>NC_060123.1:57771461-62751461 GCF_021461395.2 Schistocerca americana
CATATTAACATTTTTCAATCCAGTGGTCACTATTGCTGTCTACATACACACATCGCCAATGCCAAGACCAAAATGTTATGATGGTATAAACTAGTCTGCTTCCATCGTCCCCTTATTTCTTTATGTAACGCGAACAATTCGTATTTTCCTGGCGTAGACACAAGAGTTCCCTCCATGGAGATACAAATTATTGTCCCAAACATGAGCGAAATGCACTGCCCTTGGGATGGTGCTCTCGGGAACATAGCGACTTCCGTCGAGGCTAATGTGGTTAAGTCGGTTTTTTTTTCTGTGATTTACACACGAAGCTCGTCCCCCAGGTAGCGGATACCTGTTCGGCCATAAGCTGGGAAGTTTTGTTGTTTTTTTTGCACAATTACTCGCGTTGGTAGTCAAAACGCCGAACTTCAGCCGAACGCGGTCAGGCCGGATGTCGAAGTTTCATCTGGCAAAATATGTTTTCTGGTATAGTTACTTCTTCAGTTTAATAATTTTACCTTGCTTTTCTTCTTACCCACTTCAATTCCTCATCGTTCAAACCATTATTAGCTGTTTTCTTTCTTCATTTTTTAATAGAAAACTTTTTGAAAACGATCAAGCAATTTTATGGTGAATGTTTTGTTTTTTTTCTGCGTTTTGTGCTATAGGCCACAGTATCCGTGAGTATTCCATGAATAACGATTGACGATTTTGCGACCGTGACAAGAACTCACAAGCGATAGATTAATTTTTAGACCCACTTCTCCGTTTTAGAAACTTTTAAAATTGAGGAGCGCCGGTGGCCATCATTGTGAAAGTGTGGATAACGAACATTACCGTTATCTTCTGTTAAAAGGTGGATGTCGCGGTATCCTTTGGCGCTTGAATCGCTCGATTATACACTCCTGGAAATGGAAAAAAGAACACATTGACACCGGTGTGTCAGACCCACCATACTTGCTCCGGACACTGCGAGACGGCTGTACAAGCAATGATCACACGCACGGCACAGCGGACACACCAGGAACCGCGGTGTTGGCCGTCGAATGGCGCTAGCTGCGCAGCATTTGTGCACCGCCGCCGTCAGTGTCAGCCAGTTTGCCGTGGCATACGGAGCTCCATCGCAGTCTTTAACACTGGTAGCATGCCGCGACAGCGTGGACGTGAACCGTATGTGCAGTTGACGGACTTTGAGCGAGGGCGTATAGTGGGCATGCGGGAGGCCGGGTGGACGTACCGCCGAATTGCTCAACACGTGGGGCGTGAGGTCTCCACAGTACATCGATGTTGTCGCCAGTGGTCGGCGGAAGGTGCACGTGCCCGTCGACCTGGGACCGGGCCGCAGCGACGCACGGATGCACGCCAAGACCGTAGGATCCTACGCAGTGCCGTAGGGGACCGCACCGCCACTTCCCAGCAAATTAGGGACACTGTTGCTCCTGGGGTGTCGGCGAGGACCATTCGCAACCGTCTCCATGAAGCTGGGCTGCGGTCCCGCACACCGTTAGGCCGTCTTCCGCTCACGCCCCAACATCGTGCAGCCCGCATCCAGTGGTGTCGCGACAGGCGTGAATGGAGGGACGAATGGAGACGTGTCGTCTTCAGCGATGAGAGTCGCTTCTGCCTTGGTGCCAATGATGGTCGTATGCGTGTTTGGCGCCGTGCAGGTGAGCGCCACAATCAGGACTGCATACGACCGAGGCACACAGGGCCAACACCCGGCATCATGGTGTGGGGAGCGATCTCCTACACTGGCCGTACACCACTGGTGATCGTCGAGGGGACACTGAATAGTGCACGGTACATCCAAACCGTCATCGAACCCATCGTTCTACCATTCCTAGACCGGCAAGGGAACTTGCTGTTCCAACAGGACAATGCACGTCCGCATGAATCCCGTGCCGCCCAACGTGCTCTAGAAGGTGTAAGTCAACTACCCTGGCCAGCAAGATCTCCGGATCTGTCCCCCATTGAGCATGTTTGGGACTGGATGAAGCGTCGTCTCACGCGGTCTGCAGGTCCAGCACGAACGCTGGTCCAACTGAGGCGCCAGGTGGAAATGGCATGGCAAGCCGTTCCACAGGACTACATCCAGCATCTCTACGATCGTCTCCATGGGAGAATAGCAGCCTGCATTGCTGCGAAAGGTGGATATACACTGTACTAGTGCCGACATTGTGCATGCTCTGTTGCCTGTGTCTATGTGCCTGTGGTTCTGTCAGTGTGATCATGTGATGTATCTGTCCCCAGGAATGTGTCAATAAAGTTTCCCCTTCCTGGGACAATGAATTCACGGTGTTCTTATTCAATTTCCAGGAGTGTATTGGTTCTGCTGTCGTGCTGCCCCCACGAACTTCTGTGAAAGTTACAGCTCGCAGCAAGGATTGCCAACATGAATCTACACTCGGAGGATATATGGAACAGAGTACAGGTAGAGTCGTGGCTTGCACATAGGACCAGCGGCTCTGTCTCTCATCGCGCCGAGAGCGAACTGCAAAAGCATAAAGTGCCAGAGTGCCTCGTAGATGTCAAACGGCGCAATATCGCTGTGATAGCAGCGCACAATGGGCCGGTGACGACGCACCGGTACCATTCTGGTGCGCGCACGCGGCATCTCTACAGAGAAGCTCATATCGAATCAGTGAATAGGAGAACGACGTGCGAGCACGGCACCCAGAAAGTGACCCCCTCAGCGGGTGACCGCCACGCACGTAACCATAGCTGACCTTTCAGCTTCCGTCCGTGCTCTGTCGACGCCGGGTGCACGTGTACACTGTCTGCGTCGCTGCTGGCTCCTGTGTGATGAAAAGCATTGCTTCCCGATGAGTCCGGCATGCGCCTGCCCTGCAGTGATAACCGCGAACGAGTTGGGCGCTTCCCCGGTGACTGCAATCTGGCACGCTACGGTGTACAGCCGCACAACGGACAAACCCCAGACGTGATGCTTTTGGACCTGTCCAGTAGCAACATATCTTATCTTCCACTCCTGCATGTTGAGGATAGTAAGAACAGCGACCCAGACACACAGGTTTTGGTGGTGGTACTGTTTCTGTCAGAAACAAATCGGCCGCGCGCGCCATTCTTCAGCAGGACAGTGCACAATGACGTGTAGACCTTCCCGCCACTGCTTCCCTGGCCGGACTTGTCGTCCACTGAACATGTTTATCGTAAGCGTGATTGGCGACTTTTTGGTGTGCGTCCCAGCAATCACTGTAGGTGAGGGTGCCTTGTTGCTTTGAGTAAACAGTAGCACAGGGTTAACGAACCCTTTGAGTACAAGTGGTTTCTGCCTGAAACCGTCATTTCATGATTTTTAAATTTTTGTTTTAATTTATTTTTACTAATGCCTTTAGCATGAAAACACGGATGCTGTTGCTAGCCATAAACATCTTGTGGTATTTTGGGGTCTTGTACGAATGCAGTGCGTTTTATCAGGCGCCTTCAGCGTTCAAAGCAGCAGTCGACGCGTAGATTGTGCTGCGTGATTCTATGATGCTGTGACATGCTTTATTTTTGTGTGTGTGACCATATTGAGGAGATAGTAGAGGGTGAAAGTAAAATGGAACCACTGGGGCAGTTCATAGTTTTAACACACAATTCTAAAATTTTAGACCAATTTTTGCTTGTTATTTAGGTCTGTAATTCGTTTTAGACATTCTGAATTCCCAGAAGTTTCGAGATGTCGGATTGTCTCGGATACATGCGTATTTGTTTTCAAATACATCACATGAAGTGAAAACGTGTTTACTAAGTGAAAGCACCAACTTAAAAATTGAGTTCTTTCTTTTTTCCAATTTCTTCACGTGTTTGTTGCCTACTATAATAAATGTTACTTCTGTAAAAAGTTTTAAAATTACATATTTTTTCATGATGACTCAAATGGTTAAAAGGACGTTTTTGCGTTTCTACACACACACACACACACACACACACACACACACACAGAGAGAGAGAGAGAGAGAGAGAGAGAGAGAGAGAGAGAGAGAGAGAGAGAGAGAGAGTTTGTGGATTGTTATGTAAACGATCTGTGATGTAGAAGACATTCCAGAGACGGAATTTATTGGTGCTCAGATTTGCTCATACGTTACATATGATTGTAGGCGCGAAAATCTAACTCAATTGCTCTCGGGCTGTGCTAATTGCTCGCTCTAATAACACACTGGGCACAGTGGATGCCAGGAGTTGGTGCTTCAGTAGAAGTCGAAATGCCTTGATCGGTATCGACAGTTTTCTCAACGTAGCTGGCAGACGACGCTATATGTAACTAGTGCCTCTACATAGTGGATGTCTTCTGTGCGTTATGATAACCACAGTAGTTCAAAAATGGTTCAAATGGCTCTGAGCACTATGCGACTTAACTTCTGAGGTCATCAGTCGCCTAGAACTTAGTTCTAATTAAACCTAACTAACCTAAGGACATCACACACATCCATGCCCGAGGCAGGATTCGAACCTGCGACCGTAGCGGTCACGCGGTTCCAGACTGAAGCGCCTAGAACCGCACGGCCACACCGGCCGGCGTATCAGAGTAGTAGTTAACGGGGAAACAATATGGCTACATCAGTGCTAGTTTACTAGCACACACAATGACGGAAAAAGATCGTACAGAAAACAATTAATGTAATGAAATTTGGGAAATGCATTCTTCTGGGTAACATTTCAAGTGATTAACATTGCAAGATCACAAGTCAACGTGAGCGCGAGATAAGCCATGTCAATGTGAAATGCTGGTGCACACCGCAAGAATGTTGAATGCAAGCATGTAAACGTGCATGCATTGTATTTTACAGGTGTCTGATGTCCGTTTCTAGGATGGAGTTCCTTGCCTGTTGCGCTTAGTCGGTCAGTACAGGGACAGTTAATGGTGTTTGTGGATGATGCTGAAGTTGTCCCATACGTACTCGATTGGTGGCAGATCTGTTGATCGAGCCTACAGTATGCAGAGACTGTTGGTTTACAACAGCGGTATGTTGGCTAGGTTATCGTGTTTGAAAACACCCCCTGGAATGCAGTTCATAAATGGTAGCAGAACAGGTCGAGTCACCAGACTGACGTACAGTTTCGCAGACGACGAGAGTGCTCCTGCTCCCATACGAAACCGCTCCCCTGACCACAACTGCAGGTGTAGGTCAAGTGCGTCTAGCCCGCAGGCAGGTGGGTTGGCTGCAGGCCCTCAGCTGTCCTCCTCCTAATCTTCACTTGGCCATCACTGTCATCAACGCAGAACAAACTTTCGTCAGAAAACTCAACATACCTCCACCCTGCCCTCAAATGAGCTCTGTCACCACTGAAATCGCAAATGGCTGTGGTTTGGGGTCAGTGGAACGCACGGTACAGGTCATCTGACTCGGAGCTGTCCTCGAAGTAACTGATTTGTAACAGTGCGTTGTCACTGTTGAACCAACAGTTCCTCAAATTACTGCTGCAGATGCAGTACGATGCGCCAGAGCCATACCCTGAACACGATGTTTTTTCCCTTTCGTTAGTGCCATGTGGCCGTCCGAAGCAAGGTCATCTTGCGACCGTACATTCTCGTAACCGGTGCGGCCTGCAGTTGTGTACAGTGGCTACATTCCTGCCAAGTCTTTCTGCAATATCACAGAAGGAACATCCAGCTTCTCGTAGCCCTATTAGACGAATCCACTCACTCAGTGACGTGTTGATATTGGCGTCTGTGTCGCGTTAAAGGTATTCTTCACTTAAATCACTTCACCATGTCAGTTCTCAAAGGTGGCGCAAGACTGTTACAGCGTGTATTTAAAGCAAATCTGATCACACTAGAATACACAGTCTTTCCGATGTAGAAACACGCCTACCAACTATCGTTCATGTCGCACCACTCCTCCTTGGTGTTGGTTTTTTCTTTTTTTTTTTGTCAGAGTAGTATTGGTAGCGACCGGAAACAAGTGATTATTATCGGTCCGAAAGTAGTGACGGGGAAAAACTGATCGGTTAAAACAGAAACAGGTGTTTTAGTTGTGGATAACCGTTATTTTTCCATATTTGTTTGATCTCGTATAACAATTAAATTTCCTTAATAGCCCGGTAAACACACAGAGATGTATATTAGCAGTAGCAGCAGTGCTAAAATATTTAGTTTTTAAACAAACTTTTTAAAAGAACTAGTATTTTTTATTCCTAAAGTTCACACTGCTTTCAAGTATTGCGTTATTATAGGAAATGGGAAAAAGCGATCAGTGCGACTGAAACGAGCAAAAAAGCACATTGAAGAAGAATAAGTACAGCATTGCTGAGACAGTAATGTACCTGTTCCCATGTGCCGTGGCCTATTAGACGTTGCACGAGTGCATACAGTGTGCAAGATTTGCCCCATTTGGTCTGTATGGTAGATTCTTACTGTCGTCGTTGGACATCAGTTGCATTATGGATGCCACCACCCCTCGCCTGGAAGTTTCTTATTAGGTGCGGTATCAGTGAAGTACAGTGCTCCATTTGCTTCAAAAGATTAAAAGCTAGAGGAGCCACAACGAACTCTGACTCAGTATAAAAGAAAACTTAACATTTCATCCATAGTGCACAATAAAAATAGAAAGCAGCCGATCTGCTGCTTGTGTCAGCACAGTATGCCTTTATCTGCTTTTAGCTCTTGGAAATGGACAAATTTACACGAATAATAGATTTAATAATAGTAGTAGTAGTAGTAGTTGTAGTTGTTGTTGTTGACCACTTTCCAAGAAAAGCAGTGAATGGTGGACGGAACTAAGTTTTCTTTTATTTGCCTATGTATTTTAATATTTCGTTCCTTTGTATTTTGAAACTGACGGAGCCTAAACTTTTCAATCTCTGTTAGATTTTTACCTTTATGAGAGGAAATAATAGCAATAAAAAACCTAAAATAGTTATTTCAGAAACTGGTTATTTTGAGCAGTGCTTTTAAGAGTACAGTTAAACCGGCTTTGAAAAAACACGCTATAACCGAAAACTGGTTGTTTCGGCGATCACTGCCATCCTTAGTCCTAAATCACCAATAGTCTTCAAATTTCTGTCGAAAAAGCTACTCCTGTTAGCCACTGCGAATTGTCTTCTTAGAGTGAACAAGTAGTAGGCAAAGGTTTTAATGACTTATTAACGACGACTTTTTGTTTGATGGCGATAGTGGTAAGATTTTATTTTCCGGCGGTACAGTGCTCAAGGAGATACTTTTCAGTGGTGGTGACGTTGGAAAAATGTGACTTCACGAAGGGAGGCGCCGACGTTACGGCCTTTCTGACTAGCTGCTCAAGCCACAACGGTTCTTTGTGGGACTCTCCATTAAAGCTGCTCATAGCAGGCAACCGGGCAGGATACAAACAGGCTTGCTGACGGGAAGGCTGAACTTCCTGAACGAGCAACTGCCCTCTGGTGGCGTAAAAGTTGACATGCCGTGATTAACGAGTGCCGTCCGCTTTACATGCTGGTAATTAATAGCTCCTAATATGAATGCGCCCCGACGTTTTGCGTGAAAAGGCCCAAGAAAATAGCGTCCCGAGCAATCCACCAACTAGTATTTGAAACGGCTGTGTGTATGCAGCAGAGATACGAAATACTCTCAATAAAAAATAGGAAAGAAACGAAAAAATTGCACAACACGAAGGAATTGTCCGAAAGGATAGATGTGATGTACATGTACAGAAAAATTGGATTATTTAATCAAGAGACAGAGTTTCACGAACTGAACAATTAATTCAATAGCGCTTTTGTTCACCCCTGGTCTCGTTGGTCCACTCCTGGTCTTTATGCAAGCAGATTTTCTGCGTGGCATTTGATTGATAGAGTTGTTTTATGTTCCGCTGAGAGATACCGTCCCAAGTTATGTTCAATTGGTGCGTTCAGTCGTCAAAATCCCGAGCTTGTTGGAGGGCCCTGCCCATAATACTTCAAACGTTCTCAGTTTGGGAGGCATCCGGCGACATTCCTGGCCATGGTAGGGCTCGGCAAGCACGAAGACAACCAGTAGGGACTTTCGCCGCGTGTGGGAGGGCATTATCTCGTTGAAATGTAAGTCAAGGTTGGCTCGCCATGAAGGACAAAAAAACTGGGCTTAGAATATCGTCGACGTACCTTTGTCGTGTAAGGGTTCCGCGATCATAACCAAAGGGGTAATGTATCCTATGTACGGAAATGACACCCTAGACCATCACTCTTGTGTCGGGTCGTATAGTGGGCGACGTTCAGGTCGGTAGCCCATCACTGTCCGGGGTCATCGTTGCCCAGTTCGATGCAGGAGTCGCCACTGAAGACAATTCTATTGAAGTCAGTGAGATTCCAGGCCATAGATATGTCTGAAGACGCCACGGACGGCGGTGGGATAGGGACTAGACTGTCGGCCGGCTTACGGCCCGACAACCACGACTGATAGTTTGGCGTGACAGTTCTTTCCATAGCAGAACCCCTCTGGTTGTCATTCGCCGTGTGGGGCGGCTGGTGGTATGATTGTTTATTATAGTGTAGAATTGTAATGTAACTGCAGAAAAGATGCATTTCCCTGCCGATGCACCAATTGTGGGCGGCTGGTGGAATTAATTGTTATATAAATGTTCCTATTATTTATGCTGTCTTTTGCCGTTCTCAACACTGGCTCTCTAACTACAATATTGGCAACCAGAAAGTGATGAGCAAAACGTGAAGCCTGTAATTAGAATTCCTAGTGCCCACTTCATCTGAGAAATACATTTATAGCTACAGCTTATAGCTCTGAGGAATTAGGAGATTGTCTGGGATTCATAATCAAAAACGATCCTGTAAAAACGTTCGCTATATTCTGAAAGTCACAGATCAAAAAAAGGAATCCACACAATCTGACTAACAGAGCAGCTCAGAGTCTAATGCGCTGATGCAACTATGACTGTTCAAATTAAATGTTTAAGTGAATGCTCGCTATAATTTGATGATAATGTTCATCAAACGCCACGCTAAATAATGGTAGAATGTTTGTCCCGCGGCGGCATGTGAAAATACGACATACGCAAACTGAAGATCGATAATTAAAGTCAACCCAGAATTAACACTTCACTCGAAAATGATTTCATGGTTACGCGTATCTCGAGTAACTTAATCCGGCATCCGAGGCTGTTTGTAGCAATGATACCGACGCGACGCGACTCCCGACACAGATGGCGTGCTATTCAGCGTCTGGAGAGAACTGGGGCCTTGCTTCCTCGCGCAGCGTTCATATATATAAAGCCGCGGTGCGGACGGCTAAGGGAACGCCTGATCAAATCCGCTCTCCCGACTAGCCGCTGGGCTAGTAATGCACCACTTCAAGTTATCGAATAAATCATCGCTTCCTTTGCTGATGGCCGATGAAGCTCACAATTTAAATGTGCAATCAGCACACAGGTTAGTAATCATAACAACAGTCTGACGTGGCTAAGTAAAATATTATGGGCGAGAGAATTAATTTAATTCCACTACACACAGTAGACGAGCTCTGAACTTGCCCTTTGGAGATAAGGTATCGCTATAGTTTTATAGTTATTCAGTGGAAACTTCTCACATCTTTATGATTATAGCGGATCTCCCTTCTACTTAAATTTAAACATCCTAGCCTTATTTATTCGCCTACATAATCTATCTTGCTTCCTTAGACAAAAACCAGAAAATTATGAATTCCAACTAAAATTTTGAGAGATCCAAAATACTGTTTCTACTAAATTATTATGAGAAAGGAATCTAAATATAAATTTTTAAGTCTCCACATCTTTTCTGTTGCGCCAATGATTTTTTACAGAAAAACGTCCAAATTTCGAAAATGGTTAAAGTTATTGAACTGATATTCAACACATATTGATTTAGTATTATTCTTGACATGCTAGAAACGTTTCAGGTTATTTACTTGATTTTTAAAGTATTGCGCAACATTTATGACGTCAGAGCTAGTTACAGCGGACTAGGCTGGCACACAATGGAAAGACTGATGTGAATTTATTACGGCGTGAGTAGGCTGCTTCCCCACAGCCGCATTCTTAGGACACGACGACATTTTACGCACCCATTTGTTGTCCATCATCTCAAGCCATGCAGGGCTTGTATTTGAGCAATACAATGCCGGCTCGCACACGGCAAGAGCTTCTGCTGCTTGTCTCTGTGCTTGCCAGACCCTATCTTGGCCAGCAGGGTCACTGGACTGAGGATGTTTAGAGCATTGATAGCCCTCAGGAGTACGTCCAACAGCTCTGCTAGTCAATGCTTCTTGCGTAAGAGCCGGAGGTGGACCAAAGCGTTATTGACTTGCACAATTTGTGTAGCTCTTTCTCTTGAATAAACCATCCAGTTTTTCTGAGATTATCATCTATATCTACATGCCTTCTCCACAATTCACAATTAGGTGCCTGGCAGAGGATTCATCGAACCACTTTCAAGCTATTTCTCTACCGTTCCACTCTCGAGCAGCGCGCGGGAAAAAAAAGAACCTTTTAATCTTTCCGTGCGAGCTCAGATTTGTCTTTTTTTATGATGATCGTTCCTACCTATGTGGGTGGGCGCCAACAAAATAATTTCACACTCTGAGGAGGAAACTGGAGACTGAAATTTCACGAGAAGACATTTCCGTAACTAAAAACACCTTTGTTTTAATTATTGCCACCTCAGTTCACGTATCATACCCGTGGCGCGCTCTTCCCTGTTTCGCGATGGTACAAAACGTGCTACCTTTCTTTGAACTTCATCGATGTCATCCGTCGATACTGTCTGACGCATATCCCACACTGCAGAGCAGTACTCCAGGAGAGGACTTACTAGTGTAGTATAGGCTATCTTCAGTAGATCTTTTGCATTTTCTCAGTGTTCGCCAATAAATCGTTGTCCTCGGTTTGCTTTATCCACAACATTATCTATGTGATCGTTCCAACTTAAGTTATTCGTTTTTCGTTAGTTTGTCTGTGCATACACATCACATCTACCGATTTCCGTAACATTCGGATAATTTCTTCTATGGGCGTTGCTTCTTTTTGTCTTAGAGTATATTTTGAATGCTCACCCACAGCTTGTCTGTGGATGCCTAGTGGGCAGCCATGGTAGAGTCACGAATGCTGACAGAGGCTGTCGGAGTGCAGTTCGGCGTGGTTGGACTGAAAAATGAACTGCTTTGAACAATTGGCAAGAATAGTTATTGTTCTTCAGTTGTGATACGAAATATGCTGATAGAAATTTCCGAAAGGGAAACGAAACTTTATCATATGATTATCTGGAATATGTTATGCTTGATAGGTTTAGTCCATATAATCCTAGAAGTATGACATTTTACAGCTGTTCACTGCAGTGTTTCTTATTTCCTGCAGCGAAGAAAATAAAATGTATTTCGTGCGTACTGTATCTTCTAAATACATTTTACTTAATTTCCTTGAACCAGTTGTTCATGTTCTGTTCAAGAAATTCCACTACTGCTTCCCCCAGGAAACGATTCTAGGTAATCGTTTTGACCCTCGTACCGCAGACCTCTGAAACTCCTAACAAAGTGTTCTCTACGCATCATGGTTTTACATCTAAATCATAATCCGCAAGCCACCTAACGATGTGTGGCAGAGGGTTCTTTGGGTATCACTAACTGATTGTCCCCACCCCCTTTCCAGTTTCACTCGCGAATGGCGCGTGGGAAGAATTTCCCACAAAACTTTACGCAGAGGATCCACCTTTTATTAATGCATTTTAATTCAATCGTAATAGAGAGCAATATGTGAACATACAAGAGTAATGAAAAGACTATGACGCCTTCTTGTCGAAAACCGTTCATTATTTCCACTTTTTTGGTATTTCCTTGCACTATGTTCTGAACTTGTGGCTCGTTATACCGGGTGTCCCAGCTATCTTGTCCACCCAAAATATCTCTGGAACAAAAACAGCTATTGGAAAACGACTTTCACCGGTATCAATGTAGGCCTGGGGCCCATGAATGTACATATTTGGAAACATTCTAAAACGAAAGCATGTGTGTTTTTTAACACAAACTTATGTGTCTTTAAATGGACCTCCTATATTTTTTCTTCAGCAATCCATAGCATGACAAAGCACATACACAATGGCGTTGATTGCATCGCAATATTCCCATTACATCTTGAGATATTGAGACGCGAAGTTGCCGCTTGAAACACGTCCTGAGGCTCAGGCGTGAACCCCATGCTGCCCGTAATCGCGATGTGATTGACATGTGTAATCACACCTCCATACTTATCAAGAGGTCCGAAACGAATAACACGGTCTGCTGCCATCCTGCATTAACGTCGTACATTCCAGCAGGTATTTATCCCATAGGCTAGGGGTGATGCGGTTCTGTAACATATCTGTGTACCGCACTGTTAGTCACAAAGTTAACTTCGCTTATCGTTAATCCGTTACTAAAAAGGTAATGCCGTTCAACGTTAAAACTTTACTGTAGATCTAGCGCAAGTGACAGTTAATCATTCACTCGTAGTAGTAAAATTCATGTTGATGGTTTTAGAGAAACGAGCAAGTGGACTAAAAGTTTTACCGTTGTTTAGGTAAAAATGTTTTCATCTGGGAAGTTCAGGTAGGACATAGAACATGAATGTAAACATGTTTAACCAATTAGTTTTATTATCACTAAATTATGAATGTTATGTTTATCTAATGCATTAAATAACAAATTGTTGCAAACAAATGTTTCTTAACATCACTGGGTAAAATGGGCCTTTGTAGAAACTTCTACTGTGATACCAGCAGTACATACTAAACATAGCGTTCACATCTCATGCTCAAAGTGATGCCCATTGGCTTGCATACATAGGGTCACTCTGTGGGTGAAGGATGCCCTACTTCGTGCTACTGTTTCCTCTTTGATAGCTGTACAAGCATCAATAATGCGTTGCTTCATGTCCTCTGGTGTCGTTGGTTCATGTTGGTAAACAGCATCCTTCACTGCTCCCCAAAGAAAATAATCCAGCGGTGTAAGGTCCGGAGATCGGGCAGGCCACCTAACTGGACCGTCTCGTCCAATCCACTTACCAGGGAACTTACGGTTCAGAAGTCGTCGTGCTCGTAAGGCGTTATGTGCAGGGCATCCGTCATGCTGATACCACATGACCATTCTCCGGTTCAGAGGTACGGTGTCCAAGAGAACAGGAAGATTGTGTCGTATAAATCTGGAGTATTGTCTGCCATTTTGGATGCCATTTATAAAGAAAGATCCAATAACCCCACACCAAACATTATCTTTCCACGGACATTGATGCTCTACCTGACGGAGCCATTTTGGATTGTCTGCGGACCAATAATGCATATTCCTCATATTGACAATTCCTTTGTTGGAGAATGATGCCTCGTCGGTAAAGAGAACATCTGGAAAAAAAATTGGATTAGTCAGAAGTTTTTGCTGAGCCCACCGACAAAAAGTTACCCTATTGCGGAAGTCATTTCCATGAAGATCCTGGTGTAAATGAACATGGTAAGGATGAAATTTATGACGTTTAAGAATACGCTGTGCACTTGATTTCGACACACCAACTTCACGTTCAATTTGACGTGTGCTGATTTGAGGATTCACAGCTATGGTAGCGAGCACAGCAACTTCAGCACGTTCACCTGTGCGTGTTCTAGGACGATGTCGAGGTCTTGGATTTAAGCTTCCCGTTTCACGTAGACGAGATGTGAGACGACCAAACATCCGGCGCGAAGGCGATGGCTTGTCAGGGAATCGTCTTCTGTACAGTCGTTCTGCCTGAACAGCATTTCGTCCACCTACAGGGTACAGTACAGGTATGTAGAGTAGGGTAGAAAACAGACATATAAACTTAATAATCATAATGTTCGCTAACAGTACTATCAACAAAAAAGCAATCTAATAACGTATTTCCCGTCAACGTACGTTCTCCATAGATCAGCAGCATTTCTACTATATCTTCATGTGTGTACATTATACTGTACAGTATAAGTTCCACAACACAACGTTTATTCACAATGTGTACTACCTCCGTGCCGTCACTAGATTACTCTGATCCACGACTACACTGGCAAGCGGTGTACTGCACGCCAAAGCAACAACAAATGGGATGCTCCGAGGGTGGTGGAGTACAGGAGTTTGCATGGGTCGCAAATCATAAATAAGGCGAAGTGGTAACTGTGGCAGTAGTGGGAACTACGTTGGACACTTGGCTAGGTAGAGCCAGGCCCTGCGCGACAGGCACAATGGGTCATATAACGCATTACATGAACCTTATTGTGGGTGTGCAGGATAAATAAGACAACCTGACAGGTGTACACCGATCGGTACTGGTTCATATTGTGTACGCAGATACGTAAAACGTGCAAGAGGGAAACCATTATGTGCTTATGAGAGTTGATGGCAGCAGACCGTATTATTCGTTTCGGACCTCTTGATAAGTATGGAGGTGTGATTACACATGTCAATCACATCGCGATTACGGGCAGCATGGGTTTCACGCCTGAGCCTCAGGACTTGCGCTAGCAGCGAATGTCGGGTGTTTCAAGCGTCAACTTCGCGTCTCAATATCTCGGGATGTAATGGGAATATTGCGAAGCAATCAACGCCATTGTGTATGTGCTTTGTCATGCTATAGATTGCTGAAGAAAAAATATAGGAGGTCCATTTAAAAAAACATAAGTTTGTGTTAAAAACACACATGCTTTTGTTTTAGAATGTTTCCAAATATGTACATTCATGGGCTGCAAGCCTACATTGATACCGGTGAAAGTCGTTTTCCAATAGCTGTTATTGTTCCAGAGATATTTTGGGTGGATAAGATAGCTGGGACACCCTGTATTTCATGCATTCTCATGGTTTCTTGCTCGTATAGTCATGTGAACACTTCTTGCGCTTCGAATAGTCCACTATTTCCGATTATGATGATGGTTATTCGTTGTGTGGAAATGCTCTCAACAAGAGCATTTTGAAGAGCATTCAGGCACTGCTGCTTGGATTTCTGCACCTGAAGTTAGCCGTCCCTAAAAATACTATAGCATTGACCCTGTCTGGCTAATAGATTATAGCGAACCACAAACGAAGAGTCCATACATTTTTAACAAAATAGCATTATTGTTTTAACTACGTTTGCACCCTAGTAGAACCCCCATGAGAGCTAACCTCATCTTGTTCAGTTTAAAGTGTAAAGCTTTGGCCGCAGCTATATACACTCATACTTGATACGCAGTTCGATGAAAGCATCAATGTTCTCAGCTATAGGCTTCCTTCTTAGTTTTCACATTCTTCGTGCCGACTTTCACCAGTGGAATATGAAGAATAATATTGTCAGCAACAGTTCGACCTAACAATAAGTGTTGTACTCCAACGATAAGCATTTATTCTTTGGACACCCAACATAACTATGCTATTCGTCGGCGTGTATTAAGATTCTTAACCTGTTTGCACCTAACCTGCCTGCACCTATACTCTAACGGCTGTGTTCGTTTAATAATGCTGCGTATGTGTAATTTCTGTTGTTAACATAAAATTTCCATGCACCGTATTCAATGCGAAAGAGTTGAAACACTGATACAGAAGAGGTAGAATATATCAGCGCCAGGCGCACATTTCAGTAGTTAATGTCGCGTTAACGACAGTAAGTAGTCTCAGACTATCGTCCGTCCAACCTCTGCTATATTGCGCTCTGTACAGAATTAACTAAGGGGATGAGCACCCCTTTGCGTCGGACAGCAAGCGTCGCAATTAGTGGCCTTGTGCAGACCGCAGGGAAACACACTGCCCGCCCATATCCGTAGTGAGGCACACAGTAATAGCGGAACCTTTCCCCCCCCCCCCCCTCCCCCCCCCTCCCCCCCCCCCTCCCCCACACAAGCTGCAGACAACGGTCTACACTTCTGTGAATGATGTCTTTCATTCCTCTCGCTCTTATCTTCATCCCCACGTGACGTGTGTGCTGTGTGATGGATCTGTTGTCAGCATGGGAGCGTCTGAGGGCCCGGATCAGAACTTCGCCATTTCTAGAAATGCTTTGATACGTCACGTCACGTGTTCTTATAATTAAACTTCGTGTGTGTGACACATGGCCACGTCGGCTTGCAGTTTGCATTGAGTTTGTACCCGTTAAAAAGTTGTGACACTTGACAAATCGAATGAAGGTAAGAACAAGGGTCAGGAGAGCATGCTCTGTTGCCAGATCGACTTTATAAGAAGGAAAATAGCGTCTCTCGTGCCATGCACAGATAGTGCGCTATGGTTGAGCTCCTTAGCCATTCGCCCCTGTGATGTCCTCGAGACAGTAACGCTTTTCAGACTTACCTTCTGTCACATTTTACGTACAATATGGTGCTTTTCATGTGGAGATACTACCGGTGTTAGGTCCCTGAAATGCAGACGAATGTCACTCGAGACTCGTCGCTCCCTCCTCCAGCAGAGACATTGTCTCCAGAAATGCAGCGTCGGCAAAGGCAGGTCATATTAGCCTGCAGTACCGCGCTAACACCGAAGTAGGCTGCAGTAACAGTCTCTCTTTCTTACTCACGAAGACGCTGGCTAATAGTACTATCGCATAGTATTCCTAATGCAGCTGGTGAATCCATCTTGCTCGCGATTGACCAATGTTTCGACTTCGGTTTACTGAGCTACGTGGCATAGTGGTTGGTACACTGGACTCTCATTTTGGACGGCAGCGGTTCAGATCTCCGTCTGACCCAAACGGATTTTGATTTTCTTTGGTTTCCTAAATCTCGTATGGCAAGCACTCAGGATTGTCATAAAAATATCATTTCTGATGGTTTTTTTTTCTTATCTTCTTGCCTTAATTTCCACATCTCACTTCCACAAACCAAAGCATATTTCAAGATGATGACAGGCCCTTCATTAAGATATTTCCTCCTGTGTTTCCCGAGCTGCCTATTACTGCATCCATTCAGTTCGTTGTATTTTTTTAGATACTGTTATCTACTTTAGCATCAGACTAGTTGGCAGATGTATTGCAGTGCAAAGATTGAAATGAAGTTAAGTGTTATATTACTTCATCATCAAATACTGTTTTCCTTGTATACGATTGTTTTCAATTTACTGGTCAATATGTAATCAGTATCCGTTGTTAGCACCTGCTTTTTCCCCTCATTATAACTGATAGAAACCTTTGTACGTCTGATGCTGCACCATTACTTGCAGATAACAACGAATGGTCTGCACGAGCTGCGACAATCAGCTCAAGAAAAAAAGTTGTATTTTGCTTCTCATACGCTCAGTGAGTGACTGTCTGGCGCATCGCACGGCAACCGGCTGTTGTAATGTCACTGGCAACAGGCCCCACGTAGGTACGTTCAACCTGAAAAACGGAGAAGAAATTTCATAGTGAGATAGGAAAGAAATGGGGAGCTAAGAACTTTCAGTCAAATCAGTATAGTCTTGTTATTTATATTTTATCTACATAAGTGCCAAGTACAACGTGTAACCTACAGAACACTGTACGAATCGGGATGATACTGATAGTAGAAAAATGGGGAACAATAATTATTGCAACAAACAGCACTTGTAATGAAAGCCGCATCTTTTTCTGGTGCATCATGATTTCAACATGTTTGTTGTAAAGCAAACTTGAGTTACATTCGTGAGTGGTTCTTACTCGTTAGACAATCTCGCAGCATACCACCCCTATCTGATGTTAGTTACGTGGATTTGAAAAACGAGTACTTGAAGCGAGATTCGATCCACAGACCTCGTGCTTATAGGACATAGCGCCTACTCGCTTGACAGCGGAGTCAGTGCTTACTTGAGACCATAAGAATTATGTAAGCGCACGTAAAATGTTCAAATCGGATTTTTCTAAAACCATTGAAGGTTGCCTTTTGCTGTTTACACACGTTGGAGTCCTAGTCGTGCCCAGCACAGCCTGTCAATAGGAATCAAATCAGTGAGGGGAAATACGTACGGTGCCCTTGCCAGTACTCATTGTACATTGCGTAGGAGTGGCAGCTAACAATCATAAAGCATATTTGAAGAAAAAATACATACTTCTGCAGAACTCAGATTTAGGACCTATTCTAGTTAGAGAGCGAGATTAACATCCCGTCTCAAAAATAATTTGAATTTTTGTTTAGTCTGTTTTATTCACTTCAAAGGTGCTGAGAGGAATGTTGAACTTCAGCCAGCAGGTCTTATTGAATTTCCTTCTTAGATAAATTTTAATTCGTCTTTCGTAGTTTTTCGCTGACATCTGTAGTAGCGCGTTTTTATTTTGTTTATGATCTGTATATATGTGAAAGCTTGGTAGTATACTCAATGCAGGGGAGTGTCGGTACGATGTACATGACTAAATGGCAAAGTGATAAGTGCAGGTGAGTTGCAGCGACTTCAAAACCAGTGTAGGTGAGAAGTGTGTAGACAGTGAGTTACCTACAGGACACATTTTTTTTATGTAATATCAACACGCAAAATACTTACATATTTATGTGCAACAAAAATTTGCAAAATTGGTAAGAAATATGTAATATTATGAAAATATTTCAGTAAATATTTAATATAAAACAATAACTTCGAAGTAAATCAACTTCTGAATTGTCTTAATACACACTTAAATGCACCAGAAACACGAAAAGTACGTTAAGAAGGTAAACTTAAAGTAATTTTAAGTTTTATTTTGAAAGTCGACACTGCGCTACGTAAAGAAATTATTTTCGGTCATATCTCTTTTGTAAAATGTCTTTCTTAAATTACTAATTCACCATGACGTACTTTCCATTTTGAAGTGCAATGAACAGCGTGGTAGTTCTCTAAATTCTCTGCAGTCATAGAATGTAGACGATCAGAAAGGATGTTTTTATAGGATGAAAATGATCTCTCGACATCAAAGGACGTTGGTTGTGCAAATTTTAGGAAATAAAATATTGTAGAGATTACGCAGCAGACTCTTCTCCTTCCTCGCTGAGGACGTGACACATAATGGAAAAAGTTGAGTAGCCTGTATTTCCCGCCAAAAGAGGTTCCGGTATTGAGATTTGGTAGGGTGGGGGGGAGATAGAAATTTATTTCTTAAAACGTTTTGTAACTCGTCTTTGAGCATTTTAAAAGCGTGGTATTTGTAAAAAACCAACTCACATGTGCACCAACTATTTTTATTACATGTTTTATTAAATTAAATATTGTATCTCAGTTTACGATTTGTTGCAAAAAGGAATTACAGTAACGTGAAAGTATGTAAATTTAAACTGTAAGTTGCTGAATAATGGGAAATTTTTAATATTGTAGCGTAGAGTTTATACAACCGTTCAAAGCTTTTCATGGTTTTCGTTTACGTCCCTTCCCTCTATATTTCCTTGCTAGCATACTGCCGTCCACGAAGCCGCAAAGATTAAACGCACCTGTAAGCGTCAAAACTAGTTAGTGGTTGGCCGTTCAACTAATTTTTGTTAACAGTCTCTCTACCATCAGCATTTCGTTGAGTGATGTGTACCGTAACAAATCGAGCACTGCTTAAACTTATTCCCACCCATCTGCCCAATATCACCTCTAATGGCAGTCGGCTTGCGTTTGAGATTCTCAACGATTACTAACGATTTCTGCAAAGGCAGGCTTATAGATATTAAATCGTTAATGCTGCTGACAAGGAAGCCAATGTTACTAGGGAAGTACGCCAGAGCATTTTCGGTTGTAGATTCAGTGAAAGCATTGTGCGCCTCTGAAGCTTGAAAATGTTCATTATGGAAACCGACCGCTTCAATGTAGTCCACTATGTTAGGACAGGCTCTGGCGACAGTGCTAGGATCCAACAGCAGTTTTCGGTAGGACGACACACGATACGGAGCTTAGAGAAACACTTTCTTGGTGCTTCAATTTATTGTATTTTCTTCTGGGTAGCTCCCTCATTTCCTGGGCGAAACGTTACAGTGCATGGGCCAGACAGGTGGAGTGTATTAAATGCCGATAAAAAACTCGTAGTACAGTTGTCTTCAGTATGGAGGCTGCAGCATCTGATTATATAAAATGAACTTCTTTCCTAGAATTCCCCGAGGCTTTTTAAGACTGTCAGTCACGGAACGATCTGCTGTTGAATGATTTGTGTGTTCCAGCACCTTTCAGGAAACCAGCAGTGGCTCTGACGGTTGTTCTCCGTTGAGTTGGCCAACAATGACATTGTTAATGGAATGTCCACACAACGTACATTGTTTCGTCGACGGCTTTCCATACGTGATTGTTACTTACATAGTGCCGCACACTATTCAGAGACTCCCAGCAGCAAAAATCTAAAAAGTGTTTCTGTAATGGCGGTTTTCTGGAATCTGTGGTCTGCAGTACTTCTGTCGAAATGTGCTGTATTTACGCACTAGAACTTTGCACTATGGAATGATAGCAGCAACCATAGCGGAACACGTATCACGAAAAAATTCGTTTGTGGAGTATGGATTCCTTTGTAACTCCATCAGTGACACTCACTTGTTAGACGATTGCACTGCGGTGTTCTTCGTGTGTGCATCACTACGTGTACATTGAGGTGACTAGAGTTATGCGATAGCCATATAGACATATTCAGATGGCGGTGATATCGCGTACACAAGGTATAGAAGGGCAGTGCGTCGGCAGAGCTAGAATTTGTGATCAGGAGATTCGTGTGAAAAGGTTTCCGATGTCACAGTAGCCGCACGTAGGTAATTAACAGACTTCGAACGCGGAATAGTGGTTGGAGCTAAACACAAATGACATTCCATTTCGGAAATAATTAGGGAATTCAATATTCCGAGAACCAAAGCGTCAAGAGTGTGCGGGGAATACCAGATTTAAAGCATTAACTCTCACCTTGAACAAGTCCGCCCCGGTAGCTGAGTGGTCAGCGTGACAGACTGTCAATCCTAAGGGCCCGGGTTCGATTCCCGGCTGGGTCGGAGATTTTCTCCGCTCAGGGACTGGGTGTTGTGTTTTCCTAATCATCATCATTTCATCCCCATCGACGCGCAGGTCGCCGAAGTGGCGTCAAATCGAAAGACCTGCACCAGGCGAACGGTCTACCCGACAGGAGGCCCTAGCCACACGACATTTCCATTTTTACCTTGAACAACGCAGTGGTCGACGGCATTAACTTAACAACCGAGAGTAGCGGCGTGTGTGTAGGGGTGTGAGTGCTAACAGACAGGCAACACTGCGTGAAATAGCAGCGGACATCAATGTGGGGCTTACGACGAATTTATCCGTTAGGACAGTGTGGTGAAATTTGGCGTTAGTGTGCTAAGGCAGCACACGACCTGGCGACAGCACGGCAACACGTACAGCGCCTCTCGCTAGCTCGTTGGTTGGACCCTGGTCAGATGAGTCCCGATTTCAGTTGTAAGAGCTGATGATGGTAGGGTTCGAGTGTTGTGCAGACCCCACGAAGCCATGGAACCATACTGTCAACAAGGCACTGTGCAAGATGGCTCCATAATGATGTGGGTCGTGCTTACATGGAATGGACTGGGTCCTCGGGTCCAACTGAACCGATCATTGGTCCTCAGGTCCACTGGGCCACAGTTGATTGTGATTGGTTTGAAGAACATTCTGGACAGTTCAAGCGAATGATTTGCCCACCCAGGTCATCTCACATGAACCCCATTGAACGTCTGTGATACATAATCGAGAGGCCAGTTTGTGTACAAGATCCTGCACCGACAACGCTTTTGCAATTCTGGACGGATGTAGAGGTAACATAGTTAAATGTTACTGCAGGGGACTTCCAACGACTTCTCGAGTCCACGTCACCTTGCGTTGCTGCACAAATCCTGGCAAAAGAGGTCCGACACGCTGGTAGGAAGTATCCCACGACTTTCGTTAGTACGGTGTATGTCACTGAATTTCGGGACTTCGTAGAGCACCCGATCTGATTAAGCACGCTCGACTTAAACAATCTGTCCATTAGTAGTTAAAACGTCGTCCATCGTACTCCAGGATCGTAATTTAAATTATAATTTTGATACAAGAAGAATCATGAACGCAATTAGTCATGAACTTTTAAGAAGCACTTCTTCATAAATTTTTCTTGGCACATGCAGTCCCTAGTTCTAATTACCAATCCCGAAAGCACACGAAGCCCCTCGCTACACAAATTGGCTACTTCAGTGCTACAGACAGTATTGTTGTTGCACCACCTCTGGTTTTGAGAACTGAAATTTCGAGCCTTAGAAAATTAAACAGAAGCACATGCTTCATAATGCAACTGAAAGAGCAGCTAGCCACGTTTTGTTGCACTGGAACGAGTTTTTAAAGATAATTACTTATGTTCAGCTTTTGTTGTAGATCTGGTTCAAATTTTTTTCTAGTGAGTTGTTTACTGAGGGTAAGAGGGGTAAAAAAGCAATAGTATGTAATTTCATGTAGCATAAGTACGTAAAAACACGTAACTATTGTGAAAGATTAAAAATGTGTGAGTGAGATACATCTACATCTACATGATTACTCTGCAGTTCACATTTAAGTGCGTGGCAGAGGGTTCATCGAACCACAATCATACTATCTCTCTACCATTCCACTCCCGAACAGCGCGCGGGAAAAACAGCTAAACCTTTCTGTTCGATCTCTGATTTCTCTTATTTTATGTGGGTTGGGCTCAACAAAATATTTTCGCATTCGGAAGAGAAAGTTGGCGACTGAAATTTCTTAAATAGATCTCGCCGCGAAGAAAAACGTCTTTGCTTTAATGACTTCCATCCCAACTCGCGTATCATATCTGCCACACTCTCTGTCCTGTTACGTGATAATACAAAACGAGCTGCCCTTTTTAGCAACCTTTCGATGTCCTCCGTCAATCCCACCTGGTAAGGATCCCACACCGCGCAGCAATATTCTGACAGGACGAACGAGTGTAGTGTAAGCTGTCTCTTTAGTGGACTTGTTGCATCTTCTAAGTGTCCTGCCAATGAAACGCAACCTTTGGCTCGCCTTCCCCACAATATTATCTTATCTGGTCTTTCCAACTGAAGTTGTTCGTAATTTTAACACCCAGGTACTTAGTTGAATTGACAGCCTTGAGAATTGTACTATTTATCGAGTAATCGAATTCCAACGGATTTCTTTTGGAATTCATGTGGCTTACCTCACACTTTTCATTATTTAGCGTCAACTGCCACCTGCCACACCATACAGCAATCTTTTCTAAATAGCTTTGCAACTGATACTGGTCTTCGGATGACCTTACTAGACGGTAAATTACAGCATCTGCGAACAACCTAAGAGAACTGCTCATATTGTCACCCAGGTCATTTATATAGATCAGGAACAGCAGAGGTCCCAGGACGCTTCCCTGGGGAACACCTGATGTCACTTCAGTTTTACTCGATGATTTGCCGTCTATTAGTACGAACTGCGACCTTCCTGACAGGAAATCACGCACAACTGAGACGATACCCCATAGGCCCGCAGCTTGATTAGAAGTCGCTTGTGAGGAACGGCGTCAAAAGCTTTCCGGAAATCTAGAAATACGGAATCAACTTGAGATCCCCTGTCGATAGCGGCCATTACTTCGTGCGATGCACAAGAACGATGTTTTCTGAAACCATGCTGATTACGTATCAACAGATCGTTCCCTTCGAGGTGATTCATAATGTTTGAATACAATATATGCTCCAAAACCCTACTGCAAACCGATGTCAATGATATAGGTCTGTAGTTCGATGGATTACTCCTACTACCCTCCTTAAACACTGGTGCGACCTGCGCAATTTTCCAATATCTATCGGTGAGCGAGCGGTTCTATATGATTGCTAAGTAGGGAGCTATATGTAGGAAGATATATATATCAGCATTGGCAAAACAATTCGTGAACACGTACGCTTTTCATGTGCGTAGGATCGAAGGAAGGAGTGTGCGATAATATAAAAATACAGGCTCTAGTTAAATTACTCCTCGCGCTATCCGCACAGTTGAAAGCGCCTAGCAGCCCGCCGCGCCTTGCAGCTGTGCCGTGCCGTGCCGTGTTGCGTTCTTCAGGAGGGCAGGCGTCAGACGCTCAGTGTGCGGTCAGATACACACCAGTGTGCCAAAACAACGATCTTTTAAGTAACATGTTGTTTCACTTTCCAAACACAGTACAACAGAGATTCTGCTTGGCATGGTTTCTGCAAGTCTTTGATAGGGTTCCAGAATTATATGGCACCAAATCTCTACCCATAGGTCAAGCAATTCCGGTAATTTACGGGATTGTGGTTGACGGGCACGGAGCTGGCACCCGATGTGTGTTCTGATGGGAGCACGTCAGGCACGTTTGCTGGCCAAGACATCCGTATGATTCACTATAATGCCCCTCAAACTAATGTAGCACGACTGTGATCATGCAACATGGACAGTTATCGTGCTATAAGATGCCGTCGCCCGCCACAGAACCCGTGGAAGCGTAACTCAGTCTACACCATATACTACTGGCCATTAAAATTGCTACACCACGAAGATGACGTGCTGCAGACGCGAAATTTAACCGACAGGAAGAAGATGCTGCGATATGCAATTGATTAGCTTTTCAGAGCATTCACACAAGGTTGGCGCCGGTGGCGACACCTACAACGTACTGACATGGGGAAAGATTCCAACCGATTTCTCATACACAAACAGCAGTTGACCGGCGTTGCCTGGTGAAACGTTGTTGTGATGCCTCGTGTAAGGAGGAGAAACGCGTACCATCACGTTTCCGCCTTTGATAAAGGTAGGATTGTAGCCTATCGCGATTGCGGTTTATCGTATCGCGACATTGCTGCTCGCGTTGGTCGAGATCCAATGACTGTTAGCAGAATATGGAATCGGTGGGCTCAGGAGGGTAATACGGAACGCCGTGCTGGATCCCAACACCAACGTATCACTAGCAGTCGAGATGACAGGCACCTTAACCGCATGGCTGTAACGGATCGTGCAGCCACGTCTCGATCCCAGAGTCAACAGATGGGGACGTTTGCAAGACAACAACCATCTGCACGAACAGTTCGACGACGTTTGCAGCAGCATGGACTATCAGCTCGGAGACCATGGCTGCGGTTACCCTTGACGCTGCATAACAGGCAGGAGCTCCTGCGATGGTGTACTCAACGACGAACCTGGGTGCACGAATGGCAAAACTTCATTTTTTCGGATGACTCCAGGTTCTGTTTACAGCATCATGATGGTCGCATCCGTGTTTGGCGACATCGCGGTGAACGCACATTGGGAGCGTGTATTCGTCATCGCCGTACTAGCGTATCACCCGGCGTGATGGTATGGGGTGCCACTGGTTACACTTCTCGGTCACCTCTTGTTCGCATTGACGGCACTTTGAACAGGGGACGTTACATTTCAGATGTGTTACGACCCGTGGCTCTACCCTTCATTCGCTCCCTGCGAAACCCTACATTCCAGCAGGATAATGCACGACCGCATGTTGCAGGTCTTGTACGGGCCTTTCTCGACACAGAAAATGTTAGACTGCTGCCCTGGCCAGTACATTCTCCAGGTATCCCACCAATTGGAAACGTCCGGTCAATGGTGGCCGAGCACCCATGTAAGCACCCAGCTATCGACCTGGTGTAACAAGAAATCCGACTCATTGGACAGGCGACAAGTTTCTATTGATCCACGGTGAAAACTCAATGATGCTGTGCCCACTGCAATCATAATTGACGATGTCGTTGAGTCAACACAGGAACACGTAGGGGTCGTGTGATGTGGAGCTCCTTGTTAAATAATGGCCTTCGAAAGGTATGCTCCGAAAGTCTTGGGCGTGAAGGCGCATTGTTCTCTCTCGTCACATCTGCCACAGATAGGTGCTTATCCTGGTTTACACGGTCAGTGGTCCTCCGACCTCTACGTTTTGCGATGAGACGCGGTCGTCCAATACCATAAGACCTACTCGTGGTTCCACTGTCTTTCATCCTCTTTCCATAGGTGCTCACGGCAGTAGTACGCCAAGAGGCAACCAGCTTCGCCGTTTCAGATATTCTTTTCAGCCGCAGTACCACAACAATGTGCTCTTTGCCAAAACCGCGTATATCAGTGTTTTCCGCATTTCCGGCCCATATCTTCGCTCTAATGACTCCCCAGTCATCTGTCTTGCGTTTGCATTCCTTCCTTACAGCGTCACGTGCCCGCAAACAACTAGGAGGCACAGAATCTCGCGGCGGCCAGTGGTCATAATGTTTGCTTATGAGTGGCTTATGAGTGTACGCTGTTAAGCCATAACTATATAAACAGCTATTTAATAGGTTGTCGCACCACCTTCGTAAGACAATACAGCAGCAGTCCTGCGTGACATGAACTCCACAGTATTTAGTTGGTTTGTGGGGGGGGGGGGGGGGGGGGTTGTGACACCAGGTGTCTATACACGGACCAGACAGTCCCCGTAAATTACAGATCAATGGCTTAAAGGTTCCGGGCTTGACAAGGATCAACCAGTATTCTTTTCGAACCACTTTAGCGCAATTTTGTCGCTGTGAGATGAACAGGCCTCCTGTTGGAAGATATCGCCGTCGGGGAAAGGCATCAAGGATGAAGGGAGGAGGTGGTTTGCGACAGTGTCCGTATAGTTCACAGCTGTCACCGTGCCCTCGATTACTACCACAGGTCCCGTGGAAGCCCAGGTGAATTACTCCCTGGCGCGGTGCATACACTGAGGTGGAAAAGTCGTGGCGTAGCGACATGCACATACGCAGTTGTAGTATCGCGTGGCAGGGTCTAAAAGGACAGTGCATAGCAAGAGCTGTCATTTGTACTCAGGTGATTCACGTGAAAAGGATTCCTACGCGATGGTGGCCGGACGACGGCAATTAACAGACTTTGAACGCGGAATGGTAGTTGGTGCTAGACGAATGGGACATTCCATGTCGGAAATGCTTAGGGAATTAAAGATTCCGAGACACACAGTGTCAGCGAGTTTGCCGAGAATACCAAATTTAAGTTACTACCTCTCATCACGGCGCTGGCCGACGGCCTTCACTTTACGACCGAGAGCAGTGGCGGTTGCGGAGAGTTATAAGTGTTAACAGACAAGCTGCACTGCGTGAAATAACCGCAGGAACCAATGTGGAATGTACGACGATCGTATCTGTGAGGACAGTGCGGCGAACTTCGGCGTTAATGGGCTACTGAGTTCGCTAACAGCACGTCGTCGCCTGCAGCGCCTCTCATGGGCCCGTTAGTATATCGGTTTGGACTGCAGACGACTGAAAACCGCGACCTTGTCAGATAAGTCCCGATTTGAGTTAGTAGGAGCTGATCGTAGGGTCCAGTGTTGCGCAGCCCCCACGAAACCATGGAGCCAGATTCTCAACAAGGCACTGCGCAAGCTGGTGGCGGCTCCATAATGGTATAGGCTGTGTTTACGCGGAATCGATTGGGTCCTCCAACTGAACTGCCACGCGGAGTGGCCGCGCGGTTAGAGGCGCCATGTCACGGATTGCGTGGCCCCTTCCACCGGAGGTTCGAGTTCTCACTCGTGTGTGTGTGTGTGTGTGTGTGTGTGTGTGTGTGTGTGTGTGTGTGGTGGTCTTAGCAGAACTCAGTTTAAGTAGTGTACGTCTAGGGACCGATGATCTCAGCAGTTTCGTTCCTTAGGGTTTCGCACACATTCCCCTCCCCCCCATTGAACCGATTATTGACTGGAATTGGTTATGTTCGGCTACGTGGAGACCATTTGCAGTTGTTCATGGACACTCGATGTTTCGAACAACGATGGAATTTTTGTGGATGACAATGCGTCGTGTTACCGGGCAAGAGTTGTTTGCAATTGGTTTGAAGAACGTGCTGGATAATTCGAGCGAAAGATTCGGCCACCCACATGGCTCGACTTGAATCCCATCAAACATTTATGGGGCATACTCGAGAGCTAAGTTTATACACAAAATTCTTCACCGGCGTCATTTTAGCAATTGTGGACGACTGTAGAGACAGCATAGCTAAATATTTTTGGAGGGAATTTCCAACAACTTGTTGAGTCCGTGCCACATAGAGTTGCTGCACTAGGCCAGGTAAAAAGAGGTCCGACACGATAGTAGGAGGTGCCCCATGACTTCCGTCACCGCACTGTGTTAAGAACAGCCGTTCGACTGCAAGGCAGCGTATCTCAAAGCGACTATCGACTTGGTGTGAATGGAATTGTGAGGTTACATTGGCCCACGGCCCAGTCTTGGTGATCGCGTTGTGGCTGTGCAATTGTTGTATCGAAATACTTGTACCCTGTAGCAGCATTGTACTTTGTCGTCAGATTCCGCAGGTCATGTGCTTTGTAGAGGGGCAGTTTTCCGACCTCCACGTCCTGTGATGTGGCGTGAACGTCCAACACTTCGTTGCCTATTCATAGTTTCCCTAGCCTTTAACCACATTCCATAGATACTCACGACAGGAGAATTTGCAGTTTGAGATGCTCGTTCCGAGACGCTGAGCCGTAAGTCTGTCGGCGTTCCTTATATCACACGATTTATCCATTTCGGATCAGTATCGTCGCTGACGAGTGGAGAAGCTGGTAGAAGCCGACCTCGGGGAAGATCAGTTTGCATTCCGTAGAAATGTTGGAACACGTGAAGCAATACTGACCCCACGACTTATCTTAGAAGAAAGATTAAGGAAAGGCAAACCTACGTTTCTAGCATTTGTAGACTTAGAGAAAGCTTTTGACAATGTTAACTGGGATACTCTCTTTCAAATTCTGAAGGTGGCAGGGGTAAAATACAGGGAGTGAAAGGCTATTTAAAATTTGTGCAGAAACCAGATGGCAGTTATAAGAGTCGAGGGACATGAAAGGGAAGCAGTGGTTGGGAAGGGAGTGAGACAGGGCTGTAGCCACTCCCCAATGTTATTCAATCTGTATATTGGGCAAGCAGTCATGGAAACAAAAGGAAAATTCGGAGTAGGTATTAAAATCCATGGAGAAGAAATAAAAGCTTCGAGGTTCGCCGATGACATTGTAATTCTGTCAGAGACAGCAAAGGACTTGGAAGAGCAGTTGAACGGAATGGACAGTGTCTTGGAAGGAGAATATAAGATGAACATCAACAAAAGCAAAACGAGGATAATGGAATGTAGTCGAATTAAGACGGGTGATGCTGCGGGAATTAGATTAGGAAATGAGATGCTTAAAGTAGTAAAGGAGTTTTGCTATTTGGGGAGCAAAATAACTGATGATGGTCGAAGTAGAGAGGATATAAAATGTAGACTGGCAATGGCAAGGAAAGCGTTTCTGAAGAAGAGAAATTTGTTAACATCGAGTATTGATTTAAGTGTCAGAAAGTCGTTTCTGGAAGTATTTGTATGGAGTGTAGCCATGTATGGAAGTGAAACGTGGACGATAAACAGTTGAGACAAGAAGAGAATAGAAGCTTTCGACATGTGTTGCTACAGAAGAATGCTGAAGATTAGATGAGTAGATCACATAACGAATGAGGTATTGAATAGAATTGGGGAGAAGAAGAGTTTGTGGCACAACTTGACTAGGAGGGATCGGTTGGTAGGGCATATTCTGAGGCATCAAGGGATTACCAATTTAGTATTGGAGGGCAGAAATCTAGAGGGAGACCAAGAGATGAATACACTAAGCAGATTCAGTAGGACGTAGGTTGTAGTAGGTACTGGGAAACGAAGAAGCTTGCACAGGATAGCGTATCGTGGAGAGCTGCATCAAACCAGTCTCAGGACTGAAAACGACGACGACGACGACGACGACGACGACGACGACAACAACAATAATAACATCGTCGCTAAATTGAATCCTCTTTCGTCTATGCTGCGCTTAAATATTTCCCCTAATGCGTAACGCTCCCACAATGTCACCGGACGGTGCTAGATCTCTCCTGGATAGCCTAATGCCTTAGCAAGTCACTTCCGGGATTCGGAGAGGCGCGACGGCCCCGAATCGAATCCGCGCCGCAGATTTACGACGAGGGTCGGTGTACCTGCCAGCGTAGGTATGGCTTCTAGGCGGCTTTCTATCCCCGACTAGGTGAGTATCGGGCTTGTACTCGCGTTCCGCTTCAGTTACACGATTCACAAACATCATTTCGAAAATGGCCTGACACGTTCGCACGGGATAACGCAGGGAGCATACTGATGGGGTACACAAATTCCGTCCCAGCAGAGGGGACTGCGATAAGAAGGGCATCCGGTCAACCTCTATTACTAGCGTTGCCCAATCAAGAATAACATGACGATCCTGTGGCGACAAGGGGTAAGGCCAGGAAAAAAAAAGAGAGAAGACTTCGGAGTTGTAGCTAACTTTTTATCAGACGTTTGCAGGTAATCATCTTTCTCACGATAATAACCACATTCTTCGAAACGTCTGCAGTACCGTCGTGATGCTTCTCCACTCTTTTCATTTGGCATCAAAAATGGATGTATTTGGAAAGCAACCAGAATGGCGATTTATTTCCCTAGGAACAGGAGGGCCAGTTTGACAGCAGTGTCGGCTATTGTGTAGCACCGTCAGTACCTTGACACTCCAGTTGCAGTGCAAGGAATCTTATCATTTCACACAAAAATGGGTTCGCAAAATGTTTAGTTTACCGTGAAACGCTGAATACTTAAGAGTTCAATTTACAGCGGAATTATACGTCAAAAAATGCGGAAACCAAATACGTGAAGGACCTGAGCGTTTATAAGAGCTCTAAAACTTAAAAGGAAGACCTGTGAAGAAAAAGAAACTTAGCAAGAAAAATAAAGTAGATGTGCCGTTCAGATGAGCTACTTTTAGCAAAGTCCTTGAACGCTTTCACGAACGGTAATTTAGTGAAAGAAAAATAAAATAAAACAAAAATATCCATTCAAAAAAGCAGATAAAAATACGCTTGACGCCTTCCTGAGAGACAATCTCTACTCCTTCGATATTAACCATGTAAGTGTAGACCAGATTTTGCTTGAATTCAAAGAAATAGAATCTAAAGATTTATACCAAATAAATTAACAAAGAGCGGAGCCGATCACCCATGGTACACAAAACAGAACAGAAACAACCAAAAAACCATACCAAATTTAAACGATCGCAAGATACCCCAGATTGGCGATATTTAGCAGAAGCTCTAAACTTAGCGCGAACTTCAATGCGAGATTCTTAGTAATAGAAGGCGAAACCTTGTTTCGAAACCTGGCAGAAAATCCAGAGAGATTCTGGTCGTATGTGAATTATACTAGCGACAGGCACAATCAATGTCCCCTCTGCGCTATAGCAATGGAAATACTGCCGACGACAGTGCTGCCAAGGCAGAGTTACTAAACAGAGCTTTCAGAAATTCCTTCACCAAAGAAGACGAAATAAATATCTCAGAATTCGAATCAAGAACAGACGCCACTATAAGTTATTTAGAACCAGATATCTTCGGAGTAGTGAAGCAACTTAAATTACTGAAGTGAAGCAAGTCCTCCAGTTCAGATTCTATACCAAATAGGCTCCTTTAAGAGTATGCTGATGCAATTGCTCCATACTTACATATACAACCGCTCAATCGACGAAAGATCGGTACCCAAAGACTGGAAAGTTGCACATGTGGCACCAATATTCAAGAAAGGCAATAGGAATAATCCGCTGAATCACAGGGCAATATCATTAACGTCGATATGCAGCAGGATTTTGGAACATACAAGGTCTGTTCAAAAAAAATCCGGAACATTCGTAATTTCGCGCCAGTGATGTGTTGGAGCGAAATGCTGTTAGCATCCCTGCACACATCTGTGGTCAATGTGTAACAGCCGGAAGTTTCATTGTTGTATGTCTGATAATTATTGTTCAGTGCTGTATTGAGTAGAACATTGTGTCGCACAGTTGCGAATTTTGAGATGACAGAGTTAGAGGAGCAATGCGTCTGCATTAAATTTTGCGTGAAACTCGAGTAAACTTTTACAGAGACATACTAAATGATGCAGGAAGCCTACGGTGATGAGTGATTAAGCCGTACTCGGCGTTACGAATGGTTCACACTGTTTAAAAATGGACGGAAGTTAAAGATGATCCTCGTTCAGGACGCCCTTCTAGAAGAACGCAACATTTCAGTTGGATCCTGTCATGAAATCATGACACGGCAACTTGGAATGCATCTTGTTGCCGCCAAGTTCGTGGGACTGCTCATGAGTCTAGACCAGAAAGACCTTCGCCCCGCAGTCTGTGAAGAGCTTTTGGATCGGACAAATGAGAACGACATGTTCCATAAGAGAATCATAACTGGTGATGAGACAAGGGTCAGCGGTTATGATGTTGAGACCAAGTTTGTCTTCACAGTGGATCGGGAAAGGTTCTCGGATACCAAAAATGTTTCGTCAGGTCAAGTCAAGCGTCAAAAGCCATGCTGACAGTTTTGTTTACCATTAATTCGTGTCACAGGAACAAACAGTTCATCGGTGGTAGTGTTGGGATGTGTTGCGAGCCCTACTTGAAAATGTGTGCAGAAAACGGGCTGAAATGTGGCGAGACAATTCATGGCTCTTGCATCACGATAACGCACCCGTACATTCATCCCTGTTGGTGCGTGACTGCACAAAAAACGAAATCACTGTGCTGCCTCATTTTCGTACTCTCCAGACCTAGCCCCTGCGGACGTTCTTTTATTTCCCAACTTGAAAAGCCCGTTGAAAGAACAAAGGTTTGTAATTCACGAGATAAAAGAAAATTGGTAGACAGGGCTTCGTGAGATCTAGCGAGAGGCGTACAAAAACTGCTTCCGGACGCGGAAACGGCGTTGGGAGCGGTATATCAGTTGTGAAGGAAAGTATTTCGAAGGAGATTAAGCACAATAAATAAAAGGTAAGAGTAGAAAATTTTTGTGGACAAAGTTCCAGAACTTTCGGAACAGATTTAGTATATAGTGTTTCATCATTTTCAATTACGCCTACCTCGAAGAGAACGGTCTATTGAGACACTGTCAGCACGGATTTAGAAAAACATCGTTCTTGTGAAACACAACTAGCTCTTTACTCACATGAAGTGAAGTGTTGCGTGCTATTGAAAAGAGAGTTCAGATTGATTCTGTATTTCCAGAAGCATTTATACACCGTACCCCTCAAGCGGTTTATAATCAAATTGCGTGCCTATGGAATATTGTCTCAGTTATACAACTGGTTTCGTCATTTCCTGTCAGAGAGGTCAGTTCGTAGTTATAGATGCAAAGCCACCAAATAAAACAGAAATGATTTCTAGCGTTCCCCAAGGTAGTATGATAGTCTCCTAAATCGTTTTAAGTATATAAGGAAGAGAGCCTATCTGAACAGCAGTCGTACGTTGTTGGCAGATGATGCTGTCGCTTATCGTGTAGTATAGTCGTCAGAAGACCAAAACAATTTGCAAAACGGTTTAGAAAAGATCAGTATGGTGCGAAAATTGTCAGTTGGCCATAAAGTATGAGGTCATCCATACGGTTACACGACACATCAGTCAAATCTTAAGGACGTGAACTCAACTAAATACTTAGGTATTACAATTACGAACAACTTAAATTGTAAAGAATACATTGAGAATGTTCTGGGGAAAGGGGAACCAAAGACGGCGTTTTATTGGCAGAACACTTGGAAGATTTCTGCTAAAAAGACTGCCTGCACTACGCTTGACCGTCCTTTTGGAGTACTGCTGCGCGGTGTGGGATCCTTACCAGAAAGAGTTGACGGAGTAGGTCGAGAAAGCTCAAAGAAGGGCAGCGCGTTTTGTATTATCGAGGAACGGGGAAGAGATAGTCACGGACATGATGCAGGGTTTGGGGTGGACACCATTAAAACAAAGGCGTTACAGGTGTTCATTTTTTTTCCGTGCGGTGTTCGAGAGTGGAATAATAGAGAATTATTGTGTAAGGTAGTTCGATGAACCGGCTGCCAGGCACTAAAGTGTGGTTTGCAGAGTATCCATGTGGATGTAGATGTACTTGGCAGGTGGATCGTAATATGCATGTCCACTTCAGGCAGAACAATTTCGCGTGGTGCCGTTATCAAACATCACAATCATGCGCACCACAAAGGCTACGACAGACGATCTTGCAAAGCCGTCGTAAAGAGTGTGTTTGCATTTTCTGTAGTGCTCTATAGGAGTGTAGGGATCGCAGGCGTGCAGCTGGTTGTGACATTCTCAGCAGCGTTGAAGGAAGTCTACAGAACATAGGCTTGTCAAGGAATTTATTATTTTGTGTTTCTGCAGACGGAGCTCTAGTCAAATAGGGAAAAATAAAAATCAGGATTCGTGGCGCAACTAAACGGGAATACGTAAAAGCTTCTAGTACGCAATTCGCGTTGAACTGCATAATTGTTCTGTAAATCGCCAAAGAATACACTGATCAGCCATAACATTGGCGAGGAATGACTGCTAGTCACACACACGTACGGTGCATGTATCAGTGAGCTTGCTGCGCGCGCGCGCGCTTTTGTGTGTGTGTGTGTGTGTGTGTGTGTGTGTGTGTGTGTGTGTGTGTGTGTGTGTGTGTAATGGGGAAGGCGCGCGCTCTGAGTTCGACCGAGGGCAGATTGTGATGGCCTGAAGAATCGGCACGAGCGTTATGGAAACTGCACGACTTGTCGGGTGTTAGAGGAGTGCTGTGGTGTCTCTCTTCAGCACGTGGCGAAACCAAGGTGAAATCACTTCGGCGTTGTAGGCTGTACAAACTGATAAAACAGGGCAGGCGATGAAATGTGGCGGAACTAACATCAGACTTTTATGTTGGGCAGAGTACACGCTATGTGACCAAGAGTATCCGGACAACTGACTGAAAATGACTTAAGTTCGTGGCGCCCTCCATCGGTAAATCGCCATCCCCATATTGCTTTTCAACAGTGGGAAGCAAGATGGTGCTTCAAAAATCAATGTAGGCCTGTGCTGTGATAGTGCCACGCAAAACAATAAGAGGTGCAAGCCCCCTACATGAAAAACACGACCACACCATAACACCACAGCCTCCGAATTTTACTGTTGGCACTACACACGCTGGCAGATGACGTTCACCGGGCATTCGCCATACCCACACCCTGCCATCGGATCACCACATTGTGTACTGTGATTTGTCACTCCACACAACGTTGTCCACTGTTCAATCGCCCAATGTTTACGGCTCTTCACTCCAAGCGAGGCGTCGTTCGGCATTTACCGGCGTGATGTGTGGCTTCTGAGCAGCCGCTCGACCATGAATTCAAAATTTTCTCACCTCCCGCCTAACTGTCACAGTACTTGCAGTGGATCGTGATGCAGTTTGGAATTCCCGTGTGACGGTCTGGATAGACGTCTGCCTATTACACATGACGACCGTCTTCAACTGTTGGCGGTCTCTGTTAGTCAGCAGACTAGGTCGGCCTGTACGCTTTTGTGCTGCACGTGTCCCTTCACGTTTCCACATCACTATCACATTGGAAACAGTGGACCTAGGGATGTTTAGGACTGTGGAAATCTCACGTACAGGCATATGACACTAATGACACCCAATCACCTGACCACGTTCGAAGTTAGTGAGTTGCGCGAAGCACCCCATTCGGCTCTCTCACGATGTCTAATGACTACTGAGGTCGCTGATATGGAGTACCTGCCAGTAGGTGACATTACAATGCCCATAATATGAAAAACGTATGTTTCTGGGGTTGTCCGGATACTTATGATCATATAGTGTGCGCTCGAACACTCCTAACGATGGGCCTCCGCAGCCGACGACCAATGCATGTGTCAGTGTTAACACCATATCGGCAACTACGACTGAAATGGGCACGTGACCATGGGCGTTGGCGCAGTGGCAGAGCGCTGCATGCTCTGATGAATCCTGATACCTTCATCATCATGCCATGAATCAATCGTCTTCCAGGAAAACAGTTCTTTGACGCCATATACTGGTGACGGAGACAAGCTAGCAAGCTGGCGGCGGCGCCATTATGCTCTGGGGCACATTCACGTGGACTTCCATGGATCAAGTGGAGCTCTTGCAAGACACGATGACCGCCAAGCAGTATCATACACCTTTGATTACGATCATGTTCCCTAACGGCAGTGGTATTTTTTAACAAGATAGTGCGCCATGTCACAAGGCCAGGAATGTGATGGAATAGTTCGAGGAACACAGTGGCGAGTTCCAATTGATCTGCTGGCCCACACAACTAGCTGCGTACGAGCCTGATCGAACATATCTGGGATGTGATTAAAGGTGGTGTTTAAGCTCATCCCCTCCCCCCCTCTTCCCTTTTCCAGAAATTTACGGGAAGTAGGCGACTTCAGTGCCGAAATGTGGTACAAACTCCCTCCAGCGACTTAACAAGGCCTCATTGCTTCCATACCACAACGCGTCATCGCTGTTACCCGTGGCAAAGGTGGACATACCGGCTATTGGTTAGGCGGTCACAATGTTCTGGCTGATCAGTGTGTAAAGAAAGTGCAGATTTCCCTGAGGATCGATTTCCTCGTTTGCACAAGTCTCCACACGTATGCCCACCCTATTCATTGTGGCGCTGGAGGAGGTACAGTACTCGCTGTCCACAGGCCCCCTCTCACTGTCTGCTTGCGGAGCACGTTTGTTGGGAAGCCCTGGCCTACAGCATTCACACTGAGACGATGCGATTCTGAAATTGTCCACATTTGGCACGTCAGTGAGGAGGGTAGTTACTAGGTACCGCTACCGTCCTTCACTGCTTAACGAATTTGTCGCCTCTGAGTGATTCTAATTGGGCGAATTTATTGGTTAACTGTCTTTCCTGCTAGCTGTGTTATTAGTTGAATAGCCTACCTCGATTTCGATATCAAATGGTTCAAATGGCTCTGAGCACTATGGGACTTAACTTCTGAGGTCATCCGTCCCCTAGAACTTAGAACTACTTAAACCTAACTAACCTAAGGACATCACACACATCCATGTCCGAGGCAGGGTTCGAACCTGCGACAGTAGCTGTCGCACAGTTCCAGACTGAAGCGCCTAGAACCGCTCAGCCACCCCGGCCGGCATTTCGATATCAGATACTGTCTTTATTGACGCTCACGCGTTATTAAAGAACCATATGTCAGGCTCAAGATCTGTCGGACGTGACCTGTTATTTGACATAGACTTCCTTCCATCTGTTGATGTATCGTAGTTTGGATGGAGAAAGCAGTCGCAAAGAGCCAAATCTGCTGATAATGATGATGATGGATGCGGCGGCACTGCTTGGTGGAGTTCGTCGGTTTTGATTGAGGCAATTGTAGGGATGTGAACGTCTTAATCCCGGAGATTTTTCCTCGCGCACCAGTGTTCACCTTACTGTAAACTGCCTTTGCTGATTAAAAGCTAATAATATGGCCTGTAAGCGTCGTTTCTCACTTTCATCCAGTCATAAACGTGGCGGCAGGAGAACTGAACCCTTTAGCCATGCTATGTAGCATTTTCCGCATTTCTTAGACCGTGGCGGCCATCAAGGAAGGGAATCTGGATTTTACTGATCACATCTTCAATTGGGACTCCTGCTCGGTTGCCGGATGCTCTACGTCGTTTGTCATACAATAACAGCAGAATGAGAGTGACGTAATTGTGGACTGGGCTGCACGTTTCCGCGTCATCGTAGCAGAGTGGCCCGATCCTCAAACATTTTCTTTGGTGGTGGTGGTGGTGGTGGTGGTGGTGGTGGTGGTGGTGGTGGTGGCGGCGGCGGCGGCGGCGGCGGCGGGGGGGGGGGGGGGGCGTGATGTACGGGATGTGATAGTGGTTGTGGCATTTTACCAGCATTGAGGGTGTAAATGTACGGAATGCAGGAAGGATGCACACAGTTGCAGGTTTTAGAACGCCGTTAGCAGATTTGTTGTAAGTTAGGTATGAGGTAAGCTTGACGGCACAACCCTCCTCTCCCAGTAGGTGTGTCTAGCCAGACATTAGGCGTGGCTTATACAGCTGTGGCAGAGTCGAAGCACGGTGCCCGCCTCCGGCCACCGTTAACCGCTGCGGCTATCGACCCCTGGGCGTGCCTTGCCGTGACCCCAGGGCAGCCCCCAGTGCCGCCTGCTGTAGCGCCGCCTCCCGGCGTTACGTCTCTCCACTAGCCCACCCACTAGTAGTCTAACGTCGCGTGCGCGTCACGTGACGGTAGAGTCAGGAGCCGAGAGTCGATTGCGTGCGCGCAGTGCTCGCTACTAGCAGCAGATTTCAGGGGTTACATCTAGTACGTGGCGTACTGAGATGTCGAAAACACAGCCGAGTACAATGTAACAGTTTCCCGGAAGCAACCAGTGCTCTGTGAAGAAATTTAGCGGTCAAGGTTCCCGCAAGTGGTAAGGTATTGGACACGCATTCAGGAGGACGGCGGCGCTCAACATCCTTGTTCGGCCAGTCTTAAGTAGTTTTCCGTGGTTTCCGTAAAACGCCAAAGGTTAAGCCGGGATAGTTACTCCGAAAAGGCGACAGCCGATACCCTTTCTCCTTCTACCCCATTCCAACCTGTGCTCTGTCCCTAATGACAGTGGCCGACGGAACATTAGTGCCAAGGAGTGGGCCCCCTTACACATCGGTTTAGTTGACTTTCCCACACAACTGAGTCAGGTTCTTCATTTAACATTCAGTCACCATAAGGCCTTAAGGGCCTGTACACACGCACCAGCCTACAGACTCAGTTGGCAGACAAATTGGACGTGTGTAGTCGTTTGGACCGACCTTGTCGGGATGTCGGGCGGATAGGATCATTAGACATTCGACATTCACCATCACCACTCCACATACTGTGCACTCTGTGGCGCTGTCGTGCCAACCGTCCGATATAAGTTCGTCTTCTGTCACTGCGCGCGGGATTAAATGCTGCGAGACGGACGAAACTTTAAGTATAGTTCCCGGAGAAATTTGAAGACTACTGGTGTTTGTACACACATCGTGAGAGGGGTATAGCAATATAGATGCAAGAAATGTAAATGTTTTCCATTTCTTAACGAATGCGCAAGGGATTCGTGTGTGGCACATAAAGAGAATGAAAGTCCGTTGACCTGTATTTCTGTTTTTAGGTTTTATTTTCGCTTCTTCTCGCAAATACAATCTAAAAACAGAAATATCGACATTCAACGGTCGTTAATTCATAAAATGTACTTGCTTCAGTGTTTAAAGTGTCCAGTTAAAGTCCAGCCCAAATCCAAGCCCTCTATTATGAACAGCAAAGTGTGAGACTTTTTACAGTTCTAACATCTACTAAATGCTTCATTTCGTACTATCTGTTGTTTGTTAAATTATGTGCGCCGCCGCCGCCACCGACACCATATGTAATCTTTCTTCGACAGATCTGTGAGGATAGGTCGTGAGTCGTGCTTGGGTAGCTCGGACGGTAGAGCACTCGCTGCGAAAGGCGAAGGTGCCGAGTTAGTCTCGGTCCGGCAGACAGTTTTAATCTGCCAGGAAGTTTCATATCAGCGCACACTCCGCTGCGGAGTGAAAATCTCATTCTGAAATGAAATTCTCTAACTTAACGGTCGTCTTTTGTGCTCGGTACGTATATAAACTAATATGCGTACGTGAACGCCGTATGTCTTACTTATTTTGCTTTACCATGATCTGTTTCCTCAGTCAGCTATAAGTCTCGTTGCGGGTTTGAGGACTCATTGTAGATAATAATTGTGGGGATACAACAGCACTGAATTTGAAGTTACCTTAACTTTTTTCAGTGGCTAGAAATCGTAATGTATCTAACAGCCTCTCTCATGACTGGTTTCTTTTTCATTAAGAATGGTTTGATGATGAGCAGCAGCTGCGAAATGCACGATTCATTCATTCTTAGATAATTACGAAAATCATTGACTTCTGGCTGCGTAACAAAAGCAGGTGGGTGAATTCTTCCCTTGCATGAGCCACTTCTTTGCCCACGACTTTCACTCTGCTTCTTTTTGACCTCATTGCCAAAAAAAAAGCGGGATCTGGCAGAACATAAACTCAGTGAACGGAAGATGATGAATCACAACGACGGGGCGGCACTGTTATTGCGTAGTGCAGTCTGTCGGGACGTGTGTAAGATACTGCGAAACGGTCGGTGTTATGTGCTGCAAAAATGACGTTCAGCGGTAAACTTTCCGTCATTGACGTAGAGCGTCGTCGCGGAACTTGGAATTCAGAAAATGATTAAGTAATATGATAGAAAAACATAACGCTTCGGACGTGAAAAAAATATTCCATACTCCCAAAAAAAACTGTATAAAAATTCTCATGTATATTATTTTGTTTGTTACTTATTTAAACACACATCTTGTTCATTTTCATTTGTTACTAACAAAGTAATTATGAATAAGCCTTGTATTGCGGCTTCTTGAAGGTGTGGTACTCCGTACGTCTTGTAAAACAGTTATTTCTATAATTTCATACAAGTTGAATCCGTGTCTTTTTGTGAACAAAGTTGTGCAGAACGTAACAGGCTCTAATTATTATTGAATAGAAGTCCTCTTTTGCATTTTTCTGATCAAATATTCGCCATTTTGGTGCTGGCTTACAGAAGTACACAGCTCTTGTCACCGAGCCACAGCCGAGCGGTTCAGCTGCGTGTCCGGCGATTTAGTCGCGCTTCTCAATCGCACAATAGTCGCACATTCCAGCGATTGAAGGCGCCGCAGTGCAAGCGGGATGATGTAGAAACAGCTGAGTGACTGGTGCGAGAATCAGAGGGGGAGAGTGAGTTGGGGGACACGGCGTAACAGTTCTGCTCGCTGTGCTGTGAAACACGCCGCCCTCCACCCAAGTTGTTGTCGAAGAGGGACACTACCTTCCACGTAGCTCTGTCTTCTGAACGGGAGTAACTAAGCTGTACCAGTCTCAGCAATATCATTTCTGATGGTGATTAGGGGCCTTATCTGTACGGCGTCCAATTTTTACTTCATAAATTGATGGAAATTTCAAAGAAACACTAGCCTATCCAACACATTCAACTAGTGGCGTGCATTTAGGGAAGCAACGGAAGCACTGCTTCGGTGATAGTATTTCTAACGATACATTATGTAATTACAACCACAAATTTATTCGGCAATATCTAGATGAAACCCTTACATTTCTTCAAAACTCACAGAACTATTACGTCACATTACTCATAGAGCACTGTGAGCCGAGCCGAAGCAATGTCCGTGCTGCTTAGTTTAACAGCGAGAGATTTGCGCGCTCAGTTATCTGAAAAGGTAAGTTCACACCTGTGCGCCTTGCGGCTAGTCACCGTGCGGCTGTACTTGCCCCGCACGCAAGTAGAGGAACCTGTCTCCCCGCCTGGTATGGGGTGATCCCTACAGACACTTGCACGCGCACCTGTTTTCCCCCACAGGCCATGTGCTTGTTTTACGGCCTCAGGCCATGCCAGTTTCTGACGGGTATATAATACAGAGTAATTTGCCGAATCTGTATAAAAGTGTGTAGAGGTGCCAGGTAGTATCTACTAATATAATGTCGAACTATGTCTACATGTGTTACAGAAGAGCTTTCGTCTAAGCCGTTATGTTCTCATTCTTTCCCAAAAATGGAGAAGATAATTAAAAATTGGCGGCCAGTACCAGAAATACCGAACTTGGTTCAGAGTACCAATAAATTCACTAGACATTTTCAGCGTATTACATTCATATTCAGAAAAACAGAACACCTATCGACCAGAGATAGGACGTTGATATTCACAGGACATGTAGATTGGGTGGTTCTGCAGAAATGATTAGCTTTTGATTCACCACGATTCAGCATGTGTTCCGTTGCCTACTAAGCACAGGGTACGCCATGGGCACTGATAACTTATTCCGTGCGTGTTGGCGTGGACGCTAACAAGACCCGAATGGCGTCCAGTGGTAAAGCCATCCACGCCGCATTCACCTCGTTCCAGAGTTCATCTGTGGTGGTTGGCACTGGAGTCACAGCGTAGCACCGTCGTTTCACCATACCCCCACTCTGGTGATCTGGCGAACCAGGGCAAAAGACTGACAACATGTGGTGAAAGGAAGGCACGTGTTCGTGCAGCAACATGTGATAGAGGATTGTCTTGCTGAAACATGGCATCTGGGGTGTGGTGCAGAAAAGGTATGGCTGTCATCACAGTGCTCTGGACACACACCAACTGTGACTTATGGTTGTACCCAACAGCACCACACACCATAAGGCCTTGAGTTAGCGGTGTATGTCGTGTGCGAATGCAGTCAGTGTGCTGCAGCTCCCCCTGGTTGCGGCGAACCAAAATGCAACCATCATTTTCAAACAGGCGTAACGTGGATTAGTCTGAAAGCCCGATGAAGCCATCCCTGTCCCCAGTGACGTCGTTCCATACACCACTGGCTGCTAGCATGTTTCTGCGCATTTGTCAAAGACAGACGGAGAAGTGAACGACGCGCACATAACCCATGCCTTAATAAACGGCGACGGACTGTCAGCCCTGATAGTGTATAGATGTGTTCCATTGTTCCACTGCTGCAACAGAACCAAGGAGCACTCCGACCTTCCTGCGATGCCTTTCGAGTGAGATGTCTACCTTTCTCGGGGGCGATGTGGGTGTTGCGACTTGACCCATCTCGTCGTGTTCTACGGCCTTCCGTGAATCATTCTGCAAACGCCAGTTGCACTGCCGAAACACTTCGTCCTACAGGAGCAGCAGTTTCCCGGATGGATGCATCACATTCTCTCATGCCAACATTGCACCCTCTTTCAAATTCACTGATTTGTCGATACGGTTCGCGCATATCTCTGCGAGGCATTCTGCACGTCCGCTCAAGTTACACGGATTCATTACCTTCGGTTTATAGCGACAACGAGAGCTGCAGGCACATTTTACCAGTAAGGTGATGTTACGCCGCGATGTCAATGTTGACACCTTGAACATGGACCGACATGGTTCAAATGCTAATCATTTCCGTAGAACTTACTAATATACATACCCTGTGAATACGAACGTCCTATCTCTAGTCGTTCGACGTGGGTTTTTTTTGTGAACGTAAGTTTATTTTAATATCTATACCAAATGTGACGGGTTATCCGGTAGCGGTGATGTAAATTTGGTGTTTTTTCTGGTATCGTCTGGTGTTTGGAGAAGGTAGAAATGCTAGTTGGATCAAAATTGGGTACAAGCATGTAGGAAATTTAGTAAAGCTGATAACCGAACATGACTGTGTTAACCGTCTATGATATTCCGTAGCTATAGCTGCTTTTGGGGGAAACAGAATTGAAACTGTATTTGATAACCTGCTTAAAAACGAAGTATCTGTATCCAGTCAAAAGATGAGAAGGAACATGGACATCCTTAAAAGGTTTATTAACGCAGTGTGTTTTCTGGGAAAACAAGACCTGGCCTTTCGATGACACAATAAACGAGATTCTATTAATCGGGGAAATTATGTTGAATTGTTGTCCAGAGTATGATCCTCTTTTAGCGGAGCACATAGAAACCTGTATTGTGTTTGAAGGAATTTCTAATCTAATTCAAGCCGTAGGTTTGACCGTTCCATCAACTATAAAGCGCGAAATCGGGGATGTTCTTTTGTAGCCGTCATGGTTGACGAGACCTCAGCTGTAGCAAACACAGCACAGTTTTTTGTCCTGCGTTATATATCTGAAGAAAAGATGCAGGAAAGATTGTTGGGGTTCTGTGCTATTAGTTGTGACACAAATTCCCAGGGCATTGCATAACGTATTCGGTACTTATCAGAATTCGATATAAAGAAAAGTTCATTGCACAGAAGTTTGACGGCGACTATGGGGGGGCAACACACTAGCCAAATACCGAAGTATAAAATAATTCTCTTGATGGATATGCAGCTTTTTTCCGAGCTCTTCTAAACCTATTAAATTTTCGTATTTGGTTTGCAATGTTTTCTTCCACGCGTCTGTCCAATGCGATGGAATTCATAAGGACCGGTGAGTACTGTATGAAGGAACAAAGCTATACTTTCTAATGTGTTGAGTGCCACGCTAGAACATTCTCAAGAGTTTGATTCAAATATTGTAGCACCAGTTGAGGTCTTTTTGGCACTTTCAGAAGACTTCAAAATTGTTTTTCTCTGGAACGCATTCGACAAAGTATTTGCGTACAGTGATGCGACGTACAACGTCCTGCAGTACCAAGCAAGGGAATGGACGCTCCATAGTCACGCTGTGTCACGACGATGAGTTACTTACTTTTCCAAGAAAACGTATATCAAAACAAAAAAATATCAACTATAAACGCATCTGTTGCGAAGGGTTTGATAACATAGATACCCACTTGGTTTTAAGATTTAGAGAGTATGCTAAACTGAAATTATTGAATTTGTCACATGAAAACTATGGACAATGATACTCTAACCAGTTCCCTGAAAGCAGCTTTTAAAGAACCTTTTTGATGCATATAAAAGTTCTTCGTCGCCACTCGATTAAAAATTAGTTGATGACTGTAGTGTACAGTATTAAAGAGTTATTAAATTTGCAAAATCGCCCAGTCCTTATCCAATGCCAAATAAGTGTTCAGCAGTCTAATATGTTACCGTCATTACTCAACACAATTCCTGTGAGTAGGTCGTCAGTAAAAAGGTACATCTCAGCTGTGACCAGAATCAAAAGCTGCTCTCTTAATTCCGCTGGAGAAGGGAGACTATCTAATCTTTCAATTGAAGGTAGACTAGTAAGAGAACTCGGAATGAAGCAACATTTATTGAGGTGGTTACGAAATATGCTTCCCAGGAGAGAAGAATGTAATTTCATCTCCGTTGATCTTGCGGAAGTGGTCTGGTAAAGTGTCAAGGTAGAGCTTAAAGTCGTACACTACTTATTTTCTGTAATATTTTGCTTATACTAACATAAATTGATATAAGGGCTCATTATTTCAGTACTTAGTCTTTCAATTTAAACTCTTAAAGTTGTGAGAGTAATAGAGATGAGTCTGTCCCTTAATTTACTATTATTTGCTTAAAATTATAATATTGTGATTTAATAATAATAATAATAATATGTTCTGCCAGTCGTAAAAGGCGACGAAAAGAACAAACCACTAATAGGGCTAACCCCCTCTTTTAGTGTGATTACTTGGTTCAGGACAGAACTAAAGAAGCCTCGGACAAGCGCCGTCATGGTCGGGTACGACGCTTGAACCCTATGCCCGCCCACAATGGTAACGACACTGCTAGCCAACTGGAAAATGATTTAAATCCAAATAGAGGTGTTTTGCAGGATATGCTTCCTGCAACCACCCTAGAAGGAAAACAAAGACAGAGGATGAGATGGTCAGATGAAGTTAATCGACACCTCATGTTCTGTTATTACCTAGCAACAAACCTAGGAACCAACACAACTGGATACAGATCACAAGTATACACAACATTTATTACCAGATACCCGGAATTAAAATTTTTAACAGAACAACGACTAGCTGATCAGATCCGTGTAATAATAAAAAATAACAGGATACCCCAGTCAGAATTAGAAAACATCAAACAACAAGTACAACAAATACTGGAACAAAATAATGTGCCATCAGAAGAAGAAGAAAATACAGTAATGGACTCAAACATCCCAGAGCAAACAAACAAAGACCAACACGCATCAATTAAACAATCAGAGGAAAACGAAATCTCAAGACAGCCACCAGAACAAGCACAAAATAGAACACGAAGAGACACACGTGTTAGATATAGAAGAGAAATTTCAGCTGACATATATAGAATACAAAGACACAAATACAGACATCAGACCATTCTTGCACAGACCTCCAAATAACCCACAAGTCGAAACAACAATAAAAACTATCAACACAATCATACACAACAAAATAAACGAAAATACAACTATGGAAGAGTTACATCTACTGGTTTATATAGGAGCACTCACTACACTAAATATACACACTAGGCAGAGATCAGAACCAACCAACACATGGAAGAAACCCACAAAACCAGCATGGCAACACAGGCTACAGACAAGAATAGAAAAACTGAGAAAAGACGTCGGACAGCTAACACAATTTATAAGAAATGAAATATCAGACAAAAGACGAAAAAGGTTAGGTAAAATCACACAACAAGAAGCAATAGAGCAATTAGATGAAAAGAAGCAGAAATCACAAGCATTGGCCAAACGACTTAGAAGATACAAAAAAAGTGAAAATAGAAGGAAACAAAACCAAACATTCAACACAAACCAAAAGAGATTTTACCAAACAATAGATAACACACACATTAAAATAGACAATCCACCAAACATAACAGACATGGAACACTTCTGTAGCAACATATGGTCAAACCCGGTACAACATAACAGGCATGCACGGTGGATACAAGCAGAAACAGACACATACAAGATGATACCACAAATGCCTGAAGTGATAATTTTGCAACATGAAGTCACTCGAGCAATTAATTCTACACACAATTGGAAAGCCCCTGCAAATGATAAAATAGCAAATTACTGGCTAAAGAAGTTCACCTCAACACATTCACATCTAACTAAATTATTTAACAGTTGCATTGCAGACCCATACACATTCCCTGATACACTTGCACATGGAATAACCTATCTGAAACCTAAAGATCAAGCAGACACAGCAAACCCAGCTAAATATCGCCCCATAACATGCCTACCAACAATCTACAAAATATTGACTTCAGTCATTACACAGAAATTAATGGCGCATACAACACAGAACAAAATTATAAATGAAGAACAAAAAGGCTGCTGCAAAGCAGCACGAGGATGTAAAGAGCAACTGATAATAGATACAGAGGTGACATATCAAGCTAAAACTAATCAAAGGTCGCTACACTACGCATACATTGATTACCAAAAAGCCTTTGATAGTGTACCCCACTCATGGTTACTACATATATTGGACATATACAAAGTAGATCCTAAATTGATACAGTTTCTAAACATAGTAATGAAAAACTGGAAAACCACACTTAACATCCAAACAAATTCAGATAACATCACATCACAGCCAATACAGATTAAGCGTGGAATATACCAAGGAGACTCATTAAGTCCTTTCTGGTTCTGTCTTGCTCTGAACCCACTATCCAACATGCTAAATAATACAAATTATGGATATAATATTACTGGAACATACCCACACAAAATCACACATTTGCTATACATGGATGATCTAAAACTACTGGCAGCAACCAATCAACAACTCAACCAATTACTAAAGATAACAGAAGTATTCAGCAATGATATAAATATGGCTTTTGGAACAGACAAATGTAAGAAAAATAGCATAGTCAAGGGAAAACACACTAAACAAGATTATTACATATTGAATAACCACAGTGACTCCATAGAAGCGATGGAAAAAACAGATGCCTATAAATATCTAGGATACAGACAAAAAATAGGAATAGATAATAAAAATATTAAAGAAGAACTAAAAGAAAAATATAGACAAAGGCTAACAATAATACTGAAAACAGAATTGACAGCAAGAAACAAGACAAAAGCTATAAATACTTATGCTATACCAATATTGACCTACTCATTTGGAGTAGTGAAATGGAGTAACACAGACCTAGAAGCACTCAATACACTTACACGATCACAATGCCACAAATATAGAATACATCACATACATTCAGCAACAGAAAGATTTACATTAAGTAGAAAGGAAGGAGGAAGGGGATTTATCGACATAAAAAACCTACATTATGGACAGGTAGACAATTTAAGAAAATTCTTTCTAGAACGAGCAGAAACTAGCAAAATACACAAAGCAATCACTCATATAAATACATCAGCTACACCATTGCAATTTCATAACCACTTCTACAACCCTTTAGATCACATAACATCAACAGATACAAAGAAAGTAAATTGGATAAAGAAAACACTACATGGCAAGCACCCGTATCATCTAACACAGCCACACATCGATCAAGATGCATCCAACACATGGCTAAGAAAAGGGAATATATACAGTGAGACGGAAGGATTCATGATTGCAATACAGGATCAAACAATAAACACCAGATATTACAGCAAGCATATTATTAAAGATCCCAATACCACAACAGATAAATGCAGACTTTGCAAACAACAAATAGAAACAGTAGATCACATCACAAGTGGATGTACAATACTAGCAAATACAGAATACCCCAGAAGACATGACAATGTAGCAAAAATAATACATCAACAGCTTGTCTTACAACATAAACTTACAAAACAACATGTTCCCACATACAAGTATGCACCACAAACTGTACTGGAGAATGATGAATACAAATTATACTGGAACAGAACCATCATAACAGATAAAACAACACCACATAACAAACCTGACATCATACTCACCAATAAAAAGAAGAAATTAACACAACTGATCAAAATATCCATACCCAATACAACAAATATACAAAAGAAAACAGGAGAAAAAATTGAAAAATACATCCAACTGGCTGAGGAAGTCAAGGACATGTGGCATCAGGATAAAGTTGACATCATACCGATTATACTATCAACTACAGGAGTCATACCACACAATATCCACCAGTACATCAATACAATACAGCTACATCCAAACTTATATATACAGCTACAGAAATCTGTAATTATTGATACATGTTCAATTACCCGGAAAGTTCCTAAATGCAATGTAACATATACCGTACAGTTAAAAGGAAGTCACGCTTGATCAAGGTCCGCGTCACCTTCCATTTTTAACCAGACATAACGTCTGAGACAAGAAAGAAATAATAATAATATATTAACACAATTAACAGTGTTTTCGGTTTTCTGAATGGTCACCACACGCCGCTGGGTTCATCATCCTCCAAGTCTCACTCGGCATGAAAACAATGAAAGCGTAGCGCAGTAAAAATACGTGTCGTGTTTGCGAGTTGACTTATCTTCCGTAGCGCCGTAAACACTTTCAAATTCACGGAAATGTTTAAAGGAGTTGGCTGTATCGTAGCGGACTCCTTCAAGGCCACCCGTTTCTTCGAAGCTGCTTCTAAACAGGTAACACATACTTACAGAGCTTTACGTAATTGGTGTTGAGGCTTCAGCAACTTGAGGTAGAACATACAGCGTTTAAGCTGTTCCGGCTGTTTAATTTCTGTTACAGACGCCGATAGTTATTTTCTGTCTTGTGGTATAGTGTGCACTGTTCACAACTAATAAGTATATGCGCTAGATATTTCTAAAAATATCGCGTTTTCCTACTCAAGTTCACTGTTAATTTTTTCATTGTTAACGAGGCAGCAGTGTAAAAATACATTACTCCACCCGAACAGTGGAAAAAAATGATGGCTTTCCTCGCACATGTTTTAAAGATTCAGATGTAAAAATGTCTGGAAGGCTATTTCGCAAAACATCAGCGTTCAGTAATAGCTTTTTTTCCGCTGGACACGGCTTCGTTCCAAATAAATACATTTAATTTATTGCGTTGTGTAGCTACGGAGTTCTGGATTATCCCCTTCATTCGACAAATTAAATTTTGTATAATGTCCCGTTTGATTCTCATTGTTGAGACGCCGTGACTCAAATGTGTTAAAATTCCTTCGTATTGCTGTTACCCCTTCGTAGTTTTAAGGAGAAACCTGTAACACTCTGCGCTTATTTTAGCGACATGCCATGCGCTATTTATCTGTCAGAGCTGGGTGTTTGATACGGGTTTTTGGAGCAGCCTGCTTGCGTATTCCACTGTATCAGAACATAAAGTATGGGAAAACGATTTCTCACAGTTTTACTTAGTCAAGAAGGTTACACACAGTTCTGTTAGCTCTAAAACTATACATTCTGTACTTATATCGGTCTGTTTCATTAACTTAGCGTGGCATCCCCCAATCACCTTTTGGGGCATTCTATTTGTGCCTAGCCCCACTGCAAATCTTCAGGATATTCATGTTTTCCAAGTTTCGATATTGTTGCTGCAAGCGTAACTGAAGTCCGCTTACAATTTAGCCCCTTTCCGCCCTCATCCTTGTGAGTCGAACGTTAGTCGCTGAGGAAAGGGACGGATGCGTGCGCGAGGAGCCATGGAAGCATTGAAGGCCGGACGGAGTATGAAGTGAGGGGCGTTCAGTGCTGAGTGTTACTGGTAACGAGGACAGAGTTAATAAAAGTAAACAAGTGACTCTTTCAGAACGAAAGACTTCGTGTGCACACTGACGAATACGGTAGTGGATAGAGATCAGTTCGCTGTGGAAGTGATTCAGTGGATGTGCGCGTCCTTGCTACTGAAACCGTAATTTAACTCAACCATTCTCCACCTGCCTATGAATTTGTAGCATTTGAGTAGGCATTACCGTTGGCGTACGTCAGCTTGAAGACAGTGTGATGCCCCCCTCCGTGAAAGGATGAAGTAATTTGTCCACGTTTCTACAATTACATGGAAAATTGTGGTCCTTGCGGGTTCCTTGTAATCAACCTGAACGGGGATGCAAACGTAACGAGGGCTCTACGTGAAATCAGTGTGTACTCCAGATAGGATGGAATGTACGTAAATTATACTAGGAGAGTCCTTTGTAAATTTAGATGCAGTTGTGGAAACGCGATTAAGCAACGTTTAGTGAGATCAAACATCACTCGCAATAGTGATATGTGTTAAATCACATGCTCTTTTTGTGCGGAATAGCTTGCTTTCTCCTTTTTTAACTTATCCACATATAAAAGACAGACACACCATCGCCCAGCCCAAAACTACGAAGGACAGAAACTTCAAATTTGCCGAGGGCGATGAGCTTACACTGTTGGTGTCGTTTAAGAAGGAATTTTTCGAAATTCCACCCCGAAGGGGGTGAAATAGGGGAACAAAGGTTTTTTGAAAATATGTCTTTACTAAGACAATTTTGGATCAATAGTAACAAAAACTGGTATTTGGTTTTTTGAAATTCGGCCATTAAGGACGTAAAATAGTGGACGAAAAAGCTTCAGAAATAAATAATTATTAAAGAACTACTAAAGCAAATCTATGGAAATTGGTAACTGATTTCTCGGTTAGAAATTTAAAAAAAAAGTTAGTGATTTTGGGAACTTAATCACCTAAGGGAGTGAAATAAAGGATAAAAAGTGTTATGAAATTATTTGATTATGAAAGCATTTTCAAAGGTAAAGCTACGTAAATTTATATTTCGCTTCTCTGTTAGAAATTAAAAAATTCGTGTTTCATTGTTATTGGAAGTTCAACCACGGAGGGGATGAAAATTTCTTAAGAAAATATTTCGTTATATTAAAAATTTGTAACGTGAAATCTCTGAAAATTGATATCTTTCTTCTCGGTTAGATGTAAAGAAATGTGTATTAGGGGATGAAACTTCCTATGCAAATATCACAAGAACGCAGAAGGCGTCATAAAAAAATACAGAAAAGATCTTGTAGTGCAGCTGCCAGAATCGCTTTTTGGTCAGAAGTACATTTGGAAATGATCATGCTACTATGGCCGTCATTAGCGTGAAAAGTTTAGTTGGTGTTGCAATTGTAACATCAAAAAATCGTGCAGACCATACAGCCTGCGCGAGCAAAGCAGCGGGCGGTAAGCTAGTTTGAACAATAACATGCATGTCCGTGGAACTATTTGAATAGTATTCGCATCAATATTTTTTAACCTCTCATCCTTATTTGACCTGAAAAGTAAAACTGTTCGACTTTAAAAGTAGCCTTAGATACTGGAAACAATAAAAGAAAAATAAAGATTTACAGCAGAGAATGTATAATCCAGAAAGACTGGAAGGGCACACGTATACGGCCAGACAGTGTAACGGTTATTCCACCTCGCAGTGTTAATCAGAGGAATAACGTTAATGCTACTTAGAATGAAAAGTAGCTGTCAGTTTACCGACGACATTTGTCAGTAAAACGTCCTCTATCTCTGGTTTGCCCTTGGTCTCACAGCATCCACACATGTCACTTATGGGTGAAACACAGTAATGTCGACAAAGTAGGGTGCTCGTTTAGACTTGGTCTTCAGAAATGCAACTAATTAGGTTCAGTATTTGAGATCAACTCCAAGATGGCCTTACTGAGCGCAAAGTCCTGTATTTCTGCTGAAGTGGTTTTAGTGTCACTACGCTTAAAGATAAGCAGTACCTTCTTATTACAAAGTAATATGTTTCGTAATGTGATACTGCAGTCACTGGTCGAGGCAAGCGAGAGAAACATATTGTATTCAATAAAATGCACACCGATACTTAAATTTTTAGGATAATTCATTTGCATTGGGACAATTCATGTCGATTGATACATCTGGGCACCGTGCTGTAACCCTTTCAAGCATGCTACTATGTGCATACAACCCTGCAAGAAAGGTAAAAGTAATCTGATACGGAAATATGAGATGTCAAGAAATGAATAATTGAAAATGAACATAAATACCGTAGCAAACTTTTTACCGTGAATGACTGACTTAGGAAACAAGTTTTTTTTTTAATTTATTAACGTGTGTTGGGACATCACCCATACAGCCACTCTCAAAATGATTTTTCTTAACATTCAAATGTGTAACTACCTGAGCAATTGAAAAAAATTATTCATTGGATTCATTTTATCTGAAATTAAGTCAGTGAAATAATAAAACCAAATACACTCATTAAAATGAAGGGAAGGGTAATACAAATCATACCTATTTATCTACTATATTATAATGTAAAAATATTTGCGTTTCCTATATCCTTATTTGTCCTCCGGCTATAAAATCGTATAAGAAATCATAGAATTTTTTTGTCTTCTGTCGCTAAGAGTTTGATGTCCTCTGGCAATGCTTTGGCAACAGATATTCAGATACTGAATTAGTTCCGTAGTTTCTTCATATCTTCTGTGGCAGCCGAAGAATCGTTGCATTTTAATAGTATCAGTGCTGAGCGTGAACCTGATAAAATTGTCACTGTTTCATCTGAAACTACTTTTGCGTATTTAAGTCTCTTTAGTCACCTATTACTTACGCAGTGAGTATGGACGCCACTTCAAGGCACTCGAATTAATCCTTTCGGTCAATCTTACCGCCAGTGAATGAACGTCCTCCACCGCCATTTCGTTGAGGCTCATATTTGTGAATTTTTCGTGAGTATGGCCGTCCTGGCAAATTAGCAGGTAAAATTTTCTCGCTCAATGTATATCGGATGAATGGAAGGTACGTCTTAATGTTCAGCCCCACTAAGGCGTTAGCATAGGGAGTGCTTGAAGCCGTTCCGATTTCGGAAAATGGCGAAGTACTCACGGAAAGACGAAGCATCGGAGTAAAATTCTGCTAAGGGCGGTGGTTTCTTCTTAATCCAGTACCTGCCTGCATAGCATTTTATAGTGAGATCTCTAATCTTTGTTAATAAACTGCCGTTTAAGAAGCGTATAAGTTTAGAGAGGAATTTGATGGTGGTGTGTTTCCCGCATAGTTGTAATAGCCTTCATTTCCAGTAGGAAAGGGTAAGTTAGTCGATTTGGATGCTCCACACAGACTCCGATAGCTTTATACTGGCTCTTACCTACTTTCTCTAGGCTATTTAGCTTTGCGAAAACGTAACACACGTGTCCGCAGTCCATGTAAGCCTTAAATCGTAAGGTCTTATTAGAGCGCGACATGTGTTTTGCTGATACTTGGCTGCTTCCCAACAAACGGCAAACGCCTATCACAGCGTGAAGGATATTGATCAAACCTTCACATTTTTGAATTACATGCTTACTATGATGTCACCATGTTAGCTCATGATCGAAAAAAAAAGCTTGCTGTAATACTTAAACACTTGCGTGAAACGATTAATGTAGGTTTGATATAAACAGAAATGCCGACAACACAGAGCCTTGTTATAACCCTTTGTTCTCCTTGGTTCTACTGTTCCATTGTTCCTTGTAACGACCAGAATTCTATCGATCAATAAGCAGTGTACCTTGCGGATGAATGACTGTGGCGTGTCGTGATTCTTAAGCTTATTGATCAACGGCTGAATAAGGACACTATTGTAAACGTTTTTGATATCCGTACACTGCCAGCAAATATTGAACGTGAGTTGGAAATCAGTGACTAATGATACTAGCGTTTCATTTGTGACTATCCTTTCTAAAACCGGTTTGTACAAGGGGGTACGTTTCGCAATCCATCGTTCTAATTTATGTTTGATCATGCGTCCGAACGCCTTAGACAGACACGATAAAGAGTGACTACGCACACCGAGACGCCTTGGCCATTTTACTGGTACGACCCGAGCAGTCTTCATTTCTGTGATACGTATTTGGTTGATCCATGTTTTGCTTAAAATGTTCAGTAGATGATTTGTCCCTCCTCCGTTACGTTTTGGAGCTTTGGATAATGAATGCTATCGGGTCTCGTGATTGTAATCCTCCAGCGGGGTATTGCTCGAGTCATTTCCGGTGGGGAGAAGTTTCCATTTAATGGATGATCCATCTGTCTGCCTGCCATGTGCTCGTCTTTGTCCTATTCTGCTGCATCTGAGGATAAGGTTGCATAACATGTTTTTAGACGTCGACTTAGTTTCCCGTTACTGTATCGATTCGTCTTTAACATCTTGATCCTATTCCAAACGATATTTGTGGAGGATTCTGTATATGGGCCATTACGTAAGATCCCCTAGCTTTCCTTCTTTTTACTTTTGCATAGGTCTTTGTCGTTCCCAGGATGCTGCGTCAATTAAGAAAATTTCCTTCCGTGGCATGTTACTTGTAGGTTTTGAGTGCTACTGTTCTCTTCTTGATTGCTTCTGAAATTCTTCTTTCCACCAGACTGAAGGCACAGAAGGGAGTGCTTTGTGTGATTGAAGTTTCATTTGCCCTCTCAGTACTTTGTGCTAGACTGGCATAGTCAACATTCCTTCATGTCAGCACTTCCCCATATTCTGCCCACTTGACTTACCTTTACATTTATGCTGCGGAAAGGTCTTTATTGACCAGAAACTGAGACAGCAAGATTTTCACAGAGCCCTTTGCCTGAGCAGCATTGGAGGCGCGCGTTGGGAGGGGATATAAGCTCTATTGTACATCCGGACGAGACTTACGGAGAATAGAGAATGACTGCCATTCGACGGTGGCTTGGCGACGGCCCACATAGACAGAGGTAAGATTAGCCTTGGGCTCCGGGGCGGCCGGCAGTGCTTAGGACTGCCTAGCGTTTTCCTCTCGTCCTTGTCTAGATGCGGCGAATCTCTGCCGTCGTGGCACCTCGGGATGCCGCCAGCAGCAGTGTGTGTGGACCAAGCGCAGCGGAAGACACTGGCGAGGCGGCAGTCCCAAAGCCGTGGCGGCTAGTGAATCATGTTGAATCCACCGACACTCTAAACACACAGCACTCTCTTGCAAAGTAATCCCTTTGCAATTGGTATCGTTTTCCCGTGTCGTACTCTCAATCGTTCGCCCATTAATTGTTCTGCAACCAATGGCGGATGCCGTTACAAACGCTATGTCGTATTCGTGCCCCTTCGTTCATCCGCCAAAAGAGTTCCTCCAGAAGGACTTCGCAATCGGAATTTCCATGTTGATCTGTCACATGCTTCTGAACACAGTTAAATTCATTCTATGATGGCCAGATTAGCCACACCTCAAGTTTTTGTACTGATGTCTGTGGTGTAGCTGCTCCTTAGTGCTATAGTCTTTCTACACGGGCGTGCGCTTCCCCAAAGGGAAGTTTCCATGAAAACTTGTTCTGACATACCGGATGCCTCGCTTACCTACGAACTGCTTCGGTGATCTGAGTAATACAGAATGCCCAGTAAGTGATTGTAATCAAATGGCACCACCTTTGTAACTTGGGAGGACAGGATTGCTGCAAAACAAATGTATGAAACGAAACCGTGGAACGACTCATGAAGCGACGCTTGTGGGTAAGTGGTGTGGTTGTTACCATGTAATGGCCATAATTATTTACTGTTGCTGATTTACAAGCTGGAATAAAATTGTATTTTGTTCTGCTGACGGAACAGGGTACTGTTGGAACCCGGGAGTGCTCGCAATGCTAAGTATGTATGGAATTTTCAGAATGAAATTTTCTCTCTGCAGCGGAGTGTGCGCTGATATGAAACTTCCTGGCGATTAAAAACTGTTTGCCGGACCGAGACTCGAACTCGGGACCTTTGCCTTTTGCGGGCAAGTGCTCTACCAAGTGAGCTACCCAAGCACGACTCACGACGTGTCCTCACAGCTATACTTCCGCCAGTACGTCGTCTCGTACCTTCCAAACTTCACAGAAGCTCTCTTGCTTGAGCACTTGGCCGCAAAAGGCAAAAGTCCTGAGTTCGAGTCTCGGTCCGGCACACAATTTTAATCTTCCAGGAAGTTTCATATGTTTGGAGTTGTACATACATCCTAGTCTCCTTGTTCCACCTTTCTCTGTCAATCTCCCCCTCCCCCTCTCTTTGTCGAACCCTCCCCCTCCTTCCTCTCACTGTTAGTACCCCCCCCCCCCCAACCACTCTCCATCTCCTCCTCGTCCACCACCCACCCTATCCATTTCTCTCCGTGTCCGTCCATCACCACGTCTCCTTCTGTCTGACCTTGACTTTCGTTAGTTGTTGTCGCGAATAAAAATCGTGGTTTGGAAATGGTCGATTAGAATGAATGGATAAATCGATTGGGATCGTTAATACAAGGGGAACAGGAGAGAGCTCTCCAGCTGCTGGCATTGTGAGGATAACAGCTGCAATCACAGTATCACTTTTTGTTAACAGACTACTGGTTTCGGTCTATAATGAGTCATCAGATCTGCAGCAAAAAATGGGAAAAACATAAATACACTTGCAGATTGTCAACAGCTTAAAAACAATACATAGACCATCATGAAAAGTACTACTGACAATATATGCATGTGTGCGCCTTAAGAACGAAGAGGCATACCTGTTTCATAAAAATAAAGTGCTAATGTACTGCAGCCATGGTGGCATCGTCAAATGTTAAATGCAGAATCAGCACAAGCATCGTCAGCTATACATAAATAACATCATGTGCACGAGTCATGTTGTCAGTAGCACTATTGTTCAAAACAAGCTGCCCTACAGTAGCCACGAGATGTTTGTGTTGTAAGATCACCAGATGTCGCTAAAGTCGGCACACACTAGTTTTCAATAATTAATTGAACAGTGAAAGTAAAGAGGGGTACAATAGTTCAAGTCTGTAATGAGCTTATAACGTATAAAAGGCATTACAGTAATAAAACGCAATGAAAAGAACACGACAAAAGAACGATTGTTAAAAAGAGGAAGAGTTAAGAAACAGTAGTTGACATATGCTCTATTTCTCATAGTTTTAATCTGTGAACGTGTAGGACTGCAATGCTTCGGATGATTCAGATTCGACAGTAGCATTTTAATCATATTTCGATAAACCGTGGATACAGCATTCTTCTTTCTTCTTAAAACTGAGTGCGACGCAGAAAACAAAACAGCCCACTGTCATATATAGAGTTTTTTTTAGTTATACAAAATGAGAAAGTGTGTGTGCAAGAAACTATTTGGATAATTGTTCAAATACACTGATATCTAAGTTAACATTGACTGCGAGAACGAAAGCGAAATCGCATATTTTCACAGCACGGGGTTTTCTTCTCGCAATCCGTTTGAACAGAAAATCTGCAAATCATCGTTAAAAAACAAAAAAAAAAACAAATAGCCTGTGTCCGTTCGAACGTTTGTTAAAGTATGGTGTAAAAATCTGAAGTAAGTCGGTCTCGAACTGTACGAGAGTTTTGGTAACAACGTTAAAATAAAACCTGTGTACATAGGTAGTCGGTCTTCCTCTCAGTTGCCAAAAGTTAGAACTTGTCAAGATTAAGTTACTGGTTCAGACAACGACCAACAGTTTCCTTCTGCTCATTAATGTATTTTGAAGATAGTTTCATTTTTAAAATGCGATGTAAGTAGGATCTGATGGGCGTTTGCCTAGAGAAGGGAACAGTGGCGATGTGCAGCTTGGAGCCTAGAGGTCTTTCAGACTACGACGCATTTGACTGACTGACAAGAGGATCGTTCGTCCCCCGCTGTAATGAATTAATTTGATGTTTTTCTTTAATCTGATCTATCGGCGCAGATGCTACACGACTTTTCAAAAGGTCAACCAAAGATCAGTCAGCAACATTCATTTAGTAAAGATTTTGAGCGCGGTGAGAGTTCGAGAGTATAATGTAAACGATTCTAATAATTAATAAACATTTAGACATCTACAGCCAATAGGACACATAGGGTAGTGTCTGGTTGTGTGGTAAATACTAGTAATTTCGATATGTTCAGATATATTCAAACAACTGAGGTGAAAATCTGCGGAACTATGAAACAATTTGACGGCATAGTAGGAGCTTTTAGAATTAGGACCAGACTGGTTTAAAGTAGGATAGATATGCGATAAACGTAAGGAAGGAAAGTCTCATTTATACTGCCACGTAAACGTTGCGCAACGGGGGGACTATTTTTTTCGAAATATGAACGAGACTTACATCGCCGTACTCTCTGCCGAATGCCATCAAAAATAATCTGTTAAACTGTACCTGCTTCTGTGTATATTGAAGGCGCGGTATTGCGTGGCAATGTTTTGTTTGGTATATTGGACGTCGGTGTTTGGTTGGATACGGCTTTAATGCGATAACGTTGGAGCTGGCACGTTGAGCATGCAGATAGCAGCAACCAATCAACGCGGTGTAGACGAGAAAGCCCCTGGTGTTCCCGAGACTCGAGCAAGGCTCCGGCTGTTTGCCGGAGCGGAAGTGAGGCGCAAACACGGAGCGAGCAGTGAGCCCTTGCAAACAGCGGGAGGAAGCGAGGCGCCGATGCAGCGGCGGCAGCGCTGGCCGCCTCTGTCCAAATATCCATCCGCCGGCCGGGCCGGCGGCGTTGCGGCGCTGAAGTGGCCCCCTGGTGTGTGACGCAGCCAACAGCTGGGGACGCTTTTCCGTAGCCCCAGCACGGCTGTACAGCGCTCAGTTTGGATTAAACACGCTGAAAAACGTACGTTGTTAAGCTAGACTCCGGTGGCGGATAACTTTGTAAGGTTCACAAATGGGATGTTCCCGTCCTCTTGTAAGCAAAATCGGCACACCAACGTACCAGCTGTTCCAACATATAACGGAAGTGTTGAGTTCCTACGTCGGTGAGTGTCAGCACCACACGAGGAACTCTGTACATTTCATCGAGCAGGTGCAAGAACTACGCCTCCGTGACCAGGATCTTTGGTGAAGATGGGCATTAACGCTCACCATGAGTTGATCGGGGGGAATTCAACCCGACAATGACGATTCTCTTCGAATTTCTCCTCACATCGTCATCCTCTTGTAACAACAACGACGCTGTTCTATTCTACATATAAGTACATTTTTTTCTGATTTTTCGATAAACTAGTGTAATTGATGTTCTGATTTCATTTGTTTTTTGTTTCATGCCATTGTGTTAAGAAAACTGTTAACAAGTTTCAATGTGAATATTAATGTTTATGTCAAATGTCAAGCAATATTGTAATAGAATTGAAATGTAACAAATGTTGAAACTGTTGTAAGATGTTTAAAACTGTAACTGTGCGTCTGGTCCATACGTAGGCAATGTGTTAGGGTATGTAGAAAGCAAAACCTCGGGTGAATACCCTGTCTGTAAGGGAGCGGTAAAAGGTGGCTGGCAGGCGAGCGCGGGAAAATGCGCACGGGCACTGCACGGCACAACGGGCTCAGCAGTAGTAGTTGGAGTTTGGCACTGGTTTGAGCAACAGCTTCTGGAGCGAGGAGGCTCTCCTGGAAGACGTAGTTTCACTGAGCCTCGGGTATGCTGTTCCAACGCCTATACAGCATGGCAAAATTCCATAGGCACTAAATGGAAAAGTATTGCGACGCTATGAAGAATTAAAGTGCCGATACGTCAAGAGCCATAGCTGTGGTTGTTGTATGTGTGCTCTGTGCCTCGCCATATCGCCGCCCGCCAACCGCCGCATCGATACAAGCAGGTTGAAACTTTTAGTACTGTATTCGTATGGACCATAGAGTGAACTGTCCATTAATAACCTAAATTTTACCAGAACTTTCCCCTCATTTAATTATCCTCACACCTAACCTAGACAGGGTCCTTTCCAAATGTTGTGCAATCCGAGTATCCCGAAATGAAAAATTAAATTTTGTGTTAATAATAATTACTTGCAGACCTAGCAATGTTAGAATGGTGTTTAAAGAACTGTTTTGTTAATGGACCAGTAAATGAATAACGAAGGTCTAACGAAGTTGAAAGATAACTTTAATATTGAAATAGTAATGAAGTTTAATTATGCCGAGACAGATATAAAGGTATTTAAATGAACAGTAAATAAGAAAAAAATAGTAACTCATATACTGGAAATCTTGAACGCATACTAATTTCAGTAATCAATTTTTTTTATACAGTTTCAGAGTCCCCGCCACCCCTCTTATTCATTTGAATTCTGAAGTGTTCTAAATTGGTTTGACCAGCAAAAGTTAAAGTCAATATAAAAGTCAAAATTTATCAGTGTTTTATCTTGATCAAAATTGACATTTTGTGTGGCTCGAAAGTGCTATTTCTAGGATAACCTATGCCCGATTTTAACCAGATCAATAGACAGTACGAAGTTTTGTAGTATACATTATAGTGTAGTGTTATGTATTCATGGTTTTTCCATATCAGTACAGAACGTGAAACTATCAGTTCAATAGATTTTCTGGTTCTAAAATTTTACTATATTATGCAGTGTTACTACGTGTTGTTTTGCATGAATATACACCAACTTGTACAGGTAAGAAACTCAGTTAATGCCTAATTAGGCTGACGACCGTATTATTAACAAATTGGTGACATCTTCTGGGTTGCTTTTGGTCCATTTTGACGTGTAATTGCATTTTGAACTTACTTGACGGTTCATTGTTATTACAGAGTGGGTGTAAGTCTGATTTGCCACCATTCCGGTACACGCGGTCGATATCTACACAAAAATCCTTTCTCATAAGGTGAACCCCGCTCACTTACCATAGTAAAGACTTTGAGTATTGTGTGCCCCACGCGCACGTTACACTCTCTCTTCAGTGACGTCTATTATGAACAAACGGATGGCTCCGCCGTGATGTGCCCTCTGTCACAAGTTGTGGCAAACTTGTTTCCACAGCTTTCTGTTCGAAGTCCTCCATAAACAGCTGCACTGAAACCTACATGCTTTTTCAGATATTTTGTTGAAACGTTTGTGGTATGGTCACTTCAGGAGATCCTCAAACATCTGAACCCTCTGCACCCCGGTATCAGATTCACCAGGGAGAGGGAAGAGAATGGCAAACTCCTCTTTTCGGTCGTCTTATTCAAGCGCAGAATGGACAGCACTATGGGAAACACTGTGTGCAGGAAAGCCACCTACACTGATTTGTATCTCCACGCTGTCACCCGCCATCATCCATCACGGCGTGAGAGTATACTGCATACACTAGTACACACGACTCGCGAAATATCAGATGAAGGAAGCCTACCAAGGGAGCTTAACCACCTTAAGCCAGTTTTTCTGGAAGAGCGGATACGACAAGAGACATCCTACGTGCTTCCAAGCAGAAAGTACAAGCTCACCAGACAGGAAACGACGAGGAGGAGAAAACAATGGCGCGTCTCCCGTACGTCGGCAAAGTATCGAACAACATCGGTACACTGTTGGCTCTGCGTAAAATTAAAAGCGTTTTCCGTCCACCTCCGAAAACACGTGGCCTGTTACGTACGCTGAAAGATGACTTGCGGCACCGAAACTCAGGTGTTTACCGTATTTCGTGTAAATGGGGTAAGGCGTGTATCTGAGAGACTGCACGGAAAATTGAAGAAAGATGTAACGAACGTACAAGACTCACCGAACTTAAGGAACCAACAGAATCTGCTGTTGCAGCACGCTGCGGGCTACAGGGGACTCCATGAAGTATGAAGCAACGGAACTACAGACCACGTCGTTTTCGGATTGTGTTCTGTAGGGCGCTATTGAAATAAGAGTTGCTGACGTGTTGATCAACACATCATTAGATTCACTCTCAGCAAAGATGAGACCCAGCAGTCAGCAAACTAAAATCGCAGCGTCGGCCGAGAGCGACTTCGGCGCCTGACGCAGGTCACACGTGTACTGAGGACCAGAGTTCGCGTCAAGCATCCGACGACGCTGTAGACTCCCCCCTCCCCTCCCCGACTCAAAGTGGAGGGGTTGGGTTGTTTTGGGGAAGGAGACCAAACAGCGAGGTCATCGGTCTCATCGGATTAGAGAAGGACGGGAAAGGAAGTCGCTCGTGCCCTTTCAAGGGAGCCATCCCGGCATTTGCCTAGAGCGATTTAGGGAAATCACGGAAAACCTAAATCAGGATGGTCGGACGCGGGATTGAACTGGCGTCCTCCCAAATGCGAGACCAGTGTGCTAACCACTGCGCCACCTTGCTCGGTCAAAGTGGCGAAAGAGGGAGGGGGGAGCGAGAAGAGTATAAAGAAGGGGGATGTAGCAAAGATGCTTATTCTGTGGGTATCACGGCAGGGTACGCTGTCGAAATATCGTGTTACGAAAACGACTCCACACGGCTGGACTCCCGACAGCGATACGAACTATATTGTAATACGTTAATCGTGTTCTATGACTCCTATGGAGGCAGCTTCGGAGAAGTCAGAGATGTACAATTTATTGAAGTGTGATAAATGAGATGGTGCCATTTTATGAAGTGTAAGGATTATTCAAAAAGAAATGAGCCGGAAGCTTCAAAATGAAAGCTGCAGAAGGAATCGTAATGTCATTGCCTACGGAAGGTGTGATCGCTGTAAGAGCGCTGAGACCCCTAACTCGCCGCTAAAGGGAGATGGACGCACACCAGTGTGGCGACTTAAGGAGCACTTTCGGTGTCGACCATTCACTGCATTCATTCGTATTGAGAACAAAGTAATTTGGCAGTTACCAATCCTCCGCCGTAGGCCAACGACATCCGTCCTCCCTTGAATCGCTTACACCACTCCTTGAGCCTTGCAGCGGACACTTGTGCCATTCTTCGAACAATTTCCCGTCCCCGCTCTCCTTCAACTGTCAGGAAACACGCATCCCTTTGCTTATCTTTTGAAGCCTCCATTCCTCTTTTTTTCAGCCCTAAAGAGTGCAGTGGACGGTCGGCGCCTGCACGTCCTGCTTTGTCCTCAGATAGGTGTGCGCTCATCTCCTAGCGGCGATTTGGAGATCTCACTGCACGTATAGGGACCACGCCTTCTTCTGGAGGCAATGGCATTACAATCTCTTCAGCTGTTGCCATTTTACAGCCTCCAGCACGCTTATTTCTGAATGACTGTGGTAAAATAATCAAAATGGTTCAAATGGCTCTGAGTACTATGGGACTTAACATCTGAGGTCAGCAGTCCTCTAGACTTAGAACTACTTACACAAAACTAACCTAAGGACATCACACACACCCATGCCGGAGGCAGGATTCGAACCTGCGACCGTAGCAGTCGCGCGGTTCCGGACTGGAGCGCCTAGAACCGCTCGGCCACCGCAGCCGGCGGTAAAATAATCACCAACATTTTAATACAATAACAAAATAACCCAAAACCTTGGCGAGTTTCGGGGAATATACTCTTCAGTATTTCCATCTCGGCTGTTACTGAATTAACGATTATTTCCTTCATTCCCGTTCGCACGATTGGCCAGTTTTGGCCGTAAAAGACCATTCTCTAGTGGTATCTATAGAAGGACGTCACAAATACAGAGTGGAGTTTGGCTTACTAACAGACAAAAATAGTTTAAATAGGACACCCTAAAATTCGTATTTGCTGGCACTGATTATATTTCACTCGAATATAATATGTAGATGTGTTGCTACGATGAATGTTGCTGTGTTGATCGGAAGGTCAGCACTGACGTTGTTTGTAAACATACAAGCGTTACTGTTAGCGCTATCTACGGGTGGAACGCCGTACTCCAATGGATTGAAGCATTTCAGTTGAAAGTAAAGCACCAGTAGGGACGGATTAGAGACGTCTCTGGAACAGTAGAGTGAACACCCATCACGCCACGATGGACAGTCGTGACCAGTGATCGGGTCCATACTGTCACGTTACGTGCGGAAGACTTGTCAACTAGGGAAGTTGGTCGACGTGTGCAGTGCAGTCAATGTGACGTAGTGCGGGCGCGATATCGGTTCCAGTTCACAGGTAGTGATGACTTAAATTTCAGAGGCAGTCCACGTTGGACAGGTGCACAGGATGATTGGCCATCTACGACTTTAGAGTCAAAGAACCCGAGGACTGAGTGCTCCAGAACCGAATTCGGCGTTCGGAGAGGCTACAAGACGTCATGTATCGAATAGAACTGGTAGGAGACAATTGCATGATGTGAATCGCCACTCCCGACGACCTTGGCGAGCACCACGTCGTACACACCACCATGGACTCCGTTACAGGTGGGCAAGAAATTATGCAGTATGGATGTCCCAGGATTGGCATGGGGTGTTGTTTACGGACGAAACTTCGATCAGTTGATGTCCTGATAATCGCAGGCAACGTCTTTGGTGACAACCCGGTAATATCGAATATCGAACGCCTGCAACACGGTCTGGAGTGGCATAACATGGAGTAACCGTACACATCCCACCGTTGTGTTTTTTTTTCTTTTTTTTCCCCCTCCTAAGGACAAGTCGCAAGTTACGTATGCCTCAGACGCAGTTTCTGGTTTGTGCCATGAATTTCGAAACAAAGGTGTGATGCAAACTTTCGTTGCTGCCTCTATGCAAGTTAGTCCTCTGCTGCAGTTTCTGTCCATGTGTTTGGACTTATCTCGGGAACTATTCTAGGAATCTTTGTCACTGATAGCCTGATTTAAGAGGAAGATTTTTGTATATAATTTTCAACATTTTGTGTCAGATAGTGTCCTTATGAAAACGATGGCATTATCGTCTAGCGGTGGATGCTAGTTTGGAATCACACGTCTCCCAACTGCCATGTCAGGCTCATGCAAGCTACAGCAGACTTCCTGAAAGATCTGCAATGCAGCCCATATATTTTAAGCCAATAAGAAAAGCTTTTTGGTATACAGTTAATGCTGAAGGGGTGTGAAGACAAGGCAGGAACATTTGACACAGAAAACTTCGCATAGGCCGAACTGACGCTCTCACATGTCAGTTAAATATGGAAAAAACGACATTCGTGCCTCCGGAGAACTTTCATGGTGTGCACTGCTTAAAGTAATGATAGTCAGTTACCTAAAGTTCTTCCGAATTTTAATCATAATTCTACGCAGTGTCCCGTAAGCAAAATTACCTCCAAGCCAAACAATTTGGAGCCGTATATACTTCATGCACCTTACGAAGACAGGCGGGTTGCTAGTGTCTTAGTTATCCGACTATAAGGAGCGGACAAGGTAGTTCCGAAAGCGAGAATATACGTGTCCAAGCGGAAGTTTAAAATGTTATATTTACTCAATACAGTAACGGCCATCGTTTAATCCATTGGCATGTTCCTAAATACTGTATGTGCTCGCTTTCTTAGTGACAAACTGCCAAAACTGTCAAAGCTGTCCACGCAACAAGAAACAGAGCAAAGATACAAATGATGCATCCGTAGATGACAAATCGATACATACATGAAAGATATTTCGTGTAACACATTTGTACATCTGTTGGCGTATGTAAGGTTCGAATTTAACAGACAGGTTTAGTACGGTTTGTTTAAAATAGTAAATGCATCTGGAGTATCTAGCAAAGTTGGGTAAATAGAGGGAAGTCCTTTATTACATTGGGATATCAACAATGAAAATATACAACGCTGTCCAGACAATGCACAAGAATAAAATTACGTAACAAGCTTGTATATATATATATATATATATATATAATGAGACAAATGTTGCTTATAGTAACAAAGGAAACCGACCATGTTCAGAATTTGTGGTGATGCAATGGACAGAAGACAGTGATTTGTTTACTATCTGAGCATCATCGTCGTAGCATTGTTAATAACAGTCAGAGGGAAAGGCGCACCTAATCATCGTATGGTGATTAAACAGAAGTAACATAGATACGATATTAAAATTAAATATATATGTCATCCTACAACTGATAAAAGTATGCCTGAGTCCTGACCTGAGACCAATGGAACACCTTTGGGTTCTGTGCTTTCTGTTGGAATCGGGTCGCCGCTTTAAGGACTTTCAGTGCCGTTAGTTCATAGATCCACCTATATACAACATTGGAAGCAATTGCCGTCCGGGTCCACTTGAACTCAGCGATCAGTTTGCAATCTCCCACCCCCCCCCCCCCCTCTTGACAGGCCACATACACCCGCTATCCTAACAGCCCTCGCCTGCAGCAACTCTCCACCCCCATTCCTCCTCCTCAAGGATTATGGTGTCCACCACCCTTTGTGGGGCAGTTGTTTTTCGACTAGTCGGGGGTTCCTAATAAACAAATTTCCTGCAGACCAAAGCCTGTGCCTCCTTAATGATTGTTTCAGTACTCATTTTAGTGCTGCATGTGGCACTTTCTCTGCCATTGATCTTTCACTCACTTTCCCTACCCTTCTTTCTTTCTTTCTTTCTTTAACTGGTCGCCACATAATGACCTCTGTGATAATGCCCACTTCCTCTATATTATCTCATTCCCTGCCCACCTCCCAATGGCCAGGTTACCCTGCTTGGCTTTCCAACATGCTGATTGGCCTCTATATATTTCCCAGCTCCTTTGTCAGATTGTATTGATGAGGTCGTTCGTGATCTGTCCGATTAGACAATTCCCACTGCTGGCATTGTGGTCAACCCCCTTGGCAGGTCTCACTCGTCATTGGCCAGTTCCATGGTGGGCACCACAAAACGGAACCCGTTCTCCACCGGTCTTATTACCTTGCAACTTCTTCGTGCCAAATCCCGTTACTTAACCAAACATAGCAAATGGGTGTTTTGGGAATGCCTTGTCTGCTCTGTAGGTTCTTCTGCCCCTTCATCATGGGTGTGGGCTATACTCTGCGGCAGTCTTTCATTTCAGGCATAGCCCATCCAGGTGGCCTTCATACAGATCCATCAGTTCTCGCAGAACACTCCCCTTTCGCTTCAGCAGTCCTTGCTCCTGGTTTGCTGTGTCATCACAATATGCTCTTTCCCTGCTTACCCCTCCTATTCTGTTGTTTTTGGGGCTTTGGGACGTCGCCCAACTCACCTGCTGCATGCTCTCAGGTAGATCTACTGGTTGGCTCTGCGTTGCTTCTCTCTGCCGCTATTTCCATCTCCCCTCCTTGTCCTCTTCCCCACATTATCTCCCCTCCCGAACCCCCCACCCCCTTGTTCGGTTTGATTTCTTCGGGGTCCAAAAGCTTCCATTGCTCAAATGGTGTTCCATCATTCGTTCTAAATCCGCCGATCATGAGGGATAAGCATTCAGTTCTGCTGTCGGCATTGAACACCATCTATTGCCTGCCACGTGTGGGATGTTTACTGCAGAACTCGTGGCCATCTACCGGGCCTTCTGCTTTATTAAACAGTTCGCATCACCTGAGTTTTGTTATGTGTGGACTCAATGAGTGGCCTTCAGGCTATCGCTCGGTCTTTCTGCCGCCACCCCATGGTCTCTACCGTCAATCACTTTCTGTCTGACCATGGCAGTGCAGCTTGTTCGGTTGATTCTCTGAGAGTTCCCAGTCACATGGGTCTCCCAGGTATTGAACTTGCTGACTCCGATGGAGGCAGATTCACGGCTTTACGTCAAATCCCTTTTGATCAGTTGTGCCAGAATCTTGGGAACTACCCCCGTGACTAATAAACTTTGTGCAATCAAGGACATTTGCACCACGTGTTCTTCCCTCTGCCTCTCCTGGCGGAATCTACCATCCCGTTTTTGTATCGGCCATGGTTTTTTACTCTGCAGTGAACCGCCCCCACCCCTTTTGTAGTTGCAGGTCTTAGCCTTGCCTCCACATCACCTGGATTCTCCCCCCCTCCCAATTTTTACCTATGTTTTGTCTGGTCTTTCGTGCTGTTTTGTTAGAGGATCGGGATGGGTTGGTGGTGGTGCCCCAACATGCGTAGCGTTTCTGGGGTGCCTCTGCTCTCGCAGCCTTCCCTTCCATCCCCTTCCTTTTCTTTACTGTTACTGCTGCCACAACATCCCTTTTCCCTTCCCCTGGACTGGATCGTGCTCATTGTGTTGTTCCTCCCGTGGCTTCTGCTACATTAGATCGTGGGACGAATGACCCCTCTGTTCTGTAACCTCCCCCAACCAACCAACCAATTCTCTGGCAGACGTTCAGGCACGCCTTTGAAAATGTCTCCATCAGAGTGCAAGCTGTCACAAAGATGAAGGATGGACGCACCTCATATTAATTTCCACTAATAGGTGCCCGGATACTTTTGATCCGATAGTGCATGTAAATTAGGAATCATTGAAACTGTAACTAAGGGTGAGTGAGAGTGGGAATCTAATTATACTGCCTTGATGCGAATCACGGGAATAGGGCAAAATGCTAATTCTAAAGGAGACAGTTTTTGGTATTGTAGAAATACAAACTAACTTCATTCCACAGGCTATTAAAGATGGGGTTAAAGTGTTTTTATTTGAGTTACGCAATTTCATTTCGATTTCAAAATGGGGATTGGTCCAAAGAGCAAGAGTGGGTTAAGTTAATCGAAATATGAAGCTGATTGGGTACTATGTTATTCTGCCAGTCAGAGAAGAGATTTTACGCGCTTTGGCAGTGGGAGAGGAATTACGCGTGAGTCCAAAGACGTGTGGTCAGCTCTTGCGACGACAGGTCACGTAGTTCGGAACTATAGGCATTTTCGTTATCATTGAGTAGTACTAGTTATTAAGGGTATCTGATATATCGCTAAAAGTTTACGATCAGTGGTAGATGGCGGCTAGAAAATTTTGGCTTTTCAGTTGGAATTGCACGTGGCGTGCTGTGCAGTCATAACCGTGAACTTTCGAAACTATTAAACATCCTATGTTTTTGACAAACTCCTTATTAACCTGTGGAAATTGCAGTTCTTTCTGTATCAGGTCTAAGTTAAAAAAAAAACACACACACACACACACACACACACACACACACACACACACACAGAGAGAGAGAGAGAGAGAGAGAGAGAGAGAGAGAGAGAGAGAGAGAGAGAGAGAGAGAGAGGGGGGGGGGGGGCGCTAGCTATAAGAGTGAAACCTGTAGTGAAAACTATCCTGAACTTCATTCTTTCGTTTCTGCAGTTGTGTGCTAGGGCGGACTTAGTAGCAAATGCGTGTACAAAGGGTGACAATACAGAATAGATATTTTAAAGTGAGGACTTTTCTTCGTTCAGTAGTTACAGGCAGACCTGGAAGCATTAAACTGCTTCAACAGTATAATAAAGTCACATACATCTATGCACAGTGTCGGCACATGTAATGCAGCTAATTTTTTTACAACTTTTTTTTAGCTGGGATGTATTCTAAATCGCTCGAGTGCCATACTTCAGCAGAATTATGGGTATTTTCGATGTTCCTACACACGCACCCCAAGTTTCAAAGAAAATTCTGTGTTGGGAGCGTAGGGAGACTTAAAGAGCGCATGAAACCGAGTGGACGACGGGTGCTGAATTCCGTCACAGTTCGTAGAACTGTACCCCACCGCGACTGTTGCTAACATCCAATCAGCCAGCACTAGCCTGTCATGGTGCGGCCTGGCATAAAAAATAAACTACGCTGCTCGCAGTAAAGGCGCACCCTAGCCCCTGCTTCCTAAACGCCCTCCACAACGGTATGAAAATACACTACTGGCCATTAAAATTGCTACACTACGAAGATAACGTGCTACAGACTCGAAATTAAACCGACTGGAACATGATGCTGTGATATGCAAATGATTAGCTTTTCAGAGCATTCACACAAGGTTGGCACCGGTGGCGTCACCTACAACGTGCTGATAGGAGGAAAGTTTCCAACCGATTTCTCATACACAAACAACAGTTGACCGGCGTTGCCTGCTGAAACGTTGTTGTGATGCCTCGTGTAAGGAGGAGAAAGGCGTACCATCACGTTTCCGACTTTGATAAAGGTAGGATTGTAGCCTATCGCGATTGCGGTTTATCGTATCGTGACATTGCTGCTCGCGTTGGTCGAGATCCAATGACTGTTGGCAGAATATGGAATCGGTGGGCTCAGGAGGGTAATACGGAACGCCGTGCTGGATCCCAAAGGCCTCCTATCACTAGCAGTCGAGATGACAGGCATCTTATCCGCATGGCTGTAACGGATCGTGCAGCCACGTCTCGATCCCTGAGTCAACAGATGGGGACGTTTGCAAGACGACAACCATCTGCACGAACAGTTCGACGACGTTTGCAGCAGCACGGACTATCAGCTCGGAGACCATGGCTGCGGTTACCCTTGACGCTGCATCACAGACAGGAGCGCCTGCGATGATGTACTCAACGACGAACCTGGGTGCACGAATGGCAAAACGTCATTTTTTCGGATGAATCCAGGTTCTGTTTGCAGCGTCATGTTGGTCGCATCCGTGTTTGGCGACATCGCGGTGAACGCACATTGGAAGCGTGTTTTCGTCGTCGCCATATTGGCGTCTCACCCGGCGTGATGGTATGGGGTGCCACTGGTTCCACGTCTCGGTCACCTCTTGTTCGCACTGACGGCACTTTGAACAGTGGACCTTACATTTCAGAAGTGTTACGACCCGTGGCTCTACCCTTCATTCGATCCCCACGAAACCCTACATTTCAGCAGGATAATGCGCGACCGCATGTTGCAGGTCTTGTACGGGCCTTTCTGGACACAGAAAATGTTCGACTGCTGCCCTGGCCAGCATATTCTCCAGATCTCTCACCAATTGAAGACGTCTGATCAATGGTGGCCGAGCAACTGGCTCGTCACAATACGCCAGTCACTACTCTTGATGAACTGTGGTATCGTGTTGAAGCTGCATTGACAGCTGTACCTGTACACGCCATCCAAGCTCTGTTTGACTCAGTGCCCAGGCGCATCAAGGCAATTATTATGGCCAGAGGTGGTTGTTCTGGGTACTGATTTCTCAGGATCTATGGACTCAAATTGCGTGAAAATGTAATCACATGTCAGTTATAGTGTAATATATTTGTCCAATGAATACGTGTTTATCATCTGCATTTCTTCTTGGTGTAGCAATTTTAATGGCAAGTAGTGTAGGAACCCGCTGCCCAGCATCCTCAAAGGCGAGTTCGGGGCGCCTACATAAAAAAAGAAAAAAACCCTTCAGTCTTATGTTTGATAACATGAAGGGTCTGACAGGAAGCAAAGCAGTTATTTTGTTCCCGATAAAAAGCGGTACACCATTAATCACACTCCGCGCAACGTGCTGCAGCGTCGTGCGGTGATGGCAGCCTCAGGAAGTCTACGGTTGTTTCCGCGCAACGCCGGAGAGCTGCTGCCGTAAGCGAGCACAAAATGGCGGAGCGCACATTCCTCGGTGCGCGAACGCGTTCGGCAGGTCACGAAAGCCAGTGGGACAAATCTTAACGCCTCCCAAGCTTCAGTGCACACCGGTACGCCACAGCATTAAGGACGAGTGTGCGTTTTGTGAAATACTTGACCCGTTTCTGTAACATTATGACACAGTCGTGAGTCGTCTCAGGCGTGAACGTTAAATGCAGCGGCGGCGTAGCAGGTAGTAGGATGATGTGATCCCATGAAGTGAACCGGCAGAAGGACTCTTCGCCGTATTCTTCAAGGATCGTGTTATATTACTGCCGCGTGTGTGTGTGTGTGTGTGTGTGTGTGTGTGTGTGTGTGTGTGTGAGAGAGAGAGAGAGCGAGCGAGCGAGCGAGCAAGCATGTGCACCGTGTCCTGAGACCGAGATCAGACACCAGAAAATGCGGAGGGTTTTTCGTTGAATAGTCTCTGGCCTAGGATGTGGTGTGATTTGGTTGGTGTGGTGGAGGCTTCGCATAGCATAGCTCCGCGCCGCCGGCACGTTATATTCCGGGGCTCAGGCGGATTCACGGGGCGGCGGGCTGGCCTACACGAGCTCTCCCATTCCGATCCCGTCTGCTGTTGCGATGTAGTACAAGACTGTTCTCAGTGAGAAATTGCGACGAGAAATGGTTTAAACTGTATAGCTGAGTAGTGGGGTTCAGTAATAAGGCTAATTGTCAGGTCGAGTAATGTTTATCCACAAAATCTCCTAAAAGTGAAAAAGTAAGGGTTGTTTTTCGTGTCCAGACCTGTGAGTGAGTGAAACCACGGACCTCCCCCCCCTCTCTAGGCGAGAGACAGTGTTCCAGGAAATGTGGGGACATACGCAGTTTATCTATACATTAACTGTATCAGAGCCGGCCTGTGTGGCCGAGCGGTTCTAGGCGCTTCAGTCTGGAACCCTGCGAGCGCTACGGTCGCAGGTTCGAATCCTGCCTCGGCCGCCATGTATATGTGTGATGTCCTTAGGTTAGTTAGGTTTAAGTAGTTGTAAGTTCTAGGGGACTCATGACCTCATTTCTTAAGTCCCATAGTGCTCAGAGCCATTTGAACTGTATCGGAAATTGTAAAGTCTGTTGCTCTACACTCAATTTGAATTAGTCGATTATTTACGTGTACATTCACCGGAAAATTCAGTGTATTCAGCTTTCGAAACGTCGTACAACACTGACAATTGTCGTTCCTGTCCACGGCGACCGTGCTTTAAGAAAGAAAGAAAGAAGGGTTAGTAGACTAGCAACGATCGCTGAGACAGTCCGCACATTGTTTGAAATTTTCGGTGGCTACTGATCAGCACACTTTTGATAAGATCAACAATTTAAGACATTTTCTGAAAACCTAAACAGAGAAACAAAGGAAGCGGAGTTTTTAAGTGGGTGTGTCTTTGAAAGTAACACATTTTTAGATAATTATAAGGTATTAAAATATTTTTTAGTCCAACATCATTCCTCAAGCTGTTCATGTTGTATATTAGTGACGTGACTGGAAATACTACTCGCCGCATCGACCTTTTTCACAGAATACAGTTATCTATAATGAAGTACCGCCTGAAAAAGCAAAATAAATAACCAGGTATTCATGAGATTTCAAAGAGATACAGAGGTTGCCAACTTGGTTTAAATGCTCAGAAATCTAAAATTGTGCACTCAACAAAAAGAAAAAAAAACGTAGTGTTCTATGGCTACAACATCGAGTCGTCATTCGAATCGGAAAACGCAATGAGATGCAAGGGTGTAACAATTAGAAAGCGTATGAAATAAGATGATCACATAGGCTCGGCCGTGGTTAAAGAGGGCGCCATACAAAATACACTGGCGGAAAAAAATCGCAACATCAAAAAATAATTACTGTGGAGCAATGAAATTTAGGGAATAAATTTGTCTATGTAACATATTTAAGTGATTAACACTGCATTGTCACAGGTTGTCAGCTCGAGATAAGCCATTGAAAAATTGAAGTCCTGGTACTTCAAGAACTGATATAACCGCCAGAATGTTGACTACAAGCATGCGTTGCGTTCTACAGGCGCCAGATCTACATCTACATCTACATTTATACTCCGCAAGCCACCCAACGGTGTGTGGCGGAGGGCACTTTACGTGCCACTGTCATTACCTCCCTTTCCTGTTCCAGTCGCGTATGGTTCGCGGGAAGAACGACTGTCTGAAAGCCTCCGTGCGCGCTCTAATCTCTCTAATGTTACATTCGTGATCTCCTCGGGAGGTATAAGTAGGGGGAAGCAATATATTCGATACCTCATCCAGAAACGCACCCTCTCGAAACCTGGCGAGCAAGCTACACCGCGATGCAGAGCGCCTCTCTTGCAGAGTCTGCCACTTGAGTTTATTAAACATCTCCGTAACGCTATCACGGTTACCAAATAACCGTGTGACGAAACGCGCCGCTCTTCTTTGGATCTTCTCTATCTCCTCCGTCAAACCGATCTGGTACGGATCCCACACTGATGAGCAATTCTCAAGTATAGGTCGAACGAGTGTTTTGTAAGCCACCTCCTTTGTTGATGGACTACATTTTCTAAGCACTCTCCCAATGAATCTCAACCTGGTGCCCGCCTTACCAACAATTAATTTTATATGATCATTCCACTTCAAATCGTTCCGCATGCATACTCCCAGATATTTTACAGAAGTAACTGCTACCAGTGTTTGTTCCGCTATCATATAATCATACAATAAAGGATCCTTCTTTCTATGTATTCGCAATACATTACATTTGTCTATGTTAAGGGTCAGTTGCCACTCCCTGCACCAAGTGCCTATCCTCTGCAGATCTTTCTACATTTCGCTGCAATTTTCTAATGCTGCAACTTCTCTGTATACTACAGCATCATCCGCGAAAAGCCGCATGGAACTTCCGACACTATCTACTAGGTCATTTATATATATTGTGAAAAGCAATGATCTCATAACACTTCCCTGTGGCACACCAGAGGTTACTTTAACGTCTGTAGACGTCTCTCCATTGATAACAACATGCTGTGTTCTGTTTGCTAAAAACTCTTCAATCCAGCCACACAGCTGGTCTGATATTCCGTAGGCTCTTACTTTATCAGGCGAGAGTGCGGAACTGTATCGAACGCATTCCGGAAGTCAAGAAAAATAGCATCTACCTGGGAGCCTGTATCTAATATTTTCTGGGTCTCATGAACAAATAAAGCGAGTTGGGTCTCACACGATCGCTGTTTCCGGAATCCATGTTGATTCCTACATAGTAGATTCTGGGTTTCCAAAAACGACATGATACTCGAGCAAAAAACATGTTCTAAAATTCTACAACAGATCGACGTCAGAGATATAGGTCTATAGTTTTGCGCATCTGCTCGACGACCCTTCTTCAAGACTGGGACTATCTGTGCTCTTTTCCAATCATTTGGAACCGTCCGTTCCTCTAGAGACTTGCGGTACACGGCTGATCTGTTTGAGCAATGGAGGTAGGTAGCTGTTGTATTTCGTCCGTCAATATAGAGACGGTTAATGCTGTTTGTGGATGACGCTAGAGGTGTTATCTAATACTGTGCCATATGTGCGCGATTGGAGACATCTGGTGATCGAACATTCTGTCGACATTCTGTAGAGCATGCTTGGTTACAATAGCGGTATGTGGGGCAAGTGTTATCGTGTTGGGAAACACCCTCTGGAATGCTGTTGATGAACGACAGCACAAGATGTCGAACCAGCAGATTGACGTAAAAACTTGCTGTCAGGGTGCGTGGAATAACCACGAGTCATCGAGCAGTCATACAAAATCGCCTCCATGCCACAACTCAAGGTGTAGATCCAGTGAGTCTAGCACGCAGACAGTTTGCTTGCAGGCCATCAGCTCGCCTCCTACTAACCTACACACGGCCATCACTAGCAACAGCCTTCCATCAGAAAACACGACAGACATCCACCCTGCACTCCATTGATCCCTCACTTGACACCGTCCAAGTCGTGAATGACGGTGGTTTGGGGCCAGTGGAATGCACGCTACAGGGCGTGTGGCTCGGAGCTGCCCTTGAACTAACGAAACTGTAACAGTTTATTGGGTCACTCTGGTGCCAACTGCAGCTCACATTGCTGATGCAGATGCGCCAGAGCCGCACGCGAAATATTGTGCATGGTCTTCCCTCTCTAGATCCAGAGCTCGGTCTACTTGGGACCATACGTTCTCGTAACCACCACTGCCAGCATTCATTTATAGTGGCTACATTCCTTCCACGTCTTTTTGCAGTGATGCGTTGTAGCCTCTTTGTCGCCTTAAAAGCATTCTTAACTATCACCAGTTCACCACGGCCATTCTCAAAGGTACGATGGTTGGAACTTTAACACTGGTAACTATTTATTTACAGCTCGTATAAAATAGATACGTGTGTCAAAGATTTACTGACCTTCAAAGTAGTCGCCACCATTGTGTATAACCCGTTGCCAGCGATGTGGAAGTCGCGGGATACTCTTACCGCTGCCAGTTGTGTTGAAAGTGTGGCGCGGTCTATTGACCGACGAACACGAGGTCTTAATTCAGGGGAGTGCAAAAGGTGGAATAGCAAAGCAGCCCCTTTAGTCAAACAAATCAGTAACAGCTAGCACTGTACGTGCTTGAGCATTGTCTGCAAGATGATGGTCAGGTCCTGCAGAAAGTGTCATCACTTCTGTCTCTATGCTGTCCATTTTTGGAACACAACCTACGACCTCAGACAATTGTGAGACTTTCAAATAATATTTTGTATATCGACGTGTGACTGTCAGATTTTGTGGCTACGCATATAATGCCACAGTTGAGCAATCATATCTTGGGAACGACACAGTCTAGAAGGTTGCTGCTACATCAGAAGCTGTTGAACTAAGTGAGGGTTACACAGACATCAGTAGTGCTGTGGATGGATCCTGGCAAAAGCGTGGGTTTAGTTCTAAAAATGGTTTTACATCTGCAGTAAGTATTGACACAGGAAACGTTTTTGATTTTGATGTTCTCAGTAAGAACTGCCAAGGTTTTACAGTGAACCAGAACAACAGATTACTTCACAAGCAGTGTATAAAAATTATGATGGCACAAGTGGAGGAATGGAGGTAAAAGGAGCAGTTAACATTTTCCAGCGTTCGCAGGAGCAGACAGGTGAAGGACACCAAGGCTTTCATTGCAGTAAAAAAAAAGTAAGCCGTATGTTGCTTCTATACAAAAATTTGAGTGTGTAGAACACGTCAAGAAAAGGATGGGAAAACGTCTCCATAACCTGAAAACCAAGCTCGATAACACAAAACTGTCTGATGGCAAGACAATAAAACGTGCTGGAAAACTAACGGACGAAGTAATTGATGAATTACAGGAATATTATGGGAAGGCCATTAGAGATAACTGTGACAATTTATAGAAGATGAAAAGAGCTATGTGGAGCACTTTCTTTCATCAAATATCAACAGATGAAAACACATGTCATGTTTTCCGTCCACGTCCACCAAACACTTGGTGGAGGTGAATATTTTGGCACCCTGCATGAATTTACACACAAACATTCTCTTCCTTTGGCAAATCCTGAGCTACTAGAGTTCTTACGTGGGAAGACCCAGAATGTGAATGAGTCCTTCAATAATGTTGTATGGTGCCGTGCGCCTAAAAATGTATTTGTTGGCCTAGTGACTCTAAAGTTAGCAGTGTCTGATGCTGTAATAACTTTTAATGGTGGGAACTATGAATGACTTAAGGTTCCGGAGACGTTAGGGGTACGATTTGGACAGAACACAGCTAAAGGACTGCGGAAACTGGATGAGCTTCGTGTACGTGAAGCAGAGTTAGCTGCGCAGCAAATGACAAAAGAAACAAGAAAGGAAAGGAGGCAAGCAATGGGCTGTTGTCACACTGAAATAGATACGGGCTATGGGCCGGAGCAATTCTAGTGCATAAAAGACGCAGAAATGTAAGTCTGTATAAGAATTTGTAATAAAGTTTTAAACCTCAATATTTCTTAACTAATTTTTTTGCAGTAAATGACACGTTTTCTAAAAAAGTACTGATGGTAGAGGCATGAAATTTTCACAGCATGTGTGAGATGCAACACATACGGAACTGGAATAATTAAGATATCCTCAGTGGTTTTGTTTTTATCTTCGTTTATTTACAAAATTTTGTCAAAAAATTGTTTGCAAAAAATAACATGCCCCAAAATAAACTGAACTAGAATTATTACTAAAATTGTATCTAGAAACGTGCATTCAATAATTACGGAAAATTTTAAGTTGGTGTCGTAAAAAGTTTCCAAGATAATGGGTCACAAAATTCGATAATTTTAACATTGGCGGCTTAGGACATACAATGTCACCGTATGGCAAATGCCGGAATGGTTCCTTCGAAAGGGCACGGCCGACTTCCTTCCCCATCCTTCCCTTATCCGATGGGACCAATGACCTCGCTGTTTGCTACCTTGCCCCAAAACAACGAGCCAACCAACCAGCCAACCTGGCTTGCACAATAAAGTTAAAATGTATACTGCAGTGAGATACGTATATATGGAGACGGGAGAAGAGTGTTGCCCCTTCCCCACGTCAAGACGTGTTTGTCGGAAGTTCTGGAAATTTGTGTTGGTGTTCGCACACTGTTCCCAAGGGAAGGATAAAGTTGGGAAATTTGCAGACACACGAGTGGCTGCATATTTCGCTTGAGGGAACATGCCTGGAGACCACACACAGCAGCATAATAGCAAGAGGTCAACCGAGGACTCCATCCGAAGTTTACTAACAAGGCAAAGTTCTCACCCTTCCACCAGTGGCTTCCCATGCTGTTATTAAGGATACCAGTCTACGATACCAGTCCTCTGTTCCCCCACTCACTGTTGGCAGAAGCTTAGCTAGGAAGATAATTCCTGAAAAGACTCGTCCGACTGTCCATACGGTCCGCTAGCGTGAGAGCTTGCACTCGTAAATGCCTGGCAGTTCTTCCAGAACGAGCGAAAGATCCTCCTGTCCTCGCCCAAGCTAAGCGTAGTTCTGTTGGTCATAAGATACATTAATGTAAAAAAATGCTACAAGAATTAAATGTTAGAGGGGTGGGTGCGAGCCAACACTTCATAGATGTTCGGGCTCACATGCGGTTTCTCTTCGTCGAAATGTCTTGTCTCAAATTCGTCTAAGGGTTGAACCGCACCTGTTGCATTACACGCCCTAAATTAGACACTTGCGACCCTTCGGTTAAATTATCTGGCTGATGGCAAATTTGCGAAATTCAATAAAATATAAAACAGTAATAATAATAATATCAGGAACTAAATTAACGACCCATAAATGATGTAGGCCACACAGTTGCGATTTCGTTAGAATAATGTTTATTCAGAAAGCAAAATAATAGTGAGAGTGGTCGTATTTAGAATTACTACTACATTTAAGCACATATCCAATTGACACAGTTTGATCATTCACAATCTCATAGCGAATTAAAAGTCCAATACTCCACTTCGTTAACTATGCGGAAGTTGAGTTCACACCAGGCGCGCGGCTGCTCACCGCTCAGAGACTAAGTTTCGCGGTACCACACAACGCGAAATTTTCTGACTCGTCTGCACCAGCACTGTACCCTTTGGTGTCTAGCCCAGAACTGCCCCTCTGCCCGTCTCCGGCCGCCTTTCCCGCGTGCCGAACATCGTCGCTCAACTGACTAGGCCAGTTCCCTTTCCTAAAACCGTCCATCTGATTGGCTACAGCTTATTCTATATTATTTTACATTTTATCATATTTAAATAATCAAAGCATGACCACTTTCACGTTCTTTTACATAAAACCAATACAATTTCCGTTTTAGGTTCGAATGTCACGGCCAGTAGCCTTGCACCAATGTGCTTTCTGATAAATAAATAAATAAAGAACAAAAGTAACTATTATGCACTAAACTTCACAACAAATATTCTACTGCAATGATTCAATAAGGTGTCATGCTGTCGTTGTTCAAGGTGTTTTGTGTGGAGAAAATGATCTGATGCTTAACTGAAAATACTGATAATTTAAATTTATTATATCTTTTAAACAAAGTTACAGATTTGATATTTACAACATTTGTCATTTTACTGATGCGCTTCTATGTGAAATGTCGATCGTTAAGACCGACCGAAGCGTTCAGATTGTAGCATTCAGGTTTTTGTTACAAAACTTGTGAATTTCTCTTTAACAGTAAATCCTAAAGTATTATAGATATGATCAGTATTAAAGTTTTATTGGGATCACCGTGAAAATTTATGAAGGACGATAGATTAAAATTACTTTGGCTTCATTCCCTAAATTACTACAGAATTAAATAGTTTCCCTAAATCTTTCCCTTTACGGCCGATCTTAAGTCCGCCATATTTAACACTGCTACGCCTCCTTGGTCACAAACAGCTTCTACAGGGTTTCCCAATGGGGTAGGTTGTCGCCTCTCTCACTCGCACTCTACATCGCCTAGGCGTCATTCAGCACAATAGACGCCTGTGAATTTCCCCATCTGGTGGCGAATCTGCGCTCGTTGTGGCACACGGTTCTGGATGACAAGGGTCGTTTCACAATTCCTGAAGGCTGACTCTAAACGTTCGTTAACTCACGTGGATTACCTCCAATCGCTACACTCTGCCCTCTAGCCACTCATGTAAACAACAAGCAATACGGGTCCAAAGTCAACAGATAAAAGTGAATGGGAAAGTAAATGAATCAAGAGAGCCTTTTATGCGAATTCAGTAAGTAAATGGGATAAAACGTAAGGAGAGAGGCCCGAAACAGACCGCCGCCTCAAGTAAGTAACTCATTATGATACAAAATCATTACAGTAATGATAATCTGTAAAGAAATGATAAAAAAATTAACGTTTTTTACATCACGCACATAAAATGAACGAAATTTTTCAGACAATTTACACGATGTAGAACAAAATATAATACAAAATTGTGCAAGATTTCAAATTATCGAGGGTTATCCTCTATCCCGATTTGTATCGGGCATATATCAGTACATTGCTAAGCCTTAGCGAAGAGAGCTGATTATGTGTTAATGACTGCAGCTTGATTGTCGATGGTAGACAATGCAAACCTCGTAATTCCATTTTGTGAAATTTTGCAGGTGAAGCAAAAACGGATTCTTAAAAAATATTAAGTTAAAAAAGTTGCTACTTACGTAGCTGTATAGTAGAAGCCTAGTTATTTACAGATTAGAGAAATCCATGCACTTAACAAATCTCGCTTTGATAATGGCGTTATTGGTTACTGGAATTGTGAGTTTCTAGAGACAGATGCAGGTACGAGGTCTACATTGCACTACCATCGTTATATTGTTTTTCGAGTGGAGATAGACATCATAATCATTCAACAGAAGAAGAGCAGAAAATCTCACAGATTTCTTCCAAAACGAAAGCCGTATACATCGCACGGCTGTACCTATACGTCGAGCCTGTAACATTACGCGTATGTAGGTCAGTTACTAGAGCGCCTGGAGTTTGGTGGTACACGAGGTGAGGCGAATTTGTTTGAGCAGCTGAACGGTGGCAACGGCCACAGGGCGTGCCGCGACAAATCCAGCAGAGCGACCGGTGCGGCCCTGCCCAGGTACGAAGGTCAGCGTGGCCGGAAATAGGAAAAGCCACAGTGCAGAGAATTTGGACAGCCGCTGCTCGCTTAACCTAGCTACAGACGATGCATCAGAAACGACGGAGTGTCAGGAAGTCTGAAAAAGTGCTGTTTACGGAGGTAGCTTACAAAACCCTCTGTCAACCAATATTGGAATAATGCTTTTCAATCTGGGATCTGTATCAGATAGAGGAAACAGAGAACATCCAAAGAACAACAGTGCGTTTTGTTACAGGTACGTCTAGTAGTCGCGAAAGCGTCACAGAGATAATCAAATCCAGTGGCAGACGCTGCAAGGGAGGCATTCTGCATCAGAGAGTGGTTTACTGTTAAAATTCCATGAGCGTAGATTCTTAGAAGAGTGAGCTAGTATATTGCTTGGCCATTAAAATTTCTACGCCACAAAGATGACGTGCTACAGACGCGAAATTTAACCGGCAGGAAGAAGACGCTGTGATATGCAAATGATTAGCTTTTCAGAGCATTCACACAAGGTTGGCGCCGGTGGCGACACCTACAACGTGCTGACATGAGGAAAGTTTCCAAACGACTTCTCATAAGCAAACGGCAGTTGACCGGCGTTGCCTGGTGAAACGTTGTTGTGATGCCTCGTGTAAGGAGGACAAATGCGTACCATCACGTTTCCGACTTTGATGAAGGTCGGATTGTAGCCTATAGCGATTGCGGTTTATCGTATCGCGACATTGCTGCTCGCGTTGGTCGTGATCCAATGACTGTTAGCAGAATATCGAATCGGTGGGTTCAGGAGGGTAATACGGAGCGCCGTGCTGGATCCCAGCGGCCTCGTATCACTAGCAGTCGAGATGACATGCATCTTATCCGCATGGCTGTAACGGATCGTGCAGCCACGTGTCGATCCCTGAGTCAACAGATGGGGACGTTTGCAAGACGACAACCATCCGCACAAACAGTTCGACGACGTTTGCAGCAGCACGGACTATCAGCTCGGAGACCGTGACTGCGGTTACCTTTGACGCTGCATCACAGATAGCAGCGCCTCCGATGGTGTACTCAACGACGAACCTGGTTGCACGAATGGCAAAACGTCATTTTTTCGGGCGAATACAGGTTCTGTTTACAGCATCATGATGGTCGCATCCGTGTTTGGCGACATCGCGGTGAACACACATTGGAAGCGTGTATTCTTCATCGCAATACTGGCGTATCACCCGGCGTGATGGTATGGGGTGCCATTAGTTACACGTCTCGGTCACCTCTTGTTCGCTTTGACGGGACTTTGAACAGTGGACGCTACATTTCAGATGTGTTACGAACCGTGGCTCTACCCTTCATTCGATCCTTGCGAAACCCCACATTCCAGCATGATAATGCACGACCGCATGTTGCAAGTCCTGTATGGGCCTTTCTGGATACAGAAAATGTTCGACTGCTGCCCTTGTCAGCACATTCTCCAGATCTCTCACCAATTTAAAACGCCTGGTCAATGGTGGCCGAGCAACTGGCTCGTCACAATACGTCAGTCACTACTCTTGATGAACTGTGGTATCGTGTTGAAGCTGAATGGGCAGCTGTACCTGTACACGCCATCCGAGCTCCGTTTGACTCAATGCCCATGCGTATCAAGGCCGTTATTACGGCCAGAGGTGGTTGTTCTGGGTACTGATTCCTCAGGACCTATGCACCCAAATTGCTTGAAAATGTAATCACATGTCAGTTCTAGTATAATATATTTGTCCAATGAATACCCGTGCATCATCTTCATTTCTTCTTGGTGTAGCAATTTTAATGGCCAGTAATATATATATAAAATCATGAAAAGATTATGAAGGTAAGATCAGACATTTTTGAGTTCACATGTAGGCGTATAACAGTCGCGAACCATGCGCGATTGGAACATTGAAGGGGGCAAGCGTCAGTGTACGCAAAACAACCTCCGCCACACACGGTAAGGTGGATTGGAGAATATAGATGTGAATGCAGACGTCGTAGTGTTGGAGGAAGTAGTATGTTGCTTGGCTTCTTTTGGAATGTTGGCCCTGCAAATACTGTAAGACTGTCTGTAATGCATAATGGTTTTCATGTAGCGCTTCCGTTGACTTAGCATTTCTGTGCTGTGTAAAGGAATCCGTACGCAGTGCGAAACTCTTCTTTGAATCTGTTTAATTAATGGAACTTGTAAGGGTCACAGTAGGATAAAGAATGATGAACTAATCGATCAAGGGTTCTGTATTAATTACACGTTGTTAGGATTTTCCCTATAAATAGTCGATGTCTGCCCTATTAACTGTCAGATTTCTGTTATCTGCCACATCAAATTGCGCTGGGCAGGAACTCCTGTATACTTAAAAGTTACCATTGGTTCCACTGACATATAGTCAATAGCATTGTAAACTGTGTCACTTCTATTTACCTATTCATGCGCTTTACATTGTACCTATTAATGACCGTAGCCAGTTGCTAATATCTGCGCCAGGTGCTGAGCATCTGCAAGTCTCTTTTGCCTTCTATACAGTTTCCTAACAGTATCATGTATCTGGACACAACTTCGTGACCTGTCAACAGCTTGGTGACAGTGGTCCTTGCCCTTACCCCCCTGTCGTACTACTGTGCCTTGAGGTAAGCCAGATGCTACCTTCACTTCCGAGAAGTTATCTTCGTTAACCGTCATAAACTGTTCGGGTTATTTTGACCTCCAAGGATATTTGATCCCCTATCATTTTGAAAATATTTGCTCTTAATAAAATCCCACAATTGATTTTATTTGTTCCTTATTGAAGTATATTCTAACAGAACAAATTATTTTGGGGCTTTAGTTTGGCATTCATAGAAATAGTACTTGTTAAGTTGTTCTGGTCATTGAACCTGGGTATTTTAATCTTCATTATTACAGCGATTTCTATTAGTATTCAACTTAACAATGGAATCTGTATATATGCAGTAAGGTGGGTTTAAAGAGGTGAAGTCGTTGTTGTTTTAAACAGCAGAATATCTGTTTCTGTCGAAAGGAGGAAAGGGGGAGTCAGTCATTTTTTGCTGTTGCCAAATCAGTTTATAAGGTGATTCACAACAGCGGACGCACTTCTCAACGTATCTGATAGTGACGAAGTAGTTTCAGAGGATGAATATCATGTCTCCCAAAGCATCTCTGCCGTTACTGGAAAACACAGATGATACACCAGAATAGAAACTGTAAGCCGTGTAATTCTGATTTCAAAGGGTTAAGCAGTTGAATGGAAGGCAAAACTACTACCTCCACTAGGACGGCATGCAGCACGTAATATAGTTCACCTGAATCCATAACAAACAAGATATGCCACTTCTCGCATTAAAAATGAATACTCAACTTTCAAATTGTTCTTTCTCCAGCAGTTGAAAACATAATCAGCCATACCAGTGCCGAAGGAAGGCGCTTATATGGAGATAAATGAAAAACAATTATGTTCTTGGACTGGATGCGTGCAAAGTTCTTTTGTTATTGGCATTGGTTTGTAAGTCAGATGATAAATCTACTGAAAGTTTATGGGAAAAATTCGAAGGTCGCCCAGTTTTTAGACCTACAATTGATTAGAAACGTTGAAAAAGATACCAAGGGTTGTTCGATTTGATGACCATGAGCCAAGACTACGAAGACGCTGCAAGGTAAGTTTACTCCTGTATGGTATTTGTGGGATTAATGAGTGTGATGGGTAAGTATGCTCATCTACTGCGACTCAGATGAAGCAGATTGTAACCATGGTCGAAACGTTGGTTTCTTCAGTGTAATTTTTCTACATTATGTCGCCGTACGATACTCAGAAAACCTTTATAAACTGACTCAGGCCGCGGAAGCCTATGCAATTAAATGATCCAAGTCACGTATGGAATATTCAGCGATGTGCGGGGAAACGACGAGGTAGCTTCTAAGGGCTGTAACGGACTTGTCTTACGGCTTGAAAGGCCAGGACATCACGTGTGACAACTTTTTCAGATCCTAAGAACTCGGACAAATCCTGATGAAAAGAAATGTCACAGCGATTGGAACTGCACGAAGGAACAGTGTATAATTGATACATTAAACTGTCTAAATTACAGCTTTCTTTATGATTTCAATACACAAATGTGTGGAAGTGTACCTTATAGGGTGGTTTGGTAAGTCTAATATATTTCCATGTAATAACGGATTATTTTTTTTCTGCCTTAATGATTGGTAAGCTTGATTATTCCAAAGATCTTATAAAGAATTTCAACAGTGTACAGCATAAAGCTCATTGTTGACAGCCGTCTGAACTCGTCAGTATGTCGACTGCAATTGAAAATGGAGAATACGGAGTTTCGTGTTGTTACTAAACATTGTCATTTAAAGGATTGGACTGCCGCACAAATCAGAACAGATTTGGATGAAGTTCACGCAGACTTTGCACCATCATTGAAGTCCATTTACTTTTTGATTAATGAATTTAAACATGGTCAGCCAAGCACCAAAGACGAAGCGCGCTCCCGCCATCCATTTGAGGTTACCACAAAGGAAACTATTGACAAAATCCATGATATGGTAATGCAAGGCTGCTGAGTACGAGATTACTGAGACTGTAGGCACCTCAGCCGAACGAGTGCATAATATCCTATGAAGAAGCTGTGTGCGAGGTGGGTGCAGCGATTGCTCACAGTCGACCAAAAGTGCATCCGGCACAGCATTTCAGCACAATGTCTGACGATGTTTAATCGCAATCCGCAAGACGTTTTGTGCCAAATTGTGACTGTGGATGAAGCCTGCACCCATAATCGCACACCAGAGCCAAAACGGCAGTCAAAGCAGTGGGAAGTGTAGTGAAAGTGCACTCAAGAAAGCAGAGACCATTTTCTCGGCTGGTAAGGTGATTGCCACTGTTTTTTTGGGATTCCCAGGGAATAATTCTCATAGATTACTTGGATAAAGGTGGAACGGTAACGAGGCCCTATTATTCTTCATTGTTGGATCGTTTGAAAATAGTTTTGGCGGGCAAATTGGCAGGCAAAAAAGTGCTCTTGCGCCAGGATAATGCCGCGTCCCACACATCAAGTGTAACAATGGTGAAAGTGCATGGATTGAGCTTTGAATTGGTTCCTCATCAAGTCCTATTTATCAGACTTAGTCCCAAGTAACTTATTCCTGTTCCCTAACTTTTAACTTCGACATACTGGGAAGAAATTTTCTTCAGACGAGGAAGTGATGGTTCCTGTCAACTAGTATTCTGCAGAACTGAGAGAATCAATTTTTCGGATGGGAAGAGGCTGCAGGATCGCTAAACCGAGTGTACATTCCTGAAAACAGGTTATGTCGAGAAGTAAGGTGAACTGTTCACAAAACACACTTTATTTTTTTTTACTAGACTTACCAAACTACTTTCGTATACCTTCCGGGACCAGAAAAAACGGTTTTTTTTTACTCAAACGTGTTTAGTGTATGTGTAAAATAAATACCACAGTAGCGGTAAGAACAACTTCAGCATAGCAGAAGACTGCGTGTTTGCACGCAGCCGCGCGTGGGCGCCGGACAGGAGCGCCGCCTCAGCTAATTGGCATCGCTGGTGGTGACATCTGAGGCGTGAGCCCGACGTCAGGCGTCGGCAGGCAGCAGGCGCGAGCGTGATGGAGAGCAGGCTGCTTCGGCGGTCACGCAGGCGCAGAACCGAGACCTGCTGGAGACACTCAGAGACTGGATGAAGTCACTCTGGAGGTGGCCCCCTTACTCCTCCGGCTCGAGCCCCAAAATTATTAGATCCAGCAGCGGCTCGTAGAGCGGATGAAGTGGCTAGACGTTAACGAAGGCGATGGGCGCACGTAGGACCCTCGGCTGGCGCCGAGTATGTCTCGATGTCGGTAGTGCTCGAAGCCAAGATATTTCTAGAGTCTGAGGGGCAAGTACTTTGTTGTGACAGCCCCCCCCCCCCCCCACCTTCAGACAGGGCAACGTGAGGAAATTCAGCTCGCTACTGCAAAGGACTGGGGGGCTTGAACCGTGCTGTTTCAGCAATATTCCGGCCTCGGCAGCAGAGCTCTAAAGGCAGCTAGTTCGGCCGCTCCGCCGTGGATGGTGAAGTATGCGCGCAGGGATGTTGCTGCAAAAATCTATTTGCGTATTCTGTATGCACACAACTTATTAGGCGACTGCAGAACTGTATCAAAAGAGTTCTGTAAATTAAGAACCCGTGCATCACGTTTAGTTGTGCTACCCACTGTCTTCTGAGTCTCAAGACCGAGTAGGAGGAGGTAGACTTCACATGATGGCGCTTGCGGAAACCGTGATTATTTTTATGTAGTATTTCAGTCTCCAGAAAAATTCATCAGATCTGAGAGCAAAGTATCTTCCATAATTCTGCAGGTAGGTTTATAATTCTGAGGATTTGTGTTGCGACCTTTCTTATAGATTGGAGCTGGGGGCGGGGGATGTTCCGGCATCCAGCGCGATCAACCATTGCTGCCTGCTGTGATATGACTGCAGTGATGAGATATGACTTCAGTGCTGAGATATAACTGGGGAAACACGGAAGCGAACTCTAGTCTCCAAGTACATTAGTGGAAATCATTATAAAGGCGTGACTATTTGTAGGAAAATTAACATTGTCAGTCCGAATAGTTGTGAATAGTGTATATGCTGTAATATGAGATCCAGTGTATCGACGAATGGAGTCAAACGGTATCACATTTGATGTCAGTAGTGCAGTATATAACAAGACATCGACTTAGTTGCTGGAAGGTGAAATTCAGTATAAAGGAAGTCGGCTCTGTGCCATGTTTCTTTGTGCGTGCGTACCTTTAGTGCAGATAGGAGACACACCATTAGTGACAGTCCCACGCGGAAAAAAACATGTTACAAAAATTGGTGCGGACAAGGAAATGGAAATCGGCAAGAAGTTAAACCTTTAAAGTACAATGACTGATAATTTCGTTAGATTGGGCGCACGATGTAGGCAGAACGGAAAATATAGCTAAAGTAGGAAATTATGAGGCATCAACGATTCAAACATCTAGCACTCGGGGAACAACTGAAGAAATGTATTCTAACACCCAAACATAAAGAAGCTAGACAGGAGTTTGCTGGTAAACATATGCCATGTACTTTAGAATGGAATAAAGTGCTCTTCAGTGATGGGAAGTAATTAAATTTAGTGGGCCGGATGGATTTCGGTGTTGCTGGCATGATGTGAGGACAGAGCAGCAGGTAAGAATGTGCAGAAATTTTGGTGGCGGAAGTGTTAAGATTTGGGAAGCCTTCCGCGCTGAAAGTAAATCACCCATTGCCTGGCTGAACACTGGATTGCATTCTTAACATGTACGCTGTGATGCTGGAGACGGAACTTGCTAGATGTATGAGGACCTAGGGGACAGAAGTTATTTTTTAACACGGTAATGCGTCTGTGCATGTTTCTGCTGCAGCCAAAAAGTGGTTTGAAGATAAAGATATCAATACCTTGCCATGGTTGGCTCGTATCCCGGATTTGAACCCCGAGGGAAAAACCTTTGGGGAATATTTGCAAGGCGTGTTCATCGAAATGGAACGTAATTTTGGGCCGTATGTAAGTTTGAAAGAGCGATAAGAGAAGTACGACAATTTCATTGCAAGAACTACGAACCGTAAGAAGATCAAATACCGACGAGGATTTTAGAGGTAATTAGAAAGAACAGAGGTTGGACGAAGTACTAACAATGCAGTAACACAACACAACACAACAGAACAGGGAGTGCCCTTCTGCCAATTTCCACCCAGAAAATACAAACGTCTTATTTTTCCAATCGTTTTCTGAAAGAAACTATGTAATTCCGTCACGATTGTTACTGTCTGATATACACCTACAACTTTCATAATAATTGCTATAAATGTATGCTTCAGACATTGCTCTGTTACTTTCGTAGGAACCCTGCCTTTATACTGATTTCCACTGCAGTAGTAAATGGTTTCGTGTGCGGGTTGTGCTTGGTTTAGGTTGTCATAGTTACTTTCCTATTGTAAACTGAACTGCGGGCGGAGTAAACTGAATAGAGCAGGCATAGTTGTGCTGTCACTCATTGCAAAAACATAGCCTACAAAACGCAGCTGCCATTTGCATGAAAATGGTGTGAGACGACGCGGCAATCTGTATACACTTTTAATAACTCATGTCTTGACCACACTTCTATTCTTCACCAACTTGACGCATTTCCACTTTCCGTCATTTTCAAAGGCATTGCTATGTCAGTCATATAAAGACATTGGATACATTGTATCACGTCAACGTTCTCGAACACGAGACAAGCAAAGCAATGCCTTTGAAAATGACGGAAAGTCGAAATGAGTAAGGTTGGTGAAACTTAAGTGTGGTCAAGACTGTAAAATACGTGTCTTTATAAAACTATAAAATACATGTTTCATCATTCTCAGAAAGTACTGAACCTCTACCGGATTTAGCCAGGTGTGTAAAAGACAAATGAAAATGAAGATCTCAGGAAATAGAAAGAGCAAAATTAAGGCTAATCGTTACTAGTGCCGTAAGATCATTTTGTCACATCATTTCAGCTCACGACAGGGTCGGTGTTCATTAGGAAAGGGAAACAGTGTTAGCTAGAGGTCCGTCTTCTATCTTTCTTTAAGCGTCAATGCAGGTAGATTGCAGAATATTGTCCTCAACAACTAGAATGCTATCAGAAAAAGGAATTGTTTTTAGTGGTAAAATGCACGGAGACAGCAAACTCTGCAAAAACAATCCCCTAGTCAGTCTTGGTTCAGCCTATAGTAGGGTCGTCGAAAAAAGATCCTAGACGGCTGCAGGCGAAACACTCTCCATTTTACCCGCTCACATACTGTATCCTCCTGTCAATAATAGCCGAACAGACTTCCATAGAAGTTCTTAAAAAAAAATTTAAAATTGAGACGACTTGTTAAGTTTCAATGAGCATTTTATTCTTTTTACCAAAGCCACGCATTTGAAAATTATAAAAAAAATTAGTGATTTTATTAAAATACCTTTAGAAATAAAATTCGATTACGTAAAAGACAATCTGTAGTTTCACAACCCACAAAAAAATTGTGAAGGGGCTATTTGTTCATACACGACAGCTCTGAGATTATAAAGCAGCTAGCTGCGCATGTCGGAATTTCGAAAATCCTCAAGACGTAGATACAAAAAATATTAAAATAATATAAACGCCGTGGATGAAATAGTTCCGTGAACGCCATTACCATGTCCTGCAAACATTTTTCGACGGACGACTGTACGACGCGTCCGTTAAACATTTATAGTTTCCCTACACTACTTCCGACGAATGGCGGAAAGCTTTATTGAACATGCCCGAGCTGCTTCCACGGTAAAAAATTCACCGCCTCTTCTAATAGCTCTGTCTGTGGAAAGATAGAACCCATGTCACTATTACTGCAGAAAATTAGTTTACTTTTATGCACTGAAACGCTGCAGTCAGTGGCCTGTAATTAGATCATATGAGGGCGACTGGCAGTATTGTGTGTTAACAGTGAGCGCGCAGATGCGTGTGATTAATAGGACAGAGAAAAAAGTTTCTTTTATAATCCATGCGGTGTGCAACCGCGAGAGCGTCCGCTCACAGTCGTGGACCTCAGTCCCGCTGAGCTGATGGGAGCTGACTGCAGGAGACGGGCGCAGGCTGCGCGTGGTGCGCATGTGCGGACACGCCCACTGTAATGAAGTTTTCAGCGCCGGCCAGTTGGCGCCACCTGCCCACGTGCTCCGGTAGGCGGCACGCCACACTGCGTTCCACTTTGAGTATGGCGCTGGAGCGTTAGCTGTACGCCACTCGCCTGTCGACCGTGCTTCGTCGTTAGTATGCTCTACAGAACCGCCGGGCCTGACACTCGGCTCATTTGGCCCAGAAAGCATTGCTGGGTGGCCGTATTCTGACGAGGATCTTTTTCATGTTGTCACAACTTAATGAGCAAGCGGAGGATCTCCTTCCGCAGGCGACTCTCGTCAGAGAAAATAAACAAGAGGTAAAGTAGACAGACGCACCCTCCCTCTGGATGGAGTTTCCCCAGTGTAGCGCCTCGTATTTGACCCCTACCGGCACATTCCGCACCCTGACACTCATCTCTCTCACTGAATTAAATGTATGAATCTCCACGACCTATATTTGTAACAGAAAGATGCAGTAGGGCGTGCCTGAACTGTGTCCCTTGTCAAAAAATACAGAATGAAAATGGTAATCAGTGTGATGTACGCACCAATAACTTAAGGATACTACGTTTATCGTGGTGGTCTTTTCACGAGAGAACTGTGTAATTATTCGATTATAAATAAAACGCCCTTTGCATGCCGTAATGTTGATAAAATCCCAGACGCGACCCATCTTTTGTGTGAGTGACATCTTTAGTTGATGTTTGCCAGTCTAGTAAAACTGAAAACTCATCTCCGGTAGTGAACACGAGGGTGAGTCAAATAGTAATGACTCCTGGGTCATAAAAAATTAATAGTGAGGAGATACCAGCGGAATTAGCACAGATCGTAGCGTGAACTGGCCTGCATAACATTGCCGTTCAACATAGTCACCATCACCATGCATTTGTATACGTTTGTGCCATCGTTTAAACCAGGTATGAAAACCAGTTCGGAAAAATTCAGGGTTTTGCTTCGTGACACATGATTTTCAAAACCTAGGTTTCGCTGTTGATTCTAAACTCTGACGTTTCTGCCTCCTCTAATCAGCTCATCAGCACAGCCTCGATTGTCATTGTGACAGCTGTCGCCCGGACACTGCACGTTTCTATGCTATATGTAGTATCCGTTTCTCCGTTATCAAACTTCTTCACCCAATGCCGCACACTTATTTTTATGTGCACTGCAGCGTCCTCATACACCTTCTTCGTGAATGAGACTGAAACGGCTTTAAAATCGTGGATACAGAGTCAAAAATATTGAATTTTTCCAAACTGGATTTGATGACTGGGTTCAACGATATCACAAAATGTATACAGATGCAGTGTGACCGTGTTGAGCGGAGGTCTTGTGCAGAGGACAGTTCAGCCTATGATGTGTACTAATTCCGCGGTTATATGTTCATTATTTTTTTTTTTTTTTGACACACAGAAGGCACTACTTTATGATGCACCTACGTATCAACGTTTAGCGCGCAGAAGGCGTTTTGTTTATAAACGTACAAATTTGTACTTTCCGTATGCCCCAAAGCCCTAATACGGCCTTTTATTAGACAGTTGTTTCTTGAAACACGCGTACTAATGCCACATAAATGATAAATTATGTTGATGATTGTTTACATTATCACTTAAGAGCAATGAGTTCATCTTCAGACGAGACCGCAGTAAGTTTAATGCTATTTTCGTCCCATGGTGCTAGTTTCACGTCGATTACGAGTATTTTTTGAGGCTGTAAGCAGCACCAAGCCGCGAGTCGCTGCTCGCTGTATTATCTGCTTAGAGCAGCACACTCACGTAAGTGTGCTGCTTACGTGAGGAATGGTGCTCTGTTTTGAAATGAAAAAACGAACGGCGGATGGGCTTACAGCACAAGCAACGCTGAAAGGAAACTGCCAAGCCTTTGATGTAGATCCACATGTGCACATTAAAAAAAAGGAAAACTGAAAATCGTGTTCATCTCCTCCATTCCTCGACGTTTTGTTCACTGCCGAAATGGGACGAATTTATTTACCGAGTTGGGTCTTTGTTTGCTGTCTTGTATAGCACCTTGCTGTACTGAAACAGAAATAGTATTGCTTCTGTAAGTTAAAAGTGCCTCCCTGGCACTTCAATTTTTTTAAAAAAATGCGCTGATAACTAAGAAATAAGGCAGTTATACAAGTACTTCCGTAAGAAATTCGTAATACGCGAATCCGTTTGGTAACGTGAACTTTGGGAAAAATGTGACGCATATTATTAGTGCACTGTTTTAATTGTATCTCGCTAACGTGATCTGTAGAACAATCAAATCCAACGTCAGATTGTGTTCTTAGACTGGGTGCAGTGTCTCACTAATGCAGTGGTTTATTTTTGTTACAGGTAAGTTACTGTGGCAGTTGAGTGAGAGTCTCTCTTGCTCAGTCCGAGGTCGGTGAGTACATGTACTGGAATGATTTCGTCTGAAGCAGGCGTTCAGTCGCTAACGGTGTATCGGCAACGACAACCGTGTTCTCCAAATGCTTGCCAATATTTTTCTCTTCTTAAGCTAATAGCACATGGGAAACAATTAAAATGGACGAGCGATGAGACCCATTCCTTTCTTATTCCAAGCCTTCGCCCTACGGTGCTTCTTCATTGAACTGTTAACTTGTGTCAAGGAATTTATACGAGTGTTCTTCTGGACCTTCAGACGCCACTGCCATAATAGTAGAACAGATGGTAGAGTTCTCTATTTCGTAGCAGTACGTACGTAGAGCTCAATAGATACTGTGTCAGTAGTGCACTGCGTCACATCCTGCGTGACTGTCTCTTCGGGATACTGGCCACATTGCCGGAGTTAAAAAAAAAGCTGACCTCGGCATTATAAAAGGACGATACCTGTGTAGCGACAAGCGCGACCGGGCTGGCGCAAGAGCCTGCGTGTAAAAGCGTCAGACCCGACCGCCTTTTGCCGATGCTTCTATTTTGAGGGCGCGTTATCGACTTCTCTCATCCGCAGTCTGGCCGTCATCGCAGACGAGAAGAGAGCATGGAGATATCTCTCTCTCTCTCTCTCTCTCTCTCTCTCTCTTCTCCTCCTCCTCCTCCTCCTCCTCCTCCTCCTCTCCCCCTCTCCCTCCCTCTCCCCATTACACACACTACTACTATTATTTATTATTATTCCTCCTACTACTACCGTACATGTATAGGGCGCTAGAGAACCATGCGAAACGTCTACTTCGTGTGATATTTTCTCAGGCGCCAAACGTCTTCGATCTCATTACGAGTTTCTTCTGACCAAGCTGCCCTTGTCTTGAATGTCTCACTCACTCTCCACTCGAGTGCTTTGTGGTTGTATCTTTGTTGCCCATCTGTATCTTTCAGGTCTTTCCTGACTTGGGCGCTCCACTTCATGTTCTTAATGCTCTCTGTGTGCTCTAAGATCTCTCTAGTTTGTCAGGTGTCCAGCATTGTCTTGATACGCCCGTAAAATTTTACTTCATGTTTCTTCATGTCATGTACAGTGTTAGAGATATGTTCGGTCTCTCGTCTTCTGTGCAGTTTGTAGTCCTCTTGTGTGTTATTGAGTCCTAGGATTTTTCTGATGATTCTTCTCTCCAGTTTCTTTATTTTTTTTTTCTTTGCTCCACCCTTCTGATCCATAATCAGCGTTGTTGATGCAAGAAAGTATTCTGGCTTGTTTCCTGTGTTATAAAGTGTCGCTTTTACATTACATGATAGACATGATTTATTATATGTGTCGAGTCTCCAAAATATGCTACTCATCTTTTGATTTCTCCGTTGGTGAGCGATCTTTATCCAATTTACCTAAGTCATCTCTCCAAGATGGTGGAATTTGTCAGCTCTCCTTGATCTCACCCTATTTTGTCATGATCTTTTTTAGTGCATCTTTTTGGTTCGATACGTATTATGTTTTTTCGAAGGAGATCTGTAGTCGTGACCTTTTCGACCTTCTCTTTCAGGACCTCGATTTGCTTTATTGCAGTGTGTGTGTTATCTGGGAATATTGTCATATAATTAGACAATGTCCGACGGCCAGTATCTAATAGTTTGGTTTTCGTGCGTAGCATGAGTGCTTTATAAAGTCCCTATAGAATCCCAAGCCCGAGGCTTCATATCGCTGGCGAGGGAGAGAGAGAGAGAGAGAGAGAGAGAGAGAGAGAGAGAGAGAGAGAGAGGGTCGAGTAACTGGTCTCATCTGATTCCGGATGGTAGCATCCTATGACGGCACGTCCCTAGGGTTGCAGATGGAAACCTGGTTCAAAGGACTCGAAGGCGGAAGAGGACGGAAAACGCACTCAGAGAAACCCTTTCAGCGTCTGCTCAGAACGAGCGGTTAAAGGTCAGCGTCTGTTAACCTAGTTGGTGCGGCTGCAAAAAAAGCTCTGGAACAAACAACTCCAGTGAAACCTGGACTCATAAACAACGCACAAACGTGAATAGTTATTATTACTATTATTATTGTTATCATCTTTTGGACCCTGTTGGATTACAGGTTGTACAACACACGGCATTTCGGAGTTTTGTTTTACCTTTCCTTTGTGCCCATGTTACTATTATTCCCTCAAAATGGGACCTTTTTTTCTATCTTCTGACAAAGTTGTTCGGCCGTTCTTGCGTTTTGCACCCAGACCAGTTGTGCCGTAGTGAATTTTCTGCCTATGTCTTTCTATCTGAATTATCGTTTTGTGTTGAGAATGTGTGTGTGTGTGTGTGTGTGTGTGTGTGTGTGTGTGTGTGTGTGTGTGTGTGAGAGAGAGAGAGAGAGAGAGAGAGAGAGAGAGAGAGAGAGAGAGAATATTTTATATAACTAATGCGCGATATGTTTCAGTAACTTATTTCCAAAACAGCCCAATTGCTATGTCGCTTTCTGTGTGCTGACTGTTTCGTGTAGAAATGCTCATACTCTACGAAGACGCTTCTGAGCTGTAACAAGTTGTAGCTGTCTTGCCTTCGTTGTGTCGACAGAACATGAAATAAAGTTTACGTGACAAGTCACACCCAAGCCCATACACTTTAAACTGCTAAAAGACTTGAATAATTAGTCAAATTAAAACTACACAAGTCACACCAGAATCTCCCAGAAGGAATCATTACATTTAATATCCTCCTGTGCGGTAAACTAGATTGAATAAGTCAACAACGTTATTTGTTGGGTCCATCGTTTTTGAACCTGTGTTACTGTTACTTCCTTGCTTGTTAGCTGACTAAGCTTATTTAATAAAGCTGAAATTCAAATGGGGTTCGCGTTCAGATAGTTTGCCCCCCTTTTATTTATCCTCACAGAGATCTGCGTATCTGAGTAACTTCTAATATATATATTTTTGAGGTGTCCACATTAAAATATCTGCTCCGGTATTTTACAGCTATCCAGTGCCACCAGTAAGTCACTTTGAGGTCAGAAAAGAGCGACAAGGGAAGCAGTTCGTTAACCCACCTCATTCGGTATCTCAGCATGAGACAATGAACAGCTTCCCGTCACGGCAGTGCCACTTAATAGCGTGTCCTTCACAAAGCAGTGTGTTGCGTAAAATGGCCAGAAATTGTGCAACTCAAAACTTTATAAACAATCCACATAAAGTTTAAAAGGCTTCGTGAGTGTGTAAACAAGGAAACAGACAGAAATGGGACGAGGGTTCCCTTACGAAAAATACGTTCTGTGCCCACTGTGTTGTGGCACAGGATGCAGGTTGTCTGAGCAGAGAGTTAACAGCTTGGTTTCTGACTCCTTACATCATTTCTACATACAAATGGCTGACACGACGGAACTCGTAACTTCGCGGTGTTGCGGACAGGTGAAACAGCGTGTAGTTATATTCTAATAAAGATTAAAAACGACAGAGGGAGAACACTTTATTACTTCACTGCGTCATTTTCTGCACGATGTGGCTACACGTAGGAAGAACTGAAACGTGAAAATTTCCAAAGCAGTTGAAGTTGGGTTGCGGAATGAAGACCGCATCACAGAAATGGGAGAACAAACAAGACACAGAATAATAAGAATTATACTAGTCTATCCACCAAACTGTGCTCGCTTTCACGGCGGAAAATAATGGCTGTTTATTCCTTTCATCTTGTCTGTAGTGCCACGTCGTAATGTCATTCAGCTGCCATCTGTCTCTTTAGGTCATTCTTGTCAACGATTAGTTTATTAGTTGTTTCTTTTTTTAAGTATGCCTTTACTGAACTAATATTCAAATGGTTCTGAGCACTATGGGACTTAACATCTGACGTCATCAGTCCCCTAGAACTTAGAACTATTTAAAACTAACCTACCTAAGGACATCACACACATCCATGCCCGAGGCAGGATTCGAACCTGCGACCGTAGCGGTCGCGCGGTTCCAGACTGAAGCGCCTAGAACCGCTGGGCCACAACGGCCGGCAACTAATATTCAGCATGCCCTCTCTTCATTTATAGTTCGTTCGAGTATTTTCCAAGTATCACTGAGAGTCATTGTACCGTCGTTGCCCGGTAGGCACCAAAGGTATTGCGCTGCATTCTTCGAAACATTTGAATAGGTTTCACTTTTTGAAGTTTCGATGGCGGCTACTTGCAGAGAAACTGACCATATAGTTAAGAATGGCGGTATGATAAAACTATTGGCTCGAACACTACAACCCAGAAGACAGCACAACTTAAAGTTAGATTGGTGTATCATGTCATTATTCTACCCCGACAGTAGTATCTAAAGAGGCTTTTCAAACGTTTGTGTTACTTTCTGTCTAAATCTCGCAAATGATGATGATTGCCAAAGAATATGGAAGCTCCTGAGACGTCTGTTTGTGATAGCTACAGCGTATTTGTCTCATCGACTGCAGTCGCCTGATTTACAGTGCCGTCAATCGATTTGTCCTTCCTGAAATAATATTAACACCTGCACTTGTTAGTTCAGTGTGCCATTAGCCGATAGGATAAAAGTCGTTCGTTTACTTTGCCAGTTGTCAACAGGCAAGTGCCCTATACGAATTAACGGTTCTGTGATCTCTGTCGTCACGTCTTTTAGTAATACTAAACTCTGCCTCATTCCAGGTCGTTGATACCCTGCAGTGATCACACATTTTAAAACACTAGGGCACTATTTGCTCTTCAACTATAGACCGTTTCGTAATTGATATAGTCACTGTCACTGGACAAAATGAGGAAGAATACGCCAACAGTGCTATTTTTCAGTTCATTCATCTCTCTCCTTAATAGTTCCTGTAAACAGTTACTTTTCTCCTGTTCCTCTCCTATCACCAACATCTTTGGCATTCCTCCATTAATGCTTGTTTCAATCAGTCTTCCTTTCATGTTCCGGTGGTTGCGTTTAATTTGTCGCCGTGACATTTCAAAAAGTGTGTTTGGAAGTTAGCGGTACAGTTCAAGTTGCACCTGGAGTGAGTTGCTGGACCATTTCCGATGACACGGCTCAGCAATTAACGGAAATAGCCAATGCCAGACAGAGCGTCTGTTTCCCGAGAGCTACTTTGTTGTGCCATCCTGTGCTGTGTTCTGATGCTCAGTTTGACGATGTACTGGCAGTAACGTACGGTGGTTTACACTTTGCATCCTTGTCAGTCTTTCGAACTCCTCAGCCATTGGCCAGTTTCACGGATTTCCATGGGATGTACAGAAATTAGCTCACTGTACTTTCCTCAGCATAATCTGTCAAATATGTATCCACATCTATTGAACACGCGTGATGTGTTCTTTGACGTTTGTGTCAGGGAGATTGTGGAAATGGCGAGGAAAGCTGGGTAATTGAGGAACGGTGGAGCACATACGCAATCATCTCGAATGGCACAAAAGGCAACGAGCTAACACAGTGTAGAATTGCTCTGACGCATACATCAAAAAGGGAGTTTCTGAGAGTACTTACTGTATTAAACCAAAAGTTGGTGTTGTCTGGTGTCAGTCATATGTGCCAGAGAGTTTGTCACTCCTTGTCCATCGAAAATGAAGTGCCTATTGCCTGAAAATAACATTTTTAGTAGCTGATTATTTGACTGGTAGGTTATGGTGCATTCTCTTTGATTAATAGATGGCATGTTATTTTTTAATGATTGAAGCAGCCGTATGTACTGTCCTTCTGAACTGAAAAACTCTCGTTCCTTCACCTACGCTGATCATCACTCCAACTAAATCTATTAGACAAGAATCACTGGGTGATGTACCACAATTCCAAATTCCCTACTTTGTATCTAAGCGCGGACCAACTTAGCAGCAAAGTACATCGAAGTATAGTCAGTATTTCCTCAAAACTGGCACGTAATGACCCAGAGCAAACACGAGCCAAAATGGACTTCTCTGCTCGACAATTTTCAGTCGGGATTCCGATAATTTTCGTGCCATTTACAGATGTTTCGGCTCGACAACGCTGTGACAATTGTTTTGTAAACATTTTTGCTTTTAATGTAATTAAAACAGTTACTAGGAGAGATTGACTAACATATTTATCCCCCAGTTCACGTACACTATCTGATTATAAGTATTCGGACAGCGCTGTGTAATGTGGAATTGATCACTGTTATAACGCCTGTCTTAAAGAAAGGAGGCGGCTAGTAATGTGTTTCAGTAGACAAGCAGTGACAGCAGAAACGGTTGGTCAGGAGAGATTACTGACTTCGGCCGTGGGTGTTACCTGAGTAACAAAGCCACCAGAGACACTTAAACCGTTCTGGAGCTGCCCAAGCCGACTGTTGGCGATGTGATTATGAAGTGGAGACGCCAGATGTGGCCGAGCGCTTCAGTCTGGAACCGCGCGACAACTACGGTCGCAGGTTCGAATCCTGCCTCGAGCACGGATGTGTGTGATGTCCTTAGGTTAGTTAGGTTCTAAGTTCTAGGGGACTGATGACCTCAGATGTTAAGCCCCATAGTGCTCAGAGCCATATGAAGTGGAAACGCGGAGGGACAACCACCGCTAAACACAAAGACCATACAGAGCTCGTGGACTGACTGACGGACAAGGGCAGTCGAGTATGAAATCAGTGGAAGGTATTCCTCTTGAGTTCCAAAGCGCTACCAGTAATGGAGCTAGTGCTGTGACTGCGTTGGGAGTTAAAAAGAATGGAGTACCTGGTGGAGCAGCTCCTCATGAGATACGGATTTCTGCAGTCAGTATTAAGCGACATAGCGGTGGTCTAAAGACCCAAGCCACTGGACAGTGGATGGCTGGAAACGAGTCATTTGAAGTGATAGATGACGCTGTCGCTGTGGCAATCCAATGGAAGGACTTTGGTGAATGCCTGGAGAACGTTACCTGCCATTATGTGTAATGCCAACAGTGAAGTACGAAGGACGTGGTGCGGCCGTATGGGGGCGTTTTTCGTGATTCTGTTGTGATCCTTTTACTGCGACTAAGAAAAGGCTAAATGTGGAAGGATAGGAACACATTTTACTTCGTCGTGTACTGTGGTACAGTGTATAGTAGAGGAACTGCTTGGAGAAGATGGTGATGCCAACAGCGTGACAATGCACCCTCTCGTAAAGCAGCATCTGTGAGGCAGTAGTTTGTAGTTGGTAACATTCTGCAGTTGAATGGTGTGATCAGTCAAGACTTAAACCCAATGAAAACCGTTGTGATGAGTTAGATCGTGGGCCTAGCTGCTGACCTCAGCGTCCAGCATCACTATCTTATGTGGTTTCGACTTTTGTGGAAGAATAGGTCACCATTCCTCCACAGATGTTCAGACACCTCAGTGAAAGTGTCAACAGCAGAGTTCAAGGCGTCGTAAGGCAAAGGATGGACACCCCGATATTAATGTCCACTGATAGGTTTCCAGATTGGATGGTGTAGCTGGCCGTTGTAACTGCAGCGCTACTGCAGTCGCGAACTACTGCGACTTGACCACCCAAGTCCAGACTTAGTATTATTCACAATAAAACATCAAATCGCAAGAAAATGTCTGGCGCACTGTGACGGGAACTGTCAGTGTATGTCAGTCTCAACACCTCCATCTGGCAAATGAATCACAAACGGTAGCCCCATTCCAGCAGATAGGTCTGGGATTTAACCCATTTCTGGTGACCGTATTCCCTCCCTTTGCCTCGGGAATTTGTTACTCTGAAAGAAGACGGGATCCTGTTTAGGCAACGTTGAATATTTCTCCTCGTCATTAATTCAGCCTATGAAATTAATGCTGCACGGCGTTCGTAGTCATTATGGTGAAGCCCTTCATACCGGGCTTGCACTATGTTTTCCGGTCGTTGGAGAGGCAAAGGAAAGAGCATTATTAAGTACAGCTTCGCTTGATGAAAGTTTTATTACCGTTTTCTGGCGGTGTCCTGCTTTCTCGGGTTGGGTGCGGTTAATGTTTAAGTCTGCTATTCCATATGCAGGTCTTCTACTTACATGTTCGCTCGCCTCTTTTGTGTCGCAGTATGGCGAACGCTTAGCTACCCTCCTCACATGAGTATACCTGGCACGTCTTTTTGTACCGCTCCTGGTCTTCAGCTTTCGACAGCAAATGCGGGATGGATGAGTGGAAGCTTGTTTAACTCACGGACGCACAAAATATTACGTCGTGCAGTTGTAGTGCACTAGCTAGTGTGTTGCAGATAGTCAATTAAGTTTCGTAGGAGCGCGACTTTTAAAATGCTCTACTCAAGTTACTGTCTTGAATATGCTTGGGCATAGTTGCAACTTTCTGTAACATTCTTTCTGCTGTTCCGGATCCACCAGTATCGTTCATGTAGATGCTTTGTGGCTGACCAGATGGATGACTCGTTCTGTACCTTCCCCTTCGGAAAAACTTGCCTGATAATTAGGGAGCAGCTCATGATATTCAAATCGCCGCTCTATAATTGGTATCTGATCATCTTCTCCATCATCTCGTAATGGCATATGTTAAATCCAGCCTGGTCGTCAAATATCGGGTGTCTAGCAAACCTGCTTTCTCGGATCGCTATACAAATTTAGACAAATCGTATTAATGAGTTTTATTACAAAAGGAAAAGATTACAGTACTTTACTTTGTCAGTTACACAAATGTGTCGCAAGCAAAGGGCGACATGCAAAATAAGCAATGATCTTTAGTCCAATCAGTCTCACGTCCGTGTTGCATAAACAGTACAAGCAAAAATACGAGCGTTGACGCTTCTATCCAAGTCTCTAATCTGCAAGCTACTCTTCAACTGGGTCGCGACTAGTCGAGCGCGGCGTTTATGTCATCTTCGCTGCTGCTGCTGTCGCGTTATCGTCCTGGAGAGGGGTCTGTCAGCGTGCGATTTTTTGACGTCTTCTCACAGCCCACTCTGCTCTATCCTTCCCGACTGGCGTGCCGGCGCTTGACTTTACTCCGTAACAGCATTATAGAAACTAACTTAATCTAAGAACAACACACACACACACACACACACACACACACACACACACACACACACACACGCCCGAGGGAGGATTCGAACCTCCGGTGGGAGGGGGCCGCGCAATTCGTGACATGGCGCCTCAAACAGCGCGACCACTCTGCGCGGCGAGTTTTGTTTCAAGGTTATCATCCCTGTTTTCAGAATAGTAATATAACTTTTTACAGTCCACAGTCTTTTATGACTACATGAGAAGCAGTTTGCTATTTGTTTGTCATCGATGGAAGCATCTTGCAGTAGACGTTGCCTGGGCCAATAGCAAATTCACTTCCCATACGCTTGTACATTCTGTGAGCTGATGTACTTGGGCGGCAATTTAGGGTGTTTCACTTTCAAACTGCTATGTACTTGCCCAGTCGGTTCTTTTGACTTCCATCTGCGCTCTGGGTAGATCGAAAATGTTCTTCCCACTAATTAAAAGAGAGTCAGAATAATGGGTGGGTGATTAGAACCCAGTAATCAGTTTCACATACTAATTACTAGCTACGCATTGAGTAGAGGTTCTTCCGTTCCCAGTACGTTCAGGGTAGGTTTTGTGGACTTAGTGGTTATTGCTACGACTTGTGTATATGAGGTATGGCGGTCCAGTTAAGGAATATCGTAAGAGCTGATCTCGTTTACAAATTGGCTTTACGTCTTCCCCTTCACTCCACAGCTATGTGTCGTAACCGTCATTCCTGGTAGATTCCGAGTACCTTCAGTGTTGACAGTATTCAACACTCTTCGCCACCAGTTAATCCAGCATGGTATGAAATTGAGTATGATACGAGGGCCACATTTCAAGTTTTTGTTAAGACGTTTTTTGCCTTTAAAGTTTACAAATATTTTCAGTTGTTCGAAGTAATGTTTTTCCACTCTAATGTTCGTATCCTACGAACGTGGTTTTAGGATGATTCAGCAGCTTCATGAGGTTTTGAAAACTGCTGTCCACGTATTTTTTGCTTGGTATAAGGGAGCAAACAAAAGTAGTTATGTGAAAAGTCTAGTGAATGCGGCCTATGAGACATTAATTCCATGTTTTTCGCCATCAAATAATAATTTGTTCAGCGTGTTGTGTGACAGCTGGTATTGTTACATAAAGCGACTTTTTCGGGTGTTTTCCCCATATCATCGATGACTCTTGCCAAAAAAATTGCCGTATACCAGTTATCAACTGTTTGTGTACTCTGAAGCAGTGGTCGTGACGTATGCAGTGTAACTAAAGAAACTAGCGATCACTGTCTTGAAAATTGCTTCTGCGAACGAACCACTTTCATTGGTTCCAGTTCGTCTTGGAACACCCAGACAGATAATTGCTGCTTATCTTCCGAGTCGTACGAATATATCTAAGTTTAGCCTCCCGTTACAATGTTTTTAACTTTGCACTTCCTCGGTCGCTTTTTTTACATTTCCCTGTAAGAGTTGGTACAGGCCAGGTTTTGAGTTTCGGTCAAATTGCACGGAATCCTAACCTTAATGAAAATCGTGAAAAAACGTGAAATTTCACTTGAAGGTTTTCGTTGGCTGATACTACAACACAAATTTCTTTAACTCTTCCTGTAAACAAATTATCTGGTCAATTTTTTTGAGTTGCCATGTTTTTAACGAATGGCGTATTTTAAGTAATAGTAAAGTCACATCGCAGTAGAAATAATTGATCATGTCTCTTATTTGTTTACTCGTCGCTAGCAGCTGGAACTATAGAGGGTAATGGCTCTTTGGCAGAGGTTTTGCAGCCTCTGCAGCTGCTGATGCCGGAACAGTATATGAGTACTTCCTGTTGTGTCTACAGACGTCATGCGCTGCACGTGTCCGCGTCCCTGACAGCTGGAGCCACTTACTAAACGCTGGCCTGCTACACTACCGCCGTGTTTGCATACGGCAGATTTTCTTAAGATTCGAGAGCCTTTTTGCTGTGATTCCGTTATGAGCCATTCTGCGGTCAGCTTGTGTCAAATACAGTGTGCAGTGTCTTCAGCATGTTTGGCTAAGATCCTGCCTTCTGCCCTGTCTGTAACGCAAACAGTTGCAGCACTCACTCCCAAACCTCCAGACGTCAGACACTCAGATCGGTAAACAAACGTTGTGTGTCGATGGAGTATCAACCAAACACCGATTTAGTTCGTGGTGTGTGCTGTCGTCCAGTAGAGGAGGCTTAAACGGCAATTAAAAGTAATATCATAATTACGGAGTATAGGCAAACCATGTCTGCGATCTGTGACTGTGAAGATCTCTGGTAGGTGAGTTGGTAGAGCGTCAGGTTGTCGTACTAAAGGGCCTGAGTTCGAAACCTGCTGATAGTGTTTTTTTACAGGTTACTCGTGATTATTATTATATGGGAGAACATTTTTCTGCCATGTAAAATGATGTTTCGGAGATTATAACATTGTTCTTTTGGCAGTCTTTCACTTCGTTAGTTGAAAGTAGCAAAGTCATAGAGTACATTTGTATAGACAGGTGTGGTGTTATCTGTAGAAATGTATGCTATAGGTTTGCTACTTTCAAATAACGAAGCGAAAGCAGTCTGTCAAAAGAACATTGCTGCAATCTCCGGAACGTCATTTTACATGGAAGAAAAATGTTCTCCCATATAACAGTTTCACGCGTAATCTGTTAAAAAAACACTATCAGCGGGTTTCGAACTTAGAACCTTTAGTACGACAATCTGACGCTCTACGAACTCACCTACCAGAGATCTTCACATTCACAGCTCACAGGTATGGTTTGTCCATACTCCGTAGTTCTGGCGTTACTTTTCTTTACTGTTTACGCATCTACTGGACGTCAGCACGCACCACGAACTAAATCGGTGCTTTGGTTGATAATCTATCGATACACAATGTTTCGTACCGATCTGAGTGTCGGACATCTGGAGGTTTGGGTGTCAACTCTTGTGTAAAGCTCGACGCGCCACTGAGACCCGTGTAGTTTGGAGCGGCACGGTGTCTGCTGTACTCCGGAAGCAACTTCTCGTGCTAACAGGTTAGCGTGTTCATGATTTTTGTCTCATCGTCCTGTAGAGCATCTTTGCTGACAAAATTGCCGTCTTACATTCTATCCTTCATGTGACAGAATGACCCGATTTTGGCAGTTACACACCTTGCTTCCGTTTTACTGATAGGGGTTTCTAAGGTTCCTTCCAGATCGTTTTTGAGTTTATACTTCAATAATTATTTGGCGTTCCCGGTTGCTAACTTTTTGTTTCAACTTTCTTCTCGTACCTGCTCAAATATTCAGTGTAAAATAGCAGCAGCAGCAGCAGCAGCAGCAATTTTATTCATACGTAGATCACTTTTACAAGGATGTTGGACATGTCAAGGTATTACAAGAACAGCAGCCAACGGCCTTGCCACTTCGGAAACACCTGTTCCCGCCCGATCATCGAATTTAACCTTACATTTCCTGCGACTTTCCCGGTTGGTGAGAGCCCTTCACCACCTTGGGTTCGTACAGAGGTCCGTCTTCATCTAGGACTTCGTTCGCTTCCTAAGCACACTGCTGTAGATTGGACCTATCGCTGTAAGTTTCTCGTACTTTGCAGGCAACTTAGGAGACAGCACCTTCATCTACAGTGATGACTGAAAGATCGACCGTGGTGTCGGATGTGCCTTTGTCATCGGCAACAAACATTTTAGATACCAGCTTCTTGAACAGCGCTAGATTTTTACTGCAGAGGTTTCCACCCAGTACATCCGACGAAACAGGCTTCTCAAGTGTGCATTATGTGCCGATTCAGTTAGTGCCCTCCGGAGCGTCTGTGTGGTACACACATATCCCTTAGTACAACGAATCCAAGAATGCCTCCAATCTCTCGCTGATGATGGAGCTGACATGATGTTCATGTGGGTCCATGGCTACGTCGCAGTGTCAGGGAATGAAGTTGCCGATGCTGCTGCCAAGGCTACAGTCTGACTGCCTAGGCCTTTCAGCTACTCTGTCCCTTCAGATTATCCTTGTGTTGCCGCACGTATGAACACTGTATGACTCTGGCATGAACACTGGTCTTTGCTATACTGGAACAAACTCCGGGAAATTAAACACCTCCCGCGGCTTGGACGACTTCCTCTCGCCCCGTCGCGATAAGGTACTTTCAGTTGTGCAGTGTGTTAGGTACTGTCGTTTCGGTCACCGGCATTTAAGTGGAGATCCTGCGCAACTCTGTGCTTACTGCAACCAACCATTGGCAGTGTTCCATTTTCTGGCCCATGTCGATTTTACAATCGTTTACGTTTTAATGTCTCTTTACAATCTGAATTATCAGATATTTTAGCACATACAGCACGAGCTGTAGATCGTGTTTTACTTTTTGTTCGTCGTAGTCACATGACGAAGGAAATTTTTCAACCGTTTGAGCAACCTCCTCAAAGGGGAAGTAATCGTTTTTAGCTGTCTCTATACTCCAGTCACTTAGGCTCTGAGGATTGTAGACTTCAAATTCTTTCCGGAATTGACATTTTAATGTTCTGACACGGGCACTTATAGCACTTATAACTTCAGCTGTTTTGCGACCTAAAGCAACAACGGATAAAAAAAAGCCACCAAAGTTAAGGAACGTTGTGCCCGGCTAGTACTTGGATGGGCGACCGCCCGGGGAAATCCGGGTGCCGTTGGTTTTATTAAGGACGCGCTAGTCGTCAAAGTGACGTCCAGTTAAAAGACTTGCACCAAGCCATCGTGCCATACGACATTTTTTAATAAGAACAAAAACATTAGTAGACATTTACATACTCACAGGTGTAGGATGTCAAGAATTGGACAGGTAGTCGGCCGTGGTCTTTTTAGTACGAACATTACGGAATTTGTCTGAAGTAATTTACGGAAAGTGTGGAAAACCGAAACCAGGTTGCTCGATGGAGACTTGAACATCCATCCACACGAATACGAGTACAATACCGGTCTATTTAAAACAGTGCTACCTCATTCAGTTTGTGACTAGTGTAGAGAATTATTTGTCAAAAAGTTTATTATATGCCTTAAATGGTTAGTGCTACATATTTCGTTAATTCGTCACTACTAGCACCGTCACATATCACTATAAATACATTATTTTGTGGTGTAAGACTACACGCATCGGGACCATACTGACCATCTTTGGATTCCATTTTATGTGCAGCAACTTCCCTTTTGCCAGCTTAAAAAAATTGATAACGAAGCCACACGGCAATCTGATGTTTTTTTTTTTATATTTTGTATATAAAGTTGAGAACTCAAATAGCAGTCGTTTAAAGCAGTTCAATGGGACTCTTAAAAGTTCTCTAAAAAAATCGACTTCAAAGTTTTCCAATCATCTTTAGTTCCTTATACCAAGGTCGATACTTCGAACGTTCGTGTGGTTCTGTGGTAGGAATTTCGACGAAGCGTTAAATACATGAAGTTGAAAAAGAAAGAAGTATATCGATAGCGCTCGAGAATGGTGATCGCTGATTTGTCTCTCTTTTCGATTGTTATTTTTTCGTTTATTTCCATTAATTCGTTTAGTTATGTCACTTTAATATGTAATTAATCTAATTTATTTTTGATGACAGTAGGTACACAAATTCCTAATTACGAAAATTTTATAAGAGATTGGTGAAATTGAAGAGAACACTAAGAGTTACATTATTTTTCATAGTTATGAGTTTTATGCCTCACGGGAACTTCCGTAAAACATGCAACTTTGTTTAAAAGTTTACAATGGCTAGGATTCGAACCCAGTTCGCCTACCTAGCAACTGAGCATGCTACCACACAGCGACACTGAGCATCGAAACTTTGATCTTAATGTATGGAGTTAAAGTCGCTCGGAAAAGTTCAAAATCGATTTTCTGGAGAATTTTTGAGAGTTGCAGCGAATAACTTTTGGCGATTGGATTTTGAGTTATCAACTCCGTGTATCATACAAAATCAGATTGCAGTGGTCTCCTTGTGAGCCAGCGACCCTCTACAGTGAGGTGACAAAAGTCACGGGATATCTCATAATGTCGTGTCGGACCTCCTTTTGCCAGACGGAGTGCAGCGACTCGACGAGGCATGGACTCAACAAGTCACTGGAAATCCCTTGCGGAAATACTGAGCCATACTGCCTCTGTAGCAGTCCCTAATTGCGAAAGTGTTGCCGGTGCAGAATTTTGTGCAGCAACTGGCCTCTCGATTACGTTCCGTAAATGCTCGATGGGAGTCATGTCAGGCAATCTGGGTGACCAGATCATTTGCTAAAATTGTGCAGACTGTTCTTCGAACCAATCGCAAACAATTGTGGCCCAGTGAGATGGCGCATTGTCATCCATAAAATTTCCATCGCTTTTAGGAACAAACGGTCTCCAAGTAGCCGAACATAGCATTGTCGTATTGAGGAATTTGTCTGATGTCCAAAAGAGCATGATCATTGGCTTTCGGGCCCAGGTTGGAAGCATTTCGGCAGTGGTTACGTTTGTAAACTGTTCTCGTGCCGCCGTGGTTACAATATACCGTGGATGGCAAAATGGCGATATCCAAAACCGGCGCCGAGGCAACTGTAGTGCACCGTGGGCCATAGGTGACCGGACTAAACGACGGCTGCGGAGTTGTTTATGGACGAATAGACGTACAGTGTGGAGTAGCTGACGGCCCAGATGAAGCATGGGCTTACCAATAGTGTCTCCTCAGCGAACTTTGCTGCATATAGGCCTCTGCAACAGGCGTCTTGTTCAAATGGTTCAAATGGCTCTGAGCACTAAGGGACTTACCATCTGAGGTCATCAGCGACGAAGGCCGGAATTTACACGCCAGGACTGCAACTTGACGTACATTGAGTAGCGACAGGTGGCCTTTTCGGACGAAACATGTTCTACTCTCCATCGGACAGATGGATGTTGGCGTGTACTGCGTGGAAAGTCTGGAAGCAAACACGCTGCTGCGATTTGAGGAGAGGTATGGTCTGGAGTAGGTGTCCGTGGCATTTCGTGGGTGGTCTCGTCATTCCGGAATGCGCAATGGATCAACCCAATTACGCATCAGTCCTTGGGGATCATGTCCACCCCTACATGCAGTTCGTTTTTCCCGGCACGATTGCATCTACGAGCAGGGCAATGCAACGTGTCACACAGCTCGCAGCGTACGTGCGTGGTTCAGGATGAGTTTACAGTACTCCCCAGGCCACTTTTTAAACCCAATCGAGGATCTGTGGGAACTCCTCGAACAAGCGTAGCAGGCGACGGCGCTGGAGTCAGCATGGCTCCACATTCCTGTCGGCGCCTCCCAGAATCACACATCGGCACTTCCTGCACGAGTCACAGCGGTCCGCGCCGCTGGAAATGGTTATTCAGGTTTGTAACGGGTGTTTACATTAATGCGACTGGACTTTGTATCTGTGTGTTCTTTAAACGTTTGTGCAGTTACCAGTCAGATGTCTTGAAATGTTCGTTGTTAGTTACTATTCTATCTACTGTCGTAACTGATTAAATTTGATTACTGGCCATCTTAAGTACATGTTTCGTTCTCTGCACGCACTTATGTTTCTACAATCGGTACTTACACGCAGCACCAACATATGGCTTGACTTGGAGTGTGGCACTCTATGAATTGTAGTAAGTAGTTAGATTACTACTCTCTACATTCCTCGCACAACAGTACGTTTGATTAAACACAGGAGTTGAACAATAATATGGAAACAGCACGAAAGAAGCATGCTTCAGCATAAATGCGGATACTAGTCATCATACTGGCTGTGCCGTTGTATCTGATCGCTAACTGCATCTGTGCATTTTTCTGTAGACGTTGCCGGCCGGTGTGGTCGATCGGTTGTAGGCGCTTCAGTCTGGAACCGCGCGACCGCTACGGTCGCAGGTTCGAATCCTGCCTCGGGCGCGGGTGTGTGTGATGTTTTTAGGTTAGGTTCAAGTATTTCTAAGTTCTAGGGGAATGATGACCTCAGTTGTTAAGTCCTATAGTGCTCAGAGCCATTTGAACCTGAAGACGGTGAAATTGTCAGTCGTGGTCAGAATACTGTTCTGCGTAGTTTTGAATGAGTGCATCATGTCGGAGTTCTGTGAACTCGAACGTGGGCAGATTGTTGCTGCTAGTATGGTGGGTGATTCCGTAACCAAGGTAGCCTTAGCATTTGGTGTTTCAAGAAGCACCGTATCGAAAATTTACGCTGCATACAGGGAAAGCGGAAAAACAACATCCGCTAAGTCACAACGCGGACGCAAGTGTGTGTGTGTTGAGTGACCGTCACTGACGGTCATTGAAGAGGACTGTGACGAAATGTAAAGAGGACGACGGCTGCCCAAGTCATTGCAGAATCGAATGTCTTACGAACGCCTTCAACCGAGCGAGGTGGCGCAATGGTTAGCACACTGGACTCGCATTCGGGAGGACGACGGTTCAATCCGACGTCCGGCCATCCTGATTTAGGTTTTCCGTGATTTCCGTAAATAGCTTCAGGCAATTGCTGGGATGCTCCCTTTAAAAGGGCACTGCCGACTTCCTTCCCCGTCCTTCCTCAAAGAGACCGATGACCTCGCTGTGTGGTCTCCTGTCTCAAAACAACCCCAACGAACGCCTTCCGCTCCATAACAGCACTAATGGAGCTCCATAAGTATGAAATGGTAGAGCGATCTGGAATTCCGAAAACAATAATTAGTAATGCAAATGCCTGTGACAGAAAACGTGGTGCCGAAGCCATAAAAACTGGAATGTGGAGCAACGGAAGAAAGCCAGTTGGTCGGATGGGTCTTTCACGCTACTTCCAACTTGTGGCAGAGTTTGTTCGGCGTAGACCGTCCCAGGCCTACATTGCTGCCAAGAGATATGACAGTGGTTCGACGATATTTAGGCAACCATATCGTTGTATTCATTGGGCTGCATGGTTACACGTGCAAGATCGCGTATCCACCCCACGGTTCAATATTTGTTCGGTAATGGTGATACTCAGGCTGTGTTCCAAGACGACGGGGCACTTGTTTACACAGCTGGCATTGTCCAGGACTGGTTTTGCAAGGATGAATTGTCTCATCTCCCCTGATCACCAGTCACCAAATCTCAGTATTTCGAGCCTTTGTGATCTACTTGGGAGAAAAGGTTGCGTGATCTCTATCCACATCAATCATAGTTACCTGAAACTGCCTCTGTTTTACAGGAATAATGATAAAAGATTCCGTTGAAAACAATACAGGATCTGTATTTATCCATTCCGAGATGACTCAAAGCTGTCTCGAATGTGTACGGTTTTCGTACACCGTATTAGGCGTAGTAATGTGTTGTGTTTTTTGGTGTCCACTTCATGTATCATTTGACTATTCCCCGCACATTTTAGAATAATAAGGCGACGATGTTCTGAAATTGTGCACAGGACAGTTGCAATCGAAATATGTAAGATGCTCGTGCCTGTCTTAAATAGTTGTCGGATTGTGATAATTCCATCGGTGCAGATATAAACGGGTTCCTCGCCGTCACTGAATTTTGAAACGTTTTTCCGCTCTGAACATCGTGGCTCACTTTCCTCCATTCATATGCGTCACCCGTAAATGCCGTTCATTTGATGAACGCCATACGTGTGATGGAAAGCAACAGTTCATTGTACTGTCCAGTGTACCGTCTGACCCGGACTGTTTCCTGTAGACGACATGCGAGGTACACACTGAGATAGTAGGAAGAGCGTCCTGCGTTTAGTGTCTGTCTTGACAGCAAACCGATGGATTCAGTATTCTGCTATACAAAATCACATTTCCATGTAATATCAATACTTTCCTTAAGTAGTCCTGTTGCTTCGGAAAAGCAGCACCCTCGACGTTTAATTATGAGAGATAACTCAGCCGTCTCCACTTTCTCTTTTCCGCACGGTTCACAAAGGTGGACAGCTGCCTGTAGCGTAGCCGCTACCGCGACACTTCCATTTGTTAATTAAACGACAGCGCTCTCTCTCTCTCTCTCTCTCTCTCTCTCTCTCTCTCTCTCTCTCTCTCTTTGGCCAGCGCGCTCGATAAATGCACTTCTGTAAGCGTTTTCCTTATTTTTGTAAGCGGTTCGTAAACCGGTGAATCATTTCGTACTTCGCTTCGTTCCTCTAGATCGACGAGAGCTCTTGGGCGCTCCACCACGTTTGACAGCGTAGAGACGAGCATTGAGATTTAAGCAAATCAACGGATGAGATCCTGTCTGTGTCGTACCACACGTATCGGTCGGCCTTCTGCTCAAATGACGGTCTGGACTGATTACAGGAATGTCGGAAAAACCAAATTCACAATATAAAATTGTTAAGGCTTTCGTGGCCACTTGTTGACAAAGTGACTGTTGGCTTCTGTCTGGCCGAAGAACCTGAGACAGAAAGCGAACAGGCAGTTTCTGTAAGTGACACTGTTCACGAACTTCCAGGTCAGCAACTTGGGCTACTCAGTATAGCAGAAAACCAGTCAAAGTCGCAAGTTTAACTTCTTTATTATTTAGTTGATGACTGGTTTCGGACCGGGCCCCTATTTCAAATCATCCTACGGGACAGAAAACAAAATTGACAGTCATTTACATAACACACATTACCAAATTTTTAACCGCACACCAAAAATACCGAACGTATCGTTTCAAGATTATCGTATCAGATAGTCAAAATGGTATTTCCAAAAATACAAGAACCATGTCAGCATAAATACACTGAAGCGCTGAAGAAACAGTTATAGGCATACGTATTCAAATACAGACACGTAAACTGGCAAAATACGGCGCTGCGGTCGGCAACGCCTATGTAAGACAAGTGTGTGGCGGGGTGGTTAGATCGGTTACTGCTGCTACCATGGCAGGTTATCAAGATTTAAGTGAATTTCAGCGTGGTGTTATAGAGGGTGCACGAGCGATTGGACACAACATCTCCGAGGTAGCGCTGAAGTGGGGATTTTCCCGTACGTCTATTTCACGCGTGTAACATGAATATCAGGAATCTGGTAAAATACCAAATCTCCGACATCGCTGCGGCCAGAAGAGAATCCTGCAAGAACGTGACCAACGTGGACTGAAGAGAATCGTTCAACGTGACAGAATTGCAACCCTTCAGCAAATTACTGCAGATTCCAGTGCTGGCCCATCAACAAGAGTCAGCATGCGAATCATTAAACGAAACATCATCGATATTAGCTTTCGGAGCCGAAGGCTGACTCGTGTACCCTTGATGACTGCACGACACAAAGCTTTTCCTCTCGCCTTGGCCCCTGAACACCGACATTGGACTGTTGATGACTGGAAACACATTGCCTCGTCGGACGAGTCTCGTTTCAAATTGTATCGAGCGGATGGACGTGTACGGGTTTGGAGACAACCTCATGAATTCATGGACCCAGCGTGGCAGCAGTGGTATGTTCAAGCTAGTGGAGGCACTGTAATTGAGTGGGGCGTGTGCAGCTGGAGTGGTATGAGATCCATGATACGTCTAGATACGACTCTGACAATTGACACGTATGTAAGGATCCTGTATGATCGCCTGCATCCATTCATCTGCATTGTGCATTCCGACGGACTTGGGCAATTCCAGGGGGGGGGAATGCGACACCGCACACGTCCAGAATTGTTACAGAGTGGCTCCAGGAACACTCTTATGAGTTTAAAAGCTTTCGCTGGCCACCAGACTTCCTTCCTTCCTTCCAGCAGATCTGGGATACCTTGCAAGGCGTTGTTCAGAGATGATATCCATCCTTTCGTACTCTTACAGTTTTATGGACAGCCCTTCTGGATTCATGGTGTCAGTTCCCTCCAGCACAACTTCAGACGTTAGTCCAGTCCATGCCAGGTCGTGTTGCGGCACTTCTGCGTGCTCGCAGGGGCCCTACACGATATTAGGCAGGTGTAAAAGTTTCTTTGGCTCTTTAGAGTATACGGGATGTCCCATTTATCTCGACCACCCTAAATAACTGTTTTTCAAGATGCAAATTACAAAATGTTTCAAGGAAATATTCTTTAGACGTCAGGGGAACATCAATCAGCATGATTGCCTTCGTTGTAGCTTTGTTTTCCACAAAGATATGAACAGCGGTATGACTTTTTTAAATGGCACCCTGTATTTTTTAGTCGGTAATTCATTTCCGCTCTTAAAGACCTATCCAGAAATGTATCACAGTGTACCAATCACTGAAACACAACGTTATTAATTACATAACACAACATTGGCTTTGAGCTTGGGGTCACAAACTGTCCACTTGCTAGCGTTGTAAGAAAACAAATGAAAACCAAGTAAATACATAACACAAAATTGACTTTGACTCTCCTGTACCATTGCCCAGAAGTGGAACATTCAAAGGTGCTCAAAGTGGTGACCCTGGACAACGATGCACTGGTGCACTCGTTGAATGAAAGAATTATCTGCTTCCAGTGTTGCCTGCTGAAGAGAATTACAAGCAAGCACGATAAGTTGCTGCATGTCCTCTGGAGTTGTTGAAATATCGCAATAGACATCGTCTTTAATGCATCCCCAAAGAAAAAAGTCTAGAGGATTTAAATCAGGAGACCTAGCAGGCCAAGTAATTGTTCCTCCTCGACCAATCCATCTGGCAGGATACCTTCGGTTCAGAACACGTCGTGCACGCTAGGCATCATGTCCTGGACAGCAATCGTGTGATACCGCACAAGCATTCTGGTTCTTTTAGCGGCACTTCATCCAGAAAGGATGACTATTGTTACGTTAATCTTGAAATGATACATTCTGTATTTCTGGCGTGCGGTTAAAAATTTATCAATACCTGTATCGTACATGCTTGTAAACTTCGTTTTCTGTCCTGTAGGATGATTTGAGAATTGGTCCCGGCATGAAATTAGTCATCAAGTAAGCAAGAAAAGTGAAAGTTGCAACTTTGGGTGGTTTCTCGCTGTGCTAAATCACAATGGTCAGCGGGAGTTTGAATTCAATTGCTGTTGCTTCTACTCTTTTCATCGCCAAGCTTTCGCCACACTTAGTATTTAATGGTGTAATATCGCTGCAAGGTGGAAGTCGCTACCTTGCACTACGTCGATGTGCATATTTGTTGTGGCTGAAACACTCGGACAGCTAAAGGTACAGTCATGCAGAAAGGTCATCCATAACTGCTGTCGCTGATATTCGCAGTATTAGAAAAGCCCGACTGTGTCTAATTGTCTAGTCAGCAAGTTTTCTTTTCAAAAAGATACCAGCGCAGCTGTGATACATCTGGATGTAGTGGCGTTCACGGTAATAGATTCCGAACCATCCCGTGGGACTGCGATTCACGGACTGTAGCTGCGTAGATCGTTTTGATTAGTTCAAGATGTTTCCCCCTGAACCATCTCTACTGATGAGAGCTGCCTGTGTTTCATAGAACTCAATATTCATTCCTTTTCTATTATTGATTTTTGTAAATAAATCATAACACCCATTCCTTTTACTGATAATCCAGGCGTTCTTCGTTCTGCAAATTTCGAAATCCAGTAAAACTGCACAAATACAAGTCCCGTACTTAACTTAGAAGAGACGCAGCTCACTTACGTGAAAGACAATATATTAACGTCGTCGACAGCAACATTGCATGGCGGAAAGGTATGGGTAAAAGTGAATATTAAAAATTCTTGGTCTTGAATATTGATAAGAACGAGTATTGGAAATCCTATGCTACGCATCTTCTGAGCAGCATTTGCTCTGCACTGTTATACAGAATAACATTGTGGAACAGTTAGATATCTAGTCAAAAGCTGGCTGTTCCACAAAATATTTGCTGTAAGGATGATCGGTAGCGTATATCCTGCATCCTCATCTTGGCAACTGTTTACAGATAATCACAACCACCTAGTAATGCGTTTACGGACTTTTGAAGTTGTTTCAAAGAACTATTCACACTTACGAAAAAAAACTGGCATTTGTGACATAAACCATAGGAACAAAAACGGTGTCCACTAATCAGAGTTTCTCCTTATTCTTTCAATCACGTTCCATTCAAAAATTTCCGAGATTCCATGCCTGGCGTATAAGCGACTTCAGCGTAGTAACAGGTGTGGCAGCTTGGAATAACAGCTATAAAGTGCAGATCGACTAATCAGTTGTGAATAGGCAATGTTCAGTAGTGGACGTGCGACCGTAGGGCTTCAGCATTGTTGTGCCACTAATCGCAAAGGAGTAGCTTCTTTAAATCAAATGTTTAAGAAGTTTTCCACAATGTTTTGAAGAAGAGAGGTGTGTATGCAACATTTGTCCCGCATATTTTGAGTCCAGAACATAAAGAACGATGTGTGGACGCCTGCGGGGACTTGATTGAAATGCAAAACACAGACAGTTCTTTTCCGGAGATAATCATCACGAGTGACGAGACTTTGTATTGTCAGTACATAACGAAAAAGTGCAGAAATTAACTTAAAGATTCAACGCTTTGACGACATAACCGACCTTCTAACCAATGTGACGCATGGGTTGAAAATCATCCCAAAGGAGGACTTTTCTGACATTTTTGCAAGCTTGCATGAACTTTCTGTGCGTCGTACTTAAGCCAGGAGAGACTATGTAGAATCCCTGGAGCATTAAAAGCGCCATCTTAAATTTTCTCTATTTTGTGTTAATCCAGTCTCGAAACTTTGTGGACTGATGGTAGTACATTTGACCACCTACCTTGCGAATTAACAGTGCTGATTGGATGAAATAGCCTTAAGAATGAATTGAAGTCAGTCCTGTTCAACTTACGCTTTGTAGAAGGATCTCAAGAGTAGACGCTCTTACAAAATGTAATTGAAGTTTGTGTGAAACTGCGTAAGTGGACATCTCGAAGCCATTTTCTCACATAGGAAATGCTTTAGATTTCTAAACGAAGTGGCTCGTTTCACATCATGACTAGATACACCAAACCCGATTGACGAGAACATTGACATGGCGAGATTTTATGGTGCAATAACGGACAGGCAGTATAGCGTCATAGAATTTTTGTACAAACTGAGAGAGTTGAGCGATTATTAGGCGCGGTCATTAGTGCTAACCGAGAAAAGCCGTAGGAAATGTCACAAGGTCATGGGACTGTCTGAGACAGTCTTGAAAAAAGGGCGCATTTGACAGATTCAACCTTGATAAAAGGCGGTCAAAAGTTCCATTTGGGTTAGCTAGTAATAAGAAATTGTTAATGAAACATGCTCTACGGCACCCTCCAGTAAAACCCTCAGCGTCTGCTCAAAGAAACAGAATATCTGACACACCGGAAATTTTCTTGGGTGCAGATTAAATATGTCTCCTTAGCAACTACCCCTGTAGACGAGAGGACTTGTTCCATAAATACAAAGCCAGCTACAAACGTATAAATGCTATCTCTGTATGTCCATCTTTTAGCCATGGTTGTGGTACTCGGCTGTTCGGTGGACGATGTCAAATTAAACGCCTTTCAGCCGTCAGTTTTCAACCTTATTTCACTGGGAAGCCAGTTTCAGCGTTTTACTACGCCATCTTCAGGCTCGTGGCCTACGTGTAGGGAGATTCTGCCTCGCTTGTGATCAAAACAGGGGCCAGCAATACTGGTATTAGTAGATGTCTACCTGTTGCAGTGGCCACATCAACCATCACCTGCCGACTCACAATAAAATAATGTTGAAAATTGACAGCTGAAAGGCGTTTAATTTGACATCCTCTATAAATGCTATGGTGTTTTTGTTGTTGTCTTCAGTCCTGAGACTGGTTTGATGCAGCTCTCCATGCTACTCTATCCTGTGCAAGCTTCTTCATCTCCCAGTACTTACTGCAACCTACATTCTTCTGAATCTGCTTAGTGTATTCATCTCTTGGTCTCCCTCTACGATTTTTACCCTCCACGCTGCCCTCCAATGCTAAATTTGTGATCCCTTGATGTCTCAGAACATGTCCTACCAACCGGTCCCTTCTTCTTGTCAAGTTGTACCACAAACTCCTCTTCTCCCCAATTCTATTCAATATCTCCTCGTTAGTTATGTGATCTACCCATCTAATATTCAGCATTCTTCTGTAGCACCACATTTCGAAAGCTTCTATTCTCTTCTTGTCTAAACTATTTGTCGTCCACGTTCCACTTTCATACATGGCTACACTCCATACAAATACTTTCAGAAATGACTTCCTGACACTTAAATCTATACTCGATGTTAACAAATTTTTCTTCTTCAGAAACGCTTTCCTTGCCATTGCCAGTCTACATTTTATATCCTCTCTACCTCGACCATCATCAGTTTTTTGCTCCTCAAATAGCGAAACTCCTTTACTACTTTAAGTGTCTCATTTCCTAATCTGATTCCCTCATCTGTGGTGTAGCCAATTCAATATATTCTTTTTGAAAAACATGTGAAACTTTAACATTTATCCCGAAGACTATGTTGCAGAGTTTGTCAGCAGCAAGAAACTGTCTGTCGCGATATCAATTGACCTTTGATTCTCTAGCCCGAATTTATTTGAAGATTCCGTGACACCCTGACGCAACTCCCGGCTTATTCTGTACTTGTGGTAGTGTAATAAACCTTACAATTTTTATCTGGTCCGTCTGTTGTTGTTTTCACAGCTTATTATGAATGTTAAATGCAATTTGCTGTTCCTGGCCTTAATTACTAAGTTAAAGCAATACGTTTCGGTGGTACCTCCATCTACATACATGCTCCGCATGCCTCCATACGGTGTGTGGTGGAGGGTATTTTCGACCACTGCTAGTCATTCCCTTTCCTGTTCCACTCGCAAACGGAGCGAGGGAAGAACGACCGTCTGTGCTTCTGTAAGAACCCTGATGTCTCTTACTTTGTCTTCGCGGTTCTTACACGACACCTATGTTGATGGCAAAAAATCGTTCTGTAGTCTGTCGCAAATGCCGGTTCTCTTAACTTTCTCAACAAACGTTTCGCAAAAATAACATGTTCTTCCCTCTAGGAATTTCCATTTCAGCTCACGGAGCTTTTCCGTAATACTTGCGTGTTGGTCGTATCTACTGGTTACAAATCTGGCAACACGCCTCTGAATTGCACCAGTATTTTCCTTCGTCCGATCTGATGGGGGGAGATAACAAACACCTGAACAGTACTGAAGAATGTGTTGCGTTAAATGTTGTACACGCGTCTCCTCTGTAGAGGAGCCATACATCTGTAGAATACTCATACTATACCGAAGTCGACGATTTGTCTTCACTATAACCGACTTTCTTGTGCTCATTCCGTTTCGTGTCACTTTTTACTGTTACACGTAGACATTTAATTGACGTGACTTTTCGGGCAACACACCACTAATACTCCATGCGAACATTTCCAGGATTGTCTTCCTACATACCTGTGTTAACTTAAATTCCTCCAGTTACCGCAAGTTGCCATTCATCGTACCAAATAGAAATTCTAAGTCACTCAAAGACGACATTTTCCCGTGCTCATTATCATCATCAACATCAGCAGCAGCAGCGAACGGTCGCAGATCGCTGTCTACGCTATCCGACTGATCGTTTATGTATATAGAGCACATATCGCATTTCGCTGGGGCAACACTGATAATACCCTTGTCTCTGATGAACACTCACCTTCCAGGGCAACGTACTAAGTTCTGTCACTTACGAAGTCTTTGAGCCACTCACATGTCTGAGAACCTATTCGATATGCTCGAACCTTCCTTAACGGTGTACAGCATTGCAATGTGTAAAACACTTCCAAGAAATCAAGAAATGTGGAATCTGCATTTTGCCGTTCATCCATGGTACGCAGGATGTCGTGCGAGAAAGGGAAAGCTGAATTTCGCACGTGCAAACGTTTGTAAACTCGTTCTGGTTTGTGGAGAGAAGCTTCTCTGTTTAAGGAAATTTGTTGTGTTTTAACTTAGAAGTTACGCAAGAATTCTGTGGCTTACCGACGTTAAGAATATTGACCTGTAGTTTTGTGGGCCCTTGTTTTAACCTTTCGATGGTTACCTGCAAATTTTTCCTGCCACCATCGGCACCTCCATTCTCTATTTCCTTTCGTCTATCTCACGCTGCAGAGCAACTCTCACTCACCCGTGCTCTTCTGTGAGTGGCCATATCGGTACGCATGCGACAGCATGCGCTAGGACCTATCTAATATATTCCGAAATGCCGCGCATAAAAACGATTTTATTCCGGAGCTCAAACCACGTATTTTATTGTTAGGGTGAAGTGTTTCGGCTAGCCCTTGGCCTAGGGACCATGTGCATGCACATAAGAAAGATTGTCTTAGTGTCACTATGCTAAGTAACAGGATCGAAGAATGATTATTACACACGTCTGCCTGGTTAGGCAAATAAAGCATATCGTTTGGTTAATGTGGTATACGCTTGGTCTTAAGAGGCTTATGGAGGCACCATTAGTTCATGGGCGGTTCCGTAGAAAATCTGAAAAAAGCATTTATCATTTTTCGTGCCAGTACCGAACCGTGGATGCAAATGGTTCAAATGGCTCTGAGCACTATTCGACTTAACTTCTGAGGTCATCAATCGCCTAGAACTTAGAACTAATTAAACCTAACTAATCTAAGGACATCACACACATCCATGCCCGAGGCAGGATTCGAACCTGCGACCGTAGCGGTCACGCGGTTCCAGACTGAAGCGCCTTTAACCGCACGGCCACACCGCCGGCAATGTGCCGTTAAGTGGCTCCTTTATCATCTTAAGGGTTCTGGGAACCTCATGTTGTACTGTAGCACTTACATTACCCTACAAATTGGAACTTTTGCAAGCTTTGAGAGAAAGTGACAAAGACGAGCTCAGTTTTGTGTACAATCGATTAACAAAACGCAGATTGAAGATGCTTTTGTTAATAAAATTCTGAGTGACGAAGTCACCTTCCATACTTGCGTAATATCCGGATATGGATTGAGCAGAGACCACGTCACGTAATCGAACATGTACGGGACTCGCTAAAGATAAACGTTGTTTGCGCTGTATGCTTAGGGCCTTTTCGTAATTGCAAAGTCAAGTGTAAATGGCATATCGTACACGGACATGCTTGAACATCATTCTAATGCCTCAGTTAAAACAGGATACGAGCAAAGAATTTATTTTCCCCGCAAGATGACGCGCCACCACGTTATCATCGTGAAGTTGTCGCTTATCTCCGTAGTAGTGTGCCGACTTAGGTTGGACGTGATGGAACAACATCCTGGCCAACACAATAACGTAATTCAACTCCAATGGACTTCGGTGCATGGGGTTAAGTTAAAGACAGTGTTTGTTCCTCCGCTTCCGGGAAAGGTCGACGAGCCGCGACAATGGATAATACAAACAGTTGCCAACATACCTAAAGACTTGCTTCATTGGATTTGGCAGGAAACTGATTACAGATGGGACATTCGTCGTGGTACAGATAGTAGCTACATACTACATTTGTAAATAAAACTGAAAGGTATAGTGCATTTAATGCTCTATCAAACGTTTCTGCAAGTTATTTACTCTTTTCACAATTAGAAGCTACTTTTGTGTAAGTAATTTACAGGGTGACAATTATAGAAACATATGAAAAAACCGTAAATTAGGTACAAACTACGGCGTACACACACTTCATTCAACATTTAAACGTCACTGAAGATATTCGGATTTAGGTTATGACATGTTCAGCGTGCCTGCCATCATTGGCGACGATGTGGCGCAGACGAATAGCGAAATTGTGCATGATCCGATGAAGTGTCAGAACATCGATGCAGTAGATGCCCCCATGAATGGCTGTTTTTATCTCAGCAATGGTTTTGGGGTTGTTGATGTTCACCTTGTCTTTAAGATAGCCCCACAAAACGGAGTCGCATTCGTTCAGATCTGAACAACAGGGCGGCCAATCGAGGCCCATGCCAGTTTCCCGTGGGTACTTCAGTCAGAATGCTGTACCCAAAGTGCTCAACTAGGACATCAAACACTATCCTGCCTCGATGGAGTCGAGCTCCGTCTTGCATGAACCGCATCCTGCCGAAATCAGTCACTTTTGATAATGGAAAGGAAATCATTTTCCAAAACCTTCCCGTACCGTTCGATATCCACCGTGCCGTCAACGAATATCGCACCGATTATTCCGTGACTGGACATTGCACACCACACAGTCACCCGTCGAGTGTGAAGAGACTTCACGATCGCGAAATGCCGATTCTCAGTCCCATCAATGCGCCAGTTTTGTTTGTTGACAAACTCATTCAAATAAAAGTGGGCTTCGTCACTAAACCAAACCATACTAATTGCCATCATGCCCTGCGGCCAACCGTGGAGTTTGAACGTTTTAACGCAAACCGTTCAAACAAAAAATTGAAATTTCCTGGCAGATTAAAACTGTGTGCCGGACCGAGACTCGAATTTGGGACCTCTGCCTTTTACGGGCAAGTGCTCTACGGACTGAGCTACCCAAGCACGACTCACGCCCCGTCCTCACTGCCCTAATTCCGCTAGTACCTCGTCTCCTACCTTCCAAACTTAACAGAAGCTCTCCTGCGAACCTTGCAGAACTAGCACTCCTGGAAGAAAGGGTGATACGGAGACACGTCTTAGTCACAGCCTGGGGAATGTTTGTAGAATGAAATTCTAGAAACAAAAAATAAATGTGCAACTTTAGTTTTTCGTGACTGTGATGTGACTTTTGTATGGGGAAAATAAGATTTTTAATGACAAATGGTACAATTACTGAAGATAATGATGAAAAAATTTTTATTGACAGTCTGTTATTACGTTGTATAAAGATGCATAGCAAAGTTAAGGTATGACACCGCTGAAGAGGTGAAAGAAATCTTAATTGAAATGACATTTTCGATCTTTCTTTTGCTTTTGTTAGCTGTTCTGTGTTCTCGCTTGATCTGAATGTGAAGTAGTGCCTGTCTGAATAATTCGTGGCAAAATTTGTATATTTTACTGAAATATACTTCGAGAAAGTCTGAAATATTGTGTCTTTGAGTTACTTAAAAACCGGTATGCAAATATTAATAAGCGGCGGAAGAGAAGAGCGCACAGCTAAAAAGTCCAATCGCCTTCAGTTACAATTGCACACGGTATAAAATCATTATTAGAAGAACCGCGAAATCTGCCAGCTTCAGGGAAAAGGAAAACTTTGAAACTGTAATCTTTATTGGACGCTAGTTATAATTCCGGCTACGCGACGTATGAAAATATACCAAGGAGTGTTAAATTCAAATCTAAGACAATTATAAAAATATATTTTATTTCCTTATTATAATCTTTCTTGTGAAGAAATCCGGTTCTTTTTCTCGACACACAATCATATAAATATTTTATGATCATAATTAAAACTTTGACTGCCCTTCGCACATGCACACGTCGTTTCTTTGTAGACACGCGGATCACACCCTGACACAAATGTGCACCGAAGGAAGAAGAAAATTAAAAACAAAAATTGCCACACAACTTGACATGTAAGCGGTATGCACTCTATCGAGACGATTAATTGCGTCGAAATTGCCAACGCTCTACTAATTTGGCGTTTGCATGCGTAAAGTTTAATGGAGTAATGTATGGCATCGTCAGACTGTGTGTCTGTTGAAGGATCCAGGTACAGTCTGAACTCGTTCCTCAAAAGGCGGACCACTTACCCAGAACCAGGGCAGAGTAAAAAAGGGTGACGAAAAGTTAAGAACATGCGGGGAAAATAGCAAAATGAAGAGAGAGGTGAGCCGTCATTGTAAATTGCCACACCATTTATACTTAGCACTATCCTTTCAAGAGTAGTAGTCTGCGCGCTTGATGTACAGGGTGGGGCAAATGAAAGTGGCCCGGAGAACTGAGTTCCTGGGTGCAAAGAAACACAACAGAGGAAAGGAGATACAGTACTAAGCTAACAGATGTTGAAAGTGACCACCATGGTCAGTTTTGGGACCTGGTCAGCAATTTGCTGAAGACGGATCGAAGATGGACTGCTGGAAATGCTGTAGTCTTATCCGAAATGTTCTGCTGCAGTTCTTGAAGACTACGAGGGTTATTAAGATGCACTTAGACTTGAGAGCTCTCCACACAGAGTAATCGCACACTGACAGGTGAGGTGACGTGGGTGGTCGACTAGGGCCGCGACCAGACTGACCTCTGCTAACAACTGTCAGGCTTGATGTCAAACTGTGTTCCGAGTAGGTTCGGCCGGCAGTATGGACTGTAGCTCCATCCGGTTGAAGATAACTGTCTTTTCCGCCACCGTTAATGCTGCCATAAATGATTTTGTTCAGACCACTTTTATTTGCCCCACCCTGTAGTTCGAAGGAATAGCAGGGCGTGCGCATTGTCCAAGGCGTGTAGGCTCTGAGTAAAGTTGGTAGTGTAATGTGACAAAGAGCCACCAGCAGAGCCCTATAACTACATAACAAAAGGCCTGCCACGTCTCGGACAAACATCTGCGACACGGGGAGCTATAACAGTAACTGTTAGGGTGTTGTGACTGAGTGTGTCTGGATTTTTTGTTTTCCACACGAATATCTTTCATTGCAGTAGCTTTCTGCTTACCTGTTTTGGGCCAAATGTTATGTAAATTAACTGAGACATCATAGTTCGCAAGTGTCTCATAATTCCCTGATTATGTTTAAAAGACTGTTAGGCAGTCTTTGGACCTTAGAATTTCAACTGATAACAAAGATTTTTCTGCTAGTATGTGCTGTGTTGTGTCTTCAGTATAGTGACCACTGTACGTTTTCGGATCGGAAACAAGATGACGAGCTTGCCTCAAGAAGAATTCGCTAGACATACTTCTCTAAAGAGTCTGTTGCACTACAAATGACTGTTCAAAATTAGAATGAAATTTTGGTTGGGGGTAGAGGATACCCATTGAATGAACTAACAGACTGTGCAACTTGGCATTTGTGCTTTAACTGTAGATCTGAATAGTCGCAAGCACCGAAAATGTGTGTAGACCAGTGAAAGAGCTTCGTAAGGCAAGGGCTAGCTGTGCAGGGACTGGAGGCTATGAATAGTGGCATATTGTGTTCGTAGAGAAATCACAGTTGCTCCTATGTGGCGGTAGATGCTTCGAGCCACGGCCATTACCACGTTGTCCATGGTCATATACAGAACGTAGTGTGTTTCGGGGGTCTCTTCGGGAACTAGCCTGTAGGCTATTGTTGATTCCGAAGAAAAGACTATTACCGTAGGCTTATTGGACGTTCGAGTGGCGCTGAGAATAAAAAGGGTGGCGAGTTCGAAGATGACTGTGCCCAGAATGACACAGTTCTGACCAGTTGTAATCTGACAATCGTGACTATGCCGACAGTCCGAATCACCGAGTTTGGATTACCCAGCGTCTAATGTCGAATCTAGACCAAAGAATGACGAACCCATTTCCTCAGCCGTCGTTAGTGTACGCAACTACAGGCGGTCCAAACCTTGTTCGTTCATTTATTTGGGGCGACAATCAGCGTCAACATATTTGCAGGTCCGTGTAGTGTCACTAGTGTCGACGGGAGTCGGAAAGGGTTTGGTTTGAATGATGTGAGGAAGTGTGTTGGTGGCAGGTTGGCGGCCCTGTGGTAGCGCTAGCGCGCGCTGAGCCGTTTTCACCCGAATCGATGAGGGACGCGCACCTTAGGGCCGACCTTTGGCCGGCCCGTCCTATTCCTGGAGTGCAAGACGCGCCGCGTGCGCCCGCTGACCCCATTGAGCCGGCGCTGGCGCGGCAGCAGCCAGCTATCGATCTGTGGGCAGCTGATGGTAATCTCTGATATTAGGCGCCGAGTTACGGCCAAATCCGCACGCAAAAGTGCTCGCCGCAGCGCGCGGGTAATTGCAGGACCGCGCGCCCGTCTGGCCGGCTGCCAAACTCCAGGCGCTCTGCGCTCTGGAGGGAGCGGGGAGTGACGACGCCTGTCTGTCTCTGCCGTACCTTACTGTCTCTCCAGCGGCTCACCGTGAGCGCCAACCCCAGTCTCTGCTGCACTGCATACTTGACACACAAAGAAATCTGCAGCGCCCATCGTGCTCCAAATGAAGCCTTACGCTGGGCCGCACACGAAGCGGCTGAAAAGGAACGCAGTGGGCAGGCGATCTGCATCGGTGTCTGGTTGCCAATTATCTGGCAACGCAGATCCGCACACGAGGCAACTCAGACATGCGAAACTGCAGTTGCAGTAGTGTCCTACCGAGCATCTATTGGTTACACTCGGCATGTCGAGCACAGATCGAAGCTTAGAGGAAAATCTGGTTCTGTATATAATAAGAAAACAAAAACTTTGGATTCATCCACACAAACGTACAGACTGTATGTAGCATCCAACGAGCTGTAACGTAACATATTCGAAGTTCATAGCTTTGTATAGAACGAGTAAACAGTGCTACAGTAATTTCGCGCCATAGGTTTCGTCTGCCAAAACATTTCGTGACCTGTACTCTGAAATCCCAAATATCTTAGACTTCTATACACGGAAATGTGTTCAAAATGGTTCAAATGGCTCTAAGCACTATGGGACTTAACATCTGAGGTCATCAGTCCCCTAGACTTGGAACAACTTAAACCTAACTAACCTAAGGACATCACACACATCTATGCCCGAGACAGGATTCGAACCTGTGACCATAGCAGCAGCGCGGTTCCGGACTGAAGCGCCTAGAACCACTCGGCCACAGCGGCTGGCAGCAATGTGTTGCTGGTGGTTTGTGCTCTTCAAATCATTTGTATGTGGACACCATTGTATTTACACGTATCGGAGATTTCTGACTTTTCACTGTTCGTATCCCCCTGACAATGTAATTTACAGAACATCAAAGGCTGCTAGTCACACAAAGTGCTATAGGTAAGGTTAACCGTTTTTTGTACATTGACGTACCGGTAATTTTATTTTTTAAAAAATGTCACCCCGCTTTCTGTCAGAGCTAATGTTGACAACCGGCTCATTCATCTTCAGATTAAGCCAATAGAGACTGTGTTCCAGGACAGGACTGAACCCAGATCACCTGGCAACGCGGGCGCCGTGTCCCTAGCAACTGGTTAGCAACGCATAGGTAGCGACTGACTGGTAAGTCACCCTGCGTTCTCGCCGTCTCAGGAGCCCTATCGAACTACACAGGAAACGAATCACTGCCGACCCTTTACCAACACACGTCGGCAACGAGTTGTTTTTGTGTCACTCCGTGGGCGGATGGCCTTACAAAACCATTAATATTGATGCTTATCACTGGTTTAGTATTCTCCTGTCAACAGCAGTATTATTCACCTCTACACGGATTTTCCTGGGCCTTGTTTTTAGGTCAGGCTTACTCGCGGGGCTAGGGGTTTCATACTTTTTTTCGTTGGGGTCGGTTTTTTCGCTGAGGTTGGGAATTCCATATCTTCATCCACTCGTGTGGCTACTTCCATATTTTTCTGTGCCTAGGCTTTCTTTTCAGGTCAGAATCCTCAATCTCCTCAGGTAGTCACCTTCCAAGCAGAACGCTAGCGAACGAATCTCATAAAATTGGGAAATTGCTTGATTAGAAAGCATGTGTTGCTGTTGTTCGGTATTTTGCTGTGAATCTTACCTTTAAGGACAAACGCTGGATAAAATATTGGGTGAGAAAAAATGAAAGGTATCCTCGTATTAATTTGGCATGAAATTATGGTTTTTGTAGTTTTTGAGAACATTTCGCGTGGAGAAATAACGGTCTGGCTAAAAGTACTATAAAATTGATTAAAAACCGTCTCGACCGCAATAAAACATTTATTTACAAGGGTTATCGGGTTCAGGCAGCTTGTGACCATCTTCAGGCCATTTACACCATGTGGTAGGCAGTGGCGGTGAACGGAGCAGGTGTTAAGAGTCAACGAACTTCAGTGCCGTTCACTTTCGTGGAGTCGTAAAAAGCGCTACCTTCGCTACCACCGCCTACCATCATGGTATAAATGGCTGAAGGAGGCCACATTCTGATTGAAACCAGTAACTATTGTAAATAAATGATTTATTGCAGTTCAGACGGTTTTTAATCTAGTTTGAAATATTGTTTTTATATTTTAAAAAATACGTCGTTGGGACAGTTGAACTGTTCTTGTGCAGAAATGACACGAGTCAGAGGAAATGCTTCTCACGTGAAGAAAGACTGGAAGTTGTGTTGGCGTAGTTTGTTATCGAAAAAGTCTTCCATCGCATAATTCTGATTCTAAGGACAGCTGTCATTGAAAAATGCCAAACGCTAGTATCCGTCATGTGCTGCATTTCCGTGACCCTTATGGCGACACAGATTTATTTAACAACTTGCTGTAATTGGAATGGTGGATGACTTGTTCTCATTTCGTTCTGTTATGTCTAAATTTCACAAAGTCAAACAAAAACTATCAAACAGTGTGTTTCCTATTCGCGTATTCAAATAAAGCTACGAAAGTTTTATTACTGCTTCACTTTTCTTCACGAATTTTGTGCGTATTGCCTGTTACCCCTCCTCACGTTAAAATCCCACGTGTCAGACTGAATATATTCCAACACCGGCGCGAACATCTGAAGCGGTGATGCTACCAGCTCTTCCCAGTAGGGCGCATTCAGATTCTTAGAGATGAGGAAAATACGATCCTTGTCAGTGCCCCAGTTCTATCCCTTTTCGCAATGAGATTAAAATCTTTTGAAAAGTACTTTACGATTGACGCTTCCACAGGAGTATGTGGAATCGCGTGACAGAGTTAACCACGTCCCGCACACGACATAAGCGTAATCCGAAATTTCACTTAACTTGCACAAACTCTCAAAGTATTCGCTGTACATAGATGGAACTGGCATCAGTGTCTTCGGGAAAAGGTGCATTATATTTCGATTTTTAGTTTTATTTAGATGATTTTAGATGATATCCGGAAAGTTTATGAAAATGCGTTTCGTGACGGCGTGTCGGGAAAATTTATTGTTATTGAATTTAGATCGCTTGCGCAAACTAAATCTTAGGAGTAAATAATATTTTCATTTGCCGCAATTCTTTCGGAGATTTCTAATACGAGATAATTTGAGTTACATGTGACGCATAACGTTGCGCCCCCGCGTGAAAACCTCAACGATCGCCCGGATTGTTTAATCACGAGCAACAGAGCGCTAGGTTTATAATTAACCTGTTATTTACGTTTTTTGTTCCAACTTTCAGCTTTTTTAACGTAACAAAAATATGCCTGTTCATAAAGGTGAGGAAGCGTAGGGTTTAGTAGAATGAAGAATAGTGGTACAAAATACACCACGTCGTTACTGCGACGATTATAATCTAGACAGCGAGAGGGATTTCTGAGCGATTAAGACTGATTTTATGAGATGGACTTCATTAGGACTCAGTTGCTGGGAAAAGCATATTTATTTGCTGTCAAAGCTTACGAAAATGTAATTCAGGTACCTAAGAAGGCAGCACACTCCAAACTTTTTTTTTTTTTTTTTTTTTTTTTTTTTAATGTCACTGGAAATGACATTTTTTTAATGTCACTGGAAAAACTTTCCTGACCTTACTGTCGTCGCTATCACCACATGTGCTTGAAGAAAAGGGAGTCTCTCACGCTTCGTACTTGTTGCGCAGTACTATTATGTACATACTGTATATTTCACGGAAGTGCGAAGCCAAGGATGACACAATATTATTGCGCTGTATTTACCCCCCCAGGGCGCATCGGTTAGAACTCTTGCCTTCGTTGTCTACATATCGGCACTCGATGATGTAGAACTGGCACGTATTGCGATTGCAATGCTTCTTACGTGCTGGGGGGGGGGGGGGGGGGGGGGGGGGGGGGGGGAAGCAAAGCAAGAGGAAACGGCGATGGGCGATAAAATGGCTTGGAAGGTGTTCCGCACACGCTCATACTAACATGCTTAGAGAACTTGCTACAGAGCCAGATGAGTATCGGAATTTTTGGAGGATTAACGAGGAATTTTTCAACGAATGGGTGAACTTCGTTACACTTTATTTACACAGGAGAGAGACTGTTGATATATTCGTCGAATTCACTTTCCACAATGCTGGAAGCGTTATATAAAACCGAAAACAGTAAGTTAAATTTGGATCCATAGGTAGTGACTTAAGTGTCACCGCAGTAACTGATTCAAGCGTCTGAAATGATCAAAAAAGCAGTTGCAGTGATCTTCAAACACTTTCGTCGAATGTTTCCACAGCTAGTTAAATATGAAACAAAGTACTTTCCTGAATGCACTTAAACGGATGTGCACGTAAACGGACGATTCCTTTCATGTGTCTTTCCTGATGTGGTCATATTGACATGGTGTCGCTGTATCACTTGTTTCCATGTCCGCAAAACACTAAGTCTCAGCAGAAGTTTCCATGTATTGCACAATATCACGCTTACTCGGTTCAATGTATTGCGCAAACCTTCGATACGTCTCTCATACGGTTAACAATACTCAGCATTGAGCAGTGAGTATTGAGACCGTCAGGGTTCTTAAGTGTCACAGCGTTTATTTAATGACGCGATGATTTCCTGTAACTATTTTGTTTAAAATGGCTACATTCTGCATGGGATTTTTCCGTTAGGCACAGCTTATGATTGATAGCTTTCTTCTGGTCTTCAGGGGTAGCTTTAACAGCTTCGTTACTGAGTGCCTCGACTGCAAGTCGCATATTTCTTTTTCTTTTTACTGCCTGCGACGTTAACTTTTAATCTGGATCCATATCAATTAAATAGGGTCGCAATGGCATTAAGGTGGCAATCTAATAAGACATCGATATGTTTTTGCCAGTTCGTAGATCTCATATATGGAAAACTGTGATTTATGAAGCGATATTAGATCCTTTTTACATTTATTACTTTTTCGTTCGACTCTGAAGCCAACCATATCGTCCTTTCTCTTTGCCATAGTAGGCGTCTTGTCTACAACAACAGAATATTTGAGAGCGTTATCAAGATGGTGTGCGGGCACGTAATGCGCAAACGTCATTACGTTATAACACCTCAGCTGCGTCGTAGTCACACATGCATTATCAAATTGCATTAGGCCGTAAATTTTGTTGATATGTACCGCGTTTTTGTAGAAACGCGCAGACTTCTGGCTTTCCGCGTACGCCAGTCCCCTAGTCGAAATTATCCTAATAACAGATAAAATATTAAAACGCAACTCTAAGAAATACGAGTACGTGGGATTGGCTGAGTTTGTGCCGAGTCTTCCACTTGAGCCTCACCCCACTACTTTCTTCATAACTGTCAATCCTGTTGTAATTTTGAACAGATTTATATGTATCTGCTGACACAGGTACTTCGAAATCGAAAGCTATAGGACTTCGTTGAGACTTTGCTTTCGCGCGAAGACCTTTCCGAACAACGTATGTGCTGTTCAAACGAGTTTGCGCTCTGTGTCTAGTTTCTGAACCAGCTTCCGTAAGAGTACTTCTATACGCAACTACTTTTGAAGCAGCTCACCATTATCCAGCTGCTTCGTCTTAGATCAGCCAGTGGGTCAAAGTCATTCTGTTTCTGAATCCAGCGTACAGATGAAACACGGGTCGCATTACCCTACGTCATAAAGCCATCCGTACTGTGTAACAACGTGGAGGACCTACATCGCTGGCCCCAGGACGCAGTTGCCTTTGCGAGCTCCTTTGCCACATGTTGCAGTGTCGGAGTTAATCTCATCGGTATAAGAAACAGCTGTAGACTACAGCTTGTGTGTATGCCGATGACCGTACGTCAGAAGCGTTGAACGCTCTGTACTGTTTCCTGTCGCATGTGCGCCTTCCACGACCTTGCCGAGGTGGATACACGGGTTCCCGCGAGATCACCGAAGTGAAGCGCTGTCGGGCGTAGTCGGCACTTGGATGGGTGACCATCCAGGCCGCCATGCGCTGTTGCCATTTTTCGGGGTGCACTCAGCCTCGTGATGCCAATTGCGGAGCTACTCGACCGAATAGTAGCGGCTTCGGTCAAGAATACCATCATTACGACCGGGAGAGCGATGTGCTGACCCCACGCCCCTCCTGTCCGCATCCTCCGCTGAAGATGACACGGCGGTCGGATGGTCCCGATGGGCCACTTGTGGCCTGTAGACGGAGCGCCTTCCAGAATATGAGGAACTTAGGTGCGAAAATGGTAAAAGCACCAGATCACATCTCGGAGGAGTTGGGTTCAGATCCCCATCTGGTTATCGATACTGATGTTTTCGTAAACGGTTATCACAAACGCAAGGACGGCTCGTCTGAAAAGACACTACACGATTTAACGTCCCAGCCTTGTCGCATCGGAGCTCGTGTTCGTTCTGTACTGATCTGGTCGTAGACGGCACAGAGAACTCCAATATTCCTTCTTATAGCATATTTCGAAGTCGTTTTCGTGAAAGTAGTCAATGTTTCATATTCATTTTATTAAATTCTTTGCAAATTTAAACCTAATATAGATGCTTCACTGTGATTTTAATAGTAGTTTTATTAGTAACTTCATAACCTGGAACGAAAAGCAGTTTTGTGTGTGACATAGTCAGAATTATTACGGAAATACTGAACTGTAAGTGATGGATACGAACAGAGAAGAGGAAAGGAAATAAATTTTCAGAAACATGGCATTAAAATGACGAAAAAGTTAGCATAAACAGAAGGATATCGGTACGTGTTGCAAATAAGATCTATAATTTAAACAACACGTGTTCTGGCTTTACACAGTACTTATTTATTTTTATGTATGAAGATAACATAGCAAAAACAGTTGTTGTCGCTGTATCGTATCGTACTGCTGTGTGCGACGTACGAAGACCCTGTAACACCACTCACTGTTCGTGCTGCAGCCTCCCAGTCAGCAGCTCTGTGATCACTGCTGGTGCTCGTATCAGCTTAGAGTCTTGGCAACTGCGTTAGCTTAAGGTTTCTGTTTCGTCGCTATTAAAATTACACGTCAGACATCACAACAGCCTACATTTTAGCCGGGCGAGTTCCGAAAGTGCTCTAAACGCTTTCGATACATACATTAGTATGTACGTATTGTGGAGCAGATGGCCTCGAAAAGGTGAATAATTTCCGGCGCTACCGTGGGCACGCCGGGCTTGACTCTGTACTTCGCTGCCGCTGCAGCTGGCGGTGTTGAAAGCTGCCGGCTGTCGTGGGAAAACTGCCTCGTTTCCGGCTCCGCGTTGTATGCATGAGAATCCTCGCAGAGCTCTCTCAGGCGGTGAAAATTGCCGTCCGAAATGTGTGCCGAGGTTTACCTATGAATATTCAGCCCCCCCCCCCCCCTTGTTTACTTACCACTGCTTCTTTCGCAGTTTGTGCCCTCGGGACAACAGTCAAATTCCGGCCGGTTTACCACTTTGATTGCCTCTTCAAGCCGCCTCAGCCAGCTGAACTGTGCTCCTGGAAGTTACAAGCGACAGTGTTCTCAGGAGAGAACCGCAGTCGAGAGATCTGTCTGCGTGGGCGGGAATCGGCGAACTGAGGAGTCAGGGACGCGTAGAGCATTGGCAGCCACACCCCGGCGGTGGTTTTCATTTTGCTTTCAGTTAAAGTGACAAGCGTTAGTGTTCTTCTTTCTAGTGTCGTCTTTCCATCTACACGTACCTGAGGGCCGGTGTAATGTATTGCGCGCGTTTCCACTCGTCTCTACCCATCGAATATTTCCCAAAGAGTGCTCCTTGTAATGCAATAGCATATGTTACAGCAGATGCATTCCTTCTTCTGGGAAGGGTTTTCTTAAATGCCTTTTTCCATGCGTTTCCGCTTGTTTATCATTCCTTACTTGTCTCTCACTTATTTCCTTATGTGGCACCAAGATGTTTGCAGTCTTTTGTTCTCCAGTTAATAGCGGTCCTCCTCTCACTTCCGTATAGTTCTGTGCCTCAGATGCACGGATTCATAAACATCTTTATGGTTTCATAAACATCTTTGTGGTTTCATACCCGTTATATTCTTTCCCTGCAGTTTTCCGCGACTGCGACATTTTGCTGATGTCTCACTGCTTCGCCCCTCTTGAATAATCTTTGCTCCAAGTTGCTGTTGTGGTCTTGAGTCGGAAGACTGATTTGATGGAGCACTCTGCGCTAGCATACCCTGTGCAAGCATCTCCGTCATAAATACTGCAGCATGTATCAATTTGAACCTGCTTAAAGTAGTTCAAATGGTTCAAATTGCTCTGAGCACTATATGACTTAACTCAAGCCTTTGTCTCCCTCTACAATTTTTGTCCCCCACTTTCCTCCGTTACCAAATTAACGATTCTTAGTGCGTCACGAAGTGTTCTGTCAGTCCATGTCTTTCATTTTGGTCAAGTTTGTTTTCCCGATCTACGTATCTGATACAACGGTTTATCGCTCACGTTTTACTGCCAATACAGATATACTCCACAAAATTCGAGAAAATATTTTCGAACGCGTACATTTGTGTTTGTTTTTAGCATATTTCAGGAAATATGCTTTGTATTCGCAGTCTGCATGTTGTATAGTTTCTACTTCAAAAATGGTTCAAATGGCTCTGAGCACTATGGGACTTAACATCTATGGTCATCAGTCCCCTAGAACTTAGAACTACTTAAACCTAACTAACCTAAGGACAGACTGAAGCGCCTACAACCGCACGGCCACACCGACCGGCTCCTTTCTTCTTCTTCTTACATGCTTATTTTGCTGCTCAAATAACACAACGTGACCATTACATTCAGGGTCTCCTTTCCTGATTCCGTTCAGCATCACCAACCAGACTTGGGTTACATTCTATAGTCCTTTCCAAGACACTATCACCGACAGAACTACATTGTCATCGGCAGACTTCAAAATCTTTACTTCCTCCCACTGAACTTTTAATTCCTTTACCAAATATCTCATTGGTTTTCTGTACTGTACGCTCAGTCTACTGATTGAATAACATGGGGAATACACTTCGCCGGAGTCTCTCCAGTGTGAACTGCTTCATATACTTATGATTTTCAGGACTGAAGTCTAATTTCTAAATAGTTTTAGAGACATTTTCACTCCTTGTACTTCATACCCGAAAAGTTCTAAAATTTCGAAGGGTGTATTCCAAGCGATATTGTCAAAAGTTTTTCCTAAGTCTACAATCGGTGTAATAAAGGCTTGACTTTCTTCATTCTGTCTTTCAATATAAGTCGTTAAGATAAGTATTGTTTCGTGCGTTATTAAATTTTCCCAGGACCCAAACTTGTCTCTCCACACGTCACCTTCCACCAGTCTTTCGATTCTTCCATACAGAATTCCTGGTTGCATTTACGAATCCTGATTTATTGAACTGAGTGGTTCGGTAACATTAACATCTATTATTTCTCCTTTCTTTGGTATTGGAATTTTTTGCAGTCATGTTGAAGTCTGACTGACTATCTCGTGTATCCTACATACCAGGTAGAATTATTATGGTCGACTGTCCGAAGAATCTCGGTAATTCGTCTCTTCCAGGAGTCTTGTTTCCACTTACGTCCGCCAACTGTCAAATTCTTCTTCACAGTTCGTGTCTCACATCCAGGGCCGGTTCGAAAACATTTTTCCACACAAGTCATCATTTGGCGCCCCCTTCCCCATACCATTAATATTTGTTGCCATTCTTGAGCTTTTACTCATCCTACTGGCATAAATACAATTATCCGTCTCCAGAGCTGAAAGGTAGCGTTCCACACCCTTCACGTACTGTAACTGGGTTGCATTAGTAGCGACAGCACCAATTGAAACTGACACGCCCGTCGGTGAAACTTTAGGTGAAAATATTTGCAACAAGATGTGAGCTACGTAAGACCCGTTATTTATTTAACTCTAAACATTATAGTCAAAAATTTGTTATACGTACAGGTTGGATCCGAATTAATATGGAAAAGTGACGTGTGAAAATATACGATACTAGATGCGAAAACGTTGCAGTTAACATGCGTCCCCAAAATGAGTTATTTGCGAGATAAGCAAAGGTGTGATTGACTTCAGTAGGAAATTGTGTATTGGATAGTACAAATGGACAGGGTGGGGCAAATAAAAGTTGCCCAGAGAACAGAGTTCCAGTGTGTAAAGAAACATAGCAGAAGAAACTAAATACAGTACTAACTTGACTACAGCAGATATTGGCACTTTTGGGTCCTGGTTAGAAAGTTGCTGAAGGCAGACCGGAGCTGGACTGCTGGGATTGCTGCAGTCTCATCCGAAATGTTCCGCTGCAGATCTTGAAGACTATGACTGTTGTTGCGATACAGCTTAGATTTGAGGGCTCCCCACACAAAGTAATTGCACCGTGTCAGATGTGAGGTGACCTGGGTGGCCAGCAAGGGCCTCTGCAGTCACTGACCTCTCAAAGGTTCGGCCGGCTGTGTGGGCACTTAACTCCATCCACCTCCTTCGATGTAACTGTACGACTTCTCCTCCTCCGTTAGCGCTGCCACAAATTCACGTCCAGTCTTATCCTTTCGTCCCTGCCACTTACACTCCTGGAAATGGAAAAAAGAACACATTGACACCGGTGTGTCAGACCCACCATACTTGCTCCGGACACTGCGAGAGGGCTGTACAAGCAATGATCACACGCACGGCACAGCGGACACACCAGGAACCGCGGTGTTGGCCGTCGAATGGCGCTAGCTGCGCAGCATTTGTGCACCGCCGCCGTCAGTGTCAGCCAGTTTGCCGTGGCATACGGAGCTCCATCGCAGTCTTTAACACTGGTAGCATGCCGCGACAGCGTGGACGTGAACCGTATGTGCAGTTGACGGACTTTGAGCGAGGGCGTATAGTGGGCATGCGGGAGGCCGGGTGGACGTACCGCCGAATTGCTCAACACGTGGGGCGTGAGGTCTCCACAGTACATCGATGTTGTCGCCAGTGGCTGGCGGAAGGTGCACGTGCCCGTCGACCTGGGACCGGACCGCAGCGACGCACGGATGCACGTCAAGAGCGTAGGATCCTACGCAGTGCCGTAGGGGACCGCACCGCCACTTCCCAGCAAATTAGGGACACTGTTGCTCCTGGGGTATCGGCGAGGACCATTCGCAACCGTCTCCATGAAGCTGGGCTACGGTCCCGCACACCGTTAGGCCGTCTTCCGCTCACGCCCCAACATCGTGCAGCCCGCCTCCAGTGGTGTCGCGACAGGCGTGAATGGAGGGACGAATGGAGACGTGTCGTCTTCAGCGATGAGAGTCGCTTCTGCCTTGGTGCCAATGATGGTCGTATGCGTGTTTGGCGCCGTGCAGGTGAGCGCCACAATCAGGACTGCATACGACAGGGCCAACACCCGGCATCATGGTGTGGGGAGCGATCTCCTACACTGGCCGTACACCACTGGTGATCGTCGAGGGGACACTGAATAGTGCACGGTACATCCAAACCGTCATCGAACCCATCGTTCTACCATTCCTAGACCGGCAAGGGAACTTGCTGTTCCAACAGGACAATGCACGTCCGCATGTATCCCGTGCCACCCAACGTGCTCTAGAAGGTGTAAGTCAACTACCCTGGCCAGCAAGATCTCCGGATCTGTCCCCCATTGAGCATGTTTGGGACTGGATGAAGCGTCGTCTCACGCGGTCTGCACGTCCAGCACGAACGCTGGTCCAACTGAGGCGCCAGGTGGAAATGGCATGGCAAGCCGTTCCACAGGACTACATCCAGCATCTCTACGATCGTCTCCATGGGAGAATAGCAGCCTGCATTGCTGCGAAAGGTGGATATACACTGTACTAGTGCCGACATTGTGCATGCTCCGTTGCCTGTGTCTATGTGCCTGTGGTTCTGTCAGTGTGATCATGTGATGTATCTGACCCCAGGAATGTGTCAATAAAGTTTCCCCTACCTGGGACAATGAATTCACGGTGTTCTTATTTCAATTTCCAGGAGTGTATATTCGCCCCACCCTGTATACAGAAATATAAAATTTTCTGTGAAATTCTCTTTTAGTTAAACACAAATTCCGTCCATGGTGCGCAACACTTACGCAACTTTTGGGAAGACGGTACGTGAACGGTGAGGCAGGGGCACAAAAATTCAAATGGCTCTGAGCACTATGGGACTTAACATCAATGGTCATACGTCCCCTAGAACTTAGAACTACTTAAACCTAACTAACCTAAGGACATCACATACATCCACGCCCGAGGCAGAATTCGAACCAGCGACTGTAGTAGTCGCGCGGTTCCCGACTGAGCGCCTAGAACCGCTCGGCCACCGCAGCCTGCAGGCAGAGGCACATTATGTTGCTGATGTAAGTGGAACGTGCCCGTGTGGTGCAAGGTGGGCGTGTCGAGCAGAGACCTATAAGGTCACTTGTCCGCATTCCTCTAGTTTTTTCTGTCCGAGATAGTTTATTTCTGTACGGTTTCCCTGAGGCGGAAACGATGGGGAAACGTCCCAGCGAACAGGTAATGTATGTGGACAAATCGTCTGACCAGGCTGATACAGTGCAGAAACTCGTTCTGGCGAGTTTATGGCGTTGGGTCATAGAGAAGCACAGCCTGAAGAAAAAGTGGAGCTCCCTGAAGGCGAGGAATAAATCAAATAAAACTTCACGGATTGAGTATGTATGTGATGTTGTTTCATTACAAAATAGGTAAATTTACAAAGAACTTGGCAGTACGAGTCCAATTATCACCATGGCGTTGCACCTCATTTAGCGTGGATGCATACACTCTAAATCCATTGCGAAGAGTGTCATAAGGCCTTTGTATCACGTTAATGATACAATGAGGCTGATATCTGGAACACTCACATCCACTCCTCGTCATTTGTTACACGTTCTCTCGGATAGTGCTCTTCCTCACCTTAGGCAATATGAATGCGTGGTGTCTGTTCTTTCGGACCAATGAACCCGCTATCTTTAGTGAGGATGCACAGTTACATTCGACATCTTGCGGGAATTTCAGTGCAGCGAGAATGGAGAAGATAGGTGGGGACTGCGGATAGGTGGCGCTAGGTGAGAATGTGAGTAGGCAGGATGCCGTGCGGGAGATTCTGTTTATTGCACCTGCGCGTACTGTGTCCGGATGGTGCAGTGGTTAATGCATCTGCCCAGTAACCAGGAGATCCTGCGTTCGAATCCCGGTACGGCACACATTATTACTCATTGCCGCTGATTGTGCATAAAGTCCCGAAGCAGCTGACGTGACGAGTTCTTCCCTTTCACTTTCCATTTATTTCCCTTCTCTCCTCTCCACTCTCAATTTACGTAATAACTATAGATGACCGAAGAGTGGAACAAGCCTCCAAAGATATGTCATATGTAATACATTAATTTCCATGCCTCATAACAGGCTTAAACCCTGGAAACTTGTCTGGAAGCACACTCCACTTCGTTATGACTTTAAAGAACAGTGGAGATCAGAATCGGAATTCGTTCACAACCACAACTACACGGCCTACACAGATACAACCAAACTACTTCCAGGAATGCGTTTTCTTCGGAAATGGAGCCGCGTGAACAGGATGAAAATAGGATATTCCAGAACGGAAGCTGTGATTTTTGAAGTGGGAAATAGCTGAAAATCATCAGTGTGACTGTGGCAATTCAGATGAAACATACAGCACATAGAGACTGAGTGCCCCACAGAAAATTCAAAAGGACGTGGGAAAATCTGCTAGCAGCAGTAACTGAAGCGCCTGAATGATTGTATTTATTGGACATCGCGCTATAGCAGACACAGACTGAAAAATGAGGTACTGTAAGAAAATAATTTTAATTTATGTTTAATTACTGTAACTCCCATTAAAAATTCAGTATCTTCTATATTTTAATAATGCAGGTTGTTCTTTTTGACCAGTACTGGTTCAAACTTGTACATATGTGTTTTAAATTTGGATGTCAGTCGCAAATCTGTTGTAATTGGTCCTTGATGTCGTGGATATTGAAACTGGTTTTATTGGGAACAACTAGGGATCTCCGCGCGGAGTAGCCGTGCGGTTTGAGGCGCCATGTCACAGACTGCGCGGCCCCTCCCGCCGGAGGTTTGAGTCCTCCCTGGGGCATGGGTTTGTGTGTTGTTCTTACAAGGGGAGGCCGCCAATTGTGAAATTCAGATTCGATTCATACTGCGCATAATAAAAGCTCATGGCCAGAGGTGTAATGTGGCAAAGCACCAAGATGCACTTCTCAGCCGTTGTCGAGAAAATCGACAGTTAGAGTAAACCGTTGCGGTGAAATACTCTCTACGATTAATAATTTTCCAGAGCGTCCTGGCGCAGCGGTAAGCGCTCGGGTTCGTAATCTGAAGGTCACCGGATCGAATCCCGCGCCATGCAACTTTATATATATATATATATATATATATATATATATATATATATATATATATATATATATATATATGAATTACAAAAAGCAAATACTAAAAAAAAAAAAAAATTTGCATGGCGCGAGATTCGAATCGGCGACCTTCGGATTACAAACCCGAGCGCTTACCGCTGCACCACAACGCTGTAGAAAATTATTTATCGTAGAGAGTATTTCATTGCAACGGTTTCTTTTAACTGTCGATTTTCTCGACAACGGCTGAGAAGTGCATCTTGGTGCTTTGCCACATTACACCTCTGGCCATGAGCTTTTATTATGCGCAGTATGAATCGAATCTGAATTTCACAGTTGGCGGCCTCCCCTTGTTAGCGTAAGTTAGTTTAAGTAGTGTGTAACTCTTGGGACCGATGACCTCAACAGTTTGGTCGCTTAAGAATTCACACACATTTGATTTTAACAAGGGATCTTGATGGTCATTGGAGTACCTCAGTAGTACGCAGGCAGTTCATAGAGGCACGTGCCACGTGTGGAAGAGCATTGTCCGGTTGAAAAAAGCAGCCACAATACTGTCGCGTGAGAGGTTCACACATGACTCAGGATGTCCGTGATATGCCGTTATCCCGTCAGTGTTCCCTCAACCACTACCAGCCATGGCGTGAAGTCGTAATTGCTGGCTTCCACACCATGACGCCGGGAGTAGGACCACTGTGAATTTCCAAAACATTGGAAGAATGGCACCTCTCTCCAGATCATCGGCGTAATCGCTTACAGTGGTCATCCAGGGTAACGCAGAACCGCGGTTCATCGCTGAATAAATTGCGATGCCATTCATCGGCAGTCCATGTTTCCCAGTAACGACATTACACCAAACCCAATCGTTTGTGTTGTGATCTTAAGGGCTGCCTACGCACGAGACGGTAATTCCGTAGTCCGGCTGCTGCTTGTCACCGACCAACGGTACAGAATGAGACAGTGTTGCAGGGAGCCTTTTACTTCTTCTCGGTTGGCGGCCACAAATGTGTAGGGGTTTGGATTTGGTCGGTGCGCAATGTCGCGTACGCGGCATCTCTGTATCCTTCGGTCACCTCGTATCATCTGATGCTGGTGGTTCCTCTTTCGTACCCTATCAAGCCTGGTAGTAACACTAAACACGAACAACACTGATGCATTTTGATGGCCGTTCTACTTGTCACAGAGAATTACAACTTAAATCATTTACATAGCTGCCGGTAGTGAGAACGTAAACGAAGTTACATTGTGGAACACCCACGTTATGTCCTTTATTTGATTTTGCGTGACTACCGAAGCCGCCAAACAATTAATAATTATGTGACCGTGTACTTAATGGATGAAAGGCTATCGGTTTTTCTGCTGTGGTTTCGGGCGTATTCCAACATAGTGCGGCTGTTCTGAGAAGGAGTAGTTAATGATTGAAAGTTTGTCTATTATTAAAGACCATAAAGGTTGCGATGTACAAACTCATATGTATTTTCTACTAACACACAAATTCTGAGGCAGTTGCTACCTTCGCCTTATACGTTTAATTACGGTTGTATCTTTTTATTGGTTGCTGATTTCAAGTACTTCGCCACACGTAATGATGATGATGGTTAACATTCGCAACGATCCTCACTGCAATCCATTGTTGTTGCTGGCCGACGCGGTTGACGCGAAACGCGTAATTCGGCACTTGTCACTTCTGGTTTCATATCACTCGCGAATCTGTATTGGTGAGGGTCAACCCCTCGACGATCAAGGGGACGCGCTCATTTGTCATACTCCAGTGAATTTACCGTTTACTACTCAACTCGACCACCATTCTTGCCCGTCTCTGCAGTACTGCGCCTCACTCGACACTAGTCTCACTGCCTCCTGCAGCGCTCCACAATCGATTCCCGTCTACTATCGACATGGGTGTCGGATATTAATATCTATGTTCGTGGGATCACGGATCCCTTACAATTGGCATCCGGTTATGTCTTTCGGATGCTTTGCTTTTTATTTTACTTATTTAGTTTTTTGTAAGGCATTGTGTGTGTGTGTGTGTATGTGTGTGTGTGTGTGTGTGTGTGTGTAGGCGTTTTGAATCATCATGCTGAGCGAACCGCACCTGGGAGTCCAGTTGGCCATCAGGTGTGGGTCCACAGGCGGCGCTATGTTTGACGGGCTGTGCAGAATGTGCAGCCGCTCTCGGCCGGACCGGATGGTCTCCTAGATTTGAGTGTGTCCGCAGTGCCGCGGACGTGGGCGGCTGCTTCATTTATTAACGTGGCGCCGGGCCGGCCCGCTGCTGCCGTTTGGGAACGGCCGCGGCGTTCTGCGATCGCAGCAGGGAAGGCACTGCTTCTGACTGGAGTATTCCATGCTTCGCTTAAGTAGCTACTGTGATCACTCCCTTCTCGCATCTGGCTCCTACGACCATCGCGTTGAGAGCTGGGTAAACGCATTTGAAGTCAAATTTCGTATTATTGTCTTTTGTGTATTGACATTTTTGGAGGTTATAGCACAAGATGTTCCAAACATGTTCGCCAGCTTCCACAAGACTACACCTTCTACGAGGGAGGATCAGGAAGTAACGCATAATATTTTTTTTGTCCCCCGACAATTTCATGACGATATAGTTTGAAGTTCGTGCTACGTAGAATACTTTGCTTTTGGGTGCAGCTCTAGCGAGAGAAGCCTGAACTACGAAATAAAAATGGCACGCATGTTACTGTCACCACTGCATTCATGGACTGTGTGGCTGGTCCTGTCGGAGGTTCGAGTCCTCCCTCGGGAATGTGTGTGTCTGTGTGTGTGTGTGTGTGTGTGTGTGTGTGTGTGTGTGTGTGTGTGTGTGTTGTTGTTTTTTTTTTTTTTTTTTTTTTTTTTTTTCTTTAGGATAATTTGGGTTAAGTAGTCTGTAAGCTTACGGACTGATGACCTTAGCAGTTAAGTCCCATAAGATTTCACACACATTTGAACATTTTTTTTTTTACTGTCGACATCTTGTGAAGAGCAGCGAGATGTAGTTCAATATTTGTGGGCCAAGGGGTATAAACCGAGTGAAATTCACATGAACTTGTGTGGTATGTATGTCGACAACAGTATAGACCGTGCAGGTGTGCATTCATCCAAGAGGTCCATGTGAACCTTAGTGTTTCGCCACGCTGCGGTCGGCCGGTAACAGCTGCAGGCCCGCAGAATGTTGGAGCCATTGAGACAGCAATTTTGAACGACTGGCCTCTGTAACTGCGAACCTTATCTCAGCAGTTCAAGATTACCTATGGTGCGGTGTATGATATTGTTCATGACACGTCGAAATTTCGTAGAATCAGTGTTCGCTGGTTGCCTAAGAACCTGACAGACAATCACAAGCGTCAGCGTATGATGACAACCTCGGCTCGCTTCGCGTTACACCGCAGAAAGGCATGACTTCCTGAAAGGAACAGTCACTGTTGATGGGTCATGGGCTTACCATTGCACGCTCAAAACCAAGGTGGTGTCTATGGAGCGGAACCACGCTGGTTCCCCAGTACGAAAAAAATTCAGAATGACTCACTCCTCCGGAAGATGCTTGGGACAGTGTTACGGGATATGCATGGTGTGTAATTGGTGGAATTTGCTGGAAACGGGACCACTGCGAATGCTTGCAGCCTACATTAAAACTTTTCTTCAGTTGCGTCGTGCCCTTTCATGACAAGCGCCACAGGATTACTGCTGATCGCGTAAGATTTCTTCATGACAATGCTCGCCCCCCCCCCCTCACCCCCTCATGTTGCTACTCCTATCTTGAGAAAATCGCCAAATTTCGGTGGGAGGTGTTCCAGCATCGACCATACAGTCACACCTTGCTACGCCGAACTTCATCTGCTCCCGTTCAAGTTCAGTGTTGAGCCGTCGACTCAGACTTTTTATTAGAGAGGGAAGCTAACCCTCTGGCCGAACACGCGGAGCTACCGTGCCGGCATCACTCAGTTACCGGGGGCGGACAGATACGGAAGTGAAATCAGCAGTCCGTAGATGACCATACACCATCTAGACAACTTCTACGAACAGGGCATACAGAAAATGGTACCACGCTGAATAAAATTACTGTGCGTTAGTTTCCAATCTTCCTAGTACATGAATACAGCTAGAAACGTGGTAAACTGTGCAACGTATGCATGGAAAGTAAAAGCTTACGTAAACACCAACGCCAGTTTTAAGTTTCCGGTTGCTTTCCGATAGGGGATCTATCTGGTGCAGCAAGCTCGCTGTGTCATTCATTACCCGATCTGCGTCGAGTGTAGATAGCGATAACACTGCAACGAAACTAGGGATGGCGGTTATCGCTAAAACAGCCGGTTTTCGATTAAATAAACTTTTTCTAGAATAACCGATTATTGGTTTTTTTCTTGCTTTTATTTCCAGTAATAAACGTAGTCATCGAACAAAGATTTAAAAAATTCTTACTCCCTCGAATTACATGTTTCAAGATAATATATAGGGTCAAAATATGAAATAAAATTGGTAAATAAAAGAGACCGTCTGCCGTTAGCTGTTTTTCTCGAAAACTAGTGAGGGGTTGAATACTACAAAAACACACGTATTTTCCTGTTTATTACAATCTTTTCTGAAACTCTGCTCAAAATAATGTTGTAACCGAGGATCACACCACTATTGGGGCATTACGAAGTCAGTGCTAAAGGATGGAAACTGAGGTTCGCGAACGATATTTTTGTGTTAAGTTGTCCTAATTCTAACCGCGACAGACAAATCAAGGAGTATTACGTAGACACAAGCGGCAGATCAACCGTTTTCTATTTCCATTATAAAGTATGAATGAACTTTTAAATTTTTAATTTATTACTGTTGCCTTAATTCCTTTCTCTTCTGTTATTTCATAGAAACGGCAGACAGATACAAAGCTTTTGTATAAAGTTTGTAGCGTTCTTTTTAATTATTTCGAATGGAAACCCATTCTGTGGTCAAATAATTTTTTTTCCTTCTTAAGAGGAGTTTAAATACCGTCGTTCGCTGACAAAACTAAAAATTCTCGTTCAAAAATTCAAGTGAACAGGTTACATAGTTGATCAAATAGAACATTTACCTGGAACAACATGACAATAGCTAACATTGCGCATAATAACCCAATGTTTCAAAGCAGTGGAAGATTTACGAACCAGCATTACAAGTTTTGAAGACAGTATAATTTAAAAGCCAAAAATTTTAACGCGGCTGATATCTCTTACTAACGCGGTATTTTACCCGATTCTTAGTAAAAAATACAGCTTATAACCGAGACCAAGTAAGTGCTGAAAAACACTGGTTATTCGGAGTTAAACTATCGGTGTCTATATTTTTAACCGCTCGGTTTTTCCCATCAGTAAAGAAAGGCCGTTTTCCATCCAAGCAGATGCCTTTCATTTCAACTGGGCAGCGTGATTTTCGTCAAGAGTACGGCATTACAGCTCCTACAGCTCGAACCATTCCAAGATGCAACAGGAGCCAGGTGCTTCGGGCCCGTCAGGTTTGTGACAGCCATCAACTACAACCCTCACCCAGGGGGATCGCCGCTTTTTGGCAGGTTCGTGCTTGGCTACGACGGCCCCCCCCCCCCCCCCAACCCCCGTGATGCGTGTCTATCCTCTTGCTATTATTTTTTCCCCCTGCCTTGGGGAACATGTCTGGTATGTTTTAGGAAATGAGTTCCACATTTTCAGTTGCCGATATCAGAAGCCTCTCCACTGTTTTTTGTTCCATTTTTCTGTCTTCGTTCCCCTTCTCCTATCCTTCCTCCGCTTCGGCGTTTAAGGTTCCTCTTTGTCTTCTTCCTCTCTGTGCACTCCTGAAGGCCAGCCCACGCGTCTCACGCAACTGGGTAACGCGTAATACCTAGTCCCGGGTTGACAGGTAGGGTTCGCACGTATCCCCTGGTGCAGGCCAGGCCCGGGGAGGGGTGATTGCCTGAGCTGCAGTCTTCCCAAATTGCCGATTGGTCCCCCTGTCAGGTATTCGGGAGGTGTGACCCGAGGAGTGAACAATCACCTAAGGCAGGCGCTCCCCCAGTTGGAAGGTGCGCGTAACCGGAGACGCTGGCAATTCTTGCGCAATGAACCAATCATTTTCTTCACTGTCAACTCTACTAAACGTAAACGGAATGAGGCTAACGATTGAAAGACCCTCCCAACTGCACCACTGTTCCTCGTGGTTTGACATACTGAAGACGGTCAGTCCTTAGCTACAGTAAATCCGTTTATTATTCCGAAAGGGTTTGATGCAGTGGCTGGCCCTGTGAAATCCTCCTCTCGTTTATGCAGTGGTACTTTGCTTTTGAGGCTACTTGAGATTGTCAAGCCCAGCTGCTTGGAGCTTCGCTCGTCCAAGGCTATCCTGTTCATATCGTGGCCCATCGCACGCTGAATTCTTCCCATGGTGTTATTTACATAAGGCTGCCCAATGCTGTGACCGTGGCAGAAATCCAAACGTATCTCTCTGATCAATGTGTCGTTGCAGTCCATCGGGTGATGAAAAAAGTAGATCCATCATTAGTGCTCACATGCACTCTTTTTCTCTCTTTTGATAGAGTGGTGCTTCGTCAAAGCAGATTATGAAGTTTTCACAGTCCGACTGTACATTCTGAACCCAATGTGCTGCTACCAGTGTTACTTTTACAACCACACTCGAATGTCCTGTCGACACCTGGCCAAATGTGTGACCTGTTGTAGGAATGCTCACGAGGGTGAATGTCTAGCTCCTTCTCCCTGCTGTATCAATTGCAGTGGTGACCATGCCGCCCCCTGCCGAACTTGTCCTGTGTATCTCGATGAGCGGGCTGTCCATAATATCCGGGTGAAGCAAAAATGCCTTACCCAGTCGGTCGCAAGTTGTTGGCTAGTCGGAAACCCTGCGTACTACCATCCAGTACTTACAGTGCTGTTCTTGCTGCTTCTCGCTCCACGAAGGACATGGTCACGCAGACATGCGACCTCAAATTCAGCACCATGGCTGTAAAATCGCTCAGTGTTATGGTAGCATCCCTGTTTCCTCTTCCATCTGTGCAACAATCCACCAAACTTTCACCTCACGGGGCAAAGATACCTGCTACACAACCAGCAGGCCAGAAAGCATGGAAGAAATACTCCCGTGAAGACTTGCTACGCCCCTCCAGCCAACAACCATCTGAGTCTTCCTCTGCCAACCGGATAGACTCCAATAAGTGAAACAAAGGGAAACGGTCTTTTCCTTTGCGGACTTATAGATCATATTGGACGGTGTCGCCACGTGAGACCCTCGCCTATAGCGACCTCTGTGTCGCTTGTGCGCACCACCAACATTTTTTCTGCCCTAGACTCTGGAGACCGACAGAAGGAGAACGCAGATGCCTGTATAGATTTCATGGAATAGGGTCCTCCAGGCTCTGTGCCCTGTAAAAGTGAGTCTTGGACGCCTGTCACTAGACAGTCACCGAGGTGACACCCCTTCGTTTTTCTCCTTTTCTCGTTATGACTCTCCTTCAATAGAACTTCGTGACCTTCGATCAAACAGAGGATTTCCGGCTGCTCTTAGAATTTCAGCGTCCACTCGTTCTCTGCCTCCAGGAAACGAAATTGCGTCCTCACGACCGCTTTGAGCTCTCTGATTCCTTCTCGGTCTGCTTTGACCTTCCCCGTGAGAACGGCATTCTATCTCGTGGGGGAGTCATGCTGCTCATCTGGGGTGACGTTCATAGTCAACCCATCCCCCTGACTACCCATCTTCAAGCTGTTGCAGTCCGGTTTTTCCTTCCTCACTTGACCTGTTTCTCTTTTTACCGTTTACATCCCTCTGTCGTTCGATGTCACCAGGGCAGACTTCCTCTGTCTGGGCAACTCCCTCACCTCTTTCTACTGCTCATTGACTTCAGTGTTCACCATCCCCTTCGGGGTTCTCTTAGAACCTGTCAGAGATATGCCCTCTTGGCTGACTTTAAGTCTCATTTGTAAACACTGGAGTACCATTGTTCCTTTCATACTCTTCACACACCTATTTCCGTTTGGACCTCTCCTCCTGCACTGCTCAGCTTGCCCATCGTCTAGAGTGGTCTGTTCCCTCTGACACGTTTTCGAGCGACCATTTCCCGTGTGCTATCCGATTGCTGACTCCTACCCCACCTACATACATATCCTAAATGGCAGCTTTCTAAGGCCGACTGGAGGATTTGCTCCTCCCTGGCGACCTTGGACGAACCACATTTCCCCAGTTGTGATGACCAGGTAGAATATCTTACAAACGTTTTCCTTGCCGCCATAGAATGTTCCATTCCTCGCACTTCCTCTTTACCGCGCCTTGTCCTTGTCCGTTGGTGGACTGAGGCGTGCCACGATGCAATATTCGCGCGCGGAGACATGCTTTCCGCATTTTTTCATCTTCCGATGGCAAACTGCATTCATTATAAACAGTTTCGTGCACAGTACCCTCGCGTTCTGTGGGTTAGCAAAAAAAGCTAAGTGGATTTGCTTTACTAGTTCTTTTCACAGTTTCGCTCCCTCATGTGGGTCAACCTCCGACGACTCTCTGGGACGAAGGTCCATTCCCCAATTTCCGAACTGATAGTACCGTAGCAGACGATATCATAGTAGACCCGATTGCTATCTTCAAAACCTTGGGCCACTATTCTACGGAGATTTTCAGCTCTAGCCACTATCACTCTGCCTTCTTCCATCGAAAACGAGTAGAGGCGGCTCGCGCGATACCCTTCTCTTCAGAGACTAGTGAGTGCTACAATGCCACCTTTACTAGGAGGGAGCTTGATCATGCCCTCACTTCACCGCGAACCTCTGCCCAGGGCTGGATGATGTTCACATTCAGATGTTGCAGAACCTTTCTCTTGTGGGTAAGCACTTTCTCCTACATATGTACCTGCTGGAGGACTGGTATCCTCCGGACACTCTACACGTGGGACTTCTGTGGCTGCATGCCCCATTTCCGTCAGGAATTTTTTAAAGACTGAGTTTTCAGGGTCCGTGTGGGTTCTACCTTGTCGAACACCTTTATCCAGGAAAACGGTATGCCTCAGGCTTCCGTCCTCAGTATCGTCCTCTTTACTATCACCATTAATCCTATTATAGCCTGTCTCCCGCCGGGCATTTCCGGTTCGCTTTTCGTTGACGATTTTGCCATCAGTTCTCCCCGGACTTGTCTCCTTGAGCAGCGTCTTCAGCGATCTCTCGACCATACTTACTCATGGAGCATCGACAATGGCGTTCTTCCACCGTCTTTACATCTTGGGCCTGTTGCTCTTCCGGTCGTTGAAAGTACAAAACTCATTGGGCCCATGCTCGATATGAAACTTTCTTGGTCTTCCCGCGTTTCTTATCTGGCAGCCCGCTGTATACGATCCCTCCATGTCCTAAGTGTCCTCAGCGGTACTTTATGGGGAGCGGATCGGACGACCCTCCTCCGTTCGTACCGGTCCCTTGTCCGTTCGAAATTAGACTATGGGTGTTTCGTGTATGCATCTGCACGTCCGTCCCTCTTGCGCCGTCTCAATACATCGACCATCCGTTTGGCCTTTGGCGCCTTTTAAACTAGCCCTGTTGAGAGTCTGTATGCAGAAGCTGCCAAACTACCGCTGGCATACCGCGGCTTTTTCCTCAGCAGGTATACATGTCGTTTGTCTGCAATGCGAGGCCACCCATCACCCATCCTATGACTTCTTCCTCAATGTTTCCATTGATCGCAAGTATGGGGCGCGTCCCTCTTCTCGGTTATCTCCTGCAGTTCGCTTTCGGCTCTTGCTCCAGCAGCTAAACTTCCGCTACCTGCCACTTTCCCGATGGATAAGAACCCGTCACCACCTTGACTTCGAGCTTTTGTATGTCCATCCTTCTAGCAGGACGTCTCTGGGACGACGGCCGTTTACTATCGCGACAAAAAATAAAAACGCCTACAGCCGTCCTTAAGATTTTATTTTATTTTGTCGCTGCCAGTTTCGACGCTTCATTGCGTCATCTTCAGGCTGCTTTGATGGCGACTGATGGGTTATGCGTGGGGATCGTATCAACCTGTACCGCATGAAAACAGCCTGAAGATGACGCAATAAAGCGTCGAAACTGGTAGCGACAAAATAAAATAAAATAAAATCATAAGGACGGCTGTAGGTGTTTTTATTGTCACCTTGACTTTGTGTGGCGGCCCCTGTTCACCTTGACCTTCATTCGCTTCCTAAGGACACTACTCCTGCCTCACTCTATCGCCGTCAGTTTCATGACCTTCGCACGGAACTTCGCGATAGTACCTTCGTGTACACTGATGGTTCTCGGACTGACCGTTGTGTCCAGTGTGCCTTCCTCGGCACCAACGTTTTTTTGTATCGGCTTCCGGAACACTGGTCAGTATTAACAGCAGAGCTCTTCGCCCTGTATCAGGCCACGCAGTACTGCCGGAGCTACAGGTTTTGCAGTTGCGTCATCTGCTCCGACTCTCTGTGCCCTTCAGAGCCCCTGTGTGCTGTACACCGTCCATCGGTTAGTGCAGCGGGTACAGGAAAGTTGTCACTGGCTCACTCGTGATGGGACCACTGTGGTGTTTATGTGGACTCCCGGACACATGGGTCTGACGGGAAACGAGGCTGTTGATGTTACTGCCAAGGCTGCAGGTGATGTCACCACTGGTCGTCCCCCTCAGGAGCACAAGCTCCGGAAAATAAAACCTCTGCCAGGGGCTTCGACGACCTCCTGTCGGCCTCTCGCCGTGAGGAGATACGAGGTTCGTCCACAAAGTAAGTTCCGTTTCTATTCCTATCCGCGGCAGCGCTACGATTGCAGTTCCGAACATGTGCGGCAGTTACTCTGACTCAAGGAGAAGACATGTACGCCATTTTCAGAACGCTGCGGCCGACGTGTGCTTTGTAGTGCTTCTTTACAATGTCAACCGTAACTGAAAATGCCGCAGCGTGTGAAATCAAATGTGTGATTGGTTTTCTAAATGCAAAGAAAGTTACACCAAAGGAAATTCATCGGAAAATCTGCCAGGCTTACGGACAAAATGCTATGAGTGATTAAATTGTTAGAAGATGGGTCAGACTGTTCAGTGAAGGACGTGATGAAGGGCATGATGAAGAACGAAGTGGACGCCCGTTTGTGGTTACTGATGAACTGTTTCACACAATTGAAGTTAAGATTAAGCACAACCGTAAGTTCACACTTGGTGCCCTTGCTGTGGGAGTTCCGCAAATCTCACGATCACTAATTCATGAAATTGATCTGCATTGGCCGTATTTTGTTGTTTTATTGTCAGCAAAATCGATTTTCGGTCACTTAGTGACCATCCTCAGTGCTGTAATATACAATTAAAATTGGTAGGCACTGGTATCAAGCTACAACCACAAGCTTAGATCGATCACATAAACTGAGATAAGCTGTGATCGCTCTATGCTTGTGGTTATATCTTGATACCAGTGCCTACCAATTTTAATTGTATATTACAGCACTGAGGATGGTCACTTAGTGACCGAAAATTGATTTTGCTGAGAATAAAACAACAAAATACGGCCAATGCCGTGATTTTCCTTCGAATTCATGAAAGTGTTACTGGAAAACTGAAATTTCAAAAGCTTTGCTCACGTTGGGTACCCAAAATTCTTACTGAACAGCACAAAAAACAACGGATGGGCAGTGCACGTCAGTTTTTGACACGTTACAATGAAGAAGGCGATGGTTTTCTTTCTCGGATAGTCACGGGGGATGAAACAAAACGGCTATCAGTGGAATGGAGGCCCACTTCATCCCCAACTAAGGTTAAGCCTAAGCAAATCTCGACACCTCTAAAAGTCATATGCACCGTTTTTTTGGGACAGAAAAGGCATTTTGCTGTTTGATTTCTTACCACGAGGCCAAATAACCAGGGCACATGGTTATTGCGAGACCATTAAGAAATTGGGCCGCGCGATACAGAACAAGCGCCGAGGATTACTGTCAAAAGGTGTTGTTTTTTCCACGACAATGCCCGATCTCATACGGCGAATGTGACCAAACATCTCTTACAGGAACTTCACTGGGACGCTTTTGATCATCCTCCGTACAGCCCGGACCTCGCTCCTAGCGACTTTCATCTCTTCTTACACCTAAAATCTGTCCTTGGTGGTCAACACTTCAGCGATGATGACGAGATGGTAGAATATGTTACCACATGGCTGAATACACAGGCGGCAACCTTCTATGAATAAGGCATACAAAAAGTTGCGCCACGCTATGACTAGCGCCTACAAAATTTCGGAAGCTATGTAGAAAAGTAGTTTAACAGTTGTAGATTTTTGTACAATAAATATTTTTTCTGTATCTGTACACGTTTGTTTTATATAACCAAACGTAACTTAACTTTGTGGAAATACCTCGTAATTTTAGGTAGGTTGCCTATTGGATACTGTTTTTTCAGCATTGCCATTTGTTAAGTGGTGCTCCTCCACCACTTTGTGCTCGTTGCCCTCAACCTTTGACGGTTCGCCATTCCTTGACGGAATGTCCTTTTTATAACCACTTATGTTCCAATTTATGTTCTCCGTCTGAGATGTCGGTCGTTTTAGCTAACAACCCGCGGACTGTCGACAGCGTTTTACTTTTTATCCGTCGTAGCAATATGGCGAAAGACATTTAATCTTTACTTCTAGACCTCTGTTTCTCTATGGCGTATTTTATGGACCTTTCTCAAAGTACCCGTTTTTAGCTATCTTTCCTTCCGTCGATTGTGCTTAACGTGTAGTCGCTTTTAACTGTCTCTGTGTCTCTCTCTGTCTCCTTTTTTTCTTCGTGTTCTACTGTTCTTACAGGGGCAAGTATAACGCTAGTTGTTTTAGCGCCCTAAAACAAAACAAACGTCGACTACTGCTACTACTAATACTACTTCTTCTTCTTCTTCTTCTTCTTCTTCTTCTAGGCTACTGTCAATTCTGGGCAAGGAGATAGAAGGTGACAATTTGCTTTCACATTCAGTGTTCAGTTATGAGGAATAGTGAACCGCCACAACATTAGAATATGACCAGTACGATAACCACTTCTCGCAGTCGAACACGAGGAATGCTCTTCAAAACTTCGTTTTCCGTTATTTTCCCAGAAAATATTTACGGCCCTTTCCCTTTTGCGGAAAAGACTGTTGCAGAAATCGCGTACCAAGGTATGATGTAGATCGGGAGTTTTCCACAATTTCACGATAATAACATGCCAGCAATTTAATTTTTCAGCAGGACGAAGTACCGAAACACTGACACTTGCAAGTAAGAACATTTCTTAACAATGATCTTCCTCAACGATAGAGCGCCAGTAAGGGACGTTGGACCTCGCAGTGCACCGTTGGCGTCCAAGGCCGTCTGATCTCGTGTTATATGAATATTTTGTGAGAGTTTGTGAAAGATTCGTATGTACCTCCCCTTCCAACAACTTTGGGTGAACTCCGTCGCCGTTAGTGCAGTAACTCCAGATATTCAAGAGTACTGGAAGAGTGTGACGTCGTCTGGATATTCGCCGTGCTTCTGGTGGAAAGCACATTGAATATATGTAAAAGGTAAATAAAAACTTAGATGCTAAATGTAATAGTAAGAGCCGCATCATTGTTTGGATGCATGGAATCGGTGCAAGATTGTAAAAAACGAATGGTTCTTTTGAAAATTAAGAAAAAAACTGTGGTTGTTCGAGTAAGTTAAAATTTTAACCTTGTTCCTCGGCTATGGCTCAAATGGCTCTGAGCACTATGGGACTTAACTGCTGAGATCATCAGTCCCCTAGAACTTAGAACTACCTAAACCTACCTAACCTAAGGACATCACACACATCCATGCCCGAGGCAGGATTCGAACCTGCGTCCGTAGCAGTCGCGCGGTTCAGACTGTAGCGCCTAGAACCGCTCGGCCACCTCGGCCGGCTCATAAAATCAAAATTCGTGTACTCCTTAATAATGACTGAGAGAACTTATAGTTACAAATAAGAAGAATGTAAGATTTTTAGCGTATTTAATTATAAATCAAATCCATAAACTACTACAGAGACAAGCAAAATGTGTGCTCAGATCGATGCAAACCAGAGAATAATTTGAAATTTCAAAGTGTGCTATTCGTTTAGCCACAGGCTAATTTCTTTGATACCATTGATCGGCATATGTGGTTCATGTAGTCTTTCCTGCACAGCGTTTCGCTTCTGTAAGATTAATTATACTTTTATAAACAACTTAAAGGATTTGTTGAATTACAGAGCGCACGTACGCGTAACATAAAACGCTTTCATGTAAATTGAAGATAGAGAGGGAAAACGAAAGGTAAGCGATGGGTCTATTGATGTCAGTTGCATGGGGACTTTATGCAGAATCAGCGGGGACGAGTAAAAAATATGTGCCACACCGGGATTCGAACCCACGATCTCGTGCTTACTATGCAGTCTCATTAACCACTGCGCCACCCAGACGCAGTGTATACCGAAACTGCGCAGACTATCTTGGCACGCCTCTCGACCGACATACACACCCGCCTAGCCCCACCTATCCACAATCCCTATGTAACTGAGTCACCTCGGTGGGCAACGAATCCACCACTTCCAATGCGGATGCACAATCACGTCTGACCTCTTGCGGGAATCTCCAGGCAAGCGAGCACAAAGGACATGAACAGGGACGTTACGTGTTTTGTCCGGCAAATCTACTGAGTGAGCTGTGAACAGTTAAAGATATTGAAACTAGGTTTTCGACAAATGCAGTATGCAGGGAGAGAGTGGTTGCTACGGGGTTGTTATTACTAACCCTTGATTAATTGCATCCGAAACCTATTGAAAAAGACTAATACAGTGGAAAAAAAGGTTGTTAGTACTGGCGTTGAAATGTTTCAGAAACACATGTGACAGATGTACTCAAACTGTTCAGCAACGGAGCCGGAGTCTCACATTGCAATGTAAACATCGCGAAGCATTTATTTCACGTCAGGTTTCCTCGTTACATGCAGCAAGAAACCACGGATATTAAGTTAAAATATGTTCACTGTTGGCCCAACTTGGATACGATAGAGGTGAGGCATAGCCACACGATTTGTGTAACAGGATGTGTCAGAAGAGGATTAGGAAAGCTGTTTCAGATGTGTTTGTGTGTCCTCGCGCTCAGTGTACGCCGTGTGCTAACGGCATAATCTGGCATAAGAGACACATTTGTAATAGTTGACCACAGCCGCATTCTCTCTGAATTTTTGCACATCTGTCAGATAATTTCGCGAAATGTTCCAACGCCGACGTAAATAAGCGCTAAATCACTGTAATTGTCTTGTCCAGTAGGTTACTAACGCAGTCACAAAAAGTGTAACGATCGATGAGAAAACAATACCATCTAGAATATCTCGGTTGATACGGAGTTAAGAGTATTAACAATGCACCCTAAATTAAGAGTACGTGTCTCTCTGTATACTATTCTTTGGCGAAAACTTTGTTCTGATTTCTCGAAATTTTAAGGTACGTTAAGTCATGCTGTGTGTGAGCAGGAAACGGAACTGTTTTGCACGGTGTATCAAATCAACAACAGATTAGCGTATTAATTATCTGTCCACCATCCATTAACAGAAAATTACTCACGATACAGATAGTTTAGCACATGTTTCGTGAGACTGTGTACTTAGCAAACGAGCGCTCGCCCGTTAAAGTGTTCTGCGGTTGCGTGGTGACGGGGACCCTCGAAGCTTGCACAAACACCACGTCGAAAGAGGCAAGTGGGCTGCAGCGTAACCATTTTGTATCACTAACTTCTTTCTTGTTTAAAATTTTCATTCTTCTTCACCAAATTTATTTTCGTTTTGACGATAATCATCGTTCTTCAGTAAACCGAAACGATATGAAACAAATGGTGATCACTGCCACGAGAGGTGCTATGTAACACGTGAAAATTATATACGCTGATGGAAAAAACTCGTAACACCTAAAAAACAATGAATGTGGAGTAATGAAATTCCGGGAATACGTTCCTCTAGGTAACAGATTTAAGTAATAAATATGGCAAGATAGTAGGTTGATGTACGCACGAGATAAACCATTGCGAATGTGAAATGCTGGTACATTAATAACCGATGTAACTGCCAGAATATTAAATGCGTACGTGTACAGGAGCTGCATGTCAGGTTGTTGGATGGAGTTCCATGCCTGTTGCACTTGGTCAGTCAGTACAGGGACGGTTAATGCTGGCTGTGGACGACGCTGGAGTTGTCCGATGATATCCAATATGTGCTGGATTGGAAACAGCTCTGGTGATCGAGTAGGCCAAGGCAACATGTTGACGCTGTAGAACGTGTTGGGTTACAACAGCGGTATGTGGGTGAGCTTTATCCTGTTGGTAAACACCCTCTGGAATGCTGTTCATGAATGGCAGCTCAACAGGTCGCGTCACCAGATTGACATACAAATTTGCAGTAAGGGCGCTTGGGACAACCACCTGCACGTACGTCAGTCTTACTCTGTCGTAACTCAGCCCACCATTGTGGAATTCGTTTGGCTAATGGCGACTTCTACACTAGCCCAGTTGAGAATATGTATGCAGATACTGCCAGACTACCACTGTCATACTGATGCGTTATCCTCCTCAGAGAATAAACACAGATTGTCTTCCATGCCCAGCCACCCATCACATGACCCCTTTTTCGATGACCCCCTTGACCACCAGCATGGGGTGTGCCGTTCTTCTTTGTTATCTCCCTGAGTTTGCTTTTGGCTGCTGTTCCGGCAGCTTATCCTCACATTGCCTGCCACGTTCAGGATGGGTGTGAACACTTCGCCACCTTGGTTTCGTGTGGCGGTCCGTGTTCATCTTGCACTTCATTTGCTTCCCGCGGACACTTCTCAGGATTCAGTCTATCGCTGTACGTTTCTTTGTGTACGTTGATAGCTCTTAAGACTGACTGTAGTGTCGGGTATGCTTTCTTCATTGGCACCGACCTTTCCGGTATCATTTTCCAGAACAGTGCTCGGTTCTTACACCAGAGCGCCTCTGTCCTCCATCTGGCCACCCACTACGTCAGGTGACATAGATTTTTGTGTCTTATGCTCTGATTCCCTCAGTGTCCTTCAGAGCCTCTGTGTGCTCTACACAGTCCATCTCTTAGTGCAAATGGTCCAAGAAAGCTCCCACTTGCTCGCTGTTGAGGGAGACACCATGATGTTCATGTATGTCCCTGGTCACGTCGGTCTGATGGGAAACGAGGCTGCTGTCGAGGCTGCAGTCCTCCTACCTCGGCCTACTAACTCTTCCGTTCCTTCAGATGATCTCCGTGTTGCCGTCTGTCCGCAGATGGTGTCACTTTGGCATCAACACTGGTCTTCTCTTCACGGAAACAAGGTCCGGGAAATTAAACCTCTCCCAAAGGCTTGGCCAACCTCCTCTCGTCCCTCTCATCGCGAGATCATCATTTAGGCCAAGTTGCATGTTGGACACTGTCATTTTAGCCAACGCCATGTATTACGTAGTGATCCACCATCACTTAGTGCTCATTGTCATCAACGCTTGGCAGTTCGTCATCTCCTCATTCAAGCTCTCATTTTTAACCGCTTACGTTCCAGTGTATGTGTGTCGTCTGTGTTATCGGCCGTTTTTGTGAACGACGCGCTTGCTGTCGACCGCGTTTTATTTTTTATCCGTCATAGCAATATGGCGAAGGACATTTCATCTTCGGTTCGGGACCTCCGCTGTCTTGGACCTTTCTCCAAGGGGAAGTCCATGTTTCTAACTCTCTTTCCTTCCGTGTATTCGGCTTAACGTATAGTCGCTTTGAACGTCTTTCACTTATTGGTGTTGTAAAATTATAACACGGGCGCTTGTGACTTCAGTTGTTTTTGCGCTCTAAAACAAAATGAAAAAAGCTTTGATAAGCATCAAGACTCCCATTTTCTGTTGTTTTCCATTGTCTGTCTTTACTGTGAGCCTCATATCACTAGTACGTTCATTTTCCCATTCTGTTTAACTGTACACAGTATACACACATTTCGTCCCCGCGCGATACCTTTGTACGGTTTAAGGCTGATATAATGTTTAAATCAGACATCATGGTATACTCGGCAAATTTCTTGTCTTCAGAGATTTTATCACTTGTCCAGCTATCACTGTGCCATTTATCACTCAACATCTATTCTCGCCAGACAATAAAGACTACATAGACCAGCTTATGGTTTTGCCTAGCTGAACGTTAATTCCTGACACTGATATACCCATTCCATTAAAAAATGCGGATTTTGAATTAAATGTTTCCACTCAAATTACACAAGCAGTTAGGGAAATAGATCTCTCTCTAGACAGACTTCTGCCTACCTTTGCGAGACTAGTACAACTGAAGTACGGTTCATGACCCAGTGACGGCTCGCTGACTACCGTGACTGCCAGAGTAGTCACCCTTCCCTGCAGCACACTTTGAAGAGCCGTTTATTTTTAAAGAGATTTATCCCGTCTTTGCGATTGGTTAACCCCGTGTCCCCAGAACCCGTGTTGAAGGTGCACAGAACCTCATCTGGAGAACTGGCGTCGACGACCAGACGTTGGATCGGGTACGCCGGGTGCACCAAGCACATATGCAGCGTAGGGCGACAGTGTGTTCCCTGCTTTTGAGGCGCTCGCCGTTCATCAGGGTACAAGGGGCCACGCGTCGTGGACGCAGCGAGCACAACCAGCATCTCCTGCACTATCTCGAAGGCTGTGGTACAACCTTCGGCACGCAATTCAAGATTACTGAGCAACACAATGCTGTCATAGTGTGCAGTAGTCGGACCTGGTGATCTAGTGGTAAAGCGCGTGCTTTGAAACTGACAGGTCGCTGTGTCGAATCTCGGCCGGGCCACGGAAATTTTCAGTCTGCTTTTAATCTGTACCACACCTATCAAGGATACAAAGCGTCACCACGAACGACACATAGTTCGCATTGTCTGTTAAATGTAGAACCTTCACTCGGCCATTGAACCGCTCTAAATTACTAGTGTACCGAAAGATCACGATTACCCGTGGGCGGATTAACTGGCTTCCAGATTATACGTTCCTAGCCAGGCGATTTTTAAAAAAATAAAACGCGAAACCTGGAATATTGTTGTTACTGGCTCTAATATTTTCGTTTAAAATACGAGTTTCAAACTGTGATAACGTAGATGGCGGGGAAAAAATCCGCGAGTGGTTAAATATGCATGTCTGTGACCCGTGATGTGAGCAACTAACTAACGTGGATATAGCGAGCGAAGTGTGTTCACTACTGCGGCTATCGAAGAACCTAGCATCATGCTCTCCGAGGCACAGGAATGCGCTGAGCTGTTATTAAAGTATGCAGGACAAGATTCGTTTGGTTATACCGAAAAATGATGACCGCCGTCAGGGAGAAGGTGAATGAAAACGGAAACAAAAAAAAGACGATGATATCCAGAAAGTCAACTGAAAGGAAGTGATGTCAAATATTGTGTTTTAAGAGCAATTTTGTAAAAATACTGTCAAATAGTCCCCTCCTCCCCCCCACCTCCCACGTTATGATCAATTGTTACAAATTTTGGTGAATATTTCAGCCGTGTTTTTGTTGTTTTTAAACGTGTGGTGCCGTATTTGCCTTGTGTAGCCTGTGTATCGTTGAGGAAGTATTCGAAGTACGTGACATTCTGCGTCACTACCGATGTCAGCGGGACGATAGACAGGCTGTGAACGGGGCATAGTTTGCAGAATTAATTCCACAGCCTTCTGTAAGTAATATGCCTCTACATACTCTGAAGGCCACTGTTCAGAGCGTGGCGGAGGGTACTTACCATCAATAATAGCGATTTCCTGTCCCGACCATTCCCGTACTCAGCGAGGGAAAAAGGACTTACTACTTTATATATCTTTGTCCGCGCTCTGATCTTTGCATCTGCCTTCGTGGTTGTGCTTGGGTTATGCAGTGTGGCAGCAGAATTGTCGCAGAATTTCGTGAGAAAAACGTTGCCATTCTTCGAAGGATTCTAGTTTGTTCTCCGATGATACCTGCTATACTTGCAAATTACCTATGCCGACCTGTTAAGATCCTTAAACGCATTTATGAAGTCCTTGAATTTCAGCTATGTTGTATGCTTAATAAGAGATTAAAACTGCTGGAGCAGTTCTCCAGAACTGGTAGCACTAGCATATTGTGTTCTCTTCCATTCACCTTCTCCTAGTACTGACTTCATATGCTTGTTTCATTTCATACAACTTACGGTAATCCCAAATATTTATTCAGTGCCATGAACCATGGACCTTGCCGTTGGTGGGGAGGCTTGCGTGCCTCAACGATACAGATAGCCGTAACGTAGGTGCAACCACAACGGAGGGGTATATGTTGATAGGCCAGACAAACGTGTGGTTCCTGAAGAGGGGCAGCAGCCTTTTCAGTAGTTGCAGGGGCAACAGTCTGGATGATTGACGGATCTGGCCTTGCAACACTAACCAAAACGGCCTTGCTGTGCTGGTACTACGAACGGCTGAAAGCAAGGGGAAACTACAGCCGTAATTTTTCCCGAGGGCATGCAGCTTTACTGTATGGTTAAATGATGATGGCGTCCTCTTGCGTTAAATATTCCGGAGGTAAAATAGTCCCCCTTTCGGATCTCCGGGCGGGAATACTCAGAAGGGCGTCGTTATCAAGAGAAAGAAAACTGGCGTTCTTCGGATCGGAGCATGGAATGTCAGATCCCTTAATCGAGCAGGTAGGTTAGAAAATTTAAAAAGGGAAATGGATAGGTTAAAGTTAGATATAGTGGGAATTAGTGAAGTTCGGTGGCAGGAGGAACAAGACCTCTGGTCAGGTGAATACAGGGTTATAAATACAAAATCAAATAGGGCTAATGCAGGAGTAGTTTAACAATGAATAAAATAAATAGGAGTGCGGGTAAGCTACTACAAACAGCATAGTGAACGTATTATAGTAGCCAAGATAGACACGAAGCCCATGCCTGCTACAGTAGTACAAGTTTATATGCCAACTAGCTTTGCAGATGACGACTAAATTGAAGAAATGTATGATGAGATAAAAATAAATTATTCAGGTAGTGAGGGGAGACGAAAATTTAATAGTCATGGGTGACTGGAATTCGACAGTAGGAAAAGGGAGAGAAGGAAACATAGTAGGTGAATATGGATTGGGGCTAAGAAATGAAAGAGGAAGCCGCCTGGTAGAATTTTACGCAGAGCATAACTTAATCATAGCTAACACTTGGTTTAAGAATCATGAAAGAAGGTTGTATACATGGAAGAATCCTGGAGATACTAAAAGGTATCAGATAGATTATATAATGGTAAGACAGAGATTTAGGAACCAGGTTTTAAATTGTAGGACATTTCCAGGGGCAGATGTGGACTCTGACCACAATCTATTGGTTATGAACTGTAGATTAAAACTGAAGAAACTGCAAAAAGGTGGAAGTTTAAGGAGATGGGACCTGGATAAACTGAAAGAACCAGAGGTTGTACAGAGTTTCAAGGGGAGCGTAAGGGAACAATTGACAGGAATGGGGGAAAGAAATACAGTAGAAGATGAATGGGTAGCTCTGAGGGATGAAGTAGTGAAGGCAGCAGAGGATCAAGTAGGTAAAAAGCCGAGGGCTAGTAGAAATCCTTGGGTAACAGAAGAAATATTGAATTTAATTGATGAAAGGAGAAAATATAAAAATGCAGTAAATGAAGCAGGCAAAAAGGAATACAAACGTCTCAAAAATGAGATCGACAGGAAGTGCAAAATGGCTAAGCAGGCATGGCTAGAGGACAAATGTAAGGATATAGAGGCTTATCTCACTAGGGGTAAGATAGATACTGCCTACAGGAAAATTAAAGAGACCTTTGGAGAAAAGAGAGCCACTTGTATGAATATCAAGAGCTCAGATCGAATCCCAGTTCTTAGCAAAGAGGGGAAAGCAGAAAGGTGGAAGGAGTATATAGAGGGTCTATACAAGGGCGATGTACTTGAGGACAATATTATGGAAATGGAAGAGGATGTAGATGAAGATGAAATGGGAGATATGATACTGCGTGAAGAGTTTGATAGGGCACTGAAAGACCTGAGTCGAACCAAGGCCCCGGGAGTAGACAACATTCCATTAGAACTACTGACAACCTTGGAAGAGCCAGTCCTGACAAAACTCTACCATCTGGTGAGTAAGATGTACGAGACAGGCGAAATACCCTCAGACTTCAAGAAGAATATAATTATTCCAGTCCCAAAGAAAGCAGGTGTTGACAGATGTGAAAATTACCGAACTATCAGTTTAATAAGTCACAGTTGCAAAATACTATCGCGAATTATTTACAGACGAATGGAAAAACTGGTAGAAGCCGACCTCGGCGAAGATCAGTTTGGATTCCGTAGAAATGTTGGAACACGTGAGGCAATACTGACTTTACGACTTATCTCAGAAGGAAGATTAAGGAAAGGCAAACCAACGTTTCTAGCATTTGTAGACTTAGAGAAAGCTTTTGACAATGTTGATTGGAATACTCTCTTTCAAATTCTAAAGGTGGCAGGGGTAAAATACAGGGAGCGAAAGGCTATTTACAATTTGTACAGAAACCAGATGGCAGTTATAAGAGTCGAGGGACATGAAAGGGAAGCAGCGGTTGGGAAGGGAATGAGACAGGGTTGTAGCCTCTCTCCGATGCTATTCAAGCTGTATATTGAGCAAGCAGTAAAGGAAACAAAAGAAAAATTTGGAGTAGGTATTAAAATCCATGGAGAAGAAATAAAATCTTTGAGGTTCGCCGATGACATTGTAATTCTGTCAGAGACAGTAAAGGACTTGGAAGAGCAGTTGAATTGAATGGACAGTGTCTTGAAAGGAGGATATAAGATGAACATCAACAAAAGCAAAACGAGGATAATGGAATGTAGTCAAATTAAATCGGGTGATGCTGAGGGAATTAGATTAGGAAATGAGACACTTAAAGTAGTAAGGGAGTTTTGCTATTTAGGGAGCAAAATAACTGATGATGGTCGAAGTAGAGAGGATATAAAATGTAGACTGGCAATGGCAAGGAAAGCGTTTCTGAAGAAGAGAAATTTGCTAACATCGAGTATAGATTTAAGCGTCAGGAAGTCGTTTCTGAAAATATTTGTATGGAGTGTAGCCATGTATGGAAGTGAAACGTGGACAATAAATAGTTTGGACAAGAAAAGAATAGAAGCTTTCGAAATGTGGTGCTACAGAAGAATGCTGAAGATTAGGTGGGTAGATCACGTAACTAATGAGGAGGTATTGAATAGGATTGGGGAGAAAAGTAATTTGTGGCACAACTTGACTAGAAGAAGGGATCGGTTGGTAGGACATGTCCTGGGGCATCAAGGGATCACAAATTTAGCATTGGAGGGCAGTGTGAAGGGTAAAAATCGTAGAGGGAGACCAAGAGATGATTACACTAAGCAGATTCAGAAGGATGGAGGTTGTAGTAGGTACTGGGAGATGAAGGAGCTTGCACAGGATAGATTAGCATGGAGAGCTGCGTCAAACCAGTCTCAGGACTGAAGACCACAACAACAACAACTTGACGTGCTCCAGATGTTAACTGCTAATCTTGTAATAGGGGACTACGAGGCTCTTCCTCTTCATCTTTATGGGCATTATGTTACACTTACGCACATTTAATGGGAGCTGCCACTCATTACACCAAGTGGAAATTTTGTCCAAGTCTTCTGTATTTCCTTGCAATCTAACGACGACGGTACAGTAAACCGTTTATGTATATTGTCATTTTGGATGCTAATAATGTTTCTTGTGGCACATTCAAATTTCTACTCTTTCTTTGGGCACAACCGATGTTACATGGTTTCAAGCCCTCGCTGGCCGGTATAACTTGCTAGGCAATATTGCTCAAAATTCATTGAGGTAAACGCACACCTGTGAAAAGATGCTCTGTACGATTGTATCTTCTTTTTTCTCACGGTGAGGTGTAGTGGCGAATGTCTTCCATAAATCTAGGGAGACGGAAACGAACTGTTTAGGTATGCATTCTGTTTACAACATGTCATGTACGAATGAACGTAAATGTTTCGCACGCTTTTATAATTTTGTAATGAAGAATCAGCAACACACATAATCAGCAACTTCCATACATTGGTTTCTATTTCTGTGAAGATTGAGATATTGTATGCTGCAATTTGTAAAATGTTGGTAGTTATTGCAAAACTGGTCGTACTTAGTTACCGGTGCGTCTTTAACAGAGGCATCTTCAACGGATATACATAAAAATGCTGGATTCGAAGAATCATTTACATAAATTTTAGTCAGTTTTCATTAACGAAAAAGACGCAAGGAAGCGTGCTCTTACTGTACTCATCATGTAAAAGGGGGCGGTGCTACCGCCAAATAAAGTACTTCGGTTGTGTTCACGAGAATCGATGCAGCTCCGTAGCGTCCGCAAGCTGCCATCTGGCGGTCATCTCCAGAACGATCGCAGAGTTCCAGCTGTTGCCGCTTGGCGGCGCAAGGTGCTGTTGTGTGTTACCCTCGTCGGATCTACCTACCCTCTTCTCCCACTATCTACTAATCTACCGACCTTCACATATCTTTCTTCTTCTAAAACCTCCTGCTCCAATTTTTTTTTATCTGACATGCAGCAGTCATATACTGAATTATAAATTTAAAAAGTTTAGTTTCTTTCACAGTTTCATGTATGTTTTCCAGACAAATGCATTACAAATGCGGAAAGAAATACTTCCGTACATTTTCTACACAGTCACTGCGACAGAGAGTCAATACGGCTGAGAGTGTATTTAGAGATTTCACACAGATAACTACTGGACTGATTTTACTATTTATGTCTTGTGGTGAGCAAATGTGATCGGTAATTGAAAATTTGTGGTGTATCACAGAGGTGACAGTCGTGTGTAGCATTCTTAGGCAGCAGGCTAAGTTTAGGATGGCTGCCTGTAAAGAACAACCGTATGGTTGCCCAAATCCAAGTTCTCTAGCAGTAAAATTGCATTGTCGAAGGCGGGCAGTGCAGTGGTCAGTTGCAAAGGAAAACTTTTTGCTAGTTGTGTGAGCAACCCGCTGTGTAACATAGACTTAACTTCTTTTTCTGTTTTTTGAATTTGGTAGCTCAGCTAATCAATATTTTTTGTATTTATACTGGCGCATGTACTCAGTTTGTTGCTCGCAGATCGTCTGGACGATACTCAATCTCTCTCTCGCTCTCTTTGCCAACAGTGTCGTCATTCACTCTAGATCTACCGCTTCTTGCCTTCTAACCAACTCTGCTAGAATCTGTAAACTTCTCATACCGTCCGTTGATGCTCTCCACAACTAGCGGGTTTCGACCGTAGGCACTTTGGGACTGTCGCTGAACTATAATAGACGAATTACGCTTCCTATATATATATATATATATATATATATATAGGAGAGTATCCGTAAAACCGGAAGTCATGAGTTAAGCTACAGTTTGCAACAAACCTCATAGCCCTATTTGACATAGTTCTTTAGAAATAAACTTCTATAATCAGAGAAATGCTTTATGCTCACCCAGTACATTATATTTGCTTTGAAATTATCTGCACCTCGGCAAATAGTAAAATATAAGCGAAGCGAAAATGGTTGACTTAGATCTGTTAACACGTATTCATTCTTCGTTTTTCCAAGTTTAAGATTTTAAAACTTGGTTTAGGGGTTCTGGGAATTATTGTAGTAAATTGAAATCTCCCCGCCCGCCTCCATTTGCCCCAAATTTCTCACTACACTGATGATGTGAAATGTAAGCCGTAGGATGGTCGTGTGTATTCTTCGTTTTACTGACGTAGGTTCAATCAAGGCCTTGTTTCTTAACATCTGTCAGTCTCAGACCAAACAGTAATTTCTGCTCATTAGTCCCATCTAATATTTTGTTCAAGACTTGCACTTGGTTCCTTGAGGTAATACTATTTGAGAAGACAGGTTATTACTTTTCCTTATTAAAATATTTTGCCTCCATGTCCAATTTTTGGGATATTGTCTTCCTCCCTTGGCATTCTGTACGTAATTTGGTGAGATCATTTAGTTTTAATTCTTCTTGTTGTTTGCAATTAGTGTTGGCTTCGCTTTCTTCATATCCCGAATGGCGTTATTCACATCACATCGCATTATGTCCAGACTGTGATAATTTCCATGTAGAATTCCGTCGCTGCTTGTTAGGACAATTTTATATTTGTAAATGGAAAAACACGAACTGTGTATGTATTCGAATACGACGTTATAGAACATTCGTAGTTTATGCTCATTATGTTTTTTCTGATTCTTCTGTTAAACTATGCACGTACTTAAAGAATGTGAAAGGTTTGTACAATTTTCTATCTGTTGTTCATTACCTCATTATCTTTCTGATACAATTTTTGAAGCATCTTCCCAGATCATCTTCTGAAATTTTTGCAAACAGTCTGTTTTTAGTTATGGATGTTTTATTATGCTTCTAACAATTTTTAGTCGAAACTCTTGGTTTGTCTCCAACTGCTTTGTTTCTATGATTTTTTAAAAGTTTTCATTTCATCGTACCTGCAACACCTATTGCGGTTAGCGTGTTCCTGTTAAGTAATCTTCCCTTTCGTTTGCGTCTGTATAACCATTTTCTGGTACGCTGATCTTCGTACGTAATTTAATCTTATATGCCTCCATAGTTTCTAGTGTATTCTCAGAAAGCTTATTTCTGATTTCCAGCCCGTAGAGTCTCTTCCTTTGTTAGCAATTTAGCGATAAACGAAAGCTGGGGTAAAAGACACGAAAAAAGTTCAAAGGGGATTAAATCATAAGCGCGAAATACATTACAGAAAGGATCTGAGCTGCATAAAATTCAGGAAAAAATAAACATGTTGCATTGTGGGGACGGTGCGCGGTGCAAACTGTAACGGCTGGGCGAGACGAAAACACGTGACATCCGTAGTGCAACAGTGCGGAGGAATAAACAGTCCGTCGTGGGCAGAGGCGTGTAGGCAGGAGTGGGAGTCGCGGGCAAACCTTAAATGAGGCCCGTGCCCCTCGTGCGCGCCAACCTGATTCCCAATTCAACACATCGTTTCTTATCACTGTAGCATCGTAAGAGGAAAAAATTTGTAGACGCTCTCGACCCTTTCGAAATAGAGTTGCTTTTTGATAAACCTCGTAGCCTCTTCTGCGCCTTTAAGACATAGACTAAAATCCCAGAACTTTTTTTTTTAACCGTTGTATACTCCATCCATGATGAGTGCTTCGTCACAGGCCTGGGCCAAAACATATTGTCACTTTCGTTCTGTAGAGTCAATTAACTGGTGTTTTTGATTGTTCTGTGATCTGGATAAAAAAAGGTAATGGATTCTCATATCCTAACCTCACAGTGATTTCCCTAGAATAACTTCTTCTTTGATTATTTTACCCTGGCAAAAGTTTTGCCTGTGCTGATCGATTAAAGTTTTTTTTGCACTGTTCTTCCCCATTTTAATTTTTCCTTATTACTTCCTCTTTTTTTTTTTTTTTTTTTTTTTTTTTTTGCGTGCTAGAGGCACCTTATCCTCGACGGCGTTCACACAGATACAACAACCGAGTGGCACCCCTTCTATTGTCCTGGATTGCTACCTTACTTGTGAGTTCATTATTTTTTCCATATACTTGTTGAGTAAACAACAGATCTCGATGTGCCAAAGTTCTCAACAATACAGTCGTCTCCGCAGCGGCCCATACCTTTGCTTGGCATCAGTTAGAGACAACGCAGCTGGCGAGCAAAGCAGCAGCAGCAGTAGTAGTAGTAGTAAATCACTGCACACACTTTACACACATTGTTTCATAGCACTGCACACGCACACGCGCGTTCTCTGGCCCATTTTCTGTACCGCAACTTCACATTTACTATCCTGAAAAACTGAGTCAGCATCCCTCTATAATGAGCGAGATATTGAGCTCAGAAAGAGGAGTATTGTGCTATGCATAGTTTTGGGGTAAGTTTTTCCAGAAAAATAAAAAAGAAGGAACGTAGCAGTCCACAGTAAACACTCTCCTTAAATGTAGTATGAGCACTGAACAGTCATAGGAGTCAGAAGGTAAGGCATCAACAGACATCTGAGTCCTGGTAATCCTTGTCACCCAAAACATTGGCGTCTATCTTTCTGTGGACAGATAAAAAATTCTCACAAACATGTATATTTGATGGATATGGAGATCTCCTACACTGCATTTATGTTCAAGCAAATTTATTTTGAAGACCAATAATCCAGACGGTTCATCAAAGTTTCGCCAGAGGCAATTTTTTTGTTGAAGGAGTATGCATTTTATAAATCTTGTCGTTACAGCAAATTGGAACACAACAAATTATACGTTGTCTTTCAGTCTCTGTGTCAAGTGATCCCTCTATCGCTTGTATGCAGATTGTTGGTCGAATGTGCCATCATGGTGTCTTTAAACACACATTTTCCACCCGCGCATCATAGGAAACAATGCTGTTTTATGGGAATTTTTAACGATTGTAGGCGAATTTCAAACAAGCTGTATTTTTGTCGGAAAACTGCTTTTACTTTTTAAATCATACGTGTATTATAAAAGGAATGAAATGGGATCTGAAATCGTTGTTTATGCGTACGAATAATTAATGTGGATCAGCTTTCGTATTTGTGTCAGTGCAGTTCGTATGTTCAGTGCCAGTGCAGTGCGCCTGTCTTGGCTTCTCGTCTTCCAGAAACGGAACCGGTGAAAGTAGCTGGATTTAAGAGCTGCTGATATTGACACTTCTTCCTGCTAGTTTCTTTGCGCTGTAGGCCTGACGCAGACCGTCATTATTTAATGCTGTGTTTTATTTCGATGATAAGCAGAGTAAGATTTTAGGTGCAAATTTCAGATGGAAAATGTGCTAAAAATGTAAAAAGAGGACGAGAAGGTGCTTATGTACTAAGCTAATTCAACTAATTCTCTTTCCGCTATTCTAGATCATAGAGTTACAAAGAAGTACATCAAATCATTACTCATAACGAGGAGGAAAAAAATCCATCAATTGTACTTAAAGACATTAAGCATATCACTAGAAAAATAGTCTGTTTATATTAGGAGATAGGAGATAGTTGCTAAGCCTTCTTGCGACATCCGCAGAAACCGGTGGCGCAAACTTTGTATTCACTCAGATTGGCAAATGTTCAAAACATATTCTATGTACAGTTTCATCCAGAATTATACCCACGTCCCAGACACTCTCCATGTAATTTATACTTAAAGTACTCTCATCGGGCACTGATTTGTTTGTGTATTTTTGAAGAAATCCCTTAAGGCTGTATGGTTCACATTGCTGAATGGAATTCACGCATGTGTAAGAGCTGCAAATAAGTCAGTGATGATTTTCTTCAAATTTTGGCTGTTTGAAGAACGCTTTCAATGCATTTTGTAAAAGAAGTTGTCATGAGTTGCTTATGTGAAGAGCCTAGTTTTTGTATGCTTGGAACAGGAAATGAGATGTTTGATACGACCTCGCTGGTGTTTTATATCTAACAAAATTTCTGAGCAGCAAATGGTACATTGCATAACAGTTGCATCAATTTCTATGGAATCTTGTTTGAATTCATTGGCTAGAACAAAAAATCGGGCACTGGACGTTTTCGGCATGCTAAAAATCTGGTACTCATTGAGTAACTCATTGAGTAACGAACTTACACCAACAGCGGGCTACTGTTTCTGGTGAAGTTAAAAGGATAGAATGAAATACAGTCACTGTAAGTTGAGTTGTTGCAGGCTATTTATAGCGGTAAATTGAGGGAAAGAGGATTTGTCGTACAAACATTTATTTTCCATTGTACAGGTCTGCTTCCAGTCCCGCGTTTACTGAAAGAAGTACGCTTACTATTCGCATGTTTACTGCAAACTGTGGAGACGTTAATTGAAAGTTAAATATTTTGTATTTATTCGAAGCCAAGCACAAATGGAATTAAATTCGCAATTAGTTTCTCTTCTAAATAAGGAAATGCGCTTAAGAAGATTCCTGAACAGCTACAGTAAAAGAGAAAAGGAGATTCCGGATATGGTACGAGGGGAAAAAGGATAAAACTTCTAAAAAAAAAAAGGGAAAAAGCAGCATAAGAAATTAGTCTTTTCGCAACTAGAGTCGAAGTTTCGCACTGAGGCATCTTTCCGAAGAGCTCTCATATGTCATAAGGGAAAAAAGGAACGCATCTAAAAACCCTTACCATGGTGATAGGTAATGCATAGCAATGAGTGTGCATTGGTAAATGACCTTTTACGCCATTGTTCACCAGCTGATCTGATCAAAGTAGTAGTTCCGTCGACAAGGTGTTTATTCCGCGCCTCTCCCCCCATACCCAAGCAATGCATCACTGACAACATCGCGAAAAATTATCTTTTGCAATCGGTCACACACTAGCGATGCACACAGCAGTTTCAACCAATATATCGAAGGTCATTAAGTCAGGGAGTTATATTATCGAAAGTTGTCTTGTTTGTTTAACTGTACTGCGTTTTTTCAACAATATTTTTGAGAATATACTCTTAAAAAGAGAGTCGAAATGTACTGAACTTATTTTGAAATGTTCTTGGTTAATAACTGTAACGTACGCAACAAGAAAGCGTTTCAGACTTCCATTATCTGCTACTTATATAAAGGAACGTTATTGATAACGTCCGCAGTTGTTGAGCTAACTTTGATCAGTTCAAAATCAGTTGAAAATTTCCTCATTTTCCTGATTCCTCTTCGCTGCCTCTCTTTCCACCATGTTCCAAATACTTTTTTTTATGTTGTTGCTGAATTAATGTATTTTACTTACCACTTTACAGTGGTAAAACACTGTACTCGTATTCATGAGGATGTCGCAAATACTAAACATCACAACATGACGATTTTTGGGACTGTGCTATTCGTTCCGTTTGTCCTTGTCAGTTCCTATTTCACCCTTAGACCACGAGCACTGTGCTGACACAGAAACGTCGAGGTACATGTTGATTGCGTACATATTGTGATTTGTATAAAGGCAGTTTTCATTGTATGTTTGCTGTACTTGTAATGAGATGTTTGTGGTAGTTAAGAGTGGAACTCTTGGTGTTTCCTTTGTAGTTTCTTCTTCTTCTTCTTCTTCTTCTTCTTCTTCTTCTTTCGCTTATGCCCTTTTCCCGCGGTTTCGCAGGGTCGGCACGGTTAGGAACGGATTTGGCAATGTTAGTGTTAAGGATGTGGCGCAGACGAATATCGAAATTTTGCATGACCAGCTGAAGTTTCGGCACATCGCTGCTGTCGATGACCTCCTGGATGGTTATTTTCAGCTCATAAATGGGGTTATTGCTGTACACCTTGTCTTCAATATAAGGCCACAAAAAAGGAGCCGCATGTGTTCAGCTGTAGAGACTGTGGCGGCCAATCGAGGCCCCTGCCAGTGGCCTCTGTGTATCCCAGAGCCAAAATGCGGTCCCCAAAGTGCTCAATCAGGACATCAAACACTCTCCTGTTTCGATGGGGACGAGCTTCGTCTTGCATGAAGCACATCTTGTCGAAATCATGGTCACTTTGGATAATGGGGATGAAATCATACTCCAAAACCTTCACGTACCGTTCGGTAGTAACCGTGCCATCAAGAAATATCGCACCGATTATTCGGTGACTTGACATTGCACACCACACAGTCACCCGTTGAGGGCGAAGTGTCTCCTCGATCGCGAAATGCGGTTTCTCAGTCCCCCAAATGCGCCAATTTTGATTATCGACGAACCCATCCAAATGAACGTGGGATTCGTCGCTAAACCAAACCACGCGTGCGCATACTAATTCCCATCCGTGCAGTTTGAACATTCTAACTCAAACCGTTCAGAAATAATGACAATTTTATTTCATATAGTTCAGTAATTGTTACCCTGTGAATCTGCTATATGGGCGTGACTGCGACCAACTGTTCCTGTCGGCAGCAGTGCGTTTTCATCTGTTCCTCCTAACTCTGCGATAACTTGGTTTAGTGGCGCCATGTATTTAAATCCTGGTCGAAGAGTAGGCTGGTATGCAATAAATTAGGTAAATTTCGTGGTGCTTCCATAATAATTTAATGCACTTTCTTAATAGATTTTAACAGCATCAATCCTCCTCCGTCCGACTGTTTCCGATACGGTTTCGTTAGAGCGTGGCACATCCGTCTACGCTAAGGCAGCTGCCTTACAAAGCTGCGCGGGGCTTTTCGCCGGAAGAGAATTGGGGGTCATATTTTATTTTACCAGTCCGCTAGCGGTGGCATTTCCTCGTTAACGTGGCCAGCCGCTCGCCGCAGAATAAGAGAACAAAGGCGGCAAATACATTTCGCGTCTCGCTTCTGCTTACTGCTAGACCATTACCGTAAAACATACTCGTATTCGTCATTTTTGCTGTTGCCCTGAAACTCGGCATTGCAAGAAGTTTCTTGTTGTCAAGGGGTAGACAAAAGCCACAGTTCCGTTTGATGTATTGAGTGGCACTGTTAACAGTGTCTGATGAGGCTCGACTTCCGACCGCGAGAGTTTTGCCACGAGTTTGAATATTGTTAGTCTACAATGTGTAACGTCATTTGGAACAATCTAACAGGTGTATGCGATTGTTATTCGGGTGGGTCTAAGGTAACAACATTACATTTTGCTAATTATCTCATATTTTTGCCATTAAAATTTTATATCAATTATATTTTATATACGCTGACTGAAACCAATGAAGAAGATCGATAATTACGAAGTATGTAGTTGAAACTATGTTGTGTATAAACTTATTTTCGTTATTGATGTTTGTAAATAATTGGTCTTTTCCTGAGGGAATGATTTTCTAATAAATTTCTGAAAAATAAGGGATGCACTACGTCTTTTAGTTTGGATTCTTCTTACGTTAGTGTGCAACGCGTAGCGAGACTAGCAGTCAGTCGTAGCTTCGCAGTGGTAAACACCAGTCGATCGCTGGTGTGCACAACGTGCAGTTAGTTTTGTGCAGTAAAGATGTTGCACGGTGTTATATGGAGACGTCGGTTCGGTGCGATTTGCAGTAGTAAACCGTCTCAGTTATGTAACTGCCTTGGATGGAAGATTTTTCGAGGCTAAATGTACGTCGAAGTTCCAGTTCTAGCAAGCAAAATTCAAAACGGTGGAGAGTGGTTTGCATCTTTTAAGTATGCGACGTGAAAATAATATTTTATAAGAAGTGCTCACACGCCTGGGCTGCCCTTAAAAGGCAGGGACGTTTCTTTGTTTCGTATTAGGCCTGTAACAGGAGGATCAATTATTTAAGGAAACGCTGTTATTTAGTTCTTACAGTATAGTGCCACGCTGTATAAGTACGTGTGTTAGTGTTGCAAGATTATCATTTCCTTTCTGGAATGCCATCTTCGCAAGTAATTTTATTAATTGAAAAATAATTATTTGCAGTAAAAATATCTATGCAGGAACGCTATATCAACTTTCTAGAAGTATAAATGAGATACACAGAAAAAGTATGTAATTAATTCATAAATTAAAAATGCTATTATTCGGGTTCTGAACGGTAACTAAAACTGTTCATTGTTAATTTGATTATTCGGATCATCCTAAATTAACGTAAAATAACATTGTTAAAGAGTGACATTTCTCTTTGATAAGTTCAGTAGTGTCACTGGGAAAAGTAGAACAACAAATTTGTGCTTCCTTGATTGCATTTTTTCACTAACTTCAGATTGTAAAATTTCAAGAAAAATTATGTTAATGATTTCGAGTGCAAATAGTGTTGTGAATTGGCAGGAGCCAATTCACGGGGTTTGGAGGAAGCTGAAAGGCACGCGTTTAAGCTCACGCAAGCTGGCGTGAGGTCTGGAACATTACAAGGAAATGAGAACTTACAAAAACGGACGCAGTTGCTGTAATACTTAACTTTAATCCATAATTGTAGAACATCTCTCTTGACTGTACATGCTTCACAAGATAAATATCTATTGATAATGGCGCCTTGCTAGGTCGTAGCAAATGACGTAGCTGAAGGATATGCTAACTATCGTCTCGGCAAATGAGAGCGTAATTTGTCAGTGAACCATCGCTAGCAAAGTCGGCTGTACAACTGGGGCGAGTGCTAGGACGTCTCTCTAGACCTGCCGTGTGGCGGCGCTCGGTCTGCAATCACTGACAGTGGCGACACGCGGGTCCGACGTATACTAATGGACCGCAGCCGATTTAAAGGCTACCACCTAGCAAGTGTGGTGTCTGGCGGTGACACCACAAATAGAACAACACTTTTCAGTTTTTGTCCCTTCAGGACTGTCGACCGATAGCTGTAGCTAGTAATAAGTTTCTTCAGACGGAAAACGCACTAGGTAAGGTCGTACTGATTCTCATCCCAGTAATGAATACAACCAGTGTCGATCGGTTGATGGTTCAAAAATAATGACTAAGGCAAGGAGTGCAGAGATTGTGTACAGTGTTATAAGGACAGCCCACCCTAAAAAATGATAAACGCATGGAATAATAATAATAATAATAATCCAGTTATTTTAGGCAACGGTTAAATACCTTTTAAAACCGAAATCATTAAAAACTTTCGCATAAATCAATCATTACAGTGTCTAGTTGTCGCAATATTAGCTTGCTCTTGTTCACAGCTAATACGCTTGTAGCATTACGTTACTGTAATAAAATTACGCAAGGGTAAAGGTGCGACCCAAAACACAGACAAGTTGAAGTATCGTTCACAAAAATAGTGAAATCGCCCACGTTAAGTCTGGTTTCTTCGTGAAACACCAGTTTCAGGTTAATACTTAAAAGTATAATTTCATAGGATCGTGTTGCAAGAGGCATGGAAAATATTACTGGCCTGACGCTGAAGGATTATTTCCAGTAAACTTACATCTCTAAGTAATATTCTTTAAGGTTAATGTTTTTCCAACATTTTTACAGAAAGTAAATTCCGTCCGTGAAATGATATTCTAGAACACCTGCCGAATACCCATGTACCCTGGCATAAGCATGGAAGCGCGAAAATCGTACGAATAACGCGAGTTTCTCAACAGTTCTAACTCAAAATTCCTGTTCTTTCTCGTTGTCCAAGCGCCATTCTGGACAAATGCACTTCGCTGAAAACGAAAATTTTCTTTTCAGTTTGAGATTTCGGTGCCGCCTCACAATTTTCTGTTAAGTTACTACGTAAGACTTGTCTAATATTAGCAGTAAAAAACTGTCCACCATATATAATTTATTTAGCCCATAGCCATCAACCACTTTTATCGCGGTTTCACTTCCGGCGTGGAGAGTTGTACGTATGTCTCATCTAAAGTAACAAATCAGTGTAAAAAATCAGTCCTATTCCAATTAAAAGCTGTTGAAACTTTGCTGAGAAAATAATTTTATCATTGTGAATTTTAAAGTTTTCCCGGCGAATTGATAGTTCAAACAAATTTTGGGCTTGCAGCTGGTCATCGTTTAATTCATTGCACGATATTTTGACTGGGGAACTACCAATCGTCTTCAAGTGAACCATCGAAGACAGACGAAGACAGACGAAGACTTGCTCCGTTCCGCCGTATATAGCGCGCTGCGACTATTCCGCGAGTGCATCGAAATCGAGTTGACAGGCGGGTCCTCTGCATTTTTCTTTCGAACATGCCTGAAAGAACAGACACCATTTTAACCCTGGAGCCATTATCAATAAAGATATGCAGGAATTACGACACGTAGCTGCCAGTGAGCATTGATTTACATAATGAGGAATGTAGAAAATTTGTGCCCGATCAGGATTCGAGCCTTGCTCTCGTGCTCACTAGGCAGACGCTGTGACCACTGAGCCATCCGGACCCAGTGGTCATCGCAATTGCGCGTATTTCCCCAGCACGCCTCCCGTCACGCCCAAATTCTCAAATATCCGCACTCTTCTGACGTAGGGGCCCTGCCTGTTATCTATATCTTTTCTTCTTTTTGTGGGCATCATATCATTTACAACAGCAATAATCCTCTGTAAATTTCAGGTAAAGTGATTTTCTGCCCACCATCTAAGATTGCAGACCTTTTGGGATCATTGAAAAACGACCTGCTATTGCGGAAGGCTGGAATTTGCAAAATACCTTTCGTTGTGATATGACTTACATGGACAGACGACACGTACTGTGGAAGAACGCTGCACGGAACATAAACGTTGCACTCGCCTTTTCCAACCAAGTAAGCCCGTTATAGCTGAACACTGTATTTCCACGGGACATTAAATGGAGTACGACAGAACTATGATTCTGATCACAGCAACATCTTTTTGGGACTCCATTATTGAGGAATTCGTGGAAATATGCGTGGCGGAAAATCTGATGGACCGTGATAGTGGCTACCAGTTGGACAGTGCACGGAACCCCATCATCTCCACGACTTGTTCTGATCGAAGAAAACAGAATGCGACAACGTCCGCGGCGAACGATGATGCAGAGGACAGCTGAGTTCCGCTGTTCCACGAGCGAGCTGCCGCCAGGTGGTGTGGACAGCCTGTCAGTTTGATTTAGACGCAAGCGTGGAGCACTCGCAGCGTGCTATGTATTGCGTAACGGAGGAAGTCATCATCGTCTTCAACGGCTCACCTGAAGATGGCTGGCAGGTCGCCAGTCGAAATATCATGGGTTGAATTAAATAATAAGCCCGAAATTGGTTTGAAATTTTATCATCCCTTTTAAGCAGCATTCGATTAATGCGACAGCCATCTTGCACAGAGCTCTCTCACAAGTAATACACATATGGCGTCGTCTACTTTACACACCTTTTAATTCACACGTCTGTTCGTTTGCAAGCAGTTCTGACACACACCGCTAGGTGGCAATGGCATCGTTTTCACAGTGATGTGGGATTTTAGTTCACCATAGTTCAGCCAATTTTCACGTAATATTTATGAATTTTATACACGAACCTAGCTGGTAAATCAGTTTATGTATCAGTGAAAATGATATCAAAATCTCTAAAGTAATTCATGCTGAGACTAGCCCGAACATTAAGACAGAATTGCAGAGGGGACTTCAGTTTATGTATGTACGGGATAAATAGATAAAAGAAGAGCATGCTGCTGCTTTCATCAGGTACCATAACATGTTGCTGAAATGCGTCGTGTAAAACTGAACACTGTTCTTGAGACAGTCGCTTACCAGGTCAGCCTAATAAGGGTAATTTAAGTGAAACTAACAGCAAATGGGAAGACAACTTGTTTATCTGTTCATATCACACAAATTTTTGTAGCGAAACGACGTTTCTATTAACACGTGTATCTATACGTTTCAGTAACATCTGTATTGCAGTTTGTCAAGGAACATAATTTCTAATAAAAAGGAAATACAACTACTGTGAGAATTTAGAGTTTGAAGTTAACACTACGAAGATTGTTGCTGTGCCGGCCAGTGTGGCCGAGCGGTTGTAGGCGCTACAGTTTGGAACCGACCGACCGCTACGGTCGCAGGTTCGAATCCTGCCTCGGGCATGGTTGTGTGTGATGTCCTTAGGTTAGTTAGGTTTAAGTAGTTCTAAGTTCTAGGGGACTGATGACCACAGAAGTTAAGTCCCATAGTGCTCAGAGCCATTGTTGCTGTATATTAGTAGGCACTATCAACTTTAAACTGGTGGTTACACTAATAATAGGTGGGCATCGGAATTAAAACTGACTTGACAAAAGCCAGCAAGATGTCTAGTTACCAGATGATTGCATCTCTGGTGTCTGATGCTGATAAGCAATGATCAACACAGCACTCAAAACTGTTAAAGTTACTGCAGTAAGTACAACAAACTGAAGAGTATTCTAAACATACGTTTTTTCTTACCTTTCCTCGCATGAGTTCCCTTAGTACTCCACTACCCCAGTAAGTGAATCCATTACTGAACGTAAATAAGTGTAACGCATTGTGCATAAATAGGAGAAAGAAATCTATTACTGTAAGATTACACGAATGGCGACAAATCACGGGAATCGCCATAAAATACCAAGAAATAACCATTCGGAGCGCCAGAAACTGAAACCACCTCGTAAAGCAAATAGTAGGAATAGTAGGTGCCAGACTGAGTTTCAGTGTGAGAATCTTAAGGAAATATAGAGAAGATCAATGAAGAGCGGCCCGTTTCGCCACGGGTTCGTTTAGTCTGCGCGAGAGCTTTACCGACTTTTTTTTTTAAGTGGCAGACTCTAAAAGAGGCGTTGTGCCTCACCACGGAGAGGTTTATTATTGAAATTCCGGGACAGTACGTCCCGAGAAGTCTGGAAACACATTACTTCCTCCCATACGCGCCTCGCGAAATGATCACGATGAGAAAATTAGATGTCATAATAAGCTTTACCGGCAATGATTAAATGGGAAAGAAAAGGGGAAACCTTCCACCATATACGGTGAAGTGGCTCGCGAAGTGCAGACGTAGATGTAGTATTAGATGTAGATGTAGTATCCAAATGGATCTATACTAGACATTAAGCGACAGATGCTTCATTTACATCGCTAGTGTGGTTTTTACGTCGATCTACTTGCCTGCATCTGCTATTCATAGAGAACACACTTCACCGTCACTTCACCCGCGTCGCAGGACGAGTACTGCCCACAGCAACGGGGAGGCAGCAACGAGGAGGCGTGCACTCTGTGATACAGGAAATAACATTATTTCTATTGCTCTGTGTCTTCACTGCGCACAAACTAATCTCCTGCTAAACTACAGCACTGTATGGGTATCAACGAATTAGAAACATCTTTCTGGGTAGCGATGTTTACTTGCCTCGTTGATTAGGGTTTAACGTCCCGTCTTTGACGAAGTCATTAGGGACAGAGCATAAAGTCGTATTGGGGAAGGAAATTGGTCGTGCCTTTTACGAAGGAACGATCTTGGTATTCGTATTCTTTAGGGAATTCACGGAAAACCTAACTCTGGATGGCGGCCGCACGGAAAATGGAACCGCCGTCATCCTGAATGCGAGACAGTGTCTTACCATGATTCCACTTCCCCCGGTCTATTTTTAATCAGAAATGGATCAGTTTTTCATTTTGGATGTAAGGGGGCGAGGCAGCTATCTACGAGTCCCCCTCCTTGACTGCTATCTTATTTCTCAATGGGCAGAGATGTCACCCACGCTCCTATAAGGTTTCTGCCAGTACACGAAAACGCAGTGGACCATCAGTAATCTGCCATGTCTAGAGTGGCACTGCACGTGTATGGGACCAAGAAGCAAATTGCATGGTACTGGCTATTATTCTTCTCTCCTAGGTTTTCAGTAATTATTTCGCTCACATTCCCGTTGAGACAATTCTGAAATTCTACCTAATTCTAAAGAATTTCAGTTATTCGCTTTCTTGGAACAGTCATAGACATTTACGGTGTTCAGTATCTGCCTCTCCACCAATAGCGCTGTGATTTTTTTTTCCTCCCCAAGGGATCAAACTGCTGAGGTCATCTGTCCCTAGACTTACACACTACTTAAACTAACTTAACGCTAAGGACAACACTCACACCCATACCCGAGGGAGGACTCGAACCTCCGGCGGGAGCGGCAGCACGATTACTGCATGGCGCCTCAAACCGCGCGGCCACTCCGCGCGGCAGCGCTGTGATCCTCCTTAGATATTTTCGAGGTCTGATCAGTTTATTCTCGTGGAGCCGTTTCAGACTGCTGTGACGTCTGTATTGAACGTCACCGTTGCCTTAACAAACCTCCCGTTCTGCTGTCCCCATTCTTGGCATAATTGGTCTCTCCGGTTAGATATATTTAGTGCTTCGCTATCCTACATTTCCAGTCGTACTAATTTTTTAAAGATATATTCCACAGACGCGTGTAGTGCTTCTTGTTAAAATTCATTAAAGTACAAACCTGTCACAGGAGGGCACAAATTGACTGCTCCGCGCCTTACAGCTGCCACTAAAAATTTCTTACCATTACTGACCTATCAAACAAACAAAAATTCGCTATGGTCTTAGGCCACAGTATGTGTTATTCTCAGTGCCGTAAGCTGTAATGTAGGCACAATCATTCATAGTTATTATTTTAGATAGAATCTCCTACTGGGAATTAAAAAATGAGAGGAAGAGGGCTGCCATACTGGTATGATACGGCTGAGCGACGGAAAACTGACCCATCAACTATAGGATGAAGAGTGTATCGAAAGCTCACAGTTAGCTCTGACACATCTGCGCTAAGCTAAATTGATCGACGGTAACGTCGGCGCATCGTCACAAATTCTAGAGAAGCGAACGGAGCCGCACGGTCATTTTGAACGTGCGCTCGCGAAGTTCACTGAAAGCTTTTCATTCGAGCAGCAGCTTACTGCACGCATTCAGCAGGGGGCTCTTTGCCATCCCACGTGCGTAGCCTGTCTGTAGATGGAAAGTGGAAAGAAATATGGCCGTTGCCACTTTTACGGCTCTTTTACGGCGGAACTACGTGAGCGTCGGTAAAACGTATTTACGCGCAACAGGAAACGTATGACCAGCTTTCTGCGAGGCAGCCGACCCCAAGTCCAAGTCACGTCGTACGGTACTCGTACGACGAGCCCCCATCTCTCCTCTCCCCCCCCCCCCCCATCTCTAGCTTTCGTTGACAAATTTTAGCATTATAGTGGTGGTCTCTGTTTGCACACAAGACGTGTATTTGTGGTATTTCGTCAGTGGATCACACAACAAATATACTGCAACACCCATTGGCTCCTCGCCACTATTTTGGTAAAGTGAACACTAGAACAACTATTTCCAGGCAAGCGGTATCTCTACTCTTTCATAAGAGAGTCATACATCTGCCAGCAGCGTTACGACTTTTTTTAAATGTAATAACCAATTCTTCAATAACCACAACAAAATTGACAGTTTTCTCAAAGTACCGTGCCCTTTCAAACGATAAGGACCGAGCATCAGTGAAGCTGGTCGGTGATTCACTTGCTTCATCTCCCTCTCCTCCTACCTCCTCCCCCCCTTTCTCCTCCCCTTCCCTCAGCCCTTGAGTGACTGCGACAGCAGGCGGCAGAGAGCCAGAGTAGCACAGCTTTAGTAGCGGCGCCTAGAAATTAATTAGCATGGCGCTGCCCTGTTGTCCCTCCTCGCCGTGGCCGCACTAAACGGATTACGAATTAATTAAGCCCTATCTAAACCGGAGACCAACTTGTCCAGGCCACCTCACAAAAGCTGTCCAGCTCCAGATAAGTAGTAACACTTACCGAGCTCGAATAATGCGTCTCTCAGTCCGCTTCTAACAACGGCAGCAGACTCCGGTCATCTAATGTAAATGACAGCCCACTCATTTCCTTAATAGAAAGTCTTACATCTCACCAAATTTGGTATGAAACCAAACAAGAAGAGTAGAGATAAAAGAATCACCTACCACTGCAGGTTAGGACACAAGGAGCATACCTCAGCAAGCGCTGTGTGTTGAGATTGACTGCGAAAATACGGTCCCCAGTTCGTCGAGCTTGCTCCTTCACAATTACAGATATCGGCTGGTCCGCGATAAATGAAGAGTATGAAAACACAAAAACGTTACCTTTAGCAGAAAACAAGGCTGCAGTTCTACCAATTGTTTAACGTCTCACTATTTGCGGAACTGAGTAGCCTGTGGCTCTGACATTTGGATCAAATAACTGTGGAAAATCAGGAATACTCCATTAGTTCATGTCTTCAGCATTTTCAGCCACACTTCTCCAATACGAGATCACTGAGAGTCTTTAATATATTTTTGGATCAGTTATTGCTCCTCGAAAACATGAAGACGTAGTTTATATTGTTGGTAAGAGTAAGTTAGGGTCGCAAATGTTGCTTGTTGTTTATATTTAAAGTAATATGTGTGCTCGTAATGTCCTAGCTAGAACAGCACACATGTACCTGGAATATCATTAGTATGATTAGAGGGAAAATAAAAAACATAGGGACAATATACTTCGTAGGACAGCGATTCCGAACTTGGAGGTAATTACCGCCTGAGAGGTGAAGTGTAAGTTTTGAGGGGAAAAACAAAGTCCAAAAGTGTTCCGGTCACGAAACTAAATTATATTTAAAATACCGTTACTAATATCATTACTCCGTAAGATAGTAATGGTGATTACATAACTTTACAACAAAAGGTTTTTTTTCTAAACTACTAGCATTGATGTGTGTGACAGTGTGCTGGAACGTGCAGCTTGTGAGTCGACTGTATGAACAAATATCTCGCTTAGGTAGTCCACCCAAACCGCACATACTTGGTGTCTTCCATCTGTGTCAGTATAATTGAGAGATACACATCACATATGCTTAAATATCAGATGAAAATGTTTCTCGGAGTTGTAGGTAGTTCCCACAATAGATCAGATATTACTTCATTATTCACTTCGCAACAGTAAAAGAACTAATTCACATTACAACACAACAGTAACTATTTAATGGCAAAAACACTGCTGTATGACCTACATTGTATTATTATTATTATTATTATATCTCTCTTGAATTCTCCCAATAAATAGAAGACATGAAAATAGGCTTTAATTCTTTCCGACAGGATTTGTACTGTTTTTGTTTTGATTGCTCTGATGTAGCTTCCCATTTGTCTACTTGAGTCTGAAGGTGTCTCTCCCTAAAATGTCAGTTGGTCTTATATTTGCGTTGCTGAAGTCCTTTCGGATTTCATTCAGCCAAGGGGTTGAGCTATCAAGTGATGTTACATAGTACATTATCCCCTCTTTCAGTCGATTTTCTGGTAGTTTGTTGAGATGGCAAAGAATTTCATTCGCCTCTTCTTAATGTCAATTTCGATGTTTGAAGACCTTTTCTGTTGTTTCGATTGATTGTAGCCTGTAACCATCTTGGGTATATCTTGCTCCTAAAATTTTACTGATGATCTTTCTCTTTCCTTTCTTGATTTCTTCAAGTTGGTGCTTCCTGTTATGCGTCAAGACTGTTGGTTTTATGACTGTGTTGTAGCGCCGAATTTTTTTCTGTCTTGACATGGCTTTCTCGTTGCAGAGGTTTTGGACTAAACCTGTGGTTTTTTTAATGCGATTTTGCAGTGAGATTTTAACATGGCCTATCGGTTCGATGAATTCTCAGAGATATTTAAAATACAGGCCTTTGTAGATTCTTTTGAGGCCCCTGATTTCTGTCTTTGAGCTCAAGAATTCAGTTTTCTCGAATGAGATTTGTAAGACCACTTCTTCTGCACATTCTTTAAATGTCTCGAACGGTTTGATGGCAGTTTCTTCGGCGTCTGCCAGCGTCACCAGGTCGTCTGCAAATGCGAAGTTTGCTAGGTAGAGTTTGTTTCTGGCAAAGCCCAGTAGGATTGGCTTCCAAAACCCACTTTCGAGTTTCTTCTGCCACAGCCTTGTCTAGGACGACATTGTACAGAATAGCAGGAGTCAATCTCCTTGTCTCACATCTGTTTGAATGTCAAAGGGTTCTTAAATTCCCACAATTTTTTACTTTAGATTTCGTGTCAGTTAGTGTATTATTATTATTATTATTATTATTATTATTAGTATTATGAGAAAACCTTTCTGAGACGTTATGTCTGGTTAAAAATGGAAAGTGACGCGCGGACCTTGATCAAGCGAGACTTCCCTTCAACTGTACGGTATATGTTACATTGCATTTAGGAACTTTCGGGTAATTGAACATGTATCAATAATTACATATTTCTGTAGTTGTATATATACGTTTGGATGTAGCTGTATTGCGTTGATGTACTGGTGGATATTGTGTGGTATGACTCCTGTAGTTGATAGTATAATTGGTATTATGTCAACTTTATCCTGATGCCACATGTCCTTGACTTCCACAGCCAGTTGGATGTATTTTTCAGTTTTTTCTCCTGTTTTCTTCTGTATAGTTGTTGTATTGGGTATGGATATTTCGATTAGTTGTGTTAATTTCTTCTTTTTATTGGTGAGTATGATGTTAGGTTTGTTATGTGGTGTTGTTTTATCTATTATAATGGTTCTGTTCCAGTATAATTTGTATTCATCATTCTCCAGTACATTTTGTGGTGCATACTTGTATGTGGGAACGTGTTGTTTTATTAGTTTATGTTGTAAGGCAAGCTGTTGATGTATTATTTTTGCTACATTGTCATATCTTCTGGGGTATTCTGTATTTGCTAGTATTGTACATCCGCTTGTGATGTGATCTGCTGTTTCTATTTGTTGTTTGCAAAGTCTGCATTTATCTGTTGTAGTATTGGGATCTTTAATAATATGCTTGCTGTAATATCTGGTGTTTATTGTTTGATCCTGTATTGCAATCATGAATCCTTCCGTCTCGCTGTATATATTGCCTTTTCTTAGCCATGTGTTGGATGCGTCTTGATCGATGTGTGGCTGTGTTAGATGATACGGGTGCTTGCCATGTAGCGTTTTCTTTTTCCAATTTACTTTCTTCGTATCTGTTGATGTTATGTGATCTAAAGCGTTGTAGAAGTGGTTATGAAATTGCGGTGGTGTAGCTGATGTATTTATATGAGTGATTGCTTTGTGTATTTTGCTAGTTTCTGCTTGTTCTGTAAATAATTTTCTTAAATTGTCTACCTGTCCATAATGTAGGTTTTTTATGTCGATAAATCCCCTTCCTCCTTCCTTTCTGCTTAATGTGAATCTTTCAGTTGCTGAATGTATGTGATGTATTCTATATTTGTGGCATTGTGATCGTGTAAGTGTATTGAGTGCTTTTAAGTCTGTGTTACTCCATTTCACTACTCCAAATGAGTAGGTCAATATTGGTATAGTATAAGTATTTATACCTTTTGTCTTGTTTCTTGCTGTCAATTCTGTTTTCAGTATTTTTGTTAGTCTTTGTCTATATTTTTCTTTTAGTTCTTCTTTAATATTTGTATTATCTATTCCTACTTTTCGTCTGTATCCTAGATATTTATAAGCATCTGTTTTTTCCATCGCTTCTATGCAGTCGCTGTGGTTATCCAATATGTAATCTTCTTGTTTAGTGTGTTTTCCCTTGACTATGCTATTTTTCTTACATTTGTCTGTTCCAAAAGCCATATTTATATCATTGCTGAATACTTCTGTTATCTTTAGTAATTGGTTGAGTTGTTGATTTCTTGCTGCCAGCAGTTTTAGACCATCCATGTATAGCAAATGTGTGATTTTGTGTTGGTATGTTCCAGTAATATTGTATCCATAATTCGTATTATTCAGCATGTTGGATAGTGGGTTCAGAGCAAGGCAGGACCAGAAAGGACTTACTGAGTCTCCTTGGTATTAATTCCACGTTTAATCTGTATTGGCTGTGATTTGATATTATTTGAATTTATTTGGATATTAAGTGTGGTTTTCCAATTTTTCATTACTATGTTTAGGAACTGTATTAATTTAGGATCTACTTTGTGTATTTCCAATATTTGTAGTAACCATGAGTGGGGTACACATCAAAAGCTTTTTGGTAATCAATGTATGCGTAGTGCAGCGACCTTTGTTAGTTTTAGCTTGATATGTCACCTCTGTATCTATTATCAGTTGCTCTTTACTTCCTCGTGCTCCTTTGCAACAGTCTTTTTGTTCTTCATTTATAATTTTGTTCTGTGTTGTATGTGTCATTAATTTCTGTGTAATGACTGAAGTCAATATTTTGTATATTGTTGGTAGGCATGTTATGGGGCGATATTTTGCTGAATGAGATTTTCACTCTGCAGTGGAGTGTGCGCTGATATGAAACTTCCTGGCAGATTAAAACTGTGTGCCCGAACGAGACTCGAACTCGAGACCTTTGCCTTTCGCGGGCAAGTGCTCTACCTCTAGCACTTGCCCGCGAAAGGCAAAGGTCCCGAGTTCGAGTCTCGGTCGGGCACACAGTTTTAATCTGCCAGGAAGTTTGATATTTTGCTGGGTTTGCTGTGTCTGCGTGATCTTTAGGTTTCAGATAGGTTATTCCATGTGTAAGTGTATCAGGGACTGTGTATGGGTCTGCAGCGTAACTGTTAAATAATTTAGTTAGATGTGAATGTGTTGAGGTGAACTTCTTTAGCCAGAAATTTGCTATTTTATCTTTTCCAGGGGATTTCCAATTGTGCGTAGAATTAACTGCTCGGGTGATTTCATGTTGCAAAATTATCACTTCAGGCATTTGTGGTATCATCTTGTATGTGTCTGTTTCTGCTTGTATCCACCGTGCATGTCTGTTATGTTGTACCGGGTTTGACCATATGTTGCTCCAGAAGTGTTCCATGTCTGTTATGTTTGGTGGATTGTCTATTTTAATGTGTGTGTTATCTATTGTCTGGTAGAATTTATTTTGGTTTGTGTTGAATGTTTGGTTTTGTTTCCTTCTATTTTCACTTTTTTTGTATCTTCTAAGTCGTTTGGCCAATGCTTGTAATTTCTGCTTCTTTTCATCTAATTGCTCTATAGCTTCTTGTTGTGAGATTTTACCTAACCTTTTTCGTTTTTTGTGTGATATTTCATTTCTTATAAATTGTGTTAACTGTCTGATGTATTTTTTCAGTTTTATTATTATTATTATTATTATTATTATTATTATTATTGGCAGTTGGCAGACAAAACACTGACAGCGTGAAGTATTTGACCTCCCGTCAATTCAGAAGAATGGTCTTTCGCAATCAAGTGATTTACAAACAGTAGGCCTAAGTATGTACGACGTGTACATTTTCATTTTGTTGATTTTTAAATGGGGGTGTAGGGTATGGGTGGAGCAAGAGTTGCTGAAGAAAAGAGAAAGATTGAGACAGATTGAGACGTCTTGCAGAGGTGGCACGATCTGTAACAAGTATCTACCGTAACCGTGAATAGTTAACTCTCTTTCCTGAGGAGGAGTTGTAGATTGCACTCACGATGCACTGCGACTTTCTTCTACATTCCTTAGAAAAGTTGTTAGAAATAAGCAATACCAATACTCTCATGACTCATTATTAGTTCATGGTTTAATACCAATAACTAAATACCACTTAAAATCACCATTGTAAAAAAGGAAGTGTTCCTCAAAGTAAATTATCTTTTGTTCTAAAGTTTACTTAGGTGCTAATGTTGATGATGAGGATCATCTCTGAGAGGCCGGGAGAGACAGTTGCAGTTATTCCCACCCACTTGTTACCTTTAGTGATTAAAAGAGAAGTGGACATCGAGGTATTTCATCATGGACCATTAGAGAAGCAGACTCTCACAATGTGCAAGTATTTCATAGCGGACTTGGAATATATCTACTTTGCTGTGTAAGGCAGTTGACTTGACTAGACTGGCAGATAAGGTGGGTGCACACCTTCTGTTGTAATTCAAGTAGTAATGTCATGTGACTCAAACTGCAATAGTTGGAAATGAACTACGTACGAAATGTTGGAAATGTATTTCGCACCTGAAACAAAGTTGCCAAGCAGTGTCAATTGTCGTGGCCGTCATCCATTCGTTATTCACCAGTGACACAAAAACATCATAGGGTGAACGCTTCGCCTGCTGTAGCAAGGATACGGTGTCAGAGTGTCATGTTTAATCTGCTGGTCCAAGTTCTGGCAATTTCCTGAGTCCTTCGGTAAGTGACAAACCGGTGAGTTGGTAGGTCATTTGTACTGAACGACGAGTCCTCAACACTGTCACTAGTCGACTCCGATAATACGTTAAACAAGAAACCTGCAGAGGAAGTTAGGGGGCGATTTTTTAACCAAAGATCGTAATGTGGGCGGCGCAATTGCATTTCGTGATTTATCTTCGAGGTTATATAACATATCACAAAAATAAATAATATGGATTTACATAAAACGGATATTCTTATACTGTTCCTAAGCGAGGTAGACCCTGAAGATCAGAAGAAAACGTAAAATTTTCCCGGGGAATTAAATGTTCGAAGAGATTTCGAGATCGCAGCCGGTCGTCGTAAACTTCACTCCACAATATTTCAACTGGACACGTGTCAGTCATCTTCAAGGTGTGCTCACCGGAAGGTTACTGGCAGGTGTACAGTTGAGATACCGTGAAGTGAAGTTTACGACGACCAGCTGCAATCCCGAAATCTCTTAAATCTCTTTTAACATGCGAAGAAAAGTCAAACATTATTATGTAACAGTGACTATATTTATTATTTATTTTCCATCGTAAATTTGTTGCAATTAATTAGTATTTTTCAACAGATGCGTTTCGCATTTATTTAGAAATCATTTTCAGTGGTCAGTCGAGTTTTTGCACAACTTCCGCTAACAACGAAGAAAAATGCATTAGAGTCGAAAAAATCTAGTTGTCGAAATATTGCGAAAAGAGAATGAGCAACAAAGGAAAATGAGTTACTTGGGAAAATGTGAACAAGAGGTAAAGAAAACCAATGACCTCAAAGGATGCTTTAAAAAAAAAAAAAAAAAAAAAAAAGCGAGACGCGACTGGTGAAAAATATTATTAAACTACAGTAAGCTTATGATGGAAATGCCATAATAACTGATGTACAGGATGATTCAGGAAGATAAGCAAACATTTTAATATGTTACTCTGTAAGTAAAACTAAAGAAAAACGTTCGTATAAACATAGGTCCACAAATGTGTAGGTACGGAGTTACGGCTAATAAAAGATTTTGCCTGAAATTTAGCAACTTCGCCAATATAAAGCCATCGCAAAACTCTAAGAGGTTAAAGTAAAGCACGATTTCCATTTATTTTGTTGTTATTGATCTGGTGAATGTAATAAAACATGTCCCAGACGTGTATCTGCAATAGTTTTCCAGAACATCCGGAGAAAGAAAGATGTAATTTCGTAAAATTTTTAATTTATTAACTACTTGCTCCAATTTGATTTTTAAATTCCAGACAACTGCACAAAATTTTCAACAGAAGTTGTAGAGAATTTAATTTTGGAAAAATGATGGTAATAACGTTAACTGAAACTGTATAAATGTGTCAGATAATCTGCTTTTATTAATACCATAGTACACGTGAATTCTTGTTAAACCGGAAAAACAAAACCTGTGTTATGGAAGTAGTACAGCGTACATACAATTTCAAAATACATTCACAATAAGTTCAAAAAGGTCTCCGTCGAGTTCAATGCATTTAGCTGCACGCCTATGAACAGATTTATTTGCTCGTTTCAGTTTCACAGTGTTGTTATTAATTTTGTATGTTGCATTCATAATGCGAGCAAGTAATGCCTCACGTATGTTAACTTTGCCCTCATAAACATGTTTTATTAGATTCACCAAACCAATAACAACAAAATAAATGGAAATCGTGCTTTACTTTAACCTCATACAGTTTTACAACGGCTTCATATTAGCGAAGTTGCTAAATTTCAGGCAAAATCTTTTATTAGCCGTAACTCCGTTACTAAACATTTGCGGACCTATGTTTATTATGAACTTTTTTTTCTTTAGTTTTACTGGTGGAATAACATACTAAAATATTTGCATAACTTCGTGAATAACTATGTATACAACAGTTGCTGCTGCGGAAGACGGCCGTGCAAACAAACATTTATTTGCATTTACTCTTAATTTGTATGCCATTTAGAGAACGTACTACATACATTTAACTGTACGCACTGGAGAGCATAGGACAATACCAAGGCGATTGTAGCCTTACATGGTCAAAGTTAAACAGTCTGCACGACTAGTTCGGATGATAACATTGCATTAAAGCTGTGCCGATTCAGGCATTATTTTGCATTCATGTTATTTAAAACAATTCATAATATACGTAAAAAATTTTTCTGCTAACAATATCACTAATAGGATAGAAGACTGCGACCGAGCTAGGTGGCGCAGTGGCTAGCACACTGGACTCGCATTCGGGAGGACAACGGTTCAATCCCGCGCCCAGCCATCCTGATTTAGGTTTTCTGTGATTTCCCTAAATCGCTCCAGGCAAATGCCGGGATGGTTTCTTTGAAAGGGCACGGCTGACTTACTTCCCTAATCCGACTAGACCGATGACCTCGCTGTCTGGCCTCTTCCCCCAAACAACCACGACCATAGAAGACTGCCACCGATAAATCTTTTAGGATGCTTTTAAACTCTATTTTATTGATAGCTAAATTTTTATCGTTGTTGTTGTTATTCTATTGAAAATTTAAGTGTCTGAATAATGGACACCTTTTTGCCCCAACACAACTTTAAATTTTTAGAATGATGATCCTCACTCTTGTACTAACTTCGAGGACTGAACTGTTGGTTTGAAAGACAGAGGTGTGTTGTACATCACATTATTTGGGCTGATGAGAGCTGATGGCAAGACTAAGACACTTCCTAGATTATCATTAATGGTCGACTAATTACCGTCTAGACATCCACAATTGGGTTTCAGGAATTTTCCGAGGCATATTTTGGGTTGTTTATTTAAGTGCTTGCCTTGCCCCAGTGTCCATACATAGCCGAGCATTCTTCAGCAGAAAATTCAAGTTCCCGCCTTCGTAAATGTGCTACTAACACGGGAAACTCCTCATCGCACACCACCCACTTCAGATTTAGTTGTAAAGTGGCCCAGCGGATAGCCCGTCAAGAACTGAATAAAGTATGAAAGCAGGAAAAAGGTGCACAGAACTGCGAAAAAAGCAGCAAAATAGAAACAGTGTACGGCCCAACTTGAAGATGTGCAACATCGGGCGTACTGGGAAAACTGCGTCACGGTTGAATGGTCACGGTGGTGGACTTAAAAAGCGCGAGATCAGTGTTCAGATCTCCCTCGTGTCCCCTCCCCCCTTTTTTCCGGTCATTGACATGTCTGCTCCCCTCCTATATTTTTGGCAACTGTCATACTACACATTGGTTATAGAATGTGAATCATGGGGTAAGAATATATTACCGTCGCAAGTAAATGTGATGAACAGTGAGAGCAGTCGAGAGGCCTCTCATAGAAAAGAAAACAATAAATAAACGGGTGTTAGCTAAATTACAAAAAGGTAATTCAACAGTAAAAACTTCCAAAACGGAACGCAAGAGTCATAACATGTGGTACTTGTGTACAAAAAATGGGAGATACGTACGTCGCTGTTGCAAACGGACGTTACACCGCGACACAAACAGAAATTGAATTCAGCGAACAGATACGTCAGTGACCGGACGGACAGTTCTTAATTTTGTGGGGGAAAAAATGGGGCACGAGGGAGATTTGAGCACGGATCTTACCCTTCGCAGTCCCACGCCGTGCCTATTTAAATTCGCCCAGTGTTGCACATCATGAGCTTGGACCGTTCACGGTTCCTATTCTCCTTTTTTGACAGTTCAGTACACATTCTTCCTGTTTTCATGCACGATTTGTGTTTAGTTTTTGACGCGGTATCTACTGGACCATCTTACCACTAAATCTGAGGGGGTTGCTATGAGGAGTTTCCCTTGTAACGCGAATGTGTTTCCTTTGAAATATAAACTTATGAATGTTAACTTCTGTAGCAGCAATATTTAACGAAGTCTAAATGTTTATAAGAATGATCTCGGGAAGCTACAAAGCACTTCATTTGGATTAATGTAGATGACCAAAACAATCATTGTTTATGCTTCGTAATATACAGCGATGTCGCTGACACTACACAATGGGCATTCATTACTACACGGTTCGGATGCGCGGCATGTTTTGCTTACGGCTTTTGTGCCGCGAAACAAACACACCCAAACACCCACACGCCAGGCGCTGCCGCCCAACATGATGGGATTGGATTTGCCTGTTCAATGGCATGACGCTTTATGGTAGAGGCCTTTAGGTAAGACAAAAATCAAAGCAGAAGCGGCGTTATAAATTAAAATACAAACGACGCACGTGAGATTCTAATTTTATATGCAGGTGCTTCCACTGCATTACTGTTACGCGGTGCTGTTCTTACAGCCGTCGAGTTTAACATTTTCACGTTTTTAAAAACGTTTAGCCTACCATAATGCCTACATCTTGCCTGGGTCCACTGTAAACCTCATATGAGAAAGACAGAAACTAATGGAATGGTAAAATATCTTTCAAATGGCTCTGAGCACTATGGAACTTAACATCTATGGTCATCAGTCCCCTAGATATTAGGACTACTTAAACCTAACTAACCTAAGGACATCACACAACACCCAGTCATCACGAGGCAGAGAAAATCCCTGACCCCGCCGGGAATCGAACCCGGGAACCCGGGCGTGGGAAGCGAGAACGCTACTGCACGACCACGAGCTGCGGACAAAAATATCTTTAGACAGTAAAAAAAGTGTAACGGAATGTATGTCAATAATTTTCAGATATTTCCACGTAGAAAATGAAACCGCGTGTAAGTAAGATCTCTGCACAATTCTGCATGCGCTTCAAATCTTTGGCTTACTGTTAAAACGGGAGGCAAAAAAGGTACGTAATTATCCAAACGTTGAGAGAGGGAGATCTTCCATCGAATGAGCAACACCTCTCCTGTCTTCACACGCACATAATACCTCAAATAGAATACAGACTTTTCCTGAGATTCCGTTACCGAGTTTTCATAGACACAGTTTTACTGTCCACGATCTTTTGTTACTCTGAAGTTTGAGCACTTCTGTGATTTGACAGTGCCCTTAGTGCACCCGTATGACTTAAAAGTGCCCATTTAAAACAGATCCACGTGGGACCGAAAACACATCAGTGCGCGGGTAATATCTGGATCGATAGGGTCTACGTATCTATTAGCTCTCTGTATTCACCGCACCTTCCCTCCATACATAGGGCGAGACTGTGCTCTTGTCAGAAAATCCCTTGCAATACGGAGTAATTCTTTGCTTCGGAAGGGGGGACGGCGGCTGTGTCTGGAGATGGGAGAACTATTTACCGACAGTTTTCGATATTAAAGATGGTGGGCAAAAACAGTGGGACGACTCCTCGTCAATATGTGGATATCGTAGAAAACTAGGATTCGGCTTACACCCGAAAATACGGACCTGCCTGAACAGGATAAGAACAAATCACGGCAAAGGTGCAGAATCGTTACACCAATGGGGAAGACAGCTTCACTAGAATGTCAGTGTGGTGCCAACAGACAAACCACCCGCCGCATAACAGCAGGACGCTTTTCATAATCGTTTCCAGCCAGCAATCGAATTTCTTCACTATCCCCAAGATGCAATCGAATAAATAACAATTCTGCTGATTACTAACTTTCACAGATTATTCCTATTTCGCCGTTATTTGTATCGTATATGTATAATCATGTGTGATTTGCTGTGCCGTACGCTAACTGATGATGATGGCGTGTGGCGAGGGCCTCCCGTCGGGTAGACCGCTCGCCTGGTGCAAGTCTTTCGATTTGGCGCCACTTCGGCGACTTGCGCGTCGATGGGGATGAAATGATGATGATTAGGACAACACAACACCCAGTCCCTGAGCGGAGAAAATCTCCGACCCAGCCGGGAATCGAACCCGGGCCGTTAGGATTGACAGTCCGTCGCGCTGACCACTCAGCTACCGGGGGCGGACCGTACGCTAACTAAATAAATAAATGCATTTTTTTGAAACTGTATAAGGCAACGTCTCAGTCGAATGTTGAGCGCTCTGGAAGTGCTGTCCAACCAGAGGCATTTCCTTGACCAGTGAACAAGCGAGCGGTCTGTCAGTCTGCGCATCATGTAGAAAATATTTTTTCAGGTTGAAGGTCATAGATCTTGAGAGAAATCTCAGATTTCTACTCTGGCAACTAGTTACTAGGTGTTTATTCTTACTCAAGAAACATTTTCTCTTACACCTTATTCAGTATGAAGTTTTTTCTTGTTTTTTCTTTTAGTAGCATGAGTGCTATGTTTCGTATTTTGTCACAGCAATTTCAATAAACTTACAAATTATAAGTTTATATTCTGCACAGATAACGAAATCTGTAAGTCTTCGTAACTCCAATAATTCACATGAGAACGTTTTCCAAAAAAAGCACATTTGCGGGAAACTGCGTTTAGTGTTTCAACAACAGTGTAATGAAATCCTGTAGATTGGGAGCGATTTTCTGAGTCATCAGACAACTCTTCATCTATGCTTGTCTTAACAGCTTTCGTCTTTTGCCTAGCTTCCTCTCCAAATTGTCGTTTTCTCTTAGCATCCCACTTTCTCTCGATATCTGCGAATAACGTAGGGCTCACTGCGCATTTCTCAAAGGACAAGACTTGTCATATTTGCTTTGTTGTATGTGGCAATTTAATGATATACGGGAAAGTGTAAAGTATAATGCAGGGTGTATCAAAAAGAATCACCCGATTTAAAAAAATCGTAACTATTATGTTGTTTGAAGCATGTGCATGAACAACGTACCGTTCGAAAGAGCAAACTCTCTAGTTTACGTGGTTTCCGCCAGGCTGCAGAAATGTGCGCTGTAAGTGCGGGAGTTTTTAAATCAAAGGAGTACTGAACGATGGATCGGTCGCACAGGAGCAAATGATTGAGCCTTACCTTACTGGCCTCCAAAGTCACCTGACCTGACTGTATTGATTATTTCTTGTGGGGTTTTATAATAGTGTCTCTTTATGTGCCTCCGTTACCAACAACAATGAATGAACTGAGACATCGCATAACAGCAGCTATGGGAGCTGTAACTCAGGACAAGCTCGCTGCAGCACGGGAACAATTTGAATATCGCATTGACATATGCCGTGCATCTTGGGGGGGGGGGGGGGGGGGCATATTGAAAACCTACGAAAAGATATGAAAAAAAAAAATCTTTTTGAGTTCCCCGTTCATCAAAAAAACAAAATTCATTGTTATACGCTCATTAATTTCAGAATTATAGACATGTCAGACCGGATGATTCTCTTTGATACACCCTGTATAATCTGTGTACAAAACTTGAACCTTTAAATGAGTTTTGTCCAAAGAGACCAGAATCCTGGCGAAAATACAATAAATACCAAGGATCAAATCACGTTTGTACACACAGCAACCGTCTACCAAATGGTGTTGTGGAAATTATAAAGACAATTTTCAGGTTTCGGTCTGATACTGTATCTTCATAATCGGACACAGAATCAGAACGGGAGTGTAACAATGTGATCTGTACAAAGAGTTGTGATCCGCTGAGCAATAACGTTTCTGTTTGGCGTTGTGTGCGTCAGAAACGGAAGTGTCGGCGTCCTCTTCAAGAACACATCCCAGCGTTCGCCCGCACTGACTTACGGAAGTCTTGAATTCGTAGGCAGCAGGGTTTTGAACTCTGCCGGTACGTGGGGATTGCAGCGCCGTCCCGCCCCCTGACCCGATAAGCGGTCACCTACCCAGGAAAGCAATTCGTTACGGACAATGAACCGGCCAAACAATTTCTTGGAACGAGACCCTAACACTTTCGCCCTCATTAGCCGCCTTAATTAAGCGCTCCAGTGGAGGGTGCTTTATGACACAGTGCAGCTCACTCGGTTCCGCTTTCCCGGTTCCTCTTCCGAGTCTGTCGAGATAAGCGTTGCATCGGGGGGTGGGGGCTGCGCCGGAGGTAACCCGAGGGCGGTGGAAATGACTAACCGCGTAGCGCAGTCCGCGAGCGCTTCGTCATTCATCATTTAATTTTAGCGTACGTTTCGTAAGGTTTTAATCAGATTACGCACACGTCGCTGCCCATCGGATTACAACGAAACGGTTGGCCTTACGGCTGATATGGAACCGGAGCCCTTCAGACAGTGGGTTGGAAGAGAGAAGCTGCCTCCCATGCTTTATACGAGTCTCCCCGAGCCGGAAGCGTGACAGCGTCGCTCCCACGCAGGTGCCCTGCGTCCACCTACGCTCACACTGGACCCCACCGCACTTTGCGTAATAAGCACTGCTTCAGCCATCTTTCTGTAAGTCTTCTGTCATCAACGGCCCCCCACTGAAATATTTTAGTCTGCGGCGTTAAACACGACTACCTTCTTCTTCCCTTTCTTGTTGCTAATTAACACTTAAATGCCAGGAAATTATTTTTTTCTTTTCGCTCTCGCCCTTTGTCAAGTGCTACTTCAGTGAATTACAAGGTTGCAGAGCTTCGTCCAAATCTCGGCTTCCCTCAAGACGCTTCCTTACTTACGCCGGCTGTGGTGTATAGGTGTGTGGTACTCCCCTTATGACGAATTTATGTAATTAATTGCTAGATCGCATGTCGCACTACTCTTCAGTTCCAGGCTGCTGGTACGTAACGTAGAGTGGTAAAAGGGCGTTTTTATAACTTTAGTAGTGAATAGGATTTCGTGAGATGCTGTTGAAACAAGTTTGAAGTTTTTTGGACAACATGGTTGTGGAGAGTGATTAATAAATAATTCAAGAACAGTCTTAATCCCATTTATTATTGTTATAATACCGCCAACCGGTTTCAACCCGACGTAGGGGGTGATCTTATGGGCGTTTGCACCATGGTTTCCTGCCGTTACGTAGACAGGAGTGACACCACCAGCAGTCGACCAATGGTGTAAACGCCCAGATGATGACCCCTACGTCGGGTTGAAACCGGTTGGCGGTATTATAACAATAATAAATGCGATTAAGACTGTTCTTGAATTATTGAAGTTTGAAGCTGTGAAAACCAAGCACGCCACTCACGTTCCACAAGACGAAACATCAAGGTAGCTATCTCATTAAATTTTTGTGCATATTTTGCATAAGATATATTTGGTGGTACAATAAAGAGCAAATGTAGTTATACTTGGATCCTTATGGGCCCGAAGGGGACCTAGTGCGAGCATTGACCGATGATAACACTTGGTGAGGGATAAAATTTTCTAATGGTGGAGTTGAACAAGATGCTGCCGTTGTCAGTGACCACGACTCATCAGAGCAGGAAGGAGATGAGTGTGATGAAGATGAGGTCAGTGATAGTTATTATCTGCGAAAATATGAAACGACTAAATGGAGACAGAAATGTCAGTAAGTAGAAATTAGATGATGGAACATCATAATGTATTTTGCACGATGAGTGTGTTTTGGTACATATTTTGTTGTTTGTAACTAGAGTTATTTCACTACAATAAATTTGGACAAAAAACATTAATTTCAGTATTGTACATCTCAAAACTTGTAACTGGTACGTGAGTAATAATTAATAATAAAATTCCATTTTATAGCAGGTACTGCATATTAATAATATGCAATTACATTGCAGTTGACGAAATCACTAATTTCTATGTTAAAATACTCAAAATATAAAAACAAATATATTAAGTGTACTGCAACCCACGCCACTGGCGCAATAATTCTAAACCACACCACTGCCCGGTTAATAGAAAGCGTTTGGTGATGCTCACATAACGTAATGGGCCTTCTCGTTTTTGATGTGTTTATTTAGAACTGCTTCAGAGAACTATACAATGATAACTTTCAATATTGTCGATATTTAGAACATCTTCAGGGAACTCCACAATGCCAACCTCAAATATTGCCGATGAACTAAAGATCGAACATCGCGTAGATGCACGACCAACGGTAGTTACTTGTAGTACTAGTAAGTACCAGTAAACCCTTGTTCTTCATAGAATCAAACTCCCATTTATCAAACGGCTTCAACCGTTTGATTACCTTACAAAATAGGGTAACGTGTTAAATATTTGCCCTTAAGCAAGTAAGCGATAAGAAGTTTAGCAAAAATTATGCTTAAAGTATGTTGCAAGTCGCTAACTGCTCTCATTATGAAACTCTGGATGAATATATATTGGATAATTTGCGCTCCACTGTAGGCAAAGCAAGTTTTTCGTGAATCTCAATGTTTATGTTTTATCACATGAACTGTGTCGTACAGTGAACCAATTTTGCAGGTACATTCAGTGATACATGTAGACTACGCAACAAGATTAAAGGACCAATTTTCGAAACCCTGTAACTGCCTCCCATTCTGACCCATAAGACAGAAATTTAGCTAAAAGATGCGTACGACATTCCTCTGTAATATTTCAGAAGCGTGGGGCCCACAGCGGGCCTGAGTGGCCGAGCGGTTCTAGGCGCTACAGTCTGGAACTGCGCGACCGCTACGGTCGCAGGTTCGAATCCTTCCTCGGGCATGGATGTGTGTGACGTCCTTAGATTAGTTAGGTTTAAGTAGTTCTAAGTTCTAGGGGACTGATGACCTCAGAAATTAAGTCCCATAGTGCTCAGAGCCTTGTTTTTCATGGGGGGGGGGGGGGGGCGGGGGGGGCGACGTTACCTTCGGGATCGGCGACGTGTCGACTCATGCGGAAAAAAGAGCTGCAGCTAATGTTAGCTGTAATGTGGTTTGGTGATGTCACAGTGGCACCAAATTTCACAATAATTCTGCCCAATGCCACCGTGGACGTCACACACGATGAGGTCGACACAACGCCTTTTATCCACATTTCACCACTCCTGTTGATGCCTCTGCGATGGAGGTTAGAACGACAACATCCAACGTTTAAATCATGCGGTTTTCTTATGAGTCGCGGAGGGGAAACATATAAGATACGCCGCTGCTCAGAATCGACACGAGAAGGCCACAGGAGATGGAACGAAAGGCGTGAGTGAAACCATCCTTTCCCTTTGGGTGTTGATTCCCTCGCATTTCGCAGTCGAAACCGACTGTTCGCAGCACTGTGAGCAACAGGACTTCGGCGCTGCTGCCAACCTCGGAACTTACCAATGACATCGTGGGGCCGCAACCACACAGACCTTTATGTGACCCCCTAGGAGTGTAGTACCACCACAATTTTTGCCCTGGGATGCAGGGTGGAACCACTGGTGACGGTTCAAAACCATTCGACGCAATCTGAACGTTATCCGAAGCAACGAAAGGTGTTTATGCCTTCCGCGTCGTCCTATGACATGATAACAGGTGGGCACGGGGGGGGGGGGGGGGGAGAAGGGGGACGTGCGACATGAGCGTGAATAAACGGCAAACGGTCCCTCTAAAACCCCTCAGTTTGGCAACGCTCCCGGTGCCACCCACGCACCTTTGTTGAGCACTTTAAAAATGTATCTTTAGGGACTTCGACAGCAACTCAGCCTCGCGGCTGCTCTGCCGCTTGAAGGTAGGCGAAACCCCACCAAAGGTTTGTCAAAAGGGGTTGCCTAAACCTACCAAAAGAATTTAAGCAAATATTGTTTGTAGTAACAATTTCTGCAGACCTTCAGTTTCTAATTGTTATGAAATTTTTTAGTTGGTTGATGCAGTAAACCTACTTTTAAGATTTTTAAAAATTGCATTAGGCCTACTCATTTTTTCGGGTCAAGGTCTTCCCTTATTCTGATCAAGAAGTTAGCAATCCTAAAGCTGCCTCAAGACAGACACACAGTTTGTAACTGTAAGAGCTACCTTATTGTGTTAACGTAAGATTCTACCCCTTAATGAGTTAGATTATACCTGAGAACAAATGTGACGTAATGTTTCTATAAATATTACAATAAACGTAAATAGAGTAAAATGAAAACATACAAAATTTACGATTCCAGTACAGTGTGTCTCGCCACCTTACATGTATACTTGTACCACACACTATTGTGATGTAAGGAGACAGCGTTTAACGCAAAAGCATTTATCAGGTTAAAATGTGAAAGCTATATTTCAAACCCTTTTTCTATTTGTAACATCGGGATATAAAGTATGGTGACTATATTATTCAACACACAAGAAGGCATTAAGATACCGGAAGATGCGAAACTTGCCTCATTTGATATAGAAAACACAGATACAAATATGTCTGTTCGTAAAACTTGGGACATGATAAAGAAACTTTCTTGACACTTAAAATGGTCAGTTATGGTGAGTACATAGGGATCATGGAACTTTTTGAATTATCTGTGTCTATAGCTTTAAATTTAAAGACAAAATGTTAGACCAACATGCTAAGCAAGCCATGGGAAATAGTTTGGCAGGATCGTTGGTTGATTTTTTTTTTCTTTAAACCTGAAATCCTTCCATATGCGACAAAGTTATTTATTTCACACGACGTCATACTGTTCTATAAAGGTGATAAGAACGAAATTTGCAGTACAGCCGAAAAGATGAGCCCTGTTTATTCAAAAATTAAATTTACGGTAGAGTTAGAAAATAAGGACATCAATTTTGTAGACAAATAGGTGACCAAAAAAGGCGACAACCTTCTATTTGGTGTGTTCAGAAAACCGACAAACACAGATAACAATTATGAACGCTCACCCTAGCTATTCAAAAAGATACAAAATGCAGGGAATAGGGTGAGGTTGATCTAGGATGGTGTTTGCGTACCGTCCGTAGTACGTGCAGAGCCTGGGAACAACAGCGGATCGGCAACGCTTTGCAGTATCAACACCAGAAGTAAACACAGCAGCCGCTAGAGGGCGACAATTCCAAAATACACAGTTCCAATATTATACTATGAACAGCTGAATATCCGGCGTTGTTAGAGTATTTATCCGCCCACCCCCCTTATCTATATCTTCTTCGATATAATTCACACATCTTTCGCTCGTCTCTGTCCATTTCCTCCTACTCTTTGTCTTCCCGTCCCTGTCTCTTCTATGTTTCTATCTCCTCTTCCCCTACTCACTGTCAGTCTCCTCCATCTCCTCTCTATCTCTTGCTGCCCCCTCTGTCTGTCCATCTACTCTCACCTCTACCTGTACACTGATGCCTCCACCTTTTCTCTGTCCATCACATCCTTCCCTAGCCCACTGTATAACTCCCCCCCCCCCCCCCCCCCCACCCTCCTCTTCCACTCTGTTCAGCTGTGCACATCCAGATGTATATTCCATAGAATACTTTCTTTCGGATACTACCTGCACGACATGGCAGTCAGGCAGGCAGCCTGGACGTCACGCCTCGCCAACACACTTCACCCCACTCGTACCCCTATGTGAGCGAAGTGGTTCTTACCCTCACAGTATTTCTTTACAGAGAGAAAGTAATAGCATGTGTATCAAATTCCGTTGAAATCGATGTAGTGGCTCAAGATGAAAAGCGGAAAAGAAACACACACACACACACACACACACACACACACACACACACACACTCCTGTTGAAAACGAGTTAATTTCTAAGCGGAGTTTTGCGTGCCCATTCGGGGAACGGTCCCCAACTAGTCTAGTGCGATATTTGCTTCATAAATATTTCTTAACAGGGATAGTAAAACACGAAGAATAACTAGAACTCGAACTATGATTGCATGGTGGTAGCAGTCAGTGCAGGCCACAGTGTCGACAGCAAAACATTTCAAATATTTTCACAAAATGCTGGTAGCTGTGTAGAGTACTGTAGAAGTATAGTAATTGCGAAGCTGCTGGTTTGATTCTTGAAACTAGCAATTCGTTACTTTTATTTATATCTTATGTTTATTATCAAATGGAAATGTTATCTAATACTGAATCATAAGTTTTAAGGAAAATAATCTTATATTAGTTTGCATGATCATACGAAAGGCATTATTTTGTAACGAACAGGTTATGTGCATCAATACAATGGACTACAACTGTTCAATCTCTCACATAAATGTAAAGGTACTTTATATTTCATTCTTCCCATGTTTGTACCAAATTTTAATTTAGTGTGAACATTGGCAATTTCATTACATTAGTAGTTAAGAATAAAAGGTTATTCATAAAAATTGTAATTCAGTATTTGTTAATTACGGTTTGCATTTGATAATTTACATACAATTTGAATAAAAGCAATACTTCCCATGTTTGTACCAAATTTTAATTTAGTGTGAACATTGGCAATTTCATTACATTAGTAGTTAAGAATAAAAGGTTATTCATAAAAATTGTAATTCAGTATTTGTTAATTACGGTTTGCATTTGATAATTTACATACAATTTGAATAAAAGCAATACTCGCTACTAGCGAGAATCGAACTAGTGACTTCGCGATTACTAGTGTTTCAGCTACCCATTCAGCTACCACACATTTTGCTGAAATGTTTGAATTGTCTGCGTCGTTGTGCTTTATGAAATTGATGTCCAGGCACAAGCCTTGAAATCCCAAAAGTACGAAGACAGTGGTAAGAGGGCAGATTAGTTCGTCTGGTGCCTTTAAGACTCCTCTGTGAACGGGACACCGCTTCATCGTTGTTTCTTGGTCCACTCATTGTGGTAAACATAAGAGATTCCCGAACCACACGGCGTTTCTGTGTGGGGCGAATTCACCTACCTGTTCGCCGAGCTTACAAAGCAACCTCCAGAAGCCAGCGACACGCAATGTGGCGGCAGCAGTGGATGCGGCGACAGTCTGAATCAGTGTGACTTCCGTATTTTAGATGCCGGAACGCAACTCGTCAACTATACAAGCCCCTCCCCCAAGCCATAAGAACCACAAATTTCGATTTTTGGAAACTCGTGATACAACTTATAATGAGATCATTTTTTTACAAAATATTGATTTGAAATTCAGCTTTTTAAAATATAATTTCTTATAATCACAACAATACAACTACCAGATTTGATGTAATCAACAGCCTGTCCCCGTGGCAGCGTCAATTTACTTCCTAGTTCTGTTCGATACATATCGTCATAACTCAGTAGTCCCTGTGACTAAGGCGTCATGTTTTCAGCTGCTGCTAGCCGGAACGACTTTCATTGTGGCTGGTACGTGAACTTACAGGATGACAATTATCGAACTGTAAGAATGACTTGCGTTAGTCTGTTCAAACTGCATGGTTGGCCGCGGTGCACGATGGGAATTAATATGGGCATGCGCACGCACCTTGTTGTCGACCATTGGCACGTGAAAATGTCACGGTACAGTGCGCCTCAGCGTAAACCGCCTGTGAAGGCCCACTATGCGAGTAATAACACCCCAGCTACGGCTCAGAGGAAGTTTGCGACCGAGTTCAGCTGAAGACAACCGGTCCAAGTGTGCCAACAATTAAAAATTTGATTCGCAAGTTTGAGAGAACGGATAGTGTTCTTGATGACAGTGTTTGCAATGTCAGTCGTCCAAAAAGGGTGAAAACGCGTGAAAACATCGAGAAGACACGCGCTGTGTTTCTAACAATCCCCAGGAAATCGATCAGATGAGCTGCACAATAGGTGGGAATAAACGAGGAGACACTGCGACAAATTAATTAAAGATATGCATCTCTTCCCATACGAAATTCAAACCCACCAGCCATTAAGCCCCAAAGCCATGGAACAGCAGTTGTGCGGAAACACTGTTGTCCACAAAAGTGACGAACAGGCTTTGATGTGAATATGGTTTGGTTTAGCGACTAAGCCCACTTTCATTTGGATGCGTTCGTCAGTAAGGGATTCGGGCGCATTTGGGTGACTGAGAATCCGCATTTCGCAATCGAGAAGTCTGTTGACCGTCAACGGATGACTGTGTGGTGTGCCATGTCAAATGGCTCTGAGCACTATGGGACTCAACATCTGAGGTCATCAGTCCCCTAGATTTAGAATTAAGTAAACCTAACTAACCTAAGGACATCACACACATCCATGCCCGAGGCAGGATTGGAACCTGCGACCGTAGCGGTCGCGCGGTCCGTCCCAGACTGAAGGGGCTAGAACCGCTCAGTGGATGTGTGTGATGTCCTTAGGTTAGTTAGGTTTACTTAGTTCTAAATTTGGGGGACTGATGACCTCAGATGCTAAGTACCATAGTGCTCAGAGCCATTCGAACCATTTTTTGAAATCTTATGTTCTAATTAATACATCGCTTTTATACAGGCAATAAAAGGCACGTGGCGTACCTCTCCAAGAAAACTGCTTTGCCACACTTTACAAATCACTTCCTCGTAACATGAAGGATCTGTATTGCCCGTTGCTCGATATACTATTATCTGGATATTTTCAATGCACGTTTCTTGATCTTTTTTATGCCATGCCTGTAGCCTGCATAGTTTCCTTGCAGATACTGTCTTTGTAAAAAGTCAATGGTTTTGGAAGTCGTCGAGCAGGAAGAACGCAACAATGAGAAAATAAAGTGTACGAAGAAAGGAGCAGTCGCTCACTGAGAGTAGTTAAGGAAATTGGGAGTCAAACGCATCACCACCACCACCACCACCACCACCACCACCACATGAGCAATCTTTTGTTACGTGATTGGGGACCAACCGTTCAGTCTTTTATTCACCTGAATTAGTCATACCAACTTCCAAAGGCCCCTAGACACTAGAATACGTGCTAGACCTCCGGCTAGCACAAGCGCGGCCACTGTGACACCAGATTCGGCCTCTGCGGCGGCTCGCTGTATGGGGTACATCTCCAGTGGCCGTCGCACGACCCTACACGGCACACAGCCGGCACTGTTAGGCATGCGCGGCTGCGCTAACCCGATACTGCCGCCGTACTGCCCCTTGTCTCTGAGCCAAGTCAGCGCACACCACTAGTGTACCAGGTTACCAGCTCTGCTAACACTGTATGGATGAATTACTGACAAAGATAACAAATGGTTCAAATGGCTCTGAGCACTATTGGACTTAACTTCTTTTGTCATCAGTCCCCTAGAACTTCGAACTACTTAAACCTAACTAACCTAAGGACATCATACACATCCATGCCCGAGGCAGGATTCGAACCTGCGGCCGTAGCGGCCGCGCGGTTCCAGACTGTAGCGCCGTGCGGGCACCACGGCCGGCCAAAGATAACAGACTGATAACCCAGTTACTGCCTCCCATTCACCACAGCTCGCGAAACTGTGCAGGGTGAAAAATGCAAGCTCTTGACAGCTGAAGCTCCAAACGGCTAGCACGTGGTAACAAACATGACATAAACTGAGAGTGCTATTGTGAATGCTGTTACTTCCATATTTGCTAGTCACCAAACGTAACGGTGATTTTTTCCAGTACGAATAGGAAAATGTAATTAAAGTAATATCCTATCTACTGTTAATGTCAACATGTAATAATGAAAAGTTCAGTGTATACGGTGCGCTAGTGGTAGAGTCGCTATCGTACCACCGAAACCATTTAAGACGAGACATGAATCGTAACCTCTCGTGTGTTTAAAACGATCTGATTACGAGTATATCCGCGTGCTTTACACGTACTTTCTGATGGTCTGCCCGGTTTTAGTTGGTTTCACTAGTTGCTTTATGGATTTGACTCATTTTAATGCATTCAAAAAAGGTCCCATTTTTACACTCTTCTTACGAAGACTCTTTTGGCCTTGTCATTACTTTTACGTCTTGCTTATGCCTGCTATGAGTTTTCCATTCTGCTTCACTGGTATCATATACATATTAATATATCTTAGATTCTCTTTCCCGGGAGTAGAATTTGAATTGGCGATAAGATGCCTGAAAATAATTGTTTCATGACGACACCATATTTGTCTTAATTTCAACAATACTCTCGCTACACGAGTACTTCAAAAAAATATGCAAGCTAGAGTGCAGATCAAGTGATGTTTCACTTGCATTACGAGTGTTTTAATTTTGGTGAAAAACCACTAGATGGCTCTGTTGAGGTATGCCATTACTATTGTTTTAAAATTTGTCTGTCTTTTGGATAAAACAATGGAAGGTCAGAAATCGGACGAGTAATTTGTTTACAGCGGCCGCTTAAACAGACAGCGTAGTGAAAAAAATGAAAAATTTCATGTGAGGATATTACTTTATGGTTTTCTTAAAATCGTTTCATATATTGGTAATCAATTACCTTTATGAAAGACTGCTTACGATTGGCTTTGCAGAATTTTTTCGTTGTTCGTCGTCCTGTCAGCGACGAATTTCGTGAAGGTCGACCAAAATAAATGTTCAAAAAACATCACTGCTTTGTACAACGTGACAGAACACGATCGAAATGTTAAGAGACATCTTCAGTCATGTTAACGACTACGGTACACTAAATATTGCTTAAATATTTAAAAGATCTGCCCACGTCAAAGTGGTGTGAGGAAATACTGAAAATATTACCGCGAAGAAATACAAAATTATTATTAAACATCGAAACAGGAAGACCCCCCTGCGGGTCCGGGGATTAGAATAGGCCCGCGGTATTCCTGCCTGTCGTAAGAGGCGACTAAAAGGAGTCCATCCCCCTCACGGGGGTAGTTAGCGCCTGCGTCCGGAGACGGACGGTTCCACGACCTATCATCGTGGTCCTTTTGGTTTTTTCACTTCTCGTTTCTTCCTTCCTTTTGTTGGTTCCTTTCTTTGCTCTTCTCCACCTCACTGTCTTCCTTACTCTTTCCCTTGCCTTCTCCTTGCCTTCTCATTGCCTTTTTCTCCTTGCCTTCTCATTGCCTTTTTCTCCTTGCCTTCTCATTGCCTTTTTCTCCTTGCCTTCTCATTGCCTTTTTCTCCTTGTCTTCTCATTGCCTTTTTCTCCTTGCCTTCTCATTGCCTTCTTCCCCTTGCTTTCTCATTGCCTTCTTCTCCTCCTTGCCTTCTCTGGTCTCCGCCTCGGCGTTTGAGACAGTCTGTCCTCTTTCTACCTCTCTCTCTTCTTTTTCCTCTTCTTCCTTCCTCCCTGTGCGTGCCTGAAGGCCGACCCACGCGTTCGCACGCGTAGCCGGTGACGGGGTAACGCGTAAGTCCCCGCCCTGGGTAGACATGTAAGGCACGCGCGTACCCCCTGGTAAAGGCCAGGCCCGGGGAGGGGTGATTGCCTGAGCTGATACCTTCTGACCATGCCGATTGGTCCCTCCGTCTGTTTCTCGGGAGGTGTGACCTGAGGTGTAAACATTCACCTAAGGCGGGAGTGCTCTCTGAGAGGGTCCCCACAAGGAAGGAGCGCGCCATCGGAGACGCTGGCAATCATGGGGGATTCCTCCGCAATGGATTCTACTCCATCTCTTTCGACTTCGACCCAAAAACGGAAACGTGACCAGCCAACAGTGACAAAAGTACTACCGCCTGCCCCACAGTTCCTCGTAGTTTCTCGATCTGAGGACGGAAAGGATTTTTCCTCTGTCAACCCTTTCGTTATTCAGAAGGGCGTAGATGCCATAGCCGGATCTGTCAAATCCTGTACCAGGTTGCGTAACGGCACCTTATTACTAGAAACTGAGAGTGCCTTTCAGGCACAAAAACTGCTTCGGGCCACCCTCCTGTACACGTTCCCTGTCCGGGTGGAGGCTCACCGAACTTTGAATTCGTCTCGTGGTGTGGTCTATGCTGGCTCCCTCGACGGATTGACTGACGAGGAGCTTCAATCATTCCTCGCTGAGCAGGGCGTGACGGCTGTCCATAGGGTCATGAAAAAGGTCAACAATGACCTTGTACCGACCCGGACAATTTTCTTGACCTTCGATAGTGTTAAGCTGCCATCGCGCATCAAGGCGGGCTACGAGGTTGTTTTGTTCGCCCCTATATCCCGACACCTACGCGCTGCTACCAGTGTCAGCGTTTCAATCACACTCGACAGTCTTGTTCCAATGCGGCTAAATGTGTCACCTGTGGCAGGGATGCCCATGAGGGTGACTGTCCACCTCCGTCTCCACGTTGTGTGAACTGTCAGGGTGACCATGCCGCATCCTCCCGCGACTGTCCTGTCTATAAGGAAGAACGCTGTATCCAGGAAATTCGGGTCAAAGAGAAAGTGTCCACCTCGGCTGCTCGCAAGCTATTGGCTAGTAGGAAGCCCACGCTGCTCCCAGCGGGGAAATACAGTACTGTCCTCGCCTCTCCTCGGACTACCCGGGAGGTAGCAACCCAGACATGCGATCTGACCTTCAGCACCACGGTCGTCCGTTCGGCCAGTGCTAAGATCGCGCGGTCGACGTCTCCTCTTCCTCCCATCACCCCACAGACACGAGCACCTTCCTCAGCTTCTGCTAAGACGAAGACACCGAAGTCAGATGCACGGGCCTTCAAGAAGGAACCATCCCGTGCAGACTTCCTCCGTACCTCGACCTCCCAGCCTTCGACCGGTACTTCCACTACACGTCCTTCCAAAAAGGCGCATAGGAAGCACAGTTCTCCTTCCCCGCCACGGCGCATTTCTTCTCTTGCGCCACCCAGCGGCTGCCGCCCCAGGCCGTCATCCGTTTCACCTGGCCGCACCGCTGGTCGCCGTACATCTGGCCGTTCACTGGCGGAGGAAGCTCCCCCTCCCGGCCATCCTCCCGAGATGGCCGATGACCCTATAGACCCAATGGACGATGACTGTCCGCCTACTGATAGCGGCGGCAGTGCTCGCTCGAAGCCAGGCCCTAAGCGGCCTTCGAGGTGACCACTTCTCTCATCTTTCTTTTCTTACGATGGCACTTATTCACTGGAATATTCGCAGCGTTGGCTCCAACCGAGAGGACTTGAAGTTGCTGCTCCGCTTGCACCGTCCGCTTGTCGTAGCCCTCCAGGAAACGAAGCTACGCCCATGCGATCAAATTGCCTTGGCACACTACACCTCTGTGCGTTTTGACCTACCCCCTGTGGTAGGTATTCCGGCTCATGGAGGGGTTATGTTGCTCGTCCGGGATGATATTTACTACGATCCCATCACATTGCACACTGGCCTGCAGGCAGTTGCCGTCAGAATTACTCTCCCCACTTTTACATTTTCTATTTGTATCGTTTACACTCCATCGTCGTCTGCCGTTACCAGGGGAGACATGATTCAACTTATTGCTCAGCTACCTGCACCATTTTTGTTAACTGGAGACTTCAATGCCCACCATCCCCTTTGGGGCTCTCCAGCATCCTGCCCGAGGGGCTCCTTGTTAGCAGACCTTTTCAACCAGCTCGATCTTGTCTGCCTCAATACTGGCGCCCCTACTTTTCTTTCGGACACATCTCACACCTATTCCCATTTAGACCTCTCTATATGTACTCCCCAACTTGCACGCCGGTTTGAGTGGTATGCACTTTCTGATACATATTCGAGCGACCACTTCCCGTGTGTTATCCATCTCCTGCAGCATACCCCCTCTCCGTGCTTCTCTAATTGGACCATCTCCAAGGCAGACTGGGGGCTCTTCTCTTCCAGGGCGACCTTTCAGGATCAAACCTTTACAAGCTGCGATCGTCAGGTCGCACACCTCACGGAAGTCATTCTCGCTGCTGCTGAATATTCCATCCCTCACCCTCCTTCTTCTCCACGTCGCGTGCCGGTCCCCTGGTGGACCGCAGCATGTAGAGACGCTTTACGTGCTCGTCGACGTGCTTTACGCACATTTAAACGCCACCCTACAGTGGCGAATTGTATCAATTATAAACGATTACGTGCTCAGTGTCGTCGTATTATCAAAGAAAGCAAGAAAGCCAGCTGGGCTGCTTTCACAAGCACCTTCAACAGTTTTACTCCTTCTTCTGTTGTCTGGGGTAGCCTGCGCCGGCTATCTGGCACTAAGGTCCACTCACCAGTTTCTGGCTTGAAGGTCGCGAATGACGTCCTTGTGGCCCCTGAGGCTGTCTCCAATGCCTTCGGCCGCTTTTTCGCAGAGGTTTCGAGCTCCGCTCATTACCACCCTGCCTTCCTCCCCCGCAAACAGGCAGAGGAGGCTAGGCCACCTAACTTCCGCTCCTCGAATTGTGAAAGTTATAATGCCCCATTCACCATGCGGGAACTCGAAAACGCACTTGGCCGATCACGGTCCTCTGCTCCAGGGCCAGATTCTATTCATATTCAGATGCTGAAGAGCCTTTCTCCTGCGGGTAAAGGTTTTCTTCTTCGTACATACAATCGCATCTGGATTGAGGGACATGTTCCCGCATGCTGGCGCGAGTCTATTGTTGTCCCGATTCCTAAGCCGGGGAAGGACAAGCACTTGCCTTCCAGTTATCGACCTATCTCGCTTACCAGCTGTGCCTGTAAAGTGATGGAGCGAATGGTTAACTCTCGATTGGTTTGGCTGCTCGAGTCTCGACGCCTACTTACCAATGTACAATGTGGATTTCGTAGGCGCTGCTCTGCTGTTGACCATCTGGTTACCTTGTCGACCTTCATTATGAATAACTTCTTGCGGAAGCGCCCGACCGCGGCTGTGTTCTTTGATTTGGAGAAGGCTTACGACACCTGTTGGAGGGCGGGCATTCTCCGCACCATGCATGCATGGGGCCTTCGCGGTCGCCTCCCTCTTTTTATTCGTTCCTTTTTAATGGATCGACAGTTCAGGGTACGTGTGGGTTCTGTCCTGTCCGACACCTTTCGCCAGGAGAATGGGGTGCCACAGGGCTCAGTTTTGAGCGTCGCTCTCTTCGCCATCGCGATCAATCCAATAATGGATTGCCTCCCAGCTGATGTATCAGGCTCCCTTTTCGTGGACGATTTTACCATCTATTGCAGCGCGCAGTGTACACGTGTCCTGGAGCGCTGTCTTCAGCGTTCTCTTGACCGTCTTTACTCCTGGAGTGTCGCCAATGGCTTCCGTTTTTCTGCCGAGAAGACGGTCTGTATTAACTTCTGGCGATACAAAGAGTTTCTCCCACCGTCCTTACGACTCGGTCCCGTTGCTCTCCCAATCGTGGAGACAACCAAATTTTTAGGCCTTACATTTGACAGGAAACTTAGCTGGTCTCCACATCTGTCATATTTGGCCGCCCGTTGTACCCGTTCTTTAAATGTCCTCCGTGTTCTCAGTGGTCTGTCGTGGGGAGCGGATCGAACCGTCCTACTTCGTCTATATCGGTCGATCGTCCGCTCCAAGCTGGATTATGGGAGCTTCGTATACTCCTCTGCTCGGCCATCCATCTTACGCCGCCTCAACTCCATACAACATCGGGGTTTACGACTTGCGATCGGAGCATTTTATACCAGTCCCGTAGAGAGTCTTCATGCTGACGCTGGCGAATTGCCACTCACCTACCGGCGCGATATACTGCTTTGTCGGTATGCCTGTCGGCTACTGTCAATGCCCGACCATCCGTCTTATCGTTCCTTTTTTGACGACTCTCTTGACCGTCAATACGGGTTGTATGTCTCTGCCCTGCTACCCCCTGGAGTTCGCTTTCGTCGCCTCCTTCAACACCTTACTTTTTCCCTCCCTGCAACCTTTCGAGTGGGCGAGAGCCGCACGCCACCTTGGCTCCAGGCTCAGGTCCGCGTTCACCTTGACCTCAGCTCGCTCCCAAAAGAGGTCACCCCCGGTTCGGTCTACCACTCCCGTTTTTTGGAACTTCGTTCGAAGTTCATCGACATGACTTTCATTTATACAGATGGCTCTAAGACCAATGACGGGGTCGGGTGTTCCTTTATTGTCGAGGCACAAAGTTTCAAATACCGGCTCCATGGCCATTGTTCGGTCTTCACAGCTGAGCTCTTTGCCCTCTACCAGGCTGTTCTTTACATCTGCCGCCACCGACATTCTGCTTATGTCATCTGCTCAGATTCCCTGAGCGCCATCCAGAGCCTCAGTGATCCGTACCCGGTTCACCCTTTCGTACACCGGATCCAACGCTCTCTTCAGCAGCTGGTGGACGTCGGTTCTCCAGTTAGCTTTATGTGGGTTCCGGGCCATGTCGGTATCCCTGGGAACGAAGCTGCAGATGCCGCGGCCAAGGCTGCGGTCCTCCAGCCTCGAACAGCTTCTTGTTGCGTCCCTTCGTCCGATTTTAGCAGGGTGATTTGTCGGCGCATCTTAACTCTGTGGCATGCCGATTGGGCTGCACTTACCGACAACAAGCTTCGAGCCTTAAAACCTCTTCCCGTGGCTTGGACGTCCTCCTCACGCCCTTCTCGGCGGGAGGAGGTCGTTTTAGCCCGGTTAAGAATTGGACACTGCCGGTTCAGCCATCGCCATCTGCTGACGGCTGCGCCGGCGCCGTTCTGCCCATGTGGGCACTTGCTGACGGTTAGACTCATTTTAATGTCCTGTCCAGATCTTAACGCACTGCGCCTCGATCTTAACCTGCCAAATACTTTCGATGCCATTTTAGCGGATGACCCACGAGCAGCTGCTCGTGTTCTTCGTTTTATCAATTTGACACACCTCGCTAAGGACATTTGATGATGCTGTTTTTTAATCCTATGCCTGTCAGTCTGTCTTTTATCGTGTTTTCCCTTTTAGTTGTTGTGGTCAACTTGTGCCTCGCGGTGCATTCTTAGAGTAGTCAGGGCGCTAATGACCATTGAAGTTGTGCGCCCTAAAACCACAAAAAAAAAAGAAACAGGAAGAGAAACTTGGAAATATACGTATTAGCTGTAAACCAAGGAGCAGTGCACCAAGGTGACGAAGTCATGGACTATCTCCTAATAGTGTGTCGGACCTCGTTATGCCCGGCGTTGTAGGGGAACTCCACGTGGCATGGACTCAAAAAGTCGGTGGAAATCCCCTGCAGAAATATTGAGCCGTGTAGCCTCTGCAGCCGTCCATGATTACAAAGGTGTTGATTGTGCAGAACTTTGTGCACGAGCTTACCTCTCGGTTGTGTCCCAGTCCCATAAATGTTACATGGGATTCATGTTGGGCGATCTGGGTGGCCAAATTTCGGCACTCAAATTGTCCAGAGTGTTCTTAAAACCAATCGCGAGCAGCTGCGGCCGAGTGACATTGTTGTTCGGCAACATGAAGTCCATGAACGCAAATGGTCTCCAAGTGGCCGAACATAACCATTTCCAGTCAATGATGGACCAGAGGACCCAGTCCACTCCGTGTAAACACAGCCCATACCATTATGGAGCCACCAACAGCTTGCACACTGACTTGTTGACAATCTGGGTGCATGGCTTCGTGAGGTCTGCCCTACACTCGAACCCTACCATCAGCTTTTACTAACCCAAATCGGGACTCATCTGAACAGGCTATGGTTTTTCAGTCGTCCAGGGTCCAACCCATGTGGTCAAGAGTCCAGGAGAGGCTCTGCAGGCGATACCGTGCTGTTAACAAAGGCATTCGCATCGTTTGTCTGCTGCCATAGCCCATTAACACCAGATTTCGCCGCAGTGTCCTAACGGATACGTTCGTCGTACGCCCCACATTGATTTCTGCGGTTATTTCGCTCAGTGTTGCTTGTCTATTATCATCGAAAACTCTACGCAAACGCTGCTGCTCTCGGCGGTTAAGTGAAGGCGATCCGTGGTGAGAGGCAATGGCTGAAATTCGGGATTTTCGGCACGCTCCTGACACTGTGGATCTCAGAATATTGAATTTCCTAACGATTTCCGAAATAGAATGTCCCATGTGTCTAGCTGGGAGTTACCATACCGCGTTCAATGCCTTTAATTCCGTTCGCGTGTCCGTGTCATGTCGGAAACCTTTTGACATGAGTCACCAGGGTACAAACAGCAGCTCCGTCAATGCACTGCCCTTTAATACCTTCCGTACGTGATACTACCACCATCTGTATATGTTCATATCGCTATCGCATGACTCTTTGTCACCTCAGTATTAACTGTTTTTGTTCAAAGATGATGAGAGACCCAACAGAAGTGGTTCGCACGCAAACCGTTTGGTTTAGTTGTCGTAGAGCGACCATTACTATAGAGGATCGAAGAACAGTTACTGCTAAATGGTAGACAATAATTTCTGTCGCACAAGTCATCAGTGAAATGAAGAGAAACATAAACTTTGCATTATTCTTCATCACGACAGTGTCACCTGGTACACAACATGGCAAACTAATATTTATTCCCCTTTATTTATTGCCGGTTACCCGCCACCGTACAGCCATCCATCAGATTTATGTAATATCTTTCCTAATAGATATGCTACTGTTTATTTCGTTTATTGCTAGTTACAACAAAATATGATATGAATAAATGATTCATACATGACACCACTAAATTCACTCATAAATTAATTATACCGCAATGATAAAAGCATGTACAAAACGTCTGCACTCAAGTACATAGTGTAGCCTGGTAACACAAGTGCAAGTGGTTGAACATCATTTTAAATATTAGGTCGCTCTTTTGGATTGACAGCCACATTGCATCCGATTGCAAAAGAGGAATAAAAGATTTTTTCCTTGTCTTGTATCTATTACTCGAGAATAGTAGATGGTTCACGTCTCCTGCTCCATTGTAAAAATCACGTAATGGAGTTTCCTTCAATACAGATGGGTTGGAAATTTTCCATGATTTAAGCGCGTGCTCGTAATCGTTATTACGACTTGTCTGCTGCTACTCCAATCGATAAAACAAGGAGATAATGTTATTTAAGGTCATAATGTACTCCTTTTGAACTCTTGGTCGAATTCTATTGCGTCTGCGATTCGTTTGTCACTTTTGCCTTGATAGAGCTCAGCATATCTTGGCAACGAAGTCTTACTATTTAGGTTTTACACTAAATGGATTCCTCGCTTCACTAAGCCGTCCGCAGTGTTATCATGAAATATGCCCTGTGCCCTGGAATCCACAAGAAATTCGGTACTATTCCCGCTTACTTATTTGCACCGTTCCCTTTAATAATTTATATGAGGGTTGGAACTTTAATAGTGGCAACTATTTATTTACAGCTCGTACAAAATAGGTAAGTGTTTCAAAGTTTTACTGACCTTCAAAGTAGTCACCTGCGTTGTGTACAACCCGTTGCCAGCGATGTGGAAGTCGTAGGATACTCTTAGCAGTGCCAGTTGTGTGGACAGTTCGAGCGGCGCGGTCTATTGCCCGACGAATTTTGTAGCAGTTCTGAAGCGAATGTCGTGAAGTGTTTCCTTCAGTTTAGAAATAGAGTTGATGTCACGAGGGCTTAAGTCAGGGGAGTGCAATAGGTGGTATAGCACTTAGCAGCCCCATCAGTCAAACAAATCAGTAACAGCTTGCTCTGAACGTGCTTGAGCATTGTCCTGCAAAGTGATGGCCAGGCACTACAGAAAGTGTCATCACTTCGGTCTCTAAGCTGGTCGTAGGTTGTGTTCCAAAAATGAACAGCCTAGAGACAGAAGTAATGACACTTCCTGCAGTACCTGACCATCATTTTGCAGGACAACTCTCAAGCACGCACAGTGCAGTCTGTTACTGATTTGTTCGACTGATGGGGCTGCTAAGTGCTATACCACCTACTGCACTCCACTGACTTAAGCCCTCGTAAGCTCGACTAGATTTCTAACCTGAAGTAAACACTTCACCGAGTTCGCTTCAGAACTGCTACAAATTCGTCGGGCAATAGACCGCGCCGCCCGAAATGCCAACACAACGGGCCTTGCTTAGAGTATCGGAACACTTCCACATCGCTGGCAACGGGTTGTACACAATGCTGGTGACCACTTTGAAGGTCAGTAAAACTTTGAAACACTTATCTATTTTGTACGAGCTGTAAATAAATAGTTGCCACTATTAAAGTTCCAATCCTGGTATAAATTATTAAAGGGAACGCTGCAAATTAGGAAGCGGGAATAGTACCGAATTTCTTGTGGATTCCAGGACACATGGACCTCCCATAAATTAGGCGGCACACTTTGTTTCATTTTGGTTTTTTGAGGCTCTTTAGTACACTTATCGTATCAGTTAATATATCACAACGCTGCTTCGTGAGCAAAATCTTCTGTATTTTACTGCTTTCCTAATTGCAATGGCTTCCACGTAATAGATTCCTGTCTCCTTAGGTAGAGAATAGATGACTTGATAATGTTCTGCAGTGTTACATATCACTCAACGTACTTTATCTCCGATGTTTGCCTTCGGCCCATTCGCATAAATCTTCATCGAATTCAGGAAAATGCTGTCGAACAAAACGTTGATTTCAATCTTCAAGTTTGGAGACGCTGTACGATATTATCGAAGATTAGTCAAACAGTTAATTATTTTACGAAAAAAAAACATGAAATTATTGTCTATTCGCACCGTCCCTCAAATGCGGCAGCGTTAGCGTGTTATGGGACGGAAACGCTGCGCTCCTAGTTTCGTCGAAACGAGGACGCTGGAATTAAACTGCTATCCCTGTAGTCCCTTATTGAAAGTTGAGTTTGTCCTAGAGAGACTGCGAATAACCAGAACTCTTCGCAAACTTGACTTCGCCTGTTTTTTGATAGCCAAACTACAGATAAACAGAAATTTTCAAAGAAATGTTTAGTTTCATCCCGTGCAGAAGTCTTTTGCTGTAGAAATCTTATCCTTAATTAATATTGTCGTCAGCAGTTCCACGTCCGTACCATCTCCCTCTTATCACATAATGGGAAAGATGTAAGACGACGCCAGCATGTCCATACTGTTCCCACAATATTTTGTCGGTCGTATTTCTCCGTTGCTTCTGTGCTTAACGCCACATGCTCTCATCTTATTTCACGCAGCAAAAATGGTCGTATTACCATATGAAACATGTCTCCTAAGATTTTAAGTAGAGTCCCCGTCTAACGCCCGAGTTTTCCTTTATCTGCAAAATTCTAAGTGTCACCTGTACGCGATGGAAGTTGCCATTCGGTGTCGAAACTAATTACGTTACTGTAGTTTACAACTGAGTATCTTGCAGACACGCCATTAGCTTATATGGGATTACTTCTCGCGTAAAGGCTTGGTCATCGATTCTATTCCATATCTGCTTGCAGGTTAATGCTCCGGTAAGTTTGAAGCGCGATAGTGAAGAAAAAGAGTGCATTTTAAATGTGGCAGTAAGGGGCTACCATATTGATGACGTATTTTTAAAACGTTTGTTTCGTGTCATTGCCGGTTTCAAATATTTGGTACAATGATAGCATTGCATTTACAGTTACACCCTGAAATATTATCAACTATTGAACGTTCGCAGAGCCTTGATGGCCTGCTGTGAAAAACAGTTTTGAAATGAGATATAATCGAAATGGAAATGGAAAACGAAAACTTGAATTTATCCTCGATTTTCACTTCTGTTGATTTGGCGGACAGGGTAGGCAACAATCTGCTACTGTTTGCTGATGATGCTGTGGTGTGCGGTAAGATGTCGAAGTTGAGTGACGGTAGGAGGATACAAGATGACGTAGACAAAGTCTCTATTGGGAAAATTGTAGGAAAGTATGGTTCATTTGTAAAAGAGTCAGCATATAGAGCAATAGTGCGACCTGTTCTAGAGTACTGCTGGATTGTTTGGGATTCGTACAGTCAGCTTAAAGGGAGACGTCGAAGCAATTCCGGGACTGGCTACTAGATTTGTTAGTAGTGGGTTGAAACAATACGCGAGTATTACAGAGGTGCTTCAGGAACTCAAACGGGAATCCCTGGAGAGAGAACCGGCATTTGAAGCTGACTGCAGAACGGTTGTGTTGCTTCCGACACGCACTGCTCGTAAGGACCACGAAGATAAGAGAAATTAGGCATGTAGACAGTCGTTCCTCCATCGTTCTGTTTGCAGTTGAAACAGCAAAGGAACTGACTGTTTGTAGTGTGGGGTACCCTCCGCCACGCGCCGTAATATGGATTGCGGTGTATCGATGTAAACGTTTAGCAATTCGGGATGGTTTTTAACTGTAGAACACTGTAAACATTCGACAGCTGATGAATAGCCCGCTATGTAAATGCAGTATTGCCGTCTGATGACGAACAAAATGTTCGAAACAAGTAACTAGAGAAAGAATGAAATGTTTTAGAAATATATCCCAAAGTTAGTGATTGATCGCTGTTGTAAAACGTATTACAATGTTTGATGTGCTGTTGAACAGCACGACTATTTGCGAAACAGCGAGGCAGCGCTGTTTTCTTAAAAGCGGAACCACAAGTTTTGTATTCAAAAGTTTGACAACGTTCGTGGTAAAGTGCCTGTTGCAGCTTAATTTAGGGTTAGCTGATCACTTAACGGCGGAGCGCTAATTGAGAGCCAGACGAAAACTTGAAGAGTATCGGTAAGCGAGCGCGCTGTCAGAGTAAACGACCCCGTCTGCGAGGGGGGCATGGGAGGAGGGAGTGGGGTAGGGGAGGGTGGTTAGCGCCTTGCCTCTTGCTGCTTAATTAGGCTGACCCGTGACCCTGTGGCACCTGCGTAATTTATGTAAGTAGGTGAGTGGCGCGTGCCCTGGGTGCGTTGCTTTCAGTGCACTCAGGACATGTTCTTGTTGCCCTAGACTGGTGCTCACCTGTGACTTCTGTAGGCTGTCACTGATTTTATTGCATCCTGGACAGTCGTTTTCGTAGCTTAATATAGTCACAGGCATCACAAAAATGGCCTTATGTAAAAAGTAACCTTCAAATGGTAAAATACCACTTGTTGAGATCTACTGTAACCTGTCAAAGGCATTCTACTCTTGTAATCGGAACATACTGTGAAGTTACTTATATTTCAATGGAATAAATGCATAAACTACCTTTTTTCGCAAAATTCAATAAAGTAGATAAACTATGACTCGCATACTACATAATCCAGTCGTTTGTCGTCACTTTTATTCAAATTTAAGAAACACAATGAGAAGACATTTTAGCTGTACTAAGTAAGAAAGCTGTAACAGGGAATATGCTAAATGATGTTTTCGTGAAAATCGATTGTTCATTTAATATTTGTAAAAACTGAAAAAATGTCAGTTTTCTGACGTTAAAGTTACTCAGATAAATTACATTTACTATTTCATTAAATTTGTTCCAATTGAGTTTAAAAATCATATTCATAAATAATAATTTGTATGGCCCTCCCGAGAAAATAGCTCTAGCTCAGAGATAGGTGAATATAAATATGCGAAAAATTTTAATTAGCTCACCGTGAGCATAAAACGAACAGCTATTCTTTAAACTCCAACTTACGGCTTCATGACAGTCCTAAATTCTCCTGTACCGTAATAAATTCTTCAAAAGAAGTAGTCAGTCAGTTAAATACCCATAAATGGCCAAAAGTGTCCCTCGCACATCATATGGAATCGGCAGTATGCATCTACTCGTAATTTTTCCCCACCTTGCACTGCATCTTTCATTCGATATTTCCTCACCGCTTGGAAGCTTGCTCCGTTTTCCATACATTCCCATGGCTACGTGTCCCACCCACTTCAATTTTGAAAGGCGGAATCTGAACATCGTAGCGCCGGTGGCGGTGGTCTAGCGGTTCTAGGCGCTCAGTCCGGAACCGCGGGACTGCTACGGTCGCAGGTTCGAATCCTGCCTCGGGCATGGATGTGTGTGATGTCCTTAGGTTAGTTAGGTTTAAGTAGTTCTAAGTGACTGATGACCTCAGATGTTAAGTCCCATAGTGCTCAGAGCCATTTGAACCATTTTTTTGAACATCGTAGTCGAAACGAAAGTTAAGAGTACTTGCTTTAAATATCTGTCCCCACCTGTCTGAATTTTCAAAAACCAACAGCCGTATAATATTTGTCAGATCCGAACTTATTCCAGTGAGTATTTATTTCGAATATTGCAGTTTCGCTTTTGACTTTTTGTAAATGTCTACTAAATTTTGTAACAATTGTGATTCATTGATTTCTTACTTTATCATTATTTGCTCCAAATAACTTTCATCTTTTCCAAATAAAGTTGAACATTTATTACACATGTCCGTACAGGTAGGTGGTGGACAGTGGCTAAACTAAAATTTTTACGTGAAGTCGTACTTCCCTTTTTTGTTATCATTGTTGTTTTGCGCGTCCATGGAATGGATGTCTGCCGCTCAAGAAGTACCTGAAACAAATAATGAAAATACGAAACAAATATTTGAACGTAAAGAAGATACCATTTACATATGAAGAACAACCTTTTGTTCCATTTAAATATTACTGAAATTTTAGACAAGCTTGCTCATTTCTGGACGATGAAGGTACAGAAAATTCCGCACCTTGTATGTTTATAAAAAAAAAATCCGGAATTACATTCAACTGAATTCTGCACGCCCTCAGTTACAGTTTCATCGCACTGCTGATTGTGTCTTCTACTCCTATCTTTTTCCCCATTAGCTTGGTTTCTCCTATCTAAGTAATTCCCAATGCACATCACTAATTTGATTTTAGAGCCATATTCAGTTTTGAAGATTTTCGTATTAATAGTACCTGTTTAGTTCGCCAGTCGAGCCCTCAGCCATTTTGAATCGCCTATGTATTTGTTCTGCACTCCATTCATACATTGCATTAGTCGACTGTACGACTTTGGAACGACGTAGAAAAATCGGTTGGCTTATGACTTAGCGCGTAATTAGGGTTGACAGTACATCCACAACTGATCTGTAAACATCGACAGTAGGATGCCTTTTCCTTAGTCGCCACTGTACACAGCGTGTTTCCGACCGCTACGGTCGCAGGTTCGAATCCTGTCTCGGGCATGGATGTGTGTGATGACCTTAGGTTAGTTAGGTTTAAGTAGTTCTGAGTTCTAGGGAACTGATGACCTCAGAAGTGCCATAGTGCTCAGATCCATTTGAACAGAACTTTCCTTTGTAAGTTTCAAGCCTTTTTATATCTGATTATGGCAAAACATCGTAATAAATAAAGAATTATAGCCTACTGTAAAGTCTTTCATACTTACGTACTGCATGCTTGCATTGACCTAAAATTATAAGTTCCATTATATCAGTTAAGATATACATCTACATGACATGTACTCCACAACCCATTGTGTAATATGTGGCGGAGAATACTTCGTAACAGTATTAAGGCTATATGTTCTGTTTTATAAGCGTATTTAGTGTGGCAGGAATTTCTATATACTTGATTCTGTACACGCGTTGTTCTCTATTCTCTTATTTTCATGATATCTGCGTGACCTATACAATGGTGGTAGGATAATTGTAACTCATATCATGTAAATTAAGGGTGGCGGGGGAAGAAAGGGAAGGGAAGGAAGTATTGATGTCGGCCACATCGGGACTTCTATGCGGAATCAGCGGAGACGAGTGAAAATGTGTGTCGGACCAAGACTCGAACCAAGGATTTCCTGCTTTGTAGGCAGGTACGTTAGCAACTGCGCCATCCGGAAACACAGTTTAACGCAATTGCGCGTACCATCTCGGGACGTCTCCTAGCCGACCCATATTCCCACCTATCCGCAGCCTCGACCATATCGTCCAAGCGTGCTACTTCGAGATTCCCGAAAGAACACTACACACTCATATAACAGTAACTCAGTCTTCGTATAGTACCGGTTATCTAAATGAGCTAACAAGATTCCTTCCAAAGATTCACATTTAAGTTCGACGAGCATTTCTGTTATAATTCCGTATGGGATACTCCAATGTTCCAGTGTGTGTGAATTCTTAAGGTACCAAACTGCTGAGGTCATCGGTTCCTAGACTTGCACACTACTTAGCGTAAATTAAACCAACAACAAGAACAACAACAACAACAACAACAACACGCACGCACGCACTCCAGCGCGCGCGCGCGCGCGCGCGCGCCCCTGGGAGGACTAGAACCTGCGGCGGGAGGGGCCGCGCAATCCATGACATGGCGCCTCCAACCGCTCGGCTATGGGCTATTCCGACGTGTCACAATCCTAGCAGCGCATTTGCGAATTTATTTGATGTCTACTACCACGTGCTCTTGATGATGGCTTCAAAGCCTTCACAGCTGCACCGCGCTTTCCAGCCATCTACTCACCTTTCCTAATACTGATTTCGTATTACCCCTGAATACTTCACCTACGTGGCATACTCCAGATACTCGCTCATAAACTTGCAGGCAGCTAATATCGAGTTTTCTCTCTTTGCCGTAGATATTATCTTGTGTTGTTCCATTTGAATAGAGACTCCCCAAACGTATTGAATTAGTTCTCATTGTGTCGGCTAGAGTGCAGCAATCCTCAGGACCGGCCTGGCTTGCTGCAGGGTCAGGAGTCGGGGGGGGGAAAAAAAGAGCACCCCCTTCTGTTCTGCCGGTACTTGTCTGGTAGCTGCGAGGGCAAGGGGGTCCGCCATGTCTCCGCTTCCAGTCGCAGCACCAAAAGCTGGCCGCAAGTAAGTGTTCCTGTTACTGATAAATCTCTATTTGATATAGCTAACTGGTCGCAGGTGAATACAAACGCCACATGAACGTTAGCTAGTAGCAGAACTTTCTCACAGCAGCGCTTGAAATAACTTAACGGGATAATAAGAAATGCCCTGGTTTACAACTGTCATTACGTAATTATAGCGCCGCTTTATGATGTCATACCCTTTGCTTCAGTCTTCCCCCGGAAGAGGATGGCAATGACACTCATTACAAGATCGCGTCGCATGTACGAAGTGAACCAGCTGGAAACACGAGAACTTTCTATTTATTCAAATTACCGGGAAAGTCGACTAGATGGTGTCGGTATAGTTTCCACCGTTTCACTCCTCTCTGAATCTGACGTGTACCACTTCCTGCTAAGAAACCATTGGCGCCAACCTCCTGTTTTTGCAACAAAATACAGAGCAAATACTGTTCACAGTTTAGTTGTGGTGGAATTAGATAGCCGTAATTTTATGTCAGTTCGCTTTCATTAGCTGGATTAATAAGTAATTTGGGGATGGCCAGTTATTGCATGAATACCGCATCTAACTGATCTGATTTCTTAATTCCTCATAATAACCTCTGAAGAGAAGGTTCGTGGTTTGCGCGAATGGTTATTTATTTACGTGGAATACATGCGAAATTAGTTCCGTTACTCAGAATGAGACCTGCCGCCTGTAATGTCCTGGAATACGCTAGAAAAGGTTTTGATTTCAAGCGGTCGATCGTTAGCAGAAATAAGTTTCATATGGTTTGTGCGTTAATTATTTCATCTCCTCCACGTATTTACTTAATTAAAAAAATTGAACGGATCTTGTCACTGCATATTTTCTTTGCTGCGATGTTCTGTTTCTATCAAGCTGGAAGAGATGCTGTTCCGCTGTTGACTGTCTGGTGCTGCAGCTTGCGTAGCATTGTGAGATGTAGCCGGATGCCCAGACAGCCTAGTTGTGAGTCCCCTACTGGACTTCTTTTTGATACGCTGCGAAGTGTCTAATTTGCCTGAAGACTGAGATACTCCTTTGAAATTGTTTTGAACGAGGGAAGTGTCCTCTGCTTCTCCCAACAAGGGGAGGCGCAGGCTGTGACTGGATTGTGGTAGGAATAGGGGCGCCACTAAACAGTTGGTCACATTATTGAATACAGTCTTCTGCTTTTGTAAGTATCAGGTACCGTTGCCTCAGCTTCCTTTCATTCTGTTTGCTCTCTGATACACGTGCTAGTAGCTGTGCGCCGCGTTTAGACGACGGATCGTGATGTGCCAAGGACGTTTTTATTTTATACTTCACGTCATATGTGCCAAACTACTGAAATTCCGTTTAGCGCAACCACAATATATGCCACACATAGACTCTTTAAATTTTTGACTGTTTGACGTGATGGAAGTCTGCGGAGCCGGGGGGGGGGGGGGGGGGGTGCTTCCAAAAACTCATCGGAAACATGTGAGGAGTTTGCCCGTAGGAAGATTTTTTTCCCGAATGTTCCTTTGTTGTTGCCTGAAATGCCACAGCGACATAGTTACGTCCGTTTTTGTTTTGAGAGGGGAGGCCAGTGATGCCAGTAAAGGTCATTGAATTGCGGTCGAACTGGAAGTGTAGAATTTCGCCTCGTTTCTTCCTGTCTGTAATATAATGCATTCCTAATCAAAAGACTGAGCCGGCCGGTGTGGCCGCGCGGTTCTAGGCGCTTCAGTCTGAAACCGCGCGACCGCTACGGTCGCAGGTTCGGACCTTGCCTTGGGCATGAATGTGTGTGATGTCCTTAGGTTAGTTAGGTTTAAGTAGTTCTTTAAGTTCTAGGGGACTGATGACCTCAGATGTTAAGTCCCATAGTGCTCAGAACCATTTGAACCAAAAAACTGAAATACCGATTGAGAGAAAGCCCAGCAGTTCATTTACCTGTTTTGATTGATAGCGTGTTCAGCATTTTTTGTAAATTTTATATATCGACATTTGGTCCAGTGAGACATCAGTCATCCCTGCACACATACTTATGTCAGACAGCTCATAAACATCATCTTAATAACTATTTGAGGCATCAGTCTCTTATTTTGGAGTTCGATACCATGAAGTCCATAGTCGTTACTGTCACTAATATTGAGAGATCACTTTTCGATTTAAACTCTGTGATTGCCGAAATAATTTTCGCGCTAGCCATATTGAAGAATTGAATCTGTCCCCTGATGAAACTAGTTCTGCAGTTCTTCCAGCTGTTACGCGACTGTCTTTCGTCGTTTGATATCTGTCTCTGGAAAACAGATGTTTCGTTTATCTAGGGAACTTGTTTTCGCAGTCACGAGATGGAGTTTAGAGAACGCTTGTAATGTGTAGATGAAATGGGGAAACTTAATGCGCAGATGGCGGTAGTGGTTACTCGTCCTGATGGAATAGGCTGTGAACCAGGTTCCACATCAATCATTGCGTTGCGCTTGCTTGTATTGGCTTCCCCTCTCGCACCTCGATATTCCCTTTGAATCTTGCTATTCAGTCAAGTTTTTTACAGTCAGTAAAAGAAAGCTTCCGATGTAATTCAGTTGTACTTTCTTCTTCGCCAACTGATGAACTTCTTCCTTCTGCGTATACTATATTGGCTTTACTACCAGTAAATTGTTCCTACATTTCTTTGCTTCCTCTGTCATTTTAAAGATTAAATAATTGTTATTCCTGTTCCTGTCCTTGGCTTCCAGACTTCATTAGAAGCTGTTCAGAGTTCATATGACAGCAAGCGTCTTTCAGAAAATGAATTGTTTCTCTGCAGTTGTTGACAGTCTGTCACCAGCTCTACGTTCCGGCCCCGACGGATTACTCACTGCCAACCGGCGACCGTATCATCATCTGCTAATGCTGTGTGTACGGACATGGTGTCAGTACACGGCTCTCCCGGCCGTTGTCGGGTTTGCAGACCTTGGAGCCGCTACGGCTGACTCAGGTAGCTCTCCAGTTGGTGTCACGAGGCCGTGTGAACCCGTTCGAGGCCTCCCATCGCGGAAAAATCTCAGAGACTCCATATGACAGTCAGACACGCTGACCACTCAACTACGTGTCAGGACAGAGTCTGTATGATTTGAATTTCTCAGTGTCTGATCCTGATTTTAGCTAACCCAATAAATGCAGATAGGATGGACGTACTGTAAAATTAGAATGGGAAATGTGACATCGCTGTCGACGTGTGGCGTGTAAATAGTGTAAAGCAGAGGGATCAGGATAACTGCACTAGACTGTCAGAGACCCAACAATTTTACCCCCGTATTTGAAGGAGATTCTCATAGTATCTGAAAGACTACATACGTCTCAAAAAAATCCTCGTGATACACAAAGGCAGCTCTTTCCCCATTGAATATATTAACTTGCACGTGGTCGTATAGTCTACTATGATGTCCAGAAGGGCAGCTACTACCACTTCAGTTTTTGGAAAGCGGAGATGCTGTCCAGGTTTAGCGCAACTACATTACCAAAGGCTCCTTTGCCTTCCCTAAATCCATAATGCTATGGCTGAAGAAATTGAGAAATCCAGCCACCACGCCGCCCTTAATTAACTAATCTCTCTCCCGTGTTTCCGATGCAAGATGAGAGCTATAGGCAATCGTGATTACTTTGTTGTTCTGCGCCGATGGGTAAATAGATTGAAAGCAGCCAGAGGCTTTTCTCTGGGGGACGCCTGCTACTCCAAGTTAATGCCCGTTGCTTCAGAATTCCGCTTCGTACTCGGAAGCATAGAAATTTGATCCTGAGTAATATAAAACAGTGGCGCTTGCGGAATTAGTAGTACGTGACATTTTTGTGAGAAAACACTTCGCACGGCAGCTGTAAATACTATCACTTCTGTTTGTCTTAGAGAAGAATTGTGTCCCGTTGCAATGGTGAGCTTTCTGGCTTCCAGGCTGCACCAGATTCCTCATGCGTACCGTTGAATTGTATACAGAGGACTAAGTTGCCCTTACGCTCTTCTATGGAATGAAGGTCTCCGTATTTGCTGCTACGGGCCTGGAGGCACTTCAGAATTGAAATCGCAAACAGTGATGCACTGTTTGACCGCTGGTAGCTCACGTCTAGTCCACGTACGCACATGTCATGTGCAATGATTTGGGTATCGAAGGTCAGAATGAAGGTCTGATGGCTCTTAACATGAAATTCGTTATTCTGAAACAGTATTTTCTTTGGTCGTTAAAAATATTATGCCTCTACAGTAAGGACAACGTGGCGTAGGCGATTGCCTGATGTATAATCGAATGTATACCTGTTTAATATAGAAAACATTATTCAAACTGTCGTATATAATCTTAACTACTTGTGAACACTGCTGGAAATGTGTATACATTCAACGGATTTACTAACAGTTAACTCCTACTCCGCTCTGCATGTCTTTACTTTTTTGGTTAATAATTCGGTCTCCCATCAGTAGTTTCGTAAATATGTAACTGATTGGATATGCATTTTTGCACAGGGTTGCATGTCCACGGTTGACAGTAATTTTTTTTGATAGCAAACAGGATCTCTACTAATGTTGATTATTATCCTCCAGCACAACGTAAAAAAATATATCTACTCCACTTCACAGTGGCCGCCATCGCCTTTGCCACCGTACTTTTACTCAGACGAACATACGAGGTTCAATTTACAACAAGATTCAGCGGATCAAAATCAGAATTCGAGCACTCAGACATTATGGTTGTGTTTCAATGCAAATAATGTTTATATTACATTTACTGATTTAGGTTGACATGCTGATAGGTGGGGTAAAAACATACATAACCCAAAAGCACTGTAAAAATCTCAATATAAATCAATTCCTTTGTGGTATCGATAGCAACGATGCCACAATATTAACGTTCTTAGGTTGGCACTACGACAGACACCGACGACAGCGCCTTCTATCCGGTGCTGTGCAGCTCTGCGAGCTCCGCTACAGATTCAGCCCTTTTGATCAAGAGCAGACGGCCGGGACACTTCGCTTCAGCCAGAGACTTTGCTCTACTTACGACGGGTCCAAGACTTCGCACCTCGCAAAGTTATTTAACCATGTATAACTTGTTTTTTGCCTATAGTAAACATCTGTAAATTGAAGCGCAGTGTCGACGTGTCTTACCTTTTACTGCTCCTACTCACTTCCTTCATTCGGCTAACCTTTCAGTTTCCAGGAGCAGACCCACGCGCCGCCTTCCAGGCGGGATACAAAACCCTTGGCCTGTCCACTACCTCCCTGTTGATCGAGTCACAATAAGCAACGAAGGCGGTCTATCGTCGACCTGTCGCGCTGTTAAGCCGTGTACTGGAACCTACGCAAAATCTTTGCAATATGACGTGTAACTACCGGCACAATGTAAGGAATTGCAAAGTAATTGGTAACGTTGGGGCACAACTAATAATTTCAAGATGTCTCGGAAGTAAATATGACCACTAAAGAGACTGAACACTTGCAAGTGAATAATGTATCGGTAACCATGTGTTAATTAATACTTAGTTTAAATTATTTTTTGAGAACACTCGTAGACATTAGTAATCTCGAACTGTGTGATACTTTTCGAAACAAAGAAATGCATGTAGCGCAACTCGACAGTTTTTGCATTCCCACGTCGTTTCACTCCGTTTCTTATTTTTTGTACACACTGTTGGACGGGTGTCAGTGGTGTGGGAGCTGTATATTTCGCAAAGTGACCCCGGTGTCGCGCGTGTGGTCTCACTTGTACTGAATGTTTGCGGTCGATAGCGAGCCTTTTCTTCTATAAACTTGTGACAGCACATTTTCTGATAGTATCTCTGATATTTTGAAGTGTACGTGTACTCTGTGTAATTCTGGCCCTTTGTTTTTGTTATTTCAGGTTTACATATACTCCGTGTAAGTCCTGGTCCTTTTTCATACTGTTTTTGTTGTACAGAACATATGAATTATTAAGTGCCGTATTAAATGTGTAAGATTTATTTCAGTAACTTCCCAGATATTTCCTAACAGGAAAACCTGCTAATTATGGCGGCCAGTATCAACCATTCCCCCTGTTGTAATCAACAATACATTGTGGTTTGAAAGTAGGGCTTCGTCGAATTCCGTTCTGTCCACTCGTTGCTACATTTTTGCACTTCGTAGAAATAATATGGACTTCCCGTTTATGCTTGCAGCTGCTTATTATGCATTCCCTTTTTTATTAATTTTGCTTTAACAGAGTCTCCCGGCATATTTTTTCTGTAAAAACTTTGTCCCAACAATATTTGTTCCATTTTCAAAAAAAAATTACATACAATTTTGTCGAAGAACTCGAGTTACCCAGTTTCGATAACTCCATCACAACAGTTTTCGATGCATTGAATCGAGTTCTGTTTTATCGTTTCATGAACATATTTTAATATTGTAACAATAGCCAGATGCTAACTCGCACAGTATATAACATTATATCCCAAATCTCGCTCTCCTAGAGAGATAAAATGGTTTATAAGACATGCGTCCCTAGAACTTCATTAACGATTCATCGATCGGGACGTTCTCTTCCCTTACAAATATTTCTTTGAAATTTTTTACTCAAACAGTTTATCGTAATTTATCCATCTTGTCAGTCAAATTGATATGTGCAAAGTGTAAAAGCATAGTGATTTGCAAAATTATTTTCAGCGGCATAGTTTCCCTTAATATTGGTGCTTCTAAGATGGCTCTTGCTGGCCATTACAACTGTATTTTTGATTCTTTCACTTGAGCCGTTATTAAGAACAACGCAAAATACATGGTGTCCATAATTGAAGTTCGAGTTTCAAAACGCTTAGAATGACGGCAGATTTGATCAGCTTATTGACGCAGGGAGGGAAAAGAAAGAAATGTTACCAATAGATGGCGCTGTAAGCGCCTCAGTGAAAATACGGTCGCAGTACGAGGCTATTGAGTTGCACATTACACTATACGTACTGTTCAGTCTCCAAGACTGTATGAGATCTGCCGTCAACAGTTGCGGCACTGTTAGACAAGCCCAGCCAACGTGGCAAGGTCGTACCACATCGGATGAGAAATCTGTTTTTAATTGTCATGAGGCCAAAAACTGCATAAAAGCAGACATCGGTTTTTGATTGTCCTGGGGCCAAACGCCACATAAAAGTAAAATTAAATCGGTTTCTAGATATCGTGAGACCGGCGCAAGACGTGTTCAATATGCTGTACACCGTTTTCTGCCGCAAGTTGAAATCGAGAAGCGGCATGTTCCTCAACAGATCGGAGTGTCTCGAGGATAAAGTTCAGAATGCGTTGCGCAATTGCGTGCCTTCTATTCAGTTATGTTCGCAACTGGAGGATTGAACGCAAGATCTTTCGGATAATCGCACAGCCAGAAGTCAAACGGATTAAGATCAGGCAATTAAGATGGTCAACCTGTAAGGAAATAACTGGTAATTCTCACATTTCAGAAATCCACTGGCTGTACAATGTGCGGGAGAGCGCCATCTTGCATAAAAATGACCATACACACACAGCCACTCTGGTGAACCGTTCAAATGACGCTGGTGAGCAAAAGAATCTCATATTGTTTACCAGTGACGGTAACAGATAGCAGAGCACACAGGACTCATCTCCTCAATAAAATATGGTCCTATGATAAACGACACCGTGAACCCGCAACACAGTCATTTGTAAAGAGTGAAGTGGTACCGGTAGGTGTACGTGCGGATTTTCCGATGCCCATATTCTGCAACTTTGCGTATTGATATGTCCTTGGAGATGAGAATGAGCGACGTCTGTCCACAGATTGTTCCATAGCCATTCATTGCCCACTTCCATGTGAGCAAACAGATCCACAGCAAACGTTCGTCTTGCCGGCAGGTCAGCAGCAGGAAGTAATATAGTTGATTTTGTAGGGTTAGCAATGCAGAATGTTTCGTAGCATTTTAGCCACCGTACTAGCAGGCATGTCCAGCCATCGGGCAGTTCCCCGTGCACTACATGTTTGAACATCACCTTACGACCCCTCCTGCAGTGTTGGGGGCTACACCTTCGACAAACGTCAGGTCAATTGCTCCCCTCCCTCTGCCACATTGCACATCGAGAGGACTTGTCTTTCCGAATGTTGTAATTATTTTCTACAGACCCTTAGCACATCGGACCGATGTCTTTTTTTATATCCTTGAATGTCCGGAACTTCTGCAGGGCTATTGACGCACAGTCATTGATCTTGTAAAAGAGCTTTACCAGCAGCGTGCGATCCTTTACGGAGAAAGTCGTGTTGGACATCGCGGACGTAAACTGAGTAACAGCCGTGTGCCGCGCCTCTGTTGGTGTGCATAGTTGGCGCTTACAGCACCATCTGTTGGTAAAATTTTCGTGTTTGGAAAACAGAACAAGCGCGTGTATATAGCGCTAAATGTAAACAAACAGCATTACACCATTGGCATGTAGCAATTCCAGTTAGATGTCGTTGATAAAATGGCTCTGAGCACTATGGGACTCAACTGCTGAGGTCATTAGTCCCCTAGCACTTAGAACTAGTTAAACCTAACTAACCTAAGGACATCACAAACATCCATGCCCGAGGCAGGATTCGAACCTGCGACCGTAGCGGTCTTGCGGTTCCAGACTGCAGCGCCTTTAACCGCACGGCCACTTCGGCCGGCGATGTCGTTGATAAATTCTCCTCTTGCACACCGCGTCCATAGTCAGGTATTCAACGCAATGTGTCTGATGTAGTCCGATCGCTGTGCCCCGAGGCAAAACGCTGCACTTTAATCATGCGAGTGCACTAATTCTCGGCGGAGCAAGCTACAGGGCGAAAAAAAAAATTAGTTGCATACACGACAAATTAAGCGCTTTGACCGCGCTTCCATTCTTTTTTGCCAGTAGTCTGAACGCTAAAGAGCGTCTGAGAAATGTAAAAAGTAAAAAAGGAAAACGGCACAGTAGCGTTTAATTTCGTTCTGCGTGCAACAGTGAAACGAATCCGCTTAATTGAAAATGTTTGTGGAATTAATCTCATTTCGGAGAGAGACGCTGTTTTTCCACGCGGAAAATTCTCATCATTTCTTCGATTAAACTGTCGCTACAGACAGTGCTGTGTGGTGCACGAGGTCATAGTTCTCGTATTTTTTCGAATTTTCACCTAAATTTGCATAGGTTAATTCTCCAGTCGTGACAATCACTTCAAACTGTTGAGTTTTCTAGAGTTTGGGGCAAAAATTCCCCCTCCCCCCCGCCCCCCCTGGTCGGTTACCCGGAATTTTATTTGTGTAAAAGTTGCAACTAGCAGCTGACGCCAGTTTTCATTTGGTTCTAAACGCCGACAACCATGATCCGGTCAGATTTATGATATTTTGATAAGTTACGCACAGTGACGGTTTTCTGATGGTTGACACTGTCTGACGCCGCAGGTACAATTTATGATGGAAGTGTGATTTGGAGATGGTTGTCTTTCAACCGCAACCGATTATCTACTTGCTATTGGATTGAATTGCGATCAACACTAATAAAATTTATGATAAATTTTACAGATTGTACTGTCTGCTTCACCTGTAGTGGTTTGATTGTACAAATATTTTTCACCAAAAAGTTACTTTATGGCTGGCGACGTGAAAATTATGCAGGATAAATCACCTGAAGACTGCACCTCAAATATTGCGGAAATTGAAGTCCTATTAATGTACGTTTTTACGGAATGAAATGGTAGTCAAGGGCTTGCGTTGTTAGTCAATAAAAAGATTTTAATAATACTTGAAGTGTATTTTTTGTGGAGATATACTTTTTTAAGTGTAACAATGCCTACTGACATAAACAAAATAAATGAAGGGTAAATTAGAGTGGCAATGGTGATTGTTGGAGGATTCTAGTGCGAGTCGTTTACGAGATATAGTATTTTGAAAAGTTTCCACACTCACAATTGTTTACTCCATTCAGCTGCGTACCTGCTAGGTACGATGATATGTTTGCTTACGGTGTGCTTGTGTGTTCCTTACAGGTCTTTTGACTTGCTGGACAGTGTGACTGTCCAGGACGATGCGATTTACCAATGCAGAAAAAGACGACATGCTCAAGGTGTGTGTAGAGAATAGAAAGAATGCACTTCATTCGTGTACGGCATGGTATCCCAATAGGTGCCAAATAACTCGGCAGTTATTTATCAAACTCTTAAACCGGTTAGACGTAAGTGGCACTGTAGAACCTAGACTAGAAATAAATGACAGAAGAGAAGGAAATTGTGGCGGAACCGGTTTATAGTATTTCGTGACTTTAATTACGTATAAATGATATTTCAGGTAGATAAAAAAATTGTAAACCAGTTACCTATTGTCACCGTAACAATTCGTTTGATCTCAAAAATGATTATCCTGGCTAATATTTGTCACTCTGCTAAAGAAATCTCCACTTGACGTTGTGTAGAAATGTTGTCTGAAAAGTGTTGTGAGTGGCACTAAATTGCATATCATTTATCAGATTTTACACAACTGTTACTTAAGATCGAAGCACTTTTCTCTAGCAAAAGGAACATTTAGTCACAAAATACTACCCGCGCACAACACTGACATGTCTCCTATTAAAATATTTCATGTAAATCATCCGAAATAATTAGGCTTCATACATCAGCAAATAAGAAATTGATATTACGTAACGTGCTTTGAGCACTATTTTTAAAAATTCTGTCTGAGATGAATTCTGTCTTTTAAAGTAGATTCGGGACCACTGGTGCACATTTACTTCCATTCATTTATATCCAACAACATTTATGTTCCTTAAAATTATCGATTCAAAACTGCCGCGGAGATATTTTTGCTAAGATGGCGGCTGACAGACGATAGTCAATTTATCTATTGTTACTCTCGATTCCTTTTATATCAAATTAATATATTCAGATAAGTCTTTAAGCCTTTTGTTCTCTATTCTTTAGCATTTAAAATTATTCTCAATGAAAAATGTTTCATATTTTTTATACCAGCTACTAGTAAACTCCGCTCTGTTAGTTACTGGCGATAATGGCTGCTCTCCTAATTTCGGAGCTGAAAATCAACACTTAAAAAAAACATTATTCAGATTGGATTACAATTGAATTAAATACAAATCCACGTCCAGACAATAGCGACTCTATTTTTCACAATAGCAATTGACAATATGTACAGTTACAGGTTTTTTCCTCTTCGCAGACCTCCACACGTCTCACGTCCCAACAGTTCATCAGTTGGCGGCAAAGAAAGAACAACTCAACCACAGTTATCACAGATAAAAAAAAATTATAATTGTCGTTGTCTGTGAATGTAGTTCTCTGATGATAGTTTTAATTCACACAGAAATTGAATTATTACAGAAATAATGAAATAATTATTGTCATTTTTACTCGATACAGTCTTTTTTATACGCAGTATCGATAATATTTGTTGAAGTTTGTACACTTAGTTCATTTTAACATCTTGTGGCTAGAACATAGTGTCGTGGATATTCCAAAATTAATGTTATTGTGCCGTTTCAGTTGATCCTCACGTTATCTTCCGCGTAATCGCTTTTCGAAGTGGCGTGTGTGACAGGCAAGTGCCCCACGCTTCCCCCATCGACATATGTTCCATCCCTGTTACGCCTCTCTCCATCAAGAGCTGCATGGAAACGATTATGAAAATCGTGTTAACTTCCGTACATTGGCATTAAGACATGATACTCCGGATGTATCCTGTATCTTGTTTAGTGATAAAGCCACATTTACGAATCATGGCCAGGTAAAACCCTGAAACATGCTCTATTGGTCTGTTGACAAACTCCGTTGTCTTAGTCAGGTGCAAAGAGTTAGTGTCCATGGAGTGTAAACGTGTGGTGTGGAATAGTGAACCATCAGCTGAGAGCCTCGTCTCTCATCGAGGGAACAGTTAAGGCGCACAAGTATCACAGCCTCCTAACAGGCCATCTTCCACGGATGTCAGAAGACGTTCCTGAGCAAACGAGGTGGAACCTGCGGTACCAACATGTTGGATGTCTATCCCATAGTGCACGAAATAATACAGCATGTATTTACAAATTGTTTCCACATCGTTGGATTGGACGCAAAGGATCTGGACCTTCTTTCTGTGGGGAAAGTTCAAAGATGCTGTCTACAAGGACATAGCAATACGTCGATCCATATCATACGGTATAGTTGCTGCAGCCTAATCGGACATCACCGCTGAAATTCTAGCACGTATGCAATAGTCGTTCCATACCAGACTGGAAATCCGTAGGGCCTCTGCAGGTGGTCATTTTGAACACAAACTGTAACGGTCAATTGTCTTGTTACTGGTCTGAATCCACATAACTGGTGTATCCACTGGCGTTGTTCTTTAGTGTATGCTACCACAGGTATTGTACAAGTTTAACTGTTGAAACGTTTCAAAATAAGATATCTCGTAAACGACTGGCACAAGATTCCTGCAGCAAACACCACTGACAATTTATCCTACTTTTAGTTTGTTAATTCTAATAGGGATTTTTCCATTTAAGAAAGTGTATGTTTGCACATAAAATACACTTCCTAAGCACAATCTTTTGATTGGCTAACAATACCATTCTATGAAAACTGTACATCAATAGAACTTCTCGTTTCCGCAACATATGCCATCCTGTGTATGTGAAACCAAAAAGTTGTTCTGACTTTTGAATTGTTGTGCACATAACTGATCTAACATATTTAGGCTTCCAGAACATGTAAGCTCTGTTATAAACCGAGTGGCTAAACTCAGAGGAAAGACCGTCTCATTTGAAGACACGACGTGTATGACGGGCGCACGTTGTGCCTGGATGCGGCGTATGGCGCGAGTGTAGACACGATATTACGGACAGATGTGTGGTCGCCAGGGCAGCACATCGCCAGTTAACAGACCTTGAACGTGGGATGATGATCGGTGCCAGTTGGAAATTAGTCAAGAATTAGAGTTACCGAAGTCAAAAGTGTCTAGGGTGAATATTCAGTGTTGCATAGACAATGCTTCCACACTTTTAAACCTCCGCACAGTTCCTCTCCGTAGTGTCTTCATAGACACGAGATGGTTGTACGGCACGCACGCTGCCAGTCACATTAACGTGACAAACTGTCAAGAGCCTGAAAAACCACCTTTTGCTGCGCGGTCCGATGCGAGACGTGAAGGAAGAGTGTCAGTGAGGTTCTGGAAGGTACCGGCAGGGCTGTGTGGCCGTACCGACATCAGTCCGTGCCCAGCTGCGCCAGGTTTCTCGGTTGAGGTTCCCTGGCGCGAACTGCGCGATCTAGGTGGTCACAGATTCTCGACAGGGTTTAAATCCGTGGAGTTTGGTGGCCAGCGGGGTACGGTAAACACATCTTGGTGCTCTTCGAACCACGCACGTGCACTGCGAGCTGTGTGACACGTAGCCATTGTGGCAAGGAAAAGCAAACTACATGTAGCGGTGGGCATGGTCCTCAAGGATAAATGCATATTTGCTTCGATTCATCTGAAAAGGCCACACTCACGTCCAGTTGAGGTGTTGGGTGGCAAATTCCAGCCTTTGTCGCCGATGGAAGGCAGTCAGCGTGGGTGTACGAAGCAGGCGCCTGCTGTGAAGGCCCATACGCAGCAACGCTCGCGAAACGGTCATTGAAGAGACACTGTTGGTAGCCCCTTGCTTTATCTGGCCAGTTAGTTGCTCAATAGTTGCCCGTGTGTTCGCCCGTATACAGGGTGGTCTATTGATCGTGACCGGGCCAAATATCTCACGAAATAAGCGTCAAACCAAAAAAACTACGAAGAACGAAACTTGTCTAGCTTGAAGGGGGAAAACAGATGGCTCTATGGTTGGCCCACTAGATGGCGCTGCCATACGTCAAACGGATATCAACTGCGTTTTTTTAAAATAGGATCCCCCATTTTTTTATTACATATTCGTGTAGTACGTAAAGAACTATGAATGTTTTAGTTGGACCACAGCCCACGGTCGTCACTAGATGCGGATATGGAGGGGAATGTGGTGAACACACCACTCTCCCGGCCGTATGTCAGTTTACGAGACCGGAGCCGCTACTTCTCAATCAGGTTTGCCTTACATGGGCTGAGTGCACCGCGAATTTATTACTAAAGAAGATAAATTATATGTTTAATTCCAAAGCCTAAGATGGATATGCGATTCAGTCTTGTAACGTCACACACACACACACACACACACACACACACACACACAAAGGAAAATGATTCTCAGTGTTCTTAGGTGATACTGAAACATCACTGCCGAAATAAAATTAACTATTTTGTTCAAAATTCAAGATATAAAACACGTGCACTGTGACAGTTGTTCCTCCACAGAAATAATCAATAATTAGGTTGCTGCGTAAGTTTGTAGCGTTTCTGTTTTACGTGTTGGTATTCCGGTTGCTGTGGGTTTATGTATCGATGGTCCTTTTTTATTTGAAGTTCGCTGTTGCTATTTGAGTTTACATACTGTCATTTGGAGATAGTGAACGGAGCTGATGACACTAGAAAATGGAGTGCTAAGTGGAGAAATCGGAACGTTTCCGAATACTCCTCTGTTTGACTTCAAAACAAGGATAACAGTAACGGATGAAGCCAGAAACATTTACGCCGTGTATGGGGATAATGCTAGTGGAACAGAGCACGGCAAGGAAATGGTTTCCTCGTTTCAAGGAAGATAGTTTTAATATTACTGACTCTACACGGCGTTCAGGAAACCTACTGGGTTTTTTATGAGGAGGATCGTTTTAACGCATTAATTTACAGTAATCCACGTGACTGTACTCCAGAACTGGCAAATGTGATGAACTATGACCATTCCACCATTGTGCAACATTTGCATGCAATGGCGAAGGTTAAAAAAAATCTGGTGTATTTGTACCGCATGCTCTAAGTCAAAATCACAAAAATCGGCGGGTGGCCATATATGCATCTCTGCTTGCTCGTCGTCAGTGAGCTTGTGAGAAACACAATCCAAGAACAACGACCAGGAAGCCTGCGTGAAGTGAAGTGATGCTACACCACGGTAACGCCCGCCCGCATTTTGCTAGACTGCCAAAAACCACTGTGCAGGAGTTGGGTTGGGAAGTCATTCCACACCCACATCATTCACTGATCTTGCGCACTCAGATTTTCACATTTTCCGCTCTCTATCGAGCAGCCTTCAAGAAACTTCCTTCCCGAATGAAAATGCGCCCCGAACATTTCTCAACGAGTTCATCATCTCAAAGCTACGTGATTTCTGCAGTCATGGAATCGAAAAGTTTCACACGCATTTGCAGACTGTTGTAAATAGTAAAGGACAATATATTATTGATGACTAAAGTCTCTGTTATATCCATCTGTTGTGTTTGTTAAACTTACGGAAAAATACTACGAACTTCTGCAACCCAGTATTAAATTACATAAAGTTCCATAACTTGCAGCAGTTGAGCAGTTGTTGTTGTTGTTGTTGCTGCTGTTGTTGGGGATGAATATGTTCTCAGTTTATTCACGTCTCAGATATTGTGGATTGATAGTAGCTCTCCATGTTGCCAACTGGAGACATTATTCTTGAAATTGCTGTGATGTAATAATTTAACCGCAACATGTATCTGGAACTAATTGCAACCGCCACGAATTCCTCTCTTGTATCAACCTCTTTATCTCTGAGTGGCACCTGCACCCAGCAGTTTCATTTGTGGGATATATTTTATTATTTGTGTTCCACTAGAGGTTTTAGATTCTACAGGTCCCTCTAGTAATGTGGGGACCTGCCAACTCATCTCGTATAGGGTGCTTAGAGGATGCTGCGTTCTCGAAATGCTATACAACAATTCAAGCAAATAACTTTAGTAGTTTTATTTCAATAAAGCAGATTGACAATACTTAACTTTGAAATGACAGTGGTGCAAACGATGGGCGACATGAGTAATGTTCTTCGCTATAGATAATGTCCAGACAAGCAGTGGATAAGGAACACTAATAACTGTTCTCGTAACCGTCTTTGCTAGGCCGTGCTAATATTCTGCAAATACTGTCCGCTAAAGTCCGGCGCCACACCATTCTGTAGATAATGTAATTATTGTTTCGTCGCTCGTAAATGCACATTTTTGCTATTCCAGTACGCTTGAAAGCGTCATTACACGACTACACTATCCGATGACTAGCTTCCTTCAGCTCAGAAAACTGTTAAATACTGTCCGTCACCTGAATTTGTTACGGAAATGAAACAGAATCGCTTTATTAATGTTAAAATGTTTTTGAACTTAACGCACATGACATCAGGTAGCGCGTCCACTAGCGACCTGCCTTCCAGGTTTGCCCAACCTCGGCTTAACGCCCCTTAAACATGGTGTTGCGCGACTTCGTTCTGCCCTCGCCGCTAAAAACGGGCCAAGATCGTACAGTCTAGCCCACCAGGGTAAAAGGTGATGTAGTTCCCCGGCTGACTTGATTTCCTATTACCAAAGGCGAATTCAACACAGTAAAAGTCCGTATGGAGTTGAACGGTCATGTACAATTACCAACTGAGTTTTATATGATACTCCAATCATTAATTTACTCACATTAATCAGACGTTTGAGAGGAAAGAAAACGCTGTTGTGGAAGCTTCATCTACAAGTTAAATATCTTTGCGTACTCATACGCGACCAGGATCAGTTGACATAAAAGTTTTCTGAGTATCGTACTGCGTCATAATGTAAACAACTAGACTGGAGATACCAACGTTTTGGCCACAGCTACGGTTGCTGAAACGTTGCTTGCTCCAGTACAGTTTTTTACGTTATGACGCGTTGTTATACTCGGAAAACTTTTATGTTAAGTGAAATATCGATTATCATACTATCGATATTTGAAACACAATACACTCAAGAAATTTTTTTAAAAAGTTGTGTGTTTTTTGGTGTCGTTACATCATATGGTGACATATTGCTATAAAGAGCAACTATCTTAAGTACCTAGGACAAGCAGATGCCAGGCCGAGATTCATTGAAAGAATCTTAAGGAAATGCAATTCATTCACGAAAGATGTGGTTACAAAACACTTGGCCTACCGCCCCTTGCATTGCTCATAAATATGGGACCCTTAGTAGTCTCGGTTGGTAGAGGCAGACGAAATCCAACGAATAGCTGCACTTTAGTACGGGATCTTTTCGTCGGCGTTACAAGTTACGGACGTCCTCGACACAATACAGTGACAGTGTACAACAGAGACGTTGCTCATAACGGAGAGTATAGCAAGTCCTCAGGTATACGTTCACGGATAAGTTCTGCAGTATATTACTTACTGCTACATACAACTCGCGAAATGGCCACAATGAAAAAATGTGAGAAACTGAACTCGTACAGATGTATACCGACAATCGTTCTTCCCATGCGCCACACGCAAATAAAAAGGGGAAGGGAGGGTCAGATTGTCGTGCTAGAAGTACACTCCGCGACACACTGTAATGTGGTTTGCAGGGTATGGATGTAGTACGTGTCAGACAGCTAGTAATTATTTCACTCGTGCTGTTGATTTTAGTGTACACGCGTATCTTGGGTATAACGTAATCACCGAACGAATGGCAGACAATCTTTCTATGGTTTACAGGGTGATTATTGTTATTTTCCATGAAATTTTCTTCCTTCCAAGGAAGGTTGTTGTCTGTGCCGTCATTTTTTCTCTTTGTGGAAAGCGATGGGAGAAGGGTGGGCGTGTGAACTATGGAGACCAGCCAGCAGCGAGTGTATCCGTTTCTGAGACAGGATTTGAGACTGGTGTCTGTTCTGGTATCCACTGTTGATCTGTTCATTTCCGAGCGAGGTGGCGCAGTGGTTAGCACACTGGACTCGCATTCGGGAGGACGACGGTTCAATCCCGTCTCCGGCCATCCTGATTTAGGTTTTCCGTGATTTCCCTAAATCGTTTCAGGCGAATACCGAGATAGTTCCTTTGAAAGGGCACGGCCGATTTCCTTCCCCAACCCGAGCTTGCGCTCCGTCTCTAATGACCTCGTTGTCGACGGGACGTTAAGCACTAACCACCACCACCACCACCACCACCACCACCACCACGATAACTTCTTTCGCATGTTCTAGTTCTTGTCTGCCACGTCGGTTTTCTACTCTCTCCCCCTCTCTCCTCTCCCCCTCTCTCCTCTCCCCCTCTCTCCTCTCCCCCTCTCTCCTCTCCCCCTCTCTCCTCTCCCCCTCTCTCCTCTCCCCCTCTCTCCTCTCCCCCTCTCTCCTCTCCCCCTCTCTCCTCTCCCCCTCTCTCCTCTCCCCCTCTCTCCTCTCCCCCTCTCTCCTCTCCCCCTCTCTCCTCTCCCCCTCTCTCCTCTCCCCCTCTCTCCTCTCCCCCTCTCTCCTCTCCCCCTCTCTCCTCTCCCCCTCTCTCCTCTCCCCCTCTCTCCTCTCCCCCTCTCTCCTCTCCCCCTCTCTCCTCTCCCCCTCTCTCCTCTCCCCCTCTCTCCTCTCCCGCTCTCCCTCTCCTCTCCCGCTCTCCCTCTCCTCTCCCGCTCTCCCTCTCCTCTCCCCCTCTCCCTCTCCTCTCCCCCTCTCCCTCTCCTCTCCCCCTCTCCCTCTCCTCTCCCCCTCTCCCTCACCTCTCCCCCTCCTCTCCCCCTCCTCTCCCCCTCTCCCTCACCTCTCCCCCTCCTCTCCCCCTCTCCCTCACCTCTCCCCCTCCTCACCCCCTCCTCTCCCCCTCTCCCTCTCCTCTCCCCCTCCTCTCCCCCTCTCCCTCTCCTCTCCCCCTCCTCTCCCCCCCTCTCCCTCTCCTCTCCCCCCCTCTCCCTCTCCTCTCCCCCCCTCTCCCTCTCCTCTCCCCCTCCTCTCCCCCCCTCTCCCTCTCCTCTCCCCCTCCTCTCCCCCCCTCTCCCTCTCCTCTCCCCCTCCTCTCCCCCCCTCTCCCTCTCCTCTCCCCCTCCTCTCCCCCCCTCTCCCTCTCCTCTCCCCCTCCTCTCCCCCCCTCTCCCTCTCCTCTCCCCCTCCTCTCTCCCCCTCTCCCCCTCCTCTCCCCCTCCTCTCTCCCCCTCCTCTCCCCCTCTCTCTCCCTCTCCTCTCTCCCCCTCCTCTCCCCCTCTCTCTCCCTCTCCCCCTCTCTCTCCCTCTCCGCCTCTCTCTCCCTCTCCGCCTCTCTCTCCCTCTCCGCCTCTCTCTCCCTCTCCGCCTCTCTCTCCCATGCCAAATAAACTTTCTCCGGGCTCAAGCACACGCCCACTTCTTTCTTTTCATATGGTCAGGAATGTTTTAAACTTCCTTCATTTCTCTTCTTTTCTAACACTAATTCGAATTGCACTTGGTATGTGCACGTAATTTTCAACGTTTATGCGCAGCACCTCATACCACATCATTCCAGTTTATTCTTTTCTGAATCTGGAGTATTTGATAATCATTTCATTTTTTCCATTATCTCGGTAAATAATTTCATGTCACTGTTTGGGTAACTGGTAATGTTGGCCGGCACCTGATGATAAAAATAATAATTTGCAAGTCCTTTGTATGATCATTGATTTACATATTAAATAACCAACGTATAAATATGACATGCTTGCTGTTGAATCTTTTTTTCGTAATGAGCAAGGTCATAGTGAAATGTCGGAACTTCTTGTTGTTGGCGTTGTTGCAGGTATATGGTGTTTACCATTTACGCTAGGGGCTTATTGTTAACAGCGTAAATGGGAGCTGTCGTATACAAATGTACGGAAGACGAATAAAAAACTGCGTTCATAGTAGAACACGTGAAAGGTGCCCGAATTCTTCTAAGAATATCGCTCCCTGATGAGAGATCGTTATCATACAGAACTGACGTAAGACGTCAGTTCAAAGAAGGGAGGCTCGTTTTGCGCTTAATCGCGAAATAGAGGGTAAAGAGTGTGATTTCGGTGCCAATAAAAACAAAGGCACTTTTCCAGAGCCGTTAAATCTTTTCACGAAATTTCAATCAAAAATTTTATCCTCTTAATTTCGAAATAATTCTTGTCTCGTATATCAGTAAGGAGTTACTATTGCGATAAAGCTAAGGTAGATTAGAATTCTTCAGAAAAATTTAAATGTTCATTTCGACTAGGCACTAATCAAACGTGGCACGCCAGAGGCATGGCTTGAAAGTGATACATTGCACCCTCTGCCAAACGCGAGTCTGAACTGCAGGGTACCCATTGTAAGTTGAGACTTGGCGCCAGCTGTATTCGGAGCGAAGGAAAGTCCCTGAGTGGAGTGGCGAATTACCTTCCGTGTACAGCGGACGTATAAACTCGGAACCCAGTGCTCAGACCGAGATGCGAGGAGGTACGGACATCATTGGCACCACTGACGTAACGCCGGCAGAGTGGCCACGCGCTGCTGGTATCGAGCGACTGCAGAGCCTTATACCTCGGTTCGGAAGGCGGCAGAAGCCCGCCCATCCCCCAGAGAGCGCCTCCAGCGGAATGTCCCGACGGAAGTTGGTCGCTGCCCGCCCAGGCGAAATAACAAGCAGTGCGATTCGATAGGTGCGGCCGCTCGTCCGCGCCTCTCTTCGGCAGCTCCAGCCACGCGTAGATATTCACCCCCCTCCCTTCCGTATCTCTCTCTCTCTCTCTCTCTCTCTCATACGTGCCGAGTGAAAAATCTCTCATCGCAGTGTCTTCGCTTCTTTCTCCGGACTCCAAATTTTTTTCTGGCGCTGCCATTCCGGCCCTAGACTCGTGTAGCGGAGTTCGCACGATTTAGAGAGCGCGCGCGCACGCACACACACACACACACACACACACACACACACACACACACACACACACACATATATATATATATATATATATATATATATATATATATATATATATATATATATATATATATATAAAGACGATGCCATTTGTTCCTTCCATCAGTGGCTATAGCCTAATCCTGATCGACAACATTTTACGTGCGAAACGAAACATGAAAACCATATCCCCCTTTGCTGTTCCGTCCAATGTTTGCAGTAAGTGATATAGTGTCCTATACGAATGGCAGGTATCGCAGAGTGTAGACAAAGTACTGAAATCATGCAACTTTGCAAGTTTCCTTCTGTATGAAGAACATGAAGCCTAGTATACTTTAGAGAGCAAAAATCAAATTCAGTCACAAGACAAACCTGACATACACCGCCCGGCGAAAAATTGAAGCATACGAAAGACATACAGTGCGTCGGCGATTATGTAAATGATTAGATCTCTGTGACAGGTAGAACTGCCACAAGCGTTGTTCATGTTTAGTGTTGTTACCAGACTAAGTAGGGTATACAAGGGGCGTGAACAGTGTCAGATGCTGAGTGATCACTGACGACACTGAGGCATCATGTTTTGTATTATCGCGAAATAGCGGAGATAGTGTCACAGACATGATACTTGAATTGGAATGGCAACCTTTAAAACAAAAGCGTTTTTCGTTGCGACGGGATCTTCTAATGAAATTTTAAACACCAGTTCTCTCCTCCGATTGCAAAAACATTCTGTTGCCACCCACCTACATAGGGAGAAATGATCATCACGATAAAATAAGAGGAATCAGGGCTCGCACAGAAAAAATGTAAGTGCTCGTTTTTCCCGCGCGCCGTTCGAGAGTGGAACGGTAGAGAGACAGCATGAAGGTGGTTCGTTGAACCCTCTGCCAGGCACTATATTGTGAATAGCAGAGTAATCACGTAGATGTAGATGTACACCTATGAGATAGCATTATCAGCACCTGACAGTGTTTCAAAGAGGCCTCGGTCGTCTGCCGCCATATCCCATTAACATAAAATTTCGACGTCCTGTCGTAATTGATACGTTCACCGTACCGCCACATTGATTTATGCGGTTATTTCACGCATTGTTGCTTGCCTGTTAACACTGACAACTCTACTCAAAGGCCGCTGCTTTCGGTCCTAAAGTGTAGGTCGTCGGCCAATGGTTGTCCGTGGAGAGAGCTAATGTTTGAAATGTCGTATTCTCGGTACTCTCTTGACGCAGTGGGTCTGGGAATATTGAATTTCTTTACGATTTCCGAAATGAAATGTCCCATGCGTCTAGCTCCAACTAACATACCGCGTTCAGTGGCTATAAATTCCTGTCGTGCGCCAATAATCGCATCGAAAACCTTTTCACATGAATCACACGTGTACAAACGACAACTCAGCCGATACACTATCCTTTTCTATCTTGTGCACGGGATGGTATCGCCATCTGTGTACCTGCATATCGATGTCGCATGACTGTTACCTCAGTGTAATCTGACTGTTACCGAGGAAAATAACGTACCCTCTTTATCAACAGAAATATCTTATTCGTTCAAATTAGTAGTTAAGTAGTGCTGTGCTTCAGTTCATTATTAATCCGATGTTCTTATCTCGTTCTGATGGCGAGCATGATAGTTTGACGTTTATCGAGATTAATATTTTATTAGCTAATTTTGCTCCATTTCGTGATTCTGTGATAGTGGTACTGCAGTCATAGGAAGATGTATTTAATCCTTGTTGTCACTGCAGTACAGAATTGGTTATATGTGAAATGAGTCGGACAGACAGATACGAGATCATTGATGAAGATGAGGGATAGGCGGGAGCCTAGCAAGGATCGCTGTGGGTCTCCTGTTTCAGTCTGTGTGTGGCCGAGTGAGAACTTTTCGCTATTAAGAAATGATTCTGAGGAGAGAAGTTGTACCTTTATAATTACATGTATAATTTGCGTAACAGTGCATCATGCCAAATCCAGTCCAGGAAAGTCACAGCCGTGCAGCTTCCTTGGCTGATTTTCTTACAAATTTGATCTGCCCGGCAAATAGTTTCAAAGTGATGGAAGGGAACAAAATGGTAATGGGATGGTTAGAATAATCTCTTGACATTCCGAAATAGTATTTCTAAGGGGGAGGGGATGTTAAGTGGCCTGCCCAATTGAGGACACAACCATTTCACCACGCAACTGGGAACATTCGTATATTCAACGCTAACGCAAAACCCTAGCAATACCAACGCATTTTCATTAATATATTCTACCTAGCGGGGTACTTCATGACCACAGCAAAAAATACAGCTTTCGTTAATTGTTGTTGGCTTTTATTTTTAACTTACTTTTTAAAGAGACACTGATGTATGTGTTTAGAGACCAGAACATGAAAATTTCCTTTCAGTGCTGTTATTTACTGACTAAGACTTCAGCTGTGAAAAGCTGTATCTACTACTATTAATGGGGGGAGGATTAGACCTAAAATTTTGGATTTGGTTTAGCTGACATGTAACTGACAAATTTAAAATACTTATAGAATCTTGTAGAAGACTTCATTTAAAGCAATAAGTATTTTTTTAAAATTTCAAAATATAAAATACGTGACTAGATTACAATATTTCCAAATGGTGTGCATAAAGCCCTCGCACCCCATGGTCGCAAGGATAAATTTGGGGTGAAGCTAGCGGCAGCAGTAGCAGTAGCAGTAGCGGTGTTCCCACCAGTAGAGCCGGCGCGACGAGTGACACCGAGTGTTCAGTAAATACACGTGGGGGACTTTGAACTCTCTCTCTACACACACACACACACACACACACACACACACACACACACACCAGAAGGCCGGCCCACGCCTGGCCGAGACTTGAAAGAATTCTCCCTCTTCCTCTGGAGAGCAGCCGACAACCCTCGCCAGACTGGAGAGTCCCTCACCCCCCAGTGAATGGAGCGCCTTTGTTGCGAGCCGAGGCGACACAGAAGAAGAAGAAGAAAGATGATCGATTGGCACGGAGTGCTGCCGCGTCGCGCTGTCTGATTGGCGGACGGGCCGGCTCTGGACGCCGCCGGCGATAAGAATAGAACGGCACGGCGCGGCATGCAAATCCCGCCATTCTCTCGCCCAGTTCTGCGTCATCTTTTTACGCCATTACGATCCACACTCTGGCAAATACCACGCCTGCGTCACCAAACTGTTGCAGTTTGTCGCGTTGCAAAGGCAAAACTCAGATAAAAAATAACTAGTGAATACGCAACAGCTGACTCCAGATTTAGAAAGAGGATCTGTTGGTTTACGTGCCATTATTATTGTGACTTGACAGTGATTTGCACAGTGTAGACGTCGATGTAAAATGGATGTACAGAGTGGCAACCACAGAGCCAGATCTATCAGCCTGCACAGTACAGGCGTTGTGACAGTAAGAACCGGGAGTCCCAGCGACGACTTGTGCGCCAAGACGCGACGAGGTAACTCCGGTTACTATTTGTTACGTCTCTACCCACTAACCCCAAGGCAACTGGAACGTGCAGACGTCTCTGCCCACTGAATCGTAGGCAGTTGAGACGTGCAGATCTTCTCGTTTCAGCTGCCTAGGGTTCAGTGGGCAGAGACGTCTGCACGTTCCAGTTGCCTTGGGGTTAGTGGGTAGAGACGTAACAAATAGTAACTGGAGTTACCTCGTCGAGCGCCTTGGTGACCAAGTCTTCACCATGCTCGTCGGGACTCCCGGTTTTTGGCGCCTGTATTGTTGCCACACTCGACATCCCTTTTACGTCTACGTCTATACTCTGCAAACCACCGTGAACTACAGGGTTATTACAAATGATTGAAGCGATTTCACAGCTCTACAATAACTTTATTATTTGAGATATTTTCACAATGCTTTGCACACACATACAAAAACTCTAAAAGTTTTTGTAGGCATTCACAAATGTTCGATATGTGCCCCTTTAGTGATTCGGCAGACATCAAGCCTTTAATCAAGTTCCTCCCACACTCGGCGCAGCATGTCCCCATCAATGAGTTCGAAAGCATCGTTGATGCGATCCCGCAGTTCTGGCACGTTTCTTGGTAGAGGAGGTTTAAACACTGAATGTTTCACATAACCCCACAGAAGGAAATCGCATGGGGTTAAGTCGGGAGAGCGTGGAGGCCATGACACGAATTGCTGATCATGATCTCCACCACGACCGATTCATCGGTTTTCCAATCTCCTGTTTAAGAAATGCCGAACATCATGATGGAAGTACAGTGGAGCACCATCCTGTTGGAAGATGAAGTCGGCGCTGTCGGTCTCCAGTTGTGGCGTGAGCCAATTTTCCAGCATGTTCAGATACACGTGTCCTGTAACGTTTCTTTCGCAGAAGAAAAAGGGGCCGTAAACTTTAAACCGTGAGATTGCACAAAACACGTTAACTTTTGGTGAATTGCGAATTTGCTGCACGAATGCGTGAGGATTCTCTACCGCCCAGATTCGCACATTGTGTCTGTTCACTTCACCATTAAGAAAAAATGTTGCTTCATCACTGAAAAAAAGTTTCGCATTGAACGCATCCTCTTCCATGAGCTGTTGCAACCGCGCCGAAAATTCAAAGCGTTTGACTTTGTCATCGGGCGTCAGGGCTTGTAGCAATTGTAAACGGTAAGGCTTCTGCTTTAGCCTTTTCCGTAAGATTGTCCAAACCGTCGGCTGTGGTACGTTTAGCTCCCTGCTTGCTTTATTCATCGACTTCTGCGGGCTACGCGTGAAACTTGCCCGCACGCGTTCAACCGTTTCTTCGCTCACTGCAGGTCGACCCATTGATTTCCCCTTACAGAGGCATCCAGAAGCTTTAAACTGCGCATACCATCACCGAATGGAGTTAGCAGTTGGTGGATCTTTGTTGAACTTCGTCCGGAAGTGTCGTTGCACTGTTATGACTGACTGATGTGAGTGCATTTCAAGCACGACATACGCTTTCTCGGCTCCTGTCGCCATTTTGTCTCACTGCGCTCTCGAGCGCTCTGGCGGCAGAAACCTGAAGTGCGGCTTCAGCCGAACGAACCTTTGAGTTTTTCTACGTACCTGTAGTGTGTCGTGACCATATGTCAATGAATGGAGCTACAGTGAATTTATGAAATCGCTTCAATCATTTGTAATAGCGCTGTACATGGCAGAGGATACATCTAACTGTACCACAGTTATTAGTGTTTCTTACCGTTTCATTCACGTGTAGAGCGCGGGAAAGACGATTGTGTAAAGCCTCTGTGCGTGCAGTAATTATACTAATCTTTCTCTCGCAATCGCTGTGGGATAGTTTACGGCTACCTTCAAGACGCTATCAGTTCAGTTTCTTCAGCAGATCTCTGACACACTCCTACGGTTCAAACAAACGTGTGTCCATTCGTGCCGCCCTTCTCTGTATGTACAGTATCCCCAATTTTTCCTATTTGGTGCGGGTCCGACACATTTGAGCAGTATTCTAAGAGTGTCGCCCAGAAACTAATGCAGAGCATCTTTAAGTCTCCTGAGTGAGCGCGCCAAGTTTCCGTCACTTCCGACAGATAGCGTAGCTGCGGGACAGTTTCAAAGTGGCGTTTGTAGGTGATTTGTTTTACGAGCAACTTGTTTTACGAGCAACGTGCCGTCGTTGAATCTCCCACTGCTGAGAAAGAAATTTTGGGGAATATTCACAACTCTTCTGCAAAGTCTATGGAGCATCTTCTGTCGACAGAATACACTGCTGGGCACAGAGGATGAGGTCATCAGAAGGCCGTTCGGCGGAGCTCCACGATTTGCAGCGGTCGGGGAGAACATCCACGGCTGTCACACACCTGACGTGTTGCAGCGAGCTGATGTTGTCATTCGCGAGGACAGACGCATTTACGACTCGGCAGTTGGCGCCGCATCTGTCAATTAGCAACGAAGTTCACACAGTGAAGAACAGTGAAGCAAGGATTAGTACCGACAGGGCATACACGCCTTGTTTCACGCTGGAGGAGGGCCATAGAACGGGATGGAGATTATGCGGTAACATAGGGTGTCTAGATAAAACTCCATTCTTTCATGTGTGTAATTCTCATTATGTTCAATAAAGAATTGTTGATGAACGGTGCATTACTTTCTGGGCAAGCCGCCCGGAGTGGCCGAGCGGTTCTAGGCGTTACAGTCTGGAACCGCGCGACCGCTACGGCCGCAGGTTCGAATCCTGCCTCGGGCATGGATGTGTGTGATGTCCTTAGGTTAGTTAGGTTTAAGTAGTTCTAAGTTCTAGGGGACTGATGACCTCTGAAGTTAAGTCCCATAGTGCTCAGAGCCATTTTGAACTTTCTGGGCAACCCTCGTAGAATGGAACGCAAATGTGATTTTAAGCAATCTTCTTTGTAGATTGATTGCACTTCCCCAGTATTTTACCAATAAGCCGAAGTCTACCACCCACTTTACACACGACTGAAGCTATGTGATAATTCCATTTCTTATCACTACAAAGTGTTACACCCAGGTATTTGTATGCGTGGGCCGATTCCAACATTGACTCATTGATATTGTAGTCATAGGATACTACAGTTTTTTCGTTTCGTGGACCGCAGCACACAATGTTAAATATTTGAACATTCAAAGCAAGTTGCCAAACTTTGCACCACTTCGAAATCTTATCACGATCTGACTGAATATTTTTGCAGCTCCTTTCAGGTAGTACTTCATTTTAGATTACTGCATCATCCGCAAAAATTTGAGATTACTATTAATATAGTGCGCAATACAGCATGAACAGCAAAGGTTCCAACGCACTTTCATCGGGCACACCCGAAGTTACTACTTCATGTGATGAAGAGTCTCCAACCAAGATACCATGATACGTCGTCTCTACCAGAAAGTCTTTAGTCCAGCCACAAATTTCAGTTGATATCCCATATGATTGTACTTTTGGTAATTGGCGTAGATGTGGTACTGTTGTTGTTGTTGTTGTTGTTGTGGTGGTGGTCTTCAGTCGTGAGACTGGTTTGATGCAGTCTCCATGCTACTCTATCCTGTGCAAGCTTCTTCATCTCCCAGTACCTACTGCAGCCTACATCCTTCTGTATCTGCTTAGTGTATTCATCACTTCGTCTCCCCCTACGATTTTTACCCTCCACGCTGCCCTCCAATAGTAAACTGGTGATCCCTTGATGCCTCTCGCATTCGGGAGGACGACGGTTCAATCCCGCGTCCGGCCATCATGATTTAGGTTTTCCGTGATTTCCCTAAATCGCTCCAGGCAAATGCCAGGATGGTTCGTTTCAAAGGTCATAGCCGACTTCCTTCCCCGTCCTTCCCTAATCCGATGAGACCGATGACCTCGCTGTCTGATCTCCTTCCCCAAAACAACCCAACCCTTGATGCCTCGGAACATGTCCTACCAACCGATCCCTTCTTCTAGTCAAGTTGTGCCACAAACTTCTCTTCTCCCCAATCCTATTCAATACTTCGTCATTAGTTATGTGATCTACCCATCTAATCTTCAGCATTTTTCTGTAGCACCACATTTCGAAAGCTTCTATTCTCTTCTTGTCCAAACTATTTATCGTCCACGTTTCACAAATACTTTCAGAAGCGACTTCCTGACACATAAATCTATACTCGATGTTAACAAATTTCTCTTCTTCAGAAACGCTTTCCTTGCCATTGCCGGTCTACATTTTATATCCTCTCTACTTCGACCATCATCAGTTGTTTTGCTCCCCAAATAGCAAAACTCCTTTAGTACTTTAAGTGTCTCATTTCCTAATCTAATTCCCTCAGCAGCACCCGACTTAATTCGATTACATTCCATTATCCTCATTTTGCTTTTGTTGATGTTCATCTTATATCCTCCTTTCAAGACACTATCCATTCCGTTCAACTGTTCTTCCAAGTCCTTTGCTGTCTCTGACATAATTACAATGTTATCGGCGAACCTCAAAGTTTCTATTTCTTCTCCATAGAATTTAATACCTACTCCGAATTTTTGTTTTGTTTCCTTTACTGTTTGCTCAATATACAGATTGAATAACATCGGGGAGAAGCTACAGCCCTGTCTCACTCCCTTCCCAACCACTGCTCCCCAAAGCTTTCAGTATGTCATGTCAGAAGAGTGCTTGTTGTGCTACACATGATTGATGTTTTCGGAATCCATGCTGGTTGGCACTGAAGAGGTCATTATGTTTGAGCTCAGAATATGTTCTAAGGTTATACACCAAATCGATGTCAAAGATATTGGACGGTAGTTTCGTGGATCATCTCTACTACCCTTCTTGTAAACGCGTGTGCCTGTGCTTTCTTCCAAGTATTGGGCACGGTTTTTTGTTCGAGGGATCTGCAATAGACTGTAGTTAGAGGGGCTAACTCAGCTGCGAATTTAGTATAGAATCTGATGGGGGTTCCATCGGGCCCTGAAGCGTTCGTCAATTTAACGATTTCAGCTGCCTCTCAACACCACTAACACTTACTTCTCTCATATTCTCAGTGGTGTGGGTATTACATTGTGGCAAATCTTGGGGGCTTTCCCTTGTGAAGCAGTATTTGAAAATTGAGTTAACCATTTTAGCTTTTGCTTTGCTACCATCAACTACAATTTTTGCCTCATTCGTAGTGACAGGACACTAACTGTGATGCCGATAACAGCCTTTACATACGACCGGAATTTCTTTGGGTTTTGTGAGAAATCATTTGACGATATTCTGTTACGATTGTCATTGAAGGCTTCTTGCTTCGTTCTCTTCGAAAGGAACAGGCTTCCGACGGCCGTCCATTTTTCCATACGCAGGTTTTCCGCTTCCCATGGTTTCCCTAAATCGCTTAACGACGGACAGTTACTGAATAAAAATAAAAGAATAACCCTTTCCTTACCAATCTTTGTCCACCTGAAGCTTCAGCTCCAGAGTTGCGCACATGCTGCCATTTTAGTCCAAGCAATCTGATCTCATTTTGTCGATAATGTTATTCAGCGGAAGAACTTTATAGCTTGACAGCTCTCATGTTAAGGATAAGAGTTTTTAAGGTGAGAGATCATCCTCAGCTCTCATGTTAAAAACTACTGTCTTCGTGCGAACGCAGAAGTGCCCTGGCGCATTAATGGAATTTCGGCGTCAGTGTCTGAACTTGACGGAGGATTTTCCAAACTTGGACAATCACACCTTCAGCAGCCGCAGTCGATTTTTGGTGGATGGAGTAGTTGTTGTACACGTTTCACCAAGTGGTAATAACAGTAAGCTTAGACCGACTTCGACGCGTTAATATATGTTGTTCAATAATTGTCGCCCTGTAAGAGGTGGCCCTTGGTAGCGGTGAATATTGCGTCAGGTCACCGTCATGTGGCGAGCAATTGCTGCCTACACAAACATTCAGTCTTCACATACATATATCTGTCCATACTTTCAAGTGATCAAACAAACCCGCACTAAGCTCTGTTACTGTAACACTATAGCCCTTGTCAACTTGACACTGATTTCCTAAATCGGCGCTTACAACACAACGGTGATGTTCACGTAAGTAGTCTAAATGATCATGTGGTCAAGTCATGACCTAATCTGTTATGTTACAGTGAATGAACTAGCGTATGTTAGTTAACAGTGATTAATTGTACGGGTGGCATTCTGAGCCAAAATAATGAAATTAAATTTACTATGCAATGAAACAGTAGACATATACTCGCCCTGTACCTTTACTCAGATGTGTAAAAACCAGGCTCAAGGAAATAAAATGAACGTGTCATGGTATTAAATATAGTTGCCACAAGTATACACTACCAGTGTCGTTGAGTAAAACCTGGAGTCCAAATAAAACAGAAAAATACTATTCATGCACCCCGAAATGCACTCAGTTACTGAATTACGCTGTCGCGCCCAACAGATACAACTCGCGAAGTAGCCAGCCCATAATAAGTGTGTGTGCACCAGGTGTGAAATTCGAACAGCACACGGGATGCGGTTCACTTCCAGTCAGGACAAAACACACATTTGATAGGTTCCCGACCACAACATATAATTGCGAATTGCAGATCTGTTGAGAAATCAGAATCTGCGAAACTTGGCGGATATACTCAATGAATGGGAGCACATGTGACTCCTATTGTACACATTTATTGGTACTGTTACAGTGACAATGTTGTAGATGACAAATTACAACATATTATTTTAAAGAGAGAACGGATACTAAATTTCTTTTCAGCGTAATCTGATTTCGCTCTCTTTATCGAAAGTTTCCTTTTTGGCTGTGCGTCACCTCGTTCCAGTTTTCGAGACAGTGAGGCGACAATGTCGCGCAATGGTGGTATATGCAGTGGCGCAGCGAGGGTTGCGGAGAGTGCCAGGGGGGTCTGTTATGCCCCGGGCGCCACCTGCAGAGAGGCGTCAAATGGTTTCAAAGACAAACAAGACTTTCCGGAAAATATAGTATTATTAAATTCTATGTAATTAGTATGTGTGTTTCTGGAGGGAGTTGCCAGTAAAGTGTAGTGTCTCACCCTGAGCGTCAGTAAAGTGCGGTGCCCAGGACGCCAATTATGTTAACTACGCCATTGGGTATTTGACGACATTTTTGTTGAAAAAAAAAACCATTATACATCTGTTGTAGGTAATGGTAACATTCCTGTACTACCAAAGCTGTTGTCGTGAACTTAATGTCTTGGGATTGCAGTTCCAAAGTTTGGCAAACACACGGCACTGACGTGTTTACGGAGAATATTCGTTTATAACTATGCAATGGCCTACTCAGTGCCACCAGCCAAACAGCTTGTGTTGAATGATGGAGCCGGTCGGTGTGGCAGAGCGGTTCTAGGCGCTTCAGTCTGGAACAGCGCGACCGCTACGGTCGCAGGTTCGAATCCTGCCTCGGGCATGGATGTGTGTGATGTCCTTAGGTTACTTCTAGGGAACTGATGACCTCAGATATTAAGTCCCATAGTGCTCAGAGCCATTTTTTTGAATGATTGATACGACACAATTCCAGGCTTATTAACATCAAAGCACAGTCTTCGAAATGTGCAAATCTGATAAAGTGCACGCACGTTGTTTTATCAGTGGCCCGCCGATTTGCGTCCGTTTCACACGTGAAAATGTCTTTGTGAATCCACGAAAAATAGCAGAGCGTACAGCTGATAGTTCACTCAGTATTGATCACTATCTGTCTGAAATTCACACGATACAGTGCGTATATTGATTTGAATGTTTCGTCTGTGTCTGTAAGCACGAATATTAACACAGCCTGGACGGCAGAAGTCAACAGTTAGCGCTCCTTCGTCAGCGGCCTACGACGCGTTTGTGTTTTCGATAGTCGAAAGCAGGCTCTCTCTTACCACAAAGATACATTATAACGTGTATTCTCTTACAATATTCGAATCTATTAACATTTATTGCTAAGCCAATGAATAAAACAATAAAAGGAAAAAATATTTATATTGGCTCTCTAGAAGCTATTATGCCTGTACACACTGACAATTGGATACACGGTTCCTTGCTGAACTCTGAGGCTGATACCATTTCTCAGCACCTAACATCCGTGAGGACGGCGTATCAGTCCTCGGCCAGCCATACGGATTTAGGTCTTTTGGGAAATACAAGGGCGATCTTTCACCAAGTCGAGCTTGTGCTCCGTTTGTAATGTCGCCGTTGACAGGATGTTACACCTTAATCTTCGATTCTTGTTTTCTACCATGTTTTATCCGTGTATATATATCTCCATTTCTCCACATACCGAGTTGTCGCATTCAACGTTCAGTAATAAGAAAAAGAAAGAAGAAAAAACGTAAGCGATTTATGGAAATAACCTAAAACCTAAATCCAACCACCTTACTCCCGAATACGCCACCCAGTACCTTTACCACTGCGTCGCCTCGCTGGGTTGTACGTTCAGCGGCGGCAGGTAGCAGCAGCAGCAGCAGCAGGGCGATTAGCGTCGACGCGTGTGCGGTAGGGGCGGGCCGCCCACACGCGACTCCCGGAGTCTTGCCGACAGCAACAGTTTGCCAGCGGATCGCAGCGACCCCGCCTCCAGGAGGAGACAGGTAATTCGGTTTTCTGTCGCCTCGCAGCCTCCAGAGGATGCGCTATCTGCCTGCCGGCTGCAGCCCTTCCGCCCGCAGCGGGCGTTAAATCAATTTCTTCTCGAGGCGCTGCGCTCCGGAGCCTGGATGCCGCCGCCCGCTCACGAGCAAAACCGAAACCGGAACTGTAGCCCAGCTGCTGCTGCTGCCGCTGCAGTTACAGCGTGAGCAATTTGCGTGATGCTGCTGTTTCTTCTCCCGAGACACGAACAGCTCGTGCGGAAGACTGGTTGCATATTGGGCTTTACGTTACCTGCTTCATGTCATAGATCTTTTTTATTCTCATAAATAGAAAAGTCTCTGTTGCAAGTGTCTTATTAATAATGACGCATTTCGCGCCGTTACCGCATCTTCAGACTATCTGTAATTATTTAATTTTCTGCTACACTGTGTGTTTATTTACTCATGGCGATAAAAGCTATACGACCCGCTCGTTTCGGCGATTTGGTGGTATGACGTGGTCCGTATCGCATCTTGGAGCATAAATGCCGGTTGTCGTTTTCTTATGATACAGTCACGCCGTTTATATATTTAGTTTCAATTTGCACGATCTTGTAAAGTTATTTTTTGACAGCTTTCCTGGAGCCGAAGCTATCAGGAAAGCTGTAAAAAAAAAACTCGTCTTAAAGACCACGCAAATTATACTGAACATATAAATAAGATGGTAGTATCACAAAAAAAAGACAACCGATATTTATGTTCCAAGATGTCATATGGACCACGTTCTACCAGCCAAGACGTGCGCTTGACAATGGCAAATCACCGAAACGAGCAGGTCCTATAAATTTTATCACTGTGTAAATAAAAAAATGTCGTTCTTCGATCTTCTGCAAGCTACGGGCTCACTGGAAAGGAAATCATTTGTAATTAGAAATAACAGTCTTGTTAGGTAAGTTCATTCACGAATCTATCGAGCACCGATCTCTGGGATAGCTAAGCTAAACGTGAATACTAAAGTATAATAAGTCACTCAATTACCTAAGTTACACATACCATTGGTAGATCTGCACAACGTTTTCCCGAAAAGTACAACCAGCGATGCCATCATACACGCCTTGTCTTGTCATCGCACTATGCATAAACGTTTCTTGTCGTCTATGATTGATCGGGCACTAAATGTCCCTTTAAGCCCTAATTCGTTACAGCGCGAACTTACCTTGAAATATATTGCCACTTAGTCGTTCCAGTTTGGTAAATAGCTTACTTACTTTGAATCATCCAATATAAAAAACTGAGTACTCATGAGTGCATCTGTATCACCGTACCTGTTGTCGGTGACATTTCTTACAGGCTCGCCAAGCTTCTCAAAGGCAGTGGCGTTAAAGTTTTCTTTCCTGCCTCTGAACGAATCGAGTACAAAGTACCTCATTCACAATGAACAAGAAGTCAAACATTTCTTTTCCAACTCAGGAGTCTATTGACTCTCTCGTACCCCAGTGAATTCTTAATTTATGTTGCCGATGCAGGTCGCGAGATTGAAATACGGTTTCGGGAACACCTCACTAAAGAGGGCGCTGTAAAGAGTAACACTCTTTCTCGCCGAACATCGTAGAGCTGGTGGCCATTGTGAACCGACGCTCGAGTCTCTCCAGATACTACGTGCGGTACCTAAAGGGGAAAAATGAACCATTTAAAAGAGTTAGAGATAATCATATTTCTCAAGTTGTTGGAAAACTTAAGTCTTCACGATCATCTTTTAACGAAAAATCACATGTTATGTGATACCGTGATATCACTTACGTCAAAATTTTGGAATTTTATCTCCTCTCATTCGTGACCATTGGGTATTCGCCTCATTTTTTGTCTCCTACCACTGTGGCTTTGTGTTCGGCTTTCCCATTATCCCCATATTTTTAAGCCTTTGCGTTTTTAACTTTTTCCTCCCCTCTCCTTCCAAATGTTAACCATTTCCTAGTAGTCTTCACCCCGTCACACCCCTTCCCCCCTTGATATTAATTTAGATTGACGTTTCGGTCCATCTCAATAGTTGGCAGTTCACTGAAACTTATTTTCTGTGTCATCACTAATACGTCTATTTTTAATTTTGAAGAGTATTTTATTCTGTACCATTATTTTAATTGGCTCTGTTCAGAATTTACTTTGTTTCGATCCCTTTTCACTATCAGCGCCGCCAGTCAGCGCATTCAGTATGTTTGGTCATAAAGTCAATCTACGGCGCCGCCCGTTCGATTCAGCGTATACGCTGTCAGAGCAGTGTTTGTTTGGCCGGCCGGAGTGGCCGAGGGGTTCTAGTCGCTACAGTCTGGAACCGCACGGCCGCTACGGTCGCAGGTTCGAATCCTGCCTCGGGCATGGATGTGTGTGATGTCCTTAGGTTAGTTAGGTTTAAGTAGTTCTAAGTGCTAGGGGACTGATGACCTCAGCAGTTAAGTCCCATAGTGCTCAGAGCCATTTGAGCCTGACGTGCACAAGATCGTGGGTGAAATTTTTTTTATTTGTAAAAACTGTATCAAAAGACTTTTTCAGTATTGTCAGTTAACTGATTGAAATGTATTTTTAATTTTGTGTCATCATTTTCATCATAGTGTTGACGTTTTTATTTGCTCTTATTTTTTCATCCTATCATTCATTTTTCGTTTGGAACCTGCCTAGGTCGCCTGTAACAGAGTGCCAACCGAGATTGCTCATAGGTTATTATTCCTGATGTAGCCAGTGTGAGAATAGTTTCAGGTAACCGATGCAGGCTAGATGGTTCAGTTTGCTTTTAATGATGAAACTGAAATTTTGCTGTCTTGGTTTTTTTAATATAGATTTCGGCATTAATCGCCGTGAACAGTGCGAGCGTGATCAATAGTTTTGCAGTTGGATACCTAAGAATAATGTTCAGTTAAGAGCGATTGTTCGCACTCCTGGTCTACAGACGTAAAAACTGGCGAAACGCTTTGCCTATCTGCGCCAGCCGAAGCTGAAGAAACTAAAACTTGGACCAAACGAGTGTCTTGATCAGTTTTGATATTGTTTCTTTGTTTAGCACAGTGCCATTCAGTGACTGTCTGGAGCACATCGATTCCATTTTCCCCGCAAGACATCACCGATCTCTTTCGTTCATGCCTCGCCTTGAGCTATTTCACTTGGAATGGCAGCTTCTGTGGAACACCTGGAAGGCGTCGTCATGGGTAGTCCTCGTAGTCCAACTTCTTCATGGAACATTTCGAAGCACAGGCACTGGACTTGGAATCTTGTCAACCTAAGTTGTGGTACAGATACGTCGATGACGCCTTCGTTGTATGGATCAATGTGAGGAACAGTCGGTTACTTCCTAAACACTTGAGTGGCCTGCATTCAACATAAAATTTACCGTGGAAATAGAAAACAGCAAAGCGCTACCCTTTCTAGATGTGCTGGTCACCAGGGATATGAAAAACTGGGACACAGCGTGTATCGGAAACCGACACACACACACACACACACACACACACACACACACACACACACACACACACACACACACACACACACAGAGAGAGAGAGAGAGAGAGAGAGAGAGAGAGAGAGAGAGAGAGAGAGAGAGAGAATCTGCACAAACTGTCAGTTCACCGCCCGATCCCGAAAAGTCATGATATAATACACTGGTAACGAGAACAAGACGAATATTTATGCCGCAGCACCTGAGACGCGAAATACGACAGCTGGAAAGCTTTCTGAGGAGCAGTGGGTACTTCACCAATTACATAAGAAGTGTCAGAGAGTCAAACACTAGGCGAAAAGAAATGCCGGGCACGGCCTTTCTGTCTTGCATTCGAAAAGTGACGGACAGAATCGGCCGTAATTACACAAACACAGAGTAAAGACTATTTACAAACCGACAAAGAAGATCAAAGAGAGCGTCGGGTTGGCAATCGGCAAAGGAGGAAATGGACCCACTTGCAATGTCGGCAATATGCCGCATACCGTGTACATTCTGGTAACACCAGGATCATAGATCATAAGCGACATTGCAGGTTGGGACAAGTGGAAAAATCGGCGTGGCAGAGCACGCGCTGTATGAGGCCGACCACATAGTAAAATTCGCCGACACGGAAGTTCTTGCTGTACAGAAGAGCTGTCACATCCACTTGTTCAGAGAGGCTATAGAAATACCCAATCATGAGAGCAGCTTCAACAAGAAAGAAGCAAGCCTGAAGGATCCTGGATTCCCATGCTGCAGCGAACGACCGTTGCAGGTTGCAAGGGCAGAAACGCACGGAAATGACCACGGAAAATCCCTTGGACGTTGACGTGCCAGATACAGATAATGTGCGGCCACAGGCTCGACTCCTCCCCCACCAGCAGTGGCGGGTGTAGCTTTGACAGTGCGAGCCACTCGTGTTGGCGAAAAATCGGAAAAATCATCAAACGAACGTCGGCCACAGAACCCGAAGCAGAAGCCAACAGGCAGTTTATCAACGTGTGGCCACGAAAGCCTTAACAGCTTGGTTTGCATTGACATTAGGCGCATCTGGGCATTGAAATGAATCAGTAGCAACAGCTGAAAATTTGTGCTGAACTGGGACTCGAATCCGGATATCCTGCTTCACGCAAGTGGTCGCCTCAACTGCCACAGCCATCTGAGCTCGCTTCCCATCCGACCCAAATTCCCAGCCGTTGAAAACTACCTAGTATAGCGTCACCTACCAAGAGGAATCCCTCAATCGTCATTTCGAATTTCCTAAGAGATTGTGCATCCCCACTAAGAAAATGGATCTTTGATCGTCGCTCCATAGACACGCATGATGTGTGTTCTTTCAGACATGTGCAAAGACGGAAGCAAACAGGCGACATTTGAGACTAAAACTTGTTATGGAAACTGGAACATCATAACCATCATAACCATTGGAACCAAACAGATGAACATGTACGAGGTGCATTCAAGTTCTAAAGCCTCCGATTTTTTTCTAATTAACTACTCACCCGAAATCGATGAAACTGGCGTTACTTCTCGACGTAATCGCCCCGCAGACGTACACATTTTTCACAACGCTGACGCCATGATTCCATGGCAGCGGCGAAGGCTTCTTTAGGAGTCTGCTTTGACCACTGGAAAATCGCTGAGGCAATAGCACGGCTGGTGAATGTGCGGCCACGGAGAGTGTCTTTCATTGTTGGAAAAAGCCAAAAGTCACTAGGAGCCAGGTCAGGTGAGTAGGGAGCATGAGGAATCACTTCAAAGTTGTTATCACGAAGAATCTGTTGCGTAACGTTGCGATGTGCGGGTGCGTTGTCTTGGTGAAACAGCACACGCGCAGCCCTTCCCGGACGTTTTTGTTGCAGTGCAGGAAGGAATTTGTTCTTCAAAACATTTTCGTAGGATGCACCTGTTACCGTAGTGCCCTTTGGAACGCAATGGGTAAGGATTACGCTCTCGCTGTCCCAGAACATGGACACCATCATTTTTTCAGCACTGGCAGTTACCCAAAATATTTTTGGTGGCGGTGAATCTGTGTGCTTCCATTGAGCTGACTGGCGCTTTGTTTCTGGATTGAAAAATGGCATCCACGTCTCATCCATTGTCACAACCGACGAAAAGAAAGTCCCATTCATGCTGTCGTTGCGCGTCAACATTGCTTGGCAACATGCCACACGGGCAGCTGTGTGGTCGTCCGTCAGCATTCGTGGCACCCACCTGGATGACACTTTTCGCATTTTCAGGTCGTCATGCAGGATTGTGTGCACAGAACCCACAGAAATGCCAACTCTGGAGGTGATCTGTTCAACAGTCATTCGGCGATCCCCCAAAACAATTCTCTCCGCTTTCTCGATCATGTCGTCAGACCGGCTTGTGCGAGCCCGAGGTTGTTTCGGTTTGCTGTCACACGATGTTCTGCCTTCATTAAACTGTCACACCCATGAACGCACTTTCGACACATCCATAACTCTATCACCACATGTCTCCTTCAACTGTCGATGAATTTCAATTGGTTTCACACCACGCAAATTCAGAAAACGAATGATTGCACGCTGTTCAAGTAAGGAAAACGTCGCCATTTTAAGTATTTAAAACAGTTCTCATTCTCGCCGCTGGCGGTAAAATTCCATCTGCCGTACGGTGCTGCCGTCTCTGGGACGTATTGACAATGAACGTGGCCTCATTTTGAAACAATGCGCATGTTTCTATCTCTTTCCAGTCTGGAGAAAAAAAATCGGAGACCTTAGAACTTGAATGCACCTCATAATAGATACTTCCAATGAAACGTGGGCTGCCAAGGATAAGCATCGAAATGGTAATTTAATATGGTCTAATTGTTACCCACGGCTGCGCTCGTATATTATTAGTTTTGTTATGATGATTGATGGTGAATAAGTAAGCTACTGTATGTGCAATAATATCAGCTGCCCGCACGTACGTATCTGTGGTAAGCATAGCTCGTGATGTGCACCCCGCTGTCCCAATTTCAAGCTGTCCCAACGCACAGTGAGTCGGAATGTGCACTGACCTTAGTTAATCTTGATAGAACTATATTGGTGCCTCTTATTTCCAGAGTTTCTTTCATATGCATTTCCTCCTCAAATACCAATTGATCTGAGTTGAAAACAAATTCCTTACTAAACGATGGAATAAGTTTGTTTATCTCATCTACAAATTTTCGGTCAAATTCCACAGTTTGGTGTGCATCGTCAGGTTGACGCTTTGTTTGAAATTTCGCCATCTTACGTCGTTGCCATGGACCTTGCCATGGACCTTGCCGTTGGTGGGGAGGCTTGCGTGCCTCAGCGATACAGATGGCCGTACCGTAGGTGCAACCACAACGTAGGGCTATCTGTTGAGAGGCCAGACAAACGTGTGGTTCCTGAAGAGGGGCAGCAGCCTTTTCAGTAGTTGCAGGGGCAACAGTCTGGATGATTGACTGATCTGGCCTTGTAACACTAACCAAAACGGCCTTGCTGTGCTGGTACTACGAACGGCTGAAAGCAAGGGGAAACTACAGCCGTAATTTTTCCCGAGGTCATGTAGCTTTACTGTATGGTTAAATGATGATGGCGTCCTCTTGGGTAAAATATTCCGGAGGTAAAATATTCCGGAGGTAAAATAGTCCCCCATTCGGATCTCCGGGCGGGGACTACTCAGAAGGACGTCGTTATCAAGAGAAAGAAAACTGGCGTTCTACGGATCGGAGCGTGGAACGTCAGATCCCTTAATCGGGCAGGTAGGTTCGAAAATTCAAAAAGGGAAATGGATAGGTTAAAGTTAGATATAGTGGGAATTAGTGAAGTTCGGTGGCAGGAGGAACAAGACCTTTGGTCAGGTGAATATAGGGTTATAAATACAAAATCAAATAGGGGTAATGCTGGAGTAGGTTTAATAATGAATAAAAAATATGAGTGCGGGTAAGCTACTACCAACAGCATAGTGAACGCATTATTGTGGCCAAGATAGACACGAAGCCCACGCCTACTACAGTAGTACAAGTTTATATGCCAACTAGCTGTGCAGATGACGAAGAAATTGAAGAAATGTATGATGAAATAAAAGAAATTATTCAGATAGTGAAGGGAGACGAAAATTTAATAGTCATGGGTGACTGGAATTCGGTAGTAGGAAAATGGAGAGAAGGAAACGTAGTAGGTGAATATGGATTGGGGGTAAGAAATGAAAGAGGAAGCCGCCTGATAGAATTTTGCACAGAGCACAACTTAATCATAACTAACACTTGGTTCAAGAATCATAAAAGGAGGTTGTATACATGGAAGAAGCCTGGAGATACTGACAGGTTTCAGATAGATTATATACTGGTAAGACAGAGATTTAGGAACCAGGTTTTAAATTGTAAAACATTTCCAGGGGCAGATGTGGACCCTGACCACAGTCTATTGGTTATGAACTGTAGATTAAAACTGAAGAAACTGCAAAAAGGTGGGAATTTAAGGAAATGGGACCTGGGTAAACCGATTAAACCAGAGGTTGTAGAGTGTTTCAGGGAGAGCATAAGGAAACAATGAACAGGAATGAGGGAAAGAAATACAGTAGAAGAAGAATGGGTAGCTTTGAGGGCTGAAGTAGTGAAAGCAGCAGAGGATCTAGTAGGTAAAAGGAAGAGGGCTAGTACAAATCCTTGGGTAACAGAAGAAATATTGAATTTAATTGATGAAAGGAGAAAATATAAAAACGCTGTAAATGAAGCAGGCAAAAAGGAATACAAACGTCTCAAAAATGAGATCGACAGGAAGTGTAAAATGGCTAATCAGGAATGGCTAGAGGACAAATGTAAGGATGTAGAGGCTTATATCACTAGGGGTAAAATAGATACTGCTTACAGGAAAATTAGAGAGATCTTTGGAGAAAAGAGAACCACTTGTATGAATATCAAGAGCTCAGATGGAAACGCAGTTCTAAGCAAAGAAGGGAAAGCAGAAAGCTGGAAGCAGTATATAGAGGGTCTATACAAGGGCAATGTACTTGAGGACTATATTCTGGAAATGGAAGAGGATGAAGATGAAATGGGAGATACGATACTGCGCGAAGAGTTTGACAGAGCACTGAAAGACCTGAGTCGAAAGAAGCCCCCGGGAGTAGACAACATTCCATTAGAACTACTGACGGCCTTGGGGGAGCCAGTCCTGACAAAACTCTACCATCTGGTGAGCAAGATGTACGAGACAGGCGAAATACCCTCAGACTTCAAGAAGAATATAATAATTCCAATCCCAAGGAAAGCAGGTGCTGACAGATGTGAAAATTACCGAACAATCAGTCTAATAAGTCACGGATGCAAAATACTAACGCGAATTCTTTACAGTTTCTCCAAACTGCTGGAAGCCGATCTCGGGGAAGATCAGTTTGGATTCCATATGAATATTGGAACACGTGAGGCAATACTGACCCTACGACTTATCTTAGAAGCTAGATTAAGGAAAGGCAAACCTACGTTTCTAGCATTTGTAGACTTAGAGAAAGCTTTTGACAATGTTGACTGGAATACTCTCTTTCAAATTCTGAAGGTGGCAGGGAGAAAATACAGGGAGCGAAAGGCTATTTGGAATTTGTACAGAAACCAGATGGCAGTTACAATAGTCGAGGGTGGTTGGGAAGGCAGTGAGACAGGTTTGTAGCCTATCCCCGATGTTATTCAATCTGTATATTAAGCAAGCAGTGAAGGAAACAAAAGAAAAATTCAGAGCAGGTATTAAAATCCATGGAGAAGAAATAAAAACTTTGAGGTTCGCCGATGACATTGTAATTCTGTCAGAGACAGCAAAGGACTTGGAAGAGCAGTTGAATGGAATGGACAGTGTCTTGAAAGGAGGATATAAGATGAACATCAACAAAAGCAAAACGAGGATAATTGAATGTGGTCGAATTAAGTCATGTGATGCCGAGGGAATTAGATTAGGAAATGAGACGCTTAAAGTAGTAAAGGAGTTTTGCTATTTGGGGAACAAAGTAACTGATGATGGTCGAAGTAGAGAGGATATAAAATGTAGACTGGCAATGGCAAGGAAAGCGTTTCTGAAGAAGAGAAATTTGTTAACATCGAGTATAGATTTGTCAGGAAGTCGTTTCTGAAAGTATTTGCGTGGAGCGTAGGCATGTATGGAAGTGAAACATTTACGATAACTAGTTTGGACAAGAAGAGAATAGAAGCTTTCGAAATGTGGTGCCACAGAAGAATGCTGAAGATTAGATGGGTAGATCACATAACTAATGAGGAAGTATTGAATAGGATTGGGGAGAAGAGAAGTTCGTGGCACAACTTGACTAGAAGAAGGGATCGTTTGGTAGGACATTTCTGAGACATAGAGGGATCACCAATTTAGTATTGGAGGGCAGCATGGAGGGTAAAAATCTTAAAGGGAGACCAAGAGATGGATACACTAAGCAGATTCAGAAGGATGTAGGTTGCAGTAGTTACTGGGAGATGAAGAAGCTTGCACAGGATAGAGTAGCATGGAGAGCTGCATCAAACCAGTCTCAGGACTGAAGACCACAACAACAATACGTCGTTAGTTTTTTTTTCTGCTTATTATCGTCCAAGTGCAGAGTTATGTTTACAGTCCTTCTTTGGACAAAGATTGTCGTTTACGGCATTTCACTGGAGAGATGATTTATGGCTTCCTGTTTCAGTATCACTTTCACCTATTAAGCACTTATCGTCGTCGTAGAACTCATATACATTGTCCGCACAGTTGAGCGTATGCGACACCACATGTTGCACTGACTCATCTTGCAGAAATCCTAATATTTCGTCTGCCACTTCTTTCTCACTCTGCGAAATTCCTTGGGTTCCTTTCTGACGAAATGTCAACTACGGCAACTGTTGTAGATATATTGCGATGTGATCTGTTTATCGTTGCCATTGCTCTGCTTCGTATCAAGAGAACTAGCACTTTTGTGGGTTGCTCGGCGACTGAGCAGTTGAACTACGCTCCGTAACCTCATGCTGTGTTCCCATTGGATACCTCCAGTCTTGCCCCCTGTTGCAATTAGCAGCCAATATTCTGGTTGCATTGTAGACGGTATGTGGGGCGTCGAATACCGGAAACATAATTGGCCTTCTGCGACCTCGCACCCAAGGGGTTCCTTGTAAGTGATGCCGTTTCTTCTACATTTTCGTGTTGGGTGTATTGTGAACACTCTCCTCCGTCAGGATGGCAACAGCTGTGTTCACAGGCCTTGCGCGTGTTCGTTCTTGGTTTAACGAACACTCGGGCATCACAGCTCGTGTAGTCCGCGAAGCCTCGCGATGTTATTCCCATAAAAAAAAGTCTGGGACTGATAGGAACAGCGAGTGAAACGTATAGTTTGGAGGAGGAGACCAAACAACGAGGTTATCGGTCCCGCCGGATTAGTGAAGGATGCGGAAGGAAATCGGCTGTGCCCTTTCAAAGGAACCAACCTGGCATTTGCCTGAAGCGATTTAGGGAAATCACTGAAACGTAGGAATCACGATCACAGCAGTATGCTAGCTTTATAGGATGTGTCAGTGAGTGGCTCCAGCTGGGTGTGGCATACCTGAAGAAACTTATGGACTGTTCTCTTCGCCGAATTGAGACCGTTATCAAGGGGAATAAGTAAATAAAGTGGATAATTGTATGCAGGAAGTCCACTGGGCTGAACGCTGTTGACACGAACGGGAGTTGTGAAGGTGATGGGTGTAAGCAGAGTGGTTTGGGATGGGACGGGAGGGGAGGGAGGGGAGTGGGACGGTGGTAGCAGGCGCAGCGTGGCGTAGCGTGCTTCCGGCCGGCGTGGTCTGCCCAGCCAGCCAGCTATAGCCGGGGCGGCGTGGCGCGCCGCCGTGCGATCAATGTGACAGCGGAGGCTCTGCGAGGGCCGCGCCCAGCTGTAAGCCGCCGGCTGCAAGCTGCACGCCGTGCGCACCTGTCACCTCCCAGCTGTGGCCCTTCTCCTCCCACTGTCACCCCGGTACACGTGCCTGGGGAAGACTTCACACACACCGGGCTGTTCGCTTTTACCTCGTGTTCTGCACCCGTATTGCCACTGTTTGGCAGTCAGTGTCTCGTGCCCCTCGATAAACTGAAACGTATTCTTCGCGTTTTCTTGGTCCGAGAATCGCGCGTAGAGAGCTATTCATTTCCAGCACCTGAAACTGTCTGCTAGTGCCACCTCTGGTTGGTCGTGTAAACACCCCAACATAGGTTCTGGAAATGTGGTTCTACCTGCCGGATTTAGTCTTTACAAATTGACAAATCAGCTGTAGCGGAACACATTTTCAATGACGGTGATCACGAAATAAAATTTAGTGAGACAAACGTGATAGCTAGGACCTCACGTTATTATACCAGCATGTATGGAGAAGCTATAGAGATCTACAAGCACGAAAATAATTTTAATGAAAATGAAGAAAGATTAAAACTAGACAAGATATGGCGGTCGACTCTGTACCAATGAAGTGACTAACGATTACCTATAATCGAGAGAGATGGCGCAGTTTTAAAGTCGAAAGCACGTGACGAGTGGTGGCACCATCTAAGTGCTCTACATAAGCGGGACCACCAGCGCCTAGCAGCCAGTCGCCGACTCACCTCAGATGTGTTGCCCACAGTAGGCAACGAAACGTCAGGAAAGAGAAGTAGTTTTATATATGGACCACGGCAATTCAGCCCGGAAGTTTTAATTAATGGAGACGCCGGCCGTGAAAGCTTACATGTCATGATTAAACGCTGTACCTTTTTTGAACTTGACTGGTTTGTCTGTCAGGTTCCAACTTGCTTTTAAAAACGTCGGCTAATTGGGGCGGCAGTGAGCGTTTGTGCATCGAAGGAGAAGAATGAATATTGTACTAAGACGTTATTCACTACCTACATTTAACTGAAGAGAACATCTATCGTGCCGATTAATGGGAAACCGGAGCAGCTGCTTTCCACAAGCCAGTTGTTTAAAGCAATTTACGATCGGTAAAATGATATTTCACGGGCTAGAAAAGGTAATTGAGGACTTACAATTAAAGCCATCAGCGAAAATTTGTCTACGACAATCTGTTTTCGGTTTACGAAGACAGCAAGACCGAAAGAGGGACAGACAGAGCTGCTTTCTCTCGCCGATCCTATTTAACATCTATTTGGAGGAAATAGTGAAAACTTGTTTGGATGGACGGAAAATGGAATGCGTAAGATTCGCAGATGACATGGTGATTCTTGCCGAGAATGGAGAAACATTAATTCAAATGCTAAATGACCTGAATGAAGCCTGTATAGCATACGGTACAGAAACGTGTAAGACGAAAACGAAAGACATGGTTATAGTCTCAAAGAAAAGAGCAAAGTTTCAGTGGGGGTTGAAAACCGTAGAACAAGTGAGAGCATTCGTGTATCTGGGTATTTGGATTATGTAAGGTATGCACTGTGAACAGGGCATGAAAGAATTGAGGTGGCGAAAGAGGCATTTCATAGGCAGAAAAGACTCGTAGCTAGTGATTTGAATACAGAATTAAGAAATAGAGTATTGAAATTTTACGGAGCATGGCCTTGTAAAGAGCAGAAACAAGGACTTTGAGAAACCAGGACGAGAAGAGAATTGAAATTTGTGAAAAGTGGGTGTGAAATATAGGTATGGCGCAGAATGCAGGACATCAGTTGGACTGGCGAAGTCAGGAAGTACTGAGCAGAGTTGAAGAAGATCGGAGTACGTTGCTGATAGTGAAGAATAGGAAGCAGAACTGGATAGGACATAGAGTACGAGACGAGATTGCCTACCAGTAGAGGCAATTAAAGATTTCATTCCGGGGAAGAGAGGAAAGGACAGAAGATACCAGTTGCTGGATAACGTCAGTGGACAGCAAGGAGGGCAGCAAAGAATGAAGAGGAAAGCCAAGGACAGAGAAGCATGGGCGACTATGAAGACTAAACCCGCCGTAAGGCATATAACCAGATGATGATGATAATCCAAAAGTAGCGACTGTGCTCCTTATACGACTGTGCTCTGCACTAACTCTGTTACAGCACGCACCTCTCTGGGGATTAACAATCCGTCTCTGTCTTCTGTCGCCGTCACTGAGTTTACTTTCCCTCTGTTGTATTTTCCCGACGTCGTTTACCCAGCGACGTGGCGCGGTGGTAAGACACTGGGTCTTATTCTGAAGGACTGTCTTATTACTCAGTGTTCAGTGATTTCCCGAAACCAATCTAGGTAAATGCAAATGGTTCCTCTGAAAAATACACGGCCGACATACACCACTATTCTTTCGCAATCCGAGCTTGTATTATGCTTGTAATGACCTCGCCGTCGACGTGACATTAAGATTTAATCTTCGTTCCTTTGCTACTTACAAGGGAACCTCCCCATCGCACCCCCCTCAGATTTAGTTATAAGTTGGCACACTGGATAGGCCTTGAAAAACTGAATCCAGATCAATCGAGAAAACAGGAAGAAGTTGTGTGGAACTATGAAAAAATAAGCAAAATATACGAACTGAGAAGTCAATGCGCAACATAGGCAACATCAAGGAGAATGTGAGCTCTAGAGCGCCGTGGTCCCGTGGTTAGCGTGAGCGGCTGCGGAACGAAAGGTCCTTAGTTCAAGATCTCCATCGACTGAAAAGTTTAATTTTTTATTTTCAGACAATTACTATCCGTTCGTTTGTCCGATGCGAGGTAACTGCGCCGTAGTATGGGGACGCCACACCTAAACAAACATCGAAACACACGACGTCAGTCGACTACAGCGCACGGAAGAGAGAGTATTTCTGCTAACGAGGCTCCCTGGCTGGCAGTTGACTGTTCACTACTTTGGACGAGATTGCATTAAATACGTGAGATGTATTCAGTGGGCAATATGAATCCAGCAAATATAGCTCGCAATTTCAATAAGACGAGGCTCCCTGGCTGGCAGTTGACTGTTCACTACTTTGGACGAGAGTGCATTAAATACGTGAGATGTATTCAGTGGGCAATATGAATCCAGCAAATATAGCTCGCGATTTGAATAACAATCGCACACTTTTGCGGTGCGGTCGCAAAACACAGGCGCTAAACTTATTACAGTGAACAGAGACGTCAGTGAACGAACGGACGGATCAGAACTTTGCGAAAATAAAGAAAGTAAAATTTTCGGTCGAGGGAAGATTTGAACCAAGGAACACGCTAACCACTGGACCACGGCGCTCCTAAGCTTGCACACTCCTTGATGTTGCCTGTCTTGCGCATGGACTACTCAGTTTGTATATTTTACTAATTTTTTTCACAGTTCCACACAACTTCTTCCTGTTTTCTCGATTGATCTGTGTTCAGTTTTTCAAGGCCTATCCACTGTGCCAACTTATAACTAAATCTGAGGGGGGTGCGATGGGGAGGTTCCCTTGTTAGACGGCTATCTCTGCATTTCACGTGTGCCTTAGCAGACTTGAAGTAACTTTTTCAGTGAAATGCTTGTGACCTGTGGCGCTGCTAGCAGCTAGGTGTTGTTTTATTCGACACATACATTCTGCCATGAATAGAGGTTCGCTTCGATACGTTTTTGAGCAATGTAGAATGGTCTGTGGTGTGTATTTTGCTTCCTATTGAGCTAGTTCTTTGATACTTCAGTCAAGGACAGCTTAGATCTGACAACAGTGGTAGGTGGGGCTTGGCAGACTTCCATCGTTCAGTCGGGGAATTTATCTAGATGAGGCACTTCATTTTAAATGTCTCATGCTGTCCAAGAACTTATTACCTCCATGAATCATCTGTTCAAGAGAATATTTTAAAGTTTCTGGAATGCCCCTTTTTCTGTTAATTATTAACTATAGAATGAGGCACGACATAAGATTCAGATGTAATTTCGTATTTGCGAAGCACGCTGTAACACAAATAATCACTGCTTCTTTTTCGTTTTAACAGAAGCTTGTCATTCCTGGTTTGAACCTCCGGGAGTTTTTGAATTTCACGCAGTTCGTTATTTAGTTCGAAAGGAGTGTGATGATATTCAGTGCAGCATTATCAGTAAATTTTAGATACGAAGATCATAAACCGTAAGAGCGCATACGTAAAGCGTCTGCAGTTCATTATAAAGATCTTCTAAGAAATGCACCGAAGATGGAAACGAATTTACCAGGACAATGCAAATTTTTTAGTTCTTATGCTGAACAAAGCCCGTAGGAGGAACTTTTTTTTTCCTCTCTCTCTCTCTCTCTCTCTCTCTCTCTCAACTAAATCAGTCAAGTGTATTTTATTGGCTTTTGATTTCATTACCATACAATCATCCATAACTTACATATGTTAACAGTGACAGGAGTGTTACAGAAGTACAGTGATATACATACTATAAAAATCAACATGGATTCGCAGAGATCCTGAGAAACACAGCTCGCTCTGTTCCTCCATTAGGTCCATAGTGCCGTAGATAATGGCGCTCGGGTTGATGCCGTGTTCCTTGACCTCTGGAAGGTATTTGACACCATCCCGCACTGCCGTTTAGTGAAGGAAAAATAGCTTATCGAGTATCGGAGCAGATTTGCGACGGATTGAAGATTTCATTGCAGTCAACACTCAGCACGTCTCTCTTAACGGAACAAAATCGACATATGTAGTTTCCGGTGTACCCCAAGGAAGTGTGATAGGACCGTTATTGTTTACAGTATATATCTAAATGATCTAATAGGAAGCGGCGGATGCTCTCTAAGACTGTTCGCAGATGATGCGGTTGTCTATAACAAAGTAGCAACGCCGGAAGATAGTAATGATTTGCAGAATTTCCACCAGAGAATTGATGCCAGAGAATGGTGGAAGCTCTGGCAGTTGACCCTGAACGTAAATAAACGTAGCGTATTGCGCATACGTAGGAGAAGAAATCCACTACTGTATAGCTACGCTATTGATGACAAACCTCTGGAAACAGTATCTGCCGTAAAATATGTAGGAGTAATTATAGGAAGTAACCTTACGTGAAATGACCATATTAAAGAAATAGTGGGAATAACAGATGCCAAACTCAGATTCATGGAAAGAGTCTTAAGAAAATATAACTCATCCACGAAGGAAGTGGCTTATAAGGCGCTTGTTCAACCCTTTCCTGAGTATTGATCCTCTATCTGGGATCCTTACCACATAGGACTGATAGAAGACGAGAGAGAGAGAGAGAGAGAGAGAGAGAGAGAGAGAGAGAGAGAGAGAGAGAGAGAGAGATCCAACGAAGAGCGGCACGTTTCGTCACGGGATCGTTTACTCGGCACGAGAGCTGTAGGAAAGCAGCCTACTCACGCTGTAGTAAATTCACATCAGTTTCCATTGTGTGCTAGCCAGTCTGCTGTAACTAGCTCTGACGTCATAAATGTTGCGCAATACCTTAAAAATCAAGCAAATGAACTAAAACTTTTCTAGCATGTCAGAAATAATACTAAATTAATGTGTGTTAATTATCAGTTCGATAACTTCAGCCATTTTCGAAATTTGGACGTTTTTCTGAAAAAATCATTGGCGCAACAGAAAAGAGCTAGAGACTTCAAAATTTATATTTAGATTGATCTTTCATAGTGATTTAATAATAACAGTACTTTGGATTTCACAAATTAAGACTTTAGTGGAAATTCATGATTTTGTGGTTTTCATCTCAAAACTGAAGGAAGCAAGATAGATTAAGTAGGCTAATAAATAAGGCTAGGATGTTTAGATTTAAATAGGTTGGAGGTCCGCTATGATTATGAAGATGTGTAAAGTTTCTTTTTAATACCTATAAAATTATAGCGATAGCGGATCTCAAAATGGGCAGTTCAGAGCTCATCTACTGCGTGCAGTGTAATTTAATTAATTCTCTCGCCCAAAGTATTTAACTTAGCCACGTCAAAATTTTATTATCAATACTTACCTGCGTGCTGAATGCACGTTTAAATTAAAAGCTTCATCGGCCATAAGCAAAAGAAGCTATAAATTATTATGTAACTTGAAGTGGTGCGTTACTAGCCCAGCGGCTAGTCGAGAGAGCCGAAAAGATCAGGCGTTCCCTTCGCCGTCCGCACCGCGGCTTTATATATAAGGACGCTACGCGAGGAAGCAAGGCCCCAGTTCTCTCCAGACGCTGAATGACACGCCATCTGTGTCGGTAGTCGCGTCGCATCAGTGTATTTGCTACAAACAGCCTCGGGTGCCGTATTAAGTTACTAGAGATACGCGGAACCATGAAGACATTTTATGTGAAGTGTTAATTCTGGAATGATTTTCATTACCTAGCTTCAGTTTGCGTATTGTCGTATTTTCACGTGCCGTCGCGAGACACACATTCTACCAAATATTTAGCGTGGCGTTTGATGAAGTATTTTCATCAAATTATGGCGAGCATTCTTTTTAACATTTAATTCGGACATTTATAGTTGCATCAGCGCATTAGACTCTGAACTGCTCTGTTAGTTACGTTGTAGGGATACTTGTGGTTTTTATCAGTGAATTTCAGAATATACTCAACTATTTTGGAAAACCGTTTTTGATTAGAAATCCCGGACAATCTCCTAATTCCTCAGAGCTATAAGCTGCAGCTATAATGGTATCTCAATTGAAGTGGGCACTAGGATCTCTAGTTACTGGCTCCATGTTTTATTAAATCACTTTCTGGGTGCCAAGAAGTAAATAGAGAGCCAGTGTTGAGAACGGCGAAAGACAGCATTAACAACATTCTAAAGGCTAGAAACTGATCTACACGCAAGCAATTATACAGCAATTCATTTATTTTTCTACAAACCTATCCGCCGCCCCACAGAGCGTTATTGAAATGCTCAACAAACTCCATTGGCAGATGTTACAAGAGAGGCGTTGTGCACCGAGGAGATATTTACTGTTGAAACTTTGAGAGAGCACTTTCCGGGAAGAGTCGGACGTTATATTACTCCCCCCATCATACGCCTCGCGTAATTACCATGACAAGCAGATTCGAGCAATTAGAGCCAATCCCTCTGCCACACACCATTAGGTGGCTTGTAGAGTATGATATAGATGTAATGGCCTTTTCAGAAAGAAAAAGATAGCTCGTATGCGAGATACCCTACTGTTGCTGAAACCACAGCATGGCGCACGCTGAAATGGTCTCATGTTGCAGGTCTTCAGTGATCCGATATGTGTGTTCACGTTTAGAGTTTTATTTTAAAGCGGCCGTGATGAAGTTTGATGCGTGCTACGGTGATAGGTTTATCTCTTGACACAGCTTGTCGCAATAGTGAAATGTCGGGAACCCAAAATGTAATTTCTCTTAATGTTCCGTTCGTCGCCCCACCTCATTAACATTTATCAATGTGCAGTAGCCTTAGACGGCACAATGTCTATGAAACTGCGGCTGTAGTCCGATTTAAAATATATTTGGCGTCCGTTCTTTCGGATATGTCTGAAGGGACAGACACCACATATACAGGGTGTTTGTAAATGATTATCGGGGTTTTAACGATTTATAATATTTATCACATTAAACTTGGTCATAAATGTTACGTCAAATGAAAGAGCAACTCAAACAGTTTTACCAAGAACCTTATAAATGTTCAGTATGAGCACCATTTGTCACACGGCACACACAAAGTCTGTAGCCGAGTTCTTCCCAAACGTTGATAAATGTGTCTTTAGTGATTGTAGCAACAGCTGCTTCAGTCCGGTTTCTTAATTCAGGGAGGTCTGCTGGTAGCGGAGGCACGTACACACGACCCTTGATGAAGCCCCAAAGGAAACTGTCGCATGGCGTTAGGTCGGGTGAACGCGGAGGCCATGCATAGCAAGCCATGGCATTGGGCCCCTTGCGGCCTATCCAGCGCTTGGATACAGTGAAGTTCAACCAATCGCGTACTTCGCTATGCCAGTGAGGTGGCGCACCATCTTGCTGGAAAATGAAGTTCTCTAGCTCATCTTCTTCCAACTGAGGGAAGAGCCATTGCTGTAGTGTATCAAGGCAAGAAGTGCCAGTTACAATAGCTTCACCAGAAAAGAAAGGCCCATAAACTTTCCGCCGGGATACGGCACAAAAAAAGGTCACTTAAAGGGAATCTCGTTGCATTTGTACCACCTCGTGAGTATTTTCTGAGCCCCAGATGCGCACATTGTGTGTGTTAACATGTCCACTAAGGTGAAAGCTCGATTCATCACTGAAGATGACATGATCTAGAAATCTTCATCATCGTGAAACATTTCCTTTGTGAAGTTGGCACGTAATCCACGGTCTACCGGCTTTATAGCCTGTAATAACTGTAAACGGTAAGGACGTAGTTGTAAGCGATTTCTTTCCAAACAGTCGACATGGGAACTTGTAATTCACGACAAGCCTTAGGGACTGGTTTCTCTGGGCTACGAGTGAACGTCTCTGTCACTCGCTCAACAGTCTCTTCACTGATTCTTGGCCGTCCTGTGCTCTTCCCTTTACAAAGGCAGCCGGTATCTTCAAATTGGTGTTATCATCTACGAATGTTGTTGTCACTTGGAGGGTCACAACCGAATTTCAGCGGGAACGCACGTTGCACAGTAACTACACATTCGGTCTTCGCAAACTGCAAAACACAAAACACTTTCTGTTCACTAGTCGCCATCTTTGCTACTACTACTGTCTAGCGGATTGCTGGAGAAGCATTGCGCACTGGTGCCAAACACAACTCTTTATGTTCCTCTTTCATTTGACATATCATTTATAACTGTAAGTTTAATGTAATAAATATTATAAAGCGTTAAAACCCCGATATTCATGTATAAACACCCTGTGTAATTAAGGTGATGACGGCCAATGATTCCTTCAGTGCAGATGCTCACCGAGCCCAAACTTTTACGGGAATCTGCGAAATGCCGCGAGTGACCAGGATAATGGGCAAAGGACACTACGTCAATAGTGTGTAGATAAGTTGAAAATTTGGGTTGACGGGAGGCTTACTAGTGCAATTGTGACGATCACTGTGTCTGGATGGCGTAGTGTTCAGCCCACCTGTCTAGTCAGCGGGGGATCCATGTTCGAATCCCAGTCCGGCACAGATTTTCAGCTTTCCTCATTGATTTATCAATGACCACTGCAGCTAACGTCTTTAATGCTTTTGTGTATCGATTTACAGTAGTTGGCGGTTGACAGTGTGCGGCGTGAACTGCAGCTGCGCAGCAATACGTCAGTCAGAGCTGTATGGTACTGGGATCGTCTGCTTCCAGTGTGCTGCTACTTAACGCCGCGCAAAGCATTGCGTCCGCCATTTCTCAAGTAGGAAGCTTTACCGGACGCGAAAATTCAGCCGTCAGTTATAATTAACAACCGATTTTTGACTTGGATACTAACTATAGAGATATGTATCATACGTAAATTTCGGTATTTTTGCGTGATTCTTGCAAGAGATAGACTTGTATCGGCGCAGAGACCGAATCACTCTATTGGCGGTCTGTAGACAGTACTTCTGCAACAATGTCGCAACATCGGGCGTTAACGTCAGATGCGAACTAATTTAAATTATACCTCAGTTTAGCCAGTTAGACTAATACATGGAAAAGAAAGCTACATACACCTTGAGCGATGAAGATCGATGAAAATAACGATGTTGCTAAGACGTGTAGATCCGTAGCCTTTTATTCGGCAGCGCGATACGTATCAGTATCGTCAGCAGAAGCCGCTGCGTTGTCCAGTCAGGTGGCGTACAGGCGGCAGGTCGGGTTAATTTGAAGATACGGCCGCGGGAGCAGGTAGGGCCTTAGTTTTCCCCGGGGCAATTTCGGGCGGAGTGGCGACAAGCTCTGCTCCGGCCTCGCTGTTGCGACCGCCTCCGCCTTCCAGGCGGCCAGCTGCTAGCTGGAGCTGGAGCAGCCACTGCCTCGTGCCTGCTGGAGAAATGTGAAAGGATTACGGTCCGCCGGAGCGAAGTAATCCTTAGAAAAACGGAGCCCCCCCCCCCCCCTTCCCTCTCCGCCGCACCACACTTCCTCTCCTCGTGCCCCCTCCCCTTCACCGTTTCTTCGTTCCCCCCTTCCTCCGACACTGCCTTCCTCGCCTTCCAACCCCTCCATCCTCCCACCCCTCCCCTGGCCTGTGGCTAACGTTCGCGGACCGTAACTCCACCCGCCGTCTCCCGTGTTCGCCGCGTAGTTGATCGCCGAATCTGAGCTCCACGTCTGGAACTCCACGCCGTGCGTCTGATTGGACACACGAGGCGCGCAGCCTCGGGCGGCTTCTCCCTCCGTGTTCGCTCACTCAGTTTCCTCCCCATTTCCGTTTCACCCTTGGTAGAATTTCGCTGGTAGCAACCGCTATGCTTTAACCCACAACCAAACGCAGTGTTCTTTTCCATTTTCACTACCTGTTCTCGGCACTTCATGTTAATTAGCGGCGGGGCTCACTGACACTACTGTTCCTCTTTTTTTCTTTTCTGGCACTTGTTAGCTTTATATCAGTGCAGCCTTAGGTAGCAGTCGACAGTGTTTTCAGCACACTTACATATACATGAAAGGGAAGGAGTGGTTGGGAAGGGAGTGAGACAGGGTTGTAGCCTCTCCCCGATGTTACTCTGTCTGTATATTGAGCAAGCAGTAAAGGAAACAGAAGAAAAGTTCGAAGTAGGCATTAAAATCCATGGAGAAGAAATAAAAACTTTTAGGTTCGCCGATGACATTGTAATTATGTCAGAGACAGCAAAGGAACTGGAAGAGCAGCTGAACGGAATGGACAGGGTCTTGAAATGAGGATATAAGATGAACATCAACGAAAGCAAAATGAGGATAATGGAATGTAGTCGAATTAAGTCGGGTGACGCTGAGGGAATTAGATTAGGAAATGAGGCACTTAAAGTAGTAAATGAATTTTGCTGTTTGGGGAGCAAAATAACTGATGATGGTCGAAGTAGGGAGGATATAAAATGTAGACTGGCAATGGCAAGGAAAGCGTTTCTGAAGAAGAGAAATTTGTTAACATCGAGTATAGATTTAAGTGTCAGGAAGACATTTCTGAAAGTATTTGTATGGAGTGTAGCCAAAGTATGGAAGTGAAACATGGACGATAAATAGTTTGGACAAGAAGAGAATAGAAGCTTTCGAAATGTGGTGCTACAGAATAATGCTGAAGATTAGATGGGTAGATCACATAACTAATGAGGGGGTATTGAATAGAATTGGGGAGAAGAGGAGTTTGTGGAACAACTTGACCAGAAGAAGGGATCGGTTGGTAGGACATGTTCTGAGGCATCATGGGATCACCAATTTAGCATTGGAGAGCAGCGTGGAGGGTAAAAATCGTAAAGGGAGACCACGAGATGAATACACTAAGCAGATTCAGAAGGATGTGGGTTGCAGTGGGTACTGGGAGATGAAGCAGCTTGCGCAGGATAGAGTAGCATGGAGAGCCTCATCAAACCAGTCTCAGGACTGAAGATAACAATAACAACAACAACAACAACACATTCAAAAACAAAAGTAAACACAACACTCAGAAAGCGCTGGAATGTTGTATGCAAGTGAATCTGAGATGGTTTAAATTTGAAGACCTGTGACCGCTACGGTCGCAGGTTCGAATCCTGCCTCGGGCATGGATGTGTGTGATATCCTTAGGTTAGTTAGGTTTAAGTAGTTCTAAGTTCTAGGGGACTGATGACCTCAGTAGTTAAGTCCCATAGTGCTCAGAGCCAATTTGAAGACCTGTTTACTGGCGGTACTCTTCGCTCACCTTACTCTAAGCTAAGGTTGGTAAAGATCGGAAACAAGCTGTCGCCGGGCGAAAGTCGTACATTTTCTCTCAAAACAGCTATTCACGTTACCCATCGCGTCCTAATCTTTTTGGAGTGAACAAATGTGTACTTCTTTATGCGGAGGGGTGTTACGAAGCCTGTGGTAAGTTGAATGTTAGAGCAGTCTGCAGGGCGTGATAGGCTAACACGACTGACACGTCGCTCGCCCGCTTGAAACCGTAGGCGACATCAGCAGCTGCGCAGAGGACACGTGAACTGCCCTGCCGCCTGCAGAGCGCCTGTCGCACAAGCCGCGGGGATCGTGTTGCTGCCCTGAGCCGAGTTCAGCTGTTCGTTTTGAAGACGGGTCCCTTGTGATCCAGTCGGGATCTCTGCACCGTCTGACTAGACCCTACCCAGCCGTTGCTTTAATTACGGTCGTCGCGCGCTTTTGCGACATCTCTCGCGTATTGCCTCCGCGCGCGCCGACTAATTGGATCGACTTTTTGACTGCGTTTCGCTTTGAATCGGCGCACAGCTCAGCCGCAGTTAGGTAGCGCTTCTGCTTTCATTTCATAATGCCGCCAAGCGTCTTTCACGATTCGGTATCTAAAGTATTTTTTTTTTCCTTCATTAACCAAGTGCGATAGGTAACAAGTAACCAATATATTGAAGCGTCGTTCCTGCACGATTTCTAAAGTCGTTTAACATTTACTTATTAGTTCGTCACTCCCAACAGTTGGGATGGTAAATAAATTATCATTATTCGCACTTGGGAAAATGCAAATCGTCGAGTATTTATGGAGGTGAGGCATCTGGATCGCTTCAGTATCGGCAGAAATTGTCCGTGACAGACTACTGGGGGCCATACACTTTACTAAACAGATTAACAGGTGCTGTGTATCACCGATTTCTGCGCAATGAGTCACCAGCGCTATTGGAGAACGTAAACCTTCGAGACAACGACTGTATTTTATGGACGACGGGACCGAAATTCGTTTTCTATTAATCCTGTTACTTAATCACCTTGGGGTTGAAGCGCTTTTTTCCCTGTTTGCTTTAACAATACATATGTTTTGGATAGGGTCGGCTTTTAGCAAAACACAATTTTGTTTTTTAACCCAAACATGTTTCACTGCAGTTGCAGCATCTTCAGTGGGCTTCTATTTTATGGCTATTAAAGAAAGTTCTTTACTGTTTGTATACAAGAAACTATTAGTTTTTCAATCGTAACTACAGATATTTGAAAAACACATAAAATTATGAATCATACCTTTTTACCACATAGTGTGGTTTTTCTGATGTATTGTGTTTCTACAGTGACTGTTTTGTTCCACAGTTAGTCATCTACAACCACTTACACCTTAACGTAGATAAATTGTTTAAGCCAAAATTACGATTTGAAAATTGTTATTTCTATGCCTGAAATTAATTAATTCTCTGTGTGTGTGGGGGGGGGGGGAGGGGGGGGGGCTGAAAGCTCTATAGGTCGGTCTTGTCGAATAATTGTTTGAGGGCAGACAACGGAGTTCCATTACAGAGAGCTGTGTATTCATTTATCACTTGTTTTCCTTCCACTATGGCTTTTCGTATGTGATAATTTTCTTCAATTATTAGTTTTTGTGTGGAGACTGTTGCTGCATTTGAGAATTTTCAAATCAGTATTGTTGTTCGTTGGGTTATGTTTCTTGTCGATAAGGTGTTCAGCAAATGTGGAATGACAGCTGTTACTTTTCAATGCTCTTCTGTGTTCTGTGTATCTTGTATTAAAGTTTCTGCTTGTCTGCCATATATAAACTGCTTTGCAGTCCTGACATGTTAGTTGGTAAATACCAGATGTGTTGTGTTTGTCTGTGCTTGTGTTGGTTTCTCTATGTTAAGTTGTCTGCCCTGTAGGCTATCTTTACCTCTTGTTTTTTGAGTGTGTTGTCTATTCTGTGAATGCTTTGTTGTTGCAGGTGAAAGTGAACAACCTGTTTGTCATTGTGGGTGTTTCTTGCTCATGAGTGTGTTCTGTGTGTTTCTAAGTTGATGAGGAGACTTTTGTTTTTGTGTGTTTGGTGTCCTTTTTAATTTTGTGGTTCAGTTTATGTATAGTGTACTGCTATTTGGCTGATTTTCTGTAATTCATTCTTGTAGTTGTTTTCAGTGAGTGGGGTTTTGTGCCGACCGTTGTGACCGAGCGGTTCTAGACACTTCAGTATGGAACCACGCGACCGCTACGGTCGCAGGTTCGAATCCTGCCCCGGGCATGGCTGTGTGTGATGTCCGTAGGTTAGTTAGGTTTAAGTAGTTCTATGTTCTAGGGGACTGATGACCTTGGAAGTTCCATAGTGCTCAGAGCCATTTGAACCATCACATAGTAAACAGTGGACCTAGGGATATTTGGGAGTGAGGAAATCTCGCGTACATACGTATGACACAAGTGATACCCAGTCACCTGACTACGTTCGAAGTCCGTTAGTTCTGCGAAGCGCCACATTCTGCTCTGTCACGATATCGAATGACTACTTTGGTCTGGAGTACCTGGCAGTAGGTAGCAGCACAATGCACCTAATATGAAAAACGTGTGTTTTTGCGGGTGTCAGGATACTTTTGGTTACATAGTGTACGTAATTATTACTGTTCCGGTTATCGATTACGTAGGTAAAGATGCTCTCCAGTTGGATTTCACAAATTAATTCATTTGATTTTGTGTTGCTTATTCAGAATATCACAGATACCTCTCTTTCCGTTTCATCTTCGCCGTGTGTGATTGCACTGCCTTACAGACATTCTTCAAATTGCAACATAAACCGAGAGTATAGGAAGTTATTTTTTGGAATAACTTGTTGCCCACTGAGACTAATCATTTATTCTCTTCGTAAACGATTGCCCTAAAATTTTGTTTTTAAGGTTTGGTTCACACGATTACGGTCAATATATTTCCGTAGTTTTCAAGAAGAAACTTTTTATCAGTTGGTTTCCAGATTTGACTTTGTCAGACATTTTATATCATTGGGTACGCGATCAAAAATGTTTGTGCCAGCATTGTATATCCTTTTTTGTGTGCTGCAGTTTTAATATGAAGTAATAAATGTGATTTTTTTCCTTCAGATATTGAAATTAGGTATTGGCTTGGTGAGTTCGTAGCGTTTTTCATTAGTTTATTAAACTCAACAGTTACACATAACAGACTTCAGTCATCAATAATATATTCTCCTTCACAATTTATAACAAGTCTGCCAATGCTGGGCTAACTTTTCCATTCCGCGACAGTAAAAATCACGTGGTTTTGAGGCGAAGAACTGGTCGAGCCTGTTCCGGAGCGCATTTTCATCCGGAAAGGAAGTTCCTTTAAGGGTGTAAACAGAAAACTGAAAAGGTGAAAATCGGAGAGCGCACGATCAGGTGAATAATGTGGGTGCGGAATGACTTCCCAACTCAACTCCTGTATATCCTTTTCAGTCGTCTAGCAGAATGCGGGCATTCGTTGTCGTAGAGTAGCATCTAACCACGCAGCCTTCCTGGTCGTTGTTCTTGGTTGCGTCTTCAAGACGTCTCAGTTGTTGACAGTAAACGTCGGGAGTGATTGTTATACCTCTGGGAAGCAATTCGTATTACTCCACACTATTACTCCACACTGTCGCTGTTGCACCAGATACATGACTTTATCTTTGTGAACCACGTGCCGGTCTTTGTACAGGAGGTTGCTGCTTTGTTTGCGACCAGCCATTCCTTTCTTCTTCTCCTTCTGTTAGCATAAAGGGCACCATTTGTCGTCACCAGTAACGATACAGGATAGAATGGTCGGTGTCGTTCACGAGCCAGTTGATGATGAGCAAGCAGAGATGCACCAGTTGATTTTTGTGAGTTTGTCTTAGACGATGGGGAACCCGCACAACCAATTTGTGAACCTTTCCCGTTGCATGCAAATGTCGCACGATAGTGGAATGATCACGTTTGCCTGCTCTAGAGTACACTGACGTGGATGACTGTGGATTAATGCATTTAAACGATTGTCATCAGACCCCGAAAGTCTTCCTGAATGTGAAGAGCAATGTCAAAACGAACTTCCTTAAAATGAACCATTTTCTTGTCTTGCTCTGTCCAAAGGCATTATCCCCATATACGACGGAAATGTTTATGGCTGCCTCCGCTGCTATCGCCCGTCTGTTGAACACAAACAGAAGAATATTTGGAAAATGTTCAGATTTCTCCACTTGGCATTCACTTTTCTAGCGTCTAAATGACTTAAGTGCCTAAACAGATATCTACAATATGATCGTGGGTGAGCACGTGGTTTCGAGCGGTGAAAGGTTTTTCGTAAGTATGTTACCCCAGAGCATTATTTTATACTTTGTTACGAAATGAAACTACACAAAATATATTAACGTACTGATTTGTCTCACACTAATATTTGCAGTGATTCGAAATGGAAATTTGGCTGAACTGACTTGTATTAGGAATTTAAAAAATGTGTTTTTCACCAGTTTATTTCTTATTAATATGGACACCTAGATTCCCAGACTCACAAAATGTATTACGACGAATAGAAACACGAACAGTGGGTGTACTTTCATATCAAGTGGGGCTACCTCATCATTATCATGATTTTTGTTTATTTTATGCACAAGATATTTGGTTTCTTTGTATGTGTATGGGCACTACACAATGTATTTAGAATCGTTAAGTGCGTGGACTTAGATAGTGCCAGAAAGAGTAAGAGTGCAAAACGATGGCTGGGCTACTGCTTCAATGGAAATGTACAGACGTGAGTAATCAGCTGGCCTCGCACTTCCCAGTGCCGTGGCCGTTGTTCGAATGGTCGTTTTATTTTGTATACTCCAATCTACTGTGCTTGGGAGATTTTAAAATTATTATTATTATGTATTTCTGATTGGAATACACTCCTCGCTTGTTGAACCGAACTGAAATATTATGATTCAAATGATGATAAATTATTGAGCTTAAGTATCTCTCACAAAAATATCAAATGCTGGTGGACTGTACTCGGTAGTGCTATGCGTGGCGATCGTTTTCAGCTAATGGTCCACCATGTTAGGTCGCCGCAAAAATGATGAAATTGTTCATTAGACAAGTAGTAGAATTTAAAACTTGATCTAAAGTTGCAGGCTGCTTTGGAACAGACCATGAGCTGACGACGATTCATCCACAAATTCATGAAGGAAAAGCATAGATGATGAGTGATCACGGAATTTCTAACTAAAAAATTAATACATAGAAAGCTTATCAATTCTCATCAGAATGACCATGTCTTTAATTTTCTAATTGCTTTTGACACAGTATAATTACAATCTGTTCGCCATAAAATAGCCGTCGTAGGACTTTGAAATTAAATCTTTACTCGACAGAGGACGAACAACAACAAAGACAATAGAATAGCATTCTTTTAGAGTGAAGATAAGGAAACAGCGGTTATCGTACACACGATGGCTTGTAACGTCGTAACTACTATGTAAACATATTCACTGAATCGTCAACGGTGAATTACGATTAAAAAGTATTGAGCAGCCGAACACACCAAATTGTCGTGGTATATTACAGAATTCGCTTCTTTCGTCCTCGAAGAACAGGTAGTCAGTCGCGTCGGGATCACCTCAACTCGCTGCGCTTCTTCCCCCCACCTCCACTACCTCTCTTCTTCTTCTTCTTCTTCTTCTTCTCCTCTTGCTTTAACTTAAGATGTTAAGTTTTAAAGCGAGTTCGTAAATGCCTCTGCGTCAACAGCGTGGTGCCAAACAGCGGTTCTTCGATCTGCTTAATGTAGTTACTTCGCATTGAAGTCCTACAGCATACAAAATGTAAGTGTTCAGTGGGTCCTAAATGACGTATCTTATTGAAACACACAGAAACTAGAAACGGTATTTTCTACAAATGAGATTAACAAGTAAATACCGGCTCCGTAATGTGATAGGCGCCTCCTCGCCACTTCCAGTTCATTCGGACGTGCGGCCGCTGTAGCTGCCCCACTTCACTAGGAAGGTCTGGAGCGGGAGGCCAGCGCTCCTTGGGCTGCTTAGTCAGGCGTGCCTCTGTGAGGATCTTAACGCGCGTGGCCTACCAGGCTACGTTTATGCTGCAGCATCGCTGGGCTGGCGATAATCAGCCAAGCACACTGAGACACACTGGCGCTTTTAACCGATTGTCACGATCCACGCCAGGCGAAGTCTGTAATTTGAGCAGCGACCGGCGCCGGCTATCCGGAAACCTGACGTCTTAATCCTTAGACGCTCTGCGCTCGAAATATATATTAAAAAATATTAGTCGCTCCATGCATTACGAGCATCAATTTTACGAAAATGAACGACTGTTTTATGTTCTTCTTTCGTTTACGGTAAATAAAATTTACGACTTAATTCGCGAATACTTTATGTTCATTAGATCAGTGCCTAAATAACTGATAGTAATATCATGCAAATGATTATTTCTGAAACTCATGAGTATCGAAAAGAATTTTATGATAAAGTATAAAGTGTGATCCGTTTGTTTATCTCTGTTCCGCGGCAGTAAATCAAGCCGTGTAAAGCTCTTTTCATTTTTTTTTTTTTTTTTTTTTTTTTTTTTTTTTTTTTTTTTTTTTTTGTCGCATTTTCGTATTTGCGACTATGTGATTTATTTAATGTTTATATGTATCCCTCTGTGCCTTACAACTACAGTAACTTGCCGCATTGCCGTATATCGTTAGAACAAGCAAATATTAGGTAATTTATTCCTCTTTTAAATATAGCGCCGTTCGGCAAGATTAATTTAATTTTAATACCTCGCGTGCTAGAGGCATAACATATCACAACCGCTTCATATTCGATAATATCGGATATAATATTATTTGGAAATTAATAGCACTGTTCACCGACTTATCGTTTTTATCCGATAAAATATCAGGACGAAAATCTCCATCTAGCATATTTAATACAGGAATTATATGTAGACATCAAGGAATGAGATGTTAACTGACAGTGAATACCAGTTCTTCTACAGAAATTTTATTAGCGATGTTGGTCCGAAACATTAGTCGTTTCACTATTTGTAGTTCATTAATGCCGTAAAATGGAAAGTTCATAGTGACATGTGTAAGAGACCGAAAAACAATTTTGGATGATTCTGGAGCTGTCGATAGAATGGGTTTGACTATCCGTACGCGCACCTTCTGTATTCGAAGGTGCGGTGCACACCACCTATTCTTTCTCCTTATGAGTAACATTTTTGTCACCGAGAATTTATGACGTCGGACGACACTGAGGGCACTGTTTTCGCTCCACATCACTGCAAGTAACAGTCTTAAGTAGTAATATGGACAGATGTAGGGTAAATGCTTCCGGCAAACAGCAGTACGCTTATGCGAGCTGCTATGTGGCAGTTGCGCAAACCCAATCGTCGTCCCGTTGACCTCGCATACTCTGCCGCATCTGTGGATTGTTAGTGACGACTGAATATGTTTGAATGTGATCAGATATGATCAATATATTGAACTGAGACAGAGTGAGCAGACATAAGATCTGATAGCGTATAAGGTGTCATAAAATGAAAACCGAACACTCGCCACATCGGGACCACGGAATGGTTCCATTCAAAAGCAACCATTGAACGCGTTAAGACATTTTTCCCATTGGGAGACGAGACGATCAGTTTCTGTTTCGTAGGACACCGTCGGCCGCTGACTGATCCACAACCGTACTCACTCTTGCACTTCCTCGTCCGGCTGAAACAGGGGAACCGATGTCCACGCGTGTCTCTTTAGGTCGCCAAGGATGTGAAAATCACACGGTGAAAGTTCCGCTCTGTACGGTGGCTGTTGCAGTGTTTTCCAACCAAGTCGCTGAAATGTAACCTTCGTCCGATTGGAAATTTGGGGCCGAGCATTGTCATGCAACAGGATGATCCTGTCAGACAGCATACCCGGGCGTTTTGACTTAATGGCGCAGTATCTCCAAAGTATCGTCGTAGCGCTGCGCATAAATTCTGGTTCCACGCTCGAGGAACTCTAAGAGCCGAGGGCCACTGCGGTCGAAGGAGAAACTTGTCATGACCGTACTGGAACTTACGTGAACAGCATTCGATGTCTCTGGCGGGGGAGATGTGGGGTGTTTCTACTGTTGGGTGTGCCACTCGCCCTCAGTTTTTTGAAATGCTGTCAGTCGGTATCATACTGTTGCACGATAACTGCCAATCTGACGAAGGCTACATTTCAGCGATTTGTTTGGGAAATATTGCAGCACCCTCCGTACAGCCTGCATCTTTCACTGTGTATTTTCACATCTGTTGCGATTGAAGAAGTCGGTTTCAGCCGGACGCGGAAGCGCAAGAGTCGTTGCGGTTGTGGACTTTTCAGTAGCTGACTGCGTTCTACGAAACAGGAATTGATAGTCTCGTCTCCCATTGGTATAAACGTCTTAACGCGCGTGGTGATCACTTTTGAATTGAACCGTTCCATGGTACCTTTTTTTGGCAGGTGTTGGAATTTCATCTGACTGGTCCTCAAGCATGACATGGTCCATAGAGAAGAAAAATGGCAGCTGCTTGATACTGTATCGAATAACACATCCAAAGTTAAACTAGATGAATATCAAAATATGAGAGGTGTCGGGCAAGAAAGTACAGTCAGTAGCAACCACAACAGCTCAGTGGGAATTACAGACCAGGAAGTCCGACCGCTGCAGATGGAGGAACATCACTAGGAGTTACGACAAGATCAAAACGTGGCCTTTGCAACGACTCGAGTCGTCAAGAGTCTAAGGATGATCAGTGACAAAAGAACTACTAGTAGAAGACAATTGTGAGTATAACTGAGGTGGCCGAGACGAGCGTCCGGTGCCGGGTTCTCCTGGAACATACCTGGAGAAATGGCTCCTGAAGGGTCCGACGGCGATGTTATGTTGGATGCTACAGCAGCGTCACTCTTGGGGTATAGCACAGTAGTCGTCAAGCTTATATGCTCAGGAGCCAATACTGACATTATAGAGCAACACCTCGGGTAGCATATACACTCATCATATTATTGATTGATGAGCTACATAAGTTAGTATGTTACGAACCCCCAACAGACTACCAATACTAAGGGTGCTACAAGGTGGCCACTGGCCCCTAGATACTGATAGTTAAAAAGTTGTTGACATTTTAACACTTTGCATAATTGTTCTGTTTCAGATTACAGCCATCCTTAGGAAACCCAAAGTTGTGACACTGTAATTGCCTGTCGAAATGTTGTATTTGTGTGAGTGGGTGATTAATTGATTAATGACATCAATTGCGCTTATATTTAGATGCATAATGCAATGTGGGGGTCGATAACATACGGTCACTAAATTTTTGAATGTCATTTTTCTTCTACTCAATGAGCTGCATTACAACAGTTTTAATTTCTTTCCCATTTGCTAATTAAAACTTTGAGTGCCTCTGTTACATGCGTAGCTCAGCGAAGTACAAACTTCGTCACAATGGAAGCGTAACACTTACTGTCTTTAAGGATGGCACTGTTTGGAAAGCTGCACCATACAGTGGTACTTGGTGCTGAAATTTTAACAAGCTCTTTTTCCTGTTCTTCTTGATAAGACGGCAACATTCCGCCCTAGCCACTCGACAGATTTCGAATATTTCATTCCATTTAGGTAGTGAGTCGAGTTGTTCTAAGGCGTATCAAGAATGCCCCTTAGCAGACAATGGGTTTTAGTCTGTTTTGAAGTTTTATTCATTCTGTGGGTATAGGTGAAGGCAAGAAGTTGGAGGTCGGGGGAGAGGAGTCTTATGGTTATTCCCCCAACTGGCAATTTATTTGGAGGAAAATCGGGGAAAGGTTCTGATTTTCATTTCACAGCCAGGGAAACATCCTAAAGCCATGTCCACGAGTGCTGGTGCTGCCACCTTACCTTGGTGCCAAGTTGGCCGGCTCCCTAAGCCCGCCTTCTCACGGAGCCACTGAGAAGCGCTTGTAAGCGGCGCTTACGTGGAAACGCATTGGTTTAAGTGGCTGCCTTTACACGTACAGAGCCTCCGCGCTTCTGTGGCGCTCCGTGGCGGGCTACGCAGAAGCGCCGTTTGTGTCACCGTTGGCGGAACATTGCTTCCAATAAATAGCGGCCTTCGCACGCTGCCGCTCAATGACGCTGCTGACAGGCCAAGCAGCAGATAAGGCAGCATCTTAACATGCGGCTCGTGACGTATTGGGATTGCTGCTCGCTATTGTTTGGCAGCACCGTCGTGTGGGTCGTACTGTTGGCTAGACGAGGAAGTTAACACACAAGATTTGATCTGCGAAGCTGAAAAACATCCATCGATATGCAGCATGCCTTGTGAGGGATATTCAGATAAACTGCAGAAAACTGAAGTTTTCTCGGGAGGTTGGAGGTAAACGTTCTTGAGAGAAGACGAGAATAGGTGAGCGTCACTTACATTTCTGCCCGCTTGTGATGGGTCTGTTGACATGTCATGTACCCCACAAGTACTCAAAAGTGTCTTCTAATGCGTACTTGTCTCTATCAAGAACAAAACTGTGGAACACACACCAAATTCTTATAGCTTCGACAAATTCTGGAGATACATTCGAAGCCTGATCATAAATTCTGCACTCTTTAGCAGTAATGCTAAAATACATTCAACCTATCTTCTAGTCCTGCAGAGACCTTATCTGAAAACACTTTGAAAAGAAATTGTATCCGTATTAACACAGTAAGAAAGTTGACATACCGAAACCTTAATCACTAACGACTGCAAGAGGAAAGTAATCGTAGCTTTCATAACACTGCCTGCTTTGAGTAAATTTAGTCTCATTGTCAATTAACTTCTTATGAAGCAATCAGTTCTTGAACACAGATCAGTCTGGTGATCTTCGATTTGCTACAACAGCAACAATATCGAGAAAATGTTTTTGCTATTGTAATAAAGCGATCAACTGTCAGTTGCCTTGATGACACGGATATGTTTACAATTTGTAGCAGCCAATAATTGGGCAAATTGGCTGCCTTTTTAGTGAATCTTTATCTACTCTTTATTTCGAGAAATAGTGGCACCCAGGATGTACTTTTAAATTATCTCCTTTTGATTTTCTTATTCAGTAAGAGAAGTAAAAGAGGGGCGACGTGCGTTTCAGACTCCATGACGGAGCTGAAAATCGGCGGCGCGGCAGATCAAAGTGGCGCAGCGCAAAGACAAAGGGGCAGCCTCTGTTTCCCAGTAGAGCCGCGCAGCTCCCTCTGGTGGCTGTGTGCACTGCAGAAAAGCACGTTTCGGTGGTTCCTATGAAGCGCCCCTTAACCTACGCAGAGCCGCCGGCCTGACCATTACAGCGGAGCGGCATGTGTCACTCAGACTGGGAACACGCTGCCCCCGTAGCCGCGTCCTAAATTTCTGTTTCACTTGGAAAGCTGCTGCACCCGGCAGGTGACCGCACGTGAGGGAGTCGGCAGCTACTGCAGCGCAACGCGTCGGCGACTGCCCACTCACCGCACCATATATTATAGCTCCTAACAAATTAATCTACAGATTCTATGCCGCAAATTGTAATTGTACAAATACTGAAGCGCGCATTCACACATCATTATTCGGCGTTGAACAAGTCTGCTGCAGCTAGTACAATCCATCCTAAGAGCTCACTATCTAACCACTTGCAATTAAATATCAAAATCATGTCACCGGGCAGATATCCCATTTTATGTGGGAATTATAGTCTAGTAATGCGCCGGCTGGAGTGGCCGTGCGGTTCTAGGCGCTATACTCTGGAACCGGGCGACCGCTACGGTCGCAGGTTCGAATTCTGCCTCGGGCATGGATGCGTGTGATGTCCTTAGGTTAGTTAGGTTTAAGTAGTTCTAAGTTCTAGGGGACTGATGACCACAGTAGTTAAGTCCAATAGTGCTCAGAGCCATTTGAACCATTTTAAGTTCTAGGCGGCTGATGACCTCAGAAGTTAAGTCGCATAGTGCTCAGAGCCATTTGAACCATCTAGTAATGCTGCAATAAATAGTTTGGCGGATTCAGTCTACTGTAACTCATTTAAGAAAAACAAGTGGTTATACTACTCACTAGAACTATCCACTATATTACTACAGTTAGAATACTGATGATTTACTCTGTCCAGTATTACATCGTGGAGTGCACTTTAGTCTTTGATAGACAAAATTGTTTTCGTTCTCTGTCCGAGACGACCTCCGTGTCATCCGCGACGTTTTCCAGCTATCACTTCGGTGGCGCTCTACCAGCGGCCGTCGAACTCCGACCGCGGGCTGCATGTGACCCAAATCTAGTATTCTTATGGTCCGTGGTTCTCAGATGTATTTTATTATACACACACCAAAAAAAGTTTTGCATCGCCTCGGTTCAGAGAGTACCGGAACCTGTACAGAAAATTGGAATAGAGATCAACTTAATCATCGTTTCCGCCCTTTCTACTGGTCTTGAAAACCACACATTGCATGTTGTGCCACCATACAGCGAGACCTTCAGAGGTGGTGGTCCAGATTGCTGTACACACCGTTACCTCTAATACCCAGTAGCACGTCCTCTTGCATTGATACATGCTTGTATTCGTCGTGGCATACTATCCACAAGTTCATCAAAGCACTGTTGGTCCAGATTGTCTCATTCCTCAACGGCGATTCGGCGTAGATCCCTCAGAGTGGTTAGTGGACCACGTCGTCCATAAATAGCTTTTTTTCAATCTATCTCAGGCATGTTCAATAGGGTTCATGTCTGGAGAACATGCTGGCCACTCTAGTCGAGCCATGTCGTCATCATAAAGGACGTCATTCACAATATGTGCACGATGGAGGCGCGAATTGTCGTCCATAAAGACGAATGCCTCGCCAATATGCTGCCGATATGGTTGCACTATCTGTCGGATGATGGCATTCACGTATCGTACAGCCATTACGGCGCCTTCCATGACGACCAGCGGCGTACGTCGGCCCCACATAATGCCATCCCAAAACATCAGGGAACCTCCACCTTGCTCAACTCGTTGGTCAGTTCAGGCGTTCAGCCTGACCGGGTTGCCTCCAGACACGTCTCCGACGATTGTCTGGTTGAAGGCGTATTTGACAATCATCGGTGAAGAGAAGGTGATGCCAATCCTGTGCGATCTATTCAGCATGTTGTTGGGCGCATCTGTACCGCGCTGCATGGTGTCGCGGTGGCAAACATGGACCTCGCCATGGACGTCGGGATTAAAGTTGCGCATCTTGCAGCCTATTGCGCCCGTTTGAGTCGTAACACGACGCCCTGTGGCTACACGAAAAGCATTATTCAACATGGTGGCGTTGCGGTCAGGGTTCCTCCGAGTCATAATCCGTAGGTAGCGGTCATCCACTGCAGTAGTAGCTCTTGGGCTGCCTGAGCTAGGCATATAATCGACAGTTCCTGTGTATCTATATCTCCTCCATGCCCAAACATCATTTTGGTTCACTCCGAGACAGCTGGACACTTCCCTTGTTGAGAGCCCTTCCTGGCACAAAGTAACAATGCGGATGTGACCGAACCACGGTATTTATCGTCTAGGCTTGGTTGAACTACAGACAACACGAGGTGTGTACATCTTTCCTGGTGGAATGACTGGAACTGATCGGTTGTCGGGCCCCCTCCGTTTAATAGGCGCTGCTCATGCCTTGTTGTTTACATCTTTGGGCGGGTTTAGTGACATCTCTGAACAAAGGGACTGCGTCTGTGATACAGTATCCACAGTCAACGTCTATCTTCAGGAGTTCTGGGAACCAGAGTGAAGCAAAACGTTTTTTGATGTGTGTAATTCGACCGTGCGCTAAGTTGGTCGCTTACTTCAGGGCTAGAAGGGTGAGTAGCGCAACTCAAGGGCGTGACTGACTCGCTCGAGTCAGCTTTTACGGTACAAATTTTGACGCTGAAGTAATATGGATTCGTAAGTGCGCATTACAGAGATAGTTATCTGAAAATGCGGTATACATTCGTAGCAAGCGGTTGTGCGTTATCGTATACAATAAAATGATACCCTGCGATCTGCCAAACCAGTAAGGCATCCTGGGAAGTGATTCACGATGTATTTTTTGCATTTAATGCTGCAAATTGGCTGTTGGTGAAATTCATACGTGAAATGTTAATTGTAAGTCTCACGGTAGCGCAGTTATGTTTTAAGATGCGACGCGACTCTCCCTGTTGCAGGCGACTTGGGAATTGCTGAATAACTAACGTAGTCTGAGAGTTGTTTGAGGAAACTTTGTCAAAGTTAAAGATCGTTTTTATTCATGAGCATTCCGGAGCGGTGCGTCTCTGGCGTCGTTCTCAGAACTGCGAAACTTCAAAGCAGATGCCAGTTTGTTTTTAGATGCGTCCCTTTACTGTCGTTCCAATTACTCAACTGAATTATTCCTGCTTTCAGTCATTGGCGTGTTAAACATCCAATGGCCGGGGATTATAAACACGCTCAAAGAGAGGGTATTGTTTCGCTGTTGCCAATATACAGTTTCAAGAGAGCGTTTTGTGCTTCAGATAATTCATTTTTAATGCATTGTGCTGCAGTCGATTTTATCACAAGTTCTTTTGAATTACTGGTATTGTTTGACGGCTCACGGCGCTTTTATTGTTTAATAAGCTGCACAGCGTTTGATTTTTCTCTCTCATCACGACAAGCAGAGCCGATCTGTTGCAGTCACTAGCGTAACACGATTTCTTCCTCCTATTATACCGTGGAATTATATCAAAAGACAACAGTTTCCTGCCTCGCGAAAACAATTTTGTCTCTAAGTGGGATGATAAACAGAACCCTTTTGAATGTCTACCATATGCCGGTAATGAATTGAAGTACTAACCACTGGCTACAGGCTGACACTGATCAGTCAGAACATTTTGGCCACCTACCTAATAGCCGATATTCCACCTTTGGCACGGATAACGGTGGCGACGTGTCGTGGCATGGAAGCAGTGAGGTCTTGGTAGGGGCTGGAGGGAGTTGGCATCACATCTGCCCACACAGGTCACCTAATTCCTGTAAATTCCGGGGAGGGGGGCGATGAGCTCTGACGTCACGTTCAGTCACATCCCAGATGTGTTCGACCTGGTTGAGATGTGGCGAGTTGGGCGGCCGGCAAACAAACTGCAACTCGCCACTCTCTTCCTCGAACCACTCCATCATTTCTCCAGGTCTTTTGACATGGAGCACTATCTTGTTGAAAAATGGCACTGCCGTCGGGAAACATGATCTTCATGAAGGGGTGTTCGTGGTCTGCAACCAGTGTACGATACTCCTTGAGCGTCGTGGTGCCTCGCACGAGCTCCACTGGATCCATGGAAGCCCACTTGAATGTTCTCCAGAGCATAATGGATCCGCCGCCAGTTTGCCTCCGTCCCGCAGTACATGTGTCAGGGAGCTGTTCCCCTGGAAGACGACGGATTCGCGCCCTCTCATCGGCACGATGGAGGAGGTGTCGGGGATTCGTCAGACCATGCAACGCTCTGCCACTGCGCCAACGTCCAGTGCCGAAGGTCACGTGCCCATCTCAGTTGTAATTGCCGATGTGGTGTTAACATTGCCACATACGTGGGTCGTCCGCTGCGGAGGCCTCTCGTTAGAAATGTTCAGACACACTTGTACTCTGCCCAGCAGTGGTTTCACCTTGGTTTCACCTTGGTTTCTCCGTTTGTTGAATAAACTCGTCGCAGCACTCTTCGAACACCCGACAAGTCGTGCAGTTTCCGAAATGCTCGTACCGTACCTTCGGGCCATCACAATCTGCCTTCTGTCAAACTCAAATTGGTCGCTGGCCTTCCCCGTTCTACACACGGACAGCACGCTCACGGATACTGCATGCACCGTGCGTGTGTCTTGAGTAGCAGTCACTCCTCGCCAGGTGACGCTGCTATCTCCTGGACTGGTTTATGTCGATAGTAGGTCGGCGGTCGTAATGTTCTGTCCGGTCAATGTATTTATTGAGTGCGTGAAAAAGTAAAATAATACGACGAAACTAGTGCGGACACACAGAAGCTAAGCAAGGTTCAAAATGGTTCAAATGGCTCTGAGCACTATGCGACTTAACTTCTCAGGTTATCAGTCGCCTACAACTTAGAACTACTTAAACCTAACTAACCTAAGGACATCACACACATCCATGCCCGAGGCAGGATTCGAACCTGCGACCGTATCGGTCACTCGGTTCCAGACTGTAGCGCTAAGCAAGGCTGTCATGATAGTGTTCCTGATTTCTCACCTACAGTGAACACACATCGAAACCATATTATGAATACTATCTCCGGTACTTGGTTTCGAGTAGTAAATATTGCATTGCGATAGTCTTCTGATCGCAGTAAAGGAATTTGTTTCAATATCTGATTTGTTTGTAAGGTGGATCAGGATGCCCATATAAAACAGGGCACATATTGTAACGTACTTTGCCCTCTTGATTTGTTTTTCTGTAGAATTACATTACAGGTCAGAATGACGAATCGTTTGCTGTTAAACTGATTGCCTTTAATAGTCAGAACAAGGAGTTTAACCTGATAATGTTTTGTTTTTTTGTTTCAGGTAAGTTGCGGAAAACAGCGTAAGACGTTAAGCGATGGCGGCGCGCCAGTGGTAAGTAGTCGGTTCCTTGTAACGGCGGAGTAATCATTCGTTACGTCGTGGCCGCCGAAGGCGGTAGCAGGGCTGTCTGTCTCGTCATGACTGCAGGCTGCAGGAGACGAGGTTTTGCTGCAGTTTTGGACGAAGAGGGACATCAGCATAGATGTCAAGGACGGGGTGCACAGTAGGCCCCCGGATTTTTCGCCTTTTTGTCTGAGTGTTTGCGGTTGACTGGTGGAGTTCTCGGTATGTCTAAAGATGCCGAGGGACACGTCTTACCCCCACGATGTAACGAGCTCCATTATGAGATATCCCGCAGGAGCTTTGGTTATCGCTGTAGGATGTATTGGGTACACTGTTTCTGCCACAAGCGTTTGCAAATGTAGTGTGCGATCAGACACACGGATGGAAATGAGGTGCGTCTTGTGCCTTTCTCAAAGTGCACAGTCATCGTCGTTGTTACTGAGGCTAGTTGCTAGAGGTATAATTTGGTAAAATGAATGCTAAGGTGATTCGGCAGACAATGTGAATAAAATTAATTGGTATTAGTAAGCATAGTTTTATTCTAAGTTAGTATTAAATTCAGCACTGACCATAAAAAAATACGGTGTGATTGGGATTGTGGAACGGACTGATGTGGAAGGAGATGCAGATAGTATAAATTGAAGCTGAGTAATTTTCTCATAGCATGAAAGGAAAGAAAGGAAGATTAGGGTTTAACGTTATGTCAACATCGAGATCATTAGAGACAGAGCACTAGCTCGGATTGTTTTAAGTATGAGGAAGGAAATCACTCGTGATCTTTCAGAGGAACCATCCCGGCATTTGCCTGTAGCGATTTAGAGAAATCACGGAAAACCTAAATGAGGTAGTCGGACACTGATTCTCTCTCGTACTGTAATTGAGCGAAGCAGTATTAGTTGATAAGGGTCTCTGCAGTGCTTTCTCACACAAGAAGGATGATTTTTCATAATGTCGTGCACACCTTTTAAATTTTGTTCTAAGCATTTTATTGTGCGAGGCTCCTGAGTTCTCTAATCTAGACGTTATCTGGTACCCAACGCTAAGAATGTTTCATTGTGACTCGTTTTGTACAGCAGCCGGCATCTAGAATAATCGGATTTGCAGCCACTTACTTGCAGTGATCCATTGCGAATGATCATGAGATGGATCTCAGAGAAGGACGCAACAATTAACGTAATATGCATGTAGTTGTCACTTTGGCTGTTGCTCGACTGTCACAATTGAGCCACGCAGGTAATTCACATCGGTGTGTATGCCGTTTCAAGAGAGGGGCAAGTGTGTGTGTGTGTGTGTGTGTGTGTGTGTTCTCAAACTTGTAAACCGGAATAGCATGGGATACCAGAATTAGTTCCCGACGCTCTCTCGCCATTCATTCGACGTTGCGGAAGGATTGAAAGGAATCTGCTGCGTCGACAATAAGAAACGAGCAACGTAGTTCAGACTTGGCTATTTTGCTGCCCACATGAAAACATCAGTAAAATCTAGGCTAATGCATCGGATTAGACGACCATCGAGAAGGTGTATGACACAGCTGAAGCCACATACACATCACGAGAAAGAGTACGATACGTTTTCGTCAACTATTAATCATGGGAAAAATTATGCAGATGTGTAAGGCACACTTAGGAATGCTGTCAAAAGGAATGTACTCGTAAATAGCAATGCTTGGATAGTTTTAAAAAGAGTATTGCACACTTGAATTCTTATGGTTCACGTCTGCTCAAAAGTGTAAACTCTTAATCGCGAGCGCAAATGTAGGATTTAAAAAAATGTCATTTGCCCATTCACTTAAAACTTAAATTTGTTTCTATATTACCTCGTTATTAGTTGCTAACACGTCTTGAAATTAATGGGTAATTCTTGTCCACCACTCACCACAGTTTGTAGTAAGTGAACTGTTTCTTGTGATAGCTGGGGACAGTTTGCTGCACTGATATTTAATTGTTAAAACGACGTCGGACCGTCACTAAACGGCAGAAACGAGAGTAACCAATGTAGTGATTAGAAGCCCGGAGTCTACACCAGGAAAGGCAAAATCGATTTAATGTTACAGCCAGTGTTTTCTCTTTTCTCATATTACCTTGCAGAGGGCAAAACGCTAACTGGAGAATACCAATCAGGATTTCGTTGAGGAGAGGCCTGTATTATGAAAGAATAAAGATCATCGGAATGAGTCACACACACAGGTGTTAACGGCAACTAGAAAAGAGGAGAAGGTTTTGTTTTGAATACCATGTTTTCAAACAGTCTTTGTAATCAAAAATTGGGGCTTAGACTTGCGTCGAACGTTACATCTACAGAAATTTGATGATTTGGAACACCTCTAGGCCAATGAAGGTGTAGATAGATGCTTTGTGCTGTCCTTTGAGTCTTCTACTGAAAGCATTGAATCTGCTGTTTGGAGAAACGTTGGCCGACAAGTGCAGTGACTTGAAAGCAGGACCAAGACGTAAAGTGACCTATAGAGTTCGGTTATTTAGTGCAGCCTGTGAATTCTCCACTCTGATTCCGGTGGGAACCTGTCAACATGTGCGCGCCGGAAGATATGTGGCGGCAAGAAGCGAGGGAGTTCTAAGCGGCGGGCAGTCCCTACTGCCGTTTACTGCCATAAATATACATGGCGGTCGGCACATGCATATGCAGGCGACCCTGTAAATTGAATTTATGTAGATCCGGCTCCAGGTGTCCAGTCAGATCTGCAGAGTGCTGGTTAGAGTGCATTAGGGCGCTAATAAAGTGTGGGGTTGGGCGCTTACTGTTCGGAGGCGCGTATAAAGCGATCAAGAGCGCTCTGTCAACTTTATAATGCCGCGCATAAATTTAAAGAATTTCGTGGTTGAAGAAGGCAGGCATCGCTGTGGCAGCATTAGCACCCTGAAGGCGTCATACCTGCAGCCAGGGTCCCGCGTGTCAGAGTTCGCGTTGATGCCTCTTTTCTGTACACCCACAGAATAATACACTGACGGAAGAGAAGTGACACTAAAAGGAAGTTGTGCAACATAAATGAAAGGTGATATTCGTGTTTCTACATATGAGTGATGATTTCTATTCAGATTTCGCGTAAGAGGGACGCTAGTGGCGCCACAATGAGGATGCAAATCAAGTTTACTTTTAATATACTCTGTACCGATGTTCCCTGTTTGCGCGTGTGTGGGAAGCGTTGGCTGGTGTCAGTCCACAAAGATCTTCGCTGCATTACGTACATACAGGGTTCCTCATTCGGTAGCTTGGATGCAGTCTCGTAGCTGCCTGCCGTGCTCACTAAGTCCTGGCTGATTGTCTGTCACGCGCTTATGGCCTGCAGATGTTCACAGCCCATGTACTCTTGTTCCAAGAGCGGAAGCCCGATGTCGCAATATAGTGTACGTAATAGGTCTGGGTGCGAGCTGTCGTTGAAAAATAGTTACATCGACTTTTTTTGTGACCATGAGTTAATCTTCCCATGCGTCGAGGTATTCCCTTAAAAATACACTACCTGGCAGAAAAAGTGAAGCACCCAGACGGGGAGGAAGGATACAAAATGAAACTCGACGGGTTCAGAGGGTATGTGACGTTACTTCAGTGATTACAAAATCGAGCAATCTGTACGAAGAACGTGGCAGTGTGGGCTCAGTTATAAGTATGGCATCGCACCCACCTGTGGCCTATGCATGCACTGATTCGGTTGGGAAGGATGTCATAAAGCCATTGTTTCATATCCTGAGGCAAGCTGACCCAGAATTGTCGTAACTGGTCCTTGATACCCTGGAAACCGACACCGGCACGGAGTTGGCGTCGGAGCTGAGCCCCTGCGTGTTCTGTCGGAGACGGTTCTGGGGATCTTGCTGCCTCGGGACTATCCCAACATCAAGCAGACAATTCATAGAGATAAGTGCCGGGTGTGGGCGAGCATTGTTGTGTTGGAAAATGGCACACGATACTGCTATTTGACATGTAACACACGAGGGCCCAGGGCGCCCGTGAAGTACCGTTGTGCCGTCAGCTCCTTCAATCACTAGCAGTCGTGAGCTGAAGTCGTATGACATGCAAATTGAAATGAGCGTTTGGCGTCATTGGCCGGGAGGCCCCTTACAGGACAGGTCCGGCCGCCTTGGTGCAGGTCTTATTACATTCGACGCCACATTGCGCGACCTGCGCGTCAGATGGGGATGAAATGATGATGAAGACAGCACAACACCCAGTCCCTGAGCGGAGAAAATCCCCGACGCAGCCGGGAGTCGAACCCGGCCCCGTGGGACGGCAATCCGTCACGCTGACCACTCAGCTATCGGGGCGGACGTCGTATCACATGCCTCACCATAACATGACGTCAGGATTAACACATTTTCGCCTCTCCAAAACTCTAGAATAATGTGACGTCTCCCCAGGTCGCTGTCGTACTCACTCACGATGGTCATCTGGGGAAATGTAGAACGGCGAATTAATGCTGAACACACTGTGACGCCATTCATCAGCATTCCATACTTCCCGGACACGGCCCCGCTACAAACGCATCCGTTTGTGTTCTGATGTTGTGGCAGCATACACACGGGATGGTAATTCCCTAGTACGGCTGTTTACAGTCTCCGACCAGTAGTGCGAGATGAAACAGAATGGTGCAAGGAATTAGTTTTTTGTTCTCGGATGGCAGGTGCAGATGTGGAGGGGTTACGACGAGCTTAGTGCTCAACATGGCGGTCAGAGGTGGTCGACCAGAACCCTGAAAACGAGTGTGCCTGCCTTCACATTCCCATGCAGTCCAACATCTGGCCACTGTCACATTCAAATGCCCCACAAATACGGATATTGCACCAATTGGCCAGACGGTCAAATGGAGACCCTCATTGAGACATGTTTCAAATTGTCAGGTGCTGATGACGCCGTCTCTCTGTGTCATTCGGAGGGATCACTCAACATCTGACGTAGATCACATCCCTTATATACCCTACCAAGCATGGCATCAATCCTAAACATGAACGACACTAATGCAGTCTGGTGACCATTCTATCTGTCAGAGTATCATAAAGTGCATACGCGCCGATGGTGAGCACGTGCGCGATGTTACATTACCATCAGACCATGTCTTCTGGTTCTTTATTTTCTTCAGGTAGTTTAGTTCCACGTCGCAATTACACAGTGACGGGCGGGTTGTTTCCAGTTTTCGTTTCATTTCAGGTAAGCTTATGCTTGAATGTTTCGCTGCACGTCGGTTACATTCATGTGGACGTCGTCTGAAGCACCAAAGCGACACCCGTTAAAGTGGTTTCTGTGTTGTGGCAACAAAGAGAAGTCGCATTTACTGAGATTAGGCGAATGGGGAGGTTAAGGGATTACTTCTTGCGAAAAACACATTGACAAAGGTTACCATGTGACAGGTCACAGTGCCGTGGTGCAGCTCCCAGGTGCGTGCATTACCTGATCACACACGTGCCGACCTTTTTCTGGATCGTTAAAGAATTTGCCGATGATAAGTTTGTCATTGTGCCTGTCCTGCTTGCAGGCATAAATTCTTTGAGCACGATCGCCTAACTGAAAAAAACAGACAGAAAAAAACAATCGATTTTATTTTTATTTACTCATTCTCGCTTGCGTGGCGTGGGAAGAGTTTGCATTGTGTCACTACTGACTTTGACGTATTTTCTCGATTCCGCGTTCGAAAATCCACGATTCGCCATCTGTGATCACGCGACTGGAGAAGAATTTTTGCTCTCCCCTTGAGACGGTTCAGGCGCGCATCCTTCCTGTTGTCGTTCTCAACCGTGTTGATGTTCTTTGGAACCATCTTCTTGCGTATCCAAATCGGGTGTTAACATGAGATGGGCGCTAAACACTTTCAAATGCAACTCGCCGTCAGGCGACGATCTGACCTCAGAAGACACCTCATAATTGCCACGTTGTCTTCCGTTCTGGAGTTTAAAGTCTACCTGCAATAGCTTCGTTTTCCACTTCGTCTCGGGCTGTTAAGAAGTATTTATGCCACCTAAACAGTTAAGGGGTGCGTAGATAATATTCTCCATGAACCATTTGTAACTTTTCGTAAGTCACAGGAGCTGTTTCGTCAAGCTTCATAAAAAAATTGACGTAACACCGTTGTAGGTTCGTGCACAGTGTCCCCAGTCTGAAGACTTTCATAACACACCGCTCTACATGAGTGTTCTCTACTGTGTTCGGATGCTACCGTGTAAACACCACGCAGAGTAAGGTCTGTGGAACTATCCGAAAACTAAAGGCTGTTCTTACAGTTTCGGCTTGCTAGCTGAAACGTGTAAACTGGAACCTCCGCCAGAGGAGAAGTAATTAGAATTATATTAATACCGTCAGCTGCGCTCGGGCGTTTATATAGATCACCCGGGGGGGGGGGGGCGAGCGGGTGAAAATGTGTACCCCGACCGGGACTCGAACCCGGGATCACCTGCTTACATGGCAGACGCTCTATCCATCTGAGCCACCGAAGGCACGGATGATAGTGCGACTGCAGGGACTATCTCGCGGACGCCTCCCGCGAGATTCACATTCTCACCTTGTACGTCCACACACCACATTCGTAGTGTCCCACCCCAACACGCTCATTACTCGCGGAATACATTCTTACCAAGCCCTGTAGGAGTTCGGGGAATACGTGTGCATCCGCACAGGAGGAGGTGGTCATGGCCGGTATCGCCAGAACTGTATACTTGTATGGATATGGTGTCTCTTCGGACATGTCCGAAAGAACACACCATATCCATACGAGTATAGAGGAGAAGTAGTTGTCACTATTCTCATACAAATAAAACTTTACCCTAACTTCTCTCGCCGGGGTGCACTCAGCCTCGTGATGCCAAATGGGGAGCTACTCGACCGAATAGTAGCGGCTCCGGTCAAAGAAAACCATCATAACGATCGGGAGCGCGGTGTGCTGACCCCACGCCCCTCCTATCCGCATCCTCAACTGAGGATGACACGGCGGCCGGATGGTCCCGATGGGCCACTTGTGGCCTGAAGACGGAGTGCTAATTTCTCTCGCGCCTTTGGCAACGCTTCCTTATGCGCAGACAGTTATTATTTATCAGTTATTTTGGCTTACCTGTCAATAAAACAAATACTGATAAATAAATTCGTCAAGCAAGAACACGCAAAAACAAAAAAAAAACAAATAACGTATTTCACTGGCACAGGGCGATTATGCTACGATCCAGCTGTAGTGCAGTTCATACTTCAGAACGTAATAGGCTGTCACATTTTATTGACTGAAGTGCGGAACCGCTGTAAAATGCCGCTCAGAATTATCATATAAATTGTATTCATAAATTTTTCCCCGACATAAAACGCGAGCGCTCTGAAGGGCCTCTCTGCTGGCATTAATGTATTTCGGAAGCACAAATGACGCGTAACCAGCGTCGCGTGTTGCCATCGTTGCTGTGAAGAGGCGAAGACCTCGTAAATCATGCTCGCTTGAACTGCGCTTTTGAAACCACTAGTAAAAGACGATGACTGTTATTTATAGGCTTATAATTATTATACTGTGCTTCTAAATGCCGCCCAAAAGGTCGGTAAAGGCATTGATCTGGGCTTCCATTTGCCTTGAAGCAAGGTTACTGCAGTACGTTTTCATCGTTTTGCCCAGTCGTAACTACCATTGATGTTCTATTCTTATATTTCGCCCTTTGTGTTCTGAAGGAGAGTGTATACGGGTTACGTAAAGGAAGGAAACTAGCAGACTGTGTCATTGAAGGAAAGAGGAAGTTGATGAACATGTTGCAGATAAGATAATACGGGAAGTATTTGACAAGCTTTGAAAGACAGAAGTTGGAACAAAGCACCTGTAGATGATAATGACCCGTGCAATTATTAAGATCTTCGGGAGAGCCTATCATGACAAAACTATTCCACAAGGCGTACAGGGTGTCAGACAGCGAAAACACTGTCAAACTTCAGAAGAATTTAATAAAGTTAATAAAAAGGAGGCAAGTGCTAACAGGTGTCGATATTAAGGCATACCTCGGGGAAAATGAGTTCAATTCCTGTGAAATGTGGGAACATACGAGACAGTACTGACCCTACGACACATCTTAGATTTGTTGAAGAAAGGCGTATGTAAATTTAGAGAAAGCAGTTGATTTGACTACAAGCTTTTAAATTCTGAAGATGGCAGAGTTAAAATAGAGAGGACGATAAGGTCTCTGCAATTTGTGTATAAACCAGACTGCAGCCATGAGAGTCGTAGGACATAAAGGGAAGCCGTAGTCGAAAAAAGTGTCAGACAGTGTTATAACCTACGCAGATATTTTTCTATCCGTACATTGAGCAAGCAGTAAAGGAAACCAAGGAGAAAATAGGTAAAGGAATTAACGTTCAGGGAGGGAGACATCAGAAGTTCGAGGTTTGCCGATGATATTGTAATTCTGTGAGAGATGAAACAGGAGGTGGAAGAGCAGTTAGCGGAATGGATAGCGTATTGATTACAGGCTCTAAGATGGACATCAACAAAAGCAAATAATAGGTAATCGAGGGAAATGGGGAGGCATAAAAACTGTAGATGAAGAACAAGGCTCGACCATATAAGCAGGTGCAAATGAATTTAGCGTGCAGTAGTTACACGAAGTTGAAAACGCTTACACAGGATAGACTAGCGCTGCATCTAACCTGTCTAGGTACGATCTGACTTACCGTCAGATAAACTAGTAATTTCGTGTGGTTCAGTGTCCTGGTGAAGTCTTCGAATCGGACGCCACATCGGCGACTTGCGTGTCCCTAACCTATCCCAGTTTATCCAACCGGGGGAGGGGACGTACGGTTTAACGTGGAATCGAAGGAAGGGTACTGCGAACCATGCACTGCCGCTATGCACGTGTGTGTCGCGGGCTACGACCCCTTGGTGCCTCAGGCGTATGCCTGGGCTCGAACTGGCACTACACAGTCGCTGTGTCGTTCTCAGTTCGTGAAACTTTATATCACGTTGTCATCTCACAATGGTTCTGCTAGAGCGCCATCTCGAAAGGATAGTACCCTGATGATATGGTAATCTGTCGCAGCTGCACAGGTTAACGTTGCTCTTCAGAGGCAGAATTACCATGTCGGAAATGTTGGCATTGAACCTTCCTTTTGTGCACCGCCCAATGTAAATTACTTTTCTGAAAGTTCAATTTTGAGGACAGCATTCTTCTGTAGATGTGATTCCTTCTTTGTTGCGTTCGAAAATAGCGCCTTTTTCGCAAATATTGAAAATGTAGCCATTGTGTCAAGTCCCAAAAACATGCTGCTTCGCATCTGATGGATACTTCCAGAAAATGAAGAGAAGAGTCATCAGGATCAGGTCGTTCTAAGAATCTCGTTGAAATGGCCTGTACATGTGTTCGAGTAACAGCTCGACTGTGTCTTGTGTGAGCTAGAATGGAAGTTACGGATTAATATTGGGGACTGGCAGGCACAAAATACCGGGTGATCAAAAAGTCGGTATAAATTTGAAAACTGAATAAATCACGGAATAATGTAGATAGAGAGGTACAAACTGACACACAAGCTTGGAGTGACATGGGGTTTTATTAAAACCAAAAAGAATACAAACGTTCAAAAAATGTCCGACAGATGGCGCTTCATCTGATCAGAATAGCAATAATTAGCATAACAAAATAAGACAAAGCAAAGATGATGATCTTTACAGGAAATGCTCAATATGTCCACCATCATTCCTCAACAATAGCTGTAGTCGAGGAATAATGTTGAGAACAGCACTATAAAGCATGTCCGCAGTTATGGTGAGGCATTGGCGTTGCGGTCGATCATGATACACTTGCGACTTCAGGTATCCCCAAAGCCAGTAATCGCACGGACTGAGGTCTGGGGACTTGGGAGGCCAAGCATGACGAAAGTGGCGGCTGAGCACCCGATCATCACCAAACGACGCGCGCAAGAGATCTTTCACGTCTCAAGCAATATGGGGTGGTTCTAATAAAACCCTATGTCATTCCAAGCATGTGTGTCAATTTTTACCTCTCTATCTACATTATTCCATGGTTTATTAAGTTTTCAAGTTTATACTGACTTTTTGATCACCCGGTACTTTACTTACAGCAGCTCCAAGCAGGCCGCATTCTTCGCTGCTCGGTAGTTTTGTCCGGGAATATCCTCACGATTGTTTTACCCCAACAAGATTGTGTCTGATGTGAAAGTACATGGAATCTTGAGGTGGCTGGACCAAATTCGACGGATTAGTGCTGAGAAATTCCTTGCCTGCTCAGACCCCGTGAGTGTACCCTTATATGTATTGACTGGATGCACTCCGCACACAGACAGGCGCAGAGCATCCAAGAGTCGTCCACCCCCCCCCCCCCCCCCCTGGCCAGCACACCACCACCAGTACGCCAGTACGCTCGCATCGTCTGAACGGTGCCGTACTTGGAAGCGAAATCAATCGACTCACGTGACTTCCACGAACGAAGACACTAAGCCAGCAAAGTGTACTAACGTATAACTCCATTGATCAGTCGGCTGCGGCGCCCATGTTAATGTCTGTACCCTGTGAAATGAAGTGCCACAAGCAGAGGGAAACTTGAGTCTGGTCTGTGTAGCTGCCAACTGGTTGTTGTAGTGTGGCATTCACACGGTATGCTATTTGTGTCACTGTGGCCATTCTGTCCGCTGTTACAGTCCGCGATAGTGTAATGCAGAGACTCTCATTGACACGTGTTGTTGCCCATGACAGTTTTCCTCGGAGCAAGGTACGCCCTGCACATCGCCGACATGGCGGCACGTGCCACGCCTTGCGCACACGCGTGCTGTCTAGGAGATGCAGTGTGCCGGGCCTCGGACACCCAACTATCTGGTTGCCATTACATACGTCGGTTGAGCGCGTTTGGCCATCCTGCAGTGGACTGTCACGCCGGCGGTCGGTACAGACTCTTACCACATACTCGCATGGAATGTCAGGCAGCAGATGTCTCAGATTTATTTGCTCAAAGGTGTACAAAAGTTACAAAGAAAATAGAAATGACCACTCAGAATTCCAGTGACTGCAGTTGCATTTGCGTTGCCGAAAAATCATACACTAAAATTGTCTTAGTCCCCGCAGAATTATTGTTACCCGAGACTCTTTAAATTCTATATTTTAAAGACTGAAGGCGTTCATATCAAGTGGCATAAAATGGTTTTAAAGGGTGAAATCATGTAGTTGCTCAGGATATGTAGTACGAAAATCGTTCGTTTGTCTGTGTAGTTCTTTAATGATAATAGTTTAATCAAGTATAATTCTGTGTAATTAGATTAATTTGTCATATACCCTCTTGGAAAAGCAGCAAACATTTTAGAAGTAATACTGTTACAAATTTTCATGTATTCACATCTGTTGTGGAAACACATCTGGTGCTTTCTAAGCGAGGTGTACGTTCGGGGACCAGTTGTTGTCCAAGCAACATTATGACACGTGTCTAAAGAGGACAGCTGTTCAGTAGTTTGTTGCTTGGCTTATATTTACAGAATCAGAAGGAAACACTCCGAAGACTGTCTGACTGTAATTTACTGGGCTCTATCTGTTAGTATTTTAAAGTTACACGGTTTGAGCAGTTAATCGTTAAATAATGTTAATCTGTTTTACGTATTGATAGATCGTTCAAATGGCTCTGAGCACTATGGGACTTAACATCTGTGGTCATCAGTCGTCTACAACTTAGAACTACTTAAACCTAACTAACCTAAGGACATCACACACATCCATGCTCGAGGCAGGATTCGAACCTGCGACCGTAGCGGTCACGCGGTTCCAGACTGAAGCGCCTAGAGCCGCACGGCCACGCCGGCCGGCTATTGATAGATGGTAACTTACTGTATTCATGTCCATGCACATCCTGACGCAATATTCATGAAAGGTAATAGAACTTTTTGCCAAGACTGCATCTGATAGTAAAGCTCTGTTAACGTTTATTTCGTGATGATAACACACACAGATTTGCGTATTTGCTGAAAAGTAAATTATCCTGAGAAATAAGAGAGGAGATTCGTTGCTTCTCTTTAGTCAAATATATGAATGTGTTTATTGTGTGGTAAGACGTTCTGTTAAAGGGAAAATTAAACTGTCGACGGTACCCTTCCTTTTATCAAGCAGACAATGTGTGAGAACCGATATAAAGTTGAACGACCTCATAAAACTGATCGCGGAAAAGGCAGTGCCACACGCAGTCACTGGACGAATCTTCAGTGAAACGCGAAAGGATCACGGAAACGTGCTTCCCACTCCAGTTGCAGGCGCTCCGAGAGTGTCGCTGTGCATCATGGGTCGGTATATTTTTAAATTCCGAGAGCGTATGTTCCTAGAAAGACTCAAGCAACATACTGCTTCCTCTTAGGTATATGTCGGAAAAGGACTGTGTAGTTAAAATTAAAGAAATTAGCGTTCACGTGGATACTTGAAAAGCCGCTCTTCCCGCGTACCACTCACGCTGGAGCAGCAAAGAAAGTGGCAGTGATAATGGTACACGAAGTTCCCTTCGCTAAATGTAAGGTTTGCGGAGTATAGATGTAACAGCATGTTATCTGTGCATCAGTCCGCGGATTCATACAAATAGATAACTGTATACACTATGTGATCAAAAGTATGCGGACACCTGCCTGAGGCCGTGCGGTTCTAGGCGCTTCAGTCCGGAACCGCGAGACTGCTACGGTCGCAGGTTCGAATCCTGTCTCGGGCATGGATGTGTGTGATGTCCTTAGGATAGTTAGGTTTAAGTAGTTCTAAGTTCTAGAGGACTGATGACCTCAGACGTTAAGTGCCATAGTGCTCAGAGCCATTTGAACCATTTTGAACACCTGCCTGAAAATAACTTAAAAGTTAATGGCGCCCTCCATCGGTAATGCTGGAATTCAGAATGGCGTTGGCTCACCCTTAGCCTTGATGACAGCTTCCACTCTCGCAGGCATACGTTCAATCAGGTGCTGGAAGGTTTCTTGGGAATGCCAGCCCATTCTTCACGGAGTACTGCACTGAGGAGAGGTATCGATGTCGATCGGGGAGGCCTGGCACGAAGACGGCGTTCCAAAACATCCCAAAGGTGTTCTATAGGATTCGGGTCAGGACTCTGTGCAGGCCAGTCCATTACATGGATGTTGTTGACGTGTAACCACTCCGCCACAGGCCGTGCATTATGAACAGGTGCTCTATCGTGTGGAAAGATGCAGTCACCATCCCCGAATTGCTCTTCAACAGTGGGAAGTAAGATGGCGCTTCAAAAATCAGTGTAGGTCTGTGCTGTGATCGTGCCACGCAAAACAACAAGGGGTGCTAGCCCCCCCCATGAAAAACACGACCACACCATAACACCACCGTCTTATATCTGCTGGCAGATGCCATTCACAGGGCATTCGCCATACGCACGCCCTGCCATCGGATCGTCACATTGTGTACCGTGATTCGTCACTCAATACAGCGTTTTCCCACTGTTCAATCGTCCAATGATTACGCTCTTTACTCCAAGCGAGGCGACGTTTGGCATTTACCGGCGTGATTTGTGTCTTAGGAGCAGCCGCTGCAACATGAAATCAATATTTTCTCACCTCCCGCGTAACAGTTATAGTATTTACAGTGGATCCTGATGCCGCTTGGAATTCCTGTGTGATGGTCTGGATAGACGTCTGCCTATTAAACATTACGACCCTCTTCAACTGTCGGCGGTCTCTGTCAGTCAACAGACGAGGTCTGCCTATACGCTTTTTTGCTGTACGTGTCCCTTCACGTTTCCACCTCACTATCACATCGGAAACAGTGGACATCAGGATATTTAAGAGTGTGGAAATCTCGCGTATAGGCAGACGTATGACACAAGTGACACCCAATCACCTGACTACGTTCGAAGTCCGTGAGTCCCGGGGAGCGCCCCAGTCTGCTTTCTCACGATTGTAATGACTACTGAGGTTGCTGATATGGAGTGCCTGGCAATAGGTGGGAGCACAGTGCACCTAATATGAAAAACATTTGTTTTTGGGGGTGTCCGGATACTTTTGATACAGCTCCTCGACGTTCGTTTCAGTACCCATGCACAAATAACTTTCGAACTCCTGGGGACGCTGCATTCTAGCATGAGATAAATCGGAAATTTGTCAGGGACTGTGTGCGGAAGGCCCAAGTTGTTAAGGCAACGATCTATGAGAATCGGTAAATACGAGTTCGTGTCCCGGTCCGGTACAAATGTTCAAATTTTGCCATTGCGCTACCACAATACCCTGTGTGGCTGGCCGTCACGATTAACCACCCATTCTTTCGCTTTCCTACGTTTCAAGTCGACATAAGTCACTTTACCCGGCAACACTTAACCCCCTTCCACGTGATGCACGCCATGAAACAGCCTACTTCTAGTTTGCCTAAGGTCACGCAATTTTTTGAACGGAAAAATACGAAACTGTGAATGTTATATTTAAACTGTTAAGTCCATTAACAGAATACTACTTTTTGACTGTTTTTTTTTTCTTTTTCGTGACATTAATTTGCAGACCAACGTTGTTGTATGAGAGTGGTTGGCGCCCATAACGGCACTGCGTCTATCGGAACCGCTGCTGTTATATTTTGCGTCGGCCTTCCCGACTCTTTAAATGTTGTAAGCAGCTGCTGTGGAATGTGTGTATGGCATACGTCTTGAGATAATAGATCACAAAGTATACGATGCATTTAAAACTCTCTTGATGTTTCTTTGCAGAAACTGCGACGTCATGGGGATGAATCACTCCTGCATGGTAAATGAGGACATGGGGAGCGATATTAAAAGCACAGACATACATTGCTGTCGGTGAGTTCCTGGTGTCGGCTTCTTTTAAAACCCGGTATAAGCATGTAGCCTAACCGACCCACGAACTTAGACCCAACGTCGTGTTGTGCCTGCATCCTAGCATGGGAGTTCTGTTGCGTGTACCCTGTATCCTTTGTGAGTGTAGTGTGTAGCCCACGTGTACAGAAGCAGTAATTCGCAAACTCCTCTCTCATTGCACCCTGTCTAACCTGACTGATCTAGTAAAATACACACAGTCTTTTTATCAGCCGCAGGGGCACATGTTTCGTGTCTTAAAATGGAAGATTGGGGTTTGATCCCCCCTCTGTGATGCGGACATCAGAGACAGCACCTGGTCTGATTGCGGAAGGTTGGGGCGCGGGGAATCAGCTGTGTCCTATTCAAAGGAACCCGGCATTTTATTTAAACTATTTAGAAAACCAAGGGAGACTTAAATCCGTTTGACTGGACGGGGATGTGAACCTTCTTCCTCCAGGATACGTGCCCACTGTGTTAAGCACTGGTCCATTAAGAAGCGAGCGTAAATGAGACCGTAATCACCAGCCCATGTTTCCCTCAGCGGACGGTAGAGTCAGGATGTGACTCGCGAGCACACCTTGACGAGCCTCACGCTGAGCATGATGGCGATAGTTTTTAGTGAAATGCTGTGTCGGTATTAAGTAGAGAAAAAATTCTCACACTTTCCTCTTTCATTAGGCGTAAGGAGTACCTAATCCAGTACTCCTCTTTGATTAGGCGTCAGGAGAACCCAATCCATTGCTACATATGGAATCTCCTGGCAATAGAAAATCTGAAGGTAGCTAAACGCTGCAGATCAGACTGTGGAAAGACGAGAGATTTACACAAATGGGAAACGGCAGAATATTGAAGTGTTGATTTGTAGTATGAATTGGCAGAGGGACATTAATATTTGCACGTTTTCTTCTTATATTAACAAATCTATGTTTCCCCAAATCGGTGTTTGTGATGGTGGTGCGATGAACAAGAGAGGTGAACAGTCGTCCACGTCCATGCACCGATATGTGGTGAAAGAACGGTAAATATTTCTGACAGAATATTGTCCGTAAATGTAACTATTACGGCTGGTCCCGGCGGAGGTTAGAGTCCTCCCTCGGGCGTGTGTGTGTGTGTGTGTGTGTGTGTGTGTGTGTGTGTGTGTCCTTATGATAATTTAGGTTAAGTAGTGTGTAAGCTTAGGGACTGATGACCTTAGCAGTTAAGTCCCATAAGATTTCACACACATTTGAATCTTTTTTTTTGTAACTATTATAGACGTGGTCTCGCGAACCGTGAATGTGAAGTAGTTAAACAAGATTGTGGTCTAGTTACAGTACAAATAACTGAGAGGGCTCAATAGAACTTCCCAAGTCGTTTGATGTGAAATTGTCATCCAATGGCAGGTACCTTATAGCTCCGGGCCATGCGTTATGTAACTGAATGAAAGCAGCATTTAACGTGACAAAATCTGTATGCGAAAACACTGCTTCAAAACACACTATTGTTCAGCCTTCGATGAAAGTACAGGAGTTCAAATTTAGTTACTACTAGCGTGAGTAGTTTTAAGAACTGGTAAAAATAGAATTCTTTCATTTCACATACCTAGTTTACATAAAATCACAATGACGGATGCTCCATACAAGGAGTAAAACAATTAGTATTGTGGAGATTTATTGATTAATTTTCTTTCTCTTAATGTCTTTCATAAAGTTACTTAATGTCGTAAGTGAACAATTATTTCTTGTGAATATAGACTCTTTCGAATCGCTGCGCTAGACGAACGGACGCGCAAGTTTTGCGATAGCCATAAAATTGCCGGGAAACACCGATGAAACTTGGCCTTGATTTCGGATATATACGCTCCTGATCCTCGTTGTCTTGCAATAAAAGTGAGCTTTGTGTTGCACCTGCTACCGCTTTTGCGTAGTAACGACCGCAGATAGGGGGGGGGGGGGGGTGATCTGCTGTAACTTAAACTGTTTGCAGCTGGTTTCTGCTAGGCAACAGCCTTCTTTGTGCAGAAAATAGGATGAAGAGAGTCAGTGCAGCGTTTCAGTGTTGGCTGCTGGTGGCACGTCAGTGAGACACGGCGTTTAAAATCAAAGCGGGATCCACTAGGGTGGCCTGATGCGTGTATCTCTTGCTTCCAAGACGGTAGAAATTCAAGCGCATTCTTAATGGTTCAAATGGCTCTGAGCACTATGGGACTTAACTTCTGAGGTCATCAGTCCCCTAGAACTTAGAACTACTTAAACCTAACTAACCTAAGGACATCACACACACCCATGCCCGAGGCAGGATTCGAACCTGCGACCGCAGCGGTCGCGCGGTTCCAGACTGTAGCGCCTAGAACCGCTCGGCCACTCCGGCCGGCGTGCATTCTTACAATTCATGTACTCCACAATATTACTTCAGGACGAACGACACTCCAGCACCATCTAAACTGAATCTGTAGACTCTGTTGTACTAAATTACCTCAACTTTCGTTTCTGCCTCAAAGACCAGGTCTTCCGGGACTGGAAAAGACCCAAGACACATATCCGAATTAAAAATTGAAGATACTATGCAAAAACAAGTGTTTCGTAGCCTCATACACGTAAAACAGAGTTCTCTGAGACAAATGATATAAACGCCATACTGCGCAATAACTCGTATCAAGTTGGTCCATGTATGTTCAAAATGGTTCAAATGGCTCTGAGCACTATGCGACTCAACTGCTGAGGTCATCAGTCGCCTAGAACTTAGAACTAATTAAACCTAACTAACCTAAGGACAGCACACAACACCCAGCCATCACGAGGCAGAGAAAATCCCTGACCCCGCCGGGAATCGAACCCGGGAACCCGGGCGTGGGAGGTCCATGTATGTAACTGTTCTCATTTGTACGGGATGAGGTCCTTTGACATCCCTAAATCACTCCAGGCAAATGTCAGGATGATTTATTTGAAGGGATACAGGCTATTTCCTTCCCTGTCCTTGAAGCAATTCGAGCGTTTGCTCCCTAGGCTTAGGAAAAATCGACAGATTAAAACTGATTCCGGTATCTTAGTTTTGAATAATCGGTAATATTTGGTATTTGTTTGCTCTCAGTTATAACAGGCGATCTTTTACTAATAACCGAGTAAAAACACCGAAGCGTGAGTTAGCCATAGCAGCAGTGCTGAAATTTTCATTTTTAAAGAAACCGTTTTTAAAAAAGGAGTAATTTTTATTCGAAAAATTTGCATTGATTTGAAGTGTTGCGTTATTAATGAAAATCGGAAAAGCGATCAGTGCTGTTTTAATAACAATGCCGACAGAAACGAGCAACACACACGTGGCATAAGAATTGGTGCAGTATTGCTGAGACAATAATGTCGGTGTTACTGTGTCGTGGCTTAAGGTTGGCGTGTACGTATGGTGTTAAAGACTTGCCCCCACCTGGTCTGTCGCAGGTTCGAATCCTGCCTCGGGCATGGATGTGTGTGATGTCCTTACGTTAGGTAGGTTTAAGTGGTTCTGAGTTCTAGGGGACCGATGACATCAGAAGTTAAGTCCCATAGTGCTCAGAGCCATTTGAACCATTTTGAACCACCTGGTCTGTACGATACTTTTTGCTGTCGTCGCCGGACATCCGCTGTATTGTAGAACGGTACCAATAGTAGTCTGGAAATATTTTTACGAAGTGACGTAGCAATGAAGTACAGAGCTTCATTTGCTTTAAAAAAATTAAAGATTAGTCTCCCATTACAATGAAAGATAAGGAGGTGGGGAATTGTGGTAACAGTAATAAATTAAACTTAACAGTAAATGATTCATATTATACTATAAAAATAGAAAGTAACAGATGTGTTGCCTGTGTCTAGACTCCGATGAGCGAAAACATTATGACCTCTGTCCACCGCGAGGCTGAACGCCTGTTGTTGATGTTGCGGGCATGTGATGCAGTAAGAAAAGAATGAAAGCGCAAGAGAGAGGAATGAGCAGTCATTAAAGCGAAGACACGGGCCGCAAATGCGGAAATCCACTGATATAACCGATTTTGACAGAGTGCAAATTGTTGTGACGCTACCGCTGGAAACGATAATCTCTGAAATGACGTAGCTGGTCGCCTGTTGATGTAATATTGTCGTGAGCCCCTGTGGAAACTAGTTGAAGGACGGTGAAATAACGCGTAGGCCTTATGGTTTGGACGACCACGTCTCGTCACAAAACGTAGAGGTCGGAGGATCCTCCACTGTATAGTCCAGGATATGCAGCGATCTGTGACAGATCAGACGACAGAATACAATCCTGGTGCAGGCACGCCGTTCAGAGGCTATTGTTGAGCATGGAGCTTCACATCACACGACTCCTACGTGTTCCTGTGTTGACCCAACGATATTCGCAGTTATGATTGCACTGGGTACAGCATCGCTGAGTTTTCACTGTGGATTAATAGAAACGTGTTGCTTGTCCAATGAATCGCATTTCTTGTTACTCCACGTCGTTGGTTGGGTCCTGTACACGCCGTCATCCAGGCGAATGTTTGCACGAAACACGCGACGCGCCACCGATGCAGCCGGTGAGGGCAGAATTACGCTTCGGGGTACACTGAGTTAGACAGCAGTGAACTGCGTGAACATTATTGTGGACTACCTGCAACGCTTCGTGCTTGAAGTTTCCTCCTACGGGGATATCTTCCAGCAGGATAAACGTCCGTGTTGCGAGCTCAGCATCGTGCTACTGTGGTTTGAGGGGCATTATAGTGAACTCACATTGATGTCTTGGCCAACAAACGTGCCTGACCTGTACCCATTAGAACACACATCGGGTGCCAGCTGCGTACCCACAGACCAGCATGTCGTAATTTGCGGGAACTGCTTGACCTGTGCGTAGACATCTGGTGCCACATAGTTCTGGAACCCTGTCAAGGACTTCAAGAATCCGTGACAAGCAGTCCTTGTTCTACTGTGTTTGAAAAGTGGAACAACACGCTACTAAACTGGTGATCGTAATGTTTTGGCTCATTGATTTTTAGTCCCTGAAAACGGACAAATTAACACGAAAAATAGAGTTCTTAAACTTCAGTTTTCTCTCTTCAGCACTGATACCTCGTAATGCCCAAATAGTTTTATGATCCCCGATTACAATATGATTTTTGAGCAGAGGTCCAGAAAGGTGTTTTTTTTTTTTTTTTTTTTTTTTTTTTTTTTTTTTTACCACTTTCCGAGAAAAGAGGCGAATAATGGCCAGTCTAAGTTTTCCTTTATTTGCTTGTTTTATGTTTCGTTTCTGTCTCTTGAAATTGGTAGTCGAACTATTTCAGTCTTTGTTAGATTTCTGCGTTCATTGAAAATCGGTTGCATGAGAGACCAGTGATTTTGAGCGGTTTTAACAGAGTAATCTGACATGGAAAAAACCGATGTAGCCGAAAACGGTTCGTTTCTGCTATAACCGCCATCCTAGTGCTCCATCTCTAATGACCTCTATGTCGACGGGTCCGCAGCTCGTGGTCTCGCGGTCGCGTTCTCGCTTCCCGACGGGGTCGCCGGTTTGATTCTTGGCGGGGTCAGGGATTTTCATCTGCCTTCGAGATGAATGGGTGTTTGTGTTGTCCTCATAATTTCATCATCATTCATGGAGGTGGCGAGATTGGACTGAGCAAAGGTTGGGAATTTGTACGGGCGCTGATAACCGCACAGTTGAGCGCCCCACAAACCAATCATCATCATCATCATCATCATCTATGTCGACGGGACGTTAAACCGTAATCTTTCTTCCTTCCCTTAGCCGAGCGGTGTAAGGCGCTGCAGTCATGGACTGTGCTGTTGGTCCCGGCGGAGGGTCGATCCTCCCTCGGGCTTGGGGTGTGTGTGTTTGTCCTCAGGATAATTTAGGTTAAGTAGTGTGTAAGCTTAGGGACTGATGACCTTAGTAGTTAAGTCCGATAAGATTTCACACACATTTGAACATGTTTTTCTTCCTTCCTCAACCATGTGACACTAGGATGCTTAAGACATCAGGTACCATATCAGGAATACCACTACCATGGACAGTGTGTGTATTGTGTATTGAACCGGGGTCCTAGAAACGACGGAGAGGCTTCGTCCCGCCGTAGCCCTCAGTGGCCCACAACCCCACAGCATTCCACCCATCCGACCGTCGCCTCACACCGAACCCAGGGTTATTGTGCGGTTCGCCCCCCCCCCCCCCCACCCCCACCCCGTTCCCGGGAACGTCTCATAACACATGAGTGTAACCCCAAATGTTTGCGTGGTAGAGTAATGATGGTTTACGCGTACGTGGAGGCAGTGTTTCCGGCAGCAATCCTTGACATAGTCTAACTGAGGCGGAATAAGGGGAAGCAACCCGCACTTCTCCGAGGCAGGTGAAAAACCGCCTTAAAAACCGTCCACAGGCTGGCGGGCACACTGGACCTCGACACACATCCGCCGGCCGGTTTCGTGCTTGGGGACCGGCACGCCTTCCCGCTCGGGAAGCAGCAAGTTAGACAGCGCGGTTAGCCGGGCGGGTTTACCATCGAGTACCAGTACTTCGGCGGCAACTGCCGGCGTATTACGTTATCCAGTCTAGATTTTCTGAAGAGTAGGTATCCAGCTCTAAACCAGTTGTATGAGAACAAAGAACAGTACTGAATGATGAACCTCCTGATATCGCTACAGTTCCAATCAGAGCAAGCAGCATTTACAAAATAGCGGTAGTTTATTACCTTTGTACCGTTTATTAAAGAAAAGTTAGTTTGTTAATTATTTTCCAGTGCGTATGCAAGCTATGTGATTCAGATAATTCAGGCTAAATACAGTCTGTCATGACTGAATTACGTCACGCAAAGGCAAAGTAAACGAAATATTCGCCGAACTACAATACAGGCGCGCGCGGTACGAGTACTGTGTCGTCGCGCCACGGAAGCTAGTGACAAAATTCACTATGACAGGCGAGACGTGAATCTGAAATAAAAGTTTTCGGATCACCCAGCAAGCATCTCGTTGGCAGGTTTTTGTTCTCCATCCTGTGAGACGACAACGCAAGTGTTAAGCGCCTCTTCAGTCTCGCAGAACGTAAACTCAGAAAGGCGAGCGTAGCGACCGTCTGTGCTCAGAGGTAGTACCTTTATTGTGGTGCTGTTATTAACGCGGGACTGATGACCGCGTAGTTTGGTCCCTTCTCCACCCAACCAAGCAACCGTTATTAACGCTACGCTGTTGTTTGTGGGGCTACAGCCTCTAACATGCACGATGTATTTAGCGACACGCTGTAGCCTTTCTGTGACGGACTCGACCTGTTGGTCCGAGCCTTTTCCTCTGGAATGTTAATGTCGGCTTCGCCTTTGTGCCGTTTCCGCCCACGGCCGGCTCGGTCTTCGCCTGTTGGCAGTGGGCTTCCTTCCAGTTCCGTTTTCGTCGTTTACTAGCTGGTTATCTGCTGTTGTCGTTTACGTTTAAGTCTTACGTTAGACATCAAAAGGATTGAAATTTCTATATAGTCTAAAAACAAATTTAATTTCCATTTTTTGAAAGTATAAATAAAGTACATAAATTAATTTAAAATCCTGTGCAAAACACAAAATATGCTGTGGTTTTTGTCGGTTTTTTCCGCCCCCCCCCCCCCCCCCCCCCCCCCCCCATATCATTGCTCGTGAAATGTAATAGCTGTACCAATCCACGTAGCGTCCTCCAAACCTTTTGATTTGGTACTAATTCGTCAATTTCGATAATTTTTGAATGGCACACCTTTCCCCTCCGGTATCCTGCCAGTTGGAATGTTGAGGTTGTGTGTCTCCTCTTCTCTTCCTCCCCCCTCCCCCTCCCTACTCACTCCTCCATCGCCAACCTAATTTCTCGCTAGTAGTGCTAGATGTGTGTCATCAGACTCGCGCATGCTTCTTTTCCAGACAATATAATGTGTACAAATTTCGGTTGAAATTAAATCACGCGTTCCACAGCTATGATGGAACAACCTATATTACTCCCTCCCCCCCCCCCCCCACTCTCTCTCTCTCTCTCTCTCTCTCTCTCTCTCTCTCTCTCTCTCTCTCTCTCTCTCTCACACACACACACACACACACACACACACACACACACACACACACACACACACTGGGCACATGAAGGAATGACTTGCTGTGGTGGACATAGATCACATGCGAAACAAAGGCAATTACCTAATACATCAAATGTATCCGCTTATTAAAGACAATTCATTCTCCATCAAGGTGAAACTACAAAGTCTTTCTTCTCCCTACAATCACCCATGGCTCCGAAATGTGCGCATTAGCAGAGAATGCTAATTTCGGGAAAGTACAAATAATTCAGATCATATCTCTCTGCATAGAAATTGACTCCGCTATGTGCCGACTGAATTCATTCCTCCCTCTCCCTTTACCCAAATTGATTTCCACAAATACCCGTTTGAGCAACGACCTGTTTGGTTTTTTCGTGGTGTACTCCCCCTTTTCCTCCTACACCGTATGCAGCACGGAAGCCACTAAAGTTCAACCTCCTCTAGACCAGATCGGTCAAAAGTATTCTGATCACGTAGGCACAGCCGTGCAGCAGATTTGATTATTGAGATCTGATACAGATACATGCTAAAGGACCGAGCGAGGTGGCGCAGTGGTTAGCACACTGGACTCGCATTCGGGAGGACGACGGTTCAATCCCGTCTCCGGCCATCCTGATTTAGGTTTTCCGTGATTTCCCTAAATCGTTTCAGGCAAATGCCGGGATGGTTCCTTTGAAAGGACACGGCCGATTTCCTTCCCAATCCTTCCCTAACCCGAGCTTGCGCTCCGTCTCTAATGACCTCGTTGTCGACGGGACGTTTAACACTAACCACCACCACCACCACCACCACATGCTAAAGAAAATGCTGAAAGGAGTTAATCGTCATCTCAACTGTAGTGAATTGACTGAAAGTAGGAATCCTTAAGAGTTGTTCAGTCTGTTGGCGTTACGACGATGGAAGGCGGCCCGTGGGTCTCCTCCTGAAAACTGAAGGGTAGGCCGAATGTAGGGAGCTAGGAGGAGCAGGTGGGGTAGAACTCTCAGCACTGCAGTGTGAACTAAAATCGCCTTTACTTAACTTTGCGTACAGATGAGCACGTAGGTGCGAAGCCGTACAGGTGTCAACGGTAAGGGCTACTAGTGGTGAGACAAACTATCATTGAAGTAACAGTCAGTAATGGTCCCCTATTAAGTAGAAACAGTATTGCTAGGTCGTCTCCTCGGAATCAAATGGGTAGAACCTGCAGCGGCGCTCGTAGAGCTGAACAGCGCCTGCTAGAGGGCGCTGTCGTCGGTGTCGTAGTGCCAACCTATGAACTTGCAAATACGCCGTGGCATCGTAGCTATCGATACCACAGTTCCTTTCAAAAGGACTGTGACATTACGAGCGACCAGTTCGCAAAGGTATTTGTGTGAGCGCCGAGTATTTGAGTGGGCGGTTTGTGACCGGCAGGTGTGGTGGTGTGTGCGGGCTGTGTGAGAGTCAGGCTTGTCCCTGGGTGCGAGTTGCAGTCAGTGAGGTATTTGCGTCAGAACTCGGCGGCGCGCTGTCACTGCGAGCCTAGTGGTGCCTTCAGTGACCTAGATTAAGGAGTAAAAACTGTAAGAGTCGCAGAAAACACACAAAACGCCTTACAGGCATGCCACGAGGAAACTAAATGTAGCTTATGTATCTCAGTGGTGAGACGAGCCCCATTTCAAATTAAAACCATGGGTATAAATGCATTATATAGTTATTAACATTTACAATTACTGCAGTTTATAAAATCATAACAACTGAAGCAGACACCCAAAGTACACGTACCGCACGTCGCTTAAAAACTGATGATATACTCGATCATGACAAGAAGTTACTTCTAATGCTAAACAGATTTATTAACAACTATAAACTATTTATTGAGTGATACTAAAAGATGTGCCTAAAAGAAGATTTTTCCACATGATGACACTTCATAATACCAGAAAGACAGTACCAGTCTATGATCCAACTAATTCTTATGTATGGTTAATTATAATTCAATGTTACAATATATTTAAAGTTCGTGTTTTGGCTACTCGGGTATAGCGCCGATGTACGAAGGGCGTTCAGTAAGTAATGAAACACACTTTTCTTCTGAAAGCAGTTTGATTTTATTCTGCATTCCAATACGCATTATTATTCCCCATTCTTCTGGCTACAAAACCCATTTTTCAACATAATCTCCGTTCAGTGCGACGGTCTTGAGCCAGATCACTGGCAGGCAGAGCCTGAACACCTGGACGACGTCGGAGCCAGCGTCTTGCTTCATCAGTAACTTCCCATCATCCACGTTCTGCTTCCTGCATCCTTCGTTGGGGCAAACGGATGCAAGTCGGAATGTGCGAGATCCGGGCTGTAGGGTGGATGTGGAGGAACAGTGCAGCGAGGTGCTTCTTTGTGATCCGTTGATCACCTCGAGTAAGTGTGTCCGCACGTTCCAACCTTTGTAGGAGTGAGAGCTGCTAGCAAGTGGGAGATGTGACAGGTTTGTTCCACCTCGTTGCGATGATGACAGACGCCTCGCCCGACGCCTCACCGTGCTTTTGTTTACTGAAAGGTCTACGTAGACGTTCTGCAAGCGCCTGTGAATACCAACGACACTATGGTTTTCCGCCTAAAGAAAATCAGTGACAGCTGTTCTCTGGGAAGGCACCTCCGTTTCAGACGACATTATGAAGGCTACCTATAGCGCCGCCACGTATCGGAACTTCATGAAGCTATAGGGGCTGGAGCGAGAATATTCCACGATGTCCCACAACAAATGTCGCATTTATTCAACATAAGTTGGCCGAGAAAAACGTGTTGCATTGCTTATTGGCTCAAATGGCTCTGAGCACTATGGGACTTAACTTCTGAGGTCATCAGTCCCCTAGAACTTAGAACTGCTTAAATCTAACCAACGTAAGGGCATCACACACATCCATGCCCGAGGCAGGATTCGAACCTGCGACCTTAGCGGTCGCGCGGTTCCAGACTGTAGCGCCTAGAACCGCTCGTCCACCTCGGCCGGCTATTACTTATTGAATGCCTCTCGTTTGTAGATGGTTTGATTAGACTTACGGTGCAGCGCCGGAAATGACAAGAGTTTCAAAAATCTTTTCACTGCTATACGATTTAGATTTAAATGTTGTATTGTCAGGTTGCAAGCTGGCGGTGATTATTTGTTATATAATTATGTGGGTATATATGTGAAATTCAATGTCAAATGGATAGAATGGTGGTTATTTTATAAATACGTGTAATGAGTAGTGTAGTGATCACGTGACCGAGGCTTTAACGGGATTTTCCGGTTTCTCAGCCTTATTTTATGCTCATGTCAACGTTTTTTTTTCTGCAAAAAATATTTTTTCATGCAAATATTTATTAAGAAACAAAAGTAAATGTCTTAAGTACTATTTACATAATGTTTGGCCGATAAATTGAAGAGCCAATGCAGCACAAAACGGCAAAAAAAACCTGCGTGGATTGTGCAAATAAACGGTTCGCATGAGTTAGGGTGAAGTATAGGCATTCAATCACAATTCAACATACGCACATTACCAGAATTATGTTCACTACGACGTGAACCCTTAAAATCAAAGTTCCTGAAGTGCATGTTAAAATGGCGGCTATATGAAAACATAATTATTGAAAATCGACCTCTTCTGTTGCTTTTAGACGTAAATAAGTAACGAACGTTATGAAAAATGTATTGTTTTAGAGGTTCAAGTCGAAATTGAAAGTGTCCGGTTTATTAAATCCAAAACGGAATCCGGTTCTATCGAGTAATTTTTTTTCTGTAAATCGTGCGAACTAGTTTAAAATACCATTGTCTCGAAACAAATCTGCATTTAATGTTTTCATTTCGATTTTTATGTATATAACTTTAAAATTTCGCTGCGTACCATTAATCTGCTATTTCTAAGCCATACAGTGAACCTTCCTCCTTTTCGATTTCCCTTTTCATACAGCGCCGGTGTCTCTAGACGCAATTCTAGCGTCGACGCTGCTCTGGAAGGAGCAGCGGTCCTAACGCTCGAGGCCTTTCTTCTCCCTTTTCGTGGCGAATGAGCGAGCAGTGGTGCTCATAGCGACTCCCATGACTCCCGCGTTATGCAGGACAGCCTTAAATCAATCCGTAAAAATGACGCACGCTCGATTTCTATCGATCTGGACGACTTTTACACCCCAAAAACATGTGTTTTGGAGTAGAAATCCAAATTACTGAATTCAGTACTATGTTGTTGGTCTGTGTATACGCTCCGAGGCATCTCTCCGTCAAATTGTCGTCAGTCGGATGTTTGAGCATATCAGCAACAGCGTCAGTTATTTCACTGCTCAGTGGTGGCTCATAGTGCAAAGTATCCACTGTCCATTCATCGCAACTTGCTCCCATTCACACCAGTTTTCAGAATAATAACCGTGCTGCAGACTGTCGTTTGTTGAACTCTTGTGATAAAGTGTCGCCTTAACTGCTTTTTTCAGCTCTCTTTTGTCGAAAGCATGTACTTTAGAGGTCCGGCAGGCAAGTACGGCACCTATATCGATATTTTCTTCTACCTAGAATGTTACAAGCTGTACAGAGAAAGAGATAGAGTCGCAAACGGACCAAGCGCCTACAGTGACTTGAGTGGGGGTATGCGCGCTTCCATTGAAACCTGATTCTCAGGTATAAAGAGTAATCCCCCGACAAAATCCTTTTCATCACATACTCTCAAGTCTTAATGAGTCAAAATAACAAGAAAATGTTTTTGAAACCTCGAGAGCGGAAAACCCTCTTAAAAAAAGAGCAGAGTTCATGGTCTTCAGTTCGTAAGGTCTTGTCAGATTTGGGCGGCCATAGCGCCGCTGGGGCTTCAGATTTTGTTACTGAGAATTTGAATATTTTGTAATTTCGAGCTGAATGCTTGAAAATATTTCGGGACTTCGGAATCGCTCAGGACGTAGGATTTCAGAACGCCATCAGTGATTGATTATTTCACAACCAAACGAACTCATTGGTATTTAACTGTTTCTGAACATCTGTATTCTGTGACCTCAATTAATGGATGAACTTGTACGGTACTAGTCCTGACAGCTATGATTATAATGTATGTTAAATTCCGTTGTGGATGTTAATGAGATTTAACGTTGTCGAACTTAAAGATTTGGCTGCTGTTTTTCGTGATTTAATGGGTGACTTCAGGAATTTGTTCCGCACTTGCTACTTCCCGTCAATATTCTACTGGAAGTTAACCACCATAAGAGCATCCAAATGATCCGACGTTGGCGTATACTCTCTGTGGAATCGTATGTGGATGTGCATGGTGAATAGGACAGAGAGAGGCCACGACAGCGACGTGCATTGACACCCTTATTGCAGGTTGCAGTTACCAGTGACACCTCCTCGTGGACTTGCAATTGGACGGCCGGCCGTTGTGGCCGAGCGGTTCTAGGCGCTTCAGTCCGGAACCACGCGGCTGCTAAGGTCGCAGGTTCGAATCGTGCCTCGGGCGTGGATGTGTGTAATGTCCTTATGTTAGTTAGGTTTTCGTAGTTGTAAGTCTAGGGGACTGACCCATAGTGTTTAGAGCCATTTGAACCATTTTGCAATTGGACACTCATCCATCGCAAAGATCCTGGCAGAACATCTTTACTACCTCAAAGTCTGTGCAAGATATATGCCAGTTTTGCTGAGTAAAGTCCACCACCAGCAACCAATGGATTCGGTCAGAATGTTTGGAAATACATCAGAGAGATGGGCTCTTCAAACTCCTTGTCACTTGATATGAAACCTGGGTCCATCAATAGACTCCTGAGACAAAACGTCAGAGAATGGTGTGGAAGAAACTTGACAGAAGAGCCCCAAAAAAGGCAAAGGTCACAGGTTCGGCAGGGAAAGGTATGGCAACGATTTTTGGGACTGTCAAGGGGTTTTGCTCGTTCACTACCTGCTTCGTAACACCACAGTAAGGTACTGTAATGTGTTGAAGAATCTGAGAAGTTCCATCAAAAGAAAACATCCTGGACTTACGTCTCAAGTTCTCTTCCTTTATGGTAAACCTCGGCCTCAGACAGCTCGAATGATCCAGAGGAGATTTTCCATTGGGAAGTGTTCTCGTATCCTCCATATTTATAATATCTTACACCCAAGTGATTTTCACATGTTCCGCCAACACAAACTTCATATTGGAGATGAGCAGTTCAGCACCGTTGATGAGGTCACACCAACAGTGAGCAGTTGGTTACGAGCACAGGATCCGGACTGACGTAACGCTGGTATGGAAAAAGTTGTCACGTTACAAAAAATGCTTCGAAAAATATGGTGGCTGTTTTAGAGAGTAGCAGAAGCATTGTACAATGTCAATACAATTATTGTTACGTGACAAATTGTAGTGTTTCGTCATAAAATAGGGAATCTTGTGTATTGGACGCCTCTCACATGTATATGTCAATAGACTTCGAGCGCAGTTTCTGGTCGCTGTCTGATCAGTTATCGTCCCACTGATCGTATCGGAAATTCTCACCGTACATTTTAGAAACAACCTGTTACGGTAACCCGATAAGACTTGCTCAGAGCAGTGTACTGGCTTCCATAACACTGAAGTACACTCAAGATATCACCGCCACAACGTCACGTGGAACGTAAACTATCGAATTCCCTTCTGTCTACTGACTTGACCACAAGCAGGCAGTTAATGGTAACAGAAAGTTTAGCGGTACTCACGGGAGCTGAAGTTAGTAACTTTCAGGGATACGTGAACTTGCAATGTGCGGTGGGGACTTTTATTTCGCTGGCCAATTCTCTCTCTCGAGAACTGCAGCCAGTTACGTCACGTGCTCTGCGAGCAAAACAGACTTTTGCTGCAGAGTTAAAAGTTTTCTTCTTTTTTCTTTCTTTCTTCTTTTGCCCACGTCTTCACTGTAACTGCTTCTTATAGCCAGCGGCGACTTAGTCGCTGGGAGCAGCTTCTCTCTCTCTCTCTCTCTCTCTCTCTCTCTCTCTCTCTGTTTTGTCGATCGGCCACCGGGGTCTTGTAACGACAGAATGTTATCGCTCTGTGGCAGAACAGAGCAGCGGATTTCTTATCTGCTCGCGAAACCCTCTCGAGTCTGCAGCATATTGTCAACCACCAAACGACGGTCTACATTTGTCTCCAGAAGCACGATACCTAATAGAGAAAACTCTTATATTGGTCTGTCTGCCTAGGGGTGGGAAGGGAGGGGTGCGTCGAATACCGGGAACTCTCAGTGTGAGTTATTTCCAGGGAAGAAGACGCTCGCATAGTGTACCCTATTTCTCAGGAGGACTCTTGTTCTAAAATGTTCCTCTTCCAAAGAGCAGTATGTTGTTTCGTTGGCTTTAAAGATATCTCAATACATAAGGGGACAAGTTAGAAATTAGACACTCTTTCCCCGCGCGCACGCACACACACATTCAGGTTCTTCAGAATGCATTTTGCAAGTGCGAGCGTAGAGTTCGTCGTACTGTTGTAACGTGGTACAAACCACGCTTGCCTAGCATTATCCTCTAGTGTCAGTAGTGATTGGGTAAACATGGCACTATGGAGGAACAAACAGAGACGACACGATTTTGCCCTTTGGAACTAGACAGTGACGTCAATAGTCTGCGGGCTTGTTGTAATTGGGGGAAGTCGTGCTCAGTGGTTGTATAGCCAGCGAAAAACCATTTTGCAGGGAAAAGAAAAGTTTTTGGATCCCCGTGCATAAGAATTTACTGAAGAACAAGGAAACAGTACACTTATAGAAAGCATGTTTTTGTTTAATTCCAAGTTTTTGTGAAGAAATTGGGAAAAATGCGGAATGTGGCTTAAAATCGCCTCGTGAACATTCACATTTTTAAATCCTTATGGAGGCGATCAGTTTACGTAACATGTTCCCTAGTTACCTACAACCGATCGTCTAAACGACAAGTCATCAAACAGTTTCGCTCAAGGATCAATACATTGTGAGGAGGAACCTCCGGCCACATATCTAGCGATGTTGTTATTAATTGGTAACCTATACAAATTAGTATGTTTGAACCTCCAGCAGACTAGTTATAATGAGGGCGCAATAACTTGGCGACCAGACGCGAGGTACTGATAGTTAAAGGTCGATACCATTCGGAAAACTTCGTGTCGACTATTCTCTGTTTCACATTGCTGCCACCCTCAGCGACCCAAAAGGGTGACACTGTAATTGCCTGAAGAAGTGTTGTTGCGTTTTTTCTATAAACACATGAATAACAGCAATTTTACCTAATATATTTGTGCAACAAGAGCCAGTACCACGAATGTGTGCTAAATGTTTTGAATGTCATTTTTCTTCTATTCATTGTGTTGCACTACAACAGCCTTAATCTCATATTCCGTGCTGCAAATAAGTACTGCATTTGAAGATGACCGATCTGTATAATGCACATCGGGAATCTACGTTGCTTCTGTATCAAAATTTATACCGTGGTAGTTGATAGAGACGTGTCGTGTACGTCGGTCAGTAGTCGCCACTGGAAGACAAACAACAAAATATTCTCTTTCTCATATCGTTTAACCCCACAGTGGGCGCGTTACTTATCCCTTAGCTCACGACCAAATTCGCCTGCGTCAACTAAAATTAAGCAAATCTTGAAATATTATTGTCTCTGTAAGTACTTTTTTGTTACTAAGCAGGAAAACTACTCTCTTTACACAGGTATGGATGGTATGGTCCTTGCACCGTTATTTAAGTGGATTATGCCTTTGCTTGTTTTCATATTCTGTAGCGTTTTTCGACCGAATGTTTGGCATCAGTTCGTAAACGGGACAGCCAGTGTCCTTATCGTCCCACATACCGGTCCTCTTGGACTTTGAAATAAAAGTTGTCGATTTTTGGTCCCTATTGACCCACCTCACCTTCTGAGTGTCCCCTTTTCGTAATCAGTACCCTGCAGCTGTTGTAGGAGGTATGCGCTATATGCACTGCCTGCAATAGGCATGACTTAGGAGAGTCTCTGACCAGAGAGCAGTATGTAGTTAGTTGTTGCTTGTCGCTAGTCGGCATTAGTCTTCAGTAGTCTGTGTTAGTCGGCAGTAGTCTGTAGTAGTCGGCGTGTGTCGGCAGTCTGCTCTGGTCGGGACTCTGGAGGATGAGTATTATTGTAGAAGGTAAAGAAACGCATATCTAGTAATGTATGTTAACTGTCATCAAATTTCTTTTAAAAATGCCCCAATAATAATTTTTATAATATAAAGTAATTTAGTGTAACCTCCCCACAAAAATATTAATTAAAATAAGAACCAAGTGTAACCTCCCACGGAAATAATAATTAAATGAATTTTAAATATTGTAACCTCTGAACAAAATTGGTTCCCATTTATAATCTCTGTGCTGAAATGCATTCACGTTTAATGTACCCACAAAATTCTTTTCTCATTTAATGTTAAGTTCGAAACAGAAAAATTCCTAAACACCAAAATAATAAAAAAAAATTCAGTAACCTGGTAAATTTTATGACGACAGCAGCGCTGCGCCACGGCCCTGTACTCTGAATAAAAAAGCAAAATAATTCTTACCTCAATAAAAACTGCGAATATATCTGCTCTTATATAAAAAATTTTTGGCACAGCTCCGTGCAATGCTGGCCTATGCTTTGTGATTCATGAAAGGAAAGATAATCCATTGAATAAAATCTTTAAATTGAAATGAATGCTTTTTTTTTAAATTACTTTATGTTATAAAAATTATTATTGGGGCATTTTTAAAAGAAATTTGATGACAGTCAACATACATTACTAGATATGCGCAAGACTGCTTCTTTATCTTCTACAATAATACTCATCCTCCAGAGTCCCGACCAGAGCAGACTGCAGACACCCGCCGACTACTACAGGCTACTGCCGACTAACACAGACTACTCAAGACTGATGCCGACTAGCGACAAGCAACAACTAACTACATACTGCTCTCTGGTCAGAGACTCTCCTAAGTCATGCCTATTGCAGGCAGCGCATATAGCGCATACCTCTTACATAACACTGCCCTACTGTTGGTATTTCTCTTTTGTTCTTAGTTCACCTCGCTACATATTTCTTAGCTGTGCTTTCGGACTCTACTACTCCCACACACCTGACCAGACTCCAACAATGGCAATAAAGACGGCCCTTTGCTTTAGTCTCACTGCTAGCGGTGATAATTTATATGAAACAGCTCCAACGCCAGTTAGCGTGTCTATGAAATGAAATGATCGTATGGCATTTATTGGCCGGGATATCCCCTTCGGGGTTTGGCCGCCATATTGCAAGTCTTTTTAGCTGACGCCACTTCGGCGACTTGCGTGTCAATGAAGATAAAAATGATTATGATGGACACACAACACAGAGTCCCCCCGGGGAATTGAACCCGGGCCCCCTTGCGTGGTAGGCGGCAACGCTACCCTGCGCTACGGAGGCGGACAGCGTGTCCATGATAAACATCGTCAGTTAATTTACTGTCGAAATAGTGCTCTAGTTCCTAACCTAATTCGCTCTCAATCGGCTGCTTTAGTGAGACCTCATTCCATTACCCTTGTTTTACTTTTATTATTCATCTCATAAACTCGTTTCAAAACAGTATCAGTATCTATTCCATTCTACTTTTCTCATATACTTCAATATTGTGTTTCTTTTCCATCTATAACAAATCCATTTCCCACTTTTTTTTTTTTGCCAATGTCTTCTCAACTATTTCTTTCATAGCCTTCGACTCATCACTGTCTGCTACGTAGCCTAGCGAATCGCAGGTCACCATAAGTTATCAGTAGCATCTACGATGTCTATAGAGTCACAGGAGAAAGTAGAAACGTTAAATTATGTCATGTCGACACACTGTAGGAACCACTTCGTCTCCATCTTTTTGACGCAATTTTCAGTTCAGTAGCATTTTCCGGCCATCACAGTTTTGGCTTTTCACGGTGTTGCAAAAGCACCTCAGCTAAGTTTCTAATATCCTCAATATCGAGGGCTGCCTTACTTGCTTTCTTACATACTTACCTGGACCCTACGCAGTTAATGTGTTGTCTCTTGTATGGAGCAATGTGCGGCTTGGGTAATGTAGGTGCGTTTACTGTGCTATGTCTGACAGTCATGTAATACGCCCGCTGTTGTCAATCGCAAAATTAATTGCGTTGTTAATAAACCCTCTACGGCGTGAGCGCTGCGTTACTCGCCCAGTTATTGTTAAAGGAGCAATTATTGTTGAAAGGAATATTAATATTCCCCCTCCCCCCACGATTACTAATTAAAAATTAAGTTGATGTAATTACTGAAAACCACAGCACTGAGTTTTGAGACCGTTATTGTATGGGATTACGTACATGAATCCTCGTGCATATAGTTAATTTCTTGATGCATCTTCCCATGTGTGACTTCCTAATCAGAGCTGTCGGTGACTGAATCAGGGAGATATGGTTAAACTGCCGCCCCACTCTTATCTACCACGAGGTTCAAAGTTGCTGCGAAAGACACTTGAAAGTTGGGATGCATTTTCTCCCCTGTGGCCTTTCTCCGCTTAACTGGAGATGAAACGGTCGAAGAGGAAAGCGACGCTCTGCCTGGTCAACTTGCAGAGGTAGCAGGACGATTCACTGGAAGGAAATTGGAGGGAGCGTGGTGTTCTGTTTTCGGAAAAATCAGGGAAATTACCACAGTTTGTCTTTTAACGCCGATTGACTATGTTTACATGGCGCTCCCAAAAATGGATTTAGTAAACTGATTTCCCAACACAGCTTGTGGTTGGTCACATAAACACTCCAATATCGATTCTGGAAATGCGGTTCCAGCGGCCTCATTTCCACTTACACAGTCGATTTTCGCATCCACGTAAACGCAAAATTGTTTTTGAAACGTGCTTGCTCTCTTAAATTAAGTCTTGTTTTTAAAAATTATCGGCTAATCTGGACAAAGCGAATTTTTGTGCACTGAAGTAGAAGTAGAAATATTAGACAGAGCGTGAAGTTGTCTACCTCTGGTATTTAATTCAAGAGATATGGCCATTGGACTGGCTAAGTCAGGCGCAAGATTTGACCGGTCTAGCAAAACCGCTTCAGGCCTTACCGTGTAAATATTGCAGCTCAAAACTGCTCCTTAAATTCGGTTTTCGTCTTCCGGAAGTTCGCAAGTAGTATCGAAACGTAGTGCTTGTGACGTAGGAACTAACCATCGAGAATCAACTAGAAACTGTCAGGTAACCATATGCACTCACCTGTAGTGGGCGAGTTCTACAAGGGTTAGGTTTCCTGATTTTTGAATAGTAAGGAAATGGCCGACTGATTTCCATCCTATTCTGTTGTGTAAGGCAATTCACTTGAAGGACGTACCTGATGTGCTACCACAGGTGAAAATTGCACGGTATAGTATTGAGCTACTAAAGGCGTACGAAGTCGGTAACGCTATAGGCATATCGAGGGAAATATCCCGGTATATTCAAGGTGAAGAATTAGTTTTGTGCGGGTTGGGTGCCGTATTTGTTGATCGCTGACCATTTAAAAAGAAACCTGTTTTGGTTCAAATGGCTCTGAGCACTATGGGACTTAATATCTGTGGTCATCAGTACCCTAGAACTTAGAACTACTTAAACCTAACTAACCTAAGGACATCACACACATCCATGCCCGAGGCAGGATTCGAACCTGCGACCGTATCAGTCGCGCGGTTCCGGACTGAGCGCCTAGAACCGCGAGACCACCGCGGCCGGCAAAACCTATTTTGTTGCTGTGGATGGTTCCAGAACAAAAACAGTAGCTGGAAGACGGAGAGGTGATAGCTAATTTTTGTGGAATGTAGAAAGCATTCATCTTCTCGAGTCGCTTGCAAAGACTCAAACGGTAACTCAAACACTTGGATGAAAAATATGTGATGGGGAACCTGGAATGCAAAAAGGGTGTTCGTCTGCCCATGTCTGGACGTCCACAGAAATGTTTCGGCGGTGAAAACTCAGGTTTTTGAAGAACCATTTGTCGGAAAACACACTTTATGCTCCGTATTTTGCGATTCGTCACATCTTCCTGTCCCCACCTGTAAGGAAATACTTGGCTAGAATAGTTACGTAACGAAGTCGTGGCAGCCGCCGACCTGCCAGCTACGGAATCTCCTCACTGGTAAACACTGGATGAAGTTCATAGGCATAAAGATGCCGACGTCCGAAAAAGTAGCAGCATCTAGAAACACGATCCTTCGTTGCCAAGCTGAGTGCTTCGTCGTATGCACTAGGAGACTGTGGGACCGAGTGAAGTGCCAAAGGTGTGGTGCACGTGTATGTGTAAAATTCCTGCGAGGCAGAGCCCGCTGCCATATTCAATACGGCGCGTGATCGCACTAGAAGACGGAGTGGCCTGCTCAGTTCGCACATACTGATCCCAGGAGACAGCCTGGCCTTAGTGATTCCTTCTGTCTACTCCTGGCCAGTCAGTTAATCGGACCTCAACTGCATGCACTACGTCACAGTCACATTCAGTATGCGTTTGTGCCGTTAACGTACCATGATCACCATTCTACCATCGCAGGCTATAAACAGCAATCGCTGCTATAACGAGCTACTTCCTTCTTTCAGGTGTCTGTGGTCTTCCCTCAGTCAGGACTCTAGATATTGCATTTTCACTCATCCGTGCTAGACATTTTGAATCTCGACCCGATTTCTTTTTATTATGTCCATAACCCGAAGTCCACCCATCGTTTCACAAACTTCTTCGTTCATCCGTTGTCTCCATTCGTGACTATTATAATATATACGAAGATGCAAGTTGTCGCCCCGCTTCCCAATGAGTAACCTATTTTCTTGTCCACGTCACTTATAGTCCATGATTAGAGCCGTAGATTACAGTCGGGCGAATGATACTGCCGTATATATTGTTTCTGCATGACAGACGATTAGCTGACACACACACACACACACACACACACACACACACACACACACGTGCGGATTTCTGCGACAGGCCAGAACCTAGGGGCAGTCGGCGAAGTCTTTCGACAGCTCCCATCTGCCGATCTCGACCCGTCGTTTTCCACTATTCTACAGGCCCCGTCCGTCGGTTCTAGTCTTTCAGATCTGCCCAGAGGTTGGGTTTCGTGGTGTGTGGGATACATACCGGATTTTCGTGATTCATTCGCGGATCCAGGATTGCACGCCTGACAGGCCAGAGCTCACAGGCGACGGATTGCAGTAGTTGCGATTGTGTCTCGCCGAAAGTACATTGTTTTTAGACATTATTGTTATTATAGAACATTTATGGATTTTGAACCTCGATTGTGTTAACGACAGGAAGTCAGTATGGACGATAATATGAAGAAAATAGTGGCAGCCGCTAGCGATATATGCTCTGTAAACTCATAAATTTCTCGCAAGAAAAATCACACAAATTGCGTCAAATAATGGGTTGCTGGACGACAGCTTTCTAGACACATGAATCCGATTCAGGGTCGTGAACAGTCCTCTGAGAATCGCGAGGTTTCGATATGCTTAGCAGAGGGCGTTCGGGATAGTAAAGTGCATACCTACAGAATAATGAATGTAACACTGTTAAGAGTAATACAGCAATGAATATACTACACGCGATGTTTTTAGTGGTTCATATAATTCTTTTCCGCATTGTGTAGTAGTCCGCGCCTCTCTGAGATCTCTTTAGACTATTTATTTCAAATTTTGAAATTTTGTGCCTTGGGTTCTTGGACACTTCGGTCTACAGTTGGAGTATCGTCTAGAAATGTCTTAACGATCTCATTTGTGCGCCCTGCTTTATACCTTCTTGTTCGTGGAATATTCTTCTGGTAATTTCTACAAAAAAGGTATTTCGCGGTTCAATTGTATAAGTTTATCGATGTGGTCATTCCTAGACTATATTTGTAGCAACTAAAACCTACAGGAATTAAATATTTATTTTATTTTCTGAACGTGACGTGTTGCATAAATATGCTCGTGTGTGTCCAGATGGGGAGCCGGCCTAAAGATTGTGTGTCTACTAAAGCACAGGCGGGGCCTGCGGGTTTTGCACAATCCGTCAGAAATGTTTGTGGCCCGTCTCTAAAATCCGCTTGTATGTGGCCAGGATAGCGGAGGCGACGGCGGGTGACGCAGAGGGGGGGGGGGGGGGGGGGTTGTGTTTGTGAGGCGTTAAGGCCGCGTCTAGTCTGCAAAGTGAGAACTTTTAAGATTATGACAATACCATACGGTAATGTTGCTGCAATATACACTTTGGAATTCTACAGTAATCAGGGATAAAAGAAGAGGCATAAAAGGTTATTCACAACATGTACCGAAACCACACTGCAGCTTTAAGTCGAAGGACGTGAATGGGAAGCAGTGGTTAAGCACGGTGTAAGACAGAGTTGCAACTTATCCGTAATGTTGCTCAGTCTGTACACTGAGAAAGCATTACTTGAAATTAATGAATAATTAAGAAAAGAAATTAAAGTTCTTGGAGAAGAAATAAAATTTTTTTGGTTTCCTGAGACGACTTTGTGTCAGATCGCAAAAAACTTAGACCACGGATTGTGTCCTGCAAAGAGGAATGGAATGTATTTGAAGTAGGTGATGCTTAGGGAAATTAGGCTAGGAAATGAGACCTGAAAGCAATAGGTTAGTTTTGCTGTTTCAGCAGCAAGATGACTGATCATGGACGGAGTAGAGAGAATATAAAATGCAGGCGGTCATTGGCAAAATCTATATCCAAATTTGTACTCCGCAAGCCACCCAACGGTGTGTGGCGGAGGGCACTTTACATGCCACTGTCATTACCTCAAACACTTTCCAAAAATAAGTTTATTAACATTGAACTTGTCCGTCCCGGTAGGAATGGTCAGCGCGACAGAATGTCAGTCCTAAGGGCCCGGGTTAGATTCCCGACTGGAGATTTTCTCCGCTCAGGGACTGGGTGTTGTGACACGACTTTTACATTTTATTTAACATTGAACATAAATTTGCGTATTAGGAAGTGTAATGTAGACGATAAACAGTTCAGAGAGATGTCACTGGGAGATAGCAGAACACTACTGACGAATTTAAAGGTAGATCTAATAAGTATAACGTTGTACTGAATCGAATTGGCAAGAAAAGAAATTTATGGCACATTTTTTATTAAAAACATGAATCGGTTGAGAGGGGACATACTGAGGCATCAATGAATACGTAAAATGGTAATGCGGGGAAGTGCGGTTTGTCGATCGGGGGAGGGTGGGGGGGGATAGCGGAGAGGAGAAGGTATTACACTTCACTTCGAAGACTGGTTTGATGCATTTGAAGTGCGCAGCTCGTGGTCTAGTGGCTAGCGTTGCTACCTCTGGATCACGGAGTCGCGGGTTCGATTCCCGGCAGAGTTCGGAATTTTCTCTGCCCGAGGACTGGGTGTTTGTGTTGTCTTCATCATCGTCATTCGTGACAGTGGCTAGAGTGGACTGTGAAAAAAAAATTGGGACTTCGTACGGGCGTTGATGACCGCGCAGTTGAGCGCCCCACAAACCAATCATCATCATCATCATCCATTTAAACCTGCTTATTGCACTCATGCCTTCGTCTCCTTCCACAATTTTTACCCTCACACTTCCTTCCATAACCAAATTGACTATTCCTTCATGCCTCAGGATGTCAACCAATACCTTCGTTTAATCAAGTTGTGCCATAAACCTCTTTTTTCCCTAGTTCGATTCTTTACCTCCGCATTTGTTATTTAATCTACGCGTCTAAGCGTCAGCATTCTTCTGTAACACCACGTTTCAAAAGCATTCTGTTTTCTATGAATGAAACTCAAAACCGGTATAATACTCTACAATATTTGATACACAAACCGGTTTTCGGCTGTTACGCCATCATCAGGTACAAATATAAGTATTGATTTTGTTGAATCAATGATTTTGAACTAATGCATCTACAAACTGTCTCCATTTACAGAGATGAAAATGTTAATATTAGAATTAGGAATAAAACAGGGATTATTTCAGAGCAAATGCAATGAATGATTTATTTAACGCAGATAAAGTTTGTGACACACTAACTAATGAACGCTAGACAAATTGCAGTAGTTGCACATACAAGAAAATAACTGAACAATAAACTTTGATTGACATATTGGAAAGGTCTGGCTGAACAAAATAATCTTGTCCGTAATAAGTCCTAAATTACAAACATGTAAGATGTACTAATGATATGAAGCAGGTGTGATTTTACGAAGTAAATTTTTAACTCAAGAGAAATTTTAGTAAATGAAATAAACGAAAATGCATTTGAGTAAAATGGGTAATTTACAATATGACCTAAATGAGATTATTATTAGTATCTGTTGTTAAGTGGCGAGCGAGGGAACTGTGTCTGGTCATTCGCTTGTAAGCTTAGGGTGATGGACATGTGTTTATTAATTTCCATTATTTCACGATAGTTCATCTACCTTTCTGTATAGATGTGATACTTCGTTTTACCTTGTAACTATGGCCTTCATTTAAGTTGCCTACAAAAGTAGTGTCTCTTTTTCTAAGTTTCCAACTGCTGTGGTGTTCCTTCAGGCGGGTAGATAATGCCCTGTCAGACTGACCTATATTGGATTTGCAGCAATTACAAGTAATTTTATGTATTCTACTCTTTTTCCGAAGTTGGAGTGCTGTTTTAACCATTGGGCAAAATGTGTCCAACAGTGTTGTGCGCAAAAAATGTTTTTATTTTCCTGGATTTAAGCTTCTGTTCTTTCATGTTTAAATTGTCCGTCGCCCACTTTTCACTTCAGCACAAGACTACACTCGGGCCAAATACCTTCACAAAATATTCCCAAATAAGGACATCAATATTAGATGTTAATACATTTGTCTTTCTCAGAAATATTTTTTCTTGCTAATGCTTGTGTGCATTTTAAATACTCCCTACTTCGGCCATCATCAGTTATTTTGCTGCCCAAATAGGAAAACTGATCCAGGATGTAGGTTGCAGTAGGTACTGGGAGATTAAGAAGCTTGCACAGGATAGAGTAGCATGGAGAGCTGCATCAAACCACTCTCAGGACTGAAGACCACAACAACAACAACAACAACAACAACAACTAATGTGACATTTGTATTATATGTTTACGAATTATGACGATAGTGTTTGCAATCCGAGCGCGAACCGAGGAGACTCTGGAGAACATTTGTGCGCGTGTGTGTGTGTGTGTGTGTGTGTGTGTGTGTGTGTGTGTGTGTGTGTGTGTGTGTGTGTGACCGTCAGCCGGTACCGGATTTTTCTGGGGGCTGGGGGAGGGGATAAAACTTTGAAGTACGGCAGGAGTGGAGTAGTTGCGGGTGAATGTCATTGCTCGCAACGAGCAGCCCGCGAAAGGCTGCCGTGGCGGCGTGGCCACTGCGACTGCGCGTGCGCGGGCGGCGGAGGCCCGGAGCTCCCGGCGGAGCGGAGACCGCGGCAGTAGCACGCGAGGCGCCGCGACACCCGCCACGGCCGCCGCCATGACGACCACGGCGTCGACGCCGCCGCCGCTGCTGCCGCCGCCACCGCTGCCGCTGCCGAGGCCCCCAGTAAGAGCGCCACTCTGTCCGTCTGTTCAGGGCCTTCCTCAGTAGGAGTCCTATTGTTACGTCAGTCCTCTCGCTTACAAGGGAACCTCCCCATCGCACCCCCCCTCAGATTTAGTTATAAGTTGGCACAGTGGATTGGCCTTGAAAAACTGAACACAGATAATCGAGAAAACAGGAAGAAGTTGTGTGGAACTGTAAAAAAAATAAGCAAAATATACAAACTGAGTAGTTCATCTGCAAGATAGGCAACATCAAGGAACATATGAACTCAGATGTGCCGTGGTCCAGCGGTTACCGTGAGCAGCTAAGGAACGAGAGGTCCTTGGTTCAAGTCTTCCCTCGAGTGAAAAGTTTTAATTTTTTATTTTCAGACAATTGTTATATGTCCGTCCGTCCGTCCGATGCGAGGTAACTGCGCCGTAGTATGGGGACGCTACACCTAAAAAAAAACATCGAAACACACGACGTCAGTCGACTACAGCGCACGGAAGAGAGAGTATTCGTGCTAACGAGGCTCCCTGGCTGGCAGTTGACTGTTCGCTACTTTGGACGAGAGTGCATTAAATACGTTAGATGTATTCCGTGGGCAATATGAATCCAGCAAATATAGCTCGCGACTTCAACAACAAGGTCAATGAATATTTTCCTGTGGAGGAATCGGTTGACCTATGACCTTGCGATCAAATGTTTTCGGTTCCAATTGGAGAGCCACATCCTTTCGTCTACTAATCGCACGGTTTTGCGGTGCGGTCGCAAAACACAAACACTAAACTTATTACAGTGATCAGAGACGTCAATGAACGAACGGGCAGATCATAACTTTGCGAAAATAAAGAAAGTAAACTTTTCACTCGAGGGAAGACTTGAACCGAGGACCTCTTGTCCTGCAGCTGCTCACGCTAACCACGGGACCACGGCGCTCCCGAGCTCACACTATCCCTGATGTTGCATATCTTGCGCATGGACTACTCAGTTTCTATATTTTGCTCATTTTTTTCGTAGTTCCACACAACTTCTTCCTGTTTTCTCGATTGACCTGTGTTCGGTTTCTCAAGGCCTATCCACTGTGCCAACTTAAAACTAAATCTGAGAGGGTGCGGTGGGGAGGTTCCCTTGTTAGAACCGTCGCAGCTGCACTAGCTCCTGTCTTCTGTGGAGCAGTACACGAGGGCCCGTGTACTGAGGGATGCGGGAGGTGGCGTTTCCTTATACGGAGACCGTGTTTTCGTTGGCGTGGGTAATTACAAATGCGATAAAAAATTCTCTGAGCACTCCGCGTAGAACGAGAAACACACTTTGAATACTTTAAACTTCTACATAAACACATTTCATTAGCGGTCCACCAGACTGCCACACAAAGTGCGAAATGTGTAGGTCAGGTGCACGTCTTGTAAAAATGTCCATAACTCTTTTACAAAAAATAAACTCACCAAATAAACACAGCCAATGTGGGGAAAAAATGCCGCCTTCATTTAATAAATTTACGGCTGCCGTACGCGCTCTGAATACGATGACTGGGTGATGAAAGTGAAAAAGTATTCAAACTTTCGTCCCTTCCGCAAACTACGTGATCGTTAAACAAGCACGGACACAGGTATCGAAAAGAAAACAACAAAAGAAAATTTAAAAATTATGGATGCGGCTTTAATTCTCATAGTGAAATGCCAGAAAGACTTAGCGAATGGTGAATATTTCGGCTATTTTAGTCGTCCGTTTTTGGACATAGCTTGGCTTGGGCGTGGAGCACGCGACACAGCCCACAACACAACTTGACTCCATTCCAGCTCTTTCCCACTATTTCTCTGTTAGGATTCTTACGTACTTCTTAAAGGTTTCTCAGTATAGCCATGTAGAGCAACAAAAAACCTTAATTCAAAGTTTATTTTCTATAAAATGCATATTTGAACCATGAACACTTTTTATTTTAAATTCAAATATCTACCGGTTTCAGTCTTGGACCATCTTCACTACTGCTCTTTATACGTTTATATTCCTATATTTGCTTTTAAAGTCTCTGTGTCATGTACTTACATTCATGGCATGCACTAGACATTTTAAGTAACGCCTAATGCAATATGGTGGCTTAAACCATTTTAACCCTTCATCCGTGAAGATAGTTAAAGACCGAAAGCGGTAGATATTTGGGTTTAAAATAAAAACAGCTGGTGGTTCAAATATGCATTTTATACATTACTTAACGGCTGTTGACAGTCATTTTCCAATAACGTTTCTTTTCTGTACTGTCAGAAATTAAGTACCTGAATTTACGCTCTCTCTCTCTCTCTCTCTCTCTCTCTCTCTCTCTCTCTCTCTCTCTCCTTTTTCTTTTTTCTTTTTCGTATGTGTAAAGCAGTTGGCCTTTTGTTGTAGATTTCACAGTCGTTTTGCCATGGATGTGCAACAACAGTAGTCAGACAGATACTAAACCCAAAAACTAATGGCGTGCGACGTAAGTCATTGGCCCACATCCAACTTTACCTGTGTGTTAAACCTTGTGGACAGTGGCCGAGGGCTAATGCCAACACATTCCTTGCTTCGTTCTTGATGCTGTCGATCTTATACTAGTATACATATCTTACACATTCTTCTTTGTTCTTATTAAATCTTCTTTATCGTATGTCTACAACTAAAATCATCTACCGCCTCAGCCAAACCGCTGCTTTACTTTAGCGTGAATACAAATAGAATTTCCGTCATACTCGCACACACGTGTCCTGTATACAAACGCAATTGACACCTCAAACTATCTGGAGATCTCTGCATCTCACAAGCAAACAGTAACGACGGAATTTGCGTAAATGACAGGAGCATACAGTGTGGCAATATTTACCTCCTACTAGAATGCGCTCTTGTCGGTTACATAGGACGAAACTCCTTTTTTCTTTCATGTGAATCTCCTATGCAGTGCGTCAAACCGACTGTGTTTTAGTATGGGAGCTATTTATGACTGGTAATTTGCCGCTTAAGCCCCGAGTGAAATGGAATATTTCTTTTGAAGGACAAAATGAAATAAATTTACGGTGGATCCGGAATAAATGCAATTACTCTTTATGTTGAACTTTCGTGGCAGGAATACTATTTTTTGCATTGTTGTACAGCATTATTGACGACATGCATTGTCAGTGGTAGCGTACTAGCGATGAATAGGATACATAGATGCACTGTAACGGCAGGAGTTTCTGTATCAGGAACTACATGACGATAATTTTCACAGTGACGTCCTATTTCGGCAATATGTTTGTGACCAAATTGAAATGAGTACATATTTTTCCCGCTTTGTGTTGTTTTCGGGTGAACCAAACAGAACGAACCATGGTGAGGTCGGTAGCGACACATACATTACAGGAGTCTGGTGAAGTGGCATTAGTCGCGCGAGGAAAATCGGCGTCCGAGGCCTGTAAACATCTGGTGTGGAATAATGGGAAGAAAACTTGTTGATCATTACAGTTTTAACGGTATTTTGAATGGGCAAACGTATGGAAACTCTTTTGAGGACAAATAACAATTTTTTGTGGAAAGTTTGTCTCTAACAACGTCGAGTAACGTGGTTCGAACACGTTGGCGGCCCAGGAAATTAGTCACGAAAAGCAGGGGAAGCGATAGATAGCAGTTAAAACGGAAAAGGCTGCACAGTAAATTGGCGTGCTAGATCACCAGATCTTACATTTTCTCTAGAGATAAAATACATCAAAATGCCACCAAGTCGTACAGATGTGACTGAACTCCTTAGAAACACTGCAGACACGTTGACGAGGAATTACTATTGCATGACAGGGATAATTTGAAAGTAGGAATAAAATAAATGTATTGGAGGTTCAAGTTCATAACTTCGTACATGTCCTGAATTTTTACTAAATAAGTAGAAAAATGTGTTAGAGTACAACATTTATTTTCTCCTAGAGCATGAATATGTATTTTAAAATATGGATACCACTTTTTTTTAAAAATGTGGTGTCTTGTTTCGCAAGCGACTATCTAGTAGGAAACCAAGAACTCCCATCCCCCCCCCTCCCCCTCCCTGCCCCAATCTGAAGTGAAGCACCCAGAAGGAAAGGAGGAAAACAGATTATTAACGAGTGAAGGGAGTTTGTGGTCTTTTTTCAGTGTTTACAGAATTAGTAAAAAAAAAAACCTTGGCAGCATGAATCCACTTATCAGTATGACATGGTGACATTGCAACCACCACTACCACACTCCCTTCTCCCACCTCCCTGCCTAAATGCGTGCACTGGATTCGGTTGGAAAGGTGGAAAGGCAAGCTATCCCACAACTGTTGCAACTGGTCCTTTGTATCCTGTATACTGGCACTCCGAGCTGGCTCCACACATGATCCGTTTGGGACACATCTGAGGGTCTTGCTGGTCACGGGAGTAAGTCAACATAGCGCAGACAATTCATAGAAACAAGTGTAGTGTGTGGATGAACACTGTCCTGTTGAAATATGGCACCACGACACAGTCCCATAAGAAGTAACACATGAGGATGCAGGAAGCATGTGACGTACCGCTGTGCCGTCAGAGTTGCCTCAGTCACTACCAGCTGTCACCTTAAGCAATGCCCGATGTCTCTCCACATGTCGCGTGGAGTAAGATTGCTGTGCCTGTCCGAGACATTGGGAGAACGCAACCTCTCCCCAGGCCGCCGCCATACTCGCTGACAGTGGTCACCCAGGATAGTGCAGAACCACGATTCATAGCTGAACGCCATGCGGCAGCATTCATCAGCAGTACATGCTTCCCGGGCACAAGACCACTCGAAACGCAGCCGTTTGTGTTTCGGTATTAACGGCTGCCTATGCGTGGGACGTTAACACCCGAGCTTCGTTGCTTCTAGTCCCGACCAGTGGTGCACGATGACACAGAACATTGTAGTGAGTCCATTACTCGTTCTCAAATGGCAGGAGCAGGTGTGGATCGATTACATTGTGCTTGATGCACAGTATACCAATCCTCCCGTGTGTTAGTCAGATGTGTTCGGTTGGAACATTGACGAAGAGTACGCCTGCCATCACTTTCTGATGCAGTCCAAACATTGGGCAACTGTTACACCCAAATACCCAGAACATCTGGATGTTGCACGAACCAGCCGGCCAACTGGAGACCGACATTGAGTCCCGTTTCAGTCTCTGGCAGATGCTAATAACGCTGTCTCACACGGTTACGCGGTATCTCCCTGTCTTTCGCAGTGGTCACTCAACGTCTCGCGTTGATCACACCACTAGTGTACCCTATCAGACCTGCTAAGAGCTCCAAACACAACTACTTTGATGCACTCTCATTGCAGTTGTACCTTTTACAGAGACAGCAGCTTTAATAATTTATCCTAGATGCCCGTCAATGTTGTGTGCGTGTACGAAATTACATTGGCTTCCGACCATGTCTTTGAGGACTTTACCTTTTTTGTCAGGCAGTACATTTGACTAATAAGCAAGTAAAACCTTTATAATTGAAGACGTAAAACCCTAGTGATGTTGGTTATATTAGTTTCGGATTATTTACGCTTACACTAATGGAAAAAGTCAAAAATAATACTGCTAATGCTCGATGGTGCCGGCCGGAGTGGCCGAGCGGTTCTAGGCGCTACAGTCTGGAACCGCGCGTCCGCTACGGTGGCAGGTTCGAATCCTGCCTCGGGCATGGATGTGTGTGACGTCCTTAGGTTAGTTAGGTTTAAGTAGTTCTACGTTCTACGAGACTGATGACCTCAGAAGTGAAGTCCCATAGTGCTCAGAGCCATTTGAGTCATTTTTGCTTGATGGTAAAATTTTGCCACACGAACTGGAACATATCGCAAGCGATTAACTATTATGGCACTGTAAGCGAGAAAAAGTTTACAAAAGGTTTGAGATTATGTGTTAAGTTTTTGGAAGTCGCTAATTGTTCTCACTCTCAAGTACCGAGAGAATATTAATGCGGGGAATTTGCGCGTCGTGATGTTAGGCTGCCTGAAGACATTTACATAGTTTCATATTTGACTTACTGTGTTAAACCTTAAGATTATACCTCCTGATAAGTGGGTTATTACAGCATCTTGAAGTTTTAAATACTGAAAATAAACATATTTTTGCCACTGTAAGCCGTTAGACGGGTAGTATCATCTTGTAAACCCAGTCATTGAAGCAGATTTGGTCTTTACTATTTCCTTGTGGATTCATTTCTTTTTCATATGATCCTAGTGTGTATGTGAGGAACAGTAATAGAAGATTCGGTTAGTATTAGACAATCATGCACTAGAGAACCGCTTTATGTCACATTTTCACATATAAGACGCCTGCTAACAGAAACACGTTTTATTACAGTTTCTTATTTGTCACGGTTATCCATCCTACAGCGCTCAGGATTATTTTATTTAGACATTCGACTAGTGTTGTTGAGCCTAGTGACCCAGTGGCGTAGCTAACCACGTGTGATAAGGCGGTCAGAGGCGACGCAGGAAACAGTAGCAAGGCGCCGACACGCAACCAGGACGACACAGGTCCCTTGCTCAGATACCAAGTTCGAGGGAAGGCGTTGTCGCCGAGGAGTCTGTAGATAACGGTACGCACGGCGGAAGCTGCCGTTGACAGGGACAAGTTCGCACTTTCTGTATGTTAGGTACTACGGTTGCGACGTAGCAAATTTTCCCGTATATCCAGGAGCTGAATATGGTGTTGGTATTATAATACGGGATGCGGCTGTAAAATAACGGGACTTATGCTGTCACGGACAAAATACACATGCGCCAAAGATGAACGACAGATAGCTGTGAAGCGTGACCTCCTTCTCAGTCGAATGTGGCATCTCTGATTTCTGTAGAGAAATCAGTGTGGCCATGGCCTTCGTTTGAGTAAGAACTGTTGTTTTGTTCTGCCTGAAGAATTATAAGTTAGAGCAACGAATTGCCGTGAAGTTTCACACGAAACTTGGAAGATTTGCTACTGAAACCTGTCTGTTACTAAAAGAAGTCTCTTGCGGGGAGTGTTTATCACTTACGTGAGTTTTTGAGTGGTTCAGACGTTTCCGAGATGCCCTAAAAGACGTTGAAAATGACTCACACCCAGGACGGATGAAAACATTGAAAAACTAGGTAGTCTGAGTCGATCTGACGATCAGTTGAACTTCCAGTCGATTGCTGAATACCATAAGGCAAATTTTACATAACCAATTTAACATGAGAACAGTGTATGCGAAATTGTGCCGAAAATTATTACGGTCGAACAAAAAGGAGCTCGTGAAAATGTTTGCGACAACGCTTTGAATACCACTGAAAATGATCCTAATTTCTTAGGAAGACTTAAAACATGTGACGAATCTTGGTTTTTTGGTTATGATCCAGAAACTAAGCTGCATAAAGACAACACACGGATCATACCGCATTGTCCGTTAGGGATTTCTAGCGAAGTCAGCATCCCAGTGTTAGACCACCCACCTTATTCGCCTGACGTAGCACCATACGACTGCATTAAAAGGAACTAGATTTCAGTTCGCTGAAGCACTGAAAGAAAAAGTAGCTGGCAGCATAAATTAGCTCTGTGTGTGTCAGTCTTTCTTTAAGAAGCGCTCAAATGTTTGTTGTTATGAGCTGTAATGAAACACTCCGCACCGCTATTTCTCGCGTAGTTAGTTCCAGATTAAACCGACTGAGATAAAGAAACACAGGAAAAAATGAGCGAAGAAAGATAAATTTAACGCTCCCCTCGACGCGAAGTGTCATTGAAATTTGTTATTCGTAAATAATTATTTGTTTTATGTTCGGGCAAAAATATTTGCTTTCTCTACGGGAGTTGTCAAGAAATACCGTGAAACGCAAACTGAAGTAAACACGAATCACAATAATATTTTGTTTATTTACGACGCGTGTATACGTTACAAACTTTTTAGCCAGTAACGTAGCATTTGCAGTTACAAAAACTATCAACTTCGGTACTCGAAAGGTGTGTTACACAAAGGCTCGGCAGCAAAGGACAAGCGCCTTGAATATATCAAAATTAAAAACGAAACAATAAAAATCTCTTGCTCACTGCAGGAAACGGCGTGTACTTAAACTCCGTTAATATCGTCACGACCATGTGTTTTGTATCGCGACTCTGACCTGGAGTACTGGCACCGGCTGGTGTAAGTGTGCACCATGAATAAAAATATATTTATTAATAATTGCGCAATAATGCCACATGTTGCAGCAAATGGTGTAGTCCTCACAGCGTAAATTAGTCAGGACAGCGCACTGCAGTCGTTACTTCAAAGAAAGTACGCTGCATAACAGCTGCAGAGTGTCTAGAGCACGAACCCATTGTTTCCAAGATGGGTTCGTAGTGTCTACCGTTCACCTAACGTAAAAAGTAATGTGTTAACAAGATGACGCAGCACTAATATAATAAGCATAATCTGTTACACACAATAGCGACAAGAATCGCGTACTACAAAAAGTTAAATAAAAGAAACACAACTATCGGAACAAGAGGAAGTGCATAACGTGAAAATCACAGCCGTTTGCTGTACTTACACGGTCAAATGGTACATCAGGTCGCAGAATGATAGATATGTTCTATTGTTAATGCCTCCAACTGTTACTGTCTGCAAGTTGGGAAAACGCTGGCCGGCCGAAGTGGCCGTGCGGTTAAAGGCGCTGCAGTCTGGAACCGCAAGACCGCTACGGTCGCAGGTTCGAATCCTGCCTCGGGCATGGATGTTTGTGATGTCCTTAGGTTAGTTAGGTTTAACTAGTTCTAAGTTCTAGGGGACTAATGACCTCAGCAGTTGAGTCCCATAGTGCTCAGAGCCATTTGACCATTTGGGAAAACGCTACTGCTCTGCAGCTGTGCACAGATTTCACGCCTAGCGGCCCAAAATAGCTTTAAAGTTCTTTATTAGGGCAGTGAAAGTAACGAAAAAAAGTGTATCCGTGTGTATTAGTTACTAAAAGCAACAGTACTCGTTACAAACATATCGTTAGTCGTTACTTTCGATACCGATGACGTCGTAAAACTCGTATGGAAGCCAGTTGCATACATACGATTACGTCTTGATACTCCGATGAATTTTTTGTACTTGAATGCGTTCGAAGGGTGTTTAACAATGAAAAATGTTTTAAATTATTTAATGTTGAAGTTAGACGTACTTTCACAAATGCAAGATATGTATATGCTTTTTAAATAACTGATAAGCGACATGAAAATAATGTTCTCAGTTTTTCAATCAACTAAAAAAACTGCTTCATTTCAAAGTAGGATCCGAATGATGAACTTACATAAAAATATTTTAATTATATATGTGAAATACTTTAAATCAGACTTCGGTAATTTTGAAGAAAGCGACCAAAGCTACGCATACCGGTATATCGAACTGCGTGTCCATGACTTTTACTTCGGTTGGGAAGTCTTTTTACAACAATCAACATATGTAGGCTATAATACAATTGTCATCAGAAAACGCATATTGTATCACAACTGCGTTTTAGAGAAACCTTTGGTTCACGTTTGAAAACAAATTTTTTACAAGATATATTTTTAAATTTGATGTAGAACCACCTTTCACGGAATAAAAAAATGGTTCAAATGGCTCTGAGCACTATGGGACTTAACATCTTAGGTCATCAGTCACCTGGAACTTAGAACTACTTGAACCGAACTAACCTAAGGACATCACACACATCCACGCCCGAGGCAGGATTCGAACCTGCGACCGTAGCAGCCCCGCGGTTCCGGACTGCAGCGCTAGAACCGCACGGCCACCGCGGCCGGCTTTCACGGAATATAAGGTACGGCAAAGATCACATGCCATATCACCGGTAACCTCGGTAAAAATGTTTCACACTTCTTTTCTTGTCCATTGTAAATCTGACTGAAGTGAATAATGCAGAGCTGTACAGACGTCCTGATTGACAAAAGGGTCATAAGTCGGGAAAAGGATTAAAAATGACAAGTACTGTTTCCGCACTCTATCTTGGAGGCTTGGCCTGAAGTTTGCTCAGAGAATGTCAGAACAATTGGAATATTTCTAATAACTTTTTATACACCTTTGTATGTTAGATGAGATAAAAAACGAACAATAACCACTAAACTGAAACATTTGCAGGTAAAAAATAAAAAAAAGACCCATGTGTTTGCATTAAAGGTGGATCTACAGATCAAATGGTTCAAATGGCTCTGAGCACTATGGGACTCAACTGCTGTGGTCATAAGTCCCCTAGAACGTAGAACTACTTAAACCTAACTAACCTAAGGACAGCACACACAACACCCAGCCATCACGAGGCAGAGAAAATCCCTGACCCCGCCGGGAATCGAACCCGGGAACCCGGGCGTGGGAAGCGAGAACGCTACCGCACGGCCACGAGATGCGGGCGATCTACAGATCATAGAGGATTAATATGCAAACACGGGCCAAGAAGTAGATCGAAAATATCTTATAACAAACAATGACCTTATAAACCATTGAGCTCTACACTTAAATTAGTCAAAGAGGCTATGTAAATTACTCACCTCATAATAAATATTAATACAGAATATTCCAGTTCCAAAAACAATATTTTAAATCAAACTAATTTTCCACGACAACAAAGGTCGTACAGTACAAACCATATACTGTATATAGCAACTACTGCGCCGATGCGCGCGCATCCTCAAGTCTTCCGAAACCGGCCTATTGGAACCGAGCGAGCCGAGTCCATAGCGAAATGAGGTAACGAGTTCCATCCCATATACCGAATCTAGTAGCAACGCCGTACACTTTGTATACTTACGATTCGTACCGCATTCGCCGTTGCCGCATTCCAATATACGCATGCTCCATGTTGGTGTCCGTTGCAGAGCGCGTATCGATAGATGCGAGTAACGAAATAATGTACGAGTAACGATTCGCTAGTTCGAGTCAGCCAAAATATTCGTTACTCAGTACCAAATACATACGGTTTGCTACAGGTCCGTTCATTTTACTCCACAGCCGCTCTTGGGTTTTATATTGCAGTCATTTCCTAGTGGAATCCGAAAATGGTAGGTGGCAAAGCGTTACTCTTTCAACCTTGATTAGTCACAGCACGACTTTCATATTTCAGTATCTGAAACATGTCGTGGAGTAAAATAATGATTTTTTTAACTCCTGGAGCGGCTATTCATTAACCTATTATTTTATTTCGAGGGATTCGATAAAGAACATGCATTTTATCCGTTGTCAATTGGAAATCTAATCTGGTTATTCTTCTTTAGTCATTTAGTCACATTATCTCCTTAAGTCACCGGTTTCATAGAATGATGCTGTTGAAGAAGGCGTATTTGAAAAGTAAGGGCCACTAACTTGCATTTAAATATTGTTAACTCAGATCAACGTTTTACGAATAGAACTCCATCTGATGTTCGATAACAAAGCCGCAGAAGCAGTAGTTTCCATTCAGATGGAGCACTAGGAGAACGAGTGACAAGAACGGGAGAAAGGAATACAGTAGAAGAAGAATGGGTAGCTGTGAGAGATGAAATAGTGAAAGCAGCAGAGGCTCAAGTAGGCAAAAAGACGAGGGCTCGTAGAAATCCTTGGGTAACACAAGGGATATCGAATTTAATTGATGAAAAGAGAAAATATAAAAATGCAATAAATGAAGCAGGCGAAAAGGAATACAAACGTCTCAAAAATGAGATCGACAGGAAGTGCAAAATGGCTAAGCAGGAAAGGCTAGAGGATGTAAAAGCATATATCACTACGGGTAAGATAGATGCCGCCTACAGGAAAATGAAAGAGACCTTTGGAGAAAATAGAACCACCTCTATGAATATGAAGAGCTCAGATGGAAAACCAGTCCTAAGCAAAGAATGGAAAACAGAAGGGTGGAAGGAATATGGTTCAGATGGCTCTAAGTACTATGGGACTTAACATCTGGGGTCATCAGTCCCCTAGACTTAGAACTACTTAAACCTACCTAACCTAAGGACATCTCACACATCCATGCCCGAGGCAGCATTCGAACCTTCGACCGGAGCAGCAGCCCGGTTCCGGATTGAAGCGCCTAGAACCGCTCAGCCACAGCGGTCGGCGTGGAAGGAATATATCGAGGTTCTATACAAGGGCGATGTACTTGAGGGCAATATTGTGGAATTGGAAGAGGACGTAGATGAAAATGAGATGGGAGATACGAAAATTTAACAGAGCGCTAATACACCTAAGTCGAAACAAGGCCACAGGCGTAGACAACATTCCATTAGAACTACTGATAGCCTTGGGAGAGCCGGTAATGACAAAACTCTTCCATCTGGTGAGCAACATCATGAGATAGGCGAAATACCCCAAAACTTCAAGAAGAATATATTAATTCCAATACCAAAGAAAGTAGGTGTTGACTGGTGTGAAAATTACGGAACTATCAGTTTAATAAGTCACTGTTGCAAAATACTGACAAGAATCCTTCACAGAACAATGAAAAAACTGGTAGATGCCGACCTTGGGGAAGATCAGTTTCGATCCCGTCTCAATGTATGAACACGCGAGGCAGTACTAACCCTGCGACTCAGCTTAGAAGATGGGTTAAGGAAAGGCAAATCTACGTTTATAGCTTTTGACCATGTTGACTGGAATGCTTTCTCTCAAATTCTGAAGGTGTAAGGAGTAAAATACGGGGAGCGAAAGGCTATTCACAATTTATACAGAAACCAGATGGCAGTTACAAGAGTCGAGGGGCATGAAAGGGAAGCAGTGGTTGCGAATGGAGTGAGACAGGGTTGTAGCATATTCCCGATGTTCATTCAATCTGTATATTGAGCAAGCAGTAAAGGAAACAAAAGAAAAATTTGGAGAAGAAATAAAAACTTTTAAGTTGGCCGATGACATTTTAATTCCGTCAGAGACAGCAGAGGACTTCGAAGAACAGTTGAACTGAATAAACTTTGTCTTGAAAGGAGGAATATAAGATGAACGTCAACAAAAGCAAAAAGAGGATAATGAAATGTAGTCTAATTAAATCAGGCGATGGTGAAGGAACTTAATTAGGAAATGAGACACCCAAGATAAGATGAGTTTTTCTATTTGGGCAGCAAAAAACTAATGATGGTCGAAGTGGGAGGATGTAAGAAGCAGACTGACGAAGGCAAGGAAAACGTTTCTGAAGAAGATAAATTTATTAACATGGAATATGGATTTAAGTGTCAGAAACTCTTTTCTGAAAGTATTTGTGTGGAGTATGTAAATTCCAAGCAATACACTGCTGCTGTTCACAAAATAGTCTTCTTCTGGATAGTTGTGAAACAGAAATTTTCTTTTCTGTCATCTTGTATTTTTCTTAACCCTTTCCGTAGCTAAAATAATAGTGCCACGTTAGTGTGGCAAGTGATACCTTCAGGCAGATTAAAGTAATCTTCTGATGGTTACAATTTCTTCCTGTAGAATCTAAAATTGGCTCTTTTCCAAATAAAGGAATAAATAATACTATTAACATAGGATGGTTCTGCAAGTTTTGCTGTTTTACCATGCTCTTGTGACACGTTGTTTTGTACTAAGTATTGACTTAAAAAAATTGATTCACATTTGTATCATAATTTTCAGCGTGCTACCATACGTCAAAGTAATCTCTTTGTCCTCGTGTTCTTATTCCATATGTTCACAGTATTCTTCTAGTGTTGTACGACGATGATTGAGAATATAAGCAGCGGTGTGACGTTAAATCCAAATGGCGGTAATTTGCTTCCTGCGGGGGTATCGTATTTTTTCTGGTATGGTTAATTCCATGATGTCGATGTTGTGTGATCAGTTATCGCTAGTCTACTTCCCATGTGTGCTGTGATCAGTCCAGCTGTACCACGGATCAGCCTGTGAATTAAGGTGTCCACGTGACCGAATATCTTACAGGCGGGTGTGGGACTCACGTGGATGTTGTGGCGTTTCTCATTGGTTGGAACTTTGTCGCTGGTAATTAGATACCATGTAGACAGGACGCGTCATGGCAATACAGAGCTATGGATATTTCGCGAAATGATATTCCACTTAGCTTGCGGGTACTTTTGAATGATTCTGTTTTCTATGCCATCTACTGCGAGAAAACTATAGATTTTCACGTTGGTACAAGGTGGATGGATGTTGTCAGCTTGTCGTATGTAACTGAACTCGCAGTAGTAGTCTAATATGGCGAGAGGTTATTGGTATCATAGCTTCATTAATGGATTGCATCATATTGCATGGCTTCAGGTTTAGCGTTAAGTTCTTAACTGAGCTCTGTGGGTCTTCGTTGGTAGTTTTGTGCATACGGTTGATTAGTAAGGTCAGACACTTATGTCTGGCACTGAAGAGACGAATACCCCTTCGTGAGGTTGGTAAGGTCAAAGTTTTAAAGCTTACTTTAAGAATGTGGCTTCTGAAGACATACCAATAGAACGCCTTCTTAATGCTGTCTGCAAGGTGATATGAGACTGGTGGGATTTGGCCTAGGCAGTACATTCTGCTCGCTATAGATATTTTAACTCTATCTCCTGTTTGTAGGAGATCTAATTCGCTGTCAGAACAGATGCATGTTGTGGCTCTGATCATGTGAAGCATGTCTGTCCACTCATTTGTCGTCATCACGTCTGGTAATGCACCCTAGTTGACTGAGAGATTTGTTCTGTGCCCTCATTGCACACCAGTCGAGATGGGCAGCGTCACCGATGCCTCCTCCCACATGGATCAACGTCGTTTCTTTTTAGTTTCTTACCGGTGACCATTGACAAGGTTCTCCACTTACGTCGCATTTCACGTATTTTTTTGCTGTTTCTTTTTTGGGTAAAGGCATAATGAAGCCTTATTTGAGTTCCTCTGGTACAGATTCAAGCTCCCTCAATTCATTAGCAAGTTGAATTAAATTTGGGGCCACGGTATTCCAATAATGTTGATAAAATTCCCCACCGGGACCATCGGGCCCAGGAGTTTTTAGTTACGTGGCGTTGAGCACGGCCTGTTTTACCTCACCTGCACTGAATAGACAATGCGGAAACTATTTCATTGAATACTTCGATGCAAAGCACGTCACTGATCTGCTGCCTGTCGTAAAGTTCTCTGTATTAGTTACACATGTGATCTCGGCGCTGCTCGCAAAGTCACAAGCGCCTAGCAACCGGCCCGGCCCCGCCGTGCAGTTGTGCCGTGCCGTGCTGCGTTCTTGCAGAACTGCAGGCGTCAAAACGTCGCACTGTGCGGCATTCATATCGGTACGTGCACGATATCAACATGTTCCAAACAGAATGAGACTTTCACTCTGCAGCGGAGTGTGCGCTGATATGAAACTTCCTGGCAGATTAAAACTGTGTGCCCGACCGAGACTCGAACTCGGGACCTTTGCCTTTCGCGGGGAAGTGCTCTACCATCTGAGCTACCGAAGCACGACTCACGTCCGGTACTCACAGCTTTACTTCTGCCAGTATCTCGTCTCCTACCTTCCAAACTTTACAGGAGCTCTGTTCGCAGAAGAGCTTCTGTAAAGTTTGGAAGGTAGGAGACGAGATACTGGCAGAAGTAAAGCTGTGAGTACCGGACGTGAGTCGTGCTTCGGTAGCTCAGATGGTAGAGCACTTGCCCGCAAAAGGCAAAGGTCCCGAGTTCGAGTCTCGGTCGGGGACACAGTTTTAATCTGCCAGGAAGTTTCATGTTCCAAACAGTCGTGTGCGGTTACTCGAGTTTTCAGGGTGTCACGAATCTCTTCTATTCATCACGGAGATAAAGGTTGAAGTTTTCTGGATAGCTCTTAGCTTATCGACCATTTTTGTACGTATCGGAAGAACGGACATACTGTAGCCATCCTACAGTACAAAGGTAAAGTTTAAACATTACGATCTTCCCCATACCAGACAAACTCAGCATATCGCTTGGTTGTTTTACATTAGTTGTGGTATGGTGTGTGCGCCTCAGTCGGCTTTGTACCATTTATTCATGGGTGGTTCGTAAGAAAACCCCTGAAAACCACGATTTTTGGGTACCAAAAGTACGAATAGTGGCGATGGCCACTTCTATAACTTCTATACATGGAAAATCGTCGAAATGTTTACCACATGCTCTTAAGATAGTCATCTCGGGAACCTGCAACATTTCTTCGGTATTATTATCCGTTACCGAGATCCAGAGGCTCACATTTACCGGACGTACGCACATAACATATACACGTAATATCCGGTCTGAGATGTAAGTGTAGTTTTAACTCAAGTAGCGAACACATGGCAAGGTTTCTGGGGTCATTGCAAGCGTTCTGAGGTCGCCAAACTATGTTTTAGTTGTCCTTTTTTCGTCAACACAACTTTGACGCGTTCTCTTTGTAAAACGGGCAGTTCGGGCCTATACAGGCTGTCTTGATCAGTAAATTAATCGATGGTGCCACCTAACGAAGTAAGCATCTTACAAAAAATTACTTTGTCATACGAAATTATTTGTACTTACAGATCACACACCACGTTTTTTGCGCACCGTAGGTGTAGCAGAAAAATATTGTGCATTTTTATGTGAGGTAGTATAAAGTAAATTTTATTATATCATGTATTCTTGTTGTTTGTATGTGTCGGAATATATATTGCCAGCACAAGAAATTTGTTGAAACTACATTCACGTACAGAATTCGTTGTATCTAAGCAGCACATCAAGCTGCGACAGGGAAAAGAAGGTAACTAGCTGAATAAAAGGCGAATATCCTCCTCTTTTAAAGATTCTGACAGAAAAGTGGGGAACCACATGCGTCAGTCCTCATTCCTTACGAATAGTTTTGACTTGCGAACATATTCGCGCTTTCTTGTGCTTAAAGAGAGTAGCAGAGGGACAGTGTAGGTGGAAGAGAGAAGAAACAGTGTCAGTGGGAGAGGAGGAGGAGGAGGAGGAGGAGGAGGAGGCAATGATGGTGAGGGAAAGGGGGGGGGGGGGAGAGAGAGAGAGAGAGAAACGATGGATGGATGAATGGATGAAGACAACAGCCAAAGACAGAGACAGTGGGAGTGAAAAAGAGGAATTAATGGAGACCGTACATAGGCTTTGGGGGATCAGCATCCCTTTTACTGTCCTTTTGTTTTCTTGTAAAGTGGGTGTTTGGTGGCACTGTGGAAACGCTCCTCAACTGGTGCACGCTGCCTGCTGATGAGGCATTCGGAAAATAGCGTCGTCTGCAGCTGGAGATTTGGAGCCGCTTCACTCAGAGCCTCCAAGACGCTCCGGTTGCACAGAAAGCGCGATTAGTTCAAATAGGTGCACAGAGCTGACCGCGTTTTTTTGTGACGTGTACATACACGTAAGAAATTACAGTACTGGTGACTGTTGCAGAGGGTTTAGAAATGCAGAGAAGAAGAAAATTGCTAAAAACTTGCTGTCTTTGGAGAGCATGGGAATAAAAGGTATAGCTGTATAACACTGAAATTTGTACATAATAGGTTTTATATTTAGTATTATGAAATTAGTTTTTATTTTCTGTTTGCCTAAGACTCTTAAAAGAGTACCGTACGAACTTCGCCCTCACCGATTTGATTCATGTTGACAGGTTATGTAGGACACGGCTAGGACTTAAACATACGTAAACAGGAAGATGCAACTCTCAACCGTTTTCAAGAAGAATCGAGTCAGAATATTTTAGGCGTGCTTATATATTTTGTATGGTTGCCCATGTTCCAGGTATTCCGCAGTAGAGCGAGTAAACGCTTAGACCCTGTCAGAACTTGTTTTTCTTCAGTCCCACGTAATTCTAACAACAGATAGACGTGGTACGCCACGAAATTGTGTGATGAATGGAAACCGTTTATGAATGTAAACAAACTTTGTTCTGCAGTACGCACAGTGGAAAAAAACGTGCACATGCAAAAATTTGGCGTTCATTATTAGCGCTGTACGGGAATGTCACAATAATTACTATTTTCGATGCTTCATTTATCAGTACCATCCTGATTCACGCAGTAGACTTGTCACAGATGTGGATACGACGATACAAATAAAACGACTGTACTGATTTGATTGAAATTTCTCCGCATTCTTTTTTTTGTTTTCAATCACCTTACGAAAAAAATTTCTCCGTTTTTCGGGATAAAGATTACGAAAACAAAAAATGAATCGGTAAGTGTTGATAATTTGCAGTTCTAATAAATCCAATACAATTACATGGGAATGATTAAAAAAATAAGTACTGGCAGTGAGATTTGATCCAGACACTTTACGGTTGTGAAACTACGCGCTTATTCCCTCGGCTATGGACTCCTTGAACACTACCGACCATGCAAAGTATATAAGCACGCATAAAATTTCCGAATTCGATTTTCTCGAAAACGGTTAAGAGTTGCTTATCCTTGTGCACGTATGTTGAGATCGTAGTCGTGCACTACACACCGTGTCTATATGAATGAAAACGGTTAGGGGAATTTCATACGGTCCCCGTGTCAGAGGATAATGTTCGAATTTAAAGTAACGGGAATGTTGTTTGTTTGAACTTGAAGTGACACATACAGTGCGTCCCAGGAGGAATTGTCAATATACAGAGATAGGATACGATCGCTCATTCGAAGAAAAAGTGTAGAAACATGGGCTCCAAAATGCGTACCTTAAAAGCTATGAACACTACTTCGCTACTGTGAAACACCCATCTTCTACTGAAAAAGTAGCTTTAAGATATGCACTTTAGAGCCATGTTTACTGGAAATTTTTTCTTGTTTTCCTCCATATCATCACCTCTCAAAATAAGGAAAGCAAAGAACTTCCATTAGAAGAGTTTTGCTTCACAGTATCAAAGATTGTTAGGTGTTTAGGTATGGGTTTTAGAGCCCATTTTTTTTTTTTCCTAGGCTTTTTGCTTCGAATGATCGTTCCTGTCATATGCCTGAGTACTGACCATTTCTCCTATGACATCCTGTGTAATAAGAGTCATTTCCACACAGGAAAGAAGTACTTTCGTCTTTTCCGCTTTTTAAAACTACGGCTGTACATTTCGACATAAAATATAGAGCTGCCACCATCCAGAAAATTGGTTTCATCGCTGCGGTACTTCACTAGACATTGCGTCGTTCCCTTTGGTATACTCTGACCACCTCGAACGTTAGAACTGACTTACCCGTGTAACGTGGCCACCGTACAACTGAGTAACTCGGCCTTTTCCACACGAAAAAATAATTCCGTAAGGTATAAAAAGCACTAAGAGAGCAAAAATCGCAGGATCGACCTGGGATCGAACTCTAAATAACTTTTTGGGAGCGTAGCACCTAAACGTTGAAACGACAGCGAGCCATACCACTTGCACCTATTGGAAAAACATTTTCTGAATACAAACAGTACAAAATTTTCAGAGCGAATGCTTTTATACTCTCATGTGACTCGCAAAGCGTGCCACAGCATATGGTGTGAAAGCCGATTCACGCTTTTTCGTGAAATGAGCACGAACGTGTAAACAAGGGGTGATCAAAAAGTTTACGTTCGAAGGCCGTAGAGTTCGGAACTGGTATGTTAATCAGGAAAAATAGCCGTGAGCATTCAGTCAGTCATCCCACCGGCGCAGCAGGTTGAAGATACCCGTTTGGTACAACATTTGTGTCCTGCTGCGTGAAGTAGTGCGTGACCGCCTGCTGCACGACCTAGTCCGACAGGAATCGTAGACCCTTAGAGGCCTTTTTTAAGGGACCGAAAGCATGTTAATCAGATGAGGAGATATCAGTACTATAGGATGGCTGCTAGCGTTTCTCCGTATTGAGTTGGATAACTTGAGCGTACGACATTTCGATATGGAGACGTTCGTTATCTTGAAGCTGCAGCACCTCCTGGTGCACCATTCCACAACGGTGATTTTCGACGGACATGCTGTCTCGTACACAACCCAAATTCTGCTGTGGATGTTTGCCGGTGTTTGTCCTTCGGCGGATAAGAAAAGAATAACAGCACGTAGGACTCGGTTGGACACATTTGGCAATAGTGTCGCCATAGTTCAGGTTTCCCTATTTACCGTTCGCACTTAGGAAAGGCACGAATGTCACACTAAACTCTTGGCTCGGTGCTTATATATATATATATCCGCATCGGCGTCGCGCTACGTTGCATATACGCTGCAGCTATGCTCTCAAACGAAATCTTTTTGGTCGTTCCTTACAGTTTTGCTTGTTAATACCGCTTCTGAGCGCACTGCTCGGTAACTCCTCACCCCATCGGGTCAAATGGGCTTGTGCTCCGTTTGCTACGGGCGGACAACATCAGCGGGAAAGCAGACAGCCCGTACTGACGCTGGTTGAAAGCGCGGATGAGCCACCAGGCGGCGTTTGGCGCCGATCGAGGGTTCACCGCTGTGTCGCTTCGAATGACCACTGCTCTGTAAAGAAAGGTCGCCCGAGGTAATATAATGCCATTTCGTTCATTCGAGCTGTTAGGAAGCGGGCAGGAGTGCATCAAGGTAGCGAATTGTTGAGCAGCATATTGTCGCGGACCACGTGTGTGTGTGTGTGTGTGTGTGTGTGTGTGTGTGTGTGTGTGTGTGTGTGAGAGAGAGAGAGAGAGAGAGAGAGAGAGAGAGAGAGAGAGAGCGCCCGCAGGGGGGTGGGTGAGGGGGGGGGGGGGAAGTTCCTTTGTTGTTCGTGTCTCATGTGTCTGAGGCGCTAGCTTGGAAATTGGAAAAGAGCCCGGAATTTCCCTGTGCAGCTATGAAACAGAGCTTACAGATTGGGTGGTACAAGACCCGGACTGCCGATTCGATTCTGGCGTGGTTTGACTCCATTCCTCGTTTTTCTCTGACTTTATGTATAAGACCTTGTCGTTGGAACGTTAGACGAAACTGACCATTTTTACACCAATACATTTCCAGAATTGCGAAAGAGGAGATATTCGTATTCTCACAGCGTGTCAAGTGATCTGCGCAATGACGGGAATACACTGACGGTAAAGCGCTCCCTCCCGCACTATATGTTCTTACTGTGGGCCCCTACCGTGATCGGGTTTGAAGGAAGTTGTTGCACAAATTCTGCTGAACAGGGGGTCAGTACCGTTATGTATATAACTATTTCCAATGCTGGGTTCTACATTTTTGTCAGGTGTAAAACAATCATCACGATTAACTAACTCATTCGTCAAAATTATTTCGGTACCTTTCCCTCAAAACTTCACTTCAAGAAGTTGAAGAGGAAAGGTTCAAGTGCATGGCATTCCTTACTCTCGTAGGGAATCTTACATCTAAAATAGGTTGCATCCTCTCTAATAATTAAGGTTATATTTCTACCAACAACAACGATAGTCAGGCTCGTCGACTTCGTGAAGCATGGCTGCAATCTACGGAAGGCAGGCACGTATGTGTAAGATACATGTCAAAGTGGTTTGTCAAATATCAGACTATTTTGCGTGCAGTTCATAAGGGATGTGCAAGAGACCGAAGCTATTGAATTACGGTTGACTAACGATTTTATTAGTCGTATTGATGGTTTTTAACATTGACAGAATGTGGGATCACGGAGCTGGCAACAGTTGAACTCTCTTAGATAACGGTACTGTCCCATTGTTGACTACGATTTGTGAAAGAACATCCTTCGCAGAGGGCATCACGGTAGCGTATGTGTCTGCCGCCCGTGTAATATTACTTCCATTACAATTTGCCGCTCACACGCACGCGCTTTCACCCTACCAGTTGGGTGGACGAGGGCACTTTACCGTCACGTCACGGTCCGACTCGCTCGGGAGATGGCTTGACGGTTTTCAGATGGAGTGTTAGCAGCAGACAAAATATGGTAACAGCTGAATTCTTGTAATTGTATGGATCAAGAAAGATGCAGTTGGCTGTGGGCGTTGTCAGTATTATAAGTAGACGAAATAGGGATAAAATTTTCGCTGTGTTTGTTGTTTCTGCTTGGGAGGAGGGCTTAGCGAGAGATCTCCTGGTGCTTCGGCAGGATCGCACATTAGCACGCCGCTCCAGCTGAGCCGCGATGGCAGCCTCTCTTGACGGCAGTCGTTAGCTGCAATTGTCTCCTGCCGGCAGCACCGTGCTGAACAGAAAGGCGGTCGCATTGTCCTGCGACGGTCGTTATGTGGAGCTGTGGCTGCGGCTGACAGCGATAAATCCCCCGTGGCTGGTGGGGGCGGAGTTTCTGGCTGCTGCCTGCTGCCTACTGTCTGGCGGGCGGGCGGCTGCCCTACGGCGCAGCGCCTCATACGGCCGTCTCCTTACCTTCCATTACACCTCGTGCAAAACCTGTATACCCAGAGCCGTATCCAGTAGTAACCCACACGTCTGCTTGCTTAGTACACCACAGGGGGAGGCAGCTAATCGCCCCAACTGTAATAGATACAAAGATGCCCGGTTGGACAGTGAATTGCAGGGACAGGGGCTACTTGAATACATCATATTTCGTGTTCGTGCTATTTTTAAATGGAATCCTATGTTAAATTTTAGCCTAACATGATGGGCTTAAAAAGGTGGTTTCAAATATGTGTATATCATAATATTTAGGCGAATAGTTTTTGAGACCCAGATACGTTCTCGTATCGTGTTCGTTCCCGTATCGTGTTCGTTCTTCGAAGCGGCGTTGTCCAATGCGACCTTTCCTGTTGTGTAGAGTACATGGTAAACGTCGCGAGTGTGTCCTTACACACACACACACACACACACACACACACACACACACACACACACACACACACACATTTACCCGACAATATAATACGTACTGCGATATTTTGCGCAAAAATTAACTGGTGATGTCGCGCAAATATTATTCAGGTATTTGACAAAATAGTAGACAACATACAGTATTAAAATACATGAAGATGTTAATACATTTTAAGTAACAGAAATACAAATGTAAATGACGAGGCCCTTATTGCTCACAATTATTTCGCACGTATTTATTTTTTGTTTGAAAATATTTACTATTGATCACAATACGAAGGAAATACGCACCAAGATGCAAAATACATACTGTACATGATACAAAACTTTACTGAAGCATGTGCTCAAAATGCTTCCCCTCTGCTGCAATGCACATTTGTAGTCGTTGTTCGAATGATTTGTGAACGGCTGCGAGGGTATCACGTGAGATGTCGGCGCACGCTTCGATGATATGTTGCTTCATATCGTCTGGCGTAGTTGGTATTTGAGCATACACTTTATGTTTGATTGCTCCCCACTGCAAAAAATCAAGTGGGGTCAAATCAGGAGACCGGGCTGGCCGCTTCACTTCAGCACGTCGTCCTATTCAAGTCTGGGAACTTTTCATTCAACAGCTCTGTAGCCACACGGGATGAGTGGGCAGGACAGCCGTCGTGTTGGAACAACATGCACTGACGCGGAGTTAGTGGTACATCTTCCAGCAAATGTGCAGAACGTTTCGCACGAACTGTGCATAGTTATTGCCATTCAGTATGCCCGGAATGACGTACGGCCCCACAATGACATTTCCGTCGATGTCGCACCACACGTTAACACTCCACGGTTGCTGATGCTGTACCTGTCGAAGCCAATGAGGGTTCTCTATTGACCAGTAATACATATTACCCAAATTCACATTACCGTGGTTGGTGAAAGTCGCTTCATCAGTAAAAAGCGTCCGTTGAAAAAACGTTGTATCGTCTTGTAGGTGCTGCAGGGCAAACCGCCAAAATTCCTGGCGCCGTTCGAAATCCACACCGGAGAGTGCTTGATATAATGAGAGGTGAAACGGGTGAAATCTATGCCGGTGCAATATGCGTAGAACACTTCTCTGGCTTATACCGCGTTCCGAGGCGATACGTCGCGACGAAACAGTACGGTCGTTATGCGCCAACGCTAGAACGCCCTCTTCATGCACCTCGCCAGTTGCAGTTTTCTGCCTTGTCCTCTGTATGGCGTTCCATGATCGCGATTCAAGTAGTTTCTTGCAAATACGTGCAAGAAGCTGGCGCGTAGGACGCTCACGATCAGGTTACAGCTCTCCGTATCGCTTTATTGCTCTAACAGCATTATTTCTGCGTTCAACATACATTAGAAGCATGTCTAACTTTTCTTCGTTGGTGTACATGCCTGCTCCAAGACGGAAATGCGATGTCTCATTACCCCAGCAGCACATTTATGCCCTTCTCTCCAGCTACCTCGTGCGTCACCTTGCGGCGTTACCGAGAAGCAGGAAACCAATGCCTTCCCTGGTGAACACGATACGAGAACATGTGTGTCTCAACAGCTATTAGCCTAAATATTATGATGTACACATATTTGAAACCGTCTTTTTAAGCCCATCATGTCACGCTACAATTTAACATAGGGTTCCATTTAAAAAAACCAAAGATGGCCTCATCTCTCTGTAATAAAAAATAGCACAAATGTGATGTATTCAAGTAGCCCCTGTCCCTGCAATTCACTGTGCAAACGGCATCTTTGTATATATTACGGTTGGGGAGATAGAAGGGGTGTTATGACTTAGCTGCCTCGTGCGTGTGTGTCAGCAGAACGATGGATGGGGAACACACGCGATATCAGCGCAGCGCGTTTGATCTCCGCCAGATCCAGACTACCCGAGACGTAGGACCCTCAGTTTCACAGGTCCTTCGTCGCGGGGTTTTTCGTGAAGACACCTTTTCAAGATAGTTTTGTGGGTACCTCGAGATAGGGATGATCCCTGTCGCCGCCAGCAATTTCCCTGAGAACAACGTACTGGTGACTGGAGTCGCTGCCGACCATCATGGATCAGCAGGCTGCAGTGCAGCAAATCACTGACGGAATCATGTCACTACTGGACGAGGACGGCAAGTGGCCACACGTTCCATCCAGAACCATTTGGCTATGCGGTACGGGAGCGACGGCCCTTTAAGTGTACGTCTGCTCGTGGCACGTCACAGTGAGCGGAAATTAACAGCGGCGCAAAAACCAGCTCTCTGTGTCGTGTTAAGCGTTGAGACATCACGGTGAACGGACTGTTGAGTAGAAACCACGTGAGACGATGGGTCTCGTTTCCCAACAGGGCACGGTTTGAGCAGGTAACGGACGTATTCTAGTGCGGCTTTGTGAGAACGCGGGTTGATATTGGGGGGGGGGGGGGGTGTCCCTGGTAAGCGTGCCGTCCCATTTCAACGGCGAAAGGCGTAGAAACGAGCTGTCCTGATTTCTGCATCCGTTTGTTCATCTAAAGGAATTCACAGGTATCTCTTACGTTCAGAAAGCAGAGTGGACTTCCCCTAGGTCAATTGTGCTGCCTCCCACTTGTATCTCGAGAAAAGACTGCGAAGATAAAATTACACAGGCTCGATTTCACACGGGAATTATCAGACTCGTTCTTCTCGTGAAATATTCGTGATCGGAACAGGAAAGAGGGGAAGTGACTCGGGTACACGAAGTGCTCTCCGCCAGACACGGTAAGGTGGTTTGCGGAGTACAGACGCACAGTGGATCCAGATCCATCCAATCTCTGTGAGTTATTGGTCGAGCTGTCGTGGACCAGGTTGGCTGCCTAGCTCCGTCGGTGTCTCGTGGAGTTCACAACATTATGCCGTGCCACCACACACTACTAGCTAGCGACGCGTGCTTAGTTCAAAATGCCCGAAAGCCTATTTGTGGAAAGCGTCGTGAAGTTCTTATCCAGCATGTGCCAACCATCTTTAACGGTACCTAAATAGAAGTACGGAAGTATGTATTTTCTAGTTACCTCCATACCTAATGAAATCTTCCTTTCTCCAGTGCATGCGGCGGGGTGATCACTTGTTTTTATTGCGTTTTCCTGCTGATTCCATTTTGATGTACCGGTCTGTTTGTCTTAGAAATGACCAGAAATTTTTATTTGAATTGGTATTACACATGTCCTCACGTTTTATATTGGTCGGTTTTAGAGGTTCTCGGGCAACAGTTCCGTTGAAAATGGCTTGACCTTCGAAACGTGTAAATCCTACGGTTAGTAGGTTGTTTTGATATAAATTATTTTAAAGAGTTTCAATGAAGATTCACTTTTTTCGTCGTACATTAATACGAATCTCTGAAATTAACATGAAACGAGAAGACTGGTAAATCGCGTGTTATGGGATCGTATTACCTACGCATGAGCCCTAAAGTTTTAATTATTTTGTCTTAAACGTCTCCCATCCATATGTACGAAACGTTGCTTGGATCGTGGTAGAATATAACCATCTTCCTTGCAAGGTTATCAGTTTAATAGGCTTGCAAGGTCTGAACGTGTAGATTGAATTAATTTGAAGACAAAGCGTAGCGTAATGAACTTAATATGCCGTATATCGTAATAAATGAGTGAACTTCAGGTGAAAAAGTTGTGGTCGTTGAATAATGGTGCCTAGGTTTTGCAGAGACTGATATTCCAGCGGTTTTTGTTATACCAATTTGAGGAATTCCACGGTGTTGTAGTTTTCATTGAAGCTATTCGTCCTTTATTCCTTCGACGAGAAGAGTCCCACGCGCTCAAGTTCCGGTGGTCGCCTCGCGTTTCGTGAAGGTTAGACAACCTAAAGCTGTAGTATTCATCCTGACGTGCTGCACGTTCACTCGTACATTCAGGAATGAAACTGGGCGCTGCAGCCGGAGAGCACACGAGCGGGAGAGTCAGCAAAGTACCCACAACTAACCGCGATTGCAGTGGTTGTCGAAATAATGTGGTGGTGTAGGAGGAGGAGGAGGAGGAGGAGGAGGAGGAGGTGGTGGTGGTGGTGGTGGTGGTGGTGGATGGAACGTAGTGTGAGACTGCCTGAAGAAATAGGTATGCATTGGCATTAGGAGTCGCTCTACGCCGTCGTACCAGTGTCTGCTTTGGACATGTTCTTCTCTGCGCCGTTACAGCTATGTGTCGGCACACATACGGCAAAAGGCAGCAATGCGTACAGCCACCACTACAGTTGCAGTGATTCGCGCCTCCAGAGCGGAAGATTAAGCGCATGTGGACCAAAGGAGGAAGTTGTGCTGGATGACCTGAGTCGAGCGTGCATATGGCCTTGCTGCAGTGGTACGTGAAATATAGAATCACGAGCATTTTTCACGAAACACGTCGTCTTTCCTCCTTTGCACGGTACTTCTCTCTCTCTCTCTCTCTCTCTCTCTCTCGATATTGTTCCTTTGGAACTTGCGTTCAATTTGTAATATCCTCGTCATCAGCGAGATATTTGAGCGTAACTATTGCTTTCTGTCTAGTATCAGTTTTGCCGTTGCGATAGTGAGGTGATTGTCCTCCTTCCAAAGACCACGCACACACGTCACGGGTTTCCAGGACCGATAGAGGCGTCGCATTCGCGTTCAGAGTTTTTGGAGGCGCTCTGTGGCAGATGGCCGTCATTTGCCACGCCGTGGGGAGAGAAGCGTGGGCCGATACGGAAGGCTACTGGCGCCAGCAGGGTGCCGCTAATGGCGCGCCAGCGACCATTGTGGGCGGCGCTCCACCCACATTGTCACGGCTGCCGCTATCGACGACCACACAACAATGGCGGGACACGGGGCTGGCAGCGGCGGCCTCCGTGCGGTAACGCCTCCCTGCAGCTCCACGCGCTGCAGTCAGCATTTTCTTCAAAAGAAGCTCATTCCTCGCCTCTTGTGCATTTTAGCTGGTCCCCTAAGTGTATCATTGTTCATGTCGTCCGAAAAGCGATGAGAACGGTTGTGAAAAACAGCAATGCCGAAAAGGGTATGTGCGACCGAAACGAATCCTACATTGCTGCGCGGAGTGGCCGCGCGGTTTGCGCACCATGTCCCGGATTACGCGGCCCCTCCCGTCGGAGGTTCGAGTCCTCCCTTTGAGGCGCGCGCGCTTGTGTGTGTGTGTGTGTGTGTGTGTGTGTGTGTGTGTGTGTGTGTGTGTGTTTTGTTCTTAGCGTAAGCTAGTTTAAGTAGTGTGTAAGTCTAGGGACCGGTGACCTCAGCAGTTTGGTCCCTTAGAAATTGACACGTATTTGAACACTTTGAATCCTACATTCCATGTTAGTTACGCAGCAGTACAGAAATGATGATGATTCTAAAGCTGCACGATCACAGAAGGGCTTAGATGCGCCCCTAAACGCCATGGCATGGAATTAAAGAGCTTCCGGTATGTTTTCCTGGAGTGTGTCCTGGCGTGCCAGTCCACACATCATCGACCGACCTGACCTGATGTGAGCTGCTGCCTTTGGTACTACCCTCATTATGGACGCTCCTTCTCGACGTGAAGAGCGTCAAGACAATCCACGCTGTATTTCGAATGGCGTATCTGAAAGCCAGGAATGACTTAAGTTTCACAATACCTGCACAAAGAAAAAGAGCTAACTCGGAACATGAAGAGAGAGATCAGTTTTCGTTATAAAAGCCTTCTTTTAATAGTGAAAAAGTCAGATCCATTGAGAGAGTAAATGTTGTATTTTTCGACGTTACTTGACATTTACAAAAAAAAAAAAAAAAATCTAGACACGGACAATAAAGTGAAAAGGGTCTATTTATTGCGTTCTAAATATGGAGTTCTAGAACACCCGTTATCTGTTTTGCACCTCCACTTGACGCTGACGTTGCCTTTCCTTCCGTTCTGTCAACTTCCAGTTTTAATCGCTCTTTATTCAGATCTTCGGCCCTCATTTGTGAAATGTGCGCCTGGTATTCCTGGAAGTTATCTGCGCACCGGGTGACTACCTACGGCCGGCCGCTGTGGCCGAGCGGTTCTAGGCGCTTCAGTCCGTAACCGCGTTGCTGCTATGGTCGCAGGTTCGAATCCTGCCTCGGGCATGGATATGTGTGATGTCCTTAGGTTAGTTAGGTTTAAGTAGTTCTAAGTTCTAGGCGACTGATAACCTCAGAAGTTAAGTCGCGCAGTGCTCAGACCCATTTGAACCACGGCCAGAGGTGGTTGTTCTGGGTACTGATTTCTCAGGATCTATACACCCAAATTGCGTGAAAATGTAATCACATGTCACTTCTAGTGTAATATATTTGTCCGATGAATACTCGTTTATAATCTACATTTCTTCTTGGTGTAGCAATTTTAATGCCCAGTAGTGTAGTTTCTAAGGTACGGTAATGAGTAATAGTTGTGTGACTGCCTCTGACAGAAAATAAAATAAATTTTGATTACTTAAGAATGTAAAAAAGTTACGTCACAGTTCTTGTAGGACAGTTCTTAATCAGTTTATCGCGTAATGTCCCTCAGCTCTTCTACATGTTGCGCAAGTTGTTGAGCGTGGACAGGGAAGTTAGTGGACCTTTTCTCGAGCTTTTCTTGGCAAAAATTTCACTGGCCGCAGTTTACAGGACACCGCCAAACCACATACATCGGCCGGACCCGAAGCCGCCCTTCTGCAGTAATTGGCAGAGACGTGTGGCGTCAGGTTGGACCATCGCGCTTACATGCACGCCTTCGAGGATGACTACGAGATCGGACATAACTCTCGTGGGTCGTGAGCGATTAGAGTCGCTCACTTCTCTGCGGTACACGTCCCCTGGTGTCGCAAACACCGGATTCTACGGAGACTGTGTGGTCACTTTGCATCTTCTTCGTGGCACTCCGAGAAAGAAACCGACGGACAAAATATTCCGTTCAGTATTTACTTCATTGCCGCAATAATTCTCTCTTCCTGTCTTTAGTGCACAGCGTATGCCATTGCTACTCATAATTTCGAAATTTCTCCGCAGTAGGTTTCTCGTTGCGGTAAAGTGGCAAGTGATTAGGAGTTCTTAGAATACCAGTAAACTGTGCACATAAGACAACTTCACTCGGGAGCTGCTTTATTGGGCGGCATCGGTGATACAACAAACACAACTCGTAATGGCTGGAGAGTGTCAGCGTAACGCAACGACGTGGGCTCTGTTGCCACCCAAGACTGCCTGATACACGCGACGGAAACTCGGGCAGACAGGGTCGCATCCTGCTGATGCGGTGTGGCGTGACGTGACGTGCCGTGATGTGCTGCCTACCATCAGTCACCCTCTCCTCGCTCCCCCCTCTCGCCCCTTCCCCCGACACATTACGTCAGCTGCAGGCGTGGCCCGGGTCCGCCCCGTAGCGCGGGCGGATGCGGTGTGCTATTCGGAAGACACCTGCGTCGCAGGCCTGGATATTCCTACTGTACTTCTGCATACAACTTGACTCTGTCTGAGGTGTCGGACGTATTTTGCAGGCACAAAAAAAACATGTTTACAGAAAACGCAGAATGTGACGTTTACGGTGGGGTTTACATGTACACAGTAATGGCGGACGTGCTGGTAGGACGCAAGCGGCCGCTCGTCAGCACGTCACCTGCAGTTGCAGTAAGAGGTCTTAAGCGCCACCTAATGATCAGCCTAAACCCGTACTGAGAGTCCACTGCGTACCTCTGTCGTTCGAGTTTACGCTGACGCCAACTTGCTACGCAATGGCTATTGCGACGCAGTCCTGAAAAAGATTGCCTTATTAAACAAGTAATTAGTGACCAGAGGGGTCAGTACCTTATGGAAACCTCATTGTGTCGGTTTGCTGTAAAGCAAGTGAAGAAATTTCATTTTTATCTTTATACTGGCAGTTTCTCTTTTCACGAAATGTTGATGGCTCTTCAAAAATTACAGTTCTGCATTGGAAAAGAAAATTACAGCTACTGCTGCAGTATATCGCCGTAGATAAGAAAGTTCCGTGTATTAATTTTATGGCAAAATTTTCACTTCATTGCGTGCTATAGTTTTCACAAAACTTCGTTTTGATGTGTCGAGCTGTTTAGGAGACACAGTGGATGTTATTAATGTTTCATTCTACCTGTATCGTTAGCACTACATTAAATCCATTTTCTCGTGATTGGAGATGTAATACGAGAGCGTACTGAAAATCAGTGCCTCCGAATTTATGTGGAAACTCTTAAAGCTTTTAAAATAAAACAAACGTTATTAACATTCGATATCTTTTTTTTCGGAATGTCTGCATATTTATTTCTCAACGTAACTCACCCTGGCGACGAGTAAATTTCTCCCAACGAGAGACTAGTTTGTTGATGCCACAGTCGTACGAAGTTTGACTTCATTGACTGAACCACAACCACAACCTTGCTTGCACCGCTTCACGGCTATCAAAGTGAAGTCCTCGAAAGTGTTCTTCCAGTTTTGGAAAATCTGATGGTGCCAAGTTTGGGGCTGAATGGAGGATGATCGATTACAGTGAAGCTAAGATGTCGGATTTTTGCAGATGTGACAGCGCTTATGTGAGGTCTGGCACTGACGTGCTGAAGGAGAGGCTGCTATATGTGTGGACGATCTCCTCGAAATCGAACTTTGTTTTATGGGGGCCTTGCAGTACCGTGTAGAGTTTACGGAGGTCCCTTCAGGCATAAATTCCAATTGCACCACTCCTTGAGTGTCCTAGAACACTGTGATACACCCCCATTTAAATTCCTTATTGGGTTTTGTGTAATTTATCGTAGCCGCGAAACAATTAATTATTATGATTATATGACGGTGTGCTTAATGGAAGAAAGGCTATCGGTTTTTCTGCTGGTTTCGGGGGTATTTCAACCGAGTGCGGCTGTTCTGAGATTGAATAGTGGAAATGATAGAAAGTTTGTCTATTATTAAGGACCACAAAGTTTGCGATGTACAAACTGATATATATTTCCTACTAACACACAAATGCTGAGGCAGTTGCTACCGTCGCCTTACACATCTAATCGCAGTTATATCTTTTTATTGGTTGTTGATTTTCAGTACTTCGTCACACGCAATGCTGATGGTTAACATTCACAACAATCCTCACTGCAATCCATGGTTGCTGCTGGCCGACGCGGTTGACGCGAAACACGTAATTCGGCACTTGTCATTTTCCGTTCCATATCACTCGCGAATCTGTATTAGTGAGGGTCAACTCCACGACGATCAGGGGGACGTGCTCACTCGTCATACTCCTGTGAATTTTACCGTTTACAACTCACTCTACCACCATTCTTGCCCGTCTTTCCCGCACTACTTGTGACTCGACGCACTCCAGTGCTACCCCTCAATCGACACTAGGCTCACTGCCTCCTGCAGTGCTCGACAATCGACTCCTGTCTACTGTCGACCTGGGCGTTGGATACTAGCATCTATGTTCGTGGGATCATGGATCCCTTACAACTGTGAGCTGAGTTTGTGCGCTGAAAGCATGGTCTTGAACTTTTTTCGTGTCGTGATCCTTTGTCTCCGAATCCATTAATGTTCGTCCAAATTGTGAATCCAACTTACGTCCGGTGTCACGATGTTGTTGCGGAACCTATCACTTTCATGCTCAAAACGCAAAAGGAATTATTGTCAGCTGTCAAGTCTCGTCTGTTTCATGTCACGAGTGAGCATTCGAGGCGCCCACCGTTCGCCCGGTCTTTTTACTGCAGATCTGCAATGACAGCCCCTGTACGAACTCCGGTGATATGCTGTTTATCTGATAGCAGTGTTCTCTGTTATTCGACTATTTTCTCGGAGTTCATCAAACGAGTTCCGATGTGTGTCATTGGTTTCCGTACGAGCCGGCCGGTGTGGCCGTGCGGTTCTAGGCGCTTCAGTCTGGAACCGCGTGACCGCTACGGTCGCTGGTTCGAACCCTGCCTCGGGCATGGATGTGTATGATGTCCTCAGGTTCGTTAGGTTTAAGTAGTTCTAAGTTCTAGGGGACTGATGACCTCAGAAGTTAAGTCCCATAGTCCTCAGAGCCTTTTGAACCATTTTTGTTTCCGTACCTGGTCATCCAGTGTGAGCTCTGTCACACACGTTGAAGTTAGCACTCCTATTTCCTTGATTACAAGTACGAACAGCCCAGCGTCACCCATTACTGTTATCGATACGATCATCGCTGTACACAGCTTTCCAGTCTTCAATGGATTTCCAACAGTTAGAAACTTGATTACAGCATGCTGTTTCTTATGCACCGTCATAATTTTCATAAACCACCACGTTTCACGCTAAAGTTATGAGCCCTGTAATGGCAGACGATTGCAGCTTGTCAGCAAAGGTTAAAAGTTTGTGAGTACTATGCATATGTAATACCTCAACTGATATTGTGGAGAGAATAAGAAATTCGGAGACATAACTTTCAGCACACTTTCGTCGATCTCCTCTCAAGATTAAAGAAAAATTAAAAATATTAGCTAAATTTCATACACAGCAGTGTATGATTTAATTTGCAGCAAATGTAAAATAACAGTGGTCCCTATTTTTCACTGCAAACGTTTCGAATTTCGTTTAGTGTATTACTTAAATGCGAAATATCACAATAACTATGACGATTGCACCATTACCAATATGATGGCACTCCACCAGGGTGATTTAGCTGCAGCTACCTAGGGGTTTTATGCAATTTGCAGTGCTTTCAAAAATCACCCACGAGATTTCCATATTCTCTTGTTCACTACATGCAGACTGTTAGCTCTACAGTAAAAACGGACAGGGCCTTCTGTAGGAAATTTAATGTAGGTAAATTTTGTATTTGGGATACGTTGCTGCTGGAGCCCACAGTTTTCGAGTTACTCCAGAAAAACGCGTTTGAAGTGCACTTTTTAACGTTTTCGTGAATAATTCGATAACTGGCACCCCTAGCCAAAATATATCCCAGTACAAAATTTTGCTGCATTAAATTTCCTGCAGAAAGGTCCTGTTCATTTTTTCTACAGAACTAATGGTTTGCACGTAGCGAGCAACAGAATATAAAAAATCTTGCGCGTGATATTTCAAGGCTCTGCGAGTTGCATAAAACCCATAGGTAGAGGCAGCTGTATCACCGTTATAAGTAATGAAAAAAATCTGTTATTTTATGTTAACGAATAGTTTGTGCAAAATCGTTGGATAAACATCGCAGGACGCGCTCCTTGATGTTGTCAGCGTTGCGCGTTGTCGACCGGTGGTGCCGATGCTGGCAAACGTCTCGTATACGCACATTCCGGCTCTCAGCGAGGCGCGTGTTCGCACTAGTCGGCGCCGCCACCCGGCTGCCATTGTGTCCTGCCCCATTACCTAACAAGGGGATGTTCTTCGCACAGGTTAAAGCTGTCCCTCGCTGACCCCTGTTAAGTAGGAAAACCCTTTCTGTGCCCGTGTACAGCCTGAAGCGCGGCCAGCCACGGCGTGTCAGACTTCACACGTGCGGCATGTGCGGACTACGTGCGAGTCAAGACTCGGCCTGTCACTCGCCTCTTCTCGGTCCCGCTCGGCAGTACCCGGAACAGCGCGACATTTCATTTAGCATTATGGTGTGGCATTCTACGGTCGGCAAAACTCTTTGAGTTCGGCAGAAGCGTGATGTCAGTGCTGTTAACCCTTTGCCATTTGTTCGTGGTACAAATAGTTCCACAAGAAAGTGTACACCATAATTTTAAATGTAACGCCTGCAGCGACATGTCTGGTAGTGGTCTCGAATCTCTACTCAGTCCCCTTTTGCACATTGGATAGGCAGGCAGTATAAGAGTTGAATGTTTTGTTTCGTTGATTGCAGTTTTGTCTATTGACACTTATTTACAGCCAATTTAAACGTTGAAAAAATATGCAGTACTTATCAAAGATGCCTTCTGAAGTCCATTAAGAAGCTATTTGGTTCGAACGAGGCAAACTGGGTGCTTCAAGAGGATAATGATCCGAAGCATCGCAGCCGTCTCTGTAAAGCGTGGAAACAAGACAATGGGATGTCCACGGTGGATTGACCTGCAATGTCTTCGGATGCAATCCCGATGGAAAATGTTTGAACTTACATTACGATGAAGCGTAGAGGAAATCCAGTATATACTTTGAAGCAAATGTCACATAAATCAGGATGATATGGAGATCCTTACCGAGAGGATACACAGAAAATCTCATGAATAGCATGCCAAAAAGATGCCAAGCTATAATCGATCATGGCGACGATTGGATTAACTGTTAGGTAATTGTCAATTAGTAATAACATGTTTTTACTTAATAGAGATATAACGGCGTAAACTTTCTTGTGGAATTGTCCGGATGAAGGACGTCCACGGGTCCAGTGGCTGTTTGCTCAGAAAGAGACGGTCCAGCGATCTGTCGTCATAATCTTTTAAAATAGACCGGAATGACAGAGGAGAGAGAGACTAATTCTCAATCCGCATAAGACGGGCCTGGAGTTCGCTGCAGTGCTTTTCATAAGTTTTGGGACAAACAGAATAGTTTTGTATTCTCTTTGAGAAATAACAGATAAACAATTAAACGTATTACGTTTGTTATTCCAACAGACAATGATATTCACAGAACAATAAATTGAACATTTTACTTCATTTAATGACTCACAAAGTACATATAATTTCATATTTATGTGAAATAGATTTGCCTTCGTAAACGTTTTAGGACAGAGTGCAGAAATAAACCAAAAACAAGGAAATAATAAGGAATTAGTAGTTTTTACTTTTACCGCTACCTTGTAACACTTGTCATGCCGCTTTGGCATACTTTGTCCAAGCTTCTGTAAGTACGAAATACTTAGATTTCCCCATTCTTTTTGTAGTCGCCTTCTGACGTGTTGTTTAGACTGTATGGGGACTTTTCGAATATTTCTTTCTGCCGCATCTCATAAATTCTCTGCGGGGTTCATGCCCGGACTTTGTGCAGGGGGATTGACGATTTTTGGACAGTTGTAAAGGAGCCTCAACCGTACAATGTACGCGGCATGTCAGGGGTCGTTGTCCTGATAAAATTCGAAACAGTCTCCAACCGCATATTTTCTGCGGTCTCCTTCAAATTGTTCCTTAGAATCTACAGGTATATATATTTTTGTCCATTGTTCCGTCAGTGAAGACCAGCTCACCCACTTCCTGGGCCGACATGCCACCACAAACCATAACATGGCCCCTGCCATGTTACACTATGGGTTGCATATTTTTTTCTTCCAGATCTTTGTTGTGCTGCCGCTAGACCGTTATTCGTCCATTCGGTCCTGATATGTTAAATTTTGATACATCCGAAAAAATTACTTGATTCCACCAGTCCATGTTCTTGTTTGTGTGTGGTTCCTTGCCAATAGCAGCCTGTTCTTCCTACTGGCGGGACTGATATAAGGCTTCCTTCTTACAGTTCACCCGCGCTAATTTTCTCTGTACAGTACTCATCCGATTGTGTGAGAACTGGTCTTCTTCCCAAACTCATTCTCAACCTCAATGGCAATTCGTGTAGCTGTGATTCATGGATCTTTCTTGACTTTCTGTACTATTGCCCTCCTTCTTTCCTCACAAATATCCTTAAACGGCCTGTCTGTGGCAGATTTTCTATCCTGTCTTCATATTTATATCGACGGACGATGTTCCTTACAGTACTTTTCTTCATATCCAGTAATGTTGCTATTTCTCCACATGTTCTACCCTTTCCGTGGTGGAACATTACTAACTGCCTCTGTTCAAAAGTGCTGTTTTTACTTCTACGTACCACTGTATACGAATACACTTCTGTTTCCTTTTAGCTCTCGACAGGTAATGACTGACCTCGCAGGAGGTAACGAATAACAGAGGTAAGCACACTGAACTGTTGCAAACATTTGTCCCAAAACTTTTGGAGTGCAGAGTTTCATATCTCGCAGCAAAAAATGGGTCTTGTACTGTTGTAAACAAGCAAACATACGTGATTGCACTTTTTATCTCTCATAGTTACATGTACAACTTGCAGACGTACATCTTTATTTCCGTATTAACCGTCATAAATTCTTTCATACCCGTACATACTGTGCACAGTATTTGTCCCAAAGCTTATGAAAGGCACTATATGAGTGTATGAAACGACACTAAAATGCCACGCAGAAGAATTTAAAGATTTGACAATGAACGAGAAAAAAATTACAACGATCAATAGACGGAATTCATTGTGCTGTACATCAAGAAGCACTTTTTACTAAATTTGCAAACATGGAACGCTTTCGATGGAACTGAACGAAGAATATGGAGACTTCATGCATTACTGTTAAACACGTTGGTTAAGTTACGGGGAACTCCTGGAACGGTTTTTCGATTTAAAACTCTCTATTGTTGAATTTATGGAGGAGAAAGGAGTGCAGGAACAAAAATTGGAACATCTGGAATGGATTGCAGACTTCGCATTTTAAATGGATTTGATTGCACACTGCCCCCAGTAAGACACCGCAAGGTAACGTCTTCCTGATATGAAGCGGATGCATTTAAAGAGAAAATCACGTTATAGAAGGGACTCATTCTCAGACAGACAGTCCAGTTCCCTAAGCTCACTGGCGTTAAAGAAAAATGCGTGGGCTGAAGAATTCATTTTGACCTTGAAAGAATTTTAAAGATAGTTTTTATAAAGGTTTTGCCGGCCGTGGTGGCCGAGCGGTTCTAGGCACTACAGTCTGGAACCGCGCGACCGCTACGGTCGCAGGTTCGAATCCTGCCTCTGGCATGGATGTGTGTGATGTCCTTAGGGTAGTTAGGTTTAAGTAGTTCTAAGTTCTAGGGGACTGATGACCTCACGTGTTATGTCCCATAGTGCTCAGAGCCATTTGAACCATATAAAGGTTTTGTGGACACTGTCAGTCTGACACCTGTTTTCGAGTTCATTTGCCATTTCAGTTGAAAGCGCCCCTTGTGTATGTTCAGATGGAGCGGTTTAACCTGCAAAGTAGTTCCAGTTTTAATGACTTTTTTTTTTTACTTTTAGTACTGCCCAGAACGTCTACATTGCTTTCCTCAGGTAGTGTTTCCATGTCTCCAGTGTGAAACTGTAAAAGTGCTACAATATTTCGATTCATATACTTGCGTGAAAAAGCGTTTTTCGAATGTGAAAGTAAATAAGTCACGATTACGTGTCAAAGTGATTGTGGAACTCTGCGAAATTGTCTGTGTCTATCCATTTGTATCAGACAAAAATTATATTACATCTTCAGAACGCCAAAAATAAATAATACTGAAAATTTGTGTCATTTGTGATCTGTGCTTCTGGAAATTATGAAATATAAAACCAAGTCGTATGCAGTGAGATTGTGCGACTGCACTGCCATTTAAATGCGGCGTTTTCGCAGTTTTCCCCATTTCCCTCCTTGCGCTCAGACAGCGTGGCGTGGCAGTAGGGTAAGCGTGTAGTGAGGCTGAGCGCTTTGGCACTTGAGCCCGCATCTTGGCCACCACTGGCGTAACGCATGCAGGACGTGATCGCCCCTCTTCCTGTCAGCAGCTTCACAGGTGTAAACTGATGGAGTTCCTTGCTCAGCTAGAATCCCAAACGGCAACCAAACTGAGGAGCACTAATCTCCAGACTATCCAGTTTACAACAGAGTTTCTGCACGATATTTCTTCAGTTCGGCTGTTTTACTTTGTACTGAGAGGTGAAGCGAGCATTCGCCTGTGAAGGCAATGCGATTGCTGTGGAAGAACAGCTACGTTTGAAAACTCTTATTTCTCGCTATCGTAGTATAATTCCTGTCTTTTAGACGAGTGTAAGACTCACATCCTTTTTTTTTCCTAGCGAAATATGAAAGCGCACACTGCCTAATTATGCGATAAAATGTCAGATCAAGTTTTTTCCAGTTGCGATGAGTCTTATTCAGCAGTGACACCGTCGTCGTAGGAGTAGATTGTATGACTTGCATAATGCTGTGCTGTTTGTTAGCTCTTGTTAGTTTTAAATTACTCTACAGACGTCCCTCCCGTCTTTTACCAATTTTTAAATTTTTTTCCTCCCGTTTGAAGTTGTTGATACTTTTTGTGAATTTGACCAGCAATGTGAATAAGCGGTTGCATCGTTGGGATTAATGACATGACATGACAGTGACACCTTCGCTTCCCCGCGAGAACAGCCTCCATTTAATACTCGGATAACAGTCAGAACGCCCCCAAATATTATAGAAATAAAAACTGTCGGTCTAACCGCCGGCAGAGAAAACTCAAAAGGCAGAAGAGCGACTAAGCACGAAACAAGTTTCAGTATCCCACAGACACGGAGATAATTTAGGAATGAATGGCGGCCGTTTTGTAATTTCCCTGTGTGCACGTTTTGATTGTTTATAGGAGGCATTGAGTGTAATGGTCCATAAAACCATGGACGTCAACTACATCCGTCGCTTGTGCTATTTTCTGTGTAAAAGTGCTTATGAATTACAGAGAGTTTGATAATTAATGTTTAGATTTTTGTTACCTCCATAAATGCGACAGATATTTCTGCTGTAAAGTGTAAAACCCTAAGGGCACTCTATAAGAGCAGGCGGAACGTTTTTCATTCTGAAGACGATGTATTGGTACTAGCTGAAAAAGTGGCTCCTTCTGTAAGCGGGCTCAAAGGCGAACACGGTTATTGAAGTTAGTATCCCCGAGAACGCCATTCATTTTTTCACGAAAGAGTATCATGCAAAAACAAAACGCATGGCATAGACTACAAGTGAAGAGTCTTATTAAAACTGTGAGACTTGGACGGCAGTTACTTTAATTGTATCTGGTAACACAGCACGTCAGCTGCAGTGCGAATGGAAAGACGACGCAGAAATATTCGGCCCCTCTGCCGTGCGACGGGCTCTCATTACCAGCGAAATCGCTTTTATAATTAGATCACGACCGAAGAAAACTTAGTCCAATAAAATGTGGCACGAAATCCAGGGTAGTCCTACAGCTGTTGGTGTACCTCAGACTCGATGCTCCTGTAACACTCGTATCGTTCTGCTCTCTCTCTCTCTCTCTCTCTCTCTCTCTCTCTCTCTCTTTCTTTCTTTCTTTCTTTCTTTCTTTCCTTCCCTCCCTCCCTCCCTCCCTCCCCCCTGTCCCTCCCCTCTGTCCCTCCCTCCCCCACTCCTGCGGACACCTCGCTGCGTCACTTTGAGACGTTTCCTGCATTCTACAGCGATATAAATATGTTAACACCTTTCAAGATCGATATAATTTATTCATCCCATATTGCTCTAACCGTTTTAGATTGTTTCTTGAATCCTTAGTAAGACACTCCTTGTACTTTCCCCCCTACTATTTATACACTTCTCAACAAAACTATGGAATAGTATCGTAAATGTAGTCCACGATACTAGAGGTCTCATTAATGTGGCACGCCATGCATTATCGAGTCAGACCCCTTATACTGGATGGTGTTAACTACTGGCATGCTTTGTGCCCATGTCCCAGTCATGTAAATATACCACTGCTGCAGTCACACAACTTGAGCAGTCCAGTATCAACAACAGCTTCATTCAGTTTGTGTTCAGCACTGCAGTAACATGTAGAGGCACACAACACTTTGATAGAGTCAGGATAGTGGCTTTACTTTCAGCAGGGCAGCATACAAAGCAAGATATTGCCGATCTGTTACATGTCACTCAACGTGGTGCGTCTAATGCGTGGAAAAAGTAGAGAGACGGGAAATATGAACGACAGACTTCGCAGTGCAGGATCGTTTCCTCCAGCTGTCGGTTCGCAGTCGCACATCATCAACTGCCAGAAATATTGGAAAAGACTTCTTCCGAGCAACAAGTATTCATAAGTCAGACCAAACAGTGCATGGAAGAGTTCATCAAGGCGATCTTCATTTGCAGAAGGCCAGTGAGAAGTTCTGCGCCGAAGCAACATAACCGACGCAATCGAAGGACCCAGGCTCCTACACATCAACATTGGACCATTGCAGAGTAGAGTAATGTCATGTTTGCTGACGAGACCAGGATTGGATTGCGACCGGACACTGGACGTGTTAGGGTTTGGAGAAGTTCTAGATCACATAAGGAACGCCGATACATTCAGGAAGTCCATCCGGTTTCAAGTGGAAGTGTAATGTTCTGGGCGGCAATAATGATGGGACGGCAGACCCTCTAATTCCCATCTACGGCTAGTTGACTGGTCCCCCGATTCCTCCAGGAAGTATTACAAACGATTGTAAGGCCCTAATGACGTGAAGTCGGTGACAACTTCATCTTAGTCGATGACAATGCAAGGCACACCATACTCCAGCACTGTCTCGGTATCTTCAAAGATGCAACATCAACCGAATGCATTGGCCGTCGCAGTCCCCATACATGAGAGCAAATGATCTTGCATGGGACCTGTTGAGTACGGCCATGGCACAGCGTCCGAAACCACCTGACAATCTTCAGGACCTTCAGGCTGCCACTAAGTGATGGGGCCTCATCGCCGAAGATAAACTTCATGGCCTCATCCAGAGCGTGCCTCGCGGAGTGGAAGAACTCATCCGTGTATGAGGCAGACATACTCACTACTAAACACTGATAATTGTCATCATGATATAAAAGTTCTTCACTGTTTTTGTTTCCACGATGTACACTTAGGAGAGAGCCTGCTTTGTTTTGTAATGATTTTTTGTAGCTAACCAAAATCGTTCTTGTTTTCAGAAGGAAGTATGTTTATTTTGTTATTAAGGTATTGTACAAAGCTCAATGAGAATACTATAAGCAGTTATTATAGTAAAATCTGTGATATTCCAAACAGTTGTTGAGGTGTGTACTTTATAGTTATTTTATGTATGAAATTTGACGCACTGGACTCCACATGCAATAAATTTAGGGAACCACTTTGTGGAGAAAGGATGTGGGACCTGTAGGAAGAAGAGAATAAACAGTGATATGTAATTATTAAATAGTTAAGGAGTACGAATTTTTTTAAAAAGAAAATATACATATTTAACGGCACCTAACGATAGTTACGTGTAATGTGTGTGCTTTTTTTATCTTTTTGCTTTAATGAACTACATAGCCTCCATCGCGTACTTACGATCTTTTCTAGGCAAAAACGTCTAACCACTTATACAATAACGCATAGTTGTACAAAAGTACTGCTAATTACAGAAAGAAAGATTGGGGGCACATCGATAAGCACGGCAGAAGTAACGTATGTATTGGTCCAAAAATAACGTGACACTCACGGCCAATTCTCACTTACAATTTTTTGAATGTAATTTAGTTTCCTAACAGTCTCCCAAAGCTCAGAGACGGAGCTTAACATCGATTACAGTACTGTCGCTTATCTAGATAGCGTTCCGGATAGGCTTACAGCGGATTGCATAAAACGAATCGGTATCGGCACTTGAATTACCCTGTATTTGTGTTATGAACGAAGCAGTTGACATTAAATTGGCAAGTGACCTTATAAGTAAAGACGAAGGTTTTTTCTTAATTCCTGATTGGAATCCTGCTCAATAGAGGGTCAAAGTTAATTCTACTTAATCACCCATCGGTAATTAATATTCACTATCGATAATTTGTGGCTATCGCCACGCGCGCGCGTTTGTGTGTGTGTGTGTGGGGGGGGGGGGGGGTCCATATGCCGAGGTTTTAAATTACGTTGCACAGCGATCTCTCGTTGCATTTGTGCCTTGGAAATAGACGGGGTGTGCACCTATCTAAGTTATCATCTGTTGTCGTAGATATCACCCGACTGCATTTAAGACTCTGTGTTCAGCACCTGCCTGTGTGTCGGCAGTATCTGGTGGTAGGCGTCATTGGGGTCGTGTAGTCTACGCTGATACTGATAATATTGCATAGTCGACTGTGAAGATGGATGCTGCCACACTGACTACGCTGAAACTTGCGCGGGAAGTGAATTTCAGACTCGAAAGCGACGCTCGAGTCCTTTTGTCATTTATGGGTTTTGCCTAGTTCAAAGAACGCATCCCACAGAAATCTGTATCGAACTAATCGTGTTCTACAAGAGGCTCATGAGAGAGAGAGAGAGAAACTAGTCTGATGTGCTCTGTACGTGACCCACCTGCAATGTTTCCTTGACGGTTTGTAGCAACTCCCCTGTGCGTCATCAGAGTACACCGCTTCTATTGCAGTCGCAAACAGCTTGTAGTAGAGGGCATTTTTACTGCAGTACTCTCAACAGCTTCCGTAAATAATCAAATATGGTTGTGTTTTCGTTGAAGCGTGCTGAAACAGTCTTTAAGTAGAAAGAGGTAAGATTAGTATTTCCACACCATCTACACCGGTACGATCAAAAGCGGTGATGTAATTCGTGCGAATGAGTATGGTGGGGTGAACGAGCCGAGGTTTCAGGACGACGAGAGGAGCAGCTAAATACGGAAGAGGCTACGCAGAGAACTCCGTGTGCAAGCTGCGGCGCTTCCCAAAAAATGATTCAAATGGCTCTGAGCACTATGGGGCTTAACATCTGACACCATCGGTCCCCTAGACTTAGAACTACTTAAACCTAACTAGCCTAAGGACATCACACACATCCATGCCTGAAGCAGGATTCGAACCTGCGATCGTAGCAGCAGCGTGGTTCCAAACTGTAGCGCCTAGAACCGGTCGGCCACCCCGGCCGGCGGCGCTTCCCAAATCAAGGTACTCGCCACGTACGTCTTGTCTGCTTATCTGCCTGTGTGCCTGTAAGCAACACTCGTAACACGGCTGCGTGATGGTGGTGTAAGGAGTCGAAAAACAGATTGCCACGCCTCTGTTTGTGTTAACGTCTGTATGAACAAAGTTTCCCGTGTTTCGACCGAGAATGCGCAGCTACAGGATAACTCAAGAGTCAGTTAACATTCAAAAATTCAATACTTCACGGAATAATGAAGGGAGGGGGGGTAAAAATTGACACACATGTTTTTAATGACATGGGGGTTTTATTGAAACCACAACATAGTGCACAAAATGACCAACATATGGCGTTTCCGTATGATACAAAAGCTGTAATTAGCGTAACACTTGATTTGTAGCAAAGACGATGTTCCTTATAACAAATGCTCTGGGTGTCGCATGTCATTCTTCAACAATACCGCTAGTCGAGGGTCAACGTTGTGAGCAGCGTAGTACAGCATATCTGATGTGTCGACAGAAGTGCCGACACAGTGTGATTTGAGGGGACCGCAATGCACGCTATAAACACACGAAGGATGGCGTGAGGTCTGAAACAGGATACGTAATGAATGCTATAAAGAAAAGTACGTAGCTGCTGGAATACTTAACTTTAATCCATCCTTGTTGTATACATCGTTCTTGCTGAGACATGCTTTATACGATAAGTATCAATTGCTATGTAAGGCTAATGGCGCCTTGCTAGGTCGTAGCCATGGACTTAGCTGAAGGCTATTCTAACTATCTGCTCGGCAAAGAAGCGAGGCTTCGTCAGTGTAGTCGCTAGCAAAGTCGTCGTACAACTGGGGCGAGTGCTAGTCCGTATCTCGAGACCTGCCTTGTGGTGGCGCTCGGTCTGCGATCACACAGTGGCGACACGCGGGTCCGACATGTACTAATGGACCGCGGCCGATTTAAAACTACCACCTAGCAAGTGTGGTGTCTGGCGGTGACACCACAATATCAGTAGGTGTGGTGAGAAACTGCCGTCTCAAAATCTGTAGCCAACAGTTGGTAATGATGCTGGATTTTGTATGGATTGCATTGGAGGGCACGCCTCTGTACTCGCCAAATAAGGGATGGGAAAAACCGACTGGTTAAAACCGATACCGGCATTTTAGTTCTGAATAACCGGTATTTCTCGGTTTTTGTAGGGACTCAGTTATAACAGGTATTCTTTATTATTACTAATAAGAGGTTAAAAGACCGATATACGAATTAGCAACAGCAGCAGAGCAAAGTTTTTTGTTTTTGAATAATTCTTTTTTAAAGAACCAGTAGTTTTTATTCGAAAAAATTCCATTGTATTGAAGTAGTGCGTTGCTGTAGAAAATGGGAAGAGCGATCAGCGCTATTTTAGTAACTATGGCGACAGAAACGAGCAACTAACACCTGACACAAGAATTGTTACGGCGTTGCCGAGGCAATGAGATACCTGTTAGCGTGTGGTGTGACCTGTTAGATGCTATACGTGTACATACAGGGTACAAGACTTGCCCCGCCTGGTACCTGGTGGTTTCTCGCTGTCGTCGTCGGACATCAGTTACATTACAGGAAGTCTCCATCCGTAGACTGAAATTATTTTACGAAGTGCAATATCAGGGAAGTAAAATACTCTGTTTGCTTCAGAAGATTAAAAACTCGAGGAGCCAGAACAAACTTGTGACATCACACAAGGAGGAAACGTAAAACTTAACAATTCTTTTATAATTTACGATAAAAATGGAAAGTATCTGATGTGCTGCGTGTGTGTACATATTACGCCTTTATCAGCATATAGCCGTTGTAAACAGACAAAGTAACACGAAGAGTAGAATTCATCACCTTCAGTTTTCACTCTTTAGCACAGACTGTTCATAATGCCCAAATAATGGTATGATACTCGATTACAAGCAGAGTTTCAAAAAATTAGACTCAATAAAAGAATAATGTTGAATTTTTTTGTGGTATTCCTCCGCATATCAGTTTCCCAGAAAAATAACTACCCGTGTGAGACTACTTATTTCTCTTATTTGCCTGTTTAATATTTTAATTCTTTGTCTTGAAACTGAGGAAGTTAAAATGTTTCAATCCCTGTTCGATTTCTAGTAAAATAGAAAAGAATAGGAATAAAAAAAATCGGAAATCTGTTATTTCAAAAACCGGTTATTTTGAGCAGTTTTAACAGTCAGCTTAAACTGGCGTTGAAAAAAAAACCGCTATTACCGAAAACCGGTTGTTTCAGCGATAACCGCCATCCCTAATCCAAACAACTCCTGTGATAAATGTCGCTGTCAAGAAAATGGTCACAAAGTTGTTTAGACGATCGGCCCCATAGTGAGACATAAGAGCTACTGCTACTAGGAGCAATCAGGAAGAAATGGAGACTTTAGCGGGTTCACCTCCGCTCTTCACAGCGACATTTGTCACGGGACCTCTACCCGTTCGAATACCCTCCTTATGATGATAGAATCGCAAAGCTGCAGGAAGGATATCTCCATTCTGATAGTATACTGTCACTCACAGCGCTTTCGTGCGTCAAGTTTTACCTCTCTACGTACATTGTTCTGTGAAATAGTGTATTTTAAAATGTGGACGGACTTCTGGCTAACCCTGTGTGTTCCCGTTACATCTAAATTTCCAGTAAGAGGGCTATTGCCTCTGTGTGTGCTCATCAATAGGAATTTCGCCACCCATTCCGCCTTGTATGAATGGATAGCTTTTGCGTGTAGCCTGTAAATGAGAGCTCCGTGAGTTCTCAGCACTTCGTCTTCGCTGTGAGAGAGGAAGGGGGGGGGGAGGAAGAGAGAGAGAGAGAGAGAGAGAGAGAGAGAGAGAGAGGGGGGGGGGGGGGGGACTATTTTACTACTCGAGAATTACGCCTTAAATCACCAGAATAGAATGAATAGGAATGAGTTCGCCTGTGGTGATTAATCTCGTGTGTATCTAGCACGATAATCTGTGACGACCATGTAAAACTGCGGGTCCGGCGTTCTGCATGAAAGGGGTGGTGAGCGGCGCGACCCGCGGTCACGCGAGGCAGGCTTTGGCTGCGGCAGCGCCTGGCTGGAGCCAGGGACGGGGAAAACCGAGCGCTTAAGGCCGGCAAATGTATTTTACTTATGAACAACGGGGATTTTTAGCTGTTTGTTTGGCCTCGGTTATAACACGATTTATTTTATGTTTTACTAATAACCAGGTGAAAAAGAGGAATATCAATTCTCCATAGCAGCAATGCTAAAATCTTTAGTTCTTAAATAAAACATCGAAATAATTTGAAAAAAAAAGAGGGCTACAAATTTTACAGAAAAGCTTATGTGTCGTCCGTTTCTTTGAAATGATGAGACACACCGTATTATGGCAACACCAATAAATTAAAAGCTTAACAGTTCACTCATACTTTATAACCAGCGGAAAAATGAACCGATCGGATCACAAAAAAGGCCACTATGCTCTTGTTTATTAAAGACTATGGCTCAAATGTGGGGCACCTGCTGCCGCTTTATATCTTACTCAGCACCTTCAACAATTTTCCAGAATTATGGCATGCGAAGTTACCTCCGCTGTTTTTAATGTGCAGCTCACCACTGATTCCCACAAGCTGCATTGACTGTAATGTTCACACCCGCTGGTCCCTCGCTGTAAGTCGCTCGTACCAATGCCCTCCCACTTGACAGTTTTCACTTCATTCAGCCCAACTCATTGTCATTATCTCTACGTATTTCGGTGTCACAGCGGAAGTTTGCCTCGTTGTGTCCCACCACCACCACCACCACCACCACCGTCGTCTCCTCTCTCTGTCACTGTCTCCCCCTATGTTCTCTCTTACTACTACTATCTCATTCATTCTTTCCCCTGCTGTTCTCTGTTCTCACTTCCACCATCTCTCTCTTCCTCGTTGCCACTGTCATATACTCTGTTTCTAATTATCGCTGGCTCTCACCCTCTCCCACATTCTCCGTCTCTTTATTCCTCCCCTTCTGGCAGTGTCTCCTTCACTCTTGTCCTAGCACTGTATTGTCACTGTGAGCTACATCCCACTGACACTCCGTCCCTCGCTTTCTCTCATACTGCCATTGTGTCCTTCGCTCTTTCTGTACCACAACAGCTATCTACTATCTTCCAGTGCTTACTAATTACCCGTCTCCCTACCACTGCCTCTGTCTCCTTCTCTCTCAGCATAAACAAATATGGATATGTTCGCACATCAAAATTTTTGGGAATTTGGTGTTGAGGGAGATACAATCAGGCAGCTGGTACCCCACTTCTCAGTCTCTCTCTTTAACAGCATCATATTCCCCTTTTTGTGCTTCGATACGAGCATTTTTCGGTGGTTCTCTTCTTTTTCATGTCGCTCATATGAAAAGAACTTTATGGGTCAGTAAAATTTTGATAGTTTACTTCTGTGAAACTGAAATAACACAAAACTAATTTTACACTTCAGAACGGATTTTACGTTCACAAATGTTTTACATGTGCTACAGTACTACAACAAGCGTTCTCAGTACCCTTATGATGATAAGGAAGAGACTTAAGCGCCATGCTACGTAACTTTATAAATTACGTTTTCACCTCATACCTGATTTTACGTGCGTATTTTACGTTTACAAGCAGGATAACTTGGAAACTCTTTATATCTGGAACGGATAAAGATATAAAGAAAGTATTCAGTGTTGCTCTTGATTGGAATCTTAAGAATATATCGTAAAAATGTCAGCCATTTTCTGTTCATATTCGTCTTGGGAATCTCGGCTTCGTTTTGGAACGAAAAACTGATAAAAAACCCTTTTTGGGGACGTTTTCTAAGAGAGCGCTCATCAAATAATTGTGCTTCCATAAGCCCCTTAAGGCCCACCCCACCGTAGACCTCATAAAGTACAAAAAGAACCAACCGATTTGCTGCATTTGCCTAAGCTGGAGAAGTGTGAAATATGCATATTTTGACTCTGTACTGTAGGATAGTAACACTAAGAGGAGCCTTCTGCTGGGTACACAAACATCGCTAGTCAAAGGGCTATCCAAAGCACTTGACGCTACCTTTTATCTCCAATAGAATCAACGGTATGAGTCCCCGAAGAATCTCGCTTTTATGCGCAGCGTTTCGAGCGTGTTACGTAGCGCATGCTGTCGCATACGTAGCGATGTAAATGGAAAGTAGCTGATGTGCTGCCTGTGTCTAAATAGCATACGTCTATCTGCTTATAGGCACTCAGGAAGGACAGCTTAACACGAAAAATAGTTATCCAACCTCATTATTCACACTTTAACACTTACTATTCCTAATGCCCAAATAATTATATGATCCTCGATTACAACATGAGTTTTGAGGGGTTATTTTTCATAGTATTCAACCCATCACTACTTCTGGAGGAAAGCGGTGAACGGGGGATGCACTAAGTTTTCTTTTACTCACCTGTTTTGTTTGATAATGTGACCCTATGTACCGTATCTTGAAAGCTATAGTGCAAAAGTCTGACGGAGTTCTACAATTGTTAGATGTCTTACGCGTGTTACTGGAAATAACAGCAATGAAAAAAAGCGAAACTCGTTTATTTCAAAAACCGCATGTTTTGAGCCAGTTTCACAGTCAAGTTAGACTGAAGATGAAAAGAAGGGTATAACCGTAAACAGATTGTTTCAGTGACAACCGGCATTCCTAGCTGGAGCTCCGCGTTGTTGGCGTGGCGGTTGGCACGCCGTCGTAACGTCAACATCCTGTCTTCTGCTGTATCATCATATTTTTAACATGTGGTGTATAGGGTTCTCATTAGTACCTCTGTGTTTCAAAGACGACTGCGCAAGAACTGAAAGACACACAGAAAAGGATGTGTATCGGTGGACAGACGATCTCTTCAAGTTTTTGGAACTTGGTTAGGTGCTCTATCCACCGATATGTCTCGTTTTTATGTGTATTGTAGTATTCGCACAGTCGTCTGCTAAAGCCGTGAAGGTACTTACGAATAATCATGAATAACTCGCTTCTAAATGTACAACTACACTCCAGAAAACACTTTGCTTTTCCACCTTTGGCCATTTCGCAAGAAGAATATGCGAGAAAATGGCTCTTGTTGGAACGTACGCTCTCGGAATTTCAGTAATAAACCTCTCCTTGATGCACAACGCCTCTCTTTTATCATCTTTCCTTGGAATTTGTTGAATTCCCCCTTACTAAACTTTCCCGTAATGAAATATGCCACATGCCGTTGGGTTGGATTCTCTATCTCTCTCCCTCTCTCTCTCTCTCTCTCTCTCTCTCTTTCTTTCTCTCTCTTATCCACCCTCTTGTAGAACAAGAGTAGTGCGATACTAAATGACGAAAGGACTCTAGCGTCGCTTTCAAGTCTGAACTTGACTTACCGCGTAAGTTTCAGCGTAGTCAAGTGTGGCTTTGCAAGCGATGGCGACCGCTGAATGGCGTGCGTGTCGCTTGGCTGTGTGTTCTGCGGGCCGCGAGTTTTCCTTTGCTTTATTCACTCTACACACATTTCACACATTTCCATCTCGTGCTACCCCTCCCCCTCCCTCTCCCTGCCACTCCCCAGTTTCGCATCGACCTTTGAATGAGTTATTGACTTATTATGTGGACTTAATTGTAATTTCCGTTTGCTCTCTTTTGGCGCGAAAGCAAACAGTCAGTGACGAACCGACTCCAAGTGTATAATTCTTTCACCGCTGCCTTTACCACCAGAGTCATTCATGCTGCACGTGGCCATCACGTCGGTTCTGCGTTGGTGCCAGAATTGAGATTAATATTTTAACAAGGACTGACGTTCCAATGACACGCAGTTTTCAAAAAAACTTTGATTGTAGAGTGGTGTGATAGCCGAATTGGCGCCATATTGAAAGCTTTAGTTCTTTCCATAATTCATATGGTTTCCGTTTTTGAAACATTTCAATGCTTGTTATGCAGGTGAGTCATTCTTCAAAGGCAGTGGTTAGTCAGTGGTGTTTCAATGAAATCCCCCGTTTTGTGTGTGTGTGTGTGTGTGTGTGTGTGTGTGTGTGTGTGTGTGTGTGTGTGTTTGACAAAGATCAAAAAGGTGATTAGCTACAAGTCGCTCATCAATGCTCGCTCGCGGAGCAAGAAAGTACTTCGTACGGTTTGTTTCAGATAAGGTATTATTCTCTGGAACTTACAAAATAAGAAATGAAAGTCAAATTTATTTACATAGATATACTTAAAAAACGTTACTCTTTCTGCGGATATACGAACACAGTTTATTTATTTATTTTCCCAAGAGTAAGGCATTGAATTACAATCTTTTTAATAGAAAAAGCTTTTCAGAACGTGATGTATTTAACCAGTTGTGTGCAAATCAATTTAAACCAGTTTTTACCAATTTTAGTTAGCGAGCTAGAAACTTTAAAGTTTTAGGAGTGGTTGCAACATGCCGTTCATAATAGACTCTGTTTAGGTGGATGTTCTGGTGGCGGAATGTTTATTTAAGCGATGTGTTAAAAGAAGTATCCATTTTCCTGGATGCACAACTCCGTATGTTTTCTGAACGACTTGCGGAGGAGATGTAATAAAGTTATTGGCGTCACGAAGCGATGAGCATCGTCGATGAGCTATTTGAGGCCATCTGGGATTGTCGGTTCCGTGACATTAACACGATTATTTAGATGTCACCAAAAAAGAAACCTACTGGTGTTGAACCGGCGACCGTGCGTGTCTTTGGTGAGGACCACTGCGTCCTAGCCATATTCGTGCATAATATCATGCGCGGAATCAGCTTGGTAACGACCGTGCTGTATCTACACAATCTCTGGTGTCTGGAATGGCGTTTTCAAGGAGAGCACATGTATTGTCGACGATGAAAGCGGATGCACATCACCTGTCAGAGTACGTATGTGGTTGTGTGCACTGATGATTTTGTTTCCAAGGATTGCACGCCACGCATTAATGGACCACCTCTTTGACGATCAAGTTGCCATGCACACATACGATTTTGTGTGTCACTGTAATTCACATTGTAACGGTTCATTGTGAACGTAGATTCATCGGAAAACATACGGCTTCGTTAGACGTCCAGAGTGAAATAATTGGCGGCCCATTCGCAGAAATTAACTCTCCGATTGAAATTGCTTCCCAGCAGCTCCTGTGTCAGTAACAGTTGATATTGAAGAAAGTTGTGACCAGATACGCTACTGGCCATTAAAATTGCTACACCAAGGAGACATGCAGATGATAAACGGGTATTCATTGGACAAATATATTATACTAGAACTGACATGTGATTACATTTTCACGCATTTAGGGTGTATAGATCCTGCGAAAACACTAACCAACCACCTCTGGCCGTAATAACGGCGTTGATGCGCCTGGGCATTGTGTCAAACAGAGCTTGGATGGCGTGCACAGGTATAGCTGCCCATTCAGATTCAACACGATGCCACAGTTCATCAAGAGTAGAGACTGGCGTATTGTGACGAGCTAGTTGCTCGGCCTCCATTGACCAGACGTTTTCAGTTGGTGAGAGATCTGGTGAATGTGCTGGCCAGGGCAGCAGTCGAACATTTTCTGTATCAAGAAACGCCCGTGTAGGACCTGCAACGTGCCGTCGTGCATTATCCTGCTGAAATGTAGGGTTTCGCAGGGATCGAGTGAAGGGTAGAGCCACGGGTCGTAACACACCTGAAATGTAACGTCCACTGTTCAAAGTGCCGTCAGTGCGAACAAGAGGTGACCAAGACGTGTAACCAATGGCACTCCATACCATCACGCCGGATGATACGCCAGTATGTCGATGACGAATACACGCTTCCAATGTGCGTTCACCGCGATATCGCCAAACACGGATGCGACCATCATGATGCTGTGAACAGAACCTGGATTCATCGTCGTTGAGTACACCATCGCAGGCGCTCCTGTCTGTGATGCAGCGTCAAGGGTAACCGCAGCCATGGTCTCTGAGCTGATAGTCCATGCTGCTACAAACGTCGTAGAACTGTTTGTGCAGATGGTTGTTGTCTTGCAAACGTCCCCATCTGTTGATTCAGGGATCGAGACGTTGCTGCACGATCCGTTACAGCCATGCGGATACGATGCCTATCATCTCGACTGCTAGTGATACGAGGCCGTTGGGATCCAGCACGGCGTTCCCTATTACCCTCCTGAACCCATCGATTCCATATTCTGCTAACAGTCATTCGATATCGACCAACGCGAGCAGCAATGTCGCGATACGATAAACCATAATCGCGATAGGCTATAATCCGACCTTTATCAAAGTCGGAAACGTGATGGTACGCATTTCTCCTCCTTACACGAGGCATCACAACAACGTTTCAGCAGGCAACGACGGTCAACTGCTGTTTGTGTATGAGAAATCGGTTGGAAACTTTCCTCATGTCAGGAGGTTGTAGGTGTCGCCACCGTTGCCAACCTTGTGTGAATGCTCTGAAAAGCTAATCATTTGCATATCACAGCATCTTCTTCCTGTCGGTTAAATTTCGCGTCTGTAGCACGTCATCTTCGTAGTGTAGCAATTTTAGTGGCCAGTAGTGTAGTTTGTCGAAGTCGTTGTTCAGCGCATGAGAACGTAACATCCGATCGAGCTGCTCGACCAGAATACCTCACGGCGTACGACTTGGCTGCTTCATTGGCATCGTGTCGACATTCGCCGAGCATCGGCGTAACAAGTTATCGTACTCGTTGTACTGGGATTGGACAAACATACGGAAACACCACCAGACCTGCACGATTGAAAATAAATGCAGATACTAGCCAAGCCTGGTGGGTGCGCTGTTGTATTTGGCCACGAACGTCACCTGTGCAATGTCCTCGGTACGTTGCACGCGTCAGTCGTGATCAGGACGGTGTTGCGCGTAGTTGTGAGAGCGTTGTGTCTGAGGTGAGTGAGTTCGAACATGGGCAAATGGTTGGTGCTCGTACGGAGGGTGCTTACGAAACCAAGGTAGCCGAAGTGTTTGGTGTTTCAGTGGGTACCGTGTTGGAAGACTTACACCGCATACAGGGTGTGGTGTCACCGCCAGACACCACACTTGCTAGGTGGTAGCCTTTAAATCGGCCGCGGTCCGTTAGTATACGTCGGACCCGCGTGTCGCCACTGTCAGTGATAGCAGACCGAGCGCAACCACACGGCAGGTCTAGAGAGACTTCCTGGCACTCGCCCCAGTTGTACAGCCGACGTTCATAGCAATGGTTCACTGACAACTACGCTCTCATTTGCCGAGACGATAGTTAGCATAGCCTTCAGCTACATTTGCTACGACCTAGCAAGGCGCCGTATTCAATTGATAATTAATATTATGAAGCATGTACCGTAACGAGAGATGTTCTACAATTGTGGATTAAAGTTAAGTATTCTACCAGTTACCTCCTGTTTTGCTAGTCTTATTTCTCTGACCTGTTCCAGACCTCACGCCAGTCAGCGTGTAATTAAACGCGTGCATTTCGGCCTCCTCTAGAAAAACAGTGGTGGCTCTCCTGCCAACACTACACAGGGAAAGCGGAGAAACACGTTATCAGCTACGTAACAAAGCGGACGAAAGTGTGTGTTGAGCGACCGCGACTGTCAATCATTGTAGAAGACTGTAACGAAAAATAAGAGGGAGACGGCCGCAAGAGTCACTGCAGAACTGAATGTCGTACTCGCCAACCCTATCAGTACAAAGCAACAGGACGGGAACTCCGTAAACAGGGAATTGCAGGGCGAGTTGGAATTTTAAAACCACGCATCAGTGCTGCAAATTTCCGTAACAGGATAACGTGGTGCCGAAGCCATAAACCCTGTTCTGCAGAGCGGTGGAAGAACGACATTTGGCCAGATCGAGTCTTGTTTCGCCGTATTTCCAACTACTGGCCGAGTTTACTTGGTTGGCAGGGGAGCTAGGGTTGGTGGTGATTTGGGCAGCCATAGCTTGGTATTGCATGGGCCCCATAGTAACTCTAGATGTTCGCGTTACCACCAACGTGTATGTGTGACCACTTTGGGTGATCCCCAATGTTCAAAGACGACAGATCTTTGATCACTCAGCTCGCATCGTCGAGGACTGGTGTTGTGAGCGCGAGGATGAATTGCGCGTCTCCCCTGGCCACCACGATCACCAGACCTTAACATCATTGAACAGACCTGTTTTGGAGAGAAGGGTGCATGATCGCTATCCACCTCCATCATTGTTATTATTTTTCTGGAAGGATGGTGGAAGATTCTTTTGAAGACCATACAGGACCTGTATTTTATTCGTTCCGAAACAGCTGGAAGCTGTTAGAATGTAACTTTTTTCAATTTATTAGCTTTCAGTGCGGGTCTGTTGAGCCGCCTCAATAATAATGTCCCCGAGCAGAGAAGATCTCCGTTTCGGGCAGGTATCTAGCCCGCGCCCCTACGCTTACCAACCTGCCGCGCGGAGCGCACAGCTACCGATGCAGAGTCTGGGTTTCCTACGCCGTATAAGACATGGTAGACATTGTAATGTGACATGTTTTTGCTGTTTTCATACTTTTTTCTGCTCCCTGTGTATGCCATTTTGTTGGACGTAAATATTCGTGCGTTTGTCTGTGCATTCCGATGTGCCTTTTATCGGCTGTGTAAGGATACAGTCTAGAATCTAACTTAACATGACTTCAGACTGCGCATCGATGAATTTTGTTGCTACATGGCACCAGCAATTTTATGTGCACTATGTTGTATCCTCCCCAAGAGCTTTGAACGTTTCTATAATTCCAATTAAAATTCATTAATATTTGATTTATTGACTTATTTTGTACACGGATGCTTTAAATACATAGGCTACTTGATAGGAAATTCTGTTTAAAAGTTATTGCTATAACTCTCTGGAAAATAACTAAACAAGCAGTGTTCATAACTCCACACAGAGTAACGTTTCTTACGTCTACCTACCTAAATAAGTATCCCGTCAGTTGTTATTTGGTAATTTATAAAGGGGTAGTCACCGAAACACTTTGTGTGTTGAGATCACAGACAACGCAGGCTGGAGACATCCTCACTCCAAAAGGGCTACTCCACTTGGATGATGTAGTCGCGAGCGTCTTCAGTTTGGCATGTCCGTCATACGACAGCTTTTCCCGTAACAGTCGAAGACAGACAGTGGTGGTTCAAATGGCTCTGAGCACTATGGGACTTAACTTCTGAGGTCATCAGTCCCCTAGAACTTAGAACTACTTAAACCTAACTAACCTAAGGACATCACACACAGCCATGCCCGAGGCAGGATTCGAACCTGCGACCGTAGCGGTCGCGCGGTTCCGGACTGAAGCGCCTAGAACCGCTCGGCCACATCGGCCGGCACAGACAGTGACTACAGCATGCCGCCTAGCGGCATGGCACACTAGAGGGGGCGCCACCACCTCTTCGGGGACATGCTGGACCTGAGAAAAGTGACAGCAGCCGATATGAGGCTCGTCGGCAATGTAGTGTAGTGTTGCAGAGCATCACACCACTGCAACGATGTGCGCCATGGTACTGCTTTCTGCGGAACTGGGCGGGCGTACTGAAAAGTGTGCACCCCACTCGAACGTGTCCCCATACGCCGGCCGCGGTCGCCGAGCGGTTCTAGGCGCTTCAGTCTGGAACAGCGTGACCGCTACGGTCACAGGTCCGAATCCTGCCTCGGGCATGGATGTGTATGGTGTCTTTACGTTAGTTATGTTTAAGTAGTTTTAAGTTCTAGGGGACTGATGACCTCACGTGTTATGTCCCATAGTGCTCAGAGCCATTTGAACCAACCTGATGTTGGCGCACTGCCCTGTGTTTGACAGCCACCCTGAGCACCAGGAAATCTTGCGTCGCTCAAATTAACTGTTCAAGCTGTCCACTGGTGGAAAGAACCGTATTTTCTAAAAAAAGAGGAAAGAAAACCTCGCGGCGCAACTGAATACTCAAAAATATGCTGAACCGTGTTTTAAGTTTTGTATTGTGCTTCCCCTCTAGGATTCGCGCCGTTTAGTGCGTGACACGCAGAGCAGGCACCACAAAGGGATTCCACGCAGTCCCGGGGCGCTCTGCAGAATGTGCTATGCACACAGGCTGCCTGTTTTTGTAGGTTGCGGCAGCTTCTGCGCTACGCCCGCAGCTCTCGCCCACTCGCTTTGCGAACATGCATAACGCTCCTGCTGAGAACCTCTGTTTCTTAATCCAGTATCCAATAAGCTATTTAAATACGGAAGTATTGTTAGGACAAGGCTAAGTAGAAGTGTCAACGCTGCCACAAAATAATGTTCAGAAACGATGATATCAAATTATTTCATTCCAGAAGTACCGCCTACCGTGACTCGTGTCCTTTTTGGAAACGGGAAGATGCACGTTGTCCGTATCTTGACATCAGAATGCTCACCGATGGATTAGCTTGCAGCGCGGCGATCGCTGCCATGGACGAGTTCTGTCTTAAAGACAGGGCGAGTGTCTGCAGTGCCGATTTCTCTAGTAGTAAGTTCACACTTAGCATCGCGACGTTGTGACTGCAGCATACGAGTTGAAACATGAAGCAAATATAAATGTTCGTATATGGTATTCAAATACAGGATTACGTGAACAAGGAGAATACGGTGCTGTGGTCGGCAACGCCTATGTAAGACAACGAGTGCCTGCCGCAGATGTTAGATCGGTTAGTACTGCTACAATGACAGGTTATTAGGATTTAAATGAGTCTGAACATAGTTATAGTCGGCGCACAAGCGATGGGACACAGCATCTCCGAGGTAGCGATGAAGTGGGGATTTTCCCGTACCACCATTTCACGAGTGTACCGTGACTATCAGGAATCCGTAAAACGTCAAATCTCCGACATGGCTGCGGCCGGGAAAGATTCTGCAAGAACGGGACCAACGACGGCTGGCAGAATCGTTCAACGTGATAGAAGTGCAACCCTTCCGCAAACTCCTGCAGATTTCAATGCCGGGCTGTCAGCAAGTGTCAGCGTCTGAACAATTCAACGAAACATCATCGATATGGGCTTTCGGAGCCGAAGGCCCGCTCATGTGCACTTGATGACTGCACGACACAAAGCTTTACGCCTGGCATGGGCCCCGTCAACACCGACATTAGACTGTTGATGACTTGCAACATATTGCCTGGTCGGACGAGCGGATAGACGTGTACGGGTATGGAGACAACCTCATGAATCCATGGACCTTGCATGTCAGCAGCGGACTGTTCAAGCTGGTGGAGGCCCTGTAATTGTGTGGGACGCGTGCAGTTGGAATGATATGGGATCCATGATACGTCTAGATACGACTCTGATAGGTGACACGTGCGCAAGCATCCTGTCTGATCACCTGCATCCATTCACGTCCATTGTGCATTCCGACGGACTTGGGCAAGCGACACCCCACACGTCCAGAATACTACAGTGTGACTCCAGGGACACTCTTCTCAATTTAAAGTCCGCCGCTCGTGGTCTCGCGGTAGCGTTCTCGCTTCCCGAGCACGGGGTCCCGGGTTCGATTCCCGGCGGGGTCAGGGATTTTCACCTGCCTCGAGATGACTGGGTGTTTGTGTTGTCCTCATCATTTCATCATCATCCAGGAAAGTGGCGAAATTGGACTGAGTAAAGATTGGATAATTGTACGGGCGCTGATAACCACGCAGTTGAGCGCCCCACAAACCAAACATCATCATCATCATCATCATCATCTCAATTTAAACACTTCCGCTGGACCGGCCTGAGTGGCCGAGCGGTTCTAGGCGCTACAGTCTTGAACCGCGCTACCACTACGGTCGCAGGTTCGAATCCTGCCTCGGGCATGGACGTGTGTGGTGTCCTTAGGTTAGTTAGGTTTTAAGTACTTCTAAGTTCTAGGCGACTGATGACCTCAGAAGTTAAGTTCCACAGTGCTCAGAGCCATTTGAACCATTTGTAGTTCCGCTGGCACCAGACTCCCTTGACATGAACATTATTGAGCATGTCTGGGATACCTTGCAACGTGCTGTTCAGAAGAGCTCTCCACTCCCTGTAGTCTTACTGATTTACGGACAGCCCTGTAGGATTCGTGGTGTTAGTTCCCTTCAGCAGTACTTCAGACATTAGTCGAGTCCATGCCACGTCGTGTTGTGGCACTTCTGCGTGCTGTCGGGGGCCCTACACGCTATTAGGCAGGTGTACCAGTTCAGTGTAATAAGATAATTAGAACAATTACGCACTTCAATAAATAAAATGTTTATACTTTGTTTGAAATGTACTCATAATTCTCTCTCTCTCTTTTTTTAATCCGATATTTACAAGAGACATATTCCCGCGACTTCTCGTAAGTATTTCTTTGGTTTCGGTCATGTACGTTGTTCAGGAGTTGAATGGGCAGTTATAAGGATGTAGTGAATATTTTCTATCCTTTGCTCACGGTTTTTTCTCACACGGAATTTTCTTCTTGAATCCTTCTGTTTTGTGGTGCTGTGATAAAATAATTATTCGTGTTGTACGGTTTTAAACCACAGATCAAGGGACATAGAACAGGCACATAGTCAGATAAAAAAGGATTTTGGAAAACGAAAACAACATAGGAGGGAACTATTGTTACACAAAATGAATATATAACTAACAGTTGGAAACAGTATGCTGTACACTTCCAGTACGAGCCGGAGCAGTTAAGTGAAATAGAAAAAGTAGAACAAATGGAAATGGGACCTGAAAATACAGGAAAAGGTCATAGTTATTGGCTATTTGGAAGCTAAGTAAACAATCACACAAAATTCGAATAGTGTCCAGTGAGAAATAGGAGTTGCTGCGAGTTTACATTTGGTGCGTATAAAGCCTTAGATTACTGTGTATGAAATGTAACTAAGATACAGAATTTTTCTTTAAACTTGACAGCAAATGTAGAGGGTATTTCAAAGTCTTCGCATTGTTTACGGATGATAGATCACGTCATGGGGAACAACATTTATTAGAGACAAAGCGTTTGCTGACGTTGCCGGACATCAGTAGGTGCCCCTGAGACACGGTAGGCGCGTATGCAGTGTGTGTTGTGTGTAATGTAGTCACCCAATGTTCGTGAAAGAGGATAGACAGAGATTCTAATTCGATTCTAAAATAACAATTTCCGCTTAGAGACATTGATTCGGAGGGTTCCTTGTTGAAAATCACTGTCAGTTTACTGAGATAGGTAATATGCAGATGCAGCACACCCGGTTAATTGGACCCTGTTGGTTCCGTGTAACCTCGTCGTCTCGGGCGAATTCAAATGAAACATTGCTGGCGTTTCTGGGAAGCGTCACCAGATATTATGTCCCCAACAAAAGGTTTTATCACCCCTAGACGTCTGATACATAGGATTTGAAACACACGTCTCCAACCTCGGGAATATTAATTGTATGTGAGACACCCACTTCGGCACATGTACACAATCAATACAGCGAGAGTAACATTTCACAACGTCTATTTTATCTCATATACAGTTCAAGGTATCGAAACGAGCTTTCGGCAAGTGATAGTATAATTTATGGTTAATGTAGGAAAGTTTGTTATCTATGCGTGGTACAAGTAGCTATAGATTTTTCAAAATGGAAGTAGTGCCATTTTTTATGGGCCTACGATATGTGGTGAAATGAGAGTTTGTGAGAGTTTGCGACAACATAATAAATTACACGTTTATTTTTATTCTTTCAACGAGCTTTTTCGTAATTTGACATATCTTGTCCCCGGCTGCTTGTTTAATAACATACTGTTTCAGGATTCCGTCGCTGTTGCATGTGAAAGACTTTCTCTTGAAAGTAACTATAGAATGTTGCGTGGCATTGGCTATTATAGCAAGACATAAAGTTTGGAAAAGGCAGGAGGAAGTAAGTCGAGGTCGATTATATGACATTCGCTGATGACATAACCACACTCGCCACAAACATTGACACAGCGCGCACCAATATAGAAACTTTAATAAATCTGCAGAAAAAAAAACTGGATTGCAGATCTGCTTCGAAAAGACAAAATTCATGACGAACACAAGTTCTACTATCCCTGACACAGAATTTGGCTAAATCAGCCAAATTCCAAAATTTAAGTACCTTGGTGAAATCATTTCGGAGGTCACCAAAAAAGTGACAACTTAGGAACGCATTTGTAAATTGGAAACGGCATAAGGATTATCACTGAACCCTATAATACAGGAAAGATTAGAAGAAATGCCAAAATCCTTCACTATACTACAGATATCATGATAGGGAGAAACTTGCACTACATCATCATGGCCTATTCAACACACTGTAGTTCAGAAAACGTCGGTTTATCAGAAAGATTTTAGGACCTAGGAAGAAACATGATGATGAGTGGAAGATCAGAAGCAACATGGAAGTGTTTCAGCACATTGAACCCTTGAGTGACGCCATTTTGAAACGACGCGTGAAGTTCTACCACCATATGAAATGCATTCATTTAAGCAGATTGACAAAGAGGATACTGATGTAGTGTGGTAAACTCCATCAGAACCATGCATATAACAGACACGGTGACAAAACCAGAGAAAACCTAACCCAATCTGACAATACATTGGACGCTACACAGGACAGGACTGGATACGGAAATTATATTGCGAAACGGGTTATAGAAAGAGCGAAAGCGCAACTATCAGAAAAAAGAAATTCTTCGAAGAAGAATAGGCCTGCACATGAAAAGTTACTGGCAAAAGCGAAGAGAAGGAAGGGAAGTCTGGTCCTAAGTGAGCCGAGTAAAAAGAATAGGCCGTATATTACACATACGTGAATATTATTCGCGCTACTTCAAGTCACCTCACGTGGCTTCCACTTCGCGGGTAACCTGGTCTCCCTGTGTGCGCACACTTACGCGGAAACCAGTACCGGGGAGGTAGACTCCGATCGGCACATACGCTGTGGCTCGTTACTGGGAACTTGCTAGGTGACGTATCTGTTATATAAGATACAGCAACGCCTGCTTTTGTAAGAAGTACGACGCAATATTCCTTCGGACATGCATGCAGTTGCAACTGCGAATACACATCTTGTATGTCGCAGCCTAAACGACATGGGGGCGGCTTTGGAAAGAAGTGGGAGGAAATCTTTACGCCATTTCACTATTGCGACTAATGTGTCAGTACCAAGAGTCGACTTTACAGTTGGAAAAACCCTGATGAATTACATTCAGCAGCCTCTGCATGATGTGAAAACGAGAGTGGGTTGTGTAATGAAAGCAAGGCGAATTACTGGTTTAATATTTTCCTACCAAAGCTTAACATTTGATAGACATGTTAACAATATAACACCGTTGTTTTTCGTGAATATGTTAACAATACAACGCGGCTGTTTTTCTTCATATAACAGTATAGTTCATGTCTTCAAAAAAGACTCTTAATAGTCGTGGAGGCATTGATGGTGCATGTTGTTGCATTGTCTTTCTTGAAATAGCTGTACATGTTTGTGGCGAAACATGAGAACAACTACGTTTATTTTGTAGGGCTGGCTGCATCTAAATTCTGCAAAAATGAAATTGCAAGTTTTTATGTGTATGTTGTTGGTAAAATTTTAGTCGTTTTGAGATATACTTTCTCCTTTTTGTTGAGTTATTACAATACTTCAAACGCCGGGAAAATAGAGCATAGGTAATAATCATACTGAAACTATGACTGTATTTCCCTTCAAATAAAATGTTTTGTTACACTGTCCTTCGTGTATTCCTGCAACTGATTGTTTAATATCCTAAAGTGCATAATTGTCTTCACATTTGAGGCACTAGGTAATTAGTAAGATTAATTTAGAATAATGATTCAAACAGCGGATATCACACAGTCAGAACATAGTACTTAATCATTTCAAAATTACTTCTCAGGAAAATCGCCTATCACTCGTAGACAGCGAGGAAAACAGAAGGGAAAGCTATTTGCGGCATCAAGTACGTAGTTAAATTCCATTCGGTCAGTCAAAAGCAGATGTTTTTGTTGACTTTCGTTTAATGAAATACTCCTGTATCATTACTTGTCGAGGTGGTGCAGTAACTAAATTTGGAGATCATTTTGATAAAGAGTTTCTCCTGTTGTCAATCGGATTAGACTTACTGAAGTTTTCCGCCGTTTCTGACTCGCGCGCTTGCAATCCTTCGAATGCCTTGAACTCACTGCTCCCCCCCCCCCCCTCCCTCCTTCCCCCTGCTCTCACCCCCACGTCTCCACGTCTGCGCTATGCATGGTTTCGGCATAGAATTTAGATGTGTCGGTTACACTTGATTGCAGACTGGTAAGTTCATCTGCTGTTCACTGAGCCGTTCTACATGTTGGCGGGAGATGTGTTGAAGCATTGCGTTTCACCTATAGTAGCGACACCTCCATCCCCCCCCCCCCCCCCCCACTCTTCCGGCCGGATTTTCCGCTACTTGGCACGTCAGCGCGTTTTTAATAACTTGGCTGCGCCTGTATTGTTCTGTTTTTAATTCCAGAAACGAGACCGCAGTTAAAAGTGTGACCCAGCAGCGTTCGGTAGCTGCGATTACTTCCGAGGCTGTGGCTGCGGCCGAAATTAATGTCGGCCGGAAGTTGCGGCGCCTCGCTCGCTTTTGTGCGCGATTTCTCTCTCTCTCTCTCTCTCTCTCTCTCTCTCTCTCTCTAATTAAAATAGATGGTGCAGTCTGCACTCGCCGCCGAATTAATTCGGCCGCCGCTACTTCGGGCACCCGGCCCTTATCCTTCCTTCCTTCCTGCTTCCGTCGGGACGACGCAGGGTTTGTGGACACCGGTGCTTCCGCCTGCGCACCAATGCCGAACTGGTCAGCTAATGCACAGCTGCGGAAACTGCCCTCCTGTGTTCGCGAGGTCCGCTCCTGAACTGTCGCGTAGTAGGCAGCCCGCGGCACATTTGGTAGCACTACCTGCGCGAACGCTCCACAGACTACCCTGCGCGTATCTGGATAGGATAAGGTTTGTGTCCGCACATTAACGTCACGTCGTTACTCCTCGAGTCTTTGTACGCATCTTTAGTTGGAAGTTGTTTGCACCCAGAAATACTGCCGTGATATCGGAGATGAAAAGCAGAAAGTGTATGGTGAAAAAACTGGTGCTGACGTATTGAAGCAAAATAGAAGTAAGCGGGTAAACCACAACTAGTGGAAATACATAGACTTAATTTTCTCTGGTTTACGATAATATTGTCACATCGAAACTACAACCAAGTCCAAATCCGAAGGGAGGGTCCTCAGTGAAGTACAAAGAACTGAAAGCATTTTTATTACCGACACCAACATCCAACCAGAACTGCACAGCTGGACTCTATTTTTTACGAAAATCTCATATCCTAGACTATACAAACACTTCAAACATAAGGTATTTCAAGAACATTCCAAAAACTGTAAACACTACATACCAAATAATTGCAGTTGGTCGGATTCGAACTGATGACGCGCAGCATGCCAAGCAGCGATGCTAACCACTAGCCACACTCCGTGCGCCATAACTCGCGGCAGTATTATCGGATTCTGGGGGGAAAATGCAACAGCTCTTCACTTCGTAACTTGAAACACATGATGAAACCTACATAGCTACTACGAAATACCTAAGGGAGAAACTGCATCTCTTTTGAGGCGGTCTCGGAGAAGATAGATCTTTTACGAGGCTGTAAATAAAACACTTTGATTCTTCACTTGACGTCAAAACCCCTAAATAAAAATAAAAAAGATATTGTTTTGCAAGCGGGTATTTCAGCAGAAGTTAAATTTAAAAGTTATTTCGTTTCCTTGCAGCAGGAGCCAACTATCGCTTTATGCAATATTTGTTCTGGGTCACAGCCAGCGATGATGAAATGTATCACAGATAGTTCTTCATCGAAGGTCACATTTCCTTGAGCCATTTCACGTTACTTGCACAAACTGAGTCAAATCCGCTACCTGATGTTTTTAGACTCTTCGAAGTTTTCTTTTCATGATTATATGTGGACCGCAAATTTTTAATTATTTCTAGCAGACCAGAATCGTGTACAATTTAGAAATGTATCAGAAAAGAACTCTCGCAACAAAGATGCACTTCATTTCACTTACCCGACTGATGACGTGACCGAATAAAGAGCGACTAAAGCGCCAAGGGAAAAGCAAGCGTAGAAGAGGTACTTCCTAGGACTACAAAATGAAGCGCATGTCTATCCACTGTTTCGCCCACATCACTCGTCCGTTACTAGGCAGAGAGCTGACTGTACGTTCCACATTAAGGCGCGTACCCAGTAGGAAAACGAAATCCAAAGATGGACAGCCAGTCGCTTCGTTGATAGAGATTTGCTTAGTGTGTACTGGCTACAGATCGGAGCCAACGAAGCGTTTGGCTTTTGTTGCGGTTCATTCTGCTGGCGGTAGCCTCAGAGCGTTGGCGGTTTGTTGGCCATACGTTTGCTCTCCTAGTGTGGATGCCGGGTCGACCGTGCGTTGAACGGGCGCGTATTTATTGTATTTAAAAATAAAGAGTTAAGAATTGGAATACAGAGATAGCATAAAAGCTGATAGAATTTCATCATGGACGGTAATGTTTATGGGACTCTTCGAGCTGCGGTCAGAAAAAAAAAATGGTTCAAATGGCTCTGAGCACTATGGGACTTAATATATGATGTCATCAGTCCCCTAGAATTAGAACTACTTAAACCTAACGAACCTATGGACATCACACACATCCATGCCCGAGGCAGGTTGCGAACCTGCGACCGTAGCAGCAAGGCAGTTCCGGACTGAAGCGCCTAGAACCGCTTGGCTGTTGACAAGTCCTGTTCGCTTTTTTCCAATATGTCTCTGACGTGTACTACTGTACTGTTTGGAATACCGGCATAGTTCATGTACGACAGTGTGATGCGAATCATTAGCATCATCAAATGCTGATCGAAGCTGTTGTAGCATATATGAAGTAGGGTTGCAGAATTAACAGCGGAATGTTTGACGTTTGTGTTGTTTTTCTGTGTACCTACAGTAGATAAAAGCTCATGAAAGCTGTGCAATGCAAAGAAGCTGCATTTGACATTGACCATTGTTCACTGAGCCATAGGTGATGAAACAGTACAATAGACGCTTGCGTTTTGAAGTTGTGATATTATAGAAACTAGGACAAGAGACTCTTCAACAGTCTTGCTATCACGAAAAAAAAAATAATAGTGACGTCAGCTGCAAGAAACACAAAGTGACAAGGACTGAAGAAGAGAAAGGGACTTACTATATAAAGAAGCACGGCTCTGTGTGAGTGCGAAGTGTCGGCAGTGTGGTAAGCCAGAAATAAAGCAGTTACGACCCTTCAAAATTTTCTCTTTACGGGAGGTTGTTGAAGATACGAAGTTTTCCTACGAAGAGTCAGCGAGAAAAGATGTCCGATAAAGTGAGTCAGAGTTGTTGGGCACACGTTACGACACGAGTTGTTGCTGAAAACGTAGGAACACAAGGGGGAAAGAATCTTAGGAACAGGCCTAGATACGAGTGCACGAGGCAGACCATTGATGGTGTGAAATTGTAGCAGTTTACACTGAAATGTCATTGCGACGGGACACGAGAACCGCGACGAGTGGTTCTAGGCGCTTCAGTCTGGAACCGAGCGACCGCTACGGTCGCATGTTCGAATCCTGCCTCGGGCATGGATGTGTGTGGTGTCCTAAGGTTAGTTAGGTTTAAGTAGTTCTAAGTTCTAGGGGACTGATGACCTCAGATGGTAAGTCCCATAGTGCTCAGAGCCATTTTTGAACGACAACCGCTTGAAACTGACGCTGAGGCTAGAGACGATAACGGTGGAAACAGGGCTGTCTTTACCTCGAGGAGCGCAGCACAATGTTTCCTAGAGGAGCATTTTAAAGCTTCTTTATTTCCGTTGCATAAGTACTGTCTCCCTGTCATGCTGGCAGTAGGAATCCGTGTTATTCTTTCTCTCCACCGTTCGATGGAGTTTTTCCGCCTAGACCAGGTGCGTCTCTTCCCCCGTTCAGGTGGAGGCACGCTCCATAAGCTGTTTGTTTGCTGGCGAGGATTAGCTCTCAAATTCGCGACTTGGATCGTGTTTACTCAGAGACTGGCAGCGTTGCTTGTTGGTTCTGGCAAAGGTTTGTACGGAGCGCTAAAAGTTCTGATCCTCCTGCTGCAGGAAAGGGCGTTTTCTCTCTCTCTCTCTCTCTCTCTCTCTCTCTCTCTCTCTCTCTCTCTCTGTCTGTCTGTCTGTCTGTCTGTCTGTGTGTGTGTGTGTGTGTGTGTGTGTGTGTGTGTGTGTGTGAGAGAGAGAGAGAGAGAGAGAGAGAGAGAGAGAGAGAGAGAGAGAGAGAGAGAGAGAGAGAGAGAGAGCGCACCCAGCGTTGTTTGTTTATAATTATCTCAAATCGTGCAGAGACAATACAAACCGTTATCGTTACCTAATGAAATCGTGGGAGTTAACTATCTATATGCTTACAGACAAGGAGATGGTTATTGTCCGAGTATGGAGTATCCAGGAGATGATTGGGTATGATAGAGAGCAAAATAACGTAAATGCATCTCAGTCCTTTCTCTTCTGGCCACTCTCACAATAAATGTAAAAAAAGGAGCACTATTAAAGCCAGCTAGAACCGGTATCCACGAAGCAAGACGTCACTTTTTCTACGGAAAATATGTGGCGTGTACTGTAATTGTGGGTCAGCTGCAATAATTCTTGCAACTAATCCCTCCTCTGATTCTACAGGGGAGAATACATTTCAGTTTCCACGTAACCCCACAGCAATGAGTTCAATGGGGTGAGGTCCAGAGAACTTACACGCCGATGTACATGGCCGTCTGGTCGATCCACCGATTGCCAAAAGTATGGGTTAATTCTGCACGGACTTGGTCTGCGGGTGCGCCGGGCCCTCTTCATGCAGGAATCTGTTCCTCCCTCTTACACGTAGGGGTACCTGCTTCAATAACGTCGGCAGGTGCTCATGCAAGGACAGTCTGTGTAGTGGCCATCTGAATCGTGGAGGAGACGTGTAGGGTGTAGTCAAGTAGTCGCCTACGATATTGGGTTACACGTTGCAGTGTGTCTTCGATGGCTTCGTAAAACTATTGTACGTCGTCATCTGCCCACCAACATTGGTGTAAAGATGATTAATGAAGGTACTTTTTTTTTTACCATGGGGATATTTTCACACGCTCAGCGCTCACTATATTACGTATAGGGTAGTTATAATTAACCTTCCGCCACTCGAGCCAGTGTATACGGAAAGCTATCCATCCAACTTTATAGGAATGATGTTCATACTGTGCGCTGCAGGATTTGCGTTGTTATAGTTTTTAGTGTCAAGACTTGGCATTAGGCGCGAATAACGATACTGCGACGTAGGGTTCAAATAGAAGCATCAGAGTTCAGTACAGTTGCAGTCAGCCAGCGTGGGTCTGGATAAGGTGAGCAGCGCTTTAATTGTAAAGCTGTTTTGTCGAAATAACAGCAATAGTGCTGCAGTTCATCGCGAGTATCGACGCACTAGAGGAATACGGAGACGTCCTCTTTCCGCACCGAGGTTGAAGAACGTGATTCGGAAGTTGGAATTAACTGGCAATTTTGGAATTGCCTCTGGGAGAGGACGAAGGCCAGTTGCGTCACAAATTATTGAAGAAGTTACTGTTACCATGGCAGAAAATGCTGGACACAGTGTTCGATCTTCAAGCAGTGCACGAGGTGTGTCACGGCAGCTGAACATTCCGTGGTCCACAGTACGAATACCGCGGTGGAAAATTGTGAAATGGTATCGGTTCCAGGCTGTCGTGGATATAGGTGGTCGTCTCATTGAGGTACGTTTGTATCATGGGACGTAGAAGTGGTACGCAATTGCCACACGAGATGTTCGGAATGCAAGGGGTTGCAAATCCAGAGAGCGTTTCTGAGGTATCGTAGGATAAGGATATATGGCAATAAAAAAATCAGCATACACTTCACAGACATAAATTTACCTTATTTTGAAACAAGCAATTGTACTTCACTCGTTCCATGAAGAGTGGAGTACATAGAAGAAACGCTGGGGATTGCAGTAATCTTGGAAACTGAAAATAAGGTCTTGTGCTTCCATGTCTCCGCATTTCGTATGTGTTTTCATCCTCCCTACTTTAATGGTACAGACTATTCTGTACGATTCCCTCTCTCAGCTCTACAGCAAATAATATACACTCCTGGAAATGGAAAAAAGAACACATTGACACCGGTGTGTCAGACCCACCATACTTGCTCCGGACACTGCGAGAGGGCTGTACAAGCAATGATCACACGCACGGCACAGCGGACACACCAGGAACCGCGGTGTTGGCCGTCGAATGGCGCTAGCTGCGCAGCATTTGTGCACCGCCGCCGTCAGTGTCAGCCAGTTTGCCGTGGCATACGGAGCTCCATCGCACTCTTTAACACTGGTAGCATGCCGCGACAACGTGGACGTGAACCGTATGTGCAGTTGACGGACTTTGCGCGAGGGCGTATAGTGGGCATGCGGGAGGCCGGGTGGACGTACCGCCGAATTGCTCAACACGTGGGGCGTGAGGTCTCCACAGTACATCGATGTTGTCGCCAGTGGTCGGCGGAAGGTGCACGTGCCCGTCGACCTGGGACCGGACCGCAGCGACGCACGGATGCACGCCAAGACCGTAGGATCCTACGCAGTGCCGTAGGGGACCGCACCGCCACTTCCCAGCAAATTAGGGACACTGTTGCTCCTGGGGTATCGGCGAGGTCCATTCGCAACCGTCTCCATGAAGCTGGGCTACGGTCCCGCACACCGTTAGGCCGTCTTCCGCTCACGCCCCAACATCGTGCAGCGCGCCTCCAGTGGTGTCGCGACAGGCGTGAATGGAGGGACGAATGGAGACGTGTCGTCTTCAGCGATGAGAGTCGCTTCTGCCTTGGTGCCAATGATGGTCGTATGCGTGTTTGGCGCCGTGCAGGTGAGCGCCACAATCAGGACTGCATACGACCGAGGCACACAGGGCCAACACCCGGCATCATGGTGTGGGGAGCGATCTCCTACACTGGCCGTACACCACTGGTGATCGTCGAGGGGACACTGAATAGTGCACGGTACATCCAAACCGTCATCGAACCCATCGTTCTACCATTCCTAGACCGGCAAGGGAACTTGCTGTTCCAACAGGACAATGCACGTCCGCATGTATCCCGTGCCACCCAACGTGCTCTAGAAGGTGTAAGTCAACTACCCTGGCCAGCAAGATCTCCGGATCTGTCCCCCATTGAGCATGTTTGGGACTGGATGAAGCGTCGTCTCACGCGGTCTGCACGTCCAGCACGAACGCTGGTCCAACTGAGGCGCCAGGTGGAAATGGCATGGCAAGCCGTTCCACAGGACTACATCCAGCATCTCTACGATCGTCTCCATGGGAGAATAGCAGCCTGCATTGCTGCGAAAGGTGGATATACACTGTACTAGTGCCGACATTGTGCATGCTCTGTTGCCTATGTCTATGTGCCTGTGGTTCTGTCAGTGTGATCATGTGATGTATCTGACCCCAGGAATGTGTCAATAAAGTTTCCCCTTCTTGGGACAATGAATTCACGGTGTTCTTATTTCAATTTCCAGGAGTGTATAATTTGAGACAAGTGCGTTATATTGCATTGGAGGTGTGTTGTTGTCAGACCATGTGTACGAACGGTGTAAGTGATAAAAACGTGATTTATCTTTCGCAGTATGTTTGGAATTATGTTTACCTTCATTTTCTTCTGAAATTGTCTCTGTCCATAGTGATTATTATTTGGTATAATGGAACTACAAAACCTTCAAACACAGCATGCAGCTGGACTTGCTTCACATGTCGTCTGAAATAATAAACAACTGTTTCAGTTACGAAGTAAAGTGCTGCCATCTCGCACAACACAGTCAACTAGGGACTTCATGCATTACTGCATAAAATAACCCGTAATGCAGGTGTGTACGACGCCTCTGTTCTCAAAACATAATTTTTGTGAACTTACACCAGTTGAATGCTGATCGCCTGGTATGCCACGTTTCTCATGTAAATTTCTTTCTTTCAATGGCTTATTCGTCATTTCTCTTCGGCGTGTCCTTAATGTTTCCACAACATTTCATTATCTTACGATCGCTCGTTTTGAAATTACAGACACCAAATTACCTCCTTAACCTATAGTGCTTGTGACTCGTAGGTTATAGCACTCCTGTCTCTGCCGCTCTCTCTCTCTCTCTCTCTCTCTCTCTCTCTCTCTGTGTGTGTGTGTGTGTGTGTGTGTGTGTGTGTGTGTGTGTGTGTGTGTGTGTGTGTGTGTACGTACGGGAGCGCGCTCGTTTCCATTTTTCTGCAAATCGATGAATTCTCATTTATCGGGACTACTGGCAGTCATCATAACTTCACTTGTCGGTGCTGTTCAGTGTAATAATGGTGGACGCAGGTAGCTGGAAACGTGTTTCGAAAGAGATGAAGTAATTTTACTGGTGACCATTCTCGCACAAACTGAATGGCTATCCTCGGGCCAACGTTCGGCCCACAGACTTAGAGTGAATTTCATCTTTCCATGCGTTGGTTTCATTCTTGCACAAAGAAAGGCGTAGAAAAAGAGTGCAATTTGAAAATAGAATATTGTTAATCATGAAACGTTTCATTAATCTCTCCATTCTCTAAAAGTGACGTGCGAAGGACTACAACAAAAATTAGAGAGATACAACGTGGTATCTTCATTATTTGATTAATAGTTGTTGCTGAAAACAAAGTAATATCACGGAACAATTTGAAAAATATTTCGTATTCAGCTTCGTAAGTGGTAATTTTTTGTCGCATGTCTTATAACAATACTGTTAGTTGGATTTTTAAGTTTTAAGGCAAGGCACTACGATATGCGATATCCGTAGTGTACGGTCTTTCATGCACTTTACCAGAGAGGTTAACAAGTGCTGTGTATCACAGATTTGTGCGTGGTGAGTTACCGGCGCTATTGAAGAACGATACCTGTGCAGATAACGATTGTGGTTCATACACGACGGGACACCGTCCCATTTTCTACGAACCGTGTGACAGCAACTCACAGCAACTTTCATGGGCGATGGCTTGGTAGAGGTGGTCCGGTGTCGTGGCATCCCTGTTCACAGGTCCTTGATCCGTTCGATTTCTGGCTGTACGGACATTTAAAGGCATTGGTGCATGCCCGACTCGTCCGACACGTCCACAATGTGCAGACATTACAGGAACGTGTGTCCAATGCATGTGACGTGGCGTAATCCGAATGAAGCCTGGTTATTTGAAAGAGTATGTGGATCACTGCGAAGGAAGGCTGAAGGAAATAACAAGTGGTGTGGTAACCACAAGCAGCAGTATCAGTAGTGTTGTCTGTATCTGACAGACAGATGGAAACGAGGGGACAGATTGGCTCGTATCTCAACAGGTATTGGTTTCCCAGCATATCATTACAGGAACTGTTCACTGCCGCTGGAGCCGTAGTTGAAGAACAGAAAAGACGGCACTTGGCACTTCCCTCTAAGGTTCTTGTTGTGCTGATACGACTAAATTCACAGACGACTATCAATATGTTAAACAAACTTGCTTCAGCGACAAAACGTCGATGGTGTGCGACGGCCCTACTGTTACGAGAACACATTATGTGACGAGCTCATATTAAAAAAACCAAATCTTACTGTGACCAGCGACACATTGCGGACGGAATGCGAGATAACCTGTGTTTGCTACACGCAGCCGGTCTTCGTCTAGTTAGATGTTGACTCCTGTGGGCGACGTAGCGAACGTGATTGTCTTCATCTACATCTGCATCTACATTTATACTTCGCAAGCCACCCAACGGTGTGTGGCGGAGGGCACTTTACGTGCCACTGTCATTACCTCCCTTTCCTGTTCCAGTCGCGTATGGTTCGCGGGAAGAACGACTGCCGGAAAGCCTCCGTGCGCGCTCGAATCTCTCTAATTTTACATTCGTGATCTCCTCGGGAGGTATAAGTAGGGGGAAGCAATATATTCGATACCTCATCCAGAAACGCACCCTCTCGAAACCTGGCGAGCAAGCTACACAGCGATACAGAGCGCCTCTCTTGCAGAGTCTGCCACTTGAGTTTGCTAAACATCTCCGTAACGCTATCACGGTTACCAAATAGCCCTGTGACGAAACGCGCCGCTCTTCTTTGGATCTTCTATATCTCCTCCGTCAACCCGATCTGGTACGGATCCCACACTGATGAGCAATACTCAAGTATAGGTCGAACGAGTGTTTTGTAAGCTACCTCCTTTTTGATGGACTACATTTTCTAAGGACTCTCCCAATGAATCTCAACCTGGTACCCGCCTTACCAACAATTAATTTTATATGATGATTCCACTTCAAATCGTTCCGCACGCATACTCCCAGATATTTTACAGAAGTAACTGCTACCAGTGTTTGTTCCGCTATCATATAATCATACAATAAAGGATCCTTCTTTCTATGTATTCGCATCGCATTACATTTGTCTATGTTGGACGCCAGTTGCCGCTCCCTCCACCAAGTGCCTATCCGCTGCAGATATTCATGCATTTCGCTGCAACTTCTCCGTATACTACAGCAACATCCGCGAAGAGCCGCATGGAACTTCCGACACTATCTACTAGGTCATTTATATATATTGTGAAAAGCAATGGTCCGATAACACTCCCCTGTGGCTCTCCAGAGGTTACTTTAACGTCTGTAGACGTCTCTCCATTGAGAACAACATGCTGTGTTCTGTTTGCTAAAAACTCTTCAATCCAGCCACACAGCTGGTCTGATATTCCGTAGGCTGTTACTTTATCAGGCGACAGTGCGGAACTGTATCGAACGCCTTCCGGAAATCGAGGAAAATGGCATCTACCTGGGAGCCTGTATTTAATATTTTCTGGGTCTCATGAACAAATAAAGCGATTTGGGTCTCACACGATCGCTGTTTCCGGAATCCATGTTGATTCCTACATAGTAGATTCTGGGTTTCAAGAAATGACATGACACGCGAGCAAAAAACATGTTCTAAAATTCTACAACAGGTCGATGTCAGAGATATAGGTCTATAGTTTTTGCGCATCAACTCGGCGACCCTTCTTGAAGACTGGGTCTACCTGTGCTCTTTTCCAATCTTTGGAACCTTCCATTCCTCTAGAGACTTGCGGTACACGGCTGTTAGAAGGGGGACAAGTTCTTTCGCGTACTCTGTGTAGAATGGAATTGGTATCCCGTCAGGTCCAGTGGACTTTCCTCTGTTGAGTGATTTCAGTTGCTTTTGTATTCCTTGGACACTTATTTCGATGTCAGCCATTTTTTCGTTCGTACGAGGATTTAGAGAAGGAACTGCAGTGCGGTCTTCCTCTGTGAAACAGCTTTGGAAAAAGGTGTTTGGTATTTCAGCTTTACGCGTGTCATCCTCTGTTTCAATGCCATTATCATCCCACAGTGTCTGGATATGCTGTTTCGATCCACTTACTGATTTACCGTAAGACGAAAACTTCCTAGGATTTTCTGTCAAGTCGGTACATAGAATTTTATTTTCGAATTCACTGAACGCTTCACGCATAGCCCTCCTTACGCTAACTTTGACATCGTTTAGCTTCTGTTTGTCTGAGAGGTTTTGGCTGCGTTTAAACTTGCAGTGAAGCTCTCTTTGCTTTCGCAGTAGTTTCATAACTTTGTTTTTCATGTACCTGTTGCTTATTTAGCATTGTGAGTGTATATTGATACTTCAAATAGTTACCGTATCCGTCTTAAAGTTCCTCTTGACTTTAAAGAGGTCCTATCTAGAAAACGAAAGGAAATGACGATTCTGAAGTACTTTCGGAGTTTTTTCCCCGATGAATATTCCTATGTTTCTAATCAGAATGATGATCCGGTTGATTTTTAGACCTGTAGAGAAGCAGAGGCGGCATTGTTGTCAAGTGATACCGACAATAACGATGAAAGTGATTCTGTTCGTGCGAACTATTCGTTTTGTCATAATGTTAACAATGATTGGTGTGAAACTAACATTCAGCCATCTTTACAAACGTTAGAAGGTCATCGTGGGGTCATTACATTTCCAACGCAATGTGACGCTGTAGCCCCTGCGATTTGCTTGATGTTCAGTGATACCTTGTTTGAATTGTTTTGCAAGTTGTTGTGCACCTACAATGATCAAACACCGATGAAACGGAAAATGCCGCCTAAAAAGACTCGAGTAGTCTCCTGTTGCACAAAGAGACATGAAGAAATTCCTTGGCCTGATTCTTCTAATGGGAAAGACAAGAACATATAGATGGAAAGATTGTTGCTTAATAGACCGTCTAATAGTTATCCAAGTATTTTCAGATCATGAGTCGCAATAGATTGGAACAAGTTTGTACATTCTGGCTCTTAGATAACACTACGGTACTGAATAAGAGTTCTTGGATACTCTGCAAAGTTCGACATGTGCTGGATTAGTTCTTCAATAAATTCAGGATACTTCACAAAACAAAGCAGCAGTTATCTTTGAGCGAGAACGTCTGAGGTTTCGAACGTACAACCCTTCAGAGATTACAAAGTATGGGTTACTTGTTACGATAGTGTGCGTGAGTGACACCTCGGTTATATCTGCATTGTGGAGATTTACATTGGTGAATGAAAGAATCTGTTTTCTCAGTTCTTGCCCGCTATCTTAGTATGTGGCACCATGTCTACCAGAATTATTGTTACAACAATACCTCTGTTGCAGTGTTATTACTGAAAAAGAAAACCAGTCTGTGATAGCCACTAGAAAGGTGAAAAGAGGTTTACCGTAACCTCTGAAAGCGAAAGAGTGAAGAATGAAAAAGGTGACAGTTTTCTGTAGAAAAAAGTGACATTCTTATCATAGTAAGGAAAGACAAGCGAGATGTCAGAACGGTAACAACAGTTCATGACGCATCTGACTCCAATACAGGAAAGAAAAATAGAAAAACCGGAAAGGATATGTTAACGCCTTTGTGTACAAATCAATACCGTGCCCTTACCTTTCTTACCAGCCTGTTCTAAGGAAATTGATGACATGGGCAGAAAAAGTAGTCCTCTATCTAATTAACTGTTGTCCAGTTCGTTTAGAATTTACAATGTCCTTAATCCATAAGAAAAAAATAAAGTACAAGCAGTTTCTCCTTTCGGTGGCGTAATACTGGATCACCGACGATGACCGTGAAGGCTCTCCGGACCCAGAGAGAGAGAGAGAGAGAGAGAGAGAGAGAGAGAGAGAGAGAGAGAGAGAGAGATGTCCAGTCCATCCACTAATGAAACGGGTAGAGCACCACATGAAGATCTACCTGGAAGGCTGTCTTGTGACATGAAACGGCATGAACCTGTGTCTATTTCAAACAACGGAAAAGATAAATTTCCTCCCAGAGTCTGTGTAGTTCGTGCTGGCCGCGGAAAAAAACAAGTGAGACAAGGTATATGTGCGAATTTTGTACAGTTCCGCTGCATAGACAAAAAAGAAGAGTTTTACGTACTACCTTACATTAGAAAATTGCTAGGAACCTTCGTTTATATATAGGCTCTAGGGTAAGTACAGTATATCAAATAGTAGTAACTGTAAACGATAAGATATCCTCGATAAGTCAAACAAAATGGCTGAATAATAAAATCTGCTCATAGCCGGTGTCTTAGTGCAGTGCTATGTGTATTGTACCGATCGTAAATTTGATTAAAAATCAACTCATCAACCAATGCAGTCTGCAGAGAAAGATGTATTTTTTGTTTGTGTGGTATAATGCATTTAGTGCTACGCACACTATTGTCATGTAGTCTGGTGATTATTTTTACATGTAGTTTACAATTACATCACGATTATAGTTTATAAAAAGTGTCACTTTTATGCGTACTTTAAAAGTTGTTTCACAATATGGACCAACTATTTATGTTCAAAAATTGAAAGTTAAAATAAAAATCGTGCGAAGTTGACGAGATGCAGTTTTATTTGCCGTTGCATACAAAAACAAACCAGTTAGCGGAATAAATAAAATTTTGTATAGTCAAACGATTGTACTGAAAGGAGACTTAGAGTACCTGCAAGACAGTTTTGGTGTGCGGGCTGCATGCATTTCAGGCAGCTCGCAATATCCAGCTTCTGTGATAAGTTGGGTAATATCCGGTCTTCAACGTGTTAATCCGTACGAGGAATGGCACTGCAAGGTGTAGAAAGCCAATGGCGATTGGTTGCCAGCTACGCACCACAGGAAGGAAGGGACGATAGCTAATGTGGACGTATAATATGTAAGTATGGAAGTTCAGCAAGTTCACATCGTAATTCAGGTTTTTGATTTTTAGGGCCTCGATTGAAAACTGGGCTTATAGGCGAAACGTATTTTTCTGCTTGTACCATATGAAAGAGTTTTAAAAACAGCGTTACTCATTATTTATTTAGCTTATGGTAATGTGACACATACAACGTAAAAATAACCTATAGCGAAACATACAAAAATAGAAAGGAAACCCGTATAAAATGGTAAGAAGTGAACATTTAAAGTCGTCACTAATATAGATGTAGTGGTTGTTTTAGTTATGTTGCCATTTTTCACGGGAAACATTGTATTATTGCAATTATTATTTATTTATTTATTTGTTTATTGATGAGACACGAATAGCGTGCAACTAATTACCACTGAAGTCAATCATTTTTCTAAACTCTTAGATTCAAGAAATATTGTTTGTTCGGGGGATATACAGCGCTTTTTCCCATTGTGTAAGCCATTTATATTGTTCTCATATTTTCTTTTGCCAGTCATACAAATCTCTAATCAAACGTGTAGTACTTTTTGTATGCTCCCTATTACTCAATTATTCTTACCTTATACACATCCCACACACACGCTGCCTTCAAATCACTATACTTTGCTACTCCCGAACGTTGGTATGACATGACTGACTCCAACTGTGACTCATCGTGTGGTCATAATCCAGTTTTTGCGCCAGTCTGTATTTTTTCAATGAACATCTGTATACTACGAGGGTTGCCCAGAAAGTAATGCACCGCATTTTTTCTTCAATCTTTATTAAACGTAATGAGAATTACACCCGCGAAAGAACGGTGTTTTATCTACACACCCTATTTTTCCACGTAATATCCACCCCGTTCTATGGCCTTCCTGAAGCGCGAAAGAAGGGCGTGTATGCCCTGTCGGTACCAATCCTTGTCCTGTTGGCAGAGCCAGTGCTTCACTGCGTGAATCACCTCATCGTCCTCAAAATGCCTTCCACGAATGGCGTCTGTTCTCGCGAATGACAAAGTCAGCTCGATGCAGTATATCAGGTGTGACGGCCGTGGACTGTCTCCCCGACCGCTGCAAATTGTGGAGCTCCGCCGAACCGCTTTCTGATGACCTCACACCCCGCCCCCCCCCCCCCCCCCCCGGTCCCCCTCCGTTCTCAGCGACTAACTATACTTGTGTCGACATCAGAATCTCCATAGACTTTGCTCAAGCGTTTGTTAACAATTCCCACAGTTTCTTCCTCTGCAGTGAAACATTCAATGACGGCAATTTGCTTGTAACGTACATCACCTACAGATGCCGTTTTGAAGTTATCCTGCTGCTACGCTATCTGTCAGAAGTGACGGAAAATTGGCTCGATTACTCAGGAGACTTCAAGTGATACGTACGTAAGGTTTCACATTCGTAGCATTGTTTTCGGCTGAGAAAAAAAATGCGGTGCATTACTTTCTGGGAAACCATCGTACAAAAATTGTTGTCGAATAAAACGTTGTCATACGTAACCGGAGTGTGTCTGGAAAATTTTTGTCAATAGTGTATAAAATTTTCCCATTAAACTTCCCCAGTGCTACTAAGACACGAGAGAATCTCATTTGATGCAGAGCCTTTTTGTCGAGGTTTACGGTTTCAAAATTTAAACTTTAAGCTGTCTCTCATATCGCGACAGGAAACAGTTCGCCACTGTGTCCCTCCAGTGTTCCTTCCACGATGAGAAGGAAAAACCTAGAAGCGGAGAGGCGACACGCGTCGAGACAAGTTTCGCCGTCCAGCATCGCAGAAGCACACAGCCCCAGCCAGCCTCGTAGCACGGCCTGCGCTGATGTATGGCGGCTGCTAAGCTAAGCCTGGCATGGCCTGGCCACCTACGTAATCCGGCTTTGTTTCGGAACAGGCAGCGCTCTGTCTCTCGCACTTTTATTATCTCTCTCTCTCTCTCTCTCTCTCTCTCTCTCTCTCGCACGCTCGGTCTCACTTTCACTCTCACACTGGCACTTTGCCTCGTACAAAGTTTCGTATATCGTCTCATGCATGCTTCCCGAAAAAGTTTTTGAAGCCAGGGGTCATTGATTCTTCTTTATTGTTGTTGTTTTCTGATAGCTAAACATGAATGTTTTGTAGGGTAGGAGTATTTTGACAAGTGGCACGATGGTAGTTGGTGAAATTTACCGATTGTGTAAACAGTCGCCAGTACAATAATTTGCAGAGTTTTATTTTTTTCACGTATCTGAGAAGGTGTTATTGCTTTGTACATCTATCTTTTCCTGTTATACGTAATGTCAGTTTACCACCCTCCCGAAACTTAAGTTTGAACTCTTCAATACTTCGACATTTATTGCTGCTGCATACGTTTTGAGCATGTACAATCCAGTACGTCCCGTGTTGTCAATTGCGCACATTCGTGTCACACCACACCACATCACTTCGCGTGGCTGTGGCAGTACATTCATGTGTGATTATTTGTCAGTCGTTTCATACATTTCTATACTGCAAACCTCAGGTTTGCTTTTACCGACTCAAGAATGAAAACCTGTAATTCCCGCCCTCTTGTTACCAAGGTTGTTTAGACTACACTGCAGAGTTTTTCTCGAGAAACCCTTACACTTCCTCCATACAGCCCCGATCTCTCCCCATGCGATTTTCACATTTTTGAAGCCGTGAAGACATTGGTGGCCATCGATTTACTTCGGACGAAGAGCTGCACGCTTAGCTTCAATCACGGTGCCGTAGGTAACCACAAACATTTTTCCTTGAAGGCATTGACGTTGTTACAAATGTAATAAGTTATGACGATTACTTTTGAAATAATAAACGGTTAAGGGTAACTTTTTTTCCATCTGTCTTGTTTTCGTTTGACCGCCTCTTATAGTACTGGTGGGACATTTAACACGTTTGTGATTGTTTCAGTAGTGGAAGCTGCTTGCATATTCAAATACAGAGATACGTAAGCAGGCAGAATACGGCGCTTCGGTCGGCAACGCCTATATAACACAAAACGTGTGTGGCGCGGTACTTAAGATCGGTTACTGCTGCTACAATGGCAGGTTATCAAGATTTAAGTGGGTTTGAACGTGGTGTTATGGTCGGGGCACGAGCGATCGGACACAGCGTCTCCGAGGTAGCGATAAAATGGGGATTTTACAGTACGACCATTTGACGAGAGTTCCGTGAATATCAGGAATCCGGTAAAACATCAGATCTCTGACATCGTTGGGGCCGGAAAAAGATCCGGCAAGAAAGGGACCAAAGACGACTGAGGAGAATCGTTCAGCGAGACAGAAGTGCAAACCTTCCGCAGATTGCTGCAGATTTCAGTGCTGGGCTATCAACAAGTGTCAGCGTGCGAGCCATTCAGCGAAACATCATCGATATGGGCTTTCGGATTAAAGGTCCATTCGTGTACCCTTGATGACTGCACGACACAAAGCCTTACGCCTCGCCTGGGCCGGTCAACACCGACACTGGACTGATGATGACTGGAAACATAGTTTGGTGGGACGAGTCTTGTTTCAAATTGTGTCGAGCGGATGGACGCACACGGCTATGGAGACAACCTTATGAATCCATGGACCCTTCATGTCAGCAGCGGCCTGTTAAAGCTGGTGGAGGCTCTGTAATGGTGTGGGGCGTGTGCAATTGGAGTGATATGGGACCCCTGATACGTCGAGACACGACTCTGACAGGTGACACGTACGTAAGAATCCTGTCCGATCACTTGCATCCATGCATGTCCATTGTGCATTCCGACGAACTCGGGCAATTCCAGCAAGACAATGCGACGCCCCTCACGTCCAGAATTGCTACAGAATGGCCCCAGGAAAACTCTTCTGAATTTAAACACTGCCGCTGGCCGCCAAACTCCCCAGACATGAACATTATTGAGCATATATGCGATGCCTTGGAAAGTGCTGTGAGAAGAGTTCTGCAACCGCTCGCACTCTTACGGATTTATGGACAGCCCTGCAGGATTCATGGTGTTAGTTCCCTTCAGCACTTCTTCAGACGTTAGTCGAGTCCATGCCATGTCGTGTTGCGGAACTTCCGCGTGCTCGCAGGGGCCCTGCGCGATATTAGACAGGTGTACCATTTTCTGTGGCTCTTCAGTCTATACTATGGGTTTAAAGCAGTTCATATCTTGAAACTTCCTGGCAGATTAAAACTGTGTGCGCGACCGAGACTCGAACTCGGGACCTTTGCCTTTCGCGGGCAAGTGCTCTACCAACTGAGCTACCGAAGCACGACTCACGTCCGGTACTCACAGCTTTACTTCCGCCAGTACCTCGTCTCCTACCTTCCAAACTTTACAGAAGCTCTCCTGCGAAACTTGCAGAACTAGCACTCCTGAAAGAAAGGATATTGCGGAGACATGGCTTAGCCACAGCCTGGGGGATGTTTCTAGAATGAGATTTTCACTCTGCAGCGGAGTGTGCGCTGATATGAAATTTCCTGGCAGATTAAAACTGTGTGCCGGACCGAGACTCGAACTCGGGACCTTTGCCTTTCGCGGGCAAGTGCTCTACCAACTGAGCTACCGAAGCACGACCTTTCTTTCAGGAGTGCTAGTTCTGCAAGGTTCGCAGGAGAGCTTCTGTAAAGTTTGGAAGGTAGGAGACGAGGTACTGGCGGAAGTAAAGCTGTGAGTACCGGACGTGAGTCGTGCTTCGGTAGCTCAGTTGGTAGAGCACTTGCCCGCGAAAGGCAAAGGTCCCGAGTTCGAGTCTCGGTCGGGCACACAGTTTTAATCTGCCAGGAAGTTTCATATCAGCGCACACTCCGCTGCAGAGTGAAAATCTCATTCTGGAAACATCCCCCAGGCTGTGGCTAAGCCATGTCTCCGCTATATCCTTTCTTTCAGGAGTGCTAGTTCTGCAAGGTTCGCAGGAGAGCTTCTGTAAAGTTTGGAAGGTAGGAGACGAGATACTGGCAGAAGTAAAGCTGTGAGTACCGGACGTGAGTCGTGCTTCGGTAGCTCAGTTGGTAGAGCACTTGCCCGCGAAAGGCAAAGGTCCCGAGTTCGAGTCTCGGTCGGGCACACAGTTTTAATCTGCCAGGAAGTTTCATATCAGCGCACACTCCGCTGCAGAGTGAAAATCTCATTCTGGAGTTCATATCTTGATTTTGACGTAAACCGAAAGCGCATTTAGTGAAGAATTTTAAGTGTTTTCTTCTTATATGACCACAGGTTGAAAGTTTCATCTGCCAACGTGCGACTTATCCTTGTTCATTATTTTTTTAACCGTACTTCGTTCTGTTTACACTCTCCACGAATTGCAAACAGTAATGCTTACGTAGACACCAGTTGACAAATGTATCACAAGAACTGGGTTGGTTGGCTGTGCAGGTTCATTATTATAGAATTAGTTACACGGAACTGGAAGGAGAGGACATATTTCTTTAATAATGTAAACATAGGTCTTCAGTACGCTCACATGGGCTTATAAGAAATTCTCTTGTCGTATTTTTCTTTCAGACTTAGCCGGAGCCTTGACTCATTTTGACATTTTCTTGGGCGCTCCAAGACGACAAACAGGCAACGACCAGCGAGCGCTCTCCGTAATGGGCCGGCATTAAGAGATTAGGTTACGGCAGGGCGCCGCGGAGCGCACACTTTGCACTCTGCGCGCGGCTTACGAGTTGACGCGGCCGTAACTCAATTCCGCGCCGCCTCGGCAGCTCCGACTGCAGTTATAAAGGCCGCAGCCGTCGAGAGTTTAGCCGGGCACATGAATATTTCGCCCACATAGTCTCATGATGCTACAGGAAGCGTCCACCGCGAGCTAGAAATGTAACGGCACAAAAACTGGCATACTGGAAATTAACACAGCTATGTAGGTTTCTGTGCGAATGCCGTAACAAGTAAAAGAGGTGGTCTTATGTGATAATTCGACTAACACCAAAATTTCGTACATCACTAGCGTAAATACTGCACCGCGATCATACGACCTAGAAGATTCCTCTGCAATTACCTCTCCTTGCTGTCGGCTGTTGAGTGCCTTCTTCCTCGCCCTGACATTCCTGGCATCTTTCCTTCTTTGTCGGATATGAGCAATCGGCAAACTGTCTTTATTTACGTATTATTTCTTACCTTGCACTCTATGTAGGTAGGTTATGTATTAAGCATATTACGTGTGCGGTTTGTGGACAAGGATATTACACTACATTACATTTAATTATATTCATAGTTTGCGAATCTCTCTGGATCTCTTTGCATCCGTCTAAAGATGTCATCTACCGATACACAACTGCATTGTGAATAGTAGCCGCCTTAACAAATAACCTTAAGGTACGGCAAGCGCGTCTCCATTAAGAACGACCTGCTGAGTTGTCTGCTAGCAAGTTTTCAGTCAGACAGCACACATGTCCGGATATTCTGTATGCAGGTATTTTGCTTACTAGGCGGCGGTGCGGAACTGCGTAGAAGACTGCACAAGTCAACCACTGCTGCGGCGCCTCTATTGTTGTGCCGAACCACCATTTGAGAAGGCGCCATCGTGAGAGGCGTCGTCTGGGTGGCTCGCTGCCACTGCCACTTCACGGTTATCCGGCAACTCAGGCCTGTGAGGGCTAGGTGGGTTTTTGTGGTTGTGGAGCGAAATAATGACTCACTATAGTTGAATTCTTTTATCTTGGCGGCTCGCGCATGCCCGCCCAGACGCGGGAGATTGCTGCGTTGCCAGTTGCACACGACGCACGCGCCAATAGAAGCAGCACCATAGTAGAGCATAGTTCGCAAGCTTACGTGTAGGGGGAGCGCGCAGTTTATGAAGTAAAGCCACCACGGCTGCATTAACCCTTTCGCTGCTACAAAGACGTGCTCCCTGCATTCCGCGCTATGCGCGATTTTGTCACTGCACTGCTCGCCTGTGCAGACACATCGTGTTCCGACTGCTTTGACACTCTTATCATTCGATTCCAACTTAAATTAAATGAGATATTGTTATACAGTAAATTTTATATGAAATTTAGGTATCTTGTCCACATTTCATTCTCAACATTATGGCAACTAAAATCGACCATACGGAAAGTATACGCTATGGACTTCCACCTCTGCAAACTCTTCAAAATTTCGTGCAATGGCTTACTACATTTAATGCTGCATAATAACTGCGTTGAACATCGAAACAAAATTAAGTCATTTATGGGGGGGAAGGTATCAGTCAAGAAGATGTGTAAAAATCTAATTTATGGGCCAAATAGTTTTTGTGAAATCGAATGGTAAGCGTGTCAAAGCAGTGGGGACACCACGTGTCTGCACAGGCGAGCAGTGCAGTGATGACAAAATCGCCCACAGCGCGGAATGCGGGGAGCACGTGTCTGCAACAGCGAAAGGGTTAATAAAAAGACAAAGCACTAGAAATGTCAAAAAATTGCATTCAAACGAATATAATTCGTGAAGTAAGGCACTTCGATATTGTTTTTAAATAATGAAAATATTAAGCACCGCTCAAGGTTTGAACTCATAACCTTTCACACAGAAGCCAAACACCTTAACTGTTACGCTATCGCGGCTCGTCCGCCTACAGGATGCCATGAGGACACTAACACTTCACGCAAAATACTGACAAACACTGTTGGTATAACTATGAATTACTCACGCTTCGTCGAAGTACAGTAGGAAATAAACAATTACCGCTGCTCTTTATTGCGAAAAAGCAGTACAAAAGAAAGTCTGCTATCAAGACATTGCTTTTGTTCTATTACTTTATTTATGACTGAACGCTTCTAAAACTGAAGACACTCGTCCATGCTCTGCACTGCACTGGTCGAGATCTGGCAACGTCGTTCTCTGTTCATTGGCTGACTGTGTTTTGTGACGTCAGATGCGCAGAACGAACCTAAACTCGGCCGCCAACATAAATGACGCGCACTTTAGTAGTAGTAAGCAGCTGTATTTACGAGTAGCCGAGTACGTACAAATGTACTGGTTCTTGTGGCGGATCTCTTTCTTAAACGAGTCTTTAGTATTCAAGATTTGGCTCCAAACCCGAGTGCTACTGTTCCACCTAAGCGTATGTTCGTTTTATAGTTTTGCTTCATAGAACCACCGCAGTAAGGGTGTTAGATATCGTCCTGTCCGGATTTATTATTCTTATTCCCTGACACTCTGGATTCTGTGATGCAGGGCCGCCCATGAATGAATGAAGCAGTTACAAAGCTACTATGCCTAAAGATATGTAATTTTATTATTAGTCATGGCCGCAGCAACTAAGTTACGCTGAATAGTGGCATCGCTACAATGATTAAATTGATATCAAAAATGTTAAATGGAAAGACCGCAGCTAGACAGTTTTGTTTATTCATCAAAAGATACAATGTTAACAGTCTGCGACGGTACCTAAAGGTAGTTGCTCTTCTAAACAATAGTGCATGAGAGATGGAGAAGAGACAGAGAAATAGTAAATATCAGAAGACAGTAGACAGTGGTTATGGTATAGAGCAACGAAGAAGGCAGTGACAGTGACAATGTGAGAGAAAGAGAGGGCCACAGTGGCAGTGGAACACAGTTGACAGTGGCTGAACAGCGCTTGGAAAAAGCGAAAGACAGTGCCAATGGAGGAGAAAGTGGATGTGGTTAATAGCCAGAGATGTTGAGAGACGGAGTCTATAACAGTGCACAAGGAAGAGAGAGACATTACAGTGAGCAGAGACAGCAGCAGTGCGCAGGGATGAATGAGATGAGTAGTAAGAGGGAGCAAGAGGTAGTCAGTGACAGTCAGCTATTTACAGTTTAGGGGAGCTTGTGGGAGAGAGGAGTGAGCTGCGTATTAAAAAGAGCGCGAATGGGTTTGCATACCAAAATTCTTCAGGAAGTTCTTAAAGGTGCAGAGGAAGGTAGAGTGAGGCAACTGGTACCCCAGTTTACAGTCAGTCTTCTATTTTAAACAGGAGCGTAGTCACCTTTCTTGTGGTCCATTAGCATTTTGACGCTGGTGAATGCAGTACTGTGACGGTGATGTATGTCTCGCTGCTTCTTAGCCAAAGACCGGTTGCGGGTGCCATGCCACTCTTCATTGTTCCGCGCCTTCACCGCATTCGCATCAGTTTCTCATTACACCCGATCAGCCGATCGCGTTCTCGAGTTCATTTGTGCCAGTGAGATGACATCAGTAATTTGAAGCTCTTTTTGGGGACAAACAACCCCCCTTCTATATTGGTTTTTTAAGCTTTCCTTCTATTTTTGGTTTCTCCCTTTTTTGAGTTTTGCTCCCATTGCTGCTGGTTTCCAGTTTCGTTTTTTAGCTTTTCCCAAGTCACAGACCGGGCACTAATGACCGTAGCAGTTTTGCGCCCTAAAACCATAACAAAAAAAAAATATCTGTTTCTCGGGTACTGCAATCTCCGGAACGCGAAGCTGTATGGCGGCTCGGACGTTCTTTGCGGAATGTAAGGAACAAGTTTTTTGAAAATTATTAAAAAATTAGTATTTTTCCGTCACACGGCCCTCTTCTCACAGCACTCAGCAACAGTTTGATATTCGTTACCCTAGTTTTTACATCTGAAATTAATATTTTAATAGGGAATAAAATAAACGTACGTGACTGGGTCGTTACACCGTATATCCACCTGCAACAGAGGAGTGCCGGAGTTGGAGACGGCGAGCAGTGGCGATGGCACCCTCTTTTGTCGAATTGTGAACGAGGCCTACAGCGGGGAGCGCTTAGTGTCTGAATACATTGTGCGGGAGGGCGCGCGCCGGAGAATTCTGCCCATTCAATTAGAAACAGCAGAGGGGGCAGAAGCGAAAGGAATGAGGCGGGGGGAAGTGAAGGCAAGAGTTGCTCTCGGAATTCAGCCGGATCGCTAATGGCGCCAGGGAATCCACGGGGTCGGTCGCTCCGGCGAGATCAGCAGCGCCGACAAGCGTCGAATCCGGAATCCAGACCGGCAGGCGGCCGCGTTACTCGCCCCGCTGTGCCCCTCCCACCCCCACCCCCACCACCCAATCTGCACAGACTTACACTCAGCCCTCGCCTCGTCCAATTACTTGCTCGTCTACTTGCAGATGCGCGAGAAACTTGCAACTGTCTGTCCCCCGCGCAGTTGATTATTCTGAAAAAACACGTGGTGGAACTACGCCTTGGTGACTGATGCTGTCCCGGGCGCTAGTTGGTTCGACACTTTCCTGACGTACGTCGACAAACAATTTTCGTCTTCGCGCCTCGAAAGGCAATTCCATCTGTCGCACTATTAATTTTTAAACTGTTGTTATATACACTTTCAGTAAACAAGAAATTTTCAGCAAGGGTATAAATATGTCAATAAGTCCGTAAACATGCACCAGTATGAAATTAGCTTCCCAACACGGAGCCACATACTTGACAAACACCCAGCATGCGAAGAAGCAAAGGTGCACATTGCACTGCTACACGACGACTAAAAAACATGCCGGCCGCGGTGGTCTCGCGGTTCTAGGCGCTCAGTCCGGAGCCGCGCAACTGCTACGGTCGCAGGTTCGAGTCCTGCCTCGGGCATGGATGTGTGTGATGTCCTTAGGTTAGTTAGGTTTAAGTAGTTCTAAGTTCTAGGGGACTGATGACCACAGATGTTAAGTCCCATAGTGCTCAGAGCCATTTGAACCATTTGAACTAAAAGACATTACTGCATGCCGCAGAAATCTTCAGATCTGTAACACTAATGTATAACCAGATAACGTATTGCGTTGGTATGAAACAGCTTGTGATTAACATTTCCAGCTTTTGTAGTCCTGTAGTCCTGAGTTGTGTGTGTTTGTGATTAGTTTGCTAGTTTTCTCGGTGCGGTTTTATTCCTTCTATATGCTTTCTCAGAAAAAAAAATCTAGAAACTGGCGTTACTCGTTCTTCATATGCAAATCTGATTACTGTTCTTCTTATTCCTCCTTAAAGTGTTAGGCATTTACCTCTTACGTCCTCTCCTTCACTGCCTCTATTATCTGTGCTTAAGTCTCTCCTTGGTCTCTCCATATGTTTCTTGGTCTTCGTCATAATTCATTATAATTTTAGACTTTCCATTTTCATTCATTCTTGTGGCATGATCTCACCATTAATTTCTATATTCCTTGATCTGTTCCTTTATGCTTTTAAGTACTAATTATTGCCCGATTGTTGTGTTCATCATGTCACATAGTTTATAACCAACTGCTCTTTTTAAAATCTTGATTTCCACATCTTGTGTTTTCGTTCATTTCCGCTGTTACGGTCTATCTCACTACCATATATTATAGTTGGTATTGACATGTTGTAGAACTTTTTATTCAGTGTTCTGTCTATGGTTCCATTAATACAACTGAAACTTTCGATTTTGTCTCGGTATGTTTTTTTTTTTTCCTCTGCTGGTTGACATTAAGCGGGTTTTCCATTCGATATAAGGCGACTGCGAATTGCGTTCCGGAGGCTTTTGACGCATCAATAACGACATTTCTGTTCCAGCTGTGTAGTTATATGATAGCCGTAAGAGCTTATTCCTGGGTAACTGAAAGAACGGAAGCTGCGATATATAACACGATGCTTATACATATGCGAGTACATGCTTACTCTGCAAGCCACTGTACAGTGCATAGTGGAGGGTGCTTTGTACTAGAGAGCTTTTTTTCTGTCCTTTTCCATTCGCATACTGTGAGAAGGAAAAAGGGTGTCTATCGCACCCTAATTTCTCTTATTCTCATTGATCCTATGCGATGTATGCGGTAGGGGCAGCGGGACTGTGAATACAAGTTCTCTAAATTGAGCCGACGGTGTTTCGCAGGAACAGCTTCGCCGTTCTTCGAAAAGTTCCTACTTAGGTTTCTTCATCTTCTGTTACACTTCGGTATGGCCGGCCGGTGTGGCCGTGCGGTTAAAGGCGCTTCAGTCTGGAACCGCGTGACCGCTACGGCCGCAGGTTCGAATCCTGCCTCGGGCATGGATGTGTGTGATGTCCTTAGGTTAGTTAGGTTTAATTAGTTCTAAGTTCTAGGCGACTGATGACCTCAGAAGTTGAGTCGCATAGTGCTCAGAGCCATTTGAACCATTTGAACTTCGGTATGGGACACTACGTTGGACTTCGGAGGGTGCGGTCTGCCGGCGGACTGTTCCAATTTTGTAATTACCTTCACGACGTGGTGCGACAGCACGTGCGAAGAAATTCTATGAGACTCAAGTGGGGACGACGACCGGAGTCAACAGTGACGTCCTGTCGCCCTGAGGGTAGACAGGGACGGATCCCTATTCCGGAGTGTGGCAGGAACCAGCGGCAGTTGAGCCGGTGAAATCGCCTCGCCTCATTCGGGGAGTGTAACTGTGCGCGCCTGGTTGGTACTGCATCCCGCCACACACTCCCGGATTAGCACCTGCGTGAACACTGCACACCGCGAGACGTTCCTGGGCATAACTGCTTATTTCCGAAATTACTGCTTGTCTTCCTGTACGTACCTGTAGTTGGCAGGTGAGGAAGCAATTAACGAAAGTAGGAATTCTGCTGTGGATAAGACAGAAACATATGCTCACGTATTGAAGCCGATTACGAGTGAGTGAAGCACCACCACATGCGGAAATCTGTGTACTTGATATTTTTTTATGGTTTGCGGATACCAAGGGGAAGAATCCAGCAGCTCCCAACTTTTTAACATGACGTATAAGAAGTGGAGTAATATTTTATTTCGCCCTTCATTCTTATAGTTAGTTTCTGAAACACGTTACATGAATTTAAACGACGAGTTGCACAGCTAAATTAAAAATGCTCAGACACATTTGCTCCGCTGAACCATCACCTGTGTATTGAAACTTTTTTTTTTTTTTTAACTTTGGTGTAAGCGAGCTCTCTCTCAAGATCAGCAGCTCAGTAACTCGTCTGTGTGTCGGCAGATCTCCTTCTAAGAAAACCTTTCGCCCCACAATGGTGTTGTGGAGTTCCGGCGCACGCCCGACTCTACTCCACTCAATTCCACTCTCCTCTCCTAGGAGGCACGAGACGGTCAGCAATGCAATGTGGTCCATTTGGCGCTACTTCTGAGTATCTGTCTCGGCCCTCTCTCTCTCTCTCTCTCTCTCTCTCTCTCTCTCTCTCTCTCTCTCTTCGGCATATTCCCGTTGGCCGTAGGGATTTTAAGCCTACGCTCCGATTCTGCCACTTACACAACATTTTGAACGCGCTTGCTGACAAACTATTTGATCAGAAGTATCGATACCTATTAGTGTACACTAATGTAGAATGTGTCCACAACTCGTGGTCTCACCGTAACGTTCTCGTTTCCCGAGCACGGGGTCCCGGGTTCGATTCCCGGTGGGGTCAGGGATTTTCATCTGCCCGGAAATGACTGGGTGTTGTTGTGTCGTCGTGATCACCACCACCATTACGGTCGGAGGAAGACAACGGCAAATCACTTCCATTAGCACCTTGCCTCGTACTACGATGCGGCTCTCCCACATCGTTCCCCAACGCTCTGTCAAAAAGCATGGGATTTCATTTCCATGCCAGTGTGGAATGTGTCCATCCTTCGCCTTTATGGCGGCTTGAATTTTGCTGGGGACACTTTCAGTCAAGAGTCGAAATCAAAGACGATGTGATGATGTACGCTAGGATGTGAAGCGAACTAGTGTTCTAAATCAACCCAAAGGTGTCCCATTGGGACTGCAGGCAAAGAAGTTCGTTTCAGATGTGTAATTTTCCACAAAGCAATGCCTCACATATACGGTTTTAAAATTGCTGATGCAGTCAGTCAACTTCTCCTAACTGTTCCGCTACTGTCCGCAGTACACAGTACTGTAAAATTTGTTCACATTCTTCCATATTTAGTGTTTACTTAAGCACGGTAAGGGAACCACACCCTAACCAGGAGAAACACACCCATACCGTAACTACTCCTCCTCTGTGCTTCAGCTGTTGGCCAAACGACGACAGGCAACACTTCCATCGGAGTGCACAGTGTGTTGCGTCACCTGAAGCGACAATTTGCATTGACTGCTGAACTGTGCTGCTCGACCATGGTATCCCATTCTTTTTATGTACCTACGCACAATCATTGTGTTAGATGGACTGCTGGTAGCACTTCGGAACTCACGAGAGATTCTTTTAGCAGAGTTCATGTGATTTTTTTTTTAAACCACCACCCGCATTGCGTAACAGCCACCGTCTGTCAGTACTGGTGGTCTGGATGGTCTTGGTTTAGCTCTGGTTGTTCAGTGGCGTTTCCACTTCACAGCCGCATCATCAACAGTCGAGGTGGACAGCGTTAGAATGGTTCAAATGTCCCTGATTGGTTTGTTCCTGAGGTGACAGCCAGTGAGTGATTAGTCTCATTCGAAGTCACTGAGCTCTCCGAACCGACCAATTCTGCTGTTACTGATTTTCTACTGGCAACACAGTACTCCCCGCGTCCTTTTATACTGGCGAGCGCGCCTCTCGTGACATCTACTGATAAGTTCCGCATTGCGTAGTGGTGTCCGGATACTTCTGATCAGGTAGTGTAAGGAGAGAGAGTGAGTGTCTGCTCATATCGGGCTATACCCCTCTGAGAACTAGATATTGGTACTTGATGTCTCTCAGCAAAGGGAGCGTCTTCAGTTTTTAGTGAGCAGGAGTACGTGGGCAGCAGCTGTGAGAATACGTCGCTGGAGGGAACGCAGAAGGGTCAAGGGCTGGAGAGGAAGGGAGCGCCCGTTCATACAATACGCTTGGCCCCTAACAGAGGGTGGCCTTTGCAAAGACTAAAGCGCAAAGCTGCGCAAGTAGCTTGTGTCGAGTGGGATGGAGACTTCAGGGGCACACCGCTTTGAAGCAAGCCGCCACTCCCCCATCTCAACAAAACTAAAGGTCTCCCTCCTCTTCTCAGCATCCTCTGACTTCAGTGTGAGAGTTACTTGAGCGGGTTTTGGTTTTGGTGTAAATCTTTTGCAAACTTCGGGCTATTTGCGTTTGTTTAATTATTTGTGTAGTCATTACGTGCAAGACAAACGTGAGTAGTTGGTTTGTTTTAGAACCACAGTCGCACAGTACTTCTACCAAAATTTGCTGTCTTGTCAGTTTGATTTATTGTTCTTGACGTTATTATGAGAAAAAGTTAAAGTTTGGACGAATGTAATAAGTAAAATGTTTCAGTAATAGTTGCACATTCTATCCATAAATCGTAATTCTGCGCAGTTTATAGAGTGGTTACAAATTGAACTCGCTCCAATTCGTTCGGTGAAGGTTAATCATCAATTAATTAAAGATATAATTCTGACATTCAAAACTGCGGTAAATGTTTGAATCCTTTACCGTGGGTAGTAAACACAGTTGGGCAATCTAGAAGAGATATGGTATTGGGGGTGACTTGACAGTTTGAATCAAAGCTACCGAACATTGGGGAAATCAGTCACTCTTAGTTCGAGAAACACAACTCATCCACATCTAAACACGAGCGCATATTCCGCAAATCACTGTATGGTGTATGGCGGAGGATACCTTGTACCACTGGTAGTCATTCCCTTTTCATGTTCTAATCGCAGATGCAGCGAGGGGGAAAAAGGACTGTCTATATGCCTGCGCGTGAGACATAATTTCCCTTATCATTCTTCGCGTTCATTGCGTGAAATGGACGTTAGCGGCAGTAGAATCGTTCTGCAGTCATCTCCAAATGCCTGTTGTCAAAACTTATTTGTAGAGCCTGCTGAAAGAGAAAAGCAGTGCCACAGTTTTTATCCTGTCGTGTACAGTATTTCTTTGTTGATACTGCAATAGCACTCTTTGGAGACCAGTACCAGCCATTGGACTCAACCATAAACTGTCTTCCTTCTTTGCTCGTAGGCTACACGTTCAACAAGGAGGAGGCGGTCGTACTCGCTTGGGGGCGTGCTTCTTTTATCCGCTACGGTGGCCTTATGTTTAGGTCGCAAAGAGAGAAGAGTGCAGAATAAATAGTGTCTGTTTTCGTAAGTATAGCTTCCTTTTTATGGACTAGGTGCTTGGTAATTCGAACACATAATGGGGGGACTGTACCTTAAACGTAGGAGTCAGAGACGAGAATAATCATTTTTATTGAGAATGAGATTTTCACTCTGCAGCGGAGTGTGCGCTGATATGAAACTTCCTGGCAGATTAAAACTGTGTGCCCGACCGAGACTCGAACTCGGGACCTTTGCCTTTCAGGAGTGCTAGTTCTGCAAGTTTCGCAGGAGAGCTTCTGTAAAGTTTGGAAGGTAGGAGACAAGGTACTGGCAGAAGTAAAGCTGTGAGTACCGGACGTGAGTCGTGCTTCGGTAGCTCAGTTGGTAGAGCACTTGCCCGCGAAAGGCAAAAGTCCCGAGTTCGAGTCTCGGTCGGGCACACAGTTTTAATCTGCCAGGAAGTATCATTTTTATTGTTTTTATGTTTTAGAGATGAGGGAAGTCAAGTGCGTTAGTAGACAGAACTTGCAGTGTGGGTATCGTAGTCAGTTAAGCGCCAACCGTAAGGACAGTGCGGCAGTTGCCTCAGTGTGTTAGTAGACATTAATATTACGAAGTGACACTCGGTGAACTTAATTCTACACGGCCTCTGCTGCTTTTGTCCTTCTCTGTTGTTCTTTTTCTTTTATCCCTCACCTATCAGACTTGGCATTCTTAATGTTAGAGGATGGCTGCATGCCCTCCCTGTCGCCATTGTTGGTATAAAGATCAATTAATTGCCTGCCGTGCGGGATTAGCCGATCGGTCTAGTGCGCTGCGGTCATGGACTGTGCGGCTGGTTCCGGCGGAGGTTCGAGTCCTCCCTCGGGCATGGGTGTGTGTGTTTGTCCTTAGGATAATTTAGGTTAAGTAGTGTGTAAGCGTAGGGACTGATGACCTTAGCAGTTAAGTCGCATAAGATTTCACACAATTAATTACCACTCGCTCGTTGTTGTCCTCCCTTTTTACTGATAACATATTTTTCCAGACATAGCTGTTGGGGTTGTTTGGAGGAGGAGACCAAACAGTGAGGTCATCGCTCTCATCAGATTAGGGAAGGAAGTCGGCCGTGCCCTTTCAAAGGAACCGTCCCGGCATTTGCCCGGAGCAATTTAGGGAAATCACGGAAAACCTAAATCAGGATGGCTGGACGCGGGATTGAACCGTCGTCCTGCCGAATGCCAGTCCAGTGTGGGACATGGCTTTGATTTATCAGAGCAATTTGTACTTACGCATGAGGCTTTTTTTAAATATATCGGTTTCCAGACATAACCTATAGAGCCAATAACGATGTGTTTTTATCAAAGTGCACGTGAAATATGGCTCTGGAGGCACAAAGTCTCTTACAGTACAGAACAGTTTAATGAGGCGTATTTAAAAAATTAAAAAATACTGACTGAAACGTTATAGGTCAGTATATGTATTTTGACAACATATATATCACTTGCTGATTTATGTAGCTGAAATTTTGGATGAAAACAGTATCTTACCTGACAGAGACGTGTTTCAAAATATTTTCCATGCTATTACTCTGGCTTAGAATTTAATGAAAGTACAGGATTTTCAGTTCTACAACTGCTGGCCTAATTAATCTCAAGAACGGCATAACTCATTTTATGTAACATGATAGTGTCACATACTACACGCAAGACGTGAAACAGCTAATATTCATAGCGAAAGACTGATTTCTATTGGGTTGTTGAAATTTACGCCACATATACAAGATAAATTTGTGTTTTTACTTCGTCTAAAAAGTTGTTAAGGCTGTAAAATAACAAGGAATACAGGATAGCAAGCGGGGCAACCGAGCTTCTAGTGATTTTCCGGGGCGTTAACCATTAGTGTTCATTCCTTAGTCTTAATGTGAGTATTGTAACTATTTAATGCCGCTGAAACTAGACGATCATGAAACGCTTAAAATGAAACAAAAGAAGGTAAAAAAGTTAAATTACGCAGCCCCCCCTCTCTCTCTCCCTCTCTCCCCCTCCCTCCCTCCCTCCCTCTCTCCCTCCCTCCCTCCCTCTCTCCCTCTCTCCCTCCCTCCCTCCCTCCCTCTCTCCCTCTCTCCCTCCCTCCCTCCCTCTCTCCCTCCCTCCCTCCCTCCCTCCCTCCCTCCCTCCCTCCCTCTCTCTCTCCCTCCCCCCTCTCCCACCTATCCCACCTCTCCCACCTATCCCCCCTCTCCCACCTATCCCCCCTCTCCCACCTATCCCACCTCTCCCACCTATCCCACCTCTCCCACCTATCCCCCCTCTCCCACCTATCCCCCCTCTCCCACCTATCCCCCCTCTCCCACCTATCCCCCCTCTCCCACCTATCCCCCCTCTCCCACCTATCCCCCCCTCTTCCACCTATCCCCCCCTCTTCCACCTATCCCCCCCTCTTCCACCTATCCCCCCCTCTTCCACCTATCCCCCCCTCTTCCACCTATCCCCCCTCTTCCACCTATCCCCCCTCTCCCACCTATCCCCCCTATCCCCCCTCCCCCCCTATCCCCCCTATCCTCCCTCTCCTCGTATCCCCTCTCCCACCCCTCTCCCCCTCTATCTCCCTCTCCCCCTCTATCTCCCTCTCCCCCTCTATCTCCCTCTCCCCCTCTATCTCCCTCTCCCCCTCTATCTCCCTCTCCCCCTCTATCTCCCTCTCCCCCTCTATCTCCCTCTCCCCCTCTATCTCCCTCTCCCCCTCTATCTCCCTCTCCCCCTCTATCTCCCTCTCCCCCTCTATCTCCCTCTCCCCCTCTATCTCCCTCTCCCCCTCTATCTCCCTCTCCCCCTCTATCTCCCTCTTCTCCTCTCTCTCCCTCTCCTCCTCTCTCTCTCTCTCTCTCCCTCCCCCTCTCCCTCCCCCTCTCCCACCACTCTCTCCCCCTCTCCCACCACTCTCTCTCCCTCTCCCCCCACTCTCTCTCCCTCTCCCCCCACTCTCTCTCCCTCTCCCCCCCCACTCTCTCCCTCTCTCCCCCCACTCTCTCTCCCTCTCTCCCCCCACTCTCTCTCCCCCTCTCCCCCCACTCTCTCTCTCCCTCTCCCCCCACTCTCTCTCTCCCTCTCCCCCCACTCTCTCTCTCCCTCTCCCCCCACTCTCTCTCTCTCCCTCTCCCCCCACTCTCTCTCTCCCCCTCTCCCCCCACTCTCTCTCTCCCCCTCTCCCCCCACTCTCTCTCCCCCCCTCTCCCCCCACTCTCTCTCCCCCTCTCCCCCCACTCTCTCTCCCCCTCTCCCCCCACTCTCTCTCCCCCTCTCCCCCCACTCTCTCTCCCCCTCTCCCCCCACTCTCTCTCCCCCTCTCCCCCCACTCTCTCTCCCCCTCTCCCCCCACTCTCTCTCCCCCTCTCCCCCCACTCTCTCTCCCCCTCTCCCCCCACTCTCTCTCCCCCTCTCCCCCCACTCTCTCTCCCCCTCTCCCCCCACTCTCTCTCCCTCTCCCCCCACTCTCAGAAGTAGAAAATAGTGATCGTGCTGATCAAAAACTAATTGAACGTAGAAGCAAAATATTTTAAGCTGAGTGAGTTTATCGTGTCTGACTTACGGCAGGAGGGATGCGATTCTGAGTGTAGTGGGATTGAAGTTTCTACCACGACGAAGAGGTAGAAGAAGAACCGAAGAACCGGAGTGACCACAATGAATGTCCCATTGGTAATAAGAATAAATGTGTTATTTGATAGAAATAGTTGCGATATTTCGGAAAATACAAAGAAATACAAACTTCACGAAAACTTAAGCTATCATCGTACAAAATTGGACTTCAAGAACAGCAAGGAAAGTGTGAGAAAAATTATTATGTCTGAGGGATTTGGTTTTAAAAATTGCCTGAATAAACGAGTCGAATATAGAACGAGACAATATGGTTTCAGAACGGCATACTAAGTTAAATATAGTTGTAAAAATGACTCTATGTTATTGAAGCAGTTACTTATTTGCTAAGACGTAACATGTATCCACACATATTACAGTGAGAATAAGTGTTGTCGTAGTATGCTAGTAATGTCTACCAGAAATGCCGGTCACTGTATAATAGCTGTGCAGTGCAGGCCATTGGCTTGTAGACGTGTAGCTTGAAACACCGCTCCCCTTGAAACAATACTGGTGTGTACTCTGTTACTATCTTCACTGTCTGTTTCTCGGCGAAAACAGAATGGCCGTGTCTTCAGCTAGCTTTGCCAAACAGTTACGTTTTCCTTAGTTTATACTTGTGTGTAACGTAATGTCGTGCCGCGTCCGAAACGATAAGGGAGAGAGTGCACTCTCGCGCCGGAATGTACGACTAGCTTACTCCTCTCGGAAAGCACCTCAGACGGACGGATCACCATTAATCGTGACGCATACCCTCACTCCATGAGACCCTGCGGAGAGACTTGGAATTGAATCCAGGACATTGACGCAAAGTCTGGTGATCAGGGACTTTACGCTGGCACCCCTCCTGTGCAATGGAATATGTCAATAGCAGATGGCGTACACGGACGGTTGCCCATCCAAGCACTGGCCACTCCCGACGCGGCTTAACTTTGAAGATCTGATTACGTGTTTTTTCGAATTGAGCGTTCCAGCCCACGACTGCTAATATTTTAACTGCCGTGGAACTGTATAAAAACCAAACAGCAACTAATCAATCACTCTTCATAATATTGATTCACTTGAAATAAGTTGCCTCCTGTTAATGGTCAGTAACTTAACCGTGACACAGTAATCAAAGCACGCTTAAAAACTCTGGCTACAATGAAAACTAAAAGTTTTCTGGTGTAACGTAGATATATTCATGAAATTGTACAGAGACTGTAGTTCAGGTAATAAAATACATTAAGAAGGAATTTTCCAAATATGGCGGAAATCGCTAATAGTCGTGTACATATACAATGTTTACAATTTCAGAAAAATTGGTTGATTTATTCATGAGAAAGAGCTTCACAAACTGAGCAAGTCAATGAAGCGTTGGTCCACCTCTGGCTCTTATCCGAAGGTATTCGGCTTGACATTGATTGGTATAATTGTTGGATGTCCACTCAGAGATATCGTACCAAATTCTGTCCAATTGGCGCATTGGATCGTAAAAATCATTAGCTGGTGGGATGGTCCTGCCCATAATGCTCCAAAAGTTCTCAGTTTGAGGTAGTTCCGCCGATCTTGCTAGCCGAGGTAGGGTTTGGCAAGCACTAAGTGAAATTGCGTGCTTAGGTTATATCGTCTGAGTTATGTGACTGGATTCGTGATTTTCTGTCTGACGGGTCACAGTTTGCAGTAATTGACGGAAAGTCATCGAGTAAAACAAAGTGATTTCTGGCGTCCCCCAAGGTAGTGTTACAGGCCCTCTGCTGTTTCTTAATTACCTAAGCGATTTAGAAGACAATGTGAGCAGCCGTCTTAGGTTGTTTGCAGATGATGCTGTCGTTTAACGTCAAGTAAAGTCATCGGAAGATAAAAAGAATAGCAAAACGATTTAGAAAAGACGTCGGACTGGTGCGTAAATTGGCAACTGACCCGAAATAATGAAAAGTGAGAGGCCATCGACCTGAATGCTAAAAGGAATCCGTTAAACTTCGGTTACACGACAAATCAATCACATCTGAAGGCCATAAATTCAACTAATTATCAAGAAATCGCAATTACGAACGACTTAAATTTTAATGGACACACAGAAATTGTTGTAGAGAAGGCTAACCAAACACTGCGTTTTATTGGCAGGACACTTAGTAAATGTAGCAGAGACTGCCTACACTACGCTTGTCCGTTCTCTTTTAGAATACTGTTGCGCGGGTTGGGGTTCTTTACCAGATTGGATTAACGGAGTGCATCGATGAAGTTTGAAAAACAGCAGCACAATTTTTGTGTTATCGAGAAATAGGAGACAGAGTGAGTTACTGATACGATACAGGATTTGGGGTGGACATCATTAAAAGAAAGGCGTTTTTCGTTGCGGCGAAATCTCACGAAATTTCAATCACCAACTTTCTCCTCCGAATGCGAAAATATTTTGTTGACACCGACCAACGTAGGGAGGAATGGTCATCATAATAAAAACAAGGGAAATCAGAGGTCGAACGGAAAGGCATAGATGTTAGTTTTTTCCGCACGCTGTTCGAGATTTGAATAATAGAGAATTATTGTGAAGGTGGTTCGATGAACACGCTGCCAGACACTTAAATGTGTTTTGTAGAGTATCCATGTAGATGTAGACGACAAGCAGCAGTAAAGTCTTGCCATGAAGGGCAGCAAAACGGGGCGTGGAATGTCGTCGACGCACTGCTGTGTTGTAAGGATGCTGGGGATGGAAACATTGTATTGTATGTTAACCGGGGACCTAGAAACGACGGAGAGGCTCCGTCCCCGCCGCAGCCGCTGTGGTCCACAACCCCACGACGACTTCACGCCTCCACCGCCCCACACCGAACCACTCTTTCAGGGTTATTGTGCGGTTCGGCCCCGGTGGACCCCCCAGGGAACGTCTCACACCAGACGAGTGTAACCCCTATGTTTGCGTGGTAGAGTAACGGTGGTATACGCGTACGTGGAGAACTTGTTTGAGCAGCAATCGCCGACATAGTGCAACTGAGGTGGAATAAGGGGAACCAGCCCGCATTCTCCGAGGCAGATGGAAAACCGCCTAAAAACCATCCACAGACTGGCCGGTTCACCGGACCTCGACACAAATCCGCCGGGCGGATTTGTGCCGGGGACCAGGCGCTCCTTCCGGCCCGGAAAGTCGTGAGTTAGACCGCACGGCCAACCGCGCGGGCATGAAAACCTTACTCCTGCTATGAAAAGAAATGGCACCGCAGACAATCACAATCACTCCTAGTTGTCAGGCCATGTGGTGAGGACCGTCAGGTTGGTATCCCACCGACGTCTGGGGCGTCTCCAGACATGTCTTTGCTGGTCATCAGTGCTCAGTCCGAAGCGGACTCGTAACTAAAGACAATTCTACTCCAGTCAATGAGATTATATGCTGAAAACGAGTACGGAGACGCTCCGGACGTTGGTGGGATATCAACCTGACTGCTACCTGCCATGTGGCCCACCAGCCGGGAGTGGTGGTCTGGGGTGCCATTTATTTTCATAGCAGGACACCTTTGGTTGTCATTCGCGGCATCCTTACAACACAGCGCGACGTCGACGATATTCTGCAGCCCGTTTTGTTGCCCTTTATGGGAAGCGAAACTGGTCTCACATTTCAACAAGATAATGGCCACCCGCACACGGCGAGAGTGTGTGCTGCTTGTGTTCGAGCTTGCTAAACCCTAGCTTGGCCAGCAAGGCAGTCGGATCTCTCCCCAGTTGAGAGCGTTTGGTGCATTATGAGCAGGGCCCTCCAACCATCAAGTGATTTGACGATCTAATGCGCCAAGTGGACAGAATTTGGCACGAGAACACTCACGAGGACATCCTGCAACTCTGTCAGCAAATGCCAAGCTTCATAAATGCTGAACAAAGGCCGCAGGTGGACCAGCGCTTTACTGACTTGCTCAGTTTGTGAAACTTTTACTCCTGAATAAATCATCCAATTCTTTATGAAGTGGTTCTCTGTACCTGCATGTCGTTGTTGTTGTTGTTGTGGTCTTCAGTCCTGAGACTGGTTTGATGCAGCTCTCCATGCTACTCTATCCTGTGCAAGCTTCTTCATCTCCCAGTACCTACTGCAATCTACATCCTTCTGAATCTGCTTAGTGTATTCATCTCTTGGTCTCCCTCTACAATTTTTACCCTCCACGCTGCCCTCCAATACTAAATTGGTGATCCCTTGATGCCTCACAACATGTGCTACCAACCGATCCCTTCTTCTAGTCAGGTTGTGCCACAAACTTCTCTTCTCCCCAATCCTATTCAATACTTCCTCATTAGTTATGTGATCTACCCATGTAATCTTCAGCATTCTTCTGTAGCACCACATTTCGAATGCTTCTATTCTCTTCTTGTCCAAACTATTTATCGTCCATGTTTCACTTCCATACATGGCTACACTCCATACAAATGCTTTCAGAAGTGACTTCCTGACAGTTAAATCTATACTCGATGTTAACAAATTTTTCTTCTTCAGAAAAGCTTTCCTTGCCATTGCCAGTCTACATTTTATATCCTCTCTACTTCGACCATCATCAGTTATTTTGCTCCCCAAATAGCAAAACTCCTTTACTACTTTAAGTGTCTCATTTCCTAATCTAATTCCCTCAGCATCACCCGACTTCATTCGACTACATTCCATTATCTTCGTTTTGCTTTTGTTGATGTTCATCTTATATCCTCCCTTCAAGACACTGTCCATTCCATTCAACTGCTCTTCCAAGTCCTTTTCTTTCTCTGACAGAATTACAATGTCATCAGCGAACCTCAAAGTTTTTATTTCTTCTCCATGGATTTTAATACCTACTCCGAATTTTTCTTTTGTTTCCTTTACTGCTTGCTCAATATGCAGATTGAACAACATCGGGGAGAGGCTACAACCCTGTCTTACTCCCTTCCCAACCACTGCTTCCCTTTCATGTCCCTCGACTCTTATAACTGCCATCTGGTTTCTGTACAAATTGTAAATAGCCTTTCGCTCCCTGTATTTTACCCCTGCCACCTTTAGAATTTGAAAGAGAGTATTCCAGTCAACATTGTCAAAAGCTTTCTCTAAGTCTACAAATGCTAGAAACGTAGGTTTGCCTTTCCTTAATCTTTCTTCTAAGATAAGTCGTAAGGTCAGTATTGCCTCACGTGTTCCAGTGTTTCTACGGAATCCAAACTGATCTTCCCCGAGGTTGGCTTCTACTAGTTTTTCCATTCGTCTGTAAAGAATTCGTGTTAGTGTTTTGCAGCTGTGACTTATTAAACTGATAGTTCGGTAATTTTCACATCTGTCAACACCTGCTTTCTTTGGGAATTGAATTATTATATTCTTCTTGAAGTCTGAGGGTATTTCGCCTGTTTCATACATCTTGCTCACCAGATGGTGGCGTTTTGTCAGGACTGGCTCTCCCAAGGCCGTCAGTAGTTCCAATGGAATATTGTCTACTCCGGGGGCGTTGTTTCGACTCAGGTCTTTCAGTGCTCTGTCAAACTCTTCACGCAGTATCGTATCTCCCATTTCATCTTCATCTACATCCTCTTCCATTTCGATAATATTGTCCTCAAGCACATCGCCCTTGTATAGACCCTCTATATACTCCTTCCACCTTTCTGCTTTCCCTTCTTTGCTTAGAACTGGGTTTCCATCTGAGCTCTTGATATTCATACAAGTCGCTCTCTTATCTCCAAAGGTCTCTTTAATTTTCCTGTAGGCAGTATGTATCTTACCCCTAGTGAGATAAGCCTCTACATCCTTACATTTGTCCTCTAGCCATCCCTGCTTAGCCATTTTGCACTTCCTTCGATCTCATTTTTGAGACGTTTGTATTCCTTTTTGCCTGCTTCATTTACTGCATTTTTATATATTCTCCTTTCATCAATTAAATTCAATATTTCTTCTGTTACCCAAGGATTTCTACTAACCCTAGTCTTTTTACCTACTTGATCCTCTGCTGCCTTCACTACTTCATCCCTCAAAGCTACCCATTCTTCTTCTACTGTATTTCTTTCCCCCATTCCTGTCAATTGCTCCCTTATGCTCTCCCTGAAACTCTGTACAACCTCTGGTTCTTTTAGTTTATCCAGGTCCCATCTCCCTAAATTCCCACCTTTTTGCAGTTTCTTCAGTTTTAATCTACAGGTCATAACCAATAGATTGTGGTCAGAGTCCACATCTGCCCCTGGAAATGTCTTACAATTTAAAACCTGGTTCCTAAATCTCTGTCTTACCATTATATAATCTATCTGATACCTTTTAGTATCTTCAGGGTTCTTTCATGTATACAACCTTCTTTCATGATTCTTAAACCAAGTTATGTTGTGCTCTGTGCAAGATTCTACCAGGCGGCTTCCTCTTTCATTTCTTAGCCCCAATCCATATTCACCGACTATGTTTCCTTCTCTCCCTTTTCCTACACTCGAATTCCAGTCACCCATGACTATTAAATTTTCGTCTCCCTTCACTATCCGAATAATTTCTTTTATTTCATCATACATTTCTTCAATTTCTTCGTCATCTGCAGAGCTAGTTGGCATATAAACTTGTACTACTGTAGTAGGTGTGGGCTTCGTATCTATCTTGGCCACAATAATGCGTTCACTGTGCTGTTTGTAGTAGCTTACCCGCATTCCTATTTTCCTATTCATTATTAAACCTACTCCTGCATTACCCCTATTTGATTTTGTGTTTATAGCCCTGTAGTCACCTGACCAGAAGTCTTGTTCCTCCTGCCACCGAACATCACTAATTCCTACTATATCTAACTTCAACCTATCCATTTCCCTTTTTGAATTTTCTAACCTAGCTGCCCGATTAAGGGATCTGACATTCCACGCTCCGATCCGTAGAACGCCAGTTTTCTTTCTCCTGCTAACGACATCCTCTTGAGTAGTCCCCGCCCGGAGATCCGAATGGGGGACTATTTTACCTCCGGAATATTTTACCCAAGAGGACGCCATCATCATTTAACCATACAGTGCCCGCATCTCGTGGTCGTGCGGTAGCGTTCTCGCTTCCCACGCCCGGGTTCCCGGGTTCGATTCCCGGCGGGGCCAGGGATTTTCTCTGCCTCGTGATGGCTGGGTGTTGTGTGATGTCCTTAAGTTAGTTAGGTTTAAGTAGTTCTAAGTTCTAGGGGACTGACGACCATAGATGTTAAGTCCCATAGTGCTCAGAGCCATTTAACCATACAGTAAAGCTGCATGCCTTCGGGAAAAATTACGGCTGTAGTTTCCCCTTGCTTCCAGCTGTTCGCAGTACCAGCACAGCAAGGCCGTTTTGGTTATTGTTACAAGGCCAGATCAGTCAATCATCCAGACTGTTGCCCTTGCAACTACTGAAAAGGCTGCTGCCCCTCCTCAGGAACCACACGTTTGTCTGGCCTCTCAACAGATACCCCTCCGTTGTGGTTGCACCTACGGTACGGCTGTCTGTATCGCTGAGGCACGCAAGCCTCCCCACCAACGGCAAGGTCCATGGTTTTTTTCCGTGTGTAACACAAGCCTTGGTCTGGAGCGTGGATCGGTTCATGATACAATCCCAAATCAAAACTGACACAACAGCGTTAGAAGGCATTTAATTTTCTTCATTCGTCGCGGCAGAGTATTCTTTGGCTGCCAGTGGATTTTCGTCTCAATGTCGTGGCCCTTACTGTAGAGGGTCATTTACTGCAGTTCCCCATCCCCCATAGCAAGCAGCGTCTCTTGTTCAAGTAAACGACTTTTGCAACGCAATCAGTTTCACCATTACCACACGTGAAATTCCCCTGTATATCATTTGATCTCCCAGAAGCATTGGTGATTTAAATTCTCATAACCTGACCACATACTTGGGAATTAAAACAAATCTTGTCGGTCGCAATAGGCGGGCCGTTACCAGACATTTTCACTTTCCCCTAATACGGTCCGTCATTAGGATGCTCAAGCAGAAAGTGAATGTTTGTCGTACAAAAGATATTCACTGAAAATGGTTCGAACAGGAAGCGCGTTTCATTATGTAATTATTCACGCAGTCGTTGAGAGACGTGGAGGATTTAAGTAGGCTCTCCTACCATGCTCTTCGTTGCCTCGTGGGTGGTGCAACGAAGCAGTGTCTTCGCATCCTTTTGGGGGAGGGGGGAGGGGGTGGTTGGCCGACAACTCACATCGCACATCGGCCCTGAGCCCGTCTCACGAGTACAGCAGAGACTCTGAAGTCGACTGCGGCACGATCAAGCCACGGAACGCGCAGCTATTCACCCAACGGGTCTGAGCGCGCCGCCGTCACTGCTACACTTGCCGTCTGACCTGCTGGACACTACAGTCAGCCTCGCGGTGATGTGAGGCCCGTATATCGATATCAAACGTGAGAGGAGCGTATATCTTGCATCAGCAGAACAGCCTTCTTACAGGCTGCAACTCGTTACGGGTGGTGTTGTAATACAGAGGTTTCGTAGTTCTAAGGAGAATTACAGATTTTTACAAATGTCTCGCAGAACTGTCCTGTTGGACATACGGAGAGCGTGTAGCTGTTCATTCCTGATGCAAACTCGTTCGTAGCGTTTTCGCCACAGTTGCAAACCTGTGTTAGTTTCGAAGCGATATCCACTGTTCCGTGCGCAGCATCTGGCATTCGCTCGCGATCTGCTCACGCTTCGCTGAATCCAGCGCGGATATGACGCCTCACTGAACTTGGATTTGGCCCTGGGCGTGCTCGTTATGACGTCACATGAGCGTGAACATTCTGCTACTTTCTCGCTCGGAATTACTATAGGAGAATTGTTAACCGCGATGCTCAGAGACGGTTTAATAACAGTTGGCGGAATTATGGAATTCTATTTTAATATTTCATACGGCTGCGCACTCGTGCGCAGATAATTTCGCTCACAAATCACTCTGTTTCTATGTTTATACACATTCTCAGTTTTCTGCAAATTTTCTGTCAATAGACTGCAGTATGAGGCATACAAAATGTTTCTAAATTTTTATTATTTACCTTGAGCGCTTTTATTGGGCACGAGTAGCTATGATTACGAAGTGAAATGGGAACCAGTTTCTCCATGGTAGAGGGGAAAAAAATACATGAAGTGACGTATATGGCAATAATTCATTGTGGCCTTGATAATTATAACGTTGTAAACGTCTAGTCAAGGTGGTAACAATGTTCAGTTCCACGAATTAGGATGCGGACCATGCGTGAAAAAAGTCACAGTGAAGTATAAAGCTGGGACTCCTGTTCTTTTAAGATATGCCGCAAAAGACCTGGGTTCATTCTGATCTTTTTGTGAATGCTCAGTGGAGTGCAGACAATCAGCAACGCAAAGCTGTGCTCGACATAGCTTCCTCAGCAGTCTTTTTCACGTTATCTAAGCTTTGTAACAACATTAATTCGACTTTAGAGCCACAGCCGAGTCATGTGTTCGCTTAATTTGACCCCTTTTCCCCTGAGAGAAGTTTCTGGGAAATTAGGTTGTAGCACTTGCCGTGTTGTCCTCGTAAGCATTGTCAGACGTGAAGTTCTTGACCAAACTATTAGCCTGCCTGCAGGTACAATGTAGCCTTGCTAGGAGGGGAAGGGTGGTGGCTCCACCGCCCCGGCGGCCTTTTGCTCACTTGAAGGAGCCATGCCACTCACTTGATAGCCGGCTGAGTGAACCTGGGGCCGTCCTGGAGGACTGGAGCAGGGAATAATTCCAGCCCGTTTTCGAGATTGAGGAGAGGACTTCTGGGGCTGTAGCCAGGTGCGCTCACTAGGCCGCCACGGCTGTGATTCAAATTAGCATATTAACGAAGGAGTTTCCATAGTGAGCGAGTGAGTGGGAATGTATGTTTGCATTCAGTCACTGAAGTACTCTGCAATTAATGGCAGGCTGATTTGGTGTGCCGAGCAGCAACTGGTGCCCGATCAGCAGGACCCCCGCCCACTGTTAGTAATCGCCACAGTAGTGGGATCAGCTGCGTCAGCCTGCATCCTGCTGCGGCCGCTAATTGATTGTTCCAATTAAGGAGCCGCTGCGTCGGATGAAGGGCCGCTCACAAGGCTGGCTAACGCAACGTCGAGGCAGGCCCTAAAGGCGAAGGAGTCTGCAGTGATTTGTGCGCGCGCCTGCAAACTGCAGGTCTCGACGGCTAATTTTTGCCATCAGGTTTGTTTGGATACCGGACCAAGGAAGCTCTGTGCACTGCTCTGATTATTTTCGGTCAGTAGAACCCTTGGGCTCCACACGTCTTCGCTAAGCTGTCCTCAAGGGAGAGGATGGGAGGCATGAAAGCCGATGTGGAACGGGAAGACTTCTGCGACCACACAAGGTGGAACTTCGCGTTTCGAAGCTTTCAGGCGCGCGATCAACGCATAAAATGCTTTCGGATTACACTGTGTGCTACGGAATGTGAACCAATACCCTGTGAGATCGATTTACGCGCCACAGGCTCAGCGGAGCAGACGCACTGATGGAATACAGCTTAGCGAGCTACAGTGCCATGCTGTACACTGTAACAACACAACCGTTCAATGCTAAGGCTTCCCGCCAACCGGAGCTGTAGAGAAGAGGCTACGGAACAAGCCAGTACCTGCCACATATCAATGCTGCCAACTTTTGAAGAGTTACGAAGGTGAAGGCATTACTTTTCAGTTAACCCTTGTATAACGCAAAAAAGACAAGTATGTCCTGGGCAGAGTTAGGGATGTAAAATAAGGGAACTACTTTTTCGACTTATCTGGCAGTTTGAAATACATTTAAATAAAGAACATCTTGATATATTCGCGCTTTTTTATTTGTTAGTATTAGTACCCTTGTCACGTAAATTAATGCACCTTGTCCAGTAAAGTAACACGATACACGATGTCGTGTAACATGACATGCCATCATGTCATTCAACATAGCATATTTCCCATTATTTGCAAATTTGCAAAGGTGTCACCGCAAATGAGAGTCATCGGAGAATGAAAGTAGTTTATGGTGATTGTGTTGATATGAGTACTGTGCGTCGTTGGGCGAATAAGTTTAAAGATGTTGAGGCGGGTCATCCGTGGTACCCATCGTGCACGGATCTTCCGACAGCCAAGAAAAGCAATAATGTGACTCACACGTTCTTGTGAAATGCCGAATGTGCTTGCGGTTCCTGAATCAATCTGTCAACATTTTGCTTGTGAAACTCGGTGGTTGCTGGAACAGGACGTCAAACTCTTTGTTATCACGGAGGTCAGATGTTCCCGCCTCAGCATCTTTAAACTTACTCGCCCAACGACGCACAGTACTCACATCAACACAATCACCATAAACTGCTTTCATTCTCTGATGTATCTCCTGTGGGCTGACAGTTTCTGCTGTCAAGAATTCAATGACTGCACGTTGTTTAAATCGCATTTACCGACCTTCTGCGCAGTGTTCCGTACTTTACACTGTAGCAACACAACCGTTCAATGCTAAGGCTTCCCGCCAACTGGAGCTGTAGAGAAGAGGCTACGGAACAAGCCAGTACCTGCCGTTTAGCAATGCTGCCAACTGTTGAAGAATTACGAAGGTGGAGGCATTACTTTTCATTCAACTCTTGTAATAGGAGTATTTCTCATTCTGGTACTACATACAGTGTGTTCACTGTAAAACGGCTGAGTTGTGAGGGGAGTGCGGGGAGAGGAGGAAGCAAGCATTGGCTGGCGAGGGGAGAGGAGTCGTTGGAGGGGGGGGGGGGGGGGAGACGACGACAAGGCACGCCTACCAGTTGCAGTGCTGGCACTACAAGTTGAGCGTCATGCTTACACGAAAGCAGACGAAAGGCTTGGAAGTAAAACTCGCGTTAAATGTTGTTCGTAAACGAAACTGAAATCGTCATGTTCATTAAAATCTATACATATAAAAATGAATGTATGTAAGTTTGTCTACTATGCGCTCACAAACCATTCATCCGATTGCAATGAAACTTTGGTGAGTTGTTCTCCGAACGCCCGAAAAGAGTAATGGAAGCAATTTTTTCTGCTCCATTTCCCTTTCGCAGCATTCAATCACACGCAATATAATTTTGCGAGCATCGCTACGTAATACTGGTTTCCTTCTAACCGTAGGCCTACTGGTAGGGGTTGTTGGCGACTCCCGAGATGGGCCAGCAACTGCCTCTTCACTCATTCTGATAATGTTTAGCACAACTTCACAATAAAAACACGCAGAACAGTACAGCGCAAAACAATAACGAAGCAGACGACAATGGCTACCTTGTACAACACAGCCAGCTACGTAATGTTGGCAGCAATCGAAACTGCGTGCCTACCGAAGCCTCCCGACGTTTACCGTCTTCTACCGATTCAGGACTAGGGAGAGGTCTGCCATCTAAAAGTTTACACACTGGGTAGAGGCCATGGTCGGCGGTGATCGATCTCTCGGATGATGATCGGTCAGATAGCGTCTCCAATACTTTCACTGAGGAGAGGGCTGTTTGACGGTACCGGATTTTGGCTTTCGCTTCTCCTTCTTGTCATTCTATGTTCATTCGTTACATCTGCATCTGTAGTTTGCGTGGCTGGTGGTACTTTTTACTGTACCACGCATTAAGTTTTCCTTCTGTCGCATAGTTGGATGTTGCATGTGAAGAGTCACTCCTATGCCACTGTCCTAACAGTTATTTGCTTAATTTTGTCTGTAAGTTTTCTACGCGATAGGTACGTGAGAGGCTGGAAGTTACTCCTAGTTTCTGCCCTGAGACACTATATTTGCAGCTGCTTTTGAAATATACTGCATGTCCATTTCAGCGTATTCCAGTTCGTATTTTTCATCTTATCGGTTACAGTCTTTGGCTAATCAGAGAAAACCTGTAACCAGTCGCAAACGCCTTCTTTGAAGACGTTCAATGGCCTCTTACGCCTGATCAGATGTGCGAAGGACGATGGCATGGTGTTAGTCTCTGGCCGGTCCCTAAAGTACAATTTTTTCAGCTGAAAAAACTTACATTCATATTATTCAACTTTCGAGAACTGCAGCATCCATCGTTCAAAAAGCATTGACAATCATTTATCTTCGTAAAATACAGCGTGATCTTTCGTGTCATGATTATGGAATCAGATACTGCAAATAGACATTTAATGCCGATCGTCCGGTAGCGTGATGCGCACTTTCTCGATTTTTTTTTCTTTGTGATTGCAATTTAAGTACGTGTTTTAAGTCGATTGTCTTCAAGGAGAAGCAGCCAGGTTCCTTAACAGTTGAAAGTGAGGGGGAAAACTCCTTATCAACCTTCACGAGCTTGGATGAACTTCCCTTGGCACACTATTTCAGAGTGTCATCCGACACTGCAACTCACAGTATGGACTACAGCAGGGGTGTCCAAACTGTTAGCTCACCTGTGCCCCAAAAAGAGAGAGAGAGAGAGAGAGAGAGAGAGAGAGAGAGAGAGAGAGAGAGAGAGAGCGGGGGGGGGGGGGGGGGGGAGGAGGAGGGAGGGAGGACGTTCGGGGGTATAGGGCTAACACATTAGAGTAATATAAAATTTATTTATCTAGGATTCTTTTTTCTAAAAAAGCATGGTTGTCTTAATTTGACATTTAAGAGGGTTCATTAATGATTCTATATGTAAGTATATACAAATAATAGCGTGATAATTGACTTGCCATAGTTGCAGAATGATGGTACTGTTAGTAGCTAACACTGACAGTAATTCCAACGCACGATTTCTAACGTGTAGCTACTTGGAGTAATCAGGATTGCGGTGAAAAAGGATCTTTATCACATTGCACAGAAATAACATAGAATTTCCTTTCACTTCCTTAAATTAGTTTCATTATTGTCTCGAAATCTCTAGTTACGCAGATGCAACTGAAGTAGGCGTAATGTAATAGACCAGCGCGTCTGACGGATTGGCCGGTTATAAGAACGAAACTCTTGAGTGTTAAAGTACACCACGGGCAGCAGTGTTAAGAACGGCATGGACCAATGAGAGAATAGCAGCTTATGACGGAAGTTTCAATTTGAAAATAACCCGTTTATCATTACTTCACATAAACGGAATTTTATGGAATTTTTTTTACCAATCCTTTGATAGATTCTCACGTCTAGAACAATATCTCTCTCTCTCTCTCTCTCTCTCTCTCTCTCTCTCTCTCTCTCTCTCTCTCTCTCTCTCTCTCTCCCCCCCTCCTCCCACGTCTTTATTGGCCGTCTTCGTCCTTCCTTGCCTTGTACCCATACCTCGTCCACTAACATTGGCAGGTGATCTGTAGACATTTCTTGGACGTTTCTAAATCACTTCAGCTACGTCTTTGGGGTAGTTTTCTCCAGAGGCTTTGCTTTTTAATTTTCCCGAAAGTCTGTGTTTCGGATTCGGTCCCTTCTCCTCGTGTTTTCACTTCTGCTGCTTGGAACTGATAGTTAAATCCCCTACTCCACTGTCAAAAATTCGCATCCATGGATCAGTGCCGGTATGTGGATATATAACAGTATCGCTTGCGATAACTTTCTCTTGACGAGAAGTTCCATTTTACACAGGAATAAACTATAGTAAACTATCCCCGTGAGGGTAAGAAACAATAAAGCTCACACGGGCACGTTGCTGGAAATGCGTTCCAAGAGAGGGTCACGACTTGAAGGTGTAGATGAAAGATCTTTGTCAGTGTACGTATCAATGATTGAAAGTACACATGAGAACACTTCAGGCAAGTGGGAATGTACTGTCTGCAATATTGTTTTGGTAGTATGATGGCAGCGAACTATAAGCTGTTTCAGCCTCAATGTGTGAACGGGGATCATTGGGGACTGTCGCGTGGGATCGGTTATTGCTCCACAACGCCTCATAGACGATGCGTATATGCAGACCTGCGGGTGACGCTGCGTCCGCTGCCTTTGGTGGTACGACGTGTGATGTGGTTACTACATGATGATACTCCAGCTTACTTCCTTATTTCGGTGCGGAGGCATCTCGACATCTACCCTGACCACAGATTAAGGCAGGAATGGTGCTGGTGGTTCGCTGCCACCATACCACTAAAACAATGGTACAGACAGAGCGTCATCACTTGGTTAACGTGTTCTCGTGTTCAATAATTGAAAACTACACTGTCAAATACCTTTTATCTCCACATTCAAGTGAGTGTACCTTACCTGGAACTCACTTCTGGCCGTCTGTCCATATGAACCTTTTTGCTCCATACCCTCTCAGGGATTGTTCCCTACAGTTTTTCGTCATCCAAAACGACCTTTTATACGAATAAATTTCGGTAGATTGTGGTTACGATTGGCGTAACAAAAACAGAATTCGAATGAAGCAAGTTTACTGGAACCAGTCACTGTTTATCTATAGCCACAACGCGTTTCGAAGGTTTAAATCTCAATAATGAAGTGGATGTACGTGTGTTACTATGACGTATGTGTGTACTGTGTTAATATCTTATACTAACTTTTGGCACTGTCTACTGAAGAAAGAAAAACGCTATTACAGAACATGGTTTTGGGATTTTTTTTTTACTAAAAAGTAAACGTATATCTAACGGTGAAAATAAAAACACATAAAACAGAACAACTCCAGTGGTCACCAGGCTCCGTTCTCTGTCGAAACACGTTACATGTAAACCGTCATTTTTCGTAAACAAAGATAGTGTCCGGAAACTGCTAGCTGGAAAGGACGTACAGCAAAAGAGAAACATATCACAAAGTATTGTTTCATAATAAGTTTTCAATGTTTGAGGAGATTTTTGTTGGAGTTACTGAATGCATGCGTTGGAAGACCTCCGCGTTGTGGGTATAAATAAACTGTGACTGGTAACAGTAAACTTGTTTCATGCGATATCAGTATCAGTAACAGTCACGGTAAAGCCTCAGCTAAAATGTTCGCATTTAACCCTCCCGTTACCAAGCTTTTTCACACCTCTGTTTTACCAAGCGGGGTATTTGGACTACCCCAAAAGAGTTTTTTGTTTTATTGTAATATTTGTTCTCAGATTTCGTTATTTCCATTGAATGGGTTTATTTAGTATTGAAGAACAGCTTTTCAGGTTATTAGAAGTATTTAATCAGATCACAGATACAAATTACAAAACATTTTTATATCCTTCACTAAATTCAGTACTCAACGAACAGAAAATTAATGATCTATGTACCTCAACAGTCACTGCAGTAAAATAACACAAGACTTTTTTCAAAAAATGGTTCAAATGGCTCCGAGCACTATAGGACTTCTAAGGTCATCAGTCCCCTAGAACTCAGAACTACTTAAACCTAACTAACCTAAGGACATCACACACATCCATACCCGAGGCAGGATTCGAACCTGCCACCGTAGCGGTCGCGCGGCTCCAGACTGTAGCGCCTAGAACCGCTCGGCCACCCCGGCCGGCAGACTTTTTTCAACTTTTCAGTCAAGTACATTTTTGCACTGCATGCACTTCACAGTAACAGTTTCTTCTCTGTGTATATTACAAACAGGTTTCCTGCACGTTACACAACAGAATCTTGTTTTCCGATCTTCGTTTCGCTTGCAATCTTGACATCGTTGTGGCGTTGGCAACTTGGAACACTCGGTCTGGATCACTGCTGTAGGAATCGCAATTCCACAAGCTTTCAGTGCATCTTGTACATCTTTATGAAGACAGTTGATATTTTTGGCTCTTTCTTTCATGTTGCCTTTGCTGAGTCCAAATGCCAGTTCAGTCGTGAATAATTTACGTCGGCTTTGGTTATTCTTCTGCCATTTACGAAATCTTTGCGTGTACAGAATATATGCACTCAGTGCTACAGTATCTATCATTTCCATTAAGATTCTTAGTGGCCACCGCCTCGTTCCTCTAACACAACTGTATTCTCTTGTCATTTTGTCCCCATTATCTACAGCACCTTTGGTTTTGTTGTAATGCAGTATGATTTCGGGTTTGTGTTCACTTCCTTCACCACTCACTTGTCTCTCATTATGCTGGGTAGAGAGTAGTATTACTGCCTTTCCCTTCTTTGGAACATAGGAAACTAGGGTCAAGTTATTTGTGAAGCCAAACATTGAAGAGTGAACTTATCTCTTCCTGTTTGGCAAGGATTCCTTCGGAATCTCTTTCTTATAGGAATGCAAGGTACCAACCAATATCGTGTTTCGTTTTAGTAATTCAGCAGCCAATGGAAAACTGGTGAAAAAGATTATCAGTTGTTACACCATGACCGTTATTCAGAAATGGTTCCATCAGATCCAAAACAACTCTCTGTCCTTGATTCACTTCTCGAGTATTTTCCACCATTCCTGTGTAAATTTGGACCCGTAATAAGTAAGATGTCTTCACATCAGCGCAAACCCAAATTTTAATGCCATACTTGCCAGGCTTGCTAAACCTTAAAAGGGCAGTTTCCTCTGTACATTGCTAATCGTTCACCAATAGTCACGTATTCATAAGAATAGAAGTTCTTGCACAAGTTAGATTGAAATTTGTCGAACACTATCCTGATGGCTTGTAGCTTGTCCTTGGTTTCTTCAATTCTCTGTGCTCTTGTGTGTCTGTTGTCAAATCGCAAGAATTTCAGTACAGAAAAAAATCTGTTCCTTGACATGGCAGCAGAAACTAATGGTTGCCGAAAGGCAACATTACTTCCCCACAGATCGGAAGCTGCGATGTCCATGAGTTCGACCAGCTCCTATTGGATTTGCTAATACAGCGTACACTTCAGTGGCGTTTATATCTCTCCATGTCTTTTTGTTCGAAGAATGAGCTGCATTCCACTAAGAAATCACTCGTTTGGCTTCCCTGTTCGCTTCTTCTACAATAACGCTCACTATTTACGGTGAGATAAATAATAAACATGACTCTGTTGTTGTTTTGATTGTTTTTCCATCATTCACTGGGCCAGGTGTTACGTTCAAAATGTTGCGACGTCGACGCCGCCCACCTTTTGGTGGTTCACTAGGAAATTGTAGTCCACTTCTAGGAACAAACAAATCTCCAGTATATTCGTCTTCTTCTTCGTCATCATCCTCTTCTTCTTTTTCTACTTGTTCACGTGAATGTGTAGTGTTTTCCGATATTGCATCATCAGCTTCATCTGATGCTATTATATGGTCTTCGTCAAGAGGTTCCATACATTCATCCAGTTCATTATTAATGTCCCATTCGTTTTCATCGTCACTGACATCAGAATTGTATAGAATTTCCACGATCTCTTCGCTAGAAAGTCCTTTGGACATCTTTACTTGCAGATGAAATTCTGACTCGTGTAATGTCGGCTCAACAGTAAACGTCAAATTCAACTCAACAATAGTAACCAGCAACAATAACAAACATTGGATCTATGGCAAAACTCAACAAAAAAGATATATTTCCCAAAATCTTCTTTTTCTACAAATAAGATTGGATTGTTAGGGGAAAGAGACCAAACAGCGAGGTCATCGGTCTCATCGGATTAGGGAAGGACGGGGAAGGAGGTCGGCCGTGCCCTTTCAGAGGAACCATCCCGGCATTTGCCAGGAGCGATTTAGGGAAATGACGGAAAACGTAAATCAGGATGGACGGATGCGCGATTGAACCGTCGTCCTCCCGAATACAAATAAAAAAATAAGACGTTTCACACCAAGCGGGGTAGTCTCACAATCCCACCAATAAATGATTTGAATAACAGTGATAAAGCCAAAAAAATTGGACAGTCTTGAGTGTGATTTCAACGTCAGTAATTTTAGTACAAAGTCATAAAACCACAGGCATGTGGCCCTTCAGATAATATTATTATAGGGAAAAAAATCAACCTGGGATAGTCAGAATACCCCGCTTGGTAACGCGAGGGTTAAAGATAGAATTGTGTCGGTTGTGAGCGCCTTGAATGTTTCCGGCAGCCTCGGCACGCCCTCCCCTGTGGCGCTACCTGTTGTCGCGCGTCGCGGCTGCCTGGGACGTGACTCCGCATGCTGCAGAGCCCAGAGCCCGAGGCCGCTCGCGTTGCCGCTCGCTACGCACACGGCCGTGAGCAGACGAGCCATCGATCGCGGCTCGGTCTGCGGTCGCGGGCAACCAGTCGCTAATGAGCGCCAGCCGCGCCACACCGGCCGGAGTCGTTACGGGACGGCGTCCACTCTGCCTACGCTGAGACCCCCTCTTTCTTCCCTTCTCGGCTGGCAGACACTTTAGCTTTAACCTGTATACAGCATTCTCTGTTCCAACGAGAAAATAGCTGCTGGGCGGAATGTGAGGTTTCTGGCCGTCACAATGTGAACGCTACATCCTTTTGCATTGTTTATTGTGTTGCACATGCAACAGTAAGGTGCACTACAGCAGGTCAGTTATCATATTTGACTTCCGTTAATTCATTTCGCTTGCCCGTATTGCTGTTTTCTTTGAAAATTTCGTGGGTGACAAGACAGCGACGACCACCTCACTAGCACGTATTGGCCGTCTCGGCTGTGGTTGTGGAGATGCAACTCAAGAGCTTATATTTGCCCCCATTTTGATTATTTCGTTACCATTACAGAACGTTCCTTACATTTTCCACAATAGACAGCTCTGTTGGCGCGCACACTTTGCACGCATGTTTTAAACTTTCGGTGGACTGCTCATTGTTCACGAAGTTGTTCGGATAATCAAGTGCTGACAGATTTTTCCCATTGCATGTAGCCATTGCTGCGAACTTTGTATCGTAAAACATAATAGGACAAGTCCTTTTAGCTGGCCGCTGGCCGTCCCCTACATACGGCCGCAAGTAGTGCAAGAGGGGGAGAACAAGTGATAATGAGACTAAAGCTAACCAGGCTGCAGTAACGGCTTTGGTTGGCTGAAGGGAAGAGAGATTGAGCAGTTTCTTGACGAGTGCCTCTGTTTCGTGATGTCTTTCCCTTTACCTGCCTGTATCGTCGGCTCCGAAGTTCACAGAGGCCCATCCCGGCCTAGGCGAGCGGGTGTCATTATTGGACAGCTGTTGCGTGAAGGACTGTGCAGTTAACAGCGTCCTTCCGTTCGTCATTCAATGTTGTTGTCTGCGGTTAGGTACTGTAGTGTTTTTGGCGGTTCGTTGTTGCAGTGTCTTTTGCTGGTAATATTCCAGTTGTACCCTTTGTTCGCCATAGAGACCACACTGCCCATTAATCCACACAGCCGGTTTTGTGCATGTTCTCTCTCTCTCGTGTGTGTTGGGGGGGGGGGGGGGAGGGGGGGGCCTTTCCTGATTATGGTATTGCACTGTAGGGTTCCAAGAGTCGTTAAAGTCGAATGCGAATCTGTATTCTGATAATGCGACTCTTCCCTCCCCCCTCCCCCCTCCCCCCACACTGCATTACGCGGACTTCAGGGATCGTAATATCGCGGTCAGCTTCCCGTAAATACACGGTCCAGTCATGTTAATGGGACCACCGCCTATGTTCGATGTAAGCATGCAGTAACGACTCACAGACGGCTCGTGGCAACACTAGTAGTGGAGGGCATGTAAAGTGTGTCGAGTGGACCCGGAAAACAGTGCAGTCGTTGTCGTACTGCGGAAACGGACCTATTCACCTGATGTCATTGCCTTTCGGGCCAAGGGTAGAAGCATTTCGAAAACAGCCGAGTTTGTGAACTGTTCGCTTGTCGCCGTAGTTAAAGTATATCATGCATGGCAAAATGGCGCTATCCAAAATCGGCGCCGAGGCAACTGTGTGATGCACCAAGGGCCATTGGTGACGGGGGAGAATGACGGCTGCGGAGACGTGTGCGGGCGAATAGACGTGCAGCTGTTCAGCAGCTGATAGCCCAGATGAACCGAGGGGGCCACCAACGATGTCTCCTCAACGAACGTTCAGAGAATGTTGCCGCGTATGGGCTTCCGCCTGTTTCGAGCACTCAACGCTGTCTGCTGTTCGTCGGTGACGAAGGCTGGAATTTGCACGCCACTAGTGCAACTAGACGTCCACTGAGTGCGACACGTGGCATTTTCAAATGAATAGCTTTTTTATGCTCCATCGGACACATGGCCGTTAGCGGCACGGCCTGAAACTTTCGAAACCAAATACCCTGCAACAATCGTCGGAACGGTTCAGGTCGGAGGGTATTCCGTATACTGGAGCAGCACCAGTATCCATCTGTCCTTCGGGACCATCTCCACTCCTACAAGCAGTTTTTTTCCCCCCTCGGCGCGATGGCATGTACCAGCAGGACAGTGCAACATTTCACACAGCTCGCAGTGCACGTGCTTGGTTGGAAGAACACCGGGATAAGTTCACCGTGCTCCACTGCCCACCAGACTCCCCGGATTTAAATCCAGTTGAGAATCTGTGGGACTACCTGGATCAGACTGTTCGCGCCGTGGATCCTCATCCGAGAAACCTGGCACAGCTGGCCACGGCGTGGCTCAACATTCCTGTCGGCACCTTCCAGAACCTCACTGACTCTTCTGCACATCTCGCAGCAACGTGCGCTGCAAAAGGTGGCTGTTCGGGCTTTTGACAGGGGCCACGTTAATGTGACTCGACAGTGTATTATTATGAGGAAAGTATCAGGACAGTTATGTAGTTATGAGAGTCGAGGGGCATGAAAGGGAAGCAGTGGTTGCGAAGGGAGTGAGACAGGGTTGTAGCCTGTCTCCGATGTTATTCAATCTGTATATTGAGCAAGCAGTAAAGGAAACAAAAGAAAAATTCGGAGTAGGTATTAAAATCCATGGAGAAGACATAAAAACTTTAAGGTTCGCCGATGACATTGTAATTCTGTCAGAGACAGCAAAGGACTTGGAAGAACAGTTGACCGGAATGGACAGTGTCTTGAAAGGATGATATAAGATGAACATCAACAAAAGCAAAACGAGGATAATGGAATGTAGTCCAATGAAGTCTGGTGATGCTGAGGGAATTAGATTAGGAAATGAGACACTTAAAGTAGTAAAGGAGTTTCGCTATTTGAGGAGCAAAAAACTGATGATGGTCGAAGTAGAGACGATATAAAATGTAGACTGGCAATGGCAAGGAAATCGTTTCTGAAGAAGAGAAATTTGTTAACATCGAGTATTGATTCAAGTGTCAGGAAGTCATTTCTGAAAGTATTTGTATGGAGTGTAGCCATGTATGGAAGTGAAACATGGACGATAAATAGTTTGGACAAGAAGAGAATAGAAGGTTTCGAAATGTGGTGCTAAAGAAGAATTCTGAAGATTAGATGGGTAGATCACATAACTAATGAGGAGGTATTGAATAGAATTGGGAAGAAGAGGAGCTTGTGGCACAACTTGACTAGAAGAGGGGATCGGTTGGTAGGACATGTTTTGAGGCATCAAGGGATCACAAATTTAGCATTGGAGGGCAGCGTGGAGGGTAAAAATCGTAGAGGGAGACCAAGAGATGAATACACTAAGCAGATTCAGAAGGATGTAGGTTGCAGTAAGTACTGGGAGATGAAGGAGTTTCCACAGGATAGAGTAGCATGGAGAGCTGTATCCAACCAGTCTCAGGACTGAAGGCAATAACAACAACAACAACATCAGGACAGGGCCTTCGGATAGGCTGGGCCCTGTTTGTCCTCCTCCTCCCCCTCCTCCTCCCCCACACCACCACCACCACCACCACCACCACCACCACCACCATCCTCGCACCATTCCCTTCTGCTGTCCACTTCTTCACGCCGGATATTGCTTCTCTGACGATAGCTGCTGAATGCTAACAAAGCGGAAGAAAGTAAATTCCCTCTTTGATCCCGCAGCGAGTGTCCCTTCAAAAGAATTGTTTGTTGAAAGGGTATCGGAACGTGGTATCGGTCGTGCGAAAAGGTGCTTGCGGTCAGAGAAAAGCTTTACGTGGAGCGCGCTCTTGAAGATACCACCAGAGGCGGAAACTACTTGTGAGAACAAAGAGATGATGTGCCTGTGCTGATGCCGTTGTACGTCGCCATTGTCCGGCGTCGACGTGACTCTCCTAATTAATTCACGGCTCAGCCGTGGCTCTCGCGTGATGGCGATTCGGACGTTAGCGAACTGCTGGCTTGTAAGGTGTAGTCTCGTGTATGCGACGGGAAGCGTAAATGGCTCTTGAATTACTTCGTTCTGTTTACCAAGAGTTCTTTAGAAAACTCGCAAACTCTCGTGTGGCAGTTTGTATTTAATACTTCATTGCTCACTTTTATTATTTTTGTGCTGCAGGAAATGCTGAGGAACATGGTTCTTTCCGCTCCAGTATCGAACTAGTAACGAGGAAAAAATCTGAACACGTGAAAGCTTTTTTACTTTGCGGCCAAGTTAGAAAACAACGCTTGTACCTCCATGTGCAACGGTTTTTGCGCCTGTTACAGCATGCAGTCGGATAATTGCAGCATTTTTCTGACATTCCTTGCAGCCACCGCAGTGTTACAGTTTTTGCGCGTTTGTATATTCGACGTCCGTACAAGCGGGCCGATCGTGCGTAAGGTAACAACTCGTAAACATTTGCGGGGACGATTGTTAGCGCCGCGGTATCCCGATATTGGCCAAGCATTGTCGTGGCAGCAAGTTTAGCTGCAAAATGCGGCAGAAACGCTCTCAGTAACTTCTGTAACTACGGCTAATGATATGGAATGTCTGTAGCGCAGAACAAGACATTATTACTGCGCAGATAGCAAGTTTCATACCCTTACACCCAGATGTATGCCTTGAAGAAACTGCGAAATATCATCTTACCTGCGTTGCTGCCCCTGGATCAGGGGTCCCGGGTTCGATTCCCGGTAGGGTTGGCGATTTTCTCTGCCCCGGGACTGGGTGTTTGTGGTGTCATCATCATCATCATCATCATTCGTGACAGTAGCTCGAATGGATTGCGTGAAAATTCGACTGTGTAAAAATTGGGACTTTCTACGGGCGTTGATGACCGAGCAGTTGAGCGCCCCACATCTTCTTCTTCTTACCTGCAGAATATCATCTTACCTTGTACTACTGACAATGCTGTTGTTATCAACACTTCCACAACTGCATGATACTAAATTTTACAATATGTATCAGTGAGGAACACGTTTGCAGGCATTTGTAAACTCACGGGAACCTGGTACGTGCACCATTGTCACAAACAAGGACCACAGATTTCTACACGTTAGGCTTCACTCGCTTGTAGTTTTCTGCACTGCATAAGGAGTAGTTTCCAAATTTTCCACAACGTAATTCCTTTGTCTTTTATCTGTTTGCATCTCGTTCGTCACCGATCTATTTCTGGACGCAGATTATTATTTTGTTTGCATCTGCTCTTGTGACCTGCCACCTACGGACTAAAAGAGATCGTATCGATGCTAGACATTAAAAAACTCGTAACTCCATCTGTCTGTGAAAACTTCGTAATTTCAGTAAGCAGTAACTCCATTACCAGAGAGACGTTTGAAAGTGCATGGATTTCTCTAACCTGTGAGGAGCTAGGCTTCTACCATACGGTTACATATGGAGCAACATTGTGTATCATTTTATATATTTTTTTAACAAACTGCTCTTGCTTCTCCTGTAAAGTTTAACAAAACTGAGTTACAGGTTTTCATTGCCTACCATCAGTATTTATCGTTGTTGCACTTGCACATATGCATTACTTACAGACGTAAGGATTTTACTATTGATCCAAAGCAGAACCCAACAGCGTCTTTGCTTATGAAAAAGACTTTAAGGGCTGTAGCTCAGTGGAAGAATTTAAACTGCAAAATTCTTTACAATACCACCTGAAACTAAAGGCTGCCGTCAACAGATACAGTACTTACGGACTCTCAAGTTGTAATGGTGGAAATTCACTGAAGTTACCTTCGGCCAAGCCGAATACGCGCAGAAACGCCTTACTCTCATATTTGAAGTGTTTGCGCCTACCTCTTGAATTAAGCGGGCGACCCCGTGGCTGAGGTGCTGGCTGGCTGGCTGGGCACTACGCAGGGCGCTGGTGCGATGTAGGCCTGCTCTTACGAATGATGAGTTTTCAGGTGGCTGTCCCGCCTGATTCACGATGGTGCATAACTAGTGAACTCCTCACGTTTACTGATTCTCCCTGGCTGCGGTTTTGCCTCGGAGGGCGGTTGTCTTCCGCCTGTTAGTGCTAGTATCACACTACTAGATGTTAACTCTGGAGCCCTTCTTAAGATTGGCAACATGACCAGTGCTTTCTTTCAGTCGGGTTGAATGCATTACTTATGCATTACTTATATTCTACCTTACGGATCAGGGGGTCAATCTGTTGTAGGTACTGCTCAACAAACTGTTATTTCAGAGGACTTGTGCTGAAAGCGGTTAAATTTCACTGCGCCAGAACAACGCATGGAATCGATTTTTCATAGTAGACACTCTTTAATTCAGTGCTTTGACTATCAGCATAAATTACATCCTCTCGGCACTGAATACTTTCTACCTAGTCCCGTCTGTGAAGAGCACTGCCTGCAGAAATTTGTGTGGTGAATTCAGGTTATTCTTCGTGTTTAACCTTTGCATCAAACACTTAGGAGTGATAGATAAAGTTCTGAGGGACAACTTTTGTTAAAGCCAAAATGTCAGCTGAAGCTTTCTGGTGACACAAGGTGTCCTTTGTATTGGTTATGCTACTGAGAGGCGGCAGGACATAGGCAGTCAGCTGCACGTGAATGCTTTGTTTGTTGCCTATAATCTAGTCGCCTGCTCTGCGTGAATGGAGGTAGCAAGAGTTTGTTCCGCTTCTAAAATACCTTTCTCCTCATAGAGACGCTCTTGTCAAGGCTTTCCTGTTTAAAATCACTGTATCAATTTACTGGGTGGATAGTATGTGGATACATCGTACCTGGTTGGTAGACCCTGCTGGTTTGGTGTAACCTCGTCATCCCAAGGCCGGCGCATTCAGTAAAAAGATGCGTACTGTCTCTGGAAAACGTTAGCAAATATTTTGTCTCTAACAAAAGTTGTTCTGCATGACGTGATGTATCACCCCTAGACTACTGATGCAAATGCTTTGGAACATACTTTGTGTATATGGAGATCTATCGCCGTTAAGGGAAGGGCACATCTGGCATTAACAAGCCTAGCACGATGCTCGTCCTACTCGGTATCCCCTTTCCCCGTGTTGCACGCCTAGGAGCAGCGTAGCTCACTATTGGTATTGTCCTGCCGACCGAACTGAGTGCTCCGTCTACTGTGTGTGGTCGTTATATTTACTTCCTTTTTCAATTGGTGGTGCTATGACTCTTTATAGAATGTGAAAAAATGGTATACCCAGACTTAAGGCTCACATCAATGAAACTAAGAAGAAGAACTTCTGTTACAAGGACATAGATCCGTAAAACGCTTAAATTCCAGGCGCACTTTTATAGTGCGTAAGTGAGGGCAACATACAAGAAGAGTACATACCAGCATATCACATGAAACTCTTACTTGTACGAAAAGTTCAAAGTGCCACCAGCACGTACATCAACCCATCTTCAACCTCAATCCGGGTTTCCCTGACGAATCGCCGTGTTTCACAAGAATATTGTGCATCCGGTACCGGCGTTTACCGCATAAGCAGTTTCAAATGCCCTCCATAAATGAAAGGTTTGACCGCTTCGGCCCAGGAAACGTAGAGACCAGATAACTGATCTACTTCTTAATATATATCGGTCACAGAAACGTTGTTTTCTTTTGTGTGTTTACGCCAACTTACATTAACACTGAAATCATCAGCAGCTCCGCCATACATGAAGTACATATTCTGTCGCACTGAAGAAAGAAGAATTTGTTTCCCGATAATTAACGTGGTATCAAGAGTCCTAAGGACTGAGCTGTAACGCGGAAATAAAGCGCTTTCGGACCCGTGTCCATAGCTGGTGTCTCTCCTGATGAGTCGTCAGCCGCATTTTCTCCGGTGTTTCGGCAGATATTTGTAGTTGTGTTTTTTCAACGTGCAGCTGGTGTCAGCCCAAACAAATCCTGCTCGTCACGTCTTTCATACGACGCCCAGCGTCGAGGGAAAGCGTCGGTTTGTTTTCCATTACACACAAATTGATTTTCAAATGTGAATTTTACGTATCCTTTACACAAAGCGCTCCCAAAGAAATATATCGCGTTATTCATTTTATATTTATGTTTTTACAGTAAAACACGAAAAATAATTGTTCCTCGGGTAACGACTGAGCAGCACACTTCCGCATGGCGGCAAGAGTCAGCGCGGGTCAGGGCGGTGTCGTCGCCGCTCGAGTATTCGTTGTATCTGGTGTTTTACTCTTCCTGTAAATGCATATCGGTAAAACGAACATTGCAATAAACTAGTTTGGGGTCACTCTGTCGAACAGGTACGTAAAATTCCACTTTAAAAACCATTTTGTTTGTAATGGGAAACAAACTGAAACTTTCCATCGACGCTGAATGTGGCATGAAAGACATGAGCAGCAGAATTTGTTTGGGCTGACTCCAGATACACATTGCAAAAACAAAATTGCAAATATCTCCCGAAACACTGGAGAAAATGCGCCTAACGACTCACGGGAGAGACGACCTGTGAAAGAGATTCTCTACTTCCGTGTGTAAAGAACTCGCCCCGAAACTTTTGCCGCAGTCTGAAGTGCATTATTTCGTTGTTTGGAACGCTAGTAAATTATCGATAGCTAGTTCGTTTGACCGTAAATTGACGACTTGGACACATACGTTCCGCGGAAACAGAACTCGTGAAATTCTTCCTTAGACGCCTCCTGTTGCATTTGATAAGTTGTAATTTAGTCACGATTAGGTACAAAAATTTTGGCATGTAAACGTAGTTTGGCTTTCGTGTTTCGCAATATTTAGTTCAGTAGCCATACGGTGTGTAGAATGTGTGCAGGAAAATTCGGCATTTCGTATTACGCGATATTTCCCACTTATCCATACATACATCTACTCTGTCGAAAAATTACTCCTGTTTCATTCGCGAATGGTGTGCAGGAAGAACGAGCGTCAGTAAAGCTCCGTATTAGCTATAGTTTCCCCGGCTTTCCCGTACGCTCATTTCGCGAAGTACTGTGCTGGCTGACGCGAGGGTTTCGTGCGATGGCTCTTCGGTGGGGCTGTGGGTCGGCGGCCGGCCACGCGCCAGCTGAGTGTGGGCTGTTGTGACCGCAGCGTGGCGAGTGATGCGGCGGCGGCGCGCGGCCCATGTCCGGCGAGCTGAGCGCCGACCAGCTGCAGCAGCTCTACCTGTGCAGCCTGCTGCTCGCCAGGAAGCGGTGAGTACCCGCCACTGTCTCTACACTTGTCTCTACACCCCTCCCCCGCCATCGTCACCTGCATTCCGAATTCCGGCGTTAAGCTAGACAGCGCACGCAGCACCGTGTGACAGGAGCTGGCCATCTGCATGGTCTTCGCGCTCTACCTCCTCCACCTCCGCGGCCATGATCGCCAATGTCCACAAACACCGCCGCCACCAACACCAACACGATTATCGTCCCCTTGAACACCGTCGTCGCGCTCTTCGCCAAATTGGACTCCGTACAAACTTATTACACTACTGGCCATTAAAATTGCTCTACCAAGAAGAAATGCAGATGATAAACGGGTATTCATTGGAATAATATATTAATCTAGAACTGACATGTGATTACATTTTCACGCAGTTTGGGTGCATAGATTCTGAGAAATCAGTACCGAGAACAACCACCTCTGGCCCTAATAACGGCCTTGACACGGCATTGAGTCAAACAGAGCTTGGATGGCGTGTACACGTACAGCTGCCCATGCAGCTTCAACACGATACCACAGTTCATCAAGAGTAGCGACTGGCGTATTGTGACGAGCCAGTTGCTCGGCCACCATTGACCTGGCGTTTTCAGTTGGTGAGAGATCTGGAGAATGTGCTGGCCAGGGCAGCGGTCGAACATTTTCTGTATCCAGAAAGGCCCCTACAGGACCTCCAACAGGGGATCGTGCATTATCCTGCTGAAACGTAGGGTTTCGCAGGGATCGAATGAAAGGTAGAACCACGGGTCGTAACACATCTGAAATGTAAAGTCCACTGTTAAAAGTGCCGTCAATGTGAACAAGAGGTGACCGAGACGTGTAACCAATGGCACCCCATACCATCACGCCGGGTGATACGCCAGTATGGTGATGACGAATACACGCTTGCAATGTGCGTTCACCGCGATGTCGCCAAACACGGATGCGACCATCATGATGCTGTAAACAGAACCTGGATTCACCCGTAAAAATGACGTTTTGCCATTCGTGCACCTAGATTCGTCGTTGAATACACCACCCCAGGCGCTCCTGTCTGTGATGCAGCGTCAAGGGTAACCGCAGCCACGGTCTCCGAGCTGATAGTCCATGCTGCTGCAAACGTTGTCGAACTGTTCGTGCAGATGGTTGTTGTCTTGCAGCAATGTCACGATATGATTAACCGCAATTGCGGTAGGCTACAATCCGACCTTTATCAAAGTCGGAAAGGTGATAGTACGCATTTCGTCTCCTTACACGAGCCATCACAACAACGTTTCACCAGGCAACGTCGGTCAACTGCTGTTTCTGTATGAGAAATCTGTTGGAAACTTTCCTCATGTCAGCACGTTGCAGGTGTCGCCACCGGCGCCAACCTCGTGTGAATGCTCTGAAAAGTTAATCATTTGCATATCACAGCAACTTCTTCTGTCGGTTAAATTTCGCGTCTGTAGCACGTCATCTTCGTGGTGTTGCAATTTTAATGGCCAGTAGTGTATTTGAAAATCGGCAAGCCATCTGGCATTTCCCTTTTCATTTAATATGAGAGTAACACGCTACTTACAGGATAATCTACATCTACATCTACATTGATACTCCGCAAGCCACCCAACGGTGTGTGGCGGAGGGCACTTTACGTGCCACTGTCATTACCTCCCTTTCCTGTTCCAGTCGCGTATGGTTCGCGGGAAGAACGACTGTCTGAAAGCCTCCGTGCGCGCTCTAATCTCTCTAATTTTACATTCGTGATCTCCTCGGGAAGTATAAGTAGGGGGAAGCAATATATTCGATACCTCATCCAGAAACGCACCCTCTCGAAACCTGGCGAGCAAGCTACACCGCGATGCAGAGCGCCTCTCTTGCAGAGTCTGCCACTTGAGTTTATTAAACATCTCCGTAACGCTATCACGGTTACCAAATAACCCAGTGACGAAACGCGCCGCTCTTCTTTGGATCTTCTCTATCTCCTCCGTCAACCCGACCTGGTACGGATCCCACACTGATGAGCAATACTCAAGTATAGGTCGAACGAGTGTTTTGTAAGCCACCTCCTTTGTTGATGGACTACATTTTCTAAGCACTCTCCCAATGAATCTCAACCTGGTACCCGCCTTACCAACAATTAGTTTTATATGATCATTCCACTTCAAATCGTTCCGTACGCATACTCCCAGATATTTTACAGAAGTAACTGCTACCAGTGTTTGTTCCGCTATCATATAATCATACAATAAAGGATCCTTCTTTCTATGTATTCGCAATACATTACATTTGTCTATGTTAAGGGTCAGTTGCCACTCCCTGCACCAAGTGCCTATCCGCTGCAGATCTTCCTGTATTTCGCTACAATTTTCTAATGCAGCAACTTCTCTGTATACTACAGCATCATCCGCGAAAAGCCGCATGGAACTTCCGACACTATCTACTAAGTCATTTATATATATTGTGAAAAGCAATGGTCCCATAACACTCCCCTGTGGCACGCCAGAGGTTACTTTAACGTCTGTAGACGTCTCTCCATTGATAACAACATGCTGTGTTCTGTTTGCTAAAAACTCTTCAATCCAGCCACACAGCTGGTCTGATATTCCGTAGGCTCTTACTTTGTTTACCAGGCGACAGTGCGGAACTGTATCGAACGCCTTCCGGAAGTCAGAGTACAATAATAACGTTTATAAAAGGGAGTTGGACTCCAGTGACTGTACGTGCTGTCTTCTAATTAAATTTAAATCGTAACTACATTTACAATTGCGTGGATCTTCCTTTCTTTTTAATATTGAGAGTGCTCGGGAACTGGGCAGGAAACTAGGACAGGGAAGGCAGTGTGGGACGTAACGAAAAAAGCAATCCCGCGTCCGGCCATCCTGATTTAGGTTTTCCGTGATTTCCCTAAATCGCTCCAGGCAAATGCTGGGATGGTTCCTTTCAAAGGGCACGGCCGACTTCCTTCCCTGTCCTTCCCTAATTCGATGAGACCGATGACCTCGCTGTCTGGTCTCCTTCCCCAAAAACAGTCAACAACCAACGAAAAAAAGTAGCTTCTGGCATCAGCACAGGCTGGCAGCCTCAGTTGTTGTCTCCATGAAAGTTACGTCGCTGGTCGAGGTGCAGGAACGCCAAAGCGACACTCAGATGACAAAAGTCATGGGATAGTGATATGCACATACACAAGATGGCGCTTGTGTCGTGTACACTAGGTATCAAGGGGGCAGTTCATTGGCGGAGCTGTCATTTGTACTCCGGTAAGTGAAAAGGTTTCCAGTGTGATAGTGGCCACACGACGGGAATTACCAAACACAGTGCCAAGAGCGTTCCGAGAGTGCCAAACTTCAGGCTTTGCCTGTCACTGCGAACAATGCAGTGGCCGACGGCCTTCTCTAAGCGGCCTAGAGCAGCGGAATTTGCGTAGAGTTGTCAGTGCCAACTGGTGAGCACCACTGCATGAAATAACCGGAGCAATCAATGTAGGACGTACGACGAACGTATCAGTCAGCACAGTGCAGCGAAGTTTGACGTTAATGGGCTATGCCAGCAGGCGACCGACGCGAGTGCCGTTGCCAACAGCGCGACATCAATTGCCAACGCCTCTCCTGGGTTGGTGACCATATCCGTCGGACCCTAGACGACTGGGAAGCCGTGGCCTGCCAGTTGAGTCCCGATCTCAGCTGGTAAGGGCCGAGTGGTAGGCTTAGAGTATTGCGCAGACCCCACGAAGCCATGGACTCGAGTTGCCAATAAGGCACTGTGCAAGCTGGTGGTAGCTCCGTAATGGTATGGGCTTTGTTTACATGAAATGGACCTCTGCTTGGCTGCTTGGAGACCATTTGCAGCCATTCGTGGACTTGATGTTCCCCAACAATGATGACAAACAATGATGAAATTTTTATGGATGACAGTATACCCGGACAATTTGAGGGAATAATTTGGCCCCCAGACCGCCCGTCATGAATCCCATCGAGCATTCGTGGAACATAATCGAGAGGTCAACTCGTGCACGAAATCCTGCAGCGGCAACACTGTCGCTATTATGGACGGCTATAGAGTCACCATGGCTCAGTATTTCTGCACGGGACTGCCAGCGACTTGTTGAGACCATTCCACGTCTAGTTGCGCACTACGCCGGGCAAAACGAGTTCCGACACGTTAGGAGGTATCCCATGACGTTTGCCTATTGTGCGTTTACGAGCTGCCCCCACGCTGGCAGCCAGGCAGAGGCCACAGATTGAAATTTATCAGCGTAAGGCCGGTGCTTTCCCGTGTTCTGAAGAGTGCCTTCAGCACGTAGTAATCTTATTCTCTCCCGAAGAAACACGGCTTGCAGAAAAATAAGAGCGTTGTCGCGGGCGGAGTAGTTTTACTTTCGGAGCACCTCTGATTCGAGGCCAGTTGCTGTGCGCGAAAATGCGTGATTAGTAAAAATGTCTGTGACGTAACAAAGGCAGAGCACAAGCAGTAGCTTTTTTGAGAAAGAAGGGCGAATTGGAAAGCCATTGGTGTTTTAACGCGACACTCTTTCTTGGTGGGAACTTTTTGCAAGAGGGAATCGTGCCATTGGCCGGCTGAGTGTTCTTATTAAGAGATTGGCGGGAGTGTTCTGTTCTGAGCAACTTAAGCATCGAAGAGTTCCTTCAGATGTGAGGACGCACGGATCTGGTGCGCATCTTAAGTTTGCGGCCGATCGAGGTCCAGAGTTCATGTTGGCGGAAGCAGAACCCTGACCCTGTAGCGCACCTCCCCCCCCCCCCCCCCCCACACACACACACACACACACGCGACGGCATCTTTCTAGTCCCCTAGAACTTAGAACTACTTAAACCTAACTAACCAAGGACATCACACACATCCATGCCCGAGGCAGGATTCGAACCTGCGACAATAGCGGTCGCGCGGTTCCAGACTGTAGCGCCTAGGACCGTTAAGTTCAGCATTGCTTCAGTAGATTCATCTGTTCCTCAGTCAGTCAGTCAGTCAGTCAGTCAGTCCTACAGTCACTGTATTCGTTGGAATAAAAGCTTCTGACTGATTTTAGAACGTCAGTTGCATCTAAAGGACGCGTTCTCATTTAACTTCAAGTAATGCTGAAACTTAACAGATTTGCATGGTATAATTAACCTAGGGCACATTGTGCAATATCAGTTAAGTTCTTTCATAGTCGGATGCGTTAAATGTGTTTCCGATTGAATAAATTAATGTTTTCATTTAAAACTTGTATCTGTTAACACCTTCCATTAATATCAAATTTAATATTTTGCAATTCTCCGTTTTAGGATCCACAGGTAGGATCCTAAATTCTTCGTCTGTCAGTTGTGCACAGTACTTTCACCCTGAGTCTTAAAGGTGTGTCCGTCTCCTGATTAACTTCCTCTGTCAGGGTAAACGTTTTAATTCGGCACAGGGTTTTGCAGTGTTACCTGGACTTAACTTCAGATAGTTGACATACATGTCGCCGAAATAACGTCAATTACAAAGTAGTGCGCCCTGAGCCACATTCTTAAACAAACAAATTGTGATAAAATGTGGGAGTCTGCTCTGTGTTGTGAATTATAAACAACATTGGGACTTAAAATTTAAAAAATATTACGGAACTAAAAATAAGAAAATTATGAGCTAGAAATGTAGTAATATTCACAAAGAAAATCCGTTTCTATGTGACACACGAAGTCTACTGGAACACGAAGCCTGGAATTCCATTCATTGTCTTACGTCAAACTTTGGCATCTTTCATTGCTTTTTACGATAGCACCGAACATAACCATTCAGAGCGCACTAGTTGGAAACTGGTGAGTCTGTAGCTGTAGTGTCTTCGGAATTCCTCTGTTACAGAGCTCTGTTGCAAATTGTCGTCTTTACTCCTTGCCCTGGAGTACATGTGTATCATCTATTTGTGCAGACCGTGTCATCATACTAGTTCTTTGAAATTTTGTTTGCGTTTTCTCGACGTTTCGAAATATACATTTCGCGACAGTTCTCCGATGTATAATCTAAAATACGTGAATGAAATATATTTCCTTGGAAAATGTATCACTCGAAAACGTCAGTGTAAGTGAACGCCAACATCCGTATAATCGGAGTAGGCGTCTGCAGAGCGCAGCCATTCACCTCTATTGCCAAGACTGGTTGATCATGGTGGTACGATATCGCCGTAGTTGCGTGGTTTAGGACTACCTAGATTTCCTGGCAAGAGTAGGGGAGAGGCGAGGAGGTATCATTGAAGTTGAGCGCCAAACTGTTCCACTACATTACAAACGTCTCTGTTCTGTCCGCGCGCCTTCTTGCTTCTTACCAACTACAACGACCCGGGCGTGAAAACGATAAACGAGCAGCTCACTCATCAGTCTTCTTCATTGCAACGTACTGCGACGCGGCACGCAGCGGCAGAAAAGCGCCAGCGTGGCGCTCGGGGATTAGGAAGTGGATGGACTGTTCGGTTGCCGGATGCTGACCCTACGCCCTCCAAAAGCGTCAGCCAGTGTCACGGCAGGAACAGGCGCACGCCCTCGTGAGCAACCCCGACACCCGATACACCGGTGACGTCAGCAGAGAGCGCGTCGCGGTTCCGTCACCACGGCCGGCCCGCAGTCTCGCATTTTGCTGTGTTATCTCGTGTGAGGCCATCATGTGCAGCTCCTTCCTGCTCTACCTGGACACCTCCAGCCGTAAGTACGTAGCCTACTGCCACCCTTTACGGCCACTTCTCGTGTCGCCTTTCCTGAACTGGTTCATTAGACGCGCTTTTCTCAGACGTTCCCTACTCGCACAATAATGTATTAACTTCAGGACAGCTGTTGCAGCCGTGTTGACGAAACGGCAAGAACTACAGTGCAGTGATTTAAACATTTAAACAGCTAGGCTGTAATACTGCAGAACAGGAACGTGTGTCCAGATTTGTCAGACTTCGCTTTTAGTAAACTGTTTACACGAGAATTATCAACAAAGTCAGATGGAACCTGCTGACAGTCATTCTGAACATTACTGTGTAGTGATTGTGTACACAACTTCAGCCGTCGTCACTAATTGGGTCTGTTGTGCAGTTGTAATATTACAGACAATTAGGCTTTTCTGAAATTTTCCGTTAGAGCTCTGATAAATTTTGTTATATCGCCTGAAATACACACGTATTACCACCAGTCATCTTATTTTGACATTTGTGTTTCTTAGGATAAGTTCTGTTGGAACCTGACTGTCAACTGAGGTGAGTGAGTTTAAGTCCACGTGCCATTTACATGTCTTATGGCGACTTGCGTAATGCATTTCTTAATGTTATGATATAAAGTGACTAATTACGGATACTCATCATCGCTCAGTTGACGTGTGTGTGTGTGTGTGTGTGTGTGTGTGTGTGTGTGTGTGTATGCACGCTCCCATTTCTCGTTATTGTTTACCTTCAGTTACTTCGATGAGCGCTACCGTCCCAGTTGCAGCAACGTCATAACGGTATACCCGAGACAGACGGTTGTTACGAAAGTCACTTCTTTCGCGAAGGATGCGTACTTTCAGATTAAATTTTCTGTAATGAGCTCATCGTTTCTGCAGAGCCTAAATTACCCAGTTGTATTTTTTGTTGCTCTGTGCGACAAAACGCGAGAGCGAAACACGTGAACAATACTGGCATCTAGTGCCACGCGTCGAAGCTTTTAAAGCTGAGTAAAATCTCACCTACCGTACGTTTATTATTCCTTGGGTCGCGAAGACAAATACTGTACTGCTAACCGAGACTACTCTCGGGAATTTAATGGGTCCGTACCGTTGCGCGTTAGACAAAGAACTGTGTATACTGTTTACTGTTTCTTTCCAGGCGATGATGTTCATGAGTAGTATTCGACGGAAAAATGTACCTTCAAGTACGAAATTTTCCAGATTCCTGTTCGTCGTTATTTGTTTTGCTCCTCGTTTATATCGTCGTTACATCTATTTTGTAGACATCAGTGCGTGCAATGCATGGCCCACACATTAAGAGTAATATCAGTTACGAAAACCGGTAGCTTTATTTGTAAACAACAAAAAGCCAAGCCAAAATACATGATAATCATCTCGTACGTCACGTCAGTTGGCATACCCCGAGCAATGTGTAGTAATAAATTGTAAAGAGTATTGCCGAATCAAAGTAAGAAATGCTTTTACGAGCTGGATCAAAAAGGTGCAAATTGAAGGCATTGTTAAAGTACTTGCAATACATAGGGTGCAGGAAAAACTACCTATTATAAAAAAAGAGTATTCAGAGAAGATAAAAAGAAACACTTTTAATCTGCCAAAAAGCCACAAATGGTTCAAATGGCTCTGAGGACTATAGGACTTCGCTTCTGAGGTCATCAGTCCCCTAGAACTTAGAACTACTTAAACCGAACTAACCTAAGGACATCACACACATCCATCCCCGAGGCAGGATTCGAACCTGCAACCATTGCGGTCGCGCGGTTCCAGACTGCAGCTCCTAGAACCGCTCGGCCACAACGGCCGGCAAAAATGTCGCAGGTCAACTGTTTTTCTGATTTTTGACGCTAGTGATGCTCAGAGACGGTGTTCAGACTGTCGTGTGATAAATATTATGAGGGAATGAAGCTTTTAGGGGACGAGACACTCCAAGAGAGCAGGTGGCCCGTTTGAGTAAATCGCTGCAGCCATTATAAGCGTAAAACCTGCATATTTTGAGCGCGTAAATCACCCGTAACCCCCCCCCCCCTACCCCTACTATTCTTTAAAGAATCAAGCTCTAGTGTACGTCTGACTTCTTTACGAATGAGTTAATACGTTAAGTTGGTTGGTTGGTTTGGGGGGAGAGACCAAACAGCGAGGTCATCAGTCTCATCGGATTAGGGAAGAATGGGGAAGGAAGTCGGCCGTGCCCTTTGAAAGGAACCATCCCGGCATTTGCCTGGAGCGATTTAGGGAAATCACGGAAAACCTAATACGTTAAGTACTTTACGTTAAGCAAGTAAAACCTTAAGCAAGTAAAACTTTCAGGGTTGAGGACGCAGAATCATAATTATGTCGGTATTTTTAGTTTCCGATTATTGATCCGTAAACTAATGAAAAAGTCAAAAACAAAGCGCTTTCGCTACCTAATACTAGATGAGTGCACTCTGCGTAACTTGGTCTCCATTTTAAGAAAAGAGACTTTTTTCACGCATTCAATTTTCATGACGTAACGCCTTCCGAACTATGCGTCGTACAGTGGTATAATTTCGCAGGTTCAATCAGTGGTATATGTGGATACTGTCGGAAAAAATGTGTTGGTGGATAGAGTTAATAGTAAACAACTAATAAATTAAAACGTTATGCCTGATGCTGAAGTTGAAATGAATGAACAACGTAAATGTAGTCAGTGATAAGTCTCTTCCCTTGCATTATTGTGTGAGGTTTTTCAGCGAGAAAAAGTTTCTTAAGGTTTGAGATTATGTGTAAAGTTTACAGAGAAAGTCGCTAAGTGCTCTCTGTCTCAAAAACTGGATGAATGATGAATATAGTCAAGGTTATGTTCGCATTATGAGTTACTTGAAAGTTTTAAGTTTGACATTAAACTGGTGTGTGTGTGTGTGTGTGTGTGTGTGTGTGTGTGTGTGTGTGTGTGTGTGTGTGTGTGTGTCCTGAAGCAGTGTAAGATTATACCTCTTAATGTGTAGATTGTGAGAACATTTTCATTATTTCATAGAATTATGGACCAAATTTAAAATCAACTGTTCGTTGCTTCTGGAAACTGTTAAGACAGCCAACACATAACAAGCTCCGGCTGGTTGTAGCCGTTTATTGCTACAGATAGGCTGTGCATTACTGTAAAGTGAAGACAGTTTCACCAACATCTCTAAAACAATATTTTATTCACCGCACGGCAGTTTCAACACCGTCTCAGTCTCACTAACTTCAAAACCTTCGTGGACCTTAACCAGAGAAGCGGTGAACCTGCGATATTTTTTATCACGTGAAAGAAGTTCCCTTTTTTCTCCTCTAAACACTATAAAATTTTGTAAAAGTACTTTTTCTCGCCCTATAAAGTGCTCATCCCTTAACGAGAAAGAGTACTTAAAATATTCGGGCTACACTCCTCAAAACAGTCTGGCGTCAAGACAATATGTCGTACGTGTAGCTTCATAGCAGAGATGATTTTATATGAACTTAGAGTCTTTAAGTCATGTTTGAACTAATGCTAATAGAGTTTTATATCTATGAAATATTATTGTATAATGGCTCGCTGTACACCAATATCTGCAAAAACTTGTAGGTGAAAAATCTGATAGCTGTACTTCAATAACTCAAATCGTCGACACTTGTGTTCAGTTGATTATTTGACTAACATAAGCGAATATTTTCGTTTCCTACACGTCAGATCTGTTTCTCTCGTCTTCTGAGTGGAAGATGTTGAACTTATTATAGATAGTGAATGTGTCAGCACTGTGTTTGATATTTATTACAGCTGATAAAGTATGCTTAATCATCCTGTAACAATGTTCTCGTTCTTTTCAATGGAATACTCATATTTCTGTGAGGTCGGCTTTTTTTATGATTTTTGATGATGTGTGCCAGTGATCGTTTAAATGCCAGACTTGCCCTTCTGCCTTTGACGCGAATTTCTGCATTAATATTCGTACTTACCTCACATGAATACAGAATGCGGCAGTCTTACATATGATACTGCTGTCACACTTTCTGAGTTTGACTGTATTGATTTACCTTATTTCGTACACGTCGTTGTAATTACTTTATCGACTGGTAAATACATGATTTATTTGTTAAGATGTTCTTAGTTATGTCAGTTTGATGTTTTTTTAGAGGAGTTTATGCTGCAGCTATAAAAGTGATTTGTATGTCTGGTTTCGAGTGTGGGGGTATACCGAGAGGTTTGGTATTGTGGGGTGTGCCTGGTGGTTTCCTGTAAAAATGAGGTTGTATTTCAGTTATTTGCTTTTGTACTATGCTGAGGAGGTGGTTTTTGTGCTTACTGTAAACGTATTATAGACGGGTGGTAACTTTGTCTTATTTTTTTGTGCCTTCCCATAGCGAAGCTTAATTCCTATTGTTCAGTCCAGTTACTCAAGAAGTAAAAAAGGTGCTTACTTTTATCCATTGTTGTCAGAGTTGCTGTCGTGACTGTATTACTTTCGTTAAAAAGAAAATAAACTGCCTCAAGTCACAAATCTTGATTTTTATTTCAATGCAAGATCCATTTCGAAACCTCATCTTCAGGCACCTGATCAGTCTAGATCGTTTTTTGAGAAGTCCTGTGAAGAGTACGTAGGTATATTTCAAGGTGGCACATTGTGACTACTAATTTTACGAAACTAATAAAAAAACGAGAATTACTTCTTCCAGCCGTGGTTACGTAGCTTTTGACATGGTTTGTATGTATATATTTACATAGATACATTTAAATACATATACACATTTTGTCTGCATACAGCTGCATTTTCGTTACGATGTGGAACTTGACAACAGGCAGTGTATTGTAGACTTTTAATATATCAGCTATATAATTTTGTTTAGAGGCCTCCATTTGAAGGAAGAAGTTCACATAATAAAATTGAATCAGTTAAACATAAAAATGTGAGCTGGTCTGAAAGATTGTTAGTACATTGTTATAAATCGTTATAGACCTTAAAAATTATGTGCACCTAACGTCCATCAATGAGCGAATGATTTTTGACAAGCACTGCAAATAATGGTCATGTGGGGGTGAAAGCTAAACATAACCAAACTGCGAAATGTGATTACTCCCAGCAGAACACGTTAACATTGTACTCATATCAACATAGCCCGATTCTAGACCAGCTCACTTCACTTTAAAGATGCTTCAAAATGGCCGGAGGCAATCACACACTTAGGAGATTCGCTTGCTACTTTTGAAAGAACAACAGTGTGTTATGTTACACGAAAATCGGTAAAATTTGTTTTAGGAACGGAATGTTGGAAAATAGCACAAGAGAGAATAATTTACGAACTGTAACAGAAGGAGACCTATCCTCATAGTCTAATTTATTACCCGAAGTTTGTCTTGTAAATGTTAAACAATATCCATTGTAACTCTGGAACCAAATTACTGCTACTGCCTATCCAGTGCCCGGAGGTGCTGAGCTCTGCAGCCACATTGCCATCTTCTGAAAGGGTGGGTTGTACTCTTGTCTCACGGATACGTATTTCAGTATTTTATTTTTCCAGCCAGTAGACAAAAGTTGAGACACACGTTTATTTCCATACATTTAATAAATATGATACTTACGATGTATTTATACGTAGATTTTCAAGCGATTTTCTCAGTTGGTAATTTAATCTCTTTGTTATGAAACAACTTAGTTTTGAGACCGAGTATAAACCATCTGTGCTTAGACATCGATAATTGGCCAACATTGCACAACGACCAGCTATTGATGGTTGGCATTGCTTACACTGGGCCCTTACGTTGACTTACATACCATTACGAATTAACTAATCGCTTTAGAATTGCACAGCAGCGCAAGAGGACGGATTAAACATTACAACTGGAGGCGGAAACGAATTTTAGTGATTGCTGAAAAACACTGGGTAGTTGTGACCATGATAATCAGTGTCTCTAGTTTATTATATCCCGAAGGGTTTCAGTCCGGAGATCTGAGCAAGACGCCACAGCAGATACCATTCGGCCCATGCCGATTTGGTCCAGCTTAGTTTCGTTGACACAAACAGTTTTGCATCATACTGGTTCCCAGAACTCCTGAATAGACGTTGACTGTGGATATTGTATCACAGACACAGACCCTTGGACTGTTCAGAGACATCACTAAACCCGCCCAAAAATGTAAACAACCATGCATGAGCACCGCTTATTAGACGGAGGGGGTCCGACAACCGATCAGTTCCAGTCATTCCACCAGGAGGGAGGTACACGGCTCGTGTTGTCTGTAGTTCAGCCAAGCCTAGACGGTCAATACCCCCGGTTCGATCGCGTCCGCATTGTTACTTTGCGCCAGGAAGGGCTCTCAACAGGGGAAGAGTCCAGGCGTCTCGGAGTGAACCAAAGTGATGTTGCTCGGAGGAGATCAGAGAGACAGGAACTGTTGATTACATGCCTCGCTCAGGTCGCCCAAGCACTGCTACTGCAGTGGATGACCGCTGCCTACGGATTATGGCTCGGGTACCCTGACAGTTACGTCACCATGTTGAATAATGCTTTTCGTGCAGCCACAGGACGTCGTGTTACGACTGAAATTGTGCGCAAAAGGCTGCATGATGCGCAAATTCAGTCCCGACGTCTATGGCGAGGTCCATCTTTGCAACCACGACACCACACAGAGCGGTACAGATGGGCCCAACAACATGCCGAATGGACCGCTCAGGATTGGCATCACCGATGAGTGTCGCATATGCCTTCAACCAGACAATCGTCGGAGACGTGTTTGGAGGCAACCCGGTCAGGCTGAACGCCTTAGACAAACTGTCTAACGAGTGCAGCAAGGTTCAAATGGCTCTGAGCACTATGCGACTTAACTTCTGAGGTCATCAGCCGCCTAGAACTTAGAACTACTTAAACCCAACTAACCTAAGGACATCACACACATTTATGCCCGAGGCAGGATTCAAACCTGCGACCGTAGCGGCCGCTCGGTTCCAGACTGTAGCGCCTAGAACCGCGCGGCCACTCCGGCCGGCGGGTGCAGCAAAGTGGAGGTTCCCTGTTGTTTTGGGGTGGCATAATTGTGGGGCCGACGCAAGCCGCTGGTGGTCGTGGAAGGCGCTGTAACGGCTGTACGATACGTGAATGCCATCCTCGGACCGATAGTGCAATACATCGGCAGCACATTGTTGAGGCATTCGTCTTCATGGACGACAATTCGCGCCCCCCCCCCCCCCATCGTGCACATCTTGTGAATGACTTCCTTCAGGATGACGACATCGCTCGACTAGAGTGGCCAACATGTTCTCCAGACATGAACCCTGTCGAACATGCCTGGGGTTGATTGAAAAGGGCTGTATATGGACGACGTGACCCCACCAACCACACTGAGGGATCTACGCGGAATCGCCGTTGAGGGGTGGGACAATCTGGACCAACAGTGCCTTGATGATGAACTTGTGGATAGTATGCCACGACGAATAGAGGCATGCATCAATGCAAAAGGACGTGCTGCTGGGTATTAGAGGTACCGGTGTGTATATCTGGACCACCACCTGTGAAGGTCTTGCTGTATGTTGGTGCAATATGCAATGTGTGGTTTTCATGAGCAATAAGAAGGGCAGAAATGATGTTTATGTTGATCTCTATTTCAGTTTCCTGTACAGGTTCCGTGAGTTCCGGAACCTGAACAGAAAATTGGAACAGAGATCAACGTAAACATCATTTCTGCAAAACTTTCTTTGATGTGTCTATTATTTTCATATGTAAGAAAGTTAATAGAACAGTTCCTTGTTTCGTGAATAGACCTGTCTATCATAAAGAAATATGAACGACTGACATCTCTGTTTCGGCTGTGCAACGCGGAGGGTTTGAATGGAAACTGTCTGACGAAACTGTATTTGTTTCCACAAATACGTGGAAATTTACCCACATTTGAAATAGTTTTCCTAAGCCCCATGTGATGTGCCAGAAGCCAGAATGTGCGGTAGTTCCACATACAAAAATCATATCTGACCCTGTTTGTGGGGGGGGGGGGGGGGGGGTATAGGAAATGGGACTTTATCAAAGTAGCGCAGGCCTGTCTTGCTGCGTATAACGTCCGAGCCTGCCATGAGCTTTGCCTGGCGGTGTTTACCGACTCTGGCCGCGTTGCTTTCCTATTTTGGTACATTTCTCGAATTCTTTTGCGAAAGGTTTCAGTGTCAGCATTAACAAGCTCTGTATCACTGTAATCCCGGCCAGGTTTAGAAAAAAAACCTGACAGCGCTGTACACAACACTGTCTCTTACACTAAATGGGAAGTAGTTTAACACACCAAGACACAGAACGAATTCTAGAACAATAATACCACATCTCAGCAACCCGGATATGTGAGACATGGCGTCGCCACTGGCAATAATCCTGACTTGGGAGTTACACAGAGCTGTCTCATTAATTACCCTCAATTACAAACTAGTTTGGAGTTCGCTATCAGCGAGTCCACTTCATTTAAGTGCTCGCCTCTACGTTACATTTCGATATGGCGCAGTGCGAGATTCGATTAAGCAGAATGATTAATAACAACAGAGCGAGCGAGCGGTGCAATATATATAAATTTACGCGTTCTTTTCCCTCATTCTGCCGTTGGTATAAAGAGAGAAAAAATGAAAAAGGAGGTGGGGAGACGCGCGGCGGCCCCTGGATAAATGCAGCCGGTTGCGCCGTGAAAAATTACAAGAACGTGCATTAAAACCCACACCGGTTAAATTACGAGCCATAAATTAGAATCGAGCCGGTGACGGCGTTCCAGCGTGATTTACGTCCCGCTCTGCCCAAGCGGAGCTTTCAACGGCGCCCGCGTGATCGCCTCGCCGCCTAACGCTATCGTGTCGACTGCAGGGCGGAGCGGGCGTACGTGGATTAACACCGAACAGGATTAGCTGACGCACCACATCGCAGCGGACAATCGTTCATTCGTGGTTTTGTTCCGCAACCGCGGATCTCATCTTCAGCAACGCACTTTCTATGGAGCCTGAGAACAGGGCAGTTAATGCGTTCCGCACATTCAGAACGATACAAAGCTATGCAGCGAGTAGAGATGGGCAAACTCGTTCATCCTCGGGAACTAGTTCACTGCTGACCGCTCTTTTTTGGGAACCGTTCATTTTTACTCGTTCAGCGTTCATTTGTGCTTGGTATATGGTTCTTAAGAAAAACTGAAAACTAGTAGTGTAGGTGACTGAAGGATGGAGGGCACCAAGAGGGGGCACTTGCCTCCCCCCTGGAGTATAGAGTTTTTATTTATTACAGAGTTCTTACACACTTTTAGAAGTAATTTCTGTGATTCTGCAGAACCTCTCGTTTAGCCAACTGTAGCGTTGTGTGGCTGATCGCAGGGGAATAATGTAGGGTGGCGCACTGAAAACCGGCCCCGAGTACAGACTGCTCGCCAATTACGGACGATGTGTTGCCCGTTACGAGCAGATACAACAAACAGACAAACATGTAATAATTAGGCAGTGAAGAAATAACAAGCTAATGGAAGCAACAATTTCGAAACAATCGATGACGATGTGTAGAGAGCTGGAGAAGAGAACATGAAAAATCTCACGCGACGCGCATGGGCTATAGCTCACGTAGTCTTGTAAACCTGTTGGTGGCTGTTTCCCAACTTAATAGACCACAAGTGTCTTGTATAAAATTCTTCGTTTCGACTTCCACTACATAGCTATGTTACGTTGTAAACAATAATCGTTTACACCCTATACATACTTCACGTTGTCTCTGAGTGCGTAGGCGAAGTAGAGACTTTACGGAAGCATAAAATAAAATGTGGTTTTCTCATCATACTTGCGTCACACGCTTAGTAAAAATTAGGTTTTTATGTTGCATTATTAAAGTTAATGCAGTAATAATAATAATAATAATTAAGTTCGCAGTAATAAAGTTTTTGGTTTGAAAGCTCTTTCTGAACAAATGTTTTTGAGATAATAAGTAAATATGATTTTATGGCAATCTATGTCTTTTCAAATGGAGAGGCGCCGCTTTTCCTACTGAGCCAAAATGACCCACAACCCACTTTTTTTTTTTTTTTTTTTCTTCAAAGAAACCAAACTAGCAGGTAATGCAAATTGGAAACAACCAAACTTAAAAATAATTAGAGCCTTCCTAAATGTAATGTTTTGTATATGAAAGATACAAGAAAATCGTTTTATATGAATTTTCTTACACTAAAAATTAAGCAGATTATTGAAAGTTAGCCCCTAAATCAAGTCGATGAAACCAAAAAATATATGAATAACAACAACAAAAAACTTGCCTTGTTATAAGTATGTCTTCTGCTGTTCATCGATGTAATGAAGTGAGCTGATATGCCCTTTTGTTACTTGAAAAGACGTACCTATTAGATACAACGTAATTTTTACGTAATTTACGTAACTATAAAATACTTTTTGATTACCGGTTGTGCATGGTGAATAGCTAGAACCAAGTGCAAGAACAGTTTGGAACACACACAAAATGGGCGAAACGAACAACTGGATACTGAAATAACTAGGAGCAGTCGGCAGTGGGTAGGTGGTCATGCGAAGAACGACGAGTGCGGCCGAGGGAGACCGAGACTGAGAAGAGCACGCAACCGAGGCCGGAACGAGAACTGCCGAAGTGACCGCCGCGACCGAAGTGAACTATGAACCGATCGTTCCTCGTTCCCGGGAACTATAAGCGGACCGCCGCAAACTACGAACCGATCGTTCCTTGGAATTCGTTCCTCGGTCCTTTCGTTCATCTGAGTGAACCGTTCCTTTGCACCCGTTCGTTCGCGAACTACCCATCTCTAGCAGCGAGAGCAGGCACACTTTCTCAGCAGGATGTGCCCTTCTTCTGTCTGACAGAGAGAGATCTAGGTGCGTTGCACCAGCGAAAACGCACGGTGTTAAGTCGAAGTCAAAGAATTTCGCCCATAGATACAACCAACTAAACGTACGCAGGGTAGCCCTCCTAAGTCATCAGACTCACTCTTTCTGATATTTTGGCAGATATCTACAATTTCGTTTTTGCAATATGTAGATGGAGTCGGTCCAAACAAATACTGCTCAGAATCAGTTTCACGCGACGCCTATTGTCAACGGAAAGCGTCGGTTTGTCTCCAGTTACAAACAAAATGAATTTTGAACCAGAATTTTACGAACCCTTTTGATTGAGCGGTCCCAGGGTGACCTTGCACGATGTTCGGTCCATTAATAGTGACCGGGCCAAATATCTCGAAAAACTACAAAGAAAGAAATTCGTCTAGCTTGAAGGGGGAAACCAGATGGCGCTGTGGTTGGCCCGCTAGATGGCGCTGCCATAGGTCAAACAGATATCAACTGCGTTTTTTGAAATAGGAACCCCCATTTTTATTACTTATTCGTGTAGTACGTAAAGAAATACGAATGTTTTAGTTGGACCACTTTTTTCGCTTTGTGGTAGATGGCGCTGTAATAGTCACAAACGTATAAGTGCGTCGTATCACGTAACATTCCGCCAGTGCGGACGGTATTTGCTTCGTGATACATTACACGTGTTAAAATGGACCGTTTACCAATTGCGGAAAAGGTCGATATCGTGTTGATGTTTAGCTATTGTGATCAAAATCCCCAACGGGCGTCTGCTATGTATACTCCTCGGTATCCTGGACGACATCATCAAAGTGTCCGGACTGTTCGACGGATAGTTACGTTATTTAAGCAAACAGGAAGTGTTCAGTCACATGTGCAACGTCAACCACGACCTGCAACAAATGATGATGCCCAAGTAGATGTTTTAGCTGCTGTCGCGGCTAATCCACACATCAGTAGCAGACAAATTGCGCGAGAATCGGGATTCTCAAAAACGTCGGTGTTGAGAGTGCTACATCAACATCGATTGCACCCGTACCATATTTCTATGCACCAGGAATTGCATGGCGACGACTTTGAACGTCGTGTACACTTCTGCCACTAGGCACAAGAGAAATTACGGGACGATGACAGATTTTTTGCACGCGTTCTAGTTAGCGACGAAGCGCCATTCACCAACAGCGGTAAAGTAAAACGGCATAATATGCACTATTTGGCAGCGGAAAATCCACGATGGCTGCGACAAGTGGAACATCAGCGACCGTGGCGGGTTAATGTATGGTGCGGCATTATGGGAGGAAGGATAATTGGCCCCCATTTTATCGATGACAATCTAAATGGTGCAATGTATGCTGATTTCCTACGTAATGGCTGGCTCTAAGCACTATGGGACTTAACATCTGAGCTCATCAGTCCCCTAGAACTTAGAACTACTTAAACCTAACTAACCTAAGGACATCACACACATCCATGCCCGAGGCAGGATTCGAACCTGCGACCGTAGCAGTCGCGCAGTTCCGGACTGAAGCGCCTAGAACCGCTCGGCCACCGCGGCCAGCCCCTACGTAATGTTCTACCGATGTTACTACAAGATGTTTCACTGCATGACAGAATAGCGATGTACTTCCACCATGATGGATGTCCGGCACATAGCTCGCGTGCGGTTGAAGCGGTATTAAATAGCATATTTCATGACAGGTGGATTGGTCGTCCAAGCACCATACCAAGGCCCGCACGTTCACTGGATCTGACGTCCCCGGATTTCTTTCTGTGGGCAAAGTTGAAGGATATTTGCTATCGTGATGCACCGACAATGCCTGACAACATGCGTCAGTGCATTGTCAATGCATGTACAAACATTACAGAAGTGCAAAAATGAAGTGAGGTTCACGGACATCATTTTGAGCATTTATTGCATTAATGTGGTATTTACAGTGGTGGTGTTGGTTAGTGTTTAACGTCCCGTCGACAACGAGGTCATTAGAGACGGAGCGCAAGCTCGGGTTAGGGAAGGATTGGGAAGGAAATCGGCCTTGCCCTTTCAAAGGAACCATCCCGGCATTTGCCTGAAACGATTTAGGGAAATCACGGAAAACCTAAATCAGGATGGCTGGAGACGGGATTGAACCGTCGTCCTCCCGAAAGCGAGTCCAGTATGCTAACCACTGCGCCACCTCGTAATCACGCTGTAACAGCATTCGTTCTCAGAAATGATAAGTTCACAAAGGTACATGTATCACATCGGAACAACCGAAATAAAATGTTCAAACGTATCTACGTTCTGTATTTTACTTTAAAAAACCTACCTGTTCGTCTAAAATTGTGAGGCAACTGTTTGTGACTATTACAGCGCCATCCATCACAAAGCGAAAAAAGTGGTGCAGCTAAAACATTCATATTTCTTTACGCACTACAGGAATATGTAATAAAAAATAGGGGTTCATATTTAAAAAACGCAGTTGATATCCGTTTGACCTATGGCAGCGCCATCTAGCGGGCCAACCATAGCGCCATCTGGTTTCCCCCTTCAAGCTAGAGAAGTTTCTTTCTTTGTAATTTTTTCGTTTGACGCTTATTTCGTGAGATATTTCGCCTGGCCACGGTCAATGGACCACCCTGTATATGAACAGAGTCGGTAAAACACGAAGAATAAACAGCAATGCTGCAGCCACTCAATACCGCCGCATGCTTAGCGGCGGCAGTCAGCGCGGGCCAAGGCCAGTGTTGTCGCTGCCAGGGTACTGGTTGTTCTTCGTGTTTGACTGTCCCTCTTAATCCACATCTATAAAACATATATCACACCAGATCAATCTGGGACAGCTCTAGAGAATGGGCACGTAAAATTTCAATTTAAAAATCATTCTGCTTGTAACGGAAAGCAAAGCAATGTACTCCGTCGACACAGGACCTTCGGGGGAGTTCTGGTCTGCAGTGCCATTTCGTATGACAGCAGGAGAAATCTCGTGGTTATCCCACGCAATCTGACTGCAAATTTGTACGTTCATCTAGTGATTCCAACTGTTGTGTTGCCATTCATGACTAGCATTCCAGAGGATGTTTACCAATAGGATACCGTTCGCCCATATAGAGTATGTTGTAACGCAACCAGCTATACAGGCAGTCGACACGTTGCCTCGGCCTGCTCGATCGAAAGATCTGTCTCCAGTCGAGCACACATGGGCCATCATCGGACGAGAACTCCAGCGCCATCCACAACCACCATTACAGACCAGCCAAGTGCAACAGGCAGGGCTCACCATCCCATAACCTGACATCCAGCGCCTGTACATCACAATGCAAGCACGTTTGCAAGCTTGCATTCAACATTCTGGCGGCTACACCAGTTATTACTGTAAGAGCAGTTCACGTTTGCAATGGCTTAGCTCACGCTTACTTTAACCTGTAATCTTGCAACGTTAAGCACGTAAATATATTGCCTAGGCAAATATATTCCCAAAATTTCATTACCCTACATTAATTATTTTTTGGGGCTGCGATTTTTTCCGTCTATGTATAGATAATTACGGCTGCATGTTGCAGCAACATCGAAGAAGACATTTCTGTAAAACCTTTTTTTGATGGGTGTAATAATAATCCGTTTTTTGCCAGGAGACGTCTGAATGCTTGTTAACTGTAAAACACCTGCTTCTGGACAAATTTGTCTACGGATACACCGCGAAATGTAGTCAGACGAAATAAGCTTTAAACAAACATATTATTCAGAATGACCGACTTCATTTCACTCAAAAAATAAATACTTATCGTAACGAAACCTAGTTTTACCTTTCCTGAAGCGTGTGCTCAAATTGCACACTTACAAACGGCGTTCGACAGATAGATAAACAGTTGAAAGCGCATTGGATGATATGCCATTGCATATTGTGGCGGTTCGACGGCGCTTATCTTCTTCCGTAGTTGGGGCTTCACGACAGACTCCACACTTCAGTGCTCTTCGTAGAAAGAAATGGAGAGGTCTCAAATTAGGGGCCTGACCAGTCGTTATACTGCAGCAGTCTGTCCTATCCAGGGATCAGGAAACGTTTCATTGAGTATTTGCGCAACACGGAGTTAGCTGGCCAGCCGTTGTGGTGTTGGAACCAAATACACTGTCGCTTGTCCAGCGGTACCTACTCTAGAACAGGTAGAACGTTCGTGAGAAAGTTTGCATACGTATTTCCGTTGAACACCCGTGGGATGAAGGAAGGTCGCACAACAGGTGAATCCTTCACGGCCGTCTTTGTTGTACCCGACGAAGCCAGCGTGCATTTTCAGCTTCTGTGAAGTGTTTCGTCAGTAAAGAGGAAAGAGCACACTTTGGAAAAACGTAGTGTCGTCTCCCAGGCGCTGCAGAAGAAACCGACAAAATTTATCCTCAGAGTTCCTGACGTAGTGCCGGATGATAAGGGTAGAATCTCTGTCGATGCAAGATTCGAATGACACCTGTCTGACTGTGCCACCATGAGAACTTGTAAGCACTGTAGCCAGTTGCAGTCTTCATCATCGTCCTCTGATATTGAGGCTGCCTGTTCGCACTTGTGACCTAATAATTCGTGCAAAAGCCTTTCGCGACGGACTGCGACGATAAAGATAGACATCCCTTTACCACCGTACCGTTTCAGCATCATTTATTCATCTTTCACCGCATAAGACGTACTTCCCATTGGTGTACGTATCTGCGTGCAAGGAATGTTGAAGCAGAAATGACGTGCCGATGGATAACACAGTTCTTGCTAGTCCTGTCGTAAAGACAAGTAAACAGTCGAAAGGCCCGGTACACCGACGTAGACTGGCTTGGCATGAGCGTGTTTACAACGCAGTAGCCGATTCTTGCCGACTAGCCTTTCGGTTCTAGATTGCATTTCGGATTCTTTTGCGTTGAGATTCAGCTTCAAAATTAACAATCATTATATCACTGTACTCGTCCTTCCAAGCGCTTTTGAATGCCGCAGTGTAAAATCCCACTTGCTGCAGTGTCTCCATCGATGGACAGTGTCACACATCATAGTACGTGTCCTTAGCATACTATCATTTGCCGAAAACCTTGTTTCGATAACTGGGAACGTTCACGAAATAACGTGGCCGTTACGTCTTATGTGACTCACCCTGTATATCCCAAAATTACTACTTCACTATTTTCAACACGAGTAGAAAGATTGTATTGGGCTCTTTGTTCAGTACCCGAAGAAACAATAGGCAGGTAGCACGCACGAAATCATTTCCGTTAGCTTTGTGCCATCACATGAATGTTTTGCAAAGTTTTGAAACGGAAAATTGCTACGGGATAACAGTTATGCAGCAATATGTTTTCAATGAATGAAACACAAGCGGTGGTTCCACAACAATCACTTTTCCTTGCTGTATAAAGACAGGTAAAAGAGAACTTAAGTCGGCCTGGAAAAGTTAGCAGAAGTGAGATTGTGTGTACTTCAGTACATGCGTGCTTTCTAATGTCACTTTCGCCTCGAAACTTTGAAATAAGAGAGGCTAACGGTACATTGAGCATTTTAATCGTACTTACGTTTGTTAAGTCACGAGAAACCTTACATAATTAATTGTTAAACTCATCTTCCACTTTCAACTTCTTTTCGTCACTGGTGGTTCATTTCGTTGACTGACGATGAATGCAATCTTAAAAATGTTTCACGCACTTTAAAATGCACAGTAATAACCATGAGTTGTTTTGATAAACTTCCGACTGGCTGCTTGATGTGAGCTGAGTGCAGGTGTAGCAACTTCTTGGACCAGTAACTGAAATTTTAATTTCAGCTGCATTTATAAGACTGCCTCTTCATGTAATCGCTTGTATAATGAACAGACTATGTTGCGTGAAATGTTAACGGTTTTGATATAACTGGGGATTCTTACGTATATTGACAAAGTTTAATCGGGAATTGAGTTTTCAGCATGAAGAACGGGACAGTCCCGCATAAACAGAGCTTAAAATTTTGATTGCACGGCGTACAAATGTGTGTGTGTACAGATGTGCATTGCGAGCGAATACTGCAAAGTGTAGAGTATACCGGAGGTAGCGCCTATTTATATGCTGGCGAGGGGAGAGCAGCAAACAACCGTTCGGCCATCGACATTAATGCCTTTCTTTCTTTTCCCAAACTAAGGCGGGTGCCAGGCCGCTGCCGGCCGGTGTGGCCGTGCGGTTAAAGGCGCTTCAGTCTGAAACCGCGTCACCGCTACGGTCGCAGGTTCGAATCCTGCCTCGGGCATGGATGTGTGTGCTGTCCTTAGGTTAGTTAGGTTTAATTAGTTCTAAGTTCTAGGGGACTGATGACCTCAGAAGTTAAGTCGCATAGTGCTCAGAGCCAGGCCACTCATTTGTAAAGACTGCGGCGCAATTCCTTCCTGCACCTTGTTTATTTCAGTTCTGTTCAATTTCTAATGATGTGAACCCGACGAGACGTGAAACCTTGACCTACCTTCTAGTCGCACGTTGACATATCACTGAGCAGCGCATTCCAGCGTACGGCAACTCTCCTAACTGCATTATCTAATAAGGGAAAGTACGTAACTGTGTACGCCAGACAGCAAATTATAAGCATTTTCCCTTAAAACACTGTTATTTCGTAAGATGAAAGACGAAAAAAAGAAATCTATTCGTTATACACGTGGTGTTCTGCAGCTGGCAAATACTAAACATATGATGAGCTAATCTGTATTATTGATGTAAGTTGCCTAGTAAAGTGTAATTTTTTGTTTAATATCGGACGCGCATGCCCGTCTTTAGCGGCGTCTGCGTCACAGAAGGAAAAATAACGTTGCACAGTATGCTTATCTCCAGTGTGTAATGTTTTGTATGAGTTACTGTGACTCACATTGTGGACTATTCATGTTTCTGTCATCCCTTTCTATTTCTGTTTGCTCCCTTCCATATCATATGCTAATTATGCCCTATTATCACTCCTCATCCAACCAGTCCACTACTACTCCACACTGATTCTTTCCACACAGCTGCCACACATTTGTGATAGGCGCCTTTAGTCATATTCGACAACGACGCTGTGAGAGAACTGATAACACATTGTTAATAAGACAGACATGGCTCTAAGTTTCACATATTCAGTACTATATACAGGGTGTTTCAAAAATGACCGGTATATTTGAAACGGCAATAAAAACTAAACGAGCAGCGACAGAAATACACCGTTTGTTGCAATATGCTTGGGACAACAGTACATTTTCAGGCGGACAAACTTTCGAAATTACAGTAGTTACAATTTTCAACAACAGATGGCGCTGAGGTCTGGGAAACTCTACAGTACGATATTTTCCACATATCCACCATGCGTAGCAATAATATGGCGTAGTCTCTGAGTGAAATTACCCGAAACCTTTGACAACGTGTCTGGCGGAATGGCTTCACATGCAGATGAGATGTACTGCTTCAGCTGTTCAATTGTTTCTGGATTCTGGCGGTACACCTGGTCTTTCAAGTGTCCCCACAGAAAGAAGTCACAGGGGTTCATGTCTGGCGAATAGGGAGGCCAATCCACGCCGCCTCCTGTATGTTTCGGATAGCCCAAAGCAATCACACGATCATCGAAATATTCATTCAGGAAATTAAAGACGTCGGCCGTGCGATGTGGCCGGGCACCATCTTGCATAAACCACGAGGTGTTCGCAGTGTCGTCTAAGGCAGTTTGTACCGCCACAAATTCACGAAGAATGTCCAGATAGCGTGATGCAGTAATCGTTTCGGATCTGAAAAATAGGCCAATGATTCCTTTGGAAGAAATGGCGGCCCAGACCAGTACTTTTTGAGGATGCAGGGACGATGGGACTGCAACATGGGGCTTTTCGGTTCCCCATATGCGCCAGTTCTGTTTATTGACGAAGCCGCCCAGGTAAAAATAAGCTTCGTCAGTAACCAAATGCTGCCCACATGCATATCGCCGTCATCAATCCTGTGCAGTATATTGTTAGCGAATGTCTCTCGTGCAGCAATGGTAGCGGCGCTGAGGGGTTGCCGCGTTTGAATTTTGTATGGATCGAGGTGTAAACTCTGGCGCATGAGACGATACGTGGACGTTGGCGTCATTTGGGCCGCAGCTGCAACACGGCGAACGGAAACCCGAGGCCGCTGTTGGATCACCTGCTGCACTAGCTGCGCGTTGCCCTCTGTGGTTGCCGTACGCGGTCGCCCTACCTTTCCAGCACGTTCATCCGTCACGTTCCCAGTCCGTTGAAATTTTTCAAACAGATCCTTTATTGTATCACTTTTCGGTCCTTTGGTTACATTAAACCTCCATTGAAAACTTCGTCTTGTTGCAACAACACTGTGTTCTAGGCGGTGGAATTCCAACACCAGAAAAATCCTCTGTTCTAAGGAATAAACCATGTTGTCTACAGCACACTTGCATGTTGTGAACAGCACACGCTTACAGCAGAAAGACGACGTACAGAATGGCGCACCCACAGACTGCATTGTCTTCTATATCTTTCACATCACTTGCAGTGCCATCTGTTGTTGAAAATTGTAACTACTGTAATTTCGAAAGTTTGTCTGCCTGAAAATGTACTGTTGTCCCAAGCATATTGCAACAAACGGTGTATTTCTATCGCTGCTCGTTTAGTTTTTATTGCCGTTTCAAATATACCGGTCATTTTTGAAACACCCTGTATATCACCATAATGATAATTACCCATTGCTCATGCATTATACAAATTCGAATGTTAACTCGCTAAGGATTTCTGGTTACTGGTCTCGCAGCTGACCCAGGTCATGTTACTGGTTCAAAATGGCTCTGAGCACTATGGGACTTAACGTCTTAGGTCATCAGTACCCTAGAACTACTTAAACCTAACTAACCTAAGGACCTCACATACATCCATACCTGAGGCAGGATTCGAACCTGCGACCGTAACGGTCGCGCGGTTCCAGACTGAAGCGCATAGACCCGCTCGGCCACAGCGGCCGGCCATGTTACTGGGAGTCCCTCTGTAAGTCCCATCCCCCATCTCTAACTCGCTTATGAGAATATTGCTAAACTGCTTGTTATCCGAAGATTTCTGTATGTACAAACTGCTCAAACAAATTATCTGTCCAGAAACTACGGTAGCACTGAACTACTTAATTAATTTCGATAAAAATTGATATGTGATCGCCTCGTGATGTGATAAAACTACCAGTTTTTCAACTACTGTTGGAAGAACCCTACACCAAGGCAATTACATGATGATTATGGTTGCTGCTTTATACAACGGTGATGTAAGAGTGCAGAAAAAATTCCTAAAAGTTACACTACTGAGTTGCAGTTGATTGGAGCTATCCTTGTTTCGAAAAAATGGCAGTTGGCAGGCTGTTGCGTCACAGGAAATGAAACTCTGTTTGTGTAAAAATGGCTGCCCGACGTAGAATTGCGCCGCGCTGGAGCAGCGATCTGTGGTACATTTTATGAGTAGTGAAGCTGTTAAACTTTTAGGAATGCATCGCAGGAAACTGTCCCGTTGTAACATGAAATTTGACTGACGCCTGACTTACTCACTAGGTCTGCTCCCCGACTGACTTTGTGTTCGACTGCTCAAAGAAACGCTAGCAGGCAAGCATTTCAGAAGTGATGAAGACGTGAGAACACGGTGCACGAGTGGCCGCATTCGCAGTTAAAAGAATTCTTCTTATGAGGTACCTGTGCACTTCCGAAGTGCTGGAATGCGTGCACTGCACGTCGTGGGAACTACGTCCAAAATAATGGTATCTTTAATTTTTCTGAATCACCATCGTATATACTATTGCATCCTGGTATACTGTGTGTTGATTGCAAGTTAGTGTCGGGGGAGGGGGGGGGGGGGGTTATAGAGCACTGCTGTTGGGACTAGTTGCTTTAAATGTGTTGTGGTCACCGGCGAACTTGATGGAAACTGCCGCCATCGTGTTGCTTACTTGTTAGCCGGTAACACCTGACAACTGCTAGTGCTCTCTCTCTCTCTGGGTGGCGGCGAGGCGCCGCCAGCAACCATTAGCGGCTGCGCCCTCGGCCCTCGTTAGGCTGGGACGCATTACGCCGCCGCCGCCTCTGCTGTGCCCTGCCCTACTCTTTAGAGTGCTTTCCCCTGCCCGTACCCCGCTTCTCGCAGACACTTCTGCAGTTCTCGCGCTTAGTCCCATCACGGCGGCTTTGTACGGCGCCGAGTACCCATGGATAAGGCAGCCTAAAGACAAACACTGGTACACCGTTACTCCTCTTTTAACGTTCTAGGCAAATGATTACGGCTCCACTTCGGTGGCGAGATAGCCACTTCCACCGTGTACCGTAATCGATTTTGCGGTAGAATAGCACTACCTCGAAACGAATACCACCTGCTCCCGTACTTGACACTTTATCCGTGGAACGAAACTGCTCTGTGGCGCCTCATTCCGTAAATTTGAATTTTGACATATTTTCTATGGTCTTTTAGCTACGTATAATTAAAAACGTAGGCTCTCGCGGCCATTGTCACAGTAGTAAAATCTTTCTGGGTTTGTGACCGCATTGTCAATATGTAAAACTACCGACGTTTCGGTCACTGTTGCAAGTGACCTCCTTCAGGATGTCCTTGTTTACTGAAACACCCTGAAGGAGGTCACTTGTAACAGTGACCCAAACGTTGATAGCTTCACACGTTGACAGTGCGGTCACAGAAAGATTTTATTGACAATAATAGTTAATGTGCAAGCGCTATTATGTAAGAGGAAGGAGAATCTCAATAGTAGAGACTTAATACAACATACGCCATAGTGTGACGGCACACTCAGACTCTTGCATTGGCATTCGCATTCTTTTTCTGATTTGATTCTGATTGCTGTTCATTGCTTAATTAATGTAAATGTGTGTTGAAAATATAACTTGAAAGCAAAGCGTTATTCAGATTCGTGTGTGTTATTTACGCAATCTCAGTCACAACATAATTACAAAAATACTGAGAGACAAGTGGCGTACGTGAAAGACGACGTTTTTGTAGGAGAGATTTGAGGCGAAAGAAAATGGTTCAAATGGCTCTGAGCACTATGGGACTTAACGTCTGAGCTCATCAGTCCCCTAGAACTTAGAACTACTTAAACCTAACTAACCTAAGGACAGCACACACATCCATGCCCGAGGCAGGATTCGAACCTGCAACCGTAGCGGTCACGCGGTTCCGGACTAAAGCGCCTAGAACCGCTCGGCCACTCCGGCCGGCTGTGGCGACTTCATAGAGATTTAACGGTACTGTATATCAGAAAAAGCAATCTGCAATTTTCGACATTACGTTAATGAAATCCGATGATTTTTCCTGACAGGCGGCACGGTTAGATATTTTCAGTGATCTTATTCAAATTCCACTAGCCAAAATCGTAGAGAACTTTGGCTTGTAATTGAGATGTTTTGAGAAAGACATTTACTAACATCAAGCATGAGTGTAACACCTTGCTTTCGGGTGACTGTGCGAAGACGGTGAAATGTTGCCTTTTAGAATAGTCTCGCCAGGTCTTTGAATCTTTCTGGCATCTGGTTGTTAAATCACAGTTGGAGCTAACATTTCCTGTGAAAACGCTGCCCCTGACTCCTACCACAGCAGACCGATTGCTCACCCGTGCGAAACTCTTCACAGGCGCGTTTGCGCGATTTCCTGCTTACTCCGACTAACGACATGAGTGACTGGATATAAGAGTGCCAAGTTTCTCGCGACGACATCCTTGTAGAAAAAACATCTCTGTTTTCTTGGCGCGTCAAATACCAGTAAAGCCTCCAGCTTTCAACTAAATTCTTTAACGGCTTCGTCGCGAGTAACTGACAGTTGCGGCTACTGTTGTGACCATTTCTAGCCCGTAGACGCTTGTGCTTGGCATGCGTACTTCGTCATTGCTTCTTGCTTCCAGACTTTGTCTGCATGCACGATGGCAGCGTCATTGCTCTCGTAGGTACGTTAAACAGTTCAGCGTGTTTCTTCGTATTCCTTCAGTGCCGAGAGCTCCCTGTCGCGCGCCAGTAAGATGTTGGCGCTGTACCGGTGGAAATTGTTCTTGCACATTCTAATGTCTGCTGCTGCTTTAATAACGTAGTCCCACTGTATTGGGGTGCCGGACGAGATTGTAGTTTCATCGAACATGATTCTGTATTTATTTGTGAGACTGTGCTCAGCAACTGATAATTTCTCAAGAGCTCCATGTTCAGTGAGTCTTAGTATTTTGCACAACGTTCGGGTACGGTGCAGATGGGCTGATCGATGTAGCTGATTCTACACTCTCAAAGAATCTACGAAATTCCAGTGACCGTGAGACCTAGAGTTTCCTTAAACGGACACCGAGTGCCCTCTATCTTATTAGGTGGTCCGAAATAATGGCTCTTGTGCCTTCTCTTCCCAGATGCAACACCGCAGAAAGGAAGATACACAATAGGTAAACATCGCTTGATTGATAAATATAGTCGCGTTTTCATTTCTTGCAGAGAGCTAGTTCTATATTTCGAATCCTGTATTTCGGAGCACCTACTTCACATGGGTAACCTCGGAATCCAAGGGTTCAGTTGTTAACGTGATCCCCTTGCGACATTTGACTGCGAAGTAGAGATAACTGTTCCTCGAATAGGACGTAGTACTATGAATCAGATTTAATAAAACAGACACCTTGGCTGGCTCGATTATATTTGTGAATAGTTAGAAACTAATCATATACCTTTCATTACTCTGCGACATTCACTACAGGAACGCTCGTTAGCAAAATATTTTTTTATATCGGTTTGTGTGGGAATTGATTTACATCGAAGCTGAGGTCGTCATACGTGGGATAACGACAGTACTAGCGAATTCGTGACGAGCCAAAAGATGAGCGTCCGGTTTGTCACTAAGCTAATTATTAATTTGTATTCAAAGCTGCTAGATTACTGATTTGATTTTGCCTGTAACTATGCGCAACAGATCCGTTTGAGCGACAGTCTTCTAAATTCTTCGGACTGACATTTTTGAGTCCTCCTTTTAAGTGGAATTCGAAATTATGACATTGTAAATTATTTTGCGAAAACTCAAGCTCCGAAAGATGATTTCTTGCAAATAGTTTTTTTTTTGAAATTGATTGTGTAATGATATCCGTTAATGTTGTATCTGTGATGATAAATGAAGTTTGCATACAATTTGGTTTTGTGTGAATATTGAAAGAAAATTAATATCCCAATAAATTTTAGAATACTGGAACTAACTTCAGCTGGGGGCTCTAAGGCGGATCTCTCACCTAGGCGATGGATACGCTAGGGCCGTCTCTGGCCTGATTAATGGCTAGCCTTCATGTTTTACTGTCCCTGTTAAATGAAATGAGCGTGTGGCATTGTTGGTCGGGAGGCTCCATCCGTGGAAGTTTGACCACCGGGTGCAAGTTTTATTTCACTTGACGCCACATTGGGCGACTTTGGAGTGCCGGTGATGAGGATGATGATGATGACAACACAACACCCAGTCGACGAGCGGAGAAAATCTCCTACCTCGCCGGGAATCGAACTCGGACCCGCTGCATGGGAGACAAGCACGTAACCACTCAGCTAAGCAGGCGGACAAAAGTCCCTGTTAATTCGTATCATTAAACCTAATAAGGCCATAGACTAATTTGGGACCTGTCTATCAAGTGGGTTCATGAAATTCCACTTAAACAACATTTTTTATTTGTAAAGGGAAACAAAGTGACGTTTTAAATTGACAGAAGGCTCACATAGATCGTATGATGGGTAGTGTTTGCTTGCTGTAAGTCCACTAAACCTTGAAGAAGAGAGAAGCGAAATTAGAAATACTTCCGAGACGTGCATGACGATACATAGGGAATTTCTGATCGGTACAGCCAACTAGCGGCTAAAATTACACATTTGCCCTCATTTTTTGAGTTCTCTCTTTCGCCAGTGTGCCTTCATTCTCTGACTGACTCTTATATTCGCCCTTCTTCCAGATTCCTCTTCGTGTTGTTGTTCCTTTCTCGCCGGATAGATCCACCACTTCTGCTCTGTACCCCTTTCTGTTTTCTGTCTCTTCGTTACTTACCGTACACTTCCCTAGAGGCTGGCATCCTTCTGCCCTGCCCCGTTGGTAAGTCAATAACTTGCTTTCGTATTTTCCATCCTTTTCTGTGTGTTATTATTATGTTTTATTTATTTTGAAAGCTACTCTGTGGAAGGCTTTTAACAATCAATAAAAGAAAATTAACCGAAGCATGTCTGCCACCTAAATCTAAATATTGAGTCAAATTCTCTTGCTCAGCGACACGCCGTAATCACCGTAAGAAACACTTAGTTACATTCTGCAGTGATCCAGCAATAAGATACGGTGTGTCTGTGTGCTATGAAAAAATCGCACCACAAAATAACTGTCGTTATCTTTCCTGAAATCTGCTTCCAGGGCAGTACCTGCTTCTGGAGGCATTTGTTCCATGTACACGGAGAGTCAGAATTGTACCACAAATGTTCCAGACGTGAACCATAGTGACACATTTTGGGAAAAGGGGTTAATTCAGAATGAAAAATGGGAGTGCAGTGTATTCCTGTTCTACCAGGTGTATGAAGCCTTGCCTAAGAAACTGTAAATTTCCATCAACGGTTGTGTGCAGCGTCGTCAGTCCTACAAAAATCCATCCTTCTTGAATAACTGCCCAGTCAAATCAGGGAAATATTCTTATCACAGTAATCTTGGTAGTAAAAGGTTATGAAATAACTAACCGTGAACTTCGTATTCAGTCATTACATGGACATATATGAAAATTGTTTGTGCATTACGTTTCAGGAAAACGATAAAATTTAGTTTCACTCAGAGTGGTCAGTTGGAGTCTATAGAGTTCTTTTCAGTTAAATGATCTTACTGGGCTTTTTTTTATACTTTTGACACTTCTGAACTAATTAAGTGCAGTCGAGGTTTATTAAAGCCTGTCAGCTAATATCTGTTCATCACGTCCCTTTTTAACGTTTTTAACTCTAATAAAACACACAAAAAGTTACATTTAAGGAGAAAATTATTTAACTACGCAACTACTCTGAAACTGCCGACATCCCATGGGAGAAAAGTTTTTTTATCTTCCGACCGTGGATTATGTTCACTGAAAGCCCTAAGCGGTGCATCTGAGATTAATCTAATTAAAAAATTAGTATCTGGTGTCAGTTTCTTACACTCTCAGTAAAGTAGAGCGTACAAACCTTCTCATTAAAACTTTCTTTCCAGACTTATTCTCGAAACGTTCAAATACCTTAATTTAAAGAATTAAATATCCAAGATGTGATGAAAAAAGTGGCAACTGACGCTAAATAAAGAAAAGTTTGAGGTCACCGACGTGTGTACTAAAAGGAATCCGTTAAATTTCGGTTACACGATAAACCACAGAAATCTGAAGGATATCAGTTGAACTAGATACCTACGAATTAGAATTACGAACAACTCAAATTGGAACGATCACACAGATAATGTTGTGGGGAAGACGAACTAAAGACTGCACATTATTGGCAGATCGCTTAGCAGAGCCAACAAATCCACTGAAGAGATTGCCTACAGTAAACACGTCCGTCCTCTTCTGGAGTCCCGCTGCACGGTATGGGATCCTTTCCAAAGAGGGCAACTCAACTGATATTATCATTAAATAGGGGAGAGAGTGTCACAGGCATGATTATACTCGAGATGGGGTGGCAGTAAATAGAGGGGAAAAAAAGAAAAAAAATTCATTGCAGCGAGATCTTGTTACGAAATTTCAATCACAGACTTTCTGCTCCATACGGAAAAATATTTTGTTGATACGACCTACATAGCGCACAAAATGGAAAGAGTGTTTCATATGACCAAAAACGTTTATAACAAAAAAATCCTTGTCCTGGAACACGAAAGTAAGACACTACCAAACAGTGGCCAGACCTGAAGCTCTGTATGCGGCACAAACACTTAAATTAACAAGAAATGGAGATCTGGAGAAACTATATAAGGTCGAAAGAAGAATGTTAAGGAAAATACTGGGAACTAAAAGAAAAGATAATGCTGAATACAGGTTAAGACCAAACAGAGCGCTATACTTGAAAACTTAAAAACTAATTGATGTAATGAGGAAGAGAAGACTACAGTTTTTTGGACGTATATTCAGAATGGATAACAACAGACTAACCAAGCGGATATTCACAATACTCAATAGCTACAAATCCAAGCCCCCATGGTTCGTAGAGACTGAAAAGAACATGGAAAACGCTGGAATTACAAAAGACACAATAGAAAACAGGAATTTCAGAAAGGCTGTTCAAAAGGCAGAATTTCAGGAGAGAAAGAAAACAGCTAGACGAAAGTGGCCTCAAGAAGAAAGGGAACAACACTCTAAAAGGATGAAGGAAATTTGGAAACTAAGGAAATCTAGTACAATGAAGAGTAGCCAAAGTTGAGTCATCGTGCCCTCCAAATGGGTTATTCGAAAGAAGAGGAAATCAGAGCTCGTTCGGGAAGATTGTGTTTGTTTTTCCCGTACGCTGTTAGAGTGTGGATCGGTAGAGAAATAGTGTGAAAACGATTCTATGAGCCGTGTGCCAGGCACTTACCTGTGATCTGCAGAGTAGTCCTGTAGATGTACAGATGTAGATGTCTTCCGTCCGCTCTCAAACCAAGCCACATAAAATAGCTTACAAAAGATAAATTGGACAGACCTGACATGACCCATACTGTCGAACAAGCCAAGAAAAAAAAAAAGACCGAAGTAAAGTGTTGCAGTTCCCGCGTGGTGCCTACGTGTAGACACTTGGCCACCCACCAGGAGAGTAGCGTTTCGCCTCGAACATTCCCAGATACTTTTCGTAGGAAACAGCTAGATTTTTGAAAAAAAAGGCATATTTGTGCCATCAACTGTTCAATTGTATGTTTATTCTCTACTTGTTTCGATTATTATAGTCATCTTCACAGGAGAAAATCTCTTTACATCAATGGGTCAAAAATACATTTTCGTCAAATATGAGCTAAACAAATGTAGAACATACGTAACTCTCATATTAGTATGTCTTAACACAGTACATATAAACATACTGTACATTGACACAATTACAGTAATGAGTTCGGTAGGACGACGGTTGAGATCCACTTCGCACGGTCCAGATTTAGGTTTTCCGGGTTTACTCCAAATCTCACTAGGCAAATGCCGGGGTGGTTCCTTAGAAAGGGCATGGCCGATTTACCTCTCCTTCCTTGAAACAGTCAAGAACTTGTGCTCCGTCTCTAATGCCCTCGACATCCAATCTTCCTTTTTTTTCGTTCGTAACGGCGCACTTCAGAGAAAGCTTTCAAACCGGACTGTCTTGTTACAGCCGTGGCGAGGTCGTGTGTCGTGCCATCTGACCGTTCACTGGCATACGCAGCGGCGCTCACATTGCTGGCAGTCTGGCGTCCAAGACCGTGAACGAACGAAGTAACCGTTTCACGAGCGCTTGTTATCGAGCCTTGCGGTCTGCTTAGGCCGTTCCCGTGGTGGTATAAAATTGCGTCGAGCCCCATTCAGGGCAGGCGCGGGTAGAACCGCAGGCGGTGCGCCGCCATTTGCATATGAAGGCCGCCAAATTACGCCCGATCCCACACCGCCGTCAAATTCCCTCTGCACCGTACCGCCACAATATCGCGTCTCGCTGCGCACTCAAACCGAGCCCGAGCCCACGGCTTATTTTCAAATCCCTGTCCTCAAATTAAATTGCACCAATATTCCTACAGCATGAGTCCTAGCTCCCCCTCCGGTACTAGTCCGGGTTTACATTTATTTAACGGCGACGCGTTTTTAATCAGATCTTCAGATTCATTACAGTTGCGTTTTCGTAATACTCAGATCACTTTCGCGGCCAAAGAGAGTTTTATGGGCCGAGCAGCAGTATAGTTTCCTTTTTAGGTAAAAAAAAAAAGCTTCTGACCGACACAGTCCTCTTTATGTCCAAACATTTTTTTTCTCTGAGTTGCTTCCATCCCTCACTTGCGGTTCTGGACGCTATGCATAATATCCTGCTACGGTTAGCTTTTCCTTCTCATTAAAGTTAAAACGTTTTCCAGGCTTAGATTTCTTCAGCTGTAGAAGTACGAGTTATTACACGTCGATGGATTTCGTGAATATTGATATTGTATTGTATGTTAACCAGGGGCCTAGAAACGACGGAGAGGCTCCGTCCCCAGCGCAACCGCAGTGGTCCACAACCCCACGACGACTACCGCAGTCCACTTCACCTCTCCGCCTCCCCACGCCGTACCCTGAGTTATTGTGCGGTTCGGCCCCTGTTGGATCCCCCCAGGGAACGTCTCACACCAGACGATTGTAACCCCTATGTTTGCGTTGTAGAGTAATGGTGGTGTACGCGTACGTGGAGAACTTGTTTGCGCGGCAATCGCCGACATAGTGCAACTGAGGTGGAATAAGGGGAACCCGCCCGCATTCGCCGAGGCAAATGGAAAACCACCTAAAAATATCCACAGACTGGCCGGTTCACCGGACCTCGACACAAATCCGCCGGGCGGATTCGTGCCGGGGACCAGGCGCTCCTTCCGGCCCGGAAAGTCGTGAGTTAGACCGCACGGCCAACCGGGCGGGCTAATATTGATCTTACACCAACAATTTAGATTCCCCAGTTTCCCCTTTACTAAGCCAAATTTAAGGGCACATGCGTAATCACGTTTCGTGTCGAATACGTCCGTCTGTCGACCACGTGCTACAATTTGTTGTTAGCGTTATTGGTGTTCTTTATCCGAAGACTGGCTTGATGCATCTTTCCATATTATTCCCTCCTGTGCAAGTTTCTTTGTACAGGCGTCACAGGAGGAATGGTCGTTATTCACGGATATTACAGGAACTGTCATCATTCGAAGCAAAAAAATCTAGTAAAAATGAGCCCTAAAATAGATATCTTAAGAGCTATGAGACCTTGTTCATTAGAAGAGATGTTTTTCGTTGTAGCAAAGATGAATAAGTGTTCAGTCCGCTTCCGTAGCTGCGCTGTCAGCGTGGCCTATATATATAAAGTTCTCATAGCTATTAACTTATGTATTCGAGAGCCCATGTTCACTAGATTTTTTTGCTTCGAATGATCTTTCCTATCATATCCCTAAATACTGACCATTCCTCCTAGAACACCTTGCACAAGTACTACAACCTACGTTAATTTGCACTTGCGTACTGTAGTAGCCTTGCTGTCCCGCTACAATTCCTTGTTGCTTCATGATGAGTCTGTTAACGGACCACTTCTATTAGTCAAATTGTCCTATAAATTTCTTTTCTCCCAGACAGCCGTACCGACGTGATCCTACGCCCCTGGCAGAACAGCCAAAGCTGCCACCCCCCATACCCCCCCCCCCCCCCAAAAAAAAAAAAAATCCTCGCACTAAAACTTCCGTTATACAATATTTCTTGCGCAGATTTAGCAAAATTTATGAATTTATAAGTGGGCTGAATAAATGCGTAAGTGCACGACAGGCAGGCGCAGAGAAAACGACTGTCAAATGAGGTTTGGCGTAAGAACGATTAATTATTAACAAAGGAACTTAAACCTGCCCATGCTAAAGTGCAACATCACAGGAACGCTTGCATAATAACAAGATAATGTGTCATGGATCTCTTAAGAAGTTAATTATCTTTTAGCACTGACACATCGGTTCTGCACAAGTTCGTAAGTACAAATATGCGACGTTCGGAACGCTGCAATACAACGGTTTGTATTTTCGTTCCAGAGAGCTGATGGCTAATATGGAGTAAAAGCATGGAATGAATGATGCCAGCGAACGAGAAGTCACTACTAGTACAGTTACAGAACTATCCGTTCGACAGAAACGCTGAAGAGGAAATTAATTTATAACCTAAGAGTTTCCGTTATTTAGCTATTGGTGTATAATTTTTTGTGGCTCGAAGGCGGTGCAAATGTGAAACGCGGCATGGCTGTTCCGTTGAGTGCTCCGTACTCTGTTTATCCAAATGTAACGCGGTATTATCTTTTTGATGTGTATTTTAGTATAAGAGTGCGCCCAGGCCAAGCCATACGAGGCGTGAGACCAGACAAAAGTTAGCAGCGGAACGTCTTCATTAGCAAAGTGCTCATGACTCCTTAGAAATGTCACACTTGTCACTGCCGTTGAGAAGATAGGCGAGGAGCTGCCGAAATCCCACCGGAGCAGGGTTGCTAATGAATATGGGGAAGGACTCCCTTCCCAAAGGATGGCGGTCGTTTTGACAGCGTGGCTGGCGATGTGATTGGTTCTCCTGGAAGCAAGACCCGCAGGGAACGGAGAACTCGTGATTTCGTCCTCCTTCTGACGTGCAAGCTCGCAGCCACCACAAGAATTTTCAGAAGGATGGGTGGCTGGAAGGCGTTAGGCAGCCTAGCATCGTGTCTTATTATTGTTATTATTATTATTCTTTCTTTTCTCAGACGTTATGTCTGGTCAAAGATGGAAAGTGACGCGGACCTTGATCAAGCGTGACTTCCTTTTTACTGTACGGTTTATGTTACATTGCATTTAGGAACTTTCGGGTAATTGAACATGTATCAATAATTACAGATTTCTGTAGTTGTATATATACGTTTGGATGTAGCTGTATTGCGTTGATGTACTGGTGGATATTGTGTGGTATGACTCCTGTAGTTGATAGTATAATTGGTATAATGTCAACTTTATCCTGATGCCGCATGTTCTTGACTTCCTCAGCCAGTTGGATGTATTTATCAATTTTTTCTCCTGTTTTCTTCTGTATATTTGTTGTATTGGGAATGGATATTTCGATTAGTTGTGTTAATTTCTTCTTTTTATTGGTGAGTATGATGTCAGGTTTGTTATGTGGCATTGTTTTATATGTTATAATGGTTCTGTTCCAGTATAATTTGTATTCATCATTCTCCAGCATATTTTGTGGTGCATACTTGTGTGTGGGAACGTGTTGTTTTATTAGTTTATGTTGTATGGCAAGTTGTTGTTGTATTATTTTTGCTACATTGTCATGTCTTCTGGGGTGTTCTGTATTTGCTAGTATTGTACATCCGCTTGTGATGTGATCTACTGTTTCTATTTGTTGTTTGCAAAGCCTGCATTTATCTCTTGCGGTATTGGGATCTTTAATAATATGCTTGCTGTAATATCTGGTGTTTATTGTTTGATCCTGTATTGCAATCATGAATCCTTCCTTCTCGCTGTATATATTGCCTTTTCTTAGCCATGTGTTGGATGCGTCTTGATCGATGTGTGGCTGTGTTAGATGATATGGGTGCTTGCCATGTAGTGTTTTCTTTTTCCAATTTACTTTCTTTGTATCCGTTGATGTTATGTGATCTAAAGGGTTGTAGAAGTGGTTATGAAATTGCAGTGGTGTAGCCGATGTATTTGTATGAGTGATTGCTTTGTGTATTTTGATAGTTTCTGATCCTTCTAGAAAGAATTTTCTTACATTGTCTACCTATCCATAATGTAAGTTTTTTATGTCGATAAATCCCCTTCCTCCTTCCTTTCTGCTTAATGTGAATCTTTCTGTTGCTGAATGAATGTGATGTATTCTATATTTGTGGCATTGTGATCGTGTAAGTGTATTGAGTGCTTCTAGGTCTGTGTCACTCCATTTCACTACTCCAAATGAGTAGGTCAATATTGGTATAGCATAAGTATTTATAGCTTTTGTCTTGTTTCTTGGTGTCAATTCTGTTTTCAGTGTTTGTTAGTCTTTGTCTATATTTTTCTTTTAGTTCTTCTTTAATATTTGTAGTATCTATTCCTATTTTTTGTCGGTATCCTAGATATATATAGGCATCTGTTTCTTCCATCGCTTCTATGCAGTCGCTGGTGTTATCCAATATGTAATCTTCTTGTTTAGTGTGTTTTCCCTTGACTATGCTATTTTTCTTACATTTGTCTGTTCCAAAAGCCGTATTTTTATCATTACTGAATACTTCTGTTATCTTTAGTAATTGGTTGAGTTGTTGATTTGTTGCTGCCAGAAGTTTTAGATCATCCATGTATAGCAAATGTGTGATTTTGTGTGGGTATGTTCCAGTAATATTGTATCCATAATTTGTATTATTCAGCATGTTGGATAGTGGGTTCAGAGCAAGGCAGAACCAGAAAGGACTTAATGAGTCTCCTTGGTGTATTCCACGCTTAATCTGTATTGGCTGTGATGTGATATTATTTTAATTTATTTGGATATTAAGTATGGTTTTCCAATTTTTCATTACTATGTTTAGGAACTGTATAAATTTAGGATCTACTTTGTGTATTTCCAATATTTGTAGTAACCATGAGTGGGGTACACTATCAAAAGCTTTTTGGTAATCAATGTATGCGTAGTGTATCGACCTTTGTTTAGTTTTAGCTTGATATGTCACCTCTGCATCTATTATCAGTTGCTCTTTACATCCTCGTGCTCCTTTGCAGCAGCCTTTTTGTTCTTCATTTATGATTTTGTTCTGTGTTATATGTGTCATTAATTTCTTTGTAATGACTGCAGCTAATATTTTGTATTTTGTTGGTAGGCATGTTATGGGCGATATTTTGCTGGGTTTGCTGTGTCTGCTTGATATTTAGGTTTCAGATAAGTTATTCCTTGTATAAGTGTATCAGGGACTGTGTATGGCTCTGCAATGTAATTGTTAAATAATTTAGTTAGATGTGGATGTGTTGAGGTGAACTTCTTTAGCCAGAAATTTGCTATTTTATCATTTCCAGGGGCTTTCCAATTGTGAGTAGAATTAATTGCTCGGGTGACTTCATGTTGCAAAATTATCACTTCGGGCATTTGTGGTATCATCTTGTATGTGTTATGTTGTAACGGGTTCGACCATATGTTGCTACAGAAGTGTTCCATGTCTGTTAAGTTTGGTGGATTGTCTATTTTAATGTGTGTGTTATCTACTGTCTGGTAAAATTTCTTTTGGTTTGTGTTGAATGTTTGGTTTTGTTTCCTTCTATTTTCACTTTTTTTGTATCTTCTAAGTCGTTTGGCCAATGCTTGTAATTTCTGCTTCTTTTCATCTAATTGCTCTATCACTTCTTGTTGTGAGATTGTACCTAACCTTTGTCATTTTTTGTCTGACATTTCATTTCTTATAAGTTGTGTTAGCTGTTCGATGTCTTTTCTCAGTTTTTCTATTCTGATCTGTAGCCTGTGTTGCCATGCTGGTTTTGTGGGTTTCTTCCATGTGTTGGTTGGTTCTGATCTCTGCCTAGTGTCTATATTTGTTGTAGTGAGTACGCCTATGTAAACCAGTAGTTGTAACTCTTCCATAGTTGTATTTTCATTTATTTTGTTGTGTATGATTGTGTTGATAGTTGTTATTGTTGTTTCGACTTGTGGGCTATTTGGAGGTCTATGCAAGAATGGTCTGATGTCTGTATTTGTGTCTTTGTATTCTATATGTCAGCTGAAATTTTTGATCTATATCTAACATGTGTGTCACTTCATGTTCTATTTGTGCTTGTTCTGGTGGCTGTCTTAAGATTTCGCTTTCCTCTGATTGTTTAATTGATGCGTGTTGTTCTTGGTTTGTTTGCTCTGGGATGTTTGAGTTCATTACTGTATTTTCTTCTTCTTCTGATTGCACATTATTTTGTTCTAGTATTTGTTGTACTTGTTGTTTGATGTTTCTAATTCTGACTGGGGTATCTTGTTATTTTTGATTACTACACGGATCTGATCAGCTAGCCGTTGTTCTGTTAAAAATTTTAGTTCTGGGTATCTGGTAATAAATGTTGTGTATACTTGTGATCTGTATCCAGTTGTGTTGGTTCCTAAGTTTGTTGCTTCATAATAACAGAACATGAGGTGTCGATTAACTTCATCTGACCATCTCATCCTCTCTTTGTTTTCCTTCTAGAGTGGTTGCAGGAACCATATCTTGCAAAACACCTCTATTTGGATTTAAATCATTTGCCGTGTGGCTAGCAGTGTCGTTACCATTGTGGACGGGCATAGTGTTCAAGCGTCGTCCCCGACCATGACGGCGCTTGTCCGAGGCTTCATTAGTTCTGTCCTGAACCAACTAATCACACTAAAAGGGGGGTTAGCCCTATTAGTGGTTTGTTCTTTTCGTCGCCTTTTACGACTGGCAGAACATACCGGAGGCCTATTCTTATCCCGTGCCTCCACGGGGTTTATTATTATTATATTATTATTATTATTATTATTATTATTATTACTATTAGGTGTGATTGAAACCCATCGGATCACGCAAAGCTATTATATTTCAATCTTCAGAATCTCCAAGGGGCTCTTGATTTTTTCCTCCGTGGTATTCTTTTTATTTCTTTAGTCCACCTTGTCACCTGGTGACTTCCTTTTCTGGCAGTACTTCCCATTTGCTAATTTTTTTTGTCTGTGTGAGTTTTTGCTGAAAATTCCTGATTGACTAAAAAGAACCTTTTCTAAATAATTTTTGAGGTGCTGGATCCAGGGTATGGTTTTGAGATGGTCAGTGTACGTCTCAATTTCGTGAGTGAATCTAGTTGTTAGGATTCCATAGATATGACCATAAACTTACAGTATGCATTTTCTGTTGTCTGCAGCGAGATTCGATAGTTTTTCGGAATTGTAGTCTGTATCCATCTTCTCTTATTTTAGGGCCGAGCATCTTTATTAGAATTGTGCTTTCTTCTTTCAGGATACCTTCCAGATCACCTTTCCTGCGGAGTGCAGGCGTTTTGATAGCGTGCAAATCTTCAGGCTTCATAATTTGTTACTAGTGCCCAATATTGCCAGATATGCAAAAAATAAGCAAGAAATTTTGAAGCATTTTCAGATCTTCCAAGTTGTATGGTTTGCCAACAGTTTTTGTTTTTAAGTTCTTTTTGCCAATCTGAGATAACTTTGTGCAAAACCAGATTAAAGAGGTTGGGAGACTGACCGTCGCCTCGCCGAACATTGGGTTTGACCAGAAATGGTTTTGACATCTCAGCCACGAGCTTTACTTTGGAGGTTGTGTTGGTGAGCGTTTATTTGATAACGTTTAGCTTTTCGGATAGAGTCCTTTATCTTCCAGGATGATAAAGAGGGGTTTGCGATCGACTGAATCATACGGTTTGTTGAAGTCCACAAAGTAGCATGCGATCGGGCTGTTCCTAGGCGCTTTATGTCTTAATGTTATTTTATAAATTGAATATTTGTTCTATAAAATTTCGACCCTTGCGGAAGTCTACTTGTTTTTTACGTATTTTGTGTTCGGGTTGCTCCTGAACTCTTCTGAGGAGGCATGCAGACAGAATTTTGTGTGTGGCTTGTAGAAGGGAGATTCCTCGAGAGTCACACTAGGAAAACAAAAGCAACTCACGTAGACAATAACGAATCTTCCCTGCCGTGCATCGACGACGACGGACGAAAGGAAAATAGAATGGAACAGAATCGCACAACTTGGTTTTGAGTCAGAACGTGCTATGGAGAGTATTGTAAGAGAGGGCTATAAGGAAGATGAAGTGGCCGAAAAAATGGACGCAGTAGGTAGACACGGAAAAGCGCAGGATGATGAAGGAAACCCATCCATATCTGAATTTCTATAACGAAAAAATGTCGGACCAGAACACGAACCATCGTTGCCATTCGCTGCCAATTCTTCCATTGAAGCAGGCTCGCGGCTCAATTCGCGGCTTCGTTCTGCCTGTAGTTCGTTTCAAACTCAGCTCTGCTGAATCAGTGGCTGTGGCAGAAGACATGCAGTAGAGTGTTGAAGAAAGCTAAGGTTTAACGTCCCGTCGACATCGAGGTCATCACAGACGGAGAATAAATTCTGACTGCTTCAAGAATGGGGAAGGAAATCGCCCGTGTCCTTTGAAAGCAACCATCCCGGCTTTTGCCTGGAGCAATTTACGGAAATCACTGAAAACCTAAATCTGGATGGCCGGATGCGAGTTTGAACCGTGTGGGAGGTTGAGCGTGACCATAGCGCCAGGTATGTGAGGTCAAAGATCACGAAAAAATATTGATGCATGCGTTGATTAACTGTTTCCTGGTTATCAGTGACGTTTCCATAGGTTTCCTATTCGTCGATCTCAGGTCAGGTGTTCAGCATGCGTCCGCTACTCCGCTGATACGCGAGAGAATGTCATCAGTGAAATACGCCTCAGCAGCCTGCAATCTAGTTGGTGAATATACTATTGGTTGGATGCTATGTTTGAACGGATGGGCTTTCGGTTTGATTATGTATGGAATTTGAGATTCGAGGACGTAGGTAACTATAAAAAGATGGCTGAAGTAAATATGAACACAGTTAATTATGGCGCTACGGATCGTTAAATAACATTGTTTATAATTATTTGCGAATTATTTTGCTGTGCGGTTGATCCCGGCGGAGGTTCGAGTCCTCCCTCGGGCATGGGTGTGTGTGTTTGTCCTTAGGATAATTTAGGTTAAGTAGTGTGTAAGCTTAGGGACTGATTACCTTAGCAGTTAAGTCCCGTACGATTTCACACACATTTGAACATTTTTTAAAATTATTTTGTGCACAATTTTTGAAGCTCTGGAAATAATTAAAAAATGGTTCAAATGGCTCTGAGCACTATGGAAGTTAACATCTATGGTCATCAGTCCCCTAGAACTTAGAACTACTTAAACCTAACTAACCTGAGGACATCACACACATCCATGCCCGAGGCAGGATTCGAATCTGCGACCGTAGCGGTCACGCGGTTCCAGGCTGAAGCGCCTAGAACCGCACGGCCACACCGGCCGGCCTGGAAATAATAGATCATTGACAATAAGAGTGGGTGTTTTTGAGCGTTTGAAGAACACATTCTTTGTAATGCTACTAAATTTTACCACGTTTCATGTAAGTTGTTACAAATTGTTACGAGAGCTATATTTACCTGTTCTCTTCCACTATGGTCTGCTGTATAGTACAGGGTGTCCATAAATTACCTTTCAAATTGACCCTTTCAGACATCAGTTTTTTTTCTGGAGGATGGAAAAATTTTGTTTGTGAGGTAATGCTCGTAGGTGATTTTTAATGATATTCGATAAAAGATTTGCACAAAAGTACGTACTCGTTTTCAAAACATACTTTTGTACACTTCGCTTCATTGTATGGAATAAAATAATTAATTACCAAATATTTTTTATTGTAGTAAATAGCAAAATGATCATTCAGTAATTACCATCCAAACTAACAATAACAATATTTAATTGTACTGTGGGATGTAGCGTACCAACCACATATGCGTATTCTGGTGATCAACAGCTGCTGCGCACTGTCAGGAGCTACTGCACACTGCTACATTCACTCGCTGATATTTTCACAGTGATACCCAACAGTTGGCAGCACTTGCAAAGCTGAAAAGGTTTGAACATTCATAAATTTGTACCTCAGATTTCCATTGGGAAACAATACTTTTGTTGCAGCTGAGACAACAGTTGTATCCAGAGGGTGTAAAAGGGTTAACTCTAATACCTTTAAAACTATAATAGATTTTAACAAATGGTTTCCAACATATAACGTTGCTCATGAGTTTTGTTTCCTCCTTCATACACATCAATGTGTACATCCTCAGTGGCACGGATGATGTCTAGTCGCAATTCCATTTGTTTCCACGCAGAATTAAAGATCTCCGCGGTGACATGTTCAAATGCATTGCGCATGCGTGTCCTCAAGTCCTGTAAGTCTCTAACCTTGGCTTGGCCTTGGGCTTGGCACACCAGATTCATTACAAAACACCACAGGAAAAAAATCTAATGAGGTGAGGTCAGAGAATCGTGGCAGCCAACGAATTGTAGCACCTCGTCCAATCCACGTATCTGGAAACTTTGGTGTCTAAATGTTAGTCAGTTCATAATCTGAGATGTAGTGCCCCATCCTGCTGGAATATGACATCGGGTTGCAGGTGTTCAACTTGGGGCATAGCAAACTCTTGTAACATCGTTAGGAAAACACCACCGTTGACGCCAGACTCGATGTTAAGAATGGACCAGTGATGCCGTTGTGTATCAGTCCACGCCAAACATTGGCCTTGGGACTGTCTCTTTCCATTTGACGTGTAACATCAGGATGCTGTGAATCACTAATACGAATGTTATTGCGACAAAGTTTGCCCGATACATGAAACGTTGCTTCATCGGAGAAACAAATCTTCTCCAAAAAAGTCATTGTTTGCGTCAGTCTATCCTAGCATATCCACTGCAATCTGTTCGCTCCGTCCTTAGGGTTTAATCCATGAAGCAGCTGCACCTTGTAGGGATATAGCCGTAACTTCTTCTGTACGAAATGGTGCACTGTTGATCATCTCATTTCCATCTCCTTCGCCGCCGTACGCACCAATTTCGTCGGACTCCTTGCAAATGCCTACCGCACCTTGCCCATGTTGGCGTCTGAAACAGACAGAGAACACTACCTGTTTCCATAAGTGGTGTATGTAAAGCCCGAATAGTTCGTCGGGATGGTGATTGCATTCCATACCGTATTCGAAAGTTTCGTTGCACGTGGATATTGGGCGCCATCTGTATGAACCCGGCCACGAACTGAGCTTTCTTCTGTAGCGTCCGCACCGACTTCTACTTACAGGCTAATAGTTGTCACCATCCGGCTCAGCGTGGAGGGGTACTTCGTACCTTGGTACACAGGGCACGTGTCGTTTCTGACTCTGAGACTTTGCCAGCTGAGCTGTCCCATCTTGAAGTTACATTTCGTCAAAATGGTTATAGTGATAGACAGATTGAACGTGCGTTGCGCTATCGACCAACTGTACATCGGGTGATTGATGATAATTCTGAGTCAACACTTAAGTGTACTGCCTTTTTGCCTTACGTAGGAAACACGCCCAACAAGATCGGTCGTATTTTACGGAAATACGATGTGAAATGTGTTTTCCTACCTCCATCTAAAATTAGAGCGCTTTTGAGTTCCGTTAAGGATGATCTTGGACTGCGTAAGGCGGGTGTATATCGTATTCCTTGTAGCTGTGACATGGCATATATTGGTCAAACTATCAGGACCGTGGAGGACCGATGTACTGAGCATAAACGGCACACACGATTACAGCAGCCAAGTAGATCTGTTATTGTCGAACACTGCTTGGATACTGGTCACCCCATGTTATTATATAACACCGAGATATTGGCATGCACGTCAAGCTATTGGGACAGTGTTATTAAGGAGGCAGTTGAGACTAAATTAGCGAGCATCCTCGTTAACAGGGATGGAGGTTTCTGTTTAAACTCTGTTTGGAACCCGGCTCTCTCCCTTGTCAAGAAACAGAGGGACAGAGTCAATGCTACCTCACCTGTGAATTCGTAGTTTCACTATCGATAGCTCTGACTTTGGTCATCTTCGGTTGCGTGTGTGTTATCTTTCCTGCTTCAGTCCGAGAACCGAGGTTTTAAATTTGCATGTACGTCGCCTGTCCGTTGCAGTTTGCCTTGAAAATGGCGGGGTGTTCTCCAGCCGAAATATCGGCAGTCGCTGAAAGTGTTGCCTGGCTGAATTCCCGGAAGTTATTTGGAAGTTGTATACGCCAGGAGAAACTCAGGTCTCACATTTTATCAGGTTTTCGGGTTTTAAAGTTCAATTTTGCGTCAAAATTGCGTCACCTGGAACGTTAAAAAAACTTTGAATTATCTTATCGGATGTTGAAAAATGTTTATTAATATCTAGTATAGTTTTAAAGTCTTAAGTCGTAAAGATAGTTTATGGACACCCTGTGCTACGAACCTGCGCTACAATATTGTCGACAGACAGTATTTATTATACACACAATGTAACTTTACCCTTTTCGGGAGGGCGAAGAAATTAGTGGAAGTCGAATGATTTTGAGCCCGTAAGGAATTTTTCCGCCCGTAACCAACCTCAGCCACTAAATTATAAACACGCTGTAACATTGCAGTAGGCACTGTGAAATGTTGTGTTGATTACGGTGTGCTGCCTTCGCTGCAAATTAGGCGGCGGTCGCTTGCTTACGCTCCCTGCATCCTCAGCAAAAGGGCTAACATAGACTGTGCTGTAATTCATATTATATACAAGAGCTTGCCTGAAAATTATTTGTTGATACACACTCATACAGAACAACGTAGGCCGCTAAGCGAAACAGTCTGACAAACAGAATGTACGCAAAGCTTGTCTGTTGTTCATTTGAATCAAGAGAATTGGTATTCTAGGACACTTGTGATCCTGTTCCATGTTCCTTTCACAGATTTCGAGTCCAGGCACAGTGTGCCTTTGTATAGTAAGTTTGCAAGTATAAAAGTTTCTGTGAATCTTTAATGCGTGTTCTAATGTTTAGCGCGTCCATACGCACCAGAATTGTTTTTAGCGAATATAATCGCCCTTTCTCTCTCCTGCTTTTTTAATTATGAGATGCTGACGTCTTCAATATGAGACGAATGACGAAAATCACTGAAGTCTGTGTTGCAGGCGTATCTTTAACACAGTGATGCGTGACTGTGAAAAGATGATTAATCAGTTTTGGGTGTCAGAACGAACTTTTCAATGAAGTGACGCTTAGGAATCGGCATCGGACTTAGTTATCAGGTAACGGAATGAAGATAGGTCCGTTTTGCGGAACGCCCTGCGATAGTGGCGGTCGATCTATTGCATCATCGCATTAAGACGACCAACAACGAATATTTGCTGAAAAACGATAAAAATTATTAAATGAGGACAAGGAGTAACTTAAACAATACAAATGAATAGAGTAAATATTCATATTATTACAGTTAAGCTTATCTGAATAACATCCTTCCACTAATGCGGCTACGACAAAAGAGAGCGAGTGCAAGACGGTCTGGAGACACTAGCATTTCTCATAAAACGAAATTATATCGTAAGCAAGTCATAAAACGTATCTTTGAGATCGGGAAGCTGTGATAATAATGTGGGATTACACTGCGCGCCGAATATCACAATGCTGGGCTCCCTGCCTCCACCGTTAACCAGAGTGTAGATGAGATTCCTCAACCGGCGTGTCACGACCTTTTGTAGCTGTGGGGTCTGTTGCGAAATTCTGTTCCGTCCAGAGGTATATTTTTTAGCCTGAGCTTTAATAATTCACAATCAATTTCGAGCTTGTCTGTGCAACTCAGCCCTTGCAACGGCGCGCAGCTGGCGGTTTTTCGTGCCAGAAATTCGAGGAAGGAACAGTAGTTATATTACTCCTCCCGTTCAGCGAAAACGAAAGTTAAGTGCCCCCTGCTTACTTAAGCATTTCCATTGTTTACACTACCTAATTAGGTAGTCGTTCAAAAATTGTAGCGCAGTTTTATAATGGAGACAATTATTCACAGTGACTTTTGCTTTCTGTGTTACGATAGTAAGAAGTCAGCCGTGACGTGGAGGTTTTAGTGTTATAACTTCTCATTTCCTGGCCGTGCCTGTTTGCTCTTCCTTGGGCTGGTGTCTATGACAGTATCAGATTTTGGGGGGAGGCTTTCTTCAACCTACAGCTGACGGCCTGGTCTTCCCCTAAACCTCCTAAGTGGGTTGTGGGAGTCTACATGGCTAGGCTTTGTAGGGCGAGTATGTTCCCTTTGATATCCAACAAGCAGCCAGGGAAGCTCCCAAAACTTCTACAGGATTGCAGCACTTGACGAAAACACTATTAGCATTAGCAGGAAATGACCAATAAAAATGCCTGCATTGTGCTCCTGCTCCGGATTCGGATCGGCTTGGATGCCTAAAAGGTAAAAAAGAACCTTGGAGCGTTTTGGGGCTGACAAAATCGAGGCGGCTGGCAGCACTCTTGGGAAGTTATGATGTGTCCTCTGGGGGCGGAGGTGGCGTTTTTGTAGTGTATTTCAGGAGTTGGTGATCTTGAGTGATCATATACGTTATGTAGTGCCGTGCGGTAGACAAAGAAATCGAACTGCGTTCCCGGGTGCGAGGGTGGATTTCTGCTCACACTTCCGCATTTTTGTCGGCGAGTGTTATGGATCGATGAGCGTCAACTTGTTCGGTAAATAGAGAGAGAACTCTGAGCCGAATGTGGATGCGTTAGCTAGCTGGAGCTGCTGTTGGATAAAAGTGACTGAGTTGCCTGGGGATAACTATGTCATTATTTCAATTGCTTCCGTACAAATTACATTTTTGTGTAACCCTTTCCGTATTGCCTTTGAAGCGTATTAATGTTTGTGTTGTTGCAGTGATCATCGGCAAGAGTTAATAGTAATCAGTTGGATTTACACTCATTTGACAGTATGACAGAACAGGTCCGCCAATAAACGTTTCCAATTAAAAGCGCGAAGCGTAATTTGTGTCGCACTCCGCCAGAAAGAGCGTGGGCTTTGGCCACGGCCGCGAGTGTTATTCCGCACGGGACGTCGGGAGCTCCGAGGCGCAGCCGAAAGGAACGTTTCAACTTTCTGAGTAACTACTTACTTTACCGGTCTGTGTCACCAACTATATTGCGAATTTTCAGTAATCAGCCAAATGGATGGCTTTGTCATTTGCTATGATAAGGTCCACCATTGTGCTAGTTTTTCCTATTTTTTGTCATACCAGTAGATGTTGATAATCTAGTATTGCGCGACACTCACAGGAATCGCTCTCCTGACGCCCCAATTTTCTCATGTTAGTATTTCAGCGTGTGATGCCAGTTCTGAAGCCGCTAAGTGCCATCCATGTCGGAAACGGCAGGTAATTCCCAGCAGCAATTTATTCTTTAGACTTTATTTGCGACTGATTAATAAAGTTTTGCGAAACATTTTCTCGCCTATTTCGGGCAGTTCGTGTGAAGGGTTGGTCATTCGCATGAAACTTCGCCGTGGTTTCAGTCTGCTGTGCTGTATTCGGTAGCTGTATAACGGGTCCCTGTGATCATCAGGCTGTTTCTTCCTTTCGGACTCAGCTGCAGCTTGCCTTCTGATTGTGGTTGGAGCTGTGCCAACAACGGGTGAATTTATTGAACTGGCGTTGGTTTTAGGCAGTCAGACACTGTGCACTCTGCCCCTTAATTTCACGTCGACATACGCTTTAAGACGACAAAAAGAAAGAAAGAAAAAAAAACATGCAGCACCACGAAGGAGTCACAAATTGATACTCATACAGGTTTCGACAAATGCGAAACTGTAAACTTTGGCGACCGACGGATGAATGTGCGACGCTGCAGTGCAGTTTCCCCGCTCAGCTGGCAACGATAGCAAAACAGGGGGCATGAAGTCTTTGCCAAGTGGGACATACAGCTCACAGAGAGGCACGTGAACAATGTATACACTCCTGGAAATGGAAAAAAGAACACATTGACACCGGTGTGTCAGACCCACCATACTTGCTCCGGACACTGCGAGAGGGCTGTACAAGCAATGATCACACGCACGGCACAGCGGACACACCAGGAACCGCGGTGTTGGCCGTCGAATGGCGCTAGCTGCGCAGCATTTGTGCACCGCCGCCGTCAGTGTCAGCCAGTTTGCCGTGGCATACGGAGCTCCATCGCAGTCTTTAACACTGGTAGCATCCCGCAACAGCGTGGACGTGAACCGTATGTGCAGTTGACGGACTTTGAGCGAGGGCGTATAGTGGGCATGCGGGAGGCCGGGTGGACGTACCGCCGAATTGCTCAACACGTGGGGCGTGAGGTCTCCACAGTACATCGATGTTGTCGCCAATGATGGTCGTATGCGTGTTTGGCGCCGTGCAGGTGAGCGCCACAATCAGGACTGCATACGACCGAGGCACACAGGGCCAACACCGGGCAACATGGTATGGGGAGCGATCTCCTACACTGGCCGTACACCACTGGTGATCGTCGAGGGGACACTGAATAGTGCACGGTACATCCAAACCGTCATCGAACCCATCGTTCTACCATTCCTAGACCGGCAAGGGAACTTGCTGTTCCAACAGGACAATGCACGTCCGCATGTATCCCGTGCCACCCAACGTGCTCTAGAAGGTGTAAGTCAACTACCCTGGCCAGCAAGATCTCCGGATCTGTCCCCCATTGAGCATGTTTGGGACTGGATGAAGCGTCGTCTCACGCGGTCTGCACGTCCAGCACGAACGCTGGTCCAACTGAGGCGCCAGGTGGAAATGGCATGGCAAGCCGTTCCACAGGACTACATCCAGCATCTCTAAGATCGTCTCCATGGGAGAATAGCAGCCTGCATTGCTGTGAAAGGTGGATATACAATGTAATAGTGCCGACATTGTGCATGCTCTGTTGCCTGTGTCTATGTGCCTATGGTTCTGTCAGTGTGATCATGAGATGTATCTGACCCCAGGAATGTGTCAATAAAGTTTCCCCTTCCTGGGATAATGAATTCACGGTGTTCTTATTTCAATTTCCAGGAGTGTACATAGACATCAGCATTTGAGAGAGGACGTGCCGTTGGGCTCAAAGAAGTAATCGGCAAATCTCTCAGCACTTGAAAAAGAGTGATGTCATTATTCGACGTGTTGGCGGGAATGGGTGAACTATGGCCGAACATAGCGAAAAGAAGAAAGCGGTCGACCTTGAGCGAACGTGAGGACCGAGCAGTCGTCCGAAAGGCACTCAGAACCCCGAATTCTTTATAACCATCGATCTGACGTGCGACTGATGCTACAGTGATCACAAGGACCGTTAACAGGCGGCTCGCAGAAAGAAGGCTGAGCGCACGGCGCCCCTTGCGCCGCTGCCAGTGATCTCTGTACACCAACAAAGACTGTCTGCAATGCTGTAGGCATAGTCCGCCTGGTGTCTTATTGAGTGTAGTAGAATTGTCTTTAGCCTTCCTGCCAAATCGTCGTGAGCTTACATTTCAGCAATGTAGTGGCCGCTCGCACATGGCGAGAGATCCTACAGCTTGTCTTCGTGCTTGCCAAACCCTGCCTTAGTCAGCAAGGTCACCGGGTCTCTCCCCACTTGAGAACATTTGAAACACTACGGGCAGGGCCTACCAAGCAGCTCGTGATTTTGACGATCTAATGCGCCAATTAGACAGAATTTGGCACAGTATCCCTCAGGAGGACGTCCAAAAACTCTGCCAGTCAATGCCAAGCCGATTAACTGCTTGCTTAAGAGCCAGGTCAAAGCGTTATTGGCTTGCTGAGTTTGTGAAGTTCTTCCTCCTGAATAAATCGTCCAATTTTTCTGGAATTGTAATTATTTGTTTGGTCTGTACATGTGCATTTCGTCTACCGATTTCCATCCCATTCGGATAATTCCTTGCCGTTGTTTTCTTGAGTGGATTTGGCGAGTGCAGAGTTGCACCAGACACGTCCTGTATACTCTGCTGCACATAAACGTAATGCGAGAGCCGATGTCATCAGAATTTGAGGTTGAGCTCCCCGTTTGTTGCCGGTGAGTTTCCGGATGATATTCCTTACACACACTTTTCCTGTTACGTTTTGACAGTGCCTCGGAAATGTCAGAGTGCTGTCAAGTCGGATATCCAAATATTTCGGCGAGTCGTCGTGCCTCAGCTCCTGACCCTGTCACATCATTTTCAATTGCCTGTGTGCTACTTTGTTTCTAAGGTGGAAGGGGCACACTTCAATATTACAGGGATTTGGCTTGAGGAAATTTTCCCTGTAGTGGACAGCTAAGCCTGCAAGAGTCCACATTAATTTGCCTTTTACTTCATCAAACGATTTTCCTTGTGTGGCCACGGCAAAATCATCAGCATAGGCCGGTCGTTTGTATCGTTATACAGAACTGCTGGCGGGACACTGCCCGCCTACCCCAAGGGTAGGCCACGCTTGTGCCTTCCCCAGCGGCTGTTCCTTTCCTGTACGTCATATAAAAGCATCTGTTTTGAAGGAGACGTTCCACTAGCTTTGTCATTCTTACGTCCTTAGTCATGCTGTAAAATTTAACGTTGCTGGTTGACGGTACCATAGGCAACCGAGAGGTCTATAAAAGCGACTTCAGTTATCTGCTTCCGTTCGTAGTTGTTCTCTGTGTCTTGGGTGATATCGATTATTCGGCCACAAAATTATTTACCATACACAAAATCCCGCTTGTTCTGCTATGATTTTGGTGTTTTATGCGAAAAATTGAAGAACCATTCTTTCAAGTGCCTTTTAGAGAAGACACCCAAGTGACACAGACCTGAAGTGTTGTGGATCTGTTGTGTTCTTTCCCCGGTTTTAGCAGAGCCACCGCGCTGGCGTTCTTCCGGAGTTTCGGAATGTGGTTGGTAGTGACAGGCAGTGATACAACTATTCATAAACTTTACAATCGATTTTAGGGCTGCAGGCGTGACTTTATTTGGTGTTGATGTCATCCAAGCCAGCAGCTTTGTGGTCCTTCGTTTTGTGAATCGTTCTTCTTAACTCTTCAGTACTAAATGGCGTAGCGAGGGCTACCATTTCATTACCCGCATCACGTCGGATTTTAACTCTTTTTCACTTCAGATCGTATTTTCCCGTTTAACAGAAGGCGGTGAGCTATCCTGCCGGGGGTTACTCCAATCTGATCAGCTACTGGAGTTGTAGGATTGTTGCAGAGACTTTGAACTAACTTCCAAGCTGCTGGCTGTTCTCGTTCATGTCGAGATTCATTACCAGTTTGGACCATCATTCCGTTCGCGATGTTGATACTGCTTGTAGGTCTTCTTCGCCTGCATGAATAATGTTTACTGAGAAAGGATCGTCGTCGTGTATCGATTGATATTGCTCTAGAAGTTCCTTAGAGGTTCCTTCCACGCTCGTAGTGTATACAGTCCTATAGCCTCTCGATATGTACATTTTTTTACCTGCAGAACAAAGTTGCGATAAGAACTGATACGTTGTTCCAACTGCATGATTTCTCAGATCAATTTTTCTGTAAAATCCTGCTGTTTACTTTTTTAAAAATTAAATCGTCTTTTAAAGGGAACTGCTACGGGTCTGACAGCGTACTGACTATGCAAGTTACCGGTATGTGCTGCGCCCGTGTTATAGGATTTCCCACAATATTTGATGTGAGGCCACTGATTCTGTCACTAACAAATATATTCCCCGGGTTGTATCCTCTGTGCCATATTCCACTGTTGAAGGACGCGGGCTGTTTCGCATTACTTCTACATTCATCCCTTCTGCCCATTGTTTCAGTTTCTCACCATTTTCATCTATTTCGGAGTACCCCAGGCTGCATAACGGCACTCTAAATTGCAAATAACAGATTTTAAAATCTGAGACTGCAAATTTTTTGGTTCATTAAAGACGAAGTTAATTGTTAGTGGTTTGTAGAAGGAAGTTACCGTGCAGGGGTCGACCTCGTCAGCAAGAATTTCGATGTCGTTTCCACAACTTAGAATTGCCAAAGTTACTTTAACGCTCTTTTTAGCAAAGATTGCACTTCCATATCGTTGGTGCGGTCTCTCTAGCATTAGTTACATCCCTTGAACTCGAGGTCTACGGCTTTCTGTTCCTCTGTGCGTTTCCTTGAGTAGGAGGAGAACAGTTTGTTCCCTTGCATGTATTAGATAGTAAGAATTCCTTATCTGCAGAAAGACCTTCGATATTATCACTAAAGCTGGGTTTAACGAAGGCCTTTTTGGTGGAACTGGCTCAGATTTTTCTATGCAGTTTGTGCTCTAGGGTAGTAAGGATTAGCCGACATTGTCTTTACCGGGGGCCGCCTGCTGATTTCAAAGAATCTGAAATACAGTGTGCAAGAAGGCTCCTTTCTTATCCCTGGTCTTTAGTAATGTTTTATGTATTGCTAGATAGTGGTTCTAAATAAAGTTCCATTGTATGTGCTGGTGCTTAAATTTTATTAGTCAACTATTGTTATGGAAGTAAAAAATAAACTTAAAATTTAGTACATTTTTATTAATAGGAGACGGATCTCGCGCGACCTCGAAAAGGTCCTGCGTAGAGGAACGAATTTGGTGCACGCACGTCCCCTGCCCACACAATGCCCTCCTACCCCCAGCCCCATTCTGGTAGGTCTGTACGCGCTCCGTTCCATAAAGTATTCCAGATTGCATCCTAAAACAAGACTGTAAAAAGTGCGTCGCGGCATTCGTGGGGACGTGTAGCGCGCTTCACGCGGAAATAAAATCCGCACCGGACGGGTCCGGCTTAACACTTCGCGACTGGTATCGGGAATACTGGGCGCCTGCCGGTGTTGAACGTAACTCGGCGTCCGCTGCCGCACTGCGGAGGTTTTCATCGCAAAAGTCGCCCTTTTGTTGCCCTCGTGATAGGCGGCAGCGGGTTGTGAGGTGGCGCTGTTTTACTGCGGCCTCGCACGCACGCCCGGCCTGGAACGAGGGCTGACCGCCGTGCGTGTGCGTGCGCCGAGCCATTGTGCGAAGCACCTGCGTGTAACAAAGGGCGCCGCTTGGTGCAGGCCCTAATCAGGAGGGCCGCCATTTCTTCCGGTGCTCAGAAACGCTGCTAGCCATCACCACCGGAGTTTTGTGCAACTCTGCGACGAACCTCCCTAAATCTATAGTAAAACAGTCTAGATTTCACAGTCGTTTATTAAAATATGACTGGTCTCGACCATCTGCAGACAGTGCACCATCCGGCTGACGATGATGACGCAGTTACAACACTGGCTTCATCGTCAGCCGGATGGTGCATTGTATGCAGGTGGCCTACTACTAGGGGCCGAAACCGGTCATATCTGTGCGATCGGAATTTTTTTATTTTTTACTAATTTCACTTAATTGACAGATCGCGGTTTCCAAATAATATTATATAAAATTATAACTTCCTAACTTTATTACATTACATGCTTGTATGTGACCGTATTTTTTTAAAAATACTGACTGAGCCAAGTAATAACCAACATGCTTTTCTTAACTCCCTAAGAACTTTTAGTTTCAATTCTCCTGTTTTACAACGCAGACGTGTGGATACATTTTGAGACGTTGTGGAGATTGGCTTTTTTTGTTTATCGACATGAAAAGAGAAATCAGGACGCCGGCTTCCGTTACTGTAGCCTTTATGGAAAAAGATTCGCTTCCTTAAATACCAATCCTGAATGTGTGCAATCTCATCGTGGACGCCTAGGAGTTAATTATGTTTGAATTATATTTGATCTTTTTTTTTACGTATGTCGTTCAGCCTTTTTTCTTCTGTACTTTGTTCTCCTAGCAAGGCACACAGCCTGGCTGCACGAGTGTCTTATTAATGAACCTGAGTGGAAGGATAATAAAAAGTCAACACGAAGACGCGGCATCGCTCAGCAATAGAGTTGCGCTGTACCAAAATTGCGGTAGTTTTGGTACACTACGTAAAAGACGTACTAAATGGCAGGGTTACCAGTAGTGGTGGTAGCATTGCTGGGGAAAGAAACATAAATGAATGTGTAAGGGAGAGACTTAGAGGCAACGACTTCTCTGCTACTGCTGCTGCTGTTGTTGTTTTTGCACATCATTAGAACCGTACACCATTCAGTGTTAGTCCATTAGGTATTTTATAGCCGTACAGATGTAAGTTACATTTTATAAGTAATAAAATTAGCTGGTCGCTTAACTTCTGCGCTTTTGTGTAACCAAAGCAATTACTTTTGAGGCAAGCACAGCTCAAGCACAGCTTAAATGCACAGTCATACGAAAATCTATGTAATTATTGTTGTTATTTTGTACTCAGTAGAACTTTCTTCGTTATGAGCACAGGGAAGAGTTTCATGTTATTACTGGCAAATGCGAATGTTGTTTAGGAATGACGGAAACATGCTTTATATAAGTTCGACGAAGTATTGAAGCGATTTTTGATATTTTGCAGGTTTACTGTTTTTTTTTAATCTTTCTATCGAGGAAATTGCGTTTTCTAACACTATCTGATAGATCTGTATCGTTTTCTTTATTTTTAATATAACGTCCCTTTGTTTCACGGTACAAATCAATAATTTTCGAAGAAGACATGAATGGAACATTGATAGTTTCAATTTTGCTCTAAGTACTGTTTACTTTTAAGTAAAGAAAGTAAAAAAAATACAAGAGGATAACTATGTAGAACATAAATGTTGTCTAGGTTATTAAGTTTCTAGGCGTTTCACCGCTTCCAGTTTTTAGGGGAACCTAGTAGGACAGTGATCGCATATGCAAAGAAAAACGATCGTTATGAGGTAACGCCCATTTGGTATGCAACACGCATAATGTACAGGTAGCGCGGGTACGACATTCACTGACCCTAGCTACCAGCAAACTACCGTAGTCTTCGCTTGCTTACGATAGTGTACGGTAGATTTACAACTCTACTCGCACACTTTTAATAACTCAGGAAGCACAAGAGAAACCACGTGACCTGTTGCCGTGTGTGATTGGATAAAGAGGCATTTGGGTTTCACTCACAAGGGGAGGCCGCCAATTGTGAAATTCAGATTCGATTCATACTGCGCATAATAAAAGCTCATGGCCAGAGGTGTAATGTGGCAAAGAACCAAGATGCACTTCTCAGCCGTTGTCGAGAAAATCGACAGTTAAAAGAAATCGTTGCGGTGAAATACTCTCTACGATTAATAGTTCTCTACAACGTCGTGGCGCAACGGTAAGCGCTCGGGTTCGTAATCCGAAGGTCGCCGGATAGAGTCTCGCGCCATACAATTTTTTTTATTATTAGTTTTTTGTAATTCATATATATATATATATATATATATACCCTGTTTAAAAAACGGAAAAATGGAGGCGGTACAATTGGAGAGCGATCTGCCTTCACCAACATGCATAAGCAATTCATTAATAGTTTATATATATATATAAACTATTAATGAATTGCTTATGCATGTTGGTGAAGGCAGATCGCTCTCCAATTGTACCGCCTCCATTTTTCCGTTTTTTAAACAGGGTGTACCAAAGCTCTCCCGTCCGCACTGATTTTCGACGATGTTATAAGTTGCGCTAGGGACCGCATCTACCTTCTTTCGAAGTTAGCAGGCAACTACGCTGTTATGCGACGGCTCGTTTCGGCCCACTCAACATCTGTCCTTCAAGTGTAACGAGCGAGTAACGGAGTTTATATTTCATACCTGCCAGAGCGAATTTGTGTTCGTGGGGTCTCTATTCTAATTCGAACGTTTGACTTACGCTATACGTATTCGTTTCGGAATATCGTTTCTACGTCTTCCGTTAACTATACGTGGTTAACATTATGAAGACAATTAATAACATTTGTGAAATACAACTTTGTTTGCGGAAAACATAATGATGATCGAAGTCGCCAGTTTTTCCACGACAAACGACATTCAACAACTTATTATATGCATAATTGTTGCAAATAATTGCCGGGAATTATATATATATTTGAATTATAAAAAACATACTAAAAAAAAGGTTGCATAGCGCGAGATTCGATCCGGCGACCTTCGGATTACGAACCAGAGCGCTTACCGTTGCGCCACGACGTTGTAGAGAACTATTAATCGTAGAGAGTATTTCACCGCAACGATTTCTTTTAACTGTCGATTTTCTCGACAACGGCTGAGAAGTGCATCTTGGTGCTTTGCCACATTACACCTCTGGCCATGAGCTTTTATTATGCGCAGTATGAATCGAATCTGAATTTCACAATTGGCGGCCTCCCCTTGTCAATTGTGTTTCCATTGCTGTTATCCATGAGATATGACCGTGTACCTTGGAGGGTCCCAGTCTCTGAGCAAGCATCGTGCGTATAACTCGTGCGCTGTGTCGAAGAAAGCGAAATAAATGAGTCAGATCGCTGTCTTCGCGCTAAAGCCTGGCGATATGATTCTCCGTAAAACTTGCGTTTTCTAATCAGACCGGAACAGCGGAAGCACACTCGGGGCAGATTGCCGCTATCTTAAGTGTGACCGTGGTGTAAATATCAGTTCGCCAAACTTGTACTGCCCCGCCTCACAGCCAAGCGTCACTGGACAAGACAGTGCGGCCGCTGCCTCTCGAACTCATCTGCGAGACGTGGTTCCAACCGCTCGCAGCTATATTTCGCGTTCGTCCTTCTAACCGCTGCTCTCGCACACTTACAATAAAATTTAGCTCAGGTACACAGTGACTGGGTTTGCGCAAGTGATAATGTCAGTAATGTGACTACCTGCTAACATTAGAGAAGTTATTAATTTGTTTTACACTACTTGACTCGCTTCGCGCCCGTTACCAAGTTACAGCATTTGTAAATTTAGAGGAATCCTCTGAAGATAGCAGACATTAAATACAGGAAGCGAAACTTTATTTACAACTTGAACAAAAATCAAACTATTGTTGCAGGAGTCAAAGACAGGAAATGGAAGCAGTAGTTGTGAAGGGAGTGAGATGGGGATCTAACCTATCCCTGATCTTATCCAAGCTTTACATTGAGCAAGCTGTGAAGGAAATAAAGGAGAAAATGGGAAAGAGAATACAAGTTGACGGTGAGGAAATAAAATTTTTTAGGTTAGCTGATGATACTGCAATTCTGCCAGGGGCAGCAAATGATTTTGAGGAGCAGTTCAACGAAATGGATAATGCCTTGAAAATGAGTTGAAAGTTGAACATCAACATAACTAAAAAAAGCTTAATGGAATGCCACCGAATTAAATCGGACGATGCTCAGGGGATTAGATTAGCAAATGTGCTACTAAAAGCAGACTATGAGTTTTACTATTAAAAGAAGTAAACTCGGAATCTGGTCCCGAACACCACACGATGTCGACCGGCCACCGTGTTATCCTGTGCCATGTGGCGTCATGCAGATGCGGTGCCAACATACCGCTCTCCCGGCCGATGCTCACTCTCCCCACCTTGGAGCAGTTGCTTCTCATTCAAGTAGTTTCTGAATCACTAGGCTGAGTGCACGCCGTTCCAGCCCTCCCACCAAGAAGAGACTCCTGGCAGTATCGGGAATTGAACACAGGTCCTCCGCTTGAGAGTCAAACGCGCTGACCACTCGGCTGTGGAAACGGGCGAGTTTTACTATTTATGCAGCAAAATAAATGAGGAAGGCCAAAGTAGAGAGCAGACGATAAATCTCGAGATAAGTGTACCACAAATACCTCTTGAGTTTGTTAACACAGAATATAAATATCCGTGTCGGGAAGTCTTTTCAGCGGGGAAACTAGAGTTTAGCATGTAGCCTTGCACAGAAGTGAAACGTGAGGAAAAGCAGTTCTGAAAAGAAGAGAATATAAGGTTTTGAAAAGTGCTGTTACAGAAGACTGCTGAAGATTATGCATATTGATGGAATAATTAATCGAGAGGTAATGAATCGAATAATTGCGGAAAGAAAATTTATAGCACAGCTAGACTGAAAAATGTGATCGGCGGATAAGCTACATCTCCAGGAATCAAGGAATTGTCAGTTTGGCAACGCAGGAATGTGTGAAGGATAAAAATGGCAGAGGGAGACCAAGGGATGTACATGAGTGAAGTAAGCAGGTTAAAACGGACGTGTTACCTAAATTGAAGGTGGAGGGGGAGGAAGGAAAGAAAAGGAACTAATGATGCCATTTGTATCGGAACTTCATGAGGAATCAGCGGCGACAGTTGAAAATGTGTGCTGGACTGAACTCGAAACCAGGATTTCCTGCTTACAAGGAAGTTGCGTTAACCAGTGCACCATCCGGACGCAGTGTTCATCGCAGATGCACAGACTATCTCGGCCCGCTCTCCCCTTCCATGTCCTTTACGCTCTAATTTTAGAATCCCGCCGGAGATCGAACGATGTTTTCTATCCCCACTAAAGGTTATGGTATCGTTGTCCATAGAGGGCGAATCAGTTTAGTGAATGCGTGGTGTGTCTGTTCTTTCGGACACGTCAATGTCTAGAAGATGTTTATCAACACGACGGTATCTACAGTTACGAAAAATTCCTGGAACAAAATTCAAATTCGTCTTTTAGACAACTACAGTTTGTTGCCGTATACGAGGGCTATTCGGAGAGTAAGGTCCGATCGCTCACGAAATGGAAACTGCTGTGAAAATCAAAAATGTTTTATTTGCAACAGTTAGCGACACCTTCCAGCTATTTCTCTACGTAGTCGCCGCTCCGACTTTGACAGTTTTCCTAGCGTCGTACCTACTTTCAATTCCCTCGTCATAGAGGGCAGCCGCCTGTGCTTTCCGCTTTCACTGGTCTACAGCTCTTTGTCTATGCCGAAATGATGTCTTCATAGTCAGCGGTTCATGTGAACTGAGATGAAACTCAGAGGGAGCAAAGTACTTGCTGTATTGTGGGTGATCACTTTCCGTCGAAAACGCTACGGGAGAATTTTCATAGCCCCTGCAGAACACTGCGACATTTATGTTATGTGGGTTGCATAACATGGCGCTTCTGTCCGGAACCGCGCTGCTGCTACGCTCGCAGGTTCGAATGCTGCCTCGGGCATGGATGTGTGTGGTGTCCTTAGGTTAGTTAGGTTTAAGTAGTTACAAGTTCTAGGGGACTGATGACCTCAGCTGTTAAGTCCCATAGTGCTCTGAACCATTTGAACCATTTTTATTTTCGCTGTGGTTTCCAATTTGCGCCCGATCGGACCTTACTTTCCGAATAGCTCTCGTAAATCACCTTTTCCCGGCTTAATTGATCAATGTCAGCTCGTTATGCATGGTACCTTCTGCTACTGGGTACGATATTTTTCCGACTTCTTACATGACGCCTTGAACGCGCAAAATACTTCCATCGCAATTACGTGATAAAATTTTACTTCCTGTAACATCGAATACCGGCCGAATGCGCGTTACGGAGACGAAAGGTTGAGTGACAGTGACATGGGTTCTTATGGTTCCCGCGCTAACTCTGCCCGACTCCCTTGTGTCGTCGTCGTCGTCCCCCCCCCCCCCCCCCCCCCCCCAAAAAAAAAAAATAAACAAACAAAATTTTCGCAAAATTAACCTTTATTTATGTAACAAATACAAAAATACAAGATACTTACTTTACTATTAGAGATCTTCTCAGTATGGCCACTATAAAAAAAAAATAACCCATGTCACAATCTCCTGCAATCACTTAGCACAGTCTTCGCGCCCACCGTTCCTTTGAACGCTGTTGGTGACTGGTACAATGCACTACATCCCGAAGTACCTCACTGTACCACTTGATGTCTGTGTCTTCAAACATCATCGGTGGTTTCATGCTAAAGGCACTGGTACCTCTAAACAAAATTAATAAAATAGTGGTTTCACACCGAAACCACTGTTACTCAATGGGTTAAGCAGGAACCAAAGATCATCGCCTTCAGAGATCTCGATCCTGAAGGGTTGAGGGAAACTTGTGGGAGGAGGGGTAGTGAAATTGCAGATTTAGTACGCTTACACTTTGATACGAAGCCAGCGAGATGGGTAGATGAGGAAAATAATGAAAGGCGTACTGCCTGTTCGCTGCATAACGTAACCCCATGAGGAAGTTTCCCCAGCAGAGCCTTGCACATGTGCATACTAGACTGGGCGGTATCAGAGTATAAATGTTTGGCGGCGTTGACGTCAGATTTGCTGCAGCCTGCGTCTCAAAGCGGTTCGCTTTTGTGGCGGCCATGCGTGAGGGGCGCCATACCCGCCCAACATCAAAAGCGTGCTGGGGCTCCACCACCACACCACACCACACCTGACGTGACGTCGGCGCGCGCCTAATTTACTGGCCGCTGGCTGCGGCTACGGGGCGGCCGGCTGGTGTGGTGCTGTGTGAGCTGAGCTGCCTGCTGTATAACTCTTCTGCTTTTCTTGTTGTTCGTCGTCGTTTCCCAGACCTTCAAGACGGCTCCTCTTAACCAGAGACTAGTTCCAGTAGAGACTTGCTGTATGAGTGTACATGTAATTACGACGATTGAAGCTTGTATATGAATAGCCGTCCATGTCCATGGCATCTGCAAAGTTGCTCTGCTTCGGCATGGTCCCATGTGTGTGTTGTATCATCGCCGTTCGGCACACGCAGTGAGGACGCCAGCGTAAAAGCCAACCGTAACGTGGCGAACAGTTGGAAAAATGAAGACCATGAGAAATGTTTGGAGAAAATCTTCGACATTTAGAAATATGCATTGCAATCGGAATATCGGTCCAATGTGTCTGGGAAATTCGCTAAATGATGTTGTTGTTGTTGTTGTTGTTGTTGTTGTTGAAGATAATGATGATGATGCTTTCAGACCGAAGAGCGCTTTGATTCAACTTTCCATGCCAGTCTCCTCTGCAAGCCCCTCATCTCTGCGTAACACAATTTTTACGCCCCGCACTTCCCTTCATTAACAACTTCTAATGGTTCAAATGGCTCTAAGCACTATGGGACTTAACATCTGAGGTCATCGGTCCCTTAGAACTTAGAACTACTTGAACCTGACTAACCTAAGGACATCACACACATCCGTGCCCGAGGCAGGATTCGAACCTGCGACCATAGCGGTCGCGCAGTTCCAGACTGAAGCGCCTAGAGCCGCTCGGCCACACTGGCTGGCTCATTAATTACTTCACGACTCCTTGACGCCTCAGGATGAGTCCTCTCAACAGATCCTTTGTTGTAGACAAGCTGTACCATTATGTTCTTCTTCCCCCAATTCAGTTGAGTAGAATATAGCTGTTAAAATGGAAAAGAGTAATCTAGTATATACTACTTCGATCAACACGAGAGTATTACGGAGATGCTCCTAGAACTCAACTGGAAGTCCCTGGAAGGAAGACGACGTTCTTTTCGCGAAACTCTATTGAGAAAATTCAGAGAACTGGCATTTGATGCTGACTGCAGAAGATTCTGCTGCCGTCAACGTACTTCTCGCGTAAATACCACGAAGTTACGATTAGTGAAATTAGGACCCGTAAGGGGGCATATAGACGGTCGGTTTTCCCTCGCTTTATTTGGAGTGGTAGAAGGTATAATGTGCCACGCACCGTACGGTAGCTTGCAGAGTACAGAGTGGTCTGAGATTCCCGTTACAGACTTCTAGGACTTGTAGAGGAGAGTGAGTACATAGTATTTTGAATAGGAACCCATGTCCGGAAACGTCATCCAACGAGATTACAGAGCGTCAAAGTTACAGGCGCTGGGGTCTGTAAATGTGTGCGCACACACGGGGTAATTCCATAATGATGATACAGACTTTCTAGGATGATGGAGAACGGTAAATGTATTAATTTGAAGTAAGGATCCCTGTACCAGAAACGAACGAGTCGAAAGTTATAAACGAAAACCGTTCTGATACCTCTGACAGTTGAATACATGTACCGGTAGTTGTGTTGCGAAGATTGTAGGGTTGGTTACTTTCAGTGGTGGTAGTGTGGACAAAAACGAGAAAAAATGTCCAATAAATATGGGCTCTAAATTGCATACCTGAGGAGCTATGACCAGTCGTTCATCTTCGCTAATGTGAAACACATCTCCTCTACTGAGCTTATGTTCATAACTGTTAAGGTACGCACTTTAGAGCCCACGTTTATTGGACATTTTTCCTCGTTTTTGCCCACACTACCACCACTGAAAGTAACCAACCCTACACTCTTCGCAACACAACTGCCGGTACATGTATTCAACTGTCAGACGTATCAGAATGGTTTTCGTTTATAACTTTCGACTCGTTCGTTTCCGGTACAGGGATCCTTACTTCAAATTAATACATTTACCGTTCTCCATCAAACTGTAAAGTCTGTAACATCATCACAGAATCACCCCCTGTATTCGCTCATTTACAGACGTCCGCGCCTATAACTTTGATGCTCTGTAGTCTCCTTGGATGACGTTTCCGGACATGCGTTCCTATTCAAAATATGATGTACTCACTTCCCTCTACAAGTCGTAGAAGTCAGTAACGGAAATTTCCGACCACCCTGTATGTATGTAGATATATAGTTTCATTGCTGCCCTCATTAAAGACATGCATTTTTTATTTAATTTACCACCCTAGTATAATTAAGATAAACAGTAAATTTTATAGCTTGATAGGGTTTGGTCCAAAGTGCATTCCGCGAACTCCGAGCATCTAGATTCTAGAATTCAGCCAACCAAGATATGTCATCTTTGGAGTAGCATGGATATGTTAAAATAACGCAGGTTGGCGAAGTTTTTTTTGCAGAGGTCGAGGGCTCGCCTTGCTTCAGTAGGTCTGTTGAAACAAAAATGTCAGTGTGTTCTGTCAGAACAACTCGTGCATAAAATTCAGAGAACGAATAAAGCTATGAAGCCAGATTTTGTGTGTGTGTTTCTACCTTGAGCGCTCTCCCTCCCTCCTTCCAGTGTGTGCGTGTGCGTGGGAGCGTCTGTGCGCTCGTAAGCAGCATTTGCTTTCAGAAAGTAGGCATTTTGTTGCAAGGAAAAATGAGATGTTGGTTTATTGTTTAAGGAATCAAGTTAGACGACATTTTTATTTAACTATAATTACAGGTGGTGGCCGAATCAGGGAACTGTCAGATCACACCCAGAAGGACCCCGCTTGCTACCACTGGAGTGCATCGATAAATGTTTCGTTCGTGAAACATTTGTTTTCATCGACGACCAGTGGTGTAATACAGCCATCGTTTTGAGTTTTGTTAAGTTTTTTCATTGAATTACAATGGCGCAGTGGAGAAACTTGTAATCGCGTTGTGCAGCTGTGTGACGAAGTTGAAACGTGAGGAATCACAATTCTTTTAGACGTATCAATTGCGACATTTTTAATCCTGCGTTGATACTGTTGAAACGTCCCCTTAGAAAAATTATACGTGACTGTGTTTAAACTGACACACAATATTTTTATCGCAACGGAATCTGACTTTCAATAATCCCTAAATAAGAATGGCCCTGACTAACATTACTCGAACTACTGCAATACAGCGAGCGCCACTACTGCCAGCTAAATAAAAGATTCAAACTACTAAAGGCACTAACTACTGAGAGGCATAGTTAGCAAATGAAAGATTTTGATAGAGAACAAACAATGTATTCACCTTAATAGTGTTCAATAATCATAATATATATAGCAGTTCATGACACCCATTCTTACAAATGTACTGTCTCTGATGGATACAAGTCTAGATCATCCGCTCTCAAAAATCCGCCATCTCTCTCCCCACACCCACCACTGCTGGCAGCTCACCTCCAACTGCGCAACGCTACGCGCTGTTCACATCCAGCTGCCCAACACTACAGTAGCGAACAACAATGCAAACTAGCCACAGACTGCACACAGCACAGTCAGTGATTTTCATACAGAGCGCTACGTGGCGTTACCAATATAAAAGCCTAAACAGTCTACTTACATAGCCCCCATGCTCCCCACAAAAAATTTTACAAATTGTTTTGGGCAGTGGCCAATACAGATTTGAAAAAATTTTTCATAGTTACAATAACAAAGAAATCAAATGCACACACTTATTGATACAATATTGGTCAAAAGCTAAAATTTTCTCACGGTCCATAAAGACAGTCCTGATCATTCATCACAGTATTAATTACAGTTTTATGCACAAAGTCTGAGCAATAAACGAAAATGCACACGGAAGTAGTGGATCGCCATGCAGTCTTGAAGAAGTAGTGTTGTCCTTCCAACAGAAAGATAGTGCTGACTCTTGACATGCTGACAGGTAATGGTCCACAACAGAGCAAACCCACAGCAGAATCAGTCGAAGTTTTGAAGAATATTGGTAGTTAGGTCGTCACAGAGTAGACCCACTGCAGTCCTTGTAGAAATAATTGTATTGGTGGGCCATCAAAGATGCAGACCCACTGTAGTCCTTGTAGAGACGGCCAGCAGCCATCTGTTGCGACTGTGCAGGTGCACAATCACCATCAAAGAGTCTTGCGGAGAATATAGCAAGTCCATAAACCAGCACTTGCGCACTCACAAAGTTTTTGGACTTGTCCTTAGAACCAGCAGTGCTGTTAACAAGTCCCTTGCTGAATTATTAACACACGTGCAAACACTAACAGTCCCAATTTGTCACATATTGTGCATATACTATGACCAACAGAAATGTGTTCAGTGAAATGAATGCTTACAAGTTACTTAATCTGATGAACTGGTGTGCATTACAATTATAAATTTACAACATAAGAATACAATTACAAAGGTACAAAATACATCATTAAAGAACATAACAGCACAGATAACATTTGTAGTAACACAGGCTTTACAAAAGAATAGAAATAAACATATACATCAGTGTTACAGGAATTATCACATAAACAAATATATAAAATAAGGAGAATAGTTTTCGAAACATTAATTTCACACATGAGTATTGAAACAGAACAAACTTAATAATGTCTAAACACCTTTACAAAGTAAATAACGTATTATTAATGCAAATTATATTTGAGGATAACAGTATTCCTCATCATAGTGAATGTAGCTTAGTACTAGAAAAATTCTACAACATAAAACTTATGAGCTAAACACGTAAAGACAAGAACAACACAATTACACATGAGTACACAAACACATAGCAGAATAACACAGGAGGAAAGGACAGGGTTTGTTTTCAGTGTAACATTTGGTACTGCAGTCCAACCCAAAATTTCATTCCATAGATCTTTCGTCTTATTCAACATTTGTTTCCACCAAAAAAATCCTATCCAAGCATGCTTTCTGTATTTATATGTTCACATATTTCTTACCTGTCCGCCCCGGTAGCTGAGTGGTCAGCGTGACAGACTGTCAATCCAAAGGGCCCGGGTTCGATTCCCGGCTGGGTCGGAAATTTTCTCCGCTCAGGGACTGGGTGTTGTGTTGTCCTAATCATCATCATTTCATCCCCATCGACGCGCAGGTCGCCGAAGTGGCGTCAAATCGAAAGACCTGCACCAGGCGAACGGTCTACCCGGCGGGAGGCCCTAGCCACACGACATTTCCATTTATATTTCTTACCTCATTATTTATTTTCCATTATCCTACCTCATCATTTAAACCTGTTGTCTCTAAACCCTACTTTTTTGTTCATATCCTCTTTCAAAATACTTTTTTGTCCAAACCATTTTCTTATAGCTTCTCAATGCATTTCTTCCAATTCATCACAACTCGTTCTCTTATATAGACTACCCCATCTTAACCTAACATAAATCTACCGAGCTCAGATGCTAAACTAAGGGACGAGGCAATGCAGCAGCACAAAACAAGTAATAAAAAATGCAAATTGGCTAAGCAAGCAGCAATAAATATAAGTTAGCAAAGCAAATGCAACATTATCACTAATATGAGCCAATGTGCAGCAAAAAGAAAAATAAATCAGTAGTAAAACTGGCTTAACAGAGTAATACAAAGTGAAATTTAATATCACTATGCCGGGCAAACAGCAGCAGCAAATGCAGTAACTTATATCTAATCATGACAAACCCAAAAGCAAAAAATAGTAGACTAAAGACAACAATGCAGATAAGGGAAATGTCTATTCGCATCTTAATGTCTATGTAATTAAAGTGGTGCACCACAAAAACTTATTCTACAAAAAATTACCAAGTACTTGAAAAGAAAATTATGTATGCAGTTACTGTTATTAGTCCCTTCTTATTGTTCTTTCCTTTCCAAGTGCTCCTTTTTCGAAGAATGTGGATCATAAAATTATTATTTAATAGATCTGTTGACAGAAAGTGTTCACATTAGCAAATGCATTTAATTTTATTTTATGAAACCAATGCTGCAAGATAGCTGGAAACCAGATATCAAATGAAATGAGCAACTATGTACAAAGTAAAGCATAAAAATATCATTGAATAGTCATGTGGCATTTCATAAGTTAGTAGAAATTCTTTCAACTCTCGTAGAAAGACGCTTGTCATAATCAGGTGTGCAGATGTAAGTGTTTTTCCAAGTAATGAGCGTGTCGTATTTGCGTCATTCAGATTATCATCTACCTTCGTAGATATATTATTTACCTGATCCGAAAGTTCGACTACTTTCTCTGATAATGAACTAATTTCCTCCATGTGTCTTTCAGAACCAATTTTCAGAGTATCTACTGTGTCCTTTAAGTTTTCCCGAGTTTTTGCAAGTAGCATAACCGAATCGGTAGATGCAACTGAGTCAATTTTAGCCCACAAGGTCTCATGATTTTCATGAACAATGGTTTGCAGTTCTTTTATGGCTGCTTCGTGATTCTGTAATGCATTTTCATGCCGCGAAAAAATAGGTTGAAAATGCTCACAAATTTGTGTTTTTACGTCATTACCGACTTTTTGACATTTCGATTCAATGTTATGTAACTCCGTAGTTAAATCTTCACGTGTTTGTTCAAGTGTGGTGTCTAACTTCCGAAGATTTTGTTCCATTGTGTCTAACTTTTGAAGCTTTTGCTGTGTGTGTCTCGGATTTTGTTTCATTTGTTGCATTAATTGCATTAATAATGTATTAGTGTCTGGAATCTGTTCCTCTATGCTTTTCGGCAGGGCATTTGCACCGGCAACATTCACATTTTGACAAGCAGAAAATGTGTCTTGACTTATTTGAGAAAACGGTGAGGACGCAAAACCTGAATCTACAGTATTTGCAAAATTGTGTCCTGTCATTTGGGATTCCTGAGGCGAGCTGTTGCCGATCGATCGATCGATCGATAATGCTTCCCTGTTCACTAATTGTTTCACAGCCTACACCATTATTTGCAGCCCGCTCCATTTCCCTATGCACAATTGCCAAATTACTACTTTGAACATTAGCTAATTCAATACACGGCGGCGCTAACACACTGCTTTCGTCTTCACTGTCATTTCTCGGTTTACTTTGGAGCCTAGTATTACGTTTTTCACCCGCCATTATTGTCAATATTTCACACGACAACACAGAAAAACACAATTTGAAAAGCAAAATAAGAAAACACATTAACATAGCAGTGAAAATAATATCTCGTTAATTGCAAGCGCAGCTGCGAAATACTTGGTGCAAATCTACATGCATGCCAAAACTGTTTTACTGTACAAGAATGAAAAACTACAACTACAAAGGAAATTCTCTCTACAATTACGCGCTAGCAATAAACAAAGGCTGCACTAATTACACAAACTACAAGAACAAAAATCATAAGATTCCAGTGAGGTATCCTCGGCTAAGGGTCGACATATGAAACGTCCCCCTAGAAAAATTATACAGGGCTGTGTTTAAACTGACACAATATTTTTAGCGCAACGGAATCTGACTTTCAATAATCCCTACAAAAGAATGGCCCTGACTAACATTAACCTATACCTTTCACAAATCACTTACCTCACAAAAATCTTCGTTACTCGAACTACTGCAATACAGCGAGCGCCACTACTGCCAGCTAAATAAAAGATTCAAACTACGGAAGGCACTAACTACTGATAGGCATGGTTAGCAAATGAAAGATTTTGATAGAGAAGAAATGATGTATTTACCTTAATAGTCGTAATATATATAGCAGTTCATGACATCCAGTCTTACAAATGTACTGTTTCTGATGGACACACGTCCAGATCATCCGCTCTCAAAAATCCGCCATCTCACTTCCCCACATCCACCACTGCTGGCGGCTCACCTCCAACTGCACAACGCTATGCGCTGTTAACATTCAGCTGCCCAACGCTACAATAGCGAACAACAATGCAAACCAGCCCCAGACGGCACACAGCACAGCCAGTGATTTTCATACAGAGAGCTACGTGGCGTTACCAATATAAAAACCTAAACAGCCTACTTACACTGTGTTCTTTGTACCACCGTTGCTACGAGGGGTCTCACAGACCCGACTTGTGTATCAGTCTGAATTGTGCTCCCTATACTTAACAAAAGGGCTTCACATTCAAGTATGTTGTCTAGATGAAGTAAACAAACACGTTTTGCTTTGTGTTTGAGTAAATTGTTGTCTTTTTTTACTACTTAAGCAAATTGGACAGTGGTTCTAACATTTACATATCATACAGGACAAAAATGGTTACAGAATGTGACTGTCGTGTGTCGTAGCACACAAAGTAGAACAATGAAAGCTACGAGAACCAAACTCAGGTATGAACAGATGAGTAGAAAGCGTGTACGAAAACGTAAGTAAACGGAGTGTCTCCACAATGTCTTTTGAGCGTACTTTTTCCATATGTCGTTTTACCACACAAGGCCACTACACGCAGTCTTTACAAATTAAACTTGGGTGTTTTATGAGACACACAAGCGTAGAGCTATGTAATACATATATTGCGTTTCGTTATCTTCACACTCATAGCACGGCCCTCTCTTAGGTATCGTACTTTGGTTCATACTCCCATCGTCTTGCTGTTCGATCCCCGCCAGTCTGTTGACAGATCTTTTGAGAGGTCGGTTGATTTGCTGAGTGCCAGCCCTGTGTAGTAACTGGCCTCTGACGAGAGCCTTCCCAAGCCATTTCAGAAAGCCTCTCCTCTTGGTCTCCCCCTGGTTTTTAGCTCTGAAGATGACGAGACTATTTATGCTTGCTACATTCAGTAGGCAACGGCCACCTTCTAGTTGTTCTTCCTACATTATAGGTGGCACACATCGGATCTACTAAATTTATCCCACCCGTAGTAGCATTATTCACACTCATAGCACGGCTCTCTCTTAGGTATCGTACTTTGGTTCATACTCCCATCGTCTTGCTGTTCGATCCCCGCCAGTCTGTTGACAGATCTTTTGAGAGGTCGGTTGATTTTCTGAGTGCCAGCCCTGTGTAGTAACTGGCCTCTGACGAGAGCCTTCCCAAGCCATTTCAGAAAGCCTCTCCTCTTGGTCTCCCCCTGGTTGTTAGCTCTGAAGAAGACGAGACTATTTATGCTTGCTACATTCAGTAGGCAACGGCCACTTTCTAGTTGTTCTTCCTACATTATAGGTGGCACACATCGGATCTACTAAATTTACCCCACCCATAGTAGCATTATACAGAGTTATCATCTCCGGCTTCATTTCTTCTCCAGTTGTTGCATCTATTTGCCAAATATACTTGTAAAATCATTTCTACGTCTTGTGTTCACCAATTGTGGGGGAATTCTCGTCTTGTCACTCTTTTGGGAACAGTAAGGGAAGAACATGTTCTTCAAGAGAATAGTGTGTTGTGCAGGTTTTGGTGAACGAATCAAATATATTTCATATAGGAGCCGATTTATCCTCTTTTCGCCTGTCGGACCTCGTTGACGTATCGTCAAACCTCAGACACTGTGCCAGAAACCTGTATCTCTGTAGGGTCATTGTAGAGTAGAATAATTCCAATCGTGTTCCGTCTCTGTCCCAGAGGTCTTCCAAATTAACCCTACCAATCTTGTAGATTCCACCCAAATACAACACATCAAGAAATGCTTCAATTTCACCTTTATCTTTCTCATGCATGAAGGTCTGACACGAAGTGTATCTCGACTTAGCGGATTCGATACATTGGTTAGTCTGTATCACTACTTCATCCATTATTCCATCCGTGACAAACAGTCACCATATTTCTACATCTGGCCTTTCAGTCTTTGCCATTCCTCTCACACAAGGAATATGTGGCACCATACTATGTGACCTCGTTCTGATATGAGGAGTATGCATGTCTTTCATCCATTTAGTTCGCTTGTCGCTACCAACAAAATATTTCTTATTGTTCTGATATCTATCACTGTCATCCCCACTTTCGTCGCTTTACGTATCGTGTTCACTATATAGTTCGACGTCTACGTCTCCACCTTCGTCACCTTATTCCTCACTAATGATTTCATTTCGCAGTGCATCGTTACACAGATCTTCTGTTACATCCTTATAGCCCTCATCTGAAATAAATAGGCTGATTCAGCAATTTGAATGTGACTACAAACGTATTTGTGTTGGGACAAACGATACCATCGTAGCTACTCTGGGTCCTATAGCCCCAACAAGTACTTACCTACTTGCTGTGGTCGGTCTGGCAGACCCAAACACACTACGCGCACTCCTAGACAGTGGACTTCCGCCGTCACTTGACGAGCAAATGGCACAGCTGTGCATGATAGGAAGCTACAGGGAACGCTGCTCGTGTGCAGTGTTGGGTACCTAACGAAAACGAATCGTTCACACAAGTCAGAGCCCGGGAGACCCACCAGTAGCAATGCAGGGTTAAGTACGCGAATGGAGCTTTCAGCTTTGCTCTTTCTTGGGGCGATTCTGAATGTAGTATGTTGTCGGAAAGTCTGATCGGCGGCCTGAATGAAATTTTCCGCTGTGTAGTATTCGGACACGTACTGATCAACAGCGACACCGATCAAACGCGCCTCCGACGGCTGGTCGGTGCTGTCGACACGTTAGTGTCGGCGGCTGGGCATGTTTTCGCTCTGCGGCGCGCGCACGCTCACTCACACACACACACACACACACACACACACACACACACTCACACACACACGGTGATTAATGCCGCGTGGCCTGGCACGCCACGGTTCGGCTCCCTGCGCTGATTTATCAAAGCTGCCGGTCTGTGCTATGTGCGCCTGGCGCGCCGCTCTCATGCACTCCTGCCCTCACTGCATTACCCATCCCCCCCCCCCCCCCCCCCCCCTCACGCTACATCGCACCCTGCTGCTGCCTCGGGTCGGGCGCTACCGCGACCCCCGCAGCGCGATGCGGCGCCCATGTACTCTCATTCTCCCGTCCCTCCATGTCGAACGTCGAGAGCCGTATATCGAAATCTGAACGAAGGCCTTGTTCCTGTTGCAGTTAGTTTAGTGATGTCCGACGACGCTTTGTCATTAGGCCAAAGCGCAACGTTGTGACATAGATTGCCGCGGGAAGCTTGTGCATTGTTCCCCAAGCCTGCGCTTGTCTGACGGGTAAATGTAGCTTTGTATTCTTATTGATGATTTTGGGATTGATGAATAGAGTGAGTGACACCTGTTCTGGCGCCGGGACATAGAGCGGTGATTGAGAACGCGTCTGCCCACAGCCAGGCGCCGACTTTCGAACTAGAGCTGTGGAGGAATATCGATATTTTATCAGAATGTAATACCTTCTAGATATATCGAAAATTCTTCCATGATGATAGCGATAAATACGGCCGATATTATTTTCCATGATATATCCGTGCATCGATATGGAAATGGCAGTATCGAGCGCCGGTGTCTTTATTTATTTATTTTTTTTCGCAATTTTCGGCAAATATTTGAAACTGCTCCTTTGAAACTGTAGTAAACATAATTTTACTTTCACTGTGTATAAGAGTCTTACTACTTGAATTTTCATCACGTCCGTACTTTCTCTTTGACTGTTTGAAGCAAGTATAGATGGCTCAGAGTAGTAGTCCAATTGCACTTGGGGGTGGGGGGTGGGGGGGGGGGGTGAATGGAATAACAAGAATGGTTCAAATGGCTCTGAGCACTATGGGACTTAACATCTGAGGTCATCAGTCCCCTAGAACTCAGAACTACTTAAACCTAACTAACCTAAGGACAGCACACACATCCATGCCCGAGGCAGGATTCGAACCTGCGACCGTAGCGGTCGCGCGGTTCCACACTGTAGCGCCTAGAACCGCTCGGCCACCCCGGCCGGCGAATAACAAATTTCCTAGTGTGAAGAAATAACACACTGAGATTGCGTGAAGAAAAAAAAAAAATTAACGCAACTAGTATGCTACTTCTTCATATCAGCAAGCTTCAGAAACAGTTGCTGAAAATGAACAAAAATCTAAATGACAATATTGGTCGTTGTCGTGGGCGGAGACTTGTTAGGAGAAATTATGACGTAATCGGATTCCCGATATTTTAAAAATATCAGCAGTCCTAGTTCTAACCACACACACCTGTGGGGGTCGAGCAATTCCTCAAGAGTGCTTACGTATCCGATCTCGCTATTCGAGGTGTTAGTTAAGTCAGCGATTTAATCTGTACCTTTAAGTTACTGAAATATTACTATAAAACTTCGTTGATGTTTCGGGCCATATAATCATCATCATCATCATTATCATTAAATGATGTGGCCTCTTCGAGTCGTGGGTTCAGGTAGGCTTTCAGCAGTCTTCTCCAAGTGGGACGGTCTTGGGCAGTTCTCTGCCAGGTGTTACCAGCGACTTCTTGATGTCTTTGTCCCATCTGTCTGGTGGTCTTCCTCTAGGCCTCCAGTGCTCTCTCAGACTCCACTCCAGTACTAGCTTCGTCCATCTGTTGTCTTTTCTCCTTGCAAGGTGGCCAGCCCACTGCCATTGCAAGGAACCTACTGTCTCTAAGATGTCGTTAACCTTCGTCACATACCGGATGTCATCTGCCCTTTCCTATCCTTTCTTGTATAGCCCAGTATTGATTTCTCCATGGCTCTCTGTGCTGTCCTAAGTTTCCCTTTTGTAAATGCCGTTTCAAAGGGACTGCCAGCTGGTTAGAGTCCAGTCAGGCAGATACGTAGACAGACACCAACTCACTGCGCAGATTCCAAATTTGTCGCATCTCGCACCACAGCCCGACTATCAGCGGGCCGATCTTAGACAGCAAGAGTGGGTACAGATTCTTCAGTTAGCAAAAATGGAACTTTTCATTTATAAGAACGAGACTCCGTGACACAGATAAGGGTTCAAGACACAGTTTTAATCACTCTTCTGCGACTTAAGTTCTGCCGTGTGAACACCTCGCAGACGAAGTGAAAGCATAAGTTCACAGTATTTCTGTGCTGGTTTAGATAAGAGTACACGTAACTGGGAGACGCATACTGACGCACTGAAGGTAGTAGCGGATCATGTACTGCCTGCTGTCAGGCCGGAAGCACTAATCGTGGTCTCTTATTGCCAATACTGCGCCGACACTAGGATTTCAGTTGACAACCCGCCACTCTTGCCGATACTGTCATTTTTCCTCAGGGCAGAAAATCGTTAATACTGATATGAAGCATCCTTCGCTGTGAACAGTACACAATACATTGAATGATCTTCGATAACTATTGTCACTATTCTCCATGCCTTCTTTAATAGTGCCACAGCCATCGTAAGAATTTGCACGACCTCTGTACACTCACACCGAATAGCAGACGTGGTTAACTTACGCACAGAAACTCATACTGAAAACATTTCGCAATTTTTGTCCTTGACAGTCCATTTCTGATTTCAGTTTACAAGCCCCACTCCCTGCCAAAGTCAAGAAGATGCGCGAGTGTTTACATTAAGAGAAATAGCATCGAGATATTCATCAGCTATTCATTATCTTTTTAAAAATAAATGAATAAACAAAATCCATTATCGAACGGTCATACACTTAGCCTGTTACACATACATTTGACCAGTTGCTGGCGCCCCAGTTGTCAGCGACCGAAAGTAGGGAGGAGACTACGCAGCAAGCAATCTGGGCTCTTCGTTTTCAGTGTGGTGGTAATTTTCGAGATCGCTTCGAACAAATGGGCCAGGAAAAAGTATCTGATGCACCATCTGCTGCAAGAAAGAAGTAGTAACTCTTTAGTCAAAGTTTTCTGTGATGATGTGAGAAAATGTAGTAGTACGTCTTTTCCTTACGTAAGGCGTCAGTAAGGGTAGTTTGTGGTTTTTGCTATTTCTTCCATGGCTGAAGTTCCGCTAGAGTGAAGTAAACTGCTATATAAAATTATTGCATTACATTATTATGAATGATTTTATTGTAATGTGTTCTGTTTGGTGTTTTAAATCGTTGAAACAGTATTGTTCAATAGATTTTGTTAGTTGTAACACGTATTTTCCTCGTTGTTGAAAAAAATGAAACTGAAATTACTACAAAAAAAATTTATAAAACTATGATGAAATGTCAATAAATATTTCAAGTAAATAATTTTCCTATCGTTTCTACTTGGGGTGTAGCAAAATTGTAGATATTACGTTTTAATAAGAATTGCTTGTAAACTAAAATTATTGCTGATCTAGTTCTTTTTCCTTTGTCGCCCAGTTTTCTCACCCACAATGGTATCAACTACACTGGTGTCCAAAATTAAAGCAACAAAACGCTATTTCCCGCTCCTGTGTGTAATTCGCTATACAATCATACAAACTGTCTACACATGTCCGTACGATCGTGTTCAACACGGAAATGGCATTTCGGTCAACAGACAACCACGCCAGCAATGACGTCAGGGCACCTATGAGGGCGGTAGTCTTTGCAGGGTAGTCCCACATCCACGTGTATACAGTTACAGACGGTGTATGACACAGAGAAGGCGCCTACCTTACCAAACGGTTTGCGGTGGAGGGCCGTAGGAAAAATCGAAGCAGAACAGTCGCAAACTGATGTGGCCTGATGACTTAATGTGAATCATTCTGTTGTTCCTCGGATGTGGCGAGACAGTTTATAGAGGCCGAAAATGTATCTAGAAGACCAGGGCAGGGCCGACCATGTGTGACATCAGAAAGAGAAGACCATTATTTGGCACGACGGTGCCGCCTTAGTACCGCATGGCAACTGGCATCCGACATCGCAACATCCACTGGACGTTTGTACCGAGGTAAACGATGACAGAAGGCTTCAGCAGAGTGGCCTTTATTGTCGAAGACGTTCTGTATGTGTACCTCTAACGCGTATTCGCAGAAGGTAACGGCTAGAATGGAGGATCAACACGCCACCCGGACGTCGAACAGTGGCTCTGTGTTCTTATCACAGACCGATATCAAGGAGAATCCCTAATGGTATGGGCCGGGAGTATGTTGACCACTCGAACACCTCTTCATGAAATTGTACAGGTGAAGATTTAACTGCTGTCAGGAATCGTAACAAGATCTTGAGGATCTCATGTGCGGTTGTTGCGGGCCCAGACTTCGTGTTGATGGATGATAATGCACGACCTCATAGAGCACGGTTGGCTGATGCTTTCTTGGAAGCTGAAGATATTGGACGCACCGCGTGGCTCGCGCTTTCTCTCGATTTGACTCTCCAAGACTTGTCAGCAGCTGTGCAGGAGGAACGGCCGTCATTGCGTAAACGTGAAATTGATGACATCATCCACAGCATGCCCCGTCGTTGTCAAGCCTTCATTGCTGCCAGAGGTGGTCACACCCCATACTGAGCGCAGTAACCAGTTGTCAGAGTGGGTGTGTAAACCCGTTAAGGGGGGTAGGACGTCAAACGGGACGACTTGGAGCTGGAGAGACAACACAGGACATTTTAATTTCCACTGTTTATTCTTTCAAAAATAAATTCATAAAAATTTGTCAGAATGACCAGAAAGGATTCAGGATTTACTTATAGTGGTGTCAGTTCAAAAATATAAGAAAATAATTTATTTTTTTACATTTGTATTTCACCTTTTTTCACTTACCATTGGCTGCATTTGTTGCTATAGGTACACTTTTCTTCATACGTAAGCGAGATTCTTGGATGAATTTTGCACAGCATACGAACCATACTTACAGGTGTATGAAACTCTAGAATTTTCCAAATCTATTAAAAACTGTGGTAAAAATTGAGATAATTAACTATAAAATTTGAGTTTTTTCTAAACATGAAGTTTAATATATAACAGCACATTCATTTTTTCATAAATTAAATAATTTCTAGAGTTGCATACACGTGTAAGTATGGATTGTATGCTGTGCAAAATTCATCGAAGAATCTCTCTTACTTATGAAGAAACGTGTACCTATAGCAACAAACGCAGCCATTAATAAGTGAAAAGAATGATGAAATTTCACAAGTAAAAAAAATTATTTTGTTATGTTTTCGAACTTCCACCGCAATGAGTGTGAAACCTGAATCCTTCCTGGTCATGCTGACAAAGTTTTATGAATTTATTCGTAAAAGTATAGACAGTGGAAATTAAAATGTCCTGTGGTGTCTCTCCTGCTCCAAGACGGCCCGTTTGACGTCCTACCCCCCTTAAGCTGGAAAAAACGAAGAAAATTGTTGTCCGCCGTTATGGATGTTGCAGTTGTTTACGGTACGTATTCTTGGCATTGTTTCTACTTTTCTGTCATCTGTCGATACTTTTTTTGTGGCAAAATAAACGCAGCCTTGCAGAATTTCGGTTTGTTGCTGTGATTTTGGACACCAGTGAATTTCGTCCCGCTTCCGTGTGCTGTTATAATATTCAGTGGAACATTGCCCTATATCATCGTAAGGCGTTCAGTTAGATGATAAAACGCTATGTAGCAGTCGTCGTCTTTTGAATACGAGCCTCAAGTAATCTGGTCGTCGTCTGGTTGCTAAACACAAAGCAGACAGGTGACTTCCTTCAAGCTATGTCTTTCGTTCCCCTATCGCTCCTTCGCCAGATCCAGCGACTCGTCGGTTGTGGCAGCCAAGTGCGTTAGCGACCGTACTCCGTTTGTTTTCTAGTTGCTGGCACCCAGTCGATTGTGCGTGAGGTGTATTAGGTACTCGTATACAGAAGCCATTTAAGAAAGGATGCGCGACCTTCGTCTACGAGAAAAAATAGGAGATTTTGTTTTCCCCGTTGGAGACAATGTGCATGTCGCCCGCTGCTGTATCAGTGTTACTGACGGCCGCCTGTTTTCGTGTGTTGCAGTGAGCAGCCGATCTTCTCGTGCAAAGCGCACGTCTTCCACATCGACCCCAAGACGAAGCGCTCGTGGATCTCGGCGTCCAGCGCGGCGGTCAGCGTCTCCTTCTTCTACGACTCGACGCGCAGCCTGTACCGCATCATCAGCGTCGAGGGCACCAAGGTGAGTGGGTAGCGCGGCCGCGGGAGTAGCGATGCAAAATACCCACTTTTCGGCATTCGTTTGGTCTCGTTTATAACAGGTTTTTATTTTTTATTAGTAACCGGTCAAAAAAGACGTAAATATCAGTTAACCGTAGTAAACCTGTTTTTAAAAAACGAGTATTTTTTTCGTAAAATTTCCATTACCTTGAAATACTGCGCGTCATAGGAAATGAGAAACGCTGTCATTGCTATTTTAATAACAATGCCGACAGAAACGAGCATTGGTACAGCATTGCTGAGACAATAATGTACCTGTTACCACGTGGCGTGGTCTGTTGGGTGGTACGCGTGTACAAGGCGAGTGCAAGACTTGTTCCATCTGGTAATATGGTAGTTTCAAGGTGTCGTTGACGGACATCAGTTGTATTACAGAATGACTCCATACCTAGACTGGAAGTATTTTATGAAGTGCCGTACCAGTGAAATACAGTGCTCAATTTCCTTTAAAAGATTAAGAACTGGAGGAACCACAACAAACTTGCGACGCCATACAAGGAGAAAACTTACGACTTAAGTTTATTTCTAGTTTACAATAAAAATTAAAAGTAGTTAATCTATTGCCTCTGTCTACGTAATATGCCTTTATCTGCTTGTAGCCCCTGAAAACGAACAAATGAACACGAAAAATTGAGTTCTTCAAACTCAGTTTTCACCCTTTAGCACTGGCTGTTCCTAATGCCCAAGTAGCGTTATGATCCTCGATTACAAAATTATATTTGAGCAGAATTTCAAAACATTGCAATCGATAGGAGAATACTGGAGATATTTTGTAGTATTCAGCCACTTACCACTTTTTTAGAGAAAAGCAGCGAACGGTGTAAGTCTTCTTTTTATTTGCCACTTTAATTTAGTATTTTGATTCTATGTATCTTGAAACTGAGAGAGCCAAAAATTTTCAATTTTTGTTCAGTTTGTCAGCGGCGTACGAACGCAAAGAAGACAGCGAAGAGTGGATGAAAGCGACAGAAAGGGCTTCACAATAGAGGTAAAGGAAGTTCGCTTTTTGTGTACTAAAATTGCCCTAATTGGTCAAAGTACAAGACAGAAGGGATTATTCCTTCAGGTATTGAAATTCCCCATGCAAAGCACCATCCGAAGCGTAAGGAATTAGTTCTAAACAACAGCGTTTGGAACAGGACACTGGAGGGAAGTAGATATTCAGCAACTGATACGCTGAGAAGGTTGAAACCACTGTTACGTAGAGGTAAAACAGTGGCAACAGGATAAGTAGCTGGTGCTGATGAGATAACAAGACGGATATTTGGCAATAAATAGACTAACGTCGTATCACAAGACTGACTTTGTAAATATTTATGGAACGACAATCCTAAGATTTGTGCCGACAGTGAGCGAGGTGTTCCGGACGCTAGACTGGGATCGCATTCATGATCATGATGGACCCTGTCCGGGCCTCTTCATCCGGGTTTTGGGGTTTCCATGATTTTCGTGAAATCACACGAGTCGAGATCATAGACGCTTCCGGCGGCAAGTCTCTCCTACCATTATCTGGACTAGAGGATTAGCCCAGTTAACGGAGGCCAATAAAGGTCGAATTGAGTGAAAATTAGTGTAGTCACAAATTTTTGTACAGTGGTAGGAGGGAGTGCCATGAAAAATACAAAAAAATACCTACTGGTGGTGGAGTAAGAGCGTGAATGTGGGGCGTTTGGAGGTTCTTAGAATAAATGAAAACTGCGGCTTCTAGCGAAAATGTTTCCCATTACAAAATTAAACTATATTGAATTTCCTACAAAGAAGGTTCTATTCAATTTTTTCTCCAGCAATAATAGTTTCGCGTTACAGGGGATGGGAAAATCGCATATTATTAAAAATAGTGTTTTAACGGTGTAAAATTAATGTTTATCTTTAAATGAATATGGTTGAAAAAATTATGAAGTGTGTGTACCACATCCAAATGCAGTAATGCCGTATTAAGGAATAAGTGTGTGCTAGGGGTGTAACAAAGTAGCGGGGATGGCGGGTGGCGGAGGGAGGGGGAGTGGGATGGAGGCTGGAAGCGCGAGGAAAGGTAGGTCTCAGGATTGTGTTGCCCCCCAGGGGGTCCACAACTCTTTTGTGGACACGTGCGTAGCGAGCACGGGACCCCGAGCTAATGTGGCCCTCCTTCCTTTCCGGGCTGCATACCTTCCCTTCCCTTTCCGCATCCCTCCCCGTCCCCCATCTTCGCCCCCCCCCCCCCCCCACACCTCTGGCTCTTTACTTCCCTTTCTCCCCCTGTGGGAGTATGGTTTGTGCCTACGTCCGGAGACGGACGCTCGAAACTGTTCCAAATTCCTTGCTTTTACACTTGCAAGTCCTCGTCCTTCCTCTGTCCTTCTCTTTTGCTTCCCTCTTCTCCTTGCCCTTTTCTCCGCTGCGGCGTTTGAGACCCCCTTTTCTTTCCTTTCCCTTTCTCTTTTTTCCTCCCTGTGCGTGTCTGAAGGCCGACCCACGCACTTCCATGCGTAGCCGGTGACGGGGTAACGCGTAATTCCCCGCCCCGGGTAGACAGGTAGGACACGTACGTACCCCCTGGTAACGGCCAGGCCCAGGGAGGGGTGATTACCCGAGCTGATACCTTCCGAAAGTGCCGATTGGTCCCTCCGTCCGTTTGTCGGGAGGTGTGACCTGAGGTGTGAACAATCACCTAAGGCGGGTGTGCCCTCGGTGAGGGCCCCCACAAGGGAGGAGCGCGCCATCGGAGACGCCGGTAATCATGGGGGATTCTTCCGCAATGGTTTCCTCACCTTCCACTATGTCTGCTCACAAACGTAAGTTCACTGAGTCTCAGCCACAGACGGTTCTTCCATCGTTGCCACAGTTCCTTGTTGTTTCTCGGTCTGACGAAGGTCACGACTTTTCCACGGTCAACCCTTTCATTATTCAGAAAGGTGTCGACGCAATTGCGGGTCCTGTAAAGTCTTGTCCCAGATTACGGAATGGCACCCTGTTATTAGAAACACACAGTGCCCTCCAGGCTCAAAAATTGCTGCGTACTTCTCTGCTCCACACCTTCCCTGTCCGGGTGGAACCGCACCGTACCTTAAATTCCTCGCGTGGAGTCGTTTATACACGCTCCCTCGATGGATTGTCTGACGAAGAAATTCAGCACTACCTGTCTGACCAGGGCGTCACGGCTGTTCATCGGGTTATGAAAAGGGTTGACATGAACATCATTCCAACCTGCACTGTCTTCTTGACATTTGACAAAGTTCAACTCCCATCAAAAATCAAAGCAGGCTATGAGATAATTTCCGTTCGCCCTTATGTCCCAAACCCTACGCGTTGCTATCGATGTCAGCGGTTCAATCACACCAGCCAGTCCTGTTCCAATCCGGCCAAATGTGTTACGTGTGGCAAGGATGCCCATGAGGGTGCTTGTCCACCTCCATCCCCTCGCTGCATCAACTGTATGGGTGACCACGCTGCTTCCTCTCGAGATTGCCCCGTTTTTAAGGACGAAAAGCTCATCCAGGAAATAAGAGTGAAGGAAAAGGTGTCGACCTTTGCTGCTCGAAAGTTACTCGCCAGTCGACAGCCCACCGTGCCTCAGAAAGGAAAATACAGCACTGTCCTTGCTTCTCCTCGGCCAACAAAGGAGGCGGCCACGCAGACTTGCGACCTCACATTTAGTACCACGGTCGTCAGATCGGCCAGCGCAAAGATCGCCCGTTCAACCTCACCACTTTCGCCTGCCCACTCTATGGCTCACCCTTCGTCGGGTTCTGCTAAATCTCGAGCCCAAAAGTCAGACGCCAAGTCTTCGAAAAAAGAGCATTCTCGTGAAGAGTTTTTACGTACTGCAACTTCACAACCATCGGTTCCTCCTTCATCTAAACATCATACCTCCAAGAAGGCTACGAAGAAACACAGTTCCTCTCCTTCTCCGCCAAGGCGTGTCCCATCTACAGCACCACCTGGCGGAAATCGCCCTCGGCCATCTTCTGTGTCGCCGAGGCGCACTGCTGGTGGCCGGTCAACTGGCCGATCGTTGGTGGCAGGAGCTGCTCCTGACCAACCTATGGATCAGGATCTTCTGCCTTCGACTGAATGCCATTCCATGCTGTCGGTCGCAAGCTCTGATCAGTCGTTGAGTTGACAGCGACCTTGGTCACATTCCTCCATTTTCTGTTCACCCTATGTCCATTATCCACTGGAATATCCGCGGCATTCGCGCCAATCGGGATGAATTGTTGATCCTCTTACGATCCTACTCGCCGGTCATCTTCTGTCTTCAGGAAACAAAGATGTGTCCCCATGACCGCTTTGTTCTCCCTCATTTTCAGTCCGTCCGATATGACCTCCCCTCTGTTGAAGGCACTCCAGCCCATGGAGGACTCATGATTCTGCTCCATGATACTCTCCATTATCACCCAATCCCCTTAAACACTTCCTTCCAAGCTGTCGCCGTCCGTCTTTCCCTTTCTGGATACACGTTCTCTCTTTGTATGGTATACATTCCATCGTCTACACCAATGGCACGAGCTGATCTCCTTCATCTTCTTGATCAGCTTCCACCCCCCTATTTGCTGGTTGGGGACTTCAATGCCCACCATCCGCTTTGGGGATTTCCACATCCTTGTCCACGTGGCTCACTATTGCTAGACGTCTTCCACCAAGCGGATCTAGTCTGCCTCAACACTGGGGTCCCCACATTTTTGTCTGTCTCCACGGCAAATTTATCTCATTTGGACCTTGCGGTCGGTACTGTTCCGCTAGCTCGGCGCTTCGAATGGTTCGCCCTTGATGATACACACTCGAGTGACCACTTTCCATGTGTTCTTCGACTGCAGCCTCAACTGCCATATATGCGCTCGCGACGCTGGAAGTTTGCCCAAGCCGATTGGACACTTTTTTCGTCTCTAGCGACATTCGATGACCGTCGCTTTCCCAGCGTCGACGATGAGGTCACACATTTTACCGACGTTATTCTCACAGCTGCGGAACGTTCAATACCACGCACCTTCGAATTGCCCCGGCGCCCCCCAGTTCCTTGGTGGAACGAGGCATGCCGTGACGCAATACGTGAGCGGCGACGTGCTCTTCGCATTTTCCGTCACCATCGAACTTTGGCCAACTGTATCCGATATAAGCAGCTCCGTGCGCGATGCCGTCGCGTCATCCGCGATAGCAAGAAGGCAAGCTGGAAATTCTTTATTAGCTCATTTAACACCTTCACTCCCTCCTCGGAAGTTTGGAGTCGGCTTCGACGGTTCTCAGGCGCGCCTAGTTTCTCCCCGGTCTCTGGGCTCACTGTCGCGCATGATACCTTAGTGGACCCCGTCGCAATTTCTAACTCATTGGGTCAGCACTTTGCTGAGATTTCGAGCTCTTCAAATTACCCGCCAGCGTTTCTCCCGAAGAAACGTGCAGCGGAAGTGCGACATCTTGCTTTCTCCTCTCAAAATCGCGAAAGCTGCAATACTGTTTTCTCCATGCGCGAACTCCAACATGCACTCTCTTCTTCTCGCTCCTCCGCCCCAGGACCGGATGGTATCCATGTCCAAATGTTGCTGCATTTATCAACCCATAGCCTGCGTTACCTCCTTCGCCTTTACAATCGAATTTGGACCGACAGTACCTTTCCCAGGCGATGGCGGGAAGCTATTGTCGTTCCCGTTCCGAAACCTGGAAAGGACAAACATCTCCCCTCTAGCTATCGCCCCATTTCTCTCACGAGTAGTGTCTGTAAGGTTTTGGAGCGTATGGTGAATTACCGTTTAGCTTGGTGGCTGGAATCCCGCAGTCTTTTAACACCAGCCCAATGCGGATTCCGAAAGCATCGTTCTGCCGTTGACCATCTTGTTGCTCTCTCCACTTATATCATGAACAATTTTCTCCGGAAACGCCAAACGGTAGCAATATTTTTTGATCTGGAGAGAGCATACGATACCTGTTGGAGGACAGGCATCCTCCGCACACTGTTCTCTTGGGGCTTTCGAAGCCGGCTGCCCCTTTTTCTTCGCGAATTTATGGCAGAGCGCACATTTAGGGTGCGGGTGAACACTACTCTCTCCCGTACTTTCTCCCAAGAAAACGGGGTACCCCAGGGCTCCGTGCTGAGTGTTGTACTGTTTGCCATCGCCATTAATCCAATTATGGATTGTCTCCTTCCTGATGTCTCGGGCTCCCTCTTTGTGGACGATTTTGCGATCTACTACAGCTCTCAACGGACCAGCCTTCTTGAAAGACGTCTTCAAGGATGTCTCGATCGCCTCCACTCGTGGAGCATCGAAACCGGCTTCCGTTTCTCACCCAGTAAGACCGTTTGTGTTAATTTTTGGCGACGTAAGGAGTTTCTTCCGCCCTCCTTACATCTAGGTCCTGTCAACCTTCCGTTTTCCGACGTCGCTAAATTCTTGGGTCTTATGTTTGACAGAAAACTGTGCTGGTCCTCCCACGTTTCCTATCTTTCGGCTCGCTGTCTGCGTTCCCTTAACACCCTCCGTGTCCTGAATGGTACCTCTTGGGGAGCGGACCGAGTGGTCCTTCTCCGCCTCTATCGCGCCTTAGTGCGCTCGAAATTGGATTATGGAAGCATAGTCTACTCCTCTGCTCGGCCGTCTATTCTTCGGCGTCTCGACTCTATCCACCACCGTGGATTACGTTTAGTGTCTGGAGCTTTTTACACCAGCCCTGTGGAAAGCCTTTATGCTGAGACTGCTGAACCTCCGCTGTCCAATCGGCGGGCAGTCCTTCTGAGTCGTTATGCTAGCCATCTGTCTTCCATGCCTGCTAATCCAGCCCATGACCTTTTTTTCGACGCCTCCGTTGATGTCGGGTATGCAGGCCGCTCCTCCTCCCTGCTACCCCCGGGAGTCCGCTTCCGTCAACTGCTCCATTCTCTTTCCTTCTGCTTTCCTAAAACCTTCTTGACAACTTGGGGTACAGCACCGCCTTGGCTCCGTCCCCGGATCGACTTGCTCAGAGACCTATGTCAATTTCCCAAGGATGGTACCCCTACACTTGTTTACCGTCGGGCATTTGCTGCTCTATGTGCACAAATGACGGAAGCCACATTTATTTACACCGATGGCTCGAAAACATCGTTAGGTGTAGGGAGTGCCTATATTGTTGGCGACACCCCAAATCACTTTCGGCTTCCCGACCAGTGTTCGGTTTATACTGCGGAGCTTTACGCTGTTCTCCAGGCTGTCCACTACATCCGCCGCCATCAGCGGATACAGTACGTAATCTGCTCAAATTCTCTCAGCTCTCTCCTAAGTCTCCAAGCTCTTTACTCTGTGCACCCTCTGGTCCACCGGATTCAGGACTGTCTGCGCTTGCTCCACCTGGGGGGCGTCTCGGTGGCGTTCCTCTGGCTCCCGGGACACGCTGGTATCTGTGGAAATGAGGCGGCCGATATAGCGGCCAAGGCTGCAGTCTCTCTTCCTCGGCCAGCTATTCAGTCTCTTCCGTTTACCGATCTACGGAGCGGTTTATGTCGCCAAGTTGCTCATTTATGGCATGCGCATTGGTCAACACTTCCCCATAATAAATTGCGGGAAGTGAAAGCCCTTCCTTGCGCTTGGACCTCTTCCTCCCGAACGCGTCGTCGGGAGGAGGTAATTTTAGCTAGACTCCGGATAGGGCACTGTCTTTTTAGTCATCGACATCTTTTAAGCGGTGATCTTCCCCCACTCTGTCCCCACTGCTCTCAGCTGTGGACGGTCAGACACCTTTTAATTGAATGCCCCTATTTTAATCCGTTACGCTCCCGTCTACAGCTATCGCCTGATCTATCGTCGCTTTTAGCAGATGACACGCGCTCAGCTGACCGCGTTCTACGGTTTATTAGTGACAGTGAAATGACGTCAGTCATTTGAAGCTTTTTTTGGGGGACAACCAACCCCTTTCTATAGTGGATTTTTAAGCATTCCTTCTGCCTTTAGTTTCTCAAATTTTATGACTTTGTTCCCATTGCTGCTGATTTTAAATTTCGTTTTTTTCCTGTTTTCTACGTCACGGTCTGGGCGCTAATGACCATAGATGTTTTGCGCCCTAAAACCACAAACAAACAAAAAAAAAGGATTGTGTTGGTCCTTCTTCATAGATCTCCAAACTGAAGAGCGAGCGGGCGGTTTCCCGCGCTCTCTATCCCACTACGTCACAAGAAGCAACTTCAGGGCGTTTACCAAACCTTTACTGATTCTTCTGCAGTTGCCTTATGAACAGCAGGCGACACAGTGCCCAGACATGCCCGGGGTGTTTATTTTCCACAAAGTGCGTTAACACTAAATATAATACAGATATCAGTTGCTAATAATACTAATGCAAGGAACCCATTTGGGCAGATTATATTTAAATCTCTTAATACTTTTCTTATACATTGCTAGAGGGGAAACCGATTTTTCAGTTTTAGCGTTCTTCGGGAAAAGCCACCTCCCCAACACGAGTGCTGCTCGCTTTTCAGTTTACAGACAGACAGACAGACGGACTACATCTTTTCCTGTCCAGTTCTGTCATTTGAGTAGACAAAATAATTTCAGTGAGATCGTGTTTATATATTGGAATTCTTTTCAGTTTAGAAATTGCGTATTCATCTGCATTTAAGTGAGCTTTTATGTAATATATGTTTCCATAAACAAGGATGAGAAGTGATTAATTTGACCTATTTAGTGTTGGTGGGAAAGGTATTGGACAGCCAAATTTGGCCCCTTGCGTCTGTTACTGTCGCCAGCGATTTTTTTAACCATGTTGTAGACACTTGTTGATGAATTAATAAGTAATCAGAAAGTTGGTGCACTTTTATCTGACCTTTGTGTTCTGGTAGACTGCATATAACTCGTTCATTCGGCAAATGCTTTGCAGAATGGGCTGCGCTGAGTGCAGCAACTTACCACCCATCCACAGCACATCTTGCAAGGTGGGTGGCAATATATCTAGTGGAATACGACTGATCATTTTCAAATATAGAACAGTAATGCAGCCGGCCGAAGTGGCCGAGCGGTTCTAGGCGCTTCAGTCTGGAACCGCTCGACCGCTACGGTCGCAGGTTCGAATCCTGCCTCGGGCATGGGTGTGTGTGCTGTCCTTAGGTTAGTTAGGTTTAAGTAGTTCTAAGTTCTAGGGGACGGATGACCTCAGATGTTAAGTCCCATAGTGCTCAGAGTCATTTGAACCATTTTTTGAACAGTAATGCGTTGCTTGAATTACGCTGAAATACTCAAGTTCCATAACACTTAGGCGATATACTCCTGTTGCTGTGGGAGTCAATTTAAGCCTCTGGGCGAGCTGAGACTGGGGTGATGCAGTTGATACCCATTATGATGTGAAAAGTATTCCATCCATTGATAGTGGTAGCAATGAAATCAGCAATGTTGAATGTATCCTACTGACAGCATGGTACACTTGGAACAGGCGCTTCAGTGCAGTAGACAGCTGTCAGCTCCACTTGTTGAGCCTTTTTTTTTTTTTTTTACATAACAACTCGCTTAACTATTTGAAAGAAGTAATCATTTCATAAACTGAAAAGAACACTATGTAAACACGACCTCAATGAAATTATTTTGTCTACTCACGAGAGGGAATTAGAGAGGAAAACTGAAAAGCAAACAGGGCTCGTGGTGGAGGAAGTAGCCTTTCCCGCAAGAATGGTGTCGACAAACTGATCTCTCGTTGGTAGAAATGGGTTCTTCGCCGGGTTGACTTTGCTGAGAATAAAGACGTAGAATGTTGATGGCGTAGAATGTTGATGGCGTAGAATGTTGATGGCGTAGAATGTTGATGGCGTAGAATGTTGATGGCGTAGAATGTTGATGGCGTAGAATGTTGCTGGCGTAGAATGTTGCTGGCGTAGAATGTTGATGGCGTAGAATGTTGATGGCGTAGAATGTTGATGGCGTAGAATGTTGATGACTTTTGTTTTATTGAAAGTACGGTAAGAGTGTTCGCATAAAAAAATCGAAGTGCTTACTTCACCGTCGCGTCGAGTGGCCGCGCGGTTAGAGGCGCCATGTGACGAACTGCGCGCCCCTCCCGCCGGAGGTTCGAGTCCTCCCTCGGACATGGGTGGGTGTGTTGTTCTTAGCGTAAGTTAAAGTTGTGTAAGCCGAGGGACCGATGACTTCAGCAGTTTGGTCGCTTAGGAATTCACACACACTTTAACGTTACTGCATGCCCTCGTACTGCTACAGCAACGACAACAACAACAACAAGAAGTACTACTACTACTACTACTACTACTACTAAAATCACCAGAGGAAGCGACAGAATTCTGTTGTGCGAGGTACCCTCCTGGATTATACGGACACTTACTGATATAAAAGTCTTGCAAATTATGTAAAAATTAAAGCTGTGCTCCGCCCGTATGTTGGTTTGGTCACCACTGTACTTTACCAGCCACGATGACATTGAATGTGGTACGCCCAGCCTTCCTCAGACACATTCAGCCAGATATTTGGGAGAGGGTGTGGGGGCGGGGAGGGGGTATCGGCTGCATTTTAACGTGTACTCGAAATCACGACCCAGCTTCGCATTTTTCACATTAACAGGTCATTGCCAGAGATGAAAGATGCTATAATTGGGGAAAAAATCCACAGGCGATTGAATGTGCAATCCCACGCTTTCGTCTTATCTGACACCCATGAACAACTGAATCTCGCTAAAGATTCTTCTATCACTGTAAAATGTCAGGAAACGGTTTGCCGGTGATTTCTACGTTAAGGGGGGTAGGACGTCAAACGGGCCGACTTGGAACAGGAGAGGCATCACAGGGCATTTTAATTTCCACTGTCTGCACTTTTACAAATAGATTCATAAAACTTTGTCAGCATGACCAGGAAGGATTCAGAATTTACACTCACAGCAGTGGAAGTTCGAAAACATAACAAAACAAATATTTTTTAAATGTGAAATTTCATCATTTTTTTCACTTACTAATGGCAGCATTTGTTGCTGTAGGCACACTTTTCTTCATAAGTAAAAGAGATTCTTCGGTGAACTTTGCACAGCATACAAACCATACTCAAAGGTGTATGAAACACTAGAATTTTCCAAATCTATTAAAAACTGTGGTAAAAATTTGTTTTTTCCAAACATGAACTTCAAAATATAACAGCTCATTCGTTTTTTCGTAAATTAAATAAATTCTGGATTTTCATACTCCTGTAAGTATGGTTTGTATGCTGTGCAAAATTCATCGAAGAATCTAACTTATGAAGAAAAGTGTACCTATAGCAGCAAATGCAGCCATTAGTAAGTGAAAAAATGATGAAATTTCGCACGTAAAAAAATTATTTTGCTATGTTTTCTAACTTCCACTGCAATGGGTGTGAATCGTGAATCCTTCCTAATGATGCTGACAAAGTTTTATCAATTTATCTGTAAAAGTATAGACACTGGAAATTAAAATGTCCTGTGTTGCCTCTCCCGCTCCAAGTCGGCCCGTTTGACGTCCTACCGCCCTTAATACCTTCACGATGTTCTGGTGGAAACCAAGTGTATTCTACCATGCATTGTTGAGACTTTCCTATCGGACGACGGCTGCAGGCACAGTATCTTGTACAGTGCTGGGAGATGGCGCCTATTCCGTACCAGTGTGGCATGTCGGACGTACGCCAGTGGCGCAGTGCTGTGTGGGGCTGCCAGCCGCAGACGGGCAGAGGGAGCCCTGCGACCGCGGCGCTCACCTCATTACCCAGTAACTAACCGCGTCATGTTTATGCAAAGCTCTGCTTAATGACGTGTGCTTCCCCTCCGTGCTGCCTTCCGCTCAGGAGTACAGCCGCAAAGCGCGGTGCAAGACATGTGGTACCGTTCTCTTCCTGTCAGCCTACATTTACACGATTACTCTACAGTTCATACGTCAATGTGTGCTAGGCACCACTTTAAAAAATACATCTCTACTGTTACAAGCGACGTAAGAGTTGGCTGCCTATTTCTGACTTCTTGGAAAATGAACGGCTGTGGACGAATTTTCATTTATGATAGACTATTCTAAAAACGGAATGTTTATGAAGGCTTGATATTAAATTTATTCGTTTGATGGATGTGCAGAACTATTTCTTCAAATAGGTGTACAAAGATAACTGTTCAGCAGATTTCTTCGACGCGTGGTTTGGGGTTTTACGAAATATTACCAAAATTCATTGACATTAGCGGCCCTGTGAGCGAGACACAGAGGGCTTCATTCGGAGGTAAGTATCCAGGCTTTATCCGATGGCGTTTGCCCACGGTTCCTACCGCCAATGTCGTGTTCACGGGGCGAGTGACAGCGTCACGGCCCAAAGGGAAGTGAGCGTGACACACCTTGTCGCTCGCTCCCCCCGCCCCTTCCCCCCACTATGTCTGGCTTGTGCCTGACATAGGCACCCCGCCGATCTCTGCGAACACCGAAAATCGCCATACTGCAGCCTGCGCTAGTCTCGTGTACTGAGCTACCGGAAGCTCTCGAGGATTTCAGGAGAACTTAACAAATAAAACACTTTATGCGTCAGTCACTTGTTTATTTTGCCACTACGTGTTTCGATGGTTCACACCATCATCTTCAGGTGGAGAATTGTTTATTTACACAGCTGTTGTTGGTGAAAAGTACAGACGTCTTTTTACAGGAGCAGACCTAGGTTCAAATGGCTCTAAGCACTATGGGACTCAACTTCTGAGGTCATCAGTCCCCTAGAACTTAGAACTACTTAAACCTATCTAACCTAAGGACATCACCCATGTCCATGCCCGAGGCAGGATTTGAACCTGCGACCTAGCGGTCGTGCGGTTCCAGACTGTAGGCCTAGAACCGCTCGGCCATCCCGCAGGCGAGCAGACCTTGGGCAGTATATGTTATGTTGCGTGTTTTGAGGTATGGTAGAGGTGTAAAAGTTCTGCATTCTACTGCCTGATGTACGTCTTCTCCACTGTCATAATGTTATTTGTACACTGTAAACATAATGTACAGTGGAGAGGACATATAGCAGGCAGCGGTATGCAGAATTTCAACCGCTCTACCGTACCTCAAAACACGCAACATAATCTGCATTGCCCTTGATCTATGTGAAAAGACGTCTGTACTCTTCACCAACAATAGCAATATAAATAAACAGTACTTCACGAGATGATGATGGTGTGGACTGTAGTGGCAAAATAAAAAAATGACTGACCCAAGAACTGTTTTACTTGTATTTATTAACAGTCGCAGCCCTGTTGAAGCCGTCTCTTACGTGCAAAGTATTCGTCAGGAAAACTTTATCCGAGAGGGCTGGTCGATTTCTGTGGTTTCAGTCGCTGTCCTCATTTTGGAGTACAGCTGTGTTGTCCAAGAGAAATACTTTAAAACATGTGCGAGTGAATTTCCGGTCTTCCGAGAATAGCTCCGTGTTTGGAAAGCACGCCCGCCTTGCCTCCGCGAAGCACGCCGCCCCGATATGTGATGTGATTGCGCCGCAGCTAGTGGAGTACTGTTTACCCATTCCTGAGCAGAGGCATACGTGCGTCGCGTCAGCGTATTTGCTTCCCAGTGTCCACAGGGACAGAAATGCCCCTCCTGTGTTTGGCGCTACCATATATCCTTCGGCTTGCCAACCAACTATTTGAAGTCAGCAGGCCGGTTTTGTGGCACCTGAAGCTCGCATTTTCTGTTCGTTGTTACAGTAGTATATGAAAGTATTTTGAGACGTGGCAGTTTCTGCTGCTTTACTTTGCTTCTTGTGGGAGGTTAGGTCTGTGAAAATACTTCTCACCTTTGTTACAGTGCCGTGTACCTTGCGTGGTGTTGTTTCGCCGTGCATCACCAGTTTCACATATTTAAACTGTGACTCGACGTCTTGTATGGCAGAGCCGATGCCATTAGCACACGTACCACACATGAACGATGTCTCTAAGGTGTGGAAACATACGTTGCTCAAAACTACTTGTGGAGAATTATTTTTCCTGAATTGTCGACGTCTGTTTAGGACTTTAATTTCCCGAGTACGGGAAAACTCGTGCTGGATGCGGAGTCATGAGACGGATATTATGTTGATACTACTTGCTCGAGGTCCCGGTCCGCCGAAAAACCAATGGCTGTCAGGAACGTGCTCTGTACTTTTGTTAGGTCCAGAATGCAGTAGGTACCGTAGCTGAGGTTCATGGTGTCGATACACTTTTGTTTGTTATCTTTGTTTCCCAACAATAAATGTCACACTCTTTTCAAAGATAGTGTACAACGTAACGTCATGCTGTTACCTGTGATGAAATGAAACCGTAGATGGCCATAATCTGCCACCTTATCGTATGGAGGTTTCGTTCTCATTAGTTCGGAGTAGTGTTCACTAGGTAATTGCTAATAGAGAGTTGCAGGTTTTTAAAGCAGTTGTTCGATGGTTACTATGGCATTGATGTCCCTCCTCTTTTTTTCTGGTTCATAATTTGCTATATGACACTGAGATGAGATGAATTTAATGTATATACGGGGTGGTTCAGCTGCCTGTACCGCTCTCGTTTTATGCAACCCGCAATGTTATAGCCGTCTTCATAAAGCTAACCGTGATTTTCATATTTCCTCATTCACTATATGTAAAAGTTAGTCCTGCACTAAAAATTAGCAGGACATTTTTGTAGGAAATTTAACGCAGTTAAATTTTGTACTGGGATACAGTTTCGCTGGAGGCCACACTTTTCGTCTTATTCAAGAAAAACCACATAAGTTACCTTCAAACGCCCCCCATTCCACACTCATCGCTCAGCAGTCAGGATTTCTAGTAATCTTGTTCATGACATTCTTTCCTAACACAGCACAAAAATTCCCAACTGCGCCAACTGTTCCCGATATTCAACCATTTTTGGTCATTGTTGATTGCGCAGTTACGCCACCAGCATAGTCGACTACCAAGTTAACGTTATTAATTTAAACATGCCTATGAGGGTAATGAACGAAAAACGACTTTTGTAAACGTCACGCTAAAACTAATTAAGTTAACAGTTCGATCCAAATGTTACCGTAAGAAGCCCAGTAGTTTCGTAGTCAGAAGGCATGAAGAATACAACGATGCAAATGTTTGTTTTATGCTGTTAAAATTCACGTAATTGTTAGGGAAAAATTTACACAAACATCAATTTTAAAATGTGTATGTGCTGGACTAAGATGGTGACGTATTAAGGCCAGTCAGCGAATACCGGCAAAAAGATCAAGTGTAAGAAATAATTTGTGCAGTCGCAAATATTTGCACAGTGGTAGGAAGGAGTGCCATGAATGACATCCTAGAAATCCTGACCGGTGGGGGCTGCATGTGAAAATAGGGCTGCATTTCAAGGTCACTTCTGTACGTGTTGTTTGAAAATTCAAAAACTGCGGCCTGTAGCGAAAACGTATACCACTATAAAATTTAACTACATTAAATTTTCCAACAAAAAGGTCCTGCTCATTTTTTTTTCTGTAGGACTAAGAGCTTGCACGTAGCGAACGAGAAAGTACGAAAATCTTGCGCGTCATTTATCAAGGCCAGCTATAACATTGCGGGTTGCATAAAACGACAGCGGTAGGGGCAGCTGAATCTCACTCTATTAATTTCATACAACTGAGGAATATTTTTGTTACTAATACGCCACCGCCAGGGTCAATATTCTTTCCTGTTTTAGTCTAACACGTCTCGGAGTTACTGCTACAATTCTGTTTTTAGTAACTTTTTTTTTTTTGTTTCATCTACTCCGGTTTATCAGCTTCGCTTGGCCAGGAAATTATGATGTGTTTCATCGTGGGCAAATAAAGGTGATAACCTGAAGCAGACGTAACGCCCCGAAACGTTAATTTAGCCATCTAAAATGGAGTCATACCGTTAGTAAAGGAACGCGTTAGACTAACAGGAGAGTAGAATACTGTTTACGGCGCATTACCAACAAAAATCTTCAAAATTCGGAGACTAAGGTCGCGGATAATCTTTGACTAAATGTCTGTTAATATCTTACAAGTGACCCTTTGCAGTGTTTCAGTTCTTCGGGTATAGTTTAAACGGCATCGCGTAGATGCCAGATAAGTTTGCAACCGTAGTATGACCGTGGTTCACCTCGCTGGATGGGTTTGTGCACGTAGCGCTGGCACATTTTCCCACGCTCGTACAAACGGGTGCTGTAATTGTGGATTATGTTACACCGATAAAACAAGCGAGCGGTAATGAAATTCAGAAATTATCTGCTCTCCATTTCGATGTTTTTCGTGTATAATTAATGGCGCCTGCGGTGGTATTACAAAGATTACGTCTCGCCGTGTAATGAGGACCGATGTGGGACGTAGGCAGGCCTGTGCTGTCTTGCATACGTTCCACAAGTGCCGTCCCGGTAGAAGGAGGTACATTGTTACATTGCCATTGTGAGCTCTAAGGTTTCATCCTTGTGAATGTATCAGAAAGAATGAATCATTTGTATTCTCTCTGGCTAAGTCAGTTCTTTCATTAAATTTCGGGTGACGCCCCGTTATTTGGGAAGCAGAGATCGAGAAGATGTATTTTGGTTATTAGCATCACCTTTTTATGGCCACGATGCAACTCATCGGCGGATAATTACGTTATTGCAGTACCTGTGTTATTCCGAATTACGATGCAATGTTCATTCGGACATACATGAATTAAAAGGGCACGGTGCAATCGACTGTCAAGAAAAAGTCTCCCTTGTACGGGAATATACATAATGAATGTAAGAGTACAGGCTGTAGACACATGGTTAACGACATACGGAAGTTTGGATCTGGTCGTGAGTCGTTCTCACAATAGGAGGGAAATCACAGTTCAAGTCCCGGTCCGGCAAAAATTTTCAACGCAGTCATTCCATTATACAGCTGATGGTTGCCCAGCTCTGAAAAAATTGAAAAACAACGAATCGCCTGGTATAGACAATATCCCAGCCGAACTTCTGAAATCTGGAGGAGCAAAACTGAATCGGGAGTTGTATAATCCTGTTTTCAACATGTACGAGCAGGGTAAAATTCCTACAGACTTTGAGAAAAACATATGAACCCCGTTCCAAAGAAGGCAAATGCTACAAGATGTGAAAATTATAGGACGCTCAGCCTAGTTACTCACGCCTCTAAAATAGCAACCTCAATTATCCTAAAACGCATAGAACAAAAAGTCGAAGCTACACTCTCCGAAGACCAGTTCGGATCCCGGAAAGATAGAGGAACCAGAGAAGCAATATTTGCTCTAAAACTAATAATAGAGAAACGACTAGATAAGAACCTGACAACATACATAGCTTTCGTAGATGTAGAGAAAGCCTTTGATAATGTTAAATGGGATAAGATGTTTGAGGTACTCAAAAAAGTAGGAATAGACTGTAAAGATAGAAAAATGATATGGAACCTGTACAAAAACGAGACTGCAGTTATCCGTGGACGGAAAAAACAAGAAGAGGTGCAGATACGGAAAGGTGTCCGACAAGGTTGCGCACTATCCCCTGTTATCTTTAACGTATACATTGAAGAGGCGCTGAAAAATGTACGGGAAAATTCACAGACAGGTGTAGTAATTCATGGCCAACGAATAGATACGATAAGATATGCCGATGATATAGCTGTCCTGGCTGAAAGTGAAGAAGATCTTGTAGTCCTACTGAGTAGAATGGATAAAGTTATGGAGGAAGAATATAATATGAGAATTAATAAAGCAAAAACAAAAGGAATGGCATGCGACAAAAAGATCAAGTGAAAGTCCAAGTTCATGTAGGCAATGAACTGCTTGAACAAGTTGATAAATTTACTTATCTGGGCAGTAATATTACCAGGGATGGAAGGAGCAAGGCAGAAGTGAGAAGTAGAATTGCTCAAGCAAAGGCTGCTTTTAACAAGAAGAAAAACATCTTAACATCAAAGAGCATCAGCCTTGAAATCAGGAAAAGATTTTTGAAATCATATGTGTGGAGTGTGGGTGTGAAACATGGACTCTCGGGACAGAGGAAGACCAGAAGCTAAATTCTTTTGAAACGTGGTGCTATAGACGCATGCTCAGAATAAAATGTATCGACAAGGTCACAAACGGTTCTGGAAAGAACAGGTGAGAAGAGAAGCTTCTGGAGTTTCATTGTTAAAAGAAGAGTGCAATTTACAGGCCATCTATTAAGACATAAAAGACTCCTGAACACAATCATAGAGGGATATGTCGAGAGAAAAAGACCAAGAGGAAGACCACGACTGAGGTACATGGATCAAATCGTGAAAGATGTGGGATGTGACACCTATAAAGAAATGAAAAGCTGAAAGACGCACAGAGACAAGCTGCCATTGTAGCTGTTGCAAGCCAATCCTTGGATTGACCACTACAGAAAAAGAAGGTTGCCCATATTCGCAACTGCGAATACATTTCATTATAACTCCGATGTCGTATTATTCATCGTATTATTCATCAATTAGATGGCATGAACGTGCACCTCCCGTTAATAACGCAGGTGTAACCGCTGCTCATGCCCGTCTGCATGTTGCGTGATGTAGGGCACAGTGGCGCGATATTACATTTGCAGTACTTGGTACGTTGTAGACCCCAGAGACGGTACATGGTCCTGGCTATGTCTCGGCTGTACAACACTGAAAGGTATATCTGAGAAGGAAGCCAGATTTTAAGCCTGCTGACTCACCAAATGTACTTGGCGTCAAATATAAACATGTAGGATAAACACAACCCTCACCATCGAAAATAATTGTTTTTATTGAGGCCGCTTGCTTGCACGCAGCATTTAGACAGCTTCGTCACAGGCAGGTAGGCAAAAACTATGGCGAAAATATTTGACAACACAGATTAGCAGGGATTTACAATAATCCACTTGGAAACTCTTTGTGTGACATAAGGCGGAAGCATAAAATAGGTCTTGCCTTGCGCACACTCTGTTGGAGGCTAGGCTTGACTCAGTTTCAGCTGAGCACTGAGTACTAAGCCGTTCGGCGCTCATCGATGCAGTGACTGTGTTCTACATCATGTGGAGGACACAGCAGTGCTCCAATGTAATGGATGCATTGGGACTGTCGTTCATCACTTGGAACTGCTGGTACTATAAAGAAGTCCTTCCCAAAGGTTTATAGTTCCCGGCGCCATTAACGTAAGAGAAATTATTCGTGGCGTCTCAATCGAAAACACAGGTCTTTCTAACGCAGTTGATGCGATTACGTCAGTTAAGAAATATAAAAATCAGTGAAACACCCATTGAAATTCATAAACAGTTTATCGAACGTATTTATCACTGATATAACTGGTGGGATGGCTGGCTCTGAGCACTATGGGACTCAACTGCTGAGGTCATTAGCCCCCTAGAACTTAGAACTAGTTAAACCTAACTAACCTAAGGACATCACAAACATCCATGCCCGAGGCAGGATTCGAACCTGCGACCGTAGCGGTCTTGCGGTTCCAGACTGCAGCGCCTTTAACCGCACGGCCACTTCGGCCGGCCTGGTGGGATGGATAAGATTGTCGTTCACTGTGTAATAGTAATACCCTCCAACCTGCCACATCGTCAGTGTGTGCCTGAGATAAATCATCCATGACTCATTACTTTGACCGACTGGGTCTATATCGCTAGTTGAAATAATTGCATAAAATACTGTCACCAAGTGAAGGTTATTCAACGATTCCTGTGTAAGATTAACGACGCATATAAAGGGGATAGATGGTCACACTCTATTTTGGAACCTATATTCATGATTTTTTCCTCAATAAAATACCAAATTACAAAACTGGCTTTAGATCTTTATTGTGCACCCTTAACACTGTATGAAGCATTTTTTAAGTTAAAAAACACACCCAGAAGACACTACACGAGATCGACATAGGCCTTCGCGCAACGCGAGTGTAGTTGTTTGGAGTTCAGGACGCGACAATTTTCAACCTAGAATAATGTTTCAAAAGCTGCTTTGAAACTGATGATATTGTCTAACGTAGTACGTAGAGATATTTTAAAAAATGGCGACACTCTTAAATAAGTCATTTTTTCGACGTAATAGTCGTTATAAAAACGGCCATCAAAAATTGAAATTAAAATAAATCGCCAAAATCGTAAGTACTACAGTAGAAAAAACCCGGACTCACAAGTTAATGTAAATGCATCTATATCTCATGAGTTATAGTTCCCGCCAACTTGAAAAATGTTGTCTTGAAGAAACAAACGTTTAAAATTACAACTTGTGTCACTTGAATATTGAAATTGAACAGATATTTAATCGGTAATGCCAGGACTGTAGAGTTGGTGTTTTTTTTTTCTTTTTTCTTTTTTTTTTCACCGATTTCGAAACATTTCGACGAAATTATATCGATTAAGTGGCTTCCTCTTACCAGTCGAAGCGTTTTTTGTGCTGTTGCAATTATTTTAGAACCTTTTCTATCCGTACAAAAACGTTTGTCATTTTCAAGCACGTGTAAAAAAAAAAAAAAAAAAAAAAAAAAAAAATGCTATGACCTCTGTGATACTATCCGAAATCAAAAGGATCCCTGTTCCGTCGATAACTCTTACAGTATTACATCGGTTGTATTCGAACGCTCCGATGCGCCAGACCCCCCATGCAGTAAATCGTGGTCTCTTACGCATTTTAACATTTATGGCACACTTTATATGAATGAATCTTAAAAATGGACTCTCTAGGGAACCTTATAGGCCAAAAAAACAAAATAGGCCAAAAAATTCCAACCAGGTCTACCCCCTTAATTGAAACAGAAATGTTCTAGGTCAAAAGGCATCGGTTCGATCTTACTTGCGGGTAACAGATTTTCTGACACTGTATCGATTCCAGCGCTGCACTATGGGTTGTGGTAGCAATACACAATTTACAAATTCTTTTGCATGACCAGCCCACGTCATTAACACAGATATCTTTGTAAAACGGCATATATGAGCGCATATCGTGAAGTTCTAATTATCACCGTTAAAAACAGGCGATTGAGCGTTGTTATTGATTTGTTGTTTTTGATTCTTTTCTGCATAGTCACCATCCAGTTTCTGGACCCTCCGAATGCTCTGATGTAGAAGTCTGCAAACTTTTCCTTAAACGACTCTTCCACTACAGTAATGACCAGGCAGTGGATTCTTCATTTCTGCGAACAAGAAAGGTCATTTGGTGCGAGATTGGGAGAATAAGGCAGATGCTGCAAGATCTCAAAGTCACATGCCGTCGTTTGTCAACTGTAACTAGAGATGAATGAGCCAGAGTATTGTCAACCAGAAGCCGAACGCCTCTGGAGAGCACGCCGCGGCGTTTCTTAACAGGAGCTTCTCGTAACTGGCCCAGAAGATTGCTGTAGTATCTGTCAGTTATGCTTTGACCCTTTGCAAGTTAATCTGTGCGGATGACTCCACAACAGTCAGGGACATGTGGCCATCTTTGAAATTTCTTTTCAGCCTCACAATAGTGTTATAAGATGGGCAGTCATTTCCATAAACAGTCGACACTTGATCATGAATTTCTGGGGCGCGGTTACCCTCCAGCTACGGTAACTTTTACACACTACAAGCCTCAGTTTTCTCCATCTTACACCTCAGTCACTTCTGGAACTCCGTGTAAAATAAGACACGATTAACTGAAATTTTTAACAGCACGCATTGAGTGACAAATGGTACCAGTGACAAAATTTCATCAATATAGCGTAATATTAGGTTGGTGCTAAAATTCGTAGCGTTTTTGTTTTGCATGTTCGTATTCCGGTTGCTATGGGTTTATTTATCGATTGTCATTTTTCACTTGTAGTTCACTGTTGCTATTTGGGGTTACATATTGTCATTTGGAGATAGTGAGTGGAGATGTGGACGCTAGAAAATGGAGTGCCACGTGAGAAATCGCAATATTTCCGATATGTTATTCTGTTCAATAGAGGACTGACAGCAGCAGAGGCAGGCACTAACATTTTCGCCGTGTATGGAGATAATAACATTGGAGAGAGCACGGCAACAAAATAGGTTTCTCGTTTTAAGGAGGACCGCTGTGACATGTTCAGGAAGATCTTCAGGGTTTGTTGAAGATCGTTTAAACGCATTAAGCCATAATAATCCACGTCAGTGTATTCTAGAACTGGCAAATGTAATGAACTGAGATCATTCCACCATCGTACGACGGTTGCATGTAGTGGTTAAGGTTTAAAAATCGGGTGTATAGGTACCCCACGCTCTAAGCCAAAGTCACAAAAATCGGCGGATGGCCATATGTGCATCTCTGCTCGCTCGTCATCAGTTGGCACGAGAAGAACATCGACCGTTCCTATCCTGTACCGCATCTTTATGCTAACACAAGGAAAAGAGAGAAATGGCTAAGTCTGAAGAAAACAGCAGCTCCCCGTACAGAGACCTGCGCTCATCGACAAAAGATGATGATATGCACCTGATGGAGCAGCGACGATGCGGTGTACTACCAAGTGCTTCCCCGAGGTGTAACCATCACTGCTGACACGGGCTGTCAGCAACCGAGACGTCTTGCAGACACTGACCAAGAACAACGACCAGGAAGCCTGCGTGAAGCGATACTACTCCACGATAACGCCCGCCCTCATTCACCTAGACCAACAAAAACCAATATACAGGAGTTGGGTTGGGAAGTCACTCCGCACCCACCTTGTCCACCTGATCTATCTTGCGCCCTCAGATTTTCACGTTTTCTGCTCTCTATCAAACAGCTTTCAAGGAACTTATTACGCTCCTACCTCTCCGGCTTGTTAGGCTTTTCTATACAACCGTGTGCGTTAAATCCCTAATTTGTGCGGAAAAGGCATTTACTCCGAAGATGTTCAAATGTGTGTCAATTCCTAAGGGACCAAACTGCTGAGGTCATCGGTTCCCAGTCTTACACTTTACTTAAACTAACTTAGTCTAAGAACAACACATACATCCATGCCCGAGGGAGGACTCGAACCTCCGGCGTGAGGGGCACCGCAGTCCGTGACATGGCGCCTCTAACCGCGCGGCCACTCCGAAGAATAACGCAAATACGAGAGAAATAGATGAAGCTATAACCGAATCGCCACTGCTCAGTGCTTTAGCAATGACGATTAGAAACGAAGTTCTATTAACTTCATATATTTTTATTACGTATACTAATTTTTAATTAGCAGTAGTTAGTGGAAAATGTGGAAAAAAGGTTTTCAAAGTATGTCATTAATGAAAATAACTAGCGGTCGCCAGTTCCTCGCCGGAACAAGAATAATTCAAATGGCTCTGAGCACTATGGGACTTAAAATGAGGTCATCAGTCCCCTAGAATTAGATCTACTTAAACCTAACTAGCCTAAGGACATCACACACATCCATGCCCGAGGCGGCATTCGAACCTGCGACCGTAGCGGTCAAGAATAATTAAATTGAAACTGAACTTAATACTCGTAAGCAATCTTGCGTAAGAATAGTTATTGGCGTGATGACGCTATTTCAAGTACTTAACAGCATACACGTCACAGTATTCAGATAATAATCAAGTAGCAAACACATACAACATATCATGTTAATTTTCAACGATCAATGAAAGTAAAATTGTTTACTGGCTGTGGAAAGATTTTTTTTCCTACGTTACCCACCAAGATATGACTACACTAAACAGATTCAGAAGGATGTAGGTTGCAGTAGGTACTGGGAGAGGAAGAAGCTTGCACAGGACAGAGTAGCATGGAGAGCTGCATCAAACTAGTCTCTGGACTAAAGACCACCTCACACACACACACGCATATATATATATATATATATATATATATATATATATATATATATATATATATATATATATATATATATATATATATATACTCCTGGAAATTGAAATAAGAACACCGTGAAGTCATTGTCCCAGGAAGGGGGAAACTTTATTGACACATTCCTGGGGTCAGATACATCACATGATCACACTGACAGAACCACAGGCACATAGACACAGGCAACAGAGCATGCACAATGTCGGCACTAGTACAGTGTATATCCACCTTTCGCAGCAATGCAGGCTGCTATTCTCCCATGGAGACGATCGTAGAGATGCTGGATGTAGTCCTGTGGAACGGCTTGCCATGCCATTTCCACCTGGCGCCTCAGTTGGACCAGCGTTCGTGCTGGACGTGCAGACCGCGTGAGACGACGCTTCATCCAGTCCCAAACATGCTCAATGGGGGACAGATCCGGAGATCTTGCTGGCCAGGGTAGTTGACTTACACCTTCTAGAGCACGTTGGGTGGCACGGGATACATGCGGACGTGCATTGTCCTGTTGGAACAGCAAGTTCCTTTGCCGGTCTAGGAATGGTAGAACGATGGGTTCGATGACGGTTTGGATGTACCCTGCACTATTCAGTGTCCCCTCGACGATCACCAGTGGTGTACGGCCAGTGTAGGAGATCGCTCCCCACACCATGATGCCGGGTGTTGGCCCTGTGTGCCTCGGTCGTATGTAGTCCTGATTGTGGCGCTCACCTGCACGGCGCCAAACACGCATACGACCATCAGAGAGGCAGAAGCGACTCTCATCGCTGAAGACGACACGTCTCCATTCGTCCCTCCATTCACGCCTGTCGCGACACCACTGGAGGCGGGCTGCACGATGTTGGGGCGTGAGCGGAAGACGGCCTAACGGTTTGCGGGACCGTAGCCCAGCTTCATGGAGACGGTTGCGAATGGTCCTCGCCGATACCCCAGGAGCAACAGTGTCCCTAATTTGCTGGGAAGTGGCGGTGCGGTCCCCTACGGCACTGCGTAGTATCCTACGGTCTTGGCGTGCATCCGTGCGTCGCTGCGGTCCGGTCCCAGGTCGACGGGCACGTGCACCTTCCGCCGACCACTGGCGACAACATCGATGTACTGTGGAGACCTCACGCCCCACGTGTTGAGCAATTCGGCGGTACGTCCACCCGGCCTCCCGCATGCCCACTATACGCCCTCGCTCAAAGTCCGTCAACTGCATATACGGTTCACGTCCACGCTGTCGCGGCATGCTACCAGTGTTAAAGACTGCGATGGAGCTCCGTATGCCACGGCAAACTGGCTGACACTGACGGCGGCGGTGCACAAATGCTGCGCAGCTAGCGCCATTCGACGGCCAACACCGCGGTTCCTGGTGTGTCCGCTGTGCCGTGCGTGTGATCATTGCTTGTACAGCTCTCTCACAGTGTCCGGAGCAAGTATGGTGGGTCTGACACACCGGTGTCAATGTGTTCTTTTTTCCATTTCCAGGAGTGTATATACACACACACACACACACACACACACACACACACACACACACACACACACACCGTAATACTGACTGTTGTAATTGTAGCGAGCAGAAAGATTGTGTGAATTCAGCAGTTACTTTGATATTCCTTTGTAATAAAAGTTACAAATTACGCGCCGGCCGCTGTGGACGAGTGGTTCTAGGCGCTTCAGTCCGGAACCGCGCTGCTGCTACGGTCGCAGATTCGAATCCTGCCTCAGGCATGGATGTGTGTGATGTCCTTAGGTTAGTTAGGTTTAAGTAGTTCTAAGTCTAGGGGACTGATGACCTCAGATGTTAAGTGCTTAGAGGCATTAGAACAAATTACGCCACAAGCTGTAAATTAGAACTGTGCTTTGACGGTGAAATTCAGTGTCCCAAGTTACCAATTTTTTATTACGAAAGTTACTCTATTTTTAGCAAATGAATTAATACTGGCATTCGCATCATTCTATTTCTGACATTATTCATACTACAGCCAAAGATTTCATTATTACGTAATTGTCCAAAAATTGGAAAAATTATGTATTGATAAGCTAATAAATTAATGTTCACTTAATTTTCTGATTATCTGGGTTCGTACAACGGGATAGGATGGATAATACTTGGATAACGACTTACGAAAATTATTTACGTGACAATATGCACGAAAACAATGTTATTCAAGCAATAAAATTCCAACTAAGCTGGTCAACCTTGTACATTTCTAGTTATAAAAAGTCTAAATCTTACTTCACTTTAAGATGCCGTTGGTTTGCCGAGCGACTTCATTTAGCGGTAAAATAGAGCACAGGTTGATCTTCTTGCCATACCATAGCCAATAACAAGGGCCCACAGTACTCCTAATGTTATGTGAATTACTTTTGCTCGTGAGTCGTACTTGGGTAATTCAGATGGTAGAGCACTTGCCCGCGAAAGGCAAAGTTCCCAAGTTCGAGTTTCGGTCCGGCACTCAGTTTTAATCTGCCAGGAAGTTTCATAATTACAAAATGTTAACATTCCATGCGTATTCTCTTTCTTTTGTAACTGGACAATATATTTACAAGAAAAATATTCAGCACAATTAATAAAACGAACTTCATAAAACAGGTAGAAAATGTAGGATTATCCGCAGAGTTGTGTTGTTATAAATCTTCCTTTCCGAGCACTGCCCGCCTGCTAATGAACTGTTGTGCCACTACGAAAACCGTTGGCCAGCCTTCGCCTGTTGGACCGAGCGAGGTGGCGCAGTGGTTTGACACTGGACTCGCATTCGGGAGGACGACGGTTCGATCCCGCGTCCGGCCATCCTGATCTAGGTTTTCCGTGATTTCCCTAAATCACTCCAGGAAAATGCCGGGATGGTTCCTTTGAAAGGGCACGGCCGACTTCCTTCCCCATCCTTCCCTAATCCGATGAGACCGATGACCTCGCTGTCTGGTCTCCTTCCCCCAAACAACCCAACCCAACCCAACTTCGCCTGTTGGCTGAGACAACCTCCTGCCTTACAGGCACGCACCTCCCACAGGAACTACAGAAGAATTTATACCTGTTAAGTTTTCTGGTAATGTCGATTACGCACAAGGTCTGTGGCTGACATTATCTTTGTCTTCTCCACTGAGTTTGAACTTAACGGCCTCAATCTCATGCCTAAAGCGACCATTTTGCTAAACTGTCCCTGCACACGACCAAGAGTCGTAAAGTCGCCAAATGTGCGTCGCGCTGTTCCCCGTTATGTCCCTCGCTCACGGCATTAACTGGTTTATATATATGTAAATGCATAACAGAGCAGCTGTACTGTGACGGATCAAAATATTCGAGTGAGCTGCAACTATACAATTGTTCAAGTCTCAGAATCAAACTCGACACAGCTGCCCTCATTTTCTTGTTCTTCATTAATGTCGCACAATCTTAAGTCTTTATTACAGCGTTTGCCGAAAACCCAGCTTCAACAATATACTTTCGCAAATCAACGTAATACGGTTTTCTTCTTCTTCTTCTTCTTCTTCTTCTAAATAGTTCAGATCTAGCTTTAACTCTAAATGTATCTTGAATCCATTCTAAATTGCCGATATTACGCTCTAAGACAAACAGAACGACGCACCACGAAGGAATTATCCGAATGGGACGGAAATCGGTAGATGTGATTTACGTGTACAGACAAACAATTACAATTTCAGAAAAATTGAATGGTTTGTTCTATAGAAAGAGCTTGACAAATTGAGCAAGTTAACAACCCGTTGTCCACCTATGGTCCTTATGAAAGCAGTTATTCTGCTTGGCATTGATTGATAGAGCTGTTGGATGTGCTCCTTAGGGATATCATACCATATTCTGTCCAACCGACGCGTCAGACCGTCATAAGCCCGAGCCGGTTGGAGGGCCGTAATGCTCCAAATGTTCTCAGCTGGGGAGACATCCGGTGACCTTACTAGCCAAGGTAGGGTGTGGCAAGCACAAAGGCGAGCAGTAGTAATTCTCGCCGTGTGGACATTATCTTGCTGAAATGTAAGCCCAGGATGGCTTGCCAGGAAAGGTAACAAAACGGACGTAGAATATCGTCGACGTACCGCTGTGCTGGGAGGGTGCCGGGAATGACAACCAAAGGGGTCCTGCTATGAAATGAAACAGCACCCCAGACCACGACTCTTGGTTGTCTGGCTGTGTGGCGGGCGACAGTCACTGCTGCATAGGGCGCCTCCAGGCAGGTCTTCTGCCCAGGATCTCATTGACTGGAGTAGAATTGTCTTCAGTGATGAGTCCCGCTTTGAACTGAGCCCCGATGAACAGCGAAAACGTGTCTAGAGACGCCCCAGACGAGATTGGTATATCAACCTGACTGTAGCCCACCATACTGCTTCGACGAGCAAGTGTGATAATATGGGGTGCCATTTAGAACCCCCTTTGGTTGTCATTCGCGGTACTCTTACAGCACGGCGGTACGTCGATATTCAACGCCCCGTTTTGTTGCCCTTCATGGAAAGCCATCCTGCGCTTACATTTCAACAAGGTAATGCCCAGCCGCGTGCGGCGATAGTTTCTACTGCATGGTTTCGTGCTTGCCAAAACCTCGGCCAGCAAGGACGGGGAATCTCTTCTCAATTCAGAACGTTTGGAGCATTCAATTTTTTTCTTAACTTTTTAATTATTTGTTAGTCTGCATGTGGATATCACATCTACTGATTTCTATGCCATTCGGATAATTCCTTCGGGTGCATTGTTTTTCTTGTCTTAAAATTCATCTCTTAGACAGTATTTTTTCGAACCATGTAAGATGTTACATGTCATCTTGAAGAACAGTTTTTATATTGTAAGACCAATGAACTTCGTTGGAGATCTCGGATTGTTGCAACAAGGGAAAACAGTCATCGAAACCGCCTTCATTTGTTTTTCTTGCCGATAGTTATTTATTCTGAAAAGCTAAATATTTTTGCCCAGTTTTAAAATCAGTTTCCGTGATTGCAGGGAGAAATGTAACCCATTTCACTTTTTAAGGATATCAAATGGAATTAATATTCGTTTAGCTTTACTACTGGCGTACTTGTGTACACTCTTCTCGAACAGTAAGAAAAAATCTTGCCGTAATTGGAACGTACGAGACATTTATTGCTACAAGAGAGCTGTCCTATATAGCCTTCCATACCCATGTATATTTTCTGAAACCTTGGTTTCACTAGCCTTTTTTTAAATATACGAGGTGCATTCAAGTTCTAAGGCCTCCGATTTTTTTTCTGCGGACTGGAAAGAGATAGAAACATGCGCATTGTTTTAAAATGAGGCTGCGTTCATTGTCAATACGTCCCAGAGATGGTAGCACCGTACGGAAGATGGAATTTTACCGCCAGCGGCGAGAATGAGAACTGTTTTAAAAACTTAAAATGGCGACGTTTTCCTTACTTGAACAGCGTGCAATCATTCGTTTTCTGAATTTGCGTGGTGTGAAACCAATTGAAATTCATCGACAGTTGAGGGAGACATGTGGTGATTGAGTTATGGATGTGTCGAAAGTGTGTTCATGGGTGCGACAGTTTAATGAAGGCAGAACATCGTGTGACAACAAACCAAAACAACCTCGGGCTCGCACAAGCCGGTCTGACGACGTGATCGAGAAAGCGGAGAGAATTGTTTTGGGGGATCGCCGAATGACTGTTGAACAGATCACCTCCAGAGTTGGCATTTCTGTGGGTTCTGTGCACACAATCCTGCATGACGACCTGAAAATGCGAAAAGTGTCATCCAGGTGGGTGCCACGAATGCTGACAGACGACCACGTGGCTGCCCGTGTGGCATATTGCCGAGCAATGTTGACGCGCAACGACAGCATGAATGGGACTTTCTTTTCGTCGGTTGTGACAATGGATGAGACGTGGATGCCATTTTTCAATCCAGAAACAAAGCACCAGTCAGCTCAATGGAAGCACACAGATTCACCGCCACCAAAAAAATTTCGGGTAACCGCCAGTGCTGAAAAAATGATGGTGTCCATGTTCTGGGACAGCGAGGGCGTAATCCTTACCAATTGCGTTCCAAAGGGCACTACGGTAACAGGTACATCATATGAAAATGTTTTGAAGAACAAATTACTTCCTGCACTGCAACAAAAACGTCCGGGAAGGGCTGCGCGTGTGCTGTTTCACCAAGACAACGCACCCGCACATCGAGCTAATGTTACGCAACAGTTTCTTCGTGATAACAACTTTGAAGTGATTCCTCATGCTCCCTACTCACCTGACCTGGCTCGTAGTGACTTTCGGCTTTTTCCAACAATGAAAGACACTCTCCGTGGCCACACATTCACCAGCCGTGCTGCTATTGCTTCAGCGATTTTCCAGTGGTCAAAACAGACTCCTAAAGGAAGCCTTCGCCGCTGCCATGGTATCATGGCGTCAGCGTTGTGAAAAATGTGTACGTCTGCAGGGCGATTACGTCGAGAAGTAACGCCAGGTTCATCTATTTCGGGTGAGTAGTTAATTAGAAAAAAAAATCGGAGGCCTTAGAACTTGAATGCACCTCGTAGTGTACTGTATTCTCAGCACGTTCTAATACAAGATATAGTGGAGGACCTGAATAATTACACGCGAGCGCTTCTGTGTAAGTGATGCAATGCGTCAGTCTGTAGCTTTTATCTGAGAAAGGTCGTGCAATCCTCCGTAACAGCTGTGTATTGAATGATCACCGTCAATAGAAACGCCGGCGCACTTTCGTCACCCTAAATTATTCTCGAAAGTAAATTTGCTCATCATCTCAAACAAGTGTCATGCCCCTGAACCTGCAGTGACACAATGAAGGAAAAAACAAAGCGCATCCTTATTGTCTGTCGCCTCATCCAGCCGCAAAGCAAATTCACTTACTTTTCTTTTCATGTTTCAGTTAGTTATGTATTGGGGTTTGCCGCCATGCAAGTTAATTCCATTATCGGAGAGACACACAATTGAGAGTTTCCCGCCGACCCACCGATCGTAATACACTCCTGGAAATTGAAATAAGAACACCGTGAATTCATTGTCCCAGGAAGGGGAAACTTTATTGACACATTCCTGGGGTCAGATACATCACATGATCACACTGACAGACCCACAGGCACATAGACACAGGCAACAGAGCATGCACAATGTCGGCACTAGTACAGTGTATATCCACCTTTCGCAGCAATGCAGGCTGCTATTCTCCCATGGAGACAATCGTAGAGATGCTGGATGTAGTCCTGTGGAACGGCTTGCCATGCCATTTCCACCTGGCGCCTCAGTTGGACCAGCGTTCGTGCTGGACGTGCAGACCGCGTGAGACGACGCTTCATCCAGTCCCAAACATGCTCAATGGGGGACAGATCCGGAGATCTTGCTGGCCAGGGTAGTTGACTTACACCTTCTAGAGCACGTTGGGTGGCACGGGATACATGCGGACGTGCATTGTCCTGTTGGAACAGCAAGTTCCCTTGCCGGTCTAGGAATGGTAGAACGATGGGTTCGATGACGGTGTGGATGTACCGTGCACTATTCAGTGTCCCCTCGACGATCACCAGTGGTGTACGGCCAGTGTAGGAGATCGCTCCCCACACCATGATGCCGGGTGTTGGCCCTGTGTGCCTCGGTCGTATGCAGTCCTGATTGTGGCGCTCACCTGCACGGCGCCAAACACGCATACGACCATCATTGGCACCAAGGCAGAAGCGACTCTCATCGCTGAAGACGACACGTCTCCATTCGTCCCTCCATTCACGCCTGTCGCGACACCACTGGAGGCGGGCTGCACGATGTTGGGGCGTGAGCGGAAGACGGCCTAACGGTGTGCGGGACCGTAGCCCAGCTTCATGGAGACGGTTGCGAATGGTCCTCGCCGATACCCCAGGAGCAACAGTGTCCCTAATTTGCTGGGAAGTGGCGGTGCGGTCCCCTACGGCACTGCATAGGATCCTACGGTCTTGGCGTGCATCCGTGCGTCGCTGCGGTCCGGTCCCAGGTCGACGGGCACGTGCACCTTCCGCCGACCACTGGCGACAACATCGATGTACTGTGGAGACCTCACGCCCCACGTGTTGAGCAATTCGGCGGTACGTCCACCCGGCCTCCCGCATGCCCACTATACGCCCTCGCTCAAAGTCCGTCAACTGCACATACGGTTCACGTCCACGCTGTCGCGGCATGCTACCAGTGTTAAAGACTGCGATGGAGCTCCGTATGCCACGGCAAACTGGCTGACACTGACGGCGGCGGTGCACAAATGCTGCGCAGCTAGCGCCGTTCGACGGCCAACACCGCGGTTCCTGGTGTGTCCGCTGTGCCGTGCGTGTGATCATTGCTTGTACAGCCCTCTCACAGTGTCCGGAGCAAGTATGGTGGGTCTGACACACCGGTGTCAATGTGTTCTTTTTTTCCATTTCCAGGAGTGTATTAAGTATATACATAGCAGTCGTTAGTATTACTTGCTATTGACATATAATTAGTTGAAAAGTACCGTTTTGTTGTTTTTAACACATGCAACTTGCTACTCAATAACTTGCAATGTTTATCAACACAGTTTGAATGGTTTACTTCCAAGGGGACGTGCTGTGGTCTCTCTTCAAAATTGGTATAACACCAACAAATGACAAAGTCCAAGTATCTGTTGCCATGTTTACGACAGCTTACCTTTCTCAAATCACTGCCACTCGGTGGTGGTGCGTCCTCTTCAGTTCTTTCTTGCTAATTATAGTTCAGTAGAAACGTATCCATTTTTAGAGTGATTGAAACATAATTTTTTTTTAAAGTAACTTGTTCGGTTACTATTAAACTGCTGAACAGTGAAAGTGATAACATGGAGGGGAACTGCAGCTCTTCCGCCAGTGGTGTTATTAGTAAATGACGGTTATCGTTAAACCAGAGACAAAATTCAAGACGTGCATCATCTGAAAATTTCGGATACGATGTATGTGAAATAGGTACTAATTTTCCGCATGTAATTTTCGGTACGATCGTGTTTGTGTGACACTGATGCGTTTAGAAAATCACCGCGTGCTGGTAGTAGGGTCACTGTTTCAAAAATATGTTTCTGATCCTACACAGGTTGTTGGACTACATGTTCAGAAGGAAAATGGGAACGTGGAAGAACATTTGTGTCACTCAGTGTGCTGAAAACCCTGTTAAATACTCTTCGAATTCGACATGTATGAAAGTGCTGACGGTATTCTTCGACAGCAATGGGAGCTGTACCATCTCAGAAGCCTTGAACGTACGCCACACCTGCACAGTCTTCATCGTGTAGATGTGTGGGATTTTTGCCAGCGCGTGGGCAAACACAGTTACCGATGCTTCTATCTGATACACTCTCAGTTCCTCGCACTACTCCACTCAAATCACACCATGGGTCCACTCGTATCACACCATGGGTAACTGTGTGTTCAGTAGGCTAGGTTAATGGCAGAAAGACGATTCGAGCTAGAATAAAATGTCAAAGAGGTTGGGTGCCTAAGTCAATTATGTGTCCTCCCTCGGAAACCATTTGGAGTAGGGTATTATGTACCCGTAAAATTTTTTGCTTCAAATGAGGTTTCCTGTCGTATTCCTGAATCTTGACCATTCCTCCTGAGATACACTGTGTAATTCTGATTCTAAATTCTAGTAATATTAACACCTCATGTTTGTCTCGGACTGTATAAGAACGTGGAAACTGTTAAGAATCCAATATTTTTCATATAACTTCTTTATTTATGATATTTATTAGCCCATTTCCGAGTTATCTGAATTGCTCTTATTGCAGACAATATTTTCAAAAATTTGCATCATGAACGTTGTTTCATTATCTCGAGAACTCTACAGCAAACAGTGCTTTAAGAGATGTAAAATACCAAGAAACGACAAAATTAAGAACTAAATACCTGGCTTGATAATTTTACACGTACACTTTTTCGTAGGCTGTTTTTCCGTTTACAACAGAGATAAAAACACTGCTCTTGAAAAACCGACGATATCGGTATACCTGCAATGTTTTAATTTTTTCGCTTTGATTACGGGACGTTATTGATAGATTAGTAAGCCTTCTGAAATCATAGTGATAAACTTGAAACATTCCAGCATCATTGATTTCTCAGGAGCAGTGAACCTGAGGTGCACACTGCAACTGCCACCTCACAATGGAACAAAGCCTCCAAAACTGGTCGTAAATAACAGCTTTAAAACTTGAAATTTAGCGAGTGCTTACGTCGCTTTTTATTTATATTTCACACCTTATAACACAGGATAAACTATCATATTAGAAGGAAACAAAAGAAGCAGCAGCTAACCTGCAGATTACTGCTTGTTATGTGTGTGTCCTGATAGATACTTCTAGGCTGCTCAAACACCATCCAGGACTCTCTCCTAGTGCAGTAGTGGCTGGATTTGTTGTTGGTGCAAACAGTGCCTAGTGCCATTGCTAGAGCTCCAAGTGATTTCTATTGCAAAATGTAATTACATAAATACTAGCCTATTCCCTGTGGCTTTGCCTGCATACACGAATGACACATACGAAGGTTGTCCAGAAAATAAGTTCCGATTGGTCGCAAAATGGACACCACAATGAAAACCCGATGAAGCTTTCCACAGATGTGATGGGTAGTGTCTCTAGTATAACCGTCGATCGCATCAAGACGCTCTTTTCAGTGCACTGTGAGTGAGTAAAGGTGCCGAGAACAACAATGTCTCCCGCCAAGAAAGGGGGGGGGGGGGCGGCGGCGGCGGCACGCTGACATGCTATGCCGTAATAAATGCAGCCCACCTAACACAACTGCCACGCACTTCCTTCTTCATGGCAATTCTCAGCCGCACTCTGCAGGGGCAGTGAAGACGCTCCTGCAGCCTTTTTGATGGGAAGTGTTCGATCACTCACAACACAGCCCTAATTGGCTCGTCCTGAGTATCATCTCTGTTCGCATGAAATGCTGGATATGAAGACAACACTGCTGTGCGCTATAGACCAGTGTAGAGAATTATCCGAAAGCACAGGCGACTGCCTTCTATGACGATGGTGTTGGAAATTTGGTATAATGCTCCGACAAATGTGTAAGTCAGAGTGGCGACTATGTAGAGAAGTATCTGGAAAGTGTAGCTAACTGTTGCAAATAAAATGTTTCTGATTTTCACTGTGGTTTTCATTTAGCGGCCAATCAGAACGTTTTATCTCCTCATCACTCTTGTTGGTCCATTTCCACCTGCCCTTCCTCTCTGTTCATATGTGCCCATTTCCTTCTGCCCACTCTCTCCCTATTCATTTCGTTGTCCTCTAACCATCTCAACCTTCCCCCAGCCGTGCCCAGTTGCATGTGTGGCCCCTGCAAAACATGTTGATAAAGCAAGCTGATACTACTCCAGCTACATACCTGTTGTGCAGGTCAGCCTACATGTCAGGGGCTTGAAAACTGTTTCTTTTTTTTTTTCTTCTTTTTTTTTTTTTTTTTTTTTTTTTTTTTTTTTTTTTTTTTTTTGTCCTGACGTGTGAGATGTCATGCAAAGGAGGTCAATAAAACAGGCTGATACCATTCCAACACCACATGTGTGTCGCACAGGATAGTCTATGCATCAGGGGCTGGAAAACCATTTCCTGTCCCTGACATATCGACTGCCCTAAAAAGCAGATCGATAATACAGGGCCGCGCGGGACTAGCCGAGCGGTCTTAGGTGCTGCAGTCATGGACTGTGTGGCTGGTCCCGGCGGACGATCGAATCCTCTCCCAGGCGTGCGTGCGTGCGTGCGTGCGTGTGTGTGTGTGTGTGTGTGTGTGTGTGTGTGTGTGTGTGTGTGTGTGTGTCCTTTGGATAATTTAGGTTAAGTAGTGTGTAAGTTTAGGGACTGATGACCTTAGCAGTTAACTCCCATAAGATTTCACACACATTTGTGTGATAAGGCAGACAAATACTTTTCCGACACAACGGTCTATCCTGCAAGGCAGCCTGTACAGCATGAGCTGAAAAACATTTGTTTTGATCTTATCTCTGCCTCTATTGGTATAGGGCTGATTTTCGTGAAGTCTGCTGTTTGTGTACCAAAGTTGACTGGAATCGATCCAGTGGTTTAGGAGGATATCCTGTACATACATACATACATACACACATGCTGCTGCCTTTTTCCTGTGGCTTGCCCACATATGTGTTCGATACATATATTGTAACATCTCATATAACCCCCCCCCCCACTCTGCCCATTCCTCCTTTCCCCCATCTCTCTATCAATACCCTCTCCCTCTTGTGTCCATGTCCTCCATGTCCCCATCTCCTGCTCGTCCCTTTCTCTGACCCAGCTCCTCCATTCCCCGTCTTTGACCCCCTCTTTCTCGCCACCCCCTCCCTGTCCTACCCTCCCCATCTCCCGATCTACACGTCTCTCTCTCTCTCTCTCTCTCTCTCCCTCTATCTCTCTCGTGTGTGTGTGTGTGTGTGTGTGTGTGTGTGTGTGTGTGTCCGTCCATTCCTCCTCTATCCATTTCGAACTTTCTCCAACCATGCCCATCTGCAAAGCGGGACGATGAAGCAGGCTGATACTACGGACATAACACACATGTAGTGCCAGGAAGATCCCAGACCTACATATGCGCACACAGTCTGCTTAATATATAGAGTGAACATTAATAAAATCGACAGACTGCAGGGACTGGTTGTTGACTGGAAATACAGGAAAAAATGTTCTATGAACATGTGTCTGGAAATGCATTGTTGCCACGGTAGACGACGCTGACGAATGGAAGTTCCTGTGACCACGCGCCGTGCGTCCCGTGTGTGTTGCAAGCTGTGTGATTGACCCAGCGTGCTGTACGCAGCAGAATGATCCGGTATTCACGTCGGGAACAAGCCCAGATCGTGTTTGTGTACGGCCAAGCAGGTGAAAACGGTCAAGGGACAGCACATCCTGTAGATCCTTGTTCTCCAGATCTGATGTACGCGCAGTCCGCCGCCTCCCTGCACCTTCGCGTGTTGAAAGGACCCATATCACACAAACGCCTAAACAGGGCTTGAAATGTTGTATGATTTGGTACTTGTTTTGGTACGGCCGTGCTGCCTCTAGACCTTTTCCATCTGCTTGCCATCAGCTACGCAACTAGTAGCTGTTGACACCGCAACCGGGCCGCGACGATGGTAAATACGATGTGGACGACGCAGACGAAAGTGACAGTCTGCTGCGGTACCTTACTGCAAGTTACACTTCACTTATTTAATATACACTCCTGGAAATTGAAATAAGAACACCGTGAATTCATTGTCCCAGGAAGGGGAAACTTTATTGACACATTCCTGGGGTCATATACATCACATGATCACACTGACAGAATCACAGGCACATAGACACAAGCAACAGAGCATGCACAATGTCGGCACTAGTACAGTGTATATCCACCTTCCGCAGCAATGCAGGCTGCTATTCTCCCATGGAGACGATCGTAGAGATGCTGGATGTAGTCCTGTGGAACGGCTTGCCATGCCATTTCCACCTGGCGCCTCAGTTGGACCAGCGTTCGTGCTGGACGTGCAGACCGCGTGAGACGACGCTTCATCCAGTCCCAAACATGCTCAATGGGGGACAGATCCGGAGATCTTGCTGGCCAGGGTAGTTGACTTACACCTTCTAGAGCACGTTGGGTGGCACGGGATACATGCGGACGTGCATTGTCCTGTTGGAACAGCAAGTTCCCTTGCCGGTCTAGGAATGGTAGAACGATGGGTTCGATGACGGTTTGGATGTACCGTGCACTATTCAGTGTCCCCTCGACGATCACCAGTGGTGTACGGCCAGTGTAGGAGATCGCTCCCCAGACCATGATGCCGGGTGTTGGCCCTGTGTACCTCGGTCGTATGCAGTCCTGATTGTGGCGCTCACCTGCACGGCGACAAACACGCATACGACCATCATTGGCACCAAGGCAGAAGCGACTCTCATCACTGAAGACGACACGTCTCCATTCGTCCCTCCATTCACGCCTGTCGCGACACCACTGGAGGCGGGCTGCACGATGTTGGGGCGTGAGCGGAAGACGGCCTAACGGTGTGCGGGACCGTAGCCCAGCTTCATGGAGACGGTTGCGAATGGTCCTCGCCGATACCCCAGGAGCAACAGTGTCCCTAATTTGCTGGGAAGTGGCGGTGCGGTCCCCTACGGCACTGCGTAGGATCCTACGGTCTTGGCGTGCACCCGTGCGTCGCTGCGGTCCGGTCCCAGGTCGACGGGCACGTGCACCTTCCGCCGACCACTGGCGACAACATCGATGTACTGTGGAGACCTCACGCCCCACGTGTTGAGCAATTCGGCGGTACGTCCACCCAGCCTCCCGCATGCCCACTATACGCCCTCGCTCAAAGTCCGTCAACTGCACATACGGTTCACGTCCACGCTGTCGCGGCATGCTACCAGTGTTAAAGACTGCGATGGAGCTCCGTATGCCACGGCAAACTGGCTGACACTGACGGCAGCGGTGCACAAATGCTGCGCAGCTAGCGCCATTCGACGGCCAACACCGCGGTTCCTGGTGTGTCCACTGTGCCGTGCGTGTGATCATTGCTTGTACAGCCCTCTCGCAGTGTCCGGAGCAAGTATGGTGGGTCTGACACACCGGTGTCAATGTGTTCTTTTTTCCATTTCCAGGAGTGTATATTGTGTGTGCTGCGCTCGGAGCTTGTTTTGCGAATTTCTCAGACACCTACGTATGTTTTCCCTTTGCAGTTCATAGGAAATAGCATATGCATTCACTTGTGACTATCGAGTGTGTAATACTTTTAATACTCTGTTGGTTTATGTAAAATTGAAATGCTACGTCCACGTAAACCGCTAGTCGGTTACAGGCACAGTCTTCCTCTGTCCTAACGATACTGGCGAGAAATAATGCAACGCCTGGCATGAGAGAACTTCATGGACGAGACAGAAAATTTTCCTGTGGGCGTCACTTTGAAAAAACAACTTTCTGCCCACTCGAAAGTAAGTAGAAAGCGAGACTGTCGAAATATTATCGGCTTTTACCGAAGGACACGAATCTACAAGAAGGAACATAGCACTGAATAGCTCGTCCTCTAGCAATGACCTTATAGCAGTGGTGTACTAAGGAATCGTTTAATCTGATGGACAGCGCTCCAGTTGTAATTTTCTGCCCGGTTTGATGCATTCTGTGGAGCTTGCGTAAATTAAAGCTGTTTTGACATCGGCTAGTTTCCGTTGATGTTATAATTTCGGTTTTTCTTTCGTTCAAGCACTTCTTCTCAGAGAACGCGTAACGCTTTAAATAATTCATCCCGGCGTAAGGGCCCCTGTAAGCTTGAGCCGTTTGGTATTTTCAGGTTCAGAGCATATGGCCCCGGCAGGTCAAGGGGGCTGTCTCCCTCTCACGGGGAACACGTGTAGTGTCTCCGCCCGTAGAGAGGGCGCCATGAATAATTGATCGCGCCCCGCCGAGAGTTCGGAAGGAAGACTCGTGGCGGCCGAGACCGGCGGCGGCACAGGCTCTGCAAACTGCGAATGTAAACAGCGTGAGCAGCAGCGGCGCACGGCGGCTCACATTCGCTTCCCTTGCGAAGTACCAGGTTCCGCGTGGGTGTTGAACCCACGTGTCAGACTGACTGTGTGAACCGATCAAGAACGACGGCTTGATACGTCGGCTCCACAGCCGGACTAATCAGCGGGCAGCCAACACTGGACTGAGAACAGCTGCCATACGGGGTGGTCAGAAACATTCTGAAAAGCTTGTGACAGGATAGGTTGTGCTGAGAAGTAACTGTTAAAAAATCGATATGTTGCGCTGTTTTCGATCTAATTAGCATCGGAGTTAACCAATCAGGCCGCTGTGCCCGCAAATTCAAACGGCCCGACAGAGAGACGGTGTCGCCAAACGTGTTCTTTGTTTGGATCGAAACCGAGCCAAAGGCTGAGCAGTTCGTACGCTATCATCTACGCTATAAGAACAACAGGCGCTAATTTTATCTGGCAGCGTTCTTGAATTCGCGCGAGCAGCGACATGATCGGCTAACTTCGATGATAATTAACTCTGAAATGGCGCAACATATCGATTTTTTTTTAACAATTACTTCTCATCACAGCCTACCCTGCAACACCCTTACAAGCTCCTCAGACTATTCTTGACCGCAATGTCTATGGAGAACGACATACAATACGTACTTTTATCGTGATCCCGACGTCACAGTGCAGGCATCTAGTCGCCAAACAAAGCAACAAAATCAACACTTCCCTTACTGTTGAAAATAAAATACTAATTCACAGTTGCGTTTGAAAAATCCTGTCTTGGTAATAGAGATGAAATAGTCTTGCTTACCAATCGTCGTTGTTACGATATTTCAAACAGCCTTTCCTTACAATTGTTCCTAATAAACCTGCAATGTCACCATTGTATTTAAATCAAAGAAATTTTCAGCTTCGCGTCACAGCCCCATTATTGAAAATTCTATAAGGTGAAGAAATATGTATTCTGCTCACTGATAGTACTCTACATCTGCACTCCGAAAGCCACCTGCTTCTATATGGCGGAGTGTAGTTCTGATACGACTAACTGCTCATTCTGCAAATGGCGCGTGGAAAAGTGGATTTCTTCTCCCATGAATGCTCGATATGTTAGTTATTTACGTTCCGGGTCAACTGCCAAAGCCTTCACCAGTCATCAGTCCTGTGCAGGTCATTCTGCAAGTCGATACCGTCTTGTGGCGTTGCTACCTTCTTGAAGACAACCTCATCATCTGCAACCAGCCTTATCGAACTTGCCATGCCATTTGCACCTGGCGCGTCAGTTGGTCCAGCGTTGAGCGCCCAATAAGCCCCAGAACACACACCACACACACACACACACCTCTCTCTCTCTCTCTCTCTCTCTCTCTCTCTCTCCTCTCTCTCTCTCTCTCTATATATATATATATATATATATATATATATATATATATCCCGACGATTGTTTCAGGTGTCTGCTTTCCGACGTTTCTTGCTAGTGCACGCCAACGGCCACGTGACCGATGGTGCATAAAACGTGACTCATCCGAAAAGTCCACCTATCGCCACTCTGTGAACGTCCAGTTGCTGCTCTGACGTGTAAATTCCAACCATCGTCGCCGATGAACAGCAGTCAGTACGGGTGCGTGAACCAGGCGCCTGCTGCGAAGGCCTATTGCAGTAACGACCGCTGAACGGTTGTTGGGAAAACAATATTGGTAGCCCCGTGGATCAACTGGTCTGTCAGCTGCTCAACAGTGGCACGTCTGTTCGTGCGTACGCATTTCCGCAGCCGTAGTCCACCCCTGTCACCGAGGGCTCGTGGTGCAGTACAGTTGCGTCAGCGCCGTTTTTGGTTAGCGCCGTTTTCTCGTGTGCTGTATACGTTAATCACCGCGGCACGTGAACAGTATACAAACTTAGCCATTTTGGAAATGCTTCCACCCGTAGCCCGAAGGCCAGTGATAATGTCCTTTTTAACGTAGATAAATCGCTCTGCTTCCGCATTACGACAGCGATTGCACTGTTTCGCGTCCCCCCCCCCCCCCCCCCCCGCCCTTCCACCACGCTTGATACACTACTGCTCATTAAATTGCTACACCAAGAAGAAATGCAGATGATAAACGGGTATTCATTGGACTAATATATTAATCTAGAACTGACATGTGATTACATTTTCACGCAGTTTGGGTGCATAGATTCTGAGAAATCAGTACCCAGAACAACCACCTCTGGCCGTAATAACGGCCTTGATACGCCTGGGCAATGAGTCAAAAAGAGCTTAGATGGCGTGTACAGGTACAGCTGCCCATGCAACTTCAACACGATACCACAGTTCAAGAGTAGTGACTGGCGTATTGTGACGAGCCAGTGGCTCCGCCACCATTGACTAGACGTTTTCAGTTGGTGAGATATCTGGAGAATGTGCTGGGCAGGGTAGCACTCGAACATTTTCTGTATCCAGAAAGGCATGTACAGGACCTGCAACATGCGGTCATGCGTTATCTTGCTGAAATGTAGGCTTTCGCAGGGATCGAATGAAGGGTGGAGCCACGGGTCGTAACACATCTGAAATGTAACGTCCACTGTTCAAAGTGCCGTCAATGCGAACAAGAGGTGACCAAGACGTGTAACCAATGACACTCCATACCATCATGCCGGATGATACGCCAGTATGGCGATGACGAATACACGCTTCCAATGTGAGTTCACCGCGATGTCGCCAAACACGGATGCGACCATCATGATGCTGTAAACAGAATCTGGATTCATCCGAAAAAAAATGACGTTTTGCCATTCGCGCACCCAATTCCGTCGTTGAGTACACCATCGCAGGCGCTTCTGTCTGTGATGCAGCGTCAAGGGTAACCGCAGCCATGGTCTCCGAGGTGATATTCCATGCTGCTGCAAACGTCGTCGAACTGTTCGTGCAGATGGTTGTTGTCTTGCAAACGTCCCCATCTGTTGACGCAGGGATCGAGACGTGGCTGCACGATCCGTTACAGCCTTGCGGATAAGATGCCTGTCATCTCGACTGCTAGTGATACGAGGCCGTTGGGACCCAACACGGCGTTCCGTATTACTCTCCTGAACCCACCGATTCCATATTCTGCTAACAGTCATTGGATCTCGACCAACGCGTACAGCAGCGTCGCGATACGATAAACCGCAATCGCGATAAGCTACAATCCGACCTTTATCAGTCGAAACGTGATGGTACGTATTTCTCCTCCTTAAACGAGGCATCACAACAACGTTTCACCAGGCAACGCCGGTCAACTGCTGTTTGTGTATAAGAAATCGGTTGGAAACTTTCCTCATGTCAGCACGTTGTAGGTGTCGCCACCGGCGCCAACCTTGTGTGAATACTCTGAAAAGCTGATCCTTTTTAATGGCCAGTAGTGTATATCCTCCAATGCTGGTGCCGCCATCTGCCGTCTGTGGCTGGATATTGCACGCTGAAGTCGAACATAGGCGGCGGTCACATTGTGAATAGATCGTGTGTATGTCTTTAATTTAGTTATTCCTTACCTTTTGACATGCATCGCGAGATCTTTTCGTGTCAGTGGGAGGTTACTGAACCTTCGACGAAATTTTTACTTGGGAAGAAATTGGTACTGTAATACAGTGTAAGGAGGGCTTGTTTAAGGCCCAAGCGACACAAGCGGCTGCTTGGGGCGCCAACTGATAGGGCGCCAGAGACGCCCAAGTGCAAAATTTGCATACATCGTACACGTGTGATTAGTAGACAAAACTGACACGGGTGAAAGTTTACGATAATAGAAGCCGAAACGTTCCAGTAAATACGGGTTCACGAAAGAGCTGCTCACGAGATAATTAGAAATGTGTGGTTAAGAGCAGCCACTGACTTGACTATCAAATGCTGTCCTAGTTAGTAGAAATGTAAACTTTTCTATGAAGTCCCCATCTAACCTGTAACACGCCCGGGAGTACAATTGGGTGGGGTGGTACCCTTTAAACAGGTTGTCGTTTCGGACCGTTTCTTGACCGTGCGCCCTGTCCACACCACGTACCTGATAATCCCGCGGCGGTCGTATTGTTCTGCTCCACACTGCTGCTGGCTTGCCTGAAATTATCTATCGAACTATGCAAGCGGGTTTAGGGGAGCAGCCGGCCGAAGTGGCCGTGCGGTTAAAGGCGCTGCAGTCTGGAACCGCAAGACCGCTACGGTCGCAGGTTCGAGTCCTGCCTCGGGCATGGATGTTTGTGATGTCCTTAGGTTAGTTAGGTTTAACTAGTTCTAAGTTCTAGGGGACTAATGACCTCAGCAGTTGAGTCCCATAGTGCTCAGAGCCGTTTGAACCATTTTTAGGGGAGCCACTCAACGTTAAAACACAACACTGTTCGACGTCTGGTATAAACAACTATATTCTGAGACGATTAAAGGAAATCGCAGGTTGCACTGTTTACATTCTAATTCATAAATGTTTATCCCAGTTAATAGATGATTACCCGTCAACAACATCACTCAGACGAGCGTGCGCGTAACCGTCGCGGCGTGGCTGATTGTTGATAATGCGGAAACGCGATGATCGAACGCACGTCCTCACGCTCGCTACAAGACTCTGGCACTTGACTGCACTCTTTTATGGTAACTAATTTCTATTGATTCACATCGGTTCATTCTGGGAGACCGAACACGGCGCGGATGATTGATACTGTACGGTACGACACGCAACGAGAGGAGACACAAATACGTTATCGGCGGCACTACTCATTTTTAAATTAATTCTTTACGCACTTTCCTCTGAATCATTTACTTGTTTTATCACTTTACTGTAATAGCACTTGTAGAACACTTCAACTTCCATGCTAACAGTGCCTCTCACATGCAGAGCTACACACAACACAACAGTTTCGTGTCCTGCGCTCGACTCTCTACAGACGCGGCTGCCCGCAAAGATACTCCACAACTAAGCCAGCGATATGACAATACGCTTACAAACCGGGCTCAAATATGTAAAAATTTATTAGCCTGTCATGTCTGTTGAAACGTGTTTTTCACGTGTCGTCCTCACGTCTGGATGCAGTACTGTGCTCGTCTCTGCAGTGAGTTACGAATTCTTTCAAACACCCCTGGACAGTTCGCAGATTTCCACGAGACTGTGCAATTCGCTATTCCAGCCTTCTAACCATATAAACGCGAGCGCTGTACACTTCACTTTTGAGATGATCGCGCACAAAAAAAGTACGTAGGATCTAGGGGATGTGGCCCTGGAGTTTGGACCCGTCTATCTTGGACCATATTTGCACACCAGATGTTATCTTACATCAGCAGAAAGATGTGGCGGTGCTCCCAGCCTTGCGTATGGGCCGAGGCACGCTCGCATGGTATGCAGAAAGAGGATGGGACTATTGAGTGTTTGGCTTTGTTGCAGGCGGTGATCAACAGCACCATCACGCCCAACATGACGTTCACCAAGACGTCGCAGAAGTTCGGGCAGTGGTCGGACGTGCGCGCCAACACCGTCTATGGCCTGGGCTTCTCGTCCGAGGCGGAGCTCAACAAGGTGAGCCGAAAACAAGAGTAGAGGAGGGAAGGTGAAACATCTATTCTAGGTGTTTCTTTGTAATTTTGCTTTAGAAACGTAAATAAAAACAGAGTGCCAACCTGGGCTTACGACTGCTTCTTACCTGTGCTAACTCACATGTGTGGTGCTGTAACGGTGACACCGGTCACCTTAAACGGCAATCTATGCTAACGCTATACCTATAGGAGGAATTTTTATGTGGTTGTGACCGTGAGATAACCTAATGGAAACAGAACAGTCATTTTCCAAACACTCCAGTAGATCATGACCCACCGTCTGCTGTTGGTTATAAACAGACGTTCTCCCAGCACAAAAGCAGGTTGTAACAGTACATCTTAAAACCAATCGCCAGTCTTATTTGGCATTCTTCTGCCAAGCAAAATGATAAGGCTAACTTAACCCTCCTTGACACACACACACACACACACACACACACACACACACTAAATTTTCCTTATATCTGTTCATACTGCAACACAGTAACCTAACATTCCAGATAAATGTGGTACTAACAAACAAATCGCCAATGAGATAGTAAACAGTAACTTAAGCCTCTCAACAACATGTACCTTAAATAAACTGGATGCAACAGTTTATAAAAACATTTACCGACACACATGAAACTAATAGCAGTACTGAACAGGGTAAAATTTGAAATGATTCTCAATGTTAATCGGGGGATGTGCTAATGATCATAAACTACAAGTTCATTGCTTAGTACAGGGTCTCTATGCCTCTGCATTAACCAACTTGCATTAGAATAGATAACACAGTAAATAGTTCTTTCTTAAACTCGCTCTTGAAGCAACCAAACAAAATGAAAATCGAACTACACTGGCTCTGAAGGAGCCTTATCATTGCTTCATTAACTAACTAGCTTAGTACATGAGGATCCTTAAACTTTCATGATTTGAAGAACCATGCTCATTAACAAAACTAGACCAGTATGTATGAGAAATGGTAACTATTCTTATCGTTAATTATTAACTAAATAAAGCACAACAAACTATAACTCTTTAAATAACAAATTTGCTTTCATAAGCAGTCTTTTGGCTTGCTAAAAAGTATAATTGGCTGTGCAAATGACAACACAATATTAAATTCGAGTTCAACCACTTTCTCATAATAAATTAGGACAATGGGCAGGATTCCTGTCCAGGTTTGTGATTTGGGCTAATCACATGTGTAAGATAGAGTTTTTAGAAACAACATAGTTATTATTATAAAATCAACCAGATTTCACAAATACCTGGTTGATTTACGGAGTGCCAAATATAAACAGGTTAGTGGAAGGCTGGTGGCGCAATTCGCAGTGGCTATTAACCTGGCGGCGACGCAATCATAGCAATATTGTTGGCCTCGCCCTGTTACGTACCTTCTTGCTGTCGGAATTATTTTTATAGGGCCAAAAACCATCCCATGATAATGGTATCGCCAAGTGCATCATCCGAGGCCTATAAATACTGCCCTTCTGGCCTCAAAACTCCAGAAATATGAGCCACAGTGATCCGCTACTGCTAGCGAGGTGTTAACCACAGCACTGCTCAGTCCAGACTCCTTACCCGTCACAAAGGACGAGTTGCCACTTGCGCGCCAACCACACCTTTTCCACTCCGCCAGGCTTCTTCCGTAGCTGCGAGACTTCCCCATATCTTTTACATTTAACCCTATGTTCCCTAACTATTGACCAAGTCATTTACAGCATGTTGCATAACAATCATTCCATTAGTTATTTAAATCCACAAGCATAATTTAAACATAATCGTTCAAAAATTCACATAACTGAAATATGAATATATAGTCAGAGAATTTCCATGATAGATACAGCATTCTACATAAGCAATACTACAAACTGACATAATAGAAACATCGATACAGGTACAAAATATGTCGAAAATAGGTGTTATGCACGAAGTAACTCGATAACCACCACGCACAGAATTATTGATACAGAAGATACACAACTCTTTCTGCTAGCAAACATAAAGTGAACAAGAATTTGACGATAACCCTGATTTAGGTTTTCCGTGGTTTCCCTAAATTACTTCGGACAGCTGCCGGGATTGCTCCCACTATAAGGCCGCGTCCAGCTAGACTTGAAAATATGTAAATGCCTTTATGTATGAATTATTTTTACGTTGTTGTTCTTAAATTGTAATTCCATGTCATGTCCAGTATCCCTATAAAAGTGATCCACTGGCGGGTACTATTGCTGCTGCTGCTGCAACAACAACAACAACAACAACAACAGTAGCAAGAGGACGAGTTCTAAGAGAAGATGAAATGTGTCAGTGTACAGTCCGGGTTGACGTTGAGGTGCTTAAATACTGGCAGTTATTATTATTATTATTATTATTATTATTGTAGGCAGTGGAGAAGGATGAGCATGAGCACTCATCCTACTTCTGTTCAACTTTTGATTAAAGCAGTTTATACGCGTACTGGTACACTCATGAGACGAATACTCTCATTGAGGGGTGTGTGCTGTATTACATTCCTTATGGGAAAGACTGTAGTGAGGTGTCCTGGTAAAAGTTGCAAAGACATCTGCATGCAGACAGGGCAGGGTGTCAGCTCGACTGCTGAGTCAGCACAAGTGATTCTACACACACAACAGGCAATAGAGAATGTGCCTTGCAATATGTTTAGCTACACTTCCGTCCAGTTTTGTGTTGCAAATGAGCTGTACTAAAGCGACTTGTCTTCTAACGGCTTTCTTCTGTAAATGTAACAACGTTCATTGCTTTGTTTTTAGCATCTGTGTGCCATCGCAGATACAATCTCTCTCCGCACTCTTTAAATCGAAATTACGGTATAATGGATTGTATTTAGTGATTCTCTCTCGCTATCGTATTTATTAATCCATACACTTTGGCGGTATATCCCTTACGCAAATTTGATTTCTGATGCCTTGAAGTATCTCTAACATGAAGTAAACTCGTACTGAAAGACGAGTTAATACTGTGCGATACCTACATACAAGTGACAATCCGATGTGTGTCTGAAGCTTAAAGAAAGGCGGATAGGTAACAAGAATTACCCGTCAGATTAGATTTCTGATCTCTCTCTCTCTCTCTCTCTCTCTCTCTCTGTCTGTCTGTCTGTCTCTCAAAAACGGAGGGGGTGGGGGGGGAGGGAGGGGGGGGGGGGGAAGGGGAGTGGGAGTTGGGCAAACTAACTGCTTGTCTTTCAAGACGAGTTTTGTTCTGAGAGCTCTCGACGAGTCCCTCGTTGAATTGCTGGAGCTGGGAACAAGTTGTCGGTTGCTCTTCTACTCGCCTCCTTACCACGGACCAGGCGCGGTCATTCGAGGGTGTGGGCCAAGTTGGTACGACCACGATATATGATAACGACGCTGAATCAGTCGTACTCCCATTGCTGTGCAAAACCAGTTACTTTCTGGCCCACAGCACAATCTCAACTTTCCTCATCACGATTGTGCGCTGACAGTTGCCTGGGATTCCTACTGTGTGTCCGCTCGCAGAGTTTGTCTTCTGGCAACTGCGGTCTGTATCTTGTCGGTCCTTCCTTGCTGCTAAACATTCTACGATGTTTCATAGTTTCTATGCCTTCCTTACATAGACGAGGGTAGTATGTGCGTGACCAAGCTACCTTTAGTCCTGAACCAGATTCATTGTGTTTCTTGTTTGAAAGGTTTCACAGCCGTCGGCAGTCTTCTCCTCTGCACTCAACGTATACAAACTAAGATTCTTTTCGTGATGGCAGAATGTGAAATTTTTGCGCTCGCGTGTCGGCTAAGACCGCTAAAGATTTTAATTTAACGAATTAGAGAGAGAGAGAGAGAGAGAGAGAGAGAGAGAGAGAGAGAGAGAGAGAGTCGGCTAACAGAAGTAAAGCCTTTTTATTAACACGCTTTGTAAGAACCAATGCTCTCATTTTTGTGAGTCAGAATAGAAGTAAGTTGTTATATCTAATGTTTTTGTTTCGTTTGATTGTATATGAAATGTGATGGTGGCCAAATGACAAGATAATGCATAACAACTTGGAGAACCAGAATAGCAAAAAATTTTGAGGAAGTTAATAACGGAAGACCAAAAGAACTGCGTTACGTGGAAATCGTGGGGTGATGTAGTAGCAGCATGTTGTTTTTCTTTGTTTTATTCATCCGTAGATCCTTTTACAAAGATACTGGACATGTCATGGTATCGCACACAGGTGTAGTTTGACGAGGATGGGACAGGTAGTCTGTCATGGCTGCCATCAGTGCCGTCTCTAGGCCCACATTTATCCGCCTCACAGCGCTATTAAGGTGTGTCCGACCGCACCACTGGAACAGCTCAACAAGGTTTACATTGGTGCCCCTGAGCTTTCTTGTAATTGGTGGCCTACACCTCGCCCATGCCTAGTACCTAGCAGCTGCACTTTCTTCTTCTTAACACTTTATTCAGACAGGCACGAGCGGAGGAGGAGTGGGCATCAGTAGTTACATGATCAAATGAACAAGGTGTTCGCTGTCAAAAAAAACTGCTGAAAGCGGGTATACGTTGCTAGAGAAGGGGAGAGACGACCAAGAAAACCCCAGGTGTAGCTCATGAAAATCTGTCATGGCATAGGTGAGCGGAACAGGAGCGTGTTAACAGGACAAGCGCCGATGGGCAAGAAAGAGCTGAACTTCGAGGCAACAAATGATTTCTCCCGCGCCACCCCATTGGCTGAGGAGGTTGAACAAAGTTCACTGAATCCGTCCCTTGTTTAGCACCACTTACTGTGAGAACCGTGATACGTCGGAACCCCACGCTGAATGCGTGATATCGTGGCGGCCTGACCAGCGTCTCAGTAGGGGAAAAAAGAAAAATGTTGGTTTCTTAAGAATTTATCAAATCTGTCCTCTCCAGTGCGGGGTAAATCGTTTCAAAGATGCCACAAATCAAGTGGAGATATTGTTTAATACACCCATGAACAATCAACAGGCAAGAGGGCGGATCTGAGTTTATGTAGTAAGCGTAGATGGACGGTGGTACGTAAGGCGTTTACGTGTGAGCTGCTTGAGTACTGTGGAGGAAGATTTGCATTGTTCTTATCACTTCAGTGTGTGGCAGGAATGGATAAATTTTCATGTATTGATTGGAGATATTGGGTATCAGCATTTTTAAGTTTCTCATGCTGTTGAGTTAATGCAGTGGTGAGTATTCGAATAAGTTTGGTGGTGGCGAGCAGGTGTCTTCTAAATGTTTAAGTCGCACATGTGGGCAGGTGAGCATGCCAAGATTATTATTTGAAAGGGCAGTGTACGATGTATGAAAGTGTTCCAACGGTTTGCATCAGTGTGGACGGATATTGCAAATACAGTTTTTAGTATACATCCTCTTGCATTAAACCACGTTCGCTTTACGCCATCAGCGATGTTGCATAATTATTCACCGACTTTATTAACTATATTGATTACATCTCTCAGGGAGCGAGAGCATGAGGTTGCTTAGTGCTAACTATAGCATGTTCACATTTTATTAATTCCTCTGTTACATATTGTAATTTAGCCTCTTCATTGTAAAATGGTAACAGCTTGGGTTCTGTAAATGTTATAGCCTGATCCGGCGTATGCAATAGATTGTTCACACGTTTAAGCAACTCGAGATGGTTGAATGTGAAATGACGCCAATCCAACAACGGTGGTTACACAAAGGAGTATAATGCCACACCTCATCTTGTTACACTAGATAGGAAGCAGAGATCCACACGGTAGATAACAGAAGAAGGGTATTCAGTGCAGCACTCGAGTTCGCAAGCAGGTCGTGTGATCACAGCGGCGACGGTAACTCGACTACCTAAAAGTCCGAATTCACAACCAAAAGATGAAGTCGGAAATTCATATCGCTCAGTTTAATAACAGAAGCGATATAAGGATGCTAATAAACTGGTTCAGTCCGCAGCTTGAAGTATGCTGAAGGATTGGATTCTAATAGACAGGGTTCGGCAGACAACGATGATACTAATGCACAACCACTCATCACTAAAGGTCGGTGACAGAGCGCTCAGCACACAGGGACTGACGACCCAATTACTGCTGATGAGTGTCACATCAAGCATTTTCTTTCGTGAAGTAGGGACTGTAAGAGAACACCTCTATTACAGGGCTGAAAAAGGCGTAGGTAGTAAATTCTGATTCTCGCGGGAAACCACGACCAGCACTTGTGGCTGGAGGTGTAAAATGCGATCATGAAGGAAAACCACAAAGGGAACAGATATAATTCTTTTCTACTGTCACTGGTTAGTAATTTAGTATTTATAAAATGATAATTTCCACAACTTTTATTTGGAAGTTGGGCCAACTGATTCGCTAGCAAACCTGGGACGTGGCCAGAAGTTTGCGTGTGCAAACTCGTGGAAATAAACAGAGAGGATAATCTCCGGATAGGCTTGGGGTTGGTGATTTTTCATCTAAACAATAGTTTCGCAAGCAATCCTTGTACTGCGCACTACGTAGGCTTGTTGTATCGGTATTGGGTTGGCAAGAGTTTAGGAAAATTGTATGAGGATGTAAACTTGTTTTTGCGGAGCATTTGCGAAATGCCCGATAGTGTGTTCCTTGAGCTACAGGAAATGCATGAAATAGGAAGGAATGACGGTGGCTTCCCTAGGTGTTGGGTCCTATTCCCGACAGGTGAACGCTGGTGAGGGATCAAAGATTTTGTGTAGGGAAGCGAGTGCGACAGAGGTAGTTCTCAACAACAAGCTGGCGACAGAAGAGAGTGCAAATTATAGGGCTCTGCGTTGAGGTATAAATCGAAGTCATCAATTCATGTGAAGGACATTCTCCTGAAGCTCAACACATCTATGTATAACAGGAGGTTGTCAAGTTCATCATATATGTTGTATAGACCTTATGATGGGATTCTAACAATCAACATCCTAGTCAAGGCGAACGGGTTTGCTTACATCTTGGCAGGGTCACAAGAATATAAGACTATAACAGCTGAATGGGGGTGGATCGGAATTATCTAGTTGGTGATGGTACAGGACCAAGAGCATAACTAGGCATAAATTGCGTATTCGGAGAGTGTCCATTCTCACGACAGTGTTTTATAGAAAGAGCCTGGTCGACGTGGTAGGAAGGGAAACGAGATCGCTCAGTGATATTGGCTGGAACAGAGGAGATAGAATACCAGCATTGGTGGGAGAGTTTAACAAGGAACTATCCTCCATCAGCAAAAGAAGAAATAAAGAATAGCGTGGGTAGCTCAGCACTAGGGTCTGAATTAAATAGCGGCAGACTCAAATTAACACGGTAGCAGCCGGCGGCAGTCATCCATCGGTATCTGGCAGAACTGACATCTGTGACCTTGTCAGGAACTGGGCCACCAAAATGTGTCAGAACTGGCCTCTATCTGTTACGAGTGTGGTATCAACTCTCTGCAGGTCCATTCGTTAAGCAGGTAATACTAAATCCAGTGGCAAATTCCGTAACTTTTACATTGAAATGTGCCTTGTGGAATCGCAGAATCTGTCAGCATGTGGCTGGATGACCTGATAATTTCGCCATAACTTCTGTAGGACATGTATCTCAGCATCGAGGTTAAACAAAGTAGTACAAGTTATAGTGTGTTTGCATATGCGATTCGGAAGATTAGTAGCTTCATTGTATATATTGAATCTCTAGTAGTGTAATTATATAGGTGTAACTTATATTATTATAAGTTTATATTATATTATTATAAGTTACACCTATATAATTACACTATTAGTGATTCAATATATACAATGAAGCTACTAATCTTCCGAATCGCATATGCAAACACACTATAACTTGTACTACTTTGTTCATAAAGAGTCAGGTACAGTAGTCATTACATCGATTAAAGCAAGCCGAGAGGAAATGGGCGAAGATAGGAACTGTTCCTAACATGGGGGTCGATCTAGAGAGCTTCTGCTCTGTGTTAGACGTGTCAAAGTAAGACATAATGTTATGTAAGCAGTATCAAATCTCTCAGGTTGTGCGTCCATTAATAAGGTGGTCTACGGTAGGGAGTTAACTGGTGTGTTTCAGTTCTGTGGGCAGTGCATTCCTAAGTGTCCGAAGCGTCGGCAGTGGGAAGAGTAAGGTAACACACGAATCAGCCGTATGATCGACGCGTTTGCATCAGCCACACTCAGATTCATTGATGAACACGCAGCGCGGCTCACTGTTGCGTGCTAGAGCAGCAACAAAGTGTCCAGTTGCTTCACGCAGGGATGCGAGAGGCGACCTTAAGTACTTCTCCGTGTTGCAGATTGATGCTGCGGATAAAGACATCAATTGCACGCACCTCAGCTTCTTCAAGAAGGTTGTCATTGTGGGTTGTGTCCCACTGAAGGGTATAACTTTTGAATGAGACGATTCTAATGCGGCCGGCAAATTGGTTAAAAACTTGCCCTTTCTTTTGGCTGTGGCTGGACAGTTTGTCACAACAGTAACTAACGCTACGACTGTCAGAAGGTCTTTTGCCAGGGTTTCAAATCTGACATTTGTATCTTCAGCGAATTTCAGTCGTGCCACATTCTACAGGAAAGTGTCAGGCCAGGTGTAAATTCGACCCGCATCACCCTCATTTTGCAAAGTGGTTTCCACATTATCAGTGGGCTTTCCTGAGAAAGAGGGAATGCAGTTATGGAAAAACTACTGGCAGTAGTAGAGGGGGTAGGCGCGACAGTAGCCGAGCTGCGTTAGACTCCCCCAGCTTCACCAAGGGGAGCTTGGACGTTGAAATCCATCTTTATCATGGTTTCCATAGTGGCTTGGGCTACTTGGTTTTCGCAGTTCAGCATTTTTCTCCTCCAACTCTTTGTGTTTGACCGTAGCATCGGTAAGTCTTTGGTGCAGGGAATCAGTAATGTCTTTATCCTCATTCTCTGAGGTGGTTTCACCTCGAGGTAGGGTTTTTGGACGCATGGTTTCAACAAATGGCCCTGCAGCATACCGTAACGAAGTACAACAATCTTACTTGGCAAAGGCTCCATACTTTTTCAGGGTGCTAGGCGGCTCGCACATTGACCGGCGACATGATGCAAAAGCAGGAGCTGGCGACACGTTAACTGCTTCGCATGAAGACTGTGGTGTTGACGACTGATGACCTCAGAAGTTGGAAGCCGCAAAAAAAAAAAAAAAAAAAAAAAAACTTGTGTTGAGCGTTGTGGCACGTCGTGATGGTGCAGGCACAGCTGTAGAGCCTACCGCCCTGACGCCGACAGCAAGAAGTTGTCGAACGGGCGTCAAGTGGTAGAGAGGCAGTAACCGGCGGCGACGAGACGGCTGGCCAGAACAGCCGAGTACAGCAGCGGGCATAGTGCCACCGAAGCGGCCCGCGCACGGCAGGGTAGTTCAGTCACACATACACATGTGCACCGGAGGTTCCACGCTGGGGATGTGCGGCGTAGCAGGAGTGGGGTTCACGCGCTTCACAGTGCTGGCTTAAGCCGTCGATACACGGACCGTGCAGCCGATCGTTGAGCATGCCGACTTTCTGAAGTCATAGCGTGGAATAGCACGTAGGGAAGTATCTCCGAACGTGCAGAGCAATATCTGACATGTCAGATATTCTGAACGTGCGATTGAACGTTGACCGATGAGATGGCAGGACGCCAGCTACGACACATGCACGCCATTTCCGTTCGGTGCAGAATTGTGAGGCGCCATATTGGCTTCCACTTGAAGCCCGTATACCGTTTCTGAGTACCAGAAAACTGGGAAGCACTCGAAAACCCTCCGTTAATTGTATGGTACGTTGTAATAAAATGACAAACGTCATATCCGTGGTAAAATAATTATTGTAACTTTAGTATTATGAGAGTAGGCCATTTGAAATTGGCAGCATGTTGAGGATCCATTAAAAACGCATTGTTGTTGGTACAATTTGTTATAATTAAATTTCAATTAGTAGTATAGTTTTCAGGAAATCATAACAAGCTAGATCCGGTCTCTTAACACGTGCAGTCACGGTAGTGTAGCGAGTAGCGTTACGGTTGCAAAGCGAACATATGAAGAGTTGGTGGTTCTCGTGCCACTAAACCGATATACTTTTCTTCTAATATTAGCTTTTTAATAGGTTCTGATACTTTCTTATTAGTTCAATATAAGTGCATACTATAATATTAGAGTTCATTCGGTTCCCTTCACTTGCTCGATTGGCTTTATGTTACAGGCCACCTTGCACTACTTGCAGTAAGATATTTTCGTGTTTTTTTTCCTTTCTTTTGAGTTTTGTAATTCACATTTGGAGATTTTGCTACGAAGTGGGAACTGATCAAACAAGAATGACCTTAGGCTTTTACTAAAAAGTGAGAACGATGAATTAATGTTTATCTGGTGTGAACTACTGTTGCGCACTGTTTGTAATGGAACTTTCACAAGCCGATGTCCGTACTGACTGGACATGGTACTTTCCTTTTTGCCGTAGACAGCACAACCTGACTAACATATGGACAAGGGAGAAAAGTGCATTTTATTAGAGCTAATATGGGAATTTTACGCCCGTCCACTTCGTAAACAGTGTGATCTACGAGCCAGATGCAGCCGACAACTGCCGCTGGAGGGCGTTGCGATCGCGCTTACCACATTGGGGCCCACTTACTGTGCGCACCTCGTTCCTGAGCGTTCAGCAGCACGTTGAACTCGGCGCGCTCAACGTTGACGTTCGACAGCACGGTCCTTGCGCCGACGGCTCTACCCTGAGCCAGAGGCCGCACCAAAAAGTTTTGCCGTGCGCTCGTCCATCGTTAACACGCGAGTTACTGCTGGCAGCCGACTGCAAAAGGAGCACTACTCCGGACCGGATGCTGAGATGTATCCCACTTTTACACCAGATTTATTCAGGTGGACATGAGTGGAGAGGTTGTGGGCATCTAGAGTTAGGTGATCAAATTAACAATGTATTTGCCGCAAAAAACTTACCCCTGAAGAGGTTTTGTGCTGAATGTGGATACACGTTGGTGCTTAGTGAAGGGGCGAGGCAACCGAGGGAACTCGAAGTGCAGCTCACGAAAATCTGTCATGGCACAGGAGAGTGGAACAGGAATGTGTTAACAGGACTAGTGCCGACGAGCAATAGAGAGCTGAGCTTCTGCGCAGTTACTTGCGCGTCCGCGCCAAGAGCAACACGTAATTCATCCCGCGCCACCCAGTTGGCGGAGGCAGTTGAACAAAGTTCACCAAAGGCATCCGTTGTTCATCAATCCTGACTGTGAGAACCCAAACACATTAATATCCCACGCTGAAGGCGTGATGCTGTGACGGCTGTCCAGTGTCCAAGCTACTTGGCCTCTCAATAGGAGAAAAAAAGAAAAAAAAAATATTTTATTGAGAATTGATCAAGTCAGTTCTCTCCAATACGGGAAGACGGGGGAGGGGCGGCATCTGCACAGCCACCTGCAGCTCTTCTGCACGTAATTTGGCCATGATAGATACCTGTTTTTGTGTTGGTAATAAAACTATCGGATATTGTTCTCTTTTCCCATATCTTTCTACCAACTGCCAGTTCCCAACCACCCTCCCCCCCTCTCTGTCTCCTTTGATCCTGATAAATTCCTGCCTTGCTTCCTACAACTGTACCTGAAGGGGATAGTTTCCTTTCCTATTCCTCAATCAAAATGTTCCTACTGCATACGCTGCAGTTCCAGGAGAGCGGCTCTTCTGTTTTCCATATGTCCTCTGCTGCATCCCTCCCAGTAAAAATATATCCTACAAGATAGACAACAAGTCCTGCTCCTCACTGCCCTACAGTAGCTCACACATTTCCCACACGTGTCAGCTTCAAAAAGAACAACTATGTTTCAAGAATGCAAGTTTGTCAAGGACTTGAGATTGGTTGTATGCGCGCTATTTGTGTACTGGTTCAGAGATATAATTACAAAGAATGTATTTTTATGAAATTCGCGGTACCAAGACTTTTAAATGTTTGAATTCGGAAAGTTTAGGCCTAGGTCGCGTTCATCTAACTGGTAAACAGTGTGAGATGTGTTGAAAAGTGTAACTTGGAAACTTTTATGGCGAGAATAAAAGATACTGAAACTGGTAGCTACCATGTTTTAATTAATATTTGTAGTATTAAGGGAACATAAGTACAATTTTCAGTGTTTGTCACGCAAAAAATTCATCCTACTTCGTTACCTTCGGGATTTCAAACGACAAAAGTTGTTTTTAAGAAAAATTGCAATAGGCACGCTGAATATTCGCTTGTGTAACAAGAACAGGCTCTACAGCAAGTATACAAAACAAAATAAATTTGAATTTAACATTCTTTACTCTTAAATAAGAACTTTTTGTGGAGAAATATACCTGTGTATCTCTCTCGGCGGCCATCTCGGATACCGATATGGGAGTGGGGGGAAGACAGACGACACCACAAAGCCTCATCAGAGTGATTAGGCAGTTCTTCATGCATAGTAATCTCTTTTGTTTGTGCTGAGATGTGAGTCAGGTGCCTCTGCAGACAACCCACGTTACTAGGGTATCCTTGACTATCTGATGTAGATTGTGGGGCCATAGGTTGATCAAACCTGCAGGTCTCAGCACATCCTTGGTATTTACAAAATTTCAGTTGTTTGGTTGCCCACTGATTGCAGATATTTATCGAAAGTAATATTTCAGTGCCACCATATACCGTGAATACTACTATTGCTACCATTTCCGATTAAAACTACCTACCATCAGGATGATGGTAATGATGCTGATGGTGGTAATAGAGAATCGAAATTGGCAGCAATAATAAATGTTGTCATACTAGCAGACAGAGGTAAATCATGCATTTCTATACAAGAATCTTGCAGGTTTATACAAGATAATAAAAACACACAAAATTGGCCTCGTCAAACCTTAAAATATCAGACTAATTATCTGTGTATCAACAGCCTTCTACCTCCAGCAGTAGCTCCTTCACAGTAGCTTGCTTCCATTGTATTGTGACCACCTGGTTGTGACTGTCATCCAGCCAGGGTTGTGTGTCCACTGCAGTCATTGTTGCTCATTCGATAGCTGCTAACTGAGCCCTGCACTGTTCACATTTACTAAGTTTACGTGCAGCTCCCATATCCGGGTTTTATGAACCAGTTTCCTAAAGCTGCTTTTGATCAGTCAGGTAAACCGTCAAATATCAATTCTATGTTTTCCTGGCCCCTTAACACCTAACCAGGATACCTTTATCGTGATGATCTGATGGAGCTACAGTGGATACTACTGTCACCTGCCAGAACAACAACTAGTTTCCTTCTGTTCTGTGTTTTGTGTTGCTATCCAAGAAACACATTTCAATGGTAACCATTATCTAAACCTTCACAGTTACTGTGCATTCTGTTGGAACTGCACTGGCCTGAGTTAGCATCTGGAGAGGTCTGTGCATTGGTTCACACAGATATCGTTAGTGAGTGGATTCTGCTTTGTGCAACAGTAGAAGCAGTAGCAGTGAGAGTGCAAATGACCCCAGCAATTACCATTTGTAATGCTTATTTAATTTCAGGCAGAGCAGTTTCTTACTGTGAGATGACCTCTTTAGTCCAACACCACCCTTCCCGTTTTCCTCCTACTTGGCGATTTAAATGTGCACCACCTACTATAGGGAAGTACCATGTCATCTGGATGGGGATTTCTGATTGACCAGTTTCACTCCAATCTTGATCTTTATCTCCTCAGTTACAATTGTCCTACCCACTGTAGTGCCACTTGTAATCTTTTCAGCTATAAAGCTTACCATCTCTTCCCAGTGTGGTGTCTTTGCTACAGTGCTTGCTACACAGTGACCTTTGTGATAAGTAACCAGTTTCCATTGATCCTGTCAATTCCTTATCACCCGTGAGAGATCAGTTGCCACATTGGGCTTTTGAAGAAGCCTGTTTAAGCCTGTTTGCTGTTACATATCTATGCCATTGACTTTGTGCCCTGTGTCAGGTAGCATTGATGATGTGGTGTAAGATGTCTCCAATGGGAACGCCTGCGCCACTGGAACTGTTGTTCTCCTTTCTACAGGCTCCCTCTGCTGCTGTCCCATGCCATGGTAGACCAAAGACATGGCAATAACTATTAAAGCTCATCAAAGGGAACCGAGCGAGGTGGCGCAGTGGTTAGCACACTGGACTCGCATTCGGGAGGACGACGGTTCAATCCCGTCTCCGGCCATCCTGATTTAGGTTTTCCGTGATTTCCCTAAATCGCTTCAGGCAAATGCCGGGATGGTTCCTTTGAAAGGGCACGGCCGATTTCCTTCCCGATCCTTCCCTAACCCGAGCTTGCGCTCCGTCTCTAATGACCTCGTTGTCGACGGGACGTTAAACACTAATATCCTCCTCCTCCTCATCAAAGGGCACTTCAACGATTCGATTGACATCCTTCACAGATCAGTCTTAACACTTGTAAGTGCTCCATGCTAAGGTCTGCTGTCTAATTAAATACAGTAAGCTGGAATGCTGAGAGTGCTATGTCTCATCCTTGGTAACACATGCCTCTTCATCCCAAGTATGGGTCAGGCTACATAGTCCTCCAGGGTTCATAGATCAACAGCTGTTCCAGGTCTCTTTCTTCAGGATGGTATCAATGCAGATGTGTCATTCCTTGCTGAACACCATGCAGCCCACTTTGCATCAGCAACAGCATCAGCATTCTCTTCTTACTTGGCTACCTTATGAAAGTATAAAATACATATTGAAAATGTCCGCTTGTCCATCTCCCATTAGTCTGAATTAGACACTGCTTGACAAAAAGTGAAATATACAGAATGGGAGGAGGAAATGGAATGAAACATTAAGTGTGTATGTGATGTTATTTCAATGATAAAAAAATCGAGTCAGATTTTCAAAGAACTCCTATGGTCTGCATATGTGCATGGATTTGTTTGCAAAGGGAATCATGAAGTCATAGTATCCTCTCGTGATGCAAGTTGACCCACAACTGTTGTACCTAGTCCTTCATATCCTGGGTACTGGAACTGGCATGAAGTTGGCATCTGAGCTGGCCCCACAGATGTTCAGTTGGGGAAAGATCTAGGGGTCTCACTGGCCCTTGCCATACCTCATCGTTGTACAGACAGTTCGTAGTTAAGTGCCCTGTGTGTATGGGCATTGTCCTGTTGAAAAATGGCACCACAGTACTTTTGCGTGAGAGGTAACGCATGAGGATGCAGGATGCCTGTGATGTACCATTGTACCATCATAGTTCCCTCAATCATTAACAGCCATGACCTGAAGTCATACCCAATAGGTCCCCACACCATGACACCATGTGTAATACTGCTACGCCTCTCCAAATCATTGGAAGAATGGGACCTCTTCCCAGTTCACCGACATACTTGCCAACTAGGATCACCTGCGGTAGAGCAGAATGATGATTCATTGCTGAGCAAGATGTGATGTCATTCATCACCAGTCCATGTGCCCAATCGTGGCACCACTCCAAGTGCAGCTGTTTGTGTTAAGGCATTAATGGTTGTCTACACTCAGATTGTTAATTCTGTAATCTGACTGCACGTAGTCTTTAGTATTCAACTAATAATGTGTGATGACAGAGAATCTTGCAGAGAGTCCATTACCTATTCTCATATGGCAGGTGTAGATGTGAAGGGGTTACAAAGTGCTTGACGATCCTCCTTTGTGGTGGTCAGATGTGGTTGAGCAGAACCTTGGTGATGAAAAATATGCCTACCCTCTTGTTCCTATGCAGTCCAACATTGAGCCATTATCACATCCAAATGCCACACAAATCTGGTTATTTCACGATCAGCCAATTTGAGGTACCTTTCAAACTCTCTTTTAAACTCTTTTTTACCTTTATAATGCATATGGCATTGCTTAGCTTCATAAAATTTTACTTGCCCTCCATCATGGGCTTTAGAGGCTTCCTACCAATCTTTATCCTACTGATTGTGTTTGTTTAGAGTTGGTACATCGTTCATCTCCTCATGGATCCAAAGAAATGGCATCTGGCAGAGCACTGTGCCAAGTGTTACACGCTTTCTCTTTGCCATCGGTGGGTTAATGGCGTCTGTTAGGCCAGTTGTGTTACCCCCACATTGTATGTTGAAGACTTTTGCATTTGAAGCATCTCCCAATCTGTAGCCTCACCTGAATGCTAGTCCCAAGCAGTAGTCTGTAGGACCTTTGCTTGGACCCTTTCCCATGGCTTACTTGTTCTCTCCTGTGGGATGAAAGTCATATATTTCTGTCATTGTGCCATGGTCCCTGCAAACCCAGAGCTGTACTTGGGTACCCAGCACATTGATGCTGTTGCACAGTCCCACTTTTTGGAACTGTTTTTTGATAAAAAGCTTATACAGCTGCTCCATGTTCAACAACTGCATACTTATGCTTAATACTCTGTGTTTCCTTGCCCACACCCCTTAGGGTGTGGATAATGCTACTCTCCACCCTATTTACTGGGCCCTGAGTCTTGTGCCAGTTGGACTATGGTTGCCAGTTTTATGGCTCAGTGGCACCTTTGACTTTAAAATTATTGGACCCAGTCCATCATTGTGAAGTAAGACTGCCACTGGCATCTTCTGGACTAGCTCTGTAGAGAACCTCCTTGCTGAAGTGGAGATCTTGACTCCTCAGTTATGATAGTGTCAACTCTTGCTTATGCAGCCACCATCCAGCAATTTCCTAAGCATCCAACTTGTCCAATTCTTTTTGATGGAAAGGTATTGAGACCCCTGTCACCCTTCCTTATGTGGGATAGAACGTGCTTAAAGACCCTTTGCCGGGAATGGTGCCTAACCTACATAGAATGTGCTCACCATGTTTTTCTGCCATGCTCCGTCCCCTTCTTGGCTAGTACCCAGACCATGAATTAGGACTGATTTATTTTGAGGACACAAAGCTTCAGTTGATGTCCATCCCCCTCAGTCCTTCAGAAGAGTCGCAGTGCTGCCGTCACTTACACCAATGGCTCTAAAACTGTGGATGGGATGGGGCATACTTTTACTTCTCCCAGCGGATGGGAAAAACATTCATTGCCAGGAATATGTAGTGTGATTGGGCAGAGTTAACAATCATTAACAGAGTCCAAAGTTCTATTAAACGGGCTGCCCTCAACTGCATTTTTATTCACAGCGACTCAGTGAGCACTATCCAGCTGTTGATCAGTTATACTCTTGTCATCCTGTGATATCTGCTGTTCATGATTTTCTCTCTGGCCTTTGTCAGATTGCCTGCTTAGTTGTCTCTCTGTGGGTTCCTAGTCATATGGGAATCACAGGGAATGAACTGTCTGACCCATTTGGCTAGTGAAGTGAAGTGATTACTCACTCAACATTCCCTTAGACTATCCTAGGCGCAGATTTATGGGTGTAAATAAGACCTCCCTTCACTCGGATATGGACCAGTTTCTGGTGGGCTACTTCTCCCTGTAATTAAATCCACACTATCAAGGAGATGACTGTTGCAAGGCACTCCTCCTTTCGTTACTTCTAGAACAAATCCACTGTCCTATGTCTCCTTCGTGTCAGTTGTATCAGACTAACACACAATTTTATTTAATGTAATGGACCAGCGCTATGTTGTTGCTGTGGAACCTTACAGAAAGTAGCTCACATTCTGGTGGAATGCTCACTCCTTCTAGCTCTCCATGGGAAGTGTGGTCTTCCAGATTATTTGGTTCTAATATTGGTGGAAGACATATGGACAGTCAAACAGGTTTGTTTCTTTTATCTGAGCAAGTTACTCATCTGTAACCTTTTAAACTAATTTTGGACAGTGTTCGGTGTGTTTGGGTTTGGAGTGCCCCTGCCACTTGCTTGGTGAGGGGATCCTTGACCCTACCTCTTCTTATTACTGCCTTAGTCATCCTTCTTTTTTTCTGTTTTAATTGCTTTTAGATGCAATTAGCCCTTTTTTTCTGCTACACCTTATTTTACACTTAGGGATAGCACTCTGATAAAGAGCAAAACCTAAAGGATTTTTTATCCTTGATATAATCTGATGACAAAAGGACAGTTGAACAGTTGAAGAGGTGTTCATGTTTTCTCTGAGGTGATGGGTGTCATTCCCATTTTTAACATTTTGACGGTAACAGGTCGAGTGAGACAGTTAAGAGGGGGGGGGGGGGGGGGCAGGTCTTGTTCCATGCTGACCCCTGGAAGACATTTACCTACACCCATACACATGCTGATTATTTCTCACATTTTACAGCTTTGATTCCAACTGATGTTCATTATGTATTTAGCCTTCTCACTTATGCTGTTTCGAATCTCTCAGTAAAAAGTCACTCTTTACTCCGTAACTGTCTTTGCACATCATTAGATTGGAGGGGGTCAGATTTGTGTGAGGTTTCTCTGACTGCAGATGTCTATTTTACCACTCCTACGTACTTTTATTATTCAGTAAAATTTTTGTCTATCGTTGCTAACTCCAGATAATTTCTCTCTCTGGTGACTTCACTTTATAATACCTTCACCCCCAACCAACCATCCAGCAATCAAATACAGTGTCTGGAATGCAGCTGCCGGATTATCTTTTCCACAGTCGATATTGGCACACATACAAACTCTCAGCTATCTTTGATATGTGTTTAGGTTGTCAGGTTCTGCTTTGTCAAACATGTTCATAATAATTAACGAAAAGTCCTGGCAGGAAGCAACATACTCCAGAAATGCTATTTGTGGGAAATTGAATGATAAATGTGAACCCCTGCAGTTCAGTCAAAAGCCAACCATTCTTTTTGGGATGCTTAATTGGCTGAAAGGCCTGAATGTTACAATTTCAGGACTTGCTGGAAGCTTTTGAAACCCAGAGACAGCTGGCAGCCCTTTTGGCTGGAGACAAATCGGGTGCAGAGATTGATTGGTTTGTTAGTAACATCTTCCATTTGTCACTTTACACATTATATCATAATTATATGAAATGAGCCAGTTTACAGAATATTAACGCAATTGGTATGTAAATATTGCTACATGTTGACCATTTATGGCTGCATTCACATAACGGAAAACAATATTTAGATTAATAAAACAAATAAGTGTGTAACACTTAATGATATAAATATACTACATGTTTGTAAAAAAAATTTCTTCTCTGGAATAAGCGTCTCCCTGAAGGAACTTTTTCAGCTTAGATTTAAATTTAACTTTTAAATCTCCCAGGCATTTAATCTCATTGGGCAGGTGCTTGAAGATTTTTAGAAGTCGCTTTATTCACTGTTTTTTGAAGTGATGTTTACAAGTGTTGCATATTTCAAGTTGACAGCTAGTGAGATGTAGCCAGTACAGAAGGCTTATAAACAATTACTGTGCATCCCTGTGTGCACGTGGTTGTGGGCGCGGGTGGGCGCGCGCGTGCGCTTGTGGAATTCTAATTGGTCATCTCTGGATTTATAGGCCAGAATTGTGGCCTAATGCACATGCATATGCACGTGATTGGTCGCAACAGGTTTCATATTAAATAGTGAAGCTATTGTTTTGATGGAAATCGTGTTTGATGGAAAAGGTGGACTTGGGAAGGGTTAACTAAAAGTAATGAAGGTCATTTGTTTGTATGTAAATATTGTGATTTTGGTGTTTCTTTCGACCCAAGTACTTATGGACTGCTGTTATGTTTTGTCTTCCTGGAGACTTCTATAGAAGCTGCAAGAAACCATTCAGAGACACCATATTGACTGTTAGCAGAGTACATTTTCCAACCCAGTGATTGAATCTGAACCTTTCTGAATGCATTTATACTTTTGGAGGGTATTTATCACTGGTGTTGGAGTAGTGACAGTTTTAACCCAATCCTGCAGGTCACAGCGAAGTTCGAAACCCTTATTAAGATTATTTTACAAGTGTAGCAATGCCAAGAATTGAGCTGAGACTGCCAATAAACTTTTTCTTGTTAATGTGTTGTGTAATTTGTTGTCACTATGACTGTGTTTATTGGGGCCATGACTGCTAGCAAGATTTCACACAACATTATGGAATCTTTGAGAATAATACAAAGAAACATTTCAGTGTAGCACATATGTAATGTATAGGGGGTTATAGGGACCACACAACTATAATAAATACTTTAATGTTGGCTACAAAACAAATTTTCTTGTAAATAAACAAAACCGGTCAAATTATGTGGCTTCACATGCACCAAATTAATGTAATGATGTAAACATACCGAAAGATTTTTGTTCCCAGGAACAAATGGATGATGCCTATTAGAAGCAAGGCTTGGTTGTATGTTGAATGTATGGAAAACATACTCCCAAAACCCATGTATGGAAAACGTACTCCCAATACCCAACACCACAACTACTGTCTTTTTCCATATCTGAATTTTGACCTTAAAGAGGGAAAAGGCTTTTTGGGGGCAGTTTGTGAGCAACTGAGTGTATACTAACTTCAAACTCAGTGCCTTCCTCATGCCTGAACAGTTCCACATGCTGATAATGGGCCCCACCCTCTGCCTGTCATTCATTTAATTGGTTGGTACCAAAAATGCAAAAAAGCCCTTTCACACCACATAACCATGCAGCATAGATACACAATGAGCTGAGGAATGAAGGAAATCCTGAAAATATGTCACAACACTCAGAAATGGCATCAGTGCAAGGCCATCGTACAATTAGAAATGTAATTTCAGAAGAAGGCACAGCCTCAGGCTGGCTGATATAGTATTTCCAAGTCACACATGGTCAGAAACATACCCCCCAATGCTCTCAACTAGAGCAGACAAGCAAATGGCCACATCTTTGAACTCTTGTGCTAGTAATATAGTATCAAAACACATCACTGTACAAAAATTTCCAGTACAGCCTTAACACTAACTAGTTAACAGCCTGTCTACATTAATCATTAAAGGAAAAGATGAGAAGAATTCTGATGTGGCTGCTGACAGGTTGAATCGGATAGATAAGCCAGTAGTGGAGACAGTCCTTCAACAGATATACCGTCTCTAGCCCACATTTTACATGGGCATGTCTTCTGCATGGAGGAGACCCCACAAATTGTTCAGGATATATATAAGCAAGATCTCCCCTGCCCCCTCCCCCCAAAGTGGTAGGACACAAAAAACCAACTATTTTTCATTATCTTTCACCCTTTAACAATCTCAACAACAAGGTTTGGAGGCAGTGAGACCCTCTGAAGCCTTCCTTAAGACATTTGACAATAGGGCAATAGATATGTCGAAATTTAGCAGCACTTCATTTGTACTTTTTTCATTAACTTATTGTTTTATGAGTTTGTGAGTGGAAGCTAGCATTTCCAAGTGGTGCTGATGAATGCCTTCCCTTTTCCCCTTCATTGCTCAATAGTGTATTCACAGTAGGCTCATATCTGTGAATACCAAAGTGTAACTTCATGCTGCCATAAGCATCATGGTTGTTGATTATGATTATTGTTGAAACTTTATGGGAGACTTGGCTGCAATCTGTGAACAGGTGGAAACAGCTTTTGCCACTGTTGACTGGCTTCATTTGGCCAGTGTGAGCTGCATTGGGTGGTGGAATGGCAGGTCCCACAGAGAACCTTGGTAGTTGGTGGGTTGTGTTCAGATCTGGATATTTCTTGAGGATTGTCATTTATGGCCAATGGCTGGAAGGCTAGCAACATACATTTAATGATAAGGTTTATGTGACTGCATGCTGTTTATAGTAATAAGACAGAGCCAGCAGGCTTTGCTTCTCTTGCTCAAGCAGTGATCTCTCCTCGTTACAGTTTGAGCATCCACAGAGGAGAAAGGAGTGGGTGTTAGTTGTAGAGAGTTTGACTTTTAGGGAAACAGTGTATGAGAAGTGGAAGGTAACGCAATATTAACTCAGTGTGTATCCCAGGAGGAATCTTCTGTCAAGTGGAGGAGGCCATCCCAGCAGCAGTTCAAAGCACAGGTTGCTGTCAACTGTCAGTGCTTTCAGTGGTGTTAGTGACGTCTGTCCCTGTGAACTGGTACTAATTCTGACTTTCTCGAAACTGGTCAAAGAGGTGGAAGACTGCTAGTGTCACTCATGGGTTCTCAAGATAGATGGCAATCTGAAACAACATTTTTGATGAGTGATGGGATCCATTCATCTGATCTGAGTATAATATCTAAGCCTAAAACCTTGTCAGTTCTATGATAAGCCCTGCTACGGATTTCTCTACCTGCACCAAAAGATGGAGTTTCAGAGGGCGGCCATGGATAGGCCAAGTATGTGCTGCACACTAGAAAGCGTCAACAACGGTCGTAGAGTAAATGTAGCAGCAGCATTTTTTAAAATATATTACATGACATTATGAGATCTACAGAAAGACACACATCCCTGAAAACAATTATTAGAACCAATTGGATTTCAAATGTGGAGGGAAAATTGAAATATCAGTTGTCAACTGCCAAAGCAAAGTCCCAGAATCCACCTCTCTCTAAGGAAACAATCTCTCGCGTAAACCTAGGAACTGAGGGTTCATTGAAGTATGGAAACTTTCAATAACACCTATGACAGCTTTTTTGCTGGGTGAAGAAATGGAACAGTTGGCAGCATATGTTCTTCTAAAATGTGAGTATATTCCTCTCTAGTCCACCAATTTTCTCACTTCAGCTGCAGTCTTCCACCTCCAAACAGTCAAGGTTACCCATCCCCTATATGTTGTGACAATAGTGTAACACTGCAAGTGTCACTGGATCCTTGTCCTCGTGTCAGGCTGTGGTACCAAGCCCTATAAATCTCTTGACAGCTGGGAGATTCTGGAGACAAAATGACATACGTGCTTCCTGATGGACAAATGTACTGGCTTGTTTTCTTGCAGGCTTGCAATGACAGAAACCAGCAGTGAATAGGGCAGTGGTGGACAGCAGCTACACCCCCTGCAAGGTGTGCAGAGGAATGTGCCCACGTCTGAAGTGGATGCGAATGGAGTCTCGATGATGGCATCTGAAATGGCTCTGCCTTGGCCTCTGTAGTTGGTTTAGGTCTTCCTGCTTTCTGGTAAACACAAAGATTTCCTTTGTTCTTCTCTTAATACCTTTTTATCTCATTTTCACAGTAATATGGCCAATGGTGGAAGAGTAGTCTATTTCAATGTTTCGGAGACTTGTGAATGAATATACACACATTTCTGTTCTTATGCTCACAGTTAGCAAACTTTTGAGTGGGCGAGGGTAGGGGGAGGAGGAGGAGGAGGAGGAGGAGGAGGAAAAGAGAGAAAGAGAGAGAGAGAGAGAGAGAGAGAGAGAGAGAGAGAGAGAGAGAGAGAGAGAGAATAAAAGTTTATAAATTAGGTACCTATGCAGAATAATGGGTTGTTGTAGAAAATATATCATTTATGTATTGGTTCCCGTCTTATGAAGATAAAATATGGTCTGTAGTAACCACAACCAACAGCGGGAACGCCTTGTGCTGCAGATTGGAGCCGCCAGGCAGGGAAGCCGCCGACAGTGGAGCACGCGCCACCGGGTAAACAGAGGACGAGTCGGATGACAGACCAACGACAACTGACAACAACCGACCATGACCGACTATGGGCGACACAACAAGAAAGAGATAACAACGGAGGCTTGTGGAAACCATAACACCAAACACCAAACGTAAATCCACTCGGAACCAGAGCCAGGCAAATGTCAACAACGAGCAACGACCAGAACGCAGTACTGCCGAGATAGAAACGAAATCCAGAGTAAGTACCAGACTGGCTGGACTAGGGCAGAGTGGGTCCCTATATACGAAACCGGAGGGAGCGGCTATTGGCCGCTGTCTGCACGTGGCTTAGCGGTGGCGCCCTCGCTGCGCGAGAGCCACTGCGCGGAATAGCCGCGGCAGAGGCGGAGCCCTCTATGGGCTGACCATGTCCATTTGTTCTGCCGCGTGTTCGACTTCCACGGCGGAAGGTACTAGATGGTCCTCTTAAATTAAAACAAAAATTAATAACAGCTTCCAGCTCTGGTGAACACTACTCCTTTCCTTCACTTCAAATAAAATTGTCGTGAATAATTATGTATTGGGCAGGATTTGAAAGAAACCTCACAGTCTTACCTCATTTAAAATTGGATCAAGTAATAGCTCTTTTAAACTGTCACCCTTTCAGATTGGGAATTGAATCCTAATGATACATGTAATTTTTCTGATGAGAAAGCTAGGCATTGAAAGATTTGTGATTGTGTCGACACTTTATTTTTCAGTTCATCGAGAAGTTTCAGGAGGTGAAAGATGCGACTCGTCTGGCAGCAACCAAAGCTCTGGCCAACGGTGCCGCAACAGGTGCGACACCTGTCACCTCCGCCAACGCATCCCCCGTCACTGCCAGGGCCTGTGCCACAGCCTCTGCTGCCGCCGGGTGCGTAACACTAGTTGTCAGGTGAAGCAGCATGCTCTCCATGTTAGAGGAATGTGACTGGAGCCCATTCCTTATCACGGCTGCAGGTCCCACACTCACCCTATCGGGGACGGCCCGCTGCTGGAACCACCGGCCTCCTCCAACCCTGGGCCCGGATCCACAGTCAACTCCGTGGCGGTTTCAGCACCACCGGGAGCGGTAGTGGCTGCTGCGCCCTCGTCCGGACCAGTGAACAGTGGCCACAACCAGAGCCATAACCAGAGTCACAACCAGAACCAGAACCAGAACCAGGTGGGCGACACCAAGAGCCACCAGCGCACCCAGTCCCTGCCGGGGGGCGGCGGCGCCCTGCAGGTCAGCGCCTGCTACCTCTCTTCTTCCTGCTGGCCAACTGCACTCACCCAGATACTGCTTCATTTCTTCTTCTTCTTCTTGTTCTTCCTGTCATCTTGTCATTATTATTATTATTAAAATTATTATTACTACTACTGCTACTACTTCTTTAATGTCTGTGTTAACGTTTCCTTAATTCTGTATGTACTGTTCCTCATTTTCTCTGGCTTTGTGAATTCTGTATGTAGTATCTTGTGCATAAAAGTGTTTATGCCTCTTATTATCAGTTCTCTTGTGCTCTTATTTTGCACATCTCTTAGCCTGTGAGCTAGTTTTTGCTAATGCTCTTTTTGAGGTATGTAGTAATTTTAATTTCTTGAGCCTGCTGGTATTCAGTTAAACTGTCCAGAGAAGACTAACGTCCTCTTTGGTAGTAACTCTCACATTTTCTTTGTACTTTGGTAGATCTCATTATTTCTCATTTTGCAGGTCTCTTTTGTAATTGTCACATCAACAATTCTTTGTCCAGTCTGCCTTCCGAGGTTCCCCATTTCGTCATTATCGAGCAGCTGTGTGTGTACATACATTCTGGTTCTATGACTGTAGTATAGTGCTACAGGTTTTTATTTCTAGAAATGTTTATCCTGCAATAAATATTAGATTGTGTGTTCTTCTCACTTTACTAATTTATACATCTACTGCAAAAATTTCTGGCCTGCTTTGTTGTGTATTTTTTCTGTGCTATTTGCAGTAGCTGTTTCTAGTATGCATACTGTGTGTGTGTGTGTGTGCGCGCGCGTGTATACATGCATTTTTTAAAGACTGTTTTGTGGCTGTATCAAAAAATTTACATCTTTCATTAAAGACTTCTTCTTTTCACATTTTTGTGGTAGACTCTTGAATATGCTACTTCTGTGTGGTTGTTATTTTTGGTTGCGAACAGCAGCAAATGTATTATTATTCAGTTGTTACAGCTTTTTAACTTGAGTTTTAATACACTGTACACATACGTAATTTCAGCAAAACTGAATGTCACATACCTCTCTATTAATTTTTTTAATTTATATTTGTAGATTATATCTGAATTTTCCATTCATATTTATTTGGCAGTGTGCTTTAGCTTAAGAATGCTTTGTGATACAGAGGAACAAGCAACTGTGTGTGTGTGTGTGTGTGTGTGTGTGTGTGTGTGTGTTGATTTCTACAAAATAACTGGTGTGTGTGTGTGTGTGTGTGTGTGTGTGTGTGTGTGTGTGTGTGTGTGTGTGTGTGGTTGGTTGGTTGGTTGGTTGGTTGGTTGGTTCCTCCTTCAGGAAGAAGGGTTAAAGGGGGAGAAAGAGGGGTGAAAGAAAAGGACTAGAGAGGTCTAGGAAAAGGGGTAGATTGCGAAAAAGTCACCCAGAACCACGGGTCAGGGCAGACTTACCAGACTGGATGAGAAGGAAAGACTATTTGTTGGGGAAAGAGTTCCCTTCTCATCCCATCCGGTTAGTCTCCCCTGACCCGCAGTTCTTTTCCTAGACCTCCCCAGTCCTTTCCCTTCACCACTCTTCCTTCCCCTTTAACCATTCTGCCTGAAGGAGGAGCCGCAGGTTCCGAAAGCGTGCCTAATTATATGTTTCTTTTATATGTGTGTTCTGCTGCCACTCGGTGAGTAGATTTTTTTATCTATCCAATTACATTATTTTGTCAAAAATTGGTTGTTTTCTATTACAGTACACAGTTTGTCACGTATGTTAATGATGTCAAATTTTTAATAAATATCGTAAAGATGCAGAGTGCTAAGCACTCTAGATATGTGTGGTTGTGTTTAAGAGAAATGGGGAATGAAAGATGAAGCCTAATAAAACTATATAAAAATATCTATACTGTTAAATAAAATCAAAGTAATAACCAAAATTGAGGTAGTTGCTCAAATTGCAAATCTGTGAAATCAGAATTTGCTGCTGGATTACAGTCAGTAGCGTATTGCTCCACTCAGCACATTGTAACATGCTCAGATCATCCTTGGAATGCTGTCCACAATTGGGGTAGAAACATTGCTCTCCAAGTCTGTCACTCTTCGACAGCCATTCTGAAGTTGTGCAGTTTGTGAGTAGTGTTCCTGTAATGACACACTAAAAGTTTCAGCTGGCTCCAAGCATGCTCAGTTCAGCTGCATATGAGCAGTTACTGCGGGCCATTCCAGTCACGGGATTCCTGCCTCCTGGAGGAAGACATTCATGAGATGGGTGTAGTATGCTTGTGCATTATAAGCTAGAGAGATTATCCTGTTACTGAAATGTTTACTTTAGAGCCATACAACAGGCTGGAGAATGTAGCCATCTGCTTACCTTCTTTGGTGGTGTGGGGCAGCCAACAATCGAACATGGTGCTGGCCAAAAACTTGATTGATCCACATCTGTACTGAGTCCTTGGGCCTCCGTACCTGAGATATGCGTAGGTACCTGCCTGCCTACACATTGTTCTACAACAGTTGTCAGGCTTCAGACAAGTATTACATTCATTGGTGAAGAGAACAAGGCAATGCTGATACAGGTTCCTTTTACTCTGTGTTCCCTTGCCTGTCAAGAACCAAAATTGGTTATGTGGAGAGAATTGGGGTTGACATAGATTTTTTTTTAGTTGCCTTGAAACAGGCAGCATACAGTTCTGATGTATTCTCCTCAGACTACCATAATTTGTAGGTAATGATTATCAGCTGGTGTTTCTGCTATGGTGCACAGTGTCAGCTAGAAATGACCCTGTGGGGCATATTCACTGATGGCAAAGTGTACACGAGCCATATTCATGACTGGAGACAGAACTTATTCTGCAGAAATGCTCTGAGAAGCCAGTTTAATGTTACCTCGTTCACACAGGTGACTGAATCTAGTGATTTACTGCTGTCAAGAATATTGAGCAAGAGGTCTCCACCAAGAAAATGTGAACTGTGCAAGTCATGAGGATGGTGCAAACATTTTCTGAGTTGTTTCTATGTGGTAACATTTGGCAGCCAATTATTTAGGCACATGCACATGTGTATTCAGTTTTCTCATATGTTTTGTCTGGTATTCTGTGTACAGAGTGATTCAGGTGGAATGTCACATAATTTGTGAGGTAATTCTAAATGTAAAAATAAACCAAATAAGTCATGTGAACATGTGTACGAATTTAGATTGTTGCGGAACTGGAGTGGCTTGAAGACTACACACATCCAGGGATGAATATTAAGTCAAGAGTGAATATTACTTACCAAAATGCTGAGTAGAGGCTATGATAGACAGAACAATGGTGGACCAGACGAGTGATCCATCTTACAAGAGTTGCAGGTGTTCTCCAATAGATGGCAGCACTTCGATGTTGCACTGAGGCAACAGCTGCAAGCATAGCCAGTGTTCAGTCATGGGCTGGATCAGTGAGCAGCCACGAGGCCGTGTGTGTGTGGGGGGGGGGGGGGGGGGGATTTAACTGAGCAAGACCATTGAGTCTGTGACTCCCAATATGCCACATGTTTACATCCATGCAGAAGAAGCAGACATGTTCTTCGTGTATGAATACCGTAATGACAGTGACTGTGTGGCTGTGACAGAATAACAGAGATGTTTCCCTGATCAATGAACCCCCTATGCTAGGGTATTTCCCAGGGTTTTTCAAACATAATGCGAATATGGAATACTATCATGTGTACATGTAACATCAGAATGTGGGGCAGTCATTTCAGTTGAGGGAAGGGTCAGCAGTGTCTGACCACCCGTATGTTCCACATTAGCCATGAGCTCGATGTTCCACAAATGCCTACACAGAATTTCAGTAAGTGATATTCATGCTTGTCTTAATATTCATTCATGGGTTTGTGTCATCTTCAACCTGCTCCAGTTCTGCAACATTCATCCTGAATCACCATGTAAGTCACTTCCAAGCAAGACTCGACAGTTGTTTGGCGATCTCCTATGTAAAAACAGGAAGGGAGGGGGGGTTGAGGCAGTGCATGGAGATAACAATTGCTTTCAAGTCTGCCAGGTACATTTATTGCAAAATTTCAGAATTACAGAAAAAAGCAGTAGACTTCCATACATCAACACTAGAGAACCTGGCAATGCTTTGCAATTCTTAAATATGTATGGGAATGAATATACTTCCTAATCTGGGGTATCCTTGAGAATTAAATGTACAACATTGTTCATTTTTTGGGTACTTCGTGGTAAGAGTATGAACCAGTTTTCTGAAGTACTGGTCTGTAGAAGGGCAACATACAGTTGACCATGTGAAAAACACATTGATCATAAATAAATTCCAATTTCTTTGAATATATGATCTTGAGCCATGTGTATTGTTCCTGTAAATGAAACCTCAATTCCCCTGGATTGATTGGGTACATCAGTTGGGGTCATTGGTGTATGAAGTACGAGACAGGCCTCACCATCTGTTGCAACTATGAGGATAGTTACTTCAATGACTTCATTGTACGTAGTTTTAATCTGCGATTGGATAGCAATACAAAGTTTCGTGTAATTCATATTGCATTCTAATTTTCTAATCAAAGCAAAAGTCATACATACGGGGCAACTGTGTATATGGGAGGAAAAAAAAAATTGTCTACTGGCTTAAGTGACTTGCTATCATAGTTGAAACGAACTGCAAGAAATATTATGAAAGTGCGCATTTCCACAACTTTCCTCTCTTGCAATCAGTTTTAACAGAAATCCTGCACATTGTTTAAAAAAACAATAGACCCAATCATACTACATCTCAAGTAGTTCCAAAATGCTGTGTTATATTGCTATTACATCTTAAAGTCTGTTAATTGTAAGTGCTTTTACTAGCTAATGAAGATTATTTTCAGTTTAAATATTCTAGAATGAGTAATGCTGTAGTTTGTACTTAGCTGCTATTTTACCCGACGTCTTGTTGTTGGAGGTATTCTGGCATCTCAACTTTGCAGTTTGGTGGTGGTAACTTCATTAAATTAAGCATTCAGACATTAACTTTACCTCAGTCTTTGTAATTTAATCACAAAAAACTTTTGAATACATGCTTCTAGAGAATACTACTTTGACTTTCACAGCATTGTTCAAACTCTGTACTCCTCTGCAATGTACTGTACATACTGGTTTGTTGGACAAAGCCACTGAAATGTAAATCTGTTCTTAATAGTGTGAACCAGTATGTGAAATATTGACAACCGCATTTTAATTTAGTTACATTTACATATATTATCTAGACACACCATGACATACTTGAAAAACATTATTACAATTTTCTTACTGAAACTTCATAAATTTGCGTTCCTTCATAATCAAAATTTACATACAAAATAAGTGCTTTTAACAATTAATTTTAGAAAGTATTAATTTTAAGCAGAATTAAATTGTAATTTCATGTCACCTATGACAATTCATATTAATTTATAAGAATTACTTTTTTCTATTTGTCCTGAAGATGGCAAATGTATTATTTGTTTACATAACAATACACTTATTTTCATTAAGTTTGGCCATAGATTCAAATAAGGTGCTTTCTATATATAGTTCTAAACGCCATTGAGAATAATTAGTGCAAGTTGAAATACAAAATATAACTATATGCAAGTACAAGGGGTGTTCAGAAAGTGATGCAGTACATTTTTTTCCGGAAAGTTGGTTGGTTTTATTTAGGATTTCAATACACTATATTATTTTGGCTACAAAACCCTTTTGTTTAACACAACCTTCAGTCATTGCAATGGCCTTACACCCCTTACTCAGAGGGTCTGTATGCCCCCATGAGCCAATGTCTTGTTCCTTCATCCATGTACTGCTTCTTGCAGGTTGGGTCAAACAGATGGAAGTCAGAAGGTCAGAGGGCCAGGCTCTAGAGTGGACAAGGAAGAACAGTCCAATGACATTTTGTGAGCTCCTCTTGGGGTGCACAGGCTTTTGTGATGCCTTGTGTTGTCATGGAGAAGGAGAAGTTTGTTTGCATTGTTGCGGCAACAAACACTCTGAAGTCATTTCTTCAGTTTCAAGAGGGTATATTTTCAACTGAAATTGGTCGAGAAAGAAAGTGTCACAGTACTTATTGAATGCTCCTCATATACACACAATGGCATTGACTGGATCAGGTGATATACTAAACCACTGTACCACAGGTACTTTTTGGGCCTCCTGACCTGTTACATTACAACTTTCATTCATTCATTCATTTATTCATCCATTGTGTTCATCATGAAGAAGAGCATGTGGTACGAATAAAATTATACATCAGTTGTCAGAAGCAGCCACAGCAGACTACTTGCACAAAGAATACTAACAAACAGTTGGAACTAGTGCTCATCACATAGATATAGATTGTATAAAAATAATGGCGAACCCATAACTTTTTGCAGAACCCTGACTCCTTGATCCTTGTGCAGCTGTTCCCATTTCTGCTGCCAGGTGTCCAGTGACTGCTTCCATGCTTTGCTTCACTAAGCTACTGTGATTTGCTTTAAAGTTGTTGTCAGTAATTTGAATTTATGCCATTTCTTTTATAGAGAAATGTTGATATGAAAGAGTATGAGCTTGGATCTTAAGTTCTTGCAACATTTTGCATTAATATTCTGAACTGTGCTCCAGCGCTAACAAGGCCTACCCATTTCTCTCTGTCTGAAGTGCTGTTTGTGATCCAGTCACAACATGGGCCGCAGTTTAAACCATTTGTTTGATACAGCCAGAGTCACATTTGTGAGAATATTGGCACATTCCAAGTGCCCAAGACTGAGCCTGTCTTTTGTTAGCATTCATATGCCTACAGAAATTAAGCACATATTACAGCTGACTAAAGGTAACATCAGTGTTGGAACACTTGTAATATGCCAAATCCCCTCACAAATCTGACGCTGACTGTATTGGCCAGACCATTTAAATTGTTGCTAGATGGTGGTTGGATGACGAGTTCCACTTCCAATAGCGTGTCTGTCTCGGTGGTGCAGCACTGCATTGAAAATGGTCATAAAATAACATTGCAAGAAACGAAGACCATAGCCCACACTGCTTCACATTATGTGACATGATTAATTTTAAAAGCTTGTCCATTTGAAAATACTGTTTAAGACCCCACAATATTGATAGCCCCCGCCCCCTCCCCCCCCCCCCCCCCCCAACCTTCCAGGAAATTTTGCATAGAAGTGTTCCACTTCTACAATGCGCATGAGCGATAGGACACAGCATCTCCGAGGTAGCAATGCAGTGGGGGATATTCCCATATGACCATCTTGCAAGTGTACCATGAATATTAGGAATCTTATAAAACATCAAATCTCGGACACTGCTGCAGCCGGAAAAAGATCCTGCAAGAACGGGACCGACAACGACTGAAGAGAATCGTTCAGTGTGACAGAAGTGCAACCCTTCCGCAAATTGCTGCAAGATTTCAATGCTTGGCCATCAGCAAGCGTCAGCGTGCGAACCGTTCAATGAAACATTGTCAATACAGGCTTTCGGAGCCAAAGGCCCACTCGTGTACCCTTAATGACTGCATTAAACAAAGCTTTATGCTTCACCTGGGCCCGTCAACACTGACATTGGACTGTTGGTGACTGAAACATGTTGCCTGGTCAGAAGAGTACCGTTTCAAATTGTATCGAGAGGATGGACATGTACGGGTATGGAGACAACCTCATGAATCCATGAACCCTGAATGTCAGCAGGGAACTGTTCAAGCTGGCGAAAGCTCTGTAATTTGTGTGAGGCATGTACAGTTGAGGTGATATGGTACCCATGATACGTCTAAATACAAATCTGAAAGGTGAATGTATGTAAGCATCCTGTCTGCATCCATTCATGTTCATTGTGAATTCCAATGGACTTGGGAATTTCCAGCAGGACAATGCGACGTGCCATATGTCCTGAACTGCTACAGAGTGGCTCCAGGAACACTCTTCTGAGTATAAACACTTCCACTGGCAACCAAACTCCCCAGACATGAACATTATTGAGCATATGTGGGATGCTTTGCAACGTGCTTTTTCAGAAGACTTCTCCTTGCTTGCGGGGGCTCTACACGATATTAGGCAGGTGTACCAGTTTCTTTGGCTCTTCAGTGTATATTCAAATTCAAGTGTGCGTGTGTGTGTGTGTGTGTGTGTGTGTGTGTGTGTGTGTGTGTGTGTGTCTGTGTGTGTGTGAGAGAGAGAGAGAGAGAGAGAGAGAGAGAGAGAGAGAGAGAGAGAGAGAGAGAGAGAGAGATTATACGAGGTGCATTCAAGTTCTAAGGCCTCCGATTTTTTTTCTAATTAACTACTCACCCGAAATCGATGAAATTGGCGTTACTTCTCGACGTAATCGCCCTGCAGACGTACACATTTTTCACAACGCTGATGTCATGATTCCATGGCAGCGGCGAAGGCTTCTTTAGGAGTCTGTTTTGTCCACTGGAAAATCGCTGAGGCAATAGCAACACAGCTGGTGAATGTGCGGCCACGGAGAGTGTCTTTCATTGTTGGAAAAAGCCAAAAGTCACTAGGAGCCAAGTCAGGTGAGTAGGGAGCATGAGGAATCACTTCAAAGTTGTTATCACGAAGAAACTGTTGCGTAACATTAGCTCAATGTGCGGGTGTGTTTTCTTGGTGTAACAGCACACGCGCAGCCCTTCCCGGACGTTTTTGTTGCAGTGCAGGAAGTATTTTGTTCTTCAAAACATTTTCATATGATGTACCTGTTACCGTAGTGCCCTTTGGAGCGCAATGGGTAAGGAGTAAGGATTACGCCCTCGCTGTCACAGAACATGGACACCATCATATTTTTTCAGCACTGGCGGTTACCCGAAATTTTTTTGGTGGCGGTGAATCTGTGTGCTTCCATTGAGCTGACTGGCGCTTTGTTTCTGGATTGAAAAGTGGCATCCACGTCTCATCCATTGTCATAACCAACGAAAAGAAAGTCCCATTCATGCTGTCGTTGCGCCTCAACATTGCTTGGCAACATGCCACATGGGCAGCCATGTGGTCGTCTGTCAGCATTCGTGGCGCCCACCTGGATGACACTTTTCGCATTTTCAGGTCGTCATGCAGGATTGTGTGCACAGAACCCACAGAAATGCCAACTCTGGAGGCAATCTGTTCAACAGTCATTCGGCGATCCCCCAAAACAATTCTCTCCGCTTTCTCGTTCACGTCGTCAGACCGGCTTGTGCGAGCCCGAGGTTGTTTCGGTTTGCTGTCACACGATGTTCTGCCTTCATTAAACTGTCACACCCACAAATGCACTTACGACACATCCATAACTCCATCACCACATGTCTCCTTCAACTGTCGATGAATTTCAATTGGTTTCACACCATGCAAATTCAGAAAACGAATGATTGCACGCTGTTCAAGTAAGGAAATCGTCGCCATTTTAAGTATTTAAAACAGTTCTCATTCTCGCCGCTGGCAGTAAAATTCCATCTGCCGTATGGTGCTGCCATCTCTGGGACGTATTGACAATGAACGCGGCCTCATTTTAAAACAATGTGCATGTTTCTATCTCTTTCCAGTCCGGAGAAAAAAAATCGGAGGCCTTAGAACTTGAATGCACCTTGTATTGTATTTATGCACACTTGAGGAAAATTATGCTTCAGTTTGGTTGTTAGATAATGTTTGATATTGAAATTATGAAATATATTTTAAGTAATTGTAATCGTGTATTGATAGTAGATTAATATGTTTGTGCTGCTTTCACAGGCAGGAGAGAGCCCCAAACATCAGCCAAAGTCTGGAGATAAGAGCCCAGCTCCTGTGTCTGCAGCAACACCCGCCATTGCTAACCTGCCTCCAGAAGCACAACTTAAATATGAAAATGATAGGCTGAAGCTTGCTCTAGCACAGAGGTAATAACAGCAGCCACATATTTAACAGTTATCCTTTTATAATATTGTTGTGTGCTCAGGAGACAATTCTTGCCACAGTGAGAACGAAGAGGATGAGATTTAATAAATTAATGAGGAAGTTTGAAGGTGGCAAACTCAGTATTTGGAGATAGGTGTAGGTGGAGATGTGTATTTGTGGTGGGTCAAGCATGTTGATGCTTTGTATGGGCTACCTGCCTTCGTCCGTGTAGTGGCTGAACATTTTAGAGAGAACTTGGAGAATGACCTATGTAAAATTTTAATAGTACTGTCTCAATGGAGAATTTCTACAACATAATACCAAACTAACTTTTGGATTGGATCAAAGATTTCCTTGAAGATAAAGCTCTTCACATTATTGTTAAGAGAGTGACAGTTTTACACATGCAACTAATTTTGTGTGTACATCATGGGACTGTTACAGCCATTGGTGTTGTGGATGTATGGTAATGGGATAATGTACGAAACAGCTACTATACCATATGCTACATTGTTGTTGTATTTAAGTGTAAATCATCAGTTGACTGCATTACATGAAGAGTGTGTGTGTGTGTGTGTGTGTGTGTGTGTGTGTGTGTGTGTGTGTGTGAGAGTGAGAGTGAGAGTGAGAGTGAGAGTGAGAGTGAGAGTGAGAGTGAGAGTGAGAGAGAGAGAGAGAGAACGAACTTCGAGTGACTTTCGTGATAGCTTATGCCATGAGTATACCCAGAATTACTGTACAGAAGACTGTTACTGAACAGTTTGCAGAGGAAGAAAATGTATGCAAAACTGGTCCTGTAAATGTTGACCATTGACTTGAAGTCCTACTGGGTGCTTGTTTGTTAAGGATTTCTGGAATTGTGCAGAAATGATGCTACTTCTTGGACTGTGTTATAACTGGAAATGAGTTTTGAGTTTTCAAATATAAACCTGAGATGAAGACACAGACCTCCACCTGGAACATCTTGCAGTCACTGTACTTTGAGAAGGAACCTGTGAGGAGATCCAAACTGAAGGCTGTGCTCGTTGCCCTTTTTGATGCTAATGGTATTGTTCACCATTAATTTGTACCTGCACTGAACACACTGTCAATACTACCTTTTATGTTGAAGTGCTCAAAAAAGCTGCAAAAGGGTCACACACACCGGACCCCATGTTCTCAGTTTGTGGAAGATCTACCAAGGCAGTACATGAAGCCACACTTCGTCTTTGGTGAGAGACTGTAGGTTAAAAACGACATGGCAACACCGCCCCAGCTAGCCTCACCCCAATACAGTCCTAACCTCACTCTGGCAAACATTTGTCTGTTTTTCCATGTCAAAACACTCTCAAAGGGACACTGTTTTGAGACTGTCAAAAACTTGAAAGCTGGTGTTACAGTTGCTCTAAAGGACATATCAACCCAGGTGTTCCAGTGTGCCTACAACACTTGGAAAATTGCTAGCAAAATGTCCCATTTTGAAGAATTTTGATTCTGACCTATTATACTGTTCTGTTCAATAAATTAGTTTCTATTGACTTCCACCCAAACCTGCAGATATCAGACACTCAGATTTGGACGAAACATTCTATGTTGACAGAGTATCAACCAAAAGTCTGATTTAGTTCGTACTATGTGCTGTCGTCCACCAGAACGGGCATAAACATTAATTAAAAGTAACAACAGAACTACCAGAGTACACAAAAGGAATATCTGTCTGTGAGCTTTATTGTTTGTCATTTCTATGAGGGAGCTGGTAGCGCACTAGCTCATTGTACGAAGAATCCAGGGTTCAGATATCAGTAATGGCATTATTATTATTATTATTATTATTATTATTATTTCTTTCCTATCTCAGATGTCATGTCTGGTTAAAAATGGAAAGTGACGCGGACCTTGATCAAGCGTGACTTCCTTCTAACTGTATGGTATATGTTACATTGCATTTAGGAACTTTCGGGTAATTGAACATGTATCAATAATTACAGATTTCTGTAGTTGTATATATACGTTAGGATGTAGCTGTATTGCGTTGATGTACTGGTGGATATTGTGTGGTATGACTCCTGTAGTTAATGGTATAATCGGTATAATGTCAACTTCATCCTGATGCCACATGTCATTGACTTCCTCAGCCAGTTGGGTGTATTTTTCAATTTTTTCTCCTGTTTTCTTCTGTAAATTTGTTGTATTGGGTATGGATATTTTGATTAGTTGTGTTAATTTCTTCTTTTTATTGGTGAGTATGATGTCAGGTTTGTTATGTGGTGTTGTTTTATGTGTTATAATGGTTCTGTTCCAGTATAATTTGTATTCATCATTCTCCAGTACATTTTGTGGTGCATACTTGTATGTGGGAATGTGTTGTTTTATTAGTTTATGTTGTATGGCAAGTTGTTGATGTATTATTTTTGCTACATTGTCATGTCTTCTGGGGTATTCTGTATTTGCTAGTATTGTACATCCGCTTGTGATGTGATCTACTGTTTCTATTTGTTGTTTGCAAAGCCTGCATTTATCTGTTGTGGTATTGGGATCTTTAATAATATGCTTGCTGTAATATCTGGTGTTTATTGTTTGATCCTGTATTGCAACCATGAATCCTTCCATCTCACTGTATATAATGCCTTTTCTTAGCCATGTTGTTGGATGCGTCTTGATCGATGTGTGCTTCTGTTAGATGATACGGGTGCTTGCCACATAATGTTTTCTTTTTCCAATTTACTTTCTTCCTATCTGTTGATGTTATGTGACCTAAAGGGTTGTAGCAGTGGTTATGAAATTGCAATGGTGTCGCCGATATATTTATATGAGTGATTGCTTTGTGTATTTTGCTAGTTTCTGCTCGTTCTAGAAAGAATTTTCTTAAATTGTCTACCTGTCCATAATGTAGGTTTTTTATGTCGATAAATCCTCTTCCTCCTTCCTTTCTGCTTAATGTGAATCTTTCTGTTGCTGAATGTATGTGATGTATTCTATATTTGTGGCATTGTGATCATGTAAGTGTATTGAGTGCTTCTAGGTCTGTGTTACTCCATTTCACTACTCCAAATGAGTAGGTCAATATTGGTATAGCATAAGTATTTATACCTTTTGTCTTGTTTCTTGCTGTCAATTCTGTTTTCCGTATTTTTGTTAGTCTTTGTCTATATTTTTCTTTTAGTTCCTCTTTTCATATCTGTATTATCTATTCCTATTTTTTGTCTATATCCTAGATATTTATAGGCATTTGTTTCTTCCATCGCTTCTATGCAGTCGCTGTTGTTATCCAATATGTAATCTTCTTGTTTAGTGTGTTTTCCCTTGACTATGCTATTTTTCTTACATTTGTCTGTTCCAAAAGCCGTATTTATATCATTACTGAATACTTCTGTTATCTTTAGTAATTGGTTTAGTAGTTGATTTGTTGCCGCCAGTAGTTTTAGATCATCCATGTATAGCAAATGTGTGATTTTGTGTGGGTATGTTCCAGTAATATTATATCCATAATTTGTATTATTTAGCATGTTGGATAGTGGGTTCAGAGCAAGGCAGAACCAGAAAGGACTTAATGAGTCTCCTGGGTATATTCCACACTTAATCTGTATTGGCTGTGATGCGATATTATCTGAATTTGTTTGGATGTTAAGCGTGGTTTTCCAATTTTTCATTATTATGTTTAGGAACTGTATTAGTTTAGGATCTACTTTGTATATTTCCAATATTTGCAGTAGCCATGAGTGGGGTACACTATCAAAAGCTTTTCGGTAATCAATGTATGCTTAGTGTAGTGACCTTTGTTTAGTTTTAGCTTGATATGTCACCTCTGTATCTATTATCAGTTTCTCTTTACCTCCTCGTGCTCCTCTGCAGCAGCCTTTTTGTTCTTCATTTACAATTTTGTTCTGTGTTGTATGTGTCATTGATTTCTGTGTAATGACTGAAGTTAATATTTTGTGTATTGTTGGTAAGCATGTTATGGGGCAATATTTTGCTGGGTTTGTGTGTCTGCTTGATCTTTAGGTTTCAGATAAGTTATTCCATGTGTTGGTGTATCAGGGACTGTGTATGGTTCTGCATTGTAACTGTTTAATTATTTAGTTAGATGTGAATGTGTTGAGGCGCAATTCTTTAGCCATAAATTTGCTATTTTATCTTTTCCAGGGGCTTTCCATTTGTGAGTAGAATTAATTGCTCAGGTGACTTCATGTTGCAAAATTATCACTTCAGGCATTTGTGGTATCATCTTGTACGTGTCTGTTTCTACTTGTATACACCGTACATGCCTGTTATGTTGTACCGGGTTTGACCATATGTTGCTCCAGAAGTGTTCCATGTCTGTTACGTTTGGTGGATTGTCTATTTTAATGTGTGTGTTATCTACTGTCTGGTAAAATTTCTTTTGGTTTGTGTTGAATGTTTGGTTTTGTTTCCTTCTATTTTCACTTTTTTTGTATCTTCTAAAGTCGTTTGGCCAATGCTTGTAATTTCTGCTTCTTTTCATCTAATTGCTCTATCACTTCTTGTTGTGAGATTTTACCTAACTTTTTTCGTTTTTTGTCTGATATTTCGTTTCTTATAAATTGTGTTAGCTGTTCGATGTCTTTCGTCAGTTTTTCTATTCTGATCTGTAGCCTGTGTTGCCATGCTGGTTTTGTGGGTTTCTTCTGTGTGTTGGTTGGTTCTGATCTCTGCCTAGTGTGTATATTTAGTGTAGTGAGTGCTCCTATATAAACCACTAGTTGTAACTCTTCCATAGTTGTATTTTCATTTATTTTGTTGTGCATGAATGTGTTGATAGTTGTTATTGTTGTTTTGACTTGTGGGTTATTTGGTGGTCTAGACCATTCTTGCATAGACCACCAAATTACCCACAAGTCGAAACAACAACAACAACAACAACAACAACAATCAACACAATCATGCACAACAAAATAAATGAAAATACAACTATGGAAGAGTTACAACTACTGGTTTATATAGGAGCACTCACTACACTAAATATACACACTAGGCAGAGATCAGAACCAACCAACACACAGAAGATACCCGCAAAACCAGCATGGCAACACAGGCTGCAGATCAGAATAGAAAAACTGAGAAAAGACATCGGACAGCTAACACAATTTATAAGAAATGAAATATCAGACAAAAAACGAAAAAGGTTAGGTAAAATCTCACAACAAGAAGCAATAGAGCAATTAGATGAAAAGAAGCAGTAATTACAAGCATTCGCCAAACGACTTTAGAAGATACAAAAAAAGTGAAAATAGAAGGAAACAAAACCAAACATTCAACACAAACCAAAAGAAATTTTACCAGACAATAGATAACACACACATTAAAATAGATAACCCACCAAACATAACAGACATGGAACACTTCTGGAGCAACATATGGTCAGACCCGGTACAACATAACAGGCATGCACGGTGGATACAAGCAGAAACAGACACATACAACATGATACCACAAATGCCTGAAGTGATAATTTTGCAACATGAAGTCACCCGAGCAATTAATTCTACACACAATTGGAAAGCCCCTGGAAATGATAAAATAGCAAATTTCTGGCTAAAGAAGTTCACCTCAACCATCCACATCTAACTAAATTATTTAACAATTACATTGCAGAGCCGTACACAGTCCCTGATACACTTACACAAGGAATAACTTACCTGAAACCTAAAGATCGAGCGGACACAGCAAACCCAGCTAAATATCGCCCCATAACGTGCCTACCAGCAATATACAAAATATTAACTTCAGTCATTACACAGAAATCAATGACACATACAACACAGAACAAAATTATAAATGAAGAACAAAAAGGCTGCTGCAGAGGAGCATGAGGATGTAAAGAGAAACGGATAATAGATACAGAGGTGACATATCAAGCTAAAACTAAACAAAGGTCACTACACTAAGCATACATTGATTACCGAAAAGCTTTTGGTAGTGTACCCCACTCATGGTTACTACAGATATTGGAAATATACTAAGTAGATCCTAAATTGATACAGTTCCTAGACATAGTAATGAAAAATTGGAAAACCACACTTAATATCCAAACAAATTCAAATAACATCACATCAAAGCCAATACAAATTAAGTGTGGAATATACCAAGGAGACTCATTATGTCCTTTCTGGTTCTGCCTTGCTCTGAACCCACTATCCAACATGCTAAATAATACAAATTATGGATATAATATTACTGGAACATACCAACACAAAATCACACATTTGCTATACATGGATGATCTAAAACTACTGGCAGCAACAAATCAACTACTAAACCAATTACTAAAGATAACAGAAGTATTCAGCAATGATATAAATATGGCTTTTGGAACAGACAAATGTAAGAAAAATAGCATAGTCAAGGGAAAACACGCTAAACAAGAAGATTACATATTGGATAACAACAGCGACTGCATAGAAGCGATGGAAGAAACAGGTTCCTATAAATATCTAGGATACAGACAAAAAATAGGAATGGATAATACAGATATGAAAAGAGGAACTAAAAGAAAAATATAGACAAAGACTAATAAAAATACTGAAAACAGAATTGACAGCAAGAAACAAGACAAAAGGTATAAATACTTATACTATACCAATATTGACCTACTCATTTGGAGTAGTGAAATGGAGTAACACAGACTTAAAAGCACTCAATACACTTACACGATCACAATGCCACAAATATAGAATACATCACATACATTCAGCAACAGAAAGATTCACATTAAGCAGAAAGGAAGGAGGAAGAGGATTTATCGACATAAAAAAACCTACATTATGGACGGGTAGACAATTTAAGAAAATTCTTTCTAGAACGAGCAGAAACTAGCAAAATACACAAAGCAATCACTCATATAAATACATCGGCTACACCATTGCAATTTCATAACCACTTCTACAACCCTTTAGATCACATAACATCAACAGATACAAAGAAAGTAAATTGGATAAAGAAAACACTACATGGCAAGCACCCGTATCATCTAACACAGCCACACATCGATCAAGATGCATCCAACACGTGGCTAAGAAAAGGCAATATATACAGTGAGACGGAAGGATTCATGGTTGCAATACAGGATCAAACAATAAACACCAGATATTACAGCAAGCATATTATTAAAGATCCCAATACCACAACAGATAAATGGAGGCTTTGCAAACAACAAATAGAAACAGTAGATCACATCACAAGCGGATGTACAATACTAGCAAATACAGAGTACCCCAGAAGACATGACAATGTAGCAAAAATAATACATCAACAACTTGCCATACAACATAAACTAATAAAACAACACATTCCCACATACAAGTATGCACCACAAAATGTACTGGAGAATGATGAATACAAATTATACTGGAACAGAACCATTATAACAGATAAAACAACACCACATAACAAACCTGACATCATACTCACCAATAAAAAGAAGAAATTAACACAACTAATCAAAATATCCATACCCAATACAACAAATTTACAGAAGAAAACAGGAGAAAAAATTGAAAAATACACCCAACTGGCTGAGGAAGTCAAGGACATGTGGCATCAGGATAAAGTTGACATCATACCGATTATGCTATCAACTACAGGAATCATACCACACAATATCCACCAGTACATCAACGCAATACAGCTACATCCAAACGTATGTATACAACTACAGAAATCTGTAATTATTGATACATGTTCAATTACCCGAAAGTTCCTAAATGCAATGTAACATATACCATAGAGTTAAAAGGAAGTCACGCTTGATCAAGGTCTGCGTCACTTTCCATTTTTAACCAGAAATGACGTCTGAGTCAGGAAAGAGTAATAATAATAATAATAATAATAATAATAATAATAAACACAAACATAGAAAAAGTAACAGATGTACAAAATTGTTAGGGCTTTTGTGGCCACTTGTTGATAAACTGCCTATCGGTTTCTGTCTTGGGTTCTTCGGCTGATGTTCATCCAATGATTTTACTGACGTTTCACAAGCATGAGTGGCTGGCATTGTCAAAGTTTCACCCTCCATTGCTGGTAGTGAACTGGAGCCGAGCTCGCACCCGCAGACTATATGTACCTGGCACACAATCGTCCGAGGGCTTCTCCGCGGTCATTTCCGGTGCGGTTCTCCTGTTGCGACCTGTGACGGTCATTCGCTGCGGTACGGGAAGCCAGGATCCATTTACCTTAAGGCTTTCCCTTTTCTTGTTGAAGCTGTCCGTGTGTTTTTGTATTTCTACAGCTTCGTGTGTTTTTGTATTTCTACAGCCTTTCTGAATAAGCACATGTGATAGTGCTTCTCTACAGCCAGAACTCCCATGTCGGCAAATTTAGCTCAGCGCATGGTCTGTCACGGCCAATTTCTCCACCTGCTCCAACCTGCAATGTTGCTTATGTTCTTTGATCCTGGTGTTGATTGATCGTCCAGTCATTGCGACATAAACTTTTCCACATGTGCTTGGATACGGTATATTCCCGATATTGCAAGTGGGTCCCTTTTCTCCTTTGCCAATCTAAGACACTCTTTGATCTTCCTTGTCAATTTGAAAATTGTCTTTACACCATGTTTGCGCAATATACAGCCGATTCCATCCATCACAGAAGTAAAAGTAATACATCTAATGTGTGCGGCACAGCCATCTGCAGTCTGTTATTATTACTGTTAGTACTGCCGCACTCATGTTGCAGTTGTTTTTCTGTTCTATTGTCCCATTGTTTCTATTTATTCTGTGAAATTACAAATGTTCTTGCTGCTTCATCATGAGACATATTTGTTCCGTCACATGTGTTCAACAGAACATCACCCCTACCTATATAAATGTACTCTATAGGTTTGCTACTTTCAACTATCGAAGCAAAAGTGGACTGCCAAAAGAACATTTCTACAAACTCTGAAAAGTATTTTTACATATCAGGAAAATGTTGTCCCATGTAACAAAAAAAAAAAAAGTGGTCATTTGTAGTATTGGTACAACTCACCCATGTAAACCACGTGCTATGTCGCTGATAGATATGCTTTTCGTTTGCTCTGGTAGTTCTGGTGTTACTTTTAATTAACGTTTATGCCAGTTCTGCTGGACAACAGCACATAGTATGAACTAAATCATAGTTTTGGTTGATACTCTATTGACATACAATGTTTGGTACAGATATGAGTGTCTGGCACCTGGAAGTTTGGGTTTTAGTGACACCATTTTCCGGACAAACATTGGATGTGCAACAAAGAGTAGACTGTACTGTAGCGAAATGCATCAATAATACTCATATATTAAATTACAAAGCCATTTTAGGTACATGAAAACTTAAGCAGTTAATTTAAACCTCAGTATAAAACCCTGGTGATATGGGTTTCTGCCCCCAACACCAACAAGTAATATCAACATGCATGCCAGTACACAGCACAAGGTGAATACTGTGCACCCAATGGCTGTTCTGTTCTGCCTCACACTGATAAACTTTTGGGAAGAAGGGGGGGGGGGGATGAAGATGAAGATGAGTGGGATGAGAGTGCAAAGAGGAAATAATTTCAGGGAAGAGGAAGAACAAGAAACATAACAGTTGCAGCCTCCAGTGCAAATAAGATTTTTGACTTTCTAGTATTGCCTTTAATGTCGTGGAGAAATTTGTGCATATTGTATATTAGTCCATTTGTTTGGCTCTGTTTCTTCTGAGACATCTGAACATGTCAACAAGAATAGTGATAGTAGGCACTGAAAGTTGCCGCTCTCTACACAAACATACAATGCTTCAGTGCATGAAATGCATAAAATGAATGGTCAGTGTTGCAAAGCCATGAAGGCAGCAGTGTGAGTGAAGCACTGTGGTGGCCCAGAGTCAATGACAGGCCTCTGTTGGATAGTCGTTGCTTCTTACGATACTATCTTGGTGGCAGCTGTGGCAGAAATGATTCTGTGGCAGCAGCATGCATGTAGTCAGGGACCCTCCAAGCCACCAGTTGTGCTGCTTCCTGGTACAGTGTGCATGTGCCCATGCAGAAGATATTGAGAATTATTTGCAAATCACTTTTTATTTCTTAATGTATAATAGGAGAAAAGTGACTATTTTGAAAAACATCACTGGTCCTACTCACACTACTCAGTTTCTGTTTTTATCTAGTGCCTCATAGTAAACATTTGTGTGTCATAACACATAAGACCATCTGCTTTTTATACACAGAAAGAAGCTATTTCATGTTAACCTTAGTGTTAAGTGGAATTTAAAGCTCTGAGACAAAATGCTCTGATAAATTATAGGAAGAGATGCTAAAAAAAGTACTTTCTTACTTTAGTTTTGAGTGTTTTTGGATATTCAGTTTCCTGCTTGATGTGTGCTGGCAGCCTGTTGTAGACCTGGGCACTCAGATAAAAAAAAATCCTAAAGTCACTCTCATTATTAAGCAAAAGTAATATTAAGGAGTAAATGCACTTGCACAATAGTATAAGAATGTCAGGATTGGTGAAGAGACTTCTGGATGAAATTCATTTATCATCTTCAGATGATTTTCTCACTGCACCTTTCTGCAGAATAAATACCTTTTTGGGCCTAGGTTAACTTATGTGTGTGCTGATTGGAGCTCTGAATCTAGAGCTCTTTATAGACATTCTAGAAGTTGTATCAGCAAATACATCAGTCCAAAGCATCTAAGATGCCATTTTTCTGTGTTCAGTTGTGAAAATGTCATTTTATGTCACCAAGTGAGGTGTTGGCCTGTTTCAGGCCTTTATCTTCACATTTTATTCTATTTGCATACTGAATGTGCATTTGATAAGCTCTTGCTTCATTCACTTTCCCAGTTTTATTTGTTGACTTTGTGCCTGTATTGTGTGTTGTTTACACGAGTGGCTAGTGGTAGCCTGTCGCATTGTTGGTAACCCATCCCTTTAACATTTCATTCTTGTAGTAGGGTGTTTTTTTTTCTTCTCTCATTTAAATGCATTTGGTCTTGGCCAGGTGATCATTTCACTCGGGCGTAAACAGCAGGCACTTTCGCTTATTCTGGAAGAGCTGCTGGGCATTTAGAGTGCATTGGGCTCTCGGCTGCTGGGCATTTAGAGTGCAGGGTCTCACGCCAGTGGGTCACATGGTCAGTTGAATAAGCCTTTGTATGGATGATCCTCGTCGCTAAGCTTCCGCTGACAATGAGTGGCAGAACCGAAAACTGGTGTCCTCAATAGCTGAATAGGAAACCGCTGGTGGTAGGAGTGAGAACTCTACCTTGTTAGTAAACTTTGGGTGGCATCCTCAGTTGCCCACTTGCTGTTGCTGTGTGTAGTCTCCAGACTAATTTCCTCAAGCAAAATATAAAGCCACTCATATGTCTGCAAATCTCCAAACTTTGCTGTTCCCTTGGGAACGGTGCGCAAAGCCAACAAAATTTCCTGAATGTCCGACAAACATGTCTGGACGTAGGAATGGGGTGACACTCGCCTTCCCATGTCCATCTACACTTATTTCATTGGTGGCTACATTTCAACTTTATGGTGGAAGTTACGGAGTGGACTTTCAGATCTCTGGTTGGGAGAGCATTTCTAGGATTGGCTAGAAAAGTTTGTGCAGGATGCTTTTCTGAGGTCTGAAGGAAAGCTACCAAAAATGGAGAGAGGTGTTCATAGTCATGTTGGGATTTGTATGGGTATTCCGCTTCAAAATTCTACTAGGTGAGGTTACTCTGGACTGTGTGTTTGTACACATTTTTCTTGGTTTTGGCTCCCTGCCAAGTCTTCAAAGCTTTTGTTTGAACTTGGACACACACACTGTGAGTAATCATGAGGATGATGAGATCTGCGATTCACAATCTCATAATATTGGCTGAGCCTATCAACAGTTAAAAGCAGCTGAAGTTCAGTGCACTCTGACTTGTCGGCAACAACCTCAGTGGCAATCGTGGTAAGATCACATTTTCAACGCACACTACCAACTTTGGGAACCATGATATATTGAGGGAAGAGAAGTTCATTCCTGGTTTATATTTTTTTAATCTTCTAACATGATCTACACACTTGACACACTGATATGCAAGTTTTTGTGCAATCGAATTCTTGCTTCAAAGGAGATTTTTCTCATAACCACTCGTGTTTGTTTCTTTATCAAGCTAACTCATTGGGGATCACACGCCAGGTGATGTTTCTTTCTGATTCTTCCTTTATTCGTTGATTTGTATGCTCTATTCAAATTTATATTTTTGTGTAATTTTAAATTTTTTGCAACCGTGACTGAAAGCATAATTCATGTCCTTTATATGTCTCTGTAATTGTCCAGCATCACATTGGTGGGTTACGCACAGGCTGTCAACCGTGTTTTACTTTTTATCGGCTGAAGCAGCATGGCGAAGGCCATTTAATTTTTAGTTTTGGACCTCCATTTCTGCATCGTGATTTTCTTAGCCCTTTTTCAACATGCCCGTTTTTAGCTATCTCCTAGTCTGTCCATTGGGACTCACCTAAAGTCGTTTAACTCCTCTCTGTGTTCGTATTCTGTAGTTTTGACTTGGGCGCATATGACCCCAGTTGTTTTTTGTGCCCTAAAGCAAAACAAATCACATTGGTGGTGGCAGTAACAACCATTCATTTGCTTATCATTGTTTTATTTTAATCATGTAAATTCATTCTCGAAGTGTATTATAACCTCAATGCTTATGTGTCATGAGTAATTTTTACAAACTGTTTGAATGAATACTTTTTACCATATCAGACTCCATCATTCAGCAACCATTAAAGTAAATCATTGAAAAGAAATGCCCAGGTCCTCCATCGACAAGCTATAGGTGAGGCCCCTGACAAGTTCACAAACTTATCAAATAACGTTTACTGATGTGCGCAGCAGTTAATTTTTCAAGTAGCCCATTAACTTCCTTGGTGTAATCTATCATTCTATATAAAAAAAAAATGAAATGATCGTATGGTATTGTTGGCCGGGAGGCTCCATTCGGGGGAGTTTGGCCGCCGTATTGCAAGTCCTTTTTAGGTGACGCCACATCGGCAACTTGCGAGTCAATGATGATGGACACACAACACCCGGGCCTCTGCCGGGAGTCGAACCCTGGCCCCCTGCATGGTAGGAGGTAACACTACCGCTACGCTATGGAGGCAGACATTTTATATGATCTGGGGCGACAGATTTAGCATCTCACTAATCTGCATACCCATGGGTCACCTAATAAACAGGAGGTAATGTTTACAGCACACTTGGATTCTGGCAAAAATTTACATCCCTGCCATCCTCTTTCCATCAGGATGAGGAACTTGCTTTCTTTTGACCCACAATCGATCAGTTTTTTCTCGGACTTAGATAAATAAATGTATGAATCAAATACTCAATTGAGTTACAAACAAGACTACAACACATTAATGAATATGTTCAAATTTTTGGGGGCATATTTTGTGTTAACTAATAGTGCAGCACTTTTTGTAACTTGGTAAATTTTTTCCCAAACAGCTTGTGTGTGCTGTCCACATCTTTTTCTCATATTCTTTCTGCATTGTCAGGTAAAAAAGGGCATGAGTGTTTCTGCACACTGCACATCATAGGAATAGGCAGGTGCATCGGAGCTTTTAGCATATGAGGACTAGAAGCTTGATGAGACAGTCAGGCAAAATGGAATCCATGACAGCATTGGTTCAATAACTGTGGAGCCATTTCAGGGGAGAGATAGTATTAGAGTGGAAGATTCCCTATGGGTGCAAGTCAGGATCAGGCAGCTACAATGAGTGATGAGGTAGGCGGTCGTGTAGAAAACACACTGCATCAAAATGCAGTTGTCTCAGCCAGCAGTCGCAATTTCACCAGTAGCAGGAGGAGCATTTGGAGGCGAGGATGTAAGGAGCGTGCCACAGAAAATCATGGCTGAGGGTGAGGAGAATAAGAGACTACTGAAGGAACAAGAAAGGAAGCACGAAAAGTCACAGGAGGAACTTGCTTAGAGGACAGAGGTGAAATTGGAGGCATTTACTGAGACAATACAGAAACAAGTAGATCAGAATAATAAAGACATAAAGAAACACCAGAAAACTAAAGAGGCTTACTAGACAAGACAGACAGAAATTAATAAGGATGTCTCATCTGCATTAGAGACCCACGAACAAACAATTACTGAAATGTTGGAACAGATAAAGGAGATCCAACAAGTAGAATAGAAAATTAATTAAATACAACACAAGTTCAAGGAAGTGGAAAATATTTCAGAAATAGGACCCAACAGGATGACCTTTGTATCAATTTCCAGTGCAGCAGAAATGGGAGAACTCCTGAAGTTTAAGGAAACTCAAGAAAACAACAACAGGGTCCACAGGGAGCAGGAGGAAGTAATTACTGAAGAATTCATACATCTACAAGTGAAAATTTCACAAATGTTAGGCATGATATGAGGCACTGTAAGAAGTGCCGATGCAACTAAGTGCAGGATCCCATCTGTACATGTGATGATAGGCAGTTACCAAATTTGATCACTCACAGATAATAGGAGCATGCCATCACAGACACAGAGTGCTGCACGTATGAGCCACATCCACCATTAAATGAAGCTATGAGATCGATGGAAGGGTAAGCCTTCGAATTAAACAGTTTCCTGACACTTTGCAAATTTCTGGTGTTTAGCAAAAATAATTCAAGCTTTCATCCCGGAGCTTGGTGAAGCAGTTTAATTGTTCTGACCCTCCTTCCTGGTCTGTTCGCTTTCAGTTACACTGTGTGTAACTTTGTTGAAGATGAAGCTGTAACAAAGATGCAAACGGTAACACAGAATTGCCACACTTACTGAGAGCTGAGAGAGAAGTTACTTGTGTTGCATTGGTTGCAAGAGACTCCGCCACGTGGCTGTAGCCATCAAATACATTGCTCCAAAGCATCTAGTATGCCCTTTTTTGTGCTCAAATGTGAAAATAAGTAATTTTAAGCAACCAGTTATTATGACACTGATTGAGATGGTGAATCCCCCAGAAACTAATTTGCCAATTTGTGTGTGTGTGTGTGTGTGTGTTAAACTTCAAGTGATTAGAAGCTTAGAATAGATGGAGCACTCCCTTTGTTGGGAGGTAAGAAGTGTACAAGATAAAAATTTTATGTAGTGATAAAGAAAGAAATGAAAAAGAAAGAGTAAATTATGTATTGTCAAACAGCAGTGACATCAGTATTAGTTACATGCAACAGCAACTAATTGTGTGTTTTAAAAGTCCAATCCCTAATTTTCTTGTATCAGTTTTTGATGGTTTAGGAATTCAATATGTTGATAGTTTTGACCCTTCTGCTCCAGATTTGAAAATTTCAGAAAATACGGAGGAGATGTCATATTCAGCAAAATATCTGCCATTAGAAACTTATTGAGCATTGCATCTTTTCTTCCGGCATTAAAGAATATAGAATTCTGTCATGATGACCTGAATGTTAAAGATTCCCTCCAGAATGCTTGTAATTTCATGAAAATAAGCCCATTTCCTGGTAGTCACTGACACAGTTTCTAGGATGAAATTTTCGGATAAGAAAAAACAGGAGGGGAAAGTAAGTACATGTGGAACCATAAAATGCACCACTTCAAATTGTTGTCACACACAGTCACATTTTCCCTCTTATTTTATCATAGAAATTCAGCAACCTCATTTCTTTTTATTTCTTTCTGTTTTGAACTCCAGTTAATGTTTAACAGTTGTTGGTACTCATCATTTTAGGTCAGAAGACCTGCAGTAACTGTGCTGTCAGAGTTAATGTGTTCCACCTGTAAGAAAGTAGACCTTTCCATTAATAAATGACTGTTAATGAATTTCTTTTTACAGTTCTGCTAATGCGAAGAAGTGGGAGGTGGAACTCGCAACTCTGAAGAGCAACAATGTCAGATTAACAAGTGCCCTCCAGGAAAGTACAGCGAATGTTGAGGAATGGAAGCGGCAGTTGCATTCTTACAAAGAAGAAAACCAGAGGATTAAAACTAAGTACATAGAGCTTGAAGCAGCAAAAGGTAAGACTGGAAGGTAGTTTGCAAATTACAGCTTTAGATTTTAATTTCAAACAAAAAGTATGGGGAAAATACAAGCCTTTCTTTATTTTTATTTTTAAAGTATCTACTGTTTTTGTATTAAATTCAAGTGCAGTTAAGAAAGTATTATTCCATTAAAGCCAATACTTAATATCCTTTTCAACATAATTCCCACCATTATTAAGGCATTATCATAATGAAATTCTGAATTATATTTTTGTGAAAAACTATTGTCTGATAATCCAACCACTGCCAAATCACTGTTTTGACATCATTGTTGTTGGCATGGCACTGATGGCATGGCCTTCTTCTTCTTCTTCTTCTTCTTCTTCTTCATTGCCCATAGCCACCTTCCTGGGCTGGGTTGTGAATCAAAAGTCTCCCTTTTTGTCTGTCTCCCCATCACTCCTCTCGTGATGGAACCCTGCCATTTGAAATTCCACTATCCCAGCCATCAAGTAAGCTTTGGATGATATACTTTGCATGGATGTTACAGAGTTGAGGTGACAGATTACAACTTCATCTTACTCTATTTGTCACATTGAAAAACAACGCATGTTCACTGTCAATATTCATGGTTGTAATTTGAGCATGATAAAGAGTTTTAGTAATGATACTTGGTGTTTTGGAACCCAAAACTTACTGAGGACATGCCTAACTTGTCCCACTTGACACAGTTAGAGACATTTTTTATAATGTAGGAGGCACCTGAAGGTAGGGACACACAATTTAATGAAATTTTTCAATCATCTGCCTCAGATTCATAATTGCCTCTATACAGTACCTGTACCTATCACAAAATCTGCTTGTTCTGCAAAAATCTGAGCCTGCAGGTATTTCTTCAGATTTTGATTCATTATCTACAGGAGGACTTTCCTATTCTGTGATATTAATACAATACTTTAATAATTGGAGCAGTCTCTAACTGACCCTTTCTTGCGAAGAGGAATTAGAACAGATGTAATCCAGTGTTTATGCCACTCACCAGTTTTCCACACCGTATTACATATTAAATATAAAGCACAAATGCCTTTCTTTCCCGTCACAGTCACATCTGGGACTTGGTTGTTTTTTCAAATTCTTGATACCATGCTCAATATCACTGAATGGAATATTATATTCTGTGTCTGATTCCAAGCAAATGTTCTCTTCCTTGATTTTATTTTGTTTGTTATCAAAATGCTCCCCATTTGTGCTAAAGACAACTTTAATGTGGAGTAATGAATGCCATTTTTCCTTCTGGTATTGTAATTATGTACATCGTTGTTCCTCTTGAGATATATTGAACTACTTATAACAAAATCCGTAGGGGAATAAATATTCTATTAAGAAATAGTCAGAATGCCCAACTCCTTGAACAAATGTCTACAAGATGTTCATAGGCGTGCATCACATATACTCTTATGGCACATTTTTGGGCAATGAAGATTTTATATCTTAAAGATAGGTTACCCCAGAACAATATTCCGTATGACATTATTCAATAAAAGTGTGCAAAATATGTCAGTTTACTGATTTGTGTTTTCACAAGATTTGCAGTGATTCTAATTGCAAATGTGACTGAACTAAATTGTTTTAGGAGTTCCAACATGTGCTTTCTCCTGTTTAAAATCTCGTCAGTATGGACATCTAAGAATTTTGAAGCGTCTACCCAATTTTTTATTTCCTCATCATGTATTACCCTTATCATTGGTTTAGTTCCTCTAGATGAGCAGAACTGAATATTTCATATCTTTTTAAAATTGAGGGCGAGACCATTCCCAGAAAACCAGTCAATGATACTTTCAAGAACAGTGTTTACTATTTCTGCTGTTTCTGGACATATGTTTGACTTGATTACAATACTAGTGTCATCTGTAAAAAGAACTAATTCTAGTTTGTTCTTTCGGACACATCATTTTGATCCTGCAGCCACTATGAATAAAGACACAAAGGAATTAAAGACATTAGTTGCCAGTAGGCATTGATTTATATCAATGAGGAAAATTGAAAACTTGTGCCAGACCAGGATTCAAACCCGAGTCTCCTGCTTAATAGGCGTATGCACTGCAAGATCAAAAAGGTGTCTGTCCTTTTGGACATGTCTGAAAAACCAGACACCCCACACCCCATGTATAATTAAGGCAGTGATCCCTTCAGTGTAAATGCATGCAAAGCTTGAACTTTTTATGGGAATCAGTGAGATGCCGTAAGTAATGAGGCTAATAAGAAGGGGCACAATGTCAGTAGAAGTGACTAATTTGGGCCTGTTGGGAGGCATACTTGGGTAGTCCACGCAGTTGTGGTGACCGGTGTATGTGGATGATGTAATGATCAGCACATGTGCCTAGTAAGCAGGAAACTCAGGTTCGAATCATGGTCTGGCTCAAATATTTCAACTTTCACCATTAATATAAATCAATACCCACTGGCCCCCCCCCATGAACCATGGACCTTGCCGTTGGTGGGGAGGCTTGCGTGCCTCAGCGATACAGATAGCCGTACCGTAGGTGCAACCACAACGGAGGGGTATCTGTTGAGAGGCCAGACAAACGTGTGGTTCCTGAAGAGGGGCAGCAGCCTTTTCAGTAGTTGCAAGGGCAACAGTCTGGATGATTGACTGATCTGGCCTTGTAACAATAACCAAAACGGCCTTGCTGTGCTGGTACTGCGAACGGCTGAAAGCAAGGGGAAACTACAGCCGTAATTTTTCCCGAGGGCATGCAGCTTTACTGTATGATTACATGATGATGGCGTCCTCTTGGGTAAAATATTCCGGAGGTAAAATAGTCCCCCATTCGGATCTCCGGGCGGGGACTACTCAAGAGGATGTCGTTATCAGGAGAAAGAAAACTGGCGTTCTACGGATCGGAGCGTGGAATGTCAGATCCCTTAATCGGGCAGGTAGGTTAGAAAATTTAAAAAGGGAAATGGATAGGTTGAAGTTAGATATAGTGGGAATTAGTGAAGTTCGGTGGCAGGAGGAACAAGACTTCTGGTCAGGTGACTACAGGGTTATAAACACAAAATCAAATAGGGGTAATGCAGGAGTAGGTTTAATAATGAATAGGAAAATAGGAGTGCGGGTAAGCTACTACAAACAGCATAGTGAACGCATTATTGTGGCCAAGATAGATACGAAGCCCACGCCTACTACAGTAGTACAAGTTTATATGCCAACTAGCTCTGCAGATGACGAAGAAATTGAAGAAATGTATGATGAAATAAACGAAATTATTCAGATTGTGAAGGGAGACGAAAATTTAATAGTCATGGGTGACTGGAATTCGAGTGTAGGAAAAGGGAGAGAAGGAAACGTAGTAGGTGAATATGGATTGGGGGACAGAAATGAAAGAGGAAGCCGCCTGGTCGAATTTTGCACAGAGCACAACATAATCATAACTAACACTTGGTTTAAGAATCATGAAAGAAGGTTGTATACATGGAAGAACCCTGGAGATACTAAAAGGTATCAGATAGATTATATAATGGTCAGACAGAGATTTAGGAACCAGGTCTTAAATTGTAAGACATTTCCAGGGGCAGATGTGGACTCTGACCACAATCTATTGGTTATGACCTGTAGATTAAAACTGAAGAAACTGCAAAAAGGTGGGAATTTAAGGAGATGGGACCTGGATAAACTAAAAGAACCAGAGGTTGTACAGAGATTCAGGGAGAGCATAAGCGAGCAATTGACAGGAATGGGGGAAATAAATACAGTAGAAGAAGAATGGGCAGCTTTGAGGGATGAAGTAGTGAAGGCAGCAGAGGATCAAGTAGGTAAAAAGACTAGGGCTAGTAGAAATCCTTGGGTAACAGAAGAAATATTGAATTTAATTGATGAAAGGAGAAAATATAAAAATGCAGTTAGTGAAACAGGCAAAAAGGAATACAAACGTCTCAAAAATGAGATCGACAGGAAGTGCAAAATGGCTAAGCAGGGATGGCTAGAGGACAAATGTAAGGATGTAGAGGCCTATCTCACTAGGGGTAAGATAGATACTGCCTACAGGAAAATTAAAGAGACATTTGGAGATAAGAGAACGACTTGTATGAATATCAAGAGCTCAGATGGAAACCCAGTTCTAAGCAAAGAAGGGAAAGCAGAAAGGTGGAAGGAGTATATAGAGGGTCTATACAAGGGCGATGTACTTGAGGACAATATTATGGAAATGGAAGAGGATGTAGATGAAGATGAAATGGGAGATATGATACTGCATGAAGAGTTTGACAGAGCACTGAAAGACCTGAGTCGAAACAAGGCCCCCGGAGTAGACAATATTCCATTGGAACTACTGACGGCCGTGGGAGAGCCAGTCCTGACAAAACTCTACCATCTGGTGAGCAAGATGTATGAAACAGGCGAAATACCCTCAGACTTCAAGAAGAATATAATAATTCCAATCCCAAAGAAAGCAGGTGTTGACAGATGTGAAAATTACCGAACTATCAGCTTAATAAGCCACAGCTGCAAAATACTAACACGAATTCTTTACAGACGAATGGAAAAACTAGTAGAAGCCAACCTCGGGGAAGATCAGTTTGGATTCCGTAGAAATGTTGGAACACGTGAGGCAATACTGACCTTACGACTTATCTTAGAAGAAAGATTAAGGAAAGGCAAACCTACGTTTCTAGCATTTGTAGACTTAGAGAAAGCTTTTGACAATGTTGACTGGAATACTCTCTTTCAAATTCTAAAGGTGGCAGGGGTAAAATACAGGGAGCGAAAGGCTATTTACAATTTGTACAGAAACCAGATGGCAGTTATAAGAGTCGAGGGACATGAAAGGGAAGCAGTGGTTGGGAAGGGAGTAAGACAGGGTTGTAGCCTCTCCCCGATGTTGTTCAATCTGTATATTGAGCAAGCAGTAAAGGAAACAAAAGAGAAATTCGGAGTAGGTATTAAAATTCATGGAGAAGAAATAAAAACTTTGAGGTTCGCCGATGACATTGTAATTCTGTCAGAGACAGCAAAGGACTTGGAAGAGCAGTTGAATGGAATGGACAGTGTCTTGAAAGGAGGATATAAGATGAACATCAACAAAAGCAAAACAAGGGTAATGGAATGTAGTCTAATTAAGTCGGGTGATGCTGAGGGAATTAGATTAGGAAATGAGGCACTTAAAGTAGTAAAGGAGTTTTGCTATTTGGGGAGCAAAATAACTGATGATGGTCGAAGTAGAGAAGATATAAAATGTAGGCTGGCAATGGCAAGGAAAGCGTTTCTGAAGAAGAGAAATTTGTTAACATCGAGTATAGATTTAAGTGTCAGGAAGTCATTTCTGAAAGTATTCGTATGGAGTGTAGCCATGTATGGATGTGAAACATGGACGATAAATAGTTTGGACAAGAAGAGAATAGAAGCTTTCGAAATGTGGTGCTACAGAAGAATGCTGAAGATTAGATGGGTAGATCACATAACTAATGAGGAAGTATTGAATAGGATTGGGGAGAAGAGAAGTTTGTGGCACAACTTGACCAGAAGAAGGGATCGGTTGGTAGGACATGTTCTGAGGCATCAGGGGATCACCAATTTAGTATTGGAGGGCAGCGTGGAGGGTAAAAATCGTAGAGGGAGACCAAGAGATGAATACACTAAGCAGATTCAGAAGGATGTAGGTTGCAGTAGGTACTGGGAGATGAAAAAGCTTGCACAGGATAGAGTAGCATGGAGAGCTGCATCAAACCAGTCTCAGGACTGAAGACCACAACAACAACAACCCACTGGCAGCTAATATCTTTAATTCCATTGTGTCATAATTCTGCCTGTTGTATAGTAGACAGATCATCATTTATATATGTGAGGAACAGTAGAGGACCTAAAATTGAGCCTTGGGGACCTCCATATGTTGATTTCTCCCCTTAACTTTCTGCCTTCTTTTGGTTAGGTATAACATAATCCATTGGCTGGCTATATCATCAATCCCAAAAAACTTTAGTGCATTTTATTTAGCTGTGAATTGTGGTCAGTGTCATCAGAAATACTGGTGAGGTACTGTATTTGACATTTTGGCAATTCCACTTTATTTTTCAGCAAAGTTATTTGCATCAATGTCCTCCCCTCTACGATCAATAGTAGTATTTAGTATATGCGACTCTAAATAATTGTCCACGCCATAGTGGCAAGGAGACAGCACGTATTATAGCTTGTCACAGTTCTTTGGGCAAGATTTTACAGTAAAAATATGCTCATTAACATATGTAGAGAAAGTTCTGACAGAATGTAAATAATTTAGGAGCAAAGGTAAAACTTGATGAATATCATGGTGTCAACAAACAAACAAATAAGACTGAAAAGATCTTTAGCTTACTAGATGAATCCTTTCTTCAAGCAACACATCTACATCTAAGTACATAGTCTGCAAGCCATGTATGGTGTGTGGTGCAGGGAACCATATGCCACTACTAGTCACTTCCTTTCCTGTCCACTCACAAATAGAACGAGGGAGAAACGACTGTCTATATGCCTCCGAATGAGCTCCAATTTCTCGTATCTTATCGTTGTGGTCTCTATGCGAAATCTATGGTGGTAGCAGTAGGATCATCCTGCAGTCAGCGTCAAATGCCGGTTCTCTAAATTTTGCTCAATAGTGTCCCTCGAAAAGGAACATTGCTTTCCCTCCAGGCATTTCCATTTGAGTTCCTGAGGCATTTCTGTAACACTTGCATATTACTGAAACCTACCTGTAAGAAATCTAGCACCTCGCCTCTGAATTGCTTTGGTGTCCTCCTTTAATCTGATGTGGTACAGATCCCAAACACTGGAGCAGTACTTAAGAATAGGTCGCACTAACATCCTACATGCCGTCACCTTCACAGATGAACCACACTTTGCTAAAATTCTCCCAGTAAATCAAAGTTGACCATTCGTCTTCCTCAAATGCTCGTTCAATTTCATATCTTTTTGTAGTGTTATGTCTAGATATTTAAATGACATGACTGTGTCAAGCAGGACACTACTAATGCCGTATCCCAATATTATGGGTTTGTTTTTCCTACTCATCCACATTAACTTTAATTTTTCTACGTTTAGAGGCAACTGACATTCATCACACCACCTAGAAATTTTGCCTGACTTATCTTGTGTCAACCTGCAGTCACTCATCTTCAGCACCTACCCATACAATGCAGCATCATTATCTAACAATCACATATTGCTGCCCACTCTGTCCTTCAGATGATTTACGTATATAGAAAATAGTAGCTGTCCTATCACGCTTCCCTGGAACACTCCTGACAGTATCCTTGTCACTTATGAACACTGGCTGTTGAGGACAATGTACTGGGCTTTATTACGTAAGAAGTCTTTGAACCACTTGCTTATCTGGGAACCTATTCGATATGCTCGTACCTTCATTAACAGTCTGCACTCAGGGTACCATGTCAAATCCATTTTGGAAATCTAGGAATATGGAATCTGCCTATTGTCCTTCATCCATAGTTCACAGTTTATCATATGAGAAGGAGAAAGCTCAATTTCACATGACTAATGCTTTCTAAAACTGTGATGATTCATAGACATGAGCTTTTAAGTCTCTAGGAAATGTATCATATTCAAACTCAGAATATGTTCTAGAATTCTGCAGCACACTAATGGCAAGGATATTGGTCTGTAATTTTGTGGGTCCGTTCTTGTATCCTCCTCATACACAGAAGTTACCTGCACCATTTTACCACTCACTTGGGACTTTGTGCTGGATGAGAAATTCTTGATAAATGCAACCAAAGTAAGGGGTCAGCGCTGTAGAGTATTAATTGAAAAATTTATTTGGAATTCCGCCTAGATCTGTCAATTTACTTGTTTTCAACTATTTCAGCTGTTGGTCTATGCCAGGTATGCTTATTACTGTTGTCAGAATGTGAGTCTCTGTGATGGTCAAACAATGGTATGTTCATACAATTCTTGTACATGAATGATTTCTTAAACTCATGGAATTTAAAACCTCAGCTATCATTTTTCTGTCTTCAACTGCTGTGCCAGACTGGACAATGAGTGACTGGATGGAAGTCTTAGACCTGCCTAGTGGTTTTACATAGAACCAGAATTTTCTTGGTTTCTCGGCAAGATCTTTTGCTAAGGTAGCTGTTGTGTGCTTTGTGCAAAGATTTTTTTCACAGCTTCATGAATCTCTAGTAATCTTTGCTGCCTGTCATCATTTGTGCATTCTCTTTTGAACCAAGAGTGCAACAGCCTTTGCTTCCTCAACATTTTTCAAGTTTTGTTGCTAAACCATGGTGGGTCTTTTCCATCCTTAATCCTCTTGACAAGGACATACGTGTCAAGAGCATGATCTACCACCTTTTCCCAGAATTCCTCTATGTCCGTCATACTTTAACTAAATGTTTGCAGTTCATTGTCTTAAGTTAGATGCTGACAACTGCTTATCTGCTCTTTGTTGCAGAAACTCTCTCCTAACGTTCTTGACTGACTTTTGTAACCTTAGTTGTCGTGATATCGTGATCACTAATCCCCATCTCTATACTGATGCCATTGATTAGGTCAGGCCTGTTTGTAGCTACACGGTCTATGGTATTTACATTGGATGTGGGCTGCCAAACTAGCTGCTCAAGACAGCACGTGTGGCGCCCCCTCCCCCCTTCTCTCTCTCTCTCTCTCTCTCTCTCTCTCTCTCTCTCTCTCTCTCACACACACACACACACACACACACACACACACACACAGGCGCGCGCGCATGCACGCACACACCTGCACAGCTACATTCTGCTGAATAATACGCGGTTCTTACCATTTCTGTCACTGTTATATTTCTTGTTGTGTTTGCTTCAGTTAGTTCTGTGGTAGAATGTAGAATTGTTCACAAGTTGTAAGCTGCCATTTGTTGAATACTAGCTTGGATAAGTACTCGGAGGATTTCATGTTTCTCTTTTATTGTGAACCTAGGCTTCTGAAACTGTCTTGTGTTTGTCCCTATGGATATGAGCTCAGTTTTTTAAGGTTTATTGCTGCAACTGATGGTCTTTGATATCAATTTAAATCTTAATTTAGCTTGTCCAAGTATTGCGCACCTGTAATAGATATCCCTAGATCATATGCATAAGCCTGATGAAATGAAATGTCGTGTGGCTAGGGCCTCCCGTCAGGTAGACGGGTTGCCTGGTGTAAGTCTTTTTTTCTGTTGATGCCACTTCAGTTACTTGCTCATCAGTGGGGATGATGATGATGATGATGATGATGATGATGATGATGAAGATGAAGACAAAGATGGCACCCCGTCCCTGAGCAGAGAAAATCTCCAACTCAGCTGGGAATCGAACCCGGGCCCCTTTGCATGGTATTCCATTGTATTGAACACTCGGCTATCGAGGCGGTCAACCTTATGACATGTGCATGAATTTCCCTTTATTAGAGCTATGCAGGATGGGTCGAGTGTTATGACGATTAATGCCATAGACAATGGGCATCATTATTTTACTGAGCACATCCTGAACATACCTATTTAGTCCAGTCAAATTGCAGAAATACCTTGCAAAAGGTGGGGTAGAAGAGTTTATTTTTTCAACTCATTCATATGGTTGGAAATATTAGAAAACCGAGTTTTGCCAACAAAATTTTGCTTGGGAAAACTTTCTGCAGTCAAAAAACTTGGAAAATTTCGGCCTTTTTTCCACTTTTTCAAAATATCTCAGTTTCATTTGCTCCTATGGCTTTAATATCTATTTTCTTTTTTAAAGAGCACAAAATTCTCTACAAATTTGATTCTTGCCATTTTTTTCTACTCCAAATTTTTCAAATTTTGAGCATAGTGGCAAGATACTTTATTTTTGAACACTATTTTTTCAGTTTCTGTTTGTGTGGTATAAATACATTATACATCATGTTATATGTTGGAATTTACCACCTCACATTCACCTATTCAATTTCTCTGTATGCAACATGAGGATTGCCGGGCACCCAACTATTGTGATTCTTACATCACTACCCGAAGTTCACTATGGGCCACCTCAGCCCTGGTATTTGTAAAACTGTAAATATAAAAATACATCATTAAGAGACATACGCGCACACACACATACACATGCACACAAAATAAATTCTCTCAGGAAACTGAACTATTATTAGCTGCAATAGGCAACCTAATTAGGTAGGTAATTATTCTTGTGTATAAAAGCCACACAGTTGACATTAAAAATAAGTAGCTTTATTACAATTAAAATGCATTGTCAGTTACTAAAAAACGTTGACAGTTCTGGGTGTGTAATACTTGTAATATTGCACATTAGCACACTTGAGACAGATATGAGCATCACTTCCAACGTTTTGATGGGCCAGGTTCCTCAGTGTCACCAGAAATACCTTGAGTTACGGATTCAGGGTCTGTACCTAGAGTTGATCCCAGATTGACCTCTTCTTTAAATAGCGAGTCAGCCTCAGCAAGTTCATTGATTTCGTCAGCGGTTTCCTCAACATCCTCCATAACATCTTCTTCACTGTCTTCATATAACAATTTTGGCACGTTTTCACAGTTGACCCCAATACGTTTCTTGCAAATTGAAGAACATTTCAAACCCGCTTTTCTGCAGGAGCACGCTCTGCCACAGTTCAGCTTGCATGAGCATGAAACAATGTGAAGAAGTGCTTCAGGTGCTAGATCTTGGCTCATTATAATGGGTATTGGACTGTGGTCACTGTGATTCCAGCCCCATTTCTCAGGAGGTTTCCAGTTTTCCATCCAACTTTGGACTTATTGGTAAGTCTGCAACGAATGATGATGTGCAGCATCTAGTGTAGGTGGCAATCGTGCAAGATTCAGTTTGCTTTTTGTGGCAGAATTGGTGAATAGCTGGTACCGCAAATGGTCCAGTGTGTGGGAACTGCTGACACCTCCACTATACAATGTGATAGTAACCTGTTATCCTGCTGTTGTTATTTCTTCACGGGTAGCATGTAGTTTATTGAACGTGCAAAGCGCTGAGGTTAGGTGTTCATTTTTCGCAACAGTATTGCAGCACTTAATTTTTCCTTGACCAAAAAAGGCGGATGTTGTATCACATCCGCTAAAGGCGTGAGTAAACAGAATATATTCACTGTCAAACTTGTAAGATGCAGTGGAAAACCACTTGTCTTTTGCATTTCCTCTTCCTGGCTTTAAGAAAAATAAGTTTTCAGTGCCTTGCCCCAAACCAGTCATGAGCACAAGTAGGTCAACATTTTCTCCTACAACTACAACACTTCCAAAATCTTTGGTTCTTGAAATGTTACAATCACAACGTCAGCATCATCTTGTGCCCAGTACACTTCATCGCTACACTCCAGAAATTCCTTTTTAGGAAGGGTGATCAAACACATCTTGTTTCATTCGTTGTACAAGAACTTGTCCTGAGGGACTTGGTTCACCATCTCTGATTCAACCACGATGTCAACCGAAGAATGTTTTTGTGACCTACGAATCCTCTCAGCACGCTTTGTGCTACATTTGTCTCCCTCACATGGATACCCATCAAATACAATAGCAAATTGAGATCCAAATTGATGTTGCAGGTAAGAAACATAGCTTTGGGCTATTGCCTTGAAGCAAACATTTAGAGTCCAAGTCACTTTGTGGATAAGGCACCCTCCATAAAAATTTCGTTTGGCATATGGCAGTCTTAACTGCTTGGTTAAAAAGTCATCAGAATTCCCTTTTGCACCTAAGAAGCATTTCTCTTTGAACTTGAACTGACCTTTTTCCTGCGACCGATGTAGCACTCCTGTTGGTTCCTGAGGATGTCGAAGGCTAGCTGCTATCATTCTCTCATTAATGTACTTCTTGTAGCATGCTTCATGCACCATCACTTCACTGAGCGTTTTCAAAAAACGGGTGTGAGCAGACTCCCTGCGTTTAGCACTACAATCGATAAGTGTGCTCAGTCCTTTCTTTTTCACATTGCATCCACCACTCACCACAGTTTTTTCGCAAATGAAACACAAATTCATGTCAGACATACTCATTTTCAGCACCACAACATATACTGAATGGAAGCTACTCCAAACTGCGGGACCCTTATTGTTGTGTGCTAATAGCTGTCAGCGCGCTGTGAACAATCACTAGAGATAATTGCCTTCCGCCTGCCAAAGAATAAATATGCTTTTGTCTGCTAAAGAACAATTCCAACATACTTTTTCTTATAACTGATCATTAACATCAATCAACTGTAGAAAATGTACGGCACCTGCATGCAGTCGTATTACATATTGTAACACAAATAAACTTCACACAGTCCGACATGAATGTGTTCGTAGTTACTGAATATGATGATGCTGTTTGTCCTGGCCCTGCAGCAGAGTGAGATGGTAAATTCCAATGAATAACATGATGAGTAATATGTTTATAACACACAAATAGAAACTGAAATAACAGTGTTCAAAAATTAGGTAATTTGCCACTTTGCTTGAAATTTGAAAAAATGGTATTTTTTTTGACGCTCCGTAGCGCCTTAGATATTGGGAGTAGAAAAAAATGGAGAAAATCAAATTTGTAGAGAATTTTGTGCTATTTAAAAAAGAAAATAGACGTCAAAGCGATAGGAGCAAATGAAATTGAGATATTTTGAAAAAACAAAAAAGTCTGAAATTTTAGGAGACTGCAGAAAGTTTTTCCAAGAGAAATGTTGTTGGCAAAACTTGGTTTTCTAACCTTTCCAACAATATGAACGAGTTAAAAAAATAAAATCTTCTACCCCACCTTTTGCAAGGTACAGGCTTTTTTTCTGACAGTTTCACTGGACTAATTGGCCAGCCTTTCTGTCTCTCTGCAGATAACTATGTATCAGCCGATCTGTCTATATGCAACTTTAACTTTTTTTTTCCTTCCTCGTTATGAAATGCTGGTATGGTTGTAAGCTTTGGGACGAAAGGTGGCAGCAATTTCAAAACTACGCAATTTGTTAATTGTTAATCTCACATTGTGACAAATGTGTGCAATGCTCCAGCAGATGTCACAGCTCTAAATAATGGCATACCAGATTGCAGATTAATGTGTTATATTGATGAGAGATGTGGAAATAAATTTTAGAGATGAATTTGTGCTGACAGACATTCCACAAATACAGCTCGTTGTCAGATTGGATGAGGGAGCACTCGAATATGTTCATGATGCAGCAGCTTGGTAAACTGTACTCAATATGAGTTTTCAAGATAAATATAGTTTATACTGTGGTGGTGGTTAGTTTTCATCACATTTTGATATCATTTCACAACTTTAACCATCAATACTATATTATAATAAGTGAAATCTGCAAGTAATGTTATACGGGATGGTCAGAAACAGTCTGAAAAGCTTGTAAGGGTGATGCAGGGGTTAATTAGCATTGAAGTTAGCCAATAGGCTGTTACACATGCAAATTCAAGTGGCCTGCCAGAGTCGGTGTTGCCAAACATGTTCATCATTTGCTTTCCTAAAATTGAACAAGAGCATGATACAAAAATTGAACATATGATAGTAGTAAATGATAGAACCCAAGCCAAAGACTGAGCAGTCTCGTGCACTATTGCCTACGTTACTGACACTTTGTATACTGATACTTTGTATCTGGTGGGCCACTTGAATTTGCACACACAGTGGCCTGATTGGCTACTTCAATACTATTTAAATTGGAAACAGCAAAATCAATCAAATTTTTTTCTTAACAATTATTTTTCAGCACAACGTAGCCTGCTACACCCTTACAAGTTTTTCAGACTGTTTCTGACCACCTTCTATACAGGCCAAAATAAAATACCCGCACTAAAGTTTATTTAGTCTGCCACCTAAAACATTTGATCCTTACCATTGCTAATGCTCATCCTGGCAGGTCATCATTTTTCCAGAAGTACTTGATACAGACAAAAGAAAGCAGCAGAAACTATCTTGATAATAATTTATAGAATAGGTTCCTTTGATTTATGATTACACATTTCAGTTTTTGTCTACCACCTAAACAGTTTTTTAAAATATTTAAGTTTGAATCAAGGTAACATCTTACTTTATTCCTAAATAATGATTTCATTCCTCACCCTTTTATGTTACTTTTCAGTATATTGTAGATACTACTTCCAGAATGTGCTGGATTATTCTCACTTAAATGAATCAGTTTTTCCAAGCACCAGATAACATTGTGTGTAAGGAACAGCTTGTAATTGTAGTTATCTGAATGCTTCTTTACAGGACTGGCTTGGCACAAACTTGTAATGTGTTGGATTGTTGTATTCTGTAGTTTTATCAGTTTTTTATACTTGTTTCTTCAGTGTGCCTGTATTTTCTGATCTTGGAATTTTCAACACCACAAATAAAATGGCACTTTTTGTTTTTCTGTCTTTTTGTCAGTTCTATTTCATGCTTCATTAAACAGGATAAACATTGTTAAATTGTGCAGGAAACAGCACAGAATGAATGTCTTACAATTTGTGCAGGAAGTATACCAACTAGTGTCATTGATAATATTGTCCAAAAATATTTTTGCCTCAGTCTTTGCAGACTAGTTTTATTGTGCATGGATTCCTAATGGTGACCACATAAGTTTTGTATAGGGAATTCATTTGTTATTTTTGGTAATGATATGATACTAAGTAAGTTTTGGTTGACTAAGATACATTTTTGCAAACAGGAAATGCTGATGCAGCAGCAGAACTGCGAAAAGAACTACAAGCTCTAAGGCAACGAGTGGAGACCTTGGAACATGAGTTGAAAGTGAAAGATGATGAAGTGAAACGCCTCGGAAAGCAGCAGGCTGCACCTGACCAACAGTCACGCTCCCAGGACGAACGTATCAAGGTAATCTTATTGTAGTGTGCGTGTATGATACACACATTTAATTTAGGTCCAAAAAGCATATGTGATGGATGAGGAGTATCTTTGTATCAGCTGTGACAGTTTTTGCTTAAAGCAGGAAGAAGGAAGAAGTATATGCACATGTGCTGTGAAGGAGAAGAAAAGTCATTTCAAAGCTTGGACGAAGAGTAATGCAGGGTGTAGGGAAAGAATAGCAATAGAGGGCTATTGATCCATATACAGATTCCGGATTCCTTGTAGTGAGTTGAGTTGTATGCAGTTCAGAAGCCAGATTAGGATAACAGGTATGAAAAGAATATTTAAATAATAATGAAGAAATGCAGTGCATGAATGCAAAGAAAAGAAAAGCGAATGCAAAACAAAAAGGATGTGATAAGAATATGGTGATGGGAAGAGGGGACAAGGTGATAAAAGGGCAAAAGGATGCGGAAAGAAAAGTGACATCAGCTGGTTTCTTTCACTCATGTGCTGTATATTTGAGAAGTCGTCCTCTTTATCCACCACTACTGGGTGGCCAACACTGTCTCATTTAAGCTTAGCTGAAGAAAGATAACAATGAAATATGACTGGCTGTAAACCTTAACTTATAACATGGTAATATCAAAAGTTCTGTAATTTGTCATATGTCAGTTACAACCCACTACAGACGAGTAAGCTATAGACAGCTTTATCCATTATGTTAATTTCCACTTCAATGGTAATCAAATAGTCATAGATACCTGACATGCAAGCTTTCAAATGTTACTTGACATGTGTCAGCTCTTGACATTGTGAAGTGATAATTTGTAAATGAGAAGGGAATCCAGTGTGCCTGCTTATTATATGCAAGCATATTCTAAATAAATGCTAATAGCACCAGTAGCTGACAACATTTAAAACATATACCAAATAAAAACATTCAGTTAAGACTTGAGCAAAATGCACACAGTTAAATAATGGCTCCAAATAATAAAATCCTGATGTCAGTAAATATTAAATGTGAAGGCAACAACTACTAATGATTGACAAACATTCATGCCAGAGTAGTTAGCTACACAACACACACATTACCATGTACCTGGTTAGTAATAATGGTTGCTACACATTAGTAAAAACAGTGGCAGATGATCACTAAGCTACAGCCAAGCTGCTACTTAGCCTAGAGTGCTCATTCACTTTTCAATAACTTTAATGGCAACATGTCACTTAAAATTAAGGCAGTAACCATTTATCAAATGAAATTACTCAACTATTGGGTGATAATCCATTTATGGTAAATGGCACTAGCTGTAGCTTAATCTAGAATTTCAGTTTATATTGGGGACAAAGCTCCTTTATAACTGGACAAGCATAGGCTGGTCGATACTGACAAAAGAACAGAAGCATATGGCAGTAGCCTTCATGCACATAAATGCCCTGCACATCAACGCTCTACTCTTACTTACCACTCCTAGAATTAGAACAGCTCTTGCTGTAGAGTTTTGCTGCTGACAGAGAACGCACCAGTTAACAGTAATCAACACAAACCAGAAACTAATCAACACAAGACAACCACTTAAGATACACATGCAGATGTGCATTCAGCACAGACACTAAGATTAGAAAACCAAAATACTCAATGAGAAAATGCAAGGCACAATGTGACAACTCAGAAGTGACAGGCAGACATGTGTTGAATACACAGAGAATGCGGAACACACAACAAGAATACGAAAGCAAGCTGAGCAGCACATAGCAACAATGTATTTAGATGTGTACACGTTCATTCAGTACACAGACAGCCAACAAGATTAAGACAAATTAATAAAATATGACCAGGTAAATTTCATGCTCTCTTAGATAAGGCTCTTGCAAACCACAACCCAAACTGGGACATGCCCGACCAAGTAACAATTCAAACAGCAGTGGCCCAGCTGGTCTTCATTATGACAACCATATTCAGCTATAGCTGGTCAAGATTCCATACAATACACAAGCAAGATTTACCAGTCATTTCATCCTGACTGAGGTGCAGAATTAATTTTTCTCCCATCTATAAACTCACTAACTGTATCATGCAATCACAGATACAGGGGATTGACACAAGGTTTCTGTCGGATTGCACAAAGTCAATGATCTCAAAACAAAAGGTAGTACAAAACAACAGTCAAGTAAACTATTAGAAACTTACCTTCTGCTCAGTTTGCAAATGAGGATAAATCAAAATGCAACCTAAGTCACAAAGCATGCATAATTGCGGAAACACTTGCTTAAACCAAAACAAATTTTCCAAGATGTGGTGTGTGACTGACTGGGAACAGATGCACTCGCCAAACTCGACACAGAACCACTCTGAGATCAGCTTGTTGATGTCCACAGCAGGAAACAACACTAAGCTGCTGCTAATAGAAAACGGCTGATGCAGTTGATACTGTCACAATTCACATGTGAGTTACCAAATCATGTGACAGCTGAGAGAAACATACCAAAAACACTCCAACTTGCAGGAGCACACTGCACTGCATATAACTCCCTGCAGATTTTGTTCTGCGTCACTGAACTCACTATGCAAATGGTGCAATCTTTGGGATATGAAACTGATACAGGAATGTAATCAATTCCACTACTCAAGTATCTCAATTGACAGTTGATGGTACAAAGCATCAGACAAATAAACTATTGGTCCTTGTTCTTTTGCACATTTTGCATATACAGAGAATGTAAATGTCTCCATTAGCAGACACACAGCACTTCAAAATCTCATAAAGTGAGCCAGAACCAATTTCCCTAGACATTGTTGTCTAACACAACCAAAAACGCACAAGCTCATTGGTGCAAAACCTCAGACCAACAAATACGAATAAATAACCCATCCCTTAATAAGGCAGGTAGATTAGAAAATTTAAAAAGGGAAATGGATGGGTTAAAGTTAGATATAGTGGGAATCAGCGAAGTTCAGTGGCAGGAGGAACAAGACTTTTGGTCAGGTGAATACAGGGTTATAAATACAAAATAAAATAGGGGTAATGCAGGAGTAGGTTTAATAATAGGAGTTGTTAACACAAACAACATAGTGAACGCATTATTGTGGCAAAGATAGACACAAAGCCCACACCTACGACAGTATTACAAGTCTATATGCCAATTAGCTCTGCAGATGACGAAGAAATTGAAGAAATGTATGATGAGATAAAAGAAATTATACAGACAGTGAAAGGAGACAAAAATTTAATAGTCATGGGTGACTGGAATTCGATAGTAGGAAAAGGAAGAGAAGGAAATGTAGTAGGTGAATATGGATTGGGGGGAAGAAATGAAAGAGGAAGCTGCCTGGTAGAATTTTGCACAGAGCACAACTTAATCATAACTAGCACTTGGTTCAAGAATCATAAAAGGAGGTTGTATACATGGAAGAAGCCTGGAGATACTGACAGGTTTCAATAGATTATATAATGGTAAGACAGAGATTTAGGAACCAGGTTTTAAATTGTAAGACATTTCCAGGGGCAGATGTGGACTCTGACCACAATCTATTATGAATGAGATTTTCACTCTGCAGCGGAGTGTGCGCTGATATGAAACTTACTGGCAGATTAAAACTGTGTGCCCGACCGAGACTCGAACTCGGAACCTTTGCCTTTCGCGGGCAAGTGCTCTACCACTGAGCTACCGAAGCACGACTCACGCCCGGTACTCACAGCTTTACTTCTGCCAGTACCTCGTCTCCTACCTTCCAAACTTTACAGAAGCTCTCCTGCGAACCTGCAGAACTAGCACTCCTGAAAGAAAGGATATTGCGGAGACATGGCTTAGCCACAGCCTGGGGGATGTTTCCAGAATGAGATTTTCACTCTGCAGCGGAGTGTGCGCTGATATGAAACTTACTGGCAGATTAAAACTGTGTGCCCGACCGAGACTCGAACTCTTGGTAGAGCACTTGCCCGCGAAAGGCAAAGGTTCCGAGTTCGAGTCTCGGTCGGGCACACAGTTTTAATCTGCCAGTAAGTTTCATATCAGCGCACACTCCGCTGCAGAGTGAAAATCTCATTCTGGAAACATCCCCCAGGCTGTGGCTAAGCCATGTCTCCGCAATATCCTTTCTTTCAGGAGTGCTAGTTCTGCAGGTTCGCAGGAGAGCTTCTGTAAAGTTTGGAAGGTAGGAGACGAGGTACTGGCAGAAGTAAAGCTGTGAGTACCGGGCGTGAGTCGTGCTTCGGTAGCTCGGTTAGAGCACTTGCCCGCGAAAGGCAAAGGTTCCGAGTTCGAGTCTCGGTCGGGCACACAGTTTTAATCTGCCAGTAAGTTTCACAATCTATTGGTTATGAGCTGTAGATTAAAACTGAAGAAACTGCAAAAAGGTGGGAATTTAAGGAGATGGGAACTGGATAAACTGACTAAACCAGAGGCTGTACAGAGTTGCAGGGAGAGCATAAGGGAACAATTGACAAGAATGGGGGAATGAAATATAGTAGAAGAAGAATGGGTAGCTCTGAGGGATGAAATAGTGAAGGCAGCAGAGGATCATGTAGGTAAAAAGACGAGGGCTAGTAGAAACCCTTGGGTAACAGAAGAAATATTGAATTTAATTGATGAAAGGAGAAAATATAAAAATGCAGTAAATGAAGCAGGCAAAAAGGAATACAAATGTCTCAAAAATGAGATAGACAGGAAGTGCAAAATGGCTAAGTAGGCATGGCTAGAGGACAAATGTAAGGATGTAGAGGCTTATCTCACTAGGGGGTAAGATAGATACTGCCTACAGGAAAATTAAAGAGACCTTTGGAGAAAAGAGAACCACTTGTATGAATATCAAGAGTTCAGATGGAAACCCAGTTCTAAGCAAAGAAGGGAAAGCAGAAAGGTGGAAGGATATATAGAGGGACTATACAAGGGCGATGTACTTGAGGGCAATATTATAGAAAGGGAAGAGGATGTAGATGAAGATGAAATGGGAGATATGATACTGTGTGAAGAATTTGATAGAGCACTGAAAGACCTGAGTTGAAACAAGGCCCCAGGAGTAGGCAACATTCCATTAGAACTACTGACGGCCTTGGGAGAGCCAGTCCTGACAAAACTCTACCATCTGGTGAGCAAAACGTATGACACAGGCAAAATACCCTCAGACTTCAAGAAGAATATAATAATTCAATTCCCAAAGAAAGCAGGTGTTGACAGATGTGAAAATTGCCAAACTATCAGTTTAATAAGTCACGGATGCAAAATACTAACGTGAATTCTTTACAGACAAATGGAAAAACTGGTAGAAGCCGACCTCGGGGAAGATAAGTTTGGATTCCGTAGAAATATGAGAACACGTGAGACTCTACGACTTATCTTAGAAGCTAGATTAAGAAAAGGCAAACCTACGTTTCTAGCATTTGTAGACTTGGAGAAAGCTTTTGACAATGTTGATTGGAATACTCTCAAATTCTGAAGGTGGCAGGGATAAACTACAGGGAGCGAAAGGCTATTTACAATTTGTACAGAAACCAGATGGCAGTTACAAGAGTCGAGGGGCATGAAAGGGAAGCAGTGGTTGGGAAGGGAGTGAGACAGGGTTGTAGCCTCTCCCCGATGTTATTCAATCTGTATATTGAGCAAGCAGAAACAAAAGAAAAATTCAGAGTAGGTATTAAAATCCATGGAGAAGAAATAAAAACTTTGAGGTTCGCCGATGACATTGTAATTCTGTCAGAAACAGCAAAGGACTTGGAAGGGCAGTTGAACGGAATGGACAGTGTCTTGAAAGGAGGATGTAAGATGAACATCAACAAAAGCAAAACGAGGATAATGGAATGTAGTCTAATTAAGTCAGGTGATGCTGAGGGAATTAGATTAGGATATGAGACACTTAAAATAGTAAAGGAATTTTGCTATTTGGGGAGCAAAATAACTGATGATGGTCGAAGTAGAGAGGATATAAAATGTAGGCTGGCACTGGCAAGCAAAGCGTTTCTGAAGAAGAGAAATTTGTTAAATCGGGTATAGATTTAAGTGTCAGGAAGTCGTTTCTGAAAGTATTTGTATGGAGTGTAGCCATGTATGGAAGTGAAACATGGACGATAAATAGTTTCGACAAGAATAGAATAGAAACTTTTGAAATGTGGTGCTACAGAATAATGCAGAAGATTAGATGGGTAGATCACATAACTAATGGGGAGGTATTGAATCGAATTGGGGAGAAGAAGAGTTTGTGGCACAACTTGACAAGAAGAAGGTATTGGTTGGTAGGTCATTTTCTGAGGCATCAAGGGATCGCTAATTTAGCATTGGAGGGCAGCGTGGAGGGTAAAAATCGTAGAGGGTGACCAAGAGATGAATACACTAAGCAGATTCAGAAGGATGTATGTTGCAGTACGTATTGGGAAATGAAGAAGCTTGCACAGGATAGAGTAGCATGGAGAGCTGCATCAAACCAGTCTCAGGCCTGAAGACCACAACAACAACAACCCATCACATGGTTCTCCAATGAAAAGATAATGCATGTAACCCCGATCACCAACAACCCTTCATTATGGGAACATTCTGGAGTGAGCCAAAATCGATTTCTGAATGTGTAATACATGTCTGATCCAATCACACACGCACATGGAACACAATGGGAAACCACACACACAGCAACTTGCTGGTCCATAGTACATGAAATCAACTCCAACCATAGCTGGCAGAAGTTAACAACTCTATCAGATAGTTGAGCAAAATACTCAAAGAACTTCCGCTACTTAGGAGAATACTAAATACTATGCAACTCCACTGTGCTGCACATGACAGCTGGATGAGAACCTATTGCAACATTTATGTACATCTCTGCTATTCAAGGAGGAAAACACCTTCCACCACAACTGCTAGAGATGGCGCATAGTGCTCACTAGTTCTATTTTACTGTGCATCATGAGAGAAGAGACTACATCTCTGACCGCTGTGGGCCCCAGGCCACGAAAACAGTCACTAGGGAGCATCACTTTGACAGTGTGTGCCAAGCTTGGTAGGTGACAGGACTTTAAAATCCCCAAAAGGCAGGACCACATGACCCACTGGGATCATCTGAGCTTCATATAAATTAATATTTATCAGTTTTGTCATTTTCATTTTTCCTTATTCTTTTTTGCTTTGTGCTAATCTGTTGCTCAGACCCAAGCAGATGTAATGTAAGAGTCAAGTGTGTGTTTGTATCATACCTTATCAAATTATCCACCATAGACTGTATCAGTGTGAATCCTATTATGTTGTGTGCATTTCTTTTGTGCATCACTGGCAGTATCAGTTATTTGACTCTGGCTTCTGAAAGAAATGTCCTGTTTGCTGCAGTCTCACATTTCCTCCTTTTATCATCTTTGATTTTTACCTGAAAAAGAACATGCTAATAATGTCTCCCAAATGGATGTGGAGGCAGTCCATATTTATATTTTTAATGGTACCTTTTCATTGCATTGGCACTGTGATAAATTTCAAGTATGGGACTGTTTTGCTCCACAAAGTGATCAATCTATCCATATCAACATATAGCTCTCAGGAAACAGCTGATAAACATGATATATGTAATTAACAATAGTATCGTAAAGCACTATGTTTAGTGCTGTGAGAAGTTTTGTTTTATGGAGAATTCCTGTTTTAATTAGGTAAATGTCCTTTAAAAATTAGCAGTGGAAAATAGGGAAGTGTGCAGCCAGTTCACTGTAATGGACATTACAGAGAGTAAACAATAATCAAAAATGAGGAAAGACAACAACACTTTTGAATTTTATTGTTGTGAGACTGCATTTATTCATTCATTCATTCATTCATTCATTCATTCACATAGCATGTTCCATTAATCCCGTTATGAAGGAGAGCATTCAGTGTAATGGAATGGGTCAAGGTATTCATTAATAGTCAGAAGCAATCGCTGCTGGCTATGTATATGAAGTATAGTAAAAACAGTTTTTAACTAGGGCTAATCTACTCACACAGATGATAATGGTATAATTTCTAGCTTACTTCATATCGGATTATTGTTAATTACCACCAATGCTTCAGAAAACAATTGCGTGAAACCTACAAGATGTGAAGAAAAATGATGCATATCAATGGGTAGGGCATCTCTCCAAGTTTAAAATGGTTATATGCACTGTAGAAAAAGTAGAGTGTTTACAACAAGGAGGCAGGCACATCAGAACATGCAGACAAATCATCCGCTGTGCCCAATAGCAGACAGCCCAGTGAACAGATTTGTAAAGCAGGCTGCTGTCATAGTGACTTCAGTGAATTGTATGCATATGACCTTCCACATGTACTGAAGTTTCCTGCATCACAAGCAGTATCCATATTGCACTGATACATGTCCATTTTCTGTATGTCTTGTAGTTTTATACAGTCATCTTCTAAAACCTGGGAGGTACTAACAATCCTGTTTATGAGGTGTTATAAAAAAGTAACAGGAATTCTTTAATTTCGTGTGTTTTATACATATGATTTTTAGTTTTTTGTTCTTCTTGGTACACATGATCCTGGTGTATGTTTGCATTTTTATGTGTTTTGGAAAATTTGGTTTATTGTTGACAGTCAAAAAGATTGTGTGTTTTTTCGGCTCGGTGAATTTTTACTTTCCAAAAAAGATGGATCAAAGAATCTGCATTAAATTTAGTGTGAAAAATATGCTGGCACAAGTGTGTTGTATCTGAAGGGTATTTTGAAAGGGATGAAGGTGATGCTGATGTGTAAATAAAGATGCTTTTAGAAAAACAAAAATTCCTGTTGCTTTTTGATCACACCTCATATGTGTATTAGGAGAAAAACAGCCACTCTGCAAAATACCACCACTCATGTTCTATTATTTAGCTGCTGATTTTATCTGCTATTTCAAACATGCTATGTGCTTTTTATACAGACCAATATCAATTGTCTGTGTACTGACACAGTCCAGATCTACTTAAAACAAACATTAAGAGTGGTGCAGAATTTATATCCTTTGGAATAAAGATTCTGATAAATTGGAGGAAGAGTGGCTAATGAGATATTATTATCTTCATTTCTGAATATCTGGGGATTTTCGATTTGAACCCTAAAGAGGGGTGCATAATCTATGTCGAAATTATTTTCTAGTTCTGGTATTGTGATTGCAAATTGCACAGTTCATCCTAAATCCAATTTTGTTACTAACCACAAATACCATTAGGGAGCATATACTGGGTTGTTATAATTAAACTTTCCCTATTTAATATGTTTTACCACGGAAACTAATTACTGTACGAGTACCAAACTTGGTAGCATTAATGTCAAGGTCATGGGGAAGAGAGATAATGCAGAATTAATTCAATTGAAACACTTTAATGTGCTGCTATGGTACATCATACCATTACATACTGATACCATTACTGCTACAAAAGATGCTCAATGTGGTGCCCATCAGAGTCCAGAAGAGTCTGACAGAGCGAGATTGTATTTTGCACAGCAGAACGAAGCATGTCTGTAGGTATGCTTTACCTCTCTCGATACGCTGTGCTTCAGATGAGCACATCTGTGAATGTTCCCCTGGTAAACACTTTCCTTCAGGTAGCCCTACAACCAGGAATCACAGCGAGTGAGATCAGGTGATCGTGACAGCCAAGCATTTGGAGACAATCGGCTGATAATTCAATCATTTCCAAATGTGTTTGCGAGAAGCAGGTGAACTTCACGAGCAATGTGTGATGGGGCCCCATCTTGCATGAAAACTGTTGAGTTCAGTGTCACTCTCTCCTGTAGGGCACGTAAGACGTCGTGGTGAAGCATGTCACAATAGCACTGCCCAGTCACACTGCACGTCTTTGGTCCTTGAGCACTAACCTGTTCAAAAACGAATCGGCCCATGATGAACATGGCTGTGAAGCCACACCATATGCTGACATGTTCACCATACAGAGGAACTTCATTCACAGTGACTGGAGGTGAAGATCCCCCACACTCAGCAATTCTGCATGTTCACCTCACCCGTCAGAGAAAAGTGGGCTGCTTCTGTCCAAAGTATGGTCCAGGGCCAGCCCTCGTCAACTTCAATCCTTGTGAGAAAATGGAGAGCGAAGTCAACATGGCATTGTATGTCCTGTGGTGCAAGTTACTGTACAGTATGGGTCTTGTATGGAGACCATTTGAGAGTGGTTCGAAGCGCCTTCTGACAGTGAACCACAGGATGTTCAACTTCAGTGACACGGCACGTGGTCTACCTGACAATTGGGAATTGAGCGCAGCATTGTCTGCCATAGCAACAGCGATTTCATCAACCACCTGGGGCGCAACCAGTTGTCGGCCTCTTCCCGGAGCGACACCCAGTTCTACAGTTGATGTGAATGTCTTCTTCATGCTTTGCACAGCAGGCAGAGAAAGAGGACCCTTCCATAATCCTTTCAGACAGTGAACTTCTCGAAGTGCAGCTGCAGCATTACTGTTGATTTGATAATAAAGCTTCACCAATAATGCCGTGCTCCTTTTGTTTAAGTTCATGTTGACACGTCAAAAAGTGCACTGTGATTGTTCAGGTGTGTGAGACTGTGAATCATGATGACTGATCATGACACCTGGTGGCCATAGTTGGAACTGGATGGTCACATGGAAATCATGCATTCCATTCTTTGGACATTAAGTCTACCGAAGGTTGGTACTCATACGGTAATTAGTTTCGATGTTATAACATGTTAAATAGTGAACATATAATTATAACCATGTGGTATATTATAATATTGTGACAGAATTGCTGGTCAGTGCTTAGCTACAGGAGGCGAAGCGCTTAGTGCTATCAGTACATACATATAGTTGTACAGACACTATTTTAGGTTTCAGAACTATTTTTTCTTTCCTATGGAGGAGAGAGAGAGAGAGAGAGAGAGAGAGAGAGAGAGAGAGAGAGAGAGAGAGAGAGAGAGAGAGAATAATGCTCGGGGAGGTTGGGAGGTTAAAAAGGAAAGGAAGATCGTGCAGACAACAAGCTCAGAGGGATCTGTGTGTTGTGAGGATAAGGGAAGCAAATATATTTATTGGCATGTACGTGTAATAAACCCCATGTCTTTGAAGAGGATTACGCCGTACGCTAGTTTATCAACTTTACACAGGATTTTTATTGAACACTTGTATAGAATAATTACGTTTTTGGGATAAGCTGCGTAAACCCAGAAGATTATGCCATAGGACAGTATGGACCGACTGACTATTTCAAAGCATATGAGCAATTCTGTCTGTGGGTCAGCACAGTGAGAGAGATTTCCAAGTGCAATGAATGGGCAGAACTGAGATTTTTGGCTAACTTACCCATGTGCTGGTGCGACCTCAGTTTATTATCCTCCTAGAAGCATAAAGACTTGACACACACAGCCTCATCCAGCGTATGTCCATTGTTCCCTAACTCTGATAACTGTAAGTCTTTTTATTGACTTGAGGTTGTATAACAAAGAGTTTTTGCAAGGTTAAATGATTAAGTATTGGCCGTGAACCAGCTTTAAACATGCTCCATTATTTTGATATCTTTGTGTAGTATGGATTTATTTGGGTCCCTAATCAGTGTACTTGGTTACCAATAAAAATTGCAGTTTTTGAAGTCCTCCACTGTCTCGGGTAAATCATTTATGGAGGCCATAAAGGGGAGTGTGTCATGCACTGCACCTTGTGAGTCATTGTATTTTGTGTTTCCCCACTCCAAATTTAGTCTTATTCCTGTTGTATAATTTGCTAATATGACAATCTGTTTTTTATTCTCAAGATATGACTCCATGCATCAAGGGAAAGTTATTTTATGCTATACCGTATTGACTTCCCTAGCAGAATTTTATGAACTGCACAATCAAATACTTCAGCATGATTACATAAAATGCTATGTTTAGGTCTACTAGAATTAAGTTTGTGAGCTCTCTGAGTAGAGAAACCCTTACAGAAGCTAAACTGAGCACTTGTTAAGAGGTCTTTTCATATTTTTAGGCCACAATCATATAATAATGTTTGAATGATATTTCCATCATTTGACTGTGCAATTTCTGGGTATAATTAGACTCTGTTAAGCAAAGTCCTCATCAAGATCTACCAGTTTAGTAGAGCTTGACAATGACTTAATGTAATAAAGTCTAATTATAACCACCATTGTTGTACTTCATAATGGCTTAATGCCAAAGTCATGATAGTAGTATAGAATAAAGAAGTTGTACAGTCAAATGGTGAAAATATCATTCAAACAAATGTTAAAAGGTTGTTTGCACAAAGATGCTTCAATATTCTGTTCTAATCTACCATCTCAAAGATACTTGGGAATATGGGAAGGACAGGGTCTATAATTATAGGTCAGTTACTTACCACCATTTCGACATATGTTATGAATACATTCTTCAGTTGTTCAGGAAATACCCTTTCACTGGTTTCAAAGGTAACTCAAAGCTGATGCTACCAAGTCAGCACAAGATTTTAGTACTTTAGTTGGAATACCATCCTAGCCAGGAGTGACTCCTTTTTGGTGAAATAAAATGGTTTTCATGATAAAGGATGATTATAATTAAAGTAAAACTTTCAAACTGCTGTAGAAATAACACCACTGGTCAGAATGACATAAAATTCCAATAGTATGTTATTGGAGAAGGGGGAAAATGTATGGCAAAAGAAAAATAAATAGTTACAAAATGTAGCAATAGACAGTGCTGTAAGCATCGCAATTTAATAGTGGTCCACTACAAATGACAAATGAAACATACAACAATGCCTAAGGTGTACATTTGACGTTAAAAAAACTGTACTACTCAGTGTACATGGGTGTACAGGTGTGATACGGTTAGTTACACAGCCTATCCACCACGCCAAGGTCATTACACATTGGATGGGAAAAATTGGCTTTTAATTGTCCTGAGGCCAAAAACCACATGAAAACATCACTCACATCAGTTTTCAATTGTCCTGAGGCTAAAATCTGCATAAAAAGCATCAATCACATCAGTTTTTATTTGTCCTGAAGCCAAAAACCACATAAAAAGTATCAGCCAAACTCAAATTGCATTATTAATTTCTGTGTGACTGGCACAAAACATGTTCAGTATGTTGTCTACCATTTTCTGCTACAAGTTGAAATTGAGAAACAGCATGTTCCACAACTAATCAAAGTGTTTCTGGGGTCACATTCAGAATGTGTTGGCTCAATGTGTGCCTTCAGTGCAGCTAAGTTTGCAATTGGAACACTGAACACAACTTCTTTCAGATAGCCCCACAGCCAGAAGCCACACGGATTAAGATCAGGTAATTGGGGCCAGGCCGTAGAGAAATGGCAGCTAATAATTCTATTATTTCCGAAATGGCACTTCAGTAGCTGCTTAACTGCATTTGCAGTGTGCAGACGTGCACCATCTTGCATAAAAATGATCCCATCCACATATCCATGCTGTTGGAGAGCTGGAATGACGTGGTTGCGCAAAGAACCCTCATAGCACTTACCAGTGACGGAACAGGTAACAGGACCAGAAGCACCTGTCTGTTCGAAAAAAATATGGCCCTATGATAAATGATGCCGTAAACCCGCACCACACAATGACCCGTTCAGGATGAAGTGCTACTGATTGATTTGCGTGTGGATTTTCCGTTGCCCATATTCGACAGTTCTGTGTATTGACATATCCTGTCAGATGGAAGTGGGCTTCGTCTGTCTACAAAATCTTCCACGGCCAATCATTGTCCACTTCCATCCAAGCAAGAAATTCTAAAGCAAAGGTCTCTCTTGCTGGCAGGTCAACAGAAAGCAACTCGTGCACATGGGTAATTTTGAATGGATAGCAAAGAAGGATGTTTTGTTGAATTTTACGCACCTTGCTCACGGGTATGTCCAATGTTTGGGCAATTCTCTGTGCAATACATGTTAACATACCACCATTCATCTCCTCCTGCATTTCTGTAGCCACTGCATCCACTGATGTCGAATCAGTTCGTTTCCTCCCTCCACCAGGTTGCACACCAAAAGAACCCATTTTTTCGAATTTCCAAATCATTTTCTCCAGACCCATGGCAGTCATCAGACCAACACCTTTTTTCAAACCCTTCAGTGTCTGGAACATCTGCAGAGCGACATGTGCAGTCATCATTCTTGTAATGCAGCTTTTCAAGCAGAGCGTGATCCTGCGTTGAGACAGTTATGGCGAATGTCGCAGATGTGAAAGGAGGAAAAGCCATGTACCTGGTGTTTTTATACCAACTTCAATGGGTTGTGTGCATGGCAAGTGTTTTCATGTATGTATTCTGATACATACAGCAACATACAGCACCAGCAATTTTTGCACTATCTTTTTTTTCTCCTGCCATACGTTTTCCCTCTTCTACAATAATATTCCGTTGCCATTTGGCGTCGTTCTGACCAGTGGTGTTATTTCGACAGCATTTTTAAAGTTTAATTATAATCACCCTGAACTTCTAATAGATGGTATTACAAAACTGGTGCTTGGTGGTGGAGTGTGCGATGTCTGAGCAAATAAAATAGATTGACCTTTGGTAGATCATTTCTTTTTTGTGTCTCTGTTTTTAGCTATTGTTAGGAAAAAATCATTGAATTTTCTGTCAGTAATTTGAATTTAATATATCTGCCTCATCTCTTCTGTCATCAGGGAGTTGGATGTTATTTATTATGCTAAGCCTATTATTTAATGCCTAATTATGCTGCAAGTTGTCCTTGCCCTGTTATTGAAATTTTTAATACAAAGTCCATGATTTTGGCCTAGTTAATGACCCATTGAGGAATTGTGCAATAAAGAAATAAATTTTTCATCTAATGTGTGCACTTGGTAAACTTCTATTCATTTTCATCCTGTAAATTCTCCGATAACAGTATAACTGAGTCAACATTTGCATTTCTATGAGATTTTACTTTCCCTGTCTCAGTTAAATCTGATTGTTGGGGGTACTTTATTGCTACCATCTGACCATTGTGGCCAGGTAAACCAGATATAATGGAGCTCACCTCTCTTTCATTAAGGACATACTGATATAGAAATAAATCATCTGTTGATGTTGCACTGTGCTCTTCTATTACTGTTGGGAATGTTAATGTGGGGGTCAAACTGAAGCTGTACATCATTAATGTTAAGTGTCCTCATTCAGAACTGAAGAACTGTCAGAGATGGAGTGAAATCTCCACATACAATCACTTCCCGGTTAAGTTTATGAAGTCTAATCAGTACTTTCACTAATTGCTTAATGACATTTGAGGGCTTGTAGATTGTTAAAAGTGCTATCTTATGTCTTTCCAAGTCTATTACTAAACTACAGCAATCAAAGAACTGTTGAATACAATACTCACTGAGGTCTATGTCCTGAGACTATTCCATTTTTTCTATATACAGCCCCCTTTTCCTTACCTCATATTACACCTATAGTAATGTGAAACTAACTGTTCCTTCTGGATGCAGCTGTTTAATTTCTGTGATGTCCTGATCATACACTTTTATGCAGATCTGTAGATTTTTCAGTTTTCTCCAGTGATATGAGAACCTTACTTTTCTTGTATAACAAGCTTTTTTATGTTTTGATAGAAAAATCAAAATAAATTGTGGTTGACAATGTTTTTTTTTTAATATAAAGTTGCTTATATCATGAAGATTATTAATTGGAAAATGTTCCTAATATGTACATTTGTTCATTACATAGATACTAACAGAAAGCTGGTTTCACTTCTTGTGAAAGGTAGTCTGGAATTACAAAATGAGAATTGTTTACATTCAAGTATCTCTTAATCACAATGAAACTAGAGCAGAGGTGTAATGAAATTAGACAGTGTAATAAATTGAGCTTTAAAATGATTAGGTAAATGAAATAATAATGTTACAAAAATTAAGTGTGGAAGCCTGACACCTGAGGTCAATACTTCATGTCATACCTACCCTAACAATAACCCCCCCCCCCCTTTCCACAGGTATTATAACTGTGTCTGTATTTGAAACTTCCTGGCAGATTAAAACTGTGTGCCGGACCGAGACTCGAACTCGGGACCTTTGCCTTTCGCGGGCAAGTGCTCTACCGACTGAGCTACCCAAGCACGACTCACGCCCCGTCCTCACAGCTTTACTTCTGCCAGTACCTCGTCTCCTACCTTCCAAACTTTACAGAAGCTGTCCTGCGAACCTTGCAGAACTAGCATTCCTGAAAGAAAGGATATTGCAGAGACATGGCTTAGCCACAGCCTGGGGGATTTTTCTAGGATGAAATTTTCACTCTACAGCGGAGTGTGCGCTGATATGAAACTTCCTGGCAGATTAAAACTGTGTGCCGGATTAGGACTCGAACTCGGGACCTTTGCCTTTCGCGGGCAAGTGCTGTACCGACTGAGCTACCCAAGCACGACTCACGGCCCGTCCTCACAGCTTTACTTCTGCCAGTACCTCGTCTCCTACCTTCCAAACTTTACAGAAGCTCTCCTGCGAACCTTGCAGGACTAGCACTCCTGAAAGAAAGGATATTGCGGAGACATGGCTTAGCCACAGCCTGGGGGATGTTTCTAGAATGAAATTTCCCCCTACTAAAGTAAAGCTGTAAGGACAGCCTAGTTAAAAAGCAGATTTCACAGGCCATCACATCCACTGCTGTTCTCTCCAGAAAACAACTTTGGAGCACACCAGTTGTCACTCAGTACTGTCCTGGTCTTGAATGTTTAAGGGCTGCTTGGACAAGGCCTGACTTCCCAAAATCATGCCCTGAAATGAGATCCATTCCGTCTGAGATTTTGCCATCCACCCCTAGAATAGCTTTTCATTGCCCTCCCAATCTATGCAATATTCTTGTCAGAAACTATGCACCTTCTGCTCCTGTCTCCCTACCCGATAGCTCCTACCCCCTGTGACTGTCCCCTTTGCAAGACTTGCCCTATACACCCTCCTACCACCACATACACCAGCCTTGTAACTGGCTAAACATATAGTATCAAAGGGAGAGCCACCCGTAAAACAACACGTTACATATCAGCTGTTATGTGAACACTTTTCAGCCTTTTACATCGGAATGACTACCACCAAGTTATCACACAGAATAAATGGGCATAGGCAGAGTGTGAATACTGGCAACACACAATATCTTCTTGCAGATGATGCTCTACAACATGACAGTCGTGACCTTGGTAGCTGTTTCACCACACACATCATCTGCATTCTTCCCCCAGACACCAGTTTCTCACAACTCTGCAGGTGGGAACTAGCGCTACAAAATGTCTGTCATTCTTGCCATCCACCTGGCCTTGATTACATAAATTTCTTCCGTCTCAGCATTTCTTCACAGTAACTAACCCTTTCGTCACTCTGTATTAGTTTTTTACACTTTTCATTTTCTGACCTGTCTATTTTTCGCCATTCCCCTTACACCTCTGTTATGTACAATGCACTTAGATTTTCACTCTTATTAACTCATGCATGATGTTTTTGCAGTAATCTCTCTTTTGCATTTATACTATCTTCAACCTTTAAGCTCTCAGGTTGTCAAATCTCATCTGGTGCAGTCCCCAAAAATTAGCATTTCCTTCTCATCCCATCCAGTAAGTCTGCCCTCTGTGTTCTCCTGGTGCCACATGGTCAGTAGATTTTTTTTTTATCTATTCAATTACATTATATGAACGAACTCTGTGACCCATACTAGATAGGTCAGCAGCAGCGTTCTTAGGGCAAGCAGTTATGTGGAATTGGATGTTGTCAGCATGTAAGTGGTAGTTACGAGAGTGAAGTACAAATGAAATTACATTGTAAGGAACAAGAAAACAAAAGGGCCATGAGGTGCTCCACAGAGCACATTTTTGTCATCATGGTTTTATGACCCATAGACGATTCATTGACATCCAATTTTGACTTGGTTGTCAAGGCATAGTATTGCGCTATTTGAGGAATTCATCTGATCATCTTAATAAGTAATGTATTGAAATCAAACAATGTTAAAATGATCACTTCACTTCTGTTTATGGCATTGTAGCAACTACTACACACTGACACCACAGTCGGCGCGTGCATCCGGGTGCTAATCTGCACGAGTGACATGACATATCTGATCCATCAGTAGTTTTGAAGTGGTGGATAGTGTCGTTGTGGTGCTCCCGGTGGTCTAGTTAAGGCTGGAAAATCTTGCAAAATTGTGTGGTACTCTTAATCTGTTACTTGCACATGCTCGATGCTACTGTTTCTAGTATCGCAGTGATATCTGGGAGTTGTCAGACCAGTAAGGCTGTCCACAAGGCAGGCATTAGATACATCAGCAAAAGTTTGAAATATGCTAAGAAGTCGGTGCCTATTATCAACTCAACCACATCCATTACTGTGAAATTCCATGTAAATTGTCTATGCAGGCTTAGATTCACATCCTCACGCCATGTACTGTAAGTTGGGATCTCTGTATTGTTAGCAGCGGATTGACTTCCTCAGTAAAATACTCAGATCAGATCTAGTATATATTAGATATTTCCTTCCTGAGGCCCAATACGATACAAATAGGAGCTGAGAGGTGTTGTGGCAGTTGGTGGTGCCTACTGATGACTGCCATTCCCATTTGGGAATGTGCATGGACTTGTGCACTTTTCTGCCTGATCACCGTATCTGCGGTGGTATCAGCAAACTGTGGGGCCGAGTCTGACACGGTACGCGAAGTGGAGTGACTCCTAGAACGTCTTCGGCTACGCCTGCTACGGCGGCTCATATTACCACATGAAAGCAAAGCTGCCATCTGTGCACTTAAGAGGCCCACCTTGGCGGTCAGGGCATTGTAATCGGCATGCGACACAATAGGGGCTGTGGACAGAACACTGTTCCTGTACTGACCTGTGAACATGGCGTGATGGCATCTCGAATGCGGTGAACAAGATCTGCGACCGCGTCCAGTGACATACCTGGAACGGCAGACAGGTATTCCAAATCGTGCGCAGTAGGTTGTCAGGAATGGAGCTGATGTCATCTTTGTTACGAAGATGGGAAAGGTATTGTGAGGGTTTCCTGTTGCTCACTTCTTCTCAGGTTAATACCTGGCGAACGAGCTCTTCCTGTGAAGCCGTTATATGACGCATGAGCTCTGCTTTTAATCTGTCTTAGGCGTTTTCCATCAGAGGAGTTGTTATTATGTCTTGGACCTCCGTAGCACGTCGCTGGTCGAGCTGGCTTACGACCAAAGAAAATTTTGTGTTACCAGTGGTTATTCTGGTGTAGGAAAAGCTTGCCTCCACCTTAGCAAACCACAATACGGGATTGTGGGGCCAAAAGGATGGGAGGAGCACTGCCAGGTGTGATATCGTAGATGGTTCCATCGATGTTTGCTAATTCTGTACTGAAAAATCACGATGGGGTCACCACTGACTGGGAGGTGTAACTATGGAGAAAATCCTGCACTTTGGCTTCCGTACAATCAAAGACAAGGTGCAACTTCAAACAGTTTTATTAACCATCCCATGTAGGCTTTCACGGCCGGCGTCTTCATCAGTAAACACTTCCGGGCTAAGTTGCCGTGGTTGATCTGTAGAACTTCTTCTCCATGACGTTTCGTTGACTCACCTCGGACGATGTTCTCCGTAATTGAGAACGAAACGTCAGGGAGAAGTAGTTCTACAGATCGACCACGGCAACTTAGCCTGGAAGTGTTTACTGATGAGTTTTATTAACTTTCCACATTCGCAGTTGTAAGCAAGTGTTGCTATAACAACAAGAGTCACAGAATATCTACAGAAGTGGTGCGTCGCTGCAGACAAATCGCTGTGCCCCTAGTGTCGAAAACTCTTGGCATAAGGATGACATTCTACTGTCTTCATTTCGTAGTCACGTGCAAAATTTGATGTGAGTGACTATTGCACGCACAGACTGTGGTGTCATTGTATAGTAGTCGCTAGAGCATGTTTGATGTCATCAATCGCTCTGATTAATGCAGTTTGCTATGCTAAAATGTTTTTGGCAGCATGATTGATATTTAATGTGGATGTGATAAGTTTCGAACTGATCCATCAGCTGTTCATGAAAAGTGTACTCGGAGGCTTTAGATACTGTGAGTAATGTGCGGATTGGCCTATAGACGTCTGGTGATTTTGGATTATTATTATTGTTCAGTGGTTTAATTAAGGCTTTGCTGCCACTAAGTAGGATATTTACCACTAACAAGAGAGGAAGTGGGAGTGTCTGTGATAACTGGGATAATGGTATCAACAGCATTTTTAATCATGCTTAAGTTCACTCCATCATTACCCACTTACCACTGAACTTTTGATTGCATACTATACTGTGTACGCAGAAACCTGTTTGAAGAAAAACATGTCTGTTGAGAAGGTGGTTTCTTGGTGCAGATAATTTGTCACAACTTGAGAATTGACTGCTGTTAAGAGGAAAAAAATCGTATAATTCATCTGCAGAGCCTTAAAAAACAGTATCAGATTTTGCCTTTTCTGTGTCAAAGCTGCACAATTTTTCCACAGTGCTGCAGGATTTGACACGCTACTTACAACAGAGCAGGTATACCCGATTTTGGAGTTGCATACATTTTACTTTGGCTTGTTTTGTGTCTTCCTGTCTACTACTTATAGTTCAGGAGTTGGATTTTTTGTGAACTTCCATGTTCAGAATGATGTTTATTCATTATCTGGTGTAGTTTCGTAGTCAGCCATATAGCAGGAGCTCTCTTTACTTTGAACAAAATTTTGTCATGCAGTGACTAGACAGTAAAGGCTAGCAATTAAGTCGCAGATTTAATGTTGGCTCATTGCTTATGTCCAACCATGGAATACCTGAACAGCCCTTTTGTAGGTCAACATGGTTAAGTTTATGTAGGATTTTCGATGAGATTTTTCTCTCATGGTCTGCACTGAGTAAATTAAGAATACTGCATCTGTCCTGGAGCATTACTCAAGTAAAGAATGAAGTGAAATCCTTACCCCCAAGACGAGGATGAGATTAAGGAAGAGTGGAAATACTACTTTGAGAAAATCCTGAGTGAAGAAAATCCAAGAAGCATCGCCGGCCACGGTGGTCTCGCGATTCTAGGCGCTCAGTCCGGAACCGCGCGACTGCTGCGGTCGCAGGTTCGAATCCTGCCCCGGGCATGGATGTGTGTGGTGTCCTTAGGTTAGTTAGGTTTAAGTAGTTCTAAGTTCTAGGGGACTGATGACCACAGATGTTAAGTCCCATAGTGCTCAGAGCCATTTGAACCAAGAAGCATCTCAGAAGAGAGTGACCCCAACAGAAACATGACATGGGATATATCATGGGAAGAAGTTGTCAACGCTATGGTAAAGCAAGACTGGGAAGATGATAGGGTCTGATGAAATTCCTATAGAACCTGGGAAGTGGTGTAGGAGTAGACTTACTGTAAGACTTCATGAGGCAAGTGTATGAAGAAGAGAGGATTGCAAATGAATGGAGAGACAGTACAAGTGCCCATATACAAGAGAAAATGTGATATGCAGTACTGGGCTAATTATGGAGGCATTAAACTGATGTCACACATACCATGAAAGTTCAGGAGAAGATCATAGAAAAATAGTTCAGAAATGAAACATCAGTAAGAGAGCAACAGTTGGGATTTATGCCAAGGAAAGAAACAACAAACGCAATCAGTGCTCTCTGCCAGCTTATAGCAAAGCATCGAGAGAAGAATCGGGAATTGTATGAGATCTTTATAGATATAGAGAGCATATGACAGACTGCCACAGCAAGACATATGGAGACACATGAGAAAGAAGCAAATACCAGAGAAGTATGCCTTGTACAAGATATGTACAAAAATGAAAGAACAAGGATAAGAAGTATTGCTTCGTGCGACACCATCAAAGATGGTTGCCACAATGTTGAGAATGAAATGTGGACAAGATACCTAAATTTCATATAAAATTTACTGTATAACAATATCTCATTTAATTTAAGTACGACAAAGGTGTCGTATGTAATATTGAGAAATATTCCGTCTTTCGCGACTGTCATAAAAGTATTATCTACACCTGACGCGTTTGGCTTTATTTTAAAGCACTTTAATCAAGGAAAAGTATGGCACATACACAATGGCATACATGTTCACTTTTTTGTTTTTGTTCCACAGTCGCAGTTTTACCAACGGCACTGAAATATATTCCTCTTCTGCAACTGTAATAAGGGACTTATTTAGACCAGACTTTTGAAGCATCTTCAGTGGACAGTATTTTGTCTCCTCCATTGCCAAGTCACCTTTCGTAGTTTTGTGCTGCGGTAACACAATATTCAACGTTTGTGTTGGCAGATCAGTATTTTAGCAAATAAATGATGTTTGTGTGTGCCACACACAAAAATTTTATTTGACATAGCTCAGAGCACTTCACTGATAGACGGTATATTCAAGTCCTAATGTTTTTGTAAGTCCACAGTTTTGTTTTATGTATTTTGTCTACTTCCTTTTGATTGATTGAAGTGCTTTAAAATAAAGCCAAACGTGCTCAGTGTAAATAAAACTTTTGTTACAGTCGCGAAAAACGGAATATTTCTCAATATTACATACGACACCTATGTGGTACTTAAATGAGCTATTGTTATACAGTAAATTTTATATGAAATTTAGGTATCTTGTCCACATTTCATTCTCAACATTGTGGCAACTAAAATCGACCATACGCAAAGTATACTCTATGGACATTTACCTCTGCAAACTCTTCAAAATTTCGTGCAATGGTTTACTATATTTAGTGCTGCATAATAACTGCATTGAACATCGAAACAAAATTAAGTCATTTATGGAAGGTATCAGTAAAGAAGATGTGTAAAAATCTAATTTTTGGGCCAAATAGTTTTTGTGGAATTGATTGATAAGAGTGTCAAAGCAGTCGGAACACGATGTGTCTGCACAGGCGAGCAGTGCACTGACAAAATCGCGCACAGCGCGGAATGCAGGGAGCACGTCTTTGTAGCAGCGAAAGGGTTAATGCGGCCGTGGTGGCTTTACTTCATGAACTGCGCGCTCCCCCCCCTAAACGTCAGCTTGCGAACTATGCTATACTATGGCGCGTGCGTTGTGTGCAACTAGCAACGCAGAAATCTCCCGCGTCTGGGCGGGCATGCGCGAGCCGCCAAGATAAAAGAATTGAACTATAGTAGATTCTCCCGCTTCTGTCAACAAGATTGTGGCTGTCGGCTGTGCAAGCAGTCGCAGCAAGCAGCTAGGTACTACTGGGAAAAGGGGGCGCCAAATTCATATTCTTGAGGAAAAAAAACTTGTTTCACAAGGCACCTAGCATCCAGCGCGCGTTTGCCTATCAATAAGTCATATGATTTTGATACGTTTCTCTGTTGGTTTTTGAACATTTTTGAACACATTTTAAGCTGATTTCTGAATGAATCATAAGCTGACTTTTGAATACATGCATAGTGTACGTGATGTCTCTGTCAGGAGAATCCTCGTCGCATCTAGAAATAAACTTTCCACAGACAAAAGGGGACGGGGCTATATGAGCTGAGTGGGGTAAAGCCGAATGGATGAATGGCAATCGCTTTCTGATTATGTGGCTGATTGGGTGTGCGAATGATCAGCGTTGGTATAATTACTAGCGAAATCCATAGAGTCAGACTATCAGAATGGAAATAAACGACTGACAGGAATAACAGGTGAGAAAGATTACGTATTATCTTCTCGGTGTGTCCAAGAAAATGAAGTTTTGACAGAAAATGTTTGGCCAGATCGCTACGCTAGTAAGGACCAGTAGTACAGTCCCCAGCTACCAGCCGCTTAAGTTCTATTCTGGGAGTAACGAGGAAAACGTGTTGTTCGAACACCTAATAACGTCTAACCCGAAAGTAATTGCAGGATAACTAAACCTGTAATTCTGGCAGGGTTAGTGAAGTTAATCGGCGAACAATAGCAGCAATAGCTACAGAATTGGTGATGACAAGATTGTTTGTTAAAACGAGGAAGGAGAAGAAACGGGGACATCACACAAATTATGGAAGAATAAGACGATTCCAAATTTATATAAAAATTCCGTAATACTAGTTTTCGATCTCATGCTAGAGAAGCTGGTGCATATGAATGAAACGTGAAACTATTTCCTAACATAAAGCTTTTTGCTTGTAGTAGGCCTAATAGGCATTTGATATTGATAATTATTGGATTATATTCTGTCGTGTTATAAAAATGACCATTTGTGGCAAAACAGTCTCGTTTATTTGGTGTGTTATAAAATTGCTGCCGTATTAGAAAGGCCTATTTTGTTTTATCTAGCAGACAGTGACAAAATAGACGTAATCAGATCGAGAAACCACACCAGTCTTGGGTATTGTTTGTATTAACAGCTTTTTCAGTATTAGATAACAACATTTCGATTTTCCATGTAGCAAAACGTTTGACAAACTTTGATGAGGTAAAAGATTCTTTCATAGAAAGGAACACATGCCATGTAAAGCTGTAGCAAGATTAGATAGAAAAAAATGCTAGGAGCTAAGGTTTGAAGAAATGTGTAACTTCTTGCTTATCTCTTGTCAGTACTGGTTTTATATATCCTATATTTAATTTTATGTCGCACAAAACAGCAAGTTATTAACTAATGGGCACTGAAGAGTTCAGATTTTCCGAAGAGTTCTTGTTCTCTCGATTACAAATAATCCTATCCGCTATTAATTGCGAGATTTTTTTTTTAAGACAGGCAGGCTGTCAAACCGGCCGACTGGGAGCAGGAGAGGCACCACATGACATTTCAATTTCCACTCTGCTGAATATAGTTTGGACGTGCGGTAGAAAAATGCTTTATGAAGAGGCATGGAACTGCACTTGGGCATACTTAAGACCAAATAATATGTCTTACATTTCCTCGAATACATACGTTTTATGTTTCAGACTTTTCAGGAAGATGTGCGCTACAAGATGAACGTATTTTGAAAATTCGATTTTTTTTTAGTATTGACCCGGTCCGTAGATCCGGGGCTGATGCGCAGAGCAATCTGAGCTATAGTGGGTAGTCTCCACGTGACCCGTGTCTACGTTCAGTGATTTTGCTGTTTCCCCTTCGTTTACTCTCACGTCAAATGAAAACAAAACGGATATCCGTGGCTGGGAGCTATCAAGTGAATTAAAACACATTCACATAATTACTAAAGGCTGAAATATGTCATTAGTTTCAGATTTTATTTTATTTCCACCTTTCTGACAGTCAAGCATTAATCGCCTTGCGGAACAATGAAGTTATTTTTGTCTGTTTGCTAAAGACATTTGACTTTTGCTAATCTTTTCCGCAGAGGCAGTCAATGTACTTGAAACGAAATGTTTAATTCCACAGTACTGGGTAGTTTCAACTGTTCACTGCATTTCAAGTGCACGTTTTCATTTTCTAGCACGTATGGCATTATGCCATAATAAAGAACCAAACATGATGTAATACAGTACTGGTGCTCCAAGAAAATTTACATCCTGAAAACCACACTTAAAAGCTTAATATCAGGTCGGGGTCTACGGTACTTCATTGGGAATCTGGACATACGAGTGTGCCTTTAAGTATGCACTTTAAATGTGCACATTTTAATATGGTTCACGAAATTCCCATGCTCTTGCAGTATCATCTTTCATTGATGATCTTTTACACGTACGTACATACGGGCTTCCTACGTCATGATATCTACCCAAGCGCGGTGTCGCCTGTTACCTGAGCTCTCTGGCAACTGCTGAAACGAACCTATTTGTAACAGGTCGCGGGAAAATATTACGATTGGTGGTTTGAAAAGCGTTACTTTCAAAGTAAATATCCTTTTACGTAAGTTGAACTACGTACAAGAATGGACCGTGAATTTATTAAATCACGAGGCGTTTGACTCTCATTTAAAAATCAGCTGCCTGATGACGAGCCATTTAGAAGCATTTCGAACCCTCAAACCCTAAAGATCAGACATTTATGTCATTATTAAAAATTTTACAGGCACATTTGTATGATATCTCTTAAAGTGTAACAAGCGCAAAAAAGATCAACAGTATATGCGAAAGCTTAGCTTCTCTTGCAGCTTGAGACCAATATTTTATGTGAAAGCTTTTGTTTTCTTGTAACAACACTATGTATATTAATTTAAACTATTAACTTTCCTGTTTGGCGCGCTACTTAACACTGATGTTGCTATTGGCTGACTACATCACGTGTCCTATGCTCTGAATATCCGCTGTCATCGGCTGGCGAGATCACATGACATGAGTTACGAACAACTTACAAAAGCGAATCGAAATCTCGATTTCAATGGTTCGGAAAGTAACATGCGGTGTTTAGTGGAATTCCAATGTATGTTTTCGTAATACGAAAATACGCAGCGTACATGTTGCTGCACATCAAAGATATTTCCAAAACGTGTCTTTTTCTCTGAGTTTCGTTTTCTAAAGTGCCAGGAAATTGTACGCCTGTGTACAAAACCATAACCATTCAAAGAAGTGATACGGGAAAATATACTGTCACCGGGGAGAAAGTTTGTTTTTAACTGGGAAATCCGGGAATTTTTTTTCCTTGCCCACGTAGACACCCTGCTATTATACGACTTCATTCAAACTCGATGAGCTGTTGATAATGGCATCTTTATTGCCTTAAAGGCATTCGTGACTAACGTCAGCTCACTACAGCCAATCTCAAAGGTAACTACTGCTTGTGACCTTACAGTGTATATTTAAAGCTAACTTGATTTGCATTCTCATAGTGGCACTGCTAGCACCATATGCACATGAAATTTGAGTAGACATCATCTTTAACATGTAAAAAACACACCTACCAACTGTCATTTATGTTGCACAACTCCTTCTTGGTGTTGCAGTTTCTTTTTCCTCTCAGTGTATAAATGTCAACGTCAAGGGGAAGGCATAGAAGACACTTGTAAACCATCATTATTGTATGAAGCAGAGTCGTGAGCAACAACTAAGAGCCAGTGCAATAGACTAGATGTAGCTGAAATGAAGATGTAGATATAGATGTGTGGATTCGTCATAATAGACTGGACTCCAAATGAGAGAATCTGAGGGTCTGTAAAATTTGTTGATGGTCCAAGAAAATACAGGACTAGAGTGGTATGGACATATCACGAGAAGAGACCATACTCGTGTTGCAAGGAGAGTGATGCAGATGTCAGTATCAGGCTCCAGGGAAAGAGGAGGGCCTAAAAAGAGGTGAGTGGACTGTGTTTGAGGGGATCAGAGGGACAAAAGCTGACAAGGATAACACACAGGACTAGGAAAAGTGGAAGAAACTTACCAGAAATGTCAATACTTTGTATTGCAGGAGCAGATTGAGAAGATGAACCTTTGAAAGCCTGTCATACAAACTGCATGTACTAATTCTCTGCCCAAATTAACTACATACTCATTAATCAATACTTCCTTATACATAAAACATCCCTGTTTGTTCTGTAGATCATGGCAAACTTCTCTTCATTATACATAATCGTGATGTCATGGCACTGGCACGCAAGATGTACACTCCTGGAAATTGAAATAAGAACACCGTGAATCCATTGTCCCAGGAAGGGGAAACTTTATTGACGCATTCCTGGGGTCAGATACATCACATGATCACACTGACAGAACCACAGGCACATAGACACAGGCAACAGAGCATGCACAATGTCGGCACTAGTACAGTGTATATCCACCTTTCGCAGCAATGCAGGCTGCTATTCTCCCATGGAGACGATCGTAGAGATGCTGGATGTAGTCCTGTGGAGCGGCTTGCCGTGCCATTTCCACCTGGCGCCTCAGTTGGACCAGCGTTCGTGCTGGACGTGCAGACCGCGTGAGACGACGCTTCATCCAGTCCCAAACATGCTCAATGGGGGACAGATCCGGAGATCTTGCTGGCCAGGGTAGTTGACTTACACCTTCTAGAGCACGTTGGGTGGCACGGGATACATGCGGACATGCATTGTCCTGTTGGAACAGCAAGTTCCCTTGCCGGTCTAGGAATGGTAGAACGATGGGTTCGATGACGGTTTGGATGTACCGTGCACTATTCAGTGTCCCCTCGACGATCACCAGTGGTGTACGGCCAGTGTAGGAGATCGCTCCCCACACCATGATGCCGGGTGTTGGCACTGTGCGCCTCGGTCGTATGCAGTCCTGATTGTGGCGCTCACCTGCACGGCGCCAAACACGCATACGACCATCATTGGCACCAAGGCAGAAGCGACTCTCATTGCTGAAGACGACACGTCTGCATTCGTCCCTCCATTCACGCCTGTCGCGACACCACTGGAGGCAGGCTGCACGATGTTGGGGCGTGAGCGGAAGACGGCCTAACGGTGTGCGGGACCGTAGCCCAGCTTCATGGAGACGGTTGCGAATGGTCCTCGCCGATACCCCAGGAGCAACAGTGTCCCTAATTTGCTGGGAAGTGGCGGTGCGGTCCCCTATGGCACTGCGTAGGATCCTACGGTCTTGGCGTGCATCCGTGCGTCGCTGCGGTCCGGTCCCATGTCGACGGGCACGTGCACCTTCCGCCGACCACTGGCGACAACATCGATGTACTGTGGAGACCTCACGCCCCACGTGTTGAGCAATTCGGCGGTACGTCCACCCGGTCTCCCGCATGCCCACTATACGCCCTCGCTCAAAGTCCGTCAACTGCACATACGCTTCACGTCCACGCTGTCGCGGCATGCTACTAGTGTTAAAGACTGCAATGGAGCTCCGTATGCCACGGCAAACTGGCTGACACTGACGGCGGCGGTGCACAAATGCTGCGCAGCTAGCGCCATTCGACGGCCAACACCGCGGTTCCTGGTGTGTCCGCTGTGCCGTGTGTGTGATCATTGCTTGTACAGCCCTCTCGCAGTGTCCGGAGCAAGTATGGTGGGTCTGACACACCGGTGTCAATGTGTTCTTTTTTCCATTTCCAGGAGTGTATTTTGTTACATCCTATCATGTGCCATAATAGTTTCTTATGTAAATCACAGATTATTAAAATAATTAAATTTCTTTCTTGCATAATGTTTCAGTTGTCTGGAACTAGATTTGCTAAAGCAAAAGACTTGTCTACCTTTAAAAAACAGTTCATGCAAAACATAGAGTAAGCGTGTAAAAGTACTGTGTTCGCTCTCTCTCTCTCTCTCTCTCTCTCTCTCTCTCTCTCTCTCTCTCTCTCTTTGTGTGTGTGTGTGTGTGTGTGTGTGTGTCATCTTGGGAGTACTATCACGAAATATGAAATATTTGTCAATGTAAACTGTGCACTGTTACCAATTTTATATATATATAAACAAAGATGATGTGACTTACCAAACGAAAGCGCTGGCACGTCGATAGACACTCAAACAAACACAAACATACACACAAAATTCAAGCTTTCGCAACAAACTGTTGCCTCGTCAGGAAAGAGGGAAGGAGAGGGAAAGACGAAAGGATGTGGGTTTTAAGGGAGAGGGTAAGGAGTCATTCCAATCCCGGGAGCGGAAAGACTTGCCTTAGGGGGGAAAAAAGGACGGGTATACACTCGCTCCATCGCGCGCGCACACACACACACACACACACACACACACACACACACACACAAGCAGACATATTTAAAGACAAAGAGTTTGGGCAGAGATGTCAGTCGAGGTGGAAGTGCAGAGGCAATGATGTTGTTGAATGACAGGTGAGGTATGAGTGGCGGCAACTTGAAATTAGCGGAGATTGAGGCCTGGTGGATAACGGGAAGAGAGGATATATTGAAGAGCAAGTTCCCATCTCCGGAGTTCAGATAGGTTGGTGTTAGTGGGAAGTATCCAGATAACCCGGACGGTGTAACACTGTGCCAAGATGTGCTGGCCGTGCACCAAGGCATGTTTAGCCACAGGGTGATCCTCATTACCAACAAACACTGTCTGCCTGTGTCCATTCATGCGAATGGACAGTTTGCTGCTGGTCATTCCCACATAGAATGCGTCACAGTGTAGGCAGGTCAGTTGGTAAATCACGTGGGTGCTTTCACACGTTGCTCTGCCTTTGATCGTGTACACCTTCCGGGTTACAGGACTGGAGTAGGTGGTGGTGGGAGGTTGCATGGGACAGGTTTTACACCGGGGGCGGTTACAAGGGTAGGAGCCAGAGGGTAGGGAAGGTGGTTTGGGGATTTCATAGGGATGAACTAAGAGGTTACGAAGGTTAGGTGGACGGCGGAAAGACACTCTTGGTGGAGTGGGGAGGATTTCATGAAGGATGGATCTCATTTCAGGGCAGGATTTGAGGAAGTCGTATCCCTGCTGGAGAGCCACATTCAGAGTCTGATCCAGTCCTGGAAAGTATCCTGTCACAAGTGGGGCACTTTTGTGTTTCTTCTGTGAGAGGTTCTGGGTTTGATAGGATCAGGAAGTGGCTCTGGTTATTTGCTTCTGTACCAGGTCGGGAGGGTAGTTGCGGGATGCGAAAGCTGTTGTCAGGTTGTTGGTGTAATGGTTCAGGGATTCCGGACTGGAGCAGATTCGTTTGCCACGAAGACCTAGGCTGTAGGGAAGGGACCGTTTGATGTGGAATGGGTGGCAGCTGTCATAATGGAGGTACTGTTGCTTGTTGGTGGGTTTGATGTGGACGGACGTGTGAAGCTGGCCATTGGACAGGTGGAGGTCAACATCAAGGAAAGTGGCATGGGATTTGGAGTAGGACCAGGTGAATCTGATGGAACCAAAGGAGTTGAGGTTGGAGAGTAAATTCTGGAGTTCTTCTTCACTGTGAGTCCAGATCATGAAGATGTCATCAATAAATCTGTACCAAACTTTGGGTTGGCAGGCTTGGGTAACCAAGAAGGCTTCCTCTAAGCGACCCATGAATAGGTTGCCGTACGAGGGGGCCCATCCTGGTACCCATGGCTGTTCCCTTTAATTGTTGGTATGTCTGGCCTTCAAAAGTGAAAAAGTTGTGGGTCAGGATGAAGCTGGCTAAGGTAATGAGGAAAGAGGTTTTAGGTAGGGTGGCAGGTGATCGGCGTGAAAGGAAGTGCTCCATCGCAGCGAGGCCCTGGACGTGCGGGATATTTGTGTATAAGGAAGTGGCATCAATGGTTACAAGAATTGTTTCCGGGGGTAACGGATTGGGTAAGGATTCCAGGCGTTCGAGAAAGTGGTTGGTGTGTTTGATGAAGGATGGGAGACTGCATGTAATGGGTTGAAGGTGTTGATCTACGTAGGCAGAGATACGTTCTGTGGGGGCTTGGTAACCAGCTACAATGGGGCGGCCGGGATGATTGGGTTTGTGAATTTTAGGAAGAAGGTAGAAGGTAGGGGTGCGGGGCGTCGGTGGGGTCAGGAGGTTGATGGAGTCAGGTGAAAGGTTTTGTAGGGGGCCTAAGGTTCTGAGGATTCCTTGAAGCTCCGCCTGGACATCAGGAATGGGATTACCTTGGCAAACTTTGTATGTGGTGTTGTCTGAAAGCTGACGCAGTCCCTCAGCCACATACTCCCGACGATCAAGTACCACGGTCGTGGAACCCTTGTCCGCCGGAAGGATGACGATGGACCGGTCAGCCTTTAGATCACGGATAGCCTGGGCTTCAGCAGTGGCAATGTTGGGAGTAGGATTAAGGTTTTTTATGAAGGATTGAGAGGCAAGGCTGGAAGTCAGAAATTCCTGGAAGGTTTGGAGGGGGTGATTTTGAGGAAGAGGAGGTGGGTCCCGCTGTGACGGAGGACGAAACTGTTCCAGGCAGGGTTCAATTTGGATAGTGTCTTGGGGAGTTGGATCATTAAGAGTAGGATTAGGGTCATTTTTCTTCGTGGCAAAGTGATACTTCCAGCAGAGAGTACGAGTGTAGGTCAGTAAATCTTTGACGAGGGCTGTTTGGTTGAATCTGGGAGTGGGGCTGAAGGTGAGGCCTTTGGATAGGACAGAGGTTTCGGATTGGGAGAGAGGTTTGGAGGAAAGGTTAACTACTGAATTAGGGTGTTGTGGTTCCAGATTGTGTTGATTGGAATTTTGAGGTTTTGGAGGGAGTGGAGCTGGAAGTGGGAGGTTGAGTAGATGGGAGAGACTGGGTTTGTGTGCAATGAGAGGAGGTTGAGGTTTGCTGGAAAGGTTGTGAAAGGTGAGTGAGTTGCCTTTCCGGAGGTGGGAAACCAGGAGATTGGATAGTTTTTTGAGGTGAAGGGTGGCATGCTGTTCTGATTTGCGGTTGGCCTGTAGAAGGATGCTCTGAACAGCCGGTGTGGATGTGGGAGAGGAAAGATTGAGGACTTTTATTAAGGATAGGAGTTGACGGGTGTGTTCATTGGCTGAGTTGATGTGTAGGTGAAGGATTAGGTGGGTGAGGGCAATGGATTGTTCAGTTTGGAACTGGTATAGGGACTGATGGAAAGAAGGGTTGCAGCCAGAGATGGGAACTTTAAGTGTGAGGCCTTTGGGGGTAAAGCCAAATGTCAGACCTGCCACCCTACCTAAAACGTTCAGCTGATTGGTTTTCATTATTGGAAATTCTGTGCCACGTGAAAATTGACTTCTATGTCTGAAGCTAATTATGGTTAAATAAGACATGCAGCTGGTGTGGAGTACTACATAATGGTTTTACTTCAGCAACTACGATTATCCCATAGCGGGCCCATGTGGCCGAGCAGTTCTAGGTGCTTCAGTCTGGAACCGCGCGACCGCTACGGTCACAGGTTCGAAACCTGCCTCGGGCATGGATGTGTGTGACGTCCTTAGGTTAGTTAGGTTTAAGTAGGTCTAGGGGACTGATGACCTTAGATGTTAAGTCCCATGGTGCTCAGGGCCATTTGAACCATTTTTGATTATCCCATAACTACAAAGTTGGGAAACAAGTGTTCTGTTTCCTTGCATTACGCACAGGTATAGATCTATCTAATGAAATGTTTTCCATCCTCATTGTAAAGCCATACACTTGCAACTGCCCACAGAACCTACAGCAGGAGAACGCCGAGCTGCAGGCGGCTGTGTCGCTGGCACAGGCGCAGCTGGAGACGGCGCTCGCAGCCCAGGAGTCACAGCGCCGTGTACTGGACACACTGAATGCACAGCTGGCGGCACAGCTGGCTGAGCTGGCTGGCATCCACCGTGAGATTGCCACTGCCCTGCAGACCTGAGGGCAGCCCCCCGCGGCCCCCGCCCCCCCGAGGCACCCCCACTGGTCCTCCGTCTGACGCCGGGCTCCTGGGGGAGGCGACCGGCATCTGGCTCTGGAGCTGGAACTGGGACTGGGTGTGGAAGACGGACGCCGGCAATAACGACATTTCCGTGTTACAGTTTATTTTTGAGGGAAAAGTGTTATTGAGCAATGGAAGATTAAAAACACAGATAACCTACTACATTGTTTAGTGATAAAATAATTTTTTGTTTTTACAAATCCAAATGGCATCCAGATGAGGTTGCAAGCTATGTTCAGTTTCTTTCTTTGTTTCAATTATTTAATTGATACTTCTCGTGTGAAATTTTGTGGTATGATCTGTGAAAATATAGACTCTTGAACTATATGCAGTCATTAACCGAAAGTGTTGTCCTATATATATATATACATAAAGGGAAAAAGTGGGAAAATGTATCAAAATTTGTTAAGAGGTGACAGAGTTTTAAATGCATCGAAATCTGTGTGTGTACCTTCGTCTCCTACATTTTTAAAATTAAGGTAAAGACAGTGCAACTAATCTAAAGGCGTGTGGTGAACTGCAGGTCCGTGCTGAATTTTAGCATAAGTGTTTTGGCAGGTAGATCAATTTCTACACGTTAACTTTAAAACTTAATTCTGAGTGTGTTTCATTTCTTTTGTTCTCAGCAGTTACTTGTGATCAATTCAATCTTAATCTGGAAACACACTGAATTTATGAAATGTGGCACTCAAAAATCGTCAGCATATAATATTGGATGCTGGTGATAAGCTACAGAGAATGTTAGATTCCACACAGTGCCTCATGATGTGAGGGTAAATTCATGTTTTCACCATTTTAATGTGTTTGCATGTGTACCGTATCAAATGTGGAATGAAACTCTTTGAAACAGTCCATGAAACAAGTGTTTAATTGCATAGCTGGGATTACTTTTTCGTTCCAAATATTACTCATTTACTAAAAAAATCAGAGCTTTGCATCTGGAGCTAAAATTATTGCATTTTAGATAGACATCATTAATCTAAATACATGTTTAACTCGGAAAGTGGAATTACTTCTCCATTCTCAAATAAAGAATCATGTATAATGTTGAAAATGGCAGTGCATTTTCTTGACTGATTGAGACCAAGCTGATAGAGTTCACATTGAACTGTACTTATTAATAATTGGCGACTGACCATGAAGAGCACAAGACTTTGGAAATGCACATGTTTGATATCCCCCCCTTTTGTGGCTTAGCTTTATTTTCCATTAAAACTGAGAGCAGATGCCTATTTCGAATGCACCCTTCCTGAGTCCTAAATTTTTGTGCCATAGAAAAGTGCCGCTGTCTCGGCGTAACAAAAATAGATTTTCGTGCTGGATTTAAAAAGCGTGAAGCCACATATGTAGCTTCTGACATTATACACATGTACAAAATATTGCAGATTTCTTTTTTACACTGAAATGTTACATGCAAAGAATGAATGTTTTCCTCAGTATTTGCGTGACTGACACTCTGCACTTGCATGTGTGTGTTCTAAGCACTGCCCATTCAAGACTTCACTAAATTGTAATCATTTTTTAAATCAGACTTTTAAAAATCTGATAAGTGGGTGGATTTAATGTAGTTGTTATGTAATTGTGCAACAGATTATTTCCCTTGTTCAGCAAGATATTACCAAAGGACAAAATAAAATGCTATCTATGTAAGTATGTGCTTTCATATAAGTGAGACAGTGATAGTTTTTAAATATTTCTCAATTGACAAGATAAGAAGGCAGAAGATAATATTGCTTGGTGTGACTGTCAGCTTTTCACCGTACAGCTATAATCTGTATACTTTTGCAACAACTCTGTCATCGCATCAGCGGCGTCCGTCAAGGTTTTTGTGACAGTGATGCACTTGAACTGAATTTGGTCTTCTGAAGTCCTCATAAATATTTATTATGCTGAAAAAGTAATTTCCAATTTTCTTCTCTGAATATCAGTGTGAGGTCTATTTATCAATTTCTTGGGAAAGTTGTTCTAAACATTTATCTAATGGTGTCAAATTTTGAGAGATCAGAAATAATGTCCTGCAACCAGTTGTCCTAGAACTCGTTAGATGGATTAGAGGGTAACAAACTTGCACTTAAAATTAGTAGATTTTCAGCTCGTTCCTGTAACTGTATTAGGAACAACTAATAAAAGTCAAAAAGAACCACCACACTTAACTCCCTTGTCCTGTTGTAGAGATTTAATGTGATGTAAAATATAAACATGGGCAGTGCCCATGCTGAAAACATATGTCGATATTTGTGCTTTATTTACCTGAAAGAAAATTTGTAAAACTATGTTACTGTTGTATCCTGTTCAAACATTATTCGAGTGAAAATGAATGAACTTTGTTCAAAGAGAAACTTTTTTAAAGTGATGATTGTTCACAAATGTAGGAACGCAGTTATATAGCATAGAAATTCCTATATCACCTATGAACTTTGATGATGCAGCAGGCTTTTTCTTACAATTGTATTCGATTTCTTAGTGCATTATGTTAAGTTTACAGGTAAGATAAATTTTGTTTTTGTCATATTGGCATTGCAATCTATAGAAGACTGAAACTAATATTCTTTGATGAGAGAACAGGATGTAGTTAAGTATTGCTCAAAGCTTTTTTGTGTTTAAGTTGTTAAATGATTCTTTTTTAATCTCCTGGAGAAAAAATGTTGCACACAGTTTATTTGAGGCTCTCTGAAGTTGCAGTTTGTAACAGTATTTGTGTTTGGGCACAATTGTTTTTTCTAATCAGTGATATTTTCTGGCTGTCTCTACTGAGAGTACAGCTAAAACAAAACTTACAGCAATGTCTCATATTTTAATTGTTCATTGATTTTTTCAATATAAATTTTTAATTGTATTGAAATAAATTGTGTCATTTATAAATATTTTTATCTTGATTAATCATTTTTGTAGCAACATAAGACATCAGTTCAGATTCGTAGTGATATGTTACCAAATCCCATTTTAAGGGAAGTAAACCAATCCTTGGCTAAGGAGATAAAAAAGAAAACCTTTCGTCTGAATGTGTATAGAAAGATAATGTGAGATTGTTAGAAATGTATAAGTTGATATAAAGTAATGGTGCTATATCATAAAAATCCTGTTTTTCTTTTTTAATGTGAGTGGAAATGACGAAAAGGCAAACTTACAAAACTTAATAGTGGCTTCCTTTTCACTCTAAGAGTAGGTGTAACCCACACTTTTTTTGTGACCATGTGCGCAATTCTTATGTAAAAATGACTTAACAATTGGTTGTACATGTAAGAAGGGAGCCTACTAACATCTGTGACAATGTTCCAGCAGAAAAATCTGAAATAACTTCAGAGTCACTGAAATAAAATAAAAAATGAAACTTAACTTTTTATGGTCGATTCCCATTATTTCCAGAGTGTCCAGAACTTCATAATATGTGGATAATACGTTACTACTCTTGGTATCTGTTGGACACAAACATTGCTTCATGATAGACTTCAGTTTACTCCTACATTTAATACACAGGCGTATAGAAATGGCATGTAAATGACCACATATCAAATAATAATCTAGAAATGTTAATCTGGTCTTGTGTGTCAAATCCATGTATTGTTTCAGTATTGATTTCATCCTTATAGTGCTAAGGAATTGTACATGCTCTGCTAAATCTATCAAAAATATTGTGCCACTGGAAGATTGCCCCCCCCCTCCCCTGCCTCATCTCTTGCTTACTCTCTTGAACTGCAGTGCAGGTGTTGTGTAATCTAACTCTATAGCTCTGGAGAACGATTCATCCAAAATTACTTTTTGGGACATAAATGGAAAAATGTGTAACATTTTTTACTTTTCTATATCCTTGAGAACTATCTTACTTAACGTTCGTAAAAGCAACAGTAACATACGTGTTATTTTGCAAATATGTTTTATGCATGAAATTTCCAGGCAGTTTAAAACTGTGTGCATGATAGCACTCAAATGTGGGAGCTTTACCTGTCACAGTGAATTCTGGAAACAATATCCTAGTCTGTAGCTAAGCCAATTTTTGACAGTTCCTTTTTTTTCCACTAGAAGCTAGTCCCACAAGGAAAATTTAGAACTTCTGTGAAGTCTGGAAGGTAGGAGAAAAGGTACTGGTGAAAAAGTAAAGCTGTGACGGTGGGTTGTGAGTCGCTCCTGGATATCTCAGTTGGTACAGTACTGGTCCATGGAAGGCAAAGTTCCCTGGTTTGAGTCCTAGTCCAGCACATATTATCTGTCAGGAAGTTTCATTGTCAACATGAATTGTGCAGCAGAGTGAAAATTCAATCTGGGTATTTCACGTATTTTTGTTTTTGTGACATTTATTTCATCCTTCAGTATCCCCTCCCTATAGGTCTGTGGAACAAATAGTGTGTCTTATCTTATCTAAGTGGTAACCCATGGTAACCCATGGTCTGTATGTTGGTTGGTTGTTGGTTGTTTGGGGAAGGAGACCAGACAGCGTGGTCATCGGTCTCATCGGATTAGGGAAGGATGGGGAAGGAAGTCGGCCATGCCCTTTCAGAGGAACCACCCCAGCATTTGCCTGGAGTGATTTAGGGAAATCACGGAAAACCCAAATCAGGATGGCCGGACGCGGGATTGAACCGTCGTCCTCCCGAATGCGAGTCCAGTGTCTAACCACTGCGCCACCTCGCTCGGTCGGTCTGTATGTTGGCTCCCTTTTGTGTTTTAGATAGGTTGCAGTTTATTTAGTTGTTCAGCAACTTTTAACGTGCTACATGATACTGTATTTTTATCACGCAAACTTTTTTCTTCTCTTAATTTTTTTGGTATGAATATTTACCACCTCAAATCTCATGGTGGATTTACAAAAAATAATAAATTCAGCAGTTTTATTCATTACTATTTTCAAACAATACATGCTGACATGTTTTTCATTGTTATGCTGGCAAAAACATTTAAGTCACTTAGAGTTAAGGGTTGTGGTGATACAGAAGCTGCTGCTGACACACACAGTAGCTGCTGCACAAACAGTGCATCTGTGTTGAACTGGTTCAGCAATTACTGAGTTTTGAAAGCAGAGTTAGTACTTTTTGCAGATGGCACAAGTGTTATAATTAATCCTGTTAGAGAGGGACAATAACAAAAGAAATTTTTAATAATGTTTCCAAAGAATTGTTATGTGACACTCTGAAAATGAATTCTCACTACTGTTGTGGAAAAAAACATAATATTCAGTTCTGTGTAACACCCAGACCACCACCAAAATTTAACATAGCATAGGGGCAGTAATCAGTAAATACAGTAGAATGCTCCAAATAGCTGGGTGAACTTATTAATGACAACTCGAATTAAAAGAACATATTACTGATCTGCTCAAACAACTAAGTTTACCGACTTTCACTCTTTGTATAATTTCTAGTTCTGGCATCAAACAAAGCTACAACTCAACATATTTTGTATATTTCTACTCATTAAAACGAAGTGTAATCTTTATATACACTGCCTGAAGAAAAAATTGAAGCACCCAGAAGAAACAATAGGATGTCAATGTGGCTTCATAAATGTACACCTAGTGGAGAGCAGGGAGTGGGGGGGGGGGGGGGGGGGGGGGGGGGGTTATGCAAATTAGAGTTGCAATTCTCTGTGGTAGATACAACAGTCACCAAAGTGCATTAGTTGTGGCCATGATTAGTAGTGTTACAGGGCTGGTCGATTATATAAGGGCTGTAAATAGCACCTGGTCACCACCCGACAGAGTTTGGAAAGGGCCTCATCGTCCATCTCCTTTTGGGCAGCTCCAGGTGACCAATGTTACTGAGTATGGTAGTGACGTGACGAGCAGTCTCACTCTTCAAATGTTTTGGAGAGGCACAGTGGTGTAACTTCTGGCATCATAGTGTGGGGCTCCATCTTGTATGACTTCCGGTCACAACTGGTAGAGATGAGGGAGTTCCAATGACACAGTGGTACATCAGGGATATCTGGCGTCCCGATGCATTACCTCTCGTGCAACAGTATTGTGGTGCCGTTTATCAACAGGACAATGTTTTTCCATAAGACACTTGCCTCTATGAAATGTGTGTGTGATGTTGATGCATTCCTGTGGCAAGTAAGATCCCCAGATCTGTTCCCAGTAGAATGTGTGTCAGACCAGCATGGACATCAGCTCCATCTCAGTCAGTATCTGATGACTTCGATATCAAAGGGACATTAAACCCAATCTCCCTTTCTTTTTCTGTCTCAGTTCCGGTATCCAGGATATCGAGGCTCAGCTACAGTAGCTGTGGGTCAACTTGTCTCAGAAGAAGATACAAAAGGCTTTATGACTCCCTTCCCAACTGAATCAGTGAATAGCATGCATGAAGCCCAGAGGGGTGCAATGACGTACTTATAAACTGCTCATACTGCTAATTTCTTCATAAATTTGATTCTATTTTGTAATCACTGAAGTAACACCACATACCCTTGCAACTCCTGAAGTTTCCTTTCATTGCCTCCTCTCTTTCTAAGTTTTTTATTTTTTCAGGCAGTGTATTTTGCTTATTGCTAATCATTTTTTGGGGCAATTCATCACTTTGAAAACAAGTGCTGATTGCAGGAAATTTACCATTGAGAATAATAAGCAGTGTTCATTCTAGTCATTTTGTAGGCACCTCTGAGAGGGACTGGGAATTTTTAATTGCTCCTTCATAGTATGTGTGTTCACTAATGAAAATTGTTCTAAATAATCCATCACAATTCTAGAAGCATAGTGATGTCCACAATTACAACACCAGGAGAATAAAAGACATTTATTACTCATTACTAAACCTGTCAGTGGCTCACAAAGGAGTTAAATATCCAGCCACAGAAAACTTTGATCACTTATCCAGTAATATAAAATGTTAACAATATAAGGAAAAGATAGATTTCTACTTACCATAAAGATGGCATGTTAAGTTGCTAACAGGCATAATTAAAATACACTTACACATTAGCTTTTGGCCACAGCCTTCATCAGAAAAAGAAGGAGAAACACACACATTCATTCTCACAAGCAAGCACACTTCAGGAACACACAACAGCCATCTCCGGCAGTGTGGACCAGAATGCAACTGTCATGTGGAATGATGGAAGCAGTATTCTGGAGAGGGCAGGGAAGGGGAAGGCATGGCAATGTATACATGGGAGGAGGGGGGGGGGGGGGGGGGAGAAGGGAAGCACTGTCTGGAAGAGTGTGCAGGGACTAGACTGCCAACTGGCACAGTGCTGGGATGCTGGGGAGCTGTGGGGCAAGGAGTTTGGGAGTGGGGGAACTGAGCAAAACTGGAGAGGAGCAGGGAAAGATGGGCAGGTGCATTGGCACAGGGCAGCACACAAAGAGCCTGGGAGAAGAGAACAAGGAGTAGTTGACAGGCCAGAGGGGGTGGAAACTGTTGGTTTGAGGGTGTGGGAACACTATGTTACCATAGATTGAGGCCAGGATAATTTCAGGAGAGGAGAATGTGTTGCAAAGCTAATGCTCATCTACGCATTTCATAAAAACCGGTTGTGAAGGGCACAGGATCGAGATAGCTTGGTTAGTGAAGCAGCCATTGAAGTCAAGCATGTGATGTTCATCTGCATGTTGTCCCACAGGGTGGTGTACTTTGCTCTTGGCCACAGTTTGGCCATGGCTGTTCATCCTGGTGGACAACTGGTTGATAATCATACCAATATGAAAAGGTGTATAATCACTGCAGCAGAGCTGGTAAATGACATGGCTCCTTTCATAGTTGGCCCAACCTCTGACGGGGTAGTGTAATCCTGTGACAGGACTGCAATAGGAGGTGCTGGGTTGGTGGATTGGTGGATTGGACAGGTCTTGCACCTGATTCTTCTACATGGATATGGTCCCTGTGGCAAGGGGTTGGAATTTGGAGTAGGATATTGTGGAGGTTGGGTGGTTGATGTAACACCACTTAAGGAGCAGTGGAAAGAATCTTGGATAGGCTGTCCCTCATTTCAGGGCACGTTGACAGGTAATCAAAACCCAGGTGGAGGATGATGTTCAGTAGTTTAAGTCCAGGGTGATACTGGGTGGTGAAGGTGGCACTCCTTTTTGGCTGGTCCTTTGGTGTGTTGGGAGGATTGGATGTGTGAGGGGAAATGGCACAGGAGATCTATTTGCGGATTAGGTCTGGGGGATAGTGCCCATGTGTGAAGGCCTTGGTCAAACCCTCAGCATATTGGGCAAGGGAGTTCTTGTTACTGCAGATACGCCATACCCAAGTGGCGAGGCTGTGTGGGAGGAATTTTTTTGTTGTCAAAATGCAGGTAGTGTTGGTAGTTGATGGGTTTATGTGGACAGAGGCGTGGATGGAGTCATCAGAGACGAAGTGGTCATTGTCCAGAAAGATGTCATCCTGGATTGAGGAGGACAAGGGAAAGAGGATTGAGAGAAGGTCTTGAGGTTGTGAAGGAATGAAGATAGGGTGTCTTGGCCCTGAGTCCGTATCATGAAGATCTCATCAATGAACCTCAACCAGACTAGTGGTATGATGTTTTTGGAGGCCAGGAAGGTCTCCCCTAGATGGCCAATAAACAGGTTGGCGTAGGAGGGTGCCATGTGGGTGCCCGTAGCTGTGCTGCAGATTTGTTTGTATATCTTCCCTAGTATGACTACCAACCAGCTGTCCACCAGGATGAATGACCACTGCCAAACTGTGGCACCCTGTGACACAACATGCAGCTGAAAATAAATGCTTAGTTTCAGTGGATGCTTCACTACCTGAACTGTCTGGGTCCTCACCTCCACCTTTTCTGAAATGCGCAGTTGAGAGTTATGCTTACAACACATTCTCTGCTCCGAAAATTAAACCTGCTTCAACCTATGGTAACATACGGTCCCCACAATGACCACCCAACAGTTTCCACCCCCTGTATCCTATCATCTCCTCCCTATACTCATCTCCAACGATGAAATCCTGTACATAAACATTCTCACAACCTCATAAAAGGAACAACTTTATTTAAAATCTGCCTTTTCTTTGGAAGAATGTATATTCTTTGGAATAAAGGCAAACTTTCATTTACATATAATTTTTTGAATGGGGAAAAAGTTTGAGGTATTTTATCAACAACTTCCATTATTTTGAAAAGTTGATCTTTATCAGTAATCAATTTATTTCCAGCAAACTGCAGTACACTATGAACCAAATTAAATTGGTCTCTTGACATCACTTCTCTGAAAATGGGCTCACACCCATACAACACAAATAACCATGTAGTGAGAATTTCTTTATGTTAGTCATAACACAAGAAAATGAGAATTCATTACAGATAATATCTTTCCACACAGTTGTACAAGAAAGGTCAGGATGCTTTCTCATTTAATAGTGGAAAATCTTTTTGCTTTCTTCCACAAAAACCCTACAAATATCAGTGATACAAATAACTGAAAACTGTGAAAGATTAAAAATAACTGCTGTATTCCCCTCATGAAAAGGGAAGAATTAGTTTTATGGCCAATGCAGTGTAACTGTGATGCTGAGGATAAAAGAATGTTGTCCCAAAAAGAGAATAAACTGAAGGTTAATGGTAGCTGTAAACAAAGTTCTTGTAATTTGGTGGGTGCAACTAGTATCATCAGAATAATAATTAACAGGGTCACCTTATCTTGCTCTTGATATTTTGCTGTAGATGAGGTTTCTTGGAAGTTTGATAAGTGGAAATGGGGTAGAGAATGCCATGGTTCTCAATAATTATGTAAAGACAGTTGTTTCAGGTGTACTGTGTATTACAGCAGAGATCCCACAAGATCTTACATCTTACTGGCTGTCATTACTCCTCCTCTTACGTTCTCTATTTACCTTTTATAACAATCAGTACATTGTTACATACAGCAATTAGAATTACAAAAGTCATTGTCAATTACAAAAATTAACATCACCTGGTAGTTACAAATGAAATGCATTGAATGTGACACCAACTCAACCACAGCTCTTCTGTTTTCCAGGAAATACCACAAAAAAGTTTGAATGATCAATGCTGATCACATTTTCCCTAAATACACACATTTCTCTATTCAAATATGCAGAAATAATTTTTTGGTATGAACAGAATTTCAATAAATATCACAGTATCCAAATAATTGCTTTGTTTACAAAATCAATAAGATTTGGTTTCATGAGTTTCAGTAATAACTAAGTAATTTGGTGGTGTTATGATTAACACTTTCATGGTAAGGTGACAGTATGTTAATCAGAGTTGTTACAGGTTTCAAACATCATAACAACAGTATTTTTGGTGTTCTCTTGTTATTTGATTGCTTGTAACTGAACGGTTGTGCTTGTAATTACGTACATGGGTCATACCTGATGATAGAATGGTAAACTAAGCACTGATGAGCTAAATTAGTTCTAGGAATTATATGAAGAATGAGCTGTTACATTTCAATATCCCCACCACCACCAAAAAAAGGATGGTCAACCATAGGTTAGACAAAACTTTTGCAGGCAATCCACAAAATGGCTAAAAAAGTATGATAACTTAGCATGTATATATATATGATAGTACAAGGGGTACCCAAAAAAACCGAATTATTTTTAAAAGCAATATATTTACGACTAATAAATTTGTTCCAGCAGTGCTTCCACTGTTTGAAACATTTTTTTGTAGTCATCTTTAGACATGGCTGACAGTTCCTTCCTCAATTTTTCTTGACTTCTTCAGTCTTATCAAATTGGTGTCCTTTCGTGCCTTTTTTCATGCGTGAAAATAATCGCACGGAGCCAGGTCAGATGAGTAAGGTTCGTGGGGCAGTGAAACTGTGCCAGTTTTAGCCAAAAACTGTCTAACAGAGACAGCTGTGTGTGCAAGTGCATTGTCATGGTGGAAGAACCAGTCTCCTGTCTGCCACAGATCTGGTCTTTTTTGATGGACACTATTGCACAATCTTCTTAAAACTTCCAAATAAGAGGTCTGATTGAAGGTCTTACCTGGGGGAACAAACTCTGAATGAACTACGCCCTTTGCATAAAAAAAGCAAATCAGCATTGTTTTGAAATTTGATTTGACTTGACTTGATGACTTTTTTTTTGCATGGGTTGATGATGATGTCTTCCATTGGCTTGACTGTTGCTTTGATTCTGGGTCATAATCATAGCACCATGGCTTTGACAGAAAATCTGGATCAGTTTCGAGGCATTGTTTCAAAGCACAACATTTTTGCACTTGACATTCCTTTTGATTGTCAGTCAGAACCCGAGGAACAAACTTGGCAGCAACCCTTTTCATTCCCAAATCTTCCATTAAAATTTGCTGAACCAAGCTCCAAGGTAACCCACTAATCTCTGACAGTTGATCACTTGCCTGTCGACAGTCTGTGAGCACAGGCTCTCAATTTTTTCAATATTTTCGTCAATTCTGGCATTTGATGGACATCCAGAACAAAGTTTGTCATCGACCGACATGTCGCCGTTTTTAAATCGAGCAAACAACTCGTACACTTGAGTTTTTCCCATAGTGTCATCTTGGTAAGCTGTTTTCAAGATTTAAACAGTTTCAGCAGCATTTTTATTGAGTGGAAAACAAAATTTCACCGCTGCACATTGTTCACTTAAATTTGCCGTCATAAAAAACGAATATTTGATTTTTTTGATTTATTGATCCATTTTCATCTACAGCTGCACACGGTGCAAGAGATATTTGGATTTTTATGTTAATGTTAATAATTTTATATATAATTATGCCTTTGTACATAATAACACACATTAATGTATGAATTATTGATGAGTACTTAAATAACTGTTGTTACACTATGTACAGAGAGATAATATACAAGTATTTGCTGTATGAGACTAGCTTGGGTTAACATAGAAAAATTTATTTTTGTAGATATTAATTTACTTTGTAAAAGCAGTGATCAACCAAGTATGACTTCAATTTAGATTTGAAGTGATCGATGTTCTGCATGTGTTTGTAAATGGCATCTGGCAAGGCACTGTATAGTTTGATAATAAGACTGTTTTGAAATAATTTCTTGTTGGCACTTTGAACGTGTACGTCCAATTTTTGTCTTGTATCACAGCTGTGTTTGAGTCATTAGATAGAGTAAGAACAGAACAGGACCCATTACTGATCCATGTGGCGCACCATATTTAGCAGTCAATAGCTTGGAATTATATTTTCTAATGACATTATCCCTTATATACACACACAAGGAAGAGGCAGGATCATCCTTTTTCAAAACAGTGGTCTACATGATTTGCGATTATCTACTCCTTCCATTATTCTTATAATTTTGTATTGAATTTTGAATGTTTTGACGGCATCTTCGGAATTTCCCCAGAACATAATCCCATAACGAAGGTGAGATTGTACAGCTGCATAATATACAGAATGAAGAATGTTGTAGGTGGTACCGTTTATTAATGTACGCAATGCAAAATGAGAAGTACTTAACCCAGATAGTCGTGAATTATTTGTTTTTCAAAATTGATTTATATCTTATCTACATTCATCCACAAGGTTGTAAGGAAGAAAGTAAAAACAATTTTGAGTATTTATTTTTATTTAGTGTTTCCAAAAATGGGCGTCCTTCCAGAAGGACGTCAGGACAATAATAAAGGGAACATGTTTTTAAAGTATATGACATTGCACAATTAACTTGTTTTGGTTTGTATACTTTCAAATAGACATAAATAAATTTGAATTATGGGCTAAAACAGCTAATAAATACAAAAAAAACAAAGAAAATAATCTATACACATATTTTATGCACTAGTATGATAAGACAAAAAGCAACAAACATGAAGTGGTTTGTCACATTTTAAGCACATAGTAATAGTTTTTTTGTGCAACTTCGACATTTCAGCTGCTTCTTCTTTTTTGTTATCTCGTCCATTGGTAATTCAGCAACATAATGTTCTCTTCCATCAAATCTAGAATCTAGTTTTGCCCTCTTACTAGGACATCCTCTGCTGGTAGTGACACTCTTTCTTACTTTCAAGAATTGCAGTGACAATTCGACGACGATATGTCAGATGATCTATGGGTCCTTCGTTGTGCTTGTGAAGATCCCAGGCATTTTGCTCTGCAATGTCTATAAAATGTGCAATGATCAAGAAATACCACTTTTTCCCTCTTATAGAGCATCTATATAGTGATACATTTTGGTCGCTCTATGCCTCCAATATGAGTATTGTAGGAGTGTAATGAGTTAGGTTGAGGCACACTAATCCTTTTCTTTTGTTCCCTGGAAAATCTTGCTACAGTGTGTAGTGGTTGCACTCTGTCAAAGTTGGTGGCTACAGTAACGACGTTGTTGTCATTCCAACGTACAATGGAAACCTGGATGCTGAGTCAGAACAAACTTCATATGATCCTCTATTTTCTTTTATAATTTTATCTACAGATGATAGAGTACAATTCTTAACTCTGTTTCCTCTTATTGTTCCTGTTGCTTCCACGCCCCTCTCTTTTAGGTCATGTAGTAGTTCAACGCTGGTAAAGAGGTTGTCAAAGTATATTCGATATGGAACGTGTGGAAGTAACTGGTCAACATAAGTCATTACCACACCGTACCCTATACCTTTCGTTTCATAATCCTTATTACACGTGCCAGCTCCTTGGTAGGGTTCGAGCTGAATAATATATCCACCACTTGTGCCTCCACACCAAAATTTGAATCCACATTGGATTGGTTTCCCTTTTATGAATTGTTTGCACCCGTGACTTCCGAAGTATGGGACCATCGATTCATCGACAGAATGATGCCGCACGTGAGGCGCAAATTGTTTGAATCTATCATTCAGCATACACAGTAATGGGCGAATTTTCCCAAAACAGTCTGATTTATCTAAATTGTCATTGTTTCATACATGCAAATTGGAAAAGATAAAGTCAAATCGATCTCAGGACACGACATTTGTTACGAGATTGTTGTGACTGTCTTTATCTGATTGCCAGTACATCTTTCTGTGTGACACTGTTACATATCCACTTAGCAGAAGTATTGCAATAAATACCAACATCTCATCTTCTGAACAATCACCTAGTCTATTTCTCTTGGCTGCGTACTGATTTGTGTACGTGAACATCATTTGAAGCATTTCGTTATCAAAAAACTATTGGAAATATTCAAGCGGTGATCGCCCTTTCTTCATTGCAACTGTGAACATTAGAGGCCATACAGGTGTTAGATTAACTATTTCACCACTTTTCCAGTTATATTTCTGGAGGTTTAGAACTGTATTCTTCGATAGCCTTGCTGGTTTGTTTGTGGTTGTTGTTGTTGTTATTGTTGCTGTTTTTGTACTGCTGGAGGGTCCTGGAACAAAGGGTCCTGGAACAACATCAGAGGTAAAGGATTGTTTCCTTGTTGCATTCACAGCATTACCATAGGTAGAAATAGCCAAATCACAAAGCACAGTGGCAATGAGCTGACTTGCTGGTAATTTATCTACACTTGGATTTTCTTCAGCACCCAAGTCTTCATCTGTTATGTCATCAGTTGAATTTAGAGGAGGGTGTAATGTTACATTCACACCAGTATTAGGTATTTCCTCATCTTTTGATTCTAACATGTCCAAAAGTTCCATCAGTGTACATCGTTTTCTGTGAATACAAAATGACAACATATTACCCTGACGTCCTTCTGGAAGGACGGTTGAAAACCTTACTGAATTACAAATGACAAAAACTTTCAATGGTAATATGAACCCATAAGTAATACAGGTTAATTCTATAAGATATTATATGACAAGTTTCAGAATTATTGACGCAATACGAAAGAAAATGTACATACCCATCGATGACAAGGTCAGTCAGTTCGTCCATGGTAAAATCAGCCCTATTTTCAAGACACAGTTACGTCATCAGTTGAATTTAGAGGAGGGTGTAATGTTACATTCACACCAGTATTAGGTATTTCCTCATCTTTTGATTCTAACATGTCCAAAAGTTCCATCAGTGTACATCGTTTTCTGTGAATACAAAATGACTCACTATGAACGACAGCATCAAACTGACTTTCGCAGCGTGCAACTGATTCTGCCTACTTCATATAACAATGTGTCACAGTCCGTTACAACAATGGGTTATTCGCAAAAATAAATAATTTCAACAGTGAGTTACGTCGTCCGTCCAGAAGGACGTCAGGGTTATCTGGGTTAATTTTTTGTTCATGTGCTCAATACGTACTTGCCATTCCAAGTTGTCTTGTAGATGAAGTCCAAGAAATTTGGTGCAGGCTGTTTCAGTAATTGTCCTTGTAGCTCTAGATTTGGCGATATCAGATTTTTTTGTTTGTGCTATGTGTATATCCATAGCTACAATTTTCCCAGTGTTCATTATTAAGTCATTGTTATCAAAATAACGTGTTAACCTTTCAGTGGCTTCTTTTATGTTTTTACAAGGGTTTCTTCTGAGTTTCATGTAATTAGAATGCTTGTATAATCAGCAAATTGAAATATTTTACTGCTGTCATTGCTTATGTTTAATTCATTTACATAGAGTAAGAACAGAACAGAACAGGACCCATTACTGATACTTGTGGCACACCATATTTAACAGTCAGTAGCTTGTAAATATATTTCCTAATGACATTATCCCTTTCCTGATCTATTTCCACATATTGTTCCCTGTTCGTAAGATAAGAATTGAGCCAGTTGTTAGCTGTTCCTCTGATAACAAGATTTTCTAGCTCCTGTAACAATTTGTCATGATTTATGGTGCAAATACCTTTGAAAAATCTAAAATTATGCCCATGGTAAGTTTATTTGTTGTCTAATGATAACAGTGTCTCAAATAGAAAGCACTGAAATAGTGATTTGATTGAACGGTTTGCTCTAAATCCATGTTGAGATTCTGACAGAATGCCATTATCCTGTAAGAAATCTGTTAGTCTCTTATTGAAGAGCCTTTCTAATATTTTTGAGAAAACAGACAAAAGTAGTTGGAAATATCATCTTTGTTTCCTTTCTTGTGCAGTGGCTTGACTTTTGCTATTTTCGAACATAAAGGAAAAGTTCCTGTAGCATAAGGTAGGTTACGTATTTATTTATTTTATTGCGAGTTCCATTGATCCTAACAGCAATGGAATTGCAAGGATATGGAATGAGTCATTATTTTTACAATGTTAACAATACAGCAGCAAACAATATGGTTAATTCCTGAGAAGACTAATAGTAACAACATGGGACACTAGAAGAAATAAAAACGTATTACATACATCAGAATTAATACTTATGTGTATACATTCAGATTAACAATATCAAAGTATTTGAGCAACAATACAACATTACAGCAACAAGTAGTTCACATTTATGCTTACATTGCATGGCTGACTCGATTTAAACTTGCTGCTATGCACTAAAAAATTCAACTAGTTGAATAGAATGACTTTTGTATTAGGTATTCCTTCAGTTTGCTCTTGAACTTTGGTGTTCCAGGAGGAAGACTTTTGATGACGCTGGGTAGAGCATTGTAAATTTTGATGCGTGTATAATTTACTCCTTTCTGTACAAGGGTGTAGTTTGACTGGTTACTATGAAAGTCCTCTTTTTGACTTTGTGTTGTGACCGTGATATTCACTATTGGTTTTGAAGAGAGAGTGGTTTTTATTAATGAAACATACAAGGCAGTATATGCACTGAGATATCATTGTAAATACCTGTTGTTCCTTAAAAAGATTCCTGCATGACTGCCTTTGTTGCACATCACTCATGATACGTATTGCTCTCTTCTGAGCAATAAAAGCTTTTTTTGCCAAGGGCTTGTTGTCTCAAAAGATGATTCTGTCAGACAAAAGTGCATGGAAATATCTGAAGAAAGCAGCTCTTACGGCCTCCTTATGCATGGCTGATGCAACTATGCATAAGGCAAATATTGCAGAATGTAGCCTTTTTTATAGATCGAGGATATGGTTGGCCCAATTTAGGAACTTAGCTGAGTCGACTTGCTTCATTTGTTGTCCATTACATTCTATATTTATGTCCCCTAGTTCTTTATGTGCCGTATGAAACTGTACATAATGAGGTTTTTTTATATATATATATTTAGAGAGAGTCCATTACAATTAAACCATTTCAGAATGTTGTCAAACGCATTGTTCACAGATGTTTCCTGGTTGTTCCCTGTTGTTTCATCAACTAGAAGTGAAGTATTGTCAGCGAATAGGGCGACCTTGCTCATTGATGTGATGCAATGTGGGAGGTCATTTATAAATATAAGAAACAGCAAGGGTCCCAGTACCAAGCCTTGAGGCACTCCAGTGCTAACTGTGCCCCACTTGGATAAAGCTGGGATTCCATTACTGTCAGTAATTATTACCCTTTGTTTCCTATCTGTAAGGTAGGATTTAATCCATGTTCCCATTATTCCATGTTCCCATTATTCCACTTAAACCATAGTAGTCTGCTTTATTTAGCAGAATTTCATGGTTGGCACAGTCAAAAGCTTTGGATAGGTCACATAGGATTCCAATTGGTGCCAGTTTTCTGTTAAGAATTCTAGAATTTGATCGGTGAAAGAGAAAATAGCATCATCAATTGACAGGCCTTGCTGGAAATTAAACTGACATTGACTGAGAATGTTATGGCTGTTCAAGTGATTAACAATTCTCCTGTATACCAGTTTCACAAGGACCTTTGAAAAACTTGTTAGCAGGGATATTGGGCAATAGTCTGTTACATCCCTTCTTTTCACCTTTCTTGAAAAGTGGTTTTACACAGGCATATTTTAATCTAAGTGGAACAACACCTTGTTTTAGGGATTTATTAAATATGTGACACAAGACTGCATTTATATAGCCATGACAGTGCTTAAGTTGGGTGAGTTAATGGCTCAGTAATCAGGTCCCTACATTTCTTTATAATGAAATCAGGTATATCATCTACTCCTGCAGAGTCTTTCATTTTGAAATTTTTTATTGTAACCTGTACTACGTCTACATTTTTTGGGAACAGGAACACTGATTTGCTTCAGACTTTTTTTCTCTTTCTGTATGTTTTTTTCTATTGGAGGTCTGTTTAGTAGTTTCTCTGTTACATTTATAAAATAGTTATTAAACATATTAGCTACTTCCTCTCGGTTGTTAATTTTTTCCAAGCCAGCCTTTAATACAATATAATTAACTCTATTTTTGTCAGATTGGGTTTCTTTCTTTACAACTTGCCACATGGCTTTGGTTCTGTTTGAAGCATTTTCTATGTATTTGTCACTGTCTCATTTATTTGCCTCATTTATTATTTTATTTAAGATAGATTTATATTTCCTGAAGTAACTACCATACTCTGGAGTGTGTTGTAACTTCTTGCAATATTGTGTAGGTACCATTTTCTAGCACAGGATTTCCTTATACCACTAGTAATCCACTTGTTGCATTTAGTGGTTTGGGTTGCCTTGGCTTTCAATGGAAAAGCAAGATCAAAATAATATTTGAATATATTCATGAATGTCTGAAACTTATCATAAATATACACTAGCTCCCATGATTCTTGTTGGAGATAGTTCTGGAATGTTTGTACTGTAGCATTACTGAAAGTTTTGCCCATGTGTGTAGTCTTCCTCATATGATTATAGGATGAATTAGTATTTACACAAAAGCTTATGGCCTGTGCAAGGTGGCCTGCCAGTCCAGCTTTAATTACAACTGATTTATATTTTGTTTTGGAGCTACAGAACAAAACAGCACTATCAAAAACAACCAGAACAAGCCAGGTTGAAAACACAGGTGACACTGAAATGACAATGAGTTGTGCTATACACACCTAGCTAAAAGTCTTCCTATACAAATAGTCAATTTATAGTATTTCACCTCTCTCTGTTTACTCTAACCTCAGCCTAACAGTCAGTCCCTTCTCATTGCTAAAGGCGCATCCAACCAGCTATTAATATTTACTCAATGTAGGTGATTTACATTTAAACACGTATTCTCTTCCTAACAGAGCATAACAGTATTTGTTTTCTTTTGTATTGTGATGGAGTATCTCAAGTAAAATATCTCTTTCTCCAATATGGAACAAGTCATCAGCAGAGTGTGAAATATAACAAAAGTGCCCTCTCTTAGTACTATCACATAAAAAGTCCAGCATTTTTTATATACTAGATAAGTAATGCAAATCAGTAATGTTCATACCAGATGTGCCAGTGCACAATTCCAATATAAATGACAGTTCTGAGTTCAAAGTTTCATATATTTAATCTCAAGTAAAGCTACTGCATATTTACACAGATATAACGGTGTATACCACATGTGTCAAAGAATGGATGAAATCTCTATAACTAACTAGTGCCTTTTATACACACATCTTTTGGTAAATCTGTCTACCACTAAACATGATAATATCAATTATATCTAAATATTGGTGATGTTGCTGTATGGTTACATAATCAATAAACCTCAAATATAAAACCAAAAGTAAACATTATTCTCCTCTCCATTCTTCAAACTCATAATTCTAATAATGTGGGTAACAAATATGCAGAGCCTACACTTCCTGTCTCAGTTTTCCTGCACTGTCAAAATGCAATGCTCAGTACACGGCAGTGCAATGATATGAGGAGTCCACTTTATATCAAACCATGTATCAATACTAATGTGAAAAATACACATTTAGTTCTGTATCATTGTGCCTTTCTCCCAACGCAAAATATCTCACCACAACATAATCAATAAATGTCTCTTCTCCACAATACTATACATCAGCACGAATACTTTTCATAAAAGCTGATACATATATACATGTTTCTGGCAATAAGTGTATCAGTCTTTCCAAGTCATAGTAAGTGTGGAATAAGTAATCATGAGCAAAATGTCTATATCAGTGTATGTTTCCCATTCTCATATGGTTAAATGTTCAACGATGAATTCTAATTCTCTCTTTCATATTTCAGAATGTGTATCTCATAGTTCAGCAGAGTAACTCACCTTCTTTCTCAATATCTCATCTGTGTACCAATACTATAAGCCACAATTCATGATCTCAAAAACAAAATGTAGAGCATTTTCAGTTCCCATCACCCATGATCATACAATTTCTAAATGCAATAGTAATCTCAACAACAGCATCATTAGTGTAGTGTAATAAACAATGTCTGTAATCACCAGTGTATCATTGTGCTCTACATAGCTAAATAAATCCTCCACTAATAAAAACTGTGCGCTCAAGGTACGTATGTAGAATCAACTTCATAGGTTTTGACCTTTAAGTAGATACAGGAGACCCTGTTCGTGGTTACTGATCTAATACTGAGTATCATTATGGAAGAAGTTGGTGAAGTCTCAAATAGGTGAACCAAGTGGTTTCCCAGACATGTGGCAGAATACAGTTATTCTACAAACCACAAGCTTTCAGTTGACAAAAGATATGTAAGCATGTATGACACAGTATAGGCAAAAAAATATGTAAGTGTGTTTGACATAGTGTAGGCAAAATAACCTCATCGTACCATGGCAAAATTATCTCCTAATACAAATGCTATAAAAACAGTACATGTGTGGTAGTGAAAAACCAAGTACATTTTCATAATCGGAGCTCTATTCTTTGCCAAGTATATGCATATCCAAACATCAAAGTGTACAAATAAAACAGAAACATGTATATACAGAAGTGTCTAAGTTAGAGATAAAGAGTAGTCTAAGGCGTTTGTTCCCAGCAGGTGGTCCGCGGCCCCTCAGGGGTCCGCGAGTTATGCCAGAGGGGTCCGCAAGATGCTATTAGAATAAAAAATATATTAAATATATTTCGTATGATAACACATTTTTTTGTTTTCGCTGCTTCCTGCATGAGCAGAGCTTTAGCAAACACTAACTTTTGCGTCTAGCGTCTTCCTAGAGCCAACTGACACTAGCACACTCTAGTCCAAAACTAGAATTGGACAGAGGCAAATAGTTAATAACAATCATGGCTAAATTGAAAAAGTTTTAAGCTCAATATTTTTTCAATAATGAATATGTCAGTGTTTTTTTCTAAGTACCAAAAATAGAAAACGTATAAAAAGACTCTTAACTTGGCTTTTTTAGGTACCTGATACTGTGATATGACAAGGTACCAATCATGCTCGATGAGGGGGTCCTCGAGAAAATTTTGTTGGGAACCCCTGGTCTAAGGAAATACATGCCATCAGATGAGTTACTGCAGAAGAAAATGTCACATGGCTGAGGCCCTTGCATTTGCTGCATGCTGGATGTACGAACAAGTGTATATCTCCCTGAAGGGCAGTAGAGTTTAGTATAATGTAAAATTTCAAATAAAGAAATTAGTATACATCAATTATCAGTTTAGTTTGTATGTCCATACAATTTCAACTGTATTACATTCCTAAGTCCATAAAGCTTCTTAGAGTTTTAATAGACAAGTCTGTCTGCAAACGGATGTGGATTTTCTGAAATTTCGAATGGTCCGATGTATATGTCTAAAAGATGGTTAATCTCACTGTTTATAAATTTTGATTAAGCATAACTCTTAGTTAACACAAGGTCTCCAGTCTTAAATTATTTGAGTTTCACTTTGTCGTCATGTCTCGGTTTTCTTTTACTGTAATGTTGTTCCATGGTCTTCCTATCTATGCTTTTTCCCTCAGCTGCAAAAATATTTTTATGTAATGGAAATTCAACTAATTCATTGATGAAGTAGGCAGTGGTGTGTTGTAAATTGTGTAGTACATCTTCAAAGCAACCTAGATAGTCTATCCAATTTGAGTGATGTTTGCTACAGCGTCTTCTACACAGATGACCTATTTCCCTCATGTGTCTTAGATTACAAGACTGTGAATAAACAGATATAAGTATGTATTTTATGTTGTAGTCATTAGTAAAATCTTTTCAGGCCGTTGATGTAAACTGCCTTCCATTATCAGAAAGAGTAGCATTTGGGATACCAACAGTGTGAAAATAGTCTTGTGTTAACCTGGTTATAATTTTTCTGGTAGGAGGTTTCTGTAAAGGATAAAGTTTAATGAATTTAGAAAATAAGTCTGCCATGACAAATATATAACAATATCCACCTTTTACTTTAGGTAATTGGTCAAATTACTGGTTAGGATTACCTGTTTTTTAGAAATGACAATTTGCAAATAACCTCTACATGTTTTAGTTGTTAACTTCATCATCTATCACCTGTTACAACAGGGAATCAGGCTCTTCCAGCAATATGATGGAAGTAAACACTGTCTTGAATTTTCTGTATGCATTTCAATGAACCACAGTGACCAAAACTTTCATGTGTATACCTAATAAGTGTGTCAATGTGCTGCTCAGGCCAACAGACCTTCCATCTGTCACTGTCTGGGCTGTGTGTATAGAACAACATACAATTGTAAACTTGATAATATAACTGTACTTTCTCATAACTTTTCTTCGCCAAATGACATGTAACTAATTTTCAGTGATCATCATGATTTTACCTTCTTCTGAACTGACTGCAAATCTTTCATGTTTCTTTCTCATCTTTCACTCTTCCAATAAATGTAACTTTGACATCTCTCTCTTGAACTACATTTCTATGTTCATTATCATTCCCCTCTGGTAGCCTACAGGATACATCAGCAATAGCATTCTTTTTCCCTTTTTAAGTGTTCCACAGTGTAGTCAAACTGTTGTAAATAAACTGTCCACCTGGTGATTCTCCCATGATACAATTCACATTCTGGAGTATAACGTAACGTTTTGTGTAATGAGAAAACTTAACTTTAAGACCAAGTAAATAATTTCCAAATTGAAATCCAATTGAAACCACAGACTATCAACAAAGGCTCTTTTTCAGTGATACAATTCTTCTCGTGTTTCTGTAAAGCCATACTGGAGAATGCAGTTGAATGGTATTCTATAACCCCATTTACTTCTAATCCCTGAAAGAAGTTAACTCCCAAGCCTAAGTCTCAGTTATCAGTCATTAAACGTAAAATTTCACTCTTACAAAGTTGTTCCTTTATCTCATCAAACACAATTTGACACTCCTCACTCGATTCCCTTATAGCATTCTTTTTAAAATGATTATTTAAGCAAAGTGTGTTTATGTCTTGAGTCCTGACATACTTTCTATAAAAATCCAAAACCCACAAGACTGAAAAATGACTTTAACTCCTCCTTAGACTTGTTGTTGTTGTTGTAGTTGTTGTGGTCTTCAGTCCTGGGACTGGTTTGATGCAGCTCTCCATGCTACTCTATCCTGTGCAAGCTTCTTCATCTCCCAGTACCTAGTGCAGCCTACATCCTTCTGAATCTGCTTAGTGTATTCATCTCTTGGTCTCCCTCTACGATTTTTACCCTCCATGCTGCCCTCCAATGCTAAATTGGTGATCCCTCGATGTCTCAGAACATGTCCTACCAACCGATACCTTCTTCTAGTCAAGTTGTGCCACAAGCTCCTCTTCTCCCCAATTCTATTCAATACCTCCTTATTGGTTGTGTGATCTACCCATCTAATCTTCAGTATTCTTCTGTAGCACCACATTTCGAAAGCTTCTATTCTCTTCTTGTCTAAACTATTTATCGTCCATGTTTCACTTCAATACATGGCTACACTCCATACAAATACTTTCAGAAACGACTTCCTGACATTTAAATCTATACTCGATGTTAACTAATTTTTCTTCTTAAGAAACACTTTCCTTGCCATTGCCATTCTACATTTTATATCCTCTCTACTTTGACCATCATCAGTTATTTTGCTCGCCAAATAGAAAAACTCCTTCACTACTTTAAGTGTCTCATTTCCTAATCTAATTCCCTCAGCATCACCTGACTTAATTCGACTACATCCTTAGACTTAGGTGTAGGAAATTTTGCAATGGCTTGGATTTTATCATTACCAGGCAAAATTCCCTCCTCTGTTATTCTCTGACCAGGGAATGTAAGTTGTTTCACAGCAAATTTGCACTTCTCTATCTCCAAAATCATACCTCTCAGTCTGAGTTTCTCTCCAACTTCGATTAAAGTATATATATGATCTTTCCAAGTCTTAGACAATAAAAGAACGTTGCCTACCTAAATAGTTAATTTCGTTAAAAATACTTTCCCCAGAACAAAATCTAGACCCCTAATAAATTCAGCAACTCTACTGATAACACTGACCATTATTTAAAAATGGAGTATACTTTCTAGCCTCATATTCTAATTCAATTTGGCAAAAATCACAAGTTAAGTGAACACAAGTCATGTATTTTACATTTTCAAATTTATTCAATAATTCATCTATGTTTTCCACATGATCACTCTCGCTCTCTCTCTCTCTCTCTCTCTCTCTCTCTCTCTCTCTCTCTCTCTCTCTCTCTCTCTCTCTCTCTCCAAGTACTTGTTCACTGTCTCGAGTCCAGAACTATCACAAACCTACCATCTTCTCTGGAAACTACTACCAATGGATTATTATACTGACTACAACTCCTTCCTACTATCCCCCACTTTTGCATTTTTTGCAACTCCCTCTCAACATATTTTCTTTTGCAAAACAATATGCCATAAGGCTTAATGGAAAAGGAATCATGAGGTTTCAGCTTGAGTTCACATTGATAATTTCTCACTCTACAAGGTCTATCATCAAAAATATCATTATATTCCTCTTTATTTTTTGTACTCATAGCTTCAGCTTCCCCTATGGTTTTTGCTACAGATCCCTTGTAAGAATCATTATTTATTTCCCCATTACAAAACCATTCATCTTCTTCATAGTATCCTTTGTCGTCATATTCTTCTACCCCCTGATCTGATTGCTGTTATTGTTATTTATAATAATAATAACAATAATAATTTATAATAATAATAATAATAATAATAATAATCACACAAATCATACAGAACACCTGGACAACCGAAATCATACCTGACGACTGGAAGACCGCACTCATTCACCCGCTACACAAGAAAGGTGACAGGACAGACACAAACAATTATAGAGGAATTTCCCTGCTACCGGTCATCTACAAAATTCTATCAACCTGCCTTCTCACCAGAACGCAAGGACAACTGGAACCCGCCATCTCGGAATACCAAGCGGGTTTCAGACCCAACAGAGCCTGCCCCGAACAAATCTTCAACCTGAAATCAATCATAAAATCCCACATGACAAGCCCCAAAAAAATCATCTGCACTTTCGTCGACTTCAAAAAGGCTTACGACTCGATCGACAGAAAGTACCTCATCCAAATCCTCAGAGAAAAAGGCCTAGACCAAAAGACCCGAAGACTAATCGAACAGACACTAACCAATACAAAATCCAAAGTCAAATTCATGGGCGAAATCTCGGACCCCTTTGAAATCCACACTGGCCTAAGACAAGGAGATGGACTATCCCCGCTATTGTTCAACATCGTCCTGGACAAAGTAATGAGCGAATGGGAAGCTGAAGTCAGGAGACAAAACACCTGGAGACCAGTCACATTAGGAAGGAAAAGACTGGAAATCCCTTACCTAGCATTCGCAGACGACCTAGCGATACTGACCTATGACCCAACATCAGCAAAAACACAGATCGAAATCCTGAAAGAATGCGCCGAGAAAGTCGGCCTACAAATCTCTTTTGAAAAAATGCAAGTCCTAACAAGAGAAGGCGACGACATCACAACCAAGTACGGCAAAATTAAAGGGGTCACACACTTCAGATACCTAGGCGAAATCATCGAACCGACCGGAACAGAGAAACTGGCTTACGAAGACAGACAACAGAAGACACGGAAATCACTAGGCATGGTACGAAACGTCTACAACAAACAATGCATTTCCAGAAACACCAAGATCAGACACTATAACACAGTGATCAAACCCGCCGTACTGTATGCCAGCGAAACACTAGCACTCAACAGGAAAATCAAAATTGAAGAAATCAAAAAAGAAGAACGCAAAATCATGAGGAAAATTTTAGGAGGAAGACCCACACCAGATGGCTACAGACTACAGAAGAACTCAACAGTAGAAGCATATTCGAACATCGAGAACGATATGAGAAAAAGGCGCCTTAAATTCTACGGACATTTAGATAGACTCCCTGAAACAAGACTCACCAAGAAAATTCTAGAACACATCAAGACACTTAAAGTCTCGACACCCTGGATGGAAGGAGTCCGAAAAGACCTACAAGCGATTGGCACCACAAACACCACAGACAGAAGCACCTTCCGAAAACACATAGACAATTGGGAAGTAAAGTCAGAAGCGCTAAAACAGCGGACCAAACAAGAATGGTCTGAGGAGAGAAAAGAGGCCCTCTCCAAGAGAATGAAGGAGTACTGGAAGGACAAGAAGAACAAGCCTTCAAAGTCATAAGCTTAACGATTTCCTTTTAGGGAAAATTTGCCAACAATAATAATAATAATAATAATAATAATAATTCCCCTCTGAGGATCAGTAAATGTTGATTTCATCTCATTCAAATTGAAGCTAACTTTAGCTTTGAAAATGCATTTCATTCCCAGTATTAAATTTTCAGTTCTGTCTTCAGTAACTATTCATCTCTGCACAAAAGAAACATCATTTGTTATAAAGAACAACAAAACCTTCCTTGTAATCATTGTACTACTTTTTTTCCAGTGTCACCTTTAGTCTTAACTCCAGTTACTAAACTCAGCAAAATTCTTCCCATCTCCCTAAGCTTTTTTGATATTCCACAAATAGCCCTTCCAGGGTCAACCAGGCAATTACCTCTCCAATTATCAGTTTGAACACAAATATATGGACTCCCCTGTATATCACAACTATCAATATTTTCATCTAAATATAACAAAGCTTTCTCTATCTCTCTGAAACCCATATTTTTTCTTTTTTGACAGATTTTCTGGTTTCCAGAGACTTAAAGCTTTCCAAAACTACTCAGGATGTATGTGCTGACAAATACCCTTCAATACACCATCTGTTTCACTACCATTACTGACATTATCAAAATAATCACAAGTAACTTCCAAAATCTCAACACTAATCAACTCACTTTGCTTACTGACATCAGAACAAGTGGACACTATTTCTCTGATATTGACTAGTATAAGCATATCATCATGTACTTCTCTCATCACATACTTCCCTATTATTCATTCAATATCATCAACACATACAATTGCAATTGTATCATAACCTTTCATCAATTTTTCCTCTTTAATCTCAAAATAAATCATTCCATCTAATTCTTAACAAAGCGTAATATCATCATTAATTTCAGTAAGATTAATAGCATCAATACCTAAGCCATCATCCATAACATCACTATTCACAGCACAAGCATCATCATCATCATCATCATCATCATCATCATCATTGCTACTACCTATCTTCTTCTCCTCCCTCAAATACATGATTCTCAGTCCCAACACATTCAACCTCAGCACAAATAGGTTCATCACTCTCCTCTGTATCTTCATCACTCATTAAGCTAATAAGACCAAACTCATCACAGTATCTTTGTCAGTACCTTTATCAAAGCTCTGTTACAGCTACAAGAGTCCTAAAATAAGTTTATTTAAGACACCATCATCAAAATCTATTTCAACTTTCTGCTTCCTATTCACCTGCTGTAAACTAATGTAATCACTACTGCGGAACACCCTCTGAAAATTACCTCTTCCTCTTCTAAAATAATTATTAGTCTGATTTTGGTAACTGTTTCTTTTCACCCCAAACCAACAGGCTCCCAATTTTCAAAATTCGTGTAATAAAATCTTCTATCATTACTCCCCTATTGCTTATTTTTTTGCTCATGATCTCTTTCATCATCCCTACGTCTATCATTCCAATTATTATTTCTCCTATCATCGTCCCTACATCATTTAAGTGATTATCTTTCTTGTTCCTATTATCACGGTAATTATTCTTGTCATCTCTCCTCCTGTCTCTATCTCCACGATGATCATTGGGCCACCCCCCATTCTGATAAAATCTGAGTTTTCTTTGCCAATCTCTCTGTCAATCACTTCTTTCCCATGCCATATTTAGTTTAGCAATGTATTTAAAAAATTGTTCAGTAAAATCATCTGGTCCATATATTACCCCCTATTGTGCTTTTTTAGGGTCAGCCCTCTCTTTGATGTGTCTGTCTTTATTGTCTCATCTGATGGTTCATCAAAATGTACAAGTGTAAAAAGTTGTTGTTCACAAAAATCTTTCATATGAATACTACCTTCTCTGAAACAGGGTTCATTCAAAATTTCTGATTTGATCCTACCTTGTTTGATGTGTGACCAAAATTTGTACAAAAATACGTTTTTCAACTTCTGCGAACATCATATCTGTATGTATGTTCTGATTAGCCCTCAAAAGTGCCTCTCCAGCTAAGAATTTATTTACGAATTTAATTTTCAAGTTGTCAGACATACTGTTAGTACAATTATCTTTACATTGACAAATAAAGCCTACTGGATGGATTTTGTTTTGTCCTGGTACATTCTTTATGTTTGTACTGTTCGAAGTACTACCATAGTTACTACAAAAATTTCTGATAGCAACATTTTCCTTAATTTCATCCACTTCTGCCAAAACATTTGAAATATTACCAGCACATGCTTCAATGTCACCTTTTACATCTAATGATTCTTTGTTAAATATTCTACTGGTTTCACTTAGTTTTAAGTTTAAGCTGTTGCTTTCAGTTTTAACCATGGAGTGTAAGATTTTTAAGCCCTTGTCAGTGCTCTCTATTTCTTTAATCAGTTTTCCCAGTTTCATTTTCTATAGTAGTAATACGAGTTTCAAATTTACTATGCTCTGTGATTACATGTGTTTTGAAATCATTTAAATGTTCATCTAATTCCTCAATTGCCTCTACAATTTTCTCTACCTGAAGTTTGATACCATCTCAATCATTTCAAATATTTTTTTAGTATTTGACCTTGCCTTTCCAAATTTTTATCTAAAGGATATGATTTTTTCCTTGTTGATCCAACTTTTTATTTAATCTCTAACTCTTTTTTTTTTAAGTTTTTCCCAATCTGGCTGTGCAGCTTCTGGCTTTCATTATCTAATTTCTCCCCAATGAGTCTCATAAGCATATTGTACGTCAATAGTATTGTCCTGAACTTCCACTTCATTATCTTGTGTCAAATTTTCTATGTCTCCACCTCTTGATTGCTAGCCCTACTTTCATCACACATCATGAAAAATTTTTTTTGCGAAAAACACACGAAACAAACAAGAAAGAAAGGAAAAAATGTTATGTAAACAAAGTTTTCCTCATGGCCTACTGATGACAGTTTTGAGGAAAAGATGGAATAATTGTAACTGATATATCTTGTTTGTTGTGATGAACACGTTTGTTGTAGCTGGTGATACAAATTCACAGTCCAGTTTCCTTGTCCACGTGATTTTTGCTTCCAAAGGATTCCAGCATCCTGTCCAAAATTTTGCTTTCCAAATAGTCATTTTTTGGTCTAGATGTCAAAATTATGCACCTGAAACTTACAAACTAACTTTAGCACTTTGACTAAAATTAAGTCACTATCCCAGCTTGTCCCACCATGTTTCGGTGTATATGCAACTCTAGGGATAAAAGAATGTTGTCCCAAAAAGAAAATAAACTGAAAGTTAATTGTCTTTTTGTAATGTTAATGGTCGCTGCAAATAAAATCCTTGTAATTTGGTCGGTGTAATTCAGTAGCTTCAGAATAATAATTAATAGTGTCAACTTATATTGCTTTTAATGTTATGTTGCAGATGAGGTTTCCTGCATGTTTGTTAAGTGAAAAAGGACTGGAGAACTATTTGGGTCTAACAATCATGTAAAGACAGTTGCTGTTTTAGGTGTACAGTTTATTACAGAGTTCTCACTGAAATATTACATCTTACTGGATACTGTTACTCCCCTTCTTACATTCTTTACGTACCTTTTATAACAGTCTGTACATTGTAACATACAGCAAACTCACCAATTACAATTACAAAAGTTATCAGCAGTTACAAAAATTAACATCATCTGGTAGCAGCATTGGCTGTGGTATCAACTCAACCACAATTCTTCTGTTTTTAAGGAAATATCTTCAAAATGCTTTGAATAAACAATGCTGATTACATTTTTGTTAATTACACAGAAATTTACTACATACCACATCTTCCTAACATGTTTCTGTTTTCAAACATGCATACATTATTTTTTGGTGTGAACAGAATTACAGTAAATACTACAGTAATCCAAATAATCACTTTGTTTGCATCATCAATAGAGTTTCATTTTATGAGTTTCAGTAACTACTAAGTAATTAGGTGGTATCATGATTAGCAATTGCATAACAATCTGACAGTATACTAATCAGGTTGTTAAAGGTTTCAAATATATTAAAACAGTATTTTTGGTGTCTCTTTCGTTATTTGATTGATTGTAACAGAATGGTTCTAATTTTAACTAGACAAATTGGTTATACATTTTCATAGCAATGGATGGATGTAATATTGGTGAGTACTTTGACATGATGTTATTGAAAATTACATTTTGGTGTTCAAAAGGTAAAATTACCCACATGGGTTACCTAATGATATAACAGTTAACTAGGGAATATGAATTAGCTTTAGTGTTGTGTGAAAGATAAGCTACATTAGTACTTGGAATCATGTGAAGTCTGAGCTTTTATGTTTCAACAATATGTTTTAAATAAAATCTTCCCTGTTTCTGTAGAACAACCACATTCACTGCCGCTTTCACCTGAGTCTGAAGACAATTCAGGAGTAATGCGCCTTGTGGTTTCGTGCTAACACCAAATCCTCACTAACACTTTTCTACATATGTCCATTAACTTGTGGTTAGTTGTAAACTATCATTTTGGCATTCCAAACAACTGCAGGCACATTTTTGTAATCAAACCATTGTATAAAACATGTAGAGTATTGTGCAAATCGCAAAATGGTCAACTAGAAGCTTACATGTGGTTTTTATGGATGACTGGCCAAGATGAATGTGCAGCAAGAAGTGGTCTATATGATACTACACTGTCTTTACAAGACAGTGTAGTATCATATAGACCACAACTGTATTGGTGGCCATCACATGACCATTCTCATTGTAGGGGCCGCTGTCACTAGTGTTTCATATGATGGGTCTCAGCAGTCTCGTGGATGCAATATTTTTTTGACTTTGTACAAGTATTTAACTCAATGCCATACCAAAGCTACCTGACGTAAGTATGATTGAAACAGTATCAAATGATACTTGTGACTGGATTGAGGACTTATTATTAGGAAATAAATAGCTGTAACTTTGATGGATTCCATGGAGAGTCATTGATACAGATGTCGAAGTAACTTAGGCGTGCCCCAGAGAAGTGAGTTAGGACTCTTGTCATCCATGTTTTATAGTAGTGGCCTGTTAACAATGTTAACAGTAACTTCAGACTTTCTTCAGATGATGCAGTTATCTGTAATGGGTAGTGTCTGAAAAAAGCTGCACAAATAATAAGCTTTCAAACTGGTGTAGATTGGTAACTTGCTCTAAATGTTCAGGAGTGTAAAACTGTGTACTTCATAAAAAACAAAAACATAGTATCCTCTGATTATCACCAGTGAAATCAGTCAATTAAAATAATTTGTGTAAAAATTTTTTAGGATAAAAATGAAATGATCACATAGGCTCAGTTGTAATATAGTATGTTGTATACCATGGTTCATGGGTAGAATACTGGGAAAATTCATCGAGTCTGCAAATGTGATTACTTACAAAACACTTGTGCTATTCATCCCTCAATATTGCTCAAGTATATGGGACCCATGCCCAATAGTACAAGGGGGTAGGGATATTGAACATATACGAAGAAGAGCAGGACGATTTGTCTCAGGTTTCTTTGACCTACAGGAGAGCATCACAGAAATTCTGAAAACGCTTGAAGATAGAGGCCAACCATTCAGCAAAAGCGTATTTCATTATTTAATACTAGTTATTAAAACTTTTTGAGGGAGGAATCTAGGAATATTCAGTAGAATCACAAACAGAAAATTAGACTAATTACAGAGTGCACAGAGATTTTTTAACATATTGAATGTCATGAAGCCGCATGACCCACTCTGTTTAGTACAGTACACAGTGCTGTGGTGTGCATTAATTAGTATTGCTTGATTGAATTGATACCAATGTGCAGGAAATATGATACAGTATCTTGCTCAACACTTGGAACTTTTGTTTTTTTGCAACTTCACACACCAGCCAAAGATATATTGTTCTAGACAGAGTGGAGTGTGTAGGTGCTGGCAGGCACACCACCTCAGATGTGAACCTCTGCTATGTCTGTCAGTGGCCTCGTGACAGTCAGTGTGTTAAAAGGTTAAAAAAACTGATATTATGCATAGGATAAAAAGAGTATCACTAGTTGTATGAGTAGCATTCAAGATTAAGATTTCATCCTTATTAAAATCAAGCTTGTGTGCTATTTAGTAGTGTGCAAGTACCCAGAACTGATGAACATAGATGTCCTCGATGAGGAGAAAGAGGGCACACTTGCCCCTTTCCATATCCTGTTGGTGTAGACACTATATTTATTAAAAATTCTGATGCAATTTTAGCAACAATTTTCTGAAGTCCTACCAGATAGCAGATTCAGCATTGTCATGATAGGTAATACTGAGGTTTTTTTCAAAATTTGTTTCCAGTTCTCCACATTAATGAGTATTAATTTGGTGTTTTTCCTCAATATTTTTGTTACAATCCAGTAACACTTCCTCCCTCTTTCCTGTTTCAGATTTTTTAATTTTCATTGACTACCTCACATTATTGGTGTATTAACTCAATGACTGCCAAAACATCCATCAGTATGTGTGCAGCAGTCAAAATGTTCTAAAAATATATTTCTTGTGAATAATTTGTTGAATACCCCAGAGTCAATCTAAAAAATGATGTAATTTCACATTTTTAGATCAAAATGGTGACTTTCAGTGAGATATGTACTTATCTGGCTGTGCCTGTGTGCTCTCCCTGTGGCTATTGTCTATGATGGGGTCAGTTTCTAGAGAAAGAAAGCTTTCTTTGGCCTGGAGTTGATACATCAGTCCTTTCCAATCCTCCTACATGAATGGTGGTGATGGCAGACTAGGCTGTTCCAGTGATGACGGAGTCCCACAGAATGGCCAGTGTTCCCTAAGACGTCTTGGGAAACAAGTGTGGGAAACCTTGGCTGGTAACAGCTTTTGCCAACTTTTATTAGTGAGAACATGAACAGACAATGGAAATGTTTTGAATTTGGTTCCTGATGCTGATTGATTGAAATCCCTAAATGTTAAATAGCTACTTGAAGCAATGTGGAGCTGGCCGGGATCCCTTATGGGACTGAGGTGGCGAGTCATGGGTCCTTTGGGGCTGAGTGTGTGTTTTAAAGTGGTCATCATTTTGGAAATCTGGAATTAGTAATCCTTTGTGATCAACGAGATCATCTCTTAATTACAGACATTGGAAGCTTAAGCCTGTCTCACATGTCAAAACTAGGCTGGTGACCCATATTTAGACTTGTTTTGCATATATACCAGCATTTGTTGATTACTAAAAGCTATTCAGGCTCACAAATGAAATCTATATACCAGTGATGATCATAAGATCAGTTAAACTTTGAATCATTTGTTGATTCCAAAAAGCTACTTGTGCCCATAAAAAAATCTACATACTATCAATGATCATAAGCATTGTGGGTGGTCAAGGAGAACTTTGGATCACTGTAATGAGTAGCCACAACTCATCCTTAAAGCTATACCTGTAGTAATAGCCGAACTGGTCCAGAAGAGCCTCAATCAGTTTTTGAATAAAGCAGAGTGCAGCAGACTCGTAGGAACAACTTAATGGCTAGGTAGATAGAAAATTCAAGTAGAAAGAAGAGAGCCGTTTTGCTAGGTAGCAGTTATGGAAAGAGAACATAGGGATTTGTGCAAAAATTTTGATATAGAAGACCAGATACTTATAGTAGGAGGAGCAGGGAACAGCCTGGCTAGCAACTTGAAAGTATAGTATTAAATGTGACCTGGAGGAAATAGAAGCAGCTACAGCTCACACTTACGTGGGGTTTGTGGAGGTTTTACAGTACCATGACTGGCCCTGGATTAACATGACTGTTAGTTGTTAAACAAAGAGCTGAGTGGACTGTTTTTGGCTGAAACACTCTCATATCTGTACTATGCCTGTAGCTGCAATTGGGAGAGTGTGGATACATAAATCATGACATGCACCTTAATAGGAGGGGGGAAGGTCGGATTAGCTGACCATTTAGCAGAAAGTATAATGGAGGCCATAAACACACAAGACATGGTTCCTGTGATTACTGGAGTCAGATGGGCACATTGTTTGGTTAGGGTCAGGTTACAGGCAGACAGCTGTGACAGAAGCTGAAGAAAAACAGGACCATAATATATGCAATAGTTTCAAGAAAAATAAAATTATTTTGTTTCATCAGAACATTAGGGGGTTGAAAAACAAGATAGATGAGCTCCTTGTATGCCTAGAAGAAGTGATATTTTTTCTGTGGTTCTCTCAACATTATGTAACCAGAGGGATAGAGGAGTTAAATACCAGGATTGTAAAATAGCAGCATTTTCTTGTAGAGTTAATATGGAAAATGGAGGACTTGCAAAATATGTAACAGTTGGTTATAAATTCAAAGATATTGTAACAAATAGTTTTTGAATAGCTGCAAATCTAGAAGCCTGTGCTTGTGAGTTGTTACTGCAGAATGTTTCTCTGGTAATTGTAACAGTCTACAGATCCCCTCTAGAAAACATACAGCTATTAATTAGACATCTAGATACTTTATGGAGCTACCTCTCAGACAAGAAGAAACAGTTAGAAGAAGAAACAGTTAGGAGTTGTGATGATTTCAATGTAGACTTTTTAAAAGATATGGATAGTAAAAATGAACTGGAATCAATATTTGGATGTTTCAGTCTAATTTCAGTAATCAGTTTCCCAGCTCATATGCAGCAAGATAGTAAGATACTGAGCAATAACATTTTTGTAGACAGTGCTCAGGCTGAAACATTAATGTGTTAGTCAGTTTCACATTTCACTCATTATTTTGTAACATGAATCATAATGATGTGGAATGAGTTATTTTACATTCACATCACTGATTAATTTGTAAATATGGCTACATGCTGAACTTTTATAAGATTGACATTTTTTACACTACTGGCCATTAAAATTGCTACACCAAGAAGAAATGATAAACGGGTATTCATTGGACAAATATATTATACTAGAACTGACATGTGATTACATTTTCACGCAATTTGGGTGCATAGATCCTGAGAAATCAGTACCCAGAACAACCACCTCTGACCGTAATAACGGCCTTGATATGCCTGGGCATTGAGTCAAACAGAGCTTGGATGGCGTGTACAGGTACAGCTGCCCATGCAGCTTCAACACGATACCACAGTTCATCAAGAGTAGTGACTGGCCTATTGTGACGGGCCAGTTGCTCGGCCACCATTGACCAGACGTTTTCAATTGGTGAGAGATCTGGAGAATGTGCTGGCCAGGGCAGCAGTCGAACATTTTCTGTATCCAGTAAGGCCCGTACACGACCTGCAGCATGCGGTCATGCATTATCCTGCTGAAATGTAGGGTTTTGCAGGGATTGGATGAAGGGTCGTAACACTTTTGAAATGTAACGTCCATTGTCCAAAGTGCCGTCAAGGCGAACAAGAGGTGACCGAGACATGTAACCAATGGCACCCCCTACCATTAGCCCACGTGATACACCAGTATGGCGATGATGAATACACACTTCCAATGTGTGTTCACCGCGATGTCGACAAACACGGATGCGACCATCATGATGCTGTAAACAGAACCTGGATTCATCCAAAAAAATGACGTTTTGCCATTCGTTCACCCCGGTTTGTCATTGAGTACACCATCGCAGGCGTTCCTGCCTGTGATGCAGCATCAAGGGTAACCGCAGCCACGGTCTCCGAGCTGATAGTCCATGCTGCTGCAAATGTCGTTGAACTGTTCGTGCAGATTGTTGTTGTCTTGCAAACGTCCCCATATATTGACGCAGGGATTGAGACGTGGCTGCACAATCCATTACAGCCATGCAGATAAGATGCCTGTCATCTCGACTGCTAGTGATACGAGGCTGTTGGGATCCAGCATGGTGTTCCGTACTACCCTCCTGAACCCACCGATTCCACATTCTGCTAACAGTCATTAGATCTCGACCAACGCGAGCAGCAATGTCGCGATACAATAAACCGCAATCGCAATAGGCTACAATACAACCTTTATCAAAGCCAGGAATGTGATGGTACGCATTTCTCTTCCTTATACGAGGCATCACAACAACGTTTCACCAAGCAACGCAGGTCAACTGCTGTTTGTGTATGAGAAATCGGTTTGAAACGTTCCTCATGTCAGCACAACGTAGGTGTCGCCACCAGTGCCAACCTTGTGTGAATGCTCTGAAAAGCTAATCATTTGCATATCACAGCATCTTCTTCCTGTCAGTTAAATTTCACATGTGTAGCACGTCATCTTCGTGGTGTAGCAATTTTAATGGACAGTAGTGTAAATGTACAGATATGAGTTTGTAATTTCTGCCCACCACCTTTTACACATTACAATTACAGAAATTTTTCTATGGAATATGAGAAATTGTCAAGGAGAAACTCTTGGTTTCCAAATTTCAGTTTCCTGTTGGTCAGACATTTTGTATCATTGGGTAAGTGATTAAAAATTTTAGTTGCAGCATTGTTTGATCATGATGATGATTGGTTTGTGGGACACTCAACTGCGCGGTCATCAGCGCCTGTACAAAGTTCCAATATTTACATAGTCCAATATAGCCACTGTCTCAAATGATGATGAGGAGGAGGAAATGATGAGGCAACACAAACACCCAGTCCCCGGGCAGAGATAATCTCCACCCTGAACAGGAATCGAACCCGGGACCCCATCATCCAGAGGCAGCAATGCTAGCCACTAGACCATGAGCTGCAGACAGTTGCAACATTGTATAGTGAATTATGGATTGTGGTTTATTAGTCTCATAACACACATAATCAAAATCATTTGATTCAGGTACAGGAAACACGTAAAAAATTTGGTAAAATTTACCATAAACATAGAAAGCTGATGTTTACATACAGCATCATAATAATAATACAGTTTTGGTTTATATACACAAAAGGCAGATATAATAATAATAATAATAATAGTAATAATAATAATAATAATAATAATAAACAGACAGAGAAATCAAAAAAGAAGAACGCAAAATCATGAGGAAAATTTTAGGAGGAAGACCCACACCAGATGGCTACAGACTACAGAAGAACTCAACAGTAGAAGCATATTCGAACATCGAGAACGATATGAGAAAAAGGCGCCTTAAATTCTACGGACATTTAGATAGACTCCCTGAAACAAGACTCACCAAGAAAATTCTAGAACACATCAAGACACTTAAAGTCTCGACACCCTGGATGGAAGGAGTCCGAAAAGACCTACAAGCAATTGGCACAACACAAACACCACAGACAGAAGCACCTTCCGAAAACACATAGACAATTGGGAAGTAAAGTCAGAAGCGCTAAAACAGCGGACCAAACAAGAATGGTCTGAGGAGAGAAAAGAGGCCCTCTCCAAGAGAATGAAGGAGTACTGGAAGGACAAGAAGAACAAGCCTTCAAAGTCATAAGCTTAACGATTTCCTTTTAGGGAAAATTCGCCAACAATAATAATAATAATAAACAGACACATACAAGATGATACCACAAATGCCTGAAGTGATAATTTTGCAACATGAAGTCACCCAAGCAATTAACTCTACTCACAATTGGAAAGCCCATGGAAATGATAAAATAGCAAATTTCTGGTTAAAGAAGTTCACCTCAACACATTCACATCTAACTAAATTATTTAACAGTTACATTGCAGACCCATACACATTCCCTGATACACTTACACATGGAATAACTTATCTGAAACCTAAAGATCAAGCAGTCACAGCGAACCCAGCTAAATATCGCCCCATAACATGCTTACCAACAATATACAAAATATTAACTTCAGTCATTAAACAGAAATTAATGACACATACAACACAGAACAAAATTATAAATGAAGAACAAAAAGGCTGTTGCAAAGGAGCACGAGGATGTAAAGAGCAACTGATAATAGATGCAGAGGTGACATATCAAGCTAAAACTAAACAAAGGTCACTACACTACACATACATTGATTACCAAAAAGCTTTTGATAGTGTACCCCACTCATGGTTACTACAAATATTGGAAATATACAAAGTAGATCCTAAATTGATACACACTAAACAAGAAGATTACATATTGGATAACCACAGCGACTGCATAGAAGCGGTGGAAAAAACGGATGCCTATAAATATCTAGGATACAGACAAAAAATAGGAATAGATAATACAAATATTAAAGAAGAACTAAAAGAAAAATATAGACAAAGACTAACAAAAATACTGAAAACAGAGTTGACAGCAAGAAACAAGACAAAAGCTATAAATACTTATGCCATACCAATATTGACCTACTCATTTGGAGTAGTGAAATGGAGTAACACAGACCTAGAAGCACTCAATACACTTACACAATCACAATGCCACAAATATAGAATACATCACATACATTCAGCAACAGAAAGATTCACATTAAGCAGAAAGGAAGGAGGAAGGGGATTTATCGACATAAAAAACCTACATTATGGACAGGTAGACAATTTAAGAAAATTCTTTCTAGAACGAGCAGAAACTAGCAAAATACACAAGGCAATCACTCATGTAAATACATCGGCTACACCACTGCAATTTCATAACCACTTCTACAACCCTTTAGATCACATAACATCAACAGATACGAAGAAAGTAAATTGGAAAAAGAAAACACTTCATGGCAAGCACCCGTATCATCTAACACAGCCACACATCGATCAAGACGCATCCAACACATGGCTAAGAAAAGGCAATATATACAGTGAGACAGAAGGATTCATGATTGCAATACAGGATCAAACAATAAACACCAGGTATTACAGCAAGCATATTATTAAAGATCCCAATACCACAACGGATAAATGCAGACTTTGAAAACAACAAATAGAAACAGTAGATCACATCACAAGCTGATGTACAATACTAGCAAATACAGAATACCCTAGAAGACATGACAATGTCGCAAAAATAATACAGCAACAGCTTGCCTTACAACATAAACTTTTAAAACAACACGTTCCTACATACAAGTATGCACCACAAAATGTACTAGAGAATGATGAATACAAATTATACTGGAACAGAACCATTATAACAGATAAAACAACACCACATAACAAACCTGACATCATACTCACCAATAAAAAGAAGAAATTAACACAACTAATCGAAATATCCATACCGAATACAACAAATATACAAAAGAAAACAGGAGAAAAAATTGAAAAATACATCCAACTGGCTGAGGTAGTCAAAGACATGTGGCATCAGGATAAAGTTGACATCATACCAATGATACTATCAACTACAGGAGTCATACCACACAATATCCACCAGTACATCAATGCAATACAGCTACATCCAAACATATATATACAACTACAGAAATCCGTAATTATTGATACATGTTCAATTACCCGAAAGTTCCTAAATGCAATATAACAATACCGTACAGTTAAAAGGAAGTGACGCTTGATCAAGGTCCGCGTCACTCCATTTTTAACCGGACTTAACGTCTGAGAAAGTGAAGGAAATAATAATAATAGTATCTAGATTACCCTGGCTCAAATTATCATGTCATCCTCTAAAAACTCTTCTATTGAATAGTAGCATTTCTCCCCCAGAATCTGATGAAGCCTTATTTTTAGGTATCTGGCTTAACATTACATATATTTTTGCCCATTAATTTGTTATATATTGTCATCCCCATATACTGTGGAGCCTGTTCATATAATTTCAATTTGTGTGCGGGAAGCATAAAATTATTTATATTTCTTGTGTTGTATGTGTGGTTAAAATGATTTTCCTCAAATAATTTTGCCTGCTGTGTAGTAAGATAATAATTTCATAAATGTATATGGAGGGTGCAGTTAGGAATTGTAGTTGTCGAAATAATGGGAAACAATATTCTGTTTTCTGTGCGATACACATGTATCTGATAATTTTTTTCTGAATTTTCAGTATACGAGATACTCTTTGGGTGCTAAAGACAGCATTAATGTGGAGTAATGAATGCCATATTTCCTTATTTATGTACATCATTGTTCCTCTTGAACTGCAGTGAACCATTTATAGCAAACTTCATGAGGGAATTATTTTGTTGTTTCATTGTTATAAACTTCATGAGGGGATAAATATATGATGAAGCAGTAGTCAGAATGCCCAACACCTTAAACAAATGTCTACAAAATAGCTGTGGCTGAGCACTCCATATCTCTCTTACAGCACATTTTTGAACAATGATGATTTTCTTTCTTGAAGAGGAGTTACTCCTGAACAGTATTCCAATGACATTATTGAATGAAAATATGCAAAATATGTCATCTTACTGATTTGTATGTCCACAAGATTTTCTATAATTCTAAGTGCAAATTTAGCTGAACCAAGTTGTTTTAGGAGTTCCAAAACCTATTTTTTTCCATCTCAATAAGGACACTGGAGTAGTACAACTAGATGTGTAAAACTAAATATGTTGTGTCTTTTTAAAACTAAGACTGAGACCAATTGTAGAAAAACAGTCAATGATACTTTTAAGAACACTATTTCCATTTCTTGTGTTTCTGTATACATGGTTGGGTTTGATTACAACACTAGTTTCATCTCCAAAAGGAACTAGTTCTGCTTGTTGTGTATTAAATGATCTTTTACATATATGAGGAACAGTACTGGACTTAAGGCTCAGTCTTGGGGAACCCAATACTTGATTTCTCCCCCCTCACAATAATGTCCCTGGATTACATTGGTTGCATTAGTAAGTACAAGTTACAACAGTTTTTGGTTAGATGTGACATTATCCATTGAGTGACTATACCATTAATCCCATAAAACTTCAGCTTATATAGGAGTATACTGTGATTCATGCAGTCAAATGTCTTATATAAGTTGAAGAAAATACCATCCAGCACTATTTTATTACTTAATACTTTTAAAGTTTGGTGAATGAATATGTAAGTGGCATTATCAGAAGAGCACTTCTTCTGCAATCCAAACTGTGATTTGCTAAGATATTATTGTCACTCTGGTGAGATACTATTCCAGAACACATCACCTTTCCAAAAAGTTTGGGAAATAATGTCACCAATGAACAGGTTGATAGTCATTGATGTTTCTCCTATCATCTTTCTTAAATAGGGTTTGAAAATAATATAGTTCAGTCATGAGCACTTCTTTTTGAAAGAATACATAATTTTCTTAATTTTGCAGAAGGAGATATTTGTGATCTACATCTACATCTATACTATGCAAATAACAATGAGGTGCATGGCAAAGGGTATGTCCCATTGTAAGTTACTATTCTTTCTTCTTGTTCCATTCATGTATGGAGTGCAGGAAGAATGACTGTTAAATGCCTATGTGCATACAGTAATTATTCTGATCTTATCCTCAGAATCCTTATGTGAGTGATATGTCAGGTGTTGTAGTATATTCCTAGAATTGTCATTTAAAGTTCGTTCTTGAAACTTTGTTAATAGACTGTGTTGGGTTGGTTTAAGTCTGTTTTTGAGAGTCTTCCAGTTCATTTCCTTCAGTATCTCTGTGACACTCTCCCATGGATTAAACAAACCTGCAAACATTCATGCTACCCTTCTCTATATACGTTCAATACCCCCCATTAGTCTTATTTGGTATGGGTCCCACACACTTGAGCAGTTTTCTGGGACGGGTTACATGAGTGATTTGTAAGCAACCTCCTTTGTCGAGTGCACATTGTACAAATAAACCAAATCCTACCTCCTGCTTTACCCTTGACTGCGCATATGTGATCATTCAATTTCATATCCCTACAAAGTGTTACATCCAGATATTTCTGTGAGTTAGCCAATTCCATCAGTGACCCATTGATTTTATAGTCATGGGATGTTACATTTTTCATTTTGTGGACTGCAATATTTTACATTTCTGAACATTTAAAGCAAGTTTCCAATATCTTTACCACTTTGAAATCTTATCGAGATCTGACTGAATATTTATGCAGCTTCTTTCAGGTAGCACTTCATTATAGATAACTGCATATTAATATTGTTTGCAAGGTCATTAATATAAAACATGAACAGCAAGAGCCCCAACACACCCAAGATTATTTCTACATCTAATAATGACTCTCCATCCAAGACAACATGCTACATCCTTCCTACCAAAAAGTGCTCAATCCTATCAAAAATTTCACTAGATACCACATTGATTGTACTTCTGATGGTAAGCATAGGTATAGTATTGAGTCAAACGCTTTTTGGAAATCAAGAAATACTGCATCTACCTGGTTGCTTTGATCCAAAGCTTTCAACATGTCACATGAGAAAAGTGCCAGTTGGGTTTCACATGATCTATGTTTTCGAAACCCATGCTGGTGACATTGGTGATTATGAAAGTTCAACATAATGTTGTGATTTTACCTTGAACTGTTTGTCCCATTACATTCTACTATATTTAAGAAATGATTATTAAATATATTTGCTAGCCAAGACTTGTCATTTATAGCCTTTCCATTCAGTTCAATAGTGATATTACCCTGTTATGTGGGTGGTTGTCCAGTCATTTCACTATATTCCATATAGCCCAAAGTCTGTTGTCAGAATTACTGATTTCTGACATTATGTGCATGTTCCTTGATTTTCAATAACTTATGTTAATAACTCTGAGTAGTTTTTGTAGTGTGCAACTACTGCAGGATCTCTACTTGTGCTTACCAACAGATACATTTCCCTTTTCCTTTTGCGAGATACTTATTCCCTCTAGAGATGGATAGTTTTTTTACACACCTGTTTAATGTCCTTTCTGATTAGGTTATGCAGAAAGCTATTTTCAAATAATGATATGAATTTAATGTGGAATAGATTAAATTTTATGTTAGCATTTTGTTCATTATAAATTTTAACCCAAGTCATACCTTGTAAACTGTTCTTAAAAACATTTGACCTGGAGTCATTAATTATTCTGATTGATTTTCATGGAGGAATATCCACACTATAAGGCACTATGTTATTTATCCTAAGTAACTGTGCATCATAATCAGAGGGAGCATTTGTTGCTGTGTAAACAGTTTTTGCTTTGCTTTGAGTTTCACCAAAGAAAACATTGTCAGTTAGGGTCCTACTGTCTTTAACCACTCCTGTTGGAAAATTAATTGCTGAGATCAAATTTTAGGAACCAAATAAAGTTTCTAGATCATTTTCCCTGCCAGAATTCTTTAGCAAATCTACACTGTAGTCACCACGGACTATTAACTGCTTGTTTCTGTCCGACGGATAGCATAGTGAGGAATTCCTCATAAACACTTCAAAATTTCCCAATGGGGATCTGTATACAGTTGCAATTAATCCTTGAGTGGGTGCACTGATTTTCATAACATGAGTGGGAACATGGTGTACTTTGTACACTTGTAAAGAATAGCTGTCTCTGTTACCAAAATAGACATGTATGAGGAAAATCACAGTTTAATCTTAGTTTAAATGCACAATGATAAAATAAACTTATATTATATAGGATAAATCACTGTTTAATTAAACAATAACAAAACAAACTTTCATTATATCACTCTGTTGGTACGTAAAAGTGGACCCACTTTAAGCATCAAATAGTGCAATTCCATCCAATCCGTGCCAAACACTTATTCAGTTATAAATTATCTTGTAGATAACTGCCTCATGCTTATGCACTAGCTTGAAATCTTGCATAGATCATAATTTTTTCTCAACTAGCTCGCTGTTTATTTTATATTACTACTGCTTGTGTGAAAGTACGACAACACACCTTATCACTGTGTTAGCTGAAACAATAATGAAGGAATATGTTTTCTTTGCAGTTGTAAAGCAACAGTGGAATGATATGAGACAATGTTATTTGTGATTGTCGCACTTTATACATAAGCGCACCTGCTCGAGGATTTTAAGTGAGCTATTTTTAAGTATTAATTCACAAGCACACACTTCTGTGTGCCAATCTATACAAAATCTACTTGTCTCAATATTTTTGAACCTGTGTTCTGTCTTAATATATGTAACAACTCCTCCTTTTCCCACATTAGTCCTGCATGGGTAAGCTGCTAGAGTGGAATATTTTACATGTAACTTACCTAACCCTGTGGTTATGTGGTGCTCAGATACGCACAGGATGTTTATCTTTTCAGAGCTCTCTAAATTTTTGAAACAGACAAGAATCTTTACTACCTTATTACTGAATCCGTTAATATAATTTAATTGGATAGATAAAAAAATCTACACACCAAGCAGCAGTAGCAGCAACAGGAGAAAACACATACAAAAGGTATTACAGTTTGCAAGCTGTCGGAGCCAGTGGCTCCTTCTTCTGGCTCTTGATGAGTAGATTTTTTTATCTATCTAATTACACTACATTCTCAAAAACTGACTATTTTTGTTGATATATTAGCCCATGTGGCCACAACCTCCAATATTTTGATAAAATAAGCTACCCTAACTTTTCACAGCATTTATTTATTTATTTATTTATTGTTCCGTGGGACCACATTTAGGAGAAGTCTCCATGGTCATGGAACGAGTCAATACATGAAATTATAACACGATTGTAGAAACAGATAAAATGAAATATAAGAAACATATTCAGGCGACAAGTTGTTAGTTTAAATAAAGAAAATCAAGAATGTAACACTGGAATTTGCTTAATTTTTTAGCTCTTCCAGGAGCTCCTCGACAGAATAGAAGGAGTGAGCCATGAGGAAACTCTTCAGTTTAGACTTAAAAGTGTTTGGGCTACTGCTAAGATTTTTGAGTTCTTGTGATAGCTTATTGAAAATGGATGCAGCAGAATACTGCACTCCTTTCTGCACAAGAGTCAAGGAAGTGCATTCCACATGCAGATTTGATTTCTGCCTAGTATTAACTGAGTGAAAGCTGCTAACTCTTGGGAATAAGCTAATATTGCTAACAACAAACGACATTCAAGAAAATACATACTGTGAGGGGAATGTCAAAATTCCCAAACTATTGAATAGGGGTCGACAAGAGGTTTTCGAACTTACACCATACATGGCTCGAACAGCCCGTTTTTGAGCCAAAAATACCCTTTTTGAATCAGAAGAATTACCCCAAAAAATAATACCATATGACATAAGCGTATGAAAATATGCGAAGGATACTACTTTTCGTGTTGAAATGTCACTTATTTCAGATACTGTTCTAATGGTAAATAAAGCGGCATTTAGTTTCTGAACAAGATCCTGAACATGGGCTTTCCACAACAGCTTACTATCTATCCGTACGCCTAGGAACTTTAACTGTTCCGTCTCGCTTATAACATGCCCATTCTGTCTGATTAAAATGTCAGTTCTTGTTGAATTGTGGGTTAGAAACTGTAAAAACTGAGTCTTACTGTGATTTAGCATCAAATTATTTTCCACAAGCCATGAACTTATACCATGAACTACATTATTTGATCATGTTTCAATATTACACACAAGATCCTTCACTACCAAGGTGGTGTCATCAGCAAACAGAAATATTTTTGAATCACCTGTAATACTAGAAGGCATATCATTTACATAAATAAGAAACGGCAGTGGCCCCAGCACCGACCCTTGGGGAACGCCCCATTTAACAGTGCCCCATTGGGACTGAACATCATTACCACTCTCAATATTGCGGAGGATTACCTTCTGCTTTCTGTTCTTAAAGTAGGAGGTGAACCAATTGTAAGCTACTCCCCTTACTCCATAATGTTCCAACTTCTGCAGTAATATTTTGTGGTCAACACAGTCAAAAGCCTTCGTTAAATCAAAGAAAACACCTAACGTTCGCAACCTTTTATTTAATCCGTCCAAAACCTCACAGAGAAAAGAGACTATAGCATTTTCAGTTGTTAAGCCATTTCTAAAACCAAACTGTACATTTGACAGCAAATTATGTGAATTTAAATGCTGCAGTAACCTTGTATATACAACCCTCTCGATAACTTTAGCAAACACCGATGGCATAGAAATAGGTCTATAATTGTCAACATTATCCCTGTCTCCCTTTTTATAAAGTGGCTTCACTACCGAGTACTTTAATCGGTCAGGAAATCGACCACTCCTAAAGGAAAAGTTACAGATATGGCTAAGTACTGAGCTAACATACGTGGAACAATACTTCAGTATTCTGCTAGATACCCCGTCATATCCATGAGAGTTCTTGGTCTTTAGAGATTTAATTATTAACTCAATCTCCCTCTTGTCAGTATCATGGAGGAGCATTTCAGGTAACAGTCTCGGAACACTTCTTTCTAAGAGCGCTATATGATTCCCTGTTGGGACTAGGTTTCTATTTAGTTCACCTGCTATATTCAGAAAGTGATTATTAAGTACTGTACATATATGCGACTTATCAGTAACAAGGACATCCCCACTACGCACTGATTCTATATTCTCGACCTGTCTCTGCAGACCAGCCACTTCCTTTACGACTGACCATATGGTTTTAATTTTATCCTGAGACTTAGCTATTCTATCTGCATACCACATACTTTTTGCCTTCCTAATAACTTTTTTAAGCACCTTACAGTACTGTTTGTAATGGGCTGCTGCATTTAGATTTTGACTGTTTCTAACGTTTTGATATAATTGCCACTTTGTTCTACAAGATATTCTTATCCCTTTAGTCAGCCACCCAGGCTGCCTGTTTGTGCTAGTACCCTGTTTTGAACGTTCTAACGGAAAGCAACTTTCAAAGAGCACGAGAAAAGTCTTGAGGAAAGCATTATATTTATCGTCTACTGTATCAGCACTATAAACATCTTGCCACTCTTGTTCCTTGATAAGGTTTACAAAAGTCTGTACAGCAACTGGATCAGCTTTCCTAAAAAGTTGGTAACTATATTTAACATGTGTTGCAGCACAAAAATCTTTTAGTCTTAAAATTTGTGCATCATGATCTGAAAGGCCATTCACCTTTTTGCTAACAGAATGCCCTTCTAATAATGACGAATGAACAAAAATATTGTCTATGGTTGTTCTACTGTTCCCTTGCACTCTCGTTGGAAAGAATACGGTTTGCATAAGATTATATGAATTAAGGAGGTCTACCAGCATCCTTTTCCTTGCACAATCACATATACAATTAATATTGAAGTCACCACATATAACTAAGTTTTTGTATTTCCTATAAAGTGAACCAAGAACCTCCTCTAGCTTTAGCAAAAATGTTGTGAAATCGGAGTCGGGGGATCTATAAATAACAACAGTAAGAAGTTTAGCTCCACTAAATCTAACCACACCTGCACAACATTCAAACACCTTTTCAGTGCAGTACTTTGAAACATCAATTGACTCAAATGGGATACCGTTTTTCACATACATGGCTACTCCCCCACACCGCAAAGAGCTCCTAGAAAAGCTACCATCCAACCTGTATCCTGGTAAAGGAAGCCTCTGAATTATCTCCTTATTTAAGAAGTGTTCAGATATACCAATAATTTCAGAGTCAACATCTATAAGCAGTTCACTAACTTTATCTCTAATACCCTGTATATTTTGATGAAATATACTAATTCCCTCATTAATCGGATACCCAAGCTTTGTAGTGGTTTCTTTGTTAGAGAGACTTCCCTTAAGCAGGAATACCTATCAGCTGACTTCAATCTAAAAAAGGTACAGCTCTAACACCCACAACTACCGGAATTTTCCCATGAGTGGTCCCACCACCCCCACCTATGCTGTCACCTATAAGTTTTGCCAACCTCCCCTTCCCATACCATTCTTAAGAATTTTATGGGTTTCCTCTGTTATTTTGATTTCTTTGAAAAACAGTGTGCTTCAATACCGATTTTAAATAAAAAAAGACTCCTCTCTGACAGCAGTAACCACAGGGACCATGCATTGTCTGAGGATGGCGCCCATATTACTGCAAGCAGCTCAAACAACCTATCTTTCCCTCTCCTATTCAGGTATAGCCTGTGACTAATATATACCTGTCTCCCAATTGTAGCAACAGGCACTGTAGTCTTATGAGATTTCATTTCAGACAGCTGCAGCCTGCTCAACTAGTGTCCACACAGCTCATAGCAGTCTTAAACCAGGGATAGCCATGGTGCTGTAGGGCCTCCACAAAACTCACATTCGTGGGAGTAGTTGCTACTCCTATTTCATCCAGGTCACCCCTGATGCGGTAATTCCTGTTCTTAGACAGGCTGTTGCCTGCTCCTCTTACTACAATAACCTGAGACCAAGTGAGGTGGTGCAGTGATTAGCAAATTGGACTCGCATTTGGGAGGACGATGGTTCAATCCCACGTCCGACCATCCTGATTTAGGTTTTCCGTGATTTCCCTAAATCGCTCCAGGCAAATGCCAGGATGGTTTCTTTGAAAGGACACGGCCATCCTTCCATAATCCGATGAGACCAATGACCTTGCTGTTTGGTCTCTTTCCCCAAACATCCCAACCCCAACCCTGATAACTTGATCCTCTTTGCAAAAATCTCTGTACAAATTCCCTTTGTCTTCTGTCACTTGGCTAAGGCTAGCACTTGGCTTCACAATACTTGTGAGCTGGTTTTCTCTTCTCAGTTCGTTCTGTACCATCTGACCAACACCTCTTCCACGGCTATTACCTAACCTACTCTCTTTTGGTACTGACCCACACTGAGTTTCTTTGATAGAATTCTGCTGCACCATGCTGTGACCTACAGCTGGATGAGATTCTTCCATCCTACTTTAAGTTACAATTCAAATTTATTCAATACTGTAAACTCTATGTAGATGAAGAAGTTGAAGAGGTGTTTACTTTTTGCCCATTGCTTGTTACCTTATCCAATTTCCTCAATCTTTTTCCCACTTCAACCTATCTAGTTCAAATTTCAAATTCTCCAGCCCCACTGTGTATCCAGTTGTTTAAAAAACAAGTGGTAATGGATGAGGTGTATATACAGCACATATATTTCAAAATTCCAGGAACACTTTTTATTGTAGTTGAATGAGTAGCATTACAACATAACAATATACATAACTGGAAACAGTACAGCTCTTTTTTTTTTATTGTATGTGTGATGTGTAGTTCCATGTATGGTTGATAGGTGACATCATAATCCAAATTATGCTTTCTGGAGCTGGGAAGTCCTTCTGTGTTCCAGAATTTGACAAAACAAAGAGTGCAAAGGATGTCCAATGAAAATTTAGGATGAAGTACAGGAGAGCGGCACCAACCAGGAAGGCAATCTACAGCTGGCCTGTAAAATTTATTGAAAATTTGTGTTTGTGTGCCAAGAAAAGAGTGGTCAGCCAGGTGTGAATGCAAATTATATTGAACAAGTAAGAGAAGCTTTCACTAGGAGTGTGGGAAAATCTCTACCCAGAACTTCACGTGAGTTGGAAATTCAATGACGACTGTGTGGCATGTTTTGTGTAAACATGAAACCATATGGACTTCATTTAGTGCAAAAGTTATATTCTAAAGTCAAAGCCAGTTTTGCTGTACATTGCGTGTCAAACATGATAGTTTTGTGAATTCAATATTTTTTTCAAATGAACCAACATTTCATACAAAAGGGAAAATAAACAGGCACAATAGTAGGATTTCACGACCAGAAGATATGCATAACATTATTGAGTGTGAGCAAGATTCTCTGAAGGTCAATGTTTCTTGTGCCACATCTCACAAGAAACTGTTTGGGCCTTTCTTCCTTTAAGAACAAACTGTTACTGGAGAGTCCTTCCTTCAGATGTTGCAGAACTGGTTAATTCCATTGTTGCCAACAGAATCATAACTTTGTCCTCCAGTTAGATGATGCACCCCTACATTTTCACCATGATGCTATGGCATATTTGCACACAGTGCTACCCAGTCATTGGATTGGTCATGGTGTGCTAAAATGGCCTCCTAACCAATTTATTTTTATGGAGTCATGTAAAGGACCTTGTTTACGTCCCCCCTCTTCCAGGTGATGATGAAGAACTGAAAACAAGAACTGAACAAGACCAAGGCCAAGAGAGCTGAACAAGCCTCAGAAGACATGTTGGCCCATGTGTAGCAAGGGTTCGATTATCGCTTCGATGTTTGTGGGATCACCCATGCTCCCCACATGGGCTGTATTTGAAGTGAATGTTGTTGAAAAAAAAAAACCTACAAGTTTACTCTTTCAAATTATGTATATTGTTACTTTTTAATGCTACTCATTTGGCTACAATAAAGTTTTTAAAGTGTTCCTGGACTTTTGAAAAATTCTGTGCAGAGAGACGCCAATGTCAAATTTGTCTTCTACATACAGTACATTTTTGTCAACATTTGAAAGTCTTTCCTAAAAACTTATCCAGAAAATCTGTTAAAAATAAGTAAGCTATGGATAGCTACGGAAGTTAAAATCTTGTGTAAGAAGAAGGGGGAAATTTATATAAAGGCCAGAATGTCATGATCAGAAATTACTTGTACAGGAAAAAAAGAAAAAAAACATGTAAGGAAAGTCCTTAAAATGTCAAGAACTATGTACTTCCTGACAGAAATGAATAATACAGGTAATGATATTAAAACTACAAATGGAAATCAGGACAGCCAGTACCAGGATTAAATGGTTCAGTTGAAGAAGCAAGAGAATATATCAAAATATAAGCAGGTAGAAGTACTGCCAATGTCCTAGACCAAAATTAACAGAATTCTTAAAAATAAAAAAAATAAAATAAAAACAGCTGATATGGTGTTACTGGAATCTGAAACAGAATTGTGAAAAGTTGTTCTAACTTAATAAGTAATGTCATTAGTGATATATGTAATGTGTCATTGAGACAGGGAGGGAATTTATCCAGTCAGATTAAAATATGCAATTGTTAAACCTATTTATATAATTGTTAAACCTCTTTATATGAAATGTGACAAGAAAGACTTAGATAATTATCATCTTTTTCCAAAATATTTGAAAAAGTAAAGTCCTTGAGTAAACTCCCACTTAAATATAAACCTTTTATGTATCTTATCGCAATTTGTACTCTAGGACGGTTGCTTGACTGAGAATGTTGGCCGGCCGCGGTGGTCTAGCGGTTCTAGGCGCACAGTCCGGAACCGCATGACTGCTACGGTCTCAGGTTCAAATCCTGCCTCGGGCATGGATGTGTGTGATGTCCATAGGTTAGTTAGATTTAAGTAGTTCTAAGTTCTAGGGGACTGATGACCACAGATGTTAAGTCCCATAGTGCTCAGAGCCATTTGAACCATTTGAGAATGTTGTTTATACATTCGAACTTATAGAATCAGATATTATAAGCCTTAAATAATAAAATATTGCAATTTTGCATTTTTGTGATCTTTCCAGGGTGTTTGATTGCATAGACCCTGTTACACTCTTAACAGAGATTCAAGTTTTGTGGAATCAACGGTTTTATACCCAACTGTTTTGAACCATGCTTAACATGCAGAGTGCAAAAAGTTGTGCTGAATAATTCAAACAACGTTGAAAAAGATTAAAAACTTTAGTGACAGGAGAAATCTCAAAACAGATGCACCATGAAGGAGTTAAGCAAATTGGTCACAAATTGACATTTATACAAGTACTGATGGTAAATGCAAAATTGCAAACTTTGGCAAATGATGGATGAATGTTTGACACTACAGCACAATTTCGCTGCAGAGCTGGCAAGGACATAAACACGGGATATGTCAATACCAGGTCATAAAGTCTTTGGGAATTTCATTTTGTGTATTCAGCTGGACAGTAACGATGCCTCGCAGATAGGTGCATGAACAATATACAGACATCAGCATTTGATCAAGGTTGTGTAGTTGGGCTCAAAGAAGCCAGTTGGAATAATCAGCAAATCACTCAATATTTGAATAGGAGTGATGCCACTATTCAATGATGCTGGCAGGAAAGGGTGAACCATGGGCAAACACAGTGTTAAGAAGGAAACAGTCGACCTAGAGAGACAATGGAACTGAAGACTGAGCAATTATCAAGAGGCACTCGGAGCCCCAGATTCATTATCATCATCAATCTGATGTGCAACTGGTGCTTCAGTGACCACAAGGACCATTAATTGGGTATTCAAAGAAAGGGAGCTGAGCTCACAGCGCCCCTTACATTAACTACGATTGACTTCTGTACACCAACAAGCCTGTTTGCAGTGGTGTCAGACTACATTCAGCCTGGAATCTTATTGACTGGAGTAGATTTGTCTTCAGTGATGAATATCAATTTGAACTGAGGCCTGGTGACCAGCAAGACATGTCTGAAGACCCCATGGACAGCAGTGGGATGTCAGCCTGACTGCCTCCACCACACCTCCAGAGATCCAATACTGATGGTCTGGAGTGCCACTTCATTTCACAGCAGGACCACTTTGGTTCTCATCTGAGGCATCCTTACAGCACAGAGGTATGTCAATGATATTCTGTGCCCCGTTTTGTTGCTCTTTACGTGGAGCCATCTTGGGCTTATATTTCAGCAAGATAATGCCCACTTGCACACCGCAAGAGATTCTACTATTTGTCTTCACTTTTGCCAAACCCTACCTTGGCCAACAAGATCACAGATCTCTCCCCATTTGAGAATGCTTGGAGGATTGAGGGCAGGGCCCTCGAATCAGTTTGGGATTTTGGTGATCTAATATGTCCGTTGGACAGAATTTGGCACGATATGCTCAAAAAGTACCTCCAACAACCGTATCAATCAATGCCAAGCCAAATAGCTGCTTGCATAAGGGCCAGAGGTGAACCAACTTGTTTCTGACTTACTCAGTTTGTGAAGCTATTTCTCTTGAACAAATAAACATTGTAATCATTTGTTTGTATATGTACAGATCTACTGATTTCTGTCCTATTCAGATAATTTCTTCATGAAGCTTTTTTTCTTTAAGTGCATGTGAATGGTCTTCCACTCAACATTCATCAGGTAGAACACGTACTTTTGCAGACAGTACTAGTGCTACAAAAAATGCTATTAGAGAGTAAGCTATGGAAGAGATTGTTGAAGATGTTTTACAAAGAATTATTAAGTGGGCCTCTGAAAGTGGTTTCTCCCTATACTTGAGAAAATGCACTATATTCAGTTTCTGTACAATGAATTGAGACATACCAGCAATTAATGTAGCCCATGAGCAGGAGTCAGTAAAGATAGTAGAATGTTGCCCCTAGGAGTACATATTAATGAAAATTTGAACTGGAAGAAGAAGTCTTGGAAACAAACAAATTGAGCTCCTGAGATATTTTGCACATTTCTGCTCAATAACACCTTGTGGAATAATTTTTTGGGGTAATTCACCACTTGTAAAAAGAATATTGGTTGCACAAAAATGAGCAGTAAGGGTAAAATGTGGCATTCAATTGTGGTCATCATGGAGGTACCTCTACAAGGATTTAGGCATTTTAACTGCACTGTCCCCCCATGAACCATGGACCTTGCCGTTGGTGGGGAGGCTTGCGTGCCTCAGCGATACAGATGGCCGTACCGTAGGTGCAACCACAACGGAGGGGTATCTGTTGAGAGGCCAGACAAACATGTGGTTCCTGAAGAGGGGCAGCAGCCTTTTCAGTAGTTGCAGGGGCAACAGTCTGGATGATTGACTGATCTGGCCTTGTAACATTAACCAAATCGGCCTTGCTGTGCTGGTACTGCGAACGGCTGAAAGCAAGGGGAAACTACAGCCGTAATTTCTCCCGAGGACATGCAGCTTTATTGTATGATTAAATGATGATGGCGTCCTCTTGGGTAAAATATTCCGGAGGTAAAATAGTCCCCCATTCGGATCTCCGGGCGGGGACTACTCAAGAGGACGTCGTTATCAGGAGAAAGAAAACTGGCATTCTACGGATCGGAGCATGGAATGTCAGATCCGTTAATCGGGCAGGTAGGTTAGAAAATTTAAAAAGGGAAATGGATAGGTTAAAGTTAGATTTAGTGGGAATTAGTGAAGTTCGGTGCCAGGAGGAACAACACTTTTGGTCAGGTGATTACAGGGTTATAAATACAAAATCAGATAGGGGTAATGCAGGAGTAGGTTTAATAATGAATAGGAAAATAGGAATGCGGGTAAGCTACTACAAACAGCATAATGAATGCATTATTGTGGCCAAGATAGATACGAAGCCCACACCTACTACAGTAGTACAAGTTTATATGCCAACTAGCTCTGCAGATGACAAAGAAATTGAAGAAATGTATGATGAAATAAAAGAAATTATTCAGATTGTGAAGGGAGGCGAAATTTAATAGTCATGGGTGACTGGAATTCGAGTGTACGAAATGGGAGAGAAGGAAACATAGTAGGTGAATATGGATTGGGGGAAAGAAATGAAAGAGGAAGCTGCCTGGTAGAATTTTGCACAGAGCATAACTTAATCATAGCTAAAACTTGGTTCAAGAATCATGAATGAAGGTTGTATACCTGGAAGAATCCTGGAGATACTAAAAGGTATCAGATAGATTATATAATGGTAAGTCAGAGATTTAGGAACCAGGTTTTAAATTGTAAGACATTTCCAGGGGCAGATGTGGATTCTGACCACAATCTATTGGTTATGAACTGCAGATTGAAACTGAAGAAACTGCAAAAAGGCGGGAATTTAAGGAGATGGGAACTGGATAAACTGAAAGAACCAGAGGTTGTACAGAGTTTCAGGGAGAGCATAAGGGAACAATTGACAGGAATGGGGGAAAGAAATACAGTAGAAGAAGAATGGGTAGCTCTGAGGGATGAAGTAGTGAAGGCAGCAGAGGATCAAGTAGGTAAAAAGACGAGGGCTAATAGAAGTCCTTGGGTAACAGAAGAAATATTGAATTTAATTGATGAAAGGAGAAAATATAAAAATGCAGTAAATGAAGCAGGCAAAAAGGAATACAAACGTCTCAAAAATGAGATCGACAGGAAGTGCAAAATGGCTAAGCAGGATTGGCTAGAGGACAAATGTAAGGATGTAGAGGCCTGTCTCACTAGGGGTAAGATAGATACTGCCTACAGGAAAATTAGAGAGACCTTTGGAGATAAGAGAACCACTTGTATGAACATCAAGAGCTCAGATGGAAACCCAGTTCTAAGCAAAGAAGGGAAAGCAGAAAGGTGGAAGGAGTATATAGAGGGTCTATACAAGGGCGATGTACTTGAGGACAATATTATGGAAATGGAAGAGGATGTAGATGAAGACGAAAAGGGAGATAAGATACTGCGTGAAGAGTTTGACAGAGCACTGAAAGACCTGAGTTGAAACAAGGCCCTGGGAGTAGACAACATTCCATTAGAACTACTGATGGCCTTGGGAGAGCCAGTCATGACAAAACTCTACCATCTGGTGAGCAAGATGTATGAGACAGGCGAAATACCCTCAGACTTCAAGAAGAATATAATAATTCCAATCACAAAGAAAGCAGGTGTTGACAGATGTGAAAATTACCGAACTATCAGTTTAATAAGTCACAGTTGCAAAATATTAACATGAATTCTTTACAGACTAATGGAAAAACTGGTAGAAGCAGACCTCAGGGAAGTTCAGTTTGGATTCCGTAGAAATGTTGGAACACGTGAGGCAATACTAACCTTATGACTTATCTTAGAAGAAAGATTAAGAAAAGGCAAACCTACGTTTCTAGCATTTGTAGACTTAGAGAAAGCTTTTGACAATGTTAACTGGAATACTCTCTTTCAAATTCTGAAGGTGGCAGGGGTAAAATACAGGGAGCGAAAGGCTATTTACAATTTGTACAGAAACCAGATGGCAGTTATAAGAGTCGAGGGGCATGAAAGGGAAGCAGTGGTTGGGAAGGGAGTGAGACAGGGTTGTAGCCTCTCCCCAATGTTATTCAATCTGTATATTGAGCAAGCAGTAAAGGAAACAAAAGAAAAATTCGGAGTAGGTATTAAAATTCATGGAGAAGAAGTAAAAACTTTGAGGTTTGCCGATGACATTGTAATTCTATCAGAGACAGCAAAGGACTTGGAAGAGCAGTTGAACGGAATGGACAGGGTCTTGAAAGGAGGATATAAGATGAACATCAACAAAAGCAAAATGAGGATAATGGAATGTAGTCAAATTATATCTGGTGATGCTGAGGGAATTAGATTAGGAAATGAGACACTTAAAGTAGTAAAGGAGTTTTGCTATTTAGGGAGTAAACTAACTGATGATGGTCGAAGTAGAGAGGATATAAAATGTAGACTGGCAATGGCAAGGAAATCGTTTCTGAAGAAGAGAAATTTGTTAACATCGAGTATAGATTTAAGTGTCAGGAAGTCGTTTCTGAAAGTATTTGTATGGAGTGTAGCCATGTATGGAAGTGAAACATGGACGATAAATAGTTTGGACAAGAAGAGAATAGAAGCTTTCGAAATGTGGTGCTACAGAAGAATGCTGAAGATAAGGTGGGTAGATCACGTAACTAATGAGGAGGTACTGAACAGGATTGGGGAGAAGAGAAGTTTGTGGCACATCTTGACTAGAAGAAGGGATCGGTTGGTAGGAAATGTTTTGAGGCATCAAGGGATCACAAATTTAGCATTGGAGGGCAGTGTGGAGGGTAAAAATTGTAGAGGGAGACCAAGAGATGAATACACTAAGCAGATTCAGAAGGATGTAGGTTGCAGTAGGTACTGGGAGATGAAGAAGCTTGCACAGGATAGAGTAGCATGGAGAGCTGCATCAAACCAGTCTCAGGACTGAAGACCACAACAACAACAACAACAACAACAACAACTGCACTGTCATAATACATACGTTCACTAATGAAATTTGTCTTAAACAATCTATCACAATTTGAGAAGAGGACTGATCTCCATACCTACAACATTAGAGAAAAATGATCTTTATTGCTCATTATTAAAGCTGTCAGTGGCTCAGAAAGGAGTTCAATATGAAGTAACAAAAATTTTCAAGCTTTTGCCCAATAACATAAAATGTCTTACAGGTAGCAAAGCAAGTTTTAAATCTAATCTAAAATCATTTCTCCTGGATGACTCCTCCTATTGCATGGATAAATTTTTATTTAAAAATTTATAGCCTGACAAAAGCTGATTTTAAGTGTACTTGCATGAGTGAGGGTCAAAAAATTATATGTTCATTAACTTTAGCACTGGTCACATGTACATGTCCTGTACACTGGCATGTTCCACATTATTTCAAAAAAGGAACTAATCAAATGATCTGGAAAATATTAGTAACTAACTACAGACAACACAGTGAAGGAAGCTACTATTGAGCTGGCAATAGGATTGGGCCTGACTGAGAAACAATGCCGGTGAGTGTTAACCATTCTGGGACAGTTTTCAGATTCTTAAAAATCCAGAGTGGAGAAAAGACAGAGCAAGCAGCCAATATTAAAACACCATATTGACCATGGGGGTCGCCCACTAATTAGCCAACGCTCGTATAGGCTTTCGCTGACTAATGATGCATAATTCAGGAGTAAGTGGAGAACATGCTACAGGATGACATTGTTGAACCTTGGGAGAGTCCTCAGTCCTTTCCTGTGGACCTTGTGAAGGAAGAGAATGGCACATGCATTTCTGCATTGCCTACGAGCAATATAAAAAAAATACATATAATCATGAAGAGAGATGTCTACCCATTGCCATGTATTGATGACACACTAGACTGTTTGAAAGGAGCACAGTATTTCTTGGCTATTGACTTGCAAACAGGCTTTTGGCAAATCGAGGGTGATGAAACTGAACAGGAAAAGACTGGCTCTGTAGCTCCTGATGGCTTGTATGAGTTAAAAGTTATAGCTTTTTGACTATGTAATTTCGACTTCAAACATACGGTGGACAACCTGCTTTGACATCTTAAATGGGTGACATGTATTTGCTATCTGCATGAGAGTGACATGTTTTCAAAAACATTTTAAGACCATCTAAGCCTCCTGTATGTGAATTTAGTTAGAAGTTCTTGGTGAATCTTGATGAAGAAGTCTTCTCGGGCTATCAGCTGAGCCAAGGTGTCATTCTGTAGCAAGTTTCAACACGTTTCCTACTTGTCATCTTCAGCCAAAGTGACTTTGTCTGAGGATGTCAAGTGGGAAACTTGTTGAAATGTCACCACAGAATGACATGTTGACTCAGCTGATAACCCAAGAAGACTTCTTCATCTAAGCCACCTGCCAACTTTGGTGAAGCATGTTCAGACTGCAGGCCTCTGCCTGAGTCCAAAAAAGTGCCTCTTCATTCCCAAGAAATGAAAACCTAGGGGCACCTAGTTAAAGATAATGGAGTCTGTCCTGTTGTTGTGGTCTTCAGTCCTGAGACTGGTTTGATGCAGCTCTCCATGCTACTCTATCCTGTGCAAGCTTTTTCATCTCCCAGTACCTACTGCAACCTACATCCTTCTGAATCTGCTTAGTGTATTCATCTCTTGGTCTCCCTCTACGATTTTTACCCTCCACGCTGCCCTCCAATACTACATTGGTGATCCCTTGATGCCTCAGAACATGTCCTACCAACCGATCCCTTCTTCTTGTCAAGTTGTGCCACAAACTTCTCTTCTCCCCAATCCTATTCAATACTTCCTCATTAGTTATGTGATCTACCCATCTAATCTTCAGCATTCTTCTGTAGCACCACATTTCGAAAGCTTCTATTCTCTTCTTGTCCAAACTATTTATCGTCCATGTTTCACTTCCATACATGGCTACACTCCATACGAATACTTTCAGAAATGACTTCCTGACACTTAAGTCAATACTGGATGTTAACAAATTTCTCTTCTTCAGAAATGCTTTCCTTGCCATTGCCAGCCTACATTTTATATCCTCTCTATTTCGACCATCATCAGTTATTTTGCTTCCCAAATAGCAAAACTCCTTTACTACTTTAAGTGCCTCATTTCCTAATTTAATTCCCTCAGCATCACCCGTCTTAATTAGACTACATTCCATTATCCTTGTTTTGCTTTTGTTGATGTTCATCTTATATCCTCCTTTCAAGACACTGTCCATTCCATTCAACTGCTCTTCCAAGTCCTTTGCTGTCTCTGACAGAATTACAATGTCATCGGCGAACCTCAAAGTTTTTATTTCTTCTCCATGAATTTTAATACCTACACCGAATTTTTCTTTTGTTTCCTTTACTGCTTGCTCAATATACAGATTGAACAACATCGGGGAGAGGCTACAACCCTGTCTTACTCCCTTCCCAACCACTGCTTCCCTTTCATGTCCCTCGACTCTTATAACTGCCATCTGGTTTCTGTACAAATTGTAAATAGCCTTTTGCTCCCTGTATTTTACCCCTGCCACCTTTACAATTTGAAAGAGAGTATTCCAGTCAACATTGTCAAAAGCTTTCTCTAAGTCTACAAATGCTAGAAACGTAGGTTTGCCTTTCCTTAATCTTTCTTCTAAGATAAGTCGTAAGGTCAGTATTGCCTCACGTGTTCCAGTGTTTCTACGGAATCCAAACTTATCTTCCCCGAGGTTGGCTTCTACTAGTTTTTCCATTCGTCTGTAAAGAATTCATGTTAGTATTTTGCAACTGTGACTTATTAAACTGATAGTTCGGTAATTTTCACATCTGTCAACACCTGCTTTCTTTGGGATTGGAATTATTATAATCTTCTTGAAGTCTGAGGGTATTTCACCTGTTTCATACATCTTGCTCACCAGATGGTAGAGTTTTGTCAGGACTGGCTCTCCTAAGGCCGTCAGAAGTTCCAATGGAATGTTGTCTACTCCGGGGGCCTTGTTTCGACTCAGGTCTTTCAGTGCTCTGTCAAACTCTTCACGCAGTATCATATCTCCCATTTCATCTTCATCTACATCCTCTTCCATTTCCATAATATTGTCCTCAAGTACATCGCCCTTGTATAGACCCTCTATATACTCCTTCCACCTTTCTGCTTTCCCTTCTTTGCTTAGATATGGGTTTCCATCTGAGCTCTTGATATTCATGAAAGTCGTTCTCTTATCTCCAAAGGTCTCTCTAATTTTCCTGTAGGCAGTATCTATCTTACCCCTAGTGAGATAGGCCTCTACATCCTTACATTTGTCCTCTAGCCATCCCTGCTTAGCCATTTTGCACTTCCTGTCGATCTCATTTTTGAGACGTTTGTATTCCTTTTTGCCTGCTTCATTTACTGCATTTTTATATTTTCTCCTTTCATCATTTAAATTCAATATTTCTTCTGTTACCCAAGGATTTCTATTAGCCCTCGTCTTTTTACCTACTTGATCCTCTGCTGCCTTCGCTACTTCATCCCTCAAAGCTACCCATTCTTCTTCTACTGTATTTCTTTCCCCCATTCCTGTCAATTGTTCCCTTATGCTCTCCCTGAAACTCTGTACAACCTCTGGTTCTTTCAGTTTATCCAGGTCCCATCGCCTTAAATTCCCACCTTTTTGCAGTTTCTTCTTTTAATCTACAGGTCATAACCAATAGATTGTGGTCATAGTCCACATCTGCCCCTGGAAATGTCTTACAATTTAAAACCTGGTTCCTAAATCTCTGTCTTACCATTATATAATCTATCTGATACCTTTTAGTATCTCCAGGGTTCTTCCATGTATACAACCTTCTTTCATGATTCTTAAACCAGGTCTTAGTTATGATTATGCTGTGCTCTGTGCAAAATTCTACCAGGCAGCTTCCTCTTTCATTTCTTAGCCCCAATCCATGTTCACCTACTATGTTTCCTTCTCTCCCTTTTCCTACACTCGAATTCCAGTCACCCATGACTATTAAATTTTTGTCTCCCTTCACAATCTGAATAATTTCTTTTATTTCATCATACATTTCTTCAATTTCTTCGTCATCTGCAGAGCTAGTTGGCATATAAACTTGTACTACTGTAGTAGGTGTGGGCTTCGTATCTATCTTGGCCACAATAATGCGTTCACTATGCTGTTTGTAGTAGCTTACCTGCATTCCTATTTTCCTATTCATTATTAAACCTACTCCTGCATTATCCCTATTTGATTTTGTGTTTATAACCCTGTAGTCACCTGACCAGAAGTCTTGTTCCTCCTGCCACTGAACTTCACTAATTCCCACTATATCTAACATCAACCTATCCATTTCCCTTTTTAAATTTTCTAACCTACCTGCCCGATTAAGGGATCTGACATTCCACGCTCCGATCCGTAGAACACCAGTTTTCTTTCTCCTGATAACGACGTCCTCTTGAGTAGTCCCCGCCCGGAGATCCGAATGGGGGACTATTTTACCTCCGGAATATTTTACCCAAGAGGACGCCATCATCATTTAATCATACAATAAAGCTGCATGCCCTCAGGAAAAATTACGGCAGTAGTTTTCCCTTGCTTTCAGCCGTTCGCAGTACCAGCACAGCAAGGCCGTTTTGGTTATTGTTACAAGGCCAGATCAGTCAATCATCCAGACTGTTGCCCTTGCAACTACTGAAAAGGCTGCTGCCCCTCTTCAGGAACCACACGTTTGTCTGGCCTCTCAACAGATACCCCTCCGTTGTGGTTGCACCTACGGTACGGCTATCTGTATCGCTGAGGCACGCAAGCCTCCCCACCAATGGCAAGGTCCATGGTTCATGGGGGGGAGTCTGTCCTGACCCAGAGAAAGTATCAACAGTTGCAGATTTGCCACTTTCTCAGCATGTTTGTAATGTGAGAAGTTTTGTCACAATATGCTCATACTACCAGTGATTTGTAAATGACTTCTGTACCATTGCACATCCCTTTCAAGAGTTACTGCAGATGAACTCCAAATCTTCCTGGAACGAGGCGCAAGAAAGATCATTCCTTGTCCTTAAATTGGCTATAACAATTTCTCCAGGCCTAGAATTGTGTGATGAGAATGCTGAGACAGAACTTCACACTGAAACTAACAATTATGGGATTTTATTTCTACATCTACATCTACATGGATGCTCTGCAAATCACATTCAGGTGCCTGGCAGAGGGTTCATCGAACCACCTTCACAATTCTCTATTATTCCAATCTCGTATAGTCCACGGAAAGAATGAACACTTATATCTTTCCCTATGAGCTCTGATTTCCCCGATTTTATCATGGTGATCGTTCCTCCCTATGTAGGTCGGTGTCGACAAAATATTTTCACATTCGGAGGAGAAAGTTGGTGATCGGAATTTTATGAAAAGATTCCGTCACAATGAAAAACGCCTTTCTTTTAATGATTTCCAGACCAAATCATGTATCATGTCTGTGACACTCTCTCCCATATTCTGTAATAGTACAAAACGTGCTGCCTTTCTTTGAACTTTTTCGATGCGTCATCTGCAAACAACCGAAGACGGCTGCTCAGATTGTCTCCAAAATCATTTATGTAGATAAGGAACAGCAAAGGGCCTATAACACTACCTTGGGGAATGCCAGAAATCACTTCTGTTTTACTGAATGACTTTCCATCAATTACTACGAACTGTGACCTCTCTGACAGGAAATCACAAATCCAGTCACATAACTGAGACGATATTCCATAAGCACGCAACTTCACTACGAGCTGCTTGTGTGGTACAGTGTCAAAAGCATTCTGGAAATCCAGAATCAATCTGAAATCCCTAGTCAATAGCACTCAACACTTCATATGTATAAAGAGCTAGCTGTGTTTCACAGGAACAAAGTTTTCTAAACCCTTGTTGACTGTGTGTCAATATATGTTCTAAAATCCTGCTGCATAACGACATTAATGATATGGGCCTGTAATTTAGTGGATTACTCCTGTTGTTGGATTTCTAGCATAAATTCAGAAAAGATGCTGAATATGTGGCAGCTTTTGCTTTCACATTACTCTTCAAATCTCTAAAGAATCACTCTGCAACCAAGAAAGAGTGCCTTGCAGTTGTTTTGGTCATTAACATGTTCAACCCCTATTTATTTGGCAAACAGTTTACTGCTGTGATGGACTGCCATCCTCTATGCTGGCTGACTAGACTGAAAGATCCATTGAACAGATTGGTGAGAAGAGCACTGGGCTTCAGGAGTATGTTATCACAGTGGTATACAAAAATGGACGCAAACCTAAAGATGGCAACTGTCTTTCAAGAATCCTTTGGCAGAATGCAGCAGCTTGGTTGAAATCTTAGTCAATGCTGAATTAAATGACATTGCTGCTGAACCAAGGGAAGATCCAGCATTGCTGTAAACCATAGATCCCTTGAACAAGGAGGAAACAGCCAAAGCAGAATTCCAACTAATAACTGGAACATTGTATATGAGGAACTACCATTCAGTGGGACAGAAATGGTTGCTCATCATCCCAGCTCATCTAAGGCCAGCTGAAGTTTTTCCATGATGTTTGAACATCTGGTCATCTGGGGTTTGAGAAGACTCTAGACAGAATCAGATGCAAATATCTCTGACCAAGCCTCTGCCACCAGCCCACACGCACTGTATGAGCCAGTGTAAGGGATGCCAATGATGGAAGCACATGCTGCAATTACATCTGGTACCAATTCCACCTCAGCAACACCATTCCATCAGATTGTAACTGACATCTTGAAGGAGGTTCTTGAAGTCAACAAACAGGAATCAATGGATAGTAGCCCATATTGACTACCTCGTCTGTTATGCTTTCACCAAAGATGTCCTGACTGTCAAAGCTCCAGAAACTACAAGCTTCCTTGTAGAAGACATAATTTTGAAGCACAGAGCACCCCGAGTGATGCCTCCTGATTGTGGAAAAGTTTTCTAGTTGATACTAGTATTGGAGGTCATGTTGCAACATCAGCCACAGAATGACAACTGCCTACCACCCACAGACAAATGGCCTCAAAAATGCTTTAATAAGATGTAGACAGATGTGCTCTTGATGGGTGTTAATGTTGAAGAGGTAAATTGGGATACAGTGCTACCCATCATGAAACAGCAAAGCAACACACTGAAGGCTTCACACTGTTCTTTCTGCTCCACAACCATGACAATGACAATGGATACACTGTTTCCATTTCAACCTGGATGATACTCAAGATAACTATGTGAAACACCTCATCACCAGGACTGAAGAAGCCAGGCAGTTGGCTGGCATACAGACCCTGAATGCCCAGCCAGGAGAAGGACTGAGATTGCTACAACACTAAGTGTCGACCAGTGAGTTGCAGCCTGTGAGACAGCACAGATTTTTTACACACATGTGGAAAGTGAGACTATCAGAAAAGGTACTAAAGTTCTACTTTGGGTTGTATCATATCTTTTTTCACTAACCAAATGTCACATATAAAGTCAAGGATTATGACCCTTCATCAAGAAGACAAAAGCACAGAGACATCATCCATTTCTTCTGTATGAAACCCTACTACAGTGCCGAAACATTGACTGACCATGGCAGCTTCTTTTTCAAGGAAACTAAAGACCTGCTCGACAAATTTGAAGCTCTGATTGGAGGGGTTACCTTTGATGTTCATCTTAATGAAGGGGATGTGACAACTTGACCAGAATGCAACAAACCACCAATGCTGCTACACAGAGAATCACTGACGAGATCTAAATCCAGTGTGCTGCAGCTGGCTCCAGTGAGAACTTCTAAGCCATACTGCATGCAGTGTGGCATAGCAGTTAACGTCACCAATTCAAACGCAACCAGCAGCAAATATTTGTTATTAAGTATTTAGTATTTCTGGAAAGTTCTCAAAATTTCATGTTTTTATAATGTTTATCTATTCTGGAGTATTTAGTGTTTGTATAAATAGCAACACTCTCCACCCAGGAGTTCAGTTTTGTTTTGTCTATACACTGCTATTTGTAATAAATGTGCTTTCAGTGCTAAGTGTTGTAGTTGACTGACAATTCTCCTTTTGGATTTGGCCTTCCCATGCTCACAAATCATCTATATGTAGCCTGTAAACTGACTCATTATAAATTATTTTGATATAAATTGCACTAATGATCTACAGAACACGTACCGAAGTATCTGACTTACTAACGCAAGTCAGAGGTACTAATGCCTTAAATTATTGCTTTGCCTCAGTGTGTGTGATACGTGTTTTGTGACCACCATCTTCCTTTTATTTACTAAGAATAATTACTGTGAATGGGAACACGTTATGCAGATCTTGTTAACCGATACAATGCATCAACTTAACAGTGTAACAGGTGTTACACGATGAGCTTATGTGTAAAAACAATAACAGTGACTGTTTCCATACATACCTTTCTATTCTTGAAGACTTGTGAACTTTGTGGTTAGGTTTTTTACTACTTGTAGGTGTTCAACAGTAAACTATTGTAGCGGTATGTGGATGTTCGCCTGAAAACTGTTAATGAGGTTTATTGAAAGTTAAACAATAGTGCACTAGCCATATTAAATGTGTCTATGGATTGTTGTGAAAAGTGAAAGTAAATGTGCACCTGTCAGCTACACCATTTACAGTAGACAGCAATCATACTTCCACAACCCATTTTTCAGCCAGTACATTGACACTGAGGACAACAAAGCCAAGGTGAACCGCTACACATTGTCAAAGTGTACAAAGTTACACATTACATGGATATTCTCCAATGATGTTTACGTCTGAGGAATATGACTACCTGCTTTGAAGCAGAGGTTGCAACAGAAAGAATTCTATCCAACAGCGTGTTTCTATCTGTCCTAGTAAGTAGTTTTGTATTAGGAACAGTTAAAATGCATTGAACGAGTATTTGTGTGAGTAACAGGGATTTGACAGTTCATACTAGCAGAATTCAAATGCAACAGGATGGAACACCAGATCTTGTATTTGACCCTCCCTCCCCCCCCCCCCTCCCCCCTCTGCCCCCTCAAAGGGGCTCACAACTCTTTTGTGTGTACATGCTTGGCTACCGTGGGTTCCAGCCATTGCAGCATTCTTTGTGTGCTGCAAGCCTATACTTCCACTATCCCTTCACCCCCTGCCCCTCCATCAGGTGGTTTTCTTGGTGCAGACTCTGCTTGGACATGGTATAGGATTTGGGATTTTTTGAGTCCCCACTTACAGCATTTTCTACAACTTTTCATTAAATAAATACTTGGTCCCCACTGTTGGGTTTGACCTGCAACCAGTTTTCAAAATTCTCCAGAAGTGTGGATCGTGCAGGGAAGGTCAGCCAGTGCAATGTATGCTACACATTTTCACCTTAACATCTTTGCACCCTTTCCCTTAATGAGGTAGTAACTCAAAACACAGCATGATAGCCATCCCATTGTGGGGGGTCATCAAGTACCTGCACAGCGGTAACCTCCTGATGACGCAGGCATCGCACTGTTGATGCCCGAGCTGAAAACTCCCCACGTGTGCCAAGAAGTATGTGCCCGTCATGACTGGGCATGGGGACTCCAAGCAATGGATTACTGGACAGGCAGCCATTGCTGAGACTGGGTGGCATCCATTGGGAGAGCCGCTCTTTGGAGTGAGTAGCACCATGGCAGAAGAGCCGCAAATGAAGCAGATGGAATTATCTCCCACTCGTGGCCACATGGCCCCAGCAGTCTCTAGGGAAGGAAAGTCCTCATTTAGTGCTGAGAGACATGATCCTAAAATGTTCCCTTCCCTGTCTATGCCATGGGAGGAAAGTAGGGCGAAGCGGAAAGCAAAGAAATACTCCTGTCAATACTTGGTCTGCACAAGGAATGATGGGGATTCCTTCATGGTCACAAAGCCCTTATTCTTTGTGAAGAACATATAACATGAGTTTGGGGAAATGGCAGCCATATCTAAAATGAAAAGTGGGTCAATTCTGATAAAAACAGCATCTCTTGCCCAGTAACGGGCACTGCTCACTTGTAATAAGCTGGGTGACACACAGGTGACTGCTGCTCCTCATAATAGTCTAAATATAGTTCAGGGCATCATTTTCCACTGAGACGTGCTCTTGGAACCTGATGATGAGCTATGCACCAACTTGGAGGGATGAGGTGTACACTTTGTCTGTCATGTCCATGGGGGGCCAAAGGACAATAGGGTTGCTACTGATGCATTCATCTTGGCCTTTGAGGGTGATTTATTGCCTGAAAAGATTAAGGTGATGGTACACTGATGTGACATGAAACTATAAATTTGAACATATGTCTTTGCGTTGCAAAGAAAGCCTGATCTGTGGAGATTATGGATGACTGCTGCATGTGAATGCTGCTTGTACCCCACCCCAAATCTGTGTCTTCTGTGGAAAGCACCAGTCTCCATGATGAGCAGCTTTCACTGTTTTCCAGAGAGAGAAGAAAATACAATAATTTAAGGTTCTGGACAAAATAATTTATCGAGAAGCCAAGAAGTAGTACGAGCAGCTGCACCCAACATGTAATACAGAGTCATATGCTACAGCTATGATGACGTCGCTCCCTTTGATGACAGTACCCCTGCCCATTACACCTCCTACAGGGGACCCTCAAGACTCATTGACCATGCCTGTCCCCCTTATGGTTGAGGGCTCTCCTCTTGCCACTTCCCCCACACCTACTTTAGGATCGCTTGCTTCCCACCCACTGAGAACACTGGTACCCACCTCCCAGCTGGAGATAAATCACCCTTCTCTAGGTTCTCTCACCAGAAAGATGTTGCCCGGGGCACATCCTTCCCAAGTTTCTGCCAGTCTACAACTGGACGCCAGTCAGTGGCTGAAGAAGCCACAGGTTGCTGGGTTTTGTAACCATTATCATTACCTGAAACTGATTCAGAGAAGGCCTCACAATTATCCAAATCCTCTTAGGAGAGAAATGATAAGAAGTCTTGCTAGAAGAAGGAGATTCTGGTGGACTTCATGCCATCAGATCCTACCTGTTACACTACTGTGGCTAAGGTGGAGATTCTGATGGCCTCTGAGATCCCAGGTTGCACCACACAATGGAACCCAGAACCTATGTGTGTTGATGCCATAATCCCTCAACCAATGGCAGCAGGTGACTGTAGGACATAACATTCCTCCTCGGTCCCTTCATGGCCTCACAGTACATCAACACCATTATTCTCCAGTAGAATTGTAGCATTTTTTTCCACCATCTGGCACAGCTATGACATCTTTTGAGCACTTCCCCTGCCTTCAGCATTGCCCTTCAGGAGACTTGGTTTCCAGCAATGTGGACCCTGGTCCTTTGTGGATACCAGAGAGATTATAAGAATTGTGCTACCTATGACAGGTTGTCAGGCAGAGCTTGCACTTATGTTCTGGACACACTTTTTAGCAAATTTGTGCCTCTTAATACACCTTTTGAGGCTGTGGCTGTTCAGGTAAGGGCATCTCATGGTATTACCATCTGCAATGTTCATCTTCCTCCCAATGGTGAAATGTCTCAGAGCATATTGTTTGCAATGGTTTTTCAGCTGTCCCTGCCTTTCCTAATCCTGAATGATTTCAATGCCCATAACCCTTTGCGGGCTGGAACAATGATCACTGGCCTTGGTAAAGACCTCAAAAACTTACTGGCACAACTTGACCTTTGGCTCCTGAATACAGGTGCCTTCACATACTTCAGTGTGGTACACAGAACTTTCTTGGCCATTGAACTTTCCATCTGCAGCCCTTATTTTCTCCAATTCATCCAATGGGAAGTCTGTGATGATGGTGTGGTAATGGCTGTTTCCTGGTCTTCCTGTCCCTCCCTCACTGTCACTCCCCTGGATGCCTATCCAGATGGGCTCTCAAAAGTGTTGACTGAGGTGCTTTTGACTCTGCTGTTACTCTTGGCTCCCCGCTGCATGGAGATATAAGACAGTCCAGAATGCAACTATAGCCATTATTTTGGCAGCTGCTTTAGTGATCCCCTTTTCCTCAGGACTTCCTCAGCAGGAGACAGTACCTTGGCAGTCATCATGAATTGTAGAGCCCATTAGAGGTCATAGGCAGGCTCTCCAGCACCTCATTGCCTTTAACTAGCTCTGTGAACGGGTCTGCCATCTAGTAAAACAATGGATGCAAGAATTATGGGAATGGTACGATTCAATCACTGGACCACATACCTCTTGTTCACAGGTTTGGGCAAAGATCATACATCTCTAAAGATACTAAACACCTGCAGATGTACCTGGCATTACCCTGAATAGTGCCATCCACACTGATGCTGTTGCCGAACTACGTGTCCCAAAAAAAGTGGGAATTCGTCAGTGTCCTAGCCCACTGCCCTGATACAGCCCCAGGGCCATACTGCATCCACAAACAAATGCTCAAGCACCTATTGGTGAATTCTCAGCGTCATACCCTTACCATCTTTAACAGCATCTGGAGCTATGGTCAGTTCCCATTGCAGTGGTGAGAAAGCATCATCATGCCAGTACTGAAACTGAGTAAGCACCCTCTAGAGATTGGAATGTCAACACCTTTTAGCCATCATTTTTGACCTCCAAAAGGCTTATGACACCACATAGTGACACTGCATTCTTGCTACCTTACACGATTGGTGTCTATGGGCTCTGCTCCTGATTTTTATCCAGAACTTCTTTCTTATTGTATTTTCTGGGTTCAAGTTGGTGCCTCCCAAAGTTTCCCCATATACAACACAATAAGGTCCCACTGGGCTCTGTAATAAGTGTCCCTGTCCTTCTAGTAGACACTGATGGTCTAGCAGCAACAGTGGGAGCCTCAGTGTCGCCCTCATTGTAAGCTGACGACTTTTACCTCTACTATTACTCCTCTAGTGTGGGTGTCACTGAACATTGACTGGAAGGTGCCATATGAAAGGTGCAGGCATGAGCCCTCACCAATGGCTTTCAGTTGTCAGCCACCAAGACTCGGGTCATGCACTTCCGTCGACATGCCATTCACCTACAACCAGAACTTTACCTTGACGACCATCTACTCAACATGGTGTAGACTTATTGCTTTGTGGGACTGGTCTTCAGTTCTCAGTTGACATGGATTCCCCATCTTTGCCAGTTTAAGTGAAGGTGCTGGCTCACCTTAATACACTTATCTGCCTGAGTAACACCAGCTGGGGCACTGATCAGACCACACTTCTGCAGCTTTACAAAGTCCTCATACAATCTGTCTTGATAATTAATTGAAACACTCAGTTGCCGGCAGGTGTTGTTGATATACGTTGATGGGGACAGCTGAAAATGTATGCCCCAACTGGGACTCGAACTCGGGATCTCCTGCTTACATGCCAGTCACTCTATCCATCTGAGCCACCAAGGACACAGATGAATAGTGTGACTGCAGGGACTTAACCCTTGCACGCTTCCTGTGAGACCCACATTCCCAACTGTCCACAATCTACATACGTAATGTACCTAATAGATATTTGCCCATCCACTCATTACTTGCACACACTAAGGTAACGATTCCCATGTAAGCAGGAGATCCCGGATTCGAGTGCAAGTCGGGGCACACATTTTCAGCAGTCCCTATCGAGGTATATGAACAACACCTGTCAGCAGCTGAGGGTTTCAATTAATTATCATTTATTCTAGAGAAGCTGCACAGTCATCAATGGTATCTGTTCTTTTGAGAACATTTACTATCTCCATATCAATCCTGTTTCGATTATGGAAGTCTGGCACATGGTTTTGCATCATCCTCAGCTTTGCGGATACTGGATCTGATACACCACTGTAGGGTTCAACTTGTGACAGGAGCCTTCCAAATTAGCTCTGCGCATAGCTTACTTGTGGAAGCTGGCTGCTACACATGTTAACAGCTCCCTTAAACAACCAGGCTATTGACTCCTCTTTCTAAGCACAGAAATTCATCTCCTGCAGTGGTGGCCCATATCAGGAATTATGACTGATCCCTCCTTTGTGAACTACAGATGTTTCCTCTATCACCTCTCCTCTGGCTCCATTCAGATACACTTCCATGATATATTCCTCTGCCACAGCTTCGTCTTGACCTATCATCAGGTCCAAAAGATTTGGTTCATCCCAAGGCCCTCCACCACCAGTTTTTCTCCATCAATGGCACATACTGGCATACGGTAGTCTATACCAATGGTTGCTGGTGTCATAGGCTTTGCGTCATGCTCTTGAGCATATCTGTTTCTGCACCAGTGAGTCCTTTCTCATCTGCATTGACTTCATGAACAGTTTGCAAGCTCCTGACCAGTGTTACCCTCACCATCCCTTGGTCATGGCTATACAAGATTCTCTGTACCCCCTTGAACAATGTGGATGCTCAGTGACCTTTGTGTGGACCCAAGGCCTTGTCGGCTACCAGTAAGCTGACTCTTGGGGCCGGTATCCCACAAACAGATCTCTGATCGATATTATGCCATCAAGTTTTAGGGATCTGGAATGTCGAATGGCTCACTCCGACTTCACCAAACAAACGATGGGTGATAAAGGAGATTGTGAACCTGTGGAGATCCTTAATGCAGGCCTCTCACAAGGATTCTGCTGTCCTTTGCTGGCTCCGCATCAGTCATTCTCATCTTACTCACAATCATCTCCTCTGTCATGAAGACCCACATCATTGTCACTGTTGATGGTAGTCCACATTTTGCAGAACTGTTTCAACCTAGCCACCCTGCAGCAGAATCTTAATCTACCTAACTCACTACCCCTGGTGTTAGGAGACAATGTCTCAGCAGCTGATTTATTTTTACATTTTATTTGTGGAGGGGCCTTTTACCACTCTCTTTAAGGGAGGGCCACTTAATCTTATTGGTCCAACGAGGGATTGACAGAACACTATGTTGCCTCCTCTACCCAAACTGGGCTGTGGTGGTCTGGGCTGGATGGTCCATCCTGCCCCTCACCCTACCTGCTCTTTTACTCTTCACCCCCCTCTCACTTGGTTTGTTCAACTTGTCTGTCTTTTGTCTGTCCATGCTTCTCTTGACCTGTCCATGTTGCTAGTCTCTCCTAGGCAATTTCTGATTGGGGTACCTCTGGTAAGTGGTGTGGAGTGCAGGATGTATGTCTCCTCTTTGCAGCCTGATTTCGGAAGCTTCCAGCTGCCTCCTATATGGGGCACCTCACCTGCTTTTCCTCCTGTGTCTCCCATTCTTCATTTTTGTCCCTTAAGTAGACTTTGTTGACCTTGGAGTTTTCTTCCCCTTGGTTTTACACTGTAGGCCATCTCTGATGTACAGTCACGTAGTTCTGTCTGTTCAAGTGAAAAGGGACTGATGTCCTAGTAGTTTGGTCCCTTTAATCATCCAACCAACCACATACCCCATGAGCTAGAGAGCCACATCAACAAGTTAAAAAAACAGCTCAGTTCAGCATATTTTCACTGCTTCTTGTCTTATGGAATTATCTTCTGTGATGTGGAGTTTAAAATACATAAAGTATTTGTTCAGTAGCTGTGAGCAATAAGAATATTATATAAAGCACCTAAACCTACACCTTGCAGACACATCTTTAAAGCTCTTGGAATTCTTACACTCACTTCCCAATACAGCATTTTTGTTGAAGACAATAAGAACCAGTTTCAGCTGAATTGTGATACACACACAATAAAAAACACAAAAATAATTATTATTTAGATTTTGTCTCTTTATATAATGTCTACTGTGGAGTTATGTACTCTGGTGCAAGGGACTTCAACAAGCCCTCATTTAACATAAAGCAATAAATTGGGAAGCCCTACCATTTGAAAAGTAAATAAAAAACATCCCTAATTAGTCAGTACTAAAAATTATCTTTTATCTAGATTCAAGACGGCAAGTAGCAGTGTTCACTGTAGAGGGGGAAGGGAATGGTGACCAGTATGCACTGTTTGTGTTGTACATCAGCAGAGTGTAGAAGGAATATAACAGTGGTGACAAATAGGAGACCCGAATGAGGAAAGCCCTTATCATGTTGGCCAGCTGATTTAAACACCTTATTTAAGTAGTCAAGTAACCAGCAACACATATCACAGCAGTGCATTTGCATTCAGCATACCATGTCAGGGATCATTCAGTTACCACCAAGACAACCTATGCAAACAGCTGTACTCTGTGAAGAACCTATAGCAAACTGATTTTTGTTACATAGGCCTGCAACATTGTGCATATGTGTAGCAAACTTTGTTAGTAAAGAGACCACTTCTGTATTTTCAATATACACCATTCAGTAAAATTGGGGTGGTCACCTGTCGAAAGCCTGAATAACCACCTTTTGCAGTGTGGACTGCTGTGAGACATGTAGGAAGAGAGTCAGTGATGTTCTGGAAGGTACCAAAAGGGGTGTGGAACCACACCGACTCCAGTGCTACAGCCAGCTGTGCTTGTTTTCTTGACTGAGGATCCTTGGCATGAACAGTCTGATATCCCACATATTCTTGCTTGGTTTTAAATATGAGGAATCTAGTGGGCGGGGGAGTATGGTAAACTCATTGATTCTCTTCGAACCATGTTCATGTACTGCTAGCTGTGTAACACATTACATTATTCTGCTGGTGAATGCCATCGTACCAAAGAAAATCAAACTTCACATAGGGGTGGACATGGCCTGCAAGGATAGATCATACTTGTGCTGATCCATTGTGCTTTCCAGAGGTCACCCAGGGAATGCCCTCCATCTTGGACCCTTCCAATGACTACTGCAGAGTGTTTGCTTTCCGACATTTCACAGGGTACATGCCAACAGCCATCTGCCTGATAGAACAAAAAACATGATTCATCTGAAGAGGCCACCTGTTGCCACACAGTGGACATCCAGCTGCTTTACTGGTATGAAAATTCCAACCTTTGTTGCCAGTGAACAACAGTCAGCCTGAGTACCTGAAATAAGTGCCTGCTGTGGAGACTCCTATGCAGCAAAGTATGCTGAACAGTCATTGAGAAGACACTGGTTCATCTGGTCAGCTGCTCACTAGTTGCACATCTGTTCACATGTACACTTCTCTGCAGATGTCATACACACCTGTCATCTATTGCTCATGGTGCACCATGGCTGCCTCAGCACCAGTTTTGGAAAGGGCCATTTTGCCATAGATGGTATACTTCAACCACAAAAGCATGTGAATCGTTTACAAACTTAGCTATCTTGGAAATGCTTCCGTCCTTGGCATGAAAGCCAATGATCATGCCCTTTGGACATCAGATAAATCACTCCATTTCCATATTATGACAATGACTGAACTGTTTTTTACTTCCCCCTGACACTTTATATACCCTCTATTTCTAGCACTGCCACCTGTCATCTGTAAGTGCTTATTACATGTTGACATCAAACATAGAGAGTGGTCACATTAATGAGACTGTGCAGTGTAGAATTTAATGGGTGCCCACTAGATACAGTAACATTACCACTATCCAGCATCTTCAGCTGTTCTTTTATTTCACAACCACTTATTTTCACATCAATGAGATGGTCAAAATTAGGAACTGTATTGTGAACTTCTATGATGAAGTAATTTTTGAACAACAGATTGAGTTTTTTAGACTTAACAGTTATCATCTTTCCTTTTGGTGTCATTATAATCAGTGAGGATGAAGAATGATAATGTTGATCAATTAATTAGTCCTAAATAGGAACCATAAATATTTATACTTCGACAACTCAGCTGGTAATATATTACTTTTAAATTCACTAAACCATGCTAGATCATTTCTTACTTCTGTCAGATGAACCTATTCTTTCTTTTTCTTGAAATTTAATCCTAAACATATATTAATAAAGGCAGACAAATGTTGCATCATTGTACTACATAATAACCCTCGAGCAGGCTTGTGCATTCTTCTTACATTAGCATGCGTGTGGTGTGCTTTATACTCCTTGTCAATCTATCGCACATGTCACATCTGTGGAGCCATCTTTAAGGAATATCTCATTTATAAGTATTTTATTATTATTTCAAGTTGTTTACTAGACAATTTTTACTACAAGTGGCATGCTTCTAGTAGAATTATGTATCCATAACCCTGATAACTGAGAGATAATGCATTTTTGTTTTATTATTTAAATTAAATGTTTTTTTGTTAAGATTCACAATTACCAACTTTCTTAATAGTATGTTGTTGTTGTTATCTTCAGTTCGTAGACTGGTTTGATGCAGCTCTCCATGCTACTCTATCCTGTGCAAGCTTCTTCGAGTAACTATTGCAGCCTACATCCTTCTGAATCTGCTTAGTGTATTCATCTCTTGGTCTCTCTCTATGATTTTTACCCTCCACATTTCCCTCCAACACTAAATTGGTGATACCTTGATGCCTCAGAACATGTCCTACCTATCAATCCCTTCTTCTAGTCAGGTTGTGCCACGAATTCCTCTTCTCCCCATTTCTATTCATTACCTCCTAATTAGTTTCATGATCTACCCATCTAATTTTCAGCATTCTTCCATAGCACCACATTTTGGAAGCTTCTATTATCTTCTTGACTAAACTGTTTATCATCCATGTTTCACTTCTATACATAGTTACACGCCATACAAATACTTTCAGAAAAGGCTTCCTGACACTAAATCTATACACGATGTTAAAAAATTTCTCTTCTTCAGAAACGCTTTCCTTGCCATAGCCAGTGTACATTTTACATTCTCTCTTCTTCAACCATCATCAGTTATTTTGCTACTCAAATAATCTAATTCCTTCTGCATCACATGATTTAATTCAATTACATTCCATTACCCTCATTTTGCTTTTGTTGATGTTCATCTTATATCCTACTTTCAAGACTGTCCACTCTGTTCAACTGATCTTCCAGGTCCTTTGCTGTCTCTGAAAGAATTACAATGTCATCAGGAAACCTAAAGGTTTTTATTTCTTCTCCATGGATTTTAATTCCTACTCCAAATTTTTCTTTCCTTTCCTTTACTGCTTGCTCAATATACAGATTGAACAACATCAGTGATAGGCTACAGCCCTGTCTTACTCCCTTATCAATCACTGCTTGCCTTTCATGACCTTCAACTTTTATAACTACCATTTGGTTTTAGTACAAATTGTAACTAACCTTTCGGGTCCTGTATTTTACCCCTGCTACCTTCAGAATTTTGAAGAGGCTTTTCCAGTTAGCATTGTCAAAAGCTCTCTCTGTGTCTACAAATGCTAGAAATTTAGGTTTGCCTTTCCTTAATCTATCTTCTAAATTAAGTCATAGGGCCAGTTTTGCCTTGTATGTTCCAACATTTCTATGGAATCCAAACTGGATCTTAACCGAGACTGACTTCTACCAGTTTTTCCATTCGTTGGTAATGAATTTGTGTTAGTATTTTGCGACTGTGACTTATTAAACTGATAGTTCAGCAGTTATCACACCTGTTAATGCCTGAATTCTTTGGGATTGGAATGACTAAATTCTTTATGAAGTCTGAGGGTATTTCACCTGTCTCATACTCCTTGCTCACCAGATGGAGGAGTTTTGTCATGGCTGGCTCACCCAAGGCTATCAGTAGTTCTAATGGAATGTTGTCTACTCCTGGGGCCTTTTTTGACTTAGGTCTTTCAGTGCCCAGTCAAATTCATCATGTGGTATCATATCTTCCATTTCATCTTCATCTACATCCTCTTCCAGTTCCATAATATTGCCCTCAGGTACATTGCCCTTGTATAGACCCTCTATGTACTCCTTCCACCTTTCTGTTTTCCCTTCTTTGCTTAAAACTGGTTTTCCATCTGAGCTCTTGATATTACCGATGGTGTACAAAGTTTGAAGTAAATCCGTGATCCTAACATCATGGGCCTCTCCTTGTCAGTTCAGTCTCTCTTCATCAGTTATGTGATCTACACATCTAATCTTCAGTATTCTCCTGTAGTATCATATTCTGAAAGCTTCTGTTTATTACTTATCTGTTTACCATATATGATTCACTCCCAAATAAGGCTACACTCCAGAAAAATGCTTTCAGGAATGGTTTCCTAATATTTGAATTTTTGTTAGATGTTAACATAAGAGTTGTGTTTTTAAAGCAAGTACCATTTTGAAATAAAAGTAAAAGTAGTACACTTTTCTTAGAAATTTTATTTTTGTGTAGAAATCTCTAGTTTAATCTACTCTTCTACATAATTCTCACCAATATTAAGGCACTTATCCTCTCATAAGCTAGCTTTGAATCCCGTCCTCATAGAAACCTGCAGTCTGAGCATAACATTCGATAATTTAAATGTTCTGTAACAATTGCATAAAGCACACGTCTTGATGCTTGAGGAAATATATCACATCATAAAACACCTGTTCTCTCTCACTTTTTCATTTACTCTCTGCACCAAATCATCAGTAATGACTAAAGGCCACCCACTTTGTTCCTCATCATCCACATTCATACAACTATCTTTATAAGCTCCCACTCATTTCCATACCATCCCATTGCTCATAAGTGAGAGGAAGTGTGCTTTATGCAATTGCTATAGAATGTTTAAATTACTGGAAGTTGGCTCAGGTGACAGATTTCTGCAAGGAAGGATTCAAAAGCTGGTTGAACAATATGACAAGTGGCTTAATATTGGTGAGAACTATGTATAAAAGTAGACTGAAGTACAGGCTTTCACATAAAAATAAAATTGCCAAGAAAAGTCCTCATGTTTAAGTTTTATTTCAGAATGTTACTTACTTAAGAAACACACCTCGCATTTGGCTTTTTCAGGAGAGGTTTTCTTCCTCTTGTCAGTCTGCATTCTTATCCTCTTTACTTCTTTCAGTTATTTTGCTACTCAAAAAGGAAAACTCATCTCCTATTTTCAACATCTTTGGATCATACCTAGTAGATATGATACAAAGATCAGAAATGTTTAGAACCCAGAGTTGAGACCCCTTCTGTGTCAGGATGATGGAGTGTGAAGCATGGCAGAGCAGGCCGGTAGGTGCACTAGGCGCAAATGGCACAACATTAGTGGGACAAGAATTTATTACATTACAGTTTACTATTACATATTCTTCTCCTTGTCAGCACCTATGCTGGCAGCAGTGCAATGCAGAGCCTTGGGACTTACTGATGCTTTCTCTGCAATCCATGGTGGATGTCACCGAGCAACATCTGACTCACGTTATCACTGTGTTGGAGATCAGTATGGCCTGTACGACAGTTGTTGCTGCCCGGGACAATAATTGTGTTTTACCAGAGCATTCTTATAGATATTGAAGAGATGTGCTCAGGTAATCTTTCAGCAGGTTTGCAATGTGTGGAGATGAACAACAGCACAGCCCTATCACCAAGGAAGGCAGGGGAGTTAATAACTACTTACAGGTACTAGTTGGGGACAGCAGCAGTTATGCCATGACAGTTGGAAATGTGCAAAACACCTTCAGTTCAGCTCAGCAAGCCAGAGGTACAAGTCCACAAGTCTTCTAAACAATAGTTATGAGGTCAGCAGGTCACAGCAAGTACAGTAGACTAGACAAGTAGCAGTCTTGAAGAGTCATCGTGGTGAACAGTAGCAGCACATCACAGATCTGGCCTTGTAACTTGGGTACTGCAAAATAAAGGTGGAGACCAAAGCTCTGATGCCTAAGTATTTATTACTGCTTGTCTTGACAATGATGTGTCTGGCTGGCAATGACTGAATGTGTTACTTTTCTGGGCTTGTCAGCAGGCTTCACCGTGCCTTTATTCTGCAACAATGGCTTTTGTGGCTTTAGCTTTTGACTTTCTGCAATATCTTCCAGTTTTGTCCTGCTTTCTGCAATGTTGACATTCTGCCTGTTTGTCATTTTTGTTGCGATATGGGGCATTGGCCTGGCTTACCTTGGCTTGGTGCTGGCTGGAGAGGACCACGAGAAAATTTTGCATTTTCCCACAATACATTTTGGTTGTTTAACAGACAACACAAACCTCAAATAAGCCTAAATTTTCAGTTAGACACTTATCAGAACCAAAATATATTAATACAAGAGTTCTACAGGATAATGTATGAGGACCAAAACTATTCTGGTAATACATTAATGACTTTGCACAGAGCTAGGTGGGACTATCCCACTTGTTCTTAAAAAATTTCAGGCATCAATATTATTTTTTCTGTTATCTAATCTCAGTTAACACATACATATACAATATATAATAATAATAATAATAATAATAATAATAATAATAATAATAACAATAACAATAATAATCCCCGTGGAGGCCCGGGAAAAGAATAGGCCTCCAGTATGTTCTGCCAGTCGTAAAAGGCGACGAAAAGAACAAACCACTAATAGGGCTAACCCCCCTTTTAGTGTGATTAGTTGGTTCAGGACAGAACTAAAGAAGCCTCGGACAAGCGCCGTCATGGTCGGGGACGACGCTTGAACCCTATGCCCGCCCACAATGGTAACGACACTGCTAGCCAACTGGAAAGTGATTTAAATCCAAATAGAGGTGTTTTGCAGGATATGCTTCCTGCAACCACCCTAGAAGGAAAACAAAGACAGAGGATGAGATGGTCAGATGAAGTTAATCGACACCTCATGTTCTGTTATTACCAAGCAACAAACCTAGGAACCAACACAACTGGATACAGATCACAAGTATACACAACATTTATTACCAGATACCCAGAATTAAAATTTTTAACAGAACAACGACTAGCTGATCAGATCTGTGTAATAATAAAAAATAACAGGATACCCCAGTCAGAATTAGAAAACATCAAACAACAAGTACAACAAATACTGGAACAAAATAATGTGCCATCAGAAGAAGAAGAAAATACAGTAATGGACTCAAACATCCCAGAGCAAACAAACAAAGAACAACACGCACCAATTAAACAATCAGAGGAAAACGAAATCTTAAGACAGCTACCAGAACAAGCACAAATAGAACACGAAGTGACACAGATATTAGATATAGAAGAAAAATTTCAGCAAACATATATAGAATACAAAGACACAAATACAGACATTAGACCATTCTTGCATAGACCACCAAATAACCCACAAGTCGAAACAATCATACACAACAAAATAAATGAAAACACAACTATGGAAGAGTTACAACTACTGGTTTATATAGGAGCACTCACTACACTAAATATACACACTAGGCAGAGATCAGAACCAACCAACACACAGAAGAAACCCACAAAACCAGCATGGCAACACAGGCTACAGATCAGAATAGAAAAACTGAGAAAAGACATCGGACAGCTAACTCAATTTATAAGAAATGAAATCTCGGAAAAAAAACGAAAAAGGTTAGGTAAAATCTCACAACAAGAAGCGACAGAGCAATTAGATGAAAAGAAGCAGAAACTACAAGCATTAGCCAAACGACTCAGAAGATACAAAAAAAGTGAAAATAGAAGGAAACAAAACCAAACATTCAACACAAACCAAAAGAAATTTTACCAGACAATAGATAACACACACATTAAAATAAACAATCCACCAAACATAACAGACATGGAACACTTCTGGAGCAACATATGGTCAAACCTGGTACAACATAACAGGCATGCACGGTGGATACAAGCAGAAACAGACACATACAAGATGATACCACAAATGCCTGAAGCGATAATTTTGCAACATGAAGTCACCCAAGCAATTAATTCTACTCACAATTGGAAAGCCCCTGGAAATGATAAAATAGCAAATTTCTGGTTAAAGAAGTTCACCTCAACACATTCACATCTAACTAAATTATTTAACAGTTACATTGCAGACCCATACACATTCCCTGATACACTTACACATGGAATAACATATCTGAAACCTAAAGATCAAGCAGACACATCAAACCCAGCTAAATATGGCCCCATAACATGCCTACCAACAATATACAAAATATTAACTTCAGTCATTAAACAGAAATTAATGACACATACAACACAGAACAAAATTATAAATGAAGAACAAAAAGGCTGTTGCAAAGGAGCACGAGGATGTAAAGAGCAACTGATAATAGATGCAGAGGTGACATATCAAGCTAAAACTAAACAAAGGTCGCTACACTACGCATACATTGATTACCAAAAAGCTTTTGATAGTGTACCCCACTCATGGTTACTACAAATATTGGAAATATACAAAGTAGATCCTAAATTGATACAGTTCCTAAACATAGTAATGAAAAATTGGAAAACCACACTTAATATCCAAACAAATTCAAATAATATCACATCACAGCCAATACAGATTAAGCGTGGAATATACCAAGGAGACTCATTATGTCCTTTCTGGTTCTGCCTTGCTCTGAACCCACTATCCAACATGCTAAATAATGCAAATTATGGATACAATATTACTGGAACATACCCACACAAAATCACACATTTACTATACATGGATGATCTAAAAGTACTGGCAGCAACAAATCAACAACTCAACCAATTACTAAAGATAACAGAAGGATTCAGCAATGATATAATTATGGCTTTTGGAACAGGCAAATGTAAGAAAAATAGCATAGTCAAGGGGAAACACACTAAACAAGAAGATTACATATTGGATAACCACAGCGACTGCATAGAAGCGATGGAAAAAACGGATGCCTATAAATATCTAGGATACAGACAAAAAATAGGAATAGATAATACAAATATTAAAGAAGAACTAAAAGAAAAATATAGACAAAGACTAACAAAAATACTGAAAACAGAATTGACAGCAAGAAACAAGACAAAAGCTATAAATACTTATGCTATACCAATATTGACCTACTCATTTTGAGTAGTGAAATGGAGTAACACAGACCTAGAAGCACTCAATACACTTACATGATCACAGTGCCACAAATATAGAATACATCACATACATTCAGCAACAGAAAGATTCACATTAAGCAGAAAGGAAGGAGGAAGGGGATTTATCGACATAAAAAACCTACATTATGGACAGGTAGACAATTTAAGAAAATTCCTTATAGAATGTGCAGAAACTAGCAAAATACACAAAGCAATCACTCATATAAATACATCAGCCACACCATTGCAATTTCATAACCACTTCTACAACCCTTTAGATCACATAACATCAACAGATACAAAGAAAGTAAATTGGATAAAGAAAACACTACATGGCAAGCACCCGTATCATCTAACACAGCCACACATTGATCAAGATGCATCCAACACATGGCTAAGAAAAGGCAATATATACAGTGAGACGGAAGGATTCATGATTGCAATACAGGATCAAACAATAAACACCAGATATTACAGCAAGCATATTATTAAAGATCCCAATAGCACAACATATAAATGCAGACTTTGCAAACAACAAATAGAAATAGTAGATCACATCACAAGTGGATGTACAATACTAGCAAATACAGAATACCCCAGAAGACATGACAATGTAGCAAAAATAATACATCAACAACTTGCCATACAACATAAACTAATAAAACAACACGTTCCCACATACAAGTATGCACCACAAAATGTACAGGAGAATGATGAATACAAATCATACTGGAACAGAACCATTATAACAGATAAAACAACACCACATAACAAACCTGACATCATACTCACCAATAAAAAGAAGAAATTAACACAACTAATCGAAATATCCATACCCAATACAACAAATATACAAAAGAAAACAGGAGAAAAAATTGAAAAATACATCCAACTGGCTGAGGAAGTCAAGGACATGTGGCATCAGGATAAAGTTGACATTATATCAATTATACTATCAACTACAGGAGTCATACTGCACAATATCCACCAGTATATCAAGACAATACAGCTACATCCAAACGTATGTATACAACTACAGAAATCTGTAATTATTGATACATGTTCAATTACCCGAAAGTTCCTAAATGCAATATAACATATACCATAGAGTTAAAAGGAAGTCATGCTTGATCAAGGTCCGCGTCACTTTCCATTTTTAACCAGACATAACGTCTGAGAAAGGAAAGAAATAATAATAATACTATAATAAATATGCAATAGTTAATCAAAAATACGAGAGAAGGAAAGTTGCTACTCACCATATAGCGGAGATGCTGAGTCGCAATAGGCACAATAAATAGATTCACACAATCACAGCTTTCAGCCATTAAGGCCTTTGTCAGCAGTAGACACACATACACACACGCACACACACTCTCTCACGCAAGCACAACCTGCACACACATCTGCAGTCTCAGAGAGCTGAAACTACACTGTGAGCAGCAGTACCAGCGCGTGATGGGAGTGGCGACTGGGTGGGGGTAAGGAGGAGGCTGGGGCAGGGAGGGGGAGGGATAGTATGGTGGGAGTGGCGGACAGTGAAGTGTTGCGGTTTAGACGGAGGGTAGGAGAGAAAATGCAGAGGGGGAATGGGGTAACTAGCGGAAAGGAGAGAAATAAAAATAAAAATAAAAGAAATTAAAAGACTGGGTGTGGTGGTGAAATGACAGCTGTGTAGTGTTGGAATGGGAACAGGGAGGGGGCTGTATGGGTGAGGACAGTGACTAATGAAGCTTGAGGCCAGAGGGGTTACGGGAACGTAGGATGTATTGCAGGGAATGTTCCCACTTGCACAATTCAGAAAAGCTGGTGTTGGTGGGAAGGATCCTTATGGCACAGGCTGTGAAGCAGTCATTGAGATGAGGGGTATCATGTTTGTCAGCGTGTTCAGCTACAGGGTGGTCCACTTGCTTTTTGGCCACAGTTTGTCAGTGGCCGTTCGTGCGGACAGACAGCTTGTTGGTTGTTATGCCTACATAGAATGCAGCACAGTGGTTGCAGCTTAGCTTGCAGATCACATGACTGGTTTCACAGGTAGCCCTGCCTTTGAAGTGATAGGCAATGTTAGTGACCGAACTGGAGTAGGTGGTGGTAGGAGGATGGATGGGACAGGTCTTGCATCTAGGTCTATTACAGGGGTATGAGCCATGAGGTAAGGGATTGGGAGCAGGGATTGTGTAAGGATGGACGAGTATATTGTGTAGGTTCGGTGGACGGCGGAATACCATGGTTGGAAGGGTGGGAAGGATAATGGGTAGGACATTTCTCATTTCAGGTCACAACGAGAGGTAATCGAAACCCTGGTGGAGAATGTAATTCAGTTGCTCCAGTCCCGGATGGTACTGAGTTAGGAGGAGAATGCCCCTCTGTGGCCTGACTGTGGGACTTTGGGAGGTGGTGGGAGACTGGAAAGATAAGGCATGGGAGATTTGTTTTTGTACAAGGATGGGAGGATAATTACGGTCAGTGAAGGCTTCAGTGAGACCCTCGTATATTTAGAGAGGGACTGCTAGTCACTGCAGATGCGATGACCATGGGTGGCTATGCTGTACGGAAGGGACTTCTTGGAATGAAACGGGTGACAGCTGTTGAAGTGGAGGTATTGCTGGTGGTTAGTAGGTTTGATATGGACAGAGGTACTGATGTAGCCATCTCTGAGGCGGAGATTAACATCTAGGAAGGTGGCTTGTTGTGTTGAGTAAGGTAGGTGAAGCAAATGGGGGAGAAGTTGTTGAGGTTCTGGAGGAATGTGAATAAGGTGCCCTCACCTTCAATCCCAATAGCAAAGATGTCATCAATGAATCTGAGCCAGGTGCGGGGTTTAGGATTCTGGGTTTTTAGGAAGGATTCCTCTGGATGGCCCATGAATAGGTTAGCATAGGATGGTGCCATGCGGGTGTCCATAGCCGTACCATGGGTTTGTTTGTAGGTAATGCCTTCAAAGGAGAAGTAATTGTGGGTGACGATATAGTTGGTCTTGGAGATTAGGAAGGAGGTTGTTGGTTTGGAATCCATAGGGCATCTGGAAAGGTAGTATTTGATAGCAGTAAGGCCATGGGCATTAGGAATGTTAGTGTACAGTGAGGTGGCATCAATAGGGATGAGCAGGGCACCGTGTGGTAAAGGGAGTTTTTTAGATGTTGTTGTTGTGGTCTTCAGTCCTGAGACTGGTTTGATGCAGCTCTCCATGCTACTCTATCCTGTGAAAGCTTCTTCATCTCCCAGTACCTCCTGCAGCCTACATCCTTCTGAATCTGCTTTACTGTATTCATCTCTTGGCCTCCCTCTACGATTTTTACCCTCCATGCTGCCCTCCAATACTAAATTGGTGATCCCTCGATGTCTCAGAACACGTCCTACCAACCGATCCCTTCTGCTAGTCAAGTTGTGCCATAAGCTCCTCTTCTCCCCAATTCTATTCAATACCTCCTCATTAGTTATGTGATCTACCCATCTAATCTTCAGCATTCTTCTGTAGCACCACATTTTGAAAGCTTCTATTCTCTTCTTGTCCGAACTATTTATCGTCCACGTTTCATTTCCATACATGGCTACACTCCATACAAATACTTTCAGAAACGACTTCCTGACATATAAATCTATACTCGATGTTAACAAATTTTTCTTCTTCAGAAACGCTTTCCTTGCCATTGCCAGTCTACATTTTATATCCTCTCTACTTCGACCGTCATCAGTTATTTTGCTCCCCAAGTAGCAAAACTCCTTTACTAGTTTAAGTGTCTCATTTCCTAATCTAATTCCCTCAGCATCACCCGACTTAATTCGACTACATTCCATTATCCTTGTTTTGCTTTTGTTGATGTTCATCTTATACCCTCCTTTCAAGACACTGTCCATTCCGTTCAACCGCTCTTCCAAGTCCTTTGCTGTCTCTGACAGAATTACAATGTCATCGGTGAACCTCAAAGTTTTTATTTCTTCTCCATGGATTTTAATACCTACTCTGAACTTTTCTTTTGTTTCCTTTGTTGCTTGCTCAATATACAGATTGAATAACATCGGGGATAGGCTACAACCCTGTCTCACTCCCTTCTCAACCACTTCTTCTGTTTTATACCCCTCAACTCTTATAACTGTCATCTGCTTTCTGTACAAATTGTAAATAGCCTTTCGCTCCCTGTATTTTACCCCTGCCACCTTCAGAATTTGAAAGAGAGTATTCCAATCAACATTGTCAAAAGCTTTCTCTAAGTCTACAAACGCTAGAAATGTAGGTTTGCCTTTCCTTAATCTTTCTTCTAAGATAAGTTGTAGGGTCAGTATTGCCTCATGTGTTCCAGTATTTCTACGGAATCCAATCTGATCTTCCCCGAGGTCGGCTTCTATCAGTTTTTCCATTCGTCTGTAAAGAATACGCATTAGTATTTTGCAGCTGTGACTTATTAAACTGATAGTTTGGTAATTTTCACATCTGTCAACACCTGCTTTCTTTGGGATTGGAATTATTATATTCTTCTTGAAGTCTGAGGTTATTTCGCCTGTCTCATACATTTTTCTCACCAGATGGTAGAGTTTTGTCAGGACTGGCTCTCCCAAGGCTGTCAGTAGTTCTAATGGGATGTTGTCTACTCCGGGGGCCTAGTTTCGACTCAGGTCTTTGAGTGCTCTGTCAAACTCTTCACGCAGTATCTTATCTCCCATTTCATCTTCATCTACATCCTCTTCCATTTCCATAATATTGTCCTCAAGTACATCGTCCTTGTATAGACCCTCTATGACTCCTTGCACCTTTCTGCTTTCCCTTCTTTGCTTAGAACTGGGTTTCCATCAAAGCTCTTGATATTCATACATGTGGTTATTCTTTCTCCAAAGATCTCTTTAATTTTCCTGTAGGCAGTATCTATCTTACCCCTAGTGAGATAAGCCTCTACATCTTTACATTTGTCTTCTAGCCATCCCTGCTTAGCCATTTTGCACTTCCTGTCAATCTCATTTTTGATACGTTTGTATTCCTTTTTGCCTGCTTCATTTACTGCATTTTTATATTTTCTCCTTTCATCAATTAAATTCAATATTTCTTCTGTTACCCAAGGGTATCTACTAGCCCTTGTCTTTTTACCTATTTGATTCTCTGCTGCCTTCACTATTTCATCCCTCAAAGCTACCCATTCTTCTTCTACTGTATTTCTTTCCCCCATTCCTTTCAATTGTTCCCTTATGCTCTCCCTGAAACTCTGTACAACCTCTGGTTCTTTCAGTTTATCCAGGTCCCATCTCCTTAAATTCCCACCTTTTTGCAGTTTCTTCAATTTTAATCTACAGTTCATAACCAATAGATTGTGGTCAGAGTCCACATCTGCCACAGGAAATGTCTTACAATTTAAAACCTGGTTTCTAAATCTCTGTCTTACCATTATATAATCTATCTGACACCATTTAGTATCTCCAGGGTTCTTCCATGTATACAACCTTCTTTCATGATTCTTAAACCAAGTGTTAGCTGTGATTAAGTTATGCTCTGTGCAAAATTCTACCAGGCGGCTTCCTCTTTCATTTCTTAGCCCCAATCCATATTCACCTACTATGTTTCCTTCTCTCCCTTTTCCTACTCTTGAATTCCAGTCACCCATGACTATTAAATTTTTGTCTCCCTTCACTACCTGAATAATTTCTTGTATCTCATCATACATTTCATCAATGTCTTCGTCATCTGCAGAGCTAGTTGGCATATAAACTTGTACTACTGTAGTAGGCGTGGGCTTCGTGTCTATCTTGGCCACAATAATGCGTTCACTATGCTGTTTGTAGTAGCTTACCCGTACTCCTATTTTTTTACTCATTATTAAACCTACTCCTGCATTACCCTTATTTGATTTTGTATTTATAACCCTGTATTCACCTGACCAAAAGTCTTGTTCCTCCTGCCACCGAACTTCACTAATTCCCACTATATCTAACTTCAGCCTATCCATTTCCCTTTTTAAATTTTCTAACCTACCTGCCCGATTAAGGGATCTGACATTCCATGCTCTGGTCCATAGAACGCCAGTTTTCTTTCTCCTGATAACAATATGTTCTTGAGTAGTCCCCGCCCAGAGATCCGAATGGGGGACTATTTTACCTCCAGAATATTTTACCCAAGAGGACGCCATCATCATACAGTAAAGCTGCATGCCCTCGGGAAAAATTACGGCTGTAGTTTCCCCTTGCTTTCAGCCGTTCGCAGTACCAGAACATCAAGGCCATTTTGGTTAGTGTTACAAGGCCAGCTCAGTCAATCATCCAGACTGTTGCCCCTGCAACTACTGAAAAGGCTGCAGCCCCTCTTCAGGAACCACACGTTTGTCTGGTCTCTCAACAGATACTCCTCCGTTGTGGTTGCATCTACGTTACAGCTATCAGTATCACTGAGGCACACAAGCCTCCCCACCAACAGCAAGGTCCATGGTTTATGGGGGGGGGGATACAGGAGTATAGGTTCCGGGTAATAGGTTGAAGGTGTTGGTCTACGAGAGCAGAGATTCTCTCAGTGGGGCACAGTAACCGGCCTGAATGGGGCGTCCTGGGTGGTTGGGTTTATGGACTTTAGGAAGCATGTAGAAGGTGGGAATGCGGGAAGTGGTAGAGGTAAGTAGAGAGATGGATGCTGGTGAGAGGTTCTGGGATGGGCCTAAGGATTTGAGTAGTGACTGGACTGCCACTCACCCTATGGTCAGGGCAGACCCACTACATCAGATACACTAGAAGGTGCCTCAACAGCAGAGCCTGTGGTGAAACAAATGATACCTGAGCTGTTCCAGGCAATGCACCAGTTTCCCCGCCACCGCTACACCTGAATGCAGCAGCCTGAAGACAGCTGACCATAGTTAAAAGCACCTTCAGCCAATCATGAACTGCAGCCAGCTTCTCTTGTGTCCAACACACACCCTATCCACCCTACCATTTCTAACTTAAGAATTAAACTATGAAAACAAACAAAAAAAAGGTAAATATGTGTCTTACTACTGTTTGACAGAGGCTGATGGCTTCTCCCCGCTCTAATAACATTATATTGAATATATTGTGTGTTTTTACCTAAGTGCTGGAATAATTTAATAACCTGTTTATGCACTTTAAAGAAATTTCACCTTCAACTTCTTATGTGTATATGCAATACCTAATAGACTTACAGTAAGCCTCTATTCCCTATTTTAAGTTTATTAGTACCAGAGATTACTGGTTCTCATTTACATAAGTTGAGATTAATTTGGAACCCTCTCACCACATCCCCCTTGTCCCTTCCCTTCCCTCCATCTCTTGCCCATACCACCCTTTTTAATACTGTACTTTTGTTCCAATGTGATCTTTGCACTCTCAATTGCAATTATTAGTTTTCCTAAGGGAATAAAAATCATTTAGCATGATGTACTGTTTTTATGGTTTTTCAGTTGATTTTTGTTAATTATCTGTCAAAATATGACAAATGAAATCAGCACTTCTACAACCAAGTCAATTAGTGATATGTTATTACAGCTAATTATGTGATAGCAGAATGCTGTGAGTTGAAAGCTCTAGTGTTATGATAGATAACATTTGGCATGAAACTCTGAAGTAAAGTTTTTTTCTCTGGTATGTTAACTTATTTGCCTATGAATCTAAATACGGTTAATGTGTCATACATATTTTGTGATGTTTCTGGGCAGATATTCTGATGATGAGCAATGTCTGAAATGCATTACTAATTAGTGGTCAAAAGTGGCTAAAACAAATACTGTTGTTTGCTTAACATTTTCTGGTGATTTACCCATAATAATTTAATCCTTGCACACTAAAATAAAAGTAACTTCCTGTACAGATATAATGGTACATTGTACTTGGAAATTCAATCTTTATTTTTTGTTTCATAGTCCTGCTAGTGTTTCAGTTTGTATTTATTTTATTTATTTTTAATTGAATTATTATAAATTTTTTTCTGTTTTCAGTGTGTTCACTTAAATTATGAATAATTTAAAAGTACATAAAACATTAATCATGTAACCTGCTGAAATACTAAGAAGAACTTCCAGAATTTCTGTAGAATGAGTTAACACCATTATTCTGATCACTGTATGGAAAACTATCGAAACAATCATTTTAACTCTTTCACTTTACAATTTATTACTGTATTTGGTGAGATGAATTTGTATAAGATACATTACTTCCGAAAAGCTGCTAGCAACCAAAACATTTTTATTGAAAATGTATGTACAATATTATGCAAGTGTTTATTTAGGCAAATAGTAATATTATTTAAATAAACTGAAAGTTAGTTGTTTCTGTACGCTGCAAGATTTTGAAATATATTCCAATTAATTCACAAAATTTACTTCCTTTATGCAATTTTCAAGTGCATGTTTACTTCAATGATACTTACTCTTTCCTTTCACTTGCCTCTTTTTTTTCCATCATCTCAGTTAACTTCCTTCATTTCATTCTTTTACAAACGTCTGCCAAGTCATCAGGCGTAGCCTAGCTAACCTATAACCAATGTGGCGGGGTCATACAGATGCCAGGGAATTTTTTTTATGTTTAGATTGAATGCTTGTAAAATTGTAGTGCTGTAGGTCTGCATACTTTGCACTCTGAAGTGTAAAACCAAGTGGTTGTGTTTAGAGCAGGTAAGTTTGGGGCCAGACTGACCCCACCATACTGCTTGTGGGATTTCTCTAACGAACTGTTTCCTGTTCCTGCAGACTGAAACGATGTTATATTCTCACAAAGAAATGAAAATAAGTGATAAACTCGATGAATGGCTACAGTCTATCATTGACTAAGTACAGCTACACACACTGATTAATGAGAACAATTTGACCACCTACCTAATAGCCGGTATGTCTATCTTCAGCACAGATAACAGTGATGATGCATTTTGCACGGAATCAATGAAGCCTTGATAGATCGCTGGAGGGAGTTGGCACCACATTTGCACACACAAGTCACCTAATTGTTGCAAATTCTGGGGAGTGAGCTGATGCCATGTTCAAGTTCGATCACATGCCAGTCTGTGTGATGGGCAAAATCAAGTATGTCTGTATGATCACCCTGTGTGAATGAGTTCTTAAATGCAAAATTTAGGACTTCTGCCTTCCTTTTGCCCTGTTGTACAGAAAGTAACCAGCTACAACTCCGAGTCGGGCCTTTATCCGGATTATATAGCAGCCATGACAGTAATTCAGAGTTCGGTGAAGAAGAAGAAAATGAAAACGAGGTAGAAAATGAAGAGGTGTTGGAAGAGGTCATATTTTGATCTAGCACTTATCTGGCATTGGTCCTGCATAGGTCTCCAAAATTCTTGTTCTGAATGCAGCATCTGGTCATTCCATGTAATGAGTAATATTTTCAAAGAAATTCTTAGGGCAATGAATGATTTTTTCTTCTTTTTGTGAATCCATCAGAGGTGGGATATAGGACTGCAGCTGGCTTTAAATTCTTGTGAAAAACCTTGTACCAAACAGCTGTATTTCTTTTTATAAATCCTTTACTATATACAACTAGTTTTGGCACCCCATTAATCTGAAGGCTATATGTAAACTACTGGATAAATATATCACATAGTTGGTCTGCATTGTGCAGGTGCCACCAGTTTTTTTACTAGATTCCATGGACTTCTTCAGACTGACGTGGCACCTCAGTCGTAAGACAACTAGTTATATTTCTACAATTATATGCAAGGTATCCATTCTTTCAGACATGCAAAAGAACAGTCACCATGCATACAATTGTATCTATACATAGCCTAGCTTGGCAATGGGGAACTTTCTTCAGTTCAGATGCACTCATATACTCAGAGCCATTTGCAGGAATATCTCATGGATACAGTGAGTGAGATGGACTGCTGTAGTGAGGGTACTACTGCAGTAGTAGTGACATATGGAATTTTGCGTCGGATAGGAGACTTGCTCAGGTAGTCCGCATAGTCGTGATGGGCACTGTGTCTAGGTAGTGAAGTAGTCAGTGCAACTGCCTTGAGAGCAGGAGACACAGGTTCAAATCCCAATCCAGTAAAAATTTTCTTGTGTCACCAATGATATAGGTCAACACAGCAAGAAAGCATTTAATAAAATTATCATAATACTTTTATGTCAGAGGCATCCACATGGAACTGAAGGAGACATTCACAGAATCTAATAAAAAACTGCTGGGACATACACAATGCAGGCAAAATATGTAGACATGTTTTTCTGGTGGTTTGCATACAGCCTTAAGATGGCTGCCATTGGGTCACCGAAACTACATGCATGTAATTATGGATTGATCATAGAAAAACAGCTGTTTGATACAAAGTTTTTCACAAGAACAAATGAAAAAATTCTGAAAAACCAGACTATTTCTCCAACAGAAAATACCTGATTGGTGATATATGTCATGCAATTTAAGGCACTCTTGAGATTATTATCCTATTCAGCTTTCTTAAAGTAAAAATGTATATGCAATGATGCCTGCACAAGTTTATCTTGCTGTCAATCTTTTCTATAACTTTTGCAAGTTTTATGATAAAATTTATATGAAAAGTTTTCTGTACATGTTAATTCATCCGACAGATTTGGTTCTTAAGGTTTCAAGAAAATATAACATTTCCATATATTATGCACATGTCAGAACCATTTCAATGTAAACATTTCAATTATGGTGAGGAGTATACGATTTTTAACACGCTTCACAAGTTTGATTTTAATTGCTTTAACCAAAGAAAACTAAGTTGAACCTCTTGCATATCCCACTTTTGTATATTATCCCTTAACTGTCACAAAGTTGCCAGCATTCATGGCAGATGGCAATGCTGTGGCTAGTATTAGCCTCACAGCACTTACCATGTTAAGTAATTAGCAAACATTATTAACTGAATTATTGGGCAAAAACATTCCATTAAAGGAAAATTCCTCACAGACAGATATTAGAATTTTGGCTGCACTTTTTAAACAAGACTTCTAGATGCATATACTTCATGCTCATGGTCCCAAAAAGCAGTTAACACATCAACTGCAGTATTGTCACTACAAGCCACCCACCTGATGCCATATGCCTGGTGACAAAACATCCATCACCAAGCATGTCGTAACTGATATGTTAAATATAGAAAATTAGACCAAGAAAGTCAGCAAAATAAATTCTCGGGGACTGTTTTAATATAAAAAATAATAACTGGAACTGAATAAACAATTTTCAACTTGTCCAAGCAGATTTTGCTTTTTGGCTTCATTCAGTTGTCAACTAGAAAACATTCGTACTGGAGGATTCTGGCGAATACTCATACTTTACCTGTGAAAAATAGCAAAACCATTTGAAATTACTATGTACATAGTCCAATTAATGTTATAGTTTCGTAGATATTTCAGTTACATTCTGTTAACTATATGCAGTAGGATAAATGGGTCAAAAGAAACACACAAACAGTGACATTTTCTTTATTAACAACACCTGGATTTCCACATCACCCTGAGGTACCGAGTATGATGCGTTACTCATTCTTTTACATGGCGAGTTTCCCCAGTAGGCCTATAAACTATGATACACAAACATGCGCACACAACTGTAGGACAGATAAATTTAATTCTTAGAGTACGTGTGATCAAAGCCAACATGTACACTCAACACTTCACTCTCAGGTTGCACCAAAACACTTGCAACATTTTTTTCATCCAGGATTGGTTTACCAAAGACACTTTTTGGACTGAAGTTCTGTTTATTAGATGTTTGTTGCACTGGCGCTTCCTCATTGCTGGCACAGTGTTGACCTTCTTTCTTGGAGCGAGAGTTAACAAGTGACAGCAATTTCTTCCCACAGCTTCAGAATTTGCTCACTATCTCCCAGTGCAGAACAACATTGCACCAAATTACTGAATGCACAAAGAACGAAATTCTATAGTTTTATCAGAAACATTCCTACTATTGAATAGTAAAAACTAATAATTATACGGTGTTTCTTACCGTCCATTGACTGGAATACAATCTTTTCATCTGCAGTTCGAACCATGTGTATTTCTCCACATGTGCTCTCAAACTAGCCAATGTATTGAAGGAATAGCTGCAGTTGTCTTGTGGGCACTTAATCTTATCTTCTGTATTTGGCTCTACATCATGCATTTTCCTGATGTGCGCGTATAATGTTTTTCGAAGCTGAAATGCTTTATCGCACACAAAACACGTGTTGGAATCTGCCATTATAGACATAGTCCTAGAACACACAACAGTGAAGTACAACAACGAGTTAGTCACACAACGTCTCGGCAGACATATGGCCTCGTTTAAAGAACAGTGCGTTTCAGAAAGTAGAAACGATCTGGATTGGCATGTGTGGGAAATGATGTCATGGCACGATGTGGCCAATCAGCAAGCCCGATTCCTCGGCGTCCCCTAGATGCAAGTGTTAAATCCTATCACCTCTGATCTTTGTAACCAAAATTTCTATTTAGCTAAAAGTCAAGTTAATAATTAAGTCTACTTCCTGAAAATGTGGTTAATGTTTATTGCACATCACTGTCTCCTATCTTACTTTTAAGTTCCCTGGGAGAAAAAAAAAGCTTCAATATTTGGTCACTATACTGTGGAATATTCTGCTGCCAAAGATCTTCACTTTCTCAGTCACTCACATTTAAGCTTGAACAGTATTTTCATTTGTTGAAAAAATCTTCCAATAAGAACCTTTCCAAAATCCAACAATATAATGAATTAACAATATAGTGGTTGGACACTCTCTCTCTCTCTCTCTCTCTCTCTCTCTCTCTCTCTCTCTCTCTCTCTCTCTCTCCCCCCCCCCCCCCCCCTCCCCCACTCGCCCCCCCCCCCCCACTCACTCTCTCTCTCTCTCTCTCTCTCTCTCTCTCTCTCTTCAAAATTCTTTATGAATAACGGTATTGATACTGGCAGTTTTCACACAAATGCTTTTTCATCGCAGTTTTATTGACATAATATGTACAATATGTGTGTGTTCGTGATAAAAATTTAAGTTAAAGATGTTAACATGTTGATACTATGTACAGAACTGAACTTTACAAAATTACAAATTCATAACTGTTTTTTTTTTTTAAGTATAAAGCCCATGGAAGGAATTCAGTGCTCCACATATCTTTGTAGCAGCAAGTGATATCAATCAGTGGATGTAGACGGCAGTGAAATGTTTCAGTGTGTACTACTTTGTTCTTTTGATCTGGTGTTCTGGTGCTGCCTCACATCATTTGTAATTTGTGCTTTAGTGTCAATACATTAAGTTAGCTTGCTAGTGTGGAGCTTATTCTTTCTCGCCATCAATTCTATTCACTTAAGGTAGGTAGCTAAAGTGGTGACTCCGTCGAAGAACTAGAATCATTATTAACATTACCAACAGCATTACAATCAAATTGGAGCCACAGTAGGAACTTCAAAATGCAGCTGCATAGGTCGCCACAGCAGAATCAAGCTCTTAAAATGAACCTACAGTCTATACAATTCAAGGTAGGAACTTTGCAAATGTTGATCTTCTCACCTTCTGGATGAAGTGACTTTACCTATTGCTCACACAGGTAAAGAGCATATTTTTGCAACATGACAGGTTTCATTGTGTAGTGGCATATTTGGACGAGGCACAAATTATGCAAACAGAGGACTTGTTAAGTTCACAGAGTTATGAGATTCTGAAAGCAGGTTTAATTAAAGAGTATTCTTTAACCTCATAGAGCAGACTGCATAAACTGTTACAAGAGATGACGACTGGTAACATTGCCGAAACAGATTTTGGCACAACTAAAATCACTATCTGGCAGTGATTTGTACCCTAAGGCTTCCTTTTGGTTATTATGGCTTACACAGCTACCACCAACAATCAGCATTGTCTTAGCAGCACACACCGAATTATCCTTGGGAGTCTTGGCGACAAAGCCGAGACAATGACTGAATATTCAGAGCGTAAGGGTTGTAATATTGGCAAACAGACTGGCATGGCTGAAGGCCACAAACTGAGCATTACCATTATAGGTGGGCAAGGTGCCCCCAGCTCAGGTATAGTACCAGGCACACCGCTAAGCAAAGTAGAGCAACAGATGGAGTGTGTGATGGAATTACAAGCCATGGTGGCAGCTCTGAATGCGAGTGAATAGTTATTCTAGAAATAAAAGTCAACACAGATAAACAGAAACCATCACTTCAAACTTTATGATGTTGGTACAATTGGTGTTTTGGCAGAAATGCACACCAATGCATCAGTCAGTGCAATTTCCCAAACTATTTTGACAACCCCAGAAGGGCATAGGTGCCCATCACCAAAAAATCGCCCTACTACTTCTTTTTCTCCCACATCTACCATGCCGGGTTACAGGAATCGATTACAACTGTATGTGGGCAATGCGGAACATACCCGGGCATGTCATGTGAGCAGATGTTCACAGGCTCACTGTTTGATGAGTGTCAATTAATAGGTCACATATCTATGACATGTAATGGGATGCGTGGGACTATTTTTATACTGATGGAAGGCATTGACTGCTATGAAACTCAGAGGCCTATGAGAAGACAGTGAATAACATTTACGGAGGGTTTGAAAACTGTAGTTTTGAGGAGTTGCAGCTTGGAGGAGCTCAACTGGCAGATAGGAGGCAACTGAAAAAACAAACAGATTGGCCTGGCGTACATAACTGAGAAGCAGTCTCGCCAGTTAATTGTGAAGGACAACACAACTGGAACATTTTGGTAGACACAGGTGATAGTTCTGGTAACTATAACAGCTGAAAGTAATTCCAGACTTGAGATCACAGAAAGAAAAGTTTTGATACTTGGTCTTGGGTAATGCCACACATTCACAAGGCCATTCCTCTTGGCAAATCAATTTTGGGAGCTGATTTTTTTGCAACTTATCTGACTGGCTCCAGTCTTATCTTCTGACAGACTACTAGAAGTGGCTCAACTGATGCAAGTTTGCAGTAGATGTGATGTGGTACTGTAAGCATTTCTGGAGATACAGAAATCAGGAAACTGGGAATGGCTTGCAACCATGACATCCAGCACTACATTCGGTCTTCACCCAGCCCTCCAGTAATGGCCAACCCAAGCAGGCTTATGCTAGAAAAGTTCACCAGAGCTAAGTATGACATAAACAGTCAGATTAATGAAGGCATTGTGTCTCTGTCAGATAGTCAGTGGGCATCATCTATCCATCAGGAGGGGGGAGGGCAGACTGCAACAACACCATAGTAGGAGTGAGAGTTTTCAGTGTTATTGACTGCCTCAGGGCATATTACATTCACAAAGGGTGACAGGAAGACAGCTGCTATTACTACACAAATTGGTTTGCTCCATTTCAACTTTATGCCCTTTGACCTTCAAATGCTGCACAATCATCGAAAAGATTTATTCTTCCATTCCTGTTTTGTTACTTGGACGACATTCTCATCTTCTCTGACATTATGGAACAACATAAGGAGCACCTACAAACCCTTTTTCAGAGGCTTAAGGTCTCCAGAATAGTAATCAACAAAGGCAAGTGCATTTTTGGGAACAAGCATATACAGTTTCTCAGTTTCATCATTCCCATACTCAAAGACAGCTGTTGATCAGGTATTAACAGATTTAGGCAAAGAAAACTGTGAGGTGGTGGTAGCAGAGCTAGGATTATCTGATCACTCAGCTCAAATCATTAATATAAAAGTGGCTCCAGAAGAAACAAAGAAAATGCATATTTACAGACGAATTTTTTCTAAAACAAAAATAGACATGAATTTGCCAAACAGATAGCAGGACAAACATGGGACTCAGTATACTCAGAGGTAGATGCAAATGAAAAATTCAAAAATTTCATGACATTGTTTAAATTAAATTTTGAAGAAACATTTCCTAAAGTATTATGTCCATTACCAACAGCAGGAAAAAGCAAGTGGGTCACAAAAGGAATCAAAAAATCATCTGAAACACTAAAGTACCTGAGCTCCATTAAACACAGCCAAACTAATCCTGCTTTCTCACTCTTTTATAAAAGATATAGGAAAATATTGTTTGCAGCAAAGAGAGCTCATAACTCCAAAATAGTGCACTCTGCTGAAAACAAAAATAAGGCAGTATGGAAGATTGTGAAGCAGGAAACTGGTACCAAGAAAATGAATCTGTCAAACTTGAAAATCAAAGAGGAAGGGACTCTAATAAAATACCCAATATATTTGGCAAACTATATAAATGAGTATTTTAGTAGCATAGGAATAAAATTACAGGAAAATTTTCTAACAGCCCCTCAGGTCAAAAAGCCAAATAATGGTGTATCACACTCAATGGTGTTATTCCCTACAACACAGGAAGAAGTCTATAAAGCAGTCAGCAAACTGAAAAACAAAAACTCAGCTGGTCTGGATGAAGTCCCCATTTTTATAATTAAGGACTGTATCAAGAGCCTACTTCCACCTTTAGTTGATATTATAAATCAATCTTTCAAGCAGGGCTACTTTCCAGACTATTTAAAATATGCGAAATTACTACCTCTCTTCAAAAAAGGTGATGCAGGAATAATTGAAAATTATAGGCCAATTTCTCTACTATCATGCTTTGCAAAAATATTAGAAACTATTATGAAAGATAGGCTAATCAATTATTTAAATAAATACAACTTACTGTCTGTTGACCAGTTTGGATTTCGATCAGGGAAAAGCACAGAATCAGCAACAGCACACCTCACAAAACACATTCTAGAAGCATTAGATAAAGGGAACTACACAACAGGTATATTTATTGATCTAACTAAAGCGTTTGATACAGTAGACCACAACATATTGTTAAATAAGTTAGATGAACTTGGAATTAGGGGACTTGTGAAAAATTGGTTCCAGTCATATCTAAAAAATAGAAGACAGATAACTGAAATCTCACATATTTCAAGTTGCTCAAACTATATTGTAAAGTATACTTCAGACCCAAATTATGTAAATATAGGTGTCCCACAGGGTAGTGTCCTTGGCCCAGTACTATTCCTCATTTACATAAACGACTTCCCACAGAGCATCAAGCATGGACAAACAATATTGTTTGCAGATGACTCAAATGTTCTAATCAGTGACAAATCACCAGATGCACTAAAGGAAAAAGCCGAACAAACACTAAACAGTGTACGTGAGTGGGCATCCAATAATAAACTAACACTAAATCTTAAAAAAACAAATGCTGTTAACTTCTATGTCTGCAAAAAACCACACTTTAACAACTTTAAGTTAAACAATGAAACTATAGAATGTGTAGACTACACAAAATTTCTTGGTATGCATGTTGACAGTCAGTTAAAGTGGGAAGAACATATTAAAATACTTAGTAACAGAATCGCTACAGCATGCTATGCTCTGAGAATTCTGACTGCAGTTTGTGATACTACATGTGTCAGATCTGTATATTTTTCTTATATCCACTCTGTTATTACCCATGGAATAATATTTTGGGGAGTCAACAGTAAAAATATTCAAATAGTTTTCAAATTACAAAAAAGAGCAATTCGTATAATAACCAAGAGTGGCAGTAGGGCTCACTGCCTTGAACATTTCCAAAAGCTGGAAATCCTAACTGTCCCCTGTGAATACATTTTTCAAAGTGTTATATATGTAAAAAAAAACATTGACTGCTATATGAAAAATTCATTAGTACACAGCTATGAAACTAGAAACCAATTCAATCTGCATCTAGAGAGGAAAAATAAAGTTAAAACTCAGCAGAGCTTGTTGTACAATGCTGTTAAATTATACAATAAATAACCCCAAAAAATAAAAGATATTGACACAATCGGACAGTTCAAAACAAAACTAAAATTTTTTTTATTAAATAAAAGTTATTACGCAGTAACGGACTATCTGAATTAAAACATGTAGTGTAATTAAAGTAGCCTGCATTGTAATACATGAGGAAATAATTATGATATGTAATCAAAAATTGTACAGTACTATAAGAAAATTACAAATTACACAAGGATATAAAACTAATTTAAGATACCTCAAAAATGTGTGTAAATACTAATTTTATGTGTATAATTGTAGGTATATTGTATTGTATATGATTTTGCTGACGAAATCCACACAATGTAAATTGTTACATAGATTAATAAAGAAATCAATCAATCAATCAATCAATCCACAAAAGGTGTACCTCAAAACCCTGAAAAAGGACAACTCATCTGTGACTTCCTGGTTCCGAGGACCTTCAAGGAATTACAAAGATTGTTGGTAATGATTAATTTCTACTTCCACAGGCAGCTGTGAAACAGGTTCCTTTGATTGCACTTCTGAAAGGAATGTTTGTCTCAGGGTACAAGAAGGTACCATGGAAAAAGAATCTACTGGAGGTGTTTAAGGATGTTATGGCGGAGGCTGTGCTACTACACCATTCAATTCACAATGCCAAGCTGGCAGTCATGATCAACACCAGCCAGGATGTAGTTGGCACAATATTGCAACAGAGATCGATGGTGATTGGCAACCCTTCCCATTTTTTTCCCCGACCTTGTGACAGAAGCACAGCACAAATGGGGCACTCAGACCATGAATCACTAGTAACCCACACAGCTGTTAAATCCTTCAAAGAAAACCTGGAAACAAGTTATACAAATCATGCATCACTTAAAGCATTCTTTTTCAAAAGGGCAAACCTAGCATCGCCCCATCAATGTCACATAGCGGACTGTACCACACAGTACTCCATAGATGTTAGAGAATAGTGTTGCAGCTGATTATTTATCACATAATTGCACCAGTACTGGTGGCAGTCAAAGCAGACTGCTGGAAGAAAATGCCAGTTGATCAAAAGGAAGATACTGAGTGGGCTCAGTTGTTGGACAATCAGTCTCATGGTTTGGCGTTTCATACATTCCACCAACACATAAGAAAGAGGTTTTCTGTGCTTTTGATAATTTAGCACATCCAGGAATCAGGGCTTCAACTAAACTGCTGGCAAAATACATCATATGGCCTAGAAGAAGAAAGGATTCCTGCCACTGGGCTCAATGTTGTTTACAGTGTCAGAAGAGTAAGACTGGTAGACATGTGCATGCACCTACAGGAACATTCGCTGAGTCTATAGCCTGTTTCATGCAGCTACATATTGATTTGGTGTGACATCTTTCATGTTCCAAAAATTCTAGCTATGTATTGATGCTGGTGGATCAGTTTACCCATTGGCCAGAAGTGTTTTCTATTCTCAATATTTCAGCAGACACTATGGCTATGACACTACTTTCTGTCTGGCTGGTTTGCTCGTTATGGCACACCACAATTGACCACAGAAGACAACTTGAGGCTTGTCTATTTCAAGAGCTGCTGCAGACATGCGGCTGCAGTCACATTTGAACAACTAGTTAACATCCAGAAAGCAACAGATTAGTTGAAAGATTTCATTGATTTCTGAAGCCCACATTAATGGCACACAGCTCTAGGTGGACGGAAGGTTCACCTCTGGTGTTGCTATGCCTTTGATCAGCAGTGAAGGAACATCTAGGTTGTTCACCGCCAGAGTTGGTGTTTGATGAGCAAGTATGCCTATCTGCTGATATACTGACTGGCAAATCTACAATCATACCATCTGAGGAACACACGTCCAGTTTTGGTGGTCGATTAGAATGTCACAGATCAACATCACGGCAACAAAGTAGTTTTTGTACGCAAGGACCTGACCACATAAATGCACATCTTGCTATGGGATTACATTGTACATCCCTCTCTCCACGAACCTTATACAGGTCCATTCCAAGTACTGCTCAGATTGCCAAACTACTCTGTGACAGGTTGGAATGGAAGGCATGAAATGGTCTCCATACAGTGGCTTAAACCCACTGTAATGTGACACCCTCCTCTAACATTACCTTTTTTTATATAGAAATAGTAGATACCAGGAATATTTTTGAATCTTGTATAGGTGAACATTATCCCAGCTGTTTAACTAAATGAATTTCATATGATTTTGTATACAATCTATTATATTTCAGGCTGAAATGTATAAAAAGAAATTAATTTGTAAAAATTGATATGTGCTGGCTCTGTGTGTGCAGTTGGAAGTGCTCTTCTTTTAGAAATATTTGAAATTACAAAATCTTTGGCATACTTAAAATTCCTATTATTAATCTGCAAAATCTGATGATATTTATTAAATTTTTTTCTGGGCTCATTTATAAAATAATGATATAAGTTGGTGAAGATTCTTCTTTTGCCAAGAAAATTTGTAAACTCTTTGGAATACTGTTAGTACCGCAGAATGAGTTAGCAGTAGTGGGCATGCCTCTGATGGAATCGGACGTGTTTTTAATTTTGGCAATAACAATGCAATTGTTGGTTTTATGGAAGTGGAGAGTGTAAATTCAGTGTGATATAGAAGAATGGGATAAAATAAAAAAGTCATAGAAACAGAAATTACTTCATCAATTATCACATCAATTGGAATCCACAAAGTCAAAATTTCAGTCTCAAGAATCTATGCCTAGACTTGAGAACTGCAGCCAACAATGAGAAAATGAAGATAAGTAAAATTTTTTTTGTATATCTTACTCTTTTAAAACTAATGAAGAGACAGAAAATTTACTGGTGATCTGTGGGAGGGTAAGGTTACAATTGTGGGTGCCATCTGGGATCAGTTGACTGATAATGAGGCTTTGTCCATTCCAGAAGAAAAAACCACAGTGATTTGTGCCATTTGCAGTTTATATATAAGTGAAGTCCTGATCACATGAAGAAAGAAGACCTGAGAACTGCCCAACAAAGTCATATCAACAGTGGCGAGATACTATCGACAATGACGGACCAGATGAATTGAAAGAGGACTTTACAACTACACACGAGAGACAAACTATTTGTGAAATTAATTTATTTTTTTTTGTGAACTCGTGTTATTGTTAGGAAAATGAATAGAGATGAGAGTAGTAGTGATGAAGTGAAAACTGTAGGACCCAGCCAGGACATGTTCGAACCTAGTGAAAGTGTAGTGAGCAAAGAAACAGTTAAAACTGATATTTTGCAGTTGATTTTGGCAAAGCTAGAGGAAACGAAGATGGATAACAACAGCAAATTTAGTGCAGTTAATGATCAGTTAACCGAAAAATTAACTTCACTGTAAGGACAATTAAATGACCTGAAAACTGAAAACAATGGTAAAATGGACGGGGTAAAATACCAAATAGACCAACTTAGTAACCAGGTTTTGGAGCTAAAAAATGGGTTATCAGATGGATTAAGAAGTGCGAATGAAAAAGTTTGTCTTAGAAAATAAATTTATTGTTTTGAAAAATGAGCTAGTAAGTGAATCTGCACGACAGACAGAGAATGTTAATGATGTCAGAGTTGAACAGAAGAACATAGCAGAAAAAATGGAACAGAACTTAAGTAGTTAAGATAAAAAAATTTACATGTTGAAAACAATATGCAAACTAATGTAAATATTTTAGATCAAAAAATTTCAGCAGTTCAGGAAAATTTTATTTATAAAGATCTGTATTCAAACAATGGTATTACATGGTCCAACATTCCAATCAAAAGTTTTCCATCAGACAATTTACATCCACTGGATTTTCTACACTACTGTAGAATTTGTTAAAAGATGTCTTGAAGGCAAAGCTCTGTCTTGGGTAAATCTAAATTTAAGTTAACGGGAGAAATATCAAAGTTTCAAAAAAAGTATTTTAAATAAATTTTGGTTGGAAGTTGAAGAGGGGAGAATTAAAAGTGAATTTTTGAACAGTCCTAATTATAGGAATAGAGTAAGAATCAACTTAAGAAACTAACACACCTTGACAAACCATTTGGCAAAATGACATTAACTGATGCATTCAAAACAAGATTGCCAGAGAGATTGAAGTGGGATTTAGTGCACGGACCTGACAACTGTCTTGAACAATTTTTACGATATGTTGACAGGCTGGATAGGGCAGTAGAAAGAAGTATAAACCATAATAATCGAAAAGATAGAGATCACAATGGTAATAACTATAAAAACAAAGATAGTGGTAAATTCTATCAGGTAATGGTAATAGAGACAGAAATTTTGAACATTACCAGAATAGGAATAATGGGGATAACCAAGGTCCATGGGCAATTTAATAGGAGAAACAATCATAGAGGTAACTACCTGGGAAACGGCAGTCTGCCTCAATGAAGGTCCATAGTTTTGAGGCAAGGAAACACAATTACAGGACCCCCAATTTACACTTACAATTAGTCTATAATAACCGTGTTAATAATGTGGCACAGGTATCTGAAGTTGAACAGAAGGAATATAATTTTTTTCATTTATGTTTTGATCAAAAGTATGGGATAATATGTTTAATTATAGTGATGTAGGTGCTAATCACAAACCAGAATGTGAGATTAATGAGAATTTTGATGTAGTGTGTACTAATGATTTCTTCTCTTGGTCAGAAAACAGTGTTACTGATGTATGTAAAACAAGTGATGAGTGTATTGGATCTGAAGTATGTGGTATTTTTTATATAGATATGAATGATAGCTGTGAAATAACTGAGGTTGGTAAGTCTGAGACTGGTAGGTTATTGCAAATGAATGTAGGTGTGGTGTGTGACTTTGAAGGTGATAAGACTTGTGTTGTTACTGATGTTGTTAACAGAGTAATGTTGGAAGATGATGATGATGAAGATGACGATGATCAGTATCAGGTATTTGTGGAGTTTAAGAATAATGAAGTTTCAGAGTTGTTTGTGAATACAGATAAGGTAAGTGATGTTTGTGATGATGTAAATGAGAGTCATGGAATACCAATCCAGTCAATGCAGTTTTTCATTAATGTCATACAGAGTAATGATTCAAACAGTAAAGGTGAGTTATCTGCAAGCCTAGAGAGTAGGGGTGAAAACTTTTTGAAATTTTTTTGGAGCCAGATTGATAATAACATAGATAAATGTGCATTCTGGAATAAGTTAGCTGTGGTTAGTCAAAATCTGTATCCAGATTGGTGGACTGAAGTGAAAAATTATCTAAGTAGGAAGTGTAATTTTGACAGTAATATATTTTGTGTTCCTTCTGTAATAAATGATGTTAGTTGTGCTATGGGACCCATTCAGCATCTGCAATCTTTACCTGACAACGTGAGTAACCAAAGTAGTGCTATAATACCAGTAAAGTTGATAAAACCTGTAAAAACAGTGTGGATGTAGCATTTGATGAAACTGAAAGTGATCTTTTACATGAAGTGTATAATACCAGAGATGATGATTCAGATTTTGTATGTCCTTACATTAAGATTGATCAGTGGGAAGGAGACTGTTTGACTGATACAGGCAGCCCAATTAGTGGTATATCTGAACAATTTAAGAGACAAAATCCAGTACAGTAAGAATTTGGCGGAAATGTCCATTGCACATATAAAGGTAAGAAGAGCTACTAGTAAGAAACCAAGTATGTAAAATGTCAGGTACTGTTAATGTTTAGTGTAGAGGATAAGACCTATGAAAATGAATGCATAATGATCCCTAGTCTAGAAGAAAACATACACCATGTTTGTAGATTTATAAGACTATGTAATTGTGTTTTGTTCGTCCTCAATGTAGTATGTAAGATCATGTAATTTCTAGAGTTCTGTCTTATCCACTCTCTGAGTTTAAATCTATCTGTAGATTCATAAGACTATATTACAGTGTTTTGTTTGTCTGTAATTTAGTATGTAAGAGGATGATGTGAATTTTGAAGTTCTGTCTTATCTACTGACTGAGTTAAAATCTATGATACACTATATAGTTATGTTTTGTAATGGGTATGTGTTTTAGGATTTGATACATATATGCCTTGAGACTAAATGAATAGATCTGTGGCATCGATAGGTGACATCGACCACAAAAATTACAATCTTTGGAATATTAACTACTCTGATGAGCTGCCATGTTTAATTCAGTAGGCCTTTGTACTTCATGCAGTGTTCATGTGTATCAGTCTTTATGGTAAGGATATAATAGAGGGAAACATTCCATGTGGGAAAAATATATCTAAAAACAAAGATGATGTGACTTACCAAACGAAAGCGCTGGCAGGTCGATAGACACACAAACAAACACAAACATACACACAAAATTCAAGCTTTCGCAACCAACGGTTGCTTCATCAGGAAAGAGGGAAGGAGAGGGAAAGACGAAAGGATGTGGGTTTTAAGGGAGAGGGTAAGGAGTCATTCCAATCCCAGGAGCGGAAAGACTTACCTTAGGGGGAAAAAAGGACAGGTATACACTCGCACACACACTCATATCCATCCGCACATACACAGACACAAGCAGACCTTGTGTCTGTGTATGTGCGGATGGATATGGGTGTGTGTGCGAGTGTATACCTGTCCTTTTTTCCCCCTAAGGTAAGTCTTTCCGCTCCTGGGATTGGAATGACTCCTTACCCTCTCCCTTAAAACCCACATCCTTTCGTCTTTCCCTCTCCTTCCCTCTTTCCTGATGAAGCAACCGTTGGTTGCGAAAGCTTGAATTTTGTGTGTATGTTTGTGTTTGTTTGTGTGTCTATCGACCTGCCAGCGCTTTCGTTTGGTAAGTCACATTATCTTTGTTTTTAGATATAGTCTTTATGATCAAATATATATGTATATAGAAAACTTGGGAACTGTTTATTACGTATATTATGATCCATATCCAGAATCCCATATTGATGACCACGAACAAAAATATCTACGTCTTCCACGACTTCCGCGCTGGTCGCATAGAATCAACAGGTTTCACATCCAATGCCATGGCTACATCACCGGACATTCTTTACGAAAATTTGGAGGCCCAGCTCTTATGACCAGTCCAACACAACCCTCCACCACCGGTTATTTCGCAGCTAACGGACAATGATCTACGATCTTCAACGAGGATAACCTCTACTTTAGCAACTCCTCAACGATCGAGTGTTATGCAGTTACCTGAAACAATGGACACAGGCTTTGTTTTGCCGGATTACGCACAACAACAAGTGAAAAGTGAAGTGGACGCTCTACTAAATAGTGTGACGATCGATCACTTGTACGAAGTTCAAAGGGACTGAAATTCGCACACGTGCTTTGGTCCTCTACGCGCCACAACATCAGTTACAGTAGTGCTGTGTGCAACACCACCATTAGTGCAAACCACACACGCAGTCAACTATTACCAAGCTACACCAGCCTCGCCTTCTTCAAAAATCAGTAACAGACATTTTTATGCATCCAGTTCGCCAGAACAAACCACCGGATAGGTGGTCCAGTTTCGCGACCACGTGGGTACAAGTGCACCCAACATAGCCTCTTCACCCAGCAATGTTGTACTACAACAGTCCAACCGCCAACAAGTTTCACCAGTGTTTTATGGTCCTACCACGAAGGGTACGTGGCCAGTGTGTGCGGAAAACTCTCCCGACCCCCTCCCCTCACCCACGGGGGGCCTCGATTCCGACCATACAACAGCTCACTCCTTCCACAGTACTGTCTGCGTCTGCAGCACCAGCCTTCCACATCATTTCCAAGTTGGACAATGTCAGTGCTATTCCTGCAATTTCTGGTACAGTTTACGGGCCCTCGTTACATGCTGCTCGCCCATTCACTCCCACGGTACTGACCGTGCCTGCTGCATCATGTTTTCGGGCATCTTCAGAGACATTACAACCAGCTGTTGTTCCGAACATGTGTGCTAGTAACATTTCCGCCTCAGTGATGCCGTATCCCAGCATGAACTCTAGCACAGCGGTACCGCAGGCCTTCCAAGACATGCCGAAGCCACCTTCGGCTCCACCTCCAGGCCGCCTACCCAAGCTACCTCCCCTAATCAAGGAAAATACCAGTTTGATGGTTTGCACTGGTGGAACACCTCTTCGAGCTGCATCAAGTGACTGATGACAGCTCCAAGTTCCTATGTTTGGTCACACACCTTCACGACCACTCAGATTTAATTTGTGATCTCCTACTTTCGTCTACTTTCACCTCCACCTCCACCTCGACAGTACGAGTTTGCCAAGAAAACGATATTGGACTGACTTCCCTGCTCGCCACAGGAATTGATAATCAAGATTCTGTACGAGGAGCAACTGGGGGACCGCACTCCATCACAACTTTGGCACCACGTCAGGTTACTCGTGAGTGAACACACGATGCCAGATGTCACTCTGTGGGCAGTATGGTCTGCCAAGTTACCTACCGACATACAGATACATCTACTGCCACACTCTTTCGAGTCTATTGGTTCTTGCCCATGCGTCGCAGATCAGCTGTATGCACTTCTGTGCCAGAAACACCCTACTCATCCCTCACTGCTGTGTGACACTACACCTCCTGTTTACTGGCTGTCTGCAGACAGGGGCAGAGCCCGTTCTGCTTCCACGCCTTCTACACAGCCAGGCAGTACTCGTTCACTCTCTCCTCTTTCCAAGCACTCAAGACTCGCCCGCACTCCATACGTCCCAGAACAGATCAATGAGGACAAGCCTGCCCCACTATCACAGTCATCACCACTGCCACATCTGGCTCATCTGTACTGTTGGTACCACAAGATTTTTTGGGCTGAGGCCAAGAAGTGCAGGCTACCTTGCCAACAACCAAATTCCGACCACAGGAACTAAGTGAAACCGAGTCCTGCGGGGAACTTCACAGGCGTCCTCTAACATTGCACTCCATCCACTCGTCCCCTCGGCCGAGCAGTCATTTATACGTGACAGATATTTCATTGCAGTTTGTCTACTTAATTGATACTGGCGCTGACCTGTCTGTCATACCTTGATCATTGGCTCCTACTGACTTTTCGCCAACAAAGTCTCTCCTATGAGCTGTCAACGCATCATCGTTACAAACTGTCGGTTCTGTGAAAGTGATGGTGCACTTATCCCCTTCTCTGCATTTCCCGTGGACCTTCTACATCACCAACATCGAAGAACCAATTCTTGGTATGGATTTTTTGTCCCATTACAAGCTCTCCCCCAATGTAGTCCAGTGTTCAGTGTCACACCACCCATCTAACACTCAGATACCGTGCTCCGCCACCCATACTCCTTGTTCCATTTCCGCCGCAACATGGGATTTAGTTCGTGAGTGTTCCACCCTCAAGGGCAAGATTGTGACCTGCGTCACTAACCTACTTTCAGAATATGACTCAGTGGTGCACCTCCACTGGGAGAACGATGAGCTGATACGACACATTGCTCACACTTATAACGAGCTCGCTGCAGCCCGCACCTCGCTGTTGAAACTGCAAACGACAGTTCCTTCACCAGATCGAACTTCATTACCAAGCATCAGTTCGAACACTCATCAGGTTAGTTCAAAAACATTCACTGTGTGTGATGATTCGCGTTCAGTGACCTCCACACTGCCCAAGTGCCCACTATGCACAGTGCCTCATGTTTCAAACAGTATCTCTAATAACAGTTGCTCACACAGCACGACCATGCCCACTACACAGGCAGCTGCCCCGCTTGTTGATATACATTCCCCCTCTCCTGTGCACAAGCCAAGTAACTCGGTGGCCATCGCTGTCCCTCGTGCGACACCAACGCCTCTCTCGCCTGTGCCAGTTACCCATGGCAAAGTTAACAACAGACAGTCACTGCTCGCCCCACTCCGCTCCGTGCTGTGTGCGCAGCCAACCTCTACAAACAAGCGCACGCCTCCCTCATGTAATAGGTACATGACTTTTGTGCTACCTTTTCCCACTCGCGCTAATGGCTACACTTCATCACGCCCCACTTGTCCCAAAACTCCACGTCAGAAAGTTACTCAGCCTCGTGTGCAGTTCTCAGTCTCTTTCATCACTGACGGACTGACACACAAGATAATTACCACTGCCGACCCTCCTATTAGACACAAGTTTAGACGCCTCAACCCCATGAAGTTGCGGGTGGCACGGCAGTAAGTGAATGAGCTTCTGGAGGCAGCCATTCTACAGCCATTGGACAGCAATTGGACTTCACCAATTCACCTCGTCACCAAACACAATGGTTCTTTTCGTATGTGTGGTGATTACAGACATTTAAATATTCGCACTGTCATGGACAATTACCCTGTGCCAAACATAAACAATTTCACTTGTACGTTATTGGGCGCCACAATCTTCAGTGTGATTGACTGCAAGCGTGCTTATCACCAGATTCCTGTATCGCCGGAAGACATTCCAAAGACTGTGATCATCATGCCGCTCAGTTTGTTCCAGTACAAATTCATGCCATTCGGTTTAAAGAATGCGGCACAAACATGGCTACGTTTCATTGATTCAGTCTCATGACGATTTGAGTTCTGCGTTGCATACCTGGATGACATACTCATTTTCAGCAAATCGACAGAACACCACGTAGATCATTTATCCCAGGTCCTCCAGACTTCGTCATCTAATGGTGTCAAGGTCAACACAGAAAAATTCCAATTGCGTCAGTCTTCCATGACATTTCTGGGTTACACTGTCTCCGCAGACGGAACACAGCCTCCCAAATCCCACGTGCGGGCTATCACATCATTGCCACCCCCAGCTACGTACAAAGAACTCAGACGTTTCCTGTTGTTGTGGTCTTCAGTCCTGAGACTGGTTTGATGCAGCTCTCCATGCTACTCTATCCTGTGCAAGCTTCTTCATCTCCCAGTACCTACTACAACCTACATCCTTCTGAATCTGCTATGTGTATTCATCTCTTGGTCTCCCTCTACGATTTTTACCCTCCACGCTGCCCTCCAATACTAAATTGGTGATCCCTTGATGCCTTAGAATATGTCCTACCAACCGATCCCTTCTTCTAGTCAAGTTGTGCCACAAACTTCTCTTCTCCCCAATCCTATTCAATACTTCCTCATTCCTAGGTACTATAAATTACTACTGCTGTCATTTACCTTTTGCCGCTGCCGTCCAGGCCCCGCTGATGGACTTGCTCTCTGACAAACAAACTTCGGGCATTAAACTAGTCCATTGTACTGAACCCATGTTAGAGGCTTTCAGGGCTCTTAAAACAGCTTTAGCTCATGCAGTCATACCCGACCACCCTGATCCATCTACCGATTTGTTCATCACTACAGACGCCAGTGACTCCACAGTCAGGGCATTATAACAACAGAGCAAAGGTGACACAGTTTCACCACTTCATTTCTTCTTCAAAAAACTGCCTACAGCACAGAAGAAATATTCCACTTTTGATAGAGAGCTTCTGGTGGTGTATGAGGCCGTCAAACATTTCCACACTGACATCAAGGACCGTCCTTTCTTCATTCTTACTGATCACAAACCACTGGCGAACGCCTTCTGCAACCAAACAGAGGATCCTGCCCCCACTCCCCCCCCCCCCCCCCCCCGATGTTTCCGCCACACCAATCTAGTCTCTCAATTTACTACAGACGTACACTACATCAAAGGCATGGAGAACATCCCCACTGATTTCCTCTCGCGGATCAATGCCGTTTTAAGTATCGTCGATTTATTCGACCTCGCCGCTCTACAAGCTTCAGACAAGGACACTCAGGTTCTGTTCACGGACCCACAGTCTTTGCTCATGTTTACCAAGGCTAAGTTCCCTGGCATTTCTGACGAAGTGTGGTGTGACTCTTCCATGGGCATTCTGCTGCCTTTTCTTCCGCCCACGCTGCACCGACAGGTTTTCGACGCCTTGCGTAATCTCGCCCACCCCGGCATCCAAGCCACCACTCACCTCATCACCGAGCGTTTTGTGTGGAAAGATGTGAAATGGGACTGTCAAACATGGGCACGCAGCTGCATTTCCTGTCAACGAAACAAAATAGGACGTAATACCTCTCCACCACTCGGCAAGTTTGACATCCCTAAGGGACGTTTCCGTCATGTACATATCAACCTTATCAGTCCCCTACCTCCATCGGAGGGCCACAGATATATCCTGTCCACAACAGACCAAATGTCTCATTAGGTAGAAGCTGTCCCCTTACCCAACATCACAGCAGAAATTGTGGCCAAAGGATTCGTTACTTCTTGGATCACTAGGTTCGGCTGTCTGTCCATCATCACAGGGTCGACAATTTGAATCTGCATTTTTTACGATTCTCTGTAATCTTTGCGGTATTAAAAAGATCCATATGACAACCTACCACCTGCAAAGCAATGGGTTGATGGAACGATGGCACTGCACCCTTAAAACTGCACTCAGATGCCACGACTGTCTCTGGTCCGAGGTGCTTCCTTGGGTGTTGTTGGGCCTACGTTCTATATTTAAACCACATTTACATGGGGCGATTTCCGAATTCGTTTTCGGCGAAAACCCGGTTTTACCTGGGGAACTAATTCTTCCCCATGATCCTGGGGATCCCCCCTCCTTCCCAGACTTTATCGGAAGGATGCGTGCACACTTTAGAAACACCCGGCTACACCCACCTGTCACCCATTCCCCACCTGACACTTACATGCTGACCGCACTCAGCCCTTACTCACACATCATGCTCAGGGATGACTCTGTCAGACAACCCTTACAACCCTCTTACCTCAGCCCCTTCGAAGTACTCCGGAGGGGCGAGACGACGTTTGCGATTATGATAAAAGATCGCCCACAAACCGTTTCTCTACACAGGCTCAAGCCTGCCTTTGTAGACTCCGACACCCCTCTGCCATCCCAGTTGGACAGCCCAAGCACATGTTCTTTTGACGAACCGGCTAATGAGTCCGTTCAACCTATGGTTTGGTTTTCTCTGTCCAACGATTCACCACTGCAGTTTGCAGGTTCCTCAGGCATGTCATCATCATCCCCTTTCACAGGTTTTGAAGACATTTCAGGTACTAGAGACTCGGATGCCCTGTCCTTGTTTTGCGCTGCAACGTACCACCTGACCACGTTGACGAAGTGTTGATTATGGTGTTAGATAATCGTGTGCTTGTACTGCTCACCGACAACACAGACCCAACCCTCACCGAGGAACTCAACGTAAAGATAGTGCACAGGTTGTGCCTCCCACAAGAGTGAGACCTGTCATGTGTTCAAACTTTCATTTCTTCAGACGGCTCTGTCTGCTTTCGGGGAAGACACACTCACACGCCGCCTCCTCTCCCATACCACTACTCTACTCCCAAGTTGGCCAACGCATCATTCCCTCCCCACACCCACCTCCACCCCGCTGGTTTTCGGATTATGAGTTGGACCGGCAGCCACCCTCTGCACCTTTACATGCCAACCCAATGGAGATGGAGCTTCCGGTCATGTGCCTGCCCCTTCGCACCACTCACACCAATGCTGACACCCACACGACCCCCTCTCAGGTCTCATAGGCCGTACTCTGTACTGCAGAGGGGGGGGGGGGGGGGGGGGGGGGTCCTGTGTGGTGTCGATAGGTCACATTGACCACACAAATTACAATCTTGGAAGAATATTAACTTCTCTGATGAGCCACCATGTCTAATTCAGTCTCCTTTTGTACTTCATGCAGTGTTCATGTGTATCAGTCTTTATGGTAAAATATATGTGTATATAGAAAACTTGGGAACTGTTTATTGCATATATTACGATCCGTATCCAGAATCCCATAGATCCTTTTATAATTTTGAAATGTAATTGTGTTCATAATTTGTACTGTAAAAATTAGGAATAGTATCTTAGAATATCTAAGTGTATCACCGTGTTATTTCTTCCTTTGTTTTTTAAATTTCATTTAACTCTGTCCATTAATGTTTCATATGTGAACACTTTTTAATCACACCTGACATAAATCCCATATAACTGGCTTTGAAAAATGAATATGGGGAGCATATCTTGTGTGATGTGAAGAAGGCACTGAACAGCATATTTAGTGTGCAAAACAATGTTTCAGGATTTGATGTGAATGCTTGACAGGAATTTATCTACCCATTGAAGTGTGTGATGAAAACTCTGGGCATGAAACTGAGAGATGTGGGTGGATCCAGTCCCCACACTGCTGTATGGCTGTACCCTGCTGGACCAGTCAACTTACAAGAGATCATAGGTGTTGGGTAATGTACTTGAGCATCTGTCAGCTACATTAGTGTTGTGACTGATATTTGTGAATTGTTAGCCAAGACTGCTGAACAAGTGTTATTCTGCATAAATGCACGTTTTTTCAAGAAGGGAATTGACTTTCCAATACATTATGTAACTATAAATCAGTATGTACATTTTTCATCAATGTTAGTTTGCACAGATTTTGGTCCTCAAGCTACTGGATTGAGTCAGCGTGTGTGTGTGTGTGGGGGGGGGGGGGGGGGAGGTTGGATTCATGGGTCGGTCCCCACATCGTAAACTTAGGCCTTAATATTTTTTCAACATTTTGTCCTTTAATGAATCAACATATCCTTTAAGTAGCTGATTGATTCCTATTCATGACTGAGTATATTCTTCTGGTCTGTACCCATCATTGTGAGTCTGAGTCAGCTCACTCATTGTACACTTGGGCTCTGAAAATTTTCTCTCTCTTTTGAAGCATCTGAATGAGTGATTTTATGGATGTAAATTTACAATTTGTAATTCTAGTAACTTACATTTTCTCTTAATTATTTCTTTAGTTTAGTATAGCAGTTTAGTACAGCAGTTGTAGTTTTGAATTTGTATTATTTGTCTTATGACTTCCTTCACAGATCTGAAAATCTGAATGCCATGTCCTGATAAACATAGAGATTATGTCTTGTATAGCAGATATTTTTCTAATGTTTTCTGTGATATGTTGAGACTCACATACTTCTATACATCTGTGTTCTAACTTTTGGCTTCATTTAGTAACGCTTTGGCATACCTTATAGTCTGTCACAAAATATTGTAAACACACTGTTTCCAATTTTTGTGAGGGGGATATTCTAATGGAACACCCTCCTCTAACATTACCTTTTCTTTTTATAGAAATAGTTGATACCAGGAATATTTTCAGATCTTGTATAGGTGAACATTATCTCAACAGTTTAACTAAATGAATTTCATATGATTTTGTATACAATCTACTATATTTCAGGTTGAAATGCATAAAAAGAAATTAATTTGTTGAAACTGATATGTGCTGGCTCTGTGCATGCAACTGGAATTGCTCTTCTTTTAGAAATATTTGAAATTACAAAATATCTTGCATACTTAAAATTCCTATTATTAATTTGCAAAATCTGATGATATTTCTTAAATTTATTTCTGGACTCTCTTATAAAATAATTTTATAACTTGGTGAAGACTCTTCTTTGTCAAGAAAGTTTGTAAATTCTTTTGTTTTGTAAACTCTTTGGGATAGTGTTAGTACTGCAGAATGAGTTAGTAGTAGTGGGTATGCCTCTGATGGAATCGGACGTGTTTTTAATTTTGGCAATAACAATGCAATTGCAGACTGTAAAGTCTGTGTGATATAGAAGAAAAGGATAAAATAAAAAAGGTCATAGAAACAGAAATCACTTCATCAGTTATCACATCAACTGGAACCCACAAAATCAAAAATTTCAGCCTCAAGAATCTACCCCTAGACACAAGAACTGCACCCAACAACAAGAAAATGAAGATAACCAAAAAATTTTTTTGTATATCTTATGCCTCCCGAAACTTTTGAAACTAATGAAGAGACTGAAAATTTACTGGTGATGTGTGGGAGGGTAAGATTACATCAATCACCTTGATGCACAGGACAATGGGACATCGAAAATAGCCTCTGCACACCAGGATCTTTGGGGGCCACACGGACCTCAGGCTATGGACCACACTGTACTGCCTACAGACCCTCCACTCATTGCTCCAGTGATCATGAGGACCGGAAGAAATGTTCGCTACCAGTACCATGATATACCTGGGGCACCAAACTTCAAAAAGGAGGGAAGGTGTAGTGACAAGTGATATCGATCAGTGGGCAGGGATGGCAGTGATATGTTTCAGTGTGTTTTATCTTTATGGGTGTACTTCTTTGTTCTATTGTTCTCATGCTCGCTCTCAATATGTTTTGGTGCTAACTTGCCATGTTTGCAATTCATATTGTAAATATATCAAGTCATCTTGAAATTATGGAGCTTATTCTTTCTTGCCAATTCTATTCACTTAAGCTGGATAGCTAAATCTTGTTTCAATAGGTATCTGCCAACTAGGGGATGTAACTGTTTAATTGGTGTTTGTTTTGTGTTCTTGCGACTATCAAGATGCTCTCCACTGTCAAGTTGCTGCCATTCCGCTCAGTAAAATTCCATTCTTATTAACACACCATGTAGCACTGATGATGGTACAACCAGCAGTGACTTTCATAGTGTATTTTGTATCACTACTGTACTCTTCATGCTGTTCTTATCTTCTGCAGAATAGGATATACTGACGGTCAAATCTCTTGGTTTTTTAAAATCAATTATCTCTTTCACTCTCTCCTCCAAGTTAGCATAAACAGATCCTGTGATAGCCACTACCTCCAAACCTTATTTTGTTTTAACATTTCCAGTTTTCCAAATATGTCTGAGATGTGTTCATGAACTGCTTCAAATTTCTGTTCGTTAACCTTTTTCAATTGCCTTATATCGTCATTAACCTCTTGACATTGTCCATTCACTTCATTTCTCATAATATCACATTGCTTAGCTACTCCTGACAGCAACTCCTTAGTTAAACTAGTTATTATTGTATGTAAGTTACAAATTAAAGTACACACTTGCTTAATTCTCATTCATTGCAGATAATTCTGTTCTAATCTCTACTGTGTTTGTATCGAGTTTAGTAGACAATTCTGTTCAGATTCAGATTCAGATTCTTTATTAGTCATTCAGCATTGTTACATGCAATAGACTTCGTCAGTTCACTTAACTTATTAATTTTACAAAAAAAATTTTTTACACATTTAAGTTGATATTAGGCATTTCTAAAAATTCTTCTAATGAATAGAATGGATTGGTTAACAAGAAGTTATGAACATTGTCTTTAAATAATTTGTCAGGTTTGATTGACCCATTTTTAGACAATTTGTTATATATTTTAATTGCCATATACTTATGACTATTGTTAGTTTTGGCTAATCTATTTTGTGGCAACAGCAGAGAAGTACACGTTCTTGTATAGTAGCCATGTCTTTCATTTGTTACACTTAAATTAGGTAGTTCAGCAAGTATGTAGTTAACACTGTCAAGAATATATAAATTAATTACTGTTAAAATTCTATATTTAGTGAACAATGGTTTACAATGTGTTCTATTATCTACCTATTATCTACTATCTATCTTCTATTATCTAAGGTGTATTATATTTGTATTCAATCCTTTGATTGCCTTATTGAATTTAGCAGCCATCTTCTCTATAAACACTCTTAATACCTCTTCTGCCAGTTGCGACATACTTTGGGTGACTACAGACATACACCAAACAATAACATATCTACTGTCTAACCTTCACTGCAGCCAACTGTCTCAGAATTGACCTTACACTGCACCAAACAAACAAACTTTATGGGACAATTGCACTCCTGATCATGTCACACATACACCACAACACTGGAAAAAAAATCAGTTTGAGTCAAACACGGGTCACCAAAGGTTCTTGACAATTTCTCCAAGTGGCACTACTGTCAAGATGCTAACACAATATGGGGAGTGAACCACTACTCGCAGTTGCTGCCACAGTTGTCGTTTAGTGCTGACCAAAAGCACCAGTCTTCCCAACTTTAGACTTAATATTCTCTTATGATTCTCAGCTACTATCATGGGAATTAATCTTTACTGTTCAACAGTTTTTTGATGCCTCACAAATTTTCCATTTCAACTGCAAATTCTACGAGAAAATTTTCTTACTAAAGCAATAATTTCCTTTTAATTTTGACTCTTGTTGTCTTCTCAGTCAAATATTACTACTTGCTGACACAGACCTGTCCGATCACCCCAGTGCGGGTAGCAGATAGTGATGTATCATGTCTGTAATGGTCCACTTGTTTGTATTATACAGTTACCTTCTAGCACTTTGAAGATGTTGCAGAAGTACCATGGTCCAGGTTAGTGTTGCCAGATACAACAGTCTTGAAATCAGGAGACAGAAACTTGAAGCAGCAGGAGATAGCTGTAGATATTAGACAGCCTATTCTCCACGCTAGTACTTCACTTGCAATGAATTATGAAATTACTACTACAGTGGTTTCACAAACAATTAATTAAAATCATTTCCCTTTTTACTACATTTAGCCAACACTCACACTTACCTCCACTTCCCACTCACTAATGTAGTTTTGAGTTTTTTTCACTTTTTTATGAACTCTGGATGCACTAATTTCCATATTTAAGTATTTCAAACCTTTGCACATTAACTGCAGGGCTAGGAACATAAACCACACACAACTAACAGCAAACTGAGGCATCTTCACTTCAACAGTGAAACATGGTAAGCCAGCATTTGTTAGTGTATGCACTGCAATAACCAATTTTATTATTTACATTTTCAAACACTTCACTCATGTCATTTCTGCTACCTTCTTAGTGCAGCTTGTGATCAACATTTTTCTAAACTGTGTTCACAAAGTGTTTTTTGTGTGAAAATTGTAATAACCTTTACAGAAATGTCCCCGAAGATACAGCCGCAAGATGACCACAGAGAAACGAAATGACCTTAGAAATGAAACATAAGATCATTGAAAAACATGAATGTGGTGTGAGCGTTGTTGATTTAGCAGGCATATAATATCAGTCTACATCAACTATTTGCACTTTTCTCAAGAACAGGGCCAAGATTAAGGAGACAGATGTTTCAAAGGGAGTGACAAGAATTCCTAAACAATGTTTTCATATTCTGGATGATGTCAAAAGGATGCTCCTTATATGGATAAATGTAAAGCAATTGGACAGTGACGCTGTTAACAAGAACATCACATGTGATAAGACAAGAATGACTTCCGCCAATCTCTTTAAGTTGACGCCCCGATCAGCAGCAGCCTAAGTAGTGTTTAAGGGAAGCCATGGGTGGTTCAAGTAGTTTATGAGAAGAAACGGCATCCACAGCATTGTTAGCCATGGCAAAGTAGCCAGTTCTGACACAAAGACAGCAGAGAAATTCATCAACAATTTCAAGAAAGTTATCTGCCGCAATAGGTTTTTAATTAAGATGAGATGGATCTATTCTGGAAAAAAATGCTGAAGCTTACCTTTGTAACAGCAGAGGAGAATGCATTGCCTGGTTCAAACCAATTAAAGACTGGCTACACTGCTATTTTGTGTCAGTACATGTGTCAATTTGAAAATTAAGCTCCTGCTTGTTTACTATTCAGAAACTCCATGACCATTCAGGAAGTGTAAAGTCCAGAAGAGCAGGTAAAATGTGATGTGGAGGTCCAACAACATGGCTTGTGTAACACATGATCTTTTTCGTGATTGGGTCAATGAAGTGTTTGATCCTTCACTGAAAAAATATTTGCTAGAGATGAACTGCCACACCATGTCTTGCTTGTTACGGATAATGCTCCTGCTTAACTTTAAGAAGCTCTACATTAACTTCGCTTTAGTTGACTGAAGCTATCAATCTCACTCTCAGAGCGTTTTGGAAATATTACTTCAACATCGTTGCCTGCGTCAAGACGATCGGAAAGGTGTGGGAAGGGCTTACCAAGAGGACTCTTACTTCTGCTTGGAAGCAGCTTTGGCCAGAGTGCATTGTTGAATGTGACTGATGCATTTCAGTCAGTGCCTGTGGAGCCTGTAGTCAGTAAGATTGTGTCTTTGCCCAAGAGCATGGGACTAGAAGTGGATAACAATGATATTGATGAGCTTGTGAAAGATTACAGTCAATAAATGACCACCAATGAGCATATGGAGATGCAGTGTGTTTCACAGCAGGAAGTTGTGGAGAGGAGTTCGGAGGAGGAGGAGGAGTAGGAGGAGGAGGAGGAAGTGGCGGTGGCGGTAACGGCAAAGCGGCAATCTTCTGGCACAATAAGAGAAATGCTGTAAGCATGGGAATCGGTTGCATCGTACATTGAAAATCATCCCAATAAAGCTGTGGCTACATGTGCTACAAATTTATTTGACAATAATGCTGCATTGCATTTTCACCAATTGTTGAAGCATCAGCAGAAACAAATGACTAAAAATAGTTTCGTAGTAAAAAAAGAATTCGTTATCCATCATGAATAATAAAGTACATAATACTGTACGCATAATTTTCTTTGAATAAATGGCATGAATCAAATAGAACTTTTAGTATTTTTTTTGCATGGACTGCCTTAGTCTATTTTACATTAATTTATACAAGATAAATTGTATTTTGCTTTACGAGTAATACTCTGCAACAAATTATGCTCACTATGCGAGGTTCTACTGTATTTTATTTCTCATTTTTAAACAAATTAGTTCACAACACAATTGCATATTTATTTTTAAGTTTTGTTCAGAAAGCATGAAAAACAATCGATTGGTATTCTTTTACTATTAAGAGCATCTAGACCAAGAAAAAGTAGAGAAGTTTCAGTTAATGCTGTGATTTGACATTTTATTTTCTCAACATGAAAGAAAGACATCCACGATTTCTAATGTGATGAAAAGTGGAATTCTGATAACTTCTTCAGCTCTTGAGTTTGGGAATAGTTTTAGGAAGTCTTTCTATTCTGACATGCTGCTCTGTGTCAATCAGCAGAAGGCCTCTCAAACGTCCAAAAAATAAAAATAAATAAATAAAAAATAACAATAAAATAAAATAGAGCCCAAAGACTGAAAATTCTCTTGTACAGGACCAGTAATGAATATTTGTCAGCCTAAGCAGACCATGCCTGAAGGCGAAGAAAGCCGTTGCCTTGCAACTTGTCAGCAGTTATTAACCAGCTTACATAGTGTCAAATGCTCCTGAAATCACTGAATTTTCATGTTGAATTTTCCATTGTAATCAACAGCTGTTGGTTAAACTGCTTAGAGATGTTTATCATTAGTTGAAATGTTGAGAAGGCAATTGCCTTGCCGCAGTGGATACACTGGTTCCCGTGAGATCACCAAAGTTAAGCACTGTCGGGCGTGTTTGGCACTTGGATGGGTGGCCATCCAGGCCATTTTTCGAGGTGCACTCAGCCTCGTGATGCCAATTGAGGAGCTACTCGACCGAACAGTAGCGGCTTCGGTCAAGAATACCATCATAACGGCCAGGAGAGCGATGTGCTGACCCCACGCCCCTCCTATCCGCATCCTCCACTGAGGGTGACACGGCAGTCGGATGGTCCCGGTAGGCCACTCGTGGCCTGAAGATGGAGTGAAATGTTGAGAGGATCATCAAAGCAAACAAGAACTTCCATAGGTTGCTGACCTTCAGGAGACTGATTTTCATGCACCCAACAAATCTCAACAATTTCACCCAATGTGCCACTGATGAGACCAGCACTAATTGAAACGTTTACCCTCACCATAGCTCGAGTGCCAACTGCAATACTGACTTCGTCAGCAAGTCTATCACAACAACTGGCAATTTGTTTATGGCGCTTTTTCAGTGCTGGCTTTCCTGCATCCTCTGCCATTTGTTTTTTCAGTACTTATCAATAGTGTAAGCTTCATAAACTTTTGCAGTCAGATCTGCAAGTCCCTCCTGGTTCCAGGCAACATAGTGTGCATTTGTTGGATAGATGCCAATCAACTGCTTCACACACTCTGCTCTTAGATCAACTTTAGAAATAACTTTGCCATACAGGATATATTTGTCATCAGATGTGAAGGTGGCATCATTAAGTTGATTATGCAATACAATAAAGACATTATCTTGTTGTTGTATACACTGATTGAAACTGTAGTGGTGCTCGTAACTTTCCTTGCTTGAAAATCCACATATGAAGAACAGGCTGCAACTGAAACAGGTTTCCAATGAGAACAATGTTTAAATTACTAAAGTCACCATAATAAGACCACCTACAGCACACACATGTGGCGTTTGAGGTTTTGCACCATGACCAGTGCAGAGTTAGCCGTAGTGTGGACTGCTTTTGACTGAAGCAAAGTGTCGTACTTGTGCTGGAATTAGGAGATGGAGATACACAAATCATGGACTGCACCTGAGTAGGGCGGCAAAGGGCAGATTAGCTGAGCATCTTGCAGAATGGGTAGGGAGCAGGGGAGGGGGGGGGGGGGGGAGGGGATTTGGTTATGTAAAATTAGTTTATTTCATCAGATGATTAGAGAGACTGAAAAACAAGGTAGATGAGCTTCTTGTACAATTACAGGATATGAAAAATTTGTAAGTGATATATGTTCTCTCTCTCTCTCTCTCTCTCTCTCTGAACACAATGTAACCACAAGGATAGAGAAATTAAATTTAAGGGATTACAGACAACCATCATTTAGCGTAGAGTGCACACGCAAACAGAAGAAGGTGCAACATATGTAAAGTTTGAGACACAGTCAAAAATATTGATGGAAGTAGTTTTTGAGTAGATCAGAACCAAGAAGCTTGTATTTGTGAGTTATTGCTGCAGAATACTTCTTTGGTAATTGTAACAGTCTGCAGATACCCTCTAGGAAACTTTCAGCTATTTTAGAGAAAACTAAATGCATACTATCATACAAGAGAAAACAGGTCATTATTTGGCCTTCTTAAATCTGATTTTGGTGGTATATTTTCCAACTTACGTACAGCAAGATAATGATAAAGATGCACAGTTAATGGAAATAAAGACTGTAGCACCCTACAGTAGGTATGTCCACACAAAGTAGGGGGCTTATTAATGAGAACATGTTTCATTGGCACAAGAAATTTTTTTTCAGTCAAAATATGCAATTACTGAACCTCTTTATATAAAATGTGACAAGAAAGGCTTAGACAATTATTATCCCATTACTGCACTGGCATATTTTCCCTAAATATTCAAAAAACAATGCACTCTAGTTTCTGATTTAAACAGAAGCCATTTACCAAACATATGAAGTTTGGATTCCAGAAGGGTTGCTTGACTGAGAATGCTATTTATACATTCACTCATCAAATATTTCAATCCTTATATAATAAAATATTGCCAGTTAGTATCTTTTGAGATCTTCCCAAGGTGTTCATGTAGATCATGTTAGACTCTTAACAAAAACTCAAGTTTTATGGAACTGATGGCTTTGCACACAAATGGTTTGAATTATAATTAACAGAGTGCAAAAGTTATACTGAATAATTCAAACAATGTTGAAAAGGGAAAGTTTTAGTAACTAGGGTGAAATCAAGAAGGAAGTCCCCACAAGGTTCAATTTTGGATCCACTCCAAATCCTAATGTATATGAATTATCTTCCACTCAACATTCATCAGGCAGAAATGGCCACTCTTGCAGACAGTACTAGTGTTATAGTAAGTCAAATGAGATAGAAAGCATATGAAGTGATTGCTACTTATGTTTTTCAAAAAATTATTAAGTGGTTCTCTGAAAACGGACTGTCACTTAATTTTGAGAACACACATTGTGTTCAGTTGTGAACAACAAAGAGTTATGCAAACAGTTTATGTAGAACGAGAATGCAAGTCAGTAAACACAGTAGAATGCTCTAAATTTTTGGGCGTTCTTACTCATGAAAACTTTGAACAGGAAGCAGCATACTGCTGAGCTGCACAAACAATTAAATGCAGCTACTTTTGCTCTTCTTATAACTGCTACAAAAACCAACCCCTGAAAAATTTCAACTCAATGTCATATGGAATAATTTTCTGGGGTAACTCATCACTTAGAAAGACAGCACTGATTGCACAAAAGCAGAAAGAGTAACATGTGGTATTTATCCACTGTCATCATGTAGGTACCTCAAGGATTTAGGCATTTCAACTGCACTCTCACAATGTGTGTACCCCTTTGCTAATGAAATTTTTATAAATAATCCAGGACAATTTGAGAACAACAGTGATATACTTACGTGCAACACTAGAGGAGATAATGACCTTTAGTATCCATTACTACAGCTGTCGGTGGTTCAGGAAGAAATTAAATATACAACAGCAAAACTTTTTGATCATTTGCCAAGTAAAATAAAATGTCTTACAAGTAGCAAAGCTAGTTTTAAATCTAACAAAAAATCATTTATCCTGGTCAACTCCTCCTATTCCAAGGACAAATTTATATTTAAGAAGTGGTAGCTTGCAAAAACAACTCTACTTTTTAAGTGTAGTTCTGTGAATAGTAAGGAGTTAAATAATTATATGTCCAGTAATGATATGAATATAATAGAGGGAAACATTCCACGTGGGAAAAATATATCTAAAAACAAAGATGATGAGACTTACCAAACAAAAGTGCTGGCAGGTCGATAGACACACAAACAAACAAACACAAACATACACACAAAATTCTAGCTTTCGCAACCAACGGTTGCTTCGTCAGGAGAGAGGGAAGGAGAGGGAAAGACGAAAGGATGTGGGTTTTAAGGGAGAGGGTAAGGAGTCATTCCGATCCCGGGAGTGGAAAGACTTACCTTACGGGGAAAAAAGGACGGGTATACACTCGCACACACACACATATATCCATCTGCACATACACAGACACAAGGAGACATTTGTAAAGGCAAAGAGTTTGGGCAGTGATGTCAGTTGAGGCGGAAGTAAAGAGGCAAAGATGTTGTTGAAAGACAGGTGAGGTATGAGCGGCGGCAACTTGAAATTAGCGGAGGTTGAGGCCTGGCGGATAACGAGAAGAGAGGATATACTGAAGGGCAAGTTCCTATCTCCGGAGTTCTGACAGGTTGGTGTTAGTGGGAAGTATCCAGATAACCCGGACGGTGTAACACTGTGCCAAGATGTGCTGGCCGTGCACCAAGGCATGTTTAGCCACAGGGTGATCCTCATTACCAACAAACACTGTCTGCCTGTGTCCATTCATGCGAATGGACAGTTTGTTGCTGGTCATTCCCACATAGAAAGCTTCACAGTGTAGGCAGGTCAGTTGGTAAATCACGTGGGTGCTTTCACACGTGGCTCTGCCTTTGATCGTGTACACCTTCTGGGTTACAGGACTGGAGTAGATGGTGGTGGGAGGGTGCATGGGACAGGTTTTACACCGGGGGCGGTTACAAGGGTAGGAGCCAGAGGGTAGGAAAGGTGGTTTGGGGATTTCATAGGGATGAACTAAGAGGTTACGAAGGTTAGGTGGACGGCGGAAAGACACTCTTGGTGGAGTGGGGTGGATTTCATGAAGGATGGATCTCATTTCAGGGCAGGATTTGAGGAAGTCGTATCCCTGCTGGAGAGCCACATTCAGAGTCCGATCCAGTCCCAGAAAGTATCCTGTCACAAGTGGGGCACTTTTGTGATTCTTCTGTGGGAGGTTCTGGGTTTGAGGGGATGAGGAAGGGGCTCTGGTTATTTGCTTCTGTACCAGGTCGGGAAGGTAATTGCGGGATGCGAAAGCTGTTTTCAGGTTGTTGGTGTAACGGTTCAGGGATTCCGGACTGGAGCAGATTTGTTTGCCACAAAGACCTAGGCTGTAGGGAAGGGACCGTTTGATGTGGAATGGGTGGCAGCTGTCATAATGGGGGTACTGTTGCTTGTTGGTGGGTTTGATGTGGACGGACGTGTGAAGCTGGCCATTGGACAGATGGAGGTCAACGTCAAGGAAAGTGGCATGGGATTTGGAGTATGACCAGGTGAATCTGATGGAACCAAAGGAGTTGAGGTTGGAGAGGAAATTCTGGAGTTCTTCTTCACTGTGAGTCCAGATCATGAAGATATCATCAATAAATCTGTACCAAACTTTGGGTTGGCAGGCCTGGGTGACCAAGAAGGCTTCCTCTAAGTGACCCATGAATAGGTTGGCGTACGATGGGGCCATCCTGGTACCCATGGCTGTTCCCTTTAATTGTTGGTATGTCTGGCCTTCAAAAGTGAAGAAGTTGTGGGTCACAAATATTCCGCACGTCCAGGGCCTCGCTGCGATGTAGCACTTCCTTTCACGCCGATCACCTGCCACCCTACCTAAAACCTCTTTCCTCATTACCTTAGCCAGCTTCATCCTGACCCACAACTGTTTGTGTGTCTATCGACCTGCCAGCACTTTTGTTTGGTAAGTCTCATCTTCTTTGTTTTTAGATATATATGTCCATTAATGTTAACATAAATCACAAATAAATGGCACTCAGAATTTCTATTACACAGTTATAGGTGTCTTTAAGAGCATTCAGGACAGCCGTAAAAAAAATTGGTGTCATGTCACGTCATCAGAAAACAACCCAAACAACTGAAGCACAAGTACATCAGCTGCCACTCTATAATTGAGAAAGACAATGCATTACAGAATAGCGGATTACACGTTTCCAAATAAACCGACGTGTTGCACATATGTAGTGAAACTGGAAGAAATAGTTGATTAGCCTGTATCTCAAATGATTTCTGGGTTGTGCCTGCCCGTTACAGGCCATTTTAGCAAGATTGGAACAATGGCTTCAAGAAACTGGCACCTTCAAGACGAACAGGGTCAATTGTGTTGTGGCCAGATACACCACACTGCTGATGTGGAAGAGGACATCCTCCAAGTGGTTGGCCAGTCTGCTGATGGGTATCCGCAACATAGTAGGTCCTGTGGATGTACGCCAGAGCAGCAGTGGCGAGCTCTCCACGAACAGCTACTTCAGGCGAGTGTAGCCAATTTTGCCCCACATGCCGATTACTGCACATGGTTCCTACACCATTGAGTTGACATTCCAGACTTTTCTCTGGTCATTCTTTTCATAGATGAAGCAAATTTCACAAATGACAGTCTGCTAAAGCCAAGAGCCACATTTGGGATGAGGGAAACCCTCATGCCACACATTCCCATGGATTTCAAACATTGTTTCAGTATTAATGTGTGAGCTGGTATTATCCACAGTTGGGTTCCCCCACATCTAATTATGTGAATGCTGGGATGGTACACACTTCCCAGTTCAGTTACATGATTCACAAATATTTAGGGGGAAAAAGTGTTCTCACACTTTCATTACAGATAACACTAGAACAAGACAGTTGGGAGTACACAAATTCTCTCCTGGGAAAGAGGGGGCAGGCGCGCAGCTGGAGGGGGATGCAATAATTAACATGTCCATCATGTGGAGATACAGGATAAAGTCCAGGAAAAATACGAAGAAGAATAAACACACACTTGTGAATATGTAGAACGGCAAAGGAATCATGACAAGCCATTGAAAGGTGATGAATGGTGAGCTGTGCTCTGGTAGATGGGGAGAGGGTGAGGAGATTGGGGGGAGAGGGGGGGGGGGGGGGGGTTGTAGTGAGCAGTTTTCTGTCGTAGGTTGGGAAGGTTTTTCGGAGTGGGTCTTCGGGTGCAGACATGCTGTGGTGCTCTCTCGTTAGCAAATTTGAGAGTGCATTTTCAGTGTGATTGACACTGTTTGTGCGCTGTCGTACTGAGATGCTCTCACAGGAGAGTGATTATTTGCGGTTAAGAATAATGAGTCAGCATAGTTTTTTCTGAGAGCATTACCATCAACTTGCTGTGCCACTGTAACTAGGATATGGTTGACAGAAGAATAAACACAAGATAAAAATTTTAACACTACAGTGAGGACATCACAAGTGTTTTCTGAATCAAACTCCTCACATACAGACTAGTTTTCAGTGGAGCATCTAAACATGACAGCTCACCATGGTAGGTTTCTTGTGTAATGGGAATACAGTCTTCCCAAACACTGAAGTAGTACCAAACCCTCAGGTACAATTGTACATTTTAGGCATCTATCTGTGATAAGCAATAGCAATGCTGTGTGTTCATGAACATTATTAGCAGGAAAAAAGCCCACAACTGTCACAGGGTGATACACTGGCAAGTCTCCTGCTCATACATACTGCATATTAAAATTAGTTCAGCAAGCTCAGAAGAACACAGAGAGTGGAGTTTGCATACTATAGGGATATCACTGAAAGTAAAATTCTGTACACAAAGTCAGCTTTCCACAGGACACAAATGTGACTGGGGATAATACATAATAGCCACAAAAGTGATTACTATTAAAAGATAACAAAACCAATTTCAACACATCCTCACCAGAACTCATTTAATATTTATTCCTGGGTTGTATACAATACAAAACATAGAGTGTGTAAAATTTCTTACGTATCAATCAATACTGTACAATTGTTTTTCTTTAATATCAATGAACCACTGCTTGAAATTTTCAGTTACTGAAACCCATTGCAGTTTTTATAGCACCCATTTCTGAAGATGTCAGTGCATTTAGCATGAGACCAGGTACTGGAGCTTGGTGTTCCATGTCACGCAGTTTATTCACTTTAAGTTTCAGTTCACTGCGCATTTTGTTGATTTCAACGTCAACTTGAATCTGATCTGAAAAACAAAACAAATGTAAAACAGACTAAATTTGGATATTTGTGAAGCAGAAGAATTCTTTATATTTTGAAAGATAAAATTCAACAACTTTATATCTAACACACAACCAACATCCTACAAATGACTGAACACTTATGATATTTCAAATATAAAACCTATTAATATCAAATATACATTATTGGATGTATTTCTAAATATCAAGACTCAAACTGCTCTATGACACTTAGGCACCATAAAAAATAATGGAAAATCTGGGACGGAATAACAACAATATCAAATAGATTGAGTGCTAAAACAGGCTAGATGAAAGAAGACTGTTAGGTATTACAAGCTATCAAATGGAATTCTCCTACAGATGTAGAAAAACATGCATACCTTGCTCACATTCATATGGCTTTTGTCACCTCTGGCCATTATGCACTGTCTGTGGTGAGCAGTCATCGCCACAGTGATGAAATCAGAAAAGCAATCTACATCCAAACCTCCAACCTTCGAATTTGCAGTCTGACACTAACAACTAAGCCAAGATATCGTCAAGAGAGGACACTGTCACAAAGATTAGACCCGAAAGCACAGACACATTCTCAAATCTTGGAAAGTCACTCTGTTTGCAAAGCAGGGTGGTTTTTCCCGCATTAGGAGTATTTAAAGTCCACACACATTACTGTCAGACAAAACAAGTCTGCTCTTTCTTGTTCAAACTGTAGGCCTTTTAATGTGTTGTTGTGACTGCTTATTTGTATATGTTAAGTAGGGTCACAATAAGAAGATTAAAAACCTTTCCACAAACAAAATATGTAGTAGGAAAGTCGTTCTTGAAGACTTAAATTAATGATTATTTTACAAGGCTGTTACTAAATAATCATCTGGTGGTGGCCAAGCTTGTCCACCAAGGTATATTTTTACTGGTATCCCCGACATAAGGTGAGCAGTGCTGTTACGAAGTACGTGGTTGTGCTTAGTCAACTGCTGGGTTTACATCCCACTTCACACTGTGACATTAGCATGCAAAGCACAGTTTCAGTACCTTATTAATATAAAATCTGTTTTCTTTGCTTATCAGGTTTTACTTAAGTCTGATTTCTACCACTTCTTTAAGCATACAATCCTAGAAATAAGAGAACCGTCAAAGTAACTTTTTTTATTTCCAGTGAATGGTGCACAAGCAGTTTCTGCCAGTACAAAATTGATGGGGTGACACTTTTAGCACCTTTCCTGAAATGAATGGTTCACCATAATGATACAGGGAAAGGGGGAGGAGGGGGGGGGGGTGATAAACTCCCAATTCCAAATTCTTAACACTACAACCACAGAGCAGTCAAAATGACTGCAACACATTTTCAAAACGTTATTTTGACTGCAGTTTTTGTCGTATTGCAATGAGATTCAGTGACTTTTCCAAATTAAAAGTCAGAATCACCCATACTTGTTAACAAGTGTATCTAGAACCACAAGAGAGGTCATTTTGACCTCGGTATTGATTACTGTAATAAAATGTCTTACCAGCATGCCCTCCTTCCTCTGGTTGAGACTGAATCTGTAACAATCAGTCTAAACAGCAATAATATGCACAACAGTGAAACTCTTAATTTACTGATGTCCATTGTTTGTGTCTACATCTCCAGTCATATTGTCACTCATTAGCTTGTAGCAACATAGTAATCGCTCCTCGCAGATCTCTGTCGCTTACTGAAGCAAAATGGTTCGCTCTCTTACATGATATTCCAAATGATAAGTCTGAAGCAGAATGTGACCTAGATGCAGAAGACCTAATAGAAGATGCAGACGAAGATTACTGTCAACCAAGCTATCATTCTGGAAGCACTGATTCAGATTATGCTGAAAACGTAGTTGTTCAGCCAGGTTAGTAATAATTATGAAATGCATTATTTACATGTCAAAATTCAACTTTCATATAGATGACAATTACTCTGAACAGACACTTCTAATTTGATGTTTTCTATTGTTCTATTACAGCAACAGAAAATGTATCACATAAAAGAAGGTATCAGTAGGGACAAATCAACACATGCCTCCCAGGACCACGTATACACTGCTGGGTACTGATGGCATCACGGAGTGGGCTGTAGCAGAGTTTGGAAAGACCACATCTGGCAGGTTGGCAAGTTACAACATTGTGAAAGAAAATCCAAGACCTACACCATATTCAAAGTGATATGTTTCTGACACCAGCATAGTGAGTGCGTGGCGTCTGTTTATTGATGAATCTATAGTGAAAGGCATTAAACACTGTATGGAAATGGATGTAAAACGTGCTCCAGGAAATGAATTGTGGAGTGTAATTTTGGAGAAACTGGAGGCTTTTATTGCTTTATTGTATGTGTGTTGTGTTCTTGGCGCCAACACTACTGAACTTGATGAACTGTGGTCTAAAAAGTGGGGTCCACCCATCTTCAGTGATACTACGGGGAGAAACTGCTTTTGAGAAATTGTAAGATTTTTGCACTTTGACGTTAGAAAAACAAGATCAGAACGTTTGACAGATATATTCACTTTAGTATCAAAAGTTTGAAGCAAATTTACCGATAATTGCCATTTAACCTATATTCCTGAAAATCTGACTGCTGATGAACAGCTTTTTCCAAGCAAAACAAGTAGTCCATTCTTACAGTCTTAGTGAAACAAGCCAGACAAACTTGGTATAAAATTTTGGCATCTTGTCGACGTTGACTCAAAAGTTTCTGTGCAATGGGTTCCCTTATTTAGGAAAACATTACCACAGATCACGTGACCAGACTCTTCCTGAAAGTGTAGTAATGAAGTTTATATGGAGGGAATCAAAGGGACTTGAATCTAAGACCCCAAGAAAAAAACTGTCTCAGGTTGAAGGGGACATGCATACACCCACAATGTTGAAGACAGGTAGCAAGAGGGTAGGGGAGGAATCTAAGACTCCCTCCTCCCTGGATAAGTGAGACTAGAAAAAACGAAGACAAGACATAGGGAAACAGACCTACAGTACTGCAATCTCAGTTTTTAGGACGGCAGTTATACAGGAAGGCTATCCACTGGTGGCCATCACCTCGCAGTAGGGGCAATTTGCACACATGGCTCTCTTTGAAAAGATTGGGACTGGGGGGGACAACACTGGCCCAGGACCCAACTTCAGGAGGGTCTATTTATTGTGGTGCCCTCATTTTTGTCTGTGAAGGGGTGCACACTGGAATGGCTTAAGGACAAGGTGCCCATGATATCCCCATGGGAAGATGGGAAGCTGCTGGTCAAGACGGCAGCGGAGCTTCTTAAGACTGCAAAGGTGTCAATATGGGTACCAAAGATCCTTAAGGAAGTCTCTCCTAAGACTCTGTTCAAGAAACTAAGGGCCCAGAACCCAAAAGTCTCGACAGAAGAGTGATCAACCATAAGGTTGTACTGGAAGGATTAACGCTGGTGGTGCAGGTCGGAGAGAAGTCCCTGAAGGCACAGCGGGAGCGGACCTGAAATCATTTTTAGGGTTCTCGCAGGTCACTATCAGGGTTCTTAAAGACCTCAGAGATGGCAGCAAGACGGAGACTGGAGGTGCTGCAGATTAATCTGCAGCACAGTAAAGTGGCCTCTGGTGCTCTGAGCTGCTGCGTGGGGAGGCAGGAAGTGGGTGTGGCCGATACAAGAACCCTATTTACAGGGTGTTTCAAAAATGACCGGTATATTTGAAACGGCAATAAAAACTAAACAAGCAGCGATAGAAATACACCGTTTGTTGCAATATGCTTGGGACAACAGTACATTTTCAGGCAGACAAACTTTCGAAATTACAGTAGTTACAATTTTCAACAACAGATGGCGCTGCGGTCTGGGAAACTCTATAGTACGATATCTTCCACATATCCACCATGCGTAGCAATAATATGGCGTAGTCTCTGAATGAAATTACCCGAAACCTTTGACAACGTGTCTGGCGGAATGGCTTCACATGCAGATGAGATGTACTGCTTCAGCTGTTCAATTGTTTCTGGATTCTGGTGGTACACCTGGTCTTTCAAGTGTCCCCACAGAAAGAAGTCACAGGGGTTCATGTCTGGCGAATAGGGAGGCCAATCCACGCCGCCTCCTGTATGTTTCGGATAGCCCAAAGCAATCACACGATCATCGAAATATTCATTCAGGAAATTAAAGACGTCGGCGGTGCGATGTGGCCGGGCACCATCTTGCATAAACCACGAGGTGTTCGCAGTGTCGTCTAAGGCAGTTTGTACTGCCACAAATTCACGAAGAATGTCCAGATAGCGAGATGCAGTAATCGTTTTGGATCTGAAAAATGGGCCAATTATTCCTTTGGAAGAAATGGCGGCCCAGACCAGTACTTTTTGAGGATGCAGGGACGATGGGACTGCAACATGGGGCTTTTCGGTTCCCCATATGCGCCAGTTCTGTTTATTGACGAAGCCGTCCAGGTAAAAATAAGCTTCGTCAGTAAACCAAATGCTGCCCACATGCATATCGTCGTCATCAATCCTGTGCACTATATCGTTAGCGAATGTCTCTCGTGCAGCAATGGTAACGGCACTGGGGGGTTGCCGCGTTTGAATTTTGTATGGATAGAGGTGTAAACTCTGGCGCATGAGACGATACGTGGACGTTGGCGTCATTTGGACCGCAGCTGCAACACGGCGAACGGAAACCCGAGGCCGCTGTTGGATCACCTGCTGCACTAGCTGCGCGTTGCCCTCTGTGGTTGCCGTACGCGGTCGCCCTACCTTTCCAGCACGTTCCCAGTCCGTTGAAATTTTTCAAACAGATCCTTTATTGTATCGCTTTTCGGTCCTTTGGTTACATTAAACCTCCGTTGAAAACTTCGTCTTGTTGCAACAACACTGTGTTCTAGGCGGTGGAATTCCAACACCAGAAAAATCCTCTGTTCTAAGGAATAAACCATGTTGTCTACAGCACACTTGCACATTGTGAACAGCACATGCTTACAGCAGGAAGACGACGTACAGATTGGCGCACCCACAGACTGCGTTGTCTTCTATATCTTTCACATCATTTGCAGCGCCATCTGTGTTTGAAAATTGTAGCTACTGTAATTTCGAAAGTTTGTCCGCCTGAAAATGTACTGTTGTCCCAAGCATATTGCAACAAACGGTGTATTTCTATCGCTGCTCATTTAGTTTTTATTGCCGTTTCAAATATACCGGCCATTTTTGAAACACCCTGTATATAAAGAGGGTGTATCGGGCCTCGTGGCACTGGAGGTAAGCTGATTTAAGCTAGGAATCTAAGAAACTCCAGAACATGCATCTTTGTAAGAAATGGAATTTCTTTCATGCGAGTGATGGATTTCTGCTCCTCTGGAGGTGAGGAGACGGGTAGAGGCTTGTCGTCGGCAAGGTGACCAGCTGCTGGTGGGATGCGACACCAATGCCCACAACCTAGTGTGGGGTAGCAGGGACACCAACAGTAGAGGTGAGTACCTCCTTGAATTTCTTTTCGCTAACAACTAGGGGCAATGAAACTACATTCAGGAATAGCAGAAGGGAAAAAGTAATTGACATAACCTTTGGTTTCATGATGATGGGCAGCTATGTCAAACAATGGCATGTGGCATTAGAGCCATCTTCATCGAACCACATGTACATTAAATTCAAGGTTGAAATGGGAATCAGACAGACCATGACCTATAGGAATCCCAGGAGAACAGACTGAGAGGGACCTTGACTTAGGCTGATTGGAAGTTAAAACCAGTAGAGTTTGAGGAAGTAGAAGAGGCTGTTACCACTGCCATAGTAACCTCGTATCAGGACAACTGCACAATCACCAAAAAGTGCACAAATGGGAGTGTGCCTTGGTGGAATAACAACTTGGAAACACAAAGAAAACAGGTACGGAGACTGTTTAACAATAAGAGACGTAAAGGACAATGGGGCTAAACATTGTGACGACCTTGTCAATTACAACCTTGCAATCAGACAAGCAAAGAAGGCATCCTGGAAGGCAGTCTGTGAGGAAGTGGAAAGCACGGCTGTTCAAGCCAGAGTACCAACCAGTCCAGGAGGTATGTTGAGGGAAGAAGATGGGGAATATACAAAGACACCACATGAGACGTTGGAACTGCTCCTCAAAACTCACTTTCTTCAATATGCTCTGCCGGACAACACAGACCAGAATGAGATCCCAGAGAGACAATGGTTCTCAGGCACTTGAAGACAGGACTGGGAATCAGTCAAGGAGTGTGTAGTCTTCAATAAAATCCAACAGGCAGTGGGAACATCTCCAACCGTTCATGACACCTGGCCCAGATGGAATTTTTCCAGCTCTCCTGCAAAGGGCAGGAGAGAAGCTCATAAGAGTTCTATGCAGGCTATTCAGGGTTAGCCTAGCAGTAGGAATCATTCCCAACACTTGGAGGACAGTGAAGGTTGTCTTCATTCCAAAGCCAGGGAGAATTGATAATACCAAGGCCAAGGATATGAGACCAATCAGTCTGTCCTCCTCCATTCTCAAAACATTGCAAAAACTGGTTAATGTATACGTTGGGGAGAGGAAGCTAATTAGGGCCCCTCTACATGGGTGTACCAGATCACCTCATTCATCTGATACGGAGTTTATACCTTGACCCAGAAGCCACGGTGAGAACTATGTATGGAACAACGAAATGGATAAAGATTCAGAAAGGGGTCCGGCAAGGCTGCATGCTGTCATCGTACTTATTCAACGTGTATGCAGAACGTGTTATGAGGAATGCGAGGCTAGATGACGGAGAAACAGGAATTAAAATAGCTGGAATAAATGTAAACAACCTCAGGTACGCATATGATACGATCCTGTTGGCAGAAAGTGAAGAAGAATTGAGAACACTCTTGCTGAAGGTGAAAGATGAAAGTCAAAAGGCCGGTCTTAGGCTGAATGTGAAGAAAACGAAAGTTATGGCAACTACACCTACCAATTCGTGGGATATAGCAGGAGAAACCATGGAGGTAGTGACCACATTCAGTTATCTCGGTTCCCAGGTGATGTCAAACCTTGACAAGGTTATAAGGTCCAGAGATATGACACTAGCAACAAAGATCCGTATTGTGTATTTCCAGTAGTGATGTATGGATGTGAGACCTGGACCATTAGAAAGGCTGAACGGCGAAGAATTGACTCCTTCGAACTGTGATGTTGGAGGAAACTTCTTAGAGTTCCGTGGACCGCAAAGAGAACCAACAGATCAATATTGGAGCAAGTAAAACCCGATTTCTCCCTGGAAGGTCTAATGTTAAAACAAAAGCTGACCTACTTTGGACACACAATGCGAAGGCATGCCTTGCTGGAAAAAACATTAATGCTGGGAAAGATTGAAGGAACTAGAAGAAGAGGACGTCAGAGGATGAGATGGATCGATGGCATCACAGAAGCAATGTGTTCCAACCTGGAAGGTCTACGGGAGAAAGTGCAAGACAGGAAAAAGTGGCGTGATTTGGTTCATGGGGCCACGAAGAGTCGGAACCGACTAATTGAATACAGAGAGAGAGAGAGAGAGAGAGAGAGAGAGAGAGAGAGAGAGAGACATTCAAACCAACACGCATCTCAACCGGGTAAATCATGTGAGACAACTCTCCACCAACTTGTTGGGAGGGTGGAGAAAGCACTTCACTTCCAAGAAATAGCCCTCTGCATCTTACTGGATATTGAGGGTACCTCCAGTAACACAACCTTCGATTCTATAGTAAGGGCAGCAGAGTTGCATGACCTAGGGACCACTATATGTAGGTGGCCATGCTTAGTGGAAGGAAGGTAGAGGCTACCATGATGAACGAAAAGATAGTAATTAACACCACTAGAGGTTGCCCACAAGTAGTAGTTCTGTCCCCTCCATTGTGGAATCTAGTGGTGAATGAACTCATTGAGGAACTAAATTCCAGACAACGTTTCTGCCAAGGATATGCAGATGTCCTTGTCATAGTAATACTCAGCAAATTTATTGACACAGATAGAAATATGGCACAAGGAGGATTGTACATTGTGCAAAATTGGTGCATCAAACAGGATCTGAAGCTTAATCCTAAGGAGAGTGTTGTGGTGCCATTTACAAAGAGGCATATCCAACACTCAAGTTGGAATCTAAAGCTCTTCGATGAAACTCTACCTGTGAAGGGGATAGTGAAATATCAAGGGGTAACCTTAGATGAGAAACTAACATGGGCCCTTCTCATTAAGAGCAACCCTGAAATCATTGGCAGCTCCTGCAACAAGATCCAAGATTGTTACAGAATGCCACAGGGCTCTGGTGGAGCTAGGGGGAAGCAATAGGGTAAACCTAGTGTGGGTCCCTGGCCACTCAGGGATCTGTGGCAATGAACAAGCCGACAGACTGATCAGGATGGAGGCAGCGACTCCATTTATTGGACTGGAACCTGTCCTGACAATAACCAAGGCTATGATCAAACTAGAACTATGGAACTGGCTTACGAAACAGCATGTAGAATATTGTACCAAGGTCCATAAACTAAAACATGGTAAGGTAATGATGTCCAAGCCACGTTTTAAAAGAAGCTCTGTAATCCTGAGATTGAACAGGAAAAAAGACCAAACTCATGACTGAACTGATGACAGACTAAGGGAATTTCAAAAAACACCTACACACAATGGGTATAATGGAAGAAGACCCTAAATGTAGGATCTGTGATGAGGTTGAAGAAACTGCATCGCACTTAATCTTCGAATGCATGGCACTGGAGAGCGAAAGATACAGAATCTTCGGGACAACTATACCGGAAGAAATTGTGTGTAACAAAAAACTCTGAAAGAGACTCCTTGCACTATATCAAGGGCACTGTTTGGCTTTACTAGATATACATGGAGCAATACCACACAATAAACTCAGTTACGGTGCAGGCAGTGGTGGGTTAGGCCCAAGCTCCCACGTTAATCAAATCAAATGAAGTTGATGGAGCCACTTCAAAAGAATGGGTGATACACGACTATGGACCATTTTTTTTACAACTGTGAAACAGGGTGACAAGCTGAGAACTAATAGTACTAGCACTGTTGGAACAATTAGATGATCAAGAAGAGAAATCCCTTATGCTGTGGAGGCTGATCTTTACAACTCAGATCTCTTCATACATTCCAGTGGCACTCTTACTGTATATCAAGGCAAACGAAACAAGAATGTGATTCGGTATTGCACTTTGCATTCAGAAGTTGAACTTCAAACTGGCCGGGGGCGGGGGTATCAGTCCAGACAAGAGATTTCTAGAACAATACAAAATTTGGCGTTGATGTGGTGGATCAAATGGCAAGAAAATACACTGTTCGAGACGGTATTCAAAGATAGCCAGTTCAAGTATTTTATAATATTCTTGACTCGGCATCTATCAAACAGGGCTGAAGATCAGGGCTGAAGCTAGCAGAGGAGCTTAGTATGGGGTACATGGACTCGAAAAACAAGTTGGTGGAAACAGAAGCTAAATCTGGAAACTCTTGGAAGGAAATAAAATGAGGAGACAATGTCAAATGAAGGGTAGGAATAAGACAAGTTATATCTACAAAAAGTGCAAACGGTGAATGTATGGTTCTTGTTCGGACGTATGTAATTCCTCCTGCTAAAGATATGCAATTCACATCAGTGAGTGCAAATAAACTGAAGAAAAAGTCAGGCAGTGTTTTACAAATATGTCGTGATATGTGGATTTGGCAAACAGATTTCATGACTAAGTGCACTACATAAAATATTACAGTACCTAATTAATTTTATAATAATGATTGCACAATAAAACATCAACTTCTTTACTAAAAGAATTTGAAATAAAAATTGTGTTTGTTAATTAGATAAAACATTTCTAAAAACTCATTCTTGTTTGTAGTAAAAAGAAAAAATTTTGAATTTGAGATATATAATTCATCTTATTTTAGTTTTATAAAACTAAAACACTTATTTGAAATGAAGATAATGAGAACGAAAATAAAAATTTTCACATAGCAGTCAAAATGACCACATCAGCCGTTAGGTATATGCTGTCGTGCTTTCACAGACTGCAAGCAGAGCAAAGCAAAAGCAAAAATAAATTTTTAACTAACCTCTTTTGAGCATTTCAGTGGCTTTCTTCTCTGGGATCTTTATTAAAAGAGATCCAACTGACACCCAAACTTTATCTGCAGTAGACTTCTGTATAGCTCTGAGAGCTTCTCTGGTCTGATTTCGCCTACGGTCCAGAGCTACAACTTCATTACGATCTCTTAGAATTTCTTCTCCAATTTCTTCAATTTCACTCAACAATCGCAGGCTGTGCTGAGGATTCTCCAAAAGGCCCAAGCCTGTAAAGCCATGTTGCCTATTACATTAATAAACACAGCATTCATTTTGTAAAAATGAACATTCAATTTTTCAATGCTCTCTGCTAATCAAATTCTGTTAAACGCAAACCAACCCTTACTCAGTATCAAGTACTAGCATCTACATAAAGATATTTTGCAAAAAATAACAAAAAAATGGTTAATCGAAACTAAAACTGCTACTTGAAAGACAAATCCAGGACTTTCAATACTGAGAGTGGCAGTTTTAGTGTCTTCAGTCTTCCCATTTATTTGTTTCACATCATCAGATAACAAATGCGCTATTTCAACATATTTCTTTCTCTATATCCAGTGGAAATAATAACCACTGCCTGAATTAATAAAAAATAGACAAACAAAATGACACTTTTCACAAATTTAAGAAGACTAATTTTTGTATTTTGTAATTCAAACCATAATGTCTTTTTCAAAATTGTTAAATAATAACAGCCACACTGATATTTCAAACTAAATGAACTTTTAATATCCTGACAATGTAAAGGTAGTGTGTTAACACACAAGATATCTCTTTATCATTACTATTGACACATTCACAGAATAAAATCAGGAAGAGAATCTGTCCAGATCAAGGCCCTTTAATAATCAGTGCACACAAAAATCTTTACAATTACCATCACACGTCAACAAGAAAGTGTTAATCACCAAAAAATGTAAAGTATCTGCACAAAATTATGCAGGTCTCAGCCATAAGTAGAATGCATGACATGTAGGTGCAGTAGAATGTTTTACTTAAGACAGTATTTTCTGCTCACCTCAACGTACTAGTTCTCAAGATGATACAAGAGTACAAACCGGTATCAGGTTTTTAGCTTAGGATTTTGCGTAACATTCTCTCCTTCCTCTTTTCTTTCAGAGAAAAAAGTTCCCTATTCTTTCTTCCTTTACATTTTTTCTCTATCCGGACAGCTTCAGTAGAAAATGGGTCAAAATGTGTCACTCTGGCCGGAATTTTTGTAGGTTGACCGAGTCCCTGCCTATCCTTTCTTAACACAGTTTTTAAAGGAAACTTTTGACCAGATCCTTCGGGACCCAGTCCCTTTTCCTTGTCCCAACCAGCTTTCAACAAAATCTGGAAACCTCTATTGCTCTCTGGAATAGAATAATAAGTTCTGCCCCCACCAGGGTGAGAATTAAAAAGATGAACAGTTGAGGTGAGATGTTTCTCTTTTTCATCACTGAAACTGCGTTTACAAACAGCACAGTAGAAAGTACCTACGTCCTTTCTCCTACGAGATATTGGTTTCTCTTCTGAAACGGGCCTAGAACTCAGGTAATTAACAACATGAAAATGCTTCATTTTTTCCGCAATACTCAAAGAACTATTCCCACTTCTGTCTTTCACGTCGATGTCACCGCCGCTGTCAACGAGCAGTTTTACCACATCAAGAGATCCTGAGGCAGCAGCGCACATCAGAACTGTCCAACCATACTGATCAACAGTATTTATGTTACTCTCTCTTCCTTTCAATAACGACGAAACGCTGGAAACGTCGTTACTTTGAGCAGCCTTCATTATATTGTTGATCCAGGTAGTTCCGTCTACATCCAAGGGCGTGCTGCTCACGGGAGAGCTTTCAGTGAGATTGGCATGCCGCACACTTTTCAAACATATTTCCGCAGATGTGGCTGCAGAAGTTACATTCCCCACCGATGACTTTTCGGGTTCTTGTTTCACAATTTCTTCATACAGCCGCTTAGCTTCGTCACCAGTGAGATTCTGGCTCGAAGCAGGAACAGTTTTTCCTTTACGAGGAACGTAGGAGTCTCCCTCTCTTACAAATGTTTTCCACTGGAAAACGGCAGTAGAAAGAGATTGCCAGTTTGGATGCAAAGCCATGACAGCTGCAAGGAACACCAATTCAGTTGGAGCAAGAAAACAGACGACACTGGGGCCATCCACATCAGCACAACTCACCACCGTCGGCTTTCACACCAGACATAACTATTCCTGCAATATTTTTTATAATTATCTTTCACAAGACCAAATACATAAATTCAAAATTTTCAGTCACTGCAGTAACCATACCAAAGAACACTCTGAGTCGAAAGATAACAAATGTACTATTTTCTTGATGCTGCGAGCTAGACAAACCTCATGCATTGAAAAGTGGCGCAATGTTAATGCATCATCGTCGTCATTGTCATCATCATCAGCATCATCACCACCATTATTATTGTTATTATCAGAGAGTGAATTCTGTGTATAATTAATGATAACACTATAATTATTAAACAATTGACATTTCTTACAAAGATATAAGCGAATAATTTCTAAAAAGACATACAACATATCACCATTACTTGCAAATAATACGGTACAAATTAAGATAATCTGCACCGGCTGGAAGACCGACCAGAAGATAATCTACTTCTCTGAAACTAATTCTTAAAATGTTTACCGATACCGACATTCAAAATAAACTGAAAAACAAGCTTCCCAGAAATCAGGAAGAAATTAGCCATAAGTGTCAGATGTCAACTCACGAAAGTCAGTAACCAAACATATACAGGGTACATACAGAATGTAAGTCCAAAAGAAAAACAGATGGAACTGACAGGAGTTGATTTGCTTGGAAAATTGCAAAAGGCAACAGGAGGTTTTACTTGAGCTTGCATCTTTATTGTAGTTGATCTGTTTTCCAAATGAATATGTTTTCGAAATTGCATTCTTCAAATAAATAAACCAATAAAAACATTATATTAAAAATTAAAAGAGTCTACTTTGGCTTGTAGATATGTAAGATTGTATTTTGATTTTCGTACTCTGCATGGGATATGCTGTTATACCTTTATGTACGCCAGAGTATTTTCAACAGGGATGAACAAGATTTCGGCTCGCGGGCCATGCTCGGGTCATAATGCCAAAGCGTTCAGCCATGCTTTCCGAGCTCTAGAGGGGGAAGAGTGGAAAAACAGCGAATGTGCCGCATTTAAATGGCAGTGCAGTCGAACTGCATACGATTTAGTTTTATATTTCACATTTCTGAACAACACAGATCACAAACAAAATAAATTTTAAGTATTACTTGCTTATTTTTGGCTCGCTGAAGACAGAATATCGTTTTTTTTTCCGGCGCACACCATCGACATACGGTTGCCACGTAATCGTGACTATTTCAATTTCATAATCGGAAAAGTTTTTTCGCAGAAATATGTGGATCGAAATATTGTAGCACTTTTGCAACATGATTATGAAGACTTGGAAAATCTACCTGAGGAAAGCAATATAGACGTTCTGGACAGATTTAAGCGTAAAAAGACTTGTCATTAAAACTGGAATAACCTTGTAGGTCAATTAATGGCGTCTGCGCATGCAGAGGGGCGCTTTCAACTGAAGTGGTGAACGGTTTCGAAAACAGCTCGAAGACAGGCGTAAGACTGACAGTGTCCTCAAAACCTTCCTAAAATTATCCTTGTAAATCACATAAGTCCACAATGAACTCTTCACACCTCCCGCTTTCTTTAATGCCAGTGAGTTTACGGAACTGGACTACCTTTGTCAGTATGTGTCCCATCTACAAAGCGATTTTCTTTCTTAATATTATTCCACGAAATCAGAAAGAAGTTACCTTGCAATGTCTGTGGGCAGTGTCTGCAATCCATTCTGGCTGTTCCAAATTTTGTTCCTGCACTCCTTTTTCTTCCATAAGGTCAACAACAGCGAGTTTTAAATCGAAAAATTGTACCAGACATGCTCCTTGATTTAAACAACGCAGCTTTCGGTAATTTATGAAGTCTCCATACTCGTCGTTTATTTCCACTGAAAACTGTTGCAACTGACAATGGAATAATGTGCGCGAATTCAGAAATTTTACTATTTATACCACCCATTTTCCTTAACTGCTCCACACCTGCAAATTTAGCACAAAGTGCCTTTTCAGTTACAGAACAATGAATACCGTCTGTCGATCGTTCTAATTTTTAGCTGTTCCATTTTTATCTAAATGTTAAAATTCCTTCTACATCTACATCTAAATCTACATGGTTACTCAGCAATTCACAATTAAGTGCCTGGCAGAGGGTTCATCGAACCATTTTCATACTACTTCTCTACCATTCCATTCTCGAATGACGCATGGGAAAAAGGAACACATAAATCTTTCCATTCGAGCTCTGATTTCTCTTATTTTATTGTGATGATCATTTCTTCCTACGTAGGTGGGTGTCAACAAAATATTTACGCATTCGGAAGAGAAAGTTGGTGATTGAAATATCGTAAATAGATCTCGCCGCAAAGAAAACCGCCTTTGTTTCAATGACTGCCACCCCAACTTGCGTATCATATCAGTGACCCCGTCACCCGTATAGCACGATAACACGAAATGAGCTGCCCTTCTTCGCACTATTTCGATGTCCTCCATCAATCCTACCTGGCAAGGATCCCATACCGTGCAGCAGTATTCCAGCAGAGGATGGACAAGTGTAATGTAGACTGTCTCTTTAGTGGGTCTGTCGCATCTTCTGTTCTGCTAACAAAGCTCAGTCTTTGTTTCGCCTCCCTCACAATATTATTTATGTGGTCTTTCCAATTTAAGTTGCTCGTAATTGTAATTCCTAGGTATATTCTCGAGTTGAAAGCCCTTAGATTTGTGCGATTTATCGTATACACAAAATTTATCGGATTTCTTTTAGCACCCAAGTGAATGACCTCGCACTTTTCTTTGTTTAGTGCTAATTGTCACTTTTCGAAACCATACAGAAATTCTCTCTAGATCGTTTTGTAATTGGAATTGATCGTCTGATGATTTTACTAGATGGTAAATTACAGCGTCATCTGCAAACAATCTAAGGGGGCTGCTCAGATTATCACCTAGATCATTTATATAAATCAGGAACAGCTGAGGGCCTATGACATTACCTTGCGGAACACTAGAAATCACTTCTGTTCTACTCGATGATTTACCATCTATCACTAAGAACTGTGATCTCTCTGAGAGGAAATCAAGAATCCAGCCACACAACTGTGACGATACTCCATAAGCATGCAATTTTTTTAATAGTCGCTTGTGAGGAACGGTATCAAAAGCCTTCTGGAAATCTAGGAATATGGAAACGATCTGAAGTCCCTTGTGAACACCACTCTTTACTTCATGGGAATAACAAGAACGATATTTTCTGAATCCGTGTTGGTTATTAAGTCATCTTCTTCAAGGTGATTCATAATGTTCGAGTACAGTATATGCTCCAAAATCCTACTGCAAATTTAGGTCAGTGATATGGGTCTGTAATTCAATAGGTTGCTCCTATTTCCTTTCTTGAATATTAGTGTGACCTGTGCTACTTTCCAGTCTTAGACCTTTTGTGAGCTAAGAAAGGCGCTATTGTGCCTGCATACTCGGAGAGGAACCTGATTGGTATACAGTCTGGACTGGAAGACTTGCCTTTCTTAAGTGATTTGAGTTGTTTCGCAACACCTAAGATATCTACTTTTATGTCACTCATGCTAACAGCTGTTCTGGTTTCGAATTCTGGAATATTTACTTCGTCTTCTTTCGTGAAGGAATTACGGAAAACTATTTAGTAACTCCACTTTAGTGGCACCATCATCGGTAACATTTCCATCGCTATCGTGCAGTGACGGTATTGACTGTTATTGCCACTGGTGTACTTTACATATGACTAGAATCTCTTTGGGTTTTCTACCATATTTTGAGACAATATTTCATTGTGGAAACTATTAAAAGCATTTCGCATTGACGTTTGCACTAAATTTCGAGCTTCCGTGAAACTTAGCTTTCTTGGGGATTTTGCGTTCTTCTGAATTTGGCATGCTTTTTTCATTGCTTCTGCAGCAGTGTTCTGACGTGTTTTATGTACCACGGTGGATCAGTCCCGTCTCTTATTAACTTATGCAGTATGAATCTATCTGTTGCTGTCGATGCTATATCTTTGAATTTGAGCCATACCTGGTCTGCACTTACATAATTAGCTAGGAAGGAAGACTCTCTCTTAGGAAGGCATCAAGCGAATTTTCATCTGTTGTTTTAAATAGATATATTTTGCGTTTATTTTTGTGGTTTTGAGCCTCGCTACAATGACCTTGTGTTCACTAATCCCTGTATCCGTCATGACACTCTCTATTAGATCAGGATTATTTGTGGCTAAGAGGTCAAGTGTGTTTTCGCAACCATTTACACTTCGTGTGGGCTCATGAACTAATTGTTCAAAGCAATTCTCAGAGAAAGCATTTAGTACAGTTTCAGAAGATGTTTTCTGTCCACCCCAGCTTTGAACATGTATTTTCGCCAACAAATCGAGGGTAGATTGAAGTCTCCACCAATTATAACTGTATGAGTGGGGTACTTATTTCTAATGAGATTCAAGTTTTCTTGGAAGCGTTTAGCTATTATATCATCTGAGTTGGGGGGGTCGTAGAAGGAGCCAATTATTATTTTGGTACGGCAGTTGAATATAACCTCTACCCACTGTAATTCGCAAGAACTATCTATTTCAACTTCACTACAAGATAAACTACTACCAACAGACACAAACACACCACCACCTACTTTATTTAATCTATCCTTTCTGAACATAGTTTGCGCCTCTGTAAAAATTTCAGCAGAATTTATCTCTGGCTTTGGCCAGGTTTCTGTTCCTATAACGATTTCAGCTTCAGTGCTTTCTATCAGCGCTTGAAGCTCTGGTACGTTTCCAACACAGCTACGACAATTTACAGCTACAATACCGACTGTTGCTTGATCGATTCTCATCCTTTCTTTGCCATGTACCCTTTGAGACTGGAGCCCTTTTTGATCTTTCCCAAGACTGTCTAACCTAAAAAACCGCCCAGTCCAGACCACACAGCCCCAGCTACCTGTGTAGCTGCCTCCTGTGTATAGTGGACACCTGACCTACTTAGAGGAACCCGAAACCCCACCTTGATCCTGTAACGCCGTTGCATAGCAAATGTGTAGTATGTGTCGATACACGAATTGAAAATTCTCATGCTTCTCTTTTGTCATTCCCACTCACTTTAGAAGATTGTGACGTTAGATCGCTAGACTGATTCTTTTTGCACAAACAGCCACTGACCTGTGAACGTCCTTCACGCCACAAACAAGTAGCGAAAGGTAAACATCTCTGACACCACGATTCCGTTGAACCCATAGAGAGTTGTGCCGAACGAAAACTGACACACAACATGGCTAAATGAAATGTCGCGCTGTTCAGGGTTCTTCCAAGAAGGACTGAGCAAAGCTGAGTGATGGGCCAGACCTTGGTGTGCACACAGCCACCATGCATGAAGTGTGGCATGCCATTTGCGGCTCTGATTTACATGGCAACAAGTTAGTAACTGGCTAAAGATTTTTGTCAAGCCAGTCATCATTTATGTGAAGCCTCATACGTGTGTATATGTTGATTCAGCCAATCAACTGAAATATTAAGGAAATTGATTCTACTTTTACAACTCCTGTATTATGCCTTGAATTCTCTCATTTACATAATACGCTCTAGAGTCGATGATTTTACTTATAATATGCATGATTACCTTTAACTATGTTACCTCAACATGTCAACAGAGGACGGTGAATACATTTATAAACGAAATGGAATGGGCAAAAAAATGGTTCAAATGGCTCTGAGCACTATAGGACTTAACATCTGAGGTCATCAGTCCGCTAGATTTTGAACTACGTAAACCTAACTAACCTAAGGACATGACACGAATCCATACCTAAGGCAGGATTCGAACCTGCGAGTTGTTCAGGAGAATAACTTTGATCTCTGAAACCGAATTTCATGGGTAGTAACAGATAAAATTAGTGAATACTAAAGCCATTTGCAAGTGTACAGTGCATACATTAAATTTAATATAGATTGATACCTTAAATATTTAAGCTGTAGTTTTATTGGTGAAACATTTAAACTAATGTCATGCATTACAAGTGAAAAATGTGCTACTTTTATATAGCAGAATAGTAGATATTGCTTTCTTGCTAGACATTAACTGTCAAAAAATTTTATAATGAAAACAGTGACTGAAACAATAAAAATACTTCTTGCAAAACCATTTTTCTTTGCTGTTTTAACTTCATTTGATAAAGTGGAAATAAGAATAAAATATAATCTCATGTTGTCCCAACATGCACTTCTCAGCCTAATTTTAAAAAAATTGTTTAAAACGCTCTAGCTTCTTGTCCACGACGCTCTTTTAAAACCTGGAGGTCCTGATACTTTTTTTCAGTGTTCCCAGAGAACGCATAAAAAATTATTATTATTATTATTAGTATTATATAAAATGATTCTGAAAAAATATTTTATTATATTTTTGTATTCCAGCTCTGTAAGCAGGAAATGGATGTTCTCCAGACTGTTGCTTTTGAAGTCTGTGTGAAGCTCTTACCAACAGTCAAATCCAAGCTCTGTTATAAGTTTCTTGATGTTGAATGGGACAGGAAGGAATTTTTCTGATGAATACCTCTTTGATGGGCCTTGTTAGAAAAACAAATTTCCTAAAATATTACTTCTCCATAAAAGACCCCCAAATTGTATCATATCTTGTTTGACCACCACGTCGGAATCTTTGGGTTTACATCAAACATTAATCATGATCTGCACCAAGTTCATTGGAACTTCTGCTACTGCCCCTGTGTTAATCACTCCCACATTCATATCACACTCCATAAAATAGTATCCACTAACAGGGAATGTTACTTTCACTGTCTCCAAAAGTTTCAGTTCACTCACGGGATAATAAGATAACTTAGAATAGTGTACTTCTTGTTCTGGCCTGAACATGAATCATAAAAACTTCAAGATGTTTGACTTTCTTGTCCAGCACTTCCATCACAATGTGATTTAAAAAGGGAACCACTTCATTCGACCCTTTTCTTTCAGTGTCTTCAGTGTAAGTGTAGAACATTGTAGTTGCATTTGAGGACTGATGAATACTGAAAGAGTAAACAGACAAGTGCCTTTTGTAATAGACAGTATTAGCACTTACATTTGGTAAGCACAGCTTTTTTTTGTAGTCTATGCAGATTGACACTGTTTCAGTAGACATTTTGCTTTACTAAGAGCATTTCTATTCCTGGAATATTTCAGCTTTCACTTTGTGTACCTTGTGGTCAACAATGATCTTATTCATTTGTTTCAAGGCTTCTTTTTTCATGCCATCATCTATATTTTCAGATAATGTTGCATTTAGTGTTTTCATCACAGGTTGAGCATGTATCACTTCTTCGATATCCAAAAGCTACACTGAATTTTGTGTTGAAGACTGTTATATGCGGTCCACATGAAATGTCAAAATTTGCGTACATTTCCTGGAATATTTCATGCATTTTTTCATTGAAAGTTCCTCTGGGAGATGTAGCTTCTTGGTCTTGCTGTAATGTCTTCATATACTCTTAAATGTATCATTGTAATCATAACTGCCTCTACTACTTCTTCCAAAATTTTCTATTGTCTATTTCCATGCTTAACCCTTTACAAATTTTTTAACTGCCGTTAATCATCATCTTGTCATTTGATGTGTTGCCTTGAAGGCCTTTCTGCATAGAGGAATCTCATATACAATGTTGTCACATTTAACTCTCACTCTGTAATTGCATTTACACTCTCAAAGCTGTGCTTCATTTTCATTCTTCTTTGATCGCCTTCTGCAAACTCGAAGTACTGTAATGAGGCCTGTCAAATGGAATTATTGTTCATTTCAGTCTTTCATATCATTAAATTTTCTTATAATATTTGATCTTTCTTCAGCACTTACTTTCTCAATGTACTTTAACTTACAGCTGCAGTCTTCTCCTAGTTTATGTGACTGAACACTTAATTTCTTCAAGACTGTACTCATTCGCCCTCATACTTGCCTTCTCTGATCACTGTTGGAAGCTGAAGATGTCTGTCTTTCAGCCTCAAATGAAGTACCCAACATTTAGTATAAATGTTAAAATATTAATATTGAAACCATGGACGCACCAGATTATTTTGTTCTAATTTAACCCTTAGGTTCAAGTGCGCCTCAACATGTAATTGACATACAGTCATAGGTACATGTAGACACATGAACGGTGAAAACAAGTAACCCTTTAGTGCTTGAAGTTAACTGAGTATGAATGTTCACTTACATAGCATCTGTTGTAGACTCATCATCCATAGCAGCTATTGCTGGATCTCTCAAGCTCTCAGACTTTGCAAAACTCTAGCTTGCTAGGCATTTCGTGACCTCCATAAACTGATCAGGCCGAACATTATGACCACCTACCTAATAACCAGTATGTCCACATTTGGCACAGATAACAGTGGCGATGCATCATGGCATGGAAGCAATGAGGCGTTGGTAGATTGCTGGAGGGAGCTGGCACCACATCTGCACACACGTCACCTAATTCCTGTAAATTCCAGGGCTGTGGACAATGAGCTCTGACACCACGTTTAATCGTATCCCAGATGTGTTTGTTCAGATTCATATCTGGTGAGTTGGGAGGTCTGCACATCTACTGGAACCGACCACTGTGTTCTCAAACTACTCTATCACTCTCCTGGCCTTGTAACACGGCGCATTACCTTGCTGAAAAACGACACTGACGTCGGGGAATATTCGTCTGCAACCAGTGTATGATACTCCTTGGCCATCATGGTGCCTTGCACAAGCTCCACTCGACCCATGGATGCCCACGTGAGCATACCCCAGAACATAATGGAGCCACCGCCATCTTGTCGCTGTCCCGCAGTATGGGTGTCAAAGAGCTGTTTCCCTGGAAGATGCCGGATTCATCAGTCTATGCAACGCTCTTTCTATGCAACAATGTCCAGTCTCAATGGTCAAATGTCCATTTCAGTCATAGTTGGCGATGTCATGGTGTTAACATTGGCACATGCATGGGTCGTCAGCTGCAAAGCCTCATCTTTAGGAGTGTTTCGCACACTGTGTATTCAGTCACGCTTGTTCTCTACCCAACATTAAAGTCTGATGTTAGTTCTGCCACAGTTCACTGCCTGTCCAATTTACCCAGCCTACTAGCCTACGACGATCTACATCTGTAATATAGGAGTGGCTGCAGGTGTAGACAGGGCACAACAAACTTTCAGCAGCAGATTGAAAAGTAAGAATGTAGGGAAATCAGAAAAGAGAAAGAAAGTGTTGTTGTTAGGTAGTTCCCATGGAAGAGGTGTTGGCCAACTCTTGCAGGATGAACTAGGATCAGAATACCAGGTCACCAATTTTTTTAAACCTAGTGCTGGTCTGGAGCAGGTGACAGAGGATTTAGGATCACTTTGCAAAGATTTCACTAAGGAAGACACCGTGGTTATAGTGGGTGGGGCAGGTAACAGTATTGACAGAAATCCTGGGTACAGTATAGAGTGTGACCTGGCGAAGATTGCATCAGCATCGAAGCATACTAGTGTTGAGTTTGTATCTGTTCTTGGGCGCCATGACCGACCTCATTTGAACTCTTCTGTCAAGAGAGTTAATTTGGAGCTGGAACGGCTGCTCATGTCGGGTGCGGGGTCACACATTGGTGTGGTTCATGTTGATTCTCTCAGTAGGTGGGATTATACTAGGCATGGCCTTCACCTCAACAGGAAGGGGAAGGGTAAATTGGCTGGGGAAATAGCAGGAAAGTTAAAGGGGGGAGGCACTGTCATGAGTGGTAAAATACCAGTGGTTATAGGATTCAGAAAAGACCCTTTTTTAGGGTAGGGAGGACAGAAAGAAAGCAAATTTTAAGAGAGGTTAGAACTGAGACAAACCTTCAGTTTGAAAAAGAAATCAAAAAACATAATTCCAGCTTATTACATCAGCATAAACAGCCATTGGTTAAGAATTTTCAACTGTCAGCAGATATTTTAACTCCACCCAATTTTAACTCAGACAATGTGAAATGTCAGCTATCTTTATTGCATCAAAATATTCGAGGACTGAGAAATAAAATTAATGAATTAACTATATGCATAGATGAATTAGAGTCTTCAAACCCAGCTGACGTAATCTGCCTCTCTGAACATCATGTGACCACTGGTATAGAACTTTTAAGTGTTACAGGGTTTAGGTTAGCATCTCACTTTTGTAGATCAGAAATGGAGAAAGGAGGAGTTGCCACATTCATCAGGAACTGTCATAAATTTAAGAACATAGACATTCATAAATTTTGCCTAGAACAGCATATGGAAGCATGTGCAACAGAATTAGATTTTCACAAAAAATCTTTCATAATATTAAGTGTATATCGAGCACCTGCAGGTAACTTTAATCTGTTTGTAAACCACCTTGAAGCTGTACTGGCCCATTTAATAACCAAAAACAAAGAAATAGTGGTTGCTGGTGATTTCAATGTAGATTTCCTTAAAGACTCTCCGAATAAGAACTTATTTGAGTTAGTAACACTATCATTCAACTTAATTCCCACAGTAAAGTTCCCCACTAGGATAGCCACTTGCTCACAAACAGCCATTGATAATATCTTTATAGAAAAGTCCAATGAACAAAATTATATTACAAAACCAATAGCCAATGGCCTCTCAGACCATGACATGCAGTTCCTTCTGTTAAATGTTAATACTGAACAGGATATAAAATCTGTCAAATCTGAGCTCAAGAGGGTAATCAGTAAGCCAAAAATTGATTATTTTAGGACACTCCTCAGAGACATTCACTGGACTGATGTTTACAGTGCTCATGGCATGAATGAAAAATATAACATTTTTGCTAATAAAGTGCTTACCTTATTTGAACACTGCTTTCCCCCAAAACTTACCAAGGTTAGAGGAAAATCTACAAAGAAGCCATGGATTACTCGAGGAATAAGGGTATCTTGTAAAACAAAAAGAAAACTGTATCTGTCAATCCGAAACATTTCCAATGTTGATGCTATAGCACATTATAAGAAATACTGCAAAATATTAAAGACTGTAATATGGACGTCAAAGCAAATATATTACAAGGAAAAGATAGTCATATCAGATAACAAAATAAAGACAATATGGGATATAGTGAAGGAGGAGACCGGTAGGACCAGACATGAAGAGGAACAAATAGCATTAAGAGTAAATGATACATTGGTGACAGATGTGTATAGTGTTGCAGAACTTTTTAACAAACATTTTATAACTGTTACTGAAAAGATGGGGTTGTCAGGTTCGGTAGATGCTGCTATGGATTACCTTAGACCAGACATTTCAAGTAATTTCCATAATATGAATTTGACCCTCACTACCCCAACAGAAATAATGTCCATCATAAAATCTTTAAAATCAAAAACATCTAGTGGGTATGATGAAATATCAACAAAGTTAATTAAAGAATGTGATTCTGAGCTAAGTAACATATTAAGCTATCTGTGTAACCAGTCGTTTATCAGTGGAATATTTCCTGAATGGCTGAAATATGCTGAAGTTAAGCCACTGTTTAAGAAGGGAAATAAAGAAATAGCATCAAATTTCCGTCCAATTTCACTGTTACCAGCATTCTCAAAAATTTTCGAAAAAGTAATGTACCGTCGTCTTTATAACCATCTTATCTCAAATAACATACTGTCAAAGTCACAGTTTGGATTTCTAAAAGGTTCTGATATTGAGAAGGCTATCTTCACTTACAGTGAAAATGTGCTTAATTCATTAGACAAAAAATTGCAGGCAACTGGTATATTTTGTGATCTATCAAAGGCATTTGACTGTGTAAATCACAATATCCTTTTAAGTAAACTAGAATATTATAGTGTAACAGGAAATGCTGCAAAATGGTTCAAATCTTATATCTCTGGCAGGAAACAAAGGGTGTTATTAGGAAAGAGCTTGATACATGTCTATCAGGCATCATCCAACTGGGAACTAATTACATGTGGGGTCCCACAAGGTTCCATTTTGGGGCCCTTACTTTTTCTTGTATATATCAATGACCTTTCATCAGTAACATTACCAGATGCCAAGTTTGTTTTGTTTGCCGATGATACAAACATTGCAATAAATAGCAAATCAAGTGTAGTCTTAGAAAGATCAGCCAATAAAATATTTGTGGACATTAATCACTGGTTCCTAGCCAATTCTTTGTCACTAAACTTTGAAAAAACACACTACATGCAGTTCAGAACTTGTAAGGGGTGTCCCAAGAGTATATGTCTAACATATGATGACAAGAAGATAGAAGAAATGGACAGTGTTAAATTCTTGGGATTACAGCTTGATAATAAATTCAATTGGGAGGAGCACACCACAGAACTGCTGAAGCGTCTTAACAAATCTCTGTTTGCAATGCGAATTTTGTCAGACGTAGGGGATATAAAAATGAAAAAGCTGGCATACTATGCTTACTTTCATTCCATAATGTCATATGGGATTCTTTTTTGGGGTAATTCATCAAGCCAAGCTAAAGTTTTCCGGGCACAAAAACGTGCAGTAAGAATTATATGTGGTGTGAACTCAAGAACATCCTGCAGAAGCCTGTTTAGGGAACTAGGGATACTAACTACAGCTTCCCAGTATATTTATTCCTTAATGAAATTTGTCATTAAAAATATATCACTTTTTCAAACCAACAGCTCAATTCATGGAATCAATACTAGAAATAAGAATAATCTTCACAAGAATTTAAAGTCACTTAGTCTTGTACAAAAAGGTGTGCATTATTCAGGAACACACATTTTCAATAACTTGCCAGCAGCCATAAAAAGCTTAACAACCAATGAAATTCAGTTTAAGAGAAGCCTAAAGGATTTATTGGTGGCCAACTCCTTCTACTCCATTGATGAATTTCTTAGTAAAACCAACTGATTTGTATATAAGTACAACATAACTTCTGCACAATTTCAGTGCAGTAATGTGTTCACTGAAAATTTGTGTGTGTGTGTGTGTGTGTGTGTGTGTGTGTGTGTGTGTGTGTGTGTGTGTGTGTGTAAGTATAATCTAACTTCTGCACCATTTCAGTGCAGTAATGTGTTCATTGTAAATAAGTATTACAGTAGTTGTATTACATGTTTATTACCTTATAAATAAATAAAAAACGTTTTTTATTTTAAATTCAGTGCATTAGTATTTGTAAAATGACTCTTAGTGTTCATTAAAAATGACGATCATTCCACTTGGGACCTGTGGAATGGTACATTAGCTTATTTGTTTTAGTTGTAAATATTTGTCATGTATTGTTGTTTTTCTGACATGTTCCACATCCAGGAGGACCTCCTCACTACGGATCAATTGGAATGAAAGTAAATCTAATCTAATCTAATCTAATCTAAACAATGTCTGGAAGTTGTTTCACCTTCGTTTCGCCACGTGTTGAAGACGCTCACCACGTCACTCCTCGACCACCCGACAAGTCGTGCAGTTCCTGAAATGCTTGTGCCAAGCCTCCAGGACATCACAATCTGCTCTCGGCCAAACTCTGGTAGATCGCATGCCTTCTGCATTCTACACATGGACAGCATGCTCATTGATACTACATGCAGCATACATGTGTCTAACAGTTATTCCTCACCAGGTGACGGTTTATCGCCTAGACGGGTTTATATCGATAGTAGGTCGGTGGTCATAATGTTCTGGCTAATCAGTGTGTATGGCGTTTGAGGCTCTTTGCTTTTATATGATACAGGACTGCGTCGCTTTTTTACCTCCGATTCCCAATTGGTGCACGTGAAATCAGCGATTTCTCAGTGCATGTTACCTCTTAGCGGCTTGCACTGTCCGCCTTTACTTAAGTTACAAGGCCTACTGCTAATATTCATACTTTGAAGAATTTTTTTCTCTTTGGGACGTTGTCGATAGAACTAGAGACTCGTAGAGTTCCCATGAATGGAAACATAATGACATCTTAACTACAGAACTCAGTATCGAGGTGAGATAGAACAATAACGGGAATTTTTTGTTTTCTTAAACAATCTTTATTTACTGACCAACATCAACTCCATCCCCTTCAAATTAAAGCTCCTCAGATATGATACACTTCTTCCACCGCTTTTACCAATAGTGGAAGCAGTTCTGGAACTCACTTTTTGTTATGGTGTTCCACTTCTTCAGCGATTCAGTTCCTATCTCATCAATGGTGGCAAAACGACGTCTTTTCGTGGTTCTCTTCAGCGCTGGGAACAGAAGTAAGTCACAGGGGGTCTACCTCTCTGGCTAATTAGGCGTTTCTATATGACCGTGTACGTTAAGTCCCTAATCTGTGGGGAAAAGGCATCTACTCCGAAGAATAATGCAAAACCGAGAGAAGTAGATGAAGTTATAACTGAGTCGCCACTGCTCAGAATTTTAGCAATGACGATTAGAAACAAATTTGGGTTAACTATATATTAAAGTAAGATTGTTTACAGGCTGTGGACAGAAACATTTTGTTATATTACTCACCGTAATACTGACTGTAGTAATTGTAGCAAGCAGAAAGATTGTTTGAATTCAAGAGTTACTTTGATATTTCTTTGTAATAAAAGTTACAAACTATGCCACAAGCTGTAAATTAGAACTGTGCTTTGACATTGAAATTCAGTGTACAAGTTACATAAAGTTTTCCTACCAATTTTTTATTATGAAAGTTATTCTGTTTTTAGCAAATGAATTAATACTGGCTTTTGCTATTTCTGACATTATTCGTACTACAACCAAAGATTTCATTATTACATAATTGTCCAAAAAGTTGGAAAATGTAAGTTCTGACAATCTACTAAATTAATATTCACTTTATTTTTAGTTCATTTTCTGATTATCTCTGTTCATACAAAGGGATAGGATGGATACTACATGGATAACGACGTAGGAAAATTATTTAAGTGACAATATGCACGAAAACAGTGTTATTCAAACAATAAAATTCCAACTAGTTATAAAATGTCTACATCTTACTTCACTTCATGATGCCGTTGGTTGTAGAGTGGCATCATTTAGTGGTAAACAGGACACAGGTTGATCTTCTTGCCATACCATAGCCCATAACAAGAGCCCACAGTACTGGCTGAAACGTTTATACCACTTGTAACCTCTTTTCTTAATCATAGTAGATTCGCCAAAAACCACAGTCGACATTTCAAGTGTGGTGCGGCACTTTATTCCATTTTCCAGCAAAATTTAATGCAAATTCTTTGATCTATCCTCTTCGAAAGTAAAAATCCGCTGAGTCCTCAAAAACTTGTATGAAGTTGTCGACAGTCGACAAGAAACTGAGTATTCAAAACAGTGAAAATGCAAACCCGTGTCCACAACATGTGTACCAACAAAATAAAAAACTGAAAATCGTATATATAAAGCCTGTGATATTAAAAAATACCCATGACTATTTGATCATACCTGATACATGTAAATGTTTGGGATTCTCGTCGTTTGACATGCGTATATGGAGCACTTTCCACACCAAATATGTAAGTCAGTATTGCCATAACGACAAACATGCATCTACTCACAAAGGATCCAAGTGTTATAAATATGTACAACTTCAGTTATGTGTGGAAAAACAAGACTTGTGAGTTGTACCTTATACACCATTTAAAGTGGATATGGACTTTTTAGAACATGTCCAGCATATGTAAACAGTTGTTTTATTGTGTTTGTATAAAGCAACAATCATCTGTGAGCAACATGTATATGGACATAGCCTCTTGCACAAGGTGCACTATGTTTTTAATTATTTTAGCGATGACAAATCTTGTATAATGTGCTTTTTTTATCGACTTCACCTCTTGTGCATGTGGCCAGTGGGAAATGAACATGTTTCACAACAAACGATTTCAAGATCTTAAGATGACAGCACAGTCTGGTGAAACAGGTTGTCTTAAATAAAAAAATGCGATCTTAGCTGTTGAATGGTTTTTAACAATTATACAGATCGCACGTCAGTTCTCTCAAAATGAGAAAATTCAAGGTTTGATACTACTTCAAAATTTTCTCTGTTCCTTAAGACTGTTATTGACCTACTGCTGCACAATCGCACAGACAAATATAACTATTTTTGTGGTGATAAATGGTGCCTCTAAATGATTAGAAAGTACCGAATTCGATCTGCACAGCCTATAAAATTATTTAGCTGGATACAGCGCTCTTGGTATACCATAATGGAGAATTCTACAGCATTGTAATTATAGAAACTTTTACTTTTCTCTCATGGATTTTCCGCAAAAGAATTATATTCGCCAAGTTAATATTAACTTACAGCGACTCCACCATCTCCCTGATCAGTAGCACTCTAACCATTCTTAATCCACAGACAGCTTTCGTCTCACCTTAGAGGTGGTATTGTGACATAAAGGGAGAACTACTGTCATCACTAGACCACAGAGATGTAGTGAAGAGAGACACGAAAGAAACAGTACCAAACTTTCATCAGTCGTCATAGGAAGTTCTCCTCTTCGCAAATGGCCTTTCTATATTCTCCATTGCCACTTCAGCAGTGGCTCACTTGACTTCGTTATTGCGATTATGTCATAGTCAGGTATGGGTCGTCACTTGAACGATGCACAATATCAACAAGGTCAATGCCTAAATGATCTGACGATATGCTCACATTGGTATTGCCACAAACTACATGTTACATTATACATGACCAGATATCTGATTTTACCACCTCTGTAATGGTAGCAAAAGGAATACACTTGGGAATGTTCCTACGTACGTTTTTGATGTGACTCCCAGGGTTGAATTTGTAATCCTCCAGTACAGCAAACTCATGCTATCTTTACGTGTTAATTCCTATGGATCCCTGAACCACAGAATATTGTGTTCCACTGACAATGACACATACTTACTCTAGGTGGTGTAGTAAAGCAGTGCAAATAGTCGGGTTTCAGTCTGTCCTGGTGCACAGTGGTATTACGGTACATGCCTTAACACCATCATTCTTCAACAATGGCAATCTCTTCTCTCAATTCTTAGATTTTAAAAGTTCATAATACAGTTATTGTAAGTTGTATTCCTGATGTTCTGGCTAAATACAAGACGCTATTCAGCAATGATTAGACATGGGAATCACTCAGTGCATTCATATTACACATTTTGGAACCAAATGCCTTACACACACTTGCTGTAGCTAGATGTAAGGTTTGGCAGTAAGTAAAGATGTGGTAATTTACACGCTGAGCCTCTGTTCGAAACATTTCTGCCCTTGCCTCTATGTGTGGGATGCTGCTTCGCATTGCCTTGAGTGCTGGCTCTGATGTACTACTAACTGAATTATTCAATGTTGTTTTCGTAACACGTGATTGTTCTTTAGCCACCTCTGTTTCTTTATGTTCAGTGTCTTCCAGGTGTTACTGTGTTTGTATTTGCTTAAGGGGAGTTTGCAGGCAAAAATTCGAAAATTTTCACATTTTACAAAACGTGCCTTAGCATAGTATGTACTCTTTCCTGCAAAAAATAGTGCATAAATTATCTGTGTGTGACGTTTAGAAGTATTTTATTTTTAATTTTGAAGTCTTACATGCGTATCTACGAGCTCACCAAATTTCAGATGTGCATCTGTTTATTTGTGAATATCTCGGAAACTACATTTTATAGAAGGCTGTGGTTTTCATCTCTTGACAGAAAACGCGCGGCGCTCGATGTTAGTCACACTGCTATTTCGCAGTCGCTTGGCAATTGTTTGTTTGTTTTGAGTGAAACAGTGAGTTTCGACATGATCTGGTTCAGTTTGATGTAATATAAACATAATTAGAAGTGCTAATCTATTCAAGAAAAGTAAATTTGATGGAAACCAACACACTAAAAGTGTAAAACCGGGTGTTGTTCAAGAGTTGGAACCCACAAGCAGTGTAAAATTAAATAACCTTGATATGCCACCAGAGAACAAGGGAGATGCGACCTCACCCAATGCAAGTAAAACTAAATTACATAAACAATTAAAGGAACTAGGATTATTGCAGGATAATTTAGAAAATAGTGCTTCTGGTCTGGGCTATGTTTTGTGTGATATGAACATTTTAATTTAGGTGTTGTATGATACATTGTGCTGCAATATTTGTGGCGGGAAAGTAATTATTCAAGAAGGTTTTTCTGCAAGAATAGGACTCACTAGAACAATAGTAATTATTTGCACTGTCTGACAACAAAAAAGTCATTTGTAACGTCAAATGAATGCAAGAATAATCTTTATGAGGTAAATGTAAGACTTTTCTATGCCATGAGAGCTATCGGAAAAGGTCTTACAAGGGGAGTGTCAGGGTTGGGAAATGAAGTTCAGAGTGGGACGGCGCGTGTTTGCAGCACTGTCCCATATGGCGAGATGGCCAGCCATTCACGAGAAAACGCTCCGAAACTTTCAGTCCTGCAGTATATAATACCAATGCATCTGCCCACTGAACTGAATGGTGCAGTGGCCAATGCAATATTGGTAACAATTTGTGCTTCGTATTTTCAAAGTATCTATTTGCTTTTCCTTATTAAAAAAATACAATGACATTCAAATTGAAAACTTTTGTTCTTTCAGCATTTTCAACTTTTCCAACCAAATTATTTCCTTCAAATATTCGTTCGTATTGTATATTGAAAACTGTGTGCATGGGAGAATAATACTCATATTGTGAAGACTATGAATAATGATATTTTTATTCGCTGAATTCTGAAATTACACAAGAGCTAGAATGATACTTGTCATAAAAACACTCGAAACAAGAGATGTTTGAACAATTTGCGCATTGAATAAATGAAGATTTTTTACACGAACAGCGAGTTTTGAGGATATCTGTCGAAAAGCAGACCTCGTTAACATTTCTTAAGATGTGCCTTTCTGCGGTTAGTTTCGACGCGAACCATGCATATTGGGTCATATCGTAAAAAACAGGATATGATAACTGATGGTGAACGATCAAGTGAATTTTAATACAATCTTCTCGTGAATTAGCCTCTCGTTCCAGTTCAATCAACATGGCGCAATTTTGCAGGCATTTAATGAAACTTTTCACCTGTCTGTAAAAACAAACATCACAGGGCTGCACTAGTGGTGTACACTTTGGTGGAATAATTTTGAGGGTACAGGTGGGACGTTGTGCGTCGTCGTATACACTTGTTTTCAATACAGAATTTAACGTCGGTTTCGGGTACCCTAAAACGGACAATTCTAGTTACTGTGATAGGCATGCTGCCGAAATTCGAGCTGTTGAACATGCTCTCAAATCGTACCCAGAAAATAGTACAGAAAGGGCGAGTGCAGAAAAAAAAATCAGCCAACTGTCAATGGTGAAAAAACTTCACTTATTAAAATATGACATGTTTTATATTTGTAAAGGAAGTTCTAAAGCACCTCTAACATCACTACTAACGACCTCTACTACAAGAGACAGTTAACATCGTGCATACATACATTGTCAACCGATGAATCATATTTCCTCATGTATGATGAAACAGTAGCCAACAAAGGGTCTAGCGAGGTTTCTTCCATTTTGTTTTATTTTGTGACAGCAAATCTTGATCCCTCTGTTAGAAAATTAGATGTATTTTCAGACTCCTGCGGGGGCAGAACAAAAATTGGACTATTTTCCGCCCGCTGCATTACGTCGTCCATCACGTCAAGAGACTTGAGCACCTGAAAATTACTTTTCCAATCTGTGGAAACTCATACCTCGAATGTGATCATAACATGGCCAGTATCAACAACAAAAAAAAAGGCTTGAAATGCCCAAATACTGGATAGAGGAAATAGAGAATGCAAGAGCAAAACCCTCACCTTTACAGGTTGTTGAAGTAGACAGAGAGTTTGTAAGAGATTGGTCTACACACCTCAGTCAGTTATATTTCATGAAATTCCCATTTGCTTCTAGACCAATAAGAGTATTAGTGGCTGCAAAAGAGCATCCCCGATTCTTGGAATACAGAGTACATTCCATGGCCATTGGGATCGCCATGTGATCAATAAGCCACTTACGGTTCCAATAGAACAACACCAGCCTGAAGGAAAGTTTTTTCTACCTGACTTTGCAGATAAGGGTGAGTGTTTTTTGTTTCATCTTCATTTTTATCATCATTTTTATTGTATTATTTACTTGAAAAAGTTTTATTTTAAATTTTGTAAACAACTACACCTACATTAACTTTTTAAAAACCTACAAGAAGGTGTTTTTGTTGTAGGTGCACAACCTATTACTTATGGCAAGTGTGCAGACCTATCACAGTTAAAGATGTTTTGCAGAGAAGAGGCTAGGTAGTTTTTTCCCCAGCTGCCAAACCTGAAAAAGGACAAAGCCATAACAAGAAACTGTGTCATCAAGACGACACTGTTTTTCCAAAACCAGTAAGTGCAAATGCTAACAAGCAGACCCAGAGTGGAAATGAATGAACAATGAATGAACATAGTTTATAAAGAAATTGTTTGGGCCTACAAAGTTTTGTTCTGTTTATAAAGAATTAATTCTAGTGTATAATTTTCTATCTTATGACTTATATGGTTTACTTGTAACGAATAAATTTTTGCACATTTATTTGTTACATTTTTAATGACATCTTAAATAATACTGGTAGTTAGTTCAAATTGTTAACGAATTAGCAAGACTTACTGACTTTCCCCTTTTTATAATAACTTATCCCCTTTTCCCTACAAAAAATTGAAGTTATTTGATATAATATTTACTTTAGGTTGTTACAGTATGCTTAAACAAAACCTTATAGAGGTATCTAACGAGTATAAGTAAGGCTACACTAAACATAAATTTCAAAAGGATTGACTAAAAATTGCATTTGGTACAAAAGGTTTGGTGTTAAAATCTTCCTACTGAAAAATTAAGAAGAACTGACTCCCCCCCCCTTTTCCTACGGACCCTTCATATAGGGATGCCTGCTCCAGTGTGTACAATATGCTCCAACATCACAAAATCCTGCACGTTATCTGATAGAAAGCCACCACCTTTTTGAAAGCTCTGGAACATCTCACCGTGCCCACATACAAGTCGATGGTATCATTCTCCCTGACTCCAGGACCAAATTACGAAATATGCTCACCACTTAACTGTGTACTTTCTAACGGTTTCATTCTCAGACTGCCCAGATCCCTTTCGCACTTCTAGCACACCATCTTCATATGCTCCATCTTCGCATTCAACCCCTCCGCCACCCAAAAGGAAGGGAACTAGCTTGTCCCAGACCTCGAACTAACAGTGGGCTAGTCCACATGAGACTCCGCGGTCAGCCACAAATATCAGTTCGCCAAGACCCAGCAACAGCGGCCCGTCACCTGAAAATTACAGCCAGGTGGACGATCGAAATATTATGTGAATTTGTTTCGAAGATTCTGCTGAAAACCCAAGAAGAGTATCAATAGTATTAAGATAATCTGCCAGGGCAATAGCACACAACATGAACACCACAGTTCCCAACACACATCGCCGGGGCTCTCCTGTAGTCGTCTGTCGATGACTCTCCATCCAACATTACATGCTGTGCACTCCCTACCAAAAAATCTTCAATCCAGTCACAAATTTCGTTTGATACACGTTATCATCATACTTTCGTTAGTAAGCGCTGGTGTGTTACTGAGTCAAATGCTTTTCGGAAATCAAGTAAAAAGCATCTAGCTGACAACCTGTCTTTCTGGGCATTAACAGAAGATCGTAATGCTTATCAGGTTTCCTGGCACTTAAGTCTGCCTAAACGTCCTAAAAGCTGGTAGTCAATGTAAATACTGATTTGTTTGACACTAGTAATTGAATGTTTTCTATATGAGGAGTTATTGCAAGCTCCTTATACAGACGTTTACGTATGACACCAGCCAATTTCCCAGTGGGCACAAAGGTTACTGAAAAGAGTGCACTTACGACAATGGCTCTAAAAGAGAGAGCTACTTCTCCTTCGTCGGAAAATTCTCTCGCCTTCCGCTGTTGCCGAGCAGTTCTAGGTGCTTCAGTCTCGAACCGTGCTGCTGCTACGGTCGCAGGATCGAATCCTGCCTCATGCAGGCATGTGTGTGATGTCCTTAGGTTAGTTAGGTTTAAGTGGCTCTAAGTCTAGGGGGCAGATGACGTCAGATGTTAAGTCCCATAGCTCTTGGAGCCATTTGAATTTGAAAATTCTCTCGCCAAATTACTGTCGCGAAGATTCTGATGAAATTTCCATCAGGATATACGTAAAAAATACTGGCTTTGGCACCACTTGCACATGCGTCTTCGGATCGTTTGTCTTAGCCACTCAGCTATTATGCTACTGTGGAAGGCATTATCTGTAAGGAAGAGGGGGATAGAAGCACTTTCTCGTCCATTGAATGCAAAGTCAGCAATGCCACGCACTCCAGTTATGTCCAACTTCTAACATTCTGCTACAAAACGGTATGAAATATCAAGTATAAAAAAATTAATATTGTAGTTGGTCCCTAATTGATTCGCTAAACATCTAATAAAATACTGGCAGAAAGCTTTATCTTTAACTTATTTGTCATGGGCTGATGATTGTTAAAAGTCTTGCTTTGATATTGTTCAGTTTAATTCTAGGATCTTCATCTAAGAAGAGTGTCGGGTGCGCATTCTAATTAAATAATCTACGTCAATATCTAATAAAACATCTAATAAAATACTGGCAGAAAGCTTTATCTTTAACTTATTTGTCATGGGCTGATGATTGTTAAAAGTCTTGCTTTGATATTGTTCAGCTTAATTCTAGGATCTTCATCTATGAAGAGTGTCGGGTGTGCATTCTAATTAAATAATCTATGTCAAGTTTTGAACAATCTTTATTCTGTAATTCTTCGTAAAATACATTAATTCTGACAAACTATACACGAGTAACACTCTATGGGCCAAAACTGTGACACTGAGAATGAACTGAGCCACATGGCCCTTGGCGTTCATCTATACCGGCTTTTTCAAAGTATTTGTATCAAACGTCAAGGGCTGATAGATCACAACATGGAGAATAACTTTTCTTAGAGGCAAAATGTTCGAGGACGCATTCCAGCGACACTAATCGTCTTTTAGCAGTCGCTGGCCCTGGGTCGATGATATTTCAACGAACTAGCAGTGACTACTAAGTGCGCTGCATACCAACTACCCCAGTAAATTGAAAGTATGATTTTCACAAGAAAACGTCAAGAATCAGAGCCTAAAAGTGGAGAAAGATATTTTAGAAGCGAATCAGGAACTTTAATTTTGCTAGGCCTATTCCATTTCACATAGAGCAGACGACTTAATTACAGGAAACACACATTTCATATACATGGCACAGAATGCCTATGCCCTGCCTGCCATCCTTCAGGAGCATAACCAATACAAACGAACACCTAGCTAGTGTCATCGGTGACGTCAGCGAACATTTTGTCTGTTATTAAAGTTTGTTCCCCATGACGGGATATATCAGCCCTAGACGATTAATGCAAAGACTTTGAAACACCCCGTATACAATGGACGACAATGATAATTTTATAAGACATTATTGATATAACAGAATAAATATATTTATGGTTAACATTTATAGCCCTGTAAGAATTCAAACAAACATATTGGTTCATAGAAAAGTACTAACATGATGCATATAAATCGAATTACTACAAACATGTAATTGTAACTCAAAATTTAGTAAAGTGGTTATTTAGAACAATCATGTAAGGAAATTTCTACTTTCTGTTTTCAGTAATAAGGATTTTTGTTGCTAATGTTTTCACAGAATCTTAATTTAATAACTGGCGTTACACAAATATTATTTCTGTAAATAATAATTTAGAAGTGTGATTTCTGGAACCGATGTCAAACTAATTTTCTGCAATTTTCTTTGAATGTAGATTTTATGTGAAATAATGAGAATTTGAAATCCAGCAGAAAGTCTTTTTAAGTGGTAGTACCAGTTATATGAAACGTCCTCTTTGAAAAATTATACATGACTGTGTTTAACCTGACACACAATATTTTTACCGCAACGCAATCTGACTTTCAAAAATCACTACAAAAGAATGGCCCTGACTAACATTAACCTATACGTTTCACAAATCACTTACCTCACAAAAATCTTGGTTACTCGAACTACTGCAATACAGCAAGCGCCACTACTGCCAGCTAAATAAAAGCTTCAATCTACGGAAGGCATTAACTACTGATAGGCATAGTTAGGAAATGAAAGATTTTAGTAGAGAACAAACAATGTATTTACCTTAATAGTGTTGAAAAATCATAATATACATAACAGATCATGACATCCAGTCTTACAAATTTCCAAACTCCGCCATCTCTCTCCCCACATCCACCACTGCTGTCGGCTCACGTCCAAATGCGCAACGCTACGCGCTGTTCACATCCAGCTGCCGCTGCCCAACACTACAATGGCAGACAACAATGCAAACTAGCCACAGACTGCACACAGCACAGCCAGTGATTTTCATACAGAGCGCTACGTAACGTTGCCAATAAGAAAACATAAACAGCCTACTTACAGTTATAAGCTCATATTATAGCAAAATTAGTTTGTGTCAGGAAGGGCATACAGCAATCAACTACAACTAACATAACTGCGCCTTTTTCAACTAAGTTGTTTAATTCAGTTGGAAGAGATAGAATTTTTCCTATCTACATGAGAAAACAAAATTGAAGTAGCAGCCCAGGTAAAACGGCTACAGTTATTAACAATACAGCTAACATTGCCTCAACTCATATAACTTTGCCAGCCACATAGCAAAAATCGGGAAAGGCAAAGAAGAATAAGAAGATGAAGAAGAAAAAGAAGAAGATTATGATGATTCTAGGGAAATTAAGTACACCAATATTATCAGTAATTTATAAAACATTAGTTCTATCCACAACCTGTGTACTGGAATGTGTACCAGTCTGGGCGTTAGTCAGTTCATAACAATGTTTCCTGGTCTACCAATTCCTGGTTGGGGAGGTGACAACAGAGAATAGCAGGGCGTCGTAACATGGCATGGTGTTGTCATCCTTTGGACAACGATCAGGTTCGTTCTCTCCTCTGGTCCGTGGATCGGTTCCTATATAGCGCCCTTGAGACTTTGTTGTTTTCATATACCTTTATACACTGTATCATATTGTATTTGATATGTCCAAGATCACCTACTAGTCCAGGCGATCTTTTGGATTCCAAGCATACTCTGTTTTCTAAGACGATCGTGCAATAAAAAGAAATGAGCAGCAGTACTTCTGGACACAGTGTAGCTTTATCCTCCGAGAGGGGTGTCATAGCAAAGAAACCACGTGGTTTCTTTCTCTCTAGCTTGTTTCCCTCAGCCTGAGAGTTCTAGACAAGACTACAGGGCAATAAATTCCTTCCAAATAACCATCTTGAATATTTGTTCACTTGACATATCATGCTATATAGGTCAATAAACGATGAACAGTATCCACTTTGTCACTAAAATGAATCCTTTCACGGTGAGACAGTCAAAATGCCCAAAATGCATCATATTTCAATAGTACACACACTGACAGAAAAAATCGCAACGCCAAGAAGGAGTTGTTGTTGTTGTGATCTTCAGTCCTGAGACTGGTTTGATGCAGCTCTCCATGCTACTCTATCTTGTGCAAGCTTCTTCATCTCCCAGTACCTACTGCAATCTACATCCTTCTGAATCTGCTTAGTGTATTCATCTCTTGGCCTCCCTCTACGATTTTTACCCTCCACGCTGCCCTCCAATACTAAATTGGTGATCCCTTGATGCCTCAGAACATGTCCTACCAACCGATCCCGTCTTCTGGTCAAGTTGTGCCACAAACTTCTCTTCTCCCCAATCCTGTTCAATACTTCCTCATTAGTTATGTGATCTACCCATCTAATCTTCAGCATTCTTCTGTAGCACCACATTTCGAATGCTTCTATTCTCTTCTTGTCCAAACTATTTATCGTCCATGTTTCACTTCCATACATGGCTACACTCCATACAAATACTTTCAGAAACGACTTCCTGACACTTACATCTATACTCGATGTTAACAAATTTCTCTTCTTCAGAAACGCTTTCCTTGCCATTGCCAGTCTAAATTTTATATCTTCTCTACTTCGACCGTCATCAGTTATTTTGCTCCCCAAATAGCAAAACTCCTTTACTACTTTAAGTGTCTCATTTCCTAATCTAATTCCCTCAGCATCACCCGACTTAATTCGACTACATTCCATTATCCTCGTTTTGCTTTTGTTGATGTTGATGTTCATCTTAGGCGACATAAACGAAAGTTGGCAGGCGTGTTTCTACACCTGAAAAATGAAATCTTTCCAAATTTCGCGCCAGTCGCATAAGAGTGGCGCCACTACGAGGAAGCAAATCAGGTTTGCTTTAAATACACGCTGTACCGGTCGTAACCGTTAGTTACTTTTTAGTTTGGACATTGTGAGTTGATGTAAGTCAAGAATGCCTTTAAGGCGACGAAGACGCCATTATCAACATCTTACTGAGTTGAAAGAGATCGTGTAATAGGGCGACGAGAAGCTGGATATTCCTTCTGCGATAATGCAGAAGGGTTCAGCAGGAATGTAGCCACTGTACATGATTGCTGGCAGCGGTGGTCATGGGACGGTACGGCCTCAAGAAGACTGAGCTCCAAATGGTCACGTGGCACTACCGAGATGAAAGACCGTCGTACTCGGCGTATGGCTGTGGCCTTGCGGCGGCGCGGTTCCTTCCGTCCCTTTGTAACGTACCTGCACCTAACTGTGAACATTGTCTCAGCAGATCATCAGTAGGAAAGCCGAGCGAAACCTACTGTACTTCGACGTGAACCAGGCTGCAATTAAAGTCACTAATCTACGTTTCGGGAGAAAGTTTTCACACGAAATGAAGGGTTGGGAATTTTGTCCTTAATTAATATATTCTGAAACTTAGGTGAACAAGTATCATTGCCAAGCCCGTGCTGGTCTTAACACAGTCACTCACAATCCCTTTCACTCACGTTAGCAAGTTTATGGTGTTGCATTTCCCGAAAACGTAATAGCTACAAAATACGGATTGCTTGTGATTAAAAATGCTCGACAAATATTAAGTCTGTCGGTACCTAATGCAGTCACAGTTTTTAGCCACCGACCTGCTCAATACGCCACGTGGATTTTATGTCTTTTCTCGTCACAAAAGCCGGCCGGAGTGGCCGAACGGTTCTAGGCGCTACAGTCTGGAACTGCGCTACTGCTATGGTCGCAGGTTCGAATCCTGCCTCGGGCATGGATGTGTGTGATGTCCTTAGGTTAGTTAGGTTTAAGTAGTTCTAAGTTCTAGGGGACTGATGACCTCAGAAGTTAAGTCCCATAGTGCTCAGAGCCATTTGAACCATTTTTTTCGTCAAAAAACTCACTTAAAAATACCGAAATTTCTACACACCCATCGGAATAATTATGCCGTCACTTTGAAACACTTTTGATGTTTGAAACACTCCTTGATCCGGCAACTTATCATTTCCATCAGAACTACTACTACACACGTCCAAACTGTTTCATGGCTAGGCTCCAGACTCCCCTCTAGAATACTCTAAGTCTTCTCTACCAGCAGAGAAAGGCGCACGAAGAATATTGCTTTACCACTGGTTACGCGCTTTTCATCAATAACCAATCGCAAAATAGTAAACCTAACGACTGCACTTTTTACCGACGTAATTATCTAATATGCTGAAGTTTTGTTTATGCATAAAGTTATTTACTATTGTTATTTGTACATGAATTAACTTTCCCTTTACCATAAACTTACTTTACAAATTTATTCTACAAAAATCCCCTTTGTCCACATCCATACTTCTTCGAAATGTTCCCACACTAAATCCCACTACATAGCTCGTCAAACAGTTATCTTCATGTTAACCTTAAACCGCACTCACACATCATTCATACTGCTAAAACACATTTATAACATTTTACATACACAAAAAGAAATAACACACTTTATGAAAATACTAGAACAGTTTATGAAAAACATTCTATTACTATAGTGCACTCTAGTGGGCACAATCGAAACTAAATCACAGTCTCCTATCCAATACTGTCCTCTATCGGTTGATACATAAACTACGTGCGCGCCCAGTTTCACGTCGCCATCTGTCACTTCCCAGCTCTGAGACACATTTCACACTTAACCGCCTCCAAGGCAGGATCGGTATACAGCGCCACTCCTCAGCCTGCAGCAGCAATTTGAGCAGCAGCTGGCACCACAGTCACGCATCGAATTGTTACAAATCTGTTATTTCAAGAACAGCTACGAGCCAGACTCTTTGTAGTGTGTATTCCATTGCCCCCAAACCACCACCTTCAGTGATGCCAACCAAGAGCACAATGGGAGTCAGGGAGGAGATTTGTTGTGTTTCCTGATGAAAGCTGGTTCAGCCTTGGTGCCAGTGGTGGCTGTGTGTTGGTTGGAAGGAGACCAGTTGAAGGCCTGCAACCAATCTGTCTGCGTGCTAGACACGCTGGACTTATTACAGGGCGTGTTTTCCAACTGGATAACGTTCGCCCACATATCGCTGTTGTAACCCAACATGCTCTATGGAGTGTCGACATGTTGCCTAGGCCTGCTCGACAACCAGATCTGTTTCTAATCGAGCACATAAGGGAAATTATCGGTCGACAACTCCAGCGTCATCCACAAACAGCACTAACTGTCCCTATATTGCCTGATCAAAGGCAACAGGCATGGAACTCCGTACCACAAACCGACGTCCGGCACCTGTACGAGACAATACATGCACGTTTGCACGCCTGTGTTCAACATTCTGGGGGTTACACTGTTTATTAATATACCAGAATTTCACACTTGCAATGGCTTACTCGCACTTACATTAACCTGTGATCTTGTAACGTTAATCACTTAAATATGTTACCCAGACAAATGTATTCCCGAAATTTCATTACCATACATAATTATTTTTTGGTGCTGCAATTTTTTTCCGTCAGTGTATATCCTGAATCGTACTGTCAAAAAGTTTCTCAAAAAAATGGCACTAAGCACTATGGGACTTAACTTCTAAGGTCATCAGTCCCCTAGCACGTAGAACTACTTAACCTAACTAACCTGAGGACATCACACATATCCATGTCCTAGGCAGGATTCGAACCTGCGACCGTAGCGGTCACGCGGTTCCAGACTGTAGCGCCTAGAACCGCACGGCTATCCCGGCCGGCAAAAGTTTCTCAGGCCCTAGAACAAGAACGAGGAACAATGCAAGACAGTAATGACATAGAACAAAAATGGATGGCTATAAAAAGAGCTATAGACATTTCAGCTAAGGAAACACTAGGGACAGAGAGAAAATCAATAACGCTCACATTGTTTGATGAAGAGGGTAAGAGAGTGACTGAAGAAAAGAACACCGCATTGCAAAAGACATTACAGGCGAACTGCACAAGAAACTTGTTGAAGGTTCAAATGGCTCTGAGCACTATGCGACTTAACTTCTGAGGTCATCAGTCGTCTAGAACTTAGAACTAATTAAACCTAACTAACCTAAGGACATCACACACATCCATGCCCGAGGCAGGATCGAACCTGCGACCGTAGTGGTCACGCGGTTCCAGACTGAAGCGCCTTTAACCGCACGGCCGCACCGGCCGGCTTTGTTGAAGGATTAATGAGGGAAAAGGAGAATCGAAAAGATGACACATTGCCGAAAGAAAAGGGAATGGACTAAGGCTGAAATGTAATGTACGGAATTGTCCAAGAAGAAGAATGAAACAAGGTTCCTTATAAAAGCAAACAATGGTAGAAGACAATTTGCTACAATAGCCAGCTTGACTAGAGATGAAGAAGGAAACATAATAAGTGAGAGTAAACAGAATCTGGAAAGATGGCGAAGATACTTTAAAAGACCTGCTGAATCGAGAGATAAAGCAAGCAGAGGATATCTCTAATGACTGTAAGCAAGGATTGGAATTGAACAGCCATTGGGTGGCCTAGGGTTAGTGAATGTTAAAAAAGCTTTAAGGAAACTGAAGAATAACAAGGCCTCCGGCAGTGACAGCATTCCTGCAGAATTTCTAAAATGTGGGAAGCTACATTAGAGCAGTCTCTGTTCGAACTTATCACTCTCATATGGGAACAGGAAAGGATGCCAGATGAATGGAATGAAGGAATATTATGTCACATACATAAAAAGGGCGACCGAATGCAGTGTAGAATCCATTGTGGAATCACTCTCCTGAACCTGGGCTACAAGGGGTTATCTAATATTATTTTTCATCGGCTACTCCCACAGGCGGATGAAAAAATTGGAATATACCAAAGCGAATTTCGACGAGGAAGGTCAACAATAGACCAGATTTTCAACCTGGAGAATTTTGGAGAAAGCTGTTGAATATAGAATTGGAGCACATCACCTCTTTATTGACGTTAAGGCTGCATACGACAGCATCAATAGAAACCAGTTGTTTCATGCCTTACAGGAGATGGGTATGTATGGAAAGCTCCTGAGAATGGTTAAAATGATTATGTCTGAGGTAAGAAGCTGCATTCGAGTTTGAGGAAATTACTCAGACCCCATGGAAATAACAAATAGGCTACGTCAAGGAGATGAATTAGCATGCTTATTATTTAATGTAGCACTCGAGAAGGTGATTAGGGAAACAGGCCTATAGTCCAGGGGCACCATCTTCTACAAATCAGTGCAGATTTTAGCATATGCAGATGACGTAGCTATATAGCACGGACAGTACTAGCATTGAAAGAAGCTTTTACAGCCTTCAGTCAAGCTAGTAAGAAGATGGGTCTTACGATAAATGAAGATAAAACTAAATACATGGCCTGTGGGAAAGTATATCAATCCAGTATACCATCAATTTTCAGTGTGAATGGATACACATTTGAAAGAGTTGATAGCTTCAAGTATCTTGGTTCCACAGTCGTCTGCTTTAATGACATCTCAACTGAAATTAAGATAAGGCTGATATCAGCAAATAAGGCATATTTCGCCTCCAGTAATTTATTCCGGTCATGACTCCTCAGCTGCCCAATAAAATTAACTATTTATAAAACCCTTGCTAGACAAGTACTCACTTATGCTTCGTAAACACGGCCCTTGTTGGAAATCGATGCAAGGCTGCTCGACGGATCTGAGAGGGAAGTTTTGAGGAGAATAACTGGCCCTGTGTATGACAGAGAACAATGGAGGGGAAGGTACAATGCAGAATTGTACATTATATATGCCGATGCTCCTGCTACAAAGATCATACAATCAGGAAGGATAAGATGGGCAGGTCATGTGGCAAGAACAGAGGAGTCTGAGGTGATAAACAAGATTCTCTTTGGTAGTCCAGGAGGACAAAGAGGGCGTGGTCGACCTAGAGTAAGATGGCTGGAGGGAGTGGAAAAAGACTTAAAGAAGCTCAGATGCAGAAACTAGAGGAGGGTTGGTTCAAATGGCTCTGAGGACTATGGGACTCAACTGCTGAGGTCATTAGTCCCCTAGAACTTAGAACTAGTTAAACCTAACTAACCTAAGGACATCACAAACATCCATGCCCGAGGCAGGATTCGAACCTGCGACCGTAGCGGTCTTGCGGTTCCAGACTGCAGCGCCTTTAACTGCACGGCCACTTCGGCCGGCTAGAGGAGGGTAGCATGTGTCTGTGGTGGATGGCAGAAGCTCGTTGGGAAGGCCAAGATTCACCCTGAACTGAAGCACCACAGAAAAAGAAGAAGAAGAAGTAGATCCTGAAAAGCCAAAGAAACTGGTGCACCTGCTTGATATCGTGTATGGCCCCCATGAGCTTGGCAAGGACTCGACTAATGTCTGAGGTAATGCTGGAGGGAATTGACACCATGAATCCCGCAGGGCTGTCCACAAATCCGTAAGAGGAAGAGAGAATGAAGGTCTCTTCTGAACAGCGTGTTGCAAGGCATCCCAGATATGCTCAATAACGTTCATGCATGGAGAGTTTGGTAGCCAGCGGAAATGTTTAAATTCAGAAGAGTGTTCTTGGAGCCACTCTGTAGCGATTCTCGACGTGAGGGGTGTCCCATTGTACTGCTGGAATTGCCCAAGTCAGTCGGAATGCACAATGGACATGAATGGATGCAGGTGATCAGACAGGGAGCTTACGGATGTGTCACCTGTCAGGGTGCGGGCTTTCAAAAAAAAATTAATGGTGGCTCTCTATTACACACCCTCAGAGTTGAAATATTAAAAGCTTTGGCTGGTTTCGTTGTCTAGGGGCTGGGATACATAGTTGCCGCATTACAAGCCAAATACTGCTGAGTCTACAGTATAAAATATGAATATACACATGAATCGAATGGTCGAAGGTTCCTATCACTCGCCAATTGCGAATTTTAAATGTAACATAGAAATTTATAAATGAAAGATTGCAATTAAATAAAATCTGCTGGTACTATTTTTAACGACTTTAAATGATGAGTACGATAGCAGAAGTACCTTTAAGAATGCCCTTTATTACTGCAACACACTTATTGGTGTCGATGGCCTAAAAATTAAATAATACATAAGCTGAATAACAGGGAAACAATAGATTCCTACTTCACGTAATCAGTTACGAACAATAACATGGCTGGCGAGATATTCACTTCTAAGCGCAATACTACATCTTCACTGCAGAAGCCACGGAAATCTCACAAGTGCACAAGTCGGCACTACGAAATATTTCTATCTCCCGTGACCACGCGCAAACTGCTCAACACTCTCCAAGTATTTCCCGAGACTGTCCGTCGCGCCTTCCCGTCCAGCACTCCCCCGTGTCCCGTGCGACCCGATGCTCCTCCCCCACTTCCATACAGTCTCTCCAGTGATTTCGGTAGTCGCCTACCGTAGTAACGAGCGCTGTGATTGGCTAGAGCGCTCCCGCCATGTCTCCAAGCCAACGCACACTCACAAACATATTGAAACACGTACGAAATACTGGATTTACATTTAAACAACTTGAAATTAAATAAATATTCCTACAGCTGGACCATAAACACGCTCTAACACATATTATTAAATACATAAACAAATCAAATAAACATATATCAAAGGATAGAAACAAAAGTAGGCCAGTAGCCTAATGTCTCTGTGCTTTCTGAAACACAGTAAATATTTGACCAATTTCTTCATGAATACTATATATTGGATATAAACAAAGACATAGGCGAATATATATATATATATATATATATATATATATATATATATATATATATATATATATTTACAAGCATGCTGCTACCGCTTTTTCGTGTAACTGTGGAGTACTTACGGCCTGACGCAATCAATAGCAATCGGCCAGTTTGACCTACAATAACTCATGTACTATTCAAGTTACAAGCCTGTAATTCATACCAGTTTGGGTTTACACTAATAGCTTTTTAAAGACACGTCGACCTACAAAATCGGATGAACCGTTTAGATTTTGGAAATTCGTTGCTGGGTGTTACTTGAATAATTTACAGTTAGATACTAAACTTTAAACTAGTAAAGATATTGAAAATTTGATTACACCATCAGAATCGTCGTGCAAATAATGGTAATGTACATGTTTCTTTTTAAAGCATCATGATTTCTCTGGCTATTATTAATTTCTACATTAACTGTGAAATGTATGTCATTATGGTTTCACAAAGTCCTCCATCTTTGTCACGCTCAGCATACAAATCTCCTTCATCGACACAGAATCAACATGGAATTCCCAGGCACACAGTCGGCCTGGACCATGCGCTGGGGCTACCCCTCTTGCTACGGCTAATGTTTGGCACCATGTTGTTGCTGATGAGCTCTGGCTTGCCGATCTGCCCGTGCGGCCACGCCAACTCCGAAGTTTGAATATTTTCAGGGCGCCACAAATCGCCCGTTACCTCACAAGGGTCATATCTAGATGTACCAGGCGTCCCATATCGCTCCAACTGAACACTTCCCTCACCATTAATGAGCCTTCTCCAGTTTGAACAGTCCCCTACTGACATGCAGGGTCCATGGATTCATGAAATTGTCTCCGTACAAGTACACGTCTCTCCACTCGATACGATTTGAAACGAGACTCGTCCCGACCAGGCAATATGTTTCCAGTCATCAACAGTCCAATGTCGGTGTTGACGGGCCCAGGCGAGGCTTAAAGCTTTGTGTTGTACAATCATCAAGAGTATACAGGCGGACCTTCGGTTCTGAAAACCCATATCGATGATGCTTCGTTGAATGGTTTGCAAGCTGACACTAGTTGATAGTCCAGCATTGAAATCTGCAGCAATTTGCGGAAGGGTTGCACCTCTGCCACGTTGAATGATTCTCTTCAGACGTTGTTAGCCCCTTTCTTGTAGCATCTTTTTCCAGCCGCAGCGATGTCATAGATTTGATGTTTTACCGGATTCCTGATATTCACAGTACACTCGTAAATGGTCATAAGGGAAAATCCCCACCTCGTCCCTACCTCGGAGGCGCTGTGTCCCATCGCTCATAGCCGGCTGGAGTGGCCGAGAGGTTCTAGGCGCTACAGTCTGGAACCGCGTGACCGCTACTGTCGCAGGTTCGAATCCTGCCTCGGGCATGGATGTGTGTGATGTCCTTAGGTTAGTTAGGTTTAAGTAGTTCTAAGTTCTAGGGGACTGATGACCTCAGAAGTTAAGTCCCATAGTGCTCAGAGCCATTTTGAACCATCGCTCATACGCCGACTATAACACAACATTCAAGCTCACTTCAGTCTTGATAACCTGTCATTGTAGCAGCAGTAAGCGATCTAACAAGTGCACCAGACACTTGTTGTCTTATATAGGTGTGCCGTATTCTGCCTGTTTAGAAAACGTGTGAAATCTTATGGGACTTAACTGCTAAGGTCATCAGTCCCTAAGCTTACACACTACTTAACCTAAATTATCCTAAGGACAAACACACACACCCATGCCCGAGGGAGGACTTGAACCTCCGCCGGGACCAGCCGCACAGCCCATGACTGCAGCGCCTGAGACCGCTCGGCTAATCCCGCGCGGCCCGCCTGTTTACATCTCTCTGTCTTTGAATACGCATGCTTTTACCAGTTCCTTTGGCGCTTCAGTGTATAAGTTACACACACTCACAGTTCTGTTAAAAATATGGAAGTTAGGTTAGGGAGTGATGAAGCAATCACACGCAGTTTTTGCACATGTTCTTTCCCAATGATTTCCTCTTAGTGCAGTGGTATTCAGAAACAGTAATGACATTAATGGCGCAGCACATTCCGAGTTCCTGTTAGCATCCATATGTAGTCGAAAGCTGTAAAAAGTATCGAATGAGCTGTAATCTCGACTACATTCACTAACACAGGCACAGTTTTGTTCTGTTCAGGGTAAAATACAATTTTGAACAGCTCGTGTGAGTGAAATTCCGTCTAGTGTGCTTGGCCTTGCTTTTGGGTGATGCATAGACACTCGTAAGTAACACTGATCTAGCCACCAATACACACATCTTCTACTCTTGATTAAGTACGCAGTTATCCAGCTATGTATTTCTGTAAACCGCAAAATGTGTTTCAGTAAGTCTAGAACAACAGTCGAAGATATATGATTCTAGTATTCAGTCATAAGACATGTGCTCTACGTTGATATGAGTTAAATAAGATGTGAAAGCCATTAATCTGAAAACCAGCGGCTCCCTACTCATGTTAAAGTCACATCTGGTTCCAACTGTTTACACTGCCAGAAAAGAAGGCAGCTGGAAATAGGACGTCGATTGTGATGTGATGACAGCATACGTCACCCGTGGGATAGTAGAGGTATTGATAATGGTATGAACGTCCTCCGCCAACAGATAGCGTAGTCGGGCGCTAAAGAATACACTGTTGAGCGCCCATAACACCATATCCATCCAGATAGCGTAGTGGCATAGCTGCAAGAGCGCCATCTTAGTCTACCCTTTAATAGGGACTGCTCACAGGCAGAAGGCTCAGTGGGGTGCAGGCGTGTGAAGCAAGCAGGTAACCATACCACGGAGACCCTCTAGTGCTTCCTACAAGCAACTGAGCAAGTTTGAAAACCGTCAAATTGTAGCCTTCCGAGTGGCGGGATAGTCCTTTCGGAGAACTGCCACGAAAGTTCACGTGCTGCGTTGGTTGTGCAACTATGGTGGTGTCAGTGGTCCACATGAACATTCTACACCCTGCAAGATCCCCTCGCTTCTAAGCTGATACTGTTAGTACTCAGCTTAGCCGCGAGTCCGTAGAGGGTGGTATATGTGACGTACAGTATAACTGGTCAGCATTTCCACCTGGAATTTGGGAGTGTAAGTCGGACCTTCCTTGATCCGCCTTGGTGGTGGGTCGTGTCGTCGGATTTCCTCCTACCTGTGCGCGGTGCAGCTCTCGTAAATGTCGTGCCGTGAGATTCTTCATTGGAAGCTGTCAGTGGAAGCTAATTATCTGAAATTGCTGTCGATCAACTTTGGGGTATCTGTTTACTCGAAATTAACATTCAGAATGCCGTAATATCACTTTTATTCCTATTAGATCAATAATGAAACACTCATGTCACAAACTACTCGTAACCGAGAGTATGGCTACCATCGAGCAAGACAGGAAGAGCTTTTAACTCCGACTGCCGCCTTTGCCGCGCAGTCCGCAACTCTTACTAGTTTCGTCACAGTTCGTGGATTTCCGATCAATTTCGTACTTACTAAGATATGCATTTGTTAATGAACGGGTGTGAATTTTAACGAGGCAAAATTATGATAAATAGTTTTAAACATCCAGTGGCTCCTCCTTGTATTCATGTTGTCATAAATGACTTTAATTATTAAATGTAAATAAACAAAATCGGTGACTTTGTCGCCAAGATGGCGGTACTTCGGGTCATGTATATTTCCCAGGCTGACGCTTGTTGCTACGGTCCAGCGTCAAACCCCCACCCCAGTACGTGCGACATACGGTCGCTTCGTCACCTAGCCAGCCAGCGTGGGAAATGCTCTCCGACTCACGGCCGGCTACGGACTACAGCACTTCCTAACTATCGTAAATACATCAATAATAGACAATAATTTATTAAAACTGGTAAAAATGTCTTCCTCACGTCAGACGCACCTTATAACCCGTAGACGAGGTTCTGGACATCCACACAGCACAGACGCCTGCCAGGATCGTCTTATTGCAAGGGCTTTAGTGAGAGATCGCACAGCTACCACAGCACAGATAAAAGCGCTTGTGAGCCCAGGCGTGTCACCATGAACTGTTGCAAATCGGTTTAGGGTAGTGGGACTACGGGCACGCACAGCTCTAGCCCATCTTTGACGCACGCCACAGCGCCAACGTGCACAGCTTGACTGGTGCATTCAGAGGATCACTTGGAAGATGGAACAGCATGCCGTGGTCTTCACCGATGAAAATAGATTCTGCATGCACACAAGTGATGGTCGTTTGCACATATGATGTGGACTTGGTAAGTGCTGTCTCGCCGAGTGCATTCGTCGAAGACACACTGGATCCATTCTAGGGCTTATGGTCTGGAGAGCGATACGCTACAATTCTCGTTATCCTGTCGTGTTTCTAGGGGGGGGAGGGGGGGGAGGGGGGGGGACGATGGCCAGCACTCAGCACGCGCAGAATGTTGTTAGACCCGTTTTTTTGCGGCTCTTGCAACAGCAGGGTGATGTGCTTTTCCAACAGGATAATGCTTGTCCACAGACTGCCTGTGAAACTCAACGTGCTCTGCAAGACGTGTAGCTACTTCCCTGGCCAGCGCGATCTCCATACTTGCCTCCAGTTGAGCACGTTTGGGATATCTACATCTACATTTATACTCCGCAAGCCACCCAACGGTGTGTGGCGGAGGGCACTTTACGTGCCACTGTCATTACATTCCTTTCCTGTTCCATTCGCGTATGGTTCGCGGGAAGAACGACTGCCGGAAAGCCTCCGTGCGCGCTCGAATCTCTCTAATTTTACATTCGTGATCTCCTCGGGAGGTATAAGTAGGAGGAAGCAATATATTCGATACCTCATCCAGAAACGCACCCTCTCGAAACCTGGACGGCAAGCTACACTGCGATGCAGAGCGCCTCTCTTGCAGAGTCTGCCACTTGAATTTCCTAAACATCTCCGTAACGCTATCACGCTTACCAAATAACCCTGTGACGAAACGCTCCGCTATTCTTTGGATCTTCTCTATCTCCTCTGTCAACCCGACGAGGTACGGATCCCTCACTGATGAGCAATACTCAAGTATAGGTCGAACGAGTGTCTTGTAAGCGACCTCCTTTGTTGATGGAATACATTTTCTAAGGACTCTCTCAGTGAACCTCAACCTGGCACCCACCTTACCAACAGTTAATTTTATATTATCATTCCACTTCAAATCGTTCCGTACGATTACTCACAGATATTTTACAGAAGTAACTGTTACCAGTGTTTGTTCCGCTATCATATAATCATACAATAAAGGATCCTTCTTTCTATGTATTCGCCACGCATTACATTTGTCTATGTTAAGGGTCAGTTGCCGCTCCCTGTACCAAGTGCCTATCCACTGCAGATCTTCCTGCATTTCGCTGCAATTTTCTAATGCTGCAACTTCTCTGTATACTACAGCATCATCCGCGAAAAGCCGCATGGAACTTCCGACACTATCTACTAGGTCATTTATATATATTGTGAAAAGCAATGGTCCCATAACACTCACCTGTGGCACGCGAGAGGTTACTTTAACGTCTGTAGACGTCTCTCCATTGAGCACAACATGCTGGGTTCTGATTGCTAAAAACTCTTCAATCCAGCCACACAGCTGGTCTGATGTTCCGTAGGCTCTTACTTTGTTTATCAGGCGACAGTGCGGAACTGTATCGAATGCCTTCCGGAAGTCAATGAAAATGTCATCTACCTGGGAGCCTGTATCTAATATTTTCTGGGTCTCATGAACAAGTAAAGCGAGTTGGGTCTCACACGATCGCTGTTTCCGGAATCCATGTTGATTCCTACAGAGCAGATTCTGGGTTTCCAGAATTGATATGATCCGCGAACAAAAAACATGTTCTAAAATTCGACAACAGATCGATGTCAGAGATATAGGCCTATAGTGTTGCGCATCTGCTCGACGACCCTTCCTGAAAACTGGAACTACCTGCGCTCTTTTCCAATCATTTGGAACCTTCCGTTCCTCTAGAGACTTGCGGTACACGGCTGTTAGAAGGGGGGCAAGTTCTTTCGCGTACTCTGTGTAGAATCGAATTGGTATCCCGTCCGGTCCAGTGGACTTTCCTCTGTTGAGTGATTTCAGTTGCTTTTCTATTCCTTGGACACTTATTTCGATGTCAGCCATTTTCTCGTTCGTGCGAGGATTTAGAGAAGTAACCGCAGTGCGGTCTTCCTATGAGAAACAGCTTTGGAAAAAGTTGTTTAGTATTTCAGCTTTACGCATGTCATCCTCTGTTTCAATGCCATTATGATCCCAGAGTGTCTGGATATGCTGTTTCGATCCACTTACTGATTTAATGTGAGACCAGAACTTCCTAGGATTTTCTGTCAAGTCGGTACATAGAATTTTACTTTCGAATTAACTTAACACTTCACGCACAGCCCTCCTTACGCTAACTTTGACATCGTTTAGCTTCTGTTTGTCTGAGAGGTTTTGGCTGCGTTTAAATTTGCAGTGAAGCTCTCTTTGCATTCGCAGTAGTTTCCTAACTTTGTTGTTGAACCACGGTGGGTTTTTCCCGTCCCTCACAATTTTATTCGGCACGTACCTGTCTAAAACGCATTTTACGATTGCCTTGAACTTTTTCCATAAACACTCAACATTGTCAGCGTCGGAACAGAAATTTTCGTTTTGATCTGTTAGGTAGTCTGAAATCTGCCTCCTATTACTCTTGCTAAACAGATATGATGGGACAAGAAGCGACTTGTGCAACTCGTCAACTAACAACGCTTACAGAACTACATAAAGGGGTCAAGTAGGCGTGGCATAACATATCCGAGGATGTATTTACCGTCTGTACGATCGACTGGATACCAGAGTCAACACCCATATTGCCACCTGTGGATGCTATACCACATATTACTATGAATGTTTCAGCTTGGGTCGATACCTGGTATCTCAAAACCACTTGTGCTACTGATCTGCAAATGTAATCATTTGATTTACTTCATATGTACTGTTGCAACAATAAATCTTGAGTGGAACGGTGTACTAATTTTTTTCTGACAGTTTAGTTATACCATATGCAGATTTTTTCTGGAGATTATATAGTGTGACGCATTCAACTTGCTGTACTATCAGGTGAAGTCTGTATCAGTGCTCCTGCAGCAGCGGGCAGTAAACAGTATTGCAGTTACTTCTTAACAAAACTCCAATCAGTAATGATCTCTCTTAGTGAAGCGTAGCCATAGCTACCAGTTGATCTCGCTGACAGCGTGCTCTCAAATATCGGGAGTGAGGTTATCCTCATCTGTAAAGAAGTCAGACACGTTGATTTGGGACCGACTGATTTTCCGTTTCCCAGTATCACCGTCAGTTTCTAAAGCTATGAAACTAACAACTGCAAACCCGTCGTTTATCGAAGGAAAGACCGACGCCAGCAGCAATCGGACAGCGAAATAAATCGACTGTACAAGTTGGAAATTTGTGTAGTATGTGTAGTATGCCCGTCTTTTTGTTGTATTTAAAGGAAAATAAAAGTGCTGAAACTTTATTTCTAATTTTAGAAGAGTCCTACAAGATGCTAATGAATCGATTCTATCAGTATCAACGTTGTTGATTAACTCTTTTGCAAATGACACACTCTTTCAATACAGTCATATTTCAGATTGTAACTTCTTTCTAACTAAAAAATAAAAAAAAGTATGTAGGCGAATTTCCTGGAAAGTGAATAGTATAGCTATAATCTCTCTGTGTTCTTGAGTGAAATGATACCACACAGTACACGGATGATTGCTGTAGACATTATAAACACAGGGTCTAACAAAAAGGTACGACTAAATTTCAAGAAACATTCCTCACGTGTGGAGGAAGATAACATTTTATGCGGCATGGTTCTGGAAACGTTTTGTTTCCATGTTAGAGCTCAGTTTCTACAACTCTTCAACACATTAATCATGGGGAACACCTAGGAAGAGAACGTATCAGCACAGTATGAAACACTTTTCTAAATGAAATCTTCAGAATGCCTTCCATTAGCAAGGATACATACATCATCCGGCTGTCTCATTGCATCCCTCGTGGGCACGTGCATCCCTGGGGAATTTTGTATTGTTTCACTGCCTCCCACAATACGGGCACGAAGACTCTATAAATCTTGTACCGGGGTTCTGTACACAAGAGCTCTCATGCCCTCACAAATAAAAGTCTAGTGAGTTTGGATCCAAAAAGCATTGAGGCCAAGAAATTGAGAGGACGGTGCTTCAGAATTCAGGTTTCCCGCGATTTCCCTACATTCCTCTAGGGTAATGCTGGGATGGCTCCTTTGAAAAAAGAATAATCGATTACCTTTCCCATCCTTTCGTAATCTGAGCTTGTGCTTAATCTCTACTGACTTCGCTGTCAATGGAACATTAAACTCCAATCTTCCTTTCTTTTTTCCTTTCTTCATTTCTCGCGGCATCTAACGTTGGCTACGGAACATTTCATGTAACAAAACGCATCATGCAATGTTGGTATATTCTGTTTCTGTGTGTTTCCCATGATAAATGTGGTTATGAAATGAAGTAGAAAAAATGAGCAGTAACATGGACATAAAGCGTCTGGACTCATGCCTATGTAACAAATTTTATTCCTCTGGATCTGAATAATGTTTCTTGAAAGTTTGGCCCAACCTTTTTATTGCACTCTGTGTATTTGGTCAGTTACAGCATTAATGTTATCACTTCTAGCAAATTCTCTTGAGATAGAGCAAAGGTAACGCAGTGCATAAGACATTGCACTTACATTGAGTGGGACAGTGGTGCAAATCCCAGCCTACCACCCGCATTTACGTTTCCTTTGCATTTCCTAAATAGTTCAAGGCAAATGCCAAGACAGTTCCCTGTCCTTCGCCAGTCTGAGCTTGATCTCTGTATCTAATGACCTCATCTTCGACAGGCTGCTAAACTGTGATTATATTTTGTCTTCAAATAGCTTAGATAAATAACATTATCTATGAAATATTGCAGCGTAACAAATCGACTGAGCTAACAGACTCAAAAGAGCGCAGTACACTTAGAAATGAGACCGCAAAAGTGGAACTAAGTAACATTAGTAATCTGTAAACTTTAAACGCATTTTTAACGAAATTTGTCTTTTTAATTTGGACAAGACTCAGCAAATGATTCTGAATACAACCAAACATTGTGATCACATTTCGGACATATTGCATATCTATGTTGTTACATTAACAGACATATTTAAATCTGCAATTGTTTAACTTTAGTGTCAGATTATGTTGTTTACTGTTTAAAAAGAGCTTAGAATTCATTCAATATTTTTTTCTCATGTAATTTGCGGCCATTATTTAGTCTTGACATTTTAAAATAAAGTAATTCGTAACAGATTTCTTTCTCAGTTCTTGGCGTCATGTAGGAACCAATGGACGTGATTTTATAATGGACGTGATTTTAAAAAGAATCCAAACTCTGAAACTAGTAGACTAATATTATTCACAACCACCTTAGGAGTATATATTTAAAATATACACATACATTTCAAGGCACTCAGCTGTCCAGCGTACGCAAATGTATAAAAGGATTGCGGGCAAGCTGCTATGAGCTGAGGCGTTTGTAGTACAGTCTGCGGCTGTGCACGTTTTTCTTCAGTTGGCAGCACTGAGGCAGAGCTCACAACTTTTTATCGCGAGACAGTGAGAGAGTGTTTACAAAGATGGATAATTGTCACAAAGAACGCGACGTTAACATGCGCAATTGACTGAGCTACAAAGAATATTTCTTTATTATTCAACCAATGTGTTCATCATCAAGCAAGTCACCGAAGACAAGGGTAACGCAAACCTGCATTTGGAAGTCTTCATTATAAAGAAATAAGAGAATAAATATTATTGCTGAATCTACGACGAACAAGCTTACGAGACGACGAGAGACTACAGGCGAAATTGACTTCTGCAACAGCGTCACAAGACACTGCAGCAACGGAACATGCGAACAGCAGTTCGCTGAATGTTCCGCAATAGAGGGGCGGAGTTCACAAAAACAGGAGTAAGGGAGGGGGTTGTCACGTGTCTCCTCTCTTCTTCCTTCCTGCCTTCCACCTCTGATTAAAATCTACTTTTCTTCCCATGAGAATCAGATCTGAATCAGGGGAATTGACGGAAAAATGTCAAAGCTCCTTAGTAGTTATGGAAAGTCAAATTTCAGTGTTACCTCTACACCATGATCTTTTCCATCACTTCTCAAGTGCTATTTTGCTGGCGGGTCTGTAGCTGATAAAGCATTTGTTTCGGAAATAGAAGTTCCAAAGCCACACTGTCTTTATTTAATCTATCATTTAATCTTTCATCCCTGTTACTAGTCTCGTGGTCATAACCCCATTTTCAAGCAATCATTCCTGCGATAAGCCAAACCATCAGGCTGGGATTAAGCATCATCACTGAACACGATTTTTCAATGCAATATTTTAAAAATTGTACAAGAAACTACAAGTACAGGAGATCTTGTGTCGTCTGCTTGAGCTTACAATGTTGGTCAGAAGTGGGGCGCGAATGGCAGTGTCGTTGATTGACAGGCTGAATCCACTGAGCTAGGAATATATCCAACTGCTGTTATAATTTTGCATCGGGCGTGGCTGATTCTACATATGATACGACCATTACAGCAGTGGATGCTAACTGTATGTTGTTCTAGTCGTTTGTGTGGAAGTTTAAGCTGGTATTGGCTTAAGACACTGTAGTAGAATATGCGGAGGAGACAAGAAGTCATAGGACAGCGATAAGCACATACAGGGCATTAGGAAATTCCAGTTACAGACTTCTAGGATTTGTAAAGTGGAGTTGTTGTTGTTGTGGTCTTCAGTCTTGAGACTGGTTTGATGCAGCTCTCCATGCTACTCTATCCTGTGCAAGCTTCTTCATCTCCCAGTACCTACTGCAACCTACATCCTTCTGTAACTGTTTAGTGTATTCATCTCTTGGTCTCCCCCTACGATTTTTACCCTCCACGCTGCCCTCCAATACTAAATTGGTGATCCCTTGATGCCTCAGAACATGTCCTACCAACCGATCCCTTCTACTGGTCAAGTTGTGCCACAAGCTTCTCTTCTCCCCAATCCTATTCAATACTTCCTCATTAGTTATGTGATCTACCCATCTAATCTTCAGCATTCTTCTGAAGTGGAGTAAGTGCATAATATTTTTAGTAGGAACCCGTGTCCAGAGGTGTACCGTTTCCGTGCTATAGCCGTTTGAAAACATGTTTGCTAGGTAGGTACGTAACACGTTGGTAATGGATGGGAGGGGGGAGCGGAGGGGGCTGGTTACGTCTGATCGGCTGATGTCGTTTGATGTCTGTCCTACCTCTCTGACCTGGTTTTAGCCTCATCCATGTGTCTGTGAGTGTCAGAACTGAAGTGTTGGCAGAAGAGCCAACACCGTGTTGCTAGAGGAGGCCGAAATGCACGCTTTTAACTCACGCAGACTGTCGTGAGGTCAGGAACAGTTAAGCGAATTAATAGTAGCAAATAAAGTACGTAGTTGATGTAATACTTAACTTTAATCCATAATTGGTGTACATCGCTCTTGACGGTACATTAATAGGCTCAATATAAAATGGTAATGGCGCCTTGCTAGGTCGTAACAAATGGCGTAGCTGAAGGCTATGCTAACTATCGTCTCGGCAAATGAGAGCGTAATTGTCAGTGAACCATTCCTAGCAACGTCGGCTGTACAACTGGGGCGAGTGCCAGGACGTCTCTCTAGACCTGCCGTGTGGTGGCGCTCGGTCTGCAATCACTGACAGTGGCGACACGCGGGTCCGACGTATACTAACGGACCGCGGCCGATTTAAAGGCTACCACCTAGCAAGTGTGGTGTCTGGCGGTGACACCACAAGAACAACATGGTTGAGTACACGTTTGCAGAATGCATTGATATGAACCTTGTGAATGGCGAAGCTCAGGGTAAAGGGAGAGTTGCTCGTCACTTTTTATCAAGATCGTTACCATAACGTCGGACTCTCATCGCATAGCCTTATCGCCACAATCATGGAACGGCGTCGAGGAAGGGTACCTTCACTGACAGCAGAGATGACTGTAGTGCTCCGAGGAGACGCCGCATACCCGAATTGGAAGAGTACAATGTTGAAGAGAACTCGTCAGCGAGTACACGAGAAATTTCTTTGAGTATTAATGAGTGGAGTCGTAAAACAATTGATGTACTGGGTCACATCTAATGAGTTATTTGCAAAAGTGGTCGCGCTACCAACGGATACTCAAATGGTTGTAGCACGGAAACTGCACGTTTCCGGGTACGGGTGCCAAGTCAAAATATTGTCTACTCATTCCCCTATGCATGTCCTAGAAGTTGTAAGGGAATTTCCGAACATTCTGTATACAAATGGCGGTAGTATCGCGTACACAAGCTATAAAAAGGTAGAGCACTGGCGGAGCCTACATTTGTACTCAGGTGATTCATATGGACAGGTCAGCGGCATGATGATGGCCGCACGACGATAATTAGCAAAGTTTGAATGCAGAATGGTAGTTGGAGCTAGACTCGTGGGACATTCCATTTCGGAAATCGTTAGGGAATTCAATATTCCGAGAGCCACAGTTTTAAGAGTGTGCCGAGAACACCAAATTTCAGGCATTACCTCTCATCACGGACAACGTAGTGGCCGACGGCCTTCACTTAACGACAGAGAGCAGTGGCGTTTGCGTAGAGTTGTCAGTGCTAACAGACAAGCAACACTACGTGAAATAACAACATAAATCAATGTGGGACGTGCGACGAACGTTTCCGTTACGACAGTGAGACGAATTGTTGTTGTTGTTGTGATCTTCAGTCCTGAGACTGGTTTGATGCAGCTCTCCATGCTACTCTATCCTGTGCAAGCTTCTTCATCTCCCAGTACCTACTGCAACCTACATCATTCTGAATCTGCTTAGTATATTCATCTCTTGGTCTCCCTCTACGATTTTTACCCTCCACGCTGCCCTCCAATGCTAAATTTGTGATCCCTTGATGCCTCAAAACATGTCCTACCAACCGATCCCTTCTTCTAGTCAAGTTGTGCCACAAACTTCTCTTCTCCCCAATCCTATTCAATACCTCCTCATTAGTTACGTGATCTACCCACCTTATCTTCAGCATTCTTCTGTAGCACCACATTTCGAAAGCATCTATTCTCTTCTTGTCCAAACTGGTTATCGTCCATGTTTCACTTCCATACATGGCTACACTCCATACAAATACTTTCAGAAACGACTTCCTGACACTTAAATCTATACTCGATGTTAACAAATTTGTCTTCTTCAGAAACGATTTCCTTGCCATTGCCAGTCTACATTTTACATCCTCTCTACTTCGACCATCATCAGTTATTTTACTCCCTAAATAGCAAAACTCCTTTACTACTTTAAGTGTCTCATTTCCTAATCTAATCCCCTCAGCTACATTCCATTATCCTCGTTTTGCTTTTGTTGATGTTCATATTATCTGGCGTTAATGGGCTATGGCAGCAGACGTCCGCCGCGAGTGCCTTTGCTAACAGCACGACATCGCCTGCAGCGGTTCTCCTGGGCTCGTGACTTTGTCGGTTGGACACCAGACGACTGGAAAGCTGTGGCCTGGTCAGATGAGTCCCGATTTCAGTTGGTAAGAGCCGACAGTACGGTTCGAGTGTGGCGCAGACCCCATGAAGCCATGGACGCAAGTCGTCAACAAGGCACTGTGCAAGCTGGTGATGGTTCCATAATGGCTGATCTATGTGCACATGGAATGGACTGGGTCCTCTGGTCCAACTGAACCGATCATTGACTGGAACTAGTTATGTTCGACTAGTGGGAAACCATTTGTAACTATTCATGGACTTCATGTTCCCAAACAACGATGTTAAGTCACCGGGCCACAATCGCTCTTGATTCGTTTCAAGAAGATTTTGGCAGTTTGAGCGAATAATTTGGCCACCCAGATCGCCCGACATGAATCCCCTCGAATATTTATGGGACATAATTGAGAGGCCGTTAGGACACAACATCCTGCACCGGCAACACTTTCGCAATTACGGACAGCTGCAGAAGCAGCATGCCTCAGCAATTCCCCTGGGTACTTTCAACAACTTGTTGAGACCTTGCCACGTCGAGTTGCTGCACGAAATCAGGCAAAAGGACACCCGACACGGTATCAGGAGGTATCCCACGACTTTTTTTCACCTCAGTGTAGAAGGTAGGGCTAGAAATTTATACCAGAAAGTCTCCATGATAGGGCTATAAAATCGCTTAGTGCGCCACAAAATAGCAACAGAGGTAGATGTACTCTTATAAAGTAGTAATAACTATTGCAACAAGAAAAACAGATGACATGTAATATCGAAAAAAATTTAACATTGTGGAATTGTAGCATTCTCACAGCTCATTTAGGTACCGAGGAAGGAAGGATTGGGGTCTAACATCTCGCCGACAGCGTGATCATTAGAGATTGAGTACAATCTCGGATTATGGACGGAACAGCCGTATCATTGCCAAAGAAACAATCTCAGCATTTGTCTGATGGAATTTAAGGAAACCACGGGAAACTAAATCTGGATGGCAGAATAGGGATATGGAGCCTGTAATAGGACTAGTTATAGGGTACTTAATGAATGTTCGATACCACTAAGAATTTACCAGATTGTACAGGGTGTATCAAAAAGGTCATCCAACTTTTAAAAAATCATAACTATTGTGTTATTTGAGATATGTGCATGAACAGCATACTGTTGAAAAGGGCAAACACTCAAGTTTTACTTGGTTCCCGCTAGGTAGCAGCAGTGTGCGCCCACTTCAGTTCTAGTAAAAATGGTGACAGGGCAACAGAAATCGTTTTGTGTTGTACGTTTTGCGCAGTGCGGGTCAGTAATAACTGTTCAGCATGACTTTCCTACTAGGTAGGGTACGGATCCTCCTACAGCACAGAACATTAAACGATGGCATGAACTATTGCGAGAAACAGGTTGTTTGTGTAAAGGCAAATCGCCGGGCCGTCCCCGAGTGTCTGACACAGACGTCGAACGCATCCGCCATAGTTTCACAAGGAGTCTGCAGAAATCCGGTTGCCGTGCAGCTCGACAGCTCAACATGCCCGCGATGTCCGTCTGGTGTGTGTTTCGCCGACGTTTACACGTGAAACCACACAAAATTCAGCTACTGCAAGCTCTTCATGAAGGTGACAAACAACAACGTATGGAGCTCTGTAATTTCGTTCTTGGCAAGATGGAAGATGGGATGACAGTTTTATTCCACCTTAGTGTTTAGTGACGGGTTAACATTCCATTTAAATGGAAAGGTGAACTATTATAATGTGAGAATATGGGGTACGGAACAACCACATGAAGCTGTAGAACATGATAGAGACTCTCCAAAATTTAATGTGTTTTGTGAAGTTTCACAGGGAAAGGTGTATGGTCGATTTTTCTTTACCGAGAATACTGTTACACGAAGAACATATCTCTATACGCTTGAGAACTTTCTTTTCCCACAGTTGGAGACTTCATTTACCAACAAGATGTGGAAAATTTTAAACTAAAGGATTACTGAACGATGGATCGGTCGCACTGGACCAAATGATTCAGCCTTACATTACTGGGCTTCAAGGTTTCTGGACCTGACTGTATGTGATTATTTCTTGTGAGGGTTTATAAAAGACTCTGTTTATGTGCCTCTGTTACCAACAAAAATGAATGAAATGAGACATTGCATAACAGCAGCTGTGGAAGTTGTAACTCAAGATATGCTCGCTTCAGTGTGGGAACAATTTGAATACCACACTGACATACGCCATGTACCTCAAGGGGGGGGGGGGGTATTGAATCGCTATGAAAAAAACATTTTTGAGTTTCCCAATCATCAAAAGACAAAATTCATTGTATACGTTTAATAGTTTCAGAAATATAGACGTGCCAAACCAGATGATTCTTTTTGATACACCTTGTATATTACCCAATCCGCAATATGTAATGGACAAAAGTTAGAAAGAATGGTTTTTCTTAATTTGTATCAGAAAATTTAACTATATGGTTCACTTATATACCGAATCAACATTATTAACATTATTTTAGATCATTTAACTGTAATTAAGAGGAAGTTAGAACTAGATGGAATACCTGATGGTGTGAATTAACATACTGTCGTAAATTTTAGCAAAATTTATAATTTCATTCCCGTCATTGCATTATAATATATACCTTGTAATTAAACCAACAGTTACTTAGCAATATTCATAAGTTTCAAATTACCTAAAAATATACTTTTGGAACATCTACCAGTCATCTGATGTATTTAACATGACTTGTGCACTTTATGTATCATATCAATAACGAAAATCCCATTAGACCATTGTAATTAACTTTTTCGTTAACGATTTTCGAACATTTTGGTGTGAACACTATTGACTTTCAGTCATTTTGATACTACGAAATTATCATATGCTAAGAATAAAATTCAACGTGAAATCAAGATGTAATAAATGATTTTACGAAAGGTAATGTTATTGTAACTTCATAACCAATTTCCGCAAAGCAGTCAAAAGAACACTATTTAGAAATGTATTCAGAATGAATCGTCATTTATTGTCTTTAAAATCGTACTAACAGCTTGCTTAAACCACTAACTTTTCGTTATAAATCAGTAGATGCAATTGTTTTTGACGATATACCATTGAACATACATTATTAAGATAGGATATATACTGAGCAGTGTAAAGCACTTGAAGGCAGTCGCAGTTTGGCCAATGGAATGACGCTAAGTCTGTAACAGTGCTGTTTTGTCAGTCATGTTGGTAGAAAACAATTTATGTTTGAACATCTTCTAAATGCTTATGGAAAATAAATCTTCTGTTAAAAGGATTCGTCAATGTGTTGGAAAATATTATTTTAACATCCGAGTTTTTGTCACGTCCAAAATCCAGGCAAATTTGCAATATACATCCTCTAATGGACTTCATTGGTTGAGGAGACTCGACGGCTCAAAGCTAAGTATTCCACTGCAAAAACTACATCTCTCTCATACTACGATGGATCTCTCATAATAAAAAGTATTTTAGCCAGGACTGCAGTTGGAGTAACATTAGAAGCTGTATCCTTTCAGATGAGTGTCCATTGTGTTAACCACTGCAAAGTTAGTTTGTCAGCTAGTTAGTTACATGTTCCATAGATCATTTGAATGATTTTATTTATCAAAATGATGTGGGAAGGGTCAGTTTAAAGGACTCATGGAATAGAAGAAGTTGTCCAGAAGAAATGATTTTGCATTAGACTTAAAACTTGCTTCGCTACCTGTCAACATTTTGTGTTATTGGGCAAGTGGTCAAAATACTCGTATACTGAACTCCTTTCTGAGCCACAGGCAACTTTAGTAATGCATAATAAAGGCGATTTTGTCTTGAACTGTTGTTGATATGGACATGACTATTCTTCTCGAATGTGATGGATTATTATGACAAAATTCATATGTTATATATTTTGAAACTGCAGTTAAAATGCCCAATTCTTGAAGAGTTACTTACAAGACTTCTTTTATGAACATCACTTATTATTCTTACTTCTCGTATTTGTGCAGTCAGTATTTCCGTTCTAAGCGATAAGTTACCCCAGAAAATTATTCCATAAGACATTAGAGAGTGGAAGTATGCAAAATACACTGACGGGAAAAAATCACAACGCCAAGAAGGAGCTGTGCGACATAAACGGAAGATGGAAGGCGTGATTCTACATCTGAAGGATAACGTCTCTTCAAATTTCGCGCCAGTCGCATAAGAGTGGCGCCACTATGAGGAAGCAAATCAGGTTTGCTTTAAATACACGCTGTAACGCTCATTAGCCTTAATTACCTTTGAAATTGGATGAGGTTAGCTAATGTTACGAGGATGGTTTGAAAAGTTCTCGCAACGGAATAGAAAAAAAGTACTTACATCACCGAAATTTTTTATTTTCAATGTAGTCTCCCTGTAGATTAATGCACTTGGTCCAACGATACTCCAGTGCCCTGATCCCATCTCGAAAATGAGTTTCCTCCAGGCCTGCAAAATAGTTGTCAACTCCGGTTATCAATTCTTTGTTTGAAGTGAATCTTCGTCTACCAAGAAAAATTTTCAGTTTTGGAAAGAGATAGAAGTTTGACGGAGCCACATCATGTGAATAAGGCGGGTGTGGCAACAGTTCATACCGTAGTTCGTGCAATTTTGCCATGGCCACGACAAATGTGTGCGGGCGCAAATTGTCTTGATGGAAGATAACTTTCTTCCTTGCTAAACCTGGCCTCTTTTCACGTATCTTTTGTTGAAATTTGTCCAGGAGGTTAGCATAGTATTCTCTAGTAATTGTTTGCCCAGTGCGGAGACAATCTATGAACAGAATCCCCTTCGCATCCCAGAACACTGATGCAATGACCTTTCCCGCTGAAGGAATCGTCTCTGCTTTCTTTGGTGGCGGAGAATCAGCATGTTTCCACTGCCTTGACTGTTGTTTTGTCTCTGGGGTACAGTAGTGCACCCAAGTTTTATCTGTGGTCACAACCGGGCGCAAAAAATCTTGTTCGTTTCTCCTATAACGGGCCAAACATTGTTCCAGTATGTCCATTCTCATGCGTTTTTGACCCAGCATCAAGAGTCACGGCACCCATCTTGCAGACAATTTTTCATTTCTAATTTTTCAGTTAAAATGTGACATACCCTTTCAGATGAAATCTGGCAAGCGTGAGCAATTTCACACACATCCAATCGGCAATCCTCCATGACCATTTTGTGCATATTTGCAATGATTTCTGGAGTAGGGACACGTCTTGGCCGACCACTGCGCGGATCATCATCTAAGCTCTCGGACCAAATTTAAATTCATTTCTCCACTTGTCAACCAGTGTGTTTTGGAAATCGACATGAATGTCCTTTGCTTTCATACCTTTCTTTACAAAGTACTTAATCACTGCTAGAATCTCGATTTTTTCCATCTTCGCAAATCACTCTCTTCCAAGAGCACTGACGTGGCACGTATTTACAGGCAAAAGTCCAACATATATCACGTGAACAACTCATTGTGCTAGCGCTGACCTCTCACGGTAATTCCGAGAACTTTTCAAACCACCCTCGTAGTTAAGAACGCCTTCAAGGCGAGGAAGACGCCATTATCAACACCTCACTTAGTTTGAATGAGATCGTGTGATAGGGCTACGAGAAGCTGGATGTTTCTTCTGCTATATTTCAGAAATACTTGGCAGGAATGTAGCCAGTGGATATGATTGCTGGCAGTGATCATCACGAGAATGTGCGGTCACAAGAAGACCGGTCTCTGGAAGCCCAAGCGCCACTACCGAGGCAAGATCATGGTGTTCGGCGTATGGGTCTGGCGTATCGTACTGCATCTGCAGCAACAATTTGAGCAGCAGTTGGCATCACAGTGACACAACGAATTGTTACAAATCGGTTACTTCAAGGGCAGCTCCGGGCCAAACTCCTTGTAGCGTGCGTTCCACTGACCGCAAATCACCACCCTTTGCAGCTTCAGTGGTGTCAAACGAGAGCTAATTGGAGGGCAGGGTACAGGTTTGTTGTGTTTTCTGGTGAAAGCTGGTTCTGCCAGTGATGGCTGTGTGATGGTTAGAAGAAGGCCAGTTGAAGGCCTGCAATCAACTTGCCTGTGTGCTAGGCACACTGGACCTTGTAACAGAACATATTAAAGGCTTTACTTTACCGAAGTATGCGATACCCTCCAAATTCAACCAGTTTAACGAGTATTTATGATTATAGAAAAGTTATTGTGTATGTTAACAATGATTGCACAACATGTCTCCATAAACAGTCAACCCATTAAATCATACTGAATAACTGACCCACACAAAAGTTAATATCACTTGATCACTGATACAGCAAATGTCATCATGTAAAAACACTAAGTTTATCTTAAATAATTAATATGAAGTACGAAAAATAGTGGCCAACTTTGGTATTTTGGATCTCCTTAAATAAAAATCACCCAGTGAAACCTATTTGTTCACTAGGAGCGTTTTCACTCAGTATTCACGTAATCAATCCTATTTTAGACGAAAACCAATGTAATTCTTAATAATTCATGTTACTTACTTATTTACGCAAATTAGAGAAGTCAATTGACAAACTTCTAAAAAATGGCCTTTTTGTAACAGAGAATTATTCTGTCAAGTCAACAAATCTGTCTGTCATTTTCATAACATGTTAAATTATGTCACTCGATGCAAATCAATAACTTATCTGCACAAATTATGATAACAGATGTACATGTGACTTATAAACTATATCTCTTTTTAGTAGTTCTTTGACAATGTTATAAATACGAGCAGCAAGAAGGGTCGAGGGGGTAGTCGGAATGTCACTTTGGTAAAGTGTGTTTGTGTGTTATTGTTTGAGGTGGATAAACAATGCAAAGGTCATGTAATGGAAGTACTACTTTGTGTTGTGTCATGGTCTTTGGTGGACAGTGGAATTAAGATGGCCACCAGAGTAATAAATATTTGAAGGTTACATATTTGTTGGTTTTGCTCGTTCTTTATCATCAAAAGCACATAAACAACACGGGTCCTCATGTTTTTAACCCTAGACAACCAGATTTAGAGCCAGCATCAGCATCGAGACACAGCAGCGATCCAGCAAGCAGCAGCGATTACTACAACGCATTTTAATGGCTCCAACCAAACATCAAGTGCTAACAAGCTCCGTAAATGGGAGTGAAATAGTGCGATTACAGCAATTAGCAATATCAACGACTAGGCGACCATTACAACCTGCACATGGAGTTATGGTCTGGGGTGGGGTTTCGTATGACAGCAGGAGCACTCTCATGGTTATCCCACACACCCTGACTGCCAATCTGTTCGACAGTCTGGTGATTCGACCAGTTGTACTGACATTCAGGAACAACATTCCAGAGGATGTTTTTCAACAGGATGACACTCGCTCTCATACAGGTGTTTAACCCAACATGCTCTAGAGAGTGTCGGCATGTTGCCTTGGCCTGCTCAGTAACCAGATCTATCGCAAATTGAGAACACACGGGACATCGTCAGACGATTACTTACAAGGGAACCTCCCCATCGCACCCCCCTCAGATTTAGTTATAAGTTGGCACAGTGGATAGGCCTTGAAAAACTGAAAACAGATCAATCGAGGAAACAGGAAGAAGTTGCGTGGAACTATGAAAAAAATAAGCAAAATATACAAACTGAGTAGTCCATGCGCAAGATACGCAACATCGAGGAAATGTGAGCTCAGGAGCGCCGTGGTCCTGTGGTTAGCGTGAGGAGCTCCGGGACAAGAGGTCCTTGCTTCAAGTCTTCCCTCGAGTGTAAAGTTTAATTTTTTACTTTCAGACAATTATTATCTGTCCGTCCGTCCGTCCGTCCGATGCGAGGTAATTGCGCCGTAGTATGAGGACGCTACACCTAAACGGAAAAATTTGAAAACGTTAAAAACGTATGTTTTGACAGAGCACAGGGAAAACTGTTGCTTTCATTTGTTGCAGTTTATGTGACAAACCCTTATGTTTTCATCACTTTTTTGGGAGTGATTACCACATCTACAAGAAAACCTAAATCGGGCAAGGTAGAAGAATCTTTTTACCCATTCGCGAAGTGTACAATTTAGGTGGGTCGACAACATATTCCTGTCATGTGACGCACATGCTGTCACCAGTGTCGTATAGAATATATCAGACGTGTTTTCCTGTGGAGGAATCGGTTGACCTATGACCTAGCGATCAAATGTTTTCGGTTCCCATTGGAGAGGCACGTCCTTTCATCTACTAATCGCACGGTTTTGCGGTGCGGTCGCAAAACACAGACACTAAACTTATTACAGTGAACAGAGACGTCAATGAACGAACGGACAGATCATAACTTTGCGAAAATGAAGAATTAAACTTTTTAGTCGAGGGAAGACTTGAACCAAAGACGTCTCGTTCCGGAGCTGCTCACGCTAACCACGGGACCACGGCACTCCTGGGCTCAACCTATCCTTTACGTTGCCTATCTTGCGCATGGACTACTCAGTTTGTATATTTTGCTTATTTTTTTTTCATAGTTCCACACAACTCCTTCCTGTTTTCTCGATTGATCTGTGTTCAGTTTTTCAAGGCCTATCCACTGTGCCAACTTATAACTAAATCTGAGGGGGGTGCGATGGGGAGGTTCCCTTGTTAGAGTCAACCACAAACAGTAGTAACCATGTCCACCCCAATAGCTGAACCGTCAGCGCGTTCGATCGCCATGCATGGTGGCCCGGGTTCGATTCCGGCTGGGGTGGGAGATTTTCTCTCCTCAGGGACTGGGTGTTGTGCTGACGTCATCATCATTTCATCCGCATTGTCGACCCGCAAGTCACCCAATGTGGCATCGCACTCAATAAGCCTTGCACATGGCCGCCGAACTTAGTTCAAAATGGTTCAAATGGCTCTGAGCACTATGGGACTTAACTTCTGAGGTCATCAGTCCCCTAGAACTTAGAACTACTGAAACCTAACTAACCTAAGGACATCACACGCACCCATGCCCAACGCAGGATTTGAACCTGGGACCGTAGCGGTCGCGCGGTTCCAGACTGTAGCGCCTAGAAACGCTCGGCCACCCGGCCGGCGCCGAACTTAGTATTAACCGTCTCTGTATCGCCCGACCAAATGCAGCAGGCATGGAACTCCATCCCATCTGCCGACCGGGACCTGTACGAGACAATACACGCACGTTGCGTGCTTGCATTCAACGTTCTGGAGGTTACAGCGGTTACTAATGTACCAGCATTTCATATTTGCAATGGCGTATCTCGCGATTACATTAACCCGTGATCTTGCAATGTTAATCACTGAAAGATATTACCTAGACAAATGTATTCCCGGAATTTCATTACTCTACATTAATTATTCCTTGGTGCGGCGACTTTTTCCCGTCAGTGTACGTTACGAGGTTGACCCGTTTGTTTCCAAGATTAGGAACCATACGAAGAGCAAAAGTAGCTGAACTTAATTTTTTGATGAGCTCAGTAATACGTCTGTTCCAGTTCAAGTTTCTATAATATATATATTCGAAAAAACGTGCATTCTATCTGTTTACTGACACCTGATTAAGTGTTACGTAGTTGTTGGCTTGTTTCTGTTTATTGTAGAGACCTGAGTATAGTGTTTCCTCAAAATTTAGTGTGAACCATCTCCAGAGAACTACTTAATAATTTTCTGAAAAACATCATTAACAATTATTTATGTTGCTCTCGATCTAATACTTTCTTTTATTTTTGAACGCTAGTATCGTGAGTAAAACGCGCCAGTTCTGCTTGATGAATGTTAAGTGTAAGGCGTTTACATATGTAAGGAATATGAGTGCCATTCAAGCTAAAGCGGGCTTTATGTACAAGATGAGGGGCATCATTTAATACTTAAAGACAGAAAGTGAAACGAAATATGGGGTCCCTCATGGATGTCCAACCGAGCTAATTTTACACGAAATACGTGTAGCCTAGTACAGGTGTATCTTCTGGTTCTGCCAATAGCAGGCGTTTGGGAATCATCGCAGGGTGACCTTTAGTTTGTGTACTCCGGACCTTAGTACAGGGACGGGGTCCACCTCATAGCCTGCCGTTCAAACTGCCAGGTAGTCTTATCGATCAGAAGATGGGATTTCAATTAAGTACGGTGTTAATACCGTTATCTTTCGAGTGCGGACACATAACTGATTGTAATCGCGGCCACATCACGCTGTGTAGTACGGAAGCACTCGTCTGTTTGTCAACGCATAAGTATTTGACGCCATTATGTTATCGTGACAGAATTATCGCTGCACCTGTCGATGCCTGAAACCTGTTCTGGCGAAAGTGTTTGCAAATATAAAATAATAACCGTTTGGAAACACCAAAAGAGTACACAAAAATAAACGGTTACCTGCGTAACTGAAACAAAATAAAACTTTATTTTGTTTCTCTTCATAAACGAATGTTCAAAAAATAGTTCAAATGGCTCTGAGCACTATGGGACTTAACATCTGTGGTCATCAGTCCCCTAGAACTTAGAACTACTTAAACCTAACTAACCTAGGGACATCACACACATCCATGCCCGAGGCAGGAAAACGAATTTTCTTTTCCAAACTATAGTTCAGTATACTGACGAATGAGAGGTTCACAATCCTTAGAAGATTGGCGCTAAAGTGCTGAGACAAAATGGTGCAAATGGCTCTGAGCACTATGGGACTTAACATCTGAGGTCATCAGTCCCCTAGACTTAGAACTACTTAAACCTAACTAACCTAAGGACAGCACACTCATCCATGCCCGAGGCAGAACTCGAACCTACGACCGTAGCAGCAGCACGGTTCCGGACTGAAGCGCCTAGAACCGCTCGGTCACAACGGCCGGCTACTGAGACAAGCAAGTAATTAATATGGATATGTTTGTTTTCATGGCCATCTTCCGCTGCAGCTGTTGAAATCAGTTATTATTGGTTTCTGCAATTTAAGTAAAAAGAGTTTTACACGAGACACCGTTTGCTTTTCTTATAAAGCATCTTCTGCTGTTAATATGCAAGTTGGATACAGTCTGAAAACAATATTTTTGTTTATAAAGTTGGTATGCACTTTACTTACGGTGTTTCTGCCTCTTGTTTACTTATTCTCCCACAGAAGATGCTTAAACATAAAAGCGAAACGCGTCTGGTGTAAAACTCTCTTTAATTAAATTTCGTAAGCTAAAGACGAAGAGCCGGCCGCTGTGACCGAGCGGTTCTCGGCGCTTCAGTCCGGAACCGCGCTGCTGCTACGGTCACAGGTTCGAATCCTTCCTTGGGCATGGATGTGTCTGATGTCCTTAGGTTAGTTAGGTTAAGTATTCCTAAGTCTAGGGGACTGATGACCTCAGATGTTAAGTCCCATAGTGCTTAGAGCCATTTGAACCATTTAAAGACGAAGAAACCAATAATAATTGAATTAGTGTGGAGATTATAACGAACAGTTATCGAAAATTTGTGGTTTATTTAACACAACATGTTGGATTTCGTTAGTAAACGGAGCATCATGAGAGTGTTACGTTGCACCATTATTTTTGAATGTCTAACGGCATATTAATTTTAAAGCACATGATAGTACGTGGTAAAGTAGACAGATTTACATTATTCATAAGGTAGTATTTGTACTAATGAGAAGTAGTGATTTGTGTTTTTCTAGTTTTATAGAACTTGATAGTGGCATAATGTAGTCCCGAAACTTTTTGTGTTCAATAAATCACACATTTTCGACAACTAGAGCCCTATAATCTTGTTATCAAAAGGTAGGGAAGACGCAGTAAGTTATCTTGGATGGAGAGTCATCGACTGATGTAGAAGTAACTTCATGTAGTATGTGCCCCAGAGAAGTGTGTTGTATTTTAATGACCTTGCAGATAATACAAATAGTAATTAAGGCTTTTTTGAAATGACACAGTTATCTATAATGAAGTTCTATCTGAAAGAAGTTGCACAGGTATTCAGTCACCTCTTGATAAGATTTCAAAGTGGTGCAAAGACTGGTTACTTGCTTTAAATGTCCAGAAAAGCAAAATTGTGCGCTTCACAAAACGAAAAATCTATCAATATAGCATCAATGAATCATAAATGGAATCCATCGATTCATACAAATAACTGGGTATAACTGTTAATAGAGATATTAAATGGAACAAACACATACGAATAGGTTCAGTCGTAGACGAAGCAAGTGGCAGATTGAGTTTCATTGGTGGAATACTAGACAAATGCAGTCTACAAAGGATACTGCATACAAAACACTCGTGCGACCCTTTTTCTGAGTATTGCTCAGATGTGTGAGACCCATGCCAAATAAGAGCAGCAGGGTATATTGAACGAACGGATACAAAGGATGGCAGCACGAATGGTCAGAGGTTTGTTGAGCCGTGGGAGAGTGCGAAGGCGCTAAAGGAACGGGCAGACTTCGAAAGATATACGTATACTAGCCCATGAAAACATACGTAGATTGCTTTTGGAACAACCTTTATGTACTGAATCTAGGAATGTATTACGACTCCCTAGGTATCGCTGCCATTGGGATCGCGAGACAAGATTACTTACAGCACGTACGGAAAACGTCAAGGCAATCATTCTTCCTGCAGTCCGTACATGAAGGGAACGGAAAAACCCCTATAATAGGAATAGTTGGGCGTACCCTCTGCAGTGCACTTCATAGCGGTATCTGGACTGGAACATGAGATACGGAAATAATCTCCTTACTGATATCGTGATGCTGTTGTATGACGGCTTCACAAGAGGTAAGCAAAAATCCGCAACAGTTACAAATCTGAAGTGGGTGTAAAAAAGATGGAAAGTCAATAAAGCCATGTTTGTGTAAAGAAGTAGGATTGTAGCATATTACCGCTGTTGTTCAACTTGTAGCCGTAGAAACAATACAGGAAATAAAACTGTGGAGAAGAACAAAATTTCAAGCGGAACAGACAGCATCATTGATGTTCGCAGAAGACACACACACAACCCATTTGGCTATGTGCAAGGAAGATATGCAAAACCTAATGAACGGTATACTGAGAACAGAATATGGTTTATGAACAATGCAAGAATGGAGGTGACGAAGAGTAATCGAATGCAGAATAACAACTTTCGTAAAGTCAGAATCGGCAACAGCACAGTAGTAAAATTCTCCTTTTACGAAGCAATGTTTCACAGAATCAGCGAGTCAAGAAGACATTAGAAACTGACGCAGAGAGCTTTCTTCATAAAAAGCTACGCTGGTATCAGATACCGTTACAAAAATAAGGAAAAGTTTCCTGAAAGCGTATGACCATCTGGACCATAGCAGTGTACACTACGGCTGTGAAGAGCAAAGTATGAGAAACCTCGAAATGTTAAAAGTTAATTAGCCACACAAAGTAACAAATGAAGAAGTACTGAAAAGAAAAGGCGATGAAAGCAGTCTATGGAAGATACTTCGAGAATAGGGGATGGGTTAGTGGGACAACTTCCATGGAATCCAGGGATTTGAGCAGTAGGGCTGTGTGGCTCCAAGCACAGCCAGTATTGTCCCCAGATTTTCTCCCTCCTATGATATCTTCAATGACAACATGCATTATTGCCAGATTGCCCCCTTCCCCTCCGACTCCCCGCTGCCATTCTGACGTCATAGGCCGATTGCCCTATATATAAAATGATGAAAAATTCAAAATGCAGTGGTAAATTCAAAATAGCCCTATTGTGCTAGAGGGTTTTCCCCCATTCCTATGATGTCACAGCTGATAGTCCAGTTGTCCTAAGTGTAGATTGGCGGATAATCTAAGATGGGGCATTGTTCTGGTCATGTCAAATTTAAAAAAAAAATCCATGATGGTTATCCAAGATGGCTGTCCTGGAAATACAAGCACAGCTGTTTTATGTCATAGTTCAAGACCGCCGCTCTGGGAATACGAGCATAGCTCTTCGATGTCACAGTCCAAGTATGCGATCGAAGATCGCTGATCTGTAATACAGGAACAGGCCTATGATGTCACTATTCAATATGGCTGACCTGGGAACATGAGCACAGCCCTACAATGCCACGGTACAGTATGGGCGATGTTAGCATGATGGTCAAATCACTTGTTCTAAGTTTAAAACGTTTGGAAATTCGAAAAATCATTAGCTTTCCTCTTAAGCTACAGCTCATTTCTGCTAAGTATAGAATCCTATGTTTAAACTGGAGATAGACTCAAATAGCCCAGTTTAAAATAATTCCTATATAACTTCTTCCATCACTCTAATATTGCAGCTTAACAATTCACCCCCATCCATCCGACATCACAGTTTAAACACATTCCCACACCCAGTTACCTCAAGACTGAAACCCAACAGCTGACTTATCCCAAGTTTTAAATTATGTGCTGTTTAAACACTATGGTATGATAAGAGATGAACAAATACTTATGTATCCAGAATGAGATTTTCACTCTGCAGCGGAGTGTGCGCTGATATGAAACTTCCTGGCAGATTAAAACTGTGTGCCCGACCGAGACTCGAACTCGGGACCTTTGCCTTTCGCGGGCAAGTGCTCTACCAACTGAGCTACCGAAGCACGACTCACGCCCGGTACTCACAGCTTTACTTCTGCCAGTACCTCGTCTCCTACCTTCCAAACTTTACAGAAGCTCTCCTGCGAACCTTGCAGAACTTATGTATTTAAACAAAAAAATGCAAGTAGAGTCTCCTCAGTGACCCACATGATAAGTCTGCTCCAGCAATGTATTAATATTTGTGAGCAGCACTCTGTCAGCCACCTCACCACATCAAGTTACTGCACCATGCTGTGCCAATGCCATGCCACTAGCTACCAGCCGACAGTTCCGTCACTGGAAGCACTACTGAGCAATACGCACACTGGTGGCACAGCACTCTCCACTGCAGTGCCTGATCACGTGACCTCATATCGCTTTGTGGCGAAATAAATAAAGAAACATTTTGTTTTTATTGTGTTTTTTAACTTTAGAATTTTTGAAAGGCTTTTTTACGGATTGTATTGACCGGCTTGAATGCGGACAAATACAGTGCTGCGTGAAATATGCCTGTAATATAATTTACCATTCCGATTAATTACATTTTGAATTCTACTTCATTGTTGATTTAATCAGAGTTCTCACCTTAGACGTAAAATTAGTCCTTCTGCCACAATATTAATTCATCAGTAGCCATCGAAGTTCTTCTCTTTGTTGACCGTGTGTATCTTCCTAAGTCGGCATCGGTTCACTTCACGAAGACGGTGGAAACCAAGGAATACATTGCTACGTTGCTTTAAATAATTTTCGTAACACTTCGATACTTCTCACTATTTTTTTTTTTCACAAGACAATAAGACTTGCTCTGCTCGTCGCACAAACCATAATTACTAACAATATGGCTGCCTTTCCGCAGACACCAAAAATTACGTCCATCCTCCACGAGGCAACAATCGAAAGTGTCCCTTAGCTCCTTCTTGGAGTATGAAACAAAAGAGAATCCAATGTGAACATTACAAAGATTATAACCTACATGCCTCTCAATTTAATCTTTGGCGCAGCCTTTAAGGTATTGTATGTCTCTGCGTCGTAATGTGTCATTACAACTGCCCCCCTACTGTATACTGTCACTAGAAAATTTTGTTTGGTTGACAGGATACAGTAGTCGACCTTGCAATTGATAGGTTTTGGGGGTCTTTTATTTCCAAACTTCATTTCTATTGTCTCATTTTCATGGCACTGTGAATTCTTTGGTATTACTGAGTGTGTGTCAGTTTTTTGGTATACTTATGCTAATATTTACAAACCTTAATCCTAATATACAAAGTTTTGGTCAATACTGAGAAAACGACATCATGTGGTAAAGTTTGTACAATAAAATATACAATGAATACAACGTTATTTACAAATATTTCCTTCCTCATCAGAGGTGAAAATTAAGTCCTTGTATTGCCTTCTGTATTTATTCTGGGGCGACGAGCTTTGTTCGCTAGACCCAGTGTTGAATATGGGCGGGTGATACTCGCGCCTGATTGTTTGGTCGTCCGTTAGCTGGCGACGTTGGTTGAATGCACGCGCCAGGGCACTGAATATACACCGACGTGCGGGTACCGTCGAGACTTCCGAACCTCAGCATGCGTGTGCTTTATGTAGTTCCTTCCTGTACTTAGACTGGATACGACGTGGTACATTGGAATATGTGCCCCGCAGAACACACCACACTATGTGCGAGGCGGAGGACGATCCCGTCGATGCAACTCCAGGTAAGAAGCGTAGCATGTCAAACTTGTTTGGCATTGTCCTTTCCTATTGTGACGCCATGGGTCGTTTGACGATACAAGCTTCAATTTTCGATGTCACTTGTTTAGGCTCGCTGACACTTGTAACGTAGCACTGCTTTGCACAATTTTAATTTCTACCCACACCAGTCTTACAGCGAGTATTGCGATCGAAACTTTCTTTTTCACTACACTTTTTTTTCGCATTAACCCCTTTTACCTATTGTACCGAGATTCATTTCCCTCAATACTTCTGGTCAATGTACATAATTATTCACAAATTTGTTAAGTCACGGGACTTGGCATGAAGTGCAACGTACATCACATACAATGGAATAACATATAATACATACAATACATTGTTTACATTAACTACAGGAAAAAACTATCGACTAAAATTGAAAAAAATTTTGACCACTCATAGTGGCTTCTTCGTCTTGGATTTTACTGACACACACACCCGCCTTTTTCCATTAATCTGTTAGAAGGAACAAGTCCTTTGTTTTCCTTCTTGAACTCGAGTATAAGTTAAGGTTTACCTCCGTTACGTATTCTTCATACGCAACGACATGCATCAGCATGCAGAGAAACACCTGTAGCCGCTCCACTGAAGCTTGGGAAGGGAATTTTCTACCTTCTACTTAGGGTAGTAGCAACGACTACGTGTATGCTACGGTTTTTTACGTATAAAATCTGAAAATGCACGAAATAATCATTTATATGCAGCATAACCCTAATATGTACAGTGTTTTGGGCGTAAGCACATTCAGGTGTGCTTGTAAATTATTAACCCTAATAAAACATCCTACCTTAACATGGACATATAAACATAAAATTTTGAAGTTCAGTGTGTAACTACTATTACTGTGTACAGAGTTTCATAATAGCGGCACGCCCTTGTGTGCGTGTATCATCTTCAATTAAAGTATGCTTATAGGCGTTTTGTGTTATCATGGGAGAAAAAATACAGACATTTTAATACATCGGTTGTCATGAAAATCTATGTACACAAATAATCTGACTTTCATAGCTTCGGTGCAGCATGAAATTCTGTATGACGTTTTTTTTTTCACAGTTTATTTTATAGACGATTTCTTTGCTTACAGGTCGTCCATCACACTACTTACCTGTTTCTCGTACAGCGGCGATATCATTTTCATTCTTTGTGACTGTAAATCGTGATATGTATGAAAGATATAATTTTGACATGATTTATCACTTCATGTTTCAAGTGTGTAAAGTAATTCGTATCTTCCTTCTGCATACATGAGCGAAGAATCGCTAATGTTGCACTGGGTATCAGGTATTTCGTATTTTCTCGTAAACTCGTAGAGTCTTACGGTTTTAATTAAGTTATTTCTTGATGTTAGGTATACATGTTTATAAGAGGTTGTCTTAGAGTTTAATTTTCCTTAAACACTTCTATGTTGTTTAGGTTCCGTACATGTACAGAGCTTCTTTCGCCTTCCACACATTCATACATACGTTTATACACACAAAAAATATCTACCACTTAATATAGACATTGCTGGTGGGGCCCTTTTTCGGTACCTTGCACCATTCCTTCAATATTCCAAAATAATTCAGGGTGTGCTGAGCATCGTCCCCTCATACTAATAATACTTACAACTAAATATTTCTTCTTACATACATAACTGCCTTACGGTCCATTAATGCGCAATCATTCCATATTTTCCTCCTTTACACTTAAGCTTTCGTACATGTAACCTCGTGTATAGCTTATATATTCTACAAAGTTGTTTGCTGAGTGCTTTAGGTGTTTCCTAATGTTAATGTGTTTCTCTCTCTATAAATCCTAGGTATTTGTTTTGAGAGCGATTCAGTTCATTACTCACGCTGCATAGATCTGTTTATTATTTTCCTATTTTAAGGCTTGTGTCATTCTTTTCCTTAGTCACAAAAATTCACACGTTTACCTTGTTGTTCATTCTGAAAATCGCTAGCTACTGTGTAATGTAAATGTATGCGTTATCTCTTTGCTTTCCTCTTTGCTGCTTTTTCCCTATATGTAATTGTGTTTTGTTCTCGTGTACATAGCCTTTCTTCCGGTTATATATCTGCATTATTTATTTATTTTTTTCTATTTTCTTTCTCCTTCCGTACAAGCTAAGATTTTTACTCAGTATAATATAATATTACAATACCGTCCATGACCAGTATGTACTTGTATGTTCACTTTTATTACGTAGTACCAGCTTATAATTAAATTTTCTAAACTACTATTTACAAGACTTGTGTACCATTTTCTTTCTTGTTTTTGAATGGCTTTCATCACTGTGTCTCATAGTACGAGTGGTCTCAAAACTTTTAAACGTTCTGCGCAAGCGCGCTTATGTACCACGACTGGACTGTAGGCGTTGGGAAAACTCTGCGTTGTTGGTAAACATTATTCGTGATAGCCACCATCCTGTAAAAGAGTCACGTGACGCCTGGACTCGACCGCGCATGCGCCTTCGCGCTTTGATTACACTCCGCTGATCGGACAGGGAAGGGGGAAGATTTCTCCCAGGCTCGCTGCCTACAGCGCGGCCAATGACCTCGTCTTGACATGCATCTATCGCGTGCTCATGAGCTGAGCGTTGGATTGCAACTTCGACGCGTGGTTTGTTGCTCGTCTCAAGCGAACAAACTCTGACCTTCGCGCTAATTTGTCTTCGTTCCTCTCTCTTAAATAACTGAGTTAGACTACAAAAGTACCGTATGGTTTATTTTATAGTGTTAAAGACTCACAGTAACACATGTTTCATTAGGTGTGGTTAACTATGCGTTGTTCAGCTGGCATATGCCCCCAGTTGATTACTAGTTTCGATGTTTTTTTAACTGAAATTTCAGTTATGTTTTCTAGTTTAATGCATGTTTTTCACTAACTGACTGTCTTTTTCAATGTACTTCTTAAACTACGAACACCGGACTTAAAGTATTTATTTATTTATTTGTGTTCGCAAGTTTCTTAGGTTAATGACAGCAATTTTACTATGTGATCCAAGGTTGTATAATTTCAATTTTGCTAAAATAATATATAACCTTTAATGAAAAAGTTCCTTGATATCCTTGTGGGGGTATAACCCTTTCATCTTGCCCGTTCGTGTGTTACCTAACAGATAACATCCTGGGTGGGGTTTGTCTACTATAATGAAAAAGCCATCATACAACAACTGCCACTTTTTGTTTAATGCCTTAATTTTAGAGGATTTTGGGTGGGTATGTAATAGTACTTCCTGTCCAATGTTAAATTCTGTAACCTTTCTTATCTTTTTGTTGAATTGTTTTTTCCTTATTTCTGCTTGTTCTTCCATCTGTAGTAATGCTTGACGTACCTTTTTGTCTAGTGTTATTTCCTTTGTGGCTAATTTAGGTAAAGGTTTAGCCCATTCGTCAAGTTCTGTGCCTTGAAACATTAACTCTGTAGGTGTAAAGCCTGTTGAAATTTGAATTAAATTATTTACAATATGCTGAAAGGGGGCTATGTATTCCACCCACTTTGTTTATTTGGTATATAAGTTCTTATAAAGCGATTAAATTCTTTAAAATTTCTCTCAACCGGGCTCGATTCTGGGTGAAATTTGGATACCAATATATGCTTTATGTTTTGAGATTCGAGAAATGTTTTCCATTTATTACTAGTGAAGTTTGTTGCATTATCAGTTAATATAATTTTCGGTTTTCCCACTAGTGGTATGCAGTCTTCTATCATGTGTTTGATTATTGATCCCGACAGTACTGCTTTTATAGCATACATTTTTAAGTACTTTGTGAAGACATCATAAAATGCGATCACATATCTAACTCCTCCCCTAGCTCGTGGATATGGTCCTGCTGCGTTCACGAAAACTAGATCTCTTGGTCTAGTTGGAGTGATAGGGTGTAATACGTCCAAACAAGATCTATTAAGATGTTTAACCTTCTGACATACTGTACACTTTTTTATTATTTGTTCAATCCTGCGTCTGAGGTTCGGGAAGTAACAATACGTTGATATTTTCGCTGTACATTTTGATACCCCATAGTGTCCCCATACTCTATGTGTGTGTCTTATCAATTTGTCTATGTATTCTTCCGGGATGCAGACACACCAGGTGTTGGATTGTGGATTGCGCCTGCAGAAACGAACATCGTTTGACATTGTGTAATATTGTTTCAGTGTACTATTGTCATCTGCCTGCAGTTTTTGTATAACTTGTCTCCATCTATTGTCTTCCTTTTGTAGTTTGCTCATGTCTTTACACATCTTTCTGTAATATGGTTGAAATGTGCCATCATGCATCAGAAAAACTCTAAAATAGGAAGTCTGCTCGATCAATTCATTGAACTCGCTCAAACGTTGTGGCAAGCGCGATAATGCGTCGGCAATTATATTCTGTTCACCCTTGATATAAACTATCTCGAAATCAAATTCCTGGAGGAATAAACACCAACGTGCAATCCGTTTGTGCAACAATTTGCATGTGAGTAAAAACGATGCTTGATGGTCACAAAACACTCGTGCATGCCTTCCCCAGAGATAGTACTGGAACTTGCGGAAAGCCCACACTACAGCCAACGCTTCAAGTTCAGTTGCCGAATAGGCTCTTTCACATTCCGTTAACGTTCTACTGGCAAAATTAATTGTGTTTATTTTCTGTTTTCCATTATCATCTACTAATTGGAACAGACAAGAGCCTAATCCCTCACATGAGGCGTCCGTGCTCAAACAAAAGTTGTAGTTCATGTTAGGATGCTTCAAAATGGGTGCGTTTATGAGTGCCTGTTTGATTTTTACGAAATCTTCATCACATTTTTCTGTCCACAACCATGTGTGGTTTTTCCTTAACAGGTTGAGTAGGGAATCACTATTCAGTAACTGTTTGGGCAAGAATTTTCGAAAAAAATGACTTGTGCCCCAGAAAAGCTTTCAATTGTTTACGTGTTTGTGGTGAGGGGAAATACTTTATGGCATCAAGCTTTTTTGGATCTGGTAAAATTCCTCCTGGTGAAATAATGTGGCCTAAAAATTTTATTCGATCCCTTCCGATTTCGGACTTCTTAAAATTTGCTGTGACATCATATTCTCGGAACTTTTGGAACATTTTGTGTACCAATTCTACATGCTCTTGCAAGGTCTCCGTGGCTATCAAGAGATCGTCTACATACAACGTCACTTTGCTAATCAGTTCTGGACCCAATACTCTGTCTAAAGCCTCTATAAACACCCCAGCACTCACGTTGGAATTGATAGCTTCTGCCAGCATGAATGAACGCAGTATATTTTCTGCTATCACTATGTAGGGCTATTTGCCAATACGAAGCCTTCATGTCAACGGATGTTAAATACTTCACTCCATGAAATTTAAGCAATTGCTCATCTAAGTTCTCCGGCCGAGTGCGTATTGGTACGATGATCTTATTAATTTCCCGCGCATCAAGTACTAATCTGACTGACCCGTCAGGTTTGCTGACAGCTAGGATGGGACTGCAGTATGGTGAATGCGAAGGTTCTATCACCTTCCACAGAACCATTCTATCTATTTCTTTGCGAACCGCTTCCTTCTTTGCCCATGGTATCGCATATGATTTATGGCAGTACGTTTTATGTGGGTAGACTTCCATTTTGTATTCATACTTTTTGATTATTGTCGGCTGTTTTCTAAAAATGTCTCGGTATTCATAAATAAGATCTGCTAGTTCATTTTGTTGCGTTTCTGAAAGACAAGTGGATTTTCCTACCTTCTCGTGGGCGGCCTGTTCGTTAATTATTTCCTTGTCTAATTGTTCGGGGAAAGGAATATCTATCAATAAAACTTGTGGGTAAACTAATTTTACTTCAGCTTGTTTCTGTAATTGGCCATTACGATCTATTGTTGACTTTACAAGATTAACCTTCACACTACGACTGCCCACTCGGAAATAGCAAAGTCCACTGCCTATGTCGATGTTTACTTTATACTGCCGGAAAACTTCCATACCTAAAATGCAATTGACGATTAACTTGTCAACGATTAAGAATGTACAGTTTATCGTGACATCGCTAATGGTAACAGGTATTTGCGTCTGCCACTTAATACTTTTTGACTTGTTACCTACAGCTGTCCAGATTTTACAATTTTCCGTTGGCAACACTGGTACTTTTAATGCTTTCGAAACTTCTTTAAATAAACTGTTAGAAATAATATTCGTAGATGCGCCTGTATCTAAAATTACGTTGGTAATTATAGTTCCTATCTTTGCTGTTATTACAGCCTGCACGAGGTCACTTACCTTGTCCGGTGCTTTCATCTCTTCTTCACATAGATCATCTTCCACGGTCGCATCCTGATCATATCTTAAAAATAATTGTCTAAGATGTAATGTGTGCTTGTTTGTGCCCCCTGTTGTCAAATCGGTCGGCCGGTGGGGGCTCATTACGACCGATTGTTGTTTACCGGGGGAGACAAAGGCGTTGCTTCAGTACTGTCCGTTACCTCTACAAAGTGTACTGAGTGGTTATTCTGTCGCCAATTAGTTTCCGGACCGCTGCGTGCAACATTTTCTTGCGACCGGCCGTCGCCATTCCTCCTTGGTCTGTCATTCCTATTACTGTAACTATTGTAATTTTCATTTGTGTGCCGCCTTTCATCACGCGGGCCTGACCAATCATTCACGTGATTTCTATCATTTCCATACCGGCGTGGACCGTAATCTGTACTATACCTTCGGTCTTCACGTCTCTGTGGCGTCGAATTCCTCCGATTTCCGTAATTCCAGGTTCCATTATTTGGCCTTGTCGCACACGGATGCCAACTGTGTGGGTTTTGTCCACTGCCATTAAAATGATATCCGTTACCGTTGTTTTGATTGGTTCCGGAATATTCATTCCGATTACTTGTGCTCGGCTCTTCTTCGTACATTAGATCAATTGAGTCAAGCACGGAAAGAAAGTATTCAAGGTCGTTCTCCGGTATGGTTACCAATTTTTCGCGTAAATTCGCGGGTAGTCTGTTTTTCAGAATTTTGAGAACATCTACGTGCGGTATTGGATTGTTCCAATAGCGCGTCTTATTCAAGTACTTTTCGAAATACTTTCTCAACCCGCCGTTTTTGAGGTTGAACGGTTGTGGGTTAAATACCTCACGTCGCAGTCTTTCTTGGACCCCAGCAGACCAATATTTCTCCAAGAAAGCCCGTTCAAATTGTTCGTAGGTGACGCGCTGTTCAGCCATGTCTGTGGCCCACAAAAGTGCGTCGCCTTGTGTGAAGCCTACTACATATCTAATCTTCTGTGCCTCAGTCTATTTTTAAATGCTCTTACAAATACGACTGGATGAGTTTTTCTGGATTCTGTGGAGAAAACTGGAAACTGTCTATGTTTCAACAGGTTCTCATCGACTAGAATCGTCGAGATGCAAGGCGACACGCCTACTGCCTGTTGCAGCACCGCGTTTGGCGAATAGCCATTGTTTGCCTGTGCCGGTGCGTGCACATACGCCGGCCTGGGCGCGTGATGTTCTGCGTTATTGACATCGTAATCTGGTACGGGCGAATAAGTGTCGCGCTGCCTGTTGCTTGACGTAGGCAAGTCATTTGAAACATTCAGTCTACCAGCAATTTCCTTGCGTATTCTGTCCTCGGCTACTTTGATTTCATTACCTAATTTTTCAAAAAGTTTTGTTTCCCGGTCAGTTATTGATTCATTTACATTACCGTTTTCTAAAGTTTCATTTATTTTGATAATGTCCGCGTTGATACGTCGAGTCTCCTGTTTCAGAAAACCGACTTCTTCGTTAACTTTATTAACTTGGTCAGGTATTTCTTCACATGCGGACTGTACTCTTGTTAAATTTAATTGAATAGCCTGTACGTTTTCATGTATTTCTTTTTGTACGGTTTGTGTTTGATTGTGTGTTTCTACTGTCTCTGACAGTTCCTGTTCCTGTTTGTTTGTAAGATCTGACAATTTCTTTTCTAAGTCATTTGCCAATACATTGTATACACTATTGACGGTTTTGATGACTTTGTCTTCGATCTTTTGATCGATTTCATTGGTGAGTTTTTTTAAGCGTTGATCGAAATGTCTGTGTATGTTTTCAAATTGCGTGTTTACACTTGAAAACTGCTGTTGGAACCCAATTTCCATGTTTGACAATTTTGTGTTTGTCATGTTGTGGCTGATTTCTAGAATCGCCAGTTTTGTGTTCGTTGTGTTGTGGCTGATTTCTAGATTCGCCAGTTTTGTGTTCGTTGTGTTGTGGCCGACTTCTAGATTCGCCAGTTTTGTGTTCGTTGTGTTGTGGCTGACTTCTAGATTCGCCAGTTTTGTGTTCGTTGTGTTGTGACTCATCTTTAAATCAGATAATTGCTCGCTCACGTTTGACATCAGACTATATAAAGCCTCAAGCGTAACTGACGAAGCTTGTGTGTGTGTATTTATGCCATTATTTGTTGCCATTGTTTCTCTGCCACGGTCTGATTGAATCGAAACCGGGCTAGGTTCACTGATTTCACGCGAAATATTTTCATCTGATCTGGTAATCGATGCTTCATCGACTGTGCACAAGGTTTCATTTGCAAGTGGTTCGTTATTGTTAATCCCTGTGGAGTGCAATTGAATTGTATTTACTTGAAAAACTAATTGCGTCATCATTTACGTCACTATTGTCAGAATCGGTGACGTGTCCATGAACATTTGTCAAATTAAAGTTCTCCGATTCCATTGTGGAGATATTATTTTTATCTGTACTTTACTGTTAATCTAAATCTTTAAATTCTCTCGCAGTTTAATTAATAAAAATATCTCGCGATTGTTATTTGTTGCGCGTCGGAAATTTACAAGATGGCGCACTACGTCTTCTAATTCTGCGATTGTTGAACATAAAAAAGTAATTATCATAGTGTAATTGTGTGTTGCCACAAACACTACCAGGATTTTAATATGGAAAGGAAAAGGTTCTGCTTTAAGTGGAGCTAAGCCAAGGTGCAGCCACTGCATGCGTTTGCGCTTTCCTACCTTAATTCCGGCTGAGCTGCGTCACTCACGAAAATCCTTGTCCTTGTTCCTTCTGGTTATTGTGCCATCCGTTTATACAGTTAATATTGTTTCACCTTATTCGTCATTTTCCATGTGCGTCATGTAGCAGAGAAACAGTAATTAGTACATTTGTAGCACAACAATGAAGTACTCACTCTTTGTTCCACCAGCACTGTCCCTGTCAGCGGTCGCCAGTGTGGCGAAATATATAAAAAAACATTTTGTTTTTATTGTGTTTTTTAACTTTAGAATTTTTGAAAGGCTTTTTTACGGATTGTATTGACCGGCTTGAATGCGGACAAATACAGTGCTGCGTGAAATATGCCTGTAATATAATTTACCATTCCGATTAATTACATTTTGAATTCTACGTCATTGTTGATATAATCAGAGTTCTCACCTTAGACGTAGAATTAGTCCTTCTGCCACAATATTAATTCATCAGTCGCCATCGAAGTTCTGCTCTTTGTTGACCGTGTGTATCTTCCTAAGTCGGCATCGGTTCACTTCACGAAGACTGTGGAAACCAAGGAATACAATGCTACGTTGCTTTAAATAATTTTCGTAACACTTCGATACTTCTCACTATTTTTTTTTTCACAAGACAATAAGACTTGCTCTGCTCGTCGCACAAACCATAATTACTAACAATATGGCTGCCTTTCCGCAGACACCAAAAATTACGTCCATCCTCCACGAGGCAACAATCGAAAGTGTTCCTTAGCTCCTTCTTGGAGTATGAAACAAAAGAGAATCCAATGTGAACATTACAAAGATTATAACCTACATGCCTCTCAATTTAATTTTTGGCGCAGCCTTTAAGGTATTGTATGTCTCTGCGTCGGAATGTGTCATTACAGCTTCCACTACTCTGAATTCTCCTTTCCCACACCACCGTCATGAAGCCTGATGCCTTTCACTTGCCCCAGGTCATTGCTTACTTGCACTGCAACATGTCATAGCAATGATCACCCCAGCTTATGTGCTGTGCATTGCCTAATGGTTGTGTGAAGTGACACATCACGGAAATATTCATGTGCAAGATTGAGATCTCAGATGTGTTAAAACTTGTTGTTCATAGGCAAGATGCAGATGTATTCCCCCTGCAGGTCTAAACCCGTCAGCTATATCTAGGAATCCACTTAGGAGACGTACACTTGTTTTTCCTCTCATAAGAACATCACACAAGAAACCACTTACGTATGCAATTTCAGTAATAACCTGTCTGAATCTGAGTAGTATTTATGATGCTAGGGATTTTCCACCTGTTTATAGCCCTCAACACTTAGTTGATGCAAACATGTTTGGCACGCAGGTAGAAACCTGTTATTCACTCACCAAGAAAAAAGCTTAGGCATGCTATTTCTCATCTACAGGTAGTAACTTGCACGGCTATTTATAACAGACCTAGGAAATTTCACTCCGTAGGAATTTGGAGATATACTTTCTACCGTTAGTATTATACTGTATAAATTTACTCTACACATATACTCTATGGATAAATTTGAGCGCAACCAGCACAAGACAATCTGTCAAATGACAGTAAATGAAGGTGATGAACCTTCTGATGTGCTAATCAAAGATCACATTGATTCAAAATACATAGAACTCAGTCATCAAACAAAGGAGTTTCTTGGGGACAATAATCGTACATTAACACCCTTCCTATCAAACCATCTTGCACCTAAAAGTGAATGAAGATATTTGGTTGGTGTGGTACAGTTGGTTCAGGCACAGTTGTATGTTAATTCCATAGATTCAAACAGTAGGTAACACAGTCTTCTATTCTACCAAAGACTGAAACAATAACTTGTCACAGTTTGCTGCACCACAGCGGCCACACATTTCTATTTTTTTTTTTAAGTTAGCAATGTGCAACTGGAGAGTTAACATTGGTGCCATGAAGGGCCAATGTGCATCAGCATTATTCTGTATCATCAATTGCGTATGTATATTGGTGTGGTGTGTGTGTGTGTGCATAGTTTAACTCGTTTTATTTTTATTTACAGATGATATTGTGGAGTATCCCCTGACAAAGATGTCTCAACAAGAGTACATACCCATATTCAATACGTTCCTCATCATAAATTGTAGAAACAGACCTTCAAGACTTTAATGTGTAGCATTTATGCCATACAGCTGGCAGCTCATATTTACAACTTCTACCGATAATTATGAACCTATTTGCTAGAACTGTCAGGGTAAACCCCAAAACCCACAAAGAAATAAGTGGGCTACTACTTCGATGCATGTAGCATGTCACTACATGGAACTATGTATGAGTTCACAACACTTGATGTACACACAGAACTGTGTTCTTATTTGAGTGTGTATATATACCTGTCTACGTGCAAAAATAAATGAGGTGTATGTGTATGACATCTGTGTCCTTTTTCCCGCTGTGTAATACCCCATGTATGCTAGTGTAGTCATACAGACTTCACCATGAATGGTTGGACGAAACATCCGCTTCACAAAGATTTTGTGCTAACTATTTGGTCTGACAATACTTCAAAATAAAAGATAAAGGATGGATTACCACTGCCAGACAGCATCAGATGGATAATTCTTGGTCCAATTGAATGCAACAAGACAAACGTTTTCATGTCTCTGCTAATGGATCCAGACTTTGTTCGCTTTGAAAATACATATGTATTTTCAAAAACAATATTCCAACCTAAATATCAACTGCTTGCCGAGATACTTTCAGGTATTGAAATGTTATATACAGGGTGTCCCAGCTATCTTGTCCACCCAAAATATCTCTGGAACAATAACAGCTATTGGAAGACGAGTTTCACCGGTATCAATGTAGGGCTGGGGCCCATGAATGTATATATTTGGAAACATTCTAAAACGAAAGCATATGTGTTTTTGAACACAAACTTGCGTTTTTTTAAATGGACCTCCTATATTTTTTCTTCAGAAATCCATAGCATGACAAAGCACATACACAATGGCGTTGATTGCATCGCAATATTCCCATTACATCCCGAGATATTGAGACGCGAAGTTGACGCTTGAAACACCCGACATGCGCTGCTAGCGCACGTCCTGAGGCTCAGGCGTGAACCCCATGCTGCCCGTAATCGCGATGGTCCAAAACGAATAATACGGCCTGCTGCCATCCTCTTGATAAGTATGGAGGTGTGATTACACATGTCAATCGCATCGCGATTACGGGCAGCATGGGGTTCACGCCTGAGCCTCAAGACGTGCGCTAGCAGCGCATGTCGGGTGTTTCAGGCGTCAACTTCGCGTCTCAATATCTCGGGATGTAATGGGAATATTGCGATGCAATCAACGCCATTGTGTATGTGCTTTGTCATGTTATGGATTTCTGAAGAAAAAATATAGGAGGTCCATTTAAAAAAACGTAAGTTTGTGTTCAAAAACACATGTGCTTTCGTTTTAGAATGTTTCCAAATATGTACATTCATGGGCCCCAGCCCTACATTGATACCGGTGAAACTCGTCTTCTAATAGCTGTTATTGTTCGAGAGATATTTTGGGTGGACAAGATAGCTGGGACACTCTGTATAATATTTTCGCTGAAAATGATGATACCCCACTACCTGAAGGAGTAAAACCGAACTCTATATTCATATGTGATGGGTCACAGTGGAAAATGAAAATCTAGCACGAAAATACTATTGCTTCACCCAGTGTAGAAGGGTGGATGTCTTTTACCTAAGCCAGATATATAGGCGCCCGTACCGTACACGGTGAATGCCACCAATCAAAGTTGTTGCCCTCCAAGACGGGACTGGTGGCACCGCCCATAATAGAACAGCGGTGGCAACGATCGATAGCACTCAACGACTATTTTTAAATGCTTGGGCTGGCCGCACGAAAAAACGTTGTATTTTGATGCGGGATAATACAGGCTCCCACTTCCTGCGAAGGGTTAAATCGTTGTCTCTACTAAACAAATTGTCTGCCAATACGTATTTAAGCTGACACTTTAAATACATTGTTCCAAAACCCGAAGTGTTGACAACTATCACAGTCTCATCAAATGTTATCCCATGTCCCCCATTATGCCAACATTTTGCTACCACTGATTTTTCCGGCTGTTGTAACCTCATATGACGGCAATGTTCCAAGCACCTGTCCTGCACTGTCAGAATCGAACGGTTGATGTACAGCTTTCCACAATGACACCGAATTTTATATGTGTCAGGTTTCCTCAGCTCTCAATTATCATGCACAGAGTCGAATATTGCCCTAACTTGGAAAGTGGACAGAAAACACTCTTAATGTTAAAATTCGTTAAATTCTTCTAATCTTAAACGATATGCCCCCAGCATAAGGAATCAGGCCACAGATCTGTGCTACATACTCTGAGAAGCAGATTAGTCAAGCTATGGAGTTTGGACAGTCCCCGGAGGTGCATGAAGAGGAGCGTAGATCTGTGGCCTTTATTCCTTAAGCTGGAAGCCTATTGTTTAAGACTGGAAGAACTGTTAGGAAGTTTAACGTTAAGACCAAGTTAAATCCACCTTCCAAGATGAGGGCACTACTCGGCTCTGTGAAAGATAATTTGGGGCTATGATACTTGGCATATACATAATTATGTGCCAAAACTGGAAGGCTTACACTGTCCGTCCAATTCGCACAGTTCAGGAGAGGTGCAGATCGCCTTTGTACGAGGCTACAACAGTCGGAAAAATCGACGGAAGCAGAACATTGTCTAAACAGTCCGCCCGCTTAACCGAGTGGGCAGTGCGGCTGACTGCCATGCAGTGGGCCCGGGTTCGATTTCAAAAATGGCTCTGAGCACTATACGACTTAACATCTGTGGTCATCAGTCCCCTAGAACTTAGAACTACTTAAACCTAACTAACCTAAGGACATCACACACATCCATGCCCGAGGCAGGATTCGAACCTGCGACCGTAGCAGTCGCGCGGTTCCGGACTGAGCGCCTGAACCGCTAGACCACCGCGGCCGGCCCGGGTTCGATTTCCGGCCGGGTCTGAGATTTTCTCCGGTCGGGGACTAAGTGTTGTGTTGTCCTCATCATCATCGACATTCAAGTCGCCCAATGTGGCGTCACTTCGTAAACTCCCCTTTCTAATCGGCCTACTGCATTTCGATATAACTGACCGTGATTGCATATGCCTAATGAAATTTTACAGTGAGTAAGGCTATCGTTACCGAAGGAAAATAACACCGGTTAGTTGGAGGAAAATGTACAACAGACTCTTTTGAAGGAAGAATCTATTCTACAATTAAGCTAAATACTGATGATAATTTTGGATTGGGTGGAATATAGTACAATCGCTCACGAACCGCACAGGCGGGAAAGGGGTACCATGAAATATTTACCACAAAATTACTGATAACACAAAGAAAACACCGATTATCTCAAAAAGGGATAATTGCCCACTAGGGCAATGAAGCTCCAGAATCATAAGAAAGATAATGGCAAAGAAATTTAAGCAAATAATCACTGGCGTGGTAACAGAAGGTTGTCACGCTTTTCCACAGTACAACAGTTCACCAGAAAATAAATGAATCAGAAAGCACTGAGTTTGCGATTACTTATTCTGAAATATCGTATTTTGAAAGTAAAATCAAATGTAGGTGCTGGTTAAATAAATGACTGCCTTAACTTAAACTCTGTTATGTAAAAACTGAATTTCAGTAACCTCAGTGTAACGTAATGCAAAATTTAGAAACTGGGAACCAATTTACTTTTCATTATTGAAAGATTGAACTGAATTTACTTTAAGCAAATGAGCAACTGATTTTACTTTCAAAATACCAACAATAAAATACATATCAAATCAACAGAAGTCACTCGCTAAGTTAGATACAGAATAAATAAAACCGCACTCTCTTAATTTGTGCTGTATCTTTAGTTATTAGTTTTGCCAGTGAAATTTTAAGTTACTTTAAGTAAATGAAGTTAATACTAAAATTTGCAATATAGTTTAGCTTCTGTTGTGCAATATAAGAATGCACAGTTGATTCAGACTGAAACTAGTCATTAGCATACACACAAAAATGGTAGTAAAGAGTTTATCAGTTTTCATATTCTTAGGACACTCGGTGATTGCATGGAAAGGAAAGGGGACTCTGCCTGCAAATAAGGTCTGAGGAAAATGAGAATACAGGTGCCCTACAAATTTTAACTATTGTAAGTTATTATTCAAGTTAGTCATACTTTGTGAAACAAATGTAACTGTGTAAAGTCTCTACATTCCTATATCTGTCAGTTAACAGTCTTACTATATTGTTGCTGTACGGACGATCAAGAATGTAGTCGACGACAATGCTGAGCTGCCGTTGTTGCAGCTGCTGCGTTTGAGAACCCCGAGTCGTCTCCAGAACCACGGATAATTACGGAGCAGGAAATAGTTAAAACTGCAGCTTCCTCCGCCTGTCAACTCCTACCGTGCTCTCAATGTTCGGGAGTTAATGAATCAGGCGCGTCTACACCGGCGCCAGCATAGCTGCACACCGTGTGGTCGGGAGCGCCCAACGAACACTTCCGCACTCTTCAAGCTGCTCTGCTTGCTTCCTGCTCGCATCGCGACAGAGTCTCCATCCCCAAAGATAAACAACGGAACAACTACTGCCATTTCGTCTTTGCTAACGATACATTTAAATAAAGTTCCCTTGGCTATTTCGCAGCAATTTACAATATTTTCACTATAATTACAATCAATTATACACAGTCAGAAATAAATACACTATTACGTTGGTTACTTATTAAATATAGTTTCTGTAATACAGCTTACAGCTTCAGAATCAGAAGTACAACACAAGTTATCAACGGGCATTAAACAACGAAAATTTGGTATGGTGCAGAAGATACTTTATCTGCATTTTCGGTGTTACCTGTGCCCCACATTCCATAAGCTTTTCCTGAATGGGAACAAAATAATGGACTGTCCCAAGAAATACAAACAGAAATGCATATACGAAAACGCCAGGTTTGTTAATTACTTACTAAGCCTCTCATTAATCATCATAATCACGTATGGGCACGTAATAGCATGACACTGTTTCATTGGAACCAAAATCATCATGGTTTACCATAACATATGTTAAACAACAAAATTACATCTTTCAAGAAACCATGTTGTTGTTGTAGTCTTCAGAGGCTGGTTTGATGCAGCCCTCCATGCTACTCTATCCTGCGCAAGCTGCTTCGTCTCCCAGTACCTACTGCAACCTACATCCATCTGAATCTGCTTAGTGTACTCATCTCTTGGTCTCCCTCTACGATTTTTACCCTCCACGCTGCCCTCCAATGCTAAACTGGTGATCCCCTGATGCCTCAGAACATGTCCTGCCAACCGATCCCTTCTTCTAGTCACGTTGTGCCACAAATTCCCCTTCTCTCCAATTCTATTTAGTACCTCCTCATTAGTTTCATGATCTACCCATCTAATCTTCAGCATTCTTCTGTAGCACCTCATTTCGAAAGCTTCTAATCTCTTCTTGTCCAGACTATTTATCGTCCATGTTTCACTTCCACACATGACTACACTCCACACAAATACTTTCAGAAACGACTTCCTGACACTTAAATCTATACTCGATGTTAGCAAATTACTCTTCTTCAGAAACGCTTTCCTTGCCATTGCCAGTCTACATTTTATATCCTCTCTACTTCGATCATATTTAGTTATTTTGCTCCCCAACTAGCAAAACTCCTTTACTACTTTAAGCCTCTCATTTCCTAATCTAATTTCCTCAGCATCACCAGACTTAATTCGACTACATTCCATTATCCTCGTTTTGCTTTTGTTGATGTTCATCTTATATTCCTTTCAAGACACTGTCCATTCCGTTCAACTGCTCTTCCAAGTCCTTTGCTGTCTCTGACACAATTACAATGTCATCGGCGAACCTCAAAGTTTTTATTTCTTCTCCATGGATTTTAATACCTACTCCGAATTTTTCTTATGTATCCTTTACTGCTTGCTCGATATACAGATTGAATAACATTGGGGGGCCGGCCGAAGTGGCCGTGCGGTTAAAGGCGCTGCAGTCTGGAACCGCAAGACCGCTACGGTCGCAGGTTCGAATCCTGCCTCGGGCATGGATGTTTGTGATGTCCTTAGGTTAGTTAGGTTTAACTAGTTCTAAGTTCTAGGGTACTAATGACCTCAGCAGTTGAGTCCCATAGTGCTCAGAGCCATTTGAATAACATTGGGGATAGGCTACAACCCTGTTTCACTCCCTTCCCAACCACTGCTTCCCTTTCATACCCCTCGACTCTTATAACTGCCATCTGCTTTCTGTACAAATTGTAAATAGCCTTTCGCTCTCTGTATTTTACCCCTGACACCTTCAGAATTTGAAAGAGACTATTCCAATCAACATTGTCAAAAGCTTTCTCTAAGTCTACAAATGCTAGGAAATTGGTTTGCCTTTCCTTAATCTATTTTCTAAGAGAAGTCGTAGGGTCAGTATTGCCTCACGTGTTCCAACATTCCTACGGAATCCTAACTGATCTTCCCCGAAGTCGGCTTTTACCAGTTTTTCCATTCGTCTGTAAAGAATTCGTGTTAGTATTTTGCAGCCGTGACTTATTAAACTGAGGGTTCGGTAATTTTCACACCTGTCAACATCTGCTTTCTTTTGGGTTGGAATTATTCCATAATTTGGAAGTAAACTGAGCCCCATTATCGGACAAAGTCGCTTTTGGTTTGCCGATATGCACAAAGTAATCGTTTGCAAGTTTGTTATAAACCATTTTAGCTGTTGTATTTCTTATGGAATATAACTTAATGAACTTCGGAAAGGCTTCCAGCCCTACTAATATCTAGGCGAAATAACCTGAGGTTTTTGGCCGAGGGCCATGTAGGTCCGTACACGCTAACTCTAATAGATCGGCAGGTCCTATGCTCCACATAGGACCACCATTTGTGCAATTGGTCACTTTCACCCTATGACACTTATCGCAAGTCTTTATCCTATCTGTTATTCTCTGTAACATGTGGTTAAAATTCACAGCTTCAACCATTTTTCTGTATATTTCTTTGGTCCGCAGAGGCCATAGGCTAAGTGATAATAGTATATTATTTCGGTGATGTACATGGTCGTCCAACACATCAGCCAAGTGTCACTATTTTCATCTTTGCGTGTATACAGGAGATATTGTTGTACATTCTGTAATACTTTCTCAACCTTTCTCCGTTTTTATTCTTTTCGTCTTACTTGGTCTTCACAATTTTGAAGCATTCGCCCTCCCTTTGATGATGACACATATTTTTACAAATACTCTCTATCTTCCTTCGTCCTTCCACGTCTTGAAAGTAGAATAATTTCAGTACACCTTCGGATTCGTCTTCCACTATTCGCTGATCGGTTTCAGATAAATGCGACTGCGCATCCGCTATGCAGTTGTCTGTACCTTTTACAAAACATATATAATAATTAAACCGCTGTAAATAGAGAGACCGTCTTGTCAACGACTATCAGTAAACAACAATCTTTGAGAAAAGTGGGCGCTTTATGGTCTGTGTGAATTATCACTTTGAGGTCCCACAAGTAACCTTTAAATTTCTTGAAACTCGATACGATTGCGGGACCTTTCTTCTCAAAAACCGTGTAGTTTCGCTCACTTCTTGTCACCGTCCGACTTGTGAAAGCAACCGTCCAGTGTCCCTTGTTCTCTCCTTCTCCCAACTCCTGAAACAGTTTCACACCTAAACCGCAATTTGAAGAGTCCGTTCCCCTGTGAAATGGCAACGAAAGGTCAGAATGGTAAAATGTGTTACTCTGTAACAACTCGCTTTTCAGTCTCTCAAATGCGGCCTGACAGTCGATAGTGAGCACAAACTGTGTATTTTTGCGTAAGAAGTTGTTTAATTTTGGATCATTGAATGCTTAGCCCTGCTCGAACTTGCGATAAAAACCGCTTAATCCTAGAAAAGTCTTCAATTGTTTTCTAGTCTTCGGAGCTGGACAATTCTTTATTGCCTCTATCTCCTGTGGATCTTTAGTGATTCCTACTGTTGTAATTAAATGACCAAGAAAATTCAATTCTTGTCTCTCAGACTCACACTTTTTCAGTTTCAGAGTCATTCCGCCTTTTCGTAGCGCACAGAAAACCTCGTCTAAAAGATCGCAATGCTCTTGCCAGGACGCATTCGCCAACAGCAAGTCGTCCACGTACATTGTCAGTCTGGTACTTAGGACCACGCCTAGTACTTTATCGAGCGCCCTGATAAAGACAGATACTGACAGATTCAGTCCGAATGGCACTACCTTACACTAGTAACACCAGACTACATACAAAAAAGCAGTGTATTTCCTAGACTTTTCCTCAAGAGGGACCTGCCAGTAGCCGACCGTGAGGTCGAGGCTGGTCATAAATTGTACATTATGAAATCTTTGCAATATTTCTTCCATACTTTATAGCTTACCCGTTTTGTGTTGAACAACTTTGTTCAGCGTACGTATCACAATCCTGACACTACCATCTGTTTCTCCTACTATGGTCAAGGATCATTTCTGAAGAAGAGAAATTTGTTAACACTGAGTATAGATTTAAGTGTCAGGGAGTCGTTTCTGAAAGTATTTGTATGGAGTGTAGCCTTGTATGGAAGTGAAACATGGACGATATATAGTCTGGACAAGAAGAGAATAGAAGCTTTCGAAATGCGGTGCTACAGAAAAATGCTGAAGATTAGATGGGTAGATCATGTAACTAATGAGGAGGTGCTAAATAGAATTGGGGAGAAGAGGAATTTGTGGCACAACTTGACTAGAAGAAGGAATCGGTTGGTAGGACATGTTCTGAGGCATCAAGGGATCACCAATTTAGTATTGGAGGGCTGTGTGGAGTGTAAAAATCGTAGAGGGAGACCAAGAGATGAATACACTAAGCAGATTCAGAAGGATGTCGGTTGCAGCAGGTACTGGGACTCATAATTATGTCATACAAGTCTTCATTCCGTTCAGGTGTAGCATTTGACACACCGTCCACAATACTTACTCACTTCCAAACCATCGTCAACAGTCATATTGTGTGTACTGCAGTAATCCATATTTCCGCCTAAACCACTCTCAGCAGGCGAAGTAACAATGCTAATAGGTTGGTACTGTTTAATTAGAATTCACACTAATTTCTGTCTCATCTTTTGAATTACACATCATTGATTTACTGTTCCAGTCAATTACTGTATTGCATTTCAATAGCCAGTCGAAGCCCATTATTATCTCAATGCTCAAATCTGGCACGACGATAAATTTATGTTCAAATAGTTCCCCTTGAATTTCGAAACAGGCAAATATTTATGGGATATAGGTTTGCTATTCTTTCCGGTAGCACCGATTATTTTAACTCCCATTACGGGCATTACTGCTACCCCTGATCTCTCCATTAACAAATCGAAAATTTTTCCGGACTTAGCACTTAGCTCTGCCCCGGGATCTAATAAAACATGGATTTGTAGGCCGTGTCTAGTTCTTGGTTTTCCCTTAACGAGTCCTCATCCACATCAAGGTCACTTTAGAAAAATCCGATAGTGGTTTATCTGGTGGTTTTTTAATTTTCTGTTCTTGGACATTCTTAATTTCTACCTGCCTGTCCCTCGGTTGCTGAAGCCGTCTTGACCCCAAAACTGAAACCTTTTTATCAATTTCTTTGATGAACGAACCTTGTATTGCGAAAAATTCGCTAACTGTCAAGTCAGGTAAATTTTTTTCGGAAAGATGGCTATCATCTTCAAAATTGCTTGGAGAAATGCGCTCTGTTTCTGCTTTTAATTCTTCTCCCGAGCTTACGCAACCCATACCACTCTCCTCCGACTGTATGACGTCAGCAGTAACCTCGTAGATGTCGTAATCTATGTGGCCGTCAATTAGTCGTACCCGGTCATCATCGGCAAACTCGTCTTGTCCCTTTTCAGGAATTTCGCCTCGGTTTTCTTTAGGACCAGCATCGTTGGGGTTGGCTACTTCAATTACTAGAATATTTTGACAAGCCTGCCTCTTCGCCACAGAACTTAGCGTTTCTTCATAAACGCTAATTTCATACGGGTTGAGAAGCGTCAAATATTGGCCGTTCTCCCCGCTAGCACACCTCCCGTATATCCCTCTGTAATTCTTCAGTTCGTTGTATATCCGACCAAACTGACCTAGCCAAACACCTCCGCGCGTTCCGCGTTGCCCTGCGTGATAACGGAAATTTTATCCGATATCGGCCTCTTCAATTCCGCCGGCGAATCACACTGTACTGGAGCCTGCAGCACCATTGTTTGTCTTAACAGCGGCCGCCTCTTATAGGTGCCCTACAAGTTTTAACTATTGCAAGTTATTATTCAAGTTAGTCATACTTTGTGAAACAAATGTAACTGGGTGAAGCCTCTGCATTCCTATATCTGTTAGTTATCAGTCTTACGATGTGTAGCTGTGCAGACGACCAAGAATGTAGCCCACGCCAATACTGAGCTGCCGTTGTTACTGCTGCTGTTTGAGAACCCTGAGTCATCTCCGGAGCAACGGATAATTACCGGACATGAAATAGTTAAAATTGCAGCTTCATCCGCCTGTCCATTCCTGACATGCTCTCAATACTTGCTCGTTAATGAATCAGGCGCTCAACATTGGCGCGAGCATAGCTGCACCGTGTGGGCGGGAGCGCCCAACAAACACTTCCGCCCTCTTTCGTCACTCAAGCTGCTCTGCTTGCTTCGTGCTCGCACCGCGACAGAGAGTCTCCATACCCAAAGATAAACAACGGAATAACTACTACCATTTCGTCTTTGCTAACGATACATTTAAATAAAGTTCCCTTGGCTATTTCGCAGCAATTTACAATATTTTCACAATAATTACCATCAGTTATACACAGTCAGAAATAAATACACTATTACGTCGGTTACTTATTAAATATAGTGTCTATAATACAGCTTACAGCTTCAGAATCAGAAGTACAGTCCAAGTTATCAACGGACATTAAACGACGAAAATTTTGTATAAGGCAGGAGATATTTCATTTGCATTTTCGGTGTTCTAACCTGAAAAGACGTGCAACTCGTCAGCTGAACTTCCCCAGATGGGGACTCTAGACCAATAATGCCATACGATCATCATTGTCTACACGAGGGACATAGGATGAAATTTGCGGAGACTGTGATAGTTACCAGTGCTCCTGGTTTTTGGAAAAATGGTTATAAAGAGACGATTGAAATTAGGTTCCAGTCAATTTGATTAATAGAGACAACGATTTTCCTCTTAGCAGTACTGTACTATCCAACATCAAACCAGAACGTTCTTGGATGCGACCAGTCTGAGTGTTTGAAAATAATCTCTGAGTGCCATATATCGTCGCCGCCTGTGCCCTGCTAACAAGGGGAGGCCGCCAATTGTGAAACTCAGATTCGATTCATACTGCGCATAATAAAAGCCCATGGCCAGAGGTGTAATGTGGCAAAGCACCAAGATGCACTTCTCAGCCGTTGTCGAGAAAATCGAGTTAAAAGAAACCGTTGCGGTGAAATACTCTCTACGATTAACAATTTTCTACAGTGTCGTGGCGCAGCGGTAAGCGCTCGGGTTCGTAATCCGAAGGTCGCCCAATCGAATCTCGTGCCATGCAACCTTTCTATTTTTTAGTATTTGTTTTTTGTAATTCGAATATATATATATATATATATATATATATATATATATATGTTATGTTATTAATTATTAATTGTCTTCATAATGTTAACCACGTATAGTTAATGGAAGACGTAGAAATGATATTCCGAAACGAATACGTATAGCGTAAGTCAAACGTTCGAATTAGAATAGAGACCCCACGAACACAAATTTGCTGTGGCAGGTATGAAATATAAACTCCGTTACTCGCTCGTTACACTTGGAGGACAGATGCAGAATGGGCCGAAACGAGCCGCCGCATAACAGCGTAGTTGCCTGCTAACTTCGAAAGAAGGTAGATGCGGTCCCTAGCGCAACTTATAACATCGTCGAAAATCAATGCGAACGGGAGAGCTTTGATACACCCTGTTAAACAATGGACGCGGAACAATTGGAGAGCGATCCGCCTTCACCAACATGCATAAGCAATTCATTTATATATATATATATATATATATATATATATATATATATATATATATATATGAATTACAAAAAACTAACAATAAAAAAAATTCATGGCGCGAGATTCGACCCGGCGACCTTTGGATTACGAACCCGAGCGCTTACCGCTGCGCCACGACACTGTAGAAAGTCTTTAATCGTAGAGAGTATTTCACCACAACGGTTTCTTTTAACTGTCGATTTTCTCGACAACGGCTGAGAAGTGCATCTTGGTGCTTTGCCACATTACACCTATGGCCATGAGCTTTTATTATGCGCAGTATGAATCGAATCTGAATTTCACAATTGGCGGCCTCCCCTTGTAAGCGTGGATCCAGCAGGGCAGTCTTGGAGAGCAGCAACTGTGATTGGCGACGCGCGCAGTGTGTACGGTACAGGGGCCTATATAGGACGACGATTTGCAGCCTCGGCATCAGTTTTCAGTGGACTCAGCAGCAGCAGAGTTCTCCTGAAGATGGGGGACAGGCGGATCGCCGAAATATCGGACATAACGCTGCCTTCTCAGTTAAAGGAGATTTGTTGCACCTTGCACGTTGTGTTCTATTATCTGCATCCCTATCTTTGTATTCTTAATATGATGTACTCTCTCTATTTGACATATCTTGGACTATCATGTCTAGATTGTGGTATGTCCATTACGTCCCTTTTATATTATATATTAGAGTTTTATTATTTTTGTTTTTTGACAATACATTTTTATTATTTTTGTTTCTTGACAGTTGAGTTATTGCATGTTTTCCTTTTATTGTTTGCTCCGTAGCAGGCGTATCTTATTTAATGCCATTCGTACAGCAATATGCTTTTGTGCTCTTAGTAGCAGGTGTCTTGTTATGTTTGATTTCTTCGGTTGTCCCTCCCGCCCTCGGTATTAGTTCTGGCGGCTGCCACTCTATGACATACATGTGGACAGAGGTAACTCATTGTTGTCTGCACGCCAGTCTGTTGACCAGTCTTGCTGGGCGTCCACGCCGGCCGTTCTAGGCGCTTCAGTCAGGAACCGCGCGACCGTCTCGGTCGCAGGTTCGAATCCTGCCTCGGGCATGGATGTGTGTGATGTCCTTAGGTTAGTTAGGTTTAAGTAGTTCTAAGTTCTAGGCGACTGATGACCTCAGATGTCAAGTCCCATAGCGCTCAGAGCCATTTTTTGGGGCGTCCACGACGTGCAGCGGACTGAGCACTTGAATGGTCAGCTATTGTTGATCTTCCCAAATTGGTATTCTAAGGCACTTATGGCCCCATTATATTTTCTTAAGCTTACGCCATATGTCTGGCTGTCTGCAGTTGTTTTATTGCTTACAGTAGTCTGTAGGTGAGTGTTTATTTGTTGATTCATTGCTGTCTTTTCCATTAGGCTCCATTTACCCAGTGTGGTACTGGTTGACTCAAAGAATCTTTTTATGCATCACCTTGTGAAGATATAGTCATTATTGACAGTAATTTTTTTCCTTTTTTATGTCATTTCTTTGATTTCCTATAGTCATATATACTGTATTTTTGATGGTGTAGCATAGCTGTGTTTGGCAATAATGCTAAAACATAACTGCAGTTTATTTCCTTTTCTCTAATGGATAAATATATTTTCTGATTAATACTAGAATGTTTAAAGACTTTTAATTATTTTGTTTATTTTATCTGCATTTGAAATATTAACTGTGATGTGAAGGAGTGCTATGTAAATCGAAGGCATGAAAGTATAGAGAGCGATATCGAAAGTAACTATGAAACAGCATTATACGGCAAGAGAGCGAGAGAGTCAGACAGTGTGTGTGTGTGTGTGTGTGTGAGAGAGAGAGAGAGAGAGAGAGAGAGAGAATGAGAGAAGATGGCGAGAGGTGCGTTTGGTAATTTGAGTTGCAAATACTAGCCGAGACAGTGAATCGTGGAACTTAACAACTGGCGATTCGAATTACCATCACAGTGAATAATGAAAGTTTAAGTGATCATTATGAACAGAAATATCGTACGGTTTGAGTATTATTAAATGGGCTGTGCGTCGACAAGTACTGACAATGCTTTCGAGAGTAGACGTTATAGTTATTGCTACCGCGTGAGTGAAACTGTTTTCACATTTAATCGCATCGCGAGAGCCAAGGCTCCGTGAAACTGTGTTTTGTATTTGTCTTCTTTATGAACAGCCGAGTAGATGAAGCCATAACCGTCGCTGTGAACATAATTACAATTGTGGATCAGGTGCAACAATTGTTTTACTGTCATTTGCGATAGCATAGACACATGCAGGAGTGACGAATAGTTATACAGCGGTCGGAAATGATCAATAAATGCGTATAAAGTACTGAAACGGAAACTATAGCTCTGGTCAGGTGTACTGGCGGGTGGCTGTTACTGCACTGTCGCCAGACCGTGACTTACAAGTACTTTATGGCCACTCGCACCTCTGTTACTCGTTGTATTAGTTCCTGCTTCGGTTAAAATCAATGTAATTACGTTTTTGCAATGAAAAACTGATTTGGGCTATTTCAGTCAGCTCATTATAGAAGCTGTGTACGCTAATCAACCAGAACACAATAACCGCATACCTAATAGTCGGTATAACCACCTTTGGCACGGATGACAGCGGCGGCGCATCGTGGCATGGGAGCATTGAGGCCTTGTGAGGGCGCTGGAGGGAGTTGGCACCGCATCTGCACACGCAAGTCGCCTAATTCCCGTAAATTCCTTGGAGAGGGGGGCGATTAGCTCTAACGCCACGTTCAATCACTACCCAGATGTGTTCGATCGGGTTCAAATCTCCCAAGCTGGGGGGCCAATACATCAATTAGAACTCGCTACTGTGTTCCTCGAATCACTCCATCATACTTCTGGCCTTCTGACAGGTCACATTCTCTTGTTCAAAATGCCACTGCCATCGAGAAACATGATCGCCATGAGAGGGTGCACGTGGTCTGCAATAAGTGTACGATACTCCTTGGCCGCCATATTACCTTGCACGAGCTCCACTGGACTCACGGATGCCCACTTGAATGTTCCCCAGAGCGTAATGAATCCACCGCTGGCTTGTATCCGTCCCACAGTACAGGTGTCAAGGAGCTGTTCTCCTGGAAGACGACGGATTCACGTCCTCCCATCGGCATGATGGAGATGGTATCGGGATTCATCAGACCGTGCAATGGTCCGCCACTGCGCCAACATCCAGTACCGATGGTCTCGTGCCCATTTCAGTCACAGTTGCTGATGTCGAGGTGTTAACATTGGCATGTGTATGGGTCATCGGCTGCAGAGGCCCATCCTTAGGGATGTTCGGTGCAGTGTGTGTTCAGACACACTTGTACTCAGCCCAGCAATTAAGTCTGATGTTAGTTCGCCACAGTTCATCACCTGTCCTGTTTTACCAGTCTACCCAGTCTATGACGATATACACCTGTAATGATTAGTGGCTGCCCAACCCCACGATGTCTAGAAGTGGTTTAACCCTGGTTCCGCCATGTGTTGAAGACACTCACCACGTCACTCCTCGAACATCCGACAAGTCGTGCAGTTCCAGAAATGCTTGTGCCAAGCCCCCGGGCCATCACAAAATGCGCTCGGCCAATCTCACATAGATCGCTCGCCATATCTATTCTACACATGGACAGCACTCTCACGGATGCACCGTGCGTGTGTCTGAGTAGCAGTCATTCCTCGCAAGGTGACGCTGCTGTCGCCTGGATGGGTTTTTGTCGATAGTCGGTCGGTGGTCGTAATGGTCTGGCTGATCAGTGTAAGCGTACATTATTTAAATTTAAAAACTCTTTAACAACTGCGACATTCAATTCGTTATTTGCAGTCTGCAGTGCGTAAAACTGCTGTAGACAACATTAGGTATTATGTGTTTATATGTAGTGTAAATGTACGTAAATCAGTGACAAAAAAGTATCATGGAAGCAAATTAGCATGCCAACAAAAATCCGTAGATGGCCATTTCCGAATGCTAACCTTCTGACTTGTTTGGTTTGCTATATGAGCAAACTAATTTACTTTCTTTAAGAAACCAGTCTTCGGTGACCCCACATACACTACGACCAGCCTAGCACCTTTCCCAACAGGAACCTTAAGGACCCCACTTTGGCTCGAATTCTGTCAGAGGTAATTTAGTGAATAGTTTTGAGTAACGCAAGTTTCATTCAAATACAATGTAGATCGCAAGTCACATGAAGTACGCAATGAATTCAATGACCACAAGTATTTAATTCTGGAAGCCAGTTTTACGTTTCGTTCAAGTAAAAATTTTCTACCATCATTCTGACGCTTGTATTTAATATGTGTTACACACATCTAACAGATTCATTAAAATTTATTTTTTCAGTTAACTTCTTCTCAGTTTTTCTGACGTTCGATAATCGCCATTGTCGTAAAATTCAGTAAAATTCATATACGGTCCGCCTGGCAACGTGTTCATCAAAGCCGTTAAGTTAAGAGCTGTGTTGCTTAATATACTTTCTTGAAGAAATGAACGTTATGGACTTTCCCTCACGTCACATATGCTTTATAGTTCTTATAACAACGCCACAAGCTGCAGCACAAATAACCTTTATGGGAGAAAGGTTTTTTCTTATAATATTTGTTTTCTTTTTGGTAACATATTATCGTACTTCTTGATATCATTGCTATTGATTATGTTTACCATCTGTAAGTATTTCCTACTATTGTGCATGTAGACGCTAACGCTTCTTCATCACAGTCTACAGGATGTTATAAATATTTATAGACACTCTGGATTAGGAGTTTTCTTTGCCACCGGACTCGGTTTCCCTTTTCCCTTGTCAAAGTGCATCTTGTTGGAGTTGTTGAAACCCTGATCCCCATGGCACATGGGAGATCTCACTTTCTTTCTGCCTTTTCATTTTCAGCTTACACAAACATTTCCTCTCAGTAAATAAATTGCACAATTAGTACTACAGGATATAGTTTTTTTTTTTTTTTTTTTTTTTTTTTTTTTTTTTTTTTTTTTTTTTTTTTTTTTACTTCTAGTCAAACTGCCGAAACTAGTAACTCAATAAGGAAGGGAACAAGAACTGCACGACATCCTACACGCCGTCTCGCTTCTGCAAATCTGCTGGTGCTCCAACTAGGCAACTACGGGCGTTCAGTGTTGCCATTTTCAAATTTTAGAGATAAAGCGTTACGTGAGACAGGGCACAAGTGGGGCGTCAGTATGCCTGGTCAGAGCTGTGTGTGGCGAGTGCAATAGACTACGACCAAGAAGTCGAACGTTATATTGTGTGTTATATATTTTTTGTGATTATCTTTTGTTTCTTCTTTGTATTACTGTCTAGCTGTTAAAACGTTCCCGTGTTGTGCTCTTTTGTTTGGGAAGTAAACTATGGTAAGTAAAGTAAGACTTATTAAAGGGGGGTACTGTATACACTTGTCACCTATTGCGGTGACCCTGACATGATCTATTGTGGTACTTCTTTTTCATTCTGAACCATAATTACGCTCCAACATTATGACGACGCCACCCGTCATCGTCAAGAGAGAAGGTCAAGGACCGCACGCAACTTGTTCTTATCTACAGTCTCCTACTGTTCCTGAATTACATACTGCCTCTTCTGGCCACACCTCAAGACAGGGTAATGCAAAGCTACCGCATTTTTGGCCTACAATGCCGCAATTATGACTTGCGCAAGTAGACGCACATTTTTCAACTTTACAACATTACTTCAGACACAGGTCAATTCGCCGTTGTCTTTTCACAGCTAGAAAGTAGTACAAAGAAGATACAAAACGAAATATATAACGTGCAATATAATGTTCGACTTCTTGGTCGTTGTAGGTGCGCATGTCCGTTCGACAACCAATAGGCGCCTACCTGAAATACACAAAGCCACGTTTTCTGCTGAACGTCAATCTTCATGACCATTCGTCATTGATAAGATGTCTGGTATGGAATTTTTGGTCTACACAGCTTTGGAGAAGTGTTGTTCCTCAGGACATGAATGACAAGCCTCAGTTTTCTGGCGTCCCTATACCAACGGCTGCAAATCAATCTTCAATTCAGGCGTATGGCTGGAGGCATATGACATTGAATCTGCAGGATAGTTTCTGATCTTCGCAGCATTTCTTAGTGGCTGTGGTACCTGGCACCACATTGAGTACCGATATTCTTAAATTGTTTTCGTTATCTACGGATCTCCGTAATCATCTTCTTATGCAATCTCATTCTGTAACCACGCTCTCTTCCGGGTCGGACACAGGATGCCATTCAGCCGGATCGGAAGGCACGAAGATTTTCGCGTATACCTGCATCGCGACAACTTCTGCCCATTCCGTGCCACGCCTCCCTGCAGAGTGCACACGCATGGGTCACGCAAGAAGACTGCGTTACGTCTTCCACAAAGCTATACGGAGTGGGCTTAACTTCAACAGCAATGCTCTTCACTACAGTGGGAGATTACTCATCTCAATGAACTTTTCCTCAAAGGAGAAGAATCAGTAAGAGGCCTAACTGACAGCAATGACATACTCAAGGAGCAGATCGCCGACACGAAGAAGGTTCTGTATAAGACTCAGGCAGAATTACGAGGTTTAATGACGGCGCCCATTGACGCTGCCCAACCGGCCACCGACACATTGCAGCAGTTGCTTCAAAAATTCTCTGTGATTATGGATCCGGTAGCGGCACTGAGACAGCGGTAACGTTCCACCGTCCACCACATTCATACAAAGCCGGAACAGCCTGTCGCTTTCCGCTCACGCTGACTACTTCCGCCGAAGTTAAGGGCGGCTAAGGACGCTTTCGAAACAATGATAATAGACAGAACAGTGTCTCACTCTAACAATGTGTCGGCCGCCCCCTTACAAATGGTTATCAAAAAGGATATACTTGGGGTTTGTGGGGTGACTACAGGAGACTGAACTCTCGCACTACGCCAGACCGGTACCCGATACCGAAATTTTTGGGATTTTCCAAGCAGTTTAGAAGGTGCCTTTGTGTTCAGTGTCATATACTGGACGAAGGGCCTATGGGGTATCGTCTCAGTTGTGCGACTGGATTCGTGATTTCCAGTCATGAAGGTCGCAGTTCGTAGTAATAGACGGCAACTCATCGAGTAAAATTGAAGTGATATCGGGTGTTCCCCAGGGAAGCGTCCTGGGACCTCTTCTGTTCCTGATCTATATAAATGACCTGGGTGACAATATGAGCAGTTCCTTTGGGTTGTTCGCAGATGATGCTGTAATTTACCATCTAGTAAGGTCATCCGAAGGCCAGTATCAGCTCCAAAGCGATTTAGAAAAGATTGCTGTATGGTGTGGCAGGTGGCAGTTGACGCTAAATAACGAAAAGTGTGAGGTGATCCACATGAGTTCCAAAAGAAATCCATTGGAATTCGATTACTCGATAAATAGTACAATTCTCTAGGCTGTCAATTCAACTAAGTACCTGGGTGTTAAAATTACGAACAACTTCAATTGGAAAGACCACATAGATAATATTGTGGGGAAGGCGAGCCAAAGGTTGCGTTTCATTGGCAGGACACTAAGAAGATGCAACAAGTCGACTAAAGAGACAGCTTACACTACACTCGTTCGTCCTCTGTTAGAATATTGCTGCGCGCTGTGGGATCCTTACCGGGTGGGATTGACGGAGGACATCGAAAGGGTGCAAAAAAGGGCAGCTCGTTTTGTATTATCATGTAATAGGGGAGAGAGTGTGGCAGATATGATACGCGAGTTGGGATGGAAGTCATTAAATCAAAGACGTTTTTCGTCGCGGCGAGATCTATTTACGAAATTTCAGTCACCAACTTTCTTTTCCGAATGCGAAAATATTTTGTTGAGCCCAACCTACATAGGTAAGAATGATCATCAAAATAAAATAAGAGAAATAAGAGCTCGAACAGAAAGGTTTACGTGTTCGTTTTTCCCGCGCGCTGTTCGGGAATGGAATGGTAGAGAGATAGTATGATTGTGGTTCGATAAACCCTCTGCCAAGCACTTAAATGTGAATTGCAGAGTAATCATGTAGATGTAGATATAGAAGGGTTTTGCACAGATTCAAATGGCGGAGACAGACAATCGTAAAACAGCCGTCAAGACGCCTTTCGGGGTATTTCAACATAACATCATGCCTTTCCGTCTTTTTAATGCCTCTCAGTAGTGGCAGCCTTTAATGGACGAGATTCTACAAGGTGCAAGCCACGTTTTTTGCTATGTCGACGACGTGTTGCTTTTTCTGATAATATGAATGAGCATAGTTCCCATTCTAATGCGGTTTTCTCTCGTCTTGACGCATGCGGTGTCAAAATTAACAAGCACAAGTGTGTATTTCCTAAGGACAAAGTACAATTCTTGGGTTACCTTGTATCAAGAGACGGAATGTCTCCAGCGCCTCAGAGGGTCTCAGATAATTAGCAGATGTCTCTTCCCATCACGTTCAAAGGGTAATGCAGGTTTTTAGCTATGGTCAATTATTACCAGCGACACCTGCCAAAGTTTTGCAGAAAATATGAAACCTATCAGTGACCTGCTAAAGGGAAAACACACTTTCGGCGTCAGAAAAGTCCTCTGGACAGGTCTGGCCGAAGAGGCTTTCAAGTCTGTGAAACTGCCTTTAGTGAAGGTTGTTTTATTTGGTCCACCTCGTTTCCAGTGAACAGACGACTCCTTTTGTTGATGCCATGAGTCAGCTGTGGGGGCAGTGGAGGTTCGAGTCCTCCCTCGGGCATGGTTGTGTATGTTTGTCCTTAGGATAATTTAGGTTAAGTAGTGTGTAAGCTTAGGGACTGATGACCTTAGCAGTTAAGTCATATAAGATTTCACACACATTTGAACATTTACTTCAGCAATTAGTACCACGAATGTGGCAGCCACGGGCTTTCTTTTCGAAAGGTCTATCTACACAGCAAAAAAAAAATAAATAAATAAATAAATAAATAAAATAAAATAAAAAAAGCTGGGTAGCATTTGACAGTGAGCTCCTTGCTATATATCTCTCTATCATACATTTTCGACGACATCTGGAACGTGTGGAATTCAAAATTTACATGGACGACAAACTGCTGACTTCACTTTTTCAGCAGGTGTCTGAAACGAGTCCCCAACGTCAAATTCGTTAAGCGGAATTTATTGCCCAACAGTCTGCTGACGTCAACCACACCTCTGTCTTTGACAACATTGTCACGGATTGCTTATCACACAATTGTGCATCTTTGACTGCATCGATTGGACAGCTATTGCAGTAGTTCAAGATTCTGATGCATTTTTGCAACAATGTCAGTTCGATCCTGCCTCCACTAATCTGACACTTTTTGCCAGTACAAGGATCCCAATCCCACCTATGGTGTGACTCTTCTCAGAATGTTTTGTGCCCGTGTATTCTGTTACGTCGGTGCACCATCTTTGATGTTTTGCACGCCTTGTCACATCCTGACGTCAATGCCTCTGCTAAATTTGTGGCCTACAAAGTGGTATGGTCGAGAATGTGGAAAGATTGCCGGCGCTGGGCATGTAATTGCATGCCATACCAGAAAAACTAAACTGGTCACCACACGATCTCTCCTGTAGACGCATTCCCCTCCCCTACAGATCGTTTTGCCCACGTTCATGTCGACATCATAGGCCCCTTCCTTGCTCAGAGGGGTTTAGTTATGTTGTCACCTTAATTGACAGGTTTACGAGGGGGTCAGAGGCGTGCACAGTGTCGGACATTTCTTCTTGCACCGTTGCCTAGGCTATCATCTCCACATGGTTTGTTTGGTTCAGTATTCCCACAGCAATTACATCTGACAGAGGCTGTCAATTTGATTCCCAATTATTCAATGAGTTGCTATGCAACAGGCGAGTATGGCCAATTTCTACGTCAGTTGCAGGTTGCAGTGCACTTACTACACCCTATCCCCGTAGCAATGGGATGGTAGAACATATGCACCGTACTCTGAAGGATGCCTTGGCATGCCACGGTAGGATGTGGACAGTTGCTTTGTCTATGGTTTTGTTGGGTTTCTGTAGCCTGTTAAAGGAGGATATCGGGTGTTCTTCAGTGCAATTAATCTATGGCGAAGCGTTGAAGGTGTCAGGTGAATTTTTTGCTTTTCTCCATTGAGTGACCGGGCAACGGGCGTGTATGGCCAATTTCTACGTCAGTTGCAGGTTGCAGTGTGCTTACTACACCCTCTTCCTCCATTGTGGCAAGGTTCTCGACCATTCTTTTCCCCAAAGACCTCTTCAATTGCCCAGGGGTATAGGGGTATGGAGTAGGGATACACATTGGCTCCTATTTATCTGGGACCATTCACTGTCATTTCCCATAACCCCAAGACCTTCATAATTGATAAAAATGGAAATCATGTCACAGTGTAAGTTAGCTGCTTGAAACTGACGTTTACCGAGTTATCACAGAACCCCCCCACCCTCCCCCAGTCCCAGTTTACGGAACTCCGGTCAGTCCTCCTCCATCTCTCGTGCCTGATATCCCTCCCCCTCCAGCCCGTCAGCCCATGAGACTCTTTCTGGCAAATACATCAAGTGCGTCTTCCCTGAGGTCCGGGATGCTCCAGGTACCCAGAGTGACAGTGTCTCGTTCGTTCGACCATAGCGCTTCTAAATGAGTGGGAGGGGGGGGGGGGGGGGGGGAGTGCTTATGCGGGGAGTGCAATATTCAACGACGACGAAGTCGAACATTATATTGTATGTTATATCTTTTGTATCTTCTTTGTACTACTGTCTAACTGTGAAAATGTACCTGTTTTGCCCTGCATGCACTAGTCACCTATGGGTGTGTATAACCAGTAATGAACGTGCACATGCTAAACCAGTGGATTACCACAAACAATTATTCAGCCAGTTGCCTGTTAAACGCCACTGCAGATGACTTGGCGATTGACCGAGAAGAGACTTCACCGGCATACTTCACCTTGGAAATATGACAAACGAAGTTGCTGTAACAACTTCATCTGCAACATCACAAGGCGCTGCCATTATCTTAAAACGCCGCCACGCCTCTCCAACAACTAACAGATAAGCTGCATTGCTGTGCGTTCTCCCCAGTTAAAGAATAACAGAATTTAGCAGTTCAGATTGTAAATTGCTTCTTTCATTATAAAACTACTTCCTTTCTTTCCCTTCCCTTAAGTTTTGCTACGTAAATAAAATTGCTGGAAGTGAACTATTAAGTTTCAACGTAGCTTTGTTGACCCACCCCTTAGTCATAAGTATTTTTCTTTTACTCAAACTATGTTTCTTTTAAATTAATGCTGCTGCAGTTGCACGTACTTTGTATGCCTGTTGAGAAGATGTGTTACAAATGTGTGTGCAGTGTTCAAATGGCTCTGAGCACTATGGGACTTAACATCTGAGGTCATCAGTCCCCTAGAACTTAGAACTTCTCAAACCTAACTAACTTAAGGATATCATACACATCCATGCCCGAGGCAGGTTTCGAACCTGCGACAGTAGCAGTCGCGCGGTTCCGGACTGAAGCGGCTAGAACCGCTCGGTCACAGTAGCCGGCGTGTGCAGTGTTATTTCAAAGTTAGTTTGCATACTTTGATATCTGATTCGGCCGCGCGCGTAAGTCTTGGTGTGCCCCATTAGTTTCTGGGCACCGACTGACAGAATTATAGCTGCGTGATCACTGTAGGCCTAAGCTTCGCGGCGAGAGTAAAACTGAATGTAACAGCTGCCAAACGAAGCAGGTTATGTTTACATCGTTCTTAGGGTCATGTTACCATACTTTGACGAGCAGTAACTTGGTTGTTGATGATTATAGGGATAAGTGAACAAATGGATAATCTTACCTTAAAGTGTTTACGTGATCATTAACAGAACGTGTGTAATTTACAAAGTTTAGCGACTAGGTTGAATCGCGTTCCCCACATCCATACAGTTAGGAAGTAAACCGAGCGAAATAACCCGACATCAACTCAGTTCGATTATTTCCGACAAAACCTCGCATAAGTACACGCTCTATAATCTCGCAAAGACATCTCTGAGAACCGTCTACTCCACAACCTGCACGGTATCTCGCGAGGTACTTGATAAATTTGCTGTTTTTTGTTTTTGTTTTTCTTTGCATGACTGGTACGATTTTCTCGTACACGATCAAGGCATGACCCAACGTTCGTATTTGAAAGGATCCTTTTAATGTTAACTACTTTTATGTAATATCCCTCCTAGTGTCCTTTGTTTTTTGTATTGCCTGACGGTGGGATTTACATCCTGAGACCTGTGTCAAGCGTATGCTTTTATCCAAATAAAGGATTTGTCAGTTAGAACTAGTGCACATTTATTCATCATGAAATATTTTAGCAACAGTGCGGACGCCCCGCGAAGAGTACATTATACGCGTTTGGTTCACCCTTCTCATACATCCGTGATTCCTGTTAATGACATTTGCATTGTGTGTTACTGGCGCTAAAATGTTAGTTTTATTTCCTTCATCAGCTGCTCTTCTTTTTCTTTGGAGTATTTTATTCTTCTACTTCCAGTTTCTAGAACTTCTGTTAACAATTTTTGCAAAGATACATCATGAGTGCTTGGCACAGTCTAGATACTCTTCACCATACAACCTTTCCTCTGCTCTAATAGTCTGGCGACATATATCATAAACGATGTTCATTTTACAGTTGTCGTATGCATTGTGAATGTCTCAGTAGTTATGTGAGCAAGTTACCTTATTGCTGCAAAAGCAGAACACAGGTTTGATGGGGTTCAAGTCCACAGGTAAACACGCGAACTGTATTTGAGTTACATGCTTGCTCATATGTGGCATAATGGGGTAAACGTTTGTCTAACCTCCTCTCTTGATGGTAGGACAGTGGTTTGCAGTACTGTTATTTTGATAATTTTTAATCAAGTCTCATACATGTTATGTTGTTGAAGTTCTCTTAGAAGCTTCTTTCAAATGTCACAAGAAAAAGTAGAGTTCTGTTATAAAAAAAAGTCGGTATCGGAGTTTGGCGACTACAAACGGTAAAAATTACTTACAAACGTAAGAAAATTCGCCATATTATTCTCTATAACTTTTTGGAAACAGCACCGCGACATATTTATTCATTCTGGATATATTTGGGGTGGTCTATCTTAGCTGCCTCGCCTTGTTTATTGGGTACTCAATGAGTAAGTTTATATCAAGACACAGAATTTGAAAGAATGCATGGATTACTGAATCTATTCTTAAACACTGCAAAATTTTATAGTTATTTACCAAAAGAAGTAGAAACATATGGTCAGATGTAACATATGACAGGACTACATACAAAAGCCAATGGAATAGCATCAAAAAGTTTAAGTAGTAAGAAATATAAAAGCATTATTAATTCGTCGTGAAAGGGTGTATCGGGCAGGGCATCTTCAACAATCAGAATAATAAAATTGATAGCCTGTCTCCCCAGTACAATTACTGTGATGACCCAAACAAAATAGTTGAACTATTATGACTGCTCACAGAGTTGGCTGCAAACAAGAATACAGCTCATTCGAATTTCAACAATTTCAGAGCTTTGAGAGCATATGTATCTTTGGATAATTACGGAGACAGTACTTGAAGAGCTCCCTAAACAAATACAGAAGACATTCCAGTGTAGGCAAGCTATAATTCTGGGTTTGGACGACCTGTGGCAGTTGTAATGGTCCTTAATACATACTCGAGATTCGCGTGTGTGTTACCAGTGAAAATAAAGACAAGAAGGCTATTGCACAGGTGTCTGATCAGTTGTTTCAGACAGGAACAAATCACATTCTAGACAGTCTTCAAACAGATCATGGTGGCTACTTTTATGATAGATATTTCAAGATGGTAATGGTACAGTATGGAATACACCACCTTTCAAAGTTCTCTCAGTAATGTGGAACATTTGAATCAAACAATGCTTTTTAATCTTTGCAATTCTTATAAATGAACTAATCATTGACCTGTCAAAACGAACCATGTGCTGAACAGTAAAAATGAAACCAACTGTTGTTCCTCATATTATAATTGTAGATCCCTGCAAACAGAAATTTAATGTAGGTGATTTAGTATGCATTTCAAAACACAACAGAAGTGAAATAGTTGGTAGTTTTTACACAGAAGAATTACAGATAAGCAGTGGACCAGATGTATTTTTCATTGTCATGCCATCAGGTAATGAGGGAACAAGGCCCTTGTTAAATGACTTGGCTTCCCTTCATTGGACAACAGCTTCTTGGATGCTAATGATTTGCTTCCTATCATGCATGTTATGCTACTGTATTGTATGAGGTTTTCGCGCCTTTTTATGGAGCAGATCATTTCAATAATTCCAGAGCACTGAGAAATACGTATCTTCAAAGAATTATGGAGACAGTAGTTCAAGAGCTCCCTAAAGCAGTATACGAGAGATTCCAGTAGGCAAGCTGTAATTACTTTACTAATAGCCACATATTCTATAATTTTCGACGCTACCAATAGCTCAATACATAAGATTGCAGAGTCATATGTCTAATGTTCATCCTGACATCTGAGAAGAAGACATAAAAACAACAGTCATGCACACCAGTTGGTCGAGCTTGAGGAGTGATGTCATACACTTTAACTTCACCATTGTTATATACAAATTACCTACTAATCGAAACAAGCAAAGACGACTGGAATATTGCGTTGATGCCGTTGGAAATGTACAACATTACTCCTAACATCACAGTATCAGACTGCTATCTACAGCTAGGCAGTGGTGAAGTTATCCAGGTACCACACAGTACATATGATATCGATTACTTAAATGCAAATTTAAAATGGGTTTCGAGTTATGCACTAACGTCAATACGATTAAAACAGAAATAAGAATGACTGTGGAAGTAACAGACTTCAGCCTATAAAATTCAATAGTATTGCTACAAGATTTCTCAAAGCATCAGATTTTGCAGAAGGGTCAGAATAAATTTCGCCAGTCAGCTCATTCAGTAGATATACTACTGGTCAGCACAATTCAAGTAGAATGTAATATCTCAAAAAATTCATATCTAAAGACAATCTGATTCATAGAATCTGTAAATATTTTCCAAACATTCGGCCAAGGCATAGAATAGTAGAGACACCAAGCAACGATATTTACTTCTCAGTGACTGTTTAGACATTAGATCATCTCGAGCTGAAGACTGTGGATCAAAACGACCGTCTTGTCGATTTTTACAGTGAAGAGACCATGATATGATTTAAAACGGGATGGGCACGCCATATTAAGCCAGCACATGCATGCAGCCAAGAGCACGTTACTTTACAATCAGAACATGACATGTTAACACCAATGATCATCAATTCCTTAAATAACTGGGTTTCAGATCAAGCAAGAACAGTGTCAACACACAACATAACCGCTCCAGTCGAACATGGTCAATGACTCATCAAGAATATTTCTCACACAAAACTTTTGTCTCAGTGACGTTCAAAAACAATGAAAAGGTCCACATAGTTATCAAGCATCAAAATGCTGTGACCATTCCAAGCAGTAGTTCCGTGAAAGAGGCACATGGAGGTCCTAGAGCAATACCTCGTCTTACAGGGAACATATTGCTTTCTTGTGTCAGGAAATAAGATTCGAACTGAACGGAGCTGAAATGGACTGCACTCAGGAAGTAGCTATCACATCAACCATAAAAACATACATCTCATTATCAAAATAGTACTTGAATGGTTTAGAAAATGAAGGATGAATCATGGAGAAACCGGTATCAACTGACGAATACAAGTGGTTTAGTGCACACATACCTCCCAACGTGCTGAAAGATATGAAGTTCATCCTAGTTAGTGTTACACAGGAGCTTATTTCAATAATCACAAGACAATCATTTTGCACAAGTGACATCACTGAATGTGATCATTTTTAAATATTCACTTCGTCACCCTTTTTCATCACTCTTATAATTTCCCATCCCTTTATTTTGTCAAATGTCTTTTTTATCTGAATTACCCTAGATGTGATTGTTTTAATCCATGAAGCAGAACTTGAATTAACTTTAGTTGTGTTAATGATCATTTAGCTGCTTGCAGAAAGTTCACAGAATAACTGACTCTCATCTGCACAACTTTAAATGGTTACTTATAGCGAGCTGTTGTTATGATGGTCATTACATCATCAGAAACAAAATGCTTCCTCACCTTTGCTCTTGTTTCAATAACTGAGCACTTTTAGACTTACCAGTTTCTCAGTTACTTCGATCTGCTGAATTATTCATGTTGTTTTCACTATCCATTGTACTGCCAATGAAGAAACGCAAGAGGCATCCTGTAATGCTTCAGGACCAAGCGCAAGTGTATAATCTCTATGTCCAGTATAGCCAACTTGTAAAACACATTCTATTCTTAGCCCATTTTGTACGGATAAGTCATACCTCTAAGCCCATCTACTGGCCTTCGTAGTACCTACATCAGCCTTCATTGGAGATAGCCCTTCTAGTAGTATGTAAAACCCCTGTTCACACACCACATAACGAAGTAGAGAACACGATTTATGCATAACTAGGGCTTAGCTCCTTTAGCCTGACAGTCTTTCAACTGTCGATCTCTCACACCACTACAGAACACACCTGCTACAATTTAAAAAGAGGGGGAAATTCAAAAATCCAGGATAGTAGTTCTGATTTCCATCACTATAATGTCGTTTGTAATCTCCACTTTGGAAATTCTGTTTTAGGAGTAATATTAGCAGTATTAGATATAACTCACAAACATGCACTTATACACTTGTCTAACTCCTCCTCCTCATTTCTAACATTATTTTTCAACACATACCTGACAACATCGCCAAAGAGCACTTTAACATTTGCTCCCCATGGATTTGTCCATTAATACCCATATTGCTGCATACAAGCCATTTGGGTTCACAACACTTGAATGCTTTAAATATAAGCCCGAAGCTGGGGCCTTATAACGTTAACTTCAACATATCTTCCCCAAACAGGGTGACAATGGATGCACTACTGCTGTTGAAGATATTGATGTCTCAAGGAAATGAATTATAGCTGGTTGTCGTGCAGTCCTTGAAGTGTTTCACCTTGCTGCACAGTTGATCCCACTCCATCTCACTGAACTGCACTACCGTAGCACAGCATTCTGTAACAACTTAGCTGTCGCTCAATAAGTGGTGCAGATGTTGGATATAGTGGAAACCAAAAGTCTGGAAACAGTTCGGTGTGCTGACCCGATTTCCATTTCTATGTGTTACGAGCTGCATCAAGGACTGGGCTTGCATACTGACTTAGTTTCTGCTGCTACTCATATGTATCAGTCACTACATCACTTGTGTCATGAAGCTGTTGCAGTCAGTAAGAAATAAATGAAAACCATGAAAATATATGCCATGAAAATAATGGAGAACATTGAGGGAGAGGAATGAGGTGATACTTCCAATTAACTGTGGAGTCAGATCTATGAAATTGGAACAACTACTTTGGACTGGCAATGTTTCAGGCAGTGCCTCTATCTCTAGTTCAGCCATCTCGGCTCGATACCTTGGATTCTGATTAGTGACGTCTTTGAAAATCTTGGATCTGACAAGTGGTCATCTTGGATTCTAAAGTTAGCACAAGTGACAATGACATCAGAGGACTGTGTTAAGGTCCAAAATCTTGGATTGTGATAGCATAGAACTGTGATAAGGTTGCCCATCTTGGATCGCAATTTTGGATCTCACATCTATTAGCTAGCCTGGATTTTTACAAGTGTCTTTGGATTCTACACTTAGTACAAGTGACTTACTTCCACTGTGACATCATGGAAAAACCCTTAGGATGCAGGAAATCTGACAACTGATTGGGCTGGGGAAAGATTATGCTCTACAATAGCCATCTGTTGGATGAAACTATTAGAAACTGAACCAGGAAAGCTATCGCTTAGGCCTTTATGTCCATGCATGTACACAGTAATAACATACAGTTCTGAGAGTTCGCTAGGTTATGCTATACATCATTTATGTACATTGAGAGGCAATTTGTTACAATTTTGCAATAAAATGGAGCATTTTGTTACGATTTTGCTGTAAAATGAAAGGTTTTGTTACTATATCACTGTAACATTAGGTAATTTGTTACAATTTCAGTGTAACAGCGGCCAGTTCGTTACAATTTTGTTTTAGTATGGGGTATTTTGCTACAATTTCGCTGGAATATAGGTGGTTTGTTACAGTTTTTCTCTAACATGTCGATTTATGGATTGGTGTCATGTGTAAAGCGATCGGCTCAGCCACTTAATTGCTTTGAACTACTTCATTCTTAACTGTGGAGTGTCCAAATAAAGTAGTTCGTTCATGAAGTACTGAGGATACTCTATCCTCATTCCTTCACAACCTCAACACCTTCTCTCCCATCCACTTCACTTCAACTCGGCATGTCATCTTCCTGGACTTTGATCTCCTCCTCTCTGATAGCTCCAGCAACATCTCTATCAATATTAAACCCACCAATCACCAACAGCACATGCATTCTGGCGGTTGCCATAGCTTCCACACCAAAAGATCTCTCCCATATAGCCTGGCCACTTGGGGACAGCATTTCTGCAATGACAAGAACTGCCTTCCACAGTATGCCAAAGGTCTCACCAAGACACTGACAGGCACTACCACCCCTCCCTCCCCCCCCCCCAACTAGTCCACGAACAGATCTCTTGTGCTGCCCCTTCTCCAGACTTCCCCTTCAAGAACCATTTACAAAGGAATGTCAGTATTGTCACCCAATAGCACCCTGGAATGGAAAAACTTAACCACATCCTTCATCAAGGCTTTGATTACCTATCATCATGCCCTGAAATGAGTGACATGCTACCCAAGATCCTCCTAAAGTGGTGTTCCATCGACCATCCTATCTCCACAACATTCTAGTCCATCCCTATGCCACTCTCAATCCTAACCCATTGCAACAGGGGTTATATCCATGTGGAAGACCTAGGTCCAAGACCTGCCCCATCCATCTGTCCAGCACTTCCTGTTCCAGTCCTATCACAGACCTATCCTACTCCATCAGAGGCCAGGCCATCTGTGAAAGCAGGTATGTCATATACCAGCACTGCAGCAATTGTTGCACAGATTTTTATATAGGTATGACTACCAGCCAGCTGTCCACCAGAATGAATGGCCACTGGTGTTCTGTGGCCAATAGTATGGTAGGCCACTGTGTGGCACTACATGCAGCTGAACATAACTGGCCTGACTGCAATAGCTGCTTCTCAACCTGGCCCATGAGCATCCTCCCTTCCATCACCAGCTTTTCTTAACAAAAGCAAATTGGGTTTATCCTTACAATACATTCTCAGTCCTACAATTATCCTAGACTCAATGCACCTACTGCCTCACACCCAACAGTTTCCATACCTCTGTCCTATCAATTCCTCCCCATTCATGTCCCCTAATCCTCATTGTCTGTAACCCCCAGCCAATGCACCAGTCCATCTCTCTTCTTCCCTACTCCTCTCCTTTTCTATCCCCTCCTCCCAGCCCCACAACCTCCAGATGCTGCACCTGGAAATCTTATCATGTCTCCATCTAATCCCTGCATGCTCTGCCAGACAGCACTCTTCTCTTCCCTACCCACATCCTCTTCTCTCTCCCCCCTTCCTGCCCCACTCTAGATTGCCACTCAATGTGACAGTTGCATTCTGGTCCAAACTGCCAGAGGTGCCAGTCATGTGCATGAGGTGTACTTGCTTCTGTGAATGTGTGTGTGTCTTCTTTTATGAAGAAGCCTTTGGCCAAACGTCAAATATGTAACAGTCTTACGGTGAGCAGCAATCTATCCTTCGCGTAATATCGTTTATTTAATTAATGTATATGAACTGAACATTCCTATGAGGAGAATTTTCTTTCAGCTGCGGATTCTGCATGTGCTTCACTTCTGGACTCACAATGTAAGCATTTTACTTGTATGCTGTCTGTTCTCTCTCAGTCAGTGTCTGCTCATACTCCACTGAAAAAAAAAAAAAAAATTAGAACCCCTGAAAGACGACCATGATTTTAGTTCGATGGTGGTATGCCATCTGGGGGATAATGGATGAGCTGATAATGGTTTCAATGTCGTCTGTCAACAGATAGCGTAATGCCACAGGTGCCAGGGCATCATCTGTGTCTACCCTTTAATAGGGAATGCTCACAGCCAGATGGCTCAGTGTCATTCGAATATGTGAAGCAAACAGGCAGCCACGCAGTGCAGAAGCACTCGTGCTTCCTGCAGCCAACTGAGTGAGTTGGAAATAGGTCAAATTGTAGCCTTCCGAGTGACAGAATGGTCCTTTTGGATAACTGCCACACAGGTTGGATGTGCTGTGTCAGTTGTGCAGTGACGATGGTATCAATGGTCAAGTGAACATTCTCACACCTGTAGATAAGGTTCTGGATATCCAAGCAGCACTGTGTCCAACAGGATCATCGTACTGTAAGTGCAGCAGTGACAGATCATAATGCTACCACAGTACAGATAAGAGGGCGTGCGAGCCCAAATATGTCAACATGAACCGTTGGGAACCAGTTAGTAGCAGTGGGAATACAGGCAGGCACAACTCTTCTGCTCACGACACAGCATCGAAGCATCACATCGAAGATAGAATGGCGCAGTGTGGTCTTCAGCGATGAAAGCAGATTCTGCCTGCATGCAGGAGACAGTCCTTTGCATGTACAATACAGACCTGGTGAACACTGTCTCGTAGAGCTGTCTCTGGTGAGGACGCAAACTAGCGTTCGGTTCGTCAAGAAGTTTGTTAAACCTGTTTTCTTTTGTGGTCCTTGCAATAGGAAGGTGATGTGTTGTTCCAACAGGATTATGCTCTCCTACACACTGCCCATGAAACTGCAAGACGTGCAGCAACTTCTCTGGCCAGCATGATCTGTGGACAATCAAGCTTGTGTAGGATATGTTGAGACGAGAAGTGATTCGTGCGACGCATCAACCTACAATTCTTACAAAACTACGTGAACAGGTCGAGCAGACGCGGCATAGCGTATCCCAGAACAGTATTTGCCATTTATATGCGACTGGATGCCAGAGACAGCACCTGCATTGCCGCTTTTAGAGGCTACACCATGTACTAATATGGGAGTCTCATCTTGGAGCGATACCTGGTACCTCAGAACCGTTTGTGCTATTGCTCTGTAAATGTAATCATTTCGTGTACTCCACATGCCCTGGAACTTTTGAGTGAACTGGAAAGCAGCAGTTTAATGGTTTGAGACTACAGCTGATAGACGGGATGGAATTCTGAAGTGAGCAGGGAGTGAGTGACACAGGACCTAAATAGAGGGAGGGAGAAAGAGAGTGTGTGAGAGAGCCACAGCCGAAACGAATGAGCTGTCAGTGTTGTGAGGTGTGAAAACTGTGAAGTGTTCAATGAAATTGAGTGACTAATTCTCACTTCATAGGGATTAACGTTCATTTTGAACGATTCATTCATGAGCTACCCAATTCTAGAAGTAGTTTCTTTCTCTACGTTGCAGCCGTTGACATAATTTTTTCCCTCAGCTTTATGCAATTCATTTCGATTGTCGAATCTTGATACTTTCCTCCACACAACAGATTCATCATCGAACAATCTTAGAGTGCTGATGGTCCTGCATTTATTTCGTTTATGTATGCACTGAGATGACAAAAGACATGGAATACCTCCTCATATCCTATCAGACCTTCTTTTGCCTGGTATAGTGCAGCAGCTAGATGTGGGATAGACCTAACAAGTCGTTGGAAATTCCCTGCAGATATATTGAGCCATGCTGCCTCTGTGGCCATCCATAATTGCGAAAGTATTGTCAGTCCAGGATTTTGTGCACGAGCTAACCTCTCGATTACGTCCCATAAATATTCGATGGGATTCATGTCAGGTGATCTGGGCAGCCACACCATTCACCTGGATTGTACAGAATGTTCTTCAGACCAGTGGCGACAGGTTGTGGTCCGATGAAATGACACATTGTCACCCTTAAAGTTCCATCGTTGTTTAGGAACATGAAGTCCATGAGTGGTTGCAAATGGTTCTCAGGCAGTTGAACATAACCATGTCCAGTCAGCGATCGGTTCAGCTGGACCAGAGGACCCAGTCCATTCTGTGTAAACACAGCCCCTGCCATTTTGGAACCACCAACAGTTTGCACAATTCCTTGTCAACTTGGGTCCATGGCTTTGTGGTAGATGCGCCACCTCGAACCCTACCATCAGCTATTACCAACTGAAATTGGAACTCATCTGAAGACGTCACATTTTTCTAATTGTCTAGGATCAAACTAAAATGGTCATGAGCCCAGGAGACGCACTGCAGGCAACGTCATGTTGTTAGCGAAGGCACTCACCTCGGTTGTCTGCTGCAGTACTTCAGCTGTGTCTATACAGTTCTTTGATGATACATGTTTCGAATCTCTGGAAGTCACGTGATTGATACTTCATCTCAACTACTCAATGTTTACATACTTCAAACATGCTTTTGGTTTTAACCAATGCTTACGGTGGGCTGCCACCTTGCGATCTGTCACAGTTTGGTATCGGATGAACATACAAAAACCTACCATTATCAGCACACATATCACTCACGAGTGCAATGAAAGTAAGCACCTTTGCAGAAACAGACACGTACAGGGCAATAGCATTTATTTATTTTATTTCTTTATTTATTACAGCTGTACTGGAATACACAAAAGAAATAATCAGTAAATTGGAAGAGGGAAAAAGTGTAGTCAGGATAAACCTAGATCTGTCAAAATCCTTTTTCACTGTTGACCACAGCATACTTTTGGAAAAGCTTGAAGCTATAGGCTTCAGAGGAGCGGTAAAAAAGTGGTTTCAGTCGTATCTGGAAAAGAGGATGCAGGTGGTTGAAACTGCAGCACTGAATATTAACCAATAAATTAAACTAAGATCAGATCCAAGGGAGGTCACAGTAGGAGTACCCCAAGGAAGTGTATTAGGCCCCTTGCCATTTCTCATTTACATTAATGATATTCAGGAGTCAGAGAGAAAAGCTAGAATCATGTTGTTTGCTGATGATATTCGTTTAATAGTTAGTGATATGAAGCAATCATTGCACAGAACTGTGGACCATGTCCTACAAGATATAAAATCTGGTTTAGTGCAAACAAGCTAACACTGAATGCAAAAAAGACTAATTATGTGCAATATGGAAAAATAAGTGAACATGACGACCTAAATCCCACCACAGAGGGCAAACAACTTCAAAGAGTACAGTATGTAAAATTCCTGGGTATGCACATTGATGAGAAGATAAGCTGGAAGGACCTTGTGATGAACTTAGCACTAAAACTTAGCATGTTTTGTACTTAGAATAATTTCAAGAGTTTGTTGTAATGACTGTATCAGATTACCATATTAGTATATTTTGGCCATTTTCAGTTCATTGCATCCTGTGTTATAGTATTCTGAGGAAAAACAAATTGTCGACTAAATGAGATTTTCAAATTATAAAAATGCTCTATTTGGATAACGACCCAGAGCCCACCTCAAACACATAGTAGGCCCCTTTTTAAAGCATTGAAAATCTTAACAATTCCATCATTATACAGTCTGAGATGTATTTTGGTGATCAAAAGAAATCAGGACAAAATGAAAACCAATACAGACTACCACAATTACGATACACAGCACTGTAAAGATCTCCACTTACAAGCTGTATCAAGGACCCAGAGTCAGAAACATGTATGTAATGAGGCATCAAACTTTTTAATGCACTACCAAAACATATCAAAGAGCTGGAAAATGTGGATAAATTTAAAACTGTTATAAAGAATCACATGCTGGACAAATGTTATTACAATCTAAGTGAATTCTATGCTCAACTGCATTAAAATATAAAGAACCACATTCTTGACAAATGTTATTACAGCATAAGCGAATATCTCTGCGCAACTGTATAAGAATATATGTTCAAATTAATGTAACAAACGAAACTACATCAATGAATATGTCTTTCAAGCACATAAGAAGATTAAGAACCACATGCTTAATAAATATCACTACAGTATAAGTGAATAGCTCTGCTCAGCTGTATAAGAATATGTGATATCATAAATGTGACAAATGAAATGACATCAAGGAATAGGCCTATCAAGCACATAAGAAATTATGTTATAAAAACACTTATTAGTTGTATATTGTATTAAATATAACATAGATTCATGTGAATTCAGCATATAAAATTTTTTGTAAAGATATTATATAGTTGTTGAAATGTATCCTGACAAATCCTACATCACAAATGTGATCATTGGAACGATAATAAATAAATAAATAAAATAAAATAAGTAAATAAATAAATTGGGTAAATACATCAGCACATAAGAAACCATTACAGGCAAGATGGGGATTCACTTGGAAGAGTCTCGAAAATTCATCGCCAAGATATAAAGCACGATTTGTAATAAAAGGATATTCGCAAAAACGATGTGTAGATTACAAAGAAACTTTTTTCAACTGTAGTCACCTATGCCTCATGGAGATATCTTTTAGCCTTGGCAGCAAAACAAAATTTAACATTCACCATACGGATGTAAAAACAGCATATTTAAATGGGAAATTGGTGGAGGAGATATATGTCATTCCACCAAGAGAAGTCATGAAAACCAGATTGGAAAGGGAAAAGATTTGGAGTTTGCAAAAAAGCATTTATGGACTTAAACGGAGTGGACATTTATGGAATCGATGTCTACATAAAACTGCAATAAAATGAATATGAAGCAATCTAAGGCAGATCCCAGCATATACTATACAAGGGAAAGAGAAGGGATAATAATAATGGCAATATGGGTGGACGACTTCTTTATCCTAACTGTAAACGAAAGCCATATGAGGATTTTTAAGAAACAGCTGCAAACCAAGTTTAAGGTACATGACTTGGGAGAAGTTACACGTTATTTAGGTATGCAGATAACTAAGAACGAAAAGAGACAAGAATTGAGCATAAATCAATAATTATGCACAGAAAAAATCGTAAAGAAATTTGGCATGAGTGACTGTAAACCTGTAACTACTCCAATGGAAGTAGAAGTGAAGTTAAATATAAATGCGACAGATGTGGAATGTGATAAGAACGTTCCATATTTAAAAGCAATAGGAAGTAGGGAGTCTCAAACATCTCTAACCCCTACATTGCTTTTGACACCAATGCAGTGAGCAGATATTGCACAAACCCAAAGGAGAAGCACTGGAAAGCTGTTAAAAGGAGATTCCGTTATCTAAGAGGAACTTCAAACCAAAATTAAGATACCATAGAGAAGGTAATGCAAAACTAGAAGGCTACAGCGATGCAGTCTGGGGGAGTGAATTGGGAGATAGGCCCTCCAGTGCTGGCTGCTGCTTTACATTAATGGGGAGCCTCATTTCATGGTCCTGTCAAAAGCAAAAAACTGTTACATTGAGTACTGTAGAGGCCGAGTATATGGTGCTATCTTACACAACACATGAAGCACTGTGGCTAAGAACATTAATATGTCAAAAAGAACCCAACTTAATCGTGGAACCCATAACGATCTTCTGTGATAATAAAGGAGCCATTAACCTAGCTAAAATTATGTCACTAGTGCTAGGGCAAAACATATTGATATAAGGCACCAATTTTTTTGGGACCACATAGAGCGACACAACATTGCCGTGGGCTACCTGCTCACAGAAGACATGTTGGCTGACCTTCTGACAAAACCCTCGGACAAAGAGAAGTTTGAAAAGAATGTGGGGCTGTTTGGTTTATCTTGCGAAGGCAAACCATAAAATATATGTTCAAAGGGGCGGAAATGCGTGAACAATGTATTTCGTGTGAGATGGCGGCAAAGTGCATCATGTGAAATGTAATAGACCTCTCTGGTGCTACTGTATGCTCTGAGTTTCATGTGTGTATTATGATGTTCCTTGGTTGTTGTGTTCAGTGTAGTTTACCTGGAAGTGCAAATATACTTACTGACACTAAATGTCGTTCCCTCACTGTTACTTATTCAACTGTGTCGACTCTAATAAAACAGCTTAGAGTCGAGATTTAACAGAAAATAAATATTTTGCTTGAGAACAAAATATTGTACAGCTGTAAAATACAGGAGATTATGTACTTACAGCAGAAGTTAAAAAGAAACAAGTTTTCCACGCCAATTAATCGAACAGTAATTTGCTACTGCATATCAAATATAACATGCACCAAGTAGTTCATAAAGTCATTACAGTCTCGTAGTTCAGGAGAATTTCAATGAAAGTATCCTATGTGTGTACTAAAGGAGGACTAACATGGCTATTCTGATGAAGGAAAAAATCAACAGAGTTTCTCAGAGTCAGCTTCATTTGGGCTGACCCCTAAACTTCATTGTATATCAACGCAAATAAACGTGTTTTTTTTAGAATTTTTGAAAGGTACCGTACCATTGTCCTTTGTATAATCTACGAGAAATGTATAGTAAAAAGGCGTTTCCGATTTAGCTACTGCATTCGATATTCTAATTAACATCTAGCTTCTCTTTAAAAAAGAAAAGTGCTATATATTATCTACATTTATCGTAAATGAACTCTGTTTTCCAGTTTACTAACAACAGTGACTAGCGTCAACACATTTTAAGAAACTAGTAATTTTTACCACAGGTATTTATGTTGCCTTAATAAAAATCTCGTTTAGTGTATTTGCTTCAATTCTTATAGGGAAGTAGCAACTTTTTAGCTCAACAGATTAAAACGTAATCAGCTAGTTTAATTTAAGTTATTTGTTCACTGCCATATACCAGCCAAAATGCAGTGCCACTGTGAATGCTGTTCTCAAACACAGGATGAGTTGGTTGATATTCATAAGCAACTGGAGATGGCCCTGCTGTCCACACTTCACCTCCGTGTAATGCTGTTCTTCATGCATACAGATACACAAATTTCTTCCTTAATTTTGTATAAATAAGTAGTATTCTTCGTTTTATTCTGTTAAAGTAAGCTTGCTTTGGCTATATTCATTAACTCCTGATATGCTCCTTCGTCACAGCATCTGGGGTAATTTTACTTTCAGAATAGCAGAGTAATCTTTTTTAGTGTGATATCTAGGACCTAATTTTTTTTAGTACTATTATATCCTTGTAACAGTTATCTCAGCTCTTCATAGTTTTCATCTTTGTTCTGTTCACTCTCACCTCAAATTGCCTGGCAAGTAATATGAGAATTGTTTTCAAAAATTCTTTTTCGTCTTCCACACTTTCGACTGAACAAGCCCTTCAGTGCAAGTATTAGCACTAGTAATATCCCCAATCCAAATTTGTTTCAATTCTCAATTTTTCTTCTTCTATAATCAACTCATTGTGGATATAAGATAAGAAGGAAAATGAGAAAAAAGATCTGTATTGTGTGCTTGGTAAGTGTTTTGCACTGCTATTTTATTTCTTCTCATTTTACTCATTTTCTATGTACACCATGAAATGAAATCAGAATACATTTTTAACATAACATTTAAAATGCTGTTGTAACAACAACTATGTTGCACAAGTCTTTATTTTTCAGCTAATTGCTTAACTACTAACAAGAATTACCTACTTATTAAAGCAAGTGGTTGCTAACTAAAGTCTCGGACTTTTCTTCAGTTTCAACTGCAGCTTACAGCCCAAGGAATAAGAGCTCATGTGTTAATAACAAAATTTTTATTATTGGTCTCCGAATTTCATTCCTTTTTAAATAATAGAAAACTAGTTACATGCAATAAACACTGAGAAACGAATGAAGTCTTGTTTATCTGTTTAAAGTGGTGTGAAGGTTTGATGGTGTGAAGATGGCGACCGTTGAAGATGTACGAATTATGAGTTCTGTATATAATGGTAAAAAACGCGCGCGTAAGTGTTCTCTGTGCGAAAAATACAGTGCAATGTATGGGAATATGTGTGTGCCGTGTCACATCTTAGTAAAAAACACTACAAGAACAGAACAAACAAATCCTTGTGTCAGTAAAAGAGATAGTGACCAACTCGCAAAACGTGAACTTCTGCAGAAAAACAAAGACGAAATACTTCGGGAACTAGACACAAAAGAAAAAATTATTAACATTCTGTGTGAAGATATTATAAAACTACAGCAAGACTTGAAATATTTACAGTCATACAAAAGTGCAAATATAACGCATATCGTGCCAAACAAAAGTTATGTCGAGTCTGTTAGGCCTAAACGAAGTGGAAACGTGTTCGAGGTGCCATTAAAAAAACAGTTTCAGTGTATTAGAAGCAGACAAAAGACCAGTCGATGTATATGCAAATAGAAAACAAAGTGAAAACGTATTCCGAGTGCCACTAAAAAACAGTTTCAATGTTTTAGATATAGACAAAAGACCAGAAGATATATATGCAAATGAAAACACAACAAAGAGTGTGTCTGTTATTACGACGAGAAAAAAGGAAAGAAATTTTCTGATGTAAACATACACCCAGAAAATCACAGTACTGGACTCCCAAAAACTTTACGTTATGAATATGGTGTAAATACATGTAGTTATGTGCAGAGTTCGATGTGCAGCGAAAAATCAAACATCGATATCAAAAGTTGGTCACACAAGGAACAAAATGTTTGTTTTGACAGATAGTCATGGCAGGGATGCCGTAAATATACTAAGAAGCTTACAACCAGACACAGAAATAACCAGTATAATTAAGCCTGGAGCACCTCTCTGTGCAGTTGCAAGATCTTGCGAAAAAACAGTGACACCTGGCAGTAACTGTGTTATAATTGGTGGCTCAAATGACGTGTATCATAATGAAAGCGAACATGCAACGAGGGCTCTGAAGGAAGAAATACAAAAACTACCTCTTGTAAACTTTTATGTGGTCAGCCTCCCATTGAGACATGACTTAATACGAAAGTCATGTGTTAACACTGAGTTAACAGCCACAAACAGAAAATTTGAGAAGATCTGTAAAAGCTTCCCAAATGCTATCTTTATAGAAATAAACAGTAATGTGATGGAGTGTTTCACAAGGCATGGTCTCCATAAAAAACACTAGAGGAAAGAGGGAAATGTGTTCGGAAATACTGAGAAAGATAAAAGGTGAAACTGCTGTGAAGAAAGCCACAATCCCACTTCCTGCAAAAACCGAATCAGTACAAAACAGGACAAACTCAGACTTAATATCGACAGAGATAGCTAAACCACTGCAGTCAGTGGAAATCACTGTGGGTCTATCTTCCCCAACAGGACCTGTGGGAAATGCTGTTGCAATTAATAGTGAAGTGAACACAGATGCAAAAGCAAATGGCAGTTTTACAGTCGTAGATAAAATATTAAAAACAAAAACTTCAGCATCTTCAGCAGAAACAAGATCAGCACCTGAAGAAGCAGTAGCAGCAGGCAGCCAAAAAATGTCTTTAAGGCCAAGAAGAGTAGCAATGCAGGAAAAGGACTTTCTATGGTGTTGTCGCAGAACAAGGAGAGTGCCTTCCCAAAACCAAACTGCGAAAACACCACCTACTAGGAACACAAAGCAGCCAAATCACCAGAAGCATTTATTATTAACAAGAGGAAGCAAGCAACATGTAAGCTGAAGGCCACTGCATCAGTGTCCGAGTTACCTGCACTCACATCAAATGACAAGGACTCAAATATCGCACAAGAAACAGTGAACAAGGGAAATTGCAAGATAAACAGTCAATCATGGGTAAATACATCTGCTAATAAGTATACTAATGTGTTAAAACTCTTACACCACAATGTTCAATCTATAGAAAATAAGTATTTCAGTTTTGAATTAGTAAATCTTGAACTAAAAATTGATAGTCTATGTGTGACTGAACACTTGTTAGACAAAGACCAGATTATGCCAACTGTGATTCTGGGTTACAAGCTTGCCAGTTATTATTGTAGAAGCAATAGTAAATGTGGTGGAGCAGCTATTTTTGTAAAAGATTATTTAAAATTTACTGCAGTAGAAAATTATCAAAACTTGGCATGAGACAAAGCCTTTGAGCTGTGTGTTGTTGATTTGACAGATGTTAATAATTTGGTTGTAACACTATATAGGTGTGGTGACTGGGAATTTTTCATTAAAAATTTTGAAAGGCTGCTAAATTTTATAAAGAGTGAGAAAAAGAAAGTGGTTATTTGTGGAGATGTAAATGTAGACTTTTTACAAGATTCAAATCATAGAAATGTAATGTTAAATATAGTCAATAGTTTCGGTTTTAAACACACAGTCAATTCCTGAACTAGAATTACTGCCGATAGTAAAACTGCAGTTGACCAAGTCTTTATAAGATTATGTGACCTAAATTATAGCACTAATGTTATAAATATGGTTTACAGTGGCCATGAAGCTAAGCTCCTGTCTATTGATCTGAAATCAGACACTGAGTGTGGACCAAAAGCTAAAATAGTTTAACAAAGAGACTTCAGTGATGACAACATTAGAGTGTTTAATTTTATGCTGTCAATGGAAGAATGAGGTGATGTCTTTAGTGAAACTGAAGTAAATAGCATATTTGACAGTTTCCACAATGTATACCTTCACTACATTAATATAGCATTTCCAATGAAAATGTAAATAATCATCGTCCATTACCCCAACTCAGTGTTTTCTCCAAAATATTTGAGAAAATTTTCTACAATAGACTACTAAGCTACATTACAAAAAACTCTCAGCAAATCAACATGGATTCAGTAAACGAAAGTCTACAACAACAGCAATGGATGAGTACATGGAGGCTGTGCTTAAAGCACTGGATGACAGAAAAGGTGCTACTTGTATCTTTCTGGACCTTTCAAAAGCTTTCGACATAACTGACCACGACTTCCTCATTCACAAATTAGGTCAAAAAGGTGTCCAAGGAATCCCAAATCAGTGGATAAGATCTTACCTAGAAAACAGGCAGCAAGTGGTTGTTTTAGGGCATGATGACATTTTAGTACAAGGAAATATTATCACAACAACACATGTCTCCAGTAAATCAACAATAAAGTACTAAGTGCCACAAGGTTCTGTCCTAGGACCACTACTGTTCCTCCTTTATATTGAGGATATAAATGACTTTATTAAATTGGGGAAACTAATCTTCTTTGCTGATGACACCATCATATTAATAACAGCTGCTGACAAAATCTCATTGGAAGTAGCAATAGATAGTGTAATGTCCCAAATTACTAGCTGGTTTCAAAAAAAAAAAACAATAATAAATAAAGAAAAAACTGTCTTCATGAATTTCCACTCTTCTCCACATGTGCAAAACTTTGTTACAGAACCACACCTTGAAAATACGTTACTGAACTCGGTTACTGACACTAAGGTTCTAGGCCTATAGGTACAAGATAATTTAAAATGGGACTGTCATATAAAAGAACATGAGAAAAAACTTCCAAAAGCTTGTTATGCTCTGCGTGTGTTAAATAAAAGTGCAAGCAAGTCAACAGTTATTCAGGCATATTATGCATACTTCCATGCACTACTTCGATATGGGCTAATCTTCTGGGGAAATTCAGCCACCAGCATGAAGATCTTTAGGATGCAGAAAAGAGCAATCAGGGCTATCTGCAGCCTAAGAAAACTGGAAACATGTAGACCACATTTCATCCAAATGAAAATAATGAGCCTAACGAGCCTTTATATATATGAGAGTATCCGCTTCGCAAATGAGTATCTTTTAAAGCAAACTGGACATCTTCAACAAAACAAGCATATACACAGTCACAACACAAGAAACACAAATAATATCCACATGTCACAGTGTAGAACACCACTGTACCAAAAAAGTGTATCACAGATAACAGTTCAGCTATATAACAGCCTACCCAGTGATTTAAAATCGCAGCAACATAAAAATTCTTTTAAACATAATCTTAAGTCATTTCTAGTGGAAAAATGTTTTTACTCTGTAAAAGAATTTTTAAATTACAAAAAATAGCCTTGCAAACAATGATTATCTAATAATGGTTAAATTCAAATTGCTATATTTGTCACTTGTAATTTATGATTGTTATCTGTAATTAATTCTGTCATGCTCTCTCTCTCTCTCTCTCTCTCTCTCTCTCTCTCTCGCTCTCTCTCTCTCTCTCTCTCTCTCTCTCTCTCTCTCTCTCTGTGTGTGTGTGTGTGTGTGTGTGTGTGTGTGTGTGTGTGTGTGTGTGTGTTTCTGCTCGTTTCGCAATTTTGACTTCTCCTATATTCAATGTACTGTTTTAAGTATGTAATGAATCAAATGGACCAATAAATGAAATGAAATGTAGTGGTTAAATATAACAAGTGGACTGTTCTTATAACCCACTAACTTAGTAGCTGGTGTTGTTCCAGTATGTATTATTCAAATCTTCTTTTAGCCTAACTCCTCCTTTCTCCCCTCTCTCTGTCCATCTCCTCCTCCTCCTCCTGTCTGTGTCTCCTCATTCCTCCTCTCTGTCTGCCTGTCTCCTACTCCCCCTTCTCTCTCCACCTTATCATCCCCATCCCAATATGGATAAAAATGTAGTAAGTGATAAAACATTTTCCCTTTCATCCTTATTTGTGATGGTTGTCAGAGAGAAAAGGTTTTGTTAAGGACTGAAATTATATGTAAAGTTCGTTATCAGTTACTAAGTGCTCCCATTTTGCATTACTGGATGAATATAATCCGGCTATTTGCGGGTCGTGAGCTACGCTACTTTTTCAGCCCCACCTCTGTCTCTTTGATAGACAGGCGTTTCTTATCCCCACAGCTATTCTTTTCAGGCAGTAATTGATATGTGTACCATGTTTGATTGGAATCGGTCCAGTGGTTTAGGAGGAGGTGTGGAACATATGTACATACATACGTTCATTTTAATAATATGTATGGATTTGGCAAAGTAGAAAAAAGAGCGTTTTTCGTTGGGTGGATTTAAGAGCTGAATACTTCGTTAATATTTTTCACTGATCTATTATAACACTACACCTATTTTACATTCTCCCACTTTCACTTTGTGACTCCATAAAGGACACACATTCTCTCAAGCTGCTGGCTTCGTTACTCCAGCATGGCAGAGTCCCCTACCTACGTTGGTTCTTTGTCTGCTATACTAATAATAATTTTGCGTGGCTCCATGGCTTTGTGCAAGTCTTTCAATTGGACATCATGCGTCTCACTAAGCTATCCCAGTTATCAAACTGGGGAAAGGAGACCTACAGTTTAACACGGAGTCCAAATCACATTCATTCCCTTCGAATCTCCACATCACTTAAGGAACCGTGGTTCGACCAGGGTTCCACATCACGACGTTCCAGTTCACAGACACACACTTTTGTTCATCATGTTTCGCCAGGAACAGCCATGGGAACTAAACATCTCATAACTCCTGATTCTCTCCAATAATTACCACCCCACCACATCCAGCTCGAAATCTGTTTACGTCGTGATCTTACATTTTGTTGCAAATCTATGTCTATGTCCATACTCTGCCAACCACTGTGAAATGCATGAAAGAGGGTACTTACCATTACACCAGTTATTAGGACTTTTTCCATATCAATTCACACATGGATTGCGGGAAGAATGAGCGCTATAATGTTTCTGTGAGCACTGTGCTTAGCCTAATCTTGTCCTCACGATCCCCCCTGGTTGTAGATTACTCCTAGATTCCTGGATTGAAAGCGTTTCTTGAAACTAAGCAGGCTTTCGCAAAATAGTGCATGGCACTTCAGTTCTTTCAGCAGTTCCGTGACTCTCACCCATGGGTCAAACAAATGGGTAAGCATTCATGTTTCCCTGATTTGCATACATTCAATATTCCCTGTTAGTCCTATTTGGTATAGGTCTCACACACTTATGCAATATTGTATGATGGCTCACATGTATGTTTTGTAAGCAACCTGCTGTGTAGACCAATAGAATTTTGCTATTACTCTATCAGTGAACTGTAGTCTGTCATCTGCTTTGCCTATGACTGAATCTATATGATGATTCTGTCTCATACCACAGATGGCAGTTCGCAGTTGGCAGTTGTGGCGGCTGGTGGCATGCTCTAAGCGCCCTAACATCAGCAGCAGCTACATGGAATGCTGCATGTGGTTTTGGATACATTACAGTGCTTTCTCATTATTTCCCAATAATTTCTGTTTGATATTTTTGTTAAAAATGTATACATGTTATTTAAGCTTTCATTCATTTGGTGTCTTCTGCAATCTAAAATTTATGTTCAGTGAATATCTGTGTGGTGTTTACATTCTCATGTTGATGCCCACCTGCTGGCCGGAGGTTAGCTGCACAACTCATCAGAAGATACGTTTTTAGTAGTTATTACTTCATAACAGTTTACTGTTAAAGTAGCACCATGTGTGATAAATGAGGATGTTGCTTTAATTTAGTTAGTATCAGAGAAATATGTCAGGACTATGGGTTGGTGCATCATTGGGGAGACTGTAGCAAGCAGGCGAGTAAAGTGTCAGATGAGGCGCTCCCAAGGAGATGTAGTTTTTGTAATGGAGACCGGTGATTTGTGGAACAGGGAAGAAAGGTTTGTGACCTACAGGTAGAGATAGAAATGGCGTATTTTGAGTGAGATATGTTGAAGGGAGAAAGAGACATGGGAAACAGGGAAAATGTATTCAGGAGTAACCATAGGGAGAGAACCCTAGAAATCACATTTCAAATTCCGACTTGCAATCAGTTTGGCTTGTTTCCTGAAACAATGGAGGAATCTCAAATAACTTTTGAGCATAATAGAGTTCAGTTGACTCGTGGCAAAAACTTTAACGTTAGATCGGTAAAAAGTCAAGTACAAGGAAAAGAATGCTGCTGCTAAGTGGCAGCCACTGGAGGGGTGTAGTCCAAATCCTAGAAGAAAAGGTAGGTATTAATACCAGATCACAAATGTGATAAAATCTAGTGCCAAGCTTAGCCAGGTGACAGGGAATTAGCGGGCTTTGTGCAGAGATTTTCACAAATAAAATCAAATACGTGTAATAAGAGGAGCAGGAAACAGCCAGGATAACAACTTAGAGTACAATACTAAAGGTGACCTGAAGGAAATAGAAGCAGCAACAGTTGACACTTGTGTGAGGTCTGGGAGGTTTTGCACCGCCTTGCATAGCCCTGAGTTAATACAGTTGCCAGCAATGTAAACAGAGAGCTGAGCGAAATGCTTTTTACTGAATCAAAGTCTTGTATCATGATGTACCTGTTGAAGGAATTGGTAGATTGGGATACGCAAATCATGGACTGAGTCTAAATAGGAGGGAGAAGGACAGGTTAGCTCAGCTTTTTGCAGAAAGTGTAAGAGGGCCCAAAAGTACACAAGGCAAAATCCCTGCTATTACTGGAGTCACAGGGGTGCATTTTTTTAAGGTTAGAGTTAGGTTATAGAGAGGCAGTCTCAGAAGAAATTACAATAGAACCATAATGTACAAGTTTCAAGAAATGTAAACTAACTTTGTTTCATCAGAACATTAGGGGGTTGAAAAACGAGGTCAATGATTGGATGTATACAGGTAGATGTAACGAACTCTGCTGCCAAGAGTTGCTGCTGCCTCATCCTCACCATCACTGATGAGAAGACTTTGGTGCCTTACATCACCAAGCCCCTCTAGGCTTCATTCACGGGGCTTGGTGAACTAATCTGTCACTATCGTTCTGAAAGAGTGCAGCAATTGTTGCAGCTGTGCTCTCAGCTGTGGGCAGATTCCAGCACCGTGAGCTGGTATTTCACATAGGGGCCCCAATATAATTTTCCACAGCTATAGCTGCCTTGTGCAAAGCTACTGGTTGCCGTTTTTGATCGCAGTCTACGACATCAGTACCAAACACAGTATGCAATAGCTCATGCCTAAAAGCAACATACTATGCACACATCATTCTAACATCAGTTATGGCATAATATTCAGGGGTGCAAAGTTCAGAATGTGGAAAATTTGTTCAGACTGCAAAAACTGTGGTTCATGATGTGGGTTCCTGTAGTCATGTCCTAGTTCATGAACCACGGGCAACGTATGAGTGGCCAAGTAAGTGGTCCCGACAGTCGGGATACCAGTTACTTTGGAATAAGGCTGGGCATCTCGGACATATTCTGAGTCGTGGTCACCTTTGTGCTCATATGGCAAAGACTACCAAATCCACTGGTTAGTCCTCAGCCGTTAGGGGTAAAACCCAATGGGACTCGGGGCAAGTAAGGCTAGCAACCTGCTTCCCTGGTACTTTAAATATGATGCTGGCAACAATCAGAGCAAAATGCCTCGGACCTTTGGAGGTGACGGAGTCTCACCTCTAACTGACAAACCAGGGACTCCTAAGATACGACTTGGCAAACAAATGGTAATGAGATGGGGAGCTATTAATGTCAATGGGGGCTACTCTGGGAAGAAGGTAGAGCTGGTAGAGGCTGCAAGTAAGATGTGGCTGGACGTTTTAGCTGTTAGTGACATTCAGGTAAGGGGTGAGAAAGAAGAGGAAGTGGGAGAATACAAGGTCTACCTGTCAGGAGTCAAAGCAGGAATAGCACAATGGGGTGTAGGGCTTTACATCAGGAAAGAAATGGAACCCAGCGTAGTTGCAATAATGTATGTAAACGAACGACTGATGTGGATATATTTGACAGTGTTTAGCAAGAAAATTAGGATTGTGTCAGTATATTCGCATTGTGAAGGGACAGATCAAGATAAGATGGATAGTTTTTATGAGGCACTCAGTGATGTAGTTGTTAGAGTAAAGGACAAGGACAGTGTTCTGCTCATGGGTGATTTTAATGCCAGGATTGGATATCGAACACAAGGGTATGAAAAGTTTATGGGTAAATTTGGAGAGGATATGGAGGCCAACAGGAATGGGAAACAACTCTTGGATTTCTGTGCCAGTATGGGCTTAGTAATCACAAACTCCTGTTTTAAACATAAGAACATTCACCAGTATACTTGGGAAGGCAGGGAACCAGATCTGTCATTGACTATATAATAACAGATCAGGAATTCAGGAAGGCTGTGAGGGACACACGTGTATTCAGGGGATTCTTTGATGACACTGATCATTATTTAATCTGCAGTGAAATTGGGATTGTGAGGCCGAAAGTGCAGGAGGTCAGGTCCATATGTAGGAGGATAAGAGTGGAGAAACTTCAGGATAAGGAAATGAGGCACAAGTACATAACAGCGATCTCAGAAAGGTACCAGTTAGTTGAATGCAGTCAATTACAGCCATTGGAAAAGGAATGGACAAGGTACAGGGACACAGTACTAGAAGTGGCTAAAGAATGTCTTGGAACAGTAGTGTGTAAAAGTAGGATGAAGCAAACAGCTTGGTGGAATGGCACAGTCAAGGCAGCCTGTAAAAGGAAAAAGAAGGCGTATCAAAAATGGCTACATACTAGAACTCAGGTAGACAGAGAAAGTTATGTTGAAGAAAGAAAAAAGCCAAACAGATAATTGCAGCATCCAAGAAGTAATCTTGGGAAGACTTTGGAAACAGGTTGGAGACATTGGGTCAAGCTGCTGGAAAACCATTCTGGAGTGTAATTAGCAGTCTTTGAAAGGGAGGTAAGAAGGAAATGACAAGTATTTTGGACAGGTCAGGAAAACTGCTGGTGAATCCTGTGGATGCCTTGGGCAGATGGAGGGAATATTTTGAAGAGTTGCTCAATGTAGGTGAAAATACGATCAGTAATGTTTCAGATTTCGAGGTAGAATTGGACAGGAATGATGATGGAAATAGGATCACATTTGAGGAAGTGGAGAAAATGGTCAGTAGATTGCAGTGCAATAAAGCAGCTGGGGTGGATGAAATTAAGTCGGAACTCATCAAATACAGTGGAATGTCAGGTCTTAAATGGCTACACAGGATAATTGAAATGGCCTGGGAGTCGGGACAGGTTCCATCAGACTGGACAAAAGCAGTAATCACACCAATCTTTAAACATGGAAACAGAAAAGATTGTAACAACTACAGAGGTATCTCTTTAATCAGCGTTGTGGGTAAAATCTTCACAGGTATTGTTGAAAGGAAAGTGCGAGTACTAGTTGAGGACCAATTGGATGAAAATCAGTGTGGGTTTAGGCCTCTTAGAGGTTGTCAGGACCAGATCTTTAGCTTACGGCAAATAATGGAGAAGTGGAACAGGGAATTGTATCTATACTTTATAGATCTAGAAAAGGCATATGACCGGGTTCTTAGGAGGAAGTTATTGTCTGTTCTACAAGATTATGGAATAGGAGGCAAACTTTTGCAAGCAATTAAAGGTCTTTACATGGATAGTCAGGCAGCAGTTAGAGTTGACGGTAAACTGAGCTCATGGTTCAGAGTAGTTTCAGGGGTAAGACAAGGCTGCAACCTGTCTCCATTGTTGTTCATATTATTTATGGATCATATGTTGAAAACAATAGACTGGCTTGGTGAGATTAAGATATGTGAACACAAAATAAGCAGTCTTGCATATGCGGATGACTTAGTTGTGATGGCAGATTCGATTGAAAGTTTGCAAAGTAATATTTCAGAGCTGGATCATAAATGTAAGGACTATGGTATGAAGATTAGCATCTCCAAAACGAAAGTAATGTCAGTGGGAAAGAAATATAAACGGATTGAGTGCCAAATAGGAGGAAAAAAGTTAGAACAGGTGGACGGTTTCAAGTACTTAGGATGCATATTCTCACAGGATGGAAACATAGTGAAAGAAATGGAAGTGAGGTGTAGTAAAGCTAATGCAGTGAGCGCTCAGCTACGATCTACTCTCTTCTGCAAGAAGGAAGTCAGTCCCAAGACTAAGTTATCTGTGCACCATTCAATCTTTCGACCAACTTTGTTGTATGGGAGCGAAAGCTGGGTGGATTCAGGTTACCTTATCAACAAGGTTGAGGTTACGGATATGAAAGTAGCTAGGATAATTGCAGGTACTAGTAGATGGGAACAATGGCAGGAGGGTGTCCACAATGAGGAAATCAAAGAAAAACTGCGAATGAACTCTATAGATGTAGCAGTCAGGGCGAACAGGCTTAGATGGTGGGGTCATGTTACATGCATGGGAGAAGCAAGGTTACCCAAGAGACTCATGGGTTCAGCAGTAGAGGGTAGGAGGAGTCGGGGCAGACCAAGGAGAAGGTACCTGGATTCGGTTGTGGGGTCATGTTACATGCATGGGAGAAGCAAGGTTACCCAAGAGACTCATGGGTTCAGCAGTAGAGGGTAGGAGGAGTCGGGGCAGACCAAGGAGAAGGTACCTGGATTCGGTTGAGAATGATTTTGAAGTAATAGGTTTAACATCAGAAGAGGCACCAATGTTAGCACTGAATAGGGGATCATGGAGGCATTTTATAAGGGAGCTATGCTCCAGACTGAACGCTGAAAGGCATACTCAGTCTTAAATGATGATGATGATGATGAAAAAAGGAGCCATTTGAATAATGAGCAAGAGTGACAAAAGGGCCCACTGCATTGACCTACTCAAAAATGTGGTATCTGAATTTCCAAGTGAATATACATTCCAAACTGCAGTATTCATACCAAAAAAATGAGCAATACACAGCAAACAGTTCCATACATTATCATCAAACAAGATATAGTGATTACTTGTATCTGGTTAAAGTGAATAGGGCAAAGACCAAGGAGTCAATGTATATAACAAAATGACAAAAGAGATCAAAAACATAAAGGAAATCTATAAATCTAAAATCTATCTTAAATAACATTTATGAAAGAATAGTTTTTGCTCCATTAAAGAGTTCAATTACTAGAAATAAATAAGCAAGTTGACCAATCACTAAGTAGACAAAGAGGATGGAATACACTTGTAAGCAACACAATATATTGTAGTTTGTAACTTATTCCATGCATTACGAAACCAAGATGTATTGTCTGAGAAGTCTTATGATCCATTTCTTTTGTATGATGCAGGCTTTTCTACCTTATGAAAGGCAGTCATATATTGTGTATACATATATTTGTATTATGAATTTTCTTATGTATGCCCTGTTTTTCCATTATCTTATGTACCCCTATTTTAAATGACGCACATACGAGGGATGTTCAATAAAGAATGATCATAATCTTTTTATGGTCATAATTTCTCCCACTAAAATTTAATCTTATAATATTCTGTTAGCTTAATGTGCAACAAACATGCCATAGTACTGTCATTGTTGGATCTTCTGGTTCCTGCCTGTGAAGGGCAGGCAAGGTCAGGCATGTTCAGTATTGACTATCACTGCAATGGAGGTAACACACAAGGAACAATATGCGGCTTTGAAATTCTGCTTTTGTCTCAACAAATCTTCAGCTGAGGCCTATACAATGTTACAGGAGGCCTATGGAGAGACTGTTCTTCCATACAGCACAGCTCGAAGGTGGTTTAAAATGTTTAAACAGGAGAGAGAATCAATTTCAAAGGAAGGTGGACCCAGTGCTCCAGTTACTGTTCTTATGGAAGAAAACATTAACACTGCTGCTGTCATTGAGAGAGAGGATCAACGAATTACCTTAAGATCACTTCCTGCAATACTGAACGTTTCATTGGGTGACACCGACGCGTTCATGGAATGGTTTATTAGCATGTTGTACCTGCGCACACGTAAGTAAAGATGGCGGCCACTGAGTGACGTGCGTTTCTTCGGCTCGCGAGTTTTTCCGCTCATTGAAGATGTTACAGAGCAGTGCAGCAGTCCACAACGAGTGCTTCCGACTAAACACGTGTTATTTGCAGTGGTGTATTGTTCTCCGTTGATTACCACAAGTGATAAGTGAGTGACAAATGGGAAGAGCACGAGTAAGCGGCAGCAGGCGCGGCTACAGGGGCGCAGGCAGCGCGGGCGCCCGGTCTCCGGCGGCAGGTGAGGCCCCGCTGCCCGACATCGGGGAGCTCGTCTGGTCCCAGGTGAGTGCGGCGCTGCACAGTAAAGACACACTAGGCGTAATCGTGCAATCCATCAAGGACTCTGTGACGGCCGCGGTCATGGACAAACTGCAAGAGTCTGTCGGTCGCAACAGCGCCGAAATTCAGTCTCTTAGAAAGTCCCTGGGCGCACAAAAGACAAAAGCCGCCAACCTAGAAGCTAAACTGTCTGCGGCCACCGATGAAATTGAGCAGTATCAGCGAAGGAACAGCTTGCGCTTGTTCGGGGTAGCCGAAAACGATCGTGAAAACACCGACGACCTGGTCATTAGCCTCGTGCGTGAGAAACTTGGTGGGAAGGGCGACGTGGCCAATATTGACAGAAGTCACCGTGTTGGGCGCAGGATACCAGGTGCCATGAACACAGGCCCATAATAGTTAAATTTGTTTCCTACCAGGAAAGAGCTCAGAAAAGAAAACTCGCCAAGAGTGGGGTTACCCCGAGGGAAGATCTGACGTGCGAAAGAGTAAAAGATTTGAACGCTGCGATCACACAGTTTGGCCTTCAAAATGTATGGACCCAGGATGGCAGGATCGTAGTCAAGATGGAAGGAGGAAGGAAAACGGTGACGAACATGTTCGAACTTAAAGACTGAGCGAAATCTCGTGAGACACAAAGTCTCATATTGTACTCTGTCTAATATAAGTTAATTTTGCTTCGTTATTTCTCTAAGTACCATAAGTAATCTGTTTAAAATAAGTCAATTGTTTCACATAAATATTGCTTCTTTATTTCTCTATCATAAGTGCTCATGTACATTCATATTGTCAGTCAAACGGGAATTAACATTCTACATTAACAGGAATTTCCTTAAATCCACCTTTCTATATCTATATTTTCATCCTCGTCACTACCACTACTACTATTATTATCTTTTTCGTAACCACTACTGCCACTTTCCATCTTTCTTTTCGCTCCCTTCTCCGATACTTCCAGCCTGTTTTTCACCTTTAGCCCACAGACGCTTGAGTCAGTCACGACCTTGTGCACACCTGCAAATGTGTCTTTCCCCGCGAATTCCAGCGTTTGTTCCTCTTCCGGCCAGCAGGTAAACGGAGCGCGCTCGGTCCTACAGGCGGCCACAATGGGACGGACCGGTTCTGGTGGCAGGCTCTTTGTGGCCCATGCAAACGCGCAGTCGCTAACGGCTCACTTCGACGAGTTCTATGACCTGTTCTGACAGTCGCTGTTCCACATTATCCTCATCTCTGAAACTTGGTTGAAACCAAGCATTTCTTCTGACGCTATCCAAATCACTGGTTACTCTCTCCTAAGGGCAGGGATGGTGTGGGTGCCTATGTTCGCTCTGATCTGACACCTACTATACTATGCACTTCGGATGCAAAGGGCGAAGGAGAAGCAGAGTTTTTGTTTTTCGAAATAAATACATCGAATCAGAAATTGCTAATTGGAGTAATCTATAAACCTCCAAACGTCGGTGCTATGTCCTCCTTTCATGTACATTCATATTGTCAGTCAAACGGGAATTAACATTCTACATTAACAGGAATTTCCCTGTCCTCGCTCATGCCACAGCATGAGCACATAATCGTTATGGGTGACATAATCATCGACTTACAGTTAAAATCTCCCTCTGCAGAAAAACTAAGGAGACTGTTTCAGTCCACTGATATGACTATAACACCGCTGGATCCAACCCATCACACGCCACACAGCCATACACTCATAGATATAATAGCAACAAAGCGACGAGATAAAATAATTCGGGCCAATCAGACATCCGCTCCGGGACTCTCTGCTCATGATGTGATATTCTTAAATTACTCAATGCATACTACCAAAGAAAAATCGCACCTCGTAACCTACAGAAACCTAAAAAAATGTTAACCATGACGCTCTTCAAAAGGATAGCTCAGACATCCCTTGGCATGATATAAGCAATGAACCGACTTTAGACGGAAAAAATCGGGAATTATGTCGCAAAATTATTGCACTCTATGACAAACATGCTCCTCAACGCACTGTCAAGGTAATGAGAGCTCCCGCTCCTTGGCTCACCATTGAATTACGCCAGTTAACGAATAAACATGATGCTGCTCATAGGGCCTTCAAGAGGAACCCAACTCCCGAGATGTATGAAGCTTACAGGAAACTCTGAAGCAGAACCAAGCAAAGCGTGAGGAATGCCAAAATCAGACATGCCTGCTCTGTCGTATGCAGCATATCGAAACCTGCTGCACTGTGGAAAAAGCTGTGCAGTTTCGGTATAGGGAGCGAAGATCTGACTCTGTTTATCAAGCGTCTGCAGAAGAATTGAACGATTTCTTCTCAACAGCTGTAAACTGTCACGTAGCGACAAATTACCAGCCCCAAGATATCAGTCTCTCGAGAGACAAGTTTTTCCTAAAACATGTCACTACAGGCACAGTACACAAGGCAATATGAGAATCTCTTCCAAGGCAGTAGGAAATGATGGAGTGAGCATTGGCATGATTAAGAACATTGTAGACACTATTATTCCAGTTATCAGAGACATCTTCAACCTGTCTCTTGTCAGTGGTATATATCCTACTGAGTGGAAGCAAAGTTTAATTCAACCTATACCCAAGACTGACAACCCAAAGTCGCCAGGTGACTACAGGCCGATCAGCATACTACTTGCAATATCTAAAGCCCTAGAATACATCGTCTATGAACAGCTGATGGACTACCTCAAAACTCATAACACCCATGATAAATATCAGTCAAGCTTCCCAAAGCACCATAGTACATCAACTGCATTAATCAAAGTAACTGGTAACATTAAACTACTATGGACAGACGTGAAGCTACCATCCTAACACTGCATGACTTTAGCAAGGCCTTTGATACAGTTGACTTTGATATATTACTAATTAAAATGAAACAGCTGAATTTCTCAAACTGCACAATACACTGGTTCGACAGATACCTCAAAAACAGAAGTCAACAAGTGATTTGTGGGTCGGAGAAGTCATCATGGGAAAACGTGCGCTCTGAAGTTCCCCAAGGCTCCATCCTTGGTCCATTACTCTTCTCACTGTACATTAATGATATTTCTTCTGTGATTCACTCCTGCAACTACCATCTATATGCCGACGACATCCAACTGTACATAAGCGCAAGCCCCAAGAACATTGCTGACGCAGTAGCGAGTATGAACGCAGATCTCGCAGATCTTTGCTCTGTTTCTCGATGGGCACAGAACCTAGGTCTGAAACTAAACCCCAAGAAATCTCAGGTCATTCTCATATCTCATCCAAAGTTAATCAGCCGGTACTTTCGCGAAATAGTCCCTCAAATACTCCTCAATGGTACCCAACTACCATACCAAAAAACAGTAAAAGACCTTGGATTAATCTTGGATGAACACCTAAACTGGGAGGAACAAACAGTCACAGCTTGCCGGAAATCGCTCTCCTCCCTACACGCAATCCAAAAATTTAGAAAGATAATTCCAACCCATGTTAAACAAAAACTAGTCCAAACACTAGTCTTGCCTAATCTTTACTACTGTGATGTAGTTCTACATGGCAATAATAGTGAAAATTCAAGATGCCTCGAGCTAGTGATGAATGCTTGCGTTAGATACGTGTGCAATATATGGTTGTATGACAATATCAGTCCTTCATACTCCCAGCTAAGTTGGATACGCCCACATAAGGTACGCGATCTCCACACGATGTGCTTACTTCATCGATTTCTTAGTCACTGGTGCCGCCAACACTTATCTTCTCTCACTAAACAACTATCATCATTCCACAACCACAATACCAGATCGGATACGTCTAGCATCTTGGCTATACCTTTACATAACACAAAATCTTTCTCCGTGTCATTCTCTACCTCAGCCATACGAATATGGAACCCGCTCCCCTGTGATCTGCGTCTTATCCAGAACCACTCAACACTCAAGAGGTAACTCAAAACTTACATATTAGGGACGGTATAGCCACCATTATTGAGTCCCCTCCCATCTCTTTCTTTCTCCTCTCCATCATAGCTTCGAATTTTACCATTCTATTTCTCTTCCTCTAACCTAGCTACTTCTTCTATATTTCTTTCACCCCATTTTATCGTCTCATGTCTCTGCTTGATGTGAATAACTCAAAAGCTGCAAGAACATAACGAGAAAATTCCCAACTAGCAATAGGACTGACATTCATAAAAGAGAAATATGTTTACTTTCATATACATAGTCATTACCATTATTATTGTTATTATTATTGATTGTTATAATTATTTGTTTTATTGTTATAATTATCCTTGCACTACTGTTATAGTCTCAATTTTTTCTTTAACATTAATACTGTATAACACGTGGTATGTCCATAACGTTCTGTACAAACTGAAATTCGTTCAATCTGAGTATGCCTGGTGAGGTGTAAGAGAGGACCTGCAGGCCCTAATCTTGCCAGGTAAAATAAATGCCTAAATAAATAAAATAAATAAATAACTGGACAATACTACATGGATGTCCTGAAAACGGTTGCAAGTCCATACAGACACAAAAGACTACATTTCCGTGAAGCAGGCTGGATGCTGCACCACGATAATGCGCGGCTGGATATTGCCAATTTTGTTGCTGAATATCTTGTAAAAGTCAACGTGACGTGCATCCCTCATTTTCCCTATAGTCGGGATTCAGCCCCACGTGAATTTTTCCTAGTCCGTAACCTGAAGAAATGCCGTAATGGTAGACATTATCAATCATCAGAAGCAGTGATGAAGGATGCGGAGGTGATTTTGAAGGACCTCTCAAAAAATGGTTACCAGCATGTATCTGAAGATTGGCAGAAACGCTGGGACTAGTGCATCACATTCATGGGAGACTACTTTGAGAAGAACCAACGAAATTATGAGGATGAGTAAAGGTATGTTGTCAAAAAAAAAAAAAAAATGGTCATTCCTTATTCAACAGCCCTCGTATATGTGTACAATGCGACATCCCTACAAAGAAATTTGTCTACTGTTAAATGAATGAATAAATAAACACGAGATCCCTGGGAAACTGGGGAGAACAGCTACAGGCAACCGACCAGCTTTGGCTGTGTTTGCGGTGCTACGGGGTCAGCGATCGCCCCTGACATAGCAGCTGCTGCATGAGCTGCTCCACTGCTGCGCTGACAGAAAGATGCATCCCATGTCTGCAAATTTTTGCTGGCTCACCTGGCTTCTGTCGATCCCCGGAAGACGATGCTGTACCTGTTGTTAATAAACGCAAATACTGGCGGTAAAATTTCCTTAGCGCTTTCTGGCGTTCGAAAGATCCACGCTACCGCATTCTACCATCCTGGCGTCTGTAGAGGCCAAGAGACAGGCCCCCCATACTAGATCCACAGTTAGTTACTATGAAATACGTTTTTATGACTTTTGAAAAAACATTGGGAAGTAACATGAAGTCATTCAAAAAAGTTCATTTTTGTTTTAATAGGATTGACCTGTTTCATATCAGCTGAGCAGTCACGTTGTGAACTGACCCGCACGACGAATAAAGAATGTATCAGGTAACAAAATATATAAGTTTTCGTGATTCTTTTGAAACATGCTTAATAAAAGAAACAACAGTGTCGTATAGCAACTAAATTCAGTGTATACTGCTTGAAATATCTCTACCATAAAACTGTTTATTTTGGAAGTCGATGTTGATAGCGTCTAGTTATCAGCCTCAGAGATAACTCTGATAACCAGTAAAAAGCAAAGTGCGCGGAAGAAGAAGGTCGTGCGTATTGCCGCAGGGAGATAGGGATAGAAGTGTAAGTTTCGACAATTATTCACATCTTGCGCAAATGTTAAAGATACATGAGAATATAACTTATTTGTTATTAATTAGGTTACCTAAAAGTTGCAGAGAAACGGCCCGTTAAACTTAGTACCGATTCGATGGAAATTTGACAGATGAGAATGATTTGGCAAATTTTGAAATTACTGTTATGCATCAGTTTTTCAATCTTTCCATTGTCGGATATAGTGTAATGGAAGAAATGCAGTACACAGTACGTTAAAGTTTCATTTATTACTCCTTTCACAGGTCCTGAAAGCTCTCCCGAAAAATCGAAATCTTTGCTACATTATTTGTAAACATATCAGTGCACTGAAAACCTAAAGCTGAGGTGCCTGCAATGTATTATGAATTTTAAGAGACAAACCCATCGTTAAAGCACGTACTTATTAAAGCATCTACGCAGCAAATCAACTTCTCCGAGTGATTACACCGAGTTAATAAAGTTTGCTTCATTCTTGTTCACTACCACTAGGTTACAACTCACAACAAATGTTGTGGTATCTGACAATATAATACTGTGGTCCATATTAAGAAAGAACAATTGCAACTCTTATCTTCTCGATTTGTTAACCAAAGATTTATTATTTTGGAAATATAAACAGAGCTATTAGACTTCCTGCATGTACTATTTATAATCAAAATACATATATAAACCTCGGTCTGTAAGAAATTAACATATATAAACAATAGCTTCTGGAAACAGTGATGTCAATTACTTATGTGGTTTAAGATATTCATCATAAATATTATGATGTAGAATGAGTCATGTATGTACAAGCAGAGCAAACGTACCGAACTTGTGTGCACCAATATGCTAGCCATTTAGAGAAGCGAAATTGACGACTTACTTCTGTTGGATGACTTCTTTATGTTATAGGAATCAGCTGCACTCGCTCCATAAATAGATTTATGTTGTCTGTCATACATTTTATTTCTGTGGATTGGTTAAACAATTTAGCAGCTGTGTAATTTACTCCTTTCTGAGACATATTTAGCCTATTTGAGAGTAGTGTGCATAATTTCTTATTTTAATATTAATTTTTAAATTTAAGTAAACCAAAATGTTGGCAACAAATTACATCAGAATAAATCTATATGAGGCTGTCGTTAGTATTTCAAACTTACTTTGCTAAATTTTTATACTTGAAATCCACACATGATACCATTTTGTATCATGGAATGTTTACATTTACCTATGGGCAAGTGAAAAGTTACTTTAAACTAGTGCACTGCAGAGCATTGGTTGTATGAATATGATGTTAATTTCCTGATTTATACATAGCTGACACACAACAGAAATTTTGTGGCTCTGACAGATTAAAACTGTGACACTGAGTGAGAAGGAGCACTGGCATGCACACCGAAGTTGCATTCAGACATGTTGTTGTTGTTGTGGTCTTCAGTTCTGAGCCTGGTTTTTGTGCACCTCTCCTTGCTACTCTATCCTGTGCAAGCTTCTTCATCTCCCAGTACCTAGTGCAGCCTACATCCTTCTGAATCTGTTTAGTGTATTCATCTCTTGGTCCCCCTCTACGATTTTTACCCTCCATCCTGCCCTCCAATACTAAATTGGTGATCCCTCGATGTCTCAGAATATGTCCTACCAACCGATCCCTTCTTCTAGTCAAGTTGTGCCACAAGCTCCTCTTCTCCCCAATTCCATTCAATACCTCCTCATTAGCTATGTGATCTACCCATCTAATCGTCAGCATTTTTCTGTAGCACCACATTTCGAAAGCTTCTATTGTCTTCTTGTCGAAACTATTTATCATCCATGTTTCACTTCCACACATGGCTACACTCCATACAAATACTTTAAGAAACGACTTCCTGACACTTAAATCTATACTCGACGTAGCAAATTTTTTTCCCTCAGAAGCGCTTTCCTTGTCATTTCCAGTCTACATCTTATATCCTCTTTACTTCGACCATCATCAGTTGTTTTGCTCCCCAAATAGCAAAACTCCTTTACTACTTTAAGTGTCTCATTTCCTAATCTAATTCCCTCAGCATCACCCTATTTAATTCGACTACATTCCATTATCCTAGTTTTGCTTTTGTTGATGTTCATCTTATACCCTCCTTTCATGACACTGTCCATTCCGTTCAACTGCTCTTCCAAGTCCTGTGCTGTCTCCGACAGAATTACAATGTCATCGGTAAACCTCAAAGTTTTTATTTCTACTCCGAACTTTTCTTTTGTTTCCTTTATTGCTTGCTCAATATACAGATTGAATAACATTGGGGATAGGCTACAACCCTGTCTCACTCCCTTCCCAACCCCTGCTTCCCTTTCATGCCCATCAACTCTTATAACTGCCATCTGGTTTCTGTACAAATTGTAAATAGCCTTTCGCTCCCTGTATTTTACCCCTGTCACCTTCAGAATTTGAAAGAGAGTATTCCAGTCAACATTGTCAAAAGCTTTCTCTAAGTCTACAAATGCTAGAAACGTAGGTTTGCCCTTCCTTAATCTTTCTTCTAAGATAAATTGTAGGGTCAGTATTGTCTCACGTGTTCCAACATTTCTGCGGAATCCAAACTGATCTTCCCCGAGGTCGGCTTCTACCAGTTTTTCCGTTCGTCTGTAAAGAATTCGCGTTAGTATTTTGCAGCTGTGACTTATTAAACTGATAGTTCGGTAATTTTCACATCTGTCAACACCTGCTTTTTTTGGGATTGGAATTATTATATTCTTCTTGAAGTCTGAGGGTATTTCGCCTGTCTCATACATTTTGCTCAGCAGACGGTAGAGTTTTGTCAGGACTGGCTCTCCCAAGGCTGTCAGTAGTTCTAATGGAATGTTGTGTACTCCGGGGGCCTAGTTTCGACTCTGGTCTTTCAGTGCTCTGTCAAACTCTTCACGCAGTATCATATCTCCCATTTCATCTTCATCTACATCCTCTTCCATTTCCATAATATTGTCCTCAAGTACATTGCCCTTGTATAGACCTTCTATATACTCCTTCCACCTTTCTGCTTTCCCTTCTTTGCTTAGAACTGGGTTTGCATCTGAGTTCTTGATGTTCATACAACTGGTTCTCTTTTCTCTCCAAAGGTCTCTTTAATTTTCCTGTAGGCAGTATCTATCTTACCCCTAGTGAGATAAGCCTCTACATCCTTACATTTGTCCACTAGCCATCCCTGCTTAGCCATTTCGCACTTCCTGTCGATCTCAGTTTTGAGACGTTTGTATTCTTGTTTGCCTGCTTCATTTACTGCATTTTTATATTTTCTCCTTTCATCAATTAAATTCAATATTTCTTCTGTTACCCAAGGGTTTCTACTAGCCCTCGTCTTTTTACCTATTTGATGCTCTGCTGCCTTCACTATTTCATCCCTCAAAGCTGCCCATTCTTCTTCTACTGTATTTCTTTCCCCCATTCCTGTGAATTGTTCCCTTATGGTCTCCTTGAAACTCTGTACAACCTCTGGTTCTTTTAGAGTATCCAGGTACCATCTCCTTAAATTCCCACCTTTTTGCAGTTTCTTCAGTTTTAATCTACAGTTCATAACCAATAAATTGTGGTCAGAGTCCACATATGCCCCTGGAAATGTCTTACAATTTAAAACCTGGTTCCTAAATCTCTGTCTTATCATTATGTAATCTATCTGATACCTTTTAGTATCTCCAGGATTCTTCCATGTATACAACCTTCTTTCATGATTCTTGAACCAAGTGTTAGCAATGATTAAGTTATGCTCTGCACAAAATTCTACCAGGTGGGTTCCTCTTTCATTTCTTAGCCCCAATCCATATTCACCTACTATGTTTTCTTCTCTCCCTTTTCCTACTCTCGAATTCCAGTCACCCATGACTATTAAATATTCGTCTCCCTTCACTACCTGAATAATTTCTTTTATCTCATCATACATTTCATCAATTTCTTCATCATCTGCAGAGCTAATTGGCATATAAACTTGTACTACTGTAGTAGGCATGGGCTTCGTGTCTATCTTGGCCACAATAATGTGTTCACTATGCTGTTTGTAGTAGCTTACCCATACTTCTATTTTTTTTATTCATTATTAAACCTACTCCTGCATTACCCCTATTTGATTTTGTATTTATAACCCTGTATTCACCTGACCAAAAGTCTTGTTCCTCCTTCCACCGAACTTCACTAATTCCCACTATATCTAACTTTAACCTATCCATTTCCCTTTTTAAAATTTCTAACCTACCTGCCCGATTAAGGGATCTGACATTCCATGCTCCGATCAGTAGAATGCCAGTTTTCTTTCTCCTGATGACAATGTCCTCTTGAGTAGTCCCCACCCGGAGATCTGAATTGGGGACTATTTTATTTCCGGAATATTTTACCCAAGAGGACGCCATTATCATTTAATCATACAGTAAAGCTGCATGCCCTCGGGATAAATTACGGCTGTAGTTTCCCCTTGCTTTCAGCTGTTCACAGTACCAGAACAGCAATGCCATTTTGGTTTGTGTTACAAGGCCAGATCAGTCAATCATCCAGACTGTTGCCCCTGCAACTACTGAAAAGGCTGCTGCCCCTCTTCAGGAACCACACGTTTGTCTGGCCTCTCAACAGATACCCCTCCATTGTGGTTGCACCTATGGTACGGCCATCTGTATCGCTGAGGCACACAAGCCTCCCCACCAACGGCAAGGTCGATGGTTCATGGGGGACATACTAACATAATAAATACAGAATCTACTAGCTTGTTTAGAAACAGTTTACTCCATGAACAATGGGAGGAAGCGTACCAGACAGGTACAATGAGAAATTCAATTCATTCCGGACTTATTTCTCAAACATTTTGAAACCTGCTTCCCCCAATGACAGATTAAAATGAAATCAATCTGTTGTGGAAGGAAAGAGTGGATAACAGCTGGCATCAACATTTCATGTGCTAAAAAGAGAGACCTGTATATAGAATAAAGGGCAAGTACAAACCTAGCAATGAAACTACATTACAAACAATTCTATACAATTCTAACATGTGCAGTCAGGAACAAAACAAATGCATTATGCAGTAAAAATCAGCAAGTCAAACAATAAAACAAAAACCATACGGAACATCATAAAAAGTGAGATAAATAGGAACATAAAATCTGAACAAACACGGATTCCACAGTCCTGTGGTAGAGGTTCAAACAAGAATAATCAAAAAGTTGCAACCTCTGATTTTAATAATCTTTTCTCACTGTAACTGAAAAAACATGGAACCATAGTAAAGAGTCTCCTACAGAAGCCATAGAACTACTAAATTACACCAAATACACCACTACATTTCAGAAGCACAACTGTAAAGAAACTGAAAAAAAAAAAAAATTAAATTACTTAAAAGCTCTGGATCATGTGGATATGATGGAATATCAAATAGGATTTTAAAATCATGTGCAGACTTAATCAGTCCGTATTATGGTATTTATATAATCAGTCAATGAAAACTGGGACATTTCCAGACAGACTGAAACAGGCAATAGTGATGCCCATCCACAAAAGTGGGGCAAGAAATGTACCATCCAGTTATTGGCCCATTTCTTTGCTACCAGTTTTCTCACATGTGTTTGAGAGAGTAGTTTATGATAGTATGTATGGTCATATGACACAAATTGCTTACTGACGTCTATACAGTTTGGCTTTTTTAAGGGATTCTCTACAAAGAGAGGTATATTTAGCCCAACAGATGAAACTCGAGACGAATTAAATCTCAGAAGGTATTGAATGGGGATATTGTATGACCTTGCTAAAGCTTTCAACTGGGTAGATCATAACACACTGCTACAAAGCTTCCACACTATGGCATTAAAGACAAACCTTTGATGTAGCTGCAGTCTTATCTACACAATATGAAACAAAGAGGTATCTTAATGGAGGCAGGTTTAACAGTAAGCTCAGACTGGGGAAATGTAAAATACAGAGTCCTCAGGCTCTATCCATGGGCCACTGATTTTCTTGATCTATGTTAATGATTTGCCAGTTACAATTAATGACAGAGCAAAAGTAGTCATGTTTGTGGATGATACGAGTATTCTGATCAAGGGTCCCAACTCCATAATGCAAGACATAACCCTGAAAGTCACTAACCAAGTACACAAATGGTTTAGAACAAATAGCCTAACCCTAAACGTTTCAAGAACTAACATTATACAATTTCAGACATTACATAAAAAACTCCCAAGTTCCTGAAATGGAGATCAACAACCAAAATATTTATGGGACCACAGATACAAAATTCCTAGGCATCCAGATAGACAGCCAGCTAAGATGGACAATGCCACTTGATCAGGTAGTAAAAAACTTAGTACAACGTGTTTTGCCCTGAGAGCTATTTCTCACTTTTGTTAACAGAGAAATATTGCTTTTGTCATGTTTTGTATATTTCCATTCTGTACTCTCCTATGGTATTATCTTCTGGGGAAATGCTACAGGGGTTGAAAGAGTCTTCAAACTACTAAAATGAGCAGTGAGGTTGATGTGTGGGGTCTCTAACAGAACCGCCGGCAGAGGTATCTTTAAGACTATCAGGATATTTATTGTTACAAATCAATGTATATACTCACTGATGATGTTTGTATCCAGCAACAAGGAATTATTCCAGAAAAACTGTGACATTCACAAGTATAACACAAGACAGGGGAAAAATTTCCACCAAGGCTCTGCAACTCTGACAAAAGTCTATAGGGGAGTAACTGAGTCAGGAATAAAAGTATATGACAAGCTTCCTATCAGTACAAGAAAGGAAACTGATAACATGCAAATATTCAAAATGATGTCAAAAACATTCGTCAGAGAACAAACTTATTATAAAATGAATGAATTCCTAGAGTGATAAGGCATCCTTTTGAGTAAAAAAATAGGAAAGAAAATCTTTCCTTAAATCATGAAGACAAAATTGGGTGCTTTTAATGTAAATTATAGTGATAAAATGTAAATTTATTTATATCATTCGTTACAATATGTATTACTATTTATTGCACACTATTAGGTATTCTCTTGAACTTACTTATGCAATGAAGATAAAAATTTTGTATTTTAATTTAAATCATAATGACAAAATGTAAATTTCATTATTTAATTGTGGCACTGGGATAAAAATGTGTACTTTCATTCATTCTGCTATTTTAAGCATTCACTTGAACTTATACCAGTAAATTGCAGGTTGTAATATTGTCATCAATCAATCGTTCATAGAAAATTAAGTATTTGTATAATATATAAAATGCTCGCATATAATTTTGTATTACTTCACTTGACTTGTCCTATAGTACTAATACACCCTTTGAACAATATGTAATCAACAGGACCAAATAAAAAATCAAATCACTCAAATTAAATTGAGGACGGTAGTTCAAATTCCAATCTGGCAATCCAGTTTTAGGTATTCTGTGGTTTTCCTAAATTGTTTCGAACAAGTGCTCAGGTGGTTGCTTTGAATTGAAAATGCATGATCGATTTCCTTTCCCAGTATGAGCTTGTACTCTGCCTCTAATGATCTAATTGTTGATGGGATATTAAACCATATCTCCATATCTTCCTTCCATAAAACTGTGTAGCAGATCTAGACCTTGTGTTAATATTGATGTGGTATAGTGATTGGAGCACTTAATTCACACCCTGGTTGACGAGTCAGGATAGGTCCTTCGAACAGCACATGGCTGATTTCCTATACCATTTTTATCCAGTCCAAGCCCTGTGCTCCAACTTTAATGATCTCATTTATGATGAGGTGTTTAGTGGCTGATTTCCTATACCATTTTTATCCAGTCCAAGTCTGTGCTCCAACTTTAATGATATCATCTATGATGAGGTGTTTAATCCTAATCTTCCGTTTAATTGCCTGTTACACTTAAAAGTTGATTTGTTGTACTGGAAACAAGTCAAGATATTCAACAAAATGTTTTTTAACTAACAGTGATTCTGAAGTTTTACATTATTTTATGTGTATCACTGTGGTACAGCCACAAAATACTTAAGTTTTCACAGTCTACAAAAAATTAAGTTTCCATGTTCAAACTGTGAAATTGTCTCCCATGAATTCTTCAATAGAATACTAGCTTTTTAGCACTGGAAGGATAAAGAGTAATATTTTTAGTGAACAGGGCACCATCTTGAATATGTTTTTGCATTTTAGTTTATTATATGTTTGTAGTCCCATATAGACCTAGTTAGGTGTCTGAGATTTAAACGTTGAGTAAGAATTAAAAAAAAAATTGTGTTGGAAAAGGATGATTTAAATTTATTCTGGTTTTTGTATGAGAAAATTAAAATACCATAAATGTGCTAGAAAGGAATTGTTACTATTTTCAAATTTTTAACAGTGAATAAGTAGTTACGATAACTAAGAAATCAAACATAGCATCATTATAAAGAATAGGAATTTATTTCTAAGAGTGCACTATACTGAACAAATTCATACATAAACAGGAATAGGTTAACATACAACACACACTACAGACAGGACTGCTACAAGTGAATAAATAGAGGGGTTGAATGAAGATATGAACAGGAAATGTTCAAGACGTTGTATCACTCTAAATTGTCCAGATGTGGCACATGGATGTATCCCATCTTGCAGAAGTAGTTTTTTTGCTGCAAATGACCAAGAATATACCAAAACATCATTCTTCTGAAGTAACTTTCAGTATTTTTTAGATTTCTCCATGCTATCTGTGGTGTCACCGCCAGACACCACACTTGCTAGGTGGTAGCCTTTAAATCGGCCGCGGTCCGTTAGTATACGTCGGACCCGCGTGTTGCCACTATCAGTGATTGCAGACCGAGCACCGCCACATGGCAGGTCTAGAGACACTTCCTAGCACTCGCCCCAGTTGTACAGCCGACTTTGCTAGAGATGGTTCACTGACAAATTACGCTCTCATTTGCCGAGACGATAGTTAGCATAGCCTTCAGCTACGTCATTTGCTACGACCTAGCAAGGCGCCTTTATCATTTGCTATTTATCTTGTGATGCATGTACCGTCAAGAGCTGTGTTCACCAATTATGGATTAAAGTTAAGTATTCCAACAACTACCACCTTTTTTACTAGACTCAACTCCTTTAACTGTTCCAGACCTCACGCCAGCCTGCGTGAGCTTAAGCGCATGCCTTTCGGCTTCCTCTCCTAGTGGCTTGGCTGTCTTGTCAAGTCACAACACTATCAACTGTACGGTCTTCCACAGGGTCTATCATTAGGATTAACCCAAGGTATTCTTGTCTGTGGGGGGCTAATACTAACCACAACCATGCCTCCCAGGTCATGCCTTATGGCTTGCACCTTAAGATGTTCAGTCTTTATTGACTGGGTAAAGGTTTAGTGAGCCTGGGTTGCCTGAGCTGGGGCTGGTGTGTGCTACCAGTCAACTGTTAACTTTCAGCTCTGGGCATGCTTCAACAACCACAGTACAGTGCAGCAGTCTAAAGTTGTGTGTCATAGGAAACAGTGATCTTGGCTTTATCAACTGGATCACAATGATGGTAGAAACATCATTTTTGTTAACAGGTATCTATTGGGAATGTGTGGCACCTAATTGGTACAATGCTTATCCAGCCAAGTGGGGCCCTGTCTTGGTAGACCTTTTTATCCCTAGGTGCTTGTGGGAACATGATGAATCAGCTACACACCAACACTCCCAACACAATGGGTGTACTGTATGGGAGTAATCACATACACTCATCCAAACGTTTGAGGGGCTCAATGAGTTATGAACTGTGTTTCTAGTGATCAAGAAAAAGGAGGAGACACTTGAAAAAGTGTCCCTTTCTGAATTAAGAATAGCTTAGAAGGGCTTCCTGGTACCTTAACAACTATTAAAATCTTATTTTATAGTTCCCTGCTAGTTGAAACTAATAGGTCAAAGCAGGTGGACCTTCTAATAAAATATAAAAAATTAGAGGAGTTTGATCTAGTTGTTGAGACACACAACTCAAGCAAGGGTGTGTCATGTTATGGGCAAGGATATCTCAGAACTTAAACAAGAATGGGCATCACAGGGATGTGGCAAAATAATGGAGAGCTAGAGAAGACAGCCACCTTCATCATGACCTTCAGTCCTCCATTGCTATTTGAGTACATCAAGCAGGGTTCCACCTACATAAGGTTACACCTTACATACATGACCTCAAGGGGTGTTACAAATGCCAGCAATGTGACCAAAACATTCGGTTGCAGAGGTGAAACAACTTGTAGGAAGTACAGAAAGTCAACCCATGAATCTAGCACTGACTGCCCGGATCCAGCTGTATACATCAACTACACTTGGGTCAAGACTCCCCAGTGTTCATTGAAGAACAGAAACTTGGAGAAGTAAAGGTGACAAAGTATCCTTTATACAAAAGCCAAGAAAGAATAAAAGATGACTAAATATCTTGTCTTTGCCACTTCCTGTGTTTCTGTGGTGAAGACACCTGTCACTAAAGCAGAGATTTTGATGCAAACATGTACAGAGAAACAGAACACACCACTGCCATCGCCAACAACAACAACAATAACAATACCTGTACTGGCACTGGCACTTGCACCTGCAAAGGCAAACAGAGTAAAAGTACAACAACCAAGGCAGCACAGCACACAAGAAAAGCAAAATTGTACACCAGGTATTGAAAAGGCATCCCATAAAGAGTGTCTCACAACTTCCTCTTTTTCCACCAATCTCAAAGGGTAAAGGGGTGGGGAAAGGAGTGCAACATTCAGTTCAAAAGCTGTCCAACCCCACCTGCCCCAGGGGTTTAGTAATTGAGGACCTCACAAAAACTGAAAATATCATACTGGTTAAAATGAGTCTGTCTACTCATTCCAGATTTGCTGCAGGTTTGTCCATAGCCATTGATCTCACCTACTTTTGAAGACATTGTTCTTTGGGAGATGAATGACTACCTTCATGTGAGCAACCAGTTCTCCATCTGCCAAACAGAGCAGATCCAGGAAGGAGGCAACCAAAATGGCTGTTCAGAAAGGCTAACTGGGTGCTTTACAGTCAGATCATGTTACAGTTATATTGCTGATGCTTCCATCACCAAGTCCTCAGGAACACCTGGGGGGCTATGTATCCGTTGGTGCATCGAGTCTTGTTGTGCAATTGGGGGCAGGAGGGAGGCTATGTGACGGTTCCATCAGTGATGCACAAATGAGGATCTTGCAACCTTTTGTGTGGTGATGGGAAAGGCAACAAGAATAATTAGAATAAGTAGAGCTCTTGACAAGACTTCCTGAATGCCATTGATAGATTCACACCCACAAGCACCTGCCCGGATAGCAGTAAGTGTTAAAGTGCTACTTCTGGGATGAGGAGGTGCGTTGGCCCTGAATTGAATCAGGCTACTGTATTAATCATGAGGGCCGGTGTGCTGCTCAGCTTGGATGTGGTTTTGAAGCAGTTCTGTGTATCCCACTAGGTGAGTATGGGCTGGTACCCACATCCGGACTCGGTTGTGTGACATGCAGACAGCTAGGAAACTTTCACTCACATTCACATGAATAATGCTGCACATGGGCAGTTGAGGTACATATTATGTACCACGGATAATGAGGCTGGTGACAGAAAGGGGATCCAGTCACCCCTTAAATTAACCATGCCAAATCCATTCATAACCATGCCAACCCTGTGCCAATGTGGGGCAAAGGTGCAAGAAGATGATATGTGCCCCAAGTAAAGTATGGTAAGCCATTAGGAGGATTTCCAGGTGACACTCACTACCACCAATAGCAGCTGTATGAGAGCAGGAATGCCTCCTAACAATGGCTGAAATATGTATGACGATTACGGCTAATTATAGCCAGGATCCGGTTCTCCGTTGCTGTCAGGTGACACATGAGGAGGTTGGTTAAGATTTCTGTTCTGCCAACATGGAGGTATACAACAAGCCTCTCTATCTCTCTTTGTAAGCTGGATTCTGTATTGTCAGTTGTCCATGATAATGTGCCTGGTCATCACGGATAATGTATAGCATGTTGAAGCAGTTGCACCATCAGTCAAAGCAGGCCCCCTTTCAGATTTTTGATGAAATTTGGATAACAGAAGTTTATCCTGACTTGAGAAAAGAATCTGTTTTAATGACAATTTTAAAACCGTGGCAGGATCATATCAGCCCCAGTAGCTATTGTATGTCAGTCTCACTTGCTACATAGGAAATATACTGAAGTGTATGGTCATCTAATGCATAGTGTAGGTCTTTGAACCAAGTCATTGTGAAGTTGCTCCCAGTGTGGGTTAAGGAGGTATCACTCCACACTTGATAACCTGACCTTGCTAGAAGCAGCAATTGGACAAGCTTTCTTTCCTTCATAAGCAAAACCTTGATCGTGTATTCTTCGATTTGGAAAAGACCTGGAGGAATATTCTGTTGCAGCTGTTAAGTGTGATTTCCATGGGCACCTACCCACTTTCATGCAGTCCTTCGTAACGGAAAGGTATTGTAGATACAGTGTCGGGGATGTTCTGTCTAAACATCTTAAACAGGAGAATGGCTTCCCTCAAGGGAGTATTTTAAGTGTAACAGTACTCACCATTACGATAAATGGTATCATGTCCAGGGTAATGAGTCCCTTACCATTTTTCTTATTCATGGAAAATTTCTCCATTTTCTGTGCATCCTCCACCCTAGCAACAGTACACAATTGCATTTAATGATCAGGCAGTTTGATGAATGGGCAAACACCACAGGTTTCCAGTTCTCTTGGGAGAAAACTGTTTCTGTTCATTTTAATCACTCCTGTTGTCTTTTTACTTTACCTTTTTTTAAACTTTGTGATACCATTTTCACTTTTCAAGAATGGTGAAATATCAGGGCATCACTTTTGATGAACGACTAACATGGATGCCACATCTCAAAGATGGGAAATTAAGCTGCTCCAAGGCTTTAAACATTCTCACATGCATCAGTCATAGGTCTTGGGGGCAGGGGGTTGGGGAAGACAAGATGCACCTTCTCCAGTTTCATAAAGCCTTTGTGCAGCGCCAGCTGGAATACAGATGCCAGATTTATGTATCAGAAATGTCTTCTTATCTCAGAATGTTAGATGGGGTTCACCATGAGGGTCTTAGGCTGTCAGCTGGTGCTTATTGGACAAATACACTTTCTAGCTTATGTGCATAAGCTGGTAAGGCTCCACTGTCTACTCAACATCCTCTCATGGTAAGCCAGGCATACAGGGCTCTCTCTGTTCCAAATATGCCAGCATCCAACTACATTGCCTGGCTGCTGTTGGAACATCTTCAGTAACTGTTTGTGGGCAAAAAGTCCGTTTGAGATCAATGCAAGGGAGAGCCTTGAATTATAACAGATGGATGGAATTAAGGTTGACAGCCAGGGAAAGCACAGGTTAATTTTTGAATAGAATGAGTGCAGGAAGAATGTTTCCCAGACTAAATTTTTTCCCAGACTAAATTTTTAAAACAAAATTTTATGAGATTTTAAATCATCACCTGAATTTAATTTTTGTTTACAATGATGAGTCCAAGCAGGGACACTTTATCGACTGCACTGTTGTGTTGCCCAAACTTGTCCTTTGGGTAGGGCTCCCAGAGCAGTTTCCAGTTTACTTGCAGAATTGTTTGCTACCCTGAGGGCATTGGAACAGGTAAGACAATATTGTGTCAAGAAATTCGCCACATGCTGAGATTCCCCAAGTGCCCTTCTTGCTATTGCTCAGATTTATTCAGCAGGTAAGATAGTGCAAGGTGTCCAGGATGCTCTGCTTCTCTTGCAGAGGCAGGAGAAGGAAATATTTATCAGCTGGGTCCCAGGACCCTTAGGGATCCATGGAAATGAACTTAGTGTTGTGGCTCCCAAGGAAGCCTGCTCCCTTCAGCCTGACGTGGGCTGTTTTGTCCTTGTGTCGGCAGTCAGTCACCACATATGTGAGCAGAAGGCCATGTGGTGGTAGAAGGCTCAGTGGTGAGAATTACAGGGCAGTAAAATGAGGTCAGTGAACTCTTCAGTGCAAGCATGTGGTTTACCTCCTTCCGACCACACTGAGCTGAGGAAGTAGTTCTAACAAAGCTCAGAATAGGACATTCCCTGTTGACCTATGCAATTCACTCAATCTCAAGAAGCCACTGGGGTGTTAAAGATGGGAAATGTGAGTATCAGTATGCTATATTTTTACACAGTGAGTTTTCACAAGCCCTCTATATGAACTGATAATGAGGAAAATGTGTTTCATGATTTAAGGTTTTGTGTGGGGTCAGATCTCTTTCCCAAAACATTGGATTTATGATTTTGCTGTGTCACAGAGGGCTTGGTCACTCATTACGTCTAAGTAGTTGCTCAGCAATAGTAATTTGTTCACTTTTACATGTACCGTATCTGTACAGGTATTTTACACTTGATTTTATCTAGTCATATCTTGCTAGCTTGTGTCATCATGTGCATTTATACCTCCCATAACTTTTATTTTTATTTGGTTCCAGTTGCTTTTCTTTATCTTTGTCAAATTTTTTGTGAATTGTGGGAGGTAATTTTTAGTCATATTATGTTTCCCGCTATCAAGAATCTGAGGAAACGTAAAATGGTCTAGCAGTAACCTTCAATCTGCATAACTAACCAAACTCAATTACATGAAGGAGTAAATTATACAGCTATAAAATGTTTAATCTTTTACCCAAAAAATTACAGATGCTTATGTATAATCTGAAGTTGTTTGACAACAAATTAATGATTTTTCACTTGACACTGATGAGTTCAAAACATTTATGATATTGAGGATACAGCAGGTGCTGAACACATAATGAAACTTCTGTGACATGACTGATGATCTGGATTTATTTGGGATGTAGTGACAAACTACATGAAAGTGCATAGTGTAGGTGTATTTTACCTTCTTGGATTTTCTTTTCTACTTGAATTCATCTTTGCAGTCATAAAAGTGTGTATGAGCTTTTGAAGTAGACTGAAGTATTTAAAATTTCAGTTAATAAAACACTTTTAATGCTACAGGTTTTATCATTTCATATTACATCTTTCAAGAAAACAATGATCCATCTATTGGAAGTGTATTATTTGTAATTTCTAATCCACATTTTGTTGTTTATGTGTAACATGTCTTTAATGCAAAAAGAAAACTGATACATTTTGTTTATCATACTCTCATTTCTCATCCTTTACTGCTCAAGTCTATCAGTCATTCATGGAATGTTACTTGTGGTAAAGACTAGTGAACTTTGTTACCTTGGCTGACTGGAGTGTTTACCTGTGTTTACCTTATCACCAGATAAGACTCATTAGCAGTGCTGACTAGCAGTTTTAATTTTTAAGGTTAAAACCTCAGTCAGTAGACTGAGACAGTGTTCACTTATTTGCCAGTCAGGCTGGTTGTCCAATCTAAGGTTAGTCAAATTGTGTGATGCATCTCTAACAACATTTCACTGGCTAGAGATTTGAACTACTGAGCAAACAATATCACGTTGGAGAGAATTTGATTCACAGTAAGTTTATATTTAAAAAAACTCTCTCTCTCTCTCTCTCTCTCTCTCTCTCTCTCTCTCTCTCTCTCTCTCTCTCTCTGTGTGTGTGTGTGTGTGTGTGTGTGTGTGTGTTTGTTTTTAGAATTGTGATGTGACAAACGCAAGCAGATCTGAGGATTGGCACTTGTAGTATTGTTACTTGTTTAGCACCACGTAGGCAATATACACAGCTTTCGGTATTGCAGAGATGTTAATGTATCAAATTTCCAGACTTCCACACTTCCTGTGTGGAGGAAACTTGATGTAACAATATACATGGGGTAAAATAACTTTACGAGTGGCATTTAAGTGTATCAAATGGTAGAGACCCATTATTAGCCAACCTTAGCTCTTCCTCAGGCATTTGTGCTTGCTGTGTCACCTGTTTATTAGTTAGCCTGTGCAGAACATTAGCAGGTGAGGCAGGTTACAGTTGGTGATTCATATCGATGGTAAAAGTGAGTTGCATACTTCACGTTAACTGACAAATCCTTCCCTTTCATGCAACTGAAGTGCATCATTCAAAGAATTATTTTATTTGAAGTGTGAAAACAACTAAGTTGCAGTTTATGTTGTCCCAGTCTCTTGAGCATTTAAAATCAGAGCGTGCACAACTAAAGCTGGGAAGGAACTGACAGTCCTCGAACCAGCATGTAGATCCGAAATGGATTATTCTAGATAATTCAGTAGTGAAGAGGTGCCAGCTTTAAAATAATGAAAGCTGAAAAAACACCCAGTTTTGATAGAATTCACTCAGCACTGCTGTTACATAGGGAAAAATGTGGAAAAAAATTGACTAGCGTCCTATAAGGGAAGGCCTGCAGCATGTAGATCCGAAACGGATTATTCCAGATAATTTAGTTGTGAAGAGGTGTCTTTAAAGTATGAAAGTTGAAAAAGCACCTTATTTTGATAGCATTTACGCAGAGCTACTATCCTACGTGGGAGGTCTCCAGTGTCTGCTGTTTGGTAGTCCAGGCAATGCTCTGTTGGGAATAGTGAGGCCAGTCGTGGATCACTACACTACTCTTACTGCTGCAGCTAGCTGGGACCCACAGAGGCATGGCAGAAAGAGGCAAGTGGGATTTGTTTACAGCTATGTGGTGAATATAACTGCAGGATTCAGAGTACCTAATGTCAGAAGTCTTGAACACTGCCCCAAGGAATGATTATGTGCATAAAACTTAATTGGAGGTCATAAAGAAAGATAAAGTTTAAGATTTTACTCAGAGACACCACATTCTTGGACAGGTTCACGAACAGAACTTCCGAGCCTGACTCACTATTTTATTGTGCTCCTTCCCGTACAAGCTCTTCGTTGGATATTGTGTTGACCATGTTAAGTCTTACTGTATTGATTGAGTGAATGACCTCCCCAAAGTGGCACCACATTTGTAATAGATATTGTGTGCAGTAGAAAGCCTTGTTCAGTGTTTTGTGGATGGTGTTAGGTTACTACATGAGAGTGATTTTAAAGCAAACTATCACAAAGCCCTCAAAATACTAATGTGCCTTCATCACAAGTTATTAGGGTAGTTGTTACAATTCCACAAGGTTCTTTGAGACACTGCCTGGATTACATATAAACAATGTACATGCCAGGTGAGCCGTTATATTTCAGAATTACCAGTGGGCTATCAACAGGAGTTCTGGGTCCAGCCCTGTCTCTAGCCTCTGTACAGAACTGCCACTGGTCACCATATGGTCTCTCGTTACAGTGTGACCCTCCTATTGTGTTCCCAGTCATAAGTCTTCTGTACAGTCACCTACCTTCCCAGCTGAGTTGCTTTTCTTGAGTCATCTGTGAGTGATGTGTGTGGTATCCTTGTAATAGTGTCATATAATTTAACTGAATGTTGTTTGTATGAGGCCTGTTCAAAGAATTCTGGAAAATTCATAATCTCACACCAGCAGTGTGCTGGAGTGAAATGTGGTTGGTGTCCCTGCACATGTCTGTGTTTAGTGTGTAACTGTCAGAAGTTTCATTGTTGTATGTTTGTCAGTTATTGTTCAGTGCTGTATTGATTAGAATGTTATGTTGTACAGTTTGACAATTTCCAGACGGCAGAGTTAGAGGGACAACACGTCTGCATTAAATTTTGCGTGAAACTCAAGGAAACCTTTACAAAGACACAACAAATTGTGGATGAAGCCTATAGTGATGAGTGCTTAGGCCATACTCGGTGTTACAAATGGTTCACACAATTTACAAATGGTTGGCTAGAAGTTAAAGATGACCCTAGTTCAGGACGTCTTACATCTACCAATGATGCTCATGTCAGGAAAATCACAAAACTGTACTCAGTAATCAAAGCCTGACTGTCCAAGAGATTGCAGAAGAATGAAACGTTTCGGTTGGATCATGTCATGAAAGTCTAGGAATCCACCATGTTGCCACCACGTTCTTCCCACTGCTCATGAGTCAACACCAGAAAAACCTTTGCCTCACAATCTGTGAAGAGCAAATGAAAAGGAGTTGTTCCTTAAGAGAATCATAACTGGTGATGAGACATGGGTCTACAGTTATGATGTTGAGACTAAGGTTCAATCTTCACATTGGGTCATGAAAGGTTCTCTGAGACCAAAGAAAGCTTGTCAGGTCAGGTCAAATGTCAAAGCCATGTTGATAGTTTTCTTTGATGTTGAAGGATAAGTGCATTGTGAATTCATGTCACAGGGATAGACTGTTAATCGATGGTACTATCAGGATGTGTTGTGATGCCTGCAAGAAAATGTGAGAAGGAAACAGCCTGAAATGTGGCAAGACAATTCATGGCTCTGCACCATGTTAATGCACCTACATATTCATTCCTGTTGGTGCATGACTATTGCACAAAAAATGAAATCACTGTGCTACCGCATCCTCTGTACTCTCCAGACCTGGCCCTTGCGGACTTTTTTTCTATTTGCAAAGTTCAAAATCCCATTGAAAGGATAAAGACTTGCAACAATAGACAATATAAAAGAAAATTCGCAGATGGCACTTCACACGATCCAACAAGAGGCGTACCAAGACTGCTTCCAGAAGTGGAAACGGCCTTGGGAGCTGTTTATCAGTTGTGGAGGAGAGTATTTCAAAGGAGATTATGCACAATAAGTAAAAGGTAAGCAGAGAAAAATTTTGTGGACAAAGTTCTGGAATTATTTGAATGGACCCCGTATGTTGATAAGAAGGCATTAAATGCTTTGGCCAGAGACGTGCCCTCTGTTGTAAGCAACAGTTGGATGAGCATAGTGCAAGTTTTAAATTTTTGTGAGGAAAGGGAAGTCCTTCCAAAAATGTTAAGGAGTGGATTTTAAAGATTAAGTGGTTGACTCCTTCCTTTATTTTACATTAGTGGTTAAGCAACCACATGTATCAAGGGAAAAGTTTTTGTTCTCCTTCTTTTCATTTTGTGAAGTAGGAGTACAAATTTGTTAACATAAAATATAAATCTATGTGCTGAGAAGTCTTTTCTGAAAGCTCGAGTGTGATCTGACATGGCAGTGTAATGTAAACAAGAAGCGTTACAGGTAAGAGGAGAATAGATGTTTTGAAATCCAGCATTACAGAAGAATGTTTGTGATGAGGTGGGTGGATCAAGTGACTAATGAAGGTGTACTGAATAAATTGAATTTAAAAAAAAAAAAACTTCGTAAGTCACAACTAAAACAAGGGATAGCTCGATCCTGGGGCATCAAGGAATAGTTAATTTGTTTATGGAGGAAAGTCTAGGGGATAAAAATTGTCGATTGAAATCAAGACTCGATTACAGGCACAGGTTTTAGTGGGTTTAGGTTATAGTATATATGCAGAAAGGAATAGACTTGTATGGGATAGATTAGCATGGAGTGCTGTGCAAACCAATTTTTTGGACTGAAGACAACGAAACAATGAGTTTCTTGTATTATCATAGTTTGGCAGGATACTAATGGCAGTGCTGTAGGTTGCCTCTAACTGGAACAGCAACAACAAGGAAAAGACTAATGAAGTGAAGATATGAGCCTTATGTTGAACAATGTAGAGTAGTGTGCACTTGATGCAATGAGCTACAGGAAAGCGCTCCCCTGCTCACATTGTGGTGAAGGCTCTGATGTTAGGAGCAAAGCACTATCATAACTCCAAGTGTGATCCACACTTGCCAGATGCATGTCTGCAGTTGTCACGTTTGTGGTTTCCTTTTCTCTATGACAGTTTTGTCCATAAGGACATTGGAGGATATTGTTGAAAGCCTGAAATTCCATCAAAAGTGAATGTGAAAAGTTCACTAACATAACTTAATATATTCACTGTCTTGATGAACATAGTACCTTGGTTATATCTATTTCTGATGTTCTATTCATGAACAGTGCTTCTGTATGGCAAGCTCTGCGCATGCTTTTCTACTGAAAGAAAATAATGTTAATAAAGAGTGAGGGCACAGTTGATATACTCATTTCTTTCATAAGTAGCTGACATGATTCCCTATTTATAAAACTAGCTGACATGATTCTTTGTTTATAAAACCTATGGTTGTCCTGAGCACTTTCTTTTGCTGTACAAAGATTGTGTGTGCACCACACAAATTGCTCTATGGAATAATTGTGCATACCAATCATGACTCGAAGAACAGATAGTGGAGGACAATAGCTATTGTTTACTACATATGAGTTTTAATTTATGGAGCAGAACTATCACTCTGCACAGTTTGATACACAGTTGACCTGTGTGTTCATTACACTAATTTTATGTCGGAGTGAATTCCCTGCAGCTTTACAGAATCATTTTTTGACCAGTGTATGGGAACAGAAGCAAATTATTTAAGTTTTATTGTAATTCAGTATAGTTCTGTCAGTCCAGAGCCAGTCTGCTGACATTTCAACCACTGTTCTCTGTCTATTCCAAACTATTATCAACAGTTTAAGATTAGTAGTAAAGTACTCTAGTTGTGTAAGAGTAAAAAAATGCGAATGAAGCAGAAAATGGAGAACATAAGCAGTGAGTAGTCCAAGTTGCAACAGCAGCAGTGGTAATCTTCATACAGATTCATCAGATGCCTTTTATATTTTACTTTGCTGCAGACTAACAGTATTTGAATTGAAATGTTTGTGTGCATGAAGTCACTGTAATTCGTGTATTGTGACATCAGTATTAATTGTTTTTAGTCAGAGTGCTCCATTCACCTGAGATAATAGTTCCCTGGACCCTCTTTTGACTTTTACTGTTACCGGCTCAGCAGTAGTGAATCAGAATGCTGAAAGTATTGAGAAGACAGCTTCACACTGTAAGTTCAGTGTTTATTCCGAGGAGTTATATGTTTGGAATTGTGCAGTCAAGGCTTATTGGGGTTATGGCATTTCATTTTTCTTCTCTCTCTGATATCACCCTTATCTGTAATTGCATTAATTTTTACAAAGCAAATTTCTCTTCCTGCAAATCTGTGTTCGTGAATGTCATTGAATTTCATTGTTTTGTATTGATATAAATTTTCATGGCACTTAATTGCTAACTGTGTGGTTCTTTATACTGTGGATGATTTTTATGTATTAAAAACTTCAGCAATGCTATTTTTACCTGTGTATCATTTATACCATGAAAACAAGTAGTACTCACCTAAGGTCCTCCTACAATTTAAGTCACAACACTGTGCTGCTGCTAATGGGATTCACACACAGGTGTGTGCTAACCTCGTATTGCAAGTTGCCCCAGGCATATGAATGACATGATATAGCTAGCTGTCTGCTTAATAGTTCTGTAATTTTTATATAGTGATTTACTATGTTGCGGTGTGTTTCAAAATGAATTATAGTAATGACTTAAAAGAGAGCTAAGTCAGATTTCAATGTCTTGCCAAACTTGAGGTCTTCGTGGATGAAACACTAAGTCTGTTTGCAGGGCTGTAGGAGGAAACAAATTTGGGCCTCACCGAATGAATCATTTGTGATGATGCCTGATGTAGTTTAGGGTTACCTATAAATGTCTAGAATGGATTGGAGTACCAAGAATTTACTCCCAGTTCTCTTTAGCAAATGATGTGCAGGCTGTCGACCTCATTTTACTTTTTATCTGTCAAAGCAATGTGGCAAAAGCCATTTAATTTTTAGTTTTGACCTCTGTTTCTGTATGGTGTCTGTTTTAGCCCTTTCTCCCCATGCCTATTTCTAGCTGTCTCCTATCATATCATTTGGGACTGATGAATAGGCATTTTTTACCTCCTCTCTGTCTTCGTGTTCTATAGTTTTCACTTGGGTGCGTATGATCCCAGTTGTTTTTTTTGCACCCTAAAGCAAAAAAAAAAACCAATACCAACTCTCAGTTCTTTAAGAGTCTACCTTCGTACCTGCGTGGTCAGTGCGGCTGACTGGTATGCAGAGGACACGGGTTTCATCCCAGGGATTTTTCCTCGATGGGAGGACTGGTATGGGGTGTACTCAGCCTTGTGAGGTCAAGAAAGGCAAGAAAGGAGATAATCAGTCGATTAGTAGTGGTGCCGAGGTCAATAAACCTAACAGTGACTGGGAGAGTGGTGTGCTGACCACATGCCGCAATGTACTGCATCTAGTGATGCCACTGGCACAGGATGACACAGCAGTCCGTCAGGCCTGATTGGCCCATCTAGGGATGGAAAGAGGAACTTTACCTTACCTACCATTCAAGTTAGAGGACAGTGTTGTAACCACTGTTACAGTTCACTCAGTTTTTAGGACTTAGTGAAGCAATTGCCTGCCTAGATCAGAGGACTGTATGATAAAGCAGGTTGTGCAGACCACTGTCCTGCATAATGTTGAGCTGGTGTCGGAAGTAAAGAAGCCACCATGAATTGTTCAATAGGTACACTCTTGAACTGTTGCTTTGTAGGCAGCGTGATACATTAGGGCTGTTCAGAAAGTACGGTCCTATCGATCGCGAAATGGAAATCACTGTGGAGTTCGAAAATGTTAGCTAGTCCTTCCGTCTACTTCCCTACATAGTCACTGCTCAGGCTTGGACATTTGTCATAGCATTGTACCAATTCCAGTGCCCTCATCATCGAAGGCAAAATCTCTGCACTGGTCTACACACACATCTGTGGCAAAATGCTGTCTTCATAGCCAGCATTTCATGTAAGCAGAAACAAAACTCAGTGGGAGCCAATTATGGGCTGTATTGTTGGTAATCAAACACTTCCCATTGAAAACATTGCAGGAGCATCTTCATTGGCCCTGCAGAGTGCAGGTGAGAATGACCATGAAGAAGGAAATGCGTGACAGTCACGTTATGTGAGCTGAATGCTTTAGACGAAATCTCTCACCAGATCCTCACACTTGATGGAAGACACTTTTTTCTAGGCATCTTTATGTGCTCGCTGGGCTCTCAAAACTGAAAAGAGCAATGTGATGTGATCAATGGACATACTTGTCACTGCACAACACATCTGTGCAATGTTTCATCAGATTGTCGTTTTCATTTCGCAGACAATCGGACCTTACTTTCCAAATGGCCCTCATACATTTGAAAATACTATGTATATGAACAAGGAAAAAAGTGAGATGTTCTTGTTCGTGTCTGGACATGGAGGACAGGTTGAAGGTTGACTCATGACTGTGTTGTTATTGACCTGAGACAAATTGTAACTAATTGCAGAATGCCCTTGCATAGCATACTGATAGTGTTGAAACTGTTTTAAGCAGAATGATCAAGTGAATAACTTTCTGAAACAGTTCTTTAACCCTGCCCTATTCAGCAATAAGTTGTATTCTTGTAGAGGATATATTACATGCTTGTATACTCATCGCAGCGGTTCACAGCATTTAGAGCTGTGTATGAAGCCTGTCCAGGTTAAAGTTGGCTGTGTGTACTCCAAGCAACTCTTCCAAATGTTGTGTAGATGAAGGATATGTATTGGAAGATGTAACAAGTATCTCTTCAAAATGGGATAGCTGCTTTGGATTCCCCTGGTTGAATGTTTGTTCAGTTTTACTCAAAAAGAGAACAAGAATTTCAAACACATGCTTCTTAAATATTCATTCATGAGACAGATAGTATTTTGATATGTATCAGTGTTGCTGATATTTGCCTTAGTCATGAGATATTTGGGTATTTCAGATTTAAGTTCTTAGAAAAATGTTTATCTTCCTGTAACAGCATATCAAATGCTTCTGCAGTCGTAAGATTCAGAGCTGATTTTAGAATGTCAATAAAATATTTCATTCTGGTTGTATTCTAATTTGTATTTTGCAGAGATTTGGCCAGTTCTTTGCATAGTCAAAACACTTCATTAGCGAATGTCATGTAAAAAATAGTCTCAAACTTTTCCTGCCACTTTGCGTAGCCTCAAAGGCTGACAGTCTTCTTTATCTGTAATTGAGTTCTGTGCATTCCATATTTCAGTCACTGTTTTCTTGATGTAGCCATAGTGTTCAGGGAAATGTTTCAGAGATTTTACCCTTTTAGCTCATGGGTTGGACATCAGTCATTGAACTTTCAGTTCTATACACTCTCCCGATGAAAAAGACTCTTCTTTCTGTGGCCTTTAATTGGTTTCTAGGTCACTCTTTTCTTCATAATGTAGCTGCCGATAAGAAACAAACCATTCCTATTTACAATTTGTGTCACTCCTTCGCAGAAGCTTAAGGCAGGATAGGATAGGACATAGTTGGAGCTATGACATTTAATGCCATCTGACGTAGGCAGTAGCTTCAAGGATGTGACAGTTTGATTCAGCTATGAGCAAAAATTGCTGTCAACTTAGATACTGGATTTGCCTGTAAATCATATACATCTTCTTGTAAAGGTAAAAATCTTGTCATTTATGCAGTAACTGATGTTCTTCAGATCTTTAGGTGTTCCACAATGTTACCCAAAGTGAAAGAAAGAATTAAGAGGGCTTCTGTTGAATTCTATGGGATAGACTTACAGCCAATCGAAGTACTCAATAGAGCAGCACTGGTAAACTTGATGTTGGCTGCATTAAATGTTGATGTTTATTCCGAACGAATCAGTGTAAAAGGATAACTGCTCCATCCTCAACTGTGTGTGGGCACATAATGGGCTAAAACTGCACAAGGTGTTGCCAACAACAAGCACTGTGCACGGTCCTAGTGCAGACGGCTTTAGCTTTTTCCTCTTCGTTTCAGAATGTAGCTTGAATAAGTACTTTCACTAGAGGACTCTGATTTACTTCAAATATCTTACTCTTACATCCCTGTATGCATCTTGTCAACCTTCACATCTCTCCCTTCCACCCATCTGTAAATCTTGCACACTAGTTTCAGTTGCCATTGGATAGACCAATTATTATTGTTTCATCATATCACAGTAATGTGTATTTGAGCATGAGGTAACAAATTTACGTGTGTATTGTGAAAAGATTTTCATTATCAGAATATGGTTGGTGAGGAAAAGGGGATACTAATTGCTGTAACTGCAACTGCCACATACCAAGATGTTGATGAGAATAGGTTATTTGTGTTTGAGATCTCCTTGGTGGTTATTAGGACTACAGCTGTTTTCACTCAGGACTGCAACAGTGCACAAGAAAGCTATTGAGGACTTGTATTGACTGAACTGCATCACTGTTGTCAAGGAGTGTTGTTGACTCACTTCTAAGAGCTCTAAGGGCTGTGCTGCACCTGTCTCTTCCTTTACTACCAAAATGATTAAACAAGGAAGTAACAGACAGTAAGCAATACACCTGATTTGCGAATAAAGGTTAGGATAACCATGACTTTAAGTAAGGGTTTTTAATTTTTCTGCTACACCAAAACCACTGTTTTTAATATCTTTAACCAGAACTGTTGAAGAAGCTGTCTATTGAAGAAATAAGATGAAAATCCCATCCACCAAAGTACAGCATATTGTCTGAAAGAGCAGCACTATGTAATTTGAGAATTCATTCTGAAACAGTTCTGTTCCCAGCAGATAAAAGTTATGCAAGAATCCTGCTGCAGAGGACTGTCTTCACAGATAATATCTAGACCCTCTGTTAGGTCATCATTTAGGTATCTGTGAGGCCTATCAATAATGAAGATCATATTATGATCTTCAGTAGTTAGCAGTATTTGCTGTGGTTGAGTGTGGGGATATAACAGCAGACAAAGGAACGTTTTGAGTACTTTTAAACAAGTTGGATATTGTGTGAACCATGAATTACTACAGATAACTGAGAAGCAGTGGTATTTGAAGATTTTAATACTGAATTTGTTTCGATAGTTCTGATCGAGGGCATTTAGAATGAGTGATGTACAGCTTTAGTTTGATCCCCAGAATTAATATTCCCAACAAGAACAAGAGGACATAGTGCAGCAGCAGTTGATAATTTATTTCTAATTCCAAATACTTTTCATGAAGTAAATTAGCCCCTTAATAAATTATATATCTGACTGTAATGGTCAAATGGCAGCAATAAAACATCCCCATGAATTAGGCTGAACTAAGAAGGGAAACCTACAGTGTAACAGAGTCATACATGCCAATCCAGTTATAATATTCAGAGATAATTTACTTGATGAACAATGGGAAGAAGTTTAATGAGAGCACACTGTAGTGAAAAATTGAATAATTTCCCAATAATATTCCTACAAAACTGTGAACCCACCTTCTTTTTAGAATGGGTCTGTGAAAACTAAGATAAAGGGTGGCAAACATTTGGGATCAAAATATCGTGTACCACAAAAAGGGACCATTCTTTACTGCAGAGGACAAGTTGTAATCAAGAATTAAGGGGGACTACAAGCAGTACAGCAACATTCTTGATTGTGTCATAAAAAAAGGGAGCAACCATGTACTAAGCATGCATGCGCACCCCCCCCCCCCCTCACTCTCACCCCCTCCCCACCACACACACACACACACACACACACACACACACACACACACACACACACAGGAACAAAGCAAAGGCTGTTTGCAGCATTACTAAAAGTGAAACAAATAAACTGAGTATGGTAAGACAAACAATATTCAGCTCCCAGAAGACAGTAGTAGTGAGAAAAATAATGTTAAATTCAAATAATTTGTTAAATTTAATGAAAAATTTTGGGAAAGTATAAAATTGAACAACCTTTCTGAGAATAATTTTTTAACAGCAGCTCAGTTTGGCCTCTTTAAAGTTGAAAGCAATATAATATGATTTCTCAAACTCAATGCTGGTAGAACCAAACAACAAAATTACCATTTGGAATTTTGTATGAACATGTAAAAGTCATAAAATTCTACAAGGGAAACTAAAATAGTGTGAAAGCTCAGGACCATTAACAAATGATCCAATAGGAATAAGATTAAAATTGGAGTAGGAAAATGTGAAATGTGTTGTCCTACAAAGCTTAGTGCTTGGTTCACTTCTGTTCTAGCACTAGCCATAATATATTGTTAGTATACTGTACAAAAGTAGCTGGCAATATTTGTTTCTGCCTAATCTATAATTTGACTCATTCCATAACCCTAATGGCTCTCCTTCATGATCGGATTTGCGAAACACTGTGTGAGAATGAATGAACACATATGTAATATTACCTGTTCCCATCTAAGAGTATATTATGTCTGAGTGCAAATGTCCTGCTTCATATTTCTGCCACATGTCTGCTCCTTTTGATTACCCGCTGAGAGTGAATGGCCTTCATATCCCCACTCCCCCATTTATGAAGAGGGACTAAGTCAAATGTTTTTATTACCTCTTTCACATTTAATTTGCAGCATTTAGGTATGAAATTCTATTTTGAGTGAAGTTGGTGTTTGGTAAAATAAGGGCAAATACTTTGTCAATCTTCTAAAAAAGTCGGCTTTGTGGTTAAGGAATTATTCTTGCCAGTAGCAACCTAACACTTTCAGCAGCTTAACTTTGTAAGCTTCTAATTTGTCTGCCAATATGTTCTCAATGTTCCAGAAAATGTTCTCAATGTTGCAGTAGCAAGTAGTGGGTCCATCTTTGTCAAATGTAATGTAAACTGTCAATTTTTTACAGGCTTTGTACAGCATATAAAATATGTTAGTAGCATTCGTTGAATTGTGAATGAAAATTAAAAATGTCCAACAACTGCATTTGATGAGAATGATAAAAACAGTGTCTTTCTTCACTTATAAATGGTCCTCTTCTGTTTCATGTTGTTAACACCTTTTTACATGTGCTGTTGTGTACAGTTTATGAAGGGCAGATATAAACTACTATTTGGTAATTGTGATAATCTTTTCTGTTTATACCTGTCCAGTAACATTAATGTTACCGCCTGTCAAAAGCTTGAATAACCACCTTTTGGAGTGCAGACTCCTGCGAGAAGTGTAGGAAGCAAATCACCGAGTTTCGGGAAAGTACTGACAGGGTTCTAGAGCCATGCCGACTCCACTGCTGTGGCCAACAGCGCTAAGTTTCTCGGTTGAGGATCCATGGCGTGAACAGATTCTCTATTGGGTGTTAATCCGGGGAGTTTGGTGGCCAGGGGATTATGGTAAACTCATTCTGATGCTCTTTGAACCACACTCTGTGAGCTGTGTGACACATTGCATTGTCCTGCTGGTAGATGCCATCTTGCCAAGGAAAAACAGACTGCATGTAGGAGTGGACGTGATCCCCAAGGATGGATGCATATTTGTTTGATCTGTTGTGCCTTCTAGAATGATGATATCACCAAGGCAGTGCCATATAAACATTCCCCAGACCATAACTCCTTCCTCTGGCCTGGACCCTTCTGACGATTGTTGTAGGGTTTTTACTTTCAGGCGTTTCACATCCAATGGAGGATAAAACATGATGCATCTGAAAAGGCCACATGTCACCACTCAGTGGACATCCAGTTGTGGTACTGGCATGCAGATCCCAGCCTTCATCACCAATTAACAGTAGTCATCGTGGGTGAATGAATGGGGCACATGCTGCAGAGGCCCATAAGCTGCAATATTCACTGAATGGTCACTGAGGAGACGTTGTTCGTAGCTCCTCGGTTCATCTGGATGATTCATTGCTCAACAGTTGTACATATATGTGCTCATACACATATCTGCAGCCGCATTCACCACTGTCATCTATGGCCTGTGGTGCACCTCAGTTGTCTCAGCACTGGTTTTGTACAGCGCCATTTTGCCTTGCACAGTATATTAACTATGGAGGCCAGTGAACAGTGTACAAACTTAGCCGTTTCAGGAAAGTTTCCATCATCGACCTGAAAGCCAATGATCATGCCCCTTTGGATGTCAGATAAATTGCTCCATTTCTGCATTATGACAACAACTGCACTGTTTTCCACATCCCCTGACCTGATTTGTATACCCTCCACTGCCATTGCTGCCACCTGCTGCCTGCGAGTGGTTATTGCACGTTGTTGTCGAACATAGGCCTTCTCTAAATTTCTTTTTAAACTGGAAATCTTCACTGAATGTATTTTTAGTTAAAAATGTAGTGCTGAAACTGGAACACACTACTAAGAAAGAAAAGTTAAGAACTAGCTTAGTCTGTGGCAAACAAGTGGTCAAGACTTGTAACTGTGATAGTGCGAAAATATAGAAACTAAAAATGAGTTCTTCAAAACAAAGTTCTTTTCTCTTCTTTGTGGCTGAAGGGGAAATTAGGAAAATACTGGAAAAAGCTGTCTTGTTTATGAAAGCAAAATGTAGCCTGCCTAAAATCTTTATTAAGTAGTCTTTCATATGTTTTTTTCTCTTTTTATTTTTGAGTGACAGCATAATGTCTTGTGTAACCTCTTAAGGATTCTCTGAACCTCTCTCCTTTTTTTAAAAAACTAGTGTGTCAATGTCTAAAGTTCAAAATCTAGTACCCAGTTTTTGCTGCTATTTATTTATTGTGGGGCTGTTCATAAAATTAAAGGTGTATTGAAACTCCAGACACTAAACGAATGTTTGTGTAAGTGTCTTGCCACCAGGATGAGCACTGCATTGCTACAATTTCATGATATGAATTTAGCAATGTGCTTTTATTTTGGATGGACTAAGTGAGGTCGAGGCAGCTGACTTGTACTTAGTCTGTCCTGCTGTCCAGATTTAGTTTTTTTATAGTTTCTGTAAATCATCCAAGAAGAATGGTGTGACACACAATAAAACACAAACCTCTTGCCAATGCCTTGCTGTGTCTTATTTCATACAACCTTGTCTTTGTGATGGGTGCCAATTTTCTAGTGTAACCCCAAATCTAGAATGTACAAAATAAAAAGTTATTAAAAATGGGCAGAAGTGTCATTTCTTGTATTTTGTTTGTCTGAAGCTGCTAACAAAATCAAATTTTTGGTTATAACGCTTATCATTTTACATTTTGACATCTATATTGTTGCTTAAAAACATTTGAACAGAACTCTTGCATACTGTGCTTCTACCACTAACAGCTTTTGTATTTATAATGTGTCAGCTGCATTTTGTGCCTCATGTCATTGTATAGCTATTCATTTGGCCTGCCCTGTAAGGATTGTGCTTATGTTTATATTTTCTGCACAATGAGGCAGTACATTTTCATTTCTTGGATGGACTTATTTGGAAATACTTGATTTTTCTCATTTACAATTATTGTGTATTACTGAATTGTCATCTGATTCTGCTTAGATAATCCTTTATTTCTTGTTGAATCTTGTAATATTTAAAGGTTTATTTCAGTTTCCAGTCATGGCTGACAAACTGAGGTTTGATGGACGAGTCGCTGTGGTGACAGGTGCAGGAGCAGGTAGGAAACGACAAAAAAGAGCACTCTTTATCTTTCAAGCTTTTGCTATTGTTACTTTGTATTATATAGAGTCGTAAAGCAGAGAACATAAATAAGTATGTCCTCTTGAAATCCTCGAGAAAAGAGTTTATTGGGGTGCTCAACTTGGAACTAGCCACTTTGAATTCTGATGTTGAAAGGAATAAATCCTGATCACCAGACTTTGTGCCATACTTCTAGCTTAAACTCCAAATCTCTCTGCGTATTTCATAGAAATGGCAATTGACAGTTATGAAATAGCTACTGCAGCTATGCGTTGACATCAACTGTTCGTGACACACGAAAATTTGTGGCAAACAGCATCTCGTACCTGGATTTCCTGTTGATCATGGGTGAGCACACCTGCAGCACCGATCCGAACTACCATATCTCACATAGTCACAGCCCTTATGTCCTCACAATTTGTGATTCCCACACAGGGAGATACAAATATCATCATTGCAGCCTGTCGAGGCGTGGATACATCACTGATGTTTCCAGTGTCTGTGTTTATACAGTGTCTGCTGTATCTTCACAGCACAATGTCCTTCAGACATGCAGAAGGAGCAGACTTTGTCACTGACAATTACAGTTGTGGTAAACATTATGAAATTGATCACAGTATGGGTCTATGCCTTCAGACATGCGTGCATGTCTGAAGAACGTTGTATTGTGTAGACACAGATACTATATAAACACAGGCATTGTAATCATCAGTGAGTTGGATAGTAATCTGTCCAAAGTACTATGTCAGTATAATAAAAGTGCAGCTACTCATAGAGGTCCAGTGCGAACTATAATTATTTTATGGCAGCGAAACTTCATCAGTATTCTAATGCGAAACAGATTTATGTTGGAAAAAAAGTTCCAGTTTTGGCCACCAGGTGTAGACCTGGCACCGTGAACGCAAGACAGACAGACATATAGAAATGTTTCCATATGTAATAGATTAGGAATGGGACATGGGCAGAAAAGATCAAACAATTGAGGATGGCACAGCATTGATTTTATTATTAGCTGCTGTTTACACAGTTTATTCAATATGAGTATTGGGGACATAGAAAAGATGTTGTAAAGCACCAACTTTGCTCCCGGTGCCCCAAATTGTAACTATTATTTTTCCAGCATAAATCAGTTCCACATTAATGCATTAGTAAGTCTGCAAAGTTTCGCTGCTACAATAATTATAGCCTACACTGGACCTCTGTGAGTAGCTGCAGTGTGAGTATGGCCACCTGATGTATGCATGTTAAGCATCATGACCTCCTTTGTTACTGAGCGAAGCATAGTATGCGACGGCACCAGGTTTCACTCCCTCAGTTCTCTCATAATCACCAATGCTACACTACAATTCCACTTACACTCATCACGGTCACATTCACTTTACAGACATGTGCAAGGCACAGTGCACACATGCGATGAAGGAAAGGTGCCATTGTAAACAAAGAAAGAAGGCCTTTTCAGCTAGACAACAAAACTTAACCCGTAGGGTTTCCCAAATGACAATGGCACACAACTTTACATCTTACTATTGAAGACATTTCGCCAGTTATTAGAAATGCATACGTAGAGAATCCAGCATTAATGCAAGAGATTCTGGAGAATACATAATACTTTGTTTCAAGACAAGGTGAAATCTGTTTCCTTTGAGCATAAGAAATATTATAGTGACTGGCTACAGCACCTAATTTTGATGTGAGCAGCATTGTTTTGTCACATAAGGCTGTTGACTGTGCTGCAGTGCGATGATAGAAAAACTGTAAATTTGTACTGGATCATTGTCTTCCACTTGCAGGCTGTAGCTCATAACTTTGAAACTCACAGCTCATCCAATTTCATACTGTCAAAAATACCTCACCTGTTAACACAGTGTACAAAACAAAAAGTAATAACTGGTGTAAAAAGTTTCATGTTCTTAAGTATGTTGACGAAAACATAACTTGAAAAATCTATATAACAGAGCTACTGAAACGTTTATATTCAGCTACTTTTACCTCAAGAATAATTGCCAACTCTGTACTGAGTGAGGAAGAGCAACAAAGCATTGTCTTTATTGTACTGTTGAAGACACTTTGTTGTATGTAACTTGAAAGTTCTTATAAATCCTTTAGTGAGTTTATTGGTCTCTGGATGAAACAGTGCAGTTGTGAAGCATGAAGTGCCATTAGTTTCACAAAGTAGTTTAAATTCCTGAGTAGGACAATGTGTGCTGTTTTCAGTGGCAATACGTTTTGGAGCCATGTACGAAACATTTTCCTTGGTCATCAGATGACTGCCAGAATTAGAAATTTTATTCTAAAGATTCCCAGTTGGAATTCACTGTGCCCACTCCCAGTCTGTTAGGGTGTTTGGTTGAAAGTAATGAAGTCCTACAGTGGCCCACCCTACTCTCACGAGCTGGGAGAAAGAACCTGATAAAATTTATTGTCAGTTCCTTGTAGTTTGGGAACACTAGATACATGCACCAATACAATTCTAGAAGGAAAAATCATCTGCACTTCCCTGCTGTGAATCTAGTGTTGGCACTACTATAGTATTTTATCTGTTGTGGCGTTTTCTGTCGTTTTGGGGGTATTATTTGGATAAGATTTTGGTTTGTACTGTTGGCTTCCAAGTGACATACTGATAACTAAACTCATCGTTTGCCTAATATGTCCAGTGACGAAATCTTGGTGAAGCACTGTTAATGCCATGTAATTGTCTGTTCTTGAGTTTGCAAAAAATCACCATGTGATTGCAGGTTCGAATGCCATGTTTCCAGTCTCTCTCCAAATGCACATCAAAGTAGATATCTGGAACTCTCTAGACATTTATGAGAATGTAGTTGTAGAAGAATAATTAATTTTGAGTCTCGCCTATTAATCATTTGAGATGAGTTCTTTACTTGTTCTGATACAATACAATATTTCTATAGAGCTGTAGTAGTTTCGAGATAATCTTAATGAGAACAATAAGGAAGAACAGTAGTCAGAATAATTTACATTCCGGATAACAACAAAAATTATATATAAATCAGAGATGGTAGTACTGTTCACATCTCTCTTTGAGTTCTACATACATCAAACAGTCATTTCACTAACAATTGTTCACGTTAAATTGTCAAACAATGGAAAATCCTGGATGGAATGTAACAATATTATGAGAAGGAAAGTTGCCACTCACCATATAGCGGAGATGCTGAGTTGCAGACAGGCATGACAAAAAGACTCTCACAATTAAAGCTTTCAGCCATTAAGGCCTTCGTCAACAATAGACACACACACACACACACACACACACACACACACACACACACACGACTGCAGTCAGGCAACTGAAATCACACTGCGAGCAGGAGCACCAGTGCATGATGGGAGTGACGGCTGGGTGAGGGTAAGGAGGAGGTTGGGGCTGTGAGGGGGAGGGATAGTATGGTGGGGGTGGCAGACAGTGAAGTGCTGCAGGTTAGATGGAGGTCAGAGGAGATATGGGAAGTGGAGGGGGAGGTAGTGGAAAAAGAGAGAAATAAAAAGACTGGGTGTGGTAATGGGATGATGGCTGTGTTAGGCTGGAATGGGAACAGGGAAGGGGCTGGATGGGTGAGGACAGTGACTAACGAAGGTTGAAGCCAGTAGGGTTACGGGAATGTAAGATGTATTGCAGGGAAAGTTACCACCTGTGCAATTCAGAAAAGCTGGTGTTGGTGGGAAGGATCCATATGGCAAGAGTTGTGAAGCAGTCATTGAAATGCAGGATATCATGTTTGGTAGTGTGTTCAGCAACAGGGTGGTCCACTTGTTTCCTGGCCACAGTTTGTTGCTGGCCCTTCATGCAAACAGACAGCTTGCTGGTTGTCATGCCTACATAGAATGCAGCACAGTGGTTACAGCTTGTAGACCACATGTCTTTGATGGGATAGGTGATATTGGTGACTGGACTGGAGTAGGTGGAGGTGGGAGGATGTATGGGACAGGTCTTGCATCTAGGTCTATTACTGGGGTGTCAGCCATGAGGTAAGGGATTTGGAGCAGGGGTTGTGTAAGGATGGACTAGTATATTGTGTAGGTTCGGTGGTTGGCGCAATACCACTGTGGGAGGGGTGGGAAGGTTAGTGGGCAGGACATTTCTCATTTCAGGGCACAACAAGAGGTAATCAAAACCCTGGCAGAGAATGTAATTCAGTTGCTCCAGTCCTGGGTGGTACTAAGTTATGAGGGGAATGCTCCTCTGTGGCTGGACGGTGGGACTTTGGGAGGTGGTGGGAGACTGGAAAGGTAAGGCATGGGAGATTTGCTTTTGTACAAGGTTGGGAGGATAATTACGATCAGTGAAGGCTTCAGTGAGATGCTTGGTATATTTCAAGAGGAACTTCTCGTCACTGCAGATGCGACGACCATGAGTGGCTAGGCTGTATGGAAGGGTCTACTTGGTATGGAACAGGTGGCAGCTGTTGGAGTGGAGGTATTGCTGGTGGTTAGTAGGTTTGATATGGACAGTGCTACTGATGTAGCCATCTCTGTGGTGGAGCTCAACATCTAGGAAGGTGGTTTGTTGGGTTGAGTAGGACCAGGTTAAGCAAATGGGGTAAAAGTTGTTGAGGTTCTGGAGGAATGTGGATAGCGTGTCCTCACCTTCGATACAGATAGCAAAGATGTCATCAAAGAATCTGAACCAGGTGAGAGGTTTAGGATTCTGGGTTTTTAGGAAGGATTCCTCTAAAAGGCCCATGAATAGGTTAGCATAGGATGGTGCCATGCTGGTGCCCATAGCCGTATCCCGGATTTGTTTGTAGGTAATGCCTTCCAAGGAGAAGTAAATGTGGGTGAGGATATAGTTGGTCATGGCGACTAGGAAGGAGGTTGTTGGTTTGGAATCCAACGGGCATTGGGAAAGATAGTGTTCAATAGTGGTAAGGCCGTAGGCATTGTGAATGTTAAGTGTACAGGGAGGTGGCGTCAATAGTGATGAGCAGGGCACCATGTGATAAAGGGACAGAAACTGTGGAGAGTCGTTGGAGGCAATGGTTGGTATCTTTTATATAGGAGGGTAGGTTCTGGGTAATAGGTTGAAGGTGTTGGTCTACGAGAGCAGAGATTCTCTCAGTGGGGCCACAGTAACTGGCCACAATGTGGCGTCCTGGGTGGTTAGGCTTATGGACTTCAGGAAGCATGTAGAAGATAGGAGTGTGGGGAGTGGTAGGGGAGAGGTTCTGGGATGGGCCTAAGGATTTAAGTAGTGACGGGAGGAAGTATCTGTAGGTGGAAGTATCTGACGGCTAGCGGAGTCCTTCTGCCAGGTAATCCTTGCGGTTCAAAACAACAGTGGTGGAGCCTTTGTCTGCTGGTAGAATTATAAGATCAGGATCAGTTTTTAGATGGTGGACTGCAGTTGTTTCTGCAGATGTAAGGTTAGTTTGCATGTTGAGGGATAGCATCTCTGATATATGGTGAGTGGCATCTTTACTTCTCATAATATTGTCATGTTAAATTGTGACATTACAGCACAGAAAGAAGAGAAATATGCTGCTATAAAACTCTTACAATGTTCATATAAAACTCTTACAATGTTCATGGAAACAAAATTCACAAATCTGCAACCAGCCATTATACACACTTAATAGCTAGATGCAGCTTTGCTATTAACTACTCATTTATATTCAAGAAACCCAGTGTCATATAGAAGAAATTGTTAAGGAGAAAGGACTTTGTGCACACTCGTGCCCACACACACACACACACACACACACACACACACACACACACACACACTCACACTCTTTATATTTCATAATATTTGCATCATGACAATTTTTTGTGCAAAATGATCCATGGAACATTAAAGTAACTAACTCAAACATCTTAACTAACTCAAACATCGAGGGGTGATAGATCACATCACGGGGTACAACTTTCGTTTGAGAGAAAATGTCCACTGATGCTTCCTAGCAACTCTAGACATCCTTTAGTATTCACCAGCCCTGGTATGAGATTGCCCAACCTGTTATGAGATTTTACCAAATTAGTAGGATCAGCTAACCAGGTGTGTGGCACACTACCTACCCCAAGAATCGATATAGTGATTTTGAACATGCAAACCTGAAGAGTTAATCTCACTAAGCAGAGAAACATATTTTAGAAGTGAATCAGGAACTTAAATATTGCAGAGCCTACTCCATTCCATATGCGAACAGTTGCAGGGGCATGAATTTTAGGTCAAAGATAAGGGGCTAGGTATGTTGTAAAATACGATAAGGACCTTACAGAGGCTAGGAGGGTGGCAGGAGGCAGCAATGGATGATTTGGAGAGGATATTGGGGAGAGCTCATCTCATTCCTAGATTTAACTTGAGAAAGTTTTTCAGTCTTGACAGAGTAATTTGTTGAATCATTCAAGATCTGGATGGGACTTGGTGACAAATAGATGCTTCTGAGATTTTTGGAGTGGGAACCGAATCTGAGTGACCCGACACTATTTTGCAAACTTAACCAACCTATCCCTCTTTTCTCCCCGAGTAAGGGACCAACAGTTTTAAACACTAGGTGTAGGTTTCTTTCTACATCTCATTGTATCTATCAGCAATACTTATACGAACAGAATGTGTTATAATAAGCTATGACTATTTGGAGAAAAAAAGATGAAGCCCATGACTACGGCATGGGAAAGTCTGACAGGTACCTGAGCAAATTTAAATGTGTTTTGCTAATACCACAACGTGTGCCTCAAGATGAAATCAGTGGTGCAGAAAGTATATTGCTTCCATAGAAATCGGTTTACACAAAGTTATTATTTTTATGAATGAAGTGATTGATATCCTCCAGTATCGAAGGGGTGTCAGTACCAGGATGGTATAAAAATAGACTGCAGTGAAGTAATGATGGCAGTTTCTGCAAGTTACTTCCCTCTGCTAATTTACATATTGAATTGTTCCGTATTCCCATTGTGAAAGTGTTATCTGAACATGTCGAATGAGTAATAATAAATCTGTTGTAATAATAAATCTATTGTTTGCATGTGTGCTGTACCGTTTCAGGAAGGATCTCCTCTTTTGTTCACCATTCCATACACATGATGAGTGATCTGCAGTTCATTTGCTTTGTGCTTTAGGTACTGTTTTATATATGTTTTCATGTTCTTAAATCTCTGCTCTTCCCGGTCACAAATTTTTTACAACATTTGGGCTTATAGTTGCTACCCAGAATATACACACATCAAAAAAAGTTTTGCATCACCCTGGTTCCCAGAACTCCTGAAAATAGATGTTAACTGTGGATAGTGTATCACAGACACAGTCCCTTTGACTGTTCAGAGGTGTCACTAAACCCCCCCAAAGATACAAACAACCATGCATGAGCAGTGGCTAGACAGAGGGAGTGCGACAGCCAATCTGTTCCAGTCATTCCACCAGGAAGGAGGTACACGGCTCGTGTTGTCTGTAGTTCAACCATGCCTAGACGGCCAATAATGTGGTTTGATTGTGTCCACATTGTTACTTTGTGCCAGGAAGGACTCTCAACAAGGGAAGTGTCTAGGTGTCTTGGAGTGAACTATAACAATGTTGTTCAGACATGGAGTAGATACAGAGAGATAGGAACTGTCGATGACATACCTCGCTCAGACTGCCCAAGGGCTACTACTACAGTGGATGACTGCTACCTACAGATTATGGCTCAGAAGAACCCTGACAGCATTGCTACCATATTGATAATGCTTTTTGTGCAGCCACAGGACGTCGTGTTATGACTCAAACTGTGTGCAATAGGCTGTATGATGCACAACTTTGCTTCCAACGTCCATGGCAAAGTCCATCTTTACAACCATGACACCATGTAGCGCGGTACACATGGGCCCAACAACAAGCCAAATGGACCTGCAGGTTTGGCATCACATTCTCTTCACCAATGAGTTTCGCATATGCCTTCAACCAGACAATCATCCGAGACGTGTTTGGAGGCAACCCGGTCAGGCTGAACGCCTTAAACACACTGTCCAGCGAGTGCAGCAAGGTGCAGGTTCCCTGCTGTTTTGGGGTGGCATTATGTGGGGCCGACGTACGATGCTGGTGGTCATGAAAGGCGCCGTAATGGCTGTACGCTATGCGAATGCCATCCTCCAACCAATAGTGCAACCATATCAGCAGCATGTTGGCGAGGCATTCATCTTCATGGATGACAATTCGCGCCCCCATCGTGCACATCTTGTGAATGACTTCCTTCAGGATAATGACATCACTCAACTAGTGTGGCCACCATGTTCTCCAGACATGAACCCTATTGAACATGCCTGGGATAGATTGAAAAGGACTGTTTATGGACGAAGTAACCTACCAAACACTCTGAGGGATCTACACTGAATCACCATTGGGGAGTGGGACAATCTGGACCAACAGTGCCTTGATGAACTTGTGGATAGTATGCCATGACGAACTTATCAATGCAAGAGAACGTGCTACTGGGTATTAGAGGTACCGGTGCATACAGCAATCTGGACCACCACCTCTGAAGGTCTCGCTGTATGGTGGTACAACATGCAATGTGTGGTTTTCATGAGCAATAAAAAGGGAAGAAATGATGTTTGTGTTGATCTCTATTTCAATTTTCTGTACAAGTTCTGGAACTCTCGAACCGAGGTGATGCAAAACATTTTTTGGTGTGTGTATTACCAAAAGTGGGCATAGAGTTTTGTTATTTCCGTGATATAGTGTGACTTCCTTGCTGTATTGGCAAGTTCAATAATTGTATGCAAGTGTAATTTGAAAATGTATGCAAATATAATTGTTTATTGACAGTGTAATGAATTGTTATGATAAGCATCATTATCAGCTGTTTGTCAGCACATATCATGTGGAAGCTAACTACTGTTGTTTTATATGATTCTGTCTTTCGTTTGTGAAGCTGTGACATGGTAATTTCTCATTCCATATAATTTCTGTAGGTCTTGGTCGTGCTTACGCTCTTCTTTTTGCGGAAAGAGGTGCATCTGTTGTCGTAAATGACCTTGGTGGTGGTCGACATGGTGAAGGTCAGAGTACAAATGCAGCTGATAGTGTTGTGCAGGAGATTAAAAGAAAAGGTAACAAATATATTTTTATAACTTGGTTAAGTTGCATCTCTTTGAAACACTTGTGGAATGATTTGAGTTTTGTTGAAGGAACTGTCATTTTTTAAAGTCTTATTGTTAAAGGTGGTGTTGCTGTAGCAGATTACAATTCAGTTGAAGATGGACACAAGATCATTGACACAGCTCTCAATAATTTTGGCCGTGTGGACATTGTTGTCAATAATGCTGGAATTCTTAGAGACAAATCATTTGCACGAATAAGTGACACAGACTGGGGTAAGTATGATTACTTTTTTACAAAAAGTGACTGAATAATGAAGACTGCTATGTTGGGTTATTTAAAATTACTGTTAGGTCTTAGGGGGATCATTGTTTACGTGAAATCTCATGGATAGCTTTGGCTTGGATCCCTCATTTATTTCCAGTCAATAATGACAAATAAATATCCATTGATTATTGACCTGTTGTACAGCGAAAGGAACCAAACACTTGTAAAAAGATTTTCTTTAGAAAATACCATTGTAATCAAGTAAATTTTGAGCTACTAATACCAGAGAAACAGCAGCTATATAATGAATCTGACGAGGCAGCAGCTTTGTTCAGTGTTGCAGCTTTATTACTGATTTACTCAATCAGAATTAAGATGGCATACAGGAGGTGGACAAATATATGGAAACACCACAAACCCACACTACCACACCTAATACAGTGTAGGTAAACTGTTGGCATTCAAAACAGCTTCTATTATCTTGTAATGAATAAATACAGATCCTGTATGGTTTTCAGGGGAATGTTATACCATTTTCCTGCAAAATAGTGGCAAGTAGAGGTAGCAATGGTGGAGGTCGATAGCAATGGGGCACCCTCCTCTCCAATGTAGACCATAAAGGCTCAGTAATATTGAAATCTGGTGAGCGGTGGTGAGGGGAGATGTGCCAGTTCTCCTTGTGCTCACAAAACCAGTTCTGGATGATGTCAGCTGTATGAACAGGCGTCTTGTCATCTTGGAATCCAGCATCACCATTGGGAAATAGACATTTCGCCAAGGGGTGGACCTCATCACTCAAAATGTGCACATAATCCTAGGCAGTAATGTGACCTTGTAGAGTAACCATGGGGCCATGGAATACTACAATATGGCCACAGAAATCCCCATCATGTTTCACTCCTGGGATGTAAACTCAGCAAGAAGTTGCAAACATTGCTCCATATTCCAGGTTTTATGGTATTGGCGCCATGTTTTCTTGTTAGGGGCCTTTGCACTACTGATGAGTGGTTTTGGAATTCCATCTCACCCGGCAATTTCGTGTTACTGGAGCTCCCTTCATATTGTTTTGGTGCTGACAGGGTATACGAGTGCAACATTCAATTCTGCTGTGACTTTTGCAGCCACTATCCTCTTATTTTTCGTCGCAGTTGTTGCCAGTGATTATTCATCATGATCACTCAATGCAAGCTTTTGTCCACCTTGTGACTTATTGGATGATGTTTTTCTGCTTTCCTTGTACACAGTATAAATCTTCGATACAATGCTACCTTGAAAAACCAAACACTTCTGCTACCTTGGTTAGGGAAGCACCCGCCATTCAAGCTCCAACATATTGCCCATGGTCAAATTCACTTAGCTCCAGTATAGTAATTTAGTTCCAGTATGATGGACATAGAGGAATTATAGGCAAGGTTCCAACAGATTGTAGATCATGCTGTGAAGAAATATGTGCCTAACTAGCAAATTAAGAATGGGAGAGACCCACTGTGGCTGAGTTTCGATATTTGGAAAATGCTGAGGAACCAAAGGCTGTTGCGCTCTCAATTCAAAAGAGAATGCAGAAATGATGACAGGCAAAGTAAGTAGAGATTTGTGAATCTGTAAAAAGATCCACGCACAAAACGTGCAACTTTCACCATCGTTTCTTAGTGAAAGATGTGGCCAAGAACCCGAGAAAATCCTGGTGTTATGTAAAATCCCTAAGCAGCTCTTATGCTTTCATCCATTCACTCATTGACCAGTCTGATGTAGCAGCAGAAGACAGCAAAAGGGAAGCTGAAGTTTCAAATTTCGCATTTAGGAAATTGTTCACACAGGAGGATTGTACAAACATACTGTCATTTGACTGTCACACAGACTCCTGTATGGCCAAAATAGCAACAGGAAATCCTAGTGGAGAGAAACCTGAAAGAGTTGGAAACAGATGAGTCACCAGGTCCAGATGGAATTCCAATTCAGTTTAATAAAGAATGCTGTAGGGCGTTGGCCCCTTACTTAGCATGCATTTATCGTGAATCTCTCGCCCAGTGTGAAGTGCCAAGTCATTGGAAAAAAGTGCTGGTGACTCCGGTATGTGACAATGGTAAAAGAACAGGCCAACAAAATTACAGACCATTATCTGGAATATCGGCTTGCTGCAGAATTCCTGAATATATTCTCAGTTTGAACATAATAAATTTCCCTGAGACTGAAAAGCTTCTGCAGACAAATCAGCACAGGTTTAGAAGCATTGCTCATGCAAAACTCAGCTTGCCCTTTTCTCACATGATGTACTTTTAACTATGGATGAAGGGCAACAGATAGATTTCATATTTCTAGATTTCCATAAGGCATTTGACACGGTGCCCAACTGCAGACTGTTAACAAAGGTACGAGCATATTAGATAGGTTCCCGGATATGTGAATGGCTAGAAGACTTCTTAAGTAATAGAACCCACTATTTTGTCCTCGATGGTGAGTGTTCATCAGAGATCGGGGTATGGTATCATCAGGAGTGCCCCAGGGAAGTGTGATAGGTGGTGGTGGTTAGTGTTTAACGTCCCGTCGACAACTAGGTCATTAGAGACAGAGCTCATGCTTGGGTTAGGGAAGGATTGGGAAGGAAATCGGCCGTGCCCTTTCAAAGGAACCATCCCGGCATTTGCCTGAAGCGATTTAGGGAAATCACGGAAAACCTAAATCAGGATGGCTGGAGACGGGATTGAACCGTCGTCCTCCCGAATGCGAGTCAAGTCTGCTAACCACTGCGCCACCTCGCTCGGTTAGTGTGATAGGACTGCTGTTATTTTCTATATACATAAATGATTTGGCAGACAGTTTGGGCGTCAATCTGAGGTTGTTTTGCTGATGATGCTGTGGTGTGTGGGAAGGCGTCATCGTTGAGTGACTGTAGGAGGATACAAGCTGACTTAGACATAATTTCTAGTTGGGATGAATGGCAGCTAGCTCTCAATGTTAAAAAAAAAAAAAAAGTAAGTTAATGCAGATGAGTTGGAAAAACAAACCCATAATATTCGAATACAGCATTAGTAGTGTCCTGCTTAACACAGCCACAGTGTTTAAATATCTGGACATAAAACTGCAAAGTGATACGAAATGGAATAAGCATGTGGGGATTGTAGTAAGGAAGGCGAATGGTCGACTTCGACTATTGGGAGAATTTTAGGAAAGTGTGGTTCATTTGTAAATGAGACCGCTTATAGGACATTAGTGCGATCTACTGTTGAGTGTAGTGTTTGTGATCTTCACCAGATTGGATTAAAGGAAGTCATCGAAGCAATTTACAAGCATGCTGCTAGATTTGTTACTGGTATGTTTGAGAAAAACATAAGTATTACAGAGATGCTTTGTGAACTCAAAATGAGAATTCCTGGAAGGAAGGTAAAGTTTTTTCCAAGGAACACTATTGAGAAAATTTAGAGGATTGGCATTTGAAGCTGCCTGCAGAATGATTCTAGTGCTGCCAACATACATTTCATGTAAGGACCACAAAGATAAGAAACATGACATTAGGGCTCGTATGTGGGCATATAGACAGTCATTTTTCCCTCACTGTATTTGCAAGTGGAAGAGGAAAGTAGTGGTACAGGGTACCCTCTGCCATGCACTCTATGGTAGCTTGTGGGGTATGTATGTAAATGTAATGCACTCACAATTACACAGAACACTGTCCTGAGCGTTACTGACCCTTGCAACATGTTTAGGATATTCCGCAGGTTTCGTTTCTGGTCAAATACAACAGCGCGCCGGCTTGGCTAGCATCTGCATGTATGTTTTTATGATGCATTTCCCACATTGTTTCTATATTTTTGTCCAACCCCTTTAAGTGTTTATGGCATTCCACCCAAACCACGCACCCCCATCGTTTACCTTCCTCTTAAGATCTACAAACCCAATTATCCTGGCCATCCTATAGTTGCTGACTTCAAAGCACCCACCGAATGTATACCTGCCTTAGTTGATCAACACGTACAACCCATAGTACAAAAACTCCCCTCCAACATCAAAGATACCAACCATTTCCTAGATCGTCTGAAATCTGTGCCGTCCCACTGCCACCACACACCTTGCTAGTCACCGTTGATGCCACCTCCCTCTATACCAACATCGCCCACGTACATGCTATGTCTGCTGCTGAACATTTTCTCAGTCAGTGCCCACCTGATTCTAACTTATGACATTCTTCCTTCTCATCTTAATCAACTTTATACTTACCAACAACTACTCCACCCTTGAGGGGCAGACATACAAACAGATTAGGGGTATGGCCATGGATACCAGGATGGCTCCTTCCTATGCCAATCTTTTCATTGGTCACTTGAAAGGGGCTTTCCTGGGATCCATAAGCCTTCAGCCCCTGGTTTGGTTTAGATACATTGATGACATCTTTACCTTATGGACTCATGGTGAGGCTGACCTACTAAAATTCCTGGAACCTCTGAATATCTTGTCCCAGTTCACATGGTCTTATTGTGAATCCCATGCCACTATCCTTGATGTTGATCTCATCCTCACCGAAAGCCAGCCACACATTTCCGCCCACATTAAACCTACCAATAAACAACAGTACTTACGTTTTGACAGTTGCCATCCTTTCCATGTCAAATGTTCCCTCCCATACAGCCTTGGCATCTGGGGCAAACGTATTTGTTCGTATGCAGACTCTTTACAGCAATACATCACCATTCTCACCTCAGCCTTCACTGCACGTAATTACCCCACCAGCCTAGTTAAAAAGAAGATTCCCCGGGCCATCACATCAAATCCTGGTACTGTTGATCCCTTCACAAAACAGCTTCTGAGCACACTACTGATGACTCAGTATTATCCTGGCCTGGAATATGTTAATCAGCTACTTTGGCAGTGCCATGACGTCCTAAAATCATGTCCTGAAATGAGATCAACTTTGTCTGAAATTTTGCCCACCACACCTAGAATAGCTTTCTGTCACCCTCCCAATCTCCGCAATATTTTTGTCAGACCATATGCTCCTTCTGCACCCATCTCCCTGCCCTATGGCTCCTATCCCTGTGACTGCCCCTGCTGCAAGACTTGCCATATGCACCCTCCTACCACCACCTATAATAGCCCTGTAATGGGCATAACATATACTATCAAAGGGAGAATCACTTGCAAAATGACACATGTCATATACCAGCTATTATGTAAACACTGTTCAGCATTCTACATTGGCATGACTACCACCAAATTATCAATTAGGATGAATGGGCGTAGGCAGAGGGTATGTACTGGCAACTCACAATATCCTGTTGCAGAGCATGCTCTACAACATGACATTCGTGACCTCAGTACTTGTTTCACCACATGCACCATCTGTATTCTCCCCCAGACATCAGTTTCTCAGAATCTGCAGGTGGTAGCTATCACTACAACATGTCCTTGGTTCTCACCACCCACCTGGCCTTAATTTACGTTAATTTCTTCCATCTCAGCTTTTCTTCATTGTAATTACTCTTTGCTTCAATCCGTTTTAGTTTTCTACATCTTTATTTTCTTTCCTATCTATTTTTCATTGCCCCTTCCCACCTCTGTTACGTACAATGCACTTAGCTTCTCACTCTTATTAACTTGTGCACAATGTTAAAGTAATAATCTCTATCGTACATATTACCCTGTCTTCCATTTTTAAGCTCTCAGGTTTTCAAATCTTGTCCGATGCAGTCCCCAACGATCAGTCTTCCCTTCTCATCCCGTACAGTAAGTCTTCCTTGACCCGCAGTTCTGGGTGGCTTTCCCAAAATCTACCCCTTTTCCTAGACCCCTCCAGTCCTTTTCCTTCATCCCTCTTCCTTCATCTTCAACCCTTTTCTCTGAAGAAGGAGCCACTGGCTCCGAAAGCTTGCCAATCGCAACAGTTTTTTTATGTGTGTGTTCTGCCACTGCTTGGTGAGGTGATTTTTTATCTATCCAATTAAATAAGTTCCTTATTGAGGTATGACACTATTGTTTCTCTGTCTAGTTTGCTGAACACAAATCTTTCTGCTTGTTTGGATTCCCTATGTGTTTTGATATTCCCTGTTGCTATAACTGCCTCATTGCTACTGATCCCAGTTTCGATGTGGACTTCCGCAAAGAGGTCAGGTCTGTTTGTTGCCATTAGATATATAATATCTCCATCAATAGCGAGGTTCTGAACTATCATTTCTAGGCAGTTTACAGCGAAGGCAATTAGTAATATTTCACAGGATGTCTTTTCATACCTCTATCAAAACTATAATTATCCCATTGATTGTTGGATGATTAAAATTTCCTCCAATGATTAAAGTATGATTGTGGAACTTACGTTAAGTGAACTGAGGTTTTCTCTAAAGTTTTAAGTTACATCAGGAGAAGAACAAGGTGCTCGATAGACAGACCCTATTATAAGTTTTTGTAGACCCTTGATACTGAGTCTTGCCCAAACAGTGTCCAATGCAGCTTCAATTTCTATCTCAGTGGATCTAAGTTTCTTGTCTTCTGCGACAAATACACCACCTTCATTTCCAGGTGCCCTATCCTTTCGATATATGCTTAAATTTTCCCCAAAGATCTCACTACTGTCAACTTCAGGTTTTAACTAACTTTCTGTGCCTAATATAATGTGAGTTTCAGTGTGTTTTAGGAGAGCTTCAAACTCTGGCACTTTGTCATGAATGGTTCAACAGTTAATCACGAGGATTGTGGAACTCCCATCTGTGGCAGGCATTTGTGATGTTCGCCTGCTTTATTTCTTCGTTGATAGTCCTCAGTGTCGACATACTGCATTGTTATACTGGCTGAAAAATGGAGGGGTGGAAGTTCAACACTGACTACTGTAAATGATGTAGTCAACAGTTGCAAAGTTGCGTTCACAATTCTTTACTTTCACTGTGCACAGCCCCCCAATATTACACAGTTATATGGCCAGTTCACTATTGGTAAATGTTAAGCCTCATTTATTAGGTTGCAGGCAAACATCAACACACTGCTACAATAGCTTGCTGTTGAACATTATGAGCACTAAATACCTAACCACACAGTTCACAGTTCTTGCAGAATAATAATATACTTGTGACACTATTTCTCAAGTAACTTGAACAGACATTGTCATTGCCTTAACACATGGCCCACTTGTGTTACACTAATTCATATGTTTAATGCTTTGTTGTTACTCTAACTGATACAGACTTCCTGTCGAAAATCCTCCATGGACTGACTGTCTCGGGATAAAAAATCTGGCACTGAAACTATACTTTGTTTGATGTTTAATTTACAGTAATTACAATTAAAACATAACTCATTCAGTTAACTGAATACATGTAAAAATTCCTTTTTTTTAACAGTTTCTTCTACCACAAAGATTAGGCTGAACCATTTGTTTAAATAATGAAATTAACAGATATAGTTAAGCAAACAATGCTTTTGACAAACCTGCTAATTATTTTGGGATTAATTGAGGACTTGTTTTGCTAATATGTTTTTGAATAGAGCCAAATAAATACTTTAAGAATGCTAGCAGTTCTTCTTCCAAATATTTATAATTATCACAGAATTTATGTTTGTTTATAAGTCAACAATAGAATTGAAGTCACAAAACGATTACTAATTTCACCCTATAACAAAAGATATTAACTAGGAATAGTCAAAATAAATTAGGAAATTGATTATATACACAAAACTAAGCACAAAATTAGATCAAGTGCTATATTTCCTAAGACTGAGGGCCAACCTTTCTCTTTTATGAAAATGCAGATTATACTCATTTAGGCCTTTGTTAATTGTAATTACTCAATAATAATAATAAAAAAGATGTTAAGGAGGCAGATGGCAGAACAAGAGAGGAAGTAAAAAGATCCCAGCTTGCTTCGCCATACGTTTCTTTGGATCTTACTCTGTTACTTCTGAATTTCCCACAAATATCATTATCTGGATTGGAGGGAGATTCGCCTAATATATATATTTAAAAAAAAAATTTAAAAGTGTAGTGCACACTTGACCCATTTAGGGGGACCCTACAACTCTCACCAAACCCTCTGAGTGTATGGTTTGGACCTTTCACCCGATTAAGAAGAAGGAGGGTGTCTTCTGTTCTGGGGCAATGCTCCAGATTGAGAGCTTCCATTGAAACTCTATGAACAAGGCTGGTATTCTCAACCCTCTCTGTTAATCACTCGAATGCTGCTAGCGTGACCTCAGAGCCTAGACAACAGGCATCATTTGTTCCAACGGGAACCACAAGTTGTATTTGTTTACACTCTGTTTCCTCAATGGCTGCCGAAATAGCCTCTTCAAGATGCTGAATGTGGTCTCCAGGCATACGCACTGAGTGTATCTAGTGTTCCTTCCCACCCCTTGCTGCCATTTCCTTAAGGGGTACCATTATTCACCTAATGTTTGAACTGCTGATGATTAATAAACATACCCTTTTCTCTCTGCCACAAAATGGGCCTCTCCAAAACAGGTGAGGTGGGTTACACTGACTCAGATTCAGATTCAATGAAAAAAGCCATTTCCAACTTGTTAGTTAGAAGGAGCGGTATAATGCCCTTAATCGTCCCTAGTTCCTAGGTCCTTGTCTATCCTGTGAAGGATGCCTAGACCCAACATTGACACACTACTAACACTATGGCACACAGGTAATGATGGGGCTTGTATTTCCTGTAGGAGAGACAGTATCCACAGGAGAGGATACTGCTTGAGGAATCTTCAGTGACTCTGGTACACAACTCTGGTAGCTTTGCCAACACACCCATTTGCAGCAGCTTCCAAACACTTGACAGTAGTCAGGGCGATATCCAGCTGCTCATGTGTAGCAACCAACTTGTCCTCTGCCTGAGAACAGAAAACACAAAGGGGCTGCATTATGCCTGATGCAATATTTTACAGAACAGTAAACAGTTTATTCTTGGTGCTGTATTTTACAGAATAGTAAATGAATAACTTTATACTGAGCTTGCAATTCTCTTTTAATTTATGTGTTTGTTGTACTTCAAATATTATCAGCAGTCTTTAAGTAATTTATAGCCAAAAACGAGGTATCTATTGTGACAACAGAAAGCTTGGTACAAGTTCTACAGTACCATCATTTTACGATAAATATGGACAATGTACACTGCTACTAAAAGACGGAACTAATATAATGTGATATGTTACTTATTCTTAATAACTGTAAACTACAACTGCCAATTTATTACGAATAGGTTACACAAAACACTCAAATTGCAAAAATCTTTGCAAGTTCCAAAACTTCTCAAAATATACCTTTCTCATGTAAATATATAACAAAATTTGGAAAATGTTAGTTTGTGAACAAGGTACAGTGGCCAAGATTTCTGAAAAGCACAGTCAATCTTATAGCTGACAGAATAACATTACAGAATATGACACATTCCTATAAAGCATAGGTTATGTTTAAAATGGATTATTTAATATTACACAATGTATCTCGACATTTGCGCTAGGTTTGATAAAATTGGCATGAAAAACACATTTAAATTTTATGTCAAATTTTTGTATGTAACTTTTTGAAATGAATTTATGTAGCACTTGTGATTTTACTCTTAATACAAAGGAAATGCTGGGAGTCAGCTGAAATATGTAAGTGTAAGTAAATAAATGTGTGAATTGCACAGATTTTGTATCCATTTTTATACTAGCTTGCCAAAGGAAAGTGCCAGAAGCAAACTACAAACTTTGAATCTGAGATAGCTGAGTGGCAAAATTGTCTGAATGATTACATTGTCATGCTGAATTCCATCTCTGATCATGCACAAGCAAATGCAGGCTAATCCATGATGCACCGTATCCAATATCTACTCATGTATAAAAACTAAATGTATATTCACTACTCTTGTCAGCTGCCAGACATGTAAAGCTGGAAATTTTATTTAAAATGTCTTACAGTGCTAAGTGCTTAAAAATCAACAGTTCTAATTGTGCAATCTTAATGACAGCTATGAAAATCCTCATTTATTTAGTTTGATTTGTGTTGTGTTTGCTTTTATTAGAAAAGTACTTGGCTGCCAGGCCAGTGATATAACTTCCTTTTTCAGACTTGATCCAAAGGGTTCATCTGAAAGGAACTTTTAAAACTACTCAAGCAGCTTGGCCACATTTTAGGAAACAGAATTATGGTCGAATCATAGTAACAGCATCAAATTCTGGGCTTTATGGAAACTTTGGCCAAGCCAATTACAGGTTGGTTCTTTACTGATAGGTTTCTGAATCCAAAGCATTGTCATCCAAACTACAGGAAAACTTTGAAAGAATATAGGTGCAAAAATATTTCATGTACAGAATAAATTGAATTTTTAATTTTTACTTTTGTATGTACAAAAAGAATAGTAATTAATATCTATCTTACAGTGCAGCAAAAATGGGTGTTGTTGGACTCAGTAATACACTTGCCATTGAGGGAAGAAAATACAACATCCACTGTAATGTCATTGCTCCCACAGCAGCATCCCGACTTACAGAAGATATTCTCCCTCCAGGTTAGTCCTGCAAAAGCACATATGTACATTTTTTTAACCCTAAAATTGTTTTGTACGTATCATAGCAACTTGTGTTTATATCTGGCACCTCATGACATAATAGAATTTGTGTTAACTGCTACTAATGGGACAGATCTTACACCATCTTTAGATCTGTTCAGTTTTTCAGTTATTGAAAGGGTGAATGTTGGATAGTATAGTAATAGATTTTATGGTATTATTTTGTTGCAGACTTTTTTGCAGAACTTCGCCCTGAATTGATTGCACCTGTTGTCGCGTGGCTGTGCCATGAAGAGTGTGAAGAAACTGGTTCAATTATTGAATCAGCAGCTGGTTGGGCAGGAAAATGCAAGTAACATTTGTACACACATGATTTATTTTGCTGTTGACATTGCTCCTCTGCCAATTTGAAGCCATTCCATCTTGTCTTACCATGTGCCCCTCTCTCTGTTCTCACACAGTTATTACACTCACTTGGTAATGTGCTTTGTGTATTCTAATATTATCTGCTTTTAAGAGTTTCACTCATGTTGCTCCTTTCAGCAGCAAGGTAACTATAACCAGCCACATGTCTTTAAATACATTCCAGTATGCTGCATCTTCTTCCCATAGACTTCGTTCCTCCTTTTTTACTTGTTCATTTATTTCTGCAGAACTGAAAATATGAGCAAGTTAACCACACATTTGGTCAAGTAATGGTTACTGTTAGCAGTATTTATGTCTGTTCAACTTTCGGGTGTATGTTTGTATTCCAGATTAACTTGGAATCTCCAAACAGATTCTGTATGCACTAAATTATGCACCTTTTATATAAACTTACAGCATACGTGAGTGATAACATGATCCTCAGCTCCTGTTATGCATTTTCTCATTGCCACATATCATACCGCATAATGCTTTCGGGCAGCTTCACTGCAGCAAAAGAGTTCTTACAGGACGTTTTAAAAAAACTATGTATCTTGCAGACTGATTCTCAAGAAATTGGGTGTAATGACAGGGCCAATTATTTACAACACTAAGCAAGACTCACAATAGCTCTATGTACATGGAATAAAACTGTTCAGTGCACTGTCGCCTACCTCATTACAATCCTTCAGATGTGTTCTACATAACAGACTTAAAAAGAAGGCTTTCTATGCCATCAATGAATTTTTTGATTGTGCAAAAGTTGATCTAAAATTTTAACTCATACTCCATAGGTTTTTATGCAGATCTACGTGATTAGTTGTTTTCTGTATTATTATTATTATTATTTTATATGTATTATCCAAATAGTACCAATTATTAACATCATGCACAATGCTCGAAGATGAAGTAAGTAAATATACTCTCCATCTATTCTTTAGCCGTCTCTGATATCTGTGGTAACTGGTGGTAATGAAGCAATTACTCGATAGTATAGGGAATATCAGCATATTACAGCAAACACATTGTAGCTCAAAATTACTAAAAACAAACACAAATTACCTTTATTACTTGAAGACAAACTGACACTGTGATAAACATATTTCTTTAAGCAGATGCTGCCACTTACAAAGAACATCCAGAAATGAAAATAAGTGATACACAGAAAGCACATGGCATAAAGTATATGCTACACTCAAGCACAGTCAGTTTCGTTTATTTCCTGAACTAGAAAAAAATGAAGATTGGATGTAGCAAATATGCGATATAAGGTCTGAGAATGATAAGCAACTCATTGTTCTCCTCTTCTGTGATGTACTTTGTTTCTTTGTTCGATTTATGCTTAATTCTTATCCTGTGCAAAGAAGCCAACCTATTCCAGTCAGACTTTGTGTCACATTTTCTTAATTCTCATATAGAATGGTGATGTCATCCACAAACTATAAAATTTCTTGTCATTCATTATTGCTTTTCAACTTTTATTACTTGAACTTGGGGTTTATATATGTTATACAGTGAAACCTCTATATAACGTTTTTCAAGGGACCACAAATTCTGAACACTGTATAGAGGAAAACACTATAAAGAGGAAGGCTTCCAAATAATAATTATCGGGCATTACTGAAGATCGGGATACCACTAATAAGCTTTGACAAATGGTGCCATAGATTACATTTTAAATTTTCACAACACTGTAATATGATGATATTCATTGCAAATTATCAATGTAACAAATGATTAGTTTTTTGTGATTAAAACATGGAGCCCAGTAGGTGGATGGGTGAAAGGAAATGGATGAGTTTGTACTGTAAAAAGTTATAACAGATTCTTAAGATATGACACCATTGTCCAAAGCTGACAGGTGGTATCCTGTTCTTCAGTTGACCCAATTGTAGAATATGAGCCAAATTTTGTTTATGATATACTGAACATACTACATAAAAACACAGTAAATGGTACAGACTAAAAAAAGAATTAGTTACAAAAAAATTACTTTAATAATTAAATTATGAAATGGAACTTAAATTTGCACAAACTCTAGGAACCTATGCAACCTGAAAATCACATACCTACGATTTTTAAAATATTCAAGCACGCATGTTTGTTTTCTATTTCTCCTAGACACTATGGCAATCTTTTCTTGCTCCAAATGATCAAGTTGAACTACTGTTCTGTCCTCAAGTCTATGGGTCATCATATATCTCCTAAATGTTTCAAAGCCTTCAGCTGCCTTAGTATATGAAGGCACAGGGTCATCTTCCTTGTCACTGTCACTTTCACTTTACTATTATTCTCCAAGCCTCTATCTGCAGTCAGCTCCTCAATACTTTGTACTCCTGTGGTTGCCACATTGTCATCCACAGCCACAAAGCCCTCAAAAGTGACAGAATCAGTGCCTATTAATTCCTAAACCTCTTGCAAATCACTTGCAACATCTTCCACAGGAGCTGCCATCTGATTCTGACAGAATCCCACATTTTTTAAACAGTTTTCAATAGTCTCAGCACTGACTCCCCTCCACGAGTACATAATTAAATTCATTGCCTGTAAAAGTAAAATACTTTCACATTTCTCAGAAAGATACATCTGGTGGATGTGCCGCACATCTGTCCACAAACAGCAGCACTTTTCTTGCAGCACTCCCCATTTTGGCATCAAATTCTCCGAGAAACTGAAATGGCGCCAAAAAGATTGTAAGCGGAATGTGCGTCACGTGTTACATGATCGGGTTCTGCCGCTGACAAATGAAACACTCTGAGTGCGGGATTTCCGAGCCGGTGCCAACTGTGAATCCACAGAACAGAAAACGATGCGTCTAGATCCAGTCACTTAAACGTTATAAAGAGGTAAATAATTGACCAGGGTTCCAAAAATATGAGTGTTACATGGAGGAAATTGTAATATAGAGGAAACGCAGTAAAGAGGAAAATTTAACATTGTTTATATGGGCTTTTAGTCGGGACCGAAAAAAACGGACGTAACATAGAGGAAAACGTTATATGGAGGAATGTTATAAAGAGGTTTCACTGTATGTTATTTACCCATAGCTGTATTCTGTCCCTGTGCACTTCTCAGTGTTAGATATCTCACCTCATCTTAGATTGTTAAAGGCTACCTCTATTGCCACAAATACTGTGATGCTAGCTTGGATTTTCTTTTTTTGTCTCTCCATTTCTAAGAATAAAGGGGGAACTGTTTCACTGGTATCTTCTAAAATTTCTAAAGACAAACATATCTTGAAATTTTCTTTTCTTTTTGGAATGTAACAATATTAGAGAAGGAAAGTTGCTACTCACCATGTAGTGGAGAGGCTGAGCCATGATAGGCACAACAAAAAGATTCACACAATTAAGGCCTTTGTCAACAATAGGCGCGCGCCCGCACACACACACACACACACACACACACACACACACACACACACACACACAAACGCAACTTGCACACAGGTCTGCAGTCTCAGGCAACTGAAACCACACTGCAGATGTGTGTGCGAGTTGCGTTTGCGCTTGTGTGTGTGTGTGTGTGTGTGTGTGTGTGTGTGTGTGTGTGTGTGTGTGTCTATTGCTGACAAAGACCTTAATGGTTGAAAGCTATAATTGTGTGAATCTTTTGTTGTGCCTATCGCGACTCAGCGTATCCGTTATATGGTGAGTAGCAACTTTCTTTCTCTAATATTGTTACATTCGATCCTGGGTTTTCCATTGTTTGATTTGTTTCCTTTTTCCTTTTATTTTTCTTTATTATCATCAGAGTAATGGTTTTGTAGTTCTCAGTTATTCATTTGTGCATTCTTCAGTTCCAGTGATGAAGCTTTTCTGAATATGTAATAGCATTTCTGCTGCTTAATAGAGTGTGGAACTAGATCAGGTAATCTTCTAATTCCTTTGCCTTCTGCCATAATCCAAATGCCTAACTGTCAAACCATTCAGCGTGCAGTCATTCTTGATCGTATAATCATAATGCATTTGTCTTTCATATAAATTTTATCTTATTGAATGTAAGGTCCACCTTCTGTTATGAAAAACATTCTTTTTTCATATAGATAGAAATATATTTCAACAGGTTTTTACCCCCTTCAGTGGATTTTATTTATTTAAATCCTGATCTTTTTATTGTAGGGTTATGTGGTGGGGTTTTATTTATTTGATTCTTTTTTTTCTGTTATGTTATAGGGTTATGCAGGACTCTCTGTACATTATAGTGTGCTTGTAGCTTTTCATTTGCAAGTTTAGCTCTCACCAGTCTTTCTTTATCTGCATTCTCATGAGTTGTAAAGCACACACAAACACTACACATATTTTGCAGAACCTTGTTTGTAAATAACAGCAATCAAACTTCTTCAAACTACAGTGTAACTTTTGTTGTTACGTTCCCAGTCCCAGTTTGGCATTTACTCAAGACGACGCAAAGATTTTGAAATGTGGTTGGGTTTATAAGAGAAAACAATACTTTGCATAACAGCCAGATCTTATATCCAATAATTTTTATCTTCAATCATGGCCAATGCAAGAGCTGAAAAACCAAATGATGAATAAATTTTGTCTTCTTCTATTTGGTTGTGGGTCATCTTTTTCCCATTTTAGAGACGTTTAATGTACACTGGACTTTTATTTGCCCTTTTTATGCAGTCAAGTCTTGCCCCATCAAGACATAGGTGAACATCTTTACTTTTTATACTCTAGAAATTACATTTTGTCTTCCTTTAGCAGTTTTTGTTATGTATTACTATATGTTTTTGTTGCAATAATGGAAATTCAGAACAGCAACAACAAACAAACAGTCTGATTGTATGTGTATCTGCCACCATATTTTCAAATTTCTTTGACATTCTCTCTCTTCCCTTTTATTTTACTTCATTGCTCTTCTTGTTGATATTCCTCGTAATTGACTCTAACCATGCCATCCTCTGCTTTCCATCACATCCTTGCATTCTTGTTAATTTGTTCTTCAGTTGACAAGTTAGTGTTTCTTCAACTATCCACGATTTCTTTGACTTCGCCAGTGATGTACCTGTGGTCACCTCCATGGGCCTCTTTTTTTATTCTTCTTCTGTACGAAGACCAGTGGTCGCTGAGTCAGAAAATCCACACTTAATGTGATTCTGTCTTAATTCAGCTGTATCTCACTGTCATATGTGCTTCCTTTCCTCCTCCTCCTCCTCCTCCTCCTCCCCCTCCTCCTCATCTTCATCCTCATTCTCCTGCACCACCATCACAAGAAGATTACTGGATTCATTCACTTTTTATCTCCTTACAGCTTGTTACTTCATGTTCTCATATTTTCTACCAATTATAATGTTGTACATGAATTTCTGGTGTGACCATGCTCTGTCTTTGTGTGTCTATCATCCCCTTGATCCGAATCCTTGGGAACTAGTTCGCTGCTGATTGTTCTTTTTTGGGAACTGTTCATTTTTACTTGTTCACCGTTCATTTGTGCTTGGTATACGGTTCTTATGAAAAACTGAAAACTAGTAGTGTAGGTGACTGAAGAATGGAGGGCACCAAGAGGGGGCACTTATCTCCCCCCCTGGAGTATAGAGTTTTTATTCATTACAGAATTCTTACACACTTTTAGAAGTAATTTCTGTGATTCTGCAGAACCTGTCGTTTAGCCAACCGTAGCCTTGTGTAGATGATCGCAGGGAAATAATATAGGGTGGCGCATGGAAAACCGGCCCCGAGTACAGGACTGCTTGCCAATTACGGATGATGTGTTGCTGGTTACGAGAAGATACAACAAACAGACAAACATGTAATAATCAGGCAGCGTAGAAATAACAAGCTAATGCACGCAACAATTGCGAAACAATCGATGACGATGTGTAGAGAGCTGGAGAAGAGAACATGAAAATCTCACGCGACGCGCATGGGCTATAGCTCATGTAGTCTTGTAAACCTGTTGGTGGCTGTTTCCCAACTTAATAGACCACAAGTGTCTTGTATAAAATTCTTCGTTTCGACTTCCACTACATAGCTATGCTACGTTGTAAACAATAATCGTTTACACCCTATATATACTTCACGTTGTCTCTGAGTTCATAGGCGAAGTAGAGACTTCATGGAAGCATAAAATAAAATGTGGTTTTCTCATACTTGTGTCACATGCTTAGTAAAAATTAGGTTTTTATGTTGCATTGTTAACGTTAATGCAGCAATAATAATAATAATTAAGTTTGCAGTAATAAAGTTTTTGGTTTGAAAGCACCTTCTGAACAAATGTTTTTGAGATAATAAGTAAATATGATTTTATGGCAATCTATGTCTTTTCAAATGGAGAGGCACTGCTTTTCCTACTGAACCAAAATGACCCACAATCCACTTTTTTTTTTTCAAAGAAACCGAACTAGCAGGTAATGCAAATTGGAAACAACCGAACTTAAAAATAAGTAGAGCCTTCCTAAATGTAATGTTTTGTATATGAAAGATACACGAAAAACATTTTATATGAATTTTCTTACACTAAAAATTAAGCAAATTATTGAAAGTTAGCCGCTAAATCAAGTCGATGAAACCAAAAAATATATGAATAACAAAAAAAACCTGCCTTGTTATAAGTATGTCTTCTGCTGTTCATCGATATAATGAAGTGAGCTGATATGCCCTTTTGTTACCTGAAAAGACGTACCTGTTACATACAACGTAATTTTTATGTGATTTACTTAACTATAAAATACTTTTTGATAACCGGTCATGGACGCTGAATAGCCAGAACCAAGTGCAAGAACAGTTTGGACACATGTAAAATAGGTGAGCGCAGTGAACGAAACGAACAACTGGATACTGAACTAACTATGAGTAATCAGCAGTGGAACTGAGACGGGTGGTCATGCGAAGAACGACGAGTGCGGCCGAGGGAGACCGAGACCGAGACTGAGACGAGCACGCGACCGAGGCTGGAACGAGAACTGCCGAAGTGACCGCCGTGACCGAAGTGAACTAGTGAACTATGAACTGATCATTCCTTGTTCCCGGGAACTATAAGTAGACCGCCGCGACCGAAGTGAACTATGAACCGATTGTTCCTCGTTCCCGGGAACTATAAGTAGACCGCCGCGACCGAAGTGAACTATGAACCGATCGTTCCTTGGAATTCGTTCCTCGGTTGTTTCGTTCATGGTGGTGAACCGTTCCTTTGCACCCGTTCGTACGCGAACTACCCATCTCCACTATAGTACTTTCTTTTCGGCCTTTGTCAGTATCCAAGTCTGTGATCCATACAAGACTATGCTCTATATGCATCCCATTAATGCCTACAAGATTTTTTAATATGGTATATTACTCATCATTACTAGGCTAAGACCTTAATCCACACATGAATATACTTCATAGTCCAGTATATGATTCCTAAATCTTTACCTCATGATATGTTCCCGTTTATTCCTCTTTTTCCACTCTCCAAGTTCTCCATATTTTATGGACTGTAAGACGCTACAAACTATAAGAAGCACCTGTAACTAAAACAAATCTTAGTTTATAAAACTGAAGTAACCTTTAAAATGTCTGAAGATCATCATCTGAACTTCCGTTTTCTTCTCTTCCTTCTTTATCTTCTTCCACTTTATCATCATCATTATCATCTTCATATATAAGATGGTCTTCACTACCATTGAGAGCATTACTTATGTCACTCTTCTTGAAAGATTTAACAATAATGTCTTGTCTCACTCTTGACCACTACTGTTTTATCCATTGGAAATTTGAACACCAGCATCCTGTACGTATGGCATCGTCTGACACCACCGCTACAACGGTTCTAGCCCCATCAGCTCCACCAACCCCAGTCACCTCTCAGAGCCGGAAGACTACACGTGCGCTCTTGACTGTGGTGGACACTTCCCTACCTGTTGCTTCTGCACCCCACCTACTTTGGGAGCACCCCCCCCCCCCCCCCCCCCCCTCACTAGGAAGGGTCCCTTGGGGTCATTCTCTTCCCAGGTCTCTGCTAGTGGGAACGATGACACCAGTCAGTGGCTGAAGAGCCGAAAAGCAGCTGGTCATAGGGCTTCATGTTCATTCCCAGTCCTGGAGACTGAATCAATGAAGTCCTCCCAGCAAGGGAAACCCAAGGAGCAATGAGAGAAATCAAAAAAGAAGATCCCAAGGACCAAGGGAATTGCAGTGGTGCCCCCACCACAACTACCTACAAGCCCTGCATCTGCGGATGAGGCAGAGATTCTGGCATCCACTGAGGACCTAGATCTCGCCGGACCCTCAGACAAAATAGATATAGACTGCTAAGGCTATAAGTCGGTGGCAGCAGGTGACCCTGAGGTGTAAATTGCATCATTGACTGTTCCATGCCTTCCCAGTCTCACAATGATGTCATCCTCTAGTGGAATTGCAGCAGTTTTTTCACCTCCTGACTGAGCTGCAACAATTGTTAAGCTTTACACCTGCTCTCTGCATTGCCTTCCAGGAAACCTGATTCCCAGTAATGCGGACCTCTGCCCTCCGTGACTATAAGGGATATTACAGGAACCGTAGTGACTATAATCGAGTGTCAGGTGGAGTTTACGTTTATGTCGTAAACTCAGTCTGTAGTGAAATTGTGCCCATTCAAACCCCTCTTGAAGCTGTGTCTGTCAGAATACAGATGACACAGGAAATAACTGTCTGCAATGTATATCTTCCTCCAGATGGTGCAGTACCCCTGAATGTATTATCTACACTGATTGATCAATTCCCTAAACCTTTCCTGCTTTTGGGAGATTTTAATGCCCATAACCCCTTGCGAGGTGGCACCGTGCTTACTGGGCGAGGCAGAGATGTCAAAAATTTACTGTCACAACTCGACCTCTGCCTCTTAATTACTGGGGCCACCACACATTTCAGTGTGGCTTGAGGTAGTTACTCGGCAATTGATTTATCAGTTTGCAGCCCAGGACTTGTCCCATCTATCCACTGGAGAGCACATGACGACCTGTGTGGTAGCAACCACTTCCCCATCTTCCTGACACTGCCCCAGCATCAGGCACATGGACGCCTGCCCAGATGGGATTAAACATGGTGGACTGGGAAACTTTCACCTCTGTTGTCACCGTTGAATCTCCTCCACACAGGAACATCGATGTGATGATTGAGCATGTGACTACAACAATCATCTCTGTGGCAAAAAACACGATCCCTCTCTCTTTACGGTTCCCTTGGCAAAAGGCAGTCCCTTGGTGGTTGCCAGAAGTCACTGAAGCAATTAAGGAGCATCGGTGGGCTCTACAGCAGTATAAGCAGCACCCTTTCCTGGAGCACCTCATAGCCTTTAAACGACTCCATGCCTGCGTTCACTAACTTATCAAACGATGGAAGCAGGAGTGTTAGGAGAGATACGTCTCAACGATTGGGTGCCATATTTCATGTTCCAAAGTCTGGGCAAAAATCAAACGTGTTGTCGGGTTCCAGACCCCAACAGGTGTTTCTGGTGTTAACATATATGGCATGTCATCTACCAACACAATCGTTATTGCTGAGCACTTTGTGGAGCACTATGCTCGAGCGTCTGTGTCAGAGAATTACCCTCCAGCCTTTTGTACTCTCAAATGGCGGGTGGAAGGGAAAGTCCCTTTGTTCACTACATGCCACAGTGAATCCTATAACGTCCCATTTACAGAGTGAGAGCTCCTCAGTGCCCTTGCACATTGCCCCCAACACTGCTCCTGGGCCAGATCAGATCGACAGTCAGATGATTAAACATCTCTCATCTGATTACAAGCGACATCTCCTCGTCATCTTCAGCTGGATCTGGTGTGATGGTGTCTTACCATCGCAATGGCGGTAGAGCACCATCATTCCGGTGCTCAAACCCAGTAAAAATCTGCTTGATGTGGATAGCTATCAGCCCACCAGCCTCACCAACGTTTTTTGTAAGCTGCTGGAACATATGGTGTGTCGGCATTTAGGTTGGGTCCTGGAGTTACATGGCCTAATGGCTCCATGTCAGGGCGGCTTCTGCCAGGGTTGCTCTACCACTGATAATCTTGTGTCCCTTGAGTCTTCCATCTGAACTGCCATTTCCAGACGCCAACACCTGTTTGCCATCTTTTTTTTTTTTTCTTCTGAAAAGCATGTCACACAACCTGGCGACATCCTATACGTGCCACATTATACAAGTGGGGTCTCCGAGGACCGTTCCTTGTTTTTATCCTAAATTTCCTGTTGCATTGTACTTTCTATGTCCAAGTTGGTGCCTCCCATAGTTCCCCACATATCCAGGAAAATGGGGTCCCACAGGGCTCTGTATTGAGTGTATCTTTATTTTTAGTGCAGCAGCTGTAGGGCCGTCCGTCTCACCTTCTCTGTATGCAGACGACTTCTACATTTCGTACTGCACCACCAGTACTGGTGTTGCTGAGTGGTGCCTACAGGGAGCCATCCACAAGGTGCAGTCTTGGGCTCTAGCCCACGGTTTCCAGTTTTCAGCCGCAAAGTCGAGTATTATGCACTTCTGTCGGCATCGTACCACTCATCCAGAACCAGAACTTTACCTTAATGATGATCCACTCACTGTAGTGGAGACATATCAATTCTTAGGACTGGTGTTTGACTCCGAATTGACTTGGCTTCCTCACCTTTGTCAGCTTAAGTGGAAGTGCTGGCAGCACCTCAATGCCCTCTGCTGCCTGAGCAACACCAACTAGGGTGCAGATTGCTCTACACTGATGCAGCTCTACAGAGCATGTACCGAGGCCATGAAGTGGTTTACACTGACAGCTTGATGGCTGATGATCTCGTCAGCTTCACGTATGTCCATGGAGGACATATTGAACAGCATTCCTTGGCGAGTGGCTGCAGTGTTTTCACTGCAGAGCTGGTGGCAGTGCTGCTATAATGTTCTAGTCTCCCAAACTGTCAGATTTCACCACCACCACCATTGCTGTTTTATTAGTTGCTTGGTTTCTTAATCATCTTCATTAGCTTACTGTGTGAGCATGTAAAGCTGACACAGGTGGGTAGCAGTGGTGCCGACTTACAAAAAATATCGGGGGCCCCATACTGAGGAAATTTTCTAAATTTTAGATGAAAAATAGTGAGTTGTAAAGTTTTTTAAAGCATTTTAGAGTCATATGATAAACATTAGAACCCCGAAAACTGGACTCTCGATAACTCGACACTCCGGGAAACTCGACAAGTGTGACATGTTTTTTTGGCTTTGAGAAAAGAAACAAAACATAAACACGCACGGTATTTTCATAAAAAGCTAATTTAATTTACAGTAAGAATCATGCTTATAGACAATTACAGAGCAGTGAATATATAGCTCTGAAATGACTCAAATTATGTTTAAATAAATCTTAAACTATCATTAAAACAAATAAACATAAAATATTGCTGTCACACTGTAATAGCACTTTGATGAATAAGTGAAATAGCAAATTTAAGCTTACTTTGAATAAGGCTCAGAGTTCATTAAATAAAAGCAATATCTCAAAATTAAGCTTTAATGCAGTTAATAAACTTAATACAGTATGCCTAATACTTTCAGTCAAAAGTATGTGTTTTAATTGGATTTTACACCCTAAAAATATTTAAGTATTTGAAAATAACTAATACAGTACTATAGTAATATAGTAATACAGTACTAAACTAGTACTAGTATTTTGAAACTGAAAATTTAACATTATTTATGTATTTAATTCTCTATTTTATAAAGATTTTTGATATTGCTCAAAATGCCATTATCAGGTGTCTTTAGAAAGGTGCAAATGTCGACCGTCTGACTGGATTACTGAATATGAAGTTGTTCATGACTGGTCGGATATCCGATTCATCCAAAACATCTTGATGGGCATGAAGAACAGCCAAGTTCAGTCGCTTCTGTGCCATTATTGATTGGAGATATGACTTCAGATGTTTAAGGGTGCTAAATGACCGTTCTGCTATTGCTGTCGTGTTTGTAACTACTTGGAGAAGCTTAATGCACTTCACTACTTCACATAACATCTCTCCAACTGTAGGCTCTTGTGTAATGTACTTTCTTACATCACGCATGTTTTTTAAGACCAGTTGTTCTGTATTAGCGATATCAGCTAACATATTCAAGTGTAAGCGAAGTGTCTCAATGTCTAGGTCATTTTTGAAAAACTCAGTTGATTTTTCCAAATTTGTTTCACCTCTGTTTACTAAAAGCAAGCACTCTTGTTCAACTGCAATGACCTGTGCGAGTCCAGTTGAAGCAAACCGCACAGCAATGCAAGATTGCACCATTTCACAAACTCTAATGTAAATAGCTTTGTAGTATTCCTTTGGGGTTTTGAAAGTGTGCCGTGAGCTGGCTTCGTTGTTTTCGTACTTCACTGGGATACTTCGATTCCGTGGAAGCGAAGGATCGTGAATTTGTGAATGTTTTTCTTTTAAACACAATGCCCATAAGTGTTCAAAACTATCACGCCTTCCATTCAGTATACAACTCAAGCCCTCATATATTGTTTTCCAGATCAGCAACACTTAGATAAGGACATTGATTTTTTTCATTGACATACTCTGCTGGGTTCCTTGCATGGCAATAAAGACATAAAAAGAAATAAGTCTTGAATTGTAACAGTGACTCTAGGTAGCCTGCACATTTGTAACCTGCCTCTGTTTTGTCCTCTGCAGAAAATGTTTCAAAAAACTCTATAAGTTCTTCAAAGTTCTTCAATATTCTCAAGATACTAGAAGCTCACATAGTCCATCAAGTCGGGCAAAGAGGTCGTAGACCAGCTTGGTTGTTGGCACTCTCACAGCATATGCTTCTGAAAAGTCCCATCCTTTTGCTGGATTCCCTTATGGTGTTTATCAAGTCCTTGGCTAAAGCCATAATATCCCTCATAGACCTAAGATGGCAGAGACTGTCTACAACTGCCAAGTCTAAACTGTGAGCAGTGCAGTGCACATAACGTGCTTTTGGTTGTATATCCAAAACTAACTTCTTTAGTCCTTTGAACTTACCTCTCATATTCGAGGCACCATCAAGCACTGTCCTCTTAAATTATCCATTGACAAATCAAGATGTGCAAAAATGTCTTTTAAAATACTAAACAGAGTTTATCATTCAGTGTTGGGGATCTCGTATAAGCCAATAAAGTCTTCGTTGATGATTAAGGAATCATCGACAGTACAAATACAAAATGACTCTTGTTCGTGACTCAAAGAATCACGTGTTTCGTCAACCATAATAGAAAAATGTTCAGTCTTCTTGATTGAAGCCAATCCCTTTCTCAACACAGACTTTCCTAGTAGATCAATGATCTTGTTTTGAATATTGTGGGAAGTCCACTTATACCCTGAATGCCCTAACCAATCCTTACACTCAGGTATGTCATCCTTTCGGAGTTCCAGCATTTGAAAAAAATTTGAGTTTACATCTTTATGCCCTCTAATTGCTAGTCCTTGTCGGTATAGAAATTGCACAGTAGTAAAAATTGTCTCAAGCTAAATGGGCTTTCTTTATATCACTGTCTAACTGTTCATTCAATTGGGAGGCCACACTTCGGTTAGTGATAGAATTTAGCTTCAGAACACCTTCTTTATGCGTAAACGTATTTTCATGAAGACAGAATTTTTCCAAAGCCTTTTTCCAGTTATAAAACCCTACAGAAGTAAATGCATCTTCCTTTTTTTGAAGAAAATTGTAATAGATTTTAGCACCTGCCTCTTTGCATGTTTTGCAAAAACTTTTTCAGTAGATGCTTCATATTCTAGCCATGTATATTTGATCAACCAAGACGACTGAAATGATCTTTCCTTACCAGATTGTCCAGACTTTGGCTGTGAACGGTTCTTGTCAGAAGACACGAAGCAATTGGTGACACAATAATAGTTGGTGGTTGACTTGCAATATCATTAACTTCCAAGCGCGCCTTTTTGGTAACAGGTTTATTCATTGCAAACTTAATTCACAGTACATTAACAGACTAAAGTAAACAAATAAAATATAGTCATATAAAATAGTCCACTCGGTACTAAAGTCAGAATACTAAACTTGTATGCAGCTTGCACTGAATGAAACTATCCACACTGAATGACTGCGACAGCAGGGTGGACTTTATATAGCCACAGCGTCGTAATGTTTTGAAGCATAAAGGCGACCTGAGGTGGAGGGTTCCAGGTGCTTCTGCTCCAGCTGGTGCCATACTTTACCCGAAGGTTCATGCACCGAGACAAATTCTAAGTGTGCCATCAGCACCATAACACTATCATGATTCACACTGCTCGTTTTCAGTTAACCTGCTTACTACCATAATAATTATTTGTTTTAACTCATTACTGAATGTATTTTAAAATGTAACTATTATCAAACAAGGAAAATAAAAAAATTCCAACATAGTTTTATGATTTTACAAAGCATAATATAACTAATAATTTTCGTAAATTATTGGGGGGGGGGGGTCCACTCCCTCCAAACAAATTTTTGAGGGGGCTCGGGCCCCCTCAGGCCCCATGGAGTTGGCGTCTGTGGTGGGTAGTATTGGTTTAATATAAAAACTGGCAAGAATAATTTGTTGATTATGTTGCCCATATTAACACATTCTGTTTACAGAAACACATTACACCATTATTTAACAGTATTCGTTACCACACAGTTGCGTGACCATATATTTCAGCCCTCTTTCCATTCTAATTCCCTAGTTCCTACTAAGTTTCATTTGGAGTGTCTATCTTTCTCTTTAGATTTTCCAGCTGTCCCATTAAATTCTAACACCATCCTCATCAGTTTGTAACATGTTGATTATCTTTTCCCTCATCCTTATGAGTAGTGTCTGGAGATCAGGGGACAATATTATCTCAATAACTTTCAAAAAAGCCATTTGTCATCAGAGAAAGTGTGCCCAAAGCATCCACATGCTGTCAGTTCTTTCTGATTCGTCCATCTTTGCGACAGTTTCCAACCTTTAACAGCAAGAGAATCTCTCAATCCTCTATATATCCCTTTGCCTGTATGTGAAAAGCTGCCAATGGAATGAGGGTAATTTTTTACCAGAAATCTGTTGTCAGCCACGCATTTAATTTCTGCTTAAATTCAAAGCAGGGGTTAGTATCAAACCTGGCACTCCCAAGTGCTGCTCTGCAGTGTTTAACCATATTATATTGTGAATCATCATAGGAAGTTGCTTACTGTTGATAACATTTAATTTGTATTTGTATTTAAACAGTTGTAGATGTCCAGGGGATACTGTGTTTGTTGCATGTTTAACTTTTCAAAGACTTGTCAGTAACAGTTATCTTTCAGAATGAATTTTGAAATGTAGGAGAATAGTACTGGCAGATATGGAACTGTGAGGGTGGGCTGCAATTCATTCCTGGACAGCTCAGTCAATTATAGTGTTGTCTGTCGAAGCTGAGGTTTTGTATTTGATGAGTCCCAGTCTGGCACACAGCTTTAATCAACCAGGAAGTCCAAAACAATTATCAACATTCTAAAAATTCTTTTTTTTAGGATTCTTTGAGAAAAGCTTTTTGAAATTATTTTCATTCATAGGTCACTTAGTAAGAGGCAAGGGAGTCATCCTTCGACAAAAGCTCACCGATGATGTGATTTTGGAAACAGTGCGTGACAAGTGGCCTGAAGTTATAGACATGTCTGGAGCTGAGCGCCTTGAATCTATCCAGGTCAGCCTAAAACTTAATTTTGTGGCAAAACTTTAAGAGTATATTGATGTGTATTTCTTAGGTGATTTTCTGTACTAGATATATTTATTGGCATGGCTGTTGAAACTGTTAGTTACCATTAATTTATCTATTATTTAACTTACGAGTCTTTTGCATGTACACTTTTAAGATGTGATATTTAATATTTTTTTGCATTAAATAAAAGCTGAGAATTTCAAGCATATTATAGTAGGACCTTGATACTTCACTATGGTAGGACACTCGCGCATAAGTGTTCCTGGCTGAAAAAAATGTTGATAGTAGTGGTCTGAAGTAACTCGTGCAGTGGCTTTAGGCCAAGGGGCACATTTATTTTATTGTATTTATTTATTCACCCAGGGGTCATATCACAATGATAAAGGATTTCTCATAATAATAAAATGAAAATAAATAACTGAAAATATATATACGCACAAAATATGTAAGTGTGCCTTTATGAGGATAGGTCGGGTGGTTGGCAATAATGGTCTTGATGAAGGGACCTTCCTTGGCATTTGCCTGAAATTATTTAGGAAAACCACGGACAATCTAAATAAGGATGGTCAGACAGAGCAAACTCTATCCTCCATTCGTGCACTTTACTTTGACTGATTAAACAGTAACGTTGACCAAAAAAGCCCAACTACATAAGAAATTAAGGAGGTGGGACCTTGATACCTGAAGCAACCAGAGATTGTTGAGAGTTTCAAAGAGTACATTAGGCTATGCTATCTGAGAAAAGAGAAAGTAATAGAAGAGAAGGAGAATAGTCAGCTTTGACGTATGAAATAGTGAAGGCAGCAGGGGAAGAACTTGGCAAAAAATTGGCCTAGTCGATATCTTCCAATAACACAAGATAATATGGCACACAGGATAGACAACATTTCTGCATAATTGCTGTGAAGCTTGGGAAAACATAGCATGACAGGACTGTTGCACCTGGTTGTTGTTGTTGTTGTTGTGGTTCTCCACCTGGTATGTACAATATATGTGACAGGTGAAATAATCTCAAGACTTGAAGAATTCCAGTACTAAAGAAGTTAGGTACTGACAGGTATTACTGAACCATTAGTTTAATAAATCACTGTTGTAAAATAACATTAGATATCTAGGGAAAGATGAACAGTTGTTAAGTCAAGCTGGGGGAAGATCAGTTTGGTTTCTTGGAGAGATGTAGAGACGCATGTTAATGCTGATGCTGTGAGTTAGAAGATAGGTTGGAGAAAGAATAATCTACATTGATAACATTTGTAGATTTAGAGAAAGTAAAGGCTGTTCACACAGTGATAATATATTTACCATAAAAAGAATTTTAGAGAAATTATGAGAATTCAGTGTAGAGAGACATGTCACTTTTATTGACTTCAAAACAGCTTTTGACCCTGTGAACAGGACATGATGATTAAAGCTGGATGTCCTAGACATCTTATTAAAGCTATAACAAGCTTATACATGGACACAAATAATAATAAAAGTTGGTAATAACAAAAACTGAAGAAATCACTACCAATAAGGAACTTAAACAAGAGTGTAGCCTGTTACCAATCTTATTTAATGTATATAAAAATGATTTGACAAAAAACTGGGGCCATGAAATTAATCCAGGTTACTGATTAATAGAAATGAGTACATTCATATTCTTATGTGCGCAGATGATGTTACCATTTTGGAAGAAAGTGATGATGAGCTAGAGAAAGCAGTCTGTAAATTACATCAGTTAGCGGGAAGAGAATATAACTTTCAAATATCATCACAGAATTTAGAGTCCCAGTTTGGCATGCAGACTTAAACTGTCAGGAAGTTAAACAAGAGCATACACCTGCCTGCACAGCGAAAAATTCATTATGTTTTGATTGATCGTTGTGTTGTAGAATAAGTCATACCATCAATTGCTAATGTTGCAGGAAGCATCAGGCTCGTTAATGACAGCCTTGGAGGAAATGAAAGCAGGTGGAGCAGTGCCCACTGGACAGGTAAGAATGATGAAAATGTTCTTGTCCTTTTATGACAGTATTGTGAAAACGATAGATTGCTACTCATCGTATAGAGAAGATGGAGCAATCTATCTTTTTCATCATACTATTGTTATTACATCCTGTACTTTCCTTTATTTTTGTGTCTTTATGAGCTTATTGTGTTTCATTTTGAGTGCCTAAATGTTCAAAGCTTGAAATATTTTTTCATATGTTATACTTATTCAGAGTAGTTGGTGGCTGTCAGTTTGCTGTTAATAAAGTCCTATTTTTTACAATTTTACAGAAATCAGTGTCTGGTCAGTACTCATACACAAACAGGGACCTCATCCTTTATGCCCTTGGAAGTAAGTTTTCTCAATATTACAGTATTGTTGCAGAGAGACTGCCATTGCTGTTGCAATTTAATGCATCTAAGATTTGGTAGTGACAATTTATAATCTGGCTTATTAGTGTTGCTACAACAGTGACATCTGTTTACAGTTGGTGCGACAGTTACTGACCCGAGTGACCTCAAATACCTGTATGAACTACATGAAGATTTCGCAGCCATCCCCTCGTTTTGGATTCTCCCTGGCCAAGTTGCTATGATGGGATCTGATTTAATTGGTGATGTCGTTCCTGGTAAAGAGGTCGATTTTTCTAAGGTGTGTGCTATTGTGAAGTTTGTTTTTCCTTTCAGTGTTTTCTGTAAAAGTAGTTTTCTGTTAACATTAGAATCATAAAAAATGTTGCTATGAATTTGTAGCCATGTGAAGCACAGAAAATGATTCGAGGAAAGATACAAATGGTGACAAAGATGCCACAAAGAAAAATAATTGGGTTGTGACTTGGAATTGTTAATGATGAGATCTTTATTATTTCTCATTCTTATTTGTATAGATGTTCTCAGTGTAGGACCATAGCATTCCCTGTGATGTATTTTGATTTTCTTTCTCTTTTACAAAAAGTATTACACAAAAGAATGGAAACAAAATTCACTGACAGTTATATTCTCATAGTTAACACTTTTTGAGAGTGCTCTTATTTTAATTTGTTGTTATTATTTTGTTTGGCCCCTTAAAGAACACGTAGGACCATTAGCTATAATGAAAGTTCATGTAGAATGTAAATACTTTAGGAGTAAAAGAGACCAAAAAGGCATGCCCCTTGCTATCTGAATTTCACCTTCCTTTCTGTCAGTTTGGAAGTGAGAATTAATGTTTCCTCGGTATTTATTGTTTCAGTTTCTCAATGCTACTGACATTGATGACTGAAGATGATTTTTCTAACAGTGTAGAGCAATTCTGGGAGAATGGGTTCCTGTTAAGCAGTAGTGAAGGTTAGCTTCAGTGGGAAGGAGTTTCTTACTGTAGAAGTTCCAGTTATTTGTGGAGGTACTACATAATTTTTCTGCACAGTTTTCATTGGTCTCTCTGTCATTGAGACTGTTCTGATAAATACTTGAAGTATTTAATATGAGTAATAAAGTCATATCTCATTACAAGGCACCCCCAGTTCTGTGTATTTTGATTTGAAGCTCAGTTTCGACAAGAACAACACAAAATGTTTAAGGGCATGACTGGTTTCTGTGATAGTCCTAGTGATCATTGCAAGGTCATCAGATGAGGTGAGGCATGTGATACTTCTCATTTTACCTCATGTTCCTATGTGTATTCCAGGTATTTCTTTTTATCTTGTTTTTTTGATCTTATCAAACGTGCTGAAAAGAAGTGCATGTAACCCATCACTTTACTACACTGCTATTTTTATTTCAAAAGATTCAGAGATTTTTTCCTATGTGTTTTCTCATAGGGGTTGTATTTATTAAAGTATGTTGGGTTAATTTGGTTGTTTTTCAATTGACACTATATTCATACAGCACATTAAACAAGGTGGTGTGACCAATTGAGTCACAGATTATTTTAAAATCCACAAATATGACCACTTTACAAACCGATTAACAGTGCTGCAGAATCATCTTGAGGTCCCAGAATGTTGTGCTTATGAGCTATCATACCATTATACAGGGCTATTACAAATGATTGAAGCGATTTCATAAATTCGCTGTAGCTCCATTCATTGACATATGGTCACGACACACTACAGGTATGTAGAAAAACTCATGAAGTTTTGTGTGGCTGAAGCCGCACTTCAGGTTTCTGCCGCCAGAGCGCTCAAGAGCGCAGTGAGACAAAATGGCGACAGGAGCCAAGAAAGCATATGTCGTGCTCGAAATGCACTCACATCAGTCAGTCATAACAGTGCAATGACACTTCAGGACGAAGTTCAACAAAGATCCACCAACTGCTAACTCCATTTGGCGATGGTATGCGCAGTTTAAAGCTTCTGGATGCCTCTGTAAGGGGAAATCAACGGGTCGGCCTGCAGTGAGCGAAGAAACAGTTGAACGCGTGCGGGCAAGTTTCATGCGTAGCCCGCGGAAGTCGACGAATAAAGCAAGCAGGGAGCTAAACCTACCACAGCCGACGGTTTGGAAAATCTTACGGAAAAGGCTAAAGCAGAAGCCTTACCGTTTACAATTGCTACAAGCCCTGACACCCGATGACAAAGTCAAACGCTTTGAATTTTCGGCGCGGTTGCAACAGCTCATGGAAGAGGATGCGTTCAGTGCGAAACTTGTTTTCAGTGATGAAGCAACATTTTTTCTTAATGGTGAAGTGAACAGACACAATGTGCGAATCTGGGCGGTAGAGAGTCCTCACGCATTCGTGCAGCAAATTCGCAGTACACCAAAAGTTAACGTGTTTTGTGCAATCTCACGGTTTAAAGTTTACGGCCCCTTTTTCTTCTGCGAAAAAAACGTTACAGGACACGTGTATCTGGACATGCTGGAAAATTGGCTCATGCCACAACTGGAGACCGACAGCGCCGACTTCATCTTTCAACAGAATGGTGCTCCACCGCACTTCCATCATGATGTTCGGCATTTCTTAAACAGGAGATTGGAAAACCGATGGATCGGTCGTGGTGGAGATCGTGATCAGGAATTCATGTCATGGCCTCCACGCTCTCCCGACTTAACCCCATGCGATTTCTTTCTGTGGGGTTATCTGAAAGATTCAGTGTTCAAACCTCCTCTACCAAGAAACGTGCCAGAACTGCGAGCTCGCATCAACGATGCTTTCGAACTCATTGATGGGGACATGCTGTGCAGAGTGTGGGAGGAACTTGATTATCGGCTTGATGTCTGCCGAATCACTAAAGGGGCACATATCGAACATTTGTGAATGCCTAAAAAAACTTTTTGAGTTTTTGTATGTGTGTGCAAAGCGTTGTGAAAATATCTCAAATAATAAAGTTATTGTAGAGCTGTGAAATCGCTTCAATCATTTGTAATAACCCTGTATATTCCAAACAGTGAAAATATGTTCATCCTGTAAAAACTTGCAAATTAAATTTGAATCAGACGTACTTTACAAAATGAAGATAACAAATTTTATGGACATAGAAAACAAGTGAAGGATGATCACTTTGTGAATTGACTGACGGTGCTGAAGATTCATTTTGAGATTCCAGACTGTTCTGTGTACAAGCTCTCATATTATTACACATTCCAAATTTGAAAATATTTTTATCCAGTAAATAACTTGTAACTCAAATTTGTGTCATCTACATGTACATCTATACTCCACAAATCACCTTATGGTTTGTGGTAAAAGGTATTTGGTGTGCCAGTCTCACTTACCCTTTTTTTCCATCTGTGAATGGTTCACAGGAAGAACAATTGCTGGTAAGCTTCCTTGTGGGCTCGAGTCTGTCTAATTTTATCTCCATTGCCTTTTTGCAAGATGTACGTAAGAGGAAGCATTATATTGGTTGACTCTTCTAGGAACATAAGCTCTTGGAATTGTAATAGTAAACTGCAACTTGACGCAGAACACTTCTCTTGCAGCAGCTGCCACTGGAGTTGTCAGAGCATCTCCATGATGCTTTTGCACTTACGAATGAAGCTATTACAAAATGTGCTTCTCTTCTTTGGATCTTCTCTATTTCCCATATCAATCCTACCTCGTACAGGTCCCAGACTGATGAGGAATATTCAAGTATTGTCAAATGAGAGATTTGTAAGTTACCTCCTTTGTGAGTAGACTACATTTCCTGAGAATTCCACCAATGAATATCTGTATTACTTGTGATCAGTTTTATGTAATTGTCACTCTTTAAAACACTCCACACACATACTCCTAAATATTATATAGGTGCAACTGCTTTCCGTTATTGTTCTGCTATTGTGTAATCATACATTAATGGATCTTTCTGTCTATCTATGTGCAATATGTCACATTTATTTATGTTGAGGATCAGTTGACAACCATTGCACCAAGTGTTGATCCCTTGTTGGTCTTCCTGCATTTTGCTACAATTTTGTGGTGTTGTGATTTCTTCGTATACGAAAGTGTAACCTGTGAAGAGCCTCATGGAACTTTCGACATTATCCACTAGGTCATTTATATATATTGTGAAAAGTAATGATCCCTTGGGATATGCCTGAAGTTCCTTTTATGTCTTAAGATATCTTTCCGTTGAGAATGACTGCCTTGCTAGAAGTTCTTCTGTCCATTCATGTAGCTGGTCTGATACTCCACACACGTGTATTTTGTTCTTAAGGTAGCAGTGGGGAACTGTATCAAATACATCTGAGCTGGGTTTCATGCAGTCGTTTTCAGAATCCATGTAAATTCCTGCAGAGGTCTTCAGAAAAATGGATGGCTGAAAGGCATTTAATGTGACATCTTCTAGAAGAAGAGCGAGTTCATTTGTATATTTTACATGTAATTGTATTGGTACCCCATCAGGTCTAGCGGCCTTTCCTCCATTGAGTGATTTCATTTGATTTTCAATCCGATTATTTCTTTTTTCGTATATCTGTCATTCTAACTTTTTTGTGACAATTTAGTGGAGAAACTACTGTGCGATCTTCTTCAGTGAAACAGTTCTGAAAAAGATGATTGGTATTTTGGCCTTCTCTTTGTCATCCTCCATTTCAGTGCCATTATGGTCACAGTGCATCTGGACAGAATTGCTCTGATCCATTTACCGTTTTTAACACAAGACTAAAACTTTTTGGGATTTTCTATCAAGTCAGTAGATAGAATTTTACTTTCAGATTTGTTGAACTTTTCACACAATGATAATTTGGAATTCATTTGGTTTTTGCTTGTCTGTAAGGCCTTGGCACTTTTAAATTTGCAGTGAAGCTCTTTTTGCTTTTATAGCAGTTTTCTAACCCAGGTGTTGAACTGTGGTGTGTCTATCCCATCCCTCACAACTTTGCTCAGCACATACCTGTCTAAAGTGTGTTGCACAATATGCTTTAACTTTGTCCATTGCTGCTCCACATTGTCAGTGCTGGAGATAAAATTTTCATGTTGCCAACTAAGGCAATCTCAAATCCATTTCCTGTAGCAGCACTTGCTTAACACTTTCGCTGCGGCTGACGCTTATAAGCGACAAAACAAGCCATGTGCGAGTGCGGCTGATGCTTACAAGCGTCCGCACTCACTGTCGGTTTACTCAGTCGAGTTGCAGCGTCTAAGCTAGCTTCAAAGCATGTAAACTTTTGTTTTGTGTGGTCAGTTATCGAACATATATTGTTCCTAATGTCTGCTAATGAACTGATACCTGGACCTTCCAGTGTGAAAAGGAGTAGGAAAAGTGTTAAATTCACATAGGAACAGCTACTTAGTGTACTAGACGACAGTGATTTTCTGTGTAGTGAGGACGAGGCATACCATGGAGATCATCATTTAGAGGCAGGAGAGGAATTGCAGAGTGATGATAGTGTGGAAGCACAGCTTTCGAATCTGTTTCGTGACAGTTCCAAATCTGACGACGATACGGACCATGACAATTGTGTGGAAATCGACGACGAAAAAGAGCCAGGCGTCCCCTGGGTATCTATCAAAAATGTAGACGGCTAATTCTCTTATACCAGGAGCAGACATGCCACTAAATTGACGATCTCTATCTGAGTAAATCTTAAAAATGCGCATTTGAAGTAAATATAATTTCAAATGAATCCAGTTACCTTTTTCCTTTTTAAGAATTTGCGTTTTGGAATCCAAATTTTTCCTGAATGCAGTGAATTTGTTGCTTGTTTGAATTGTATTTTTTGTTACATTATCAACAAATCAAGAACATTTGAATGACGCCTGTTGACCCCTGTAGGTGTCAGACAGCAAACAGACTTTAAAACATGACCACAATACAGTCGAAGCTTAATTGAAGTAACGCGTCTAAGATGTCATCATTAAGTTAGTATAGAACATGATCCTACAGATCTTACAAGGTCTTGACATCAGCCTGTAGCTCAGGTGTGCTTAGGAGCGTCAGCTCCGAGCGGTTACCTGCCGTTTCATGTGTTACCAGCCCGCACTCGCACATTGCCGGGCTGCACTGGAGAGTTGCGCGCCTGCACCGATGCCGCAGCGAAAGTGTTAAGCAGAATCATCTTCCTGTATCTCTTTATATTCCTATTTACAGCCTTATTCAATGGTGCTGTAACAGTGTTATGATCACTGATTCCCTGTTCTGCACTGGGTCAAAAAGCTCAGGGCTATTTGTCACCAGGAGATCTAAGCTGTTAACTTCACAAGTTAGTTCTATGATTGACTGCTCAAGGTAATTTTTTGTTAAGCCATTTAGAACTATTTCAAATGATTCCTTGTCTCTACTACCCCCTTCTCCCTTTACTCACTTGAGTCTCCCTGCCTGTAGCTGCAGAATTGAAACCATCACCTTAAACTGTAACATGACAGAGAAAATTATGTGAAATTGATCCGTCAGATGTACTTCACAAAAAGAAGATAAAAAATTTTTATGCTATGTTGGAAACAAGTGAAGGCTGAATTTGAAATACTTCATTACTCAGAAGTAGGGGGCAGAGTTTCTTCTTACATATTGTGCTCAAGAGTTGATTAGGAAACTTTACAGTGCTCTCTGGACACGTATGTGAAGCAGCTACGTGTCAAAACATCTCACACAGAAATGAATTATCGTTTAACAAAATTTATTTTGAATATGTGTTTGAAAGCAGAATTTTTCAAATGACTTTGAAGATCAAAACCACACAACTCATTCAGTATTGAACAACATTTTCCAGTACTTACAGACTGTCATATGTAGAGTTTGTCACGCTTTTACATGGCTGTTCCACATGTATGAAAGATATATTATTATTCTGAATTGTTGTTGATTGCCACATCTGTATCTTTGAATGATTCAGTAATTTCATTCATTCCCACATGATATTGCATCAATCCCATTGTTGATGGATGTTGAATGAGTCAAGCTGTACATTAACTGGTGGAAGCGGCCACTACAGGCTTCTTCTGTAAAGTATACTAATAACCCAGTACAACTAGTGATAAGCTACTCACATTGACAGCTATAGAAGTTACACCATCTACATAAAAGATAGCAAATGTGGGTACTGGTATTTCATTCAGTTCCTTCCTAGAAGGGAGACAAATAATTTCAATCAGTATTCCTCTTGAGATATAAATAAACATACTTGGATAGTTTTCCGGTGTGTCTACAGATAACAGTAATTTGTTGCTCAGTACATTATGTAAATTACATGATGAAACATGCCCCTATATTGCTAAAACCACAACTTTGGTTGTTATGCGTATTTTGTGTAAACGGAAGTAGGTAATTTAATGTTAGGTATTTTAATAGTGCTGCATTTATACACAGCAGTAATACATGTTAAGGTCATAAAGGAGATAAACAGGACCACTTTTCTAAATATACTGTAAAAGCTTGAAACTGTGAACATTGCTGTTTGCTATGAATCCAGTTTAACACAAAAATTTGTCTAGTCACAAGCTGCTACGGCCTAGTCATTGCACTTGAGTGTCAGACTTGGAAATTGGATGCGATTGTTACTCACCCAAGTACTAAAAAGTGGTGTTGATGGTGTAACAGACGTCAGATGGATGTAATGAAATAGGAGCTACTTATGAGCTGTAATGAAAATTTTACTTGTGTTGCTGTGCTTCATCTTTCCATCTCTAATTAGAAGCAGAATATTGCTATGGAACTTTGAAATTTAACACTTTATAAGTACCTGTTTGTATAAGGGGCATTCAAAAATAAATGAGCCAATGGCATAATTACAGAAATCAGTACCTGAATGTTAGAAGTATTGACCCTGGCTGTTGAGACACTTGTCCCACTGTGACACTAGGTGGTGAATAGCTGTCTGCTGCAGTTTTAACCAGTTCCGCACATACAGCTAGACGTGGTCATCTGAGGTGAATCATTTGCCCCTCAGAGCCTTTTTAAGGGGACCAAAAATGGCGTAATCACAGGGAGAGAGGTCCAGACTGTATGGAGGGTGGTCAAGAACCTCCCATTTGAATTTCTGCAGGAGTGCCATGACTGTGTTGGCCGTATGAGGCTTTGCATTGTCATGGAGCAGAATGACCCCACGGGTGAGATAGCCTGGTAGTTTTGATTTGATCACTTGGCGAAGGGTAGTCAAGGTTTGTGAGTAACACTGGGCATTCACTGTTGTCCCGTGCTGCAGGAAGTGAACCAGGAGGATGCCATCTTGGCCACAGAAGAACATCAGCATAACCTTTTCTGCAATCGTGTGGATAGCCTTGGCATTTTTTGGTGGTGGTGACCCTGGATGCTTCCACTGGACTCCGTTGTTTTGATTCTGGTTCAAAGTGGTGACACAATGACTCATCTCCAGCCACCACTCGTGCCAGGAACGCATTCCCTTCCTGTGCATGGTGCTGCAGATGAGTAAGACAGTAGGCCATTCGACATGCTTCCTGCACTGGTTGAAGACTGTGGGGCACACACTTTGCACATGTGTATCATTCCTTCATGATGGTGTGAACACTTCCGATGCTCAATCCAGTCACGGTGGCTATGACTTTCACTGTCAGTTGGCGGTCCTGGGTAATGAATGCATCTACCAGCTGGACGATGTCATCAGTAATGCAGTGTGATGTTTCAGACTGTGCATCATCGGCTAACAACACTCATACTTCCCTGAAATGCTTGTGCCAAGCCTTGACCCTTGCAAGGGACCTGCAGTGTTCACCGTACACTTGTGACATTCGTTGATGAATGTCCGTTCCTCCTACTTCTTCCGCTGTCAGAAAATGAACAGTAACTCTTTAGCTTCAAAAAAGGTATGACATCTTGAAAGAAATCACTTTTTTACATGGCACAGTTTTTTATTTGAAATAAGCACATTATTTCATTGGTAATTATCAAATTTAATCCACTGAAAATTATCAATCAAGATCAGACAATATATGCTTAAATTAAGTCAGCATGTGGTGATCCACACGGCAGTGTTTAAAAGATCAACATAAATTACATGTGGTTCTTTGCTGGTCCACTTGTTAAAATCGAGTGACATGAACACCTGACAGTTCAGGAACAGAATTGTTTTTTCAAAAGTATAAAAAGATCTCAATAATTAGTAAAACTTCTGTACATCAATTAAAAATCCCACTCAGAATTAAAGAACTGAAAGCATGCTCCATCAAACAAGAAGGAGAATCCTGCACAAAATCAAAAAAGAAATGTCTGGTAAACAGAATAAAAACAAGTGAATTTTAAGGTAATTCTGCCAGAAGGAGGAGCCACTGGCGCCAAAAGCCTGCCTAATTGTAATCTGAATAGATTTTTTTATCTATCCAATTATCTTATTCTGTCAAAAATTGATTGTTTTCCAAGTAAATTGTAAGTCACTTGTTAAGTCAGATGTTGAATATGTGTGCATGTTAAAGACTGCCCATGTAAACTCTCAGATATTCCCAGTTCCTCACCCTCTGAACTGGTTCTCCAACTTGTAGACTTGAAAGTGGAGTTGAAAACTGCACTGACAAAAGGATTATATGCTGCTGTGGTATGAATATGGATTCATAATGAGTTCAGAGAAGCTAAAAAAGCTTAGGGAAGACCCTGGTGTTTGTGTCTACAGGAGAGATATTTTAAACTGGCTGGTGCCTCTGTGCTTACTGGGGCAGGGTTAGCAGTAGGGTGAGTGATGGTTACCACTCTACAACCGCCCCTGTCACAACAGCCATTCTGGAAAGCGCGTATTTCACATAATGTTACGCTACAGAACATTTATTTGCCTCTCAGTGAAGCTGTGGATACAGAAGCTCTCTGGCCTTATTTCACAACTCTCACAACCACATCCAATAATAGAAGTTTTAATGCATGTAATAAGTCAGTAAAGTAAAGTCACATGGCAAGAATGGATGGGAGACCCCGAAGGGCAAGTTCAGCTGCCTAATTGGGAAGGTTTTTTCCTATTCTCTGCACCTGCAGGCACCTTTCCATCCTGAAATATGAGAGTTGTGAGGTAAGTACATCTATTAAGTTAGGAGACTGTTGTGTGTGTGTGTGTGTGTGTGTGTGTGTGTGTGTGTGTGTGTGTGTCATGTTCATGTTGGAGGTGGTGAATGAAACCCAATTAGAAGAGCTATGTCTCACCACTGTGTATGGCAATACATTTTAATGATGCAATGGGGTCATCCTCCACCACTGTCCTTCCTGACGAACCTCTGCTGGAAGTGGTGAGTGACTTGCATCTAAGTGAACTCTTTTCTGTATAAATTCACCTCTCAGACATGGTAGCTGAACCTGCTGCACAGGTGGCTGGCCATTTTTCAACTCCTTAATGCCATATGGAACTGAGCAAATCAACATTATGAGGGGACGATGCTGCTGCTACTTTTATCACAGGGCACTTTGGGAGGCAGTTTCTCCTGTTAGAACTAGTCAGCCTTTTTTTGTAATTTACCTGCTTCTGTTTGTAATGATGTGGAATTCCGGAATTATTTTCAGCCCTAGTGACAGGAGGGAGCAATACACAGTACTTGCAAAGAGTGCCTTTTATTTTCGTGGAATATGCCCTAGATACGGATTATATCAATCAGTTTTCTTGCAGAATGACGTGTATCGGTTTAAAAATTGTAATTCCTTACCAGAACTCAATAATTTTTGATGACTCCTCCTTTTCAACTTACAGTCAGGTAAGTAGCCCAACATAACAAACTAGGGCATTTTCATGCAGCCATAATTTGTTATAGCTGCATTATTGCCTGCAACACATTCCCACCCCATCAAATTATATCCAAAAATTAATTATTTTACAAATAATTTTACTTGGTAAATTAACAGTACAAAAACAATATCTTAACAGCCTATGTCAATGATGGAGTTTACTTCCGTAAAGAAAAGGAATAATACTCATCTTGGTGCAGGATGATTGGCCCAGGTTATGTTTTAATACGTTAGTCTCAATTTCAATTTATTGTGCAAGGCGAACATGTACAGTTCATTAATCCAGTCAGTCTCCACAAGCAAAGTCCCAAATGGTGAGCCAAAAAACAGACAAAAACTGAGACTTGCAGTTACTGTTGTAATTAAATTCATAAGTTTCTAACAATGAATATATTCCTACTCTTTTTTGTTAACTCAGGTATTAACATTGTCATAGACAAACAATTTTATAGCAGATTTCTTGTGGTGAAATTTTTTTCTGAAATCAGTTATATTGCAGTTTTTTTAATTTTCTTTTTGCTAACATAAAATATGTTTTCTTTCTTGTCTTTCTTCTCTCATCATGTTTAATACAATAACTATTACTCCCTGAAAGTGCTTTAACACTTGTCCACGTGTATATTGTAATGCAATAATTTTTACCCTTCTATAATGCTCTAATGCTTTTCTACATATATACAGTAAATTCAGAAACAAACTGTTTTTTTTTCTTATAAAGAAGCTAAAATTTGTACAATTTTTGCCAATTTATGTTACATACACAATGTAATAGCTCATACTTGATTTTTGCAAGAGTTTTAACTTGTGTAATTACAAAAAATTATGTCAAAGAAGAGCATCCAAAAGTGGTATCCAACTCCACAGAACCATACTAGAATACCAATTTGAAAAAAGAGGTTTTACTTTACTAATCCAAGATACCATATATTTCAGTTGTTTCTATCTGAAACAGTTACATTTCATCATGAGTGTTCAGATGGAGAAGAACCACAGGTGTTTCTGGAGAATTAATGGTTGTCCAGTTTCACCTGTATATAATCATAGAACTTTGTGATGATTATCATTGCATTCACTGCTACTACCTTAAAACTTTCACCACATAGAATAGTAATCTTCCGTAATAGGCACAAAACCGACTTCTAGTCCACTAAGATGTAGAATGAAAGTGGAGTTAAGGAAGGTTGTCTGAAAAGTGGCTCATAAGTAAGGAATTGATTTTCATGGAAAAGCATGCTTTTTGTGTAGTCAAATACAATGCCCTTTTTTCTTTATGTTCTTGAACATATGTTTATCTATGAGCCCAGATCTCCAGGCTAATTGACCCTAGTCAAGAGACATATCTCTAATAACTGCTGAACTTCTGCAGAGATAGAATTTCACCCTTAGAACTGCTTACAAGGACTGGTCAGCACCACACTCTGTTCCTCTCTGCCAGTGAATGTTGTGTGTCCTTCTGTAATTCATCAGAATATTTGGAGTCTTTGAAGTAAATTCTGGTTAATACTAACATTCATATTGTCATGTTTTTAACTTTTCTGTATGTAGACAACTGTGAATGACACCCAAAATCATAAAAGTACATAAATGCTCAGTATGAACTAGTGGATGAAAACTGCAGTTCAGTTGCATAAGAGCAAGAACAGTGGCTTTTTCAAAATAGCTGCTTTACTTCTAATTTCATACAAAGCAGTTTAGAAGTAATTCCCATAATTATTAGTGTGGGGAGATTGCCATTGCTTGCAATTGGTTGTTAGTATACTTTGCAGATATTACTTGCAGTGGCTGATTTTGGCTGTTAATATGTAACTTGACTTATCCAATGAATGTGAATGAGGACATGAATGAATAACACACGTCTGTGACATAAAAATTGTTTCAAAGTTATTAAGTGATTTGTATAGTATTTTCAATGCTGATTTCAGGAAAAATAGTGAAAAAATTCCATCACATACAGTTATTTAACAAAGTGCTTGTCTAGTTTTAGCATTTTTTGATATTTCAGCACTCTAGTGAGTTAGGATTTCCATAAACTGTTATTTAGCCATTTTTATACTAGATATACGTAAAATAAAGAGTAATTAGGAGAAACCAGCAGTATTTTCATGTCAGTGCTTGTCTGTCGTACTGCCCCTTCCCCTGCCATCACCAAGCAGTGAGCTTAAGCTATTGTCCTTCAGTTCACAGTACCCCTTCACTCTGTGGTGTTCACGTGTTGCTGTTACTAGTGCTTCAAAGTAGTGACTGTTTTCTTGTGTTGTGAAGTTGTTTTATGGAAAATGGCTACCAGAGGATGTATAAACTCGCCAGATTGCTTCTGCTACATTTGTGGTAACTGTACCATTAAAAAGCAACAAAGAAACATTTCCGATTTTGTTGAAAATGTATATTTCGCCTTTTTTGGCATAAAGTTAGGCAATCAGGATAAGCCTTGGGCCCCACACAAAGTTTGTTCAGCATGTGTTGAAGAACTGAGGCAATGGTTTCAACATAAAAAGCAGTCCTTATCTTTTGGAATACCATTCGTTTGGAGGGAGCCCAAAAATTATAGTGATGACTGCTATTTTTGTTCTTGCAACATACGAGGTTTCAATTTGAAAAACAAAAAGGATATTTCTTACTCTAACATTCAATCAGCCATTTGCCCTGTTCCTCATGGACCTAAAGTATCAATACCCTCTCCTCCAGATTCTTTGGATGTTATAGATGATCACGAGCCATTGGCTCAGCAAGGTGATAGTGAAGAAGACAGAGATTGCTACGATCCTGGCACAACCGATCCCATTCCATTCTCCCAACCTGAACTAAACGATTTAGTTAGAGACCTAGGCCTTTCTAAAGACTCGGCAGAGGTTTTAGGATCTAGATTGAAAGATAAACATATGTTGGCTCCGGGTACATCCTTTTCTAGGTATTGATTGAGGGAAAAGGAGTTTGTATCTCTCTTCTCTCAAGAAGGTGATGTGGTGGTTTGCAGTGATGTTCCTGGACTTATGGCATGTTTCAAAATAGAATATGCTCCTGGTGAGTGGAGACTTTTTATTGATTCTTCAAAAAGAAGCCTTAAAGGAATACATCTACACAATGGCAATAAGTATGCTTCTATACGAGTTGGACACTCAGTTCACTTAAAAGAATGTTACGAAAACCTTGAACTGGTTTTAAGCAAACTCTGCTATTCAGATTACAAATAGACACTATGTGGTATTTTAAAAGTGCTTTCAATTCCCTTGAGAAAAACCTTACAGGTAGGGGATAAAAATGTTGAGAGGAAAAGCCTTGTGGATCCCAAAAAGGTTTTACTTCCACCACTTCACATTAAGCTGGAGCTGATGAAACAATTTATTAAGGCACTGACAAAAGAAGGGAAGTGTTTCAGATATCTTTGTGGATAGTTTCCTGGTTTATCCAAGGCAAAGCTGAAAGAAGGAATCTTTGCGGACCAGACATTAGGAAACTAATGACAGATCCCAACTTTGTGGACAAATGGAAACAAAAGAAAGGCAGCATGGACATCTTTTAAATTAGTTGTTACCAGTTTCCTAGGAAACAAAAGAGATCCAAACTACAAGACAATCATCACAGACATCCTCGACAACTTTAAGAAGCTGGGCTGTAACATGAGCATTAAAGTTCATTTCCTCCACTGACATCTTGACTACTTCCCTGCAAACCTTGGTGATGTAAGTGAAGAGCTGGGCAAAAGATTCCACCAAGACATCAAAGAAATGGAAAGAACATATCAAGGAAGATGGAAGATCAACATGATAGCGGACTGCTGCTGGATGATAAAAAGAGATGATCCTCAACAAGTCCACAGCCAAAAAAGCAATAAAAGAAGCTTCGACAGAAAGCAAAAGTGTTATTATAAGGACTTATGAGCTTAAAGAGAAATGGAAGTGTACTGGAAATGTAATTTAGAACGTGATTTATAAATAAAATAAAATTTTTATAACATTGGGAAAAATGTGATAAATTGCTTAAATTTTCGTATTATACCCAATAATACTCCCTTCTTTGTGTTGAAACCTGACATGATAGAAAAAAATGTATTGCATTTTTGAAATCAGTGCTGAAAAGTACATAAAATTCAGTTATCAAATTTCAAACAACTTTCAAAAAATATTTTTTTGCAGACCTGTGTAATCAGATCCAGTGCAGTTTAAAATAGAATGTTAAAAAGGGAGTGAAAGACATCTTCCTAGCTGGTTTGAATAAAATCTGGCTGATTGGAAGCCTGGAAACACTTTGCATTGTTTGCAGTCTACTGCATTTTTGATCAAAGTTCCTTCAAATTAATTTCTTTGTACCTCATCCAAAAATTCATCTGTCAAGAAAAGAAAAAACAATATGTTCATTGTAATAAGACCATACATTGTATTTCCATTAGACGGTTTATTATAGTTTCTCTTCTTCTTAACATGAATAACATAAACAACCTGTTGACAAAAATAGGGGGATCTTTATCTTGATCAGTGTGGTTATAGTATACAATATACAAATCTTAACGGGATAAGTCAATAGAAGGAGCGATCTGTATGGTTTCAGGAGAGACAGATGAACAATAATCTTGCAAGTCAGGTTAGAATTATTGCATGCAGCTTGCTGAAAAAGTTAGGGTTTGTAAATTGAGTGTCTGAAATGTACAAGGGACATTTAAATGAAAAAGAGAGAGATGGAAAAAAAAGTAAGTGAACTGTTTATTATTTCGAAATTGTTTGCCATAACTGTTAATACATTTATCCCTCTGTGAGATGACAATATATATGAGAGAGAACGAACAGCTGATAAGAGGGTTCCTGTGAAATTCTGAAATGACTTTGTTCTTTCAAAAGAATGACATGGTAACAGTTATAAAATATGATGTTTACGTGCAAATTTCAGTAATATGCAGCAATTGGAAGGTGGGGCATAGAGTCCATTTTTGTACATTGATTACTACAATGGAGCAGAAACAAGAGCTCGTGTGGTAATAAATTGAAGCTTTTTTTTTATTTGACAGTGTGTTCGCAGGATTTGTTCTCTTGAGTAGCTGTGTCTTGAAATTCTCTTTCTAGGGCACAGCTTTTGCAGTTTTGTGCAGATAAAAGAAAATCTGTCTAAGACAAAAGCTGATCTGTGTAGCCACCAACTATTGCTACCAAAGGAAACACATTTCATTTCCTGGAATGGTTGACAAGGGCACACACCACAGTTACATTTGCAAAAGCTGTGAGAATAACCACAGATTGACGTGGTAGAGCAAGTCTCTGTAAGCTTTTCAAAAGAATAAAAAAAAGAAGGTCATCACTCACCTCTGTGCAGGATTTTGTACCGTTGTACCTGCCCACTAAATGTACAAAAAAATATGTCTTTAAAATGTCTTAAATGCAGAGATTTCTGCATCTCTCTTACATCTGTGATATGGTCCAAACATGATTTCTCATCTCAAAATTTTGTTTGCTTAGCAGTCATCAGTTGCTGAAATGTTCTCGATGAAAAAGCTTCTTGAGGAGCATTTACTAGAGGGTTCGGATAGAATGGAAATGGCATTATTTTTGAAAAATTATGAAGCAAGTTTCACAAAAAGCAGGTACTTCTGTTACTTTCTCAAGAAGCTCTGAGTGATCCTCGTATTATTAGTATTGTAAAGTTTTTTTCTCATGAAAAGTGAAACATGTGTTATAAACAAAATGGAGAAAATTACCGGTGGAGGAGTAATAGTGTGGAGACAGTATTGCAGAGAGAATCACTTTGGGAATATGTGTGAAGAAGTAGTAGTGGCTAGCAACATAGTCCTCATGCAGGGGAATGGAGAGTGAAAAATATTTAAATAATTTCTCTGTATCTTGACATGATTTTTTAGTTTCCTTCAGTGCCTTTCTATTTCTTCTGTTTTCTTTTCGTTTTTAACAACTAAATATTCACTTTTGAATATATTTGTGTACTTTCATAACAATGTCTTACTTTTTTGTAAATGTTAATTTTTATATTGCTTGTATTTGAATATTTAAATACTTCTATCAAAAATTATGCTGTCCTGATAACTGTGCATGACGTCACTGTAAGTTTGTATACTTTACAGGTCCTACATGGAGAGCAATATCTGGAGGTCCTAAAACCTATTTCTACTTCTGGAAATCTTAAATCAGTGGCATATGTTGCAGATGTCCTGGATAAAGGATCAGGAGCAGTTATTCTTGTAAACAGTAAGTACAAAAAAGAAAGTACTTGAAACTGAACTGTATTGATGTAACAGCAAGAGGCTGAATAAAATGCAACAACCTGAATCGATTCCAGTATGAAACTAAACTTCTGTATTTTTGTAATACCTAAATTTTTGCACTCATATTTACCATGTTCACAGATAATTCCTCTAAATGAAGTGCATCTTATATTTCCTCAGTGATTAAAGCACTATATCTATACCATCTGGCGAGCAAGATGTATGAAACAGGCGAAATAGCCTCAGACTTCAAGAAGAATATAATAATTCCAATCCCAAAGAAAGCGGGTGTTGACAGATGTGAAAATTACCGAACTATCAGTTTAATAAGTCACAGCTGCAAAATACTAACACGAATTCTTTACAGACGAATGGAAAAACTAGTAGAAGCCAACCTCGGGGAAGATCAGTTTGGATTCCGTAGAAACACTGGAACACGTGAGGCAATACTGACACTACGACTTATCTTAGAAGAAAGATTAAGGAAAGGCAAACCTACGTTTCTAGCATTTGTAGACTTAGAGAAAGCTTTTGACAATGTTGACTGGAATACTCTCTTTCAAATTCTAAAGGTGGCAGGGGTAAAATACAGGGAGCAAAAGGCTATTTACAATTTGTACAGAAACCAGATGGCAGTTATAAGAGTCGAGGGACATGAAAGGGAAGCAGTGGTTGGGAAGGGAGTAAGACAGGGTTGTAGCCTCTCCCCGATGTTGTTCAATCTGTATATTGAACAAGCAGTAAAGGAAACAAAAGAAAAATTCGGAGTAGGTATTAAAATTCATGGAGAAGAAATAAAAACTTTGAGGTTCGCCGATGACATTGTAATTCTATCAGAGACAGCAAAGGACTTGGAAGAGCAGTTGAATGGAATGGACAGTGTCTTGAAAGGAGGATATAAGATGAACATCAACAAAAGCAAAACAAGGATAATGGAATGTAGTCTAATTAAGTCGGGTGATGCTGAGGGAATTAGATTAGGAAATGAGGCACTTAAAGTAGTAAAGGAGTTTTGCTATTTGGGGAGCAAAATAACTGATGATGGTCGAAGTAGAGAGGATGTAAAATGTAGGCTGGCAATGGCAAGGAAAGCGTTTCTGAAGAAGAGAAATTTGTTAACATTCAGTATTGATTTAAGTGTCAGGAAGTCATTTTTGAAAGTATTCGTATGGAGTGCAGCCATGTATGGAAGTGAAACATGGACGATAAATAGTTTGGACAAGAAGAGAATAGAAGCTTTCGAAATGTGGTGCTACAGAAGAATGCTGAAGATTAGATGGGTAGATCACATAACTAATGAGGAAGTATTGAATAGGATTGGGGAGAAGAGAAGTTTGTGGCACAACTTGACCAGAAGAAGGGATCGGTTGGTAGGACATGTTCTGAGGCATCAAGGGATCACCAATTTAGTATTGGAGGGCAGTGTGGAGGGTAAAAATCGTAGAGGGAGACCAAGAGATGAATACACAAAGCAGGTTCAGAAGGATATAGGCTGGAGTAGGTATTGGGAGATGAAGAAGCTTGCACAGGATAGAGTAGCATGGAGAGCTGCATCAAACCAGTCTCAGGACTGAAGACCACAACAACAACAATCTATACCATACCTGAAGCTGAATGTACTCGCCCGAGCACAACGTGCTGTAGTCACCCCCTTCTTAGTAAGATATCCTTTGCCCTGCATCAATAAAGTTATGTTGTCTAAGTGATTCACTGGTAGCCACTGCTGCTTGTTAATGGACAACAAGAGTGGCATTGAGAGTATAATCAATGAGTAAATTCCTAGACCTCCAGAAAAAGGGAAATGGTGCACAAACATTCCTGTTCGACTTAAAACTACCTAGTACAGGCTGTTGCAGGAAGAATTAGGAAACAAGTACCAGGTCACAAATGTCTTAAAGTGAAGTATATGTCTTAGCTGAGTGATAGAAGAACTTTGCAAAAAGAGGATCAAATTGTAATGGTGTGTGGACTGTCAAACAGTGTACCGACAGGGAACAGACTTACAATGATTCGAGTGGCCTGGTAAAGATAGTTTCTGCAAAGAACTTAACAAATGTTGATTCCATTCCTGATTTGAGGTATTGTGATAGGTCCCAGTTGAACAACTCTGTAAGTTGGGTTAGCATGGAGTTAGATCAGTTGCTTCTGTCAGTAGGGCTGAACATCAGTTTAGTTTCTGTTGATACTATTGGTGGGAGGGTTACGAAACATGGCTTACATCTCATTAGGAAAGGGAAGGAGAAACTGGCTGGATTTGTAGCTGAGTCTGTAACAGTGAGCACTGCCCCTCATGGGAATATCTCTGTGATCACTGGTATGAGGGCAGTGCCTTTTTAGGATAAACTCAGATTTCAGGTTATCAGTGTTAAATAAATTATGATAACTGAAAATTTTGAGGCTGAAACGGTTGAAAAAAAAGGAGACTGAAATAAGATTATTGCATCAAAGAATTACATGACTAAAAATATAGTCAGTAAAGTTCTGGTTGTTCAGATGAGCTGCAGCCTAAATGGCATGTGGATATAATATGTATTCCTGAACAACATTGGACCATTGAAATAGGAGTACTGAATATGGGTGGATATAAGTTAGCATCCAGCTACTGCAGGAGGAAGTAGGACTTTCTACTTATATAAAAGAATGAATACAAACATAGGAGACAAGGTACTGGCAGAAGCAAGGCTGTGAGGACGGGGCGTGAGTCGTGCTTGGGTAGCTCAGTTGGTAGAACACTTGCCCGCGAAAGGCAAAGGTCCTGAGTACGAGTCTCAGTCCGGCACACAGTTTTAATCTGTCAGGAAGTTTCATATCAGCGCACACTCGGCTGTAGAGAGAAAATTTCATTCTAGGAACAACCCCCAGGCTGTGGCTAAGCCATGTCTCCGCGATATCCTTTCTTTCAGGAGTGGTAGTTCTGCAAGGTTCGCAGAAGAGCTTCTGTTAAGTTTGGAAGGTAGGAGACTAGGTACTGGCAGAAGTAAGGCTGTGAGGACGGGGCGTGAGTTGTGCTTGGGTAGCTCAGGTGGTAGAGCACTTGCCCACGTAAGGCAAAGTTCCCGAGTTCGAGTCTCACAGTTTTAATCTGCCAGGAAGTTTCATATCAGCGCACACTCCACTGTAGGGTGAAAATTTCATTCTAGAAACAACCCCCAGGCTGTGACACACAGTTTTAATCTGCCAGGAAGTTTCATATCAGCGCACACTCCGCTGTTGAGTGAAAATTTCGTTCTGAATACAAACATACAAACAATGGTACCTTTAGATTTTGCAATCATTTGCAGCTTGAAGATTGTTCAAAAGAAGCAGAAATTCATTGAAACTGTAAATGACAATTTTGAGTTATTTATGAAACAAAATGATGCATCAATGACCTTCTTAATTTTCAAATAGAATGTGGCAATACTAATCAGAGATGGTAAGTTAATTTTTCAAAGCATCCCTGTTCAAATATGGGCAGAAACAAAATAGGTTAATCCAAATTAAGCTTTGGACAGAGTGGTACGTACATGGTAGAGAAAATATCCAAATAATTGAAGTGCTGCATGAAGCTACTGAATCCATGCTGTTGTGCTGCAGGATAGACTCTGACACCTGTACACATTAATTAACTCATAATAGAAATGTGAGAGCAGTTGCCAGTTTATAAAAATATTGTGTTTGCATATAATTTGACATTTGAACTGTGTGTCTTCAGGGGCGGCTTTGAATTGGATGAAACAAGTCTTGCAAGTCACAGGTCCTGTGACAGTAGCGCATTCGTGAGACAAATTGTGTCACATGAGTAACAGTAAGAATAATAATCATACCATGTGAAAAGAAGGAAAAGAGAACAAACAGAACACTGTGTGGAGACAATGCTGCTACATGTAATTCCTATTCATTTCTGACTATTGTGGCTTAATGGGGAAATGTGTCATTGGGTTATTGATCAGGGCACCACCTGGTGATGATGGAATATTCTAGTTTGTTTATGACTAACGGTTATTCATAAGTACATCTGAGGTATAAGAGGATGGATGCGTGAAAACTACAAGACATGCAGAAAAATGATGTGTATTGGTGGATAGAACAACTGTCCAAGATTCAGTTAGTAATACACACTCTGGTGTAATTCCAGAATGCACTACAAGGGGGCAGGCATGTAAGAACATGTAGAAAATCATCCATGAGTATAGTGACAATGAATTTGTTCATACATGTTGACAGGCCAGCCAGTGAGCAGACCTGCAAATAGGCTGCTGCTGTTGCACCTTTCCAAGCTTTGGAGAGGTGATTTCAGTGAATTGCATACATGTATTGACATTTTTTGTGTCACAAAGGAGCCCATGTTGAGTATCTGTAATTTGAGCTACAAACTTGGAGAACTGCTGTATCCATTGATGTGTGTCTGTTCTGTGTATGACTTGTGGTTTTTGGACAGTCATCTTCTGAAACCCTGGAGGTATATATAAATATGTGGTATGGAAATTTCTGGCATCCTACAATAATTTAGGAGTAAAGGTTTTGAGGGTTTGTGTTGGGTCAAGCGGCTTAGGGGGCAGGGAGCATGAAGGAAGGATGGGAAAGAGTAGCTGGCAGTTCAGAGGAAGTCACCAGGTGTGCAAGATACGAATGTGGAAGGGAGAGGCAGCAGTTGCCCAGGTCAAGAATGCAGCACACTTGCGCTGGAGTCTTTGGGTTTGTGCAGTGCACTGTGGTGGTGATGTGAGGGAATGGTTGGGAGTAGATGACAGAACAGAGGAAGAGGAGACTGTTGGGAAGAAGATGTGAGGGCAAGGTGTTAGCAAAGATTGAGACCAGTAGTATTATGGGAATAAAGGATGTGCTGCAAGGAGAACTCCCATCTGTGTAGTTCAGAGAAACAGGGGCTGGGGGAAGGATCCAGATGACACAGGTTGTGAGGCAGCCCTTGGCCACAGTTTGGCAGTGGCCATAGCCTGGAATAGGATGTCCTGGGTGAGTGAGTGAGACAAGTCTTGCACCTAGGCCTTCCACAGAGATATGACCCATGTGACGAGGGGTTGTGAATTTAGGTGGCATTGGGATAAATCAAGATATTGTGTCGGTTGGGTGGGCAGTGGAATAACAGTTTGGGAGAGGTAGGGAGGATTATGTGTAGGGGTCCCTCATTTCCGGGCAGGATGAGAGATAGACACAGCTCTTTCTAAGGACTTGGTTCAGTTGCTCTAGTCCATAATGATAGCAGGTGGTGCTCTTTTGAAGCTGGTTCTTGGGAGTAGTATGGCCATCCTGATTTAGGTTTTCTGTGAGTTTCCTAAATCGCTCCAGGCAAATACCAGGATGGTTCCTTTGAAAGGGCACGGCCGACTTCCTTCCTCGTCTTTTGCTAATCCGATGAGACCGATGACCTCACTGTCGGGTCTCCTCCCCCAAACAAACGAAACCAATCTTGGGAGTAGTAGGAGGATTAGCGGTATTTGAGGGTAGGGCATGGGAAATGGTTTGTGGACTGTGAAACCCTTTGTGATACCTTCAGCATATTGACCAAAGGAGTTCTCATCACAGCAGATATGCTGTCCATGAGTCACCAGCCTGTACAGGAGTGATTTTTTGGTGTGGAACGGATGACGGCTGTCAAAATGTTTGTACTGTTCATGGTTAGTGGGCTTGATGTGGGCAGAGGTATGGATGGAACCATCAGAATGGTGGAAATCAATATCCAAGTAGGTGGCATATTGGTGTGACAAAGACCAGGTGAAATGAATGGTAAAGGTCATGAGGCTGCGAAAGAATGAGGATAGGGTGTTTTGATCCTGGCTACAGATCATGAAGATATCATCAGTGAACCTGAAATAGACAACAGGTTTGGGACACTAAAAAATTTTTCATCAGCTGACGCATAAACAGACTGGTATAGGAAGTTGCCGTCTATGAGCTCATGGCCATGCTGCGGATTTGTTTGTATATTTTCCTCTCAAAGGAGAAGTAGTTATGTGTGAGGATATAATTGGTTACTTACATAAGAAATGAGCTACTGGGTTCGGAATAAGAATAATGTTGGGAGAGGTAGTGTTTAATAGCAGTAAGGCAATGGATGTGGGAGATGTTAGTGTATGGGGAAGTGGCATCAACCGAGATGAGTATGGCTCTAGATGGTTATGGGGTAGGAATGGTAAAGAGTTGGTGAAGGAAGTTCTTATTTTTAATATGATATGCTAGGCTGTAAGCAGTTGGTTAGCGGTATTAGTCAACAAGAGCTGAGGTTCTTTCAGTTGGAATACAATAACCAGGTACAGTGTGGGGTACAGGATTGTTGGGTTTATGAGTTTTGGGAAATATGTAGAAAGTGTGTGTGTGTGTGTGTGTGTGTGTGTGTGTGTGTGTGTGTGCGCGCGTGTGTGTGTTTGTGTTTGTGTGTGTTTGGGGAGGGGGGGGGGGGGGTGCGAAGGTAGATGATTCTGTGATGGTTCTAATGATTTGAATATGGATTGAATATTATACTGAACTTCTGGGATGGGATCACTGTGGCAGAGCTTGTAGGTGGAGTAGTCAGACAGTTGTCAGCTAACTTCTGTCAGCTAGTCACTGCAATTTGTGGCGACAGTGATGGAGCTTTCGTCTTCAGTTAGGATGATTAAATCAGGATGTATCTTGAGATTACCGATTGCTGTTCTTTCTTCAGTTCAGAGGTTTTATGTTCTTGGGAAGGAATTTGGGGAAGGATGGTGAGGTCTAGTTGGAGGTAAGGAGTTGGTGGAAGATAACCTAGTGGTGATTAGGCAGGAGGTCATGGTTGGATGGCAGTACAAACTGAGAAATGCAAGGTTAAATATTGGGATTAGGTTGGCTTGGTTGGAGGGATTGTTACTGTGTCAGTGTGTAAACGAGAGTCCTATTTACATTTAAGATGTTACAACAGAGTGAGCCACTGTACAAGACATCAGACTGTGTTTAGCTAGCTTCCTTTTGTGCTATTATTCCAGTAGACCTGCTGTCCAGCACATCAGAAAAATTTACAGTGAACATAATAGAAGATTTTGCAAATTTTTAGTCTTGACTTTTCACATTAGATTCTAGTCAGTCTAGTCTCACATTTGCTGTGTGCTGTTTGTTTGATGATTCCTCTTTACTGGGTTTTGCTTGAAACAACAGTCAACGCCTCAATCAACTCAAATGCTTGTGGACAAAGTGAGTATTAACAAGCCAAGCAAATCTGGTTGTAATCTGCTGGTGCCTATACATATAACAATATGCACGCAAGTCAATACCTCGCTTAAGGCACCGCAAAACCATCCAATTCTCCACAAAATAAGAGCAACAACCCAATTACCTCTGGGAGTGCTTTCCAACAACTAGCAGGATGGTATGGACGAAATTCATATAATTTTCAATATAATCAATTACACCAATGACTACCACCAAAACAAAGACGTGGCTCTACAGTTCCTTTCATGTTGTACATAAACGATTACCCTTCCATATGACACATAAGTGATTAATCATTACTTCCTCCCACAAAATATTACTATCCAATAAAGATCTCCCTTGCCAGTACTAAACAATTCATAGGAGTGAATGCTACTTGAACAAAGTCAGTCATAAATCAGTCTTAGGAGAAAAAACTCTTACAACCACAACAGTTAACAGTAGTTTCTATAAGTGTACTTATCAGAATGTCTGGCCTCACCATATCAGAAATCAGACTTCAACCAAGATGGACTATGACCTGTCATCTTCTGATGAACTGATTCCTGCAAAGCTCATACATGGACTGCCTTTCTTCTCAAGTAAAAGTAATTTGGAACCATCATTGTTAACAAACATGTTATGCCACCTTGAGTTTTGACAATGATTTCATTGTTATTATTGGGCTTCAGCAAGCTCAAGCGGCTGCCAGCTACTCTGCAGTGTCATTACATCTCTGGTTTTTGCAGTGACCAGTGGCTGCCTCACTGCTTCATGCACTAGTCTCCTTTTGGCCTCCAGTGAAATGTGTATCTAGAATGTTGTTACAGCAAACATACACAATATTTAATACACATATTTTTACATACAAAAACCTTGTTTCCTGACCCATATGCATACGGATGCCTGACAAGACTAAAGACATACGTTTCTGAATTGGTGCAGATAGATATGCAGGAATTCACTGGGGATAAGTTGTTGTTGGGTGGGAGGGGAGAGGCAAAACAAAAAATAAAAGTGCAAACTAAAAGAGATGTGGGTAATGGCCAAATGAAAGCAATAGATGATTGTAAATGGACCTGTGGGTAGCAAGGTGTGGGTCTGGAAAATGAAAATGCAGGAAGAAATTGTGTTGTGGTCTTGAAAGTAGTCACCCGTTCCTCCCAACACAACCGCTTGAACTTCAACATGGTGTCAGTATATGGTTCCCAGTGGAATCCAACTCAAGAAGAATGAATAAGTTAATAAGTTAGTACTGTATTATTATGCCACAGGAGCACTGAGATTTGTTACAAACAGAAAGAACCATCAAAATGTAAATACTGAAGTTGCTTAATTGACAGAAGCTGCACTTGTAAAAGGTTGTACATGCACACACTCCTTGTATGTGGTGTGTACTCACTACCTATGATTCAGTGGCAGCTGAATGGGTTGTGTGTCCTCACTTTCTGTTTATTGTTCCCGTCTAGGAGTTTCCATTATCATAATGGCAGTTTGGCAGTTGATTTAATGCAAACTGTAGTAGTTGCTGTTCAGTCTTTGATCTGTAGCTTCTTCTTTTACAAAAGTTCTTTTTTTTTTTTTTTTATTTTGCTCATTATTGGTCTTAATTATGAGGGCTGGAACTTCGATAGTGGCAACTATTTATTCACAACTGATACAAAAGAGTTAAATGTTTGCACCTGTTACTGTCCTTCAAAGTAGTCACCAGCCTTGTGTAGAACCCATTGCCAGTGATGTGGAAGGCGTAGTATACCGTTAGCAGAGCCTGTTCTGTTGATGGTGCGAATGGAGTGGTCTACTACCTGTCTAATCTCTGGAACAGTTCTGAAGTGAATGCCAGGAAGTTGTTCCTTCATCTTTGGAACCAAATCAAAGTCACAAGGACTTGGGTCTGGGGAGTATGGTGGATGGTACAGTACTTCAGAGTCCCATTGACCGAACAGAGCAGCCACAGCTTGCGCTGTATGCGCCTGCGCATTGTCATGCAAAATGATGGGTGGGTTGCACAGAAAGTGTTGCCACTTTTTTCGCAAAGCTGGTCACAGGTGATGCTCCAAGAATGAACAGTAATACTGTGCATTGACGGTCTGCCATGGAGGAACGTAATAGGTTATGAAACACCATCACAGTCGTACACAAGAATCAACATAACTTAAGACCACTACATTCGCACCATCCACAGATCAGGCTCTAATAACGGTATACTATGCCTTCCACATCACTGGCAACTAGTTCTACACAATGCTGGTGACTACTTTGAAGGACAGTAACAGGTGCAAACATGTAACTCTTTTGTATTGGTTGTGAATAAATAGTTGCCACTATTTAAGTTCCAACCCTCATAGAATGATTAAATTAATTTTGCTCTGTTTTATAATTCCAGTTGAGAGTTTTGATGAAAGTGGTGAGAAAGTGGCACAAGGGCAGATGGTTGTCTTTGCTGTTGGATGTGGTGGTTTTGGAGGCAAGAGATCATCAGATAAGCAAATACCAGCACTGTCACACCCTAATCGGTCACCAGATGCATCATTGAGCCAGAAAACTATTGAAGATCAAGTAAGAACTGTTTGTTTTTAATGCAATTTTTTGTGTCAATGCACCTTTTCTTTATCGTTGGGTATCTGTTTCTACAAGGAGTGATATCAAAAGATTTTGACACTTGTTTATGGTAACTGAACCCTGGTTAATGTAATGCAATTGAGGTACATGATTTTTGTGTATAACGGCATTTTGAATTGCATGCCAATGAACTACTTGTAAATAATTCAACCCATTCCATACCAAGAAGTCTTTTCCATACAGCTGACCACCTGTGGATGTTGCCCTGTAAAGATGAGCAGTCCATCTCAAAATATACCATAAGTCTCACTGAGACCTTTACAGAATAAAATTACCCTACTAAACCTGTACAAAAACAGCTCTCCCATACCTTATCTCTCCAGTCTTCCACCACCTACGAAAGCCCTACCATCTGACCACAAAAGAGCATTCCAGGACTGCAGCAACCAAATCAAATTCTCCACCAGAGTTTTGACTACCTCTCATCATGCCCTGAAATGAAGAACATCCTACCCACTACCTTTCCCACCCCTCCCACAGAGGTATTCCGCTGCCCACTGAACCTACACAGTATCATCACCCATCCCTGCTCTGCTCCTGCTTCCCACCCCTTGCTTCAAGGTTCATATCTCTGTAATAGACATAGGTACAGGACCTGAAAGGGACATGAAAGGGAAGCAGTGGTTGGGAAGGGAGTGAGACAGGGTTGTAGCCTCCCCGATGTTATTCAATCTGTACATTGAGCAAGCAGTAAAGGAAACAAAAGAAAAATTCGGAGTAGGTATTAAAATCCATGGAGAAGAAATAAAAACTTTGAGGTTCACCAATGACATTGTAATTCTGTCAGAGACAGCAAACGACTTGGAAGAGCAGTTGACTGGAATGGACAATGTCTTGAAAGGAGGATATAAGGTGAACATCAACAGAAGTAAAACAAGGATAATGGAAATTTGTTAACATTGAGTATAGATTTAAGTGTCAGGAAGTCATTTCTGAAAGTATTTGTATGGAGTGTAGCCATGTAAGGAAGTGAAACAAGCAGAAGACAAAAGGATGTGGGTTTTAAGGGAGAGGGTAAGGAGTCATTCCAATCCCGGGAGCGGAAAGACTTACCTTAGGGGGAAAAAAGGACGGGTATCCTGGCTAGGGCGAAGGCATGTTTGCGGAGGGAATGTAAATAAATCTTAATGGGGTCGGTGTGGGGGTGTTGTGAGGGTGACATGGTATTAGAAGGAGGAAAGTGTAACATTAGGTTGAAATGAAAAAGAAAATAAAAATATATGGGGAGAGATAAAGGTGAACTGGAAAGTAACTGGAGATCTGGTGTGAAAAAAGGCGAAAAGGTGTTGGTTACAGCTGGGCTATGTTGGACTTGGGTTGGTAGACAACGATGTGCACAAACGTTAGGTGGTTGTGTTGCCGCCAAAACACGTTAAAGGACGGAGAAATTCGGGAAAATTTCAAAAAAACTGCGTGTAATATATTAAAAGGAGTGGTTTTGTGGTGGCAGATTATGAAAATGAGGCTAACAATTGTCTGACGAAGAAATAATGATGTTAAAACCTGGGGGAAGCGGCTAAAAATTATCAGTGATGTGGGAAAAACGGAAATGGAAATAAAGCGAAAGTTATTAGAACTAGCCGAAATGGTTGTTTAAAAGGTGAAAGGAACTGTTTGTGAACTAGAAATGGTGGATTTTATAGCGGCGGTAGTGTTGAAAGTGGCAAAAAAATTTTTTTGGTTATGGTTTGGAAGTGGGTTACGTATTATTGAGTGTATATAGGCGGGATAAAATTGTATAGCAGATTACGGTAAAAAGGAGAAGGTAAATACAAAGTGAAACTACTGGCAAAAACAGAAAGAGAAAATAAGACGACAGAAAAGATTTCGAAATGCAACAGTGACAATAACAAACGTAATAGTTGGGTTCAAATTAATGATATCAATATAATAGAGGGAAACATTCCACGTGGGAAAAATATATCTAAAAACAAAGATGATGTGACTTACCGAACGAAAGCACTGGCAGGTCGATAGACACACAAACAAACACAAACATACACACAAAATTCTAGCTTTCGCAACAAACGGTTGCTTCGTCAGGAAAGAGGGAAGGAGAGGGAAAGACGAAAGGAAGTGGGTTTTAAGGGAGATGGTAAGGAGTCATTCCAATCCCGGGAGCGGAAAGACTTACCTTAGGGGGAAAAAAGGACGGGTATCCCTAAGGTAAGTCTTTCCGCTCCTGGGATTGGAATGACTCCTTACCCTCTCCCTTAAAACCCACTTCCTTTCGTCTTTCCCTCTCCTTCCCTCTTTCCTGACGAAGCAACCGTTTGTTGCGAAAGCTAGAATTTTGTGTGTATGTTTGTGTTTGTTTGTGTGTCTATCGACCTGCCAGCGCTTTAGGGGAAAAAAGGGGTAGTATACACTCGCATACACACACATATCCATCCGCACATACACAGGCACAAGCAGACATTTGTAAAGGCAAAGAGTTTGGGCAGAGATGTCGGTCGAGGCAGAAGTACAGAGGCAAAGATGTTGTTGAATGACAGCTGAGGTATGAGCAGCAGCAACTTGAAATTTGTGTAGGTTGAGGCCTGGTGGGTAACGGGAAGAGAGGATATATTGGAGGGCAAGTTCCCATCTTCGGAGTTCTGATAGGTTGGTGTGGGAAGTATCCAGATAACCCGGACGGTGTAACACTGTGCCAAGATGTGCTGGCCGTGCACCAAGGCATGTTTAGCCACAGGGTGATCCTCATTACCAACAAACACTGTCTGCCTGTGTCCGTTCATGCGAATGGACAGTTTGTTGCAGGTCATTCCCACATAGAAAGCTTCACAGTGTAGGCAGGTCAGTTGGTAAATCATGTGGGTGCTTTCACACGTGGCTCTGCCTTTGATCGTGTACACATTCTGGGTTACAAGACTGGAGTAGGTGGTGGTGGGAAGGTACATGGGACAGATTTTACACTGGGGGCAGTTACAAGGGTAGGAGCCAGAGGGTAGGGAAGGTGGTTTGGGGATTTCATAGGGATGAACCAAGAGGTTACGAAGGTTAGGTGGACAGCGGAAAGACACTCTTGGTGGTGTGGGGAGGATTTCATGAAGGACGGATCTCATTTCAGGGCAGGATTTGAGGAAGTCGTATCCCTGCTGGAGAGCCACATTCATAGTCTAGGTATAATTTTCTATAGAGAAGAAGATTTTAAACACCTATTTCAGTCTTGTACTGCTATGAGCAGAAACTGATCATGGTGTGTACTTAATTTGAGCAACGACAACCACAGGTGTAACTTAGTTCAAAAATCTCGGAAATCCAGCAGTGCTGAACTGTATTTAATCTGGAGCACTTTTCTTTTTAGTTAATTGATACTGACCAGAAATCAGACACACTCTATCAGCTTACTAAAAAAAAATACTTGTGGTGAGTAAACTTGCTCAAAAGTCACCATTGTTAATAGTCTTCATAAACATGATGGATACCACAGTCTATTGTAAATAAAGGAAATGCTGAAAACTAAAAACTGTCTTAAAAGTGTATTTTCATAATGTATTATAATGGCAGAGCCCACTATAAAGGAAATGCTGAAAGTGTATGTAATCCTTTTCATAATGTATTGTAACCTTAGCGCCCAGTAGGGACAGCTTTCTTGACAAGTCAGGCTAATAAGTGCAAAGCTGTAAAGCGGTGCAAATCAACCAAATATGAAAACTTTAATAAACAGCCAGTGTTAAGGAATCTGGAGAAACTTGCTGACTTCACATTATAGCATTGTAGAATAGAATCTCATGATGCAGTCAAACAGATAAATGTATTCTGCAGATAAATCATCATAATTTTAGAAGCCTTGGAAGGTACAGTGATGACGTAATTGGTTTTGTAGTCTTCCATTTGTGATCTGTGCTGATTTCGATAAAAGCTCTCTGATGTAGTAGTATTGACTGTAAAATGGGAAGGCTGCAATGTGAAGTTAGCAGTTACAGTGGTGATATATTTGCAATATTTGCAACAATAAGTTCAAAATGTAAAATGAAAACCTAATAATCAGGCCATCAGGAGCAAATGTTGAGAGACTCCTAAATAAACTTACAGACCTGATTGTGTAGGCAACAAATAATGGAAAAAAGAGACTGTGTAAACATTGTAGGTGTTGTAACTGCGACCGGTGTAGCAATGACGGAAAGCGCGGCAGGACCCATGGAGAGGCCGACGAACAAAAACGCAACAGGGGAGGACGGACACGACCAACGATGGACAGAACGAATACAACAAGATTGGACAACGGAGTCACGAGGAAACAAACACGTCCACTCGTACACAGAACAAGGAAGTAAACTGTCTAACGTGAGGCGAGGTGTCAACCGACGTACTCATGATTAGACTGGCTGGCTGAGCGAGAGGCAGGCGCTTAAGTACGCTATCGGGGGCGCCGCTATTGGCTGCTGGAACCACGTGTTCTGCTGTGGCGCCCTCACACTAAAAGCGGGCCAGGAGGCGCGCGCCGCCACAGCTTACGATGTGATGGTACAGAGACCTCTATGGGTCTTCGATGTCCATGATGCCTGGCGCGGATTCAAATTCCACGGCGCACGGTACCAGAGTAGGTATTAGGGCCATAAACATCAATGCACTGTCAGTAGAGAAAAATTATATTTGGCCTCACAATGTGCATCAGCTTCTGTATGTATGTATGTTCAGTGAACCATGTTGTAGAAAGTAGTACATTGTGGGATATGGCACAGTATTTATTGCAAGTGTGTGTGAAAGCACTACTTTTTTTATTGGATATTGCAACAGTGCACTACAAAATGGTGTGATAAACTGACGATAAAAATTGCTTTCATATTTAACTTTGAAATAATTCAAGAAGCTTAACACACTAACATAAATTGTGCATGGTTTCTTACTTCTGATTCCTTTGCAGTTGGGGTAGTTGTTAAAATTTGCTTCATTGCACTTGAAATAAGGTAGCAAAAAAATGGTTCAAATGGCTCTGAGCACTATGGGACTTAACATCTATGGTCATCAGTCCCCTAGAACTTAGAACTACTTAAACCTAACTAACCTAAGGACATCACACAACACCCAGCCATCACGAGGCAGAGAAAATCCCTGACCCCGCCGGGAATCGAACCCGGGAACCCGGGCGTGGGAAGCGAGAACGCTACCGCACGACCACGAGATGCGGGCTAAGGTAGCAATCTGAGGCTTGTAAGACAATGTCATACATGCACTATAATATGTAGATGGAGTCGGCATGGTAATTATTAGATTCAGCACTGTTAAAGTTAGATGGTGGTGAACTTTGTATACCCAAACTGTCTCCATGTAGTGTTCTGTGCGAAAGTGTGCGAATGTTTTCTAAATGTTGTGTAATTGTGATGGGATGTTGGTACCAGCATAGTATTCACCTAATCGGATGTGGAAAACTGCCTAAAAACCACATCCAGGCTTGGCAGCACACCGGCCCTTGTCGTTAGGTCATTGGGTAGGTTCAATCCAGAGCCTGCCCACATCTCGGAAGCGGTGTCTAACACATGTGGCTTTTGGGTGGTTATATACGAACACTGTAATAAAGGATGCAGATACAAGAACTGTAATAAAGGATGAAGGGTGATTTTTGTCCACTTTCACATGGTAGTAGAGTATAACTTTTCTCACGTACATCAGTTCTGATAAATAACAACACGCTTGTGCTGCATACTGTTCACCACTAACTCATTCGATACTAACTCAGCCTAATACTGAACTGAACTGAACTGCCATGGGCTCAGGTGCCCAACTAAATGTTCGATGTCAGTAGGCATTTCATATGACATTATTTATATGTTTGATAAATATATTCATAATTAAATTTTACAACTTGGTAGGGGGCTGGATACACAGCTTTGTTCATAAAAATATATTGACATATTTCATGCGAACCAAACTTTGGCAGACACAAGCTTTGACACATAATTTAGTAAGATTTCTTTCTGTTACAATCAGCTTTGAAAAGTGTTAATTTATACTATTTTAATTATGTTACAATTCTTGAGTCTTTTTATCATGTTCTTAGAATCTTGTTTTGGTAACCGATATTTTACAATATCCATTTCCAAATTATACAATGTGGAAGCGCCATCAACAGGAGCTGAAATTGGCCAGATTTTCTAGAATATTCTAAGAGTCTAAATTTATATAAAATAATGATAAATTGTTTCCATTATTCTACTTATTTAACCTTAATCACAATTGGAAACTCATGTTCTAGTGAATTTAAGAATAGCAATGTTAACAGAAATTTATGAAAAGTGATATATTCACTAACCGTATGTTAGGATATTCAGGGTGGTTATAATTAAACTTTTGCTTCTTGAGCCACTTGTTGACACTGTTACTGGTATGGTAACATAGGGTTGAAAGACAAGTATCGGTGTGTCAACATGGGTCTGGAAAGGTGCATTACACTTGCAGACAGTCAACATGGGTCTGGACAAGGTGAGCAGAACTGTATTCATTAATCTCTTTTGGCAAAACAGCAGCAGCAGTAGTATCAACACTTTAAAGGAGTATGGAGAGAACCTCTTTCTGCACCAGCCTTGAAGAATATGATTCGGAAGTTCAAATTAGCTGGTGATTTGGGAATTGCTCCTGGGAGAGGCCGATGAGCAGTTGTGCCACAGATTGTTGAAAAAGTTGCTGTTGCCACAGCTGAGAATGCTGGACACAATGTGCAGTCTTCAGGCAGTGTATGAGTTGAGTTGTATCACAACAGCTGAACTCTCTATGGTCCACCATTGTTTCGGGCAGCTGTAGAGCAATCTTTACTGTAGTTGCAGGCTGTTGTGGGTGTAGATAGCCATCACATTGAGCAATGTTTGTAATGTGAAATGTAAACATGGTACCCAATTAACAAATGTTATACTCCCATGTGAAAATTAAAATGTGTTTGTTTTATGGTTTATTCATTATGTGTCTTCCACGTGTCCTTAAAAAATCGTCCACAAAGTTTCATTGTCCTACAATCACTTGTTGTTCATGGGGACCCTCTCAAATAGTGAAAGTTTAATATTAATCTCCCTGTACATCAGTTCCAGGTTTTATCCCTTCACTATAGTGTTTCCTGGTCTGCCACTTTATGGTACTCATGTCTGATCATGCAATAATTGTTTTTCAGGCTGCACTTTACAGGTTATCTGGTGACTACAATCCACTACATATCGACCCCAATATGGCCGCACTTGGAGGTTTTGATCGTCCAATTCTTCACGGCCTCTGTTCACTGGGATTTTCTGTGAGGCATGTTTTAAAGAGATTTGCCAACAATGATGCCAGTAAATTCAAATCTGTTAAGGTAAGTGTATGAATTATGGTAACGGAAAGAGAGGTGAAAAAGAAGCTAGTTTTTGCTACATTTTTATGCTGAACTAGAGCTCTCGGATAAACTGCTGTGTTCCAGTTACCATTATGTTGCACTCTCATTATGTCCTCTAATTGAGGGGCGATTAACTTTACTCATTTATTTGTTTGTATTCTATTCACGACTTATTATATCTTTTTAATGTGTCACTTATGTATACCACACTCTTTGGATTGCAAAGAGTATCAAACAATGTGAGAAAAGTTGGGAGAGAAAAAGAGTATTATAGATGAGCTGGAGATTTATCCAGTGTGTGTTTGAAATTGTGAATAACAAACAGTGACTTTTCAAGAAGAATGAGAATGTTAATACTTATAACACTCACAGAGCACATATGCTACAACACAACGCCATGTCTTTGACCTATATTATGTGAAAAAGCAAATTTCTCTCCCACAATCAACATGTCAAGCATCTTCCTCTACAACGTGTGCTTAGTCCCTGCTACCCCCCTGCCCTCAGGGTTGGTTCAGGTTATCTTCCATGCCATCCCCTCCCTTTCCCTCATTTCTGCTGCCAACTCATCCTTGGAGGCATTTCTTTTGATCTCACACTGATATTTCTGGGGTTCCTACAGACATCATTGTCTGGAATGGATCAGTTCTGGGGACAATGCTGCAAATTATGAGTGTCATTGAAACTCCATGCGCAAGGCTGGTGTTCTCAACCTTCTCTGCCGATCATTGGTATGACCGAAGAATGACTTCGGAGCCCAGACAACATGTGCCACAATCTGCAATTGATTGCACCCTGTTCCTACAATGGCTGCTGGAATAGCCTCTTCAACTTGTTGAATGAGGCCCCTAAGCATATTCACTGAGTGGACCTAGTGTCCTTTCCTGTCCCTTGCTGCCATTTCCCTAAGGGGTCCCGTCATTCATTTGAACTGCTGATCATTAATAGACCCTTACCCTTTTGCATTTGCCTCCTCCTGACACCAGACAAAATGGGTTTCCTCAAAACAGGTAAAGTGAGTCGCATTGCCTGAGTTTCAGTTTCAATGAAAGACAGCACCTCAAACTTGTTGGTTAGGGGGATTGGTACAACACCGTGAGTTCTCCCTGGTCCCCATCCACCCTGTACAGGATGCCTACATCTACCATTGACATGCCACTCAGTCAAGTGGACGGGTTATGACAGATCCAATACTTTTTGCAGAGAAGACAGGATCCACAGGAGAGGATAGCGCTTGAGGTACCGCTGGTACAGGTATCGCAGGTACACAGCTCTTGGGAGCTCTTCCTACACACTGATTCGCGCAACAGCCTTCAATTGTTTGACAGTAGCCAAGGCGATTTCCAGCAGCTTATGCATGTCAACCAACTCATTCTGTGTTTGAGAACAGCATTCACAGTGGGGCTGCATTTTGGCTGGTGCAGTGTATTACAGGGCAGTGAACAAAGGACTTTAAATTAAACCTTCTGATTATATTTTAATCTGTTGAGCTAATTGCTCAGTGATGAAACAAAGCTGTAGGCTTTACCAGAAATATCGACCCTTAGACAATGTGTGTAATAGTATATTTTAAATACGACAGTATGCCATCGTAGGCACTGTTTAACACTTAAATCACTTGATAATGGCACTTGGAAGCCGAAATCATGATTGTGTAAGTGTAAATGTAACACTGTAAATAAACAACAGTCTAATGGTGGTATTGACTTTAAATAAATAACCATTTTCAGTCAATGATCAATTCAGTTGAACCAGAGGACCCAGTCTATTCCATGCAAACACAGCCCACACCATTATGGAGCTGCCACGAGCTTTCACAATGCCTTGTTGACAACTTGCATCCATGGCTTCATGGGGTCTACACCACACTCAAACCCTACCTTCAGCTTTTACAAACTGAAATCAGGATTCATCTGACAAGGCCACGGTTTTCCAGTCATCTAGAGTCCAACCGATACCATCACGAGCTCAGAAGAGGCACTGTAGGAAATGTCATACTGTTAGCATCAGTTGTTTGCTGCCATAGCCCATTAATGCAAAATTTCTCTGCACTGTCCTAACGGATAGGTTCATCATGTGTCTCGCATTGATATCTGTGGTTATTTCATGCAGTATTGCTTGTCTGTTAGCACTGACAACTATACGCAAATGCAACTGGCCTTGGTTGTTAAATGAAGGACATCGGCCACTGTCTTGTCTGTGGTTAGAGATAATGCCTGAAACTTGGTATTGTTGGCACACTTTTGACACTATGGACCTCAGAATATTAAATTCCCTAACAGTTTCCAAAACGGAATATCCCATCGTCTAGCTCCAATTACCATTCCACATTCAAAGGCTGTCATTTTTCGTTGTGCGGTCATAATCGTATTGGACACCTTTTCACATGAATCACCTGAGTTCAAATTACAGCTTCACCAGTGCGCTGCCCTTTTTACTTTGTGTGTGTGGTACTTCTGCCACCTGTATATGTGCATATTGGTATCCCACAACTTTTGTCATCCCTACCATGTGGAGAACATATATTTATCCTGCATTATAGCCACAACATTGCAAATTTATTTATTTTAACCTTCTTACATTTTTACAAATGGTTTGCATAAATGATTTAATAATAATTCCTGGCTTTGCATCATCAGTGAAGTAAACAGCACCATTTATTATCAGCATTCTCTGTCCTTGTTAACTTGTTAACAAGAGGTCAGAGATCACAATTCCAAAGATCAAAATTAATCTCATCTTATCACGTTTATCAGATGATGTGTTTGGCCTCACATTGGGGAGTATCTCTCCTCACCTTATCAAATTCTTCAGTTAATTTGTTTGCTACTATAGTCCATAGCAGTTCTCCACACCTGTAAGTAGAAGACTTGTTTTAACAACTGCAATAACATACTTTTTTATTACCAGTAGCTCTTAGGAATTGCAAATTGACAATATTTTCTGCTACCTCAGAGCAACACAAACCTTACCCTACTGCTTTTAGTGTGTGACTTTACTAGACTCAAATCACTGCCTATAGGGCATTCCATGCCAAGTGATCTAATTTAGGGAAAAGATTTTGACGAAATTTTCTGTGGACATTCACACGTTTCCAATAAACATTCACGATCACCTATTCAATACTTACAGAGATATAGTCATTTGTTTGTGCTCACAGCAAAGCTTTCAACAGTTTTCGCCAACTTTGAGACTTATGTATCGAGCAGTATTTTCTTGAAAGAAAAAATCTTGGCCATCTTGTACAACTTTCTGACTCCCATAAGCAAATAATAGTAAAGACTTCTTGAGCAGTTTCATATGGATAATTTGAAGCAAAATCAGCCAAAAAAATAGATGCTTGAAAATATGTGAAGTTTAGCTTTTTATATCTCTGGAAGTAATTGTGGGATAAACCTGAAACTTTCTATGTAATAACTTATCCATACAAGGTCTTAGAATATAAAATTTCATTCTCCTACTGCTTTCCAAAAATTTATAAATTTATGGCAAAATGGATGATTTTCACAAAAAATTGTATTTTTAGCCCAGTTATACAAAAAATTGTCTTCTGCAAACTCTTTTAAACTGTTTTTATTAGTTTATCTTTATTTTATAGATCTGTCTTGATCACAAAACTTTCACACTTCACTATTACCGGTTTCGACTACTGCCATCTTCAGAGCTCTGTTGTTGGAAGTATGCATGTGGTAGTAGCTGACATTTTTAGTGGCATATTGGCACTTCTTGCAATGCCTTCCATGTAATGTTGTGCCTAATGGTACATGGTATTATGCCATTTTCTCCATCTTTCAATAAATCACACTCAGAAGGCACTGCAAGAGAGTGCCAGGTACGTCAGCTACTATCACGTGCGTACGTCCAACAACGCAGATCTGAAGACGGCAGTAGACAAAACCATTAATAGTGAAGTGTAAAAGTTTGTGTGATGAAGACGGAGCTGTAAAATAATATGCCACACTATGATCATGAACTCATTTTCAGACTTTGTCTTCAATTGTTTTAATTAGAAAGACCATTTTATATACCATATAAGAAATTAGACTTGATCCCCCCCCCCTCCCCTCCCCCTCTGTCCCCTGAGTTCTTGTGATTTGATCTCACTTCCTAGTCATCAGGAAGTTCACTATTACCTTCCCCGTAGTCACAAACAGTTGTAGAACATAATAAAAAATGTCAGATTTAATTTGAGTCCCAGTAGAATATGGGTGCTTTCTCAGTGCACCTCCACCTTGTTGCTTTTTAGGGCCTTATATGCTCGTATTGCAAAATTGAGTGTAGTTTGTTAGGTGGTTTTGAACATGATCTTTCTAATGAAAATAGCTGAAAAGAGTCTGCAGAAGATGTTCTTGTAAAAGCAGGCTAAATATAGCCATTTTTCTTGTTTGTAAGAAAATCATCAATTTTGCTCTGAATTTGTAAATTATTGGAAAGCAGTATGAGAATGAAATTTTATATTGTAAGATCTTGTATTGGTAAGTTATTATGCACAAAATGTCAGTTTATCGTGCAGTTACTCCCAGAGACAAAAAGCTAAACTTCACATTTGTTCAAGAGTCTACTTTTTCAGCCAACTTTGCTTCAAATTGTCCATATTAAAATTGCTGAAGAAATCTTTTGTATTATTATTTTGCTTAATAGAGTCTAAAAAGTTGCACAAGATGCCAAGTTTTGTTTCTTCCAAGAAAATATTGCTGGAGATATTATGTCTCAAAGTTGGTGAAAACTCGAGGTTCCGTTATTGATAGCTATGCCGTATGGTCAAACAAATGACCGTATGAAACTTCCTGGCAGATTAAAACTGTGTGCCAGACTGAGACACGAGCTCGGGACCTTTGCAAAGGTCCCAAGTTCGTATCTCGGTCCGGCACACACTTTTAATCGGCCAGGAAGTTTCATATCACCACACACTCTGCTGCAGAGTGAAAATATCATTCTGGAAACATCTCTCAGGCTGTGGCTAAGCCATGTCTCCTCAATATCCTTTCTTCCAGGAGTGCTAGTTCTGCAAGGTTCCCAGTAGAGCTTCTGTGAAGTTTGGAAGGTAGGAGACGAGGTACTGGCAGAAGTAACGCTGTGAGAATGGGACATGAGTCATGCTTGGGTAGCTCAGTTGGTAAAGCACTTGCCCGCAGAAGGCAAAGGTCCCGAGTTCGAGTCTCAGTCCGGCACACAGTTTTAGTCTGCCAGGAAGTTTCATATCAGCGCACACTCTGCTGCAGAGTGAAAATCTAATTCTGTAAATGACCATATCTCCGCAAGTATTGAGTTGGTGACCTGAAACTGGACCAATGTTTATTGGGGACATGTGGGAACCTCTAGACCACTTGGCATGGAATGATGCTATACTCTTGTGTACTGCCCAGCAGCACACAAATAAGAAACATCCAGCATTAACAACTTACACCAGCAGTTCCCAAATTGAAAACACCCCTTTCCCCTTCTGCTCTCACAGGCCATAGCACTTAATTTCATACTGGGATATACATTCACAAGTCAAAACATTACGGCCAACTTCATAATAGCATGCCAGTCCACCTTTGGAGTGCAATGCACCAGCAGTTTTGTGTAGCATGAATTTGACAAGTCCTTGGTAGGTTTCTGTAGGTATGATATACCAGGTGTCTTTGCACACGTCACACAGTTCCCATAAATTATGGACCAGTGGTTTGTGGGCACGGAGCTGGCATGTGTTAGCATCCCAAATGTGTTACATTGGGTTCAGATCAGGCAAAATTGGTGCGCAATACATCAACATGAGTTCATCTTTGTGCTCCTCAAACTAATGACGCATGAATCTAGTCTTGTGATTGAGACAGTTGGCCATCTCCATCAGGAAAAGACAAGCATGAAGTGGTGCAAATGGTCCTCAGTAACGTTCACATAGACTATAACTGTCTTGGTGCTTTGATTATTACTAAAGGTCTCATGGAAGATCAGATGAATGTCCCCCATGGCATAATATTGATCACACCAACCTGTGTCCATGGCGTGATGTATGTTTCAAGAGCCATTCACCTGCACGACATCATATCCGGACACAACCATCAACCAGGTGTGACAAGAAATGTGATTAATCTGACTACGCGACACATTTCCATTGATCCATGATGCAATCTCAGTGAGCTTAAGCCCACTGGAATCATAATTGATGATGTTGTTGGATCACCATAGGAAGTGTAGGCATTATCTACTCCAGAGCCCTGTGCTCCAACAATGTTTGCTGAATGGTGCACTACAAAACACTTGTGCATGTGCCAGTATCGTACTCCATCATCAGATCTGCCTGTCCTGCTGTACAAAGTGAATGATGCTGTGATGAGGTGTAGTTGTCACCTACCCATCGTTTCACCATCCTTCAACCACTCTTCTTAGAGGCTCATGACAGTAGCAAGCAAACAGCTGATCAGTTTTGACGTTTTGAAATTGCTTGTTCCCACATCCAAGCCACACCAATCTGCTCTTTGTCAAGGTTGCTTTTGCTGGTAGATTGTGCCATTTGTGGTCCTGTACTGCATTCCCCTTCACTACAAAGATTCCCTGTTCATCTCTGCTCTGTATGTATTGCTTTCTGTATCATGTAACTTGATTGTGACACCACCAGGCAATCGGGGTATTTAATTCATAGTGGAATTCACTTCAATTGGTTGTACTCATTTTTTAATAATCGTGACCATATGCCCTAACCAATATAACCATGTTTAAAGTCATTATTGGTATGTACTGTTACTGACTGGGAAAAGTTGAATAATTACAGTTCAAGTCAAGTTTCATAATCTTCTGAAATTTATTTTTAAGTATTTGAGAAATTCCATCACATTTTGAGAATAATATTATTTACACTTTCGTAGGTAGTAAGAGTGGATATATATGAAAGTTACTGCAGAATCAGTTTAGTATAAGAAGCATTCAAAAAGAAGCAAGCCAGAGGCAGTAAAATGTGAAAATCATAATGTCACTGCATTTGGAAGAAGGTGCAGTTCCTATAAGAGCAGAGCACGGTGATTCCAAACTCGCTGCTATAGCGACACAGGCGCACACCCACTTGATGTCAGAGGGAGCATGTGCACATGTGAACCATCCACTGCACCCTATCATGTTGAAATCAGTGAAATTGAAGCTTCAGAAAAAGGGAAAAGGGGGTGTAATGTGTTCCCTAACAGCGGAAAGAGTGCAAGGGAATGGAAATTGATTGAAGAAAGGCACAAATGTATAGAGAGCACTTCATGTTCTGTTGCATGGCCTTTAGCACGAGCGTTTCAGGGAAGGTAGGGTGTTGATGGCCGATGATGCATTGTCTGGAACACCATACCACATTATAATTATTGTCCAACAGGTGAACATCTTCATTGTTCAAGACTGATGAGTACAGTAGCAGCCACTTCCACAGAGATTGGATTGAGCGTTTGAAGTTTTCTCACAGTCATTAAGGACAAATTGTAAACTCCATACAGGAAGCATCTCGAATGTGTCTCTCTCTTTAACATCTGCACCACTGTGCCGAGGGGGGAACAAATTCTTGTCATGTTTCATGAACCACAGTCACAACGACAGTGGAAGCCTGCAGGGCCACTGCTGCCCAAAAAGTCCAAGGCTGTATGCACAAGTGGGGGAAAGATTATTCTCACCAACTTCTTTACCAAAAAGGCGCACTTCTTAAAACTTCCTGTAGCAAGAGAGAACAACGAATGTGCATCAACACTCACAAACCTTGGCCATCCTTTGCATGTCAATCAAATCAAAGTGATAAGGGCAGCTCACTTATGGAGTCATCCAGCTTCATGGCAATGCAAGGTTCCATACAGCAAATATAGTCAAGGAGCTTTTGCAACATTAAAATGGGAGTTCATCTGCTATCCTGCATGTAGTCTGGACCTCTCTCCCTGCAGTTATGCTATTTTTGGTGATCTAAAGAAGACTGTAAGAGGCAAACAATTCATTGCAGACGAGGATATCAAGCCATATGTTCAGAACTCATTCACAATGCAGCCTCAGAAATGTTATGCCTTGTGTTGCATTGGGACAGTTGTCTCAACACTGATATCACATGCATCTACAATACTCATGAGAGTGCTTTATTGAAGAACAGAAGGTAAAACTGAAAACTGAGAACCAGCTTCTTTGGTTTAGGAGGAGTAGGGCACTCAAGAACAGTTTTAACACTGGAGTTAATAATAAATTATGTGGGTGAGTAAAGAAAATGTACGTTGCAATTTGGAGAAGACTTTTTATGATTTGGAACTGAATAACGTTCTTTTTCTGTTTTTGGGAAGTGTGGTATGAATTGCAGAAATAATTGTATCAAAAGGAAAATTGGCATGAGAAAACTAAAATTACGAGGAGACAACATGGCTGGCCTAACCTTCAGGAGGTGAATTTGTAAGTGTTGCCAGTAGACATATAACAGGGGAAACAACTTCAGAAAAGCCAATTCCTTATTTAGGGAAAAAAGAGGGTAGGTTGCGAAAAATTAGAAAGGAGGGGCAGATCACTCAGACCCAGGCTGAGAGAGAGAGAGAGAGAGAGAGAGAGAGAGAGAGAGAGAGAGATACCTGTTGTAAAGGAGGGTGAAGGCTGGAGTAGTCAGTACTGGTAGAATGACACACAATGGCAAATTTAGGAAAGGAACTGTTGGGCTGCTCACTGTCTGTCAGCACTGATGCTTATTTTATGTATTGATGAGATAGTGAGGGAGGTAAAGAAGTACCTGCCAGGGTAGCCGAGAGTGCTAACGCGCTGCTTCCTAGACTCGGGTAGGCGCACTGGCCCCGGATCAAATCCGCCCAGCGGACTGGCGAGGGCCGGTGTGCTGGCCAGCCTGGAGGTGGTTTTTAGGTGGCTTTCCACATCCTGTTTGATATGAATACCAGGCTTGTCCCGACATTCTGCCTCAGTTAAACAACTTGCAAACATTTGAAAACATTCACACCTCCATGGCTTACACTAGACGCCGACAACTGGGGCACACTTATTCCGTACCGGGGGCTACGGGGTGGTGACAGGAAGGGCATCCGGCCACCCCTTAAAATTAACATGTCATTTCTGTTTAACCATAACAGTGGACCCCACAATGTTGGGCTTGATGCTTGGAAAGATACGGAGAGAGTGAGGGAGGTAAAGGAGTATCTTGATGTGAGGTTTGTTTTGTCAAGGACAGAAATAATCACAACATCGTGTTGATTGAAAATGATCAGAAATAGATTTGGTGCTTAATGGAGTTAAGTGTGCTCTAACTGATCACTATAATATGCACATAAACAGAAAGGAAATTTAGGTAATGCTGTGCACAGCAGGTGGACACGCTGGATAGATAAATGGACAAGTGACAATTGGAGGAATAGATGAACTGTGCTGTGTTGGAAATAAAGGAGGTAAAGAAAGAAGATACAAGAAAGTCATGCTAACAAGTATTGCACAAGGCAAAAAACTGTCCTTAAAAACAAACTGGTGCTAACAAAAAAATATAACCCTTGCGACCAGAAAAAGATTCATGAGAGCTATTTTTGTAGCATGACTCTGTATGGGCATGAAATGTGGACAGTAGAGAAGACAGAAATGAAAAAAAGGTGGAAACCTGTTTTTCTGTCTGCCTGCAATAAGAATGCATAGTCTGTAAGCAAAGCAAAATTTGTCGAGAGAAGAACGCTGATTGAAAGGAAACAATGGGAACAAGAAACTCCAGGTACAACACAGTCAAAAGCCAACAAGAAGAACAGCATGATTGATAGGAGCTCATGCAGTGGACTGTTCTAGACTAAATCAAAGTTGCCTGCCTGGCCCCACTGCTGCGAGTGGCTCAGACCATCTGACATGCCACACATGCCACTGGTGGTGACCATCAGTTGTGAGCTGTAGTGCCTCTGAGCTGCAACTGATGTCACCCATTGGCAGGGATATTGAACCTGTGGTATATTGTGTTAATAAAGACTGTTGATAACCAGTTGGATTGGTCATGTAAGGAATGAAGATATCGTGCAAATATTTTCTTTGAAACCATAATGAATGAGAGAGACTGGTTGAGAACGTATCATGAAATGAATCGTTGCTGAAAGCTGTAAGTGAATGGATGGTAGAAGAAAAGAATTACAGGTATGCACCTAGATATGAGTATCTAAGGCAAGTGCAGAAGTTATGGTGAAATGAAAAGGATAGCTGGCAACTGAAAAGACTTGGGAACTACTTCATATGAATCCTAGGCCTTATGCCTACAACAGCAGCAGCAGCAGCAACAACAACAACAAAAACAACAAACAAACAACATAACCTGGCACATCATGCAGTAATTGTAATAGAATCAGTAAAGTAATTTTGTTGTACAAATACACTAGGATGAACACAGCTAACAAAAATTCCTTTTTTATCTTCATCTCCAGGCACTATTGCCTACAACAGTCCCTTTGTTGATGGTAAGAAATATTTAATCACATAGGAAATTGCAACCAGATCTGAGACTCAAATAAAATTGTGATTCAGAGATTCATAATGTTGTTTCTTCTCATCATACATTTTGAAAATAAATAATAGGAGACCTACTCTAATCACTATTTGCATCTTTTCTTATTGTTTAATGGAAGAAGTAAGTACTTGCCATATAGTTGAGCCATTGAGTTGTCAGCAGACACATAAACATCACTGAGCTTTTGTATTGTGTGCCCCTTCAGAACAACAACAACAGCAACAACATGGATGGCTGTACTGTCCTGGAACTGCAACTCCATCTGAGGAAAAGAACAAGCACACTTTCTTTGAAGAGTTCATGTTTTTTTTCAGCTTATTTGCATTTCTTTCATGGTCATTTGCTAAGGAATTTTAGAATATACAGAAACTGCAACTTTACTTTATTCTGCTACAATTGGTGCCTTTGCAGCCAGAGACAGTGGTCATGTCTGTGAGTTGCATTTGCATGAATGTGTATGTATATGTTGTTTAATTTGGACATATTACCAGATTGAAAATAGCGTTTCTCTTATAATCATTTGTTTGTGGAATGGCAGTATTATCTTGTTATTGCAATTACAACTCAATTTCCATCAACAAGTGAATGTTTTGTTATGTCAAACTGTTCAGACTCAATGTTAGTGTATATATATCATGCCACTGAAGACTTACAGGTTATTGTTATAGTGACTACATTTCAAATTGTAATTATCAGTGTAATTTTTGAATAAATAACCTATCTGGCCTCGGCAGCCAGATTCAGTGATCATGTCTGTGAGTTGCATTTGGGTGAGCATGTGTGTGTGTATGTTGTTTAATTTGAAAGAAAGCCTTTTGGCTGACAGCTTACTTGTGTAACACTCTTTTTGTTGTGCCTATCTGCGACCTAACATCTCTGCTGTATAGTGAGCAGCAATCTATCTTTTTCATGATATTGTCATTATTCCATCCTGAATTTTTCATTGTTTGGTTTTAAAATACCTTAGAGGTGTACAATTGATTTTCTTTCTTGCAGGCTCGTTTTTCAAAGCCTGTTATTCCTGGTCAGACACTGCGAACAGATATGTGGCAGCAAGGAAATCGTATTTTCTTTGAAACTTCTGTTGTTGAAACAGGAAGTCCGGTAATTTCAGGTAAGGCTGCATTATAACATTCAAACTAAAGCCTTTCATTACTTGATGACAAACACAATCATTCATTCATTTTTTAATGCCAAGTAGTATAAGATATGGTCAAGTCACAGATCCTGTTGGCATCAGAAGGCAGTATAAAGTAAGGTAAACTTAAGAATTTGACATAACAGCATAACTCAAATTAGATGTAACATGACTTTGTCAGTCACAGTTTGGATCAATGCATTTATATTTAGTACCATTTTTTCAAAATGTTTCTCGCAAATTCTTGTATTGTTTGGCAGGTTTGATGACATATTTCTTGACTAGGTGCTATGCAACATAACATGCAACCTATTACAAGCTAAGACTTCAAACTAGCAGCTCCCTCCAGTCCCTTATATTTGCACTGTCTCTGACTTCAGAAGCTAATTTATGGACAAGAGAATTGTGTATATGGGGAGTCAGTTCCAATAAAATTGTGCTGAATGTGAGACCATGTGATTTTCAGAAGGTTCCCAACACCGAAGTAATTAGGTACCTGGTGCAGTCAAACAACTAGAAGAATTTTATGTAATTTGTATAATAAATTATGTTACATTATAATTTAATAATAAGAGGGTGTTTGTGATGAACATTGCAATTCACAACCACAACACTACAAGTAAAAATAATTTCTATATAGGCCTCCTAGGGTTCAGAGAGAAGTTTTGTACTCTGGTCTAAAGGTTTTTAGTAGATTAAATGTAAGGGTGTAGAGGGTTATCTCATGAGGGGTAAGATAGATACTGCCTACAGGAAAACTAAAGAGACCTTTGGAGAAGAAAGAACCACTTGCATGAATATCAAGAGCTCAGATGGAAACCCAGTTCTAAGCAAAGAAGGGAAAGCAGAAAGGTGGAAGGAGTATATAGAGGGCCTATACAGGGGCGATGTTGTTGAGGAAAATATTATGGAAATGGAAGAGGAGGTAGATGAAGATGAAATGGGAGATATGATACTGCGTGAAGAGTTTGACAGAGCACTGAAAGACGTAAGTCGAAACAAAGCCCCAGGAGTAGACAACATTCCATTAGAACTACTGACAGCCTTGGGAGAGCCAGTCCTGACAAAACTCTACCATCTGGTGAGCAAGATGAATGAGACAGGCGAAATTTCCTCAGACTTCAAGAAGAATATAATAATTCCAATCCCAAAGAAAGCAGGTGTTGACAGATGTGAAAATTGCCGAACTATCAGTTTAATAAGTCACAGCTGCAAAATACTAACGTGAATTCTTTACAGATGAACGGAAAAACTGGTAGAAGCCGACCTCGGGGAAGATCAGTTTGGATTCCGTAGAAATGTTGGAACACATGAGGCAATACTGACACTACGACTTATCTTAGAGGAAGGATTAAGGAAAGGCAAACCTACATTTCTAGCATTTGCAGACTTAGAGAAAGCTTTTGACAATATTGCCTGGAATAGTCTCTTTCAAATTCTTAAGGTGGCAGGGGTAAAATACAGGGAGCGAAAGGCTATTTACAATTTGTACAGAAAGCAGATGGCAGTTATAAGAGTCGAGGGACATGAAAGGGAAGCAGTGGTTGGGAAGGGAGTGAGACAGGGTCGTAGCCTCTCCCTGATGCTATTCAATCTGTTGAGCAAGCAGTAAAGGAAACAAAAGCAAAGTTCGGAGTAGGTATTAAAATCCATGGAGAAGAAATAAAAACTTTGACGTTCGCCAATAATATTGCAATTCTGTCAGAGACAGCAAAGGACTTGGAAGAGCAATTGAACGGAATGGACAGTGTCTTGAAAGGAGGGTATAAGATGAACATCAACAAAAGCAAAACGAGGATAATGGAATGTAGTCGAATTAAGTCGGGTGATGTTGCGGGAATTAGATTAGGATATGAGACACTTAAAGCAGTAAAGGAGTTTTGCTATTTGGGGAGCAAAATAACTGATGATGGTCGAAGTAGAATGGATATAAAATGTAGACTGGCAATGGCAAGGAAAGCGTTTTTGAAGAAGAGAAATTTGTTAACATCGAGTATAGATTTAAGTGTCAGGAAGTCGTTTTTGAAAGTATTTGTATGGAGTGTAGCCATGTATGGAAGTGAAACATGGACGATAAATAGTTTAGACAAGAAGAGAATAGAAGCTTTCGAAATGTGGTGCTACAGAAGAATGCTGAAGATTAGATGGGGTAGATCACATAACTAATGAGGAGGTATTGAATAGAATTGGGGAGAAGAGGAGTTTGTGGCACAACTTGACCAGAAGAAGGGATCGGTTGGTAGCACATGTTCTGAGGCATCAAGGGATCACCAATTTAGTACTGGAGGGCAGTGTGGAGGGTAAAAATCATAGAGGGAGGCTAAGAGATGAATACAGTAAGCAGATTCAGAAGGATGTAGGCTGGAGTAGGTATTGGGAGATGAAGAAGCTTGCACAGGATAGAGTAGCATGGAGAGCTGCATCAAACCAGTCTCAGGACTGAAGACCACAACAACAACAACAACAACAACAACAACCTGTAGGCATAAAGCAGAAAATTGAAAATTCCCAAATATCCTAAACTTAAGTATAAGGGTAGATGATTAGCCACATCCTACATAATTTATCAAAATATTTGAAATCGGCGATGTAAATTTCAGTAAATCTTGCACATTATGGAGGCTTTAGTAATAGATTAGCAGTAGTCGCAATTTGTTGTTAATACTCCTTACAAAGCAGTGTCTGGTTCTGCCAATTACCGTACAATTTGATTAGTTCCCTATCAGCGAATGCTCTCCTTCATGAAGTTTTATGGAACATAATAAATGAATGAATGAGTTGAAACATTCTAAGTATTCTTTTATGATTGATTGAAGTGAACACTGGAAAGATCTTAGTGTAATTCTAAGTTTGTAAACTTATCATCATTTATAAGTAAACAGTAATGTAGCTGGAGTCTCTAGAAGTATTTTGTTAGAATACCAAAAACATACAATTTGTCTGATGTATGAAAGGTATGTCACAATTTCTGATTAAATTCTTCTATTCTAGGCGCCTATATCGACCTCGTGGAGACCCAAAATGTTTACCCGAATCGTGTCTCAGCTAAAGCACTGAAATCTGAAGAGGTATTTGATGAAATTGAAAAAAGAATGATGGCAAATTTGGATAAAGCAAAGAAAATCAATGGTGTGTTTTTGTACAAAGTTACACAAAATGGCCAAGAAGCTGCATCCTGGAGTAAGTTGGATTCTTACTTTTTTTGTACAATACTTAAACGTGCCTAAGTAAAGCATTAGGGTACAGTAAAAACACACAGAATGATGTCAGTTACCCCATTTGCCTATACAAGTACCATATTTACTCGAATCTAAGCCGTACCTGAAAAATGAGACTCAAAATCAAGGGAAAAAAAAAAATTTCCTGAATCTAAGCCGCCCCTGAAATTTGAGACTCGAAATTCAAGAGGAGAGAAAAGTTGTAGGCCGCACCTCCAAATTGAAACAAAGGTAGTCCATTGTAATATGAGACAAAATTTAGGTCGAATGAATGACGATACAGCTACAGTAGTTTGGTTGGAGTCGTAAGCTTAGCAGTTAAGCTTCACCAGGTAGCCATTGCTATGCGTCAGATGCTCCATCCGTATTTATATGGGTACCCTTCCTTTTTCACGTGCTTCGTCTGGTTTGAATCTATTGCTTATTTTTCTTTGATCTGGTAAGTTCCGTTCTCTTTGTTATAGGTGTTTATGTCACTCTAATCTGAAAATGCGGCAAGAGACTGCTATTTGTTGTTACTTACACTGCTGCTTTCTTTGATAATGATCAACAAGAACCAAATAATAGACTGCGTATGATAGAAGACGTTCTTAATGAGAGTTTAGCTAAATTTTTTCTCCGTTTGAAAATCTTTGCTGACGCCTCTTTTGTACATTACATTCTGCACAGAAATTAGAATCATCTTAGATTTAAAAATCTAGTCAATTGCCGTGTTTCATTCCTGACTGTATCACTATTAGGCATAAGAATAATACAAATATAAACATGACATGATATGTATATTCTTCCACATTTGCTGTTGTCTCACACTAGTTTCGTAGTTTATTAGGCTGACAGGATTTAAATGAGATAGCAGCAAACACGAAAGAATACACGGCGAAATGTTTATATTCGTATTATTCTTATGGTGAAGAGAATACTGCATGTGATTCACAATTCATAAAAGTTCCTATTAGCAACCATCTCTTCTCACAGGTAGGAAAAAATTCAGAACGTAGAGTTGGCCATATTGACAGACATCCCAAACAGTCTTGCCTGTTGGACCATTGAAATGCTGCTACATTCGAAGATGAACAATACGGAATTTGTATTTACTTCGTTGGATAATGTATGAAAATGCAGTGGTCGAAACTAGGGGCGGAGAAAAAAAAGCTCGTCTTCCACCTTTTTTTAAATTTATTTACTGATGCAGAGGTTTTGGCACCAGTATTTATCTTTGTGCCTGCAAAGCATGCCTGTGTAGCGCTACATTATTCGACGGCTGAAGTTAGTTGTGGCGGCACCTACCAACATTTTTCAGAATTTCCGCTTACTTTGCTTTCGATTCTAAGCTTCAGGCGGTTTTTTGGACTACAAAAACCGGAAAAAAAGTGCGGCTTAGATTCGAGTAAATACGGTACATTTAGACTCTAATGTGTGACATAAAATGAGTGACTTACTTTCCTGCAGATGTTGTGTCAATGGTTTTTAACAATTAAAAATTGAACACCTGGAAATGACAAAAGTGTTACGATATGAAAGAGCATTAATTGTTGGTCCACTTGTCCACTGTCAATAATTTGGGAGGTTTTGCTGTAACAGTGAGATGGGAAAGGGGGCCGAGACATTTGCTAACAAATTTCATTTCAGAATGAACGTATTACACAAATGTATTTAAAAAAAGCCTTGAATTTACAACAGTGTGCCTTTTCTTGGATGTGTTTTAGGGCGTAGTATGTACTGCCTCAAAATATGCCTTGTAACTTCTTTTTTTAGGTGTTCCCTTGTGACAGTACACAATTAGCCTGTAACTATAAGCTGTCGTATGTATTAGTCAGTTGGTCATAACATTTGACCATTCCGTTATCTTTTATGTAAGAATGTTTAAGCTTGCCTAATTATTCACATCACTTACATTCACATATTTAAAAAAATTATCTTACATGCATAAAATTTCAACATGTTGCACATAAAAAGGAAATCACATTGCTCATAATTATGGCAAGCAACTAGTAATCTATGACTTGTTGTGGTTAGTTACTATATATACCAGGCCTTAACGAGCTTTGGCCAGGGGGGAAGGAAAACTGGTTTACCTGGAGCATTGAACACACAATTGCCATCAAAGTAGTGCCCTTGGGACTCCACACACTTCTCTCAGTGGTGCCACAATTGTTGGAAGCATGCTGAAAAAGCCTTTTTCGGAATGCAGTTTAGCATGGCTGTCTTTGCTGTCATAATGTCCTCTCTTGTCCAAAATTGTGTTTCTTTCAATGGCCTCATGAGTTTGGGTAACAGACAGAAGTCACACGGGGCCATATCGGGAGAGTAAGGAGCCTGTTGAAGCACAGGAATCTGGCTTTTCACCAAAGACGTTTGAATCAAGTATGGCTAATGTGCTGGAGCATTGTCGTGATGGAGGCACGAATTTCTTGTTGACTTCATGTCCCGTCGCTTGCACCACACAGCATCATGTAGGTGACAGAGGACATCCTTGTAGTAGTCTTTGGTGCTTGTTTGACCCTGTGGTGCATACTCAGAGTGCACCACACCATAGGAGTGAAAGAAAGCAGTCAGCATCACTTTGATATTGCTGCGCACTTGGTGGGCCTTCTTTGGTCTTGGTAACAAGGAATGCTACCACTGTGATGACTGGGATTTGGTTTCTGGATCATACCTGTACACCTAGGCCTCATCATCAGTGATTATGGTGCTCACGAAGTCAGTGTCACTGTTTGTGGAGCCCAGCATGTCCTGTGACACTTCAACAGAAAGTTGCTTTTGCTCAGTCAGCAGCTTCAGCATGAATTCTGCCGACACTCTCTTCAGGGTCGAATCTTTGGTCACAATGGAATGTGTGATATCCACCTCTTCTGCAGTGTCTCTGACAGTCATACAACAGTGCTGCATCACTACAGCATTCACTTTGGCAGGGACCTCATCATTTTGGCATGTTGATGGCAGACCAGAGTATGGCTCACTCTCCACTGATGTGCAGCCATCTTTAAACTGGTTGTACCACTCTTTAATCTGTGTGATGCCCATAGCATTGCCACTGAAAACTGGCTGTATCTTCCGAATTGCTTCCACCTGGCTTTTGCCCAGTTTCTATCAAAATTTGATGCAGTAGCATTATTCCAGTCGTTCTGCCATTTCCATTGCAATAAAAAGCTGATGCAAGCACTACACATTATGATAATCTTATTATCATATGATTAGGTCAAACTACATTGTAAAAAGATCAGAATTTTATATTTTTATGACATGAGACAGGTTGTAATTTTGTTTCCTTTTTAATTCAGAACAGTCACTGCAGTTGAGTCCAATGTATCTGCAGTTCTAACTTGGCTTTGCTGATAAAGAAATGATTAATGTTACCAGGACTTCATCCCTGCCAGTTAATAAAAATGAAATAATTCTCAACCTCTTCAAGTCTCCCAATTACAGGTTGCTAAAATAGATGGAAACTCAATCTAGCTTAAGAAACAAGTGACTAATGGCATTGCATTTTGTGTTTTAATGGTTCCTTCAGACCACATATAAAGGTGGAAAGTTTCACTCACAAGGAAACCTCCCCATCGCACCCCCCTCAGATTTAGTTATAAGTTGGCGCAGTGGATAGGCCTTGAAAAACTGAACACAGATCAATCGAGTAAACAGGAAGAAATTGTGTGGAACTATGAAAAAAATAAGTAAAATATACAAACTGAGTAGTCCATGCGAAGATATGCAACATCAAGGACAATGAGAGTTACTGAGTGCCGTGGTCCCGTGGCTAGCGAGAACAGCTACGGAACGAGAGGTCCTAGGTTCAAGTCTTCCCTCCAATAAAAAGTTTAATTTTTTATTTTCAGTTTGTGTGACAAACTCTTATGTTTTCATCACTTTTTTGGGAGTGATTATCACATCCACAAGAAAGCCTAAATCGGGCAAGGTAGAAGAATCTTTTTACCCATTCGCTAAGTGTACAAGTTAGGTGGGTCGACAAACATATTCCTGTCATGTTACACACATGCTGTCACCAGTGTCGTATAGAATATATCAGATGTGTTTTCCTGTGGAGGAATCGGTTGACCTATGACCTTGCAATCAAATGTTTTCGGTTCCCATTGGAGAGGCACATCCTTTCGTCTACTAATCACACAGTTTTGCGGTGCGGTCGCAAAACACAGACACTAAACTTATTACAGTGAACAGAGACGTGAATGAACGAACGGACAGATCATAACTTTGCAAAAATAAAGAAAGTAAAATTTTCGCTTGAGGGAAGACTTGAACCATGGACCTCTCGTTCCGCAGCTCCTCACGCTAACCACTGGACCACGGCGCTCCTGAGCTCATATTCTCCTTGATGTTGCCTAACTTCCGCATGGACTACTCAGTTTGTATATTTTGCTTATTTTTTTCATAGTTCCACACAACTACTTCCTGTTTTCTCGATTGATCTGTGTTCAGTTTTTCAGGGCCTATCCACTGTGCCAATTTATAACTAAATCTGAGGGGGGTGCGATGGGGAGGTTCCCTTGTCAGTAATAATTAGGATCAAGGGATGAAGTTGCCCTCAGCAACTCAAATTCTCCAGTGATGCAGAAGTAGTCCCTACTATAATATAAGATATGCACCTGAGTCTATCAGCAGCACCTAAGCTAATTTATCAAAATCCTTCCCACGTCAACTAGCAGACACCACTCTCAATAGATGAGGCTCAACACAGGCAAAAGTGCTTCACACTGATAATTAACCTTTTTCTCTATTTCTGATAAAAAATATTGTGATCCTAGTTGGATTTTGAGTGCTGAATTGAAAACTGTTTTTGGTTTTTTTCTGTCAGGGATAGTTTATGAGTAATCACAATTTTATTTCTCTTTTCAGTTTCTGATATAGTGCAGCAAACGTGAGGTGAAAGTCGACAAACACATGCACATCTTTATGATGTTATAAGTTCATCACATTAATGGAGGGTGGGATCTAACATATAACACAGTAACCTTTGTGTATACACTTTGAAGCATTTATTTGACATGAGAAATTACAGAAAATTGACAAACAATGAGCCACTGCCTTGTAATGCACATCACTTTTTTCTCTTGTATTGTGGATCTTTTTTATCTCGAATGAGATTCCAGCAATAATCTACTAACATAGAAGATACCCACTTCCTTTCATAGCGCCTTTCTATGGTAGAAATGTCTCTATGGAATCTTTCCCCATGTTCATCCGATTCGTCACTACAACTCTCTGTGAAGTAGTCCAGATGAGAGTCCATCATATGAACCTTCAAAGACATATTGCACCCCAAATCCTGATATGCTTTGATCATTTCCTTCACCATTGCTTTGTAGTTAGTAGCTCCTCTTCTTCCGAGGAAGTTTTCCGACACCATCTTGAAACAGTCCCATGCGGTTTTTTCTTTATCAGTTAAACATGCTTCAAAATTTGCATCTTTCTGCAGCTCCCTGATTTGTGGGCCCACAAATACACCTTCCTTTATTTTTGCAGCTGAAAGACGGAGGAATTTGGCAGCTAGATATGCAAACCCACAGCCTGTTGGATCCAAGGCCTTCACGAATTGTTTCATCAGGCCAAGTTTGATGTGAAGCGGTGGAAGTAGTATATATTCAGGAGCTACCAGACTTTCACGTTGTACATTCTTTTCGCCAACTTTCCATCTTTGCCTAGGCCATTTCTTTTTCACGCAGTGAGAATTTCGGTCTCAACTATCCCACTCGCAAAGAAAACAGGCATACTTTGTGTAGCCTTGTTGCATTCCCAGTACCATAGCAATTACCTTGAAATCTGCACATATTTTCCATTTGTGTTCATTGTATTATAATGAATTTAGCTTTGTACGAATTCGTAATTCTCTTTTGTCAAACTAGCGTAAGCTACTGTAACAGAGGGTATTTTATTTCCGTTATGGAGCAAAACACCCTTCAGACTTGTTTTCGATGCATCTATGAAAAGTCTCCACTCCTGTGAAATATAAGTAAAGTTCAGCACTTTCATCAGGCCAGCAACGTCATTTCAAAATGTTAGTGCTTCGTCAGTTGAAAAATAAGAAATAAAGGCATGTTCTCTGTGCCTGAACACACTGATTTTAGTACGTTGGTGCAGTAGATTATACTCTAGTAATCTTGAACCAAGCAGCTGCGCCTTTTGTTTACTTAGTCCTAGATCACTAAATCATTTAAATCTGCCTGTGTTAACAAATGTGGCGATGACTCACTTGTGCAGTGATATAAAGAATCATCATCTGTGATTTCTTCAGTACTACTTATTTCACTGTCACTCGGAATTTGCCCTCGAGCTCTTGAAGGTACTGGAAGGTTGTCGGAATGCTGCACTGGCATTCTCGCTGAAGGCAGATCTGGGCAAACAATGTGCCTCTTCGACTTTTTGTTTGTAAAATCCTGAATTTTTGTTAGACAGAAATAACAATCAGTAACATGGTCCTTAGGCTCCCTTCACACCACGGGAACAGCAAACAACGCCACATTCTCTTTACCTTTCCATCACTGAATTAGTTTGCAGTAACATGTAGCACAACAGAAATGTGGTGCCCATTCTTTATCTTGGTCTCCTACCTCTACTCCAAAGTAATGTTTGTATGCTTTCTTTATGACTGAAGAAATTTTCTTCCTATTTCTGGCAAAAGTGAACTTTCCACAGATGTAGAAGAAGTTATCCGGCTTATATCGACATCCACGATGACGTGGCATTTCTGCAAATTTAAAAATACTACTTTGGTAATACACCTGTATTAAATTAATAGTAGGGAACTGGAGGAACACTGATGTGTAAAAACAAGCAGTCGTTTTACCTTCAGCGCCAGGCTCAATCAGTTTACACACAGGAACTAAAAAATTCAACTGTGCTCAGAAATATGACAGGCAGTTACTTGTCAGCCAAAACACCCACTTGTTAAGACTGACACAAATTGCGGCTAACACCACTGTTGTAAACTCGATGCACCTGCCCCTAGGAGGCGTGAAGTTTTACTGCCGAGGCAGCGGCCGGCTGTTGCCATTCAAGTTAATGAGATGTTTCAGGTGGTCTTAATGCCATAGGTGTGGCGGGGGATAACCTAATGATGTCTGATTCTTCCCACCTGCTGTTGCACAAGAAATTATCACATTCTATCGCTACTGGATGCGGCAACATACCCGTGTTTCTCTATAACATCTCTGTGTTTGCCATGAATTGTGAATATACATATATATATACATATTACATAACAAGTATCCCTGACAACGATATTTTGTTTACATATTTGAGTTTCCCACGGTAAAATGGACTAGAAGCACATACTTTAATATCAGAAATAGAACCCATGTCGAACAGTGTAATCAGTCAGAGATCTTTTCAACTAAAATCCCTCTTGTGTGTGCCACTGTTAGTTCAGATTAGAGTTGCTCTGGATAAAATGATCAGTCTCTGATCATTTAAAGTTTTGTTGATCTAATTTTCCTACCTCATACAGAAGCCTTAAACTTCCATCAGATGTAAGCAGGAGAGAATAAGATATAAACAGTACAAGAAAAACTGTTCCTTCTTCAAGAGCAGGGTAAATGTGTATCATTCTAATGGGTACCATGGCATCACAACATGTGAGAGTCTGTGAAAATGAGTGGACAGACTGAGACGCCATTCCCCTGTGGGCTGTCATCTCCTTTCTGTGTCAGAGAGCTTTGCAATCATGAGAGGAGGTCTTGTTGGTAGTGAGGGACAGTAAATTGTAGTCAATGAAACTGCCTAATTGACTGTGGAATGTGCCATACTGATTACCCTGACAAGATGAAATAACTGTTAACCTATCTCTGAATGAGACACTGTCCTGTAACATGTAGCTTTATACCCTAACAGGAGGATGACCCCACTCTTCCCACACCTCCCCCACGTGTGTGGTGCCTGTGGCAGACAAATTGTTGTAAGCCACATTTTATCTTAGTGCATTTCATATATGAGTTTTGGAACTTTAATAGTGGCAACTATTTATTTACAGCTCGTATAATATAGATACACGTTTCAAAATTTTATTGACCTTGTTTATAACTTGTTGGCAGTGATGTGGAAGTCGTAGGATACTCTTGGCAGTGCCAGTTGTGTTGACGGTCCAAATGGTGCAGTCTATTGCCTGACGAATTTGTAGCAGTTCTGAAGCAAATGCCGTGAAGTGTTTCCTTCAGTTTAAAAATCAAATTGAACTCATGAGGGCTTACGTCAGGGGAGTGCAGTAGGTGGTATAGCACTTGGTAGACCTATCAGTCAAACAAATCAGTAACAGCTTGCACTGTACATGCTTGTGCATTGTCCAGCAAAATGATGGTAAGGTCCTGCAGAAAGTGTCATCACTTCTGTCTATATGCTGTTCATTTTTTGAACACAACCTACGACCAGCTTAGAGACGGAAGTGATGGCACTTTCTGCAGGACCTGCAACACGACTGGCACTGCTAAGAGTATCCTACCACTTCCACATCACTGGCAACAGGTTATACACAATGCTCGTGACTACTTTGAAGATCAGTAAAACTTTGAAATACATATATATTTTGTACGAGCTGTAAATAAATACTTGCAACTATTAAAGTTCCAACCCTCATATTACTGAAAAGGCAGAAGTAAAATTAAGTCTAGACCTGAACTCTGTGTGGCAAAAATTATAAAATTTTGTGTATTGTCTGGGTTCCAACCAAAGGTTTTAAGCTGGAGGTCTTAATGTGTTTCAGAGAGATTGGCTTGTCCTCCTTTAATCCACTGATAAGCCAGCCACATTTACCTGCAGTTCTATTTTATTCTATTTTAGATGTATCCATCAAATGTCTTTGTTTTATCAAAAGTTTGACTACAGAGTAAACATCATTTCATTGTTTCTACACATGGACATTGTGTGTGTGTGTGTGTGTGTGTGTGTGTGTGTGTGAGTGAATTAGCTGTTTTTACACTGCCTGGAAAAAAAAAAAAAAAAAAAAAAAAAAAAAAAAAAAAAAAAAAAAAAAAAAAAAAGGTGAAGCATCGTAAAGATATGGTCGAATGTCAAAGTAACTTTGTACACGTACACAACCATTGGCAGATATTTCAACGATAAAACTTGTAATTCTTTGTGGCCGGTAGAACAGCCACCAGAGTGCATTAATGTTTTTTTGCTTAGTGTAGTTACCATGCCTGGTTGGGTATATAAGGGATCTGAACAGTGTCAGATGTTGAATGATCACTGTGAAGAACATGAAGATGCTGCGTATTCAGGTGGCACAGTGTTATCAGCACCTGACAGAAATTGAAAAAGGCTTCATTGTGGGTCTTCTTGTGGCTGGCTGGTCAACTTGTGTAATATCCAGATTTGTGGGGCATGCAGATGTGACAGTGGCCTGATGTTAGAGTGTATGGGTGTGTGATGTCAGACATATTTGGTGTCAGGGTTCCAATCAAACACATCTGACTACCACAATGGAGGATAGCCATGTTGTTCACTATGCACACTGAAACCCCTTCCGATCTGTGCCTGCCATCTTAGAACAAATAATGGACTCCCTTTAACATTCTGTGACATTCTGCACCATTTTGTGGAGACTAGCACCAGCCAGACTTGGTATTATAGTCCCATGCTTAGGTTATCACAGACACCACTACACAAACAGTTGCCTTTGAAGAGATGCCATGACAGGGAAGCATAGATTGCTTACGAATGGCATTACATTGTGTTCAGTGACAAATCACAGTTCTGTACTACCCTGATGACTGTCGGTAAGTATGGCGGTACCATGGGGAGAGGTCCCATTCTTCTGATGTTTTGGAGAATCACAGTAGTCTTACTCCTTGTGTCATGGTGTGGTGACTCATCAAGTATGACTTTAAGTTGAGGCTGGTAGTGACTGAGGGAATTTTGACAGCACAGTGTTACACCACAGACATCCTGCGTCCTTATGAATTACCTCTCATGCAACAGTCTTGTGGTGTCTTTTTTCAACAGGACAGTGCTCATCCATGTGGGGCATTTGTGAACTGCCTACATGATCCTGAGAAACATCAAACAAATATATGTTGATCGGGTTGTAACTGGTTGGTTCAGCTCATATGAAACTAACAGAGATGCTTGAATAACTTAAATAGGAATCTTTCAAACAAAATTACATTCATCTTATGGAACCGTGCTGTATAAATTTTTAGAACTTGCATTAGAAGAAGACTATGCAATAATTCTTTTGGCACCATTGTATAACTCTTGTAGAGATCATGAGAATAAGGTAAGAGAGATTTTTACATGTACAGTGGCGTATAGTTGGTTCTTTTTTCCACACTCAGTATTAAATGGAATATAAATTCTCTGATATTGGTATTAATGTGAATTACCCTCCATCACTTATTACACTGTGGCTTGCACACATTATCATCACAAATAGATGAATATATCTGTGATTTAGCAGGATTTTAGTTTGTTGCATCTACAAAACACTTCGCATATCACATTTCACTTCCTTTACTTTTAATTCACATTAACTACACATCACAGAAACAGTATAAGCGTTTTGTGTGTTTGTGTTAGTATAAATTATAGGTGAGGCAAAATCACTGTCATTTTTTCAGGTTGGTGTTTCAAGGTACATCACAATTCTCTTACATACATACAAATGTGCATATGTTTAATTATTAATAAGTTATTATTCACTGATTATTGTAAAATCATGTTAATTAATGATTGATTGAATAGTTAAATTGGTTTGTCTTTTGTAAATACCTCTACACTCTTTTATTCATTGCCGTTGTTTTTTTATCACACACATAATTGCACAGTCTCCAAAATTTAATTTCTGTTTTCAGCTATTGATCTGAAAAAGGGTAAACTGTATAAAGGAGATCCACAAGGAACAAAAGCTGATTGTACAATCACCATTGAAGATCAAGATTTGGTCGATATGGTAAGTAACACAAATTCCTCAGGACCTTCAGAAATGGTTATCAAAAGTGTGATGTCATCAGTATATCTGTCCAAGGAATTAGTGATGTTATCATTCACTGTGACTGACTCTTGTTCAAAGTAAGAAAGTTAATGCAATATGATTGTCCCTCCATTAAATTATAATCCAAAATACTAGGAACTTTAACATGCAGTTTTATTTATTAGGTCAAGTATGTAATTGATGTTGAAGTTATTTAAGCAAAGAGCACCACTTTTATTTATATTTTTAACATTGTAATTGACTGATTTAGGTTTTCCGTGATTTCCCTAAATCACTCGAGGCAAATGCCGGGAAGGTTCCTTTGAAAGGGCACGGCCGACATCCTTCCCTAATCTGATGAGACCGATGACCTCGCTGTCTGGTCTCCTTCCCCTAACAACCCAACCCTCAACACTGTAATTGATTTGAAAAGCAATGGCTATTTGTGAACAAATGTTTTATGTTATCACATCTGAATGCTGGATGACAGGTGTTCACTTAAATTGGTCTTTTGCATATTTTAATATCAGGCATGAATTGCACCCGCATTTATTTCTTACATAAGATTCAATATGTGATCAGCATCAGTAGGTGAATGGCAAAGACATAATTATTATTCACATCATTATCAGTTTAATATTGACTCAGATAGGGCACTGAATACTATTTGACAGTGTGGGGATCAAACAGTTTGGTAGTTTTGAAAAGATAGCATAGTAAAATGAGTATTTTAGATGGCCAACACAGTTTATTGCATACATTTGGACACTGAAGAGATATGTTGTGCCACGATATGCAGAAACTCAGCACTACTTATTTATGTCGTTGAGGGTGTAGTTGTCCACAACAAAGTTGTTCACAAACCACATGTCAATACAAACGTTTCAACTGTAATTACATCTGCCATACAGCTACAAATTACATTGTCAATAGTATTCCACAGTGTGGCATAAAACGTGGCTTCTCCCTCACCCATTGCACAAATTCTGCAGCAGGGCTACATTACTTGGCTCGCAACTCAATTTAAGCATACCCCGTTAGAAACCCATTGGTGGCTCTGTATTGATTCCATTGTACACCCCTCATCTGTTTACTGTTCACCCAGAAAGTTTTGATACTAATGTCTGCATTTTAATTTGCGGAGCTCTCACATAATATGACAAAGTTGCTACAGTGTTTTTATATACCTGTATCTGTCGTCTTAAAAATACTACATAATTTCTTACAGTACAAAGACAATGTTAATACAGTGTGTACATAAAGTCCGGGAACACTTTCAATTATTTATTGCAGAAGAACCAAACATTGTACAGATATCATACATATGTCATTTCGAAGAGAAACCCTGAAAGTTTTTTCATGTATACTGCCGTAGCATAGTTTGATAATTTACCGATAGTCAGCACTAGTCGCAAACACAAGTCCAAAGAAATCAGTGCATCATGCATCCCGCGAACTCGAAATGGCTCCAGTGATGAACTCGAAATGGCTCCAGTGACAGTGTGGAAAGTCCTGCGACAGAAGCTGTCTATGAAACCACCCCATCTTCATTGTGAAGTTCATGGGTACCTGAACACAGAGCTGCTGCATCAATGGATTGGCCATGCTACAGAAGGGGACAGCTGTTTCATGAATTGGCCTCCCCGATCACCAGATCTCACTCCATGTGACTTTTTTCTGTGGGGATACATTAAAGATCTGGTGTATGTACTGCCTCTACCAAGTGATGTAGCAGAGCTTCGGGAGAGAATACAGGAAGCGACTGCCGCAGTCGACAATGTCATGCTGGGACGGATATGGCAAGAACTCGATTACTGTATTGACGTCTGCCGGGTCACTCATAGTTCGCATATTGAATGTTTGTAAAAAAAACTTTCAGAGTTTCTCTTCAAAATTCAATATGTATGACATCTGAACAATGTTTAGTTCTTGTGCAATAAATAATTGAAAGTGCTCCCAGACTTTATGTACACCCTATATAAGTAAGCAAAATGTGTGTGTGTTTTTTTTTGTGCTAACTCACATTGTATCATCACATGTGAAATACTCTGTAGTTACAAGAACATAAACTATCAGCTATTCTGTGTAATGATATATGAACCCAGTGCAAATATCATATCAAATTTAAACTTTCTGGCAGATTAGAGCTGTGTGCCAGACCCTTAAATTATTTTAAGTATTGCTCTTACCAGCTGAGCTACCCAGATAAACCTCACAGTCTCTCAGTACCTCTGTCCTACTTCCCAACGTTGCCAGAATCCTATCATCATCTTGCTGACATAGCAATAACACAGGCATGATCCATATGCTTCAATTGTTTAGTAATAATCAACAGCTAGTATTACTGTTCAAGAACAGGCAGGTATTGTAATTCAACAGAGCTGTTAGTTATCCTAACTCATGAACAACCTAACAAGTACTGTTAACATATTTAACTTTTATAAACTATGATGAGTGAAGGAGAATAATCACTTCAATTCAGTTATTGTTTGGGGAAATGACAGGCATCATTTCATTGGCAAAGGTGTTAGGAAATTAGTGTCTTGTATCTGTCCAGTTGGAGTGAGCATAGCTAAAGTGAATATTACAGGTAAGTCCAGTCCAATTAGGGACTGACTTATTTGGTTTGAAATTTGTAGCAAAAAAATACTGTACAATTTATTCTAATAAAAATAGAAGAAATTATGTTTGACAAATCCCCAAAGAAGTAGTAGACTAATATATACAGAAAAAAGCTGATAAATACTAGACAGTGTGTGTTCATCTCTCGAGATATTAGAAATTTAACAATGTTAAGAAAGAGATAGTTACAACTCACCACATAGCGAAGATGCTGAGTCGCAGATAGGCCCAACAAAAAGACAGTTTTCCATTTCAAATTATTAGAAATGATTAAGAAAAAAAGTCTACCAACCTTCCTATCTCTCTCTCTCTCTCTCTCTCTCTCTCTCTCTCTCTCACTCTCTCTCTCTCTCTCTCTCTCTCTGTGTGTGTGTGTGTGTGTGTGTGTGTGTGTGTGTTTAATTGCTCTGTTTATTTACTGTAGAGAACTGGAATAATCTTTGATCATATGAGCACCACATTAAACATTTGTCTAGCTTCTTGTTTTGATATCTTCTCCCACACTTGTCAGTTAAACATAGGACACTATGTTTAAAGAAGGAAAAGTTGTGCTATTGTCTGTTTAATAAAGCTGATATCCTTACTTGACTGTAGCATTTTCATGTACTATTACTTGTTCACTATTGTAAACTTTCATACAAGACATGCCATTTCAGGCAATGTATTGTGAAAGACACATTTATATTTAAATACATTTTACAAAAATCTTGCCACCACACAAAAAATTATAGCCCTAGTTATACAGGTATGTATAATTTACATTTCTCCAAACTACGTGAATATAATAAGATTTTTTCTATTTCCAGGCAAAAGGAACACTGAACCCACAGGTTGCCTTCATGAAGGGAAAATTGAAAGTAAAAGGCAATATAATGTTGATGCAGAAGTTGCGTAGCCTGACAACAGAAGAATCAAAATTGTAAATTTTTTGAATATGTTATATTTGTTAAGAAGTACAAAATGATATTGCATTTCTTGTTAACGTCAGGGGGGAACCAGTATGGAATGGGCAGTTTGAATCAAATATAAAAGACAATATTCAACTTTATATGACTGATCCAAAATAATGTGTTGATGTATGTATATTTTACAAATATAAATATTTTTATAATTGTTTTACAAATATAGTTTTTTGTTATTCCTTTGCACCGTACTGGAGATATTTTGAGTAAGGTGAGAAAAATTACAAACAAGTTTCAAAAACAAAGATATACACAGATAAACTTGGACAGGTTGAGGGTTCGGATAATTAATCAATTATTTAATGATTAATAACTAAATATATGGAAGTGCAATGTATAACAAGGTCTACAGAGAAAATGTTATATGGTCAGAACAGTAGTCTTATAAATGAATATTTTTACTTGCTGGAAAAGGGGACAAGGAGTAAAAAGTTAGAATGAAGTCATTAAAGAGAAGGCAAGACAACAACATTATATCAGTGACTCATATGGGAAGATGGGTGAATGTATGCTATAAACAGCAAAGAAGTAAAACTTCCTGGCAGATTAAAACTGTGTGCCCGACCGAGACTCGAACTCGGGACCTTTGCCTTTCGCGGGCAAGTGCTCTACCAACTGAGCTACCGAAGCACGACTCACGTCCGGTACTCACAGCTTTACTTCTGCCAGTACCTCGTCTCCTACCTTCCAAACTTTACAGAAGCTCTCCTGCGAACCTTGCAGAACTAGCACTCCTGAAAGAAAGGATATTGCGGAGACACGGCTTAGCCACAGCCTGGGGGATGTTTCCAGAATGAGATTTTCACTCTGCAGCGGAGTGTGCGCTGATATGAAACTTCCTGGCAGATTAAAACTGTGTGCCCGACCGAGACTCGAACTCGGGACCTTTGCCTTTCGCGGGCAAGTGCTCTACCAACTGAGCTACCGAAGCACGACTCACGTCCGGTACTCACAGCTTTACTTCTGCCAGTACCTCGTCTCCTACCTTCCAAACTTTACAGAAGCTCTCCTGCGAACCTTGCAGAACTAGCACTCCTGAAAGAAAGGATATTGCGGAGACACGGCTTAGCCACAGCCTGGGGGATGTTTCCAGAATGAGATTTTCACTCTGCAGCGGAGTGTGCGCTGATATGAAACTTCCTGGCAGATTAAAACTGTGTGCCCGACCGAGACTCGAACTCGGGACCTTTGCCTTTCGCGGGCAAGTGCTCTACCAACTGAGCTACCGAAGCACGACTCACGTCCGGTACTCACAGCTTTACTTCTGCTGTGAGTACCGGACGTGAGTCGTGCTTCGGTAGCTCAGTTGGTAGAGCACTTGCCCGCGAAAGGCAAAGGTCCCGAGTTCGAGTCTCGGTCGGGCACACAGTTTTAATCTGCCAGGAAGTTTCATATCAGCGCACACTCCGCTGCAGAGTGAAAATCTCATTCTGGAAACATCCCCCAGGCTGTGGCTAAGCCGTGTCTCCGCAATATCCTTTCTTTCAGGAGTGCTAGTTCTGCAAGGTTCGCAGGAGAGCTTCTGTAAAGTTTGGAAGGTAGGAGACGAGGTACTGGCAGAAGTAAAGCTGTGAGTACCGGACGTGAGTCGTGCTTCGGTAGCTCAGTTGGTAGAGCACTTGCCCGCGAAAGGCAAAGGTCCCGAGTTCGAGTCTCGGTCGGGCACACAGTTTTAATCTGCCAGGAAGTTTCATATCAGCGCACACTCCGCTGCAGAGTGAAAATCTCATTCTGGAAACATCCCCCAGGCTGTGGCTAAGCTGTGTCTCCGCAATATCCTTTCTTTCAGGAGTGCTAGTTCTGCAAGGTTCGCAGGAGAGCTTCTGTAAAGTTTGGAAGGTAGGAGACGAGGTACTGGCAGAAGTAAAGCTGTGAGTACCGGACGTGAGTCGTGCTTCGGTAGCTCAGTTGGTAGAGCACTTGCCCGCGAAAGGCAAAGGTCCCGAGTTCGAGTCTCGGTCGGGCACACAGTTTTAATCTGCCAGGAAGTTTCATATCAGCGCACACTCCGCTGCAGAGTGAAAATCTCATTCTGGAAACATCCCCCAGGCTGTGGCTAAGCCGTGTCTCCGCAATATCCTTTCTTTCAGGAGTGCTAGTTCTGCAAGGTTCGCAGGAGAGCTTCTGTAAAGTTTGGAAGGTAGGAGACGAGGTACTGGCAGAAGTAAAGCTGTGAGTACCGGACGTGAGTCGTGCTTCGGTAGCTCAGTTGGTAGAGCACTTGCCCGCGAAAGGCAAAGGTCCCGAGTTCGAGTCTCGGTCGGGCACACAGTTTTAATCTGCCAGGAAGTTTCATATCAGCGCACACTCCGCTGCAGAGTGAAAATCTCATTCTGGAAACATCCCCCAGGCTGTGGCTAAGCCGTGTCTCCGCAATATCCTTTCTTTCAGGAGTGCTAGTTCTGCAAGGTTCGCAGGAGAGCTTCTGTAAAGTTTGGAAGGTAGGAGACGAGGTACTGGCAGAAGTAAAGCTGTGAGTACCGGACGTGAGTCGTGCTTCGGTAGCTCAGTTGGTAGAGCACTTGCCCGCGAAAGGCAAAGGTCCCGAGTTCGAGTCTCGGTCGGGCACACAGTTTTAATCTGCCAGGAAGTTTCATATCAGCGCACACTCCGCTGCAGAGTGAAAATCTCATTCTGGAAACATCCCCCAGGCTGTGGCTAAGCCGTGTCTCCGCAATATCCTTTCTTTCAGGAGTGCTAGTTCTGCAAGGTTCGCAGGAGAGCTTCTGTAAAGTTTGGAAGGTAGGAGACGAGGTACTGGCAGAAGTAAAGCTGTGAGTACCGGACGTGAGTCGTGCTTCGGTAGCTCAGTTGGTAGAGCACTTGCCCGCGAAAGGCAAAGGTCCCGAGTTCGAGTCTCGGTCGGGCACACAGTTTTAATCTGCCAGGAAGTTTCATATCAGCGCACACTCCGCTGCAGAGTGAAAATCTCATTCTGGAAACATCCCCCAGGCTGTGGCTAAGCCGTGTCTCCGCAATATCCTTTCTTTCAGGAGTGCTAGTTCTGCAAGGTTCGCAGGAGAGCTTCTGTAAAGTTTGGAAGGTAGGAGACGAGGTACTGGCAGAAGTAAAGCTGTGAGTACCGGACGTGAGTCGTGCTTCGGTAGCTCAGTTGGTAGAGCACTTGCCCGCGAAAGGCAAAGGTCCCGAGTTCGAGTCTCGGTCGGGCACACAGTTTTAATCTGCCAGGAAGTTTCATATCAGCGCACACTCCGCTGCAGAGTGAAAATCTCATTCTGGAAACATCCCCCAGGCTGTGGCTAAGCCGTGTCTCCGCAATATCCTTTCTTTCAGGAGTGCTAGTTCTGCAAGGTTCGCAGGAGAGCTTCTGTAAAGTTTGGAAGGTAGGAGACGAGGTACTGGCAGAAGTAAAGCTGTGAGTACCGGACGTGAGTCGTGCTTCGGTAGCTCAGTTGGTAGAGCACTTGCCCGCGAAAGGCAAAGGTCCCGAGTTCGAGTCTCGGTCGGGCACACAGTTTTAATCTGCCAGGAAGTTTCATATCAGCGCACACTCCGCTGCAGAGTGAAAATCTCATTCTGGAAACATCCCCCAGGCTGTGGCTAAGCCGTGTCTCCGCAATATCCTTTCTTTCAGGAGTGCTAGTTCTGCAAGGTTCGCAGGAGAGCTTCTGTAAAGTTTGGAAGGTAGGAGACGAGGTACTGGCAGAAGTAAAGCTGTGAGTACCGGACGTGAGTCGTGCTTCGGTAGCTCAGTTGGTAGAGCACTTGCCCGCGAAAGGCAAAGGTCCCGAGTTCGAGTCTCGGTCGGGCACACAGTTTTAATCTGCCAGGAAGTTTCATATCAGCGCACACTCCGCTGCAGAGTGAAAATCTCATTCTGGAAACATCCCCCAGGCTGTGGCTAAGCCGTGTCTCCGCAATATCCTTTCTTTCAGGAGTGCTAGTTCTGCAAGGTTCGCAGGAGAGCTTCTGTAAAGTTTGGAAGGTAGGAGACGAGGTACTGGCAGAAGTAAAGCTGTGAGTACCGGACGTGAGTCGTGCTTCGGTAGCTCAGTTGGTAGAGCACTTGCCCGCGAAAGGCAAAGGTCCCGAGTTCGAGTCTCGGTCGGGCACACAGTTTTAATCTGCCAGGAAGTTTCATATCAGCGCACACTCCGCTGCAGAGTGAAAATCTCATTCTGGAAACATCCCCCAGGCTGTGGCTAAGCCGTGTCTCCGCAATATCCTTTCTTTCAGGAGTGCTAGTTCTGCAAGGTTCGCAGGAGAGCTTCTGTAAAGTTTGGAAGGTAGGAGACGAGGTACTGGCAGAAGTAAAGCTGTGAGTACCGGACGTGAGTCGTGCTTCGGTAGCTCAGTTGGTAGAGCACTTGCCCGCGAAAGGCAAAGGTCCCGAGTTCGAGTCTCGGTCGGGCACACAGTTTTAATCTGCCAGGAAGTTTCATATCAGCGCACACTCCGCTGCAGAGTGAAAATCTCATTCTGGAAACATCCCCCAGGCTGTGGCTAAGCCGTGTCTCCGCAATATCCTTTCTTTCAGGAGTGCTAGTTCTGCAAGGTTCGCAGGAGAGCTTCTGTAAAGTTTGGAAGGTAGGAGACGAGGTACTGGCAGAAGTAAAGCTGTGAGTACCGGACGTGAGTCGTGCTTCGGTAGCTCAGTTGGTAGAGCACTTGCCCGCGAGAGGCAAAGGTCCCGAGTTCGAGTCTCGGTCGGGCACACAGTTTTAATCTGCCAGGAAGTTTCATATCAGCGCACACTCCGCTGCAGAGTGAAAATCTCATTCTGGAAACATCCCCCAGGCTGTGGCTAAGCCGTGTCTCCGCAATATCCTTTCTTTCAGGAGTGCTAGTTCTGCAAGGTTCGCAGGAGAGCTTCTGTAAAGTTTGGAAGGTAGGAGACGAGGTACTGGCAGAAGTAAAGCTGTGAGTACCGGACGTGAGTCGTGCTTCGGTAGCTCAGTTGGTAGAGCACTTGCCCGCGAAAGGCAAAGGTCCCGAGTTCGAGTCTCGGTCGGGCACACAGTTTTAATCTGCCAGGAAGTTTCATATCAGTGCACACTCCGCTGCAGAGTGAAAATCTCATTCTGGAAACATTCCCCAGGCTGTGGCTAAGCCGTGTCTCCGCAATATCCTTTCTTTCAGGAGTGCTAGTTCTGCAAGGTTCGCAGGAGAGCTTCTGTAAAGTTTGGAAGGTAGGAGACGAGGTACTGGCAGAAGTAAAGCTGTGAGTACCGGACGTGAGTCGTGCTTCGGTAGCTCAGTTGGTAGAGCACTTGCCCGCGAAAGGCAAAGGTCCCGAGTTCGAGTCTCGGTCGGGCACACAGTTTTAATCTGCCAGGAAGTTTCATATCAGCGCACACTCCGCTGCAGAGTGAAAATCTCATTCTGGAAACATCCCCCAGGCTGTGGCTAAGCCGTGTCTCCGCAATATCCTTTCTTTCAGGAGTGCTAGTTCTGCAAGGTTCGCAGGAGAGCTTCTGTAAAGTTTGGAAGGTAGGAGACGAGGTACTGGCAGAAGTAAAGCTGTGAGTACCGGACGTGAGTCGTGCTTCGGTAGCTCAGTTGGTAGAGCACTTGCCCGCGAAAGGCAAAGGTCCCGAGTTCGAGTCTCGGTCGGGCACACAGTTTTAATCTGCCAGGAAGTTTCATATCAGCGCACACTCCGCTGCAGAGTGAAAATCTCATTCTGGAAACATCCCCCAGGCTGTGGCTAAGCCGTGTCTCCGCAATATCCTTTCTTTCAGGAGTGCTAGTTCTGCAAGGTTCGCAGGAGAGCTTCTGTAAAGTTTGGAAGGTAGGAGACGAGGTACTGGCAGAAGTAAAGCTGTGAGTACCGGACGTGAGTCGTGCTTCGGTAGCTCAGTTGGTAGAGCACTTGCCCGCGAAAGGCAAAGGTCCCGAGTTCGAGTCTCGGTCGGGCACACAGTTTTAATCTGCCAGGAAGTTTCATATCAGCGCACACTCCGCTGCAGAGTGAAAATCTCATTCTGGAAACATCCCCCAGGCTGTGGCTAAGCCGTGTCTCCGCAATATCCTTTCTTTCAGGAGTGCTAGTTCTGCAAGGTTCGCAGGAGAGCTTCTGTAAAGTTTGGAAGGTAGGAGACGAGGTACTGGCAGAAGTAAAGCTGTGAGTACCGGACGTGAGTCGTGCTTCGGTAGCTCAGTTGGTAGAGCACTTGCCCGCGAAAGGCAAAGGTCCCGAGTTCGAGTCTCGGTCGGGCACACAGTTTTAATCTGCCAGGAAGTTTCATATCAGCGCACACTCCGCTGCAGAGTGAAAATCTCATTCTGGAAACATCCCCCAGGCTGTGGCTAAGCCGTGTCTCCGCAATATCCTTTCTTTCAGGAGTGCTAGTTCTGCAAGGTTCGCAGGAGAGCTTCTGTAAAGTTTGGAAGGTAGGAGACGAGGTACTGGCAGAAGTAAAGCTGTGAGTACCGGACGTGAGTCGTGCTTCGGTAGCTCAGTTGGTAGAGCACTTGCCCGCGAAAGGCAAAGGTCCCGAGTTCGAGTCTCGGTCGGGCACACAGTTTTAATCTGCCAGGAAGTTTCATATCAGCGCACACTCCGCTGCAGAGTGAAAATCTCATTCTGGGAGCAAAGAAGTAATACAGATTTTCTGAAACTCTTTTTCACCATGAATTTATTGCAGATGTTAATATTATCATTCAATCTAATTCCTTTTGTAAACTTTTGCGACTGGTGTATATAATTGCTCAGACAGACATTTATAATATGTTTACAAAAATATCTACTGAACAAAATTATATTACTAAACCAACAGTCAGTGACCTCTCAGACCACACCATGCAGTTCCATTTGTTAAATGTTAATAAATCTGGATTTGGCAGGATATGTTTTAGGAAAGTCCTCAAAGAAATAAACTAGAGTGATACAGTGTTCATGACATGAATGAAAAATAAAGCACATTTATAAATAAAATCATTACCTTACTGGTAAACTGTTTTGTCCCAAAATAATACAGAGTAGCTCAAAGGCTATAAAAAGCCATAGATACTAAAGAAGTAATGACACTGAAGCAAGTGTACTAGAAGGAAACGATACTCACATCAAGCAACAAAACAGAGCAAATGTGCGACGTAGTGGACCAGAAGTGAGAAGGAGCTTGTATTATATGTGATCTACGGAGATGTGTCTAGTGTTACAAAACATTTTAACAAGCATTTCATAAGTCTTATTGAAAAGATGGTGTTGTCAGGCTCAACAGATGCTGCCACTGAATGTCTCAGACCAGCCATTATAGATAACCAGTAACATGAATATGACTGTCACTACCCCAGTAGTACCAATGCCCACTATAAAATCTTTAAAATGAAAAAATTCTAGTAGGTGAGATAAATATCAAAGAAATTAATTAAAAGGTATTTCTAGTTTAATAAAATTTTAAATAATTTTAGTAATTACTATTGGATAAAAAAAAAATCTACTCACCAAGCAGCAGCAGCAGAAGAAAACACATAAAAGTTTACAAAGTATGAAAGCTTCCGGAGCCACTGGCTCCTCCTCCTGGCAGAAGTGTTGCAGGGGAAGGAAGAGAGGTGAAGAAAAAGAACCCTTCTGTCATAAGGGGCCACTGACTCTAAAAGCATGCGCACGTTTATGTGTTTTCTCCTGCCTCTTCTTTTCGGGTAGATTATTTTGGTTTCTTATTTTCCTGTTAGTTATGTTATATTTAAAAAAATGATTATTTTCATTATTGTGTAATTGTAATTGCTCATTTATCACTGAAATATTTCCCAGTTGGCTGGAATATGCTTGAAGTTAAGTCTCTGTATAAGAAACGTAGTGAATTGTGTTAGGAAAAATTCAGTCAAAAACTTAATAAATGAGACAGAATTTCTGGACAGTGCTTATCTCCAGAAGGCAAAATGTTTAGTACTAGAGTGCATGCCATGTAACTTCGCAGGTGAGGTCTGGATGTGCAGAAGCACGGATACATTACATAACGTGCCAACAAATAGCAATCAGACAGCTGTGTGCCCGAGTTCATTTCATACTGAATGAAGCGAGTTTACGACTGGTTTTAGCATTTTGTATGGTGTTCTTTTGAAAGTTATTTTGAGGCAATCTGATCAATTTGAGTGGCAAAAACAAATCTCACCCACTATTACACAAGCAGACAACAGAAGTAGTTTTTCGCGTGTATCAGAGTCAGAAGTGGCCTCCACGTCTGATCACAAAGCATCTCCTGGTGTTGCTAAGTGCCAAGAATGAACAGCTGAAGCATGCAGTACCAGGTTGAGAGCTGTTCAAGGGATTGTGAGTGAAGCCAATGCTTCCGCTGAAGAGAACAGATCACTCGGTTTTAAGTCACCTGGTAAGTGCCGAAATTGAAAGGAATCTCTAAGTGAGCTCGATGATTTCAGCACAAAATAGTTGACATGGATAGTTAAGATGAATATCCTACGGCAGATAAACTATGTTCGTACAAGGAAGGAGCCGACAGTTTCAATGACAGGAAATCTACCTTGCTCATATTAAGGCAAACGAGATTCTGTTGAGAAGTTCCTTGAAAAATTAAGCTGACTCTAATGTTATATTGTCGATTTTGTTTACTTAAACTTGTGACTTGTTTTTTTTTGGACTCATACACATTTTATTTTATCTGTTATTACTTTTATGTTGTAATTTCATGTACTGACACATTTCATGACCTTGGAGATTTGCTCCTCAATTTGGTACTATGGAACTAGACACGTAAATAAAAAATAAATAAACCAATGAGGGAGGAAAACTGCTCTTGGAGAGAAATTATACTGTAGCAGCAATAACTGTGTTCTTGAGGTCAGTGCACAAGATAAAACAAGCCAGAAAATCATGTATTTGTTACCTTGATAAAATATATGTGAATCAGTACTATTCAAGACCAAAATGGTGGATGACAAATGAGGATTTTGGAGGCCTGAAGGCCCCTGTGGGCAAAGAGAGAGGCCTTACTGTGCTTCACGGTTGTTCTGCAGGCACAGGCTTCAAACCAGAAAGTAAATTAATATTTAAGGCATCGAAGTTGAAGCATTCAGATGACTACCTCTCTAAAATAAGTTATGCTGTCTTCGAGCAGTAGTTTGTACAACAGCTACTTCCATACCTGGCAGAGAATTGTGTTATTGTCATGTACAATGTAAGTGTACACTCTGCGCAAGTGAATAAGGCTCCTACAAATGCCAGAAAGAATGAAATTATTTCATTGTCATCTAATGGAATTCCTCACTCTGTGTCCCAGACCAGGGCAGAGTTATTTGTGCTCATAAATGCTTATAAGCTTAAATACCATACCCACGAGACAGATGAATTTGCAAGACAGCATGGTCACTGAGTAATTAGGTTATCACTCTATCACTGCTACTACAATCCTATTGAGCTGCTATGGGTGCCAGTTAAAGTCCATATCACAAAAAGAAGTAGCACATCCTGGAATGCTGACATCGAAAGATTCATACATGAAGCAGTGAAGAACGTAACTACCTCTGCATTGGCAAACTGTGTCCGACGTTGAGAAACAGTACAGGAAGAATAATTTAAAAAGAAAATTGACAGCGACTCTGATAGTGTAGCTGAAGTCAACGTTTTGGGCTAACTTTGTTGGTACTGCTTATTACTGCATTTAAAAACATATCATACAGCTGAAGCCAAAATTATATAACTGGATCGATTCCCGGAGGTAATTTATAGATCTCAAAGGAAGATTCCATAGGGTGGCCAAACACTATCTCATAAGGGGTTTGTTCAGTGGCTTCATGGAAACGGCTACTGTACACACTTGCCAAATAAGGAACGTATCTTTGCCAGTCACTGTGGGTTGAGTTGATGTAATAGGAAAGCATTCGTTTCACAGTGCGGTGGACACGCTCAATGCAGCCATTTGCCTCTCAGCAATTTGCAAACTTGGACAAATAAGGTGGACATAAAATTGGTTCCTAGACCTGTTATAATGGCCTCAGTGCTTCCAAAAGGAAGGACAAGTTGATCCACAAAACCTTGTGGTGCTGTTTCAGCTGACGTGTCAGCGATGGTACCAAAATATGGTATCAGGAAAAGTGATCGATAATGGATGGGATATATTTACTTCTTTTTGTACTTACAGGAAGTGGCCAGACTACATCCAAAGCCACAAACTGAAACGGTTTTGATGCCTCAGGAAGAATTGTAAGGGAATTTTGATTCACTGGGGTGGTGCTCTTCGGCACATGGGAGGCAGTTTTTTTATATACTTAGCAACATCTCACCATCTTTTGCCCCACCAATACTTCATGGAAATGCAGGCATTTGTCACTCTTTGTCCACTATGGCAAGCTTGAATGCTGTCGTGTCATTGGGCAATACTTCTGGATTGTAGGTTTTTATGTATTACTGTACATTTGCCCTGGGGGGTCTTGCGGTATAGAATTCCATCATCTGTAACAAAATCCGGATGGAAGCGATACTGGCAATATTTTGCGTCATTCTCGTGTGAGCCTTTTAATTTGTCAATTGACACATTGTTTGTTTGAGCTACTCTCAATCATCTACTAAGTGTATCAGCATTCTGGTGCAATTTTCCAGCTAAGTGTTGCACTTGATAATCATACTCACTCAGCTTCAGGGCCCAGCAGGTGAGATGGCTGTTAGGGTCTTTTAAACTTAATAGTCACTGAAGTACTGCATAATCTATTACTACTGTAAACTTTCTCACATAAATAAAGCATCTAAAATAGTTGAATCCAAACATTAATGCCGGCAGTTCTTTCTCTGTAGTACTGTAATTAATTTCTGCCTGGTTCAGCTGATGGGATGCGTAACCAATTGGTCTTTCCTCACCGTTACCCAGTGCAAAATTGGATGCGTCACAGGAGAGAATGAATGGTTTTTTGAAATTGGGATAGATCAATAAGGGGGAACTAATCAGAACATCTCTGATATGCTGCACAGCAGCTTCATTCACGCTTGGGGGGTCCATTGATGGGGTATATCTTTTTTCAACAGGTGAGTAAGGGGTTTGGCTACTGTGGCATAGTCCTTTACAAAATGCCTATAATAATTGCTGAGTCCCAGAAAACTTTGCAATTCCTTTACATTTTTAGGGGAAGGGAATGTTCTAACTGCTTCAATTATGCAGGGATCTGGCTTTACTCCATCAGCACTAATAATATACCCTAGATACTGTACTTGACTCTCAGCAAAGGAACATTTTTCTATTTTCAAAATGAAATTGGCACTTCTTAGTCTAGACAAAACATTTCTTAACCTGGTAACATGCTCATCTATGGTTCTGGAAAAGGCAATGATATCATCTAGATAAACTAGGCACATTTTAGGTTTCAGTCCTCTTAACAGTAAGTCAGCTAAGCGTTGGAAAGTGGCTGTCGCATCGCACAGCCCGAATGGCATTCTCAAAAATTCATACAGACCAGAGGGAACTACAAACGCTGTTTTCGGCCTGTCCTGTGGTGCAATTGGTATTTGATGGCACCCACTCTTCATATCAAGGGTAGTGAAGTATTTGCAATTTCCTAGCCTGTCTAGTGTTTCATCGATGCATGGGAGAGGGTAAGTATCAGGAGTGATTACCTTATTTACTGCTCTCATATCGATGCAAAGATGGTAGGTCGTCTCTCCATTGAGTGTTTCTTTGGGATGACTACGATTGGAGGCAACCAGGGGCTGGTGGAGGGTTGTATTATCCCTGCCTCTAGCTGCTGTCGGATAGTTTCCTCCACAACAGGCTGGAGGTGATATGGTAGTCTATATGGTTTCTGTGCAATGGGCCTTGCATCTCCAGTGGGAATTTAATGGTAAACAGGGTCAGTAGCCGACAAATAATGCCTTTCCTCAAATAACCAGGAGTAATCTTCCAAGGCGGAATACAATTTGTTTTGGTCAGCTGTAGGCAGATGAGCCAATTTATCTTTAAATTTGTCTCTGAGCATGGGAGCAATATGACATATGCTGCATCCCGAAAGCCGCTGTTCTCAGTTAGGTTTTAACTTCTCTTGTATAGGGTGGTTTTCTTCAATCTCGTGGCCACTAGCTATAGTGGTGCCACTAGGAATCTCTACCTCGTTCGTTCAAAAATTGCCCAAACAGACGGGAACATAAAATTTCTTTCGCTGCACTTATGCTGTCGTTGAGCCACGTTTAACATGTACCTGTAATCTGTCGAGAACATCAGTCTGGTGGAGAGGGTCCACCAATAGGGCTGTTCTCGGCAGTTTGTGGGATTTGACCCCAAGCCAGAGAATGCGTCGCGTGCCACCACTGATTCTAACAGGGGTAGTTGTACATAACGCCCATGTTTGCACGGAAGGAACCTGTGAAAGTAGCCGCATTTCACAAGTACCTTGCAGCAGAATGACGTGGGGCCACTGAAACAGTGGGTTTCCTCACTGAGACGGACAGTTTGCGTTCTGTAGTCTACTACACTCTGACAGTGGTGGAGGAAATCATTCCCCTGGATGATGCCAAAATCTCGCCTTTGTTTTTTAATTAGATTCATGTCAAAAGGGTACTGGCTGGCTCCGATTTTCAATTTAATTTGGCAATACCCAGCAGGTATGATTATTTTGTCACTCAGACCGTTAATGTGGTGATGGGGTGATTTTAACACTCGTCCATCCCCACGTCCTATGAATAATACACTGGATTGCGCTCCCATGTCGATAAACACTCTTACATTTTTTCCTCAAGCTTTGCCATTGAGGAGGACATTCGCCACCTCATTTATGCCACTGTGGCGAACTGGGTGCATGAATTCTACAGGGTGCCCGGGGGAAAGCGTGACTTGCCTTCCCGACCATTTCCCAGCTAATTTTGGGATTGTGGGGAATTGTTGGTGACTTGTTCACTCTGCTGATTGTGCGAGGGGCCCTGTTTCCAGGGTTCTGCAGGCTGTTTCTACTCATATGCCCTATGGTTCCACACTGAGAAAAATAGAGTGCATGGCTATGCACAGCAGCATGGCCTGCCTTTTGGCAATGTTGGCATGCCCGCTCCTATTTAAAAATTGGATGCGGTTATTTGTTCAGATGAACCGAACTGGCAATAAAACGCCCTACCTCCTCTCGCATCATCGCGAGTCATGTGGCATCATTTAACGAGGCGGGTGATGCTATTTTTACCTTTCCTCCAACATACGGGTCGATTCCATGTACAAAAACGTCAATTGAGCGGGCTTGTGCCTGCTCAATTAACACCTCATTATGTATGGAATCCGAACCCAGCATGTAAGTGTGGCAAGCCACAGCACGGATTCGGTCAGCAAATCTATCTAAATCCTCCCCTTGCTTCTGGCAGAGGGTCGACAACTTGTCCCTGTAAGAGCGGGCGTCACGCCTGTCCAAAATCTCTGTTTCAACCCAGCCTCTAACATGGCAAAAGGGGTGGTGTCCCTAAGGGTGTGAACTGATTTGATATATGTATGGGCGTCACCCGACAATTTAAGGCGGAGTACAGTTAGTAGGAAATCCTCTGGCCAAGTGCAAGCACAGCCTACATCTCGGACAGTTTGTAGAAAGGAAGTTATTTGTTCATTAGGTTTCCCGGAAAATGTCAGAATGAAACTGACTACAGGGAAACTGTTAGCCAAAGTTACAATGGATGGCTGAGGTACTGTGCTACTTAAGGTGCTTGCAGCCATCATTTGCAGTGCAGCAGGGTGTGTCTCTGACGCACTTAGATTGGTAGACTGGGTTTGAGCCAATTTTTGGCATTCTTCTGTCAGTTCTATCTTTCTCAACATTAACTTACCGATTTCTACTTGAAGGGCAGCTACTGGATCCAGTTTTTCCATAGTTAGGGAGTTCCCTTCACCAGTGGCAATACTAGGGGTTTGAGGCATGGTTACAATATTAGGACACCTAGTGCTCTCCAAAAACGTCACAATTAGAGCACAAAAAAGTGCTACACTTGACAAGGTGATGGCGCAGCCGGCAGCAAGGATGCAGCGGCGAGGAGAAATTGAGTGATGAACTTACGAAAGCTGTAGTTGCTGTGGTGGTGAGTCATTGATGGCTACATCCGTTGGGCGATGGCGGCAGGAAACAGTGGCGAATATGATGTCAGCGATGTCGCTGGATGTGCGCCGTGCCTCAGCTAGTCGCCTGGAACATGCGAGTTTCCTGGATGGCGGCATGCGGCAATGTGGAGGATGGCTACCCGCACCGGACTGCCTGGGAACGACAGCGGCGGTGGCTGGCTGTGTGGCGCAGTGAAGCACCTGGTCACGCAAGCAACCTGGTGATAGCTGTGGCAGCTGTTAAGAGAGAATGCCGAAATGGTAGAAGGCTGCGTGGCAAACCATGAATGCATGTACTTGTTATTGCGCATTGCAGCTGGTGCGTCAAGTGCGAAGTACTACTGACAGCTTCTTTGGGTACAGTATGTTGAACTGTACACTACCAATAGTCACACGTAAAAGTGATGATTCAGAGGGTTAATAAAGAAAGGCAGGTCACCTGGGTCTTAGTATTAGTGGGACCACCTGTAGTGAGGACAAGGGTAGGCAACATGATTACAGGTAATAATGGGAAAAATTTTTATTGGATTCTGCTTCCATAATTTTAACTTAGTCTCAGACAGTGGTGTGAGCAGCTATGTAAACTACTCCACAGTACTTGTGGTTCGCTGCTATTACACTGAACTAGGGAAGTCACCACTGTATTACTGAATGAGAGACACCAACTTTCTGCCACAAGCCCGCCAGTGACAGAACTGGGTGCCATCACGTGAAGTTTGCAAGAGGGGCAGCGAGGTAGCGGCCACTACAGTGGGTTGCTCTCTTGCCTGCCAGCCTCCTTATCCTGTGGACTTATCCAACAGTCCTTCCTATTGAGGGTAATATGCCCTTTCCATACCATGTGCAGTTCACTCTGTGGCCATTGCCAGTTTTTGTGAATATCATACCCCATAGTGGTAGTTCTTGGGGATAAAACCCATTTTTCTCTGAATCCTGGCGTTTCTCATTTTACATGTAGGAAAAACACACTTAATGCCCACCTGAGCTCCTGATACCATCCTGACACATACAGGCTGGAGTCCAAGAATGGAATCTTTCCCATCATTCAATCTGAATCAATATTTTCCTTCCAATTCTATGTCCTGGCAACCACAGAAATGTCTAGTGGTTTGCTGCCCTGGGTCGCTTAACTGTTTGTGCTAGATGCACACAGTCAGGAGCGTACAACAACATGTTAGACCATGACAGCCGAATCAACCATGTGAGCACACTCTACGGCCGCATGTGCTACATCGTGTCCCATGCCAGGATGAGCCACCAGTAGTAGAAGAGTCACCATGGCCACGCCACACCATGCGCTGCACTAGGTGCTGTAATTGGGCAGCCACTTCTTGCAGCCACCCCCGATGCCATGCAATCCATTCTGCTAGTTAACAACTCCAGCTAACTTCTGCCAAGGGATTTTTTCATTGCATAGAATAGAGCAAGACCTTTTTTTGTGTACATCTGTCAATCCCAGTTTTGTAAACATGCCTGATTTACATCCTTGCCAACAGCAAAGAGGACTGAATCAGCTCCCAATGCCGCAAGTGCAGCCCCGAATGAGCCTGATTGTGTTACTTTACTGCAACAGCAGATAAGCACCCTGTTACTTGAAAAATTAGAGCTACAGGAATGGCTTAATGTGATAACTGGTGAATGTGGAACCAGAGCTGCCATAAATGCGGCAACTCCATTCCCTTCAAGAACTCCTAAAGTTTAAACGGAAAAATTAGTGCCAATATAGCCAGTACACTTCCAGCCATAACTTTTGTACCTTCTATTGCCTGGGAAGCCAGGCAAAAATTAACAACATTTTTGCAAAAAGTCAGGGATGGGACATACATGCACATGGCCAGACCATTTGTTGTTAAATATCACCATGCTGAAGATTTCAGGCGACGCACGAACTTTGTTGAGTCAGTAGATGCGTTGCAGGAAGTACCCACTCTCGATTTCTACATCTACATCTACATCCATACTCCGCAAGCCACCTGATGGTGTGTGGCGGAGGGTACCTTGAGTACCTCTATCGGTTCTCCCTTCTATTCCAGTCTTGTATTCTTCGTGGAAAGAAGGATTGTCGGTATGCTTCTGTGTGGGCTCTAATCTCTCTGATTTTTTCCTCATGGTCTCTTCACGAGATATACGTAGGAGGGAGCAATATACTGCTTGACTCTTCGATGAAGGTATGTTCTCGAAACTTCAACAAAAGCCCGGACCGAGCTACTGACCATCTCTGCTGCAGAGTCTTCCACTGCAGTTTACGTAACATCTCCGTAACGTTTTCGCGATTACTAAATGATCCTGTAACGAAGCGCGCTGATCTCCGTTGGATCTTCTCTATCTCTTCTATCAACCCTCTCTGGTACAGATCCCACACTGCTGAGCAGTATTCAAGCAGTGGGCGAACAAGCATACTGTAACCTACTTCCTTTGTTTTCGGATTGCATTTCCTTAGGATTCTTCCAATGAATCTCAGTCTGGCATCTGCTTTACCAATGATCAACTTTATATGATCATTCCATTTTAAATCACTCCTAATGCGTACTTCCAGATAATTTATGGAATTAACTGCTTCCAGTTGCTGACCTGCTATTTTGTAGCTAAATCATAAGGGATCTATCTTTCTATGTATTCGCAGCACATTACACTTGTCTACATTGAGATTCAATTGCCATTCCCTGCACCGTGTGTCAATTCGCTGCAGATCCTCCTGCATTTCAGTACAATTTTCCATTGTTACAACCTCTTGATATACCACAGCATCATCCGCAAAATGCCTCAGTGAACTTCTGGTATCATCCACAAGGTCATTTATGTATATTGTGAATAGCAACGGTCCTATGACACTCTCCTGTGGCACACCTGAAATCACTCTTACTTCGGAAGACTTCTCTCCATTGAGAATAACAAGCTGCGTTCTGTTATCTAGGAACTCTTCAATCCAATCACACAATTGGTCTGATAGTCCATATGCTCTTACTTTGTTCATTAAATGACTGTGGGGAACTGTATCGAACGCCTTGTGGAAGTCAAGAAACACGGCATCTACCTTGGAACCCGTGTCTATGACCCACTGAGTCTCGTGGACGAATAGCGCGAGCTGGGTTTCACACAACCGTCTTTTTCGAAACCCATGCTGATTCCCACAGAGTAGATTTCTAGTCTCCAGAAAAGTCATTATACTCTAACATAACACGTGTTCCAAAATTCTACAACTGATCGACGTTAGAGATATAGGTCTATAGTTCTGCACATTTGTTCGACGTCCCTTCTTGAAAAAGGGGATGACCTGTGCCCTTTTCGAATCCTTTGGAACGCTACGCTCTCCTAGAGACCTATGATACACCGCTGCAAGAAGGGGGGCAAGTTCCTTCGCGTACTCTGTGTAAAATAGAACTGGTATCCCATCAGGTCCAGCGGCCTTTCCTCTTTTGAGTGATTTTAATTGTTTCTCTACCCCTCTGTCGTCTATTTCGATATCTACCATTTTGTCATCTGTGCGACAATCTAGAGAAGGAACTACAGTGCAGTCTTCCTCTGTGAAACAGCTTTGGAAAAAGACATTTAGTATTTCGGCCTTTAGTCTGTCATCCTCTGTTTCAGTACCATTCTGGTCACAGAGTGTCTGGACATTTTGTTTTGATCCACCTACCACTTTGACATAAGATCAAAATTTCTTAGGATTTTCTGCCAAGTCAGTACATAGAGCTTTACTTTCGAACTCATTGAATGCCTCTCGCACAGCCCTCCTCACACTACATTTTGCTTCGCGTAATTTTTGTTTGTTTGCAAGGCTTTGGCTATGTTTATGTTTGCTGTGAAGTTCCCTTTGCTTCCGCAGCAGTTTTCTAACTCGGTTGTTGTACCATGGTGGCTCTTTTCCATCTCTTACGATCTTGCTTGGCACATACTCATCTAGCGCATATTGTACAATGGTTTTGAACTTTGTCCACTGATCCTCAACACTATCTGTACTTGAGACAAAACTTTTGTGTTGAGCCGCCAGGTACTCTGTAATCTGCTTCTTGTCACTTTTGCTAAACAGAAAAATCTTCCTACCTTTTTTAATATTTCCATTTACGGCTGGAATCATCGATGCCGTAACCGCTTTATGATCGCTGATTCCCTGTTCTGCATTAACTGTTTCAAATAGTTCGGGTCTGTTTGTCACCAGAAGGTCTAATATGTTATCGCCACGAGTCGGTTCTCTGTTTAACTGCTCAAGGTAGTTTTCAGATAAATCACTTAAAAAAATTTCACTGGATTCTTTGTCCCTGCCACCCGTTATGAACGTTTGAGTCTCCCAGTCTATATCTGGCAAATTAAAATTTCCACCCAGAACTGTAACATGGCGGGGAAATCTACTTGAAATATTTTCGAAATTATCCTTCAGGTGCTCAGCCACAACAGCTGCTGAGCCAGGGGGCCTATAGGGACATCCAATTACAATGTCTGAGCCTGATTTAACCGTGACCTTCACCAAATTATTTCACATTTCGGATCTCTGTCAATTTCCTTCGATACTATTGCAATTCTTATCGCTATGAATACGCCTCCCCCTTCACTGTCCAGCCTGTCTCTGTGGTATACATTCCAATCTGAGCTTAGGATTTCATTACTGTTTACGTCTGGTTTCAGCCAACTTTCTGTCCCTAGTACTATATGGGCATTGTGACCGTTTATTAATGAGAGCAGTTCTGGGACCTTTCTATAGACGCTCCAGCAGTTTACTATTAGCACATTAATATTGTTATTCCCTGTTGCATTTTGCCTACTCCTACCTTGCCTCGTCTCAGAAGGCATCTTGTCAGGCCTAGGGAGGGAATTCTCTAACCTAAAAACCCAAGTGTGCACTCCACACGTACTCCGCTACCCTTGTAGCCACTTCCGGCGTGTAGTGCACGCCTGACCTATTCAGGGAGACCCTCCATTTCTCCACCCGATAGCGGAGGTCGAGAAATTTGCACCCCAGATATCTGCAGAATCGTCTGAGCCTCTGGTTTAAGCCTTCCACTCGGCTCCAAACCAGAGGACCGCGATCGGTTCTGGGAGCGACTCTACAAATAGTTGCTCAGATTCCACCATGTGAGCGAGACTTTCCACCTTCACCAATTCCGCCAACCGCCTGTACAAACTGAGGATGACCTCTGAACCCAGACGGCAGGAGTCATTGGTGCCGACATGAGCAACAATTTGCAGTCGGGTGCACCCAGTGCTCTCTATTGCTGCCGGCAGGGCCTCCTCCACAGCTCGGATGAGACCCCCCGGCAAGCAGACAGAGTTAACACTGGCCTTCTTCCCCGACCTTTCTGCTATTTCCCTAAGGGGCTCCATCACCCGCCTAACGTTGGAGCTCCCAACAACTAATAAACCCCTCCCCCCGTGTGCCTGCTCGGACCTTACTGAAGGAGCAGCCACATGACCGCTGACAGGCAGAGCAGGCGATGCCACCCGGCCAGCTTCCACATTGACCCTCCGCCTTGTGCGCCGCGAACGTCACTGAACGCGCCACTCCCCTTGGGGAGAGGGTGGCCCAACCACGCCCGGTACCCGCGAAGATGTCTCGACAGCAGGGACAGTGGGTGAAGCATGTAATACCTGTGGTGTGCCATGCGATGCACCAGACTCCCCACTGCTGCTACACTCCGAGGCAGCAGCCTGAAGACGGCTGACCGCGGCCATCAACACGTTCAGCTGTTCGCGAACAGTGGCCAGCTCCTCCTGCGTCCGTACACAGCAGTCACACATCCTATCCATCCTAAGAAATCAATTTACTGTAGAGAGTTAATCAACTTTTAACTAGACTGCTAATTCACTAAAGGCGGCTGATTGTTGACTAAACTGTGGTTGCTAGACACTTCTTGTAGAAAACAATGAAAATAGCACAACCTGTCTCTGGACTGTATTGAAAACAAACACTAGCACTACTGGCACTATGGTTGACTAAAGGGACTCTCTCTGACTGTATTCAAAACAAACACAAAATCTATGGAACACTATTACTAGCACTCAACAATTAAAGCATCCTAAAAGCAAAAACACACAGTAGAAAAAGTGACAAGTAAGAAAAATACAGTTAATACTTAAATTAACGTAGTTCGCTGCACAGCAGATGTGACGCAGACGGCAGTTACGATGACACTGACACTACTGGCACTATGGCTGACTAAAGGGACTCTCTCTGACTGTATTCAAAACAAACACGAAATCTATGGAACACTATTGCTAGCACTCGACAATTAAAGCTTCCTAAAAGCAAAAACACATGGAAGAAGAAGTGACAAGTAAGAAAAATACAGTTAATACTTAAATTAACATAGCTCGCTACACAGCAGACGTGATGCAGACGGCAGTTAAGACAACACAGGCAAAGGGGTTAGCAAACGCTAATTCAACAAGCGTGAAGTTATTTATCAGTGTGATTAGTTGTCCACCTTCAGACAGGGAAGTGGGGAGGACTTTGAAGTATTTGCAGATGGAATTAGGGCAGTACTTTGTTACACATAATGAAGAGGTAATTGAAGAAGCTGAAGCAAGAGCAATCAATGTATTCATACGCGGAATCAATCCACATATAGGGAGTGACGTAAAAGTAGCCTCCCCTACCTCCTTGCATGAAGCAGTCAGACTTGCTCTATTACACAAGGAAGTAGGAAAGATTTGTATCCACCCCCATGTGCACCAGCAAAGCGCAACATGTGCTCATTAATTACATGAATTGCCAAAGATGCAAAAAGCTCAACCGTATGGCTGAGTGCTCAGTAGATAAATGTTAATAGTTCTCAGTAGATAAAGAAAAATATTGTGAGTATCTCAAGCAACCCGACACCATTGTGTGATTGAAGAAGCAGGACCATAATGGACGTAGTCCTGAGTAAACACAAGTATACCAGTCCTATTGGGAATTTCAGTTAACACTTCCTGGCAGGTTTGGCCATCCCATCTGTCACTGTAGCGGGAGTGATTAATGGAGATACATATTTTAGCAAGCTATAATATGCATTTTCATTTATATCTTTGCTACGTGAGAGAGGGACAATATTGTCACAGAAGAGGCTGAGTGGCGCGGTCGCCATGGTGTAATGGTTATGATACTGGACTGTCGCATGGAGGGTAAAATTTTAATTTCTATATTTGGTTCGAGTACATTCTAGAAGTATCCAAAAATTTCAAGAATCGTTTTACTGGAATTTTCTGTAACTGTGTATATACTGTATGTGTTCTGGCCGGACACGGTTCGCTCCGCGCTCTTGTATGTGCAAGTGCTGAATAAACCTTCATTAAGTGAAGATAGTGTTCATCATTCATTGAATTACACCTTCTCCTACGTGACATTATTCTGGTGGAGACACCGAGTATTGGAACTTGTGATAGCGCACATTATCGACGGCACAGTGGCTCCCATCAGGCTGCAACAGAGCCAATGTTTACATGGTGAGAAACCCGAGTTTGAGCCATGTTCAACAGATCACAATCTATCGGAGACAGAAGAAGAAGAGAACGTTACAATGAAAGCAACTGTATGCCACCACATGAGACATCCTTGTGGGTTCTATGGTGACGATGGCCAAGATCCAAACAAGTGGCTGAAGGTATATGAGCGTATAGCCAAATTTAACAAATGGCATGAGGCCATGTGTTTACTTACTTACATATTCCTCAGCTCTACAGCCCTTGAAGGGCCTTGGCCTGCATCACATATCCGATCCATGGCTTTCTGTCTCCATCCTCTGACACCCGCTTTTTCATGTCTTCTTCAACTCCATTCACCCATCTCTTTCTGGGGTGTCCCCTCCACCCCGTCTGCCTCCAGCCTTGCCATCAAAAATCCTCTTACATGCTCTGTCTTCTTCCATTCTGACCACGTGCCCTTTCCACTGCAGTCTTCTTATTTTAATGGCAAAAAGGTGTTGTAGTTCTGCATTCATACAAATGCACCAACCTTCTTGCTCTTACGTAGCACCTTTCTCTCCCATATGCTAAGGATCCTTTCCTCATTTACAGTCATGGTCCATGTTTCAGCACCATACATAACAACTGGTCTTATAATTGTTTTGTAAATGAGGATTTTGGATTTTTGTGATAGAAGCGAACTCCTAAGCATGGGTAATGTAGCAAAGTAGCATCTGTTACCTGCCGCTCTTCTGGCTTTCACCTTACTGTCAATGTCATTTGTCTCAGTGATAGTCGAACCAAGGTACTTGAAGTCTCTCACCCTTTCAAACTCCCTGTCGGCTATCCTGAGATTTGGTAGGTTTTGTTGGTTGGTCATTGCCATATGCTTGGTCTTTTCGATGTTGACTGTCAGGCCAAGTTCCCTTGCACCCTTCTCCAGTTGTTTATAGGCTTCGCCTAGCACATCAGTGTTTGGTGCAAGTAATGCCACATCGTCAGCATAGGCTAGGTACTGTAGTGAATGATTTAAGAAAGTTCCTCCTTTATTTAACTCTATCTGACTTATGAATTTTTCTAGGCAAAGGTTGAATAGCAATGAGGAGACATTGTCACCCTGTCTATGTCCCTTCTTCACTTCCACTTCTCTGGACATTTCGCCCTGTATTTTTACTTTACAGTTGGTTTCGCTGAGGGTCATCATAGAAAGTTTAAAGAGCTTCTTAGGTATTCCAGCCTCTTCCATTACATTCTTCAATGCCACTCTTGAGATGCTATCATAGGCTTGTTTAAAGTCGATATAAAGCTGGTGTATGTTAATTTGATGTTCGTAACATTTTTCAAGTAGTATGCGCAATGTGAATATCTGGTCAGTTGTTGACCTATTACTTCTAAAGCCACTCTGATAGTCTCAACTCACATATGGAGTAAGCCTGCTGATTAGAATATTGGAGAAAACTTCGTACGTAGTATTTAGTAGGGAGATTCCTTGATAGTTCTGGCAGTTTAATTTATCTCCTTTTTATGTATGGGGCACATTATAGCTGTTTTCCACTCCTTTTGGCATGCTTTCCTCTTGCCAGATATTCAGTATTATTTTATGAATTGTTTTCCACAGCATTTATCCACCGTACTTGAGAAGTTCGGCCTGGATTTGATCTTCTCCAGGTGACTTATTGTTTTTTAAGGTCTTAATGGCTTGCATCACTTCCCCCAGTGTAGGTCATGGTGTTAAAACCTCTGGTCCATAGTAAGTTAATTCCACCTGTTCTTCCCATCCTAACCCTTCTACTTCTGGGTTCAGTAACTCTTGTAAGTATTCTGCCCACCTGTCAAGTATTTTGTTACTCTCTCCTATCAAATCCCCATCTTTGTTCCTACACATATTTGTTCTGGCTTGGAACCCGGTCTTTCCTTCTTTAATCTTTTGGTACATTTCACGACTTTGCTTCTATTCTCTTAGCTGTTCAATTTCTTCCACTTTTTTTCATTTCTAGTGCTCTTTTCTTCTGTCTGCAGACCCTCTTCACTATATGAAGCTTTTCATTATATTCATTCAGATTTGCTTGAGTTCTTCTCTGCAATAATTTCATTTGTGCTATATTACATTCCTCAATTTTTCTCATACATTCTTTGTCAAACCAATCTTCCTTTCTTTGAGCCCGTTCATGTCCTAAAACCTCTCCAGCTGCCTTGAGGATTGCAGTCTTACATCGTTTCCACATTACTTCTATATGATCATTTGATGTGTTGGTCTCATTCTTAATCCTCTCTTCTATTTTCATTTGATATGCTCTCCGTATTTCTTCTAACTTCAGTTTTTTAATGTCAAACTTCTTTTGTTTGTGGCCTTTTTGTTTAGTCAATAGTGAGATCCTTTGTCTATTTAATTCTCACTAGATGGTGGTCTGAATTGCAGTTAGCTCCACGTTGGCTCCTAACATCCATTATGTCTGATCCGTGTCTCTGATCAATGGTCTATCTGATTTCTGGTTTGTCCATCTGGTGAAATCCATGTTTCTTAGTGTATTTTTTTATGTGAGAAACATGTACTGTTGACAGTAATGTTTTTGCTTATAGCAAAATCTACAGCCCTAAGTCCGTTGTCGTTTGATATTTCATGGAGGCTATGTCTTCCTATGGTTGGCTGAAAGGCCTCTTCTTTTGCTATTTTTGCATTCAGGTCTCCTATTAATATCTTGACATCATGTTTGGGAGCCTGATCATACAGCTGTTCTACCTTGCTATAAAATTCGTCCTTTTGTTGTTCATCTGCCTCCTCTGTAGGTGTGTGTACATTTATCATTGTAATGTTGAAGAATTTTCCCCTTAATCTTAATATGGACATCCATTCATTGACTGGTTGGAAGCACATCACTGCATGTTTCAGTTCTTTAGCGACCACAAAACCTGTTCCAAAGGTATTCATCATCCCACTACTATAGAAGATAGTGAAATTTCCTGCATCCATTATGTCACTCCCCTTCCACCTAATTTCTTGGAGAGCCAATATTTTTATACTGTAGTTGTTTACTTGTGTTAGCAGCTGATGTATGGCTCCAGCTTGGTATAGGCTCCACACATTCCATGTTCCTATCTACATATCTCTTATCCTTTTTTTGTTTGCTGGGGTCCTCATCAAAATATCTGTCCGGCTTATTCCTTTGCTAGCATTCGCAACAATTGTACAGCTCGCAGAGTAGCTGGCTCCATGTTCAGGGGAGCATCCTTAGCCTCTGTAGATCCCTCTACCAACTGCAAGGCAGCAGGTGATTTGTATTGGGTTTACTCCCTTAGGGAGACTGGCTTCACCACGCCTCTAGAGCCCTCCCTGCCCTATGTTGTAGGATGTTAAGAACGATGAGGGAGAGGGATAGGCTTAGGATAGGATTGGACAGGAGACAGGAAATAGGTCGTTGTGGGACACACTTCGTCTGGCTCCTCCCCATTGGCCTGTCTGACATGGGTGGTCCTGCTGGTAGCTACGCTACCGCCGGCATAGCCCTCTGGATCCAGAGCACACAAACTGCACGGACAGTGCTACGTTAAGGCGGTGTCCCCTGAGGAGGAGACCACGTGTTTGGCTAACGTATTTTTCTACTTGGAGGGCACTGCTAAGCAATGGTATGAGACAGTGAGGAGAAGTTCACAAGCTGGGAAGTATTCCAGGCAGAACTGCACAAATATTTAGGCGACACACAATGATAGAAGTGCAAGGCTGAAGATAAATTAAAGTGCAGGGCACAGGATCCAGGAGAAACTACAGCATCCTACATTCAAGACATCTTGGAGGTGTGTAAAATAATGGATCCTAGAATGAAGGAGGAAGATAAGGTTTCATATCTCATGAAGGGTGTTGCTGAGGACATGTATCAAACACTACTCCTGAAGGAGGTTTCGACAGCAGACGACTTCATAAAATGGTGCCAGTATATCGAGACAGTGCATCAAAAAAGAATTACATGCAAGAAGTTTGAATGGCTTCCAACCATCATACTGATGTCTCTGATGGAGGAAGAAACTGATTTCACAAGTGTTCTTCATCAGATAGTGAGAGAGGAAGTTCAGAAGGCACTTGGATTGCACGGCGAGCAAAAAACCGAGATGCTTCAAGAGGTCATAAGTGAGGAAGTGGAATAGACATTGAACCCAATCTCTTGTCATTCCTTTCCCATTAAAACAGTGAAAAAGTCAAGACCCAGGTGTAGTTAAATTCCTACAATGCCACACGAGGAACCTGTTTGGGCACCAAGGAAGACTGACATCTGGAGGACCCAGGATAACCAACCAATATGTTTCCACTGAAGACGACTGGGACATGTGGTGTGCTATTGTTGAGAAAGGTGGTGGATATTTGATGACACCCGTGCCAGAAGACAACAGACCGATCTTAGCCGACACCAACTCCAGGATGACGTAAATGAACAAGAAGATGTGAGTAGGTCACCATCACCGCAAGCTAGCTGTTGGAGAGGACACTCCCCAACATGTCGATCAAGGTCTCCATCACCATTTAGAAGCTCCAGCCGATCACCTAGCTGCCGCAACCTGGAAAACTAAAGGGTGTGATCTTCCTTGGAGGTGAGGCCACCGAAGGGAAAAATCCTCCGCTATCGATCACTACAAAAATGATAGGAAACTACGTTGATATCCTCATGGATGGCTGACCCGCCCAAGCTCTTGTGGACCCTAGAGCACCATATTCAGTCATTTCGGAGAAGTACCATCGCCAGTTGCAAAAAACTGTATTTGTCGACAACAAGACATCTCTGCTCAAGGTGGCTAATGGGAAATATGTAAAACCTACAGGAAGATGTATCATCTGTGTTGGTATAAGTGGCCATACACAGCCCTTAGAATTCATCATCTTACAAGAGTGTAGTCATGACGTCATTCTCGGATGGGACTTTTTGAAAGCTTCTCAGGCAATTATAGATTGTGGTTGCTCGAAGATTATGCTAGGTGAGATGAGATACTGTGCACAGGAAGATGTGCATCTAAGTGTGTGGAGACTATGTGTGCTGGATAAAGTGATCATTCCTGCAGTCAGCGCCAGAAAGGTAACTGTCATGTGTCATGCCATGCATCAACCCACGGATCTTGTAGTGGAATGTAAGAGAAGCATACCACTGCAGAATAACTTGGTCATTCCAGTCTCTATCATCTTGTTTAAGAACAGATTTGGTGAAATGTGGATAGTTAACTGTCGCCGAGAACCGCAGATCCTTCCAAGGCTCATGTGCGTAGCAAATGCTGAGCCATTAATTGAAGAACAGCTGAGTGTCATAGAAACCTCCCATGCCAAGTCTGTGGACGAAATTAGTGTGACCACTATGAGACAAGATCTTCTAGCTAAATTATCACCAGATCTCACTAAGGAACAACAGAAGAAGCTACTTGCCATTCTTCAAGAGTTCTCTGAATGCTTCAATCCACAGGTGAAGAGCAAATTAGACAAATTGATGGTGAAGCACCAGATTAGCACTGGAGATCATCAACCAATAAGCCACAGAGCATACCGTGTGTCAGCAATGGATAATTCATGATCAGGTAGAGAAAATGATGAAGAATGACATCATTCAGCCTTTGCAGAGCCCATGGTCATCACCAGTGGTTCTCATCAGGAAGAAGGATGGCAGTTGGCACTTTTGTGTTGATTGCAGGAAGCTTAATAAGATAACTAAAAAGGTCATTTACCCTCTTCCATGAATTGACAACAGATACACTAGATTGTCTGAAGGGGGCTAAGTTTTTCTCAACCATGGACATGTACTCAGGATACTGGCAATTCAAAGTAGATGAGGCTGATCGTGAGAAAACTGCATTAATCACCCCTGAGGCCCTGTATGAGTTTAAGGTAAAGCCGTTTGGATTGTGTAATGCACCATCAACTATTGAACAGATGATGGATAATCTTCTATTTCACCTTAAGTGGACGATGTGTCTTTGTTATTTAGATGACATTATAGTGTTCTCAGAGACATCTGATGAACATGTAAAAAGACTGAGGGCCGTTCTTAAGTGTCTCCAACAAGACAGACTGAAACTTAATCCGAGAAAGTGTCTCTTTGGAGCAAAAGAAATCAAAATACTTGGACACCTTGTGTCAAACAAAGGTGTGCAGCCAGACCCAGAACAGTTGAGACCTATAACAGAATTTCCTGTTCCTAAAAGTATTAGAGATGTGAGAAGCTTCCTCGAACTATTTTCCTATTACCGTTGTTTCATCAACGACTTTTGTATCAATGCCGGCCCCTCCAAGAGTTGTTAAAAGCTGATGTTAAATTTATCTGGGGTGGGGCTCAACAAGATTCTTTTGATGTGCTGCGAAAATTTCTTACGACTGATCCTGTACTTGGTCTGTATGATGAGAAAGCACCTACAGAACTACACACAGATGCCAGTGGGTATCGGATTGGTGCTGTTCTGGTGCAAATTTCGAATGGAAAAGAGAAGGTGCTTCTAGGACACTTACAAAAGCTGAGAGAAACTACTCAACTACAGAAAGAGAATGTCTTGCTGTGATCTGGGCCATGTGCAGATTTCGACAGTATCTCTATGGAAGGCCATTCACAGTTGTTATAGACCATCATTCACTTTGTTGGTTGCCAGGTCTTAAGGATCCAACAGGATGACTCGCCAGGTGGGCACTACGTCTTCAAGAGTATGACATTACCATAGTGTACAAAAGTGGAAGAAAACGACAAGATACTGACTGTCTCTCAAGAAACCCTCTGCAAGACCACCAAGACGTTGATGAAGATAGTGACTGCCTTGCTGCACTCCAGGATCTCTCTGCTCAGCAGAAAAAGGACACCAAGATATCTCAAATTATGCTTGCCTTAAATCGGTCAGCGGATGTGAAAGCACAAAATAAGTTAGTTAATGGATTACTTCACAAGAAAAACTTTGATCCATTTGGAAAGAGGTGGCTACCAGTGATTCCTAAACACATGCGCTTAGATGTTCTACAGAAATTCCATGACAGACCTGAGGCCGGACATTTAGGATTTATTAAGACATACAATAGAATCTGCAAGAGATTTTTCTGGCCATGTTTATTTAGGAGTGTCCATCACTATGTGTTGCACTGTTGAGAGTGCCACAGGAGAAAGGCAGTTCCTTAGAAACCACCTGGCTAACTCATACCAATTCCACCAGGCAAAACGCCTTTCCAGCACGTTTGGATTGACCTCCTCAGACGATTTCCAACATCTGCTAGTGGCAATAGATGGATTATTGTTTGCACAGATTATCTAACACACTATGCCATTACAAAAGCCGTGAAAGCAGCCAAAGCATCCGAGGTAGCCAAATTCATCGTGGAAGACATTGTGTTAAAATACGGTGCCCCAAGGTCATTTATTATGGATCGAGGGAAAGTTTTTCAATTGAATCTTGTGACAGAGATAAACTGTCGGTGCAACATTACTCATCAAATGATGACCGCCTACCATCAGCAAACTAATGGGCTTACTGAATGCTTTAATAAGACCTTGGCCCACATGCTATCAATGTTCGTCAATGTTGAGGCAGAGTAACTGGGATGAGGTGCTACCTTTCGTGATGTTTGCCTACAACACCTTTTTCCTGGTGCATGGGCGTGAGGTGATGACTATGATCAACACTGTGTTACTGTTACATCCTGATGACATGGACAATGACTACATCAGCCAGGTGTTAACCAAAGCTGAGGAAGCTTGGCAGTTAGCTCAACTCTGCATGCTGCAGGCTCAAGAAAACGATTGCCGAAAGTATGACGTTAGCCACCGCTCTGTTGTCTACCAGCCTGGTGACCTCATCTGGATCTTCACTCCTCTTCAGGAGGTTAGTCTCTCTGAGAAGCTCCTCAGGTGCTACTTTGGACCTTATAAGGTTATTAAGACAGTTGTCTGATGTTACTTATAAAGTTGAAGATTTCAACCCCAACACAAGACAATTAAAGATCAGAGATATGGTCCATATCCTTCAAATGAAGCCCTATAAGGATCCTACAACCCAGGGTAAATTCGAAGCTCCAGCAACAGGCAACAAGCAGAAAGGTGATGAAGAGCAAAGCAGCAAAAGAAGTTCTAAGAAGATCACCGCCAGGGCGAGCATCAGTCATCGGGAGTCAGAGTATGCAGCACCGATGACTCATTCTCAGACTAGGAGGACGTAACACTGAGACACTGTTCTCTTAAGGAGGGAGCAATATCATAGAAGAGGCTGAGTGGCATGGCCGCCGTGGTGTAGTGGTTATGATACTGGACTGTTTCATGGAGGGTCATGAGTTCAAATCTCACCTGGACTGTAAAATTTTAATTTCTATATTCGGTTCAAGTACATTCTAGAAGCATCTACAAATGTCAAGATCACTGTACTGGAATGTTCTGTAACTGTATATATACTGTATGTGTTCTGGCTGGAGGCAGTTTGCTCCACACTCTTGTATGTGCAAGTGCTGAATAAACCTTCGTTAAGTGAAGATAGTGTTCGTCACTCATCAAACTACATACACCAGTATAGTCGTAACCTGGAGAAGTGAACTTACCCCTAGTACAGATTTGAAACTAATCAGAAACTGCACATGAAAATATAAGTACCCTGAAGTTCTGTCCACAATACCATGTAAGTAATACCAATTATTGATCATAATCAAGTAATGTTTTACTCAGATTAGGGTGAGAAGTCCCATTTATTTTGTAGCTGCAATCACTGTATGACAACCTGAGCATCTAAGAGTGACTAGGCGTAACCAGCTTATCAATATGCAGTATTTCTAGCCATATCCTTACGTCACAAAAATGTAATTGAAGTGAAGTATGAGTTTCGCGTATATAATGATAACAGAAAACTAATGAGTACTACAAACCGATGTTGATCCTAACACTGTGTCAATGAGACTGATACAGTACATTTTCCTACCTTTCTCAGCTGCATGAATATTGTTAGTCATAAAGGCACCGAATGAGCAGCTCATTTGCTAGAGGTAAGCTCACTACCAATGCGACACCAGATCCTGGTGACTGTAGTACATACCAGTGCATCATGTCACGACGGTGCTGAGCCTCTCTTAGCTACAGTATCCAGTGCCTTTACACAACACAGTTAGAAAACTTTACAATACAGCCACAATCTCCCCTTTTCTCACGAAAGTAGTGTATTGATTTTACCAAACACAGTTATTCATGTCCTTACAAAGTGCATATGAAACTTTGTGCTGAAAATTATTAGCAAAATGTCAATTTTGAGGATACAGCCTCTTATGACACTGTAATGCCAGGCAGAGTTTCAAGGCAATTCAGCTCCAAGCTCTTTCTACTCGAAGGGGCCCTCTGTTAATTGTCTAGACTTCTTCTATGTCCAAAATACAAAAATTTTAGTTGGAAGTACTGAGATTGTAACAACATTTGCAGCTATCACTCTTCAAGGTAAGTTCATTGCTTAAAAATCAACTGCCACCGTCTGCGAGAATCTTTGATGCAGCACAACAATTCATAGGATATTGCAGGTATGTTGAATAAATCACCACAAAGGCCATCAATGATGGCTTACATTAACAGAGAGTACAGGCACAAAGAAACAAAACATATAACGATACAAGATCATCATTGAATATTAAACAAAACATATAATTATACAAGATCATCATTGAATATATCACCCAAATATTAAAGCATTTGAGAGAGCCAAAGATTGTTAAGAAGATCATGTCTTAGTATCAAGTAGAAGTAATACTGGAATTCATGACACAATGTAAGGTATAGGGAGAACCATTAGGCGCACATTGCTCAATACTTTCACATGAAATATACCAACCTATAAGCAGAAGTACATGAGAACAGAGGTAATGAGAGAAAAGTTATTGCAACAGCCCCTGGTCCAGCTACTAAAAAATATATGCGAAAATGTTCATTGTGTTCAGTGTACAATTTTGGAGCTCTGTCTGCATGCCTTTCTGTTTTATTATGTATTTTATCTGACAGTCTACCTGCTCTCTCTGAAGTATATTTTTATTTTATTATGTCAATACAGTGAGAGGACACTCAAATAGATCTACTGGGAAATAGCAGATATAGATACTTCGTATTATTGCAACTTTGTTCATTTGAAAATAACAATTGAGGGAAACATTCCACATACAAGGACATACCTCCTTATGTATTATAAATAATTATTTGCTCTCACTGAGAGACTTTACGCAACAAATACTTGTCATGCTGAATCAATGTACAGCGTGGGCACCATGATGCATGTTACTTTAATATTTAGGTACAGTAGCATTCTCCAGTAGAACGGGATGTAGGGAAAATATTAGCCCATGAGAACTGGTGGTAGTTACCTGCACTGATGTACATTCAGAAATCATTGTCACTAACAGCGATGCCACGAGCTCTATTGCATGTAGCAAAATAAGGCACACCGACTTGCAAAGAAATCACTTAGTGGCCACGCCACTACATCCTAAGGCAATCAGAAATGCTGAAATGTGTAATCTATTGATTGATGCAAGACTAGGCACCTGTTGATTTCTGCGATAGACCAGGTAAGCTTGGACCAACTCTGATGACACGGTTACTTATGCTACTGATGAGGCATGGTGTATGAGTGTCCATTCTGCTGGAATTGCCAGTGGGTGCCTGTGACCGACTGCTGCTGCAGTTAATTTTTTGACCCTCCTACTTTTATCACTTACGCTATTGCCGTGTTGTCAGCTATATTCTGTATTTCTGTCTACTGTCAATGAGGAGCTAGCCAGACTAATCAGGACTAAGCCCTCTGACAGTACCAAGACTATCACATTCTTTTCCAGCCACATTATACCAAAATAAGGCTCCTCTCTTGTTGAAGTGATCTATCTCACTTTCTCAGGTTTTTCCATGAAGTGTCAACAGTGTCCTAATTAATTAACTAAGTATATCACTTACATGTCAGAAAGTAATGCCTTATGAAGGTATAAAATGCTTCACACTTCAGTAACACATGCCTAACCTCAAGGAATAGAAATACAACTTTGCTGCTTTTTTATTGTTGCGAACAGTGTTCCTTCATTACCCGTTTGCTACCACACACATTGCTGAATGGCGCAATCAGAATTATTCCAACTGAGTGGTCACTTCAAACGTTACATCTCTGCCTGTAGCTCCTCTGGTCATTGGCTTCTTTGTATGGATTTTTTTCTAAACATGGCTACTGTAAACCCCGCAAGCCACCACCATAGGTTGTACTAAATCCACAGCCAGATAGTGAATACTGTGGGTAATGTCTGATTAGTGACACTACTTCACAGGCATGGCCCACCAGACAGGTTAATCTATAGAGTTTTGTATAACTGAGGACTCAAGCTTTATGCAAATTTGTTAAAAACAGTTTTATGGGAAAGTAGTTTTCAGAGGGCAGGAGTAAAAACAAACTAACTATTTGTAATGAAAATGTTAGATACCTGGTTTATACAGTTGCCAATTATGCCTTTTACAGGCTCATTCTCATTCATATTGATCACTCCACTGACACGATTCCCACCTGCAAGTGTTGCAGGTGCTGGTACTTGACATGCTCTCATTCTGCCAGCTGGCCCTCTAGCAATCTTACTCTGATTCAGTATTACAGTGCCCTGCTGACCACGCATTTCAGCTCAGCTGCAGCCCAGCTGGTTGCTGCCACTGTACCCACCACCCTCTTGGCTCCATGCATGCAGATGACTACTGACAGTTTTTTGTGGTGGAGTGTTGAAATTTACCCTTGGCAGCTCTGCAAACAAAGATAACAAATGTTAACAGGGACTTCTAATTATGAACGACTCAAGTAACACCAATGGATAATGATACTGGAAGTAAAAGCTCAACTCTTGTACCCCCTGCCCCTACTGCATATTTCATAATCAGCTTTTTAAAAATAAGAATTCAACATTCCCTTGGTTAAAAAACACTAAATCTTGGTCACTTTCAATGTAAATCACAAGAACAAATTTTTATGTTTTGAATTGGTCATTAAGAGTGATTAGTGTCAGCCATTGTAACAATCACAAACCCCTAAATGGCTCTCATGGAAGGGGGAAGGTAATGGGTAATAATGGTAAAATTTTTTTATTGTAGTTTGCTCCCATCATTTTAACTTAGGCTCAGATAGAGGTGTGAGCATTTACAGAAAGTATTCCACAGTTCTTGTGGCTGGGTCCCACACTATTACGCTGAGCTAGGGATGCCACCACGGTATTGCTGAGTGAGAGACGCCAACTTGCTGCCACAAACCTGCCAATGGGAATGGGAGAACCTGTTTCCATCATGTGAGGTATGCAAGAGGGTCAGCAGGTAGCGGCCGTGACAGTGGGTTGCTCTCAAGGCAGCGGCCATGCCAGCAGGTCGCTCTCTTGCCTGCCAGCTTCCCAATCCTCTGGACGTGTCCACTAGCCCTTCCCATTGAGGATGAAATGCTCTTTCTGTACTATGTGTTGTTCATGCTGCAGCCCTAGCCAGTTTTTGTGAATATTGTACCCCTTAGTGCTAGTTCTTGGGAATAAAACCCATTTTTCTCTGAATCTTGACATTTCTCATTTTATGTGTAGCAAAAACATCCCTGATGCCCACCTGAGCTCTTGATATCAGCCTGACATGTACACTAGTTATCACCTGCTGACTCAGGTGTAATTTCAGTAATGGACAATATCTCAGACCTGTTTGTAAGATATAAAGGGAAAGAAGTAGTGTGGCCAGTACTTGTTGATTGTTGGGCCTGGGGGATGATCTTCCTGAAATGGGTAAGAATTGTAGCATCTCTGGTGTCTCTAGTGCCATCTGTGGTGCTTGATGTCACAGCAGCTTCCAACATGCTTGACCAAGATGGTCTGTATTCACCTGAGTGTGAATGGCAAACAAAGGATGGAGTCATGAACCTCTAGATGTAATGCAAAAGTGGTTACTGGCCACATGGCTGGCTCTTTGTGAGGTTTGCCCATTGCTGAAAGTACATCTGAGAGAGCAAGACACACTTTGTTGTTGGTAGCATGTACAACCCCAAATATGGCATTTTAACAGTCTACCACCCTGCTGAGGTCCAGAATAATTTTAGTTTTGGCACAGTACAGAAGAGATTGCACATGTGCAAATGTTTTTAATTCATTATTTTATGATATTTTAACCAAGCACCACAACTCCACAGCTGTCTTTACATATAGGTTGAAACAGGGAGACTGTTCATTGCTCTGCTGTTTTCCCTAATCATGTCCTCAAGGTCCAACTGCCTTGAGACTTTCCTGTCTTTGATGTAGAAGTGCATTCGATCTTGCAGGACTGAAGCAGATGAGATGTGCGCAAGTGCTAGATTCCTTGTCTGTTCTAATTTTCTGAGGGCTCTTCACTCCACATGATACTTGTACCCCACAGATAATGTAGTCCAGAATATTCAGACACCCTTACTCATCTACAATGGGTGGGGAAGGAGATGTTTTTCTGCTGGATACCAGGACACACGGGTATTGCAATGAAAGGGCAGATGTACCAGCCGAGGATCAGACAATTATCAGACAATTCCCTTACTCATCCCTTCTGACTGCAGGTACTGCTAATAATCCCATCCAGACAACTTTGTGAGTTACCCCACCTACTCAAGAGTCCCATTTTCCATTTCCAGTTACTGTTGTTTCATTTACCATGTTAAAATTTTACTATGATTACAGTTGTATCATTTACCTGTTTATTCTTACATGTAATATTTTACCTGTTGGTAATAATGGACCTGTTACAGATAACATTATCTCATTGTTACCCCTTGGAAAGTGTCACCAAAGTTCACTACATATTGTTCAAATTATTTTTATTCTCAGAACAATTGTAATTCATCATGAAGTTCATTATTTAATGTGTCACATATTTTGCCTAAGGTAAGCAGTTTTACATTGCATTTTACTGAAATAATACCTCTCATTTTAGACAAAAATCAGACATTAACAGTTCAATCTTTGAAATCTAGCTGAGATACTCTATTTAAAAATAATGGAAATTCCTGGATTGAGCAATACATAAAATAAGAGAAATACAACCACTTACCTATAATGGACTGATGTGTCAAGCATAAAAATTTGTATCAGAAAACTACTCACACTAGCTGAAAGCACAAGTGTACATATGTGTGTGTGTGTGTGTGTGTGTGTGTGTGTGTGTGTGTGTGTGTGTGTGTATTTTACAACAAAAAGAGCAAGAGCTCAGAACACAGTGTTATTACTGTTTTCTGTTATGTGTTTCTGTGCTCCACACATCATTCCACTATAGGTGAGTGGTTCCCTATCCTTTATTGATGCACCAAGTTTTAAAAGCTTTGCTCCCCAAATTCCAAAATCTACCAAGAACCAAGGGACTAGTCAATTAAATCAACTTGAACATCCATATAATTGGGAGGAGCATACTGCACAACTGTTGAAGTGTCTAAACAAAACTTTGCTTGCAATGTGGATGTTGTCAGACTCATGATATATAAAAATAAAGTCTTTGCTTACTTTCATTCCATAATGACAAGACTCACTGTAACAACATGGAACACTAGAAGAAATAAAAACATATTACATACATCAGAATTAATACTTATATATCTAAAAACAAAGATGATGTAACTTACCGAACGAAAGCGTTGGTATGTTGATAGACACACAAATAAACACAAACACACACACAAAATTCAGCAACCGTTGGTTGCGAAAGCTTGAATTTTGTGTGTGTGTTTATGTTTATTTGTGTGTCTATTAACATACCAACGCTTTAGTTCAGTAAGTTACATCATCTTTGTTTTTAGATATATTTTTCCTACATGGAATGTTTCCCTCTATTATATTCACATCATCAATTTGAACCCAAGAATTAATACTTATGTGTACACATTCAAATTAAGAATATCAAAGTGTTTGAGCAACAGTATAACTCTACAGCAACAAATAGTTTACATTTATGCTTAAATTGAATGGCTAACTCAGTTGTATAATAAAAACTTATTCCTATGCACAAAACAATTCACTAATTGAATAGAATGACTTTTGTAATAGGTATTCCTTCAGTTTGCTATTGAACTTTGGTGTTTCAGGAGCAAGACTTTTGATGACACTGGATAGGCATTGTAAATTTTGATGCCTGTATAGTTTACTCCTTCCTGTACAAGGGTATAGTTTGACTGGTTGCTATGAAAGTCCTCTTTTGACTTTGTGTTGTGACCATAATATTCACCATTGGTTTTGAAGAGAGAGTGTTTTTTATTAATGAAACATACAAGGGAGTATATGTACTGACATATCATTGTAAATCCTTGCAGTTTCCTAAACAGATTCCTGCATGAGTGCCTTGGTTGCACACCACTCATGATGCGTATAGCTCTCTACTGAGCAATAAAAACTTTTCTTGCCAAGGGCTGGTTGCCCGAAAAGATGATTCCCAAGACAAAAGTGCATGGAAATATCTGAAATAAGCAGCTCTTATGGCATCCTTATGTGTGGTTGATGCAATTATGAGTAAGGAAAATGTTGCGGAATGTAGCCTTTTTTCTAGATCTAGGGTATGGTTGGACCAATTTAGTTTACAATTGATGTACACACCCAGGAACTCAGCTGAGTCTACTTGCTTTATTTGTTTTCCATTACATCCTATATTTATATCCCCTGGTTCTTTATGTGCCATATGAAACAGTACATAATGAGTTGATATTCAGAGAAAGTCCGTTACAGTTAAACCATTTCAGAATGTTTTCAAATGCATTGTTTGCAGATGTTTCCCAGTTGTTACCTGTTGCTTTTATCAACTAGAAGAGAAGTATCATTAGTGAATGGGGTGAACTTGCTCACTGACGTGGTGCAATGTGGGGGTCATTTATAAATATAAGAACCAGTAAGGGTGCCAATACTGAGCCTTGAGGCACTCAAGTGTTGACTGTGTCCCACTTGAATGAACCAGGGATTCCATTGCTGTTAGTAACTATTACCCTTTGTTTCCTATCTGTAAAATAGGATTTAATCCATACCCCATTATTCCACTTAACCCATAGTAATCTGCGTTATTTAGCAAAATTTCATGGTTGACACAGTCAAAAGCCTTGAATAGGTCATACAGGATTCTGATTGGTGACAATTTTATATTGAGAGATTCGAGAATTTGATCGGTGAAAGAGAAAATAGCATCATCAATTGATAGGCCTTGCTGTAAACCAAACTGACATTGACTGAGAATGATATGGCTGTTCAGGTGATTAATAATTCTCCTAATACCAGTTTCTCAAGGACCTCTGAAAAACTTATTTGCAGCAATATTGGGCAATAGTTTGTTACATCCGTTTTTTTACCTTTCTTGAAAAGTGGTTTCACACATGCATATTTTAATCTAAGTGGAACAGTACCTTGTTTTAGAGATTCATTAAAAATATGACACAAGACTGCATTTATATAGACATGACAGTACATAAGTATCTTAGTTGAAATATTATCAATCCCACAAGAATTTTTTGACTTCATCTCTCTGATTGTGATATGAGTGAAGTAGTGCAAGGGACTGAGAATGTATCAGAGGGAAGCATCAGTTAACTGTATTTGTGTACATGCTGCCTAAAATGCCACCCATCTACACTAATGAATAATATGCAACTTCTGTGATGGTAGTGTTCCTGCCATTGTTGAAGAATACTTTGTTGCTTTTTAACATGTCAAATTCCTAATGGTTGAGTATTTACCAAAGTTTTCAGCACAATTAGTGAAATAGGTATTCATCCAAATTTCCAATTTTCTTCTGAATGAACTGTTCAACATCCTGTGCAGGAACAGCAACACATCGTTGAAATGGTCAGTGGAGTCCTATTACCAGCGCACGGCAACTTTTTGCACATATCAATGAATGATAATGCTTAAATGTGAATGCTTTAAAACTACATATTTTTCTATTTGTACTTTGAAAATTGCATAGCGTAATGTTTACTAACTGTTGTACATGTTTACGTGTGTAAAGCTAATAATGTATTGAGTAATCTACATCTACATATATAATCTGCTAGCCACCAAGCGGTGTGTGGTGGAGGGCACAATTCACGCCAAAGTCATATTTCCCCCCCCCCCCCCTCCCCCCCCCCCCCCCCCCCCGGTCTGTTCCACTTGCGGATCACGCGAGGGAAAAATGACTGTACGACTGTCTCAATGCCTCAGTACAAGCTCTCATTTCCCTTATCTTCGAATTGTGATCATTGCGTGATTTGAAAGTTGGTGGTAATAATATATGCTCTACATCCTTGGTAAAGAATTTAGTGAGCAGCCCATTCTGTTTAGCACACTGTCTACGTGAAAGTGTCTCCCACTTCAAACTTTCTATGAGATTTGTAACGCTCTCACGATGGCTAAATGTACCAGTCATGAATCTTGCCACTCTTCTTTGGACCTTCTCAATCTCTTGAATCAGACCCAACTGGAAAGGGTCCATTACAGATGAACAATACTCCAAGACTGGACGAACTAACATATTGTAAACTCTTTCCTTTTTTGAAGGACTGCATCACTTCAGGATTCTACCAACAAACCACAATCTAGAGTTTGCCTTACCTGTCACTTGTGTAATCTGATCATTCCATTTGAGATCATTTCGAATAGTCACACCCAGATACTTGACGGACGTTACTGCTTCCAAAGACTGGGCATTTATTTTGTACTCGTACATTAATGGGGATATCTGCCTTGTTATACACAGTAGCTTACACTTACTAATATTGAGAGATAATTGCCAGTCATTACACCACACATTTATTTTCTGCATATCCTCATTGATTTGTTCACCACTTTCGTGTGGTACTACTTTCCTGTAGACTACAGCACCATTGGCAAACAGTCTAAGGCCGCTGTCAATACCATCAACCAGATCGTTTACGTAAATCATAAAAAGCAGAGGACCCATTACACTTTTCCAGGAGAGCTTCTGTAAAGTTTGGAAGGTAGGAGACGAGGTACTGGCAGAAGTAAAGCTGTGAGTACCGGGCGTGAGTCGTGCTTCGGTAGCTCAGTTGGTAGAGCACTTGCCCGGGAAAGGCAAAGGTCCCAAGTTCGAGACTCAGTTGGGCACACAGTTTTAATCTGCCAGGAAGTTTCAAGAAAACTGTACGTTGTTTCTTTGGTTTTTTTGCAACTTCCACTGACATAGAAGCCACAATGACTTTATGGTCACTAATACCTTCTTCTAGATTAACTTCCTCAAAAAGATTATGTCTGTTTGTCACCAAGATGTCTAATATGTTCCCATCTCGAGTTGGTTTTCTAACCAATTGCTCAAGGTTGTATGTGGAGAGCACTCCTAGAATGACTTCACATGGATCTTTGATTCTGCCCCCTGTGATAAACGTGTAATTTTCCAAGTCAGTGGATGCTAGATTAAAGTCTCCACCTATAACTAATGGATAATTTGGATATTTACTTCCTATGTACTCAAGACTTTCCCTGAAACATTCTGCGATATTTGTTGCAGATGCTGGGGGTCTATAAAAACATCCTAATACAATGGTCAATCCTTGTCTGATTGACAGCTTTATCCCGACTATTTCACAGTCCGACCCAGTATCGGTCTCAACTGTGTTTATACAGCTTTTAACTGCAATGAACACACCACCTCCCATAGCATCAGTCCTATCCTTCCTAAACATTGTCCAATCCAAATTCAAAATTTCACTGCTTTTTATGTTTGGTTTCAACAAGCTTTCAGTACCTAACACAATATTGGCATTGCTACTGTTTATTTCAGAGATTAACTCGGGGATCTTGCTACAGACACTTCAACAATTTACTAACATGAGATAAAGCATATTTAAATCCTTTGGAATGACCTGTTTAGGTGAACTAGCAATTTTTACAGTTGGCACACCCACATCAGTGTCATGAACTGGTAATTTTTCAGGTAACTGGTTTGTTTCCCACGGGGAGTAACCTAATCTAAAAAAAAACCAAGTGCACACCACAAGTACAGAGCTACCAATGTAGCTGCTTCCTGTGTGTAGTGCACCCCTGATCTATCGAGGGACATCCTACAACCTTCAACCTCATAGCGTAGGTCGAGGAATCTACAACCATTTTCATCACAGAGTCGACGTAGCCTCTGGTTTAGATTCTCCACTTAACTCCAAACCAGAGGACCCCAGTCCACCCTGGGTACAATGCTGCAGATCATCAGCTTGGCTTCCACTCCTCGAGAGATGGAGGCCGCCTTCACCAATTTAGCTAGCTGTCAAAAGGACCAAAGGATTTCCTCGGAACCCTGATGACAGACATTGTTGGTGCCATCATGTGCAACAATCTGCAGCTGGCTGCACCCCGCATGCTTGATAGCTGCCGGAAGAGCCTCTTCCACATCCCGGACAAGGCCCCCCAGCAAGCAAACCGAGTGAACGTTGGACCTCTTCCCCACCCTAGCTGCTATGTTCCTGAGGGGCTCCATGACCCGCCTAACATTGGAGCTCCCAATAACTAACAAACCCTCCCCTCACATGCCTGTCCGGACCTTGCTGAAGGAGCGGCCACTATCCTGGCAGAAGGTGCGTTCTGATCTGGCTCAGCCTCTCCCCCAAGCATCAGATAGCACACTGAATCTATTTGCAAAGTGCATGGGATTTGGCAGGAGCCCGCATCCCCCATGCAGTCTTCGCCTTGAGGCTCGAGACCTCGACACAGTCTGCCACCAACACTGAGGTGAGAGTGGGCTGGCCGGCTCAGTCGCACCTGAGGTCGGCTCTGTGACAGAGATCTGTGACGTCCCCCCCCTTGCACACCTAGTGCAGCAGAGGCTGTCCCAGGCACCCCATTCCCACTGCACCTAAAGGTGGCACTCTGGAGCTTGTTGATTGTGGCCAACAAAGCTTCCAGCTGCGTTTGGACTGTGGCCAACTCCTCCTGCATCTGCACACAACAGACACGGTCCCTATCCATCTAGCTAATAACTGATTTACTATAAAAAACTTAAGGAAACCTACTGTCTCACAAGGTTAACAGCTACACTCTAGTTGGCAGAAAGGACACTCAATAATGAAAATAAAAATTTGTGGTAGAAGTGATATCTGGTGGTTATACAGAAAATAAACAACAATGTAAATTAAATGTGTTCTATCTCAGAAACCATTCAGAGTAGGGCTTATGTCCATGTGAAGCTTTTTGCTTAAATTCATTCCTGTCATATTCCTGAATGTTGACCATTCCTCCAGGGACACCACGTATCATATATTCTATTTTCCAAACCAACAGCAGAGTTAATGAGTCCAATATTAGAAATAAGAATAACAGACATTTAGCTTTAGAAATCATTTACTTTGGTCTAGAAAGGTGACCATTATTTATGTACACACATTTTCAATAGTGTCCAAGCAGGCTAAAGGATTCATTGGTGGCAACTACTTCCACTCAGCTGACACATACCCGAGTAGAAGCAATTGGTATATACATTATTAATAATGCCAATTCCTGCCTAAGAGCACCACTACCCATCAACACCTACCCCAACCCCACTGAACCCCCCACCAAACCCTCACAGCACCAGATCCTGCTTAGCTGACATTTTCCTTCTGCCAAACTTCCTCCCAAAATCCCACAAAACCCAGAACCTGAAAAAATGCAAAACACTGTCGTCAGCCAATCTATCATAAACCTCAATCCTGTGAGATGTTTCAGTCCTATCCAGAGGCCCCACACCCAAATTCAATCCTGCTGGACTCCTCAAAGACCTATTCTCCTTTTCCTGATCCCTGCAGTGGAAACAGTTTTTTTACTGGCGATAAATCTAGGCAAATTCAGTCTAATCCTAGCACTGAACCTTGCCTCTCCCATTTCATACCACCATACACCATAACATTACCTCTATCCCATCCCCCATAATGCTTCCCCAGGTCTCTTCCCAAGAACAAAAATCTGTTAATGGATAGAGAACATCCACCTGAAACCTCAAGACAGACCTATATTTAATCATCTTCCCTGCAGACAAAAGCTCTGCCTCTGTCATGCTGAGTCACAGGATTACCTGACAGAAAGCATCTGACTTCCACCTACAGGCCCTGCTGTAATGAGGAGGAGGAGATTAACGTTTAACATCCTGTAAAGAATGAAGTCATTGGAGATGGAGCCCAATCTCAGATAAGGAAAGGATGGATAAGGAAAGTGGCCTTTCCCTTTCAAAAGAACCATCCCAAGATTTGCCTTAAGCAATTTAGGGAATCAGGATGGCCGGGTGCTGATTTGAACCATTGTCCTCCTGAATTAAGTCTAGCATGCAAACCACCACTGTGCTACCCTGCTTGGTCTGCTGCAGTGATCCCATCCTATAAGTCCAGCATGACCTCCAATCCCTAATAAAATCCTCAAGCCTACCCCAGAATCTCTCCACTCATGTACATTTCCCTCTTCACTCCAATGAAGCCCTCATACCTTCCCATGAATACTTCCCAAAATCTATAAATGGAACAATCTTTAAGAATCTGCATTTTGGTTGACCAAAACTTTCAACAAATTGCCCATAGTTTAGCCCAGCCAGTAATACTTCTACTGAAGAAGAGCTCAGATGGAAGTAAGGCCTATAGATTTTGTTGTGACTATTGATCTTTAAGTCAACATACAGTTGCAGAGTCATATCCAATGCTAAACATTACAGAAACTGTAGATAACCTGTGGAAATGCCATTATTTTATGACCGTGGATTTGTGAAGTGGGTACCATGAGTTGGAGTTAGAAACCCAAGACCACATTTATGTTTCCATCATATCATTACCAATACCACTGAGTGCCCTACAGTTTGTGCCAAGACATTTCAATGCCTGTTAGACAGAGTGCTATGGGGCCTGGAAAAAAGGAAGTTCACTATTTGGTACATATTATCAACTGGGGTGGTGAGGGAACAGACTGCCGGCTCATAAAAGATGTGCAGAATTTTTCTACTCTTAATACAGAAACTGCAGTCCTTGTAAGTTTGGCTAATTATTACAGGAAGCGTGTGTCGAAATTTGTGGAAGTGATGAGATCCCTTGCATATATCTAGTGAAACATTTATTCAAATGTTCTCTGTATTCTGGATCATGAAGGAGCTTTTGTGCAGTTAAAGGACTTATTGACTACTTGTCCCATCCTCACTCTCCTGGATTATCAAAAACAATTCATATTATATTGTTATGCCACAACCACACCTTAAGGTGCTTATTAAGTCCATTGGATAGTTGCTACTCACTATACAGCAGAGATGCTGAGTCACAGATCATCATCATCAGTGTTCTGCCTAAAGGCAGGTTTTCACACAGTAGTTCTCCATGCTGTCCGGTCTTCTGCCATCCTCTTCAGGTCTGCATAATTTCCTCTTCCCTTTATGTCATCTATCACCTTGTATCTCCTTCTTCCTCTCAGTCTTCTCCCACAAACCAATCCTTCCAAAGCATCTACTAGCAAGCACTCCCTTCTCAATGAATGTCCCAACCAGTTCTTTTTCCTTTCTCTTACAACCTTCAGCAGACATCTTCTCTCACCAACCCTTTCCAATACTCTTTCATTACTCACTCTTTCCATCCAACTTATTCTCTCCATTCTCCTCCACATTCACATCTCAAATGCTTCTAACCTTTTTTCATCCTCTCGTCTCAGTGTCCATGTTTCTGCCCCATATAGTGCCACACACCAGACGAAACATTTGCCAAGCCTTTTCCTTAGTCCTTTATCTAATTTGCCACATAAGAGTCTCCTCTTTCTGTTGAATGCCTCCTTTGCTATGGAAATTCTTGTTTTCACCTCCTGGCGACATCTCAAGTCTTCAGTTATTGTGCTTCCAAGATATTTAAATTGACTTACTTGAATAATGGTAGATTGCCCTATTTTAATATTGGAAAGTCTGTGTCTTGTACTGATGACCATACTCTTTGTTTTTGCTGTGTTTATTTGCATCCCATATTCCACACAAGCTTCATCCAGATCTGTGAGCATGTTATTCACTGTCCGCTCACTTTATGCCACTAATACCATGTCATCAGCAAATCTTATACATTCTATTCTCTTTCCACCAATACATATTCCTCTTTTCCCATCTAAACTTTTCGCAATAATCTCTTCAAGGTATACGTTAAACAACAGTGGGGAAAGGCAACAACCTTGTCTAACACCTCATCCAATGCTGCTTCCTTCTGACATTTCATTTCCAATCCTTATCGTTACTTTCTGGTGTAAATATAGATTCTGTATCAGTCGTCTCTCTTTCCAATCTACTCCTTTCCTCTTCAAGATATCCATCAGCTTGTTTCAATGAACTCTGTCAAAAGCCTTTTCTAAATCTATAAAGACAGCAAAGATTTCTCTACCCCTTTCCATATATCTTTTCCCTATAGTTCTTAGCAGGCCAATAGCATCTCTTGTTCCTTTTCCTCTTCTAACTCTCTTCTTAACTGCTCCTCTGCAATCCCTCTATCTAGCTTGCCATATAACCTTCTGTTCAACACTCTCAGCAAGACTTTAGCTGCATGAGAAATTAGACTGATGGTCCGATGCTCTTCACATTTTTTAGTATTTCTCTTTTTCTCTACTGGTATCATAACTGTTGCAGCGAAGTCCTCAGGCCATTCCCCTTCATCATATATCTCGTTACAGAGGTAGACTATTTCTTATCTTGCCTTGTTTCCCAGACTCTTCAACAGTTCTGCTGGCAAATCATCTATTCCACATGCCTTCCTATTCTTCATCTCCTTCAGCACCTTTTCTACTTCTGCTTCCAAGATGGTAAATCCCTTTCCATCTTCCAGCACATGTTGCTCCTCTTCAACCTTAATTTCGCTTTGCATTTCATCCCCCTTATACAGGCATTCAGTATATTCTTGCCATCTGTTCAAAACCTCCTGTGGTTCTTCTACTAGAGTACCATCCGCTCTTTCTATTTCCATGTTATTCCTCTTTCTTTTACGTTCAAAAACTATCTCACTAGCCAGTCTATACATCATTTCATACTTTCCCTCTCTCTCCATTTTCTCTATTTTGTCGCATTTCTGTTTCATCCATTTTTCTCTTGCTTCTTCAGTTTCTCTTCTTAATTCATTATTCAGTTTCCTGTGCCTCTTTTTGCCTTCTTCAGTTTCTACACTTTTCCACTTTCTGCGCTCTTCCATCTTTTTCAACATGTTTTCTGTTATCCATTCTTCCTGGTGCTTTGGGATACTCTAATACCTAGTACTTCTCTGGCAGAGTCCATGAGTCCTTCCCTCATTTTTATCCACTTGTCATTAACACTTTCATCAACACTACCTCTTTGCCATTTTTCCATAAATCTGTTCTCCAAATCTGATGCCTTTCCTACCTCTTTGAGTCTTTCTATGTCTAGTCTTTCCTTTGCTTTACCTCTCCAGACTTTTTCAACTTCACTTGTATTTCTCCCATCACTAGGTTGTGGTCTGAATTTATATCCACTCCTGGATAAGCTTTAGCATTCTTCAAACAGTTCCTAAACCTTTTTTGTATCAGGATGTAGTCCAGCTGATATCTTTCCCTATTCAAATTCGATATCCATGTGTAACGTCTCCTTTTGTGGTGTTCAAATAATGTGTTACCCACTGCTAATGAATTTTCTTTACAGAAACTAATTAGTCGTTCACCTCTCTCATTTCTTATTCCTAATCCAAATTTTCCTACTGTATCTTCATCTCTTCCTTCACCCACCACTGCATTCCAGTCCCCCATGATGATAATGCAGGCATTTCTATTTTCTTTCTTGATGAGTTCTTGTATTTTCTCATAATATTCTTCCACTTCCTCATCTCTTTGCTGGCTGGTTGGCATATATACCTGTATTAATACCAAATCTTTTGAACTACCCTTCAGTCGTATCATCATCAGTCTTCCATCAATATATTGTACCTTCATTACCTTATTTTTCAACTTTTGCCCTATCATTATTCCTACTCCATTTTCACCACTTTTGATTTCCCCTGAGTAAAAGAGTTTATAATCTCCACTTTCTATCTCCCCATTCTCTCCCCATCTCATTTCACACAAACCGAGGGCATCTAATCTGTTCCTTTTATCTCCTGTTTTGCATTCTCTAGCTTTCCTGCTTGCAGAAGTGTCCTCACATTTCATGTTCCAATCCGTATCTTTCCTCCCTTCACTGTCCCTTTCTTCCTTTCAAATATGCCTACTCTCAATGTGTTCCCCTTCCGGAGATCCGAATGAGGGGAAGTTTTAACTCCGGAATCTTTCACATGGAGAGACATACCGTGTACTGCTTGGGAATGTAATGTGGTAGTTTCCCGTTACTTTCCACAGATAGGAACAACAAAAAGACTGTCAGAAAGTAATAGTGTCCTACTTGGCACAGTCAAGTCATTTAAATATCTGGGCATATGACTGTAAAGTGATACGAAATGGAACAAATATTTGAGAACTGTGGTACGGAAGGTGAATGTTTGACTTCAGTTTTTTGGGAGAATTTTAGAAAAGTGTGCTTCACCTGTAAAAGATACCACATACAGCACACTGGTGTGACCTACTCTTAAGTACTGCTTGAGTGTTTGGGATCCGTGCCATGTCAGATTGGAGGAAGACATGAAAGCGGTCCAGAGGCAGGCAGCCAGATTTGTACCAGTAGGTTTGAACATGTAAGTGTTATGGAGATGCTTCAGGAACTCAAATGAGAATCTTTGGAATGAAGGCAACATTCTTTTCAAGGAACACTGTTGAGAAAATTTAGAGAATTGGTATTTGAAGTTGACTCCCAAACGATTCTACTGCCGGCAACATACGTTGTGTGTAATAACCACGAAGATAAGGTACAAGAAATTAGGACTCAAATGGAGGCATATACAGGGTGTTACAAAAAGGAAACATTCCTGACACATAAAGAAAGAAAATATGTTATGTGGACATCTGTCTGGAAACGCTTACTTTCCATGTTAGAGCTCATTTTATTACTTCTCTTCAAATCACATTAATCATGGAATGGAAACACACAGCAACAGAACGTACCAGAGTGACTTCAAACACTTTGTTACAGGAAATGTTCAAAATGTCCTCCATTAGTGAGGATACATGCATCCACCCTCCATCACATGGAATCCCTGATGCAGCCCTGGAGAATGGCGTATTGTATAACAGTCGTCCACAATACGAGCACGAAGAGTCTCTACATTTGGTACTGGGGTTGCGTAGACAAGAGCTTTCAAATGCCCCCATAAATGAAAGTCGAGAGGGTTGAGGTCAGGGGAGCGTGGAGGCCATGGAATTGGTCCGCCTCTACCAATCCATTGGTCACCGAATCTGTTGCTGAGAAGCGTACGAACACTTCGACTGAAATATGCAGGAGCTCCATCGTGCATGAACCACATGCTGTGTTGTACTTGTAAAGGCACATGTTCTAGTAGCACAGGTAGAGTATCCCGTATGAAATCATAACATGCTCCGTTGAGCGTAGGTGGAAGAACATGGGGCCCAATCAAGACATCACCAACAATGCCTGCCCAAACTTTCACAGAAAATCTGTGTTGATGACGTGATTGCACAATTGCGTGCGGATTCTCGTCAGCCCACACATGTTGATTGTGAAAATTTACAATTTGATCACGTTGGAATGAAGCCTCATCCGTAAAGAGAACATTTGCACTGAAATGTTGGATGAACCATTCACAGAAGTGAACCCGTAGACGCCAATCAGCTGCTAATAGTGCCTGCACACGCTGTACATGGTACGGAAGCAACTGGTTCTCCCGTAGCACTCTTCATACAGTGACGCGGTCAACATTACCTTGTACAGCAGCAACATCTCTGACACTGACATTAGGGTTATTGTCAACTGCACAAAGAATTGCCTCATCCATTGCAGGTGTCCTCATCGTTCTAGGTCTTCCCCAGTCACGAGTCATAGGCTGGAATGTTCCGAGCTTCCTAAGATGCCAATCAATTGCTTCGAACGTCTTGCTGTTGGGACATCTTCGTTCTGGAAATCTGTCTCGATACAAACGTACCGTGCCACGGCTACTGCCCCGTGCTAATCCATACATCAAATGGGAATCTGCCAACTCTGCATTTGTAAACATTGCACTGACTGCAAAACCACGTTCGTGATGAACACTAACCTGTTGATGCTACGTACTGATGTGCTTGATGCTAGTACTGTAGAGCAATGAGTCGCATGTCATTTAGTAATTGCGAAAGCGTTACAGAGATGATAGATAAACTCCAGTGGAAGACTCTGCAGGAGAGACGCTCAGTAGCTCGGTACAGGCTTTTGTTAAAGTTTTGAGAACATACCTTCACCGAAGAGTCAAGCAGTATATTGCTCCCTCCTATGTATATCTCACGAAGAGACCATGAGGATAAAATCAGAGAGATTAGAGCCCACACAGAAGCATACCGACAATCCTTCTTTCCACGAACAATACGAGACTGGAATAGAAGGGAGAACCGATAGAGGTACTCAGGGTACCCTCCGCCACACACTGCCAGGTGGCTTGCGGAGTATGGATGTAGATGTAGTAGATGTTGATGTCAACACAAGCTCCGAAGTCAACATTACCTTCCTTCAATTGGGTCAACTGGTGGTGAATCGAGGAAGTACAGTACATACTGACGAAACTAAAATGAGCTCTAACATGGAAATTAAGCATTTCTGGACATATGTCCACATAACATCTTTTCTTTATTTGTGTGTGAGGAATGTTTCCTGAAAGTTTGGCCATACCTTTTTGTAACACCCAGTAGACAGTCATTTTTCCCTCACTCTTATTTGTGAGTGGAACAGGAAAGGAAATGACTATTAGTGGTACAGGGAACCCTCTGCCACACACCATATGGTGGCTTGCAGAGTGTCTATGTAGATGTAGATGTAGAAGAAGATGCTTGGTCTGATGTATGGTACTGTGTATTTCCGTTGTTACTTATACAGCTGGTACATCAAAGGTGTAATGGATTACACAGCATTAAAATAATTTATTGGCCTTAAAGAACCAACTCACCATTTGACCCAGTGGGTGTTACAGCTTAGTGAGTCCAACTTTGAAGTGATATACTACTCCAGGAAAAGTCATGGTAATGCTGATGGACTGAGTTGTAAGGTACTAGTGGTGGAGCATGTTGACATTTCTGCAGATGAATGGTGTAAGGCTCAGCTCACTGACTGCGACTGTCAGTAATTTCTGACAAAGGCTCAGTTCTGTATTTATGATGGATATTGCACAAACAAACAAGGTGTGTTCACCATACAGTCATGACAGAAAGTTTACATGAAAAGGTGCTTAGGTAGGCTCACAATTCTGTGTTAGCAGAGCGTGGAAGTAGACAAGCTATGGAACATCACATTGCAGAGAATTACCAGTGATGAATATGCAAGGGGGACATTGACCAACACATGGAAAACTGCATATCCTGTGCACAAAGAGCTTAGCTTTGGCATCAGCAAATTACTTTGCAGAGATTGCTAGAAGCCAACAAACCATTCCAAATGATTGGTATGGATACTCTTGGCCCACTTGCACATACACCGGTGGAGGAGCAATATGTTCTGACAACAACCAGTACTTTTAGTGTTATTTATCTATGATTCCTGTGCTGATTCATGAAGTGGAAACAGTAGCTCAGGCAATGATTAACTGCTGGATCCTGAAGTTTGGGACATCAGAGACCATGATACCATGGTAACCAATCAGGATCTAAACAAATGAAGTGGTTACGTTGACTCTTACAGATCTGGAAGCTGCTGACAAATGCACCGAATTTGCAAGTGTGGTATTGATAGCTACGATGCCACAGTTGGGTTGGCTCTACAAGAACGGACAATCCACACTGATGACAGCGCCCTCTAGCCGGCACTGTGCAGCTCTATGAGTGCCTCTCCAGATTCTGCCCATTTTATCACGAGCAGATGACCAACCAACAGTGTTTCATTTTCATAGTGGGTGAGCCACTACAGATATTGCCTGTGTAGCTTCTGTTAGCTTTGATACATCCAGCTTCACACCTATGTGCTCACCATAGCCAAAGTTACGTATTCATGTTTATTATTGTGTTGAGATATAGTAAAACCACTTTTACTTTAATTGCAGTACCGAGAGTTCTACCTCACCTGCTCCTCCTAGCTTCCTACATTCAGCCTACCCTCTAAATTACAGGAGCAGACCCACATGGCGCCTTCCATGTGGGGATACAAACTATTGGCAACGAGTCTATTCTTTTTGCTTGGTACTGCTTTCTTTTCATGCTAGCGCAGTGTGACTGCGTGTATAAGTGCTTCCACCATTCGCTCTAAGATTTTCAGTTGCATCAGCCATGGCTTCACCACAGGAACAGGCTTCGCTGTCCAATCTTATACGTTTTCAGGCTCAGCAAATGACACAGCTGCTTGCTGCCTTAAATGGACTGGTCACACTACAAACTGCAGCTACTTCGGCGCCTCCGATGTCTCTGCCTGTACCACCGCTGATGTCGCCTCCACCACCGCCATTTCTGCCTTCAATCCTGACGGTGAACGCTGGCCAGAATACATCGCCCAGCTCAAGGCACACTTCGCACCATACAACATACCAGGTACAGAGTGGTTTGCCTTTTTCATTGCCAACGCGGGTGTTGTGTTATACCATTTGCTTGTAAAATTGTTTCCCACCACCTGCCCAGAAACTAAAACTTATGACGAAGTAATTGATGCTTTGAATTCCCACTTCCGTGACAGTGTAAATGTGGTAGCTGCATCCTACAAATTCTTTCATCTCCGGTGTGGTCCTACTCAGTCAAATAAATCACGGTTAGTGGACCTTCAGGGACTAACTTCTGATTGTGACTTTAATTGCTCATGTGGATGCTCAAATGCAGATATAATGATTAGAGACGCTATTGCACAGAATGTGGTGGATCACACATCCACAGCAAATCCTCAAATTTAAAAAACCATCTTTGCAGGAAGTACTGGACTAGCTAGACAGACAAGATACATTAGACACAGCTACTTCCACATTCGACGTGACCCCAGGTATGTGTACTGTTAGTGAGGCACAACACATGCCCTCCCGCCCGGCCCCAGTACAGCGAACCACGCCGCACCGTTCGCGCACAAGTAAACAAGTTTCAAAACAGGCACCCACTAAGAAACTGAAATCTTGTCCAAACTGCTTTTGTGCCCACCCAGGAGACAGTTGCCCATCCCATCAAGCATAGTGTTATTTTTGTAATAATAAAGGACATGTGCAAGCTGTGTGCAGTAAGAGAAGCTCTAATTTGCAGCCTGTTTCCCCTTCACATGACTCGCATGGGTGTGACAGCAACAGAAACTGCCGTGATCATGAGTCACATCAGCCTATGGACATTAATGCCATTTATTCAAAGCCTTCTGCTTCGTGTGCTTCTACAGATCATTGTGTGAATCAAGTTTTGCCAGACGCTTCCTCTCGCATTCAGAGCAATGCAAGGAAACTTTTTGTGACTTTGCACATTTGTGGATGTTCTGTTCACATGCAGCTGGACACTGGCGAGTCTCTTTCTTTACTGAACAGATCGACGTATGACTTGCTTGGTTCGCCCCGCTTCATTGTTCACATTCCACTTTGACTCCATTTACTGGACAGGAAATCTCAGTGCTCAGCATGTGTAGTTTGCAAGCCATATATGGTGCAACGAGATGTACAGTGTCTTTCCATGTGCTCCGCTCTAGTGATGCTACGAACATTTTTGGCATGGATGCATTTGAACTTTTTGGCCTCGCAATTCAGGACAATGTACTTTGCAGTGACGCTAGTGACCATGCAGATGGTGTTGCTGCACTATACGTTGATTTTGCTGAACTCTTTTCTGATGACCTTGGTTGTGCCACAGACTTTGCAGCGCATGTTGTAGTTAAAGACAATGCCATGCCTATTTTCCGGCGCGCTCGGACGGTACTGCACCCACTGCGCGACACCGTATCTGCTGAATTTAAGCATTTGCAAGACAGTGGTGTCATTAAACCTTGCAATGGGCTTCAACTATAGTGTGTGTGAAAAAACCAAATGGTTGTCTCTGTATTTGTGCTGACTAAATCTACAGTAAATCCCCAGACAGTGGTGGCTATGTTTCCCTTACCACGTCCTGAAGACATTTTTGATAAGTTTGGTGTGGGAAAATTCTTTTCCACGATTGACTTGCGGGACGCATACTTTCAAATTCTGCTTGATGAACAGTCACAGCACTGTTTTGTGATCAACACCCACCTTGGCTTGTTAAAGTTTCGCCACCTTCCATTCAGTTGTGCTTTGGCACCTGCTATTTTTCAGTCTCACTTGCAGCAGTTGTGCGCCACTGTCTCTGGTTGCTCAAATTATCTGGACAATACAATTGTGTTGGGTCGAATCCCTGATGAACATTTGCAGAATTTGCGTGCCTTATTTACTGTACTTTTGCATGCAGGACTCGAGTGTAACAGAGACAAGTGCAAATATTTTCAAACTGAGATTCAGTATCTAGGATGTATGATTAACGGATAGGGTACCCACCCCTCACCGTCACATCTCAGTGCGATTCGAGACTTGCCAGCATCCAGGAACTTGAAAGAACTTCGGTCTGTGTTGGGCAAAAGTACATATTATGTTCGGTTTATCCCAAATGCAGTGCATATTGCAGCACCTTTGCATCGCCTTAGGTGTAAGAATGTTCCTTTTGTTTAGTATTCAGAATGTGATGCTGCTTTCCACAAGTTCAAATCTGCTTTGTTGAGTGATAGCTGTTTGATTCCTTTCAATCCCCCCAAACCAGTTGTTTCGGCTGTCGATGCATCTTCTCACGGCATCAGAACGGTTCTCTCGCACCGCACTAATTCTGTCGATCACCGGATCGCTTTTGCGTCTAAGTTGCTCAGTTCTGCCCAGCAAAACTATTCTCAAATCGAGAAAGAAGCTTTAGCTATTGTATATGGAGTGACCAAGTTCCATGATTTTTTTTGTATGGTCGGAAGTTGTATTTGGTCACCGACCATAAGCCTTTGAGATCATCATTTCACCCGTTAAAGCCAGTTCCGGCCTGTACTGCACAAAAGTTGCAACATTGGTCTTTGTTTTTGTCTAACTACAATTACGAAATTTTATTTCAGCCTATGGCCCAGCATGACAATGCTGATGCTTTGTCTCATCTACCTATTGGTCCTGATGAAGTGTTTGATTCTTCCGAATTGTCATGTATGTGTATTGATTCACAAGATAAGGAATTAGCTGATCATTTTCTGGTGGACTTTCATCACATTGCTTCCACGACAACCACTGATGCTTCTTTGCAGATTATTTTGCGGTATATTAGTACTCAATGGCCTCCGTCTGCTACGCATATTCGTGACTCCCTTGTTCGGCATTACTTTTTGCAACACCACAACTTTTCTGTACACACAGTGTTATTTTGTTATGAAATGACAATGATCAGTCTCATGTGGTTGTACCTTGTTCGTTGCAGTCAGAAATCCTCCGGTTACTGCACGCTGGTCATTGGGGTATACTGCGGACAAAGCAGTTAGCGCGTCATCACTGTACTTGGGTCAGCGTTGATAAACAAATTGAGTATTTGCTTGCTAATTGTTGCTCTTGCGCAGAGCATCAATCTGCTCCCCGCCAGCGCTTCTTTGCGTGGCCGACTCCTACTGCACCTTGGCAGCATGTTCATATTGATTTTGCGGGTCCTTTCTGGGACAACCACTGGTTGATAGTTATTGATGCATACAGCAACTTTCCTTTTGTTGTACCTATGTCTTCTACTACATCTGCTGGTACTATTCGGACTCTGACATCTATTTTTTGCATTGAGGGCCTTCTTGAAGTTATTGTCTCCGACAATGGCCCCCAATTTGTGGCCTCTGAATTTAAAGTATTCTGTGCTGCTAATGGAATTCGCCATCTGACCTCAGTCCCATTCCACCCACAGTCAAATGGTGAGGCTGAACGTTTTGTGCATACATTTAAGTCGCAGATGAGCAAGTTGCATGCCATGCACTTTCCTTGCTTAATATCGCTCCCAGCTGTGCGGCACCCATTCCCCAGCAGAATTGCTACATGGCCATGCCCATTGGTCACTCCTGCAGCTATTGCACCCGCCACTGTGTGCTCCCGTTGCTTCACCTCATTCTGGATTGGCACCGCATGCTTTGGTGTTCTATCACATTTTCTCTGGCAGGCAGCGCTGGGAGTGGGGGCGCATTTCTCGCCAGCTTGGCCTCACCTTATTTGTCGTTTTTGGTCCCTCCAGCACCATCAAGTGACACCAGAACCAGATCCATTTGTGCCGACCTCGGTTTTCTGCTGCTGGTTGTTTTCCCGCAGAACTGGAGGCTTCGCAGCTTCCACCGCCTGAGCCCACGACTCCACCAAGGGCGTCTCAGCTGCGGGCCCTCCTGCTGCCACCGCCGTGTTCCTCCGCTGTGCCGGAACCAATGGACGCCGAGGCTGCCGTAATGCTGCCATCGACACTGACACCAACACCACTGTCATCGCCCATGGAGGTCGTTGCTCCGCCTCCTCAACCGGGCATACCCAGTGGCAGTGCGCGGACTGGGCAGGTTTTCCACAGGGCGTTTTCCTCGCCCCCTCGTGAGCAATTCGGGGTCACGGGTGGGCAGCACACCCCGGCAGTTCTGCTGTCTGCCCCCTCAGTTGCGCCACCCCTGGGGCCCTCCACCTGCCATTGGAAGCCCTACTCAATGACGGTGCGCTGTTTCAGGGGGGAGGGATGTGGAATCAGTAGCTACCATACCACAGTGTAGGTGTCCATTCTAAGGTTGGCTCTACAACAGCAGACGATCCATACTGACGACAGCACCCTCTAGCTGGCGCTGTGCAGCTCTACGAGTGCTGCTCCAGATTCAGTCCATTTGATCACGAGCAGACAACCAACCAACAGTTTTTCATTTTCATAGTGAGTGAGCCACTATAGATATTGCCTGTGTAACTTCTGTTAGCTTTGATACGTCCGGCTTCGCACCTATGTGCTCATCATAGCCAAAGTTAAGTATTCACGTTTATTATTGTATTGAGATATAGTAAAACTACTTTTACTTTAACTGCAGTACTGAGAGTTCTACCTCACCTGCTTCCCCTAACTTCCTACATTCGGCCTATGCTCTAAATTATAGGAGCAGACCCACACGCCACAAAATAGCAAGTAAATTGGAGGACAGAGGGAGGGCAAAGAAGCATTGAGCAAATGTTAAGTTATTATGTGAATAGTCACCATAGTGACTGTATTGCTGTACTAACACGTATAGTAGTGGCCTACAACTCAAAGGTGCGTTGGACTAGAGGAGTATCGCCATGTATGTTCGTTTACAGACAGAAGGTATCTTTCCTTTTCAAACTACGCAAATCACCCCATGTGTCCACCATCCATAATTTTGCTAAATGGTTAAGGGGTATACAGTGCTAGATGCAGAAAGCAAATACAAAGTCGTAGAGCATCAGGAAGGCAAATAAAAAGAGAAGGTCAAGTTGCACAAGTTCCTCACTGGGCGATTTGTGACGTTGACAAACCCCTAAATTCCAAAATAAAAGACAAACAAATTCATTATGGAATACCAGAAGCCCTATCAGGTGATTGAAATGACATCCCCAGTCAATGTAAAGTTACAGCTCCTGACCAGTACCACTTTGGTGGTGAAAAATGAAACTGGTGGTTGGATGACACCTTTGGGAAACTACAACTCATGATTTGGAACAAATCAGTGCAGAATATTGATGTTTCGGTTCCCCTTTGAATGTCTTCTGGTGCAACACCATCAGACTATAAAACCACAAATCCAACATCAGCAGAAGAGAGGTTGGATAGATGCAAGGATATTGAAAATTGTCTTCAGTACAAGCTGATGCAGAAGACCTGAAAAAAGTAAATTCTGTTTTGCGCCAGGTACAGACGGACGTAGAGGATGATCTGGGAAATGTGGAGCTATATACCATATACTTAACAGTCCTCAAGAAAGACAGAGTAAATAATATTGGCACCTTCATACTTTGGCAATCACATTAGCATCTCACATCTAGAAGATAACAACCACAGAGCACCTGGGTGTTATTAGGAACCAACTCAGTGTTGTTGACACCCAGATGGCCACTGCAAGGTTCTTTCAAACTCCTGCAAACAGTATCACCGATGCTTGCTCTGAGGTTGCCAATGGACACCTAACCTCAGGCAATATTCTTTCAAGGTGGTGAAAAGAATGTGCATGACAAGCTAAGGCCCGGTTGACCTCCGCAGCTGCCACGAAGAGCACCTTCATCAACTAATCCATGCTGATCAGCAGAAAATGACTAGATAATTGTGCACAAAGCCGAATGTCAGCTGTAATGCCTTGAAACAATGTTGGAACATCTTGGTTACTGCAAACTCTGTGCAAGATGGGTACCACGGATGCTTACAGAGGAACAAAAAAAGCATCGAATGGAGATCTGTTGGGACCTGCTGGACCAATATGAAGCTGAAGGTGACAATTTTCTGAGGAACAACGTCACAAGAGATGAGATGTGGTGTCAACACTATGAGCCAGAATCCAAAAGACAGTCCACGAAATGGCGATATGCGAATTCTCCGTCAAAGAAGAAATTCAAGACCCAGCCATATGGAGGCAAAGTGATGTGCACAGTCTTCTGTGATAGCCAGGGTATGGTCCTTTTGGATGTCCTGGAGTCTGGAGAAAGCATCAATTTACCATGCTACAAGACAACACTGACTAAGTTGAAAGCACAAATTTCCAGGGTAAGGCCAGAGAAGAAGATCAACTTTTACCTGCAACATGATAACACCAGGTATCACACCAGTTTTGAGACCATGCAACTCATTGCAAAATTCAGCTAATCTGTCTTATCACATCCACCGTACAGTCTCAATTTAGCGCCTTCAGACTTCCATCTCTTTGGGCCTCTGAAAGATGGACTAAGTGGTGAACATTTTCAAGATTCGGATGCTGTTGTCAATGCTATACGGAAGTGGTTAGCCTCAGCTGGTTACAATTTTTACAAGTGTGGCATGCTTAATGAATGGTGGTTACTATGTGGAAAAATGACAGCCTGTAGCTGAAATATTGCTCTGTTTAGCTGTGCTGTTGTGATTTGTGTATCTCCTGTAGTTTCCACGGATAAAAACAGGAGGCATTACCTTCGGAACAACCCTCGTATTAGTTGCACCCGGCAAGAAGACCCATACATTGTCGTCCACCTCATAATTGCTACAGTTTTGGACTGAGTGAGTCATAGTAAGCCCTAAAAAGTTGATACATGATGCTCCAGTGCCTTGCCAGCTCAGCCTGTTCCATGTAGGAAGATTGTTTCAGTGTTTTAATAAGTAATTACAAGTAAAGATGACTACTTTCAAAGGGTGGGCCACATTATTTTTTTAGTGCCAGGACCGGTAATTACCATCTGTGCATGTTATGACTAGTATCATGTAAGTAATAAACAACAGTTAGAGCTAAGGATACAGGGCCAAAGCTTGATATAAAACAACACCTGTTGTGACATGTCTGGTCCCTCTTTTTAGTTATCTCCAACCATTATCAGAATCATATTCTCGAATATCACCTTTTCTGTGCTCTATCTGCCCAAGCTTCCCTGTGAACTCCTTCCTAGAAAAAAACTGACCTACCTCTACACTATCTTACACTTGACACTTCTTGCCTCCTTAAACCAAATGCTAGCTGATTACAATAGTGAGATTTAAATGGAGCAATTGCTCGGACATGTAAGGGAATACCGTAAAGAATATCAGCATAGATTATTATATTATGAGCATCCACATCAGTCGCACACCTAATCTTGATCACGGTTGGTTGGTTAGTTGATTTTGGGAAGGGGACCAAACAGTGATATCATCAGACCCATCAGATCAGGAAAGGATGGGGAAGGAAGTTGGCTGTGCCCTTTCAAAGGAACAATCCCAGCATTTGCCTGAAGTGGTTTAGAGAAATCATGGAAAACCTAAATCAGGATGGCTGGACATGGGTTTGAACTGTCATCCTCCCGAATGCGAGTCCAGTGTGTTAACCACTGTGCCACCTCGCTCGGTGATTACAGTAGATGCTGGCTGTTGCTAAGTCACTCAGATCCCACCCCCACCATTGTTCACCCTGCAGGTCTATATCAATAGTGTCAGCATTTGTGAGGAAGCAGCTTAACAGCTGAAAAGCTGCAAATGAAATATAAAAAAAGTCAACCAGTTACAGTTTGGGCCACAGCAAGGAATCTGGAGTGTTAAATTCTTCTAAGAAGGGTAAAGCGGTAGCAGCATGAGCCACTTTAATGGCTACTTGCCGAAACCAACCAGTGAAGCATTTCACCACCTTGCATGTCTCAGTACACCAGTACAGTCATTCAGTCAGTGAACAACAGTATTACTGTAATCAGGGTACCTTCAGCAGCATTGTCGCAAGTGGTGTACGTGACACCTGGGATATCCATTTGAAACAAAGCCTGCCCTGCCAAGTGTAAATACTGACTGGCCTCTTAGCAAGGCTGGGAATCAAATCGGTGAGTTACTGAGTCGATGTGCACTGCAATGTGGGCTTCTTCTATGAGATGGCCATTGCTCAGCCTTCATCCCAACAGGACCACCTGCCTGGAAGTGCAGATCCATCACTAGTGGATTGGTCTGGTACACCAGACATTCGCCATAGGCCAAGGCAGTCCACCGATCTGTCTTGCCTACAGCCTAACCAGGCCAAGTTGCCTCCAGCACCACCAACTGGCCTGGCACAGCCCACTACCCAGGAATGCTAGGCTTGCAAGGTTGTTCTGCCATCAAGCTGAGCTAAGTGCAATGACTGCTGGCTTTTCACATCCACACATCATGCACGGTGTATTGTGGGTTTGACACCTATCACCCGCTTTCTGCCTGACATGGGAATGAGTCTTCTGTAATAAATTATTGGGAAATAAGTCAAGGATTCAACTGTGTTCAAGCTGTCCATGCATTGGCCTTCCTACCTAACTCTAACACAAAACCCAGTAACCCTACATAGGAGAGAAAGAGCTACTTTTGGAGAAATTAACTGCTCCTGCAGTACTACTCAGCTGTTTTTTTTTTTTAAATCTAATACTAGCTGCACCCTGCATTTCCAACTGTGGTTAAAGAGTAATTTATAAAGAAATGCTAATTCTGAAACTTACTATCCATGTGTATATACCACACAAAAGTTATCTGTTGGAGGTACTGAAATGCAAGCCACTTGTGTCCCAGAACCACACGACATTGGGAGGGGGGATATTTTTTTTTCGATGATGGGAGAAGTTGACAGAATACGTGTCATTCACAACTTACTTTAGGAAAACGTTTTTATGTGACTGAATAATGAATTGCAAAACATACCAGGGAAGGGAGTTGATAATTTCACAACTGTTTGTGAAATTTCTGGCAAGGAAACAATCATAATTTTCTTTGTGTGTATGAAGAGCCGTAAATTTACTGTAATACATCTCTGTAAACAATGTTTGGAAACTTCTTGTTCTCTGTAGACATATAGAGATTTAAGGCTCTTGATTCAGGTGATCAGTGAACATAGAGCTGTCCATACAAAAAAAACAGTGTATCCGGATAAATACCTGGGACTTTTAACATTTGTCCTTGAATTGGAAACGCAAGTTGGTTGCGATGATAGGAATTGGTTGTATCTGTACTGTCTTGCCTTTGGCTCAGCCAATTATGATGGTGGCCAGCATGATTTGCCTTCTCAGCTCTGCAATACAAAATGTCGTGCCATTGCACATTCTTGATGTTTCCAGGTTATGCATCAGTATGACACGCACACCCACCTTCAGCTCCAACTTGTAGCAAGGCATCTGTGACAACTCTAATTGGTTTAGAAAAACTACAAGGTATGTAGTAACATTGTCTCTTGTTATCTCTTTATTGATTGATGTGAGGTGGTCATCTCATCAGGTACCTGACCAATAAAGTTTTTATTGATGTTTTCCACCTATTCATTCTTGGGCGTGGGCACTAATATCATTCTTTCACGTAACCACTCCTCACTGCTCAGGTTTTGCTGTAAACTCAGAAAAACCTCATTAATTAGGTTGTCTTCCAAGCTTACAACATTGCAGAAAAATTTACTAACTCTTCTTCATCCTTTGCCATTTGACACTTGCCGATCTCAAGGAGGTATTGAGCAGAGAGCTGAGACTTTCAGTTGTTGCAGAGCTGAACTCTCATATTAGTTGGGAGGTGCATTATTTCTACATTGTCCACATCTTGATGACTTAAGGCATGTAGTGATCTCGTCTGTAGCAGTGCCTATAAGAAGACACCAGCGAGCAAGTTAGCCACTCCGCCCATCAACATTAGGTTATCATAGATGTCTTGCAAGCCCCGCTCACCATAGAGCCTGCATAAGAGGCATTATGGGCATCAGTAACAAACTGACATTTATCAAATTCAGCTCATGCTGTTATGACATACATTTGCTTGCAACGGTAGTTGGACAATAAACTGCATATGTGATCAAAAGTAAGAGCTGCCGGTTCTTGTAAAGGGACAAGCTGACAGTAATTGACACACCTTAGGTGGAATCCAAAAGAGGACTAAGGCTTTGCACAAATTTGTGACTGTTGCACTCAAAGTCAAAAAACGCTGTCTGAGTCTTTTTTGCAAGCTTTCCAATCATATGGAGGAAAAGTGGCTGGGAAGACCGGTGGAATGGTACCCTGTCTGTTAACAGAAGCTGACAAAATGGTCACTGCTGAAGTAAGTTGTTCAGTCAGGCTCAGTGGCATGGCTTTCATAGTGACTAAACCAGATGAAACTATACTTAAAGTCTGCACATGTGGAAACCATTCCAAATTTGTTGCCATCTTTTAGTAACCAAGTACTACACAAAACTGATCCAAGCAACACAAATATGGCTTTATTCACAAAGCTCTGATCAATAATGGAAATTTGTGATTCCACAAGTAACAAGACAAAAGAATCATACAGAAGATGAAACACAAGTGATACATAGAACAACCAATGTGACTGGTACAAATTAAAAGAACATAGCGAATGAGAGTCAGCACTGCTCCATGCGTGTATACGCACGAGTTGCCAATAGATGGATTGGTGGGGACCATGCCATGTGCATGCTTCCTATGGGTGGTTGCTTGTGGCCGGCCCATGAACTTAGAGTTGGTGGTTGACTCCACTCACATGCCCTAGCAGCAAGATACAGCAATATCGAATTTTTTCTTACTAATATCAATATACATGGCTAATTACTGATGTATCAAGTAATCGATATTCAATACTGAATACCGCAAGTGATATTTTGTTGTTGTCTGTCTTTCACTGACTCATAGGCACTACAGTTCTCATTGCCAGATTTCTTGCCCATTCCAGCTATTATCAATCTTTGCAGTCTATCAGTAAATGTCTTACAACGGGCTTAAATTAACTGCATATCCAGTACTACAAATGAGCAACAGATTTGAATGTAAACGTATCTATCCTTCATGTTCATGAAAATCTGCTAGTTTCGTAAGTGTCATTTTTACCGCAGCAATTGAAAGGTACGAAGTATAAAATGAACACATTTGGTGACCGCACTCTATGAGAATGGTGGAAATTACCACTCCCTGCTCCCAGTCATCAGGCAAAATGTGCACTCTCCTTGCCCCTTGAGTGCCTGGATCATGGAATGACAGACACACAGTAAAAGTAACAGATGCAGAACAAAAGTCACATACACTACTACACTGGTATTATTGGAAAATGGACTCTTGTCTGAAATGTTTATGGTAAGTACAATATTTCCTGCACAGGACACATATGAGAAGTGTTTCGCTCCCAAGACTTCTTTTGTGTAGGAATGGGGAAGAAAAATGTATATCAAAATAATGATAATTTTGTTTCAGTAACATCGATATTTTTTATAAATATCGACAATGTATATGGATACTTTTAAAAAATTTCCCAGCCCTATATTCACATACAAATTTGTCATTTTCTTAGAGTTCTGAACTGCAGCACCCATAAATTAAAATTTATCCTTAGACTATGTCAGTGCAGCTTGATGGAGTTCATTTGTGCTGTAGTTGTGCTGTTGCTGGAATGTGGTAAATTTCACCAACTTTCTATGAAAGAATACAAAGTGATACTGATTACATTGCAGCAGACTGTGTAATTGCTTGTTGCATTAAAATATTTAGTAACAGGTAACATCACTCGTTTGTACAGTTTGAGCTCTCATATCAGACTAACGACATTTTTCACAGTTCTCTAGATGTCATCTGTTCTTCCATGATGTTATACCTCATTGTCAGGTACAGCCCTTACTCAGTGATACACGACACTACCCCAAACCAGGATGCCAACTCACAGAGGATACACAACTCTGCACAGATATAAAAGTGAGAAAAACCAACTAATTAAAAGCAATACCGACATTTTCGGTCTGAATAAACTATATTTCTTTGATCTCGGTTGTGACAGCCTTATTTTTTTTTTTTTTTTTTACTAGTAACTGAGTAAAAAACCAAAATATCAAATAGCCATAGCAGCAGTGTTAAAATGTTTTGCTTTTCAATAAATCTTTTACAAAATTGATTTATTTTCGTCACAAAATTTACATTGGTTTGAAATACAGCTTTATTACAGAAAATTAGAAAAGCTATCAATGCTATTTTAATAACAATGCCAACAGAAACAAGCAACAAACACATGGCATAAGGATTGTTACAGCATTGCTGAGAAAATAATGTCCCTGTTGCCATGTGTCATGGCTTAAGGTACACATGTACTTGCAGTGCGGAAAACTTGCGCCCACATAGTCTATACAGTAGTTTCTCACTGGCATCACTGGACATCCTCTGTATTGCAGAATGGCACCAGCCCTGAACTGGAAACATTTTTATGGAGTAACATAATAATGAAGTACAATCTGTAGCCCTTTGTTACGTATCTGGTATTTTCTTAAAACTAAAATATATTCGGGCTGGCCATGAACAATTCCCATATTTCATACAAAATCTGGAATTCTCATTTTAAAGCAGAAATATTCTACATCTACATAAATACTCCGCAATCCACCATATGATGCGTGGCAGAGGTACCTCGTACCACAACTAGCATCTTCTCTCCCTGTTCCACTCCCAAACAGAACGAGGGAAAAATGACTGCCTATATGCCTTTGTGTGAGCCCTAATCTCTCTTATCTTACCTTTGTGGTCTTTCCGCGAAATGGAAGTTGGCGGCAGTAAAATTGTACTGCAGTCAGCCTCAAATGCTGGTTCTCTAAATTTCCTCAGTAGCGATTCACGAAAAGAACGCCTCCTTTCCTCTAGAGACTCCCACCCGAGTTCCTGAAGCATTTCCGTAACACTCACATGATGATCAAACCTACCAGTAACAAATCTAGCAGCCCGCCTCTGTATTGCTTCTAAGTCCTCCCTCAATCCGACCTAATAGGATTAAATAAAAGGATAATAAGAGCCAATGGAATAGAGTATTATATGCAAAGTAGCAAGGGGCATAATTCAAAAAGTACATCTGTTTTGTTACATAACTATATATATAAACCCAACACAAACATCTTTCACGTCTGTTAGTTTCTAGCTTCCGTGAGTCTTTGTGTTCAAGATTTTAGTGTCCAAGCGTGTAGCGTTGTTCTGAATATTCACAACTCTTAAGTTCAAGGACAACTGTGTGAAAGAGTTAACCTCATTGGAAGCTGAGCTTGTTGTTGTTGTTGTTGTTGTTGTGGTCTTCAGTCCTGAGACTGGTTTGATGCAGCTCTCCATGCTACTCTATCCTGTGCAAGCTTCTTCATCTCCCAGTACTTACTGCAGCCTACATCCTTCTGAATCTGCTTAGTGTATTCATCTCTTGGTCTCCCTCTACGATTTTTACCCTCCACGCTGCCCTCCAATGCTAAATTTGTGATCCCTTGATGCCTCAAAACATGTCCTACCAACCGATCCCTTCTTCTAGTCAAGTTGTGCCATAAACTTCTCTTCACCCCAATCCTATTCAATACCTCCTCATTAGTTACGTGATCTACCCACCTTATCTTCAGCATTCTTCTGTAGCACCACATTTCGAAAGCTTCTATTCTCTTCTTGTCCAAACTAGTTATCGTCCATGTTTCACTTCCATACATGGCTACACTCCACACAAATACTTTCAGAAACGACTTCCTGACACTTAAATCTATACTCGATGTTAACAAATTTCTCTTCTTCAGAAACATTTTCCTTTCCATTGCCAGTCTACATTTTATATCCTCTCTACTTCGACCATCATCAGTTATTTTACTCCCTAAATAGCAAAACTCCTTTACTACTTTAAGTGTCTCATTTCCTAATCTAATTCCCTCAGGATCACCCGATTTAATTTGACTACATTCCATTATCCTCATTTTGCTTTTGTTGATGTTCATCTTATATCCTCCTTTCAAGACACTGTCCATTCCGTTCAACTGCTCTTCCAAGTCCTTTGCTGTCTCTGACAGAATTACAATGTCATCGACAAACCTCAAAGATTTTACTTCTTCTCCATGAATTTTAATACCTACTCCGAATTTTTCTTTTGTTTCCTTTACTGCTTGCTCAATATACAGATTGAATAACATCAGGGAGAGGCTACAACCCTGTCTCACTCCTTTCCCAACCACTGCTTCCCTTTCATGCCCCTCAACTCTTATAACTGCCATCTGCTTTCTGTACAAATTGTAAATAGCCTTTCGCTCCCTGTATTTTACCCTTGCCACCTTCAGAATTTGAGAGTATTCCAGTTAACATTGTCAAAAGCTTTCTCTAAGTCTACAAATGCTAGAAACGTAGGTTTGCCTTTTCTTAATCTTTCTTCTAAGATAAGTCGTAAGGTTAGTATTGCCTCACGTGTTCCAACATTTCTACAGAATCCAAACTGATCTTCCCCGAGGTCCGCTTCTACCAGTTTTTCCATTCGTCTGTAAATAATCCGCATTAGTATTTTGCAGATGTAACTTATTAAACTGATAGTTCGGTAATTTTCACATCTGTCAACACCTGCTTTCTTTGGGATTGGAATTATTATATTCTTCTTTAAGTCTGAGGGTATTTTACCTGTCTCACACAGATGGTAGAGTTTTGTCAGGACTGGCTCTCCTAAGGCAGTCAGTAGTTCTAATGGAATGTTGTCCATTCCCGTGGCCTTGTTTCGACTCAGGTATTTCAGTGCTCTGTCAAACTCTTCATGCAGTATCGTATCTCCCATTTCATCTTCATCTACATCCTCCTCCATTTCCATAATATTGTCCTCAAGTACATCTCCCTTGTACAGACCATCTATACACTCCTTCCACCTTTCTTTGCTTAGAACTGGGTTTCCATCTGAGCTCTTGATATTCATACAAGTGGTTCTCTCTTCTCCAAAGGTCTCTTTAATTTTCCTGTAGGCAGTATCTATCTTACCCCTCGTAAGATAAGCCTCTACAGCCTTACATTTGTCCTCTAGCCATCCCTGCTTAGCCATTTTGCACTTCCTGTCGATCTCATTTTTGAGACGTTTGTATTCCTTTTTGGCTGCTTCATTTACTGCATTTTTATATTTTCTCCTTTCATCAATTAAATTCAATATTTCTTCTGTTACCCAAGGATTTCTACTAGTCCTTGTCTTTTTACCTACTTGATCCTCTGCTGCCTTCACTACTTCATCCCTCAGAGCTACCCATCCTTCTTCTACTGTATTTCCTTCCCCCATTCCTGTCAATTGTTCCCTTATGCTCTCCCTGAAACTCTGTACAACCTCTGGTTCTTTCAGTTTATCCAGGTCCCATCTCCTTCAATTCCCACCTTTTTGCAGTTTCTTCAGTTTCAATCTGCAGTTCATAACCAATAGATTGTGGTCAGAATCCACATCTGCCCCTGGAAATGTCTTACAATTTAAAACTTGGTTCCTAAATCTCTGTCTTACCATTATATAATCTATCTGATACCTACTACTATCTCCAGGATTCTTCCATGTATACAACCTTCTTTTATGATTCTTGAACCAGGTGTTAGCTATGATTAAGTTATGCTCTGTGCAAAATTCTACAAGGCGGCTTCTTCTTTCATTTCTTCCCCCCAATCCATATTCACCTACTATGTTTCCTTCTCTCCCTTTTCCTACTGACGAATTCCAGTCACCCATGACTATTAAATTTTCATCTCCCTTCACTACCTGAATAATTTCTTTTATCTCATCATACATTTCATCTATTTCTTCATCATCTGCAGAGATAGTTGGCATATAAACTTGTACTACTGTAGTAGGCATGGGCTTTGTGTCTATCTTGGCCACAATAATGCGTTCACTATGCTGTTTGTAGTAGCTAACCCGCACTTCTATTTTTCTATTCATTATTAAACCTACTCCTGCATTACCTCTATTTGATTTTGTATTTATAACCCTGTAGTCACCTGACCAGAAGTCTTGTTCCTCCTGCCACCGAACTTCACTAATTCCCACTATATCTAACTTTAACCTATCCATTTCCCTTTTTAAGCTTTCTAACCTACCTGCCCAATTAAGTGATGTGACATTCCACGCTCCGATTCGTAGAACGCCAGTTTTCTTTCTCCTGATAACGACATCCTCTTGAGTAGTCCCCACCCGGAGATCCGAATGAGGGACTATTTTACCTTCGGAATATTTTACCCAAGAGGACGCCATCATCATTTAATCATACAGTAAAGCTGCATGTCCTCGGGAAAAATTACGGCTGCAGTTTCCCCTTGCTTTCAGCCGTTCACAGTACCAGCACAGCAAGGCCGTTTTGGTTAATGTTACAAGGCCAGATCAGTCAGTCATCCAGACTGTTGCCCCTGCTACTACTGAAAAGGCTGCTGCCCCTCTTCAGGAACCACATGTTTGTCTGGCCTCTCAACAGTTACCCATCCGTTGTGGTTGCACCTACGGTACGGCCATCTGTATCGCTGAGGCACGCAAGCCTCCCCACCAACGGCAAGGTCCATGGTTCATGGGGGGGTCTAGCGCCAACAGCACCCGGTGTTCCCAGGCGGTCACCCATCCAAGTACTAACCGGGCCCGATGTTGCTTAACTTCGGTGATCGGACGAGAACCGGTGTATTCAACATGGTATGGCCGTAAGCTGAGCTTATTAAAAGTAAATTTCATTGACTTTCGATTATAGGCCCTGTTTGGGCATTTATGATCAGACTTAAGTATGACTATCCATCGTAGTGAATCATATCAAATAAACTGTGTTAAATGAACACTACAACTTTTGAAGGAATTAATTCAGTGTACATGTGCTAAGCAGAATCAAAGATATCAAATCATTTTGAAACATGAATCGGCCACCTATTAACTGTTAATGAGCACCTTTGGCAGCAACGGCTAAACAATGCAGCTAGCTGATGGTAATAATTTGATATGAGTGGTGGATGGAGTAAGTTTCCATTCATTTACCTATTTAATATTTCAATTCAATGTATCTTTGTTCAATTTCTAAGTTTATTATAGGAAATAATAGGAATAGAAAACCAAAAATCTGTTATTTTGAGTGCTTTCAATGGTCAGGTTAAAGTGACATGGAAGGAAGGGGGGGAGGGGGACGGAGGGGAGCGGGACAGGGGAGGGAGGGGGGGGGGGGAGGGAGGGAGGGAGAGAGAAGTTAAAAAGATATAACCACAGATATTCCGTAATAACCACCATCACTACACAGATACAGCAGCTCGAGATGATACTGATGTATACGATATGTACGACATCTGTAGAAATTTCATACTCAAAACAGATGGTTTCAACTATTGCAATCATTCCTCATTGGCTAGGTAGACATGATTAGACATGTTACACCACATATTCCTCCATTTAGATGAGTAGTGCCACCACAATCACACAAAAATAAACGAATAGCCAGTAGTACCTATATCTGAACTCTTAGACTTTCAGTTACTACAATATATTTACATCTTCCATTCTGTGTACATCTTTACATCAATTATTCATTTCCAATAGAATCTGGGAAAATGTTAATTAGCTTTTTAATGTAAACATTACAATATTTCACTTGAGCATTGCTCCTAACTAGTGATTTGTATAATCCACTCTTAAATTAATTAAGTGTGACAAAATCATAAAGTAACTATCACAAACTATTTGTATGTTGCTTCAATTCATCTGCACGTCAGTCGATAATTGTACAATGACGGGTTAGTCAGTTCAACCTCACGGTTGATCTTCGTCTTCTATTGAGTTAAGGTAAGCGATGAGCTTGTCTAGTTATACTAAGTTCCACTAACCTACCTTTAAAAATGTATAAACCCAAGCTTCAAATAATGGAAACTTCAGCTTGGAGTATCAATGATATAAGGAAAGATAGACTGCTACTCATCATGAAGATAACACACTGAGTTGCAGACAGGCACAATGAAAATACACACATTAGCTTTTGGCCAAGGTCTTCTTCAGAAAGGAAACAAACACACACACACATTCATTCAAACAAACAAGCAAGCAAGCATATCTCATACACACAATCCCCGTTTCCAGTAGCTCAGACCAGAATGCCAGTGCAAGCTGCTGGAGGTGGAAGTCATGTGTAGTTTGTTTCCTTTTCTGAAGAAGGCTTTGCCCCAAAGCTAATATGCTTGTGTCTTTTTGTTGTGCCTGTCTGTAACTCAACATGGAAACTTTACAGAAAGTGTAAACCCAACCTTATTATTCAACAGATTGAAAATAGTATAAAATTCCTTTGAAGAAAATTCATACCAGTCATTGTTACCACCCAGTAGAAAACTATATAAACATTCACCATGTTTTTGTCATTTAACAAATCAAATATACAAAACACATTATAAATCTGTACTATTTTATACTAGCTTTATTCTTTTAGGCCACTGCAACCCAGTAGGTGCAGTTACATTTTGTGCACCTCACAACATTTTAGTTTTGAGTACTTCACTCTTTTAATCCTTATAACTTTGATTCTTTGTCAGTATACAAGACTTGTCTCTATATTAATCATTTCCCAACCTGATCAATTATATCTACTTGATCACTAAAATGTAGGTTGGTTTGGAGTAAGAATAAAAAAAATCTTTAATAATCTACACATGTAGGCTCTGTAATCGTAAACACCTCTTTCCTCAAAAAGACTTCTCATACACCTCAGTCTTCCACACAGTGAACACTCACTAAATATATATGTGTATTTCTCCATTTCCCCACTCCAGGCACAGGTCCTCCTTCCTTGGTACACCTACCCTATTTATTCCGTACATCATATATAAGTGTACAGTGTCCAGCTTATCAATTTACACCTCTCCCCTCTCCTCTCTACTCATATATATTGAGATGAACTTACTCTTACCTTATTGGCAATCCATACCTGATTGTCTAGTGTTCTTTCTTTTTGTTTCCAACTGCTCCTCCATACAGCATTGTAGCTAGTAATTTAGCTTGTCAGTGGCTTATTGTTGTTCACATTTATTAACATGTATTTACTGATCAGAAACTTATTTTAAGTTAACCAAAACTGGTGGCAACTCTTGTTCCTATGGATGTTCCTGTTACCTTTTGTCTTTGAGCTTGATGTTAGTATGTCATTAAACATAGTCTAAGCTCACTCTTTCTATCTTCTCCTCTTCCTGAGTGGCATTGCTAACATCTGCACATTACACTGTCAGATAAATGTATTCAAATTATACACATAACTGTACTTCAGACTTGAAGGTATCATAATCTAATTCTCTTTGGAGTGCAAATATTATTTTGAGATAACTTCACAGACACAGACGAAATTTACTAATTTTTCTTAGCCCTTTGTGTTAACTGTAGTGCTGCAATCTCATGATCCTATGAACAGTTCTCCAAGTGGATCTGTAATGCTAATTTGTCAAAAGAAGGGTCGCTCGCAATGAGGACGACTGAATAGTCCAGTAGAGAAAGCGCTGTTTTGGTTCCCATCTCCAATGTTATACGTACAGTGGGTGTCTCATAATTACAAAGTCACAGTGCATGGTTGTATGAACATGACAATAAGTATTACAAAAAAAGTCATCTCTCTTACCTTCAAGTCAGCTTAGTTCATTTTTAGATCAAGACAAAGTCATATGCAATATGGAAGAGTATTAAAAATACATTTTCTGCTTTATATTTGAATTTGTTAGTGGAAGTGTGCTTTGCAGAATTTTTATATCTATGTACACTGGTGTTTTATACAAAGTTATTAATTTATTACATTACTGCTTGCATCTATTCTTTTATTTCATTGAAGTCTTTTTGTCACAGTACTGGAATAAGGATGTATCTCCACACTTGCGCACTAAAGCAGTCTCTTGTAATTCTTTGTACAGAAAAGACATTTAACAGTGAAATACATTACAAAAACGATTGATAACTGTGTTCAGCTCTCACTTACTTATGGTAGTAGTTCTGACCAACAGGTCAACCACAAACTTTTTAGGAACAGTTTTTCGGGGAATACACTTCGTTTTTATCTGCCAATTCCCTGTGGTGGTGAATGTGGGTGGTATGTATAAGTGTTGTTTTTATTTTATTCTTTGCCAATGAATAAAGTGAGTTAGGATATTTCTCTTTACACCTATGATTACTACCAGGTATATAAACATTACAGCAAACAATCAAGTCGAGATTCAACTGTCTACATACCTCACATCCCCCTCCCCCATCAGGTCAGTTCATTAAATTTCACGTTTTTTGTGATGGAGTCGTCTTTAAGTGAAGGTAAGAAATATTAATTGCAATGCCAAATGCTTGTCATTATTATTTGTACTTAATACTAGGACTAAAGAGCTGCAGTGCACAAGTCGAGGTCTGTACTGCTTCCCTGTGCAAAGTTATGACTTTTTAAAAAAAATCACAAATTTAAAGCACAGCATAGAAAAAATGTGCTTTTCAACATTTTTCATACAAATCTGAATGCTGTATCCTACGTTTTATATGTTGTATCAACTTAATGGTCTACATACCAGATGCATAAAAAATTGAGGTCTCTAGGTCAACTCATTACTGAGTAGTAGGTGCGTGAAATTAAGGAAACTGATGCCTGACTAATGACTGAGTACATGTCCTTGAGCCTTCAAACATGAATTTATCTAAAATGATTAGAGTTAGGGCAGTGCTTTTTGGTAGTTTTATGATAAGACATGTAGGTATCCATATACCTTATATAACTGAATTCTCAAATGGTCACCTTAGGATGCTCCAAAATATCTGAGAGTTTACACAGAACGACCATATTTGTTACTTCTAACTTCCTATTTGTCTCAGCAATGGCTTACTGAACCTTAAATCCCGAGGATCTGTAGCTGCATTTAATTCTATTTTTAATTGCGTCTTTAACTCGTATCTTTGAATCATTAAATTTGCTTGTAACTCTGCCCTCAATTCTTCACTAAGACTTTTAACCCTTAAGCGGTCACACGGGGTGTTCAGAACACCCCAGTCATCCTTATTGATGGATTATTACATAATGGACAGGAGTATAACATAAGGTTCTTTGGTACCTTTCTAGGACATAATATGAAAGCTTTGACTAACAACAGAATCTACAATGGAAGCACAAGTTCCAAGAAAACACGCAACAATGTGCCTTGGGGTGCTGTCGGCACCCCGCGCAACTCTCTATGTTGAAGTGCTGCGAGAAAGCGCACAGTTGTGTTCCGTAACAGCTGCTTGTATTTTGTCACTCTGTGCAGTTAAAACAACTATGGATGGTTACAAAATAGAACAAGAAAGAATGTGGAAGCTTCTGGAAGAGGTCTTAGACAAAACTTTTGAAGGAGGAGAAGAGGAGGAAACAGACAGTTGTGAAGTTCTCTCTCATCACAGTGACACAGAAACGGAGGATGAAGATAACTTGGAACTGGAACCGCAAGTAAGTGCAGCAGATAATGAAAGTAAGCATGATTTTTTTTATTGGAAAGGATAAGGTTACAAAATGGTTGAAAAGTCGTCTTAGTCACAACGTAAGAAATAGAGGTGTAGACATCGTTATTAATCTCCCTGTGTGGAAGCTATTGCAAAATCTGCGAAAACTGCTGTGGACTGTTTTTCAATTTTTATAAATGACATAATAATTAGAATGATTACATTGTGCATAAATATTTACATACAACACATTGCATCAAATTTCACAAGAGACCATGATGCCAAACCGACAAATGACGAAGAAATCAAATCTCTTCTGGGTCTATTGATATTGGCTTGGCAGCACAGGGCAGGACACCAAAATTTGGAAAACTTATGGGACACAAATGGTTTTGGAATTGCAATATTTCATGCAATCATGATGAGTTTACAGCACTTTTGTTTCTTGTTGGGTTGTTTGAGACTCAATGATATTCGAGACCGACCACAGCATGGAGAACTGGATCGCCTAGCTGCGTTCAGAGAAGTGTTTGAATTTTTCATGTCAAACTGTGTCAGTAATTATACTGTGTCTGAATATACGACAGTGGATGAACAACTGGTTGCATTTAGAGGCAAATGCAGTTTTTGACAATATATACCAAGCAAGCCTGCGAAATACGGTTTGAAAATTTTCACCTTATGTGACGCAAGAACATGGTATACTTCGGGGATGGAAATCTATGCTGGGAAACAGCCAGAAGGTCCCTTTGCACTATCAAACTCGCCTAAGAAGATAGTAAACACACTTGTATGGCCTATCAAAGGTACAGGACGCAATGTGACACTAGACAACTGGTTTTGTTCCATACCACTGGCTGAAGAGCTCCTGAAAAAGAAACTTACAGCAGTAGGAACTCATATAAAGAATAAGAGGGAGCTCCCTCCAGACCATTCGTATGAGAGATTGTGAACTTAGAAGCAGCATTTTTGGATTCATAAAGGATATCACCATAGTTTCAAATGTGCCAAAGAAGGGCAAATCGTTATTCTCCTTTCATCTTTGCATCATGAAGGTGCTATTGACACTAATACTGTGGAGGAAAAGAAACCAGAAATTATAACAATGTACAATAAGACCAAAACAGGTGTGGACACAATAGATGAAATGTGCGCTACTTATTCAACATCAAGAAAAACTAGAAACCTCAAGAAAAACTAAACACTGGCCACTTGCCCTATTTTTCCGAATGACTGGCATTGCTTGCATTAACGCCTTCATCGTATATGCAAATAATAACAATGAGAGGATTTGCCGAAGAATGTTTTTATGTGATGTCAGAAGGTCATTAGTAAATCCCTTAGAGTGCAAGAGAGCAGCTACTCACTCCCTGCCTAAACAGGTTAGACAGAAAGCAGCTAATTGAAGTCGGCAACAATGCACCACCTTCTGAACAAAGAATACTTAAGCCCAGGTGCTCCACAATTTGTCCTCAGAGTAAATATATAAAAGTTAAATCGCACTGTGCTTGATGTTTGGAAGTTATGAGTGTAAAGCACATGAGAAATGTCTGTGAAAAGTGTTACGATAATGCACCCCTTGCAGCCAGTGATAGTGATTGATTACATAAAATGTTTGTGTGAGTTGACTGAACAAATGTGTAATTACATGTATAATGCCTTGTACCTGTAATACACTATGAAAAATAACAGAAATAAATAATTAAACAAAATATTGTAAGAAAATGAGAATTATAGCATACGTTTCAAATAAACCAATTTAATACTAAAGTAATATTAAATAAAACGATAATGTACCAGGAGATAACATTCTAAATAGCCATTTGTGAAGTAAATGTAGTCATATCAGTGATATGCTGCACAACAATGTCATTATATCCACTTTTATTTGGGTGTTAGCAACTGCCCGCACAACTTAACGCTACAAAAAGCAACGCGACCGCATAAGGGTTAAACATATCTTTTAAACATTCCTTTACGGTTCCAGAATGATATTTTCACTTTGCAGCAGAGTGTGTGCTGATATGAAGCTTCCTGGCAGATTAAAACCGTGTGCTGGACTGAGACTCGAACTCGGCTTCTTTGCCTTTCGCGGGCAACTGCTCTACAAGTTCTGCAAGGTTCGCAGGAGAGCTTCTGTAAATTTTGGAAGGTAGGAGACGAGGTTCTGGCAGAAGTGAAGCTGTGAGGATGGAGCGTGAATCATGCTTGGGTAGCTCAGATGGTAGAGCACTCTACCGCGAAAGGCAAAGGTCCCAAGTTCGAGTCTCGGTCCGGCACACAGTTTTAATCTGCCAGGAAGTTTCATTCCTTTATGGGTCTTGTCAGTTTTGTTTTGTTTTAGGGTGCAAAAACAACTAGGGTCATACGTGCCCGCGAACACATTAATTCCAATTGATTGAAGAGAAGGCACCTAAAAACAGGGACGTACAGAAAGGTCTATAAAATACGCCATAGAGAAACAGAGGTCATGAACTAAAAATTAAATGGCCTTTGCCATATTGCTACAACGGATAAAAAGTAAAATGCGGTCGACAGCCCAAGCGTCAGTTGCTAAAATGGCCAATAACGCACACAGCAAACACAAACAAGAACATAAGTGGTAAAAAAATGGCATTCCATCAGGAAATGGCAGACTCTCAGAGGTTGAGTGCAATGAGTACAAAGTGTTGGGGGAGCAGCACTTAACAAATGGCGATGGCTAGAAAGACAGTGCCCAATATGCAACCTAACTAAAATTATCTCCTCACAGTGAGAGGTGATCATCCAAGCCACTGGGAGAGACTTAATAACCCGGAGCTTGTCCCCATGAAGGGAGGACCAGTGGTGATGCCAAAGTGACACCACCTGCTGACAGACGGCAACACAGAGATCGTCAGAGGGAATGTAAGAACTAGTGGGCTGAGGTATGAGGACTGCAGCCTTGGCAGCAGCATCAGTGGCCTCATTTCATGTCAGACCGACGTGACCAGGAACCCACATAAACATCACAGTGGCTCCATCAAGAGTGAGTAAGTGACAGGTTTCCTGGACCAGTTTCACTATGGGATGGATGGTGTACAGCACACAGAGGCTTTGAAGGGCACTGATAGAGTCAGAGCAGATGATGCAATTGAAATCCTGAGTCGCCGAATGTACTGCATGGCCCGATACAGCGTGAAGAGCTCTGCGAGTTTTCGGGAAGCCGACACTGAAAAATGTCAGTGCCAGTGACAAAGGTACACCCGACACCATGGTCAGTCTGTGAACCATCAGCATGCACAAATTTACTATCGTGGAGTTCCCTGTGAAGGTTGTGAAATTGACAGTGATAGAGCGAGGCATGAGTAGTGTCCTTAGCAAGCAAATGAAGGCCAAGGTGAACACATGCTGCCACTCAAAGTCAACATGGTGAAAGAGAAAGTTGCAGGTGGTGTAAAGTTAAGCTGCCGGAGCAAGAGCCAAAAGCGAACTCCATGAGGTAACAGAGAAGAGGGAGGCGCCCCAAACTGGCAATCAAAGGAGCCATTCAAGGAGGAGGCATAGGATGAGTGTCCACGCATGGACAACAAACGGCATGCATATCTGCTGAGAAGAAAGTCACGGCGGTAGGACAGCAGTAGTTTGGCAGATTCTGCACACAGACTCTCAATGGGGCCAGCGTAAAAGGTACCAGTGGCTAAATGGATGCCACAATGGTGGAGAGATGGTGTAAGAGGGATGGATGTGCAGATGCATACGCAAAACACCCATAGTCTAGTTTTGTATGGACAACCACTAAGGGCACGTGGAACATTGCGGGCTCACGTATAGCGGGCTGCCAGGTAAGACACGCGTGCGAACCAAGAAAGTTTCCTATCAAGCATGAGCCCCAGGAATTTCATAGTTACAGCGAACGGAAGAGCAACAGGCCCAATATGTAAATATAGTGGAAAATACCAATTACGCTGCCAGAAATTCATACAAATGGTTTTGTCAGTGGAAAAAATGAAAGCCATTGTCAATGTTCCATGAGTCAAGATGATTGAGACATCGCTAAAGATGCCGCTTGGTGAGACAGGTCCATGGAGAACTGCAATAGATGGCAAAATTGTCAACGAAAAGGGAGCCAGAGATGCCCAGCGGGAGGCAGGCCATTATAGGGTTAACAGCAATAGCAAAGAGGACAACACTCAGGACTGAACCCTGAGGTACACAGTTTTCCTTGATAAAGGTGTCTGACAAGGCAGAACCCACACATATCTTGAAAGCTTAGTCTTTTAAAATTCCTCAATGGAACAGGACAGGCATTCACGGACGCCCCACGTGTAGATAGTATGGAGAATATCAGCCCTCCAGCAGGTGTCGTAGGCTTTCTCCAAATCAAAAAAAATGGCCAGTTTGGGAATTCTGCAGAAAACCATTTATGACGTGGGCGAACAAAGTGATGAGATGGACAACTGCACAACAGCGTGTTCAAAATCCACACTGATTCGAGCCACCATACCAACTGGGCATGAATGGCACATTCCATCACCTTGTAAATGAAGCTGGTGAGAGAAACGGGGTGATACCTGAAGAAAGGTGTTTGTCCTTACTGGGCTTAGGTATGGGTATGACAGAGGCTACACACCAGCATCTGGGAAACGTGCCCTCTGTCCAGATGTGGTTGTGCAGATCAAGCAGGAAGTGCTTACCCGCAAGAGAAAAGAAAGGTGCTGTGACATCTGAATGGGAACAGCATCTGGCTCTGGGGCACAGGATCGGGATGAAGTGAGAGAATGATCTAGCTCTGTCACAGTAAAGGCAGCATTGTAGCATTCACAATATGGAGAAGAGAAGGGTATCATACGAGTCTCCTCTGCTCATTTCTGATGGAGGAAGGCAGGGTGATAGAGGGAGGAGCTTGAAATCTCCACAAAATGGCAGCCCAAGGTGTTAGAAATAGCAACAGGATCCACAATGACATCGTCTGCTACAGTCAGGCCAGAGATTGGGGAATCGATCTTGGTCCCAGAGAGCCATCAGAGGTTGGCCCACACTGTTTATAATGAATGCAGTTTGCCATCATAGGACGATGGTTAAAAATGCGGAGAGCATATCTTTGCGCGCGAATTGCGTCGTGGCACGCTTCAGTCCACCAAGGACTGGTAAAGAACTAGTGCTAGGAACGGAACATTCTGCGGTGGTAAGTATAACATTTGTAAGATATTCCACCTGGTCATCAGAATTGGGGAAATGTTTGTCGAAGGTCGCTAGGAAGGAATAAAACATCCACTCGGCCTTAGTACACTGCCATTTAGGTGTGCACATAGGTTGAGTAGAAGTCAGCAGATGGATAGCACACAGGAAATGGTCACTCGATTAAGAGTCAGAGAGAACGGACCACTCGAGACAATGAGCAAGGTGGGCAGTGCAGAAGGACAAGTCCAAATCGGCATATGTGTGTGTGGAGTCTGAAATGAATGTGGGTGCTCCTGTGTTAAGGCAGAGGAGGTTGAATTGATTGAGAAGGCCAGCCATGAGGGCACCTCTCTGATGACAGGTTCTGGGAGAACCCAAAGGGGATGGTGCGCATTAAAGTCTCCAAGCAGCAGAAAGGGATGAGGGAGCTGCCCAATAAGCTGACAGAAGTCTGTCCTGGTGACACTGAATGATGGAGAGATGTAAACGGTTCAAAGGGAAAAACTCAAGTGAGGAAGGAAAAAGCAAACTGCAACAGCTTGAAGGTGGGTAGCCAGGAAGGTAGGTTGACTATGAACGTCATCCCATTTGAGCAGCATGACTCTCACATGAGATGGAATGCCAGCCTTGGGGGGGGGGGGGGGGGGGGGGTCACAATGGACCGGAAAGAAATGTGAGAGCTCAAAGTGGTTGTGAGGACATAATTTTGTTTCCTGAAGGCAGAGAACAAGTGGAAAATGAAGGGGTGTCACCTCAGTGACTGCTGAGTGTCAGCCTTCGAAGACTCGTTGCTACATGGCACAGGGGCAGGAAGATCTTGCTCGACAAGATCTACAGAAGTGTCTGCACTCTCCTTCAATTGGCCTGCGGAGTCCAGGGCAGAAAAACAGCTGTTGGTGTGCAACGGCAACATGGAGGTTGGCCAAGCGAGGGTATCACATGGCGACACTGTCTGAGAGGATCCTTGAGTCAGCGAAGAAGAAGACTGACTGCTTTGTTTGACTTCTTGGAACCTTTCAGGTTGGCAGAGGAAGACTCAGATGTTGGTTGGCTAGAGGGACATAGGAAGCTTTCACATGAGTATTCCTTCCGTCCTTCTCAGCCTGCCGGTTGTGTAGCTGGTGACTTCGCCCTGTGAGGCGAAAGTTTGGTGGTGGGTTGTACAGTTGTAGGAGGAGACAGGGACACTACCATGACACTGGGCGATTTCACAACTGCGGTGCTATATTTGAGGTCGCATGTCTGCGTGCCCATGTCCTTCGTGGAGCGAGATGTAGCAAGAACAGCAATGTAGGTGCCAGATGTTAGAACGCAGTGTTTCTGACTAGCCAACAACTTGTGAGCGACCAGGTGCAGATTTTTTCTTTTTCCTTCACCCGGATCTCCTGGACACCCCACTCATTGAGACACAGGGGACAGTTGCAGGAGGCGGCAGAATGGTTGTCATCGTAGTTGATGCAGCAAGGAGGAGGAGGCGGACAATCGTCCTCTTGAGCATCCCTACCACAAGTTACACATTTGGCTAGGTGTCGACAGGACTTCACCTGTGTCAAGATGACTGGGTGTTTGTGGTGTCCTCATCATTTCAACATCATTCATGAAAGTGGCGAGATTGTACTGAGCAAGGTTGGGAATTTGTACGGGTGCTGATAACTATGCAGTTGAGTGCCCCACAAATCCATCATCATCATCATCATCATCATCATCATCATCATCATCATCATCGACAGGAATCTTGTGTGTGGCTGTAATGGTAACACTGGCAGCAGCACATCAGGTTTGGAATATACGGTCTGACTGTGATAACTTCATAACCTGCTTTGATCTTTGACAGAAGAACCAGTCTATCAATAGTGAGAAAGAGAGTGCGTATGCGCACTGAGGAGATATCTACTTGTTTCATCACCTGATGGACGGCAATGACATCCTGATCAGAGAGGTATGTTTGGATTTCTGCCACGATCCGACCATAGAGAAGCCTTGAGTAAATAACACCATGGGAAGAATTCAGCATTTGATGGGCCTTGACAAGAACAGGATGGCCATGGAGGAGCGAAGCTGCAAGCAGGTGTTTTGCCTGAGAATCAAAAGTAGTCTCCAAAAGCAAAGTGCCATTGCATAGACGAGAGCAGGATTTCACAGGGCCAGCAAATGCATCCACACCTTCCTGAATAAGAAACAGATTCACCGTGGTGAAGGACTGACCACCTTCAAGGTGTGAAACCATGAGGAACCTGGGAGAGTCTTCGAATTGTTAGCCTCATTCTGTTTACATTTCATAGCTGTCGACTGTGAAGATGGTTGGCTCATTGCAAGAAAATCCCTCACGATTGCCAGGATCTCTAATGGCATGCTCATTACAACTGGGGGGGGGGGGGGGGGGGCGGCCTTCAGAAGGGGACGCACCCGTCTTCGCTGGTTGTTCACACATCAGGTCACACCTCACAAATGTCTGACAGAGGGACCAATCGGCAATTTGGGAAGGTAGTGGCTCAGGTAATCACCCCTCCCTGGGCCTGGCCTGTACCAGGGGCTACATGCAAATCCTACCTGTCACCCCAGGGCTGGGACTTACACATTACCCAGTCACCTGTTATGTGTCAGATGTGTAGGCCGGCCTTCAGGAGTGCACAGGGAGGAAGAAGAAAAAAAGAGGATCCTCAAATACCAAAGCAAAGCGAGGATAGGAGAAGGTGAACAAAGAAAGAAAAAAGGAACCAAAAACAGTGGAGAGTATTCTGATACTGACTACCAAAAATGCAGAATACATTTCCAAAAACAGCCCAGAAATATTCCCCAAGGGAGGGGAAAATAGAATAGCAAGAGGATAGACAGGCAGCACAGCAGGGAAACTATGCTCCAAAGACTGGGGCTCCATGGTAGCCAAGCACAAACCTGCCAAAGAGCGGCAAGTCCCCTAGGGGTGGGGAGGGGAGGGGGAAGGTGTTGTCAGTAATGACATACAGTTAAACAATATCTCATTTAATTTAGCTTGAACACGGCTCACCAGAGTTGATTGCATGGCCTGCAGTGGCAGTTCGTGGAGCTTTTCTTGGGGGTTCATAGAAAGATGAACAAGAAATTTCTGTACAATATATAAAGGCTAAAAATGAATAACAAAATAATTGCTATACAAAAAGATGCTAACCTTATGACAAATTTAAGAAAATTCTTTTTCCTCTTCTTAAGAACAGTGTCTCTCTCAATGATGTAGCCATTGAAGTCTATGATGCTGTAGACAAAGTTCTTCTGAATGGAGAGCACTCATGACTCCTAACACTTCACCAAAAAGTTTTTATTCTTGTCACAGTAGAGAGAGATCGCACTGTCTAAGATGTTGCCATTGGTATAGTAACACTGACTTTCAGGAGTTTCACTGTTGCACTAAAAGACTCCTGCAAATTATTTTCGAGCAGCAATTGCCAAAGTGAAACAACACCTGTTATTCCTGAACTCATTCCTCGTGAATACAAGGTGGTACCAAGAAAAAACAGTAACAACATGACCGTGGGCGAGTTTGTGTAGTATGCATTTCTGCTGCTAGGCATGGTGTATAGCACAACTCATTGCCAGTTCAGTGTCACCTTTTTTGTCGACCTGGCTTGTTTGGTTCACCTGCAGTGATATATTTGCTAGCACTGTTTTATTCTTGTTTCATTTTTTATGATGGCAAGTTAAGTGAAAAACATGCAGCTGTGGTATTTTGTTTTCTATTCAGTAAATATACTACTGAAAGTGTTTTAATGTTGAAAACAGCTTACCAAGATGACTCAATCGGAAAAACTCAAGTATACGAGTGGTTTGCTCAAATTAAAAATGGCGACGTGTCGAGTGATGACAAACCTCATTCTAGACTCCCTGAACTGCCCAAATTGATGAAAATATTGAAAAAAAATTGAGAGCTGATGCTCATATATTGTTGAAAGGTAGTTGATCAACTGTCAGGGATTAGTGGGTTATATTGGAGCTCAGTTAAGTGAATTTTAATGGTAGATTGGGGAATGAAAAGGGTTGCTGCCAAGTTTGCCCTCGGGTACTGACCAACAGTCAAAAGGAATGTTGGGTTGAAAGATGTCATGCTTTGAAACAATAGCTTGAAACTGATCCAGATTTCCTGTCAGAGGTCATTACTGGTGGCGAGCCACGGTGGGACTGTTACGACACAGAAACAGAGCAACAATCAAACCAGTGGAAGACATCATTGTCACCCTGTCCAAAAAAACACTGTCAAGTCAAATCAAACTTCAAAACAATGCTGATTTGCTTTTTTGATGCCAAGGGTGTAATTCACTCCAAGTTTGTTCCCCCAGGTCAGACTGTCAATCAACCCTTTTCTTTGGAAGTTTTACGAAGACTGGGCAACAGTGTTCGTCAAAAAAAGACCCAATTTGTGGCAGACAGGAGACTGGTTCTTCCATAACAACAATGCACCTGCAAGCACAGCTATCTCTGTTAAGACAGTTTTTGGCTAAAAAGTCATGGCTCCACCTGACCTGGCTCTGTGCAACTTTTTCTTATTTCCACACATGAAGGGGGGGCATGAAATAACACCGATTCGACAACACTGAAAAAAAGTGAGAGAGGAGCTGTCAGCCATTTCTAAAGATGACTAAACAAAATGTTTCGAACAGTGGAAGCACCAAGCACCAGTTGGACAAATGTATTAGTTGTAATGGAGAGCATTTTGAAGGTGATAAGGTTGTTTTGTAAATAACTTGAAAACATATAGCTTTTTAATTTTTTTTTCACACATGATCCACTTTCAGTTTACAGCATTCAGGAAATCAATACACACTGATGGAAAAAAAGTCAACACCAAGGAGTTGAGACACAAATGAAAGTTTGTAGGTGTGTCTCTGTGCTAGTAGTGCCACCATGAGGATTCAGATCACGTTTACTTTAAACACACACTGTGACTTCGTGAGTGTTAGTTACCTTTGAGACTGGACATGGTGAGTTGCTGTTAGTCAAGAATGCCTTTAAGGTGATAAAGACACCAATATAAACACCTCACTGAGTTTTATGAGGTCACGTAATAGTGCTATGAGAAGCTGGATGTTCATCCTGTGATAATGCAGACAGACCTGGTAGGAATGTAGCCACTGTACACGATTGCTGGCGGTGGTGGTGGTCATGAGAACATACGGTCACAAGGACCAGGCTCCGGCAAACCGAGGGGCACTACAGAGAGGGTAGACCATCATGTTTGGTGTATGTCTCTGGTGCATTGTGCTGCATCTGCAGCAGCTACTTGAGCAGCTCCTGGCACGAGTGTCAACAATCCCTTACAAATCTGTTACTTCATGGACAGCTCTGAGCCACACGCCCTGTAGTGTGCATTCTACTGACCTCAAACAACCGCCATTTGCGACTTCAGTTGTATCCAGCGAGGCCTCACTGGAGGACTAGCTGGAGGTCTGTTGTGGTTCCTGTTGAAAGCTGGTCCTGCTTCAGTGCGTGATGGACTTGGGTTGGTCAGGAGGAGGCCAGTTGAGCCCTGCAATCAGCCGGTCGGCATGCTAGACACACTGGATCTACAGCTGGAGTTATGGTCTGGGGTGCGATTTTGTATGACAGCAGGTGCACTCATGATTATGCCATGGTCCCTCACTGCACAATTATATGTCAATATGGTAATTCAACCTTTGTGCTGCCATTCATAAACAGCCTTTCAGGGAGCATTTCCAAGGCTTATCTCCAACTTACATTAACTTGTGATCTTGCAATGTTAATCACTTAACTATGTTACCTACAAGATGTATTCCCAAAACTTAATTACTGTACTTTATTTTTTTGGTGTTGTATTTTTTTTTTCGTTAGTGTATTTAACAAGATCTTCGCAGTAGCTTTTACTGAAATTCACTTGTGTATGAAAGAAAATTTTCAGAACTAAATAAAGTTGCAATGATGAGATGCCCTGTGAAGTCAAAGCAACTTTTGCAGTGACAGTTTCTGAAATTTCATCTTCCTGTCTGTCTGTTCACAGGATACATGTCAATGAAGCTACCTTGGATGTCCTATATGGCTCTTTTGAAATATTCTATCCCTTCTCTTACAGTCAGTGGATTAATTGCTAGATTTTGTAACAGACTGTACAACTTGTCAAAGTGTGGCACAATATGACTGAATACAGACAACTAAAATTGTAATGCTTGTCATTCTAATTTCAGGTGCAGTCCTCTGGCTTGAGTGATTTTCATAGTTTGCTGACAAGGGAACCTCCCCATCGCACCCCCCTCAGATTCAGTTATAAGTTGGCCTTGAAAAACTGAACACAGATCAATCGAGAAAACAGGAAGAAGTTGTGTGGAACTATGAAAAAAATAAGCAAAATATACAAACTAAGCAGTCCATAGGAAACATAGGCAACATCAAGGACGATGTGAGCACAAGAGCGCCGTGGTCCCATGGTTAGCGTCAGCAGCTGCGGAACGAGAGGTCCTTGGTTCAAGTCTTCCCTTGGGTGAAAATTTTTTATTTCAAGACAATTATCAGAGTTCAGGCACTCTCACATAATCAACTTCGCTGTGCAAAATTCCAGGACATGTTCAGATTTGCTTGGATATATGCAGGATTTGATGGTCTGCACACGGAAAAATTTGAAAACCTTAAAAACATATGTTTTGACAGAGCACAGAGAAAACTGTGCGACTGTGAAACTTGCATTCATTTGTTGAAGTTTATGTGACACACTCTTATGCTTTCATCAATTTTTTGGAAGTGATTATCACATCCACAAGAAAACCTAAATCGGGCAAGGTAGAAGAATCTTTTTACCCATTCGCCAAGTGTGCAAGTTAGGTGGGTCGACAACATATTCCTGTCATGTGATGCACATGCCGTCACCAGTGTCGTGTAGTATATATCAGACGTGTTTTCCTGTGGAGGAATCAGTTGACCTATGACCTTGTGATCAAATGTTTTCGGTTCCCATTGGAGAGGCATGTCTTTCCGTCTACTAATCGCACGGTTTTGCGGTGTGGTCGCAAAACACAGACACTGAACTTATTACAGTGAACAGAGACATCAATGAACGAATGGACAGATCATAACTTTGCAAAATTAAAGAAAGTAAAATTTTCAGTCGAGGGAAGACTTGAACCAAGGACCTCTCGCTCCGCAGCTGTTCACGCTAACCACGGGACCACGGCGCGCCTGTGCTCACATCATCCTTGATGTTGCCTATGTTGCCCATGGGCTACTCAGTATATTTTGCTTATTTTTTCACAGTTCCACACAACTTCTTCCTGTTTTCTCGATTGATCTGTGTTCAGTTTTTCAAGGCCTATCCACTGTGCCAAATTATAACTAAATCTGAGGGGGTTGCGATGGGGAGGTTCTCTTGTGAGATGTCAGCTCAATTTTCTCAAGGCATTCTACATGCGACTATTTTCGTACACAACATACACAATTCTTGATTTAAAATCCCATCTTGTGTTGGAAACATGAGGGACTTTTCTGTTCACTATGTCAGTTAACATCACTGTGATGAAATGAAAAACTAGGAATCTCAGCTAAGTTAAAAAAAACGGTAACATCTGTATTCAGAGTCCTTTAGTTGGCTAAAATCAGATTCAACTTATGGGCATAAAAAATGAGCAAAATATGCATGTTTAAAATGCTCTTTCAGAAGAGTCTTTACATCTGAAGAACAACCATTCTCAGCAGCTGTGCCACAGTAGCTCTGAGACATAACTTCATCCGAGTTATCCATAATATCCAGAAGTTTCTATAAGTGGTTCTGCTAATGTGTTTTGCATCGTGTTCATAAGGAATGAGGCAAGCTCAAAACCTTTCCACAGGTCTATCCTTAGACAAAACATATCTGAATACCACAACATTGTGAAATTGCTGAAATATCAGTTGTCTTATCTGCAATAGGTTACAATGACAGCATCAACAATTTCCTTTCTATATTCGGTCATGTTAAACGTCCAGCACAAAATACCGTAAATCATTTTAAATATTAATTGCAATAGTTTGAATATGATATGAAGTGCCTTTGCAAATAGAGCAAATCAAATGGAGACTACTAAGCGCAACATCAAGTTCAGCAGTGAAATTTATACAACTACAAAATCTGGATTTGATGAATCACTGTGTTTGTCACGTCCATGAAGTGCGAGCTCAAAAGCACCAAAAATTTTAATACAATCCACAATTTTACTGAGTAGGTAACTATTTTTACTAATATGATCATAGTGTCTTTCAAGTGACTGACTATAAGCACTGACCTGCTGTTTAATAACATGTTTCCCTAAGAATCACACACTAGCTGTGCATATGTGATACAGACAGCTCAAATTTCTTTATCTTCTGTGAGTAAATGTCTTACACTGTGAATGCCTGTTAACATCCAAGCCACATCACACCAAGAATTTTCTTTTGCAAACTTTTAAGACAGTACAGTTTATTCATAATATCAACCACATATCCAATCTACTTTCCTATAAATGTCTGGCCTGAGAATTCTTACAATTTCTTTCCTTTTATTATTAGTTTACTTGACTAACTTTATATCCAGTGTACATCACCCTAGGTTCTTGATATGGAGCTTATCTTCAAGCGACAGGGAAGAGAAATTAGTTTTTCTAAGTCTCTGCACTGAATTACAACAAATTACCTCCACACTGTACAATCTGCATATCTGAGAACTCATGTCTTCAAACAACTGCATATTGAATCCACCAGCATGAAAACTGTAAAAGCTGGTCACAGTATTGGTAACTTGACTGCAACAAAGAGAGAATTCCTGCCCGTAGTTGCTGACTAGATTATTCGTGTTATTGCAATTTCAGAAATATAACTGCACACATGGATAAACGATTTAACATATATAATGTTACAGAATAATGTAGATTCGAAACAGAGAGCTGGAGTCCAGCCAAACAAATATCATTCACCACATCTCCTGTGAAGCCCATCATCCATGGAAAGCGTGTTTTACCAATATGTATTACAAAGACTAACTAGTACTCCAGCAGCACTGCTGCATGGCAGTAGCAGTCAGCCCAAGCCAGGGTAGTGCTGTCACCACTAGAAACCGAGTTATTCTACGTTTTGTGTTCTCCCTGTTAATACATATCAATGAAGTGAGTATTGCATTAGACTAATCTGGGACTGCTCCATTGAATGGACATGTAAAATTCCACTTTAAAAATTATTTTGTTTGCAATAAGAACCAAGCTGACACTTTGCGTTGATACTGGGCATCATATGAAAGACACGCTGAAACAGTATTTGTTTGATCTGACTACAGCTGCACATTACAATAACAAAATTACAATAACTCCCCAAACACCAGATAAAGTGTGCCTGATGACTCCTCGGAAAGACGCACTGTGTGTGTGTGTGTGTGTGTGTGTGTGTGTGTGTGTGTGTGTTTTAGTGGGGAAGAGTTGGTGCTGACCCACAACCTTTCTAATCTCAGTTCTTTTCCGTTGAAATTATTTTTGTGCTTTTGAATGTCTATAGCATTTCTGTACACGTGCACAACTAAGATTAGTCTCCCGAGCCACACACATGCACAGTTTAGTTTTATACATGTACAGAGATGCCACAGAAATTCAAAAGCACAAACAATTTCAACAGAAAAGAAAGGCAAATCAGACAGGTTGTGGGTCATAGTGCTAAATAAAACAACCAGCACTAACTCTTCCCCACTACCAGGTCCATACTATACGTCAGCAGGATTCCATGGTCTTATTGAGGAGTCTTTTCTCACAAATTGACCGTTGTCTGGATACATATAAGCAGTTCAGCTTGCTGATATTGTTTTGAGCCTGTAAGAGCTTTCTGAGTGAAACTTCCTGGCAGATTAAAACTGTGTGTCAGACCGAGACTCAAACTCGGGACCTTTGCCTTTCACGGGCAAGAGCTCTACCAACTGAGCTACCCAAGCACGACTCACAACCCATCCTCACAGCTTCAATTCCACCAGTACTTCATCTCCTACCTCCCAAACTTCACACCAGCTCTTATGCGAACCTGCAGAACTAGCACTCTTGAAAGAAAGGATATTGCAGAGATATGGCTTAGCCACAGCCTGGGAGATGTTTCCAGAATGGAGCTTTCCGAGTATCGGAAGTCTCTGATGAAGTCTACAGCACTGGAAGGGGAAAGATTAGGCAGAGAATTGTGCCCTGAAACACAGCATTATGCCCATAAATCAAATATGAGCAATATCATAAATATCAGCAGTGGAAAACTCCATTTCCATAAAATTGTACGTGTTTTTAGCAAGTTTCCATTCTAGATATCTTCTGTAAATACTCTGCAGTGACAGTGCTGTGACCATTGCTCATGCAAAATATGTTACGAACACGCATACGCTATCTACTATCACATTTAAAATATAACCGAAAAAACTGGTTGGCACATAAGTTAACAGCATTTTTGCTTTGGGTGTCTGCCGACAGGCAGCTATGAATGTATTAGTCAGTTCTTTTCTATTTTCAGTTCTGCCATTATTATTGCCATTACATACTAAATTTTGCTAATCTGAAGGCCATGTTTGTTTGGTTATTAGAAACTTGAATGGCAAGAGGAAACATTCTAAAATTTGCAACATATTGTTTGTTTTGAGTAAAACAGATGTATGAAGGTGGCAGAGGCAACTCTTGACATTAGTTCCATGTATAGAATGATGCCATCCAAGAAATCTAGTTGTATATGAACACCGGTCTTTGCTTGAAGGGATGTTTTTAATTAGGCCTCAGTTATTCATTTCTTTTTAGGAAATTAACTAGAAGATACCACATGCTCATCATAGGCAACAATATTGAATGGGAATATTCTATCGGCCAGTTGGTAACGTTCAAGCAAAAAATGCCGATACTGATTTGATTTGAACTAGAGCATGCAATATCCTTAAATCTGACTTTTGAACCTTGTCCACCAAATGCAAATGCTGTGTTGAGGTTTAATGATCACAGGTGATCACATCTGTCAATTACTGGATACACTGACAAGCCATCTTGGATTACACCATTCAAAATTTCTTCAAAGCCCATAGGTTGTCCTGAATGTGGAGAATCATTCAAACAGTTCTGAAATTAGAAAACCACTATCACTTGTTCTACACACAGCACAAGTGTTTCAAGTTGTCTCCGTTACTTTAGCAACAACAAACAATATGCAGCATATGTTGGAATTTTTGCTCTTGTCATGCTAATTTCTGATGCCCAAACACCACTCATGACCTTCAAACATGCAAAAATTTAATATGTAACAGCAAAAGCTTAGACCAGAAAAGGACAGCTGATAAACACTCGTAGCAATGGTAGAATGCTTGCATCAATATTACTCATGTTGTATTCTGTGCAAGTAATGATCATACCAGTAAAAACCCCAACTATGCTCCTTGCAGTAACAGCAATTATATTTTGAACAGAAACCCACACCAGAAAAAATAAACAATTTATGTTCACCAAAGTAATTGCAGCAACATGTCTGTGGATCATACATACAGAGATTCAGCAGAGTAATCCAGCCAGTGTCTGCTGCTTCAGAGCAGATTCTCAAGCAAGAAATGTTCTGAGCAGGACAGCCACCTACGAACTCTTTCACACAAATGTTTTGGGAAGGGCATCTATCAATGGCACATCCGAAAGTGCAAAATTATGTTTGTTCTTGCATCAGAGTGAGACATCAAGGAATTTGTAGGCTTGAACTCTTGTCTATTATGCTGCATGGCAGTTACCAGTTGACCATGAGTAGGTACAGAGCCAAAACAGCTCAAGCAGCAGCTAATGCTGCGAGAAACTTACATATAGTGTTGCTGGCCGTATAAAGGTTTCTGAGGGCAGCCAAATTTATTGGTGCCTTAAGTGAATGATTCAGATTTAAGTCTATGCAGTGGCTAGGTTATGCAGCGGCTAGGTTATATTTCAAAGACTATGTATCCAGCCTGTGCTTTGTCTACTATTCTTATTAAACTGAGTCACAGGTCCTCTGCAGGCTCATGAATTACATAATTCTAGTTTCCTCCTTGAAATGTGTTACTATTGGCTCTATCTAGTTTGCTGTTTCTTCTACTTGTTTTAGTTGTCCTTCATACTTTGGTAATCATTGTACCTACAACAGATACCAGATTCTATGTGGAAATGCTATACGCAACCACATCAATTTGTAGTCATTAGATTAAATGTACTTTTCTCATAGGCTTCTGTCATGCATACCACTTACTGTAATCATCCCAATAAATTGTTGGATGATGACAAAGATTGTGAAACATATTAATAGAGCTAAGAGTTTCTTTCAAGCTTTGTACAACTGGGGGCAGTGAGTATGGTGTCAATAGAGGGGCCAAATCTAAAGCATTTGTCCATCCAGGATCTATCTTTGGAGGCTTTCTTATGATGTTACTGACAAGCTTCAATAGGAGTTACACTGGAAAGATATAATTCAGTGCTGTTACTGTAAATACATAGGTTATCCTTTCAAAAAAAAAAAAAACGTTTTCAGTCTTATAAATTAATTTTATTATCAAAATTCTGTTTGACTGCAAACAACTGTGATTGAACAGTTACTCCTTCACTCCTTTCTCCTTCTTTGTCTTGGTCAGCTTCTCATATTTTGACTTACTCGAGTACCACAGAAGGAAAGGAATAGCCAGTGATGGCATGGTCATAACGGCAAATGCTCCCCAGTCCAACTGCAACAACAAAGGCAGTTCTCAAATTTATATTTGTGCGTGAGAGAGAGAGAGAGAGAGAGAGAGAGAGAGAGAGAGAGAGAGGTCAATTCAACCAGTATTTTAGTAAGTAAATATTATAAACACTTACAACATGGGGTGAGAACTTCTTATCATAATCCTTGAAGGGGATTATCAGTCCCTCACCAGGTTCACTTGTTGCAGCAACCTGCAACTGTTAATGTAAATTAATTAATGACAGATCACCAATTAATACTACAGATATGACAGTTTCAACAACAGTTACAACAGACAAGTTCAGAATGCCAAACATGCAATATCATTTCTTATTTGTTTATACATGAAATTACAACAAAGCATTTAACATTGCAATCAATGCCTCTTAAAACATGCATGAACAAATTAGAATTCTCGACTACATTGCATTTACGAAAAGCAACCAATGAATCCAATCAAAAAACTCAGCAAACCAAATTTTTTACCAACAATCTGAACAATTTCTAACACAGTTAACTGTTATAGTAGCTGAGCCTGATTCAGTAACTGAGCTTACCAGTTCTGGATGGAACACTGTAACTAAAAATTACTGGGTGGTACCAATGAAAGTGCAATCTGCTTACTTCTGAGATGTCTTCTGATGGCAGGTAATTAACTTCAGCAGCTGTAAAATTGAAGTATCCAAATTTCTTTGGTCTCACAACCACAACATGTGACACATTAGTGCCTGGTGCAATTCTGTCCAGCTTGATACTCAGCTGACCACCAACGACAGCGAAAGAGTCTGGATGAAAGCTATTGTCAGTCAGCTGGATGCCCAGTGCTGCACTTGTACCAACATTGTACAAGGTGTACTGCAAAAATATGTAAATTATTTTAACAGTATGAACACATGCATGCACAAACACAAATGAATAAGAACACCACAAAATTTAATCTTTAACTATCATGTAACTGTATCGAGCATGACACTGCCGTTATGCCTAACACCCCTTCCCTGTGGTGGGGTGGGGTGAGAGGTTTGTGACAGATATTGGAGATCTAGATCACAAGGAATAAGGTATTTTGGTTGCAAGTTGGTGAAAACAAATTCACTATGACAAATTTTCTTTGTTGCGGATTCCATAGTGATATTCACATACCAAATGAAAACCTCTGTTTTCCCCACCTTGGTCTAATATTCAGATTCTTAACGTTTTATGGTGTCTATAATGACAACATTCCTACACAAAACCATCATATTGCCACAGGAGCCCAGGTACAATGACAATGCCACTAAAGTGGAGTTTTCCAAAATTCTTTCACTAAAGAAGATGGAGTAAATTTTCCAGGATTTGAATTAGAAACAACTGCCTACATCAGTATCTTAGTCAATATCATTGGTATAATGAAGCAACTTAAATCACTTAATAAAGACAACTCTTCTAGTCCAGACTGAATACTAACTAGGTTCCTTTCAAAGTGTGCTGACAGAAGGGGAGTTTGAAAAGTTTGCGCAATCACCACCAGATTTCAGCGCTAGCACAACACGCTTCCAGTGTAATAATAGGCCGTCCTTTACAAGTAAACATGTGACACATCTGTGCTTCAGGTAGATATCTGCAATGCACACGTCTGTTGCTCCTGTGTAGTGATTAATGAAGACGGGAAAAAACTGAGATTTGAGCAATGATTAAGTACCATACTTCGTATAGAAAGTTATGAAAAAGGACGTTCATGCCAATTTTCAGAACACACAGGAGAAGTCTGCTCCTTCATGGTCAACTGCTGCCAAGAGGGCAAACGACTTTAAACTTGAGATGCAGAAATAATTGCAAAAGTGCACAAAATGGTCATTGAGGATTGTCGACAAAGTGCGAGAAATTGCTGAAGCTGTAAGGATGTCATCAGAATGGGTATATCAAATTGGAATTGGATATGAGAAAAGTACCTGCTATGTGAGCGACAAATTTTAATGTAGGACCAGAAAGCAGCAGATGGTTTTCTTTTTTTTTGTGGTTTTAGGGCGCACAACTTCAACGGTCATTAGCGCCCAGACTACGTGAGGAATGCACCGCGAGTCACAAGTTTAAAACAGCAATGAAATGGAAAACACGATAAAAGACAGACTGACAGGCATAGGATTAAAAAAGGAAAACAGCAGAATCAAATGTCCTTTGAGAGGGTTGTCAAATTGATAAAATGAAGAACGCGAGCAGCTGCTCGTGGGTCATCCGCTAAAATGGCTTCTACAGTACATGGCAGGCCAAGATCAAGACGCAGGGTGTTAAAATCCGGACAGACCATTAAAATATGGCAGACCGTCAGCAAGTGCCCACAGGGGCAGAACGGCGCCGGCGCAGCCATCAGCAGATGGCGACGGCTGAACCGACAGTGGCCAATTCGTAACCGGGCCAAAACGACCTCCTCCCGCCGAGAAGGGCGTGAGGAGGACGTCCAAGCCACGGGAAGTCTGTAAGTGCAGCCCAATCGGCATGCCACAGCGATAAAATGCGTCGACAAATTACCCTGCTACAATCTGATGAAGGGACACAACAAGATGCTGTCCGAGGCTGGAGGACCGCAGCCTTGGCCGCGGCATCTGCAGCTTCGTTCCCAGGGATACCGACACGGCCAGGAACCCACATAAAGCTAACCGGAGAACCGACGTCCACCAGCTGCTGAAGAGAGCGTTGGATCCGGTGCACGAAAGGGTGACCCGGGTACGGATCACTGAGGCTCTGGATAGCGCTCAGGGAATCGGAGCAGATGACATATGCAGAATGTCGGTGGCGGCAGATGTAAAGGACAGCCTGGTAGAGGGCAAAGAGCTCAGCTGTGAAGACCGAACAAAGGCCATGGAGCCGGTATTTGAAACTTTGTGCCCCGACAATAAAGGAACACCCAACCCCGTCATTGGTCTTAGAGCCATCTGTATAAATGAAGGTCATATTAATGAACTTCGAACGAAGTTCGATAAAACGGGAGTGGTAGACTGAACCGGGGGTAACCTCCTTCGGGAGCGAGCAGAGGTCAAGGTGGACGTGAACCTGAGCCTGGAGCCAAGGTGGCGTGTGGCTCTCGCCCACTCGAAAGGTTGCAGGGAGTGAAAAATTAATGTGTTGAAGGAGGCGACGAAAGCGAACTCCAGGGGGTAGCAGGGCAGAGACATACAACCCGTATTGACTGTCGAGAGAGTCATCAAAAAAGGAACGATAAGACGGGTGGTCGGGCATTGCCAGTAGCCGACAGGCATACCGACAAAGCAGTGTATCGCGCCGGTAGGTGAGTGGCAACTCACCAGCGTCAGCATGAAGACTCTCGACGGGACTAGTATAAAACGCTCCGATCGCAAGTCGTAAACCCCGATGTTGTATGGAGTTGAGGCGGCGTAAGATGGATGGCCGTGCAGAGGAGTATACGAAGCTCCCATAATCCAGCTTGGAGCGGACGATCGACCGATATAGACGAAGCAGGACGGTTCGATCCGCTCCCCACGACATACCACTGAGAACACGGAGGACATTTAGAGAACGGGTACAACGGGCAGCCAAATATGACACATGTGGAGACCAACTAAGTTTCCTGTCAAATGTAAGACCTAAAAATTTTGTTGTCTCCACGAATGGGAGAGCAACGGGACCGAGTCGTAAGGACGGTGGGAGAAACTCTTTGTAGCGCCAGAAGTTAATACAGACCGTCTTCTCGGCAGAAAAACGGAAGCCATTGGCGACACTCCAGGAGTAAAGACGGTCAAGAGAACGCTGAAGACAGCGCTCCAGGAAACACGTACGCTGCGCGCTGCAATAGATGGTAAAATCGTCTACGAAAAGGGAGCCTGATACATCAGCTGGGAGGCATTCCATTATTGGATTGATCGCTATGGCGAAGAGAGCGATGCTCAAAACTGAGCCCTGTGGCACCCCATTCTCCTGGTGAAAGGTGTCTGACAGGACAGAACCCACACGTACCCTGAACTATCGATCCATTAAAAAGGAACGAATAAAAAGAGGGAGGCGACCGCGAAGGCCCCATGTATGCATGGTGCGGAGAATGCCCGCCCTCCAACAGGTGTCGTAAGCCTTCTCCAAATCAAAGAACACAGCCGCGGTCGGGCGCTTCCGCAAGAAGTTATTCATAATGAAGGTCGACAAGGTAACTAGATGGTCGACAGCAGAGCGGCGCCTACGAAATCCACATTCTACATTGGTAAGTAGGCGTCGAGACTCGAGCAGCCAAACCAATCGAGAGTTAACCATTCGCTCCATCACTTTACAGACACAGCTGGTAAGCGAGATGGGTCGATAACTGGAAGGCAAGTGCTTGTCCTTCCCCGGCTTAGGAATCGGGACAACAATACTCTCGCGCCAGCATGCGGGAACATGTCCCTCAATCCAGATGCGATTGTAAGTACGAAGAAGAAAACCTTTACCCGCAGGAGAAAGGTTCTTCAGCATCTGAATATGAATAGAATCAGGCCCTGGAGCGGAGGACCGTGATCGGCCAAGTGCGTTTTCGAGTTCCCGCATGGTGAATGGGGCATTATAATGTTCACGATTCGAGGAGCGGAAGTTAGGTGGCCTAGCCTCCTCTGCCTGTTTGTGGGGGAGGAAGGCAGGGTGGTAATGAGCGGAGTTCGAAACCTCGGCGAAAAAGCGGCCGAAGGCATTGGAGACATCCTCAGGGGCCACAAGGACGTCATTCGTGACCGTCAAGCCAGAAACTGGTGAGTGGACCTTAGTGCCAGATAGCCGGCGCAGGCTACCCCAGACAACAGAAGAAGGAGTAAAACTGTTGAAGGTGCTTGTGAAAGCAGCCCAGCTGGCTTTCTTGCTTTCTTTAATAACACGACGACACTGAGCACGTAATCGTTTATAATTGATACAATTGCCACTGTAGGGTGGCGTTTAAAGGTGCGTAAAGCACGTCGACGAGCACGTAAAGCGTCTCTACATGCTGCAGTCCACCAGGTGGGCCAGAAGGGGCTTGGTGCCAACCAGAACACGAAATGGATTCTCCTGATAATCTTCCCACTGGTCAAACAATTACAAGGCAATACTAAACTAACCTCCTCGATCAACTACAGAAATAGATATGTGAAGAAACGCCCGGTTTGGCAAGGAAGAAAATCACCATCCATCAAGACATCGCACACCCAACCACAAATTTCATTGCGATGGCAAAAATACACGAACTAATATACATAAAATGTGTTGTCACACACACCTTATTCACTGATTTGGCTCCATGAGACTTCCATCTCTTACCCGCACTAAAAACTTTCCTTGGTAGATGGAGATTATATTCAAATGAATAACTGGCAGTCAAAGTTGATGTTTATTTTGCAGTCACAGAGGAATTTAGTTTTTGAGATGGGATCAACACATTGGAACATTTGCTGAACTAGTGCATTAGCAAACAGACAGACTACACTAAAGTTTCAATGAGGTAAATTGTTTGTTTCTATTCCAGCCCAACAACCTTTCAAGCTACCTTTGTATAACACCACCACACCTCACAATTGTGTACAACTGCTCACTCAACAAACGATACGTACCAAAAGACAGAAATGTTGCACAGGGCTCATCAATAACCAAGAAAAGAAAGAGTAGTCATCAACTGAACAACAGATGCATGTCACTGATTTTGATGTGCATTAGGATTTTGGAACATATGCTGTGCTCTAACATTATGAGTTACCTCTAAGACAACAATCTATGACACAGCATGGATTCAGAAGCTATTACTGTTCTGAAATACAACTAGCTCTTTATTCTTTTTCTGCTGACTCGGGTTGCCCCTGTTTGCCTGCCTCATTCCACAGATGTATCTGACAAACTGTGTCCCATCTCTTGGGTTATCATCCATATTTACAAATTTTAACTAGTCTTCTGGAATCCATCTTTTCCACATGGTCATTTAAATTTCTTTTTCTTGTCTTCATCCATTTATTTATATCTTTTATTTCATGCTGTTCCCTTATTGATACATTTGCTCTTATCTAACATTGTTACTTCTTGGATCTGTCTTCAACTGTTACTGTCTTAACAGGATGCACCATTGTTTTCTGTATTTTTCTCTCAGTTGTCAAATTTGTTTCTCCGTACAGTATTTTGCAGGCATCTGGTTACTTCTGTCACCATTTTTTACTTCCATGGTTAAATCTTTAGAGTCAGTAATAACAGGCCCTAGATAATTAAAGCTCATCACTTGTTCAACTGACACCATCTACTGCTAATTTACATCTTACAGGTGTTTTTGATATTACCATACATCTAACAAGATGAGATTTCCATGGTATACAGCTTAGCTGTTTTATTAAATTGGTAAAGCAACCTCTGTAAATTAACCTCACTTGCTATTGGAACATCAGCAGCAGCAGTATCATATATTTATAACTTTATTTCCCATTTTATAACCCAGTTACTTTCTTACAGCATCAATATATGATCCATTATTAAGCTGAACAGCAGTCCAGGCTTAATGAGTCCTTGTCAAATTCCTCTATCTAGTATAACTTTACTGGTGAATCGACGTGTTTTAATTCTTGTTTGACTACCTTTATACACAACGGTTGGAACTTAAATAGTGGCAACTATTTACTCACAACCAATGTATATGAGTTACCGTTTGCACCTGTTACTGTCCTTCAAAGTAGTCACCAATGTTGTGTAGAGCTCATTGCCTGCGATGTGGAAGGCGTAGTATACGGTTAGCAGAGCCTGTTCTGTTGATGGTGCAAATGAAACGGTCTACTGCCTGTCGAATCTCTGGAACAGTACTCAAGTGAATGCCACGAAGTGGTCCCTTCATCTTTGGAATCAAATCAATGTCACAAGTGTTGCCGCTTCTTTCGCAAAGCAGATCACAGGTGATGCTCCAAAAACAAATAGTAATACTGTGCACTGACAGCAACCCACCCATGATTTTGCACCACAATGCGCGGAACACACAGCACAAGCTGTGGCTGCTCTGTTCGGTCGATGGGACTCTGAAGTACTGTACCATCCACCACACTCGCCAGACTTAAGTCCTTGTGACTTTGATTTGATTCCAAAGATGAAGGAACCACTTCATGGCATTCGCTTCAGAACAGTTCCAGAGATTCGGCAGGCAGTAGACCCCTCCATTCACACCATCAACAGAACAGGCTCTGCCAACAGTATACTACGCCTTCCGCATCACTGGCAACGGGTTCTACACAACGCTGGTGACTACTTTGAAGGACAGTAACAAGTGAAAATATGTAACTCTTTTGTATCGGTTGTGAATAAATAGTTGCCACTATTTAAGTTCCAACTCTTGTATATCTTCCACGATTTTCACCAAAACCATTGGTACTCTCGTTAGTTTTTTCTATCCTATCAAAAGCTTTTGCCAAGTCAATGTAACAGCGATAGGCTGTTATTAAATTCTATAGACTTCTCTACAACTGTCAAAGTGAAAGCAAAGCATCTACTGTGCTCCAGTTTCTTCACAAATTCTTGCTACTGCTCTGCTATTTCTATATCATTCTGCAGTCTATCTCTAATTACTGATGTTAACAGTTTTAAGGTGGTTTGGTTTTGTTTTAGGATGCAAAAAAGAACTGGGGTCATACGTGCCCAAGTCGAAACTATAGAACACGAAGACAAAGAGTTAAAAAATGACTATAGGTCAGTCCCAATTGACGTAATAGAAGACATCTAAAAACAAGCATGCAGAAAATGGGCTAAAAAGGCACCATACAGAAACAGAGGTCCAAAACTAAAAATTAAATGGCCTTCACCATATTGCTTTGGCCTGCGTGTCATTTGCTAAAACGGCCAATAAATCAGATGGAAAACCCAAGAGGGAACAAATGGTTAAAAAATGGGCACTCCATCAGGAAGTGGCGGACAGTTAAAACTTAAGCACAATGTGTACAAAGTGATGGGGTAGCACCACTTGGCAATGGCTAAAAGGGCAGAGCCCAATACACAGCCTGGTAATATGACCTCTGGGTGGGAGGACTGAGAGGTGGTCATCCAAGCTGCTGGGAGATGCTTAATAAGCTGGAGCTTATTCCCGTGAAGGGAGGACCATTGGCGATGCCAAAGGGACACCACCGTCTGACAGACAGCAACATAGATCGGAGGGAATATAGGCACTCGCGGGCTGAGGTACGAGGACTGCAGCCTTAGCAGCAGCGTCAGCAGCCTCATTTCCTGGCAGACCGACATGAACATCACACTGGCTCCACCAAGAGCAAGCAAGTGACAGTTTTCCTGGACCCACTGCAATAAGGGACGAGAGGTGTACAGCACACACAGACTTTGAAGGGTGCTGAGCGAGTCTGAGCAGAGGACACAATTGAAAATGTTGTTTCGCCAGATGTACTCTTTGGCCTCATACATGGCGAAGAGCTCGGCTGTAAATACTGTATGGTGCTGGAAGCCGACATCGAAGGATACAGTTGCCAATGACGAACGCACAACCAACCCCACAGTGAGTCCGAGAGCCATCAATGTATACAAAGGGACTATCATGAAGGTCCATGTGAAGGTCATGAAACTGAAGGTGGTAGACTGAGGCTGGAGTAGTGTCCTCAGAAAGTGAATGAAGGCCAAGGTTAAGAAGCCAAGGTGGTGAAAGGTTCATACCCACCAGGGAAGTTGCAGGTAGTGTGAAGTTAAGCCGCCATAGCAACAGAGAAGAGGGACACACCCCATACTGACGATCAAAGGAATCACCAACGAAGGCACAGGATGGGTGGCAACAGATGCATACCTACTGAGGAGAAAGTCACGGCAGTAGGACAGTGGTGGCTCAGCAGCTTCAGCATACAGACTCTCAACCAGGATAGTGTAAAAGGCGCCCTTGACCAAATGGATGCCACGATGGTGGATAGTGTTCAGACAGCGTAGGAGGGATGGGCATGCAGAAGTGTAAACAAAGCACACAGTCAAGTTTCGAACGGACAAGGGACCAGTACAAACTGAAGAGAGTGGTTCAATCGGCATCCCAGGAAGTACAATTGAGAACACTGAGGAACTGTGTACAGCGGGCTGCCAGTTAAGACACATGGGAAGACCAAGAGTGTTTCCTATTCAGCATGAGCCCCAGAAATTTTGTACTTTCAACGAATAGAAGGGAAAGAGGCCCAAAATGTAAAGTTGGTGGGAGAAACCACTTGGGTCACCAAAAATTCATACGAACAGTTTTGTCAGCCATTGTTGATGCCTCAGAAGATGATCAAGACATCACTGAAGACGCCGCTCAGTGAGACAGGTCCATGGAGAACTGCAATAGATGGCAAAATCATCAACAAAGAGGGAGCCGGAGATGCCGGCAGGAGACAGGCCATTATAGGGTTAATGGCGATAGCAAAGAGGACGATGCTCAGAATGGACCCATGAGGCACACCGTTTTCCTGGATAAAGGTGTCCGACAAGGTAGTACCCACAAGCAACTTTTAAACCCCGTCTTTTAAAAATGCCCGAAGGAAACAAGGCAGGTGGCCACGGAAGCCCCACATGTAAAGAGTATGGAGGATAACAGTTCTCCAGCAGGTGTTGTATGCCTTCTCCAAATTGAAAAACATGGCCACAGTCTGGAATTTCTGCAAAAGACCATTCATGACATGGGTGGACAAAGTAACGAGATGGCCAACTGCAGAACGTCAGTAAATTCGAGACTCGAGCCACCATACCAGCCGGGCATGAATCATATGTTTCACCACCTTGCAAACACAGCTGGTAAGAGAGATAGGGTGGTAGCTAGCAGGAAGGTTTTTGTCCTTACCAGGCTTAGGTGTGGGTACGACAGTGGCTTCGAGCCAGCGTCCAAGAAATGTGCCCTCTGCCCAGATGCAGTTGTATGTGGTAAGCAGAAAGTGCTTACCCGCAAGAGAAAGGTGCTGCAACATCTGAATGTGGATGGTGTCTGACCCTGGGGTGGAGGATCGAGATGAACTGAAAGCATTATCTAGCTCCCTCATAGTAAAGGCGGCATTTTAGCACTCAATTCTGAGAAGACAAGGGTGTTGCCTGTGCCGCCTCCACTCACTTCCGATGGAAGAGCTCGAAACTTCTGCAAAATGGTGGCCCAAGATGTTGGAGCAACAATAGGGTCCACAATAACATCGTCTGCAACTGTCAGGCAGGAAGTTGGGGAATGGAACTTGGTCCCAGAGAGCTGTTGGAGGTTGGCCCACACGACAGAGGAAGGGGTGGAACTGTTAAAAGGATGGGTAAATGAAATCCAGCTAGCTCTTCTGTTAGACCGAAGAACGCGACGACATGCTGCACTCACCTGTTTATAATGAGTGCAGTTTGCCATCACACGATGGTGGTTAAAAATGTGGAAAGCATGTCTCCATGCACGAATTGTGTCACGGCTTGCCTCAGTCCACCAAGTAAAGAGGAAGTGCAAGGAATGGAACATTCTGCAGCAGTAAGGATAAAATTTGTGGGATGCTCCACCTGGCCATCACAACTGGGGAATCTTGTTCTTCGAAGGTTGCCAGGGAGGAGTAAAGCTGCCAGTCAGCCTTAGTAAGCTGCCATCTGGGCGAGCACACGGATGGGGTGGGAGTCAGCAAACGGATAGCACACAGGAAATGGTCGCTTGAGTAGCTGTCAGAAAGAATGGATCACTTAATACGATGGGCAAGCTGGGCAGTGCAAAAGGATATGTCTAAATGGGAATAGGTGTGTGAGGAGTCAGAAAGGAAAGTGGGTGCTCCAGTGCTAAGGTCAGCCAAGAGGGCACCTCTCTGACAGGTCCTGGGAGAACTCCAAAGGGGATGATGCACATGAAAGTCACCGAGTAGCAAAAATGGGGGAGGTAGCTGCCCTGGTGACATCGTATGACGGAGGGACACAAATGATACAGAGGGAAAAAGTCAGTTGGGGAAGAAAAAGGCAAACTGCAACAGCTTGAAGATGGGTAGTTAGGGAGATTGGTTTACTATGAATCATTCCACAAGAGCAGCATGACGCCCCCCATAAGATGGGATGCTGACCTCAGGGGGACGGTCAAAACGAATCGGTAAGTAATGTGAAAGCTCAACACAGTCTTGAGGGTGCAATTTTGTTTCCTGGAGGCAGAGTACAATGGGACGCTGTGATGCTAAGAGCAGCCGTAAATCCTCTTTGTGGAACCAAAGGCCGCAAATGTTCCATTGGAGGACACTCGTGACGAAGAGATGGAGTGTCAACTCGGCAGCTGCCGAGTGACAACCGGTGCAGAGTTGCTACTACAGGGCACAGAAGCAGGAGGATCCTGCTCCGTGGGGTCCACAGAAGCATTGACTTGCTTGTGCGGTCGGTCTGTGGAGTCCAACACTGAAAAATAGTTGGTGGTGCGCATCGACGATACAGAGGCCGGTCGGGCTAAGGTACCACATGGCAACAACGTCTAAGAGGATCTTTGAGTTTCCGAAGGAGAAGATCATTTGCGCTTTATCGACTTCGTCGAGCCATTCCAGTTAGAGGAAGACTCAGTTGTTGTTTGGCTGGAGGGATGGAGGAAAACTACATGGGAGTACTCCTCCTGTCCTTTCCGACCTACCTGTTGTGTACTTGGTGGCTTCGCCCCTTGAGGCGAGAGTTTGACGCTTATTGCACAGCTGGGCAGGGGGATGGCAATGCTACCTTGACACTGGGCTATTTCACAACCTCACAGCGGAATTTGAGGTCGCATGTCTGCGTGGCCATGTCTTTCATGGAGCGAGGGGTAGCAGGAACAGAACTATCCAGTAACTTGCAAGCGACTGGGTAAGGCACTCTTTCCTTTATCTGGATCTCTTGGACATCCCGCTCATCAAGATACATGGAACAATCCTGAGAGGCGGTGGCATGGCCGCCATTGAAGCTGATACAGTGGGGAGGAGGAGGCTGATGCATCCCTACCACAGGTTACAGATTTGCCTGGGTGTCAACAAGATGTTCTAGTGAGGTTGAAACGAAGACAGTGGTAGCAGCGCATCGGGTTCAGAATGTATGCCCGGACTGTGATAATTTCATAGCCTGCTTTGATCTTGGACGGCAGCACCATCCTATCAAAGGTGAGCAGAAGAGTGTGGGTGGGAACTAAGGAGGAATCTACCTTTTTCATTACATGATGGGCCGCAATGACACCCTGATCAGAGAGGTAAGATTGGATTTCGGGCTCGGTTAGACCGTTGAGCAGCCTGGTGTAAATTACACCACGGAAAGAATTCAAAGTTCTATGGGTCTCGACACAAACAGGGTAGCCTTGGAGAAGTGAGGCAGCAAGCAGTTTTTCTACTTGAGAATCAGAAGTAGTCTCCAAAAGTAAAGTGCCATTCCGTAAACGAGAGCAGGATTTCACAGGGCCAGCAATTGCAACAACACCTTTCTGAATAATAAATGGATTTACCGTGGCGAAGAACTGACCGTCTTCAGTACACGAGACCACGAGGAACCATGGTGCAGTGGGAACTATCTTTGAATCATTAGCCTCTTTACGTTTACGTTTTGTAGACGTTAATTGTAAAGATGATTGACTCATTGCGAGGAAATCCCCATGATTGCCAGTGTCTCCGACAGCGTGCTCCTTCCCCAACTGGAGATACATGCAAACCCAACCCAGGAATGGGGATTACATGCAACCCAGTCACCTGTCACGAGTCAGATGCGTGGGTTGGCCTTCAGGAGTGCACAGGGAGGAAGAAGAAAAAGAGGAACCTCAAACGACGATGCGAACGAGAGAAGAGAAACAAAGAAAGGAAAAGCGACACAAAAACTATGGTGAGACTGTTTTTAAGTCAGCAACAGACAATGCAGAACACCCCTAATAACACCCCAGACATGTTACCCAAGGAAGAGGAAAAGAATAACAAGAGGATAGACATGCAGCACGGAAGGGAAAAAATGCTGCAAAGGCTGGGGCCCCATGGTAGCCAAGCATGAACCCGCCAAAGAGTGGCGAGCCCCATGGGGGGTTTTAAACTGGAATCAAGGAGATCTTTATTTCACTTTAAGTAATGTGCCGTTATTTCTGGATTTCCAGAACGCTTTTGACAGTGCTCCTCACAAGTGGCTTCTAATCAAATTGCATGCCAATGGATCATCATCTCAATTGTGAGACTGGATTTGTGATTCCCTATCAGAAAGGTCACAGTTTGCAGTAACTGGCAGAAAGTCGTCAAGTATAAGTTGTTTCCCAAGGAATGGTATAGGCCCTCTGCTGCTTCTAATCTATGTAAATTATTCAGGAAGCAGTTTGAGCAGCCCTCTTAGATTGTTTGCTGATGATGCTGTAATTTAGCATCTAGTACAGTCATCAGAAGGTCAAAACCAAGTGCAAAATGATTTGGACAAGATATCTTTATGGTGTGAAAAGTAAAAATTAACTCTAAAATAATAAAAATTGTTAAGTCATTCACATGAGTGTGAAATTAAATCTATTAAATTTTGGTTACATGATAAATCTCACAAACCTACAGGCTGTCAATTCAACTAAATACCCAAGAATTAAAATTATGAACGAACTTTGAACAATTAGGAAGACTATCTTGTGGGGAAGATGAACCACAGACTGGGTTTTATTGGCAGTACACTTAGACGGTCACCGATGGATTTTGGGGAGGGGAGGAGTGGTAAACAGTGACGCTATTGGTGCCATGATTCAAAGTGGCATAAACTAAAGAGGAATAACACCAACAGCATAGCCCAGTCAATGGGAAAGGAAAACATGCAAACAGTCAGGCAGAAGGAACATCATTGCAGAGAAAAAACATGGAAAGGAGGGATACCCGCATCACAACACAATGGGAACGACACTAAGGGAAGAAGATGCAAGAAAAGGGGAAACAAAATGGTATAAGAGTCCAGACAAAACATACAGAAAAAGTAGGGGAAACCTGGCAATTGCGGAGGTAAGTATTGAGGTGCTGAAGCAATGGGTTGTGGATGGAATTGAGGCCAGGGGCTGAAATATGAGAAGAGGAAACGGCCAGAAGTAGTTTCCATTCAGTGAAAGGTTCACTGTAGGGGTCGACAGAAGCATCCGATCCCACGGGTCGGCTTTGACCCGTGACGTAAGGGTGTTGTGTGTGACGTCATGACGGCGCAAAGTTTGGTTTGTGAGTGTGGTGTGTTTGTAGATGTCGTCGTGTTGTGGTTTGTTGTGCTCTCTGGTGGTATGTTCAGGGTTTTCGTTCGTGTGGTGTAATGGGCTCAGTTTGCTTTTGCTCATTATCCAGAATTGTTAGTGTCAGCTGTGTTTGTACTGGAATTCGTTTCAGTGAGTTAACAATTTTTTGTGAAGGTTAATTTAGTGTTCGCTGTACGTCGTGTGGTAATTTTAGTAAAGTTAATGGGTTGTTTTTGTTCAGGAATGGATATGACAGATAAAATTAAGTGCGCAGGTCAAGGGAAGTGTTCGATCCCGATGTGTGGCTCTGTATCAGATGTTTTTGAGCTATATAGGCCAAGGGACCTGTTTGATCCTAATTTATGGGATCGGGAGCTGCTGTTCAGCTATATAGGTCAAGGTAAGTGTCCGATTCCAGATGATATTGTTTAGTGGTATTTGGGGAGTTTTGTGATGTCAGTTTTTTTCGTCTTTTGTGTGTTTTTGTATGGGGGTAGGCGTCTAAATTTGTTTATATGTTTGCCCCCACCCAAAATACCCCACTTCCCGCACTTGTCCCGTTAGTGTCATTACGCTTCTTGTGGAAAGTGTGTGCGTCTGTTTTTTGATGTATTTTTGTCCTCACAATGTGTACATAACGACTTTATATGCGCCATATTGGAATCGTGGTTTATGGTCGTTTCTGCCATATTTGTGACGTCATAGGTCAAAGCAGACGGGCGGGATCGGACACTTCCGTATTTCCCACTGTAGGATTCCATTTCACAATAGATAAAACGTAACTGGGAAGCCTCACTCAGCTGTTTCCAGAGGAGGACAGTAGCCACATAGGAGGCTCATGCCAGCATTTATCAGTCGTGACTGTTATAGAAGAACAGAAATTAGTTTCAATGAGTTAAGAATTAAGTTTCCGTTGTGTTTACATTATTGCGGTGTTGTCTGATATTAGTTCGCTGTACGTCACACAGTAAGTCGTTTAATTCAATTTGTCATTTCTTTTGTTAGGTAAGTTTAATATAGTGCGTCTGGGGGGTGAAATGGGGGACAGGATATTGTCTGTGATTAAGTTTCTGCAACTTTTTGGGTTTGTGGCTGAGATAGTGAAATGCAGTGTACGCAAGCAGAATATGTGAGTTTTGTGTGTGTGGCTGACCTAGTGTGTAGCACCGGAACTTTTTTGTGGTAAGTAGCCATTTTTTTGGGTCTATTGTTCCCGTGTTATGATGTTCGGTGGGGTGTTGTTGGGTTGGTGTTATTTATTGCATGTGTTTGGTATCGTGAACTGCTGTTGACCTACATATGTCAAGGGAAGCGTCCAATTCAAATTTTTGTTGTTTTAGGTGTTGGTTTTGTGGTATCCATAGTTGTGGTGTAATTATAATTTTTGGAGTAGTTGATTTTTATTTTGTGGTATCGACAATTGCGGTTGAGCTATGTAGGTGAAGGGAAGTCATCAATTCCTGTCGATATTGTAAGTGTAGCAGAATTTTGTGGTGTTTTATGTAATGTTTCATGTGGTTTGGAATCATGGTGTGTGTGTGTACATGTTTATATTTAGTTTGTCCCCACCCAAAAACCCCCAATTTCCCGCACTAGTCCTGTTAGTTTGATTATATTTTTGGAGAGGGAGATGTGTTTGTTTTCTTGATTATGTAATGACGTCATACGCGCCATATTGGAGACGTTGACAATGGTTGTTTCTGCCATATTGGTAATGTCTGTCTCAAACCAGACAGGTGGAATTGGACATTTCTGTAATCCGCACTTTGTCAATAATTTTCTCATCTTTTGCATTAATGTCAGGGACTGTCATTTGTTAAACCTATGTAACTTCATTTAAGGGTATGACAAACCAATGTATACTCTGAATTGTCAAAATTACCTGTAATACACCATTCATGTCCAAGTGTCTGTATGGGCATTTTTTGGAAGCAAATTAATGCAACAATTAAAAAAGGAGCTATCCATATGAAAGGACGGTTCTTGAAGATTTCAGTGACACACCAAAACCAACCACCAGAGTCTTCACACAGCTGAATGTAATCATCCGTTAAAGGAATGTGTACATTCTAATAATGTAAAAGATGAATCTGGAATCTAACACATTCACCACTGAAATCTGAAGTACTATATGTTGCTGAATAACACCATACTACATTGTTAGACCTATGAGAGGTAGCTCTCATGATAAAACTCGTGTACACCCGAGCAATTATGTTGATATGCCATTTAGGCTGTTGTGATTTAACTTCCTATGGCATCTAAAGTCATTCCAAGAAATGATGTGAGGCACTGTGATACAGACTGCTGATACGTGTTCGGCAATACATATAAAATTATAATACTGCCAATGGTAAAACTTTAAAATGGAAAAGAATTAACTTTCCGACAAGCAGGAATTCTGGGATCATCATCTAAACTCCAACTCCACTTTTTCTCCTCATGGCATCCTAAAACCCAAAGTTCAATGCAGTAAGGTGGACGCAGTATTTATTGAGCAACAGACTGTTTTACTCAACAGCACAACAACATTAACAGAACACACAAATTTATGAGGTATCAAATGAAATTTGTGGCTAATAATTAGTTGGTATGGAGGAAGCAGCACATTATCTTTGAGATTTCACAGATGTAGAACTAACTTCAGGTATGCCACAGAAATTTGTTGGGATACTTCCTGTTTATACTGTATAATAAACTTGGGATGTAACAATTTATTGGAAAATGAAATGATCATCACAGGGAGTGTAGACACACTAAATGAGAGCAGCTGTTTACCACTTAACCATCCCTAACATTAAAATAGTGTATTTCAAACAGTTTTCTGACATAGTGACAGAGCTACAGTTATGGTGTCAGCCAAAATTATGTCTTGAATAACAATACTTATGAGGTAAACATGACGCAATTACTTATGAATAAATAACCTTCAGCAACTGCTGCATAAGCTTCAAATCACAGCCTACACAGTTTCACAGTAGTCATACATATGCCACAGTATCAGTTGTATGCCTCATTGATAGGAAACATTCTAAAAACTTCGATTCGCTTCTTTGACATCTCGCAGCAGGCAGTTTATTCGGTATGCTTGAATGTCAGTAATGAACACTGCATCACAGCCTTTCATATTCCACAGATTTTACGAAGTAGACTCTTCACGAAAGTGGACTGAGGAAAGGTGTATAACAAGAATGCTAAACAAACAATTCTCTGTACTTAACATCAATGAGAGATAAATTTCTTAGTATTATTTATGCTCAGTCAGCCTGCAATTACGATAGTACTTTATAAAACACTGGCCAATTTCTCAGGTTATAAATACTGTTATAGCCAGTACAGTATGTCAGAGGATAAGAATTACTGTCTCCTCTCAACGAAGGGTGATGCTAATACGAAAAATTTAGTTCGCAATTTTACACAGACTTTACTATGCAACACGAAACAAATCCATAACAGTAAAGGCCGATTCAGTTATCAGGTTTCACAGACACCTTTAGCGATGTGAGTAGACGTGAAGCAATACAGTTTCGCAATATAATTACCTTCACTACGATATCCATGTCTTCTACCAAATACTTATTAAGAATCTGTTTTGATATGAGTAATCGTGCTCCCGTTTCTTCCTCATCATTGCAGACAACTGCTGTTAAAATCGATAATAATATTACAAATCTCATTTTAAAGTCAACTGTGATCTAAGGTCTCAATCAAATGCAACTATTCTTCTTGTCTCCAGCTCACAACGCAACTTGCACTCGCACAAACTACACCCATACACACACCATCAACAGTTACATGCAGCCTACTACCATTCACATCTGTTGACCACGCTTTCAGTTCATTGGCCACGTGTGATGACGTCTACGAAAGTACTTACGTGGTCGCAGCCGACTTTACTCCACTGCGACTTGGTGCTTGCATACTTTGGTGTCGTAGTAAACTCTGCTTTCACAAAAATATAACAACTTTTTCTTTTAACATTGAAAACGTAATCCAGCTCATTGCAAATTTTATAGTGGCGTAGTTTTGTGGCTACAATTAAAAATTGTGGAAAAAAGTGTAGAATTTGTGATAGAAGATCAATGTCTCATTTGTAGTGTTTACATGTAAAGGGCTGTGCTATAGCCCAGTTAAATACAGCTCCTGGAAAACAGCTGTTACAGTTTCTGATTCTGTCAGCACAATCGCTATTTCTCTTCAGTTACACGAGATGGAAACAGCTTCGGCCTAATATTTCTCTTTATCCTTCACCGTTCAAAAATCCGCTCTGTCCATGCTAGCTGAATATTCTTAAAAACAAAACAAACCTGATACCCCAAGCATATTTTAAAACCGTTTGCGTTTACATGGGAGAGCAAATCGATGGCGGAATTGGAAAACCGGCAACCAGAAGCGGATTTCCAGAACCAATTTTCAAGTGTTTACACCACTACGTCTACATGCGACATATCTTCCGAAAGACGAAAACCGAATTTCGAAGACCTTTCTCACTGTCGTGTTTACATTTTAAGGTCTGAAGTGAATTTACTAGCCCAGTTAAGTACGGCGCCTGGAAAACAGCTGTTACAGTTTTTGATTTAGTCAGCACAATCGCTTTTTCTCTTCAATTAGAAAGGCGTAACCAGTTTCAGTCTAACACACTGGTGTCCAAAATTAAAACAACAAACCACTATTTCCCCGTTTCTAATTCACAATGTAATCAAACAAAATGTCAACAGATGTCCGTACAACCGTGTTCGTTACAGAAGATGACATTCCGGTCAATGGAAAACCACGTCAACAACGGTGTCAGGGTACCTATCAAACGGAGTAGCGTTTGCCAGGTAGTCACACATCCACAAACGTTGTGTGTACAACTACAGACGGAGCAGTATGGTACAAAGAAGACGCCCAGAAGACTTTGCGGTGGACGGCCATAAGAAGGATGGAACCAGGACAGTCACAAACTATGTGACCTGAAGGCTTAATGTGAATCATTCTGAATTTTCTCGGATGTAGCCACAATTTATACAGACCGAAACAGTATCCCGCAGGCCAGGGCAGGGCCGACCATGTGTGATATGAAAAAGAGAGGACCATTATTTGGCCATAAGGGCATGTCAACTGGCATCTGACCTTGCAGGATCCACTGGACGTGTTATGTCGAGACAAATGGTGTACAGAAGGCTTCGGCAGAGTAGCCTTTATTGTTGGAGACCTTCTGTATGTGTACCTCTGATGCGTCTTCACAGAAGGGAACGTATAGAGTGGAGTCGTCAACATGCCACCTGGACGTCCGAACAGTGGGCTAATGTTCTTTTCATAGGTGAGTCCCAGTTTAGTCTGGAGAGTGAATCGGGAGGCGTTCGTAATTGGAGAGAACATGGAACACGATTTTGGAATCCAAACATTGTCGAAAGAGACCAGTATCGAGGAAGATCCCTAATGGTGTGGGCAGGATTTATGTTGACCGTTCAAACACCTTTTCATGAAATTGTACGGATGAATTGGCAAGGTTTAATTGCTGTCAGGTATCATGATGAGATCTTGGGACCTCATGTGCGGTTGTTGTGAGGTGGTGTGGGCCTAGACTTTATACTGATGGACAGCAATGCTCGATCTCATAGAGCATGGGTGGTTGATGTTTTCTTGGAAATCGAAGATACTGCATGCATGGCATGGCTTGCTCGCTCTCCTGATTTGAATCCCACAGAGCAGGTATGAGATGCGCTTGGGAGACAGGTTGCATCAAGTCAGCAACCAAAAACCACTTTCTAAGACATGTGAGCAGCTCTGCAAGAAGAATGGGCGTTATTGCCTCAACATGAGACTGATGACATCAATCACAGCATGCCCCATCTTTGTCAGGTGCCAGAGGTGGTAACACCTCATGCTGAACACATGAACCAATTGTCAGAATGTGTGTGCAAATCTGTTAAGTTGGAAAAAAAGAAGAACATTTTTGTCTTCCGTTATGCGTGTTGCAGCTGTTTACATTCTGTGTTCTTTACGTCGCTCCTACTTTACTGTCACCTGTTTGCACTGTTTTGTGGCAAAATAAACGCAACCTTGCAAAATTTCCGTTTGTTGCTTTAATTTTGGACACCAGTGTATTTTTACTTATCCTTTACTGTACAAAAAGCTACTCTGTCCACATTAGCAGACAATTTTTAAAAACAAAACGAAACCTGACAGCCAAGGACGTTTCAGAACCAGTTGCGTTTACGTTAAAGCGAAAATCAATTGCGGAATTGGAAAACCGGCAACTAGAAGTGGATTTCCTAAATCGATTTTGAAGTGTTTACACGATCATCCAGAAGCGGTGTTGGCAAACCGGTTTACGAAATCTGGTTTTGAGAGCCCTGTATAAACAGGAAGAGAGACAGAAAATAAAGGCCATCAGTAGGAAAGAAGCTGTATTAAGCTACCAGTGATCATCCAACTGAGAACTATTCTAGCAAATGATTATGACTCAACATCAAAATCTTAACTGTATTGCAGAAAGTTTACCTCTTGTGCATATTCTACCGTGTCTGCCAATTTCGTTTTTCTAACGTTCTGAAAAATGTGAAAACCATGTACAATTGACTCTTGTTCTTCTTCCGCTTCGAACTTATATCCTAGAAGTATCTGTATATTTTGTTAGCGTGGCTTTATGATGAAATAATAATGAGATGCTTAAAATGCAATATGTTTCTTTAGTAGAGGTATATTTAGTATCATATTTCACTAATCAAAAATCTGTTATGTATTTTTCAGCCCATTAAACTAGTTTTGGAAGTGGTGGGTTTGCTGACACAATGATCGCGTGCCTTAAGCATTATAATTTTAAAGAAGACCGATCATCAATACTGTTTTCATGCAAAGCTGTCTTTTTGCAATAACTCTGACAACTAGACAGTCTGGTATCACCATGCTTACTGTTTTCCAACTACGACTTCTGGCTACAATAATGCTAAAATTTCTGACTAGACAAGGTACCTTATTGCACTAAAGATGAACTTGCGCCATATCACTGAATTTAGCAGCAAAACATTTTCCTTCTCTTATTGGCTGTATGATGTGTCCCTCCTTTGTCAGAATTTCGACTTTCAAACACTTAACCTGTAGTGACTCACACTAAACACATTCTGCGGCACAATGGTGAAGACCATACAAGAGATCCATTGTTGCATACCACATTGTGTTTATGACACTGAATGTCAAGCAAATAACATACTTTCGTGCAATAAATTTATTTGTGGAAATAAATCTTTTCACGAGTTAACCACGTGGAATTGGTGCTGCCCGATTTGGACGTGCATAACAGTACTTCCGTGCCAGCTTCCACATCCTGCGCCACGTCAAAGCTACGACTGTTACTCCAGGGCCATCTGCGTCGGTTTGAATTCATCACGAAGTTGAATTCCTCACCAGTGCCTACTGAGCCAGCCTCAAGTAATGGAGTTATCAGTAGGGTTATGACCAAACCACCGCCTTTTGGCAATGTAACCCATTGCTTTGGTTCATGCAGTTAGAGAGCCAATTCATCTAAGCACATATTACGGCAGATGAAACGAAACGCAGTTACATGGTAGCTGTGTTAACAGAAGATCTTACCGCAGAAGTCTAAGACATTCTCGCTACGCCTCCAGAAACCTAACAATATGCTGCCATAAAGAATATTTTTATTGTGCAATTGCCCCAGCCTGAAGCTGAATGTCTGGAAAAGCTTCTACAAGCAGAGGAATTAGGTGACAGAAGTCCGTCGCAACTGTTTTTTCGTCTGCATATCCTTGCAAGTAACACTGTCTGTGACAATGTGTTACGCAATATATGGCTACACGACTACCAGCAGATGCACAGAGGATTTTAACTGTATGTCCCAGGGATTCCAACGCATTAGCGCAAACAGCTTACTGGACTGCGGAAATGTATCAAACGACAAGCGTCGCAACGATGTCTACTGCACAAGATAACAAAAGCACAGTGACTATGTTGTAACTACAGTCTCGACCAGCTGAGATTACAAGTGGCTGCGCTACAAAAAGCACACAAAAGCAACGCACACGTCATCGATCAAGGAGTCAAAACCAGCTGCCAGCGACACACAACATATGTTGGTACTACAGAAAATTTGGTGAAGAAGCACGGAAGTGTGTACCACCATTTGAAGCAATTTATGATGCAGTTACAGTAGTGGCTACAACCACAATCCACCGACACCACACGTTTGTTTATTACGAATCGCAACGCAGAAATGCAGTACCTGATAGACACTGGAGCGGAAATATCAGTGTATCCCGCGACCAAGTTAAAATGTCGCAGCCGTCGCAATGCTTGCCTATATGCTGCAAATGATCTAAAGATTACAACATTCGAACATGTCATTTTACCACTCAGCCTCGGACTGCGACATACCTTTGAGTAGCTGTTTACTGTACAGATGTATCACATCCCTTACTAGGAGCAGACTTCCTGGCGTTCTACGATCTGATACCGAACCTAAGTCGTCAACAATTACGCGACAGAACAACGAATATGACTGCACAATGTAAGGTGAACTATACTGCTACAACGACAGTCAGAGTGACCACTGGAAACATGCAATATACACGACTAATAAACAATTTCCCATAGATCATGAGACAGTCAGTAACATCAGCACCTGTCAAACACTCGACGGTTCATCATATCCTCACTATCCCAGGCCCATCAACTTATGGAAGCTCTCGAAGTTGAGCACCAGATAAATTACAAATTATCGAACGAGAGTTTGGTAGCATGTTAGCTCAAGGTATCTGCCACTCTTGAAGCAGCAGTTGAGCAGCCCCTCTTCATGTGATACCTTAAAAGAAGAACGGTTGGCGCCCCTGCAGTGATTATCAGCAATTATATGCGAGAACCATTCTGGACAGATATCCTGTGCCACATATAGAAGATTTCTCTACCAGGATATAAAGCCAAACAGATTTTTCAACAATAGATTTGTGCAGAGAATGCTATAAAATTCTGGCTGCTGCTGAAGACGTTCCAAAGACAGCAGTCACCACGCCGTTTGGTTAATTCGAGTTTATGTGAATGCCATTCAGGCTCTGTAATGCAGTGAAGACTATTCAGTGACTCATGGACGAGATGATGCACGATATAGACATTTGTTATGTATGTACAGACGATGTACTCTTTATGTCTGCACCTGTAGAGGAAAATATGCACCATTTCACTAAGTTGTTTGGACGTTTGTGTGCACAAGGACCAATAATGAACCCATCAAAATGTATTTTTGGCGTCGAGGAAGTCCAGTTTCTTGGCTACATAGTGGATGCCTGTGGCATCCAAACACCGCAAGGCAAGGTGGAAGCCATTTGTGTGCACCCACACCCAGTTACAACTTGGCAGTTGTGGCGATATCTTGGTGTAATATATTTCTTTCAGTCGTTTGTGTTATATCATCCATCTATAACACCACCAGTGAATGAACTCTTGAAAGGTGCACACAGGCCAATAGATAGACTGCGAAGGACACGCGAGACAGACTCTGGTTTCAATGCTATCAAAACAGCAATAGCGGATGCAGCACTACTAGCACAGCAAGTACCAGATGCACCACTAGCATTGATAGTCACTGGATATACTAATGCATTTGGAGCGTTGTTGCAGCAGAGGATAAACCAGTGTTGGCAACTGCTTGGTTTCTGTACCCAAAAGCTTTCACCCTTACAACAGAAGTGCGCGACATACGATCGCGAGCTGTATACAGCCCATGCTGCAGTAAAAAAGTTCAAGTATTTTTTGGAAGGCCACCATTTCAGTATCTTTAGGGACCACAAACAGTTAACTTGCACCTTCAAAGTGAAGTCAAGCAAGGCATCGCCAAGACACCAGAGGCGTATTGTCTAGATCGGCCAATTTACAACAAATATCATACACGTTCAAGGCAAACTTAATATATACCTACTAACGCATTCTTTCAGATTGAGTCAATGGATGAGATCGAGCATACGTCACTGCACGTAAAGGCCATAGCTGCAGCTATTGGTTTTGATGTCATGAGGTGGGTACAACAAGACGATGAGGAGCTGCATACACCACTTGTGTAACAATCAGTGACACTACTGTGCACAAACATGGAATTATACTTTGATGTCACCAAGCTAAAGCCTGAGCCGTTTGATCTACAGAAATTTCGAGCCCAGGCAATGCCTGAGTCTGAGGAATCATGAAGCAGGTTAAACAATGTTTCATTTGGCTTTGCATGAACGTCGACTGTAAATTGTATGTCTGACAGAACAAAATCACACAACAGGTCAAGGCATCACTAGGTACATTTATACCACATAACCAGCGATCTGACCATGCCCACATGTACACTGTAGGCCCACTATCAACGTCTGAAGGCTGCAGCTACTGCCTTACGATCACAGACAGACACTAGAGATGGCCAGAAGCATTACCTATGGAAGACATCACTACAAAGACTGTGGCGAAAACGGTTTTCAGAGGATGGATTGCGAGTTTTGGGGTACTGTTTAGAATAGCGACAGATCAAGGACGTCAGTTTCAGGCATACCTCTTTAAGGCCCTTGCCACATTGTTATGTATCAAGCGAATAAGGACCACTGCTTATCATCCCTCAGTGAATGGCATGGTAGAACACCTGCAGTGACAGTCGAAATCAGCCCTTTGATGTCATGCAACAGACGAGCGAACAGAAACTCTATCTATTGTTTTACTAGGATTGTGAACAGCTTTCAAGCCTGACTTCCAATAAATAGTGGGAGAGTTTGTGCATGGCCAGTCATTATGTCTGCCTGGAGAATTCATCAATGATATGGGAGATGAAACCATCGCAGCATCACACTTCACTGTTAAGTCCCACATACATCAGTTTCAGCCTCCAGCACAGCCTTGGGAACGAACCAGACACCGCACGCTTGTCTTTGCAGATTTAGTCACCTGTTCACATGTGTTATTACGTAATGATGCAGTGCACAGACCACTGCAACCTTCGTACAAAGGTCCTCGTACAGTAATTAGTCGAGGCGACAGCAATTTCGAGGTCAACATCCAGGGTGTACCTGCCACAGTTGCACTTGACTCTATCAAACTGTCATTTCAAGGTTCACAGTTAACAGAAAAAGACCTAGCATGGAGAAACTTGAAGAAGGGAGGGGCAGCAACTGAAGATGCTCCCACATAGCAAGCTATAGAGAATCCTTGATGAACATTGGATGTTACCATGCAGAAAACATCAGCAGGTGCTACCATCCCGCTGCTAGAAGAACACACAAGTCCTAAGGAGAAGCCCCCGGATTTCAAGAAAGGCGTGATGTCGCCATCTGGGTGGCATGTCAAATGTAACGAGAAGTATCGCTGACATTAAGGGGGGGAGGGGGGAATTGTGTAGCGACACCCGCTGCATACGTTCCACAGTACAGAGGTGCAGATTGTACGAGAGTTCCAAGGTTCTGTGCCATATTGTTTATTCTTTGTTTTTGATTATATACACTCCTGCAAATGGAAAAAAGAACACATTGACACCGGTGTGTCAGACCCACCACACTTGCTCCGGACACTGCGAGAGGGCTGTACAAGCAATGATCACACGCACGGCACAGCGGACACACCAGGAACCGCGGTGTTGGCCGTCGAATGGCGCTAGCTGCGCAGCATTTGTGCACCGCCGCCGTCAGTGTCAGCCAGTTTGCCGTGGCATACGGAGCTCCATCGCAGTCTTTAACACTGGTAGCATGCCGCGACAGCGTGGACGTGAACCGTATGTGCAGTTGACGGACTTTGAGCGAGGGCGTATAGTGGGCATGCGGGAGGCCGGGTGGACGTACTGCCGAATTGCTCAACACGTGGGGCGTGAGGTCTCCACAGTACATCGATGTTGTCGCCAGTGGTCGGCGGAAGGTGCACGTGCCCGTCGACCTGGGACCGGACCGCAGCGACGCACGGATGCACGCCAAGACCGTAGGATCCTACGCAGTGCCGTAGGGGACCGCACCGCCACTTCCCAGCAAATTAGGGCACTGTTGCTCCTGGGGTATCGGCGAGGACCATTCACAACCGTCTCCATGAAGCTGGGCTACGGTCCCGCACACCGTTAGGCCGTCTTCCGCTCACGCCCCAACATCGTGCAGCCCGCCTCCAGTGGTGTCGCGACAGGCGTGAATGGAGGGACGAATGGAGACGTGTCGTCTTCAGCGATGAGAGTCGCTTCTGCCTTGGTGCCAATGATGGTCGTATGCGTGTTTGGCGCCGTGCAGGTGAGCGCCACAATCAGGACTGCATACGACCGAGGCACACAGGGCCAACACCCAGCATCATGGTGTGGGGAGCGATCTCCTACACTGGCCGTACACCACTGGTGATCGTCGAGGGGACACTGAATAGTGCACGGTACATCCAAACCGTCATCGAACCCATCGTTCTACCATTCCTAGACCGGCAAGGGAACTTGCTGTTCCAACAGGACAATGCACGTCCGCATGTATCCCGTGCCACCCAACGTGCTCTAGAAGGTGTAAGTCAACTACCCTGGCCAGCAAGATCTCCGGATCTGTCCCCCATTGAGCATGTTTGGGACTGGATGAAGCGTCGTCTCACGCGGTCTGCACGTCCAGCACGAACGCTGGTCCAACTGAGGCGCCAGGTGGAAATGGCATGGCAAGCCGTTCCACAGGACTACATCCAGCATCTCTACGATCGTCTCCATGGGAGAATAGCAGCCTGCATTGCTGCGAAAGGTGGATATACACTGTACTAGTGCCGACATTGTGCATGCTCTGTTGCCTGTGTCTATGTACCTGTGGTTCTGTCAGTGTGATCATGTGATGTATCTGACCCCAGAAATGTGTCAATAAAGTTTCCCCTTCCTGGGACAATGAATTCATGGTGTTCTTATTTCAATTTCCAGGAGTGTAGTTATTCCTTGTTTTGTCTCATTGACACTGATTGCCATGCAAACCTTCTACTTCTGTGAAATTAATTTATATGTGGAAATAAATCTTTTCGCAAGCTAACTACAAACCATTAAAGGGCGCACTTTGACATAAAAGGGGGATACGTTATACGAGCTCCAAGTAGTGTCCCACAAAGTTCTATTTTCAGGCACAATATACTCACGACTTTTCATCACAAACATTATCAGATGCCAAGTTCGTTTTGTTTGCAGTTGATGTAAACATTGCAATTAATAGCAAATCAACTATAAATTCAGGAAATTGGTTAATGAAATTTTCGTGGACTTTAATACCTGGTTCCTAGCCAGTGTACAGTGGTGTTTTGATGTTCAGTGATGGCGCCTATATGTTCAGTGGTTCAGTAAACCCACACAAAAATGAGACTGTGCAAATTATAAATTTATACATTCAAACAATCATTATTCATTTCTTCCTTGTATTAGATAATGTTATCTGCATTTTAAAAGTATTGTCATAGAACAGAAAACTTTTCATTCGTTTAGATAGTACACAAACTTGCCAGAGCATTACCCATTCACTGCTGAGGTTCAATTTCTCTCCTGAACCTCTGTGAGTAAGATCACGGACGTTCCTTCAGCAGGGAGAGGCGACAGGAAACTTTGTTACTGATACATATATTTCACTGGTGGAAGAACCAACTCAAATGCGATTTGGACTCTGATGGAAATGCACAAATTGACCTGAACTGAAAGGCTGCCGCCCACAACTGAAGCATTTGGGTCTTTTCTGTGATGGAGTGATTTTCTAACAATACTGTAATAGTATATTCAGTTATTTATTGTGATTTAGTGTGTGTTCATATGCATTTTCATTCGTTCTTGAAGTTTGTTTTTAAAGGAGAATGAACAGTGTTCAATATCTTTTAGAAACAGTCTCTTCTTTGATGGCCTTCAGCTCCTTCTGCAGCTGCTGCTGCTAGTGGTGAACTTTTTTTAGCTTCTGCCACCAAGGCAGCCCTCTCTGGGTTAAAACAACAGTAGAGATAAAAATTTATTAATGACCAGTTTCAATCTCATGTAGAAGTCATCTTCAGAAAATGAGCACCAAAAGAACAAAAATAGCAGATTTACAGAAAGTTTGATGAGTATAGAGTCAGAAGAAAGTATAATGAAGTAGTGTAGCATTCACCCGTCTGGCTGCTGCTGGTAGCTCCTTAGATGCTCACGGGGCAACACAATAATAAACTACTGACTGATGGCTATAGAGCCACAGGCCAAATAATGTAAGAATGTTTTGCTGAAAATGCATCATGTCAGCTTCAACTAATGTCAAACGTTTCACAAAATACGAGGTATTGATGTTATATGGAATTAATGAAATATGTTATCGCAAACTAAATAGAAATGTGTAAATGGGTAAATAGTTACAGATCCTCAGAGAAGTAGTCTTTCCTATGCTAAGATAAGTGAGCTTACAGGTTGAGGGAAGATGGAGTGCCACCTAGTGGCAATGGAACAAGTTACAAACACGTCGTTCTCATCGTTTACAGCCGATATGAAAAATAACAGAAAAATATTTTACTTTTTATATATGTGCTAGCATAGTGTGATATACAACTAGCAGTTAATCGCATTAAATCATGAAAATACTGAAACGTATAGATGTCACCGTGTAACTGCTAAGAAATGCCCTCTAGTGTGTACTAGAGGTGGCACTGTTGTCAAGGTAATGCAGAGACCAAGATGGCAGCTAAGAAGTCAGAGAAGTACACATAGAAACGCCGACTATAGTCATGGTAATGGCAAAAGTCGATATCTTCGAAGAACTTTGTGTGGATGACCCATGAGGCTGGAAAACTGAAAAGTTCATGTTAGACATCTGTAAGCTCAACACCGATGTTGTCTACTCTGTGGCGCTTTGGACTGATTTCACTTGTTGCTACATGCACTGAAGATGATTATGTAATAGGTGGAATCTATATCTGCTATAGTAAAACGACGGATTTCGTGATCGATTGCTGTTCTTTTCTCTATTATCTATATTCAGCAACCACTGCATACAATGGGATCACATGGGTTCCCATCTGATTAAAACTGAAAACCATCGTTAGCACATGACGGCGTTATCATGGGGCTGACAGAACCTTGTTCAGCGGGAAATTTGCGTACTATTTAACCTATGCCTCTGGAGTCATCAATCAGCAATTTATGACCATGCTGCAGCATGAGCATCTGAGGAGTCACCAGCACAGCCATATGGGTAAATGTTACATTGCCAATTCATTATACTTTTCTCCGATGCCATACTCATAAAACTTTCTGTGATTCTACTATTCTTGTTCTTAAAGTGCTCATTTTCAGAAGATAACTTCTACATAACTGGTCATTAAAAAATATTATGCAGTAGTACAAGTTTATATGCCAACTAGCTCTGCAGATAATGAATAAATTGAAGAAATGTATGATGAAATAGAAGAAATTATTCAAATAGTGAAGAGTGACGAAAATTTAATGGTCATGGGTGACTGGAATTCGGTAGTAGGAAAAGGCAGAGAAGGAAACGTAGTAGGTGAATATGGATTGGGGATAAGAAATGAAAGAGGAAGCCGCCTGGTAAAATTTTGCACAGAACACAACTTAATCATAACTAACACTTGGTTTAAGAATCATGAAAGAAATTTGTATACATGGAAGAACCCTGGAGATACTAAAAGGTATCAGATAGATTATATAATGGTAAGATAGAGATTTAGGAACCAGGTTTGAAATTGTAAGACATTTCCAGGGGCAGATGTGGACTCTGACCACAATCTATTGGTTATGACCTGTAGATTAAAATTGAAGAAACTGCAAAAAGGTGGGAATTTAAGGAGATGGGAACTGGATATACTGACAGAACCAGAGGTTGTACGGAGTTTCAGGGAGAGCATAAGGGAACAATTGACAGGAATGGGGGGAAAGAAATACAGTAGAAGAAGAATGGGTAGCTCTGAGGGATGAAGTAGTGAAGGCAGCAGAGGATCAAGTAGGTAAAAAGACGAGAGCTAGAAGAAATCCTTGGGTAACAGAAGAAATATTGAATTTAATTGATGAAAGGAGAAAATATAAAAATGCAGTAAATGAAGCAGGCAAAAAGGAACACAAACATCTCAAAAATGAGATCGACAGGAAGTGCAAAATGGCTAAGCAGGGATGGCTAGAGGACAAATGTAAGGATGTAGAGGCTTATCTCACTAGGGGTAAGATAGATACTGCCTACAGGAAAATTAAAGAGACCTTTGGAGATAAGAGAACAATTACATGCAGATTTAGACTGTTGTATGAACATCAAGAGCTCAGATGGAAACCCAGTTCTAAGCAAAGAAGGGTAAGCAGAAAGGTGGAAGGAATATATAGAGGGTCTATACAAGGGCGATGTACTTGAGGACAATATTATGGATGTGGGAGAGGATGTAAATGAAGACGAAATGGGAGATACGATACTGCGTGAAGAGTTTGACAGAGCACTGAAAGACCTGAGTCGAAACAAGGCCCCCGGAGTAACAACATTCCATTGGAACTACTGACGGCCTTGAGAGAGCCAGTCCTGACAAAACTCTACCATCTGGTGAGCAAGATGTATGACACAGGCGAAATACCCTCAGACTTCAAGAAGAATATAATAATTCCAATCCCAAAGAAAGCAGGTGTTGACAGGTGTGAAAATTACGGAACAATCAGTTTAATAAGCCACAGCTGTAAAATATTAATACGAATTCTTTACAGACGAATGGAAAAACTAGTAGAAGCCGACCTCGGGGAAGATCAGTTTGGATTCCGTAAAAATACTGGAACACGTGAGGCAATACTGACCCTACGACTTATCTTAGAAGAAAGATTAAGGAAAGGCAAACCTACGTTTCTAGCATTTGTAGACTTAGAGAAAGCTTTTGACAATGTTGACTGGAATACTCTCTTTCAAATTCTAAAGGTGGCAGGGGTAAAATACAGGGAGCGAAAGTATATTTACAATTTGTACAGAAACCAGATGGCAGTTATAAGAGTCGAGAGGCATGAAAGGGAAGCAGTGGTTGGGAAGGGAGTAAGACAGGGTTGTAGCCTCTCCCTGATGTTATTCAATCTGTATATTGAGCAAGCGGTAAAGGAAACAAACGAAAAATTCGGAGTAGGTATTAAAATCCATGGAGAAGAAATAAAAACTTTGAGGTTCGCCGATGACATTGTAATTCTGTCAGAGACAGCAAAGGACTTGGAAGAGCAGTTGAATGGAATGGACAGTGTCTTGAAAGGAGGCTACAAGATGAACATCAACAAAAGCAAATCGAGTATAATGGAATGTAGTCGGATTAAGTCGGGTGATGCTGAGGGAATTAGATTAGGAAATGAGACACTTAAAGCAGTAAAGGAGTTTTGCTATTTGGAAAGCAAAACAACTGATGATGGTCGAAGTAGAGAGGATATAAAATGTAGACTGGCAATGGCAAGGAAAGCGTTTCTGAAGAAGAGAAATTTGTTAACATCGAGTATAGATTTAAGTTTCAGGAAGTCATTTCTGACAGTATTTGTATGGAGTGTAGCCATGTATGGAAGTGAAACATGGACGATAAATAGTTTGGACAAGAAGAGAATAGAAGCTTTCGAAATGTGGTGCTACAGAAGAATGCTGAAGATTAGATGGGTAGATCATGGAACTAATGAGGAGTTAATAAATAGAATTGGGGAGAAGCGGACTTTGTGGCACAACGTGACTAGAAGAAGGGAGCAGTTGGCAGGACATGTTCTGAGGCATCAAGGGATCACCAATTTAGTATTGCAGGACAGTGTGGAGGGTAAAAATCATAGAGGGAGACCAAGAGATGAATACACTAAGCAGATTCAGAAGGTTGTAGGTTGCAATAGGTACTGGGAGATGAAGAAGCTTGCACAGGGTAGAGTAGCATGGAGAGCTGCATCAAACCAGTCTCAGGACTGAAGACCACAACAACAACATGTCGATTTAGACTGTTGTTTTACCCCAGTTGTATCACCAGATCGCTGTTACTCCCTTGGACTATGTTGTCCAAATTTATGTACAGCTCTCTCTGCCATCTTGGTGACTTTGTGTGTGGTCACTGGATCATTGGTGGCAGTATGTAACATGTCAGCTGTGTCAGCTGCCACATCTTTGCAGCAGCACAGACTGCTTCCCCCTCTTGAGTGGTGGAGCCGGCAGCTGCCACCTCTTCCTGCTCAGTGCTGTTGGCAGCCACCTAATGCTGACTGGCAACCTTGTGTGCCGGTCTTCTTCTTTGTTTTCTATTCTTATTGCAGCTCCAGCTCACAATATATCTGCAGTCACAGTTACATAGAACGCCGTGGAGTCGCATGTCCTCATACAGGCATGTGTGTTGTGCACTTCATAGACATTACATCATCTTTGCTGTACTTGGTAACGTGGCCAAGCCTCTGGTACTGGTAGCACTGCTCCTTCTTCTTCTTTTTGTCACAGTCTGCAGTGCCAACCAACTCGATTATCTCGCCTGCCAGGTGCTCCATGATGGTGGCAAGTAAGTGGGACGTCTTCCTCTTGGCTTCGCCCTCCTTTCCACGTCCAGACACGTTCGGGTGCATAGGCGTCGAGGAGAGTGACAGAAACGATGCGAGTTCATCAGCAGAATGCACCTACAACAGCGTGACACTGCAGGAAACATGTCTCACAGGTGCGGACTGAGTACAGAATACCAGGAGACGACTGTCACTAAAGGAGTCAGCCACAGCGAGCGCAGACGGAATAGGGAACCCCTGGAGCTGTGCAGCAGTGCATCTCGCAGGCTTGGACTGAATATGGGACACCAGGACATAGATACTGCCGCAAGACACAACTATAAGGGGCATGGACAGCATAGAGAATGCCTATAGTGGTGCGAGACTGCAAAGAACTTACCTTATGGGTGCGGACTGAATACAGAATACCATGATATGGCCACCGCCATGGGAGATTCTACAACAGGTGCAGATGGAATGAGGAACTCCTGCAGTAGCATGGAAGCGTGCCTCGCGAGTGTGAACTGAAGAGCAAACACCAATCTGGAGTGGACAGCAGATGGAACTCTAGGCACTGCCCAGACATATAGGACCCAGTCAGTCATGCAGCCATTCTCAGAGAACACCTGATGAAGACGTCAAGTTACGGCATCGAATATTCTGGAAAGACATGGCCCGCTGACAGAACAATTTATCTCAACGAGATGACATAGTTATAACTGCTTACCTGGCTGTGTCTTACAAAATCTAATCTTTCTGCTTATCCCCAAAAGAGTGGAAAAATTGTGCATTTTGCTTAGAACTCTGGGCTTAAGTCACTACCATGCTTAGTGGACGAAACACATTCTTAAGACATTCTGAAAGGATCCACTTCGAGTGTTTATACATATTTTCGCAAACATTATTTCAGCCCAAATACCAGCTATTACAGGAGGTTTTGCATGGCACCAACGGAGTAACTTACCAGACATTCAGCGAAAGCAGTCATATCCCACCACTTGAAAAAGCAAAGCCTAACAGCACGTTCGTATTTGACGACGGAAATATTTTGCTTTTTTCCACCATATGATGACTGATGTTTATTATTTGAGCCTAACATATTCCAGGATACCAAAGCACTAGATACTAGATAATGTGAACTTTATTACCACTTCCAAGTATCACAATATGAATTTAAAACATATTTACCAATCACATGTAGGAACTAACATGACATTCAATGAATTTATTGATGTATGTGGTGATCGCTGGAATCAGTTGCTGCTTAAAAGATAATATACCAGTATATACCTGTGTTATAATGTTTTAGCTTACTTATTAATTAGTATGCATGTCATGCATTCATTCTGAGAAAGTGAAGCACAGGCCAAACATGTGTTTATTAGTCGATATAAAAAATTGAAGTAATAAATACAGGTTTTAAAAGATTTACTACAGAGATTGAAAATATCAACGAGAGTCTTAATTTTCATGCTTCAGAACCCCAGATCTTGGGAGATGCTGTGTAAGTGGTAACTGTGACCTGCCATGAAACTGGAAAAACACTAGAGAATACACAAAAAAACCTCCTCATGTAAATATCGCAGAAAGAAAAGCTCAGGAAGAAGCCAATGAAAACTTTCTGTGGTGAGTTAATGAAATAAAAGCAAAGAGTGATGAGATTCAAAGAGAAAACGTACGAAGAGACGACTCTGTATAAGACTATAGAAAATGTGTGCTATCTCCAAATTGGTTTTGCATGCAGCAACACGCAACCAAATCAAATTCATATAGAAATGGAACACTATTCATCAGAAATTACCACTGCTAAAGTTAGGGCAGCTGGAGTGAGAACAGTCTCTCAGAAAGGTTTTAAGCCACAACAGAAAGTATTACACAGGTCTCATACATGGCGAATGCCTGCAGAAGAAGAGGAGCGACAGCAGAAGGAGAAGGATAAACTGTTACCAAGTTCGTTAACCATCACAGTGAAATAGATGCAACCAATGGGGTCAGCTGGGATCAACCTATTCTTTCTCCTAGTGAAGTTGTGCCACAAATTCCTCTTCTCCCCAATTCCATTCAGCAGCTCTACATTAGCTATGTGATCTACCTATTTAATCTTCAACATTGTTTTGTAGCACCACATTTCGAAAGCTTCTATTCTCTTCTAGTCTAAACTATTTATCGTCCATGTTCCACTTATGTACATGGCTACACTCCATACAAAAACTTTCAGAAAATATTTCCTGAGACTTAAATCTATACTCGATATTAACAAATTTTCTTCTTCACAAACACTTTTCTTGCCATTGCCAGTCTACATTTTATATCCTCTCTACCTCGACCATCATCAGTTATTTTGCTCCCCAAATAGCAAAGCTCATCTACTACTTTAAGTGTCTCATTTCCTAATCTAATTCCCTCAGCATCACCCGCCTTAATTAAACTGCATTCCATTATCCTCGTTTTGCTTTTATTGATGTTCATCTTATATCCTCCTTTCAAGACGCTGTCCATTCTGTTCGACTGCTTTTCCAGGTCCTTTGCTGTCTCTGACAGAATTGGAATGTCATCGGCAAACCTCAAAGCTTTTATTTCTTCACTATGGATTTTAATTCTTATTCAAAATTTTTCCTTTTGTTTCCTTTACTGCTTGCTCAATATACAGATTGAATAACATCGTGGATCGGCTACAACCCTGTCACACCTCCTTTCCAATAAGTGCTCTCCTTTCGTGTCCTTGGCTCTTATAACTGCAACTGCCCATATGGACGGATAAAACACAAAAAGATTAGGTAATATATTAATATTCTTAGATCTTCATTAGCTGGTGCATGTAGCACAGTCAAAGGCACTGACATTCAGCATAAAAAATCGTACAATTTATCACTGGAGTGACTGCAATGACCTGACAAAAATAAAAAAAATGACTATGACTGCTCACAGCATCAGCTGTCACAGGGAATACAGCTCACATGAATGAAATAATATCAGTCACTTTGGAGCTGCAAGAAAGGCACATTATTGAAAAATAATATGTTTAGACTGTGATCTGAGAACTCCACAAGCCAGCCCACAAAACAGTCATGCTTAGATGTGTCATGATACCCAGTTTGGATGATTCGTAGCAGGTTAATCTTATAGGTATGGAACAATACTCAAGAATGAATAATTGTTTCCAATATATTTTAATGGCTATAGATATGTATTCCAAATTTTCCTGGGCTCTACCTGTGGAAGCAAAGACTGAGGAAGAAGATGTGTAGGTTTTTAACCAATTGCTGCAGATGGGGACAAATTGTTGGCCTGATAATTTTCATATCGACAATGTGAGCGAATTGTACAATTTCAAGTTGGTAATGAAACGATACAGGATAAACCACTACTCAACATTCTCTCACATGAAAGCGAGTATAATGGAACATTTAAACAGAACAATAGAGAGCTATATGTAGATGCGATTTAACCTTTGTAATTCATATAAAAAGCTAGCCATTCACTCACAAATTATAGCAGCGTACAGCCAAGCTGAACGTCAAATGACTAAGATGAGGCCTGTCGATGTTAGTGATAATGAGCTTCTGAATACCGTTTACAATCGTACTACAATGGTTGCTCTATACAAACAGAAATTCAGTGTAGGTGATTTAGTGCACAATTAAAAATTAAAAAAAACTGCGTTTGAAACACACTGCATGCTGAACTGGACAGTAGAGAAGGTTGCAGTTTCAACGTACAACGAACAAACCTTAGAACTTGCTTCTTAAGGGGCAGCGAAGGTGAAGAAATTTCTGGGAGTTTTTATCCAGAAGAATTAGAGAAAAGCTCTGAACCAGACATACTTCTCACAGAGCGTTCGTAAGACAACAAGGGAACAAAACTAAAGTTAAAATGTTTCGATTTCCATCATAGTGCAACAGTTCGGTGAATCCTACTGATTAGGTATACAACAGGGTGCGTGACCCTCAGATGGCGTAGTAGCATAATATGAATGGTAGGAAGCGCATGAGAGGTGGTGGTGGTATTCTTGATAAGTTATCAGCAGAATTGCATATTCCTGAACATAACTATACAACTACTGTGATCCTCAACCGAAAATTTAAAAAAAAATCTAGTTTGCAGTGATAAGGTGATTGGTCTATTAAGGAGGCCTGCAAGGAATACGATTTATCATAGATCGTAAATCAAGGTTTGACAGAACGACACCCTGCTGACCGAATCTTAGCTGACAAAGCTAAAAATGCCAAGAAAAGGACATAGGCATAGGGCAACATATTGTGGCATTCACGGAGTCAAATTTAAATCGAGTGCTGGGATAAATTTCTGACAAATTATCTAGGAAGCCACACACTAAAGAAGTAGAAGAGAAAACGCGTAGGACGTTTGAAAAATGCATCCAATCTGTGGTGTCGGTGGCAAAAAGTGCCTTGTAGAAGAAGGAAGTGAGAAGAAGAAGATGATGATGACATGTTAAATCACCTACAGTTCTACCAATAGCTAAGACATCTGGTGGAACTATTCCAGTTCTAGTTCAAGCACTCACAGGAATATCAGCAGTTGGCTCATTAGCAGGAGAAGTGGCGGCCATAACCCGTATGGTAAAGAATGGACGATTCTCAGAGGAGCAAGTGCGGGATGCTACCAGGCATAATTGGATGACTGAGGCCATCGCTGTCGGTTAAGGACTATACTTAAAACCACGTGAGATAGTACCTGGTCCGTTTATATATATAAATAAAAGGTTTTCTAACTATAGCTTACTCTCTTACAACCTGGTTACAAATACATACCTGCTTAAAATCGTCAAAAAATTCAAAATCCCAAGATATCGTGGAGTAATTACGCTAACACTTTGTCAAAGACGATGTGGATATCCATTAATGTGGGATTGTAAGTTCAGCTTCTGCAGAAGGCTCTGGAACCCATTGTGTTTCGTATGTTAAGAAAAACTGAAATAATGAGTTCTGCTTTAATTCGTGAGGGTATTCAAGCCCCCCTAAAGAATTCCGCCATTACTTTGCCAACAGCCACGTTTTCTACAATTTTCGATGCCACCAAGACTTCGGTTCATATCTCTGAGGACCTACCCATAAAATGACCTTCCTGGTGGTTGTATAGAAACAAGCAGCATGTACATCACTATGTCATTTGAGATTTAAATGGGATTTTGTACTCTCTAATGCTAAAAGAACGATCGTCAGTATTAAGTGCGAATTTATTTCCACCAACAGATCCAAGCAAGGGCGATTGAAACATTCCATTGATCAGTCTGGAAACATATAACAGCATTCCTAATATCATGAAGTGAAACAATAACCTACATCTAGGAAACGGCAAAAGTTGTGGAAAAAAACTCCAGGCACATGCAATACTGGTGAATCGAAAGGGATTATAAAATGATCTGTAAAAGGGTTTGAGTTCTGTGAAAACATCAACACATTTAAGACAAAAATGAAAACGACAGAACAGCCAATAGTCTTTAGCTAGGAATTGTTAGTAGCAACACTACTGAGAGCCAAGTTTTGGACAATGATACTGATAAAAGTTGGATTAACCAGTGAATTTTCTGCCAGTTAGCACAGTCCATTGCGAGAGTAATAACGCAATGGATTCAAATCTTAAGGATAGATTAATTCATACAATCTATGGATTCTTCCCTACAGTGAGACCAGTATACAAAGCTGTTGAGATGCTGAAGCAGCCCAGTATATCACCCAGTGACTGTTCAGATATTACACCATCTTGAGTTGAACATTGTGGACCAGGATGGAAATCTAGTAGATTTTTGAGGAGAGGAAAACGTAATACAACTGCACTTGAAACAGCAGTATGGAGATAAACTGTAAAAACGATGAACACAGCCATCAATACACCACTTCGCACTGGAAGCACAACATAATAACACATGAGAATTACAAGTTCCTTAAATTGACGAGACTGAAAGTGTGAAATGCCATCACTTGATATAACAACCTCAGTTCAGTATGATAAGGAATCATTTATCAGGAATATTTCTCCTACAAATCTTTTACTTTGGTGGCATTCAATAATAATGATGAGATGTCGTCTCTCATTGGCTCCAAAATGATTTAACAGTTACATGCAACAGTTTCCTATAGATGGAAGGCACATTTATGAAGAACAACAAAAGCTCTGCAGCAATATTGTAGCTTAAATGTAATGCATTTGTCTTTCTCGTTCAAGAAATAAAATACGAACTTAATTGCATGGAGATCGACTGCACACGAAATGTTGGAATGTCATCAACCTACAAAGCAAATGTTTCCACATCATCATCGAACCTGAATGCTTTACAAAATGCAGTGCGGTTCGTAGGTAGATCGATGAGTAACTTCTTTAGTGTGTGTATTTCACTCCAAAATGTTTATGGGTTCTTTGACAGTAAGAGGCACATTGTCATGAATGCTAAACAGGAGTGATGGATAATAATTCATACAATCATGGAAAGTAAGAAGCGAAGAAAACTGTGTTGAATGAACTGGTGTGGAAAATGCCCCATATATCTGTATCAGAGAACGAGCACCTGAAACTTTTACATGTGCTGAGTGCAGGTGTTCAACTACCACTAAGTTTCCATTGATGGGAGCTTTATGAATATCATATCCTACCGACGACATCCAGACAGACATGAAGTATCAGTTCTACTCAAATGCCTAAATTGACTCTCCTGGCACTGCAAACAAATAGAAAGGGAAATCCATAAAAGAATTATTCCAGCATATTCGATACTTGTAATGTAACGAATGCGAGAGTTTACCCATATGATAATCTACAGTTTGTCTGTGACGCTAACAAAATTGGGCTACTCTACAACGTTTATAGAGGTTTCGCTCTTCTTACAATGTTGGTTATGAATTTGGATGCACACTAAGCCCACAGCAGTTTGGAGAACTAGTGCTAGTTGTTGTGATAGATTGCTTGCAGGAAAATGAAAGCATTCAATCAGAATCTACAGATATCCATACTAAATTTCATTCATCAGAGAATTTCTCCCCAAGCACCACTGCATACACATTATTGTTCCATGACCGCTTAATTAATTTTGGTAAACATTTTTGGAATACAGTGATCAATTAATTGTTATATTTAGATTAAAGTTCAGTCTTGATCACGTTATGTCTGTTTTAATGAGTAACCGATTTCGGTTTTTTCTATAAAACCATCATCAGACCCAAGGGAGCCAATGGGTCTGATGATGGTTTTATAGAAAAAACCGAAACCGGTTACTCATTAAAACAGACATAACGTGATCAAGACTGAACTTTTATCTAAATATACCGCTTAATTAATTATTCACCTCTCACTGGGATTATACAATGACATTATAAATCTAGAAATGCTCTATCGCACCTGAGACAGTCTACAGTGACATCTGAAAATGCAAACATCATAGTGGATTGCAGATAGTCTTTATTTAAGGATATTGTATGTTAGTGATGTTGTTAGTGTGCTGCCATCATGGAAAATGGTAGGATAATCGTGGAATGACATACAAAGATATGGAGATATCACTCTGAAACTATGACGTTACAGACAACTTAGTTTAGATCAAAGACAGTGGAAAGGTGTCATAGTTGCGTCAAGTCTTCAAGATCGCATGTGTTCAGAATCTTGTAGCCTACAACTGACCATATACTTGAGGACTCAGGAAAATGTAAGGTCAAGAGAAAAGTGGTTTTATGTGTACTTTAGATGATGTACAAATACTTTTATGGTGGGTTATCAACAAATGATACTGTCTTGTATAAAAAAATCTTTGCATTTTATTCCACTCTTCCTCATCGCATACCTCTTATGAGGGGCGGTCGAATAGTTTCCAGCCCGAAACAGTTACCATAATGTCTCACGCAAAAAACACCACCTAGTTTTACGATGACCCCTTGTGATTATGCAAGTCAAATTTTGCTGCTCCAACTTACTAGTTTTGTCGCTAGAATCAAGAACTGTGTTGTGACTGAATATCTTCATTTGAAAGGAATTTGAAGGGAATGATGCCCAAGGAAATTGCGGAGGACACGCGGAATACACTTAGTGACAGTGCTCCGTCTTATGCAACAGAAGCCAACTTCAAACGTGGAAGATGCGCCATAGAGCAGAATGCCTGTCACCATTGCCACTTATGAAATAGGGACGGCAATTCATGATACGATTTTGCAGGATCGTCGAACACCGTTGCAGCACATTGAAACCAAATTTGGAATTTCCCATGGGTGTGCTCCTGAGATTGTTGTAGATATTTTGGGAACGCAGAAAGTTTCATCTTGGTGGGTCACGAAAGACTTGAATGCAGTTCAAAGGCAGGGGCATGTGCAGTGTTGTGAAGAAACTGTCCACCAACTTGGAGCGGATGAAGACATCTTTCTTGCAAGGTATGTGACAAAGGACGAAATTTGGGTTCACAACTTTGATCCTGAGACAAAGTAATAGCCACAACTACGGAAACATCCTTCATCCCCTACCCCAAAAAAAATTCCAGGTGCAAAAATCAGCCAGCACTGGGATGCAGAGGGGTATCATGGTGGATTACTTGCAAAAGGGTGTAACTATCAATGTATCATACTATTGCACCCATCTAAGCCGTTTGAGAGAAGAGATAAAGAAGATGCGGACAGTTGGCACATGGGGTTCTTTTGCATCACGACAATGCACTGGCGCACAAAGCCCTCCCAACACTGGAAACTCTTTGTGACTGCGGGTTAGAATTGTTACGCCATCCACCATATTCTCCAGATTTGGCTCTATCAGACTTTTCTCTTTTCCCAAATCTAAAATTAGGCCTTAAAGGACGACGATTTGACAATGATGATGCAGTGATTGTTGCGGTGTATGTTGGAGTCGAAATCGAAGACATATTATTTCAATAGTTTGCAGAAGTTATCTGAGCATGCTCACTAGTGTACTAGTGTACACGGATATTATATTGAAAAATAAAGAGGTATTGTGAAATTTCTGTCATTCTTTATTTCTGAGGCTAGAAACTTTTTGACCCCCTCCTACAATCTTTGCAGGCAAATATTTATTACATGTTGTCTATGCAGTTCGTTGGGGACTGGAGATATAATTTTAGAACTCTGTTCCATATAGGACTGAAAACGACAGTGTTATATAGCCACCAGCTGCAATAGGCCTATCTGATCCTCTAAATATACAGAAAAATCCCAATCATTTAATGTGTAAACTGAGGTACATGCCTTAACTGGAAAGTTTAATTTCTCTTCTCCTCCTCCATCACAGTTTTTATGTTCAACAAAAAAACTACCTGACATGTATGTCCTAGCATTTTTTTATGCTAACAGAGACATGCCAGTTCCCTGCAGAGTGCACTGACAGATGACAGACCAGCACTGACTTTATCTACTTTGGTAGCTGCATCTGTGACCAGGTCTTCCTTGGTGGCTGAGGCAGAGACTTTCCTCCAGTAGCAGACTCACAGGTTGCTGCTGCAAAGTAAAGCAATATGCCAGTCCAGGCCTCTACATGTTGCTAAATAAATAATACTATATTCTTCGATAAGCAGAAGCTCAGCCTGATAACTGCATTTCATTGACTAAGTGTGCCCTGACAATCGAGTAAGATAACTTTTCCATCAACCACCTGCATTGATTTGTTATGATACATAATATCATATTCTTTGAATAGAGCCAGCAGTGGGGGAGCTGGGTTATATAGCGCCAATGGCCAGTGCCTATGAGCCGCCTTGCAGCAAAAGTCTGCAGGTATGGACTTGACAATGCTCATATAATGGGAGTGAACCATACTTGTTTCCTAGTGATTCAAATCCATCATAGAATCTAGATGCAACTGGTCTCCATCTACAAATAAGAGGTGTTTTTCCACGAAAAGTCACTTCTGTCAGAGAGCATCAGCATCAGCATCAGCATCAGCAGCAGCATCAGCGGTGCCAGTAGCAACAGATATGAAGCATCATAACAGGAAGTAATGACGGTGGTCCATCAGGGGCTAATAAGTGCCCTCAATTAGATTCTGGTGATACTGCAGGTAAGAAATTAAGATGATTTTTTCATACTTGTGTGTGTGTGTGCGTGTGTGTGTGTGTGTGTGTGTTTGTTTGTTGCATATATAACTGCACTCTGAGGGTGAAATATTTCTTTTGTTGCAGATGGGACTGTGCTGTCTCATTTAATGTAAGATATTTCACTAGAGGATCTGAAGGGACTAACTGGCGTTTCAGAGGATGGCAGATGATTTGGTCCTGATCGATCAGAAGCTGTATCAGGCGAATTTAGCAATTGTTTATTTGTAAGTAATCGTTTTTTTATGTTTCTCCTCCCCTCTCTCCCTCTGAATTTGTATGTGTGAATAATATAGTTATCTAATGTAATGCTGCTTCCTGCTTCTTTTAGACTTTTCCAACAAGTGTGCAGCAACGTGAATGAGTGACATCCTGTCCAGTTATATAACTGTACATTTTCATACTATATCTACCTCGCAATCTGAGATTGAAACTGACACAACACCTACTCCATCTACATCAGAGATACAACTAATAGAGCTAGTAACCTTCTCTGGCACGAGCTCATAGGGAATGATGCCACTCCGTGTGGATCAGATTCATGAGTAATACGTAGTTCATTTTCTCTGCTACAATAATAATAATTTTTCCACATACTTGCGTGCGTTATTCACTGGACATTCTTGTTCCTTTGTAGATACACTCAGTGAGGCTGTGGCCATGGGGGATGGTTTGACGCTGAAGATACTGAGATACAATTGAATAACCCATCTGAACTCAAGACTTCATTCTCCAGTGTTAGTTCATGGGAATGGCATCAATTCTTGAAGGTTAAATACATAAGCCATTCACTGTTTCTCTCTTCTTCACTAATAATTTCACACTTGCATGGATTATTTGTGTTCTTGTTTCTAGGTGCACTCAAAGACAGTTTGGCAATGGATTGATTTCACAGTTGTGGAGATGCAATTGAATGATGCATCCAACCCATGACTCCATTGTCTAATGTTACCTTGTGGGGGATGACACCAATCATTGAAGGGAAAATACGTGAGTTTTTCATATCTCCTCTCTTGTGTTACACCACCAATTTTACGCTTGGACCCATTGCTTATAAGATTTTGTTTGTTTGTTTATAGGTGCACTCGATAATAACATTGCAATGTGTGAGATGGATGTAGATCCCTGCACAGAAATACACTCCTGGAAATGGAAAAAAGAACACATTGACACCGGTGTGTTAGACCCACCATACTTGCTCCGGACACTGCGAGAGGGCTGTACAAGCAATGATCACACGCACGGCACAGCGGACACACCAGGAACCGCGGTGTTGGCCGTCGATTGGCGCTAGCTGCGCAGCATTTGTGCACCGCCGCCGTCAGTGTCAGCCAGTTTGCCGTGGCATACGGAGCTCCATCGCAGTCTTTAACACTGGTAGCATGCCGCGACAGCGTGGACGTGAACCGTATGTGCAGTTGACGGACTTTGAGCGAGGGCGTATAGTGGGCATGCGGGAGGCTGGGTGGACGTACCGCCGAATTGCTCAACACGTGGGGCGTGAGGTCTCCACAGTACATCGATGTTGTCGCCAGTGGTCGGCGGAAGGTGCACGTGCCCGTCGACCTGGGACCGGTCCGCAGCGACGCACGGATGCACGCCAAGACCGTAGGATCCTACGCAGTGCCGTAGGGGACCGCACCGCCACTTCCCAGCAAATTAGGGACACTGTTGCTTCTGGGGTATCGGCGAGGACCATTCACAACCGTCTCCATGAAGCTGGGCTACGGTCCCGCACACCGTTAGGCCGTCTTCCGCTCACGCCCCAACATCGTGCAGCCCGCCTCCAGTGGTGTCGCGACAGGCGTGAATGGAGGGACGAATGGAGACGTGTCGTCTTCAGCGATGAGAGTCGCTTCTGCCTTGGTGCCAATGATGGTCGTATGCGTGTTTGGCGCCGTGCAGGTGAGCACCACAATCGGGACTGCATACGACCGAGGCACACAGGGCCAACACCCGGCATCATGGTGTGGGGAGCGATCTCCTACACTGGCCGTACACCACTGGTGATCGTCAAGGGGACACTGAATAGTGCACGGTACATCCAAACCGTCATCGAACCCATCGTTCTACCATTCCTAGACCGGCAAGGGAACTTGCTGTTCCAACAGGACAATGCACGTCCGCATGTATCCCGTGCCACCCAACGTGCTCTAGAAGGTGTAAGTCAACTACCCTGGCCAGCAAGATCTCCGGATCTGTCCCCCATTGAGCATGTTTGGGACTGGATGAAGCGTCGTCTCACGCGGTCTGCACGTCCAGCACAAACGCTGGTCCAACTGAGGCGCCAGGTGGAAATGGCATGGCAAGCCGTTCCACAGGACTACACCCAGCATCTCTACGATCGTCTCCATGGGAGAATAGCAGCCTGCATTGCTGCGAAAGGTGGATATACACTGTACTAGTGCCGACATTGTGCATGCTCTGTTGCCTGTGTCTATGTGCCTGTGGTTCTGTCAGTGTGATCATGTGATGTATCTGACCCCAGAAATGTGTCAATAAAGTTTCCCCTTCCTGGGACAATGAATTCACGGTGTTCTTATTTCAATTTCCAGGAGTGTAGATGAAATATTAGGAAATATAATTGCCAATGATGATGATGAGGTGCTGAAATTCTGTTGGAATAATTAAGATACCTCTGATTTTCTACTTACAGACTGCAGTTTATTATTACAGACAACTGCATATATCTCCTACACACACAAATGACTTATGAATCTCACTCTTTCTCCCTTTGTAAGAGTGCGGAGGCGGCCTTTTCCGAACAGCTCGATGGCTCCCAGAAGGAGGTACTGATTCAGTGGAAAAAGCATTGTCTACATCTGAATGACTAGTGGTGTGATATTGCGGGTTGAGTCAACTGCAGATTCGTTCAGAACTTTTACCATAGGTGTCAAATACTGGGTCATTTTCCCAAAATGTAGGAAGGGGATCCGGCAAGTAGCTCTGCCATGTACTCTTCCTCAGTGTGTACTTGCATGTTATGATCCAGTAAATGGAGTTTTCAGTTTCATTTATCTTCTGAAAGACATTGTCGCTAAATGTGCCTGCATTAATGTCCAGAATACAGATAAGGGAGATGAATTTCGCTTCGCATAGTTGCTTCTGACTTGCAGTAGAAATTAACAGACAAATGCAAATTATACTAATATGTAACAGACATCTAACGATTGTGATTATTATAACTAGATTGACATTTCATTTCCGATTAAACTACAGGATCTACAAAAACCTAAGGGGAGACAGAAGACAATTTATATCCCAGTTCTGCCAATGCTATTTTACCCTTCCAATAGGTACACCTTTCAAAAGATAAAGCAATGAAATTTTTACTGCATATACACTCCTGGAAATGGAAAAAAGAACACATTGACACCGGTGTGTCAGACCCACCATACTTGCTCCGGACACTGCGAGAGGGCTGTACAAGCAATGATCACACGCACGGCACAGCGGACACACCAGGAACCGCGGTGTTGGCCGTCGATTGGCGCTAGCTGCGCAGCATTTGTGCACCGCCGCCGTCAGTGTCAGCCAGTTTGCCGTGGCATACGGAGCTCCATCGCAGTCTTTAACACTGGTAGCATGCCGCGACAGCGTGGACGTGAACCGTATGTGCAGTTGACGGACTTTGAGCGAGGGCGTATAGTGGGCATGCGGGAGGCCGGGTGGACGTACCGCCGAATTGCTCAACACGTGGGGCGTGAGGTCTCCACAGTACATCGATGTTGTCGCCAGTGGTCGGCGGAAGGTGCACGTGCCCGTCGACCTGGGACCGGTCCGCAGCGACGCACGGATGCAGGACTACATCCAGCATCTCTACAATCGTCTCCATGGGAGAATAGCAGCCTGCATTGCTGCGAAAGGTGGATATACACTGTACTAGTGCCGACATTGTGCATGCTCTGTTGCCTGTGTCTATGTGCCTGTGGTTCTGTCAGTGTGATCATGTGATGTATCTGACCCCAGGAATGTGTCAATAAAGTTTCCCCTTCCTGGGACAATGAATTCACGGTGTTCTTATTTCAATTTCCAGGAGTGTATATAATATATATGCCCCAGTTTACAAGTAAAATGAACTTAATACCTCTTATGGTTTCGAAGAAAAAAATTTATTCTTTCACTAGTAAAATTTAACTTTTTTGTACATTAATTATTATAAAACGGTTTCAGATGAACCATGCACCTTGCCATTGGTGGGCAAACTTGCGTGCTTCAGTGATACAGATAGCCATACTATAGTTGCAACCACAACAGAGAGGTAACTGTTGACAGGCCAGACAAACGTGTGGTTCCTGAGGAGGGCAGCTGCCTTTCAGTAGTTTCAGGGACAACAGTGGATGATTGACTGATCTGGCCTTGTAACACTAACCAAAACGGCCTTGCTGTGCTGGTATTGCAACCAGCTGAAAGCAAGGGGAAACTGAAGCCATAATTTTTCCCAAGGTCATGCAGCTTTACTGTGTGGTTAAATGATGATGGCGTCCTCTTGGGTAAAATATTCTGGAGGGTAAAATAGTCCCCCATTCGGATCTCTGGGCGGGGACTACTCAAGAGGACGTCGTTATTAGGGGAAAAAAACTGGCATTCTATGGACTGGAGCGTGGAATGTCAAATCCCTTAATCGGGCAGGTAGGTTGGAAACTTTAAAAAGGGAAATGGATAGGTTAAAGTTAAATATAGTGGGAATTAGTGAAATTTTGTGGCAGGAGGAACAAGACTTTTATACAAAATCAAATAGGGGTAATGGAGGAGTAGGTTTAATAATGGATAAAAAAATTTGGTGTACGGGTAAGCTACTACAAACAGCACAGTGAATGCATTATTGTGGCCAAGATATATACGAAGCCCATGCCTACCACAGTAGTACAAGTTTATAAGCCAACTAGCTTCGCAGATGACGAAGAAATTGATGAAATGTATGATGAGATAAAAGAAATTATTCAGATAGTGAAGGGAGACGAAAATTTAATAGCCATGAGTGACTGGAATTCGATAGTAAAAAAGGGGAGGGAAGGAAACGAGGTAGGTGAATATAGATTGCGGGTAAGAAATGAAAGTGGAAGCCAACAGGCAGAATTTTGCACAGAGCATAACTTAATCATAGCTAACACTTGGTTCAAGAATCATGAAAGAAGGTTGTATACATGGAAGAAGCCTGGAGATACTAGAAGGTATCAGATAGATTATATAATGGTAAGACAGCGATATAGGAACCAGGTTTTAAATTTGTAAGACATTTCTAGGGGCAGCTGTGGACTCTGACCACAATCTATTGGTTATGAACTGTAGATTAAAACTAAAGAAACTGCAAAAAGTGTGAATTTAAGGAGATGGGAAATGGATATACTGACAGAACCAGAGGATGTAGAGAGTTTCAGGGAGAGCATTTGGTAACGACTGACAAGAATGGGGGAAAGAAATACAATAGAAGACGAATGGGTAGCTTTGAGGGATGAAATAGTGAAGGCATCAGATGATCAAGTAGGTAAAAAGACGGGGGCTAATAGAAATCCTTGGCTAACAGAAGAGATATTGAATTTAATTGCTGAAAGGAGAAAATATAAAAATGCAGTAAATGAAGCAAGGAAAAAGGAATACAAACGTCTAAAAAATGAGATCGACAGGAAGTGCAAAATGTCTAAGCAGGGATGGCTGGAGGACAAATGTAAGGATGTAGAGGCTTATCTCACTATGGGTAGGACAGACACTGCCTTCAGGAAAATTAAAGAGATCTTTTGAGAAAAGAGAACCACTTGTATGAATATCAAGAGCTCAGATGGAAACCCAGTTCTAAGCAAAGAAGGGAAAGCAGAAAGGTGGAAGGAGTATATAGAGGGTCTATACAAGGGCGATGAACTTGAGGACAATATTATGGAAATTTCATTCCATTAGAACTACTGACAGCATTGGGAGAGCCAGTCCTGACAAAACTCCGCCATCTGCTGAGCAAGATGTATGAGACAGGCAAAATACCCTCAGACTTCAAGAAGAATATAATAATTCCAATCCCAGAGAAAGCAGGTGTTGACAGATGTGAAAATTACCGAACTATCAGTTTAATAAGTCACCGCTGCAACATACTAACACGAATTCTTTACAGCCAAATGGAAAAACTGGTAGAGGCCGACCTCAGGGAAGTAAGTTTGGATTCTGTAGTAATATTGGAAAACGTGAGACAATACTGACCTTACGACTTATTTTAGAAGAAAGATTAAGGAAAGGCAAACTTGCGTTTCTAGCATTTGTAGACTTAGAGAAAGCTTTTGACAACGTTGACTGGAATACTCTTTCAAATTCTGAAGGTGGCAGGAGTAAAAACAGGGAGTGAAAGTATATTTACAATTTTTACAGAAACCAGATGGCAGTTAGAAGAACTGAGGGTCATGAAAGGGAAGCAGTGGTTGGGGAGGGAGTGAGACAGTGTTGTAGCCTCTCCCCAATGTTATTCAATCTGTATATTGAGCAAGCAGCAAAGGAAACAAAGGAAAAATTCGGAGTAGGTTTTAAAATCCATTTAGAAGAAATAAAAACTTTGAGGTTCGCCGATGAGATTGTAAGTCTGTCAGAGACAGCAAAAGACTTGGAAGAACAGTTGAATGGAATGGACAGTGTCTTGAAGGAGGATATAAGATGAACATCAACAAAAGCAAAACGAGGATAGTGGAATGTAGTCGAATTAAGTCAGGTGATGCGGAGGGAATTAGATTAGGAAATGAGACACTTAAAGTGGTAAAGGAGTTTTGCTATTTGCCGAGCAAAATAACTGATGATGGTCAAAGTAGAGAGGATATAAAATGTAGACTGGCAATGGCAAGGAAAGCGTTTCTGAAGAAGAGAAATTTGTTAACATCGAGTATAGATTTAAGTCTCAGGAAGTCGTTTCTCAAAGTATTTGTGTGGAGTGTAGCCATGTATGGAGGTGAAACATGGACGATAAATAGTTTGGACAAGAAGGGAATAGAAGCTTTCGAAATGTGGTGCTATAGAAGAATGCTGAAGACTAGTTGGGTAGGTGACATAACTAATGATGAGGTACTGAATAGAATTGGGGAGAAGAGAAGTTTGTGGCACAACTTGACTAGAAGAAGGGATCGGTTGGTAGGACATGTTCTGAGGCATCAAGGGATCACCAATTTAGTATTGGAGGGCAGCATGGAGGGTAAAAATCGTAGAGGGAGACCAAGAGATGACTACACTAAGCATATTCAGAAGGATGTAGGTTGCAGTAAGTACTGGGAGATGAAGAAGCTGGCACAGGATAGAATAGCATGGAGAGCTCCATCAAACCAGTCTCGGGACTGAAGACCACCACAACAACAACTCCATTAGTTTATCAAATAATGGTACCTGAAGGTAAAAAAATGTAGTTTTTAGAAAAATCAATTTAAAGATTAATATTGGAATTCTAGTATAGCTATTGATGAGAATTACTTACTACTAATATTTTCCTGCACCATACTGAGCATCATCTGATTCATACTGATCTTTTCTTCTCTTGGTCCCTCTTCTTTTCTGTCTGGCTTCTTTCTTGCATTTTAAATCAGCAGTATCTGCTTTGCAGATTCTCTCTTTATCTGTTTGCAATAAGGATTTTGCCGTATTTCCACTAGATTTTATGCCCAACAATTCCAAAACATCCAGTTTGAAACGTCCCCTTTGAAGATTAATAATGGCATTGCTGTAAAACTTCTACGTTTCATACAGCTGAGCAAAACTGAACGTACTCAGGCATTTCTCTCTTTACTTATTCTGATCATCACTAAACTGACACACAAAATTTTAGTGCAACGCAATCTGACTTTCAATAATCCCTACAAAAGAATGGCCCTAAATAACAATAACCCATACCTTTCATGAATTAATTACCTCAGAAAAATCTTCGTTACTCGCATTACTACAATATAGCGAGCGCCAATACTGCGAGCTAAATAAAAGATTCTAACTACTGAAGGCATTAACTACTGATAGGCATAGTTAGCAAATGAAAAATTTTTGATAGAGAACAAACAATGTATTTACCTTAATAATGTTCAAAAGTCATCATATATATATCTATCAATTCATGACATCCATCTTTACAAATTCCCTTTTTTTGGCGGACACACGTCCAGATCGTACGCTTATAGCAACCTCCCAAACCTCTGGCATTTCTCTCTCCACATCAACCACTGCTGGCGGCTCACCTCCAACTGCCCAATGCTATGCACAGTTCACATCCAACTACCCAACACTACACTAGCGAATATTCCAACAATGAGTCCAACCAGCCACAGACTGCATACAGCAAACTCAGCGGTTTTCATAGATAGCACTATGTGGCGTTACGAACATAAAAACCTAAACAGCCTAATTACAAGTTATCTAATTACATCATCATTGGAGCATAAAATAGCATTTTAGACATCAAATATGAGGGTTGTAAGCTGAAAAATACGTTTTTCAGTAACTGGTTCCCAATGACATAACTCATACATTCATTTAAATTTTGGGTTTTCCAATCAAGCCATTTCTTCAACAAGATATCTTTAGAAAGGTCTCTAAATATGGGTTTAATTTCATTCATTACGGATGCAGGTAAAGAATGTTTGTGGTCATATCTGGCACTTCTCCTGTACTTGCACCAAGGATCAGGATCATTTGGGTAAAGACCATGCACTAAATTTTCATTTGTGGAAAGCATATGGAAAAAGATAGCCCATATAGCTTTTTTCATATCTTCTAAATTCCCAAACTTTCTTCTTATGGCCAAGCCATAATAATTCTGTAATCTATCTATTTCAACATTTGTCAGCCGACCTTTACCATCTATCTTCTTACCATCTTCCAATACTGTTCTTTACTTTTCTTTCAATAATCTTCTCAACCTGGACTCCATTCTCTTCTGGACATGCCCAATGCACTCTAATTTAGAAATTGTGACATTAGGACCATAGGGTTGTTCTGCACATACCTGGTCATAAGCCTTGTTGTCACCGTCCTCTAAATACTGTGTGTATCTAACACCTCTGTTTGCCACTGGACGATTGAAAATCTTGAGAAATCCTGCTACTTCCATCCCACCACTTGGACCAGTATAATTCATCTGACAGTTACGTTCATGCTCTTTCTCAATTCCACTGCCACAAGTTTTACAGAACTTTCTAAGGATCTCTACATCAATTACCTTGCCGGTTTCAAATGATGTAGCTGTCATGACACCATTTAGTGAAGTGTGTCCACGTTTCTGCCAGCTGCCATCAAAACATGCACAAATATCACCACTTTCACTGTCATCACTTTCCTTGAGTGCTTCTTCAGCTGCTTCCTTTTTAAGATGTTACAAACTCAGCAACAGCAGTACCAAAACATTATTGTAAGTCATAATTTTGCAGGAGGATTTGGAATGTCAAGTAATGCACATAAGAGTTTGCCTGCCTCCATCCCTTTACCTATAGATCTGAGACCATAAACTAGCCTTATGTTGTTCTCATATAAATTATTATTTGCCATTTTTGATGTCATTGTTGTAGCAACTTCACCACATTTTGTACAACTCAATGTCGGGTTTGACACAATCCCTTTTCAAAGATGCTGATCTCACCCAAAGATACGTCACCACCACACATTCTGCACACAGTATTATTGGAAATTTAATCACAGAACATGCTAAGTGTTGGTAACATATATATTTTACTCTTTGACATGTTCTATGTATGGTAGTTTGTTTTCTCCTTGATCTTCGTTATGTACATCGCTGAATAAATGATCTCTAAAATGCGTGTTCCTGGCAATATGGTGTATTGCGTATTTGATTAAAAGGTCAACTTTATAATCTCACAGAGGACTAATTAGAGTCAATAGCTAATAGGTTATGGGCCCAGGAGAGATTAGTGAACTTTCCATACCAAAGAAATAAACTGACAAATCAAGGTTACATAATTTTCGCGTGTGCTCAACGTGTTGCTATCGTTTATTTTATTTTATTTTATTATTTTTTTTTTGCAGAGAAACTTTCAAGATTTATTTGTTTAGCTATCTAAACGTATTCAAGATGGCTTTGTGTGGACAATCACTGTTTACTTTTGAAAAGTTGACCTGTGTGACAAACTACAACGTCAGAAAATTCACGATGGAAATGTACCTGAAACATGAGGGATTATGGGACACAATTGCTGTCACTGGTGAAGATGAGAAGAATGTACAGAAAGCGTTATCTAAAGTATGTTATATGTAAATTCATCTGTGTATCCAAAGTTCGTGGAGCAATGACTGCTAAAGAAACATTGCAAAATTTACAATCTGCATTTGAAGATAAGAGTTTATCTAGTTATATTGGGCTGTTACAATGCTTAATGAATGTACGATTGGCTTCTGAAAAAAATATGGAGGCGTATTTGTCGAAAATTATGTCACTTGCTCAACAAATTCGAGGCATTGGTAAGGAAATGGACGATGATTTTGTAGCTGCAATTATGGTAAGTGGACTTCCAGCAGATTTCCAACCATTGATTATGGCAATAGAGAATTCGGGTGTCAAGATTACTAGTGATATAGTAAGTCAGCGATTAATTCAAGAATCGACGAAACGTCAGTTTGCATCCACAAATGAGATCACAGATTCGGCGTTGGCAGCTAGTAAGCAGGACAGTAAACACCAGAAGACGAATATCCAACGTGATGTGCGAAATATCAAGCCTTTTAAGTGTTATAAATGTCAGAAACCTGCCACAAGGCGAATGAGTGTAGAACAAAGAAGAAACCAAATAAATTTTCAAATTCTGCGATTGCACTGAGAACTGAAAACGAAACTGTGTTAATGACTCTAACTGAATCTTCGCATCATAGTGATGGCTGGTGTGTGGATTCCGGGTGTTCACAACACATGACGAATCAAAGAGACTCTTTCGACACTTTCCAATCGCCCACAGAGCGACAGTAGCAGATAATAGCAATCTTCAGGCTATTGGAGAAGGCGATGTTCATTTTCGAGTTACTTGTGACGACACGTATAAACAGATAACTACTAATGATGTTGCGTATGTTCCAAGCTTTGCTTACAACCCACTGTCGGTTAGTCAGATGACAAGACGTGGATTGTGTTTATTGTTTGACAATGTGCAGTGTGGTGTATACAATAAAAGAGATGTAATTGTTTCTGGAACACCAGTAGCAACTGCAACTGAAATAAATGGTATGTATCGATTAGATGAAGCGCATCATTACGCAGATGTTGTAGAAATTGACAGTTATGAATTGTGGCATCGAAGATTGGGACATATGAATCGAGTAAGCATGCATTTATTAAAAGAAAAAATGGCTGATGGACTGAACTGGACGAACGTCAATTTAGATCCGTGTATTCCCTGCATAAAACGTAAACAGTCTCGACAACTTTTTCCTAAAACATCAAATAGAAGAGCAAAAGATCTACTTGACATTGTTTAATCTGATGTTTGTGGACCAATCAGCATAGCTTCGTGGGGTGGACCACGATACCTTCTCACTTTTACGGATGATCTGGCAAGAAAATCTTTTGGTAATATTCTAAAATCAACAACAGAAGTCTGTGACACATTCATCGAATTCAGTGCACGAGTACAAAATGAAACTGGTCGAAAAATCAAAATACTCCGAACAGACAATGCAAGAATCGGCGCATGAAGTTATTTTTAAAGACGAATGGAATTCAACATGAAACAACAACTCCTTACACGCCAGAACAGAATGGTATTGCATAACGCTTAAATCGGACAATCATTGAAAAAGCAAGATCAATGTTAATAGATGCAGGTCTAAGTAGATAATTTTGGGCTGAAGCTGTAAACACAGCAATTTATTTGAAGAATCGATCTCCAACAAAAGCTGTTAAGAATGTCACTCCTGAGGAATTATGAAGTGATCGTCAGGTAAGTCTGAGTCATTTACGAATCTTTGGATGTCGAGCATTTGTACATATACCAAAAGAGAAAAGGACGAAATTAGAAGACAAATCTAAGGAACTTATCTTCGTTGGATATTGCGAAGATTCTAAAGCATATCGTCTGATTGATCCAAATTCACCAAAGACAATTTTGAAAGCCCGTGATGTGCAAGTCATCGAAAACTCAGAGTGCACTTGGAGAAACAGTATTCCAAACAGTAGCCCAATTGACGATAATCGTATAGACAGTCGTCAACTAGCGCCAGCACCTAACATCATTGAAGAGACAACTGAACTGACACAACCTACTGAACTTGACAGAAATGCAGTTTATCTTGAATTAGCAGAAAGTGACACTAAGAAAACAGTAAATAGCAATGTACATAGTCACACAGAAGTTGCGCAGCCAGCAATGCAACCAGAAATTAGAAAATCATCATGTGAAAGAAAACTAATTATTAAATATTTTAATGATGATTTTGCTTGCCTTGCTTGTATTTCTGAACCAAATTCGTATGAAGAAGCAATGAACTGAGATGACTGTGAAAAATAGAAGGAAGCCATAGATAATGAATATACTTGAAAATGAAACATGGATTTTGACTGCTTTACCACCTGGCAGAAGGTAATTAATTCGAAATGGGTTTTCAAGGTGAAAAAAACGTCAAATTGTGAAATTGAACGTTATAAGGCTCGTTTTGTAGCGAAAGGTTATTCCCAAATACCAGGAATAGACTCTGATGAAACGTGCTCGCCTGTTGTTCGTCATTCTTCACTTCAAACCCTGTTAGCTTTATCAGTTGAATTTGATCTTGACCTTGAATGTATGGGTGTTCAAACTGCATTCCTATATGGTGATCTCGATGAAGAAGTTTACATTCATCAATCTGAAGGCTACGTGAAGAAGGGGGAGGAGGTGAACGTTTGCAAGCTGAAGAAGGCAATTTGTGGTCTAAAACAGGCGTCACGCGTTTGGAATATGAAATTAGATGTGACATTACATAAAATGAACCTAAAGAAGCCAGAATATGATTCTTGCATTTACTTCAGAATTCAGTAGCAAAATATACTCATTATAGCTGTTCATGTAGACGACTTGATCATTTCCTCTAATAGAAATAATAGGTGGAAGAAAGAATTGAAGAAAGGATTAATAAACCAGTTTAAGCTGAGAGATGTTGGTGTACTTATTTGGTGTCTTGGCATGAGAATAAAACGAAACAGGAAACAAAGGACGATTAGTATTAAACAGAGCAAATATGCAGCCAACATACTCAAGAAATTTGGTATGGAACATTGTAATCCGGTTGCATATCCATTTAAACCTGGTTCAAAGCTGCAAAAATGTGAAAATAAATTGACATATGAGGAAAACCTTGTGTTACATCGCATTCCTTATCAGCAAGCCGTAGGATCACTACTGTATTCAGTTCAAAGCACAAGACCGGACATTGGATACGCTGTGGGGGTTCTAAGCATAATCAATTCTAATTTTCGGAAAATCCAATGGGAAGAGGTCAAATGAATTATGCGATACATTAAAGGCACAGTCAGTGTATGACTAACTTTCCGAAAAAATGGAACAACTGCAATTGAAGGTTTTTGTGATGCTGATTATGCATCAGACCTCCATCAGCGGCTGTCAACGAGTGAGTTACGCATAGTGAAAAACCAGTAAGTGTAAGCTGTGATAATAGAGGTGCCATTGCAATGAGTCACAATGGTGTGCATCAGACTCGAACAAAACACATTGATGTGGGGCACCACTATATTCGTGATTTAATTAAAACAGGAAAATTCAGTGTGAAACCTGTAAATACCGATAAGCAGCAAGCTGATTTTTTGACAAAGGCACTGCCTAAAGGGGATAAATTCTAGTGTCGGATGCCAACTGTCGGCTTTGACCAATGACGTCAACGTAAGGCAAAGATGCTGCAATAGACAATCTATAAATGGAACAGATCATACTCGTGAACAAATGCATGTTGCATGCCATAAAATAATACATTTAACGTGACAATTATTTACTGACGAATTTCATTTAAACGAGTTGAAGATGACTGAAATAAATAAGAACACGAGAGCAATTACGATTGCATATATTATATTACATTTTCCACACGTACTGTAAAAACGATCTAGATAATGTACCGTCGAATAATTGGAATCGGTAACTAGAAGCAACCTATGTAGGAGGTCATTTCTAGTTACCGATTGCAATATTACTGTTTGTTGTGCAAAAATCTTATATCAGAAACGTGCTTAAAAATGATCTTGTTAGTGAACTACAGAATACGACTAGACTTTCAAAAAATGAAAATCTTGACCCACATTATTGCAACACAAAGAAATAAAACGAAAAAATGACCAAATATTGCAATCGATAACTATACTACACGAAAGTTACACCGGCTACAGTAGCCCCAAATAACACTGAGTAAAATCGATACACCAGGAGTGACAGTAAAAATAAGATAGGTGTAGTAGAAACATGGAAAAGGAAAACATAAAAGTAGCTACATAAAAAGAAACTTAACGGATATGAACTTCAAAGGAGTCAAAGAACGAGGCTGACAATAACGAAACAAGGACATAAGAAGAAATAATAAAGTTAGAAGGTCAAACTGTAACGAAAGAAGCAAAATCCTGAGTAACTAATGAAAAAAATAATAAGAAACACAAATTGCCAGGCACGAATAAGGTACTACCCAAATCAGTTCTTCCCTACCACCTGCCCTCAATCAAACGCAAAATTTTCGAATAATAAAGAAAATAAACCACGAGTCAATCACACAAACCCTTCGGCAAAGACACAGTAATACCCCTTGGCCCTGCATTGTAACCAGAAAATATTAAAACGACAAAAAACCTCCCTCCATGAAAACCAAAAAGTAGCACTCGCACAATCTGCAAACATGATGGAGGAAAGTGTAAACTGCAAGTGAGTTAGCTCGACAAATATAAACGTAAATTGAACGAAAGAATCTGTGAATACTGCAGTCGCAAATGCATTGTGCGTGATATTATAACTCAAGTGTTCGGAAATTCGGTCTAGAAATAGTGAACTACTGGTACGTATATGAAGTCAAATAAAATGGCTCACGAGTGTGATGTGCGCAATGTTCTACCACGCGGAAATACAGCCATTGGAAGTGAAAATATTCCATTTAACAAATGTGTAACAGATATCGAACATTTAAAAGAGTGTATCATAAGCATGCAAACAGCGATTAACACTTTAAAGAATGATTTAACGAAACTTCGAAATGAAAATAACGAACTGTTAGTTTATCTGAAATCGAGTGCACCAATCAAAACAAAATGACAAAAACTCTAAATAGTGAGAAAGAAAAGCAGCATGAATCGAGCAGAAGCAAAAATGCTACAGCGAAGGACTAAAGTGTTTGTGTTATGAAGTCCCCTGACAAAACCAACGGCGTTAATACAAATGAAAACTGTAAAAAAAGCAATCGACCAGTGCTTCAAAAGATGATACACAGTGATAACAAGAGACGGAACGTATTAATTCTTTCTGACAGTCATGGTCGTCACTGTGCAAAAATTATGAACAGTTCTCAAAATCCAAAACACTACATCTCTTCTGTAATAAAACCAAACGCACAGTTAAAGGACGTGATTTGTAACATAGACGGGAAGACGAAAGAATATACGAAAAATGACAGTGTCATCATTCTAGGTGGAACAAACGACATCCTAAAGAAATTTCAGGATTTCAAATGTGCCTTAACAGATTCTCTTCATAAGACAATCCCCACAAAAGTTATCTTGTGCACGATTCCCTACAGATACGATGTACCAAAACTGAACAACAGAACCTATGCTGCAAACGAATTCTCAATGAAGACAGCAAAAAATTATGAGCATGTAATGGTAGTGGATGTCAATACATTCCTCAGTAGAAGCGATTATACAAAGCATGGACTTCACTTGCGAATGGAAAGCAAAGAGAAATTATGTTGACATTTGCAACTAGCAGTAAGTGCCAATTTGCAAATACCGGCTCTAACATACATACAATCTGAAGACCTTTCAGCAAATATGACAGCGAAAACACAAGAAAAATCAGCAACAGAAATGGACTTATCCAACTCGATAGTTATGAAAGATAAACAAGCAGGCGCAAGAAAGAACTGTACTACACCTTCATCACTCAAAGAAGACACAGCGAAACAAAACTACCATCGACTAAACCAGGCTGTGACACTGGCAAAAGCATCTAATCCAAAAAAAGCAGCAGAACCAAGTTCCACACCCGAAGATATTCAAGATAGAACAAGAAGAACTGGGCACTGGAAACCAGAAGCAGTACCTACAGGAGACCCACTAAGGACATCAATAGATCCAGTGAACACCAACAATCAACTACTACCACCCCAGCAACAGGAGGAAGTTCAGCAATTCTAGTGAGAAGACATGTAAGGCGACCATGTCATCTACAAGGTTTTTTATTCCCAAAAAGCTTCAAGACCAAATTAGGATAACTAGTGCACCTATCAACACCACCTCCAGTAGCAGTCCCTGTAGCAAAAACAGAAACCACCTCAACATCGACCACTCAAGTAAAATGACCAGAGAGATGAAGAACTGCCCCTTTTCACCATCAGGACATTTTCTTACGACCAATGGAGAAAACCAACTCACGCTTCTAGATGAGAACGAAGAATTCTCACACAATTTAAATTCAGGAATAAAGGTAAGTGGTCAACCAAGTACCATCAGAACAAACCTAAAATCTCATCAGGTCACTCTTCTTCATCAGAATATACAGTCACTTAGGAATAAAGTAAGAGAGCTTGAAATCTTGCTACCAAGTGAACTCAGATACGTTAATGCACTGTGCTTAACTGAACACTGGCTGAAAGTAAATGAGCTAAAGACAGTGAAAATAACGGATTATGTGTTAGCAGTACAAATTTGTAGAAATAAGTTTACACGTGGAGGGAACTGCATATACATAAAGAAAGATATCGAATTCAATAACTTAGACAAGGTTGAATCCTTAAACACTGAGAAAGATTTTGAAATATCAGGCATAGAAATTCCAGCATTCAAGTTAATTGTAATATGTTTATATAAATCTCCAGATAACCAACTAAAAAAATTCAATACTTGGCTTGATACTTTACTAAATAAAGTAGTAACAAATCGAAAAAACAGTTCTTATATGTGGAGACCTAAATGTAGACTTTAATAAGTGAATCAATTCAAAATTTGAGCTGATGAACATATTAACAGCCAATAATTTGGAGATTACAATCCACTCCCCTGCACGTGAAACGAATCATTCTAGCACTGCCATAGACCAAATAATAATAGGCTCCAAAACAAAATATAAATCAGTTGTAATAAAAGCTGGACTGACAGACCATCATGCACAGGCTATAAGCTTTTGTGTAAACACTAATCCATCCTATAATTATATGAGGAAGACTACACACATGGGCAGAACTTTCAGTAATACTGCAGTAAAAACATTCCAGAATTATCTCCAACAAGAATCATGGGAGATAGTGTATAGTACAGAAAACATTTCTGATAAGTTTCAGACATTCATGAATTTTTAAAATATTATTTTGATCTTTCTTTTCCATTGAAAGCCAAAACAACGCAAACCACTAAAAGCAACAAGTGGATTACTAGTGGTATAAGGAAATCTTCTCCTAGAAAATGGTACCTTCACAATATTGCAAGAAGCTACAACACAACTCAGGAGTTTGATAGTTACTTTAAAAAATATAAATCTATCTTAAACAAAATAATAAAGAAGGCAAAGAAACGAGACAATGCCAAGTACATAGAAGATGCTTCAAACAGAACCAAAGCAATCCGGCAAGTTGTAAGAAAAGAAACCAAATCTTACAAAAGTAGAGTTAATAATATAGTATTAAAGGCTGGCTTGGAAAACATTAATAACCCACAGGAAGTAGCTAATATGTGCAATAACTATTTTATAAATGTAACAGAGAAACTAGCACAACAGACTTCTAATAGAAAACAGCATACAGAAACAGGGAAAAAAGTCTCAAGCAGATCAATGTTTCTGTACCCAACAAATGTAGAAGAAGTTCAGGTTACAATAAAAAGTCTCAAAATGAAACACTCTGCAGGTGTAGATGATATACCTGATTTAATTATAAAGAACTGTGGGGACTTGATTACTGAGCCTGTAACCTCTCCCTCACTTATCGACCTTAATGATAGTGAAAAATTAAACCGTGTGTACCTAATGGAAATTTGGGAAAAGCAATCGTCACCGAAGTTAATATGACAGTAAAGAGGGAGGAAAGGGTTACATCTAAATGAAAGAAAAAATGCAAATGAAACTAGTGGAAATTAATTTTGAAAAGGGGTAAGTTAATAAAGAAAGTAAATGTGCGGCCGTTACGTTAACAATTAACTAGCGGTAATTAGATATTTGAGATTTGGGGGAAATTACAGTCGCCAGTCCTATGGACAACTACTATAGTAACTGAAAAAGAAGGGTTATTACACATATAATTAGCACTAGAAGCGTGGCAACTGAAGGTTGACACGTGTAGTGTGAAAACTGAAAGTTTGTCAGAAGTAATAAATTTCGCTACACTCTGACTTAATTTAGCAAAAGAATTAATAAAACCGGAAAATTGAAAGTTAATTTAGTGACTGAAATTAATAGTGAGCTTTGTTTCTGAAGCACATCGAAATTCAGTAAAATACGGTTAGTCTTGGGCTACCTCAACAATCATTTCAAAAGCTACTTGAATCTCCGCAATTTAGAAATAATAGATTTGACTTTGAACTTGAATTAAATGATTCTGAGCAATTAACAATAGTAAAATTTAGTACATACCAAGCTGAGCTGCAGTCACAGGTAAGCTAAAATATGGTAACAAAAACCGCACTCTTAATTTGTGCTTGTGTAATCTAAATATTGGAGCCAGGTATCAATACCTTAACTGAACTTTGAAATTAAAGCAGTGAAATCGAATGATGCTGGCGTTTGAATTTCAACAACACTCGGGTTCATTCCAGAAAAGGAAGGGACCCTGCTTGGTAATTCAATTGGGACGATGAGCAACAAAGGTTCATGCTACGTTGCTGTAATTTAGTTATGAAAATGGAACAGCTTGGAAAGCTGAGGTCTGCCATACAGTTCTAAAACTTTACGTGCTTCCAGTCTTCCATGTTGGTTGATTGACGGTTTGAAGCCGTCGATCGAGGAGGTGGCGACAGTCACTCATTGTCGGCCATCGCTGTTGCAGAAGCTGGATGTTGGCGCGCCTTCTTCTCGACACGGTCACCAGGCAAACAGGCTCTTGATGTGCGCCAGCTAATGCTTCCCGTCCCCGACACCGTGTCAGAAACTATCATAGCAAGTCAAGCGCAGTTACATGCTGCCCAACCCCGAAAGCGTGGCAACTCGCAGGAGTGTCACACAACACACCTGCTCCACTGCACCACCCCAGCCAGACTCCTCTCTGCCCGCGCTCCACGTGGCAGAGTTCACACTACCAAAGATCCTAAACACTTTGGTTCTCCACACGACCTATCGATGTATTCGTTCAATAGCATAGTTTTCCCTAGGCCAGACCCAGCATATAAATACAAATAATATTCACAAAACAAACCAATTATAAATCGACATAAATGCGTATATATATATATATATATATATATATATATATATATATATATATATATATATATATATATATGTGTGTGTGTGTGTGTGTGTGTGTGTGTGTATATATATATATATGTATATATGTATACATATACACAAATAGTAAAACAATTACAATATACAAAGACACAGAAATGTTATATCTTCAGGTAACAAAATAAGGAAAAAACTTTGCAGTGCAATAGATGGAAATAGGAGGATATGCATTTCCGACGTTACAAGCCCTTAACCCACATATGTAACCCATCTTTTGCTACAGGAACTTTTCCTTCATGTTTGAAAATAGCAAAAGTAAAGCCATTATACAACAAAAGAAACAAATATGATGTTTCCAACTACAGACCACCGGCACTTCTTTCTGTTTTCTCAAAAATATTAGAATGACTTTTCAATAAGAGGCTAACAGACTTATTAGAGGTAAATGGCATTCTGTCAAAATCTCAACATGGGTTTAGAGCCAACCACTCAACCGAATCTGCAGTTCACTCCTTTCTATTAGAGGCACTGATAGCATTAGACAACAAAAAACTTACCATAGGCATATATTTAGATTTGTCAAAGGCATTTCACACCATAAATCATGACAGATTGCTACATAAGCTAGAAAATCTTGGCATTAGGGGAACAGCTAACAACTGGCTCAGCTCTTATCTTAAAAACAGGGAACAGTATGTGGAAATAGATCAAGAAAGGGACACTGGCATTAGGAAATATAATTCCAAGCTACTGACTGTTAAATATGGAGTGCCACAAGGATCAGTAATGGGACCTGTTCTGTTCTTACTCTATGTAAATGACCTAAACATAAGGAATGACAGCAGTAAAATACTTCAATTTGCTGATGATACGAGTGGTCTAATTACAGGAAACTCAGAAGAAACTCTTGTAAAAAACATAAAAGAAACCACTGACAGGCTAGCATGTTACTTTGATGACAATGACTTAATAATAGACACTGAAAAAACTGTAGCTATCGATATACACACAGCACAAACAAAAAATCTGATATCATCCAATCTAGAGCTATACTGATAGACAATTGCCAAAACAGCCTGTACCAAATTTCTTGGACTTCATCTACAACATAACTTGAAATGGAGAGCACATATTGAGCAAATGAACAAAAAATTAAGTATTTCTTGTTTTGTGCTGCGTACATTACAAAATTGTACCAGCTACAACGCCCTTCAGTGTGTATATTATGCAGTTGTACACTGACACCTCCGGTATGGGATTATGTTCTGGGGAAATTCTGGAGATGCCATCAAAACATTCAAAATTTAAAAAAAAATTATAAGAATAATGGAAGGGGTAGATAATCGCAAATCATGTAGACCATTGTTTTAAAAAAAATGATCATGCCACTTCCTTGCATATATATATTTGAAAATATAATGTACTTAAAGCAAAACTTACATACAAAACGACCACTCATTACTCAAAATCACACAATACACAGCTATGATACAAGACAAAAATTGGATGTACATGTTCAATGCGCCAACACAAAGTTAGTTCAAAACAGCCTTATCCATCCTAGTATCAAACTATACAATGCCTTACCAGATACCATTAAACACATACAAAACATTGGTCACTTCAAATCTAAACTAAAGTCATACATGGTTGATCACTGCTTTTACACAGTAAATGAATACCTAAAAAACTAAATTTTTGTGTGTTTACCCAATGTAGTCTCATTCAGAAGAACATTTGTATTTTATCTCTCTGTATATAGCATAACAACATTTATTTAAGTATTCATCATTAATTGATATATTAATGTGTGTTATTATGTACAAAGGTATATTATATATAAAACTGTTAATATTAACAAAAACATCCAAATACCTCTTGCACATTGTGCAGCTGTAGATGAAAATGGATCAATAAATCAACAATACAGTAACATAAAAAACGTAAAATAACACAAGAAAAAAGTATCAGACCCATCAACACCTAACTAACAAAATGAGGCTTGTACATTTTGCTGATTACTTTCATAAATGCAAAAAATAAACAATAACCTTTAGGAATACTCTTCCTCCAACAGTTTTCATCTAAATGGCCTTGCAACACTGAAATCCTTCTCTTTCCCCTCCTGACAGCAGATTTTACACCCCCTCAATACCCCCTGATAATTAGTACATGCCTCCATCTTATAATCTTTGAACTGAATATTGAGATTCACAACCAGTTGATGATAACCCCTTTCACCCAACCCCTCATATGAAGCTTACCCATTCGACATGACTACAGAACATTCTTCCTCATATTCTACTAAAGATGTCAAGACTTCCTTTGTCCGATTTGGTACAACCCCAAATACAACATCAACACAATCTCCTCCAGAAACTACAACTCCAAACACCCAACGCCCATCAACCTCATGCCCTTTTTCATACTTTGTCTTTCCAAAGTGTGACTCATTTACTTCAACTATAGCCCCAGGCCCCCCAAATGACCCCTATACTTTATAAAATCCCCCAGACTTCTCTACAAAACGAGAACCAGTCGACTACAGTGCCACACGAAACCCCTGCTTCGTGCATGACAGATCTGCAAGAATATTACTTCTAAATTCAGCCTCGATCATTCGAACCACGTCCCCCTGCATATGGATCTCCACATATTATTTTTTGGAATACCTCCACATGTATTCGTCGGAAGTACGTGATAACGCAACATTCGTCAAAACCACATAATTTCCACAGACACTGCACTTGCAAAATTCAGCAATGACACCCAATGACTACAAAAATTTTGTAGATAATTTACGGTTACTCATTTTCTGAACCAGAATTTTCGCAGTAAAAACAACTGACTCATCCATAATGAACAGCATGAGAAATCAAGGCCTCATAAATCATGACCACTTACAAATCACGACTACTTTCATTAACAGAAGATACCGGAAACAAATTACGAGATGGAAACAAAACAATCTACATCGAATTTTTAATGTACGCGCATAACGAGGAAATTCAGAGAAATCATTTAACGTTCATTGACAGCAATCTGTGGCACAAACAAAATAACATCACACATTACGTCATTGGTCAAAGCCGACGGGTGGTATCGGACACTAGAATTGACCCCCTGAGAGTAAACATCAGTGGTGCTGTCAAGCTGTGGGACTTTCAGACTTCACGAATCGACATCTCGAGAACTTCTGAGGCTGTTGGGAACATTCATATCTTACTCTTTGATGTTTTATATGTATGGTAGTTTATGATTTCTCCTTGATCTTCGTTATGTACATCGCTGAATAATTGGTCTCTAAAATGTGTGGTCCTGGCAATATGGCGTATTGCGTATTTGATTAAAAGTTCAACTTTATAGTCACACAAAGGTTCTAATTAGAGTCAATATCTAATACTAAGGTTCACCATATTATTTCCAAACGAATGTTCAAGTCCACAAGCTGACTGCGAGGAAATGCCTTGAAGACACTGCAGTTTCTTTCTTGATGTGCTGATTTTGTTTTTGTCTAACATTCTTGGGTCCTTTGACCCACTAACCTCATTTACCTTTACATATTTATTTACTCTGAATTTTAATTTAGGCGAGAATTTCTTTATATGCGGCATTTTTATGAAAACACGCGGAACCAAAGAAAATGCAAATCAACACGTACTTCACTCACAACATATTTCACTAAGTACAACCAAGGTTACTAAATAATAAGGTTGGGCAGTAAGGGCTCTGCTCTGCCATTGGCTGGCCTAGTGACGTCAGCATGGAAGCTAGCGCTCACAAGCAGACGACACGGCATGCGCGTTTACGTCAAGTTTTTGGCGGAAGATTTTGTTTATACCAGAAATGAGATGTCTAAACTGCTTTTCTGCTGCTAAAATATTACAGTTAAAACTGATGAGTTATATTCATTCGCAGCTTATGCCTCACACATCGGTAAAATGTCAGATCGCAACCACACTGACACACACTTGAAATTCGAAACCTCGGCTCAAATAAATCAGAAACTATTCATTTAATAGCACTGAAATGAATTTACTTAAGGGCTCGAAGTTGCACACATTTGTTTGTGAGAACAACATTCCTTCTTTCTAAAGTCGCTATAGTATTCATCACAGTAACTTTATCTGTGTCTCAAAAAAAAAAAAAAAAAAAAAAAAAAACTGTCATCTGTACATGTGCTCTTATTATGATGTTTCTTATTTGGTGACAGCTTTTCCAGAGTTTCCAGAGATTTCATATGTAGTTCTCGTTTCTTATACCGTTTGGTTCTGTCTTCCGTTGTGGGTGACACATTGACAGTCGCACTACTGCACGGCAAATTGCGCGAAGGAACTGCATCTGGCTTGAGCATTCTTTTTCGGGGCAAATTAAGCAATTCAGACTGTAAATCCCTTATATAATCTGTTTCTGCGAAATGGCGAGAACATATTCTTGCATGCAACATTCGTCAAAACCACATAATTTCCACAGACACTGCACTTGCAAAATTCAGCAATGACACCCAATGATTACAAAAATTTTGTAGATAATTTACGGTTACTCATTTTCTGAACCAGAATTTTCGCAGTAAAAACAACTGACTCATCCGTAATGAACAGCATGAGAAATCAAGGCCTCATAAATCACGACCACACTGTCTTTCCCTCAACATTTCGACAACCATAGTTTTTGTAATGTTTCATTACGTGGGAAACTGTGATACATTACGTCAGTTCCCTTTGTGCTCCAGTTGTAGGAAAAACAGCCTGTTACAGCACAGCCTGGAATTGTAAAAATTATTTTTCTCACTCACTTGTAGATTCTCCAATAAGAATTTCACAGGACGAACCATAAACTATAGAGCTGGCGAACACAATGTTGATTCCACCTGTCCACTATCGCTAACTATTTCAGTTCCGAATCAAATATCAATTACAGCAAAAACCGTTAACACTCCCGAATTCCGAATGTTTCCGCTGATGACTGAGTACCTCAGAAGAAAGAACTCAATAAAAATACTCCTTCAAACACAAAACAACACAAGAAAAACAATCTCACACAATTCGAACTGTGTACTGTTTGGCATAGCTGCTTCCACCATGACGTCATGCGCACAACTGAGAAAACACGTTGCTTTCTGCACATAGCTTTCTGCGCCCCCCTGAGTACAACCATTAACGCTCGAAAACAATAACAAAAACGATTGGAAAAACTAGTATCGATAGTAGATACAGGGTAGAAAACACTGCAGCGATAAAACAATAGAAGCATGAAATAATATACAACACAGTCTAATATAACAGTCGCGACACTTCGCCTCGATTTTGTTGCCTACAGCGCCAGCAGCGCCCCAAGCGGCTGGTAGGTTACACTGTGAGTTCGGCGCGATCGTGAAGGAGAATAGTGGTTGTTTATTTTGATTTTTACAATGGCTTTTACTGGCGGGAGCGTTTGTAGCGCAATAAATTGCACCAACAACAGAAAGAAGACACCAAAGCTGTCTTTTTTTAGGTTTCCTAAGGATCCTGAGAGGTATAACCATCATGTTACTAAACTGTATCGTCAGGATTCACTTGCAAACTATATGTGTATAAATGATGAATGTTTCGTTTTAGGAGCAGAAAATGGCTTGTTAATAGCAGGCGAGAAGACCTCATGAAGAAAGACCCAGTGTACCTGTATAGTAATATTAGGTTTTGTTCGCTACATTTCGAACAAAACCAGTTCATGAACGCAGACAACAACAAACTCGTGTGGAATGCAGTACCCACCCTGTTTGACATTCCAAATAAGCCACCTCAGCTGACGATGAAGAGGAAACTGCCACAAAGATTCGACAGTCAATCTAAAGCAGTAAAACAGTCCTATGACACAGAAGCAGCTGGTTCAGCTCACCATGTATCAGTGCCAGATTCGTGTGAATCGTCAACACAGACCTGCTTTGACGATGAAGTGGTTAGATTAAGTGCAGCTGTTCGTGTCTTGCAAAAGCGTGTGAAGTGTCAGAATGTGCAAATCGCTAGACTTCGAGCGAAACTATTACGGGACAAGGAAAGTGCCTACAGACAGCGACAGAAATTGTATCAGAAGGAGCAAGTGAACAAGGACAAACGAATGTTAAAGACTATAGGATCCCGATATTTAAAAAAAGATGCCCTTGACTTGTTGTTAAGCCAGATTAGCATGCCATTGAAAGAGAAACGTGTGATGACATTATTTTGTCAGCACCTTCTTCACTGACAGATTGTTTGAAAATTATACAAATATTTGGTTTTTCGTGAAATGTAGTGTAATCAGCTCATTATAGTGTTTTCAGCATATTCTTCCCACTATTTGGCAGTTGCTTGTCCCACTTAGAATAATAAAAAGATGAAGGTCGTACTTGTGGCAACAGGCGAAAATGACAAACAAACGCAGTAGGCCTACAGAACGATAAACGAGCTGTCGATCGTTTTTGCAAGTAGAGGTACATGTCTGTGCTTCTGACATGTGAATCTGTGTGTTTATATTCTTTTGATATGAACGTGGTAAGCTGCAATTCTGTCCAATGTCACAAGTGTTTCTTCACGAATGTGTTGTAGCTTGCCACTCTATTCATGATTTTTGTCCGTGCTGGCGCTTATTTTAGAATCATTTTTAGAAACATATATGCCTTTTGATACCACACAAACCCTTGGAGGCAAGAAAATAACTCAAATAATGCGGAAATTACGTAGGAAATGGATGTAAACAAACATTATGCTTACGACGCGTCTGACGTTCACCTTACCTACCGCTTGGAGCGCTAGTGTCGCTCCATCTGTCAAACGGCAACAACTTTTACAGCAGTGAGTGTCGCGACTGTTATATTAGACTGTGATATACAAGGAGTAAAAGAATACTGTGCATTATCTCTGCATGGCGCAAAAAGGAAGGGGTGGCATTTAAATGGCAGATTGCGCAGAGCGCTCTCGAACAAATTGTAGTATTTATATGAAACAAAAACTTTTTCACACAGGAAAGACCAGGTATTTCAAATATGCTAAAATTTAAAAATCGAAATTTGGAAGCCCACTTCCCTTCCGTCTCCTCTTAAGAGGCAGAATTTGAAATATTCAGTTAACATTTAGGGGCTAAGGGTAGATTAAAGCAATACAGAATATGATGAAGAGTAGTTTGCGAGGAAACTTTTTCAAAATAGCCGATCACTCCAAACATGGAGATTTGTTGCTATTCTCTGAGCGTCAGATGCAACTGAGCACAAAAAGTGACACTGAAGTCTTTGTTGTAGAAGCATCAACTCTTTTACTGTGAGTGAGGTTCTAGAATAGCACCTAAGTGATTGCTCTAGCCAGGATCTTTTACGTGTGGAAATGCATACCATGGCAAACACATACTTGAAGTCTGAAAATGCTCACCATGAAATGCGCTGCCCCTTCGTAGTGTACACAGTTTCAAGTGCCTCATAGGTCACATAACATTGTGTGGGTGACTCCAATGTCTGTCAACTACCATCACACAATGGCACGTACCATATAGGTGGCATATATATTTATGTACTCTTGTGACTCTAATTTCAATCATTTTGATTCACACGTTGGGGATAAACATACAAGATGACTGCTCTTTGAGCTCGAAGAAGTTGAGTCTATATAGATTCTATTTTTTGTGGACTGGCAAGACAGCCAATCCACGAGGACGGGAGGCTGAAGGGCATGCGTTTAAGCTCACGCAGGATGGCGTGAGGTCTGGAAAATGACAAGGAATTGAGACTAGCAAAAATGGTACAAAGCTGCTGGAATACTTAACTTTAATCTTTAATTGGTGGACATTGGTCTGACGGTACATGCATCACAAGATAAATAGCAATTGATAATTGCGCCTTGCTAGGTCGTAGCAAATGACGTAGCTGAAAGCTATGCTAACTATCGTCTCGGCAAATGAGAGCGTAATTTGTCAGTGAACCATCGCTAGCAAAGTCGGCTCTACAACTAGGGCGAGTGCTAGGACGTCTCCCTAGACCTGCCGTGTGGCGGCGCTCGGTCTGCAATCACTGATAGTGGCGACACGCGGGTCCGAAGTATACCACTGGACCGCAGCCGATTTAAAGGCTACCGCCATGCAAGTGTGGTGTCTGGCGGTGACACCACACTATTTATGCAAAAACATTCCCATAACCAACTTGCAGAGGGATAATGCCTTTACATGAGCAGCCAGTTGGCCATCACATCTGAGGGCTGCTGCTTGATAGAAAAGTGGAAACTCCATGTACAGACCATTGTCATCTATATCCCAGTCCTTTCCATAAGATTAGCTTGGATTCAGTTTTTCTCCCATAGACCCAAAAATAAGATGAGTCTCCTGGGTGCAGAATAAGTCAGAAAGTATAACACAAAAAACAGAAAACATTTAAATATAACATCAACTTCCCTGATAAATTGTAAGAATACTGTCAAAAGATGTGAATAAATTACAGGAAACTGGAACGGCTAATATTTACTGAATTAGTACATTGTCAGAATGAAACATAGTTATGCACTTCTAATAAATTTACCATACACAAAATACATAACCTTGACTGCTGTGACCAATGCTGTCAAAACTTAAATCTAACAGACATTTTTACTTGAGCTGGTATAACATTCCCTGTTAAGATATTCGTCTATAGAGGAAAAGGAGATGCCTATCAAAAATCCTTTCATACTCTTTAAACTGTGCTTTATCAGAAACCAACTCTTTAATGGGTGCTAGGAATTTTTAGAAAATGTGTGTTCATGAATATTGGACCTTTTTTGGACTGACGTAAGTGATTTTAGGTCTTCATGTAGATTGTTCTTATTCCTAGTACTGATGCTATTGTAACCTCCTCAATGTTTGTTTCTGTATGAAATTTAACCCAAATTTACCTCCCACTCTATAAAAACTCCACATATTTACCAAATATATACACCTACAAACTGTTTCCATGTTGTGAGTATACTTGTACAATAATTTTGGAGCAAACAGAAAGTAATACATATGGAACTGTAACTGGTCTGAATTAAACTTGTCTTTATATTATTAGCAACTGAAGTAAAACAATTATCTGGCTCTAATAGAGATTTCCACTTTTCTCGTGTCTGGACAGCATTGTGCCAGATTTCTCGAATGCACAACAGGAAACAGGAGGCAGGCAGTAGCTAAGCTAGATTTCTAATTCTAAATAAACATCCGATCTGTTGCAAACCACATGGTGCAATGTGGCAACATGTAGTGATAAACCTTCCTTAAACAGTGGTATGGGGAGAGTAAGTGTTCCTATAAAACGATATTCCAAGATGACGATTTTAGAATGAAGTATGTATTAAAAAGGCAGAGTAAAACTTTGCGCTAACTTCACACATGACATTGGTGTCAACAATACCATGCTTAAAAAAGTGAACAATGATTTGAAAAGGGCTCAATGTTAACAGAGTATTTCTAAAAGAATCAAGGAACTTAATCAGTTGATATCACAATGCATGACTCAGGGAAATGTGGTGTTCTTTCTCTCAGCTCTGAGCAACTTAACAAGCTGAAAATAATTATTCTAACAAATTAGGCGCAAAGTGCTACAGTCTTACTGCAAACCTTTTCTCTTAGAAAAAAATAATAACTCTATTAAAAAATTATATTCCTTTCGCCTTTCCATGTGTGCATCATATTCACCCTTGCTGTCCTTTACAATAAATATTCCTTCATCTCACAGATATGATCACAAGTCAACACAGCACTGCTCAACATGTCTATCATCTAGCACACTTCAATTAAGAATGAATCACACTGCACAGAGACAACGACTGTGCCATAACAATAACAAAGATAGTTTAACAAAAACAGAACATTCTCTCTGTCTCTGGTGTGCGGATCGATAACTTATATAAAAAAAAACAAAATGACATGCTCACCTTACATATCCTCCATCTTCCCTAAGTAGGATTTTGCACAAGGGTCATTTCAGATAGGAATGGGACGAGGACAGGACAAAATTTTAAACATTATGGATAGGAACAAACAAAACATGTTAGACATACAAAGATAAATATTGCTTTACAAGAATATGAATAAAGAAACTACAAGTAAAAAATATTTACAAAATCAAGAACACGAGAATGAAGTACTCAATAGAATTCACCACAGCAAGCTTATCATGTTTCATGATGTCATTGAGAACATTCTGCTCAGGACTATTTTGAAAGTTTATATGTCACGTTTTATATCGTATTAAGTAGTATTGGTGACCTACACTATTTTTGTAGCACAAAGGAAGTAGATTATAGTGTCTATATCACACAAGGCCTACATTTCCGAAGCACAGTTACATGTGGCGGTAGTAATTTGCATGATGAAAGTGGGCACAAACGACTAAACCTTCTTCAGTTCATTGGAATTATGCCACTGTTGTGAGAAGTTGTATGGAACCAGACTCAGTGAAACATAGCACAGTTCTCGGCTGAGAACCCCACACATGTGCAAACTGTAAAATCCCTAGTAGTATCTCCCTGAAGACGACTTTGGATCTGTCAATAACTGCAAAGCCATCTTGTAGTAGCGAAGACTTCCTTGCAAGTCATTTACAGCTTGTGCCAGTGAAGTACGTCAACATTTGGCAGAAGATGTTTCAGTATGTGATCAGTAAATACATTTCATCTGCCCTGGCAAATCTGAATTTGTTGTGGTGAATGGCGGATTAATTACAATTTGTTACATTTACAATATACAGTTACCAATATTAAGACAGGAGTAATAAGATTTTACATTGTTATACATATAGACTGCACATGTAGTGCAATGGTAACAACAGATTTCTATGTCTATAAAAAAAATGAGAAAAAATGATGTGGTTTCACAATAACGAATTACAGAAACATTAGACAAGTAAATCATGTGAAACAGAGCACAGTAATAGGAATGATAAGAAACAATTATTATATGTGTACAGAATGACCTACAGAAAAATCCTAAATCAATCGAAATAAATGTGTATGCATGAAATCAGTAACACATGAGGATATTGGTCACACACACATATAAGGAAGACATAAACATGTAACTAGGAAATACATGAATTCGGTTCACATCAAAGAATAGTTCATACAGTCAGTCAAATGTCAGCCTATTATTATACCTAGCATGGGTAGTAATTAGCATGTTGTGAATTCTGATTTATCCTTTAGTTTGTGCACCTCTTAATCATTTTAGCCATGATTTAATCAAACTTTCAATAAATACAGCCATTTACATTACCTCATTTCTCGTTTCTGTCACATATCACACATATTTTTATAAGTTCATATTATTTAGCTCCATTGCTCTACCTAACCGTTTCTCATATTTGCCCTACCTAGCCATATTTTATCAGATATATACCCTATCTAATCATTTCATCTCAGATTCATCTTTGTAGCCAATTTCTTTCCTCTTGTATATGTTCCTTTCTTACCTTTCTCTCTATTCTTTCTCCTTACATATCTTTCATGACCTATGAGAGCTCACTACAGTGCTATACCTAACACAATTATTATACTAATGACGCCACACAATATAGTAACATACTACCTGCATGACCCTTTTCTTTTGGCTTTGTCCTTATCTATCCATGTCATTTTCGCCTCCAAAATTTCCTGAACACCTAGACTGATTGACAGTATTGTCATGACATTGTTTCATACATATGTAAAGTTTATCTGTTAGACAAAGATTAATTTTATAGAATTCAGTAGAAGTTAAATTTTGTGTGCATGTAGCTATATAAAAATCAGAAAAAGATCATTCATTAATACAAACAAGAAAATAGACACTTCCACAAAGACAAGTCACAAAAATTCAGTGAGGCACCATTTGGTAAAAGATTGCAGTGCAGTACAGAGTAGCAATCAATGCTGAGCCAAATCTTTGCAAAACATTTTCCCTACGCAAAAGATGACAAAAACGTACACTCCTCGAATTACTGTAAAGTTTGCATAACAGTTACATGTTGTGTTGTTCTGACGAAAAAAAAGACAGTATATGGTTAGTAAAAAGGTTCAATAATTTGCATGAGATAATTATAAACTCCACATTAAAGAAATAACAGTGTTGTCTCAAGTCATGTTACCTACATTCACTATTTTCAGGTAGCCAGATCGTTCCAGAAACTTAAATTTTATGCATGTAAACACAGAAAAAATCCATGTGGTATAAAAGTTGACTATAACAATAAAGAGCCATCACTGACTCACTCTTTCTCTACATTAATAATCATAATTATTGCTTCATTCTGTTACAGGGCCTATGCATCGAGTATCTCATGATTATCATCCCACGTATTCCAACCAACATAAATCTCAGTATTCTAATATAACATTAATCATATTCAATGTCTTTGTCTCAATATACATTTCAAATAACAGTTCTCTGGTCTGTTTCCGTTCACTTATTTCCATATAAACAACATCTCGCTGCTATAATTGTTAATATTTCACTACCTCACGATAGTGTCTGAAAAACTTTCTACATCAGAAATACCTATTACTCTTCGTTCAAGACAACAACACTATTACTATCCTAACAGTCTGTATATTTCATCAAAACTGGTAGAAAAATTATATGCCTCTTCATTATCTCACTGTGTATAGCCAAAGATATTCCTCAAGTGAACAACACATTGCTGATAACGTGTGTATCCTGTCAGACTGGTTTAAAAATACTGTCAGTATTCGTTCTATTAGAAATTATTTGTTCTTATTCGGATTCTAGGTGAAATTTCGAAGTTCGTATCAGGTTTTGTTTAGCGTACGCGTCGTGGTAGCAAATCGCTCTTTCTGTTACGTGATAAATTAAGTTTGTTGCGCAACGAAAGTCTTCCGATTCTAGTCAAAAGTTGCCTGTCGCGCGACGGGAGTCGCCTTGGCACATGGTGTCATAACATTGTTTATCGGTAACTGATGCTGCGCACCGTAATGCAAGAAATATTTTAAAAAGAGGTGACATGTATTTCTATCATTTGGGCACAACTTCAGCAAATATAATTAGTCTATATATGGTTTGACACGCGAAAAGTGGGAGTATTTAGAGGGTATAAACACGGGCGATGCACTTGAATGCAATATTATGGAAACGAAAGAAGACGTAGATGAAGATGAGATGGCATATATAATACTGCATGAAGAATCTGACAGTACTGAAAGATCTAAGTCGAAACAAAACCATGTGAATAGACAAATTACATTAGAACTACTGATAGCCTTAGGAGAGCTAGCTATTACGAAACTCTTCCATCCAGTGAGCAAGATGAGTGAGACAGGTGAAATGCATTTTGACTTCAAGAAGAATATAATAATTAAAATTTCAAAGAAAGCCAGTGTTGATAGGTGTGAAAATTACCGAACCATCAGCTTAATATGTCTCGGTTACAAAATACTAACACGAATCGTTACAACCGAATGGAAAAACTGGTAGGAGCCGACCTCAGGAAAACCAGTTTGGATTCCATAGAAATGTAGCAACACGTGAGGCATTACTGACCATACGACTTATCTTAGAAGATAGGTTAAGGAAAGGGAAACCAACGTTTATAGAATTTGAGCCTTAGAGAAAGCTTTTGACATTGTTAACTGGAATATTCTCAAATTCTGAAGGTGGCAGAGATAAAATACAGGGAGCGAAAGTCTATTTAAAAGATGTACAAAAACAGATGGCAATTATAAGAGTCGAGGGGCACGAAAGGGAAGCAGTAGTTGAGCAGGCACTCAGACAGGGTTGTAGTCTATCCCTGATGTTATTCAATCTGTATATTGAGCAAGCAGTGAAGGAAAAAAAGAAAAATTAAAAGTGAGAAATAAAATCCAAGGACAAGAAAGAAAAACCTAGGGGTTTGATGATAACATTGTAATTCTGTCAGAGACAGCAGAGCAGTTGAATGGAATGGAAGTGTCTTGTAAGGAGGATATAAGATGTACATCAACGAAAGCAAAACGAGGATCACGGAATGTGCTCGAATTAAATCATGTAATGCTGGGGGAATTAGATTAGGATATGAGACATTTAAAGTACTAGATGAGGTTTGCTATTTCGGGAGCAAAATAACTGATGATGTTCGAAGTAGAGAGGATTTAAAATGTGTACTGGTGATGCTAAGGAAGCCTTTCTCAAGAAGAGAAATGCAGAAGCTTAAATGGGTAGATCACGTAACTAATGAAGAGGTTGTTGTTGCTGTTGTGGTCTTCAGTCCTGAGACTGGTCCGATGCAGCTCTCCACGCTATTCTATCCTGTGCAAGCTTCTTCATCTCCCAGTACCTACTGCAACCTACATCCTTCTGAATCTGCTTGGTGTATTCATTTCTTGGTCTCCCTCTTCAATTTTTACCCTCCACACTGCCCTCCAATACTAAATTGGTGATCCCTCGATGTCTCAGGACATGTCCTACCAACCGATCCCTTCTTCTAGTCAAGTTGTGCCACGAACATCTCTTCTCCCCAATCCTATTCAACACCTCCTCATTAGTTATGTGATCTACCGATCTAATCTTCAGCATTCTTCTGTAGCACCACATTTTGAAAGCTTCTATTCTCTTCTTGTCTAAACTATTTATCGTCCATGTTTCACTTCCATACATGGCTACACTCCATACAAATACTTTCAGGAACGACTTCCTGACACTTAAATCTATACTCGATGTTAACAAATTTTTCTTCTTCAGAAACGCTTTCCTTCCCATTGCCAGTCTACATTTTATATCCTCTCTACTTCGACTATCATCAGTTATTTTGCTCCCCAAATAGCAAAACTCCTTTACTAATTTAAGTGTCTCATTTCCTAATTTAATTCCCTCAGCATCACCCGATTTAATTCGACTACATTCCATTATCCTCGTTTTGCCTTTGTTGATGTTCATCTTATATCCTCCTTTCAAGACACTGTCCATTTCGTTCAACTGTTCTTCCAAGTCTTTTGCTGTCTCTGACAGACCTACAATGTCATCGGCGAACCTCAAAGTTTTTATATCTTCTCCATGGATTTTAATACCTACTCCGAATTTTTCCTTTGCTGCTTGCTCAATATACAGATTGAATAACATTGGGGACAGGCTACAACCCTGTCTCACTCCCTTCCCAACCACTGCTTCCCTTTCATGTCCCTCGGTTCCTCTAACTGCCATTTGGTTTTTTATACAAATTGTAAATAGCCTTTCGCTCCCTGTGTTTTACCCCTGCCACCTTTAAAATGTGAAAGAGAGTATTCCAGCCAACATTGTCAAAAGCTTTCTCTAAGTCTACAAATGCTAGAAACGTAGGTTTGCATTTCCTTAATCTTTCTTCTAAGATAAGTCGTAAGGTCAGTATTGCCTCACGTGTTCCAGTTTGTCTACTGAATCCAAATTGATCTTCCCTGAGGTCGGCTTCTACTAGTTTTTCCATTCGTCTGCAAAGAATTCGTGTTAGTATTTTGTAGCTGTGACTTATTAAACTGATTGTTCGGTAATTTTCACATCTGTCAACACCTGCTTTCTTTGGGATTGGAATTATTATATTCTTCTTGAAGTCTGAGGGTATTTCGCCTGTTTCATACATCTTGCTCACTAGATGGTAGAGTTTTGTCAGGATTGGCTCTCCCAAGGCCGTCATTGGTTCCAATGGAATGTTGTCTACTCCCGGGGCCTTGTTTCGACTCAGGTCTTTCAGTGCTCTGTCAAACTCTTCACGCAGTATCGTATCTCCCATTTCATCTTCATCTACCTCCTCTTCCATTTCCAAAGTATTGTCCTCAAGTACATCGCCCTTGTATAGACCCTCTAATTACTCCTTCCACCTTTCTGCTTTCCCGTCTTTGCTTAGAACTGGGTTTCCATCTGAGCTCTTGATGTTCTTACGTGTGGTTCTCTTATCTCCAAAGGTCTCTTTAATTTTCCTGTAGGCAGTTTCTTTCTTATCCCTCATGAGATAAGCCTCTACATCCTTACATTTGTACTCTAGACATCCCTGCTTAGCCATTTTGCACTTCCTGTCGATCTCATTTTTGAGACGTTTGTATTCCTTTTTGCCTGCTTCATTTACTACATTTTTATATTTTCTCCTTTCATGAATTACATTCAATATTTATTCTGTTACCCAAGGATTTCTACTGGCCCTCGTCTTTTTACCTACTTCATCCTCTGCTGCCTTCACTGCTTCATCCCTAAAAGCTACCCATTCTTCTTCTACTGCATTTCTTTCCCCCATTCCCGTCAATTGTTCCCTTGTGCTCTCCCTGAAACTCCGTACAACCTCTGGTTCTTTCAGTTTATCCAGGTCCCATCTCCTTAAATTCCCACCTTTTAGCAGTTTCTTCAGTTTTAATCTACAGGTCAAACCAACAGATTGTGGTCAGAGTCCACATCTGCCCCTGGAAATGTCTTATAATTTAAAACCTGGTTCCTAAATCTCTGTCTTACCATTATATAATCTATCTGATACCTTTTAGTATCTCCAGGCTTCTTCCATGTATACAACCTTCTTTCATGATTCTTAAACCAAGTGTTAATTATGATTAAGTTGTGTTCTGTGCAAAATTCTACCAGGCGGCTTCCTCTTTCATTTCTTAGCCCCAATCCATATTCACCTACTACGTTTCCTTCTCTCCCTTTTCCTGCTACCGAATTCCAGTCACCCATGACTATTAAATTTTCGTCAACCTTCACTATCTTAATAATTTCTTTTATTTCATCATACATTTCTTCAATTTCTTCGTCATCTGCAGAGCTAGTTGGCGTACAAACTTGTACTACTGTAGTAGGTGTGAGCTTCATATCTATCTTGGCCACAATAATGCGTTCACTATGCTGTTTGTAGTAGGTGTGGGCTTCATATCTATCTTGGCCACAATAATGCGTTCACTATGCTGTTTGTAGTAGCTTACCTGCATTCCTATTTTCCTATTCATTATTAAACCTACTCCTGCATTACCCCTATTTGATTTTGTGTTTATAACTCTGTAGTCACCTGACCAGAAGTCTTGTTCCTCCTGCCACCGAACTTCACTAATTCCCACTATATCTAACTTTAACCTATCCATTTCCCTTTTTAAATTTTCTAACCTACCTCCCCAATTAAGTGATCTGACATTCCACGCTTCAATTCGTAGAACGCCAGTTTTCTTTCTCCTGATAACAACATCCTCTTGAATAGTCCCCACCCGGCGATCCGAATGGGGGACTATTTTACCTCCAGAATATTTTACCCAAGAGGACGCCATCATCATTTAATCATACAGTAAAGCTGCATGCCCTCGGGAAAAATTACGGCCGTACTTCCCCTTGCTTTCAGCCGTTCGCAGTACCAGCACAGCAAGGCCATTTTGGTTATTGTTACAAGGCCAGATCAGTCAATCATCCAGACTGTTGCCCTTGCAACTACTGAAAAGGCTGCTGCCCCTCTTCAGGAACCACACATTTGTCTGGCCTCTCAACAGATACCCCTCCGTTGTGGTTGCACCTACGGTACGGCGATCTGTATCGCTGAGGCACGCAAGCCTCTCCACCAATGGCAAGTTCCATGGTTCATGGGGGGAGGTATCTAGAAATATTCCCTGTTTCAGTGAGCTACTATATATGTGGCTGAGAAAATTACTTAACTGTTGGGAATAAGTTTTAAGTACTCTGTTGGAAATGCCATCAATTCCACGTGAGCTTTTACTTTTGAGTGAATTTATTATTTTCCTAATTTCAGTAGGAGAGGTGGGTTGAATTTCAGTTTTATCAAATTGTGTAGGTATTGCCTCTTCCACATACTGCCTTGCTTTTTCTGATGAATAGCTGGTAGCTATTTTCTATACAACTGTTAAAAAATGATTTTAAAACTGTTTTCTACTTCTGACTTCTTGTTAACATACTTTTCATTGTGTTTGATAGAAATAGTCTTCCTGTGCTGTCGGTTGCCCTGTTTTCCTTTTCACAATATTCCAGATTGTTTTAATTTTATTATCAGATGTGCTACTCTCAGACATAATGCACATACTTCTGGACTTCTTAATAACTTTTCTTAATACAGTGCAGTAGTTTTTATAATGTTTCACTGTTTCAGGATCGTTACTCCTTCTAGCTATAAGATACATTCCCTTTCCTGTTTACAAGATATTTTTATGACTTTAGTAAGCTATGGCTTTTTACATGGTTTCTTACAATTATATTTCACTGTTTTCTTACAGAAACTGTTTTCAAATATACTCACAAAGGTATCACGAAGTAGGTTTAATTTTAATTTAGCATCATGTTCCCTGTACACCTCAACCCAGCATAACTGTTGCAAGCTTTCGCTAAAATTTTGAAGTGTTAAATCGTTAACTGAATGCACTATTTTGGAGGACTGTTTTGCATTACTGTATGGATCTATATCATATACTGTAACTAGCTGTCCATGGTGATCAGACAGACCATTCTTAACAGGAAAAGTTTTTATTTGGTTGAATTTATCTTGGTCTATGAAAACGTTATCTATCAGTGTCCTGCTTTCCTGTACCACCCGAGTAGGAAAATCAATAACTGATGTCAAATTGAAAGAACCAAGTAATACTTCAAGGTCAAGTTTTCTATGACTCTTTCAGAAAATCTACGTTGAAATCTCCACAAACAATAACTTGCTTTCCTTTGTCTGACAGGTAGCCCAACAAAGAATCCAAGTTTTCCAAAAATAGTTGAAAATTTCCCAGTGGGGACCTATTCGTGGCTACAATTATAAAAGTGCCTTTAATTAGTTTAAGCTCACATGCACATGCTTCTATGTGTTATTCTACGAAAAAATTTTTAGTTTCCAAATTTTTCACACTATGATTGAGTTTAACAAGTATGGCAACTCCTCCTCTCTCCATAGAGGAGCGCACACGTTAGTACCAGTTGCCCCTATTCTTTATCTGACAATACTAACACCCAACACATAGCCACAACTGCATGTTACTTTACTAATGTTATGGCTTCATCATCATTATCGAGATACATTCGATAATGGTGACGAATCCTAGGAGACTCTGCTGACACATCCTATGAAGCCATTCTCCAGCATTAGTTCATGGTGCACGACGCCGATCATCGAGGAGCGAATACACAAGTAATAGTACTACTTCTTTTCTTCTTCTTCTTCTTCTTCTTCTTCTTCTCCTAACATTACTAACACCCAAAACACACACAATTGCTTGCATGGATTGCGAATGTGATGTGTTCTTGTTAGTTTCTAGCAGTACTCGATGTGCAGGTCGAGTTGGACCAAATATTACTGGAGATAGGGGCCAGTAGGAGCCTGCTGACTGATTCGGACTCTGAGATTTTTGAACGTTCAGAGAAATACTGTAAACACCTACATATATTTTTATTTCTTCAATATTACACATGATACTCAATATTTTTCCTCCTTCTGTCTGTGCAGGTGATATAGAGAAATACTGCCTGGCAGACTTGCACCTGCAGCAGCAGCAGCAGCAGCTGGCCCACTTGTGATGGCACAGCCACGGTCAGGTGAGCATCAACAGATCAATGGAGCATCTGTGCTAATATTTAATCAGCCCACTTCGCCACTCATGATGATGATGATGCAGCACAGTCCATCGCCCACGATGACGACGAAGATGCAGCTGCGTCTGTGGATTATGTACCATTTTCTGGCTACGCAGCAACCTGTTTCGCAGATTTGCCGCTGCTGGTCGCTCTTGTATGCATCAACAGCTGTACATGCAGCAGCCCAAGTCGCTGCTGCCCATGTGTACCCACAGGCAGCTGTGCAGAAGCCGCAGCAGCAGCCAGGTCCATCGATATCTCCAGTGCTGTCCAGGCCGTCGACGTCGCAGGCCCATCTGTGGCATGGCAGAATGAATACATCTCTTTTCCTATGGTGTGGCAACGCTCTGTGCCCTGAGTCATCATGTAAGCGTCGTCGAAGCACACCACAACATCAGGCTGGGTATAGCAGCAGCAGCGATCACGCTGTTTCAGATTGCCAAGTAAGTCCTGTGGCTGCACTGGATTGCCCAGTGGGCGCTGGCAGCTCACTGAGCATCCTGCAGAAAAGGTCGACATATGTAATCCCTCCACTGTATTAAATTTAGCCCAAATTTACCTCTCACACTATACAAAATCAGCGTATTACCAAAACTATGCACCCAAAAACATTTTTCCATCATCTGAGTAAACTGTTATGATATCCTTTCAACAAACAGAACCTAATTTGAATCGAACTGTAACTGGCCTGAACACAACGCAACTGAAGTAAAACAGTTATCTGGGCCCCATCAAATTTTCTTGGTAACATTGTTGCAGATTTCTCGAAAGTACAACAGCAAACAGCAAGCAAGATGCAGCTAAACTAGATTTCTATTTCTAAATAAACAGTCAAACTGTTGCATACCATATGGTGCAGTGTGGTGCGCATAATTGTAAACCTTCTTTAAACATTGGGATTGGGAGAGTAACTATTCCTACGAAATGATAATCCAAGACAACGATTTCAGAATGAAGTATGTATTCAAAAAGACAGAGTAAAATTTAATGTGATCTTCAGACCCAACATTGGTATGAAAAATACTATGCTTAACGAAACAGCTTAGTCAATTGATATCTCAATGTGTGACTCAGGGAAGTGTGGTGGCCTTTCTCTCTCCTCTGAGCAAGTTAACTAGCTGACAATAAGTATTCTAACAGATCAGGTGCACAGTACTGCAGTCTTACCTCAAACTTCTTCTCTTCAATAAAAACGTAGCGCTTTCCGATTGGCCTTCCAGTTCTGATTTTTCATTGGTCGCTTGGTTACAGCTGGGACGACGTGGTGGGGATAGTTCAAAACCTGTGTCGTTTCTGTTCTCGCCGCAGTCTGATACACTCTTGTCTTAAGTGTGGTATGTGGAGGAGGATATTAGTGTTTAACGTCCCGTCGACAACGAGGTCATTAGAGACGGAGCGCAAGCTCGGGTGAGGGAAGGATGGGGAAGGAAATCGGCCGTGCCCTTTCAAAGGAACCATCCCGGCATTTGCCTGAAGCGATTTAGGGAAATCACGGAAAACCTAAATCAGGATGGCCAGAGACGGGATTGAACCGTCGTCCTCCCGAATGCGAGTCCAGTGTGCTAACCACTGCGCCACCTCGCTCGGTGTGGTATGTGATGGATGCATTCAGTAGTGCTGTGTTGACTAGTGATCATATCTGTTGGATGAAAGACATTTATTGCAAATACAATTTTTTAAGCAAAGAAGTATGAGGTAAGACTGCAGCACTGCGCACCTAATCTGTTAGAATACTTATTGTCAGCTAGTTAACTTGCTCAGAGATGAGAGAAAGACCACCACATTTCCCTGAGTCATGTGTTAAAATCTCAACTGATTAAGTTGTTTGATTTGTGTAGAAATTCTCTGTCAATGCTGTACCAATTGATTCTAAAATCGCCGCGGTTTAAAGAAGGTTTACCATTATGCGTTACCAAATTGCATCATATGGTACCTATGCAACACTCTGAATATTCATTTAGAAATAGAAATCTGCTTGCTCTTTGCTGTTGTGCTTTCGGAAAATCTGCAACAATGTTGTTAAGACCCAAAAAAGCGAAAATTTTTATTAGACTCAGATAATTGATTTACTTCAGTTGCGAATTTATTATAAAGACACGTTGTATGCTGACCAGTTACAATTCGATTCAAATTAGGTTCTGTTTAGTCAAAGGTTATCACTCTAAATGAAACTTCCTGGCAGATTAAAACTGTGTGCCCGACCGAGACTCGAACTCGAGACCTTTGCCTTTCGCGGGCAAGTGCTCTACCATCTGAGCTACCGAAGCACGACTCACGCCCGGTGCTCACAGCTTTACTTCTGCCAGTATCTCGTCTCCTACCTTCCAAACTCATTCTGGAAACATCCCCCAGGCTGTGGCTAAGCCATGTCTCCGCTATATCCTTTCTTTCAGGAGTGCTAGTTCTGCAAGGTTCGCAGGAGAGCTTCTGTAAAGTTGGAAGGTAGGAGACGAGATACTGGCAGAAGTAAAGCTGTGAGCACCGGGCGTGAGTCGTGCTTCGGTAGCTCAGATGGTAGAACACTTGCCCGCGAAAGGCAAAGGTCTCGAGCTCGAGTCTCGGTCGGGCACACAGTTTTAATCTGCCAGGAAGTTTCATATCAGCGCGCACTCCGCTGCAGAGTGAAAATCTCATTCTGGAAACATCCCCCAGGCTGTGGCTAAGCCATGTCTCCGCTATATCCTTTCTTTCAGGAGTGCTAGTTCTGCAAGGTTCGCAGGAGAGTTTCTGTAAAGTTTGGAAGGTAGGAGACGAGATACTGGCAGAAGTAAAGCTGTGAGCACCGGGCGCGAGTCGTGCTTCGGTAGCTCAGATGGTAGAGCACTTGCCCGCGAAAGGCAAAGGTCTCGAGTTCGAGTCTCGGTCGGGCACACAGTTTTAATCTGCCAGGAAGTTTCATATCAGCGCACACTCCGCTGCAGAGTGAAAATCTCATTCTGTTATCACTCTAGTTTACTCAAAGATGGATATCAATTTGTGGGCAATTTGTGGGAGGTAAATCTGGGAAGAATTTTATACAGAAACACATAATGGGAAGCTTCCATATGTCGGCCTCTCTGCCAGGATAGTTCGTTTGTTATTTTGGTAATATATAGTCAGATAGGGTTGGATTTCATGAAAGCAAAAAATACCGATTCGCTAATTTTACTAATGTTGTACTTCTTTTTCAGGCAATTCATTTAAAATTTTGTGTTGAGTTTGTGAAATTTTGTATTGTGTGATGATTATAGTTTTTTAATTGCGTAAACAATTGGCATAATAGTAATGATTCTATGTGGATTTCGTGCGTTATTGAGTATTTCCTTGCATTATAGTGCAGGTCTTCTTTTGTTTGTTTGGTTACTGTAGCAATTTTGTTTTTTCCCATAGCGCAAGACGACAGCGGGTGCTGCAGAATAGTAACTTGGTACAGAGTGAATAAACCACACTGAGCAATTAGCAACTACCAATAGTTTACATGTCACTGCACGAAATAGCGTGGATCCACAATTATTAAGCAATTTAGAGAACAATTATGAGACGGCAAATTCTGAAACTGAATCCGTCGGCTATAAGTCGCCACAGTTCAGAGGAAGTTTATTAAAGTAGCCTCAGTAGTGCGAAATTTTATAACTGGTAACAGACACATAAGAATCAAGTCTCTGTAAGTCCATCTTTCCAGAGAGCGTTGCGTGACTCAGCTGTTCAGTACAGAAGCTCAGGTCAAATCAAACATCTTTCAGCTGTGTAACTTCCAAACTGTTGTATTATTAGGATACTAGTTTCGGAGATTTACTATGCCATCTTCAGGTCCCTTAACCATATCAGATCGTGAAGACGATTGAAACGATTGCTATATCTAGCAGGAATCTACAGATACCAGTCTTGGACTGCTGATCCCTATTTTGAACGGAACTGAGGTTGGAATCATCCTACACGTCCGTCAGGGGGCCTGCAGCCAAAATGGTAGCCAAATAAAATAACAGTTTGGATATTAGATGGCTTGAAGGTGTTTGATTTGATATGAGAGTCAGGTTTTGTGCCAGCACAACAGACATCACCTTCATTGAACAATTATATGGAACCACACTGCATGAATCCTACAAATTTTCTAGAGTCGATTCTACAGATGCTTAAACGTAAGATGAAATGAGTAAGAAAAACGAAAAATCACTGGAAGATAACAGGAAATCACAGGGAGAAAATAAAATATCACTTAAGGAAGAAATAAAAAATCACAGGAAGAAAATACTAAATTACTCATGGAAGAAATTAAAAATGATCTTCAACCCATAATCAACAGTTTAGCAACTAGAGTATGTGACCTTGAAACAGAACACGAAAACAAACTAGCATAATGACAAGGAGAATTGTTAGCAAAAACGAGCACTAGTTCCAAGTGCAATAGCAGCAGATAAAAGTAGGAAGTGGACAGCTTAACACAATGGTAATAGAAATTGGCGAACAAGTGGAAACTGTGACATTAAATTCTAAAGAACAAAAGAACAGTTAAGCACAATTAAAGAAAAAGTTGGTGACCAGACAATGAAAATGGCAAATTTGTCAACCAGTGCAGATAGAAATTCAAATGACATGACGCCATTACCATTTACAGACACAGCAGAATATCAGTCATTAATAAATTTTAAAGATAACTCGGAGAAAATCAATGGGGAAAACTAGCACTACAGGTATGCTATGAATGAAAATGTTGAAAGTATTGAAAGAAAGCTTAACCGTGAAAACCAAACGGATGAATTTGAATGTTTACAATTCGTATTCAGAAAACTTTGGTGACAATACAAATTTATGGCGTTTAAATAATTTTCCACCAGAATAGTACCACACATCCAGATATGACAATGAATCGCTGACGTGATGCTGTAGAGAATAATCTGGTTCACATGAAAATGGAAATTTCTTTTACAAACACTTTCTGACTGTCCGTAAATTTAAAGTTTTCAGCACTTACAGTAACTAAATTGACTCCTAAGCTTGGAATGATCAGTTCCTATATTCTTTACCACAAAATTGGACATTTGAATACGAATTAGAATTTCTCTGTGCTTACTTCGAAATTGAATCTGCAGCACGAGTGCGCTCAACAGTGAGAGGCCACCAAAGCGTAAATGATTTCTACTGAGCATTTTTGTCAACCTACTGATTTGCAGGCCACACAGGATCAGGTAAGACCAAACATTATAATGTTACAGAACTTTGAACAGTCTGACTTCTCTAGCCCAGCAAAATACTTTGAAGACATGGAGCGCATCTGGTGGCAAATATTCTTCCAATGGTTCATAGGAGTTTCCTATTAATGGCCACCCACTAATGTGCTGGCATCAAGCAGCTCGAGCAGACAATGGCTAGAGGATGAGAGCTGGCTGCATATAGGCTTGTGCCCATTCTAGTGTGATATCATCAGTTTGTTGAGTCTTGCCCATCCGAGATCTGACTATTATTGTTGACTACCACCCATACGACCGAGCTACATTGGTGACCATTGCAGATCTGCTGCTGGGAAACGACCTGGATCTTCCCATAGCCTCGCCAACTTTGGATCAATCACACTAGACATAGCGGACGCAGTGATAGCTAGAAGGAATTAAATGTTCTGGAAGAGATGTATACCTCAGTTCATGTATTAGACGCTTGGACAATTTCCATATACAGAGAGCCTAGTGTGTATTATTGGATGCAGATGGTTTTGAACAGCTGTCAGTTCCAGAAACGTATTGAGGAGGCTCCAAGAATTATATTTCTGGTACTCAGTGGACTGCTCAGGTAACATATAGTGAGTACTTACTAGAACGCTGTAAGTAGAGGAGGAGGAGGATGTGAGTGAATAAAACACAGTTTCAAAAGAAGACACTATCATTTACTGATAACCCATCATAAAAGTATTTCTACATTTTCTGAAGTACAGACATAATCATTCATGTGTCCATATTTTTTCCTGATTGTCTGAATAGCTGGACATTTATAATCTTCAAGGTTCCATATTGAAGCACTTTCCCAACTTTTTCACGACCTTCGGAGTAAATAATGTTGACTTCACTTCTTCATGCTGCAGTCCATCATTGTCATACCGCTTTGTGCATTAAGCAGATTGTTGACAGGTGAGTCTTGACACTCCGCACTGCTTTAAGCGGCTTGCGTGAAGCAACGATTGTTGAGAACATTTCAAATATTCATCAACTGTTTTCGAATGCAAGAAATGCAACATCTTTGAACACTAATTGTCCACATTCGTTGTAAAAACCTTGCACATCTGTGATGATGCTCACACGTTGAGGTGCCATCTTGGAATGCCTCTGGTGTTAAGCAATACCACCACACTTAAACTGTTCGCTCCGCATTTCCTGTGAGAGGTGAATGACTAATCATAAGGTCATGCAACAACGATGTGTACACCTGTGTTTAGTGAGAAATTATCTGATTATTCATACAAATTCTGGGTGGATACCTGTAGGACGTGCCTTGATACATCTGTTTTACTTCCAGTAATCAGTCACAGCAGCTGGGGCAAATTCCTTAAGCTTACGTGTACTGAGCATGCATCCAAATTCATCGCCCTCATAGTAAGAAGAAAACAAAATATCGAGTAAATATGATACAGTATGCTGATATTGTCACTGTTCCAGTCAACTTGTAGATTATTGTATGGGTAATATGCTGAATTCAGGAACACTTTTCCATTCGTTATGTCGCATTTGTCTAATACGCTGGAATCCTTAGTTACATTCTCTCACCTGTCTGCCTGAAACCCCAGAATAATGAATCGAAGCATTTATAGTTGAACAGATATCTTAATCACTATCTTAATCGACGACTTAATCTCTTGAAGTCGTCGGCAGAGCTGAATACTTGTAAAGCTCCCACGAATGGAAACTTAATGGTAGTTGAACTCCAGAGTTTAAGACACGTAAAAGTCTCCATGATGGCTCACTTATTGTCCTCAAACAACCTCATAAGCAATTTGAGAGGTATGCAGGTACTAAAATGATTACTTTTCGATTCATCAATGGACCATCCTGCGTTTTGTAGAATATTCAGGTCCGCATTTGATGTATTGATGTTTTTCAGATTTTACTTGTCCAGTCTCCTCTGCTGCCTTAAGAATACCGTCGTAACTCTTGAAACAGAAGGCGAATGCATTACACTAAGTCGCGATGTTTGTTGCTGGAATGCCTCCATCAATCTTCATGAATGTGCCTTTCGAGTATAGGAAACTGTTGCTCGGAACTGTTAAATTATCTTGATGCAGAATTAGTATTCGTATCTTGACGTTATTATTGAATGTTGTCAAAGCGAAAGGTCTGTGAGATATGTATTCCCGATGAGTGATTCGTTCATCGTATTGAACTGGAGTTGTTTAGAGTGACACCATTGTGAGATTCGAATCCTATAGACTTAACTCATAACTCTGATGTGTTATCGCCTTGTCCTGTTGCTGCAGAGTAGTGTACTGAATGGGATGTGGTTTATTTTATACTTTATTCCCACAGTGTTGCTGCTTCAAATGAAGATGAACCGCTATATCATCTCCTCAAAAAGCAACTAATTTCGCATCCTGGATAACGATGCTCAGCTCAAGATTCTCTAATGTCTGAACAGTCACTGAAAGATATTTTGGACAGCTGTGAACCTCAGTGAGTTTGTCGCGAAAACATACTTGACCTCTTTCCAACATATAATCCTGTGAAAATAGGGAGCATCAGGCTGATAAAGGGATTAGTGACCATAAGGTCATTGTAGCCAGACTAAATACTGTAACATCAAAACCCACAAGAAATAAATGCAAGATACATCAGTTCAAAAAAGCAGATATTAAGTTCGCCTGATACCTTCCTAAGAGACAGTCTCCACTCTTTCCAATCTGTCGCTGTAAGTATAGACCAGATATGGTTTAAATTCAGAAAATAGAATAGGTGGCAATTGAGAGATATATGCCAAATAAACTAACAAGAGGTGCTGCTGATCCACCATGATGCTCAAAACAAATCAGAACACTGTTGCAGAATCAACGAAAAAGGCAGTCATCTTTCAAAGAACGCAAAACACCTGAGACTGGCAACTTAGCGTGAACTTCAATGCAAGATGCTTTTAATAGTTTCCACAAAGAAACTCTGACTGGAAATCTGGCAGAAAATCCAATTCTGGTCGTATATAAAATACACCAGTGGAAAGACACAATAAATACCCTCACTGCGCGATAAAACTGTTGATGTTAGGGGTGACAGTGCCACTAAAGCAGTGTTACTAAACACAGTTTTCCGATATTCCTTCACCATAGGGTACGAAAGAAATGTTCTTAAATTCGAATCTGAAACAATAGCTGCCAACATGATAAACTTACAAGTAGATATCCTCGGTGTAGCAAATCAGCTTCAGTTACTTAATAAAGGGAAGGAATCTGGTCCAGATTGTATACCACTCAGGTTCGTTTCAGAGTAACCTGATACAATAGCTCCCTACTTAGCAGTCATAAGTGCACTGGCACAGGCACAGAGAGACGACGAAGAACTCCTTGCCTATGTTAAAGACACGGCTTCCGCATTGCAACTGAAACTCGTCGATGTTCCGGGGGAAGATACACAGCTATACTGCGACGTTTCTCGCGGCCGACCTCGTCCCTTTCTGACGCCGGCTTTTAGAAGACAAGCCTTTGATATAGTACATGGATTGTGCCATCCCGGGGTACGCCCGACATTCCGCCTAGTATGGCAACGTTTCGTGTGGCCAGGCATGCAAAAAGACTGCCGCGAGTGGGTCCAATCTTGTCTTCAGTGCCAACGCTGCAAGATTAACCGCCATGTACACGCACCGATCGGCGATTTTCCGGATACCACCGCCCACTTTGCCCACGTTCATTTAGATGTAGTCGGACCACTTCCACCTTCGAACGGGCAAAGATATCTCTTTACAATGATCGACCGTTTTACGCGTTGGCCGGAGGCAGTGCCGGTGGATAATATCACAGCAGACACATTAGCTTCCGCTTTTGCAATGACTTGGTTGGCAAGATTTGGATGCCCACTACATATTACCACTGACCGCGGACGGCAATTTGAATCAGACCTGTTCTCACAGCTGGCCAAGTTTTGTGGTTACACCCACCATAAGACCACAAGTTATCACCCAGCAAGTAACGGAATGATCGAACGCTGGCACCGTTGTTTGAAGGCCGCGCTGATGTGCCACGAAGAAACCTGGACAACCGCACTACCAGTGGTCTTGTTAGGCTTACGGACGACTTTCAAACCAGACCTGGGGTCGTCAGCGGCAGAACTGGTTTATGGAGAAACACTGCGCCTTCCTGGTGACTTTGTAGACGCTGATGCCACAGAGACAGTTGCTACTGGCCAGCCGGATTTCTTGCGACGATTGAGGGACCATGTATCAAAGATTCGCCCTCCGAAAGCCACATGTCATGGCAAGCCGCCCACTTTCGTGCACCAGGACCTGGAACAATGTCGTCACGTCATGCTCCGCACTGAGGGCGTTAAACCGCCTCTACAAGCTCCTTATTCTGGTCCATATGAAGTGCTACGGCGCAGTGCCCACACCATGGATATCCTAGTGAATGGCAAACCCACGACTGTTGCGTTGAATCGGGCTAAACCTGCGTATGTTTTTCCTGACACCCCACTAGCGGCACCTCGTCGTAGGCGTCCACCTACAGCTGTTCCAGACACTGACGCCACATCTCCGGCGCCGGCTCTTCAACATCCGCCGCCCAACGTAGCACAACATCCGCCTCCTGCCGTTGTTCCTGCTCCTCCGACGAGGACGACCCGTTCTGGACGTCGGGTGCACTTTCCGGCGCGGTATCTCGACGCCGACGCTCCGCTTCCGCCCGGGGGGCTGATGTAGCGACGCTCCCGCGCGCTAATTCAAGCTCGCTGGTGTGTGTGTGTGTTTGTGTGCTGTGCGGTCGTAATTACTGCACACGACGTCAGTGTAGTTCCGCGCTCAGCCTCTAGAGGCGCTGTGTTTTCTAGCTTTTATATACGTTCTGTTTATTGTTATTATTCCTTGTTTTTGGAGTTAGTGAGTAGTTCCGTGCCTCCTGACTTGTGTGGACGAGTACTGTTTCCTCTCCTAACTACGCAAGTTTCCGAGGATTAAGGATCCTCTGTATAGGCCGGAAGCAAAATTTATAGCTCCGATCTGTCCATGCATGCCGGGCGTCGTCAGGTACGCGCCCGCAATAAAGATATTGTTGCTCAACTGAAGGTCTTCATTCTTCTGAATCACGTTAAGCAAAGGTCGGACAGCCACCAGTTTAGCTGAACCCGACACACTGATCAGCCAGAACGTTATGACAACTGACCTACTATCGATATAAACCAAACCAGCCGACAGCAGTGTCACCTGGCGATGAATGACTGCTAGTCAGACACAGGCAAGGTGCATGTAGTATCAGTTATCATACTGTCTGTGTGCAGAATGGAGAAGGTTCATGATCTATCTGAGTTTGATCGAGGGCAGCTTGCCTGGAGGTATGGCTTCAGCGTTTCGAAAACTGCACAACTTGTCAGGTGTTCGAGGAGTGCAGTGATGAGTGCGTTCAAGACGTGGGAAAACCAAAGGTGAAACCACGTCCAGATGTCGTGGGGCTGGGTGGCCGCCACCCCTCATTATACAGATGTCGGACGTCGTAGGCTGGGTAGACTGGTAAAAAGTGACAGGCAGCGAACTGTTGTGGAACTAATATCAGACTTTAATGTAAAGTCCAAGTGTGTCTGAACACACAGTGCACGGAATGCTACAAATGATGGGCCTCTGTAGCTGAAGACCCACGCACACACCAATGTTAACATCACGACATAGGCAACTTTGACTGAGGTGGGGATGTGCCCATCGGCACTGGACATTGGCACAGTGGTAGAGCATTGCATGGTCTGATAAATCCCGATACCTTCTTCATCATCCCGATGGGAGGACGCGAATCCATCGTCTTGCAGGAGAACAACTCCTTGACACCAGTACTGCGGGATGGAGACATGCTGGCGTCGACTCCGTTATGCTCTGGTATATATTCACGTGGGAATCCATGGGTCCAGTGAAGCTTGAGGAAGCACATGACAACCAAGGAGTATTGTACAGTGGCTGCAGACAACGTATACCCCGTCATTGTGGCGAGTTTCAGTTGATGTGCTGGCCCTCCAGCTCGCCAGATCTGAACCCAATCAAACACATCTGGCATGTGATTGAAAGCTCATACCCCCTTCCCCGGAATACACAGGAATTGTGTGTGCAGATGTTGTGCCAACTATCTCCAGCGACCTACCAAGGCGTCGTTGCTTCGATGCCACGATGCGTCGCCGCTGTTATCCATGCCAAAGTCAGACACACCGGCTGTTAGGTAGATGGTCATAATGTTCAGTTGATCAGTGTACAATCACTCTCTTTTTGCAAGATCCGTACCTAAAGACTGTAAAGTTGCAGAAGTCACACCAGCACCCAAGAAAAGAAATAAGAGTAATCCACCAAATTACAGATGCGTAGCGCTGACGTCGATTTGAAATATATACTGAGTTCGAACATTATGATTTACCTCGCATAAAACGATTTATTGAGAAACAGCCAAGAAAGATACCGAAAATATCGTTCTTGTGAAACTCAACTAGCACTTTATTGTCACGAAATAATGAGTGTTATCAACAGGGGATGTCAAATTAATTCCATGTTTTTAGATTTCCAGAAGACTTTTGACGATGGCTGGGGCGGCCGAGCGGTTCTAGGCGCTAAAGTCTGGAACCGCGCGACCACTTCGGTCGCAGGTTCGAATCCTGCCTCGGGCATGGATGTGTGTGATGTCCTTACGCTAGTTAGGTTTAAGTAGTTCTAAGTTCTAGGGGACTGATGACCTCAGAAGTTAAGTCCCATATTGCTCAGAGCCATTTGAACCATTTTTGAAGACTTTTGACATCGTTCCTAGCAACTGGTTTCCTGTTGCGTGCCTATGGAGTAGGGTCTCAGTTGTGCAACTAGACACGATTTCAAATCGGAAAGGTTACAGTTCGTAGTAAATGATGGAAAGTATTCGAGTAAAAAAAAGTAATATCTGGCATTCCCCAAGGATGTGTTATAGGCCCTCTGCTCTCCTAATCTACATAAACGATTTAGGAGACAATCTCAGCAGTCATCTCAGATTTTTTGCAGATAATACAGTCAGTTCCGTCGATAAAGTCATCAGATGATCAAAGCAAATTGCAAAACGATTTGGAAACGAGATCTATATGACTTTAAATAATGAGAAGTGAGAAGTCATCCACATGAGTACTAAAAGGAATCCGCTAAATTTCGGTTACAGGATAAAACTCACAAAAGTGAAGGCTGTAAATGCAACTAAATAATGAGGGATTACAAATAAAAATAACTTAAACTAGAACGATCACATAGATAATATTGTGGCGAAAGCAAACCAAAGACTGCGATTTATTGGCAGAACAGACCCACTAATGAAACTCCTTACACTACGCTTGTCTACTTTCTTCTAGGCTCTTGCTTTGTTGCAGGGGATCCACATCACATAGGATTGACAGAGGACATCAAAAAAGTTCAAAGAAGGACAGCTTGTGTTGACCTATAACGAATTAGAGGAGACAGTGCCACAGATATGACACGCGAATTGAGGTGGCAATCATGGACGCTATTTTCGTTGCAGTAGGATCTTCTCACGAAATTTCAATCAACTTTGTCCTCAGAGAGTCAAAATAATTTGTTCCCGCCAATTTATAGAGGGAGGAATGATCATCATAATTAAATAAGAAAAATCAGAGCTCACACGGAAAGATTTAAGTGTTTGTTTTTCTTGCAGACTGTTCGTGATGGAACAGGAATAGCTTAGAGGTGGTTCGATGGACCCTATGCCACGCACTTAATTGTGCATTGCAGTGTAGTCTTGTGGATGTAGAGGTATCCCGGGCGCACTGTATGTAAGTACCCATAGATGGTATATATCGGTTGTTGATGTACATACATACATACATACATACATACATACATTAATCCTTGTTCCATAGATCATGAATACGACATTTCGCATCGATGTGGAATGTCTCACTTTAACAGAAGTTTCCTTTAGACAAAATAATTAATTAAATTTTTCTTCATTATTTTTTTTACAGTTACTATTTCATATCTAAGATTCATCTAATGAGTAGGAGGAGTTGGCATTCAGAAAATGTTTTAATTTGCTTTTAAATGTTGGTTGGCTATCTGTCAGACTTTTAATACTATTTGGCAAATGACCAAAGATTTTTGTGGCAGTATAATTCACCCCTTTCTGTGCCAAAGTGAGATTTAATCCAGAGTAGTGAAGATCATCCTTTCTTATAGTGTTGCAGCTATGCACTTCACTGTTATTTTTGAATTGGGATGGGTTAATAATAACAAATTTCATAAGTGAATATATGTATTGCAAAGGGACTGTGAATATCTTGAGTTCTTTAAATAAATGTCTGCAAAGTGATCTTGGGTGGGCTTCAGCTATTATTCTGATTACATGCTTTTGTGCAATGAATACTTTCTCTCTTAATGACGAATTGCCCCAAAATATTGTGCCATATGAAAGCAGTGAATGAAAATAGTCATCATAGGTTAATTTACTGAGATGTTTATCACCAAAATTTGCAATAAACCTAATAGCATAATTGGCTGAACCTAACTGTTTCAGCAGTTCATCTATGTGGTTCTCCCATATCAATTTCTCATCAATGCATCATTGTGTTTGATAGAAATACAGTCTTCCTGTTCTCTTGGTTGCCCTGTTTCCCTTTTCACAGTATTCCAAATTGTTTTAATTTTATTATCAGATGTACTAATCTCAGATATAATGCACATACGTCTGGTCTTTTTAGTAACTTTTCTTGATACAGTGTAGTAGTTTTTATAATGTGTCAATGTTTTGGGATCATTACTTCACCTGGCTATAAGACACATTTTCCTTTTCTGTTTACAAGATATTTTTATCCCTTTGGTAAGCCATGGCTTTTTACATGGTTTCTTAAAATTATTTTCCCTATTTTCTTAGGGAAACTGTTTTCAAATATACTCACAAAGGTATCCCAAAATTGGTTTAATTTTTATTTAGCATCATGTTCCCTGTGCAACCCATCCCAGTCTAACTTTTGAAAGCTTTCCCTAAAATTTTGATTTGTTAAATCGTTAATCGAATGCACTATTTTGGAGGACTGTTTTGCATTACTGTATGTAGCTATATCATATACTGTAACTAGCTGTGCATCACCATCAGACAGACCTTTCCCAACATGGAAAGTTATGATCTGATTAAATTTATCTTGGTCTATGAAAACATTTTCTATCAGTACACTGCTTTCCGGTACCACCTGAGTAGGAAAATCAATAACTGATGTCAAATTGAAAGAACCAAGTAATACTTCAGAGTTAAGCTTTCTATCGGACTCTTTCAGGAAATCTACATTGAAATCCCCACAAACAATAATTTGGTTTCCTCTGTCTGACAGCACAACAAAGAATCCAATTTTTTCAAAAATAGTTGTAAATTTCCCAATGGGGTCCTATACACAGCGACAATTATAAAAGTGCCATTATTTAGTTTAAGCTCACACGCACATGCTTCTATATGTCGCTCTACACAAAATTTTTTAGTTTCCAAATTTTTCACACTATGACAGATTTTAACATATATGGCAACTCCTCCTCTCTGCTTAGATGTGCTGAAAGCTTATATACACCTACATTTACCATTTCCATAGCTGTGACTATATTATGTTCAGACAGGCATAGTACATGTATTCCACCCTCAGTTTCTAAATCTTCTAAACAAACAAGAAGGTTATCTACTTTGTTTTATAATCCCCAGATATTCTGGTGCAATATTCTAACATTATTTTTCACTGTACTGTTATGAGAATCTTGTGATATTTTAACTTCTCTAGGACCTGCCTGTCTGGACTTCTCATTAAGAATAATTTCAATCAATGTAGAATGATTGGACACTCATCTTAGCGTGAAAAGTACTCCCATGAGTGCCCCCCCCCCCCACCCGCCCTATAGCTTTTGCTACAATCACAGCCATTTGCCCTTCCTTTTTCTATTGAGATACAGGCCATGTATTGTGAAGTCCCACCTAACAATACCATCAACTGGAACGAAACCTATCATAGAATCATAGTGATATTACACTCAACACAGATCGTACAAACAGGAAGACTATCTATCCACTGGTTGATCCGAATCGTAAATTTTCTCAGTATTATTAGCCAAAACTTGGCTCCCCGAAAAACCGAGTACTGATTGTACTGAGTGTTCTTGACTAAAGCCTATTTCTGTTTTTTCATTTTGTCTCTGTTTTAAATGAATTAACTTTTGAGCATAAGTAAAATACTTTTACAGATCGTCAGTTTTGTATGAGCCAAAATGAATCTCCACCACCTTACCACTTCCATGGTGATGGTTGGAATCCTGTTATAAGTTTACAGACCAATCAGTGACACACTCCATACATCCTTGCTTAGATCTTTTTGGGGCAAGTAGTAGGTACTTAACAAAGGAAAGTGCACTTTAAAAGATAGTGTGTATGACATGACACATGAGGTTTGATAGATGTGGTGATGTGCATGTTTCTTGTTTTTATTTACTTGTCAGGAGAAACATTAGACAGAAATGTCCACCCACGTATGAAGCAAAGTCTTCATGACACTGAAAATTATAAGCAGTTGGCGGCCATAAATCCCTGTGCGAGTCAGTACATTATTCTGTTTTGTCTTAACATGTACAACCTAGTGCATTCCAATTCTTCCTGCAACCTGTAGATTTGCGATCTTACATTCCTTGTATTTCAAAATCGTCTTCAGAAAAATATTCTACATAAACATGGCATGAACTCTTGGGATTTTAAGTTTCCTGATTAACTTAGGTGATCAGTTTTGGTAAGTGGTCTGTCAGGTGGTATAGTTAGGGTACATTTTGTTTTAATAAACAACTCATTACCTTTCTTTTATGATTTCAGATACAGTCATCGTAGTGATAGCCTCTATCATCCTTTTAGGCCATTTAGATTCCTGTAGCTGCACCTGATCGGTGTTCGTATTGTTTGCTGTTTGGGCTACAGCAGCAGCGCCACCACTAAGGACACAGTTGCCGATATCCCCGCTAATACTGTAATTAGAAGCGCTATAACTCAGGCAGATATCTTAGGCATTGGCAGAACCCTAGCTGTTTTGACACAGCATCTTTGTAACGTTACTGCATACATAAAAAAATATAAAATAATGATGTGTAACCTTCCCAAACAGAAAATAAAAATAAAATAATTAAATTTGGATAGTTAAATTCTGAAATATGATAAATTTTGACGTAAGCAGCGCTACGCCATGGCCCTGTGAAATCAATCTGAATCTGTCTGTGAGAAAAAAACTTAAAAAAAAATTCTTACCTCGTGATGGTGTCGCCAGATAACGCTGTCTATATATCTGCTCGTAAATGGCACAGCTTAGTGCAATGCTGTCCTATCTATTAATACTGGATAACATTTGTCTGAGATCTGAATTACTAGAAAAGCTGACTGTACTTAGTGACACAGCTGTACAGCTGGTCGTCTGATTACTAAAGAACACATCACTATGATCTGACAAAAAATCTAGAATATTTTAATTTAGATAAATGGCTGGGTTGGGACTGGTAATAACTTAATAGCTACTTTAGTAGTTGACTGATAAAAACAATTATATTCTGAAAGATTTTTTACATTATTAATAAAGATCTACAATCTATTACATGGGAAATTGAATATATTACAAATCAGGGTCAACTGGTGCTGATGAATCACAAAAGAAAAGATCGAAACAAATTCATATTAAAATCTCAGACAAGTGAGTAAACTAGCACATGCCAATAAAAATAATAAAATTTACCTTACAATAGATGGTTGACTTAATTACCTGTTGATTTTTCATTATATAAAAAATTATTCATTTGTTCATCATCATCTCATTCCATGGTATCATTTAGCTCTGTGGCTGATCAAAATTATCATTCAGTTCCATATAATAAAATTTTACAATTTCTTCTGCAGTGTGACTTTAACAACTACTAACTATAAACTGCACTGTACCAGTGACAGACTACAACTACTATGTAATAGCAAGTGACTGCAACTGCGGCAGAGACTTCTCTGACCTGCCGCTCTATTGCAGCTCTCTTTTAACAGGGGCAAAAATATTTTATGTCTCAGGCAGTGCATGTGAGCTGTCGTTCTAGCAAGTGAGCAATACATCGAGATTACATCTGCTCCAGCAGGGTGGTGAACCCCTTACATCTTCTTATTCGTTTTTTCATGATGCTCTTTGCCACTAACACTGCTGATTGCATACAATTTTCTAAACACCCAGTAGCTCTCTCCTCCTTCTTCTTCAGTTTGTGAGGGTCATGTTCATTATGTGTTCAAAATTTTTTCCAGTACTCAGTTCAAGTCTAGTATGCATTGCTTTACCAACGACAAATGCCGCAGTACGTTGTACTATGCCTATAACCCTCTATCGACCTGAAACTTCCTGGCAAATTAAAACTGTGTGCCGGACCGAGACTCGAACTTGGGGCCTTTGCCTTTCGCGGGCAAGTACTCTACCAACTGAGCTACCCAAGCACGACTCACGCCCCGTCCTCACACCTTTACTTCTACCTGTACGTCGTCTCCTACCTGACAAACTTTACAGAAGCTCTCCTGTGAACCTTGCAGAATTAGCACTCCTGAAAGAAAGGATATTGTGGAGACATGGCTTAGCCACAGCCTGGCGGATGTTTCTAGAATGAAATTTTCACTCTACAGCGGAGTGTGCACTGATATGAAACTTCCTGGCAGATTAAAACTGTGTGCCAGAGCGAGACTCGAACTCGGGACCTTTGCCTATCTTGGGCAAGTGCTCTACCAACTGAGCTACGCAAGCACGACTCACGCCCCGTCCTCACACCTTTACTTCTGCCAGTACCTCGTCTCCTATCTTCCAAACTTTACAGAAGCTCTCCTGCGAACCTTGCAGAACTAGCACTCCTGAAAGAAAGGATATTGTGGAGACATGGCTTAGCCACAGCCTGGGGGATGTTTCTAGAATGAAATTTTCACTCTACACTGCAGGAGAGCTTCTTTAAAGTTTGGAAGGTAGGAGACGAGGTACTGGCAGAAGTAAAGGTGTGAGGACAGGGCGTGGGTCGTGCCTGGGTAGCTCAGTTGGTAGAGCACTTGCCCGCGAAAGGCAAAGGTCCCGAGTTCGAGTCTCGGTCCGGCACACAGTTTTAATCTGCCAGGAAGTTTCATATCAGTGCACACTCCGCTGTGGAGTGAAAATTTCATTCTAGAGACTCGTTCGACCTATTTGCTTCGCTTTATCTGCTGAAAATGGATTTAAAGCTTGGCATTCTGGCAGACCTTGATTAGCAGTACACACTAACTCATGCTCCTTGCACACTTCATCAGGTGGATTAACCCATTTATCACCATAAACTATATATTTTTTCTCTTTTGTTCCAGGTCCACAGAAATTGTATTCATGGAGAGGAAGTTCAACTGATAGTTAATCGAGAATGCCACCACCAGTTGTTGCACTGATGCACTTCCTAGCACTGATGTTCAGTAGTAAGGCAATGGAGGTTCTGGTACAATTTATTAATGCAGGTTGCACACATTAAGGGGCAAAATTGATTGATTTATGATCCCCTTCCCTTAACCTGTTGTTATATTAATTGATGTATGGCCCCTGGGGATAATTCATATTTCTGAGAAGTCCCCCAACACCCCCTCCTCCTCCTCTACCTCCCTCACCTCTCTCTGATATACAAAACCCTCCCCCTCGCCGATAGAAACCCATTTTTATATAAAATTAATTGACTAATTAATGAAATTGACAAATTAATTATCCCCTACCCCTCTGGGAAATCCTCCTGCAACCTCCTCTCCCTCATTCCTCATCCCCTCCCCACCTGGAAATTGGCTGGAAAAAGACTCAGTCTGCGCTAGAGAGAAAAGATCTCATAACAGGAAATTCAAATCAATGTCTCTTACATGGCAAAGGGCATACTTTTTATTTGTAAATTTCAATTCACAGGGGTTGGATCTCTCCAATGTTTGGCATGAAAAGCTCACCATTCTCTACTGTTTTGGAAGATGCAAGTCTTGTAAAATACATCGAAAAGAAGATCAATTTTTTCCTGATCACACAAAGAATACCATCACAATATTGACATCTCCATAACTCACCACAGTAATTACACTGTCACAGATCGTTTTAAACATATATGGCGATCTGGGCTGCACCATATGCTGGTGCCCAAGCCAGCCAAGAGACTGCACTACGCAAGCTTGGGCACATGACCACTGTCAGCTCCTGCATCGCAACTGGCTGTTTAAGGCTATTAGAACCCCTCAAGTTGCTACTTCCAGTGGTGTGCCACTGCTTGGAAAAATACCGCCCAACCCGTCCAAACGGGCAGACCATGGTATCTCAGAATACTGTTCTCTTTTTTGTGCCCATCCAGTCGCCATATCACCCTGCAGCCAGGGTCCCATCCATTCCTAGTAGTGTCCTTTAACACCTCAAGTGGCTACTTCCTGTTTGTGGATGCATGAATCAACCTGCCAAAACTTTTGTACCAAGATGTCCCCAAAGACTCCATTCTGATAGTTCCCATCAAATTATTGGAGTCTATATTAACCCTACCACCTCCACTTCCGGCCTCATTCTTCTACTGTTCATGTTGGGTGAGCTTGATTTGTTTCATGCCTCATGTGTTACTAGTCTGTTTGCTTCGTCATCATCTTCTCTGTGCAAAATGAAGCAATCTGCAGTGACATCAGCAATAGCAGCAGCAATGCCAGTGGCAGGAAATGTCCAAGGCAGTCGCAGGAATGGGAATTACCTGTTAAATCAATATTCACATCGACAATTGTAACTTTTTCTTCTAGTAAGAATTTCGTATTAGCGATATCAAATATATTTCATCTTATTGTTTCAGCATACATCCACCAAATTGTGGATGAGTTGGAGGTGGAGAGGTTGCAGCGGCAGCTGCAGCAGCAACGCCATAATAAGTAGTATCTACATTCTTCTTCATATATGAAGGGCTTATTTCAATAACGGTACAAGTCCATTTTTGTTCATTCTGAGAAGTTAATAGAGCACTGAAAAATCTGCAGTTGAGATACCAGAAATATTCAAGTCTATATATTCAAGTATATATTCAAGTATATATTCAAGTATATATATTCAAGTATATATACTTGAATATCTCTGGTATCTCAACTGCAGATTTTTCAGTGCTCTATTAACTTAAGGACTCTGTATCACAGAATGAACAAAAACGGACTTGTACCACTATTGAAATAAGCCCTTCATATGTAATCTGCTGCTGTTATTTACTGGTCAGCGAGTCTTTGCTGTTGTACATGATTTCGAGGATCAAACTCGATAACTGTAACTTTTTCACTAAGTGTTGCGTAGTACTGATTACATGTTGTCTTATGTGTCAGTATATGTCCAGTGGACAAACTGACGACTTGGATGCTGAAATCCGGTAGTAGCAGTAGCCTTGTAGGTAGTATGTATTTTCTTCTTTATAGTATTATGCATAAACATAATATGTTGCTGCTAGACAAAAATTTCATCATATACATAAAATTTATTGCATGTTCTTTGTTATTCTAGACGATTTCAAGGAGCAGGAGCAGGGAGGGAAAGATGTTGTGATGCCATGGAGCCAGAGCGATACAGGTAATATATACTCACTCTGCTTACAAATAACAGTGCTCTTTCTTTCCTTAAAGCAGCAGGCGATGTATGGAACATGGTACTTAATTGTGTTTGTTATTTTTCCTCTACAGAACCATCGTCCATACAGGGAATCCTTCCGGCAACTGGTTCAGGCATGTGGTATCAGACATCTCTGCAGCCACAGCCTCAGCCAGGTTGCTCACATTGGGGCAATGCTCAATCTCCTCCTGCCTCACTTTCTTGTCTGAACCACAAGATACATGCACCTCCCTGCTTCTGTGCACAACAGTCATCATCAGCAGCATCACCATCAACCAGCTGTAGTTGTAGTAATGGTAGTAGTAATCTTGTGGCTAGTGGCAGTTACCTCTCCTGTCCCTTTAGTGAAGGACATCAGAATAGTAACACCATACAGCAACTGGAATACTCGATGGTTGCAGACGCCTTTGAGGAGCGAATATCGTTCATTAAGATCGAGATTCCAGGGTACCATTATCCTGCCGCCATGCTTTCCTGTTCTGTAAACAGAGCTTCTCAAGGTTCAAGGTTGTTAATGATTTTCGGCATCCAACCATTAAAAACAGCGCTGCGCCCCGCATCAAAGTTTTGCACCCTCCCCCCGCCCCCCCTCTCCGAAACAGGCCTCTGGCATTGAAGAGACAAGCCTTAACTATATTTGGGCTTAGGGTGGGGGGAGGATGAGGTGATAACGTGGGGCACATCAATCACTGCGTGGTTTTGCTAGTCCACCTTGCGTGCTATACTGGACCAGTGTTCTGAGATGGAAGTTACAGGGTCAGCTAAAGCACTCATCATCTGAATACTACAGCCTTAACATTTATATGCATGTCTGTTATCCAATAAATGGAGGGTCAGACTTCCTAAGGATATAGCTGACAAGAAGTCATGTATTAATGTCGAAAATAAAACGCATTATGCTCGTTTTGCATGGTTAATCCTGGTTTGCGAGAGAAATTACGAGAAAAATCCGCAGTGTACATCTCAATACGGTAGATACCTTGACATTCGTGGATGTTATAACTTTGATGGTGTTGAGTTTCCCCCCATCAAGAGATCCAGGTCATACCTAAATTTGATGCCCAGAATACCGGCAATATTGCTTAAAGTTTATGGACTGTAGAAAAGCAATTCAGATGAGCAGAACGAGCTCACAGCCGTCAGACCCCTCGATTTCTCAAAATTTGCCAGTGAGCTTAAGAAGCACACAAACTTGCTGTCATTCTCAGATGAGAAAAATGAAGAGAAAGGCAATTATCATTACGTTTGGATCAAAGACATGTCCTGACTCCTACTCTCTCAACTGAGTAAACATGAACATGCAAAAGCATATTTGCATAAAGTCCCTCAGTGTGTTTTCGACAAACCAGATTTTAGCAAAGCATCGAGAAAATTGGGATTCCAAGGATCCGGTATGCCTTATTATGACTGCTGAGGAAAACCAGTTTATAGAGTTTAAGAATGCTCACCATCAGGAGCGGTGCCCATTTTTGGTGTACGCAGACATTGATTGCCTCCTCGCTCCTGTGACCAGCTGAAAAGGTGACCCCAAAACCTCACAAAAAGGCGTGTACCATATGTGGCTGCATTCCAAATTGTTTTCAAGTCCTCACCACTATAAATCTTATGTTGAGGATAATCCTGCGATTTGGCTTCTCACTGAGCTTGAAAAACTTTCATGGAAGGTTGTTAAGCCTTACTGCAACACCGTTCCCATGAACAAATCGAAGGAGAATGAAGATTTGTACAATAACGCGGTTGACTGTCATATTTGTGGGCTGCCATTAGACAGAAAAGCGAATCTCCTCATAGAGACCACTGTCGTCTTACAGGAAAATTCCGTGGCGCAGCTCAGAATACATGCAACTTGAAGTATCAGTTACCGAGGCACGTACCTATTTCCTTCTATAATTTAAGCAGGTATGACGCAAACTGTCTTGTTGAGCACTTGGCTGATTTCGGCTGGGAGAAAAATCATGTCAGTGTCCTGCATGATAGCATTTAGAAATATATTTCATTCCCCAAACGAATGATGCCAAGAATATCCTCCACTTCCACGACTTGCTACGTTTCATGCAGGCAGCACTCCTCTAACTCGTTGAAACTCTATCTAGGGAGGATATGCATATCACTCTAGCTACAGTCCCTGACGAGGAAAGGGGGTTTTCCATACAAGTATGTGGATAGTATGCCAAACTCAACGAAACCAGACTATCCAACATAACTGTATGGTCCGGCAACCTTACAAGTGATGCCATAACGTATGCAGAGTATGAGCATGCTGTGAATGTCTGAAGGGAATTCAACATCTCCACCTTAGACGAGTACATACAGTTTTACATGGACACAGACGTATTCTTGCTTGTGGATGTTTTCGAGAAATTCTGGAGTCTATGCATGACCACATATTCTCTGGATCCTGCATTTTATTACATGGCACCTAGGTTGTCTTGGGACACTATGCTCAAGAAAACACAGCACAGCATCGAACTATTGACTGTTGCTGGCATGCTTCTTTTCTTTGAGCGAGGGATCTGTGGGCGACTTTGCCAATGTGTCCATAGGCACGTCAAGGCAAATAACCCACGTATAATTCGAGTTACATAGGATACTTCGGTGTCAATAGCTTATATGGGCACGCTATGCTAGTTTGGATGGGTGCCGAAAGACGAATGCAAGGTGTTAGGTGGAAAAATCGAGAATATGGCGGCTGAGTCTGATGCAGAGTATGTAGTTTAGGCAGAAGTCACATACCCTATTAGTTTGCTAGATGCGTACAGCGATTTGCTGCTGCCTGGAGCAACTAGTACTGTTCGGAGGCTACATCTCAAAACTATTGACAAGCTGGAGGACAAGTGAAGATACGTTATTCACTATCATAATCTCACACAGTGTCTCAGGTTAGGGATGGAGCTGGTTGCAACCACCTGAGGTATCCCCTTCAAGCAATCTGTAATGCTATTGTAAATACAATACTGCCAATAATCTGTATATTGTAAAATTTTTTGTTCCATAATAATTTTGAAAAATTAAGAAAATACTATAACAAGAGTAAGCTTTTGTTAAGTGTAGTTTATCTGTTTAAAATAACCTCTTTGACATAGGTGGAATAAGTGTATTAAAACATATTTTCTAAACAATTAGGTAATATGTCCAGTACAACTAATTAATTATGTCAGTTTTGTATGTATATGCTGTCATGCAACTGTAGATGGTTCATACTTAGGGTTTTTGTAAGCAGAAGTGTAAATTGAAAGGGTCTAGGGATCATAGGTAGAATGGAACTTCTGTTCTGTGGTGGAATGGAAAAGGTGGTGGGGCGCGCATGTGAGAATTGGCACGCAAGTGGCTCACAGTGGGTGGCTGCAATGCAAGTGGTGAACACGCATTACATTGGCCAAGCACTAGAGGCCCCAAATTTACCTGCAAGACTGGGCTTTGGCCTTGGTCGTGTTCTACATGATTGGCGCAGTACGGAAATAAATTAATAGCTCAGATATTTACAGTTTTATCGTCGCCACCAAGAGGAAGACAGCTATGTACATTAAGAGCCGTACCTGCACAGTCTTACTACGCAGCACCATCTCACGTCACCTTCAACATCAGTAACAGGCAAAGTACTTTTTTTAGAAGTGTATCACAGTATGAACCATCCACCTTCAATCAGTGGAATATAAATGTTAAATATATCTTTGTGTTTAACCGTGATCTTCCTATGTCATTTACCTCAGTAGGGTCCTTACCTAAACGAATTTATTACGAGTATCCTGATGTTTATTGAAGCTTGAATAATAGTAAATTACTGGCAGTAGTATTGTTTTGGTAGTAAATTCTGAAAATCATTATTAAATACTAAAGTTTGCACGTATCAGTTTAAGGGCCACCACTTTGCGTGACTATGAGAATAAGTTTTCAATAGCATTTCTGAAAGTAAAGTAACATAATTGTTTAACTGCAGCAATCTAAACAGTAATTGTTCGTGTTGCTTCTCCATGTCAAAGAAAGCCAGACAAATATTGGTGTTAGTAAAACGTTAACAAATAACAGTCCTAAAGAAATGAAATTTAGTTGTGTTAAATAATAGTTTTGGTCATATGAATGATAGATATAAGTTTAATATTTTTTGTATCCTTGTTAAAATATATGTGTGTCTTCTTTAAATAATTACTGAAGTATAGTGATAAATTCCACAAGTAACAGAAAGTGGGATTAATAGTACTTACTGCCAAGTGACCGTAGTAAGTGAAAGTAGTTATTTATTCAGTGTCGAAAATTGAGTTCACCTTGTTGTGTAGACACTGTGCTCGATTTGGGCTGGCGGCCGTTTTATTAAGCGAAACAGTTTATTGTTATAACACGCTTTGTCTAATACAAGGTTTCCAAAAGTAATTATTCTCACTGCTTTTCCCCCAAACTATATGATTCGGAGAAAAATAGTTCGATAGTTTACCATTGGGTTCAACCCGGTTAAAATCGCTCTCCGAGAGTCGATAGTTTGGAGTGTTAGTGCTGTGTGGTTTTGTGGTGGTGTTCCTTCCGCTACTTACTGCACAGTTCTGACATTCCGAATCGCGAATCTTCCATCTTTACAGTGGTAGAACTTAAAAACGTTCTGGTACCGCACTGACGAGAACTCGAAAGTACCGTTGCAGATCCCCCTAGCTGAAGGAGTATTTTATTCTGAATACGACGATGAGAGCTTCCATGGCATGTGACTTTGGCAAAATATTGTTTTTAATTATTGAATCATTGATTTTTGATAAATCAATGGGAAATTTGAGGTAACATCGAAAAATTTAGTGTCGAATGGGATGGATGTTTTGGCGTAAGAAAATGCAGCACCAGACCTACTTTGAAATGAGACAAAATATTCAGTAACAATATTGTTGCTGAGCAGATGGCGAAGGTTGCAGCAGAGTTCACGAAACCTGTCTGTATGGTGATGTGGATACAAGACCTATCCAAACTCCACATGTACCACTTTCATTATGAGTTTGCGAAACCCCATTTCGTTGATCCTAAATTACTTTATATGGATAGATGTGGCTTCATCTATTCGATGACGAACTGAGATCCATATAATGAAATGAGGTACCATTGTAATAAATTCGACACGTTCTCATACAGGGCTGATAATCCTTACAGTACTATTCTACAGGACAAGAAGGTTATCAGGCTTATGAATGATGAGGCGAATGGATTGCTAGTTGTGGAGTTTGTAGGTCTGTGATTAAAAATGTATGCCTATCACACTTTGGAAGGTGCCACCCAGATGTGGGCTAAGGGTGTGCGTTGTGTGGCATTGAGAGCCGTCTCTGTCTAAGACTATTCACAGTGTCTGTACAATGGTGTTCTCAGAACTCTGCTGCAGACACAGCACATGGTGCAGCAAACTAATACTCGATCGAGAGGACACGATGTGTACACCATGCTACAATCTAAATTCGTCTTCTCCCATCATGATGATAAAAGGATAATTTGTGATGACGGATTTGTAACTCTCTCATTCACATACTATTCACTTGTTGAGAGAGACGGGTGGAAGACTCATGGACTGAGAGGGAAGGAATGAAACTGGGTGTGCATGTGAGCAAATAGTATGCCACTTTCATCATATTTTAAGTAACTTTGTGTGTGTGTGTGTGTGTGTGTGTGCGTGGTGTAAATATTTATTTATGCACACAATATGTGCTTCGGTAGTTTGTGTACTGTGTACACATTCGTAAATATATATGCATACCATGTATGCTAAAAAAACTGTATACATATACGGGGTGTTACAAAAAGGTACGGCCAAACTTTCAGGAAACATTCCTCACACACAAAGAAAGAAAATATGTTATGTGGACATGTGTCCGGAAACGCTTACTTTCCATGTTAGAGCTAAGTACATTTGTAAACAGAATAGATTTTTATATATATGAAAGTTGTAAATATTTCAACCAGTGAGTTTTTGTTTGTTATTGTTAAAAAAGTATTATGTGAAAAAGATTCAAATTGTAATTTCAAGAATTGAATTGTCTCTTAAGAACTGAATAAATGAGAAAATTCGTTACTGTACATCTTCATTGTCATTTACAAAAAAAAGCCTACCCAATAGTACATATAAAGGATGTACAGGAAACAAACGACATTGATTTTGAACATGAAGGTGAAGTTTAACATGAAAGATAACAAAGTATATAGAATGGTTTGCATGGGATTATGCCTACTATATAGCACAAATTGGCTTATGGGAGCAGGAGGCACGTGACCATGTCTGCTTCCAAAGACATGTAGCAAACATGTCTGTAATTATATCCCCTGTGCTTCAAGAAAACCACAGACATAGTATCTGGGCAACATTACATTCTATAGAACTATCAAAGTGGGAACGGGTTGAAAACAGTAAAAAAAGTATACAAATATTATGAGGTAAATATTCATTTATTTCTCATCCAACTTAAAAGTAATTTTACTTTTTCATAACAGACACAACACTATTTTCACACATCTGTCTGAGTCAGTGGAGAGCAGGACACCCATAGAATTCCAAGTCTTTAATGACAGCAAACTTGAAGATTCGTCACATCGATGTTATCTTCTCCTTCACATAGATGACGGCATCTGTGTGGTCAAATACGCGAAGCGACCTCACTACATCTTTATAGGTTATGCCAAAATCATCCCAGTAAATTCCACAGTAGAAATGTGTTAACCTCTTTGCACTCCATGTTTTAGCACATTTCAAGGCTTTAAAACACCTTGGTGATGTAATGTTTTCTGAAAATATCTCTATTTTCTGGTAACTACGCTCATCGTCATAGAACCCCTGAGCATCTGCAATGATGTTCACATCCTGAGATACAGTTGTGGAATGCACTGGGTATTGTGCAGCACCTGTTCATTTGTACAGTTCGTTGCACAATATCAGTGAGCAGGCAGTAGTTATTTACACAGTCATGTAGAACTAGAGCACGCATTATAGTGTATTCCAGGAAATCTGCTGAAGATTCAAATTCAGTTCGTACATGTATAGGTCCAGATTTAACTATCTCGTTCTGTTTTGAGCAGTCTATTACAATGACTGGCGCAAGCTCTGTGAATTTCTGTGGACTGAGTAAGACATCCTCTTCACAGTATGAAACATGGAACCTTGCCTACATGTCATACGCTAGACTATATACATTTTCATTCCACTGCAGGTGTAAATTATCATATGAATAGAATTCGGAGTTCAGGTAGACGCTGGTATATGTCAACCGGCAATTATAAAATTTGGTTTAATCATTTCCTATATTCCCTCTTCTATTAGTCTGAATTGCAAGTGTGATGAAACTGGACGTCTCCAGTTGAGTAGAGGTTTTAATAGACCACGTTTATCTGCTTACAGTCAGTAGCAATGGGTACTCGAAAACCTCCCATGAATGGAAAATGGCTCTGAGCACTATGGGACTTAACATCTGAGGTCATCAGTCCTCTAGAACTTAGAACTACTTAAACCTAACTAACCTAAGGACATCACACACATCCATGTCCAAGGCAGGATTCGAACCTGCGACCGTAACGATCGCCCAGTTCCAGACTGAAGCGCCTAGAACCGCTCAGCCACACCGGCCAGCATGAATGGAAAGATAACGGTGGAAATACAATAGAATTCAGAACTTTTAAAAGCTTCATACACTGCTCATCCAAGTGCAGTGATGTATGGCATTTTACATATTATTTTATTGATGGTGATCTCGTTCTCCTCTTGAGCTCCTTGAATATATGAGTTGTTATCCGTTGCACTCCTGCACTCCATATCAGAATAAGTTCCTGTTTAGCATTCAGAATAATTTACATGCAGTAAATGTCCTGTACTCTTCCACTGTTCCATCCACAGGCTCGTTTATCAACATCCGGTATTTTCTAAATCTTTCAAATCCGAGGGAGAAGCAAAGACATATATTTTAAGAGTTGATGTGATGCCTGCATTGCGTGTATGGTCAGTCTCGACCCCGCTAAGCTCATACTGTATCTCATGAAACAGGAACATTAAAGCATTATGTGTAAGGTTTGATGCCACTGTAGCAGTACCTTCCCTTTTCGTAAATCATCCATAAAGATCTATGAAACTCTTTCCCCCAAGCTAGGGCTGAGTCTCAACAGATCGCAGCGTGGCAACTGCTCTACCGAGTACAACACCCCGCCCGGTACCTAAGTCGTCTACAGACGATTCCGAGTCCCGACATCGAAATATAGACACCCATGGTCGACCGGTAGGGGCAGGGCGGCGCCGGGAACAGATCCCAGACAGCGCCGCCCGAGTGCCCCGTCCGGCAAACAAGTAGGGCCCGTACGGCGCGGCGCCACGTGGGTCGACCGCGCCTCGTAAAGTCACGTATTTTCGAGCCTTTCGACCCTCGGGACTCCTTAGCGATATCGTTGCCACAATGGCTAGACGGGATTCGGCCTTAGAGGCGTTCAGGCTTAATCCCACGGATGGTAGCTTCGCACCACCGGCCGCTCGGCCGAGTGCGTGAACCAAATGTCCGAACCTGCGGTTCCTCTCGTACTGAGCAGGATTAGGTGTTGGATCACAATCTTAGTTTCATCGTTCTCGTTAAATGTGGTTGATGCAAAAGGTTTATGCGAGAAGTATTCCTAGCATATAACATACTCGTCATATTCCACCAGCCTACTTATATTGAACAATGTCATTACACAACTTCAGGCCTTCTGATTTAATAAACTCATAGTCAGCCTGCATTATCAGCTTGCTGTTCTGTTGTGAAGTACCGCACTGTGCATTGTGCATTTTAGTTTTATACCTTACAGCCATTCTCTCTTTGTTGACAATTCAGAGATGTTGGGATCCTTGACTGGTTGAAGCTCGCCACTGATGCTTCCTGTCCGGCAAGTTAAAGGTCGTTGCTGCCACCTCCAACAGGCCCCGGCTGGTTGAAGGCTGACATTGCTTCTGGGTCTCTGCATGTTCAATGTCACTGCTGGTCCTGCTTTAGATGTAGCCGTACAATGATTTTCTCTCCACGAATGTCGACAAGTTGATTATCCTGGTCTACAATACGCAGCCCCTGACAGTCGAAAGCCTGAACTATTACTCGGAGGTAAATAGCATTGGCAGGGGTCTCCACGACCTTATAACCTGTTCCCACTAATAGGAAGAATCCGTAAATTGTATGAATCAATCTGTTGATGAGATAAGGTTTTGTTGGTGTGTTACACTCGACACGGAAGACACAGGAAGTATATCCACTGACTGGTGGGATCTGTAGACTTTATTAGAACCCTTCTTCAGAACATGCCCATTTGTGAAACCTAGTAGCCATTCTAATGATTTGGTTAAAGTCAATCGTTGCACTCGTTGTCTTTATTCCAGATTTAAATGTATTGATATTTGCACATAACGCAATCCCTTTTCCAGACCTTTTTAAAACTTCTTTAAATCGTCAATATTGTATGCACCAGTACAGGAAGTATATCCACTGACTGGTGGGATCTGTAGAATTTATTAGAACCCTTCTTCAGAACATGCCCATTTGTGAAACCCAGTAGCCATTCTAATGATTTGGTTAAAGTCAATCATTTGTACTCGTTGTCTTTATTCCAGATTTAAATGAATTGATATTTGCACATAACGCAATCTCTTTTCCAGACCTTTTTAAAACTTCTTTTAAATCGTCAATATTGTATGCACCAGTTCTATTTCCAAAATTTCTTTTCCACTATTAATTTCCAGATGAAGTTCATTGTTAGCCTCTGTGATATTCGGAATGCTGCCGTCAGTCTCCAGTCCAATCAGCGCAATATTCCACTGCCTGTTGCTTGAATCAATCGGTCGGAAGTAATTCGCGCGTAACACTGACAATCGCTCTTTTAAAGTCAGAGTATACGACATTGCATCTGAACCTCAACTAACGCATCTTAATGCACCTTCTTATAAATATGTTTCTTCGTAAACGTTAGGTGGAACATGATCAAAGGTGTCGACATAAGTAGGTACTAAAGTCTTGATAGCAATGAAAATTGTAGAACATACGTCCTTTGTCGGTGAAGCATCGTTGTAACTATTCTGGCGGCTGTAAGTCTCTAAATGCGCCGAAATAGTAGACTAAATTTGTAGTTTTCTTAATATGCTCCACTCAGTGGTTTCCTGGTCACCCAGCAACATTTAAATAGACAATTCCACATTCTCCGAATTTCCACATAGTCTTCTGTAATGTATCCCGCATAAACACACCACGGAAACTTCGAACACTGAATATTTTCCTGACAAACTTGAGCACACCTGTATTAGTAAGCTGTCCCTCAGGTAGAATGGCTAACAGGCTTTTTTTTTATTTATGAAGAGATTTAGTCCTTTCTCATATGTCTCCGGGTATAATCCTTTTCCGATGCCTGCTGCTCCCACCATCAGGTTATGTCTTCTTGCTAGCTGCTCCTGGGAATTATAAGCGTTCTTGACTGTTCTGGCAATAGCCAGCTAGTGCACCTTTCGCTGAGAGACCTGCGAGGGCTGGGATGAGGAAGGGGATAAATCTACCCGATGTCTTGGGTATCGGCAGAACCCTGGGCTGTAAGCAGTCCTTTATGCTTCAGGTCACTTTTAGCAGCATACATCGCTGTTGTTTAAACAACCCTTCTTCCTCTTCATCGTTGTCTTCTTCTTCTTCTTCAGTGCATGACGTGTAGCGTTCATAATTTGCTTGAAATTCACACCCAAGTGAGAGTGAATTTTACCACACATGGTTTTATCAACTACAAATCCTACACCAGTATACTTTCTCGCACGTATTGCCTTGGCTTTACCAGCTAAAATTCGATCTGCAGCATGACGTCCTGTGAGATCTTTATGTTTTGTGCATGCAATGTCCTGTTCCAGACATGCTTTGTCAAGCAGGTTAATGCCCTTATTGACACGAGCCAAACGTTTTTGAAGTTTTGTACCAGATCCACATTAATTAGACGCCAGAATGAGCTATTCAACGCAAAGTTTGTCGAGAATACCACTAAATATCTCGGACCTTTCCATTTCACGTTTCAGCCAGTTCTCGGTCCCAACAATAATCTGAACACTAGAACTTTCCTGGAGGGCAGCAAATTCTGGAACTTTATTACAAATAATTCGGGAGTTTACTGATAAAATTATGACAGTCGATGTGCCTTTATTCTGAACGCCATTTTATTTCCCTCGCTGCATATCGACTGACTAGTGGTCATCAGAGCACCTCAAACTACTCTCTAGCCTAAAAAATCCTCATGTACGCTTCACAAGTACTCTGCTACCTCAGTAGCTGCTTCCTTTGTGTAGAGCACCCCTGACCTATCGAGAGGAGTCCTACATATCCCCACACAATATCGCAGGTCTAGAAATCTGCGGCCAAGACCATTACACAGTCGATGAAGCGTTTGGTTGAGACCCTCCATTCAGTTCCAAACCAAAGGACTCCAGTCAACTCTGGGAAAAATGCTACAAATGGCGAGCTCTGCTCGCATCTGATGCGCAAGGTCAGCAATCTTAACCGCCTCTGCCAGCCGACCTGTACGAAATGAGGATCGCCTCGGAACACATGTGACTGGCGTTATTGGTACCCACATGAGCCAGAACTTGCAGAAGACTGCACCCTGTACCCTCAATAGCCACAGGCAAGGCCGCCTCCACATATCGGATGAGGTCCCTTTGCAGACATACCGATTGCACATTGGCTTTCTTTCCAGCCCTGAATGCTATCTGCCTAAGGGGCTCCATAATGGGCCTAACATTGGAGCTCCCAACAACTAGTAAACCCCTCCCCCAGTGTGCCTGCTCAGACCCTGCTGAAGGAATGGCTACCTGTTCACTCTCAGGGAGATTGGGCGAAGCCACGTTGGCCAGCGTCCACATTGGCCCTCTGTCTCGAGTGACGCGAACGCATTACCACCCATCACTCACACAGCAGCGAGGGCGAATCCATCATGTAGGTACACTAGGAGGTGCCTCAGAAGCAGAGCCCACTGGCAAAACAAGTGACGTCTGAGGTGACCCATGGAATGCACCAGATTCTCTGCCACTGCTACACTCTGAGGCAGCAGCCTGAAGGTAATTGACTGTAGCCAAAAGCACATTCAGCTGTTTGTGAACGGCGATCAGTTACTCCTGCGTCTGCACACAGCATGGACACATCATAGCCATCCCAGCAAGACTAACTGATGAAGTAAACTATAAAATTAGTCAGAATTCCAGATATGCAACTTGCTACCCTCGTGATGTGTCACCAACGGCGCTGATGTGTTAATGAGTTATATAGCTGGCTGCTCAGTGAGCAACTACTGAGCTACAGACTGAATGACCTTACACTTACAAAAACGCGGAATTAAACTTCTCAAACAGAAAAATACTCATGAAATTTAATAAATATACTACTAGAGAAACACAGAAAAAGATAAACATTTAACTTGCCGCTCTGTAGTTGTGTATCAGCTGAGAGCTGGAGTCTGATTGTCTTTCTAAACGGACAGTTGGTTTCAGAACAAACCAGTGTCATTGCGCCTGACTGCCACTTTCCTTGCGACTACACAAGTGATGTGCAGACCACAGTAGGCACAACAGACTGCAATCATCATTCAAGCTGCTTCATCTCATGTAGCAAAGGACTGCCCCACGTTTCACCAATGTGAGACAACAGCATTCTCTGTATCCTGGATCATCTCGGACGTCAAGACTATTTAACTGATTCCAGCTCTGACATAGGTGCGGCACCTTTGACCTTTCTTGCCACAGTACACAGCAACAATATTATACAGCTCTGTGTAGCGAACGATTTATCAGTCACCATGTAACGCCGGAAATGCATATACTCCTATTTCCATCTATTGTACTATTATTTTTTTTCCTTGTTTTGTTACCTCAAGATATGACATTTCTGTCTCTTTATATATTGTAATTGTTTTACTGTTTGTATATATATATTTATGCACTCATGTCGATGTATAATTGGTTTGTTTCGTAAATATTATTTGTATTTTTACGCTGGGTCTTGCCTAGGGAAAACTGCTATCGAACGATTACGTCGATAGGTCGTGTGACGAATCAAAGTGTGTAGGATCTTTGGTAGTGTTAACTCTGCCGCGTGGAGCGCGGGCAGAGAGTGAGAGTCTGGCGGGAGTAGCGAGTGGAGCAGGTGTTGTGTGACGCTCCCGCGAGTTGCCGCGCTTTCGGGGTTTGGCAGCATGTAATTGCGCTCGACTCGCGATGATAGTTTCTGACATGGTGTCGCGGACGGGAAGCATTAGCTGGCGCACATCAAGAGCCCGTTTCGCCTGGTGACGGTGTCGAGAAGAAGGCGCGCCAACATCCAGCTTCTGCAACAGCGACGGCCGACAATGAGTGACTGTCGCCACCTCCTCGATCGACGGCTTCAAACCTTCAATCAACCAAAAAGGAAGACTAAAAGCACGTAAAGTTTCAGAACTGTATGGCAGACCTCAGCTTTTCAAATTGTTCCATTTGCCTCGCAAAATTACAGCAACTTAGCATGAACCTTTGTTGCTCATTGTCCCAATTGCATTGCCACGCAGGGTCCTTTCCTTTTCCGAAATGAACCCGAGTGTCGTTGAAATTCAAACGCCAGCATTAAAATAATATGATTAGATTTCACTGCTTTAATTTCAAAGTTCAGTAGCTGGCTACAATATTTAGGTTACACGAGCACAAATTTAGAGTGCGAGTTTTGCTAGCATATTTTAGCTTACCTGTGACTGCAGCTCAGCTTGGTACGTACTAAATTTTACTATTGTTAATAGTTCAGAATCATTTAATTCAAGTTCAAAGTTAAATATCTTGTTTCTAAATTGCGTAGAGTCAAGTTGCTTTTGAAATGATTGTCGAGGTAGTCCAAGACTAACCGTATTTTACTGGATTTCGATGTGCTTCAGAAAGAAAGCTCACTATTAACTTCAGTCACTAAATTAATTTTCGATTTTCCGGTTTTATTAATTCTTTTGCTAAATTAAGTCAGAGTGTAGCGAAATTTATTACTTCTGACAAACTTTCAATTTTCACACTACACGTGTCAACCTTCAGTTGCCACGCTTCTAGTGCTAATTATATGTGTAATAACCTTTCTTTTTCAGTTACTATAGTAATTGTCCATAGGACTGGCGACCCTGATTTCCCCCAAATCTCAAATATCTAATTACCGCTAGTTAATTGTTAACGTAACGGCCGCACATTTACTTTCTTTATTAACTTTACCCCTTTTCAAAATTGATTTCCACCAGTTTCATTTGCATTTTTCCTTTCATTTAGATGTAACCCTTTCCTCCCTCTTTACCGATAGATTAACTTCGGTGACGATTGCTTTTCCCAAATTTCCATTAGGTACACGCGGTTTAATTTCTCACTGTCATTAAGGTCGATAAGTGAGGGGGGAGGTTACACGTGGCGACCTCGTGACAGGACAATCTTGAAATTTGAGGTTGTTCTGGACACGAATTTTGCATTGTACAAATCTCGTAACAAAGTACTGGTTACGAAATGGTCGATACGTCAGCGATAATATTAGTGTGAGGAATCCTAATTAGATTTGAGATTTGGCATTTATATTGAAAATTATTAAAATGAGTGAAGGCAACAATTACCAAAATTTGGTAGGCTTGGATAAGGAACAATCGGTCGAACAGTGGGAAACGCGCACCGGGGTACCCATTGTTCAGGGGCAGGCGGCTAGCATGAAAGACGCGACCGGCGAAACGCAACAAAGAGCAGAAATGGAATTCCAAACTTTAGAAAATGTTTCGGAATCAGAAGTGAAAATCAAATCTGAATCCCTTGATGACGAATACGGGGGGACAATTAAAGAGGAAGCCGCTACGGAAGTAAAACCGGTAGTTTCCGGGAATTTAACTGATTTATTGAACGTTTTGATTAACGAAATCAAGAGTCAATCGGTCAAGCAAGAAGCTCAGTCTGAAAAATTTGAACGGATGCTAGACAATCAGAACAAAGCTATTAACGTTGTTAACAACAATGTTGGAGTTGTTAACACAAAAGTTGATAAAATCAAAGAAGATATTGTTGTAATTAATACCGAAATCGGTAATCTTAAACAGGAAATGATAGGCGTTCAGGCGGAAATTGCGAGCATAAATACTCGTTTTAATTCTGAAATTAGCAGAATCGAGAAAAGTGTAGGAGAATCAGTTGCTCCGATCATCGAGAATAAGGTGACGGAACAAATTCAATTAGTGAAAAAAGAGGATCAAAAGAAGGTGGAAACTTTAAAGGCTTTAGTATCCGAAGTAGATACCAAAGTGACGAAGCAGGCTAACACCTGCGAAGAGAAAAAGAGGGAAGTGGAAACGCTTGCGACAACCACTTGCCAAGTGATTACGAGGGTGTCGGAATTAGAAAGGAAACTTGACGAAAAACAGAGCTATGTGCCAATCTGTGCACATAGTTCGGAGTTGTTGACGAAAGAGGAGCGGTTCGACCCCTTGAAAAAAGGCGGTATACACCCGACGGATTTCATTAAAAATTGTGAAAGAGTTTTACCCAGATCATGGACTGATGAGAGAAAAATTAACGCGATTATTGATGTGTTGGCTGGTGATGCCAAGCGTTGGGGCTTAAACCTCAACATTACGAACCTGACTTTTGACGAATTTAAAAATTTGTTTCTGGCTGAATACTGGTCAGAGCAAAAACAGCAAAGTGTCTGGCGCGAATTTGTCGTATCGAGGCCTTTCGATGCGAATTCGCGCGGTTCGATGAAGGAGTTTTGTGAGGGCTGGATCCGCAAGTTGGAATATTTGCGTGACCGCCGCTCGGAATCCGAAATAGTCTGGGAACTCTACAAGAAGCTTCCAGATGATACAAAACGATACGTAGGAAGCAATTACAGGACAATCAATGATTTCCTGGAAAGAGTGGAGGACGAGGACAATTGGCGCAATAATCGCGACAGTGGCAGAGGCCGTGGTAACAACAACGGGTACCACAGCAACCACAACAACGATAACCACGGGAATAATGCATACCGCAACCATGGCAGCAATAACAATAATGGTTCGGATCGTAATAACAATCGGTACAATGCAAATAATAACAGGAATGACGGAAACCAGTATCATACTAACGTGATACGGGCTTCACAGAATAGTAATAACGCCAGAGGGTGTGATCAGCCGCCTCAGCAGCATCCGGGGACCGTATCTGCTGGGACGAGACAGGGAAACCATTAGCCGCGCCGGTGAGGGGCCGACCGGGCGTGGAGAAATTTTGGCGGCCCAATAGCAGGAGAAAACCCAGGTGTCGTCGGTACGAAAATTCCGTGTGGAATAATCAACGGCGGGAGAGTGTGCCAGTGTTAAGAGAAAGGAGTGCGCCCACAAGTAGTAGATCAGCTGTATACACGGCAGTAGAAGGTACATTCACTGTCTGTGAGAACAATTTAAGTAGTGTTCCGGAAATCGATTATAAGGTGCCAGCTGTAATACCCACAGCGGAACTGGAGATTGAGTTTAAGAATGATTCGCAATTGTTGAGAGAAGATCAGATGTCGGATAAAACGTCCGTCATCGAGCGAGGAGATGCAGAGAGGGATGAGGTCTGGTTAAGGCAGTTCGGTCGCTTATACGACGAACTAAGAGATTATAGGGGCCTGTACGGGAGAAGTATTTATGGAGAGCGCGGGCAGAATTTGCCGCGTCTCGTCTCACAGGAAGATAGTATTTGTAAAGTGTTGGAAAGTTCTGGCCCTAACCGGCAGACTTTACCAGAAATAGTTGATGTTAATGGGGAGCACGAGCAAGATTCGTCGTGTTTCGTCCCGCAGGAGTTGAATGTTGAAGTAGTAACGGAAAGTTCTGGCCCTAACCGGCAGACTTTACCGAAAGTTGTAATGGTAGAAGTAGCCGACCCATCCGGCGCGAACATCCAGTTTAAACATTGCGAGAGTATTAAGGAGAAAGATTACGAAAATTTTAGTGATAGCCGGACACGATTGGTAGAAAACCACGTAGATTACAGTGTGTATGAGGTTAGAGCTGACGTTATACGGTCAGACGATAGCAGTGTGGGTTGCGCAGATCCAGAGGAAGTAATTTCAGATGCGACTGGGCACATTCCTCCAGGTAGATTGGCAGATGAGATCAATCTGATTAAAGAGGAATCAACGAAGGTGACAATTAGTGAATTGATAGCAAAGCAACACTCACTAGTTGACGAGTTACAGGAAAAGGTTTCGGTATTGGAGGCGAAGCTAGAGACTAAGCCTCAGGACAAACGTGTTGAAATTAAAACTGTATGTGAACAGAGGCTGAAAAAGCCGCCAGATAAGCCGGATTTAGGATCAAAGCCGGATGGTTTTTTCTGGAATGACCTGGATATAGACGAGGATTTACTGTGGGAAAATAAAGAAACAGTCGAGGACAAGTGTAGACAGATAGTAGTGTCTGTTAATATGCACGACCTACAACTAAACGTGTTGATTGACACCGGTGCAGAATTGAGTGCTGTATCTGGGAAAATATTTGAGTTACTGAAAGACAGACCTGGCATCGTAGTTATGCCAGTAACAGGAGTGAAAATTATCGGTGCTACTGGGAAGGCCAGTAAACCGGTCACAAAACAGATTTTTGTCAACTTCGAGATATGTGGGGCACGATTTGAACAAGAGTTTGTCGTCGTGCCAGACTTAACTACGGAAGTAATTATCGGGTTAGATTGGCTGTTAAAGTACCGTGCAGTGATTAACTGCGAAAGCAAAATGTTGACATGTGCGTCCCAAGATAAAACAATAGTAGTTAGTTTTGACGAGGCAGGAGACGGTGTGCATAGGCAATACCAGCCTATACACATTGTTAACTGGCCGAATGGTATTGACGTAGGTATGAATTTGAACTACTGTAATGTGAGGAATCTCGGCATTGACAATAGTGTAGAAAGTGAATTGGAAAGTATTGTAGACGGTGTGTCAAACGTAACACACGAACAAAGACGAGGCCTGTATGAAGTAATAATGAGGAATAAGAGTGTGTTTTCAGACAAACCGGGTCTTGTGGAAGGATATAAATGCAAGTTGCATGTAATTCCGCACGAACCATTCTTCGTGAGACCGTATGCTATACCGCTGTCCAAAAAGGAAGCAGTGCAACGGGAGATAGATAAGATGATCGAATGGGGAGTGATTGAAAGAAGTACAAGTCCATACAATAACGGTTTGGTCATTGTAGCAAAACGGGATGGTAGTGTGCGTATTGTGACTGACGCACGCACGTTGAATAGGGTCGTTCAACGTGAAACAGACAGACCAGAGAGTATGGAGGAGATTTTGCAACGTTTTCATGACGTTAAGTTCATGACTAGCCTCGATCTGACAGCTAGTTACTGGCAAATAGAACTCGAAGAAGAATCTAGGCCATACACCGCCTTCTTGTTTGCGGGCAGGTGTTATCAGTATAGAGTACTGCCGTTTGGACTTAATATATCTGTGTCCGTGTTCATCAGGGCCCTAGATAAAGTGCTAGGACCGGCTTTGAGTTCAAGATTAACTGTATATGTTGACGACCTATTGTTGGCCAATGCCACTTGGCATGACCATTGTGACCTGTTAGATGAAGTTTTTAGAGCATTGCGCCGTGGCGGAATGACTCTAAAGCTAAAGAAATGCGAATTTGTGAAGCAGGAACTGAAATTTTTAGGGCATGTAATTACCACTGCTGGTATTACGAAAGACCCAGAGAAACTAGAGGCAATAAAGAATTGTCCTCCACCCAAGTCTAGGAAACAGTTAAAAAGTTTTCTAGGGCTCACAGGATTTTACCGTAAATTTGTAAAAGGACAAGTGTTTAATGATGAAAATTTGAATAACCTCTTGCGCAAAAATGTTCCGTTTGTGTGGACTGACGGGTGTCAGACCGCTTTCGAGAGATTAAAAGACGAGTTGTTAAGATCTAACATACTATTTCATCCTGATTTATCGCTACCCTTCCATCTGGGAACGGATTCGTCGAATTACGGGGTGGGGGTAGAAGTGTTCCAAGAAGTTGGTAAAGGAGAGGATAAGGAACACCGGACGATAGCGTTCGCGAGTCGAACTTTATCAAAAAGTGAGCGAAACTACACGATTTCTGAGAAAGAGTGTCTCGCTATCGTGTGGGGATTCAAGAAGTTCAAGGGTTACCTATGGGACCGTAAGGTGATTATTCATACGGACCATAAGGCGCTCACTTATCTGAAGGATTGTAAACTACTTCACGAAAGACTGACTAGGTGGTCGCTGTATTTACAGCAATTTAACTATGACATCTGTTACGTAAAAGGGACCGACAATTGCGTAGCGGATGCGCTGTCGCGGTTGCCCGAGTCTAATCAAGGTCTATTGAAAGATGAGGCAGATGGAGTGGTCAAATTGTACTATTTTAAAGAAGTTGAGGGACGTAAATTAATAATGAACATTTGTAAGAATCTACGTCGTCATCAGAACGAGGATGGTTGTTTAAATATGGTGAAAACCCGATATGATGAAAAGAGTCCAGAAGGAGAGAAATTAAGGAAGTATTACAAGATATACGATCATATCTTGTACATACGTAAGGGTGAAGATAGTAATATTTGGCGGGTATGCTGGCCCAGCAAATACGTCACGGAAATAATAGACTACTACCATTTGGCGTATGGTCACTGTGGACCAAAGAAATGTACGGAAAAGCTGAGTGAAGTAGTGCATTTCAACAACATGTTAAAACGAGTTACTGACAGAGTGAAAACTTGCGATTTATGTCAGAAGGTGAAGGTTACCAACTGTACGAGTCGTGGTCCTATGCAAAGTATAAGGCCTAACGACACCTTTGAGTTACTGTGCGTGGACTTGTACGGACCTTTGCCCAAGTCATCAGGAAACTTTGCTTACATTTTAGTAGTGCTAGAAGCTTTTTCCAAGTTCATCAAACTATACCCGATTAGGAAAGCTACAGCCAAAGCAGTCTATAGCAAGCTTGTGAACGATTATTTTGTTCATATTGGTAAGCCCAAGGCGATTCTATCAGACAATGGGGCACAATTTACTTCTAAGTTGTGGAATGAAGGCTTGGAAAGTAATGGGGTCGAGGTGATCCATATTTCAGCTTATTGTCCGGCTGGGAATCCCGCTGAGAGGTATATGCGCGAGCTAGGCCGACTGTGCCGTACCTATTGCCATCACAACCATAGGGCATGGGGCAAATATGTAGCAGTATTTGAGAGAATTATGAACACCTTGAGACATGAATCGACGGGATTTTCTCCAGAGGAAATCCTGTTGGATGACAGAAGTAAAAGTTTAGTGGAAGAGATAATCAAATTCCCTCCACGGATTGACATTAGTATTGGTGTGAAAAAAGATCGTTTGCGAGAAGTAATGAAGCTTAAAGCCGATGCTCGCATACATCGTCATGACGCTAAAGCGCGTTTTGCTAAGTTTGCGATCGGAGACTTAGTACTTGTAAAAGCTCATGAGAAATCGAGCGAGATAGACAATGAAATCTCTAAATTTAAGTTTGTTTATAATGGACCATATAAAGTCATTGGTATACCTCACACAAATGCTTATTGCTTAGAGTATCCAAGCTCTGGAAAGCTATTAGGTATACGAAATATAATAGATTTGAAATTGTACCAACCTAGGATCGATTAATACCACACAATGGGTAATTTGTACAATATGTAAATATAGAGTGTAAGATTTAAGGTTTGCTAGATTGCCATGCTTTTGACTGACCAAGAGGACATTAAAGAAGTTGTAATTAATAAGTAATTAATTTTGACTAAATGATTTAAGAGAGTGTGATTATTTATCAATTGAAAAATCCAAGCTGCTAATTTAAGTTTTCAGCTGAGTCACAGTAGATTAAGCAACGTAAATATGATTTTGTAACTAGCTGTAAGATTTCATGAATATGTGTTTTACTAGTCATTGCCGATGTACTTAGACGCTGTTTTAAGTTTCAGGCTAGTACATGCGTGTGATGATGGACAGTGTTGAGTTATCCACTGTGATAGTATTAAGGGACTCCTTGAGATTACTCCGGAGTGAGTTTTTCCTAAAGAATTCAGTGAAACGGACGTTCTGGAAACGCCGTCACAAGGGCGAGTGAGATCAAGCGTGCCGCACACGCGGGCGCAACAATACTGGCGAGGCGAGCCGCTGTCGGCTCTTGTGCCGCTGTTGGCTCTTGTGCCGCTGTCGGCATTCTTTGTACTTGCGAGTACGAAAGGCGGAATAGTTTTCTTCCCGGACAGCTGATGTGAAAGAATTCTGCTGTCAATATTTATGTTTTTTGCGATCTACTGAATATTATTTTCTTGTTTAGCGTTAAGTGGAATCTCATGACGAGATATTAATTATGAAAAGGTTATGTAAAAATGTGTATTCTATGTAATTAATTATTAATTTGCGTATTTTGATCTACCTGTTTTTATGACCATGTACTCTGATTAATTTTGCAAATAGTATTCCATTTCTCATAGTGTTACGAATTTTAATGATTTTGGAATAGCTAAACCATTTTCTATATCTTCTATGAATTTTAATATGTTGTCAACCTGTTTTATTTTGTGCAAGATGACAGAGTGGAATAAGATTAGGAGTGTCCCCACTCAATTATTATGGTCTAAAAATTGATTTATGATTAATTAGACGAATGCTAAATTTTGTTGATGTTTTGAGCATATGCATTTCCGCTGGTTCTTTTTTGGGACATTTTCTGAGTCTGTTTACGTTACACGAACATCCTCAGACAATGTGGGGCACGTGTAACGCCGGAAATGCATATACTCCTATTTCCATCTATTGTACTATTATTTTTTTTTCCTTGTTTTGTTACCTCAAAATATGACATTTCTGTCTCTTTATATATTGTAATTGTTTTACTGTTTGTATATATATATTTATGCACTCATGTCGATGTATAATTGGTTTGTTTCGTAAATATTATTTGTATTTTTACGCTGGGTCTTGCCTAGGGAAAACTGCTATCGAACGATTACGTCGATAGGTCGTGTGACGGATCAAAGTGTGTAGGATCTTTGGTAGTGTTAACTCTGCCGCGTGGAGCGCGGGCAGAGAGTGAGAGTCTGGCGGGAGTAGCGAGTGGAGCAGGTGTTGTGTGACGCTCCCGCGAGTTGCCGCGCTTTCGGGGTTTGGCAGCATGTAATTGCGCTCGACTCGCGATGATAGTTTCTGACATGGTGTCGCGGACGGGAAGCATTAGCTGGCGCACATCAAGAGCCCGTTTCGCCTGGTGACGGTGTCGAGAAGAAGGCGCGCCAACATCCAGCTTCTGCAACAGCGACGGCCGACAATGAGTGACTGTCGCCACCTCCTCGATCGACGGCTTCAAACCTTCAATCAACCAACAAGGAAGACTAAAAGCACGTAAAGTTTCAGAACTGTATGGCAGACCTCAGCTTTTCAAATTGTTCCATTTGCCTCGCAAAATTACAGCAACTTAGCATGAACCTTTGTTGCTCATTGTCCCAATTGCATTGCCAAGCAGGGTCCTTTCCTTTTCCGAAATGAACCCGAGTGTCGTTGAAATTCAAACGCCAGCATTAAAATAATATGATTAGATTTCACTGCTTTAATTTCAAAGTTCAGTAGCTGGCTACAATATTTAGGTTACACGAGCACAAATTTAGAGTGCGAGTTTTGCTAGCATATTTTAGCTTACCTGTGACTGCAGCTCAGCTTGGTACGTACTAAATTTTACTATTGTTAATAGTTCAGAATCATTTAATTCAAGTTCAAAGTTAAATATCTTGTTTCTAAATTGCGTAGAGTCAAGTTGCTTTTGAAATGATTGTCGAGGTAGTCCAAGACTAACCGTATTTTACTGGATTTCGATGTGCTTCAGAAAGAAAGCTCACTATTAACTTCAGTCACTAAATTAATTTTCGATTTTCCGGTTTTATTAATTCTTTTGCTAAATTAAGTCAGAGTGTAGCGAAATTTATTACTTCTGACAAACTTTCAATTTTCACACTACACGTGTCAACCTTCAGTTGCCACGCTTCTAGTGCTAATTATATGTGTAATAACCTTTCTTTTTCAGTTACTATAGTAATTGTCCATAGGACTGGCGACCGTGATTTCCCCCAAATCTCAAATATCTAATTACCGCTAGTTAATTGTTAACGTAACGGCCGCACATTTACTTTCTTTATTAACTTTACCCCTTTTCAAAATTGATTTCATATAAGAAAAATATGTTTACTTTCATATACATAGTCATTATTATTATTATTATTATCATTATTATTATTATTTTTATTATTCTTGATTGTTATAATTATTTTTTGATTGTTATAATTATCATTGTACTACTTTTATAATCTCTATTTTTTCTGTAACATTAATACTGTATAACATGTTATATGTCCTAATTTTCTGTAGACACAAATTTGTTGAATCTGAGTATGCCTGGTTAGGTGTAAGAGAGGGCCTGAAGGCCCTAATCTTGCCAGGTAAAATAAATGCATAAATAAATAAATAAATAAATTTCCACCAGTTTCATTTGCATTTTTCCTTTCATTTAGATGTAACCCTTTCCTCCCTCTTTACCGATAGATTAACTTCGGTGACGATTGCTTTTCCCAAATTTCCATTAGGTACACGCGGTTTAATTTCTCACTGTCATTAAGGTCGATAAGTGAGGGGGGAGGTTACAACCATTTACGGCTACAAACCTAACACATTGGACCTGGGGTTCAGAATAATGATTATACAGAACTTACTGCTCTCAGATATCAGCAAACTGGTACCTGGTGCCTATTTCCTCCTCCATTCCCGGTATCTACTGGACCTTTCCATTGGCACGGTGACTCAATGCAACATGGGTCGTGAAGTCACCAGCGTCACTGACCAGACCCTCCTGGAGTTTGTGCGTACTAAATCTTCTCCAACTGAGAATCAGTGGCACATCCCAACTGATGACCATTATCATCATATGCTTGACTGCATCAACTCACTCGTTAAAACCCAACAAAAGCAGTTTCTTACCTTTGAGACCTGACTGGAATCTCTATGCCTGAAACAGGAGAAGGAAACAATATGACTAGCAACTCAGCAAACGTCTGAGGAGCTCATCATAGCACAACACCACCTACAGAACTCTCGACTGACTTCACCCATTGTGCCAGTGCAAAACTCTTCTGCTGCATCTACACTGGCCTCCAAGGAAGTGCTTCTGCCCACACAAACCTCATAGAGTAATGAGGTTAATAATACACCTCTTGCACAACTAATCTCCTCTGTCTCCCCACACTCCTATCTCCCCACAGATTGTCTGTGAGTCTTTTTTACTCAGTGCACCATATCAAATGGAATGGTGTGCAAGGTCCCCACCATGCTGGCTCTGCAGACTGACATAGCCATTGCCAGCTCCGCAGACTGACATAGACATTGCTGGCTCCTGCCAGACAGGTTTTGCACAGCCATGGTAGCAGTCAATCAACTTTTGAAAACTGAAATAGTCAGACCTTCGGATAGTTTCATGGGTTCGACTCATTAAACTAATATCAAAGAAAAAGGGTACATTACATTTATGTGGTGACTACAGGCTGGTTAGTGCATGTACCATAATTGACAGTTACCCAATGCTGAATATCCAGGACTTTATTCACTGCTGTACAGGTGTGTCTGTCTTCTGCTTCCTAGATTGAAAACAAGTTTATCACCAGGTACCAGTGAGCGTTGAAGATAGGTGAAAGACAGCAATTGTCACACCTTTCAGCCTGTTCAAGTCCTTCTTTATGTCATAAGGCCTCAAAAACGCAACCCAAACGTGCAATAGTTTTTAGATGGTATCCTGTTGAAGGTATGCTTCTATTATGCTTACCTTGTTGATTCCTCACTTTTCCCAGGATAATGATATGCATGATTCTCACTTCAAACAAGCTTTTGATGTACTAACTGCAAATGGTACCATAATTAATGATGAAAAAAGCCAACTCTGACAACCTGAGATTACTTTTTTCGATTATATTGTCAATGAAATGAGCATCTGCCACACGCCACAATGGGATGGGGAAGGAAGAGATGGACAGTGAGAGAAGGGAGACAGATAGGGGGGAGAAGGTGATGGACAGAGAGAAGGGGAAGGAGGCGATGCATAGAGGGAAGGAGGAGGAGACAAACAACTAGAGGACAGAGGAGGAAATGTACAAAAAGAAGGGGAAAAGGAGGTCAGAACATTATCTAATTCCTATACGTATTTAACAATTGCAAAGCATTGCTGGTTCGTTAATATTTACTAATTAGATGAGATGGTTTCCTCTTTTTTCACCACATTAAAGTTTTTACTCAATTTCTTCATCTGTGTGTTCCTTAAGAGGAAACATTCACAGTATCACTGAACATGTCTTTCAGCGATGACAATCTAATTCATTAAACACAAGTTTTATAAAATACAGTGTTTATATTCGTACTATGCATGTGTCTGCACCCAGTTTTCAGTAATTTTCATTCTATCCCTGGAGTTTAATTTGATTGTGTCTCTTTATCATTGCTTTGTGTCCGGCTGCATAAATAAATGTGTTTCCTTTTCCCTCCATTCTCCCTTTCATCTGACCATCCTGTCTTTACTGTACAATTATTTTCATGTCTGTTAATAGTCTACTTTCAAATAATCTTGTATAGTCCTTCAATACCTTTTCCCAATCTTGTTATTGTCCTCTGTATTGGGGATGTTTTTCAATGTTGCATTTTTAGTATAAGCTGTCGATGGATTTAACGTTCTGGGTTTGTTGGTAATATTTGTAGATTTTTAAATAGTTAATGCTAAAGGAATCTGAGATATTGCGTTTGAATGGTTCTAGGTGCCATATAGAATAGAATTTTAGCACATGACCACTGTAAAAACCATGGTTTAAATTTAGTGCCTTACTTAAAGACTCTGTAAAAGCTAATCATGCCAGTTTCATTTGTCAAAACAGTTGAGAATATCTCTAAATTTTCTGGTCAACCCCACCTTACAATGGTGTGATTTAAAAAAATATTCTGTGAGTATTTACAAGGTAACATGAAACCCACTAAATCTGTTGTGGGTTTGTAAGTTCATTTCATTGCAACATTTGAAACTATAGTGTAACTCATTAGAACAGAATAATTACAAAATAGGGAGCTAACATAAATCAAAGAGATAATCACAGCATGGAGTAATCATCTACTTGTGAAACACTAAACTTCAATTAATGCTGCTCTTCACCACTTCTCCCTTGGTCTCAACGATATCTTGTGTTGAACTGGATGTCACCCAGACTGTGTCACAATGGGTCTTATACAAGCTGCTGCTGTGTCAACAGAAGTAGCCTCCAAACCCTTGGCTGCTTATCTGAGTTGGGTGGCGGAGCAGCTATTGCATTTGTTGTGTTCATGGTGGGTGTATCTGTGGTTGAATCTGAATCAGTGTAGGGGGTGCTAGAAGCTGATTTGAGCTTGTTGACAGTGATGGTGGTTTGTGTACCTATCATGTCGACCTTGAACGTCTTTGCCTGTCCATTCATAATGGATAAGGTCTGTCGTAAAGTGGCTGCAGTGGCTTGCACACTGTGTCATCCCATACAAAAACATTATCACATCTCCAGAGCTAATAGAAAACAAAGAGGCGATCGGTCTTTTGGTCCCTCAGAGCTACAGGATGTAGCTGCCACATTTGTGCATGTAGCTTGTGTATGAAGTCTGACTGTTCAGTGTGGTCATCTAACATGTTACTAAAGAACTCACTGGACAGTTGTATTGGCTGGCCATATATATAAGTTCCGTGGTCGTGGCTTACAAATCTTCGTTCACTGATGCACAGAGTTCCGGGAGAGCGATGGTGAACTTCTCTGTCCAACTCTGTGATTTATGACCCTGAAGAGACACTTTCAATTGCCAGTGCATTCACTCCACAAAGCCATTCGCTGCTGGGTTGTAAGTTGTGGTTCTAATACGTTTCATACTCAGTAGGACAGAGAGTGATTTGAACAGGTATGACTCACATTGCCTTCCTTAGTCTGTTGTAATTCGTAGTGATACACGGAAATGGGCGATCCATCACTGGAAGCAATTGATCGCAATTGTTTCCTCGGCCTATGTCGACCATAGGGAACACCTCTGTCCAGCGTGTCAAACAATCAGTGGCAGTAAGACAATAGGTAAACCCTTAAAGTGGTGGAAGTGGTCTGACAATGTAAAGATGGATATGCTCAAACCTTTGGTACAGTGGAATTAACATACCAAGAGATGCGTTGACATGCCGACTAACTTTGTTCCGTTGGAAGGTTACACATTGGAACATGTGTTTCTAGCAATATTTGTCATATTTCAGGAGTGCTAGTTCTGCATGGTTCGCAGGAGAACTTCTGTAAAGTTTGGAAGGTAGGAGACAAGATACTGGCAGAAGTAAAGCTGTGAGTACCGGGCGTGAGTCGTGCTTCGGTGGCCCAGATGGTAGAGCACTTGCCCGCGAAAGGCAAAGGTCCCAAGTTCGAGTCTCGGTCGGCACACAGTTTTAATCTGCCAGGAAGTTTCATATCAGCGCACACTCCGCTGCGGAGTGAAATCTCATTCTGGAAATATTTGTCATGTTTGGCGACACAAAAGCTCACATCATCATGTTCGTAATGCTCCTTACTCCAGGGTGCGACACGTCATGTCAGGAGGTGATTGCCTTCTGCCAAAAGTCAACAGTCACAAATGGTCGCAGTTTGGTAGCTGCAACATAATAATACAGCAGGTGTATTTGATGCTGGCAGTGTAACACGATGGAGCAGTAGCCCTGATGGTTGCATCACAAGTCTAGCAGCCCACTGTCTGTTGTGCTGCAGTAAGAACTTCAAAACCACCATGTCAGTGATCCAAGAGAGAGCATGTGCTGGTGCGTTCATGTTTCCCATGACATGCACTATTTGGGTGGTGAACTGTTGATATATTCTAGATGGCACAGATGACGTGGTACGCTTTCCCTATCTGTAATCTCCGTATGGGCGCCATCTCTTCTTTGTGACCACACGCAAATGAAATAATTAGCTACTGCTCAATGGGCGGCAGATTCCCTCAAACACGAACAAGAATTCATGCTTTGCTGCATTCCGTTTCCCCAGTATCAGGTGGTACAGTCGAGTGTGAAGTGATGGTTCTGTTATGGTTAATATATAGTGTAACGTCGAGTGCTGCACAGATGCTAGTATGGGTGCCTGGCGTGTGGTCTCTGGGAACTGCTTGAGGAGCTCTATGAACGGAGAGTCACCAGTTACCATCCACATCACAGTCTCATCCACATGACGTACCAACCCTTGGCTTACCAGGCTGTAGTGGTGTCAAGGAGGCACCAATGACAGAGGTCAGGCAGGAGTCCATTGAATGATAGGAAGAGGTGCATTATATCTACTATGACGAATTGTCACACGAATATACGTCACAGACCTAAATCCAACATTAACATGACTTGACCATATGTTGAGATTGTGGAACCACTGGCGGCAGAAAAGTGGCAGTCATCACAGTTGTGGCGTGGCTAACAGGTGGATGAATAAACGGACATGTCGGCACCTGTGTCTACAGCTACTGTAGCTTTATATTATACTCTGTTATGAACAGTGTCTGTCATCACTGACTTTGTGTTGCATTTCCCTTCTTGCATGGTGGACTGCACTTCCAAACATTGGAGCCAAACCATCAGTGGTGCCAGTAGACTCTTGCTGATGAAGGTGAGCAGCTGTGCTTTTCTGGTGGGTGGTGGCGACGTATTTGGTGATTGATACTCTGAGTTTGTAGCAAATTTCGAAATGAGTTCGACGATCTGCGCTTGTAATGTGCTGAGAGTGTTATCTGCCTGGGACTGTGGCAACGCATATGGATTGATACATCTCTACTATGCCATCCTTGCATCAAGATCACCAGCACACACTGTTAATCTCCTACGTGCATCAGGTGGCAGGTATGATAACCAAATATTCTGCAGGATGTCTTCGTTAACAGTGTTGCTCGCTAACATGTGCAAGTGGCACAGTAGCCTTGATGGATTCGATCGCTGAGCTCTTCAGTGCTTAGTAGCTTCTCCAAGTTCTTCACCTTTGACTGCGAGACGTGAGTAATCAGGACGTTTTTGATAGTTGTGTAGCGATCAGTACTTGGCAGAATGTCTTGCACATCCGTGGCGATATGTTTGTTGAGTGCTGCGACAATGTAACTATACTTTATACCATTTGCTGTTACGTGTGTTAGGCACACTGGATTTATAACTGCATGAACTTCAGAACAGAATTCTTTTGCCAAAACAGTGGCTGTTTTACCATCACGCAATTGATTACTATGGCTACAGGAATCGCTGCAGTTGGTGGCGATTCCGATATCACAGTGTTATGGTGACGAGAACATGAAAGATGCACAAAGTGGTTAATGTGGATGTTCCTCCCTTAGCGTGATGTGACATGATATGAGGCATCAGTGGCTGTTGCATACCATGTGTCAACAACTGTTGTAGGTTTAATAATTTCACTTTATTGCAACTTTTGAAACATCGTTTAACTCATTAGGCGTTTTTTACGAAGGCAATCTGACAACAGAATAATTACAAAACAGAGATCAAATATAAAGCAAAGAAATGTTGTGTCAAAGGTTATCACTGTGTGGAGTAATCACTTACGTGCATAACACTACACTTCACTTAATGCTTCACTTCAAATCCCACACATTTGACTTAGGGATATGATGCCATCTGAAGAGATATTCTTTGATATTCTTATGGCTCTGAGCATTCGGGAGGACGACGGTTCAATCCCGCGTCCGGCCATCCTGATTTAGGTTTTCCATGATTTTCCTAGATCACTCCAGGCAAATGCCGGGATGGTTCCTTTGAAAAGGCATGGTCGACTTCCTTCCCCATCCTTCCCTAATCCGAGCTTGTGCTCCGTCTCTAATGACCTCCTTGTCGACGGGACGTTAAACACCAATATCCTCCTCCTCCTCTTATGGCTCTGAAAAACAAAATTCTTATCAATAAGATGTGAAGAGTGAAATGCGTAGTAGGCACTACAATAAAACAAGATATCATACCTTTGTTAACATCCTTTTAATTCAGTGCAAAGTAATAAAAAGTTCATAATAGCACATAGGACGTTGCTGCTGCATAAGAACTCTTAGGAACGACACTATCAGAAATATCAAGCATCAGAAACACCAAAGAGTATTTGAAAAAAATGCTTTCAATATCCTTGAAATATGAGGCATCAAGTGTAAATTTCTTAACAAATGGATTAAAAGAATAAAGAAGTGCTTCAGCGAGGTATGAAATGACATGAAGCTGGCAGAGCTAATAACTTGACTTGATGCTACATTTTTACCCAGTGATTGACATAAGTTATTCCAACTAAATAAGTGTTCCACAAAATGAAGGAAGTTATGGACACATACGGAATAATACAACCTTTGTTAATAGCGATCAGCTGTGATGTAATTTTTTTTAAAAATTGAAGCACTAGCTTTACAATTATAATTGAAGATTTCTGGTACAACGGGTATTATTGATAAGAATTTCAGTCAGAATACAAATACTGAAACTATCTGGTGGGCAAGACTTAGCAGAGCTTTTATTAGTAAAACATAGCTCGTTGGCATCCAGCTATCCTGTCATTAAGTCAGCTGTCCTTATTATCCGAAGTACCTTTGACTGATGTAAAAACTACTTATGTTCTGAAATGAGTCAGAAAGCGTTAACTGGTTAGGCAGTAGGGCCTGCTATTGACAGAAAATGAAAGAGCACGAAATTTATTTTTTTTAAATATTCTTGACCATTTCGAAGAGACAAAAGTGAGGAAAAATAATTTAAATAAGACAAAATTAATTTTTTCATTAGCAGTTTATATTTTAAGATGGATATTATTATCTACACACTTCTTCCAAACAGACTTTTCATTCTGTTTTATCTTGTAATATTGTGTTAGATATTACTTCATTGTCTCAGATATTGTCCTGTGCTGTAATTAATAATGATTTAATATATTACCTGGCAATAAGAAGGGCTTTGTGCGAATTAAATAAAGATTTCTAGAAACTTTTTGTATTCTTCAAAGAGTGCATTTGATGGGCAAGTTGAAAGGTTCTTGTGGTGAATCTTCTCCTACATCTCCTACACTATTTCCTACAATTCTGTATGAGAACCCTTTGTCAACAACCATTGGCCACCCTCTGTGACTCGAACAACTTAGTTTGTGAGAAGCTGGTTCACTTCTTGATATATCAGGGTAAATATTGCTAAGGTCATAAACTAGTCCGTTTGTAGGAAAAGTTTTTCTGGCGCAAATGAGAGGAGAGCAGCCTAAGAGATTGTATGGTATGATGGAGGGAAGGAGGGAAGGGTTAGGAGTAGAAGAAGGGGTAGGGGATGCAATGGAAGAGGGGGTGGGTGACTCACATTGGATACTTGCCTTAGGGTCCCTGTTACTGTAGTTATGGCCTTCCTGCCACTTCTCCAAGTGATTAACCAATGTGATTGGTGAAAGTGCAAGGAATCATGATGTGAATTCAGGACAATAGGTCGTTTCTTCATGCAATTTTCTTTACCAATGAGGCTACCTTTCCAGACGATAGAAACCTGAATGTAAGAAATAAGTATTACTGGGCTGCTGAGAATCTGCACTGGCTGGGGTACATTGAAAATCAGTGGTAATGTGGATTACTGAAGACTATGTAATAGGTCCTTACTTCATTGAAGAAACTTTAGTGGGTAAAGGGTACTGAAGTGCTACCAGCACTCCTGGGGTTAGTACCACCTGATATGCATAGATGTGTCTAACAGCACGATAGGTTCCAGCTCTGCACAGTCGCAGATGCAAGAATTTCTGGACAGACTGACTAGATCCCTTCGACATTGTTGCACATGCTGCAACAATACGATGCTTTAAATTCTTTCACGTCGTCAGAACTTGTACATAGTTTTCCAATCCAGAGGCCAGGAAACATCTGAGTGAGCCACAAGCGAATAGTGAGTTGCAGTAGATGGTTGGCATTTCTTCCACAGCGTTCCAAATTAATGATACTGTAAGAAGTGTTAGATTTATTATTAACGTTTCCACTGTTTTGTGGTATCCTATGACTATAAGATCAGTGAGTCACAGTCGGGATTCACCAACTCATGCAAATAAATGAGTGTAACTCTTTATAGGGATATGAAATGGAATGAGCATGTAGGCTCAGTTCTTAGTAAAGCAGGTGGTAGGCTTCAGTTCATTGGTAGAATACTGGAGAAATACAATCGGTCTACAAAGGGAATTGCTTTCGAATCATGCATGTGACTCATTCACGAATATTGCTCAAGTGTGTGGGACTAGTATTAAACAGAACTAACAAGGGATATTGAACATATACAGAAAAGCGCAGCATGAGTGATCACAGATTCGTTTGATTGAGGGAGTGTGTTACAGAGATGCTAAAGAAACTGAACCGTCAAACTCTTGCAGATAGACGTAAACTACTAACAAACTCTAGGAATATACTACAACCTACTATGTATCGCTCACGTACGGATCGTAAGGACATGATTAGAATAATTACAGCACGCACAGGGGCATTAAAATAACCATTCCTCTCACGCTTCATGCGTCGAATCAACGGGAAGAAAGCCTAACAATTGATACAATGGGATGTATCTTCTGTCATGTACATCACAGTGGTTTTCAGCGTATTGATATAAATGAAGTCATTAGTTTGCCCCACATTTTATTCACCTAACTTCTGATCTGTATTATCTTCTCAGGCTCTATCTGCAAAACTACTTTTAACCCTATTCTACTGCATTTTTTAGGTTTTCCTTTTTTGTTTGTTACAACGACTTTCGCTTCATCCACGGCATCTGTTAGGTTCTCAATTCACGTCGTGTATTAATTTGTGGACGAGTCTACCATTCGTATCGGCAGTGCCGTAGTTTATAACCTCAGTGCTCTGAGCAGTGAATACAAACTTGGCTTACTATTACTATGTAAAAAAAGAAAAAGCAAATGAGCAATGAAGTTTCTTGGTGACAGCAAATACAGCCAAAGGCTTGCACATCCGACTATGCTGACTAGCGATGACAAAAGTAGATGTTTATGAGTCAAGAAAACGCTGACAATATATAGCCTTTACATATTCTTGATCAGATGTGAAGTGCAAGCTCCTTAGTATATGTCTTGGAAACAGATACCAACCTTCAGGTTTTGTGAAACGCCTGCAGTTAAGAGTAGATCTACCTCTTATCTTCATAAAATCATCCTTTATATTTTATATGTGTGTACGCCTATATCTGTAACTATTTATTTTCATTGTATTATGATGCCAAATCCTGTACCGTTGTGAGATGATCTCTAGATGAATAAATAAATCAAATTGAACCACATATCTTAAGTGAAAACTATAATGCTCATTAAAATTCATTTACTGTTACTCCGTTAACATTTCTCAGCAAATGTATACATTGAATACTGGGCAAAGATATAAAGTAAGAGTAATAAAATCCTGGAGACCTCCATGAATAAAATAGCACTGTAGTACTTTGTATTATTAAAATCTTTGATATTAGCAATGTGTTGTCTGCTGTCATTGAGAGCAGACGGAATTCGGGGTGATTTGTTTATGTTTCTGAGTCCACTGCGGATTTTATTTAGAGGGTGGTTTAAGTTTACACTCAGGCCGTTGACTTTATAGAGTATTTGTACTCTGTAATTCTTCGAAATCTGCTGAGACAATAATGTCTGCTCACAATATTTCTGATCCTGAATTGGATATAAAAGTCAAGAAAGGTGTGAATTGTAAAGTGGTTGATTTTACAGTGTAGAATTTTTGCACATTGTGGTGTATCGATGTCTAGGTGTAGGCTAATGTACCGATAAGTATAATTAAACTTCAATATGCTTTTTAATAAATACAGAAAATTATTTTAAGATCTGACATTTTGCGAAATATATTTCATTATTGACGCAGCAACGGAGAGAATATCAGAAAATATGCACATTGTTGCCAATGAGCCTTCCTTGGCCTTTTATCGCCTCCAAGAACATGTTAGGAAAGCGTTACCACCAATGGTCGAAAAACGAGTGGAAGTCACAAAGCTTCATCATGAACTGCAAGGCCGATGCTACGATGTCGAATATGGCGTTGGGTAAGTTGTTGCACATTCAGACTTCAATTTAGCACGTAACTCCGAGGTGTAGTCTCTCAGACCGCGAAAGTACTTTCGAACTCGCAAGCCGAAATAAATTCTGGCGAAAAAAATCGTGTGAAACATTGATTCACATTTCAATCTTCTATATTAGTTGACCTTACGTTAACGCACACTTTAATGCGACTAATCTCAACGCCTGCTTTCTCTGACATTTAGTCTGATGCTGTACTGTGCTTTAATTGAGTCTTCTTCAAGCTCTTTAAGCAGAAGCTATCCAACATTATAATTAAATTTATCATGTCTATGGATTTTTAGCCTCAATTTGTAGATACTATTTCGTAAATTAGGTATTACATGCAATGGGGTATTTTGGCCTAAATGCAGCTATATAGAGGATGACTCTAGAGGTAGAACTGTTGAAAATCATAGCAACGGACACTCCATCAAATGAACAAAAGTGTAAGAAATAAATTATAAGGTCAATAAACTATAGACCAAATTGCATTCCAAATTATTCTTCAATGATGTCATTAGGAACAGTTTCCAAGTACTGAATCAGGAGGAATCTGAATGCACAAAAGAAACAGAAATGATAATTAAATCAGAACAAGGAACCAGCAACAGAAATAGTGAAAGATAACAATTTTTTTTCTTGAACAGATGCATTCAGAAGTTGACTACCCTGTTCAACATGAATATGCCACAGACATGAGCAAATGCTCTGAGTGCTCAACCGGATAAAGTGACAGAAAATATTGGTGGTAAAAGTTGCAATAATGAGTTGTTGTTGTAGGGGTTACTAATGGTGTTGATGAGCTGCTGTCAGAAGTAAGTCATCTCAACTTCATTCATTGCATTATAGTACTTTCTGACAATCTTAATTTAATTGATGTTTAGTCTGATGCTGGCCTTGTAAACTGAGAATCAATTAGCAAAATTAATTAACTATGTAAAAACAATTTTGTATCATTCATAAACATGAGTTTTGGGTATTGCATTTGTGTAAGCAGAGGTGACTACACGAGACACGGCCCACATTTAAATAGAAAAACTAAAACAAAAGACTCAAGAGATCACATACTGCTGCAAACATATTTTCTCCATGCAATGGACTGAAATATGTGAATAGAAATGCAGCCACAGTAAAAGATAGTGCCAGAACACTTAGCAGATGCAGCACAGTAAATCAGTGAATGTAAGAAATGCATTGCAGGCTGTTACAGCAAGACAGGAGACAAGAAAGCGCCTACAGCAGACACAGACAAGGCACACGAAGAGGAAAACCTTCTGAAGTGGCTACAGCCTCTTCATAAGACCACGCATCACTAGCAGTAGCATCATCACCTTCATCGTTATCTGTCGGTACTTCATAAGTCACAATCTGATAGGGATCTATGAGGATTGGGAAGCCATTGCTGCATAATGATCATGCAGTAGCAAGTGAGGAATCAGGAATAATAGCAACTGAATGCCATGCTCTAAGTGTCAGGCAGTGGTCCTCAACAGGGTTAAGGAAACTGGTATGTCAGCAGGAATGATTTTTGTTGTTATGATTACACAAAGTAAAGAAGTGGAGCCAAAAATTGTTGATCGGCAAAATGTTCTCAGTAAAAAATAGTGCCTTAGGTGGAAAGTGCGAGAGAAGTTCCATTAAGGACTTTTAGAAAGATTTCACATATATTTTATTGAAAGCTGGTGCCGCAGTGATGAATCGGAACACACATGTATGAATTATTTTAATGTAGCCTATTACTGTTTCTGTAAAGTCTTCTGAAACAATGTAATTTGTATGTAAATTATAAAATCACAAAAATAACTTTCTTTTTTCAATGTTTGACAGTATTTTGAGTAATCTACTTTAGACCTAAGAACTGATATTAGGAAGATGCAATAATACTGGCAATAAATAGATCATCCTCATGAGTTTGAAATATGTTTCTTAAAAATCTGAAGGCTGCCCTGGTTCACCTATATTAGAAGAGTGTAATTAATATCGTAATTAATATTAATGTAGTGAAAATGATGGAAGAAATAAAAGTGACAACTCACTGATACATCCACCCACATGTGCCTCTCCAGTCCTGCCACAAGCATATCTTGTCCTGCCAGAAGCAGGACTACCTGAAAAAGCAGCCATACCATATACCAACTCTTCCATAACTTCTGCTCACCATTTTATGTGAGCCAGACCACTAGCCAGCTGTCCACCTGAGAGCAGAGTGAACCAGCCAGTGGCAGAATATACTGCCAAGCACAACATTCTAGACTTCAGTAAGTGCTTCACAACCTGGGCCATCTGGGTCTTTCCACCCAACACCTGCTTCTTGATAACTATCTTTATAACACTTCCTTCAGTCTTATAACCTTCTTGGCTTTAATCTCTGCTAGCCCCATCCCACACCCATCACTACCAACTTTCTCCATGATTCACACTTAACTCTTTCTGCACTCACACTGTTCTCTCTGCAGTCTCCCTCTTTCTTAATTGTATCTCCCCTCATAATCTACTTCTCCATGTCATAGAGTGCTAGGCAAAACTACCATGACTGTGCCAGTATGAGGTTTTCCGATTTCACATACCTATTCCCTGTGCTCGCTGACTCTCCCTCTCGACCATCAGCCACAATTCTTCAACCCTCCCTCTATATCTCCATTCCCTCCACACCAGTGCACACACACACACACACACACACACACACACACACACACACACACACACACACACACACACGTGACAAATATGGCGGAAATGACCATAAACCACGATTCCAATATGGTGCATATAAAATTGTTACGTACACATTATGAGGACGAAAATACATTTAAAAAAACACACACATTCCGCAAAAAGCCCAATGACACTAACAGGACAAGCGCGGGAAATACGGGGTTTTTGGGTGGGGACAAACTAAATATAAACAAATTGAGACTCCCACCCCCATACAAAACCACGCAAAATGACGAAAAAGCCTACATCACAAAACTCCCCAAATACCACCAAACACAATATCATCTGGAATCGGACACTTCCCTTGACCCATATAGCTCAACAGCAGCTCCCGATCCTATAAATTAGGGCCTAACAGTTCCCTTGACCTATACAGGGTGTTACAAAAAGGTACGGCCAAATTTTCAGGAAACATTCCTCACACACAAAGAAAGAAAATATGTGATGTGGACATGTGTCCGGAAATGCTTACTTTCCATGGGAGAGCTCATTTTATTACTTCTCTTCAAATCACATTAATCATGGAATGAAAACACACAGCAACAGAACGTACCAGCGTGTCTTCAAACACTTTGTTACAGGAAATGTTCAAAATGTCCTCCGTTAGCGAGGATACATGCATCCACCCTCTGTCGCATGGAATCGCTGATGCAGCCCTGGAAAATGGCGTATTGTATCACAGCCATCCACAATACGAGCACAAAGAGTCTCTACATTTGGTACCGGGGTTGCGTAGACAAGAGCTTTCAAATGCCCCCATAAATGAAAGTCAAGAGGGTTGAGGTCAGGAGAGCATGGAGGCCACGGAATTGGTCCACCTCTACCAATCCATCGGTCACCGAATCTGTTGTTGAGAAGCGTACGAACACTTCGACTGAAATGTGCAACAGTTGGACTGAAATGTGCAGGGGCTCCATCGTGCATGAACCACATGTTGTGTCGTACTTGTAAAGGCACATGTTCTAGCAGCAAAGGTAGAGTATCCTGCATGAAATCATGATAATGTGCTCCATTGAGTGTAGGTGGAAGAACATACTGACGAAACTAAAATGAGCTCTGACATGGAAATTAAGCGTTTCCGAACACATGTCCACACAACATCTTTTCTTTATTTGTGTGTGAGGAATGTTTCTTGAAAGTTGGCCGTACCTTTTTGTAACACCCTGTATAGCTCAAAAACATCTCCCGATACCGATACCAACATTCACAGCCACACATTGGGATCGAACACTTCCCTTGACTTGTTATCCTTACGACATCTCCACATACAGCCGTCCCTAGTCCGAGACACCGGAACTTTAAGGAAGCCTCATTTCTTCACGACATACTGAACACTTCACGACTTCATCCAAAAATCTGAATAGTTGAAGAAATTTTATTAGAGACAACGCACTGTCCCCCATTATAACTGACAACTAAAAACTGTTGACCTTTGTCAGTCATATCCACACCTACCAAAGACATAAAAAAAGCAATTTACCAAAATTCACACACGATGCCACACTCGCAAACGAAACCAAAAAGTCACCTAACGCGCGTGTGTGTGTGTGTGTGTGTGTGTGTGTGTGTGTGTGTGTGTGTGTGTGTGTGTGTGTGTGTGTGTGAGAGAGAGAGAGAGAGAGAGAGAGAGAGAGAGAGAGAGAGAGAGAGAGAGAGAGAGACTATATTCTTTGTTATCCCGGACAACTAGGAACTGTTGGCACTATGAAAAACATTACAGCACTGAATAACACATCTTAGACTTACTAATGAAAATAGACATGGAAACCAATATACTTACACTCAACAACCAATAAAGCATTCATCAGTTACTCAGTGACATTTCTATATCTTTCTGAAAGGTTTCCCCACAGATAACTGACGAAAATTACTTTGTTAACAGGAGACTACAAATAGTTGATAACTCAGGGCATATGTCTTGAGCCAAACTCTGAAATGTCTAAATTAGCACAAAAAAATAAACAGAGACCCTCAAGTCACTACATGTATAAACAGTTACCGTGCAACTCCGAAAGCTAAGTAAATGCACAAAGACAAAATGAAAGTGCACAAAACAAATCTAAAGCCATGTGGAATATCATTAGCAATGAAACATACCAAAATCCATGTGATATAACCTGAAGGGAAAATCAAGGAAGTTTAATTAGAGATCAGAAATTAGCTGATTATGTAAGCAGACATTGCATGCAAAAAGTCAACAAATTGACTTGAAGGAAGATCAGTGATGATGAAGTTTACAGCCATGCTAATAGTTCTAACATTAATAAAATATAATGTAATTTTTCTTGGATTAGGGTCAGTTTCTATATGTAGTGCTAGTGTAATTTACAGATGTGTATCACACATTATAAATACATCATCTTTAGAAGAAGTGTTCCAAAACAAATTAGGTTACCAAAATAAAACCCCTATACAAAACAGGAGATACTGTAGAAGTGGGGTAACTATAGGACTATATCATTACTGCCAGCCTTCTCAGGCTGTCTTGGAAAATTCGAACCTCCTCTCTACGCTTCAGCACGGTTTCTTTGGAAGTGGTATTACGACAATAGCCATGGTTAAATTTGTGGGAGGGATAAATTCTGATTTATGAAGTCATTAGTTACAATGCGACACAATATCTTATTGGTACAATCAGAAGATGACAGTATAACAAAGATAGTGAAAAATCTTTGTTTACAATCTTAACTATAAAATAGGAATCAGTCAGTGGACATAACTCTGACTAACAATCAGAATCTGAGAATTAAATTCACATTGAACATACAATCACTTACAGTGGGTGTTCTCTAGGTCAATGACTTAAGACACCACCTATTCTGTTTTTATGTTAATGACAGCAGTCTCTCACTTTCAGTTCCTGCTCCCCAGACAGTATTTCAAATTGGTACTTATACAGTATGTCTAAAACATATAGTGTCTTCACCAGTCAAATATGTTTATAAAATTCAACTTTTCAGAACTGAGCCATCTTCAGTGCTGGTGCTGGTGTCCTAGGTCATACGTTCATTTATGCCTAAAATTAATTTTTCTGTAATTACCATCATTTTTAGTGACACCATTTTCAAACTATACTTCTTGCAATTTTGTGGAAGGCTTTAGATTTGTATGTTATTAATCCTATCATAATTTAAAGCAATTCAGGATCTGTTTGGAAAAAAAAGTAAACATGTAAGAACATGGGACTAATAATAAATTGTGGTACTATATATTCATGATGATTTGCTGATGAGCAGCTCATCTCGGCACAAGATGATGAAGACGTTGAATATATTACCAGGAAATAAATACAAAAATATTTAAAAAATGGGGCCTTCAGGTTGACATGAAGGAAACAAAACACATGGTAATGGGAGGAGCATATCACAGTTTGACATGGGAAGAAGGGACGGGACCGATCATGCATACTGAAGAGTACAAATACAGGGGTGAACAAAAATGTGGAAACACCACAAAAACAACAAATTACCATGTCTAATGCTGTGAAGGAAAGCATTCAAAAGAGCTTCCAGTCATCTCGAAATGGATAAATACAGTTCCTGCATAGTTTTCAAGAGAATCTTATACCATTCTTCCTGCAAAATAGTAACAAATTGAGGTAATGATGGTGAAGGTAGATACTCATTATGTACCCCTCTCTCCAAAGTAGACCTTGAAGGCTTAATAATAATGAAATCTGGTGAATCTTTCTGCTCACAAAACTAGTTCAGGACAAAGCTGCCATGTGGACAAAGGCCCTCTCATCTTGAAGCACAGCATCACCATTTAGGAACAAACTTTATGCCATGGGATGGACATGGTCAGCCAAAATAGTCACATAATCTGTGACGGTGAAACGGCCTTGCAGAGTAAGGTACAGCTGCCCAAATCATGACCAAACCACCCTCTTCCCCTCCCCCATGTCTCACTCTTGGGATGTAAACTCAGCTAGAAAATGGAAGCTGTGTGAAATGAGATTCGTCTGGCCAAATGACATTATTGCATTGCTCCATAGTCCGCGTTGAAAGGCATCAGCATTACATTTTTGTGTTACAGGCAGCAAATGATGAGTGGTTTAGGAATTCTTGTTCACCCTGCAAGTCCCTGCTTGTGAAGCTCCTCTTTTTTGTGTTGTTTTTATGTTGACAGGGTTCACAAGTACAACTTCAGTTCTGAAATTACTTTGCAGCAGTTGTCCTCTTATTTTTCATTACAGTCCTTTTCAATAACCAGCTGTCACCATCACTCAACAACAGTTTTGTCCATGTTGTGACTTAACGGATAATATTTTTTCTGCTTTCCCTGTATGCAGTACAGGTCTTTGATACTGTGGCTCTTTGAAATACCTAACACCTTGGCTAGTTTTGGTTACAGAAGCAACCACCATACAAGCACCAATAATTTGCCCATCTTTGAATTCACTTAGCTCCTTCATAATGCATTGACAACTACACAGAACACTGTTCTGACCATGGCTGACACTTATCAACTATTGAAGACATTGCATAGGTCTCATTTGTGGTCATATACAACAGTGCCATCTGCAGGTATGGATTGCATCCGCATTTATATTCAAGCATGCATTTCTCATGGTGTTTCCATATTTTTGTCCAACCCCTGTACCTGGGAGAAATATCACACAAGATGTTAAACAAGATAAGGAAATTATTTCAAGAACAAATTATGGAAATTTCACTATTGGAACATTAAACAGTATTTTATGGAATCAACAGAGTTGAAAGGAAACTAACAAAAAATTGTGAAAACAGTTGTTAGAAGCATTGTGGCATACGGCTCAGGAGTACGGACAGTTAGATACCGTTCGATTAAAAGATTGATAGCAACTGTGATGGGCTTTTGGAGAACAGCTGCAAAGATATATGGATGGGGAAATGGTCAGAAATGAAGTCATTAGGAAGAAAATGAGTGTCACAAGCTTGGGTTTTGATTTTGTGGAAGAAAAACAGTTCATATGATATGAGCATATGAAAAAGATGTCCGAGGAAAGATTGCCATAACAGATCATGGAATGGAAACTACCAGGAAGCAAACAAATAATAAACTTCTTGCAAACAATATATAATCTTGGAACATTTGTAAAGGAATGATAATTTCATATTGTGAAAGGGAGACTGGCATCACTTCATGAACATTAGTAATGACTGAATAACTCTCATGTCATTTAATCACTCTAAGCCCCATCATTGGAATCATTTTGCAGCCTTTTTGAAAAATTCAGTTTTGTTACAGTATTGATTTGGATGCTTGTCTTGTTACACTGCTCTCTCTTGTATATCTTTGAATGTATGGTAAATCTTGTCTGACACCATTGATTTCTCCTGCTTATATTAACTTATTTTTCTTTTGTAAGTTCTTTCACAATACTATATCCCTCTCTTTTCCAGAAGGTGATAAGTGTCTTAGCTTTTGTATATTAGTGTCAGCCTCACGGTGTTTTTGTCATCTTTCATTTTTTGTGGTTGTAATGGTCCATGTATTGTTTTTTGTTATTCACATTTGTTAACCCACTAATAGTGTGCTGATTATTTGTAGGGCTATAAAATCTATGGAAGGTGCTGAGGAAAGTTTTGACAACATACAGGAATTGTTAAAAAATGCAGTTTTCCTCAAGCAGCAAATAAAATATGAAGAAGCCAGAAGGTAAGATTTTATTTTAGTTGACACACACATGGGATGGTGTAGTTTTTCTTTTGTTAACTTATTGCTTTTAAGTAACACAAATCTTAATTGTATGTGCAGTCTGTATTATTCCAGTATAGATCGGACATTCTTGTATGGCCTGATTGCCATTGAAAAATATGACTATTGTAAATCATAATATCTCCAATGAATGCTGAATGGTTGTTGACATCCCATACTGCAAAGACCCAAGTATCTTTATGAACATAATTATGCTTCATTGTAGTCACACTTTTAAGCAAATCTTGTGTAATAACTTCAAAGATGACAGATGGAAAATTTATAAAGTGGTCATGTATCATCTCCAGACTTGGAAGGTAGTAAATATGTTCCCTGTAATTTTTACATTTTTTTCCATTTAATGCTTTTAATCTTATTGTAAAGTTTTTAGCACGTTAATGATAGATGGGGGCATGGCGATTAATAGCATGCAGCATATAGTGTTTGAAATACCAGAACATATTTGTAGCAGTAGTCTGATACATTTTACCAATTTTGTTGAAAGAAAGAAATGAAAAATGACAGGTAAAGCTGTACTAATTTGAATTTGTTACTGCTGTTTGTTAGTCTTTATGGATGTTACTTCAAACAGGTGTTGTATGCTCCTTAGTAGCTGTTTTCTAGAATAATTAGACTCTGGCGATTGTCTACAAATAGTGTGGTTTCTGATTGTTATGTACCCATTGGCAAGATATTATGTAAAAGTAAAATACATATTCAGTTTGCTTTGAAAAAATATATATAAAAAAACAACAAGGAAATGGCAAGTGGGGATTGAGTGAACAAGCAAGATGATGAAAAGTGATCCAGATCTAAAAAAAGTCTGTAATTGTTAGGTTTTGTGTACATTCCCACACTTGTTGCTTCAATGATTCCACCTGTTTGAGCACTGGAGACATTATTTTTGAGTCTGTGGCACTATACTTTACAGTATCATAGGTATACATCTGGACTGTGAAGTGTGTGCCATTTCAAAAGTCTGTCGTGTTGGTTTAAGTCAAGTTAGTTAAAACACTTTTTACTTCTTGTTTTATTTGAAAAGTTTGCAGCTAATAGTGGTTTGTGTCCTGTTTAAGTAGACTGCTGAGTGATATTTTCCTTTAAAATTTTTTCCTTAGTGCATAAAATATTGCATGTTTAGTGATTGTTCTGTATATTATTGATATTTTGTTGCATGTTTTGTTTCTGTAGGCTCCCTTCACTTCACTAATGCCTCTTTACCAGCCTTGAACCACGTACAGCTGTACTTGATAAGGTAATGATTGCCATGGGATTTGTGTTAAGCACTGTGATTAAAAGTGTTGTTGTTTTTACACCATGTAATGTGTAACTGAAATCACTAATGTCTTTAAAATTGCACTTGTCCAATTATTATATACACCAATGCTTGTGAAATTTGCAACACAGAGGATACACATGATTGATATAAGCATTATGCTGCACTAAAGATAGTATAATGGTGTGACTGCAACTCAGGATATCATAGCAGAGAATCATAGAGCTTGGGGAATGTTTCTCCAAAGCACTAGCAATGCTTAAAAAAAGTTGCTGACCAACTGTATCCCAGACATATTTAATAAGCAATCCATGTAGTAAATGGTGACAGTGCTATCTGCTATTCTTAGTAGGCAACTTCCACATTTCTCATTACATGTGGACAGGCACTGTGCTGCTGAAATTCAGTGTGTAGAGGAAGACCATTTTGGCCTCTAAACATCCTCGATGTAGGTCTGGTGGCCAGACATCACTTTGTCAGACAGCACCTGATACACAGTATATGACAACACACATTGTATTCTATGCCTCCTGTCATCTGTGGGGCTTGTAAATGATATTGTTCAGTTGTGTGGACTGCTATATTTTGCCCAATTTTGAAGTGTTAAGGAAGACTTGGTCATCAATATAGGGAGTTTGAACCAGGATTTGTTTAAAACACTACATTTTGTCTCTCAGTTCACACAGTGGCATTCATGTGCCAGTTGGAGTTTGAAGCATTTTTGATTTATGAACAAAGGAATGACAAGTGTACCATGAGTCCGGCTCATGGCATATGCACTGAACTGTAGATGTGGATGAGTCATTACTTGTTGTGACGCTATGGTGCCGAGCTGACCCCTCAGGTCAGAGCGATATGCTCAGGTATCGCCACATAAATGATGTGGCTTTCATCTCATTCTGTAATGATATTGCGTCACATGATATGTGCTTTTCACTGAGTATGACCCACTCTTGTTCACCAGTTCCACACAAGTGACACTCTTGTATGAGCATGTCCTATATGAACAAAACTGTAAGAAACATTCCTAGTCTCTCAAGAAAAGGATAGGACACAGCTATAGGCAGCCACTGTCCCTCACATTTTCAGAATTTTAACTGTTCATCCTAGATGTTGCAATTTTTACAAACATTAATGTAGTCTGCAGCTTTCACTTAGTTCTTAAATCACTTGTTTGGTTTGAAGTAGTTTTTATTTAATTTATCAATTTTTTTAAAAATTGTGCATGATGTTTTGTGTGCTTAATTGACTGTTTTGAGATAACATATTTTTTAAAAAATGTGTTTGCTTGTTACTGAAAAAAAATCAGAATTATCCAGAGAAAGACGAATATTTTTAGTAACCTTGTGCTAACCAGAAGTCTTTTGGTTGTTTTGTTGGGCATAGAACAGTGTAGTATTTGAATAAATAAAATAATTGAACCTTCAGTTGTATGCACATATTCAGAAACATTGCCTTTGTTGCAGAAGTTAATGTAGTTGTTGTTGAGGTCTTCAGTCCGAAGACAGGTTTGATGCTGCTGTCCATTCTACTCTATCCTGTGGAAGCCACTTCATCTCCAAATAACTACTGCAGCCTAAATTGTTCTGAATCTGCTTGTTGCTCCCCCTCTACAATTTTTATCCCCACACTTCCATCCATTACTAAACTATTGATAGCTTTATGTCTTAGAATGCGTCCTGTCAACCAACCCCTTTTTTTATTTCCCCAATCCTGTTCAGTGCCTCCTCATTAGTTATGTTAATCTTCAGCATTCTTCTATAAAATCATAATTCAAAAGCCTCTACTCTCTTCGTATCTAAACTGTTTGTCATTCTTGTTTCACTTGCATACATGGTTACACTCCAGCCTTTCAATGATTTAAAGTGCCACAAGTAAAGGATGAAATAGGCTGGACCACCAAGTGGTGCTGTGTGCACATCAGTCAGAATTTCAACATAACATACAGTCACATCACACAACCCAGTATCAGATGAGGAAAGTATAGTTGCGAGGGACCACCCGTCTTACAAAAAGTGTGAATATACAAAGTTTGTAATGTTATGCATAAGCAAGCTTGCTGATCAGCCACCTAGATTTGATATTAGGTGAGGTGAATTTGTTTGTGAAGCTATATGGCCCCAGGGCCAAGAGTGTGTCACGGTCGGGTGGGCTGCAGTGGCTGCTGCAGGCAAGCCAGATGCAGGGGCATCAGCAAAGGGTCGGATGTGGATAAAAGCCAATATGGGGAATTCTGATGATGGACAAATTTCTTAAGAGGACAGACAATGCTTCTAGAAATGATGGAGTGTCAGATAAGCTGAAAGATGGTTTCTTACAGATCTTTGAGAATGTATAATAATTTACAGTCAAGTATTAAAACAAACCTGAATACATTTGCAATCTCAGAAAAATTAGTAGCATCCACTGGCACACCAATATTCCAATATCTTTAAAACTACGGAAGTTAATATTTCACAGCAAACAAACATTTTCGCAATGAATTTCTGAACCATCAACTTTTAAATGCTTCATGCGATTTCAACATACAATATCTCAGATGACAGTATGGCAAGATAGCAATCATCTCTGAAAGCTATGTATCTGCATCTATTTTAGTTCTTGATTTAATACATTTTTTACATCTTTTCATTATGCAAATGTTTGTCAGAACATCATATCCTCCACAATTACACAGCAAATGAATACAGCTTGAGTACCTCTGAACAGTGTACTACTTTGCCAGTAACTTTATTTAAATATTAATTACAACTGATAATATAAAATCATGATAATTTAAGACCTTCATAAAAGAGTGCTGAAATATGCTTCTAACAAGCAGGCCTAAATAATTGTTTAAACAATATTAACAACAATCTTTTGTCATTTATTGTGAGTGTAATTGTGCTAGAATATTGGATTATTTATTTATGGACGAACTTTATTTATATTTATTGTGAATGATCCGAGTGTGACCAAATGTTTATAACATTTCTTTGTTTGAATGCTGGTGTGATATATACTTTAGACTGGGAAGTGGTCAGCTTGAGTCATATGATGTCTGTAGAACTTTAGAACAATGTATTTGGTGGATATGGCCTTGAGCCAGTGGAAAAGCAGACATTAGCAGAACGCTATGGGAGTCAAGTGGAGACTGGGGCTTTTCGAGTGAAGAGCTCAAGGGAGAGATTCTGGGCACTTTTATGTGAATTCTGGTAAGAGGCGGACCTGCTTGTGGTAACAAGTGGTATTCTATCACGGACGTGTTGGGTTCTGTGCAGTGAATGGCTGCTACCAGACTTTAACTTCTGAAGGGATTTTATGATTTGAGAGGTCTGAAAGTTCTCCAGAGTAGGACTCTGCATTATGGAACTGAGGATGGACACACTATGAGTTAGCATTCTTCTATCACATGTGATGGTTTGTAAATCATCAAGCTGAATCCTGAACTGTTTTGAGATGGTGTATATTTCATGTATTGTGATTACAAAATGGACTTAGTTTTCAAGTATCTTCGATTACAAAAGTTTTGGAGATTTTGCTACCATTCTCATAATGCTCCCAATGTAACTTTGCTGCATTTGATAATGATATTTTCTGTCTCTATTTTAATTGAATATTGTAGTACCACTTCCCATGTATTTGAGATGTCCTTTCTTGAATAAACATTACTCAACATAGTTCTCTGTCATCTACATCAGTTATAGACATTAGAATGGAAAATTTGTTATCAAATTATTCATATAGCTTTTATTTTGTATTTCTGTGTATTTTATTAACTCACAGTTCTAGCCAGTGACTGCAGGATCACAGCTACAGCTACATTTGCAGTGAATTAGCTGTGTGGCATGAAAGCAGACATGTGTAGTTCGAACCTATTACCACATTGAGCTATCCTTTTTTAAATAAAGCCATGCATAATCCAGGTGCCTAAAGTATGAGTAATCACAAGTAAAGACGCAGCTGGTTTGATCATATGGGAGGCTGTTTAGAAGAGCAACTACTCTAACATTAACCATTAGGTAACATCACAAGTTCATATGGTAAAGTTTGCAAATGAAAAGAATAGGAAAAGTGTCATTCAGATATTTCAGAATATTATTTATTTACTAAAGAAAATACATACGTATACATATAATATAATATTTAGAAGGCAGTATGAAGTGTCCCCCCTTTTTTTTTTTTTTAAAAAAGGAAAATAATCCTAAGTTGGTGATGTGCTGTTGGATCGTTTTTAGCAAGGGGTTGGTGTTCCTCAGGACAGTGTTTAAAGTGTTAGCCTCTTTGCTGTACAATGCTCCTTGTTTGTGGATGATTTTGCAGTTTTATATTCCTCTTCCAGTGTTGCAACGCCTCCTGTGGGTCCGGGGGTTAGAACAGGCCCAAGGTATTCCTGCCTGTCGTAAGAGGTGACTAAAAGGAGTCTCACACATTGTGACCTTCATGTGATGGTCCCCTGTAGGGTTTTACCTCCATTTTTTAAAGTTTTCCCAAAAGGTGAGCCAATTGGGTAAGGGCGCCTTACATGGTGCATCGTGTCCATCATGCACTGAGACCTATCGCATCCTTCGCCGATGTGGATCTGCACTTCTGCTCATTCTCCAACTGTTGGACAAGGTCACCCTCCTGGGTACATATTTTTCCAACTGTGCAGTATTGTTTTGTACGGTGATGATGATAATAGACTTGTTTGCTTTGTTGCACCTGAAATCCAGTATGGAAGCCAGTCTCTTCTGGAAGGGCCGTCATATACCCTGTTGGTTGTAGCCCCCTGACGACACAGGGATCATTCTGCTAATGCCTGCACCGTTAACTCCCCACATATACTGAGGAGTAGATGCATCGGGACCCCCGGCAATGGCCATCCTGCCAAGTGGTCTTTGCTGCAGCTGGATGGCGTCTGTGGGGAGGGCCCCTGGTCAGAGTGGGTGGCATCAGAGTGGATGACACATGATGAAGCATAGTACATCATCTCTTGCTGGTGGTCAAACACCAGTAGTCTCTAAGCATTCACAGGCTCAATTCAGACCCCAAATCAATCCCCTCCCTGGCCACATCATGGGAGGAACGTTAGGCCAAGGATGGCAGCAGCTCTTATTCTCCCTAGTACCTTGTATGTTCGAGAGCTGATGAGGAATCTTTCATGATGATGAAGCCTCAGTTTTTTGTTGAGCATTTAGACAGCAAGTTTGGGGACATGGAGGGCTTGTCCAAAATGAGATCTGGGTCGGTCTTGATCAAAACAGCATCCTCTGTCCAGTCACGTGTATTACTTGCCTGTGACAAGTTGGGGGTTGTTTCTGTAACTGTAACGCCCCATAAGAGCTTAAATATGGTCCAGGGTGTCATATTTCAAAGGGACCTTCTTTTTCAGTCTGACAGTGAGCTGCACGCCAATTTAGAGCAGCGAGGTGTACATTTCGTTTGGTGTGTCCACCGGGGTCCGAGGGATAATCAGGTGCCAGTGCCTTAATCTTGGCCTTTGAGGGTGATACATTACCCAAGAAGGTCAAGGCAGTGGTCTACCACTGTGATGTAGAGCCCTATATCCCTCCCCCAGTGCACTGCTTTAAATGCTGGAAGCTCAGCCATATGTCTTCTCACTGTTCTTCCAGCATCACATGTCAGGATTGCGGACACCTATCACATCCCAATACTCCTGTGTCAACTGCGGAGAGCACCATTCGCCTTGCTCAACTGACTGCCGAATTCTCCAGAAAGAAAGGAAAATGATGGAGTACAAGACCCTGTACTGACTGACCTACACTGAGGCTGAGGATGTAGGCTACACTGAGGCCTACATCCTGTACCAATGACATCGTCTTATGCCACTGCTACAACATTTCTAGCCTCACCCCAACCACCGGGGATATCAGTCCCCACTTCTGCGCTGGAGTAACGTAAGTGTTTTTGGTTCCTCTCGCTAGGAAGGGGTCTCTTGGGTCACTCCCTTCCCAGGGAGTTTGTAGTTCTCCTGTGCATCCGAATCGCCGTCTCCTTTTCCCACTCATGGCTGTTCATCTCCCACATTGGCGACCCAGGTCAGGGCTTCCAATTGCAGTTTGTGTCCAATCCCTTCTTGCCAAACTGGAGTCCTTGTTTTTATCACCTATACTTGAGGTCCATTCACGTACACCTCCATGGTGCACACCTCAGCTGCGGCTTCGCCTGGACCTTTCACATGGCCCTAAGGACTCAGTTAACCCCGCGGCTCTCTGCTGCCACTTCCTCTCGATTCTTGACATATACCGAGGCCATGAAGTGGTTTACACTGATGGCTCGATGGCTGATGGTCACGTCAGCTTCGCGTATGTCCATGGAGGACATATTGAACACCATTCCTTGCCCAATGGCTGCAGTGTTTTCACTGCTGAGCTGGTGGCTATCTCTCGTGCTCTTGAGCACATATGTTCATACCCTGGAAGTCATTTCTTCTGTGTGCTGTCTCCTTGAGCAGCCTACAAGCTATTGACCAGTGCCACCCTTGTCATCCTTTGGCAGTGACCATCCAGGAGTCCGTCTGTGCCCTGGAATGGTGCGGTTGTTCAGTGGTGTTTGGACCCCAGGACACGTCAGAATCCCAGGCAACGAACTTGCCGACAGGCTGGTCAAACAGGCTACGCAGAAACTGCTTATGGAGATCGGCTTCTCTGCAACTGACCTGCATTCAGTACTACACTGCAAGGTTTTGCAGCTTTGGGAGACGAAATGGAATAACCTCAGCACTCTCAACAAACTGTGTGCTATTAAGGAGACTACGAATATGTGGCAGTCCTTCATGCGGGCCTCTCGCAGGGACTCTGTGGTTCTGTGCCGGCTCCACACTGGCCATGCTTAGGTGACATATGGCTACCTCCTGCGCCGTGAAGACCCACCTCAGTGTCGGTGGGGCGCCCATCTGACAGTGGCCCATATCTTGGTGAGCTGTCCTTCTTTGGCTGACACCTCATCGGCTAATTTAGTTTTCGTTTTATACGTGACGGTGGGTTTTATCATTCTGTACAAGTTGTTGTTGTTGTTGTGGTCTTCAGTCCTGAGACTGGTTTGATGCAGCTCTCCATGCTACTCTATCTTGTGCAAGCTTTTTCATCTCCCAGTACCTACTGCAACCTACATCCTTCTGAATCTGCTTAGTGTATTCATCTCTTGGTCTCCCTCTACGATTTTTACCCTCCACGCTGCCCTCCAATACTAAATTGGTGAACCCTTGATGCCTCAGAACATGTCCCACCAACCGATCCCTTCTTCTGGTCAAGTTGTGCCACAAACTTCTCTTCTCCCCAATCCTATTCAATACTTCCTCATTAGTTATGTGATCTACCCATCTAATCTTCAGCATTCTTCTGTAGCACCACATTTCGAAAGCTTCTATTCTCTTCTTGTTCAAACTATTTATCGTCCATGTTTCACTTCCATACATGGCTACACTCCATACAAATACTTTCAGAAATGACTTCCTGACACTTAAATCAATACTGGATGTTAACAAATTTCTCTTCTTCAGAAACGTTTTCCTTGCCATTGCCAGCCTACATTTTATATCCTCTCTACTTCGACCATCATCAGTTATTTTGCTCCCCAAATAGCAAAACTCCTTTACCACTTTAAGTGCCTCATTTCCTAATCTAATTCCCTCAGCATCACCCGACTTAATTAGACTACATTCCATTATCCTTGTTTTGCTTTTGTTGATGTTCATCTTATATCCTCCTTTCAAGACACTGTCCATTCCATTCAACTGCTCTTCCAAGTCCTTTGCTGTCTCTGACAGAATTACAATGTCATCGGCGAACCTCAAAGTTTTTATTTCTTCTCCATGAATTTTAATACCTACTCCGAATTTTTCTTTTGTTTCCTTTACTGCTTGCTCAATATACAGATTGAACAACATCGGGGAGAGGCTACAACCCTGTCTTACTCCCTTCCCAACCACTGCTTCCCTTTCATGTCCCTCGACTCTTATAACTGCCATCTGGTTTCTGTACAAATTGTAAATAGCCTTTCGCTCCCTGTATTTTACCCCTGCCACCTTTAGAATTTGAAAGAGAGTATTCCAGTCAACATTGTCAAAAGCTTTCTCTAAGTCTACAAATGCTAGAAACGTAGGTTTGCCTTTCCTTAATCTTTCTTCTAAGATAAGTCGTAAGGTCAGTATTGCCTCACGTGTTCCAGTGTTTTTACGGAATCCAAACTGATCTTCCCCGAGGTTGGCTTCTACTAGTTTTTCCATTTGTCTGTAAAGAATTCGTGTTAGTATTTTGCAGCTGTGACTTATTAAGCTGATAGTTCGGTAATTTTCACATCTGTCAACACCTGCTTTCTTTGGGATTGGAATTATTATATTCTTCTTGAAGTCTGAGGGTATTTCGCCTGTTTCATACATCTTGCTCACCAGATGGTAGAGTTTTGTCAGAACTGGCTCTCCCACAGCCGTCAGTAGTTCCAATGGAATATTGTCTACTCCGGGGGCCTTGTTTCGACTCAGGTCTTTCAGTGCTCTGTCAAACTCTTCACGCAGTATCATATCTCCCATTTCATCTTCATCTGCATCCTCTTCCATTTCCATAATATTGTCCTCAAGTACATCGCCCTTGTATAGACCCTCTATATACTCCTTCCACCTTTCTGCTTTCCCTTCTTTGCTTAGAACTGGGTTTCCATCTGAGCTCTTGATATTCATACAAGTCGTTCTCTTATCTCCAAAGGTCTCTTTAATTTTCCTGTAGGCGGTATCTATCTTACCCCTAGTGAGATAGGCCTCTACATCCTTACATTTGTCCTCTAGCCATCCCTGCTTAGCCATTTTGCACTTCCTGTCGATCTCATTTTTGAGACGTTTGTATTCCTTTTTGCCTGTTTCACTTACTGCATTTTTATATTTTCTCCTTTCATCAATTAAACTCAATATTTCTTCTGTTACCCAAGGATTTCTACTAGCCCTCGTCTTTTTACCTACTTGATCCTCTGCTGCCTTCACTATTTCATCCCTCAAAGCTACCCATTCTTCTTCTACTGTATTTATTTCCCCAATTCCTGTCAATTGCTCCCTTATGCTCTCCCTGAATCTCTGTACAACCTCTGGTTCTTTTAGTTTATCCAGGTCCCATCTCCTTAAATTCCCACCTTTTTGCAGTTTCTTCAGTTTTAATCTACAGGTCATAACCAATAGATTGTGGTCAGAGTCCACATCTGCCCCTGGAAATGTCTTACAATTTAAAACCTGGTTCCTAAATCTCTGTCTTACCATTATATAATCTATCTGATACCTTTTAGTATCTCCAGGGTTCTTCCATGTATACAACCTTCTTTCATGATTCTTAAACCAAGTGTTAGTTATGATTATGTTGTGCTCTGTGCAAAATTCGACCAGGCGGCTTCCTCTTTCATTTCTGTCCCCCAATCAATATTCACCTACTATGTTTCCTTCTCTCCCTTTTCCTACACTCGAATTCCAGTCACCCATGACTATTAAATTTTCGTCTCCCTTCACAATCTGAATAATTTCTTTTATTTCATCATACATTTCTTCAATTTCTTTGTCATCTGCAGAGCTAGTTGGCATATAAACTTGTACTACTGTAGTAGGCGTGGGCTTCGTATCTATCTTGGCCACAATAATGCGTTCACTCTGCTGTTTGTAGTAGCTTACCCGCATTCCTATTTTCCTATTCATTATTAAACCTACTCCTGCATTACCCCTATTTGATTTTGTGTTTATAACCCTGTAGTCACCTGACCAGAAGTCTTGTTCCTCCTGCCACCGAACTTCACTAATTCCCACTATATCTAACTTCAACCTATCCATTTCCCGTTTTAAATTTTCTAACCTACCTGCCCGATTAAGGGATCTGACATTCCACGCTCCGATCCGTAGAACGCCAGTTTTCTTTCTCCCGATAACGACATCCTCTTGAGTAGTCCCCGCCCGGAGATCCGAATGGGGGACTATTTTACCTCCGGAATATTTTACCCAAGAGGACGCCATCATCCTGTAATCATACAGTAAAGCTGCATGCCCTCGGGAAAAATTACGGCTGTAGTTTCCCCTTGCTTTCAGCCGTTCGCAGTACCAGCACAGCAAGGCCGTTTTGGTTATTGTTACAAGGCCACATCAGTCAATCATCCAGACTGTTGCCCTTGCAACTACTGAAAAGGCTGCTGCCCCTCTTCAGGAACCACACGTTTGTCTGGCCTCTCAACAGATACCCCTCCGTTGTGGTTGCACCTACGGTACGGCTATCTGTATCGCTGAGGCACGCAAGCCTCCCCACCAACGGCAAGGTCCATGGTTCATGGGGGGGTCTGTACAAGTATTTGCCCCATACCCAATCTCTCTGCTCGTCTGGGGAACTGTGACCCATCATCCGGTGGCAGCTCTTGATGGTACATCAGGATGTAAGTTCCTCATTGCTCCAAATTCACCTTTGTATAATACTGTTGCTTGTCCATTTCCAGAATGCCTATTCTCCCGTCATACACAAGCAACAAGGCCACTTGGTATTTGCACGCAGCATGTATTGGAGTCACTTGGTGAGGGCCATGTTAAACCCCAAACGAAGGGTTTAATCACCTGCAGAGGCCAGAGTAATTTTAGATTTAGTGCAGTAATGGAGATGTTACACTCCTTCATATGTTTTTAATATTTTGTTTTATGATATGTTAACTGTGCACCCCAACTGAGTAGCTGTGTTTATGGATAGGTCTAAACAGGGAGATGCCATTGGTTGCTCTGTTGTTGTTTTCCTTGATTGTGCTATCAAGATCTGACTGCCTCAAGTCTTTACTTTCTTTGACGTGAAATTATATGTGATCATGTAGGCACTGGAGCAGATGCAGATGAATGCTAAATTCTTATCTGTTCTGATTCCATGAGTGCCCTTCACTCTCTACGGTGCTTGACCCAGCAGATAAAAGTGTCCATTATACAGGATGCCCTCCTCCAGCTACAAAGGCTTGAGAATGAGGTGCCATTCTGCTGGTTGCCAGGGCATGTGGGTATTGCGGGGAATGAAAGGGCAGATGCAGCAGCCAAGGAGGCATGTTACATGTTACACTCATTGGTTTAGTGTTCCATCCGCCTGCATGCTATCACCTCACTTTTGAGGTGCACAGTTATGTGCCGATGGGCTGCAAGTGACAGACAGTAAGCTGCATCTAGTAAAGTCCATAACTCAGCTGTGGTCTACCTCCTTCCAGTTACACAGACAGAAAGAGGTCTTCCTTACTCGTCTTTGAATAGGCTATGGTCTTATGGCGCCTGGCTTTTTGCTCTGGTGAGAGGACCCTCCTATGTATGGTGCTTGTGGTTTGCGACACATTTCACCAGACTGTGTTCTATTTTCACACTAGAGGGCAGTTGTGGAATTACTGACAGATCTGCTCTCTGTTTTAAGTGACACTCAAACAAATGTGGTTAGAGTTTTAAGGTTGTCATGATATGTCTGACATGTTTCCTAAAATTGTAGCGAGATGTTTGTAAAGTATTAACAAGGTGACAGGCTCACACATGTTTTTGTGAGTAGTCAGCCAATCACATTTCCCTATGGTGTTATTTTGCTCCTCTGACATTTTCTTTATGTTTTAATCCCAGGTATAGCACATTTCACCCTTTGTCCGTTGTCTTATGGTGTGTGAGATGGAGTGATTGTGTCGTTTAAAGTAAGTGTGTGTGTGTGTGTGTGTGTGTGTGTGTGTGTGTGTGTGTGTGTGTGTGTCAGGATGCTGACAACCTCACTATTGAGCACCCATAAATGCCAAACATGCACAGTACATTTTTCTACTTTATTCTGCTGTCTAATTTAAAGGTATAGCACAGTACATTTTTCTACTTTAAACTGCTGTCTAATTTAAAGGTATATTTTTCCCCTCAAAACAGCTGACTTTTTCAGTTATGAAGCACTTTTCATTCCAATGACTTTTTCATTTATAAGTGTGCTTTTTCATACATGCTGCAGTTATTTTTCATTTAATCTCCCCCCCCCCCCCCCCCCTCCCCTCCTCCCTCACGTGAAATTTAAACAATGAACTCACTAATTGTGACTAACTGGGAAATCCCAGTCTGAATTAATGGAAGTCACTCTTGTTGGAATGATTTCTAAAATAGTTATTTGATGCTGTAATTAGGAATTAGCATACAGTGATTAGAGAAAAACTAGACAAACTGTAATATTATGCGAAATGATGTACAGTGTAATTTAAAAGTAAGCCAGTAGTAAACAATGGGATTAACCATACTAAAGTTGCAGTACATGTTCAAAGATTAACACAACAAAAGCTTGATATATACACTAATGCACAAAAATGTTTATGCGCTTATTCAAAATAAAAGTTTGCACTGTACTGGAAATTTAAATGTGACATTTATTGTAGAATACAACCTATTTTACCCATTATTTTATGCTGTTGTCTTGATCTACAAAGTTAAGGTCCAAAGCAGCAAGAGAGGTGCTACTACCTGATGTTGATAACAAGCCAATATTTTCATTGTCAAAATTTGTTGATAATGGCTTGGAAGGAGTACATATTTGTATTTGAGACTCTCTCATACATTATTCTTTCATTGCTTGTCATCATATCTCATTTAGTGTAAAGCAATGCTTTTGATAATCCAGCTTAATGTCAGTAAAGTTGAGAAGTCTGATGACAAATTTCCCTCTTCTAAAACAGTCTTCTTTACAAACTGAGATGTCTGCACTGAAGCTTTCACCACACACTTTTCTGTTACACATATTGTGCCATCTCAATGGTGGTCAGTTTTAGTGTAGTGATCTGTCTCTGTTTTCCAGGTAAATCATCCTATTTTAGCAAAAAAACACAAAGTTTTATTGCAATTTAGCACTACTGCCATAACACTGTGGGCAGGAACACCAGAATGGATGTTATCAAGCACTTTCATTTTACCTTAGTAACTTAACAATTTTTGTGTACTCCTAACATTATACTTGCTTACTTTATTGAAATGTGTCACACAACAGCAATCACAAGATGGGATTTAACATATATCATAATGTGGGCTTCAACAAGCAAACTGAACTGTTTTTTGCAACCCTGTGACCCACAGTGAAACATGTATCATTCACTATTGGCCACGGCTGAAGTAAATGGGAAGTGAAGGTATGCATTCAACATTAATAAGTCTGCATCCAACCCTCACAGTTATCAGATAATAAAGGAAGCCATGAAATAATACTGAGCACAAAGTCCATTACTATAACGCAAGTGAGTGTAGCAAGAAACTTCTGATGTTAACAGATAACCACCCAGTACACCATCAGTGTTGCAACTTTCTTGCCGAGATTCCTCAGTGGTGGTGGTGGTCCATTCTTTTGATAGTCTGTGTGAATGCTGATAACCGAAATGCACTCTGAAATGTTTAGATACTGCATTCCATTCTTTGATGTCCAGGTTGAATCAATCTTGAGCCATAATTTAAGCCATTGGTAAAGTTAAACAGAACAGCTTCATTTTTCATTCCAGTCTTCAAAAATCATATGGTAATCAAGATGTCTCATAAGCTGCCACTGCCCCCCCCCCCCTCCCCGCCCCCTCCGTCCAATTCAATTTTCCTCTCTCACAAAAACACACTGAGCAAGGTGACACTGACACAGTAGTTAGCACACTGGACTCGCATTCGGGAGGACGATGGTTCAATCTCATGTCTGGTCATCCTGATTTAGGTTTTCCATGATTTTCCCAAATCGCTCCAAGCAAATGCCGGGATGGTTCCTTTTAAAGAGCATGGCCGACTTCATTCCCCATCCTTCCCTAATCTGATGGGATCAATGACCTCGCTGTCTGGTCTCCTCCCCCAAAACAACCCCAAACAAAAACACATATGTTATGCACACATGACAACCATCTCACCATCTCAGGCAGCTTGACCAGAATTCTGTGTTAGGTGTGCTTGCTTGTGTGAATGAATGTGTGTGTGTGTGTGTGTGTGTGTGTGTGTGTGTGTGTGTGTGTGTGTGTGTGTGTCTGTCTTTCTTTTTCTGATGAAGCTTGTGGCCAAAAATCAATGCATAAATGTTTTTTAACTGTGCCTATATGCAGCTTAACTTGTCATCTTTATGGTAAGCAGTAATCTGTCTTTTCCTTAAGTTGCACACATTGCTCATAAATTGCAGGAGGTTTAAGTTACTGCCCAACAATCATAACCAAAGTAGAGAAGTAATTTTGGGTCTTCTACAATGATTCTCTTTCTGCATCTGCAGCTACATATACACTCTGCAAATCTTGTTGAATGCATGACAGGGGATATTTCCTATTTTATTACTTATTAGGGCTTTTTTGTGTTCCATTTGCATATGTGCCATGGGAAAAATGGTGTGTTAAATGAATCAGTGTGTACTGTAATTAGTCTAATCCCTATGATAGTGATACATAGGATGTACTAATCTATTCCTGGAATCATCACTTAATGCTGAACCTGTAAACTTTGTAATAGGCTTTTGTGGGATAATTGGCATCTATCTTAAAGTGCCTGCCAGTTCATGTTTTTCAACATCTCAGTGACACTCTCTCATGGGTGAAACAATCCTCTGACCATTCACATTGCCCTTCTTTGCATGCGTTCAGTACTCCCTGTTAGTTGTATTCAGTATGGTTCCCACACACTTGAGAAATATTTTAAGATGGGACACAAAAGTGTATCGTAAACGGTCTCCTTTGTAGATTGATTGCATTTTACCAATGTTTAGCCAGTGAACCAAGTGCTGCCATGCGCTCTATCTATTTATCAAGGAAGATCACCAAACAGCCCTAAATATTTGAGATGTTATTTTATTTTGACTACCAGTTTCAGCATTTCAGTATGCCATCTTCAAGCCCCATCCAGATGTATCGATATTGGCGTACCGGCGCCATCAGTGTCTGGACATCATGACTTTGTTTTCGAGTACTCCCTTCTAGTTGTTGTCAAGTCTTCAAAGGAAACACTCAAAAAGTGAATTCACAATATCCAGACACTGATGGCTCCACTATGCTAATATCGATACATCTGAATGTCTATCTATGAAATACATATGGGGCTTGAAGATGGCATACTGAAACGCTGAAACTGGTAGTCAAAATAAAATAAAACAATATCTCAAATATGTACAGCTGTTTGGTGATCTTCCATGATAAATATTTGACCAGCTGCTGTCCTGGGTACACAATAATTCGTTATACCCAGATACTTGTGTGAATTGATTGATTCCAGTATGAATCATTGATACTGGAATCATAGGATACTATGTTTTTTTTTTTCAATTTGTGATGTACACAGTTTTAAATTTCTGAGCATTAAAGCAAGTTGCCAATCCTTGCATGACTCTGAAATCTCATCAAGGTTTGATAGCTGCCACATGTGGAAGATGTGCCCCATTGCTGCTCCACAATTTTTGCATTTTTGACTGTGGTAAAGTGACACCGCCGTGTTTATCTTTGGCATGCAAGTGTAGGGTGTGTGTCAAAATCAACGAAGTAAGAAATCCATGCAGTTTTGCACATACTTTTACATATGTAAACTGACTTCAGGGTTTTCCATTGTGGTGGACTGCATGTGCCTGATAAGTGTGATTTAAATTTTATATTCTGTCATTCTTTTGTTTATGCTGTAAAAGACTTTCAGAGTAATAGTAAATTTTGTACCAATTTTTTCTGTTGTAATGGATGTCTCATTTTGGCTGTTAATGACTTCAGTTCTGATAGACTAGTGGTAATAATTGCAGCAGATTGGACTCTTTAATTAAAAGATGATCAGAAAGCTTAAGTTAAAGATAGTTTTTTTCTTGTTCTGTAAAATATTGTGCCAGGCATAATGCAGGCCAACTCAGGCACAGGATGAGTTAGTTTCAGTTCATAAGCACCTGGAAATTAACACTGACTACTGTCAAGTGATTGAGAGCTGCTGTGAATAGGTGTGTTGGGAGGCCACCAAAGAGTCATGTATCAGAGGTACCAAAGGTGTCTCAACTACTGTCCTCTCTTGTGGATACTGTCTCTTCTGCAGGAAATACAGGGTCTATCACTACATGTCCTCTTGAACATGAATGGCTGAGTGGCATGTCAGTGGTAGGTCTAGGTATCCTGTACAGGTGAGGCAAGGACTAGGGGCAATTCCTGATATTACAAACGTCCCCCTAACTAGTAAGTTTGAAATGCTGTCTTTCACCGAAACTTAAACTGAGCCAGTGAGACCCACTTAATGTATTGGGAAACATGCTGAGTCATGTGTCAAGGAGAGGCAAACACAAAAGGGTTGGAGTCTGTTAAGCACATGTGGTCCAAACATAAGGTGAATAATGGTACACCATAGGGAAACGGCAGCAAGGGTTGGGAAGGAGCACCATATGTATTCAATGTATATGCATTCAACATGCTGAAGAACTCATTGAGGGAACAGGGTGTAACCAACTGCAGATTGTAGCACCTGTTGGGGCAATGGTGCGTGCCATCTGGGATGTGAGATAATATTTGGATCATTCCTGTGACTGACAGGGAAGTTGAGAATACCAGCCTTACTCATGGAGTTTCAATGATGCTCACAATCAGCAGCATTGTTCCTGGTTGTGACAAGCTATGTCGTGACTTCCTAGACTTTAGACCATAGGTTTGCGAATGTAAGGTACCCCTTGATGGGTCGGGTGTGCACTACACATCAGAGCTTGCTAACCAGGTAGCTGACTGTGTCTGGGTTGCACACAAAGATTTTTTTAAAGTTAGATGACTCTCCATCCTGCCCAGTTAATGATAACTGTAGGAGACCCAGAAGTATCAGTGTAGGATTTTAAAAAGTATCCCTTACTGATGAGAGCATTAAAATCCTAGGAGTTAACTGCTAAAGCATTCACAATAAAGTGCCAGAGCTTGGAGCACTCATAAAAAGCAGTGAAGCTCACACAGTACTTGGTACAGAAAACTGGTTAAAACTTGATGTTGACAGAAGTAAAACTTTCGGGAAATTTTTAAGCATGTATTGGAAGCATAGGCTATAATGGGAAATGGAGGTGGTGTATTTGTTGCAGTAGATAAGAAACACAAACCCTTTGAGATAGAAATTGAAGCTGCAGGCAAGATTATTTGGGGAAACATTCAGTATCAGTGGTGGGCATAAACTTACAACTGAATCTATTTTTGGTTAAGATTCAGATCAGACAACCCCCCCCCCCCCCCCCCCCTCCCCCGTCCCCTCCCCTGTATCCTTTCTTCCCCTCCCAAGCATATATCACTGAAGTTACAGAATGCAATTGGATCCTTCTATTCACCATCAGACTCACCTTCTGATGTAATCAAAAATTTTAGAGAAAACCTCAGTTTGCTAGCAAATAATTTTCCTTCATTATTTAATCATCAGAGAAGTCTTTTGCCGTGCAACAGAAAATTGGGATAATTGCAGTTTTTTTAGTGGTTGAAGTGACAAGACATCCTGTGAAACATTACCAAATACCTTCTATGCAAACTACCGCTGATGTTGGAAATATAGTTGCTGTAATGGCAAAAAACAGATCTGACATCTTTGAGGATGTCTACATTGAAATTAGTAACAGTGACCATAAGGCAGTTGTAGCAACAATGGTTACTAAGGTACAAGTAGAAGGGTTTATATGCTCAACAACCTATGTAACATAATACATGTACATGGAATTTGAAACATTTAGCTCTGGAGAGAAGCATGTAGAAGAATTGTGACTCAAGTTTAAAAGAATACTTGACCAAGCACTTGATGTACCTAGTAGAACAGTTCATGATGAGAAGAACCCTCCATGGTATAACGGTCATTGTAAAAAACTTGTAAAGAAATAAGACCACCACATAATCAGTGTAAAACAAAGCAGAGAGCTATAGATAGACGCTGAGTGAAATGCGTTTGACTGTCAAGAGAGCAATGTGTGAAGACTTCAGTGACTAGCATAACAGAATATTATTGAAGGATCTTTCACATAACCCAACAAAAGGTTAATGACATGTAAAGGCTGTCAGTGATGTCCAGTCACTGATGTCCAGTCACTGATGGATGAGACAGGAATCAAAACTGAAGCAAAAGCCTGCATTCCATGATCAAACACCTTTATGGGAAGGATCTATTAAGAGAAGTTAAACTTTTGGAAGGCATGTGGAAGAAGAGATCTCATTTACTTAGTCCTATAATCTTTTTGCTGCAATGCAGGTGCATCTTGACAATACCACATTTTGTGAGGGTGAAGAGAAACTTCATTTCAGCAGCTGCACATTGGATCTGTGATCGCATACAGTCATCGCTGCTGTCAGAGGGCATCCATCGCACACGATGTGACCTGTGAACTGTAAGTTAATGGAGCTACACACTTTCCTCTGTAATAAGTTGTGTTGCGATATTCAGGACAAGGTCAATTGTTTAATGTACTGAACCAAAGAAGTAGATTCTATAGTGTCAGTTAATGGACAGGAGGGGAATTTCAACAGACTACAGACAAGAGTGTAGCTTCCCTAGCTTGAGATGTGAGTCATACTGTTATTAATACATTGACAGTGTTCTGTCTTTCTGTCTAAGATGGAAATAGATGTGACATGCTTCCCAAAGAGGAAACTATGCGGTTTCACCTTCTAGAATACCAATGGAAGACATTGTTGCTGCTATTGAAGCTGGAATCAGTTTTTTTCCTGCATCAGCTCCAGGTGAAATATGTATAGCAACAGCTTGCTTAGGAGAAAACACCGAGCACTAACTTAACAAAAGGCGAGATGAGAACTCTCAGAGATTTAAATTGTGATAAAGACATTCTAATTCTTCTGACAGATAAAGGAAATGCTACAGTGTTAATGGGAAAAAAAAAAACCAGGACTTACTAGAACCAGGAAGATGCATAGCGGGAGATTAAATGCCTTCTATTCTTAGGGCAACAATTAAACTAATAAAGGCTTCTTTGATTTCTCCCATTGACAAGAAGGATCTCATCAAATCATAAACATTGTTACCAAGACTGCATCTATATCTGCATGACGTAATGTACTCAGCAGGCCACCATAGGTGCATGGTGGAAGGTATTGTGTACTGCTACTAGTCTTTTTCATCCCTACTTTGACTCACAAATAGAGTGACAGAAAAATGACTAAATGTCTGTCCATATATCTCTGTATGAACCTGATTCCTCGTGTTTTATCTTTGTGGTCCCTACATGAAATGTATATTGGTGGCTGTAAATCATTCTCTTAGTCAGCTTCAAATGCCAGTTCCCTAAATTTTCTCAGTAGTGTTTCTCAAAAAGAAAATTACCTTCTCTCCAGGGATTCCAATTTGAGTCCCCAAAGTATCCTGTAATACTTGTTTGCTGGTAACAAATTTTCTATAGCCAAGATCACACAAATACCTCTATATTGTTGACAACTGGTTTCAACAGACTTTACTGTGATCATCTGGTCTGTAACATAGTGCATGTACATGGAAAATATCTGCTGTCGTGGTTCATATTGTAATATTTGAGAAAAAAACAGAGGGTGGTTTTTTATTTTTTTTATTTTTTTAATTTTTTATTTTTTTTTACAAGAAATGGAAACTGTACTTTTACATTCCTTCAAAAATTTTTGTTACAAAATTTGTTCATTGTGTGTTAGAACCTCATACCAAGTTGTCTTTTAAGTGGATAAAATGTAGCACATTACGCAAAGGTTTGTCAGAAATAAAACATTTTATTTCTGACAAACCTTTGCGTAATGTGCTACATTACAATCAAACAACCACTTGTGCAGATCTGTTTAATATTCCCCATTAGTCCTATTTGGTACAGGTCCCACACACTTGAGCAATATTCTAGAACTGGTCACATGAGTGATTTGTAAGCAATCTCTTTTGTAGACTGATGGCACTTCTCCAATATTCTACCAATGAACTGAAGTCTGCCACTTGCTTTACCCATGACTGAGCCTATGTTGTCATTCCATTTCATAATCCCACAAAATGTTACACGACTCATTGGTATATTAGTCATGGGAAAACTTGCCAATCTTTGCATCACTTTGAAATCTTTTTGAGATATGACTGAATATTTATGCAGCTTCTCTCAGACATTCATTATAGATGATTGCATCATCTGCAAAAAGTCTGAGGTTACTATTAATATTGCCCGCAAGGCCATTAATATATGACGTGAACAGCAAGTGTCCCCACACATTTTCCTGAGGCACACTCAAAGTTACTTCCACATCTGATCATGACTCTCCGTCTAAGATAACTTGCTGTGTCCTCCCCACCAAAAAGTCCTCAGTCTAGTCACAAATTTCATTTGACACCCCATATCATTGTACTTTTAGGTGTGCTACTGAGTCAAATGCTTTTCAGAAATCAAGAAATGACACATCTACCTGACTGCCTTGATCCAAGGCTTTCAGTATGTCATGTGAGAAAAGTGTGAGTTGGGTTGCACATGATTGTGTTTTCGGAATCCATGCGTGGTGGCGTGGAGGTGGTCGTTCTGTTCCAGATACTTCATTATGTTTGAGCTCAGAGTATGTTCTAATATTCTACAACAAATGAATGTGAAGGATATTGGATGGTAGTTTTGTAGATAACATTGTTTGTTGTATGACAGATTATATTTAGAAGAGAGTCTAACTCAGCCACAAATTCAGTATACAGTCTGATAGGGATTCCATTGGGCACTGGAGCTTTGTTGAATTATACTGATTTCAGCTGTTTTTTAATTTCACTCATCTTTTCAGTGCTATAAGGATTGAAGTGAGACAATTCTCCTAGGTTTTCTTTTGCAAAGGAACATTTGAAAACTGAATTAAGCTTTCTATCAGTATCCTTCATACATTCTTATTACTATATGTATGATAGGTAAGTTTTTGTATTTACTCTGCTACTCTTTATTTCTGTTTTGTCATGGTGTATACATGCCAAAACAGCAAAAATGCCATGCAAGATACCCGATACCTAACACATGTTGCTTTGCAAAGCACCAAATGTGACGTGCATCTAAAAAAAAAAAAGAGTTGGGTATGGCGCAAACATAACAGGAGCACAGGCAACTGGAAAATGTTTTGTATAGACACAGCAGGCAAGATAAGGGAGGTGGGCTGAGGGTGCAGGTTCAAATTACAGTAGCTATAGAATATTTACACACAATACAGTTTTAGAAATAATGGAACATTGAAGTATGGATGGCAGGGGAGGGAGGAGGGGTTGGCTGCAGGTACCATGGACACTGACAAACTGGAATGTACAGTGTGTAGATTCAGTAGATACCATCAAACAACTAAGTATGTATAAATCATCCATTATAGAATATTAAAGCATTGTGATATAATTATTCCCTATGGCATAAAATGAATAAATTATATAGTGACCCAGGTGAAACTAAAATAAGTGCAATTAACATGACAAGCATAATTCTACCATTTCCTTGGACAGATCTAAACTTTGATAGGTGACCAACATACAAATGCTATCATTTAAGAGCACAAAAGTATCAACAATTGAAAATGTAAAAATGCAATCAATTAAGATAAATGTCTCAGCAAATCTTTACACTGGGAAATATGTGGGGTAATTGTAATATAACAATACATATAACAATATTATAGAACACAAGGTAGTGGAGCATAATATAACATGATGCCACAGCTCATGTACATATATGTGAACAAAAATTTTTTATAGCTGTAACAAAGTCGGAAAGGTGTAGTAATACGACAACAAGGATATAAACTTATCTATCGGTAGGAAGCTATGGTAAGTACTTATTCAATTGAAATACAAATAAAGGTTAACTTCATGCTAAAATGAGAATCACACAAGTAAGTTATCAAGAAGTAAAGTACCACGAACACAAGTGTAAACTGTGTGGTAACATAGAAGGCAAGGAAATGGACACAGCATGACTTGACTTAATTCCTTTGGCCCCTTTGGGGGCATAGGACATCCAGGAGAACCCGCCATCCGTCTCTGTCTTTGGCCATTTGCCTCAATTCTGCCCAGGTCTTGCCAACTCTTTTTGCTTCCCCTTCCACTGTCCTCTTCCATGTGCCCCTTGGCCTTCCTCTCTTCCTTGTTCCCTGGGGATTCCATTCCAATGCTTTTTTCTTGATGGCTCCATCTGGTTTTCTCAAGGTGTGCCCCAACCAACCCCACTTTCTCTCTCGTATATGGTCTTTTGTAGGTATCTGGTTTGTTATTCGCCAGAGCTCCTCATTACATATGTTCCATGAATTTACTCTCATTTCCTTTGTTTTGCCTGTATTTATCTTGAGGCCATGAGTCTCTGCTTCTACTTTCAGCAAGTTTAATTTAGCTTGCATATCACTCAGCCTTTGAGCTAATAAAACTATGTCGTCTGCAAAATTCAAATCCTCCGGACGTTCATGGATCCCCCACTGGATTCCTTGTCTCCTGCCTGCTGTGACTCTTCTCATAACAGAGTCTAGAACAAGTAGAAAAAGTGTTGGTGATAAAAATGCAACCCTGCCGGACTCCAGTTGTTACTTTTATGGGCTCTGTCATATTTCCCTTGTGGAGTACGCAACATTTGTAGCCATCTTTTATGATGTTTAAGATCTTCTGTGGTATGCCATACTTCCGCAACACCTGCCAGAGCGCTTTGTTTCACGGAATCGAAGGCCTTTTGAAAGTCAATGAATGCCAGGTACATGGTTGCTTGGAATTCTTTGCTTTGCTCTAAAATGATAAAGAGTGTTAATAAGATCAACACAACTGTGTTGTGCCCTAAAACCTGCCTGTTCTTTACGCAGTTGCTTTTCAAGGGATTTTTTAATTCTGTTTAAAATAATTCTGGTGAGGACCTTATTGGGCACTGACAACAGTGTAATACCACACCAGTTGTTACAGTCTGACAGATTTCCCTTTTTTGGGAGCTTTACCACCAAACCATTTTTCCACTCCTTTGGAGATTTCTCTTCAAGCCAAATATGCTTCAGCAAAGGATGTAGCATTTTAACAGTACTTTCAGTATCGGCTTTTAAGAGCTCCGGTGCTATGTTGTCTAGGCTTGGAGCCTTTGCATTTTTTAGTGTTTTCAAGGCCATCCTAATTTTGTCCATTGCGGGGCACTGCAAATTTATATCTTGATCTTCTTCGACTTCGTCTGGAATATCTCTTACCTGTTCCTCTTGGTTGTCTTCACAATTTAACAGTTCCTTGAAGTGCTCCTCCCATCTCTGTAGCTGTGCCTGTTGGGTTGTAAGCATCACCCCATCCTTGCTCTTAACTGGTCCTTCATGTCTGAAGTTCTTCATTGACAACCATTTGGTAATATTGTAGAGCTGTTTCATATTTCCTTCTCTTGCTGCCTCTTCTGCTAATTTTGCTTGCTCATCTATCCATTTCCTTTTATCTCGATGTAGCCATATTTTCACTTTTTTGTTTGCCTCTGTGTAGACTTTATTGCACTTCACTCTTCTTCGCTCTTGTCTTACAAAAATTTAACTTCAGTTTTAGTTCTTTTCTGTGGCTGATTTCATTCCATGTAGCATCGGAGATCCATTCCTTCTTTTGATGTGCTTTAAATCCTAAGATTTTTCCTCCCACGTCTAAATAACAGTCTTTGATTTTTTGCCAACCTGTTTCAATTCCCTATTCCATAAAGTTTTCTTCAGAGCAGACCTGGTATCTGTTTTGTAGTTCAAGGGCAAATGTTTCTTTGTTCTGTTGGTCTTTTAACCTTGCCACATATATTGTCTTGCCCCTGTGATTGAGCTTGGTTCTATTTGCCACTATCTTCAGTCTGAATTCCGCCAAAACTAGGTGGTGGTCACTTCCAAAGTCTGCTCCTCTTCTATTTCTGACATCTAACAGAGAGTGTCGGAACTTGCAGCTTATGACTATGTGGTCTCTTTGATTTTCAGTAATGTGTTATCTCATGTTCAGCGCACATGTCTATCAACAGTTCACCATTTACATTCCTGATCCCCATGCCATGCACGCCCATGATATGTTCAAGCCCTTCATTTTCTGAACCAACTTTTGTGTTGAAGTCACCCATTAAAATTTTTATATCCCTAGAATTTGTTTGTCTAAGGACTCTGTTAAGCTGTGTATAAAGTGCATCTTTTAATTCTCTTTTAGCCATTTCAGTAGGTGCATAGCATTGAATTACAGTGACATATCGCACTTTTGTTTTAAAGCATGCGGTTATTATCCGTTCTGAGACTGGTTTCCACTCCAGTAAGCTCTTCTTGCTGCTTTTTGGTTAGTAAGAGTCCTACACCATTCCTATGCATCACGTCTTCACCTGTCTGACCCGCATACAGCAACACTCCGTCATTTTGTGTTTGGAATTCCCCAGATTCTGGCCACCTTATTTCACTTAGTCCTAATATATCTAGTCGATAGTTCTCCATCTCTTTTTCGACCTGTCTTAGCCTCCCTGCCTCTCTCAAAGTCTTTACATTCCAAAAACCAATATGGGTTTTCCTTTTCAGGCCAAGGGTCATATCCTTAAGACCCATCCGGCTGTTTCTCCTTTTAGTTTCTGTGATATGTGTTTTTTTGGTGGTGCGGGTTATCAGCCCACAGCCTCAGAGTGTCCTGGCGGGTCTGCCACCTCATGGCCTGGACACCAACCAAGGTTTTATTTCAGGGCCTTACCCCTTGTCTTCACCACAACTACAGAACGCTATCCATCCCTTCGCAGTAAGGTCTATGTGCATCAATGTTGTCCTGGTTTCCAAGGATCTTCCACTGTCCACATTAGGGGACTGTGTCTGCTGCCACACAATCACAAGAAGGAAAAGGAAAGGAAGGGAGTGTATAGGATACGACAGGACAGGACAGGACAGGACAGGACAGGACAGGACAGGACAGGACAGGACACGACACTAGACAGGACATTGTGAGACACACTTTGTCTGGATCCTCTATGGAGACCTGTCCGGCTTGGGAGGCCCTGCTGGTAGTTACACAACCGCCGGCATAGCCCTCCATTTCATTGGATCACACAAACCCCCTCGCCCACACGGACAGTGTTTTGTTAAGGCGGTGTCTCCTGAGGGGGGACACAGCATGAAGTGTATCCAATACAATGTGGTAAATAACATAAACCAGTGCACTTTGAACAACATGTCACTTGTGGAAGTATTTGTGACAAAACTTAACATAAGCAAAATAAATGGATAATACAACATGGAGAAGAAGAATAGACACCCACTTTCGTATGTAATGTTCAATTACAAACGTAAAATGACATATGGTCTTAAAAGGATAAAGATACTATAGCTAGGTAAAATTAGGTTATGTTTTAGAGGCTTGTCTAGTACAGATGTGAGTAAACAGAGATATATTCTGATAAATACTTAGATAAAACCAATACATAGAATAAAAATTATTTGACACTTTGAGTGCCAATCATGTCAATTGACGGGATGCGGGAATTTCTGTAGAGTGCTGATCACGTCATTTGACGTGATCTGCTTTTTCCTGCTTTTAAATACGAAATCACGTTTATTGACGGGCTCGATCGGCCTTCATTGCCGTACTTACTACATGTAATGTCTAAAACAGCCGACAGATCACCTACATTTAGTTCCTCAAATGGCCAATAGATCGCATTCGCTGTATGAACCCACGCGGTTGGAAAGTGGCATCTGCTCGTTGAGTACGTAAGTAAATGGACATGGCTTCACACTCTCTTGCAGATGATGAAATTTTGTGTGAATTGGAGAAAGAATTTGTTGATAATGAGAGTGGGGATGACAACATCGACAATTCAGATGATGATCCTGACGTTGTCCAAGAAGAATTGCATCAAATTTCAAGTGAGTATTTCAAATTATGATTTTGTGTTATACCACTGCTGAACCAATTGTTTACATTATTTCTTCATTTTCTGAACACCGAAAATGATTTTCTTCTTTTTAGGTTCAGAGAATGAAGAAAGTGATCCTATTATGGATGTAGAACCACAAAATATCCGTCCTGACAACAGTGAAAGGAGGCCAAGACAAAGGGGCAGCCCAGCAAGATATCATACTGGGTCTACAGAGGAGTGGACTGATATAGACTGTTTTCCAAGTATTGACATTTTTAGTGGGGACCATGGTGTAACAAATTTATGTGGATTAGATGCCGACTCTTCAGTTCTGGATTTATTTTCATATTTTGTGGACAGGGACCTTCTTGCTCATTACAAAGATCAGACAAATCTTTATGCTAGACAGAAGCTAAGGCAACTGACAAGTGGAGGTCGGCTCACTCCTGCATGCAGGATGTTTGGTTGGACAGGCGTCACTTTAGTGGAAGTAAAAAATTCCTGGCTTTAATTTTCCACATGAGCATCAGCCAAAAGCCCTTTATAGAAGATCATTGGAGCCAAGATCCTTGTCTGTCTTGTAACTACTGCCCAAATCTGTTGACCAGAAACAGATTCCTACAGATTATGTCAAACTTCCATTTGAATGATAATTCATTGGAAATCAAGAGAGGTGAACCTGGGTACGACCCATTACACGAGGTCCACCCTCTAGTTGAAACCATCTGTTTACAGTTTCAGCAGGCGTACCTGCCTGACCATGACATAATGGTTGATGAAGGCATGTGTAAATATAGAGGCAGAATTTATTTCAAGCAGTATCTGCTACAAAAACCTAGCAAATATGGCATGAAATTATGTATGCTCTCAGAGTCTAACTCTGGTTATATTTGGAATTTACAGATTTTCTGTGGCAAAAGCAATGTTGTGGTTGACATTGTGAAAAATCTACTTGGCACCCTAGTGGGTAAGGGGCATACATTATTTACTGATCGTTTTTATACAAGCCCTATTCTTGCAAGAGAATTAGAAAAGTAGAAGACAGGCCTTGTTGGAGCTGTTTGAAGAACAGGAGGGGGATGCCTCAGGCACTGAAATCATCTAACATACAAAGAGGTGAGCAGATTTTCTGTAGGAAAGGGAATGTTTTAGCTGTATGTTGGAAAGATAAAATAAATGTATACATGCTAAACACCAGACATCAAGCTGAAATGATATGTTATGAAGACAGAAGGGGTAAGGAAAAAATTAAACCTACCTGTGTTGTGGAGTACAATAACAAAAAGATTGGGGTTGATCTATCTGATCAGAGGATGTCGTATGGGGATTTTGAACACAGAACAGTGAAATGGTGGAGAAAACTTGCATTTCATTGTTTCCTTATGTGTTTGGTGAATGCGTGCATTCTCCACAATAAGGTAAAAAGTAAGAAGATATCTTTGTCTAAGTTTGTGAAGGTATTAGGTGCATAACTAACAATATGTGAAGACACTCCCAGACGACAATCTGTTGGTGGACACCTAAGTAGACTATCTACAGGAAAGCATTTCCTGGAAAAAATACCACCTCCACCAGGTAAAGGAAGAATCCAGAGAATGTGCAAAGTATGCTCAGTGAAAGGAAAAAAGGAAACAGGAAAGTCTACAAGAAGAGACACGACATACCAGTGCAGCAAGTGCAGAATCACAATGTGCAAAGAACCATGTTTCAGAATATATTACACGAAAAAACATTATACTTTGTGAATCTATTATGTAACAATTTATAATAATTATGGACTTAGGATACCAGTTTTCCATTAATTGATGTAAAACTGCAGATTATGAGGAATTAAATGTCAGTAAAACATGTTTTTCGTTTCTGTAAACTTTTGTATATTTTGTAAAAGCTTACAATCATTAAAAATATAAGGAAAAAAAAACTAAATGGTCAAAGGAGCTGTATATACATTTTCTGGAAGAAGATGATGCCGGCTTCCATAAAAAGTTAGTACCACAACAAAATGTTTTCTGTAAAACAAATGTACAATATTAGCAAAAAATGCTGGCATTCTAAGAAATGGCACAGTTTACATGGCCGGCAGCCAAAGTGTTAAGTGTTTCTTATTTCCTGCTGGTTCACACAGAAATAAGATTATATGGCTGTTGTGACCCAGTTACATAGATGACTGCAAGAAATAACATTTTTAAAAGAGAGATCATATAGGCACACTCATGTGAAATAATCACCAACCAAAGACACAGCTTGTGGTGGGTAAGGGACAAAAGCCACAATTAACAGTTCAAAGTTTGGGATCGTGCACTATATTCATATAGACACAAGAAGTATTACTTATGATATACATGTGTTAAATCTAAATGAAGTGAAATGCAATGTAAATGTAAAAATGGATATGGGAAACCTAATATTGTGTTGGACCTGCTGTCCCGGAAGACTCCTGCAGAGATATTGAACCATGGTGTCTCTATAGCCATCCATAGTAGCGGAAGATTTTCATATCCAGGACAGTACAATAAAATTATTTACAAAATCAAACATGTCTGCAACATATACACACGATTTTATACAAGTCAAATAGGTTTTGAGGCCCAGAAATTGGCAGTCTTGATTGCTGAAAAATTTGCTGCGACCAGGTTATCAAGTGTGCAGGATTCAGGAAACATTGGGCAGACCAAGAGGTGTGCATTATCTTTAGATTCTTTGCATTCGCAGGCTGCATCTCCAGAAATGTAACCACATAGTTTCAAGTTTTTTTTTTTTTTTGTGTCGCCTCACTCCAGCCCGCAGTCTGTTCAGAGTCTTCCACATCTGATAGGGTAGTTTGAAACCAGTAGCAAGCTCTTCCTTTAGGTTTTGGCTAATATTTCCAATTATTTTGTCCTGCCACAGCTCAATTTGACGAGTGGAAGGTGAAGATGTAATTGCAGGAAACTCTTTCTGGACTTCAGCCTTGAACACGGTGCTTCACTTCCAAACATGGGGTGCTGAGGATCGTTTTCCTGTTTTTTTCTTTTCAACTTCTACTGCTGATCTTTGTCTTATCTCTGGGGGTGCTATGCCTGCCAGCTGGTAGATTTTGTTGACTGGAGTTGGTCGTAGGCAATCTGTTATGATGCGGCCTGTCTTGTTGAGAGCGGTATCAACATGCTTGGTGTGTGCAGAGTTCCATCAGACTGGTGCTGCATATTCAGCTGTGGAGAAACATAAAGCTAGAGCAGGTGTGTGTAGGACATTTTGTTGACCTCCCTATGAGCAATTAGTGAGCTTGCATATTATATTATTTTGGCTGCAGACTTTGAGCTTTGTTTTCTTGCAGTGATCTTTGAAAGTGAGTGTTCGGTCAAGCTTTACTCCGAGGTATGTAGGGATGTATGTATGATGTAACTGCATTCCCCTCCAAGTTATATCCAGTTTTCTTCTAGCTTGTCTATTTCTCAAGTGTTATCAGCACAGGATTTTGTGCATGAGCTGACATTCCAGTTGAATGATCTGGGTGAGCAAATCAATTGCTCAAATTGTCCAGAATTTTCTTCAAACCAATCGCAAATAGCTGTGGCCTAGTGACATGATTCATATACTGAAGAAAGATGATGTCATGAAGATTGATTCCTCAGATAAGCTTACGACTTTGAAGTGGAGACACCTTCACTCAATGAATTAAGTAAAGTAGGTTAAGGGTTCATTGAAGACAAAATTTTATCTAGCGTGGTTAAGGATGAAGAGATTACCAAGAAAGATGTTTTAACCTTAAAACATGAAGCACAGTCATTTATTATGAAAATGATTAAAAGCATTTTTGAAAGATCTCTATTGTAGTAATCCTTTGTACATAATTCCGATTGTCTTGATCCAAAAGCTATTCTTGCAAATAAAGGTGGTTGCAACAAAAAGATCAAGTTAATACTGAAAAGTCTGGTTAAAAGTGACATATTTCGACAGAATATTGTGATTCTCTCCTATTGGAGTTTGGAGATTTCATTCAGCAAATTCCATGTCAAGAATGTAGGGATTTTGAAATTAAAATTTCAAGATTGGATGAGTTAAGAATATGTTTTCAAGAAGTTCCAAAGAAATCTGGAAAGCTTTTGGGATTATTTTAATCTGTTCACATCATCAGACAACAGTAGATAGTGGATTCTCAATTGACAAGGCTCTAGAGGTAGAGAATTTGAAAGAAAGTTGCTATGTGGCAAGTTAAAGACCACCTTAAATTTTGCTAGGTAGTGCAAAATGTACAGATTACTGAGGGTATGTTGGCATCTGCATTTTCTGCAAGAAAAAAATACATGGCTTTTCTTGAGCAACAAAAACAAGTGGAGAAGGCCAACACTCTATCAGAGAGAAAGTGCAAATTGCAAGAGGAACTGGAAGGTTTAAAACAGAAAAGAATGCACCTTGATTCTAACATTTCTTGATTGCCCAAATCAGCTGATGAACTTTCAGAGATTGTGGAAAAGACAGGGATCATTTATTGCCGCTCACAATCTGATGCACTAAGGAAAAAGGCTCACAAAAAGAAAGAAGAGCTTCAAGCATTAGGCAGCCAGATTAAGGAAAAAACTGCTGTATTTAAAATCATGTTATGATTTACTGTTTTTTGTCTATACTGTGGCTTTTTAATTAATTTTTTTTTTTAGTGCTTATAAATTTTTCTGATTGACAATTCATTCTTAATTTCATTAAAATTCACAAATTTGGAATTACTTATTGTGTGATAGAAACTGCAGAGCGGCTATAAAATGTGACAGTCTTACTTAAACTGCTTTAATAAGGAAAACATTTAATGAAGATCAAGCAGATGTGCAGTGAAGAATATTGTTCATACGTTGTTAAAGAATTTGTTTCTATTAAGTTGATACTGTTGAATGTTATTGCTGTGACACAACATTGAAATTGTCATCTATTTGTGCATGGTTTTTTTCTTCTTGGCCTCACTACAGCATTAAGTGTAACTATTGCCAGTAAAGAACAGGTGCTTAAAAGTCTTTAATTTTTATTTTGTAAATACAGTATGAACCCTGTGCATGAATATACATTCCTAGGAAGTGGGTCCAATACATCACTGATATTACAAATGAAAACGTAAAGATATACATATCACATTATGTTCCCTTCCAAATTGTTATATACCATATTTTATGGACTATAAGAAATACTTTTTTCTTCAAAAAATTGCCTCCAAAATTCAGCTGTTTTTTATACTGGAATTTTTAATATGAAAATGTCAAGTGTTTTTAAAATTCCCGCCAGTCTTAACAATGGCCAATAAAAAAAGCCACATGAAGCGTATATCTATCTGGCAACATTGGTGTAAACTGGCAGCAGCAGTGCACTGATCGACAGACATGATTTGTAGGGATTCGTAAGCTTGCTAACACTTTCTCCTTCCCGCATCGCCATCACGAACCCAGAATGCTGTCCAGCCTGTGATGCATCATTGCAGTCTACGGTGCCAGTGAACTTGAATTGAAAGTGATTTGTGTTATTGCTAAGAATATAATATTTTTGTTGGTAGCTAGTTTTATATTGAAAAAAGAAAAGTATTCACATGATGCAGGCTGTAAATTGAAAGTAATAACATATGGAAGAAGACATGGAAACAGGGCAGCTGAGCGGCGTTTCGTTTGGCCCTCCACCAACAGAAGGGGGTATGGGGAATTAAGGAAAAAAAAGATATTCGGGGTTGGCAGTCTAATGAAGAACTGAAAAACATGAGGAAGACTAAATGTGCAAATAGAGGACTGAATGGAAAATGGCCAAAAACTAGAAGAAGATGTATTGAAATGGATTCGAGCACACTGTCAAAATGCCATTGGAATTAATACAAAACTGATTCATTTACACACTTGTAAGCTAGTTCTATGGTGGAACTTAACAGACTTTAATGGTGGAACTTAACAGACTTTAATGGTGGAATTTGTTGGTGTTACAGGTTTATGAAATGTCATGGACTTAGCATGCAAACCGAAAGCAGAATATCTCAGAAAATGCCATAAGACTATTGAGAGAAAAGAATATCTTTTCACCACTTTATTTTTCAACATTGAAAGAAAACCAATGTGGAACTAAACCAAATAGCGCATGTGGACAAAATTCCTCTGACATTTTATGTGCCAGGTAACAGAACTGTTGCTGTGAAAGGTTCTATAACTATTATGTAAAAACTAGTGGGCATGAAAAAACTACTACACTGTTGTCTTTTCATATTGTGCTGACGATACTGTACTTAATTTAGTGATCATCTTCAAGCGTGAAACAATGCCAGAACCTTCTGAAATACGACCAGGTGTTGTTGTTCATGTACATGACAAAGGCTGGATGGACGAGCCTGGTATGAAATTATAGACTAACTCTTTGTGGAAGAGAAGGAAAGGTGCTTTATTGAAGAAGAGTTCTCTTCTTGTCATATATCAGTTTAATAGTAATTTGAAAAATTTCGTGAGAGAGAAATTGACACAGAGAAATACATGCTGTTATTCCGGGAGGACTTACATCACAATTGCAACCTCTTGATCTCTCAATAAATAAGCCATTTAAAGTGCATATGAGAGAGGAATGGAACAAAAGGATGATGAATCCAGCAGGTATTCACGGTGTTAGTGTATTCATGGTGTTAGTAGCATCTCTAAAAGGATGCAAATCGGGTTTGCTTTAAATACATGCCATAAATATCTTGAGCATTAGTTACCTTTGAGACTGGACGTGGCGAGCTGATGTTAGTCAAGAATGCCCTTAAGGTGACAAACATGACATTATCAACACTTATTGAGTTTGAATGAGATCATGTTATAGGTATATGAGAAGGTGGATGTGCCTTCTGCGATACTGTAGAGAGACTTGGCAGGAATGCAGCTGCTGTACATGATTACTGGCAGTGGTGGTTACTAGAATGTTCTATCACAAGAAGACTGGACTCCAGGTAGCCACATGGCACTGCTATGAGGGGAAACCACTGTGTTTGGCTTATGGCTCTGGGACATCGTTCTGGGTCAGCAGCAGCAGCAGTTGACACTACAGTGACACAACAAGCTGTTATAAATTAGTTACTTCAAGGACAACTCTGTTGATTGAGACAGTGTATAAAGCAATAGACAATATTGCTATTAATACCTCTAACTACATAGGTGCGCAAGTCACCCTGCATGGTCCATCAGTGTTCTGCGGTGGAGTTCTTAACTTTACCATTACCAATGATCATACCCTGCAGCAAGGTAACGGATGGGTAACCTTGGCCCTCGTCCGTGGACCTAAAGTCGACAAAGTTGCAGGCCTTGAAAATCTTAACAGCCGTGACATCATCGCATACCGGACATTTCTTGTCGCAGAGGCCTACAATAGAGACATGGGTAAATCATATTACCTGCCATCAATGCTGTTCATTCTGAGGACCAGGAATCATAGTAAAATAAATGAATCCGAATCTGTGTCAGTGTGGGTTAAAGGTGCTGACAATTGTAAAAAAATTAAACTCGTCAGTGACCTTGCCCATTATTATAGAAATTAAATAAAATCTTTCTCTTCCCTATTCCTTACCATAAAAAATTATTAATTATAATATTGTGATTCTTGAGTTTCTCCTGGCGTATTTGATAATCAAAATATCCACGGGTGTGCTGCCGGTCTATAATGTCCAACGGGCACAATATTTCGGCGAACATACATGTCGCCATCATCAGGTGAACTGACGGACTGAGCTCCTGTGAACGTGCCGGCATGGAGATCCGTACGCTATGGTTGCTCAGAGCGAACTGGGTTCGGTCGCGGCGGTGGCCGATTTAAATACCCTCCGCCCGCGACGCGCTCCCTCCGCCGTCCGCGCCCTGCGCCACGGTCGCGCGGTGGAACAGATTGCGACGGCGTCTGAGATGACGTCGGTGTGATGGCTCTGTCCGCCGTGGTCGTCACAACTATACCTTTGCTCGATTTACTCTTGATTAACCCAATCGCTGGTTCCCAACCCTTGCTAAGATTATAGCCACAGTCACGGTTTATGAGGTGCGAATTTCGATGGCCTCTCTAACAACACTGTCCCAGTATCTCGACGTCTGTACCAGAATCCTCGCGCGGTCATACTCCATGGCGTGATTTTCCGACAAACAATGTTCAGCGACCGCCGACTTGCTCGGATACATTAGTCGAGTGTGCCTCTGGTGTTCATGGCATCGATCCTCGATGGTACGCATCGTCTGACCAATATACGACTTGCCACATTGACACGGAATCTGGTACACGCCGGCCTTCCTCAAACCGAGGTCATCTTTGGCGCTCCCCACCAGTGCACGAGTTTTATTTGGAGGACAAAACACAGTTCCGACCCGGTGTTTCTTCAGAATGCGGGCGATTTTCCCCGAGAGTGTGCCTGTGTATGGAATAAATGCAGTGCCTACCTCCTCCCTTGTGACTTCATCCATCTCAGCAGGTTGTGCTGCAGTGGTTGGGTGGAGAGCACGTTGAATATGCCACTCTGAGGACCAATTTTTTCGAAATACAGTTCTCAGATGTTCCAATTCCTGGGGTAGACTCTCTGCGTCAGAGATAGCGCACGCCCTATGTACTAGAGTTTTAAGTACCCCATTCCTCTGTGAAGGGTGGTGGCAGCTGTCTGCGTGCAAATACAGATCAGTGTGCGTTGTCTTCCGATACACCCCATGAGTTAGGGTGCCGTCAGCCCTTCTCTTGACCAAGACGTCAAGGAAAGGTAATTTACCCTCCATTTCAGTCTTCATAGTGAATTTGACGTTTGGGTGTATGGAGTTTAGATGTGTAAGGAAGTCAAGGAGTTTATCCATACCATGTGGCCAGATGACAAACGTGTCGTCCACGTAACGGAAAAAGCAAGTAGGTTTCCATACGGATGACGACAGGGCTTCCTCCTCAAAGTTCTCCATGTACAAATTTGCTACCACCGGTAAGAGTGGGCTACCCATGGCGACTCCCTCCATTTGTTCGTAGTATTCTCCATTAAAAATAAAATACGTGGAAGTCAAGACATGCCTAAAAAGTTCAGTGGTCTTCTCGTCAAACTTCTGACTAATCAATTCTAGTGACTCTCGCAGGGGTACCCTCGTAAACAAGGAAACGACGTCAAAACTCACCGTTATATCTGACTCATCCAACCTGAAGCTATCAAGGCGTTTAACAAAATCCACAGAATTACGGATGTGATGAGGGCATTTACCCACGTAAGGACTTAATATTCCCGTCAGGTATTTGGCCAACAAATATGTAGGTGCCCTGATGTTGCTGACAATGGGGCGTAATGGTACCCCCTCTTTGTGAACCTTCGGGAGTCCATATAGTCTAGGCGTGTACCGGACCTTGGGGTAACAATTTCTTAGCGTCACCCTCGGGTAAATATGCGTCCTTGAGAAGCGCCCTCGTCTTGTTCTCCACCTTCTTTGTAGGGTCAACGCTGATCTTCCGGTAGGAATCGTCATTTAGCAGGCTCTGCATCTTATCAGTGTAGTCCTTATGGGAGACAACAACTGTAGCATTGCCTTTGTCTGCCGGTAAGACAACAATTTCAGAGCACTCCCTTAGATCACAAATGGCCGCCCTCTCTTTACTGCTGATATTTGACTTCATCGGCTTGGATTTCGTCAACGCACGACAAGTTTCACGACGTATTTCCTCGGCTGATTCTGGCGGAAGTGGAGCTGCAACCTGTTCAACAGCACTAACAATTTCTGCGACCGGAGTGAACTTGGGGGTGGGAGCAAAGTTGAGACCTTTCTGCAAAACCGAGACCGCATCATCACTCAACACCATGCCACTCAAATTGATGACAGTCTTTCACGGAACCTGCAGAGATGGTTTGTCAAGGAGACGTGAGAACTTAGCTGTTTGACGTCCCGTAGCCTTCTTATGGGCGGAATCAGCTGACACCCGGGTGACACCATCAATCCAATCCCAGGAACAAGAAGTGAACTTACTAGCCAGTTGCAAATGTAGTTTGAGTAATTCCTGTGAGATAAACTCAAGGCTCTGGCGGGTGAATTGCACTCTCTCACGTACCAATGCGAGGCTGGCTCGTTTCTTGATTCTCTTAGCTGCTGCAGAATCAATGTGATGCATAACCTTAGCAAAATTTGGAACAACATTCTCAGAATGACATCTCTTTAGAGAGGCAAGAGTACTTAGCAAACGACATCTACGGTGGCGCAACTTTTCAAATTTCTTCATGCTGCGATACATCTCCTCCCCATAAAGGTGTATGATGTGATTCTTGAGTTTCTCCCGGCGTATTTGATAATCAAAATATCCACGGGTGTGCTGCCGGTCTATAGTGCACCAGATTCCGTGTCAATGTGGCAAGTCGTATATTGGTCAGACGATGCGTACCATCGAGGATCGATGCCGTGAACACCAGAGGCACACTCGACTGATGTATCCGAGCAAGTCGGCGGTCGCTGAACATTGTTTGTCGGAAAATCACGCCATGGTGTATGACCGCACGAGGATTCTTGTACAGACGTCGAGATACTGGGACAGCGTTGTTAGAGAGGCCATCGAAATTCGCACCAATGATGATCTCATAAACCGTGACTGTGGCTATAATCTTAGCAAGGCTTGGGAACCAGCGATTGGATTAATCAAGAGTAAATCGAGCAAACGTATAGTTGTGACGACCACGGCGGACAGAGCCATCACACCGACGTCATCTCAGACGCCGTCGCAATCTGTTCCACCGCGCGACTGTGGCGCGGGGCGCGGACGGCGGAGGGAGCGCGCCGCGGGTGGAGGGTGTTTAAATCGGCCGCCGCCTGATTGATCCCAGTTCCCTCTGAGCAGCCATAGCGTACGGATCTCCATGCCGGCACGTTCACAGGAGCTCAGTCCGTCAGTTCACCTGATGATGGCGACATGTATGTTCGCTGAAATATTGTGCCCATTGGACACTATAGACCGGCAGCACACCCGTGGATATTTTGATTATAATTATAATATTCCATCAGCCACATGTGAGATACACTATGTGAGTGCTGACCTTGGTCGTTACGCAACCGCTTATTGCTCTATGTTTACAAACATGACAAGCCAAATGAGACGTGATGTGTGTATTCCACTGACTCCAAACCACCACCATTTGCGACTTCAGTGGTGTTGAGCGAGAGCTTATTGGAGGGCAGGGTGAAGGTATGTTGTGTTTCCTGATGAAAGCTCATTCTGCCTTGGTGCCATTGATGGTGTGTGTTGAGTTGAGGGCCTGCAACCAACCTGTTTGCATGCTAGACGCACTGGGCCTACAGCTGGAGTTATGGTCTGGAGTGCTATTTAGTATGACAGTAGAAGCACTCTCATGGTTATCCCACGCGCTCTGATTGCTAAATTGTATGTCAGTTTGATGATTCAACATGTGCTGCCATTCATGAACAGCCTTCCAGTGAGTGTTTTCCAACAGCATAATGCTAACCCATGTACCACTATTGTAATCCAGTAAGCTCTACAGGGTGTCAACATGTTGCCTTGGCCTGCCAGATCCCAGAACTGTCTCCAGTCGAGCGGATGTGGGACAAAAATTCTGGCATCATCCACAAACAGCATTAACCGTCCTTCTACTGACTGACCCAAGTGCAACAGGCATGGAACTTCATCCCACAAACTGACATCCGAGACCTGTACAACACAATGCATACACATATGCATGCTTGCATTCAACATTCTGGCAATTATGCTGGTTATTAATGTACCAGCATTTCACATCACTTGGGACAGAAAGCCTGCCAAACCGGTTGTCAGGATCAGCATTTAGCATGAGCTCATGGCATCTGACATCATGGTATCTGACATCATGGTCCGTCTGATGAAGCAACACGTACAGTGACCTAGGAGGGCAGAGTATTAACAGAACGACACGCGAGAGACATGGCCATGGCCACCACCATCACAGTGCAGAGTTTCTGATGGTACATGCCTTTCACACCACTGGTGGCAACCTGCTTACTAGAAATCACTGGAATGGGCACAGAGCTGATGCAGTGAATTATGCCAGCCTGACCCAGCTGCTGTATTCAGCACATTTTTTGTCAGCTTGCTAAGCCACCAGCCTGTGCCAAAGATACAGTGACAAGATGTATTCAGAGAAATAAAAGAAATGATATTTAATACAGGTTTATCAGCCTTCAGCCTGACAAACATGGTTGCCAGCCCTGGAGTAGCCAACCTGTACAAAACCAACAAGAAAGGTGAGCAGTTGTGGAACAATGTAAAGGACCTATGCCAGCCACTTGCCACAGCAGATGTATAGAAAAACCCTGCACTTGTGGTCAAGTGTACATAGGAACAACAAAAATAAGCATTATCACTTACCTTAAGGAACTCAAGAGCAATTGCCACCTGGGAAATTTGGATAAATCAGCAGTAGCAGATTATGCACTGAGAATGGGGAACGCCAGATTTGTTTCTGTGATACTGTAGTTTTATCCAGGGTGTAATCATTACTTTTTTAGGATGTACAGTGAAGCCATAGAAATTCAGAAGCACAAAAACAATTTAATAGTAAAGTAGTAAGGTAGAAGTTGGGCAAGGTGTGGGCTTCAGTGTTAAATAAAGCAAACAGCACAAACTCTTCCCCACTACAAGCTCCGTAGCATTCATTGGCATGACTCTGTGATCTTAGGCAATGGCCTGATGATGTTATGAACCAACTGTTGCTTAATTTGAGTCTTTAACTGCTTTCTGAGTTATTAAAGCCTCAAATGACATCTCCAGCATTGGAAGACAAAACATTAGGCTAAGAATTATAACAAATATCACCAATAATGCTCAACTCTTATTTTCAGATGTTCCTTTACAAAGGAAAACCCAGGATTACTACTGCAATTTTAAGTCTTGTATCACTGAAAAGAAGAATGAAATAATATTGGTTTCACAAGCTGAGACATTGTCACGAATAAAACAGTGACCCATATATACAATAAGTTTCATTTAATTTACGTTTATGGTCACAAACTTTTTGTTAACAGATTACCGGTTTTGGTGTATAATGACCATCATCAGATCTGTTTTATAAAAACAAAGTACGAGGGTGAGTCAAATGAAAACCTTAAATTTATAACAACAAATCGAAATTTCGCACCGTTATCCTGTAAGTTGGTAAGTGTGCTTCAAACAGCGTGGAGACTGGCCTGTAGGTGGCAGCGTAGTGCAGATGCACACATACCGTCGCAGTATCAGTATAAAGATGGCCGCCCCACTTGCGACTTGCACCAGGGAAGAACAGCGTACTGTTATTCGGTTTTTGTGTAGTGAAGGTGTGAAACCTATTGAAATTCATCAGTGAATGGAGGTTCAGTATGGTGATGCATGTTTGTCACAGCAGCAAGTCTACAAATGGAGTAGGAAGTTCGCAAATGGTGTGACTTCAGTGGAAGATGCTCCTCGTCCAGGTCAGGCACAGCGAGTTGTGACTCCACAGAACATTGCAGCAGTTGAAGCCATAGTGAAGGAAAACCGCCGAGTGACACTGAGTGACGTTGCATCATGTTTACGGATTAGTCATGGGTCAGCACACTGCATTGTGCATGATGTGCTCCAGTTTCACAAAGTGTTTGCAAGACGGGTGCCATGGTAGCTGACTCCTGAAATGAGGGAACGACTTGTTGATGCTTGTGAAGAACTTATTCGGTACTTTGAATGATAAGGTGATGGCTTCCTTGCAAGAATCTTTACTGGTGACGAAACCTGGGTTCACTTCCACCAACCGGAAACGAAGAGAGCCAGCAAGGAATGGTGCCATTCCTCATCACCAAAACCAAAGAAGTTTTGAACAGAACCATCAGCAGGGAAGGTTATGCTGACTCTCTTTTGGGACAAAGAAGGCGTCATTTTGGAGCATTACTTGCCTAGAGGGACCACTGTCACCAGTGCATCATGCACGGATCTCTTAAAAAATCATCTGCGGCCTGCAATCAAATCAAAGCAACATGGATTGCTGTCAGCAGGTGTCCTTTTGCAACATGACAATGCAAGGCCCCACACTGCCCGTAAAACAGTTGCAACAATCACGGACCTGCATTTTCAGTGTCTTCCTCATCCACCATACTCACCAGACCTTGCCCCAAGTGATTTCCATATGTTTGGACCACTCAAAGATGCAATGGGAGGAAAGAAGTTCCGTTCTGATGAAGAGGTATGCCACGTGGTGCATGAGTGGTTGCGCGGACTACCAAAAATTTTTTGCTAAAGGAAGTTATGCACTTTATAACTGCTGGAGGACTTGCATTAAGCATGGGGGAGATTATGTTGAAAAGTGATACAGCTTTGTACCACTTCTGCACAATAAATAATATTTTAAAAAATATTTAAGGTTTTCATTTGACACACCCTCGTACATTAGGACTTTGTTTTTATAAAACAGATCTAATTGTTGTAACTGCCAAGTAACTACCTACTGTGTGAATGACAGATGTATGGAAAGCAGATGTAAGTCTCAAGTCTGTAAATAGTGGAAGTTTAATTTTAAATCTTGTACATAATCTGACTGTTCTTAACTGAGGATCACTGAAATGAATAATTTACTTTAATTTTTGACAACATTCGGTTGTAATAGCCAAGAAACTAGCAAATGTCTGAATGCTGGATTTAATGAAAGCAGATGTAAGTATTAAACCTGTAAATATTAGAAGTTTAAATTTAATTCATGTACATAATTTTACTGTTTATTGACTGAGGATCATTAAAATTAATGAAACTCAAGTTTTTCTAATTACATTTTTGTAATGTGTTTAACTGACGTGTTCCACACCCAGGAGGATTCCCTCTTTTATGAGTCTATGGAATGAATAATTAATCTAATCTGATGATGGTCATTATAGACCAAACCCAGTAATATGTTAACAAAAAGTTTGTGACCATAAAAGTAAATTAAAGGAAACTTATAGATATTGGTGTCAGTGGCATTGCGAAATGAATGAAATCACTAAAATTGAGCAAAGCTCCAGGGCCCGATGGAATTCCTGTCATATTCTGTACTGAATTTGCAGCTGAGTAAGCATATCTTTTTAATTATTAGATTCCTCAAAAAAGAAAAAAAAGCCTATGCCCAGTAACTGGAAAAGAGAATAGGTGACACTCATCTGCAAGAATGGTGGCAGAAGTGATTCACAAAACTACCATCCAGTATCCGTGGCATCCACTTGTCATAGAATCTTAGAACAAATCATAATGAGGTATCTCAAACAGAATGACCTACTCCAAGCCAGCCAGCATGGACTCCAAAAACATCAGTCAGGTGAAACCCAACTCATTATTTTCTGACTTGACATACTGAAAGCCATTCATCAAGGCAAACAGATAGATGCAGTATTTCTTGATTTCTGAAAAGTTTTACTCAGTATAACCTCTATGCTTATTATCAAAAGTAACATCAAAAGGGGCATCAAGTGAAATTTGTGACTGGATTGAAATTTTTTTGGTAGGGAGAAGGCAGCAAATTATCTTGGATGGAGACCCATCGACAGACATAGAAGTGTGCCCCAGGGAAGTGTGTACGAGGCCTTGCTGTTTGTGTTGTATATTAACGACTTTGTGGACAATATTACTAGTAACCTCAGACTCTTTGCAGATGATGCAGTTATCTATAATGAAATACTGTCTGAAAGCAGCTGTACAAGTATTCAGTCAGATGTTGATAAGATTTCAAAGTGGTGCAAAGATTAGCACCTTGCTGTAAACGTTCTGAAATGTAAAACTGTACATCTCACAAAATAAAAAAAAGTAGTATCCCATTACTATAATATTAAAGAGTCACAGAAGGAATCGTTCAACTCATACAGTTACCTGGATATAATTACTTTCGAGGGATTTGGAATGGAATGATCACATAGGTTCAGTCATGGGTGAAACAGATGGCAGACAGTGGTTCATTGGTAGAATACTAGGGAAATGAGATCAGTCTGTCATGGAGACTGCATACAAAACACTTGTCTGACCCGTCCTACAATATTTCTGAAGTATGTGGGACTTGTACCATATCGGACTAACAGAGGAGACTGTATAGATACAACGAAGATCGGTGCAAATAGTTACGCGTTTGTTTGACCCCTGGGAGATTGTCATGAAGGTAATGAAAGAACTGAACTGGCAGATGTCTCAAGCTAGACACAAACTATCATGCGAAAACCTACTTAGAAATCTTCTAGAACAAATTTTAAGTGATGAGTGTAGGAATGTGTTACAACCCCCTACATATCACCATAGGGACCACAAAGATAAGATTTAGACTAATTACAACACTTTCTGTGCTCCATATGTCAATGCAATGGGAAGAAGCCCTAATAACTGGTAAATAGGACCTACCCTCTGCCATGTACAGTCGCTGCAGAGCGTAGGGTTTGCAAAACATTTCAAGGGGTTCGCCAAAACTCTGTTCCGTGAGTGTGGGTTTCGATGTTAGGCCCATTACTGTTTCCTTAGTTTGTGCGGCATTGTCATGTCTGTGAAAATCTACAATGAGTCTAAAAAGTGTTTGGTGCTATAATGATAATAGTTATTACTATTATTGTTATTATTATCATTATTTTAAAATTAAATAAACCTATAATACCACTTGTGAAATATGTCTACATTATTTTCAAAGTAAATTAATATTTATCATGAATGCTTGATTTACAGTTATGTAACAACACTGGAAATACATTTGATGTCACTACAGTGGCAGTTTAGTCTGCCAGATTCTTTGTGTTCTAACAATACTAGCAACAGTACCCCAACCCCTCTAAGGAGTGGTTACATGGCTGTCAGGCATTTAACTTTCAACAATAGTCTGCTTCTTCTTTCCGCGTGGCAATTGCAGTAAGTTGTCTGTTGTGTATCAGAATCATTTCTATTCGCATTGAAATGAATAACTAGTTGAAAAGTGGAAGTTTGGAAGGGAAACAGGATTTAACAAAATTACAAGAACGTGTTGTGTCAACTGGTCATTTAGCTTCTAGTGATGTGTGTCAATCCAATGAAAGTGAAGCATGTGTAACACAAAGAGGGTATGATCATAATTACAATAGTTTTGAATTTTCATATAAAGTGACAATAGCTGTCAAGACCACAGTGAGTTGTTTGTGGCAACATTCTTGCTAACAGTAGTCTGATACCTTATCTACTTGAATGCCATTTACAACTTAACACCCCACCCACATAAACAAATCTGCTGATTTTATACATGGAAAGCTAACGAGTGGAAGAATGAGCCGGCCGGAGTGGCTGAGCGGTTCTAGACACTACAGTCTGGAACCGCGCGACTGCTACAGTCGCAGGTTCGAATCCTGCCTCAGGCATGGATGTGTGTGATGTCCTTAGGTTAGTTAGGTTTAAGTAGTTCGAAGTTCTAGGGGACTGATGACCTTAGATGTTAAGTCCCATAGTACTCAGAGCCATTTGAACCATTTTTGGAAAATTAATTTATCCAATTTTGTATCCACTGCAAAGAGTGACAATGAGAAAGCTCTTGAAGTGTTGTGTCACATCAGCTACAGAATTGCTAAAACTGCAAAACCTCATTCAGAAGCTGAAGATTTAGTGGGGCCATGTATAAATGATTTAGTACAGTGCGCGCTTGGGGAATCTTTCACAAAAAAGGTCAGTGTGGTACCATGTGCCAGTCCTTCTTTTCAGTTCACCACTGATGTTGCCAGTTTAGCCATTTTATTACTTTTTGTCTTTTATATTAATGGGGAGTTTGTAGAAGAGAAGCTACGATTCTGCAGACCCTTAAAAGAAAGAGCTACAGGAGGAGATATATTTAAGTTAATCGACACATACTTCCATGAAAATTCAATAGACTGGACTTGCTGTGTTGGCATTTGTTCCGGTGGTGCAAAATCTGTGACAGGGTTCTGTGCTGTGTGTGCTGACAAAGTGAAATTGGTAGCACCGAATGCTTTTTAGACTCATTGTTGCTTTCACAGACATGCTCTTGTTTCTAAGTGCTTGTCTGATGGTTTGAAATCTGTGATGGACACTGCAGTGAAAATAATTAATATTAATTAAGACTTGCCCTACAAATTCCCCCATCTTTGCATTGCTTTGTGAGGAAATGTGTTTATTGTCTCTCACTGAAGTTAGGTGGCGGTCTCAAGGTAGAATGTTTCCAGACTGTATGAGCTTAAAGATGAAGTTTATGTTTTTCTTACCAGCCGTGCCTTTCACAAAGCAAAGTGTGTGGAACATGAAATCTAAATCTACATCTACATGGATAATCTGCAAATCACACTTATGTGCCTGGCAGAGGGTTCATCAAACAACTTTCACAATAATTCTGTATTATTCCAATCTTGAACAGTTCGTGGGAAAAACAAACTCTGTGTCTTTCCGTGTGTGCTCTGATTTCCCTTATTTTACTATGGTGATTGTTTCTCCCTATGTAGGTCAGCATAAACAAAATATTTTTGCATTTGGGGGGGAGAAATTTGGTGATTGAAATTTCATGAGAAAATCCCACTGCAACAAGAAATGCCTTTGTTTTAATGATGTCCTGTATCATGTCTGTGATGCCGTGTCCCCCATTTTGGGATAATACAAAACATACTGCTCTTCTTTGAATTTACTCCATTAATCCTATTTGGTAAGGATGATAGACCACACGGCAGTACTCCTAAAGAGGATGGACAAGCATTGTGTAGGCAGTTTCTTTAGTAGATCTGTTAGATTTTATGCCAATAAAACACAGTCTTTGGCTTCCCTCCCCACAACATTTTGTATTTGTTATTTCCAATTTAAATTGTTCATAATTGTAATTCCTAGGTATTTAGTTGAATTTACAGCCTTTAGATTTCATTGTTTTGTGGTGAAACCAAAGTTTAATGGATTCCTTTTAGTTCTCATGTGAATGACCTCACACTTTTCATTATTTAGGATCAACTGACAATTTTTGCATCATTCAGATGTTGTTGTTGTTGTGGTCTTCAGTCCTGAGACTGGTTTGATGCAGCTCTCCATGCTACTCTATCCTGTGCAAGCTGCTTCATCTCCCAGTACCTACTGCAACCTACATCCTTCTGAATCTGCTTGGTGTATTCATCTCTTGGTCTCCCTCTACGATTTTTACTCTCCACACTGCCCTCCAATACTAAATTGCTGATCCCTTGATGCCTCAGAACATGTCCTACCAACCGATCCCTTCTTCTAGTCAAGTTGTGCCACCAACTTCTCTTCTCCCCAATCCTATTCAACACCTTCTCATTAGTTATGTGGTCTACCCATGTAATCTTCAGCATTCTTCTGTAGCTCCACATTTTGAAAGCTTCTATTCTCTTCTTGTCCAAACTATTTATCGTCCATGTTTCACTTCCATACATGGCTACACTCATACAAATACTTTCAGAAACGACTTCCTGACACTTAAATCTATACTCGATGTTAACAAATTTCTCTTCTTCAGAAATGCTTTCCTTCCCATTGCCAGTCTACATTTTATATACTCTCTACTTCGGCCATCATCAGTTATTTTGCTTCCCAAATAGTAAAACTCCTTTACTACTTTAAGTGTCTCATTTCCTAATCTAATTCCCTCAGCATCACCCGACTTAATTCGACTACATTCCATTATCCTCCTTTTGCTTTTGTTGATGTTCATCTTATATCCTCCTTCCAAGACACTATCCATTCCATTCAACTTCTCTTCCAAGTCCTTTGCTGTCTCTGCCAGAATTACAATGTCATCGGCGAACCTCAATGTTTTTATTTCTTCTCCATGGATTTTAATACCTACTCTGAATTTTTCTTTTGTTTCCTTTACTGCTTGCTCAATATACAGATTGAATAACATCCGGGAGAGGCTACAACCCTGTCTCACTCCCTTCCCAACCACTGCTTCCCTTTCATGCCCCTCAGCTCTTATAACTGCCGTTTGGTTTCTATACAAATTGTAAATTGCCTTTCGCTCCATATATTTTATCCCTGCCACCTTCAGAATTTGAAAGAGAGTATTCCAGTCAAAATTTTCAAAAGCTTTCTCTAAGTCTACAAATGCTAGAAACGTAGGTTTGCCTTTCCTTAATCTAGCTTCTAAGATAAGCCGTAGGGTCAGTATTGCCTCTCGTATTCCATTATTTCTACGGAATCCAAACTGATCTTGCTGTTTGGTCTCCTCCACCAAATCAACCAACCAAACAACCATGTTCCATTATTTATTATTTTTCATCTCTTTGTCACTGCCACTGTCTTCTTCCCTCTCAGCATAAAAAAGTGCAAATATGTTAGAATGTTCACCCTTTTTGTGCTCTGATAAGAGCATTTTTCAGGTGACTCCATGCATTTCCCTGCTAGAGCATGGCATGTCACTCTTTTGAAAAGAACTTTATGGGTCAGTAAACAGAGTGTATATGCCTCAAGACAATTAGGTAATCAGGAAAAAATGCATGAATTTCATCGGAGAAAAACCTGGGAATTTTTTAGAATTCCAGAAATGTTTTAGTGTTTTAATTTTCAGTTAAATTTTGTAATTTTGAGTGGTAAGGACTTTAGCCTGGTACTGCAGAGTAATACATCAGCAGTAAAATATAAACAAGTGAATGTCATCAGAATAAAACTTTAGTTGAAAAGAAAAAGCATCATTTTCAACAAAACACGGTGCACTCACAAGCATCTGCCGACAGCAAAATGTGTCGAAGGCTTTAGGACAAAGACTATGCAGCACTTTGTGACAGGAAACTGCTTTTGATAAGTGTGATATCACAACTGTTTAAACATTTGTAACAGTTTTGAGACAGTATTTTGAATGTTTATTTGAGAAGTGTTATTTTCAAAGTAAATGTCCTTTTAAGCAAGGTGAATTATGCTATGTGTGAGAAAGTGCGATGAATTTCTCAAATCATGGAGCATTTGACTCTTATTCAAAACTTGACATTTTTAGGGACAGCCACTTAGAACAATTTCAGGCCCAAAAGGCAAGCTATTTATGCCATTATTTAAAATTTCACTGGCACATTTATATTTGATATATGCAATTTCACGCACAATTGTCTTTTCTGTAGAAATGTTGAGCCCTCAATAGAACAGGTATTCAGCTAGGTAAGTCACAAAATGGGTGCACAGCATTGAAATTTATAATTGTGCTTGTCAGAAATATCCATCTGCTGCAATTTAAGCTGTGCTCTTAGGATCCTGCATAACAACACCCTTGGAAAAAACAGCAAGACATTTTTAATGACCAATATTGTACATGAAAGCTTAGCTTTTCTTGTAACTGTACACATACTAATTTAAATCATTAACTTTTCTAATTTGTGTGTTTGCACTGCTTAAAAGTGATTTTGCTATTGGCTGAGCATATCATATGTCCTATGCTCTGAATATCTGCTGTCATTGGCTGGTGGGATCACATGACATGAGTTATGTTGATTGACAAAAGTGCATCACACAGTGCAATCTTGATTGCAGTGCTTCAGAAGCTACCATGCTGTATTTGGTGGAATTCCTATTTATGTGTCCAACAACATAAGGAAAAGATAGATTGCTACTCACTGTAAAGATTCCACATTGAGTTGCAGACTGGGACAGCAAAAAGACGACGACACACTATCTTTCGGCTAAAGCGTTCTTCAGAAATGAAGCACACAGGCATATTCATTCGCACAAGCAAGCTCACTTCAGGCACAGATGACCACCATCTTCACCAGCTCAGACAGTTCCAGCTGCTGAAGATAACAGTCATGTTTGTGTGATGTGTGCTTGCTTGCGTGAATTCTGCTTTTCTGAAGAACGCTTTGGCTGAAAGCTAATATGTTTGTGTCTTTTCATTGTACCTGTATGCAACTCAATATGTCATCTTTACAGTGAGTAGCAATCTGTCTTCTCTTTATGTTGTTGATATAACCTGGAGTTTCCATAGTCTTTCATAATATGAAAATATGCAGTGTGCATGTTACCATACATCAAAGATCTTCCCAAAAGTGTGTTTTTTATGGATTTTGTTTTGTAAAGTGCTGGGAAGTTCTATACTGGTGTATAAAACCTTTACCATTCAAAGTATTGATGGGTTTTACAGCTCCAAGCAAAAGTATATTGTCACTTAACATGGAAAAAATTTTCCATTTGAGGTAGGTGAGCCCTGGCAAATCCCATTTTTATGTGAATCATTCTAGAACATATTGGTAAGTGTGTCATTGCACATGTACCAACTTAATACACTAATAAATCATTCCCTAAAAATAGTCTAATTACTCATTTATCTGAGCTCAGCTTGTTAACCGACTCCCAGTTTAGCTTTCGTAACGGGTTCTCCATGAATAAAGCAAAATTATTTGGGGTCCAGCTGGATAACACATTAAAATGGCATCAAGACAGCTAAGCAAATCAAGAAGCTCAGTTCAGCATGTTTTGTCTTTAAAAGTGTCTAACGGCTTTGTCCTAAAGACAAGGTCATTGGCTTATTTTGTACATTTTCACTCTTTGTTGTCTAACGGAGTAATTTTCTGGGGTAATTAACTTATAGTAAATAAAGTATTTGTTTAGAAAAAGTAACCAGTAATAATATTGTGTAAAGTAGATAATAATTTACCTGGAACAAGCATGAACAACCCTGAGAGGGCATCTGGAAGGGTCTGTACATTGGCCTCTGACAGGCAATCTGTAGGGTACCTGCTGTCCCCTAGTTGTATAGGGCTTGCTTTGGCACATGGGGCTCAACCTGATTCAACATTTGTTTTCCTAGTGGCTCATGAGATCCCTATGGAATGACCTTAGTTTGCATTGTCTCCTGACAGGACAGGTGTACTGTCAGGAAGTACTAACACCCACCCACCCTACAATGAGAGCTCGTTGCTCGGTCCATGGGCAATGTCTCCAAGTTATAGTAACATGTCAGTAGTCTGCCATAACACTTTGATCGTAATTGAGAGAGCAGAGGAAATATTTGAGCAGGTCTCCCCTTTCTATTTTCACAAGGTGTTAGAGGACATTGCTGGAAAAAGTGTTAAACAACTTTGGCTACCACTTGCCCCAGGATTCGAATTGTCGAGCAGCTCATCTATTTAGAGAGTATCTCCCTTTTGAACTCAAGTCAGATGATACACTCTTCGATAGCTATGTAATCATCTTCAGTACTTTTAGTTTTCATCCCTAGTACTTGGTGGACTCAGTTTAGTGTGAAGTGGCCACAGATTTGCATTCGTCACCATTTTTCATTGTGGATCCACTTGCTGATTTGGACAATGGTCAACAGGAGATCGCAAAGAGGGATGCTTCAAAGGGCAGTTGGTTGCGAAATAGCCAGCAGATCATCTTCAAGCAAAATAAATGTGCCCAGGAGACGGTGGACCATATCACCTGTGTGATCCAAGTAACTGCCGCAAATTCCATTTCCCAGTCTAGTAACCACCTCAGATGACAGCCTGTTCCTTGGTGAAACAAAGAATGTCACTCAGCATTCATGTCCAGATGTGCAGCTTTTCAGCAGTTCGAAAACCATCCAACTGCAGGAAATCTTCACACGTTTAAGTCTGTGAGAGCACAAGTGAGGCAAGTGACAAGAAGAGGAACTCACGGAAGCAGTTTGCGATTTCCGTTAATTGGTCTACATTCACTGCACGAGTTTGGGACTCAATAAGATGGATTTCAGACAAAGGCAGTACACCTACCCTTACAATCTTGTTGAAAAATGTAGTGTGGCTGGAGGGGTCTAAAACCTAGGCTTAGGTTGTAGCTAATCATTTTTTCACTGTTACTGCATTATCCAGGCAAACTCCTTAGTTTCAGATGTTGCATAGGCCTGTGGAGATGAAGAGGCTCTGCTTTTTCTCATAATATGAGGAGGTCTAAAATCTTCCATTGCCCATTTGAGAATTGGAATTAGGTCTCTCTACAGCTAGAGACACTGCTCTGGAATCAGAGAAATCCATTATGCCATGCTCCATCATCTGTGCCCTGGAGCCAAAGTCAAGCTCCTTTCTTGTTTCAATCAGACCTGCTTTGACTGATAGTACCCTGTCACTTGGAAGGAAGCAATATTAATTCCCTTATGGGAATCAGACAAATGTTGTGTCAGTCCTAATAGTTACTGGAGTGTAGTCCTTACGAGCTGTACGGATAAGATTCTCAAGCACATGGTCAACCACTGCCTCATCTGCCTCCTCAGATCCTGGAGTCAGCTGTGCCTCCTCATGTAGCTTCAGGAGCTACCGTTCTGCCTTTGACAACTTAATTCTACTTTAGATGGCAAGACAGGATTCTTTCTTGCTCCACAATCATTTAGTTGATGCATTTTTTTTTTTTTTTTTAATCTTGAAAAATCATATGATACCATCTGCAGCTATAACATCCTTCACCAATTTTGTGAATGGGGTCTACGTGGATGTCTGCTGCTTCTTGTGCAATCCTTCCTTGAGGGCAGGCACTTTTGCTATTGTGTTGGTGATTCCTTGTCTGACCATTTTATTCAGGAGAATGGGGTCCCCCAAGGCAGTGGTTGTCAGTGGCAAACTGTTCATAGTGCTTGGATGGCATGTCGTCTGCAGTCAGAAGCCTTGTTAAAAGTTCTTTGTTAGTGGATGACTTTGCAATCTTCTCCTCTTCTTCCGATTTACCATGACAGTGAGACATAATCAGCTGACCATAACAAGGCTTGAAGCTTGGGCTAAAAAAAACTGGTTTTGGGTTCTTGCATGAGGAGACTAGGTGTCAACCTTAACTGTGCTTGATGCAGTTTACACCCACCACAGCTTACACCAGGGCCAGTATTCCAAATTTTGAGGACCATGTGTGCTTTTTGAGCCCACTGTTTGACTCAAAATTAACCTGGTGCCTGCACCTGAAAGACCTTCTGATCAAAGGGTGTCAAATCATTTAATATTTTGAAATGCCTCAGTGGAAGGCATGGGGAGCTGACATGTCCCACCTCCTTAATTTTCATAGGACATTTATCAGATCACAGATTATGGTTGCATGATTTATGAATCAGCTTATATTTCCTACCTCAGGATGTTACAAGCTGTCCACCATGAGGGCATTCAGATATTGACTGGAGCCTTTTAGACCAGCTCAGTTCAGAGCCTGTGTGCAGATGCAGGTGAACCAACACTCCGGATTCAGTGACGCCTCCTTCTGGCTCTACAGGTCCTGAAAATCTTGTTATTACCTTATTCATTGACATTTAGTGTGGTGGTCCAACCCAACTTTGAGCAGCTGTCCAATAATCACCCCCATGCACCAGGCCATTAAGGTTACATGCTGCTGACTATCTCAAAGATCTGGATATATCAGAAATCTGTGCCGTGTGTTGATGTGCTGTCCTCTTGTATGCCGTCATTATCTGATGGACGATTTATGCATCAATGGGAAAGTAAATAGCTGGAGGCTGTGGTTAAGTCGCTCAAGTTGATGCTTCAGTGCATTTCACAGGCCCTAAGTGGTTTAATGCCTGTACTTGTATTCCAAATTAAGATTTTGCAGTTCTGCTTTCTACAATTTTAAGTATGTATCACAGTTTTATCATTGTGTATAAGGATGGTTCCCAGCAAGGGAATGCTGTCAGTTGTCCAGCTGTTTTCTCTGACAGGTTCTTCCAAGTGCACCTTCTAGAACAATTTACAAATTGTGTTGTGGAATTATATAACATTATGATGATCCTGGAATGGCTTTAAAGGTATTACAGTACACGATTTCTTGTCTGCTATGGCTTGCTCAATGTGCTTGAAGTGGTCCCCCAGTTGTATTCAGTAGACCCGTTGATTCATCCTATCCCATGACACCTTACAGCAGCTCCAATGCTGAGACAAGGTGGTGGTCTTTTGTTTGGTACATGGGCACATTGGGATAAAGGGAAATCACATACCTGACAAAGCAGTTGAGCCTTATTGGGATGGTGCTGTATGGTAATGTGCTGTCCTCTTGCATACTGTCATTATCTGACAGAAGATTTATGCATCAATGGCAGAGTGAACAGTTGGAGGTGGTGGTTGTCACTCAAATTGACCACACAGGCATGGCGAACTTCATACCAACCACACTGATGGTGCTACTCCCCAGACTGCTGCTCATAGCACCTTTTTGGCTGTTGCTCTAATGATCATATTTCCTGATCTCATGGCTTCGCTACATTAGTCACCACATGACAACCTATGTGACAGTGACCACTTTCTGATGACGTTGTCTCTTCCTTGTTGCTGCCATGCAAACCAGTTACCATGTTGAGTGCAAGTGCCAATTGTATGCCTCTACTGTTGCCTTTACCCCTCTATCAGATTGCATGGATGAGGCTGTACAAAATATTTCTGATGTGGCACCCATATCGTTAGAACTGCTGTTCCCATTTCTGCAGTTCCCCTCTACCACTGGCCAGTGCCATGCTGTACCAAAGACATTGCAGTAGCTGTTCAGGATTGCCGAAGAGCCCTGCAGCATTTCAGTTGATACCCTTTGCAGACCAACCCTGTGGGGAGTACCAGTTCATCTGGTATCGGTCTTCTAATTGACTGTGATCTGTATTCCCACAATGGTGATACTCCTCGTCACTTCAGTGCTGCTCATGGGACAGTTTTAAGTGGCGTTGTGCTAAGGACCACTATATAATTAAATGCAGTAAGAAAAAATGCAGGGGGTGTTACATCAGCTCCCCGGGGAGCTATGCCTCATCATCCCCAGTGTCGACCAAGCTGTGTAATCTTCAGGGCCACCAAATATCCACAACTGTAACAGTAACAGGTGTCTTTCTTCAGGATGGTCTCTGTACTGACATATTGTCTCTTGTTGAACACCTTGCGACCCACTTTGTGTCAGCTACCTTCTGGACAAGTAAGCAACAAATTGAAGACATCCTTCTCCCTTTGCCTCGTGGAATTCCAAATTATGTAATTAACAGTCCATTGACTGGAAATTGCTTGAGGCTCTTGCCTCATCTCACGATATGGCCCCAGACTCAGACTTCATTTACATTCAGATGATACAACATTTTAATGTTACTCATTGGCTCCATCTCCTTGTGATCTTCAACAATATTTGGCTTGATTGTCTTTACTTTACAATAATGAGATATTATTATCATTCCAATCCTTAAACTGGGCAAACACTCAGCATTGATCAACAGTTACCTGTTTCCCGGAGGGATGATCAACAACCAACCATGGCAATCCGACAAGCTTTTTCAGAATGGCAATGCCTGATTGCAGTCCTTTTTGACACACGTAAGGCATAAAACACTACCTGGTGTCATTACATTTTACTTACCCTCTATGACTGGGGCTTTCAAGGCTCCCTACCAGTTGTTACTCATCAGTTTTTATCCACCAATTGTTCAAGATTAGAGTTGGTACTTCACTCAGCTCTCCAAGGATCCAAGAGAATGACGTCTCTCAGGGCTCTGTGCTGTCACACACTGTTCCTCATCACCATTAATGGGCTAATGGCCTCTGTTGGGCCACAGGTCACTCCTGCACTGCATGTTGATGACTTCTGCATTTGGTACAGCTCCTCCCAGGGTTTCCATTTCTTTCATGCAGAAATGTCGGTCATGCATTTCTGTCATCTTACTGTGGTCCTTCTTAACCAAGAACTATACTTGGGTACCCAGTGCTTGTATGTTGTCACACAGTCCTAATTTATTGGGCCTCTTGTGTAATAAAAATGTGACTTGGCTGCCCCATATTCATCAGCTACAGACTGACTGCTCACAAAAGCTTGACACTACCTGCTTCCTTCCACACACCATTTGTGGTGCAAAATGCACTACTATCCTTCATATCTACCAGGCTCTGGTCCAACCACACATGGACCGCGATTGCCAGGTTTAAACCTTTCCAATCTACATTCGTACTACATCCATCATTACAATTTTCTGCTACAGCTCCAAAGTCGGACGATGTCCAACATGTTTCCATTATTGTTCTTACTATCTGCTCCATTGTTGGAATTCTCTAGACAATTTGAAGCATGTTGCATTCATATGTTTCTAGTATGATAAAGGCCAGTAAAAAACATGTAAGTGATAATACTGAGATGATACCGATGATGTTGATGACATTGCCAGATGGCTTCCCAAAGACATTGAGGATGAACGTGAATTTAGTGATGAAAGTAATTGGGAAGAAACTTCTGCTATGTGCAGTGATATAAGTTCTAGTGAATCAGAATGTACTGATGCAGCGGATAGTGATGAAGAGAGACAACCTGTAGCAAATACCTGAAAGTTAATCATAATGACAGTGGTCATCTCATGAAATTTTCCTTTTCTGTTGTGCAACAATGTTTGACAATTCCTTACTGTGTTCGACCAAAATCTGAGCTTGAATATTTTGAACTCTTCTTCACTGACAATGTTATTTGTGAAACTGGGAATGCTACAAATATGTATGCAAAAGAAAAGGTACAGTAAGTCACTCCACTTACAAAATGCTCAATGTGGTACTCATGGAGGAATGTTTCATTAGAAGAATTGAAGGCTTTTCTTGGTGTAATATTGTTTTGAGCATGGCCTTGAATTTGAAGACAGAATTAGTTGACTGTATTGCAGAAGACTGGCTAGAACAACTCCATTTTTAAAGGAATTTTTTTCCTCTGGTTCTGCCCTCCCCCCACCCCACCCTAATATTTTGCATGCTGCATTTAGTTCCAACTGTCACCACTCAGGGTTGTCAACATACGAGAGGGAGCAAGGTGGAGAATATTAGTTAGTACATTGACAGTAAATGCTAAGAACTTTATGTATCAAAAAGAAATGTAGAAGAAGAACACAGTATGTTTCAAGGGAGGAATTCTAGTGTTACAATCCAAACATGCCCATGAGTTTCCTTTCTGTGTGATTCAGAAAATGGTTATGTTTCTCTCACATTCCATATTATAGAAAGAAACTACAGAAAGTCTAATTCATCATGATCTACCTTGTACAACTTGAATAGTGGTTCATTTTTCAAAGAAAGTGCTAGCTTGTGCAGGCAGTCCTGGCTATCATATCTTTATGGACAGGTTTTACATAAGCTTTCAACTCGCTTGTCAATTGCGCAAAATGAAATTTCATCTAACAGGTAGTACATTCATGCCTTCTAGGTGGGATTTTCCATGTGATTTGAACAAGACAAAACTTGCTGTGTATGAGTTATGTGCCTATCAAAGTGAGATAAAAATTATATGCCTTTCATTTCGTGACAAGAGGATAGTGACTATACGGAGTACATTTTTGCTCTTCAAACCCAGTTGATCATTGGTTATAGGAAAAAGGAACCTGTCCAGTTTCTGAAACCCACTGTTATTTTGCAATACACGAGTTTTATGGGAGGAGTAGAAAGGGTTGATCAGTACTGTGGTTGCTATGGTTTTACAAGGTGGAAAAAATTATTCTGCTCACTGATTGAAGTTGATTTAGGGAAAAGTTATATTTTTTACTCAATAGACAAAAACAAATGTGGAGAACTATTGCAGCCTCACCTTTCCTGGAGAAGAAATCTAATGAGACAGCTAGTTGACCAGTTGAGAAATGCAAATTCAAAGAAAAGAAGAAGACCACCATCTGACGTGAAGAAAACTAAATGGTAAGATGCATTTTAAAATGCAAAATGAAAAAAAATTAGAGAAGGATTGCATGGTTTGCAGCAAATGCAAGGAGAAAGGAGGAAGAAGAGAAACAGTTTCCCCACTGTGAAACATGCAAGGGGAAGCTGGGACTTCACGTGGGAGCACCATCCAGAAAAAAAAAAAACATAAACAAACAAACACCGATGTAGTTTCAAAATCTAGTTTAAAAGAAAATAGTGTTGTCAAGTGACATTATATTGCATTTCATTTTTTTTAAACAGTACTTGAATAGTGTCTGAGAGAGAATATAGGGGGCATGCATAAAATATAATATATAATGGAAAAATGATTAAAAATTGCTGCTTAAATAATTAAAAAAGAAATTTTGAAAGAATAATTGAAAGAAATTGGAAAGTACTCATATCTTGAGTGAACTTTAGCTGGCATTAAGGTCAACAGACCTTCAATATTCAAAACGTTATTAGATTAACTTTCATAAATTTACGTACATTCTTTTCCTGTTACTGCTATTGTGCATAGCGATTGGTATGACAATACTGGATCCAGATCACACCTCCTCTTCTCACGCAAATTCTTGTTTATTTCGTTCCTCTTGATGTAGGATTCTTGGTGTGGGTCAAATCATGAACAGAATTTGAATGTACGAATAAACTTTGCTTTCCTAATATCTTTGTATAACACTTCTTTAATGTACGGGTGGAATCACATTTTTTTCTTTACAATATTAACTAGGCAGAACTCGTCATGTGTCTGACCACTACCACATATAGAGACAAAACAGTTGAAGATTAATCAATTGAAGAATGTATCACTACTTGTTTTGTTTGTATGCCAATATAATCTATAGTACAAAGTTATAGTTATGTTATACATGTATATATCTTATATGTATAAAAAGAAAAGAACGAGAGGGAAAAAATAATATGAATCTTTACAACTGCCCCCCCACTATGCACTGGCGTCATATGGAGGTGCACAGTGTCTGAGCTTATTTCTGTTTTTATGGGTTGACAACTGGTCAGTATGGGCATAGCCTTTATTTTTCGGCCATTGTAGTTATAGAATATGGTTATCAATTTATATGAGCATGTCAGCTCCATTAACACATACATATTTAAGTTTTCCTTCATAACAAAGTGCTTTGCTGTAACTGCATAGTCCCATTATTGTCAATCGGTATCTGCCCAGTGTTTAGCTTCTGAAGCATGCGTGCACCTTGACATCCGTTACCATCCCATCTCACTTTCACATGTTTAATATAAAGTCAGAGTGCCCGTGTCGTGCATTCACATAGCCTTCACTGTACAAATTTGTGAAGCTTGTGTTCAGCGGCGTGATCCTTTGTGAAATCTTCGATGTGGTGGCAACTGGTTTCCATATCAGCAGCCCGAGGAATGTATTTCACCTCCTCACTCGCACTTATTCAGTGGGGACACCAACCGTACATCTGACATCCGCCGACAAGGTAAGTTTCTTGCCGCTTCTACGACATTATTGAGCACAGAAAATTCATGTTTTTACGAGATTGTTGAGCACAGAAAATTCATGTTACTTGAAGTATTATCATTTTTAGTTCATCGTGCGTACACCCACATATCTCGCATTCACACTTAACACTTTGTTGGCAGGTTTTGTATGTTTTTGCGGTTTGTTTTTGAGCGTCTTACATACCGCACATTACAGAAAATTTCTGTAGTGTCCTTTCCACATACTACACACATAACAAAAAATAAATAAAATAAAATAAAAATAAAACTACAAAAATAAGCATATCCTGTTCATCTGCTGACATGCTGTTATTGTTGCTTATATAGATCATGGTATGATTGTCATTTTGTTTTAGTACATTTCGTTAAATTATGATTTCGTTACATTATGATTTCATTACATTGTTCAGTTCCAATTATATGAGTACATTCTTTACTCTTGTTTGTTTTCACATTCTTTACATAACAGTTCGTACAATAATATATTCTTTTTTATGGCATAAACTGACATACATTTCATTTCAATTTACAGTGACTTCTTGTTGGAGCATATTTATCAGTTTCAAAGAGTTAAAGGAGTAAACAGTAGTTGCTACAGCAGATTCTATTTACTGCTCAAATAACTACGCGTGGCCTCGCATCTGTAGCATTCTCCAGGGTGGATCTACACACTACAGGGTTGAGGAAATTTCACAGAAAGGCATTTATGTGCTCAGTTATGTCTCATTACTTGTCTTAATTGTGATCCCAAGAACAAAATAGTTTGTTGTTTATAGACACAACGTAAACCTGACAATACCAATCATATTGAATACTTATTCAGTGTTTAAAGTGTAGCTCAATATTTAATTGTTATGTTCATTGTGTAAAGGATAACCTTTTCATATGCTGAGGTACACAGAGTTGTATCATCAATACTATGTGTTATGTACAATGAGCATAAAATAGTGTTTATATAAGTAGCAAATGTGTATAAAAATTTCAATGTAAATCAGCTGTTTGACACTTTCATGGGTAATTGATGCTCACAATAGTTAGGTGCTCCACCTTAGTTCAGCATCGTGATATGCGACGTACTGCAACTGTATTCTTCTACACATATTTTCACACTATCACATTCATACATATCATAAACTTACAACTATATTTAATTGCGGTGCAGTCCTTTCTTATGTTTGTATGGTACCTAACATGTGACAAATCTTTCTTCACTTTAGGACGTGTCGATACATCGTTACCCGGAAGAAAAAAAGCTTAATACTAACTTAAAACTAAATTATCATAGATACGTGTACAGTGGCTTGATGGTGAATAATACCTCTTTTATATATTTAACCACGTATTCATTTACTTTAGTGTGCAGTCATGCTATCACAAACTCGTTTAATGTCGTGTGTGTGTGTCTACTTACCTTATAAATCTGAAAGATAAAGTGTATTATTAGCATGGTGCGACCTGTTATTCAGTTTGCCACTTACATTGTACTCACTTGTTTACCTGCAGCAAGAGTTTTCTGGTCCCTCAATTATAATACTTTCTATACTTAGAAATATATAGCTATAATGTACATAGCAGCGTAGCTTCAGTAAATATCTCATAGTTTAGGATCCCTTTCTGTGTATATAATCCCTTAGCTTATCTTTATGTGTATTGTGTAGATAGTCGTAGTTATAGTATAGACTCTCCCTTAATTTTCTATGTCCCTATTTATCCAGTAGGCTTTAAAGATGCTAGTGCAGGCAGTAGCTTATAGGGTTTGATTGTTTTGGGTGCTCCAACACCTTAAGCTATGTTTGTCTGGCGTGCATGTGCTTGCGGTTTGTTGACTAGCTTTCTCCCCAATGTGCATGCGCTGCGTTCCTCTGTTACCACTAATGTCGCGGTGAGTTGTGTATTGCAGTGTGCACTACCGTGCGTTTCACAAGTTCATTTATCATTTACAACTGGGCTACGCACAAGGTGAAGCTTTATGTTTTAAAGTATCATCGTATCTAGACATATAAAAGTAAAATTCTCCCTTGTTACATCCACTCACCTTACCGTTTACACATTTGACATATAAGAAAAAATACAAACAAGAATTTCCCTTATCAACTAACAACATAAATTCTGGAATGTGATTTTCCAGCATCTTAAATGTAATTTTATTATACATATATACAACTTAGAGAGTATACAGCCCTTTTTCAATATATAAATGTTTTCGAGTCTTTGTGTGGGTAAAGGCCCTTGTCTCTACCTGTGTTCGTGTGTGCCAATCTGTATGCTACCGGGTAGGGGATTTTAGTAATTATGTATGGTCCAGTGTATAGTAATTGCCACTTACAGTTCAGTTTTCCAATTTTTGTGGATTGGGATGTATTCTAAGTAACACCTTTTGTCTTATGTAAAACTGTGTTGTACGTTTCAGCTTTCTGTCGTAAATTCCTTTCCTATATTTAGCCCAGGTTTCAAGGTTGATTACTGTTTGTTGTATTTTAACATCCAGTGATAACTCTGTTATCGGTATTTTGATGTTTTCAAAATTGGTTTGACATTGCTTGTCCCATAACCAAGGTCTGTTTTTCTAGAGAAGATTGAGTAAAGCATCACTGTTCATAAGTTGGTTAGGGATGAATTTCCTGAAAAATTACACTAGGCCTAAGTATGCCTTTAATTGTCTCTTGTTTTGAGGATCAGGGCAGTTCCTGATGGCATCAAGTATTTTAGGATCTGGCAGTATGCCAATCAAAGAGATTGTGTGTCCTAAAAATTTTACCTTCCCTCGTCCGAAATTAGATTTCTTGAGATGTTCTGTTACTCCATATTCGGAAAAATGGCTCAGTACTTGTTCAATTAATCTTAAGTGTTGTACCCAAGTGGTTGTAGCGACCAAAAGGTCATCCACATATATTGTTACCTTACTCAAAAGTTCAGGCCCTAGCACCCTGTCCAGTGCAGAGATAAATACACCTGTACTTATGTTCAATCCAAATGGTAATACTTGAAATTCAAAGCTCCTGCCCCCACATACAAAGGCGGTATACTTCTGACTTTCTTCATGTAGTTTTATTTGCCAATATGAAGACCAGAGGTCGATTATAGTCAGAAATTTTGTGTTATGGAATTTCATAAGCTGTTCCTCTAAATAGTCTGGACGTGTTCGGACTGGTACAATAATCTCATCACTGTTACGTGCATAGAGGACCAAGTGCACCTTGCCATCTGGTTTACTCATGGCCAACATAGGACTACAATAAGGGGAAAATGATGGTTGTATTATGTCCAATTCAAGCATCCTGTTCATCTGTTTCCATACTGCTTCCCTCTTTGTCCATGGTATAGGGTATGAGGTATAACAAAACGTTTTGTGAGGATACACTTCCATTTTGTACACGAAATTCTTAAAAATACCTGTTTTTTTTTTTTAATATATGTATATAAGCAAGTATCATTTCCCTAAGTTTTACTTTCTGTTCTTGAGACAAACACTTTGATTCACTTACCTTTGTGCTTATTGTATCGACATTTACTTCTTATACTGATGACTGTTCATTATTGTATGTGTTGACAAACATAACTATGGGATTTACCAATGCAATTTCAAAGTGTGAATAACTTCAGTTTTACATCTAGTAGTACTTCCCCTGATTGGGTGTATTAAAAATAATTTGTTATTTACTGTGAAATGACATTGGCCTTTTCCTATATCAATTTGTACTTGGTATGTCTTAAATATATCCATACCAATTAAACAACCAACTATTAATTTCTCTACTATCAAAAAATTGCATCATACAGAATACTGACCTAATTGTATGGGAATTAAGGCTTGTATTTTGACTCCTTTCGATTTCTGACCAGTGATAGTTTGTACTTCACAATTTTGCACTGACAGTGTGGGTATATATCCACGTGTCTTCAATTCTTGAAAGAATCCCTGTGACATCAAATCAGTTATAGCACCTGTGTCAAGCACAATATTTGGCCTTGCCCTCTGTCAAGTTTTTCTGTGTACCCTCATTACTTTGATACAGATCATCTCTCACATCATTACCGTGATCGTATCTGATAAAGCAAGTGACGATCAAGCTCGTGCCCCAACTCCCCTCCAAGTTCACAGAACGGGGGCCTACCGTGACTGGTTCAAGTTTTCCGGCATCGTGGTGGCATCAATCTCTGGGTTGGGCGTAACTTCCACTATGTGGACTGTTGGTGTTTGATTACGCCAATTAGTATCCGGAGAGGCACTGGACTGAAATTCTCTTTGCCTATGCGTGTTGTTTGGCATATGTGTGTTACTTTGGTGGCCTAATTATGATGTCTATATGTTATTCAAAAGTCTGTTATTGTTTTGCATTTGCCAAGCGATCGACTAATTAATGCCGGTAGATTGTGTCTGTAAATATTGTACAAGCTGGCCATACACTACTCGCTCATTGTAGTTGTTTTTGCTAAATCTTTGCCCATTTATTTTATATCCACCTTTGTATTTAGGGTTTTCTCCATTGCCATTATGATTACAATTACCATTACCATAGGTCTGTGTGGGGCAAGGTTGCCATCTGCATTGTACTATGAATCTGTTGTTTACTTGTTAGGCTGAAAATCTCTCTGTTGCTGTCGGCATATTAACAGGCTTGGGTTGTACTAGTCTTTCTTTGTATATCAAATCTATTGAGTCCAGTACAGATAGAAAGTATTCAGTGTCATGTTCCGGGATGGTAATGAGTTTTTCCTTAATGCGGGCAGGAAGACAGCTCTTTTAAATTTTCAGTATTTCTTCTTGAGTTACCGGGTTCATCCAGTATCTGGTTTTATTCAAATATTTTTCAAAATAGCCCCTTAAGCTTCCATACTTGCTACTGAAAGGATCCAGGTTGAATACTTCGCGTCTGAGCCTCTCTTGTATGGTCTCAGACCAATAATTATCCAGAAATGCTGTCTCAAACTGTTCATAATAGTGGCAACATTCTGCTATGTCCGTAGCCCATAGCAGAATGTCAGCCAGTGTATATTCAACAACAAATCTAATTTTCTGGGCTTCGGTCCAGGTACGAGGTAAAACATTTCGAACTGCTCTATGAAGACTACAGGGTGTGTTCTTTTCCCTTCAGAAGTAAATATCGGAAATTGTCGATGCCTAAATAATCCTTCATCTGCAAGTAATGTTGACAAACATGCCGCGCTGTCAGTGACAGGCATTTTAATGCTCGCTCATGGCGTAGCGCATGGCAACTGCGCTTACTCGACAGGTGCAATTGCTGGCAAGTGTTGTTGCATTATGCAACCATTGCTATTTTTCTTCAGTGGGATAACCCCATATTGTGGGCAACCAGTGAAGGTATCTAACTTCTCTAAAAGCATAGGTTTGTTTTTTGTCTTATGTTGTTTTGGAATGCCAGTAGTTTTAGCGTCACTGCCTAGTAACCTATCCTCTGCTTCCTTTAAACCTGAATCAATTTTAGCTAGAAGTTCACTTTCTTTCTATTTTAGAGCTGCTTCTACAGTATCTACATAAATATTGCTTTCTGACACTACCTTTTCAGCAAGGATGCTGCCCTTATCCAGCATCCCGGCTTCAGATTTTTCAGTTATTTCCTTTACATCTGCACATAACTTATCTCTCTGTTTTTTGGTCAATTCTGACTCTAAACCTAACTGATCTACTCTTAGACTCAACTTGTATATTTCTGTAGATAGGTTTTTGCATATGTCTTGCATCTCACTGACTGTGTTTGTCACATTTTTTACCGACACATCCACTTCGGATTGCGTCTCCTGGATTTGAGAATATGCTTCACTAATATTTTGTAACTCACCTGCTAGTTGTTCTTGTTTATAGTCTACAGATGTTACTTTTTCTGATAGTGTATTTATATTTTGGGACATGTCAGTAATTATTTCTTGCTTTAGTTGTTTACCGAGCTCTGTTAACTTACTGTATAATTCGCCAGATAATTCAGTGCGTATAGTTTTGCTCACCTCATTGAACTGTTGACTAATACAATTCTTGAAATCTTTAAATGCCTGGTTTTGCTGTGCAAACTGTTGTGTTATTAGTTGCATGAGCTGTGTCAAAGTATGTGTCTCACTAGTATTTGCATTGCTTTTGTGAACTTTTTCCCGTTCTTGTGTTTGCGACGTCGTGAGCAAATAATCAAAGGAATTTTTGCTGTTGTACCCTTTAGTTTCACTATTTGAAAAAATGTTTCCTGGTGAGACCTGAGAAATTGTCTTATCAAGCATAATAAAAGTGACATCATGATTAGTTATATTACCAGTGTAATTATTTTTTAATAGTGGGACACCAACCTGGTTGTTTTTGTAGCCATCGGCCAGTCATGAGTTGTCACATTAACTTTCAACTGTAGCCAAGCTCAGATTTCTGACATCTTGGTATATTGCATTTTGTAATGAGTTTTTAGCAATGGCCATTTCCTTTGACTCCATTGTGAACAGTGTTTAACAAAATTATGAAAAAAAAGATTTTCAAAAATGAAATTTTGTTTGTATCGGTACTCTTAAATTAACCTTTAGAGACCCGAAGTCAGAGTTATACATTAAACTGAACAAAACAAGCTTTAATGTGTTGGTTGGCACCACTGATTGTAAAATATTCATGAATAACTTTTTTTATATATTTACACATTGTTGCAGGCCATGTATCATATACGATACATTGGGTTGCTAACAAGACAACTGCCACACAGTGAAGAAATAAATGTTACTTTATTTTTGCTTATTTGCATGACATACAGTCCTCCTCATGCTAGAAAATGCACAAAATTGTTACAATTGTCTCATTATTTGTTCTTGTTGAAATATAAATTGTTAAAAATATAATAAATAAAAAACTACAAAAACTTTTTACAAATTTTTAAAAATGTTCCAGGATATTCTTATGAAGTATGAAACTTTTTGAAACAGTTTCTTTCCGAAATAAAGCACAAAAGCACCATACATTCAGAACATCTCACATTCATTAGCTTTGAACAACCCATTCCTCTGCATCTTGATCTGTTCTTTTTTTGGTACCCATTTCTGGCATGTGCAAAGCACATTTGTATCTTTTGGCCATTGGTGGTATTGGCTGAACTAATCTTCTCTTCATTTCATTGTCCTCTCCCCTTTCTTCACTTTCCTCTTCATCACCTTACTTTTCATATCTATCTAGGTTGTTTGTGTTTCTTTCAGTGGTGCTGAACATAAGATTTTCAGCAATAATCATCTTGAAGGAAAAATAAGATAATATTTGTTTCCTTTGCCATTTCTCTTCAAGTGCAGCATTCTTTCTTCACTTTCCTCTTCATCACCTTACTTTTCATATCTATCTAGGTTGTTTGTGTTTCTTTCGGTGGTGCTGAACATAAGATTTTCAGCAATAACCATCTTGAAGGAGAAATTCGATAATATTTGTTTCCTTTGCCATTTCTCTTCAAGTGCAGCATTCTTATATTCAATATATGATGCAGCAATAGCAAAATCAGAAAAATGGTGCAGTACCCTCATTGTCAACTTCTTCGTTCTACCTCTCATGGCATATTTGCTAATGACCCTGTCCATAAGGTCCACACTGCCCATGTGAGAGTCATACATCTTTACAGCAAAAGGGTGAGGAATCTGTATGTACTGACCTTGCTGATTGCTCCACCTTCAACAGGTTTCCACAGGATTTACCCCACAGTAGATGGAAGCGAAATGAATGGCACGATTATCGTGCCATTTTATAATTACAATTGCATCATAACCTCTCACCACTTGGTCGAAACTTTCTCTTCACTCACGTTTGAGAAGTCCCATCTTTTTTCCAGCCAATGCTTTTTGGTATCCTTGAGGTAATCATTGTTCCACATGCTCGAATTGCTCTGTGATGGATGAGAGAACTCAGAAGAGGCAAAGAAGTGAAATATCAGTCCATGAAAACCGTCGTTCCTGCTGACAATGTATCAAACAACTTCAATACAACTTTCCCTCCAGTATCTAATTTTTCAGGCATAGGTGTCATCTCTGAATTAATTGGTCTCTGTCCACCCTCATACATAAAAAAATCTAAGGTTAGTCCACTTGGTGAATCCATTACAAAATTTTTCAGGTCCACAGGTTGAGGTTTTCTTCTAACATGTTGTTTCATGCGGACTTACCCATGGAACGGCACCATTTGTTCGTAAAAAAGAAAACATTTTTGGATGAGGATATCGCATACATGCTTTTCTAATCATTGACAACATTGGTCTTACTTTCCAGTGTCTGTCAGTTGTTTTTTCACTGTCTCTGACAGCCTTGTCATCAACAATCTAGAGAGATGCTCTCAGGCAGCAGAAACAATCTCTGCTGACATTTTCTGCAACCATTGGATATCTAGTATGTTGTTCTCAACACATCCTAAGCTTAGAAAAGCCAAGAAGTGAAATCACAATACTTGCAGCCCAGTATTTCTTGATCTCATCCAGGGTGGTGTTGGGAGATTTTCCATGTGATAAAACATGCTTCATGTTTGTTTTTTTCTACCATATTACTGAAGAAATCTTCATTTAAATACGTATTAAAATATTCAGATGGTTTCCTAATGCTTGTACTGACAGATTCTACATTAGAACTTGATGATGTTGACGTCGTGGCTGTTGAGATACTGGGTGAAAATCTAAAATAAAAAAAAAAGTACTGCTTAAAAACGATTGTTTTGCAATAATTAACATTCATACCTATTAAAACTACTAAAATCATTATGTACTCTGTTGTGTGGCACCAGCATTTTGTTGTATCTTTAGGTGATGGAGTTTCATGAGCTTTGGCACTACTGAACTTTCACTGTCTGAAACTTCATCATTTTCTTAGATGTTGTCAGTTGCGATCCCTGAATGTGAACTTCAGCATAATTATCATCACCATTGTCATCAATTTCAATGTCAGAACAGTTAGCGTCAAAGATTTCATCCAGAAGCTGAGCTATTTCTGAATAGATAGACCTGTCAATAATATTTGGATTTTCATTTTTAAATCACATTTGCAAAGTTTCATTTGTATAGAAAGCGTTGGAAATGCCTATCCCATTACTAAAGTTGTGAAATGCGCACTAAAAATAATAAAATAATCTTGAAACAATGAATGAACAATATAAAATGTAGCTGACCGCTATTTGCTCACAGGCATGATACATGTACTAAAATATGATTTTTCAGAAGTAAATTTGTCTTTCACGTCACTTTCTTTGGTAGAATTTTAGTCAGGGAACTGTTAACAATATTTTAGTACTGCTTTAGAAGTAAATAAATGATGAATTAAAAATACTAACCTTTCTCTCTTGAAGCCATGCTTACTCTTCCAAAGCACACTTGTTACTGACCGCTCCTGACACCTAACGGCCATTCTGAGAACTATGAGTAGGCTGTCTACTTGTTCTGCGGAGTGTATCAAAACGATACAGTTGTTGCTTTTACAAAAAACGGCACACATTGTGTAGGAACATCATTTGAACAGATTTTCTGATGATTAATTTTCCTTGTAGTTTATAATAGACGTTTGCAAATGTTTGTACTGAATATCAGATACACATTGTATGCTAATTTTTTGTGGTATTATGAAAAACCCCGAGTAGCTGAATTAAATGAAACTTACAAATGACTGCTTGAGAAACAGATTTAGTGAGGTTGTTACCTGAATTAATATATGTCTGAATGAGTGCCTTCAGTTCAAGCATTCTTCCTTTAAGGTTATCTTCATGTATCATTTGTCATTAGCGTTCTATACAGCTCTATGCTAAATGTCTACATTTTCCATGCAGGTTTGTCCTAAGGCTGATTAGTAGAATCTTTTCCCCACTGAACCCATTCTGTTGATTTTGACAGTTTGGTGTCTGTTATGATTACTGGAGTCTTCATTGTATAACATCACATGAATGCTTCAGTTAAGAGTGTGCAGTTAATATCCCACAATAGATATAACTGTTAAAATTAGATATCAGAGGGTCCAATCTTGTGGACAGTTCACAAACCAGATGACATCCTTGGAACCCTTGGCCACTCTGCATCACCAATCTGTGATGGTTGTCGCACAGTGTGTCTGACTTCTGAAGTGTGCAGAAATAGCAATTATTGGCATGTAGATAGTCATTAGTTAACTTATATAGTAGTATTCGGAAGAAAATACCATATAAAACTCTTGAGTTTTGCATAATTGTCCTGCGGGATGAGAAAAGTGCACTTCAAATTATTTGCTCAGTCTAACATACCCTTATTAAATACAAAGATATGAATTGGTACACAATTGATTGTGGATTATATTTTTGTAATGTTGTAAAAATAAGGTGTTGCATGTGACCTTATCTGCATTGTTTCACGCTTAGCTTCGTGACTACTTGGGTGGTGTGCTGTAGTGCATCCAGATTTTGGAGACAGTTCAAAGAACATAAGCATGTGTGAAGAAGTAGGGCATACAGGCATTGATATACCATCTTCAACAACATGATCTGACCACTTGTTTGTTTCATTGCAGACTTATCGTAAACAAAGCCATTCCTTGTACTGTAATACTGATGAAGATTGTTCCACTTTATATTAATGATAAATAGAGTAAAGAGGGGGATAGGTTGGGGAAGTTTAGAAAGGAACATCTCTCAAACACCAGGATGAGAAGATACCATCTGTTGTGAGGATTGGGCACAAAGATGAAGGGCCAGGCATCAAGAGAGTGGATGGTTTGTCCAATCTTATCCTCACAACAGGTGGGTTCCTCTTTCCTCTCAGAGGCAGGAAATAGTAGTTATGAAAATTAGAATACTTCCCTGACCTTTAATATGCATTGTCTATCAGCTGAATTACAATTTTTTTTCTTGAAGATGAGTGCTAGCTAGCTGGTAAGTATCCTAATTTTATAATTTTCTCAAGTGAATTTTCTATTGATTCAATGACTCTGTAAAAGCTTTCCTCTCCGTTTTGGCCTCATCCTCCAGTGTCCTCTTCCATGATGTCCTTGGTCTTCCTTGTTTCCTTTTACCCTGTAGGTTCCAGCGGAGAGCTGGTCTCTACAGAACATCCTGGTTTTGGATGGTGATAAATTTGTCTCTTGTTCAGTTCCAAATGTCTTCATCAGATACCACATTTGGCCAAAAGATTTTAAGAGTTATCTCAAGACATCTATTGAGGAAGACTTGCAGACTCTTGGTGATTGTAGGGGTAATCTTCAAAGTTTCACATCCATACAGAAGCACTGCTTTCATGTTTGTTCTAATTATTAGGAATTTAGTTGTTATGGAAACATCTAGTGCCCTCCAGCGTGGATACAGCTGGATAGAAGTCCCATTCGCCTTTTGGATTTTTGATCTGGCATCGGCAACTGGCCCCCTCCCTCCCCCCGCCCCCCTTCAGTAACTACGCTCACAAGATATGGGAACTCATTTACCTTTCCAACATCCTGGTTCAGTCTCAGCTTTCCCATATGTCATGTTCTGATTTTCATAATCTTCATTTGACATCATTAACTTTCAGACCAACAATCTTGGCTTCGTGTTCAAGGTCCTGCAGCTTTCCTTTTAGTTACTGTGGTTCTGTGAGAAGATGCAGATGTCGCCAGCAAAATCAAGATCTTTGAACTGCTCAGCCAGTTCCGCTTGTATCCCTCTCTTCTTCTCCACCACTTTTCATTTTTACTTCATCCAGCACTGGTAAAAATATAGTTGGAAATAAAACATGTCCTATGCGAAATTCAGGCTTAACTGGAAAGGGTTCTGTAACTTTACCCTTGTGAATGACTCAGTATGTATAGTTGTAAATCTCTAAGGTAACTTATAAAAGTTTCTCTGATATCACATACTTTCTCAAATGTTTCCACATATGACTTCCTTTAATGTAGTCAAAAGCCATTTCAAAGTCTACAAAGAGAATCTAAAGACTAGTGATGAGTTCTTTTGATTGATCAATAATGACTCAAAGGATATTTACTTTATCTGTACAGGAATGGTTACATATAGAACCAGCTTGCTCGTTTTTTACCTCCATTTAACAGCAGCCTTATCACAGAATCTAATGAGACATACCAATAGTGCAGATATTCTTGACTTCTGAGGATGCCAATGCCACAGCAGCTTTTAGTAATGCACAGAATTTTACCTTCAAATGTTATCAATCATGAATTGCTATTTATAGAGGAGTTAGGAGCAGAATGCATCAGTGTCGGAAAACCTTGAGCTGTGAGTGAAATGCAGAGTTTGTAGACTATAGTGTGTGGTGTATACAGGGTGAAGCACCTGAACCCTGCACTACAAATTTTGTGGAAATGGAAAGTACTATTGATATGTGGTTTTCACAGAACGGATTGTTAGTCAGGCTGTTAGCCAATAAACAGATTGTAATAATACTCATGAAGTGTATTTTTTATGCAAACATCCTGTCTTTGCATGGTGATAGTTTTGTCTATTGTTTGATTCTAGATGTCTTCACTGTATATAAGAGTTGGACAAAAGATTTTAAGAATTTTCCCAATACATCTATTGATGAAGCAGTGCCTGTTCACATCAACAAACAAAAAGGAGGGTAAATTAGAATGTCAGTGGTGGTGGTTGCAGGATTCTAGCGCAAGTCATTTACAAGATATTGGATTTTGAGAAATTTCCGCGTGGATGCTTTCTTGTGCCATTCAGTCTGCATAGTTGCTAGGTACAGTGTTGTTATTTTTGCTTACAGTGTGCTTGTGTGTTCCTTGAGTGCACTGTAGCTTGTTAATCAGTCAGTTTGTGACAGTCCAAACAGTATGTTGTGAGTCGACGATGGAATTTTCCAATGCAGAAAAAGCTGATGTGTACATGGTGTATCGAGACTGTAGGAAGAATACAGTTCATTCTCATATGGTGTTTGTGGCAAGATACCCCAATAGACATCGACCATTTCAGCACTTATTTATCAACCTCTCCAACCAGTTACGTGAAAGTGGTAATGTAACACCTAGACAATGTAACAGAAGGAAACAAGTGTTTTTGCTGCTGTTGCAGTTGATCCGCACATTAGCTCTCACACAATTGAACGACGAAGTGGCACGAGTAAGGCAAGTGACCAAAGCATATTCAATCAACATAGGTTCCATCCCTGTCACATCCTCTCCATCAAAAGCTGCATGGAAATGATTATGAGAATCATATTAACTTCTGTACATGGGCATTAAGACAGGATACTCCAGATGTATCATATATTTTGTTTGTAGACAAAGCCACATTTATCACTCATGCCCAAGTAAACTGCCAAAACATGCCCTGTTGGTCTGTTGACGGTCTCTGAAGGCTTCATCAGGTGGAATGTCAGCATCCCTGGAATGTAAAAATGTGGTGTGAGATAGTCAACCATCACTCATAAGCCCATTTTTCATAGAAAGAACACTGAACATGCACAAGTATTGCAGTCTCCTAACAGACCATCTTGCACAGATGCTAGAGGACATTCCTCTCCAGACTGGGAGGAACCTGTGGTACTAACATGATGCCTGTCCAGCCCATAGTGCGCAAAGTACTATTGCATATCTTCACAAATTGTTTCCAAATCATTTGATTTGATGCAGAGGAACTATACGGTGGCCAGCCTGTTCCCCTGATTTGACGCCTGTAGCCTTTTTTCTGTGGGGAAAGCTGAAAGATGTGTCTACTAGGACATACCAACTACACCTGATGATATGCAATGATGTATTACTGCAGCCTGCTTGGACATCTCTGCTGAAATGCTAGAATGTGTGCAGCAGTGGAAGCATGTATTGCCACTGCCATTGGTAATTTTGAACTCATCCTGCGATGGTCAGTTGTCTTATTACTGGTCAGAACATATAATTAGTGTATACACTTGTATTGTTCTTTAGTGTGCACTACTACAGGTAGTGTACAAGTGTCGGTGTGGGAACTTCTCAAAATACAATATCTTGTAAATGACTCACACTAGACTCCTGCAACAAACACCACTGACATTCTGATTTACCTGCTTTTAGTTTGTTAATGTCAACAGACATTGTTCCATTTAAAAAAAGTGTATGTTTGCACAAAAAATACGCTTTCTAAGAATTATTACACTCTGTTGACTGGCTAACAGTATGAACCTCTGACTACCAGTCCATTATGTGAAAACCGTATGTGAATAGCACTTTCCATTTCCACAATATTTGCAGTGCAAGCTTTAGGGAATGCACCCTGTATAAATAAAATGGTGATTGTTGTAGGTTTTCTAGGTACATGTATTTGATTATGACCTAATAATGCTTGTGGCATCCTAATATTGCAGGAACTATGGTGTTTTCAGAGTACAGCAGCCAGAGGAGGTGATTTGGAGCATCTGCTGAATTGACCATAGGTTGTCTGAAATTAAGACACATGATTGAAAATTTAAAATTGGCAGGTTTTCATTTATATGCAACCAAGTTATACTGAATTTAGTATGTGTCATATGAAAACTATGTATGTGATTGCATCTTAAAAATCTGAATGACAGAAAGTAAATTGTGCATGGATACAAATGTTTGCAAAAGAAAAAGATATTTGCTTTTAGAAACTCAGTAAATACCTTTTGTAAAAGGAACGGCCGTTCTTCTTCTTTGGTATTAGAAATACAATAAAGTGGCTTTGTTTCAGTAAGAAACTGTGGACCTGCAATTTTTGAATAAACATGCCAGAAAGCTCATTTTTCTTCCATGAGCGTGTGGATGGGCCCTGAGTCATTGAGGAATTTTATCTTCCCTTGTGCCGCAATTCTCTCCCCCGCCCCCTTCTTATCCTCTCTTTTCTCATAACTTTCATCTCCAATCTCTTATACCAGAATGGGTATTTTAATGTGGACTGAGTCTATGCAAGAATTAAGATTTTTGACACTTTTCTACTCCCTTAGCACTCAGCTTATAACCACTTTTGACTAATCACATCTGCTCATGTTAGTAGATTTGACCTTTCACTTTCCAAAATTTTGTTGTCAGTAGTGTAGGCTGCTTGGGGAAGGTCACCTGTTGTGGCACACATGCCACCAATTACTCACTATCTCCTTATTCCCTTTGTTTGTGAGATATGCTCACATGTCCAAAACCGAACACAGCGGTTGGCCAATTTTGGGAAGAGGGGAGAGTTGTCAAAGACCTTTACGTCTGTAGTAAAAAGGAAGAAGGAAGGAACACTGGGTGCAATGTCCTGTTCACATTGAGGTTATTAGAGACGGAGTATAAGCTCGGATTGTGTTAAGGTTGGGAAGGAAATCAGCCATGCCCTTTCAAACGGACCATTCCAGAATTTGTTTGGAGCAATTTAGGTAAATCGCATTTTTAGCCCCCAAACCAAACAATGATCAGAACTGTCAGCTACACGTAACTCATAGCAGTATGTGCTCATAATATTTTAAATATAGGTACTCCTTGCAAGGGTTATCCTGTGAGACATCCTTTGCTGTGGCAGTGTGGTGTCCACGGGCTGACTCCAGTTGTAATACATGGTACTGAGCTGAACCGTGCCCAGTGAAGAGACTCAAACTGCCTGAAATGGGTGGTCATACACCCCATCAGTATCACCTGACTTATCAGTTTGATAAAATTCAGAGGTATAATACCAAGGTATTTGCTGCCTTAGGTAAATCACGGGAGGAAAACAGTTGAACAAACAAGGAGATATGTACCAACCACATTACTTGATCTGAACCAGAAGAGACCACTTCCTTAACATTAAACCATTATTCTTCATAAGACAATTCAAAGACAACTGTAGCAGAGGCTCCTCAGTAGATAAAATGAGAAGCAGATCTATACAAATCAAAATGTCACCTTCTGCCCAGTCAGTGATGCTGCTGTCTTGTAACAAACTTGTAGATATCCTAGTCACAATTACAGCCCATAGGAGTCTCAATATTGTGCAAATGATAATTTTACTTCGTGACCTTTTACTCCAAATTATGGGCTGTGTCTATAGGTATTAGCTTAGAAGCAGTCACAGTCAGGGTGTAGCAGCTGCAGACAGTATCTTTGTGTATGTGAGTTTTTGTTGTGTGAATGTGTGAGGATTCAATTTCTGTGGAAGAACTTTGTCCGAAAGCTTAAATATTGCTAGCATTCTTTTCATTGTGCCTCTCCCATGTGGTGAATAGAAATCTATCCTTTCCATGTTGTTGTTAGCTCAAAGAAACACTTATTTAGCATTTAAAGAAAAACATGTACTGTAATTCCTGGAAGCTCCCACCACTCCTGCCATAAACGTGCAGCAGTTTTCCATTGTATGGTGCATATCAGTTACATTACCTAAACCTTCCTTTCAAACAGAATCACAGACTGTCAAGTTTATTACTTTCACTAATGATTCTAGCTCTGATGTGATTGATAATATTCTGGAAAATAAAATATGTAAGAGCACACCACTTTTGTATACTGGCCAACAGGAGCCAGTCAGTAGTTAAAAGACCTGGTGCACCATTCTGTATGTTGGCAAAATGTCAGATAACAGCCCTAAAGAGTTAGTCCCACTATTGCATACATGCATTTTACAATGGCAGCAGCATATCTAAATTATTATTCAGTAGTAAAGACAAAATTATACTTTTAGCATAGAGTAAAATCACATGCAAACACCGCAAAAGTACATGTCGGTCAGTTAGGCAGAGCTGTAGCAGTTAAGGTAGCAGAACATGAGAGAAAGAGAAAATTTGGAAAAAATGGATTCAACTTCAGTGGAAGCTCTTTTTACACAAAATGGTCCATATGATGCGGGTTGTGAAATTTTACCTACTATTAAGAAAAACAGAATGATGGCACTACCATAAATACTTGAAGTTGTTAAACATTTGACACAGAATGGCAGCTTAGTTTTAAATGGACCTAACAGAATCTTCACCTCCACCCATTAAATTTGGTTTCATTTAGCAAATGTCAGGTTACAACTGTAAATTTAACTTTGTTTTCATCTGATGTTAAATCTAAGAAGTCCCAAAGAAAACTTCATTTTTCCATCTTTGTAAAATGTAATAATTTCTGTGTAATGTGAAATGTAATACTTTCCTTGGCAAATGCTCTGTATCTCATTTTATGTATCACCTGTATCAATAATATCTATGTGAGTCACATGCCATTTATCATTGTGATGTTATCACCTGCTGATGACCTACAAAACAAAAAGCTGGTCCATGATCGAATTGATAATTTACGGAACACCAGGAAAATGTTTCCTATTTGATATTGTCATATTCTGGCATGAACTACAGAAAATTCTGGTGGTGGTGGTGGTGGTGGTGGTGACAATGACAATGATGATCAATAATACTATGATTGTGGAAAATGTCTTAAATATTGCAAAATTTTAATTGGTTCCTGTCATCGCAGGCTACAGTTTGACTAAATGCTGGTTTTCTGGGAATTTTCTGAGAGTCACTGAAATCATTAGCTGCTGTATAATTTTATGCATTGGCACCAAAACGAAATGTTGGACAGTACCAAAACATACGAATAATAATTTTCACACATTTTAGATTTGGTTCAGTGGCAGTGCATATTTTAGAGAAAGTTTCTAACACATGTTATCGAGCAAGGTGCCGCAGTGGTTAGCTCACTGGACTCACATTCGGGAGGATGACAGTTCAAACCCATCTCCGGCCATCCTGATTTAGGTTTTCTGTAATTTCCCTAAATCGTTTCAGACAAATGCCAGGATGGATCCTTTGAAAGGGCACGGCCGATTTCCTTCCCCAATCGAGCTTGTGCTCTGTCTCTAATGACCTTGTTGTCGACAGGACGTTAAACACAAATCTCCTTCTCCTCCACATGTATTATGACTGACACTTGTAAGCTTCTGTATCCATGATGTATTATTTGGTCTAATTTTGCAGCCATGCTTGGGCTCACATAAGCAACTAATGAAGTCACTTGGAATATTTTCGTGCCTAAAGTTTGGTTTCTTGTTTTTGGCTGTCTGTCATGTGCGTTATTTGAAATGGCTCTTCAACAATTGACACAGGGATCTTCTTACATCTTTCAACAGGCAAGCAAATACTAATTTTCTGCTTTATATCATATTGCAGAGTTAATGACTATAAAAACATTATTTGTACCGTAATAGTTAAGAAAATCTTGATAATATAACTGCCATCTTTTCACAGTCACTAGTTGTTGGCTAAATGGTGGAGTTGTGTGACACTGCAGAGGTTTGCCTCAAATGAAAGACACATTACTTCACGTGTCCAATGGATATATTGAATTGTAATTATCATAAATATATTTAAATGTTAAAATACAATTTTTTTCCTGTAGTTGCTCAGGTGGAAAGGGTAACAACTGTGCTACCAGCAATATTTATAACACTTCAGTCTGTGTGTCTTGCTCTCTTTCTTCAGAGATGTGAATGCCAACTGAATGACTGTCCAGATCTCCTTATTGTGCCAGATACACTTCAGTCTGTGTGTCTTGCTTTCTTTCTTCAGAGATGTGAATGCCAACTGAATGACTGTCCAGATCTCCTTATTGTGCCAGATATTGAATTTCGATTCTAAGATTTCCTCAAACTGTTTACCTTCCTGCTGGCTTCATTAGCCAGCTCCTCCTCTATATTAAAGCAGAAAAGCACTTTCTTTTTGCATTATATGTTCTTGTTTCTGCCTTGAAATCTATGGAAATAGGTCTTTTCTTCTTCTGTACCATAGTTCATTCTTTGTCCCCCGCCCCTTCCTCTCCTCAATCTTTACAGTTGTTTATCCTACTCAGCTAACATCTGCTTTATCTGTTTTGAGAAGCCTATCAACTATGTAGTTGCTACCCTGACAAATGAATGTGTTAAGCAAATACATATGGAATGCTTCACACCAAAACAAGCTGTGCTAACCAGCTACAAGCAATCCACAGTATCAAATAACCTCCCAGTGTTCAGAGAGTGATGTGTGTGCACTGAAACGGTCACCACACAATCCCATTCAGAGGTCATTAATTTGTAAAATGGTTGTCGCTTTACATTTTCTACCCATACTGCACAAGAATATGCAGTACCTTACACGTACTAAGAGTAAATAAGACCATCACACAAGAACGTTGTGAACATGTTGAGTATTAGATTGTACATTAAGTTTCCTGATCCCATAAAGGCAATAAAGGATAGAACTTATCAAAGGACACAGTTTTACTGATTCCATAATGTGATTACTCCAATCAAATGCAATAAATAGTTGTTGAATCTTACAAGAAAAGACTACAGTGTCAACATTTATGTGTAATGTTTAATATTATGTCATTAGGCAATAACTTTTTTCTGCTTCTATTATATTATCCTCATTTACATCTGCCATCCACATTCACAACTGTGAAGTGCGTGGCAGTAGAGCTTAAAATTGTATCACATGCACAGGGTGTGGCAACAAAGGGGGAAGACTTTAAAAAAAAGTCTCTCAAGCTGGAAATTTAAATCTTTTATTTGTTTGACATGTATTTGGTATGCTGGTACAAGAGTGGAAATTAATAGTGTACCTAGAAAGTTGTATTTTGAATGTGGTATCACTCAGATGATGTCCTTGGTTTCCCACATACTGTCGGAATCTGAGTGTGAATCCACGTATGACATTGGCCTAGCACATCCAGCAGACAGTTGTTTATTTTGAATTGACTCCTTCAAATCTTCTCTGATTCTTGGATGTTTTTCCTGAAAAACTGGAAAAACTTTGGAATTGGGGTAACACCAAATAGATTATAAATCTGGTGAATGATGAGGCCAAGGAACATCATCACATCTGCTGATGAGATTCCAGTACATGTGAGTCTAAGAAAATCTACTGACACTGCAGTGGTATAGCTTGGTGCACCATCCTGTTGAAAGGAACTTCACCTGAATCGTAAGCACTGAGTTTAGGCAGAGAAAATGTAACTAGCATGTCAACGTAATGGGTAGAGTTCAACGTAACCATGTTAACATGTCCGTCTTCAAAAAAAGTAGGGTGCTGTATGCAAAACTGTTCCTTATTGTTACTTTTCATGACTGGAGGGGGGTTTCAAGAGAATGGTGCAGGTTTTCCTCACACCAGTATTTGAAAGTTCTGCTAGTTGTCAAAACAACTAAAGTGGAAATGAGCTTCATCATTCATCCATAAGTTGTGAACTCTCTGTTCCTTTTCTTTGTCGACATTTAACATTACTTGCCAAAAATGTATGCTGTTATTGTAGTCTTGAAATAGGAGTACTTGCACAACCTTCATCTTTCATGGATGGTAGTGAAGAGCATTCTTTGTAATCCATCTCACTGATAGGTTGCTGAGACCAAGTTCTGTGTTGTGCTGTCTTGCTGATTTTTGTGAACTTCATCATAAACCTTCGTATACATGATCATCATTCTCTAGGACTGGCTTGTTTTTGTACTACTACCCGTGACTTCAAAGTTTCACAACTAAAAACAGATAGCATTGGAAGATGGCATGGGAGCCCATGGGGGTAAACAAAACTCTCAACAGAAACCATGCTGAGCTCCAAAAAAACTATCTGATATTTTGTAATATGGCTTTACAGCAAATACAAGTTGCACACTTTACCGATGCTCCATGCCTGCTAAAACTTCGAACTGTCTACACTCCCAGGGTCAAGTTCCTTACTCCCATAATCCTCTACCATGGCTGCCAGCCAGTCCTAAAATCTTCCTGTTTGACTACCTCACACTGTCCTACAGTTTCTTCCTGTTCCTGTGCAGGTAGAATGTTTGAATCTCTATATGTGCACTTTAATCAGTCTTACCTTGGTTTGCAGTCCATACAGGAGTGGTACTCATGGACTGTGGTACAATCTTTGATTCTTCATTAAATATTTTCACAAACAGGCTAAAACCTGCATTTGCAGGATAGTTAGCGTCTATCTTAGGGAATGGAGATTTGATTGTAATTAGACTATTTGTACTAATCTATTCCTGCAGTAGTTACTCAGAGATGTAGAGGCTTGCACAGGATAGAGTAGCATGGAGAACTGCGTCAGACAAGTCTTTGGACTGAAGATGATGACGGTGACTACTAATTCCACAATCAGAAACAGGATATCACTATGTCAACCAACTGTTGCTTCATTGCATCCTTGGACAGCCTTGCTATAACTGTCAGTATCAGATTTTAACACTATAGCCATTAATTCTCCTCAAACTATATCTCCAGTTCCTGTGGACTCCACATAAGGCTTCCTGCCTAGAGAAAATGTGTGATAATTGCAGAGATCAAAGTAAAGTCTTCTGTGTGACAGTTGGACTGCAGAAGAGATGAGTCATTATTGGACTGCATGGTTCAGCATGGCATTCTCTGGATGCAGTCCACTATTAAGGAGTCAGGTAAGCTGGTGAGGTATATGGACAAAGTGCCACCCAGTTGCATCTCTGCTCTGCAGACACATTTAGGATCTTTGTTAGTATTGAAATTGACTGCTCATATAACAATGAGTTATTAAAAGTGCCAACATGTGAACAGTTTTAAAATGTGTTCTCAGTAAGCCACACCATGATATAAATGATGCCTGTATTTCTTAGGAGATAGTAGTGTGTGTGTGTGTGTGTGTGTGTGTGTGTGTGTGTGTGTGTGTGTGTGTGCGTGCTGAAAATATGCATTCATATTAACATATATTCTTTGTAAAGTGAAATATGTGGAAGTGTATTAATGTTCTATGCCATTGCAACCCATTTGTTTGTTCATGTGAAATTGTTGAAATGTCTGATTTGGTTGTTGTTACTTTGTTAATCTTGACTAACAAGACATTGGCAACTACACTCTGATATCTCTCTCTCTCTAATTGAAAAGGAATTTATATTCACTGTCTTACTTCTTTTTAACAGAAACAAAAAAGAGCCCTCATCTGTATACAAACGCTTATCGGCACACATTACTCTTGACCTGCCTGATCTGCCAGAAATTTCTGATGCTTTGCGTGAAACAGCCAACCGTGTGGAATCCATGATGGCTCATGCCAGGCATTCAGCTGGTGCAGAGCTGCAGAGGTCTCACACGGTTCACCACTGATGACAACCGCGTAAGTAAAATCCATAGAACATCTGCTGTTCTGAGATACAAGAAAATGAACAGGAGCAGTGTTCTCCTTGAAGAGTTTTTCTGATGCAATGTTCCAAACTGTTGCAATATGAAGAGGATTTTCTGAACTAAGAGCCCCGTTAAAAATACGCTAATAAAATGTAAATTTTTAACAGCCCTTGTACTACCTTAGTACAAGAGCTGTTGAAAATTTATATATATGAGTGGTCAAGGAAGAGTGGGGGTGGGGGGAGGAGGTGGCTATCTGTTATTCAGTGACAATGAGACTTGCACTGTTGTAATTTCAATCAACAATTGAGCATTTTCCTAATGCTCTGTGAGCTTTGCAATCCCTCTGGTGAAAGTTTGTGCCTTTGTGGCTGTAACATAAGCTGTTGCAGCCATATACATGAGATAGTATCACAAACACAGAGGCATGTTCTTACCTTTGCACTGTATTGTCATTGTTTCTACTCCATTGGCCACCAGGTTAGCTGTGGCAAGCTCTGACAGCACCCTAAACAATCCAATAAAAACTTGTGAAACTTCTAACAGTTAGTGTACCAAAGTGTTCTGTGCCACCACTGTCACTACAGAAAGAATAATGGCAAACCAGTACCTAGAAACATAAAGGAGGGGACTCTCATACCCTCTAAACATACTCTGCTAGGGCTGTCAGGCAAATGTGAGGGGGGCTCATCTGCAAAAGCAGTGAATTATGTCTGCCAGAGGGAACCAACCAGTCTGACCTTAAATGCTGTGAATACTGTACACTTACAGCCTTGGCAGGAAGATAGAGGGACAGAAGAAGACAAACCTCAGCAGTAAATGACTCCCATACTCCAGTGGAATATTAGTGGATTAAGAATTCATTTGGAGGCATAGGTGAGAGCCATATATGTGTCTCCAGAAGATTCATCTTAAATATAATAATGTCCCTGCTCTTGACAATTATAGGACAAGTATGTGAGTAGAGGGCCAAAAGCAAATACCATTCTCAAGTATTCTCCACCTGTACACCAGTTTGCTCTATAGAATGAGCCTCTTCACAAAATTATCACACAGCTCATCAAACAAGGGAAAGGCAACCACTGACCTATAGTGAACTGATGGGCAGTGCACAGACACATGTAACAGAAAATGGTAATCACACTAGCTTTCCGGCTCTTGTTCTTTTTCTAGCAAAAGTACTGGAGCTCACACAGAAGACACCAAACACATACTCCCACAGCTGTGGTGAAACTGATTATTGGTTATTGATTGCAGTTCTTGGGGAAATGGAGGTGGTGAGAGGTGGGCGTAGTGGTATAGTGCGAGGTAGTCTGTCAACAGGTGCCTCAGTGGATGGACAATAAAAAGAAAGGAATTCAGAGGATAGAGCAACCCGTCATACCTCCCGGACCATGCCCTGCTGACTTACTATGCCTTCCACATCCCTCAAAACTTCTTCCACCCTCCATGAAACACACTGCTCCTGAACATCCATCCCATAACACTGTTGCTAACCTTCCTGTCAAAACACTGACCCCTGCTGAAGACTCAGTACTTTATAAAGGCCTCATCTTTAGCTGAAAACCTGAGTTCAGTCATGCTGGATATGTAAAAGACCTTCTTTCCTTTACTTATTCTTTATAGTGGAAACATTTCTTTACCAAGCACCCAACTGACAAGAGCCAACTGAAACCACACACGGAACCTTGCTTAAAATCGTTCCAACCATGATCCTCCTCCCTTTCCACCCACACATCCCCTGGAAGGCTTTTAAGAAATTCCATACTTCTAACCTGACCTCACCTTCCTTTCCTAAATCCCTCCCCAGTGAGTCCAACATCGCTCCTATGAAACACAGCCATCCATAACCTCAAAACCAATCCAGACCTTATCATCCTTCTCACAGATAAAGGCTGCACTAGTGGTCATAAACCATAGTAACTATGTGACTGATGGTCTCTGCCAACTTCCTGACACCTTTGCATCCAAACCTTATGACCATGATCCCTTGCACAAGTCTGTGATCTCCAGCAACTCCCCAAGGTTAGGTCCATCCCAAAATCTGACACCTAAATCCATCTCCCTCCCCGTGCTAGAATCCCCCCCCCCCCCCCCCCCCCGCCCGCCCCTCCCACACTCCTGTCTTTCACCTACTCCACAAACCCAACCCACAAGTCTCCCCACTTATCATCCCATTGTGGCTGTGTACAATGTTCCCGTGGAATGAATCTTTGCCTTTGTTCATCAAACTATTGTTCATAACATCCCATTCTACATTCAAGACACCTCTCATTTCATTCACTGCCTTTCCACAGTTCGTATACCATTATCACATTGTTGGTCATTATGCTCCTGTCCACACCAACATCCCCCATGCCCAAGGCTTTGTCACCATGGCTATGTCCTCTTGACACCAAACCCACCATCTCTGTCCTAATATTTCAGCCAATCACATCCTGATCCACAATTACTTCATTTTCGAAGACCAAATCTGTAAACAGATTTGTGGTACTGCCATGGCTACTTGCATGGCATGTGGAGGAAGCCTTCCTGTTCAGTTAACACGTAAACCCCTACACCCTTCATTGATGACATTTTCATGATCTGGACTCATGGCAAGAACAATCTTTGCTCTTTCTTCCATAATAATAACACCTACATCCAAATCCACTTCATCTGGTCCTTCTCAATTCAGTGAACCACCTTCCTAGATATTGATCTACTCTTTTCAGATGGCTCCATAAAGATATCTGTTTGTATCAAGGGCACCAGCCATCAGCAGCATCTCCACTTTGACAGCTGTCACCCATTCCATGTTAAAAAGTCTCTTCCTTGCAAGCTCACCTCCTGTGGATCCCACATCTGCAATGGAAAGCAGAAATTGTCAAAATATACTGATAAGTTTGCCAGAGCCTTTATTGAGAGACAATATCTTATCCAGCCCACCATAAACAGATCTCTTGTGCCATTTCCTCCTCTGACATCAACAAAACTGTTAACCATCCACTGACTAGCACTCCTCTGATTTCCCAGCATCACCCTGGCATTGAAAAGCTCAGATATATCCTTCAATAGAACTTCAACTACCTCTCCTCATGGTGAGGGATATCCTACCCAAGATCCTATTCAAAGCCCCCAAAGTAGTGTCCCACTGCCCACTCTCATCTGAGACTATGTTGAACACAATGTTAAATTGTTAATTATAGACCTAGCTATTCTTTCTGAATCAGATTGCTCCCTTTGCTTTCTTCATTTGCCCTTTCAGCAAATTAAAGTCTAGTCTTCACTTTGTAGTTTGACTCATCTTTTTCTTTTTGTCAAAATTTTGCAAGTATTGTGGGTCATTTGGGGAAGGGCACCTTGGATGGCAACCTATAGCACATGATGATTGCCTACACATTCGCAGCACATGGACAACTACTCCTGCCAAGAAACTAACGCACTAGTCATTCTAACATTGTTGGACCATCACGTACTCTCTTAACTGTAGCTCTGTGCTGTCACAGAGCTTCCACAGTTAATGTCTTTTCTATTACCTTGCACAGTTTACTCATTGTTTTCTCTTCTGTGGCAGTTTTAATGCATAATGTGTTATTTGGCTCTGTGTGCAATGTCGAGTTTTTGTACGTCTTCCAGAAGAACATACCCTGAAAGACAGTTGTCAAGATGGGTATGCCACAAGGCAAACTAGATGCTGTATTTGAAAATAAGAATGGCAAGGAACATGTGGACTGTCACCAGCATGATCTGTTCCCAAGTCTTCAGGACAACTGAGAAGACAGTCCATTCCTGGTAGAGTGAAGAATGCTGTTCCAAAATCAGACATAGGTGTGATTCCTCATAGAGGTTAAAGTGAAAACTATCATTTCAGGTTGTGAGAGCAAAATGCAATTGTGCAGTAAAAGAGAACAAAAAGACACTGATGCAGGCATTCCTGAATCTATAAACTGTTCCATTAAGCTGTTGATTGTATGGTAGATCATCAGGAGTACTTCCGAGAAAGATGCTAGGTGCCCAGTTAGTGCTGTAATGAAGAGTGGTATTGCACAGACCACCAAATGAGACATTGTACAGACTATGGTGAGTCTTTTGCTCACATTATCATTCCCACCATTTCATCAATATCAATTGACTTCTAAGAGAGAGTGTTGACTTCAGTTTTACCAACCATTAAATTTAAAACTACCATTTAGCAGTGTGGGTGTATATATTGGCATTCTCTGTGATATGAAATATGTAACCAGGTCATGACAGCATTCATTGCAACATGTTGTGAAACCTCAGCAGAAATGCTAACACAGAAAGAAATGATTTTTGTTTCATTCAGTTGGCTCCATAATTAAGTTCATGTCTTTAGTTCAAGTAGACCATGTATGTCAGAAAGCAAGAAGAATGTTTTCGGGTGGAACTTCAATTATCAAGACAAGATATTAATGAAATTACTTAATTTATGATGAAAATGAATGTACATGATTCCAGGTGTAAACTATTCTTTCAAGACGGTGTTGTAATTTCCATGCAGCAACTGAAAAATATTTCAAAACATTCAGGAATGTTATGGGACAAATTACAGGCTGACAAGAGCATACACAGGATCTGAGCTTCTGAAGAAGCACTTGAATTTGATGAAATAAGCCAGCACAGTATCTAAGATGAAATTGGTAATAAAAGGTGCTGTTGTTTAGCAAGATATGTTGCTTTAAAACTAAGAAGTAAATATGCCTTTATATATACAAATATAAACTAACTTTGGGAGATGATGGTTCATGTAATATATTGTCCCGATACAGTGTGTGAAGGATCATTGACAGCACAAAGTGAAGAATTTCTGGGGTGCATAGAGATAATACAGGAGTGTTTAGAAATTTTCATGGGCTTCACAAATTATGAAATAAAAGCAGATACTGGGGAAAAAAAGTGCCAAACTAACAAACGTATTTTCAGAATAGGTTTTTGGTAGATTTATTTGTACATCACATAGTGGCCTCTCAATAAAAAAATTACTGCACAGCAAGGGCAGAAGAAGGCACAGACTTAAGAAGTTAAGGTAGTATATCTAAACAATCCTCTGCAGACAAGTTGCATATTTTATTCAAGCCCTAACAATAAAACTTTTGTTAAAGAAAGATGTTCTTAAGAACATTTGCATTTGGGCAGTTTAAAGACAGAATTAGTTAGGAAATTGTTCTGATAATATTAAGGTGTAAAAATAAAACAAAAAACTCAGGTGCCATATATCGTTGAACAACTATGGCTAGTTCATGTCCCAGAAGGCCGATAGCAAATTTTCTCTATTTGTGTGATTGTATATACACAATTTGGAACCTTCACTATTATAGTACTTCACTTCCCTTCAAAGTCCAATTGCATGCTTTGCTTTGAGGGGCGGGAGGGAGACAGATGGGGGAGATGGGAAGGGCTCATGGTAGGGAGTCCCTGTCATCATGGATTGCCAGTGAAAACTTGAGTTTTAGTATGACTTCAGTGGCCTACAAACTTAACAAAACTCATGCTAAAACTGGAGAAGGTTGCATTACTGTATGGAAAGCTATGAGGAAGAGACCATCCATGTACATTACCGCACTGTAGTAGCAGAAGGGTCAAAGATGGGAAAGAACTCAAAGCTAGACGATAGTACATCCAGGAGAATGAGTTAGACAGACAGTCATCCAGCTCAGTCTAGCCAGTCATTGCAACAGAGATCTGGAATTGATGCCTCATTATTCTGATGAGGTCACAGTCAGTTTAGCTGCTGTATTTCTGCTAGCCTTGGGATTTGTAATGGAATTTCAGGAAGCAGACAGAACAGTGACAGCCAGCCACAGTCTCTGTGTAAATTATTGGCCACTCTTGTGGACACAACTCAGTTACGACAACCATTCCTGTAGTTGAAACTTGTAGATTAAACAATGAAGCCAATTGTATCTTCACAGTTGATTATAAATTTTCCCCATCAGCCTCCAATCCTGACTATATACCACAGAGATTTTCGTCTGATCAATTCAAGCCTCCCTTTCACTTTGGTCAACTGGCTGCAGTCCTTCACATGAACATGTGGTGCTCCATCTCAAGCAATACCTACACCTGGAACACCACATCTCTGTGCATGCTTCCCTTGCTGTTGAACCAGAAAGTCAGAAGCCATTGTGAGGCAATGACCAGTAGTGTTCTGTGAAACCTACTGTCCGGCTGTGTTGCTCCTCTGCCTGATCACGAATACAGGGTAAAGTGACATTGACCCGTCACCCTCAAAGCTGTTTTCCTCTGTCCCATAGCTTTCTATTATAGTGAGAGGGTGCATCAGTTTGTGGAACTCTGCTGATCATGTACACATAAAAAAAAAAGTTTTCCATCACCTTGGTTCCGAGAGTTCTGAAACCTGAACAGAAAACTGGAATAGAGAGCAACATAAACATCATTTCTGCCCTTTTTATCACTCATGAAAACCACACATTGCAGGTTGTACCACTGTACAGTGAGACCTTCAGAGGTGGTGGCCCATGTCACTGTACACACCGGTACCTCTAATACTCAGTTGCACGTCCCCTTGCATTGATGCATGCCTGTATTTGTCATGGCACACTATCCAGAAGTTCATCAAGGCACTGTTGGTCCAGATTGTTCCACTCCTCAACAGCAATTCAGCATAGATCGCTCAGAGTGGTTGGGGAGAAACATCGTCCATAAACAGCCCTTTTCAATCTATCCCAGGCACATTCGATAGGGTTCATGTCTGGAGAACATACCAGCCACTCTAGTCGGGCAAGGTTGTTATCCCGAAGGAAGTCATTCACAAGATGTGCATGATGGGGGCGCGAAATGTCGCCCATGAAGACGAATGCCTTGCAAATACGCTGCCAATATGGTTGCACTATCAGTTGGAGGATGGCATTCACATATCGTACAGCCGTTATGATGCCTTCCATGGCCACCAGTGGCGTACGTCGACCCCACATAATGCCACCCCAAAACAGCAGAGAACCTCCACCTTGTTGCAATTGCTGGACAGCGTGTCTAAGACGTTCAGCCTGACCGGGTTGCCTCCAAACACGTCTCCGACGATTGTCTGTGAAGGCATATGCGGCACTCATCGGTGAAGAGAACATGATGTCAATCCTGAGCGATCCATTTGGCATGTTTTTGGGACCATCTGTACCGCGCTACATGGTGTCATGGTTACAAAGATCGACCTCACCATGGATGTCGGGAGTGAAGTAGCACATCATGCAGCCTGTTGCACAAAGTTTGAGTCATAACATGACGTGCTGTGGCTGCATAAAAAGCATTATTCAACATGGTGGCGTTGCTATTAGGGTTCCTCTTTACCATAATCCGTAGGTAGCGGTCATCCATTGCAGTAGTGCCTCTTGCGCGGCCTGAGCGAGGCATGTCATCGGCAGTTTCTGTCTCTCTGTATCTCCTACATTTCCAACAACATCGCTTTGGTTCCCTCTAAGATGCCTGGATACTTCCCTTGTTGAGAACCCTTCCTGGCACAAAGTAACAATGCAGATGTGGTCGAACTGTGGTATTGACCGTCTAGGCATGGTCGCACTACGGACAACACGAGCCGTCCTTCCTGCTGGAATGATTGGAACTGATCAACTGTCGGACCCCCTCCATCTAATAGGTGCTGCTCATGCATGGTTGTTTACATCTTTAGGTGGGTCTAGTAACATCTCTGAACAGTCGGAGGGACTGTGTCTGTGATAAAATATCCACAGTCAGGAGTTCTGGGAACCGGGATGATGCAAAACTTTTTTTTATGTGTATATTTCAATACATCGCTTTCTAACTGAGAGCATTTAGTATTCTGACGAAAGGGCAGCAATAAATTTAAGTGGTGACCTATGCTCTATTTTAGCTGGTGATGAGATGAGTATGATATGCATTTCAAAATTTAGTGAATTGTCCAGACTACAAACTCTTATACTGATAGTTTCAGTGTGTTGTAGAGTGGTAGATTCATCAATTTTTAGTGTAGCAATCAACCAGTCATATGCATCTACTGTAATTTTAATACTTTCTTGTTTTAGCTCTGTAAATGCTAACACTGTAAGACCTTTAACCACATTCATCTCATCCACCTTCCTTATGGACACTAAAGACCTCAATTTTGTGCCACAAAACAATTCTATAGCCACCTATAGTTTAAGTGTAGATGATTCCAGTACTTAAAAATAAATTCACTCTATATCTCAACAAAATGTTAGTTCATAAGATTTCACTTATTTATTTCACATATTTATTTCATTGGCTTCATCTGATGTAATGTCATTATTGTGGTCCTCTCTTACAAAGCTTCATTCTTCATTTAGAAAGCTTTGTTTATTTGGTGCATACCATTAATGGAATACATATAATAGAAGTGGCTTTCAGGATCTGTCACACTATTATCAGATTCATATTCACTGTTAAAAATGATTTCCCTTACCCTCCAAGCTCACGCTGTACAGAACATACTTCATTCCAGTATTATGACAAGTGAAATTCCAGGTTGGATACATTATGCAATAATTAGGGTAGGCAACCAAGGACTTCCAAAAGAACAGTGGGTTCCAGATCAACAGACTTGAAGAATGTATAAGCTGATTAACTTTACAGCTATCACACTTCTTTTAGTGTGGTGTACAGAATTACATACAGATGTGCCTATATGCTCACCTCGACAATGTTTGTAGTGGAACTAGATAATTGCTGCACTAAAAGTAGAAGATGAACAGGAACTTAAATGTTAGTGACCTAATACAGTCTCAAAGAGTGCTTTGTGTGACCTTCATTTGTCTACAGGTGGGTGGCTATATTTTCTCATTTTGGAATACTTTGTGGCAATATTGATGTATTGTTTAAGAGCAGCAAGGTTAATTGGAGCATCTTCAGGCAAATGAAATGAACTGAAGGCACCAAACAGTGGCACGGATCAAGAAAGAGATTGAAAGTTATTATACAGCTCTGAAGATGGTGTGTTCATAAGAAATGAATTACTTTGAATAAGATCAAAAGAAATTGTTTTGTATGAAATGTAGTGACAAAATATCTAGAGGATAACTTCATCGTGCTTGGGGAAAAACTAAACAATGGAAAATCCAGGATGGAATGTAACAATATTATGAGAAGGAAAGTTGCTACTCACCATATAGCAGAGATGCTGAGTCACAGATAGGCACAACATAAAGACTCTCACAATTATGGCTTTCAGCTCTTAAGGCCTTTGTCAACAATAGACCAATACACACACACACACACACACACACACACACACACACACACACAAAAACACACACATGCACGCACGCACGCAAATGCAACTCACACACATGACTGCAGTCTCGGGCAACTGAAACCACACTGCGAGTAGCAGCACCAATGCGTGATGGGAGTGGTGACTGGGTGGGGGTAAAGAGAAGAATGGAGCGGGGAGGGGAGGGATGGTAGGGTGGGGGTGGCAGACAGTAAAGTGCAACAGGTTAGACTGAGGGTAGGGGAGAGATTGGGGGGGGGGGGGGGGGAGTGGAAAAGGAGAGAAATAAAAACACTGGGTGTGGTAGTGGAATGATGGGTGTGTAGTGCTGGAATGGTGACAGGGAAGGGGCTGGATGGGTGAGGACAATGACTAATGAAGGTTGAAGCCAGGAGGGTTATGGAAAAATAGGATCTATTGCAGGGAAAGTTCCCACCTGTGCAATTCAGAAAAGCAGGCGTTGGTGTGAAAGATCCATATGGCACAGCCTGTGAAGCAGTCATTGAAATGAAGGATATCATATTTGGCAGCATGTTCAGCAACAGTGTGTTCCACTTGTTTCTTGGCCACAGTTTGTCGGTGGCCATTCATGCAGACAGAGAGCTTGTTGGTTGTTATGCCTACGTAGAATGCAGCACAGTGGTTGCAGCTTAGCTGGTTGACCATATGACTACTTTCACAGGTAGCTCTGTCTTTGATAAGATAGGTGATGTTAGTGACTGGACTGGAGTAGGTGGTGGTGGGAGGATGTATGGGACAGGTCTTACGTCTATGTCTGTTACAGTGGTATGAGCCATGAGGTAAGGGATTGGAAGCAGGGTTTGTGTAAGGATGGGTGAGTATATTGTGTAGGTTCGTTGGACGGTGGGACACCACTGTGGGAGAGTTCGGAAAGATAGTGGACAGGACATTTCTCATTTCAGGGCATGGTGAGAGGTAATCGAAACCCTGGCGGAGAATGTAATTCAGTTGCTCCAGTCATGGGTGGTACTGAATTACGGGGGAATGCTCCTCTGTGGCCAGATGGTGGGAGTTTGGGAGACTGGAAAGATAAGGCACAGTAGATTTGTTTTTGTACATAGTTGGGAGGATAATTATGGCCAATGTAGGCTTCAGTGAGACCCTTGGTATATTTCTATAGGGACTGCTCATCACTGCAGATGTGACGGCCATGGGTGGCTAGGCTGTATGGAAGGGATTTCTTGGTATGGAACAGGTGGCAGCTGTTGAAGTGAGGTATTGCTGATGGTTAGTAGGTTTGATATGAACAGAGGTACTCATGTAGCCATCTTTGAGAGGGAGGTCAGCATCTAGGAAGGTGGCTTTTTGGGTTGAGTGTGACCAGGTGAAGCAAATGGGGGTGAAGCTGTTGAGGTTCTGGAGGAATGTGGGTGGGGTGTCCTCACCTTTGATCCACATAACAAAGATGTCGTCAATGAATCTGAACCAAGTGAGGGGTTTAGAATTCTGAGTTTTTAGGAAGGATTCCTCTAGGTGCCCCATGAATAGGTTGGCATAGGATGGTACAGTGCAGGTGCCCATAGCTATACTGCGGATTTGTTTGTAGGTAATACCTTCAAAGGAAAAGTAATTGTGGGTGAGGATATAGTTGATCGTGGCGACTAGGAAGGAGGTTGTTGGTTTGGAATCTGTCAGGCATTGGGGAAGGTAGTGTTCAATAGTGGTAAATCCATGGGCATTATGGATGTTAGTGTACAGGGTGGTGGCATTAATAGTGATGAGCAGGGCACAGTGTGGTAAAGGGACAGGAACTGTGGAGAGTCGGTGGAGGAAATGATTGGTATCTTTTATATAGGAGCGTAGGTTCCGGGTAATAGGTTGAAGGTGTTGGTCTGTTGTTGTGGTCTTCAGTCCTGAGACTGGTTTGGTGCAGCTCTCCACGCTACTCTATCCTGTGCAAGCTTCTTCATCTCCCAGTACCTACTGCAACCTACATCCTTCTGAATCTGCTTAGTGTAGTCATCTCTTGGTCTCCCTCTATGATTTTTACTTTCCACGCTGCCCTCTATGAGAGCAGAAATTCTATCAGTGGGGTCACAGTAACTGGCCACCATGAGGCATCCTGGATCATTAGGTTTATGGACTTTAGGAAGCATGTAGACAGTAGGAATGCGGGTGGTAGGGGTGAGCAGATAGATGGACTGTGGGGAGAGGTTCTGGGATGGGCGTAAGGATTTGTGTAGTGACTGGAGATCCTGCTGGATTACTTGAATGGAGTCACTGTGGCCAGGTTTGTAGGTGGAAGTATCTGACAGCTGGTGGAGTTCTTCCGCCAGGTAATCCTTGTGATACAAAACAACAGTGGTTGAGCCTTTGTCCGCAGGTAGGACTATAAGGTCAGAATCAGTTTTTAGATGGTGAACTGCAGTTATTTCTGCAGATCTAAGGTTAATTTGCATGTTGAGGGTTTTGGGGAATGGTGGTGAGGCAAGGTTTGAGGTTAAGAAATTCTGGAAAGTTAACATGGTGTGGTTTGAGGGCAGTGGGTGTGGGTCACGTTTGGATGGAGGAGTGAACTGAGTTAGTCAAGGTTCAGTATTGGTCTGTGGTTGAGTCTGATTGGTAGAGTTGGTGGTGAAAAAGTGTTTATACTGTAGGGACCGAGAGAAGGAGAGGTCTTCCACAAGTCCGGCATGATTGAATTTGGGAGTGCAGCAAAAGGTGAGACCTTTGGAAAGGACTGATATTTCTGTGGGGCTAAGGCTTCTGGAGGAAAGGTTCATGACTGTTTTTTGTAGGCCTGTTTAGGTTCTGGATTCTGTGTGGTGGTGGAAAGGAGTTTTTGAGGGTGGGGTAAGTGTAGTAGGTCTGTAAGACAGGATTTGTCAGCTATGAGAGGATGTGGGGGAGGTTTGGAGGTTGTTGTAGAGGTGGTGGACAGTGGTACTCCAAGGCGGGAGTAGGAAGTGAGCAGGATGGAGAGCTTTTTGAGGTGGCATTGTGCATGTTGCTCAAGTTCCTGCAGGGCAAGAGTTTCAATGTGTGTTATGGGTTCCAGGAATTTGGGATGGCATAGCAGGAGAATTTTGGGGATGGAGAGAAGGTACTGCAAAGAGGTTTGGGCTTGGTTGATGTGGTTTTGCAGGACTATGTTGGTGAGTGCTAAGGATTGGCAGAGTCTGAACAGGTGGAGGTGATTGTGGAAGGAAGGTGACAGCCAGAGTTGGGTAATATGATGGTAAGGCCATTAGGGGGGGATTCCATGGGCCAAGCAACAACACAGGGACAGTATGTGGGACTGGGATCTGGCTAAGGATAAGGAAACTTTTCTGTATTGATGCAGATGGAAGAAGCAAGGATCCATGGTGGTGGAAAGATGCGAAAAATTGCATAAATAATGTAGAATTATGTCCAAAAAATTTCACAAAAATACACCCAAATACATGTGAAAATTCGCAAAAAGGATTGAATGGATGCAAAAGGTGGAAACAAGTTGAAATCTGAGGGAGCCGATGATAGCCAAAGGCAAAAACTCACTAAAAGTGGCAAGAAGTTACAAGGATCTAAGTAAAGAATAACTAGTAAAATTGTATATATTACAATGGGTATCAGGTCTGAGGATGAATAAGTGTGAAGAAGGGGGATGGCAGATGTGACTGGATGCTGGAATTAGTGGGTGCGAACTGGGATAGAATGGAGAAAGTGTGGTGGTTTGGGGAGAGGTTCGTAGTATGAGATACAAGATCGTGCGGCACCAGAAAGCTGCAGGAGCTAACATGCAAAAATAAGGGAAATGACGCAGGAAGAGTGATCAGTTTGAAAGTAAAGGATTAAGTATATCGGCGGGAGTAATGTGGGACGTAAGATACTGCATCAACAATCAGCGTGGTCTTGTAGCCATCTGTTGTACGTGGCCGAGATGGTTGATGCAGTGTGGCTCATAAGTAGAGGGTGCAATGTGGTTTGTAAAGTGACAAGAGAAACATAGGAAAGAAGAGAAAGAAGAACGTACAATGAGTATAGTGATGCAAAAGAAAACAGTGACAAAAGAGTGAGTGCCACTTACAACTTGAAGTTTTGTGTGACCTCAATTTGTTAGCCAAAACTAAACAGTTCATTACTGCTGATTCTGAAACTCTTGCTGCTCTTAAGTCTGATATTTCTCACATTTCATAGAACCTCCCATTTCTCCATTTCAGATGGCATTGCACACTGAACTCATGGCGGTATAGCTTTGATTTTATGTGGTGACTATGTGTTATCCTGCTAAATCTGTGATCTACTAATACTGTTCACTGGATGTAATAGTAGCTATAATGAAGTGGTAGAACAGTGTTAAGGCTTTTAAATTTTTGTTTGATTAGAATAATATTATAGAATTAAAAGTAAATAAAGTAATATTAATGTTTCCATTCAGATATAAGTATTTGAGTAAATATTTTTGGAAGTGTTTTTCAGTTTTAAGTAATGCTCTCAAAAAGTAATGAGGTGATAGAGAGTTCTGATGAATGTTTTAGGAAATTTAAAGTATTAAGTGAGGACAAATGTTGATGATGTTAGGACAGCAACCAGCCACAAATTTACTTTGAGTTCCTTTATTCAAAGGAAACCGTTACCGGTTTTGAATTGTTGTGGTTCATCATCGGACGGTTTACACACTTTCTTTCTGACATTTGGTGTGTTTTTATAGATATAAAATAAATAGATAGATATAAAAACACACCAAATGTCAGAAAGAAAGCGTGTAAACAGTCTGATGACGAATCACAACGATTCGAAACTGGTAACGGTTTCCTTTGAATAAAGGAACTCAAAGTAAATTTGTGGCTGGTTGCTGTCCTAACACCAGATTCAGATTCAGATTCTTTACTGGTCATTCAGAATTATTACATGCAATAGACTTCATCAGTTCACTTAACCTATTAATTTTACAAAATAAATGTATACATATTTAAGTTGATATTGGGCATTTCTAAAAATTCTTCTAATGAATAGAATGGATTAGCTAACAAGAAGTTATGAACATTGTCTTTAAATAATTTGCCAGGCTTGATTGACCCATTTTTAGACAATTTGTTATATATTTTAATTGTCATATACTTATGACTATTGTTAGTTTTAGCTAATCTATTTTGTGGCAACAGCAGAGAAGTACACGTTCTTGTATAGTAGTCATGCCTTTCATTTGTTACACTTAAATTAGGTAGTTCAGCAAGTATGTGGTTAACACTGTCAAGAATATATAAATTAATAACTGTTAAAATTCTATATTTAATGAACAATGGTTTACAATGTGTTCTGTTATCTACCTTGGCCATTACTCTGATTGCTTTCTTATGGATCACCATAATTTCATTTATTTTTCTGCTGTTTCCCCAGAGTATTAACCCCTACCTTAAAACAGATTGAAAAAAGGCAAAGTACGCTGTCCTTGCATACTCAAATGTCACACAACACATAAGTCTCTTCAACAAATATATAACTCTTGACAACCTAACCACTATGTGATCAACATGAGAGTTCCATGTTAGACTGTTGTCAAGTACAATTCCTAAAAACTTTGACTTTTGTTTTTCTATTTTTGTAGTTTTTGATAGACTGAACCACATATTCTGGGTCTTTTCCTCATTTAATAGCAGACCATTGGCATTAAACCATGATGTTGCATTTTCTTTTGCCAATTTCATATCACTTACAAGTTTATCAAGTACATGGTTTACAGATAGAAAAGTTGTGTCATCTGCATACATATATGTCTTTACATCTATATTTCCTGGTAAGTCATTTATGTGTACAACGAAAAGAAGTGGTCTCAATTTAGACCCCTGTGGCACTCCGTGTTGAACCTCGAGTATGTTTGACAGATGGCCTCCTGAACTCACCACCTATTTCCTTTTATTGAGGTATGATTTGATGAGTTTTAAACTTTTATCCCATATTCCATAGTACTCAAGTTTACAGAGCAGAAGTGAGTGGTCAGCACAGTCAAAAGCATTGCTCAGATCACATAAGGTTACCTGTGTGTGCGCATGGTCCTCAAATGCTGCTAGAATGTCTCTGGCTAAGAGCTCTATGGCATGTATAGCTGACCTTTCTTTTCTGTAACCAAATTGTGATGCACTTAACATACCATTTAGTTCTAGGTACTCATACATCTGCTTACGTATTATGCCTTCAAAGACTTTTCCTAGTACTGGAATTAGTGAAATTGGTCTGTAGTTTGCAGGATCTGATTTGACACCCTTCTTAAAGACTGGAGTTACCTTGGATAGTTTGAGAGGATCAGGAAAAAACCCTTCTACGAGACACAGGTTTATAGAATATGTTAATGATGCTGGAATGTAATGTATGATTTCTTTCAATAGATTGTTTGACATATTAAAAATATCTGTACTGTATGAATTTTTCATTTCTTTGACTATTTTAAGAACTTCATGTTGGCGTACCTCTTTGAAGTGTTTCAATGATGATCTGGCCCTATTATGATTTAGGTTTGCTCTCGTAAGATAATCTATACATGTTACATTGGGTTTACTGATCAGCTTTTTGATATCATCAGCACAGCTTACAAAATATTTATTGAATGTATCTGCTGGTATTGGGACTGTCTTGTTGAAGTTTCTGACTTCACCTTTAACAGTATTAATTACTGTCCAGGCCGTTTTGCATTGGTTTTTACTATTTTTTATGAAATTTGTGTTGTATCTTTGTTTCGCCAATTGCAACTCTTTCTTATACAGTTTCTTAGTGATTTTTTTGAGATCCTTAATTTCATTAGAATTGTTTACTTTGGCAAGGCACTTCAGCAGCAGTAGCTTATTTTTTAGATTCTCCAGTTCTTTGGTGTACCAAAATTTACCCTTTCTTGTTTTATGGTATTTCTTTTGAACAAGATGGGCTTTTAAAATACCTGTTAAGTAATTGTGGAATGTTTCATAAACTGTTTGGGCACTGGAATCACAGTTTTGAAATAATTTGTCCCAGTTTGTTATGCTCAGCTGGTGTGTTAGTTTTATGAGATTGTGTTTTGTTAATATTAAGGTATTAGATTTTGTTAACTTTTGTGCAGCCTTGCTCTACTGTTAACATGGAGTGGTCTGAGAAAACAAATTCCTTTACCTTGGTGGAGTACATATCACGAACAAAGTTGACAAAAGCATTATCCAAGCACGCTTGTAGTCTTGTTGGTTCTGAATTTACATGATGGAAGTTGTGCTGCCTTAGCATATTCAGTAACTTATTTACACTGGGTTTGTTACATGTTACATAAAAGCTTGAATTAAAGTCTCCCCCAATTACAGTTACATACTGTTTCCATTTCGTTATGTAGCAGAGTACACTGTCTAAATTATCTAAAAAAAGTTTTATCATCTGAGTCAGGGGAAAGGTAGATACATATTATGATAAGTTTCATTATATCACATATGATCCCAGTAATTTCAAAGTGTTTCTCTACACATGCCCAACTAAGGCCATCAACATTTGTCTTCAAACAATAGCCACGGTCTCCAACATGTCATCATATGACAAAATTGTATTAAGTGAGGGACTATTAGTAGTATTTTACATTTAACAAATTGCAAAATGTGCTATATTTACATTTATTGCTTTGTTTTTCATGTGTTTCATTTGCAATGACACTGTTTTAATGTATAGTGTTAGTCTTTCTTTCTATTCATTTCCAGATACAGTGTGAGCTGACTGTTTGTTCTGAAGTATCATCTTCTTTATTGGAAGTCAGACTGTCAAAACACCCAGATGAAAATCATGTGAGGAGCCTTGCTTATCAGTAACACCTCAACATTGCTCATTGCTTCGACAGTATGACACAATATTTTTAATATTTATTTTGCTGGTGAAAAAGAAGAAAACCATCTCGCCACCTCGCAGAAGAAATGTAATACATGTTACAGTTAAAACAGTCTAAAGATGATTTCTAATTGTGATTCAAGTATTTATTGGGATCAATAACAGTAAACCTGTTGTATATCATGTGCTTATTTGATAAACAATGGTATGAAAAGGATAGATGCTACTCAGCATATAAGAGAGAGAGAGAGAGAGAGAGAGAGAGAGAGAGAGAGAGAGAGAGAGAGAGAAAAAGAGTTGTTTGGCTTATATCTGATGGAGGACTCACTCGTATAGCTAATAATATCTAGTGGCCTTTTTTCTTTATACCTGTGTGTCACTCAATGCCTCCTCTACGTGGTGAGTAGCAATCTGTTTTCATATTGTTGTTATTCCATCCTGGATTTTCCATTGTTTGAAGCCCTTATTTGATTCAGTTATATTACAAACTTTCCCAGTGACTGGCCAACTCCCTTCTTGTTCTTCTCTAGTGTTTTCATTTATTTTACTCCATTTGTGTCGGTTATACAAGTTGTCTCAAAAAGTAGAACTAAATAACATATATGAACAGCTTAGCCTTAGAAAATTCACAAACTCCAATCTTTTTATATTCTTGTTTGAAGCCCTTATTTGATTCAGTTATATTACAAACTTTCCCAGTGACTGGCCAACTCCCTTCTTGTTCTTCTCTAGTGTTTTCATTTATTTTACTCCATTTGTGTCGGTTATACAAGTTGTCTCAAAAAGTAGAACTAAATAATATATATGAACAGCTTAGCCTTAGAAAATTCACAAACTCCAATCTTTTTATATTCTTGGTGATTTTTGTAAGATGGGAATTAGACATATTTCTGAGCTTAACATTTCGTTTCCAATTGCTGGAGACATCTGCAGAGGTCAAACTGCTTGGTTAATTAATATTCAGACTTGAACAAGATCAGCAAGCCAAAGTGTCTACACATAACCACTCTACAGTCCAGGGGAAGGGGGAAGTTGTTCTCCTACCACCTCATCACTTTTGGAAGTTTCTTTTCTTTTCTTTAACATTTGGCATTGCATTAAACTGCTTCTATTGGCTGGAATAGACACACACAAAATTTTCTTAGTTTGTGAATCATTGCATGCTAGAAAGCATTTGTATGTATAATTCAGTCTGGATGCTATGGTATTTGACTTGAAAAGTACCTTTTGCCTCTGTTTTACAGGGTGCGACAAGAAGAGCTGTCAGTTTTTAGTTAATAGCACTGCATATTACACATCATTTTTATTTTTACATTGCCTGTGGGTTGCAAATTTAGTATCTATGGAGCTGTGCTTGCACAAGCACCATGCATTTCTGATGCAAATATTATTTTGAAGTGGTGATTCTTGCATTGCAACACTGTTTCAGTTTCTTTAGCCCAGTGGGTTTCAAACTTTTGTGAAACATTCAACTCGAAGTGTGAGGTTAATAAACTTAAGTTCGAAAAAATGAATAAGAATAGTTATTTCTTTATTAACTGTTGACATAACCACATTTTAATCAACTTTTAATGTTATTACATCTTGTTCTTGCAACAAAACCAGTGGGAAGGATGCACTTTTTTCTACATCATCAGCTCTTCAAATACTGGCAGAAGACTGTAAATTGCAACTCACATCTCTTTTTCCACATTCACTTGTAATCTATATTCTGTATTGATTGCTGCCAATGCTGAAAAGCCTACTTTGCATAAGCTGGATGTTGCAAATGGTATCAAAACTCACAGGGTCTTGTTACCTGCTTGTGGATAATCCTGCTTTGCCAAGCTCCAAAACTCACAGTGATGAGGAAATGAACATGGATTTCAGTGTGGTATGTGGAGAAATACCAATAAATTGCTGTTGTATTTCAGTGGTCAGTATTGATAGAAGTTCTGCACTGAAAGGCTCCTTGATGCAGTTGTGTTGGTCAATTTCTTGTGGAAAGTGCTTCAGAAAGTTATCACGGAATTCAGTTAAATGATCCAGAAATGCAAACTTCAATTCTTCACTTAGTCGAAGTCATTGTCTTCTAAAACCCTTTGAAGAGCAGGAAAAACATAATGTATATTGTTACTGTCCAACTTATTCTTCCAAAATTCTTCAGAAATGTCACAAGGATATGCCATCTTCAAAGCAAAGTCAATGTTTTTATTTTATTTTATTTGGTATGCGTATTCCATAGATCCGTACATGCGAGTGATTCGCCTGGATGTGGAACGTGTCAATGCAATTGTACAAATACAATTAATGCTACAGAATAGCAATATAATTCAATGGTATAGATATTACAAGCTGTCATTAAACTAGTATAGCAATTCTCAATATAACATTATAACTATAACATTAACACTATAACATTAACATAATATTGTATCATCCATCTAATAACTAAGAGACTAAATACATCTATTATTAAGGGAGGGCATTACTTCTGGAAAAGAATTCATCTAACGAGTACAGTGGATGGTCGAGCAGGTATTTTTTTAACATACCTTTGAACAGCGTTTCATTTTCTATTGTACATTTAATATAATTAGGCAATGCATTAAAAGTCTTTATAGCCGCATACTTTACTCCCTTCTGCACAAGTGTTAAATTTTTTAGTTCAACATGTAGATCATCTTTACCTCTAGTATTGTAGTTATGGTATGAACAATTTGTTTCATACTGAGCATAGTCTTTATTAACTACATTCATTAGAGAGTATATGTACTGACATGTTGTGGTCAGAATACCTAACTGTATAAAAAGTTTTCTACATGAGGTTCGTGGAGGAACCCCACACATGATTCTGACTGCTCTCTTCTGAGCAGTTAAGATTTTTTTTGAGGCTGGTGAATTACCCCAGAATATTATTCCGTAACTCATTAATGAGTGAAAGTACCCAAAGTAAGACGATTTTAAAATGTTGATGTCCCCAAAATGAGTAATTATTCTTAGAGCAAAAGTTGCTGATGAAAGCCTTTTTAGAGTAAGGGACACATGCAGTTCCCAGTTGAGCCTACTGTCAATGTGAACCCCCAGGAATTTAGTGGATTGCACCTGTTCTAGTTCCTGGTTGTCATGAGCAATTACTATACTTTCTAGAGTTTTATTTTTTGTGTGGAACTGTATAAAATTAGTTTTTTTAATATTAACTGAAAGAGAATTAATTGAAAACCAAGCTGTAGCTTCTCTGAGTATATCATTAACATCAGTCTCCAGATCAGCAGTAGACTGACCATCAACGACAATGCTTGTATCATCAGCAAACATTGTGAATTCACAATTTTTACTAATGGACAGGGGTAAATCATTAACATATATTAAAAACAGCAAGGGTCCAAGGACAGATCCCTGGGGAACTCCATGCTGAATTTTGCCCCATTCAGAATCCACTAGATTAGGAGATCCTTTGTTGCAGCCATGTAGAACCACCTTTTGTTTCCTGTCTTGAAGATATGATTTTAGCCAGTTACCTATAGGCCCTTTGATTCCGTAATGATAGGCCTTCTCCAAGAGTATCTTGTGGTTTACACAATCAAAGGCCTTGGAAATATCACAGAAGACACCAACTGGTGACTTCTTACTATTAATAGACTCCAAGACATCATTTGTGAGTGAATATATGGCACGCTCTGTGGAAACCCCTTTTTGAAAACCAAACTGTCTGTGGTTAATAATATTAAGTTTATCAAGGTGTGCCACAATCCTGTTATACACTGCCTTTTCAAGAACCTTTGAGAATGTTGTTAAGAGAGAGACAGGACGATAATTTTTTACATCTGTAGCATCGCCAGACTTGAAAAGAGGTCTCACAATGGCATATTTCATTCTCTCTGGAACAACTCCCTCATAAAGAGACATGTTGCAAATGTGAGCAAGTACTACACTTACAACATTACTGCAGGCTTTCAACAGTTTATTAGAGATGTTATCTATACCTGAAGATCCTTTACTTTTCAATGAGTGAATTATTTTTTTTATTTCATTAACAGTTATGGGTGTTACATTTATATCATTAAAACATTGTGGGAGGTTAAGTTTCAGAATATCTAAAGCTTCTCTTAGGTCACCACTGCAACCTATTTGAGAGGTGACACTTAGAAAGTGGTTGTTAAATGTGTCTGCTATCTGTTTACTATCAGTTATTTCCAAATCGTTAATTTTTAGGACAGCAGATTTTTCATTGTCAGATGGTGCAGTACCTGTTTCCCTCTTTATTACATTCCAAATCGTTCTGATTTTATTGTTTGAACAGTTAATTTCAGATTGCATGCACATACTTTCTACGAACTTAGTGGAACTCAAATGTTTCTCTCGAACAAGGTAGGAGTAAGGTCAACTCCTGAAGTCATACACTCTTTTCAAGACATTCCCTTATCAAAACCAGTGAGAGCTACCATAATAAATTAGAGAAATGTGCTCATCCACCATATCAGTGCATATTTATTGAAAACATCTCAACTTAAGTGGCAGATTTTTTATGGAGTTTACCACTTTCGCCACTGATTGAAGAACCTCATGAAGGATAGAGCTCATGTTTTTTGATGCCAGTGCTCAGTGTGAATAAAACAGTATGTTCAAAGAGCATCAGGGACCTCTTTATGGATCAGAGCTATGAATTCTGTGTAACTGCCAGCCATACTGTGATCCCAGTCTATATACATGCCTATATGATTTCTGCAGTTAATATTGGTTTCTTTCATAAAAGGATATAGTATTTCAAAGGGAACTGTTGCTTTTGTTTTGAGAGCCATTTTAGTGCAGAAAAGATGAAATTTGTTGATCTTTATAAACTGTACGTAACAAATTAGATCTGCACCATTGTGGTTTTCTGAAGCTTCATCCCACTTAATAGTGAAATAGTCATTATCTCTAAGTTTTTCAACCAACTGATCATTAATGTTATCTGCCATATCACGTATTTGACAATTAATAGTGATATTTGACCAAGGCACACTTTCCAGTTGCTTGGCAACTGACTCGCCTATCATAGTAGATACCACACCTAGAGCAGCTGGTAAAATTTCTTCCTCTATGGTGTGAGATTTACTTGGCAGGCATCTTTGTAAGATGAAAGGAGAGACTTTGTAGCCTTAGTGAAAGTAGCTAGGACTTTGAAACAAATGACGCACTGTGATCATTCTTCATTTCCAGTATTGCGAAATTCAAATAACTGTCATAACACTTCCTGTGCTTCCTTCTAAGACACAAGTCTTTAGAACAGCATATAACATTTGAAATATCCCATTTTGTAGTTTAATTTAAAAATTTGTCAATTGTAATGGATAAATACAAATCATAGAAGACAAACAAAAAAAAATGGTCTACATTTGACGAAACTAATATTAAAAATATTGTACGATTCGCCTATCATCTATCATGCTGCTATAGTAGAAATACTTACCTGCCTGCCCAGTGGACATCACTACTAGTACACACATTATTCCTTTACTCAGAATGTAAATAAACCAAATTATTATTTTTATGAAACGATGCCAGTTTGTGGAAACCCTTGCTCTACCCTTTCAGATTGTGTCACAGAGAATGTGCTTTCATCCAATAACACAATTTTTTATGGATGAAAAACTTCAGAAAACCAGATTCAGTTCCAAAACCAAAATCAATAGATTTTGAATTGCCTGCCAGATTACCAGGAAAAATTGAGAGAATAATACGAGCAGCGTAGACTGATTCTTACCGGCCGGCTCATAAACATCCTTCTGCTATGCTGCTCTCTGATCACAGGTACGTGCAGAATCCGTTATAATGTACGTTTTCACCCTTGCAAGATGGCCATCATTCTGCAACCAAAGGCTGAAGATGATGCAAGATGCATAACATTTTTCAGAATAAATGCTTGAAGAGATGACCGATGAATTGGTTCTCACAGTCAGCAATGAAACTGATTTCATTTTTCTGATTCTGTTAACAGCCAGACCTTCCATTGTAGTTCAGACAAAAACCCTAAAGATATGCAAGAACATCCTCCTTACAGCAACAAAATGACAGTGTATTGTGGGTTTGTGAAGAATTATGTAATTGGGCCATAGTTCTCTTTTTTTTAAGGGAAATGGCAGAAAAATAGTGATAGTGACTGCAGAGCTTTACTTGTTAATATTTGAAAATTTATTGGTACTCAAACTAAGAAGGAGACACTGAAATTGCTGTAACTACCAATTTTGCATGCACTCTGCTTCATAGTTCTTGCATGAAGTTTGTGCTGGATTCGGCCATTAGAGAGCACCGGGTCTGCTAATATGACAGCAGTTGAGTGCGCAGCCTGCCGTCTGTACCCACTGTTGCAATTAATGTCTATATAGGCCAGAGCACAAGGCTCTGCTGGCTATTTATGTACTGCTAATTGTAATGTATCTTGACTGACGTGTGTGTACTGTTGGAGCAATAAATTACAGCTTTCTTGTGTTAGAACACTTTTTATCAATGAGTACAGTATTCTGCTCCACATGTTCCACTTCAGTCATTAATCCTTTGAGTTTAATTTCCATGGAGGCAGTGCTTAAATCTCTTCTCAAGCAACAGCAGGTGCTGGCAGTTGCTATTTCCAGCTTAACGATGACACTGACACAACCTGCTGCCCTCCCGACAACATATCTGCTGCTGGTCGCTGCGTATAACGATGCAGCAGAATCCCGGGATGCCACCTTTGGCAACATTTTCAGGCATCTGGGGTAACAGTTATAAACCTGTGCAAGGCTCTTTTTTTGTCATGGGATTCTTCTTGTGGATCTCAGTTATTGTGTCAGCTCACCCCCTTACAAGAACTTTCAAGTCATTCTTTCAGTCAGATGTGTGGGTTACTTTCTACCTATCGCTGTAAACATACATTATTTCTGCTTATGTGGAGTTTTACTGTTTCCAAAAGTGGACAGAACAGTCATACAGGGCCTGGGCTGTAGAACGACATGGACTTAGCTGTCATCATCATTTTGTGACAAAAGTTCATAAAGAATCCTATGCCAGTCAGGTGGTTTTTGATGCAATCATACTTTTTGCTCCTGATAAGGAACTTCAAGATCGAGCTCTATAGTTTGAAAATCCTACACTTACAAAATTATTGAACATAGCTCGGTCATTTGAAATTTCATGGATTGCGGGTAGTCAAATAGTAGCCTGGTCCGAAATTTCAGAAATCAGTTTGTCTCACCCCTCTCAGCCATCAATCACTGTGCAATGGAATGTAGATGCTATTGCAGCAGTCCAGCAGATGTCTCAGTGTCATATAGGTAATCAGCATTCAGAGCAACATCAGTCCGCATCACAACAGCAACAGTCTAGTGCTCTGCTGCTTTCGTGCCCCTACTGCTTCATTCAACATGAACAGACTGCTCATGTTCAAAGCACTGTGCAATGTGTAGTAGGTGCAATAAGAAAGAACACATTGGTTTTGTATGTAACTCCTTTCCAAATGTGAGTGAGAATGCAATGAACATGGATGTGAACAGTGTGTCACAGCAGTGATGGTGTCCCAAAGAAAGTTATATGTTGAAGTTCGGTTGTTTAACAAGTTATTGGAAATGCAGGTGAACAAGGATGCAGGAGCAGCAGTGGTGGTGAATTCTCAGACTTGCATGGATTTGGGTTCTCCCTCTCTGGCTCTAGTATCACGGAAGCTGGTGAGTTATAACAAACAACAGATTCTTGGGCAGTTTTCTGCACCTGTGACTTACAAGACTGTGGTTCACACACTAACATTTGTAGTTATGGACAATGCTTATACGGAAAATCTGTTTGGTTTGAACACTTTTAAACTGTTTGGATTCTCCATCAATGATGAAGTGCATTTGTTTTCTGATCAAATTCCATATCAAAAGTTAGATGCTTTCTGTGTTCAATTTTCCCATCTTATTTTGTAATAGACTGGGTCGTGCAACAAAATTTCAGACTCATATTACAATGAAACAGTCCACCCATCCTTGTTTTTTCTGGGATCAATTAAAAGCAGGACTAGATCGTCTTCAATCCCTTGATGTTATTTGAGTGAAGTTCCAGCTCTCAGCTGATACACATTTACAAAGCGGCAAGTTAAGCGTTTATCTTTTCCCTCCTTTTCCTGATACTATATTTCTAAAATTTCATGCATATATCCATTTAAGAGGGGGAAGCTCGCATTCTGTAACTGTAAATCTGGGCAATCTGTAGGGTAGTTTTCATTTCTTCTGAACAGCCAGCTACATAGCTCATTGAGCTACTAACGTCCATTGGTGATGCATCAGGTGGATAGCACGTAACATATCTACGATTTGTCTGCTTTTATAGTTTACTTTTTCAGTTGGCCTTGCTAGGATGGGTAGGATGTGGCCATGCTGCATGTGGATGCAGGAGGAACAGGCTGCTTTCTGTGGGCAGGTGCATGCACTTTTGACTCCAGTCAGTCATCTTCAGGCTGCTGCTTCAAGGTGTAATGGTTGCAGAGAATCAGGCTCATTGCTTGGGGCACCTCAAGTGTCGCTTGTGTCACATACGGGCTCTGCTACTGAGGCACCTCCTTGTGTACCCGACACAGTGGATCCACCCTCACAACAGAGTGAGTGGCGGGTGGTAGAACGTTTGCATCACTCAAGGCAGAAGACCAATGTGGAGATTGGTCGTCTGGCCTCAGCCATTCATCCTGTGAGTGGACGGGTGGCTGATGCTTCAGCAGGGTCTGAGAAGGCACACATGGGAAAGGGTTTCCTAGTTATTGGGAGGTCCAATGTTAGGCACTTTATTAAGCCCCTTAGGCAGATAGTGTTCAGGGCTGGAAAGAAAGCCAATGTATACTCGGCACATCTCCTGGGTGGCCCCATCTGAGATATGGAAGTGGCCTTGCCTGCATCTGTTGAGCATACGAGCTGCAGTCATCTCCAAATTGTTGCTCACATCAGCATTGATGATGCCTGTCATATGGCTCTTAGGCCATCCTCAGTTCATACAGGCAGCTGGTGGAAGAAGTGACGGTTGCTGGCCTCACACGTGGGGTACAAGCAGAGCTCACAATTGGCAACACTGTTCCCAGAGTTGATCGGGGTCCTTTGGTTTGGAGCCAAGTGGAGTGTCTCAGCAAAAGGATTCGTCAACTCTGTGATGGTCTTGGCTGTAGGTTTCTAGACTTGTATTATTGATTGGGGACCTGTAAGACTCCCTTTGATAGGTCAGTGGTGCACTGCACAAAGGAAGCAGCTACTCAGGTAGCAGAGTACTTGTGGAGTACGCAAGAGGGTTTTTTAGATTAGGCGATAGTTTCAGGTAGTCTGATGAACACTCGCCAATCGATACACAGCAAGAGAAGTCAGAGCATTTTAAGAGTAAAGACACTTTGACTGTAAAAATTTTACTAGTAAATTGTTAAAGTGTTCATAATAAAATTCCAGAATTTACTGCTCTCTAGGAAAGTTTTCGCACTCAGATTATTCTTGGGACTGAGAGCTGGCTGAAACCCAAAGTGAAAAGCTGTGAGATATTTAGCAAGTCATGGAACATATATCAGAAAGACAGATTAGGGGTGATAGCAGGAAGAATGTTCATTGCAGTTGACTAAGATGTTGTTTCTATTGAGGTCGAAGTTGAGTGTCAAAGTGAAGTTGTCTGGTCACATATAACTGATTGAGGTGAAAACAAGTTAATTGTAGGGTGTTTTTACCAGCCATCCGATTCTGCTGTGACAGTTCAAGAGTTATTCAAAGAATGTCTATGGTCAGTAGCGCGTAAATACCCAGATCGTGCATTGCTAGTTAGAGGCGATTTTAACCTACAGAGTATAGAATGGGATATCAATGGATTCGTTGCAGCTGGTACAGACAGACAGTCATGCAAAATACTTTTGAACATGCTTTCTGAAAACTGTCTTGAGTAGCTAGTTCAGCAACCCACATGGAATGAAAATATCTTAGACCTTGTAGCTACAAATACGCTGGATCTTATCAGTGACTGGGGATTAGCATCTCAGGTTACAAAAGTTAATAATCCAGTCAAGAAGGTTAGGAGAGTATTTTAGGTAGAAAGAGCAGATAAGCAGTTGTAAGCATCTCACTTGGAAAGTGAAGTGACATCATTTAGTTCCAGTAAGATGGACATAGGGGAATTATGTGCAAAGTTTAAGCAGATTGTAAATCGTGATCTGGAGAATTATGTGCCTAATAAGTGAATTAAGGATCAAAAAGACCCACCATGGTTTAATAACTAGATGTGAAAGCTTAGGAAACAGAGGCTGTTGCACGCTTGGTTCAAAAGAGAATGCACAGATGATGACAACCAAAGGATAGTAGACATTTGTGCATTGTGAAAAGATCTGTGTGCAAAGCATGAAAGTACTACCACAATCATACATAAGCAAAAGATCTGTCAGAGAACCTGAGAAAATACTGGTTGTATTTAAAATTGCTAAGTGGGTCTAAGACTTCCCATACAGTCTCTTGTTGAACAGTCAGGCGTGGCACTTGACAATATCAAAATGAAAGCCAAAGTTTTAAATTTTGTGTGTAACGAATTGTACAAACATACCATTGTTTGACCATAAAACAGACTTCCATATGGATGACATAGTAATAAGCATCCCCGGCATAGAGAAACAATGAAGGAGCTGATGGAGCTGAAGACAGATAAGTCATCTAGTCCAGATGGAATCCCAAGTTGATTTTTCAAATAGTACTTTATGGCATTGGCCCCTTACTTATCATGACTCTCTCCCCCAGTACATAGTCCCAAGTGACTGGAAAAAAGTGGGGGTGACTCCTGTGTATAAAAAGTGCAGAACAACAGACCTGTAAAATTATAGGCCAATATCCCTAAAATTTGTTTACTACAGAATCCTTGAACATATTCTCAGTTTGAATGTAATAAATTACCTTGAGACTGACAAGCTTATGTCCACAAATCAGGGTGGTTTTAGAAAGTGTCACTTGTGCAAAACTCAGCTCCCCTTTTCTCACATGATATACTGCAAACTACAGATGATGGGCAACAGACAGATTCCATATTTTTAGATTTCCAGAAATCATTTGACATGGTGCTGTAATGCAGGCTGTTAAAGAAGGTATGAGCATTTGGAATAAGTTCACAAATATGTGAGTGGCTTGAAGACTTCTTAGATAACAGAAGCCAGTATGTTACCTCTTACTGTGCAGAACTAGATGGAGAATTTAGCTGTATTAGACTAAATGTAGAGAATACTATAATTGTTAGCTTATATAGATCACCAGGAGGATATGTAAATACATTTTTCGAAAGATTTGAGCTGCTTATGAGGAAAATACTAAAATCTAACATAAAACTAATTATCTGTGGCGATTTCAACATTGAAATGGCCAATAGTGATGAACATGTTACTAGAACATTTTTTAATATCTTAAGATCACTAAATTTACAATGTACGAATCACCCACCAACATGGGATAAGGCGCGCTTAGATAATATTACAGTAAATTTTTCTAGAGATATGTATGATGTCAGACTTGCCAGTGGAGCCCTAGCTGATCATGAACCATTGATTTTAACATTCTCCTGTGATCAGTTGCCTAAATCAAACAAATCTGTCAGAATCAAGTCTAATGCCACATGGGTAAGAGGGCAGAAATATGAGTATATTAATTTATTTATTGACAGAATATCTGATGTTAACTGGGACTTTGTATACAACACACAACCTGAGAAGGGTGCTGGTGAAATCGTGTTTAACAACTTCCTGGAAATATTCATAGAGTTATGGTACTCCCGCTCACCATTAATCAAAAGTAGCCCTAAGCATAAACAGAAAAACAAACAGCTAAAATGGTATACAGATGAGCTAGCTCTCACTAGGGAGGAGATGCTCAGACTGTACAGAATATATAAAAATTCTTGGAAACAAGGACCTGAGCTAGATAATACTTCTTATAGAGCTTATCTAAAATGTAGAAAAATCTACAAAGACAAACTGTCCTTGGTCAAAAAACAAGCATGTGAACATTACATTGAAAGTGCTCCCAACAAATGTAAAGCAGCATGGGAAATCATCAACCAATATAATTCACAAACCCATACACAAGATGCAATGCTGGTCCCAGAAGAGGTAAATAATTACTTCCTAACCTCAGTGAGCAAGCTGAAAAACAAAATCAAGCAAAATGGCACTTGTGCACTAGATCATCTTGGGGCTGTGCCCCATAGGATGTATACTTTCCACTGGAATGTTGTCACCCCAGAGGATATTGTAAAAGCTGTGGCAAGGTTCACCAACTCCAAAAGTATGGACTGTTATTGGTTTTCTAACTATGTAATGAAAAAAATAATACACCTTATCTGTCAGCCTCTTTCTTTCATTTTTAATATGTGTTTAGAATCTGGAGTTTTCCCAGATGCACTCAAAACTGCTAAAGTGATACCAGTCTTTAAAAAGAGAGATAAGCATCTGCCCCAAAACTATCGACCAGTTTCTATTGTCGCAATTTTCTCTAAAGTTTTTGAATATGTATTTTATAGTCAACTAAATAAGTATTTTGATAAGCATGATCTCCTCTCCAACAGACAATTTGCATATCAACATGGTAAAAATACCACTACTGCTGTCACTGAAGTTGTTAACCAGGTGTTAACTGCATTAGAAAATAAGGATCTAGCATCAGTCGTACTTTGTGATCTTAGCAAAGCCTTCGACTGCATACCATCTAACACCCTACTTTCAAAACTGGAATTTTATGGCATACACAAACCATCTTTGAATGTAATTGAATCATACTTAAGTAACAGGAGACAGTTTGTATCAATTAAAAATAGATGCTCCTCACTGAAGGAAGTTCGGACTGGAGTGCCTCAGGGCTCGGTCCTAGGTCCTTTTCTGTTCATCATTGCAATTAATGAGTTACCTTACCATGTAGGAGCAAATTCAATTGTGTGTTATGCAGATGATACAACATTGCTCAATACACACCATGACACAACAGAACTGCATCAGGAAACACAGGAAAAACTAGAACTAGTAATGGATTGGCTTTCTTCTAATGAACTCCTGTGTAATCCTGATAAATCACAAGAACTAATTCTGGGTTTAACTACAGCTGTTGAAAGCAAATCAGTAAAATTGTTAGGATTCCACATTGATTCAAAATTAAACTGGGAGGAACACGTTAGCCATATCTGCAAGAGAATAGCAAGAGTGTGTTATCTCTTCTGGAGACTGACAGATGTAGTCACTGATGAATATCTCAAGGTGGTATAATTTGGCCTCTTTTCAGTCACACATTTCCTACGGCATATTGTTATGGGGACATTCTTGCTTTGTCAGTGAAATTCTGAAAATTCAAAAAAAAAAAGTAATCAGAATAATGAGCAAAGTTAAGCCCAAGGAACACTGCCGGCCCCTCTTTATCAAGCACATGATATTAACTTTTGTGAATCTATACATCTAAACAGCACTGCTTTATGTCGAAAGCAACTTAAATGAGTTTGAGACCAGAGAGAACATACATCCCCACAACACCAGAGGCAAACTGGACTTCGACATACCAAGACACAGGCTCACAAAGACTGCAAATTCACACAAAATAATGAGTTTAAAACTCTTCAATAAACTTCCAGCATTTGCTCGGTCACTGACCAGTAATATTTTCAAGAGTAAGGTTTATGACTGGTTACTCAAACACCCATTTTATAAGATAACAGAATATTTTGAAATAATCATTGACATCAGTATATAAGAATATTCCTAAAAGAAAAGGAATTAAATTGTAAAAACTTTACTGTAAAGTTATTGTTAATTGTATATTTAATGTTCAGACCTATTCCGCTGTAAGTGGTCAATGGTGAATATACTGAATACTGAATACGTTGCCCTCAATGCAGAGTGTTCATCAGAAATAAGGGTATCATCAGGAGTCCCTCCAGGGAAGCGTAATAGGATCAGTATTATCCTCTATATACATAAATCATTTGGTGAATATGGTTGACAGCAATCTACAGTTGTTTGCTGATCATGCTGTGGTGTACGGTAAGGTGGTGAAGCTGAGTGACTGTAGAGGGATACAAGATGACTTGACAAAATTTTTAGTTGGTGTGATGAATGACAGCTGTAAATGAATAAAAATGTAAGTTAATGCTGGTGGGTAAGAAAATCAAACCCATAATGTTCTGGTAAAGCATTAGTAGCATCTGCTTGACACAGTTACGTCATTTAAATATCTAGGCATAATGTTGCAAATCAATATGAAATGGAATGAGCATGGAAGGATTGTGGTAGGAATGACTTTGGTTTATTGGTTCATCTGTAAAGGAGACCACATATAGGATGCTAGTGCAACCTACTCTTAGGTACTGCTCGAGTGTTTGCGATCTGTGTCAAGTCAGATTAAAGGAAGACATCAAAGCAATTCAGAGGCGAGCTGTTAGATTTGTTACTGGTAGGTTTGAACAAGATGCAAGTGTAACAGAGATGCTTCGGGAACTCAAGAGGGGATATCTGGTGGGAAGGCAACATACTTTTCAAGAAACACTGTTAAAAAATTTAGAAAACTGGCATTTGAAGCTGTGCAGAATGATTCTGTTGGGTCCACCATAAAATGCACATAAGGACCACAAAGATAAGACATGTGAAATTAGAGCTCATCTGGAGGTATATAGACAATCATTTTTCTATTGTTCTGTTTGGGAATGGAATAGAAAAGGAAATGACTAGTAGTGGTATGGGGTACCTTTCATCACTTGCTGTAATGTGGATTGCAGAGTATCGATGTAGATGTAGGCCTCTTTCTTCAAGTGAATGGTCAGCGTGACTGGTGCATCTCTTAATATACAGTCAATCATTGATACGTATCCTGAGCCGTGCCCTGATGAAATCTTGGAAAAATTATTGGGGGGGGGGGGGCACTATTTTTCAAATATTGACTTGGCTGAGGCATATTTACAGCTGCTGCTCGAGAGGAATCCAAATACCTTCTAGTTATCAATATCATATTTTGGCTTTTAAATGCCAGTGTTTGTCTTTTGGAGTGGCAAGTGCAGCAGCTAAAAGCAAATTATTGAACCAGTTCCAGGCTGCATCACCTATTTAAATAACGTAGTAGTGTCTGGTGCCTGTACAGAGGAACATTTGCAGAAACTTTGTGCTCTTTTTTCTGTTTTACAATCTGCAGGGTCATGTGCTCTTTTTTTGTGTTTTACAATCTGCAGGGTTAAAGTGCAATTTGGACAGCACACACTTTTTCTGCCATCCGTTATTTATTAGGGTTTTGAAGTGTTGTGTGCTGGCAATAAACCATTGCAACAACATAGTGATGCTATTGCCACATCACCACACCCCACATCCATCAAGGAATTACAGGTATTTTTAGGCAAAATTGCGTAATACCACAAATTTGTATTGTATGCTGCTGCTGTAGCACAAGTGCTCCGTGCTTTATTGTGTAAAGATGTTCCTTTCTACTGGTTCATGGCTTGTGACCAGGCATTCAAGTTGTTGAAATCTAACCAGCAATCATCCCCTTGTTTGGTCGCTTTCCAGCCTGGCCAGCACCTTTTGTTAGCGACGGACATGTCTCAGGCAGCACCGTCCTTGCTCATAAAAATGTGGATGCTGAAATACATTTTTGACCTATGCTGCAATATGAAAATGCTGACACCTTATCACATTTGCTGATTGGTCCAGATCCATAGTGTGATAAAGAGATATTACTTTGTTTTCATTTAGATGTGAAGCTCAAAATGTTATTCATGGTTTCCCTATTATGAGCACTAAAATTGCGGGATCATGTTTTAAGTAAAGTTGTTTCTTTTGTGCAACACATCTGGCTGGACAGACCTCTGGGCTGTGCTTCTGATCCTTTGAGAAATTATTTTGCTTTACAAAATAGTCTTTCTGTTTGTTTGAGATTGACTGCTGCTACAGAACCAAGTCGTAGTTCCATCTGCTCTTTCACATGAAGTTATGCATTTATTACATGTGAACCACTGGGGTATGTCAAATACAAAAGCATTAGCATGCTGAGACATTTTTTGGCCAGACATTGATGGGGAAGTAGCATGAGCTGTTGCAGCCTGCACACAGTGTGCCACCCACCAGTCAGCTCTCCATGTTTTTTTGTCACTGTGGCCAGATTCAAAGCAGCCTTGGGAATGAATTTGTATAAATTTTGTGGGGCATTTATCAAATTTCTACTAGCTGGTTGTGATTCATGCTTATTCTAAGTTTCCGTATGTAGTGCACTGTCTGTCTGCTTCTGTGGTGGCAACAATTTCAGATTTGTCAAAAATTTTTGCAATGGAGTGTCTTCTGGGATACAGACAATGGCTTCCAGTTTATACCTCAGGAATTTGAAGATGTTTGTTAAAAGAAAAAGAAAAAAGAGTGTTGTTTGCCATGTCAGTGGCTCCTTCTTTCCACCTTCAATTGAACAGGGAAGCAGAACAGTTAGTACCAACAGCAGAACAGTTAGTACCAACATTTAAGATGCAGAAAAAAATGTTTCAGACAGGTCATTGGAAATAGTTATTGACAGGTACCTCAGTTCTTAAAGGGTCATCCCTGTTGGCAAAGCTGCTGCATGATTGTCAGCCCTGGACTCTGCTACATCTGCTTCGACCTATGACAGGCCATCTGCGAGCAACGATGCCACAACACTTCCAGCCTGGCACAGCTGTTTGATCACCTGGGTTTGGCTGCTGGCCAAAATGGGTGCCAGTGGTAGTGAAGAGTAACTGTGGCTGATGCATCTGCATTGGCTGCGTGGCTGAGGGGAGGGCATCGTGACACATTGACCAGCTGTGACCTCACTTGGTTGGCTGTGCTCTGGGTGCACCTCGGACACCCCCACGTCTGACCAGCCATTTCCTATATCGTGGCTGCTGCTCTCTTTTTCTCCACTGCCACTGCCAATGTTTTCACAACTGCTTCCTCTGCTGTGGATGCCCCACTCATATGCCAAGGGTCACGGTGGGACCCCAGCTCCTATGCTGTTGCAGCCGATGCCTCTGCTGCTGCTTCCACCTCCATCGCCACCTGTGCCGGCTGTTCCACTGACTTCATGGCAATCTCCTTCCCTGGGGTTGGACTCAGGCATGGAAATGGAAGCTGCACCAGCGTCACTTTCCCTACTGTATAGTCTATCACAACAATTAGGTGCTGCACCTGTCAGCACTTGCCCCACTTCTGATACTACGCACCGGTGGAAGTGCATTGCGTGACTTAACAACCTACGACGACCACAAAAAAAATGCACGTGAGCATAGTGCTCACTTCTTTGTAAGGCAAGACACACAAAACTACCAGACCTGTGTGGACCACTTCATAGTTTACACGTCAAGTTTGTGCTGGATTTGGGTGCTAGAAGCCACCTGGCATGCTAATATGATAGCATGACTGCACCCCCTGCAGGACATAATGTCTACATAGGCCAGAGCATAAGGCTCTGCTAGTCACATGTGTACTGCTAATTGTATTGTACCTTGTCTTCTATGTGTGTATACTGTTCAAGCAATAAATTACAGTGTTCTTGGGTTAGAATGCAGATCACAAAATGTAATTTCAACAATATGAGGCAACTGCTCACACAGCTAACATTGTGATGAATTGCTAGCCTAATTTCTCCATGCATACTGGAGGTACTTAAAGAGGCCATTTACCAGGAAATCTAAGCTGTGCCAGAGCAAATAGATGTGGTCATTGTGGAGCACTGAAATGTATAGCCTACAGAAAATTCAGAAAAATTTATATTTTTATAATGTGACAAGAAGGGTTAGAAAACGTTCAGAAACTTGTGACAGATGTCAGAAAATAAAATTTAGTAATGAGGCTGTATGCAAAATGTTCCTGCCAAAAACAGAATTGGAATTAGTCGAGGTGAATTTTTTTGGGGCAGTTATCAAAATTTAAAGCTGGTTTCTCAACATTCATCAAACTTTACCTATTAAGGAAAGCTAGAATTAAGAGCTTTATGGTAAAATATGTAAAGACTATTATCAGAATGTAGGGAGATCCAAAGCCATACTGTAAGGTGATGAGGCAGAATTCACTTCCAAAGCATTGAAAAACTTTTTGACCAATGAAAACTAAAAACACATTTTAATTTATGTATATTTTCCAGCTAGTAATCCAACAGAAAGGTATGTAAGAGAGATAGGTAGGTTGTTTAGAACATATTGCAGTAAAAATCAATGTGGGTGGATAGACTATGTGAGGGATTTCGAAGACATTTTAAATAGTTAGCATTCTGCTACAGGATTTTCTGCTTATGAAATTAGGTACAACAAAAACATTCATTTTCAATGAACTAATAGAGTACCCTGAACGTAAAAGCTTACAGGCAAGGAATGAGAAAGTACATTGTTATGTGATGTGGAATGAAAAAGTTAGAAATCTGTTTTCTAAATATATAAAGTGTGCTATATGATTTTTATTGTACAGCAATGTCATTATTCCCTCAGGGAAACATATTTTATTTGCACATTAAGAGTGTGGCAACGTCTAGGGCCCCAGTCCTGTACCATTTACTTCTGTAATTTATTCTTCTGATGGCACTGTTATTCTCTGACTACTCTTTTGCTCTATCCTTGCTGCTGATGTCTGACATGTAATGACAATTTTCATTTAATTGATACTGTGGAGTTATGGTCGCTTTGCATATTTGGGAAAAAACATTTTAAGTCAACTTCAATTTCTTTCTGTATTTATGTCATCTTATTGTATTCTGTGAGTTTGACAACTACACAACTATGTACTGAAAGTTATGTCACAAGCAGTGTTACACATGTAAGACACATTTTCCTTAGTATTAGAAGAGTTTGTTGAAGAAGTGGATTGTACGCAATGTTTATAATCTTAAGGTTATTAAGAGTTGCTGAGAGGGAGATACTTTGTTTAAATATCACTATCTGAGAATTACTTTGATACAGAACACCATATTATAATGAGAATATTGCTGTAATAATAATAATAATAATAATAATTTTATTGTCGTTCAGCTGATTACAGCAATAGACAAAGTCAAGAGCATATATTTCTACATAAACTACTATATCGAAGTGAATTGGTTTACATAAAATAGGTACACGTTAGAATACAGTATTTTCATCTTCAAAGAATTCATCAATGGAGTAAAACGGATTGTTCACTAGTAGCTTGTATAATTTAGCTTTAAAGATATTTACAGGCAGTTCTTTAAAGTCAGCACTTAGTCTATTAAACATCCTTAGTCCAAGAACTAGGTAAGAGTTATGCGATTTTGATAATCTATGATATGGTACGTCTACAGATGTTCTGTTTCTAGTATTATGGCTATGAATATCACTTCTCAACACAAAATTAGACACATTGTTTCTAATGTACATTAAAACATTGTAGATGAATATGTTTACTACTGTAAGACACTGCAATTTAATAAACAGAGGTTTACAATGTTCTATTTTATCAGAATCCGTTATTATTCTTATTACTTTCTTCTGTAAAAGTAAAATGTCATTTACATGACAGCTACTACCCCACAGTAAAATTCCATAAGAGATGATGCTTTGGAAGAAGGCAAAATATGCTGATCTCACATAGTCATTGGGAACATGTCTTTTTAAATTTCTAATTAGATAAATCACTCTTGAAAGCCTAGCCAATATATTTTTAATGTGTGGTTCCCACGTCAATTTATTGTCAATAGTAACACCTAAAAATTTAACAGTTTCTAATTCCTGGTAGTTAGGAATCTCTCTGAGGCTAAAGTAAAGTGTCTGGGTTTTGTTTTCATTTAGCAAGAAGCCATTAGCTTTGAACCATAATGAGGACTGAGCAAGGGTATTTTCGGTCAGTGTTTTCAGCGTACCTAGATCAGAGCTTTTATGTAGAAAAGTTGTGTCATCAGCATACAATATTGTATGAGATTTTATGAATAAGGGCAGGTCATTAATCATTAGTATAAACAGTAAAGGTCCAAGCACCGACCCTTGAGGCACTCCGTACCTAACATTAACCAAATTTGATTTCTCCCTACCAATGCACACAACTTGTTGACGGTTCTCTAGAAAAGACCTGAACATATTTATACTGTTGTCATCAAAACCATAGTAAACTAGCTTATTCAGCACAGTGTCATGCTCTACACAGTCAAAGGCTCTGCTCAGGTCACAAAATGTAGCCTGGGCATAGTCCCTAGCCTCGAACACATCTAGGACTAATTTTACGAGGGAGTCCATTGCATCTGTTGTGGATTTACCTTTCCTAAATCCAAACTGTTTATCACTAATTATATTTAGTTTACCCAAGTAGGCACTAACTTGCTCATACATAATCGTTTCTAAAATTTTTGAAAAAACTGGGGTCATGGATATAGGTCTGTAGCTAGCGGGACAGTTCTTTTCCCCTTTTTTGTATATGGGCACAACTCTAGAAATTTTTAGTATGTTGGGGAACTTACTTTCAACTAGGCATTTGTTAACACAAAAGGTTAAAGGATAAATCACACAATCAATAACATCTTTCAACAAATTACATGACATATCATAGTAATCAACACTAACTGAAGGTCTGAAATTTTTCACTATTTTTAGGATATTATTTGGGCTCACTTCTGTGAAAGTGAAGGTGCTTGGGGGAAGCTTTTCAAAGCAGCTGTCCATAATACTAAGTGCATTTTCAGGTGGTTTGATTATTGAACTACTAATTTCTTCAATGGACTGAATGCAATATTTATTAAATTCTTCTGGGGTAATGGCAATTTCCTCTTTGTGTTTAGTGTGTGCAATGGAGTTTATTACACTCCAGGCCTTCTTGCATTTATTGTTAGATTTTTCAATGTTTACTATGTTATGCAGTTTCTTTGCTTCATTTATTCCCTTCCTGTACTTGCATTTAGCTTTAGCATACAGGTCTTTATACAGTTCTGATTTACTGGTTTTGTACAGACTGGAATACAGCATAACAGTATTTTTCAGTTGCCCTAGCTGTGGAGTATACCATTCCTTCGTTTTCCTTTTCTTGTAATTACTACTAATATTCACTGTACATTTTTTCAGAGGGATGCTATTTTCAAATACATTTAAAAAGATGGAGAAAAACTTTGTGAATACAATATCAGCTGAACAGTGTTGAAGCCTAATAAAACATATGTCCCAACTGAAATAAGTGAGGGCATGTTTAAACCTATCCATCCTCTCTCTGCTCACTGGTCTAGTAATCACAGTTTTAGATTCTGGTTTGGTGCAGTCTGAAGTTACATTATTAAGACTAAGATATACTGCATCATGCTGTGGATTCATGTTACATATTATATGTACATATTGTGGATAATTTTGTGGTTCAGTTGTAATGAATAGAAAGGAGATGGATACTGTTTTGAACCAATGCATACATATTTCATTTGAAGCTACTACACCACAGAGCCAAAGAAACTGGTACACCTCCCTAATATCATGTAGGGCCCCATTGAGCACGTAGAAGTGCCACAACACAATGTGGCATGGTCTTGACTATTGTGCTGGAGTGAATTGACACCATGAATCCTGCAGCGCTGTCCATAAATCCGTAAGAGTAAAAGGGGGTGGAGATCTCTTCTGAACATCAAGTTGCAAGGAATCCCAGATATGCTCAATGATGTCCATGTCTGGGGAGTTTGGTGGCCAGCAGAAGTGTTTAAACTCGGAAGAGTGTTCCTCGAGCCACGTCGTAGCTATTCTGGCTGTGTGGGGTGTCACATTGTCCGGCTGGAATTGTCAAACTCTGTTGGAATGCACAATGGGCATGAATGGATGCAGGTGATCAGTCAGGATGCTTACATATGTGTAACCTCTCAGAGTCATATCTAGATGTATCAGGAGTCCCATATCACTCCAACTACAGAGCCTCCATCAGCTTGAACAGTCTGCTACTGGTATGCAGGATCCATGGTTTCGTGAGGTTGTCTCCATGCCCGTACACATCTGTCTGCTCAATACAATTTGAAACAAGACTAATCTGACCAGGCAACATGTTTCCAGTCATCAACAGTCCAATGTCGGTGCTGACAGGCCCAGGCGAGGTGTAAAGCGTATTTTTTGCCAAAAAACTGCTGAGTGTCTGGGAGACGATTAGGAAGAAGTCGTTGGGGGGTTTTATCAATATAATGTGTGAAACATGCTTACATGAATGAGCTCTACATTGTCTGTGTTACACACAGTATTAACAGTGAGCCACGCGGTTAGAGGCGCCATGTCACTGATTCCGTGGCCCCTCTCGCTGGAGGTTCGAGTCCTCCCTTGGACATGGGTGTGTGTATTGTTCTTAGCATAAGTTAATTTAAGTAGTGTGAAGACTAGGGACCGATGACCTCTGCAGTTTGGTCCTTATTAATTCACAAACACACTAAAAGTGATTTTAACTGAGCTGTATGTACATAACCTATTACGTTACTGGAAATATCTTATTTAATAAAAGACATAAATTATCTATGTTTTGTGGTACAAATACAAAACCTATGCAAAGGCATATTGAATAATATGCAGAACAGATTGTCTGAGTGATTTAAGTCGCAACAATTTGTGAAATCATTTAGTCAATACTCTTGTCAGATAACACATTTCTACTTTCTTGTATTTATGAGTTGTTCACTGTTCATGTTTGTAAGATCAATGATCAGTGATCAAGGACCAGGATGAGTGGAGAGCTTTTGTTTTTTATTATGCCCTTTTACTACACTTGTATTTCACATTTTACTACAGTAAAGGCACATAGCCTCAATGGCACACTAGTAAACTCATAGTCAACTTCATTTGTTTATTGAGAGATGCATTTGTATGCAAAATTTCACTTTATTTTATTTTGAGAGATGCGTAATTGTAAAACTTACCTAAATAACTAATGGTAGATCACAGAGGTGTTGAATTGCAAGTTTGCTACTGAGCCATGATGTGTACACTTTCAGCATTGTTATGCCAAAAGATTAATTGTATGACAGACACGTTGGATGCTATTTACACAGTATGTTTGAAGGAATTTGAAAGGAGGTTTACATTGGATAAGTTATTTATGAAATTGCTGACAGTAAGTGATGAGATAGATTGGTGAATGATATTTGTTGCCTATCTGTAATGTAAATTGGTTGAACAGAATTGGCATATAAATTATCACTTGTAGAGATGAATCACATCTGGCTGGGTTGTTAATTGTATAATTAGAACACTGAACATAATGATTTGTCATTATTTGAAAGTATGCGTAAGTGTGAGGGATACTTGCACAAGAGTGTGTGCACGCACAGTAATTCCTGTCACTGAAGAAAAAATTTTTATAACTTAATATTTTGATAGTTTATAAGTTTGTGCATTACTTTACAGAGAGAGGAAGTGTAATTTTTAGCAGAATGAATAGACAGGCATATGAATAACTGAAAATATTTTGTCAGTGTACACACACACATTAGTTCTCATGCCATCTAAACAATGTTTTAGCTTGTCCTCTGTCCTGGAGGTGGTATGAAGGTACATGGTACCCACAAATGACATTTGGGGAAAGTTATGCACCCATATTGGTAGAAGTGAAAAATCTTGTCTTACTAGACATCTGTAAAACCAGATGTGCAATGATAATGGAACTTGAGAATATTTAAAATAAACACTCTGTCGTGTCACTTTGAGCATCAACAGTCTATAATCCGGTTCTAGTTCCTTGTACACTATTTTGTGTATGTTGGACTGGTGAAAGTGACTAAAAGTCAATTGTATGTATTTGCAGAGATTATTGAGTACAGACTGTGTGCCTGGGAGTACCAGAGGAAGAGACTGAGAAGAGGTGTTACCATAAATGGACTGAGATCTTCTCAAGCAGTGAGACAAGTGTTTAGCACTAAAGATAGTATATATTTTATAATTTCATGTAATTTATTATTTCTTTTTCAAATAATATGGAAATGGACATAAAAAATAGATGATTTCCAATTTGAATCTTTTTGCTAAGCTATGCTTTGCACATGTACTCACAGTTTTTACACAATAATTTGATCTGAAACACTCACATTTACACTTTATGTTCATGGAACTATGTCATCAACTTTGTGTTGTGCTATATTGTAACTTGTGGCGAATTATTTGTTTGTACAGTGTTTCTGGCAACTGACTGAAGTCTAATTTTAGCAGAGTATCTTATCTAATTCTCATCTACAGTACTCTGGGTGGTTGTTGTAACGTAAAATATATGATTGTATATATCAAAATATATCAAAATATATCAAAATATATATCAAAATATATGATTGCTAAGATAAGTATGACATGAAATGTAGACCTCAAGCCAGGCTGCCATGTTTACAGACTTACACAAATTTTGTAAAATTATTATTTCATTTATGTGGTTATTTGAAAACTCGACAGATTATATTGCTTCATATTTTGTCTTCAATTTCATTTAAATTTTATTGTGTGCGAAAAGATCTCTGTTCTAGTTTGACTGCTACTGATTAATACTTAAACGTAAATAATAAACAATCCTCATTTCGTAGTTCTAGAATACTTTTTAAAAGAAGTGAAACTAGCTTTTTGTGTGCATTTATGTAAAGAACTTTTGTACATGTTAGAAACGTTTTCCAGCCAATAACTTATATAAGTGATTTTGTAAAATGTATTGTTTATGAATATATTTTGTAAATTTTGGTGCTAAAAAATGAAGAACCAAGCAATACTTATTATTCCAGCATAAAAAGAAGAAATTACTGTTTAGTACTCTGCTACCAGTTCATCAATGTCAACATGATTTCGATTGTAATTCTCAATTTTTCTGTCTGTACTAATGGATGACATCATCTGTAATTTTTGAAATGATATACAAGCAGCAGCAAGTCAGCCATGAGGGAGCCAGTTGTGTTATAGTTTTTGCACATGAAAACTGTGCCAACGGAAGCAATGAATATGTAATTGTTAAAGTGAGACTTTGTGTGTAGCTGATTACTTGAACTATCTCTTGGCATACCCAGTCATTAGCTATGCTGTGAAAAGCTTGAGAAGTTGCAGTAAATTTGGTGCAGCAGATACTCTCAGTTCTTTTACACCTACTGCAGCATCAGAGTTCACCATAAAATGAAGATGAGTATTTTCTACTAACTGTTACACCCTCAAAAACAATGTATTAACTTGAGATAAATTGAGATTGCACCCAGTTGCCCTGGTTTATTTCAAACTATCTTCTAATTTTGCAATGGTTTCTACCAGATAGGTAAAAAGTGCAACATACAATGTCTTTACAAAAACGAATTCTCAGCTGTGGCGTTTGACTGGGTTACAGGCATGGACAATGTGTACCCAACAGTTTCGTTCAGCAAGTCGGTGCATTCACCAATACTTCAAACTGTAAAAGTCATCTGCCTTTCTTTCATTGAACAAGCTCTGATGTTGCGTTCCTGCTGGTGATGCAAGTATACGCTTTGAATGAACTAAGAGGCCAGAGAAGAGATTGAGGTTGGTTAGACAGCAAATAAGTATCAAACTTCTCTGCTGAAAACAAGCCGTATTGTTGATGTCCTGTCTCCTCCAATTGAATTGGTAAACATAAGTGTCATATTCATAATCAAAGCAATCACACAGGAGCAATTATTACAAAGTATTTGTCCTCACAATGTGCTCTGCAAAATATGACACCAATGGGAGGTAAAACATAAAGGCATCCATTACTCCCCCAAATTCAATGACAGCTGTACAAAATATACTGCTACATGTCTACATTTACATCTATACTTTGCAAATCACCATGAAGCGCATGGTGGAGGGTATGTCCCATTGTACCATTCATTGTGGTTTCCTCCTGTTCATTCATGTATGGAACACGGGAAGGATGCCTGTTTGAATGCCTCTGTGCATGCAGTAGTTATTCTGATCTTGTCCTCGCAATCCCTATGTGAGTAATATGTCAGGTGTTGTTGTATATTCCTAGAGTTGTCATTTAAAGCTTGTTCTTCAAACTTTGTTATCAGACTTTCTCGGGATAGTTTACGTCTGTCTTTAAAAGTCTTCCAGTTCAGTTCCTTCAGTGTCTCTGTGACACTCACCCATGGATTAAACAAATGTATGGCCATTCATGCTGCCCTTCTCTGTATATGTTCAAAATCCCTCATTTGCCCTATTTGGTATGGGTACCACACACACGAGCCATATTCTAGTTCTAGTTCCAGTTGCATGAGTGATTTGTGAGCAGTCTCTTTTGTAAATTGATTATACTTCCCCAGTATTCTACCAATAAACCAAAGTCTACCACCTCCTTTACCCACAGCTGAGCCTGTGTGATCCTTCCATTTCATATCATTACAAAGTGTTATGGCCACGTACTTGTATGGGTTGGCTGATTCCAACAGGGACTGATATTATAGTCACAGATCACTATGTTGTTTCAGTTTGTGAAGTGAACAGTTTTACATTTCTGAACATTTAGAGTAAGTTGCCAATCTCTGCAACATGTTGAAATTTTATCAAGATCTGCCTGAATATTTATGCAGCTTGTCTCAGGTAGAACTTAATTATAGATAACTGCATCATCTACAAAAATCCTGATTTTGCTATTAATATTCTCTGCAAAGTCACTAATGTGCAGCATGAACAGCAAGGGTCCCAGCACACTTCCCAGGTGCACACCTGAAGTTACTTCTACATCTGACAATGGCTCTCTAACCAAAATAACATGCTGCATCCACACTACTAAAAACTCCTCAATCCAGTCACAAATTTCACTTGATGCCCTGTATGGTCATACTTTTAACAATAAGCGTAGGTGTGGAATTGAATCAAAGCTTTTTGGAAATCAGGAAATAACATATGTACCCGTTAGCCTTGATCTAAAGCTTTCAGTATGTCATGTGAGAAAAGTGTGAGTTGGGTTTCACATGATTGATGTTTTCATAATTCATGCTGGTTGGGATTGAGGAGGTCATTATTTTCAACATACCTCATTATGTTGGGGCTCAGAATACATTCTAAGATTTTGCAACAAATCGATGTCAAGGATACTGGACGGTAGTTTTGTGGATCACTTCTACTACCCTTCTTGTAGAGGGATTTGCCTTGTGCTTTTTTTTCCAAGAACTGGGCATGGTTCTTTGTTTGAGGGATCTCTGGTAGATTATAGTTAGAAGAGGGGCTAACTTGGCCACAAATTCAGTATAGAATCTGATATGGATTCTATTGGGCCCTGTAGCTTCCTCCAATTTTATTGATTTCAGCTGTTTCTCAAGACCACTCATACTAATATTTATTTAATTCATCTTTTCTGTGGTACGAGGATTAAACTGGGGCTATTTTCCTGGGTTTCATTGTAAAGGAACATTTGAAAGTGGAGTTAAGTATTTCAGCTTTTGCTTTGCTACCCTCAATTTCAGATCCTGTCTCATTCGCTATGGACTGGGCTCAAACGTTAGTGCCATTAACAGGCTTTACACATGACGACAATTTCCTTGGGTTTTGTGAAATATCATCTGATAATATTCTCTGATGGTAGTCATTGAAGGTATCATACATTGCTTGTTTGGCAGACAAATGTGTTTCATTCAGCATCCCTTTATCTATAGCCCTAACCTTCGTTTTACACCTATTATGTAGTAATCTTTGTTGCTTTAGAAATTTCTTTACAGTGACTGTATACCATGGAGGTTCCCTCCTGTTATGAACTGTTCTACTGGGTACATATCTATCCAGTGCATGGTCAACTATTCTTTTAAACTTGAGCCAGAGTTCCTCTACATGCTTCTTCCCTGTGCTAAAATATTCAAGTTCCTCACTGAGATGTGACATTACTGATTTTTTTGTCTAGTTTACTAAACATATACATCATTCTGCTTGTTTTAGTTGTTTTTGGTAATCAGTGTTGCCAGGATCACAGTTACATGACTCTCAGAAGCTATCCCAACACACCACTTCACAGCAGCTGCCAATTGTTTGACAGTAGTGAGGGTGATTTTCATCTGTTTATGAATGTCAACCAACTCATCCTGTGTTTGAAAACAACGTCCACAGTGGGGCTAATCAGTGTTGCCAGGATCACAGTTACATGACTCTCTGAAGCTCTCCCAACACACCACTTCACAGCAGCTGCCAATTGTTTGACAGTAGTGAGGGTGATTTTCATCTGTTTATGAATGTCAACCAACTCATCCTCTGTTTGAGAACAGCGTCCACAGTGGGACTGTGTTTTGGCTGGTGCAACATGTTACAGGGCAATGAACAGATGTATTGATGTAATCCACATGTAAACACCATTATTGCTTTGTTGCCAAGTGATTTGAAATCTAGTGTAACAGCAGAATTCAGGGAGTGCTGTAAGGATGCTGCAGATGACAACCAAACAGGTTCTGCCATGAAAAGAAATGGCACCCCAGACTATCACTCCTGGCTGTCAGGTTGTATGGCGGATGACAGTTTGCCATTTGCCATTGTTCTTGAAGGTGAGAGGAGAAATGGCCACATGAATAGAGAGAACGTGATTGTAGGTGGAAGATATGTATGCAGAGTGGCAAAAATTGATTCTCAGATATTCTAGAAGGTAGACGTATGGGTGCTTCAAGCAAAAACTAAAAAGTAAGATGCAGTCTGAGAGGAGAGACATCGTTTGGTCCCAGAGGAATAGACTCATCCTGAAGTGAGAGCGACACAAAATAGCCCGTCAGTAAAGCTACTGTTTGGATAAGAAATATACACATTAAAAGTCTTTAATAGCTGCATTGAGTGAATATAAGTGTTTGTGGTAATAAAAGTATTTCACTTATGTGTGTTATGAAAATAGACATATTTGAGATCACAGGTGGGGAGAAGTTTACAAAAAGGGATAGTGTTCTCTTGTTTGTGGCAGAATGTAATGAGGGTTGTGCAAACTCAGATCATGTGGCTGGTGGCTGTCAGTTACATGTGGAGCAATAACCAGATAATTAAGCCCACTGATTATCTTTTAATCTGTTGAGCTAAGAAGTTGCTAATTCTGTATAAGAATTTGAGCTAATATGCAAATGTGTTTTCTGTTAAGGCAACACAAAAACTTGTGGTAAAAATTGCTAGTCTCCTAAAATGTTTTGAGGTTAATTATAGCTGTTAGTAAACTCGGAAACAGAGCTAATTTATGATAATCTTTAATGGAAAACTAGATGTAACACAATATGTTAGAATATCTGCTACAGTAATTAAATCAGAAACACCAATTTACTGCAGATTACTTGTAGTTTATGCAAAGGACAATGGTAGCCTCCAAAAATTCCCCAACATGCATATTTATTTGCATTTGATATACAATGAACTTCAGGGGCAATGCATTCTTTGGCAATAATTGTGAACCTCAAATGCTGATTTGCTACAAAATTAGTTACATATCCAAAACTCTCATACAAGTAAGTTACAAAAATATACTTATGTAAGGGTGAGCATCCAAATATTCTCAAAAGTAATCTCTTTTGTAATTAGAAAACGATTGTCTTGTATGAGAATAGGCCTACTGTTCTCAAAAATTTTTAAAGAGCACAATTAAATTTAAGCATGCAATTGATGGTAATAGTCGAGTTTATTGCAACACTTTCCAATGTTCAAAATTTCACAATATCAATGGGTACTGATACAAACAATGAAAGATTCTGCAAAAGTGACCCGAATAGTAAAATCTACAAATTTTGCATGGATTTTCACTTATCTGTTTCTGTGCACACTTCTACACTGGCATGCCAAAGAAGAACACTGCAGCACAAGTTTATCTCCATCAAAATTGCTAAAATGTGCACCACCAGCAAACTACATCTTCTGCCTGTTGCAGCTAACAATGCTGCTTGTGAGTTTGTACACTTGACGTCAGGTTTGAAGTGCTGCTTCGCACCATTTACCAAAAGTTTCCCCACTCCTATGATGTTACCTGCTAAATCATGACAATAAGGCCATCTGTGATTAAAACAAGACTGAGAATATCTGCAGCAGAATAGATAGCACAGACCTACTTACTAATAGACTGGAAAATGAACCAGCATAAGTGTTATTCCTCAGATCTAATTCGGTAAATATTGTTGCCATTGAAAATAAAACTTTTGCTTGCCAATGAAAGTCATTTCCTATGAAGCTGTACATGTTTTACTTTGCAGCATCAGATAAAGCACTAATCTGGTTATTGCTCCACACGTAATTGACAACCACAAGCCACATGATCTGAGTTTGCGCAACCCTCATTACATTCTGCCTCAAACAAGAGAACACTATCCCTTTTACTTCTCTTCACCTGTGATCTCAAATATGTCTATTTTCATAACACACATAAGTGAAATACTTTTATTACCACAAACACTTATATCTACTCAATGCAGCTATTAATGACTTTTAATGTGTATATTTCTTATCCAAACAGGATCTTTACTGTCGGGCTATTTTGTGTCGCTCTCACTTCAGGATGAGCCTATTGTGTTTTATTTGTAGTTTTTGCTGGAAGCACACATATGTCTACCTTCTAGAATATTTGAGAATCAATTTTTGCCATTCTCCGTACGTATCTTCCACCTACAATCATGTTCTCTCTAGTCATGAGGCCATTCCTCCTCTCACCTTCTAGAACAATGCCAAATGGCAAAATGTCATCCGCCATACAGCTTGACAGCCAGGAGTGATAGTCTGGGGTGCCATTTCTTTTCGTAGCAGAGCCTGTTTGGTTGACATCTGCAGCATCCTTACAGCACATGGCTGCCTTGCACTCCCTGAATTCTGCTGTTACACTAGATTTAAAATCACTTGGCAACAAAACAAAAGTTGCATTTACATGTGGATTGTATCAATAAATTGCAAATTTTCTACAGCATATTTGCCAAACGATTACACATTAAGTTACCTTTCCCTCAGCTTAAATTATTATGTAGTACTGTGGTCATACATGAGTGTTATCAGGGAATAAAATTTTTTCAAGAGAAAGAGCTTCACAAATTTAGCAAGTCAATAATGTCTTGATCCATGTCTGGCCCTTATGCAAGCATTTACCTTTCTTGGCACTGATGACAGAATTGTTTGATGACCACCTGAGGGATATTATGCCAAATTGTGTCCAACTGGTGTGTTAGATCGTCAAACTCCTGAGCTGGTTGGAGAGCCCTGCCCATAATGCCCCGAATTTTCTCGATTGGGAAGAGATCTGGTGACCTTGCTGGCCAAGGTAGGTTTTCGCAATCATGAAGACAAGCAATAGAAACTCTCAATGTATGCGGGTGGGCATTATCTTGCTGAAATGTAAGCCCAGGACAGCTTGCCATGAAGGGCAACAGAATGGGATGGGGAATATTGTTGACAAGCCACTGTGCTATAAGGGTGCCATGGATGACAATCAAATGGGTATTGCTATAAAAAAAAAAAAAAATAAAATAAAATAAAAAAAAAAAAAATGGCACCCCACACCATCACTCCTTGGCCTGGACTCTCATTGACTGAAGTAGAATTGTCTTCAGTTATGAGTCCCACTTCAAATTTAGTCCTGATGACCAGTGAAGACATGTCTCAAGATGCCCTGGACAGCAGTAGGATATCAACCTGACTGTCATCTGCCATATGGCCCGACAGCCAGGAGTGATGGCCTGGGATGCCATTTATTTTCACAGCAGGCCCCCTTTGGTTGCCATCCATGGACCTTTACAGCACAGTGGCACATGGATGATATTCTATGCCATTTTTTGTTGTCCTTCATGGCAAGCCATCCTGGGCTTGTGTTTCAGCAAGTTACTGTACAATCACACACGGCAAGAATATCTACTGCTTGTCTTCATGCTTGCTGAATCTTAACTTGACCAGTCAGATCTCTCCCTAATTAAGAATATTTGGAGCATTATGGGCTGGGCCTTCCAACCATATCAGGATTTTGATGATCTGATGTGCCAGTTGGGCAGAATTTGGCATGATATCCCTCAGGAGGACATCCATCTTCTTTATTGATCAATATCAAGCTGAATAACTGCTTGCTTAAGAATCATAGGTGGACCAACATGTTACTGACTTGCTCAATTTGTGAAGCTCTTTGTCTTGAACAAATCATCCAATTTTTCTAAAATTGTAATCATTTGTTCGCCTGTACACGTACACCATGTCTACCAGTTTCTGTCCTATTCAGATTCCTTTGTGATAAGTCATTTTCTTCCTTTGTAGCTTATATTTGTCTGGTTTATGTAAGTTGTCTGGTGTTTTTGATGAATGTATGGATTGTTCATTCTCTTGACCTGTTATATGCTGTCGTTTTGATTATGCATTGAACTATTCATAAGTGGCATTTCCGGACGACTTATTCCAGAGGTACACATATCACTGTAATAACAACTTCCATAGCCTTTTGCCTGTGTCACATAAGTCCTGTCATTTTCCTGCTTCAGTATAACTGACTTCATTACCATACTGTGGTGACAAAGGATCTTGAAATTAGACAGTTTACAAATAACACTAGATTTAGGTATGTAGAGTTCATGAAAAAAAAAAATCTCTATTTGATCTAAAATCCACTCAGAGTAAAGGAATATATACACTATTCATGTTGTCTTTGAGTTATCCATTGGTCTTTAAGATTCTGTTCAGCCAACATAAAAAAATGTACTGATTAATATTTTGCGATATTAACCTTAAAAGAATTACTTTGTGCTTCTGTTTGCACATACAGGGGCAGAGTCCAGACTCATACTTCTTCATTCCATGAGCCAACCTCTCAGACTAACTACTTTTGTACCTTTTCTGCAGATGCTAAACATTTGCCACACTCCCTAACTGATGAGCATTCTCACGCCATCTGTGATTCTGGGCTCAGCAGAGATGGGCAAGTGTAAGATTTAACACATTGTAGCTGTATCAGTATTGAGTGTAGCTTAATACAGAACAGATTATAGAAAGTTCAGAAAAGAAGTGACTACAATTTGATCTATTTTTGCATTTGTCCTCTAGCCATTCTTTTTTTGCCAGTTTGCATTTCCTGTTGAATTCATTTTTTAGATATCAGCATTCTCACTCCCTTGTAGGCCTACATCTTTTAAGAATATGTGTTTTGCACCATTACCTGCTTGATCTTGTCCTTTAATTTAACACTATTTTCATCCCCTGACTTGTATACTCCATCATCTTCCACATTACTTTCTATTTTCTCCAGTTCATACTGAACATTGTTACTCATTTCTTCTACATCTACATCTATATCTGCCACTCTTCTGCATTACAGCTCATATGCTGATATATACTGTCTTAGCGGCCCCTTATCAGTTAGAGGGTCCGCACAACAGACAAGCAAGGTCGACTGCCAACCTCCCTTCCAGAGCTAAGATCAAAACATGGATGTAAACACCAACAGACTTTCTGCATAAACACGGAACTACTTTGTGAAAAGCCATGTGACAGAGGTCCACCAATTGGAACTAATCTGACTACGTGTATCACTCTGCCAAATTGGAATTGAAAGTGCACCATGAGAGTCAGACCGACAGTGTGTACCTACAGCTAGGACAGCTCCGGCCAATACCTATGCTGGCTCTAGCATAGTAAACACTCTCCATAGCCTGCAAAAGAAAGGTGTATCTTTGTAATTGTGTAGAGTAGTATTTTCATTATTATTTTCTTTTCATTTTCTTGCATTATTATCTGGCCCCGTCACCACAAGAATTGTGCTTCTTGTCATTCTTGTGTTTGAAAATTAGTGCATGCCAATAAGGTGTTTTTTTGTTATAATAAAGTGTGTTTAAACTTGATTGTAGTTCTTTCCTGCCGACCGCAGGACACTACATATACCACTCCAGAGGAGTCTGTGTATCCCTACATCTTCTGACTGACAAGTGGTACTCACCACCAAAAATTGTAAGATAAGATGCCATAGTAAAAGTGCAGTTATAGTATGGGGTTGTCATTTTTATTTGCATGTGGCAAGTCATGTAGGGGGACAGTGCATCTTTAACAGGGGACGTCAATTGCAGCAACCTTGTGAAAGGAAATACCTGCTTAGACATGAAGATAGAAATTCCATGAATTGTTGGTCTGGTATGAAGATGTGCATGAACAATGGAGATGAAGCTGTGTGTAACTCATTTGTTGATCTATCTGTGAGAAGTCAATGTATGATTCAAATTAGACTTCTTACCATATTTGATGATAAAGTAAAAATGTAGTATGTTGTTGTTGTTGTTGTTGTTGTGGTTTTCAGTCCTGAGACTGGTTTGATGCAGCTCTCCATGCTACTCTATCCTGTGCAAGCTTCTTCATCTCCCAGTACCTACTGCAGCCTACATCCTTCTGAATCTGCTTAGTGTATTCATCTCTAGGTCTTCCTCTATGATTTTTACCGTCTACACTGCTCTCCAATACTAAATTGGTGTTCCCTCTTTAATACTTTTTTGTGGTATTCAAAAAATTTAAAAAATCTCTCTCATACCGACCTGATTTAGCTTCACTGATCAGGATAGTAAAAACATGCGTATGTTAAGGGAATTTTCATTCACAAAACAGGCTTATCGCATTCACACAGTTCAATACTGTTCTATCCTGATTAAATTGAGCTTAACTTAAATTCCATAAGGCAGTGAAGCAATTTCGAAGTCTCGGTGTGACGAAAATTGTCAGTCGATCTCCTGAAAACATTTGTAATAATTATTAACTTTCGGTGATCACATGGGGAAGACTGGAGATCTGCTGGTAAGACTGTGTTAGCCTATTTATTTGAAGTAACTGGATATCTTGAGCATACAAAATGGCAGGTTCGTCCAGTGTAAATCAGACGTTCCCCACTGATCCCGTGCAACACAGCATAGTAAGCAGACACTGTCACTAATAATCATTTAAATAATACGTGAACACACTTACTTTAGTTTAGTTCATGTATTAAATTCCTTCTCATACAGAATCTCATCAAGATGGTGACTAGCTCAACAGTACATACATATACATCCTCCTTCTTTCACGGCTAATCGGCAAGCACTGCCTCATTCTTTTCATAAGAGAAAACAGATAGCAGAGAAGCTATTCCATGGAGTAAATGGACGCTCCAAGGAATAATAGGGCTTGAAACTACATTGCATTGATAATCATCATATATTAAAGTTTAGGAATCGGTAAGATAAGAAGAGATATTTTGAGATATGTACTGAGTTATATAATTTATAAAATTTCTGAAAATATCGCAGAGAGACCGCTGCAAGAGACATTACACCTTGATGTCTCAGAACATGTCCTACCAACCAATCCCTTCTTCTAGTCAAGTTGTGCCACAAGCTCCTCTTCTCCCCAATTCTATTCAATACCTCCTCATTTGTTATGTGGTCTACCCATCTAATCTTCAACATTCTTCTGTAGCACCACATTTCGAAAGCTTCTATTCACTTCTTGTCTAAACTATTTATCATCCACATTTCACTTCCATACATGGCTACACTCCATACAAATACTTTCAGAAATGACTTCCTGACATTTAAATCTATACTCAATGTTAACAAATTTTTCTTCTTCAGAAACGCTTTCCTTGCCATTGCCAGTCTACATTTTATATACTCTCTACTTCGACCATCATCAGTTATTTTGCTCCCCAAATAGTAAAGCTCCTTTACTACTTTAAGTGTCTCATTTCCTAATCTAATTCCCTCAGCATCACCCAACTTAATTCGATTACATTCCATTACCTCGTTTTCCTTTTGTTAATGTTCATCTTATGCCCTCCTTTCAAGACACTGTCCATTCCGTTCAACTGCTCTTCCAAATCCTTTGCTGTCTCTGACAGAATCACAATGTCATCAGCGAACCTCAAAGTTTTTATTTCTTCTCCATGGATTTTAATACTTACTCTGAACTTCTCTTTTGTTTCCTTTATTGCTTGCTCAATATACAGATTGAATAACATCGGGGAGAGGCTACAACCCTGTCTCACTCCCTTCCCAACCACTGCTTCCCTTTCATACCCCTCGACTCTTATAACTGCCATCTGCTTTCTGTACAAATTGTAAATAGCCTTTCGCTTGTTGTATTTTACCCCTGCCACCTTCAGAATTTGAAAGAGAGTATTCCAATCGACATTGTCAAAAGCTTTCTCTAAGTCTACAAATGCTAGAAATGTAGGTTTGCCTTTCCTTACTCTTTCTTCTAAGACAAGTCATAGGGTCAGTATTGCCTCATGTGTTCCAACATTCCTACGGAATCCAAACTGATCTTCCCCGAGGTCGGCTTCGATCAGTTTTTCCATTCGTCTGTAAAGAATTCGCGTTAGTATTTTGCAGCTGTGACTTATTAAACTGATAGTTTGGTAATTTTCATATCTGTTAACACCTGCTTTCTTTTGGATTGGAATTATTATATTCTTCTTGAAGTCTGTGGGTATTTCGCCTGTCTCATACATCTTGCTCACCAGATGGTAAAATTTTGTCAAGACTGGCTCTCCCAAGGCCGTCAGTAGTTCTAATGGAATGTTGTCTACTCCGGGGGCCTTGTTTCGACTCAGGTCTTTCAGTGCTCTGTCAAACTCTTCACGCAGTATTGTATCTCCCATTTCATCTTCATCTACATCCTCTTCCATTTCCATAATATTGTCCTCAAGTACATCGCCCTTGTATAGACCCTCTATATACTCCCACCTTTCTGCTTTCCCTTCTTTGCTTAGAACTGGGTTTCCATCAAAGCTCTTGATATTCATGGAAGTGGTTTTCCTTTCTCCAAAGGTCTCTTTAATTTTCCTGTAGGCAGTATCTATCTTACCACTAGTGAGATAAGCCTCTACATCCTTACATTTGTCCTCTAGCCATCCCTGCTTAGCCATTTTGCACTTCCTGTCGATATCATTTTTGAGACGTTTGTATTCCTTTTTGCCTGCTTCATTTACTGCATTTTTATATTTTCTCCTTTCATCAATTAAATTCAATGTTTCTTCTGTTACCCAAGGGTTTCTACTAGCCCTTGTCGTTTTACCTACGTGATCCTCTGCTGCCTTCACTATTTTATCCCTCAAAGCTACCCATTCTTCTTCTACTGTATTTCTTTACCCCATTCCTGTCAATTGTTCCCTTATGCTCTCCCTGAAACTCTGTACAACCTCTGGTTCTTTCAGTTTATCCAGGTTCCATCTCCTTAAATTCCCACCTTTTTGCAGTTTCTTCAGTTTTAATCTACAGTTCATAACCAATAGATTGTGGTCAGAGTCCACATCTGCCCCTGGAAATGTCTTACAACTTAAAACCTGGTTCCTAAATCTCTGTCTTACCATTCTGTAATCTATCTGATACTTCTTAGTATCTCCAGGGTTCTTCCATGTATATAACCTTCTTTCATGATTCTTAAACCAAGTGTTAGCTATAATTAAGTTATGCTCTGCGCAAAATTCTACCAGACGGCTTCCTCTTTCATTTCTTAGCCCCAATTCATATTCACCTACTATGTTTTCTTCTCTCCCTTTTCCTACTCTTGAATTCCAGTCACCCATGACTATAAAATTTTCCTCTCGCTTCACTACCTGAATAATTCTTTTTTATCTCATCATACGTTTTATCAATTTCTTCGTCATCTGCAGAGCTAGTTGGCATATAAACTTGTACTACTGTAATAGGCGTGGGGTTCGTGTCTATCTTGGCCACAATAATGCGTTCACTATGCTGTTTGTAGTAGCTTACCCGTACTCCTAATTTTTTATTCATTATTTAACTTACTCCTGCATTACACCTATTTGATTTTGTATTTATAACCCTGTATTCACCTGACCAAAAGTCTTGTTCCTCCTGCCACCAAACTTCACTAATTCCCACTATATCTAACTTTAACCTATCCATTTCCCTTTTTAAATTTTCTAATGTACGTGCCTGATTAAGGGATCTGACATTCCACGCTCCGATCCGTGGAACGCCAGTTTTCTTTCTCCTTATAACAACGTCCTCTTGGGTAGTCTCCGCCCAGAGATCTGAATGGGGGACTATTTTACTTCCAGAATATTTTACCCAAGAGGACGCTATCATCATTTAATCATACAGTAAAGCTGCATGCCTTGGGGAGAAATTATGGCTGTAGTTTCCCCTTGCTTTCAGCTGTTCGCAGTACCAGCACAGCAAGGCCGTTTTGGTTAGTGTTAGAAGGCCAGATCAGTCAATCATCCAGACTGTTGCCCCTGCAACTACTGAAATGGCTGCTGCCCCTCTTCAGGAACCACACGTTTGTCTGGCCTCTCAACAGATACGCCTCTGTTGTGGTTGCACCTATGGTATGGTTGTCTGTATCGTTGAGGCACGCAAGCCTCCCCACCAATGGCAAGGTCCATGGTTCATGGGGGGAAATGTAGTATAACTTTCCTTAACACCAACGAAATTGCAGTCGGAACATGAGTACAAGGAGAATCTTGCAAGAAAACTTGGTTAAAAATAGTAAAGGTGAGCAAGAAGTAAATTAATAACATTGTCACTCGTCACATAGAAGACACACACACACACACACACACACACACACACACACACACACACACACACACCCCTGTTATAGTCTCATCTGGACACTATGGATCTATGGAGGCAGTAACCATTTACACACACACCCCTGTTACAGTCTCATCTGGACACTATGGATCTATGGAGACAGTAACCATTTGTGTGTGATTTGCTACTGTATGAGTGAGTGGGATACTACTTCTGAGGAGGGGCTTTGTCCAAAAGATTAAATATCTCTAATATTCTTTTTCATAGTGCCAATGTGCAACTCGCCACCTCTGTGTGGTGAGTAACAGTCTACTCTATCCATATTGTTAAATTAATAATAATATATTCCACAATGTCTGCCAAACACCAGACTTGACACCCACAGTGTTAATTCCTTACCATTCTGATCAAATCAAATCAAATTTTTATCATCATTTATCATACAGTCAAAGATTGCGACTTGTCCATTTTAAGATTAACATTCTTAGTAATAAACTAATCTAAGGTGACAATTCATATGTATTACTGTAAATGGTTATCATTGTTTTAAAAAATCTATGGGCTACAATATATATGTTGTTACTTTTTAGAGAGATACTGTATTACATGGTCATCATTCAAAAAATCTGCTACACTAAAGTAGCATTTACTTTTAAATGCTGTTTTCTTTATGTTCGATAAGATCATCACATTTATCAGTCATTTCTCCTCATCTGAATTATGAGCAGATGGTATAGTATATTGTGCATTAGTGTATCCATATCTCGTGTGTGAAACTGAAGTACGGCGATAGGATTCAGTCAAGCATATAAATAGAGTATTCATCCATTACAAAAAGAGTGGCACTGAGAAATCTGTGCAGTCTTCATTATAATGAGGTAATGTAAACTGATGCACAATATTAACACTTTTTTATATATCATCATTATCTATATTACTAAACAGCTAACCAGTTTGGCCAAACACTTGTTTGTGCTTCAAAAGAGGGCAATAAGGATAATCAGAGGTATGACACACAGATAATCATGTAAAAAAGTTTTCAAGAAACTAAAAATCATGACTCTAGCACGTATCTATACTTATGGAAGTATATGTTTTATGAAGGCACACCAGGAACATTCTTTGTTAAACAGTCAAGTTCATAACTACAAAACGAGAAATAGAGATGACTTTCATAGGGAAAGACACACAAAAGCTGTGTATCAAAGAAGTGTTCTTTATCAGCCAAATATCTTATTTAGTGCACTACAAAAGGAAATTAAAAGTATACCAAAGTTCCACATATTCAAAAAAGAACTTAAAAATGTTAAGTTTTTATAGTGTCGAGGAATACTTAAATCACCAGCATTCAATATACAGTAGCTTATTTCCTTCATCGTAATGACCCAAAATGCTCATTGAAAACTGAATTGTATTCATCTATTATTCTATTTTAGCATATTATGAATGTTGTCATGCATATGGTTTCATGTTGTGGTGACTACCGCACACATCGATCGCAGCCGACGCATAAAATTCGCGCCAACCACAGAGATTATTCTCCACAATTTGCACGGGAGTCACAGAGAAGAGAGCCGTCAACTGTGATTCTCATACCTACCTTTTTACTCTTTGTTGTTGATTCTCTTTTTATGTATTCTCTTACTTGACAACTTGTTATATGTGAAATAACAAAGAGAAACTTGAGTTCAGACTCCGTTAGTTTCCGATTTCTAACTGTGTTTGCGTGGGTACACACTACTTACACAACATTGGTGACCCTGACTGCAAAACAAACAGCAGATACGGATATGGACACGCCAGCAGTATCAAGACTAGTGGTTCACGTACCACCCTTTTGGCCACACAACCCAACACTGTGGTTCGCACAGGTGGAAGCAAGTTTCACGTACACGGGAATAACTGCAGAAACAACTAAGTTTTCCCTCATAGTAAGCCAACTCAATCATCGTTATGCAACTGAAGTTCAGGATATCATAAAAGATCCTCTGACAGAGAATGCATATGAACGGTTAAAGACTGAACTGATACGACATTTAGCCGTTTTTCAAGAAGATAGAATCCAGCAAGTATTGATGCAGGAAGAAATCGGTGACCGGAAACCTTCACAGTTCCTTAGCCATCTCCGGAGCAAGGTGGACCCCGGCACAATTCCAGACAGCCTTCTGCGTACCCTGTGGAGTTCCCGCCTGTCACCGCAGGTAAAAGCAGTCATTGTCACGCAGAACGAGATGTCACTGGACATGGTAGCAGAACTCGCCGACCGCATACTGGAAGCGATCACGCCGAACACACAGGTCAGTGTTGTAGACATACCTGTCAGCGTAGCAGCTGCATCTACTACGGTGTCTCGGGTGGATTACGATGCACTAACCACCAAGGTCGACCTCCTATGCACACAGCTCTCGAAACTAATGTCAAATGGCTTCATTGTCAATCAGAGAAGCCGTAGCTGATGACGACATGGAAGTCGTTCTGCATCGCAATCTACAACTGAAAACAGACAGACCATTTGTTGGTATCATAGTCGGTATGGAGAGCAAGCACGTAAAGGCATTAGCCCATGCTCTTTCTCCAAATCGGAGCAGAAAGGGGCAGTAGACACTACCTCCTACCTTCCTGCATCTCGATGCCTTTTTATAACAGATCGTGCGTCAGGCAGGAAATTTTTAATCGGCACCGGTTCAGACCTCAGTATACTACCAAGGCAGTCCTTGCATTGTTGCCAGCTGCGCACTTCATTTAACTTATCCGCCGCCAACAGTTTGCAGATTTCAACATACGGATTACAACAAGAGAATCTGAACTTGCGACTCCGTAGAGATTTTAAATGGAATTTCACGGTAGCAGACATCACAGAAGCAATACTAAGAGCTGATTTCTTATCACACTTCAGACTTTTGCCAGACTTTGCCAATGCTCGCCTGATAGACAGTCTCACCAAGCTATCAACGGCTTGTTATTATCGTGACACAGGTTCTACCAGTATTAAGTTAATTCAAATGGCAGACGCAGAGTACTGCACAATCCTAGCGGATTTTCCTGAATTAACGAAACCGCCAGGAGCACTGCAGAAAGCGTTGCATGATACAGTACACTACATAAAAACCACGGATTGTGTCTGTGCCTGTGTCATGTCGACCTAGGAGACTAGCACTGGAACGCCTTGCTATAGCTAAAGCGGAATTCGAGCTAATGCTTAAAGAAGGAATTATACGCCCGTCATCCAGTCCATGGGTGTCAGCCTTACACCTCGTAGCAAAAAAGGGTGGAGCCTGGTGTCCGTGTGGCGACTACAGAGCACTGAACACCAGAACTATTCCGAATCGTTATCCTGTACCTTTGTTAAGGGACTGCAATCACACGCTGCACAACACCACAGTCTTTAGTGTGCTAGATTGCGCAAGGGCCTATACACAAATTTCTGTGACACCAGAAGACGTACCAAAGACCGCCATAATAAAACCCTTTGGATTGTTCGAAAGTAATTTCATGATGTTTGGTCTGCGAAATGCCGCACAGACATGGCAACGTTTTCTGGATTCTGTATTACGAGGATTGCCCTTCTGTTTTGCCTACCTGGATCACGTTCTCATATATTCTGCAAACAATGAACAGCACAAGCAGCATTTAAAAGAAGTACTCCAACGCTTAGAGAAGTTTGGAATAGTGTTAAATACAGTGAAATGCCCGTTTGGTCAACCTGAAGTGGAATTTCTAGGTCATCGCATATCTGCTACAGGTTCAGCACCCTTACCCGGAAAAGTTGAGGCTATTCTACAAATGCCCAAGCCTACTATGGTCAAAGAATTAAGAAGATACCTAGGCATGTTACATTTTTACAGAAGGCATCTACCACGGACAGCTGAGCAGCAGCCACCGTTAAACGCGTTATTAGCCGGCCCAAAGGTTCGCAGCAATGCAACCATACAATGGGATGAGGAATCTGATGCAGCATTCGAAGTGACACGTCAGAGCCTGGCTCAGGCCACACTGCTGGCACACCCTAAACTAGAAGCACCTTTGGCACTGGTGGTGGACGCTAGCCAGTTTGGTGTTGGTGCAGCCCTGCAACAATTGGTGGATACTGCATGGCAACCTCTGGCATACTATTCGCACAAGTTGTCACCAGCACAACAACACTGGAGTGCTTACGATAGAGAACTTTTGGCTATATATTTAGCGATCAAACACTTCAGACCACAAGTCGAAGCTCGTGATTTCGCAATTTTTACCGATCATAAGCCCTTGACTTACGCATTCAAGAAGAACAGTGACAAATGCTCTCCAAGGCAGTATTCTCAATTGGAGTTCATAAGCCAATTCACCATAGATTTATGCCACATCTCAGGTTTAACTAACGTGGTAGCTGATTGTTTGTCACGAGTATCCAGTATAACACAGCCTGTAACTATGGCAGAACTAGCGCAAGCCCAGCAGGAAGATGATGAGCTAAATACCCTGTTGAGTGACAACACGGCATTGAAGTTACAGCTAGTTGACATGCCCGGGGAAGACGTACGACTACATTGTGATGTACAACATGGTCGATCGCGCCCTTATGTTCCAATCACACATCGCAGAAGAGTGTTTGATTGTCTCCATGGCCTATGTCACCCCAGTGTTCGAGCAACTACCAGACTGGTTCCCAAAAGATTTGTATGGTCAGGAATAGACAGCGATTGCCATAACTGGACTAGATCTTGCCCACGCTGTCAACTATGCAAAGTGAGCAGACACGTGCGCCCTCCAATCGGACAATTCCCGGATGTCAAGGCACACTTCTTGCACATTCATTTGGACGTCGTAGGACCTCTTCCACCATCAGATGGTAATCACTACCTGCTAACAATCATTGACAGGTATACACGCTGGCCGGAAGCAATACCTACCGATAACATCTCGGCGGTAACTCTGGCAACGGCATTCATGTCAACTTGGATATCGAGGTTCAACTGCCCACTCCATATAACGACTGATAGAGAATCACAGTTCGAATCAGAACTATTTGCTCAGTTAGCAAGATTCTGCAGGTACTGCCATCACCACACCACCGCCTACCATCTGGCAAGCAATGGGATGGTAGAAAGATGGCACCGTACCTTAAAAGCAGCCCTCATGTGCCACAGTACTAAATGGATGGAAGCATTACCCATTGTACTGTTAGGTCTTAGGACGATCTTTAAACCTGATATGGATGCCTCCCTGGCAGAGCTGGTCTACGGAGAAACAATACGTCTGCCCGGAGAGTTCGCTGACGACGCAGGGGTACCAAATGCAGATGACCAGTCAGAATATTTACAAGGATTGAGAGAAACGATCAAGAAAATCAAACCTGCAAAAGCATCCAGACATGGAGCCCCGGTAAAATTCATGCACAACAATTTCAAAACTTGCACGCATGTATTGTTATGCACAGATGGCGTCAAACCACCACTACAACCGCCAAACACTGGACCTCATCACGTGATACGCAGAGATGCACACACCCTAGATATAGTACTGAATGGGAAACAAGCCACCATATTGCTTAGTAGAGTGAAACCTGCTTATATACTTCAAGACACTCCGGCGATGTCAGTGTCGTGCAGCGATCAGCACAAGACAACGATGCAGAACCCCACTCCACTACCTCCGCAGTCAATAAAGCAGCAGCCTCAATGCACCACGCATTCTGGCAGACAAGTGCACTGTCCTGCCTGCTACAGAGAGGAACATCCGAGCTCCGCTCTCACCAAGGGGCCTCATGTGGCGACTACCGCACACGTCGATCGCAGCCGACGCGTAAAATTCGCGCCAACCACAGAGATTATTCTCCACAGTTCATACGGGAGTCACAGAGAAGAGAGCCATGGACTGTGAGTCTCATACCTACCTTTTTACTCTTTGTTGTTGATTCTCTTTTATGTATTCTCTCACTTGACAACCTGTTATATGTGAAATAAATAAAAAGAAACTTATGTACACACTTCGTTAGTTTCCGATTTCTAACTGTGTTTGCGTGGGTACCACCTACTTACACAACAATGTTATATGTAATAATATTTCATTTATGGACATATAATTGTAAATCTTGTCATGTCTTATTTTATATGTAAGGCAATGTGTGACAAACCCTATATCATTTTTATAATGATGAGATACAAGGATGCTAAATAAATAAATAAATAAAATAATTATAAACTTAATATTGCATGGTCCTACTTGCAGGTTGGCTATATAAAAGCTTCCAGGGGCAACAAAAATTTCAGGATTTCTTAAAAATTTTAAATGGTGTCATAATCTTCTCATTAAGAGGTATAATCTTACATTGAAAGTTTAACACAGTCAGACAAATAGTACAGTTACAAAGTGTGTGTACGTCTTGAGGCAGCATGACTCACAGTGTGCAGTTTAGCCAGGCTATTTTCATACAGTATTTGAGAATGAGAGCACTAAGCAACATCCAACAAACTCAACTCATAATTTCAAATCTTTAAAAATGTGCTTACTACATTTTTGCTGTTCATGGAGTAAAACAACAACACGATATTTCAATTTATTACTTCCTTACTACCACTGAATATACCCGTCAGCAAAATTATATCATTGTATGACACACAATTCAGGAGGTATGTCACCATAAACATTAAGAAGAATGAAAAACTAGCTTAAAATGGAGTGCAAGTTACCCAGACTATACTCAGCTAGTGTTTAACAATGAGAGACCTTAGTGACTTCCGACAAATTTTGAACAAAATTTCAAACATTTTCTAACTTTTTCTTTCTTTGTGCGTCGCATCATATATTTAACACATTAACTCATTTGCAAAGGAATAAGATCTTTAGATAACTGGGAGAAGAGGGTGCAGGTTTATTCATACTTTTCTAAACTGTACAATAAAATTTAAAATCAAGCAGTGCAATAATGTAAAGAAAGGCGTATTTATTCAGCTATAACACTAGTGGATGCTGTGACTATCACTTGCCAAGGTATATCAAATTTCATCACAGGATGGTTCAGTTGGCATGAGAGAGTTACAGAGATGCCTAGTAAACTCCACTGGCAAATACTACAAGAGAGGCATTGTGGAGCATGGAGGGGTTTACTACTGAAATTTTGAGAGAGCTAATTCCAAGAAGAGTGGGACATGTTACCTTCTCCCACACATCTCAAGAAATGACCACAATGAGCAAATTGGAGAAATTAGGAGTTAATATAGAGGTTTACTGACACTCATGTTCTCACTTGGCATTTGCGAGTGAAATTGGGAAGGGGGGAGGTCAAACAGTGGTACCAGAAGTACCCCTTGCCACACACCATCAGGTGATTTCCTGAGTGTTGACATAGATGATGTAGAAAAGGTGCAGATAACAATTCATACTGTATGCAAATCTTCCTAGGTACTGACCTTAGTATTGTTGGAGCCTTAAATACTGAAGCAAACTTCTGTAGTATAATGTACATGAGGTTTTCAGATACATTACATTCATGTTGTTTGTTGTTGTGGTCTTCAGTCCTGAGACTGGTTTGATGCAGCTCTCCATGCTACTCTATCCTGTGCAAGCTTTTTCATCTCCCAGTACCTACTGCAACCTACATCCTTCTGAATCTGCTTAGTGTATTCATCTCTTGGTCTCCCTCTACGATTTTTACCCTCCACGCTGCCCTCCAATACTAACTTGGTGATCCCTTGATGCCTCAGAACATGTCCTACCAACCGATCCCTTCTTCTGGTCAAGTTGTGCCACAAACTTCTCTTCTCCCCAATCCTATTCAATACTTCCTCATTAGTTATGTGATCTACCCATCTAATCTTCAGCATTCTTCTGTAGCACCACATTTCGAAAGCTTCTATTCTCTTCTTGTCCAAACTATTTATCGTCCATGTTTCACTTCCATACATGGCTACACTCCATACGAATACTTTCAGAAATGACTTCCGGGCACTTAAATCTATACTGGATGTTAACAAATTTCTCTTCTTCAGAAACGCTTTCCTTGCCATTGCCAGCCTACATTTTATATCCTCTCTACTTCGACCATCATCAGTTATTTTGCTCCCCAAATAGCAAAACTCCTTTACTACTTTAAGTGCCTCATTTCCTAATCTAATTCCCTCAGCATCACCCGACTTAATTAGACTACATTCCATTATCCTTGTTTTGCTTTTGTTGATGTTCATCTTATATCCTCCTTTCAAGACACTGTCCATTCCATTCAACTGCTCATCCAAGTCCTTTGCTGTCTCTGACAGAATTACAATGTCATCGGCGAACCTCAAAGTTTTTATTTCTTCTCCATGAATTTTAATACCTACTCCGAATTTTTCTTTTGTTTCCTTTACTGCTTGCTCAATATACAGATTGAACAACATCGGGGAGAGGCTACAACCCTGTCTTACTCCCTTCCCAACCACTGCTTCCCTTTCATGTCCCTCAACTCTTATAACTGCCATCTGGTTTCTGTACAAATTGTAAATAGCCTTTCGCTCCCTGTATTTTACCCCTGCCACCTTTAGAATTTGAAAGAGAGTATTCCAGTCAACATTGTCAAAAGCTTTCTCTAAGTCTACAAATACTAGAAAGGTAGGTTTGCCTTTCCTTAATCTTTCTTCTAAGATAAGTCGTAAGGTCAGTATTGCCTCACGTGTTCCAGTGTGTCTACGGAATCCAAACTGATCTTCCCCGAGGTTGGCTTCTACTAGTTTTTTCCATTCGTCTGTAAAGAATTCGTGTTAGTATTTTGCAGCTGTGACTTATTAAGCTGATAGTACGGTAATTTTCACATCTGTCAACACCTGCTTTCTTTGGGATTGGAATTATTATATTCTTCTTGAAGTCTGAGGGTATTTCGCCTGTTTCATACATCTTGCTCACCAGATGGTAGAGTTTTGTCAGGACTGGCTCTCCCACGGCCGTCAGTAGTTCCAATGGAATATTGTCTACTCCGGGAGCCTTGTTTTGACTCAGGTCTTTCAGTGCTCTGTCAAACTCTTCACGCAGTATCATATCTCCCATTTCATCTTCATCTACATCCTCTTCCATTTCCATAATATTGTCCTCAAGTACATCGCCCTTGTATAGACCCTCTATATACTCCTTCCACCTTTCTGCTTTACCTTCTTTGCTTAGAACTGGGTTTCCATCTGAGCTCTTGATATTCATACAAGTCGTTCTCTTATCTCCAAAGGTCTCTTTAATTTTCCTGTAGGCGGTATCTATCTTACCCCTAGTGAGATAGGCCTCTACATCCTTACATTTGTCCTCTAGCCATCCCTGCTTAGCCATTTTGCACTTCCTGTCGATCTCATTTTTGAGACGTTTGTATTCCTTTTTGCCTGTTTCACTTACTGCATTTTTATATTTTCTCCTTTCATCAATTAAATTCAATATTTCTTCTGTTACCCAAGGATTTCTACTAGCCCTCGTCTTTTTACCTACTTGATCCTCTGCTGCCTTCACTACTTCATCCCTCAAAGCTACCCATTCTTCTTCTACTGTATTTATTTCTCCCATTCCTGTCAATTGCTCCCTTATGCTCTCCCTGAATCTCTGTACAACCTCTGGTTCTTTTAGTTTATCCAGGTCCCATCTCCTTAAATTCCCACCTTTTTGCAGTTTCTTCAGTTTTAATCTACAGGTCATAACCAATAGATTGTGGTCAGAGTCCACATCTGCCCCTGGAAATGTCTTACAATTTAAAACCTGGTTCCTAAATCTCTGTCTTACCATTATATAATCTATCTGATACCTTTTAGTATCGCCAGGGTTCTTCCATGTATACAACCTTCTTTCATGATTCTTAAACCAAGTGTTAGTTATGATTATGTTGTGCTCTGTGCAAAATTCGACCAGGCGGCTTCCTCTTTCATTTCTGTCCCCCAATCCATATTCACCTACTATGTTTCCTTCTCTTCCTTTTCCTACACTCGAATTCCAGTCACCCATGACTATTAAATTTTCGTCTCCCTTCACAATCTGAATAATTTCTTTTATTTCATCATACATTTCTTCAATTTCTTCGTCATCTGCAGAGCTAGTTGGCATATAAACTTGTACTACTGTAGTAGGCGTGGGCTTCGTATCTATCTTGGCCACAATAATGCGTTCACTATGCTGTTTGTAGTAGCTTACCCGCATTCCTATTTTCCTATTCATTATTAAACCTACTCCTGCATTACCCCTATTTGATTTTGTGTTTATAACCCTGTAGTCACCTGACCAGAAGTCTTGTTCCTCCTGCCACCGAACTTCACTAATTCCCACTATATCTAACTTCAACCTATCCATTTCCCTTTTTAAATTTTCTAACCTACCTGCCCGATTAAGGGATCTGACATTCCACGCTCCGATCCGTAGAACGCCAGTTTTCTTTCTCCTGATAACGACATCCTCTTGAGTAGTCCCCGCCCGGAGATCCGAATGGGGGACTATTTTACCTCCGGAATATTTTACCCAAGAGGACGCCATCATCATGTAATCATACAGTAAAGCTGCATGCCCTCGGGAAAAATTACGGCTGTAGTTTCCCCTTGCTTTCAGCCGTTCGCAGTACCAGCACAGCAAGGCCGTTTTGGTTATTGTTACAAGGCCAGATCAGTCAATCATCCAGACTGTTGCCCTTGCAACTACTGAAAAGGCTGCTGCCCCTCTTCAGGAACCACACGTTTGTCTGGCCTCTCAACAGATACCCCTCCGTTGTGGTTGCACCGACGGTACGGCTATCTGTATCGCTGAGGCACGCAAGCCTCCCCACCAACGGCAAGGTCCATGGTTCATGGGGGGGTACATTCATGTAATCTTACAAATATAGTAATCTCTGACATGGAGGTAACAAAGTCAAGCTATAATAGAATAAATAATGCTACAATCAACAGAAATGTGAAAGACAGCGTTAACTAGAGGAATGTTGATTTTCATTAGTTGGATTACTATTTTCAGTTGTTAGAATACACAAGCTTTGCTGTAGCAATAATAATAACTAAAAGGTATGAACAGAATCAGACTCTCGATAGTGCCAGCATCATTGGAACATGGTGTACCACTTGACTGCCTTCAGGATTGGGCAAAGAGGGCTGAACACCAGCGGTCACACCAATAAATTTTAAATACACTTTATTAAATTCATCAATTTCCTTGACAGTAAAAATTAACATTGCAATTAAAAAATGTCAGCTGAAGTTCAAAGAATAATTTTCAAATCTGATGCCATGGGACACTTCACATGCTAGACTGGTCAAGGAAGTAAGACATCATCTCACTCTAAAAGACTGATGTAAAACCCGTAAAATGCATATAGTAACAATGGAGCACACTAACACTTTACACATCATAATTGATCACAACAAGCTTTCTTTCACAAACTAATTAAATATGCTTAATGGCAGTCAATGCTATGAATTTTTCTTACAGTGCACAAGCATTCAAAAGGGAGCAAGCTACACACCGTAACCAATTTTCAATCAGTTCCAAAGGCAACTTAAATGTGCACAAAAATTAGTAAATATATCAGAATTTGGGGAATGCACATATGCTCAAATAACAATTAGAACAAATGCTTTGAATTAAATAAAGATCAAGTTCTTTAACAAGATGTGCTAAACCCCAAACAACTTGAGTGGCAAGACAGTAAACAAGAAACCAGATGTGGCCATCCACTTCATTGTATTAATGGAGCCTATGGTACAGTTTCACAACCTAGAAAGAATGACAGCTCCTGTCAACATGCACAGAAAGGAAGCAAAATTTATTTACCCTATTTCACAAGTTACCCAGATCATATAGTCCATATACATGAAGCACAGGCAGTGAGTCAATTACAGAATTCTTTTATAAACCACACAATTTAAAAGGGAATGCTTCTTAAAAAAAAAATGTAATAATTACAGTAACCAGAAATACACTTTAAAGGAGGCTGAGTTGCACTGCATACAAATTTAACAATCTTAAACATGCTTGTCCAGCCCCAGAGAACCAAATTTATGTCAGTCAGTAAATTAGGAGCAGAGTAAATAACGTCATTGGTTGAAACCACAGAAAAAATTGAAAGAACTCATTGCACAACAAACTGTCTTGCCCTAAGGCTACAACATGTGACATAATAAACGTAACTGTGAGGGAAGTTCCAAATAATGCTCACCCATAATGGGTGTCCAACAGGCTGCCAGAGGACACAGGCTGATATCAGTATAAGAGCCACTTTCTCCCAGTGGTTGAACTTCTTCACAGCTAACTGCTGCCCACAAGGATGTTGTTATGACGACAAACACCATGCGGACCACTCTGTGCAACTGGCTCCACTCTTTTCCATCCAAGTTGCCATGGCCAGGATGCCCCATGTCCACAAGGAAGGACTTCGGCGACGAATCACAGATCTAGAATATGAGGCCACTTCAGTCAGCACAAGAGTAAAATTGTGACCCCCTCCCACCTCTGCTCCTCAGTGAACCTCACTGTCTGATGGCCGAACTTCAAGAGAGTGTGGCTACTGCCACTGCAGCCCTCAGGCTGCCAGTCACCCTCAGGCCAAAGATGAATACTGTTAACAGTGTGACATGACCTATTGATTCATGGCCAGCTCAGTCAGCACCTTCAAAAGTAAGCTAGCAGAGGGGAGGGGTTACACCATTTATCAGGCTAAAGGATTTGAAATCAAATTGGATGAATTTTATACAACCATGCTGAGGCAGTACTACTGGAGAATATCAGGCAGGATTCAGAGTAGGCCATTCAACTCAAACTTAAAGCTAATGTTGAGGTATCACAGAATTTGTAACAAAAATTTAGTCTGCACATTTGTTGATGTCAAAAACATCTACAACCCAGTTGACGCATATCATTCTTCCAAATATTAAAAGAACAAGGTCTGGACCTGAAAACAGTTGTAATCATGAAACAGACAATGACAGTTACAAAGTCCAAGGTTATATTAATGGAGGAAGTCTCACACCGCTTCAAAATCAAAGTGGGAGCAAGACAAGGAGATGGGTTGTCTTCCACTCCCCCCCCCCCCCCCTCTCACCATCCCCCTGAACTACCCTTCAGGAAGTGATACAAGAATGGCACAAACAGAAATCACTCCTGCAAATTGACAAAACAATCACTTTAGACAGAGGCAAGTTACTTACAGATTACTTAGCATTTGCAGATGATTTAGCAATATTAACTCAGACCAAAATCAGATAAACTCTTGAAGAAAGCAGCAGAAAAAGTCAGTCTCCAGATATATTTTGAAAAGATAGCGTACATGATCTGCAGCAAAAAAGCACCAAAACTCATGGAGACAAAATGTAGCAAAATAAAATGAGTTCCATAATTTAAATGTCTTGGTGAAACCACTCAAAAAAGGTATATCTCAGCACATAAAACTAAGACATTAAAATACAGTAATTTAACCAGAATGCCTCTATGGATCAGAAACACCAATATAGAACAGGAAAACAGACTTTGAAAACAGTGAGAAAAATGGATGCAAAATCACAAGAAAAATTTCAGGCCCAAACCTTGGGGATGCACAATATCGAATCAGAAACAATCAGGAAATCAAGCAATACACAAATATCCATAGTGATATTAGAAAATGCAGGTTAAGATTCTGTGGACATATTAAAAGAATGATCATAGACTTACAAAACAAATAGAAAATTTTTTCAATGAAAGAGGTAAAGCAAAAACAAACATGATGAATTGGGTTGGCAAGATCAAATTGATCCAAGATCGGGAGGAATTATATGAGAAGATCTCCAAAATTGTGAACTCTTCAGGTCCAAAATTCATGAATGGCAAGCTGACCAGGAAGAGAAACCAACCAATAATGTGGCTACAGTGTAGTCTGAAGGGAGAAAGGAAATGCACAGGAAGAGAATAAGGGGACAAAGGAAGGCAAATAACCATCTCTAGGCAGTTTGTGTAGTCTGAAAAGGTGTATTTACACATAATAAAAAAATATGTACCAGCTAGACATAAGATGTTTCAGGTATTTTTATAAATAAATAAGACAGTTTCATAAAAATTAAGGTTTATGGTGTGCGGTAAACTAATGATTCTTGTAACACTAATGCTTGTAAAGACTGTACTGAATTTTGAGAAGTATTATAGATTGCTGTAATTACTAGCTGTGGCATTAAGATGTGTGTGTATGACATTTCCAAAAGTCATCATACTGATGACTCCACTATAGATAAAAAGAAAGTACACACACACACACACACACACACACACACACACACACACACACACACACATATCTCTATAAATTATCAGCAAGATTTCCAGATCTGTCCCTGATGGTACCTTGGGGGACCAGCTTGGACGTCAGCTCCTCCTCAGTGTAAGTATCTAGGTTATCAAGAGGGCTTATACCACCAAGTTCTTTGTATGAGGGGTGTTCAATAAGTAATGCAACCCATTTTTTTGGTCTTGGTCAATTTCAGTCAAAAAATGTGGAATTTGTTCTGGGACATCATGGAATATTCCCACTCCAACCTCTGTACTTTCGTGAAGTTCCAATAGGTGGTGGCACCATATATAGCCTTCATAATGGCGTCTGCATTAGAGAGGCATTGAGTTTCTTTTGGTGGAAAACCAGAGCATTGCAGATATTCACAGGTGCTTTCAGAATATCTACGGATACTTGTCAGTGGAGAAAAGCACTGTGCTTCATTGGGCGAGATGTCTGTCATCATAACAAGGTCACACAAACCGAGTGCCTGCTGGCTACACACAGCTGTGAAATTGAAGGAATGACTTCAGAGTGTTCATCATGCAAACAAAATTCTCCTTCTCCATGAAAATGCAAGGTCCCACACAAGTCTGCACACCCAAGATGAGCTCACAAATCTTCATTGGACTGTTCTTCCTCATTGACCCTACAGCCTGGATCTTGCACCTTCCAATATCCATACGTTTGGCTCAAAGAAGGATGCATTCTGTGGGGAGCAGTACATGAATGTTGGGAGGTTATTGATGTGGCAAGGTGCTATTCTGACGTTGACTAGTAGAGCAGGGTATTGTGCTGGCATATAGGTGCTCTGGTAAGGTGGTGTAAAGCAGTGCTATTGAACAGAGATTATGTTGAGAAATAGGATTTTGTAGCCAAAAGACTGGAGAATAATGGTGTGTATTGGAATCATAAATAAAAATACCCAACTTTTGGAAAAAAATGTGTTGCATTACTTATTGAACACCTCTCGTAAATTTGACTTGATTTTGTAATCACTGAAATAACACTTCACATCCTCTCAACTTGTGAATTTTCATTTCCTTTACTATTCACCTTCTGCTTTGCTTGCTTTGTCAGGCAGTGTATTATTTGAGATGAATGATTTCCATCTTTTCAAAAAATGATAATTTTTTATTATATACAAACATCTGTCTTTAGCAGTAACTAATGTTACCCTGAAAATAGAAGTTTTTCATAAATTCCCATTTTATATATTTGCTTTCATTATTATCTGGTTCCTCCATGATTTTTCATAGAATAAAGTATCCTTAGATCCTCCTCGGTGCTCTGTATTGTCTTGGTAGCTCCATGTAGTACCTGTTGTGACACAGGGATGCCTGCTAAAGAACTCCATCTGCCATTCGCTGCTCAAGAATGAGTTCAGATACTATTTTTTTATTTTATTATTTGTCTGAGGTACTCCTTGGGTCATGTATGGCAGCTGGAGTTCTTTCAGAATCTCATTAACATAGAAATAACATATTTTGGGTCTTCTTTGGTTCCGTTTCATTATTATTAGAACTATAATGAAACTACTTGTACAAATGCTTGCTCATTTACATATGACTCAGAGAGTTTTGCAGCTCCATTGTTTACAATACAGTTTCAGAATTTAATTCACCTGAATTCTGTACCCTCACACAGTGGGTCAAATCTTTGTCGAGCCATCCATGTCTAGGTTTTTTATTGTTTCTCTAAATGCATGAAGAAAGATGATATGCCCACATACCATCTCCAATCTCACTCTGTCTGCTCTCATTAATTGTTTCTAATGACATTGTCATCAGTGGGACATTTTATCACAATCTTTCTGGTATAAAATTTTCTCTGTGTTCTTCAGCATCACATTCAGGTTGAAACTTTGCCATACTCCAAAACTAAACAATACATCAATATTGTTGACAATAATACCACCACACATGGATCACAGCATCAGCCTCAGCACTTGCTGCAGCCAAGCCAGGCTGACCCTGACTGATCTCTGCCAATTGTGATGTCATGGCCTCCACGTTGGACAGTGACTATCACACAAATGTGACAACCTTTCTGCACCTGGCAACCACACCCCCTACAACGCCATACCTGTATGGGGACAACTTAGCTGGTTTCACAGACAATTTGGTGACACTGCGCATAGGTGTCGCCTGCCTTGCACCTTGCACATGGTCCACAATAGGTGCACTGGACCATGGAGGATATTCAAGTTGCCTCATCTCACACCATGGCAATGAATAGTCTTCCATGCTGCTGCTGCAGAATGGCAGCAGACTTAACAATCTTTACCACTCATGCCAACAATATTATCCCATCAATTTGGGCCCTGACCATGAGTACTGCACTCTGACCATTCCTCTTTCATCACACGGTAGTTCTGCTATACAGCTCCATTTGATAAATGACTCTTTGATCATGGCTCTGAGTTTTTTACACTGGATCTAAATCTCAAAGATCTGTTCATATGTAACTTCCTCATTGCAGATGTCTGTGAACCTGTACTTGGTGCTGATGTCCTTTGATATTTCTGACTACTACCAGATTTGGTTAGCAGTACATTGATTCACCGAGACAGCACCTGGTCTATTGCCTGCATCAATACCCATGCCCTTCTGGCAGCAAACCATACCCTTGCCATGTTTCATTTGGACTACACACTGTGCCACATTTCATTGCATGATCATTGTCAGTATCTAAAAGACTGCATTACATCACTAGACAAAATCCCAACATGTCCAGTTACTACATTTTGAGATATGACTGGATTCCCTATAGCTACAGCTGGAAAATGATGCAACAAGCAATTCACAAGAATTTGGGGGAACTCACCACAGCATGGCATCAGCTACACATTTATTACACACAACACTCACCTCCACTCAATCACGATCACTTCATCATACCATCCCAACCTGGTCTTGACACTGTAATGGCAGTGTCTGAGCAAGTGCCTCTCTCAACACAACCTTCACTCATCAACAAGGTCAGTAACATGCCTCCTGCTGAAACTCCATGTGTTCCTGCTCTCCCAGTCTCTCCCCAGATGTTGTTTGCACATTGTGCTATCAGAAACAGAATGGTGCATAAGATTACCCTCATGCCAGGCTCTCCAGTCCACCACAGGCCATACAGATTATCAATGGACAAGCTCCACACCTCTAAGGCAGCAGCTGATAATCTCGTAAAAGCTGAGTTTTGAGATCTTCAGATGGCTCATGGGCTTCACCCACGAAAGATGAGAGACTGTACATTTATGTGGAGACTGCAGGCCCATTAATCCTCACATGATAATTGACAGTTACCCAATAACAAACATTCAGGATTTCACTTATTATCTCATGGGTGTTTCTGTTTCCAGTGTCCTTAATTGTAAGCAAGCGTATATGCAGATACCAATGAGTGTGGAAGATGTTTAAAAGACAGTGAGTATCGTGCACTTCAGCTTATTTGAGTTGCTGTTTTATGCCATATGGCCTTAAAAATCCAGATCAGATCAGTCAGTGATGTACTGATAGTATTTTGTTTAAGTCCTCTTTCTGCTACGCCAACCTTCACAACATCTTCATATTTTTCCCAGACAAAGGCATGTATGAATAGCATCTTAAACAAGTTTTTGACCTAATTGCTGATAACTGTGTCATGATTAACTAAGAAAAATGCCAACTTTGACAAACTGAGTTTATTTTTTTGAAAATGTCGTTTATACTGCTAGTATTTTCCTAGGCCACAGAGCACAGAATGCATCCATCAGCTGCCACTGCCACAGGATTTTCAAGAGTTATATTGGTTCCAAGGGATTATTAATTTCTATCACCATTACCTTCTGCAGGTAGCCACCATTCTGGCCCTGCTCACAGATGTCCTAGTGGACAATAATGCCTCTGGTATATGTAAGCTAGCTTGGACCTTCTACATGCAGCACATCTTTCACCAGCTTAAAGACTGCCTTGCACATACAATGACTGTGGCACACCAACTTCCTCACGCCCAACTCACTATTACATCTGATGTGACTGACTTCACTACTCAGGTAGTTCTCCAGCAGGAAATGGCAAATGTACAGCTACCACTTCAATGTTTCTTGCATAAACTGATAGCTTCGCAACATAAGTGATCCACCTGTGACTGTAAACTTTTAGTGGTTTATGAAGCAGTTTGCCTGCTCAGAGATGATGTGGAAGGCAGGCAGGCCACTAGTATTTAAATGGGCCACCAATTGCTACTGAAACAAAAATCTGTCAGAAGACATGTGCCGCCTGTGATTCCATCACCTGGACTCTATTGCACAGTTTACCACCGACGTTCACCAACTGAAAAGAGTGGACAACATTGTTGTAAATTGTCTGTCATGGATCAATGCCATCTCCACACAAATTGAATAATAAAGTTTGTGAAGGCACAGCTGCAGGACCAGTAACTATAACACATCCATCTCGCTAATAACCTAAAACTTCAACATCACTTGATTTTGGGTGCAACTAGACAGATCTTGTATGATGTGTCACAAAGCTAAACTAGCACCCTTGTCCCTCAGCTGCTTCAGAGAATTATATTCAACCAGTTGCATAACGTCCTGGTTTCCACCCAACAACATGCCTCATCACAGATTGCTTTGCATGGCCGAACATTACAAAAGATTGTAAAGAATGGACATGTGCACGCATGCCAAGCCAATGGGGTAAATTGGGGCACCACCTGAAACTGTCTCTTGGCCTGTTTGAGACTCCAAAAGGATGTTTCCAACTGTTTATTTCAATTTGGTAAGACCACTCCCCAAGTCCAATGGTTACTGATATATTCTTTTGGTCTTCGGCCATGTAACACAGTGAGTAGAGGCTGTACCTCTCAAAGACATCATGGAAGATTCAGCAGCCAGGGCTTTTGTTGATATGTGGATTTCTTGGCTTGGCTGCCTGGTGCCTATAAGCGCCAATCAAGGCTGGCCATTCAAATTGGCCCTTTTCAGTGAACTATGCAATTTTTGCAGCACTCATTAATATTGGACATCTGCCTACCACCCACTGAGAAATGGCCTCATCATATGGTGGCACTGCACCTTGAAAGTAGACTCATGTGCCGCAGAGGCCAGTGGACTGAAGCCCTGCCTTGGGTGCTCTTGGGTATGCACTTGACACATGAACATGACTTAGGGCTACTCTGCAGAGATCCTGTGTTGCGAAACACACCTATCACCAGCTGGTTTCGTATTGGTCATAGCCATAGATCTACCTCCCATCAACACGTGTCAAATTCCATATGGTGCACCTTCACGTCCTTCCTCCACAGCCTCACAGTGTGCCAAAAATCTTCATACACAAGGTGCTGACTGATGGTGATTTTGTTATGCTCTACAATGACATGATCCAGTTGGCAGCCAATGCACATGGGCCCACAAAAAGTGCTTAAATGAGGGGTACATACTTTCAAAATATTACTGAACAGCAATGATAAAACAGCTAAGCCTGTGTGGACACTGCACAATGACTTGTCTACTAACAATGCATCACTTCCCTTGTGCCAGCCTCTCCCACCTCCTGACAGCACACACCGATGCTCCCAACAATTTTGATGTATGCCTTAGTGTCCAAAATTTCCTATCAGATGACCTGAGCATAAAATTAGTTGACAATTTTCTGGTAGTCAAGAAGAAACACTTGGAAAGGCATTCCAAGGATGACTTCATCCCTGTCGCTTCACACATACCTGTAATCTGCTATACGATGTGCAGTCAGTCTCTGTTATGTCATGGCTATCACCGGATAGCTACCTCATTACCACTGCAACCAGAGTACCACATCCACTCAACATCTCTTCTGAGGATTCCAGCACTTCCACCCTGCTGGATGAACCCATGGGCTCCACTCTGACAACCGATGCCTATGATCAGTTTCACTAAGGCTGGACTTGATGACCTTCAGCACATCTTCTGGACTATCACCTCTACATGGTGACATGGAAACTGTTCCCAAGCATGGACATTCATGCTGGCATAAAAACCACCTTGAATGATATCTGCAATGTCTATGACCTCACAATGTCTCTCCTGTCACACAGGTGTCATGCTGTTTCAGCATCGTTGGATAACATCGGTACAGCAGTCATCTCTTAAAGTGCTCCACACTTCTGGGGCAGTGGGCATTGGGGGAGGGGGGGGGGGGGGTAGGAGGAGGAGGGGAGGGTGGAGAAGGAGGGACCTCTATGGGGCACCACAGAATATTAACCTCTCTGACTATCAACTATTCTCTCGTGCAGGTGATCTCTGAAACAGTGAGTGCACTTTAATTGGTTCTGTCCCTTCTACATCTACATAGATACTCCACAAGCCACTGTATGCTGCATGTCAGATGGAGCCATATGCCAGTACTTGTCATTTCCTTTCCTGTCCCACTAACAAATACAATGAGGGGAAAAAAACAGTCTGTATGCCTCCATAAGAGGCCTAATTTTTTGAATCTTATCTTCATGGTTCTTATGCACAATGTATATTGGCAGCAGTAGAATTGTTTGGCAGTCATCTTCAAATGCCAGTTCCCTAAATTTTCTCAGCAGTGCTTCTTGAAAAGTACATTGTCTTCCCCCCAGAGAATCCCAGTTGAGTCCCCGGAGTATCTCCGTAATACTTATGTGTTGTTAGAACCTACTGGTAACAAATCTAGCAGTCCACCACTAAATTGCTTCTATGTCTTCCTTCAACTCAACCTTGTGTGGATTTCAAACTCTCAAGCAGTAATCAAGAATAGGTTGCACCAGTGTCATATATCCAGTCTCATTTGCAGGTGAACCATTCTTTCCCAAAGTTCTCCCAATAAATCAGAGTTGACCATTCATCTTCCCTACCACAGTTTTCACATGTTCGTTCCAGCTCATTTTACTTTGCAAGTGTTATGCCCAGATATGTAATTTTGCGGGCCTCTCCTTTTACCTTTATTATATACTGGAATCACCTGCCCTTTTTTCCAGTCATTTGGGATTTTGTGCTGGGTGAGAATTCACAATAAATGCAAATGATTTAAGGAGCCAGTAACATAGAGTACTCTTTGAGAAACTGAACTGGGATTCCATCTGGACCTGGTGATTTATTTGCTTTCAAATCTTTCAGTTGTTTCTCTATGCCAGGTATGCTTATTACTATGTCATCCATAAGGCAGTCTGTCCAATGGTCGAGTGATGATATGTTTGTACAATTCACCTGTGTGGACAATTTTTCAAATGTGAAATTTAAAACTTCAGCTTTTGTTTTGCTGTCTTCAACTGCTACACCATACTGGTCAACAAGAGATTGAATGGAAGCCTAAGACCCACTTAGTGATTTTACATATGACCTGAATTTTCTCAGGTTCTCTGCTAGATCTTTTGCTGAGGTGTGACGGTGGTAACTGTTGTATACTTCATGCATAAATCTTTTCACAGATGCACAAATCTCTACTTATCTTGTTCTCATTTATATGTTCCCTTTTGAAATGAGAGTGCAACAGTCTCTGCTTCTTCGGCATTCACCAAATTTCATTATTAAACCATGGTGGCCTTTTCCATCCTTTATCCTTTACTAGGCACATAACTTTCACAGTTTACAATCTGCTTAAACTTTGCCCATAATTCCTTTACATCCATCTTAATGTAACTAAGTGATGTCAATGTCTTGTATTATGGTTATTTGTGCAATAAAGAGAGTGCTATCTCATATTCGGATGTGTTATCTCTCACCATGATCCTATCCCAGGGTAGGAGACTAGAGACATGACGACTCACCTCAGAATTCTGAGACATTTTTCCTATGGCATAATGATATTACTGCCATGTCAGTCTTCTGCTAACCATGTGAAAATGTTTTCTGTTCTTGGTAATAAGGTTATGAATAGGATGCTCACGCTAATATAAATTCAAGAGTGGTGTCAATAGAAAAACTATGGCCACAGTGGCACTAGTAGTGGCAGAGACAAAATGTTTTGCAATCCAATTGAGAAGGTCTGGTGAGCAGAGAGGCCAAACCACCAGACCATCTCAATTGATACATGTTGTTGTTGTTGTTGTTGTGCTCTTTAGTCCAGATATTGGTCTGATGCAGTTCTCAATGCTACTCTATCCTGTCCAAGCCTCTTCATCTCTGAGTAACTACTGCAATCTACATCCCTCTGAATCTGCTTAGTGTATTCGCCTCTTGGTCTCCCTCTACGATTTTTACCCTCCACTTTTCCCTCCAATACTAAATTGGTGATCCCTTTATGTCTCAGAATGTGTCCTACCAACTGATCCCTTCTTCTAGTCAAGTTGTGCTACAAATTCCTCTTCTCCCTAATTCTGTTCACTACCTCCTCATTGGTTATGTGATCTACTCATCTAACCTTCAGCATTCTTATGCAGGACCGTATTTTGAAAGCTTCTATTCTCTTCTTGTCTACACTGTTTATTGTCCATGTTTCACTTCCATACATGGCTACACTCCACAGAAATACTTTCAGAAAAGACTTCCTAACACTTAAATCTATACTCAATGTTAACAAATTTCTCTTCTTTGGAAACACTTTCCTTGCCACCAGTCTACATTTTATATCCTCTCTACTTCAACTATCATCAGTTATTTTGCTCCCCAAATAGCAAAACTCATTTATTACTTTAAGTGTCTCATTTCCAAATATAATTCCCTCAGCATCACCTGAATTAATTCAACTTCATTCCATTATCCTCGTTTCGCTTTTTTTGATGTTCATCTTATATCCTCCTTTCAAGGCACTCTCCATTCCATTCAACTGCTCTTCCAGGTCCTTTGCTGACAGAATTACAATGTTGTTGGCAAACATTAAAGATTTTATTTCTTCTTCATAGATTTTAATTCCTACTCCGAAGTTTTCTTTTGCTTCCTTTACTGCTTGCTCAATATATAGATTGAATAACATCAGGGATAGGCTTCAATGCTGTCTCACTCCCTTCTCAACCACTGCTTTCCTTTCATGCCCCTCGACTCTTATAACTGCCACCTGGTTTCTGTACAAATTGTAAATAGCCTTTCACTCCCTGTATTCCCTCCCACCTTCAGAATTTGAAAGAGAGTATTCTAGTTAACATAGTCAAAAGCTTTCTCTAAGTCTACAAATTCTAGAAACATAGGTTCGCCTTTCCTTAACCTGTCTTCTAAGATAAATCATAGGGTCAGTATTGCCTTGTGTGTTCCAAGATTTCTACAGAATCCAAACTGATCTTTCCCAAGGTCAGCTTCTACCAGTTTTTCCATTTGCTTGTAAAGAATTCATGTTAGTATTTTGCAACCACGACTTATTAAACTGACAGTTCAGTAATTTTCCCACCTGTCAACCCCTTCTTTATTTGGGATTGGAATTATCATATTCTTCTTGGAGTCTGAGGGTATTTTGCCTGCCTCATACATCTTGCACACCAGTTGGAAGAGTTTTGTCATGGTTGGCTCTCCCAAGGCTATCAGTAGTTCTAATGGAATGTTGTCTACTCCCAGAGCCAGGTTTCAACACAGCTCTTTCAGTGCTCTGTCAAATTCTTCACGCAGTACCATATCTCTCATTTAATCTTCATCTATGTCCTCTTCCATTTCCATAATATTGCCCTCAAGTACATCACCTAAGTACAGACCCTCTATATACTCCTTCCACTTTTTTGCTTTCCCTTCTTTGCATAGAACTGGTTTTCCTCCTGAGCTCTTGTTATTCATACAGGTGGTTCTCTATTCTCCAAAGGTCTCTTTAATTTTTCTGCAGGCAGTATCTATCTTACCACTAGTGATATGTGCTTCTGCATCCTTACATCTAGCCATCCCTGCTTAGCCATTTTGCACTTCCTCTCGACCTCATTGTTGAGGCATTTGTATTCCTTTTTGCCTGTTTCATTTACTGCATTTTTATATTTTCTCCTTTCATCAATTAAATTCAATACCTCTTCCGTTACCCAAGGATTTCTGCTAGCCCTCATCTTTTTACCTACTTGATCCTCTGCTGCCCTCACTATTTCATCTCTCAAAGCTATTCATTCTTCTTCTATGGTATTTCTTTCCCCTGTTCTTGTCAACTCTTCCCTCATGTACACTCTGAAACTCTCTACAACCTCTTGTTCTTTCAGTTTATCCTGGTCCCATAACCTTAAATTCCCACCTTTTTGCAGTTTCTTCAGTTTTAATCTACACTTTATAACCAACAAAATTGTGGTCCAAGTTCACATCTGCTGCTGGAAATGTTTTACAGTTTAAAACCTGGTTCCTAAACTATTTTTCATTCTCTTCCTTTTTCTACTATTGAATTCCAGTCCCCCATGACTATTAAATTTTTGTATTTCTTCACTATTTGAATAATTTTTTTTATCGTATCATACATTTCTTCAATCTCTTCATCATCTGCAGAGCTAGTTGTCATATAAACTTGTACCACTGTGGTAGGTGTAGACTTTGTGTCTATCTTGGTTACAATAATGCATTCACTGTGCTGTTCATATTAGTTTATGCATGTTCCTATTTTTTATTCATGATTAAACCTACTCCTGCATTACCGTTATTTGACTTTGTATTTACAACGCTGTATTCAGCTGACCGAAAGACTTGTTCTTCCTGCCACTGAACTTCACTAATTCCCACTATATTTAACTTTAACCTGTCCATTTCCCTTTTTATATTTTCTGATCTACAAGCTCAATTAAGGGATCTGTCATTTCATGCTCCAATTCATTGAGTGCCAGTTTTGTTTCTGATTGATACATAGAGAATGAAATGTTAGGGTAAGGTGCTGTCACATGGTGCAGAAACCACAGTTATTGCCTGGACAGGTAATGTTCTCCAGTAGGATGCAGAAAATGGAGATACACAGCACCTGTTAATGTGTTTGATAAAGTGTATGAGCCTATGACTCTGCCACCAATTCCTGCCCATACATTCATCCCAAAGTGACCCTGGTGCCTCACCTTTATGATTGCTTGGGGATTTGCCTCTGCCCACATGTGTGTATTGTGGTATGCCATTCCTTGTGAATCTTACCTCATCTGTAGATAATATAGTGGATATGAATTGCAGGCATTCAGTGGCCCATATCTGAACAAGTATTGGTTTCCAGACATATCATTGTAGGAACTTTTCTTCTTATTTTGACCACTACTACCACCTGTATGAATATGTGGCACTTTTTTTTTTTAAAAAAAACCTCTATAACATAACAGGTTACACCAAGCCAAACCACCCAATCAATAGTGATTTAATATTAATAGAGTGAGCATATTTTTTAAATATAAATGGACTACTTGTTACTCCACTACTAACACAATTAATTTTCTGTCACCTTTGGAGGTATAGACTGATTGAAGTGTGCATCAGTAGGGAAGTATATATTGTAGACCACTACAATTTAACATATCTGTTAACACTATGTGCTTACAAAGGTGACAAATGAAGATCTTATATAGTTAGCAAGAAACCCATTATTCTAGGGATAAAAACTGTCTTCTTTTCAGTTTATCGGTTCAGCTCACTGTGAATCTGCTACTGTTTCCTTGGCAGAGTATTGGGTACACTGATAAATATCAAAGAATCATAAACAGCTATGTGCCTAGAAAAAGGTCTGTTTCTAATTGATACAGTTGATTATTATGCTAGCCTAGCATAAGGTATTTCGGATTTCCAAATCTACAAAGATGTTTTACTTTTGACTACGATATTTCTGACTTCACTGTGATATTTCTACAGTGAGCAGATTAAAAATCTTCAGAGAATGGAAATGATTTTTGTATCTTCTGTTATGGTTGTGTTCACCAGTTGATTTAAAATTGATTTTTTATTATTAAATATTAATGCCACTAAAAGGTAAATTTGCTGGGAAGCTGGGTGAAGGAATTTCCAGCTGTTTTTAAATAGGCTTATGTGAGGTCTGTACTATAACCTACTTTATGCTTTATAGTTACTGCTTGTACTGTATGCTATTTACTTTAGCTGTATTTCACTGGAAGATAATTCCATAAAACAACAGAAAGTGCTAACATGTAAAATGTGATAATATTTTTCTCTGCATATCAATAACAGAGAGCTATTTCTAAGTGTAAAACATTCTGAAATAAATTTCCTGATCAATACTTGTGTTGCAGATATAAGTAATTTTTGTAGAGAGTTGTTTACCTTAACAAGTCACATGATACTGCAATTTTCACTGATGAATTGTCATGCAACAATCTTGAACAAACTTTGAACGAAGTTCTCACTGAAATTTTAAACTGGTTTTCTTCAAATGGTCTCTCAGTCAATGCATATAAAATCCATTGTATGAGACACTATACACCACAAATAAATTTTGAACAAATTAATACAGTGTCCCCAACCAATACAAAAAGCTGAGGATACAAAATTGCTGTGTGCATTTATAGACTGCAACTTTAATTGGTCTGCCCACATTCTTCAACTTTTTGAAAGCAATATTTTCACTTAGAAGAAGGTGTAATTAGATGAATGATGAACAATAACTTCACTTAACAAAGGTTTATTCAGCACTTGTACATACAGGCGCATGGAGTGAACTGCCTCCAGCCAGAACACATATGGTATATACAGTGTCTCCCATTTATCTTGACCACCCTAAATAACTGTTTGTCCAGATGCAAATTACAAAATGTTTCAAGGAAATGTTCTTTAGCCATAAGGGGGGACATCAATCAGCATGATTGCCTTCATTGTAGATTTGTTTTTTTTACAAAGATATGAACAGCAGTATGACTTTTTTAAATGGCACCCTGTATTTTTCATTTGGAAATTCATTTCCTCTCCTAAAGACCTAATCAAAAATGTATCACAGTGTACCATTCACTGAAACACAATGTTATTAATTACATAACGCATCATTGACTTTGAGCCCAGGATCACAAACTCATCCACTTGCTGGAGTTATCAGAAAATAAATGAAAACCAAGTAAAAACATAACACAAAATTGACTTTGACTCTGCTGTACCATTTCCTAGGAGTAGAACATTCAAAGGTGCTCAGAGTGGTGACCCTGGACACTGATACACTGGTGCACTCGTTGAATGAAAGAATTATGTACTGCTTCCTGCTGAAGAGAATTACAAGCAAGCACGATAAGTTGCTGCATGTCCTCTGGAGTTGTTGGAATATTACAATAGACATCGTCTTTAATGCATCTCCAAAGAAAAAAGTCCAGAGGATTTAAATCAGGAGACCTACCAGGCCAAGTAACTGTTCCTCCTCGACCAATCCATCTGGCAGGATACCTTTGGTTCAGAACACGACGTGCATGCAAGGCATTATGTGCTGGACATCCATCATATTGATACCACATAAGCATTCTGGTTCTTAGCAGCACTTCATCCAGAAAAGGAGGAAGAATTCATCTGAGGAAGTTGGCATATACTGTGCCATTTAGACTACCGTTGATGAAATAAGGGCCAATAGTTGTAGTACCAAACATCCCACGCCAGACGTTAACTCTCCATTGATGCTGATGTTCCACCTATCTAAGCCATGTGCCCACTGACAGAACTGTACACAGTTCTGGAAATTATTCCCATGCAATTCCTGATGTAGGTGTACATAGTAAGGATGGATCCCGTGACATGTAAGAATACGATCTACACTGGTTTTAGGAATGCCAATCTTGTGTTCAAGCTGTTGTGTGCTCACATGTTAATTCATAGCAGTGGAAGTGAGAACATTAACTTTGGCAGCTTTGTCTGGGTGAGTGCTATCACAATTGCATTTTCGTGGGTTGATACTTCCCATTTCCTGAAGCGTTGCAACAAGACAAGAAAATATCCATCGGGAAGGTGGGTTTTTGTCAGGATATCGCTCTCTGTACAGTTCTGCTGCCTGCGTAGCATTTAGCCTACCATCAACAACAACAACAAGAAAAGAAATGTTCTGTTGATGCAGTTTGTAGGAAGGACAGCTTTTACTGTATGCCTACTCTAATCAACAGTATTTAAAAGGACTTCACTACTGTACTAAATGTATCCATACATAAGAAAACAGTAATGCAGTTACTGTTCTGCTAACTTACATTCCCCATAGATGAGTAGCATTTCTATCTTCTCTTTGTTGGTGTACATTCTACTCACACAACTCTTCAACTGATGATGGTTGATGGAACGACAGGTGTCCATTCTATTTATGTTTACATTTGTCCTCTGTCAATGTCAGCACGTGGATGTGTTCCATTACCCTGAGTACCTGCACTAAGTGCTGGGAGCATCAACGTCAATGTTGTGTTATGTAATTAATAACATTGTGTTTCAGTGAATGGTACACTGTGATACATTTTTGAATAGGTCTTTAGGAGAGGAAATGAATTACCGAATAAAAAATACAGGGTGCCATTTAAAAAAGTCATACCGCTGTTCATATCTTTGTAAAAAACAAAGCTACAATGAAGGCAATCATGCTGATTGATGTTACCCTGATGGCTGAAGAACATTTGCTTGAAACATTTTGTAATTTGCATCTGGACAAACAGTTATTTAGGGTGGTCAAGATACAGTAAATGGGACACCATGTACACAGTTACAGAACATTCCAGTACAATTATTCTTGACATTTGTCGATACTTCTAGAATGTACTCAAACTGAATATAGAAATTAGAATGTTACAGTTCAGGTGAGTGTTGAACTCATGACCCTCCATGCAACAGTTAGTATCATAACCACTACACCACGGTGATTGTGCTACTCAGCTTCTTCTGTGACAATATTTGCACTAAGTATTATTGGTTCTGTGCCTGAAGTGGATACCACAAAGGCTTACTACTTTGGCTATTTTCATTCATTAATGTCATATGGTATCATATTCTGGTGGAACCAACCTCTCGCAAACAAAAATTTTGCTGAGGGAAAAAAAGGTTATCAGAATAGTGAGTGGTGTCCATCATAGACACTTTTGCAGGTACTTATTTCAAAGGATGGGGATCCTTAACATCTCACAGTATATAATTTCCTTGTTGACATCTGTAATAAGGTGTAAATGGATAGATAAAAAATCTACTCACCAAGTGGCTGCAGGAGAACACACACACAAAAAGATTTAACTTTTACAAGCTTTGGAGCCAGTGGCTCCTTCTTCTGCCAGAGGAGTTTAATGGGAAGAAGGAGATGTGAAGGAAAGGGACTGGAGAGGTTTTGGGGAAATGTCCCAGTTCAGAAAAGTCACCCAGAACCCAGGGGAGACTTACTGGATGGGATGAGAAGGAAAGACTGATTGTTGGGGACTGTACTGGGCAAGATTTGAAAACCTGAGAGCTTCAAGATGGAAGACAGGATAATATGGAAGACAGAGATTACTACTAAAGCATTATGCATGAGTTAATAAGAGTGAAAAGCTAAGTGCATTGAATGTAACAGAGGTGGGAAGGGGGACTACGAAAAATAGACAGGCCAGAAAATGAAAGATGTAGAAAACTAAAATGGCATGAAAAAGGAGTAGTCACTGTGAAGAATTGCTGAGATGGAAGGAATTAATGTAAATTAAGCCCAGGCTGGTGTCAAGAACCAAGGACGTATTGTAGCACTAGTTTCCACCTGCGGAGTTCTGAGAAAGTGGTGTCTGAGAGAAGAATCCAGAAGACATTGTGGTGAAATAGGCACTGAGGTCATGAATGTCATGTTGTAGAGCATGCTTTGCAACAGGATGTTTTGTGTTGCCATATACACCCTCTGCCTATGCCCATTTATCCTGGCTAGTAACTGGATGGTAGTCATGCCGATGTAAAAGGTTGAACAGCGTTTACATAACAGCTGGCCATTTCACAGGTTGCTCTCCCTTTTAATAGTATATGTTTTGCCAGTTACAGGGCTGGAACAGGTGGTGGTAGGAGGGTGCACAGGACAAGTCTTGCAGTGGAGATGGTCACAGGGGTAGGAGCCATAGGGTAGGGAAATTGTTGCAGAAGGAGACTCGGTCTGACGAGGATATTGTGGAGATTGGGAGGGTGACAAAAAGCTATTCTAAGTGTGTTGAATAAAATCTCAGACAAAATTGATCTCATTTCAGGGCATTATTTTAGGAAGTCAAGACCTTGTCTAAGTAGCTGATTGATACATTCGAGATCAGGATAATACTGGGTGACAAGTGGTATGCTCCGAAGTTGTTTTTTGGAGGCATCAGCAGTACCAGGATTGGATGTGATGGCCCAGGAAATCTACTTTTGAGCTAGGCTGTTGGAATAACTATGTCCAGTGAAGGCTGAGGTGAGAGTGGTGGTGTATTGCTGCAAACAGTCTGCATCACAACAAATACATTTGCCTCAAATGCCGAGGCTGTATGGGAGGGAACATTTGATATGGAAGGGATGGCAACTGTCAAAATGTAAGTATAATTGTTTGTTAGTAGGTTTATTGTGCACGAAGTGTGTACGGCCTTCAGTGAGGATGAGATCAACATGAAGGAAAGTGGCATGGGATATGGAATAGGACCATGTGAAATTTAATTGGAAGAAAGTATTTAGAGAGTCCAGGAATTTTAACAGTTGAGCCTCACCATGAGTCCATATGGCAAACCAAACCAGGGGCTGAAGGCTTATGGATCCCAGCAAAGCCCCCTCCAAGTGACCCATGAAAAGGTTGGTGTGGGAAGGAGTCATCCTGATTCTTTTGCATGTCTGCCCCTCAAAGGTGAAAGTAAGTATGAAGTTGATTAAGGTGAGCAAGGAGGATGTCATAGATCTAGAATCAGGTGGGTGTTAACTAAGTGGCAGACAGACCGTATGAGGGGGGATGTCGGTATAAAGAGAGATGGCATCACGGGTGACAAACAAGGTGTGTGGTAGGAGTGGGATGGGCATGGATTTCAGACAATCTAGGAAATGGTTGGTATCTTTAACACAGGAGGGAAGTCTTTGTACTATGGGTTGCAGATGTTGGTCACCTAAGGCAGATATATGTTTGGTGAGTGCTTTGAAACCGGCAACTATAGGATGGCCAGCATGATTGGGTTTGTGGATCTTAGGAAGAAGGTAAAAGGTGGGAGTGTGTGGTTTGAGATGGGTAAGGAGCTCTGTGGATTGAGGTATAAGTCCTTGTGAGGCACCTGAGTTTACAAGAAAGGGCTGTAGGTCAGTTTGTATCCCATGGATGTGATCCTGTTGGCAGATGATTTACACAGATGTGTCAGACAGGTGGCATATTGCCTCACTTAAATATTCCAGTTGGTCAAGTACCACAGAGGTTGTTACCTCGTTTGCTAGGTGGATAATGATGGACTCATCAATTTTGGGGGACAAAGAGCCTGGAGTTCTGCAGAGGACAGGTTAGGGTCATGCTGTAGCGATCTGAGGAAGGATTGTGAAGCAGTGCTAGATGTGACAAATCCCTGGATGGCTTTTAAGGGACGATTTTGAGTTGTTGGTGGTGGATCAAGTTGGGATCATACTTGGGACTGTTCGAAGTAGGGTTTAATGTCAGCTTTGCTGCTGGAAGATTTTGGGATTTCGTCGCCCTCCCAATCTCCGCATTATCCTTGTCAGACCTTATGCTCCTTCTGGCCTCATCTCCCTATCCTCTGGCTACCACCCCTGTGACCATCCCCGCTGCAAGTCTTGTCATATGCACCCTCCTACCACCACCTATTCAAGCCATGTAACTGGCAAAACATATACTATGAAAGGGATAGCCACCAGTGAAACGACACATGTCATATACTAGCTGTTATCTAAACACTGTTCGGCCTTTTACATTGGCATGACTACCACCAAGTTATCAGTTTAGATGAATGGGCACAGGCAGAGGGTGTCTACCAACAACACACAATATCCTGTTGCAGAGCATGCTCTACAACATGACAGTCATGATCTCAGTGTCTCTGAATTCTTCCCCCAGACACCAGTTCTCAGAATTCTGCTGGTGGGAACTAGCACTACAACATGCTCTTGGTTCCCATCACTCTTCTGACCTTAATTTACATTAATTCCTTTCCAGTTTTCAGTTTTTCTTCACAGTAACTACTCCTTTTCCACTTCATTTTAGTTTTCTGCATCTTTCATTTTATGACCTGTCTATTTTTCATCGTCCCCCTCCCCACCTCTGTTACGTACAATGCTATAAAATGCACTTAGCTTCTCACTCTTATTAACTCATGCACAATGTTTCAGTAGTAATCTCTGTCTTCCATATTACCATCTTCCACCTTGAAGTTTTCAGGTCTTCAAATCTTGCCTGGCGCATTCTCCAACAATCAGTCATTCCTTCTCATCCCATCTGGTAAGTCACTCCTGAAACAGGGTTCTGGGTGAATTTTCTGAGGTGTGACATTTTCCCTAAACTTCTCCAGTCCTTTTCCTCCACCCCTTTTCCTTCCTCTTTAACTCTTCTGCCACAAGGAGCCACTGGCTCTGAAAACTTGTAAAAGTTAAACTTTTTTTGTGTGTGTTTTCCTGCAGCTCTTCAGTGACTAGATGTTTTATCTATCTGTTTACACTATTTTGTATGTAATAACTTTTTTTCTGTACAAAGCAATAGCAAATATTGTTACTACAACACCAGAACAAAAAACAGCCTGCACATTGAATTGAAAAGTCTAAATCTGGTTTAAAAATGGGTTTATTACCCCAGCATTAATCTGTTCAACACACTCCCACTGCATATCAAATCCCTTCATAAATAACTGCAGAAATCCAAACAAATTCTGAAGACTATATAACAGAGAAATCATTTTATACAGTTAATGGTTTTATGAGATGAAATGAATTCTACCACTGAACTTGGAATTGTTGTACAAATATTTTTAATTAATTTTGTTTATTGCCTGATCATTCTACAGCATAACACAATTTTCTGTTAATTGGATATATATTCTTAATTTGATATCTTATTTACATTATATCTTTTATTGTACTTACCTAAGTTACATCTAACCTCTGTGCAGTTTGACACATTCCTTATCATTGTGATTCATAAGGTACCTGGATCCATTGAACATGGAATAAATAAATAATTTGGCAATGTTCGGATTTCATTTTAGCTTGTCTTCAATACAAATACAAATGTTTGTTTTTAATCATTTGCTCTATGAATTGAAATAAATGATATATGCTTCAATGGGCTTTCAATGGGCACATAATCAAAGAATCTTATAAATGAGTTTTGCATTCCTCTCTCTGCCAAAGCTAGTTTCACAAGTGGGAAGAGTAGATCATTTTTCCCTCTAGTATTGTATTTGTGAATATCTCTATAACTCTTAAACTGCAGTGGTCTGTTGACAACAAATTTCATGAGTTAATAAATGTTCTGTGAAGCTGTAATTTGTTATTGTGGTCTTCCATCCTAAAACTGGTTTTACACAAATCTCCATGCTAGTCTATTCTGTGCAAGCCTCTTCATCTGTGCTTAACTACTGCAATCTACAGAAAGACAAAAATTATGGAATCACCTAAAAACACAACATATTACCATGCATAATATGGTGCAGGAAAACTGTTGGCATTTGAAAGAGCTTCCAGTCATCTCAGAATGAATAAATACGAGTAGCAAGTTAGGGTAACAATGATACAGGTGGATAGCAATCACTCACTCTTTTCTCCAAGGCAGACCACAAAGGCTCAGTACTATTGAGATCTGGAGCCTGTGGTGGCCAGGGGAGATCCAATCCATCCTCATGGTAACAAAACCAGTCCTGGAGGATGTGAGCTGTGTGAACAATGGCACTGTCATCTTGGAATACAGAATCACCATTGTACCATGGGATGGGCCTGGTCATACAAAATGGTTACATAATACTTCATAGTAATGCAGCCTTGCAGAGTAACTACAGGGCCCAAGGAATACCATGATATTACTGCCCAAATATTCACCATAACCCACCATATTCTGCTATTGGGGTGTAAACTCAACCAGAAGCTGGAAACAGAGTTAAAAAAGACTCATCTGACAAGTAACAATCTTCCATTGCTCCATAGTCCAGGTTTCACGGCTTCAACACCATGTTTTTTTTGTTAAGAGCATTTGCATCACTGACGATTGATTTTGGAATACCAGCTCACTGTGGAATTACCTGCTTATGGAGCTCCCTTCATGTTGTTTTCATGCTAACAGTATTTGCAAATGTGACATCAGTTCTTCACTGACTTTCGCTACTGCCGCTGTCTTATTTTTTCGGTCAGAATTCTCTTCAATGACAATTTGTGTTGTGACTTAGCAGACGATGACTTTTTTTTTGCATTCCCTAATGCAGTATAAACACTTTGGCTGGCATTGTTATGGAAGAGCACAACTGCCATTAGCAGTCAGATACAATTTTGGAACCTGCAGGCTTGGTTAACATCTGCATTTACGTTAAAGCATGCATTTCACATGGTGTTTCCATATTTCTGTCTATCCACTGCATATACATTTGACATCAGTGAATGAAAATATGCAGAATATGTTAACTTACCGATTTCTATATCCCCTAAGTTAGCAACTATTACGAAGGTAATAGTAGCTGAACTGAAACATTGTATGTCTACTGTAGGGTTTCTCCAATTTACCCTATTGTCATTATGCACATCAAAGAATGTAGAACTTTTTACCCTGTTTATTATTTTTGTTGGTAAACTATATTAATATTATGAGAGTCATTTTTGACAGTGCAAAGCTGAGTGAGCTACGTTTCTGTAAAATTTGAAGCTAGTCCATTTAAGCAAGAGCAAAATAGTTTTTGTTGATTCAATAAATTATGCAGCACCTTCACATGATAGAGTATATCATTTCTGAACAAAGCTAGTTAACATTTTAGCAAAAACACCATTTATTAATTTCCCTGAGCATGCTTCTTTGTGGGGCTTGACAGCAACACTCATGCCATTTGCAAAAACGACTAATTTTCACTTCCAATTTTTGACAATATAATGTGACTGGATAGATTAAAAAACTACTCACCAAGTAGCAGTAGGACTACACACAAATAAAAAAAAGAAGTTTTACTTATGCAAGCTTTGAGCCAGTGGCTCCTTCTTCTGGCAGAAAGGTTGAAGGGGAAGGAAGTGGGGTAAAGGGAAAGAAACTAGAGAGGTTTAGGAAAAGGGGTTAGAGTTGGAAAAGTCATACAGCACCCTCGGTCACAGGAGACTTACAGTATGGGATGAGAAGGGAAAGATTGATTGTTGGGGACTGCACTGCATGATAACTAAAAACATGAGGGCTTAAAGGTGGAAGACAGGATAATGTCCAACACAGGGATTACTACTAAAACATTGTGCATGAGTTAGTAAAAGTGAAAAGCTAAGTGCGTTATATGTAACAGAGGTGGAAGGGGGATGGCGAAAAATAGACAGACCAGAAAATGAAAGATGTAGAAAATTAAAACAGAGTGAAGAAAGGAGTAGTTACTGTGTAGAAATGCTGAGACGGAAGGAATTAATGAAAATTAAGGCCAGTTGGGTGTCGAGAACCAAGGATATGATGTAGCGCTAACTCGCACCTGTGAAGTTCTGAGAAACTGGTGTCTGGTGGTGGTGAAACAGGCACCTAGGTCATGACTGTCATGTTATAGAGCATGCTCTGCAATAAGATATTGTGTGTTGCTGGTATACACCCGCTGCCTCTGTCCGGTCATCCTAACTGATAAGTTGGTGGTAGTCATGCCAATATAAAATACTGAACAGTGTTTACATAACAGCTGATATATGACGTGTCATTTCACAGGTGCTCTCTCTATGATAGTGTGTGTTTTGACAGTTACAGGGCTGGCATAGTGGTGGTAAGTGCATAAGTCAAATCTTGCGGTGGGTACAGTCACAGGGGTAGGAACCATAGGGTGTGACAATGGGTGCAAAAGGAGCATTGGATCTGAGAAGGATGTTGCTAGGATTGGGAGGGTGATGAAACACTATTCTAGGTGTGGTTGGCAAACTCTCAGACAGAATGGATCTCATTTCAGGGCATGATTTTAGGAAGTCATGGCCTTGACGAAGTAGATGAGTAATACATTCACAACCAGGATAACACTGAGTGGCAAGTGATGTGCCCCAAAGTTGTTTTTTGGAGGGATCAGCAGTACCAGCCTATGGCTCCTACCCCTGTGACCGTCCCCACATCAAGATTTGCCTTGTGCACCCTCCTACCACCACATACACCAGACCAGTAGCTAGCAAAACATATACTATCAAAGAGAGAGAGCCACCAGTGAAACGACATGTCATAAACCAGCTGTTACGTAAACACTGTTCAGCCTCATGACTACCACCAAGTTATGAGTTAAGGATGAATGGGAACAGGCAGAGGGTGTACACAGGGAACACGGAATAACCTGTTGCAGAGCATGCTCTACAACATGACAGTTGTGACCTTGGTTCCTGTTTCAAGAGACACACCATCTGGGTTCTTCCCCAAGACACCAGTATCTCAGAACCCAGCAGGTGGGAACTAGCACGACAACATGTCCTTGGTTCTTGACACGCACCTGGCCTTAGTTTACATTAATTTCTTCTGCATTTCTTCAGAGCAGCTTCTCGTTTCTTCACTCCGTTTTAGTTTTCAACAACTTTCATTTTCTAACATGCTATTTTTCGCCTCCCCTTTCCCACTTGTTACATACAATGCATTTAGCTTTTTGCTCTTATTAACTCGTACATGAGGTTTTAGCAGTAATCTCTGTCTTGTATATTACCCTGTCTTCCACCTTTAAGCTCTCAGATTTTCAAATCTTGTTCGGTGCAGCCCCCAACAGTCAGTCTTGAACTTTGTGTGCAACATTCATTGTGATTTGTTTCTATTACTCAGTTATCCTAAACATAACTTTCTGCATCTTGTGTCTTACACAGAACTAACCCAGGAATTTGCTGGACCATGTATCCCACATAAGCTTAATTTTTCAAATAGAATATTATGACTCACTCAGTCAAATGCCATTGATACATCACAGAAGATCCCAACTGGTGATATTTTATAATTTGAAAATTTTATTATGTGCTCAGTAAAGATATACACAGATTTTCTAATAGAACAGCCCTTTTGAAATCCAAACTGTGTTTGATTAAGTATCCATTTACTACTCAGATGTGAGAACCACTGAGTTCATTATCATCTCAAAATTTTTGCAAATGATATCAGAAGTAAGACTGGCCAGTGTATACATCTGTGGAGTCACCTTTCTTATAGAGTGGCCTAATAACTGATAATTTTAATGTGTCTGGAAAAAAAAATAATCAGAACTAACGATGTATTACATACGTGACAAAAAATAAATTAAACAGCGACAACCATTTACTTTCTCATTGGAGATTTCATAAACTGTACAGAAACTTTTCCTTTTTAGGTTTATGTTGATCTTATTTCCAACGGGGATGAGTGACAAATATCCATTACACTAAATCTCCCCTCATTTGATTCTTCAGAGTACTGGTTTGCTACCACTTCTGAAATGGTCTCACATCTTTTTTAAAATGAAATCAATAAAAATAACTGCTGCACTTACTCTTCTACAATGTTCCCATTCTATTGATTAGAAATAGTTTCATCTTCTAAGGCTACTAACCTAGACTCTCTTTAAACAATATTCCATTTGAATGTCTTTTACTGTTTGACATCCCAATTCCTAACAAGATATGCATATTTCAATCCCTTTACTATTTTTCATAAAATGTTGCAACACTGTTTATAACATGAAAGTACTTAAGGATTCTTACTTGTTCCGGATATTTTGACAATTTCCCATTTTTGATCTGTGAGGCACTTAAATGCCTGTACTGATCCAAGGTTTCATATAAGACTTCCTATTAATGAATTTTTTAAAAGAACGGGCGGGGGTGTTGCTTACAAACTAATAAGAAAATGTTGAATTTAGAGCCGGCTTTAGGCTCTATTTTATCATTAATGACCCTGACTGCTGTCACTGAATGATTCTGAACTGCATACATAGTTATGTACTATGACTAAGGGTTTATCATAATCTAACATTCCACTTACTACAGGACAGGTAGGTGTTTAACTTCTGCTTATTTACAAATACATTATCAATGTTCTACATATTGAGCTAGTTAAGGACGAGAATTTATAAATGATACTAAACTGTATGTTGCTAATAACAACTCAAAAGGCATCAACATTTTTCATGGATATTTCTCAGTTTCGCAGCGAGGACATGTATACTTTAACAATCACAAATGCTATATTGTTCAATATTAACTCACAAGCAAATGCTTAATGTATTTTGGCCTGTACACAATCTACTTGTTTTTATATTTTTGAATTTATGTTTTAATGAAAGTGACAACACTTTGTAATCTTAAGTTCTTGGATCTCTAAGAATGAAGTAGTGTTTGGGAGACCATATCTATGGGCTCAGCTTTTGGTATCTGTTCTTATCTTGCATTCAAATGTAGGAAAAGTCATTAAACTTGGTGGACAATTATTTCAATGTGTCATTTTTTTATGCCACTGCCATGGTCTATAGAATTAATTTTAAATATGTGGCAATGTCTTTTTCTTTATTAATAAAGTTCCAAATTGCTATGTTTTGTCACCTCTCACAAACACACAAGACTGGAAGATTTTACAGCACTGAAAGCAGTTGGGTCCAAACAAAAGTTGACAGCTGTTGCCTATGCACTTGCCCCTGTTGAATGTAAATGCTTTTTGACTAGAAATGAAGTGAAGAGGTTCTGCTTGTGCATTAGCCAGCACAAATCTTCCACGTGTAAAAAGCCAAAGTCCTTTACAGTGTTTGCAACAAATGCACTATGAACTATGTGACATTTACAAGCCTTCAACTACAAGCAAGGGAAATGTAAGACAATATTTTCACACATTTAGAGTAGGCTGCACTAATCCTCATGACTGGGAGACGAGTGATATTCGGTAACCATTACTGATATTGATTATGAAAGAGGGTTCTTGTACCAATGTGAACCCTCAGCAGCAAGCCAACAAACTATTCATAAAGCCATTAAATTAAAGAACAATCTGCATAAAAAATCAAGCCAATTGTGTTTTGAGAGCAGAGAGATGTGGTCTTGCCAGATTTACAGAAACCAGCAACATGAATAGCATCTGAGGAGAACTAGTAAACATACGCCATGGCAACATGGGAAACCTCTCTCTACCTCTAATGATTCACGACAATGCATGCTCACAGACTGTCACTCATGATACATATGTGATCCAAACTTTGGGAACTTTTGAGGAGTAAGACCTTCTGAAAATTTCAGTTCTGTATTGGCTGAAACCCTAAACAGAATCATAAGCAAAGGTAAAAAAGACTTGTTCCATGAGGGTAAATGCTTTCAGAATAATCGTACCTATGCAGAAAAATGGACAGAGAATGTTTATCCCTTAACAGTTTTTTGATCTGTGTTCTTTTTAGACCAATCAGGTCTTAATTTTGAAAGGAGTCTCAAGTAGTGGACAGGGTCACCAAGAACTGAGAGACAAGATTACACACATTGCGGAAAAAAGAAGCATACAAAAGATATAAAGATTTAAGGTAGTACAATAATACGAAATTGCATTCACATTGAAACAGGTTAAAAGTGAATTTATTTCTGTATGAACTTTCAATACTCTATGGTGTAGGTGCATATACAAGTCTACACTACAAGGCTTCTTGCGAGAGTTTTTAACAGAATAACGTTTAGACTGATTTCAGATGTAAAGAACATTTTGTGGACTGAATGATGCTATGTCAATTATATCCACAAGCCAGTCAAGAGACCACCAAATCTTCTACAAATACAAGAAACATTCACCACAAAATTGGCAAGGCGATCAATCACTTTTGTTTTATCTGACATTAAATTCAGTGGAGGCAAAGCATTTCTCACTTAAATTGATGAAATAACACAAACTGGACCTTCAAATAAAGCTATTGCTGTTTGCCTTAACAAATTTGTGAACACTATTCAAATATAAACTCTGGTGGTGATGACTCTCTTTGATAGCAGTCAAGCAAAGTGCTATATCCCATCAATTTATGAAGGAAGAGATGTACAGTACATAAAGAGTGAATACATATATATTCAATTTGTCTAAAACATGTTTGGATTTTTATAAATTTTTAGCTCCCAAACATTTATTTGATCACATCATGAGTACATAAACTTACACAGTTCAACATAAGTGCTGAAAGGCAAAGAATTACATGTCTTTCATGTTTCAGTTTAGTATTAATACTATAACATTTACTTGAAAGAATAATAGAAATAAAGGGACATATCCGAGGACGTTGGAATTCCATTTTATCAGAAAGGTCAATATTTAAATGACGTACATCTTACGACCATTTACAGACAATGCATATGTCCTCATTCTATTTAACCTGTAATCCTAAACTAAGCTATCACAGTGAATCATGTACAGGCTGTGATATGGTGTATCAGACCAGACAACAGATTCTTTTGCATAACAATAACAAGACTTTTATGTAAAGAAGGAAACGTTTATAAGGATATTTCTGCAGAATTTACAATTCTTATTGTATGTATTGCTGGTGTTAACTGAGGAAGGTTTTTGAGAAGGCGGTTCACGTAATAAGCTTTGAGTGTAATATGGAGAAAGAGGATTAGAGGAAACACATTAAAAACAAAGAGAATGATTTTCCAACACATAAGATAATTATTTGATAGCAAATACAAAATTATTTGTTTACAGTGATACGTGTATGGAAACATGTGAAACTCTAATTAAATGAATAGTTGTGTTATTACCAGTTTTTAAAGCAACATAAGCAAAATGACTTGTGCAGTAAAGAATAGGTGAAATGATGATAAACTAGATTAAGTATTGGAGAGAAACTAATTCCAGTAGCTTGACAAAGCACAGACCATCATCGTAATTACATAAAATACATGCAGAGCCACTGAAAGTCTCTCTCTTAGGCTACAAAGAATTATGAGGCGTACAACAGAACCATTTGGTCGGCATCTCAAACGTACCATACACAATATAGCAAGCTGAGCAGGAAGATGAACCTTATTGAAAATACAAGAGAGATCGCAAGCGGATTTCTTCTGTACTTGCATTTCTGTTACAGGTGTTAAAATGGCAAACACTTTCCCACTGCAAAACAGAAAAGTCAGCCTAAAAAGTAACACAATTTGTAATGGCATACTACATTATGGCAGCAAGCTGCACCAAAACAAATGACAATCACAGATAAATTTGTTAAAAAAATTATTGTGAATTTGATTTCTTGGCTAATTTATTTTCACATAAAGACACATTAATTTGTTTTTTGTTGCACACATTTATGCAAATGGAGCCACAACATTTATTTATAATGTCTAACAAACACTTAAATACATTTGTGTGTACCAAGTACAGAACACTCACCTATTAATAGGGCAATAAACCAGAAAAATATCACTCATACAGCCAATCAGAATTACATGTTCTTGATTCCACGTCCCAAGAAATTGTTGTCACACATTACTTTTCAGGCAGAAGCATATTATTCTTAATCAGCTATAAAATATATGGATGGAAAACGCCATCCCCATTTGAACTGAAATCAAGCAAGGGAAACAGCAACAGCCAACAACATCATATAGGGATATGGGGAACTTTAAGAATTTTAGTCTTCACATTGAGAGAACCATTACAAGCACTAGATAAAAAGAGCTGCATGTTGATTTACTTATTTCAAAAGTTTTTAGGCCTATGCAATGAAAAGTCACATAGTGTGTAAAATATTTTTATGCTAACAAAATAATTCTTATTCAAATGGACTGTGTGTTTTGCAGGCATCACATTTATTTTGTAGCTACACATTCACAACAGCAAAAAGTAGTTATTGTTATATGGACAATAAGCACAGATACCACAAAATTCCACATTTATTTAACTTAATTATTCTTATACGTTACGTTTAAGATCTTGCACGTCAGCAAAACATGAACGATATGCACAGTAGACACAAAGTAATTTTTTTAGGGTACAGGTGAAGCAGTAACTGTAAATTGGGTTCACAATACAACTTCGACATCACATTTTATTCACTACATAGGGGGGCTACAACATTTTGAATGTAGTATAGCACACTTATTTACAATTCTACAGGATAATAAAAAATAATGATTAAGACTCGGAAACAAAAATACACATTCTCACACAAACTGACAGTTTGAAATGTGGAACTTTTAATTATAATGGTAAAAAAAGTAATGCACCATGCTTCTATAAAATGAAAACCAACAGAGGAATGGAAAGAGATTAAGTATATTTCTTACTTTCACTTTCTACAAGTAGAATTGTGGTCATGACAATTTTATAGTTAACAGTGTCTCAGACAAACATTAAGTTTTGCACATAATATGCCTCCATATCAAATGCACAATGAGAGAACACTTCATTATGAATGGTTGCTCAGTAATCAAGCAAGATAACTGTAAGTGTCCTTCTGGCTCTCCGTTCTTTCCAAGTATTCCTTCTCAATCAGTATGTCAATACACTTCTTAATAATATGAACTCTGGGCTTAAATCTTGATGACAGCTGGTTGAGAACTTCTGCCACAAGTTGCTGATGCTTCAGGACTTTCCTCATTTTCATTATTCGGACAATTGCTGCTTGTATTAATAATTTACGGTCTTCTTCTATGTGTTTGTGTGTGGTCTCTTGTTCTACTTTCAATTCAGTCTTCATAGGTATGTTGATATTAACTCGCAGTTTCTTGTTTTTATAACCCGAAAACAAGGAGATAACAGAGCTTGGCTGCAATTCACTTTCATCATCATCCGACTGTAACAGCTTTGCTTTCAAGAGTATCTGAACAACTTGGATCAGAAAATCAAGCTTAATTTGAGTAGATTCATGAAGCTGCTGCAATACCCATACTTCACTTACATTAAACTGCAGTAAAACTGCCATCTGAAAAGTTGAGGCTTGAAGTGTGTATCTGTTTCGGAAACAGTTTGTAACGAGCTCTCCTTTTGACATGTTGTACAACCAGCTAAGTTTTCTCCCACTGTGCTGACTGCTGTAGAATGTTGCAAAGCGATGAACACTACGTTCCAATTCTGATGGCAAAGAAAATGTGAATGACTGCTGGAATGGCCAGGAACCAGACGAAAGAACTTGAATACTGAAATCTATGTCCAGGGGTTCATATGAATTAGCCAAATGCTTTCTGAAGGTCTCATTCAAGTCTTTTGATACACCAATGTCCTGAAACATTCTCTGTAATTTTGAAGTGTACTCAAATCCACATGCTTGCTTTAGTTTAGATATCATCGATGCTTCAGCATCATCACTAGCAGACATATGCTGTACAAGACGTTTTGCCAGCATTTTACTATAAAATTTTTGGAAAACATCTTTATCTTCTATATACTTGAATACTACCATGACTTGATTCAGAGTATCTTCAAGCTCTGCCTCTTCGGGATTTTTACTGCTCTTTTTTAGCAACAAATCACAATACTTAGCAAGTAGTTCAGGCGACTTTGATGAACTGTTTGCCTGACGAGTGACAGCATTGCTATTAATGAATCTCCCACATGCCTTGTCAAGGGCAGCAACAAATCCAGAATCATTATTAAAAGCTGTCAAAACCAGGGCATTGTACTTCTTATGTACTTCCAGTATAGTGTTGACATAAACTTTAGGATCACTGTTAGCCATTTCACCACATTTATCAATAGCGGCAAGGCCTTGGTTTACAATATAAATTTCAAGCAAGTTACGTAATTCACCAAGACCATCTGAAATCCGTGCCACCAATTGATACATTCTTCCAAGATCTTCGTTTTTGTCAGCATCAAGCAGATTCTGAAATTCTGCATGGAATATTTCTAAATGTTTCTGAATCAGTACTCTTTCACAAGTCTTGGCTAATCTCTCCAATGTTGTTTCATGAAGGTACACTTGTACCCTTCTTTGTTCTTCTAGAAGACGCTGCTCTGCCTTTTTCATGTACTCTGTAACTGGATTCTGGCGCAAAAATTCGGTACTTTCGTGGGTATAAAATCTTTCTGTATCTTCCAAAAATACATCTTCGAAAGAATTCATGTAGACTGACAAATTTCGCCCCTTAGCATTTGGATCTTCTTCATTGAGGCCCAATTCAACATAGCAGTTTATAACGCCACTCACAAGTCTTGTGTTAATTGTCTCACCACTGCGTTCCCTTTCTATAAATTTCAAAACTGCATTTGTCACTTGCTTATTCAGCTGCTTAAATAAATTATCTCTCCAGGTTACTAATGCCAATTGATACACTTCATACACACCCTTACGACCTTCTTCGTATTCTCGTCGAACCCAGTGCCTATTCAGATATGAACAAACTCCATTTAGCACCTTTGAACTGAATTGATAGTCTTCCCACTGTTTCGTGTAAAACTGGAGTACATCTTCATCCATGAGATCTATACCATCCATTTTCATCTTTTTGAGTAAATTGACAAGATAATTTCTTAGAAATTCTCTGAGTCTTTTATACAGCTCCAGACCCACAAGCTGTGCACCACCACTTGATACTTGTCCTTTCTTTGGCTTGTTTGTTGGGCGACTAACTTGCTGATGAACGCTTGTACAGTAATCGTACACATGGGTGTATAATTCCATGTATCGAGGTTTTGGCATACCTTGGCGATTATAAACTTGTTCGATGCCATCCTTCAGATCATCCCAGATTTGGTCGAGGTCAATCTGCTTCAGGCCTGAAGGGTTGCCATGGCTTTTATGAGCTGACATCTTACACACAGGATAAGCGAAGAGTTACTCAAGTTATTACAGGGAATACATTAAAATCTACGATTTGCATTCATTCTGGTAACCCGCTGTTGCTCAGTCATTACACATTATGATATGTGGATCAGGAAGTTTGTAAACTTGCGTCGGGTCCAAGATGTAATCACCACATAACGTCCAGCTCTTTAACCGTATAAAACTTCGTAACAACTCACTAGTACATTTATTCTGTTCCAAATGCAAAAGCAATTTTCTTAGCAGTTGCTTCTTCCTTGGAGGAGCGAACTACACACGTTTGTACTAAACAAAAAAATCTATTCTTCTTGCATCGTACTGTTAACCTCAACCACCACCATCACTGTGTGCAAGTAACCAAAGATGATAACAGCTGTGCACTGGTCCAAAGAACTTAAACCGTCACACATCTGTCGTAAGCCGAGTGTGTAACTTGTGTTTTTGTGTCAGGTGTTTGGGGTTGATTGGGTATCTTCAGTGATAAAAAAAGATAAAAGACTGGGACATGTCTTCTGTATGACACCAGTTTTTGGTTTTCTTAATCTTCATTCTGTAATTCAAAAATGACGGATGATCACGCGCTAGTATTTAGTGATGATGAAGATGATTCCGACAATGGATATAACCACCCCGAAATGCAAGGTGTCCTTAGCAAATGGACCAACTACATTCATGGATGGCAAAGCAGATTTATCGTTTTGAAGGATGGCACGCTCTCATACTACAAATCAGAACAAGATACAGGCTTCGGATGTCGAGGGGCTATTAGCATTTACAAGGCGACAGTTAAGGTTAGCTTTGTGAATTGTTGCACGAAGTACTTTTCAATCTGTTTCGTTTTGTCATTCACTGTTGTTGTATTCGAAACATTTCTTTTGTCGATACAACTGCGGACAGCACCGAAAATTAGGATAATTTTGTGTACACATGAATTAAAATCCAGCGTAAAAACAGAGTGCAAGATTTTCACAACGTTTCTGGTGATAAATGTTTTGCAAGGCTTAGTTTAATCACTCACTACCAAGGAGGTAGGTAAGATACTGAAAGGTCATTACCGATGAACTGCGAAAAAGTAACTAATTTGTGAGGTGGTGGTTCATCAAATCTATGTCGTTTCCTTCCAAAAAATATTAATATGCTACACATTGTGGAAAAGATAAATGTATCTGAACTTTCATAATAGGACGTGGACATTCTTGTTCTTATGTTTAGTATTATAATATCTGCTCATCTGTGTGATTTTCTTCTGTTATTAATGTTCTCATCTAGTTACGAGAAATCTTGGAGTGGTGAAGTCATGTTGTTGCCTGTTATTGCTAGTCGTTTTAATATTTGTTTTGAAACTTTCATGTTGAGTGTATTACAAAACACCAAAATCCTTTTTCAGCCGCATGAATTTGATGAATGCAGATTTGATGTTTCCGTTAATGACTGTGTGTGGTATCTGAGAGCTGACAACCCCGAAGAAAAACAACAATGGGTTGAAGTTCTGGAAGCGCACAAGGTAAGGCAGAACTCTACTTAGTATATAGAAATGGTACTTTGATAATAATTAAAATCTCTTTGTTTGAGTGCCCCATATTGTAATGTACGGTATGTTGCTTATGATACAAGTTCTCAATGGTCGTATATCTGAACTTTTTCTGTTGCACGTAACTAGTTGGTTAGAAAGAGGGTGCTATTGAAAATAATTACAGAAATTGGCAAATTATATGCTAGCTTATCACAGAAGCAAACGTTTGTTCGATATGGTCCAGTGAGTCTCCACATATTTACAGTCAGTGATAAAGTGGTTTGAACTGTGTACTGTAAATAAAAGGACACAGCACAGTTGATTGGTCCATTACCCTAGTTTTTCATGTCCACAGCCTATATATCACCATTTCACCTCTGACAGGTAACACTGTTCATGTTGCTCAGAATTAAACTACATAATTTCTTATTAGTGGGAAAAGCTTTACTTATTCTCTGAATTTTCTACTACAAACCAGTTGCAAACAATGATTTTGCTCTGTTGCACTACAGAAAGATATTTGGTGCAAAGAACTACATTTTTAAATGAGAGAAGTTTGATGACAGTTCAGATGTTTTTAATCATAACATGATATCATTGAACTTGTGCAGTTATTAGACTCGTATTTCTCTCTTCCAGTCAGTGATATTACACACAGCATCCAGGAGCATGAGCTCCAAGCAAATGCTAAAAATTTGTTAGTGAGAGGGATCTGTTTCTGGGTTGAAACTTTTAGTCTAGCTCAGCCATAAGGCACTCATACTTTGATGACAGTTGGAAGAATTGTATTATTGGCAATTACGGTAGGTGTTCAGTTTAGAGTTCTATTCCAGCACTATTTCACATAGTAAATACCATGCTTACAGTTGCCATTTCAGTGTTGTCTCTTGAATGCCTCTAATGAGTAGTACTGTTAAAGGTATCCCATATCGAAGACAAAAGATGAAACTTAGAAAATAGGAAGTGGTGTTTGCAGAGTATTTATTTAACAGTGTGTTCTTATTTAGCTGTTCCTTTTGTTAATTAAGTCACTGTTCACAAAGAAACAGAATTCATGAATTTCACATAGCCCACATGTGAAGTATCCATTATTGATTTATAATGAGTGGTGTTGACTTTCAGTGAAAACAAACACAATTTCTAACAGTTTTCAAGATTAGAAATGATTATGCACCTACAGAGTACTGAGTTTCATTTTCTTAACTGCAAATATATTAAATATCTTGGAGCGTTGATAGCCTACTCTTGCTTAGAGTTATTTTTAATTCTTATGAAGATGGGTCACAACAAACTGTATTATTAGGAGGACTGTTAGGTCAAGAGCAGACAAATCGTTTGTTGATTTTGATCTGTAATGACAATCTTCATTTCAGTCAGAATCACCCATTTTTCTTTTAATAACAATAAATGCCATTCACCCATTTTGATGTATCGTATTTTGTCGGTATGATGCCTTGGAATAAATTTTAGTCCCAGAATACCTTTTTAGTTAATTTTTAGCTAACTGTACGTGAATTACACATAGCCCACATGTGAATTATTCAGTAGGCCCTACTGATTTATAATGCTGAGTGGTGACCATATCAATGGGCCATATCTACTGCCAAACAGATTAACAGGATCGATCTACCTCATATTTATTAGAGACTTTCCCCTACATCAGTGCAGAGCCTACATTGGCATTGCTGAGCCTCACACACGAGCCAATACGTGTCGTCGTCTTTGAACTGTTTCAGTTGCTCCATGGACTTGAGCAATAAGATTCTCCACTTACAGGTGTGCCATACAGTACTCTCTTCATACTGCCCCACAGAAAATAGTTGAGAGGTGTCAAATTTGGCAATTGTATTGTTTGTGGACCTGATCCACCCCTAATAATTCATTATTTGGGATATGTGAAGTTGAGGTGAGTCTGCACATTGACATCAAAGTGTGATGGAGCTCCATCATGTTGCAACCATGTGCACATCAGAACATTCATTGGCAATACATCCAATAGAGTGGGACAAAGTCTCTAATAAATGTGAGGTAGATCGATCCTGCTAATCCGTTTGCCAGTAGATATGGCCCATTGATATGGTCACCAATTATCCAAGTCCATGTGTTAATTGTTGATATTCGTCCACCCAAACATGCATATTATGCAAGTTTAATATGCCATTTGTAGTCGGTGTGCATTCATCCATGACTAACACCAAGCCCAGGAATTGTGGCTGGAATATGCAGTGCTGCAAATACCACTTCAGAAAATGTACCCATCATGAGCAGTCCTCTTCCTGTAATGCCTGGACCTTCTGCAGATGTTATGGATGGAACTGGTGTTGATGGAGCTGGTGTTCATGGATAACACACAACTCACTACACAGCACTTTTATCTGTGTGCCATGTCTATGACAACTGCCAAGTGGTGGTGGCTGGGGCCTTTTCGAACATTTTCAGCACATCCTCCTCCAACTGTAGTGTTTAGAGTTCGAGCTGAATGGGGCAAGTACCAGGCACAAAGTGCTACTACTTCATTGGACAATGGACACACTGGAAATATCCACGTACAACTTTCTGACTTCTCCGAGGCGTGTCTCGATGGCCGTGAATGTGGAATGGTGTGTGGTACATCTTCTTGGAAAACATTCCATCTACAATCTTGCAGTGCCTCTCCCATTGCAACCCACTGTGCGATATGCAAGCACGATGACTGTACTTTCTGCAGCTATGTACTGGTACGTGTTGCACTGCTGTCAACAATGTTACTGCACTGGCAAACCACAAAATGTCCACAATAGAATGCACACAAGGCAGATCTGAATGCGTTTATTATACATTCAGGATGATAGTCTGATGACAATTTATTCATGATCATTGACTAGATTTAAAGAAATAAATTCTGTACTTCCTGGATCAGTACCTTTATGTGTTGCTACGTCACAGCTTGTAATCAAAATTCTCAGTCATTTACAAGAGTGATAAGACGTCAACAACCGGAAAAGACACATGTACCCATGCTCTTATTATTTTGATTCAGAATGTCCCTTGCACGTAATCTCTTCTGCTATGTCAACTGGCAGCAGTGGTAGCACACATCATGGAGAAATAGTATTTCAAATAATACATACATTTCTTGTCTGCATTTTATTCTCATGTATGCTTTGAAATTGGTTGTTGATGCACGTTTCTTTTTTTACCTCCTTTTTACATTAAACTGGTTAATTCATTTTTGTGGTATAGCACTCTGTAGATAACTATTTTATTTATTCATTTATTTTTTTACATTATCTAAACTCGAGTGACTTGTTGTATCCGCAGAAAACTAAATAAAACACAGTATTTGCAGAAGAATGGAAAGACTTGGTAAAACCAACCACAGGGAAGTTCAATTTGGGTTCCAGAGAAGTGTAGGAACATGTGAGGCAGAGCTGTGTGGTTCTACAACTTATTTTGGAATGTAGATTGAAGAAACGAAAACCAGTGTCTACAGCATTTGTAGATATAGAGAAAGTTTTTGACTGTGTTGAGTGGAACACTTTTCACATTTCTGAAGGTGGTGGTTCTTACGGTCTTTAGTCCAAAGATTGGTTTGATGCAACTCTCCATGCTACTCTATCCTGTGAAAGATTCTTTATCTCTGACTAACTAATGCAACCTACATCCTTCTAAATCTGCTTAGTGTATTCGTCCCTTGGTCTCCCCGTACGATTTTTACCATCCACGCTTCCCTCCAATACTAAATTGGTGATCCCTCGATCCCATCTTCTAGTCAAGTTGTGCCACAACCTCCTTTGCTCCCCAACTCTATTTAGTACTTCCTCATTAGTTACGTGATCTACCCATCTAATCTTCAGTATTCTTCTGTAGCACCACATTTCGAAAGCTTCTATTCTCTTCTTGTCCAAACTATTTATCGTCCACGTTTCACTTCCATACATGGCTACACTCCATACAAATACTTTCAGAAACGACTTCCTGACACTTAAATCTATACTCAATGTTGATCAATTTCTCTTCTCCAGAATCGCTTTCCTTGCCATTGCCAGTCTACATTTTATATCCTCTCTACTTCGACCATCATCAGTTATTTTGCTCCCCAACTAGCAAAACTCCTTTACTACTTTAAGTGCCTCATTTCCTAATCCAATTCCCTCAGCATCACCCGACTTAAATCGACTACATTCCACTATCCTCATTTTGCTTTTGTTGTTGATCATCTTATACCCTCCTTTCAAGACACTATCCATTCCGTTCAACAGCTGTTCCAAGTCCTTTGCTGTCTCTGACAGAATTACAATGTCATTGGCGAACCTGAAAGTTTTTATTAATTCTCCATGGATTTTAATACCTACTCTGAATTTTTTGTTGTTTCCTTTACTGCTTGCTCAATATACAGATTGAATAACATCGGGGAGAGGCTACAACCCTGTCTCACTCCTTTCCCAACCACTGCTTCCCTTTCATGCCCCTCGACTCTTATAACTGCCATCTGCTTTCTGTACAAATTGTAAAAAGCCTTTCGCTCCCTGTATTTTCCCCCTGCCACCTTCAGAATTTGAAAGAGAGTATTCCAGTCAACATTGTCAAAAGCTTTCTCTAAGTCTACAAATGCTAGATACGTAGGTTTGCCTTTCCTTAATCTATTTTCTAAGATAAGTCGTAGGGTCAGTATTGCCTCACGTGTTCCAATATTTCTACGGAATCCAAACTGACCTTCCCCGAGATCAGCTTCTACCAGTTTTTCCATTCGTCTGTAAAGAATTCACGTTAGTATTTTGCAGCTGTGACTTATTAAACTGATAGTTCGGTAATTTTCACATCTGTCAACACGTGCTTTCTTTGGGATTGGAATTATTATATTCTTCTTGAAGTCTGAGGGAATTTCGCCTTTCTCATACATCTTGCTCACCAGATGGTAGTGTTTTGTCAGGACTGGCTCTCCCAAGGCTGTCAGTAGTCCTAATGGAATGTTGTCTACTCCCGGGGCCTTGTTTAGGCTTAGGTCTTTCAGTGCTCTGTGATGCTCTTCACGCAGTATCGTATCTCCCATTCCATCTTCATCTACATCCTCTTCCATTTCCATAATACTGTCCTCAAGTGCATCACCCTTGTATAGACCCTCTATATACTCCTTCCACCTTTCTGCTTACCCTTCTTTGCTTAGAACTGGGTTTCCATCTGAGCTCTTGATATTCATGCAAGTGGTTCTCTTTTCTCCAAAGGTCTCTTTAATTTTCCTGTAGGTAGTATCTATCATAACCCTCGTGAGATAAGCCTCTACATCCTTACATTTGTCCTCTAGCCATCCCTGCTTAGCCATTTTGCACTTCCTATCGATCTCATTTTTGAGACGTTTGTATTCCTTTTTGCCTGCTTCATTTACTGCATTTTTATATTTTCTCCTTTCATCAATTAAATTCAGTATTTCTTCTGTTACCCAAGGATTTCTACTAGCCCTCGTCTTTTTACCTACTTAATCCTCTGCTACCTTCAGTATTTCATCCCTCAGAGCTACCCATTCTCCTTCTACAGTATTTCTTTCCCCCATTCCTGTCAATTGTTCCCTTATGCTCTCCCTGAACCTCTGTACAACCTCTGGTTCTTTCAGTTTATCCGGGTCCCATCTCCTTAATTCCCACTTTTTTGCAGTTTCTTCAGTTTTAATCTACAGTTCATAACCAATAGATTGTGGTCAGAGTCCACATCTGTCCCTGGAAATGTCTTACAATTTCAAACCTGGTTCCTAAATCTCTGTCTTACCATTATATAATCTATCTGAAACCTTCTAGTATCATCAGGGTTCTTCCATGTATACAGCCATCTTACATTATTTTTAAACCAAGTGTTAGCTATGATTAATTTATGTTCTGTGCAAAATTCTACCAGGCAGCTTCCTCTTTCATTTCTTAGCCCTAATCTATATTCACCTACTAAGTTTCCTTCTCTTCCTTTTCCAACTGTTGAATTTCAGTCACTCATGGCTATTAAATTTTCGTCTCCCTTCACTATATGAATAATTTCTTTTATCTCATCATACATTTCATCAATTTCTTCATCATCTGTAGAGCTAGTTGGCATATAAACTTGTACTACTGTAGTAGGCGTGGGCTTCGTGTCTATCTCGGCCACAATAATGTGTTCACTATGCTGTTTGTAGTAGCTTACCCGCACTCCTATTTTTTTTATTCATTATTAAACCTACTCTTGCATTACTCCTATTTGATTTTGTATTTATAACCCTGTATTCAACTGACCAAAAGTCTTGTTCCTCCTGCCACCGAACTTCACTAATTCCCACTATATCTAACTTTAACCTATCCATTTCCCTTTTTAAATTTTCTAATGTACGTGCCCGATTAAGAGATCTGACATTCCACGCTCCGATCCGTAGAACGCCAGTTTTCTTTCTCATGATAACTACGTCCTCTTGAGTAGTCCCCGCCTGGAGATCCGAATGGGGGACTATTTTACCTCCGAAATATTTTACCCAAGAGGATGCCATCATCATTTAATCATTCAGTAAAGTCGCATGCCCTCGGGAAAGTATAGATTTAAATTAGAAAGCGTGCAGTTAGAATAACATCTGACGTTCACCCACAATCATCATGTAGGTAACTCTTGCAGAAGTTTTTACTGTATTTTAACTGCTCCATCACGATATGTATATTCATTAATGCAATTTGTCATACATGATCCATCACAATTTGAGAAAAATAGTGATATAAATGCCTATGACACTAGAGGGAAAAAAATGACCTTGACTTCCCATTATAGATGCTGTTGGTTGGTCAGGAAGGAGATCAGTTGTAGCAAACAAAAACTATTGAGCACTTGCCCAGTAACATAAAATGTCTGGAAGGAAGCAATACAAGTTTTAAATCTAACATAAAATCGTTTCTCCTCACCAACTCTTACTATTATGTGGGTAAGTTTCTGCTTAAAAACTGGTAGCCTGTCAAAAATAAAGTTTTGTGTGTAGGATTGAAAATATGTTCATTATTGTTGACACTAATGCTGCAAACTGATTAGTTTCACATTATTTCGATCAAAGTATTAGTAGAACAAGTAACTAACTAATATGTCTGTGGACTGAAGACCACAATAGTAGTTTGAAGTCTGAGAATGGTTGATTGAAAATGCTGGCTGGCAGTTTCTTACTGTGTTCCCATAGTTTCATTTGTCAAGGAAATACAGCATTTCCTGCACAGCCCTTTATGGGAATTCAAACACCTACAATCTGTCCTGAATTAATTGCACACCCAAGCTATGACCGAAGATACAGTTGACTAGCCTGCAGCAAAATGTGCTTGGCTTTAATAGTTGCTTTGCAGCATATGCCATCTGGATCCCCTCTCTTTCAGTGTTTCTACACGATACTGGCTTGTGAACCATAAAGGTTATAATTGTCCTTAAAACACACTTTTAGATCCATCAAATCTTCCTTTCTCAATATCTGGCAGCTGACATCTGCATCCAGCCTTGTTTTCCTCTTCTGCCACCTCCTCCTTCAGCTTCTTTTCAACATAAAAACTCAAGAATTTAGAACATTTTGTTTCATTTGCTGAATTACCTGTGTTCATTATTTCCAAAGGTGTTCTCAATACTTCTACAGCACTGGATTGCATCTATTGTGGTTTGTGTAAGTTCAGTGGCAGCCTGTTTGCTGAGAATCAGTTATTAATGTGCAAGAAAGTATTGTTTTCAGGTGTTGAAGTGTCTTCATTAGGCCTTACTATAATACTCGCATCATCAGCAAGAAGAATTATTTCTGCTTCTGGTATATTTGATGGCAGGTTATTTACATATAACAAGAGCTATCTTGACATTGAATATGTGCTACACGTTTTGTAATTATTCCAAATTATGAGGATGCTGTTTTATTGTATATGCTTTCTTGGTTTCACTTATATAGAAGGCTCTGTGACTGAAGACCAGTAGCAGTAAACAAAGAATGTAGTGTCTTTATGGCAGAGTTAGTGACAAATCTACTCTCTATTTCTGCACTAAAAGACCACCTCTTGTGGACCTTAAGGACAACAGTAAGACAATTGTATTCCTCTGGTCCCCACCAGTCGTATTGGGATCCTGGGGAATGGCTATACGATCAACTTGCCAAGCATGTTGTTGGGAAGGGTTTATGGAAATAAAAGTACCAGAATTTGACACGAGGAAAACATTCTTTACTTTGTGGAGCATAGAATGAAATGTTACTGTCTGTAAGAGGGCCTGCAACTGTGTGCCTGTCTTCTCTTTGACCACTTTGACATGAATCTAATCCTCTGCTGCCTCCAGATTGATCTCAACAATCTGACACCCTGATATAATCCTATGACAATCTGACCTGCTTCGTTGTAGTTGTGACACCCTCTTGATAGTTGCCCAAATCCTGTTGGAGTGAAACCACCATTGCTGCTGCACGACGACCTTTGCAAATTGGCTTCCCTGAAATCTTAGCTGGTGATGTCAAGGTGGAGAATCAGGCTTTTCATTTTTTCTGTAAGAGTAGACTTTATGTTTCTACTTGAAATCTTCATTGTTATGGTCCTCTGACTGCCATCTGGGGAGGATGGTTTCCTACTGCCACATTTTTACTTCCAAGACACGTCCAGCTGCCTCCAGATGAAGGTCTGGTTATACACCCAATATCCCAACGCATTCAGATTGATTGTTGACCTTGTACAGGTGAGCTTGGTTGGGTGGGAGTGCGTCTTCTGCCACATGAAATCCTGTGTGCCCTGATCCATTAATAAAACAATGAAAGTAGTCAATTATTGATAATATAATGTAAATGGGTAATGTAAATGGGTAGATAAAAAATCTACTCACCAAGCTGTGGCAGGGGAACATACACACAAAAAGATTTAACTTTTACAAGCTTTTGGAGCCAGTGGCTCCTTCTTCTGGTAGAAGAGTTGAAGGGGAGGAATATAGGTAAAGGAGAAGGACTGGATTAGTTTAGGGAAAGGGGTACAGTTCAGGGAAGTCATCCAGAACCCCGTGTCAGAGAAGACTTACCAGACGTGATGAGAAAGAAAGACTGTTATCCTTCTCATCCCGTCTGGTAAGACTCCCATGACCCAGGATTCTGGGTGACTTTCCTGAACTGTACCCCTTTCCCTAAACCGATCCACTCTTTTTCCTTCACCCCTCTTCCTCCTCCTTCAACTCTTCTACCAGGAGGAGGAGCCATTGGCTCCAAAAGCTTGTAAAGTCAAATCTTTATGTGTGTGTGTGTGTGTGTGTGTGCCCCCCCCCCCCCCCCCCCTGCTGCTGCCACTTGGTGAGTAGATTTTCTATCAATCCATTTACATTATACAATCCTTTAATAATTTATTCTTAACTCTCTTGCAACTCTCTCTGTGCCAGGTTTATTTTTTGCTCTTTTGTTTATGGCTTAAAACTGCATGCCTTTTTTCCCTACGTTTTGAGGTACTCAATATGGAGGGACCAGTGTTGACAGTAGTTTGGTACATTAAAACCATAGAATCCATCCATCCTTCCATATTTTACAGGCCTTACAGCTGACATTGCGCTTAATGTAATGAACATACCTCTAAAAATATGTGTGGGTCAGGCAGGTAACGGAATACTATTTTTAGTGATAAGAATAAGTTTCTCAGTGTGGTGTCACTCACTCAGGAACCATGGAAGTTGTACATAACCTCTCGATACCCAGGGAGTTTATTTGCACAAGTTTTCCAACTGACCTCTTCTTATCCTCTATTTACAGTGACAATTTCATGTTTGTCATATGTCCTGTTTAACAAACTTTTTTGACACTCCTGAAATACTGATTTTCCACTTATGTATGTTTCATTCCTTCTCTAGTAGGTAATGGTTTAGACAGTAATTTTCACATGTGGAGGTATATGAGAAAATTTTATCAGGATTTGCAAGTTGTTTTCAGTCCTGACACTCATGACTGGAAATAATTTGCTATGGATTGTGATGACAGCACGCAAACCATGTGGCTTTTATCTTTGTTTTTTACCACAAGACATGCTGAAAGGTCTTTTTGAAAAGGTGTGTCTTACTTTTCTGGTATTTGCTCTGTCCATTACCTTACATGTGTACACAGTTATGTATCACAACTGAACAAAAATTCTTTTATGTAAAGTGAAGTAAAGGCAACATGCCACAGCCTACTGTGTGGCACATAGAAATAGGCAAGAGAGAACAATATTTACACTAGCTTTTGCGGTGTTGCTCTTTCTCTGGTAAAAGGACACACACACACACACACACACACACACACACACACACACACACACACACACACACAAGTGAAAAGGTGACTCTTGATCATCTGTTATTGAGAACAGTTGTCTGGGCAGATGAGGGTGGAAGGGGGTAGGAAAAGAGGACACATGAGGCAAGGAGTGGGTAGTGGTGAGGGTTAGATCTTTCAACAGATGACAAACAACACAAAAGGAGTTCAGAGGGTAAAGGATGTAAAGAGATAGAAGAACGAGAGAATAGAATAAATGCGGGGAGGCAAGGAGAGGAAGGTGGACGACGAGGAAACAGAGAGCAAAGCTCAAACCATTCTTCACATCATCTACTCCTTTCGTAAAATCCTTCTACTCGACGGCCAAAACTTCCCAAATGCTACTACTGCAATAGAAACCCTTGCCCTTCAACAGTTGGAATGCCATTCTTGCAACAGCTGAGGAAACTGTTGTAGCTACTCCTGAGCTGTGCCCACATGGGATTATTTATAGCCAAGAAAAGCCTACCACTCGGGTCCAAACACTTCCTCCTTCCCTCCCCCTCCACCTGCCCCCCTGTCAGCCACCCCTTGTAGCTCTCCCGACCATGCCTTGCTGACTTATTACACCTTCCACATCCCCAAAAATGTCCTCCATGTAACTGTTCCTCTGATTTGAAACCCATCATCTCATTGTTAATCATCCTAGTCAGCCAGATCCTGCCCCATAATTATTTCACTTTCAAAAATCAAGTCTGTAAACAAGTCGGAGGTACTGCCATCCTATGCTAACTTATTTATGGGCCATCTGGAGGAATACTTCCTACCCAGTGAACCACTCAACCCCATGCCTAGTTCAGATTGATTGTTGACATTTTTGTGATCCGGATTCATGCTCTTTTCTCCCTAACAGTGACTCCCGAATCCACTTTATCTAGTCTTTTTTAGCTCAGTGAGCCACCTTCCTAGGTCTTGATCTCCACCTCTCAGATAATTTTGTTCATATCAGGTGCGCCATCCACTGACATCATCTCCACTTTGACAGCTGAAACCAACCCATGTCAAAAAGCCCCTTTCTTACAGCCTCACCACCAGAGGACACTGCATCTGCAGTGGAAAGAAGGATTTATCAAAATATGTTGATGACCAGAGCCAAGACAGTATAATATCCAGATTATCTATAAACTGATCTCTCTTGTCATCTCCTCCTCTGACAACAGTAAATTGTTAATCAGCCACTGACTAGCACTCGTCTGATCAGCCAGTATCATCCTGTTCTTCAAAAGCTCAACCACATCCTTCACCAGAGCTTTGAATACATCTTATTGTGTCTTACGTAGAGTAATCCTAACCAATTATTACCCACATCACCCAAAATAGTGGTCTGCCATCCACACAGCGAACAGGATATCTTTGTCCATCGCTACTCCAATCCCATTCCCAGTCCTGCACCCCCATGGGTCATTCCCTTGTGGTTGACCCAGTTACAAGATATGTTCCATACACCCCTCCACCACCTCCTACTGCAATCCAGTCACAGGCATTTCCGATCCTATAGCAATCAGGGCCACATATGAGAGTAGCCACATTATATTGGGTTTCTCAGGAGGAATGATCAATATGACGGGAATGCTAGTTAGAAGCAAAAACCTCTATCTGGACACCTGCCACATCCTGAATGGTTTCCAATATAGAACAGTTAATGTACATTTGTTCTTGCACTAGTGGATTGCATTTATGTGTCTTATCCACACTTTTTACACACACTCGCTAAAATGCCACACATCTACACTAATGAAGAATATGCAGGTACGGTGTATATTTATGGCTTCTGCTGCTGTTGAAGAGTACATCATGAATGAAAACACACACAACACTAGTGTAATATTATCTGCAATATTCAGCTGTTGCACCATCATCCAGTAAAAAGATAAATATGTGGTGCAATGAAATTTTGCTGGATCAAAAATTTTAAACTAGTGCACATACAGAGTAGTTATATTTCCAGAGATGAAATATGTTAAGGTTAGATTTTGGGATAAAACAAGTGATTATTTCAGTATAAATGTCAGTGTAAATGCAATGTAAGACTATTTAACTAACATAAAATATGAGACACCTTAACTAACGAACTACATAAATACATTACAGCAGTTCATAGAAGAAAATAAATTGAGCAATAAACTTTGGTGGCATGTTCCAAAGGTGTGGCTTAACAAAATAATCTTGTCTTTAATATGTCCTAAATTACAAACAGATTAGATAGACCAGTGACATTAAACAGTTAATTAAAGCAGTTGTGTTAAAAAGGACTGCGTATAACCACAACAGGAAATAATATAGTAGCTAAAATAAAGGAAAGTGGGGCATGCGAGTAAGAGGGGTAATTTACAATATGGCCTGGATGGGATTATGAGTAGTATCTGCAGTCAGAAGTGGCAAATAGGGGAACTGTATCTGGTAATTCAGTACTGAGCCTGAGCTGATGGTCATATATTTCTTAATTTCGATACTTCATTTTTCACCTTATAATTATGGCCTTCTTTAATAGGTGATCTGCAAAAGTAGTGTCTCCTTTTGTAAGTTTCCAGCTAAACTGGTGTTCCTTCAGGCGGGTGCTTATTGCCCTGCCAGAGTGACCTATATAGAATTTTTCACAATTACAAGTAATTTTACACATACCATACTTTTCCAGAGCTGGAGTGCTGTCTTTACCATTGGTCAAAAAGTGTCCAACAGTACTGTGCACATAAAATGATGTTTTCATGTTCCTGAGTTTAAGCTTTCTGGCTACATCCTGTGAAACTTTTCCTAGTTATGGAATTGTGCACTATTTATTGCGTTCTTGAGGTGATGGGTTGAGAACAGGGCAAAGAAGGGAGTACACCAGTTGTTTCTGCTTTTTGTATGTTGTGGGAGTCCACCAAGGTGGGAGGGTAGAAGCTGTTTGTTGCTATTTCTTTGATTGCTTTTAATTCCATTTGGAAACTGTCTTCACTTGTGGGTATGGATGTTAGGAGATTTTTGGTTAACTGAAAGGTAGGATGTTTATGGGTCACTGGGTGTTAAGAATTGGTGGGTATTACAATATCTGTGGTGGTAGGTTTCCTGTAAATCTTGAAAGTGTGGATGTTGTTACTGATGTCCATAGTTAGATCTAAATAATTTTTGCAGTCATCCCCAACTCTATTCGGAATTTTATACTGTTATGTTTAAAATTTAATTGCTTGAGTAATTTTTGAAGTTGTAGATTTCAGGCAGGTCTGGACTGAGGGAGGAATTCCATAGCTAGACCATCCAACTATTTGTATATCTTGCCATTAAAATAGAAATAATTTGGTGTTACGCAAGTTTGTGTAGTTAACCTTAAGTCCTGAAGATAGTAAAAATCATCATTAGGTGATGACACCTGCACTGAATATCTTGTAGCCCACGAACTGGAAATATCTAATCTCGTTTCTAGTGCTTCACCAGCTAAAGAACAAGTATTAAACAATATCAGGAAGAACATGATTGTCAATAATTTTGTAGCTCTCTAATCAAAGAAAATGCTGTTGACTTAATGACTATGTTAACACAGTGAAAGATATTCTAAACTCTACCAGCTTCCAACAGATACAGAAGGACCCCACGCAATCCTATAGTGATAAAATTAAAAGTGTTATTAAACTCTATAAAAGCATAATATTTGACTCTGATGCCTACTTTCCCACCAACATGAATCCTTCACCTCCTAGATTTTATGACCTCCATAAACTCCATAAAGATAATATGTCCTGTGGTGTCTTCATTCTCAGCTCCATGTTAGAAATTAGCCAGAGAATTAAATAAACTGATCAATGCCACAACCAAATTTAAACCTAGTCAATGTATTCTTAATTCATTTGACATTGTGGACAAGTTAAAAGACGTGCCGAGCTATTTTCATTTGATGTTAGCAATTTATTCACTAATATATCTCTTCAGGAGTGCCTAAACATTCTCACAGACTTACTAGATAAATCAGCCCCAGGAGTTAACCGAGTTGTCAACAGATAACATGAGGCCAGTTACACAAACTTGCCTAACATAAAATTATTTCTGTTTTCAGTAGCAGGATGTACAAACAGCTGGTTGGTCTAGCTTTGGGATCCCCCACAGTCCAGTCCTTGCTGAAATCTTCATGGACAATTTTGAAAAACAGTTTTTGGAAATTAATCCACTCTCTTCCAAGGTTGACACTGCTTTAAGTGTGTTGATAATGTGTTGTGCTTATGGAAAGGTACTACCACACAACTTCAGAAAATCTCCAAGTAATTAAATTCCAAACACAACAGTATAAAATTCACAATGGAGTGTGGGGGTAACTGCATAAATTATTTAGTTCTAATCAAAGACATCAGTAACTCATACTTTCGAGATTTATACAAAATCTACCACCACAGGCATTGTAATACCTGCCTATTCTCAATACTCAGTAACCCATAAACATGCTGCCATTCATTCATGATACATCACCCAATATCCATCCCCATGAGTTAAGACAGTTTCCAAATGATTCTAAATGTAGTAATAATAATAAAAAAAAAGAATCAAACAATGGCTGTACTCCTACCTTGGTGGACTCCATAATGCACAAAAAGCAGAAACAATGGGTGTACTCTCTTCTTCTACCCTGTTCTCGACCCACCACCCCAAGAACACAATAAATGGTGCACAATTCCATATTTAGGAAAAGTCACACTGGATGTAACCAGAAATCTTAAATCTAGGAATGTAAAAACATAATTTTATGTGCACAACACTGTTGGACATTTTTTGCCCAATGGTAAAGACAGCACTCCAACTTTGGAAATGAGTGGGGTACTGTCAAACGGGGTGATTTTGGACACCGGGGCGAATCGGACACAATGGCTTATTTGCTCTATGCTACTGCATAGAAACAAAGAGTTACTTATTTTAATGTCCGTGCGCCAGTTATTTTAAGCACAAGATTGCATTTATCACTTTCCACAACTTTTATTTTGCATCAATTGTTTCCCTAGGTGAATAATTGACGAACAGCCTCAGTGTTAAAAATCCATGCATTATCGTAAAGTAGAAACGTTCTATCGTTGCGCTGAGCGGGAAGTTATTGTAACCGTAATTGTTGACGCGCTCAGTAGCTAACAGCATTGAGACAATTTCTGTACAAGTTGTTCGAGTTTCTCATGCAAGGTTATAAAATAATGACGGTTTTTGTAAAACTGTGTCCTGTGTGGGGTGATTTCGGACAATGCCAAGAACGTGTAAGAGCAGGAGAGGTGCTACAGTACGGTGTAATTTTTACCCGGAACTTTTAGATAAAGCTGTTCGTGGTATTCAGATAGGTAAATTATCGTACAGAAAAGCATATGATTTGTATGGTATACCTAAATCAACCCTACAAAATAAAATGCAGGAAGCACATCCGAAAAAAAATGGGAGGACAGCCATTGCTAAATGAAGAAGAAGAAGAAGAAATGTTGAAGCAAGGTATCTTGAGGGCTGCACATTGGGGATTTCCCTTCACTAAATTGGATATTAGATATTTAGTTAAAGGCTACCTTGATAAACCTAGCCGAAAAAAGAAGAAATTTCGTAATATCTTGCAGGAGAAGAATGGGTGCATTTATTCCTCAAACTACAGTGAGAAGATCTTTCCATTCGCTTAAGCGAAAATATTAAATGAGCTCTTGCAGAAGTGAACAAAATTAAAAGTGTTATTAAACTCTATAAAAGCATAATATTTGACTCTGATGCCTACTGTTTATTTAAATTCTTGCAAAATAAAAACTTATCTGTAATATATAAAATTCATTATATCATTCCATATCACTTATTCGTAACAAAGGGCTCCCTTAAAATGTGGAAAATGTCACCAAAATCAAATAAGAAACATGTAGAATTAAAAAAAGCAGTAACTGTCCGAATTCGCCCTCTATATACTGTAACTTCGGACAGAGATTTAAAAAACGCGTGTGTCTGAAGTCACCCCAATCCATGGTGTGACTTCGGACACTTTATTTAACTGCATCAGATAAATATACCTACACATACACTCTCTGGTCCTGGGATATTTTATTCGTTACACATATACCCTACCACTTCCATAACAATCAATTTAATCTAACAATATAAACGAAAGTTACAATCAAAATAACGACAAAACCGTCCGAAATCACCCCGTTTGACGGTATATAAAATTACTTGTAATTGTTGAAAATTCTATATAGGTCACTCTGGCATGGCAATATGCAACCGCTTGAAGGAACACCACAGAAGTCGGAAACTTAGAAAAGAAGACATTCCTTTTGCTGACCACCTGTCAAAGGAGATCATAGTTATTCTTAGTGAAATATGAAGTATTACATAACATCCATAAAGGAAGGAAAATGAACTGTCTTGAAATAATGGCAAGTAATAAATATATGTCGATCAGTCCAAGCTTAGTACTGAATGACCAGACACAGTTCCCTTACTCGCCATTTCTAACTGCAGATACCACTCATAATCCCATCCAGGCCATGTTGTAAATTACTCCTCTTACTCATATGCCCCACTGTCCTTTATTTCAGCTACTATAATATTTCCTGTTGCATTAAAAAAGCTGTGTATAATCACAGCTGCTTCACTTACCTGCTTAACCTCACTAGTATATGTTATCTGTTTGTAATTTTGGACCTATTAGAGACATTATTTTGTTCAGCCACAACTTTTGAACATGTCACAAAGTTTATTGCTCAATTCATTTTCATGTATGAACAACTGTTGCAATGTTATGTAGTTTGTTAATGTTTCTCATATTTTATGTTAGCAAAATAATCTCACATTGTATTTACAATGGAAAAATCAGTCTAGTTTTTAACATTAACATTTCTCATCTAGATACTTTGTACATGCTCTAATTTAAAATCTTTATTGCAACAAATTTCACTGCACTATATACTTATCTTCGTACCCGATGATGGGTTAACAGCCAAAAACCAGTTTGTGAAAAAAATAATAAATATTGTAAAAAATCTTACACCACCATTGTGTGTGTTCATTCATAATATATAAAATATTCTACGAAGAAGCAATAGAACAGTCAGTCAGTGCTGCTGAACAATACCGTCCGTGCTTTTTGATACATTGAATTTTTGATTGTGGAGTGTTTATCAGAGTTTTCAGCACGTTGTGTGAAACATGTATACTTCCCAATTCCCGTGTTTCTTTTGACTGTGTAGTTAAACAACCTGTGCTGGAACAGCAACACAGTGTTGAAGTATTGCAGCATAATCATACGACCAGCACATGGCAACTTTGTGGTCGTGTCAGTATCTCACAAACATATGTTTGGTGAAACACATTACATGCGGAAAACGTGTACCCATTTCACATACAGCAAGTCCACAATCTTCTCATTATAAACACTGCCACATAGCTTGAATTTTATCACTTGCTTCAGTTAATACTGTTCACTGACGAAGCCATGTTTACACGTAATTGAATCAACAACACACATAATAATCATTGAAGGTCACAGGAAAATACACACGCCATTGTGGAAACCATTCTCCAAGTTTGTTTTTTGATCAGTATTTGATGTGATGTGGTTGGTAACATGTTGATTAGTCCAGTCATTTTAGAAGAGCAAATTATGATACAGAATTACTTGCACAGTTGTGGAAAATTCGTCTGTTGAACTCATTGAGGTTGTTCCTTTGGCTATGTGAACTGCAGTATGCTTCCAGCATGTTGGTCGCCTCCATTTTTTAACAGACTTGTGAGGTAATATCTCAACCGCACTCACCCTAATCTGCGTATTGGTTGTAACCGTAGAATTAACTGGCCACCAAGGTTGCCAAAACTTACACCATTAGAATTTCATTCATGGGGTTTGATAAAGTCTGAGATGTACAAGTGAAAAGTGAGTATGCGGGTTGAACTGCTTGGTTGCCTCATAGACACTGCTGCTCTCAGTAGGAAATGTGCCGTGTCACTCAGATAAGGAATGCAACATCACCTCTCGAGAATGCACATACATGCTGATGGTGTGATATTTTAACATTTATTGTGAATTGTACAAAAGCCATAATGTGACATGTACGATAACGCTTAGGGTGAATATGTTAAAAATTGTGTTTTTCAATAGATACTTTGTGAAACGCATGTTGTAATGTTCAGTGGCTGTTGTACTTGTGTAAACCTGACAGTGTGTTGAATAATGCTAAAACAAATAACATTGTATATTAGATGTGTTATGTCTCGGAAATCAATTGGAATAGGGCACATATCCATATGAAATTTTTTGTTTCAGATTATAGTCCCCTTAGTATCCCTGAATATTCGCCATACCCACTGGAACACCCTATGTGACAGCTAAGCTGCTATTACTTTCTATGTAGGCATGACACATAACCAACTGTTTTATTCACATGAATGGCCACCGCCAAACTGTGGGAAACCGTAAACTTGATCATCCAGTTGTTGAACGTGCTGCACACCACAACACAATTAACTTCAACAGCTGCTTCATACACAAGCCATTTGGGTACTCTCTTCTAGCACTAGTTCCTTTGAACTATGCAGGAGGGGATTGTGTTTCTAGCGGTGGGGATTGTGTTTCTAGCATACTGTTTCAATCCTCCTGCCCTCGGTCTCCACTAATTTGTTTCCTACTGCCTTACCTTACCTTTTCCCTTCTGTCTTCTGTCCATACCACTGCTTCCCTGCCTATATCGTGTACTGCCTTCTCCTACCACTCTTCCTCCCCCTCTCCACCAATGCAGGCATTCTCCTTCCCTCCCCCTCTGCCCCTTCTCTTTCTCCCCCTCTCTCTCTCCTGCTCCTCTCATCCCTTTCTTATTCTCTCTTCCACTGAGCAAGGTGGCACAGTGGTTAGCGCACTGGGGTCACATTCAGGAGGATGATGGTTCAAACCTATGTCTGGCCATCCTGGTTTAGGTTTTCAGTGATTTCCCCAAATCACTTCAGGCAAATGCCGGGATGGTTCCTTTGGTAGGGCACGGCTGACTTCCTTCTCCATCCTTTCCAAATCCGATGGGACCGATGACCTCATTGTTTTGTCCCTTCCCCCAAATCAACCAACCACGCATTCTCTCTACCCTCCCTGTCTCCCTCATCATCTCCACATTCCTCTCCATGCCTCCCCTCCCTTAACCCACTCCCTCTCCTTCTGCCTCTTATATGCTCCACCCACTGAACTACATCATTCTTGTGCAGTGGCTGAGTCTTCTGTTGAAAGACCTGCCTCACACTAGTCCACTTTTCCCTCCTTTTGTCGTGCATTCTTTCCTATCTCCTCCCTACCTATGCCCAAGCAACTGCTCTCATTAATCAATAATCAACAGTCAGTCACATCTGTGAGTGTACGCGTTTGGGTTTCTGTGTGATTGTTTGTAAGTGAATATGTGCACTGCTACTAGAGAAAGAACAAGAACTGAAAATTGTAAGTACTGTTTTCTGTTTCTTTGTGCCAAACATGTCAGCTGTAGGTGAGTTGTTGACTTTTCTTTGTGTTGCATATAATCCCATTCAGGAATTTCAGATGTTGTTAAAAATATTTTTAGGCAAACAGTAGTTTCCCACCAATTTTATGTCACTACTTGTCCAGGATAACTGTATTGTTCTGTTATATTTTCACTCTTCACTCCTTGACCTAGTACTCATTGTGAGAGTTTTTGATTCAGACAATTTGCTTTCGTGATTTTGAAATGCTCCAAATGAATTACTCAGCGATAAATGCTGGGGTTAATACATGGGAGGATTTAGCATCGGTGATTGGGGTAATACATGGGAGGACTCAACATCTGACCAGAGTGCTGTGTACCTCATTTACATTTACTGTGATTTTCAAATACCTCTTACAAATAAGAGTAGTAGTGCATGGCTGCACTTAGGTGGAAATGTGTTATTGGACCCAGATAATGTGATTATGAACACCACTGGCATAAACATGTCTTTAGACACAGTTAATGGAATTTTCACTTTAATGGAATAGACGCTTGGTAGAAGACAAAGTTTGAAATGGTGAATTTAAAGGGACTGTATCCCAGTTTGTAACAATAAAGCTGCTAGTGATGAATGGAATACATGCCAAATAAAATAAAATCTTGCTACTTTCACAGGCATCCACATCACAAATATGCCGTGTAAATTTATTTACATTAGCTATAAAATAAACTATAAAACAGTTGTATTATGTACAAATAGTTCAGAAGATGAAGGTGGAGGGGTCGGAATGGAGTTCATATAGAACTGTCCATTCTTTACTACACAATCATTTCTTTCGTCAGTCTCACCATTAATTGTTGCCACATCTAAAAAGTGGTTAATTGGCTTGTTGACAAAAAGAGTGAATCCATATATATGCAGGGTAGTGGCAACTGATAAACACGAAGAAGAAAATTGAGGATGTTGGATGCATGGAACATGTTGCTCTAATAAAATTTTAAAATAAAAACTGTAAAGAGAAGAAGTGGAATTGCACTTAAGACCTCTTAGCAATGTTGGTAATATATTCTTAGGGAAGGTAGATCATTTGTGCAAGTTCCAATGTGACCTGTTGATACATTTCACATCTGTCCAGAAAACTGGCTAAAGTACTGCCAGTATGTCACAATATTATAGCTTTAGTTACAGTATCATTTTGCAATGACGCACACTCATCACAACATCTAGAACTTTGATGTTGTGCTCCTGTTAGGATGAGTATTAATTTCAAGATTAAATAAAAGTCAGTTCAGATTAGGAACATCAGTAGTGTATGGCTCATTCCTGTACACTAATGTCCCTACAGCTTATTTTACAGGGTTGCACATCAGTTTGTGTAGTGTGTAGTGATGTACAAAATTTTTATTGCTAGTTTGAATCGTAGGAAATTTTTTTTGCTTGTGGTGTTTTCACCCTACAGTACTTTTCGCAGGTATGTGGTAGGTGACTGTCTAAATGTGTTTCATTACCAGAGCAACTGTGAGCCTTAAATGAACATTATTTGAACTATCTTTGTCTGTTACCTGCAGTGGTATTCAGAAGGTTGCTACCTGTCTTGTATAAAAGCATCTAGCGTGGTGTTTACCATAGCCTCCAACATTGGAAAAATTATTGGCCAACATGAATATCAATCTATTACAGTTAAGCTGTAAAATATTTCTTTCTCATAATAACAACAAGCCTGCTGTATGTGTGTACTTGTGGTTAGATGCAAGTTGGATGGTTCAAAGTAACATCAGGGTGTGGTAATACAATGTGTGAGTTTGCTGTACTGTCAGTTCTGGCATTGGTGTTCAGCCTGTTTTTAGTCCAGTTTCTGTGCTTGGGTAGGTAAATGCAGCGTGTTGTTCTCATCCCTGACAGAGAAAGATTTTGAAATGATGCAGTGCCACCCCGATGAAACACTACTGTTTATGTATGGCCATCCTGTTATGTAGACATATCACAATATGATATTACCTTAGTGTCAGGTATAGCACATTGACACAGCTGTTGGTAAGGAGATTTCTTAAGAAATGACCGCATCTTGTTCTCATTGTCCCTCAAGTGCAGGAGTGTGTCATTATTCAGCTGTCCCACGATGAGTTATAAATGTGACAAAGTATCCTGTGGGCTCATTTGTTCTAATTGACATCTGAAATATTTGCCTTGGACTATGCTAGGAAATAGAGGTATCAGCAGCACAGCGAAACTTGCCGGATAGCAAATGTGAGTAGTCTGTAAGCAGCATAAAATGATCTTGTAAGATGTACTGGGTGATCAAAAAGTCAGTATAAATTTGAAAACTGAATAAATCACGGAATAATGTAGATAGAGAGGTACAAATTGACACACATGCTTGGAATGACATGGGGTTTTATTAGAACCAAAAAAATACAAAATTTCAAAAAATGTCCGACAGATGGCGTTTCGTCTGATCAGTATAGCAATAATTAGCATAACAAAGTATGACAAAGCAAAGATGATGTTCTTTGCAGGAAATGCTCAATATGTCCACCATCATTCCTCAACAATAGCTGTAGTCGAGGAATAATGTTGTGAACAGCACTGTAAAGCATGTCCGGAGTTATGGTGACACATTGGCGTCGGATGTTGTCTTTCAGCATCCCTAGAGATGTCGGTCGATCACGATACACTTGCGACTTCAGAAAACCCCAAAGCCAATAATCACACGGACTGAGGTCTGGGGACTTGGGAGGCCAAGCATGACGAAAGTGGTGGCTGAGCACACGATCATCACCAAACAACGCGCGCAAGAGATCTTTCACGCGTCTAGCAATATGGGATGGAGCGCCATCCTGCATAAACGTCGTACATTCCGGCAGGTGTTTATCAGCCAGGCTGGGGATGATGTGATTTTGTAACATATCGGCGTACCTCTCACCCGTCATGGTAGCAGTCACTGACGTTTTGCTGTCCAGCGCCACCTGTCGGACATTTTGTGAATCCCCCCCCTAATAAAACCTCATGTTATTCCAAGCATGTGTGTCAATTTTTACCTCTCTACCTACATTATTACGTTATCAAATTTATACTGACTTTTTGATCACCGTGTATTTAAACTTCTTGATGTCTGCATAAGCGGTGTAAAATTCATGATTGAATGAGGACAGTCTTTTCTGTTCTGAAGATAATTTCTGTGTAAAGAAAGCTGGTTATTTCCATTGATGGTATGTGCAGTATTACAACATTGCTTCCTCAGTGGCTGCAGATGCAACCACTATTAAAGTGAGAGGTAACAGCAAACGTGTGTGTGTGCCCAGAGCACATATCCATCATCAGCTGCCTTACTTCATTAAAGGCTGTCATTGCTGTCTTAAATTCACTTTTGGGCATCTTCTGGTCTTGATGTACTTTGAGAAATCATGGAGCTATGTTGTAAAAAGGTAATTTCACACAAAATGCCAATAAAAACTGAACCCAAAAATCAGCAGAATTCTCTTACTACGATATAATGCAAAATTTTTTAAATGTTTTTATTCGTTCGCTTTATTAGTTCCAAAATGCATTTGGAAGAATTAACTAACAATCTGTATTCTCACGCAGTAGTTACCGTAACAATTATTGTAAATGAATGAGAATTTCCTCTTCTGTCTTCTACATTATCAGTAATTTGACAATATAGAAATAACAGAATGTAAATAGCAAGTTACTTTGCCTACAAACCTTTGAAAAGTCTTCACCATGTTACGTGGTTGAATGCCGTAATTATAAATTTGTACAACCTGAAAACTGTACAAATCACAGCAGTATCTTTGGGCACGACTGGGAATTGATAATAAGCTTTGCCAGATCATGCAGGAAGTGTATCATTGTGTCATACACATTTGCTGCAAAATCTTCTTTTAGGGGACTACATAACAAGCTGGTACTGTTTCTGTATTCATTTGTCAGTCTCTACATGAATGACGCAAGGTGGTCTTTTTAGCTGTCATATGTTGTGGTGAGGCCAAACTGCTTTTTGATTGTAGACACATCCCTTGCTCTGTCTCAGGGTTACCTGTCGTAGTCCCACATATGTGACAGTAATGATGTAATTATATGATGTCCTGTTCTGTGCAGGTGACCTCATGGAGTTGATATGGTAGTGTGACATGTAGTGTGTTGCCAGCAGTTATACTAATGTGCTCCCATTATTGAATATTAAATTTTTGCCGTGATAAAATGCCACACAAAATTTCACCGTAGTCACAGATTTCAAGGTATATTAACATATACATGTCATGATAGCTGGTCTGTTTGTAGCCTGTATCTATGCATTGCCTGCTTTTTTGTAGGCAAACTGGGCTGTGACAAACATTCAGTGTGTGTGTATTGCTCGGAATAAGTCACAACCACTAGTCACTCCTGTTAGGAATTTCCATTTCATAGGATGGTTTGCACAGAATTTTTTACAATTTCTATGTACCGGTTTTGTACTGGATGACCTCTGCTCTCTGGTTATAGAATGACAGATTTGAGTTGTATGACTGTGTCTCATTTTCAAGTCTGCATCCTGTTTTGTAAATGCTGATACTTGGGCCTGTAGTATGTCTGTAGGTTTATCACTTTATTTGTTTCTTCTGCATTAGCCATAGTGTGAATACCTTCAATATTCTCTTTGCCGTTTGTGCTAATTCAACCCAATCAACAATTCACATTGCTTAGATCTTCGGTGCATCCCCTGAGAAGCTCAAGGCTGCATATTGTGCAAAATATTATAATTTACCTTGGATTCAGGTAATATGCAGAGTTGTCGGATTGATTGAGTGAATATGCTATCTAAGGAGTTGTTCTCTTGGAAATAGTTTTACTAGTTGTTTAGCCTCATATTGGGGTGATCGACTAATCAGTGCTTGCTTCATTGCATTATATTAGTGTATAAGTGGTGGCTGTACCAATATACACATACTGTTGTTTGGAGGCGGCCACAATGTCACTGAACCACCTCTAATCAGTCGACATATATAATACTATGAACTGGCTTTCAAGTAGCTCAAAGTAATGGTGGCTTCGTGGTCATTAGGTTGCATATCACACTGGTTTGGTACTGATGTCACGGTGAATTACATGTTTTACAAGTATGAACTTTGTGCTCACAGTGTGGATGATGCATTTTATTTTTTTAATTTGTTACTTAATTATTATTCATTCTCTCATCTTTTTTTGTCAGTCCTGCCTTCATGTATGTGGAACATATCGTGTTAAAAATTAACAAGCAGAAGCAGTGACTGCAGGGTACTTCTGTAAAGTTACCTAATAACAAATTATAGTTAGTTTATGCATATTGATAATTGTGGGATTTACTTCTAGATTAATTTATATATGTTTATGTGTATTAGGGGAACAAAAATCTACTACTCATCCTGTGCGACTACTCAGGTGTATTTATGTATTACTAGCTGTTCCTGGCCATGCATTGCTGGGCTCCCCCTGCCTCTGTCCATCTCCTCCCTGCCCCCCCCACCCCCCCTGTTTTTGTACATCTCCTCCTCCTTTTCCCTCTCTTTGTCCACCTCTACCTCCTTCCCCTTCTTTCTGTCCATCACCTCCTCCCCCTCCCTCTTTCTGCCCCCCTCTCTCGGTCCATATTCTCCTTTCCAATTTCTATGTCCATTTTCTCCCACGACTCCGTTTGTCTTCTCGTCCTCTCTCTCAGTGGCCTCGAGCCCTTTTTATTGTTGTTGAACATTCAGAGTCTGCAGTAGTATTTTAATCATAATTGAAGAGGCCATAAATACAACTTTCCTTTTTGCTACCACTGTACGTGTCCAAACTTTTATTACAGTACCATGTAAAATTTGGAAGTAAAGCAGTCTAGTACTTTTTCAGAATTTTGATATCAAAACTTTCCTCTTTGTAATGTACGTATGTATTGATATATGAAAAATGTGTAGCCTCTGTCCATCCTAATGTTTGTTAGGTTATTGTGTAAAAATGTGACATAAATCAGTAAAGTACTTATTGAGATTTTTGGTAACAATGTTTCCCCTTCACACTGCATATTTATTTATATATTACATATATTAAAAATAAACATATGTATTCAAATACAACATTGTGTCAAAATTTCGAAGCAATGGATAAAGAACTTACAGACAAGTAGGATATTGATCAGATGAACATTTAGATTTTTATATATATTTCTCTTACGACTATTACAATTATATTATATATGGCGTGCTAGTAGGTATTTATTTATATAGATGTAAATGTCTGTTAGTTCAAAATCTTAACTCATTGAAAGTTCTTCACCAGTTGCATTGAAATTTTTACACAATGTTGGACTCAAATATGTGCATGTTTTTATATATATGGAGGTGGTACATTGAGTCATGGAATATATATATATCAGAAAGACAAACTAGGTACCATAGGAAGGGGCGAGTGTTTTTTTCAGTTGACAGAAATATTCTCTTTATTGAGGTTGAAGCTGAGTATGACAGTGAGATTATCAGGTCGTGTATAAAAAGTCTAGGTGCAACCAAGTTAATTTTTGGATGTTTTTACTGGCTACCCAATTCTGCTGTGACAGTTTGTGAGTTATGCAAATAAGGTCTACAATCAGTAATGTGTAAATACCCAGATCATGTCGTACTAGTTGGAGGTGACTTTAACCTACAAAGTATAGAGTGGGATGTGTATGGATTGATTGTGGGGGATACAGACAGAAACTCTTGCAAATTACTTTTGAATACATTTTCTGAAAACTGTCTTGAGCAACTAGTTCAGCAGTCCACATGCAATGTAAATACTTCAAACTTTGTGCCTAAAAACAGGCCGGACCTTACAGCAGCATCAGTATAGAGATGGGGATTAGTGATCATGATGTCATTATAGCAACTGTGGCTATGAAAGTTAATAAATCAGTCAAGAACGATGCGAGACTGTTCCTGCTAGAAAGAGCGAATAAACAATTACTATCATCTCACTTAGACAGTGAATGGACATCACTCAGTTCTAATAAGATGGATGTAGAGAAATTATGGGCAAAGTTTAAATAGACTGTAAATGGTGAACTGGAAAACTATGTGCCTTGCAAGTGGATTAAGAACAGAAAAGGCCCGCTATAGTTTAACAACGAATCTTGGGAAATGCTAAGGAAGCAAAGGCTGTTACACTCTTGGTTCAATAGAGAATGCACAAATGATGATAAATGGTTAATAGAGGTTCATGCATTTGTGAAAAGGCTGTGCATGAAGCATACAACAGCTATCACTGTCACACCATAACATAAGATTTGGCTGACAATCTGAGAAAACTTTGGTGCTACATAAAATCCCTAATTGCATCTAAGGCCTCAATCCATTTACTTGTTGACCAGTCTGGTGTGGCAATTGAAGAAAGCCAAATAAAAGCCGAAGTTTTAAATTTTGTGTTTAAGAAACCGTTCACGCAGGAGAATCGTACAAACATACCATCGTTTGACCATCAGATAGACTCCATTTGGACAACTTAGTAATAAGCAACCCTCGTGTAGAGAGAGAACTGAAAAAAGAAAAAGTAAAAAGAAAACTACCAGGTCTGAATGGAATCCAATCGATTTTACAAAGAGTACTCTATGGCATTGGCCCCTTGCTTAGCTTGCATTTATCGTGAATTCCTTGCCCAACGGAAAGGATGCAAGTTGGAAAAAGCACAGATAACACCCGCACATAAGAAGTGTACAAGAACATGCCCACAAAATTACAGACCAACATCCCTAACATCAATTTCCATCATAACCCTTGAACATATTCTCAATTCGAATATAATAAATTTTCTTGAGACTAAGAAACTTATGTCCATTGATCACCGTGGTTTTAGAAAGCATGACTTCTGTGTTTTGGAAGGCATCACTTCTGTGAAACTCAATTTGGCCTTTTCTTGCATGTTATTATGCAGACTATGAATGGATGGTAACAGGCAAATTCCATGTTTCTAGATTTCCAGAAAGCATTTGACATGGTGCCCCACTGCAGATTGCAAATGAAGGTACAAGCATATGGTGTAGGTTCCCAGGTGCATGAGTGGCTCAAAGACTTCTTTAAGTAATAGACCCCAGTATGATGTCGTTGACAGCGAATGTCCATCCAAAACAAGGATATCGTCAGCAAAGTGTGATAGGACCATTGTTATTTTCTATGTACGCAAACGTATGTTCAGTAAATTAGATAAAAAATCAGGAATGTCACATCTCAATTAGAAACTCTGGCTCAAGTTTAAAAGAACAGGTGATCATGCACTGGATAGATATGTACCTTGTAGAACAGTTCATAATAAGAGGGAATTTCCATGTGTCACTGTAAAGAAACGTCCAAGGAAACAAAGGTTACTGCATAATTGGTGTAAAACAAAGGTTAGGGCTGTAGATTGAGGGATACTGAGTGAAACATATTTGGCTGTCAAGAGTGCAATGCATGATACCTTCAGTGACAGAATATTGCCAAGTGATCTTTCACAGAATCCAAAGGAATTCTGGTCATATGTAAAGGCTGTTGGTGGCACCAAAGTTAGTGTCCAGTCTCTAGCGAATGAGACAGGAACTGAAATTTAGCGTAGCAAAGCAAAAGCTGAACTCAATTTTTAAATATTCCTGTTTTCGAATGTTTCTTTACAAAGGAAAACCCAGAAGAATTGCCTCAATTTCATTCTCGTACTACTGAGATAATGAATGAAATAAGTAATAGTGTCAGTGATGTTGAGAAATAGCTGAAATTATTTAAATTGAACAAAGCTCCAGCCCCTGATGGAATCCCTGTCAGATTCTGTACTGAATTTGCGGCTGAGTTATCCCCTCTTCTAACTATAATCTATCGTAGATCCCTCGAACAAAAAACCATGTCCCAGTTCTTGGAAAAATGCATAGGTCATGGTCGTCTGCAAGAAGGGTAATAAAAGTGATCGAGGAAACTGCCATCCAAGATCCTTGACATCAATTTGTTGCAGAACCTTAGAATATATTATGAGCTCAAACACAATGAGGTATCTAGAAAAAAATGACCACCTGTGTGTCAACCAGCATGGGTTTCGAAAACATCAGTCATGTGAAACCCAGCTCACACTTTTCTCACATGGCATACTGAAAGTGTTGGATCGAGGCAATCAAGTAGATGTAGTATTCCTTGATTTCCAAAAAGCATTTGACTCAGTACTACACCTACATTTATTGTCAAAGATATAATCATATGGGTTATCAAGTGAAATTTATGACTGGGTTGAGGAGCTTTTGGCAGGGAGGACACAGCATGTTATCTTGGATGAAGTCATTGTTAGATGTAGTAGTAACTTTGGGTGTGCCCCAGGGAAGTGTGTTGGGACCCTTTCTGTTCATGTTGTATATTAATGACCGTGCAGATAGTATTAATCGTAAAATCAGGCTTTTTGCAGGTGATTAAGTTATCTGTAATGAAGTACTATCGGAAAGAAGCTGCATGAATATTCAGTCAGATCCGGGTAAGATTTCAACAGGGTGCAGAAATGTAAAATTTGGCACTTCACAAAATGAAAAAATGTATCACCCCATAACTGTGATATCAGTGAGTCACTGTTGGGATCAGCCAACTCATGCAAGTACCTGGGTGTAATATTTTGTAGAGGTATGAAATGGAATGGTCACACATGTTCAGTCATGGGTAAAGCAGGTGGTGGACTTCGGTTTATTGGTAGGAATACTGGGGAAGTGCAATCAATCTCCAAAAGAGATTGCTTAATCAGTTTCCAAAGGGAAAAAAATCACTCGTGCAACTGACTCTAGAATATTGCCCAAGTGTGCACCAAATAGGACTAACGGGGGATATCGAATGTGTACAGAGGAGGGCAGTGTGAATAGTAAGAGGTTTCTTTAATTCATGGGAGAGTGACTCAGAGATACTGAAGGAATTGAACTGGCAGACTCTTGAAGATAGATATAAACTATCTGGAGAAAGTCTTATTAACAAAGCTTCAAGAATCAGCTGTAAATTATGACTCTAGGAATATACTACAATCCCCTATGTATTGCTCATATAGGGATTGTGAGGATAAGATTAGAATAACTGCTGCATGCAAAGAGGCTTTCAACTGGTCATGCTTCCTGCGCTCCATATGTGAATGGAACAGGAAGAAATCCTAATAACTGGTACCTTGGGATGTACCCTCCGCCCTGATCCTAACCTTGGTTTGCAGAGTATAGATGTAGATGTAGAAATGATCTGGTAGACAGGGTGACAGCAATTTGTGGTTGTCTGCTGATGATGCAGTGGTGTGCGATAAGGTGTAGAAGTCAAGTGATTGTAGGAAGATACAGGATATTTTAGATAAAATTTCTAGTTTTTATGATGAATGGTAGCTTGCTGCAAATGTAGAAAAATGTAAGTTAATTCGGATGAGTAGGAAAAACAAACCCATAATGTTTGGATACAGCATTAGTACTGTCCTTCGTGACAGAGTCATGTCTTTTAAATGTTTGGGCTTACACTGCAAAGTGATGTGAAATGGAATAAGCATGTGAGTATTGTGGTAGAAAACACGAATGGTCAGCTTCGCTTTATTGGGAGAATTTTGTGAAAGTGTGGTTAATATGTAAAGGAGACTGCATACAGGATGCTGAAGTGACCTATTCTTGAGTACTGGTCAAGTATTTGGGATCTGCAATTCAAAACTGAGCTGGTAGGTTTGTTGTTGGTAGGATCGAACAACACGCAAGTGTTGCAGAAATGTTTCAAGAACTTAAATGGGAACTCATGGGGGGAAATGTGACATTCTTTTTGATGAACAATATTGAGAAAGTTTAGTGAATTGGCATTTGAAGCTGAATGCAGAACGATTTTACTGCCACCAACATGCATTTCGCATAAGGATCACGAAGATAAGGTATGAGAAATGTAGAGTTCATATGGAGACATATAGTGTGTCATTTTTCCGTCACTCTTATTTGCGAGTGGGAATGGAAAGGAAATGGCTAGTAGTGGCACAAGGTACCCCCTGCCATATGTACACACACACACACACACACACACACACACACACACACACACACACACATAGTAGTGGCACAAGGTACCCCCTGCCATATGTACACACACACACACACACACACACACACACACTGGTGACATCTACTGTTACCGTCAGTCCATCTTCTAGGCCTCCCTTTTCACCTAGCTGAATGGATCATACCTTTTCACAATTTTCTTTAGAATTTTACCCTCTGCCATTCTGTTCACATGTCCTAGCCATTGTATTTGCTAAATTTCACAAAAATTGCTAGGTTCCTACCTTGTATTACTTGTAATTTGACATTGTAGTGTCTTCTCCAGCCTTCTTCATGCCTTATTGGACCATAGATTTTTTGTAGTATTTTCCGTTCAAAGCTTCTTAGTGCATTTTTGCCATGTTCTGTCAATGTCTATACCTTTGAGCCATTTGTGATAACTGGGTGGACTAGGGAGTTATATGGCAGTAGCTACGTTTTTTCTTGCAACAAGATTATTTATGAAAAGTTGCATATTTGCAAAGTAGGCTCTTTTTCTTCCTTGTATTCTTTCCCTTATAGCTATTCCAATACGGTTATTATTTGTTATTAGGGCTCACAAGTTGTTAAAAGAGGACACTCCATTGAAGCATTCCCCATTAATATTTTGGTTTTTCTGGCCTCAGATTGTGACATTGTCATATATTTTGTTTTCATTTACTATGAAGCCAATTTTTTTCATAAATATGGTCCCTCTTTTTTTGGTTTTATTTACTACACTTTGCATGGCTATATTGAATAGAACAGTGGAGAGACTATGATCTTGCTTCATATCTTTGTTAAAGTCAGAGCTTTCACTTGTTCTGCTGAAGACCTTTACTTTTGCTCTTGTCTCTGTCATTGTCACTCTCACTAGTCTTATTAGTTTAGCACATGTGCCAACTTCTTCCAGTACTCTGTATATTTCTTGCCAGTTTATGCTGTCAGTACTCTGTGTAGTTCTTGCTGGTTTATGCTCTGAAATGCTTGGGTGAAGTCGATGAATAGGAACTGCAGATCTATATCGTATTAATAGAAACTTTCCATCATTGGTCTTATCACAAGTATTGGATCAGTTGTTCCCCTGTCTGGTCGAAAGCTCACTGATACTCTCGTAGTATATCTTCTGCACATTTGTGTTTCCTTTCCTTTAATGTACTTGTGAAGATCTTATAAGCTGTGATTAGGAGTGTTATACCTCTTATAGTTTTCACATATTGTTCTTTCTCCTTTCTTATAAATGGGGATTATTATTCCAGTTTTCCAATTATCTGGCATAGTTTCTGTTTTCCATTATCTGATATTAATATGTGCAGTTCCTTTATTACATTCTCTCTACCAGTTTGTATTAATTCAGGGATTATTTTGTCTTCCCCAGGGGCTTAATTGTTTTTCATCTTGTGCAGCCTGGGAGACCTCTTGTAATGTTGGCTTTCTTCCCACTATCTTTCTTCCTACCTTATCATTTTCCTATCTTTACTGAAGCATGTCATTATTTTTGGCTGTAATCTGCTCTTAATTTTGCCTCCAGCATGATAGAACTTTATTTCACTCAGTTCCTTTAACTCATCATCATCATCATCATTTAAGACTGATTATGCCTTTCAGCGTTCAGTCTGGAGCATAGCCCCCCTTATACAGTTCCTCCATGATCCCCTATTCAGTGCTAACATTGGTGCCTCTTCTGATGTTAAACCTATTACTTCAAAATCATTCTTAACCGAATCCAGGTACCTTCTCCTCGGTCTGCCCCGACTCCTCCTACCCTCTACTGCTGAATCCGTGAGTCTCTTGGGTAACCTTGCTTCTCCCATGTGTGTAACATGACCCCACCATCTAAGCCTGTTCGCCCTGACTGCTACACCTATAGAGTTCATTCCCAGTTTTTCTTTGATTTCCTCATTGTGGACACCCTCCTGCCATTGTTCCCATCTACTAGTACCTGCAATCATCCTAGCTACTTTCATATCCGTAACCTCAACCTTGTCGATAAGGTAACCTGAATCCACCCAGCTTTCGCTCCCATACAACAAAGTTGGTCGAAAGATTGAACGGTGCACAGATAACTTAGTCTTGGTACTGACTTCCTTCTAGCAGAAGAGAGTAGATCGTAGCTGAGCGCTCACTGCATTAGCTTTGCTACACCTCGCTTCCATTCTTTCACTATGTTGCCATCCTGTGAGATTATGCATCCTAAGTACTTGAAACCGTCCACCTGTTCTAACTTTGTTCCTCCTATTTGGCACTCAATCCGTTTATATTTCTTTCCCACTGACATTACTTTCGTTTTGGAGATGCTAATCTTCATACCATAGTCCTTACATTTCTGATCTAGCTCTGAAATATTACTTTGCAAACTTTCAATCGAATCTGCCATCACAACTAAGTCATCCGCATATGCAAGACTGCTTATTTTGTGTTCACATATCTTAAACTCACCCAGCCAGTCTATTGTTTTCAACATATGATCCATAAATAATATGAACAACAGTGGAGACAGGTTGCAGCCTTGTCTTACCCCTGAAACTACTCTGAACCATGAACTCAATTTACCGTCAACTCTAACTGCTGCCTGACTATCCATGTAAAGACCTTTAATTGCTTGCAAAAGTTTGCCTCCTATTCCATAATCTTGTAGAACAGACAATAACTTCCTCCTAGGAACCCGGTCATATGCCTTTTCTAGATCTATAAAGCATAGATACAATTCCCTGTTCCACTCATAACACTTCTCCATTATTTGCTGTAAGCTAAAGATCTGGTCCTGACAACCTCTAAGAGGCCTAAACCCACACTGATTTTCATCCAATTGGTCCTCAACTAATACTCGCACTTTCCTTTCAACAATACCTGAGAAGATTTTACCCACAACACTGATTAAAGAGATACCTCTGTAGTTGTTACAATCTTTTCTGTTTCCATGTTTAAAGATTGGTGTGATTACTGCTTTTGTCCAGTCTGATGGAACCTGTCCCGACTCCCAGGCCATTTCAATTATCCTGTGTAGCCATTTAAGACCTGACATTCCACTGTATTTGATGAGTTCCGACTTAATTTCATCCACCCCAGCCGCTTTATTGCACTGCAATCTATTGACCATTTTTTCCACTTCCTCAAATGTGATCCTATTTCCATCATCATTCCTGTCCCATTCTACCTCGAAATCTGAAACATTACTGATCGCATTTTCACCTACATTGAGCAACTCTTCAAAATATTCCCTCCATCTGCCCAAGGCATCCACAGGATTCACCAGCAGTTTTCCTGACCTGTCCAAAATACTTGTCATTTCCTTCTTACCTCCCTTTCGAAGACTGCTAATTACACTCCAGAATGGTTTTCCAGCAGCTTGACCCACAGTCTCCAACCTGTTTCCAAAGTCTTCCCACGATTTCTTCTTGGATGCTGCAATTATCTGTTTGGCTTTGTTTCTTTCTTCAACATAACTTTCTCTGTCTACCTGGGTTCTGGTATGTAGCCATTTTTGATACGCCTTCTTTTTCCTTTTACAGGCTGCCTTGACTGTATCATTCCACCAAGCTGTTTGCTTCATCCTACTTTTACACACTACCGTTCCAAGACATTCTTTAGCCACTTCTAGTACTGTGTCCCTGTACCTTGTCCATTCCTTTTCCAATGACTGTAATTGACTACATTCAACTAACTGGTACCTTTCTGAGATCGCTGTTATGTACTTGTGCCTGATTTCCTTATCCTGAAGTTTCTCCACTCTTATCCTCCTACATATGGACCTGACCTCCTGCACTTTCGGCCTCACAATCCCAATTTCACTGCAGATTAAATAATGATCAGTGTCATCAAAGAATCCCCTGAATACACGTGTGTCCCTCACAGCCTTCCTGAATTCCTGATCTTTAACTCTTCAAGTTCTTGAAATTTTTTCTTAGTCCACTCTCTTTTCTTTCTCTTGCACAGCCCGTTAGCTCTTCTCTTTAAATCTCTATATTGTTTCACATTATTTCTGGTTTGTCTCTGTAACACTTTTCTTCTTGTCCTGTTCTTTTCCTTTATTGCTGACCTGCAGCACACATCAAACCATTCCTGGGTTCTTGTGTTCCTTCTTCCTTTTCATTATTTCTTTTGCATCATCTGTAATGGATTTTTCAATATTGCTCCATCTTTCATCTACTTCTACTGCAGTCTCTTCATTCCCCAACTTTTTGTTTAACATTACTTGGGACTTTTTTACTTCATCGAGGATTTTCTGTTTGTCAGGATTCCAGTTCATCTTCTTTTCTGTTCTGTTCCCATTTGTTAGTAACAGTTTGGTCCTCTGCAGCTCTGTACATCTTCTATAATTGATGTGAAGTGGCATGCAGTCACTAAAATATGGTCAATCTGATTGACTACTCCATGGACTGCAGACTTCCAAATACCGAGATGGATCCTTCTGTGTGGAACGTAGGTACTTTGTAATAATCATGTCATTCCTTGCTGCGAATTGGCATAGTAAGTGTCCATTCTCATTGTTTTCTTCATATAGTGAATATTTTTCAAAAGTTTCATGTTGTTGTTCATTTTTCCCTATTTTTGCACTAAGATCTCCTATTACTAGTATCAGCTCATATTTAGGTACTGCGCAGCATATTTTTTCCAAGTCTTCGTAGAACCGTCCTTTAAGTATATCCGCTTTTTTCCTGCGTTGGTGCATGTGTATTAATTTATTGATATATTCCTAAATTTCCCTCTTAGTCTGAGTCTGCACATCCTTCGATTTATTGGTTCAAATTCTAACTTCTCCAGTTATTATAAACCCTGTTTCGAATCCTGTTCTTTGGTTCTAGATGTACATCTAGTGGTTACAGAAGTCAAGGATCACACTTTATTAATTATTATAGTACAAAGTAATATCTCTAGTTACGGTTGTATTTTCAGCAAGTACACCAAGTCCTTTCATCCATACATGAATTTTTTCATCATTACTAACTTTTCTACAGGCACAGGTATACAACGTAAATGGCATATTACTATATACATAACTATATAATGGAAGGAAACATTCCACGTGGGAAAAATTATATATAAAAACAAAGATGAGGTGACTTACCGAACAAAAACGCTGGCAGGTCGATAGACACACAAACAAACACAAACATACACACAAAATTCAAGCTTTCGCAACAAATTGTTGCCTCATCAGGAAAGAGGGAAGGAGAGGGGAAGACGAAAGGAAGTGGGTTTTAAAGGAGAGGGTAAGGAGTCATTCCAATCCCGGGAGCGGAAAGACTTACCTTAGGGGGAAAAAAGGACAGGTATACACTCGCACACACGCACATATCCATCCACACATACAGACACAAGCAGACATATTTAAAGACAAAGAGTTTGGGCAGAGATGTCAGTCGAGGCAGAAGTGTAGAGGCAAAGAAGTTGTTGAAAGACAGGTGAGGTATGAGTGGCGGCAACTTGAAATTAGCGGAGATTGAGGCCTGGCGGATGACGAGAAGAGAGGATGTACTGAAGGGCAAGTTCCCATCTCCGGAGTTCGGATAGGTTGGTGTTGGTGGGAAGTATCCAGATAACCCGGACGGTGTAACACTGTGCCAAGATGTGCTGGCCGTGCACCAAGGCATGTTTAGCCACAGGGTGATCCTCATTACCAACAAACACTGTCTGCCTGTGTCCATTCATGCGAATGGACAGTTTGTTGCTGGTCATTCCCACATAGAATGCGTCACAGTGTAGGCAGGTCAGTTGGTAAATCACGTGGGTGCTTTCACACGTGGCTCTGCCTTTGATCGTGTACACCTTCCGGGTTACAGGACTGGAGTAGGTGGTGGTGGGAGGGTGCATGGGACAGGTTTTGCATCGGGGGCGGTTACAAGGATAGGAGCCAGAGGGTAGGGAAGGTGGTGTGGGGATTTCATAGGGATGAACTAACAGGTTACGAAGGTTAGGTGGACGGCGGAATGACACTCTTTGCGGAGTGGGGAGGATTTCATGAAGGATGGATCTCATTTCAGGGCAGGATTTGAGGAAGTCGTATCCCTGCAGGGATACGACTTCCTCAAATCCTGCCCTGAAATGAGATCCATCCTTCATGAAATCCTCCCCACTCCGCAAAGAGTGTCATTCCGCCGTCCACCTAACCTTCGTAACCTGTTAGTTCATCCCTATGAAATCCCCACACCACCTTCCCTACCCTCTGGCTCCTATCCTTGTAACCGCCCCCGATGCAAAACCTGTCCCATGCACCCTCCCACCACCACCTACTCCAGTCCTGTAACCCGGAAGGTGTACACGATCAAAGGCAGAGCCACGTGTGAAAGCACCCACGTGATTTACCAACTGACCTGCCTACACTGTGACGCATTCTATGTGGGAATGACCAGCAACAAACTGTCCATTCGCATGAATGGACACAGGCAGACAGTGTTTGTTGGTAATGAGGATCACCCTGTGGCTAAACATGCCTTGGTGCACGGCCAGCACATCTTGGCACAGTGTTACACCGTCCGGGTTATCTGGATACTTCCCACCAACACCAACCTATCCGAACTCCGGAGATGGGAACTTGCCCTTCAGTACATCCTCTCTTCTCGTCATCCGCCAGGCCTCAATCTCCGCTAATTTCAAGTTGCCGCCACTCATACCTCACCTGTCTTTCAACAACTTCTTTGCCTCTACACTTCTGCCTCGACTGACATCTCTGCCCAAACTCTTTGTCTTTAAATATGTCTGCTTGTGTCTGTATGTGTGGATGGATATGTGCGTGTGTGCGAGTGTATACCTGTCCTTTTTTCCCCCTAAGGTAAGTCTTTCCGCTCCCGGGATTGGAATGACTCCTTACCCTCTCCTTTAAAACCCACTTCCTTTCGTCTTCCCCTCTCCTTCCCTCTTTCCTGATGAGGCAACAATTTGTTGCGAAAGCTTGAATTTTGTGTGTATGTTTGTGTTTGTTTGTGTGTCTATCGACCTGCCAGCGTTTTTGTTCGGTATATACATAACTAGGTCTACTTTGGGTCTTGGGATCTATTCCACAGTGCCAAGTCTTGTAAGCGATGACATCTCGATCGGCGAAAGATTCAAGTCCAGGAAGTGAGGCATTCTCACAACGAACTATGGCTAGCGTAAACCAACCACTACCAGAATTTCCAGTAGCATCATCCTACGTAAAATTGACCTTGCAGCCACAGAAGAATATAGGTCCATTCAAAATACTGCCTGTGCTGTTCAATTGCCACCAAGTTTATTTTCAGGGCTAATAATGTGTTTGTAGACAGGCATGCAATGGCGGCGTTGACGATACACACGTCGACGAGGCATAGTGCTTCAATGCTGTTGCAGATAGAGCTCACAGCGGAATGGTTCCGCAGGCGTGCACTGCCCGCTTATATAGAAAGCGAAAGACCTTGGTTACGTAACGCGCTGAGAGGCTCTGAGCTCTATCTGCAACAGATTGAAGCACTATGCCTCGTCGACGTGTGTATCGGCAACGTCGCCATCGCATGCCTGTCTACAAACACATTATTAGCCTAAAAAATAAACTTGGTGGCAATGGAACAGCACAGGCAGTTATTTTGAATGGACCTATATTCTTCCGTGGGTGCAAAGTCAATTTTACGTTGGATGTTGCTACTTCTTCCTGTTCCACTATATACCAATGCGTACTCAGGTTTATTGATGTGCCCATTTCCTGTAGCCCTACAACATCATAATTAAATTCTAAAATTTCATTGACTATTTTTTTCATTTTTCCAGGCTGAGGCATTGTCCTCACACTCTATGACGCTACTGTCAGATTCTTTATCTATTTCGTTTGCCAAGGCTGTGATACGTGTTTTCCATCCAGTTTCTGAGGCTTCTGTTGAATTTCCATAATTTTTCTAATAAATTATGGAAGGAATGGCTAATGAGATGAAGTAAAAAAAATGTCTTTAAACATCTTGAGCTTTTCAACAACGTGCCTGATGTTTTCTGGCATCCTGTTAATGTTTGTACTGGAATGTGAAGCTCCATTCTGAATCAAATGCAGTGATGCATAGTCTATATGGGAATTATTTTTACTTCTAGTATTGTGGTTGTGAATTTCACATTTCATCCTAAATTCAGTCTTCTTATTAACCACAAATACCATCAGGGAGCTTACATAGTAATGTGGGAATCCCTATGTTCCTGAAGAGGCTTCTGCAAAATGTTCAGCAATCAACTTCACATAATATTCTTACTGAATAGATGTGTAGAATTACTAGATTCTTGGCCTTCACTCTGTTGCCCCCCAAGACATTCCATTGCCCAACAAGATTATCCCATAGAAGCATTGAGTGAAAATATGATAGCAGTCCTGTCTACAGGTCAACACAGTGTGGAAAGCAGGTGGAAGTGGGCATTTCGGTTGACTTACATGCATGCCAACATTGTCACCTTTTTTTCCAACATTGTCATCTTTTTTTCCAACATTGTCACCTTTTTTTCCAACATTGTCACCTTTTTTTCCAACATTGTCACCTTTTTTTCCAACATTGTCACCGTTTTTTCCAACATTGTCACCTTTTTTTCCAACATTGTCACCTTTTTTTTCCCAACATTGTCACCTTTTTTTCCCCCAACATTGTCACCTTTTTTTTCCCCAACATTGTCACCTTTTTTTTCCCCAACATTGTCACCTTTTTTTTCCCCAACATTGTCACCTTTTTTTTCCCCAACATTGTCACCTTTTTTTTCCCCAACATTGTCACCTTTTTTTCCCAACATTGTCACCTTTTTTTTTTTTTCCAACATTGTCACCTTTTTTTTTTTTTTTCCAACATTGTCACCTTTTTTTTTCCAACATTGTCACCTTTTTTTTCCAACATTGTCACATGCTGGAAAAGTCGCTCAGAACCATGGATCAGGGCAGACTTACGGGACTGTATGGGAAGGGAGACTGACAGTTGGGGACTGAATTGGATGACATGTGAAAACCTGAGAGCTTGAAGATGGAAGATAGGATGACAAGAAAGACAAAGATTACTGACAAAATGTTGCGCATGAATCATTAAGAGCAAGGAGCTAAGTGCATTGTATGTGGTAGAGATGGATGTCAGGGAAAAACTTACAGGTCAGAAAATAAAAAATATAGAAAACTAAAATGGAGTGAGGAAAGGAGTACTGAGAAGAAATGCTGAGAACAAAGAAATTAACGTTAATTAAAGACAGGTGAGTGGTGAGAACCAAGGACACATTTTAATGCCAGTTCCCACTTGTGGAGTTACGAGAAACTGGTATCTGGGCATGCTCTGCAACAGGATATTGTGTGTTGCCTGTGTACGCCCTCTCTCTATGTCCATTCATCCTAATTGATAACTTGGTGGAAGTCATACCAATGTAAAAGGCCAAACAGTGTTTACATAACAGTTCGTCATTTCACAAGTGTCTCTTCCTTTGATAGTATATCTTTTGCCAGTCTTACAGTGGGGATGGTCACAGAGGTAGGAGCCATAGGAAAGAGAAATGGGTGCAAAAGAAGCATGGGGTCTGACCAGGATATTGCAAAAATTTGGGGTAAAGAAGGGGAGGGCAGCTATTCCAGGTGTAGTGGGCAAAATGCTGGACAGAATGTACCTCATTTCAGGGCATGATTGTAGGATGTCATTGCCTTGTTGAAGAAGGTGATTGATACATTCATGACCAGCATAATACTGATTGACTGGAGGTGTGTTCTGAAGTTATTTTTTTTTGGAGGGATCAGCAGTACTAGGGTCCTGGTCCGGGAAGTCTGCTTTTGAACTAGGCTGGTGGGGTAATTATGTACAGTGAAGGCTGAGGTGAGAATAGTGGTGTATTGCTGTAAAGTGTCTACTTCTAAACAAATATGTTTGCCTTGAATGCAAAGGCTGTATGGGAGGGAACATTTGACATGGAAAAGATGGCAGCTGTCATTATGTAAGTACTATTGTTTGTTAGGCAGCTTAATGTGCAGAAGTGTGTAGCTGACCCCTCTGTGAGTATGTGTAGCTGACCCACTGTGAGGATGAAGTCAGCGTTAAGGAAAGTGGCATGGGATTCAGAATAAGACCCTGTGAAATTTAATTGGGAGAATGTATTTAGAGATTCCAAAAATTCACAATGAGTCAATATGACAAATATGTTATCAATATATATAAACCAAACAAGGGTCTGAAGGCTTATAGATTCCAGGAAAACCCCCTCCAAGTGACCCATGAAGAAACTGGCTTAGGAAGGAACCATCCAGGCCCCCATGGCCGTGATCATGTCCTAACACACGATAGAGGGAAGAAGGGGTTCCATGTCAGTCTCAAATTTCCAAGCAGTTAGGACCAAGTGCAGACATAAAAAGTCCAGTGAAGGCTGTAGATTTGTTTGCAGTAGCACCAAACACTGTCACAAGTCATCTATGAGAGGTGCGGATTTTAAGTCTTGATTGCATGCTCACAGTAGGAGAGCTCAAGGCCTGATTAATGCTGTTTATTTGCAACCAAACTAACTACTATGATTAAGGCTAATTTCAAAAAGTCAGTATCCAAGCTCGTAGGATGAACACTAACAGAAACAGAGAACACTAGCAGCATTTTAATTACAAACTGAGAGAAACAGACTGTTGTGGCTTACCAAAGCTGGCAATGACTGATAAGGAGTTAATGGCCCAATGATCTGACTGAGAACTGCTTCTGAATACAAAATCATGGGCTTTTAAGGGATTGTGGAGGCGCACTAATTCTCCTTTCCTTTAGTTCTGACCAATCCACCAGCACTTTACAGGTTTCAGCCAATCTGGGTAGTGGCTCTGCACCTCAAAGGTGCCTGGTAGGGGTGCTTCTGGACTGTTCATTAACAAACTCTAATTATGTTAGCAACAGCATTTGGCTTAAAGCTAAATGTCACTGCCCTTCCTCTTACGGCCACCAACAACAGTGTTTTATGTCCCTTGGCCCTGTCCAGAGGCCTTTCGGGCTGTGTAAATCCATTGGCAGTCTTCAGGGGCAAGTTTAAAGATTGCTGTGTTTGTGAAAACGTGCTTTTTTCTTACTATATGTTACTGTTACACCTTACAACAGTGTCTAGGCAGTGGATGGAGTTACAAGATAATTCTGTGAAGTGAAAATTTTCTTTTGGGACAGCTGCCCAGTGCATCTGCAACCTGGTTGGACTCTATCGTTACTGGTGATCTCCGGTAACCTAAATGCTACCGCTTTTGCCTGCTATCTCCATTGTGTCTTCAGTTTCTTATCTTGAAACGCCCTTGCTGGCTTCGAACAGTGTACACGTCATTACATTGTCAGTATGTGACACCATGCCCCTGATCTGCTTGTATGTGTGCCCCTCAAAGGTAAAGTAGTTGTTAGTAAGTATAAGATAAGCAGGAAGGATGTCATAGAGTGCAGCTGGGTGCTGGTCAAGGTAATGTTCCGCAGCAGACAGGCCATGTACATGGGGGTGTCGGTACAGAGGGAGATGTCATTAGTGGTGACAGGCAATATGTGTGACAGGAGTGGGGACAGATTTAAGATAATCTAGTAAATGTTTGGTGTCTTAAATATAGGAAGGTTTCTTACTACAGTTTGCAGGTGTTGATTAAGGAAAATATATGTTCCGTGGGTGCTTTGAAGGCAGCAGCTATCTAATGGCCAGAGTCATTGGATTTGTGAATATTGGGAAGAAGGTAAAAGGTGAAGGTGCATTGTTTGGGTGTGGTGAGAAGTTTTGTGCATTGAGGTGTTAGTCCTTGTGAGGAGCCTGAGGTTTTAAGGGGACAAGGAGATCATGAGGGCTGAAAGAATTGAATTTGCTGTATGTAATAAAATTCTAAGGTTCCTCTTGATTTTAGAAATATATACTGTATGTATAGTACCTCACCGCGTTTGTGTTTAAATGCCTTTATTAAGCAGATGCGGCGCATGAATGCCTAGCTGTCACACTCCTTTCAGACACAAAACCTTGCCTATAATGTATTGTTATTTAATTTTGGCACTGCTATTTCCATAACAATTCACTTGTGTAATATCCTTGAAGACCACCAAATCAGAAACAGAAAACCTCATTGCATATTATGGTCTAGCCATCAGGAGAAACAGAAAAAATGTCATTGAGATGAAAAAAGGAATTTGGGTAACTCTGTTTGACAGAAGATCCACTGATGAACATCCACAAGATGATCTCTACCCAAAAGCAAACACTTCATGGTGCAAGTACAATAGGTGTGAAACAAATGGACAAAAGCATACTCATGCACAACCCATACCAGAAACTGTTATGGTAGAACCAAAGCCAGTATGTAGATATCTTTCAGATTCTAAACTCTTGGAAAAATTTTACATGGAAAAACACAGAATCCGAATTAAAGCTTCACTAGTTATATACGGGCACACTTATCAGAAACTGGTTTTGTTGTCACGTCAGCTTTTCATATTAGTGTGATGGATGCCATAATATGTTTTAGTGATGGAATAACAGAGAGACAAAAAACCATGAGCAGACAAACCGTCAAAGCTGGAACAGACAATATGTCGCTGTAGCGTAAAAAACTGCTGAAAGACTGATAAAGGAGGCCAGAATAACAAAGTAAAGAAAGAAAACCATAGAACGTGAAACAGACATGTTGAGTCAACAAGATGGAGCTAGAGTGTTTGACATGTTATCATTGAGAAGACAATGACATGCAAATCTTTTGTTTCAGTTTCCTGTAATTAACATTTTTGTGTGCTTAGGTATCATTATCTCATTCAGTACTAAAGGTACAAGAAATTTTGCATGAGTAATAATACAGTGCTGTCTGCACAGTGAACAACCTTATTCAACAGTGTATTATATATTTTGAGTTGGAACCTGTCACCCGTTCTTAAATTATTAGGAAGAAAAATTGACTTCTAAAAAACATACTAAAAACTACACGAAACAAAAGACTGGTAATTATTCTTGGTTTAAAGTTTCAGCAAGCCAACAGTTAAAAGAACAAAATTTGTTATGACATTTCATTTTGAATAATACACGTAATTCAGTATGTAAGGAAAAAATCAATATTCACTCCACAATTCTTAATTTTTTTCACATAATGGTAACAATATTCTAATTATTTGCTGAAGTTTTGTTCCAATGTCTGTGAAAGTTATTTTAAAAGTTATTAAGTTATTAAAGTTCAAAATATTATTAAAAACTACATGACTTGATACCGAGATCCCCTTAAGGAGGGACTGAATGTCAGCTTGTGTCCTAGGGATGGGATCTTGATGGCAGATGATGTATATAGATGTGTCAGACAGCTCGGACAGACTGTTGCTTACATATTCCCATGGCTCAAGTACCACAGTGGTAGATACCTTGTCTACTGGGAGAATACTGATGGAGTCGTCAGCTTTTAGGGAACAGAGAGACTGGGAGTTCTGTGGAGGACAGTTTAGGGTCATGTTTTAGGGATCCGAGAAAGGGTTGTGAAGCAATGCTGGATGTTAGGAATTCTTGGAATGCTTGTAAGGGGTGATTTTGAGGTAGTGGTGGAGGATCGAGTTGGCACCGTTCAAGGTAGGGTTCAGTGTCAGGTTAGCTGTTGGAAAGGTTTTGGGATTGGGGTGCAAAGTGATATGGCACTACATGTGAAGGAAAATAGGTCCTTCACCAAAGCAGCATGATTAAATGCAGGTCGTAGTGCTGAAAGTTAGACTCCTGGATAGTACAGATAACTTTCCCCATTTCCTAAAACTTGCCGTTCCTTTTCCTTCGCCTCTTTTCCTTCGCTTTCAACCCTTCTGCCAGAAGTAGAAGTCACTAGCTCACAAAGCTTGCACATTTACTTAATCTTCATGTATGTTTCCTCCTGCCACCACTTTGTGAGTAGATTTTTTATCTACCCTGTTAATAAATTTTCAAAAATTATTTTTTGTTGATACATTAGCACTTGTGGCAATCACTACTGCTAATGTAACTGTCCTTCCCCCCCTCTCCCCCAATCGTCTTAGTTCGGTTGTTTATTTATCCATACCACCTATATTAGTCATCATCTTGCCCCGGCATATTTGATTTCCACGTGCTTAGATGGGTTCATTGTTGTTTACAAATTTGCATACAACACTTCATTTACAATTTGTCAGCATTTTATTTGCAAATTTGGCAGCATTTTTGTTTCCTATTCACCACTTACCTTGCTTTTATGTGATTCTTTCACATTTTTGTGCATTTGTTTTTCACCAAACCATGCTGATCAATTGTTACTGCCTCTGCTGCATATTTTCCAAACACAGTGGATTCCGTTTTTTCCATGACTTCCTCTTTCTGTTTGCCATGATTTTAAACTTTTGTCTGTTTAATGTCTTTTGCACGATATTCCCAATCGGAATTTAACATCTTTGTATCATATAATCTACTTTTGTGGTGAGAAATTCTGCCCCCCCCCTCCCCCCAATTACCTCTTATTTATCCCTGACAATTTGCCCATTCCCCCCCCCCCCCCCCCCCCACTTATCTTCCATTTTTCTGTCTTTTTTCCCTCTTTTTCCCTCTGTGCTTCTTTTTTTGTCACGCCCACCATCCCGAATACTTCAAACTCTCCTCTGTTGACAGGATGAATCCCATCACATATTGTATTTGGCCCTTTCAAAATAGTGCTTTTGCGCTATCAAAAGTCTCACCGTCTGTTTCTTGGAACCTGCCTGTCCCTGGGAGTCACCTCCTAAGGTCTGATTTTGAAATTCACTGTTTCTGGATGTAATCCTACTCTGCACTAGCCGCTTTTACAGTTTCAAATACAGCAATCTCTTGCACTTGGCTAATCTGTGACTTTCACGCCTCATCTTGCCAATTTCTGCACCATCAGTCTTCTTTTCTTCTACAACATCCTGTAGCTATCTACCTCTCATGTTTCCTTGGATGGTATCATCTGCCAGACCAACTTGAAACTGCATCAGCTGGTCCGATTTCACCTCCTTAACCAATTCAACAGTAGTGTTTCCCTTCCTGTCCTTCTCTAGCTCCCTAAACAGCCACATCATCAACCACCACTCCTCTTCCCTCCTGAACTATCTGTATTGTTAAAGACTCTCACGTTCTATCCTAAACCTGCATTTAATCAAACTCTTTGGTGAAGGAGCTACTTCCCTTAATACCCAAGGTCAACTAAAAATATCACTCTGCAAACCAATCCCAAAATCTTTCCAACAAGAAACCTGACATTGAACCATGCCTTGAACAGTATGACAAGCATTCTAAGAATTCCTAATATCCAAAGTTGCTTCACAACCCTTCGTCAGGTCCCTACAACATGACCTTGACCAGGGCTCTGCAGAACTCCAGTCTTTTTGTTCCTTAAAATTTGATGACCATCATTAACCTCTCGCCAAACAAGGTAACTACCACTGTGGTAATTAAGCAACAGGAATATGTAAGCGAGGCCCTATTCCCAGCTCTCTGACACCTCTGTGTAAATCGTCTGCCATCAAGATCCCATCCATGGGATACAAACTGACTTACAGCCCTCCCTTAGAACCTCAGGCCCCTCACAAGGACTTACGCCTCAGTCTATAGAACTTCTTACCCCACCCAAACCATGCACCCCCACCTTTTACGTTCTTCCTAAGATCCACAAACTCAATTACCCTGACTGTCCCTTAGTTGCTAACATCAAAACACCTGCGGAACGTATATCTGCCTCAGTTGATCAATACCTGCAACCTATAGTACGACAACTTCCCTCCTATATTAAAGACACCAACTATTTCCTAGATCGTCTGAAATCTGTGCCCACCCCACTCCAACCATACACTTTGCTTGTCAGCATTGATGCCATGTCCCTCTATACCAGCACCCCCATGTATATAGTCTGTCTGTTGCTGCCAAAGACCATCGCATCGACACCGGGGCCTTTATCCTCGCCTTCGAGGGGGACGTTCTCCCGGAGAAGGTAAAGATGATGTGCTACCGGTGCGACGTGCGACCTTACGTCCCGCCTCCTATGCGCTGTTTTCGGTGTTTGCGCTTTGGGCACATGTCGTCACGGTGTGAGGCTGAGCCCCTTTGTGGCGATTGTGGACGTCCTCTTCGTGAGGAACATACATGCACCCCACCACCTCGGTGCATTAATTGTCCTGGCATCCACTCGCCTAGATCCTCAGACTGCCCCGCATATCAGAAGGAGAAGAAGATACAAGAACTCAAGACTTTGGATCGGCTCTCTTATTCTGAGGCCAGGAAGAAGTATGACCGCCTCCATCCCGTGCCGTTGACCACTTCGTTTGCCTCAGTTGTGTCCACTCCTTCCGCGGTATCCTCACCCCTATCCTGTCCCCCCTCCGCCTCCTCCGCCCATCAGGGGGCTCTGCCTCCGCCTCCCAAATCCCTCCCTTCCAAATCCTCCTCCCCCGTGGCCCCCGCCCCCTCTGCCCCAGGGGCCACCCTTCCTCCTCCTCCTCTCCCCCCGCCACCTGAGAAGCGATCCTCTTCTCAGGCGTCCATCGGGGAAACGTTCCGGACCCCAGCTTCTGAGGTCCGGCGTTCCAAAACGGACCCCGCGCGTGAGGACCTTCTTCGGGTCCAGCCCACCATCCTCGGCCTTCCAAGAAGGCCTCCAAGAAGAAGTCTCTATCCCCCTCTCCACCCCGGCGCGTTTTGTCTGACGCTCCATCCGTGAGTCGCTGCTCCCGGCCGTCCTCAGTTTCGCCGGGATGCTCTGCTGCCAGGCACTCAGCTGGCCTCTCGTCGGCAAATGATGCTGCCCCTCCTACACAACCAGGGACAGCGGCCGCAGCTGGCGACGACTCAATGGAACAGGATCCGCCTCCCGCCGGTTGTAGCGTTGTTCCCTCGCAACCTGGCCCTCCGCCGCCGTCAAGGTGACCAGCTCTTCCCCCGTCTCGTTCCCCCAACTTTTTGACTAGCGATGGCCTTGTTACATTGGAACATAAGAGGTATTCGATCTAATCGGGAGGAATTACAACTGCTCCTCCGCCTGCACTATCCGCTCGTCCTTGATCTCCAGGAAACCAAGTTGCGCCCGACTGACCGTATTGCCTTTACCCACTATACCTCGGAGCGGTATGACCTCACCCCTGTGGACGGTATCCCAGCTCATGGTGGGGTTATGTTGCTCGTTCGGGACGATGTGTATTACCATCCCATCCCATTGACCACCCCACTCCAAGCAATAGCTGTCCGTATTACTCTTTCTGCTTTTACTTTTTCAGTTTGTACCATCTACACTCCACCGTCATCTGCTGTTAGTCGGGCTGACATGATGCACCTGATCGTTCAGCTTCCCCCGCCGTTTTTATTGTTTGGCGACTTCAATGCCCATCATCCCCTTTGGGGCTCTCCTGCATCCTGTCAAAGAGGCTCACTCTTGGCGGATGTCTTCAACCATCTCAATCTTGTCTGCCTCAATACCGGCGCCCCGACTTTCCTTTCGGACTCTACTCATACCTACTCCCACTTGGACCTCTCGATCTGTTCTACCACTCTTGCCCCTCGATTCGAGTGGTATGTCCTTTCTGACACCTATTCGAGCGACCACTTCCCCTGTGTCGTTCGTCTCCTGCCCCACACCCCATACCCACGTCCTTCGCGCTGGAACATACCGAAAGCTGACTGGGGACTTTACTCCTCCCTGGCGACCTTTCCGGACCACGATTTTCTCAGTTGTGACAGTCAGGTCGAATACCTCACGGCTGTTATCATCAATGCTGCCGAACATTCCATTCCTCGTACTACCTCTTCTTCACGTCGCGTTTCCGTCCCCTGGTTGAACGAGGCTTGTAGGGACGCTATCCGTGCTCGACGACGTGCTTTACGCACCTTTCGCCGCCATCCTACGTTGGCGAATTGTATTGAATACAAACGACTCCGAGCGCAATGTCGTAGAGTCATCAAAGACAGTAAAAAATCTTGTTGGGCCTCTTTCACCAGCTCCTTTAACAGTTTTACTCCCTCTTCCGTCGTTTGGGGTGGCCTGCTCCGGCTGTCGGGCATTAAGGCCCACTCCTCGGTACCTGACCTGACCTCAGGTAATGAGGTCCTTGTTGATCCTGTGGCTGTCTCCAACGCCTTTGGCCACTTTTTCGCGGAGGTTTCAAGCTCCGCCCATTACCACCCTGCCTTCCTTCCCAGGAAAGAGGCAGAAGAGGCTCGGCGACCTTCCTTCCACTCGCTGAGTCTGGAAACTTATAATGCCCCCTTTACTATGCGGGAACTCGAACGTGTGCATGCACTGTCCCGGTCCTCTGCTCCGGGGCCAGATGCCATTCACGTTCAGATGCTGGCACACCTTTCTCTGGCGGGCAAAAGCTTCCTTCTTCGTACCTACAATCGCGTCTGGACCAAAGGTCAGGTCCCCATGCGTTGGCGTGACGCCGTCGTTGTTCCTATACCCAAACCCAGGAAGGATAGACACCTTCCTTCTAGTTACCGCCCCATTTCTCTTACAAGCTGTGTCTGTAAGGTGATGGAGCGCATGGTTAATGCTCGGTTAGTCTGGATTCTTGAATCTCGACGGCTACTTACTAATGTCCAATGCGGCTTTCGTCGCCGCCGCTCCGCTGTTGACCGCCTTGTGACCTTGTCGACATTCATAATGAACAACTTTTTGCGAAGGCGCCAAACGGTAGCCGTGTTCTTCGACTTGGAGAAGGCTTATGATACCTGTTGGAGAGGAGGTATCCTCCGCACTATGCACAGGTGGGGCCTACGCGGTCGCCTGCCCCTTTTTATTGATTCCTTTTTTACGGATCGAAAGTTGAGGGTACGTGTGGGTTCCGTATTGTCCGACGTCTTCCTCCAGGAGAACGGAGTGCCTCAGGGCTCCGTCTTGAGCGTAGCCCTTTTTGCCATCGCGATCAATCCAATTATGGATTGTATTACACATAATGTCTCAGGCTCTCTCTTTGTCGATGACTTCGCGATCTACTGCAGTGCCCAGAGAACATGCCTCCTGGAGCGCTGCCTTCAGCGTTGTCTAGACAGCCTCTACTCATGGAGTGTGGCAAATGGCTTCCGGTTCTCTGAAGAGAAGATGGTTTGTATCAACTTTTGGCGATATAAAGCGTTCCTTCCGCCATCCTTACATCTCGGTCCCGTTGTTCTCCCATTCGTGGAAACAACTAAGTTTCTAGGGCTCGCATTGAACAGGAAACTGTGTTGGTCTCCACATGTCTCTTATTTGGCGGCCCGTTGTACACGTTCCCTTAATGTCCTCAGAGTTCTTAGCAGTTCATCTTGGGGAGCGGATCGCACTGTCCTGCTTCGCTTGTATCGGTCCATAGTCCGATCGAAGCTGGATTATGGGAGCTTCGTCTACTCTTCTGCTCGGCCATCTCTCTTACGCCGGCTCAACTCCATCCACCATCGGGGGATACGTCTTGCGACCGGAGCCTTCTACACTAGTCCTGTAGAGAGTCTTTATGCTGAAGCTGCCGAATTACCATTGACCTACCGGCACGACGTACTGCTGTGTCGGTATGCCTGCCGGCTGTTGTCTATGCCCAACCACCCCTCTTACCAGTCCTTCTCCGCCGATTCTCTCGACCGTCAGTACGGGTTGTATGTGTCTGCCCTGCTGCCCCCCGGAGTCCGCTTCCGTCGCCTGCTTCGACAATTGGATTTTGCCCTCCCTACCACCTTCAGAGAGGGTGAGAGCCCGACACCACCTTGGCTCCAGGCTCCGGTTCATATTTATCTCGACCTCAGCTCACTCCCCCCCCCAAGGAGGGTACTCCGGCTGCAGTGTATTGCTCACGGTTTGTCGAACTTCGTGCTCGACTTGCCGGTCACACCTTTATTTACACTGATGGCTCCAAAACTGACAATGGTGTCGGCTGTGCCTTTGTCATCGGGGCCGCCACCTTTAAATACCGGCTCCTCGACCAATGTTCGAGCTTTACGGCCGAGCTTTTTGCTCTCCATCAGGCCGTTCAGTATGCCCGCCGCCATCGCCATTCATCGTATGTACTCTGCTCTGACTCACTCAGTGCTCTTCAGAGCCTTGGAGCTCCCTATTCGGTCCATCCCTGGATTCAACGGATACAGCAGTCCCTTCATTCTTTCGCTGCTAATGGTTCTCCTGTCAGCTTTCTGTGGGTTCCCGGACATGTAGGAGTGCCTGGGAATGAGGCTGCGGATGCTGCAGCCAAGGCTGCAGTCCTCCTGCCTCGGCCAGCCTCCCATTGTGTCCCGTCATCTGACGTTCGTGGGGATGTATGTAAGAGGCTTGTGTCGTTGTGGTGGGATGCTTGGTCATCCCTCCAAGGAAACAAGCTCCGGGCAGTAAAACCGCTCCCAACTGCTTGGACAACCTCCTCCCGACCATCTCGGCGAGAGGAGGTCCTTCTGACCAGGTTGCGGATTGGGCATTGCCGGTTTAGCCACCGCTACCTGCTCTCCGGTGACCCAGCCCCGCAGTGCCCTTGTGGTCAGGCATTAACAGTGCGCCATGTTTTATTGTCGTGTCCCCGTTTTAGTCAATTTCGTGTTGTCCTGTCCCTGCCATCTACTTTACCAGATGTTTTAGCTGATGACGCTCGAGCAGCTGCTCGTATTCTGCGTTTTATAACTTTGACTGGCTTATCCAGAGACATCTAACCTTTTTACTTATTTTATCTGCATCTTTGTCAGGTCCTTCTGGTGTCCCCCCCCCCCCCCCCTCCCCCCATCCCCTTGAGTTTTACTAGATTCCATGTGCTCTAACAACAGTCACTGGGCGCTAATGACCTCAGTAGTTGAGTGCCCTTAAACCCCACCAAAAAAAAAAAAAAAAAAAAAAACGCCAGCCTAGTTCAAAACCAGACTTCCCAGGCCATCCCTCCAAAAACAGCTTCAGAATACACCTTCTGTCAATCAGTATTATGCTAGTCTTGAATGTATCAGTCAGCTACTTCCAACGAGGCTATGACATCCTAAAATCATGCCAAAATGAGGTACATTCTGTCCATCATTTTGCCCACTACACCTGGAATAGCCCCCCCCCCCCCCTTTCCCCTAATACTGTAATTTCTACAGTATCCTGGTCAGACCCTATGCTTCCTCTGCGCCCATTTCCCTACCCTGTGGCTCCTACCTCTGTGACCATCCCCACTATAAGAGTTGCTCTGTGAACCTCCTGCAATCACCTATACCAATCCTGTAACTGGCAAAAGGTATACTGTTAAAGGAAGAGGCAATTGTGAAATGATATGCCATGTACCACCTGTTATGTAAACACTGTTTGGCCCTTTACATTGGTATGACTACCACCAAGTTATCAATTAGGATGAATGGACATAAAGAGAGGGGATATACAGGCAACACACAATATCCTGTTGCAGAGCATTCTCTAACACATGACACTTGTGACTTCAGTGCCTGTTTCACCATATGTGCCATCTTGGTTATTCTCCCAGAGACCAGTTTCTCACAACTCCACAGATGGGAACTTTAATTAAAATATGTCCTTGGTTCTCACCACTCACCTGGCCTTAATTTACATTAATTTCTTTGTTCTCAGTATTTCTTCTCTGTAATTATTCCTTTCTTCTCTCCCTTTTAGTCTTCTATGTCTCTTATTTTCTGACCTGTCAGTTTTCCCTGCCCTCCATCTCTACCACATACAGTGCACTTTGCTTTCTGCTCTTAATGACACGTGCACAATATTTCACTAGTAATCTCTGTCTTGTTTGTTACTCTATCTTCCACCTGCAAGCTCTCAGGTTTTCAAATATTGTCCAGTTCAGTTCCCAACAGTCAGTGTTTCCTTGTGATCCAGTCCAGTAAGTCTCTCCTGACCTGGGGTTCAAGATGACTTTTACCAACTCTCCCCGTTTGCTAAACCTCGCCAGTCCTTTATCTTCATCCCTCTTCCTTCCCCTTCAACCTTCTTTCACAAGATGGAACCACTGCCTCCAAAAGCTGCACATTTGTTTGACTTTTATGTATGTTTTCACTTGCTGTCACCTTGTGAGTAGATTTCTTATACATCCAATTACACTGGATTTTCAAAAAGTTATAATTTTCATTGTTATTAGTGTCAAATGATCCCCCAATGCAACTGCTTCTAATTTTGTGCCAGAGTCTAACTTTGCCTTAGTTACAAAACTACTGCTGTTATACTCTGTTCTGTTTTGAAAATAAACTTTCTGAGAAGGAAGTTTCAAATTCCATATGATTGGCTTGAAAAGACAGATAGTCAGTAAAAGTGAGCTATTTTGCAGTGTCTGTTCTTGCCGTATTAATCTTGGGGCAATTTTTAATAACTACTTTTAACAAAACATACATAAAATTTTGAAATTAAATGTGATACCTATCAGTTACATTTATAACTTTTGAGGTCACATTACAATTACCAGGTTTGGTACGTGCCAATAATATGGATGTTAAGTACGAAGGATAGTTCCACCACGACTGAATTGATTTGGGCAATGAAATGAGTAATTTCCGGTTCCTCTTTGGGTTCATCAGATAGATTTGTTTCGTTTTGAATAAGATTTTCCCTGATAGTGTTCTGAACATTTTTTATTTTTGTCTAAGAAAATGAAATACCTAGTACATAATGAACTGGAACCGTATTTCTGCAAAACATATGTGAGAAGAAGCATGTTCATCATATTACACATTGAGTTTCAATGGAAATGCCATTGTTAAATATAAATACTTACAAATAAGCACTGCTTTTTGATCAATGAGTAAGTGTTGCACATGGACGTGTCAGCTAAGAACTTTCTGTATCGGCATAGCAGATGGCGAAAAAGTTAAATTAGAAATTAGGCAAAACACTGAAGCCAACATACCCCTAAATAAATGGGATCAGATAGATCTAATTCCAATAAAAAAAGAATTTTAATGTTTTAATGAACTGGAGTTTTCATTGTTTAGTTTAGTGTTTTATGTAGTGATGAACACACGACCAGAGGCAGGCGACTTAGAAACGTCAGAACTGGCAACATTTGTACAATGCAAAATTCCTATGTAAAGGCTTTGGAGTGTTTTGGTGAAGAAGCACCCGATTTTCTCATTTACCTTTAACATTAATTTGATGGTTGGTTCAGTCACTGGAAAGAATTTCAAGGATTTCAGTCGAAGTTTAAAATTCTGTAGCACAATTTTGGAGACACATAACCACATGGTGGTGGCTTACGTTAGGAACTTCAGCCAACAATATTAGTGAACAGTGGGAGGGTACTCAATATTTTAAAGAATTCTGCTACTGTTCTATCCATATCCTATAATATCAGTTTGAATGCTTTAAAATTATTTCAAGTACAGCAGAACTTCATTTTATATTTGCATCTGCAGAGCTATTTTGTAAATTCACATGTTTGCAAAACCATGCAACTTTGATTTACAGAAGTAGAAAACATAGTTAAAATGTTTTTGGCTTGTGTTTTGGAGGTTTCTGCTCTGAGAAAAATTGACAGTATTTCTGAGGTTCTTACTAATGAACTCCTTGCATTGGATAATCTGATCCTTCTTTAGCAATTAGGTAGTTGGCTTGTAACTGTGTGGCAAGTGGTTTCTAAAGAATGTCCAAAAGCATTATATCACAGCTTGTAAATGTGATGGGAAACATGTACTTAACAATTGCATCAAAAGTTTCACGTTTTTAGACCCTAAAGAAAGAGTAGAGCGCAGAAGCTACAGTGTTGTTGTTGTCGTCGTCGTCGTCGTCGTCGTCGTCGTCGTCGTCTTCAGTCCTGAGACTGGCTTGATGCAGCTCTCCATGCTACTCTATCCTGTGCAAGCTTCTTCATCTCCCAGTACTTACTGCAACCTACATCCTTCTGAATCTGCTTAGTGTATTCATCTCTTGGTCTCTCTCTATGATTTTTACCCTCCACGCTGCCCTCCAATGCTAAATTTGTGATCCCTTGATGCCTCAGTACATGTCCTACTAACCGGTCCCTTCTTTTTGTCAAGTTGTGCCACATACTCCTCTTCTCCCCAATTCTATTCAATACTTCATCATTAGTTATGTGATCTACCCATCTAATCTTCAGCATTCTTCTGTAGCACCACATATCAAAATCTTCCATTCTCTTCCATTCATGGCTGCACTCCATACAAATACTTTCAGAAACGACTTCCTGACACTTAAATCTATACTCGATGTTAGCAAATTTTTCTTCTTCAGAAACGCTTTCCTTGCCATTGCCAGTCTACATTTTATATCCTCTCTACTTTGACCATCATCAGTTATTTTGCTCCCCAAATAGCAAAACTCCTTTACTACTTTAAGTGTCTCGTTTCCTAATCTAATTCCCTCAGCATCACCTGACTTACTTCGACTACATTCCATTATCCTCATTTTGCTTTTGTTGATGTTCATCTTATATCCTCCTTTCAAGACACTGTCCATTCCGTTCAACTGCTCTTCCAAGTCCTTTGCTGTCTCTGACAGAATTACAATGTCATCGGCGAACCTCAAAGTTTTTATTTCTTCTCCATGGACTTTAATACCTACTCCGAATTTTTCTTTTGTTTCCTTCACTGCTTGCTCAATATACAGATTGAATAACATCGGGGACAGGCTACAACCCTGTCTCACTCCCTTCCCAACCGCTGCTTCCCTTTTGTGCCCCTCGACTCTTATAACTGCTATCTGGTTTCTGCACAAATTGTAAATAGCCTTTCGCTCCCTGTATTTTACCCCTGCCAACTTTAGAATTTGAAAGAGAGTATTCGAGTCAACATGGTCAAAAGCTTTCTCTAAGTCTACAAATACTAGACCCGTAGGTTTGCCTTTCCTTAATCTATTTTCTAAGATAAGTTGTAGGGTCAGTATTGCCTCACATGTTCCAACATTTCTGCAGAATTCAAACTGATCTTCGCCGAGGTCGGCTTCTACCAGTTTTTCCATTCATCTGTAAAGAATTCGCGTTAGTATTTTGCAGCTGTGACTTATTAAAATGATAGTTCGGTAATTTTCACATCTGTCAACACCTGCTTTCTTTGGGATTGGAATTATTATATTCTTCTTGAAGTCTGAGGGTATTTCACCTGTCTCATACATCTTGCTCACCGGATGGTAGAGTTTTGTCAGGACTGGCTCTCCCAAGGCCGTCAGTAGTTCCAATGGAATGTTGTCTACTCCCGGGGCCTTGTTTCGATTCAGGTCTTTCAGTGCTCTGTCAAACTCTTCACGCAGTATCGTATCTCCCATTTCATCAACATCCTCTTCCATTTCCATAATATTGTCCTCAAGTAAATCGCCCTTGTATAGACCCTCTATATACTCCTTCCACCTTTCTGCTTTCCCTTCTTTGCTTAGTACTGGGTTTCCATCTGAGCTCTTGATATTCATGCAAGTGGTTCTGTTTTCTCCAAAGGTCTCTTTAATTTTCCTGTAGGCAGTATCTATCTTACCACTAGTGAGATAAGCCTCTACATCCTTACATTTGTCCTCTAGCCATCCCTGCTTAGCCATTTTGCACTTCCTGTCGATCTCATTTTTGAGACATTTGTATTCCCTTTTGCCTGCTTCATTTACTGCATTTTTATATTTTCTCCTTTCATCAATTAAATCCAATATTTCTTCTGCTAGCCAAGGATTTCTACTAGCCCTCGTCTTTTTACCTACTTGATCCTCTGCTGCCTTCACTACTTCATCCCTCAGAGCTACCCATTCTTCTTCTACTGTATTTCTTTCCCCCATTCCTGTCAATTCTTCCCTTATGCTCTCCCTGAAACACTGTACAACCTCTGGTTCTTTCAGTTTATCCAGGTCCCATATCCTTAAATTCCCACCTTTTTGCAGTTTCTTCAGTTTTAATCTACAGTTCATAACCAATAGATTGTGGTCAGAGTCTACATCTGTCCCTGGAAATGTCTTACAATTTCAAACCTGGTTCCTTAATCTCTGTCTTACCATTATATAATCTATCTGATACCTTCTAGTATCTCCAGGATTCTTCCATGTATACAACCTTCTTTTATGATTCTTGAACCAAGTGTTAGCTATGATTAAGTTATGCTCTGTGCAAAATTCTACCAGACGGCTTCCTCTTTCGTTTCTCTCCCCCAATCCATATTCACCCACTATGTTTCCTTCTCTTCCTTTTCCAACTCTCGAATTCCAGTCACCCATGACTATTAAATTTTCGTCTCCCTTCACTACCTGAATAATTTCTTTTATCTCATCATACATTTCATCAATTTCTTCTTCATGTGCAGAGCTAGTTGGCATATAAACTTGTACTACTGTAGTAGTACTGTAGTGATGTGTTAACGGTTGTAAAAATGATGCTGTTCAATGTGCTGTGGGATTACTTATTAGATGAGTGGAAAGTCCTACAGTTTGAAGAAGATGAACCAGATTTACACAGCAGAGGCATTGACCATCTGACAGCAAAACATCACAAAAAGAGACTCATTATCAATATACCAAGCAGGGTAGCGCAGTGGTTAGCACAACGGTCTTGCATTCGGGAGGCCGACGGTTCAAACCCGCATCCGTCCATCCTGATTTAGGTTTTCAGTGATTTCCCGAAATTGCTTAAGGCAAATGCCGGGATGGTTCCTTCTAAAGGGCATGGCCGTTTTCCTTCTCCATCTTTCCATAATCTGAGCGTGTGCTCCATCTCTAATGACCTCATTGTCAACGGGATGTTAAACGCTAATCTCCCTCTCCTTCTTCTCCTCCTCCTCCTCCTCCTCCTCCTCCTCCTCCTCCTCCATCATCCATAGATTTAAAGTATCAAAATGTTTCAAAACTTGTTGAGGTTTCTCTTAATGTTGTTCAATGGAAATGCAAACATAGAAAGAAGATATTCTGTGTTTAAGTGCACGTTAGGGGAAGAAAAGGCAGTGATGATGAGTGAGAAATTTGTAAAAAGTGTTTTGCTGAAAGAGATGCTTTGGGACAGTAGCCCCATTGACATTCTGTGTCCATTGACTCACAGCTCATCAACTGTGGACAGAAAGCAAGCACATGCAAATTATGCTGCTTGTGAGGAAGAATTTGAAAGGGAAAGAAAACTTCAATTAGAAGATAAATAAAAAGAGGAACAAAACCAAAGGCAACTTAAAACAGGAGGTTAAAAGGATGAATAACACAAAATCAATTGACTGTGAGATAGCTACTCTGAAAGAAAAGAAAAAAAGAACACCAACTATCTAAGGAGACATGAGAGTAGCTTTTCTCTCAAGCTTCAGCTAAACTGTAGGAAGAACTAAAAAGATTTAAAGACACTACACTGGCCCAGGATATTGTGCAGGGAGCACAAACCATATAAGTAGAAGAAAGAGTGAAAGAAAAGAAGGTAGAAACCACACAGAAAACTCTTGAGAAAAGAAAATCTAGTATGATTACTTCATTTTGCTGAGATTCCTAAGAAATATTAACCCAAAAATAACTTTTTGACATTTTTCCAATACTGAAGTATAGAATGTCATTTGTTGTAAAAATGTGATGACGTAGATTTTGTTTGTTAATTACGATTAACAATGCAAAATTACCAATCTACCTGCATATGTTAATTAATTTGTATGAAAGAAAAAGACGGCCATGCTCCATCCAAAATTATAGAAGAGAAATTTATTATCGTCTTAATTGGTGTATTTAGTAGGGGATTATAAGATAGAAAATGATTCATTTGTGTCATATCTGTTGACTGAAATAATTTGTTACCTTTTAAAAATATTTTACCACCTTTTAATTACTGTTTTCAAATGTTTTGTCACCTTTCTTGACCTATTCAAGTGCCCCCATTGCTCTCCACCCTTCGTGTTTAATGTTGTTCCGCTCAGAATTTAATCTTATTATAGTTGTATCACTCATTAACATGATACTCTGCTTTCTGTTGTTATGGTAGACCCCTTTTCATGCAAGGAAAATGACTTTATCATCATCCCATATTAGCTTCTCTAGTAAAATTTATGATCTACACAATCAAAGGCACTGAGATAATAGAAAATGCTAAAAGAGTGATTCTTCTTGTTATTATTTCTGTCAGGATTGAGTTTGTAAGGTCACATTTGCATTTACAGAAGCTGAATTTGGCTGTTGGTAAAATGTTTTTCTCAGAAAAAAGGTTTAATTTTATGTTTTAAGTACTTCTCGAAATGTTTTGAGAACATAGCAAAGAGTGAGAATGTAGGAAAGAGGAAGTATTGTCTATGATTGTAGAGTGGAATTACCAAAGGCGTTGAGTGCCAAAATGTTCATAACTGAGATTTTTGATCAGAAAGTGTATTAAGCGAAGGCCATTTCCCCAAGAATCATCTCCAGTTTGAAACTGATGGCAATAGATGGCACTCCTGTCAACTCCATTAGTCATGATCTGTTGAAAAGTGTTAAGCACCACATTGATATTCTCACTGATGTGATTCAAATCGGCGTAGTTAATGTTGGTAGTTCTGAATTTAGTGTAGTTCATGCCTTATGAGGCCAATTATATACATTACCTGTATTTAAAGTGAAAAGGATATATTTTATTGCTGTGACCATGTGTGCTAGAACAATATTTAAAGAGAAGAAACCTCCAGCACTTGAGGTACCTGAATTGCATGTTAAGATTAATTATATTAAATTGTGATTTAAAACTGTAACCATTATATAGGATAGGTATTGGTTACTAATTTGGCAACCACCTTTGCTCTGTCTGCAAGGTAGTGCTAGTGTGCAATCTCTTCTGCCATATTTCACATCTGTGAAATTGAATCCCTTGCTCTCCAAAAGCTGGAGAAACATTGCAGACACCACATTCATAAGTTAGCACCTAGAGTGCAGTCACTAATTTAAATCTACCGACCCTTGTGCCAGCCCTTATAACAGTCTCCTTCCCCATTTGCCAGACGTTTTCACTGTAATTTGACTTCTAGCTACAAGCTCAGATACAGTAGATACTTGAAAATATTTTCTGTGCTTTGAAAAAATAAAGTTTATAAATTGCTCTTTAAGAAAATGGTAAATATATTGACGTACTCTCAAATCTTTCATCATCACTAGGTGAGAAAAATAATACCATTTTCAGATTTTAAAAATTTTATTGTAGTGTTTTATTTACAATATCTGAATAAAATTATGAATTTATATATCAATATAATGGAAGGAAACATTCCACGTGGGAAAAATTATATTAAAAACAAAGATGAGGTGACTTACCGAACAAAAGCGCTGGCAGGTCGATAGACACACAAACAAACACAAACATACACACAAAATTCAAGCTTTCGCAACAAACTGTTGCCTCATCAGGAAAGAGGGAAGGAGAGGGGAAGACGAAAGGAAGTGGGTTTTAAGGGAGAGGGTAAGGAGTCATTCCAATCCCGGGAGCGGAAAGACTTACCTTGGCGAAAAAAGGACAGGTATACACTCGCACACACGCACATATCCATCCACACATACAGACACAAGCAGACATATTTAAAGACCATATATAATATGAATTTATATATCTGTATACAGTGATACTGAAAATTATATAAATGAGAATGACTTAATATTTCAGGTAGTCATTTTTTGTGTGGTGCATGGTTGCACACAAAACCCCACTTTACACACACCACACTGAAAAGACATATCTTTTCCCTTGGCTGCTCCTTGTTTCTTACTCCTTTCTGAGCATACACTGCAAGTTTTCTGCACTTTCTTTTTTCCTGGTGGCATTGGTATTCTCTTCAGGAAATGATTTCCAGCAAGTTGTTAAATATTAGTGCCGCTGGGGAAAGTTGAGGGTCAGTATTGCATGCCATGCACAGGTCCTTACAAACAGTAGTATTGAACTGGCTGGTACTAATATTTTTTTTTGTTACCTGCATGTAGAGTATACAAGCATTGGAAATAGCCATGAGAAATAGATGAAATGACAGTTTTCTCCATCGCCTCACAGAGTGAATCTGTATGACATTCTCTGGTCACATAGATCAACACTAAACTTCTTTTTGTAACTGAGGACTTCTGCTGATTTGATTTTTTCCTCATCTTCTCCTGTCAGTATAGAAAATCATGTCTTCTCTGTGCCTTGTGCTTATCATGAAAACTGCTCCTTTGTCTTTCCATCATAGGGCTAAAATATTTTCCTTACAACAGAAAAGCATTTCATTTCATGGAAGAGATGTAGCACACAAATCAGATGACATTCCTCTTTTGTTCTTTTTGACAGTGCCAAAGAGACCATTGCCTTTTACTTCAACAGCTGTTTCTAATGAAAAACTGGTATAGTACCAGTCAGTGAACAGTGTGTAACCCTTTCCTACTAAATTGTCAAGCAGTCGTAGGACAACATTGGTTACAACACTGTAGTGCACACAGAATACTTCAAAGTTCCAGATGTACCCAGACTGTGCCTCTGAAAGCATGTATAGCTTGATTCCATGTCGGTACAGTTTTTGTGGCCTATATTGTTGGAAACTGAGATGTCCGCGAAATGGACATACCCTTCATCAATTGTGATGTTACAGTTCAGTTGCACCTCTGACATATCTTCTGCTTCCCAGGTGTACTTTGAATAATGGATCGAACCCTGGCTCACCTTAATCTTTCATTTGGTTTTTATCAAGTGGGGCAATTGACTGGCGAGCACCACCTGTAATATTACGGGCGTCACAGGTCTTAAGAAAGCACACTGCCCCCAACTCTGCTAGCAGTGTTATATTATGGGCACGGCACTCTTAAATGTTATGTAACCTGCTGACATCTTACTGCCACCTCGAGTCATTGCTATCCAACCCCTATCCTATCCCAAAGTGTTCCTCCTTGTCAGCCCCTCATAGCAACCAGACCCTGCCTAGATGTTCTTTTCAGCTTGCCACATTCCCCAAAACTCCTTACCAACATTCCACCAAATTCAGAGCTGAAACTTTCCTGCAGTACTATTGTTAACCTATCCACCAAAACCCTCAGTCCCACAGAAGTTTCAGTCCTATCCAAAGGCCTCACCTTTAGCCCTACAGCTAAATTTAATCATGTTGGACTTGTCAAAGACTTACTCTCCTTCTCCTGATCTTTGCAATGGAAAAATTTCTTTGCCAGCTATCCCTCAAACCAAAATCAACCTAATCCCAACATTGAACCCTGCCTCTCCTGAAAAAATGAAATGTCGTGTGGCTAGGGCCTCCCATCGGGTAGACCGTTCGCCTGGTGCAGGTCTTTCAATTTGACGCCACTTCGGCGACCTGCGCGTCGATGGGGATTCTCCTAAGTCACACCACCATCTAACTTTGATCCTCCCCCTCCCGTTTCCCACCTAACCACCACTGGCTGGTCACCTTCCAGGAAAGCCTTACCTCCAACTTGGCCCCACCAACCTTTCACAGGTCCCTTCCTCAGAAAACCAACCTTTCAGCAGCAGAAGTGACAGCCATGCACAACTTCAAAACAAATCCAGATGTAATCATTCCTCCTACACACAAAGGGTCCACCATTGTTGTTATGAAATGCAGTGACTACCTGGTGGGAGGCCTCTGCTAGTTATCTGATTCTTGCTGCACCTACAAACTCTGCCAGAGTGATCCCATCCCAGAAGTCCAACATAGCTTCCAATCTCTGCTTAAAGCATTAGATCCTTCCTAGAAGCTCTCCCCTAAATCCATTTCCCTCCTCACACCCAACTTGCTACATGCTCTTCAAAATCCTCAAACTCAGCAATCCTGGACACCCCATTGTAGCTTATTATTGTGCCTCCAGTGTAAGAAATTGGCCCTCATTGACCAATACCTCCACCCAATTGCCCCTAATGTAGCCTCTCACGTCAAAGATACCAACCTCTTCCCTTATGTCTCGCCGCTACTTCCCTGCACACCAACATCTCTCATGCCTGTGATCTTACTGCTGTTGAACACCATCTTTCCCAATGTCCTTCAGATTCCAAACCCATTACCTAATTCCTCATACAGCACTATACTAACTTTGTCCAACTCACAACTACTTCTCCTTTGAAGGGAAGCTATACAAACAAATCCATGGCACATCTTTGGGCACCTGCTTGGCAACCTCCTATGCAAACCTTTTTATGTGCCATATAGAGAAGATCTTCCTAGCCTCCCAAAATGACAAACCCCTAGTGTGATCCAGGTTCATTGATGATATCTTCATGCTCTGGACTCAGGGCCAAGACAGCTGTGTATTCATTCCATAACAACCTCAGCTCCTTCTCTTCCATCCACTTTATGTGGTCCTCCACCTTCCTGGAAATTGACCTTATCCTCTCTGATGGCTCCATCCTCACCTGTATCCACATTAAAACCACCAGCAGTACCTGCGTTTCGATCCCATCTACACCAGCCTGGCCACCTGGGGGTGGAATATTTGCAGTGACAAGAATTCCTTTGCGCAGTATGCTAAGGGTCTCACCAAGGCCTTCACAGGCAGGCACTATCACAAGTGAACAACATCCTTTGTCAGGGCTTTGATTACATGTCATCATGCCCTGAAATGAGGGACATCCTACCCAAGATCCTTCCTACCCCTCCTAAAGTGGTGTTCCATTGGGCCTGCATCTCCACAAGATCCTAATCAATCCTTATGCCACTCCTAATTCCACTACCTGTGGGAGACCTAGGTTGAAGACCTGCCCAGTCCACCTACTCAGTGCTTCCTGTTCCAATCCTGTCACAGGCTTATTGTACCATTAGATACTGGGCCATCTGTGAAAGCAGCTGTATCATTTACCACCTCTGCTGCAATAATTGCACAGCTTTTTATATTGGTGTGACTACCAACCACCTGTCCACCAGGATGAACGGCAATTGCCAAACTGTGGCCAAGAGAAAGTAGACCACCCTTTGCCACAACATGCAGCTGGACAAAACATACTTGACTTCAAAGGCTGCTTTTCACTATCCAAGCCATTGGATCCTTCCCACCTTAACAGACAGTAAAATACTATCCCCACACTCCCCACCCAACAGTTTCCACCCCCTGTGTCCTATTACCTCCTCCCTGTTTTAGTCTCCCACCCTCTTGTGTGCCTCCCTCTGCCAACGCACCTGTCCCTCTTTATTCTCACTGGCTCATCTCCTTTTTTGCTCCCCATTTTCCCTCTCCACATCTCCCTGCCCCATAGCCTCCCAATGCTGCCCTTGTTGGAATGTGGTCCCTACACGTTCCGCCAGACAATTCTCTTCTCCTCCCCTACACTTGTACCCTGCTATGCTTCCCCCTTCACTGCCCCGTCCAGACTGCTGCTTCTGTTCTGTGTGATGTTGCATTCCGGTCCGAGCTGCTGGAGATGGTGGTTGTGTGTGTGTGTGTGTGTGTGTGTGTGTGTGTGTGTGTGTCCTTTTCTGATGAAGGCTTTTGCTAAAAGCTAATGTGAAAGTATCTTTTCATTTTCTGCAATTCAGTTGATCACCTTTACGGTGAACAGCAATCTCTCTCTCTTCCTTATATTGTTGATATTCTGACCTGGAGTTTCCATTACTTAACTTACATCTTTATAATTCATTCTTACAGAAAATATGGCAAAAGCAAATTCAAATGCAGAAAACTTGACAAAGATTCAAAGCTGCATGCCTTCATTGAATTCTGTAAGCTGGATTGGGTAAGCCAAGACATGTTCCCATTGGAGAGGTCCAGAAACACTAAAAACATAATAATGAGAGTGAAGGTACCAGTAGGCAGCAGATTACTGCAATGTACATAGTGTGTTGATGAAAGGAGAAAATATAAAAATGCAGTAAATGAAGCAAGCAAAAAGGAATACAAACGTCTCAAAAATGAGATCGACAGGAAGTGCAAAATGGCTAAGCAGGGATGGCTAGAGGACAAATGTAAGGATGTAGAGGCCTATCTCACTAGGGGTAAGATAGATACTGCCTACAGGAAAATTAAAGAGACCTTTGGAGATAAGAGAACGACTTGTATGAATATCAAGAGCTCAGATGGAAACCCAGTTCTAAGCAAAGAAGGGAAAGCAGAAAGGTGGAAGGATTATATAGAGGGTCTATACAAGGGCGATGTACTTGAGGACAATATTATGGAAATGGTAGAGGATGTAGATGAAGATGAAATGGGAGATGTGATACTGCGTGAAGAGTTTGACAGAGCACTGAAAGACCTGAGTCGAAACAAGGGCCCCGGAGTAGACAACATTCCATTGGAACTACTGACGGCCTTGGGAGAGCCAGTCCTGACAAAACTCTACCATCTGGTGAGCAAGATGTATGAAACAGGCGAAATACCCTCAGACTTAAGAAGAATATAATAATTCCAATCCCAAAGAAAGCAGGTGTTGACAGATGTGAAAATTACCGAACTATCAGTTTAATAAGTCACAGCTGCAAAATACTAACACGAATTCTTTACAGACGAATGGAAAAACTAGTAGAAGCCAACCTCGGGGAAGATCAGTTTGGATTCCGTAGAAACACTGGAACACGTGAGGCAATACTGACCTTACGACTTATCTTAGAAGAAAGATTAAGGAAAGGCAGACCTACGTTTCTAGCATTTGTAGACTTAGAGAAAGCCGTTGACAATTTGTACAGAAACCAGATGGCAGTTATAAGAGTCGAGGGACATGAAAGGGAAGCAGTGGTTGGGAAGGGAGTAAGACAGGGTTGTAGCCTCTCCCCGATGTTGTTCAATCTGTATATTGAGCAAGCAGTAAAGGAAACAAAAGAAAAATTCGGAGTAGGTATTAAAATTCATGAAGAAGAAATAAAAACTTTGAGATTGGCCGATGACATTGTAATTCTGTCAGAGACAGCAAAGGACTTGGAAGAGCAGTTGAATGGAATGGACAGTGTCTTGAAAGGAGGATTTAAGATGAACATCAACAAAAGCAAAACATGGATAATGGAATGTAGTCTAATTAAGTCGGGTGATGCTGAGGGAATTGGATTAGGAAATGAGGCACTTAAAGTAGTAAATGAGTTTTGCTATTTGGGGAGCAAAATAACTTATGATGATTGAAGTAGAGAGGATATAAAATGTAGGCTGGCAATAGCAAGGAAAGCGTTTCTGAAGAAGAGAAATTTGTTAACATCCAGTATTGATTTAAGTGTCCGGAAGTAATTTCTGAAAGTATTTGTATGGAGTGTAGCCATGTATGGAAGTGAAACATGGACGATAAATAGTTTGGACAAGAAGAGAATAGAAGCTTTCGAAATGTGGTGCTACAGAAAAATGCTGAAGATTAGATGGGTAAATCACATAACTAATGAGGAATTATTGAATAGGATTGGGGAGAAGAGAAGTTTGTGGCACAACTTGACCAGAAAAAGGGATCTGTTGGTAGGATATGTTCTGAGGCATCAAGGGATCACCAATTTAGTATTGGAGGGCAGCGTGGAGGGTAAAAATCGTAGAGGGAGACCAAGAAATGAATACACTAAGCAGATTCAGAAGGATGTAGGTTGCAGTAGGTACTGGGAGATGAAAAAGCTTGCACAGGATAGAGTACCATGGAGAGCTGCATCAAACCAGTCTCAGGACTGAAGACCACAACAACAACAACAACATAGTGTGTTCAAAAAAATACCATAACTTTGTCCACAAATTTTTTTATGCTTACCTTTTACTTAATGTGCATGGTCTCCTTCGAAATACTCAGCACCACAATTGATAAACATCGTTTCCAGTTCCAGAAGCAGGCTTGGAACACCTCTTGCTCTATCGCACGAAGTTCTCATCCTTTCAACAGGGTTTTCAACTTTAGAAATAAAGTAAGTCCACAGGGGCCAGCTATGGAGTGTACGGAGGACTTTGACTGCTATAGTCATGCACCAAGAGGGAAGAATGTGTGGGTGTGTTGACATGACGCAAGAACCACGAATTGTCTTGTACATTTCAGACCATTTCCTTCTCACATTTTCTTGCAGGCGTCGCAACACATACCAATAGTATCATTGATTAACAGTTTGTCCCTGTGGCACGAATTCATGATGAGTAAGCCTTCAGAGTCTAGGAAAACTATAAGTATGGCTTTGACATTTGACCTGGCCTGACGAGCTTGTTTTGGTCTTGGGGAACCTCTCCTGACCCATTGTGAAGATAGAACCTTGGTCTCACCTTCAGAACCATAGACTCCCATCTCTTCACTAGCTGTGATTCCCTTAAGGAACATCTCATTCTAATTTTGCGCAATCCAAAAGCTCTTCACAGATTGTGAGGCGAAGGTCTTTCTGGTCGTGACTCATGAGGCGAGGGACGAATGCACCACATGCCACCAAGCACATGGTGCATTCTAAGATGCCACGTCAGGATTTCATAACATGATCCAACTGAAATGTTACGTTCTTCCGCAATCTCTCTTGGACATTCAGTCTTTGATTGGTACGCACAATTTTGTTGACGTTCCTGACATGAGCGCCATCGATAGATTTCCTGAACGAGGCTCATCTTTAACTTCTGTCCATCCATTTTTAAACTGTAAGAATCATTCGTAACACCAAGTATGGCTTAAGCACTCATCATTGCTTACTGCATCATGTGGTGTGTCTCTGTAAAGGTTCTCTTGAATTTCATACAAAATTTAATGCAGACACATTGCTCCTCTAACTCTGCTATCTCAGAATTTGCAAACTCTGCGACACAATGTTCTAATCAATACAGCAGTGAACAATAACTAACAGACATACAAAATGAAAGCTTTGGTAACTACACTTTAAACATAGGCATGTGCTGGGATGCCAGTTGCATTTTGCTCCAACATACCATTGTTGTGAAATTATGGATGTTTCGAAATTATTTTGAATAGACGTCGTACAGTGTCCCAAATGGGAAACGTGACTTGATTTGTGTTTGCAAAAATACATTAATGAACATTTGTGATGTAGGCTGCAAAGAAATAGAAGTGGTAATTTCTAAAAAGGATCAGGGTGACATAAGTTACTTTGACAACAGGGAATTTAATATACTCTCTAAGTATACAGATGACGATGAGTGCTGATTGAAAAATCATGTTAATTAATTTTCAAAGCCATTACTCAAAGGCAGAATTTAACACCCAATTTCTAAGTCCAGACTTGAATATCCACAAAATGTCAGTTGCATTTAATGAAATATTTCCAAACAACAAAGTTACATACATATTGTATAAGAAGGTCTTCAAGCAACAATTTCCTGAACTGAAATTCCATCACCCCGGGCTAGATAAATGTGAAAACTGTTGACAACCTGCAATGCGAAATTCGAGAATAAACTCTACAACGTTTACATGCAAAACATGCACGAGAATTGCACCTTTGTAAGTAGGTTGTGCGGAAAATGAGATGAATCCACAGTTGCTCTTACTTAAGTGCCAGGAAGTGAAATATCCGCTATTTCTATGGATTTGCAGCAAGTAGTGTATGTCCCTACACTTACTCATTCTGAAATGTGTTAACTTCGTCAGTTAAGCTGTTTTAATTTCTGCACCAGCTTAGGTGACATCCAGACTCCCTATGTGTGTGTTTATGGCATGAAGGTACTGTTAATAGTTAATAAAATAGCTTCATGTCTTATAAGTGTTATCAATCTTGTTATTATAGAACAAAAAGAACTACATTTGTTTAGTGCTAACTGAATAGGACAAAATAAAAACAGAGTAATGATGTATTTTTACCTATTTCTGATTTTCCTTGGAGTTTTTGAAGTTATTTAGCATAATTTTCTTGTTAGCAGTCAAGGCTATTTACAGTGAAACAGATAGTTTGCTCTTGTTGAGAAGCATAAAATAGTAATGAAGTCATTTGTCCCAGCAGAACTTGAAAAAGTGATTACATCAGCAAAAATATAAAGAATTTCAAAGTTGTACATATGGAGGCAATTTGTTGCAGAATTCTTAATTTTAATTAACAAAATGAACATAAAAAATGCCTCCTGGTACTGAGTAGATGTGAGATATCCTAGAGAAAATGTAATGAAAACAATTTTCAGTGATATAGAAGACCGGAAAGAATTTCATGTTTGAAAAAAAGGAAGACACAGAGGTATACACAGAAATCTGGGATACCTGTCCTGAAATGTCAAAATAGTATCACTGCTGGAAAGAAGAAAGATCTGTTGTCAGTGTTGGACTGCCTTCCTGAAGAAGTCAAGTCATTCTGCATTGAACTGTCAGGAATAATGGTGAAAAGTGTTCATATTCATATTGTTTAATGTCAGTTTTGTATTGATAAAGACATTTTGTTTTATTAGTGTTTGAAAAATATGTTTTTGCAAGATCAGTGACATAACATTTTCATGTTTCATATTGTTTAACACCAGTTTTTTATTGATGAAGACATTTTAGTTATATTATCATCTGACAGACATGTAGCAACCAGATCATTATGACCACCTCCCTAATAGCCAGTACGTCCACCTTTGTCATGGATAACAGTCTCAACGCATTGTGGCATGGGAGTAGTGAGGCCTTGGTAGGTCGCTAGAGGGAGTTGGTACCACATCTGCATACATGTCACCTAACTCCAGTAAATTCCGGGGAGGGGTTGGGGCAATGAGCTCTGACGCCAAATTCAGTCACATCCCAGATGTGTTTGATCGGGTTCAATTCCAGGAGTTTGGGGGTGAGCACCTCAGTTGGAACTTGTCACTGTGTTCCTGACCTTGTGACATAGTGCATTATCTTGTTGAAAAATTCCACTGGCATTGAGAAACATGATTGTCGTGAAGGATTATATGTGTCTGCAACCAGTGTATGAGACTATTTGGCCGCCATGGTACCTTGCACAAGCCCCATTTGACTCATGGATGCCCACGTGAATGTTCCCCAGAGCATAATAGAGCCACCACCAACTTACCACCATCCTGCAGTACAGGTGGCAGGGAGCTGTTCCCCTGTAACTGTGACCTCAGTTGCCTGAGACTGCAGTCGTGTGTGTGAGTTGTGTTTGCGTGAGTGCAACTTTCCTTTTCACAATATTGTTATTAACACACAGTATTGTTTATAATAGAACAGCAATGTTTTGTCATGTGACACCTTTGAGAATTATGCTCTTCAATTAGAAATTGCTTACTTAACCCTGCTTAAGTGGATGTTGCTGCCTTGTATTTCAGTCTTTCGGTCGTACATCTTGAATCATCAACTGTATATAAAGGCTGCTCATGGGGCCCACTACCTTGTCATTACAAGTTCTTCGGCTGGAATACTATCATAGTAAGAAGAGTTACTGCTTGTTGGTGACCGAGCGAGGTGACGCAGTGGTTTGCGCACTGGACTCGCATTTGGGAGGAAGATGGTTCAAACTCATGTCTGCCCATCCTGATTTAGGCTTACGTGATTTCCCTAAATCACTTCAGGCAAATGCTGGGATTGTTTGTTTGTAAGGGCACAGCCGACTTCCTTCTCCATTGTTCCCTAAACTGATGGGATTGATGACCTCCTTGTTTGGTCCCTTCCCACAATCAACCAACGAACCGCTTGTCATTTATCCAATGATTTTTGTGATCTCTTTGGCAATGGACTTGGTAAAAATAATGTGTGTTGGCGGTGATGGTGATGGAGCATGCAATACCTATCTAACTAAGTCTAAAGGATGTCTTTTAAATCGTCCTTTTTTCCCTATGTTTACAACTACTGTTGGAAGAATACATAAAGGTTAGTATCTAGTGATTTGAATTTATGATCTTCTGTCTCATTGCTACTGTCATCAGTTAGTTGATTATACTTGGTCATACCAACTTTATTTTTTGCTATAGACTGGAGTGGCAGTAAGTATTTGGATCAAGAAGGGAGGTGTGCCAGGGTAATCCATGCATTTGTGTAAACCGCTGTGCCAAGGTGGCTTAAGGGGAGCCGGAGGTGGTCAAATCCAAAAAAATTACGATTTTTTTTTCTTATATATATATATACCGAAAATTAATTGTAACATTCCTTTTTAATGTAAACTTTGAATTATTGTTCTACTCGCCCTAGAAGTGGAGTTATTACCATTCTCCCCCACGCCTGCATAGGAAATGGGTGTCCGCTGAATGCATCTAACACCCTCTCGTGACTTCCTGGTGAACTGCTTGGGATTTTCTCGGCCTGTTACGCATACAGCGCCTTATGTTACGCATACAGCGAGTGTGCAAGGGTTGGTTACATTGTTTTCTGTGACAAATGAAGCGCTAAGAGCGCGGAACATCGTTTCTATGCTGTTTACCGTTTGGAATTAGTTCAGTGTTGCGCCTGTTGGTAGTATTATACTTCTTGTGTAAAGCGTTGTCCTGGTTACGATGCCACATTTTAGTAACCGTGTATATAAGAAGAGGAAGAACGATACTACAATTACTGAAACAGTGCGTTCTTCTGCTAAGCAACACATGGCCGGCCATAGCCCTGTGACATCTTCTAGTAAGAAGCTGACTGGTGGAAGTGACAGATTTCGTGAATATGTTAGTGACAGTGATGATATTAACGAAGTACTGAATATTGGATTATTATCTTCTGTGCTGAAAGAAAGTGTTCTGTGCAAAATGTGTTCAAGTGTAGGAGTGGGACTAGAGATAACAAAGCACTTTGGTTTAGCTTGTGAGATGATGATAATCTGTGCATGTTGCAAGTATCAAGTGACTTTCTACAATTCACATGCCAGTCTCTTTGGTGAAAATGGACGATCTATAGTGTTTGATGTGAATGTTCGACTTGTGTGTGGTCTTCGATCCATTGGAAAAGGGCCTGCTGCTGGTAAACTGTTTTGTGGTATTAGGAACTTGCCATCACCTCCAAGCAAATTCGTCTCCGGCCATCCTGATTTAGATTTTCCGTGATTTCCCTAAATCGCTTCAGGCAAATGCCGGGATGGTTCCTTTGTAAGGGCACGGCCGATTTCCTTCCCCATCCTTCCCTCACCCGAGCTTGCGCTCCGTCTCTAATGACCTCGTTGTCGACGGGACGTTAAACACTAATATCTTCCTCATCCTCCAAGCAAATTTGGGTACTACTGTGAACTGGTAGGATCCTCTGTTGAAGATGTGGCTTTGAAAACCATGAAGGAAGCAGTGGAGGAATCTGTAGAAATGAACGGTGGTTCTAGGGATTTTGTAGTGGCATTAGATGGTTCCTGGCAAAAGAGGGGTCATAAATCCCTGAATGGGGTTGTAACTGCTACTTGTGGTGATAGTGCAAAAGTGATAGATGTTGCAATATTATCAAAACATTGTAGGTGCAAAAATAAAATCAAAGGAGAGCACAGTGGAACCTGTGAGGCAAATTTTAGTGGATCAAGTGGAGCAATGGAAGTGGATGGAGTGAAACAAATTTTTGAACGTTCAGTTCCCAGATACAACGTTAGGTACAAATACTACCTTGGGGATGGTGACGGGGATGGTGACTCCAAAGGTTTCAAGACTATAGAGGAACTGAAACCATATGGAAATTAATTTGTAGTTGAAAAGTTGGAATGCATTGGGCATGTGCAAAAGCGTATGGGTGCACAGCTTCAAAGGCTCAAACAAACTTTGGGTTCAAGTAAGCTCAGTGTTGGAAAGACAATAGGAGGGAGAGGCAGGCTTACTGATGAGGTGATTGAACGTCTACAGAGATACTATGGGTATGCTATAAGGCAAAATACTAGTAATGTTTGTGACATACGAAAAGCAGTGTGGGCATTATTCCTTCATACTGCCTCTTCCAATGAATACCCTCAACACAGCCTGTGCCCAAAAGATTCCTGGTGCAAATATAATGGTTTGCCAGCAGCTGTGATAAATGCAATAAAACCAATTTTTCATGACTTAGCACAGCCAGAATTGTTACACAAATGTCTACACGGAAAGACGCAGAATCCTAATGAGAGCGTATAAACAATTTGATTTGGAAAGTGATCCCTAAAAGGCTGTTTGTAAGCATAAAAACACTGCACTTTGGCATTTATGATTCAATAGCAACCTACAACCAAGGGAACAGTGTAAAGTGTGAAGTTCTGAAGGCATTAGGATTTACAGCTGGGGTGAACACTGAACGAGCACTAAGAACAGAGAAAGGATAAGAGGAGCAGAAAGAAGAGAAAGGCATATGAAGTATGATGGAACAACAGGCCAGAAAAGAAGACAGAAGAGGAAGCTTTTGGAGGATGAAGAAGAAGACCCTGATAATCCATCCTATAGTGCAGGAATGTATTGAGAAACTTTGGTAGCCATTTCCCGTAAATTAGAATTTTTCGAATATAAGGAACATTTTCTCAAAATCCACTCAAGCTAGAGAGATGAAATTTTTATACAGCACTCCTAGTGGTCAAACTTACATTGTAAAACAGCCATTTGGCAATATGTTCAGTAGTTTCATTTCAGTTTAATTATAAAGCAATTATTTGTAAATAAAAGTTTGGGTCATTAATAAAAAAAATAATTGGAAGGAAACTAGAAAAGATACTCCAAAATCCCTCTGTCATAACTGCAATACTAAACCACTCTATATATAAATTTTTCTATTTGGTAGTTTATTCATAAATGTTCCTCAAACTTAGTGATTTTAACATGGGCAGCATAGGCACCTCCGGCTCCCCTTAATGGCAAATGTACTTGCCTAATAAGCAGGAGACCTGGGATCAAGTCCCAGCCTTGGTACAGATTTTTACTCGCAGCTTCAATCTATATACATAAAAATGATACCTGTATGAGACCAGTAAAGCCTCTGACATTGTATCATTTCACTTTACTTTTTGTTTTGTGGTTAGTAATAATGTCTGCAAAGTACTACTTCAGTGTGACTTCATGGTGCGAGTTAATTACTATTGTCTCTGTGTGAACTCATCAGATTGTAGTGGCCAACAGTGTGTGGGAAAATTAGCAGGACTATTAATTTCAAAACTAACACTTTCATGTTTGTCATGTGAGAAGCAGAAATCTTTATTTAAACCTAAAAAGAAGATTAAAGGAGGATACAGTAAACAAGTAAAAAAAAATATCGATGTTACAAAATGTATAATGTTCTAACAGTGGACTTTAGATGAAAGTTCTTGATGTTGATGTGTTTCTGGAAGTGACATTTTTAACCTTAGTTACTCTATCTGTCACCATTCATTCTGTTAGTGGCCATGAAAATGTAACTTGTCAAATGACGGCTGTGGTTTACCAAATTGCATTCACTTTTTGTTGTTGATACAAAGGCCAGTTAAAAGTTAGTGACTGAGGTTGTGGCATACGTAAGAGGTGAAACAGTATTTATCTGGATGGAACCTGCATAGCTAGCAATACAGAACTGAAATGTCTACAAGTATCATGTGGTGACAAAAAAATGTCAGAATAAAATGCTGTATATAAGCAGGCATCAGCATGCAGAGGAGTTGCTCCCGTAACAGAAATGTGATGAGTGTACTGCTACTTGTTCTTATACTATCGATAGCACACTAGTGGAAGAAATGTTCTTTGATACCTCCATCCGAGACTAATGCCGACATCAGTAACATACATTCCAAAAAAGATGTGAAGGGGAGCTTCAGCAACTTGTTGATGCCTTGTTGTTACTGATAATACAAGACACTCTCACCAGGTAACACCAAAAGTATACTTGATGTTGGTTTGAAAATTGATTTTCAAATATTCTTTAGTATTCAGACAGGTGTTCCCTGGGAACCCGAGAACATTTCAAAATTACACCAGGAAACCATAATGTCACACAGTGTGGAAATTATTGTCTGTAGACATGAAAGATGGTGAATTTCCGTGTTCAGCAGGTAATATGATGTCTATTTCTTAGGCTGCTGTGTAGTTGGTAATTCCTCCAGTGTGTAGTAATTGCTGGAGAATATTACTTGTAAAGATACCTGGCAGGACTGCCTGGGTGGAACAGTTAATCAGAGCTGATATCACATTAATGGCTTTTACTTGACATCTGACCAAAAAGAACAGTTAATGTTTTGTGATTCTCTCTTTTATTATTTGTACCAGAACTACTTGTCAAGTATTTAAAGGACCAGATATCATTCAGGGGAAAATATGGGTAACTTCTGAAAGTAGGTTCCAGAACAGGTAGATTAGGCCGAGATCATACAACAAAAAACTAAATGTCAGATTGCACTGCACCTACATATTTATTTAGAGTATAAAGTTCATTCTTAATTTTCATAAATTTCAAGTTTGAGCTATAAGAATGTGGTGTTGGTGGTGTGGAGGACACAGTGACAGGGACTCCTTGGAAGATCTCTTTGAGATTTGGTAAGTAGTTCAGATAATTATCATGATCGTCATGTCTTTGTCCGTAGTGAGTGTGTGTGTGTGTGTGTGTGTGTGTGTGTGTGTGTGTGCGTTTGTTTGTTTTCCCTCATAGACTATACCTTATTAAGTACAAGTGAAGAACTATTTTTAATTGGTAAATTCGGATTTCTGGTGAATGTTACAGGCTGAATCCGGTTATGGCAGTGAGAACAACTTGAAACGTCACGGTAGTGCCGTATCGCTGACTTCAAACACTTTATCAACAGCTTCTACATCAAGTTTCAAGAAGGGTAGAGGTACAGCTTCAGAGATCGATTTGCTTTACAGCTCTTAATCTACTGTAGTTCTGTATGTGTACAGCTCCACCTGTCATGAACCATGGACCTTGCTGGCTTGGGGTGACTTGAGTGGAGCAGTACAGATAGCCATATTGTAAGTGCAGCCACATTGATTCTTGAAGAGAGCCTTTTCAGTAGTTGCAGGGGCAACCATCTAAATGACTGACTGAACCGCCCTTGTAGCACTAGCCAACACAGCTTTGCTGTATTGGTACTGCAAGCAGCTGAAAGAAAACAGAAACTACAACCACAGTTGTTCCTGAAGGAATGCAGCTCTTATGTGTGGTTGAATGATGATAGCGTTCTCTTGGGTAAAATATTCTGGAGGTAAAATAGTCATGCATTCGAAACTCAAGGCAGGGGACAACTTAGGAGGATACTGTCATCAGGGAAAACAAAATTCATTCTACGAGTTGGAGTGTAGAATGTTAAGTCCCTTAATTGGATAGAGAGGTTACAGAATTTAAGAAGGAAAATGGGTAGGTTGAAATTAGATACAGGGAAAATTAGTGAAGTTTGGTGGCAGTGTAAAGAGGACTTCTGGCCTGTTGATTACAGGGTTGTAAGTGTGAAGTTGACTAAGGATAATGCAGGAGTAGGTGTAATAATGAAAAAGAAAATAGAAATGTGAATAAGCTAGACATGATGCCGGCACCCATCATAGTAGTATTAGTTTATTGTATGGCAGATAGCTCCACAGATGATGAAGATATTGAAAAAAATGTATGATGAGAGAAAAGAAATTGTTCAGTTTAGTGAGTGAAAATTTAAAGGAAAGGGAGGAGAAGGAAAAATTGTAGGGGAATACTGACAGAAGAGGTGGGGGGGGGGGGGGGATGAAAGAAGTAGTAATCTGGAAGAATTTTGCACAGAGCTTAACTTAATCATTGCTAATGCTTGGTTTAAGACTCAAGAAACAAAGTTGTATACGTGCAAGAGCCTTCAGGAAACTAAGGTTTCTCATTAAATATGTAATCGTAAAGCAGAGATCTTGGAACCAGATTTTAAACTGTAAGACATTTCCAGGGGCGGGTGCGAACTGTGAGCTTAATTTATTGGTTATGAACTGTAACTTAAACATAAGAAATTGCAAAAAGTTAGGAAATTACAGAGATGGGACATGGATAATTTGATATACGTAAATCTGACATGGTGGACAGAGTTAGCAGGAGTCTGTGGCTGTTTGCTTATGATGGCGTAGTTTAGGGAAGGTGTCATCATTGAGTGACTGTAGGAGGATACAATATGACTAAGACAAACTCCATAGTTGGTGTGATGAATGGCAGCTAGCTCTAAAAGTAGACAAATGTAAGTTAATGCAGATGAATAGGAAAAACAAATTTATAATGTTAAGAGTACAGCATCAGTAGCATGCCACTTGACACAGTCACATGGATTAAATATTTAGATATAACATTGCAAAGCAATATGAAATGGAATGACCATGTAAGGATTGTTGTAGGGAAGGAGAATGGTTGACTATATTTTATTGGAAGAATTTTAAGAAACTGCATATAGGACACTAGGGCACCCCCATTGTTGAGTACTGTTAAGAGTATTTGGGATCTGCACCAGGTCGGATTAAAGGAAGACATTGAAGCAGTTCAGAGGCAGGCTGCTAGATTTGTTACTGGTAGTTTCGAACAACATGCAAGTATTACAGAGATGCTATGGGAACTCAAATGGAAATCATTGGAGGGAAGGCACCTTTTTTCCCCACAGGTATTGTTATTGAGAAACTCTAGAGAACTGGCATTTGATGCTGACTGCAGAACGGTTCTACTGCTGCCATCATACATTTCACATAAGGATCATGAAGATAAGATAGGAGAGATTAGAGCTCGTATGGAGGCATATAAACTGTTGTTTCTTTCTCTCTGTTTGCAAGTGGAATAGAAAAGGAAATTACTGTTAGAGTCACAAGTTCCCTTCCACCATGCACCCCACGGTGGCTTGCAGAATATGTATGTAGCTGCAAATGGAAGAACAAGACATTGTTGAGAGTTGCAGAGGGATCATTAGATAATAATTGACTGCAACAGGGGAAGCGAATACAGTAAAAGATGAAAGGAGAAAATACAAAAGTGCAGCAGATGAGGCAGGTGAAAGTGAATACAGGTGCCTAAGAGACGAGATTGGCAGAAATTGCAAAATTGGTAAGCAGCAAATGTTAGAGACAAATGAAAGGCTGTAGAAGCATGTATAACATAGCCTATATAGGAAGAGGAAAGGGGCCTATGGAGAAAAGACAAGCAACTGTATGTTTAATAAAAGCTGGCAAGTGCTAAATAAAGAAGGGAATATGCACTGAGGTGACAAAAGTCATGGGGTACCTCCTAATACCGTGTCGGACTTCCATTTGCCCGGCATAGTGCCGCAGCTCGACATGCCATGGACTCAACAAGTCATTGGAAGTTTCCTGCTGCCTCTATATCCATCCATAATTGTGAAAGAGTTTCGAGTACAGGATTTTGTGCACAAACTGAGCTCTCGATTATGTCCCGTAAATGTGTGTGGAATTCATGTTGGGCAGTCTGGCGTGACGATATGATTCGCTCGAATTGTCCAGAATGTCCTTCAGATCAGTTGTGAACAATTGTGGTCCAGTGATAGAGCATGTGGTAATCCATAAGCATCAACACGCAAGTTGCCCAATGTGGCATCAACTGGAAAGACTTGCAACTTGGCGGCCAAACATCCCCAGGTGGGGACTCGTGGCTGTCAATGCCATATGATTATCTCATTTTTCATCCATAAAAATTTCATTGCTGAACATTTGCACGTGGTCTCCAAGTAGCTGAACATAACCATTTTCCATCAGTGATTGGCTCAGTTGGGCCTGAGGAACCAGTCCTTTTCATTGGCTTGCACAGTGCCTTATTGACAACCTGGGTCTATGGTCTCATGGGATATGTGCCACACTCTAAAACCGTATGATCAGCTCTCATCAACTGAAATTGGGACTCAGTTGACCAGGCCACAATTTTCCAGTAACCTAGGGTCCAACCGAAATGGTCACGAGCACAGGTGAGCCACTGGAAGTGATGCTGTGCTGTCAGCAGAGGCACTCAAATTGGTCATCTGATGCCATTGCCCATTAACATCAATTTTCGTTGCACTGTCCTAACAGATTGCTTGTCTGTTAGAACTGACAACTCTACACAAACACCACTGCTTTCAGTCATTAAGTGAAGGCCGTCGGCTGCTGTGTGATGAGAGGTAATGCCTGAACTTTGGTATAACTGGCACACGCTTGACATTGTGTGGATGTCAGAATATTGAATTCCTCAAAGATTTCTTAAGTAGAATGTCCTATGTGTCAGCTTGAAGTACTATTCCACCTTCAAAGCCTGTTAATTCCCTTAGTGCAGCCATAATCATGTTGGAAATCTTTTTACATAAGTCACCTGAGTGCAAATGACAGGTCTGCCAATGCACTGCCCTTTTATAACTTGTGTATTACTGCCGCCATCTGTATGTTTGCATGTCGCTATCCCATGACTTTGTTGCTTCAGTGTATTTATGGACTCTACAAGGGAAATGAACAAGTAGATAATATTGTTGAAAGGGAAGTGGAAGCGTGTGAAAATGAGACAGGCGATATGGTACTGTGAGAAGAATTTGCGGAGCACTGGAAGATCTAAGTTGAAACAAAAGCCCTGGAGTAGTCAACGTCCCCTCAGAAATATTGAGATCCTTAGGACAGTCAGCCATGACATAACTATTTCACCTGGTGTGCAAGATGTATGAGAAAGGCAAAATACCTTAGAGTCATTCCGTGTCAGAGTTAAAAGGTGTCAACCTGACCCTCTTCAATTTTCATAAAATTTGTTGTGTTCCTTGCACATGACAAGAAAATGGCAAATACCAAATTGCAGAATTTTAGCACAAGTAAGATGAGACTAGTGGCCACTCAAAAGTTCTAAAAAGAGTGGAAAATTTGACAAACGCTGCTGACAAATATGACTGTAACTTCTGTTCTAATAAAGATAGAAACCTTCCTCTTCATAATATTGTTGCATTACGTCTCAGATTTTCCATTGTTTAGTACGTGCAACAATGTGTTGCATTAATGCAAAATAAATTGTTTTCAGACTCCAACATTATGACACCGAAAAACATGTTTATTGTTAAAAAGGTGGTGTTACAACATAGCATAGTAAGTTACTACAGTCAACAGACCAGTAGCAAGCATTTATAATATATAAGATCACGCAGTACGACATCTGACCTTCAATGATGTGAAACATAATAATACTCATCCCAGCCGAGCACCTGCTTGGTGGGTACAGTAAACAGATTCAGATTTATGAGAATGTGTCTTGCCCATAGTTAAGGCATCATGTTTCTCAGGGTATACATACAAAGGTGAAAGTGAAGGCCCACAAGAATGTAAGAAGCTACTTGAAACCTTTTTGGTATCCTCATTAACATTAAAAACACTTCTAAGTGGTACTGATGGCCTTTGTAGTCTGGTTCCTTCAACCCCCACAAACCAACAACTTCTAAACCAGTAGTGACGTTCATACATGCATACAACAAACCCTGTGATATCACTGAGATATTAGTTTTGTTGGGTCCTAGTTAGAGATTTATTTCTGATATCTAGCAAACTGGAGAAAACTTTCGTTTGGGTATTGTAGTGGCCAGTGGAAACTAGTATTGTTACTGTCAGTTGTAGGCTTAAACTAAATTATGTTCTTTTAAAATTTTTAAGGACAGAGGCTGTCCTCGCCCAAAACAATCTTTCTCTAGTTTCATTGTACAATTACATGAAAAATAGGGTAGTTTCAGAATTTTTGGACACTTACAAAACTACATTTTTGTAAGTTAGTGGTGTCAGTGTTTTGGATATGTAATTTAATTCGTAGGAAATCAACGTTTGTGTTTCACAGTTCAGTCAAAGAATACATCACCCCTGAATTTCAACACAAATAAATATGCGTTTTCGAGAATTTTTGGAAGCTACCATTGTCTTTGCATAATCTACGAGCAATTTGTAACAAATCGGGGTTAGTGATTTAGTTACTTTAACAGATTTTCTAACTTAATATTTTGTGTCATATCTAGTTTTCCCTTAAAGAGGAGTAGCCCTATATATTATCTGCATTTAACATAAATTAACTTGGTTTTCAAATTTGCTAACAGCTATAACTAACATCAAAACATTTTAGGAAACCAGTAACTCTTACCACAGGTGTTTGTGTTGCGTTAATAGAAATCTCATTTTGTGTATCTGTTTCAAATTATTCTTATAGGGATTAAGCAACTTTTTAGCTCAACAGATTAAAAGATAATCAGCGGGTTTAATTTAAACTCCCTTGTTCACAGCCTTGTAATACATTGCACGAGCCAAAATGCAGCCCCACTGTGAATGCTGTTCTCAAACACGGGATAAGTTGGTTCACATTCGTAAGCAGCTGGAAATCACTATGACTACTGTCAAACAATTGAGAGTTGTTGCGAATCGGTGTGTTGGAAGAGCTTCCGAGAATCGTGTACCTGTGATACCTGTAACAGTGGTACCTCAAGTGTTACCCTCTCCCGTGGGTCAAGTCTCCTCTTCAGGAAGTACAGGATCTGTCATTACCTGTCCACTTGACTGCGAGTGGTGTATCAGTGGTGGATTTAGGCACCATCTACAGGGTGGACGGGGACCAGAGAGGGCTCAACACGTCTTTCACTGGAACTGACCCAGTGGGTCTCATTTCACCTTTTTTGGGGAAACGTGTTTTGTCCGGCATCAGGAGGAGGTCTAGTAATCGTCGGCAGTTCAATCGTACGGTGAATGATGTTACCTCTTAGGGAAATGGCAGCAAGGGACTGGAAAGGACACTAGATGCACTCCGTGCATATGCCTGGGAGCCTCATTCAGTATGTTGAAGAGCCTATTCCGGCAGCCATTGAGGGAACAGGATTCAACCAATTGCAGATAGTGGTACACATCGGAGCAAATAATGCCTGTTGTCTGGGCTCCAGAGTCATTCTTTGTCATTCCAGCAACTGGCAGAGAAGTTTGAGAAGACCAGCCTTGCGCTTGGAGTTTCAACGAAGCTCACAGTTTGCAGCATTGTCCCCATAACTGATTGTGGCCCTTTGGTTCCGAGTCAAGTGGATGGACTGAACCAGAGACTTCAAAAGTTTTGCGACAATGTAGGTTGTGACTTCTGGACTTGTGTCATAGTGTTGAGAACCGTATGTTCCCCTAAATAAGTCAGGTGTGCACTTCATATCAGAGGCTGCTACTCAGGTAGCTGACTGTGTGTGGGGTGCACACAAGGTTTTTTTTTTTAGATTAGGCGACTCGGTCCAGTCCAGATAACGGTAGCTGTAAGAAACCCAGGAGTGTGAGTGTAAGATCAAAAGAAATGCCTCCCATAGGTGAGAGTATTAAAATCCTAATGGTAAACTGCCAAAGATTCGCAACAAAACCCCCGAGTTTGAAGTGCTCATGAAGAGCAGCGAAGCTCACATAATACTAGGTACAGAAAACTGGTTGAAACATAACATTGATAGCAGTGAGATTTTTGAGGAAAATTTAAGTTTATATTGAAAATGGGAAATGGAGATGGTGTATTCGTCACATTAGACAAGAAACTCAATTCCACTGAGATAGAAACTGTTGCCCTATGTGAGATTGTTTGGGGAAGACCCAATATCAGGGGTGGTCATAAAATGATAATTGGATCCTTCTATCGCACACCAGACTCGTCTCCTGATGTAAAAAAAAAACTTCAGAGAAAACCTCAGTATGTAAGTTCCCCAATCATACTATAATCATTGGTGGAGACTATAATCATCCAACAATTAATTGAGAAAATTACAGTTTTGTTAGTGGTGAGAGGGTGATACGACATTCAGTGAAACATTACTAAATGCCTTCTCTGAAAACTACCTAGAACAGATAGTTAGGAACCAGTCATGATGAAAACATGAGTGCTGTTCAAAAAGTAAGGTGACTTTTCAAATTGCGTGGGCAACATACACTAAGTGTTCAAAAGTATTTGGACACCTGGCTAAAAATTAGTTCGTGGTGCCCTCCATCGATGATGCTGGAATTCAGTATTGTGTTGGCCCACCCTTAGCCTTGAAGATGGCATCCATTCTTGCAGCTATACGTTCAGTAAGGTGCTGGAAGGTTTCTTGGGCAATGGCAGCCCATTCTTCATGGAGTGCTGCACTGAGGAAAGGTATCGATGTCAGTCAGTGAGGCCTGGCACGAAGTCGGTGTTGCGAAACATCCCAAAGGTGTTCTATAGGATTCAGGTGAGGACTCTGTTCAAGCCAGTCCATTACAGGGATGTTATTGTCATGTAACCACTCCGCCACAGGCCGTGCATTATGAACAGGTGCTAGATCATGTTGAAAGATGCAGTCGCCATCCCCAAATTGCTCTTCAACAGTTGGTAGCAAGAAGGTGCTTAAAAAATTAATGTAGGCGTAAGCTGTGATAGTGCCACGCAAAACAACAAGGGGTGCAAGCCCCCTCCATGAAAAACATGACCACACCATAACACCACCGCCTCCGAATTTTACTGTTGGCACTACACACGCTGGCATATGACGTTTACTGGGCATTCACCATACCCACACCCTACCATCTGGATTCATCACTCCACACAACGTTTTTCTACTGTTCAATCGTCCAATGTTTATGCTCCATACACCAAGTGAGGCATCGTTTGACATTTACTGGTATGATGTGTGGCTTATGAGCAGCTGCTCGACCGTGAAATCGAAATTTTCTCACCTTTGACGTAATGGTCATAGTACTTGCAGTGGATCCTGATGCAGTTTAGAATTCCTGTGTGATGGTCTGGATAAATGTCTGCCTATTACACATTACGACCCTGTTCAACTGTCTGCATTCTCTGTCAGTCAAAGATGAGGTCAGCCTGTACACTTTTGTGCTGTACGTGTCCCTTCACGTTTCCCCTTCACTATCACATCGTAAACAGTGGATCCAGGGAAGTTTAGGGTTGGGAAATCTCGCATACAGATTTGTGACACAAGTGACAGCCAATCACTTGACAATGTTCGAAGTCTGTGAGTTCTGCGAAGCGCCCCATTCGGCTCTCTCACAATGTCTTAAGACTACTGAGGTCGCTGACATGAAGTACCTGGCAGTAGGTGGCAGCATAATGCACCTAATATGAAAGACGTATGTTTTTGGGGGTGTACGGATACTTTTGATCACACAGTGCACATTCGACTATCGATCTGTTTTTGTTATATTGGTACACATGTCCCGAACATATGTTCACAGTTTCAGGTGTACAGCACACTTCATTTGTTTTTGACAGATAGAAAGGTTAGACTTGTCTTAGTGTGCTCAGTGAATTTGGATTATTAAAAAAAAAATGGAGGAAAGAAATTGCATCGTATTTTGTGTGAAAAATGGAATCAAGTGCTCTAAAATACTGGAAATGTTGACAGTGGCATACGGTGATTCAAAATGGTTCTGAGCACTATGGGACTCAACATCTGAGGTCATCAGTCCCCTAGACTTAGAACTAGTTAAACCTAAGGACATCACACACATCCATGCCCGAGGCAGGATTCGAACCTGCGACCATAGCAGTAGCGCGGTGCTGGACTGGAGCGACTAGAATCGCATGGCCACTGCGACCGGCTTCCAAGTGGTACAAGCTCTTTCAAGATAGAAGATGCCAAGGATGAACTTCACTCTGGATGTTCCAGTATGTCAACAACAGATGATAACTTCGAAGCTGTGAAGAAAATTGTTTTGGAAAATTGTCGAATTACTGTAAGAGAAGTTGCTGAGGATGTTGGCAACTCAGTCGGCTCATGCCATTCAATTTTTTCAGGCATTTTGGCCATGAGACATTTCAGCAAAGTTTGTTCCAAAGCTTCTCAATATTGATCAGAAGAACCGCCGCATGAACATTGCTCAGGGGCTCGTGAATGACATCAATGATGATCCTTATTTGCTCAGAAGAGTCATAAATGGTGATGAAACGTGGGTATACAGTTATGACGTTGAAACCAAAGCCCAATCTAGGCATCCCAGAGAACCAAGACCAAAGGAAGCACGTCAAGTTCGATGAAATGTTAGTGCCCCCCCCCCCCCCCCCCCCCCAATTACAATGGCATAGTGCATCATGAATTTTTGACTCCAGGTTGTACAGTCAGTAAGGAGTATTACATTGATGTTATACGTCGTTTGCGAGAAGCAATACGCAAAAAACACCCGGGTTTGTGGAAAAACAATTCATGGCTTTTGCATCACACCAATGCACCTGCTCATTCATTGTTGCTTGTGAGAAACAGTTTGGCCAGAAACAACACGATAATCATGCCTCAGCCACCATATTCACTACATTTGGCCCCCCCCTGTGACTTTTTCCTTTTCCCAAAACAGAAGAGACCTATGAAAGGACGACGATTTTCAGTGATTGGGGAAATAAAAACTGCATCACTGGAAGTACTCAAGGCTGTACCAAAAAATGCTTGTGAAAAGTGCTTTGGGGATTGGAAGAAGTGTTGGCACAAGTGTATTGTATTTGAGGGGGATTACTTTGAAGAGGAAAACATAAGTATTCATGAATAAATAAGTATTTCTTCATAAAAATTTAAAGTCACCTTACTTTTTGAACACAACTCGTATATTGCATCTAATGGCAACAAATAGACCTGATCTCTTTGAGGATATCCACATCAAAACTGGTATCAGTGACTGTGGTGTGGTTATGGCAACAATGATTGCAAAGAGTAAACTAGTTAAAAAATCAGCCAGTAGTGTCGTATGTCAATGAGAAGTCCGAAACATTCAGCACAGGTCAGGAGCATGTAGAGGAACTCTCGCTCAGGTTTAAAAGAATAGTTGACCGTGTCCTGCATAGATATTTGCCCAGTAGAACAGTTCACAATGGGATGGAACATCCATGGTGGACAGTCACTGTAAAGAAACTTTTAAAGAAACAGAGATTACTGCATAATAGGTGTAAAACAAAGCAAAGGGCTATAGATAGAGAGATGCTGAATGAATGTGTTTGGCTGTCAAGAGAGCTATATGTAATACCTTCAATGTCTACCATAGCAGACTATTGTCAAATGACATTTCACAAAATCGAAAAAAATTCTGGTTGTATGTAAAGGCTGTTAGTGGCAACAAAGTTAGTCTCCAGTCCCTAACAAATGAGACAAGAACTGAAATTTAGAGTAGTAAAACAAAAGCTGAAGTGCTTAACACAGTTTTTTTTTCAAATGTTCCTTTACACACACACACACACACACACACACACACACACACACACACACACACGCACACATAATTGCCCCAATTTAATCTTCATACCGCTGAAATGGTGAATGAAATAATTATTAGTGTCACTGGTGTTGAAAAAGAGCTGAAATTGTTAAAACTGAACAAAGCTTCAGGCCCCGACGGAATCCCTGTCAGATTCTGTACTGAATTTGCAACTGAATTAGCCCCTCTGCTCGCTATAAGCTATTGTAGATCACTCGAGCAAAAAACCATGCCATAGGTCTTGGAAAAACGCACAGGTCACACTCGTCTGCAGGAAGGGTAGTAGAAGTGATCGAGGAAACTGCTGTCCAAGATCCTTGACATTGTTGCAGAATATGTTATGAGCTCAAAAACAATGAGGTATCTTATAAAATGACCTCCTCAGTGTCAACCAGATGGGTTTCGGAAACATCAGTCACGTGAAACCCAACTCGCGCTTTTCACACACGACGTACTGAGAGCTTTGGATCAAGACAGCCAGCAAGTAGATGCAGTGTTTCTTGATTTCCGAAAAGCATTAACTCACTACTGCACCTATGCTTAATGTCAAAAGTATGATCATATGGGGTATCAAGTGAAATTTGCGACTGGATTGAGGAGTTTCTGGCAGGGAGGCCATGTTATCTTGGATGTAGAGTCATTGTCAGATGTAGAAGTGATTTTGGGTGCGTCCCAGGGAAGTGTGTTGGGACCCTTAAACTGTTCATGTTGCATATTAATAGCGTGCAGACAATATTAATAGTAAAATCAGGCATTTTGCAGATGATGCAGTTATCTATAATGAAGTACTATCTGTGAGAAGCTGCATAAATATTCAGTCAGATCTTGAAAAGATTTCAACATGTTGCAGAGATTTGAAACTTGCTTAAATGTTCAGAAGTGTAAAATTTGCACATCACAAAATTAAAAAAAAACATCATGTCCTATGACTATAATATCAGCGAGTCACTGTTGCAATCAGTCAACTCATACAAATACCTGGATGTAACACTTTGTAAGGATATGAACTGGAATGATAACATAGGTTCAGTCTTGGGTAAAGCAGCTGGTGGACTTCGGTCTATTGGTAGAATACCACGAAAGATCAGTGTGTCTCCAAAAGAGATCGTTAGCAAATCACTCTTGCAACTGGTTCTAGAGTATTGCTTAAGTGTGTGGAACCTATACCAAATAGGGCTTATAGGAGATATCAAACATACACGGAGAACGGCTGCATGAATAGTCAAAGGACTGTTTAATCCTTGGGAGAGTGTCACAGAGATACTGAAGGAACTGGACTTGAAGATTCTTGAATATAGAAGTAAACTATCCTAAGAGTCTGTAAACAGAGTTTCAAGAACCGATTTTAAATTTGAAAAAAACTGTGTTAAGCACTTCAGCTTTTGTTTTACTACTCTAAATTTCAGTTCTTGTCTCATTTGTTAGGGACTGGAGACTAACTTTGTTGCCACTAACAGCCTTTACATACAACCAGAATTTTTAAATGATTGCTCTAGGGATATACTACAATCCCCTATGTATTGCTCACACAGGGATCATGAGGATAAGCTTAGAATAATTTCTGCAAGCACAGTGGCATTTAAACGATCATTCCGTCCTTGCTCCATATGTGAATGGAACAGGGAGAGATCCTAATAACTGGTACAATGGGAGGTACCCTCTGCCATGCACTTCACAGTGGTTTGCAGAGTGTAGGTGTAGATGTAGAATAACACTATGTAACTTGTGGGTACATGCAATTGTGTCAATTTGTGCAAACCATTCTTGAAGGAGATATTCTTCTTCATCATACTCACTGTTCGTTGTGTAATGTAAGTGACACACTGCTATGTTCTTGGAGCACCATTCAACCAGTAGTCTGGGTGTCATTAACTGAGAGTTGTAGTTGCACAGCATACTGGCATGGGCAGCACGTCTCTTGATAATACTCGTTGTACCATCACATGGTTCTTTGGCATGTGATGCAGCAAAGAAATGGCACTCCGCAGAGATATAAAAGTCGGCCTGATGAAAAGTTATCCTTACAAAGTGTTACATCCAGGTATTTGTATGAGTTGACTGATTGCAACAGTGACTCGCTGATATTATAGTCATAGGACGTACTGGGCTGCAGCACATCAGAGAAGTAGTGCACATATTTGGGTGTTCTATGGAAATGGGATCTCATGAAGCTAACCAAGTGAGGCTGAAAAAGATAATCACTCACTGTGTATTGTCTAAAGCATTCCGATATTATAACAGAGGAAATGTGATCAGTTGCACAGTTTTCTGGATGTCTATAATAAACAACAGATGGGTGAATGGTGGCCTGTGCATTGTTCCAATGAAAACCCTGTACCTCCTCCTGCAGGACAAGTGCAAAATCACATATTATAATGTATTCATTGTCACAAAGTGTCTCTTTCAGATGTTGTAGAAATTCAGACTGTTGGGTGACTCTGAAGGAATGCATCATCATCATCATCATCATCATCATTTAAGACTGATTATGCCTTTCAGCGTTCAGTCTGGAGCATAGCCCCCCTTATACAGTCCCTCCATGATCCCCTATTCAGTGCTAACATTGGTGCCTCTTCTGATGTTAAACCTATTACTTCAAAATCATTCTTATCCGAATCCAGGTACCTTCTCCTCAGTCTGCCCCGACTCCTCTTACCCTCTACTGCTGAATCCATGAGTCTCTTGGGTAACCTTGCTTCTCCCATGCGTGTAACATGACCCCACCATCTAAGCCTGTTCGCCCTGACTGCTACACCTATAGAGTTCATTCCCAGTTTTTCTTTGATTTCCTCATTGTGGACACCCTCCTGCCATTGTTCCCATTTACTAGTACCTGCAATCATCCTAGCTACTTTCATATCCGTAAGCTCAACCTTGTTGATAAGGTAACCTGAATCCACCCAGCTTTCGCTCCCATACAACAAAGTTGGTCGAAAGATTGAACGGTGCACAGATAACTTAGTCTTGGTACTGACTTCCTTCTTGCAGAAGAGAGTAGATCGTAGCTGAGCGCTCACTGCATTAGCTTTGCTACACCTCGCTTCCAGTTCCTTCACTATGTTGCCATCCTGTGAGAACATAAGTACTTGAAACCGTCCACCTGTTCTAACTTTGTTCCTCCTATTTGGCACTCAATCCGTTTATATTTCTTTCCCACTGACATTACTTTCGTTTTGGAGATGCTAATCTTCATACCATAGTCCTTACATTTCTGATCTAGCTCTGAAATATTACTTTGCCAACTTTCAATTGAATTTGCCATCACAACTAAGTCATCCGCATATGCAAGACTGCTTATTTTGTGTTCACATATCTTAATCTCACCCAGCCAGTCTATTGTTTTCAACATATGATCCATAAATAACATGAACAACAGTGGAGACAGGTTGCAGCCTTGTCTTACCCCTGAAACTACTCTGAACCATGAACTCAATTTACCGTCAACTCTAACTGCTGCCTGACTATCCATGTAAAGACCTTTAATTGCTTGCAAAAGTTTGCCTCCTATTCCATAATCTTGTAGAACAGACAAGAACTTCCTCCTAGGAACCCTGTCATATGCCTTTTCTAGATCTATAAAGCATAGATACATTTCCCTGTTCCACTCATAACACTTCTCCATTATTTGCCGTAAGCTAAAGATCTGGTCCTGACAGCCTCTAAGAGGCCTAAACCCACACTGATTTTCATCCAATTGGTCCTCAACTAGTACTCGCACTTTCCTTTCAACAATACCTGAGAAGATTTTACCCACAACGCTGATTAAAGAGATACCTCTGTAGTTGTTACAATCTTTTCTGTTTCCATGTTTAAAGATTGGTGTGATTACTGCTTTTGTCCAGTCTGATGGAACCTGTCCCGACTCCCAGGCCATTTCAATTATCCTGTGTAGCCATTTAAGACCTGACATTCCACTGTATTTGATGAGTTCCGACTTAATTTCATCCACCCCAGCCGCTTTATTGCACTGCAATCTATTGACCATTTTTTCCACTTCCTCAAATGTGATCCTATTTCCATCATCATTCCTATCCCATTCTACCTCGAAATCTGAAACTTTGCTGATCGTATTTTCACCTACATTATGCAACTCTTCAAAATATTCCCTCCATCTGCCCAAGGCGTCCACAGGATTCACCAGCAGTTTTCCTGACCTGTCCAAAATACTTGTCATTTCCTTCTTACCTCCCTTTTGAAGACTGCTAATTACACTCCAGAATGGTTTTCCAGCAGCTTGACCCATAGTCTCCAACCTGTTTCCAAAGTCTTCCCAAGATTTCTTCTAGGATGCTGCAATTATCTGTTTGGCTTTGTTTCTTTCTTCAACATAACTTTCTCTGTCTACCTGGGTTCTGGTATGTAGCCATTTTTGATACGCCTCCTTTTTCCTACAGGCTGCCTTGACTGTGTCATTCCACCAAGCTGTTTGCTTCATCCTACTTTTACACACTACTGTTCAAAGATATTCTTTAGCCACTTCTAGTACTGTGTCCCTGTACCTTGTCCATTCCTTTTCCAATGACTGTAATTGACTACACTCAACAAACTGGTACCTTTCTGAGATCGCTGTTATGTACTTGTGCCTGATTTCCTTATCCTGAAGCTTCTCCACTCTTATCCTCCCACATATGGACCTGACCTCCTGCACTTTCGGCCTCACAATCCCAATTTCACTGCAGATTAAATAATGATCAGTGTCATCAAAGAATCCCCTGAATACACGTGTGTCCCTCACAGCCTTCCTGAATTCCTGATCTGTTATTATATAGTTAATGACAGATCTGGTTCCCCTGCCTTCCCAAGTATACGGGTGAATGTTCTTATGTTTAAAAAAGGAGTTTGTGATTACTAAGCCCATACTGGCACAGAAATCCAAGAGTTGTTTCCCGTTCCTGTTGGCCTCCATATCCTCTCCAAATTTACCCATAACCTTTTCATACCCTTCTGTTCGATTTCCAATCCTGGCGTTAAAATCACCTATGAGCAGAACACTGTCCTTGTCCTTTACTCTAACAACTGCATCTCTGAGTGCCTCATAAAAACTATCCATCTTATCTTGATCTCTCCCTTCACAATGCGAATATACTGACACAATCCTAATTTTCTTGCTAAACACTGTCAAATCTATCCACATCAGTCGTTCGTTTACATACCTTATTGCAACTACGCTGGATTCCATTTCTTTCCTGATGTAAAGCCCTACACCCCATTGTGCTATTCCTGCTTTGACTCCTGACAGGTAGACCTTGTATTCTCCCACTACCTCTTCTTTTTCACCCCTTACCCGAATGTCACTAACAGCTAAAACGTCCAGCCCCATCTTACTTGCAGTCTCTGCCAGCTCTACCTTCTTCCCAGAGTAGCCCCCATTGATATTAATAGCTCCCCATCTCATTACCATTTGTTTGCCAAGTCGTATCTTAGGAGTCCCTGGTTTGTCAGTTAGAGGTGGGACTCCGTCACCTCCGAAGGTCCGAGGCATTTTGCTCTGATTGTTGCCAGCATCATATTGAAAGTACCAGGGAAGCAGGTTGCTAGCCTTACTTGCCCCGAGTCCCATTGGGTTTTACCCCTAACGGCTGAGGGACTAACCGGTGGATTTGGTAGTCTTTGCCGTATGAGCACAAAGGTGACCACGACTCAGAATATGTCCGAGATGCCCAGCCTTATTCCAAAGTAACTGGTATCCCAACTGTCGGGACCACTCATACGTTGCCCGTGGTTCATGAACTAGGACATGACTACAGGAAGGAATGCAACAGAAACTTTTTTTAATTTGTCTACAAGGTTTTCCAAGAAGTCTTCCACAGATGATACACAAGTCTGGCGAGTTGTTCTATCTGTAGATGCCCACAGTTTATATGCTATTTCATCAATTCCATCTTCATCAAACGACTCTTGCAGGTGTGTCATGGTAGAATGTGTACCTGCGCAGTTATCGCTGTGAACATATAATATTTTGACTGTGAAGGTTTACAAATGATCAGAGCAAGACAGTTTAGGTGCTAAGTTGACTGTCTGTTTCATGTGTCAACTCTTTTAATCTGGAACCTTCCAAAATGATTTCACATTTTGGTGAATACTGCAAACACACACACACACACACACACACACACACACACACACACAAACAGTGAGTACCAGTTGCACCAGCCAAAACACAGTTCTTGGCTCACAACTGACAGAATTTCGATAACTGTGTTTTCAATTCTGGGTGTTCACCTTTGAATGCCTGATACAGTTCATGCAGGTTTCCCAACATTAGCCATTTTTGTTTATGAATCCTGGAACCATTTTCCTTGACAGAAACAAAATCCTTCTTCCCAGGCAAAAAGCAGCTTATATTGTCTCTATTGTAGCATTTTGTGACACCATTCACAATTTCTTCACTTAAGACACGTTTAGATATTGGATTGGGGGTTGCTAAGATACCACAATCTTTGACAAATTGTTTTGCTTTTCTCACTAAATAGTTAGAGGCTCCAAATTCGTTTTCAATCCTTTTAATGCTTCAACTTTTTGGAAGGAGGTCAAAATTTGGATCTTCCCACTGCTTGTGGTGCTGGTACCTAATTTGTCTTTCAATTGGATTATCATTTCAGATTCAAAATTTGTTTCATAATCTGCAATTTCTTCCACACTAGGTACTTATACCTCAGACACTTGCTCGGACTTTTTCTGCACATACGTTTTTTCTCCCAGTCTCTTCTTTTTCTCAGGGGACTCACCAAGATATAAGAAACTATCATTTAATGCATCTAAAGCAATTTTTGTGGCTACAGATGTGTCTGACTCATCTGAGGAGCTATGCAGGTTTGTGATTTACACTTGTTTCAATGTAGTTGGGTCAGCCACAAGCCCTTATCCCCGAGTTAATTTCTTCTACATTTATCACATACTTTGTAGTCTGTCATTGCGCCACCGATCGTATCAACCATCCACATTTACACTTTATGTGGATTTTTTAAAAATTGTATAGGGAGACATAAGAACAGAATACAGTAAGTAGGTGCAAATGAATGTAGGTTGCAGTAGTTATTCGGAGAGGAAGAGGCTTGCACTGTCTAGACATGCATGGAGAGCTGCAGAGAACCAATCTTCGGACTGAAGACAGCTGCTGCTGCTGCTGCTGCTAGTACTACTACTACTACTACTACTACTACTACTACTACAACAATTTGTATTCAAGTAAGATACATACCCCATTAAGAAAACCAGAGTTTGAGGCAGTTGTTTTACTGCAAAGAATTTGTACACTGTCTTCAGTACCCATAATACATTAATGCATTCATAACAGCATTGGCTTCCTCGTTACCAGAACCATTCTGTAATTTTGGAAGACCTATGAGCTGTTCTCTGTTCCCAAATGCAACAGTTATTGGAAGCCTTTCTTATTTTGGGTCCCTGACATTTAGTGGTGGCAACAGTGTATCAACCCAATAAACAGTCAGAACTGCAGGGATATCATTCTTGAAAACAGATTTTATTGTTTCAGAGTGTTCTCTTCTGCTGTCTGATTCTGTGAAGAGAAGATGATTAATACATAGCTCTTCAGTGTTGTGACCAATTGTGTCTGCAGTCACCTGAAGAATATATACAGGATCTCTTACACTCAGCTGACATTTGTCCAAGTCAGCTGTTAACTTTTCAGTAATAAAATCTTTGCACCTTGCCTTGCAGCAATTTCTTGTGAACTGATGATGCTTTATCTGATTCCTGAGATGAAGAAGAAGGAAGTACAGCAGAAGATGTGGAAGTAGATGTTGTGCGCATTTGTTTTTCTTGCTTTTTCTCATCTTCAAGCTTTCTCTGCCTCACCTTTTCTGCTTTATCCACAAGTATTCAATCTACCCTTTTGAGGTAGCCTTTACGTCCTGGCTCTCTCTGTCGAAGTAACAACAACCTGTCTTCTTCTGACTTGCTTGGCACTTACAATTTCAAATAAACTGTCCAAACCATTTATAGTTCTGTTCGCAGCACTTAAGCACGTCTTGACACTTCTTTGTAATTTTCTCAACTCTGAATGCAAGTTAAAAAGTTTTTCTTCCAAAGTATAATGCACTCTTGAACCATAAGATTTGGACTTTTACTAATTGTTAAGTTTTACTTCCAGTATGTTATAAAATAAAAACTTCTATCACTTGTCCACTTGACAGTAACTCGTGTCCGGTTATTTGGTGTATATAGCTCCTGTTAAAAACACACATTGCTTGGCGCTGTGTAACTGATGCGATATGTTAGGCAGCGACTGGAAAATACATTCAATGCGATCAATAAAAAACAAACAAGTGAAATTAGCATGACATCTGCAAACAGTGTGAAAGATTGTATTCCTCATTAGAGTTTGTACTCAAGTCTGCATGGGCTACAGTGTTTCAGTCACAATACAATTTTGTACAGACTTGTTTTTGAGTCATTCAGACAGTACTAAAGGGTGAGCACTCACATACTAAAGTCAGAAAGTAATGTACATATATACACTTTTCGTCCTAAAGGACATTTGAAAACACAATTCAAAACAAGTCAAAGGTTTGATGTTCAGGGCTTGAAATGCATTATGCATTGAGATAAAATCACAATATGTGCCGAAGGTGGCTTGGTTTTTATTCTGAATAGAAATTGAAGTGTTCCAGGCTCAGAACACACCCTCAGGTAAATATAAGAAAGTTCTGTCTCCATTTATGAACAAAATGATTTTCTTCAACCTGACAACAGCTGGTCTCCTTTGGCCTATACTGAAGCTCAACACAGACAAAGTGCAAAAATATCAATAATGTGGAACAAAATCTTAGACTAAATGGAAATTTCAATGAATGTGTGATATGCAATCCTTCTACAACTGGAAAACCCAAAAATATTGTCTGTTATGTGATACAGCCCTCCCACTTAATGAACATCTGGAAATCTCGAATGCCACACTCCCATAGGGAGGCACAAGTTTGAACAGGTTCTGACAAGACCAGAATAATTTCAAAGTCATTCAATCTCACCTGAAGAATCTGTCAGTAATGAGTAAGCTAACAGTTCCTGGGAGCATGTTGCTGAACTTAGCACTGTCCACTGGAGGCGGAGGTGGCTTGCAGTCAGAAGTGATGCTGGATGCATAGCAGAAGGCATCAGTTGACTGGCTACATTGGACTGCCTGGATAGGGTCCGTAGCAGTCCTAAATACTCACATAACGGAGGTATAGTGGCATTTGATTGGCTGCCCGTGAAATGACAGAATGTAGCGAATGGTCTGCAGCAGTTTGTGTGCATCACCTGTTTTCATGTCTGGTGTACACAAAGGCCCTCAGTGAGTGGAGCTGCAAATTTCTTGGCTCACTGGACAGTGCAGTTGTTGAATCACAGGAGCAGTGCTTTCTGCAGCTCACTTGGCAGAGGTGTGTTGCAGGGTGGTGTTGGCACCTGATTACTTCCCTGACATGCTGGAATCTTGGTATCAGGAAACTGTCACAAGTAATAGTGATATAAGTAATGATGTAGGTCAGTAATGTCTACCACACATAATTTACACTGATACAAAACTTTATATTATAGGAAAATCATTGTTTCCAAAAGAGTCGCTGGGATTTACTTATCTCTCTGTTTCAGTCTTACAGTCTCATGATGCTGTCATTGTCTAATCTTATAATCCCAAGGAGCAGTTGGTTGGTGATGACAGTGGTCCATAACTACTTCATACACGATTGTGATGACAGTGGTCCATAACTACTCCATACACAATTTTGACGTCAGCTTATTGATTTGTGCAGTGCTGTAAACTGTTGTCAGATCTTTTCAGCCCACCTCAGTCCATGAACATTCTGCTTACAAGAAAATCTTGTGATGCCTTACAGAGGCACACTAGCACAGTCTCCCATTTTTAAGCATCCCTGGAGCTTGAATTAGTGATGCATCCAACTTGCAGCTCAGTTCAACAACATCTAAATACATACTCTGAAAGCCACAGTAATGTGCGTGGTAGAGGGTATTTTGTGCCACTGTTAGTCATTTCCTTAACCTGCTTCACTCAAAAATGGAGCAAGAATGGAGTCTTCTATTGCAAAGAAGCAAGGGAGAGGATGTTGTTATAGGTGGCCAGCATCCTCTTTCTACAACAAAAATACACACATGGATTAATACAGTTCTTTATTTACATGAATTGGAAACATTTACTTAACTTGAATAGTGTTCATGTGTTGTGGTATAAGCTCATCAGTAATAGTCTTCTTGCAGACTGATGTAAGGTACAATTCTGGTTGAGGTAAACTAGTCCCGCTGTAGTCACTAATGTGGTCGCTGTGTACTGCCATAGCCTGTGACGATCTAAATCCATTCTGCGAGTAAACTGACAGACGTCAAACTGAATGATTAAGTGAGTGAGGCCCTCCAGTCAGCGGCGGTAGCCTAAATACATGCTGTCAAGAGGGCATGGTGGCGTGTTGCTGGTGAGTGTCTCTCTGGCCTCTTTCATGATAGGCGCCTTTGATCCAGTGCCTACTAATTGATCTTTGCACTTCATCTTTCACATTCCTCCCCCCTGAAATGCCTCACTGTTGTTGTGTGGGGAGGATGTGAACGACAACGGGGAGGGAGGCAGGATGCTGGACATAGAAATGAACTGGTAGCCGTGACCATGGAGGGTGGCATGCTGCTGACTGTACAATCCTCCCCCACCCCACCCCTTTCCTCCCATTTGGCTTGTGAGGCAACAGGAACATCCTCCAGAAAACTTCTGCCAGGGCACATGTCCAGGTCAGAGTGCGTGTCCCGGGGTTGATGATGGCGACGACGGGTCCATGTCCATTAGGCCGGTGAGCAGGGATGGCAGGGACGAGGGTGCATCGTAATTCCGCTTCTCCTGGGTGCATCAAAGTCGAAGTCTATGTGTGCTCGTTGCCGTGGGGATTGAATCTTAGGCCAAGCTGAGAATGTCTGTGGTGGAGCTGATCGGTTGTCCGCGCATGCACGACACTGTGACATCATCATTTCTGTGTGGGCGTCCATGCCCTGCAAAGCTCAGTGCCAACACACTAACTGTTGACTGCGAACAATTCCCCAATGTCCTTGGTGAAGCAGTTGTAACACATCCTTTGTCAGCACTGTGGGAATAAGCACATGTGATTGTCCACTGTCATGTTGAACTAGAATCAGACCTTGTTGAACTGAAATGTTATGCCGACATGTGAAGTATCGTCACACAACTGAGTTCTGGATACTGTTCAATGAATGAAGCCAAGACTGGCGAGTGTAATGCAACAAAATCTGAGATGTGGACCTGCTTCCATGGCCTGTGCAATTTTTCTGTAGTGCAAGGGAAAAAATTCCAGCATCTCGGAGTCCTGCACATCGATTTGGCAACAAGATGTGGCAGACACATCAAAATCAGAGTCTGGGCCAATTGGAAGGCAAGATAAAATGTCTGCATTGCCATGCTTTGCCACAGATCCATACACAGTTTCATGCTGATACTGTGAAAGCAAAAAAAGCCCAATGTTGCAATTTTTGAGCAATGCAGCTTTGACAGATGAAACAAGGACTGCGAAGGCTTGTGATTTGTTACTGAAAAGAACTTGTGACCATAAAAATAGTGATGGAAGTTGGTCACACCATACTCAATATTGAGAAATTCTTTTTCAACTTGTGAGTAATTGCACCGAGTTTTAGTTAAAAACTTTGAGGAAAAGCAAAAGATCTGTCTTGTGCACCAGTTCTGTGCAAAAGCACAGTGCCGATTCCGTAGGAAGAAGCATCGACTTGTGAAACTATTTGCTTGGCAGGGTCAAAATGCACTAAACATCTGTCACTAAGCAAAGCATTTTTGAGTCCTTGAAATGCGTCGTGACACTCTTTGGTCGATACTAAAGGCACATTTTTGTGATGCAAGCGATGCAGTGGAGCCATGATCTGAGCGGGATTCGGTATGAACCGAACGCAGTATGTCATTTTGCGTAGTACTGACTGCAGTTCAGACACATTGCAAGAAACAGGCAGGCCACGGCTTGCAAGCAAATGAGATTGGAAAGGGTGCACACCCTGACTGTTTATCACATGACCAAATTTTTTCAATTTGAAAAAAAGTCACACTTTTCTTGATGACACTTGAGTCCCGCTTCTGACGACACTCGAGGAAGAGTACGCAAATTGGCAATGTGTTCCTCTGGTGTACAGCCTGAGATGACAATATAGTCAAGGTAGTTTGAACAAAATGGCACTTTTGTTGCAGTCGGCTGCCCCAAGTAATGTTGAAAAAATGGCAGGTGTGGAAGCACTGCTGAAGGGCACATGCAAAGACCTGAACAGCCCTAAGGGTGTATTTACAACACCTTATGTGATTCTTCATCCAATGAAATTTGCAAGTAGGCATCATGGAAATCTATCTAAGAAAAGTAATGGTCAGTGCCGAGCCTGCCCATAAGTTCCTCAGGGCGAGGTAATTGACAAGTGTCTGTGGGTTGACTGTAGACTTGAAGTCAACACAAATGCGAATTTCATCAGAAGGCTTAGTCAACAAAACAAGAGGACTTGCCCATTGACTTACTTTATTGGGAGCAATTACACTATTATCTTGCAAGTTTTTCAATTCACTGACTACTTTGTCTCTTAAAGCAACTGGAATGGGTTAGGCCCGGAATAACTTAGGCTGTGCATTGTCTTTCAATGTTAACATGTGCTACAAAGTTATTAGCTTCTCCAATTCCTTCTGAAACTAGTTCAGGAAATTCTTTAAGCAAGCTAGCTGACACTGACACTGAAAGTATATTGTCTTGGATTGCTAAATAGTACATTGTCTTGGATGCTAAACCCAAACAAATCAAAGGCATCTGAACTGAATATGTTCTCACTGTCTCTTAATTTCAACACTGTAAAATTCACTGTCCTAGTGTGAGATTAGTAAGTGGCGGGCAAACTACTCTCTCCAAGCATTGGAATTTACTGTCATTTATAAGCAGTGAGGTGCTTGCTAGATTTAGAAAGGCATATTGAGCCCAACTGTTCATACATGGCACGATAAGCAAAGTTACTGAGGCATCTGTGTCTAAGTGAAAGTTCACACGACAGCCACCAATTTGTAATGAGACAAAGAATTTGTTAGAATGTTGTTGCTCAGCACTAGGAGGCACATCCTTAATCTTACTTTTGTCAGAACCTGTTGTAGGTTTTGAAAACACTGCATTCATTGCAAGTGCATGAGCCTGTTTTTTTTCTGGGAGTGTGCAAAACTGGCATTTTTGTGCCATTGCAAACAGATTGCTTGGATATGGCCTTTTTTTCCACGTATGTAACATGTTGCATTATGTGATGGAGAGTCCTGTCTTTTATGGCGAGCAAAACATCTAGGGCAAGACTTCACTAAATTCACGGGCCAGTTTACATGTCTATGTCGCTGTCTGCACGGCTATGTACGCGCTCGTTGTTGTGACTGCGTGGAGTGGTCGCTATAAGGGCAACTCGACCCAACAAATCAGGGCCTGGATAGTATTATACTATCTGGGACATTGAATGTTATTGTATCATGTGTCATAAAATCACTGTAAAAGTAGCCACAAACTTAAATTTACACTTCATAGTCATGCCCATTGATTAACCATTGGTGGTACATCTGTTCCAACTTTTCTGCAAGTGAAGGAACTGATATCTAGCTGCAGCTACTTGGACTTGCTGGTCATAGTATTGAGTTAATACAGTGATTACTTGGTCGTAGATGAGATCGTCGGGAGATGCAGTTGAGAATAGGTTTTGTATTAACCGGACTACTGAAGACCCTGCAATTGAATGGAAGTACGTAACTTTACAGTACCTTGAACACGATTAACTTGACAATGTGCTTGGAACTGAGTCATATTCAGTCCATTTCTCCTCTGTTTCCTTAAATTGCTGGAATGTGGTATACCAGTCAGTGGCATGTGTTGGGCTGGTTGTTTGGTTGGTCGGTTGTGGTTGTGTGGCCAATGCAGATTGAAAAGAGGAATTTGATTAATTCTGCGGCTTCCCTCCTGGAATACATGCAACAACAAAACAACAAATTAGCAAATAGAAACAGTTGAACAAGAGTGCCCCTGCAAGCTGAAACACAAGAGAAACATGCAAAACCTTCGGCCAAGTTGATTAACTTCGATTGCCACTGAATTATCCTCATTCGCCACTGTAGTCGTGTACTGCAAGGAAGCAAGGGAGAGGATGGTGTTATGGGTGGCTATTATTCTCTTTCTACAACTCAAAGCACATGTGGATTAATATGGTTCTTTATTTACATGAACTGAAAATTTTACTTAACTTGTATGGAGTCCATGTGTTGTGGTATGAGCTCATCAGTAGTAATCCTCCTGCAGACTGATGTAAAATACAATTCTGGTTGAGGTAAACTAGTCCTGCTATAATCATGAATGTGGTCACTGTGTACTGCCACAGCCTGTGTCGAACTAAACACATTCTGTGAGTAAATTGACAGACGCCAGACTGGATGATTGAGTGATTGAGTCCCTCTGGTCAGCAGCGGCAGCCTAAATATATGCTGTCGAGAGGGTGTTGGCGGAATGTTGGTTGTGGGCGTGTTTGTGGCTTCTCTCGTCATAGGCGCGCTTGAACCAGCGCCTACTAATCGATCTTCGCACTTCATCTTTGCCGACCAATGTGTTGGTGACGGCTTACGCCAGCACAGCAAGAGAAAAACAGATGTGTGTAAGCCTCCGTATGAGCCAAATTTCTCTTATCTTGTCTTTGTTTACGGCAATAACATCATTCTGAAGTCAACCATAAATGTCAATTCTCTAAATTTTCTCAATAGTGTTTCAAAAAAAGAATTCCTTCTTCTCTAGGGATTTTCTTGTGACTTAATGAAGCATATCTATAATACGTGTTGATCAAACTTACTGGTATCAAATCTAGCATCACACCTCTGAATTGCTATGTCTGTCCTTAATCCAATGGTGGGGTCCCAGACATTCAAGCAGTGCTAAAGAATGGGTTGCAGTAGTGTTCAGTTTGTGGTCTCCATAAAATTCTCTTCCCTAGAATTCTCCCAATAAACCGAAGTCAACCATTCGCCTTCCCTACTACTGACCTTGTGTGTGTGTGTGTGTGGGGGGGGGGGGGGGCGGGGGGTGCGCGTGCGCATCTGTAAGTGTGAATGCGCGTGCATGTGCGCATATGTGTGCTCATATCATATTGCACTGTTGCTCAGATATTTAATCAGTGTGACTCCGTCAAGAAGCACAGCACTAATACTGCATTCGAACACTATAGGATTAATTTTCCTACTCATCTGCTTTAACTTACATGCTTCTGTATTTAGATCAAGTTGCCACTATCGCTTCACTTACAAATTATCCTGTATCCTCCTACAGCCCCTCAACGATGACACTGTTCTGTACAATACAGTGTCACCAACAAACAGTCACAGACAGCTGCTTGCCATATCCATTGGGTTGCTTGTGTGAATAGAGAATAAGAATGGTCCTGTCACAGTCTCCTGGAACACTCCTGATGATACCCTTGTCTCTGATGAACACTCACTGTCCAGGGCAACATACTGGGTTCCGTTACCTAAAGAGATCTTCCAGCTACTCAGATATCTGAGATCATGTACTGTAACTTAGACCTTCATTAATGGTTTACAGTGACACTGTCTGACTTTCCAGAAATATAAGTCTGTTGCCCTTCACCCATGGTTTGCAGGATATTGTGTGAATAATGGACAAGCACAAGCAATACTTTCTAAATTAGTGCTGATTTGTGAACAGAAGCTTTTTTTGTCTCAAGGAAGTTCATTGCATTCAGACTTAGAATATGCTCAAGAATTCTGCAGCAAATCAATGCTAGGGATATTGGTCTGTAATGCAACCTTTTCAGCATGCAGTTGCACACGCTGAGGTCCAAAAGTCATTGTTTGGGAGATGTCCAGTCTTCTCTTTGCCTTATCCTATCCCAGTGATTACTGTAGTTACACAATGACATAAGCATCGATTTTTTTGATAAAATGCACTTTATCCAAAATGCCCTGGAAACAATAAATCGCAAACTGTTACTTTATACTAGAGACAAAAAATTGCATTACTTGACACTGTTGGGGGCATTACAACGTGTAAAAATCTGATGTGGCTGTGATGATGAACAGAAAATGCTGAATAAATCTTCTTTGATTTTTTTAACTTTATAAATTAAACAAATTTATTTCCTGATTTGTGGAAATAACTGCTTTTCATTCTTCTCTCCAAGCCTGAGAAATACTGTACATTTCCAAATAGCCATTGTCCAGCTGTTCTCAATAGCTGCGTTGGATAGTGTGATATGTAATTTTATCGTTGATAAGTCCAACCTTCTGGAGGTGGCTTACAGATTATCATCAATATTGACATTATATTGTGAGGGGCAGTCAAATAAAAAGAAGTCAGATGGAAAAAAGTAAATAAGGTGTTTATTATTTCGAAATTAATTGCCATAAATGTTAATTGTATCCTACTGTGAGACGAGATGATCAGTGCCTTCAAGGAAAAATGTGTGTAAAGTTGTTTTGACTATGCTGCTGAAGTTTTGCTGCGAACCTCTTGCACATCCATGCGGTTTCCATGCTTTTGGAGGCCTGAAAAAACATTCATGGCCGTTGATTTGCGTTGGATGAAGTCTTGCACATCTGGGTACAATCTCATGGTTCAGTAGGCAGCCAAAAACATGTTACCATGAATATATTGTCTGTCTTGTCTCACAGTGGGATAAATGTATTAACAATTACAGTGATTTATAAATAATAAACAGTGTACTTAGTTGTTTTTTTTTTTTTTTTACATCTGTCTTGTTTTCCATTCACTGCCCAATCTATATTGTTGTATAAAGACAAGTTGTTGTTCAACATTGTTAATAAAAATCTCAAAGTTGCTGACTGATTTACTTCAAAGGAGGGATGAATGCGGAATGAAACTTGTTTGGCTGTCAGGAGAGCAATGCATGAAGCCTTCAGTGACTATCATAGCAGAATATTGTCAAATGATCTTTCACAAAACCCAAAGGAATTGAGGCCATATGTAAGGGCTATTAGTGACACCAGTGTTAATACCCAGTCCCTAGCAAATGGGACAGGAACTGAAATTGAAAGTAGCAAAGGGAAAGGTGAAATGCTTAACTCTTGAAAAGATGAGTGAAACCAGTATAAGTATCATTGGTGTAGAGAAACAACTGAAATCATTAAAATCAAACAAAGCTTCAAGGCTGATAGAATCCCTATCAGATTCTATACTGAATTTGTAGCTGGTTTAGTCCCTCTTCTAACCATAATCCTCCTAGATCTCTCTAACAGAAAAGTGTGTCAAGTAGTTGTTGGAAGAAAGCACAGCTCGCACCTGTCCACAGGAAGGGTAGTAGAATTGATGCACAAACTGCCATCCAGTATCCTTGACATCAAATTGTTGTAGAATTTTCGAACGTATTGTGGGCTCAAGCAGAATGAGGTATTTTGAACAGAATGACCTCCTCCTTGCCAACCAGTATGGATCCCAAAAACATCGACCACGTGAAACCCAATTCACACTTTTCTCACGTGAGATATTGAAAGCTTTGGGTCAAGGCAGCACCAACGCTTACTGTCAAAAGTACGATCACATGGGGTATCAGTTGTAATTTGTGACTGGATTAAGGACTTTTTGGTAAGGAGGACACAGCATGTTATCTTAGATTTAGAGTCATCATCAGATGTAGAAGTAACTTCAGATGTGCTCCAGGGAAGTGTGTTTGAACCCTTGCTGTTTATGTTGTATATTAATGACCTTGTGGACAACATTGTCACCTCAGGCTGTTTGCACATGATGCAGTTATTAATAACAAAATACTGTCTGAGAGAAGCTGCATAAATATTCACTCAGAGCATGATATAATTTCAAAGTGGTGCAAAGACTGGCAACTTGCTTTAAATATACTTCTCAACACGGAAAACATAATTTTCTATGACTATAATACCAATGAGTCACGGCTGGAATTAACCAGCTCATACAAACACCTGGGTATAATACTTCGTGGGGATGTGAAATGAAATGATCACATAGGCTCAGTTATGGGTTACACAGGTGGTAGATAGACTTTGGTGTAATACTGGTGAAAGCTGGTCAGTCTACAAAAGAGATTGCTTGAAAATCACTTGTGGCACCCATTCTAGAATACTGCTCAAGTGTATGGGATCTGTACAGAATAAGACTAACAGGTGATATTGAATATGTATATGAGAAGGGCGGCACGAATGGTCGCAGGTTTGTTTGACACAGGGAAAAGTGTTAGAGATTCCGAAGAAACTGATTCTTGCAGATAGATGTAAACTATCTGAAGAACCGGCTTTAATTGATGATTCTACAAATATACTACAACCTCCTAGTATTTCTCACATAGGGATCATGAGGACAAAATCAGAATAATTACAGCATGCACAGAGGCATTCAATCAGTCATTATTCCCACACTCTGTACATGAATGGAACAGGAGGAAACCGTAATAACTGGTACAAAGGGAAGTATCCAGCGCTGTGCACTTCAGTGGTTTGCAGAGTATAGATATGGCTGTAGATATAGCTGTAGATGCAGATGCAGGTGTAGAGGAGATGGTCATGTAGAATCCGGAATTGAGCACTACAAGGAATCTAACAGTGTTTACTTTTTGAGCCACCTTCGAGTACTTTCTCAAATCAACAACTCTCACGAATATAGTTCGTTACCTTGTGTTTGTTTTGCGAGTCCATGGTGTCATGGGCGTTTCAATTACAAACAGAAACTTAACATAATGTGTGTTTGTTATTGTTAGCCTCCAGCCCAAATTACAAATGTGTATCTGCTCCACTGCAGTGCTGCTACTGTACTCTTACTCAGAAAAGAATACATGTCATCAGAAGTGTCAGGCCAAACTACTGCCTGTTGAACCCATCACTTTCCAAGTAACTGCGAGACCTTGCTGAAAAATTGGGCCCACCGTTAGCTGAGGCAACTCCTTCTGTTACGGCGGTGTGTGGCACCATTCTTGTGATGTCAGCCAAGTGGTATATCAGAATTACAATGTTTCTTTTGAATCATACAATCATTTATACAATTTCAAATGACACTAAAGGCCCATTTTAAACAATACTCAGGGGATCAGAATAGAATTTGGGCACTTGAACAGATTGCCGGTTCTGTCCGTAGTTTGTGATGTTCTCATCATATGATGATAACGGTCAGAATATGTAGTGTGTCCTTAGTGTGAAGTAGTGGCATCATTATTTTTTCTCCCCTTTGTATCCAAATAAAGAAACTACTAGTTTTTGTGTGCCCTCCTTATATGTTTCGTTTCATTAATTACATTCGTGTAACAAGTACAGTCATCATACATTCACAATCAATACAAACTAGCTCATTGAGGTTTTCGTCATTTCATTAGCATGTACCTTTGTGTGGAAATGTGTGAGGTTTTCAAGTGGATCGTAATTCTAAAAACATCCTATGTCTTGATAAGTTCTAAACTGCCGTGTGTGTACATTGAAAATATTTTCCAAAAACTGATTGCAAGTGTTGTAGGGAATTTAACAAACTACAGTTAGAACTGATATCTAGCTGCAGCTTGTCGGACTTGCTGGTCATAGTTTAAAACTTCGTCTCTATCTTTGAACATGCTAGTCTCCAAAACTACTACGTGAATTTTTATGAGGTTTCCACAGGTAACTATCCACAGCACCAGTAGATGGCACTGTATGTATTCCATGGTACACCAGAGAACCGCTACATGGCACTGCTATTTTTTACGTCAGTGTAGAAGTATTTTCGTAAGTTTATGTCTGTGACAGAATTAAGTCCTACAATCATATCTTTGGAAAAGAAAAAAAAAAACAATTGCTTAGCTGGGATGTATGGATTTACTGATTTCACTTTGTGTATTAAAATCTTAATGAAATTGCTTTGCTTCTTTTGATGGATCATGTTTATATTTGACTTCTTGGGTAGGAAAAATAAATTTATTAGGCCTAAGTTTGGTTTGCAATTTTGGTGCATACTTATTACATTTTGATTTTGTTTTGTTTATGAATAAAAATCCATAGGAAACGGTCGAGTCTTTTTCAGTACACCAGAACAGCAAAAAGACTGAGTACTATGTGGTCTCAAGAATCCAGTGAAGATTGTGAGACAAACCTTCCTGTGGTTCTAGAATGTCAGGCTGTAACTACTCTTTGGAAACTTGTTCCAAAAGCGAGGTGTGACATAACTCTGATCAAGAGTGTCATGCATGATCTTACTCCTCACTATAAAGGTTGTCCAGCCATAGAGACAGGGTGACAGTTATTGAACTATATGAGAAAAAAAAGTAAATTAGTTACAGAGTATGGCATGCACACACTTTATTCAAAATGTAAATGTCACTACAGATATTCGGATTTAGGTTATGACACGTTTGATATCCCTACCATCATTGGTGGTGATGGGGTGCAAACGAAAAATGAAATTCTGCGTGACCCGCTGAAGTATCAGAACATTGATGCTGTCAGTGACCTCCTGAATGGCTGTTTTCAGCTCACCAATTGTTTCGGGGTTATTGCTGTACACCTCGTCTTTAATATAGCCCCACAAAAAGGAGTCACAAGTGTTTAGATCCGGAGAGTATGGGGGCTAATCGAGGCCCATGCCAGTGGCCTCTGGGTACCCCAGAGCCCGAATGCAGTCCCCAAAGTGCTCCTCCATAACATTAAACTCGCTCCGGCTTCGCTGGGGTCAAGCTCCATTTTGCATGAACCATATCATGTCGAAATCAGGGCCATTTTTCATAATGGGGATGAAATTGTCCTCCAAAACCTTCATGTGCTGTTCGGTAGTCACTGTGCCATCAAGGAATATTGCATTGATTGTTCTGTGACTGGGCATTCAAAAATGGTTCAAATGGCTCTGTGCACTATGGGAATTAACATCTGAGGTCATCAGTCCCCTAGAACGTAGAACTAATGAAACCTAACCAAACTAAGGACATCACACACATCCATGCCCGCGGCAGGATTCGAACCTGCTACCAAAGCAGTCGCGCAGTTCCATACTGAAGCGCCTAGAACCACTCGGCCACACCGGCCAGCGACTGGGCATTTGCACACCACACCTTCACCCATTGAGGGCGAAGAGAGTTCTCCATTGCTAAATGCGTTTTTTAGTCCCCCAAATGCACCAGTTTTGCTTATTGACGAACCCATCCAAATAAAAGTGGGCTTCATTGCTAAACCAAGCCATGCATGTGCATACAAATTCTCATCGTGCCCCGCAGCCAACTGTGCCGTTTGAATGTCCTAACACAAACTGTTCAGGAATTATTTTATTTTATATAGTTCAATAATTGTCACCCTGTACTTAGTGCTACCCATGCGAAGCTGGACAGGTCACTAGTTGATGATGATGATGATGGTATATTGCTTAAATATAGATGTTGAGCTATTGACAGTTTTGTGACAACAGTGGTTTTGCTTCCAATATGCTGCATTAATCTCTTTTCAATCTTAGTATTTTCAAGGTTACAGCCTCTTCATTCCAGATTAGCTGCTGAAATTCCCATTTCAAAATAAATTCATATTATAATTCATATTGCAAATGCGTGACTAATATTTATGATTAATAATCAAAATTATTGTACAAGTCTCCTGCTTTAAAATCCTTGACTGCAACATATGGAGTTCATATTTGCCAGATTGGGAATTTTCTAAAGAATTGCTGCTACCACCTGTTAAATTTTGTGGAGTTACACATATTATTCTTGCAGTTTCTAAAAGAAGGGGTGGTGATGCATGAAATGTCCTGTATACATTCATATGTGAATTCAAACAGTAAAGCTATAAGCAAATGAAGGTTAGTGGAGAGATATGTAATTTGAGAATGTAAGGGGTGGGAAACTTCAGGTTTATGGATGATATTAGGCATGATTATCAAAAATGTTCTTTACATTACCAGTTTCTGAACTATCTTTATGTTGAGAGTAGTTGTGGGTTTGTACTGGTCTGCTTTATTATCGTGATGGTGGAAAATGATCTTGATTTGAAGAGTGCTGTGATGAAAGTCCTCATGAGAATGGGGAAACAGAATTTTGAAATATTTGAAATGATGTAACCTATTTATGGGGAGGAACCCAAAATAATTAGCGACACTGGTCCACAACACCCTTCTGTAAGTTTGTGATGACACCGCTGTCTTAACAACAATGAGCTGAAGGAAATTCTTCGGACATGGGAAATAAATATTGCCTTATTTACGGACAGATTGACCACTGTACCACTGCAGCTGTGACATGTTTGTATGAGGATGTGGCCTTTGACAACATGGCAGTCAGATGTAACTCAGCATTGGGTGTGAAGTATAAAGCATAAATCTCGTGGGATCCTAATCACTTTGAATGGCGTTAATGAGCAGCACACGTCCACCATTTTTCAACGAATTCTATTCTCAGCTCACTCAGTTAATTTTATGCACCTCTGGACTGTGATACAGTAACAAGTTACATGCGGTATCATTTGTTGCACGTTCCAGTACCCGAAATTTTTTAATGTACTAGTGTAAAGTACGCGAGATCTGTTGAGAACAAATAGTAATTGAAATTGGCAGTTGGTTGTGCCCAGAATGTGATGACCATATCTGATAGTGCTTTACTTAGGTGAAAAATGTGAAGTTGTCACAGTATAGATTCTGTGTTTAAAATGTGGAAAGTGCCTTCTCTCACTCTCAATAAACTTGTGGCCTGAGCCACTTTATGGGATGGAGGAAGATCAGCTGTGTAACCTCCCACAGAACAGTAACTACCGTTTTTCATTGTTGTTTTACTTCCTCATTGCTGTAGTGAGGATTTACGAGTATCTCTTCCTGTTTTCTATACTTTTTCCATCTTGCTGTCTTTTAGTTACATTTCTTCAGTTTTTCTGCGTAGTTTGTCTTTTAGATGTTGTTGTTGTGGTCTTCAGTCCTGAGACTGGTTTGATGCAGCTCTCCATGCTACTCTATCCTGTGCAAGCTTCTTCATCTCCCAGTACCTACTGCAACCTACACCTACATCTTTCTGAATCTGTTTAGTGTATTCATATCTTGGTCTCCCTCTACGATTTTTACCCTCCACGCTGCCCTCCAATACTAAATTGGTGATCCCTTGATGCCTCGGAATATGCCCCACCAACCGATCCCCTCTTCTAGTCAAGTTGTGCCACAAATTTCTCTTCTCTCCAATTCTATTCAATACCTCCTCATTAGTTACGTGATCTACCCATCTAATATTCAGCATTCTTCTGTAGCACCACATTTCGAAAGCTTCTATTCTCTTCTTGTCTAAACTATTTATCGTCCATGTTTCACTTCCATACATGGCTACACTCCATACAAATACTTTCAGAAACGACTTCCTGACACTTAAATCTATACTCGATGTTAACAAATTTCTCTTCTTCAGGAATGCTTTCCTTGCCGTTGCCAGTCTACATTTTATATCCTCTCTACTTCGACCATCATCAGTTATTTTGCTCCCCGAATAGCAAAACTCCTTTACTACTTTAAGTGTCTCATTTCCTAATCTGATTCCCTCAGCATCACCCGACTTAATTCGACTACATTCCATTATCCTCGTTTTGCTTTTGTTGATGTTCATCTTATACCCTCCTTTCAAGACATCATCCATTCTGTTCCACTGCTCTTTCAAGTCCTTTGCTGTCTCTGACAGAATTACAATGTCTACATCTACATCTACATTGATACTCCGCAAGCCACCCAACGGTGTGTGGCGGAGGGCACTTTACGTGCCACTGTCATTACCTCCCTTTCCTGTTCCAGTCGCGTATGGCTCGCGGGAAGAACGACTGTCTGAAAGCCTCCGTGCGCGCTCTAATCTCTCTAATTTTACATTCGTGATCTCCTCGGGAGGTATAAGTAGGGGGAAGCAATATATTCGATACCTCATCCAGAAACGCACCCTCTCGAAACCTGGCGAGCAAGCTACACCGCGATGCAGAGCGCCTCTCTTGCAGAGTCTGCCACTTGAGTTTATTAAACATCTCCGTAACGCTATCACGGTTACCAAATAACCCGGTGACGAAACGCGCCGCTCTTCTTTGGATCTTCTCCATCTCCTCCGTCAACCCGACCTGGTACGGATCCCACACTGATGAGCAATACTCAAGTATAGGTCGAACGAGTGTTTTGTAAGCCACCTCCTTTGTTGATGGACTACATTTTCTAAGCACTCTCCCAATGAATCTCAACCTGGTACCCGCCTTACCAACAATTAATTTTATATGATCATTCCACTTCAAATCGTTCCGTACGCATACTCCCAGATATTTTACAGAAGTAACTGCTACCAGTGTTTGTTCCGCTATCATATAATCATACAATAAAGGATCCTTCTTTCTATGTATTCGCAATACATTACATTTGTCTATGTTAAGGGTCAGTTGCCACTCCCTGCACCAAGTGCCTATCCGCTGCAGATCTTCCTGTATTTCGCTACAATTTTCTAATGCAGCAACTTCTCTGTATACTACAGCATCATCCGCGAAAAGCCGCATGGAACTTCCGACACTATCTACTAAGTCATTTATATATATTGTGAAAAGCAATGGTCCCATAACACTCCCCTGTGGCACGCCAGAGGTTACTTTAACGTCTGTAGACGTCTCTCCATTGATAACAACATGCTGTGTTCTGTTTGCTAAAAACTCTTCAATCCAGCCACACAGCTGGTTGATATTCCGTAGGCTCTTCCTTTTTTTATCAGGCGACAGTGCGGAACTGTATCGAACGCCTTCCGGAAGTCAAGAAAAATAGCATCTACCTGGGAGCCTGTATCTAATATTTTCTGGGTCTCATGAACAAATAAGGCGAGTTGGGTCTCACACGATCGCTGTTTCCGGAATCCATGTTGATTCCTACATAGTAGATTCTGGGTTTCCAGAAATGACATGATACGCGAGCAAAAAACATGTTCTAAAATTCTACAAGAGATCGACGTAAGAGATATAGGTCTATAGTTTTGCGCATCTGCTCGACGACCCTTCTTGAAGACTGGGACTATCTGTGCTCTTTTCCAATCATTTGGAACCCTCCGTTCCTCTAGAGACTTGCGGTACACGGCTGTTAGAAGGGGGGCAAGTTCTTTCGCGTACTCTGTGTAGAATCGAATTGGTATCCCGTCAGGTCCAGTGGACTTTCCTCTATTGAGTGATTCCAGTTGCTTTTCTATTCCTTGGACACTTATTTCGATGTCAGCCATTTTTTCGTTTGTTCGAGGATTTAGAGAAGGAACTGCAGTGCGGTCTTCCTCTGTGAAACAGCTTTGGAAAAAGGTGTTTAGTATTTCAGCTTTACGCGTGTCATCCTCTGTTTCAATGCCATCATCATCCCGTAGTGTCTGGATATGCTGTTTCGAGCCACTTACTGATTTAACGTAAGACCAGAACTTCCTAGGATTTTCTGTCAAGTCGGTACATAGAATTTTACTTTCGAATTCAATGAACGCTTCACGCATAGCCCTCCTTACGCTAACTTTGACATCGTTTAGCTTCTGTTTGTCTGAGAGGTTTTGGCTGCGTTTAAACTTGGAGTGGAGCTCTCTTTGCTTTCGCAGTAGTTTCCTAACTTTGTTGTTGTACCACGGTGGGTTTTTCCCGTCCCTCACAGTTTTACTCGGCACGTACCTGTCTAAAACGCATTTTACGATTGCCTTGAACTTTTTCCATAAACACTCAACATTGTCAGTGTCGGAACAGAAATTTTCGTTTTGATCTGTTAGGTAGTCTGAAATCTTCATTCTATTACTCTTGCTAAACAGATAAACCTTCCTCCCTTTTTTTATATTCCTATTAACTTCCATATTCAGGGATGCTGCAATGGCCTTATGATCACTGATTCCCTGTTCTGTACATACAGAGTCGAAAAGTTCGGGTCTGTTTGTTATCAGTAGGTCCAAGATGTTATCTCCACGAGTCGGTTCTCTGTTTAATTGCTCGAGGTAATTTTCGGATAGTGCATTCAGTATAATGTCACTCGATGCTCTGTCCCTACCACCCGTCCTAAACATCTGAGTGTCCCAGTCTATATCTGGTAAATTGAAATCTCCACCTAAGACTATAACATGCTGAGAAAATTTATGTGAAATGTATTCCAAATTTTCTCTCAGTTGTTCTGCCACTAATGCTGCTGAGTCGGGAGGTCGGTAAAAGGAGCCAATTATTAACCTAGTTCGGTTGTTTAGTGTAACCTCCACCCATAATAATTCACAGGAACTATCCACTTCTACTTCACTACAGGATAAACTACTACTAACAGCGACGAACACTCCACCGCCGGTTGCATGCAATCTATCCTTTCTAAACACCGTCTGTACCTTTGTAAAAATTTCGGCAGAATTTATCTCTGTCATCGGAGAACCTCAAAGTTTTTATTTCTTCTCCATGGATTTCAATTCCTATTCCGAATTTTTCTTTTGTTTCCTTTACTGCTTGCTCAATATACAGATTGAATAACATTGGGGACAGGCTACAACCTCGTCTCACTCCCTTTCATGCCCCTCGACTCCTATAACTGTCATCTGGTTTCTGTACAAATTGTAAATAGCCTTTTGCTCCCTGTATTTTACCCCTGCCAACTTTAGAATTTGAAAGAGAGTATTCGAGTCAACATGGTCAAAAGCTTTCTCTAAGTCTACAAATGCTAGAAACGCAGGTTTGCCTTTCCCTAATCTATTTTCTAAGGTAAGTCGTAGGATCAGCATTGCCTCACGTGTTCCAACATTTCTACGGAATCCAAACTGATCTTCCCCGAGGTTGGCTTCTACCAGTTTTTCCATTCGTCTGTAAAGAATTTGTGTTAGTTATTTACAGCCGTGGCTTATTAAACTGATAGTTTGGTGATTTTCACATCTGTCAACACCTGCTTTCTTTGGAATTGGCATTATTATATTCTTCTTGAAGTCTGAGGGTATTTCGCCTGTCTCTTACATCTTGCTCACCAGATGCTAGAGTTTTGTTAGGCCTTGCTCTCCCAAGGCTGTCAGTAGTTCTATGAAATGTTGTCTACTCCCGGGGCCATGTTTCGACTTAAGTCTTTCAGTGCTCTGTCAAACTCTTCATGCAGTATCATACCTCCCATTTCATCTTCATATACATTCTCTTCCATTTCTACAATACTGTCCTCAAGAACATCGCCCTTATATAGACCCTCTATATACTCTTTCCACCTTTCTGCATTCCCTTCTTTGCTTAGAACTGGGTTTCCATCTGAGCTCTTGATATTCATGCAAGTGGTTCTCTTTTCTCCAAAGGTCTCTTTAATTTTCCTGTAGGCAGTATCTATCTTACCCCTCGTGAGATAAGCCTCTACATTCTTTCATTTGTCCTCTAGCCATCCCTGATTAGCCACTTTGCACTTCCTGTCAATCTAATTTTTGAGACGTTTGTATTCCTTTTTGCCTGCTTCATATACTACATTTTTGTATTTTCTCCTGTCATCAATTAAATTCAATATTTCTTCTGTTACCCAAGGGTTTCTACTAGCCCTCGTCGTTTTACCTATGTGATCGTCTGCTGCCTTCACTATTTTATCCCTCAAAGCTACCCATTCTTCTTCTACTGCATTTATTTGCCCCATTCTTATCAATTGTTCCCTAATGCTCTCCCTGGAGCTCTCTACAACCTCTGGTTCTTTCAGTTTATCCAGGTCCCATCTGCTCAAATTCCCACCTTTTTGCAGTTTCTTCAGTTTTAATCTACAATTCATAACCAATAGATTGTGGTCAGAGGCCACTTCTGCCCCTGGAAATGTCTTACAATTTAATACCTGGTTCCTGAATTTCTGTCTTACCATAATATAATCTATCTGAGACCTTCAAGTATGTCCAGGCTTCTTCCACGTATACAACCTTCTTTTATGATTCTTGAACGCAGTGTTAGCTATGATTTATTTATGCTCTTTGCAAAATTCTACCAGGCAGCTTCCTCTTTCGTTCCTTACTCCCATTCCAAATTCAACTACTACGTTTCCTTCTCTTCCTTTTCCTACTATAGAGTTCCAGTCACCCATGACTATTAAATTTTCGTGTCCCTTCACTATATGAATAATTTCTTTTATCTCATCATACGTTTCATCAATCTCTGTGTCATCTGCGGAGCTAGTTGGCATATAAACTTGTACTACTGTGGTAGGCATGTGCTTCGTATCTATCTTGGCCACAATAATGTGTTTACTATGCTGTTTGTAGTAGCTTACCCGCATTCCTGTTTTCCTATTCATTATTAAACCTACTCCTGCATTACCCCTATTTGATTTTGTATTTATAACCCTTCACTCACCTGACCAGAAGTCGTGTTCCTCCTGCCACCGAACTGCACTAATTCCCACTACATCTAACTTTAACCTATCCATTTCCCTTTTTAAATTTTCTAATGTACGTGCTCGATTAAGGGATCTGACATTCCATGCTCCGATCTGTAGAATGCCAGTTTTCTTTCTCATGATAACAATGTGCAAAATTCTACCAGGCAGCTTCCTCTTTCGTTCCTTACTCCCATTCCAAATTCAACTACTACGTTTCCTTCTCTTCCTTTTCCTACTATAGAGTTCCAGTCACCCATGACTATTAAATTTTCGTGTCCCTTCACTATATGAATAATTTCTTTTATCTCATCATACGTTTCATCAATCTCTGTGTCATCTGCGGAGCTAGTTGGCATATAAACTTGTACTACTGTGGTAGGCATGTGCTTCGTATCTATCTTGGCCACAATAATGTGTTTACTATGCTGTTTGTAGTAGCTTACCCGCATTCCTGTTTTCCTATTCATTATTAAACCTACTCCTGCATTACCCCTATTTGATTTTGTATTTATAACCCTTCACTCACCTGACCAGAAGTCGTGTTCCTCCTGCCACCGAACTGCACTAATTCCCACTACATCTAACTTTAACCTATCCATTTCCCTTTTTAAATTTTCTAATGTACGTGCTCGATTAAGGGATCTGACATTCCATGCTCCGATCTGTAGAATGCCAGTTTTCTTTCTCATGATAACAATGTGCAAAATTCTACCAGGCAGCTTCCTCTTTCGTTCCTTACTCCCATTCCAAATTCAACTACTACGTTTCCTTCTCTTCCTTTTCCTACTATAGAGTTCCAGTCACCCATGACTATTAAATTTTCGTGTCCCTTCACTATATGAATAATTTCTTTTATCTCATCATACGTTTCATCAATCTCTGTGTCATCTGCGGAGCTAGTTGGCATATAAACTTGTACTACTGTGGTAGGCATGTGCTTCGTATCTATCTTGGCCACAATAATGTGTTTACTATGCTGTTTGTAGTAGCTTACCCGCATTCCTGTTTTCCTATTCATTATTAAACCTACTCCTGCATTACCCCTATTTGATTTTGTATTTATAACCCTTCACTCACCTGACCAGAAGTCGTGTTCCTCCTGCCACCGAACTGCACTAATTCCCACTACATCTAACTTTAACCTATCCATTTCCCTTTTTAAATTTTCTAATGTACGTGCTCGATTAAGGGATCTGACATTCCATGCTCCGATCTGTAGAATGCCAGTTTTCTTTCTCATGATAACAATGTCCTCCAGACTACCCCCCCCCCCCCCCCCCCCCCCCCAACACCCGGAGGTCCAAAGAGGGGGACTATTTTACCAAAGAGGACGCCATCATCATTTAACCTGACAGTAAAGCTGCATGCCTTGGGGAAAAATTACGGCTGTAGTTTCCCCTTGTTTTCAGCTGTTCGCAGTACCAGCACAGCGGGGCCGTTTTGATTAGTGTTAGAAGATCAGTCAATCATCCAGACTGTTGCCCCTGCAACTACTGAAAAGGCTGCTGCCCCTCTTCAGGGACCACACGTTTGTCTGGCCTTGCAACAGATACCACTCCGTTGTGGTTGTACCTGCAGTACGGCTAACTGTATCGCACTGAGGCACGCAAACCTCCCCACCAACGGCGAGGTCCATGGTTCATTTGGGGGGGGGGGGGGGGGGGGGGTGGTTTGAAATATCATTCTTTCAGTTATTTTTGTACTACCAAACAATGTTATATACACAAATAGGTAATGAATGCAACAGTTGTGTATCATTTCTTTATCGTAGTTATGTAATAAATAGAATGTGGGATCCATCGTAGTAGTATCTAGATTGCAGGCTACTAAGTTCAACCAGGTAATAAATAAATAAATTTTTTACTTCCCCATATATCAACTGATTGGTGTGGCTTCAATATTTAAACTGAAAATGAGTTTTTTAGTGTGAATTCAACTTGTTGTTTGTTGTTAATTTATCACACAAACAGTGTTACACAATGAACATTATTTTTATCTTATGAGGATAGATTTACTCTTTACAAGTACTAGAAATATGTTACCTAGGACACTGCATCCCACTAAGTACGCAGTATTGAAGTGGCACTATGCAGATAGCTTTCCAGTGGCTTCTCATTTGTGTTTCAGTAGACATAGCTTTTAAGTGTAAAAGTTTTGTGATATATCTTTCATGGCCTTAAGCAAACATAGACTCAATTATTTGACTGTCTTTCAGGTTTGAAGGAAAAAGTTGCCGAAATAGAAACTTTTCGAGACATACTCTGTCAGCAAATTGATACTCTTCAACAATACTTTGATGCTTGTGCCGAAACAACTCCATCACTCCGTGGTGCATCCGGTTTGTACAATTTGATTATACTAATTATTTATGCGTTACTCAATTTGTCTGTGTATGAGTGTTGTATGTCCTGGCTATATTTAAAATTTGATAACTTGTTGTAGGAGAACTTCAAGTCGCAGACTTCAAAGGGGAAGCATTAACTTTCAAGGCCACAGCTGCAGGAGTGATAGCAACCCTGCAGCACTGTGTGGAATTGGTTGGACAGCGCGAAGAAGTGTGGAGGCGTAGGATGGAACGTGAAGTGGAGAAGAGGCGGAAGGCGGAAGAGCAGGCACGCACTGCTGCATCCCGCCGTCTCATCATACATAGCAGCCCAGATTATGAGGTAGACATCCAGAGAGAGAGAGAGAGAGAGAGAGAGAGAGAGAGAGAGAGAGAGAGAGAGGGGGGGGGGGGCTCAGATGTTACCAAAATGTCAGACCAACTAGCATTCAGTAGCACATTTAAGATCATTGAATTCAAATTGCACGTTCAAAGAATGAAAATGGGATTTGCGTGTACATTATTTTTTGCACTATTAAGTAAGGAAAGACAGCTATTAACTATACCCTCACAGGTAAGTGATTAAATTATTAATGGTGCATACAAAATGGCTATGTACATTTAAACATGAAACAGAAAACAAGTGTATCCAGAAATAACTCTGATCATTAAAGAAAGTCTTATAATGTACCATGTACACTGCTCGCCATCCAAAAAGCAACAGTCTGAAGGAAGCATCCAAATCAGGTATAATTTGCAGTATGTGTGTGCAGCAATGGGAGGTGCACATGATTAGTATTTGAGTGGAAGCACACATCTCAGGCACGAGTAGCACCACCTGCAAGCTCTTTGTAAAATGGTACAGGTGGTCATGTGGATGTAATGGAATCTTCTTTTGTGCAGTTGTTTTGCGTAAACAGTTTCAGTATTCCTCATAGAATATAGTGAGCGTCTTAGGAGCACCTTTCAGAGTTCGACCAAGGAAGAATAGTTGCCTATAGGGATTGTGGATCATCCTTCAGAAAAATGATCATGTCAGATGGATCCAACCAACTGTGATGCATATATCTAATCTCAGGATGCAGGAGGGAATGACAGACCAATGAGACAGATTGCGCTCGCCTCATTGCACCACTACACACAATGACGGGCATATCATGCAAATGGCAGTAATGGATCACACTGTCATATCACGAGCTGTATCACAACAAATTTGGTCTGTTGCGCAGAGCATGATCATCGTTTTCTTTGATACCAAGGGAATTGTGCACAAGGAATTCATCCCAACCAACCAAACAAGGAATTCCGCATACTACTGTGATGTTTTGCAACGGCTCTGTGAAAACGTACGGCGATGGTGGCCTGAACTTTGGTGTCAAGGGAACTGGCTGCTGCATTACGGCAACGCACCCTGTCACACGGCCTTGCTCACGAGGACCTTTTTGGCAAAAAACAACATGGCGGTTGTACCTCACCCACGGTACTCGCCAGATTTGGCACCTTGCGACTTCGCACTATTCCCAAAACTGAAACTCAAGTTGAAAGGCTGTCGGTTCAACACTCTTTAAGAGGGGGTTCAAGAGCAGGACTTACAGAAAACATTTGACCAGTGGCAGAAGCACTGGGACCAGTGTGTATGTGTGGATGGGAACTACTTTGAGGGTGATGGTGACTTTTAGTCGAAAGGTAAGTTTTTCAACAAGTGGCCTTACCAGTCCTGAAAATCTTGTATAGCACCTCGTATAGTTAATGTAATGTAAATGGATAGATAAAAAACATACCCATCAAGTGGTGGCAGGGGAAAACACACTCAAAAGGATTTAACTTTTACAAGGTTTCGGAGCAAGTCGCTCTTTCTTCTGGTAGAAGAGTTGAAGGGGAAGGAAGAGGGGTGAAAGAAGAGGACTGGATCGGTTTACGGAGAGGGGTACATTTCAGGAGAGTCACCCAGAACTCCAGGTCAGGGGAGACTTACTGGATGGGATAAGAAGCAAAGAAATTTTCGTTGTTATATTAGAACGTATAGTTATGTATAGAAGTTAATGACCAGCTGGCAAACTACCGAACTACAAATAACCTACTAGATGAATACGATCATGTTTCCATAAACATTGTGGATGAGCTGAACCTTGCCATGGATGCACAAGAGGCAGCTATGGCAGCTATCATGTGCTTCTTAGACTTAAACAAAGCCTTTGACATTGTCAACTTTGACATTTTATGTGCTAAACTTAGCAGCCTAAATTTCTGGCCAAATGCAGTGCAGTGATTTCACTCATACCTGACGTCTCTTCAGCAGTAAGTCATATCTGGCACCATAAAATGACAATGGAGGCAGGTAGTGTCAGGCATCCCCTGTTCTTTCGTATTAGGTCCTACACTTTTTCCATTGTACATTAGTAATGTCTCATCAATTTTGCCCTACTGCAAGTACCATATGTATGCTGATGATCTCCAGTTGTATCTAATGGAAAAATCAATGCACTTGAAGACTGCTATAGGGAATCTCAGTACCAACCAGTGTGCACCATCAAAATGGGTGAAGGATATAGGGTTAAAGTTCAACACACCCAAAAACCGCATTGTACTGGTTGGCCATTTTAGGCTCATTAACCTGTAATATTGAGAATCCCTACCATCTTTAACCCTAAATTGGACAGATATCAATTTCTCTACTTCAGTAAAGAGTCAAGGAGTAATGCTAGATGAAAATCCAAATTGGACTGAGCCTGTAACTGCAACGTGCGAGAAGGCTACAGCATCTCTCCATGCCCTACAAAAATACAAAAAGCTGTTCCCTCTTGACCTGAAAAGCAAACTTGTACAAACACTCATACTTTCAATTGTTGATCACAGTGATGTTATCTTGCAAGGCCTTTCTCAGGAAAGCTCACAGTTCTGGAATTGGTTATGAATGCTTTTGTTGGTTATATCTATAATGTTCGGCTCTTTGATCATCTTTAACCATCATATGCTCAGTTATCTTGTCTGTGTGAAGGCAAGTGCAGAGATTTCCATATCCTCGGCCTCTCTATTGTATTATCAACAAATACTGTCCCTCATCTCTCTTCTCGACCTTAATGCTGTCATGTGAACAATATGGCAGAAACACCCATTCCAATCAGAGCAAAAACCCTTTTTGTCCCCCTCCATAGAACAGCCACTTTCACAAAGTCCATCTCAGTGGCAAGAACCTGACTCTAGAATAACCTCCTGCATTATATTAGCATACTGGATAATATATCCAGCTTCAGAAGACAATTAATGGCTTACCTACAAAAGCAACAATATGGATTACCATTGTCCCTGTATGTACTCACTTCGCTATGTTGTTGTTGTTGTGGTCTTCAGTCCTGAGACTGGTTTGATGCAGCTCTCCATGCTACTCTATCCTGTGCAAGCTTTTTCATCTCCCAGTACCTACTGCAACCTACATCCTTCTGAATCTGCTTAGTGTATTCATCTCTTGGTCTCCCTCTACGATTTTTACCCTCCACGCTGCCCTCCAATACTAAATTGGTGATCCCTTGATGCCTCAGAACATGTCCTACCAACCGATCCCTTCTTCTGGTCAAGTTGTGCCACAAACTTCTCTTCTCCCCAATCCTATTCAATACTTCCTCATTAGTTATGTGATCTACCCATCTAATCTTCAGCATTCTTCTGTAGCACCACATTTCGAAAGCTTCTATTCTCTTCTTGTCCAAACTATTTATCGTCCATGTTTCACTTCCATACATGGCTACACTCCATACGAATACTTTCAGAAATGACTTCCTGACACTTAAATCTATACTGGATGTTAACAAATTTCTCTTCTTCAGAAACGCTTTCCTTGCCATTGCCAGCCTACATTTTATATCCTCTCTACTTCGACCATCATCAGTTATTTTGCTCCCCAAATAGCAAAACTCCTTTACTACTTTAAGTGTCTCATTTCCTAATCTAATTCCCTCAGCATCACCCGACTTAATTAGACTACATTCCATTATCCTTGTTTTGCTTTTGTTGATGTTCATCTTATATCCTCCTTTCAAGACACTGTCCATTCCATTCAACTGCTCTTCCAAGTCCTTTGCTGTCTCTGACAGAATTACAATGTCATCGGCGAACCTCAAAGTTTTTATTTCTTCTCCATGAATTTTAATACCTACTCCGAATTTTTCTTTTGTTTCCTTTACTGCTTGCTCAATATACAGATTGAACAACATCGGGGAGAGGCTACAACCCTGTCTTACTCCCTTCTCAACCAGTGCTTCCCTTTCATGTCCCTCGACTCTTATAACTGCCATCTGGTTTCTGTACAAATTGTAAATAGCCTTTCGCTCCCTGTATTTTACCCCTGCCACCTTTAGAATTTGAAAGAGAGTATTCCAGTCAACATTGTCAAAAGCTTTCTCTAAGTCTACAAATGCTAGAAACGTAGGTTTGCCTTTCCTTAATCTTTCTTCTAAGGTAAGTCGTAAGGTCAGTATTGCCTCACGTGTTCCAGTGTTTCTACGGAATCCAAACTGATCTTCCCCGAGGTTGGCTTCTACTAGTTTTTCCATTCGTCTGTAAAGAATTCGCGTTAGTATTTTGCAGCTGTGACTTATTAAGCTGATAGTTCGGTAATTTTCACATCTGTCAACACCTGCTTTCTTTGGGATTGGAATTATTATATTCTTCTTGAAGTCTGAGGGTATTTCGCCTGTTTCATACATCTTGCTCACCAGATGGTAGAGTTTTGTCAGGACTGGCTCTCCCACGGCCGTCAGTAGTTCCAATGGAATATTGTCTACTCCGGGGGCCTTGTTTCGACTCAGGTCTTTCAGTGCTCTGTCAAACTCTTCACGCAGTATCATATCTCCCATTTCATCTTCATCTACATCCTCTTCCATTTCCATAATATTGTCCTCAAGTACATCGCCCTTGTATAGACCCTCTATATACTCCTTCCACCTTTCTGCTTTACCTTCTTTGCTTAGAACTGGGTTTCCATCTGAGCTCTTGATATTCATACAAGTCGTTCTCTTATCTCCAAAGGTCTCTTTAATTTTCCTGTAGGCGGTATCTATCTTACCCCTAGTGAGATAGGCCTCTACATCCTTACATTTGTCCTCTAGCCATCCCTGCTTAGCCATTTTGCACTTCCTGTCAATCTCATTTTTGAGACGTTTGTATTCCTTTTTTCCTGTTTCACTTACTGCATTTTTATATTTTCTCCTTTCATCAATTAAATTCAATATTTCTTCTGTTACCCAAGGATTTCTACTAGCCCTCGTCTTTTTACCTACTTGATCCTCTGCTGCCTTCACTACTTCATCCCTCAAAGCTACCCATTCTTCTTCTACTGTATTTATTTCCCCCATTCCTGTCAATTGCTCCCTTATGCTCTCCCTGAATCTCTGTACAACCTCTGGTTCTTTTAGTTTATCCAGGTCCCATCTCCTTAAATTCCCACCTTTTTGCAGTTTCTTCAGTTTTAATCTACAGGTCATAACCACTAGATTGTGGTCAGAGTCCACATCTGCCCCTGGAAATGTCTTACAATTTAAAACCTGGTTCCTAAATCTCTGTCTTACCATTATATAATCTATCTGATACCTTTTAGTATCTCCAGGGTTCTTCCATGTATACAACCTTCTTTCATGATTCTTAAACCAAGTGTTAGTTATGATTATGTTGTGCTCTGTGCAAAATTCGACCAGGCGGCTTCCTCTTTCATTTCTGTCCCCCAATCCATATTCACCTACTATGTTTCCTTCTCTCCCTTTTCCTACACTCGAATTCCAGTCACCCATGACTATTAAATTTTCGTCTCCCTTCACAATCTGAATAATTTCTTTTATTTCATCATACATTTCTTCAATTTCTTCGTCATCTGCAGAGCTAGTTGGCATATAAACTTGTACTACTGTAGTAGGCGTGGGCTTCGTATCTATCTTGGCCACAATAATGCGTTCACTATGCTGTTTGTAGTAGCTTACCCGCATTCCTATTTTCCTATTCATTATTAAACCTACTCCTGCATTACCCCTATTTGATTTTGTGTTTATAACCCTGTAGTCACCTGACCAGAAGTCTTGTTCCTCCTGCCACCGAACTTCACTAATTCCCACTATATCTAACTTCAACCTATCCATTTCCCTTTTTAAATTTTCTAACCTACCTGCCCGATTAAGGGATCTGACATTCCACGCTCCGATCCGTAGAACGCCAGTTTTCTTTCTCCTGATAACGACATCCTCTTGAGTAGTCCCCGCCCGGAGATCCGAATGGGGGACTATTTTACCTCCGGAATATTTTACCCAAGAGGACGCCATCATCATGTAATCATACAGTAAAGCTGCATGCCCTCGGGAAAAATTACGGCTGTAGATTCCCCTTGCTTTCAGCCGTTCGCAGTACCAGCACAGCAAGGCCGTTTTGGTTATTGTTACAAGGCCAGATCAGTCAATCATCCAGACTGTTGCCCTTGCAACTACTGAAAAGGCTGCTGCCCCTCTTCAGGAACCACACGTTTGTCTGGCCTCTCAACAGATACCCCTCCGTTGTGGTTGCACCTACGGTACGGCTATCTGTATCGCTGAGGCACGCAAGCCTCCCCACCAACGGCAAGGTCCATGGTTCATGGGGGGGACTTCGCTATTACATCCTTAATTTTCCTTTCCACAAGGCTCGCTATATCAGAAAACGTGTATCTTGTCACCTATAAATTCTTTTTATATCTGCCATGATGATTATTGTTATTGTAGTTATTACTACTATTACTGCTACTGTTATCACTATTAGTGGCAGCAGCTGCAATAGTACAAGTATTGCCAGTATTAACTTCAATAGTTCACAGTTAGTATTATTTACTTATATTGCCACTTCAGACACTCAAACAATTTTAATACTATTTCCCATATTAAAACTGTTGTTTCTTAGGTAACTATGATTGAAAAAAACAAAAGGTACTGTATGTGTGAAACCATGTATGAAACCCTTGTCTGATGTAAGAGAAGACCTGATTGACCTAATCAGATTGGGTCAAGTAATTAAATAAGTAAATAAATAAATAAATAAATAAAATATTATAAAAAGAACAGAGTGCTGCCATATATAGAGGAGATGCTGAGTCACAGACACACAATAAAAAAGTCTCCTATACATTCAAGCTCTTGGTCAAAAAGCCTTCTTCTAAAGTAGAAAACACACAGACATTCACATAAACACAACTCACTCACACATGAGCACTGTCTCTGGTCACTGAGGCTGAACTGCCTGCAGCAGCTGTACCTAATGAGAGAAGCAACTTGTGGGTGGTGGGTATAGGGAGATGGCTGGGGCATGGAAGTGGAGGGAGAAATGGTGCTGCTCGTGGGAGGGTACTTGAACATGGTGGTGATGCTAGATGCAGTCGAGAGGTTTGGGTGGGGGTGGGGGGAGGGGGGAAGTTGTCTAAGGGGCAAGAAGACTAGCAGGTGTGTTGGTGGAATTGAAGGCTATGCAGTGCTGGAGTGGGAACAGAGAAGAAGATAGGTGCGTGAAGGACAGTGACTAATGAAGGTTGAGTCAAGGACAGTTGTGGGAACATAGAATATGTTGCAGTTAAAAGAGTTCCCATCTGCACACTTTTGAAAAGTGGGTGCTTTTTGTAATGATCCAGATGGCACAGATTGTGAAACAATCATTGAAGTGAAGCATGTTATTTTGGTCAACATGTTAAGCAACTGGGTGGTCCAGCACTCTCTGGGCCACAGTTTGTCAATGGCTTTTCATGGAGGCAAGCAGCTTGATGTATGTCGTGCCTGCTTTACTATACAGTGACACTGCACCTTCTTCTCCCCCCCCCCCCCCCCCCCCCCCTCAATACACGCACACAGAACTAGCTTAATTTTTTTGTAGTTTATAATTTTTAATCCCTGTGGTCTTTTGATATTATTGTATACACTATTGTGGTGCAGAAAGTTGCACTTAGATTAATGTGTGTCATTCATAATTCCTCTTTGAGTCTATATTTCAGATAGCAGAAGGCATTATAATCTGTCTCTCTTGTTTTCATTATGTCCTACCAAGTCTGACATGTTAATTTCAACAACAGGAGGGTCTGCGTAGCACTGGATAAAATCCTAATGTCATGTGTCCATGTTACACTGTATGTTCATATTTTAGTATTTTTCTCCTATCCTGTGGCAGCAAAGAAAGATGCTCACTGTTTTCAGGAAGGACCTCACAGTGCTCTAAATGATGAAGAATTTTATGACGCAGTTGAAACTGGATTGGACAGGTTGGAGGAGGAGGACGAGTTCAGGGAACGACTCAAAAACAAGAGTAGCATGAAGCCTCTCTTGTCTAAAGCCTCACAACACCCACTGTGGCCTGAAGTAAGAACCGAACATTTAGAATTACCTACTCTAGTAAATTTAATGGATAAAATAGTGTCCCCTGTCTTCTTAATTGTGATTTGTTGTTGGTCTTTTGCAGAGGCATTTAATACAATTTTGGACTAAATTTTTGTGTGAGGGTTGAGACAATTCAGTCAGTGTTGTATTTTAGGATGTGTAATTTTGTTCAATGCTGTCAGTTTGATTCAGACATAGAGCGTCTCAGTGAATTTTTATGCAAGTGCTACGAACATTAACAGAAGAGTATTTTGTACCAGACACAGTTAGGATCTCAATGTTGACTGTATTTTATCATATGAAGGTTTTAGGAATAAAGATGTGTGAGAACTGTCTGTCTCAGTCACTTATCACCAATATAGTGCATGTAACTCTAGATCTTGGTTTATCAGTATTAGCAGTCAATAGAACGTAGGTCCTGAGTGGACTCTTAATGGGGAGAGGCTAGCAGTAGAGGGTGTTCCAAGCTGGAGATGTGGTGCATGGGCCTGGTGGTCTGACCCAGAATGGTAAGGTCTTGTGTAACTGTGCTCACCTCGAGATTGAAATTGATTAGAGTAGGCCTGAGCAAGATGTATAAGACAGGCGAAATACCCTCTGACTTCAAGAAGAATATAATAATTCCAATCCCAAAGAAAGCAGGTGTTGACGGATGTGAAAATTACCGAACTGTCAGTTTAATAAGTCACAGCTGCAAAATACTAACGTGAATTCTTTCCAGATGAATGGAAAAACTGGTAGAAGCCGACCTCGGGGAAGATCAGTTTGGATTCCGTAGAAATGTTGGAACACGTGAGGCAATGCTGACCCTACGACTTATCTTAGAAAATAGATAAAGGAAAGGCAAACCTACGTTTCTAGCATTTGTAGACTTAGAGAAAGCTTTTGACAATGTTGACTGGAATACTCTCTTTCAAATTCTGAAAGTGGCAGGGGGAAAATACAAGGAGCAAAAGGATATTTACAATTTGTACAGAAACCAGATGGCAGTTATAAGAGTCAAGGGGGCATGAAAGGGAAGCAGTGGTTGGGAAGGGAGTGAGACAGGGTTGTAGCCTCTCCCCAATGTTATTCAATCTGTATATTGAGCAAGCAGTAAAGGAAACAAAAGAAAAATTCAGAGTAGGTATTAAAATCCATGGAGAAGAAATAAAAACTTTCAGGTTCGCCGATGACATTGTAATTCTGTCAGAGACAGCAAAGGACTTGGAAGAGCAGTTGAACGGAATGGACAATGTCTTGAAAGGAGGATATAAGATGAACATAAAAAAAAAGCAAAACGAGGATAATGGAATGTAGTCGAATTAAGTCGGGTGATGCTGAGGGAATTAGATTAGGAAATGAGACACTTCAAGTAGTAAAGGAGTTTTGCTATTTGGGGAGCAAAATAACTGATGATGGTCGAAGTAGAGAAGATATAAAATGTAGACTGGCAATGGCAAGGAAAGTGTTTCTGAAGAAGAGAAATTTGTTGACATCAAATATAGATTTAAGTGTCAGGAAGTCGTTTCTGAAAGTATTTGTATGGAGTGTAGCCATGTATGGAAGTGAAACATGGACGATAAATAGTTTGGACAAGAAGAGAATAGAAGCTTTCGAAATGTGGTGCTACAGAAGAATGCTGAAGATTGGATGGGTAGATCACATAACTAATGATGAAGTATTGAATAGAATTGGGGAGAAGAGGAGTATGTGGCACAACTTGACAAAAAGAAGGGACCGGTTAGTAGGACATGTACTGAGGCATCAACGGATCACAAATTTAGCATTGGAGGGCAGCGTGGAGGGTAAAAATCTTAGAGGGAGACCAAGCGATGAATACACTAAGCAGATTCAGAAGGATGTGGGTTGAAGTAAGTACTGGGAGATGAAGAAGCTTGCACAGGATAGGGTAGCATGGAGAGCTGCATCAAACCAGTCTCAGGACTGAAGACAACAACAACAGCAACAGGCCTCTGTTCAGCTGCTGCGGTGACAGCCATGGATTGCTTGCAAAACTAAACTTGTGTGGAAGGTACCATTTTGTTTGAATTATGGTAGTGAGAACAGACTGTCCGAGAGCTGTAGTGCTGTGCAGCTCTCCTTGAGGCAGGAGCTCTGCAGTCAGTCACGTCCTTATCTTCATCCAGGTGATATTTGAAATACCCTTGGATTATCTGATTATTACATTTTCATTGGTGGATATCAAGTATCATGTTATTTGTTGTCTGAGAAGGATTAGAAATTCCACCCACCTTCCCCTCTTCTGAAGTTAGGCATAATGTTAGAGCAAAGCTAACATCAAACTGAAGGTTGGTTTGAACATCACAGTACTCTACTAAGAGAAGTTCTAGTGGAGCTGGTGTGCCCTAGTGGAGGTGGTATGCCCTTGCCTTCCTTCAGCCTCTAAATTGATTAATCGAGCCAGTTTAATGTGATCTCCAAAACACAGTTCACAGTGCATTTTGTCACTTTTGATATTAACAAATCTTTGCCAGAAGTGAAAGAAGTGTTTGAAGGAAATCCTTCTATTGACAGAAGACTGAATGTTGGGTGCTTGAATTTGTAGTCTGGCACTGAGCCTACCATTTATACTTACTCATATGTGGACACGAACTGACAACTCCAACTGTGTGTTGTGTTGGGTGAGAGGTGATTGATGGGACATTTGTACGTTCCTCAAATGTGGGCTCCCCATTCACTACAGGTTCCAAGGAACAGCCAAAATCTCTTCAGTGTTGTGTAGCCCATCTAAATGAGATAATTGTGGAACAGCTATCAGTGGAGATAGTGTGGCCCATCTCAGTGGTTCCACAAGGGAGTGACAGAAGTATACCGAGTCAAGATGTAGTTCCAGTGCCTGTGGATGATACTGTAAAGCATAATCACTGTAAATGCTAGAGATCCCAAAAGTACCAGCTGTGACTTTGTCTGTGATCCACAAATGCTTTGAATAACAGTCAAGTTGTGCGCCTCTGTAGTGTCACGACTACAGGCACACCATTGCAAAGGGTTGCATTCATTTACAGTGAAGGAGGTCAATTTTACAGATCTAATGCGTGGGTTGCATCACCATAGCTGCCATGCTGGTCCTTTACAAACTGCTTTTAGGAGAATCTCAGTGTGCCCTCAGTCTTCTTTTTGGCTGCCTTCTTTTTATAACAGTAGTAGTATTTCAGTATTGAGATTCATAAAAAGAAGGCCCCTCATGTCAGGTCTCTAGCTGTTTATGTAATTTCGTTTGGCAACATGTATGTTAAGCACCAGTACCAACACAAAAAAGAGCTGAGAAAATGCAGTACATTAACAGTCAGTGCAAGCTGACCTCATCATAATTTGGTTAATAGAGTTTGTAGCCTACTAAAACCCGTTTAAAACATTGTTGAACTTCACTTTTTGCTGCACAGATGGTTTATAATGTGCATAGGAGTTATAATCTAGCCCATTACAAACGTTTTATTTTGTCAATACATTTCAGTTGCCCATCTGTGTGTCTCATTTGCACATTAGTGACAGTCCTTATGTCTCATATTTCTGTGATCTCCAGACAAACCTGTTTTAAATGGTGTCTGTTTCTTACAGATAGATAGGATAACCGTGGAGCAGTTGCATTATGCAAGACTCGGTGTGGGTGAGGGAGGCTGGCAGTTGTTTGCTGAAGATGGGGAGATGAAGATGTACAAGCGAGAGGAAGAGGTCGATGGACTGGTGGTGGACCCACTGAAAGCTTGCCATGTGGTGAAAGGAGTCACGGGGCACGAGATGTGCCATTACTTCTTCTCACCAGACTACCGCATGGACTGGGAAAGTGAGTCTGATAATTTAAATTCTTTCTATTGTTGGTGATAGCATTGTCTCTGGCTGTGCAGCTCACAAGAAATGCTGCATTATCAGCTTGGCTGGAAATGCACCGATATCACCACAGGCTGCTACAGTATGTTCTTGCATTTTGGCAACTTCGCAGATTGGCTCGTGTGAATCTGCCTCATGTTTGAAGACTGAGTACTCTTTAAAAATAAGGTCCCTTGCCTGTTTGTGAAACTCTTGGTGCCTTTTAGGTGTTTCAACCATTACAAGAAAGCTCACAGAACACACAGAAATCACCAGTCGTAGTTTCACGCAGGTAAAACACATGAGAATGCTCAAGTATGACAGAAATGTACACAGTGTGGAATGCAAAAGCGGACTGTGCGCTGATTGTGTGGCTGCTGACTATTATGTCATTAAAGTGTATTTATTGTTGAGAGACAAGATCTTAAAACAGAAAATGAAGACCGTTTGGCAATAAGGACATGGTACATTTAAGTGAGACTTACGTAGATAATTACGCAAGCCAGAAACTGTGTTGATCTGGTGAAGCTCTTCGAGTGTTGTCTTACATAGCTGACAAAATATTTGAATGCACAAAGATACTCTTCGTACATTACTCAGTTGCTGTTTTTATCTATTACTTGATACTACAGTGTGAAAGGTGGACATTAGTAGAAACTGAAAAAACATGTGAAAAGAAAAGAAGAATCTAAGATAAAGACACAAAAGAATATGTGGGCAAAAGAAAGGATAAAAAAAGGAATCTATGATGAAGTAAAATTAATTAAGTGTAGATTATACTTAACATCTACTAATTATTTCAATAATGACATGCTCACTTAGGTAAGCTGCCACTTAAACAAAACAATTTTTCAACTTCTAGTTTCAGTCGCACATGTATTGTAGCTAATACTATGTTGTTAGTAATAAAAGATAATCTGTGGGGTTCAGTTACTCATAACTAATAAATGATTATACAGCATACCACGCAGAGTGCTCACACAGCATTTACTATGACGTTTAGAACTTAAATAGTGGCAACTATTTATTTACAACCGATTCAAAAGAGTTACATGTTTGCACCTGTTACTGTCCTTCGAAGTAGTCACCAGCGTTGTGTACAACCCATTGCCAGCGATGTGGAAGGCATAGTATACTGTTAGCAGAGCCTCTTCTGTTGATGGTGCAAATGGAACAGTTAAAGTTATGGTGATTCTTGTGTACGACTATGATGGTGTTACCCTAACGCATTATGTTCCTCCATGGATGACTGTCAGTGCACAGTATTACTGTTCGGTTTTGGAGCATAACCTGTGACCGTCTTTGCAAAAGAAGCAGCGACACTTTCTGCGCAACCCAACCATCATTTTGCACAAGAATGCGCGGGTGCATACAGCGCAAGCTGTGGCTGTTCTGTTTGGTTGATGGGACTGGAAGTACTGTACCATCCACCATACTCCCCAGACTTAAGTCCTTCTGATTTTGATTTGATTCTGAAGACGAAGGAACCACTTCGTGGCATTCGCTTCAGAACTGTTACAGAGATTCGACAGACAGTGGACTGCTCCATTCGCACCATCAATAGAACAGGCTCTGCTAACGGCATACTACGCCTTCCACATCACTGGCAATGGGTTCTACACAACATTGGGGACTACTTTGAAGGACAGTAACAGGTACAAACATGTAACTCTTGTGTATCTGTTGTGAATAAATGGTTGCCACTATTTATGTTCCAACCCTCGTATATTTCAGAAATGCCTGCATGTGTTTGTGTATGGAATTCGATCCTAAACATCAATAACAGACATGATTTGTAATCAGACCTATTGTTCACAGTTAGTGCCTAACCCCTATAATAATTGTGATGCTGTGTGACTTTTTAGCAGCTATGACTGTAATAGAGCCCATAGAATATATTTTATTATTTACGATATAGTATTATCTGCTTATGATAAAGTATCTATGTAATAAAAAGTAGTAGCAAATGTATGTAATTTTTTTTCAATCAATAGTTCATATTTGTGAACATAATTTTTGTAACACTTAACGGTGCTGGTCTCATAGGTAGCTGCCATCATGTGTGGACTAGCTAAAATCTGTGGGATACTTTTATTTATTTTTTTAAAGTTATAACTTGGTTGAAGAAAACCGTTGTTGAAATTTAAAAACTTTTTAGTTTTATTGGACTTTCTACTTCAAACTCAATATTTCTTGTATTGCTAGTGTTAAAATGGATACACAGGTGAAACTTAAATTCAGTAGTATTAATTGCAGAAAAAAATTGAAAAATAGTTCTAGTACTGAAGTACATTAGCAAACATTTAATCTTTTTGTTTACATTTCTTTTGCAGCCAGTTTAAATCACAAACAAACACACAAATTACAAGATAAAAAGTACAGTTTCGTTTTCGTAGTGCAGTACAGTGTGATACAACTTGAAGCAATTAGTGATACACTGTCTGACGTTGCATTCACTGCACACATATGAGGTGTCCATTCTGCGAGCCTTCTCTGTTAAAAGATTTTCTTTTTCCATTGTATGCCAGACATCAGCAGGAGAATCATTCATAACAGTCCGTCAAAGTAATGTGATGAACATATGCAACAACTCGGCTCTGAATAAATCTAGACTTACCACTATTTTCAGATGATGAATCATTATCAGGTATTTCATTCTATCATCTCACGAATTATCAGAGACTTGATAAATCGTTTGCTCTAAATATTTCTCCTCTTCACTGCCCATTTTGAATACAAAATTGGCATAAAAAACACACAACTTACAAAATAGAGGGAATTTGGATATCGGCTTATAAAATACATGACAATAACAAAGGATTCAATAATGACAGATTTTTATAGTGATGCTGCTACTGCCATGTAGCGGTCACAGTAGAAATTACAAAGTCTGTAGACTCCACAGATGTTCATGGAGTTGTAAACACATTAATGAGATTGGAATCCATGTGATCCTGTTGTGTGCAGTATATGTAAAATAGTAGATCTAGATTTCACCTATTACGTAGTCATCTTCAGTGCTAAAAATTATAAAATGAGAGAATAGGGGAAAAATATAAGATAGTTGACACCATACCATAAGAGCAAACATAAGCACCACACAATTACTGTATTTGCCTGATTATAAGACGAAGTTTTTTTCACTCATTTGAAAAATATGAGAGTATCTTATAATCGCATATTAAGCTATTGCCGCTGATGTCAGTGTTTTTAATTTGTTTAATAGATTGCTGCAGCAGTTATCTTAAGTTTACAGATGAAGTTTGTTAGTGAGGTTTCATACAAATTTATTTTGGAATATCCTGCAAAGGGGAACGCAAGAAACATGAACAAAATGACAATTTTGTGAAACACTGGAAGAAGAAATAACATTAAATTCCATCAGGTTATAAGCTTTTGTTGTGCTTAAACAGATCTGGAGTAAAAGTTGCTGGACTTTTGTGGATACTCTATACATATATTGGTGCTGCTTTTTAAGTAAAGGTAACATTCAAAGGTGAAAATCTTGCCCTTCAAAAACTATTACTTGATTTTCAAAAACCCAATACTTCATCGTGCTCCCAAGTCAAAACTTTATTTAGTTATGAGAAATTGTAATGATCTACCAAGTGGGTTGCAAATGAGAAATTTGTTTGCTGTTCACTTATTAGAATATCAGGAAAAAACATTGCCAGATTTTCATCAGCTTTAGACCAAGATAGGATTTAGATGAAATGAGAAATATAATTAATCCACAAGTAGATCTCATTAAAATGTCTGTAATTGTTATTGCAAGAACAAATTCAGTGGAAAAACCTGTTGTGGAGATAATAGCTACACGAGTCACCAGATAACGGGACAAGTGAAAGCTCGAGAATTGGACTGACTCATGATTGCGATCTTTCATTTATGTATTGGTTGCTCTTATTACATATGACATACGTCGTTGCCATTCATGTTTCATTGTTGCCCAAGTGCAACACTGGATTGTCGGAGGGGGACAGTATTGCCAGTTTGGCCGAGAACTACGATGAGTGCTGGGAAGGGAGTGTTCAGCAGGTTTCATCATACAGGTAACAGTGAGAATGTACACTGCGTACTTTGGCATTTTATGAACATCTACCATGTTTAAACTGTAGTTTGCCTGAATCCATTTGTACTCAGAGTCGAATTGACTTTAAAAATGGACAGAAACTCAACAATAGCATAAATTTCTGCAGAAGGTGCTAAAAGTCTAAATTGGGGCTAGTGGCGTATTAAGTGTTTTGTGCCTCAATGTTGTTGATGCTCACTTTGAGGCATTACTGGAATGATAGGGATGTGTTGGCTGCTGGTTCTACACAGCCAATGAGAGTGTCGGGCAGATGATATGTTTGGAAGCAAGAGATAGTGCAACATTCCCATTTCAGTATAGGTGCGAAATCTGCAGTGTGTTCAGAAAAAACAGTTGTTTTCTCAGGTCCCATCGTAACTACTGCCTCAGAAATTGCAGCATATTCCGCAGGAAAGTCAAATATTTGTGGCAACGAAGATATATGTTTCACAGCTGTCTTGTTGGGATGATAACAATTATGTTTTGAATGGATGTAATGTTAATATTTGAGGCAGATACCTTACGTCAATAAAAGTTTGTGATGTTAATTACTCAGAGTATGCTAAAAAAATATTTTTTTCTCAAGGAATTTCTTAAAAAAGGGGGAGGGGGAGTGCGGTCTTATATTCAGGGTCATTTTATAGTGTAGTTAATATGGTACATTTGGGGTCCTGCCCACTCATCTCGTATAGGGCACCCAAAAGGATGCTGCGTTCGCGTAATGCTATACAACAATTCAATCAAATGAGATTAATAGTTTTTATTACAAAATAGAAGATTGACAATACTTAACTTTGAATGTACAACAGTGTCGCAAGCGATGGGCAACATGCAATCAAAGTCTTTTGCTGCATACAAGGTCCATGTAAGCAATTGATACGGATCACACGTCACTGCTATCGAGTGCTCTCCTAGTACAGTGCTAATACTATGCTGGTCTGTATGTGCTAATACTGTCTGGCCAAGGCTGGCAGAAGTGGCGCTTACATTCATTTCACCTAGATGCCACCCCTATTGTGGTAACGTCCTGGTCAGCACGCTATGGGCCAATGTCATTTCACAGCCTTCTCTGCAGTTGCGTTCTTCATCTTTGTATTGGTGCTTTTTGTTATGCCAGAACATTCCCCCCAAAGTGACAGATCGTCTACTTGTAGGGATTGTGACCATGGCGGGAGGGGGGGAGTGGCAGGAGTGTGGGCGCATCACTGGGCTGGAAGCTGTGGCTGGAGGGAACATCAAGCTTCCAGCTGTACCCCACCATCCGGCTGGCCTGTGCTCTGACGGAAACGTCCCCCAGAAAATGACCAGAAGGGTACTCGCCCACCTCCTGCTGCCATGAACCAGATGAAGAAGGCAGCGATTGCTGCAGTAAGGGCAGTTCCAGCTACATCAGTAGGACGAGAGGAGACAGAGGCAGTGAAGGCTCCGTCTCCATGGGGTCGTCCCGCAGTGTCATGATAACACCCTCTGGGGGCTGCTATGGCCGCACTGTCCTCTGGACCCGTGAATCTGGGGGAAGATAATCGTGCACATTGACAGAGGCAAAGTTGATTTTGATGGCAGTGCTGCAAGCCATCCGGATCTGAAATAAGATACATGCAAGCATCAAATTGACAGACAATCTCGCCTCATGCCCACCGTCTGCTTCTGCAAAAAACCCTGTAAAAGGCAATACCGTGCAGCGCAAAGCGATATTTGTGGACTTCATTGTGCACTGGATGCCAAGGAGGGTGGAGCAGTGTCCGATGGAGGCAGCTGTGAAGTAGTTCCACCTACAATGATCCATCTCATGGTTCTCAACAATATGAGGCGACAAACAGTTGCAATGCTTGATCCCTGGTGCCTGCGGAGCAAAGTTTGGCCATCTGCTGCTTAAATGTTCTGACAAAACATTCCACTTCGCTGTTTTACTGTGGGTGGAATGGTGCACTAGTTAGGTGCTGTATGCTATTGCATTCGCAGAATGTTTCAAATTCATTTGACGTGAACTTAGGGACGTTGTTTGACACTATTACTGCAGGTAAACTTTCAAGGCAAAAAAACGATGTCAACACCTGAATTGTGCTAATGAGTTATTGCGTTCATTGGCAGAGCAAAAGGAAGCTTGCTCTACGAGTCAACCACAGTCAACCATTGAGTGTTCCAAAAAGGTCCTGCAAGTCCATGTGCACAAATTGCCATGGCAATTGCAACTTAGGCCAAGCAGAGAATTTTTGTGGTGGAGCGGACTGATTTTTCCTCACATACCTGACACTGTGGCATCATCTCTTCTATTTGGATGTCTATACCCTGCCAAGTACAGTGTCGATGCGCTAACTGTTTTGTACGAACAATCCCTCAGTGTCCTTTTTGAAGTAACTGCAACACTTCTTTTTGCAAAGCTTTAGGGATCAACACACGTGACTGTCCACTTTCATTTCGAACAAGAATCACTCCTTTCTGTACAGCGAGGCTATGCTGATGGGCAAAGTATCGGCACACTACAGAGTTCTTTATGCTATGCAAGGAACAAGGCCAAGATGTGTGACTGTATTTTAGCAAAATGTTCAAATCTGAATCAGCTTCCATGACTGGTGCAGTTTTGCTATAGTTCAGCGGAAAAGACTGAACATTTCGGAATCCTGAGCACCGATGTGACAACAAGATGCAGCAGAAGCACCAAAGTGTGTGTCAGGGCCAATCAGAAGCCATGAAAGTGTGCCCGCATTACCTTGTTGAGCTGTCGGATGATACACAATCTCATGCCGGTATTGAGACAATGACAACAAAGCCCATCTTTGCAATTTTTGGGCAGTTTGATTAGGAACCAGTTTCGTTGGATCAAACAAGGACTGCAAAGGCTTGTGATCCATTACTAAGTAGAATTTTCTGCCATACAAATAGTGGTGAAGTTTGGCATCACCGTACACAATAGCCAAAGCCTCTTTTCCAACTTATGAATACTTACACTAAGCTTTGGACAACACTTTCGATGCGAAACCAATAGGCCTGTCTTTATCACCAATTCTGTGTGAAAGCACTGCACCGTTTCCGTACGAGGAAGTGTCAATTGCAGTGTGACTGCTTTGTCAGGATCAAAGTGAACTGATCATCAGTCACTGAGCAATGCATCTTTAAGTTAGTGAAAAGCTTCTTGGCACTCATCTGTCGAAACAAAGGGGACGTTCTTGTGACACACTGTATGCAGTGGAGCCTCTATTTGTGCAGCATTCAGCATGAACCGAATACAATAGTTCATTTTCACCAAGACTGGCTGCAATTCTGTGTCATTGCTAGGAACTTGCAAATCTCGCATTGCTAACAAATGTGACTGGAAAGGATGTACACCTTGACTGTTATGACATGATAAAGATACTGCAACTCAGGTTTTTAAAAATCACACTTGTCCAGTCTACACTTTAGTCCTGCATCAGATAACACACAAAACAAAGCAGGTAAATTTGCAATATGTTCTTCCAGTGTACAACCTGCTACTACAATCTCATCCAAATAGTTTGAACAGTCAGCTTGCGCAGTCAGCTGTTTCAAATACCATTGGTAAATGGTGGGTTCGGAAGCACTGCCAAAAGGCAAACGCAAATATCTAAACAAGCCCAAATGAGTATTTACTACACACACGTTTTGAGATCCGTCATTACGCGGTATTTAAAGATGCGCGTCATGCAAATCAATTTTTGAAAAGCGGCATCCAGCTGTCCATGAGACCCTCTTGAGCATGGCAATGGATAAGTATCAATATCAGTTTGTGGGTTGACTGTAGATTTAAAGTCGAATGTGATATGGGTGCACTACCTCCGTTATCTTGCAATTCTTTAAGTTCAGCAGCAACTTTGTGCCGTAATGCAATGGGAACAATTCTGGCCCTGCAAAATTTTGTCTGAGCATTGTTTTCAGAGTAACATGTGCACCAAAATTGTTAGCTTTGCCTAAAACTTCAGAAAAGACATTTGGGAATTCTTTTGGCAAGCTATCTACACTGTCTTTTGCATTGAAATGCAGAGACAGACAACACATTGTCCTGAATGTTAAAGCCAAACAAATCAAAAGAATCAAGATCAAATATGTTCTCACACTCGTGTGATTGTAGCACTATAAAAGGCACTGTTCACATATGCGAGCTATACATGGCAGGCAAAGTACATGTTCCGAGAATGGGAACGTCTTGTCCATTATAAGCCATCAATTGCGTGCTAGTTTTGGACAGGTGTGGGAAGCCTAACAGTTCATATGAGTGACGATTTAGCAGTGTGACAGAGGCACCTGTGTCCAACTGAAATTTCCCCACAAAGAAGTAAATGAACAAGAAGCTCGTTTGACTGGTGCGTCGCTGAAGAAACTGCGTGTGACTTGGGCCTTGTGACTAGATTTTTGTGAGTGGGCTGAATTCTTATGTTTGTTCCATTGCAAACATGCAGATTGTACATGTCCTTTCCTACCACAAGCATAACACTGAGCTTGTCGGGAGGGGCAGTCTTGACATTTGTGCCGTGAATAATACCAAGGGCAAGAATTTATTCTGTTCACCTGTGTAGCCACCTGTTTAGCGAACTGCTTATGTGGCGTGGAAGATCATTTACTCGGCGTGGCGAGCTGTCGCCGAATGGGCCGATCACAACTAAGGGACTTGACACGACAAATAGCTGGCCGCTCAAACTTATGACCTGACAAGGGACCTGAATTGTACTGATCTGTTATTTGTACTGCCTGCTGAAATGATGGATCAGACTGTTTGAAAATTTGTTCTCTGAGTTTGGCATCAGGTGCATTGTACACGATCGCATCACGCAACATAACATCTTAATATAAAGCACCGCAAGCACATTTGAATTTGTATTTCCTTGTCATAACCTCCAAATCTGTTATCGCTATAAGTTTGTTCTGACCATTTTTTGCAATTGGAGAATTGATACCTACCTGTTATCATATTCACTCGTTGGTCATAATAGTTAGTCAGTGAAGAGATAACTTGATCACATGCAAGTTCACTCGGAGTGGCTTAGGGAAAAGTTTTGTGATTAAGCAGAACAGTGCACTTCCTGTCGTTGATAATAGGTAATGGCTTTTCACAGTAACTGGTACATTGTGAGCTAGCAGGTGGGCCTCAGACTGGGACAACCACTCGAGCCATTCCTCTCCTTGTTCACTAAACTGCCAAAAAGGTGGTATGACAATGGGTGTTCCTGTAGGTGGTGCTTGTTCTGTAGGGTGCGCAGCATTGGCTAGTAGCTGCTGCACCGTGTTGAGTAACTTGCAAGATCTGTTGCGTCTGGAACTGAAACATCTGCATTAGCTGTGTGGCATCTTAACACTTGCAGATGTGGCACCTGAGCAGGGGATGGGAGAGGCCGGGTGGGCATTTTGGAAGACACAAAATGCAACTAACAGACAAGGCAAGCAAGCAAAAAAAAAAAGCAAAGAAAATATCTGCAATGCCCACCTGAAAACACTGATTAGCAAAAACGACAAGAAACTGTTAAATCAATGAAAGACAGAATTAGGGCTCCAGCAAAAAAAAAAATAGAAAATTCGGTGGCCATCAGGTGCGGAGTTCGGTTGTTAGACCTCGTCACCAAATGTGTGGTACTGCCCACTCGTCTCGTATAGGATGCCTAAAGGGTGCTGTGGTCTCAGAATGCTATACAACAATTCAAGAAAATCAGATTAATAGTTTTTATTACAAAACAGAAGAATGACAGTACTTAACTTTGAAATTACAACAGTGTCACAAGTGATGAGCAACATGCAAACAATCAAAGTCCTTTGCTGTATACAAGGTCCATGTAAACAATTGATATGGATCACACAACACTACTATCGTAGTGCTTTCCTAGTACTGTGCTAATACTGTGCTGGTCTGCGAGTCTGGTACTGTGCTAATACTGTCTGCCTAAGGCTGGTGGGAGAATCGCTTATATTCACTTTGTCTAGATGCCGCTCCTATCTTGGTGACGTCCTGATCAGTGTGCTATTGACTGATGTCATTTCACAGCCTTCTCTGTGGTTGCATTTTATTATGCCGGAACAGTACATTCCATGTAACAACAGGTGTAGAGCTTACAGGAGTCTAACATGAACTGAAGCCATTGCTTACATGGCTGAACGGGAAGAAAGAGTGACTTCAGAGCCATGTGATGCCCCCTGTTGAGCATGATAGTAAAGCTATATAATTTTAAAAAAAATTGTTAAAAATGTACTGAACAATGGAACCACAAGTAATGGCTATAAACATGGAAAGCAATTAATGTGTGGAGCCGTAAGCATAGCCCGCTCAATCGTAGTAAGTACGGGATAGTATGTCATGTATTTTTGCATTACAAATTAATGTAAGGGGATCCATTTACAGTTCCACACAACACAAAAAGTACAGTGTTAAAACAACGTACCAAAGCAATTAAAATTTAGAAGAAATAAAAATAGTGCAATAAACTGAAGTATTCCCTTTGGGACATAAACTCACGTTGTCCAACTGATAAAATACACTGGCACTAGGGCTTATAGTATAGGCATCATCGAAAGGTATTAAGATAACCAGTAGTGCATAAATAAGTTGTATGAGCATATTTTATTTTCCATAACCCTGTCATACGACCGGGATTAACCCTTCCTGGTCCACAGTCGGACTATGTCCGACATTACAATTTTCCAACAGAGCTCCAGTGTTGGATGATGTCTAACACATTTCCATTATTGTGCTATTAGTGCAGTCCATTGTTGGAATTTGCTAGGTGCATGGCACCACTTAGCACAAAGATCCGACAACTCAGTGCGATTGCATTTGCAGTGATAGAAAATGTGTAAATGATGATGATATTGCCATGTGGCTTCTTGAAGACATTCAACAGTTGATTTATCAAAAATCAGAAATTAACAGTTGATCTGTAGCTCATAATGAGATCTATCCCATTGCTTAATGTACTGCTGGCTTTTCTGTTATCACCACAAGTGTGTCGTATTACTAGTACATATTGTGTCCGTATGTTGTTAGACATTTCAAGTTGGTACTTCATATCTTTTATGGATGCCCTTTTTAACTTCCTATACAATTTTTTATAATATGATTTGTTTCTGGGGGCATAAAAATAACAAAAAGTGTGGTTGTCTTGTTCCTTGGCTAATTTTATCTTATATTAGCCCAGAGAGGGTGTGCATTTGAAAATAACCGTGTTCTCTCTTCTCTGTTGCATTTCTTTATTTTACTTGTATGTTCACTTTGTATGCACCATTGGCTAGCTTCACACCTTCTGATGTTGTATACTGTTTTATCGCACGTGTTTGCACTGTAAGCCCAGAGATGGCACTAACACATTTTTACAAGTTTTACTATGTTAGTTTATGCTCATATAGGGTATGTCTTGGTTTATTGTACTATCTTCATTTCCTATCATTTTTAATTGCTTTGGTACATTATTTTAATATTGTGCTTTTTGTATTGTATGGAATTGTAAATGGGTCCTCTTCCTTCAGTTTTTAATGCAAAAATACGTGACATACTATCCTGTGCTTACTGCCATTGAGCAGGTAATATTTATGGCTCCAAACATATGATTTGCTTTCCATGTTTAACCATCACTTGTGGTTTTATTGTTCAGCACTTTTTTAAAGAAATTTGTTAAAAATTATATAGCTTTACTATCCTGCATCTATTCACCAGAGCCTCGATAGAAGGCAGCACGTGGCTCTGACTTCACTTTTTTCTCCTGTTCAACCATGTAAGCAACGGCTTCATTTAATGTTAGACTCCTGTAAGCTCTACACCAATATTGTTTACTACGTGACACTTTGGACTAATGTCACCTGTTGCTATGCGGTATGTAACTGTGTGGTGCTTTTTGTTGCACTTACAATATGGTGTCAACTATATTATATTTCTCCCTGATTCTCCTGTTTTGTGATTTTTAACACTGAAGATGACTCTGTAATAGTTGAAATCTTATAAATCTGATGTAATAAAACAACAGATTTGATGTTCAATTGCTGTTGTCTTCTCCAGAATCGTAAATATATGTTTGACAACTCAGAAAAATCACCATAACTGGTGGGAATTAGTATTACGGTACGTCTGCTGCACATTCCCATTTCCTACAGTTGCCATAATGTTACATCAACTGCACGAAAATCATCATAACTGATAGGAAGTAGTATTACAGTGCATCCGCTGCACATTCCCATTTCCTACAGTTGCCGTAATGTTACATCAACCGCACGCTAAGTGTTAAAGGTATATTAATATTTTTAGGCAATTGAAGGTCAAGATAGGTAATGGGGAAAGATAAGGATTTATGGGTATCTAATTTTCATGAAGCTTTGAAATGGAAGAGCAGATTGAGATCGCAAACTTGAGTGTGCTTAGTTATTAAAATTCTTCTGGGTATTATGCCGTGTCATTGCTAAAAACTAACAACAATAATAAACTAAAACCAACGTTTCGGCCAAATTGCAATGGCCTTCCTCAGGGCACAACTGGTTTTGCATGGGGATAGGTGCTTCTATTTATTACAGACTATCGATGTCTGACGTCACTGTTGTAAAACTTTTAATTGGCCCTCTAATATGATTGGCTAGTCAGGACGTAAGGGGAGATGGAAGCAAAGAGGCTATTTGTGGATGTCCATGTCGTCAACGATTGGTAGCTGTCCAACAATCAATGTTTGGCTTCTGGTCAGCAAGATTACCTCCTGGTGTGCACAGAAATGGACTTACAGTTGCTCTACGGCTGTTTGTGCAGATATGTCCGTGTCCCATGTAGCTTCTGCCCTGCTCGCGGCCCATTGGACTGGGATGGCCGGTTGTGTTTTTGGCCAAACAATCTCTCACTAGCAACAATGAGTGAGCAGGTGCACTGTCGTGATGCAAAAGCTATGAATTGTACTTACACAATTCTGGATGTTTTTTGCATATTGCTTTTCGCAAACGGCACATAACGACAAGGTAATACTCCTTTTTGACTGGATGACCTTGAGGCACAAATTCCTGATGCGCTATGCGTGGTAATGGAAAAAAAATAAAGCGAGCAAAACGTTGACATTTGATTGAACTTGGTGTGCTTTTTTCGGTCTTGGCTCTTCAGGATGTTTTCATTGGGACGATTGGGCTTTGATTTCGACATCATAACTATAAACCCATGTTTCATCATCAGTTATGACTCTTTCGTGCAAATCAGGATCATCATTGTCAACATTTCAAGTGTTTTAGAGCACTTGATTCCATTTTTCACACAAAATTTGATGTTGATTTCTTGCTCCATTGTTTATAATAATTGAAAATCACTGAGCACACACAAACACATCTAACCTTTCTATCTGTCAAAAACAAATGAAGTATGCTGTGCACTTGAACCTGTGAACATATGTTTGGGACATGTGTACCAACATAAAATAAAAAAAAATGATAATCAAATGTATGTTGCCTGTGAAATTTGAAAAGTCACCTTACTTTTTGAACAGCCCTCATATGTCATCAGTAGTCACGGAAGCAGTTACGAAATGCTCATACATTCATATAAACAAATTGGGATATCTGTAAATTGTCAAAGGTGCCTGTGATGTCTATCCTAACTGTAATCTTGTAGTTATCGGAGACGTTATGTACTATGTTGTTGCTCAGGAAACGGCATCCTCAATAGAGTTATACTGTGTGAAGCCATACTGGCATGGGCTGAGACTGAGAATCTCTTTGTATCAGAAAACCTTCATAGAGGAGATATTTTTTGCAGTTTAATAAATGTATTGTTTGGACAGATAAGTCTATACATCTTAGGATTGCAGGGTACCTTTGTAGGAGGTGTTTAAAATAATTAATTTTCTGCCAGACTTCGAGAACTTGTCTAATTTAATTCTTCATTTGGGTATAGCACAATTTGTAGTTTTGGATGCTGCAGAATTTTCAATTAAGTACCATGTGGATGGGAAGACTTTTCTCTATTGGTCTTGGCCAGCATCAACACAATCTCCTCTTGTGCATACAGATAAATAAGGCATTTACTCAGTAATTTTACTTTACCCCTGACTTGACTTGTGTACAGATTACCCAGTGCGTGTCACTATACAAGTAATTTTACTTTACTCTGCCTTGAGTTGTATCCAAATTAGTCGGTATGTGTCACTATACAATCACAAGAACAGAGAGTGGATAGTGAATTGGAGGTTAACATTTGAAACAAAGGTCATAGTTGATTTATGTGGAAGATATGCTAGTGATAGTATAATTGACTGGTTTTAGTAACCAATTGGCCTGTCAATTCCCCCCCCCCCCCCCCCCCCCCCCCCCATGTGGTTCCCTCCCCCACCCCACCCCGTTAGGTGAAACAACTGAATGAAAGTAGTTTCTGTGGCTATGTTGGCTATACAAATCAAATATTTTTACTTACTCTCCAGATTTGAGTATTTTCAGTTAATGTGAGACAACTGACTGACCCAAGTTGTTATCTGAGTGTTTTTTTTTTTCTGCGTCCGGGTTGGAGGGATTTCATTTGCATACTACTTCAGCATTTTCGGCTATACATGAACCATAAGAAGGCTTGTCAACTTTTTAGAGACAAATAACAAATCTTACTTCAAGAAGATGTGAATAGAAAGTATATTCTAAAAATGAAGTATTTTCAAAATTTATATGTTAAGTTACTTAAATATGAATATTTTGTACTTCTTGAAGCAACCCCTCTTTCACTGCCTCCTTCTCCTCCTCCAGTGCCACCACCACCACCACCACCACCACCACCACCACCTCTCTTCCTGCGCTGCTGGATTGCACCCATCGCAAATAATTCTATCGCAGTAAATGCTGAGGTGATGTGAACAGGAAGTATATAAGATAAAATTTCTTTGATTGTTTGGTGACTTAATTGCTTGCTTTTTAATTATATACTGTCACTCATCAGAAGTCCCCCCCTCCCCTGTCCAAGGAGTCACAGCCTAGTTTGTCACAGAACCTTTGAAGTCTGGTTAAGCCATTCTACTTGACTCAGAACCAGGGGCGCGATCAGTTTTAAGGACAATGGTGAAGATTGTAAGCTTTGTTAAAACTCCGTGTGCAAGACCGGTTTTCTCAATCTACTCTGCCCGTTGCTGGATTGACCCAAGTATAACCTCAAAGACCAGATGACATTTGTTCCAACATGTTCCACAATCTACAGGTAGGAACACCCTGTTATCTCAATAACTGAAAATTTGTATATAGGCTCTATTTCCTGCTTGTATCCTTTCTTTTACAGATTATTTCATATTATTTTCACTAGTTAAAAGGACATCTAGATAATGAAAGTAACTGACAACTTTGAAACGTGTATTAGAGCCCTTCAAGCCATGTGGTTTTCTTCTAGCCTAGAACTGGAATTTATCACGTATTTTTGTCTTGTTTTCATTTACAGTCAGTTCAATTTTTCTCTTTCTGCTACCATTACATTTCTTTAAGCATTTTGCCACAATTCCAAGAGTACCTGCATTTGCATGCATCCAGCAGGATTTAATCATTATTGTACCTCTCTTTTTATGTTTTTTGTATCAGACTGTTTAGAGCTAAGGTAAACAGAACTGTAAAGAGATCATCACCCTATTTCCCCCCATCTGTGATTTTTCCTTGTCCTTCATATTACATGATACAATTCTCTTGTTCCCTTCTGTTTCATTAATTCTTTTACCTTGAAATTTTGTCTCCGGTCATTTCTTTTTCATATGTATCATATGTGCATTTGACCTTGCTTCCTTATACACTTCCAAATTTTTGTTGCCTCTCTCTCTGTAGCGTTCTCAGTTTTGCTGAGTTTCTATTGTCTATCGCTAGTTTACATTCATCATCAACCCATTCATTCATTTCTTTGCTTGCTTCTTGTGCTGCTGCTTTCACCACTTTCTCACTTCTATTCCTCCTATTATTTCCTCGTCTGCTGTCAGAGTGTCTGTAATTTTTATTTGGTTTGTTTTTACAGTTTTTACTAGTAGAAAACTGACATGGCATAGATCCATTCTCAGTTCTTTTTTCTTGTGTAAAGTGTATCTCATTGATACTCTTTCACATTGGTTTCCCACAACCTTTGCAATAAACTCTCCCAAAACTAGCAGTAGGTTGTATTTTCCTGCATGTACTTGCAAGGACATCTTTAATTTTGAGTCTACTCAGTTTTTTCTTTATAGGTTCAAATTCCAAAGTACTTCTCTTTATCCCATTTGTTGTTATAAATCCTGTTCCAGACTGACCTATTCTTCTTTCTGCTCCACTCTACAGCAAAGAATACTGAGGTGTATCATATCTATTCGTCCTTGACCTTGCCATCTCACATCTCGTAGTGCCACAGTATTGCAATATATTTATTACCATCCTAATAGGGGATCTGGAACTACTACTTCATCTCTCAAACACTTACACATTTTTGGGAAGGAATTATTTAATAGTTCCAACATAGCTTTTATATTTTTGGAATCCAGTTCATCGGCTTTCTTTTATTTATTTATGTATTAAGTAGCTAAATAACATTTTACAGGTGAATTGTATGTAGTATGGGCTAGTACACTTTCAGTCACTTTAATTAGCAATTTACAATAAAGGAATGGGAAATTTAAACTAGGTTCTGTGTTGATTTTTGAAAGTAAATACATGTTGCCACAACTAAAGAATTTGTAATTATTTTGTTTCCAGGCACTATTGAGCAGATGACAGTGCTCGAGAAAGTTTCTGAGGACACGCTGATATTCCTACAGGTTCACAAACGTATATGGCCGGCATCTCAGCGAGACTCACTCTTCTGGTCTCACATACGTAAAGTACCGGATGACAAGGACAGGGACAGTCAGGATTTATGGATAGTGTGTAATCACTCCACTGACAGTAGCGAGTTTCCGGTCAGTACAATTGCTGTCAAGAGTATTATACATGAATATTATTTCAACAAACATTTTTATTGTGTAGGGAAATAAAGGTAATGTATTGTATTGTATTGTATTGTATTGTGTACAATGCTGAATTTCAGAAATTAGACCCTTGAACAGTAATGTTACAGTGTCTAATGACTGTGCCAGAAGAGATGTTTAAAGAACAAAGTGAAAACAGTAATATTTGTTTACTGATGTATACATGGGCATAGAAGTGGATGGAGGAAATGAGGGAGAGAATTGAAGAAGCCTAATTATGAAATTGGCTAATGAGGTACGGGAACAGAGTTGGCAAGATCCAAAGTCGATTGACTGTTACTTTGACAGATATTATTTATAGCACTACTGAGTTATCACCTTTGTAGTTTTTCTCATGTTATGTAAAGTGTGCCACATTCTGTTTTGTGTTATATGGTGCATGGTGTAGTAAGTTTACCCTCTATATCACTACTAATAAATCCTTATCTCTGAAACTGAGTACATCTACATTCTCATACATACTCCACAGACCACTATGTGATGCAGGGTGCAGCATACCATGTACCATTACTGGTCATGTTCTTTCCTATTCCACTCCCAGATAAAGTAAGGGAAAAACTACTATTTATAAGCCTTCATATGAGCCCTAATTTATCATTGTGGTCCTTAGACAAAATGTACATTGGCAGGAGTAGTATCATTCCGTAGTTGTTCTCAAATGCTGGTTCTCTGGATTTCCTCGATTGTGCCTCACAAAAGAACGCCATCTTCCCTCCAAGGTTTCCCATTTGACTTCAGGTAGTGTCTTCATAATACTTTCATGGTAATCAAACTTACCAGTGTCAAATTGTGCTTTTACGTCTTCCTTTAATGCAACCTCGATCAGTATGCAGTAATGGGTCACACTGCTGTCCTATGTGGTCTGCTTTATAGATGAACTACACTAGCCTGAAGTTCTCCCACTAAAACAAAGTCAACCATTTACCTTCCCTGTTATCAGTAGGTTGTGCTCATTCCATTTGTATCACTTTGTGGCGTTCTCTCTCTCTCTTTTTTACAGCACTCTACCATTCATCACACTAATAAGAAATTGTAAGTCTTCCTGTACCCTTTTACAGTCACCCAATAATGACATCTTCCCCTGCACCACAGCATCATCAGCAAACAGCTGTAAGTTGCTACTCACCCTGTCCATCAGATCACTATGTGATCAAAAGTATCCAGACACCACCAAAAACATACTTTTTTCATATTACGTGCATTGTGCTGCCACCTACTGCCAGTAACTCCATATCAGCAGCTTCAGTAGTCATTAGACATCGTGAGAGAGCAGAATCGAGCGCTCTGCGGAACTCGCAGACTTCGAACGTGGTCAAGTGATTGGATGTCACTTGTGTCATACATCTGTAAGCGAGATTTCCACACTCCTGCCGGCCAGTGTGGCCGAGCGGTTCTAGGCGCTTCAGTCTGGAACTGCGCGACTGCTACGGTCGCAGGTTTGAATCCTGCCTCGGGCATGGATGTGTGTGATGTCCTTAGGTTAATTAGGTTGAAGTAGTTCTAAGTTCTAGGGGACTGATGACCTCAGATGTTAAGTCCCACAGTGGTCAGATCCATTTGAATCCACACTCCTGAACATCCCTAGGTCCAATGATACTGAAGTGGAAACATGAAGGACATGTACAGCACGAAAGCAACAGGCCGACCTCATCTGTTGACTGACAGAGACCGCTGACAGTTGAAGAGGTTCGTAATGTGTAATAGGCAGACATCTATCCAGACCATCACACAGGAATTCTAAATTACATCAACATCCACTGCAAGTACTATGACAGTTAGGTGGGAGGTGAGGAAACTTGATTTCATGGTCGACTGCCTGCGCATAAGCCACACATCAAGACTGTAAATGCCAAACGACACCTCGCTTGGTGCAAGGAGTGTAAACATTGGATGATTGAACAGTGGAAAAATGTTGGGTGGAATGACAAATCACGATACACAATGTGGCAATCTGATGGCAGGGTGTGGGTATGGCGAGTGCCCAGTGAATGTCATCTGCCAGTGTGTGTAATGCCAACAGTAAAATTTGGAAGTGTTGGTGTTATGGTGTGGTCATGTTTTTCATGGAGGGGGCTTGCACCCTTCGTTGTTTTGCGTGGCACTATCACAGCACAGGCCTGTATTGATGTTTTAAGCTCCTGCTTGCTTCACTCTGTTGAAGAGCAATTCAGGTATGGCGATTGCATCTCTCAACACACTCGTGCACCTGTTCATAATACACGGCCTGTGGCGGAGTGGTTGCACAACAACAACATTCCCGTAATGGACTGGCCTGTACAGAGTCCTGACCTGAATCCTATAGAACACCTTTGGGATGTTTTGGAATGCCGACTTCATGCTAGGCTTCACCAATTGACATTGATACCTCTCCTCAGTGCAGCACTCCATAAAGAATGCACTGCCATTCCCCTAGAAATCTTCCAACACGTAATTGAACGTATGCCTGCGAGAGTGGAAGCTGTCGTCAAGGCTAGCCAACATCATATTGAATTCCAGCATTACCAGTGGAGGGCACCACGAACTTGTAAGTCATTTCCAGCCAGATGTCTGGATTCTTTTGATCACATAGTGATGTATCTAGGGAATAGGAGTGATCCCATCACACTTCCTGGGGGCACTCCTGATGCTACCCTTGTTTGTGGTGAACAGTCACCATCAAGGACAGTGTACTGGGTTCTTTACTTAAGAAGTCTTGAAGTCACTCACAAATCTGAGAACCTTATCTGTATGCTCAAACCTTTATTAACTGCCTGCAGTGGGTCACCATATCAAACACTTACAAGATAATTAGAAATATGGAATATGCTTGTTGCTCCACGTCCATGGTTCGCAGGATATCATGTGGGAAAAGGTTGAGCTGGCTTCACCCTGGCTTTGGTTTCTAAATCTATGCTGATTTGTAGATACAAGCTTTTCCGTCTCAAGGAAATTTATTACATTTGAATTCTGTATGTCTTCAAGAATTCTGCAGCAAACCAGTGTTAAGGGTATTGGTCTTTACTTATGCGGGTCTGTTTCATGCCTTTCTTATATGCTGGAATTGCCTGCACTTTTTTCAGTTGCTTGGGACTTTGCACGGGGCAAGAGATTCCCATCATTTGCTCTTTCATTGATGGTTAAGAGCCCAGAGTATTAGAAAAAGATGGAGAAATGCAATGTGACATCACTAATTTACATTCTGTTATTTTGTATAATGTTTTATCTCTCAAACAGTAACAGATCATTTTATTGCTCCAATGAATTTAGTCGTGTTTATTGTAGAAAGTCTCAGTGAGACACAAGTTTTAAAATAGTTTCCAGTTGTAAAAATTGCAATATTCAGTGCTTAAGAAACACTTAATTTAATGAGTTATAAAAAGTTAATTTTATTTTCTTGTTCTAGGTGTCTACTATATCATGGAATTAATATTTATCTGTTTATGTGAGTGTACTTACATGTAGGTGACAAAAGTCACGGGACACCACCTAATATCGTATTGGACCTCCTATTGCCTGTTGCAATGCAGCAACTTATTGTGGCATGGACTCAGCAAGTTGTTGGAAGTCCCTGCACATATATTGAGCCAAGCAGCCTCTATTGTCATCCGTAATTGCGAAAGTTTTGCCAATGCACAATTTTGTGCATGAACTGGCTCTTGATTATGTCCCACAAATGTTCGATGGGATTCATGTCGGGCAATCTGGGTAGCCAAATAATTTGCTTGAACTGTCCAGAATGTTCTTCAAACCAGTCGTGAAGAGTTGTGGCCGGGTGACATGGCACATTGTCATCTGTAAAAATTCCAACTTGGTTTGGGAATATGAAGTCCATGAATGGCTGCAAATGGTCTCTAAAGTAGCCGAACACAATCATTTTCTGTCAAGGACCAGTTCAGTTGCCCCAGAGGACCCAGTCTATTCCATGTAAACATACACTCCTGGAAATTGAAATAAGAACACCGTGAATTCATTGTCCCAGGAAGGGGAAACTTTATTGACACATTCCTGGGGTCAGATACATCACATGATCACACTGACAGAACCACAGGCACATAGACGCAGGCAACAGAGCATGCACAATGTCGGCACTAGTACAGTGTATATCCACCTTTCGCAGCAATGCAGGCTGCTATTCTCCCATGGAGACGATCGTAGAGATGCTGGATGTAGTCTTGTGGAACGGCTTGCCATGCCATTTCCACCTGGCACCTCAGTTGGACCAGCGTTCGTGCTGGACGTGCAGACCGCGTGAGACGACGCTTCATCCAGTCCCAAACATGCTCAATGGGGGACAGATCCGGAGATCTTGCTGGCCAAGGCAGTTGACTTACACCTTCTAGAGCACGTTGGGTGGCACGGGATACATGCGGACGTGCATTGTCCTGTTGGAACAGCAAGTTCCCTTGCCGGTCTAGGAATGGTAGAACGATGGGTTCGATGACGGTTTGGATGTACCGTGCACTATTCAGTGTCCCCTCGACGATCACCAGTGGTGTACGGCCAGTGTAGGAGATCGCTCCCCACACCATGATGCCGGGTGTTGGCCCTGTGTGCCTCGGTCGTATGCAGTCCTGATTGTGGCGCCAAACATGCATACGACCATCATTGGCACCAAGGCAGAAGCGACTCTCATCGCTGAAGACGACACGTCTCCATTTGTCCCTCCATTCACGCCTGTCGCTACATCACTGGAGGCGGGCTGCACGATGTTGGGGCGTGAGCGGAAGACGGCCTAACGGTGTGCGGGACCGTAGCCCAGCTTCATGGAGACGGTTGCGAATGGTCCTCGCCGATACCCCAGGAGCAACAGTGTCCCTAATTTGCTGGGAAGTGGCGGTGCGGTCCCCTACGGCACTGCGTAGGATCCTACGGTCTTGGCGTGCATCCGTGCGTCGCTGCGGTCCGGTCCCAGGTCGACGGGCACGTGCACCTTCTGCCGACCACTGGCGACAACATCGATGTACTGTGGAGACCTCACGCCCCACGTGTTGAGCAATTCGGCGGTACGTCCACCCGGCCTCCCGCATGCCCACTATACGCCCTCGCTCAAAGTCCGTCAACTGCACATACGGTTCACGTCCACGCTGTCGCGGCATGCTACCAGTGTTAAAGACTGCGATGGAGCTCCGTATGCCATGCCAAACTGGCTGACACTGACGGCGGCGGTGCACAAATGCTGCGCAGCTAGCGCCATTCGACGGCCAACACCGCGGTTCCTGGTGTGTCCGCTGTGCCGTGCGTGTGATCACTGCTTGTACAGCCCTCTCGCAGTGTCCGGAGCACGTACGGTGGGTCTGACACACCGGTGTCAATGTGTTCTTTTTTCCATTTCCAGGAGTGTAATTCACACCATTATGGAGACACCATCAGATTGCACAGCGCCTCATGGACAACCTGGGTCCCTGGCTTTGTGGGGTCTGCGCTACCCTCAAACCCTGCATCAGTTCTTACCAACTGAAATTGGGACTCTTCTGACCAAGTCATGGTTTTCCAGTCATCCAGGGTCCAACTGATACGGTCACAAGCCCATTTCTGTGATTTTTTTTTTTTTTTTTGTGCAGTTTTGCTTGTCTGTTAGCACGGACAACTCTATGCAAATACCGTTTCTCTCAGTGATTAAGTGAAGGCCATCAGCCACTGCATTGTCCATGATAAGAGTAATGCCTGAAATTTTGTATTCTTGGTGCACTCTTTATACTGTGGATCTCAGAATATTGAATTCCATAACAATTTCCAAAATAGAATGTCTAATGTCTATAGCTCCAACTACAATGTAATGTCCAAAGACTATCAATTCCCGTCATGTGGAAACCTTTTTACATGTATCATCTGAGTACAAATGATGATGCACTGCCCTTCTATACCTTGTGTCGTGATGATACTGCTATCTGTATATGGGCATATACCCAGTGTACATGGAACTGAATCTGTCTGGTCAAGGAACCTGTATTACTCTGAGTCTGGATTATTTGAAAGGCTCCATAACTGTGTGTCTGCCAGTTTTTCTCTGGGTGGTCACTGTATCCTAGTTTTTTGTTCAAGCCCCTATACACATGTGATTCTACGAGGGTGGTTTGAAAAGTTCTCGGAATCACCATGAGAGGTCAGCGCTAGCGCAACAGGTTGTTCACGTGTTATTCATTGGACTGTTGCCTGTAAACACATGCCACATCAGTGGTCTTGGAAGAGAGCTGTGGTAGTGACATAGCTCTCTTGTTGTTCCTGTGTAGTGATTTGCGAAGATGGAAAAAATTGAGATTCAAACAGTGATTAAGTACTTAATAAAGAAAGGTATGAAAGCAAAGGATATTCATGCCGATTTCCAGAATACACTGGGGGACTCTGCTCCTTTATATTCAACTGCTGCCAAGTGGACAATTGAACTTAAATTTGGTCAGGAGAGCTTAGATGATGACCTGCACAGTGGTCAGCCAAGATGTGTCATTACTCCAGAAATCATTGCAAAAGTGCACAAAATGGTCATGGAGAATTGCTGATCGAAAGTGCATGAAATTGCTCACACTTACCAGATGTCATCTGGAAGGTCGTATCACATTTTAACTGAAGAATTACAAATGAAGGAAAAATCTGCAAGATGGGTGCTGCGACTCTTGATGTGATGTGCGCCCGCACTCGTGTACCATTGCTGTGGCAAAATAACACGAACTAAGGTACGAATTGTTGCCACACCTGCCTTATTCAACTGATATGACACCATCAGACTTCCATCTCTTCCCAAAACTGAAAATTTTTCTTGGTGGTCGAAGATTCACTTCAAACGAAGAATTGATAGCCAGAGTTGACAACTATTTTACAGGCCTGGAGGAAACTTATTTTCGAGATGGGATCAAGCCACTGGAACATCGTTGGACCAAGTGCATTAATCTACAAGGAGACTACATTGACAAACAAAATAAGTTTCAGTGATGTAAGTTCTTTTTTTTCTGTTCCGTTCCGAGAATTTTTCGAACCACCCTCGTAAATACACTGTTCTTGTCTCCAATATATGACTTCACTGTAGCATACACATGCCGTGTCTTTATGTCATCTCAGTCATAAATATGTTACGTTGGCGTGTGGGACTTGAGCAGGAGCAGATGTTCTACTGTGACCAGCATTAAAAGTATAGTTCTCTAAGGCCGGCTATGTCTTTATATTTGACTTTTTGTGTTCGTAGTGGCGGCTCCTGTTCACTGAAACATAGTGTCTGCTCCTGTTGTTCTTTGTGATGACTGAATGTGCTGCAATAATTGTTCTTCAACCTCTGCTTCAAGACACTTAGTATTGGAGAATTGTAGGCTTCACAATGTTTTGCCTTTGACACTTTAAAAATCAGCATCTTTGAGGAGTAAATGAGTTTGTTGATCTTATGTGAAGCACAGTAAGTCAACTACCTTTGCCACCCAAATTCTTAGTCCACCATACCTGAAGCTCATTTTCCAGCATGTTCCCTGTGCACATTTTTGGGTCGTGAAAGTTTCAAGGACATAACAAAATTCAAGATGTCTTCCGTTATTGTTCTCAAAAGAACGGTCTCCACTGCTACAGCATCAATATGTTCCACCAGTAGTTTTCCTGTCATTGTTTGTTTCCTGATATGAAGAATTTATATTTATCATTGTGTTAAACATTTACCGTTACTTCTGTTAAAATTATTGGCATATTTTCTGCTGATGGAGCAGTTTTCTGCTGGTGGAGCAGCATGCAGTAAAATTCAGGAAAATTGCCCAGTAGTCCAGCAGCTTATTGTATTCAGCTTTCTGGGTTATAGTAGAACAGTCAGACCCATCACTAATTCTTCAGGTGTTCATGCTCCTGCAAGACAAACCAGATCAACTTGTGTGGCACTCAAAGGCCTTTTCAAGGTTAAGGAAAGCAAGGTGGGGGTGCTTTGACTTCTCAATATCTTTTTCTATAAGCAGGCAAGCAACGTGAAAAGCATCTGCCATGCCAGAGCCCCTCACGAATCCACATTGATTGCCAATTGTCAGATCCTTTTGTCAATGATGTGTTCACAGATCTTAATCGTGTGTGAGAGAAGATATATTGAGCAGTAGTTGCAACATTCAGCTGGGCTACCCTTCTGCTTCCAAATTGCAATTGTTGTACTACATGTCCACCAGTTGGAATCCTTTTCCTGTTCAACAAAATTTTTTTGAAGAAATCTCAGCCATTAAGTTGAATCCCAGTGCTTTGATTTCCACAAAGCTGAAGCTATTCAGTTGAATCCCAGTTCTTTGGTTTTATACAGCTCTGCAGATAGTTGTCTGGTCCTGTTCCCTTTCCATTTTTCATTTTATACACTGTTTTGACAACACCACGATTGGTGTCTTGGTTTCCTGTACAGGTGCTGGCACTTGAATCAGAGTATGTGGAAACTCCTGATTGCAAATTTTCTCAGAGTATTAATGCCATCACTCAGCTACATTCTTCCTACTGGTGACAAGTTTTGCTTCTTCATAGTCGCTTCCACGGAATTTTTCTATGGACTCTGTTTGTCTGAAATGCTGCTTCGCAAGGCGGTAGAGTTCTCTTCTGTTGTTGGTGAAAGTTTATCACAGACTTTGCTGGAGTGGAACGATTTTTCTGCCATCACTGCCTTCTTTGCTGCACTGCTAGCCTCATGAAAATAATTTTACTTTTTCCCCATCATAGAAGCTTTCAATGTAGCCGCTTTTTAAAACACAACATTTTTCACTTCTTCAGTCCATATACATGACTGGCGATAGATTTTACATCATCCAGATTTTGTGGTACCCAATTTTTAATGAGGATTTGCTGTGACACAATCTTTCAGGGTGTCCCACTTTTTTTCCCCTCAATGCCAGTAATAGGTGGAAGGGTGATGTCTGAAATGATGTTATTTTCCAGTTCTTTGAATAGTTACCCTGTAGTCCACGCTGGGCCACTGCAATCTCACAGAGGTCTGATGTGCATTCGGACATAAGATGGGTAATTTGTGTGGCAACTGTTTCATAGGGAAGGACCTTTGTATTCAAGATAACTTGTAGACCATGTTGCTGTACAAGAATATTTAGATATGGCTCATTCTGTTACCACTGTGTTAAGTCCAAAGATGGGATATTTGCTTCTTGTAGTAGGTATTCAACGAAGTTAAGTATTCTCTCACCATTTGCATTCTAGTTCCCAGCACCACTGTCATAATGGCATAGATATACATCTGCATTTGAACCATCATGACCATTGACATCAACAGAGACAATGGGTGTATGCTCAGTTTTTGCCTTTATATGGAGGATAATGTGAGAAGATATAAATCTTCCACTAATCAGATGCCAAAACAACTTTCATTAAGTGATGATCAAATCATTCTATTTTTGCTTCAAAACCACAAAATTTTGTGCTGATAATGATCCCAACTCCATTGATGGTTTTTGGGCTGCCATTATAAATGATTTTATGTACGTCACAAATATCTTGTGGTTTTGCATATCTCCACTTGGTGTCCCACACTGTGCAAATGTCAATTTTATCCCATTTTAATACCACAATTACTACATCTGCTCATCCTGTCATAGAGCTGATGTTAAGAGAGGCAAATCTTGTGACTAGAGCTTGCCTGTTTAGCTACCATTGCTCTGAAAAAGTCGGTAATCCTTGCTCGTTTATCACATCATTTGAGCCTGGATAGCACCCATCTTCTAAGGGGAGTGCCCCATCCTTTTCTAACTTCAGCACGCCCACTGAATACACTGAGGTGACAAAAGTCATAGGATAGTAATATGCACGTATATAAATGATGGAAGTATCGCATACAAAAGGTATAAAAGGGCAGTGCATTGGCAGAGTTGTCATATATGCTCAGGTGATTCATATGAAGAGGTTTCCAATGTGATTATGGCCACACAGTGGAAATTAAGAGACTATATGGTCTCACAAAAGAAATTAAGAGATTTTGAACACACAATGGTTGTTGGAGCTAGACGGATGGACCATTCCATTTCAGAAATAATTATAGAATTCAATATTACGAGATCCGCAGTGTCAAGAGTGTGCTGAGAATACAAAATTTCAGGTATTACCTCTTACCACAGACAATGCAGTGGCCGACAGCCGTCACTTAATGACCGAGAGCAATAAAGGTTTTGCAGAATTGTCAGTGTTAACAAACAAACAACACTGCATTAAATTACTGCAGAAACCAATGTGGGATGTACGACGAAAGTATCCATTAGGACAGTGTGGCGAAATCTCGCATTAATCGGTTATGCCAGTACACTACCAACCCAAGTGCCTTTGCAAATGGCACAACTTTGCCTGCAATGCCTCTTCCTGGGCTGATGACCATATGGTTGGACTCTTGATGACTGGAATACTGTGGCTTGGTCAGATGAGTCCCACTTTCAGTTGGTAAGAGCTGATGGTAGGGTTCAAATGTGGTGCAGACCCCCACAAAGCCATGGACCCAGGTTGTCAATAATGCACTGTGCAAGCTGGTGGTTGCCCCATAATGGTGTGGATTGTGTTTACATGGAATGGACTGGTCCCTCTGGTACAACTGAACTGATCGTTGACAGGAAATGGGTTATGTTCGGTTACTTGGAGAACATTTGCAGCCATTCATGGATGTCAGGTTCCCAAACCAAGTTGGAATTTTTATGGATGACAATACGGTATGTCACCTGCCCACGATTGTTTGTGATTGGTTTGAAGAACATTCTGGACAGTTTGAGCAAATGATTTGGCCACCAAGATCGCCCAACATGAATCCCGTCGAACATTTATGGGAAATAATCGAGAGTTCAGTTCAAGCAAAAAATCCTGCGTTGGCAAACTTTCGCTATCATGCACAGCTATAGAGGCAATGGACTTCCTACGGCTTATTGAACCCAAGCCATTTCAGGTTGCTTCATTATTGCAATTTTTGTCAACTCAGAGTGCTATCCAACCTCACAAGTTTTTTGCTAAATTGTGTAAGTTTCACACTTTCTTTTGTGATGGCAATACTCATCGAACGGCTTTGAAATGTCTGCGCCACTGGTTCGAACATGTGCATTAGTTTAGCTAGAAATTCTCTACAGGTTTCAGGATGGCACCATGTGCTTTTGCCACCTGCTTCCCTCTTTTTTCTGTGTAAGGACATATATACTGTGCTGCATGGATTGTACCTGCAGATACCAATTAAAAAATTGATATACATGGAGCACTATTACTCTCATTCCTTTTTGTAGTGCTTGGCATGATTTCTTTGCATCTCTCATCTTGAACACCAAGAGGCAAAATAATCACCCAACGCAGAGAGGAAAAGCAAATATTTTATTCACGGCATCACATGCACAGAAGAAAGATGAAAATGTGGCCAGCATGCAGCTGATTACACACAATTTGGTGCACATTAGTTAGCTACTACACATCTATCTTCGAGCTGCTTTCACTTGCATAAAGTTCTTCACACACAACAGCGAATAATGCCAACAATATTGCAGCATACATCAGCTGCACTTGTCCCAAAACAGATACTTTTATGTATGTTCAGTTCCACATATAAGACTGTATCAACCACCAAACCTGCTCTGCCTCTGATAACAGCGCTGAAAACTTATACTTGCAGCTTGTTGTCTGCAAAGGATGTTTGTACATTTTATTTTATCCATCATTGCTTTTCTGATGTTAATTTCATTTACTGGGTCATTCCATTACTAAGACTATGGAAATTTGCTCCTCAGTTTGATGCTTCAGAACTAGAAATGTAAAATTCAAATAAAAAACATTTGAGCAGTTGGTGTGTGTTACTGCCTTACCTGCACACAAAAGAGAAAGTTCAAAAGTAAAAGTTATTTGACCCAAAATCATCTATTACTTGCAATGCCAAACGCTCATACTGGCAAAACATCAGAAAATGATTCAGTTCAAGGACCGAGGTGAGGTGGAGGAAAAAAAAGCTTCTAACACAGATAAGGACCATTTGTATCAGCAGAAAAGGTGCATTTTAAAATCTGATCTCCACGTATTTTGAGGCTCTCCTGTCCACAGATGGGATTGTGTAGATGCTCAGAGGGCAAAGGCCGAAGGGGCAACAATTGCCCATGATACCACTGTGTTTTCATCATTATCATTCACTTTATATCAGTAGCAGTTCAAATGTGTATACTGTTCTTAACAACTGTGTATTTTCCATACCTTCCAACCCCACGCCAAGATCCAGGAAAATAGGTAATTTATGAGTGTCGTGTGTGTGTGTGTGTGTGTGTGTGTGTGTGTGTGTGTGTTTTGGGGGGCCTGTAAATTTGATGAAGTGCTGTAACTGAAAGCAAACCTAATAGTCACGCTCCAGTTGGGCAAGCACACAACCTAGATAATTACGTGATTCACTGCTCTTTGGTGGTTCTGTTCCATACTGTCACCTTTTGGTCCAATTAACACAGAATTCACGTGGTGTGCAGAACTGTCAGTCCAGCTTGATGACTAAGCAATTCAACAGAGTACACATACAAAGAATTAATAAAATGATGATAAAAGAAAAAGTACCCCAAGGGATAATAATGTTGATGAAATGCACAGAATCAAGTATTAACTTGGCAGTGTTTATTTCAGGTAAAGTAACACCAAAGAAATAGTGTACGATCTGTGGCCACACAATTCTTTTACTAATAGGAGTTTCTTAAATCACCGAGGAAAATAAATAAAACAGTGAGCAGCATGCAGAGTGATAGACAATGTTCCAAGTGCCATTTATTGTTAAAGTTCTTACCACAGATGAGTTACTGTAGTAATCACAAATTTAACATCATCAAAGTCTGTCACTAACAGAAGTACTACAGTTTGCACACGGAGCCTTTAAACGGTCAGTGTGATAACTGAAATTTACGCAGGGTGCAAAAAATGCAAATACTAAGCACTCTGGACTGCCCAAAATCTCACCAGTCTTACCACAAACCACAATCGAAGCTCAGCGTGAACCAAAGAAAGCCACTAGACTCACTCCACCTGCTTATTTAAAGCCTCTGTCATGTGCCCTACTGCTGTATACAACACACGAGCTTCCCTATGCCACAGTATTGTAATATTTACAATTTTGTCACACTCCATTTAATTGACATATAGTCACAGTTTCTTACATATTTGCATCACATTCATTATTCCAATGGTTTTAAGTACTCCGTCTTCAGGCCACGAGTGGCCTACTGAGACCCCCTGACCGCCGTGTCATCCTCAGTGGAGGATGCGGGTAGGAGGGGCACGAGGTCAGCACACTGCTCTCCCGGTCGTTATGATGGTATTCTTGAATGAAGCCGCTACTATACAGTCGAGTAGCTCCTCAATTGGCATCACGAGGTAGAGTGCACCCCGAAAAATGGCAACAGCGCATGGTAGCCTGGATGGTCACCCATCCAAGTGCCAACCACACCCGACTGCATTTAACTTTCGTGCTCTCACAGGAACCGGTGTGTCCACTGCGGCAAGGCCGTTGCCAATGGTTTTAAGTATTTGACAAAAATTATATAAATTACACTCGTACTGAGCAGATGGCCGAGCTCAAGTCAGATGCATGACTAAATTCTGCGTACTGTCACAGCACCATACAGATCAAAGAAAACACTGTTTACATTAATAATTACTACAAAATCTATTTCCACTAATTATTACTACAGGGTACATACTAAAAACGGAACAAGCTGCTGTTAGTGATTTATGTTAAAGTGCAGAACGTTTTTCGGCCACTGTTTCAGCAACAAGAAATAATAATGTAAACAATGGAAAATCCAGGATGGAATAACATCAGTATTATCAAAAGGACAGATCCAGACTCCCCATATAACGCAGATGTTGAGTCACAGGCAGGCACAATAAAAAGACTGTTAAACAAGTAAGCTGTTGACCAAAAGCCTCCATCTGAAGTGGACGACAAAAAACACACACACGTGTCAGTGGCCCCCAAGACGAGACTGTGAGCAGCTGCACATAATGGGAGAAGCAATCAGGATGTGTAGGGTAAGGAGGAGGCTGGGGCGGAGAGGAGGAGGCATAGAAGGACAGGGTTGGGGTAAAGTAAAGTGCTGCTTGTGACAGCATTCAGGGACATGGTGGGGAGAGGGAAGTATAGGTGGGAAGTTGGAAGGGGACGGTTAGGGGAGTAAAAGAGAGAAGTAAAAAGCCTGTAGATCCATTGGTGGAATATAATGTGGTGTAGTGCTAGAGTGGGAACAGAGAAAGGGATATATGCATGAAGGACAGTGACTAATCAAAGTTGAGACTAGGGCATTGTGGGAATGTAGGGTATATTGTAGGGAGAGTTCCCATCAGCACAGCTCATAAAAGCTGGTGTTGATAGGAAGACTCCGTATGGCGTGGGCTGTGAAGCAGTCATTGAAGTGAAAAATGTTGTGTTAGACAGCGTGCTCGGCAACTGGGTGGCCCAGCTGTTTCTTTGTCACAGTTTGTAGGTTGCCATTCACGCAGACAGCTTGTTGATTGTAATGTCAATGTAGAACACAATGCGGTAGTTTCAGCTTAGCTTGTAGGCCAAGTAATTGCTTTCACAGGTAGCCCTGCCTTCATGGGATAGGTGATGCTTGTGACCAAAAGGGGCTAGGTGGGAGGATGTATGGGACAGGTCTTGCATTCCCCCCAGGGGGTCCACAACTCTTTTGTGGATACATGCATAGCGAACACAGGACCCCGAGCTAATGCGGCGCTCTTTCCTTTCCGAGCTGCATACCTTCCTTTTCCACATCCTTCCCCATCCCCCATCTTGCCCCGCCCCCCCACCTCCGCCTCTTCCCTTCCCTTTCTCCCCCTCTGGTGGGAGTATGTTTAGTGCCAACATCTGGAGATGGACGCTTGAAACTGTCAAACAGTCTCTCTTCTTCGCTTTCTCTGCTGGCAAGTTTCTGTCCTTCTCTTTTCCTTACCTATTTACCCTCTTCGCTTCGGCGTTTGAGACCTCTCTTCTTTGCTTTCCTGTTCATTGTTTGTCCCTATCTCTTTTTTCCTCCCTGTGTGTGTCTGAAGGCCAACCCACACATTCCCACGCGTAGCCTGTGACGGGGTAACGCATACCGTATTTACTCGAATCTAAGCCGCACCCGAAAAATGAGACTCTAAATCAAGGAAAACAATTTTTGCCGTATCTAAGCCGCTCCCGAAATTTGAGACTCGAAATTCAAGGTGAGAGAAAAGTTTTAGACCGCTCCTCCAAATCGAAAAACAGTTGGTCCATTGTAACGTGAAACACAATTGAGGTCGAATGGATGAAGATACAGCTACAGTAGTTTGGTTCGAGTCGTAATCTTAACAGTTAAGCTTTACCAGGTAGCCATTGCTATGTCAGGCGCTCCATCCGTATTTATACGAGTACCCTTCCTTTTTTCGTGTGCTTCGTCTGGTTTGAATCGATTGCTTATTTTGCTTTGATCTGATAAGTGCCGTTCTCTTTGTTATAGGTGTTTATGTCACTCTAAGCTGAAAATGCATTATTGTACTGTGTCATGCATTGTTTTGTTACATTCTGATAATGCGTGTTTACGACCTGTCGCCGCTCGCGGCAAGGCTTGCTTTTGTGCGCGCTACCGCAGCTTACAATTAAGGGGGGGGGGGGGGGGGGGGGGGGAAGAGAGAGAGAGAGAGAGAGAGAGAGAGAGAGAGAGAGAGAGAGAGAGAGAAGAGGAATTGTCTCATAAGCGAAACAATGGCGGGAGTCTACTATTTGTTGTTACTTAAACTGCTGCTTTCTTTGATAATGATCAACAAGAACCAAATAACAGACTGCATATGATAGAAGATGTTCTGAACGAAAGTTTAGCGAAAATTTTTCTCTGTTTGAAAATCTTTGCAGACGACTTCTTTAGTACATTACATTCTGCACAGAAATTAGAGTCATCTTAGATTTAAAAATCTAGTCAGTTGCCGAGCTTAGTTTCTGACTTTATCACTATTCAGCATAAGAATAATACGAATATAAACATAACATGATATGTATATTCTTCCGCGTTTGCTGTTCTAGTTTCGTAGTTTATTAGGCAGACAGGATTTAAATGAAATAGCAGCAAACACGAAAGAATACATTGCATAATGTTAACATTCTTCTACCTTTTAATTTAATTACTGACGCAGAGGTTTTGGCGCCAGTATTTATCTTTGTGCCTGCAAAGCATACCTGTCTAGCGCGACATATATTTGATGGCAGAAGTTAGTTGTGGCGACACCTACCAACATTTTTCAGAACTTCCGCTTACTTTGCACTCGATTCTAAGCCGCAGGCAGTTTTTTGGATTATAAAAACTGGAAAAAAAGTGCGGCTTAGATTCGAGTAAATACGGTAATTCCCCACCCCGGGTAGACAGGTAGGACACGTACGTACCCCCTGGACGGCCAGGCCCAGGGAGGGGTGATTACCTGAGCTGGTACCTTCCGAATATGCCGATTGATCCCTCTGTCCGTTTCTTGGGAGGTGTGAATAATCACCTAAGGCGGGAGTGCCCTCAGAGAGTGCCCCCACAAGGAAGGAGACGCCGGTAATCATGGGGGATACTTCAGCAATGGTTTCCTCATCATCTACTATGTCTGCTCACAAGCAAAAGTTAAATGAGTCTGAGCCATGGACAATTCTTCCATCAGTGCCACAGTTCCTTGTTGTTTCTCAGTCGGACGAAAGTCAAGACTTCTCCGTAGTCAACCCTTTCATTATTCAGAAAGGTGTCGACGCAATTGCAGGTCCTGTAAAGTCTTGTTCCCGATTACAAAATGGCACCTTGTTGTTAGAAACAGTTAGTGCCCTCCAGGCACAAAAATTGCTGCGTACTTCACTGCTACACACCTTCCCTGTCTAGGTGGTAGCTCACCGCACTTTAAATTCATCACGTGAGGTGGTTTATACACACTCCCTTGACGGATTGTCCGACGAGGAAATTCAAAACTACCTGTCTGACCAGGGCGTAACGGCTGTTCATCGAGTCACGAAAAGGGTTGAAAGGACTTTGTTCCAACCCGTACTGTCTTCTTAACATTTGACAGAGTTCAACTTACATCGAACATAAAAGCGGGCTAAGAGATAATTTCCGTTTGCCCTTACATCCCAAACCCTACGTGTTGCTATCGGTGTCAGCAGTTCAATCATACCAGCCAGACATGTTCCAATCCGGCCAAATGCGTTACGTGTGGCAAGGATGCCCATGAGGGTGCTTGTCCACCTCCATCCCCTCGTTGCATCAACTGTATGAGTGACCACGCTGCTTCCTCTAGAGATTGCCCCATTTTCAAAGACGAACGGCTCATTCAGGAAATCAGAATGAAGGAAAAGGTGTCGACATTTGCTGCTCGAAAGTTATTCACCAGTCAAAAGCCCACTGTGCCTCACGCAGGTAAATACAGCACTGTCCTTGCCTCTCCTTGGCCTACAAAGGAGGCAGCCACACAGACTTGTGATCTCACCTTCAGTGCCACAGTCGTCAGATCGGCCAGCGCAAAGATCGCCCGTTCAACCTCTCCACTCTCACCTGTTCACTCTATGGCTCACACTCATTGGGTTTTGCTAAATCATGAGCCCCAAAATCAGACACCTGGACTTCCAAAAACGAGCCTACTCATGAACATTTTTTACGTACCCCGTCTTCACAACAACCTATGAATCAGGATCTTCTGCCTTCGGCTGAATGCCGTTACACGCTGTCGGGTGCCGGCTCTGAGCAGCTGTTGAGTTGAGGGCACCCTTGGTCACGTTCTTCCCTTTTCTGCCCGCCCTAAGTCCATTATCCATTGGAATATCCGTGGCATTCGAGCCAATCGGGATGAATTGTCAATCCTCTTACGATCCTGCTCGCCAGTCATCTTCTGTCTTCAGGAAACAAAGCTGTGTACCCATGATCGCTTTGTTTTCCCTCATTTTCAGTCAGTCCAATTTGATCTCCCCTCTGTTGATGGCACTCCGGCACATGGAGGACTCATGATTCTTCTCCATGATACTGTCCATTACCACCCAATTCCCTTAAACAGTTCCTTCCAAGCTGTTGTTGTCCGTTTTTCCCTTTCTCTCTTTGTACTGTATACATTCCATCGTCCACACCAGTGGCAAGAGCTGACCTCCTTCATCTTCTTGGTCCACCCGCTTTGGGGATCTCTGTGTCCTTGTCCGCATGGCTCACTATTGATGGACGTCTTCCACCAAGTGGATCTTGTTTACCTCAACACTGGGGCCCTACATTTTTGTCTGCCTCCATTACAAATTTCTCTCATTTGGACCTTTCGGTCGGTACTGTTCCGCTAGCTCGGCGCTTAGAATGGTTTTATCTTGCTGATACACACTCGAGTGACCACTTTCCCTGTGTCCTTAGATTGCAGCTACAAGTGCCATGTATGCGCCTGAGACGCTGGAAGTTTGCCCAAGCCGATTGGACACTTTTTTCATCTCTAGCGGCATTCGATGACCATCACTTTCCTAGCATCGACGATGATGTCACTCATATTACAGAAGTTATTCTTACAGCTGCGGAACGTTCAATACCTTGCACCTCCGATTTGCCCCCCCCCCCCCCCCCCCCCCCCCACCTCCCCAGTTCCTTGGTGGAACGAGGCGTGCCATGATGCAATACTTGAGCGGCGATGTGTTCTGCGCGTTTTCCACCACCATCCTACTTTGGCCATCTGTATCCGCTATAAGCAGTGCCGTGCGCGATGCTGTCGCATCATCCGCGATAGCAAGAAGGCAAGCTGGGACTTCTTTACTAGCTCATTTAACACCTCCACTCCCTCCTCGGAAGTTTGGAGTCGGATTCGACGGTTATCTGGCGCGCCTAGTTTCTCCCCGGTCTCTGGGCTCACTGTCACGCATAATATCTTAGTGGACCCTGTCGCAATTTCTAACTCATTGGATCAACACTTTGCTGAGATTTTGAGCTCTTCAAATTACCCGCCAGCTTTTCTCCCAAAGAAGTGTGCAGCGGAAGTGCGACCTCTTGCTTTCTCCTCTCAAAACTACGAAAGCTATAATACTGTTTTTTCCATGCAGGGGCTCCAACACGCAGTCTCATCTTCTCGCTCTTGCGCCCCAGGACCAGATGGTATCCACATCCAAATGTTGCTGCATTTATCATACCCTAGTCTGCACTACCTCCTTCGCCTTTATAATCGAATTTGGATCAACAGTACTTTTCCCAGACAATGGCGGGAAACTATCGTCATTCCTGTTCCGAAACCTGGAAAGGACAAACATCTCCCCTCTAGCTATCGCCCCATTTCTCTCACTAGTAGTGTATGTAAGGTTTTGGAGCGTATGGCGAATTGCCGTTTAGCCTGGTGGCTGGGGTCCTGAAGTCTTTTAACACCTGCCCAATGCAGTTTCCGAAAGCATCGTTCTGCTGTTGACCATCTTGTTGCTCTCTCCACTTATATCATGAACAATTTTCTCCGGAAACGCCAAACAGTAGCAATATTTTTTGATCTGGAGAGAGCGTACGATACCTGTTGGGGGACAGACATTCTCTGCACACTGTTCTCTTGGGGCTTTTGAGGTCGGCTGCCCCTTTTCCTTCATGAATTTATGGCAGAGCACACATTTAAAGTGCAGGTGAACACTACTTTCTCCTGTACTTTCTCCCAAGAAAACGGGGTACCCCAGGGCTCCGTGCTAAGTGTTGTACTGTTCGCCATGGCCATAAATCCAATTATGGATTGTCTCCTTCCCGATGTCTCGGGCTCCCTCTTTGTGGATGATTTTGCGATCTACTACAGCTCTCAATGGACCAGCCGTCTTGAACGTCTTCAAGGATGTCTCGATCACCTCCACTCTTGGAGCATTGAAACCGGCTTCCGCTTTTCTCCCAGTAAGACCGTTTGTGTCAATTTTTGGCACCATAAGGAGTTTCTTCCGCTTTCCTTACATCTAGGACCTGTCAACCTTCCATTCGCGGACGTCGCTAAATTCTTGGGTCTTACGTTTGACAGAAAACTGTGCTGGTCCTCCCACATTTCCTATCTTTTGGCTCGCTGTCTGTGATCCCTCAGCACCCTCCGTGTCCTGAATGGTACCTCCTGGGGAGCAGATCAAGTGGTCCTTCTTGGCCTCTATGACGTCTCAGTACACTCGAAATTGGACTATGGAAGCATAGTTTACTCCTCTGCTCGGCTGTCTATCCTTCGGCGTGTCGACTCTGTCCACCACTGTGGATTATGTTTAGCGTCTGGAGCTTTTTACACCAGCCCTTTGGAAAGCCTTTATGCTGAGACTGATGAACCTGCACTGTCCAATCGGCGAGCTGTCCTCCTGAGTCGTCATGCTAGCCATCTGTCTTCCATGCCTGCTAATCCGGCCCATGACATTTTTTTCAACGCCTCCTTGGATTTAGGGTATGCAGGTTGCCCTTCCTCTCTACTACCACTGGGAGTCTGCTTCCATCAACTGCTACGTTCTCTTTCCTTCCACTTTTCTAAAACTTTCTTGACAACTTGGGGTACAGCACCGCCTTGGCTCCGGCCCCGGAACTGCCTGCTCCGTGACCTTTGTCAGTTTCCCAAGGATGGTACCCCTTCTCTTGTTTATCGTTGGGCATTTGCTGCTCTATGCGCACAAATGAAGGATGCCACATTTATTTACACTGATGGTTCAAAAACATCATTTGGTGTTGGGAATGCCTATATTGTTGGCGACACCCCTAATCGATTTCGGCTTCCCGACCAGTGTTAGCTTTTTACTGCTGAGCTGTCCAATACATCCATCGCCATCACCAGATAGAGTATGTTATATGCTCAGATTTGCTCAGCTCTCTCCTCAGTCCCCAAGCTCTCTACCCTGTCCACCCTCTGGTCCACTGGATTCGGGACTGCCTCCACTTGCTCCACTTGGGGGCGTCTCTGTGGCGTTCCTCTGGATCCCAGGTCATGTTGGTATCCGTGGAAATGAGGTGGCCGATATAGCGGCCAAGGCTGCAGTCTCTCTTCTTCAGCCTGCTGTTTGCATGGTTCCCTTCGCTGATCTACAGAGTGTTTTATGTCGTCGTGTTACTCTTCTTTGGCACGCACATTGGTTGACACTTCCCAATAATAAATTGCGGGACGTGAGAGCCCTTCCCTGTGCTTGGGCCTCTTCCTCCTGAACTCGTCATCGGGAGGAGCTAATTTTAACTAGACTCCGGATAGGGCACTGTCTTCTTAGCCATCAACATCTTTTAAGGGCGATCCTACCCCGCTTTGTCCCCTCTGCTCTCAACTGTGGACAGTGAGACACCTTTTACTAGAGTGCCTCTATTTTACTCCGTTACGCGCCTGTCTACAGCTGTCACCTAGTATATCTTCCCTTTTAGCAGATGACGTGCTCAGCCGATTGCGTTCTCGAGTTTATTAGTGTCAGTGAGATGACGTCAGTCATTTGAAGCTCTTTTTGGGGACAAACAACCCCCGCTTCTATAGTGGTTTTTTAAGCTTTCCTTCTGTTTTTAGTTTCCCCACTTTTTTGAGTTGCGCTCCCATTGCTGCTGGTTTCCAGTTTCTTTTTTTTTTTTTTTTTTTAAAAAAATACCTTTTCCTAAGTCACAGACAGAGTGCTAATGACCATAGGAGTTTTGTGCCCTAAACCCATAACAAAAAGGAGAGAGAGAGAGAGAGAGAGAGAGAGAGAGAGAGAGAGAGAGAGAAAGTCTTGCATTTAGGTATATCTCAGAGATACGAGCCATGAGGCGAGGGTTTGGGACAGGGGTGGAGTAGGTATCGCTGAGGGTACTGTTAAGATTTGGTGGGACGGAAGAGTACCACTGTGGGAGGGGTGGGGAGGATGATGGGTAGGACATTCCTCTATGAGAGGTAGTTGAAACCCATGGCAGAGAATGTGACTCAGTTGCTCTCCACTGCTGGATGGTAGAGTGCATGCAGAAAATAACATGGTCAGTAGATGAGCAGTCAACAACGCAGGTGTGGGGAGAGTGGCAGTGGTGGGGGCTGCGTGCAGGTGTTGCAGGGAAAATGCCAAGCACTAGACTTCTAAACTGAAGCCTACACTGACATTTTGTGTAAATAGTAAGTGAAACCTCTCCATGCCCAAACTTTCTCATGCTTTAGACGACCTGGAGTGTGGTGCGAAATTGGATTGCATGCAAAATTCACACCTCTCCCATCGGTTGACTTACTTGATCACCACAGCGGATCTTCTTTGGATTGCCAGCTCCGTCGATCCCCTAAACCTTCTCCTCTGAAGAATAATGCTGGTTACGGGAATTTATAAGACTCTCTCTCTATTTTTGAAATAATTTAGTACTCGAAGAATACTTTTAACTCAGTCATAGTATATTTCAACTTCCCCGTAGGACAAATTCAATATTTCCCAAATATATATATATTCAAACTCGTGCAAGTCAACCAACTCGTCTCACGTCAGATCCGATTAAATACATTTGCAATAGTGTAGTTTTATAACCACATAATTTATGAACATGTCTTGCTTTTATCAAGTCCAACACAAAGTATAATTAACAATGTTTCAACTGTTCTCCTTTTTTCTCATTACGACAATCAACAATATAAAACACCATAAGATACATAAACACTCCTTGTTCTTCCAATACAACTTCCGTGGCACGAGTGGCAAACACTTGTCGATGCCGCTTGACCATCGTGTCTACCTTGTGCTGATGGCTCCTTTTCAGCCTGCACACACAAATGTGTGTCAAACAGTATGTACATTCTCTCACACTTACTTTTTAAAATATTGTATGTTTGAGATGTAAGAAGGATGACTGGTTCTAGAATTTACGCAGAAATTCTCGAATCACTACATATCCCTCCCCTCAGCTCGAACATGTGATATTTTATACATACTCTTTATATACATTAGTATTACATACAATAACAATTCATAATTCCACAGTATACATTCCACATTCTTTTATTAACTGTGCTTAACCTTTTTATTTGCTATTTAGCTTTTCTTTTTTCATTTTACTTTAATTATAAAATGGGAGTATTTCACTCAGTGTTGGAGTCAATTCTTTTATATATAGGAGTCATGGGCCTAAACCTTTGGTTTCCAATCGTAAGCTCCAGGTATTCATGACACTTGAGTATTTTAATCATTATTCTAATTCTTTGTACTGCTTCTATAATACATAGTAGCCTCCTTAATTATAGACTGTTTGTTGTAGTCTGCAGGAACTCTGGGCAAATGAAAGTGTTCTTCTCGACTCTTGTAAACTCTCATAAAACATAATAATGCTGGTGGAATATAGAATTCAAACTTACCAGAATAATTCCTATTAAATGTGTGGCTCCTGTCATGATAACTGTCCTTTTCCTATAGGATCAGTAACTGTGCCTTACATGTGGGTTTACCCTATGAGTGCACTTCCTCCTTACGTTCTGGTAGGTATGCCCCTTTTTAACAAATCCCTGTTCTTCAGGCCACCGGTCGTCCTATCTCTATATGGGTACACCTGCCCTATATCCTTAGCAAATGTCGGGTACTCCCCCTTATGCTTTATGAATAGGCTTCATGGTTCATTGCCCTAGTTTACATCTTTATGTACAATTAAATATTTCCTGGTAAAAATAAAAACCTATTTCACACTTCACACCCACTTCTTAATACTTCATTTCGTACCCTGTGTGAAAGCACGCACGTGATTTACCAACTGATCTGCCTACACTGTGAAGCTTTCTATGTGGGAATGACCAGCAACAAACTGTCCATTCGCATGAATGGACACAGGCAGACAGTGTTTGTTAGTAATGAGGATCACCCTGTGGCTAAACATGCCTTGGTGCACGGCCAGCACATCTTGGCACAGTGTTACACCGTCCGGGTTATCTGGATACTTCCCACTAACACCAGCCTGTCAGAACTCCGGAGATGGGAACTTGCCCTTCAATATATCCTCTCTTCCCGTTACCCACCAGGCCTCAACCTCCGCTAATTTCAAGTTGCCGCCGCTCACATCTCACCAGTCATTCAACAACATCTTTGCCTCTGTACTTCCGCCTCGACTGACATCTCTGCCCAAATTCTTTGCCTTTACATATGTCTGCTTGTGTCTGTGTATGTGTGGATGGCTATGTGTGTGTGCGCGAGTGTATACCTGTCCTTTTTTCCCCCTAAGGTAAGTCTTTCCGCTCCCGGGATTGGAATGACTCCTTACCCTCTCCCTTAAAACCCACATCCTTTCGTCTTTCCCTCTCCTTCCCTCTTTCCTGATGAAGCAACCGTTGGTTGCGAAAGCTTGAATTTTGTGTGTGTGTTTGTGTGTCTATCAACATACCAACGCCTTCGTTTGGTAAGTTACATCATCTTTGTTTTTGGATATATATTTTCCTGTATGTAAGTGCGATGTAGAACCGTCACAATAAACAACAATGTGTGCATATTTCCCGATGTACACATACCTTCCCCCTACTACAACACTTGACAGTTCTCACCTTTTGACAGGTTTCCAGTCAGTAGTTTCATTGTTTGTGTACTCTTGTATCTTTGTGTGTTTGTGCAGCCTGATTCTTCGGCCTTCTTATCTGGAGATAAGTTGTTGGTTATTGGACCACGGAAAATATGGATTTCTGTGATAGAAGTAGATGAATATGGAAAGAGGGAAAAAATAGGCAGGTACTCAAAAGAGAAGAAAGAAATGGTTGCATAGGGGTAATTCCATGTCAATTCAACCAGTTTGAGAAAATGTTCCAGGTGATAGTCTCAGATTTAGCTGAAATTTAGCACACCAATGCTACCAGGTGTGGAACACTCATGTACAAAATTTTAAATTCCCCTGCCAATTAGTTCCAGAATTATGAATTGTGAAAGAAGGTGGCGTGACCCGGAAAATGCAACCCGCATCTGGCAATCTATCTTCAGACCCAACTTCAGGTCTTCATAACTTTGGAACTATTCCCTACAGTCCAGTGTAATTTTTACAACCCAGTAACATCCTCTTAGAGAACACACACTATGAATCAAAACACCAACAACATGTTTCTGAGGGAAAATAAAAAATTCCAAAATGTGATTTAAAAAATGTAATATGTTAAAAGGTACATATTGTAGATGCCCTCTATACCAAATATAATTCACTCAAAAAGGGTATAAATTTTTTTGTGGTAAGTTTAATGTGGCCTAAACACACACAGAACTCATCTTGCCCTTATCAGTCACACAAACAAGAGTTACATGCACACGAAAATACATAAATTTGAAAAATTACCTGAAAAACATGGATTCAATGTATCTACATATATGGTAAAGCAAGCTAGGAAAATAAAAGCAACCCAAGGAGTGCTTCCACAACTTCAGCCGGCTCAGGGTAAGCAATGGAGTTCAGAAATAAAGGTGCTAGTGTCGGAGTTTTATGAAAATAATATCTACAGCCGAATAATGCCTGGAAAAGAAGACTGTGTAACAGTGAAAATGGGAAATTTACTTGTACAGATGCAAAAAAGACTGTTGCTATGCAACATATCAGAACTATATGTCGAATTCAAGGAAAAGTATCCCAATACCAAAGTAGGATTATCATCTTTTTTCAATCTTCGGCCAAAATGGGTTGTACCTGTAAGTGCAAGGGGCACACACAATGTTTGTGTATGTGAGACCCATCAAAATGCTAAGCTGGTGTTTGCTGCTATAAAGGATTCTGGTCTGGATTACAAAGGTGCAATGAAGCTGCTAGTGTGTGACATCAGTTCCTACCAGTGCACAATACACAGGTGTGAAAAGTGTCCTGGTAAGGCATATATTCCAGAACACATGAATAACAAACTGTATGGTGAACTCCTTATGGATGACGATGAACGTGTTTCTTGTAAACAATGGGCACACATGGATCGCACAAGTCTTGAAACAAAGCTAAGTACAGTGGAAGATTTTGTTGAAATGTGTTGTCAAAAAACGGACAAACTGACCACACACAGCTTCACAGCAACAGCACAATCGGTTTATCTCCAGTTTTGTAAGGATAATTTGAAACAAGATGAAATTATAGTAATACTAGACTTTTCTGAAAATTATGCATTTATAGTTCAAGATGCCATCCGAGGATATCATTGGGACAACACTCAAGCAACTCTCCAGCCATTTGCGATTTACTATAGAGGTGAATCAGGTGATGTGTCTGTCATGAACCTGTGCGTTTTTAGTGACTGTTAATTCGTGATGCCATTGCAGTTCATGCCCACATTCGCACTGTCATGACGTGTGTGAAAAACAAACTGCCTCGCATACATTTTGCGAAATGCTTCAGTGATGGGGCGGCTAGTCAGTACAAAAACTGTAAAAATCTCAAAAATTTATGCATGCATTACCATGATTTTCAGATTCATGCAGAAAGGAATTTTTTCACAACAAGCCATGGTAAAAATGCATGTGATGGTGTTGGTGCTACCATTAAGCGCATGGCACCACGAGCTAGTCTGCAGCACCCTAGAGGAGGTCACATTCCAACACCTCTTCAGTTATTTACCTGGTTACAAAAAAATATCTCTGGCATACAGTCATTTTATGTTTTGAAAGATGAGGTGAAATCAGTCGAAGAGTAGCTAAAAAGCAGACTAGAACATGTTAAAACTGTTGCAGGCACAAGGCGCCATCATCACTTCTCTCCAGCGGACTCTGACAATGTGCAGATGAGCAGACTATCTGGTTATAACTATAGGTTCTTGCACAACTTGTGTCTTCACAGTGTGTCTGACTCAGGATTAGAAGCAAAAGCAGCAACATACAACCAGGTTGCTATGTTATTGCTGTTAATGACGACAAATGGTACTTAGGATGTGTTGCAGAGTGCTGTGAAGCAGAAGGTGATGTATTTGTGAGCTTCATGGCACCAGCAGGACCAGCAAAATCATTTCATTGGCTACATTTGGCAAACAGGTGTTGGATTCCTTTTGAACATATTCTTATGACACTTCCAGTTCCTACCACAGTGTCAGGAAGACAGTACAATTTGCCACTCAGTGTACAGAGGACAGTAGCTAAAGTGTGGGAGAACTTCTGTTCGAAGCACAATCGACTGGTTTTTAGCAGTTAAGGTGCAGTAAACATTAATGATAGGTTGTGTTAATCTGTCTATATGCTGTTGCTTAGTGATTAAACAGTGATGGGAGAGGATAAGAAGAGGCAGAACAGTTTACGATATGTTTTTACAAAATTGTGTTGTGGAGCAATGGCCACATCACCAAATACATCTGTCAACTTCCATTGTACACAAATGTCTTGCAATAACATGCTGAAATTTTGAGGTATATATCATTATGGTCTACTTATGCAATGTGTGAAATTTGGCTTGGATACCACTTGTCCCTTTTGTGCTACCACACTTTGAAAATCCATGTTTTTCAGGTAATTTTTCAAATTTTTGTATTTTCGTGTGCATGTAACTCATTTTTTGTGACTGATATGGGCATGATGAGTTCTGTGTGTGTTTAGGCCACATTAAGCTTACCACAAAAAAATTTATACCCTTTTTGAGTGAATTATATTTGGCATAGAGGGCATCTACAATATGTACCTTTTAACGTATTACATTTATTTAATCACATTTTGGAATTTTTTATTTTCCCTCAGAAATATGTTGTTGGTGTTTGGATTCAAGGAGTGTGTTCTCTAAATGGATGTTACTGGGTTGTAAAATTTTCACTGGACTGTGTGGAATAGTTCCAAAGTTATGAAGACCTGAAGTTGGGTCTGAAGATAGATTGCCAGATGCGAGTTGCAATTTCCGGGTCATGCCACCTTCTTTCACAAGTCATAATTCTGGAACTAATTGGCAGGGCAAACTAATACTTTGTACCCGAGTGTTACACACATGGTAGAATTAGTGTACTCAATTTCAGTCAAATCTGAGACTATGAGCTGGAGTCCCTGGTTGAACTGACATATCTCAGTAGTATGCCTAGCAGAGCACTGGCTTTGCACTGATGTAGTTAATTTAATCTCACTACCAAACTTCAAATTGTGTGAACACTACTCCAGAGAAAATGATGGACATGGTGGAGTTGCCATCTTCATCAAACAACACATTGGATATAGATCACTTCCTACCCTAAAGGAAATAGGAACAGACAAGATCTTTGAATGTGCAGCCATAAAGCTTACAGATCTAATTCTAATTGTAGCTACAATTTACCGTCCCCCCTCCAGTAGTATTAATGATTTTCTGTTACAAATGGACTTGTTTCTATCCGAAATAAGTCAGTGGAAACAGGATGTGATTATATGTGGTGACTTTAATATAGACTTTCTCACCCACAACAGAAACAGGGAGACATTGCAAAAACTTATAATCTGCATGGCCTTGTAAACAAGCCCACTAGAATAACACCGACATCCCAGACAGCTCTAGGTCAAATTTTTGCAAATAGAAATAAACTTAACCCAACTTTAGAAGAATACATTGCAGTAGTCAGCAACCACCAAGCTGTCAATCTAAAGGTCGATGTTAACAAAGATACCTCAAACCCAGTCCCACCTAAAACTTTACGAAGGTTTTTCACCCAAAATAACTTGAACAAGCTAAATGCCCTCCTTAGTAAAGAAAAGTGGACAGAGATGTACACAGCCGATGATGTCAACATGAAATTCAACATATTTCTTAACAACTTTGAAGAGGCCTTTCCACAAAAACCAGTAAGAATAAATAATAATAATAAGAGAAACAAGAGTTGGATTACACCAGCTGTAAAAATCTCTTGCAAACATAAAAGAATACTCCACATGTTATGTAAACAAAGTAGTGACTCCCTACACCCTAAGAAGAGTGATAATACAAGCAAAAAGGACGCAAAATGATGAGTACATTGACAAATCCAGCAATAAAGTAAAAGCAGTGTGGAATCTCGTAAAAAGAGAAAGAGGCGAAGTAAAAGCTTCACACATGAATATAGAAATCAAACTCAACAATGAATCTATATCTAATCCTGAACTTGTGGTGAACTCTTTCAACAATTTCTTTACAAGCAAAGCTGAAAAATTGGTCAAAAATAATCCTAACACAAATTACCAACCAGCAAACCAAAAATATCACACATGTGCAGAGTCAATTTTCATTACTAAAGTCACTGAAAATTATGTTACAAAAGCCCTCAGAGAGTTAAAAAATTCATATTCAGCTGGAATTGATGGTCTCCCAGCAGCTGTAATCAAAAATTGTGAACACACAATTGCTGAACCATTAACTCACCTCTGTGACTGTTCTTTCCAGGCAGGTATTTTCCCTGAAGCTCTGAAACTTTCTAAAGTAATTCCTGTCTTCAAAAAAAGGTGATAATAAAGATATGAATAACTACAGGCCTATCTCAATCTCAACCTGCTTTACTAAAGTTTTTGAAAAAATAATGTACAAAAAACTGATGGACTTCATTGAAAAAAAAGAAAAGACTTACTAAGTTTAGTTCAACATGGGTTCAGAAGCAACAAATCTACTGAAACTACAGTATGTGATTGCATAAATACGCTATTAGATCTGTTAGATAGGAAACAACCCATAACAGGCATATTTCTGGATCTGTCAAAGGCTTTTGACACTGTTGACCACAAAGGAAAAAATAGAACACTATGGTATCAGAGGAATTGCAAACAATTGGATTGCTACATTCCTAACCAATTGGAAGCAGAGTGTCAGCATGAAATACACTAATAGACAAAGCAACTCAATAACCGAAATACTATCATGTAATAAAACTGTAAAGCAAGGTGTTCCACAGGGCTCAGTATTGGTACCCCTACTTTTCCTCCTGTATATTAATGACTTGAGCCTGAATGTTGATGCACACAAAACAATAATATTTGCTGATGACACAACTGTACTCCTCAAAGGGGAGAATACAGAGGCTGTGCAAAAAGCTGTGAACTTGGCCACTGAACAACTCAGCAACTGGACTAAAATCAACAGATTAACTATCAACACCAAAAAGACAGCTTCCATGAACTTTCACACAATGCAAAATGCTAATTCCTCTCAGCCATTTGTCACTGTAAATAACCAGCCAATAGATACCGACACTGTTTTCAAATTCCTGGGCCTTTGGGTTCAAGATAACCTGAAATGGAATACACATACAGGAAAGGTAAATGCCAGAATTAGTACTGGCTGTTATGCATTGAGTGTACTAAAATCATGTGCTAGCCTGAAAACATTAACCAGTGCGTACTTACATGCAAGCCCACTTAAAATATGGTGTGATATTCTGGGGAAATTTTCCAACTGCTCTGAGCACATCCAGAAGAGAGCAATGACGATTATTACTGGGAGCAAACCCAGAGACTCCTGCAAACCCATCTTCAGAAAGTTGGAAATCCTTGCCTATACTTTCTTGAGACTCTACAATTTTTCAGAAACCACATAGTGCCAACTGACACCATATTCTTAAAAAATAATGAAATACATGAACACAACACCAGGAAAAACGCAAATCTGCATGTTTTACCTACAAACACCCAACTGTGTAAAAAGGGACCTTTCCACATGGGCCTCCAACTATTCAACAATCTTCCCACTCGTATTAAGTCTATCGAAGACAAGATAAAATTTAGGAAAGCTGTGAAGTCATATTTGTTGTGTCACTGTTTTTACTCTCTAAATGAATACTTAGAACAGTAATCTTGCTATGTGTTTTAAATTGAAAACATTGAGCAATATAATACATTAGGATACTACAGGCCTATGTTAATATGTGTTAACAGTGTTAACTGATATTTTCCGACATCTGCAACACACTGTGTACCATCAGATCACATGGAGTAAATAAATATAGAATGACCCATAGATCAAAGAAGAGAAAGAAGATAACCCAAAAGACAGGAAACCCTTCCCATCCCCCTTCCCCAGGATCCCTACCTCGCCGGTACAGTGAGAAGCCGGAGGAGGTATGATGTTAAATTGTCTCCTACAGAACGGACAGCCTCACCTTCACCCTTGAGGTTCCTGAAGAAAATCTTAGCAACCCCTATGGATTGGCAGACGGTGAAGAACCAGTCACACTTGTTTGCGAGGGTTGTCTGAAAGGTGTAGTGTGTTCTGTGTTGGCCATTTTTTATATGTTGGTGTAAATCATGTTTTAATCTACAATACCCACCCCTCCCAAAAAATCATATAAACCCTCCCATTTACATCACATTTCTTAAAAGGTATAAAATATTCTATACCAATTAGAAAACTATACACCACTATAAAATAGTTGTCTAGTTAGTCTCTTTATATGATATCAATATAATGGAAGGAAACATTCCACGTGGGAAAAATTATATATAAAAACAAAGATGAGGTGACTTACCGAACAAAAGCGCTGGCAGGTCGATAGACACACAAACAAACACAAACATACACACAAAATTCAAGCTTTCGCAACAAACTGTTGCCTCATCAGGAAAGAGGGAAGGAGAGGGGAAGACGAAAGGAAGTGGGTTTTAAGAGAGAGGGTAAGGAGTCATTCCAATCCCGGGAGCGGAAAGACTTACCTTAGGGGGAAAAAAGGACAGGTATACACTCGCACACACGCACATATCCATCCACACATACAGACACAAGCAGACATATTTCTTTAAATATGTCTGCTTGTGTCTGTATGTGTGGATGGATATGTGCGTGTGTGCGAGTGTATACCTGTCCTTTTTTCCCCCTAAGGTAAGTCTTTCCGCTCCCGGGATTGGAATGACTCCTTACCCTCTCCCTTAAAACCCACTTCCTTTCGTCTTCCCCTCTCCTTCCCTCTTTCCTGATGAGGCAACAGTTTGTTGCGAAAGCTTGAATTTTGTGTGTATGTTTGTGTTTGTTTGTGTGTCTATCGACCTGCCAGCGCTTTTGTTCGGTAAGTCACCTCATCTTTGTTTTTATATATAGTCTCTTTATATTTTATACACACATAAAATTCTCTATTTAGTTTATGTCGTCTTGACATCACTCTGTTTAAATAGTACCGTCATATCATACTTTTCACTAATATAACATTCTACTCGTTTCATTTCTCCAGAGATCGATGTTCATTCATGACTCTTAAGTTTTCTGCTTGACTGTCATATCTGGTTTCCTACATAATGTAATTATAGGATAGTTTAAGATTTAGGAATAGATTATAGAATAGTTTAAGATTTGAAGAGAATTCGTTGCAGGAAAACTATCTTGGAAGAAACACCGAAAACAACTCGGGATCAGAACGACTCAGAATGTTAACGTCCCTGGGCGATATACAACTTCATGTCCTTAACATTGTATTTTCCTTTTTCTGATCCAGTTAAAGGCTCTACTAAAAATAATACTTTGGGATGGATTACCGTTTGTACTTGGTAAGGTCCTTCATATTTTTGAAAAAAATTGTGTTTTTCCTTCTTCAGGGCAGAGCTCTGAAGATGTTTTACCAGAACTAGGTCATCGACCTTGTATTGAGGTTCAACTGCTTTCTCCTTATGTTTACTTACTCTTTGTTCTGTCTTTTCAACTAAATTTTTAGAAACCCTTTCTTGTTTAAGTTCATAATTTTCAATAGGCGGTTCTGGCCAAATAAAACATTTAATAAGAGGTTCTCCTACAAAGGGTTTGCCTATTACTTCTAAAGGTGTTATTCTCGTTGAAAAATGTGGTAGTTAATTTAAAATAAGTTCAAAGTCTGTGATCTCCGTTGCCCATAAAGTATGTTTTTCATGGCAGTAGGTGCGTCATAATTTCCCAATCTCTTTCATTATCTGTTCACATGGATTCGAGGATGGGTTATAGGTGGATATTAATACTTGACGAATCATACAATCATGATGTATGTTCTCTGTTACTCTTTGTGCCACCTCTTGTACCCTGGTGTGTGGATACTCTCCTGTCAGAAAATTAATTCCAAAAATTACGTTGGGTCCTTCAGTCCGTTTCAACTCTTCCATACCTATAGGTAACCTAGACAAAGCGTTAGGTAACCTAGACAAAGCGTCTGGTACAGTATTCTCAGAACCTTTTACACACTGTACTCTAATGTCATATTCTTGTAGGAACAACATCCATTGCATTAATCTACTATGTAATAAACAATTATTCATCAAAAATGATAGAGCTTGATGATCTGTGTAGATATGGATTTCTGACCCCCATACTAGTGTTTGGAATTTTTGGATACTCCATACTGTTGCTAACAGTTCTTTTTCAGTAGCTCTGTAGTTTAATTCATGTTTATTAAGACTTATTGCTAGCAAAAGCTATAGATCTGTTGTGATTTACGCTATCTACACCCCACTCTCATTGGAATAGTTCTGCCACGATCCCATAATCAGATGCTTCGGTTGCAATTTTAAATGGTTCGCCCATACTCAGATGATGCAACATGGGTGCTTCTACAAGTGCTCTTTTTATGTTTTCAAACACATTATTTGCCTCTTGGTCCCAAAACCACGGTATTCCCTTTCTTAACAAACGTAAAATTCTTGTGTCATTTAGTTCTTGTCCCCAAACATACCGTCTATAGTACCTGGCCATTCTGATAAATCCCTTCAACTGTCTCAAGTTTTTTGCGGGTGGACATTCTTTAATAGCTTTTATATGCTCAGGATCCCGTCTAGTTCCATGTATTTATTTATTTATTGTTCCGTGGGACCAAATTAAGGACAAGTCTCCATGGTCATGGAACGAGTCAATACATGGAATTATAACACGATAGTAGAAACAGATAAAATGAAATATACAAAACATATTCAGGCGATAAGTCTGAAGTTTAAATAAAAAAAAATGAATAATGTAACACTGGAATTTGCTTAATTTTTTAGCTCTTCCAGGAGCTCCTCGACAGAACAGAAGGAGTGAGCCATGAGGAAACTCTTCAGTTTAGACTTTTAGACTTAAAAGCATTTGGGCTACTGCTAAGATTTTTGAGTTCTTGTGGTAGCTTATTGAAAATGGATGCAGCAGAATACTGCACTCCTTTCTGCACAAGAGTCAAGGAAGTGCATTCCACATGCAGATTTGATTTCTGCCTAGTATTAACTGAGTGAAAGCTGCTAACTCTTGGGAATAGGCTGATATTGCTAACAACAAACAACATTAAGGAAAATATATACTGTGAGGGCAATGTCAGAATTCCCAGACTGTTGAATAGGCGTCGACAAGAGGTTCTCGAATTTACACCACATATAGCTCGAACAGCCCGTTTTTGAGCCAAAAATACCCTTTTTGAACCAGAAGAATTACCCCAAAAATAATACCATACGACATAAGTGTATGAAAATAAGCGAAGTAGACTACTTTTCGTGTTGAATTGTCACTTATTTCAGATACTGTTCTAATGGTAAATAAAGCAGCATTTAGTTTCTGAACAAAATCCTGAACATGGGCTTTCCACAACAGATTACTATCTATCCGAACGCCTTGGAATTTGAACTGTTCTGTCTCGCTTATAATATGCCCATTCTGTCTGATCAAAATATCGGTTCTTGTTGAATTGTGAGTTAGAAACTGTAAAAACTGAGCCTTACTGTGATTTAGCATCAAATTATTTTCCACAAGCCACAAACTTATTTCATGAACTACATTATTTGATACTGTTTCAATATTAAATAAAAGACCCTTCACTACCAAGCTGGTGTCATCAGCAAACAGTAATATTTTTGAATCACCTGTAATACTAGAAGACATATCATTTATATAAATAAGAAACAGCAGTGGCCGCAGCACCGACCCTTGGGAAACGCCCCACTTAACAGTGCCCCATTGGGACTGAACATCACTACCACTCTCAATATTGTGGAGAATTACCTTCTGCTTTCTGTTCTTAAAGTAAGAGGCAAACCAATTGTAAGCTACCCCCCCTTACTCCATAATGGTCCAACTTCTGCAGTAATATTTTGTTGTCAACACAGTCAAAAGCCTTTGTTAAATCAAAGAAAATACCTAGCGTTCGCAACCTTTTATTTAATCCATCCAAAACCTCACAGAGAAAAGAGAATATAGCATTTTCAGTTGTTAAACCATTTCTAAAACCAAACTATACATTTGACAGCAAATTATGTGAATTTAAATGCTCCAGTAACCTTGTATATACAACCTTCTTGATAACTTTAGCAAACACCGATGACATAGAAAAAGGTCTAAAATTGTCAACATTATCCCTGTCTCCCTTTTTATAAAGTGGCTTCACTACCGAGTACTTTTATCGGTCAGGAAACCGACCACACCTAAAGGAAAAGTTACATAATGGCTAAGTACTGGGCTAACATACATAGAACAATACTTCAGTATTCTGCTAGATACCCTGTCATATCCATGAGAGTTCTTGGTCTTTAGTGATTTAATTATTAACTCAATCTCCCTCTTGTCAGTATCATGGAGGAGCATTTCAGGTAACAGTCTCGGAACACTTTTTTCAACAGCGCTATATGATTCCCTGTTGGGACTAGGTTTCTATTTAGTTCACCTGCTATATTCAGAAAGTGATTATTAAATACTGTACATATATGCGGCTTATCAGTAACACGGACATTCCCACTACGCACTGATTCCATGTCCTCAACCTGTCTCTGCAGACCAGCTACTTCCTTTACGACTGACCATATGGTTTTAATTTTATCCTGAGACTTAGCTATTCTATCTGCATACCACATACTTTTTGCCTTCCTGATAACATTTTTAAGCACCTTACAATACTGTTTGTAATGGGCTGCTGCATTTAGATTTTGCCTGTTTCTAACATTTTGATATAATTGCCACTTTGTTCTACAAGATATTCTTAAACCTCTAGTCAGCCACCCAGGCTGCCTGTTTGTGCTAGTACCCTGTTTTGAACGTTCTAACGGAAAGCAACTTTCAAAGAGCACGAGAAAAGTCTTGAGAAAAGCATTATATTTAGTACCTACTGTATCAGCGCTATAAACATCTTGCCACTCTTGTTCCTTGATAAGGTTTACAAAGGTCTCTACAGCAACTGGATCAGCTTTCCTTAAGTTTTTTCGGGATCTTACTCAGTGTTAGGCAATATTCTTCCCAGATAGCTGAGATTATGAGAATATCATCTGCATATATTATTTAAATCCTTCACTAAATCTCTTCCTAATGCTTCGTCCAGAGGACATACAAATACTGATACTGAGACATGAAGTCCAAAAGATAAAACACTGAAGTGATAAGATTTACCATCAAACAGGAATACTGTATACTTTTTTGACGCCAGATGTAACCTAATTTGCCAATATCCAGTAGTCAGGTCCATTGTGCTAAAAAACTTGCTTTCTCAAATTTGGATAACAGTTCATCGATGTTAATTGGTCTGTCTCTTTCTGTTTCTGTATGCTTATTCAATGTACCCATGTGTAGCACTAGTTGCACACCTCCTGTGACCTTTTTTACCACTACTAAAGGGTTATTTATGACACTAGGACTACGTTCTATTATATTGTTGTCAATCATTTTGTCAATTTCCTCCTTAACTGCTTGTTTCAAACTTACTGGTATTGGATATGGCTTACAGAAAAATGGGGTGTCATCTTTGATTTTAAACTCGCATATGTAATCACTGATATTACCGGGACGATTGGAAAATACTTCTGCATATTCAATTAGAATTCTATATAAAACTAGTTTTTGTGCATTGGTTAATATTGCGGATTCTTTAATTTTGTTTTGTATGTCAATCCTATATGCTAATTGGTCTACATTATTGATGTCCGGTGACAGTTGTGTTGTAGCTGTTAATCGCAGACATTAACTCTCAGTTGTTTGTTTACCAATGTAGCTGTCTGTCACAAACTTTACCCAATATCTACTGCCCCCTTTCCCAAAACATAGAAGATTTTTCCTCAAAATTTAAAATGACTTTCAATTCTAATAGCCAGAGTAAACCAAATAATAAATCTCTACTGATATTTTCTACTATTAAAAATGTCTGACGAAACATGTTATTTCCAATGTGGCAATACACCTGCGTTTTGTGTTTCTCAACTTTGCTCTTCACTCTTGTTATACCAACTATGTACACTCCAGTTACTGGTAACAGAAGTAGGTGATGTTTAGTTTGTAATAAGTTAAAGAACACACTAGAAATGAGTGACACCACACTCCCTGAATCTATGAATATGTTAACTTCAGAAGTCTCCCACGTTTCCTACTATTATTAGCTGTGGATTATTGGTAGTCAGGTTTGGTTCTTTCAGTAACAACCATTCTTTTGTTGGTATTTTGTGTGTGAAATTAACACACTTATAAACTAGGCCTCCTAATGTATCTGTACGACTTGGGCCCCGGCCCTGGATCCAGATCGTGCTATGTTTTTCTCATTACTAGTAATGACTGGTTGATTACCAAATCAGGATACCACGTTACCACGTTGTGCTATATTATTGTTGTTGTTGTTGTTGTCTTCAGACCTGAGACTGGTTTGATGCAGCTCTCCATTCTTCTCTCACCTGTGCAAGCTTCTTCATCTCACAGTACTTACTGCAACCTACATCCTTCTGAATCTGCTTAGTGTATTCATCTCTTGGTCTCCCTCTACGATTTTTACTCTCCACGCTGCCCTCCAATGCTAAATTTGTGATCCCTTGATGCCTCAGAACATGTCCTACCAACCGGTCCCTTCTTCTTGTCAAGTTGTGCCACAAACTCCTCTTCTCCCCAATTCTATTCAATCCTCCTCATTAGTTATGTGATCTACCCATCTAATCTTCAGCATTCTTCTGTAGCACCACATCTCGAAACCTTCTATACTCTTCTTGTCCAAACTATTTATTGTCCATGTTTCACTTCCGTACATGGCTACACTCCATACAAATACTTTCAGAAACGACTTCCTGACGCTTAAATCTATACTCGATGTTAACAAATTTCTCTTCTTCAGAAACACTTTCCTTGCCATTGCCAGTCTACATTTTATATCCTCTCTACTTTGACCATCATCAGTTATTTTGCTCCCCAAATAGCAAAACTCATTTACTACTTTAAGTGTCTCATTTCCTAATCTGATTCCCTCAGCATCACCCGACTTAATTCGACTACATTCCATTATCCTCATTTTGCTTTTGTTGATGTTCATCTTATATCCTCCTTTCAAGACCCTGTCCATTGCATTCAACTGCTCTTCCAAGTCCTTTGCTGTCTCTGACAGAATTACAATGTCATCGGCGAACCTCAATGTTTTTATTTCTTCTCCATGGACTTTAATACCTACTCCAAATTTTTCTTTTGTTTCCTTCACTGCTTGCTCAATATACAGATTGAATAACATCGGGGACAGGCTACAACCCTGTCTCACTCCCTTCCCAACCGCTGCTTCCCTTTCGTGCCCCTCGACTCTTATGACTGCCATCTGGTTTCTGTACAAATTGTAAATAGCCTTTCGCTCCCTGTATTTTACCCCTGCCACCTTTAGACTTTGAAAAAGAGTATTCCAGTCAACATTGTCAAAAGCTTTCTCTAAGTCTACAAATGCTAGAAATGTAGGTTTGCCTTTCCTTAATCTATTTTCTAAGATAAGACGTAGGGTCAGTATTGCCTCATGTGTTCCAATATTTCTGCGGAATCCAAACTGATCTTCCCCGAGGTCGGCTTCTACCAGTTTTTCCATTCGTCTGTAAATAATCCGCATTAGTATTTAGCAGCTGTAACTTATTAAACTAATAGTTTGGTAATTTTCACATCTGTCAACACCTGCTTTCTTTGGGATTGGAGTTATTATATTCTTCTTGACGTCTGAGGGAGTTTCGCCTGTCTCATACATCTTGCTCACGAGATGGTAGAGTTTCGTCAGGACTGGCTCTCCCAAGGCCGTCAGTAGTTCTAATGGAATGTTGTCTACTCCCGGGGCCCTGTTTCGACTCAGGTCTTTCAGTGCTCTATGAAACTCTTCACGCAGTATCATATCTCCCATTTCATCTTCATCTACATCCTCTTCCATTTCCATAATATTGTCCTCAAGTACGTCGCCCTTGTATAGACCCTCTATATACTCCTTCCACCTTTCTGCCTTCCCTTCTTTGCTTAGAACTGGGTTTCCATCTGAGCTCTTGATATTCATACAAGTAGCTCTCTTTTCTCCAAACGTCTCTTCAATTTTCCTGTAGGCAGTGTCTATCTTACCCCTAATGATATAAGCCTCTACATCCTTACATTTGTCCTCTAGCCATTCCTGCTTAGCCATTTTGCACTTCCTGTTGATCTCATTTTTGAGACATTTGTATTCCCTTTTGCTTGTTTCATATACTGCATTTTTATATTTTCTCCTTTCATCAATTAAATTCAATGTTTCTTCTGTTACCCAAGGATTTCTACTAGCCCTCGTCTTTTTACCTACTTGATCCTCTGCTGCCTTCACTACTTCATCTCTCGGAGCTACGCATTCTTCTTCTACTGTATTTCTTTCCCCCCATTCCTGTCAATTGTTCCCTTATGCTCTCCCTGAAACTCTGCCCAACCTCTGGTTTAGTCAGTTTATCCAGGTCCCATCTCCTTAAATTCCCACCTTTTTGCAGTTTCTTCAGTTTTAATCTACAGTTCATAACCAATAGATTGTGGTCGGAGTCCACATCTGCCCGTGGAAATGTCTTGCATTTTAAAACCTGGTTCCTAAATCTCTGTCTTACCATTATATAATATATCTGATACCTTCTAGTATCTCCAGGATTCGTCCATGTATACAACCTTCTTTTATGATTCTTGAACCAAGTGTTAGCTATGATTAATTTATGCTCTGTGCAAAATTCTACCAGACGGCTTCCTCTTTCATTTCTCTCCCCCAATCCATATTCACCCACTATGCTTCCTTCTCTCCCTTTTCCTACTCTCGAATTCCAGTCACCCATGACTATTAAATTTTCATATCCCTTCACTACCTGAATAATTTCTTTTATCTCATCATACATTTCATCAATTTCATCATCATCTGCAGAGCTAGTTGGCATATAAACTTGTGCTACTGTAGTAGGCATGGGCTTCGTGTCTATCTTGGCCACAATAATGCATTCACTATGCTGTTGGTAGTAGCTTACCCGCACTCCTATTTTTTTATTCATTATTAAACCTACTCCTGCATTACCCCTATTTGTTTTGTATTTATAACCCTGTATTCACCTGACCAAAAGTCTTGTTCCTCCTGCCACCGAACTTCACTAATTCCCACTATATCTAACTTTAAACTATCCATTTCCCTTTTTAAATTTTCTAACCTACCTGCCCGATTAAGGGATCTGACATTCCACACTTCGATCCGTAGAATGCCAGTTTTCTTTCTCCTGATAACGACGTCCTCTAGAGTAGTCCCCGCCCGGATATCCGAATGGGGGACTATTTTACCTCCGAAATATTTTACCCAAGAGGACGCCATCATCAATTAACCATACAGTAAAGCTGCATACCCTCGGGAAAGATTACGGCTGTAGTTTCCCCTTGCTTTCAGCCGTTCGCAGTACCAGTACAGCAAGGTCGTTTTGGTTAGTGTTGCAAGGCCAGATCAGTCAATCATCCAGACTGTTGCCCCTGCAACTACTGAGAAGGCTGCTGCCCCTCTTCAGGAACCACACGTTTGTCTGGCCTTTCAACAGATACCCCCCGTTGTGGTTGCACCTACGGTAGGGCCATCTGTATCGCTGAGGCACGGAAGCCTCCCCACCAATGGCAAGGTCAATGGTTCACTGGGGTAGGGCTATATTATTACTTGGCACAAATTCCTGCGAAGTTACTGGACCTAAATTCAAATGTGGATGCTTCTTCTGATAATTGTCGTTGCTATTATTCCTGCTACACTGGTGTACTCTAGCTAAGTTGGCCACATGTCTTTTAATGTTATTATTACTAATTCTTTTGTAATTCTGATTTTTGTTTTGGTGTACGCTCTCGTTGTGGTCTTTGTTTAAGGTATCCAGTGCGTCCACGAAGGATTTTCCACCCCCTACATAATATATCCTTCCTCGCATAAATGGGCAATCTTCATATTAAAATTCGAACTAAGCGCTCTACCTCCATCGGCTTATCTCTGTATTTCGCTCGTGTTAAATGCCAGTCGAAATACTTTCTCATTGTTCCCCACGTATTACTGTAATACTTTGGGTCCCAGAAATCCGATAACAGTTTTTCCTGATCACTTGCTGACCAATACTTCTCTTTAAGCTTCTTTTGAAAATCTTCCCCAGAGGAATAGTTTTCAATGTTTACCGTACCCCACTCTGAGACTTCCCCTAATAGATACCCCACAGCAAACTCAAATTTTTTCGAATCCTCCCGGTTCTTGGGCCAGTCTTGGTTGAACCTTTTAAAAAAAAAAAAAAATGGGTAAGATGTACTTCCCTGTCTCGCTTAAACTTAGGGAATTGCCTAGATAACCCTGAATTGGCTCCCCATTGTAAATCTGTCATTACCTCACTAGTTAATACCACATTAGGAGAAGTCACCCTGTTATCTACTTTGTTCTGAATAAGTTTGGATTCTTTCCATAAATTATCTATACCTCTCTTGGTATCGTTAAGTGCAGAAGACAAATTTGTAGACACGTTGTCGGAGGTTACTCTCACGGCCACTTTTCGGTCTTTCATTTCATCTACCTGTTCCTCCAGGCTACTTACCTTTATCATATCTGAATCTGCTAATTTCTCTTTAAAGTTTCGTTCCACATTATCTGCCCGAGTATTGACGCCTGCAATTTGCGGTTGCACTATTGGTAATAATTTGTCCTGCTTCTCAACATTCTCTCTTAAAGTGTGCAAACTATATCTTACAGCCTCAAACGTAACATTACATACACTTTGAAATGATCCTAATTTTTCGCTAAGTTCAGTTTCTCCACTATTATATTTATCTTCAATATCCAATTCTAATTTTTTAGCTAAGTCCTGAAATTGGTTATTCTGTGTCTGACTAAAGTCAGTGAAAAGGTGGTTTACATGACCGCTTAACGACATAGTTAATTCCTCTTTCAAATCTATTTTAAAATTTTGTACTGTAGTAGTTAAAGCATCAAATTCAGTCTTCAGATTTCCCATACCTTCACATAAATTACTAAAGTCTTTACTTTGTTAATCTACCTTAGCACTTAACAATCCTAAAATTTCATTCTGAACATCTAATTTATTATTTGAGTATTCACTGAATCTAATTTAAAACTTTGAGCATTTTAAGTTGTATTTTGATCATCCAATCGAGAATTTAAAGTTTCATTAAAATGGGCTTCTAGTTTGGCATTTAAAGTCTCACTTATTTCATTTCTCAAAGAAGTACGCTTGTCATCTGTTTTATCATTTAGTTGAGTATTTACTGGGTCTAATTTAAAACTTTGATCATTTAAAGCTGCATTTAGTTCCTTTCATAAAGCTGCTGACTCTGCACTTGGGTTATCTATTTTATTATTTAAAGTTTCGGTCAAATTCGCTAATTCAGACCAGTCTGGCACCTCCTTACTTGCTTTCATTGCCATGGCTGGTTTTGAAGTTTCCCCAATTCTCTGTGTTTTATCCATATTTCTGTTAGTTTTTGATCTAGTGATCATCAAAAAAATTCTGCATCGAGTATAATAACTATACTAACAGTCTATTATTCAACAGTTTCTTCTCAAACAATTATTGTTTTGCCCTCACCCGGTGTAGAGTTCTAGCTGCGTTGGTGAGCAGATGCGTAATCAGCGCCAGTGAACTGCACTGACCCTGGAGGCGTTGAATGTTGGTTTCAGCGTCAGCGATCGTATGTGGAATCAGCACTGCTGATCAGCGACTGGTGCCGGCATCGTCAGAGTTAGGCTAGTTTCCACATCTGTGTGCCCGCGGTGTGAGTGAGAGCCACTTACTCCCCACACCAGATCTTCTTCGATGAATTATTCTTGTCGTATTTCATCTTAGTCTAATACGCCGAGGTCTTCTTTCCGTATTTTTAACATTATTACTTTCGTACGTCTTTCGCTGTGTTATGTTTATGAATTTTTGCCTTTTGAACTTTTTAGGCAGAATCCAATTCCGCGAAACAGTTCTCTTGTCTTGTTATACCTGGTTGCTATGGCAACACATCATATCTTCTGCTTCAATTTCCTCTCAAAATTCCCGTTTTTTGAAGTCTTTTCCACTGGTCACCACGTTCTCACGCTTTAGACGACCTGGAGTGTGGTGCGAAATTGGATTGCATGCAAAATTCACACCTCTCTCACATCAGTTGACTTACTTGATCTGCACGGCCAATCTCTGGATTGCCAGCTCCGTCGATCTCCAAAACCTACTTCTCCGAAGAATAATGCTGGTTACGGGATCTTTTATATAGGAGGGTAGTTTTTGGATAATAAGCTGAAGGTGTTTGTCTATGAGAACGGAAATTCTCTCATTGAGGGCACAGTGACCGGCCACAGTGGGGCGTCCTCAGTGCTTTAGCTTATGGATTGAAGGAAGCGTGTAGAAGGTAGGAGTGCGGGTAGTGGTAGGGGTGGGGAGAGACTGGAGATCATGTTGGATTTCTGGAATGTTGTAACTGTGGCAGGATTTGTAGGTTGATGAATCTGACAGCTGGCGGAGTCTTTCTGCCAGATAATCCATGTGACTCAAAACCAAAACGGTGGAGCATTTGTCAGATGGTAGGATTATGAGATAGTAACAGTTTTTAGGTGGTGGGTATAAGATTAGTTTGTGTGTTGAGGGATGTGGGAAATGATGGTGAGGCAAGGCTTGAGGTCAAGAAATTTAGGAAGTTAACAGGGTATAATTGGGGCAGTGGAGGTGGATCTCGTTCGGATGGAGATTGAATTGAGTCGGGCAGGGTTCAGCATTGGTTGGGTGGAGTCTGATTGGGAAGGTTGGTGGGGGAAAAGTGTTTCCACTGTAGGGACCAGGAGAAGGAGTGGAGGTGTTTAATGAGTCCAGCATGATTGAATTTGGAGTGGGGCAAAAAGTAAGGCCTTTAAAAAGAATTGATACTGCTGTGGGACTAAGGTTTTTGGAGGAAAGGTTCATGACTGTGTTTCAAGTCTGTGCGTTGTGACAAAGCAAGCTGGGATATTTTTACTTTCCCCTCTTGTTTTGCCATCTGCCTTCTTAAAATTCATTTTTTCACTTTTAACTAATTACCTTTAACATACATTAGTATAATCTGCATTCTCACAAAAGAGAAAGGTTGGCACTCGTTCTTAAAGAATATAGCACCAGATCTTATTTTGTGCTTAGTTTTATGTATGTAATTGATTTTCTAATTTATTTTGACTATTCCTAGTTAGTATCTTTCATTATAGGGTGGAATCTGTAATTGTTTCATAACTTAAATTCTGTTGTTGACTTATAGACAAATATAAATTCTGTACTAAGTATAAACATTTGGAGGAACAACTAATAGCATTCTTTAAGTATTTATTTGGCTCTATTCAAAAACATGTTAGCAAAGCTAGCTCTTAATTCCAAAGTAATTACCAGTTTTGTCCAAAGTATTCTTTGCATAACTATATCCATTAATTTCATCATTTAAACAAATAAATTGGCCTAACTCTTGTAATAGAAGAAACTGTTAAAAAGACGGAATATTTCGATGTATTCAGTTAATTTAATGACAGGGTGTATACGCCCCGGGAGATCCGGGAAGAAACCAGGAATTTTTTCATCCGGGAGAAAACCCGGAAAAATCTGGAAATTTTTTAGAATTACGGGAATTTTTCATTGTTTTAGTTTTCAGTTAAATTTTTGTGATTTTGGCTGCTAAGATCCAATACTCTAACAAAGAATATTACTGTATGAAGCAGAATAATACTGCAGCAACAAAACATGAACGAGAGACAAAAAACGAAAGTAAAACTTAAGTCACAAAGGAAATGCACCATATGCAACAACGTAACACAGTGCTCATACAAGCGTCCGCCAACAGCAAAGTGTGTCAAAGCCTTTATGAAGACCATGCAATGCTTCTTAACAACAAATTGCTTCCGATGAGCATGGCGTGACAGCTGTTTACAGTAGATTCGTTTTAATACAAGATCTCAATGTTTTACACATACAAACATACGGGCTTCCTGCGTCATCGTAGCTGCGCAAGCGCAATGACGCCTGTTATCTGGCGCTCTCTGGCAACTGCTGAAACGAATCAATTTCTAACAGGTCAGGGGAAAATATTGCGAATGGTGTCTTGAAAAGCTTTACTTTCAAAGTAAATTTCCTTGTATGCAAGATGAATTATGTGCGAGAATGTACGACGAATTTCTTAAATCACAGAGCGTTTGACTCTCATTTAAAAAACAGCTCTTTGTGGACGACCCTCTAGAAGAATTTCGAGCCCAGAAGATCAGACATTTACGTCGTTATTAAAAATGTTACTGGCACATTTATGTGATGTATCTTAAAGTCAAAAAAGATCAATGTTATATGTGGAAGCTTAGCTTCTCTTGCACCTTATTAATCTTCCAGACCAATATTATATGTGAAAGCTTTGCTTTTCTTGTAGCAGCAATACGTCTATTAACTTAAATCATTACCTTTTCTTATTTGTTTGTTCACCCTATTTAAGAGTGATCTTGCTATTGGCTTACTACATCACGTGTCCTATGCTGTCATTAGCTGGCGAGATCATGTGACATGAGCTGTGACTGGCTTACAAAAGGGCGTCACAATCTCGATTTCAATGCTTCGGAAAGTAACATGCGGTGTTTGATGGAATTGAAATTTATACCTTCATAACACGAAAATTTGCAGCGTACATGTTGCTGCACATCAAAGATCTTTCCAAAACATGTTTTTTTCCCCTGAGTTTCATTTTCTAAAGTGCCGGGAAATTCTACTTCTGTGTATAAAACCATAAGTTTTACAGAGCCGTGGAAAAGTTTACTGTCACTTAACACAGAATAAATGTATTTTCACTCAGGAGAAAGTGTATTTTCAACCAGGAAATCCGGGAAAAATCCAGGAATTTTTTTCCTTCTCCATGTATACACCACATCGAGTATAGATTTAAGTGTCAGGAAGTCGTTTCTGTAAGTATTTGTATGGAGTGTAGCCATGTATGGAAGTGAAACATGGACAATAAATAGTTTGGACAAGAAGAGAATAGAAGCTTTCGAAATGTGGTGCTACAGAAGAATGCTGAAGATTAGATGGGTAAATCACATAACTAATGAGGAGGTATTGAATAGAATTGGGGAGAAGAGGAGTTTGTGGCACAACTTGACAAAAAGAAGGGACCGATTGGTAGGACATGTTCTGAGGCATCAAGGGATCACAAATTTAGCATTGGAGGGCAGCGTGGAGGGTAAAAATCGTAGAGGGAGACCAAGAGATGAAAACACTAAGCAGATTCAGAAGGGCGTAGGTTGCAGTAAGTACTGGGAGATGAAGAAGCTTGCACAGGATAGAGTAGCATGGAGAGCTGCATCAAACCAGTCTCAGGACTGAAGACCACAACAACAACAACAATAACAATGTATACACCCTGAATGAGTTAATTTTTAATTGTAATTTCTGAAAAGTAAACATCAAACAATGTGCAGTTCCAGTGCCTATTATTATGATTATAAATATAAGGGCCCGATTTTTGGTTACGAGACAGTCAGTATACGGCCGAATTTCAGACAAGGAGCCTGCATTGGTTAGATCAACAACAATACATCCTCTTTACCATGACGTGTGTAATTGGCCGTGTGCTAAAATAAAGACAATGTCTGTTCAATACTTACCATAATATGCGGCAAGAACTGTGTGGTTAGTTTTTACTGCTTGTAGATGTTCAACAGTAAACTGTTGTAGCAGTATGTTGATGTTGGCCTGCAAACTTTTAATGAGGCTCCCTCCGCCGTCCATCTAATGTCCCATCTGCACCTAGCTGTGCACCCTCTCCCCACCACATCCCTGCATTCTGCCACAAGTAACCCCTTACCATACCTGACACCATTTCTGTCTGACGCCGCTAGGCACGCGCTGATCGCGTATATTTTGGTATGTGCGTGCTCAGCAGCTCAGTCGGCCTCCATCCGTGACTGGGAATGTCACTGCGCATTTGGTTTTTTCGGTATTGAAATTTGAAATGTGTGCAGCAATTGAAAATCCCACCAGTTGTGAGGTGTGGTCTGTGATACAGTTTTTGTTGGCAAAAAACCTAGAACCTATAGAAATTTCATCAGTTTACCTTCCATTGGGAAATGGGTGCACTCAGTGACTGTTATGTGATTTATAAATTATAGAGCACAGCAATCAGTCCACCCCCCCCCCCCCCCCCCTCCTCTCTCTCTCTCTCTCTCTCTCTCTCTCTCTCTCTAGGTTTTATTACGCAAATCCAAATTTCGGCTAGTGCCTAGCCATTATCAATGATGATTTGTGTAATAAAACCTACGAAAAAAGGATGACTGATTGCTGTGCTCTGTAATCTATAGAAATTTATTGTGAACTGTGCAAAGTGTATGGAAACAACGTAATGAGTGAGTGTTCCATCCAGAAGCGGTGCATTTGGTTAAAAAATGGCTGAACCCATGCAATGTTCATCGTGAAGAGAAAAGTGGACACGTGAGCTTTGTGACTGACGATCTTGTTGCTAAAGTTGATGAAACGATTCGTGAAAACCGTCGCTTCATAATAATGGAGCTTTCGCTTTGTTTTCCACTAGTTTCACGGACTTTGTTGTTCGAAATTGTCACTCAAAAGCTAGGCTACCACAAATTTTGTGCACGATTGGTGCCCAAAATGCTTACAGAGCACCACAGAGAACAGCGAATGGGGGCAACATTGACTTTTCTGGAGGCCTACCACAAACATGGTGTTCATTACTGGGTCAAATGGTAACCAGTGATGAGACTTGGATGAAACATGTCAATTGCGAGACAAAATTACAGTCCATGGAGTGGGGGCACACAAGGTCCCCTCAAAAACCAAGAAAATGTTTGCAAACTGTGTCAGCAAGGAAGTTGATGGCGACATTGTTTTGGGATATGCAAAGTGTGCTTCTTATTGATTTTCTCGAATGTGGAGTAACCATAAATTCTGCCCAGTACTGTCAAACCTTGCACAACCTTAGAAGAGCAGTTCAAAATAAATGTCGAGGAAAGCTTGATGTCCAAAATTTTGTTTTTGCACAACAATGCTCGACCTCACGCAGCAAACCACACTAAAGAACTCATTAATTCATTCAAATGGGATATTTTCCCTCATCCACCCTGCAGCCCTGATCTTGCACCAAGCAACATCCACTTGTTTCCCAAGATGAAGAACTGGCTTGCACCGCAGCACTTTGATGACAACGCAGAACTCCAGGTGGGTGTGACGCACTGCCTCAAGTCTCAGGTGGCAGAATTTTACAACAAAGGTCTTTCGAAGCTTGTCCACTGCTATGATAAGTGCCTCAATGTGTTTGAAGACTATGTGGAAAAGTAGTATGTCAGTCGCTCTTTCAGATTTTTATAATAAAATGTATTTCTTATACTTTGTTTTTCTTTTTAAATGCCAAAACATTCCGTACTTTCTGAATAGCCCTCGTAATTACGTGGCTGATGTTAGCACTGCTGTCCTGTAACAGACTAACATGTATAGTAGATTGTATCAAGTAGCCTGTGTTACAGGTCGCATGAATATTTCACATTTAATTAATCATACTATATTGCCATTATCTTCCTTACAATATTTTAATAAAATTCTTAGGTGCTTCATGTATGTCACTGCAACTATTGGAATATGAAACAATCACTGACGTAAATGTGTCCAGTTGCTATTAACAAGAGAGTAAATTCTAGCCTTTCTTCATGTTATGTTAGTCATCTGTGTAATGAGTGTTCTGCTTTTAAATTCCTCTGCAATTGTATGAGAATCCAGCAAAAAGTATCAGCCGACATATATACAAAGTTTTGGACTAATGCGAAGAAAATCTGGAATTGCAATTTAGTTTCAAGTACACTATGTATGTGTACGTACAAATTGAGAAACCTAAACTCTTCCTTTCCTATGCCATTGTACTTATGTCCTTAAATAAGCCACTCACCATATAAAATAGTCCTCTCGTAGTTCAAAGTTTTGTGTTGTGGCTCTAACTGTGTGGTGTTGTATCTTGTGTGCTAATTATTAGCACCATAAAAGTAATAACATAGCATTCATAAGCTATGAAATTGTTCGCAGATTCTCGTTCACTTATGATTACTTCCATTTGCTCCTTTGTAATGTGATACAGGGGGCAAGTAGTGGAGAGGCTGATCTTGAACATCAGCTACCGTATGCATTGGAGGAAAGTGACATACTTCAGTTCTGCCACATGTCTGTGTGCTCCCCTTGCTCGTTGACACTACACTGTCGAACATAGAATTCTGCAGACCAGGATGGAAAAGTGATTTTAGTGTTCCTGGAAACTATGTGATCTCCAAACAGATGTTATACTACTGCTATAGACTGGCACTGAACTAGGTCCTTATGAAACAGGTGTGCTGAATCCCAAAATTTAGTTATGTATGGAGTCTTGGAGCCAGAAATGGCTGTACCATGTTGACATAATGTTCAGTAATCACAGTGACGGCAGTGCCTCATTCATCGTTAAAAACAAGGACCTTTTACCTTACAATATGACACTGCAACCCATAATGGTTGTTTTCGTATTGTGTAATGTAAGTCGGTGAAGATGCGCGGGGTTTCCTTGAGCCTAGTGATAGAAGTCCAGCTTTTCCATGTAACCACTGAAGTGAATTGAAAAAAGCTTGGTCATTGGACATCCAGACATATTGAATTACAGACTTGATGGAACAATTGTTTGTACCATGTAAAGTTCTTACGGATAAAATTAAAGCGAATGGATTATTCTTTGAGCATGCTAATGCCAGAACTACACAGACTATGCAAGTTTTCAAACTGAATGAATATGAGTCTTTTCGATGGCAGGCGTACATGCAGACCGTTTGGTGCCAATAGCTGTTTCTTCTGAGCTATTCTTGACCCTTCAAACTTCCAAATTCACATTGCAATTGTGCATTATGGCAGAACATCACACACACAAAAACTCACACTCACACACACACACACACACACACACACACACACACACACACACACCCACCTCATCCTCACCCCTCACCCTCCATGTAATGTGCTAAAGTTGTCTTAGAGCATTGCCACACTACTCATGTCTGTTACAAATGTATCATCTACTTTACTGCACAACAGAGGAGCTGGGGAAATGGGAAGACTATTGACTTATCACCACATCTCTGTAGTGTATTGTAGACAATTACAGCTTTGTTAAAGATCTGAGGAATTTATTTTCTTCACAGAAATTTGCAAACAAAAAAAAAAAAATTTGTGTCATTAGATGAAATGGTATGTTTATTGATATGCCATGCATCATTGCTGGCTGGGTCCAGCTGAGTACGTTTGCCTCTTCCCTACTCCCTCGTTACTACTACTTCCCCCCTTTCTACCACTCCCCTCAACTTACAGTAAGTGCTGCCACCACTTCTTGCTGCTTGCCTAGCAGCTGCTGACGAGAGGCAGGGAAGCATGAGGAGTGGTTTTTTGGATCTGATTCTCAGAGACTGTAGACACAGCGGAAGGAGACGGTGATCATGTGTGCATCAGTGCCCGAGTGATTGTGTGAATGTGTATGTGCTCTCTTTCTGACAAAAGCTGTGGATGAAAATTTAATTGTGATATCGTGATTGCCTTTTCTATGTGCCTGTCTGCGGCTCAGCAATCATCTTTACTGTGAGTTGTTACCTATCCTCACTATTATTGATTCTCGCAGTATTTGAACAAGTTATCTGTTGCATGGATTGATCACTGTGGTCTCATTTGATCAACATTCTGTCTGTGGCTTGTGAATAACCGGCCACACCAATGGATTTCTGTGACCGGCCAAAACTGCAGGCCATTCTGCAGGTATCTGTAATGGATCGGGCCTGCCAATCTGAAGCCATTCAGTCCCACTAATGTGCAGGCCCTGCCGGTCAGATCTAGTCGCACCGATCTCTCTCAGGCCAAGTCTGTCTGTGTGTGTGTGGCGTATAGAAAGTATGGATGACAAGAAGAGAATTCTCAGTCGCTGGTGGTTTCTATTCTATGTACTAATATATTTCTCAAAAGAAAAATCATACAATACCTGTAAAATAATATATATAACACAGCGGGCACTAACGGACAGTAACAAACATAGTAGAACAAACATTTCATTGGCGATCAGCTACAGTGTTGGTTTACACAATTCTTCCACACCATGTACACTTCTTCCAAGAGGCCTACTTTTTTCTGAGGTTACTTCTCAAATCAGTGAAGATATTTTAAATCTGTCTTGCGAACTCCAAAGAAATGCTTATCTTGTCACCAAATGTGCTTTGTTTTATTGAAATAAAATAACATCAGTGGTTATAATGAAACAATTACACCATTTAGCTTGCTTCCTCCATCTAACAATAGTTCATTATAAAAGATGTTGATGTTAGTACTTAAGATTTTTGCTCGCGCCAGGAAACACCATCTGCTTGCAAGTCTTTTTTAGATATTTCCTCATTTGCACCATTGTTTCTTGTGCCATAGCTGCAAAGACAGATTGTCAACTTACGTCTTAAATTGCCCTTGAGATCTCAAAATTTGTGAGGGAAAAATGCTAAAGCTTATCTGGAAATTAGGGAAATATCAGGGAATTTCACTTGGGGAAACTTGTGGCAACCCTCATTAGGTCAGCATAAAATGAATATGTTCTACAACAAAAAGATTTTAAGACCTGAAGATAAAAAAGGTGATCTTGGATGGTTTTTAATGTTTTATTTTTTTCATATCCTTATCTCTCTCTCTCTCTCTAATTCCAGTGTATTCCAACACATTACTGTTATCATCAGCTCAAACTTTCTGGAATAATGTTAATTTCTTTCTAGCTTTGTGTCTATTTGTGCTCTGCATGCAGAGAACCTACAGTCACTTGCAACTCAAAAATGGTTGGGACCGTCACATTCAATGTATGAGATTCTCAAAATTTTTATTAGTGCCAACTTTTAAATTTTTTCACAGCCGTAATTATGATTCTTGGAAATTTTTTCAGCTGTGGTACACTGGGTATTGTTTAATCTTTTTCATTATACTTAACACCGTGCTATATTGTCTCCACTACAAAATTACAAAGAAGGTGTAACTTTAATTGCAATTGCAGTTCCATCACAACTGGCTGGCAGATTTAGCATGGCACACTTGACCAAAGATTACGAGGATGAAATGCATTGTGGTGAACAGATCACAATCTTACACTTGCCTTTCATCACCAACACTTCTTTTCTGTGAAATCAAGAAATGCATCTGGTGATCATATAGCAGTTAATTACAGATAGCTTTTATTAATGTACTCATCTACATAAATTAATGTTTGCACAGAATTTTTGTGTTTTACAACTGACAGTGTCATAATGATATTCATAAGGAAATAATGAATGCAATACAAGAAATTAGTGACATTCTGGTCACAGTGACCTGCAAAATCGTTGACCTCTTCTGCAAAAGGCTCTGACTGTGTACCTTTTGTAACATCTAGGACTTGAGCAATGTACTCATATTCTTTGATGGAAGTTTTTCATTGTAATATGCTTTTTAAATAAACAATTCTCATGAGAGAGTTTATATATTTACAAACTTTTCAATATGCTAGCACTAACTGTCTAAAGCCATCAAAGATTCAGTTTTGTCAGGGAATATTCAAGTCATGGGGTAATTCATTGTTCACAGTTCTCGTGTATGTGTTGTACCCTAACTAGTTTGTTTTCATTTACAGGCAAATACCAGTAAATGTGTACGGATTTATCTGACTGTATGCCTAGTTTGCCAAACTTTGGTGGATCCACCAAAGGATGATGCCAAGATAACAAGGGATAACATTACATGTAAAGTAACTTACTGTTCAGTAGGTAAGCATCAACACTGAGTGGCTTTCTACTTTGAATAATTAAATTTGAAAGTATGTAAAAATTGTGGTAAGTTAATTATATTGAATAAGAAAATATTTATAAAAGAGAGATTTAATAGTGATAGCAATGGTGGGCAGAGAAACTTCCGTCTTCAGCTCTTCTGTCTGCATACTGTCAGTGATTGCTTCTGTAATCTTTATAGTACAGTGGTCTCATCTTAAATAATAGTGAAAGGACCTCATAATTGTCTCATACCAACAGTAGACTGGAACTAATAGGGAACAGCAGCATTGCAACACTTGGTCGGACATATTTTTCAGAGATCATACAGGAGAAGAGTTTCATGAAAATAACAAGAATGATTCGCCCCAGGGGGCTCGTCACTCTTTGGCGGGTTCGTGCTTGGCTACCACGGGCCCCCAGCCTCTGCAGCACTTTTGCCCTTACACGCTGCATGTCTATCCTCTAGCTATTGTTGTTCCCCTCTCTTGGGAAACATGTCTGTGGTATTATTGGGAATGTTCTTCATTCTGTTGCTGACATGCGAACAGTCTATACTTTATTTTTGGCTCCCTTTTCCTTTTTTTTGTTTCCCTTCTCCTCTCGTTCCTCCACTTCTGTGTTCGAGGACCCTCTTTTTTCTTATTCCTCGCTGTACGCTCCTGAAGGCCGCGTAACAGGTGACTGTGTAACGCGTAATTCCCAGCACTGGGTCGGTAGGTAGGGTTCGCACATATTCCCTGGTACAGGCCAGGCCCAGAGAGGGGTGACTGCCTGAGCTGTAACCATCCCAAATTGTCGGTTGGCCCCTCCGTCAGGTGTTCAGGAGGTGTGACCTGAGGTCAATCACCTAAGGCGGGTGTGCCCCCTTGTGAAGGGGTCCCCCAGTTGGAAGAAGTTCACCAACGGAGATGATGGCAGTCATGGGGGATTTCCTTGCTATGAGTCAATCATCTTTCCACTCAACGTCTGCAAAACGTAAACGTTATGAGGCTAATGATTCAGAGATCCTTCTCACTGCACCACAGTTCCTTGTGGTCTCACATACTGAAGACGGTCAGTCCTTCACCACGATCAATCCGTTTTTTATCCAGAAAGGTGTTGATGCAATTGCTGGCCCTGTGAAATCCTGCTCCCGTATACAGAATGACACTCTTCTTTTGGAGACAGCTTCTGACTCTCAAACACAACTGCTTGCTGACTCGCTTCTCCACAGTTATCATGTTCGTGTCGAGGCACATAGAACTTTGAATTCTTTCGGTGGTGTAATTTGCACCAGGCTACTTGATGGTCTAACTGAGGCTGAAATACAGTCTTACTTCTCTGATCAGAGTGTCATTGCTGTCCATCGTGTAATGAAGAAGGTCGATTCCTCCTTGGTGCCCACTCGCACTCTTTTCCTCATCTTTGGCAGGGTGGTGCTGCCATCCAAGATCAGAGCAAGCTATAAAATTATCACAGTCTGGCCATACATTCCGAATCTGATGCCCTGTCACCAGTGTCATTGATTCAACCACACTCGAACATCTTGTTGACACCCAGCCAAATGCGTAACCTGTGGCAGGGATGCACGAGGGCAAATGTCTGCTTCCTTCTCCCCACTGTATCAACTGCAATGGCGGCCATATCGCCTCCTCTCGGGATTGTCCCGTTTATCTAGATGAGTGGGCCATTCAAGAGATACGGGTAAAGGAAAAAGTGCCTTACCCAGTAGCTCACAAGTTACTGGCTAGTCACAAACCTTGTGTTCTTGTGTCTGGCATCTATAGTTCTGTTCTTGTTACCACTCGCTCCTTGAAGGACATTCCCCAATTTCTGTCTTGACAGCGGCTGATGATGTCATCGTGGACCCTACTGCTATCTCTAACACCTTGGGCCACCATTTTGCTGAAGTTTCGAGCTCTTCCCACTATCACCCTGCCTTCATCCATCAGAAACGAGTGAAGGAGATTCAGATGATACCCTTCTCTTCTCAGAACCATGAGTGCTACAATGCTTCCTTTACTATGAGGGAGCTAGATCATGCTCTCAGTTCATCCCGATCCTCTGCCCCAGGGCTAGACGCCATCCACATTCAGATGATGCAGCACCTCTCTCTTGCAGCCTTCCCAATTGTGTTTTCTGCTCAGACTCACTCAGCGCCCACCAAAGTCTCTGTGCGCTGTACACTGTTCATCCCTTAGTGCAGCGGGCCCAGGAAAACTGTTACTCGCTCACTCTTGGTGGAGCCAATGGCATGTTTCTGTGGGTCTCTGGTCATGTTGGTCTGCCAGGAAACGAGGCTGCAGTCCTCGTACCTCAGCCCACGACTACCTATATTCCCTCTGATGATCTCTGTGTTGCTGTATGTCAGGAGGTGGTGGTCCTTCCTTCACAGGAATAACTTTCAACTTATTAAGCCTCTCCTGGCTTCTTGGACGACCTCCTCTCGACCGCCCCATCGGGAGGAGATTATTTTAACTCAGCTGTGTATTGGGCACTGCCTTTTTAGCCATCATCATTTGCTCAGTGGCACTACCCCACCTCTTTGTACGCATTGAGCCCAAATTTTCAGTGTCTGCCACTTCCTACTGGAATGCCCCCCCCCTTTTTTTTTTTTTTTTTTTTTTTTTTTATGTTCCATCTTGGCTTTGCCTTGTAATTTATCCGTTGTTTTAGTGAATGAGGCGCGGGCTGTCTACCGCTTTTTACTTTTTATCCACCGAAGCAGTAAGGCGAAGGCCATTTAATTTTTAGTTACGGACTTCCACTTTTGTATGTATTGTGTTTTTTAGCCCTCTTTCTACATGCCTCTTTTTAGCTGTCTCCTATTCTATCCGTTGGGACTGACGTATCGTTGTTTCCTTCCTCTCTGTGTTTGTGTTCTATAGTTTTGACTCGAGCGCGTATGACCCCAGTTGTTTTATGCGCCCTAAAACAAAATGAAACAAACAAGAATTATTCATTTCTTCAGTTGGGCTGAGCTGAGAAAAGTCCATCATGTTCTTTGATTGTGAAGATTGTTGCCAATGATTTTAGACTGTTATATCAAATGAAATATTAAAAAGGACAAATTTTAGTTTCTGACCTCCACTGCTGGATGGTAGAGTGCATGCAGAAAATAACATGGTCAGTAGATGAGCAGTCAACAACGCAGGTGTGGGGAGAGTGGTAGTGGTGGGGGTTGCGTGCAGGTGTTGCAGGGAAAATGCCAAGCACTAGACTTCTAAACTGAAGCCTACACTGACATTTTGTGTAAATAGTAAATACCTCCCTCCATGAACCATGGACCTTGCCGTTGGTGGGGAGGCTTGCGTGCCTCAGCGATACAGATAGCTGTACCGTAGGTGCAACCACAACGGAGGGGTATCTGTTGAGAGGCCAGACAAACGTGTGGTTCCTGAAGAGGGGCAGCAGCCTTTTCAGTAGTTGCAAGGGCAACAGTCTGGATGATTGACTGATCTGGCCCTGTAACACTAACCAAAACGGCCTTGCTGTTGTGGTACTGCGAACGGCTGAAAGCAAGGGGAAACTACGGCCGTAATTTTTCCCGAGGGCATGCAGCTTTACTGTATGATTAAATGATGATGGCGTCCTCTTTGATAAAATATTCCGGAGGTAAAATAGTCCCCCATTCGGATCTCTGGGCGGGAATTACTCAAGAGGACATAGTTATCAGGAGAAAGAAAACTGGCGTTCTACGGATCGGAGTGTGGAATGTCAGATCCCTTAATCGGGCAGGTAGGTTAGAAAATTTAAAAAGGGAAATGGATAGGTTCAAGTTAGATATAGTAGGAATTAGTGAAGTTCGGTGGCAGGAGGAACAAGACTTTTGGTCAGGTGAATACAGGGTTATAAATACAAAATCAAATAGGGGTAATGCAGAAGTAGGTTTAATAATGAATAAAAAAATAGAAGTGCAGGTAAGCTACTACAAACAGCATAGTGAACGCATTATTGTGGCCAAGATAGACATGAAGCCCACGCCTACTACAGTAGTACAAGTTTATATGCCAACTAGCTCTGCAGATGATGAAGAAATTGATGAAATGTATGATGAGATAAAAGAAGTTATTCAGGTAGTGAAGGGAGACGAAATTTTAATAGTCATGGGTGACTGGAATTCGACAGTAGGAAAAGGAAGAGAATTAAATGTAGTAGGTCAATATGGATTGGGGCTAAGAAATGAAAGAGGAAGCCACCTGGTAGAATTTTGCACAGAGCATAATTAATCATAGCTAACACTTGGTTCAAGAATCATGAAAGAAGGTTGTATACATGGAAGAACCCTGGAGATACTAGAAGGTTTCAGATAGATTATATAATGGTAAGACAGAGATTTAGGAACCAGGTTTTAAATTGTAAGACATTTCCACGGGCAGATGTGGACTCTGACCACAATCTATTGGTTATGAACTGTAGATTAAAACTGAAGAAACTGCAAAAAGGTGGGAATTTAAGGAATTGGGAACTGGATAAACTGAAAGAACCAGAGGTTGTACAGTGTTTCAGGGAGAGCATAAGGGAAGAATTGACAGGAATGGGGGAAAGAAATACAGTAGAAGAAGAATGGGTAGCTTTGAGGAATGAAATAGTGAAGGCCGCAGAGGATCAAGTAGGTAAAAAGATGAGGGCTAGTAGAAAACCTTGGGTAACAGAAGAGATACTGAATTTAATTGGTGAAAGGAGAAAATACAAAAATGCCGTAAGTGAAGCAGGCAAAAAGGAATACAAACGTCTCAAAAATCAGATCGACAGGAAGTGCAAAATGGCTAAGCAGAGATGGCTAGAGGACAAATGTAAGGATGTAGAGGCTTATCTAACGAGGGGTAAGATAGATACTGCCTACAGGAAAATTGAAGAGACGTTTGGAGAAAAAGAGAACCACTTGCATGAATATTGAGAACTCAGATGGAAACCCAGTTCTAAGCAAAGAAGGGAAAACAGAAAGATGGAAGGAGTATAGAGGTTCTATACAGGGGTGATGTTCTTGAGGACAATATTATGGAAATGGAAGAGGATGTAGATGAAGATGGAATGGGAGATATGATACTGTGTGAAGAGTTTGACAGAGCACTGAAAGACCTAAGTCGAAAGAAGGCCCCGGGAGTAGACAACATTCCATTAGAACTACTGACAGCCTTGGGAGAGTCAGTCCTGACAAAACTCTACCATCTCGTGAGCAAGATGTATGAGACAGGTGAAACTCCCTCAGACTTCAAGAAGAATATTATAATTCCAATCCCAAAGAAAGCAGGTGTTGACAAATGTGAAAATTACCGAACTATCAGTTTAATAAGTCACAGCTGTAAAATACTAACGCGAATTCCTTACAGACGAATGGAAAAACTGGTAGAAGCCGACCTCGGGGAAGATCAGTTTGGATTCTGCAGAAACGTTGGAACACGTGAGGCAGTGCTGACCCTACGACTTATCTTAGAGGAAAGATTAAGGGAAGGCAAACCTACGTTTCTAGCATTTGTAGACTTACAGAAAGCTTTTGACAATGTTGGCTGGAATACTCTCTTTCAAATTCTGAAGGTGGCAGGGGTAAAACACGGGGAGAGAAAGGCTATTTACAATTTGTACAGAAACCAGATGGCAGTTATAAGAGTCGAGGGGCATGAAAGGGAAGCAGTTGTTGGGAAGGGAGTAAGACAGGGTTGTAGCCTCTCCCCGATGCTATTCGGTCTGTATATTGAGCAAGCAGTAAAGGAAACAAAGTAAAAGTTCGGAGTAGGTATTAAAATCCATGGAGAAGAAATAAAATCTTTTGAGGTTCGCCGATGACATTGTAATTCTGTCAGAGACAGCAAAGGACTTGGAAGAGCAGTTGAACGGAATGGACAGTGGCTTGAAAGGTGGGTATAAGACAAACATCAACAAAAGCAAAACGAGGATAATGTAATGTAGTCGAATTAAGTCGGGTGATGCTGATGGAATTAGATTAGGAAATGAGACACTTAAAGTAGTAAATGAGGTTTGCTATTTGGGGAGCAAAATAACTGATGATGGTCGAAGTAGAGAGGATATAAACTGGCAGTGGCAAGGAAAGTGTTTCTGAAGAAGAAAAATTTGTTAACATCGAGTATAGATTTAAATGTCAGGAAGTCATTTCTGAAAGTATTTGTATGGAGTGTAGCCATATATGGAAGTGAAACATGGACGATAAATAGTTTGGACAAGAAGAGAATAGAAGCTGTCAAAATGTGGTGCTACAGAAGAGTGCTGAAGTTTAGATGGGTAGATCACATAACTAACGAGGAGGTATTGAACAGAATTGGGGAGAAGAGGAGCTTGTGGCACAACTTGACTACAAGAAAGGATCGGTTTTGTAGTGCATGTTCTGAGGCAGCAAGGGATCACTAATTCAGTACTGGAGGGCAGTGTGGAGTGTAAAAATCGTAGAGGGAGACCAAGAGATGAATACACTAAGCAGATTCAGAAGGATGTATGTTGCAGTAAGCACTGGGAGATGAAGAAGCTTGCACAAGATAGAGTTGCATGGAGAGCTGCATCAAACAATTCTCAGGACTGAAGACCACAACAACAACCACTTCAAACAAAAAAGTGAAGCATTGAACATGTACCATGCATACCATATTAATTGTGATTCAGAATTTGAAGCACTTCCTGTTAGATACAAACTCATTTCACACTGGGTGATATGTAGCATGTGAAATGCAATATTGTTCTTGTAGAATATTTCTCTTGATCACATAATCAAAATGCTCCTCAAGGAGATGATGCAAACACCGATAACCGTGTTCTCTCCAGTATGATGAATTGTGAAATATGTTTAGACCATGGTTTTAAAAAATCATAAAAATCATCATCTCTACATTTATTACACAATGAGTAGTGGTTGTGTCAATATTTTCTACATTGTTTTATAGACAGTTTTATTCTAATGTGGTATTTTTGTCCTGTCCATATTCTTGAGACATTTCCAGTTCTTTATTGCAATAGATTGTACCAGTTTGGGCTTCTCTGAAGTCTCTTTCAGCATTTGTCTGGGTATTTTTTCCCTCTAATAGAGGTGCAGCTGCTTTCAATTACATCCACTGTCTGACCTTTTCTGACATTTTTGAGGTTGAAAACTTTCTGTGTACTGTTTACCTTTCCAGTAGAGGTTCGGTAATTAGAGACTACATGATAAAATCTTCACAGCCAACTGTTTCAGGCTTTGTGCTGCAGTAGTCTAAATTGTATGAATAAAAAGTTCATTAAACCATTATGATTTTTCACTCTTTATTTTACCTTCTTTACAAGCTCTTTAGATGATGATTTTGTGTCTATTAAAAAACCACTATTAACTTTTTGTTCTTGCAAACATTTATAAGATAGTTGAATAACTGTTGTGCTGTATTCCATAGTTTTGCTATGTCTTTAGTAGGCATTTTATAATTAGTTCCGAATACATACAATTTTGATTCAAACATTCACATGGATACCACTTTTGTTTTCGATTTATATCCAGTTATCATCTGGCAAAATTTGTTTATTACACATTTTACTTTCTCTTCACATTGTCAATTTACTGCAGTATGTTGTGTGGTCCATTTAACAACACTTGTCACTTAGTAGATTTCTTCATGTTATTGGACAGATTCTCTGCATAGTATTGTAATGTGTCTTACATATTCAATCCATTCTTAGTTTATGTAACTGATAAATTACTAGCCTGTAACTGGTAAATTACTAGCCCAGTCAAAAGCAGGTAGCAGAAACTTGGAAAATCCATATCAGTTTTTGAAGTATGTTTCCCATGCACTTGCAGTGATTTCTGAACTTGCTTTCAGTGGAAGTTATGTTATCTTATCAGTTGTCACAGTTGGCTTTCATGCTTTTGACTTTCAAATCATTTCTTAAAACTACTTAACTAAATATTGAGTTTCTTAAGAACTTGACTCGTGTACACCCAGTAAAGATCTGTTGAACCTTTCTCTCTGTGTGATCAGCCTACTACTTCAGAAACAATTATATATATTGTGGGTATTCTATTAAAAAGAGAAATGATCTGCCCCTACCAAAGAAAGTGCAATGTGTTCTATATATGTCAAAGTTTTAACATAATTTAGGCACTGCTTTAATGAACTGGAGATAAGATGAATGAATTGTTATTCCTGTAGTTCATCTGGCAGTTAATTTTGCCTCCACTGCTCAAGATTATTACATTACATTTTTATTGGTCCTTTTGATCATTTGTTGTACAAGGTATACAATGTGATATTGGACAAGTCATTGTGATTTACAGTACACGTTTTTAAATCATCAAGAATTTACATTGATTTAGGCTTAATATTATCACAACTGAAGGTTAAGCTTCCATACATTATATTTAACCTTGGCACTAAATTTTTATATTTCGAGATATTCATCTATACTGTAATAACATTTTTGCATTATGGACAGCAGTTTTAAATTTTGAAGTGTCATTTATTGTTTTAATGTTTGTAGGTAGCCTATTGTATTGTCTGTTTCCAGTTTGCAGTGGTCCATTCTGTTTTAGTGTTGTGTGTGCATGTTGAACATGTATGTCCTGCTTTCTCCTTGTGTTATACAGGTGGATACTTTGGTTGGTTGACACAAGATTGTTGCTATTGTCTAAGATTTTCCTTAAAAATGCAATTACTTGTAAATCTAGCTAACATTAATTTAGTAATGGAAAATCCAAATGGAATAATGTTAATATTATGAAAAGAATAGATTGCTACTCACCATGCAGTGGAGATGTTGAGTCGCAGAGAGGCACAACAAAAGGACTGCTAAACAAGTAATCTTTCAGCCAAGAGGCATTTGTCTGGATTACACACACACACACACACACACACACACACACAATGTTAAACAAGACAGCTTTCAGCCAAAAGGCTTTCTTCTGGAGTAGACAACACACACACACACACACACACACACACACACACACACACACACACACACACACACACACACCTTCTCAACTGGCTTCAGCAACCCGTGTGTGTGTGTGTGTGTGTGTGTGTGTGTGTGTGTGTGTGTGTGTGTGTGTGTGTGTATGTCTATAAGTCAACATCTCCACCGTATGATGAAATAGCAATCTATCCTCTTCATAATGTTAACATAAAAAACTGAGCTATCAGAGAACAAAAACCAGAAACCTCTCGAGACTACATTTTCTGGGAAGGCAGTGTCAAAGGTGACTGTAAATCATAATAAAATTAAAAATGAAAAACTCCTGCCAGATCAAAACTGTGTGCTGGATTAGGATTTGAACCCAGAACCTCGCTTTTAGTGAGTTCTGATCTTATTGAGTGAGCCATCCGAGTGTGACCTACAACTCTCCGTCACCTCTCCTACCTTCCCAACTTTGCAGAAGCTCTCCTCCATACCTTGCTGGACTGGCACTTCTGGAAGAAAGGGTATTGCAAAGAAGTGGATTAGCCATAGCCTAGAGGTCTTGGAAAGTGAATCTTTCTCTCTGCTGCAGAGTGCATCGTTTTGAAACTTCCCATCAGGTTAAAAGGGTGGTTGAACCTATACCCACATCTTTTGAGTGCAATGCTCTTACCAACTTAGCTAACCAGGCATAACTCAGCCTTCAAATGGCAAAATGCCTGGGTAAAGTCCTGATCCAGTATTTACCTTTGCTAGAAAGTGTCAAGTTAAGGGTATTGCAATGCGTAAAGAGAGTCATTCTAGAAGACAGACTTTTAGCTTGAATACGAAACAAATGGCAAATGTAAAACCTTACAGTGGAATAAGAAGTTGAATCTTTGCTCATTCAATCAAACTTGTTATTGATGTGTGACTCCATGCTTCAGTCATCTGGTATCTATCTCATGAGCCCTCTGTAACCTGTTCCCCACATGGAAGGAAGGCAGATTAATTTTCCTTTAACCTTGAGGTCATTAGACATGGAGATCAAGCTCTGGGTGGGAAGGATGCGGAAGGAAATCAACAGTGTCCTTTTCATAGAAACTGTTGTGTCATTTGCCTTACGTGAATTTTAGAAATCACACAAACCTAACTATGGAGGTCTTGGCAGGGACTTGTGTCTGTCCTGTTTAAAGCGAAATTAGTGTGCTAAGTACTGTTCGACTTTCCTCCGTACCCAGGTAGAAAAAGTATACCAGACGACAAGTTAATTGTGACTGTTACTTATTGCAGTAAATCTTTGATTCAGTATTTTATATGTATGTATAAAAACTTATTGCTGAGGCCAGTTGCCTGAAAGGGATGTGAATGCTCCTGACTAGAAGGAAATCTGCTTTCAAGTTGCAGTCTTGGCACAAATTTTCAATTTTCTCCTCAGGTGCCTATGGTAGTGAAATTAAGAGTATATTATTATTAAACTTCTTGGAAGATTAAAACTTTATAGTCAACCAGTACAAAAACTGGATGTGGTATGTTTACCTTATTCAGACAACAATTTGCCATCAAGCAGCCTGAACATGTCTGGTCTGGCTCAGAGCTACCCAGATCTTTCTCATGGGGGAATTTTAATAATCATCACATCTGCCACAGTCAATATGAAATACACATTCTAAGAAATATACTCCTTCTCCTCACTGTAACATTCTAAATTAGAACCTGTCTTAGTTTTTATTATTTCAGAAGTATTATGGTGTTAGAACAAAAACTTATGGACAAGCAAACATATCAGTGTTATGTACATAATTAAGAAAGATTATTCATTTCATTTAATGATGATATAATTCCACAAATTGTGCATTTGAAGAATACACATTCATAAAATTTGTTAGTTAGCTCCATAAGCTCTTTTTCTCATGATATGTTAATAAGATCCATAGTATATTTTTCATATACTATTGTTTTATTGCTCTGTTAATCAGATCCCAAGTAAATTTTTCATACACGCAGACATTCATTAGAATTTTAGTTATGTGTATGTTAAGTTTGATAGTTGACTTCAGTTTATTCTTTGACAGAAAATCCAGTGTGTACTCGATAATAGCTATTCCATATAACAGTATTAACTTTTGTGTTGGTAAACAGTGAATCCTGGAGGCTGGGCACCAGCATCAGTGCTGAGGGCTGTATACAAGCGGGAGTACCCAAAGTTCCTGAAACGTTTCACGTCGTATGTCGCCGATCAGTGCAAAGATAAACCTATCATGTTCTGAATGTGAAACCAACATAAAAAAGAAACAATATTTTGTTACGGTCTAGAGAGTTACATATTGTAAATGCATTATAGAAGTTTACATAAATATGTTACCTGCCATAAATATATTTTTTAAAATATCTTTTTTCTGCTTGTATTTTTCTCATGCTGTATAGACACTTTTTTTTTTTCATTTTGTATCCCGTGTTATTTAAAGAGATACATTTTTTCTGTCTGAGTTAATTGTGTTGTTAAAGAACTTATTGTATTTAATGTTACTGAGTCATTTGGATGGGCCATCGATTGGAAGAAATGAAATATTATGCTACTGTGCTGTTGCTGTACCTTGTGCCTTGCTTTCATGCTGTTTAATCTGTTGTGAACATTGATCTCTTCCATTTACTTCAGTTCTACTTACTCTGTGCTCTTTCGGGTGTATTAACTGAGAGATACCAAAGATGTCAATTTAAGCATTTACAGGTGTTTATTTTCCCCTTACTGATATCTACTTTTTTGAGACATCTCGCATTTATTAGTATATATTGTTAGATTTTTTTGCATAAGAACATAAAATTGTCACTTTCCACTTTATTTATTCCCTATCTTAAATTTCAAAAAAAGTTGTTGTCTGAGTGATTGTTGGTAAAAGTTACCTTAAAATGCACTTACATTTTCTGATTTGTTACTTTAGGCATTTGGCTCTGAAATATCCCATTGTGCACGCACATTAATTTATAATTGGGCATATTCTGTATTTATTAGTGTGTCATTATGTGAACTCACGTGGAAAATAACAGGTTGATTAATTTCAGGCAGACAGCTTGCACATACTTCTATGCCAACAAAATAAATTAAATTATGTTAAAAAAGGTGTAAAATATTTTTGCACAAGGGAAGTGTATAGTCTTCCATTTTGTGTATAAAGAATTGTAAACAAGTTAAATGGTACAGTTGTTTATATTACTTACTTTATGGAATTACTTGTATCTCGATGTACATAATTGCAATGAAAATTTATTGTAAATGCCATTATAGCAGGACTGTTGTAAGTGATTGTGGCATTTCCCAGGGCAGGTGATGTGTGATGGATGTAGTGGTTGCTACAACTTAAAATGACATTTGCTGAAGTGTTCTTCAGTTTGTTTCTAGAGTTTGGAAGATGTTTTTTGTGATTATAAGGTTGGTCTTGGATTGGCATTTGCCAATAAGACTGTCACGTTGTCTACATGTTGGTACAGATTTGCAACTAAGCTTTGTGGGTAAAGTTATTTTTGTATGCCATTTGGCAGTATTAAATGCATATGGTCTACTGACTGATGTAAATAATGTACGATGACATAATTAGATCTTTGCCGTGCTGAAACATACATATGTATAAATCTAGTCAGAATAATGTGAGGGACAGCACCTATTTTTTCCCATAATTGTTTATTCTTTGATGATTTTGTAGCATATTTCAGTGTTTGGATTAAATAAGTAGACACTTTAGTATCAAATCAACTTCATGCAATTTTTGCCAAATTATTCATTTATGTGTGGAAATCTTGCGATATTATGGAACAGTAATTGTTTTATGAAATGTGGGTTTTTTTCTTTTTTATAAAAAAGATATTTTTCTATTAAACAACTGTTTACTGAAGCTTTTAGTTTTTAAACAAATACTGCTGAATCAACTTTTTCATCATGTAGCACACACTGAGTCTGCTTTTGAACATTTAGCAAGCCTAATGCTGAAAACATTTTGTTACACTGAGAGAATCAACTGGAAAACAAACAATTAAGTCAGTGATCAGATTGATTACAAATGAAACTACTTCTTCTTCTTCTGCCCCCCTCCCCCTCACTTGCAGTGTTCTTTCGTGGGTATCAGGAGATACAAAAGTAGATTTTAATTGTTTCTTTATCCCTCTGTCATCTATTTCTATATCTACCATTTTCTCATCTGTACGACAATCTAGAGAGGGAACTACAGTGCAGTCTTCCTCCGTGAAACAGCTTTGGAAAAATACATTTAGTATTTCGGCCTTTAGTCTGTCATCCTCTGTTTCAGTACCATTTTGGTCACAGAGTGTCTGGACATTTTGTTTTGATCCACCTACTGCTTTGACATAAGGGATTGTGTGTCCATTCTGCAAGAGTCATGGAACCCTTTTTATATATATTATCAATCTCTCATACACACAGGGGGGGGGGGGGTTCCATAAAAATGCAATTTTTAATTTAATAACAAAAAATACAATTTATTTAAAAATTGGTAGTATTATTATATCAGTATGAAACACAAAGGCTGCGATTAAACGTGAAAGAAAATATCAGGCAAATGTCGTGGCTTCGTCTGCATGCTTCCACTCTACAGATAAAATTTTTGACAACTAGAGCAAAGTTCCTCTTGAATTTGACCCATGACACATCTAATTTCTGCCTTGAGTTAATGGATGGTTCATGGATTGTTCACATAAAACAAGATTTGACACACCCCTAAAAAAAAAAAAAAAAAAAAAAAAAAAAAAAAAAAAAAAAAAAAAAAAAAAAAAAAAAAAAAAAAAAAAAAAAATATCCACAGTGACAAATCACACAATCTAAGTGGACAGTTCTGGTCACCATTGTGAGAGGTGAGACGAGCAGGGAATCTTTCTCTCACCTAACTTTTTGTTTCAACAGCACTGTGGCAGGTTGTCCATCATGTTGAAATCACACATTCCACATTCAGTACTTGCAATTGTGGCCATAAAAACTGTGCAGTCATGTGGCAATAACAATGCCGAGTCAGTGTCACATCTGAGTAGTGAGGTGGGTATTTAGACTGGTGGCCTCTCAAATGCAAATCCAATGTCTTAATCGCTGTTCCAACACATTTATGCCATATTTACTCAGGAATTTATCTCAAGATCTGGTGTAGAACTCCAGTTTTACAGAATTCAGTGTTGCTGACTTGGCTCAAAAGCTAACTCAATGGTAAAGCTATAGAGAAACACAGAATTTACACTTAGGATGCCACTCTTTTTCTGACGATATTGAATCGAGGCAATAAGTCTTCAGTGATACACCACAACACCGAGGAGAGGAAAGGTTTAACAGTTAAACTTTTTTTTCATTAAGTAATTCAGCACAACAGCTGCTTAAAGAGTCTATCCTGAACTGTATTGAAATTATTCCTTGCCTGTTCCTTTCTAGAACTCAAGTTCTTCAAGCATTTCAGCTCTACATCTTCATTTACGTGTACTGTCTTTATTCGATTAGGTATATTTTTTGTTCAAAGAACCACAATAGAGAGATCCTCAAGGATATAAAAAATGTAATAAAACAAAAATACTTGTTTCCAAAAAGAGAGATGTTAATTATATTTTCATGTAAGGGTTAATAACAAACTTGTAATAAAAAATGTAGTTGTATTATACAGTGAGGTGCATAAGAGAATTCTTAGGCTCTTGCAGCCGTGCATCATGAGAGAAAATTGGTCTTCAGCAGTACATCACATTATTGCACTACAGATGTGCAAAAATTAGGTTTCGTGAATCACATAATTTGTTGTTGTTAATAATATGGACGTCAGTCGGTTGTATTAAGAAATTTGTCAGTGAAGTAGAGAGAGCTAGCCACCAATAAATCTTTTTGGCAGATAGTACACAGAACACTAGAATAATTTTCCCCACATCCTGGCCATTTCATGTATAGTACACAGGAAGAAAGACTGTATGTGCCATTCTGTATGAGCTGAAATTTCTTTAATTTTACAGGTACAACCATTATGCAAGACATGTTGGTTTCTCAACTCATGTGGGCTCTCAATTCTGAGTGTGTGGTAAACAGCACAATCTCAGACTAGAGTCTGTTGAAAAGCTGAAGATATGTCCATAATATTTTTTTCCCTGGGATTCACAACATTTACCAGGTTCCACGCAGAAAGGAATGTAGGCACTTAGTAAAGGTGATGAAGCAGTACCCTAGTTTTCCCCATCCACCTATCCTGAAGTACAGTAAGGCATCTTTGTTTGTCAGAGCAAAATATATTGTGAAGGCTAGTTGGGGAGAAATGGAAAGAATATTTTATTGTATGGGAATCAGTCGCCAGGCAGCATGTAGATTTGGAAGTGCAAGGATAGTCAGAGACTATATATGTACTACGTGTTGGTACCTATTGGGGGCGTACCTTGTGTCATGACTGGGGCTCTGCAGAAATTACGATATGAAATGAAGAGAGCCAGAAAACTCTACCAGAGAACAAAGAATCCGCTGTACAGATAAATATATGTAGATGACACTTAAAAGAAAGTACAGAGAATAAGCACAATAATAGGGACAAAATGTGGAAACTAATCCAGAAATGGGTTCCTGGGGAATAGCACATAAAGTAGTTGGTGATAAGATATGGTCATCGGCAATCTGTTTCTCACTAGAATGAAATTGAGGGACAGTAACAGAAAACAAGAAACAGCCAGTGCTCCTGCCAATGACAACACTGATTCTTGATAATGTAGGAGGAGGCAAGACTGAAGATATGCACAGTTTATGAGCATTGTTAAAAGTAAGCTATTTAAACAATAAGTTTATTTACCCCTAATGAGATCCCTCCTTCCTCTGCTCAACTTTTGGGAAATCTGTTACTCCAAACTTTCTCTGTATTTCATGAAGTCAAGTAGCAGGTTCTATATGTTAATGTGCTGCTTAAATACTGTACACACATTTTAAATTCTGATCTGATATATTCTTATACTAATATTTTTGCAATGTATTTGAGACTGAATGTACACGACTTAGTGATGAAGTATATCTGCAACCTTCCCACTTCTTTTACACGAGTCGACTTACATTGTAAATGTGCAGCCGATCTTCTTCGCTGGTTAGACGGCTGCTGGAATCTCTTATAACTTCTTCTCCGGAGAATGATGTTAGTTAAAGGAACATATAGGACTCTCTCTACTTGTGAAATAAATAGGTACGCAAAGAAATAGTTTTAGTTCACTCTCGTTATATTTCAACTTCCATAAAGAACAGCTTGTCATTTCTCACATAAATATTTGAGTTCTTGTAAGTCGCATATGTCGTCTCCCATTCGACACCGTTAAGTTACGTTTACAACGGAGCTGGTTTAACAATTACATCTCTATTACACAGATATCAGAAACATGTCTTGCCTCTAGCAAGTCCAAGTTAAGAATCTCTAAAAAGTCTTCTCAACTCAACTGTTCTTTTGTCACTAACAATAGTCACCATTACAAAACAGCACAGAGTAACACAGAAGTTCCTTGGTTCTTTCGTGTGCTTTCACTACGACTTCTGTGGATCGACCAACAGGTACTTGTTGGTGCCATTCAACCACCGTGTCTACAATCTTCTCGCGAAAACTTCAGACCTGCACACACAGACAGATAACGTGCACCTAAAATATCGTATGTTCGAGATGGTGGAAGGCCGAATTTACACAGAAATTCTCAAATCATCCCCCTCCCCCTCAGATCAAACATGCGATATTTTATACATTATCATTATGTACATTAATATCACACACAATAACAATTCACATACTAACAGTATACATGTCTTTTCTTTCAATAACCATGAATAAACTTTTGCTTACTATTTAGCTATTCTTTTCTAATTTTCTTTGATAATAAAATGTGAGCATTTCACTCAAGGTTTTAGTCATCTCTTTTAATATCTAGGAACCATGGGGGCTATATTTTCCTTTTTCTCTTTTTTCTGCTATCTTTACAATCGTAACCTCCAGGTGTTCATGACACATGAGTAATCTACTTGTTCTCACCTTTTTTACTACCTTTCCTAAGTATGTAGTCATTCATTGTCTGTTGTAGTTTAGTGGAACCCTTGGCTACATGAAAGTGTTCTTTTTGATACTCGTAAACTTACATAAAACGTAATAATGCTCTTTGTGCATAGAATTCATACCTTCCAGGATCATGGCGGCCGGAGTGGCCGAGCGGTTCTAGGCGTTACAGTCTGTAACCGTGCGACCGCTACGGTCGCAGGTTCGAATCCTGCCTCGGGCATGGATGTGTGTGATGTCCTTAGGTTAGTTAGGTTTATGTAGTTCTAAGTTCTAGGGGACTGATGACCTCAGATGTTAAGTCCCATAGTGCTCAGGGCCATTTGAACCATTTCCAGAATAATTCCTATAAAATGTGTGACTTCTATCACGATACTGTCCCCTTCTGCTAGGATCAGTACCTAACCTTGCCTGTGGGTTGACCATATGAGTGCACTTCCTCTTTCCCTTCTGGTAGGTAAGGCCCTTTATAAAACATTCCTATTTTTTAGGCCACAGGTCGTCCTATCTCCATGTAGGTACACCTGCCCTATATATTTAGCAAATGCGAGGTACGCCACCCTTATCCTTTCTGAGTGGGCCTCATGGTTCATTACCGCAGTATATGTTCCCATGTATACTATAATTAAGTATTTTCTGGTAAAGCTACAAATCTACTCTACACTTTGCATATACTTCTTAATACTTCATGTAATCCCTAGAGTCCTCAACTTCTATACTCTTAGTAGATACTACGTCTACCTGTAGTTTTCAAGTCCTACTATCCTACAGTTCATCAGAGTATTTATTAAACTGACATTCCTTAATGATTATCACAATTAATTCCTCTCTGGATTAAGTTCTCTTTCATTACTCACACCTCCTCCTTATATATACTCGATGTGAAATCATCACAGTTTTATATATATATGTGTGTGTGTGCGTTTTCCTGTGTACCTGGCCGTACTATCATTGCGACAGATTTCTAATATGTAATTTTAATGTTTGTGTTGAAATCTAATTTTGTGTGTATGCGGATGTGTGTTCGTGTAGTCTGATTCTTCAGCCTTCTTATCTGAAGATAAGATTTAGGTTATTAGAAACAACGGAAACTAGGAAGGACTTCTGCGATAAAAGTAGGTGCATATGGAAAGGGGAAAAATGGATAGGTCGTCAAATGAGAAGTAAGAAAGGAAATAAATAGAATGAAGATAGCCCCCAAAGAAAGGAAACTCTTCCCACCACCCTTCCCCAGGATCCCCACTTCGCAGGTACTTGAGCGAGACGCCAGAGGAGATTTGGTGTTACATTGTCTCGTACAGAACGGACATTTCCACCTTCACCCTTGAGGTCCCTGAAGGAAATCTTAACCACCTTACAGATATGGCAAATGAAGGATAAGGCACACTTGTTTGTGACGGTTGTTTGAAAGGTGTGGTGTGTGTGTTTTGTGTTAGTCATGATTTGTGTGTTCTCATTAACCATGCTTTTATCCATAATACCCACCCCTTTCAAAACTGATACAAACCCTCCCATCTACAGCACCTCTCATAAAAGTATAAAATATTCTGTAAAAAGTAGAAAATATATACTATAGTATCACAGTTGTTTAATTAGTCACCCAATATTATATCTTCAGCTAACTTAATATTTCCTTCAGTTCACCAAGAAAAATGTGCGTCGAGAAGTATTTTTGGAACTTTGGCCTGATTATATTACATTCAGTATGAGAATAGTATTCCAATGAATTCAGAAATTATTTTGAAAGCTATGTGCCAGGACTGGTTCTCCGTATTTGCACAGAAATGTGTGACAAATAAAGGGATTACCAGGCAGCTTTCAAGAAAACCAGTGTCGGTGTCATTGCAATGACACCTTATATCAATAGAACATACAAGAGTGATGACGTTGATTTCACCAAGACCTCTACACACGGGTTTGCAAAGAAACTGGTGAAGAGATTACATACAAAGACCATTTCAAGCAAAACATGTCCTAAATATGTGTGGAGACCACGCCGATCGAAACCGGGGGAGAGAAGAGTTGACGAGGCGGACTTAATATATCTTGTTCCTCCAGAGCTGTGCCAAATGACAGGGATCGGGGACAACATGTGTGCATATTTCCACCTCATGCTGCAGCCAAGCAAAGTTGGGTCTGAAAGGGCCTGGGGACTGGTAGGCGTGAATGCACTGTGAAAATATCTACCTCATGCGTGCTCTTGCAGGGCACATAAGAGTAGTACCAGAAGCATGTATGCACAAGCTTCTTTAGTTCCGTGAGAGATTATATAGGGAGTCAGAGGTTGTTAGTAGTCTAACTGAATGGAATAATGAAATCACCCACCAGGAACCATTGTGGCTGAGGGAATAGATAACAGAATAGTTTGACAGGAATTCGGTGCAGAACTATTATGGAAGAAACACCGAAAACAACTCGGGGTCCGACGGTTGTCACTCCGCCCGTTAACTCAGAATGTTAACGTCCCTGGGGGATATGTACAACTTTACATCTTTTACACTGTACTTCCCCTTCTCTGATCCAGTTGTAGGGCCTACTAAAAATAGTGTCTTAGGATGGGTTACCGTTTGTACCCGGTATGGTCCTTCATATTTTTGGAAAAATATTTTGTCTCTCTTTCTTCGTGGCAGAGCTTTGAAGATGATGTACTGGAACTAGGTCATTGACCTTTTACTGAGGTTCAACAGCTTTTTCATTATATTTACTTACTCTTTGTTGTGCTTTTTCAATTAAATTCTTAGAAACTAATTCCTGATTCAGTTCGTCGGTGACAGTTGGTTGTTTAGGCCAATTAACACATTTAATCAGAGGTTCTCCTACAAAGGTTCTGCCTATTACTTCTAAAGGTCTCAACCCAGTTTATAAATGTGGTAATTCATTTAGAATAAGTTCAAAGTCTTTAATTTTTGTTCCCCATAAGGTATGTCTTTCATGGCAGTGGGTACGGCATAGTTTTCCAATTTCCTTCATTACTCGTTCACACAGATTTGAGGATGGGTTATAGTTGGATATTAACACTTGATGAATACCTTCCCACACCGGAAATTCTTTAAATTCATTACTCAATAATTGCGGGCCATTATCCATAAGAAACTGTTTTGGTTTACCTACTTCCAGAAAGTATTGTTGCAAACAATGTATAACTGTCTGCATATTGGCTCTTTTGACTCAATATAGTGTAACACATTTTGTCCAACACTCTATGATGAACAAAATGTATGACACCCCTCCCTTTCCTCTTGGAACTGGTCCAAAAAAAATCTGCTGCTGTGAGATTGTGTAACGACTTAGGAATAGTCAGATACATTTGGTATTTCACTGGAGTATTAGGAATAATTAGATACATTTTGTATATCACAGGAGTATTAGAAATAATCAGATAGATTTTGTATTTCCCAGGAGTATTATTCTCTTTCACCTTCTGACAGATTTCATAAGTTCTAATCAAAGATGCTATCTTATACCCTAACTTCTTAAAATAATAGAATTTATTCATATGGGTTATACACTTTTTGATTCCAAAGTGCCCATATCCTGTATGAACATACCACAAAAGTGCATCTCCATTACCTTCGGAAACCATAAGCGCCAACGTTGCGATGCTACGCTGTCTCTCCAAAACGCATTACGACCTATAATTTTCCATTTTCCTACTTGATTAGGAGGTAAGGAATTCCGGATACACATAGAAAACAGTTCTGTAAAATAGTGATCTTGATGGATATTTTCTGTTGTTCTTTGAGCTATCTCTTGTACCCTAATGTTCAGATGTTCTACTGGCATAAAATTAATTGCATAATATTAATTGCCGGGTCCTTCCATATGTTTTAATTCTTCCATTCCTATGGGTAACATAGACAAAGCATCCAGTACAATATTCTCGGAACCTTTTACATATTGTATCCTATTATAATATTCCTGTAGGAAAAGCATCCATTGCATTAATCTACTGTGTAACAATTGACTACTCATTAGAAAGGATAGAGCTTGATGATCAGTATAATCATGGATTTCTGACCCCCATACCAGTGTTTGAAATATTTGGATACTCCATACAATTGTCAACAGTTCTTTTTCAGTAGCCATGTAATTTAATTCATGCTTATTTAAAGTACGGCTAGCAAAAGCTATGGTTCCGTGCTCTACTTTACTTAGAGCTCACTCTCCTTGGAAAAGTTCTGCAGCAATACTGTAACCAGATGTATCTTTTGAAATTTTAAATTGTTCACCCATAACCGGATGATGTAATATGGGTGATTCAACACGCACACTTTTGATGTTTTCAAACGCATCATTTGCCTCTTTATCCGAAATCCATGGTACTCCCTTCCTTAATAAACGTAAAATTTTTGGATCATTCAGTTCATGACCTCGTATGTACCGTTGATAGTATCCTGCCATTCCTATAAATTCTTTCAACTGTCTTATATTTCTAGGGTGTGGACATTCTTTAATAGCTTTTATGCGTTCAGGGTCTGGTCTAATTCTCTTGACCCCTGAAAACTTAAGCTCTTGGCGCGCAAAATATGATTTTGACAGCTTCACCATAATACCTTTCTCTTTAAATTTTTTTAGAGTCCTGTATAAGGTGAGACAATGTTCTTCTCAAGTAGCTGATATTATTAGGATAGCATCTACATATATTATCAAATCCCTTAATGAATCTCTCCCTAATGCCTCATCCAGCGCATGTAAAAATAGGATACAGAAATATTAAGTCCGAATAGCAGTACATTGAAATATGATTTACCATCAAACAGAAACGCTGTACACTTTTTGGATTCTGGGTGTAATTTTATTTGCCAATATCCGGCAGTCAGGTCCATTGTGCTTAAAAAACCGTGCTTTTTCAAATTCATATAACAGTTCGTCAATATTAATTGGTCTGTCTCTTTCTGTCTTTATACAATGTACGAGCGTCTAATGCTAATTGCACCCCACCTGTAGCTTTTTTCACCAAGACCAAAGGGTTATTCATGATGCAGGAGCTACGTTCTATTATATTGTTATCAATCGTTTTGTTGATTTCCTCCCTAACTGCTTCTTTCAAACTTACAGGTATTGGATACAGCTTACAGAAGAATGGAGTGTCATCTTTGATTTTGAATTTACAAATATAGCCACTGATGTTGATGGGACAATCGGAGAACACTGCTTCATACTCCATTAAAATTTTATATAAATATCACTTTTGTTGATCGGTTAATATTAGAGATTCGTTAACTTTGTCCTGTATGTCAATTCGATGTGTCACTTGATCTACATTGACACTCAGTTGTTTGTTTTACATATAGTTACTGTCCCTTTTACCAAAACATAGAAGATTTTTGTCAAAGTTCAAAATAACTTTAAACTGTAATAGCCAATCTAAACCAAACAATACATCCCTATTGATATTCTGTACTATTAATATAGGTAAGTGTTGTTTAGTCTGTCGTGAAGTAAAGAATAAGTTGGAGATTAGTGATACCTCACTCCCTGAATCTATAAACATGTTAACCTTTGAATTCTCCAAGATCCCTGCTATTATAGGTTGTGGTTATTGGTAGTCAAGCTTGGTTCTTCCAGTAGCAACTATTCCTTTGTAGGTATTTTGTGAGTAAAGTTAACATACTTTTATGGACTAAGGCCTCCTAGTGTATTTCCACGACCTGGGCTCCGGCCCTGGATCCAGATCGCACTATGTTTTCCTCATTATTAGTAATCACAGGTTGGTTTCTGATTTGAGATACTACATTACCACTTTGCGTTCTATTACTACTCGGTACAAATTTCTGCAAAGTTACTGGACCTAAATTCGAAGGTGAATGATTCGTCTGATAATTGTCGTTACCATTTTTTTCTGTTGCTCTGGTGTACTCTAGTTAGGTTACCTCATGCTTTTTTTAATTATTATCACTGTTCCTTTTGTAGTTCAGGCCATCACTTTGGTGTAAGTTTTCATTGCTGTCCTGCGGTCCTTATTTAATGCATCCAGTGCGTCCACAAAGGACAACAATTTTTCTACTGTTTTCCAACCATTACGTAACATATCTTTCCTCACATAAATGGGTAATCGTCTTATGAAAATTCTCACTAACCCTTCTTCTTCCATCAGCTTATCTAAGTACTTCGCCCATGCTAGATGCCAGTCGAAATACTTTCTCATAGTACCCCATGTATTATTGTAACATTTCAGGTCCCACAAATCTGATATTAATTTCTCTTGTGCCCTAGCAGACCAGTATTTCTCTTTAAATTTCTTCTGGAAGTCTTCCCAAGAAGAAGTTCTCAATATTTACAGTACCCCATTCTGAGGCTTCCCCTACAAGGTACCCCACAGCAAATTCAATCTTTTTTAGAATCCTCCCATTCCTTTGGCAAAGTCTGGTTGAATCTCTTAAAAAAATGAGTCAGATGTACCTCTCCATCCGGCTTACACTTAGGGAATTGCCTGGATAATACTGAATTGCCCCCCCCCCCCCCCCCATTGTAAATCAGTCACCATTTCACAAGTCAATACCACATTAGGAGAAGTCTTCTTTATCCTGGATAAGTTTAAATTCTTTCCAAAAATCATCTATATCCTTTCAGGTATCTGAAAGTTTGGAAGAAACAATAGGCGATATGTTCCTGGAGGTTACTCTCACGGCAACTTTTCGATTTATAATTTCCTCTACCTGTTCCTCCAAACTACTCACATTTATGATGTCTGAGTTCGCTAGTTTCTCTTTGAAGCTTCTCTCTACATTATCTACTCGTGTATTAACGCCTGCAGTTTACGATTGGATTATTGGCATTAACTTATCTTGCTTTTCAACACCCTCTTTCAAAGTATGCAATCCCTGCTTTACAGCATAAAACGTAACATTACACACATTTTCAAATGATCCTAACTTTTCATTGATTTCGGATTCTACCATATTACATTTTTCCTCAATATAAAATTCTAACTTTTTTGTCAAATCCCGAAAATTATCATTCTGTTTTTGGTTGAATTCAGTAAACATTTGATTTACATGAATGTTCAAAGAATTAGTTAGTTCATTTTTTGAATCTAATATCAGATTTTCAACTTTACTATTTATGGTATCAAATTCAGTCTTTAAAGCATCCATGCCTTCACATAGTTACTAAATTCTCTATTCTGTGTGTCAACTGTGGCATTTAATAAACCTACACTAAAAAAGTTCAATCATAGTTTATATCATTTCTTGCTAAGGTACTAAAGTTTTGTTTTGCGCTCCCAAATGTAGACTTCTCACAGTGTAGGTGGATGGATGTGACAGCAGGTCAGCACTGGTGAACAGAAGCTGGTGTTGGTGACGTCGGATGTAGGCTGGTTTCCACAGCTGCGTCCCCGCGGTGCATATGAGAGCTGTATACTCACTACACCAGATCTTCTTAATCGTATCATTCTAGGCGTATCTCTTCTTAGTCTAATATGTAAAGATGTTGTCTCCAGTTTTTCAAGTTGTAACTTTCTCAAGTCTTCTCCCTTATTTGCATTTACAAATTTTCTCCTTCATGTACTCCAGTTTCTCTTAATGGTTCTCTTGTCTTGTTATGCTCGATTGCTATGGCAACACTTGATAGCCTTTTCTCTCATTTTCATCTCAAAATTCCTTTTTTCCTTCCGTCCTTTCACACCGGTCACCTTGTTCTAACAGTTTGGACAACTTGAAGTGGTGAAGTATGTGTGCAACCTTCCCACTTCTTTTACATGAGTCAACTTAGTTGTGAATGTGCAGCCAATCTTCTTTGCTGGTTAGACAACTACTGTAATCTCTAAAAACTACTTCTCCGAAGAATAATGCTAGTTAAAGGAACATAAAAGACTCTCTCTCTCTCTCTCTCTCTCTCTCTCTCTCTCTCTCTCTCTCTACTTGTAAAATAAGTAGGTACTCAAAGAAATGCTTTTAGTTCACTATCGGTATATGTCAACTTCCATAAAGAACAACTTATCATTTCTCACATAAATATTTGACTTCTTGTAAGTCGCTCATGTCATCTACCATTAGACACCATTAAGTTACATTTACAACAGAGTTGGTTTAACAATCATGCCTCTATTACACAGATATCAGAAACATGTCTTGCCTCTAGCAAGTCCAAGTTAAGAATCTCTAAAAAGCCTTCTCAGCTTAACTGTTCTTTTGTCACTAACAATAGTCACCATTACAAAACAGCACAGAATTACACAGAAGTTCCATGATTCTTCCACGTGCTTTCACTATGATTTCCATGGATCGACCGACAAGTACTTGTCGGTGCTGTTCGACCGCCGTGTCTACAATCTTCTCACGACAAACTTCAGACCTGCACACACAGTAGATAGGGTTCCTTTTTCTCACTCACACCTAATATATTGTGTGTTTGAGACAGTGGAAGCCCGAGTGGTTCTAGAATTTAAGCAGAAATTCTCAAATCAGTTCAACTGACAAAAATGTCATCAATAATAAAGCTTAATTGGTGTGTTCCTAATCATTGGCATAGCAAAACAATGCTTAGAGATTACTGTGAACTGAAGAGAAAGTTTTCTCTCCTCATAAAGGGCAGTGTGGATGTGTGAATTCATGCTGGAAGAAACGAACACCAATGACATTACGGTTAAAAAATGGGGAAAAAAAGACCTCTATTGCCAGAAGTGATTCCACCAGATGTAATACAATCTCGATCATATACCCGTGTAAACTGTGCCTGTTGGAGGGAAGGTGCCCGCTCCTTGAAAGAATTCTGGGATGGTGATTACCAGTAAATGGCAGGGCAAGGATTCACTTTGACTCCAAATCGCACATATTCATTTGTCCCTTGAGTGTTCTGGGAAAGGTTCTTGAGAAACAGTCATGTAAAATATTGTGAGACCAGTGACTGCTGCATGGCAAAAGTAGACCAATAACTGCTGCATGGCAAAAGTATGGGTTAGGAGAGGAGAATCAACTGGAGAAATAATGAATAAGATGATCTTGCTTGCAACAGCCACTCTTTCCACGTATGTTCTAGCAATAGGCAAGACATAACTGGTACTTGTCATGTGGTGGCATTCTTCCTTTAGTCACCTGAGGAAGAAAGTGTCCAGAGACACTGTACAGCTGCCCAAGGCATTAGTGCTGCAAGTGCCAAACCTCTTTAATAACAAAGGTAATCTCAAAAAACTGTCCTGAGTGACACTGGAGACCATACCATGGGAGTTATGTCATGAAGGTAATGTAAATGGACTGGTAGCATATGCAGACAGTTTTTGGGAAGAATTGTTCATGAATTTAAAGACTGGTGCAGAAAGTGTCAAATTGTCACTAGTGTCAGAAACGACATAATTTGAAATGGAATGTGTAAAGAAATCATAAAAGTAAACAATGAGTGGGGTATAATGAGTGCTGACTGACAAATTTCTGGTGTATCTGGGAAAATATATGATAGAAATGGAAGTCATAGAAAGGGGAACCTTTATTGGTGGAAAAGAAGTATAATGTTGTGCAAAAGTTGGGTAGAACGCAAACATTTTAGATTGGAGGAGACCACTCGCCAATACACAAAAGCATCCAGTTGTCGATGAGCTCACACAAAAAGAAAGAAAACTTGCTAGCTTTTGGTGTAACTCTTTTTCAAGTTAAAGGAAAGTACACATGAACATGTATGCAAGTGTATGCCATTACATGGTGTTGGCTGGACGAACAGTGACACTGCTGCATTGCAGCAGGTGGACTAGGTTTAGGTGGAAGTTGTGTTGGTGGGGTGGGTGGAGAGAGAGAGAGGCAGGGAGAGGGATTGAGAGTGAGTGACTAGCAGTTTGAAAAGAGGCAGCCGGTTTCTGGCTAGGAATGCAGGACGAAGTGTGGCAGCTATACAAATTAGGCATGTGATGCGTAGTTTTCAGAGTATGGTGGCCAGACCTGTTGCTGGAGTGAAGGCACGCCGCAACACGAGCCAGATGCAGTAAAACAGAAGAAACACAACCGTGAGGAAGATTCCGAAGAGAAGACTACTACAAACTCACCCAGGCAGAAGTAGGAAAGGCGTGATCCGCTCACCCTACAACACACCGGAGTACGAAGCCCCATGCATTTGCGTAGCGTAGCGCTAAGGTATGGCTCTGGCACTTCAGATCATCAGATGTTCTGTCTTGCAATTGTACGCCATCTTGGCTTATTGCGTTTTTGCCATTGTCAACAATAATGGAAACTGATTTTTGTACAATTTTGATTGAATATTAAAATCAAAATTTTGAATGGCTACTTTTATGACGCACGAAATGTTGTGACACAAAAACTTCAAACTTTTCTCTCGCTAATCATTACGTAAAATTTCTGAAGAATTCATTACAATACATTTAGGAAGGAAAATTAAGGAAAAGGATGTCTAATTACTACGCAGGAGACACTACCAAGCATAGCTAAGCAAGCAGTTGCGTAGCGGTCCTACCTTTGCTGTGGTGAAACAATCATCATATTTCCAAAATTTTCCGTAAATTCCGGTTTCGCTTTTGATTCCCTTCTGAACTGGTTACTTCATCCATAAAAATTTTTGGTTCTGGTTATTTTGCTCCCAGTCATTGCACATGAAAATGTGAAATTAATTAGTACATGCAAAAAATTTTCATCAATGTCATAAATAGTTTTGAATAATTTACACCACTGGTTTCATGGCTTTCTCAATGTCATGTCACCAGGTTGGCAGTTGTGCAAATTTATATTAAAAAAATATAATATAATTAGCTAAACAAATTGATTTTTTCGTACTTTTATCATTTTGGTTCCTTGTAGATTTTTAAGCGAATGCAATGTCTTTCGCTTTTAACTTACATCGATTTGTATATTCTCCATGCTGTTGAGATTTACGCCATTTCATTATATTCGTTCTCTTCCGCCATAAGTATTTCTCATTTAAGTATTTCTCATCGAGCGAGGTGGCGCAGTGGTTAGCACACTGGACTCGCATTCGGGAGGACGACGGTTCAATCCCGTCTCCGGCCATCCTGATTTAGGTTTTCCGTGATTTCCCTAAATCGCTTCAGGCAAATGCCGGGATGGTTCCTTTGAAAGGGCACGGCCGATTTCCTTCCCCATCCTTCCCTCACCCGAGCTTGCGCTCCGTCTCTAATGACCTCGTCGACGGGACGTTAAACACTAACCTCCTCCTCCTCCTCCTCCTCCTCCTCCTCCTCCTCCTCCTCCTATTTCTCATTCTTGACCGTGGATACAATAAGGATTTTTAATTGGACTTTCTCTTTTGATGCAGGCAGCTACAGTGACACGACATTGGGATAATGCACAGAAGAAAAGAAAGCTTTCATGGTTCTGCACTAAATGAACTCTCACACTTCATACTTTCATAGGATTATTATTCAGACAACACATTGTATCACAAGAAATACGTCTTCTAGCCATGAGAACTAAAGATAGTCTCTATAATAGTTGTTAAAAAAATTGAAAAAGTTTCCATCATTTGCCTTTCGCCTTCTGGTGTAGCAAAATATCTCTTTGCCAATGCTTACAGCGGCCACGCTAGTGTTTATTGGTAATAACTTTTATTGTAGCATGTCGGGCTTTTCCTTTATGTACCTATAAAGAAGCCATGACCCTAATGAACAAAGAAGAGAGAGAAATTTAGTGATAGTAGTAGATGTGTAAACGATTGACAGATTATAAAATTTGTAGTGGTAGAATTGAATTTTTCTTTGCCCTTTTGTATATTAGTCTTGTTTTGTATTATTAGTATGTAGAAAGAAATATTTTTGTAATATGAACAGACAGAAAAAGATCAGACTTAAAGAAAAAGATCGGACTTAAAAATGACACAATTCTGGTAATCACAAATGAAACTTTGTGTAACATCAGCAGGACATTTAGGACTTAAGTATGTTGGACACAAAATTGCCATTTCCAGGAGACATACTAATACCATGTAACACTGTCTCTAGCCTTGATCATGGCTGTAGTTCAGTGAGGAAATGTATCCACAAGTTTCTTCAGGAATGCTGTATTCTTGATGATTTGGTCCTGTAGAGCTACCACATTTTAAGGGGATATTGCTACTTTTTGCATACAGTTTCAAATAGTTTGGGTGTAGATTGGTTGATTTACAGGGCCAGTAAGCTTGGTTGATTTACAGGGCCAGTAAGCTGCAAAAGGATGACTGAGTGTTTGTAAACTCAGGATTGCATATGTACAGTACTGTGAACGTGGCTGTTTTCATCGTGGAAGACATAGAATGTTCACCTCATACTCGTGAAGCTGTAAAAGAAAGGACAACACTTGGTCATTGAAAGTGTTAAAATAAACATTCTGATGTACCCTGAAAGAGTGGCCTCCAGTCATGGCACAAAAAAAACACCTCTGAAAGTTTCACAGAACCACTTCCGACCTGGAATACATCCGTTGTGGGTTAAATGTCTCACTGGACAATTAGTTACTTTGCATTCATTTGAAAATGACCAACATCACTACTCATTGGATCACACTACACTCTTCCAGTCAGTTACTGTCCAGTTTCTGTTTTGTTTGACTGCTAAAGGTGGACAGCACTATGTACCACTGTGAATCTTGGATCGGGTTCATGTCGACCTGCGTTCAATAAGAACAGCGACTGCCATCAGGTGTTTGTTGTGGACAAGGTGTGATTGCCGGTCTATGGACCAAATGATGTGGTCCATTGGTTACCACACTGCACTCGCATTTGGGAGGACTACTGTTCAAATCCACGTCTGGCCATCCTGATTTAGTTTTTCCGTGATTTCCCTAAATTGCTTCTCACAAATGCTGGGATGGTTCCTTTAACAGGCCACGGCCACCTCCCTTCCCTAATCCAATGGGACCAATGACCTCGCTGTTTGGTCCCCTCCCCCAAATCAACAACTGGTCTCTGGTTCTTGTTGGTAAAAATTTTTTCACTACACTATGGAACATGGGTGTGAGTGGTACACCATTCCATGTGGGCACATTGGACAGTCTACACTAGGCAACTTTATTCATGGTGTGATCATGACAGCTCCTTTTTGTCGCATTTCCATGTTGAGCCATCTTCCAGTATCAATCCCATACAATAGACTGTCACATACATTCTGCTTCACTGCCATGACTTGCATCAGGTGATGGTGGATCATATGACAAAACGATATCGGTTGTACACCATTTACAGTGCTCTAAAGTGACCAGTGTGATCTTTTAATGGATAACTAATATTTTGTCTGTTGAGTTAATGGAATTAGTCACCACATCCATGTTAATCCTAACCATTGTCTGTAAGTCTCTTCTCGTGCCAGCTGTTCAAGACTTTTTTGATACACTGTTGGTACTATGTCCTACATGGGAATAACCTGTTACAAGTGAACAGAAATTCATTTCTGCTTCTCATAACATATCATACAGTAGTAAGCAAGGGCTGAGTGATAAATTTTCCAGTCTAATAACAGAGGACTATGATATGTTAAATTATTTCTGCTGATCAGAACATAAGGACACAGGTGTCACTGCACAAAATTTAAAAGAAAATGAAACAATGGAAAATCCAGGATGGAGTGTAACAATATAATGAAAAGGATAGTTGCTACTCACCAAATAACAGAGATGCTGAGTCGCAAAAAAAAGCACAACAAAAACACACATGACCTAAGTCTCTGGCAGCTGGAGTCAGACTGCAAGCAGCAGGGCATTATGGCAGAGACAACCTTGTAGGGGTAAGGGGTAAGGAGGAGGCAGGTAGGGGATGGGATAGCGGGGTAGGGATGGGGGCTGGTGAGTGCTGCTGGCAGCATGCAGGGATGAGGTGGAGAATGGGACAGCTAGGTGCAATTGGGAGGTTAGGCAGAGGTCAAGTGAGAGAGTGAGGGTTAGCAGAAAAGGAGAGAAGTAAAAAGACTGAGTGTGTCAGTGGAATAGAGGGTTGTATAGTGCTGGAATGGTAGCAGGGAAGGGGCTAAATGGGAAAGGACAATGACTAACAAAAATTGAGGCCAGGAGTGTTACTGGAACATAGGATATATTGCAGGGAGAGATACCACATGCACAATTCAGAAAAGCTGGTGTTGGTGGGAAGGATCGAGATGGCAAAGGCTGTGAAGCAGTCATGGAAATGAAGGATGTCGTGTTGGGCAGCGTGCTCAGCAACATGGTGGTCTAGTTGTTTCTTGGCCACTGTTTGTTGGTGCCATCCATATGGACAGACAGCTTGTTGTTTGTCATGCCCACATCAAGTGGTTGCAGCTTAGCTCATAGATCACATGACTGGTTTCACAGGTAGCCCTGCCTTTGATGGGATAGGTAATGCTTGTGACTGAACTGGAGTATGTGGTGGTGGGAGAATGGCTGGGACAGGTCTCAGAGATGGACAAAGATATTGTGTAGATTCTGAAGGCAGTGGAATACCATTGTGGAAGGGGTGGGGAGGATAATGGGTAAGACGCTTCCTATTTCAGGGCATGACAAGAGGTAGTCAAAACCCTGGTGGAGAATGTAATTCTGTTGATCCAGTTGTGGTTGGTATCGAGTCATGAAGAGAATGCCCCTCTGAGCCTGGACAGTGGGCTTTGGGAGGTGTTGGGTGACTGGAAAGATAAGACATAGGAGATCTGTTTTTGTACAAGGTTGGGAGGGTATTACGATCTGTAAAGGCCTCATTGAGACCCTCGGTATATTTTGAAATGGACTGCTCATCACTACAGATGCGAAGGCCATGGCTGGTTGGCTGTATGGAAGAGACCTCTTGATATGGAATGGGTGGCAGCTGTCGAAGTGCAAGTATGCTGGTGGTTGGTAGGTTTGATATGGACAGGGGTACTGAAAGAACCATCTTTGATGTGGAGATCAACATCAGCGAAGGTGGCTTGATGGGTTGATTAGGACCAGATGAAGCAAATGGAGGAGGTGGTGTTGAGGTTCTGGAATAATGTAGATAGGATGTCCTAACCCTCAATCCAGATCATGAAGATGTCATTAATGAATCTGAAGCAGGTGAGTGGTTTTGGATTCTGAGTGTTTACAAAGGATTCCTCTAGATGGACCATGAATAGGTTGGCATATGATGGTGCCATGTGGGTGCCCATAGCCGTACCCTGGATATGTTTGTAGGTAATGCCTATAAAGGAGAAGTAATTGTGGGTAAGGATATATTTGGTCATGGCAACTAGGAAGGAGATGGTTGGTTGGCAATCCGTCAGGCATTGGGAAAGGTAGTGTTCAATAGGAGTAAGGCCATGGACAGTAAGGATGTTAGTGTAAAGGTAGGTGGCATCAATAATGAGGAGCAGGATAGCTTGTGGTAAAGGAGCAGCAACTGTGAAGAGTTGGTGGAGGAAACTTTTACGTAGGAGAGTAGGTTGTGGGTAATGGGCTGAATGTGTTGGTCTATGAGAACAGAGATTCTCTCAGTGGGGGCACAGTAACTGGCCACAGTGGGGCATCCTGGGCTCCTTACCTCCATCCGCTTGGTGCTCCCATAATGCCCTCCTGCTCACAGCATGGCTCCAGCTGCCAGAGACTGTGGTCATGTGTATGTCACTTGCATTTGTGTGAGTGTATGTTGTCTACTTTTGGCGAAAACCTTGTTGGCTGAAAGCTAACTTTCTGACAGACTTTTTTTTGTGCCTTTCTGCGACTCAGCATCTCTGCTATATAGTGACTAGCAACTATCCTTTTCATTATATTTTTATAAAAGAATATGAGTGTTGTAAATGAATAAACATGTTACCATGTAAATAAGAAGTCTGAAATGACCAGCACAGAGTAGTAACAATTTTCTGCATAAATAGGTCTTTGAATGGTAATACTGCCATATCTACAAAAATCTAACAGAATTATTACTGAATAAAATGAAAAATATTGTGTTGTTTTGAGGCTACAACTCAGAGATGTGTAAAGAATCAAAAACCAGTAATAATCAACAGAAGTATTATTATTTGAGTAAAAAAAAAAACATTTCTACAAGAATGACTGATCAAAACTAGACGATCATTGAGAATGCTATCATTAGCACTGGTACTAGTGAATGTGAAGCAAAAGTTGTGCAAACAGCAGTCTCTAATTATTGTGGACTGCTGTGCTACATCTATAGGAATAGGCACTATGAAGCAAAAACTAAAACATACACATTTTGAGAGCTGCACTGGGGAAAGAAAATTGGTCTGAAAACATGCAAGCACAAGCAAGCAGTATTTTGCAGTTATTAAAACAATATTGCACTTCAGTTCATGAAACCTCCCCAAAGTGACTTGTTAGGAAAAAAAAGCAGGGTCCCTAGAGTTAGTGTTTTATGAAAGAAATATTGGAATGCTTTTCCTGTTATATGTAAGTGACGCATAAATGTAAAGGCTCCATCAGCTCTATTTGCCAATGTTACTTATGCATTAGTAACAGCTGATAACACTGAACAGATTCTGAGCCCCACTGTGAGCCCACTCAGTACTCCAGCCAAACTGGTTCCATGTAAATGGATTAAGCTGAACATTGAAAAACCCTGTATTATTGTACATTTAAAAACTAAAGCTTCGAAATACTTAAGAGTTTAAAATACAACATAACAGTCAACTTATGGAAGAAGCTGATATGGCCAAATTCCTTCGATTAAATGTGGACAATAATCAGACACATTAGGTATGCTATAGTTTTCAAGGCAAGTTCCAAGCGGTGTATCTTGAATAGTGAAGCTGGAGAAGAAAATTATCATGTACACTTAACAGCAAAAATAGTCTTGTCATCCATTTTGTAGTAGCTCCAAACCTTATTTTCCCTTCTATACATTTAAGACATTATAATCTTCTTATATGGCAGACAAAAATTATTTGGGGTGAACCATTTTAGATGCACTTGTAAAAATGAGAAACAAAGAAAATTTTATGCTTCCACAACACCAATTGAAATCATATGCTCTACAGTATACGGAGATGAAAGGATTTAATTAATTCAGCGACTATCGATAGCCAAACAAATGACTCCTATTAAGAGGTGTGATCTTTGACTTCTGTCTCTGCTCTCATGTGTTAATTTTACATATGCTACTGTTAATACATTGTGTTTCTTTGACAATAAAGTGAATTCTGTTTCTAAAGTGGTATCTTCCCTTATATCCGTCGAGCAGAGTGTGAGATAACCCACAGTGTTGATCCCAAATCCATGTTTGCTCACAAATTATTTGTTTCCTTTCATTTTGCTTGTTTCTGTTACTTGTTGCCAACCAACAGACAATGGATTGCATACCGTGTAGTACTTCAGATCCTGCTTTTCATTCCTACATATTGAAATTCGACTGTGAAGCACAGGCAACAACAACAGTGTAAGTACCAGCTTCACTTGATTATGGATCTACATTCCTATCGTCCTTCATACAATGAACTTAACCTTGTCTGTGCCACAATGGCAGCACAACATACAACAGCTCTGCTCTAAATGGTAGTGTACAGCGGTTACCACTTTTGCTAGTAACATTGCTGTTGAGTGCCCTTAAGCTCAGCTACCACTTTCTGCCCACTGTTCCACATCGTGGCCTACACTAGTTGAAACAGAAATTCATAACACAACCTTTCGTCTTGATGCATCTACCTCATCCGTCCGCATCCTACGCACCACAGAAGAGGACAGTTATTCCAGATTTGTGTTGCAAGGTACCGTTCTGCCTTCCGATCTACCACCTTGTCCTTTGACGACCACGGTCATTCCATCCATGCCTGTAGTTTACTCATTTGTGCCTGCCACATCATGCAACACATGTGGGCAGATCCTCATTACTCCCACCATAAGGCAACCTCAGGTGACACATCACTTCCTCATCCCACTTCATGTGGCACTGTCGATCAAGATTCTACACCATCCTTTGGGGAGGTACATCATAGCCTCCTCCACAGTATACAACATTTCAACCATTGTCTATGTAACATGTCCTGTGAGCAGATTTCCCAAGCTGCCTCAACTACAAAAGGAAAATCCAAAGACTTGGCTCATCATGGTGGACAACCTTTTAGACTTCGTGGAATCATGCATGGTGACACTCAGTTTATTTGCTTATTTAGCCACTTATATGATCACATTGATCTTATCAGCAACCTGCTACTGAGCCTGCCAAGCACATCTCAAGTGTGCTCTGGCAAAGGCAAGAATCATATAGTGCTTATCGCATCCATCAGCAGAAGCTATGCACCACATAATGCTTAAAGAACACTTCAGCACAAGATCAACTTCACAGCTGTGGAAGCACTTGTGGGCAGAAGTGGGATACACACTGTGGACATTATGGCTTGTCAAGATTCCTCATGAACTCCAAATGCAGCTCCTCTACCACGCAGCTTCTCTACCACTCTGCTGATCCTTAGGAAAGAAAGCATTGGACCATAGACCAGGCCTACAGAATTATCAGACACAGGCAACAACTCCTAGCTACAAATGCTCCGGTGAATGAGAATGTTGAAGCAGTGGTTCCACTCCCCTTCCTCTGCTGGTGCGCTCGACTGGTAGAGGTTGTGCGAGAGCCCACTTGTCACAGCAGATTAGCCCACAGCCACCTAGTGGTCGGCTCCGAACACTGCCAGCTTCAGATTTCCAAGCACCAAAGAGTCCTGCTGACTCACTATCCAGACCAGCAAGCAAACCACAGCACAGCACAACAGGTGACGCAAGTGATGACCGCCTTACCCCCCACCCCGAGTTCCCACTCGGTTAGTTGAAGAGTATTGTGGCAAGAAATTGCTGCCCTCACTGCCCCCAACTAAACTCTTTGTATGGGCCAGTGTAGGCACCATGGATTGTGACACTCCTGCAGGGTGCCACTTCAGACAGCAGTCATCTAATATGGCAACCACAACATGTGGGCATCTCTACATCTCGAACCACTGCAATAACATGAACTTTATCATCAACACTGGAGCAGATGCCTTCATCATCTCATCCTCTTGTGCTCCCATGCAGTTAGTTCCTGTGAAATTTGCTCTCTGCACAGCTAAAGCTTGCACATCAACATTCATGGTGCAGTGGAACTCTGGACTTTGCAGATGTTGATGGCCCAGTCCTTGGTATTGACGTTTTGAAAAACTTCAGTCTCTCTCCAGACATGCAGACAATGTCCCTGATCCGTGCAACAGGCACTTGCATCCCAGGCTTCTTCGGGCCTTCTGGTATTACATCTTCCTCAAGATCCGATCAGCTTCTCCTAGGTATATTGAGTGTGCAACACTGATGGCTTCCTCACCAACACACTGTTAGAGCTCACTACTAAATGCATCAAGATCAATGCTGAGCTCACAAACCTTATCAACAATATGTCACAGGAATTGTTGTGTACTCAACACAGACTCAGCCTCCTCACCAATTCACGGCTGAAGCATACCGCCATCATGCCCTCCCTAACTGCCATGGCCCCTCCGGGGCCTCCGCCTCCACAAGCTAATCTCAGTGACATCCCATCTCCAAGTGTTTTGCGTTTTTGCACCAACTCTTTGTGACATGATAATTATGTTCTTCCCTCTCTTGTTCCAGCTACACATCTAAGTGCTATCACTAATGGTATTTGCCACAGGATAATGATGATGGAAGGTCCTCCCATTCATTATAAAGCAGGATGTCTCAACTGCAAAAATTATCTCATGCTAAAGCAGTTATTAGTGAGCTTTTAGGTGTGCGCGTTGTACGCCCTTCAGACAGTAATTGGTCTTCTCCCATCCACGTTATGCCCAAGACGGACGGTTCATTTTGGTTGTGTGGTGATTATATGCAACTTAATGCCTGTACTATTGAGGACAAGTATCCCGTCCCTCACATTCAGGACTTTGCCCAACTGTTTAATGAGGCACAAGTGTTTAGTGCTCTTGACTGTTGCAAAACGTACCTCCAGATTCGTATGTTCAAAGATGGCATCTCAAAAACAACAGCCATTACACTGATCAGATTATTTGAATACTGATTGATGCCTTACAGTCTGAAAAATGCAGCTCAGACTTGGCAAAGGTTGACTGACTCTGTTTTATTTAATCTCTGTGTTGCTACATCTAGCTTAATCACATTCTGATGTACTCCACCTTTACCAAAGAGCACAACCAACATTTAACACAGATCCTTAAAGCCGGTGCCAACCACGATGTGGAGATTGGCTCTGAGCACTATGTGACTTAACTCCTGAGGTTATCAGTCACGATGTGGAGATTAACGATGACAAATCACAGTTGTGCAGTACTAGTGTTCTTTGGTCAGATCATCACTACTGAGGGAATGTGTCCGAAGTCAGTCTGCATCACATTTATCAGTGACCTGTCATTACTAGAGACCTACTGCAATCTGTGATGATTCCTTGGAATGGTAATTTTTTCTGGTGATATATGCATCATACTACTTCTCTCCAGACCATGCTGATGGATGCTTGGGTGGGCAAGAACACTTCTGGGACACAGAAGTTACAGTGGTCAGATGAAATGATTCAAGTGTACAATGTGTTTAAGACTGCACTTTCAAATGCTGTCATGTTCAAACACATACTACTGGACACTTGCATCTCCATCAGAGCTGACACATGTGATACTTCAATTGGCACAGTTGTACAAGAGCATGTTGCTGATATAACATTTACTCAACCTGCTTGGTTTTTCTTGAAGAAACTAATTGCTTCTTAGTGCATGTGGTCAGCTTTCAACCATTAATAACTGGCAGTCTATAGGCCGTATGGTAGTTCTATGATGGCCCTGAAGGGCACAAGGTTACAGAATTACTTACTATTCACAAACCACTCGCTGATGCTATTCGCAACCCTGCACATGACCTTCCTCCATGGAGATTCTGCAACATGGGCTTAATTAGCCAGTATACCACTGACATCCATTACAAGAGAGGGGCAGACAATGTGATCGTGCATTATCTGTCATGAGTGAACTCCATCACTTCTCCAATGGTCTTGGATGAACTGGCTCATCTCCAAATGGAAAATACTGAATGTCAACAGGACATAACTCAACACTGACCTTGGTTTCCCCCTGCCTTCTCAGTTCCTCATGTCTGAAGCTATGTGACACATCTACAGGCAACATCCACCCATTAGTTCTGGTGCCCCTCTGTCGGACTGTTTTCTTGGCTACCAATGACCTCACGAACTCCAGGCATCAAGGCTATACAACCCACCTCATTACAGAACATTTTGTTTTGCCCAGCATGAAGAAGAGCTGCTGCGTATGGACTTGAGTGTCCACCATGTCAGCAAAGCAAGATTGGCCAGCATATGCAGCCTCCGATGGATAAATTCAGCATACAAAGGGATGTCTTCGACATGTACAGTTCATCAAAGACACTGAACTCCCATCTTCAGCTAAGCTTCCTGACCTGATGCAGCATTTCTGCTCACATATCACTACTATATTCACGCCAGCCCAGTGTCCTCACACCCTCCTGTGGGTGTTCATATGGCACAGTGTGAATTCGTAATGTTACACGATTACACAGTCTGGGTGGCCCTCCAGCCTCCATACTCGGGACTGCCTAGGATACTCAGCCATGCAAACAACACAATGGATATCCTTCTCTGTGGAAAATATCAAACAGTTTCTATTAACAGGGTTAAACCGTTTCGGATACTGGACAAGTACCCACCTCCAACAACAGATTTGACTTGAGAGTAGATGCAGGTTCTTGCTGAAAGCAACGACAACTCTTTCCAATCTTCTACCTTTCCCAGTGCACAACAAGATGCAAGTTATGTGTGTGAAGTTTCTCAGCAGAGGTAATCAGGCTACGCATTTGCCATGTGTCCTCTTGGCCTTCAACTACCAGTGCAGTCACTTTTACAGTTGATGTCTCTGATTTCAGCATGCAGACCATTCTATCTAGTTCTGTGATGGCACAATCTTTAAGTTAGCCACAACCTTTAGGCCTCACAAAGACTGGTCTACCACATACATTTACTTTCATTCATTGCTTTCAGATACCGCGCGGCACTGACAAAGACAATGTTGTAGCCACTGTCAACGAGGCTGGAGCCTGTGCATCACCATTGTGCTACATCTATCTCAGCACTGCCAAGGTCCTCACTAGAGGTCCCCTTTTCCCATTCAGATTGACGCCTACGTCTCCCTGATTCATTGCAGGATTACGTGGTAGATGACATCAACATGCCCAACTTCACCCAGTCTCAAAAAAATGGCCCAGCCATGCCTCCCTCAGGGACCAGCCACAACATGGATGATCTTGCTACCTTGCACAGTGGTTTCTTCCTTGTCATCTGAGCATCCAATGCCTCCATGCATCTTCCCACTAGTCTTGCATGTACTTCCTCTTCCCTGTGCTCTACACTGATAGGGGGTAGGCTCTGTCATGACTATCGATAACCAAACAAAAAACTCGTGTGACGAGCTATGATCTTTGAATTCAGTCTCTGCTCTCACTTATCAATTTTTGCATATTCTTCTGTTTCCATGTTGTGTTTCTTCAAGAATAAAGTGAATTCTGTATCTAAATTTGAATCTTCTCCTATCTCCATAGAGCATAAAGTGAGATAACCCACATACTTAATATGAAGCCAGATGATCTGAAAATAAGGCAGAAATGTTGCAGAGCAATAATTAAATTTTTTCTACAACAGAGCTATTAGTTAAGTTATTATCACTAGTGTCATTTCTCATTATGTGATAAAATTTTACTACAAATGTTTGACATGACTCCTGTGCCTGAATTGAATGATTTAGGTTATGCGTGTTACGGGACCAATAAAGCATAATACACTAATGGATCTCAAACAATGGGGAATTTAGAGAATGTAAACAATATTGGAAGATATGCTGGCAATTCATAGGAGAAACAGAAGACCACTCAATAAAAAGAGTCTTTAACAAAACTTAAAACTGTTTGGGGTGCAATTAATACTGAAGGATATAGTAAAAAAGAGTGCTAACAACAGAAATATTGAATTGATTAAAGCTAACAATGCCATAGTCACAGATGGAGTTAAAATTTCTTGAACCAGTCACAAAATAGGAATTCATAGAAACCATTCAGAGACTAAATCCAAGAAGTCTGCTAGTTATACTGAAATATCAAACCCTCTAATAAAGCCTGCTAATAAGGAAATAACAACCATTGTTGAATGCAGCCATTGTTGCTGTTCCAGAAAACATTAAAAATATGCAAGGTAGTGTCAATAGAAAGAAAGCCAATAAGAGTGACCCAAATATAAAGACACCAGTCTCCCTAATATCTGGGCTCATGAATATATTAGTAATGCTTATGCACAATAAATCAATTACATTCATGAACAAAAATCATATTTCAGTTCTGACACAAAATCATTTCTAAAAAGGGAAATCTACAGAATCAGCTGTTGTTGGTACATTGGATAAAAGAAATTCTGCATATCCAATTTTGAAACAATCACCTACACAGTTATAATAGAAAAACTTCAAAGTTACATCGTACACGGACATGCAATTCAATCCATTCCACAGAGAATGGATACATATCTCAATTTGGCCATTAAGTATGATATGCTTCAGGGTTCTGTACTTGGTTCACTATTATTTACTCACTTTTCCTTATGATAAACAGGAAAAGATAAACAGCTAGATATGTACATAGATGTGATTCAGTTACTGCAAATCATCAATTTATTAATCTGTGTTTACCATAGTCACAGACAATATGTACCTACATTTTGCACATGTTATGGCATTATGCTTCTACGAGGAAGATATTGTCATCTGCTAAACCAATAGTAAGCTTCTGAATATAACAAATTAATTTGTTGAACCTGTTAAAGTGAACTGAAAAAATATATTTGCAGCTGACGACAGAATTTTATGCTGAAGTAAAGGAAAACCAGTCATTCATTCAGTCATCATGTTCTGTAGATCTCACCAAGAAGGAGAACATTCACAATTTGTTTATAGCCAGGTTTCAAAAAATTTAACAGCTGCTTTCCCAAGACAATGTGAAAGCATAGCACTAATATGACAGCAAAAAGCCATGTATTACAAAAGGAATCAAAGTACCATGTCATGGAAAAGGGAATTGTTTGAAATGGGTTAGGACAAACAGAGAATCAAACATGGAAATAGATTATGCACAAATGGCTAGGACAATAGAAAAAGACCTCTATTTTCAGAAGTGATATACATGAGAGCACAATACACACAAGGGTGACGTGTACAATTCAATACCTGCAGCACAGTATACAGACAAATGATATGGTGGGAAGGGGAGTGAGTTCATCACCATTCATGGCAGATGGGTACCATAGGTTTGTTAGGCATAGAGGGTAAAATGAATGGGTAAAGTATGAGAACAATACAACAGGAAGTCCTCCAAATACAAAATCAGTTCATTTATTGGAATGTTAACAGCCACAGTTAATTACAGAATACACTTATGGAGGTATGTTATGTGACAGAAGTGCAAGCCTTCTGCAAATTGCTGCAGATTTCAATGCTGCCCTGCCAACAAGTGTCAGCGTATGACCCAGTCAACGAAACGTGATTGATATGAGCTTTTGGAGCCAAAGGCCCACTATGTACCCTTGATGATTGCACAACACAAAGCTTTATGCCTCGCCTGGGCCGTCAACACTTCCATTGGACTGTTGATGATTGGAAACATGTTGCGTGATTGGACAAGTCTCATATCAAATTATATCGACTGGATGGACATGTATGAGCATGGAGACAACCTCATGAATTCATTGACGCTGAATGTCAGCAAGGGACTGTTCAAGCTGGTGGAGGCTCTGTAAAGGTGTGGGCCCTGTGCAGTTAGAATGATATGGGACCCCTGATATGTCTATACAGGGCTATTACAAATGATTGAAGCGATTTCATAAATTCACTGTAGCTCCATTCATTGACATATGGTCATGACACACTACAGATACGTAGAAAAACTCATAAAGTTTTGTTCGGCTGAAGCCACACTTCAGGTTTCTGCCGCCAGAGCGCTTGAGAGCGCAGTGAGACAAAATAGCGTCAGGAGCCGAGAAAGCGTATGTCGTGCTTGAAATGCACTCACATCAGTCAGTCATAACAGTGCAATGACACTTCAGGACGAAGTTCAACATAGATCCACCAACTGCTAACTCCATTCGGCGATGGTATGCGCAGTTTAAGGCTTCTGGATGCCTCTGTAAGGGGAAATCAACAGGTCGGCCTGCAGTGAGCGAAGAAACAGTTGAACGCGTGCGAGCAAGTTTCAAGCGTAGCCCACGGAAGTCGACGAATAAAGCAAGCAGGGAGCTAAACGTACCACAGCCGACGGTTTGGAAAATCTTACGGAAAAGGCTAAAGCAGAAGCCTTACCGTTTACAATTGCTACAAGCCCTGACACCCGATGACAAAGTCAAACACGTTCAATTTTCGGCGCGGTTGCAACAGCTCATGGAAGAGGATGCGTTCAGTGCGAAACTTGTTTTCAGTGATGAAGCAACATTTTTTTCTTAATGGTGAAGTGAACAGACACAATGTGTGAATCTGGGCAGTAGAGAATCCTCACGCATTCGTGCAGCAAATTCGCAATTCACCAAAAGTTAACGTGTTTTGTGCACTCTCACGGTTTAAAGTTTACGGCCCCTTTTTCTTCTGCAAAAAAAACGTTACAGGACACGTGTATCTGGATATGCTGGAAAATTGCCTGATGCCACAACTGGAGACCGACAGCGCCGACTTCATCTTTCAACAGGATGGTGCTCCACCGCACTTCCATCATGATGTTCGGCATTTCTTAAACAGGAGATTGGAAAACCGATGGATTGGTCGTGGTAGAGATCATGATCAGCAATTCATGTCATGGCCTCCACACTCTCCCGACTTAACCCCATGCAATTTCTTTCTGTGGGGTTATGTGAAAGATTCAGTGTTTAAACGTCCTCTACCAAGAAACGTGCCAGAACTGTGAGCTCGCATCAACGATGCTTTCGAACTCATTGATGGGGACATGCTGCGCCGAGTGTGGGAGGAACTTGATTATCGGCTTGATGTCTGCCGAATCACTAAAGGGGCACATATCGAACATTTGTGAATGCCTAAAAAAACTTTTTGAGTTTTTGTATGTGTGTGCACAGCATTGTGAAAATATCTCAAATAATAAAGTTGTTGTAGAGCTGTGAAATCACTTCAGTCATTTGTAATAACCCTGTTTATGACTCTGACAGGTGACACATACGTAAGCATTCTGTCATCACCTACATCCATCATGTCCATTGTACACACCAATGGATGTGGGCAATTCCAGAAGGACAATGCGACACTCCACACGTCCAGAATTGCTACAGAGTGGTACCAGGAACACACTTTTCTGAGTTCAAATACTTCCACTGGCCACCAAACTCTTCAGACATGAACATTATTGAACATATCTGGGATGCCTTCAACGTGCTATTCAGAAGAAATCTCCACCCCCTCATACTCTTACAGATTTATGGACAGCCCTGCAGGATTCATGGTATCAATTCCCTCCAGCACTACTTCAGAAATTAGTCAAGTCCATGCCACATTGTGTCGTGGCACTTCTGCATGTTTGCGGGGGCCCTACACGATATTAGACAGGTGTATCAGTTTCTTTGGTTCTTCAGTGTACGATATGCAAGAAAATGAACTTTAGATACAAGAAGTGAAGCTGATGTAACACAGTCACTAAAGCAAATACTAAATACAAACAAACAAACTTGAGGTACCATAGGTGAAACTGATCTAACACAGTTGGGGATTTCAGTCTCTAAGGTCACACACGTGGGGCTGCAGTGGTTCGCATATAGTTCACAAAAAAGGTCAGATCTTCCCACACACACTGTAGCATAGTAGACTCTGTGAAGCAGATACTTTAGGATCATGCCAAGAGGTCATGAGTTGGGTGCTAAATAATATTGTCCTGAAGTATGGCATCAACCTCATCTACTAGATCCCCATGGGTGTCATGGGAGCCTGCAGTGCTGCTTACTTTATAGACACTCAGATCAATTCACCATTGATGTCTTCATGGGTTGTATGCCTATCTGGTAGTACTATAGCAAGCTACTTAGTTCTGATAATCAAATAACTTGAACATAAACTCAAGCCATGTCAACAACTCAGAGTCGGTGCAGTAAGTGATGGGAGTTGCGGATGCTTCCTGTAACATGATTTAAGGAAAAATGCCATACTCTGCAGAGCACATGGCAGAGAAGTTCTCAGATGCACACAGTTCAATGCAGTTTTTTTGCTGGTCGACACGTCACCTGCTAGATTGCAAGGTCATCTGCTCGGGCAGGCGGGTGGTGGGCACGAACTCATAGTAATACATCAACACACAGTTCCCCTCCAAGAAGGAAAGGGCAAGTTGCAAGATGTAGGGGCCGCTCCTGGAATTGATCAGCAGACTGCTGCAGGCTGTGATGCAGTGTCAGCTGGGACAGGACTACTGGTGACCATGGAGGCTGCTGCGTGATACTCGGCAGCCTCAGGGTTGTCACATTGTGAGGTAGTGTGGGGGTAACAACCCGCTCACCAACAGCTGGGGCAGGAGGCCATGATGCACCACGATCAACATGCATAGCATGGCCTGCTGTGGTGCAGGGGCAGAGCCTGGGAGAGGGCACCATGGTGTACTGGTGCTTGGTCAGGTCATACATGGCAGGGGGCCAAAGTATACCCCACATGGTTGTCATAATCCTATGCTGGCTTATGCTGCTGCCACCTGTTGCTGGTTGATCAGTTCATGTGCTTTAGCTGAGGTACATACCGACATCACAGGGGCAGTGACAGGTGCCTCGGTGTTGAAAACATGATGTTGGCAACTTGTGACTCAGGTAGGACACCGGAGGATGGGTCCAGCAGCAGGGGCAAGGCATTAAGTGTCATGTGCTACTCTGCTCGGGCAGATCATGGTGTGAATGGCAGGATGGCCACTGCTCTCATATCCAAAGAGCTGTCCGCCAGGTCAGCAGCATCAGCTGGAGTATTGTTTTCATCGCTCAGTGCCACCTCGATTTTGGTGATTGGCAGCACACAAGGACAGGGGAGGTTGAGTGTGCACACTGGCTTCAGTTGATAGTGAATACTGTGCTGGCAGTGCTGTGGAGACATACAGGAAAGGATTTCTCCCTGTGCTTGAGCACAAGGTGTGAACCTTAGTACTGCAAGTGGAGTGGTGGCTAGCTGGTATCCACTTGGAGTATGATGTGCATGCAAGTTCAGAGGTCTTGATAAGTGAAGGACTTGTGCTCCCCATGGCGTTGTACTGAGCAGGATAGTGCAGCGGTTAGCACACTGGATTCATGTTTGGGAAGATGATGGTTCAAACCACATCCAGCCATCCTTATTTAGGCTTTCCATAATTTCCCTAATTGCTTAAGGGAAGTGCAGGGATGGTACCTTCAAAAGGGCATGACTGCTTTCCTTCACCATCCTTTCCTAATCCAAGCTTGTGCTGTCTCTAATGACCTCCTCCTCCCCCTCCTCCGCCACGGCATTGTGGGGGCACTGGGTACAGGTGTGCCACGCAGTCATATAGCTGCTGTATGAAAGACTGGGGTGCAGATGGTGGCCAGCAAGGTCTCCAACTTGATGAAGTCTCAGGGAATGGAGAGCACCTACCCATACATGACTTCAGTGGTGGATGCACTCAAGTTGAATTTTTCAGCCACACACAATCCTAGGAATACTAGCAGCAGGGCGGCAGACTAAGTTATAGATTGACAGGTAAGGGCTGCTTTTATGGCCCTGTGAAATCTCTCCACTATGCCATTAGCAGCAGGGTGATAACTAGTTGTAAAATAGATGACCGTGCCACTAGTTTTGGTGGGTGTTTTAAACAGGCAAGATGTAAATTGTTGTTCAGAGTCCACCACCAAAAGGTGGGTGCACCCAAAATGAAGGAGGAGGCCAATAAAACCAGACATGAAGTGGTGCAAATAGCATTAATAGTCAATGATACATTGGTGACAGATGTGTATAGTGTTGCAGAACTTTTTAACAAACATTTTATAACTGTTACTGAAAAGATGGGGTTGTCAGGTTCTGTAGGTGCTGCCATGGTGTACCTCAGGCCAGACATTTCAAGTTCCATAATATGACTGGTTCTCACTACCCCAGCAGAAGTAATGTCCTTCATAAAAATCTTTAAAATCAAAAACATCTAGTGGGTATGATGAAATATCAACAAAGTTAATTAAAGGATGTGATTCTGAGTTAAGCAACATATTAAGCTATCTGTGTAACCAGTTGTTTATCAGTGGAATATTTCCTGAATGGTTGAAGTATGCGAAAGTTGAGCCACTGTTTAAGAAGGGAGATAAAGAAATAGCATCAAATTTCTGTCCAATTCCACTTTTGCCAGCATTCTCAAAAATTTTAGGAAAGGTAATGTACAATCAGCTTTATAACCATCTTATCACAAATAACAAACTGTCAAAGTTGCATTACGGATTTCTAAAGGGTTCTGATATTGAGAAGGCTATATACACTCACAGTGAAAGTGAACTTAATTCATAGACAAAAAATTGCAGGCAACTGGTATATTTTATGATTTGTCAAAGTCATTTGACTGTGTAAATCACAATATCCTTTTAAGTAAATTAGAATATTATGGTATAACAGGAAATGCTGCAAAATGGTTCAAATCTTACATTTCTTGGAGGAAACAAAGGGTGTTATTAGGAAAGAGACATGTGTTAAGCTATCAGGCATTGTCCAACTGTGAACTAATTACATGTGGGGTCCCACAAGGTTCCTCATTAGGGCCCTTGCTTATTCTTGTGTATATCAATGACCTTTCAACAGTAACAGTACCAGATGCCAAATTTGTTTTGTTTGCCGATGATACAAACATTGCAATAAATAGCAAATCATGTGTAGTTTTAGAAAGATCGGCTAATAAAATATTTGTGGATATTAATCACAGGCTCCTAGCCAATCCTTTGTCACTAAACTTTGAAAAAACACACTAAGAGCAGTTCAGAACTTGTAAGGGAAGTCCCAAGAGTATATGCCTAAAATATGATGACAGGCAGATAAAAGAAGTGGACAGTGTTAAATTCTTGGGATTACAGCTTGATAATAAATTCAACTATACAACAGAACACTGAAGCCTCTTAACAAATTTCTATCTGCAATGTGAATTCGGTCAGACATTGGGGATATAAAAATGAAAAAACTGGCATACCATGCTTCCTACAACTCCATAATGTCATATGGGATTATTTTTTGGGGTAATTCAACAAGCCAAGGTAAAGTTTTCTGTGCACAAAAATGTGCAATAAGAGTTATATGTGGTGTTAAATCAAGAACATCCTTCAGAGGCCTTTTAAGGGAACTAAGAATATATCACTTTTTCAAACCAACAGCTTAGTTCATGGAATCAATACTCGAAATAAGAATAATCTTCACAAGAATTTAAAGTCACTTACACTTCTACAAAAAGGTGTGCATTATTCAGAAACACACATTTTCAATAACATGCCAGCAGCCACAAAAAGCTTAACAACCACTGAAATTCAGTTTAAGAGAAGCCTAAAGAATTTATTGGTGGCCAAATCCTTCTACTCCATTGATGGAAAATAAGGATTGTAGTAGTTCAATTATATGTTTATTACATTATAAATAAAAAATGTTCCTTTCATATAGTGTTCATAAAAAAAGAAAGGAAGAAAGATGATCATTCCACTTGGGACCTGTGGAAGGTACATTAGCTTATTTTTTTAGTTGTAAATATTTGTCATGTGTTATTGTTTTTCTGACATGTTCTACATCCTGGAGGACCTCCGCACTAGGGATCAATTGGAATGAGAGTAAATCTAATCTAGTCTAACTGGACTCCCACCTTGCCACCAGGTACTGGTGCCCTTGGCTGCCATTATTTGTGGACATGCACAAGGTGTCTGCCAATTTGTGACTTCAATGCCAAAATGCTTGTTGTCTGAATACAAAACAATTCCTTTATTATAATGTTAAAAGGTACAGTTAGTTACAAAACACATTTACAAAGGTAGGTTGGTAAAAAAAGCCTATGAATGAAAACTCCCAATGAATCAGTCCAATAAATCCCACAAGTCATGAAGGTGTTATGAGTACGTGCAACAGGGGTCCACCATCTGTGTGTGACGGAATCAGTTTACACAGTTTTTTAAGACGACATGAGAAACATCTTTAATTTTTCTTGAGGTATGTTAAGCAGGGCTAATCTAATACTGATCAAGGAAATATGCAAATACAAGTAAATGAACTTGGTGGTACAGTGAGTGTATCTAATAGAACACAGTGATCAAAGCAAAATACAAAATACAAATAAACAAATTTGAGGTACCATTGGTGAAGCTAATCTAACACAATCCTGAAAGCAAAATACAATATGCAAATAAATGAACTTGAGGTACTGTAAATGATGCTAATCTAACACAATGACTAAAGCAAATACAAGATACAAATAAACAAACTTGAGGTACTGTAGGTGAAGCTGATCTAACTCAGTTGGGGATTTCTGTATCTAATGGCTGCAAGTGTGGGGCAACAGTGGTTTGCATATAGTTCACAGAAAGGAATCAGACATTGCCACAATCACTGTAATATAATGGACTCTGTAAAGAAAAACATGAGACAGTGAGTCGGGTGCTGAATAATGTTGCCCTGAAGTATGATGTCAATCTTGCCTATTAGCTGCTGTAATGGGTGTAGTAGGAGCCTGAAATGCTGTGTGCCTTATAGATGCACAAAACAGACTCACAGTTGATGTCTTCATGGATTGCATACCCATCTGATAGTACTACGGCAAGCTTTAAATTTTAATAATAAATAACTTGAACATAAACTCAACACTGAAGGAATATTAAATCACTGAACTCATTGTGTGGACAGCTCAGCATCAGCACAGGAAGTGCTGTGTGCTGTGGATGCCTCCTGTAGCATGCTTTAGGGAAAAACAACATACACTGTGGCAAAGATGCACATGGCAGAGAAAATCTTGTCCTCAGGTGCTTGTGGACTTTGTCATATGCTACAGTGTGAGATCATTTGCTAGAGCAGACAGGTTACAGGCACAGACACATACTAGAGCATTGCCACAATGTCATAAAGCAAGTGAGTAAGTGGCTGATGTAAACAGATTCCTGTTGTTGTTGTTGTTGTCTTCAGTCCTGAGACTGGTTTGATGCAGCTCTCCATGCTACTCTATCCTGTGCAAGCTTCTTCATCTCCCAGTACTTACTGCAGCCTACATCCTTCTGAATCTGCTTAGTGTATTCATCTCTTGGTCTCCCTCTACGATTTTTACCCTCCACGCTGCCCTCCAATGCTAAATTTGTGATCCCTTGATGCCTCAGAATATGTCCTACCATCTGGTCCCTTCTTCTTGTCAAGTTGTGCCACAAACTCCTCTTCTCCCCAATTCTGTTCAATACCTCCTCATTAGTTATGTGATCTACCCATCTAATCTTCAGCATTCTTCTGTAGCACCACATTTTGAAAGCTTCTATTCTCTTCTTGCCCAAACTATTTATCGTCCATGTTTCACTTCCATACATGGCTACACTCCATACAAATACTTTCAGAAACGACTTCCTGACACTTAAATCTATACTCGATGTTAACAAATTTCTCTTCTTCAGAAACGCTTTCCTTGCCAGTGCCAGTCTACATTTTATATCCTCTCTACTTCGACCATCATCAGTTATTTTGCTCCCCAAATAGCAAAACTCCTTTACTACTTTAAGTGTCTCATTTCCTAATCTAATTCCCTCAGCATCACCCGACTTAATTCGACTACATTCCATTATCCTCGTTTTGCTTTTGTTGATGTTCATCTTATATCCTCCTTTCAAGACACTGTCCATTCCATTCAACTGCTCTTCCAAGTCCTTTGCTGTCTCTGACAGAATTACAATGTCATTGGCGAACCTCAACATTTTTATTTCTTCTCCATGGACTTTAATACCTACTCCAAATTTTTCTTTTGTTTCCTTTACTACTTGCTCAATATACAGATTGAATAACATCGGGGACAGGCTACAACCCTGTCTCACTCCCTTCCCAACTGCTGCTTCCCTTTCGTGCCCATCCTATGGTGATAGATGTGTAAATAAAAATAAATAAAATCAGTTCACTCACTTCTGCAATAAAAAACTGCCATGTGCACTTATAACTGCCATCTGGTTTCTGTACAAATTGTAAATAGCCTTTCGCTCCCTGTATTTTACTCCTGCCACCTTTAGAATTTGAAAGAGAGTATTCCAGGCAACATTGTCAAAAGCTTTCTCTAAGTCTACAAATGCTAGAAATGTAGGTTTGCCTTTCCTTAATCTATTTTATAAGAAGCAAGATTTCTTATGGCAAGGACTAGATGTGAATAAGAAAGGGAGGAAGGAATTGTACAGTGTGTGGCAAAAACTGAAATCCAGACCACAAAAATACAAAGAATTGGAGTACAAACCATAATGACAGAGGAAAGATAATCACCTTCAAAATAAATAAAAAAAACAGGAAGATTGCATAGATGCAAGAGTAGAACTCACTGGAGCAACACTGAATGTTTCCAGAATGAGATTTTCACTCTGCAGCAGAGTGTGCGTTGCTATGGAACTTCCTGGCAGATTAAAACTGTGTGCCAGAGCGAGACTTGAACTCGGGACTTTTGCCTTTCACGGGCAAGTGCTCTACCATCTGAGCTACCCAAGCATGACTCATGACCCATCCTCACAGCTTCAATTCTGCCAGTATTTTGTCTCCTACCTTCGCCCGCGAAAGGCAAAGGTCCTGAGTTCGAGCCTCGCTCTGGCACACAGTTTTAATCTGCCAGGAAGTTCCATAGCAACACACACTCCACTGCAGACTGAAAATCTCATTCTGGAAACATCCCCCAGGCTGTGGCTAAGTCATGTCTCTGCAGTATCCTTTCTTCCAGGAGTGCTAGTTCTGCAAGGTTAACAGAAGAGCTTCTGTGAAGTTTGGAAGGTAGGAGACGAGATACTGGCAGAAGTGAAGCTGTGAGGGTGGGTCATGAGTTGTGCTTTGGCAGCTCAGATGGTAGAGCACTTGCCCGCGAAAGGCAAAGGTCCCGAGTTCGAGTCTCGGTCATGGACACAGTTTTAATCCGCCAGGAAGTTTCAACACTGAATGTGTTAACTGGATCATTAACGCTGAAAATTAGGAAAATCATACTGATCCATGAACAGAACCAGCTTATGCAGAGTTAGCAACAGGAATGGATCCATCACACCCTCAAAGAGAGGGAGATCAACTGCTCAAGAGTGAACCAGCAGCATTAAATGTGAAAAATGAATCATCTCTCTCTCTCTCTCTCTCTCTCTCTCTCTCTCTCTCTCTCTCTCTCTCTCTCTCTCACACACACACACACACACACACACACACACACACACACACACACACCACAGAGCACCACAAGAAGAAAGTAAAATTTGTCCTACTGCCATGCATCATCAACAAATAACAATGTCTTATTTCGCAATAGGAGCAATTCATCAAAGTAAGATCTGGCCAGCTTCATCTTCAGGTAAACGTTATGAATCTTCTCTCTCTCTCTCTCTCTCTCTCTCTCTCTCTCTCTCTCTCTCTCTCTCTCACACACACACACACACACACACACACACACACACACACACACACACACATGTAGCACCACACAAAGAATGTGAAATTTGTCAAACTCCAAAAAAGAAGCAACAACCCAGCAGCATCATTGAGAAAATGATAACAAACAGAAAATAAACCAGGAAGGACTTCTCAGAGAGCACAAGTCGTTCCCCAACATTTAGAAACTTTTTTATTGCAAAGACAATGAAAGAGCAGAAAGCAAGATAAAAAATTATGAAGGCATTTAGAGTTCACATTTCAGTCACTAACAATACAACAGAGCTTCAACAGCTCCACAGTCATCAAAAGGAAAATAATATTGAAGTCTTGCACCAAAACAAACAATAGATAGACAACAAAAATTAAAAGTAGAAGTGAAAGACAACCAGATGAATTATGCATTAAGGAGCATGGACTAAATGAACCAGAACTTTGTAATCTAATAATCGGAGACTGATCAGGTTAGTTATTTCTGCATATTGATATATAAGGTGGAGGTGTTGATGTATATACAGCAAGAATTGGCGTTCTATAAAATACTGATATTACAAATGCATAAAACTCCCAGCATGCATAGCAAAATACATTAAAATTATTGGCATAATGAATCAGGAAGTAAGAATTTTTTGCATATACACATCTCGAGTGGGAAATACTGGAACATTTCTGAAAAAAAACTAACAAAATCATTACTGAAGTTGAAAATGAATGTGATTATAATATGCAGAGATTACAACATAGATATGGGTAAAGAATCAAACTCAAAATAAGAATTACAATAAATGTTAAAAACATTATTACATGTAATACCAAAATAATGATTGAAAGTGACTGATCAAGCAAAAGTTCCACAAATACCAGTCTTTGATCATCTTGAGATAATTTTTCTAGTTGTAAGCACAGGATCTTGTAAGGACAAGAGTAAGGTGGCTGAAATGATGCCTAAACAATTTCATCATGTAACATCATGTACTTGCACATCACCAAGTCTTTGTGCACAAAAACCTTGAGAAATCCATGACAGTGCAAAGGAGGCATTGTGATGTTGGAGATATGTTGAACCATTGCTGGCAGTTCAGCAGTGTCAGGTAATGCCACAGGGTCGACTAACTCTGGTGGGAGGTTCAATATTTCATAATATAGGATATTTACTGATGAAGCCTGATGGTCCTCTTTGAAAGCACTGTGAACACCAAGAAGCACCTATGGAAGGGCCTCTGATCATTGTCGGCCATGGCATATCAGCCACACCTTAAGTGTGCAGTGCCACTGCCCCATAAAGCAATTGCTCTATGGATGGCAAGCAGTGGTGTGAAAATGTTATACTCCATAGAGGCTACACAATTCCTTGAAAAGTGCTACCTTTAATTACCTGCCCTGGGTAAAGATGTAGAGGGCAGTCCTTCCTGGGATTCTGTATAGCCTCTGCTTGTGGTCTGTGAAAATAGTGACAGGTCTATCCACTACTTCTGCTTTGAAACGACATACTTCTAACAGTTCTCAGTCAAACGCAGACCATTTATGCTGTGAATCCATAAGTTTCTGAAAAAAGAATCATAATGGTTGTTGGACTCCATCAAGTTATCAAAGCCCCTGAGTTTTTCTGTAGCCCTCATCAGTTTCTACCAGGTTTTTTTTCTGCCTACCAGTGCATCCATGAGTGGAGCTAAAATTGCCACAGCCTGTGCTAGATGTCATCTATAAAAGTTGATTGTTCCTAAAAATCACTTAAATTCTCTGTAGGTTCGTGGAGAAGATAGAGCTTGAATCAGTTTTGTTTTTTCTGCGCAGTGTCAGGCCCCAGAGGCATTAACCATGTGTCCTAGAAATGTGACTACTTCCTGCACAGCTGTCAAACACAGAGCAAAAGTGTACCTCATGTTCTGCCAGAGAAGGTAAAGAAAAGAAAATGTCATCAAGGTATAAGTAACAAAAAGGAAAATATCTTAAAATTTTATCGGCAAATGTTGCCACATCTGCAAGAATTTTGTAGGCCATAATGCATGAAAAAGAACTCATGCAACCCAAATAGAGTAATAACAGTTGTCTGTGACATGTCTTCCTGAACCATGGCTATCTGGAGATATGCCTTTTTGCAATCAATTGTACTGTAAACAGACTCCAATGCTAAAGCATGAGAAAAGTCCAGAAGTTTGGAATGGTGTGCCTGTCTGGTACCATTCATGCATTTAGTGAATGACAGTCCCCACACGTTCTATGAGACCCATTCTTCTTTGAGACCAAATGTATTGGCAAAGCTCAACACTATCTGATGGTCTCATAATCTCAGCATTGAGTAACTCATCTGTAATATGCATTGCTAAACACAATTTTTCTGGTGCCATATGCCAAGACTTATAATGGACTGATGCTCTCAGCATCATAATGATAAGATGCACTGTCTCATCATTCACACTGTGTCTGGCCAACTGTATGCACTGCTGAGTAGTGTCACTCATCACTCACATAGAGGTGGAATGTACATTTATAGCAACACGTGCTGGACTAGCCTTGGCCACCTATTCTGCATCTGATACCCATGTAGGCAGTGACATCTCATGGTGTAGGTGCTGTGTACACTGCTGCTGCAGCCACCAAGAGGTTGATGTTAAGATGTTGCTGTTGTCGCTGACACTGTTGTAAGAGGGCAATACTGTCGCAAGCATTGCTCAGGTCCTCTCATTATGAGAGTAGTTCCTATTTCAGTTCTACATTTGCTGTACACAAATTCAGATGTCCCTATCTGGTATCCTTGAATTTCTTTGCCCTGCTGCAGAGACCTTGTAGTAAAGCTTGCTCAGGTCCCACAACCTCGTTGCTATAGTCCTGCTGCTGACAAAGAGGTAATGGAACCAGAGGTGTCCCAGAGCATCTGTAAACTGTCTCTCCACTTCACACCTGTTGGAGTAATCCTGCTGCCAAATCAGTTGCAAGACTGAGATAAACTTAGGAAATTGGCTCCCACCTAGGTGGCTGACTAGTGGGATATGGATATCATGTAGAACAAAGTGGGAATCATATCAAAATGTTAGAAGTAGTCACAATCAAACTACAGTAGCCCATTACAAATAGTATTGTAAGGTGCTTAAAAATGTTATTAGGAAGGCAAGAGTATGTGGTATGCAAATAGAGTAGCTAATTCACAGAATAGAATTAAAACCATACAGTCAGCTGTGAAGGCAGTGTCTGGTCAGCAGCACAAGGTTGAAGATATAAAGTCAGTTCGTAGCAAAAAAACTTCTGTTACTGATAAGTCAGATATATGTACAGTATTTAACAATCATTTTCTGAGCATTGCTGGTGAATTAAATGAAAATTTATTTTCCACAGGGAATCATATAACTCTCATGGCAAATGCCACAACTGATGTCTGGAATACTCCTCCGTGATACTGACAAGGGGGAGATTGAGTCAATAATTAAATCACTGAAGACTAGGGACTCTCAAAGATATGATGGAGTACCTAGCAGACTATTAAAGTCCTGTGCTCCACATGTTAGCTCTTTACTTAGGCAAATTAGTAATTTTTCCTTTAAGAATGGTCAATTTCATGAACAATTAAGTACACAGTAGTAAAGCCACTTTATAAAAGGAGAAAGGGGCAATGCAGACAATTTTAGACCTATTTCTATGCCATCAGTGTTTGCTATAGTTATTGAAAAGGCTGTGTATGTAAGGAAAATTGATCACTTTATATCACATAATTTGCTATCAAATGTACAGTTCAGATTTAGAAGTCTTTTAACAGCTGAAAATGCTATATTCTCTTTTCTCATTGAGGTTCTGGATGGATTAAACAAAAGGGTTCAAATGCTAGGCATATTTTTTGATTTAACTGAGGCATTTGATTGCGTTGATCACAAAATATTGCTCCTGAAGTTGGACCATTACAGAATACGGGGAGCACTCACAATTGGTTCACCTCTTACTTTAACAACAGACAGCCAGAGGTCATTAGTCACAGTGCTGAGAATGGCTGTGATGTGGGGTCTGAGTGGGGTATGGTCAAGTGGGGGGTGCCCCATGGATCTGTGTTGGGGTCACTCCTGTTTCTTATTTATATAAATGATATGCTCTATTGTATTCTGGGTAATTCTATAATTTTTCTGTTTCCTGATGACATTTGGCTGGTAGTAAAGGATGTTGTGTGCAACACTGGCCCAGTTTCAAATAGCGCAGTTCATGACATAAGCTCATGGCTTGTAGAAAATAAACTAATGCTAACTCACAGTAAGACTCAGTTTTTACAGTTTCTAACACATAATTCAACAAAACCTGACATTTTAATTTCACAGAACATGCATATGATTAGTGAAACTGAATAGTTCAGATTTCTAGGTGTTCAGACAGATAGTAAACTGTCATAGAAAACCCATGTTCAGGATTTTCTCCAAAGACTTAATACTGCCATTTTTACTAATCAAACAGTACCTGAAGAAAGTGATTGTTCAACACAAAAGTTAGTCTACTTTGCTTATTTTCATTTGCTTTTGTTTTATGGTATTATACTTTGGAGTAACTCTTCCCATTCTAAAAAGATATTTTTGGTTCAGAAATGGGCAGCTCGGGTAATAAGTGGTGTACGTTCGTGAGCCTCTATTCACTAGTCTAGGTATTTTGACATTGGCCTCTCAATATACATATTCTTTACTGTCATTTCTTGTTACCAATATCAGCTTATTCCCAAGAATAAGCAGCTTTCACTCAGTTAATATTTGGCAGAAATCCAACTTGCATTTGCATCACACATCCTTAACTCTTGTACAGAAAGGTGTGCAGTATACTGCTGAATCCATTTTCAATAAGCTACCACAAGGATCCAAAAATCTCAGCAGTAATCCACATGGTTTCAAATTGAAACTGGAGAGATTCCTCATGGGTCACTCCTTCCATTCTGTTGAAGATTTCTTTGACAAATTAAGGTGACTGTTGTGTTATATTGTTGATTGTGTATAGTTAAACTTACAGGTTGACTTTTTTTGGGTTCATAACATTTTATTACTTTAATGTTGTAATTTCATGCACTGACACATTCCATGACCTTGGAGAATTGCTCCTCAATTTGGTCCTGTGGTGCTAGATGTGTAAATAAAAATAAATAAAATCAGTTCACTCACTTTTGCAATAAAAAACTGCCATGTGCACTTTTCACTAAGCCCAATGTCTAAGCTTTGTTCTACAATTCCAATGTGCTGTACTGTGATGGGTCTGAAGTACCTCGTAAGATGCTCACTGTGGAGCCTGAGACAATACAACATGTGTCATGGTCAAGAACGTTCCTGAAAGCAGTGTTACACTTGTTTGGCTGCCAACCTGGCCAATTAGGCAAATTCTTGTTTGAGTGTGTCCTGGTGCACCTATTGTCAGCCATCCGAAAAGTCTGAGTAATTATATGGAAATGATCAGTTGTGTGCCTTCTCTCCAAAGAGTGTGTGATATCAACACATTTGTGAGTGGACTGAAGCCATGGCATGCAAAGTGCTGATATCAGGTGAGGGTGGGGGTGGATGTAGGCTGAATATAAGTAAACTGCCATTGTGTATTCTTGGGAGTTCTCAGGACTGCTTGGTCGGTGGTGTCTGTGCAGTGCTGTTGCAGTCTCTTCATGCCCATGAGCAGCAAGTGCTGAGTGTTATTAGAGGCAACTGCAGCTCTCTGGCATTGCAGTTGAATTCCATGTAACCTGTCATCCTAACATAACCTGTTCTCCATAGTATGACATTCTTTTACAGTTAACACAGACTGAATGAGTAGTGGAAGTTTAAGAATCCAAGTATCCCACAGCATGTTGTATGACATAATATCATGCAGGATGGATTCTCATATCAGTCTCCAAAGTTATGAGGTACCAATTCTTTCTTCAAATGCACCTTGCTGAAGTTGTTTTGGTGTCTTTATCGGACATTGTAGGAGTGCTGTCTTCACTACTTCAAATTTCCCAGAGGTGCCTGTAAAATGTCACTGAGAATGTGAGCTTCACTGGAGAGATTGCACAGCAAGGTTACAAATTTCCTTGCATCATCCACAATACCATAATAATTCAAAGTGAGTTCAACCATCCAAAACCACATCTCTGGGCAATCTGGTTGAAAAATAGGCAGTTTAATCACAGGACGCAGATGGAACATTGCTTCACCAAAACCCTGTCCATGTGGTGCATGCAAAATCTGTCCAGAAACTGTGGTAGACAACTCATTGCACCAGCATGGTGTGGAAGGAAATCTATGGTACATGACACAAGGCTCAACCAGTTGAGCACAGCTTCGTGATATGAGCTGGTTTGTCTGGAATGACACCGGTGCAGGAGAACTGAGTACTGCACTTACCCAGCTGTCACATGGATCAAAGTACAAGGTATGAGCAAAAGAAGTGGTGAATGAATTTTTTTTAGCAGTAACTGCTGATGCTACAACCATTTGATGTAATTTGTCTGACAACCTGATCCACTGAGACAGACAAGTGGTGGAACCCCGAAATATTATTCTGTATTTTGCAGAGACTGAAAACAGCCAAAATATGCCATTCTGTCACCCTCTGCAGTACAAACATTTGCAATTATTCTAAGAGCAGCACAGGCTGAGTTAAGTTTCTGTACAAGTTTCATTACATGGTCATTAAAATTAAGATTTTCATCTACATGAATCCCCAGCAATTTTGTTGATGCCACTCTGTCTATGGCCTTGTCACCCTACAACAAATCAAGATTTACATTTTGACATATTTTCCCAAACTGCATATAATTTGTTTTATTTGCATTTAATGTGAACTGGTTTGCAATGAAACAAGTGTGGACATTCTTTATTACTTGATCAGTAGTTTTTGCAGTGTTTGCTTTGGAGCACCTATTATCACACTGGTGTCATCTGTGAATAGTGGCCTTTGCTGCTCCATCTGAGGTGTGAATGTCATTTATGTAGACGAGGTATAATAAGGGGGCTAGAATACTACCTTGTGGCCTCCTATTTCCACTTTTTTTGCATCTGATACTAAATTTATTTTGTGGTTGGAGTAATCTGACCTCAGTCCTACAATCTGTGTTCTGTTTTGTAGGTATGATTCAAACCACTTTTCCCTGTCCCATGAACACCTAATGCTTCCAGTTTTTCTAAAAGAATGTCATGACTGACAGTGTCAAATGCTTGGAGAGATCTAAATTTCTTGCTACTACACAATTGTCTTTTTCTAGATTTTTGATTATTTGTTCAGTATAACACATCACTGCTGTTTCTGTATTTTTACCAGCTTGGAAGCCATACTGATTTCTATTTAGTAACTCATGGTCATTTAGATATTTGTTGATTCCATGCTTCATTAATTTTTCTATTATGCTGGAAAGTTCCAGAAGGAGGGATATTGGCCGATAGTTTTCTACCTTATGATAGTTGCTGTTTTTGAATAATGGCTTCACTTTTGACATTTTTACCCTTTCTGGAAATAGTTCTTCACTAAATGAAAAGTTGGCTGTGTATGCCAAGGGCTTTGCAATTTGAGCAGCTGTCATTGTTAAGATACAAACAGGCACCTCATCTACTCCTATTGACGGTTTAGGTTTCAAGCTTTTTATTACTTTAAACACTTCATATTCACTGTTGGATCTATCCTCATGCTATAAGCAGCTTTTGGAAATTCTGGTTTTTCTTGGGTTTTAAATTTTTCGCTTAAGGAAGTTGTTGCTTTTATGAAATAATTGTTGATGTAATTTGGCAAATCTTGTTTATTAATATTAATATTTTCTGTGTTTTTGAGAATGATATCCTCTCTTTCTTATTTCAGTCTTCATGATACCCCATATGGCTTTTGATCTGTTATTAGACTGTCTTATTAAGTTGTCATTACTCATAAATTTTGCATTGGCAATTGGTTTTCTATATACCCTCTTGTAATTCTTAACATATTCTATGAACTGTGGATCTGTAGCTGTCTTTAATTTTGAATTTAGTCTCCTTATAGTTTCACAGGATACCATCTATGATCCTAGAACTTGGATTTGTATTGTGATATGATGTGATTATTGACAGCTTCTTTGGAAAGCACATTTCGAAATATCAAATGAAAACTGAAGAAAAAGTGTTATATGCATCATTTGTATTTGTTAGGGGCAGCACTTCTGCCCAGGACTCACTAGTTAGGATATTTGTAAATTTTACACAGTTTTCAGTGGCAAATTTTCTTTTATAGATGAAGTACACTTTTTTTCTTGCAGTGGCATTGAAGGAATATTGAGGACAAGAGCATTATGGTCTGATAATCCCAAATCAGTAGTTGTTACTTCTACTTCTGTGGATCGTAAATTTGAAAATATATTATCTATAAGACTGTTTATATTATATGTTACTCTTGTGGGTTCATGTATGTGTGGAAACAGATTGAAACTACCTAATAGATTTAGGAATTGATTTTTTTAGCCTACTGTCATTCATAAGGTTTATGTTGAAATCCCCACAGACAACTACAGTGGCTCTTTCAGTAAAATGTTGAACAGTGTTTCTAATTGATTGATGAATATGTCTGTATCCCCAGTAGGTGGTCTGTGTATTGCCATGACAATGACTTTTCCCTGTTTTTCATACAAATGTATAGCTGCTGCTTCAAAACAACTGGAAGTAATGAAAGAGGATCAATTTTTAAGTGTGACAGACATTCTTAATTCTTAGATGATTACTAGAAGTCATATGTTGCAGATCTTTAGAAAGCAAAGTAGTGCAACTTCTGTGTTTGTTCACTCAACATTTATTCTTGAGTCATGTTACATAAGTCTCTTCATGAAGAAACATTGTCAGGAATGTGGAAGGAGTCAAGTTATCTTTTAACAGGCACAAGCAATTACTGCTGGCTTCTTCTGTAAAGTACAATAACAACAAATTATGATCAGCATTAATCTACTTAAAGTGATAATTATATAATTACTTCTGAATTGTATTACATATGCATGGTAAGAAGGAAATGGCTATTTAGGGGAAAAAAGGCTCCTCCTGTCACATCACTCAACTATTGTATTTATGTAGTACTTTCAACAAAATTACATAAATAACCTTTCACCAACCAGTATCATTCATTTATTCATTAATTATGTCCTGTAGAACCCCTCAAGAAGATGAACTTTCAGGGACTTGAAATGAATCAACGTATATATTAACATAAGACAAAGATATCATAGAAACTTAATCTGTAGTAGTAGTAGTAGTAGTTTATTCATCCAGAGACAATGTACATTGCAGGGATTTCGTCAAAAAATACATAGTATATATATATAATAGAGGGAAACATTCCACGTGGGAAAAATATATCTAAAAACAAAGATGATGTGACTTACCAAACGAAAGCGCTGGCAGGTCGATAGACACACACAAACACAAACATACACACAAAATTCAAGCTTTCACAACAAACTGTTGCCTCATCAGGAAAGAGGGAAGGAGAGGGAAAGACGAAAGGATGTGGGTTTTAAGGGAGAGGGTAAGGAGTCATTCCAATCCCGGGAGTGGAAAGACTTACCTTAGGGGGAAAAAAGGACGGGTATACACTCGCACACACACACATATCCATCCACACATATACAGACACAAGCAGACATATTTAAAGACAAAGAGTTTTCTGAAAGTAACTGGAGATCTGGTGTGAAAAAGGCGAAAAGGTGTTGGTTACAGCTGGGCTATGTTGGACTTGGGTTGGTAGACAACGATGTGCAGAAAGGTTAGGTGGTTGTGTTGCCGCCAAAACACGTTAAAGGACGGAGAAATTCGGGAAAATAGTATATATATACACACATATAGGGTGAACAATACTGTACAAAATACAGATGTGCATAGTAGACTACATAACATCAGACCACATTGAAATAGCATGTACAACTTTGATGATTTACATTGATGTATGAGAAAGACTTTTTACATGGAATACACAGTTGATATTTAGATATAACACGTACAATTCTTGCACTTTTGTACATATTCTTTATTTAGATCATAGCAACAGTCAGATAAAAATTACTATTGGCACAGAGTACATAAATATAATTGTTTGGTATGGAGCTATTCCAGGTATTCTCTTACACTATAATAGCAGTTGGTCATTAAAAATTTGAATACTGCTTCTTTAAACGAAGACAATTTTTTTATTTCTTTTATCTTTACCGGTAGTTTGTTATTCAATCTGCTTCCTTGTATGTTTGATTGTTTCTGCGCCAAAGCCTTGTTAACTCTTTTTATATGAATGTCATTGCACTTTCTTGTGTTGTAAGTATGTAGATCCGAGTTGGATTGGAAATTGTTAATATTTCTTTTTACATTAATTATGCTTTTCTGTATATAGAGGCATGGTAGGGGTAGAATATTCAGCTGTTTAAATAATTGCTTTGAAGGAGTTAGCCTTGAACTGTTGGTAATTATTCTAACAGCTCGTTTTTGTAGAGTGAAGATGGTTTTGAGATTTTTCTTACTATGACCCCAGAAGGTGAGGCCATAGGTAACAGCAGAATGTATATAAGCAAAGTAAACAGCTCTGCTACATTCCCTACTACATACAAAGCTAATAACATGTAAAGCAAAGCAAGCAGAGCTTAGCTTATGCGAGAGATACAGGATATGAGATTTCCAGTCTAAATTTTCGTCTATATGTACACCTAAGAATTTTGTGGTAGCAACTCTCACAATTTCTTTATTTTGTATTCTGAGATCTAGATCAGAGTGTGACTTTGCTTTCCTGTAATGGATATAATTAGTTTTAGAGATATTTATGGTTAATTTGTTCGCTTCAAACCAATTTTGCAAATATTCTATAACTCTGGTGGCAGATGTTGGCAATACCCGGTTTATGTCAGTTACTACATTGTTTGTGTCATCCGCAAACAGGGTCATATGAGTACCATTTACTGGAATCTTGATATCATTTATGTAAAGAAGAAATAGAAGAGGTCCTAGAACACTCCCCTGCGGTACCCCAATTGGCACAGTCTGAATATCCGATCTGTAAACAATACCTTGGTTTTTACTGTTTGTTGTTGCAATTTCTACTACCTGTTTCCTATTATGGAGATATGACTGAAACCACTTTTTGGCTACTCCTTGTATACTGACGTATTCTAATTTGTCTAGCAGGATATCATGTTGGACAGTATCAAATGCCTTTGAGAGGTCCAAATTTATTCCTCTTGTATTGTTGTTCTTATCTAGCCCTGTTACAATATTTTTAATGAATTGGGTGATGGCTGACTCTGTACTCATTCCTTTGGGAAAACCGTGTTGGTTTACAGACAATAGATTGAATTTCTCGAGGTAATTTGTAATTCTGTTTTTCATGACTGTCTCTATTACTTTTGAAAATACCGATAATAAAGCTATTGGTCTATAGTTTCCCACTTCATGTACATTACCCTTTTTATACAATGGTTTTACTTTTGCAATTTTTAATCGTTGTGGAAAGACACCTTCTGAAAATGATATGTTTATGATGTGTGAGAGTGGGTCTGATATGACACTAGCACATCTCATCATGACTGAGCAAGGTATCTCGTCAATCCCTGAGGACATTTTATTCTTCATTGTTTTTATTATTTGATTAACTTCCAATTTGTTCGTGGGAGGTAGCAATAATGAATTAACGCTTTGTTCTTCTGGGATTGATGTTCTACAAATCTTAGAACAATTTTTACTCAGATTGATTGGACTAATTATGAAGTAGTCATTAAAGTAATTTGCTAAAGTAAGATTTCTGACTAGCATACCTTGATCATCTTTTATAACAAAGTCATCTGGATTTCTAACATTTTTGCTTGGGCCTATTTCTTTTTTTACTACATTCCATATAGCTTTTGATTTGTTTGCTGACCCAGCAATTACACTCATTGTGCATTGTCTTGGCTTTTTTGATCACCTTCCTGTAAATTTTCTTGTATGTCTTAACATAATCTGTGAAGTGTTCATCTTTGTTATCTTTTTTGAGTTGACTGATATGTTTTAGTGTTTGACTAGATACTCTAATAGCAGGTGTTATCCACTGGCTTGTGTTCCTAGGCATGACATTGATCTTTGTGAGCTTTTTTGGAAAACACATCTCAAATATGGACATGAATGTACTAGAAAAAGCATTGAAAGATTCCTCGGTTGTTGTTTGTGCAATTGTGAATTGTGAATTGTATTAGCAATAAACTGTCACCATACTGCTTGATGCTATTTCCACTTATGCTACCTAAATTTAATTGAGTGGATTAGTAAGAAAGCTGCTATTTTTTAAGGGATGCTGCTGCCTCCTGAGTTTTATTTCTTAACTGCTATTTATCTACTATCTTTTCATTTTTTTCCCCTATGTATTCTAGGAATCATTTTGCATGATAGATCATAATGACATGAGACAAGTCATTTTACAATCACATAACAAGTTAATTTGTACATAGTCTTACATTCTGAAAATTTCTAAGTTTATTTATTTATTTATTATGAAATGAAAGAAATGATAAAGATATGAGTTAGCAATTCCTACCCACCATCATTTACACATTACAATAATAGAAATTATTCTACTGAATGGAAGAAGCTGTCAAGGAGAAACTTTCTGTTTGTTTTCAGATTTTATTTTGCTGCCTGCCTTTTATATCACTTGGTATGTGATAAAAAAAATTTTATTGCAGCATTTTTGTGCTAAAGACAACCTAATCTAATCTAATCTAGCAATGAATGACATGTCTCCTTCCTGTATTGTAATTGTGTACAGGATTGTTCCTTTGTTCCTTTTGAGCTGTAGTGAATTATTTCCAACAAACTTCATGAGGTACTGCTGTGCTGGTACTGTGAACAGCCGTAATTTTTCCTGAGGGCATGCAGCTTTACTGTATGGTTAAATGATGATGGCGTTCTCTTGGGTAAAATATTCCGGAGGTAAAATAGTCCTCAATTTGGATCTCCGGGCGGGGACTACTCAAGAAGACATCGTTATCAGGAGAAAGAAAACTGGCATTCTACGGATCGGAGCGTGGAATGTCAGATCCCTTAATCGGGCAGGTAGGTTAGAAAATTTAAAAAGGGAAATGGATAGGTTGAAGTTAGATATAGTGGGAATTAGTGAAGCTCGGCGGCAGGAGGAACAAGACTTCTGGTCAGGTGAATACAGGGTTATAAATACAAAATCAAATAGGGGTAATGCAGGAGTAGGTTTAATAATGAATAAAAAAATAGGAGTGCGAGTAAGCTACTACCAACAGCATAGTGAACGCATTATTGTGGCCAAGATAGACACGAAGCCCATGCCTATAATAATATAATATAATAATAATAATAATAGCTTTATTCAACATCGAATGGTACACTGCACATGTACAAAGAAACAGTAATGGTTAAAGTTATTTGTACAATACACAAGACACATTCTTCTGAATACGTCATTAATTTACAACAAAATTACAATAAGGTGTTTACTTATTTCTATTCACATAATTTCACAAAGCATTTGTTGTTCTTCATATAAGTATGGTACTCTTCTAATGTGTAGAAAGGGTGTTTTACTGAAAATTTCTTAAGCTGATGTTTCAGTTTAATTGTAGGAAGAGCCATGACTGCTCTAGGCAGTGCATTAGCTAATTTTATACCTGCATACTGAGGCCGCTTTTCGTAAAGTGCTGTTCTGTGGCTGCCAATGTAAAATCTTTCTTTATTTCTAGTATTGTACTGGTGGAAATCTGAATAAGTGTTTGGGTGCAGTCTTTTCACAAACAATATGGCTTTTAGAATGTATGTGTTTATAACAGTTAACACCTCTGTTTTTGGAAACAAGTTGCGACAAGATTCCCTATATTTTGCTCCACAGATTATTCTCACACCCCTTTTTTGAAGAATGAGTAGCTTATCTAGATTAGCTTTGGTTGTTGCCCCCCAAATTTCAATACCGTAGTTCAAGTGAGAGGAGAAAAGAGCATGGTATGCAGTCTTTAGGACTACGGTGTCTCTACAGAACTTGCTAATAGTACAGATTGCAAATTTATTTTTTGACAACTTAGTTGCTAGAGAGTCAATATGTGAGTCCCATTTCAGGTTGCTTTGGATTGTTACGCCAAGGAATTTTACACTAGACTTTTTCTTTACCAATTCGTTGCCCATGTATAATTTAATTTCATTATTCAAACTATTTTTGTTAAACTCCATCAAACATGTTTTACTGGTGCTACATTTAAGTGGCTTTAATTACTACAGTAGTACATGTTTATATGCCAACTAGCTCTGCAGATGATGAAGACATTGATGAAATGTATAATGAGATAAAAGAAATTATTCAAGTAGTGAAGGGATACAAAAATTTAATAGTCATGGGTGACTGGAATTCGACGGTAGGAAAAGGGAGAGAAGGAAACATAGTAGGTGAATATGGATTGGGGGGAAGAAATGAAAGAGGATCCCACCTGGTAGAATTTTGTGCAGAGCATAACTTAATCATAGCTAACACTTGGTTCAAGAATCATGAAAGAAGGTTGTATACATGGAAGAACCCTGGAGATACTAGAAGGTATCAGATAGATTATGTAATGGTAAGACAGAGATTTAGGAACCAGGTTTTAAATTGTAAGACATTTCCAGGGGCAGATGTGGACTCTGACCACAATTTATTGGTTATGAACTGTAGATTAAAACTGAAGAAACTGCAAAAAGGTGGGAATTTAAGGAAATGGGACCTGGATAAATTGACTAAACCAGAGGTTGTGCAGAGTTTCAGGGAGTGCATAAGGAAACAATTGACAGGAATGGGGGAAAGAAATACAGTAGAAGAAGAATGGGTAGCTCTGAGGGATGAAGTAGTGAAGGGAGCAGAGGATCAAGTAGGTAAAAAGACAAGGGCTACTAGAAATCCTTGGGTAACAGAAGAAATATTGAATTTAATTGATGAAAGAAGAAAATATAAAAACACAGTAAATGAAGCAGGCAAAAGGGAATACAAACATCTCAAAAATGAGATCGACAGGAAGTGCAAAATGGCTAAGCAGGGATGGCTAGAGGACAAATGTAAGGATGTAGAGGCTTATCACACTAGGGGTAAGATAGATACTCCCTACAGAAAAATTAAAGAGACCTTTGGAGAAAAGAGAACCACTTGTATGAATATCAAGAGCCCAGATGGAAACCCAGTTTTAAGCAAAGAAGGGAAAGCAGAAAGGTGGAAGGAGTATATAGAGGGTCTATACAAGGGCGATGTACTTGAGGACAATATTATGGAAATGGAAAAGGATGTAGATGCAGATGAAATGGGAGATACGATACTGCATGAAGATTTTGACAGAGCACTGAAAGACCTGAGTCGAAACAAGGCCCCGGGAGTAGACAACATTCCACTGGAACTACTAACAGCCTTGGGAGAGCCAGTCCTGACAAAACTCGACCATCTGGTGAGCAAGATGTATGAGACAGGCGAAATACCATCAGACTTCAAGAAGAATATGATAATTCTAATCCCAAAGAAAGCAGGTGTTGACAGATGTGAAAATTACCGAACTATCAATTTAATAAGTCACAGCTGCAAAATACTAACGCGAATTCTTTACAGACGAATGGAAAAACTAGTAGAAGCCAACCTCGGCAAAGATCAGTTTGGATTCCGCAGAAATGTTGGGACACGTGAGGCAATACTGACCCTACGACTTATCTTAGAAAATAGATTAAGGAAAGGCAAACCTACATTTCTAGCATTTGTATACTTAGAGAAAGCTTTTGACAATGTTGACTGGAATACTCTTTTTCAAAGTCTAAAGGTGGCAGGGGTAAAATACAGGGAGCGAAAGGCTATTTACAATTTGTACAGAAAGCAGATGGCAGTCATAAGAGTCGAGGGTATGAACGGGAAGCAGCGGTTGGGAAGGGAGTGAGACAGGGTTGTGGCCTGTCCCCGATGTTATTCAATCTGTATATTGAGCAAGCAGTAAAGGAGACAAAAGAAAAATTCGGAGTAGGTATTAAAGTCCATGGAGAAGAAATAAAAACGTTGAGGTTCGTTGATGACATTGTAATTCTGTCAGAGACAGCAAAGGAATTGGAAGAGCAGTTGAACGGAATGGACAATATCTTGAAAGGAGGATATAAGATGAACATCAACAAAAGCAAAACAAGGATAATGGAATGTAGTCGAATTAAGTCGGGTGATGCTGAGGGAATTAGATTAGGAAATGAGACACTTAAAGTAGTAAAGGAGTTTTGCTATTTGGGGAGCAAACTAACTGATGATGGTCGAAGTAGAGAGGATATAAACTGGCAATGGCGAAGGAAAGCGTTTCTGAAGAAGAGAAATTTGTTAACATCGAGTATAGATTTAAATGTCAGGAAGTCGTTTCTGAAAGTATTTGTATTGAGTGTAGCCATGTATGGAAGTGAAACATGGACGATAAATAGTTTGGACAGGAAGAGAATAGAATGTTTCAAAATGTGGTGTTACAGAAGAATGCTGAAGATTAGATGGGTAGATCACATAACTAATGAGGAGGTATTGAATAGAATTGGGGAGAAGAGAAGTTTGTGGCACAACTTGACTAGAAGAAGGGACCGGTTGGTAGGACATGTTCTGAGGCATCAAGGGATCACAAATTTAGCATTGGAGGGCAGCGTGGAGGGTAAAAATCATAGAGAGAGACCAAGAGATGAATACACTAAGCAGATTCAGAAGGATGTAGGTTGCAGTAAGTACTGGGAGATGAAGAAGCTTGCACAGGATAGTGTAGCATGGAGAGCTGCATGAAACCAGTCTCAGGACTGAAGACAACAACAACAACATGTCAACCTAGTGATTTGTCTCTGTCCGAGAATTTCAATGATTCTAAGTGCAAATATGGCTGAACTAATTTGTATTAGGAATTCTAAAATGCATTTTTTCCAATTTAAATACTCATCAATATGGACCCGTAAGAAATTTGAATTTTCCGCCCTGTTTATTAGTAACTTAAATTTGAAACTTCCTGGCTGATTAAAACTGTGTGCTGGACCTAGACTTGAACTCGGGACCTTTGCCTTTTGCGGGCAAGTGCTCTACCATCTGAGATTCCCAAACACGACTCATGCCCCATTCTCACAGCTTTACTTCTGTCAGTACCTCTTCTTCTACCTTCCAAACTTCATATCAGTGCACACTCCAGTGCAGAGTGAAAAGTTCACTCTGGAAACATCCCCCAGGCTGTGGCAAAACCATGTCTCCACAACATCCTTTCTTCCAGGAGTGCTGGTTTTGCAAGTATCACAGGATAGCTTTTGTCAAGTTTGGAAGGTAGGAGACAAGGTACTGGCAGAAATAAAGGTGTGAGGATGGGGCACAAATTGTGTTTGGGTAACTCAGATGTTAAAGCACTTGACCACAAAAGACATAGGTCCTGATTTCGAGTCTCAGTCCAGCACACGGTTTTAATCTTCCAGGAAGTTTCATATCAGCACATACTCCACTGCAGAGTGCAATTTTCACTCTGGAAACTTAATATTTACTTGGCTGAAATGGTATTTATACTGTATTATTATTTTTCATGTAGCTTTAAACGAACACTGCTACTCCCCATGTAGCTAACAGAAATTTCCCAATCTGATTCCAGGTATTTTGATAATTTGTAGAGTGACTAATGATGTATGTTTTAATTTTCTTTTGAATTGGTATGGATTCCCAATTTCGTACTTTATGGTAGACATGTGCTCGTTGGCTGTCTTACCACCAGAGTATATAACCCCTTCTGAATCCTTGACAACAAAGTAAAGTCTACACAAAAAGTATTTTTATGTCTTGTGATGTGAATGTGTATATCACAGTTCAGTTGAAACTGATTTTTATTGTCCGCAATAAAATAAATGTACTGGGAAGCAAGTGTAAGAATTCCAAAATCTTTTTCACATAATATTATTACTGTTTGCTTCTGCTGAACAAATGTGTTATTTACTTTAGGTGCAGATGGCAAGTAGTGAAAGCATATCAAATGAGCCAACACACTTGTCTTTAGGCCAATGCAATGGGAGCTGCTTCAAATGGCATTACATGCTAAACTGAGCTTCTTGATCAGTTTACCCATATATTGACTCTATTTCAACTTGTTATTTTGGAATTTTACACTATGCTTCATCCAGTTTATGACCATTCATGTCTACTTCTGTTGCTAACATGTAATTATTGCTAGTTTAAAACTGTATAACATGAATCTTTGTGAGATTAAGGTGTTAGCTATGATGCTCTTGTAGGCCTGTTCAGCTATTATTGGAGCCATTTCTGCTAGGACCCTCAATTAATGAATTTGTTTTGTCAGCAAATATTACAGTTTTAAAGTGTCATTTAAGTTACTGGAAAATCATTTTTGGCATGTTATGTTCTCTCTTTGTGAGGTTATTTTCATATTCAGGCTATACACTTTTGTGTAAACACTAACTGAGCTTATAATTCTATGAGGAAGGCTGCACACATGGACAGAACATTCAGTAATGGTGCAGTACAAACATTCCAGAATTATCTCCAACAAAAATCATGGGAGCTAGTGTATAGTACAGAAAACATTTCTGATAAGTTTCAGATATTCATTAATATATTTAAATATTATTTTGATCTTGCTTTTCCATCGAAAGCCAAAATGATGAAAACCACTAAATGCAACAAGCAGATTACTAGTGGTATATTATTACTTTATTACTGTATCTTTGTCGTTTACCAGCCATGGCTGGACAGACTGTGTCACAAATACAATGTTTATCAACTAACATTTATACAACACCATATACAAAATTTATATTACAGCTAAAAGAAAATATTTATGCAGTGCACAAAAACACATAGAACATAGAGAAAATGAAATATAACTGAACAGGAAAGTAAAACTTCATAGCAGCAAATGAAAATACCATAAAGCAAAATGTTTACAAGACCATGTAGATCACACACACAAAAGATTCATTTTGGCAAAATATGTACTTTAAGTAAAACACAAAATTAAATGTGCAGTTAACTGAGAACATAAAAAGAAGATTAAATTTAGGCAAAATTATATATAAAACATAACAATATTTATTATTTTGTCCATTCACTAGAACCACTGATGAAAAACTCTTCCGAGGAATATAGTGGATGTTGTTTCAAGTCCTGAACAATTTTTTTCCGAAATAATTCAGGTGGCAGGGATTTCTCTTCTGGAGGCAGTTGATTGTACATTTTTAGGGCAACTGTTGGAAAGCTGCCTTGTGTACTTGATAGGCGACATTTTGGCACTTCGATGTTCCTCTTACAGCGAGTGTCATGATCATGTATTTCTATTCTTATGCTAAAATTCCTTTGATTTTCTTTTATATAAATGAGGCAGAAAAACACATACTGGCTAAAAACAGCCATTATGCCTAGCCTGGTGAAAATAGGCTTACAGTGGTCCAGTCTTTTGCTAGAGGATATGATCCTGATGGCTTTTTTTTGTAATATGGAAGTCTTGTGCTAAAAAATGGTACCTACGCAATAATGATGCAAGAAGTTGTAACACAGCTCTGGAGTTTGATTCAAAAAATATAAATCTATCTTAAATAAAATAATAAAGGAGGCAAATAAAACGAGACAATGACAAATACATAGAAAATTTTATTTATTTATTTATTTACTTAGCATCCTTGTATCTCATCATTATAAAAATGATATAGGATTTGTCATACATTGCCTTAGATAGAAAATAGGACATTAAAAGATTTACAATTATATGTACATAAATAAAATATTATTACATATAACATGAAACCATATGCGTAACAACATTCATAATATGCTAAATTAGAATAATAGATGAATACAATCTTGTTTTCAATGAGCATTTTGAGTCATTACGAAGAAGGAAATAAGCTACTGTATATTGAATGCTGGTGATTTAAGTATTCCTTGACACTATAAAAACTCTTGCTAATTTACATTTTTTTAAGTTCTTTTTTGAATATGTGGAATTTTGAAATATACTTTTAATTTCCTTTGGTAGTGCATTAAATAAGATTTTTGCTGATAAAGGACAATTTTTTGATACATAGCTTTTGTATGACTTTCTCTATGAAAGTAATTTCTACTTTTTGTTTTGTAGTTATGAAATTGACTGTTACCAAAGAATGTTCCTCGTATGCCTTCATAAAACATATACGTTCATAAAAATAAATACATGGTGGAGTCATGATTTGTAGTTCCTTGAAAACTTTTTTACATGGTTCTCTGTGTGTCATACCTCAGATTATCCTTATTGCCCTCTTTTGAAGCACAATCGAGTGTTTGGGCAAACTGGTATTCCACCGAAATATAATACCATATCTTCGTGTGCTACGAATGAGTGCAAAGTATAAACATAACACAGCATCAACATCAAGGAAAGGAAAGGAAAGGAAAGGGGAAAGGGCAAAGGGGAAAGGGGAAAGGAAAAAGGAAAAAGGAAAATGGAAAGGAGAAAGGATAAAGGAAAGGAGAAAGGAAAGAAAAATGTTTAATAACTATTTTATAAATATAACAGAGAAACTACTACAACAGACCTCTGGTAGAGAACAGATAACAAAAACAAAGAAAAAAGCCTCAAGGAAATCATGTTCCTGTACCCATTGAATGTAGAAGTAGTACAGGTTACAATAAAACGTCTAAAAAAACGCTGTGCAAGAATACATGATATACCTGATTTTATAAAAAAAAATGAGGGGACCTGATTACTGAGCCCTTAATTCGCCTTTGTAACCTGTCTTTCATGACAGGAACTTTTCCTTCGAGTTTGAAAATAGCAAAACAAAGCCATTGTACAAAAAGGAAACAAAGATGATATTTTCAACTACAAACCATTGGCACTTTTGTCTGTTTTCTCAAAAATATCAGAAAGGCTCTTCAATAAGAGACTAAAAGACATCTTAGAGGATAATGGGATTCTGTCAGAATCTCAACATGGATTTAGAACAAACCTTTCAACCAAATCAGCCGTCCACTCCTTTCTATTTCAAATGCTGTTAGCACTAGATAACACAAAAGTTACCATGGGCATATTTTTAATTTGTTGAAGGGATTTGACACCATAAGTCATGATAAATTGCTATACAAGCTAGAAAATCTTGGCATTCGAGGAATAGCTAGGAACTGGCTCAGCTCTTATCTTAAGAACAGGGAACAATATGTGGAAATAGATTAGGAAAGGGATAATGTCATTAGGAAATATAATTCCAAGCTACTGACTGTTAAATATGGTGTGCCACAAGGATCAGTAATGGGTCCTGTTCTGTTCTTACTCTATGTAAATGACCTAAACAGAAGCAATGAGAGCAGTAAAATATTGCAATTTGCTGATGATACAAGCATTCTAATTACAGGAAACTCAGAAGAAATGCCTGTAAAAACACAAGAGAAGCCACTGACAGGTTAACATGTTACTTTGATAACAATGGCTTAATAATACACAAATTTAACACTGGAAAAACTGTAGCTGTGGATATACAAACAGCATAAACAAAAAATCTGATATCACTCGATCTAGAGCCATATGGAAAGACAATTACCAAAGCAGCGTGTACCAAATTTCTTGGACTTCATCTACAACACAACTTGAAATGGAAAGTACATGTTGAGCAAATGAACAAAGAGTTAAGTACTTGTATTGTATTGCGGACATTTAAAAATTGTACCAGCTACAAGACTCTTCAGCGTGTATATTATGAAGTCGTACAATCTCACCTCTGGTATGGGATTATGTTCTAAGGAAATTCTGGAAGGATAGATAATCACAAATCATGTTGACCATTACTTAAATAAAGAATGATCACACCTTTTCCTTGTGTGTGTGTGTGCGCGCGCGCGCGCGTGTGTGTGTGTGTGTGTGTGTGTGTGTGTGTGTGTGTGTGTGTGTGTGTGTGTGGACACTTGAAAATATAATGTACACTCCTGGAAATGGAAAAAAGAACACATTGACACCGGTGTGTCAGACCCACCATACTTGCTCCGGACACTGCGAGAGGGGTGTACAAGCAATGATCACACGCACGGCACAGCGGACGCACCAGGAACCGCGGTGTTGGCCGTCGAATGGCGCTAGCTGCGCAGCATTTGTGCACCGCCGCCGTCAGTGTCAGCCAGTTTGCCGTGGCATACGGAGCTCCATCGCAGTCTTTAACACTGGTAGCATGCCGCGACAGCGTGGACGTGAACCGTATGTCCAGTTGACGGACTTTGAGCGAGGGCGTATAGTGGGCATGCGGGAGGCCGGGTGGACGTACCGCCGAATTGCTCAACACGTGGGCCGTGAGGTCTCCACAGTACATCGATGTTGTCGCCAGTGGTCGGCGGAAGGTGCACGTGCCCGTCGACCTGGGACCGGACCGCAGCGACGCACGGATGCACGCCAACACCGTAGGATCCTACGCAGTGCCGTAGGGGACCGCACCGCCACTTCCCAGCAAATTAGGGACACTGTTGCTCCTGGGGTATCGACGAGGACCATTCGCAACCGTCTCCATGAAGCTGGGCTACGGTCCCGCACACCGTTAGGCCGTCTTCCGCTCACGCCCCAACACCGTGCAGCCCGCCTCCAGTGGTGTCGCGACAGGCATGAATGGAGGGACGAATGGAGACGTGTCGTCTTCAGCGATGAGAGTCGCTTCTGCCTTGGTGCCAATGATGGTCGTAAGCGTGTTTGGCGCCGTGCAGGTGAGCGCCACAATCAGGACTGCATACGACCGAGGCACACAGGGCCAACACCCGGCATCATGGTGTGGGGAGCGATCTCCTACACTGGCCGTACACCACTGGTGATCGTCTAGGGGACACTGAATAGTGCACGGTACATCCAAACCGTCATCGAACCCATCGTTCTACCATTCCTAGACCGGCAAGGGAACTTGCTGTTCCAACAGGACAATGCATGTCCGCATGTATCCCGTGCCACCCAACGTGCTCTAGAAGGTGTAAGTCAACTACCCTGGCCAGCAAGATCTCCGGATCTGTCCCCCATTGAGCATGTTTGGGACTGTATGAAGCGTCATCTCTCGCGGTCTGCACGTCCAGCACGAACGCTGGTCCAACTGAGGCGCCAGGTGGAAATGGCATGGCAAGCCGTTCCACAGGACTACATCCAGCATATCTACGATCGTCTCCATGGGAGAATAGCAGCCTGCATTGCTGCGAAAGGTGGATATACACTGTACTAGTGCCGACATTGTGCATGCTCTGTTGCCTGTGTCTATGTGCCTGTGGTTCTGTCAGTGTGATCATGTGATGTATCTGACCCCAGGAATGTGTTTCCCCTTCCTGGGACAATGAATTCACGGTGTTCTTATTTCAATTTCCAGGAGTGTATTTAAAACAAAACTTAAACACAAAAGGACCACTCATCACTCAAAATCACACAATACAAGGCTTTGATACAAGATAAAAACTGGATGTACAAGTTCAAAGTACTAACACAAAGTTATTTCAAAACAGACATATACATCCTTCTATGAAACTGTACCTTGCATTACCAGATACTATTTAGATTAGATTAGATTAGATTTACTTTCATTCCAATTGATCCGTAGTGAGGAGGTCCTCCAGGATGTGGAACATGTCAGAAAAACAACAATACATGACAAATATTTAAACTAAAACAAATAAGCTAATGTACCATTCCACAGGTCCCAAGTGGAATGATCGTCATTTTTTAATGAACACTAAGAGTCATTTTACAAATACTATTGCACTGAATTTAAAATAAAAAAGTTTTATATTTATTTATAAGGTAAGAAACATGTAATACAACTACTGTAATACTTATTTACAATGAACACATTACTGCACTGAAATGGTGCAGAAGTTAGATTATACTTACACACACACACACACACACACACACACACACACACACAAATTTTCAGTGAACACATTACTGCACTGAAATTGTGCAGAAGTTATGTTGTACTTATGTACAAATCAGTTGGTTTTCCTCAGAAATTCATCAATGGAGTAGAAGGAGTTGGCCACCAATAAATCCTTTAGGCTTCTCTTAAACTGAATTTCATTGGTTGTTAAGCTTTTTATGGCTGCTGGCAAGTTATTGAAAATGTGTGTTCCTGAATAATGCACACCTTTTTGTACAAGACTAAGTGACTTTAAATCCTTGTGAAGATTATTCTTATTTCTAGTATTGATTCCATGAATTGAGCTGTTGGTTTGAAAAAGTGATATATTTTTAATGACAAATTTCATTAAGGAATAAATATATTGGGAAGCTGTAGTTAGTATCCCTAGTTCCCTAAACAGGCTTCTGCAGGATGTTCTTGAGTTCACACCACATATAATTCTTACTGCACGTTTTTGTGCCCGGAAAACTTTAGCTTGGCTTGATGAATTACCCCAGAAAATAATCCCATATGACATTATGGAATGAAAGTAAGCATAGTATGCCAGCTTTTTCATTTTTATATCCCCTATGTCTGACAAAATTCGCATTGCAAACAGAGATTTGTTAAGACGCTTCAGCAGTTCTGTGGTGTGCTCCTCCCAGTTGAATTTATTATCAAGCTGTAATCCCAAGAATTTAACACCGTCCACTTCTTCTATCTTCTTGTCATCATATGTTAGACATATACTCTTGGGACACCCCTTACAAGTTCTGAACTGCATGTAGTGTGTTTTTTCAAAGTTTAGTGACAAAGAATTGGCTAGGAACCAGTGATTAATGTCTACAAATATTTTATTGGCTGATCTTTCTAAGACTACACTTGATTTGCTATTTATTGCAATGTTTGTATCATCAGCAAACAAAACAAACTTGGCATCTGGTAAAAATTAGACACATACAGAGCATTGTTCACTTCAAATCTAAATTGAGGTCGTACTTGGTTGCTCACTGCTTTTACACAGTAAATGAATATCTACAAAAATAATTATTTCTATGTTAACTCAGTGTAGTCTCATATAGAAATTTGCATATTATCTCCCTATATATATATATAGAGCATAGCACCATTTAGTTAAGTATTCATCATTAATTGATATAGTAATGTGCTATTTTATGAACAAAAGTATAATTATATATAAAATTGTTAAAATTAACAAAAAAATCAGCACATTGTGCAGCTGTAGATGAAATGGATCAATAAATAAAAACTAATTCTATACAGTGAATTACATGTTTTCATGTGTACTAAGATACTAAGAGATTGAATAAAAGCAGTTTTGCAGTAGATAGGACATCACAGATTTTGTAAGCATATGTAGTTCAGAAAGATATTTTATACATCTAAGTAATCTATTGTACGAGGGCAGTTCAATAAGTAATGCAACACATTTTTTTTCTCGGCCAATTTTGGTTGAAAAAACCGGAAATTTCTTGTGGAATATTTTCAAACATTCCCGCTACGTCTCGTATAGTTTCATTGACTTCCGACAGGTAGCAGCGCTGTACAGAGCTGTTAAAATGGCGTCTGTAACGGATGTGCGTTGCAAACAACAGGCAGTGATCGAGTTTCTTTTGGCGGAAAACCAGGGCATCTCAGATATTCATAGGCGCTTGCAGAATGTCTACGGTGATCTGGCAGTGGACAAAAGCACGGTGAGTCGTTGGGCAAAGCGTGTGTCATCATCGCCGCAAGGTCAAGCAAGACTGTCTGATCTCCCGCGTGTGGGCCGACCGTGCACAGTGTGACTCCTGCAATGGCGGAGCGTGCGAACACACTCGTTCGAGATGATCGACGGATCACCATCAAACAACTCAGTGCTCAACTTGACATCTCTGTTGGTAGTGCTGTCACAATTTTTCACCAGTTGGGATATTCAAAGGTTTGTTCCCGCTGGGTCCCTCGTTGTCTAACCGAACACCATAAAGAGCAAAGGAGAACCATCTGTGCGGAATTGCTTGCTCGTCATGTGGCTGAGGGTGACAATTTCTTGTCAAAGATTGTTACAGGCGATGAAACATGGGTTCATCACTTTGAACCTGAAACAAAACGGCAATCAATGGAGTGGCGCCACACCCACTCCCCTACCAAGAAAAAGTTTAAAGCTATACCCTCAGCCGGTGAAGTTATGGTTACAGTCTTCTGGGACGCTGAAGGAGTTATTCTGTTCGATGTCCTTCCCCATGGTCAAACGATCAACTCTGAAGTGTATTGTGCTACTCTTCAGAAATTGAAGAAACGACTTCAGCGTGTTCGTAGGCACAAAAATCTGAACGAACTTCTCCTTCTTCATGACAACGCAAGACCTCACACAAGTCTTCGTACCCGAGAGGAGCTCACAAAACTTCAGTGGACTGTTCTTCCTCATGCACCCTACAGCCCCGATCTCGCACCGTCGGATTTCCATATGTTTGGCCCAATGAAGGACGCAATCCGTGGGAGGCACTACGTGGATGATGAAGAAGTTATTGATGCAGTACGACATTGGCTCCGACATCGATCAGTGGAATGGTACCGTGCAGGCATACAGGCCCTCATTTCAAGGTGGCGTAAGGCCGTAGCATTGAATGGAGATTACGTTGAAAAATAGTGTTGTGTAGCTAAAAGATTGGCGAATAACCTGGTGTATTTCAATGCTGAATAAAACAACCCCTGTTTCAGAAAAAAAAATGTGTTGCATTACTTATTGAACTGCCCTCGCATGATTTCGTTTTTGCAAATATGCACCTTTGTGATGCAATATGTCATTGTAATGACTAAGGTGTACGTCACAGTTGGACTTGTAGTGTAATCACAGACAATATTGTTTTGAGTGTATTTTTTTAACATGCAAAACTACTTAAAATATATAAATGCAATGAAGGATTAAGATTTTTAGATCTTTGAAGAAAGTTTTGCATGGTTTCTGCTTGGTTGTTTCATTATTGTTATTATTGTCTTTTGTTTCCTGAAAACTATGGTTGTCTGTTGTATTTGTCCCCAGAACACGATTTTGTACCGCAGTAATGAATGTACGTGAGCAAAGCATCTAGCCCTAACTGTTTCAGGACTATGCTGTTGCAATGACTTTTACTACACAGACCATGTTTGTTAGTTTTTCGTTTAGGGATGTGGTGTGAGAACTCCATTTAAGATGTTCTTGAATATGCATCCCAACCAATTTACTTTCAGTAAGAGCACTGACATTTTGCTAATGAACACACATTACTTGCTGTGCTGCATTTTTATTCTGATCTGTACGAAAATTCATGAATTCTGATTTCTGGGGGTTTTCTGTACTATCATCCTGCTTCCGTTAAACCACTTAGACGCTTCTTTAGTAATATATCTTGCAAATGCAATAATTTCTACTTTGTCATGTCCGTTGATCAATTGACTGGTGTCATTTACAAACAGTATTGACTCTGAATCCCCAACATGTACCCCAAAAACAGAAATGGACATAAAACTAAGCCTTGTGGAACACCTTGACTGATTACGCGTGGCTCTGATAGGTATGCCTGCATTTAATTTCTTTCGATGTAATTTGTTTCTGTTGCCTAAGAGCGACTTTCCAAATATGATTTAATCCATATCGTTCAAGCTTACCCAGGAACAAAGAATGATCAGTCTATTAAATTCTTTTCTTAGGTCTAAGAATAACCCGATTTTTTGTGTGATTGCCTACTGCATATAGGGCATAGTTAATCGGGTTGAAAGTAGCTGTTTCGGTTGAATTTTGTGGCTACACTGCTACCATGTTGGCATCCAAAGACAATTTTACTTTTGTCAAAGATTGCAGTCAATCTTGAATGGTACATTTTTCGATAATTATTGAAAATCCGGACTAAGTAAGGTTTCCACATGCGCAAATTTATAACAGTCAATCTTGAATGGAACATTTTTCAATAATTATTGAAAATCATGACAATTTAGGGTTTCCACAGGTATTACATGATCATTCCCCCACCACCACTTGCATAGGTCCACTTACATCTGGAAACACCCTACTTGCGCACTATCATGCCAACTTACGCATAAGTTACGAAAGATGAAAGGCATTGTACTTTTTTGAATGACTTCACCTCTTGCACTATTTGCCCATAGGATTCAGCAATTTCCGATTGCTGGATCTGCATACATTCTACTCTGGATTGTGGATCGTTCGACACCACAGAACTAGAATCGTTGGTTGATGTAGGTGCTAAGTTAATGTCGTACCAGAGTAATGGGCTCAGTCGTCATCTACTTAAATAAATGCATACTGAAGTGGTCAAATGTTTTTAAACAGTGCAATAGGCATACCACTCTAACATTCAGCAACTCAATAAGATCACTTACTGCAGGCCTGGCAAAGTGTGTCTGATGTGATATCCCCCCCCCCCCCCCCCCCCCCCCCCGCTGTTCATCTGTGAGCTCTTCGCCCCTCAAACTTTACTCATGTGTTTTCGTCACGTTTGGTTTGCTTATAAGCAGGCAAGTGGGGCAGTGTCTCTTCGACTTCAATGAGGCTTCTCTTTCTTTTCGAAATGTTCTCCTTGTCTTGACAATTTCTGCAATTCGATTGCAGTCTGCCCTACAGAGAAACGATTTGATTCCCAGCGACTCATTCCACACAGCATTACGTTGAGTAGATTTAATGTACCAGTACTTCACTGAAGTAAATGTACTTTCGGGAACTTATGTTGACTAGAAGAAAAATGCTAAGAGCGAATTCTGGAATTTTTTGATATCGACATTGTGGCACAATTAGAAAATTTCGGTGTATGTTTCTGTAACCTGCAAACTTCTTCTTGAAAATATTTTTAACACTTCCAAGAATAATTTTCGTTGGATTATCAAACAAAATTATATCCGACTCTATACACTTATAGACTTTGAAAAGACTGTGAAACTCATTAGACTTCGCCAATAATGGAAAAGTGAATCATTCAGCTCATCTCCAATTTCCTTATTATCCGATTTTACTTCTATAGTAAAAAATTTGAAACGTTATATTCTATGTGCAAAAAAAAAAAAAAAGAAAAAAAAACGAGTTAGCATTTTCCTCCACACAACCTCCGCGTTTCATAATGTAAAAGTAGTCTCCATATTCTGCATCAACGTCTTCAAAATGTTGTTTAAATTTTCGATGAGATAGCCATTTCCTCAGTGTATTATATTCGCAATTTTCGTTAGATCTTTCATTCCAAACAACAGCCTGATTTTTCCCACATGGTGCTTCCTGATGAATAACGCAAAAAAATTAAACTATTCAGTATTTTCTTAACTGCCCGACGGAACCGTTCTCACTACCAACCACAGTATGTTTGTGTACCATCGGCACAAATTGTAGGGCATTTTTTAACACCTTTAGTATGAAAAAAAAAGCAGTTTACTAAGATCTGTTCGATCAGTTCTCTCGTCCACACACAAAAAATAATACCAGCAGTTTAAATTAAATTGTTGTTTTTTTATGTTATGTCGCATATGAACTCACAATGTTATATGGCAAAGCAGCCGTATTAAAATGTATAGGAGCATCATCGAAAACAGTCGGTTTTCCAGTTTTATTGCAGATTGGTTCACGACTAGGCCATCGTTGAAGAATTTCTGAGTTTTTGTTAATTTTAAGCATGTGATGCAGCTCAGCTCTTTCCTTTAAGATTTAATGGCCCAGAAAACTTTCGTACCTCTTTCTGTAAGTTATCGTCATGAGAGTAACGCCTGTGTATTGCTTCAAAGAGCGAAGAGAAATGGTAAGCAAGACTACTACCTTTGTTTTGACTCAAGCATTTTGTACATATTAAACACTTAGGTTTTGCATCGCAATTGTGTACAGAAAAGTACTAAATCTCCAACTCCTTCCGAAAAACAGCCTTTTCAGTTTCTTTCTTTTCGACTTTTTTAGGAGCCATAATAAAAAAATAGCCATAGAAATAACCACAGTCAAAACTAGAATGATAGCCACAGTAATAAACACAATGACAACTTGAACGCCCGAGTAAAGTTGGAGAAAGAAGAGCTCACTAGTGTTAGGGGGCGGGTATATCACGTGAGCCACGCTTTGCCAGGGGAAGTCACCAGAGAACTAACCACAGTACAGCCGGCTATGAAACATTTTAAGTTCAAATGGACATTACTATTTTCGTAAATCTATTGCTCTGGAAAGAACGTTGTGGATGAAAGCAATGTACTCCATCAAAGCATAGCAGATTTCACATCCAATGGTCTGGATTGCGTCGAAGTTGTTCTATACATTTGCTATGTTACAATATCTTTTGAACTGGAAATGACTCAATTCCTTTTAATTATACTTCGTAGCGTGGAACGTTCTAACAAATCTTTTGTCAGTGAAGAAAACTCGTTTTGTGACTGCGCCATTCCTTCATAAGGGAGATAAATCATTAGAGACAGTGGTGAAAGCGCGTGAATTACGCACCTAAAGAGGGAAACCTTCAGAACTACCACAGCAAAATTCTGTTACAGGCCTATCCTGAAACCATAAGAGATTGCTTATGAAGAGGAAATTATTTAAAATTAAAGAAAGGTATAAACAGAGGTAGTTTGCTAAGGAAGCATTCAGTCGCAAAAAATGAGCATCTTTTGAACCAGTTCTTTAATTGATGTGACCTTCATGGCTGCTGTAAGATACAAGTATTTCCTGTTCTTATTTATTATTTGCTTTTAGTCGGCGTTGTTTTCAGCCATCACAGATTAAAAATACTGAAAAATTGGATTACGACATACTGTTGAAGGGTAACTGCTTGTTTGTATGAAAACAGATAATTCATATCTGTAACAAGAAGTTCTTTGATGTTGACGGTAAACATCTGTGGCATATGTCTATCATCTTCGCCAACGCAAACGAAATTCAAACAGAGGAGAGCGTCTGTGACGTCAGAGGTCACGTGTTCCGTACGGAGTGATAAGTTCGGTACCAGTGAGCTTGTACTCCTTTGCTTGGTGTGGCCATATTAGCGTGGCGTAGTTGGGCGTTGCTGTCGGTGTACTTTGTGTTTTTAGTTGTTGATCCGCTTAAACATGGCTACAAAGTCTGTAAAGCGGACCACTATAACTTCTACTGCATCTTCTTCGATCTCATCGCCTCAACCTGGCACTTCTACCCCTACACCGGGGTCGGGCAGGCCGGGTAGTCCCTTAAGCCCGACCCGGTACAGCCGTTTGCAGGAAAAGGCAGATCTCCAAAATCTCAATGATCGGCTGGCAACTTACATTGATCGCGTGCGGCAGCTAGAGCAAGAAAATAGCCTACTAACTCGAGAGATACAGAGCAGTCAGGAAACTGTCACAAGAGAAGTTAAGAACTTAAAATCAATCTATGAGCAAGAGTTGGCCGAAGCCAGGAAGATGCTGGATGAAACTGCAAGAGACAGGGCAAGACTCGAGATAGAAGTAAAACGGCTGAAGGATGACAACGATGGCTTGAAAACGCAGTAAGTACAGTTATTTTTGTCCAAGTATTGTAAATGTTTGTACTTAACAATGCAACGGTTGTTGACAGGATTGCAGGTAGTAAAGCCTGCGTTTCAAAACTGTCATTAATTTTGGTGGGAATATGATCATCCTTCGAATCTGTGTTGACATATAGCAGTAGGCGATCGTATGTGCTCAGAGTTTTTTCTATATTTTAATTATTTGCATTTCGTACACTAATTGGAACGTAATTTATCTTCTCGTGCAGTAACAAGCAGCGCTGTGTGTGTGTGTGTGTGTGTGTGTGTGTGTGTGTGTGTGTGTGTTGTAATTACATGTTTAAATAAAATAGGGTGCAAGAATTAAGTTAGCAGAGCATTACACAAGAGGTACCGTACTTTTTGTCTTGGTGCTTGATAAAATTTGCAAACTGAGAGTAAGTTGTGACGGTGCTAGTCTTCACGTAATAGTTGAACTTTATTCTAAGCAGATATATCGAAGTGGTTTTATTTGCGTTGTCACTATATTTATTGCATTGTGTGTTTGTGCCACATGAAAATTGTTCTGCACTCTAAATTGTGGTTACGAAATTATAGCTTGTCAGTAGCATCTTTCATCTTGGTAGAAAGAAATGTTCTGTGCTTTTGCGGAAATCTGTTGTAAGAGTAATTTTTCTGTGCATAATTTGGTCTGTTGCTTCTGAGTTAGGTTTGCAGTGATTTGCGGACATTATGCAACAATTGATGCATTTCCTTTCTAACGTACTTTTGTTAACTCTTGTAGGACCTATGCACCATTGTTTGGCTATAGATCTACATTAATCTGGGTATAGATATGCGTGTTTCTCATCAGTGTCATTCAGAAATGGGGTAAATGATTTTAGTTCCTACATTGCTGTTATGTGTATTGCAAGATTGTCCTTGAGTTTCATTGCAGAAGGTGCACAGCTTGACAGATAAAACAACGAAAGTGAAGTTGATAACGATGTCAAAGCATAGTTCACTGTTAGATAAGATTGCTAACGTAAACAAACGGTATGTTTATGTGCATAGTTCTTCCATCTGTTTAGGTTCTACTAAATTTAAATCTAGAGAAAACAATAAGTGAAAGAGCATGTATTTCACCACTAGGTAACGTGACTTGTATATAACTGTTTAAATTTAATTCCTTTCCTGAGCGTTTTTGCTTTCGTCCGTCGAACTTTTGCACATCATTCGGATCAGTTTTACATTAATTTTGTCATTTTGATTTGCAAGGATTGGTAACGACTAGTGTTGGAAGACTGACAAGCCTTCAGTAATGCTTAAGGATATGTAAACAAAAACATAGCCAACAATTTGGAGTGCGTTCCAACAGCATATTACACATGTTTGTATAATTAGAACCAGCTAGAGTTTCGCTGCAGGTTTGCACTGGCACCTTGGTGCGAGAGAATTGGCACGTGCTAAGTGTGTGAATTCTTACTTTAACAGAATTTCCGAAACTTGGAAATGCGAAGTTCGGTGACTGTGCAGGGAGTTTGAAGTGAAACTCTACGGGGTGCTTAGAGCATTGTTTTTATTCATGGCTGTATCAACTGTTGTATGTATATTTACTATCTGAATGGCGGCCCAGTGGAACTGTTCGGACACGAGAGAAAATTTGCGTATGATGTGATAGCTAAATATAACTGGGAACATAAAAGCAACGTAGCCTCTGTGATGTGATTACGTTAAATGGCGGTGACGTATTGGACTGACCTTGGCCGACTTATGCCCTGTTATTTTTGGTGGTTCCATCAGTGATACTGTTTACTGATGACAGGTTTTCGTCGACGATAGTTCATTCGAAAAACCCCATGTGGGTTGCGCTGAGTTAAAAATTTCCAATGAAATGTAGCTATAAAATCTTGGCATGTTTTGCTACATGTATACCTTTTTTGTTCGTGGCAGTTCTTTCTTACGTTCATTTTAATTTTTTAAACGTTTGCAGAATCATTTTGTGAATCGTTGGGAGGCGGTGGACTCGGGTCTGCAAGTAGGGAAACGGGCTGGGGAGCGTTGTACATGTCTCTTGGAATGAATTTGCGGAAAATGAACAAGCAGATCATGAAGTGCTTCGAATGGGTACTGCATTTGTTTTGTCGCAGGGATATTCTATCCGCCAGAAAAATTTATTCGGTTGTTAAAGTTTAGTTGACAGTTAACTAACCCTGTATTTGTGAGTGTTTTACACACACACACACACACACACACACACACACACCCAACGAGACCGCGCACTGTTCATTCTTTTTCGTTTTCTATTTTTTCTGATTATAGGTGAAGAGCTGATTGGTGTACACTGTGAGGAAGTAGCGACTTTGTTTTGTTTGAGGTATCGCCTCATTTCGGCACAACCTCAAAACCCGTGACCTTATAGTCCCTGACCTACTTAATTGCACAACTCCACGATCGAGAGAAAGTGCACATCTGAAGCGACAGCTCGGTTATCCTTTATCTAAACGAGTTTGCCCTCCCGTTGAAGATGACCCAAAATCCTTTTATGCTTACCTTGAAGTTTACTTAACTGAGCAACGAATTCAAGGTGTGTTCCTTCCCATTCCTTTCGCGTACGAAGCGCGGGAAGAATGACTGTATAAATGACTTTTCGCGAGTCAGTGTTTATAATCTTGTCTTTGCAGTCTTTACGGAAGTAATGCAGAGAGGGCTAGAACTTGTATACATAGATTCCCAGTTTCAATAGTTTTTCTTGTATCTGTGTAAGCAGGCTTCCGGTCAATAGTTGTCGCCTTTTTTAAAGCATCCTCTGGCGTCGTTTAGCATTTAATGTCATTCTCTCCCGTGAGTCAAAATTTGAGATCACTCGTGCTGCATTATGTATCACATGTTAGTGCTAATTGGCATGGATCCTATACGCGTGAGCCATATCCTTTATAGTTTCCAAAGTATCTTATCAACTAACCTTGTCACCTGGGTTGCATGAACATTGAAAGCGGTTTTGTGGTTCGCATATCTATTGAATGCTTTAGTTCGAGGAACCTCTTATCACCAACGCCCACCCTTACTGTGTAGTAGGTACTAGAGGTAGGCTAAAAGGTGCTTACATCGATTCGAAGTACGTGGGTGCGACGCTCGTTCAAACCCAGTAACGTAGTTTGTTTATATCGAAACCAAAGTTTACGCATGAACACTGGCGGAATGGCTAGGATTGTGCAGGTCTTTGAGGGCGCGGTCTTCCTGTCCTGTCCAAGTGATGACGTTCCCCTCAACGACGCTACCCGCCCTTACACTAAAACCGGATAGCGTTTGCGCTGGCAGAGGTGAATGGCGTCAGGATGATGTCATCGCGTCGACGGAAGCGTTACGCGGCGCGTGTCACTGGTTCTCCGAAAAATCTCACACGCTACGTATGTAGAACGTTGTTCATCGGCCAGGCATTCGAATAAATGAACAAAAAAGGTTTTTCTTACAGCGGTCTTGTAAAAGTAAAGCATACTCTATAATTCAGCAGGAACTGATCGTACGGCGGTAGTGTTTCTGTAACCATATATACCAAATAGTTCAAGAAATTGTAGTAGTAGCGAGTGCAAATTGTTGTATTAGTTAGTATTCTTTTCGAGAACATTTCTCACGGCATAGTTGCCAGGTTGGTGATCGCTATTTCTTCAAAACCTGAGCGCTCTCTCTCTCTCTCTCTCTGTCTGTCTGTCTGTCTGTCTGTGTGTGTGTGTGTGTGTGTCACCATGAGTTTTGCGGGACTAAAAAATAATAGGGACGACGAAATGGTTTGCATTAGCATTGCAGAGCTGATACCACGTATTCAGTACAGAAATTCGAAGCAGTTGCTCATACTCAAGGTGCCTAGTGGTGGGTATTGCGGTCAAGGATTTAACAGCGGCAAGTGTAAATTGTGTAGAAGGTTGTAAACACTTCTACCTTCTCAAATGTCCACCTATTTCCATGTGCCTTCTTATATTGGGGACACTGAAAAAAGCGTAGTCTCGGTTCTTAATAGCGCAAATGCTAAGTAATGCACAGGTAGTAGTAAGTGCAGGTGGAATCTGTTGCTAATTTCCCATTGTGATGTCTAGCTTCTAAATTTTACTTTAACCAAGAAGCCTCAATTGTCATAGAAACTGGGACAGGCTACGTGAATTAAACTGAGAGGCTTAAATTGTGTGAGGGAGATATCGCTTATCAGGAAGTGGGTTTCCTGCCTGATAGCGCATTCAGCATTAAACGCCTTGTTTTGACAAGGAAGCACACGTGGTTCTTACACGCACGTGCTACACTTATTCAAATTTGCTAGCGTTCGTCGAACTAGGCACACTTTCTTGAAGTCTCGCCTTTGAATTTAAATTTCTCACTCATGTGACATCAGATTAATAAATTGCGGGTTTTTGTCTGGTATCTCATAACTTATATTAAGAAATATATCGCTGTTTCGTTCAGGTTCATTTGGCGAAAATATACCAAACGCACCGTCACTTAACTTTTGAAGTTGTGGTTTGTTTTTAAAAACTGAGCAGTTATCATTGGAAGATTGTGCTGGTATCTCGGAACAGTTGATTGCCGTGCACATTTGTTAATTGAGCACCAGACCTTCGTTCAGCTGGTTAGACGAGAAAGTTTCCGTGGCAGAAACAAGAAATCACGTCATGATCAGGAGGCGGATAAAAGTAATTTCCCTGAGTCTTCACATTCCCGAATATTTTTTACAATTGCTGACTAAAACGTCGAATGTGAGCTGCGTATCGAGTCCAGTTGATTTGGGCTATTGATCCAGGCTGTAGCGCAATGTTCTGCCATTGGGTAAAACAATCCAATAGCAGAAGTTCATAAGGCTCAAACTGATGAACCCAATATTGTACCACAAAGTTTCTGAAAGATGTTTCCTGCTTTCCTATTGGTGGCAGTTTTGAGTAGGTGCTCTTAGCTGTGTCAGGTGACCTGGACAAAGTGGAATTCTGTTACGCCTCAACTGTTTCTCTTCAAAATGTACCTGTTTCTTCGTTGGCGAGCCTGTTGTTACGGTGGAAACTGGCTACTTCTGTCTTGGCAACGCTCTTATCTCCATCTTTGGAAGTGTACAAAAAAAAATTGGTCTTCGGTCAAGACACGCACTAACGTCCAGGCCTACTGTCAGAATATCCATATATCCCTGCTGATTTACCCGCGTCCGGCCGTCCTGATTTAGGTTTTCCGTGATTTCCCTAAATCACTACAGGCAAATGCTGGGATGGTTCCTTTGAAAGGGCACGGCCGACTCCCTTCCTCGTCATTCCCTAATCCGATGAGACCGATGACCTCGCAGTTTGGTCTCTTCCCCCAAACAACCCAACCCTCCCTGCTGATTTAGGCGCGTGTGCTACTTACAGAGAAAGCATAAGATAAACTTGTGGAACATTATTACCGAGACTTTTGGCACTGACGTCACTGTTGCTGGTGGACGGTTGCTGCATTGCAACTATAAATGAAATACATTCGTGTTGCGCACCATGTGATCCCATCCTTTATTTTTTTAAAAATAAAGTCGTGTTATTTGAATCGTCGAAACCCGTTTTAAAAATTGGAAAAGACATTTTATGAGATAGTGAAATTAGCATATATAGTCAGTTTTACTGAACAATGCTTAAATTGTATAAAAATGTACACGCTGTTTTGCACAAATTTGACAGCATATCTTTTCAAACACTCTGGTATACAAAGAGATAGAGCAATTTGGACACCACCAGGACGTTTCTTTTCAGCACGCTGTTCCGTTTTGGTCCTTTGACAGAAGTATAGACGCAACAGAGCAGCAACATAAAGGGCTGTTTATTGAAGTACAGATAGGTATCATAATGCAGTTACTCTTCCTTGTGCTGTGTACATCGGTAGTGAAGGGAACGTAGTGACAGCTACGAAGTTCACACTACCTGAGCAAGATAAGAGCGCCGTCCCCCTCACTGCCGTTGCGCGAGCCCTACTCAGGTTAAGCGTCATTACAGGATGGTTCTTAATAAGTAACAGTACTGGCGCCGGACACGGCTAGTGACCTGCCATGTGTCACATCATACACAAATTTGTCAGCCTCTTCGAAATAAGACAGGTAAAAACCTGTGCCAATCTTAGAATAGAACCACATCCGATGCCCCTCAATTACTTTTTGTTCATGTTATTCCCCCCTCCGCCAGTTTTTGTACCTTCTGGTGTGAGTTTCCACCTAGTCATTTTCTCACTGATCCTATGTAGAATCTGATTTGTCAGCCCACTTCTTCCAGGATTTTATAAGACATTGCTACAGTCCGAGAAGCACTTGTAAGTACTCTCTTCCTTCCATGCGATACTACAAAAATGCCACATTTTTTGAGAGTTCGCATTTGGGGAAGCCCAAGAAGTTGCTGCGAACCTGTTACAGCTGTTTTCTGGCTGAACCACTTTAATCTAGGACTCCCAACATATTATGTAAACGGGAAGACTCAACCCAAAATTATTTTCGAGAAAACAAGTTTGAAAATTTTACATGGAGATATATCTCTTGTATGGTCACTAGTGTTCAAGGAGACCACAACCGAGCGAGTGCGTGCTTAGTTCCATAAGAGCGAGGCCTCTGGCTCGAATCCCGGTATCGGCGCTTTTTCCATTTCACGTAATTGATTTTTCTGGCTGCGCAAATTATGTCTAATGAAGTTATTTTCGTAACCTTCAGCCTGGAAAATCGGATTTTTCTCTAAAATTTTGGTGTAGTTTCTCATAACCGTACGTTCCAACTCACCATGGGCCCCGTTTTCCCGGTATCTGCGCAGGTACGTTTCCACCCATCGCATGAACTCACTTTCCCGGTATTCATGCAGATAGTTTTGACCCACCAGTAACAACTGCATATGCACAAATGACTTCAGGTTGGTGAAAGAGAGAGCAGCTTTTAGAAACCTGCAGAAAACATCATTCTTATTCCCCGTGGTATTCACCCACGCTCCAAGATGTCCGATTTTTACGAGTAAGTGTAGTGCTATGCCTGGTACGAAGCATCGGGAGAATGTGAACCCGAAACGCTTTACAATGTAGTTTCAAATGTGCTATTAAAACTGCACCCGTGTGTAGTGAAAAACTTTCTCCAGAACACACATTGCGTCGATTCCTTATGTAGTAATGATAGAATAATACATGGAAATTGTAGAACAAATATTTCAGAACATTTTGAAATGTTAGCGGAGAAACGACTCGTAGTACAAAACGAAATATTTCCCACCGATAAATCCAAGGTGATTGTTTCTAGGCACCAAGTAGAAGCGTCTTTGTCAGACGTTTACTACTCCCGAAGAAATTGGACGGCAAATATGTTCCCCTGGATTACATGATTAGGGTCGTCATTCTAGATAGAGCATCCAGGATGGAGTTCAGTCACTCTCCACAATAAAAGAATCATAAAGAATTGATAATCCGTACAGTCATAACAAATGGAAATGGCAGTGAAAAAGAAAACTACCGGCAGCTAGATTCTACCCAAAGACCTCTCACGTTTGAGATTAAGTGCTTACTCGCATGACCTGTTTACGCATATTGAAATCAGTATTGCCATGAGTCAAATCGGTGAGGAGAAGTTCGTACGTTCTCCTTATTAGCATGCGTATTTTGACGGAAATTTCTTGCAACTATAAAATCCATTTAAATACGAAAGTGAAGCCAACGGAGAAAGTGCGACTTGCGTATCTGAAACTTTATGGGGTAGTAAGAGCTGTCGCCCTAAGCTTAGAATATATGAATTCCCACAGTTTTGATCCCATTAGCGCGACATTTCTGTGATGGTTTTTGTCCTCGCTTCGTTCTGAGCCACGATCAGATATACGGGAATGTTATAAAATTGCTGGGGCCACACACACTTAGTTAAGTAGCCGTTATGTTTTACATGACTGGATCGTATCATATTGAAGAAGATATCAGCATTATATCTTAATGTAGAAATTCCATTTGTGGCAGCGGTTAAAGCTTTATAAGTGAAAGTGTAAACCATACTGCTAAATTCTTGTAAAGAGATCATACGTTCGAAACTAGCCATTATTTTTATTTGGAAAAATGAAAATAATTTAAAATACTAAATTAAACGAGCAACGAGCGACCCGAACTCCACTTCCAGGTAGAGTAATTCGGATTTTGCGTGTTCACGGGATATGGGCCCAGGCTATTGATCCCTTTAACCTGCCTGCCTCTGCCGCTGTTCGTGCTGGGCGTTGCCCCACTTTCCCGTTACCAGCATTTATTCGGTGTTCCTAACTGTTAGTTGCTACTACTAAAGCTCAGCTCTCCCACGGTGAATCCACCTCGGCTTGCTTCTTCACGTAGGAGGGGGTGGAAGTGTTTGCGAATAGCGAGAGATATATATATCTCTTTCCGGGGGATATACGGTGTGCTTACAGCTGCACGCGCAGAGAACGGCGTCGCCGCGTCCCCACGTTGCCACACCGACCCATATCCCTATCCCTGCTACGTTACCATTCGTGCCATAGGGAACTTAATATAGCAATACAAGGAATGAAGAGTCACAACAAAATGATAGCGCGGTGTCATAGCTGAAGATGGTGTTGACACACAGATCAACAATGATAAGCGTGAGATGTGATGTGGGCTGGTAGAACTATGAACTCGTGCATACATACTGTTCGACTGATTGTGCTTCTACGCGATAGCGGAAGGAATTTGCATGTCGGGCGCGAACGAGTTGCCAGGCAACCGTTGAAACTAAGGTGACGTCACGGATTACCTAAGAGAAAGCGCCGCCGGTGGCGGCGTTCTTTACTTAGCGATGATGTCACGGCCCGCATTGGTTTGGTGACGTGAGCGTCGCTTTACTTTGTGGCCCGCTTCACCTTCACCCTCCACCTCCCCTTACATTCCTCTTGGAAATACTATGACACAAATATTTTTAGCCATAGGGTAATACTCTTTAACACTCTCAAATTACAAAAACACCGTAACTGACCTTTAAACTAACTTTAGAAATTCAGCGAATCAGTTAAGCGTCAGGAAATAGGAATGAGATTTAACAGCATCAGAAAAGAAGCAGATAAGACAATGCTTACAGTGAAGTAATCATTTGGCATGTGGACCACAGTGACATTGCAGCAGGGTTAGGATTAGGGTTTATCTAGTGTGTCTGTGGTTGCAAACTTGGGACAGCTGTATCTAGATTAGGAAAATATTGCAGCACCCCAGAAAGGCCCTGGAACGGTGGTCGCTAATTGAAAGTTCTTTTGACATGAAATTATTTCATGTAAGTAAACTGTGGGTGGGGGTGGCAGAGATACCGTGCAGGTAGACATTTGAATGAATTTGTTGTGATAAAATTAAGGGATTAGCATGTCATGGTTTTTGAGGCAGTATTAAGCTATAAGCAGTTTTGAATGTGGGTTTGTCAGTGACACTGATTGAAAACAGTAGTTGATGCCCCTGCTGGAGACATCATCTGGTTCACCTCATAAGTTGAACAATGTTGTTGAAGGTTTATACTGGAAGGTGAGATTCCTCAACTGCTATTAAGGAATTGATCAGGGAAATAATTAAGACACTATTGTCATGAAGCTGTTTGCAAAACTATCCAGTCCATTGAAGAATTTTCAGCCTAAATGATGCAGCAGGCACTTGTTAGAGTATTTGAAGCACTTTAGAAACAAGTGCTCTGTTTGTTAAATAGCAGTTAACTTCATTTTCCAACTGTTAGAGATTGTTTGTGGAGAGTAATATAGGAAGGGAAATTGGTGAATTGTTAGTGTCAAAATGTCATTTGACAGAGTTAATAAAAATTGTAATTTTTATCTAACACTGTGGTCTGTTGATGTGAGACAGCAGTGAGTATTTAAATATTTGAGCTGTGGGGCCCTGCCTGCACAAAATAGAAAGTTAATAATGCTTGAAAATACAGTACTTTGATGTGTGAGGGTTTAAATAAATTAAAGTTGTTAGCTGTGACATTGATGTTCAAATTTAATAATCCAAACCAGTTAGTTACCAGACTGATTGGTTTTTACATGGAGCTTAAGTAGTGTTACAAAGATGTTATGGTTACTGCTTTGATTGTTTCAATGAAGTATAATTAAACTTTTTTCTTTGGTGCGATGCTCAAGACTTTGAAGTATTCACAACAGGGAAATAGCGAAGAATGGGATACGACCTGTCAGTTTTGAGCAACGTCGTCACAAGTTACCATTGCAGATGTAAAAGCATAGACGAATGTTGAGAAACAAAGGAATACTAATACAGAGAAAACAGATTGTGGACATACATCACATACATCCATTTTTCAAATGTGTTACGTATATTGCTTTTTGCAGTCCTAGTGCCGTATTAAGTTTACCTGTATAGGTAAGCTGAAGAACAAGACACTAGTGCTAGTGAAATCAAGAAAGGGACATACTTAACATTGCCATGGAGAACCTCAGTTGACAGGTATATGTTGCATCCCACACTTGAGTTGATGACGACAAACATAATCAGCCATAATCCCACCCAGCTGCGAGAAACGAATCAGACAACATATCTACACCTAAGCCTCATTAGTCATCCATGTACATTGGAATAGATAAATCCGTACATACAAAGGAACAGCAAAAGGTAAAAATTATCCAGAATCAAAAAATTCCTCCAAAATCTCAAACCCCTAAGAATGAAAATAAGTACCTAATACATTGGAACACAAATGATTTAAATTACAAGTGACAAAATGTGTGCATCATACCTAGCCCTGTCTTTTAACAACACATTTATTTCAATTTACAGTTATCATGCGTAGTTACAGAAGATACTTGATTTATTATCTTTTGCTTAAAATAGAGTATTAACTGACTAAATTATGGCGCTACTGATCAAAGCTGACGGGTATGCGCCACAACAGTGCTGTTATTCAGTTGGCTAACAGAGTTGACCTGTAGAAATAAATATCTTGCAGACTTCCTAATGGAAATTATGGTGATATTAATCTGTTTGTACCTAGGTTAGATCGCAAGTCGAAAGCATTGGCGGCTGCTGAGAAGAATCTACAACTCAATGATATGAGACTTAATGACTTGTCCAACAAATACAAGCAGGCAGAAAATGAACGGCTGAAAGCTGTTGAAGAACTAAGGGTTTGTATCACAGTATTTGTAATTTCAAATTTTGTGTGGTGGTGATGATCACTAATTTAAAGATTTTCCTTTGTGCAGGAACTACAGAAAGAATGTGAAGCTCTCCGTAAGCAAATTGAAGAACACCGCAAACATCTGGCAGATGAAACATTACTAAGAGTTGATGCCGAGAATGCATTGCAAACATTGAAGGAACAACTTCAGTTCAAGGAGCAGGTTAGTTTGCTCCTACCATTTGCCACGTGCAATAAAATAATTTTGCATATATGAAGTTGAAATTAAGCAGATGGAGAAAATTGTAATCTGTATCATGGTTTCTATTTCTTATATAGTAAAACTTTGGGAATACACTTCTTATGGGTTTGTGTGTTCAGTGGGAAAATATTCTAAATTTAGACATAACTTCCAACGTCATTATGTCATCCTTCTGCAATATCGACTATAAAAAATAGGGCATTACAGGAATTCACAATAACTAACATTTAGCTACCTCTAGCATTAAATACAAACTATTTGGGATATGGAACTTGCATGTTTCAGCAGAAACTCGGCAAGTCTGGTGCTTTGTTCCAAAGGGTCATTTTTTTGTGTACTGACTGAAGCACAGCCTTGACATTTTTTGTTGTTTGATGACCTTACTTTTAACCATGTGGAAAACTGAAGTTGTTAATCTGGCTAGCAATTATTTTAAGTCTTGATGTTACTGCTGGGCCAACTGACATTTTTACTGCGTAAGACTTACCGCAAGACTATGCCAGATGTTCCAAATGTAGGCGTTGAATGTCATTTTGTGCTGTGCTATCAGATTTTTAACACAGTCTTTGTTGTAATGTCTGCAAAGTAAGATTACATACTGTTTTTATGTTAGAGTAAAAATTATTTTCTTATAGTCACATTTGTATTCCATATTTTAAGTCTTGATTAATTGATGTGGCTTCAGCACTAAATTTTGGTAAATTCCAAAATAAGCTTTAAACCTTCTGGATCAATACTTACGTTAAGCTTGGACATTTTATTGAGATTAAGCTTCAATTGCTCATACATTTATTAGATGGGTTTCAAAGATGTGGAGGTGCAGCCTTCTACACAAAGGTGTCCTCACAAGGGTTCGCTTTGTCTTCACTAGAAAGGAATTACTACCATTTTACCAAATGAAATCAATTTTTTGCATGTAGTTTGTACACAAATAGAAAATAAGTATAGAGAGTTTATAAAAAACATACTGTTTAGGTATTCGATCAAGAATTATCAGAAGTGAGAACACGGCGTCAGATTGAAATAAGTGAAATTGATGGAAGACTCACACAGCAATATGAAGCTAAGCTTCAACAGTCTTTACAAGAACTAAGAGACCAGTATGAGCAACAGATGAAGCAGAATCGTGACGAGATTGAAAGCTTGTATGAGAGCAAGGTATGTGGTACTTTGTAGTTAACTTTTTATTCTGTAATGTGCATTGTTTATCACACATTATTGTTTTACTAATCGTGGTAATTCTTGTGTAACATCAATTTGATGTTTTTAAATGGCAGCCTTAAATGTACAAAAGAAAATGGTTTACAACTGCTTCTTTGCAAGCAGTTCATTACTATTATTTTAATAATATAAAAACTTTATACAACAGTGGGATGGGTCAATAATAATTACTCATTTGCAGTCACAGTCTGGTGCTGTTGTGAGTTGTACCAACAAAGCAAAAGCAGTCTCATTTACTACACCTTTTTCTGTAAAATTACTGTATGTGGTTTGTAATTTTCTGATAGTGTAATAAATGACTTCTAGGTGAAGAGCCTACAGAATCAACTGCAACGCAACAGTGATGCTTCGTTGATGGCCGTAGATGAGCTCAGGCAGTCACGCACAAGAATTGAGGGCCTCAATGGCAGGATTGCTGAACTGGAGTCAGCTAATGCATCTCTTCTGGTGAGTCTTATCAACTGAAATGTATTGTGTACCTCAAGATAGTTCCTGGATGTATACTAAAGACTTTTCACTCCTACAGAGACGTTTGCATGAGCTTGAGAAACTGTTGGATGACGAGAGACTTAAGTTTCAACTTGACCGTGATGTATTGGAAAAGGAACTACAAGCCTTGCGTGATGAAATGGCAAATCAGTTGCAAGAATATCAAGACCTCATGGACATCAGAGTTGCTTTAGATCTGGAGATAGCTGCATACAGGAAATTATTGGAATCGGAAGAACAGAGGTGCCAGTTGTTTCCATATAAATTACCAAAACATGTATTTATCAGAAGTGCTTTATTTCAGATGTAATTTGCTTGCAAATTTCAAATGAAAATGTGGTGACCTTACGTTAATCCAATATTTCTGATACTGTTCTAGGTTGAACATAAGCCCAGGGCAGTCTCCCGCTTCTCCAGGGCGTGTGTCGAGAAGCACCCCACTGCGCAGAACTCCTGTGAGGGCACAAAAGCGCAAGCGCACTATGCTGGAAGAATCTGAGGAAGCCAGTCTTTCAGACTATAAAGTTAAGAGCAGTGCAAAAGGTGAAGTGCACATCACTGAAGTCTGCCCAGATGGCAGATTTGTCAGACTTCAGAATAAAAGCGGAAAGGTAGGTATTGACAGGAGGGAAGCAGTTTGCCTGCCTAAGCTGATGGAGGGTAAAAAAGTTATTCACTAACCTTAATTGTATTATTTGTGACAGTTGTACTCGCTTAGCAGCTTGTGGGCAGTAAATTGTATGTTAAGACTGTTAAATATGCAGCTGAATAATGCTAGCAGGAAATACTGGAGACACTGTGCAATATAGATGTTCTTTGTAGTTTACGGTTACAACACCTAAAATATTGTTGGATTTGATATTTGATTCAGTAGCGATTTGATATTATGCTAGTTCTTTTTGTTTGACCATTGCATTTGATGCCGCAGTAAGACAAATCTCGATTGTCCAATTCTTACTGGAAATAAGTGTAATAGTGGGTTATTTCATGTCAAAGGGACCAATATTAAAGTGTTTCCACTTCACCATCTCAAAATCTAATGAAATTTGGTGTGAAGGTTCTATATTGTCTTTTTATGGTTATATACCAAATTTCAGTTTAAGTATCTTCAGTAGTTGAATGTTTGGGGCCTTTTAATAATAGGCTCACTAACCTTCACATCACATATGAAGGTGCAAATGTGCAAAGTTCGCTAGATGTTTTAAAAGCTCTAGCAAACATTTGGTCATGTGCATTAATAAACATAAAGGTACAAGCCTCTGAAGTATCTGAAAGATTTGTTTTAAAATTCGCAACCCCAAGGTTTTACTGGCCACAGCTAGTTTCTGTATGAACCAATGGCACACAAACTCCATAGGTTATTCTCACCTGTGATGTACATAGGGATTAAATGTACTTCACTTTGGATGCCTAAATGAAAAGATACACATCTGCAAAATTGGCCAAAATTTCTATTTGCAAATTGTAGGTTATTTTTGGTGCCAATATCTGAACTTTCCTTGTTAACTTTAGGCTTTCAAGGGTATATTGTTTAATTTCTGGATCTTGCCTTTTGATGAGTAAGAATACCTTTCAAAAGTGGGGAAAATGGATTATCGACAAACATAGAAAATTTGAAGTTGTAAATAAACATATGTATAACTTGCAGTGTCTCTTAATGAGATTTTCCTGTGGCTCAGGGTAGGTAACTATGCCAACAATAAGAATTTTTATATTAGTTTTCTGTATAACATTACCTTGAAGAGAACGGTCCATTGACACCCAATCAACACGTATGTAGAAAACATCGTTGTTATGAAACACAATTAGCTCTTCACTCTCATGAAGTGTTGAGTGCTGTTGAAAGGGTATTTCAAATTGATCCCGTATTTCTAGATTTCCAAAAGGCTTTTGACACTGTAAAACTCCAGGGGCTTGTAATGAAGTTGTGTGCGTGTGGAATATCGTCTTATCATTCACTGGATTCGTCATGTCCTGTCACAGTTCATCGTAGTTGACAGAAAGAGTGAAACAGAAGTGATTTTTGGCTTTCCACAAGGTAGTGTTATAGTTTTTTTGCTGTTCCTTATTTACATAGATGTTTTAGGAGACAATCTGAGCAGCTGTCTCAGGTTGTTTGCAGATGATGCTGTCGTTTGACTAATAAGGTCATCAGAAGATAAAAACAAATTGCATAAGATTTAGAAAAGATATCCATATGGTGCAAAAATTGGAATATGTTGTGTAACGTGGCAAGGGCTCTAAATAATGAAAGGTGTGAAGTCATCTAAGTGTGCTAGAAGGAATCCATTAAATATTGATTACACGATAAGTCACGTCAAAGGGCCATAAATTTAACTAAATACCTAGGAATTAAGATTACAAACAACTGAAATTGGAAGGAACACACAGAAATGTTGTGCGGAATGCTAACCTGACTGTTTTATTGCAGGACACTTAGAAAATATAACAGATCTAGTAGAGAGACTGCTGCACTATGCTTGTCCGTCCTCTTTTTAGAATACTGCTGTGTGGTGTGGGGTCCTTACCAGATAGGACTGACAGAGTACATAGAGAAAGTTCAAAGAAGGGCAGCATGTTCTGCATTATCACAAAATAGGGGAGAGTGTATCACTGAAATATACAGGTTTTGGGGTGGAATCATTAAAACAAAGGCAGTTTTTCACTGTGGAGCAATCTTCTCACGAAATTTCAATTATCAATCTTCTCCTCTGAATGTGGAAATACTTTGTTGATGCCAGTCTACATACAGAGTAAAGATCATAATAACAAAATAAGGGGAATCAGAGCTCACATGGAAGGATATAGGTGTTCGTTTTTTCTGTGCGCTGTGATTGGAATAACAGAGAATTATTGCGAAGGTTGTTCAGTGAACCCTCTGTCAAGTGCTTAAATGTGATTTGCAGAGAATACATGTAGATGTAGGTGGATATGAATGTTAGAAAACGTCATAAAATTCTCTTAACATTATGACAGTATTGTGAAAGTATAATTCCTACTCACCATATAGCAGAGATGCTGAGCCACAGAGCCACAACAGACTATCAGAAAGTGAGCTTTTGACCAACAAGGCAAACATCGAAAAGAGGTTGTGTGTGTGTGTGTGTGTGTGTGTGTGTGTGTGTGTGTGTGTGTGTGTGTGTGTGTGTGTGTGTGTGTGTGTCTCGATGGAGGCCTTGTTGACTGAAAGCTCACTTTCTGACAGTATTTTTGTTGTGCCTATCTGCAACTCGGCATCTCTGCTATATGGTAAGTAGAAACTATCCTTTCCGTAATATTCTTAAAATTATAAAATCTAGAAGACTGAATGGAATGCTATGTTGCCTTAGAATGTTTTAACACTAGAATGCGTGGTGGTGCATATATCCATTGTCACTTTTTTCCATTGGCCTTATAAAGCAGCAATATTTTATAGCTTTATCCTCACAATGATACATTACTGAATCATGCCACTTTCAGTTGTTGCTTTCGTTGTTGGCAATTTTCAAATGAGCAGTTACCTATGCGGTTTCATTTTCCTTGTGACATTGTACAATTGTAGTGCTGAATGTTTGAATCATCAGTTAGTAATCATTGTTGTAGCTGGAAATGTTGTAATAACTTGTGTATTTTATATACAAACAAGACAATCTGTTAAAAGTAAATTTAAAAAATTGCGAGATTTTAAGTGAATGATTCGTATGAATCAATGTAACATCATTTAAGTTATGCTTCAGAACTAGCATGGAAAATTCAAAATTGCTTGTTATCAGTTAATAAATTATTGTATAAAATGAATAAAGACCCCCTTGCTCCCAGCGTCTACTTTGATGGATCTGGTGGAACTGATTGTCATGCCATCACCATTCTGTTATGGCCGAAGTCACATACGACCGGTTAAGGAAATGTCACCAATGGACAAGGAGCTTCCATGATTTAGATCTGTGCTTGATTTTACTGAAGATGCTCGAATTTGTTCATACTATAATGCCTTGTTGATGAGAAAATTGCAATTCCTGCAGAAGACTTACTGCAATGCAATTTGGTAAAGAAAAATGCTAAACCAAGAAGGCTCTAACACCAGTAACCACTGCAGTGTCTGATGTATGTTGAAGTTACTGAATAATGAATTTTTTAAAATTCGTCAGAAGATTTAAGTGGCCCAAAAACTCATCCACCAGGTTAACCAAGGATCACCATCCAGTGAAGACATGGATGTTGGTGAAGCTTGCTTTACTGCTAATACTTCATTATCATCACTTCGAGAGTTACTATTAAAACTTCAGATCAGCAGAAGGGCTTCAACGGGATATATAGTGCAAAGTTCTTAAAGCCCAAAGCAGTGTTCCTAATGTAATTTCCACAGTTGCTATTGTGAGCCAGATACAAATGGAAGAGTCTCTTAAAGTAAAGACATGGGCATCTTCACTGAAGAACTAAAGATTAAGCTTTAGATTTCAAGCAATTGCAGTAAACTTAGTTTTGACCCTCACCCCAAATAGCTGCACTACTGAAAAAGGCTAAATAGTTCGCTGTTTCAACTAAAATGGGGAAGAAGGCTAGGAAACTAAAGGTTGATGGTGTGATTTTTGGCAACACCTGCAAACCAAAAAGAGGAAAAGCTCAGTGACAAAGAAAAACAAAATGTCCTCACGTTTTGAGAATAAGTTTCTCATTTGTGCCCATGCAAAAAGGATTGTATTGCAGTAAGAATAAATGGGAAAAGATTCTCAAGCAGAAGTGCCTACTCTTTTGTATCCAGAAAGAATTGCTCATTGCATATTTTTAGCTATATGGAAATAAACTGAACTTATCAGAATTTTCTGAGCTCAGGCCAAAATGATGTAACGCAGTGGTGCTTCTGGATCTCATTCAGTATGTGTATACACAATTCAATAAAATGTCAAATGAGTGTTTTTGTCAAATGAATGTTGGTTTCAGTGAGGTACATCCAAGATGACTAAAAGATCAAGAGTGTATGAAGATTGGAATCAAGATTTTATGGTACAGTGTTGTGAGAAATGTCCAGAAAAATTGCAGTAGATGCTCTTTTTAGACCATTTTGAATACAACCCTGAAGAATCAATGGAATGCAAGCAATGGATCCATACTGACACACATTGGAAACATATCAGAGCTGTCGAAGATTGCATGGAGTCACAGATTTTGAAAATTACTGTTTTGAGAAGCCATCACTTTGTGCCTAAACATCAAAGTTTATATCTTACGCAGCTAAAAGGAAACCATGCAGAACGTGAATTAATACCTGTGTGATCTGAGGTATTAGGGACTCACTTTCAGTATTTTAATAGTTATTACTAAAGAACCATCATGTCCTGTATTCTTAGCAAATCTTAAATTTCTCATTAGAGATTTTTACCAGTATCTTTTGATTGCATATTTATCTAACGTGTTCAGAACAATATTTTGTGTTGTATTGAGGCAATCTTCACCAGTCTCACCTTATGGCTTCCGTTTTGATTTTGTTACCAGAATTACTAATTTTTTGAGCTTAAATACAAACTTTCAGGCTTTACTCAGTATTTTAACTGGATGGGGTAGTCTGATGTTTTGATTCAATGGCAGGTCTTGCCTTATGTTGAATGCAGTCTTTGTATCAGTGGTGACCCATGAAATTTTGGAGTATTTTGCTAGGGCCTTATGTCCTTTCCTTGAAGGCACTTTAAAATATCAATGCCATTACATTACTGACAAGTTGTACTTCAAATTAGCATTATTGAAATTATACAAAGGGCTCCAATTTGTCTTGGATACATGAATTTGTCTGAATAGCTAAATATTAATTGTTCTAAATTCTCTACAGTGCAGCCTTTTTAATTCTCATAAATAATAGGACTGTTAATAGTGAGCCTTTGTCCACCATAGTTGGACAATTCTGTGCTTGACTGTTAAATTAACAATGTTCATATGTTTTCGCATAACACACTCTTATAAACCTATGAATATAATTTATGATATCAGTATAATAGAGGGAAACATTCCACGTGGGAAAAATTACATATAAAAATAAAGATGAGGTGACTTACCGAACGAAAGTGCTGGCAGGTCGATAGACACACAAACACACACACAAAATTCTAGCTTTCGCAACCAACGGTTGCCTCATCAGGAAAGAGGGAAGGAGAGGGAAAGATGAAAGGATGTGGGTTTTAAGGGAGAGGGTAAGGAGTCATTCCAATCCCGGGAGCGGAAAGACTTACCTTAGGGGGGAAAAAAAGGACAGGTATACACTCGCTCGCGCGCGCGCACACACACACACACACACACACACACACACACACACACACACACACACACACACACACACACACACACACACACACACACATATATATCCATCCACACATACAGACACAGGCAGACATATTTAAAGACAAAGAGTTTGGGCAGAGATGTCAGTCGAGGTGGAAGATAAGAGGCAAAGAAGTTGTTGAAAGACAGGTGAGGTATGAGTGGGGGCAACTTGAAATTAGCGGAGATTGAGGCCTGGCAGATAACGAGAAGAGGGGATATACTGAAGGGCAAGTTCCCATCTCCGAAGTTCGGATAGGTTGGTGTTGGTGGGGAGTATCCAGATAACCCGGACGGTGTAACACTGTGCCAAGATGTGCTGGCTGTGCACCAAGGCATGTTTAGCCACAGGGTGATCCTCATTACCAACAAACACTGTCTGCCTGTGTCCATTCATGCGAATGGACAGTTTGTTGCTGGTCATTCCCACATAGAATGCATCACAGTGTAGGCAGGTCAGTTGGTAAATCACGTGGGTGCTTTCACACGTGGCTCTGCCTTTGATCGTGTACACCTTCCGGGTTACAGGACTGGAGTAGGTGGTGGTGGGAGGGCGCATGGGACAGGTTTTGCACCGGGGGCGGTTACAAGGATAGGAGCCAGAGGGTAGGGAAGGTGGTTTGGGGATTTCATAGGGATGAACTAACAGGTTACGAAGGTTAGGTGGACGGCGGAAAGACACTCTTGGCGGAGTGGGGAGGATTTCATGAAGAATGGATCTCATTTCAGGGCAGGATTTGAGGAAGTCGTATCCCTGCTGGAGAGCCACATTCAGAGTCTGGTCCAGTCCCGGAAAGTATCCTGTCACAAGTGGGGCACTTTTGTGGTTCTTCTGTGGGGGATTCTGGGTTTGAGGGGATGAGGAAGTGGCTCTCGTTATTTGCTTCTGTACCAAGTCGGGAGGGTAGTTGCGGGATGCGAAAGCTGTTGTCAGGTTGTTGGTGTAATGATTCAGGGATTCCGGACTGGAGCAGATTCGTTTGCCACGAAGACCTAGGCTGTAGGGAAGGGACCGTTTGATGTGGAATGGGTGGCAGCTGTCATAGTGGAGGTATTGTTGCTTATTGGTGGGTTTGATGTGGACGGACGTGTGAAGCTGGCCATTGAACAGGTGGTCAACGTCAAGAAAAGTGGCATGGGATTTGGAGTAGGACCAGGTGAATCTGATGGAACCAAAGTTGAGGTTGGAGAGGAAATTCTGGAGTTCTTCCTCACTGTGAGTCCAGATCATGAAGATGTCATCAATAAATCTGTACCAAACTTGGAGTTGGCAGGCCTGGGTAACCAAGAAGGCTTCCTCTAAGCGACCCATGAATAGGTTGGCGTACGAGGGGGCCATCCTGGTACCCATGGCTGGTACCTTCGTAACCTGTTAGTTCATCCCTATGAAATCCCCAAACCACCTTCCCTACCCTCTGGCTCCTGTACTTGTAACCGCCCCCGGTGCAAAACCTGTCCCATGCACCCTCCCACCACCACCTACTCCAGTCCTGTAACCCGGAAGGTGTACACGATCAAAGGCAGAGCCACGTGTGAAAGCACCCACGTGATTTACCAACTGACCTGCCTACACTGTGATGCATTCTATGTGGGAATGACCAGCAACAAACTGTCCATTCGCATGAATGGACACAGGCAGACAGTGTTTGTTGGTAATGAGGATCACCCTGTGGCTAAACATGCCTTGGTGCACGGCAAGCACATCTTGGCACAGTGTTACACCGTCCGGGTTATCTGGATACTCCCCACCAACACCAACCTATCCGAACTCCGGAGATGGGAATTTGCCCTTCAGTATATCCTCTCTTCTCGTTATCCGCCAGGCCTCAATCTCCGCTAATTTCAAGTTGCCGCCACTCATACCTCACCTGTCTTTCAACAACTTCTTTGCCTCTACACTTCCACCTCGACTGACATCTCTGCCCAAACTCTTTGTCTTTAAATGTGTCTGCCTGTGTCTGTATGTGTGGATGGATATGTGTGTGTGTGTGAGCTCGAGTGTATACCTGTCCTTTTTTCCCCCTAAGGTAAGTCTTTCCGCTCCCGGGATTGGAATGACTCCTTACCCTCTCCCTTAAAACCCACATCCTTTCATCTTTCCCTCTCCTTCCCTCTTTCCTGATGAGGCAACCGTTGGTTGCGAAAGCTAGAATTTTGTGTGTATGTTTGTGTTTGTTTGTGTGTCTATCGACCTGCCAGCGCTTTCGTTCGGTAAGTCACCTCATCTTTATTTTTGTATGAATATAATTTGATAGTTGTATTTGGACTGACAGTCAATATTTTTCCACTGTAAAGAGAAGACTGTATATTTCTGTCTTTTCACAGGAAGTGAATTTGAGTGGCTGGCAACTGATAAGACGTGCAGGTGATAATGAAACAGTTTTCAAATTTCACCGTAGTGTTAAAATTGAGGGTGGTGCTACCATCACTGTGTGGTCATCAGATGTAGGGCAGACACATGAGCCACCAAATAATATTGTGATGAAAGGACAGAAGTGGTTTGTTGGGGAAAGTATGACTACTACACTTTTGAACAACCAAGGAGAGGTACTGAATCTTGGTTACTAGTACAATATTAAATAGTTAGCTAATGTGTATTACGTAAAATAAAACTTCTGCATTTTCCAGGAAATGGCAGTCAGTGAGCGCAAACGCCAAATACTGACCAGTTCATCATCCCATCATAGGGAAATCTCTTCTGGTTATGGTCACCATAGAACTTTTGATGGTGAAGAACTATATCACCAGCAGGTATTAAATATTTGATACTTTGTAGTTAATAAATGTCAATTGTGGAACTGCATACCTACTTTAAAGTAAGATGTCAGCCTTTACAGTTCTGGATTTGGGGGGGGGGGGGGGGGAGGAGAGAAGTCCAAAATCTGAAGCCTTCTTTTTCTGTAACTGTACACCAACTATGTAGTGAGTAGCAGTCTCTTTTCCTTGTTATTGAGCTAAAGTAGAAAACATTTGAAAATGCAGGAAAATAGCCACTTGGGATAAAGTTTACTTTATATGTTTTAGTGTCCCAAACATACAAGCTACTAAAGTTTTGTAAAGACATTGATGAGCTTCCCAGAGTGTCATATCTGGTTTTCATTAGTCAGCAGAATCCACATTCCCTAAAAGGTAATTGTGATTTTAGATAAAGTAAATCTGAGGAATGACCTGATATTTTATTTGTCTGTAAACAAAAATTGGCTGATTAGTTGGAAGATTACTGCTCAACAATATGGTACTTAAGCATGTCACCTATGCATTCTATGTATATGTGACTGCTGGATGGCAGCTGATGAACACAGCATGGAAGTTACGGATCTGTAACATGTCCAGTTAGATACTCAGGACAGATTGTAGTGTATTTGTGGAGTAGAAATGATTGGCTGTTAAGTTCATTTTGTGTGTCCTTTAGTATTAACATCACCTTTCTTCGCCAATTAACGTAAGTCTTTCTGATGTAAATTTGAGAGGGACTTAATGTTTAGCCACTATAAATTAAATGTAGCCTTGTAATATTAAAACTGTTAGAACACACAGTAATGGACTCAGTTAGTATCCCACTGTACCAACAAATAAGTTAGCACAATCCTCCCCTGGCCATCCAAAATAAGATTTTCTGTGGTTTCCACAAATAAAGGCAAATTTCAGGATAGCTCCTCAAACTAAAGCACAGTATTTCCTTCCCTGTGCTTATCTTATCATAGCTTCCCCTCAGCCTCATGATTTTAACATAAGTTTAATCACACTTTCAAAATGTAAGTTTTTAAATATTGTAGCAATGGTGTATTTGGGTACTTTATATTTCCACAATCACTTGTCCTCAGACAGTCATAAAATATTTGTCAGGAAAAGTACTCTTCTACAATCTGCATCTCCTCTAGATGCAACTGTACTCATCAGTATTTAGACTGACAGCGACTTGAGTTCCCTATTAGTTTGTTCAGTGTGAACTGGAGTTAGAAAATGATTTTCCACTAGATCCTTCCCTTGCAATGTTTTCTCTGTACCCATTGCAAGTAACTTCTAAGTTACATTCAAATATTCCAGCAAGATTTCTTCTTTCTTTCAGGGTGATCCGCAAGGAGAAGATAGATGCCGGATAATGTGAAGATGGGAGCTGTGAATGTCTAAATTTAGATAGATCCCATGAGAGATGGAAAATACCCTGCAAGAAGGGTGCATTAGGTCTCTAATTTTATTTGGGAAAAAGGAAATGTTTATAAAATGTATGAATTAACGGTTGGTGCTCTAGGGATGTTTGGACTGACCTGGATAAGCTTTTTTGTTGTGTGGGCTCTTGTGGTAAAGTATATGGGAGTGTGCTGGTGCCCATGATAGTCTGTGACTCCTTTATGCCGGGTGTTCACACAAGTACAAAATACTGTGCATCATCATTCATTTTCATGATAGTGCTGTCAATACGTTTTTGATGTTTTTTGTGTGTGTAGCATAGATTTTGTATTGAAATTGAAACATATTTATAAGCATTTGACTCATAAGTATCTTCATTCCCCATGGGATAATTTATTATACAGCACAGAAACTGTGCTGATTACATATACTTCTGTAATTTATTTGCATTGTTCCTTGCCCAGTAATTTAATAATACGGAACTTATTTTTGTACTGACTTAAATACTGTAGGCCTCCCTTAGGCTCTGTGAATTGACAGTGGCTCAAGCTCAGTATGATGTTTTGAGCCGCCCTGCAGGCAGTCCATATCATCCCCCATATTTCCTTCCAAGTGTATAACATCACCTAAACTTTCCAGTTTCATTTCATTTTAATATTTTATTGTACTCATTCTCATTTCATATGTAACTTTGTTGTTAATATTTGTAGAACTTTTCTGAAAGTTCCATACTTTTAAGAGTGAAGATCAAAGTGCAAGTGAAGTTTTCAGCCTATTTTAGTCACTTTGATAATAGACTACTTTTAATGGTTTTTGAATGTGCAGAAAACATTGATTTGATGGTCAATAGTTTACAAAAAGACGCTTCAGTTGTGCTGTACTATTTGTATACATCCATAACTTTTGTGTTTGGATAATATTGTTTTGGAAAAGATTTTATCTCTAAATATCAAACATTCCCTTGCACTTATTATAGTAAGAATATTATAGTATAATGACACTTCTATCTGCCTGAAATGCTTCACGGGGATGGAATTGTGATAAGAGATAATTATTTGCAAACTTGAAATGTTAACAAAGCCACAATATTCTTTATACTAACAATATTTAACAGATGCACGTTAAGGTGGATTTATAATGAAAAATAAAACTATCACACCAATGTGCCTTCAGTATTATTCAGTTTTCCTAATTTTTATTTTTGCAGTATAGGAGAGCCACTTTTTAGGGTATTTCTTCAGAACTGATGTCTTAATTGTAAACATGATTTGTCACAATTATTGAAGGTAGGTTTCTCTTGGCTAAAGTCTCAAACTAATTTTGTGAGCAGTGAAAAGCAAATCAGAAATTCAAAGTAAAAGATCAAATTTTGAATAAGCTAACACGTCATGTTTTTGTTTGTAGCACAGTGTTGAATTTGTATGATATGTTTAATTACTGTACCATGTTCTGTGTTTGAAATGTTGCCACTGTTGTTAGATATAAGGAATGAATGCAGTTGGAAAATTTATTCATGTTGATCAAGTAATGTGGTAATAAGACAAGACAGCAGTTGTGTATTGCAACAACTGATCTGTTTTAATGATTTGTCACTTAAGTTGTGCCATACGTATGTTATTGGTTGAGTGAATGCATGCCAGGAAAATATTTTCAGGTGGATGTACCAAAAAATGTGTTGCATTACTAATTTAAGTTTCTATATGGTGAATGTATTCCCAATTTTGTTGTAATTGCTTCAGAAGTGAAGAAATGTGGATTAGTTGCAAGGGCAGTACTGAAGACAAGTAGCAGTTGTCAAACCCCTACAAGGTGCCAGTTCATTGAGGTTGAAGTGTTTAGCAGAGAATGTAATTGGTAAACTTAAGTACCGCTAATACTGAGGAGGAGCTGCTTCTGTATATTACCTTGGAGTTTTCAAACTGTGCAGAGATCAAATCCTTTACTTTATTTTGTAAAGTGTTTCCTGTACTTGGTTGTCTGTAAATACGGGAACCGAGTACTGCTGAAATCAAATTGTACGATATGCGTAATAGCCTAGTATTAAAATATTTTTAAAGTGGAAAAAGTTTTGCAGAAGGCCAAATCGTGGGAAAATTAGCAAGTGCTGACAGTCATACTGATACCTTGTATCAGCTTCCCCCCAAATTTGTTGCAAATGAATTAAAGGGAAACTTCATACTAAGTTCACTCTTCTTCATAAGTCATTTCTTGTGACAGCATCAAAACTCTTAACCCAGTATACTCCGTATGACCTGCAAGTTCTGTTGGCCTGTTGATGGAGGATACAAGTATTAATGAGTTGAGTGTGCTGCAAACCCTATTCATGATTTTAGATCTGTCACAGGCAAAGATTAAAAAAGAACATTATTAGTATCTGCTGAAGTTACTTTCTCTACTTTGGTGTTAGTTCAAATTTGTTTTCCCTTTGTTAACACATTTATCACACACTTTCTTTGCAGCGTGTCCCCACCTAAAGCCAAATGGTATAGCAGGTGCCACAGAAGCAAACTCACATTATTTGCAGCAGTATTTGAACTTGATTTTGCCACACCCACATCCTTTGGCCAGCTGCTCTCATGAAGTCTGGTCCTTATTGGGTCAGCTTTTGCAGGTGGCCCTACACTATTGTGAATTTGGTACTTAGTCTCCATACCTGTTTTTTTTTTTTTTTAATGTTGTTGTATTTTGCATACCTTATTCACTGCATATTTGATGTCAGTGCCTGGTTTGGTTGAGGCTGCCTCAGAACTATGCTTCCTCTTAGTAGCTGTGTGTTGGGCAAACTACGTGAGACATTCAGGCATGCACCTGGTGTGGTTTGTCTAGTTCTGGTATGTGGGTTGATGCCATGACATTTCATTGCTATCCGAGGTGGGTGTAACTTGCTTTAGCTTTAAATTTTGGTCAGGGCAGTACGTGGCTAATTGACTACACTCCTGTCTCACTGCTGTTGAAGATGCCTGTGACACCCTTTTGGGCTTTGTGGTCTCAATTTCCTTTATTCTTAACTGTCTCAAGACTAATAAGCAATATAATAGTATCTGTTGAATGAGGGTTTTGTGATCTATATCCTTTGCGACACTTCCTTAGGATTGTTTTAACTTGGGTGGCATCTGCTTTTTTAAAAAATGACACTGTTCTGACAGTTAATCCTGCATATCAGTACTGCCTGTTTGTCTTCCTAAGGTGTAATATATACTATTTTGTGCTTCCTTACTACATACTAGATATCTTTTGTCAATGAGTCTACCATTTTGTTCTTTTCTTCCATTCCTTTGTGAGACCTTGGGGACTGTTAGCAGTTTCACTTGTGTTCACTTGTGCTGCTTGCCTCCATGCCCATTGCATTTAAGAATTTTTTCTAACATCACACGTCTTGCAGTATTTTCATTAAATAAAGTGCCTTCACCTTCTACAACTTTTCAATGTTTCAAACATGTTCCTTTCTGCAACTGTTACTTATTTTGATGCTTAGTTCATCAGCATTCAGATGCCTTATTACTGGTATTTAGAAGGACTACTTTCTGCTTCATCTTCCATATATTTGCATTAACATCTATCCTGCTTCACAGATGAATTGATTTTCTACTATTTTACTACTTCCATGTTCATTTACCTCCAGTTAATCATTCTGTAATTAGTTATTATTTTGTGGTACTGCGTGAAAATTACACCTTTACCATTAGAAAATATTTAATCTTGTTTAATTTGGGATAATTAATTTCTTTGTTAATGATTCTCAAACATTACATGGATCACAGTATATCTTGTATGCTTGCTCTGTTAAGTTTAGAGTTAACATTTCTATTCATTCTGTCATTCTGCAGAAATGATAATGGTTAAATTTTCACCACATGTTTGTTCTACTTCTAATTTGGGTATTTTCAGTTGTAATGCAGTCTTTCATAGATGCCCAGCTAATTTCCCCTGCTGTCACATTTCTTCTTATGAAATTCTCACCCCTATACTACTTGCTCTACCTTTTTGTTACTATCCTTGGGCTTGTTTACTGTACGTCAAACTGGTGCCATTAACTGTTTGCCTTTAATCTTCAAGTCGCATCTCAACTCTTTGAGCACCTGTGTGTATTTGGATAATTTTTCTGACAACTTATTAAATTTTTGAGATTTCTTTCTGATCTTGTACAAATTTGACTATTGTTCGTTTCTCTTCTTCATTTCGCTTTTTGTCTGTGTCTTCCTGACCTTTTGTAATTTTAGACATTTACTGCTCTTGCCTCATAATTGTATCCACCTCCACCCCCCTCCAAGAAAACCTGTTTCCCTGGTGCTGCAAGTAAAGTTGGTGTGTCCAGAAAGGTTACTGAGCCATGAGAGCTCAAAAATTTTAAACAGTCAGTTTTTGACTTCTGGAACAGTATTGATATGTGCACAATTTGTATTCTAATTAAGCTAGTATAACTAAGAAATTGAGTCCATTTGAAAGCTCTTTGAAAAAGGGCTTTGTATGATATAAATCATAATTACCTGAAAATGTGTGTTCATTTTTTATAAACTTGCTTTACTTTTTCATTTCGGGAAACCAGGTCACAATTTTTCAGCCCAGTGTAGGGCCTTGTGTAAGGCATCTTCCTTGTCCAGGGATAAATAATTGGGGTTGCACCTATAAGTGCAGTTTGGCCAGGTGAGCAGATTCTCCATATACTGCACAGTGCTAGTCACACTTATCCATGGTTCCAAGGCCCCACCTTACCATATTTGTCTAAACTGGGGCCACTGATGTCCCTATTTGGTTCAGTGTCCTTTATGTTTTGCTGTTTGTGCTGAATCAGCTGAGCACTTCCTGTGCAGGTGGGTAATCAGCTGGTGGTTCTTCAGTTATCGTGGCTAAGAACATTTTACAGGATTTCAATCCCCTGGGTTTACACTTGCTACCAAAAAGGAAGGCTGTAGTCAATAGTTTGTCCGAGCCTCTGTGAATTCATGTGATGTTCTCAGAGAATTGGAATTTGCAAACCCAGCAGCTCTGTACAGTTTTGGTAGGGAAGTAAGTTTCATGCATCCTGTTGTAAATCAACATGTTTCATTAAGACTTGTTGACTTTCTTTGCATGGGTTAATCTCGACCATACTGGACATGCATACTTGGCTGTAGAGAAGAATAAGGCTTGTGTGATGGTTCTTAACTGGGAAGGTTTAGCACCCCATTTTCTATTAGCTAGTTTCTGCAGAATATTATTTCTGGCAGTTACCTTTTGTCGCATCTTTTTGCAATGGTACCTGCATGTCTGAGAACTATTGAGCACCACGCGCAGGTAAGTTGGTTTTTTGGTATGCTCCAGTGTGGTATTATTCCAAGAGATATTAAGTTTATGGTTAGCTCGCCAGGATCGAAGGTGCCTGACTGGAAGTTTTGGATGGGTTGGCTTCAGAAAGTTGCTTTTGTAATACTCTGACATTTCTCTAAGAGCTTCCTCCAGCTTTTGTTCTACATCCTCAAAGGTCCTCCCCTGTGCTGTAATAGCCAGGTCATCTGCACAAAGAAAATGTCTTGTATGCTTAGACATCGATTGGTCGTTTGTGTACAGATCAAATAGGGAGGGTGCCAAAACGCTTCCTTGGGCCAGACAATTTTTCTGATTTCCCCATCTGCTCCTTCTCCCATTGAGAACATCAAATTGTCTGTTTTGTAATAGACTCGATAATCTCAACAAATTGATAGTCTTAGTTCATTATAGATCTTCTGGAGCAGCAGCCTGTGGTTAATTGTATCATATGCAGAGCTAAGGTCGACCAAAGCTAGCCCTCTTATCTTTTTATTTTCGTATCCTTCCTTCATGTGTTCTGTTAAGCACAGAATTTGGCTAGTACATCATTTTCCAGGTCCAAAATTAGCTTGTTGAGGAATAAGTTTAATCTCGGTAGTCTGACATATGATTTGAAATAAGTCTCTCATACAATTTGTAAAGATGACACAGGAGAGAGATTGGGTGGTAGTTCTTTGGTGAATCGGGTGCCTTCTTGGTTTCAAGAGTTCCTTCACGTCGTGGGGCTCTTACATGTTTCGCAACATTGATTGAAAAGTCGCAGGATCCAGTTCTTTGTGCCCGGTCTAAAGCGTTTGATCTGCTCCGAACACTTATCATCCACCCCAGCTGCTTTGCCACGTTTCATATTGTTGAGACCCTTGTTGAATTCCTTCATTGTGAAGGGTGTTAAAAACATATTAGTTTCTGATTCTAAAGTCCTGTTAATTTTTACTTTGTCTTGTATTAGTCTTACCATTCAGGAGCAGTTGAGCCATTTGATTAGGTGTTACCATGGCAGACTGTTAGGGACCGTTTGGGTCTCTGTCAATTTTTTTAAATAAGATTCCAGGCTATTTTGCTGTGTGTCATCCATCATCTCCAGCGTGTCCTTACATCTATTTGGTGGGCTTCACTTAGCATTTCCATTAAAGCTCTACCACATGCTATTGTTTCTTGATTACAGGGGTCCTTTTGGTATAATTTGTAGCACTTGGCTAGGAGATGCTTTGTTGTGTGAGAGCCCTGGGATGTACTGCTGTCAGCAGCCTTGTGGTATATGTTGTCTGGAGATTCTCTCAGGCATTTGCACAAATGCCTGATAGTTCTTTTGGGTTGGGACAAGCTTTACTGTGGCTTTGTCTGGTTCCTCTAGTGGTCTTGACTGCTGTAAACACCAGTATCCCTGCTGGTCTGTGCTCTGTTCGTTGATACACTACGTTAGTACAGCAGTCTTCTATGTTTGAGCTGGTAATGCAGTTGTCTGGGTTATATCCACATATCCATATTTTACTTGTGAAGTAGGGGGGAAGTTTTGGATCATGTAGGATACTGAGATATCTTGTTTCTATCCATTCCTCCAACAGTTGTCCCTTCTCGTCTGTTTCACTATATACCCAAGTGGTGCTGTGGCAGTTAAATCTTATACAATGAATTTGGTGTTTTGGTTTGTGAAGTTCTTTGGCAGGGTGAAAGCAAACTTTTTCGTGCTGGTTCGTACAAAGATGTTAAGGTAAAATTTCCAATTCCAGCTATTAGTATTTCGATATCGTTGTCTGTAGATTTTCCGACACAAGTAACTGTCATCTCAGCTCTGACTGGCACTGCAGTGTTTAGGGTGTGGTGCTTCCATGGCTAGTCATATGCCTTGTATTTCAGGTGTTTTTGCTTGTGCGGCTCTGTGGCTTTTGGGATGCATAACACGTGGCATTTGAGTCTGGCAGAGTTTCGATAAGATGTCTTGTTTGTTTGTAATTCCCTTGAAGTTTATCTGTACAATTGTCAGGATTGGCTGTGAGAAGTCCCTATTTGTTACCTTCTTCGAAGGTTTCTGGTGGTGAAAGGATTGGCTGTTACTGTTACTGATAACATTTCCAGGTGACACGGGCATGCTATAATCTGATGTTGCTTTAGAATGCTCTCGTGGAGGCTCCTTCCTTGTCCTCCGTTTTTTATAAACTTTTTGTAACATAGATCTTAACTGAATTTTGTAGAGATCTTTAAAATTGTCAAAAAATGTGAAAGTTAGTTTTCCTTTACATATTCGAAAGTTTCAACTTCAACAGGAATGTGGGATTATCATCAAAAGTAATTTTATGTGTAAGCCGATGCTGTAAAACACCTTTGAAAATTAATTTATTTTAAATATTAGTCATACTTCTCATCAGCAATGTACTACTGTATAGGTAAAGTTAGACTTGAAAATAGTGTAGAATAATCAGAAAAATTCATCAGTGTTGAACTAATACCAGGAATGTGGGATTATCATCAAAAGTAATTTTATGTGTAAGCCGATGCTGTAAAACACCTTTGAAAATTAATTTATTTTAAATATTAGTCATACTTCTCATCAGCAATGTACTACTGTATAGGTAAAGTTAGACTTGAAAATAGTGTAGAATAATCAGAAAAATTCATCAGTGTTGAACTAATACCAGAGATAGGTCACAAACCAGTTTGATATTAATCCTTGTACTTATTGAGTTGAGCCACATCAGTCAAATTCATCATGCTCCTAGCTAGTCACTTTGTTGCACATCGCCATTAGTGCATGGGATAATGTATAGAGCATGGTCAACATCAATTCAGGCAGGTTAGAGAAAAACTTACCTTCATAGTCTCGGATGTTATTGAATTTAGCATATCTTAAAATGAAGGACTAAGTAAGGAACATATTTTTTTTTCCTCCAAAAAAAAATACTGCTCTGAAATACAGCCCTCCAAAGATGACACTGCACTTACCATTTTGAAGATGAGAATTTTAGAAAAAAAATTTAAAATTCTGTATCTCTGGAACAGTTACGATATTTTGTTGTTTTTTATTTGAAAGATATTGATTTATGATTACAAAGGAATCCTCCATTTGGTCTTATCTGTCAGAGCTCTCTTACTATAGTGTTCCGAAGTTTATAATTTATGGAAAACCTTTTTTCCAAAAATGACCGTCCATAATTTTTTATTAGTACCATATAGTTCTACATACCCTGAAAAGGAGGGCTTCCACCTTTAGGTTGAACAGGTTTTATAAACAATTGAAATTTTTGCCATACATAAAACCTGTTATCACATAACAGGCCCATAAAAATCAAAACCTAGTCTTATTTAACAAAAATTTAGTTTTGAAGGATGAGTAAGACACTCATTTTTCAAGCATTTTAAATGGTTCAAAAATGTATGTGAAAGGCCCAAAGACTTAAAGGTTTCAATTTATACAACTTCTGTGCACTCTGTTTTGTACTGAAATTATTCGTTCAGTGAACTAAAAATGTGTTCCACTGCTTCAGTATCTGCCTTTGGTGTAGAGTGATGCCTTCCTGTTGAACAAATAGGAACCAGAGCACTTAAATCTTCAAAACATTGTGAACAGGAAGTGAGCACTGGTGGTGGTTGCTGTTCTTCAGCTGGAAACCTATATCTAGCAGCTGGTCCATGCAGTAGCATAAAGTTCACTACAATTTCACTTAACTTGGAACTGGTGTCTATAATCTCTACAAACCACCAGTCATACACACGCCACAAACGTCCCCAAACCCAGGTTGTGAATCTGAATGTTATCTTGCTGTTTCAGATGTGTTGGCTGAATGGATGAAATTTCTTCTTTCTTGCTCTTTAAAGTGCATGCATTATTAGTTTGTCCATCACTCTGAGTCTTCTGAATTCCTTTAACGGGAGTAGTTTGTTTGGACCATTCTTCTTTTTCCTGCTCACAGAATTCTTTGATTTCCTCTTTGGAACAAGAATGAGGACTGCTCTGTTTGGTCTGGATGATTGTTTTGCAGCATGGTGCTTCAGCAGGCCTCCTACACCATCACAAGGCCCTTACCCGTGACCTCTGTAGTTGACTGATTCAGGGTATTTAATTCTTCCTCTATTGATGCAAAATCTGCACTATTGGAGGCTTCACCTTGTTCAGATACTAATCATTGTTGTCATTCTGTCAAAACATTTAGAACACAAAAGTAGTCACTGGAAACATCTTAACTTTGAAACAGTCTTCAAATGAGAACACTTATTCTCAACCTGAACAAAGTCTTTTTTTGTCTTATATAAAACTCTTTTATGGATATGCAAATAGTCAGCACACTTCACTCTCCTGTGACCCCAGTAAGGAGACATTTCAAAGTCCTTTAAAATAATTTTTTTTTTTTAAATAAAACCGGTTGAACTTAAAAGTGGAAGTTTTCCTTTATAGAGAATACAGCACTACATGGTACTAACCAACAGGAAAAATCTTAACTTTCCTGGATTGACATTTTTTGAAAAAAATTCTGTAATTATACAAAAATTCGAAAAGCGACAGTAAAAGAACTTAAGACAGATCTGTTCACACAGAGGATACCATTGTAATCGTAGAGCAATTATCTTCCAAATTAAAAAAAATCTAACAGAATGCGTAGAACTATTACAGATATACAGCAGTTTTAAAACTTTTCCATCATTCGCATCTTCAGAATGGTGTTCGCAGTGTCAGCTTTGGAGGCCTGTATCCCAGGGCAGGAATTATTTGGAGAAAACAAATGTTTTACTTACTCCTGAATTTTAACATACACTAAATTCTATAACATCAAAGACTGTGAAGGTAACCCCCTGCCTGAAGTGCCGTGTGTTCACGCTGTAGCAGTTTGAGGAATCAAGATTGTCTTCGGTTCCCTACTGCTTGCAGAAAGTCTGTCTGTATGGCTGGAGAATGTGTATGTGCACAGTCCATGTGGATGTAAGATGTTAACGGATTTCATTCTTCTGATTTGTTCCAACCACACAGATTACAGGCCACTCACCAGTATCCATTATATTAACAAGCAATATATCCTTTGATGTCATCAAACAATATTGGGTCACTGCTAATAGCTGTCACTAGTTAAATTTTGCTTTCATTAGTCCAAATGCAGTTTTTTATTTTTGCTAAGGGGACTGAAGGTGTGAAGTTTTTGTCCCTACACATGTGCAACATTTCTCATAAGTTCATTTTACTTATCTTCAATAGTAGCATACGTGAAATTGATCCCTTTTACGTTATCCTTCGCAGACAAATAGTTGTTCAGGTGCCATGATTTGGTCAGTGTATGGGTATTGCAGACTTGCTCAAGCAGCCTGTCACTTCACTGTTCACAAACACCATTGCTAGGCTCTTTTACTGTGAGAGGTGGCTGAAAACTGCCACTGGGCTCCAATATGGAAATAATCTTTGATAGCAGAGGTTGATGAGTTTTTATACTGAGTTACCACTCCATTAGACAAGTAATATATTGTTCTTAGTTTATTAATTTTTTGTTCAGTTAACCCTAGGACTCGCTCTGCTAAAATTTCCCTAGTACTCCATCTGGGGTCATACATGACCCCAATCAATATATAATTGACTGTGTGTACTAATCATTCAGAGAACAACCTACTGTCATTTAATACTGTTTGTTTACATTTTATTTATTATTTAGACACATTTCACAGATTTTTTAACAGGTATGTACATAGTAGAATTAAATTACATATGGCAGAGTAATTACATACCAGAAGTTACAATATTACTCTGTCATAATTTGTTTCACTCATAAATGTTTCACAATGGCTTCAAATTTACAGAAAATGTGATGAACAACTCAACAGGAAACATAATTCTAACCGGAATCTGTACCATAGTCATCTGCACATATTTTGCAAGTAGTAACTATTTCAGAATGTTCCTTGCAAACAAATTTGTTGCACTTTTTGCTTATTGAACTGTATTTTGTGTCCTTTGATCGGGGGCAAATGGAGCATCTGCCTCGCTTTCTCTTCTGATTGTCGGGTATTACGTCTGGATGTCCATTGTCTAACAGATCATCAAATCCACACTGTTTGATACTGCTAATAATATCCTTGTTCCTTGCTTGTGGTAAACTCAAACAATGTTCCACTTGGGGCTTTGCCATTTCTTTGGCCGACTTCGTTAGAAAAAGATCTCTGTTTTTTCAACAGCAACATACTCGAGTCTGTAGGCATTGAGTGCAGCTAGATCGACAAGATCATAAAATACTGCTAATGGCCAACGTTTTGTACCCTTTTTCACAGAATAGTAAGAGCTCATTTGATCTAGCGCAACACCACCTGATTTTGTTGAGTTGTAATACAACACTACTTCTGGTTTTCATTTAAAGTTGTTTTCTTTGGGCACTTCAAATGATTGATGTTATGTTGACAGGAGTAGCACAGCCTTATTTCTTTTTGGAACATAAGAAACTAATAGGGTTTTACCACTGTATGCAAATCTGGTAGTGCATTCTTCCCTAGTTTTTGAAGACAAAAACTCTTTTGGGACTTCTTTTCTTGTAGAACGTAGAGTACCTACAAGTGTCAACTTCATTTCCAACCATTCTTGGCCAAGGTCATAGCTCGTGAAAAAATTGTCAGTGGTAATATTCCTACCACTGCCAGCTAGATGACGCACTAAATCTAAGACAACTCTCTTGCCTTGATTCACTTCTCTCACATCACCACTCCTTCCAGTGTACATCTGAAGATTTTTCAGATAACCATGTTCACAGTCTACTGCGCACCATATCTTGATGCCATACTTTCCTGGCTTTGAAGGAATGTAGACCTTGAAACTGCACCGACCTCTGTATACGCAAAGATGTTCATCAACAGTAATGTTGCTGGAAGGTATAAATGATATTTGACATTGCACGGCAAACAAATCAAATATTTCCTGTACAGCTTCAGCCTTATTTCCAGTCCTCTCTTTCCTTTCACGTCTTGTGATGCGGTCGTCAAAACGAAGTGAACGCAGAATGTCCTGATATCGCCTCCTCGACGTAGTAGCATGGAATAGAGGAGTGCCATATTCAGAGTTCCAAAATTCGTCAATAGGTTTGCCCCGGCTCTTCTGTACACCATACAGAATCAGCAAGCCTAAAAATGAAAGCAGCTCGCATCTGTCTGTATCACGCCAGTCAACTAATTTTCCAGACACTTTAATTTCCTCGTTGATTTGTGAACTGAACTATTATATCCAGCAATTCATTAGTAATAAACTGCCTGAAACAGTCAACAGCTGAGCTAACACTAACTGTACTAGGAATACCTGCTGAAAATCGTATGTTGCGGATTGGGAATCTACGAATTGATGGTTCTTTTGTACTCAATGCTATATCCCGATCCCCTTCTTACCAGTACTGCACTTTCATCTTCTCCACTGTCATCATTTTCAGCAAGAATATCATTTTCTTCTAATTCATGTAAACAAATTTCATCACTTTGGTCTACCTGTGTCTCTGTTCCATCATCTTCGGCGTCACTACCTTCTGAATCAGTAATGCTACGAAATAAGTCTTCCATAGCTTGTTCTACACTATAGCCAGGAGCAAAATGTATTCCATCCATGCTGAAATGACACTGCTACAACAAACGAACTTTGTTTGAGGTTGGTTCTGAGTAACACCTGGATACAGTGTTACCAACTCAAAATACCTAAGAAAGAGATTGATAGTTGATAATCTATACATTCTATGAATGTTACATATAATCTATCTGGGGTATCAGTAGTTTTTGTTAATTATTGATTTAAATGTTGCATGAAGCGCTCTAAAAATTTTTGTGAGAACTACAATGCTGTGTGGTAAAAGTCATAAAATTCTGGATTTTTACAAGAAATAGAAATATTATTTTATCCATAGTAAAGATGATTGGGGTCACCTATGACCCCAGAGTGAGTCCTAGGGTTAATTAAGGAGGACTGGAACAGATGGATGGCAAGTGTTGAGGCATTCTGGTATAATGACTGGACTTCTGCGCTCAAATTTGTCACCATCATTGCAATAATGAATGAATTGTTACTTATGTGATGGTTGTGGTATCCTTGAACTTCATGCTGTGCAACAGATGTAATTCATAGCAAAATCCTAAGAACCCACATTCTGTAAGCTCACTGTCCACAGGCCCCAAAGGAACTTTGTGTAATTAAATGATGTCAAAAACTCAGTCAGGTTTTTGACAGTTTTTAGATATGTTGCTTGTGGATATAATGGACAGTGGTGTAGTTGGAAAAAGTTAGGATATGAATAAAATCAGCTAGCCTGTTACATGCAAGTGGACTGTCCACATTCTCCAATCATGAAGACATTCTTTCCATAAGCAGCAGTGAACCAAAGGCACTCTTGAATCCTGTTAGAGGGTGATCCTATACATTATCCCGAGCAGAAATGGGACAACGAACTGATTTGTTAGAGCATGATAAACTGGGCTGATAACAATAAGTAACGAGAACTAATATTGAACTTACTTGAGGCCTATCTCTGGTATTCAGCTTCACTGATTTTTAAAGATTTGCAACTTGTTTTTTAATTTATAATTGATAGGCTCACTATTTATGAAAAGCTATTTTATTTTTATGTACACATTTAGCAATGCAATAACACATGCCTGATAGGCAGGCCTAACATTTATAATAAATTAATTTTCAAATTTTACAGCACCATCATAAACATGAAATTTCTTTTGATAGTGATCCCATGCTCATCCAAAGTTAAAACTTTCAGAATATATATATATATATATATATATATATATATATATATATATATATATATATATATATATATATATAAAAAATAGAGGGAAACATTCCACATAGGAAAAATATATCTAAAACCAGAGATGATGTGACTTACCAAATGAAAGTGCTGGCAGGTCGACAGACACACAAATATACACACAAAATTCAAGCTTTCGCAACAAACTGTTGCCTCATCAGGAAAGAGGGAAAGACGAAAGGATGTGGGTTTTAAGGGAGAGGGTAAGGAGTCATTCCAATCCTGGGAGCGGAAAGACTTACCTTAGGGGAAAAAAAAGGACAGGTATACACTCGTGCACACACACTTATATCCATCCGCACACACAGAAAAATGTCTGCTTGTGTCTGTGTATGTGCGGATGGATACGAGTGTGTGTGCGAGTGTATACCTGTCCTTATTTCCCCCTAAGGTAAGTCTTTCCGCTCCCGGGATTGAAACGACTCCTTACCCTCTCCCTTAAAACCCACATCCTTTCGTCTTTCCCTCTCCTTCCCTCTTTCCTGATGAGGCAACAGTTTGTTGCGAAAGCTTGAATTTTGTGTGTATGTTTGTGTTTGTGTGTCTATTGACATGCCAGCGCTTTCGTTTGGTAAGTCACATCATCTTTGTTTTTAGGTATATTTTTCCCAAGTGGAATGTTTCCCTCTATTAATTTATATATATATAAATTCTAAAAATGGAGATTTTCAGAAGTAAGTAAATTCAATGTTTTATAAAAATGGATGTACATTTTCAGGTAATTGTTTTATATCATATGAAAGCCCTTATAAATGCTTTCAAATAAACTCAGTTTCATCAGTCTTGCTTAATTGTGATAAAAGTTGTGAAGAAATCAATATTGTCATGTAAGTTAGAAATTTCATTTGTTTTTGAGCTCCTATTACTCAGTAGCCTTTTGTCGGACAATCGTTGCATCCTCGAGCCTCCGGTTCGCGATGTATGCTCACCGGTTAATGGCTGACGCTACAGATCACACTTTATTAATAATTATAGTACAGGGTTACGTCACCAGTTAGTTACATTCTCGGCAAGTACACAATGACCTTTAATCCATACATGTATTTTTTCATCATTACCAACTTTAAGACAGGAGAACGTATACATTGTAAAAGGCATATTAGTATATACATAACTAGGTCTTGTAAGCTATGACATCTCGGTCGGCGACTGATTAGAGTCCAGGTAGAGACGCATTCTCACATGATGAAAAAATACATGTATGGATGAAAGGACTTGTACTTGCTGAGAATTTAACTCCAACCGGATGATGTAACCCTGTACTATAATTATTAATAAAGTGTGATCTGTAGCATCAGCCATTAACTGGTGTAAATGCTACATGCATAATTAATTTCAAGAGAATCTAGGAGGGTCAGAGCGCTTGCTGATTTCATACAGATGATTGGGAATTAACAACTGTCTGCTTCACACTGTCAGCCATTGTTGGATACCACTTAACTCTTCACACACTTAATACAGGACTCAAAATTCACAACTCTTTTACTGTATACTTCAGATGTCCCTAAACTTTCCCATCCAATCAATCTACACATACTGCAGCAGTACTTTACTTTGAGCAGTAATGAGTCATCACTGAAATTGGTAACTTAGCTTTTTGCACTATTCTCTCCATTGTGGTGGGATTCTCACTCACTGTGCTGGAAGTTGGGTGCGCCATCCACATGGTGCGACCTTTGTTCGTGGAACAATTACTCACTGCTGAGTGACCAAGGTCTTCCCACTGTGTTGAAGATCATTGAAAAGTGACATGGTCTTCAGATAAATGGTCTAAGTTCGACCCTTCAGTCGCACTTCATCTGCTGAACAGCATGGAGGTGCTGAATATAAGGGCGACGGCAGCAGTGTGTCGTTCCGTGGTGTGATGTTTAGCACTCTGGACTTTGAATTGAAGTTAGTCACATTGGAACCTTGTCAAGTGTTTTGTGACCATTTCTGGAAATTTGGTTGTTGAAATTGTGTTTGCAGAATTTTAAGAGGACAATGCGATGCATATTGTCACTAGCAGCTCACAGAAGTCTCCTTTAGTATAGTGTAATTGCTAAAGGAAGTGTCCCAATCAAGATAAGTCATGTGTGAGCCATCACTTCCATTCACTACATTTTAGTTGTTAGTAGTTATAAATTGAAACAATCAGAATTTATTTGGGTGCGAGATAGTCCCATCAGATAAACAAGGGAACATTAAAAAGCTGAGTGTGCACTTAGTACCCATCCTATATCTCCATTTGAACCTCTTAATACAGTGCCAGGAATTGTTCATTTCAATAGAACATTGCCTGGCACTGGTTGGTTTATATGCAATGATTAAATAGCACTTGCAATTAATCAGTCATTGGAAAAAATTTCAACCCTAATGTGTGGGCACTCTCATCTCTGCTTTACTATTTCCACTTTGGATGGTGCCATTCTGGAATTTCCCCATGAAAATGGCTAATAGTTGTAACCTTTAAAACTTGACTCCTGTAAACCAAAGCACATCATTAATGACTTCATATTACTCTCTCGAAGTCTAATCAAAATCACTAATGTTAAAGATAACTCAGTACTACTCCAGATTGTCTACTCTCGAGATGTGAACTACTGGCTCATTAAGGACTGCTTGCAAATGCACACTTGCTCGTATCAAAAAATTCACACTGACAGCATGACATTCCCCAATGAAGGTCAATCTCCCAAATGATTTTGCCTCCAGTAAACACAACAGTTGGCAAATGCAAAAAAATTTTGTTGATTGTGTATGATAAATTGCACTACCTAACAGTTGACAGATTTAAAACATAAGTTCTGTGTAAGGATAAAACAACATACTACTTAAATTCTGAATATTAGTAGTTTGCTGGAAGGAAAGTGTTAAACCTAATGGCATGAACTTTTTGCAAGAAAACAAAAAGAATTAAAAATGTTTCCATGCAGCCAGTGAATAAGCTGAGAACAAAGATTTTGAGTAGTGAATAGAAGGTTAAGAGAAGTGGTTATTTAAGGTTATTAAGCCTAGATTGAAGGAAGTTAATATACCTATTGTGTTGAACTTAATAATATTGATATTTTTCTGTATAATTATGTTCTGTTGGATTTCTTGTTGATTTTATTGTAATTATTTCAGGGACAATCAGCAGTTTAATGAAACACACAAAGGGCTTCTTAAGTGCAGTTTTTTTATTCATCTCATTGCTGAGTTTTAAACATCTTTCAAAGCAGCTTGAATGCAGCAGCTAGTTGTATTTGCATTGACGTCTAGAGCAGAATAGTTTGTGCCATTCTGAAATCATCGTGATGCGATTGCTTCTACATTGTGTGACAGTGAAAGCAATTTTAATGTACTAAATCTCTCATTTTACTGGTACTAATGGATAGACCTTACCAATTTGCTTTTTCTGATCAGTGTTGATTCTGCCCCAGTGCTAAGTTACCAAATAGGCACTGTTCCACTGTGAATGTTATCCGGATGAATTATTTTATCACAGTTCAAAATAGCTACAGATGCTGCAATTAAATATCATAAATGTAACCAATTTTTGGGTACTGACGTTGCGCATGTGGCAGCACGCAATTAGGAAATACGATGTGTGTAAGAACATGTCTATAGATTAAAGTGCATCAACGCAAGGCTATCAATGCACTCGTTCTGGCTCAGTCATTTGTGGATGGATAGATGGTCTCTACGATACTGCAACGTAACAAGACGATGCAAATAGGACTCTGCTGTGAGAACCAACATTGCAGAACAAAATAAGTTACAGTAAAAAAATCGGAAGTTCCAGGTGTGCAGGTGTTTTGGATTGTGGTTGTCTCAAATACCACTAGAGGTCAGGCCTGAACTATCTTGTTTACGACTCTGCCAACCTCAGCAGGCAATTGTGCAGTGGCCATTACCAAATACTTTCCTGTGTGTTGCTCATATTTCTTATTTTGAAATCATTCTTGTGGTCTTCAGTCCTGAGACTGGTTTGATGCAGCTCTCCATGCTAATCTATCCTGTGCAAGCTCCTTCATCTCCCAGTACCTACTGCAACCTGCATCCTTCTCAATGTGCTTAATGTATTCATCTCTCACTCTACGATTTTTACCCTCCACGCTGCCCTCCAATGCTAAATTTGTGATCCCTTGATGCCTCAGGACATGTCCTACAAACCGATCCCTTCTTCTAATCAAGTTGTGCCACAAACTTCTCTTCTCCCCAATCCTATTCAATACCTCCTCATTAGTTACGTGATCTACCCACCTAATCTTAAATATTCTTCTGTAGTACCACATTTCAAAAGCTTCTATTCTCTTCTTGTCCAAACTATTTATTGCCCATGTTTCACTTCCATACATGGCTACACTCCATACAAATACTTTCTGAAACGACTTCCTGACACTTAAATTTATACTCGATGTTAACAAATTTCTCTTCTTCAGAAACGCATTCCTTGCCATTGCCAGTCTACATTTTATATCCTCTCTACTTCGACCATCATCAGTTATTTTGCTCCCCAAATAGCAAAACTCCTTTACTACTTTAAGCATCTCATTTCCTAATCTAATTCCCGCAGCATCACCCGACTTAATTCGACTACATTCCATTATCCTCGTTTTGCTTTTGTTGTTGTTCATGTTATATCCTCCTTTCAAGACACTGTCCATATCGTTCAACTGTTCTTCCGAGTCCTTTGCTGTCACTGACAGAATTACAATGTCATCAGCAAACCTCAGTTTTCATTTCTCCTCCCTGGATTTTAATACCTACTCCGAATTTTTTTGTTTCCTTTACTGCTTGCTCAATATACAAGTTGAATAGCATCGGGGACAGGCTACAATCCTGTCTCACTCCCTTCCCAACCACTGCTTCCCTTTCATGTCCCTCGACTCTTGTAACTGCCATCTGGTTTCTGTACAAATTGTAAATACCCTTTTGCTCCCTGTATTTTGCCCCTGCCACCTTTAGAATTTGAAAGAGAGTATTCCAGTCAACATTGTCAAAAGCTTTCTCTAAGTCTACAAATGCTAGAAACGTAGGTTTGCCTTTCCTTAATCTATTTTCTAAGATAAGTCGTAGGGTCAGTATTGCCTCACGTGTCCCAACATTTCTACGGAATCCGAACTGATCTTCCCTGAGGTCAGCTTCTACCAGTTTTTCCATTTGTCTGTAAAGAATTCGCGTTAGTATTTTGCAGCTGTGACTTATTAAACTGATAGTTCTGTAATTTTCACATCTGTCAACACCTGCTTTCTTTGGGATTGGAATTATTATATTCTTCTTGAAGTCTGAGGGTATTTCGCCTGTTTCATACATCTTGCTCACCAGATGGTAGAGTTTTGTCATGACTGGCTCTCCCAAGGCCGTCAGTAGTTCTAATGAAATGTTGTCTACTCCGGGGGCCTTGTTTCGACTCAGGTCTTTCAGTGCTCTGTCAAACTCTTCACGTAGTATCGTATCTCCCATTTCATCTTCATCTACCTCCTCTTCCATTTCCATAATATTGTCCACAAGAACATCGCCCCTGTATAGAACCTCTATATACTCCTTCCACCTTTCTGCTTTCCCTTCTTTGCTTAGAACTGGGTTTCCATCTGAGCTCTTGATATTCATGTAAGTGGTTCTCTTTTCTCCAAACGTCTCTTTTAATTTTCTTGTAGGCTGTAGCTATCTTACCCCTAGTGAGATAAGCCTCTACATCCTTACATTTGCCCTCTAGCCATCCCTGCTTAGCCATTTTGCACTTCCTGTTGATCTCATTTTTGAGACGTTTGTATTCCTTTTTGCCTGCTTCATTTACTGTGTTTTTATATTTTCTCCTTTAGTCAATTAAATTCAATATTTCTTCTGTTAGCCAAGGATTTCTACTAGCCCTCGTCGTTTTACCTACGTGATCCTCTGCTGCCTTCACTACTTCATCCCTCAGAGCTGCCCATTCATCTTCTACTGTATTTCTTTCCCCCATTCCTGTCAATTGTTCCCGTATGCTGTCCCTGAAACTCTGTACAACCTCTGGTTTTTTCAGTTTATCCAGGTCCCATCTACTTAAATTCCCACCTTTTTGCAGTTTCTTCAGTTTTAATCTAGTTCATAACCAATAGATTGTGGTCAGTCCACATCTGCCCCTGAAAATGTGCTACAATTTAAAACCTGGTTCCTGAATCTCTGTCTTAGTTGTATAATCTATCTGAAACCTGTCAGTATCTCTAGGATTCTTCCATGTATACAACCTTCTTTTATGATTCTTGAACCAAGTGTTAGCTATGATTTAAGTTACGCTCTGTGCAAAATTCTAACAGACGGTTTCCTCTTTCATTTCTTAGCCCCAAACCATATTCACCTACTATGTTTCCTTCTCTCCCTTTTCCTACTGTCTTAATTCCAGTCACCCATGACTATTAAATTTTCGTCTCCTTTCACTACCTGAATAATTTCTTTTATCTCATCATGCCTTTCATCAATTTCTTCATCATCTGCAAAGCTAGTTGGCATATAAACTTGTACTACTGTAGTAGGCGTGGGCTTCGTGTCTATCTTGGCCACAATAATGTGTTCACTATGCTGTTTGTAGTAGCTTACCCGCACTCCTATTTTTTATTCATTATTAAACTGTCTCCTGCATTACCCCTATTTGATTTTGTATTTATAACCCTGTATTCACCTGTCCAAAAGTCTTGTTCCTCCTGCCACCGAACTTCACTAATTCCCAGTACATCAAACTTTAACCCAGCCATTTCCCTTTTTAAATTTTCTAACCTACCTGCCCGATTAAGGGATCTGACATTCCACACACAGATCCATAGAATGCCAGTTTTCTTTCTCCTGGTAACGTCCTCTTGAGTAGTCCCCACCTGGAGATCCGAATGGGGGACTATTTTACCTCCGGAATATTTTACCCAAGAAGACGCCATCATCGTTTAACCATACAGTAAAGCTGCTTGCCCTCAGGAAAAATTACGGCTGTAGTTTCCCCTTGCTTTGAGCCGTTCGCAGTACCAGCACAGCAAGGACGTTTTGGTTAGTGTTGCAAGGCCAGATCAGCCAGTCATCCAGACTGTTGTCCCTGCAACTACTAAAAAGGCTGCTGCCCCTCTTCAGGAACCACACGTTTGTCTGGCCTCTCAACAGATACCCCTCCGTTGTGGTTGCACCTACGGTACGGCTATCTGTATCGTTGAGGCACGCAAGCCTCCCCACCAACGGCAAGGTCTGTGGTTCATGGGGGGTTGGATTTTGAAATTAATGAAGTCTATTTTTGGTTCATCATGGATTTAGATTACATCCCTCAACACCAGAAGGAGTCAGTGAGCCCTGTGACTGTCAGTTCTTCTTTCACAGAAACTCAGAACACGGATATAAAGTGTTGACTTGTGACAGTGAGGCAGAGCTTATTTCCCTGCAGTGCTGCTATGTGGTGCTCAAAATCCTAGTTTTATACATGTGGTCAATTGTCACTTATAGCGTCCATATTCTGCACTATAGTGACCAGAAAACAAAACTTGGCAACATATTTTGACCATGCTGAATTCTCCCCAAATGTGAAGTTATTTTCGATTTTCTAAAAGTGCCATGTCAGTTCTCTGTAGCATATTTGATCTGGAAAGATTGTTTTGCAGCATGGTGCTTCAGCAGGCCTTCCTACACCATCACAAGGCCCCTTCCCGTGATAAATAGCACTATATACCCAGTCAGTTGGCACAACCGACTTACTCAACAATTCAAACAGCTGGCAGCGATTTTTAAAATGAATAGGAGCACCATCAGAAATAATGATATTCGCTGCCCATTTGCAGTTGAAGAATATAGCGCATTGCTAGCAAAGCACGTGCAGAGTCATGTCTTGTCATCACTTATAACTGCAACACTTGCGCTCTTGTTTTGAAAATACGTCACTCTATAAAAATAGAAACCTGGTCATTACTTTGATACCCTTGTAGTTCTTGTGGGAGAATTAGACCAGTTCTCAGCAAAATCGCAGTGAAGCACTAAAAATAGTTAATCAGCCTGTACACCCTTTTTCACGTCTGCAATGTGCTGTCATTACAATTTCTTCAGATGCTGGTGTTACTGCTTTTACTGACCATTTATTAAGTTCATCAATGAAACTGTGAAAGGCAACAGTTTTCTTAATTTATTTTCCTCCCATGTCATGTATGTAATTTTTGCAGACAGTTATCTGTTAAGTCTTCCAGACCAACTGTCTGTAAGACAATCCTCCCTCTCCAGGGCAGTCATCACATTCTTGAAACAAACAAGTCTGTCACTTCACAGTACAGACTACCAATGACTTCACACGCCAAACCAACGTGTCACGTCACGTGCTCCAGTAAGTTCTTCAAAGTTACCACACGAAAGTTGAAAATTCGCACAGTACACACACACACACACACACACACACACACACACACACACACACACACACACACACACATCTTTAGGTGGGTGTGGAACTACCCATTTAGATCGTAGTGCATAAAATGTTGATCTTGCAATATGTGAAGTTGTATAGTTGCTCTTATAAACTGCAAAAGTTTCTTTAATACTGCATGTCATGTACCTCCTTTGTTTTACAACTTTTTGACCTCCTGTTACAGTTAGTGTGTCTTTTGTTGGCTCTCTGGTGAGAACAGTCCCATTTATCTTCCAGATAAAATAACTGCAGTATTTGAACTTGAGGTGCTTCTACAGAATGACCGTAATAGGGATCTGGTCGTCCCAAAGACTCCTTTTACAGACCTGAACATTCCTTGATTTGTCTACCATGTACTTTGATACTGATGGAACGTGGTTCAAAATTGTTTTCTTTGAAAATGTCTCTGAAATAATGGTTAAAACTTGCACATTTTCACTGTAGGCTGCACAATATTCAACAGCTGAATTGATATTTGTGAAGAACTCATGGCAAGAATGCTTTGGTTCATTTTCTTCTGAAGATTGAATTTCTACTTTGAAGAGTGTGGTCATTTTTTCTGTAGTGTGTTCATCCATAGCTTTAGTAATTTCTCTGCACTTTCTTGATGCATAGAGCTTATGACTCGATTTCACTGACCACAGTTTAACAGGACTAACACCTACCTCTGTAGTTCACTGATCAAGAGTATTTAATTCTTCCTCTATTGATGCAAAACTTGCATCTTCACTGTGGGAGGTTTCACCTTGTTCAGATACTGTTATTGTGACAAATCATTTAGCACACACAGTCATCACTGGAAGCATCTTTACTTTGAAACAGTCTTCAAATGAGAACAGTTATTCCCAACGTGGACAGTCTGTTTTTTGTGTCTTATATATATCTCTTTTATGGATATGCAGATAGTCAGCACACTTCACTCTCCTGTGACCCCAGTCAGGAGACTTTTCAAACAGTCCTTTTCAGAAAACACACTACAGTTGTCAACTGGCAAATTCCTCACGAAAATGCAGAACTCTCTGGATGGTCTCTGAAGCCTCTTCAGTAAACAAATTAGCACTGAACAACTAAAATACAGAAACCTGCAGTGAACAATCACAACAAAGTGTAAGAAGTAACTGCAAGAAAGAAAGTGATAAGAAATAACTGCAACAAAGACAATAGAAATGAACATTGTAACAAAGAAATTAGTAAGAAACTATTTCAGTGAAGACATAAATTACCCTTGAAAGTTAAATTTTTTTTTTTAAAACAAAAGCTATCAAACTTAAAAGTGGAAGGTCTCCTTTACAGAGAATATAGTGCTATATGGTACTAATCAACGGGAAAAATAATCTAACTTCTCTGGATTGGCGTTTCCGGGAAAAAATGTTCTGTAAATTATTTAAAAAATTCAAAAGGCAACAGTAAATGAGCTTCGACAGATGTGTCCAAACGGAGGATACCATTATCATAAAGCAATTATGCTCCAAATTTAAAAAATCTTTAACAAAATATCTAGAACTGTTACAGAGATATAAGATTTTTAAAAAAAATTCTGGAATTCGCATCTTTTAACTGGTGTTAGCATTGTCAGCTTTGGAGGCCTGTATCTCAGGGGAGGAGTTATTTTGGAGAAAACAAAAAAATGTTTCTTACTTACTCCTGAATTTTAACACATGCTAAATTTAATAACATTTGAGACTAAGGAGGTAACCCTCCTACCTGATGTGATATGGTTTAAGCAGCCTGGTCTTTTGCATGGCCCAATCTTCCTCCAAACTTGTCTGATTCAGGAATATTCTCTTCTAAGACATGTCTATTTCTCCATCACTACATGTGACATCAGAATGTATATCACTATTTGGCTCTCCAGAGAGATTATCATCTTCCACTTTTATTTTGAGTAATGCTTTTTCAGCAAGGTGATTGAGCCATTTTCAGCTAAATGCAACAGAGACAGAACTAGACTCAACAAGCATGCAGTGAATAACTGACAGCATAAGTCCTGTCAACAATTGCAGCAACAAATACAGATTGTAAAAAAATAACATTAATGTAACAAAAACCCCAACTGAGTGTGGGGTCAAATATGCCCCCCCCCCCCCCAATGTATTCAGTGGTTTTATCATGATTTTCCATCAAACTAAATATATTCAAGAAGTAATGCATAATGAAACAATTACTTATTCCAGGAAAAGTCCTATTTCATAAAAATATAGAACAAGGCTTCTTATAGGGGGAATTGCACTATGGGTTCCATAGAGACTGCACAGTAGTAGGGTTATCATCATCTGTGAGCATAAAAACAGTATAGAATTTTATAGGACAGTAAATGTCACTTCTGCTGATGAGGAATAAAAGGGGAAGGTGCGTGAATGACACATGATACTATCCTCTATAACTAAAACAGAAAGTGATGTTTTGACATAAGCCAGACAAGTGAGGCATAGTCTGTACCAGTGGCTGACGTACATTAGGTACTAGTTGCATTTTCGCTGTGCTGTGCTGTTAGGAACAGCTTTTACATCATTTGAACAATTTCGGAGTATCTGTAAAAATGTCGAATTTACAAAGCTCCAAAACCCAAATTTAATATACAACTTAACCCTAGGATGCATGGTGCCAAAAACACACATGAATGCATATGCAGGGCCTCCCAAGTCCCTGCCCTAATTTAAAATTTTCCTCTTTTCATATAATCATTCTTTGGAGTTAATTTTCATATAATCATTCTTTGAAGTCATATTTATTTCTGTCGAATTTATTGTCATATTGAAAGATTCCTAAGATACAGTAACAAAATCCGGTGGGCCTGATTAACATTTTATTAATTTAAAAAAAAACTCTTAAGAGTGAATTTTTATTAGTTACATCCATTTACATACTACATATACAAATAATATTATTAATTCACTTATAAGTTGCAGTTTACAGTTTATAACATTTATTACAACCAATTTCTTCAATTAAAACATTCTCATTACTCACAATATTATGTATATAGACAATATTTTGACAAAAATTTATTATTCATTGTGCACATAAAATTGCATTTTTCTTAGTTTTCAACATGTGACAAACAAGAAGCACAAAGAACTCCACTATTTTCCTAACAAATGTTGGTTTTACACTTAATGCATGTCATAGCACTTTTCCTGTGTTTATTATATGGACAATAATTGCATCTTCGTCTTTTTCCTGAAACAGGTAGTTGGTTCGGCAATATGACATCTTTTTGAACACCACATCTTTGCATGGCATCAACGATTTTCTTTGGAAGATTAGGGATCTGAATATGAAGTTCCATTAGTGGTCTTACCATTTCCTCTGCTAAATCTCTCAGGAACAAACACCTTTTATCACTTCTTCCACTATGGTATGTCAGATGTTGGGTGGAAAATAAAATTTCACTGTTCATTGCTGCGACGTCCATCATATTCATCCATAATGCCAATAGCCATCTTCTTGTTTGTCTTTTGCAAGAGTAATAACGAATTTTCTGGTCCATTTGATCTACTCCACACTTCGTAGAGTTACAGAACTTTATTATATCTGGTTTCTTTTTTGTGCGAGTTTCATCAATGTTTCTGTCATGATACATTGTGCTAATGAGAACTACAAACTTTTTCTTTTTGGGAACATAACTCACCATTGTAATGTCACCTCTAAATGCAAACAAAAAGGAATGAATCGCTTTTGAGGCAGAGGGTTTCATCTCGTTAGGAATTTCTGGTTTATTTTGTTTGATTGTTCCCACCACTGTAATTTGCTTCTGAAGCACCTCTTCTGCCAGCTGCACACTAGTAAAGAAGTTGTCAGCAGTAATATTTTTTGATGATCCTTCAATGCTTTTAGCAAGATCTTTCACCACAGATTTTTCTGAATGGGTTCATGTGGCTTCCTTCCCGTGTAAACAATTCTGTCTAAAGCACATGCAGATGTAGCATCACATAACCAAAATATTTTTGTCATACTTGGCTGGTTTAGAGGGCATATACTGGGTGAAGCTGCATCTTCCACGGAATGGGACTAGCTATTCGTCAACTGTGAGCGAATCATTGGGAATCATTCTATTTCTACACTTGTCAAGAAATAGTTCCCATACATAGTGAACAGCTGCACGTTTGTCATCTGCAGATTGAGCTTCACGGGTACGCCTGTCATCAAATCTAATCGTCCTCCTTATATCCTCGAATCTATTTACTGACATGGTGGCCTTATATGTAGGATTTGCCTTTTCATCCAAGAATAATTCTCTAATAGGGACATCCCAATTCTTCTCAACAGCAGAAAGCAGTAAAAGACCAAGAAAACCCTACATTTCAGGAAGCAAAACGTTTTTCCACGTTTTACCACATAAAGCAACCACTCTTCTGCCTTCGATATTTGTGCAGTTGATGATTTCCTCTAGTATTTCCTTGGAGATGAAGTAGTCCCATGCATCCTTAGGTTTACAGGTTTGCAAACCACGGGCTGAACCAGGTGCCTTCTTTATATTATGGACAGGCGTACGAAAAGTTGCAGAAGGATCTAATTTCCAAATCGTTCCATCCCGACTAATGTATGTGTGGTCTTCTATAACTTTTTGTGATGGTTTTTCATTTTCAGACTCTGATGAAGTAATATTATAGGAAGGACTGTCATCTGCCTCAATATTCACATCTGCAGGTTCACTGGCTAATTCTTCACGACTTGCATCTTCAAAAATATTTACTTCCTCATGAGAATCATCTTCTTCAAACCACTGAGCCACAACACTTTCAAAATTAGCTGCATTTGCACGTACTGACTCTCTTGGTTTGCGTGTCGAAGCCATAGTAAAAGGCGTGTCTCTCGAAAAAGCAGCTTGTGCAGCACTAAACGAGTCATACTCATAACAATATGGGCCTTGCAGCAACAAATAAGCTACAATAACAATGAGGCTGACAAGAACAGCACAGAATAACAATACTATGCAATAATAAAACATTTGATAGCAAAAAGATCAATAATTCACCATCGCCAATATGTGAAAGTAGTGTGTATTATTTTTTAGTTATACTATTACTACTACTACAGCTACTGCTGCTGTTGGCACTCCTGTTGCTGTAAATAACACTACAGTTATTGTTGAATTAATAACTGCTCCCAAACAAATGTTGAAGACAATATAGGCTAAAAAAATGTGAGGGCTTCTGAAGCCCTGCTTATGCATTCACGGTGTATGGATAAACGTATTGAATTATACAAAAAACCTAAAGAGGTATCTCATTCAGACTTGACAGGAGGAATGTCACAGTGTTAGTGAAAGAGTACTGGAAAGCAGTTCGAAGTCAAAAATTAGAGGATTATTTTTTTTTTTTGAAAATGAAGACATACAGGGGCCTCGGAGGCCCTGTATATGCATCCTAGGGTTAAAGAGAACAATCAATGGAATGTTCCTACTCTTAATGTGGGGAAACATTCATAACTTGGGACCCATAGCTTAAATATGTTGATCATTACATAATTAGCCTGAAATATAAAGCTTATATATTCAATGTACCTTTGAAAAAAGTTGTATAAAATTTGCTGAAACAAAATATACAGATTCCACAAGATGAAATATAAGATTTTTGGCTTGTCAGGTCTGAACACTAACCATTCTACAGATGAAACATTAGAAATAATGTAGAAAATTCCAGGCCATAAGTTAATAAGAAGTCAAATATCAGTTAATTTTTATGTTGTAAGCCTCACAGCTGCACTAGCTGAAATTACTCACAGGTAAGCCTTTTCAGCTAAATTGTTGCTGATAAAATTACCTACTCTAATCATACGTAGATTCTACTGCATTCTTTGAAAGGAGAAATAGTTAATACTATCAGTTGCACACAATTATATGCACTTAAAACTTTTACAGGTTTAAATAGCTATTTTCTTTGAAAACCCATGTGTTCATGTAAATATGAAATTACCATTGAGAGAGGGGGAGAGGGGCTTTTTAACTTATGAGGAAGTAGTAGCTTTTAATTGTATTCACTAGTTGCTTTCTTGTTAACTTCAGCTAATGTAAATATAGACTAAGAATTACAGTAAGTTTAATACACATACAGCTTAAGTCACTGGTTTTGTTAATGTGCATGTTGATTCGTCCCACCGTTTTCCTTGATGGGATACGTAAAACATTATTAATGAATGGAGTAATTTGTGACCTACATGTACAGTAAAAATAGTGCATGAAGGAAAGTTACTTTTTTAGATAACAAAGTACTGAACAGTGAATTGGTTAACAAATTAATGAACACTGTATGGATAGTAGACTGTTACAAATTTTTTGTCAACATATACTTACATAAATGTGCATTTATTTTTAGTTGTACACTACAGGAATTTGCATGCCATTGCCTAGTGTAAAGGTATATAAACTTGTAACTGCAATCGGGTATTAATCCACATATACATTGAATAATGACTATTTGTACCTCAAGATAATGTTGATGGTTGCTGGGATACGAAAAGTTACATAAACCTCGAAATTTTCAGTCTTGCATAAGGAACAGCTTCCCAATGTGTCAGTATATCATTGTACACTTATTGCAGAATTTATATAGCTAAACATTTTAATGTCAAATAAGCTTTTAACAACAACACTGTCATGTATATTTTGAACATTCATAGTTAAATATAGTTGTTGCTAGTAGTTTCAGCAGGAGAATACAGGTGAAGAAAATAAAATTGTCTGAAGAATGAAACTTAATTTTATTAGTAATAAAGTATATATGGGTGTGTACAGAATGCTGTGCAGTCAGTAAATAAGTATACTATATGAAAGTAATTTCATAAAACAGTTGGTATTCCTATTGATTGTAATATCTTTACTTCAGACGTGTAAAGATATTATTTGAAGTTTGCCTGTGTGTGAGCCCATAATCTGGCTGCATGCTAAAAGTAATTAAAGGATTACAGTTGCTCGTGTAGGGCCAGCACTTAAGCATTTGAAGACAGCAACATTGCTCATGGACCATGATTTCTCTCAATCATTCAGAAAAGAGCATGGTTACATATTCTGGAGATGGTAGAAAGACAGAGCACACTAATTCTCAAGGAGTCAGGATATTGTTTCCATACAGGACAGATGTCCCTCTCCGATCTGAAAAATTTATGTGATGTCCTGTCATTATGGTTGTACATGACACTGAGTTAGGGCCAGTGGCATTTTGTGTTGATGACTGCAGACTTCGAATAGATTCTTATGCAATAAGTGGACACTGCCATGGATGACTGCTGGGTACACAATGGGGCTGCAGGTAGTAGGTACTGTCAAGTGGCAGGCATCCAGGCTGTGGAGTGCATTTGCAGTACAGTGCTTGGGTCTGAAATAAGTAAATATGTAATAATGATAAAGTCTAAAACAAATTTTGTTGATAGAGGATGTCAAGTTAATCACCTTTCAGCTGTCAAATTTCCAACCATAATTTATTTGCAGGGTGTATACGACCTGGGACAACCGGGAGATTTGGGAAAAACCCGGGAATTTTTTAGAATTCTGGGAATTTTTCATTGTTTTTGTTTTCAGCCAAATTTTTGTAATTTTGACTGGTAAGAACCGATACTCTAACAAAGAATATTACTGTATCCCGCTACTACAGATAATACTGCAGCAATAAAACATGAACGAGAGAAAAAAACTAAAATAAAACTTAAATTGCACAGTGCTCATATAAGCGTCTGCCAACAGCAAAATGAGCCAAGGCTGTAGGAAGACTATGCGATGCTTCGTAACAACAAATTGCCTCCGATGAGCGTGACGTCACAACTGTTTACATTATATTCGTTTTAGCAGTTACGACCAGGATCAAGCGCATGCGCAGTTGAGTAGTACCTTCTCCCGCTTTTGGCTACAGAAATGTGGCTGTTGACTGTGCAAGCAGTCGCAGCAAGCAGCTGGATGCTACCGAGAGAAATTTTACTGGAGCGCCCAAGTTGCCAGATTCATGCGTGCGCAGCGGGACCAGATGTCGGAGGGGGAGGGGGCAAATTCACATTCTTGAGGGGAAAAAAAACCTTGTTTCACAAAGCGACTAGCATCCAGCGCACGTAAGTCTATCGATTATTCGTATGACTGAAACGCATCCCTGTCGGTTTTTGAACACATTCCAAGTTGATTTGTGAATGCGTGCATAGGGGTTCAAATGGCTGAGCACTATGGGACTCAACTGCTGTGGTCATAAGTCCCCTAGAACTTAGAACTACTTAAACCTAACTAACCTAAGGACATCACACACATCCATGCCCGAGGCAGGATTCGAACCTGCGACCGTAGCGGTCGTGCGGTTCCAGACTGTAGCGCCTTTAACCGCTCGACCACTCTGGCCGGCGCGTGCAGAGTGTATATGATGTGTCTGTCAGGGGAATCCTCGTCGCATGTAGAAACACTTTCCTACAGACAAAAGCGGCGATACGAGCTGACCGGAGTAAAGCCGAACGGCCGAATGCTAACCGCTGTCTGGTTGATTGGGTTTACGAATGATGGGCGTTGTTATAATTATTAGCGAAACGCGTAGATTCAGACTACAGGAGTGGGAATAAACGAATAACAGGTAAGAAAGATCACATATTACCTTCTCGGTGTACCGAAGAAAATGACATTTTGACGCTATACTAGTAAGGGCCAGTTGCACAGTCCCCAGCTAGCAGCCGCTTTAAGTTCTATTCGGGAAGAAGCGCGGAAAACGCGTTGTACGAACATGTAACAACGCCTAACCGGAGATAACTAAACCGGTGATTCTAGCAGAGTTAGTGACGTTAACCTGTTAATAAGCTTTGACATTGGAAGGAATAGTTACAGAATTAGTGATAAGACTGTTAGGACGAGGAAGGAGAAATTATGGTACAATATGACGTTTCCAAGTTTGTATAAAAATTTCATACTACTACTTTTCGATCTCATGCTTGAGTAACTGGAACGTATGAATGAGGTGTGAAACTATTGCCTAACGGAAAGCTTTTTGCTTGTAGTAGGCCTAATAGGCATTTGATATTTCAATTGTTGCAGTATTAGAAAGGCTTAGTTTGTTTTATCTAGCAGACAGTGACAAAATAGACATCAGATAGGGAAACCACACTAGTCTTGGGCCCTATTTGTATTAACAGCTTTTGCAGTATTAGACAGCGACATTTCGATTTTTCATGTAGCATGTTTGACGAACTTTCGCAGAAAGGAAAGTACGTCATGTAAAGCTGTAGCAAGTTTAGAGAGAAAAAAAACTCTAGGACCTAAGAATTGAATAAAAGTGTATTGTCTTGCTTGTCTCATGTTTTTACTGGGTCTATGTACACACACACAAAGCAGCAAGTTGTTAGCTGATAGGGAATAAAGAGTGCATATTTTCTGAAGATTTTTTTTTTTAAAGAGGGACAGGATGTCAAACCGGCTGACTGTAGGCAGGAGAGACACCACAGGACATATCAATTTTCACTGTCCTGAATATAGTTTGATGGCATCCATTACAAAATATACACCTTTGAATTCCACAGAACGAAGTGGAGAGACGTGCGATAGAAGAATGCTGTGTGAGGAGGCGAGGCACTGCACTTTGGCACACTTACGACCAAATAACACGTGTTACATTTCCTCGAACACGCATGTTTTATGCATCAGACTCTTCAGAAAACTGTGCGCTACAAAATGAATATATTTTTGAAAATTAGTTTTTAATTTTTGACGTCCTATCTCAAACGCTCAAGGGAATGGCGGGGTATTGCCCCGGTTCGGAAATACCGTAGACCCGGAGCTGATGCGCAGAGCAGACTGAGTTATAGTGGGGAAGTGGGTAGTCTCCACGTGACCCATGTTTACATTTAGTGATTTCGCTGTTTCCTCTTCATCTACTGCTCTCACGTCAAATGACAACAAAACAGATTTCTGTAGCAGGGAGCTATCAAGTGACTAAAAATACAATGACACAATTAGGGAAGGCTAAAATGTGTTGTTAGTTGCAGATTTTATTTCCACCTTCCTGACAGTCAAGCGGTAATTTCTTCGCAGAACAATGAAGTTATTTTTGTTGTTTTGTTAAAGAAATTTTCTTTCATTAATTTTTCCGCTGGGGCAGACAATATATTTGAAACGAAGTGTTTAATTCCACACACTGTTCGCTGCATTTCAAGTGCGCGTTTTCAACTTCTAGCACGTATGGCATTATGACATAATAAACAACCAAACATGAGAACACAGTATTGGTACTCCAAGAAAATTTACATCCCGAAAACCACATTGATAAGCTTAATATCAGGTCGTGGCCTACTTCACTGGGAATCTGGACATACTAATGTGCACTTTAAATGTACACATTTTAGTATGGCACACGAAATTCTGATGCTCTTGGAGTATCCTCTGATGCCTTGTTTCTTTTATGACATAATGTAAGATGTTTTTATGTTTTACACGTACGAACATCGTAGTTGCGCAAGCGCGGTGACGCCTGTCATCTGGCACTCTCTGGCAACTGCAGAAACGAACCTATTTCTAACAGGTCGCAGGAAAATATTCCGAATGGTGGTTTGAAAAGCGTTACCATCAAAGCAAATTTCCTTTTATGCAAGTTGAACTATGTGCGAGAATGTACGATGAATTTCTTAAATCACAGAGCGTTTGACTCTCATTTGAAAATCAACTCTTTGATGACGAGCCATTTAGATGAATTTCGAGCCCAGAAGATCAGAAATTTATGTCGTTATTAAAAATTTTACTAGCACATTTGTGTGATACATCGTAAATTGTAATACGCGCATAGAAGACCAACATTACATGTGAAAGCTTAGCTTCTCTTGCAGCTTATTAATCTTGCAGACCAATATTATATGTGAAAGCTTTGCGTTTCGTGTAGCAACACTATGTATATTAATTTTAAAACGTTAACTTTTTCTGTTTGTGTGTGTGCGCGCGCACTACTTACCAGTGATGTTGCTATTGGCTGACTACATCACACGTCCTAAGCTCTGCATACCAGCTGTCATCGGCTGGCGAGATCACGTGACATGAGCTATGACTGGCTTACAAAAGCGCATCGCGATCTCGATTTCAATGCTCGGAAAGTAACATGCGGTGTTTGGTGGAATTCGAATTTATACTTTCGTAATACATGTTGCTGCGCATCAAAGATCTTTCCGAAACTTGTTTTTTTCCCCCTAGTTTTCTAAAGCGCCGGGAAATTCTATGCCCGTGCATAAAATCATTCAAAGGACTGATAAGTTATACAGTTCCGAGAGAAAATATACTGTCAGTTAACAGCGAAAAAGTACGTTTTCAGCTGGGAGAAAGTGTATTTTTAACCGGGAAATCCGGGATGTTTTTTTCCTTGTCCACGTATACACCCTGATTTGGCAATCAGTTTCGGTGTCTTACTGCGTCATCTTCAGGCCCCTGATAGATGTGTAGGAAGAATCTATCTCGGTTGTGATCGAAACAGGTGCCAGAAATAGTGGCGTTAGTAAATGTTTGCTACAGTGATCACTTCAACCACCACCTGCCGAGAATTTTGTTGATGTTCACTCACTCTTAGTGCTTTAAAATCTAGTATCATTTATTCTGGCTCATTATTATTATGAGAGTATAAAGAAGGTGATATAAACATGTTGGGTGTCATTTGACCTGTAGAAGTGTTAAAATTTCTTTGTCTAGAATTGCTACCTGTTTAATCAGTAGTCAGAGGGAAGTCATAGATGTTTAGACAATGTGGATAATCAGGCAGTGTATTCACTCGCATCTACATGGAAGGTACTACTGAAGTATCTCTCTTTGCAATTATTTCAATAGGTCAAAGGGAAACATAGGTCTCCGGACCTTTGAGATTGTGCTCTTGTTCAGAAGTGGATGTACTGATAAATTCTTTTTTAGGCCCTGTCAGTATACAGTTTGCTAGATGAGGCTTTTGTTGCCGTCATTCCCCTTCAAAACTACTGCAAAGCAAGAAGTGACAACTGAATAGATTGCTGACCGACAATATGGTGCTGATGATGATTTAAGGTTTGGACTACTACATTACCTGCTATGAGATGGTGCTTTTGCTCGTGGAGTACTTGAAAGCACACATATTTAGGGTGGTTCATTGTGTATGTTTTAGGATTACTTGTAATGACACATTGCCACAAAAACTACTCGGGTCTACTCAAGTGGAAGCACACAATTTCAGTACTAATCTAGTGCTGGTTCTGGCAGTTAAAAATGCTGCAAAGGAAAAAAACAATTTGAGATCAGTGTTGTGAAACTTCTTATCCAACTCCCTTCATCCATTTTGGCAGATTTGTGAAGGCTACGAAACTCAAGATAGCAATAATAGCTTATTGGTCCTATCCATCCTTTTAGTTTCTTCATCAAAATTTGAATTTCCCACCACTTATGCAGATTTAAAATGATAAGAATTCTGAGTAACGTGCATGTTCCAATTTAAAATGGTTGGAAAAACAACCTGTGAATGCTCTTCCTCCTGCTGTCCTCCTTGACTTACCAACAGCAGTTCTTTTTTCCTTTCATAGTTTTTACAAAAAACATATTTGTACTGTGTTTTCAATTCTGTAATCTCTCTTTCATACCTCATGCTACTGAGACCCAACTGTCTGTCTCCTATCCTGTCATCTCCCTTTATAAGTCCCGCTTTGTATGTACAATAGTGTAGATTTCCACTCTGTTCTATGTGGACTGTCCAGACAACGTCAGAAAATACAGAATTGAAAAATAAGATAGTATCTGTAATGCTAGAACACTGTCCTGGTTTTGCTATTTACTGAATTCTCAATTCAGTTGCACATGCAACATTGAGACACTCCAAATGCCTTAAGAAAGAAACTTGACAATGGCTGCCAGTTGGTTTCTTCGCTGTAAGAGTCTGGTATCAACGAGTTGAAAGTACTTCCTTTGTGCATGTCTGCTCCTATTGCTATCTCCATTGTCTTTAACCCTTTGATGCAAGTCATCATTTTGTTCTTAATTCTCATTTCTATTACCATTCTCAAAATCAAAAATAACTGCATCATTTTCTTCAAATAGCTAACCAGTTACATAATACTAACTTGCATTACTTTCACAGCCAGGAATACGGTACAGTATGGAATCACTGTATCTCAGTGTAACTCCTCAATTCTTATTCAGTGTATTACAAGAATTTGCTAAAGTTGTATCTACTTCTTCGTAAGCTGGAGCCACTCTGTATGCAACATCTCTTTTAAATCCTTGTTATTGTACATTTCCTCTATTAGGGATGAAGGGAGTTGCAGACAGTATTTTCTCATCAGTGTTTAAAGCATGTCTGTGCTCACTAGACCACAAATTCAGGTGTCTTTTTGGTTCAACCTAATCAAGTTTTATTTCACAGCATCTCCAAATTTAGCACAGTTTCGCCACAATTAAAAATTAATTGCCATTTTCTCTTTCAGTAAATCACCAAATTTTGAATTACTTTTTAAATATCAAATTAGCCACAAATATTAAGTTGCCTGGTGATGTACTTCTTGTTGATTTCACCACCCAACACAAGCAGTGAAACTATTCACTTCCTTTTTGTATTCAAATTTGTCATTGTGCTTCTAATTTGAAACAAGTAATTTATTGTTATGGCAATCCATCCCTTTTAATTTTTTTCCTCCTTATGTCCTTACTGCAGCAAGTCTTAACATCACAACCTGAAGTCATTTTTTAGTGTTTTCCACCTTGTCTAGCTTCTTATATGAAATGAAAAAGAAAGAAAAACAGTCTGTCTTTCACTCACCCCTTCATCGGTGTTATGAAAATAATATGACTGACTTAACAGAAAATTGACAGTGTATCATATGTTCACTCTCCTTTGAGGCAAATCATCCTGGGTACCTGTTCGCCTCTGGTGAATAAATAAATTTTATGACATGAATCTTATGTATTTAAATTATTTCATTATCTGTTGGAAAAATGTTTTCTACAACTGTAGATAAACTACAGTAGCTTGTCAGTACGTGTTCTCGCCCCTTACTTACTACACAGTCTAATCATTTCACTTTCTATGACATTGTGCATTTTTTAAACAAGTGTTCCAGCACAAGTCTATACATGCAGGTGTAACTAATTTATTATCCATTTAAAGAATTTTTACATTCTCAGTAACAAGAGGTTTTACACATTCCACAGTAAGTCAGCATTGTACTGTTTAATGATTTGAATATTTAGAAAAGAACAAAAATAATTGGGAGTTGTGTAGATTAGACATGGTTTTCATGTATTGGGGTGATTTTGGTTAAAGTTAATGCATATGTTGCTAGGTTATATCGAGGTTAGGTCAAGCTGGTTAACATTCAAATCCAGGTTTAGGCCAGGTAATATGTGAAGGGTAATTATCTCCTCGAACAAATGAAGTTACATAATTGGTTTTTACGCATTCATGTCTGGAGTTCTGTAATCATTGACATACCAGTGGCGTAGCGTGAGGGGAGACTTTGAGACTTAATCTCCCCTGTATTCGTGCTTAAAAAAGATGCAATAATAATTCATAACAAAAATATAAACAACTTTCCACTAAGTGCACTAAATGTGCGAAGATATCATTGTAGCCCGCGCCGCCGCACCGTGAGTATTGGTGTATCTACCTGCTTGAGACTCGACTTATCACAGTCTCTGCCTCCTTTCCCTTACCTGGATGTGTGCGCCTGAGCGTTCTCGGCTCCCCTCCACTTCCCCTCTTCCATGAAGACAGGTGCGCTGCACTTGCCAGCAGGTGTCGAGACTAGTCTCTGCCGCTTCTATGCTGGTTTTTAACACGGAAGTGAACAGTTGCGTGGTTTGTGTTCATAGTCATTCTTAGGTGATTTTAGTGCATATTTTTGTTTTGTCGCCAACATGAGGGAGCCAGCAACTGTACACCTTATAGAAGTTTTATTAAAAACGCCTTTTTCTACATTAACATACGAAAAAAAGTGCGAATTGAAGGAAAAATAACCTACTCCTATACTCAGCGTAGTTTTAAGTGAAGCCAAACAAAAACGCACTTTTCAGACAGCCTGGTACGAAAAGTATGCTTGGCTGACTACGAATGCAGTTAATAACAGATTATATTGTTATATATGTCTTCTGTTTGGTGGTGAAAAGGAATGATGCAATGAGGGCATTTGTACAATAAATAACTTTGACAGGAAAGCACAAAAACATCAGGCATCAAAACGTCACATGCAGAACAAAGAATCATTTCAGTTATTGGGCAAAAGTAGAATTGAGCACGCCCTTTCTGAAGCCGCTGATCTTACAGCAATAAAATACAATGAACAAGTTGCATACAACAGGAGAGTATTGGCTAGACTTATTCAGGCAATTGTATTTATTTGTAAACAAGAACTAGCCTTTCGCGGCCATCGAGAAGACGAATCCTCCAGCAACAAAGGTAACTATCTGGAATTGTTGGATTTACTAGCTCAAGGAGAGCAGTTAATCCGAGGCCATCTGTCATCATGCTCAACCTTTAAAGTAACGTCTCCAGATATACAGAATGATGTAATAGAAATGATAACTCTGGCAGTTAATGAGAAAATAAAATCTGAAATTCAGAACTGCAATTTCATTTCGATTCAGGCTGATGACGTATCTTGTAAGAGTCAAATGAGTATAATATTCAGGTACTGTATTGCAGACAAAATTGAGGAAAGATTCGTTGGATTTTACGATGTTTCTCAAGATAAAACTGCTGAAAGTTTGTCAAACATTGTTCATGCAGTATTGAAAGAATGGAATGTGGAAGGAAAAGTAGTTAGTCAACCATATGATAGCGCTTCAGTAATCTACATCTACATCTACATTGATACTCCGCAAGCCACCCAACGGTGTGTGGCGGAGGGCACTTTACGTGCCACTGTCATTACCTCCCTTTCCTGTTCCAGTCGCGTATGGTTCGCGGGAAGAACGACTGTCTGAAAGCCTCCGTGCGCGCTCTAATCTCTCTAATTTTACATTCGTGATCTCCTCGGGAAGTATAAGTAGGGGGAAGCAATATATTCGATACCTCATCCAGAAACGCACCCTCTCGAAACCTGCCGAGCAAGCTACACCGCGATGCAGAGCGCCTCTCTTGCAGAGTCTGCCACTTGAGTTTATTAAACATCTCCGTAACGCTATCACGGTTACCAAATAACCCAGTGACGAAACGCGCCGCTCTTCTTTGGATCTTCTCTATCTCCTCCGTCAACCCGACCTGGTACGGATCCCACACTGATGAGCAATACTCAAGTATAGGTCGAACGAGTGTTTTGTAAGCCACCTCCTTTGTTGATGGACTACATTTTCTAAGCACTCTCCCAATGAATCTCAACCTGGTACCCGCCTTACCAACAATTAGTTTTATATGATCATTCCACTTCAAATCGTTCCGTACGCATACTCCCAGATATTTTACACAAGTAACTGCTACCAGTGTTTGTTCCGCTATCATATAATCATACAATAAAGGATCCTTCTTTCTATGTATTCGCAATACATTACATTTGTCTATGTTAAGGGTCAGTTGCCACTCCCTGCACCAAGTGCCTATCCGCTGCAGATCTTCCTGTATTTCGCTACAATTTTCTAATGCAGCAACTTCTCTGTATACTACAGCATCATCCGCGAAAAGCCGCATGGAACTTCCGACACTATCTACTAAGTCATTTATATATATTGTGAAAAGCAATGGTCCCATAACACTCCCTTGTGGCACGCCAGAGGTTACTTTAACGTCTGTAGACGTCTCTCCATTGATAACAACATGCTGTGTTCTGTTTGCTAAAAACTCTTCAATCCAGCCACACAGCTGGTCTGATATTCCGTAGGCTCTTACTTTGTTTATCAGGCGACAGTGCGGAACTGTATCGAACGCCTTCCGGAAGTCAAGAAAAATAGCATCTACCTGGGAGCCTGTATCTAATATTTTCTGGGTCTCATGAACAAAAGAAAGAGAAAGAGGACTACATCAATGGTGAAGCAGTTCTGTCCCTATACGCTGTTTCTTCATTGTTACGCACACCAACTGAATGTGGTACTGTTACATTCCTCCAAAATCATACGACAAATACGCATGTTTGTAAGTGATCTTACTACATTCCATTCGTTTTTCAGCAAATCATCAAAACGAACTGTATTGCTAACTGAGACAGGATTTAAACTGCCACATGCAAGCAACACTCGCTGGAACTTTCGTTCCAGGGCAAATTCAACAGCTAGTCATTTCTCAGGACGATCTAGTGTTTTTTAATTATATATTTGATGTTACAGACTCTGAGTGGGACCCAGAATCTTTCAGCTGTGCTTTGGGAATGAAACGACGGATAGATGATCCTACGTTTGTCTACTTGCTTTGCTTCTACAGAGGGTGCTTTGTTTATGTTGATGATCTCTTTAATGTTATTCAGTCAAAATTTACAATGAAATGAACACCCTTAGCTGCTTACAGGCTGTGAAACCCACATTCTCAACGTATTGTCCCGCACTACATTCGTAGTGCCCCTGCCCATTATACTCATTACTCGTCGCGCGTTGCCGACATATACGAAAAAAGGAGGATGCTAAGTTCACCCAACCTAGATATGATGTGACGTCATTATGACGTAGCACGCTTTAGTCGATTAACACACCTATCGACTTTTACGAACGTTCGAGATTCTAAACTACCGTCAGCAAGTGGTTTGTTTTGACACGTGCGATTCTGATAACAGCTCAGTGTGGCAGCGTATACGTATTTCGCCAAAATAAAAGTAAAAGAGCTGGATATTAATAGAAATATTCCTGACCGTGGCCTTGAAAACACCACGGACAACACGTTTCGTAAAAAAGTGAAGTCTTCTTGTGTCCTGACCAGATTAGATTGTGTGATTGTTGTATTGAACGCTTACGCCGAAAATAATATTTATTTATTATCAATATTTTAGTATGGTTTCATACAATTGGTCTTGTCAGTACATATTAGATTGTAGCAACATACTCTTGCTGACTTTTTTTTCTTAATTTATATAGCTGAAAGAGAACTCGCGCAAGTTTGTTAGCTAAGTAATTTATATGTCCATCCCAAGATAGTCTTTTATCAACCATAATTCCAAGTAATTTTACACTCGGACCGCAGAGACAGGTACCTTAGTGTCCAGTAATGACTGTTGTATAGAATTTCGAACTTAAAAAGAAAAATATGAGGCATTGTTGAAGAAAAATCGTCGACCGGAGATGAAATACGAGGGGAAGTGGATTTCTCAATGTAATCTTAACGAAAGGTTAGTGTCTTGACGCATCTAAAGATTTTGGCTGCTGAGTGCTTCTTCTCACCGAGTACAAATAACCGACGCACTTCAGCTGGGTCAGAAGTACATCAATTTTTGCTTGAGATTCACAATAACCTCGCAATTGCCCGTCGTCATCGATGCTGAACTCTTTCAGATTTTCTCTCGTTAGTCTCTCGAATGCTGAACACATAATTAGAGACGAGCAAACGAAAAACAACGCACAGGACATAAACACAGTACAATACACGATTTAAACGCAAGGAACGCAAAACACATTTCAACGAATGGTGCAGAGCACAGCGCTACCCTGTCACAACCTCTCGAAAGTTCACAAAAGTCGAATAGTCGATATACGGTTTCTATCGTTTTCGATGTAGCGTGTATACGTCATAATGACGTCACATCGTATCCAAGTCCGGTGAACTTAGCATCCACCACGAAAAAATAGATACAATCTTAGTATATATATATATATATATATATATATATATATATACAGGGTGTTTCAAAAATGACCGATATATTTGAAACGGCAATAAAAACTAAACGAGCAGCGATAGAAATACACCGTTTGTTGCAATATGCTTGGAACAACAGTACATTTTCAGGCAGACAAACTTTCGAAATTACAGTAGTTACAATTTTCAACAACAGATGGCGCTGCGGTCTGGGAAACTCTATAGTACGATATTTTCCACATATCCACCATGCGTAGCAATAATATGGCGTAGTCTCTGAATGAAATTACCCGAAACCTTTGACAACGTGTCTGGCAGAATGGCTTCACATGCAGATGAGATGTACTGCTTCAGCTGTTCAATTGTTTCTGGATTCTGGCGGTACACCTGGTCTTTCAAGTGTCCCCACAGGAAGAAGTCACAGGGGTTCATGTCTGGCGAATAGGGAGGCCAATCCATGCCGCCTCCTGTACGTTTCGGATAGCCCAAAGCAATCACACGATCATCGAAATATTCATTCAGGAAATTTAAGACATCGGCCGTGCGATGTGGCCGGGCACCATCTTGCATAAACCACGAGGTGTTCGCAGTGGCGTCATTTGGACCGCAGCTGCAACACAGCGAACGGAAACCCGAGGCCGCTGTTGGATCACCTGCTGCACTAGCTGCGCGATGCCCTCTGTGGTTGCCGTACGCGGTTGCCCTACCTTTCCAGCACGTTCATCCGTCACGTTCCCAGTCCGTTGAAATTTTTCAAACAGATCCTTTATTGTATCGCTTTTCGGTCCTTTGGTTACATTAAACCTCCGTTGAAAACTTCGTCTTGTTGCAACAACACTGTGTTCTAGGCGGTGGAATTCCAACACCAGAAAAATCCTCTGTTCTAAGGAATAAACCATGTTGTCTACAGCACACTTGCACGTTGTGAACAGCACACGCTTACAGCAGAAAGACGACGTACAGAATGGCGCACCCACAGACTGCGTTGTCTTCTATATCTTTCACATCACTTGCAGCGCCATCTGTTGTTGAAAATTGTAACTACTGTAATTTCGAAAGTTTGTCCGCCTCAAAATGTACTGTTGTCCCAAGCATATTGCAACAAACGGTGTATTTCTATCGCTGCTCGTTTAGTTTTTATTGCCGTTTCAAATATACCGGTCATTTTTGAAACACCCTGTATATAGTTAAGGCTCACTGGCCACTTGTCCATCTTCTTCTGTGCGAATGCACAAACAGAGCCCGAACTCTTACGGGAATCGGCAACATGCAGGAGGCGTGCCAGAGATAAATGCCTGCATTCGCGCTATCCTCTGTGTCCTCGGTTGTTCAGATGGATAGAGCATCTGCCATGTAAGCAGGAGATCCCGGGTTCGTGTCCCAACCGGGGCACACATTTTCATCTGTCCCCGTTGACGTATGTCAACGCCTGTAAGCAGTTAAGGGTGTTCATTTTATTGTAATTTAATTCTAACGAGCTGCATGGTCCGAAAGAACAGATACCATCTTAGTATATATATCAGTCAAAATTTGTCAGTATAACTGCTTGCCACGACGAAATACGAACTGTTTTGGGAAACTTACGACAATTAAGAACGGAAACATTCGTTGATGAATGCATTAAATGCAGCTTGTGTTTGAATGGCAACTTATCATTCCATGACAGTCTAAAAGACATCTCTCAGGTCACTAACTTACGAGATACTGAATTTGCAAATTGTTTAGATGGAAAGAAGGTTTCAAGACTTTCCCCAAATTCAGTTTGTTGAACTTTTGAACGAAAAGTGTTTCCTGAACTATCAAAAAGAATTCCTAAAGTTGAAACTACTTCAATTATTAGTACAGTACCCTTTTTTCAAACAAGCTGAAAATGAAATGTGTAACATATATGCTGATGAGAAAAAACACTTATCTCGAAGAATACTCTTAAAGTACATTGTCAACAATGATTTAGATTCCGTTTATGAAGAAACAATGAAAGTTCCTGAATTTTGTTTTGACCCTACCCGCAACTACAGCAAGCAGTGAACGAAGCATGAGTACTCTTAAACAAGTGAAGAATTATTTAAGGAATTCAATGTCCAACATGCGGCTGTCACGTTTGAGCATGTTGTCAATAGAAAAGTCACTACTTGGAGAGCTATTCAGTGATCAGATCTTTGTGGACCGAGTTATAGCCTTATTCGTGGAAAGAAAACACAGACGCATTGCACTTGTGTACAAGAAAATGTAAGTGCCTCTTTTCTTGCTGCTGGAGTTCTACAAATGTCATTGTTTCTTGAACAAGTTATTATTATTTATCTTTCTTTCCTCAAACGTAATGTCTGGTCTAAAATGGAAAGTGACGCAGACCTTGATCAAGCGTGACTTCCTTTTAACTGTACGGTATATGTTATATTGCATTTAGCAAGTTTCGGGTAATTGAACATGTATCAATAATTACGGATTTCTGTAGTTGTATATATAAGGTTGGATGTAGCTGTATTACATTGATGTACTGGTGGATATTGTGTGGTATGACTCCTGTAGTTGATAGTATAATTGGTATAACGTCAACTTTATCCTGATGCCACATGTCCTTGACTTCCTCAGCCAGTTGGATGTATTTTTCAATTTTTTCTCCTATTTTCTTTTGTATATTTGTTGTATTGGGTATGGATATTTCGATTAGTTGTGTTAATTTCTTCTTTTTATTTGTGAGTATGATGTCAGGTTTGTTATGTGGTGTTGTTTTATCTGTTATAATGGTTCTGTTCCAGTATAATTTGTATTCATCATTCTCCAGTACATTTTGTGGTGCATACTTGTATGTGGGAACGTGTTGTTTTATAAGTTTATGTTGTAAGGCAAGCTGTTTATGTATTATTTTTGCTACATTGTCATGTCTTCTGGGGTATTCTGTATTTGCTAGTATTGTACATCCGCATGTGATGTGATCTACTGTTTCTATTTGTTGTTTGCCAAGTCTGCATGTATCTGTTGTGGTATTGGGATTTTTAATAATATGCATGCTGTAATATCTGGTGTTTATTGTTTGATCCTGCATTGCAATCATGAATCCTTCTGTCTCACTGTATATATTGCCTTTCCTTAGCCATGTGTTGGATGCATCTTGATCGATGTGCGGCTGTGTTAGATGATACGGGTGCTTGCCATGTAGTGTTTTCTTTTTCCAATTTACTTTCTTCGTATCTGTTGATGTAATATGATCTAAAGGGTTTTAGAAGTGGTTATGAAATTGCAATGGTGTAGCCGATGTATTTATATGAGTGATTGCTTTGTGTATTTTGCTAGTTTCTGCTTGTTCTATAAAGAATTTTCTTGAATCGTCTACCTGTCAATAATGTAGGTCTTTTATGTTGATAAATCCCCTTCCTCCTTCCTTTCTGCTTAATGTGAATCTTTCTGTTGCTGAATGTATGTGATGTATTCTGTATTTGTGGCATTGTGATCATGTAAGTGTATTGAGTGCTTCTAGGTCCGTGTTACTCCATTTCACTACTCCAAATGGCTCTGAGCACTATGGGACTCAACTTCTGAGGTCATCAGTCCCCTAGAACTTAGAACAACTTAAACCTAACTAACCTAAGGACAACACACACATCCATGCCTATGCAACCGCCATTGTAAAACCGAGCGCACCCATGTCTGAAATCACAACGAACATAAAAGTCGGAAATCGCCCCAGCTCAACTCAGTGTACAATTATAATAGGTGGAGCTAATGATGTCTACAGGAATGAACTTTACAAATCCACTAACAATTTGAAAGAAATTTTGAGCTTTGCTAGAACACCTGTAATTGTCGTTGGTATTCCCCATAGACACGATCTTATGACTACTTCAATTGTAAATAAAGAAATTATTAAGGCTAACAGACAGTTCAAGAAGATATGCATTTCAGAACTCACATTTCATTAGTGTAGATTCACTGGAGAGAGAACATTATACCCAACATGGCCTGCATTTAAACAACAGGGGAAAGATTGTATTAGGACAAAAAATCCGAGACTTCCTTTGTTCACTAGGCAGATGCAAGAAAAGTGAGCACATTATTCTTCCACCTCCAGTAACCCAGTCTACAGCATCGTGTGTAGGACAACAATCACCATCTTCAACAGAAGCAGATCAGCCTACACTGCTGGCAGCTTCAACAACAGTACCTACTAAGGAAAGTGAGCCCACTATTCTTCTGCCTCCAGTAGCCCAGTCTACAGCATCTTCTCCAGTACTACAATCACCATCTTCAGTAGAAGCAGATCAACTTACATCACTAACAGGTTCAACAACAGTACCAACTACCCGAGCAGAAGCAATGAAAACCACCCGCTCATTAAGCAAAAGAAAAGTGTCACCACCAGGCCATCTCAAAGATTTTTTATTGGAGGCAGGCACCAATCAGCCAATGCGGTGAGCACTGCAACAGATGCCAATCATAAAAAATTAGTAGTTTTGTATCAAAATGTACAGGGTATAATTAGTAAGATTCCAGAATTAGAAGTACTATTGCTTGATGAACTAAAGGATTTTTCAGTTTTATGTGTATGTGAACATTGGTTAAAAGAAAATCAAGCTTTTGCTGCCAGAATAACAGGATATGAAATGGTTGGTAGCTTCAGTAGAGAAACTTTTAAAGGGGGAGGAACATGCATTTATGTCAGACAAGGAATTGAATATAAAGAAATCAAGTTTAGTAAGATAAAAAACATTGAAAAAGTATTTGAATATTGCGTTTGCAAACAAACAGACCTTAAAATAATTATTGTGTGTGTATACCGTTCCCCATCAGGTAATTTTATGGAATTTTTGGACAGTGTTGAAAGTCTTTTTAGTGAGTTAAGACATTCTACAGAAAGCATTATTGTACTTGGAGATTTCAATGTCAACTTCAAAATCAACTGTTTAAATGTTACAAAATTGACCAATGTCTTTTGTTCGCATAATTTAGCACCAACTATCTTTGAATACACTAGACATGGAAAGAACTCTGAAACAATAATAGACCAAATATTTCTTGACTTACATAAACTAGACAATGTTGTAGAAGTGATTGACACTGGATTCTCTGATCATAAAGCACTAAAACTTAGTATAAATAATGTGCTCTGTAAAAACTCTAGACCAAGTGAGAAACACATCCACAGGAGATGTATTAATGAGGACAACATTAGGATTTTTAATTCCTTGTTAAAAAATACAAGTTGGGATCTAGATAAACATGATAGTATAGACATGAAGTTTGAGTCATTTCTAGCTGATTACAAACATAACTTTGAAATTGCTTTTCCCCTTAAGAAAATGAAAGTAAAAGGCAAAATTAACCCATGGATAACACAGGGCATAAGAAAATCTGGAGAGCAACTCAGAATGTTAAGTAAATCAGCAAGGCAAAATCCTGCTTTGGAACAACGTGTTAAGTGTTATAGGAAATTATACAAGAAAGTAATCACTGCAGCAAAAAAGTTAAATAATGATTCATATATCAGTAGAAATAATGGCAACAAAAAAATGAAATCAGTTTGGAAAGTGATCAATAGTAACTTAGGAAGAAGCAAAGTAAGAAACAACATTGTTATTAAAACTGAGGACAAAACTATAAATGATCCATTACAAATTGCCAATATATTCAACTGTCATTTTGCAAGTGTAGTTCAAAACCTCATACAAACCCAAAGTAGTACAGACATCAGTCATAACATCACATTGAATTCCGAAACTATGTTTTTGTATCCTGTAACAGTACATGAGGTAGAGAATGCCATCAGCAAACTAAAAAATAAATTATCCTGTGGCACCGATGGCATTCCAGACAAAATCATTAAACACAGCAGATATATTTCTCCTCTTCTTGTAGATATAATTAATTAATTAATTTATTTATTTATTTATGCATCTTTCAGTACTGGCACTTTCCCTAGAAAGCTGAAACAATCAATTATAAAACCATTATACAAAAATGGGGACCATTATGATGTAAAAAACTACAGGCCTTTATCAATGTTATCTTGTTTTTCAAAAATTATAGAAAGAGTAATGTATGGAAGACTCTCTACTTTCCTAAAAAAAAAGTGGAATATTGGTCGATGAACAAAATGGCTTTCGAAAGAATAGATCAACTGAAACAGCTATATACAACTTTCTAAAACTTGTCCTAAATTCCATTGATAATAATGAAGTAAATTGTGGGGTCTTTTTAGATTTATCAAAGGCTTTTGACGTTATTGATCATAAACTACTGCTCGAAAAACTTAGTTGCTATGGACTCCGTGGTACTGCTCATGCGTGGTTTAAGTCATATTTATCTGGCAGATCCCAGAAAGTAGAAATAGTTCATGATGGAAAGTCATACTTTTCTGGTTATAAGGAAGTTAGTTATGGGGTGCCCCAAGGATCGGTGTTGGGACCCCTGTTGTTCTTGATCTTTATAAATGACTTGCCAAACTATTTAACACAAGCTGATTGTGTACTTTTTGCTGATGATACAAGTCTCTTTATTAAAGCTCTGAATGAGACTGATCTTAAGAGCAAAATTGAAACAACAGCAGTTGAAGCAAGTAAATGGTTCAGGGACAACAGTTTATTTGTGAATGAGGGGAAAACATTATGGATGAATTACAGACATGTTTCAAATAATATGAAGCCCAATATAACTGTGAAGCTAGGCCAACAGAATATACTACAAACGCCAAATACAAAATTCTTAGGAATTTGGTTAGATGAGCATCTAAAATGGGACAAGCATATAGATGTGCTCAATAAAAAGTTAAGTAAATGTTGCTATGTATTTAGAATGCTCAAAAATTGCTGCAGTGATCAAACAGTATTGTGTACATATTATGCATTTATGCATAGTCTTTTGCGATATGGTGTCATATTTTGGGGCAATTCAAGTCAGGCAAAACGCTCCTTTATTATTCAAAAACGAGCGATAAGAATCATAAAAGGAGCTGCACCTAGAGATCCATGTAGGGAAATTTTCAAGGAATATAAAATCATGACTCTTCCATCCATTTACATCTATGAAAGTATATGCTTTCTGAAGTCTCACCCCCAGTTTTCTTCTTTAAACAGTGAGTTCCATGACTATACAACAAGACAGAGTAATGAATTTCACAGAGAAGTGCATAAGAAAGCCCAATACAACAAGAGTGCAATATACCACCCAAAAATTCTCTATAGTGCTCTTCCCTTAAAAATAAAAAGGATTCAGCAGCTGAGCAGTTTTAAAAGTGAACTCAAAAGAATGTTAATCAGTAATAGTTTTTACAGTGTTAGTGAATATATGAATTCTTCAGAAAGATAGCGTGCCTTCACCTATCTTATAAGTTACTCATATACAAACTTGTGTTGTGGGGTAGACTCTTTTATGTACACACAAAAATTAATTGTCGATATAGAGTGTTATAATCATTGTTTCTTGTTGCTGTCCATTATACACAGAATATATGTAACTTATTTGTGTCCTATATTGTTATAAATTTATATCATGTAAGCTATAATTGTTTTGCCCATATATTTAATTCAGATTATTCACTGATAGTTTTTACATAATATGTTGTTATTCATATTTTTTCTGTATGTAACATATGACAAATCCCATATCATTGTACATGATAAAACGGGTGCTCAATAAACTAAACTAAACTAAACTAAACTAAACTGAACCTGCGACCGTAGCGGTCTCGCGGTTCCAGACTGTAGCGCCTAGAACCGCACGGCCACTCCGGCCGGCTCACTACTCCAAATGAGTAGATCAATATTGGTACAGCATAAGTATTTATAGCTTTTATCTTGTTTCTTGCTGTCAATTCTGTTTTCAGTATTTTTGTTAGTCTTTGTCTATATTTTTCTTTTAGTTCTTCTTTAATATTTGTATTATCTACTCCTATTTTTTGTCTGTATCCTAGATATTTATAGGCATCTGTTTTTTCCATTGCTTCTATGGAGCCGCTGTGGTTATCCAATATGTAATCTTCTTGTTTAGTGTGTTTTCCCTTGACTATGCTATTTTTCTTACATTTGTCTGTTCCAAAAGCCATATTTATATCATTGCTGAATACTTCTGTTATCTTTAGTAATTGGTTGAGTTGTTGATTTGTTTCTGCCAGTAGTTTTAGATCATCCATGTATAGCAAATGTGTGATTTTGTCTGGGTATGTTCCAGTAATATTATATCCATAATTTGTATTATTTAGCACGTTGGATAGTGGGTTCAGAGCAAGGCAGAACCAGAAAGGACTTAATGAGTCTCCTTGGTATATTCCATTCTTAATCTGTATTGGCTGTGATGTGATATTATTTGAATTTGTTTGGATATTAAGCGTGGTTTCCCAATTTTTCATTACTATGTTTAGGAACTGTATCAATTTAGGGTCTACTTTGTATATTTCCAATATCTGTAGCAACCATGAGTGGGGTACACTATCAAAAGCTTTTTGGTAATCAATGTATGCATAGTGCAGTGACCTTTGTTTAGTTTTAGCTTGATATGTCACCTCTGTATCTATTATCAGTTGCTCTTTACATCCTCGTGCTCCTTTGCAGCAGCCTTTTTGTTCTTCGTTTATAATTTTGTTCTGTGTTGTATGTGTCATTAATTTCTGTGTAATGACTGAAGTTAATATTTTGTATATTGTTGGTAGGCATGTTATGGGGCGATATTTTGCTGTGTTTGCTGTGTCTGCTTGATCTTTAGGTTTCAGATAAGTGTAAGTGTATCAGGGAATGTGTATGGGTCTGCAATGTAATTGTTAAATAATTTAGTTAGATGTGAATGTGTTGAGGTGAACTTCTTTAGCCAGAAATTTGCTATTTTATCATTTCCAGGGGCTTTCCAATTGTGCATAGAATTAATTGCTCGGGTGACTTCATGTTGCAAAATTATTACTTCAGGCATTTGTGGTATCATCTTGTATGTGTCTGTTTCTGCTTGTATCCACCGTGCATGTCTATTATGTTGTACCGGGTTTGACCATATGTTGCTCCAAAAGTGTTCCATGTCTGTTATGTTTGGTGGATTGTCTATTTTAATTTTTGTGTTATCTATTGTCTGGTAAAATTTCTTTTGGTTTGTGTTGAATGTTTGGTTTTGTTTCCTTCTATTTTCACTTTTTTTTGTATCTTCTAAGTCATTTGGCCAATGCTTGTAATTTCTGCTTCTTTTCATATAATTGCTCTATCGCTTCTTGCTGTGAGATTTTACCTAACCTTTTTCATTTTTTGTCTGATACTTCATTTCTTATAAATTGGGTTAGCTGTCCGATGTCTTTTCTCAGTTTTTCTATTCTGATCTGTAGCCTGTGTTGCCATGCTGGTTTTGTGGGTTTCTTCTGTGTGTTAGTTGGTTTTGATCTCTGCCTAGTGTGCATATTTAGTGTAGTGAGTGCTCCTACATAAACCAGTAGTTTTAACTCTTCCGTAGTTGTATTTTCATTTATTTTGTTGTGTATGATTGTGTTGATAGTTGTTATTGTTGTTTCAACTTGTGTGTTATTTGGTGGTCTATGCAAGAATGGTCTAATGTCTGTATTTGTGTCTTTGTATTCTATATATGACAACTCAAAGTTTTCTTCTGTATCTAACATGTGTGTCACTTCATGTTCTATTTGTGCTTGTTCTGGTGGCTGTCTTAAGATTTCATTTTCCTCTGATTGTTTAATTGATGCGTGTTCTTTGTTTGTTTGCTCTGGGATGTTTGAGTATTACTGTGTTTTCTTCTTCTTCTGAGTGCACATTATTTTGTTCCAGTATTTGTAGTACTTGTTGTTTGATGTTTTCTAATTCTGACTGGGGTATCCTGTTATTTTTTATTATTACGCGGATCTGATCAGCTAGCCGTTGTTCTGTTAAAAATTTTAATTCTGGGTATTTGGTAGTAAATGTTGTGTATATTTGTGATCTGTGTCCAGTTGTGTTGGTTCCTAAGTTTGTTGCTTGGTAATAACAGAACATGACGTGTCGGTTAACTTCATCTGACCATCTCATCCTCTACCTTTGTTTTCCTTCTAGAGTGGTTGCAGGAAGCATATCCTGCAAAACACCTCTATTTGGATTTAAATCATTTGCCGTGTGGCTAGCAGTGTCGTTACCATTGTGGACGGGCATAGGGTTCAAGCGTTGTCCCCGACCATGACAGCGCTTGTCCGAGGCTTCATTAGTTCTGTCCTGAACCAACTAATCACACTAAAAGGGGGGTTAGCCCTATTAGTGGTTTGTTCTTTTCGTCGCCTTTTATGACTGGCAGAACATACCGGAGGCCTATTCTTTTCCTAGGCCTCCACGGGGTTTATTATTATTATTATTATGATTATTATTATTATTTGTGGTGGTGGTAGTGGCAGTAGTAGTAGTAGTAGTAGTAGTAGTTGTTGTTTTATTTGATGCGTTTTGTTTCATTTGTTTAAATTATTGTTTATTGTACTATTTTGTCTCCCTATAATAACTGCAGAGTCTCCCCAACCTTTCCAACCATGCTACGCCACTGTTACTCACGCCACCAAACTGTCACTTGCAGCTAGAGAAGTTCAGCCCATTGATTGAATGGAGATGGGCTACACCATTTTGTTTTTTCTCCTCTGTGGTACTGAGATTTGGATGTGTATCACAACTGCAAATGTGTACCTGCAAATCAGACAAAAAACTAATTATGTATTTTTTTTTTGAGGTGGTAATTAAAGCTTTACAACTGAACATTGTTAGGTAAGGTAAGTCAAGTCTAGGTTGACAGTTTTTTGGATTAGCTGACAGATGTTGTCTTGTCCAAATGTCAATAAATTTTTTTGGGATTAATTTGTCAATTTGCAAAGAGCTAATGGATATGTGCAAACAAAGTAAAGATGAGGAAAAAAATGTAATTCTGAGTGATCTTTGTATCTGTTAACAATTGTGGCCACAGATATTCAGTTTGAGGAGGAGTATGTTCAGAAGTAAGCTAATAGGAAATTTTAAATGGGAGATGAATTCTACCCACATTCCAAAGCTCAAATGCTGGAAATGTGTAATGTGCCTGAAATGTGATCAACCTGGAACTATACAGTTTTATTCCAAAATTTAAGTCTCAACTGAATTAAGTCTGAATTCCATGTTAGCCAAATTACTTATTTTCTTCCATTAAATTTGAATTTGGAATTAATCTCATCATGTTTTATTTACGTTTCAATGCAACCATACTGAGAGCATGATTGGGGTGGTGACTGGATGGGGGTAAAGAGGAGGCTGGGGCGGGGAGGGGAAGGGACAGTATGGTGGGGGTGGCGGACAGTGTAGAGCTGCCGGTTAGACGGAGGGCAGCGGACACGTGGGGGGAAGGGGAGAGTGTAGTGGAAAAGGAGAGAAATAAAAAGACTGAGTGTGATGGTGGAATGACAACTGTGTAGTGCTGGAATGGAACAGGGAAGGGGCTGGATGGGTGAGGACAACTAACAAAGGTTGTGGCCAGGTGGGTTACGAGAAAATAGGATGTGTCACAGAGAAAGTTCCCAACTGCGCAATTCAGAAAAGCATATGGCACAGGCTGTGGAGCAGTCATTGAAATGAAGGATATTTTGTTTGGCAGCGTGTTCAGCAACAGGGTGGTCCACTTGTTTCTTGCCACAGTTTGTCAGTGGTAATTCATACGGACAGACAGCTTATTGGTTGTCATGCCTACATAGAATGCAGCACAGTGGTTGCAGCTTAGCTTGTAATTCACATGAGTGGTTTCACAGGTAGACCTACCTTTGATGGGATAGTTGATGTTAGTGACCAAACTGGAGTAGGTGGTGGTGGTGGGAGAATGTATGGAACAGGTCTTGCATCTAGGTCTGTTATAGGGGTATCAGCCATGAGGTAAGGGGCTGGGAGCAGGAGTTGTGTAAGGATGAACGAGTATATTGTGTAGGTTCAGTGGGCAGCGGAATACCACTGTGGGAGGTGTGGGAAGGATAGTGGGCAGGACATTTTTCATTTTGGGGCACTATGAGAGGTAATCGAAACCCTGGCAGAGTATGTAATTCAGTTGGTCCAGTCCTGGGTGGTACTGAGTTATGAGGGGAATGCTGCTCTGTGGCCAGACGGTTGGACTTCGTGAGGTGACAGGAGACTGGAAAGATAATATGACGATGATGATGTTTGATTTGTGGGGAGCTCAATTGTGCGGTCATTAGTGACTGTACAAAGTCTCGATGCTGACACAGTCCCATTTTTACACAGTCCAATTCGCCACTGTCATAAATGATGATGATGGTGATGAAATGATGAAGACAACAAAAACACCCAGTCCCCAGGCAGAGAAAATCCCCAACCTGGCTAGCAATTGAACCTGGGTCCCCGTGATCCAGAAGCAGCAACTGGAAAGATAAGGCTTGGTTGGTTGGTTGGTTTGTTTAAAAGAGGGGAGGAGGGACCAAACTGCTGTGTCATCGGTCCCCTGTTCTGATTAAAATAATTCTACAAGGGTGGGAGTAAAATAATCGAGACATACAAAACACAACTGGAAGAAAGGAGAAAACCACAAAAATGACAGACAGGCAACGAACACTAAAATGGACAAAATCAGACAAGAAAACCAAAGAGACATGTAGAAGACATCAAAGCAAGAGAGCAGATTACCATGGTTGGCTGACCATGAGAATAAAAAGGAGAATCCAGCCATTCCACAACACATTAAAACCACCACCCTAAAAGCACTGGGGTGGAGGACACAGAGGGACAAAGGACACATGCTAAAACTTAGATCAAATGATAAAACCCACTCTCACAAATAAAACGTAAAACTAATGCTCCTGTTGAGGCATTGTCGCCCAACACCAAAGGTAGAGTGCTGGGAAAATTAAAAGTCTTCCGCAGAGCAGCAAAAAGTGGGCAGTCCAGCAAGAGGCGGATGAATGTCATTTGTGAGCCACAGCGACACTGAGGTGGGTCCTCATGAAGAAGGTAACAATGGGTTAGCCAATTCGGAGCCAGCAGAGGACAACTGATTCCCTGTGGGAGGACCCGCATGGAAGACTTCCACACATTCATAGTCTCCTTAATGACATGCAGTTTGTTGTGCGTACTGTTATGCCATTCCATCTCCCCAAAGTCATAAAACACTGCGGCGTAAGACAATGCAGGTCAGTTTCGGAGATGCGCATCACCAGAAGCAGTTTCCACATAGCCTGTTTGGCCAGCCTGCTGGCAAGTTCATTGCCCAGGATTCTGACATGTCCTGGAGTCCATACAAACTCAACTGAATGATGGGACCGTTCCAGGGCATAGGTGGACTCCTGTATAGACACTACCAAAGGATGGTCAATAGCTTGTAGGCTGGTCACAGATGAAACTGACTCAGCAGGGCAAGAGCAGATGTGCTCAAGAGCACAAGATATGGCTGCCAGTTCTGCAGTGAAAACACTGCAGCCATCTAGCGAGGAGTGCTATTCAATATGATCTCCATGAACATACACAAAGCCTACATGACCATCAGCCATCCAGCTGTCAGTGTAAACCACTTCATGGCCGCAGTACATGTTGAGAATCGAGAGGAAGTGATAGCAGAGAGCTGCAGGGTTAAGGGAGTCCTTAGGGCCATGCAAAAGGTCCAGAAGAATCTGCGGCCTAGGTGTACACCATGGAGGTGTACGGGAATGAACATCGAGGATGGACTCCAGCTCAGACAGAAAGGACCAGACACCGCAATCTTAAGCCCTGACCTGGGCCACCAATGCGGGAGATGAACCGCTGTGGCTGGGAAAAGGAGATGGTAATTCAGATGCGCAGGATAACTATGAACATGTGCAACATAACTGGTGACTAGTTGTGTATGCCTAACCTTCAGTGAAGGGACTCCAGCCTCCACCAGGACACTGGCCATTGGACTCGTTCTAAAAGCTCCTGTCGCTAGGCGAACACCACAGTGGTGCGCTGGGTCAAGTAAATGCAGTGCTGAGGGCGCCACAGAACCATAAACCAGAGTCCCATAGTCAAGGCGAGATTGAACAAGGGCTCTGCAGAGCTGCAGTTGCGTAGAGGTGGTGTTGCTCATGCAGCGGAGGGCATTGAGGTGCTGCTAGAACTTCCGCTTAAGGTGACGAAGGTGAGGTAGCCAAGTCAATCGGGCATCAAAAACCAGTCCTAAGAATCAATATGTCTCCACTAAAGTGAGTATATCGTCATTAAGGTAAAGTTCTGGTTCTGGATGAACGGTGCATCACGACTTTGCAGCTGAAAACTGTAAGCGGTGGGCTAGAGCCCATGACTGCAGCTTGTGAATGGATCCCTGTAGGCACCACTCAGCAACACCAGTACCGGAGGTCATCCGTGTACAGAGAAGGTGAGACTGAAGGCCCTACAGCTGCTGCTAGACCGTTAATAGCCACTAAAAATAGAGAGACGCTCAATACAGAGCCCTGCAAAACACCATTCCCCTGAATATGGGGGGAATTATGGGAGGCACCAACCTGGACATGGAAAGTACTGAGAGACAGGAAGTTTTGGACAAAAATTGGGAGCGGGTCCCGGAGACCCCACTCATACAATATGGCAACTATATTATGTCACCAGGTCATGTTGTATGCTTTAAGTAAGTCAAAAAAGAAGACAACCAGATGTTGGTGTCTGGAAAAGGCTGTTTGGATGGCAGATTCGAGGACACAAGATTATCAGTGGTATAGCAGCCCTGGCAGAAACTGCCCTGATATGGACCCAGTAGGTGGCGTGACTCCAGGACTCAACCCAACCGCTGACACACTGTACATTCCAGCAGCTTACAAAAAAAGTTGGTGTGGCTGATGGGTGAGTAGCTATCCATATCAAGCGGGTTTTGACCAGGTTTGCGCACTGGACTGATGGTGCTCTCCCGCTGCTGTGATGGAAAGACAGTTGAAGATGATGAGGAGATGTTGCTTGTAGACAGACGAAAGATGTTTAATCACCTGACTGTGTATCCAATCCAGCCCAGGAGCTGTGTTGGGGCAATGTGTGAGGGTACTCAGGAACTTCCATTCTAAAGGGGGTGTTAGAGGGTTCACTGTGGTGTGTAGTGAATGAGAGGACTTTCCTTTCCATCTGTCGTTTGAGGGTGCAAAAGTCTGGGGGGGTAGTTCTCCGATGTAGAGGCTTGAGCATAGTGCTCAGCAAAGTGCTTGGCAATCATGCTTGCATCAGTAGATAACACGCCATTGATGTTAATGCCAGGAACACTTGTTGGGGTGTGGTACCCAAAAAGATGTCTGATCTTCATCCAGACTTGGGGAGGTGACATATGGCACCCAATGTTCAACATGTACCTCTTACAACACTCCTGTTTTTGTCATTTTATAAGTTGGTGAATGTGGGCACGGAGCAAGTTAAAGGCTATTAGGTGCTCTAGGGGAGGATGTGACTTATGTCACTGTAGAGCTCGCTGACACTCTTTAATTGACTCAGCAACTTCCAGCGACCAAGGGACTGTCTTTTGCCTGGGGCATCTTAAAGAACAAGGGATCAAGTTTTCCGCCACAGAAATGATTGTTGTAGGGACCTGCTCAACGACAACATCAATGGCACCATGTGGGGGAGATTCAGCAGTGACAGTGGAGGTGAAGGCTGCCTTGTTTAAAGCTCATCTGGGTAGGCGTCCATGGGCATGATGCCGGGTGAGTGACAGGAAGATGGGGAAGTGGTCACTACCACACAGGTTGTCATGTCCTGTCCAGTGGATAGATGGGAGAAGGACAGGACTGCAAACCAAGAGATCAGTGGCCAAGTTTGTGCCATGTGCCACTCTGAAATGTGTGGGGGAGCCTGTATTTAAGAGGCTAAGGTTGGGTTGTGACAGTAAATTTTCGACCTCTCTACCTCAGCCAGTAAGCATGGTGCCACCTGACAAGGGGTTATGCATGTTAAAATCTCCCAAAAGTAGGAAAGGTTTAGGGAGTTGATCAGTCAGTGTAGCCCATATGTTCCGGGATACTGCACCACCTGTAGGAAGATATACGAGGGTGAGTCAAATGAAAACATTAAATATTTTTTTAAATATTATTTATTGTGCAGAAGTGGTACAAAGCTGTATCACTTTTCAACACAATCTCCCCCACACTCAATCCAAGTCCTCCAGCACTTACAAAATGCATAAATTGCTTTAGAAGAAAATTCTTTTGGTAGTCCGCGCAGGCACTTGTGCACCGCGTGGTGTACCTCTTCATCAGAACGGAACTTCTTTCCTCCCATTGCATCTTTGAGTGGTCCAAACATATGGAAATCACTTGGAGGCAAGGTTTGGTGAGTATGGTGGATGAGGAGAACACTCAAAATGCGGGTCTGTGATTGTTGCAACTGTTGTACGGGCAGTGTGGGGCCTTGCATTGTCATCTGCTAAAGGACACCTACTGACAGCAATCCACGACACTTTGATTTGATTGCAGGCCACAGATGATTTTTTAGGAGATCTGTGTATGATGCACTGGTGACAGTGGTCCTTATAGGCACGTAATGTTAAAAAATGACGCCTTTTTTGTCACAAAATAGAGTCAGCATAACCTTCCCTGCTCATGTTTCTGTTCGAAACTTCTTTGGTTTTGGTGATGAGGAATGGTGCCAGTCCTTTCAATTTTACTGATGGTTATTTAGGAGCTACTGTATCTGGTGTGACTTTTGTGTAGTATAGTTATCGGTTCCAAGGTTTTGTCATTCTTTATTTTTTTTTGAGTGTGCAGTAATGCTTGTAAAGATTTTCAGTTTTTGAAAGTCTAGCCGTATTCGATAGTTCAGTAACAAGATCCTTTTTATGCAGGTTTCTCAGATGCTATAAGATTTTTGCATTTGTAATTCCTCTTTGTACTACCGCGAAACAGTAATGTTGGAATCAGTAGCGAGAAATGACCTCCTCTATAGGTTACTTCTAGTTACCCATTCCACTTATTCGATGGTTCATTACTTAGATTGTTTTTGTAGTAAGTGTGGAATAAATAAAACAGTATCTGCACTTGTAATTGCTTTCTGAAGTTCTGCAAAAAAAGTTTGTATTATTGGAATTGGTAACTAGAATTGACCTATATATGAAGTCAATTCTACTTACTGATTCCAACTATTCGATAGTTCATTAATTAGATCCCTGGATCTTTTTTACCAACAGGTGGCTCAAATGTAATAAGATTTTTCCACTCATAATTGTTCGCTGATTTGCCACGAAACAGTTACAGACATTGGAATCGATAATTAGAATGGATCTACTATATAGGTCAGTTCTAGTTACCGATTCCACCTATTTGCTATTTCATTAATTAAATCGTTTTTCCAGGTCCTGTGGTACATATAATACCATTTCTGCACTTATAGCTGCTCTCTGAACTTCTGCAGTAAAGTTAGTAATATTGGAATCGGTAACTAGATTTGTCCTCATATACGGGTCAATTCTAGTTACCTATTCCAATATTTGTTAATTTTTAATGGATTTTCGTTACTCGAGTTCCTGTTTTGTTTCTCCATATTTTATATTAGTAATTTGTATTTGTTATAATTTGCTTTATTTCCCTGTTTTTCTGTTCTAATTTAGTTTCTCCCCGCCCAAAACCCCAACTTAAGTGCGCTTTTCCTGTTTCAATGAATAATCAATAATAAAATTAACATAATTTTGTAATAGTATACTTTCACTAAGCACTGCACTGTAATATAGTTTAATGGTTCACTGTGCCCCACCACTCGGATAAATTATAATAGTAATTCTAACCAGACACAATTTTTTTTACACTCCCGTTCTTATTTATTTCTGTTATCTTCAACTCATTTACATGTAATTTGTGAGTAAATAATAATCGCGTTAAATTTGAGTATAATTCTATCGCATGCTATATTCGTTTGTTTATGAGTATGATCCGTTCCCTTCATTGATTGCCTCTCTGCAGCATCTTTGCCGTTAGGTATGATGCTTTGGTCAACTATAGCTTATCTCTGTCTGCTGAAGAGATGCAATGTAGTAGTCAAGCAATAACTTTTTATTTTTTCTCAAGCATAAACACCAATCAACTCAAAACACAAGTCAATAAAAAGAATACTAATACAAATCGAAGAGTAAAGCAGATTGTCTTCACCCTCGTCGCCACAGAATAATGCTGTGTTTCTTGTGCATTCACAGGTGTTCTTCTGGCAACTCCCACACAGCCCCCCCACGGTAGAGTGGAGCTCCGGGAATGTACGGGCATTTATATTTCACCCGACATCCAGCTCTCATATGCACTGAAGGCACTGCTTGAACTTCTTCAGCCTCCGGTGCTGGCAGTGATGGTTCTATTTCCTCTTGTTGCACCAAGACAGTGTCATTAATGTGGAAGGTGACACATCATGTTCGGCCTGTACATCTTCTTCGGTCGATAACATATGTGCAGGTTTGACACCTTCCAATGATACCACTTGGGTCTTCCCATTTTGATCTGTTTGTACGGTATGTACATCCCAGGAGAGAACCCTGTAGGGCCCAGAATATGGGGCTGCAGCGGTGGCTTGGCGGCGTCTGTCCATAGCATCACATGTGTACATGACCGTAGGTCTTTGTGCACAAATGTTGTTATCGCCCCATGTCTTGAGACAGCAGATGGGCGAAGTCTGGCCATATGCATGCACACCGTTTGCAGTACATGAGGCAATTTGGTCTGTCATGCCCCAGTTTGATCGGTGAAGAATTCTTGGCCAGTCTTAAGGGTTCATCATAAACCAATTCTGCAGTGGATGCTCCTAAATCTGCTTAAGCTGTACAAAGGCCCAACGAAACCAGTGGCAATGCTGATGACCAAGACTGTGTGTGGAACATTAAAGTGGCTTTTAACGTTCTGTGCCAGCGTTCCACCATTCCATTGCTTGCTGGGTGATAAGCTGTGGTACGATGATGGTGAAAACCACAGAGGTTGGCCAATTCTGAGAACAGTGTCAATTCGAATTGATGCCCCTGGTCTGTGGTGACATGTAAAGTGCAGCCGAAACGTGTGAACCTTGACGAAAGAAATACCTGTGACACCGTTTCCACGGAAATGTCCGATAATAGAATTGCCTCCACCCATCTGGTGAAGTGGGTTCATTGCAGCGAGGAGGTAACGGTATCCTTCCGACGACAATAGAGGTCCTACAATGTCCAGGAGCACATGAGTGAAACATTGCGTCCCAAGTGGGAAGTCTCCCACCACTTTGTGCACATGTCGTCCAACCTCGGCTCTCTGACAATCTAAGCACGTTTTAGCCCAACTACGGCAGTCTTTCTTATTGTTGGACCACACAAATGTGTCCGTCATTAGTTTGACACCGGCATTTATTCCCGGACGATCCAACCCATAGGTGCGGCCAAATAATTACCGTCGCAATTTCTTAGGTACAAAAGGTCTCGGTTTTCGCTGTGGTACATCGCACCAAACTCGCAAACGTTCTCCAGCAGGTTATATTTGCTGCAGATGTAACCCAGATGTATTGTCATGATGGAATTCTGCAAGTTGTTGGTCTGTCTCTTGCGCAGCAGCCAGCTCCTTGAAGTCAATAGCCTGAGAGATTGATTCCAACTGGGATAGAAAATCCGCCACGATGTTCTCAGTTCCTTTTATATGCTGCAGGTCTGTTGTGAATTAGGTGATGAATTCAAGTTGTCTAAATTGTCGTGGTGAACAGCCATCCTTGTTCCTACTGAAGGCGAAAGTAATTGGCTTGTGGCCTGTGAAAATCATGAATGGCCTGGCTCCCACTTATGGTATCTGGTGATATACTTTCTGGCAATCGACGACACTAAAAATGGTTGTGCCTGCCAGCGCTTGCGTAAAATCCTTAATATGTTGTATCGAATAGTGGTCAGGAAAAGTACATGTATTGAGTGCTCGGTAGCCTCCACATGGTCTCCAGGTCCTGTCTTTCTTCTTTATTTTGGTGATGATGACCACGGGCTGTCGGATCTGCGGACAACTCCCAAGTGCAAGAGTTCTTTGAATTCTGCCTTCGCTGCAGTGAAACAATCAGGAGCTGACAGGCACGGGCGCTGAGATACTTACTGACTGACTGGGTGTAGTCCTGATGTGATGGACTGTGTTGTGCTTAACTGTCTGCACCTATCGCCGGCCGCTGTCGCCATTTGGGAGAGTGCAAGGTGATGTGCATCACGTTGCCTTGTTTCCGAAGCGATGGTGGTACCAGCAGATACCTGCCTTTGATACGTTGCCATCTTCCTTACTCTTCTTGCATGCCGCTGCTCTGCCCCCCAGCAACATCGATATCTGTCACAGCAAGTCGTCAGTGTCATTTTGTAGTTCAGGCTGGCATTGTTGTATCGCTGCAGCTTCCTGAATGTCTGTACTGCTTCGTTTGAATGTCACAGATGGCATATGCTCTGCTTCTAACGAGACATAGACCTTGTCGGCTAGTGAGAGCAACGATGAAATATTGCGTGCGTCAGAAAGCACTACAGCTATTCTAACTGCCTGTGGCAACTGTTAGTGCCGTCATGTTGCAGTGTTGTATCTGGCAAACTCGGTGTCATCAACTAAGCTTTGCAGGTGCCGCCAAAATTCCGAAGGTGACATGTCTCCTCTTTTTCCAATATATAGTGCTTGTTGGGTACATTGCTCCACTGGCCAACGTAGTCACTCAAGAAGTAACTGTTTAAAATGCGTATACTTCTGTGTGGCGGGTGGGTGGAATATTATATCTGTCCTGATCATTGCTGTTTTACTGTTGAGTGCAATAACAGTGATCATAAATTTGGTATCTTCATTTACAATGCCATGGTGCTGGAAAGTCAGATCGAGCATTGCAAGCCATAATTATAGTTTATCAGGAATGAACTGCGGTGGGCGTATCTTGATCTTGCAAGTGTCATCTGTCGAACAGTTGTTCCTTGATGCAATAGAAAAGTTCAAAGCAGCAATTTCCTGGTTTTTAATGTTGCGTTGTAAATCTTTTATGCGTTTCAACAAAGCATCGCGCCAATCCATAGTACTCTGTGTGTCAATCAGATGTAGACGATACTGATCGGTGCTGCATTTGCTCATCAAAAACGGAATTCAATATCTGGGGTCACCACTTTGGTCAACTACAGCTTATCTCCATCTGCTGAAGAGATGCTGTGCAGTAGTCAAGCAATAACTTTTTATTTTTTCTCAAGCTCGAACACTAATCAACTCAAAGCACAAGTCAATAAAAAAAATACTAATGCAAATCAAAGAGTAAAGCAGATCGTCTATGTGCTTGTCACCGGAGAATAATGCTCTGTTTCTTGTGCATTCACAGGTGTTCTTCTGGCGACTCCCACATCATCATTGGTCAAAGCCGATGATGGAATCAGACACTGCCGCATGAGGTGCAGGCAGCTGGAGCATTCCTTTACTTCCATATATGCAGTAAACTTGTGAAATTTCTTTGAGAAATATTGGGAAAGTGTCACAGGGATGAGATTTTCTGATAGTTGTAAAATGTATGGTTCATCTATCTCTAAACCCCCCCCCCCCCCTCCCAGCCAGCTGGCAGCCATCTCTCTCAATTGACTACAATGAGTGATGCAAAAACTCTTAATCGAAACCCTCATTCTTCAATATTGATATGGTCTGAAGCTGTCAGTTATCACATTCGTGCCTGGAAGAATGAAATGCTTTATAAGCGGCAATAAAGTTGTCTCACCACAAGAGTAAACACAAAATCTAAAACACTTTATAGATTCTCTTTCGATCCCACCGAACACCCAAATGTGTCTACCTCATTTTCAAAGTGAAATCCTCTTCCATATTTACGAGTAGTGATGTTCGACTTGCCAACCTTGACAGTCTTGTTGACACCACTGATGGTAACACTTTAGTTAGTTACAGTTACACAGCACAGTTCCGTCACTATCCATATCATCTCAGATGATATTCAGAGTTCACTTTCTGAAGCAGTCGTTTGTAATGTATTGCCTATTATTCCGCACATAATAATTATGTTTTCTTCAATGTTGAACTTCAGATTTTCAAACCAAGTATTTATTTTAATTTCTAACCAACGTCCTGTTTTTGCATTTCGTACCTTACAGATCGAACTAGTCTGAGGTGACCCAAAGTTCCACACAATTCACCGTGATAATCCATGCAATTTCTCTATCTCGGTTAGGCAGTAAAACATATTCCCAACAGAATTGTAAGCATTAAGCTACTGTACATATGCGTGGAATTAAATTGCGCCACATAAGATTATTAGAACTCACTGTTACAATAGATCTGCTCATAGCTCTTCACAACATTAAACATTACCTAATCAACGCGCCAAACAAGATCCAAACCTGCCGCTTCGACAGTCGAACATTCGATATATATCGCTGGCTTTGTGGGCGCAGCTTCGATACCCAATGCTTCATGGAAGTTACCAAGTGCTTTGTTACTTTCCATTATAACGAATAATATCTTACAATCTGTAATATGGTAGCTTGAATACTGATGGAAAGTTCTTGGCTGATGACGGATTGACATTGTTCTTGAAGTACATGAAACGCTCATACTGTTTGCTTACCTCCATTAACTTCACAATTAAAGACAATTCACGCTGGCCGTCACGACACAGCCATGTGAGGGTTAGTATAGATACACAATGCGCTAGATTATATACATGGATGCAGGAAATTACATTTCATTCGGAACTGACATCAGACTCAAATGGTTTGCAGGGAAACCTTGTACCCCCCTTTTTCCATGGGGCTCCCAAAATCGGATTTCGCAAACCAATTTCCCAATACCGTTACTGGCAGCAGGGGGAGGTGGTGGTTCATGTAAGCACTTGAAAATCGATCCTGAAAATCCGCTTCTTGTTGCCGGTTTTCCAATTCCGCGATCAATTTTAGCTCCCATCGCTATGTTTCCTGAAAGAGGAAAAGCGAATTTCGGGAATAGTTTTTCGCTGTCGTGTTTACATGTTACGGTCTGATGTGAATTTGTTAGCCCAGTTACATGTGGCGCTTGGAAAATAGCTGCTACAGTTTCTGATATAGTCAGCAGAATCACTGTTTCTCCTCAATTAGGCGAGGTATAAACAGCATCAGTCTAATATTTCAACTTTTCCTTCACTATAAAAAAGTCACTCCATCCATATTAGCAGAAAGTTTTTAAAAATGAAACGAAACCTGACAGTCTAAGCATGTTTCAAAACCGGTTGCGTTTACATGGATGCGAAAATCGATTGCGGAAATGGAAAACCGCATTTAGAATTGGATTTCCAGAATCAATTTTGAATTGTGTTTACATTACCAACTAGAAGAAGTCATACTCTACTAAATACAGTCGCGACATACACTAGTGCGAAAGTGGTTACCATTTGACAACTGGAGCGACTCTAGCGCTCAAAGCAGTGAGAGAGCACATAGTTACCTGCGTCGTAATGACAATGTTTGTCTTTAATTATTTTTCTACTTATTAACGGAATAGTTGTTATGTTTCACGTTCCATGCATTAGTAGATTACCAAGAGACATAAACTGTCATGAATGAAAAGTAAAAAAAAACAGCCTAATCTCACTGATTAAATGATATAAACTACAACTTACTCATGAAGAAATACTTTCAAATATGTGTATAATTGCAGCTTATACCACTGAAAGCAAGAGAGCATAAACAAATATTTGAGAAGCATATATATTTCTCTTATTGTCTGTTCTTATTATGATAGGGACTTTCCTTGTTTCTTAAAAGCTTGTTATGGAGACTAATGATTCGCCCATTTTTACACTTCAGTCGACTTTGTAATTCAAGAATATTTTTGTAAATGTAATGGCTTTTGCCTCAGTAGTGAATATGTTGAAGGTTCTTACCAGTTGTATAAGGTATGTAGCAACTATTGTTAAATTGTTTTTTTCGGTGTTGTGAAGCAATTTTATTTTCTTTGATGTGTTATTATCACGTCTGTGTGGCTTTTCCTTCAGGTACTGGTGTGGTGGCTTATTTGTATAAGCTGGAGGTATTTTATTCCGGACAGGTGTCCTAGGTTTCACATTCACTGATTTGGGTGAAAGTGTAGCGAACAAAACTTCGCGATGTTGGATAGATGCCCAATGTCTTTCTGCAATAGATCACGACTTCTAGCGTTTTTTATTGCACTACATACGCTCCCTATTGTATAAACTATGTTAAAAATCAGTATAAACGGTAATATTCACACTTATGCGATATTGCATTCAAAAGTGTAGCTTGCTGGGCACTTGGCGCGCTGCTATTGCAATGGATAACAAACAACAAACGGAGTGTCGCAACTGCTATGTTAGACTGAGAAATTGCTTAACGAAATCAGGTTTTATAAGTCCCATGTAAAGTGGGTGCATATGTAAATGCAACCGGTTTTGAAACGTGCTTGGACTGTCAGGTTTCGTCTTGTTTTTAAAAATTTTCGGCTAATATGGATGGAGTGGCCTTTTGTACAGTGAAGGATTGTTTACACGTCGTCTGAAGAGAAATAGTGATTGTGCTGACTAAATCAGCAACTGTAACAGCCAGCTGTTTTTCAGGTGACATATTTACGTGGTCTAGCAATTCCGTTTCAGACCTTAACGTGTAAACAAGATAGCAAACACCGTTTTCCGAAATTCGGTTGTCGTCCTTTGGAAGATATGCCACATTTGGGGACTAGGATAGCAGGGGATACAACCCGTCGGCTTTGGACAATGACGTCACAAGTCGCCAATCGAGAAGCGATTCTTCTTAGTGTTGTAGCTCCCTTCAGTGGCTGATAAGTGTTTTTTGGCTTTTAAAAAAAAAATCTCACGAGATAGAATAAACAGATCCACTTTATTAAGCAATCAGTAAAAAAACGAAACTGAAACATAACAGCAAAAGCGAAAATGGTACAATGCTCTCTGGCGACTTGTGACGTCATTGTCCAAAGCCGACGGGTTGTATCCCCTGCTACACTAGACCCCACATTTGAACATAGTGTGTGTTACAGAAGGAAGAAGAAGTGCAAAACAATTGTGGGTCATTACGTGGTACAGAGGGGAATTTCATATACTACACGAGGAGCTAAAGGAAGAAGAATTGGCAGTTTATAAATATTTTAGAAAGTCGAAGAACCAGTTTTCTTTCACTTATTACATTAAAATTCATCCAAAATTACTTAAAGAAACAGTGTTCCATCATATTGCATGCAAAATTGGGTTATTTAAATTTAGTTGTCATTTCAGCCCAAAGTTGTGTGCAAGAGGCCTATCTACCTCAATACCTTTTCCTCCAACATTTGTAGGTTTTCTTTACATCTTCTATTTGGATTTTAATAGCTCAGGTGACTTATTTGTACTGGGTTAGCTACTTAAACCACATAAATACTGATCAATGATATTTGCAAAACTGTTTCACACACAATTCAGAGAGCTACATAACAATAAACAAGCCTGCAATAAACACATATTTAAACAAACGACTCTAATATTTATTGTTCCACGGATGAATAAATAAATAATACATTACTTGAAGTATACTTCACCAAAAAGCATTTTGCCACTGTTGCTGTGTCTGAAGGTTCCAGTCCATTTCTTTGTGAAACATTACAAAAGCCTGACAACATACAAATAAATCCCACATACTAATTAATCTGACAAGTGTGACAACATACAAATAAATTCCATTTACTAATTAATCTGACTCTAGCTACAACACTTTTTCCAGTTTAGTTTGCAGCCATATTGCCATCCATTTCATTCTACAATATTAAATTCGGCAATGGTACGTAAAAAAATCCTCTTTTTAAATGTAGTGGAGGGCAAGTTTCTTCCCGTTCCATTCCCACATTGGGCATGGGAAGAATGATTGTTAGAATGCCTCTGCGCCTGCAGTACTTATTCTAATCTTATCCTTATGCTCCCCATGTGAGCAATATACACAAAGATTGTAGTATATTCCCAGAGTGATCATTTAAAGCCGGTTCTTGAAACTTTGTTAACAGACTTTCTCAGCGTAGTTTACATCTATCTTCAAGTCTTCCAGTTCAATTCCTAAAGTATCTCTGTGACAATCTCTCACAGATTAAACAAACCTGTGACCATTCGTCTGCCCTTCTCTGTATTAGATTAGATTAGATTAGATTTACTTTCATTCCAATTGATCCGTAGTGAGGAGGTCCTCCAGGATGTGGAACATGTCAGAAAAACAACAATACATGACAAATATTTACAACTAAAACAAATAAGCTAATGTACCATGCCACAGGTCCCAAGTGGAATGATCGTCATTTTTTAATGAACACTAAGAGTCATTTTACAAATACTATTGCACTGAATTTAAAATAAAAAAGTTTTTTATTTATTTATAAGGTAAGAAACATGTAATACAACTACTGTAATACTTATTTACAATGAACACATTACTGCACTGAAATGGTGCAGAAGTTAGATTATACTTACACACTTACACACACACACACACACACACACACACACACACACACACACACACACACACACACAAATTTTCAGTGAACACATTACTGCACTGAAATTGTGCAGAAGTTATGTTGTACTTATATACAAATCAGTTGGTTTTCCTAAGAAATTCATCAATGGAGTAGAAGGAGTTGGCCACCAATAAATTCTTTAGGCTTCTCTTAAACTGAATTTCATTGGTTGTTAAGCTTTTTATGGCTGCTGGCAAGTTATTGAAAATGTGTGTTCCTGAATAATGCACACCTTTTTGTACAAGACTAAGTGACTTTAAATCCTTGTGAAGATTATTCTTATTTCTAGTATTGATTCCATGAATTGAGCTGTTGGTTTGAAAAAGTGATATATTTTTAATGACAAATTTCATTAAGGAATAAATATATTGGGAAGCTGTAGTTAGTATCCCTAGTTCCCTAAACAGGCTTCTGCAGGATGTTCTTGAGTTCACACCACATATAATTCTTACTGCACGTTTTTGTGCCCGGAAAACTTTAGCTTGGCTTGATGAATTACCCCAGAAAATAATCCCATATGACATTATGGAATGAAAGTAAGCATAGTATGCCAGCTTTTTCATTTTTATATCCCCTATGTCTGACAAAATTCGCATTGCAAACAGAGATTTGTTAAGACGCTTCAGCAGTTCTGTGGTGTGCTCCTCCCAGTTGAATTTATTATCAAGCTGTAATCCCAAGAATTTAACACCGTCCACTTCTTCTATCTTCTTGTCATCATATGTTAGACATATACTCTTGGGACACCCCTTACAAGTTCTGAACTGCATGTAGTGTGTTTTTTCAAAGTTTAGTGACAAAGAATTGGCTAGGAACCAGTGATTAATGTCCACAAATATTTTATTGGCTGATCTTTCTAAGACTTCACTTGATTTGCTATTTATTGCAATGTTTGTATCATCAGCAAACAAAACAAACTTGGCATCTGGTAATGTTACTGATGAAAGGTCATTGATATACACAAGAAAAAGTAAGGGCCCCAAAATGGAACCTTGTGGGACCCCACATGTAATTAGTTCCCAGTTGGATGATGCCTGATAGCTTGATACATGTCTCTTTCCTAATAACACCCTTTGTTTCCTGCCAGAGATATAAGATTTGAACCATTTTGCAGCATTTCCTGTTACACTATAATATTCTAGTTTACTTAAAAGGATATTGTGATTTACACAGTCAAATGCCTTTGACAGATCACAAAATATACCAGTTGCCTGCAATTTTTTGTCTAATGAATTAAGTACATTTTCACTGTAAGTGTAGATAGCCTTCTCAATATCAGAACCTTTTAGAAATCCAAACTGTGACTTTGACAGTATGTTATTTGAGATAAGATGGTTATAAAGACGACTGTACATTACATTTTCGAAAATTTTTGAGAATGCTGGCAACAGTGAAATTGGACGGAAATTTGATGCTATTTCTTTATCTCCCTTCTTAAACAGTGGCTTAACTTCAGCATATTTCAGCCATTCGGGAAATATTCCACTGATAAACGACTGGTTACACAGATAGCTTAATATGTTACTTAGCTCAGAATCACATTCTTTAATTAACTTTGTTGATATTTCATCATACCCACTAGATGTTTTTGATTTTAAAGATTTTATGATGGACGTTATTTCTGTTGGGGTAGTGAGGGTCAAATTCATATTATGGAAGTTACTTGAAATGTCTGGTCTAAGGTAATCCATAGCAGCATCTACCGAACCTGACAACCCCATCTTTTCAGTAACAGTTATAAAATGTTTGTTAAAAAGTTCTGCAACACTATACACATCTGTCACCAATGCATCATTTACTCTTAATGCTATTTGTTCCTCTTCATGTCTGGTTCTACCGGTCTCCTCCTTCACTATATCCCATATTGTCTTTATTTTGTTATCTGATATGACTATCTTTTCCTTGTAATATATTTGCTTTGACATCCGTATTACAGTCTTTAATATTTTGCAGTATTTCTTATAATGTGCTATAGCATCAACATTGGAAATGTTTCGGATTGACAGATACAGTTTTCTTTTTGTTTTACAAGATACCCCTATTCCTCGAGTAATCCATGGCTTCTTTGTAGACTTTGCTCTAACCTTGGTAAGTTTTGGGGGAAAGCAGTGTTCAAATAAGGTAAGCACTTTATTAGCAAAAATGTTATATTTTTCATTCATGCCATGAGCACTGTAAACATCAGTCCAGTGAATGTCTCTGAGGAGTGTCCTAAAATAATCAATTTTTGGCTTACTGATTACCCTCTTGAGCTCAGATTTAACAGATTTTATATCCTGTTCAGTATTAACATTTAACAGAAGGAACTGCATGTCATGGTCTGAGAGGCCATTGACTATTGGTTTTGTAATGTAATTTTGTTCATTAGACTTTTCTATAAAGATATTATCAATGGCTGTTTGTGAGCAAGTGGTTATCCTAGTGGGGAACTTTACTGTGGGAATTAAGTTGAATGATAGTGTTACTAACTCAAATAGGTTCTTATTGGGAGAGTCTTTAAGGAAATCTACATTGAAATCACCAGCAACCACTATTTCTTTGTTTTTGGTTGTTAAATGGGCCAGTACAGCTTCAAGGTGGTTTACAAACAGATTAAAGTTACCTGCAGGTGCTCGATATACACTTAATATTATGAAAGATTTTTTGTGAAAATCTAATTCTGTTGCACATGCTTCCATATGCTGTTCTAGGCAAAATTTATGAATGTCTATGTTCTTAAATTTATGACAGTTCCTGATGAATGTGGCAACTCCTCCTTTCTCCATTTCTGATCTACAAAAGTGAGATGCTAACCTAAACCCTGTAACACTTAAAAGTTCTATACCAGTGGTCACATGATGTTCAGAGAGGCAGATTATGTCAGCTGGGTTTGAAGACTCTAATTCATCTATGCAGATAGTTAATTCATTAATTTTATTTCTCAGTCCTCGAATATTTTGATGCAATAAAGATAGCTGACATTTCACATTGACTGACTTAAAATTGGGTGGAGTTAAAATATCTGCTGACAGTTGAAAATTCTTAACCAATGGCTGTTTATGTTGATGTAATAAGCTGGAATTATGTTTTTTGATTTCTTTCTCAAACTGAAGGTTTGTCTCAGTTCTAACCTCTGGTAACAGATGGGCATAGATTTGCAGAACTTTTTAACAAACATTTTATAACTGTTACTGAAAAGATGAGGTTGTCAGGTTCTGTAGGTGCTGCCATGGGATACCTCAGGCCAGACATTTCAAGTAACTTCCACAATATGAATCTGATTCTCACTACCCCAGCAGAAGTAATGTCCATCATAAAAATCTTTAAAATGAAAAACATCTAGTGGGTATGATGAAATATCAACAAAGTTAATTAAAGAATGTTATTCTGAGTTAAGCAACATATTAAGCTATCTGTGTAACCAGTTGTTTATCAGTGGAATATTTCCTGAATGGTTGAAATATGCGAAAGTTGAGCCACAGTTTAAGAAGGGAGATAAAGAAATAGCATCAAATTTCTGTCCAATTTCACTTTTGCGAGCATTCCCAAAAATTTTAGAAAAAGTAATGTACAATCAGCTTTATAACCATTTTATCTCAAATAACATACTGTCGAAGTCACAGTTCGAATTTATAAAGGGTTCTGATTGTAGATTGTATTTTATTGGTCCTGTTGTCTACATAGCAGCTTATGCATAAGACATTGGACAAGTCAAGTTATAAATATACAGTCTGAAAGTAATTTCAAGGCATACATATTTAAGCTTACAATAATACACTTTACACGTAAGTATTTATATAATACATTTCATAAATATAAATATTCTTCAATGGAGTAGAAGCAGTGATGCTGTAAATATGACTTTAGAGATTTTCCAAAACGTATTGACCTCAGTGATAGCTTTTATGTTTTCAGGAAGTTTGTTATAAAGCTTAACTCCCATGTGAAAAGTACCTTTTTGGCACAGTGCTGTGCTGATTTGAGTCATATGTAAGTTTCTGTTTTGTCTGGTGAAGTGCTCATGTATATCACAGTTTTTTTGTAGTCTCTGGTCCTTGCCTATTACATTTAATTTAAAGAACAAAAGGGTTTCCATAATGTATACACATGGTAATGGGGGAATACCAGATTTCTTAAACAGGGGTTTACAAGAGTCTCTAGGCTTGCACCCAAACAAGATTCTAATGGCCCTTTTTTGTAGTTTAAAAGTGCTATTTGCTATTTTAGAGTTTCCCCAGAAGGTGACCCCATATCTAAGACGAGAATGAAAGTACGCATGATATGCATTCAATACTGTTTTCTCACTACAGCATGATTTTAATGAACAAAGAAGATAACATGTTTTGCTCAGTTCTGCATTGAGATATTCAATATGCTTATTCCATCTGATGTTACTCTGCAGCCAAAGTCCTAAGAATTTGGTTTCAGTACTGTTACCAACTGGTTCGTCATTGATAGAGACTGATGGGATAAACATGTCCTTATTAGGAACATTGTGGAATTTTAGAGCAACGGTTTTCTTACTGTTTATTACAAGCTGATTACTCTGTGCCCAGCTGCTAAGTTGTTTCGTGACCGTGTTTACTGTCTGCTGTAACTGTTCATTGTTGTCTCCTTTTAGTAGAATCGTGGTGTCATCTGCAAATATGATTGATTTGTGTGCACCAATATTTAAGCTTAGATCATTTATGTTCAGAAGAAACAGAAGGGGTCCCAATACGCATCCTTGGGGTACACCACATTTTATTTGTTTATAGTCAGATAAGTGATTAGATACAGTTTTTAGTTCAATATTTGTGTGCTTGACGCATACTGCCTGCATACGATTTGTCAGGAAGGACCTGATCCACTTGTTGGACAGACCTCGAATACCATATCTTTATAGCTTTGATAGCAGAATTTTATGGTCCACCATGTCAAGAGCTTTTGACAAGTCAATAAAGACTCCTATTGTTTCCTGTTTTTTGTCCATCAGGTTTAGGATGGAATTGATGCACTCATAGACAGCAGTTGTCGTTGACCTCTTATTTCTGAATCCATGTTGTTCATTACATAGGATGCTGTTTTTATTTATAAATTTCATAAGTTTCTCATACATAACTTTTTCCAGTACTTTAGAGATGCAGGAGGAAATTGTGATGGGTCTGTAGTTATTTACATTGTCTTTATCCCCTTTTTTATATACAGGAATAACTTTTGATGTTTTTAACACATCAGGGAAAGTGCCTGCCTGAAGTGAGCAGTCGCATAAATGTGTGAGTACTTCAATTAGGTTTGATGCGCTCTTCTTTAACATTGTTGCAGGTATACCATCAATACCTGCCGATTTGGAATTTTTTAGTCCTTTTATTGCTTTAGCTACTTCATCTTGTGAAACAGAACTGATGTACATTGATCCTCTACAAGCACTTATTTTATATTCATTTGCCTGGATGCTCTTAAAGTTTGATTGTAACATATTTTCAGCAACACCCATGAAAAAATTGTTAAATGTGTTGGCTACTTCTAAGGGGTTTGTTACTTTTTTATTTTTATGTGATAGTGTTATATTTTTCCAAGGTTGTCTGTATTCTCCACATTCTTTTTTTATAACACTCCACATAGCCTTTGATTTATTAGCTGAATTATAAATGATTTCATCATTATGCATTATTTTTGCTGCTTTTATTACTTTTCTTAATATTTTGGAGTATTTTTTATAGTATGCGCGTACTACAGGTGAGGTATTTTTTGAGTTACATATTTCATGAAGTAGTCTTTTCTTCTGGCATGAAACCCTTATTCCCTTTGTGATCCAGCTGTTTGTTCTAGAGTTTCCCCGTATGGTTAATGTTTTCAGTGGGAATGCAAGTTCAAAGAAATGGGTTAATGTATCAATGAAAGTGTTGAATTTTTCATTTATATCGTTCATTTTGTACACTCCTAGCCATTTTTCTTTCTGTAATAAGTTGTTGAAGTAGTTCACATTATGCTGATTATAGCTTCGATATGTTGTTCTAAAAGACATGTTGTTAATAATACTGCCTTGTACTTTTATGCTTAATATTTGAGCAAGATGATCACTAAAACCTGCATTGAAAATTTTTAGTGAGGTGTTGTGTAAACTCTTCTTTACTAGAAACTGATCAAGAGCTGTTTGACAAGTTTCTGATACTCGGGTAGCTGCTTTTACTTCAGCCTTTAAATTGTAGGACGATGCAAGGTTCAAAATGGTCTCCCTATTTCCACTATTCGTGAGGAAGTCAATATTGAAGTCACCACAGATTATCAATTCACAATCCATTTTATTTACTTTATTTAGCAATGACTCCATTTTGTTTAAGAAAAGTTCAAAATTCCCGGATGGTGATCGGTAAACTGTAGCAATAACCAGGTTGAACTGAGTAATTTTTATAGCTGCAATTTCATAATCCTTTTCGACATTTGCCCTAGTTAAGTAGTGTAATAAAATCTACATTATCCTTTGTGTAAATTGCTACCCCACCCTGCTTGCTGTTTTTCCTGCAGTAGTAAGCAGCCAAGACAAATTTGTTTATTTTCGTATTCTGGATTAATTCTGGGTTAAGCCAGTGCTCAGAAATGCATAACACTGAGATATCATTAAGTTCATGTGTTAATGGAATGTTCATTTCATCGATGTTATTACGCAGGGATTGCACATTATGGTGATAAATTTTTAGTTCGGGTGTATTTGAAGCGGGAACGTGTTGTATCTCCGCTTACAGTCGCTCATGTGCAGTGAACCGGCATTTATCGCCGCGCCCACGCACTATGCTCATGGGAGAGGCTTTGTGGCAATAAATGACTAAAGCGGTTTCTGGACAGGACACATTTATTTTTCCTGCCGTTACAATAAATGACAAATAATATACTTCGCTAATGTCCGTCTACATAGGCGCGTTGCACTGGCGGCACGGCTCGGTCACCGATCCCGGAGGGTGTACACTCCAGTGACGAGCCGTGGCGCGACCGCGTGGACCGAGCGAGACAAAAGACCGCGTCACAGAATGTTCTGCTCTTGGCGCGACCGGAGGCGCCGTAACGTCCGCGAAGAAACGAAAGACAATTTAACGGCGACTGCGTTTACGACCGCGCGTACGCATTTACGGCGGAGTCACGTTGACTCGACGCACGTGGTCCGCGGCGGAAGAACTGGGGAGACGTGTGTCGCGTCGCGTCGACTAGCTCGCACTGATGGCAATTTTGTTCCCGTGCGGTCCGGTGTGCGACGCACCGTTGCCGAAATTCCGCATAACGGTACAGCTGCCCCTACTTGTGTCGGCAGTGCCGGAGTTCAGCCCTTCGTGCGTTGGACGGTGCTGCCGCCACACAGATCCCCCCTTGGAGAGCGGAGCTCCGTAGCTGCGAAAACGCGGCGATCGTTCGCGTGTGTTTAAAGTTCGTGCACTGCGTGATGGCAGTGCGGCAGCTTTGGCGGGGGTCGGTCGGCGTCGGAAGGGCGGCGGCCCGTGACGTCAGCGCGCCGGACCGGCGAGCGTGCGGTGGGCGTGTCCTCGCGCTGGCGGCTAGTGACAGCGGCAGCAGGCACTGGCTGCGACTGTCCGTAGCGATGCGCGTGAAGGCGCGCGTTGCAGGTCGTTGGTGGCGACGTCTCGAAGGCGCTTGCGCGAGTGCGGTACCGTCGGAACTCGAACGCGGGTCCGGGAGCTACTACGGACAAGCCGGGCGGTGTGGTGCGCGATGTCCGGAGCTCGACGGAGAAGCGAATGAGGTAAGCTGGCGCGGGTGCCGATCCGGCCTCAACGCCCGACGCGGCGGAGGCAAAAGACGCGAACGCGGGTCCAGGAGCTGTGACGAACGCTCGACTGGAGTTACCGGCCGAAGGCACTTGCAGCTGGAGGTCGGGTCTCTACAGCGGACGGCGGCTCGTGGGCGCCGAATTCTGACGGCGTTCGGCGGCTCAGACGCGTGATTGCCGGTTTCGGTGTCGTGGCGCGCTGGCGACGCAGCACGGCCGTTTGAATCGGACGCGGCGGCCGGCGCGCGTGACGTAGTCCGCTGGCGGCTGTGGTGGGGGCGACCGGTGCGCCTGTGGTGGGCGCGGTCCGGGCGGCCGTACCAGCTGCCTGGGCGTGGTGGAGGGAGGCGCACGTGGCAGCGCGATGACAGCAGGCTGCAGCTGTGCGTCACCGGCGGCTCCGGGTGCGGGTTCCGTCTGACCGCTGGCAGAGGGAGTGTCGTCCGTGAACAGATCTTCTGCCGGGTCGAAGAAATGCGTGGCTGATGGAGCGGGCAAGACGTAGGCTGGTTTGACGCGGTCGACTGACACTGTCGACGGCTTTCCGTTGCACTCGAGGACCAGCGTTTTGTCTCCTCGGGCGATCACGCGGTGCGGCCCACTGTAGGGCGGTCGGAGAGGTGGCCGTACTGCGTCGGTACGCAACATGACGTGCGTGCAGCGCTGCAGGTCGGCGTGGACGAATATCTTCCCGGTGCCGTGCCGCGTCGGTGCGTGCGCTCGGAGGCCGGCCATGTGACTGCGCAGACGTTCCGCCAGAGTGGGCGCCACGGCGTCGCGTGGGAGACTTGCATCTTCGACAAAATCGCCCGGGATTGTCAGAGATTGCCCGTAAACGAGGTCGGCAGGTGATGCGCCGATCTCCTCCTTCGGCGTGACTCGCAGGCCGAGCAGCACCAGTGGAAGCGCCTCTGGCCATGAGGTGTCGTGGCAGGTTAGAGCGGCTTTGAGAGTCCTGTGGAACCGTTCGACCATGCCATTCGACGCCGGATGGTAGCTGGTTGTCCTGTGTAACCGGGTGCCACACAGTCTGGCGACGTGCGTGAAAAACGCGCAGTCAAACTGGCGGCCGCGGTCAGTTGTCACGTGACTGGGACATCCGAAGCGTGCCACCCAGGTGTCGACGAATGCGGTGGCGACGGTCTCGGCTGTGACGTCCGCGACGGGCGTTGCTTCCGGCCAGCGAGTGAAGCGGTCCACCATAGTTAGGAGGTACCGCTTGCCTTGTGAGAGAGGAAGCGGGCCGACGAGGTCCACGTGAACGTGCGCAAATCGGCGTGTCGCGTCCGGGAAGGTGCCCACGGGTGCGTGTGTGTGCCTCCCGACTTTGGCGCGCTGACATGCGGTGCAAGTGCGCGCCCATTCGCGACAGTCCTTCCGAAGCCCGGGCCAGACGAAACGCGCAGCCACGAGCGTCGCAGTGGTGTTGATGCCGGGGTGTGACAGTCCGTGGACACGGTCGAAGGCACTGCGCCGGAATTTCCCCGGGAGGAACGGTCGGTGCGTGCCGGTTGAGGTGTCACACCAAATCTTCCGTGCGGAGCCGGGGACAGGCACCAGCTCCAGTTGCAGGCCGCTGGAAGTGTCGTGACGGAAGCGGTGCAGTTCTTCGTCACTCTCCTGTACTTGGGCCACGTCCTCAAAGTTCACAGGGGGTGAAATAACGGCACACGCTCGGGACAAACAATCGGCGACGATATTGTCTATCCCCGAAATGTGTCGAATGTCAGTCGTGAATTGCGACACGTACTCTAACTGCTGGAGTTGGCGCGGTGAACACTTAGTGTGGTTGTTCTCGAACGCGTGGGTAATGGGTTTGTGATCGGTGAAAATGATGAACTGTCGGGCTTCTATGGACGGTCGGAAGTATTTCACCGCCGCGTACACCGCAAGCAACTCTCGGTCATAAGCGCTCCAAGCACGTTGCGAATCGGAAAGCTTTTTGGAGAAAAAACCGAGAGGCTGCCAACTCCCGCCGACGCGCTGTTGTAACGCCGCGCCGATGGCGGCCTGGCTGGCGTCCACGACTACAGCTAAGTCCGCGTCATGTACCGGGTGCGCGAGCAGCGTCGCTTCCACGAGATTCCTTTTTGAGTCCGTGAAGCTCTGCTCCATTGCGTCTGTCCAATTCACGAGGGTCTTTCCTTTTGAAGTAGGACCTTGTAACGCCTTAGTCAGCGGCTCTTGCACTGCTGCGGCGTTGGGCAGGTGTCGACGATAAAAGTTCAACATGCCGAGGTAGCGTCGTAATTCTTTGTGCGTCTGCGGACGCGGCATGTTCTGTATTGCCTTAACTTTCTCCGGTAGCGGTGTCGATCCGGTGGGCGTAATTAAATGGCCGAGGAACTCAATTTCCGTCACGCCGAACTCGCATTTAGCGGGGTTAATGACGATGTCGGCTTCACTCAGGCGCTGAAAGATGGTCGTTAAGTTGCGGCGGTGGAGTTCGGGCGACTTGGAATACACCAAGATGTCGTCGAGGTACGCGAAGCAAGATGGCAAGCCTCGCAAGACGCCGTCCAGGAACCGCTGCCAAGTCTGGGCAGCATTCCGAAGACCGAAAGTCATAAACGGGCTTTCGAAAAGCCCAAAGGGCGTTACGATGGCTGTTTTTTCGATGTCTTCGGGCGCCACCGGAATTTGGGTGTACGCCTTTGCGCAGTCAATCTTGCTGAACACCGCGCAGCCCGCCAAGGCGTAGCTGAAGTCTTGAAGGTGTGGGACTGGGTATCGGTCCGGCACCGTTCGCGAATTAAGGGCGCGATAGTCCCCACACGGGCGCCACGAATTGTCTTTCTTGGGCACTAAATGCAACGCCGATGACCATGGGCTGCTCGATGGTCGCACGATGCCTTGCCGCAGCATGGCCTCGAACTCTGCCTTTGCTGCTGCGAGTCTGTCCGGCGCGAGTCGACGTGGGCGACACGATGTGGGGGGTCCGGGTGTGGTTATAATGTGGTGCACCGTCGAATGTTTGATGTCTCTCGGTGCACCGGCTGGGCGGGTGAGGTCGGGGAATTGTTCCAGAATGTCAGCGTACGGTCCGGGGCACTTCACGGGTTTAACGCTGTAGTATGCAGCCTGCCGGCGCTGTCCCGCTATCTTTAACTTAGTCGTGGCGTCGATGAGCTGGCCGTTTGCGATGTCGGCTAGTAGCCCGTAGTGGCCGAGAAAGTCTGCGCCCAGGATCGGCTCATTGACGTCGGCCACGGTAAAAGTCCACGAGAACGTGCGCCGTAGGCCCAGATCTATATTGCGGCTGTGTGTGCCGTAAGTTTTAATCGTGGAGTTGTTCGCCGCTGTAAGGCAGAGTGCCTCGGCCCGCCTGCGGTCTCGTAACATAGAACGGGGGAAGATCGAGAGGTCCGAACCCGTGTCGACGAGGTACCTCACGCCTGCCCCCCGTTCCGCAACAAACAGACGCTTCGATATCATATTGCAGCCGGGCGCGCCTAGGTCCGGTCGCAGCTGGCGTTTGGGTGCGAGCAAGGAGCGCGGCACCTGGTTGCTTCGTTGCCGAAGCGGGCGTGGTACCAGCAGTAGCCGCTTTGTGCGTGCTGTGACGTCGGCGGGGTACCGTTGGAGCGGCTGTTGCTGCGTTGCCGGCTGCGCGAGCCACGCTGCCTGTCGCCCGGTCTGCTGCCGCTGCGGCGCGTGCTGCCCTCTTGCTGCGAGCGCGCCAACCGGTCGACTTGCGTCGAGAGAGCTGCCACCTGTGTGGTCAAGTTTTGCACTAGCTGGTGCAGGTCGGCATCCGATGCGGGTGCGGGAGGCGCTGGCCGCCACGGTGGTGGGGGGACGGAGTCGTAAGCTGCCGCAGCCGCGGTGCTAGGCGCCGTTGTCAGCGCGTCGTGCACCCTGTCGGCCAAGTTAGCGACGTCGTCCGCGCGTGTAGTACGTGCCTGTAGCTCACTCTCTAGCCTCGTGTTGCGTGCGAGCAGTTCCTCGACGGTCTTTCGCAACTCCTCTAATGTCGCCATCTTAGTTCAGAGTCGAATCCTCGTACAAGAGGAAAGCACACAGTGAAAATAACACAAGGGAAACACACGAAAAGAAAAAAAATAACACTAAGCAGTCCGCGATCAAAATATACGCACACAAAAACAATACAAAAAAAGTTAGTTAAAAAAAAAAATTTACTACGGAGCACTGTTCGGCGCGGGCGTATGCGCGCAAGCCTACCCGCGGTTCCACGTCTCTCGTACCGACGATCGTTTGTCACCACGTGTTTTTTTAGCCTCAGATCACGTCGGGGTCACCAGTGAAGCGGGAACGTGTTGTATCTCCGCTTACAGTCGCTCATGTGCAGTGAACCGGCATTTATCGCCGCGCCCACGCACTATGCTCATGGGAGAGGCTTTGTGGCAATAAATGACTAAAGCGGTTTCTGGACAGGACACATTTATTTTTCCTGCCGTTACAATAAATGACAAATAATATACTTCGCTAATGTCCGTCTACATAGGCGCGTTGCACTGGCGGCACGGCTCGGTCACCGATCCCGGAGGGTGTACACTCCAGTGACGAGCCGTGGCGCGACCGCGTGGACCGAGCGAGGCAAAAGACCGCGTCACAGAATGTTCTGCTCTTGGCGCGACTGGAGGCGCCGTAACGTCCGCGAAGAAACGAAAGACAATTTAACGGCGACTGCGTTTACGACCGCGCGTACGCATTTACGGCGGAGTCACGTTGACTCGACGCACGTGGTCCGCGGCGGAAGAACTGGGGAGACGTGTGTCGCGTCGCGTCGACTAGCTCGCACTGATGGCAATTTTGTTCCCGTGCGGTCCGGTGTGCGACGCACCGTTGCCGAAATTCCGCATAACGGTACAGCTGCCCCTACTTGTGTCGGCAGTGCCGGAGTTCAGCCCTTCGTGCGTTGGACGGTGCTGCCGCCACATATTCACAATTTGGTAATTGGGACTCATATTTACAGCATCACATACCTCTAGTTTAAATTAGGAACGTCAGCAGTGTTGTATTTTCGTTCTTCTTTCTTCTTTATTTTGTTTTCCTCGCTGTTGGAAGGATGTTCAGGAAGCTGATAAATTGTTCTATCCCTTACAAGTCTTTCTTTGATTATTTCACTAACACGATCACAAACAAATCTTTTCCCTTCATAGTTCAAATGCATTCCATGCTTCGTGTGCAGATTTCCATGCAGCTTGCTTATATCCAGTACATCGCACTTAGTGTATTGAGAACACAGTTTCCTTATTTTAATGTTTGTTTTCCGAATTTCTTTGTTTACACACGAACTATAAATCAGATCATGCCTATGAGGAAGTGTGGCAACTACTGTGTTTCTGCATTTATTAGCTTGTAAAAAATTCTGTAGCGCTTTCATGCAAACCTCTGCCTCATTTTTTGCCACATCGTTTGAACCCATTATACAGACGATAAAGTCATTTTCTTGCATTAATTTCGTCTGAGAGTTAATGTCTACAACATTTTTAGATCCCGCTCCCGGTTTCACTACACTAGTCACTGCTATGTCGCGATTTTTCTCACGGAGCATGCTGGATAGATTCCTGCCATGACTGTCTGTTAGTAATAGTACACTACTCTTTTTCCCTGATGATCTGTATTTGTTGTTGACATTATTTGAAAAAACGCTATTCATTTTCAGTTCACTGACTTTTTCAAGTTCACGATCATTTGGAGAGTCGTTATCACAGTCACTCGTTTGCAAAACATGATATTTGTTTTTCTCCGAAAATGTGACAGTTTTAGCAGACTTTGTTGTTCTTTTTGTAGTTGGAACACTATTTTTGTACGGCACTTTTACCCACTCGGACAATATATTACTTTTATCTTGCATCACTTCACTTAGTGTTGGCTTTGATCGCAGATCCCGATTTTCTTTCTTGAGTGAGTCAATATCGCTTCTTAAGGAACTGACTACGAATTGTAAGCTAGCAATTCGTTCTTTTAGTGTTGTTATTTCAGTGTTACAATTCTTACAAACTCCCTTTTTAACAGCATAACTATAACTATTTCTCAAGTTAGATTCACACACTTCTACACTCGCGGCCATCTTGATCAGGATTGAGGAAGCTATCTACACTTACAGTGAAAATGTGCTTAATTCATTAGACAAAAAATTACAGGCGACTGGTATATTTTGCACTCTTTCAAAGGGATTTGACTGTGCAAATCACAATATCCTTTTAAGTAAATTAGAATATTATGCTGTAACAGGAAATGCTGAAAAATGGTTCAAATCTTATATCTCTGGCAGGAAACAAAGGGTGTTATTTGGAAAGAGACATGTATTAAGCTATCACGCATCATCCAACTGGGACCTAATTACATGTGGGTTCCCATAAGGTTTTATTTTAGGGCCCTTACTTTTTCTTGTGTATATCAATGACCTTTCATCAGTAGCATTACCAGGTGCCAAGTTCGTTTTGTTTGCTTATGATACAAACATTGCAATAAATAGCAAATCAAGTGTAGTTGTAGAAAGATTGGCTAATAAAATTTTTGTAGACATTAATCACTGGTTCCTACCCAATTCTTTGTCACTAAACTTAGAAAAAACGCGCTACAGGCAGTTCAGAACTTGTAAGGGGTGTTCCACGAATATATGCCTAACATATGATGACAAGCAGATAGAAGAAGTGGACAGTGTTAAATTCTTTGGATTACATCTTGATAATAAATTCAATTGGGAGAAGAACACCACAGGACTGCTGAAGCGTCATAACAAATCTCTATCTGCAATGCAAATTGTGTCCGACATGGGGGATATAAAAATGAAAAAGCTGGCATACTATGCTTACTTTCATTCCATAGTGTCATATGGGATTGTTTTTTGGGGTAATTCATCAAGCCAAGCTTAAGTTTTCCGGGCACAAAAACGAGCAGTAAGAGTTATATGTGGTGTGAACTCAAGAGCATCCTGCAGAAGCCTGTTAGGGACCTAGGGATACCAACTACTGCTTCCCAATACACTTATTCCTTAATGAAATTTGTCATTAAAAATATATCACTTTTTCAAGCCTACAGCTCAATTCATGGAATCAATACTAGAAATAACAATAATCTTCACAAGGATTTAAAGTCACTTACTCTTGTACAAAAAGTGTGCATTATTCAGGAACACATATTTTCAGTAACTTGCCAGCAGCCATAAAAAGCTAAACAACAAATGAAATTCAGGTCCCAAGTGGAATGATCGTCATATTTTTTAATGAATACTATATGACATAAAAAACTTTTTTTTTTTTATTTTAAATTCAGTGCATTAGTGTTTGTAAAATGATTCTTTCATATAGTGTTCATTAAAAAAAAGTGACCATCATTCCACTTGGGAACTGTGGAAGGTGCATCAGCTTATTTGTTTCAGTTGTAAATATTTGTCATGTATTATTGTTTTTCTGACATGTTCTACATCCTGGAGGACCTCCTCACTATGGATCAATTGGAATGAAAGTTAATCTAATCTAATCTTTCAGTATGTCCTGTGACGAAAGTGCGAGTTGGGTCTGACATGATCAATGTTTTTGCAATCCATGCTGGCTGACATCAAGGAGGTCATTCTGTTCAAGATACCTCAATATTTTTGAGCTCAGAATATGTTCTATGATTCTGCAACAATTCGATGTCAAGGATATTGGATGGAAATTTTGTGGATCTACTACCCTTCTTGTAGACAGATGTGACCGATGTATATTTTCCAAGGACTGGGCACGTTTTCTTGTTCGAGGGATTTATGACAGATCATAGTCAAAAGAGGGACCAACTCAGCTGCAAATTAAGTATACAATTTGATAGGGCCTCCATCAAGCTTGGAGCTTTGTTCAATTTTACTGATTTCAGCCGTTTCTCAAACACCACTAATGCTTATTTCATTCATATTTTCAGTTGTACAGGGACTAAATGGGGGAAATTCTCCTGGGTTTTCATTTTTAAAGGAACATTTGGAAATGGAGGTAAGTGTTTCAGCTTTTGCTTTGCTACCCTCAGTTTGAAATACATTGCAAATGTAGAATGTTTTAAAGAGACATGACGTGATGGTCAGTGTGAGTTGGCATTTAATTGCACAATTCTTTCACTTCTGTCACTAATAGCATCCATTTTATTCTCTGAGTCCCTCATAAACTGCTGCTCTAAATACAAAAACCTGCAGCAATTTGCATGTGATGAACAATTCGTATTATAATTCGGAAGTAATATATCACTGAATGGTAAAATATTGTAACAACCAACACTATAAGGTGTGCAGTGGACTACATTTGGCTCAATCGTCATAAGATCACTTACCATTGTTTACCTCTGGTTTCTGATTAAGCCACAACACAGTAAAAACTTCAAAACTGTCATTTTTGCCCTAACAAATTTACCTATGACGTTCAGAATTGCTCCGTCTTAGTGGTGGAATTGCAGTGTGATTAAATTGTGTAAGTTAAATTCAGTTGTGGCCATTGCGACACAGTGTGCCACACAAAAAATCACAATTCAATTGAAAACATACATACTGATTCGCTTAGTTGTTACTGTACAACAATGGGTCACCTCAAAACTCCCAGTGTTTTGTAGGTAAATCGAAATTTGTTTGGGATAGAATGATGGAACCCAATTCATTTCATGAAGTGACTGTGATGAACTTAAAACACAATCACAATTCATCAGAAAATAAACATCTGAATCAATTTTTGATCACTAAAAAATCGATTGACTTGGTTCACAATTTGACAGTCAGCTATCAGTCTACATGTGCATACATAGTAGCGAAATGAATTGGAATAGAAATTTGTTGCACAGACTGCAAAACAACAAACAGTAAGAACAAATGTAATTTTATTTTAATTTTGGCTGGAATTCGTATATCCAGATTTTTCTCCAGATCTTCCACTTTTTTCAGTTAAAAACATTCGATATAGTTATTTTCATCCAGGAATCAACCAAGTACGAGGGTTGTACCAAACGTAAGGTTCCCAGTGAGCCACAGCCTCGAGAGAAAGTGCTAGGATAAATCTGACTACAGTGCCATGTGCAGTGGTTCTCCCACTCTCGAGCCCGTCCATCCACGGTTTGCTACGTCGCTCCATGTGGGTTTGGCAGCCATCAGAGACGGAAGTGTTGATAGCCGCTCCTGCCAGTTGCGAGGTTTGAGCAGTAACCCCGTTTCTCCACTCAAGGAAGTTACCGCCCATGGATATTCATCGCCAACTGAGTGAGGTTTTTGGTGAAGAGTGCATGTCTGTTCAGCACATCTGCAAATGGTGCAGGGCTTTTGCTGAGGGTTGCACCGATGTTCACAATGAAGAATGGAGTGGAAGACCAGTAGTTTTGGATGCGGTTGTCCAGAAGATCAACAGTGAGCTGCTCAAAGATCAGAGGGTCACTGTCTGTGAACTTGTTGAATGCATTCCTGAAGCTTCCCAAGCCACAACTGAAAGAACTGTAACAGAAACGTTGGGTTATCACAAGGTGTGTGTTCGCTGGGTCCTCCGGATGCTGATGATGGACACAAGGAGCAACACCTTGACTGTGCTCACAAGTTTCTTCAACTGTGTGTGTGTGTGGGGGGGGGGGGGGAGGCAACAAGGAGAAGTTGTTGGACTCATTCGTCACGGTAGATGAAACATGGATGTTTCATTACATCCCTGAAAGTAAATAACAATCTCGTCAGTGGTGTCACTCCCAGTTCACCGCCACCAAAGAAATTCAAACACAGTCGGCAGGAAAGGTTATGGCGACTGCGTTTGGGGATTGGAAGGGGATACTCTTCATTGATTTCATGCAATCTGGGACGACAATAAACAGAAAGATTTTGTGAAACATTGACCAAACTCGGGCGAGCAACCCAGAATCGCCAGAGAGGATGATGGATGGAGAGAGTAGTGCTTCTTCACGACAATGCTCGACGCCATGTCACTCGTCAAACACAGGAGCTTTTGAAGAAATTTGGGTGGACTGTTGTGTCCCATTCCCCAAACAGCCCGGACTTAGCCCCCAGTGGTTATCACCTCTTCCCCAAGCTAAAGGAACACTTAGATGGTGAACACTTCAAGAGCAATGATGAAGTTCGAGCAGAGGTCACACGCTTTCTCAACAGGTTGGCGGGAGACTTCTTTGACGTAGGAATACAAAAGCTGGAGCACCATCTTCAAAAGTTTGTCGGAAAAAATAGTCAAAAGTGTAAGCTTTTCAATGATGTATAAAGTAATAACAATAAGCAATGTTTTCTATTTGTAAAATATATGGAAACCTTACTTTTTGTACAATCCTTGTATGTTGTTTCCGTCATCAGGTTGTAGTGCTTCAAGAACTTCCACAAAATTTCCAGAACCACAGGTCCGTCTACTATCCTGAACACACAATATTTTAAAAATAAATGTGAGAGAATGTACATTCTGTGCGACACATGTTTGTGTGTGCAGGCTCGAAAGGAGTCATGAGCACGAGGTAAGCGTGACGGTCGAATGGCATCGACAAGTGTTTGCCGCTCGCACCACAGAAGCTGTATTGGAGGAGCAAAAAGTAATCATGTCGTATCCCTTGCTGCTTTAGTGTCTGTAATTATTGTTAAAGAAAAATGAACAATTCATTATAGACATTTAATTGTACTTCATGTGTAGGACTTGCTAGAAGTAAGACATGTTCATAATTATGTGGTTGCAAAAACTACACAAAAAATGTATTTAATCGGATCTGATGCTAGACAAATCAGTTGACTTGCAAACATTTGAATATTTATGTGAGAAGTGGTGAATTTGTTCTTTGTCGACATTGAAATATACCAAGGCTAATCTAAAAGTATTCTGTGAGTATCCACTTATTTCAAGAGGGGGGAGGGGGGGGGGAGAGAGAGAGAGAGACAGAGAGAGAGAGAGAGAGAGAGAGAGAGAGAGAGAGAGAGAGAGAGAGAGAGAGAGAGAGAGAGAGAGTGTCTGATAAATTCCCATAATCAGCTTTATTCTTTGGAGAAGGAGGTTTTGGAGATCGACGTAGCCAGCTATCCAGAGAAGAAGATCAGCTGTGCATATCAAGTAGGTCAACTGATGTGAGGGAGGTGTGGGTTTTGCTTGCAATCCAAAGTCACACTGCTTCTTATCGTCACACAGCATTAGAAGGTATGATCAAGAGTGCATACAGAAATCATGATTTTTGCAGTTTGTCTGAAATTTCTGACTTCTGTTTGTAATTGTTCCCATCTTTTTTTCCTGAAAGCTTTTTCAGGGGTATAATGAAAAGAAAAGGACAAAGAAAAAAAAATGAGTATCCATTGTTCGATGGAGGGCTATGCTGGTGGTAGCTTAGCTATCAGAAGGGTCACCAAAGCTGGACAGGCCAATGGGGAGGACCCAGACAAAGTGTGTCCCACAATGCCTAATGCTCCCTCTTTCCTAACCCAAACCTGTCCTCAAAATGCCCCTTTCCTGTCATTTCATGTTATATGTATAAGACCTCATGGCAGCGACAGCAGAGAAAGAGTCTTTCAGAATGGTGAAGCTGGCGGAAGAGGTACCTTTTTTCTTTGGGTGCAAAAGGAGTACAAGTAGCGACTGTACCCCAGAAGGGTAGCTAAAGGCAGCGTCTGACTCATAGTAATCAGTTGATTTTAGGCTCGGCAATCTACTACCAGTGTGGAAAGTAATGGGAAACTACCACATTACATTCCCAAGCAGCACGTGGTATGTCTCTCCTTGTGAAAGATTCCGGAGTTAAAACTTCCCCTCAATCGGATCTTTGGGAGGGGAACACATTGAGAGCAGACATATTTGAAAGGAAGAAAGGGACAATGTAGGAAGGAAAGATAAGGATTGGAACATGGAATGTGAGGACACTACTGCAAGCAGGAAAGCTAGAGGATGCAAAACAGGAGATGCAAAGGAACAGATTAGATGCCCTCGGTTTGTGTGAAATGAGGTGGTGAGATAGAAAGTGGAGATTACAAGCCTTTTACTCAAAGGAAATCAAGAGTGGTGAAAACGGAGTAGGAATATTGATAGGCCTAAAAATGAAAAATAAGGTCATGGAGGTACAATACATTGATGGGAGACTTATGATGATGCGACTGAAGGGTAGTTCAAAAGATTTGGTGTTAATACAGGTATATATGCCAACCATACAGCATAGATATGAGGAAGTGGAAGAATATGAGAAAATACAAGAACTCATCGAGAAAGAAAATAGAAATGCCTACATTATCAGCATGGGGGATTGGAATGCAGTGGTAACTGAAGGAAGAGATGAAGATACAGTAGGAAAATTTGGATTAGGAATAAGAAATGAGAGAGGTGAATGAGTAATTAGTTTCTGTAAAGAAAATTCATTATCCATGGGTAACACACTGTTAGAAAACCACAAAACGAGATGTTACACGAGAATATCAAATTTGAATAGGGGAAGATATCAATTGGACTATACCCTGCTACAGAAATAGTTTAGGAACTGTTTGAAGAATACCAAAACTTATCCAGGAGCTGATATAAATTCAGACCACAACCTGGTAGTGGGGGAAATTCAAGTGAATTTGAAAAAAGGTCTGGAGAGGTAAACTAAAAGAAAGACTAAAGATAGAAAGACTCAAGGAGGTTGGAAAGGCATCAGATTTGGAAAACAGATTTATGGAAAAATGGGAAAGAGGTAATGCTGATAAAAGTGTTAACAACAAATGGATAAAAATGAGGGGAGGACTCATGGACGCTGCCAAAGAAGCACTAGTAATTAGAGTATCCCAAAGTACCAGGAAAGAATGGATATCAGAAAACATGTGGAAAAAGATAGAAGAGCAGAGAAAGTGGAAAATGTAGAAACTGAAGAAGGCAAAAAGAGGTACAGAAAACTGGATTAAGAAGAGAAACTGAAGAAGCAAGGGAAAAATGGATGAAACAGAAATGCAACGAAATAGAGAAAATGGAGAAAGAGGGAAAGTATGAAATGATGTATAGACAGGCTAGTGAGATAGTTTTTGAATATAAAAGAAAAAGGAATAACATGTAAATAGAAGGAGTGGATGGTACTCTAGCAGAAGAACCACAGGAGGTTTTGAATATCTTGAATGTCAGTAAAAGGGGATGAAATAAAAAGCAAAATTAAGGTTGAAGAGGAGCAATGTGGGTCGGAAGATGGAAAGGGATTCACCATCTTGTAATCAAAAGTAGAAAAGATGCTGTAGGAGATGAAGAATAGGAAGGTATGTGGAATTGATGATTTGCCAGCAGAACTGTTGAAGAGTCTGGAAAACAAGGCAAGAAAAGAAATAGTCTACCTCTGTAATGAGATATATGACAAAGGGGAATGGCCTGAGGACTTCCTTGCAACAGATATGATACCAATAGAGAAAAAGAGAAACACTAAAAAATGTGAAGAGAATAGGACCATCAGTCTAATTTCTCATGCAGCTAAAGTGTTGCTGAGAGTGTTGAATAGAAGGCTATATGGCAAGCTGGATAGAGTGATTGCAGAGGAGCAGTTCGTATTTAGAAGAGGAAAAGGAACAAGAGATGCTATTGGCCTGTTAAGAACTGTAGGGGAAAGATATACAGAAAAGGGTAGAGAAATCTTTGCTGTTTTTATAGATTTAGTAAAGGCTTTTGACAGAGTTCAGTGGAACAACCTGATGGATATTCTGAAGAGGAGAAGAGTAGATTGGAAAGAGAGATGACTGATAGAGAATCTATATTTGCACCAGACAGTAAGGATAAGGTTTGGAAATGAAACATCAGAAGGAAGCAGCATTGGAAGAGATGTTAGACAAGGTTGTTGCCTTTCCCCACTGTTGTTTAATGCATACCTTGGAGAGATTATTACTAAAGTTCAGAAGGGAAAAGAGGAATATGTATTGGTGGAAGGAGAATAGAATGTATAAGATTTGCTGATGACATGGTATTAGTGGCAGAAAGTGAGTGGACAGTGAAGCTTCTGTGGAATATAGGATGCAAATAAACACAGCAAAAGCAAAGAGTATGGTCATCAGTACAAGACACAGACTGTCCAATATTAAAATAGGACAAGCTACCATTAGTCAAGTAGGTGCAGTTAAATATCTTGAAAGCAAAACAACTGAAGACTTAAGATGTCACCATGAGGTGAAAACTCGAATTGCCATAGTGAAGGACGCATTCAGCAGAAAGAGGAGACTGTTAAGTGGCAAATTAGACAAAGGTCTAAGGAAAAGGCTTGGCAAATGTTTTGTCTGGAGTGTGGCAGAAACTTGGACACTGAGATGACAGGATGAAAAAAGGTTAGAAGCATTTGAGATGTGGATGTGGAGGAGAATGGAGAGGATAAGCTGGATGGAAAGAGTGAGTAATGAAAGAGTATTGGAAAAAGTTGGTGAGAGAAGATGTCTGCTGAATGTTATAAGAGAAAGGAAAAAGAAGTGAGTGCTTGGTAGCAGATGCTTTGGAAGGACTGGTTTGTGGGAGAAGACTGAGAGGAAGAAGGAGGCACAAGAGGATAGACAACATAAACAGAAGAGGAAATTATGTGGACCTGAAGAGGATGGCAGAAGACCAGACAGCCTGGATGACTACCATATGAAAACCTGCCTTTTTGCAGAACACTAATGATGATGATGATGTTTTTTCAAATTGTTAGTTATGGTCTTGAGCATATGTAGTTCCAATCCTAACGATAGTATGGTAGAGGATGGAAATCAGCACTAAGCGATTCATTATCAAAAATTTTAATGAAACTTAGGAGCACAATCCAACTGATAATTGGATCAAACCCGCGTCCGGCCACCCTGATTTACGTTTTCGGTGATTTCCCTAAAATTGCTGAAGGCAAATGCTGGGATGGTTCTTCTGAAACGGCAGGACCGACTTCCTTCCCAATCCATCATTTTGAATCTGATAGGACCAATGACCTTTCTGTCTGGGCACCCCCTCCCCCTCCCCCCCTCAAATCAATCAACCAACCAAGTAAACAACTCATAAAGGCACGTAAACACAAAGACAGCATAGTCAAAGATCATAATATCAAAGCTGAACTACAGTGTTCTAGTGGTTGATGGTTGCTACAAGTTCATACAAAAATACCATAGATAAAAACACTTTCAAATTTTCCCGAGTTTTCCAGGTAACTTTCCAAATTTTTATTTCTCTAAAAACTTTATTCAGACTATTACAAAAATTAAAAACAAAAATAGCCAAATCAGTTTGGCCATTCACAGTTGATACGGTAACCAACTAACAGCATTTAATATTTATTTTTATAGACTGGGATAAGGTCATTTATTCAGACAAGGGCTAAGCGCTTACACAAATCATGGAATGTTGAAGAAGTGTTAGCAAGGAAGTGTAGTGGAGACATGTGTTATCACCACTTACGGTCCTAGATGTGCGGTGAGCTGGCTTTACTGCCGCACCCATACATTATGTCCAAGGAGGAGGCTTGGTGACTGGTACGTGACTGGAATTGATGAGAGTTACTTTGACAGTGATGTACATTTATTCTGCCATACCTCACTAGATATTACAAACAAATTCTTATCTTTTATGTCCATACTGGCATCTTGCACTAGTAGTATGGCTCAATCACTGATCCTGGAGGGTACACACTCTGGTGATAAGCACGTTGGATGACCATGTGAACTGCACAAAACAAAGGTCACATCTCCAAACTGTTGGTTTCTGGGCAACCCACAGAGCAGGGTGCAGTCAAGCTGTTAGATGGATGGTGGAGAGAGGAGGGGCAGCGGAAAAGGAGAGAAGTAAACTATGTGTGTTGGTGGAATGGAGGGCTGTGTCGTGATGGAATGGAAACAGGGAAGGGGCTAGATGGGCAAGGACAATGCCTAATGAAGGTTGAGGCCAGCAGGGTTAAGGGAACATGGGATATATTGCAGGGAGCATTCCCACCTGGGCAATTCAGAAAAGCTGGTATTAGTGGGGAGGACCTACTGTAGATGACACAGGCTGTGAAACAGTCATTGAAATGAAGACTGTCATGTTGGGTGACATGCTCAGCAACAGGGTGGTCCAGTTGTTTCTTGACCACAATTTGTTGGTGGCCATTCATGGGGGCAGATAGCTTGTTGGTTGTCATGCCAACATAGAATGTAATACAGTGGTTACATGTTAGCTTGTAAATCACATGATTGGTTTCACTGGTAGCCCTGCCTTGGATGGGATAGGTGATGTTTGTCACCAGACTGGATTAGGTGGTGGTGGGATGATGTACAGGACAGGTCTTGCATCTAGGTTTATTACAGGGATATGAGCCATGAGGCAAAGGGTTGGGAGCAGGGCTTGGGTAGGGATGAATGAAGATATTATGGCTGGCCGGTGTGGCCGTGCGGTTCTGGGCACTTCAGTCTGGAACCGCGTGACTGCTACGGTCGCAGGTTCGAATCCTGCCTCGGGCATGGATGTGTGTGATGTCCTTAGGTTACTTAGGTTTAATTAGTTCTAAGTTCTAGGTGACTGATGACCTCAGAAGTTAAGTTGCATAGTGCTCAGAGCCATTTGAAGATATTATGTAGGTTCGGTGGGCAGTGGAATACCACTGTGGGAGGGGTGAGAAGGATAGTTGGTAGGATATTTCTCACTTCAAGGTATGATGAGAGGTAGCTGAAACTCTGGTGGAGAATGGAATTCAGTTGCTCCAGTCCTGGGAGGTAGTGATTAACATGGGGAATGCTCCTGTGTGGCCAAGACAGTGAGCCTTTGGGACGTGTTAGGTGATGGGACAGATAAGGCATGGGATGTCAGTTTTTATGCAGGGGTGGGAAGGTAATTACAGACTGTAAAGGCCTAAGTGAAACCTGTGGTGTATTTGCTCATCACTGCAGATGTAATGGCCAAGGATGGTTAGGCTGCGTAGAAGGGACTTCTTGACACGGAATTGGGGGGGGGGGGGGGGGGGGGCAGCTGTCAAAGTGGAAGTATTGTTGGTGGTTGGTAGGTTCCACATGGACAGAGGTACTGATGTAGCCATCTTTGAGGTGGAGGTCAACATAAATGAAGGTGGCTTTTCGGGTTGAGTAGGACCAGGTGAAACAATTGGGAGAGAAGGTGTTGAGGTTCTGGAGGAATGTGGATAGGATGTTCTCGCCCTCAATCCAGATCATGAAGATGTCATCAGTGAATCAGAACCAGGAGAGGGATTTGCAATTCTGGGTGTTTAGGAAGCATTCCTCTAGATGGCCCATGAATAGGTTGCCAGAGGATGGTGCCATGTGGGTACCCGTAACTGTACCCTGGATTTGTTTGTAGGTAATGCCTTCAAAGGAGAAGTTATTGTGAGTAAGGGTATAGTCGGCCACGGCAACTAGGAGGATGTTGTTGACTTGGAATCTGTTAGGCATTGGAAAAGGTAGTGTTCAATACCAGTAAGGCCATGGACATTAGGAATGTGATTGTGTAAAGGGAGGTGGCATCAAAGCGACAAGCAGGGAACGGTGTGGGAATGGAATGGGAACTGTGGAGAGTCAATGGAGAAACTGCTTGGTATCTTTTATATAGGAGGGTAGGTTGTGGGTAGTAGGCTGAAGGTGTTGATTTATGAGAGCAGAGATTCTCTCAGTGGTTGCACAGTAACTGATCACAATGGGGCGTCCTGGATGATTGGGTTTGTGGACTAAGGAAGCATGTAGAAGGTAGGAGTGCAAGGAGTGGTAGGGGTGAGGAGAGAGATGGACCCAGGGAGAGGCTCTGGGAAGGTCCCTAAAGATTTGAGGAGAGACTGAAGATGCTGCTGGATTTCTGGAATGGGGACACTGTGGCAGGGTTTGTTAGGTTGATGAATCTGACAACTGGTGGAGTCCTTCTCCCAGTGTTGTGGTTCAAAATAACAGTCGTGGAGCCTTTGTCAGCAGGTAGAATTATAAGGTTGGAATTAGTTTTTGGATGCTGGACTGCAGTTCTTAACTGTGGATGTGAGGCTAGTTTGCATGTTGAGGGATTTGGGAAATGATGATGAGGCAACGTTTAAGGTTTAGAAATTCTGGAAAGTTAACAGGGGGTGATTTGGGGCAGTGGGGGTAGAACACATTTGGATGGAGGATTGAACTGAGTCAGGCAGGTTTCAACATTCATCTCTGCTTGAGTCTGATTGTTGATCCTTGCTTAGCAAGCTAAAATCATATTGGATCACCCGAGCTATTCTACAAATTCTCAAATCCTACCTAAATAACAGATGACACATTGTACCAGTGCAAGGAGCAAACTCAGGTGAAATAAAGTTGAAACAGGGCGCCACAAGATCTGTAATAGGACCTCTGTTGTTCTTAATTTTCATTAAAGACACAGGGTTCAATGGGCATACCTTGCAATTTGCTGTGATACAAATTTGTTCTCAAAATGAGAGAATGTATTTCAGGCTGTTCAACAAGCAGAACTCCTGCTCAGTGAGGCCAAGACCTGGTTTATCATAAACAAGGTGAAAATTAATTAAGACAAAATGCAGAGGATGATATGCAGCCCATTGGTACTGGAGCACTGGGTGACACAGCAGCTCTTAAGCTCTTGGGCTTTTTCATTATACCGAGTTAATATGGCAACAACACATTAAACATGTATGTTCCAACTGTCATGAGTTCTATACCTCTTGAGGAATCTGAAAAGTATTATATCACAACAGTACCTACTAACAGCATAGTATGCAACATTCCACAGCTACACCAGCTATGATCTGTTACTGTGGGGCCATTCTTCAGGCTGTAAGAATGTGCTTTTATTGCAGGAGAAAGCAATGTGGATCACTACCTCAAACAAAAAAACTGACCATTAAACCAATTTGTTGCCAGATTAGGAGTTCTGACTGTTTTCATCCAATAATTTTCAGTTGCCTTTTTCACACAAAGATGAATCATAAGACCTACAGGAAGAGAAATGAAGTTTATCAACACAGAACTCACTATAAAGACATCACTGACAGACCAATATGTCAATTAACTAAGACACAGAACATAATTCCAATGGTGGCCCTAAAATTACTTAATGCTCTACTTATGGATTATAGTTATTACCAACTGAACAATTTAGAACTAAAATTTTATGTACATTAAAAGAGCAGCCTTTGTATAGTGTTGAAGAATACTGCTCTCGTGACAGAACAGGGTCTAACTGAGCTGCAGCACAATGCCTATGAAGACAGCAGCAGCTCTTCTATTTTACTACATTGTGTTCTAATGTTGATTGTCTTATTATTGTGAAGTATATTGTAATGTAGATCTTAAGTTTATGTTATATAGTATCAATTTCAGTATCACAGTTTAAATTGCAATATTGTATTCATTTTATTGTAGTAATATTATTGTAAACGTCATGCTGTCTGTCCATTCCTGGCTGGTGAATGACATAGAACTGGTGATAAAGCAATAAAAAACCTTCTGTTGAGGAGTGTGTGGCATCAATAGGTCATATTGACCATAGACAACATTAATCTTTGGGACTCAGGTTGTTCATCTGAGCTGCCATGTTAATTCAGTCTGTTCTTATAACTTGTTCTGTGTGCACATGTATGACAATTGCCAAAATATATGTATGTGCTGATATTAGTGGGGACAGTTTATTCTGTATACCGCTATTCGTATCCTGTTCCCTTACTGTTGACCCCAAAGTTTCTATGTCTTCTGTGATTTCTGCGCCGGATGTTGTAAATCAACAGGTTATGCGCATGCCACCATGACCACCTAACTGAACACTTTTTTGAAGATTTGGAAGCCCGACTACGACCGCCGGGCCCCTTCAATCCTTCGCCAATGGCTGGCTCTCCATTACTGCATAGTGATTCGTGATCTCCAACCACATTAACCTCAAACTTTGTTGTTCTACAATGGTTGAGTGCTACACTGTTAACTCAAACAATGGACTCGGGTTTAGTGTCGCCGGACTGTTCTCGCCAACATGTGAAATGTAAAGTGGATATTATTCAGAACTGTGTACCTACCGATCAATCATATAATGTTCAAAGCGATCTAAATTCGCACATGTACTTTGACTCTCAATGGGCCGCAACAACAGTTACTGTTGTGCTGTGTGCAATGCTGCCATTTGTGCAAAACGCACCCGACCACTATCAGTCACGACCTGTTCTGGTTTTGCCTCATTTGCAGACTAATGATGGACATTTTCATGCGTAAAATTCTCCTTGCTCAGACCCTAGACGTGTTGCTCAACTTTTCAACCACGTGGGTTTGAGTACATCTTTTGGTGTTTCGCCTTCCAGGGGTGTCTTACCACACCGCTGTGATCTTCTGCAAGTTCCACCGGTAATTTATAGTCTGACTCCATGGCGTGTGTTGTCAACGTGCATGGAGAGCTCGCATCTTTCTCACATGAGTTACCAAACCACCCCCCCTGCACCTCCCCCCCCCCCAACCCCCCCCCCCCTCCGCCCCACACACGCAGGGGGCCCCGGTTCTGACTGCTCAGCCGCTCGCCTCTCCCACAGCTCTTCCTGTGTCTGCCACACCAGCCTTCCGTGTTATTTCTTAGGTGGGCAAATTCAAATCAGCACCTGTAACCAACAGTCCAGTTTATCATGCAACCACTTGTTCCCATGGTAACGACTGTGCAAGCCGCATCGTGTTTTCACGACACGTCAAGGACAATGCAGCCTGCCATTGCTATAAATGTTCTTGCCAGTAACACACCCACACCTACTGTGCCAGCCTGATATATGGCCTCTCCTGCTATGGACCAGTCAGTTTTCCAAGGTACACCAAAGCCACCTTTGTCCCCTGCCCCAGGTCATCTGCTGAAGCTGCCACCTTTATAAGAACACAACCCTGTATCATGGTTTGCGCTTGTCGAGCACCTTTCTGAGTTGCATCACATGTCCGATGACAACTCTAAATTCCTGTGTCTCGTCATGCACCACCATGATCACTTGGACTTAATTTGCAGTCTACTCTTCTCGCCACTGCCTCCACCAAAGTACGAGTTCATGAAGAAAACGATCATGGAACGACTCACCTGCTCACCACAAGAATTAATCATCAAGATCTTGTACAAGGATCACCTGGGGGACTGAACTCCATCACAACTCTGGCGCCAGCTTCAGTTACTTGTGAGAGAGCCTACCATGCCAGACGTCACTCTGTGGGCAGTATGGTCCACCATATTGCCTACCGACCTACAGATCCACCTGCTACTGCTCTCCTTTGAGTCAATCGGCTCTCGTCTCCACATCGCAGACCAACTGTATTCTTTGCTACGACAACACCAACCAGCTCACCACTCACCGCTAGTTGGCACAACTGCTCCTGCTTACCGGCCATCTGCTCGCAGAGGCAGGGCTTACTCTGCCTGCATGCCTTCTACATCGCACGGCAGTATCCGCTCGCTCCCTCCACCGTCAAGCACTCCAGGATCACCCACACACCATACGTGCCGGTATAAATGCCAGAACAAATCAATGAGGACAAGCCTCCTCCACTGCTGCAGTCACCGCCACCACCACATCCGGCTCATCCGTACTGCTGGTACCACAAGATTTTCGGCGATAATGCCAAGAAGTGCTGATTATCTTGCCAGCACCCAAATGCCGACCGCTGGACCTAAAAGACCCAAGTCCTACGAGGAACCTCACAGGCGTCCTCATATATTGCACTCCATCCACTCATCTGCCCGACCAAGCGGTCATTTGTACATGACTGACACTTTGTCACAGCTCGTTTTCCTAGTCGACACTCGTGCTGACGTGTCTATCGTACCTACATCAATGACTCCCCCCGTCTTTTCACCAACAAAGTCACTTCTACAAGCTGTCAATTTTAATGAAATAAAAAAAAAAAATTATATATTTATTTATTTATGTAAAAATGAAAATAAAATGAATTGATTTGAAAATGGGGCTTTAAATTGTTTTTTGTTATTTTACTCTTTCCGTACGAACTTTGTTGTAGAACCCCTTATTTACGTGTGGTAATAAAAATTCATTTAGACAGAATTAAGCACATTTAAAATTACGTGAACCTTAGCTACCCTCTCATGCTGATAAATTCATATTAACTGATTAAGAACATTTAGTTGAAAATTGTATAAATTAAATTTCGGCCTTGGCACACATTTTCTAAATGCAGTGGTTTGTTAAATAATTACTGAATTCTTTCCCGGCGTTAGCTATGGAACACAAGACTGTCTCTGTTAGCAGAAAATGGTTAAATATTGCCAAGCCGACCTGAACGTTTAATTATCATTGACAAAACACACTTCACTATACATTTAAGTTATTTGCTTTAGAAATTGAAAGAACCAACAGATTAACAACTTCAACGTTAATTATCCGCCCATGAATGCACAAATGTAAAACCAGTAATAAATTCCGTCAGCCTCAGGATCGCTGTAAAAGAAAAATACTTCGTAGTTCACTGCTAATTTTATCTGCTCCCGATTTACGGGTTTGGTTAATTTTTTTAGCGGAACAATTTTTTAAATGTGCCGCCACTGCAAATTGTTCGGTTGCGGCACAGCCCAGCAACACCAACGATAATTGCTAAAAATGCTGAAAATTCTTTAAAGATATATTATAGATGACATGGGCAAGCTAATTTACATTAGTAATACACAATTTTGATAAATTATAATGTATTTAGACCACCACAATAATTAAACTTACATTACTTTGTAATTTCTCCTCTAATGGCGGCTAAAGATAGATACAGACAAAAGAAGTCTACTCATTCATAAAATGCTACGTCACAGGTTCCTCTCTCTCTCAGCTCTCGAGGAAGATGACAAAGAATGCACATTATGTATCCCTATTTATACTATTGCTGCTTGTTAATTTCTCTTTGTAATGTTACAACATTATTTTCCTCTGTAGCTGTATTTTACATTTTTTTTTATCGCAGATATTAACATATTTCATAATTACATTATGAGTATTGAAATATTACAATCATAAATACATCGAAGATATTATTACAGAAAATATTACAATAATAACGAATATTCTTTATACAAAATTAAATAATATTTTTTTGTTAAACAATTACAGTACATACGATTTGCTTCATAGGCGTACATAGTACAATTAAATGTCATTTCATTTTATTAATAGTGTGTGTGCTGCCAGGGAACATTACACAATGCATCAACATTACAAACCTCACCTCTGTCAAAGTTATGGTGCACCTACCTCCTTCTCTGTGTTTTCTGTGGACTTTCTACATTGCCGACATCGATGAACCAATTCTCGCTATGGATTTGTTGTCCCATTACAAACTCTGTCTGTACACAGTTCACGGCTCAGTGCTACGCCATCCCACTAACACTCAGATACGGTGCTCCCGCCCTTATGTTCCACGTTCTGTTTCTCTCCCGACATGAGAATTGGTACGTGAGTGCTCCACCCTCGAGGGCGACATTGTGACCTGCATCACCAACCAACGGTCAGAATACAACTCAGCGGCACAACTCCGCTGGGAAAACGACGAGCTGAAACAACAAGTAGCACACACTTACAACGAGCTATTCGTGTGTCGTACCTTGCTGCTGAAACTGCATTCCACAGTACCGGCACCTAATCGTGTTTCTCCAGTGGACAACAGCTCATACACTCATCAGGTTAGTCTAAAAACATTAATTGCTTGTGACAATTTCCGACTGGTAGACTCCGCATTCCCGATGCGCTCACCATGTTCGCTGCCATATGTGTCAGACAGTGCTTCTAATAACAGTTGCACGCACGATACAACCACGCCCACCATGCGGGCAGCCGCTACACATGTTGATAAACATTCCCCCTGTCTCATGCACCAGCCACATGACTCAGTGGCCGTCGCTGTTCCATGCGCGATGCCAATCCCACTCTCGCCCCCAGATACCAAGTACAAGGTTGACAGCATACAGTCGGCGTGCATTCCGACCCGCTCCGTGCTGTGTGTACAGCCACCCTCTCCAAACAAGCACCCGATGTGCTCATGTACTAGACATGTGACTTTTGTGCTGCTTTTTCCCACTTGTACTAACAGCTATGCCTCGTCGCGCCCTACCCACACAAAAACTTTGCATCAGGACATTGATCAGTCTCATGTGCAGTTCCCAGTTTCTTCTGTCACTGACAGAATGACACACAAGATAGTTACCATTGTTGGCCCTCCTATAACGCACAAGGTTAGACACCTTAACCCTATTAAGTTGCGCGCAGCCCGGCAGCAAATTAACAAACTTTTGGAGGCAGGTATCCTGTAACCATCAGACAGCAACTGGTCTTCACCGATCCATCTTGTCCTCAAACATGATGTTTCTTTCCAAATGTGTGGTGACTACAGACATTTAAACACTCGTACTGTCATGGACAATTATCCCGTGCCTAACATAAATGATTTCACGCATATGTTATCGGGTGCTACAATCTGCAGTGGTATTGACTGAAAACGTGCCTACCATCAGATTCCCGTAGCGCTGGATGACATCCCTGAAACAGCTATTGTCACACCACTTGGTTTGTTCCAATGTGACTTCATGCCATTCGGCTCAAAAACGCGGTGGAAATGTGGCAGTGTTTCATTGACTCCATCTTACAACAGTTCAAGTTTTGCTTCGCGTATCTGGACGACACACTCATTTTCAGCAAGTCAGCTGAGGAACATGAAAATCATTTATCCATGGGCCTCCAGACCTTGAACTCCAACAGCGTCAAGGTCAACAAAGAAAGATTCCAGCTGCGTCAGCCTTCCGTCACCTTCTTGGGTTACACCATCTCCACCGATGGAATACAGCCTCCCAAATTTCATGTGCACACCATCACTTCACCGCCACCCCCAGTACAAAGAACTCTGACATTTCCTGGGCACAATAAATTACTAACATCATCACCTGCCTTCTGCCGCTGCCGTGCAGGCCCCGCTGACACAGTCACTGTTGGGTAAACAGACTTCAGGACTCAAACCCATTCGTTGGACTGCACCTATGCTGGAGGCTTTCGATGCATTAAAAACTTCTTTAGCTCATGCCATGATACTTGTCCACCCCGACCCCTCGGCCGAGTTGTTTATCACTACAGACGCCAGTGACATCGCAGTGGGAGCAGTACTACAGCAACACAAGGCAGACACGGTTTCCCCTCTTCATTTCTTCTCTAAAAAACTATCAACAGCTCAGAAGAAATACTCCGCTTTCGATAGAGAACTCCTTGCGGTCTATGAGGCTGTCAAACACTTCTGCCCCACGGAAGACCCATCCCCTCGGTGCTTCTGTCACTTTGATCTAGTCTCCCAATTCACAATCAATGTTCGCTACATCAAAGGCATGGGCAACATCACCACAGATTTTTTTTTTTTTTTTTTTTTGTGGATCAGTAGTATTTCATGCATCATTGACTTATCCAACCTGGCCTTGTGTTTACTAAAGCTAAATTCCCTGGGATTGTGGATGAGTTGTGGTGCAACTCTTCTACTGGTACCTTACGCCTCTTACTCCCCCCCCCCCCCCCCCCACCTGTGCCGGCAGGCCTTCGACACTCTACATAACCTCACTCACCCTGAAGTCTGCACCACTACATGGCTCGTCTATGAGCGTTTCGTTTGGAAAAATATAAAACAGGACTGTCAGACCTGGGCACGCAGCTGCGTCCCCTGCCAACACAGCAAAATTGGCTGCCACACCGGCTCACCACTGGGCAAGTTCGACATCCCTCCAGGATGATTTTGTCATGTACATATCTATCTTATCAGTCCTCTCCCACTGTTGGAGGGCCACAGATACATTCTATCCACAATTTATCGCATGTCCCACTGTGTGGAGGCAGTCTCCTTACCTAACATCACTGCCGAGATTGTGGGGTTTTATCTCCTCATCGACTGCTAGGTTGAGTTGTCTGACCACGATCACCACCAACCAGGGTTGGCAGTTTGAGTCTTCCCTGTTCACCATTTTATGTAGCATCTGCAGCATAAAGAAAATTCACACCATAAAGCAATAGGTTAGTGGAACAGTGGTACCGCACTCTAAAAATGGCGCTCAAGTGCCACAACTGCCTCTGGTCCGAAGCACTTCCATGGATACTGCTCGGCCACCATTCAGCTTTCGAGCCTGACTTACAGGGAACTATCTCAAAATTCGATTTTGGGGAGAACCCTGTCCTACCAGGGGAACTCATTCAGCCTCAGGTACCTTAAGACTTCCCTCCCCTCCCCGGATTTCATAAGTCGCATGCACACCCACTACAAACATGCATGCCTGCACCCAACTATCAGCCACTCCCCACTGGACTCTTACTTGCCAATCACTCTCAACACTTGCTGAGAGATGATTCAGTCTGACAACCACTACAAACATGCATGCCTGCACCCAACTATCAGCCACTCCCCACTGGACTCTTACTTGCCAATCACTCTCAACACTTGCTGAGAGATGATTCAGTCTGACAACCACTACAAACATGCATGCCTGCACCCAACTATCAGCCACTCCCCACTGGACTCTTACTTGCCAATCACTCTCAACACTTGCTGAGAGATGATTCAGTCTGACAACCTCTGCAACCACCTTATCTCAGCCCCTTTAAAGTCCTCCAGTGAGGCAATACAACTTTCGACATCATCATCAAAGACAGTCTGCAAACTGTCTCGTTACACTGACACAAACCAGCATTCATGGACCCCAACGTCCCTCTGCTGGCTCAGTCTGATTCCCCTAATGACTCTCCTGCCAGTCTCCCTCCCGCCGTGGAGTCCGACAATGTTTCTCCTCAGGCCACCATGCTGTTTTGTTCACCCAACGCCTCCCCATTGCCTTTCGCGGGTTTCTCGGACATGTCACCCTCCAATCCATGTGTGGGTGTCGCTGCTACCTCATCGACTACGGAGACACCCACTCCCATAGTCACCCTGCTCTGCAACGTACCCCCACTCCACATGGATGACATTTCAATCATCACTCTCGATGAGTGAGTTCTCATTCTACTGACAGACACCGCTGCCCCACCACCCAATGACCAGTAAAACATCAGTGTTGTGCATAGCCTCACCCTCCCTCGTGAGTGTGACCCAACGCCAATTCACACCTTCATCTCGCCAGACAACTCGATTAGCATCCAGGCTTGCTACACCTACCCCCTCCCCCCCAACCGCCGTTCAACTCGCCTGCTTTTGGGCTGGCCCTGCCACCGCATTGTCTGTCCTCGCTGGCTCAACGACTTTGAGGTGGACCCGCCTCCCGTCACTCCGCCTCCGCACCCCACCCCTGTTGGGGTGGAGGTCCCGGTCATGTGTCTACCAGCTCGTACAACCACCAACAGCATCGATGCCCACGTGGTCTTCCCTCAAGACTCACATGCGGTACTCTGTACTGCCGAGGAGGGGACAGGGGCCTGTGTGGTGTCGATAGGTCATTTTGACCATAGACAACATTAATCTTCGGGACTCAGGTCGCTCTTCTGAGCCCCCGTGTTAATTCAGTCTGTTCTTATACCTTGTACTGTGTGCACATGTATGATAATTGTCGAAATATATGTACGTGCAGATTTTGGTGGGGACAGTTTATTCCGTATACTGCTGTTCCCATAGGTGCATATAGACGCATTGCCAATTTGTAACTATGTCTGAATGGAAAGAATTTTGATGTAGTTCGTAAGTTCATTATTGAGATTTGAATGTTTTCGTTACTGCAGTTACTCATCTGAGGCAAACTGGGCATTAACTTTTTTTCATTTTATGTATATAATGTAAGCAATATTGTATTTATTTTTTGCGCCTGCAGCAGCAGAAAAGTTGGAATTAAAAGTGATAATTAGTTAAGCAACAAGATATGTGTGTAAAGCTAAATAAAATATTTCACAGCTAGTGATGCTTTACTGTGGATAGTATCAGCAGTATTTTAGATTTAAATATTGATGATGGAGATTAGAGATGAATATGGTATTTCTTACACGGGAAGCCAGCATTGCTGCACACTATACAGGTATTCACAGTATTGTAGTAGGGTATCATATGCATAATAATTGATGGAAAGTATTTCAGTGAAGTGTAAGGTACACAAAGCTATATAATACATTTGTGATAAAAGAATTTAAATCCTCTGGAGAGTCCGCTACCTTTGCAGTTTAGGCAGAGTGATGACTGCCAGGTTCTGAGTTAATTGCTTCATTACTTCTTATTTAGCTTTCCAGGGAGCAGTTTCTTCCTCTTCAGCTATTCTGTTATGTGTAATTTACATTCCTTTCTTACTGTCTTATCTTATGAAATAAGAGAAACAGGGGAAGCCTTTTGTTTGACTCATAAAGAGCATATATTATTAAATAATGATTACTTTAAAGGGTGTGACACCGAACATCTTAAATTTATTTTTGTAAATTAAACCAAAATCTCTCAAGGGATTGACAAGGACTGTTTTGATACATTGCAAGTGGTGTTACTGAATATGACAAAGCAAACTATATATTTTTATCCACCACACTTTTTTTTTTTTTAATTTTTCACTGCTTATGTGCTCTCCATGGGATCACTTTGAACATGGAAACATTTACCTATTCTGTGGAAGTCACACCATTTAATGTTCAATGCCACCCCTATCATATGAAAGAGTATGGTATTTTGTATATAAATATAGTTTTGAAAGTAACTTATTAACAATACCTGACTATTATTTAGAAGTTTCCTGTAACCCACACAATATGAAGGGGACAGGTGGGTATTTTGTGTCTGCTTTTGATAATATTGCAATCCAGCCAGTTTCTTCATATTTAAAAATTTTGAAAAAATGTGTATTGTTTTTAATGGAGTCTTCTACCATACTCCACATATGTTTTAAACTTTTTGGTTAAACTTACCCCAAAAATTTAAGTCTCAATAGTAGATGTCACTACTTTCCTCAGTGAAGGCCCCATTCAAATTTCCAAGTCGAGGACCTTAGTTACACATCTACATCTCTTTAAAAAGTATGTTGAGAGCAAAAATCAACAACAGTGGACAAAATTAACATTTTTATACATATTTTGTGGTGGCCATAAGGTCGGTAGTACATGTTATTGAAGATGCACTGATAGTGCTAAGAGTGTGTTAAAAGGTATTATAATGTTCTGGACCCTGAATACTCATCTGTGCCTCTTTAAAAAAATATGTTGTCCGTAAAATTCTACTACAATTTAAGAATTTTTTTCTTTAGATTTTTTATGGTTGGGCTCAAAGTAACTCTCTACCCTCCCCAATCGTAATGCACAACATGGAAAATGCCTCCGTATTGCCAGGCTTAATAACCTGAAACTATTAATATGATTATGAGTTTATTTTTCTAGTAATGGCAAAAGGTGTTAACCTACTTATAAAATGGGAAAATTATTCGAAATAGACCTTTTTGAAACAATCTGCAATGCTTTAATCAAACTAATTGAATTACATATCACATTTTAAAGAAACAAAATCAAACAATGGAACTCCAAGTTGGAATATCAACAATGTAGGAAAAGATAGATTGCTACTTACCATAAAGATGACACGTTAAGTTGCAGGCAGGCACAAGTAAAAGACACTTACACATAAGCTTTAGGCCACAGCCTTCATCAGAACAAGAAAGTGAAACACACACCATTCATTCACACAGCAAGCACTCCTCATGCATACCTGAACACCAACTATGACACCTCGGACCAGAACGCAACTTTCACATGGATGGAAGCAGCAATTTGCAGGGTGTGGGGATGGGGAAGCGATAGTGGTGTATGGGTGGGGGGGAGAGAAGAGTGCTGTCTGGCAGAGTGTGCAGAGACAAGACTGCCAACAGGCACAGTATCATGAGGTTGTGGGGCAGGGAGGTGGAGAAAATGGGGTGCAAAAGGAGAGGAGTGTGGAAAAATGTGTGAATGCATTGGCAGAGGACCACAAAGAAAGAAAGTGAGAGGTGAGAGTGAGGAGGAGGTGATAAGATAGAAGGGGTGGAAACTCTTGGGTGGAGGGTGTATGTTATCATAGGTTGAGGTAGGGATAATTATGGGAGCAGAAAATGTGTTTTAAGGCTAACTCCCATCCTCACAGTTCAGAGAAGCTGGTGGTGGACGGGAGGATCCAGATGACTCAGATAGTGAAAAAGCCATTGAAATCAAGCACGGTATGTTCAGCTGAATATTGTGCCACAGGACAGTCTTACTTTGCTCTGGGCCACAGTTTCGCAGTGGTTGTTCATCCTGGCGGACAGCTAATTGTCAGTCATACCAATATCAAAAGTTGTGCAATGATTACAGCAAAACTCATAAATGACATGGCTGCTTTCACAGGTGGTCAGTACCTGATGATGCAGGATAAACCTGTGACAGAACTGGAATAGGAAGTGCTGGATGGATGGATTGGGCAGGTCTTGCATCTGGATCTTCTTGAGGGATATGGTCTCTGTGGAAGGGGGTTGGGATTGGGGGTGGCATAGGGATAGACTAGGATATTGTGGAGGTTGGGTGTGTGATGGAACACCACTGTAGGAGGAGTGAAATGGGTCCTGGATAGGATGTCCCTCATGTCAGAGCACGATGCTAGGTAATCAAAGCCCTGGCGAAGGATGAGTTTCACTTGTTCCAGTCCGGGGTGTTACTGGGTAATGAAGGGGACACTCCTATGTGGCTGTTCTTTGGGATGGTGGGAGGATTGGGGATGTGAGAGTAAATGGCATGGGAAGTCTGTTTGCAGACTAGAGCTGGGGGATAGTGCCTGTCCGTGAAGGCTTTGGTGGGACCCTCACCATAATGGACAAGGGAGTTCTTGTTATTGCAGATTTACTGTCCCCGGGTGGCTAGGCTGAATGGGAGGGATTTTTTGGTGTGAAAGGGATGACAGCTGTCAAAATGCAGATATTGTTGGTGGCTGATGGGTTTTATGTGGACAGAGGTGTGAATGGAGCCGTCAGAGAGGAGGAGGTCAACATCAAGGAAGATGGCACGCTTTGTTAGGCAGACCAGGTGAAGCAGATGGGAGGGAAGCTATTGAGGTTGAGAAGGATTGAAGACCAGGTGTCTTGGCCCTGAGTCCAGATTATGAAGACGTCATCAATTAACCTGAACCAGACTAGGGGTTTAATGTCCTCGAAGGCTAGGAAGGCCTCCTCTAGATGGCCTATAAACAGGTTGGCACAGGAGCAGGCCATGCAGGTGTCCATGGCTACACAGTGTATCTGTTTGTATACCTTCCCTTTAAAGAAGAAGTAGTTATGAGTTAGGATAAAATTAGTATGAGGAATGAGGTAGTGGTCTGGAGCCTAAACGATACTGGCAAAGGTAGTGATCAATAGCAGTAAGACCATGACCATGAGGGATGCTTGTGTATTGGGAGATGGCATCAACATCATGAGTAGGGATCCAGGAGATAAAGGAGTGGCGATGGTGGGTGATGCTGGTGGAGAGTCAATGATCCCTTCCCCTTCCCCACCCCCTCCAGATTTCTGCTTCCATTCCATATGAAAGTTGCATTCTGATCCAAGTTGCCGGAAGGCATGAGATGTGCTTGCTTGTGCGATTGAATGGTGTGATTTTCTTCCCTGTTCTGATGAAGGCTGTGACAAAAAGATTATGTGTAAGTGTCTTTTGATTGTGCCTGACTGAAAATTAATGTGTCATCTTTACAGTAAGTGCCATTCTGTCTTTTCCAACATTTTAAAGATATACATTTGTAAACACTCTACAGAAAGTGAAGTCACTGGGAATTAGTGTTCATTCTAGATGTCAGAGCAATTAAATATAATCCCAAATGAAGCCTTCCTTACCATCTACCTTGGATTCAAGCATAATCTTACAAACATCATTTTTCACTTAACCGGATGCATCAGGAGCATTCACCTGTAAAATAAACTTCATTTGTATCCAGCCTGGAATTCCATATCATCAGAAATGTTATTTCATCATTACTAATCAGTTTTCCAACATAATATTTTACACTTTTCTTTGTAGGAAACATCAGTTGAACAGCCTGCCCCGATAGCTGACTGGTCAGCATGACTGATTGCCGTCCTATGGGCCCGGGTTCGATTTCTGGCTGGGTCGGAGATTTTCTCCACTGAGGGACTCGGTGTTGTGTTGTCTTCATCATCATTTCATCCCCATCCAACACACAGGTTGCCCAATGTGGCATCGAATGTAATAAGAGCTGCACCAAGGCGGCCGGACCTGTCCCGTAAGGGGCATCCCGGCCAATGATGCCAAACACTCATTTCCATTTCCATCAGTAGAACATATTTCCCTTGAAGCACACCAGTGTAACTTGCAGCATCTAAAACCTTGTGAGCTTGTCATTCAGCTTCATACTTTTCAAGTACCGTGTACTGTCCATAACTATCCCCTTCTTCATTATCATCACTTCCACTTAGGTTTTTGAGCAGTTTGTCATTATTCAACTCGTCATCACTTGACTCTGAAATTTACGTTTTGTTTCTTCTTTTTATTTCTTCAGAAAGATGGGACAACAGCAGCTGTTTAAGTGGTGACCCTCTCCTTCTGACTTGCAATTGACTCATCTTGACTTGTTGCAACTTGCTCATCTTGACTTGTGGAAGGTTGTGCCCATTCATAGAAATCCTCTACACAAATTCTTTTATCAGCCTGGACTGCTAATTTTGTCCTATAGTCAGATGTCAATTTCTTCCTCTGATTCTATATCATCACCAACATAGATTCATTCAACTTCACTGAAAATTCTTCCAGATCAGTATTGACTTGGCATTCAGGAAGTTTCTTTGGCACTTCATGCTTATTCAGGGGCCGATGCCAGCAGCCCTGAATCCAATTATCAAGTTGGCAGCAGAAGTGGAATCAATTCCATGTGTATTTCAATAGGGAAGGAAACATATCTTTTGATAGATTGCTCTTTCAGAATGAGATATTCACTCTGCAGTGGAATGTGCGCTGATATGAATCTTCCTGGCAGATTAAAACTGTGTGCCAGACCAGACTCAAATTCAGGACCGTTGCCTTTTGCAGGCAAGTGGTCTGCCATCTGAGCTACCCAAGCACAGCTCATGCCCCATCCTCACAGGTTTACTTCCACCAGCACCTTGTCTCCTACCTTCTGAACTTGACAGAAGCTGTCCTTCAATACTTGCAGAACTAGCACTCTTTGAAGAAAGGATATTGTGGAGACACAAGTTTGCCACAGCCTGGGGGATGTTTCCAGAATGAGATTTTCACTCTCAGCGGAGTTTTGAAGGTAAGAGATGAGGTACTGGCAGAAGTAAAGGTGTGAGGACAGGCCATGAGTTGTGCTTGGGTAGCTCAGATGTAGAACACTTGCCTGCGATATTCAAAGGTCCCGAGTTTGAGTCTCAGTCCGGCACACAGTTTTAAGCTGCCAGGAAGTTTCAGATTGCTGTTTGTCTCACATGCTTCTTTCCATTTTGTAAAATTATTTCTCCATTGGGCCTTTAAACGTCTAAAGAATTCCACATCAAATCAGTGCAGTTAGGTGGCAGGCAGATAAACCTAATATTATTGTCTTAAGCAGCTTGGACAACCTCAGTTTAAAAATGGCTGTACAGATTGTCTCAAACAATCACCTTTGGACCAATCAGTTGTTTAGCATGAGATAATAAATAGTAAAAAACCCATTTTGAAAAGTTCATACATCAAACCACCCACTTTTTGTGTTATTGTAACGGGTTCTGGAGGTCCATTGTGGCACTAGATACTCAGGTACTCCACACATTCTCAGCTTTGTGTGTGATGCAAGCAGCAGCAAAACACCAGAAGCTGTACCATAAAACATGACTGAATATCCAGTTTTGGAATGTGCCATTACCCTCTCAAGATATTTGCAGTCACATTTGATCAAAACATTCTTGCTCTGTGGATCATCAGAGAGGTTTGACTCATCAAAGATTGAAATACTAGGTTTTTCAGTGCTCTGTCAAAAACCTTGATGCATAATCATATCTTCCATTTCATCTTCATCTACGTCCTCTTCCATTTCCATAACATTGCCCTAAAGTACATCCCCCTTGTATAGACCCCCCATACACTCCTTCCACCTTCCTGCTTTCCCTTTTTTGCTTAGGATTGGCTTTCCATCTAGGCTCTTTATATTCATACAGGTGGTTCTCTTTTCACCAAAGGTCTCTTTAATTTTCCTGTAGGTAACATCTATCCTACCCCTCGTGACATATGCTCCTGAATCCTTACATTTGTCCTCTAGCCACACGCTTCTCTCCATTTTGTAAAAGTATTTCTCCATTGAGCCTTTAAACGTCTAAAGAATTCCACATCAAATCAGTGAGATGTTTGTATTCCTTTTCACCTACTTCATTTACTGCATTTTTATATTTTCTCCTTTCATCAGTTAAATTCAGTATCTCTTCTATTACCCAAGGATTTCTACTAGCCCTCTGCTGCCTTCACTATTTCATCTCTCAAAGTACCTATTCTTCTTCTATCATATTTATTTCCCCTGTTCTTTTCAATCATGCTCTAATGCTCTGTCTGAAACTCTCTACGGGCTGTGGTTCTTTCAGTTTATCCAGATTCCATCTCTTTAAATTCCTACCTTTTTGCAGTTTCTTCAGCTTTAATCTACAGTTCATAACCAATAGATTGTGGTCAGAATCCACATCTGCTCCTGGAAATGTCTTACAATTTAAAACCTGGTTCCTAAATCTCTGTCTTACCATTGTACAACCTATCTGAAACCTTGCAGTGTCTCCAGGCCTCTTCCACATATACAACCTTCTTTGATGATTCTTAAACCAAGTGTTAGCCGTGATTAACTTATGCTCTGTGCAAAATTCTATCAGGCAGCTTCCTCTTGCATTTCTTACCCCCAGTCCACATTCACCTACTACTTTTCCTTCTCTTCCTTTCCCTACTATCGAATTCCAATCCCCCATGACTATTAAATTTTCGTCTCCCGTAACTACCCAAATAATTTCTTTTATCGCATCATAGATTTCTTCAGTCTCTTCATCATCTGTGGAACTAGTTGGCATATAAAGTTGTACTACTGTGATAGGCGTGGGCTTTGTGTCTATCTTGGCTCCTATAATGCATTTACTATGTTGTTCACAGTAGCTTATCTGCACTTCTATTTTTTTATTCATTATTAAACCTACTCTTGCATTACCCCTATTTGATTTTGTATCTTGTTCCTCCTGCCACTGAACTTCACTAATTCCCTCTATATCTAGTTTTAACCTATACATTTCCCTTTTTAAATTTTCTAACCTACCTGTCCAATTAAGGGATCTGACATTCCACACCCCGATCTGTAGGACATCAGTTTTCTTTCTTCTGATGATATCCTCCTGAGTAGTCCCCGCCTGAAGATCTGAATGGGGGACTATTTTACCTCCAGAGTGTTTTTTAGAATTTCACTCAAGGGAGGGCCTGGTTTCATTATTCCACTAACCTTAAACATAGTTTGCATGTTACACATGATACCATCTAAGCCCTTTCCATGACTCTGTGAGAGCAAGTAATACCTTCTTTGTTCTTCTTACTTGCAGTTGTCATGTTCTCATGATATGTATGTTCCCTGCAAGTTATAGTAGCGGTATTTCCTTGCTTGTTATTACAAGAATTTTTACTTGACTGGTTTTTAATCTCTGCAATTGGTGAAAGTACTTTGTTTCTTTCGCTATTTTCACATCTTCTAGACTCATCACAAATTAAGAGTTCAAATTTATTTGCTACTGGGAGACTGAAGTTGTTCTCGTTATGGTTAACATGATTGAACTTTTTAGGCCATATGAAGTTATCATATATCACAATAACTACAGTGCACATTTCCACAGTCACAAGTCATGTTTCTTTCTTCTAAAGTATTTAAACATTGTCGGTGGATCCATTTTTGTGACCATGGGCATAATTTAACACCATTTCTCACCTTCTTACTACATTTTACACACACAGGATTTAAAAACTCGTAATTTTCCGCAGATCAGTTGATTAGTATGTCTATATGTGGTGCCACCATCAATAATAAACATTTCTTAAGTGTTGTAGAGGAAATAGGATCCAGCTATTCATTATAAAATGAAAGGCAGTATATGGAAGAGGCAGTACCTATGCAATTTGATAAAATTGAAATTCAACCCACCTCTCCTACTGAAATCAGGAAAATAATAAATTCGCTCACAGTAAAAGCTCACATGGAATTGACGGCATTTCCAACAGAGTACTAAAAGCTTGTACCCAACAAATAAGTAGGATTCTCAGCCACATATGTAGTTGCTCACTGAAACAGGGCATTTTTCCAGATAGACTGAAATACGCTATTGTTAAACCATTGCAGAAAAAAGGGGATAGATGTAATGCTAACAACTACTGCCCAATCTCACTTCTGACAGCTTTATCCAGAATTCTTGAAAAAGTTGTTTATTCAAGAGTAGCATCACATATTTGTAATGAAGTACTAAATGCATTAAATAACCGAACATCACACATTGGGATACTTTGTGATCTCTCAAAGGCTTTTCATTGTGTGAATCATGACATTCTTCTAGATAAGCTTAAGTATTGTGGTATGAGTGGGACAGTGCACAAATGGTTTAATTCATACTTAACTGGAAGAATGCAGAAGGTTTAAATTAGCAGTACAGATAGTCTGCAAAAACCAGTAGTCCTCTAACTGGGGCGGTATCAAGAATGTTGTCCCACAGGTTTCAATCTTGTGTCCCTTATTGTTCTCAATATATATGAACGACTTGCCTCTCTATATTCATGAAGATGCAAAGCTAGTTCTTTTTGCTGATGATACAAGTATAGCAATCACATCCAATAAGCATGAATCAGCTGAGGAAATTGCAAATAATGTCTTTCAGAAAATTATAAAGTGGATCTCTGCAAATGGACTCTCACTAAATTTTGAGAAAACACTGTTTATACAATTCTGTACAGTAAATGGCATAACACCATTGATAAATAAAGACTATGAACAGAAGTCTGTTGCTAAGGCAGAATATTCAAATTTTCTGGGTATGGTCATTGATGAGAAATTGAACTGGAAGAAACACATTGATGATCTGCCGAATGGTTAGGTTCAGCTACTTATGGTGTTAGGGTTATTGCAAAGTCTGGTGATAAACATATCAGGAAATTAGCCTACTATGCCTATTTTCATTCATCGCTTTCAAACGCTTCTTATTTTGGGGCAATTGATCATTAAGAGAGAAAGTATTCATCGCACAAAAGCGTGTAATCAGAATAATAGCTGGAGCCTACCCAAGATCACCTTGCAAACATTTCTTTAAGGAACTCAGGATATTCACAGTACCTTCGCAATACATGTATTCACTTATGAAATTTCTGATTTCTAACCCATTCCAATTCAAAAATAACAACAAAGTGAATAACTACAACACTAGGAATAAGGATGATCTTCACTATTCTGGATTAAATCTCACTTTGGCACAGAGAGGGGTGAATTATGCTGTCACAAAATCTTTGGTCATTTGCCAAATAGTATTAAAAGTCTGACAGATAGCAAACCAACATTTAAAATCAAATTAAAAGAATTTCTGAATGACAACTCCTTCTATTCAATAGTTGAATTCTTAGATATGAAGTAGTAACTGTAAAAAAATTAATTAATTAATTATTTTTGTGTAAAGAAAACTTATGTTAAAGTGACATGTTCCACATCATTACAAAATGTTGTATTCATGATCTATGGAACAAGGATTAATGTATGTAGTTTTATGCTTGAATCTTAAGATGTGTGTACCTGAAATCCTGGGGCCTGAAAAATGTTGTCTGACAATGAAGCCAACATAGTTGTTAGCCACCAGCATTTCGTACCAAGAGTTGTATAAACTCATGGTAGTGACTACCCGTAGCTCTATGCTACTACAATGCCCAAGCACTGACAGCTGGCTAAATGGGAATTCCTCAGAGTTCCAGGTAAACATTAAACTGAGATGTCTAGAACCTTTTCAGCAAACTCAGTGGAGAGTGGGCCATATGATATGAGGGCCACCAGGGAAGCAGTTTACACCACACTCCCCCCTCCCAGTTTGAGAGGACAACACATCCAGTGACGCTCACTGTCCACAGTCCATTGACTGTAAATAAAAGTGTCAGGGCAGGGGTTGGGGAAAGGAAAGCATGCCAGGTAGGACCAGTATTAGTGTAATGTATGGTTTTTGGTGACAGCCAATGTGGCTTACTGAATCTAATATTAGTAGAGTGAAAGGAGAAAAGTATGCAAGACAAATGAAGAAAATGGCTCTAAGAAAAAGTGCCATGGAATTATTCTTTTAAGGCCCTTCGGGATGACACAGTCATCCCAAGTTCTGATAGTAGGCTTGCAAAAACAAACTACTCACTGAAAAACAAATTTGTTTCATATAATGGTATTATATTAGAAATAAAAATTGTATCTAAGGTCTGTGGATAAATCCACACAATAGCAACCGAATTTCTAAGATATAACTAGATTAGTTGATAAGAATGATTTTATTGTCATATTGAGAAATTGAGAATATTGTTTTAAATACTTTCAGAGTTGATATGAGTTTTCAGAGAATGTCTGCAATCTTTCTTCATAATTTTATTCTATTATTGTTACCGATATTGATTACCCCAGAATCAAAAGTGCCCTTATTGTAGCACAAAAAAATGTGAATATGTCCTGGGCAGAGTTAGGGATGTAAAAGAAGGGAACTAGCTTTTCAATTTATCTACCAACTTCAGATATTTAAATGAAAACTTTTTAACTGGTTAGCATTAGCACTCATGTCATGTAATTTAATGTATCATGTCAAGTAAAATAGCATGATAAATGATTTCATGTTGTATAACAAAACACATGCGATCATGTCATCCAACATGGCATTTGTCATGTTGTGTACTATTACACAAAGTGTCATTAAAGTTTAGGATGCATACATCCTCTCTCCACGATACTTCCTACTATAGATGCACCCCCCTTCTCAAATACTTCCTATAGCAAATGTGTCCTACTCTCTATAAGCACATAAATTTGTGTCAGTATATCCTTACACCCCTCACCACACATGTAACAGGAGTGGGCCTAAGAGAGCTCAGTGTGACGGAGAACTGGGGTTAACTCAGAAAAAGGCATGAATATGTCAAGATGTTTTGATTTAAATCTCTTTGAAGCTGCCACATCAGTCAAAAAGCTAGTTTCTCTTGTTTACACCCCTAAAACCAGGTGACGACTGATCTGGTATAGGTTTCTTTATTGTCTTTCAAACCATGTTGCTTACATCATGGCAAGAGATAAAGCTTTCACATAACAACAAGATGTCCATTAACTGCATGTATTTGTCAACCTTCCTACAAAATTTGAACTGATTTGCACAAGTTTGAAACACAGAAGGGACTTTCATTAAAAAAAAAAAAACCTCATGAAAAATTTTTTTGTATGTAAAATCAGAATGAAGCAGATTTTTGAAAGTGAGTTTTCAATTTTTTCTTAAGAATGCATTTCTTATTTATGTGATTTGCTTTAAACTTCTTCCATGCATTCAATTTATGTAATAATGAATTTTATGTATTACATTTAGCTTGACTTTAAACCATCATATCTCAACAACAAATAAAGATTATTGGATGAAAAAAAAAATTGTTTTGACTTTATCCATTTATCTACCTTCATGCAAAGTTAGAACCAATTCACACAATTTAAAGTACAGAAGTAGTGGACTTCAAAGCCCTCCAAAAAAATGTGTTTTCTTACATGTGAAATCCAAACAAAGCATGATTTTCAAATAATTAAAACTTGTCTTGGTCCTATTTTTGGTACACTGTAAGACCAATTTTGAACCATCATTTGCCCTCCACTACAGAGTTATTTAAGAGTAACTGTTTTTGCGCATAAAATCTGAACAAAGGTACTGTTTTTGCACATAGAATCTGAACGGTGCATGTACAAATGGTGCCATTAGCTGAGCATTAATTTCAGGCCAATCAAAATCTCTTGCAAAAGGAATTAATCAATTTGCACAATTTGCCTGGCTGCCAGCTCTGGTCTGTCATTCAAACCCTGCTTAAAATACTGTAAGAAAGCTACAATAAGATGGATGTTTGAAAGGCTATACAAATGGCCACTGGTCAGGGCTGCACCAAAAACTTTTTACTCATGTTCATAGCTCAAATAGGAACTAAGCATCAAGACCCCCAAAACCATGGTTCCGTACATGGCCTTTCAGACATATTTGTTACAGCATTTCCACACTGTAATCAAGGATTCTGTACCCGTAATAAGATCTGTCTGTCCATTCAGAATTCCTTGTGCCGGCATGGTAAAGGTGAGACTTTTCTCTAACTTACCGCATGGTGTGCAGGAGAAATGATTGCAATTTTGGCCATTTTTCTGACAAAGAAAGAGTGATTAAATAAAATATAATTTACATTTTCATTCACAGATTTGGACTGTCCATAAAATCATGAATCGATTGACATAAGTCACTGGTTGATCTGAAGTAGGTTGCTGTTGTCACTAACATGGATGTTGCCACCATTTTAATGTCTTTTCTTGGTAGCAGCCATGGACTGCACAGCTCATATTTGTGCAGCTCTGATCAGTAATAGAGCCACAAGTATTTTGGCTGTGAGTTCATAGTGATGCAATGATTATTGTCCTGATCAGTAGGCCGTATAAAGTTAATCATGCTTTCACTACAGGTAATTTGTGCTGCCCCCACCTAGACTTAAGTTATCTCAATTCTATTGTTTATTAATTATTTTACTTGAACTCTCAGTGCTCTCTCTCTCTCTCTCTCTCTCTCTCTCTCTCTAAATGGGAACTGGGTAAGTTATTCAGATGTTCATTTATGTTTCAGTTATTTGTTTTACTTGCTTTGACCAGCAGGCACATTTTTTTCATGTCAGGTTTGATTTAATTATTGGTGGAGTAATTGCTTTTATATTGTAACATGCTTCCTTGCATTTCATTGTGTTTCTGGAAAAATATGTATTTAAATTTTTACCATATCAGTTTGTCTTCCGATCCCAGCTAACTGGGAATCAGAGGACAGATAATTTCATAATGCATCAGTCTTCTTGCTACGTGCAATTAGCAAAAACAACAGTATCTACAATATGAGTGTTATCATGTGTCTACCATATGGTATCCACTAAAGTATATTTTATTAAAAAAATTCTTGAGTGTAAATATTATGAAAAACATTGACTTGTTCCATATTCTGGCAACTCTAATGCTATTGGAATCAACAAAATTTGTAATAAAATACGAAAAATAATAATAAATATAAAAAGCAATAATAAATGTAAATTTAAGGTGGAGAGGGGAAGAAAGAAGAGGAGAGGGGAGGGATCTTTGCTGACAGCTGCTCTGGGACATTACATGGAATCAGCAGCCATAAGTTAAAATGTGTACCAGACTGGGATTAGAACCCAGGATCTTCAGCTTACTAGGCAGGTGCAGTAACCACTGTGCCATCCGGGACACAGTGTTATCACAACTGCATGGACTATCTCAGCTCACCTCAAGGCTGATCCACACTCCCATTGAGCGCCACCTATCCGCAGCCCCTGTCCATTTCCTCCATATTCAATCTTCCGAGATTCCCACACGAGGTTGGACATGTTTGTGCATCTACACTGAAGAAGGTAGATCCATTGCCCAGCTAGGCCTATCAAATTGTATGAATGGTTTATCTGACCATGTTGCTCAAATGCAGACAACATAGCACGCCAAATAGTTGATTCAGATCACAAAGAAAAATACTGTGTAACAGAATCACAAACCCAATCCCCACAGTGCTTAGAAAAAACTTATAGAGCATAAGTACATTTTTAGACAAAGAATGATACCTATGGAGACCACAACAATTATTAACTTAAAAGCATAACAATATTATTTTTATTGTGATGGTGTTGAATAATGTTAAAATCTTGTTTTCATTTAAAAGGACTACCCTTGAGCTACCTTTATTAGTTTTTTCATTAAAAAATATCTTTTAAAATTTAAACATACATCAGTATTCATAAAATCACAGCATATTTCAGTCATATAAGTTGCTCAAGAACCGCTGATTTATATAAAATCAACATTCAAACTGTGGCCTTTCCTGCTGCCATTTGACCCAACTGAAATTAGCACTTGTTCACTGCTAATAGACTGCTAATAGGGAGTGCCTATCAGAATTTTCATCTTGATTACTTCAGTGCCCTTCCAATTTCAGTGAATGGTTGCTCAAAACTACAAATGCCACTGGATAGGCAATAAAACATATAAATTTAGGAAGCTATGTTGTCACACAGGCACAGCTATGTTTTCCACCTCAGAGGATTCACCGCTAACTACAGACACACTTCACTATTTGTACAGATGTTTCAGAAGATTTTGAAAATACTGCTTACAGCAAAGTACTGATAAATTTTTCAGAAAAGAACTTATTAATTGCCTCTTATTTTGGCTTTTGTAGAATGAACCCCTACAAGACTCATCCAATAAAAATTATGTTGGCATAGTCTGAGATGCTGCAGTATGTTCTCACTGTTTGGATCATACAAATGTACTATGCGAACTAAAATGTTTGCATGTATGAAAGCTAATATTCATAATATGAAGTTAATAGTCAGACAGACAAACTACATCATAGGAGGAAAAACGGAGCGAAGTGGCACAGTGGTTAGCACACTGGACTCACAGTCCAGAAGACAGTGGTTCAAATCTACATACGGCCGTCCAGATTTTATGTTTTCTGTGATTTCCCTAAATGCAAATGCAAATATTGGGATGGTTCCTTTGACAGGACATGGCCGATTTCCTTCTCCATCTTTGAAACAATCTGAGCTTGTGCTCCAGCTCTAATGACCGCGATGTTGATGGAATGTTTATTTATTTATTTATTTTATCCATCTTTCAGCACTAACATGCAATCGATGTCGTCAGAAGAGTTACAGCTATTTGTACATTATGTTTTACATACCAAAATATTACATAGTAAAAATATAGCAATGTTGTAAACTATTAGCTTACAACAGCCTCTACACCTAGATCCATACATAACAGTAAGCCATAATTTATCAGCATTAACATGCAATCAATGTTGTCAGAAGTATTATAGCTATTTGTACATTATGTTTCATATAACAAAAATATTACATGAAAAAAAAAGACAGTGTTGTACCCTATTAGCTTGTAGCTAGCTGCCTCTACATCCATAACTATACATAACAGTAAGCCTTACTTTATCAATAAATTAGATCATCTTTACAACTATTCTGAAATTCTTCTACACTGTAGAAAGTATTTTTCTTCATCCACACTTTGGTTTTAGTTTTGAAAATATCCATTGAAACCAATTGAGCCTGTACGGGTAAAGTGTTGAATAATTTTAAGCCTGGTTGTGGGTATATCAATCACATTTGTTTGTCGAGTATTGTGTTGATAAACTGATTTCCTTATAGTGTAGTGGTTTAAGTTTTCTTTTATGTTTAATAGGCAACAATATATGTAAAGAGATGGGACTGTGAGAATTTTTAAGTCCCTAAAATAAGGCCTACATGAGGTCTTGTTGTCAGTGATTCCGTAAAAACGTCTACTTGCTTTCTTCCACCAAGTGAAAATTTTTTTGGCTCCTGGAGAGTTACCCCATACAAGAATGCCATATTGTAGATGGCAATGAAAGAAGGCATAGTATGACTGAAGCAATAAATCTTGTGTAACACATGTGTGTAGTTTGGCTAGTAGGTAGATAACTCGTGATAGCTTTCGACATACATAATCTGTATGTGTGTCCCAAGTTAATTTTGAGTCAATGTGTATTCCTAGTAGTTTAACAGATGATAACTCCATGTTACTGTTTGACAAACTGAAGATTATCTTGACAATCTTTTCTTGATTCATAGATAAGTCATTAGCTTTAAACCAGATATTAGATATTTTGAGACACTCTTCACTTTCCTCCTTCAATATGTTTATATCCTTCCAGAATTAGCTAATGTTGTGTCATCAGCATAGAGGATAGATTTACAGGGTAAGTTATTCGGAAAGTCATTTACAAACAATATAAATAGTAGAGGGCCAAGCACTGAGCCCTGAGGAACACCTCGTTTTATACTTAAAGTCTGTGACTGTTGGTCATTATGCTTTACTATTTGTTTTGTATTGCTGAGGTATGATTCAATTAGTGAGGGTTCCAAGTGTTTGATTCCATAGCAACACAGTTTATCTAATAATAATTTGTGGTTAACTGAGTCGAAAGCCTTACTCAAGTCAATTAGAATGGCTTCAGCAGATAATTCTGACTCAAATGCGCTTAGTACAAAAGAGATAAGGTTTTCAACAGCTTTGACTGTTGATAAGTTTGATCTGAATCCATACTGAGAATCATTTAATATATTATTGTCTGATAGGTGTATGCATATTTGCTGCAGTATGCAATGTTCTATTATTTTTAAGAGAATAGGCACAAGCGAAATTGGTCTATAATTATTGATACAGGACTTGTCACCCTTTTTGTATAATGGTATGACAACTGTTTTTTTTGAGACATTCTGGAAAGTGTCCACTCGAGAGCATCCAGTTTATCAATATGCAAAGAGGATATGTTATGAGATCTACAACTTTTTTAATTATATAGTTTGACAGGCCATACACATCTTCAGATCTAGAGTATCCTAATTTAGAGGTTGCTTTAATTATATCAGTTACTTGTACTTCTCTCCATTTACAAGCTGACACTATGTTTGTAATGTTTTGTTGAAAAATTTCTGCCAGATATGGGGTGAGAAATAGGTGTATGTGTTGAATTGGAATTCTGGTTGCTGTGGGTTGGAAGGCTAAGATTGGCAGAGTTGACAAAAAAGTGATTGAAATCATCAGCAGTGACGTTAGCAGCATTTGTGTTGTCTTTGTAGTTTATATCCACACCTAGCTCTGCTTTTATTACTTTCCATGCAGCCTTACATGTATTGTGTGATTTTTTAATGAAATCACCATTTGCCTTACACTTGGCTATTTTAATTTCAGATCTATATTTTCTTTTCAGGTTTTTGTAAGTTTCTTTATCTACTGCTCCCTTTTTGACCTTATCATGACAAGTAATTACCAATAGTCTCAGTTTTTGTAATTGGGGTGAAAACCACTTCTGTAAAGTTGAGTGGCTAGATTTCCTAACTTTTTTGTTCTTTTGTTTTTTAACCAGTGGACAGCATGTGTGGAAGATTTCAGAAATGATTTTGAGGAATGTGCTGAAGGCTTCATCAACATTTCTGGAGGAATGTATAACAGTATTCCAATCTATAGACTTAAGTTCTTCTCTATACTTGCTAATATTTGTATCTGTAGATACTTCCTTCCTTCCTGCATTGTAGGAGTAAAATCAAAATCCAAATGAGAAATTCATAAAATATGGAGTACTACATTGTTCAGCACTGATCCACTCCACTTCTAGATCTTCATAAAGGCTCTTTCAAAGACTTTAAGGAGCTTTCATTTCAACCAATATGCTGTGGCAAGATATCATATTGTGATGTCTGCAGGACATATTCTCAGAATGATTAGAAGAGCCATTGCCAATGTAGTACTGTATGGTCCCATCATCCTTAGCAGAACCCTCACTGCATATGTTTTTGGGTGAAACTGTGTCATACCAGGCAGAACCAGTGTGCCCAAGCACTTATTGCAAAGCCCACAATGACAATCAGTGTTACATTGTGGTACATTTTAACAGCCTCCAGGAATAAGTTGGCAGTTTTGTGCATGATTTTGGCAGCCTTTAGGCAGATCATACTTACATGAGCTGAGAACTTTCTTCTGTCATCAAGAAAAACTCCGAAATACCTGCATGTGGTGTTTTCTAACTGCCCTTAATCAACATATATGTAGTTTTATTTGTAGCTATTGTTAAATTGTTTCTCCTGCACCATCACTGCATCTTTGAGAGCATGTTGTCTCCACATTCTTCAAGCTTGCATCTGGAACCTCCAGACACCATCACCAAGTTGTTATCTGTGTATGCCACAGCTACATTCACTTCAACTGTTCCACCCAGTAACAGTTCAATTGTTAGGTCTGAAAATATTGTTGGACATATAGAGCTTTGTGGATCTTTTTTATTACCTTATGCCAACCAGCAAGCCATTCGACTGTTTGACCATTACAGTAGTCCATGAAAAGGTATTTTGGTATCCAAACACTTCTTGGGCAGTTGGAAATCACAAGCCATCAGATATTACTGTATGTGCCCGTGATGTCAATCATAATTGCAGGACAATATTTATTTTTTTCCCTGTCTATAATTTGAAGAGACTAATTAATGGTGTCATCTATCGATTTACCTTTGCGGAAGACAATCTGATATATGCAGAGACTCTGGAACTACCTGTGCTCTTGAAGATGTCACTCCTGAACTTTTGGTAATATCTTTATTCAACATATAAATCTATATCTCCTTGGCTGAGCAGGATCTTTATTGAGGCCTTTCTTTATGATAACTGCATGTGCAGATTTCCAGGTCTCTGGTACCCTGCACTGTCTCAACACCTCGTTCAACAGAGTTGTTAATGATGGCATTATGAGTTGAGCTACTTTCTGTATCACTTTTGAACAGAGACCTTCTGGATCTGATGCCTTGCCATGTTCAAGTGTGGCTATTGCTATCACTATTTCTTCCTGAACAAACAGGAGTAGGACAACATCATTACTATATTCAGAACTGATCTGATCACAAAGTACTAACTGATGGTTGTTGCCTGTATTTGCAGAATAATATGGCAAAAGGCTGTTTAGTAAATATGCAGAGAAGTTCCTCCAGCCATTTCTTATTGATTCGTCAGTAATTGCGAAGGGTGGACAGGATGGTGGGAGACTTAATTTTGTCAGTTAAAAGTTTATGAGGCCAGTCCCACAAGTCTTGTTTCAGTTCTTCCATCACAAAGTGCTCCCAGTGATCCTTTTTAGTGTCTCAGACCTTTCTATATGTCTGTTTCAGAGGCCAGTACACATTTAGCCTTCGATCTCTTCCATCCCTCCCTAGTGAGGGCTGGTAATTATTCCTTGTTTTATGGAATTTTCTGCATAACACTGTCAGTTCCCTACTCCAAAGTGTGTTAGGATTAGCTCTATATTGCCTCTTCAAAATGTGATTTTCTTGTTCTCCCTGCAAGAGCTCAGTAAAGACATGAGCCCAGATCTATGTTTTCAGGTAAATGATCTAGGTTGAAAGAAGCTATTTCAGCAATAACTACATGCCAATTAAAATCCCAGCCATCTGCTTCTTTATTGCCTTCAGTATTTCTAGAGCTCACAGTTACTGCTCTGATACTGAAGGTTATGACACTATGGTCTGTAGAGGTCATATGTTGTTTAACCCCCCTGGACATTAGCTGCTCCCCGATTTGCCAGTAAAATGTCTATATTGGTCTCTACACTGCCCCTATTTGCAAATTTGCTAGCCTGACCTTCTTTGTTAATCACAGTGATGTTCATTTCTTAGATAAAGATTTAGCAGCATTACACCTTGTCCATCTGTCACTCTGCTATGCTATTATGTGATAAGCATGACTGTACATTGCTTCAGCTCTTAATTTGTCAAGATATTGATCAATCACATGGGAGAACTGCACATATATGCAAGTAATAATCTACTTGAATTAAGGAGTACATGTCTCTACTGTTACAACAACCTCACTGAATACTTGTGTGACTTTAGTGATTAGGTATCTATGACTGAGAATGGTGTTTGCTGCCTTGGCATATAGTGCCCAACTAATGTGGTCATGTGTGCTGGGAAGTGCAGAAATTTCCTCTTCCCTGTGTATGGTTCCTGGACTGACATGACATTGGCACACAGTTCCTTTATGATCTTTCACAGCTCACTCATTTCCATTGTGCAGTGCATAGTGCTGGTGTGTAGGAATCTAATGCTGCTAAACATGACTTGTGTGGACATAGCAATTAGGTGAAGGTAGGATGGAGTTGAAATAGACTAATCTATGGGCCTTTGCAAAATCTTTGTATGCCTGTTCACAATCAAAGACTTCATTCCAGTGTGAAAAGACTTGCCTAAGTAATTTGTAAAGGCCTGTAATATTTGTAGGGAGATTGTTACACTCAAACAAAATGTGGTATTGAAAAAAAAAAGCTGTGTCTCCTTTTGGGTGTGCAGTGTATGTTGCAAATCTCAAGAATTATTGAAACCTCCCATCTATTTAGCCTGATGCTGCTTTCTGAATCTTCATTTACACACTTCAAAAAAAGTTTTGCAGAATCTTAGTCCCGAGAGTATCAGAACCTGTACAGAAAATTGGAATAGAGATCAACATAAACATCATTTCTGCCCTTTTTTTATTGCTCATGAAAACCACACATTGCATGTTGTGCCACCATGCAGCGAGACCTGCAGAGGTGGTGGTCCAGATTTCTGTACACACCGGTACCTCTAATATCCAGTAGCATGTTCTCTTGCATTGATGCATGCCTGTATTCATTGTGGCATACTATCCACAAGTTCACCAAGGCACTGTTGGTCCATATTGTCCCACTCCTCAATGGCGATTCAGCGTAGATCCCTCAAGTGTTTGGTGAGTCACGTCGTCCATAAACAGCCCTTTTCAATCTATCTCAGGCATGTTTGATAGGGTTCATGTCTGGAGAGCATGCTAGCCACTCTAGTCGAGCAGTGCCATTATCCTAAAAGAAGTCATTCACAAGATGTGCACGATGTGGGAGCGAATTGTTGTTCATGAAGACGAATGCCTCGCCAATATGCTGTTGATATGGTTGCACCATTGGTCGGAGGATGGTATTCACGTATTGTGCAGCCGTTACGGCACTTTCCATGACCACCAGCGGTGTACGTTGGCCCCACATAAAGCCACCCCAAAACAGCAGGGAACCTCCACATTGTACACTCGCTGTATGTTGTGTCTAAGGCGTTGAGCCTGACCGGGCTGCCTCCAAACATGTCTCCAATGATTGTCTGGTTGAAGCCATATGCCATCGTGAAGAGAACGTGATGCCATTTCTGAGCGGGCCATTCGGCATGTTGTTGGGCCCATCTGTACCACACTGCATGGTGTCGTGGTTGCAAAGATGGACCTTGTCATGGATGTTAGGAGTGAAGCTACACATCATGCAGCCTATTGCGCACAGTTTGAGTCGTAACATGACATCCTGTGGCTGCATGAAAAGCATTATTCAACATGATGGCGTTCCTGTCAGGCTTCCTCCGAACCATATTCCATAGGTAGCGGTCATCCGTTGCAGTAGTAGTCCTTGGCCGGCCTGAGTGAGGCTTGTCATTGACAGTTCCTGTATCTCTGTATTTCCTCCATGTCCGAACAACATCACTTTGGTTCACTCTGAGAACCCTGGACACTTCCCTTGTTGAGAGCCCTTCCTGGCACAAAGTAACAATGAGGATGTGATCAAACCTTGGTATTGACCATCTAGGCATGGTTGAACTACAGACAACACAAGCTGTGTACCTCCTTTCTGGTGGAATTACTGGAACTGATGGGCTGTCGGACCCCCTCCATCTAATAGGTGCTGCTCGTGCATGGTTGTTTACATCTTTTGGCAGGTTTAGTGACAACTACGAACAGTCAAAGGGCCTGTGACTTGATACAATATCCACAGTCAATGTCTATCTTCAGGAGTTCTGGGGACCAGGATGATGCAAAACTTTTTTTGATGTGTGTGTTTGGTTCGGGTTTACTGATGTCACACTTGCAGTTTTGTTTGGATGTTGTGTTTGCATCTCTCATTGTGTGGCAAAGGTTCATCTGTTGCAGACCATGATGTATTCTCTATTTGCCTGGAGGTTCTGTTGCTACAAGCCCTGTCACTACCTCACAATACATGTCTCTACGTCATCAGTATCGTGTGCCGCATGAACTCGCAGGCTCCTGTGCACATGCATCTGCTGCCCTTCCCTCCTAAATTCTTATCCCACACACCTGCAGCCTCTTTCCAAGCCCCTAGATGCCCCTCCTCCCGCTTCCTGCCTCTTTCTCCCTCTACCCACCCCACCTAATACAACCTCTCACTTCAGTCCATCTGTTGAAATGCAGTCCCAGCACAATGTATTCAGTTGGCAAATGTAGCTGGAGAGAGGGAGGGATGGAGGGATGGATGGAGGGAGGGAGGGAGGGAGGGAGGGAGGGAGTTCCTATTTTCTCTCAATAATGACTCGTAGTAACGTAACCTGGGGCAGTCCTTCAATTAGGAAGACAGAATTTGTCACACAGACATGTTTAGTATAGATCACTTGTGGTATTCACTCTAGAAACCTTTGAGAGCAGACCGATACTTTCACAGTAAACTTACTACTTTATGACATTTGCTGTCCACTGTCAATACTTCTTTGAAAATATAAAGGCAGGCTGTGAATGAAATACACCATATTTTGCCTAGCTTTAATGTAGCCCCGAAAGTAGTGCAGCATACTGTTATAAAAAGGTTTAACCACTTACCCACTAATGTGTAAAATTAACTTCAACCACATACTAAATGGGTACTTTCTTATCAGTTCCTTTACCTCGATAAAAGGATTCCTGATATGTTTGTGTTTGTGTGGAAATGCTACAGCACTCTGACGTCCAGTTCTACATCTACAACCATACACATCAGATCACTGTGAAATGCATAGATGATAGAACTTCCCATAGTACCACATATAAAGGTTTTTTCTCCTCACTTTCACATATGAAGTATAGAATAATGGCTGGTTAAATGTCTCTGTGCATGATGTAGTTAATCTTTTTTTAGTGGTCCCTATGACAGCAATGTGTAGAAGGCTTTAGTGCATTTCAAAATCACCACCTAATAAGGAACTTCAAAGATTATATGTTAGCTGCCACAGGATACATGACATTTATCTTTAAGTGGCTGCCAGTTTAGGTTTTTCAGCATTTCCATGATGTTCTTCTGGGAGACAAACATACCCGTGAGTATTCATGTCACCCATTTTTATATGACTATGTTTAATATTCTCTGTCTTATTTTGCAGGAGTCCCACCCCCATGAGCAAAACTCCGTATGTGGTGCACAAGTGTTTTGTAAGTCATCTTATTTATAGACTGATTGTATTTTTTCAGTATCCTACAATTGAACTGAAGTCTGCCACTTACCTTACCTACAACTGACACAAAGAAATTGTTCCATTTCATAGCCCCACAACTAGTAACACACATGTACTTGTATGAGTTGATATGTACTGTATTGATATCTGCATTATGTATGGTGCACAATTTTAGCTTTCTAACTATTTAAAGTGAGATGCCAATCTCTGTACCCCTTTGAAGTCTTACCAAGCACTGGATGGAAAGTTGTACAGACAGTTTCAGGTAGTACTTCATTGGAGATATCCGATCATTTGTGGAGAAAAAAAGTACAGCAAGAGCCTCAGCATACCAGTTACTCTTCGACACAAGATAACATGTTGCATCATCCCTAACAAGAAATCCTAATTTGACTATCAAATTTAATTTGATATTGCTTATGATTTTACTTTCATTTAATAAGCACTTGTGTGGTAACAAGTCACATTATTTTCAGAGGTCAAGAAAAACTGTATCTACTTGACTGCCATGATCCATGGCCTTACAGAATATCATCCGAGTAAAGCAACATTGAGTTTTGCATTACCAAAGTTTTCAGAATATTACATAAGTATTTCTGTTCAAGGTACTTCATAATGTTTGAACTTAGAGTATGTTATAGTATTTTGCGGTATAAACGTCAAATACACTGGAGTGTAATTTTCTGTATCACTTAGCTACTCTTCTGTAGATGGGTGTGACCTGTGCTTTCTTCCAACCACTAAAACTAAACTAAACTCCGTCTGGACAGGCTTTGGAATGCCCAACGGTACCAACCAGCTGCCGTGTCATCCTCAGCCCACAGGCGTCACTGGATGTAGATATGGCGGGGGAGCATGTGGTCAGCACACTGCTCTCATGGCCGTATCTCAGTTTCCGAGACAGGAGCCACTACTTCTCAATCAAGTAGCTCATCAATTTGTCTCACAAGGCCCGAGCGCACCCCACCTGCCAACACTGCTCGGCAGACCGGATGGTCACCCATCCAAGTGCTAGCCCCAGCCCGACAGCACTTAACTTCAGTGATCTGACAGGAACTGGTGTTACCACTGCGGCAAGGCCGTTGGCCTTCTTCCAACCACTAGCCACACATTTTTGTTCAAGAAATCTATGATACATTACAGTTAAAAGAAGTTCTAACTCAGGTCCAAATTTTTTTACTGAATCTGATTGGGATTCCATTGAGTTCTGAGCCTTTTCCCACAATTTTAGCAATTTCAGTTATTTCGAAACACCACTGGCAAACATTTATACCAATCGCATTTGCAGAGGTGTGACGATTAATATGTGGCTCAGTCCTGGACTTTGAAAGATAACATCTGAAATGCATTTCTGATTTTACTTTGCTAGCCTCAATCCTGGTTTCTACGTTATAAATGAGATTCTAGACGCTTGACTTGCGTGCCTCTTACAGCCTTTCCATAAGACTACAATTTCTTCGGGTTTTCTAAGGTCTTCCTACAAGATTCTGCCACAATTGTTGTTGAGGGATTCACATATTGTTCTTTCCACAATAAAATGTGTGGAATTTTCGACGTATTTATAGATCTACTGCGAAGCTTGGTTTAAAACTTAAATCTTTTGCGTATTTATTTCTCGGTGTTAATTATCTTTGACGCCATTGGCGCTAGTAGACGTCCAATTTCACGATTTGGCATTTATGGATCTCGTTAAATATTCTTAGAAAACTAACGCCATTTACTTTTTAAGATGTCATCGTGAACCTAACTTCTATTACTGATACAAAATAAACCAAAAAAGTTACTCTAATACACAAAGTTTGCTTGTACTTCTCATCAGTTACACCAAACTATGAAATGATTTTGCTTTTACTGAACCCTACACACAATGTGTCTTACAATCTCGTATGCAATTTAATGACAAGTAGCAGCTCTGTCACCTCATTTTTCTAAAACGAAACTCCTGGCAGAATTTGGCTAACCTCTGCATGTTTTTCTGTTGTCCATGTCAACTGTGATAATGGATACAAGCAAACTCTCTCTTCTTACTTTTGTCTTACAAAGTGTACGTAACAGATGCGCCTCGTTCTTTAGAAATTCAAATTTTCTTCAGAATTCATTACTCGAAAAGGATGAAGTACCTCGTAATTTGCATTTGTCATTTGTTATCCAGAATGGTATTGGATGTGATAGTCTTTGGTGGTATGACAGTACGCTGAAGTAAGATGTAGTCAACAAAGTTGTATATGCCCCCTCAAGCGACGGGATTATGCGAATGAAATTAGCTAGAATTGTGACTTTTTTTGTAGTGATCTTGAACGTAATAGTGCTATTTTGTATATGGAAATTATTATCGACGCTTGACAGAGGACTTTATGATTTTAATCAAAAAACTGATCTTCCTCCAAAGTCTACCAATATATTTTCGGACGATAGTATTGTCACTTTAGTAATACGAAGATTCGAAAATTTTGACAACGATATTGTTGGAACTGTTGAATCGTTTCTACATCTTTTTCCAAATCTCAAGGTGGTTGTCATTAGCGACGTTCTTCCTTATCCACCCTTCGATTTCCGGCACTTTAATCTCTCATCGAAAGTAAAGTTGCTGGATTTGGAACTAAGATTAACTGACAAATTTGGTGGAAGAAACCCTTTGCTACAAATTGACACAAAGTATGTTCTCTTCGCCCCGGATTCAACGCGCTTCAAAAGTAAGAGGACATTGTCCAGACTTATTCAAGAACTTAAAAGTGGTATCTACAAAGTATCTGCGGCGTCATTCTCGTCAAGGAAACCCGCAGAATGTTTGAAAGTAAGAGTAAATGTGCGGCAGTGGTATATTCACTATGCACCGTCAACAGACAACGTATGTGAAGCAGTTACCGGTAAGCACGTATTGTTGATCGACAGGCAGTTGCTCGAAAATCTGCCAGCACCGTTCTTGCTTCCATTTCCCGAGGCGCTGTACATCCAGTCTTCTGCCAGGAACGTAAAGGCAAGTCCTTACTGCTGTCAAATAGCCGCAAATGTGTCTTTAAACAAAAGATTGTGACAAATGCTCAAGCATAATTGGAAAAAAGTTTAATATTTATTGTACTTGCTTCATAGTAGCTCAAGACCTGAGCTTTGTATGTGTAATTAAATGAGCGAATGAGTTGACGTTTGCAGTGTGGTGAGAAATAGAGCTAGTTATGTTTTTCCATAGCAGTTTTCTTGTTATTATTTATTATATTTTAGTTTGGAATTACCATCTCAGTGGCCAATTACCTACTCTCTGCCTTTACAATCACCTGCCAATAGTAACGCAGGTTTGTAGATAATGCAGTTATCACACACTTTTGTAGATAATGCAGTTATGTGCAGTGAAGTACTATCTGGAATAGCTGCACAAATACTCTGCCTGATCATGACAAGATTTAAATGTAGTGTAGACACTGGCAACTTACTTTAAATATTTAGAAACGTAAAATATCCCCTTCAGAGAATGGTGAAAAGTAGCATCCTATGACTAAAACAGTGAGATGCAGTTGGGATCATTTAACTTGTACAGATATTTGAGTGTAAGTTTGCAGGCGTACGAAATGTAATGGTTTCGTAGTACCAAGCGAAGGTCGAGCAGGTGGCAGGATTTAGTGACATACTGGGAACAGGGAGTCATTATAAAATGAAGCTTGCTTATAAATCGCTTGTGCATTACTACTGGTCATTTTGTGACCACAACCAGATTTTCTGCTTTATCATTCATTTGCTTTACAACTCAACCTGATTGTCACCTTCCAATCTGACACACACTTTGGACTTTGCTACCAATTAGCTTGTCACAGCAACCATGATTTCAGGGGGTGTCCAATACATAACATTAGCTGAACCAACAGGGTGTATTGATCATATACACAGAAGGGTTGGGCGAGATAACAGGTTTGTTTGGCTCTTGAGAGCATCGCAGAAATGCTGAAAAATCTGAACTGGCATACTCTCAAAGATAAATGCCAGTTATTTTATGAAAGCCTACATACAGAGTTTTAAGAGCCAGTATTAAGTGGAGAATATACACACATTTGTCATGGGGACCTCAAGAGAGAGACTAACTGCAGAATGCATTCAGGCAGTCATTTTATCACATTCCTTATGCAATTAGAATGACAACTATCCTCAGTCGTATACCTCACACTGGTAAACAAAATATGTAGATGTAGATTACCCGTACAGCCTGTAAATCATTTCTTGTGATTTTGGCTCCCTATTACTGAACTGTCAAGAATGAGAGAACTTGAGACTGTTATTTTGTCAGTTGTTACTAACTGCAAAGGTCAAACAAACCTGTGTGCAGTAGCATTGTTGGAGCAACTGATGAATGTGTCTTTTGTTCAGCCACTTTGTGGTAGAGTGTATGCTGTAGTTTCTAGTCGATGGTAGGCAGAAGGTGACTTCATCACAGAAAAGATAGTTCACTCCCCAAATTAAGGGTAGATCCTCAGTTTGAAGAACAAACCAAAGGTGTTGTGGATCCACTGAATATGGAAGGTGCAGCCTGCTGTCTCCACAGGGCTACTCTCCACTTGGTATTCTGTAAGGGGATGCATCTCGTTTTCAATCCTCCGTTATATTAGCATCTAAGTATCTGTGCTCAGGTTCTGTGGTGACAAGCAGCTTCTTACAACACAGTCTTTAGCAATACTGCAGGACTCTGTTATAGGGAATAATTTCTCCATCCTAATGGCCCACTTAATTTTGTGAGAAATATTGAATCTGTCAATACCACTCCCCTGCTTTGACCCGTGACAGCATTTAAATGGCGGATGTGTACCATTCATCAAAATCCAACAATGGAAAATCCAGGATGAAATGTAACAATATTAGAGAAGGAAAGTTGCTACTCACCATATAGCAGAGATGCTGAGTCGCGATAGTTACAACAAAGATTCACACAATTACAGCTTTTGGCCATTAAGGTCTTTGTCAGCAATAGGCAAACGTGTACACACGCACACACACGCACACGCGCGCGCACACACGCACACATGCGCACACACACACACACACACACACACACACACACACACACGTGACTTGCACCCATGTCTGCAGTCTCAGGTAACTGAAACCGCACCGCGAGCAGCAGCACTAGTGCATCATGGGAGTGATGGCTGGGTGGGGGTAAGGAGGAGGCTGGGGCAGGGAGGGGGAGGGATAGTATGGTGGGGGTGATGGACAATGAAGTGCTGCAGTTTAGATGAAGGGCACGAGAGAGGGTGGGGAGGGGGCGGAGTATAAGTAGTGGAAAGGAGAGAAATAAAAATAAATTAAAAGACTGGCAGTGAAATTCTGGCTGTGTAGTGCTGGAATGGGTACAGGGAGGGGGCTGGATGAGTGAGGACAGTGACTAACAAAGGTTGAGGCCAGGAGGGTAACGGGAACGTAGGATATATTGCAGGGAAAGTTCCCATCTGCACAATTCCGGAAAGCTGGTGTTGTTGGGAAGGATCCATATGACACAGGCTGTGAAGCAGTCATTGAGATGACGGATATAATTTTTGGCAGTGTATTCAGCAACAGGGTGGTCCACTTGTTTCTTGGCCACAGTTTGTCGGGGGACATTCATGCGGACAGACAGCTTGTTGGTTGTCATGCCTACATAAAATGCAGCTCAGTGGTTACAGCTTAGCTTTTAAATCGCATGACAGGTTTTACAGGTAGCCCTGCCGTTGGTGGGATAGGTGATGTCAGTGACCAGACTGGAGTAGGTGGTGGTAGGAGGATGTATAGGGCAGGTCCTGCATCTAGGTCTATTACAAGGGTATGATCCATGAGGTAAGGGATTGGGAGTAGGGGTTGTGTAAGGATGGACGAGTATATTGTGAAGATTTGCTCGATGGCAGAATACCACTGTAGGAGGGGTGGGAAGGATAGTGGGCAGGACATTTCTCATTTCAGGATATGATGAGAGGTAATCGAAGCCCTGGCAGAGAATGTAATTACATTACAACCAACAAGCTGCCTGTCTGCATGCATGGCCACCGACAAACTATGGGAGGTGGGAAGTTTCCTTGCAATACATCCTACATTCCCGTATCCCTCCTGGCCTCAACTTTCATTAGTCAATGTCGTCATCCATACAGCCCCCTCCCTGTACCAATTCCAGTACTACACAACCGTCATGTCTTTTAATTTCTTTTTATTTATCTCCTTTCCACTACTAACCCCCACACCCATCCCCACCTTCTCTCCTGCCCTCCATCTAAACTGCAGTACTTCACTATCCGCCACCCCCTCCATACTATCCTTCCCCCTCCCTCTTACCCCCATCCAGTCGCCACTCCCATCATGCACTGGTGCTGCTGATCACATCGTGGTTTCAGTTATCTGAGACTGCAGACATGTGTGCAAGTTGCGTTTGTGTGTGTGTTTGTGTGTGTGTCTCTGCGCGTCTGCGCGCGCCTGCATGTGTCTGCATGTGTGTCTATTGCTGACAAAGGCCTTAATGGCCGTAAGCTATAATTCTGTGAATATTTTTGTTGTGCCTATCGCGACTCAGCATCTCCGCTGTATGGTGAGTAGTAACTTTCCTTCTCTAATATTGTTACATTCATCAAAATCCGGTGTATGTTAAATAAGGAGTGTAACAAGACTTATTGGCTCAGTTGAACCTGTTTATGCCAGACATTGACTTATGATGTAGTTTGGCATCTGACGTAACATGTCCTCAGATCTAGAACAAAACCATGACATTATTTATTTCGATTATATTATTTTTTGGACTGTAGATTGTGATGACAGACTGATCATTACAGTAGTTTGGTTGTGAGATGGAAAAGCCAATGAGTATGAAATATTAATTGCTGTGAGGACAATTCAGGTCAGTCGAAACACACAGGCGAGAGTATTAAAATCCTAATGCAAAACTGCTGAAGCATTTTCAACAAAGTGTTAGTTTGAAGTGCTCATGAAAAGCAGTGAAGCTCCCATAATATTAAGTACAGAAAGCTGATTGAAACCTGAAATTAATAGCAGTGACATTTTTGGGGAAGATTTAAGTATGTATTGAAAGGATAGGCAAATGGGAAATGTAGGTGGTGTATTTGTCCCAGTAGACAATCTGAGGACATGTTACGTCAGATGCCAAACTACATCATAAGTCAATGTCTAGCATAAACAGGTTCAACTGAGCCAATAAGTCTTGTTACACTCCTTATTTAACATACACCGGATTTTGTTGAATGTAACAATATTAGAGAAGGAAAGTTACTTCTCACCATACAGCGGAGATGCTGAGTCGCGATAGGCACAACAAAAATATTCACAAAATTATAGCTTACGGCCATTAAGGCCTTTGTCAGCAATAGACACACATGCGGGCGCGGGCACGCGCGCGCAGACACGCAGAGAGACACACACACACACACACACACACACACACACACACACACACACACACACAAATGCAACTTGCACACACGTCTGCAGTCTCAGATAACTGAAACCACGATGTGATCAGCAGCACCAGTGCATGATGGGAGTGGCGATTGGATGGGGGTAAGAAAGAGGCTGGGTCAGGGAGGGGGAGGGATAGTATGGTGGGGGTGGCGGACAGTGAAGTACTGCAGTTTAGATGGAGGGCAGGAGAGAAGGTGGGGATGGGGGTGGGGGTTAGTAGTGGAAAGGAGATAAATAAAAAGAAATTAAAAGACATGACGGTTGTGTAGTACTGGAATTGGTACAGGGAGGGGACTGTATGGATGATGACATTGACTAATGAAAGTTGAGGCCAGGAGGGATACGGGAATGTAGGATGTATTGCAAGGAAACTTCCCACCTCCCATAGTTTGTCAGGCCACTCAAAAAGGGGGACACCACAGATGTTAATAATTTTCGGCCAGTATCCTTGCTTACAGCATTTTCAAAGACCTTCGAGAAAGTAATATACTCAAGAATGGTTAGCCATCTCAACATTAATGGGATACTTAGTAAATCACAGTTCGGATTTCAAAAATGTTGTTCCACTGAGACAGCAATATACAATTTCACTGTCCGTGTAATAGTCTTTAAATAGTAAAATGTCGCCAATAGGAATTTTCGGGTCGATAGAAGCGTCCGATCCCATGCGTCGGCTTTGGCCCGTGACGTAAGGGTGTTGTCGTGTGTGACGTCATGACGGCGCGGAGTTTGGTTTCTGAGTGGCGTGTTTGTAGATGTCGTCGTGTTGTGGTTTGTTGTGCTCTCTGGTGGTATGTTCAGGGTTTTCGTTTGTGTGGTGTAATGGGCTCAGTTTGCTTTTGCTCATTATCAAGAATTGTTAGTGTGTCGGCTGTGTTTGTAGTGGAATTTGTTTCAGTGAGTTAACGATTTTGTGTGAAGGTTAATTTAGTGTTGTTCGCTGTGCGTCGTGTGGTAATTTTAGTAAAATTAATCGGTTGTTGTTTTTGTTCAGGAATGGATATGACAGATAAAATTAACACTGCACAGGTCAAGGGAAGTGTTCGATCCCAATGTGTGGCTGTGTGTGTTGGTATAGGTATCGGGAGATGTTTTTGAGCTATATAGGCCAAGGCAAGTGTTTGATCCTAATTTATGGGATCGGAAGCTGCTGTTGAGCTATATAGGTCAAGGGAAGTGTCCGATTCCAGATGATATTGTGTTTAGTGGTATTTGGGGAGTTTTGTAATGTCGGTTTTTTTCATCGTTTTGTGTGGTTTTGTATGGGGGAGGGTGTCTAAATTTGTTTATATTTAAATATAATAGAGGGAAACATTCCACGTGGGAAAAATATATCTAAAAACAAAGATGATGTGACTTACCAAACGAAAGTGCTGGCAAGTCGATACACACACAAACATACGCACAAAATTCAAGCATTCGCAACCAACGGTTGCTTCATCAGGAAAGAGGGAAAGACGAAAGGATGTGGGTTTTAAGGGAGAGGGTAAGGAGTCATTCCAATCCCGGGAGCGAAAAGACTTACCTTAGGGGGAAAAAAGGACAGGTATACACTCGCGCGCGCCCACACACACACACACACACACACACACACACACACACACACACACACACACACATCCATCCGCACATACACAGACACAGACAGACACAGCAGTCTGCTTGTGTCTGTGTATGTGCTGATGGATATGTGTGTTTGTGTGCGAGTGTATACCTGTCCTAAGGTAAGTCTTTCCGCTCCCGGGATTGGAATGACTCCTTACCCTCTCCCTTAAAACCCACATCCTTTTGTCTTTCCCTCTCCTTCCCTCTTTCCTGATGAAGCAACCGTTGGTTGCGAAAGCTTGAATTTTGTGTGTTTGTTTGTGTGTGTATCGACCTGCTTGCACTTTCGTTTGGTAAGTCACATCATCTTTGTTTTTTGTTTATATTTAGTTTCCCCCCACGCAAAAACACCCCATTTCCCGCACTTGTCCCGTTAGTGTCATTAGGCTTTTTTGGAAGGTGTGTGTGTTTGTTTTTCGATGTATTTTCATCCTCTTGTGTGTATGTAACGACTTTATATGTGCCATATTGGAATCGTGGTTTATGGTTGTTTCTGCCATATTTGTGATGTCATGGGTCAAAGCAGACAGGCGGGATCGGATGCTTCCGTATTTCTGAATTTTCTGTGACTTGTCCAAAGTATTTGATTGTGTGAATCATGACATTATGTTGCAGAAGTTACAGTTCTATGGTATAAATGGAATAGCATATGAGTGGTTTAAGTCATACCTACAGAACAGGATGCAAAAAGTTTCCTTATATGGGTCAAGTGACTCTCCTCCAGTAGAATGTTCGCAGCCTTCAATCCGATAAAGAGGACTTGTGGCTTCTCTTAGAATAGCATCGTCCACTTGTACTCTGCCTCCAGGAAATAAAACTGCAACCTCACGACCACTCTTAGCTCTTGCATTTCTTCCTGGTCTACTTTGACCTGCCCCCCTCCCAGGACGGCATTCTATCTTATGGGGGAGTTGTGCTGCTCATCTGGGATGATGCTGATAGTCAGCCCATCTCCCCTACGTCCCGGCTCCAATCTGCTGCAGTCCACATTTTTCTTCCTCACTTGACCTTTTCCCTTTGTACCATTTACATCCCTCTGTCATTCGGTGTCACCAGGACAGACTTCCTCCAGCTTTTGGGCAATTCCCACACACATTTCTGCTGCTTGGTGACTTTAATGTGTTCCATCCCCTTTGGGGCTCACCCAGAACCTGTCAGAGAGGTGCCCTCTTGGATGACCTTCTCAGTCACCTTAACCTCATCTTCCTTAACATGGGAGCACCCACGTTCCTTTCAGACTCCACACACACCTGTTCCTATATGGACCTCTCCGTGTGCACTGCCCAGCTTGCCAATCATCACAAGTGGTCCATTCTCTCTGACATGTATTCAGGTGACCATTTCCTATGTGCCATCCAATTGCTGACTTGTCCCCCACCTATGTGCACACCCAAATGGCAGCTTTATAATGTCAACTGGAGGCTTTACTATTCCCTGGCGACCTTCGATGAACAGCATTCTCCCAGTTGCAATGACCAGTTAGAATATCTTAACAATGTTATTGTTACTGCCACAGAATGTTCCATTCTTCACACTTCCTCTGTACCGTGCTGTGACCCAGTCCTTTGGTGGACTGAGGCATGCTGCGACACCATCCACATGCGGAGACATGCTCTCCACAATTTTAATCATCATTCTACAATGGCAGACTGCATTCATTATGAACGGTTGCGTGCCCAGTATCATTGCGTTCTTCGGGATTTAAAAAAAAGCTAGCTGGATTTCATTTACTAGTTGTTTTAACAATTCTACTCCCTCTTCCGTCATGTGGGCCAACTTCCGACGGCTCTCTGGGACCAAGGTCCATTCCCCAATTTCTGGTCTGACAGTAGCAGATGATGTCATCATGGACCCTATTGCTACTTCCAACACTTTGGGCTGCCAGTTTGTGGAGAGTGTGAGCTCCTCCCAATATCACCCTTCCTTTCTCCATCAGAAACAAGTGGAGGTGGCTCGAGCGATCCCTTCTCTTCCCAGAATAGTCAGTGCTACAATGCAGCCATTATTATGAGGGAACTAGATCATGCTCTCGCTTCATCCCAATCCTCTGCCTCATTGCCAGACAGTGTTAACATTCAGAAGTTGCTGCACCTTTCTCTTGCGGGCAAGCACTTCCTGCTTCACACGTACAACTGCGTCTTGGCAAGGGGCACATTACCCAGATGCTGGCGTGAAGCCACTGTCATACCTATACCTAAACCCAGTAAGGACAAACACCTTCCTTCTAGCTACCACCTCATTTCTCTCACCAGGTGTGTTTGCAAGGTGATAGAACACATGATTCATGTCCAGCTGGTATGGTGGCTTGAGTCTCGCAATTCACTAACCGCTGCATGGTTTTCTGCAGAAATCCCAGACTGTGGCTGAGTTTTTGATTCGGAGAAATCCTACGACACCTGCTGGAGGACTGGTATCCTCTGTACTCTCTACACATGGGCTTCTGTGGCTGCATGCTCTGTTTCCTTTAGAAATTTTTAAAAGATCGAGTTTTCATGGTATGTGTGGATTCTGTCTGGTTGGACTCCTTTATCCAGGAAAACAGTGTGCCTCAGGGTTCCATCCTGAGTGTCGTCATCGTTGCTATCGCCATTAACCCTTTAATGGCCTGTCTCCCACTGGGCATCTTCGGCTCCCTTTTCACTGACAATTTTGCCATCTATTGCAGTTCTTCATAGACCTTTCTCACTGAGTGGTGTCTTCAGCGATGTCTCGATTATCTTTACTGATTCTGACATGCGTGGCAGTATGCTGTATGCAGTCCCTCATTGTCCTGCGTGCCCTCAGTAGTACTTCCTGGGGAGCAATTTGAACCATGCTCCTCTGTTTGTACCGGTCCTGTGTACAATCGAATCTCAAATATGGGTGTTTCGTTTGTGCATCTGCACGTCCGTCCCTCTTAAGCCATCTCAATACTACCCACCATCGTGGCAACCCTTTGGCCACTGGCATCTTTTACACTAGTCCAGTTGAGAGTCTGTATGAAGCTGGCGAACTACCACTGTCTTACCGCCGTGACTTTGTCCTCAGTAGATATGCATGCCGTCGTTTGTCTACCATGTGTGGCCACCCATCCTGTGCCACATCCTTCAATGACTCCTGTGATCATCAGTATGGGGCATGTCCCTGTGTTCTGTTACCTCCCGGAATTCGTTTTCGGCTCTCACACCAGCAGCTTAACTTCACACTACCTGCCACTTTCGCGATGGATGTGAACCGTTCATCATCTTGGTTGACTTCCTGTGGCGGCTGGTGTTCACCTTGGCCTTCATTCATTTCCTAAGGGCACTACTTCATCCTTACCCTATTGCCTTCAGTTTCATGACCTTTGTCTAGAACTTCGCAACAGTACCTTTGTGTACACTGATGGTTCGTGGACTGACCTTTGTGTTGGGTGTGCGTTTGTCATTGGCACCAAAGTTTTTCAGTGTCGGCTTCCGGAACACTGCTCAGTATTCACAGTAGAGCTCTTCACCCTGTATCAGGCTACACAGTACATCCGGTGACACAGGCTTTTCAATTGCATCATCTACTCTGACTCTCTCAGTGCCCTTCAAAGCCTGTATTTGCTGTACACTGTCCATCCCTTAGTGCAATGGATCCAGGAAAGCTGTCACTTGCTCACTCCTGATGGGCCCACTGTGATGTTTATGCGAGTTCCTGGACATGTCGATCTGACAGGAAGCGAGGCTGCTGATGCTGCTGCCAAGACTGCAGTCCCCATACCTCTGCCCACTAGTTCTTACATACCCTCCAGTGATCTCTGTGTTACTGGCTGTCAGCAGGTGGTGTCACTTTGGCATCCCCACTGGCCTTCCCTTCATGGGAACAAGACCCATGTTATTAAGCCTCTCCCAGCAGCTCCTCTCAGCCCCTTCGCCAGGAGTAGATCATTTTAGCTAGGTAGCATTTCTGGAACTGTCTTTTTAGCCATCGCCGTTAAGTGGTGCTCCCGCACCATTTTGTACTCATTGCCCTCAACTTTTGATGTTTGCCATTTCCTGACTGAACGCCCCTTTTTGTGACCAATTAGGTTTACATTTGTTCTTGCCGTCTGAGTTATTGGCTGTTTTAGCAAACGACACGCGGCTGTCAACTGCATTTTACTTTTTATCCATCGTAGCAATATGGCGAAGAACATTTAATCTTTAGTTCAGGACCTCCATTTCTACATGGCGTATTTCATAGACCTTTCTCCATGTCCCTGTTTTTAGCTGTATTCTCTTCTGTCAATTGGGGTTAATGTGTAGTTATTTTTAACTCCTCTCTTTTTCTTCGTGTTCTACAGTTCTGACCTGGGTACATATGACCCTAGTTGCTTTTGTGCCATAAAACATAACAGAGTCTAAGACTGGTCTTGATGTCGGATGCTCCTTTGTCATTGGCTTTCTGTCCTCTATCAGGCCACCCGGTACATCTGATGACACAGGCTCCTCAGTTGTGTATTATGTTTAGAGTCACCTAATACACTCCAGAACCTCTGTGTGCTATACACATACCACCCTGTAGTACAGCAAAGCCAATATATGATGATGGAGCAAGTGTTGTGCTCACATTGGTCCCTGGTCCTGTCAGAGTGTCATTGAATGAAGCTGCCAATGCTGCTGCCAAGCTGCAGTCAGACTACATTGGCCTTTTAGCTATTATGTGCCTCCAGATGATCTCTGTGTTGCCTCACATAGGAACATTGTGTCACTCTGGCATGAACAGTTGTCTTTTCTTTATGGGAACAAATTCTGGGAAATTAAAAACCCCTCAATGGCTTGGATGACTTCCTCTTGCCCCTCTTGGTGCGAGGAGATTCTTTTAGCTAGGCTGCATATTAGGCACTGTCATTTCAGTCACTATCATTTTAAGTGGAAACCCTACACCACTCTGCAACAAACCATTGTTGGTGCGCTTTTTTCTGACCATATGCCGATTTATCTTTTGTTTTAATGTATGTTTGCCACCTGAATTATTAGATCTTTTAGCAGATAAAGTATGAGCTATAGCTCGCATTTTACTTTCTATTTGTCGTAGTAATATGGTGAAGGGAATTTAATTTTCAACTGTTTGAGCATCTTCCTCAAATGGGAAGTGATTGTTTTTAACTATCTCCATGCTCCAGTCGATTAGGCTCTGAGTATTGTTGACTTCAGATTCATGCAGTAATTAACCATTTTAAGTTATGTCATGGGCCGTTATGATCTCAGCTGTTTTGTGCCCTGAAGCATCAACAAACAAACAAATTACACCACTTTGAGCCCTCTAAATCACTTGTTTCATTCTTTTTATTCTTTGTTCCACCCTTTTCAGCATTTCACTAATGCGTGGTCCCAAAAGTGAAGGTTAATTGAGATTTTACAGTGTTGCAAAAGGACAAAGTGACTGTTCACCTTCTTGATGATGTGGTTAAAGCTAACAGCTGGTATTGACCATTTCAGTATTTTCTACAGTGACTGCTTCTTAGAATAGAAAGTCAGAGTGCGACTATTAAGTTCAAACTTGATGAAGAAATGGATATTTGTCAGTCTCAGGACTTGAGCAAAATCAGCGTAACTGGGAACTATAACAAAAACAAATCCTTTTGTTGCTCATGCGGGAGGAGTGTGCCTATTACACCAATTGGGTTGGCATCTTTGGAGGAGTCAGAGCAGTAAGTTTTCTAAAACTAGCCACTGAAAAAGGGCCCATGGTTCCTAAAATGGAACAAGAGATCACACTTACGTAGGCAGTGTTAGAGGGGAGACGTGTTGTGTGGCCACCTCCATGATGGATGATGAGCTTCTGCTTCTGATGCTGGGTCCATGTGGTACTGAGGTTTCTGTTGCCACAGCTACACATGTGGCAGTTCGAAAGTAAATCCGTGTGTAGCAAAATCCTGACTCAATTGTTGCTCTGGTTGTCCCTCACTCATTGTATTTCTGTGCCCTTTAATCACTATAGCTTATGCTTTGAAATGCATTAATTCGGGCGTATTATAGTATTTGAGAGTTGTAGCATCGCACTTTAGTACCTGAATAGTGTAAAATCGCGTAGTCTCCTTCTGCTGCCAAGCAGTGTGTCAGCAGTGCGCAAGTAGCAGCATTACTGCATTTACTAGGCAACCTTGTATTTTAATAACTGTTTAAATTTTGTGTCGAATTGTTTGTGCTCTGTAGATTAGTTCAGATGTTCTTTGCACAACAGTTTTTAGCATGGATAGGGACTGTGACTGCTGTGTTCGGATGCAGGCTGAGTTGGCATCCCTTCGCTCCCAGCTTCAGGCAGTGTTGGCTTCGGTTACACAGCTTGAGGCTGTTGCCAATGGGCATCACTGTGGGGGTCTGGATGGGAGTTTGTCGGGGACGACCATCTTGCTGAGCTCCGACAACTTCTCAGCCTTCACCCTTTCCTCCGCATTGCTCTTCAGGGAACTTGGTTTCCAGCGATGTGAACCCCTGCCCTCCGTGGCTATCGGGGTTATTATAGGACCCGGGCAGCTTATGAGCAGGTATCTGGTGGCGTCTGCATCTACGTCCTTCACTCCATTTACAGAGAGTCTGTCCCTCTACAAACACCTTTAGAGGCTGTCGCTGTTCGGGTGTAGACGCCTCAGGCTGTTACTGTCTGCAGTCTCTATCTTCCACCGAATGGTGATGTCTCACAGCATGTCCTGGCTGCACTGATAGCCCAATTGCCGCCACCTTTTCTGTTACTGGGCGACTTCAACACCCTTAACCCTCTGTGCGATGGATCAGTGGCAACATCCCGAGGCAGCATCGTTGAGCAAGTATTGGCACAGCTCGACCTTTCTCTTTCAAATAATGGTGCCTTCACACATTTCAGTGTGGCTCATGGCACGTACTCAGCCATCGACCTATCGATCTGCAGCCCTAGCCTGTTACCACCTGTCCAATGTAGTGTGCATGACGACTTGGGCGGTAGTGACCACTTTACAATCTTTCTGTCACTGCCACAGCATCACTCTTCTGGCCGCCCCTGCAGATGAGCCATGAATAAGGCTGATTGGAACTTGTTCACCTCCATTGCCACTATTGAGCCTCTTTCCAATGACGCCATTGATGTGGTGGTTCACTCAGTCACCACCGGCATAGTTACTGCCGCAGAATCTGCCAATCCCTGTTCTTCTGGATCTCCTCTGTGGAGGACTGTGCCTTGGTGGTCGCCCGAGATCGCTGAGGCGATTAAAGATGGCAGGCGGGCTCTCCAGCATAACAAGTGACATCCCTCATTGGAACACCTCATCGCCTTTAAACGGCTCTTTGCGCGAGCCCGCCGCCTCATTCGCCAACGCAAGCAGGAGTGCTGGGAAAGGTATGTCTCCACCATTGGCCCCCGTACCTCTCCGTCACAGGTTTGGGCCAATATTAGGTGACTCTATGGCTATCAGACCCCCGTCAGCATACCTGCACTTCCACTGAGTGGAGCAGTCTGTACTGACTCCAACACAATTGCAAACCACTTAGCGGAGCATTTTGCTCGGAGTTCCGCTGAATCGTACAGTACTCCGCTCTGTGAGTGGGAATTCCAAAGTGCCCTAGCCGCTTGCCCTGATACGGCTCCTGGGCCAGATCTCATCCACTGTCAGATGCTCAAACACCTCTCGGTGGACTGCCAGTGACACCTCTTAGACCTTTTCAACCCTATCTGGGTTGAGGGTGAGTTCCCGTCGCAGTGATGGGAAAGCGTCGTAATCCTCGTGTTGAAACCTGGCAAGAACCCACTGGAGGTGGACAGCTACCACCCCATTAGCCTTACCAACGTTCCTTGCAAGTTGCTCAAATGCATGGTGAACCGAAGGTTGAGTTGGCTACTTGAGTCTTCTGGCTCCGTCTCAGGGTGGCTTCCTTAAGGGCTGCTCTGCCGCTGATAATCTGGTGTGCCTGGAGTCTGCCACCCGTACGGCCTTTGCCCGCCGTTAGCACCTTGTCACAGTCTATTTTTGACATGCGGAAGGCATATGATATGACATGGCGACATCACATCCTCTCTACGTTTCATGGTTGGGGTCTTCGGGGTCTGCTCCTGATTTTCATACAAAATTTTCTGTCGCTTCATTCCTTCCGTGTGCAAGTTGCGGTCTCCCGCAGTTCCTCCAGAGTTCAGGAGAATGGGGTACCGCAAGGATCTGTCGTAAGTGTCTGCCTCTTTTTGATTGCAATTAATGGGCTCGCTGCGGCGGTGGGAACGTCTGTCTAATCTTCCTTGTATGCTGATGACTTCTGCCTATACTATAGCTCCACTGGCATTGCAGCTGCTGAACGGCAGCTGCAGGGCGCTATCCAAAAGGCGCAGTCTTGGGTTGTAGCACATGGCTTCCAGTATTCGGCTGCCAAGACCTACATTATGCATTTCTGCCAGCGACGCACTGTTCACCCTGAGCGATGGCTTTATCTTGACGGCGAACCTCTTGCTGTGATGGAAACGCATCGGTTTTTGGGATTGGTTTTTGGTACCCGGTTGACTTGGCTGCCTCATATTCAGCATAAGCTGGCGGCATCGTAACGCTCTTTGTTGCTTGAGTCACACCAGCTGGGGTACCGATCGGTCTACCCTTCTATGGCTATACCAGGTGTTAATTCAGTCCTGTCTAGTTTATGGGAGCCTGGCTTACGATTTGGCATCCCCTTCCGCATTGCAGTTGCCGGACCCCATCCTTAACAGTGGGATCTGACTCGCCACTGGAGCTTTCCGGACAAGCCCTGTCAGCAGCATACTTGTGGAGGCAGGTGTCCCTCCATTGCGGTTCCGGCACCAACAATTACTGGCCGCTTATGCTACACACGTTTGTAGCTTGCCCGGGCATCCCAATTATCATCTCCTGTTCCCTCAGTCGGTCGTCCATCTTCCAGAACGGCGTCCCCAGTCAGGATGTACGATCGCGGTTTGTGTCAGAGCTATTCTCTCTGAGCTTGAGGTTTTCTGCCTTCTACCTCTTTTTCCAGGCCCCTCTGCGTATACCACCATGGTGTGTGCCCTGCCCATGCCTTTGGCTCGATTTGGCACAGGGCCCGAAGGACTCTGTCCCTCCTGAGGCCCTCCGCCACCGCTTGCTTTCAATCCTTGCCGCTTTCAAGGCTCTGACGTTGTCTATACTGATGGTTCAATTGGCTGCTCATGTCGGTTATGCTCTTACTCTAGAGGATCATTATGAACAACACTCATTGCCGGCTGGCTGCAGTGTTTTCACTGCCGAGCTGGTTGCCATCTCTTGTGCCCTAGAGTATATCCACTCCTGCTCAGGTGAGTCCTTCATTATCTGTAGTGACTCTTTGTAGCTTTATGAGCTATCGACCAGTGTTTCCCTCATTCTCATCTGGTGATGGCTATCCAGGAGTCCCTCCATACTCTTGCCAGTTGCGGCCGTTCTGCGGTCTTTGTGTGGACCCCGGGTCATATCGGCATCCTGGGAAATGAATGTGTTGACACGCTGGCCAAACAGGCTGTCGGTGCACCAGCTTTGGAGATAGGCCTTTCGGAGAGTGACCTCGGGCCAGTCTTGCGGCAGAAGGCACTAGGCACCTAGGGTGAAGAATGGCGCACCCTTCCTTCACCCAACAAACTTCGCGCCATCAAGGAGGCTACCGGTGCGTGGCGCTCCTCCTTGCGGGTCTCTCACAAGGACTCTGTTGTCCTCTGCCGGCTACGCATTAGCCACACCTGGATAACACACAGCTATTTATTGTGCCGCGAGGACCCACCTTTATGTCGCTGCGGCTCAGCTTTGATGGCGGTCCATATCTTGTTGGACTGCCCACTTTTAACTCCGCTCAGGCTGATGTTTGCGCTGCCTGATACGCTTCCTGCACTTTTATCGGATGACATTGCGATGAGTTTTATTCGTGCAGGGGGTTTCTATCTCTTGATCTAAGTGTTTGTCCTTTTTTGTGTTGAGTCTGGCCTTTGGCTTACGACTTTAGACTGGGGGTTTTAGTGTGTTTCTTGGTGGTTGGCTTTTCCTTTTTTGTTCCTATGGTCGGCCAACCACTGTCACACTCAGTGTGATTTTAATTCCTTTTGTCTGGTCTCTGTCTGTCTCTTTCTTGTCCTGTGTCATCTCTTGTCATCTCCATTGTTTGTTTTTATTCCTTGTGGGAGTTTCAAGTTCATGGAAAAAGGGACCAATGGCCCTAGTAGTCTGGTCCCTTCAATCCCACAAACCAACCAACCAACCTGTTATAGACGGTAGAGTCCAGCAACATTTACTCTTAAATGAAACTGTTCTGAACCATCAGAAAGTTAGCTTGCTTTAGCATACTTTCTTCCCTTTATATCATAGGGAATAATTTGCACTGATTTGACAGATGGCATGCTAGATGCACACTGTTTTGACAGTTGATGCTGCAGGGAAAGTGTCTCAGCGCAGATGAACATACCTAGGGAGGAGGTTGCATGTGAAGTTATCTTTCAAATAGCAGATGACACATTCTAGTGCAAAATAAATTGCATAACAATAAGTGTAGTGGTGGTAGTGGATAACAGACTACAATAGGTATCTGTAAAAGTTTGACTCTCATATTTCTTAAAATAGGGAATAATAAATATTCCTAGTTTTGAGTATTTCACTGAATAAGATGTAAATAACCCAAAAACAAAGGAGCCCAGCTGAAGTGTAATGTCACTGTGTAAAAGCTGGTGAAATTCTTGCCCTGATTCATGTGTAATACTTGCATTAATGGCAAATGTAATAAAATTTTTGTTCCTTACAAAGTTCACGTGCAACCAACGGAAGACTAGATTTTCCAATTTTGCTAGATTTTCCAATAAAAAGACAGTGAAACTGGTACTTTTAATAGCTTAAGGGAATCGGCGTGCAAGCAAAAGTCATACAAAATGTTTAAATATAGAGTTTTTATCGAGAACTTGAAAATTTTTCGAGATTCATATTAAGGGACTTAAACACTGCACTGCAGTGTTGCGTTTAAAGGATTTTGAAATCTTAGCTTAGGTTTGTGGACTTTGAGAAGTTATTCACAACCAACTTTCCTGAACTTTTAACAGTGATGTGGTGAACAGGACTTAGTGCATTTTTGATCAAGCTTGTGACCCAATCTGTTGTTGTGGTCTTCAGTCCTGAGACTGGTTTGATGCAGCTCTCCATGCTACTCTATCCTGCGCAGAACGCCAGTTTTCTTTCTCCTGATAAAGACGTCCTCTTGAGTAGTCCCCGCCCGGAGATCCGAATGGGGGACTATTTTACCTCCGGAATATTTTACCCAAGAGGACGCCATCATCATTTAATCATACAGTAAAGCTGCATGTCCCAATCTGTACTCACAGTATTAATCAAGGGCTCATTAGAACATTTTAATTATTGAACAGTATCCAGCTTGTGTTAAGAACATTTATTCATTTTGCAAACCACAGACTTGCATACGGTTTAATGAAATTATAGTAACAGGATGATAGGGCGAGTGTGTGGCCATCCCCGAGACACATCTTAAGCCAATAAACTTTAAAAAGTGGGCACACACTGAGTTAAGCACTTTTACACAGAGATAGTGGGTAAGAAAGTTTGGTGTGTCACATGTGTATGTGCGGATGGATGTGTGTGTGTGTGTGTGTGTGTGTGTGTGTGTGTGTGTGTGTGTGTGTGTGTGTGTGTGTGTGTGTGGTGTGTGTGTGCGCGAGTGTATACCTGTCCTTTTTTCCCCCTAAGGTAAGTCTTTCCGCTCCCGGGATTGAAATGACTCCTTACCCTCTCCCTTAAAACCCACATCCTTTTGTCTTTCCCTCGCCTTCCCTCTTTCCTGATGAAGCAACCGTTGGTTGCGAAAACTTGAATTTTGTGTGTATGTTTGTGTTTGTTTGTGTGTCTATCAACGTGCCAGTGCTTTCGTTTGGTAAGTCACATCGTCTTTGTTTTTAGATATATTAATATAAACATATTGTTGTGATGCATGTATGACTCAATTACAGGAGCTGCTGCAGCACTTGCATTGAAATTTTAGCGCATAATTTTATACCAGTGGTGCAGAATGTGGATCAACAGCATGCACCATTATAAAAGTGCGTATAGTTAATGAATCACCTTGGTTCAGAAATGTTTGGGGACACATGATTACTACTATAGGTGATACATCAAACTAGTTTTTTCTGCATATTTAACAAACTAGTTTATTCTAAATATTTCCATCCACTGATGAGCTAAGGAATCATTTTCTGGGGAGATTCAGATTACAGGATAATATTTACAGACTAAAGAAGTGTGATATAATAATTACATCTGTTGTTAATTCAAGAACATCCTGCAGATACCTTTTAAAAAAACTAGGTATTTTGACAATTGCTTCACAATAAATATATTCATTAATGTCCTTTGTCATTTCCAATATTTCTTGTTTCACAAAAAATAGTGGAAAGCATGAATATAACACTAGGACTGAAAACATCATCTGCATTGACAATGAGGGGTGAACATTAGAACAGAAAAGATTGGAAGACATAGGTGCATATGTATTCAACGACCTACCAGAGCACATTAAGTGGCAAGTAGATAATATAGTAGAGATTAAGACTGATTTAAAGAACTTTCTATTGGGCAACTTCTACTTTAATGAGTATATTCACAGAAGTACTTAAATTTAATTTATAATTATAATTAGAACTTTAATACAGTAATGTTTTGTCATTTCAGTGCATTGCACAAATATATATCTTTTAACTTCTTTCTACAACCCAGGCAGCACACACTATGGGATCCATGGAACATGGTTAGTGTAATATAATTCTAAAAAACAAGCAACAATGGAGGCATTCACAAGATGTAGACAATGTAGTGAGGACCTGAAAGTTGTCTCCTCCCTGTGGACTTGAATAATTAGCTTGCTAGACCCCCTCCCCCAGCCCCCCACCCCAACCACCCCATACCCCATCCCCAATGTGTCTTGGCAATGGTTAGCAATCTCTTGAAGAGATAAAACATTTAATCAGCCTTTAGACTGTTGAAACACTTCTATCATGGCATAAACATGTATTTTCTGATAAATTTCTGTGCTTGCAGGTGAAACTCATACATGGAGAGACTGTCACTGATGGCAAACCACTCTTTAGGAGTCAGCATTTATTGCAGAAGGTTGAACAATTGGAAGCTGCAAGGCGCCAGCAGATGTTTCGACAGTTTGGTATAAAACAGGTACCGTAGTTGGTAAAAAGCAGTACATAGCCTTCAGTTACTTATTTTTTATTGCTTTACTTTCATTAGACATAGTGCTGTTATGTGTGTAGTTATTGATAAATGCAACAAGGAAAAGAAGTTTGTGTTGCTTCAGGAGATAAATTAGTTAATGGCCATCTGCTTCCCTAAGCAAAATAAAAAGTCTACAAACTTTTTGTAAGAAAATGTAACACAGAGTTGATAGGATGTTTAAGCTCTGCTCTTATTAATCTCTCATTTTTTACTTTGTTTCCCATTTGTTAACTTAGTAACGTAATTACTTTCCTAACTACATTTGAACTTTGCTGTGCTAATTTAAGTACAAAAGACTGATGATTGGATCTGGCAACACATTTCTCCTAAAAGACTTGATACATCCAGATATAAAGTTAAACTACCTCATGTATTGTGTACCACTCAATATCGTCCGTTACTATGTTCTCAAAATAAGTGAAGTGTGTTAAAGAAAGTCAAACAGTGGAAAATCCAGGATGGACTGTAACAGTATTATGAATCACACAAATGGAACTCACACACACGTGACCACAGTCACTGGCTGCTGAGGCCAGACTGTGAGCAGGAGCACATGGTGGGAGAGGCAACTGGGTGGTGGGGGTAAGGAGGAGGATGGGCAGGGAGGGGACGGATAGCAGGTTAGGGGTAGAGGCGGTAAAGTGCTGCTTGTGGGAGCATACAGGGATGAAGTGGAGAGAGGGTAGGGCAGCTAGGTGCAATCGGGAAGTTAAGAGGGTGGGGGTGGGGGGAGTGGAAAAGGAGACAAGTAAAAATACTGTGGATGCATTGGTGGAATAGGTAGCTATGTAGTGCTGGAATAGGAACAGGGAAGGGATATGTTGCAGGGAGAGTTGTCACCTGTGCAGTTCAAGAAAGCTGGTGTTGATGGGAAAAATCCAGATGGGAGAGGCTGTCATTGAAATGGAGAATGTCATGTTGGGTGGTGTACTCAGCAACAGGGTAGTCCAGCTGTTTCTTGGCCACAGTTTGTTGATGGCCATTCATGCGGACAGACAGCTTGTTGGTTGTCATGTCCATGTAAAATGCAAAACAGCGATTGCAGCTCCTGCGAAAGTCTATTAACAAAGTTTCAAGAACCGGCCTTAAATGATTACTCTAGGGATATATTAAAAACCCCTACATATCACTCACACAGGGATCATAGGGATAAGATTAGAGTAATTACTGCATGCTCAGAGGCATTCAGTCAATCATTCTTCCCATGCTCCACACGTGAATGGAACAGGAAGAAACCCTAATGACTGGTACAATGGGATGTACCTTGCAGTGGATTGCAAAGTATAGATGTAGATGGGATAGGTGATGCTTATGACTTGACTGGAGTAGTAGGTGGTGGTGGTGGTGGTGGTGGTGGTGGGGATGGGAGGACGTGTGGGATAGGTCTTGCATCTAGGTCTCTTACACAAATATGAGCCCTGAGACGAGGGGTTTGGGAGTAGGGGTTGTGTAGGGAGGGACAAGGATGTTGTGTAAGTTCAATGGGTGGTGGAATACCAGTGTTGGAGGAATGGGAAGGATAGTGGGTAGGACATTATTCATTTCAGGGCATGGTGCGAGGTAGTTGAAACCTTGGTGGAGAATGTGATTCAGTTGTTCCAGTCATAGGTGGTATTGAGTCAAGAAGGGGAATACTGCACTGTGGCCGGATGGTGGAACTTTGGTGTTGGTGGAGTGGAGGGATAAGACAAAGGAGATCAGTTTTTGTACGAGATTGGAAAGTAATTAGTCTGTGAAGGCCTCAGTGAGACCCTTGGTATATTTCAAGAGGGACAAAGTGGATGTATTGCTGGTGGTTGGTAGGATTGATATGGGTGGAGGTACTGATGTAGTCATCTTTGTGGTGGAGGTCAACACCAAGGAAGGTGGCTTGTTGGGTTGAGCAGAACCATTGGGGGGGGGGGGGGGGCGGCAGCTGTCAGGGTGGAGGTATTGTTGGTGGTTGGTAGGTTCCATATGGACAGAGGTACTGATGTAGCCATCTTTGAGGTGGAGGTCAACATAAATGAAGGTGGCTTTTTGGGTTGAGTAGGACCAGGTGACAAAATTGGGAGAGAAGGTGTTAAGGTTCTGGAGGAATGTGGATAGGGTGTCCTTACCCTTTGTCCAGATCATGAAAAAGTCATCGGTGAATCTGAATCAGGTGAAGGGTTTAGGATTTGCATTTTTAAAAAGGTAGAAGCAATAGGTTGGCATAGGATGATGCCCTGCGGGTGCCCATAGCCATGCCCTGGATTTTTTTGTAGGTAATGCCTTGAAAGGAGAAGTAATTGTTAATTGTGGGTGAGCATGTAGTTGGTCATGGCGACTAGGAGGAGGTTGTAGGTTTGGAATCCATTGGGTGTTGGAAAAGGTATTAAAGGAAGCAACATAACCTGGAGGTACTAAAGGCTTTGTAGGTTGTGTGTTTATTGTTTGCAGATGTAAAGTGATTAGGGGACCTTGTAACAATATGGAAAAAATTTCTGCATGAGAATGAGTATTTGAGAACCACTGATAATGTGCAGGACACAGAAAGACAAAAAGGTTATGGGAATATAGATTATGCTACGTGACTGTTTAGTTTCAAAATTTAATGGCCAATTTTAAATAAAAAGAAATAAACTGTTGTTTGTGAAAAAAATTAAAGCAAGACAGTCATAAGAAAAGAGCCAATAATCTAATATAAGGAACTGCATTAAAACAAATAAAAAAAGGAGTTGGTATTTCTGTAAGACACAAATTCAGACCACAGGAAAAATAGGAGCTACTAGAACATATCAGATTACACAGATGACCAGAAACATTATGACCACCTGCTTAATAGCTTGTTTGTCCGTCTTTGGAACAAAGTACGCTACCGATTATGCATATCAGGGATGGAGGTATGTGACATTAGATGTCTACATACAGGTCATTTAATTTGCGTAAATAACAGGCTGCTGGTTTGTGTATCTGGTGATGACACCCTATAGCAACCCTGATGGATTCCATAGGATTTACATCAGACAAATTTGGTCGCTGAGACATCGTGAGCTTACTATAATGCTCCTCAAACCAATGCAGCATGGTTCTGGCTCAGAGACAATCAGTTTTACTGCAGAAAATATGCCGTCAGGGAAGACATAAAGCTTGAAAAGTTGCAGGTGGTTCGCAGCTGTCATGGTGTCTTCAATTGCTACCACAGTTCCCACGCAAGCACCAGAGAATGTCTCCCATAGCATAATACTTGCCCCCCACCAGCCAACGTTTGTAGTGGGCTGCACTTTTCAAGCTGGCCTTCACCTCGATGATGGAGTTTGTGGAGACAACCATTGACCTACTGTAGCAAAAATGTGATTCACCCAAAGAGCTGACACGTTTTCATTGATCGACAGTTGAATCTTGATGCTTCAGTGCCCATAGCAATTGTAATTGACAATTTTGTTGGGTCAACGTGTGAACACGTAGGGGTGATCTGCTACAGAGCTACGTTGAACAATGTATGATGAACAGTGTGCTCTAAAACACTTGTGCATGCACCAGCATTGTGTTCTTTTGGCAGAGATGCCACAGATCACCATCTATCGTACTTGACAGAGCAGACAAGGTTCGATCCCCATGTTCTGTGGAAAGTCGTGGACATCCAACCGTGGTAGTAGCACTGTTCTTCTGCCTCTTTCTGTAGATGCTTATGACAGTAACACATGAACATTTGACCAACTTCGGTGTTTTTAGATACTGGTTCACAGGCTCTGTGTAATAATAATCTACACTTTGTCAGAGTCACTTATCTTAGTGGATTTCCCTGTTTGCAGCCCATATCATTGCTATGGTGATTCCCCATCCATGTCTGCTCTGCTTACATACTTCTGTTAACATGCTATGTGCCCAAAATGCCACCAAGTGGCATCCAACATTGTGATTGGCATATCAGTGTATAAATAAATACAGAAAAGTAGGAGACGAGACGGTACAGGAAGTGAAATGGCTGCAACTAGTGAAATGGCTGCAATTGGTAAGAAGTAAACTAATTTGTATTTTCATTACATTTTTGTATCCAGAAATGTAATTGATGTCTGTAGAAAAATCCCACCACTGGGCTTCAGGCATTTTGTGCAACCAGACAGTGTACAAATGGATTCCAGTAAAAACCATCTCGAGACTTTTCCAACCGTAGTGAGATTTCATTGATGCCACTGAGGTGTTATTTCATTCTTTTCTCCACTTTTGGAATCCAGCAAAGAACTTCCTCGATCCATCTACTATTTGTTTGCCAAGCTCCATGTCCCACACACTTCCATCTAATTTTCATTACTTTGATAGCTGCATCTTCCAGTTCAGATTGCCATCCTGACCTATTTATTTGTTTTGCTTCCACTTTCAGTAATTCCCAACATCCATCTGTTCATTTCTCACTGAAAACACTTAGTTTTTAAACAGTTTTTGCGTTAATGTTTCAATACCACATGCCAAGACTGGTCATACACGCTGATTACATATCAGATTATAATAAAATTAATATTACCACTTCTCTCATTGTAGTCATTTTACTATATTACACTTAAAAATAAAATGCAGGTCATTGACTCTTTTTCACATCTCAGAAGTCCTCCTCTGCAGAAACCATGGAATGTGGTTCCTATGTAGTACATTGTTGCCTTCATCATGAAAACTGTTTTGTTTACTGGAAATTTTCCAGACCGTTTTATTCTTCTGCTCATACGTCCCCAACTGGTTCTCCAATTTCATTATTCACATTTGCAATCTGCACTTCAGTATGTCCATTTGTATTATTCCATAATTGTTATGGTTAATTTTCTAGTCTACTTTCAAACTTGTTATATTAAATTCATCTGTTTTTTGTTGGAGTATATCTGCACCAGAGGTGAACATGACAGTGTTGTCAGCAAATTTTTGGTGGTTCACATATGTTTCATTAATTAGAATTCTTCCTTTCTTTTCCCTGTTCAAGGATCTAAGAACTACTTTTAGATTTTCTGCTGATAATTATTTTGGTGTTACAGTATGCTTACATAGGTTGTATAATGCCTTTTTCCCTCTAGGTCTGTTAGCATAGATTTTGTTGAAATTGAGGCAGATGCTTTTACAAATCTAAGAGTCCCAGACAGAGACAATTCAAGATCCTTGTTGTACTATAATATATTTCACAAAATTTGCAGTGTGCATGTGAAGAACTGACTTCTAAAGCCAGCTTATTCCTTTTTTCATGAAAATCAATTATATTTTTGATGTGTGGTTGGTGTTCATTTTAGTGAATATACATAGAACTGATTTTTTTTGATCTTGTCTATCTTGTGAAGTAGAATAACTGCCACATTGTTCTAGCTTTTTGAATCTTTCTTCCTCTGCAGACACTCTGTAAATAAATTTGAAAGTTCCTAGTGCATCAATATCCATCCAGTTCTAACAGTTTCTATTGAAACATTCTCATCTCCAGCTATCATTCATTCATTCATTCATTCATTAGATGGCTTTATACACCTCATCAGTCATACTTACAAATTGATATGTCATTTTCACTCTCTGAATTTTTGATTCTTCTCCTAAACCATATGGATATTTAAGGGGCTCTTTGGGTGCTTGTACAATTTTCTTGCCATTGTTAGTGTGCCATCTGCAATTGTGCCATGTGCCCTTTGCTTTCTTAATTGGCGAAATGTAATGTCTATCCGACATAAGTTTGTTTTTCCAATGTTTCTCATGCTAAACTGTCATTGTATATTCTCATGTCCCCTCAAAGATAGTTATGAATAACTACTTCATTCTGTGAGATATATATATTTTTTTGCATTTTCCATGTGTGGAATATTTTTTACTGTTTACCTTTGAGGATAACAGGTTATATTGAAAGACAATAGCAGAAGTTTTCTGTAGTATCTAAATAGTAAAACACGGTGTATACAACCTGGGACAACCGGGACATCTGGGAAAAACCCGGGAATTTTTTCATGCAGGAGAAAACCGGAAAAAACCCAGGATTTATTAGAATTCCGGAAATTTTTCATTGTTGCAGTTTTCAGTTAGATTTTTGTAATGTTGACTGACACGCACCAATATTCTAACAAAGGCTATTACTGTATCCTGGTACTGCAGACTAATACTGCAGCAATAAAACATGAACGAGAGAAAAAAGACAAAAATAAAACTCAAGTTGCAAACGAAATGCTTTATATTCAACAACAAAACACAGTGCTCATACAAGTGTCTGCCAACAGCAAAATGTGTCAAAGGCTTTAGGAAGACTATGCAATGCTTCAGAACAACAAATTGCCTGTGATGATCGTGACGTCACAACTGTTTACATTAGATTCGTTTGAGCAGTTGCGAGCGGGCACATGTACATGCACAGTTGAGTCGCATATGTGTAGTATCTCCTTCCACTTCTGGCTACAGAAATGTGGCTGTTAGCTGTATAGGCAATAGCAGCAAGCGGCAAGATGCTACTGGCGCGCCCAAGCTACCAGCTTCACGCATGCACAACAGGCTTGGATCTACGGGGCGAAGGCAAACCGGATGGCAATTAAAGGGTGGGGGGGTGGGGGGGGGGCAGCAAATTCATATTCTTGAGGAAAAACAACCCTTGTTTCACAAAGTGCCTAGCATCCCGCGCACATTGTTCTATTGTTTATTCATATGATTTTGAAATGCATCCCTGTTAGTTTTTGAACACATTCTAAGTTGATTTATGAATAAATCATAAGTTGATTTTTGAAAGCGTGCACAGTGTACATGATGTCTTTACCAGCGGAATCCCCGTCGCATCTGAAAATAAACTATCCTGCAGACAAAGGGCAACAGGGCTATACGTGCGGAGTGGAATAAAGCCGAATGGGCGCCAATCGCTGTTTATGTCGTTGACTGAATCTGCGAATGATAAGCAATGTTATAAATACTTGCGAAACCCATAGATTCAAACTACCAGAGGGGAAATAAACGACTAACAGGCATAACAGGTAAGAGAGGTTATGTGTTGTCTTCTCGGTGTATCCAAGAAAATGAAATTTTGACAAAGTTTTTAGCCAAACCGCTACACTAGTAAGGGCCAGTTGTACAGTCCCCAGCTAGCAGGCGCTGAAGTTCTATTCTGGGAATAGCGCGGAAAACTCGTTGTACGAGGGGCGTTTGAAAAGTCTGTGCAAAGTCCAAAAGATGGCACCACCGGCGTGTATCGAGGTCATGTTTAGTTAGTAGCATCTTTGGAAAGTACGCTCACCAAGTTTCAGCCTTATTGGTCTATTTCTTTGTATTTGGCATTCGTGTGAATAAAGGAAGTCAAGTGATTGTCAAAAAATGGACGAAAAAGAATTTCGTGTAGTGATTAAACATACTTTATGAAAGGCAGAACGCCTCAAGAGACTAAAGAGAAGCTTAATAAACATTACGGTGACTCTGCACCTTCGATTAGAACAGTTTATAAGTGGTTTCAAAATTTTCGGAGTGGCCATATGGGCACAAGTGATGCTGAACGTTCTGGATGCCCTGTGGAGGTTACGACTCCAGAACTCATTGATAAAATCCATGATTTGGTGATGGATGACAGAAGAGTTAAGGTGCGTGAGATTGCTAGCACTGCAGGCATCTCGAATGAATGGGTACATAATATTTTGCATAAGCATTAGGACATGAGAAAGCTATCCGCAAGATGGGTTCTGCGATTGCTCACGCTTGACCAAAAATGGAATGGTGTGAAGTGTTGCAAGGATGGTTTGCAGCTCTTCAGGAAGAATCGGCAGGACTTTAAGCGTTGTTTCGTCACTGTGGGTGAAACATGGATACATTACTATACTCCTGGGACCAAACAGCAATCTAAACAATGGGTTACCAAGGGAGAATCTGCACCAAAAAAGGCAAAAACCATTCCTTTGGCCGGAAAGGTTATGGCGACTGTATTTTGGGATTCGTGAGGGATAATCCTCATAGACACTCTGGAAAAGGATAAAACTAGTACAGGTGCATATTATTCATTGTTACTGGACTGTTTGAAAACCGAGCTGCAAGAAAAATGCCGGCGATTGGACCACAAAAAAGTCATTTTCCATCATGACAATGCCCCAGCACACGCCTCAGCAGTTGTGGACGCAAAATGATTGGAAATAGGAGTCCAACTCATTTTACATCCCCCCTGTTCTCCAGACTTGGCTCCCTCGGACTATTATTTGTTCCTCAATTTGAAGAAATGGCTGGTGAGACAAAGATTTCATTCGAACAAGGTGGTGATTGCAGCAACTAATAGCTATTTTGCGGACTTGAACAATTTCTATTATTTGGAAGGGATCAACAAATTAGAACAGCATAGGATGAAGTGTATAAGTCTAAATGGAGACTATGTCGAAAAATAAAAAAGGTTTACCCCAAACATGTAAGTAGTTTTTATTTTTGCATGGACTTTTCAAATGCCCCTCGTACGAACATGTAATAACGCATAACCGGAGAATAAACGCTGGATAACTAAACCAGTGATTGTGTATGAAATATCGTAGACCTGGGACTGATACGTAGAGCAGTCTGCGTTGTAGTGGGGAGGTGAGTAGTCTCCACTTGCCTCGTATTTACGTTTAGTGATTTTGCTGTTTCCTTATTGTTTATTGCTCTCATGTCAAATGAAAAGAAAACAGATTTCTGTGGCCGGGAGCTATCAAGTGAATTAAAATACATTCACATAATTATGGAAGGCTAAAATAATTTATTAGTTTCAGTTTTTTTAATTTCCACCTTTCTCACAGCCAAGCCTTAATCGCCTAGCAGAACAATTGTTATTTTTGCTGGTTTTCTAAAAAAAGAAAAGGAGCTTTTATTAATCTTTTCCGATGAGGCAGTCCATTAATTTGAAACAATGTGTTTATAATTCCACACCATTGGCATGTTTCAACTGTTCACAGAATTTCAAGTGCACGTTTTTGTCTTCTAGCACGTACGGCATTATGCCATAATAAAGAACCAAACAGATAACACAGTACTGGTACTCTCAGAAAATTTACATCCGAATCCAGACATACGAACATGCACTTTAAGCTGAATTATGCACTACAGTATGTTTCACAGAAGTCTGATGCTTGTGGGGTATCCTCTGATGTTTCTTTTATGATCTAAGATATTTTAATGTTTTACACGTACGAACATATGGTCTTCCCGCGTCGTTGTAGCTGCACAAGAGCAATGGCACCTGTTATCTGGTGCTCTGTGGCAACTGCTGAAATGAACACATATCTAACAGTTGCGGGAAAATATTGCAAATGGTGATTTGAAAAGCATTACTTTCAAAGTAAATTTCCTTTTACACAAGATGAACTATGTGCGAGAATGTACGATGAATTTCTTATATCACAGAAAGTTTGACTCTCATTTAAAAATCAACTCACTGTGAAGAATTTAGAGCCCAGATGATTAGACATTTATTTCATTATTAAAAATTTTACTGGCACATTTGTGTGATATGTCTTAAAGTATAACACGCACAAAACAGATCAACATTGTAAGTGAAAACTTAGATTCTCTTGGAGCTTATTAATCTTAGAGACCAATATTATGTGTGAAAGCTTTGCTTTTCTTGTAACACCATGTATATTGATTTAAACCATTAACTTTTCCAATTTGTGTGGTCACACTACTGATCAAAGATGTTGCTATTGACTGACTACATCATGTGTCCTGTGCTCTGAATATCGGCTGTCATTGGTTGGCGAGATCACGTGAGATGAGCTATGACTGGCAACGCATCTTAATCTCAGTTTCAATGCTTCGGAAAGTAACATGCTGTGTTTCATGGAATTCGAACTTATACTTTTGTCATACGAAAATATGCAGCCTACATGTTGCTGCACACCACAGATATTTCGAAAATGTGTTTTTTTCCCCCCCCTAAGTTTCATTTAGGAAATTGCCGGGAAATTTAACACCGATGTATAAAACTGTAACGATTCAATGGTTGATAAGTTTTACATTTCTGAGGGAAAGTATACTGTCACTTAACTTGGAAAAACTGTATTTTCACCAGGGAGAAAGGGTATTTGTAACTGGGAAATCCAGGATTTTTTTTCCCCTTGTCCACGTATGCACCCAGTAAAAAAATCCCCACTCCACTCTCTCTCTCTCTCTCTCTCTCTCTCTCTCTCTCACTCACACACACACACACACACACACACACACACACACACACACACAACTTTTCATAATACTGGTTACTTGCCTGTTAACTGTGATATAATCTTTTGTTTTATAGTGCTCATTGACCAAGCCCGAGATGCATTCTCACTGGTTTCATTTCTGGTGTGTTCGTGTTTAAGCACCTGGTTTCCATTGTCCTTTTAATAGTGTGAAAGCTTAGTTCAGTTGTTTTCTATGGTTAAGCTGTCTTCAGTTTATCACAATGTTTCGCATCTGTGTTCCACTAGTTTTAGGCATGTGAAGAAACTGACTACCTATAGCATGACTTTGCTGTATCCCATATTTTCATTGTAGACCACAAATACTGAGCAAAAATAGATTAATTAGCTTGCTTTTAGCATTTGTGATGTCATTAATTTCAACAGATTTGAACTTAATATATACTGAGCATGTTATTATATTAAATTGAAATCTGCTATAATTAGGTTACATTTATCATTGATTCAATATTCACTTTACAGATCTTATTTTTAGCAACCTCAGATTTAACATTTTCTTTAAATTTCACGATATCTATTCTTGTTGGAGGATTCCATTTATACCTGAGAATTACATAAAGGAAAGAGATGGACAGTTTGCAGTTTAATATGGTTGCCAAATTGGGTCACCTGTTGAGTAAAACAGATATATTTAGGAATGCCTGCCTATAAAAATAAAGATCTCTTCTACCGTTCATGGTTCCTGTCATCCTCTCAGTTTTCATTTCTTTAACAGTTGTAATTTATTTTCTTCCCTTCTACTATATGCAGGTGATTCGTGAAACTGGTGTGACGGAGTGGTATGGATGTACTCGTGAAACGCCTCGCTGCTTTGGCACAGTTGTCAATGATATGCCAGAATACTTGTGGCAAGGTCGTTGGACACCCCCCTGCTGCCTGGCCGGCTTACGTCGTACTGCACACCACGTTTTCAAACGTCTTGAACAAGACGGTGTACGTTACTGGTTAGAAGGTGGAACTTTGCTTGGTGCTATGCGTTCTGGTGATATATTGCCATGGGATTATGATGTTGACATTGGAGTGTTGCGTGATGACTTGCACCTTAGTCCATGGCTATCAGGTGCACGTTTGCAGCCAGTTATTGATGAAGATGGCTTTGTGTGGGAGAAAGCACGTGAAGGAGACTTCTTCAGAGTACAGTATAGCCCTGTCAATCATTTGCATGTAGATATCTTCCCTTTCTACTCAAAAAATGGAACGATGACGAAAGATACTTGGTTTCCCACTCACAAGCAAGACAGAGAATTCCCTGAACATTTCTTGAAGCCACTTTCGACAATTGAATTTATTGGGCGTAAGGTGTCTGCCCCAAATAACATAAGGGATTTTCTAGAATTAAAATTTGGGAAAGGAGCTGTGGAAAACCCGGAATACCCTGATCCAAATCGGCTAAAGTTTTCACTTAATGAAGAACAAAATTACTTAACAGTTCCAGAAAACTGACTGAAAGCTCCTATTCATTTCCAGATTATATGTTCTGTATTAATAATTAGAACAATGTGTCCTACATTTTGCACAAAGCTGGAAAAGCTCATACTTAAAGTAAAAGGACTATGCTCTTTGCTGAAAGTGTGTTGCAGTGTCTTTGTGCCAGTATGAAACAAACTGTGATAAATATCTTGCAGTATTACTTTTTCTCTTCACTTAGGAGAAGGGAGGTGAATGTTTGTTATATGTATATTTAATAATGTTAGCTACTATGTATGTAACAAGTTAACAAGTACCCTTTCCATCAGTATTAATTCTTTGAATTTTTAAATGTCGATAATTAAGTAGCTGCTAAAACTATACATCATATTACCTTATACAATTCCCTTACTCAAGCTATTTGAATTTATATTTTGTTATGAGAGAAATTCACTAAAGTGAATAAAATTAAATTATTTTGTGAAAGCTACATGGGACAAAACTTCAGATATTTTAATTTTTGTAGAATTCCATACTCTAGTTCCTCCATTGGTTTGGATCTAGAATGAAAGAGGTCTTTTTTAATATGTAGTTTTACTTTCAAATGTTGATGCAGTGGGTTGGGTCATCTATTTTTTGAAACTTTTGCTCCTAACCACCCCCCAACCCTTAGCTCCTCTCTCAGTTTAATCTTCACTGCTTTGTAATTTACTATTTTTATAGCACATAGAATTGACATGTGGTGCTCATTTCTAAGTTTCAAGGATCCAGTAGTTTCAACTTTTTTGCTCAGTTTTTCTCTGAACTTAATCTCTGGAAAATTTTTGCATATGTTTAAAAAAAAGGCAAGTCACATCATTGTTTTGATCTTAAATTAAATTTGAGATCACTCCATACCTGCCTGGGCGAGTCGGCTCATAAATTAGAGGAAAGTAGGCATTTTGTTTATATACTGGCAACTGTACATGGGCATCTACTAAAATGGATTGACTGTATAGGAACATATGTATTATTTACATGTTTTCACATTAGCACTGATGCCCACAAAATACGATGACCACAGATTACAGTCTTACATGTTGGTTCCTTATTGATCCTTGAAAGTTACCCACATTAACATTTGTGAAAATGTAATTGTATATAGTAAATCACTATCAGTCGTGTTCCATACACACTTAAACACTGAAAAGAGAATAGTGGTTTTTGTTAAAGATGTGAAACTCCGTATTTTATGAGGAATGTTATCTCCTACTGAAGTTTGTTGCACCTTTTTACTCCTCTAGAATTAAGATGTCAGATTGCATTACTTTTGTTTTCTTTCTTTTGCTTTTGTGTGTGATGATAGTTGATAGTTAGAATCTGTTTTAAAACACTTATAATTCCCATTGTATGCACAATACAGGCAAGTTACACATTTCGAAGAAGAAGAATTAACTCCTCAAGAAGCAATTTGTCACTTTGTTATTTTGCAAACTGCTCATATTTTAAGTTCAGGCCTGTCTTGAAGATTTGATTGCCAGTTGCCCCCACTGAGATATTTTATAATTTTTGACTGAACGGTAGTAGGCGAGGTAGGTACATCAGTGCATTACATTCATTGTACAAACGTTTGTCGCTGCATCGTCTGTATGTGGATGACTGGCAAGCTCCTGTGGAGGCCCTTTCACCCGCATATGGGTGACACTCTCCTTTTTCAAGTTACAGTTTTTGCAGTTGGAATTTTCAAAGGAATGTAATGGAGTAAGCACTGAAATGTAACTATAGGATATACAACATAAATATACAAACAATATACCTACTCATAATTCTATGCGTTTTGTTCATTTATATTTAGGATAACATATTACATTATAGTATGTTGTACGGTGTTCATTAAAACATGCTAAACAGATTTGAGGTGATTTTGGACTATTGTAATAATAGGTTTTTTTTTCCCATTCGGTAGTTTGCCTCTTCTAGTAACATAGGGTGCACTTTCTTCATACAGGCTTGTCCTGCTGATTGTTATGAATCTCTAACTGGTGCACCACATTCCTTGTTTTATTTCTTTTACTGTCAGGCATAGCATTTTCTGTGAACAACCATTTGGTAACGATTTTCCTGAAATTTTCTTATGCCTAGTTTTGTATTTGTGGCTCTCTGGTACACAAAGCGAGCATTTACTGTATTTGTTCCTATAAGCATATGCAGTGCTAATTTCTGATACCACTTGATAACCTTCCTTATCACTGTGGCATATGACAATTTGGTCACTTCCGTCAGTGCCAGGTTTTCCATTAGTATATGCTAGTATCACCAAAGGCTGTTTTGGAGGACGACCTCGAGGGTGACATTGTAATAGGTGCATGTTTTGTTGATAACATATTAAAATTGTCAACATCTCTCCCTTTTAGCACCACAATACCATTATCATATTTTGCTATCATTTCATCTCTCTTCAATGGGTATGACATTACAAAACTTAGCATAAACCTTTTGTTGTACTGTACAGTTCCAGTGATTTGAATTTTGAATTTTAGACATTTGACTGTTAATTCATCACACTTGTAAAAGTTACCAACAAAACTCTTCCTTTATTTAGCAATTTATCTGTGAGTTCACTGCAAGCATTTTCAGCTGTGCCATCTTGCTTTCTTCCACTGGTGTCTCATCAAGAGTATACTTTCGCACACTGTGTATACCCTTCACGGGGCACTGTTTGAAAAGTTTTACAGCATACTTACGCAATTTTGTTGGTATGTACTGCCTGAACTTCAGTCATTCGCTTCAAGGAACCATGGCCTCATCAACTACAGTATCTTCAACTGGTGAAAAGACTTTCTCTGTCAACATGTTTAGGAATGGTAAAACTTTTCTAAGTCTGATACTCTCATCTTTAGTTTCATTATTTGTGAAATGCGAGTTTGCTAACAGTAATTCAAAACGATTACCGAACATCCTGCTGCAAGGAAATGAAAAGTTGTAAATAGGGTCCGTTGACCAACATCTTACGAACGGTGCCTGTACTAGATCAATCCAAATAATCAGTCCTATGAAATTTGTAATTTCCTCAGTCTGTTCAGTTGATCATATTTAGTCATTTTAGTTTGTGCTCTGCATATTTATTAGTCTCTTTGACTAAAAGGCTTATCACTTTGTCATCTAAGAATAGCAAAAGCACTTCACCTAAGCTAATGTCACTTGTTGTTGTTGTTGTTGTGGTCTTCAGTCCTGAGACTGGTTTGATGCATGTCACATAGCATATCCAATCAGAAGCCCATCTTTTCCAGTGAACTTATATAACTATTGCCAGTTAATGAATTTGTTCCATAGAGCTCAGTTCCTCTTCTTCATCTGCAGCAAGTTCTTCCAACATGTCATTGAGATCTTCACTAACATATAATTGCTCCAAATAAGAATCTGAACTCGATGAAATTCTATTCATCACTATTTATCTATAATGCACTACTATGTCATCACTACTTTCCTCACTTTGACTCAGTCTTTTATGCTGTCCAGGGTACTTGAAGACACAAAGGTCACTGGTGTGTGTCTCACAGTATGCTTCTTGACTCGATGACAAATCTACAGTGAGATCACAGGCAGGCCTTTGGCCAAAGCATTTATTGCTTCCCACATTTTGGAACTGAGAACTTCGTTCTTTGTAATGAATCAAGGGCTGTGGGGCATTAGGTCACCAGTGACTTACTGCCCTATTTGAGTTACATCGTTACTATTCCCACTAATCGCTTTGTTTACTTTCCAGCATTCCAACAGTTGGCTTTCGGCCGTGCGCGAAACTAAACTGAATTGCGCCAGGCAACGAATGTGGTAAACTGGAGTTTATGTAGGTGTAATATGCAGCCAGTCACTTTTTGAATTTGATTTGTTGTCTTGTACCATTAATAACAATAATGGAAATTCCTGGATGGAAAAATACATAAAATAGGGGAAAGGCAACAATTTACCTATGAGTACTGTGGGCCATGCTTGAGAAATAATGTAATAGAAAACATTAAACACTAACTTTCAAGCTCTTGCCCTTTTTCTAGTAGGAATACACACATTCACACACACCAACTTTTAATGTGTGTATTCATACTAGATAAGAGCAAGTGTGTGAAAGCTAGTGTTAAGCATTTTCTGTTACACCTATCTGTGTGCCACATAACAATCCTCTGTAGATAAGTGGTTGCCTTTCCCTTATTCATTTATTGTTCAGTCTTATTTAATTTGAAAGTACAAATCCCCCCCCCCCCCCCCCCCGACACACACACACACACACACACACACACACACACACACACACACACACACACAACATAAACTCAGGGTCATGTAATTGTTGAGTTTTATTTAATTGATTTTCGATAAAGAATAATTCTCTGTAGTTCAACGGAATAGTAAATTACGCAAAAAAAGCTGAGGGCGCAAACAACAAATGAAAATTGCCAACAGGTAATCAGTGACCTAATGATGGGTGGCCCTCTGAAACACTTAATTGTTCATTTTATAATAATATGGCTCTGAATGGTAAAAGCTGTGGTGATCTAGTTGGTAGGGCACTTGACTCTGGCTCTTTCAGGTCCTAGGTTCAATCGTGAGTAGGACAATATTTTGGAGCAGTTTGTCTCATAATCATCAAATGTCATGCTGAAAATATTGGACCTTATTGTAGGATTCAGCACTTTTTTCCTATTCGTATATGAATGTATATGCCTTGCTGTAGTTCATATTTAATTCCTTGCTGTAGTTCATATTTAATTTATTGTTTAGACCCACAAAACTTAACCATGGATAGTTTCTTTATGGTATTGTCTATATTTTTACATAACTTTATTATTCTGTATACCACTGTTCAGCGTTTTGTGTGGGATTCTGAGTATAAGTATTTTTCTTCATTAATTCAAGGATGCTTTGCAGAAAAAAGGTTACTTACATGATTATTCACTGGCATGTCTAGCTTTGAAATTCTGATTCTTATGCAGCATGACTGCAGTACAAATAGCATATACAAGAGGAACTATTGTGTTGTGCACATCAAAAGACAGTAAGAATTGGGAAGACAAACAAAGAAAATAAGGAAATCAACTAACTGGTAACAAAATAAGATGAAGTATTTTCACTTTTTTAGAGTTTATTGGTAATTTCAGTCACTGTCTTCACAAAAATCTCAGAGCCTTTCACATAGGACATGCGGAGAGACTCTGTGCTCCACATCTTTTTTGCGACGTATATGATTTAGTATTGTATAAATTTACTGTTTAATCTCTAGCAACAGCACTTTTCCAAGCTCCCAGCTGTGAATTACAGTTACTGTAGACGATATACTTCGAAGTGTCGAGTGGAGTTGATGCTTCAATTTTTTTCCGAAGTATTTCAGTGACTGAGTCTGCCTTCACTGTCTGATACTGCAAGCATATGTCTTTTGTATTAACTCATCTAACACAATTGTTAATAGGTCCTAATAAAATGAATGTCGCTCATTAAAATATTACGCAAAAAAATGGAGATGTCAACTCTGATGTACAATGAGAAATAAAGTTTACAGTCACATGGAGAAAACTGCCGAAATCAGAATAACTTTCATCATTATATAATGACTTTGCAGTAAGCAATGGAAATCATTATGTTTTTCCGTTTATGATGCCCTTGCTGTACATTTCACTTTTTTAATCCTCAAAAATGTATAGCATTTCAAATTTAATCTCCATTATATTAATGCCAGTCTTGTTGTTGAATGTTTTTCTGTTCATTCTTTAACCACTGCAGATATTTCAGTCATCGTAAATCTAGACAGAAAAGTAAGAAACAAAATGTTCAAGCTAAAATTCATATGCACTATAGAAATATGTGTATTTTATTTTATTGGTGCTGTCTTGATGTAGTGTTCTACGGTTATTACCTTTGTCACTTTCTGTGAATTTTCAGTAACTGTTTTCTCTGAGTGTTAATGATGTTCCTGATTAATATTCCCGGTCATGGTAACTGAGGAAAAATGCAGCGGCTTTACTGGATCTGTAATAATACCATGTTTATCTATGTATAAAAACCATGAGTGTTCACAATTATTTCTCCATACTAATTATACACTAACAGATGTATACATAAGTAATGTCTTCACTTTTTTGCTCACCTACAGACCCAAAAAAAACTACTTTTTTCAAAGTGGGATGAATATTTAAGTATTTCCTGAATCTCTTTGTACAAATTTTACCCAAGCCAAGGATGCTAGTGTACTGTTGTGTGCCATCTTTGTTGAAGTGCCAAAACTGTATCTAATTAATGTACATTGTAAATATAGTGCTGTTATGTACAGAGATGTCTCAGAATATTAAAATAAAATTACTAAACTTTGTTATTAAAATATTTTATTTTATAATAAAAATCTTAAGGCTCATTTTGGGGCAAAATGGTTATACTGTAGCAAGTGGTGTGTGTGTGTGTGTGTGTGTGTGTGTGTGTGTGTGTGTGTGTGTGTGTGTGTGTGTGTGTTTTAAACTCAAAATCAATATTAAGTGCTGTGGATCAAACCAAAACAAAAAGGATATACAAGAATTGCTTTTCTTGTATTTTTGTTAACAAATAGGAATGTGCAGCAGTATTGGATACAAAAATAGATTGAATGGGTGTATACATAAATATGTTTTCCCTGTATAGTAAAAAATATGAAAACGCTGGGCGAGTGTGTGGATATGTGCACAATTAATTATTATATAAATTCTTACCTATAAAAAGGTTACAACAGGTCATACAGATATATTGTAGATTGGACATACTGAAAAATGAATGTGAGTGGTTGTCAAGGCTTTTGAAAAAGTTGGTTGTGCCTGTTTCACTATTGTTGTTCAATAGATGTTCCCCGAGTTTCTTTCTATGGATACAGATTCCTAGTTCTTCATAAAGAGACATTGTGTTATTTGTTCAGTGTATGCAGTATTTTAAGGTGACTTTCTACATTTTCAAATGTATGTCCTGTTATATCATTGGGAGGATATTGCAGATTTGTGCGGTGTTTGTATTGGGAGGTGTTGATTTGTTCTTTTTAATCTGGTGTGGAAGTTACGGCCTGTGTGACCTATGCACTGACCTTAGCATTTACTACATGTGATTTACACTCCTGGAAATTGAAATAAGAACACCGTGAATTCATTGTCCCAGGAAGGGGAAACTTTATTGACACATTCCTGGGGTCAGATACATCACATGATCACACTGACAGAACCACAGGCACATAGACACAGGCAACAGAGCATGCACATTGTCGGCACTAGTACAGTTTATATCCACCTTTCGCAGCAATGCAGGCTGCTATTCTCCCATGGAGACGATCGTAGAGATGCTGGATGTAGTCCTGTGGAACGGCTTGCCATGCCATTTCCACCTGGCGCCTCAGTTGGACCAGCATTCGTGCTGGACGTGCAGACCGCGTGAGACGACGCTTCATCCAGTCCCAAACATGCTCAATGGGGGACAGATCCGGAGACCTTGCTGGCCAGGGTAGTTGACTTACACCTTCTAGAGCACGTTGGGTGGCACGGGATACATGCGGACGTGCAGTGTCCTGTTGGAACAGCAAGTTCCCTTGCCGGTCTAGGAATGGTAGAACGATGGGTTCGATGACGGTTTGGATGTACCGTGCACTATTCAGTGTCCCCTCGACGATCACCAGTGGTGTACGGCCAGTGTAGGAGATCGCTCCCCACACCATGATGCCGGGTGTTGGCCCTGTGTGCCTCGGTCGTATGCAGTCCTGATTGTGGCGCTCACCTGCATGGCGCCAAACACGCATACGACCATCATTGGCACCAAGGCAGAAGCGACTCTCATCGCTGAAGACGACACGTCTCCATTCGTCCCTCCATTCACGCCTGTCGCGACACCACTGGAGGCGGGCTGCACGATGTTGGGGCGTGAGCGGAAGACGGCCTAACGGTGTGCGGGACCGTAGCCCAGCTTCATGGAGACGGTTGCGAATGGTCCTCGCCGATACCCCAGGAGCAACAGTGTCCCTAATTTGCTGGGAAGTGGCGGTGCGGTCCCCTACGGCACTGCGTAGGATCCTACGGTCTTGGCGTGCATCCGTGCGTCGCTGCGGTCCGGTCCCAGGTCGACGGGCACGTGCACCTTCCGCCGACCACTGGCGACAACATCGATGTACTGTGGAGACCTCACGCCCCACGTGTTGAGCAATTCGGCGGTACGTCCACCCGGCCTCCCGCATGCCCACTATACGCCCTCGCTCAAAGTCCGTCAACTGCACATACGGTTCACGTCCACACTGTCGCGGCATGCTACCAGTGTTAAAGACTGCGATGGAGCTCCGTATGCCACAGCAAACTGGCTGACACTGACGGCGGCGGTGCACAAATGCTGCGCAGCTAGCGCCATTCGACGGCCAACACCGCGGTTCCTGGTGTGTCCGCTGTGCCGTGCATGTGATCATTGCTTGTACAGCCCTCTCGCAGTGTCCGGAGCAAGTATGGTCGGTCTGACACACCGGTGTCAATGTGTTCTTTTTTCCATTTCCAGGAGTGTAGTATATGGCCTAGGATGAAAATTTATTTTGACTGCTTTTTAGGTTGTGAAGTAGTCTTTGGCAAATTTTATGTTTGGAATGCATTTATTAGTTTGTGCCACTTTAAGATGGTGGCAATTTTTTGGGACATATTAGTGAGGAAAACTGTGCATGCTGTTAGTGTATTGTACTAGTTCTTGATGGTTATTTTGCTCATTTTATTTTTTATTTTTTTAAACTAAATTGTCTATTACTGAAGATTTATAACCTTGTGCTTGAAAATAACTACGCAATAATGAATAGCCTCTCATTTGGTAGTGATCTGAAAGTCGTACAGAGTGCTAACAAATGTCAACTGATCCTTTCAGATGTAACAAATTTGTATACTAACATCTTCATTCGTGATGCTTTAGCTGTTATTAAACAGAATCTAATAAAATACAAGATGATCTCCTGGGCAAAAATCACAGAATTCATTAACTTTCTAGAACTGATATTGAAACATAATTATCTTTCAACGGAAAAATCTACGAACAAACGAATGGACTAGCTACATGTGCTAGCATATCAAGAACTATAGCAGAAAAATTCCTCAACCACCTAGAGTACAAGATTTTTCACAAAAAAAAGCTAACATGCATTCAAAAAGTTCAGTTCTACAGAGGAGATGTAGACGATACTTTTCTTATCATTGATGGGGAAAACGATGATGATGATGATAAAGATGCTCTCCGAACATTCAACAAAATGCTCAAGAATATTAGATTTTCCTGTGAGTACGAAATAAATAATATGTTAACTTCCTTGATTTAACCATCTACAAACAAGATAACATCTACATCTACATCTACATTGATACTCTGCAAGCCACCCAACGGTGTGTGGCGGAGGGCACTTTACGTGCCACTGTCATTACCTCCCTTTCCTGTTCCAGTCGCGTATGGTTCGCGGGAAGAACGACTGTCTGAAAGCCTCCGTGCGCGCTCTAATCTCTCTAATTTTACATTCGTGATCTCCTCGGGAGGTATAAGTAGGGGGAAGCAATATATTCGATACCTCATCCAGAAACGCACCCTCTCGAAACCTGGCGAGCAAGCTACACCGCGATGCAGAGCGCCTCTCTTGCAGAGTCTGCCACTTGAGTTTATTAAACATCTCCGTAACGCTATCACGGTTACCAAATAACCCTGTGACGAAACGCGCCGCTCTTCTTTGGATCTTCTCTATCTCCTCCGTCAGACCGATCTGGTACGGATCCCACACTGATGAGCAATACTCAAGTATAGGTCGAACGAGTGTTTTGTAAGCCACCTCCTTTGTTGATGGACTACATTTTCTAAGCACTCTCCCAATGAATCTCAACCTGGTACCCGCCTTACCAACAATTAATTTTATATGATCATTCCACTTCAAATCGTTCCGCACGCATACTCCCAGATATTTTACAGAAGTAACTGCTACCAGTGTTTGTTCCGCTATCATATAATCATAGTATGTCCTCCAAATTTACAGGAAACCAACCACCACAGACATAAATATACATGCTCCCTCCTCCCACCCAACATGCATGGATTAGCAGCATGCCACTCAATGATTCATAGAGCTCTAAAAATACCACTGAGTGATGAGAATCTCCAGAGTGAAATAAAAAATCATGAAACTAATAGCTGCAGCTAATGGGTATAAACCCTCAATAATAGACAATTTAGTTACAGAAATAAAAATTAAAATGAACAAAATAACCTTCAAGAAACAGGCAAATACACTAACAACATGTATCTCCTTCATCGATGATATCTCCCAAAAAAATTACCAAAATCTTCAAGTGACATAAAATTAGAATTGCATTCCAGTCAATATAAATTTTCATCCTTTAGCATACATCAAATCGAATGTAGAAAATTCACAGGTCAGTACATCAGTCAAACAGGCAGTAACTTCCACACCAGATTTGAAGAACACCTTCCAATGCAACACACCACACAAATCTGCAATAATTTCCCATATAAAAGATACAAGACAGCTGTTTGACATTGAAGAAAGCAGACTTAAAACACTGCAAACACTGATCAAAGGACACAGAATGTCTCTGTATGAGGAACTAGAAATTTATATCCACAGAGACAAACAAAGAATTCTCATAATCCAATTTCAATGCACAGCCATTAATGTAACCACTCCCATTCATTTCTCGATAACTTTAACCTACAAAATATATATATAGTTATTATAGAGGGAAACATTCCACGTAGGAAATATATATCTAAAAACAAAGATGATGTGACTTACCAAATGAAAGTGCTGGCAGGTCGACAGACACACAAACATACACACAAAATTCAAGCTTTCGCAACAAACTGTTGCCTCATCAGGAAAGAGGGAAGGAGAGGGAAAGACGAAAGGATGTGGGTTTTGATGTGACTTACCAAAAGAAAGCACTGGCAGGTCTGCTTGTGTCTGTATATGTGTGGATGGATATTTGTGTGTGCGAGTGTATACCCGTCCTTTTTTCCCCCTAAGGTGAGTCTTTCCGCTCCCGGGATTGGAATGACTCTTTACCCTCTCCCTTAAAACCCACATCCTTTCGTCTTTCCCTCTCCTTCACTCTTTCCTGACGAAGCAACCGTTGGTTGCAAAAGCTTGAATTTTGTATGTATGTTTGTGTTTGTTTGTGTGTCTATCGACCTGCCAGCGCTTTCTTTTGGTAAGTCACATCATCTTTGTTTTTAGATATATTTTCCCACGTGGAATGTTTCCCTCTATAGAGGCCAGCACTTTCTTTTGGTAATAGAGGGAAACATTCCACGTGGGAAAAATATATCTAAAAACAAAGATGATGTGACTTACCAAATGAAAGTGCTGGCACGTCGATAGACACACAAACGAACACAAATGTACACACAAAATTCTAGCTTTCGCAACCAACAGTTGCTTCGTCAGGAAAGAGGGAAGGAGAGGGAAAGACGAAAGGATGTGGGTTTTAAAGGAGATGGTAAGGAGTCATTCCAATCCCGGGAGCGGAAAGACTTACCTTAGGGGGAAAAAAGGGCAGGTATACACTCGCGCACACACACACATATCCATCCACACGTATACAGATACAAGCAGACATCTGCTTGTGTCTGTATATGTGTGGATGAAGAAGCCAAAAGTTGTGCCTCAAACACAATTGCAGATCTCAAACTCAAGTATGACTACACACACTTTTCAGTGCCCTCTGGAGAAAAGCTGCATGTGACTCTGAAACCATTCAGAAATCATCTCCAAAGGATATCGAACCTCTGCCACATACCAAGTCACACACCATTAGGAGTCCAATAAGCTGCTCCGTTTACCTATGCAACCCAGCTGGGATAACGCCAAATAAATAAATAAATAATCATAATTGAAGGAAAATTCCATCTGTTAACTAAGACTGTTATAATGGGAGAGAGTAGAAGACATAATGAGACATATGAGTATTTGACCTAAAGTCACTCTTTGAGTAAAAATAAGTCGTAGAACATCACTCTGAAATCGGGACGCTGTGATGATGAGATATTGTGGGTTTACACAGCCTCCCTGATTGGTGTTAGCACAAGTTTTCACCGCGAATTTGACAACGCCATCCAACAAGTTGCTACATAACATCTATTCATTCGTTTTGTTTCTGAACTTGCATAACTCATAGTACATTTCGTCACATAAAAAAACCAACAAATATATTGATGTCATCACTGTAGGTAGAAATTGTTCATATACATAGGAAAATGTTTTCTTTCATTTGAATGGATAGTTTTTCATTTCTTTTTATGTTTCAGTATTTAAGCATATTAGATTAACTTGCACAATCTGTTTGATGACTGATCAGTGAAAAGGTAGACCACATTTCAGGCAGTCAGGTGACAGGTTGGCAGACAGTTTCACTTAGGGGAATGGGATCCAGGAGATGAGTTCCTTGTCTATACTGTTCCTGGATATCAAGATTCAACAAGGACATCACTGAAGTAGTCATCGAACATTCCACATACGCTAGGATCATGAAGCAATTGTATGACTGAATCAGTAACACTTTGCACAATGCTAAACAGTTGTGCTGAAATAAACATTTTAAAATACAAAGGGTACAAGATTTCTATTTCTAGAACAACAAGAAAATATTTAGCAACACACATTTATGTATGTATTGATAAATCATAAGCGATTTTAATAAATTCTACAACATCCTTGGAGATCGGTTCAGTTTTATTCAGGGTTGCAAGTTTCTTTTAAACAGACAGCATAAGAAATGAACGGACAAAGTAACAGTTACAAAAATTTACATTAGACGCAGCCGTCTCTATATTAAGATTGCATTTGGTGTTTTTGAATTTTCATAACATTGTCACACAGGCAATAGCCTGTCTCTACAATTAAGTCTGCGTTACATAACTGGAATTATCATAAGGTTTGCGCCACACAGACTTGCCGAACAGTTCATTGGAACAGCTGTAAAGTGGATAACATACTCACATGGTCATGTTTGTATGGAATGCCTTGAAAGACCTTCCAAGGACATCCCTCATCCACAAATTAAACCATAGCCGGCCAGAACTCACAGGATCAAGTCCAGGTAAGAAAATGTTCACCTTCTTCTTTCTCTACAAATATAGTGTTTCTGTAATGATTCACAGGACCTCTGGGTCACATAGTAATTTGTTATGTAAATGAAATCAATATTCACTTCGTCAACAAGATCTGTACATATTACAGTGAAATGTTTTTACACATAGTAACACTTGCCAGATGTGGGATTTCACTTACACTTTGTCCTTAGTACGTTCTTTACGTCAGCCACACACACACACACACACACACACACACACACACACACACACACACAATGGTTCCCTTTTTTAAGACGTTATAACTTCACTGTAACTCAAGCTAAGTGTTACTAATTCAGAGCTTTGTCACTTACGCTACACAGTTAAGAAGTTGCAACTCATCCTTGCTGCTCTTGCTGTTAGTCAGGAAATCAAAACATATTTACATAAACAAGTGAGTATCTTACACTTATTTCTCAATATTCTCCTTGTGCTGTACAAAAATATTTTCATTGGACTTTAAAATTAATGAACAAATGTCAGGTTAGGCCGACTTTGCTTTGAAGTTTTCTACTACGTGGTTTTGTCATATTATGATTTGGGCAACAGGCATCCCCTAGACCACAAAGCAGAAGCATCTGCACACAGCAGACCAGAGACATGCACACATGCAAAAATACACACAAAGCAAACCATAAAGAGACAGTATCTTACTCTAGGGAGCATTGTGTCTTAGTGTAATTACATCATGTGGAAATATTCACCAGTCGCTCATTATTTACAAGTACTTATCTACTTAAAGCTAATGAATTAGTACCTAATCTACACTAGAGGATTTCATTTTGCAAATATAGATTGCTAGAACATAGTGCATCTACACTGAGTCATCACGAAAATTTATATTTCAGTGTCAGTACTCTTCTTCAGCTTATACTAGTTTTCCAGTTCAAGGTCATGGTTAAGTGACAGTTACTTTCATTAAATAGAACTTTATTAGACTTTGTCTGAAGAAAACATGAGTCCTTTCATAAATACACTCTCCAGCTTGATACCTCAATACTTTTCATCTGAGTTTTCTGTTAATTCCTTATTTAAGCACATTGTACCTATAGTAAAATAAATTATAGTTTCTTTACAAATATAGTGTTTCATGTAATGATTCACGGGACCTCTGCGTCACATAATAATTTGTTAAGTAAATGAAAGCAATCTTCGCTACATCAACAAAATCTGCATATATTACAGCAGGATTATCTTAAGTAGTGATCTACTCTTTTGTGCTTAAATATATTTAATTAATCTAGAATTCACGGTATACAAGTATAGGTTTCATTCTCTTTGTTATTTCAGTTTTCACACACGTCATCTGTAAAGGAGTTAGTATATCTAATGCTTTTTCAGATCAGAGAAAAAGATCACTGCTGCTGTTACACGTGTAGACTTCTTTTCAGAACCTGGAGCCAAAGTTGTTTAATTTTACCAGATTTAGGAAAGGCCAAAAGATAACTACCTCATTGTGGTACACTGACTATTCGATAAGATCCCGCAAAGAGTAATTGGCATTTGCTGTTTCTTTTGTGTAAAGCATATGATCTCAGATGAGATTTAAGCAGTACTGTGATTTCAACTAAATACACTGGTGGAAAAAATATCATATCACCAAGCAGGAGTTGTGCAACATAAACAAAAGTTGGTAGGTGTGTTTCTGCATCTGAAAGAGGATGTCTATTCAAGTTTCGCACCAAACACATTAAGAGTGGCACCACTATGAGGACGGAATCAGCTTTGCTTTAAGTACATGCTGTAGCAGTTCTGAGTGTTCGTTATCTTTGAGACTGGATGTGGTGAGTTAATATTAGTTATGAATGCCTTTAAGGTGATGAAGATGCCACTTGGATGTTCCATCTGTAAAATTGCAGCAAGACTTGGCAGGAATATAGCCACTGCACATGACTGCTGGCAGCATTGATTATGAGAATGTATGGTCACAAGATGATCGGGCTCCAGACAGCCATGTGGCTTTGCCGAGAGGGAAGACCATTGTGTTCGGCATATGGCTCTGGCACATTGAACTGCACAAATTTGAGCAGCAATTGGCACCACAGTGACACAGCAAACGATAACTAATTGGTTACTTCAAGGACAGCTCTGTGCCAGAAGACCCCAAACCACCACCATTTGTGATTTCATTTGTGTCGAGCAAGAGTTCGTTGGAGGGCAGGGTGGAGGTCTCTGTGTTTTCTGATGAAAGCTGGTTCTGCCTCCGTGTGTTGGTTAGAAGGAGGCACTTGAGGACATGTGACAACCTGTCTGCATGCTAGACACACTGGACCTATATGTGCAGTGCAATTTCATATGACAGCAGGAGTGTTCCGTGGTTATCCCACACACCCTGACTGCAAATTTGTACGTCAGTCTGGTGATTTGACCTGTTGTGCTGCCATTTGTGAACAGCATTCCAGGAAGTATTTACCAATAGGATAAGGCTTGCCCACATACCACTGTTGTAACCCAACATGCTCTGTGGAGTGTCAACATATTGCTCATCATCATATCTGTCTCTAATTGAGCACGTATGGGCATCATTAGATGACAATTCCAGCATCATCCACAAACTGCATTAACATTGGCTGACCAAGTGCAACAGGCATGGAACTCCATTCTACAGACAGACAACGGACACCTGTACAACACAGTGGATGCACATTTGCATGCTTGCATTCAACTTTCTGGCAGTTACATCAGTTATTAATGTACCAGCATTTCACATTTGCAATGGTATATATCGTGTTTATATTAATTTATGATCTTGCAATATTAATCACTTAAATATGTTACCTAGACAAATGTATTTCTGAAATTTCATTGCTCTTCATTAATTATTTTTTGGTGCTGCAATTTTTTTCTGTCAGTGTATTTCTGAACATGACCTAACCTTTTGTCGTACGTGTTTTTTCTAATTTTGGCATGATCAGTGAGTGCAACAAATGTGTTCTTTACCTTGTTCTCCAGACATGTGTGGCAATGAAGTTATCCACTATTTGGTTTCTTTATGTTTATTAAGTAATTTTGGAGGCCTTATGGTGTTGTGTAAAAAAGGTAAATTACACTGAAGAGCCAAAGAAACTGATACACCTGCATAATATCGTGTAGGATCCCCACAGGCACGCAGTAGTGCTGAAACACAATGTGGCGTGTACTCGACTAATGTCTGAAGTACTTCTGGAGGGAATTGACACCATGAATCCTGCAGGGCTGTCCATAAACCTGTAAGAGTATGAGGTGGGTGAGGATCTCTTTTGAACAGCACATTGCAAGGCATCCCAGATATGCCCAATAATGTTGATGTCGAGAGTTTGGTGGCCAGTGGAAGTATTTAAACTTAGAAGGGGGCTCCTGGAGCCACTCTGTAGCAATTCTGGACATGTGAGGTGTTGCATTGTCCTGGTGGAATTGCCCCAGCCCATCAGAATGCACAATGGACGTGAATGGATGCAGGTGATCAGACAGGTCGCTTTCATACGTGTTACCTGTCAGATTCGTATCTAGATGTATCAGGGGTCCCATATCACTCCAACTGCAGATGCCTCACACCATTACAGAACCTCCTCCAACTTGAAAAGTCCACAGCTGAATGCAGGGTCCATGGATTCATGAGGTTGTCTCCATACCTGTACACATCCATCCACTTGACACAATTTGAAATGAGACTTGTCTGACCAGGCAACATGTTTCCAGTCATCAACATTCCAATGTCAGAGTAGATGGGCCCAGCAGCAAGGCATAAAGCTTTGTGTCCTGCAGACATCGAGGGGACACGAGTGGGACTTCGGCTCCAAAAGCCCATATCGATGTTGTTTTATTGAATAGTTCACACGCTGACACTTGTTGATGGTCCAGCATAGAAATCTGCAGCAGTATGTGGAAAGGTTGCACTTCTGTCATGCTGAACAATTCTCTTCAGTCATTGTTGCTTCCGTTCTTCCAGGATCTTTTTCCGACCACAGCAGTGTCCAAGATTTGATGTTTTACTAGATTCCTGATATTCATGGTAAACTCATGGAATGATCATGTGGGAAAAATCCCCACTTCATCAGTACCTCGGAGGTGCCATGTCCTATTGCTCATGTGCCAACTATAACATCATGTCCAAACTCACTTAAATCTTGATAACCTGCCATTGTAGTGGCAGTAGCTATCTAACAAATGCGCCAGACACTTGTTGTCTTATATAGGTGTTGCCGACTGCAGCACTGCATTCCGACTGTTTACGTATCTCTGTATTTGAATACGCATGACTATTATACCAGTTTCGTTGGCACTTTATTGTATTTACTGTATTTTCAAACAGTTCAATAAATTCTGTCCCTCATGTGTGTTGTTCACTAGTTGAAGTTCTTATAAATCAATTGAATTGTCTGAAAATGCATTCAACCGAGTTACTTTGAAGGTGCTATGAGAATATCAAAATGTGCTTAATTCTATTGCCTTGTAAAAAACTTTCATTTCTTGCACATATGATTTGACACACTGTCTGTGAGGAATGTGACAGCCTCGTCAACTGTTGGTACGTAATGTTTGAGGATCCTCCTAACAGTAGTAGATGCTGCTGTGTATCTTGTAGCATATAGCTTGACATGTTTTGAGAAAAGCTCCTACAGAGCTACTAAATATTCAACACCACCTCATCCAAAGGGCCTTAGCCTGCTGGCTTCAAGAGAGAGAATTTGTAGTGGCTGTGTTGGTAAAATAGAGCGTAATTCTGTATAGTGACACTTACTAGTGGGCTTTGCTTTGTGACATAGTAGACAAGTTTTAATAGCTGTACAAAATACTTCCCATATTTGGAAAGTGCAGTTTCCTTAAACATTTTGCGGTACCATAACGGCCCCAAACATATGAGTATGCCAAACTAAGTATCTGGAATGCACACTTGCAAGTTGTCACCAGAAACATTACTCCTGTTGAATAAAATGGTGTTCTGACTTTTGTAATGCTGTGAAATTTCTCAGATGCATTTTGTGTAAGGAGAGTTTATTGTATGCCATCTTAGATCTGCATCTTGTAGTTAGCCATGTTGTTATACATATCTAAATTGTATTATAACAGTGTCGGCTTCCATGGCCAGAGTCACTTGACAAAAAAGTTTTAGGAGTATCATATTGCGTCATATTGTCATCAATAGACCCACAAGGAGGCTACCGTAATCATGGACAAAACCTTTGGTTTCTCCAGTACATTTTATTTTCTTTTTTTTTTTTACATTATGTCATGGGACAACACTAAGAAAACTTGTCATCTAAATAGTTTTGTTGAAAATGTGTCTCTTTCATTCTGTAATCAGTTATTTGTCCTATTATATCTGAAAGATCAGTCAGTCTTTGCAGTGGATGTGACATAGTGTCAGCTACAACATTGTTCTTGCATTTTATACGCATTATCTCTACCATCGCAGAAGTTGGGAAGGAAAACATAGGTACAAAGAAGGTAGCTGCGAAGAAACCGTGGGTAACAGAAGAAATACTTCAGTTGATTGATGAAAGGAGGAAGTACAAACATGTTCTGGGAAAATCAGGAATACAGAAATAAAAGTCGCTGAGGAATGAAATAAATAGGAAGTGCAGGGAAGCTAAGACGACATGGCTGCAGGAAAAATGTGAAGACATCGAAAAAGATATGAATGTCGGAAGGACAGACTCAGCATACAGGAAAGTCAAAACAACCTTTGGTGACATTAAAAGCAACGGTGGTAACATTAAGAATGCAACGGGAATTCCACTGTTAAATGCAGAGGAGAGAGCAGATAGGTGGAAAGAATACATTGAAAGCCTCTATGAGGGTGAAGATTTGTCTGATGTGATAGAAGAAGAAACAGGAGTCGATTTAGAAGAGATAGGGGATCCAGTATTAGAATCGGAATTTAAAAGAGCTTTGGCGGACTTACGGTCAAATAAGGCAGAAGGGATAGATAACATTCCATCAGAATTTCTAAAATCATTGGGGGAAGTGGCAACAAAACGACTATTCACATTGGTGTGTAGAATATATGAGTCTGGCGATATACCATCTGACTTTCGGAAAAGCATCATCCACACAATTCCGAAGACGGCAAGAGCTGACAAGTGCGAGAATTATCGCACAATCAGCTTAACAGCTCATGCATCGAAGCTGATTACAAGAATAATATAGAGAAGAATGGAAAAGAAAATTGAGAATGCGCTAGGTGACAATCAGTTTGGCTTTAGGAAAAGTAAAGGGACGAGAGAGGCAATTCTGACATTACGGCTAATAATGGAAGCAAGGCTAAAGAAAAATCAAGACACTTTCATAGGATTTGTCGACCTGGAAAAAGCGTTCGACAATATAAAATGGTGCAAGCTGTTCGAGATTCTGAAAAAAGTAGGGGTAAGCTATAGGGAGAGACAGGTCATATACAATATGTACAACAATCAAGAGGGAATAATAAGAGTGGATGATCAAGAATGAAGTGCTCGCATTAAGAAGGGTGTAATACAAGGCTGTAGGCTTTCGCCCCTACTCTTCAATCTGTACATCGAGGAAGCAATGATGGAAATAAAAGAAAGGTTCAGGAGTGGAATTAAAATACAAGGTGAAAGGATATCAATGATACGATTCGCTGATGACATTGCTATCCTGAGTGAAAGTGAAGAAGAATTAAAAGATCTGCTGAACGGAATGAACAGTCTAATGAGTACACAGTATGGTTTGAGAGTAAATTGGAGAAAGACGAAGGTAATGAGAAGTAGTAGAAATGAGAACAGCGAGCAACTTAACATCGGGATTGATGGTCACGAAGTCAGTGAAGTTAAGGAATTCTGCTACCTAGGCAGTAAAATAACCAATGATGGACGGAGCAAGGAGGACATCAAAAGCAGACTCACTATGGCAAAAAAGGCATTTCTGGCCAAGAGAAGTCTACTAATATCAAATACCGGCCTTAATTTGAGGAAGAAATTTCTGAGGATGTACATCTGGAGTACAGCATTGTATGGTAGTGAAACATGGACTGTGAGAAAACTGGAACAGAAGAGAATCGAAGCATTTGAGATGTGGTGCTATAGACGAATGTTGAAAATTAGGTGGACTGATAAGGTAAGGAATGAGGAGGTTCTACGCAGAATCAGAGAGGAAAGGAATATGTGGAAAACACTGATAAGGAGAAGGGACAGGATGATAGGACATCTGCTAAGACATGAGGGAATGACTTCCATGGTACTAGAGGGAGCTGTAGAGGACAAAAACTGTAGAGGAAGACAGCGATTGGAATACGTCAAGCAGATAATTGAGGACGTAGGTTGCAAGTGCTACTCTGAGATGAAGAGGTTAGCACAGGAAAGGAATTCGTGGCGGGCCGCATCAAACCAGTCAGTAGACTGATGACCAAAAAAAAAAAAAAAAAAAAATAAATATCTCAAAACTGTATTCCTTTAGAAAAGTTAGAAAAGCTGTCCACCTCATAATCCTAGGATTTAGTTGCTTACAGGTTAATAAAACCTCAGAGCGTGGTGGTCACAAAATACCTTAATGTGTTTTCCAAGAACTGCACTTCTTAAATGTACATATTATGGCCACAGCTTCTAACTCAGTAGCAGAATATCCAAGTTTACACTCTGAAAGGGTTCTACTAGCAACAGTAACCATCTTAGCTTCAACCATAAGTCAGTTTGATGCTTTTGATTTTTTGATTTTACTTGTGCTATCACTTGCCTAAAGTTGGCAGCAGCCATTCTGGTGGGACCGCCCTGTGTGTTTTGGCGAGCGAAGGTGTTCATGGATAGTCAGCCCAGGAAGCCAAACAGTTAAGTCCTGCCCCATGGCTGTGACTTATTGTCAGCAGCAGTCAATGTTTATCTGTGGAGTTGTGCACAGAGTCCGTAAGGAGAGGAGGCGCAGCCCTGGTAACGCTGAGGCGCAAGTCTGCTAGGGCAAACCTCATTCTCACTCAGCTATGAGCAGCCTGTGTAACCTTGTTCCTGGCATAACTCATGAATTACGGCATGCAATGGTGCCTCGGTAGAGCTGAGTCATTTTTTGGACGTCGAATGTACTTGCTTATTTTGGGATGAGCTGTGACCTGATATAATCTGCAGTACGGTGGCCACAAATTGTTGACCCAAACTGCTGGATGCATTGTTTGGCAGGGTGCTGTTTGGAAAAGGTGAGCATCATGCGTGTTTGATGTTTGAGCTGTTCCCTTGAAAACGAGCTGTTTACCTGGGCCAATTTGTCTGCATGTTATTGTGTTAATGATTTACCTTATTTACCTTGACTACCATCTGTATATTTTATTGTGGTTTTAATTAGTTTCTGATGGCCATTTGTTCTCTATTTAACTTATAAGTTGAACACTAGTCTTACTATGAACTGTAAGTTGTGGAAATCAGATTTCTTGTTTACGTAATTGTGAACTGTTGTGCACTATCACAAGTGCCTAAGCTATTTGATATAAATCATTTGTCTGCTGTGGTGCAACAACAGGGTTATTGAGTTTGCTGTAAAGTTTACTTTAGTTAAAATCATGAAGTTGAAGTTTTCTGGTAGATCAGTGTTATTTAAATATTCCTAAAGAATTCATTATCTACAGTTAAGATCACAAGTCTTAAATTGTTGCTGAGTTTTTTTAAGGTTTCTAGTTTTAAAGATTTTTTAATTATCTACATCTACATCTACATTTATACTCCGCAAGCCACACAACGGTGTGTGGCAGAGGGCACTTTACGTGCCACTGTCATTACCTCCCTTTTCTGTTCCAGTTGTGTATGGTTCATGGGAAGAACGACCGCCGGAAAGCCTCCATGCACGCTCGAATCTCTCTAATTTTACATTCGTGATCTCCTCGGGAGGTATAAGGAGGGGGAAGCAATATATTTGATACCTCATCCAGAAACGCACCCTCTCGAAACCTGGACAGCAAGCTACACCACGATGCAGAGCGCCTCTCTTGCAGAGACTGCCACTTGAGTTTGCTAAACATCTCCGTAATGCTATCACGCTTACCAAATAACCCTGTGACGAAATGTACTGCTCTTCTTTGGATCTTCTCTATCAACCCAACCTGGTGCAGATCCCACACTGATGAGCAATACTCAAGTATAGGTCGAATGAGTGTTTTGTAAGCCATCTCCTTTGTATTTCGGGTTGTATGTTTCAGGATTGAACATTTCATGTTGTAAGTGATCCTAGACATGCTCTGACCAATACTTTACAAGGAAAGCCTGTCCAAACTGATCGTACCTTCCATTTGCATGTGTCAGTGTAGCCATTGTCTCATGCGGTGACATCTTAATCATATCCAGTTCCCATTTCAAGTCAGAGACCTATGCATTAACAGTGTCATACCAGTCAGGTAATTTTTTTGTATCATCTCGCCTGAAGTCCCCAGTTCAGACAGGACTTCCACACCAGTGGACTATGCTGCAGCACAAATTTCCTTTTTGGCTTTTTCAAGAATTTCAGTGTTTTTGTCTGAAATCCAGTGATTAAAAGTTTGTTAAACTGTTCGTAGGATTTGGTATATTCTGTGACTAGTTCAAGTGACAGATTGTTAACTTGGTGCATCCATTTTGATATATTATTTTCAATTATAGTCTGAGTGGTTTTTAATTCTTTAACATCCTCAGACAATTCAGCTACTACACGTGGTATTGTATTGTATGCTTCTGCGTGACCTGTCTGTGAGACCTGATGTTTCATTTTTCACTGAATCGAAAGTGGTGGTTATTATTATTATTCTGGATTTACAATGTGAGTACATTTTTCCGGCACCTATTCTAGATTACAGTAAGTCACTAATTATTGTTCTCCACTCTTCTCTATTTGTCCATAAATCTTCAGGAATGTTGTTCTTCCTCATTGCTGACTGAACTCCCTGTATCCATGTATCAGGTGGTCGTCCCCTTTTTCTTCTTCCAATTGGTACCCAGTCGATTATGCATTTTGGTAGCCTTTCCTGTTCCATTCGTCTGAGCGTGTCCATACCATTTAAGTTGTTTGTGCTCGATGAAATCCATAATTGAATTTTTACATTTCATCTTGTCTCTGATTACTTCATTTCTTATTCTTTCTCGTCTTGATATTCTTGCTGAACGTCTCCAGAAATCCATTTCTGTGGCTAATAATTTTGATTTCAGTTGCCATTTTGTTGTCCACACTTCTGAACCATATGTAATAATGCTCCTAACTATTGTTTTAAAAATCCTTATTTTGTTATCAGTTGTTATGTGTTTGTCCCAGAGAATTCCATTCAATAAAGAGATTGTCGTCTTTCCAGAATTTATTCTTGATCTAATTTCCTTGTCCTGTTTCCCATCATTTGTAATTTTCACACCTAAATATTTATATTCCTCAGTAGCTGTTATTGTTCCCATCCCTTCTTCTAATATTAAGTCTCCATTCACTCCACCAATTACCGTGTACTTCGTTTTATTCATGTTTACATTTAGACCTGATTTTTTATATTCTTGAATCAATTTTCTGGTCATATACTCTATGTCCTCATAGTCTTGGGCTATAATCAGTTGGTCATCTGCAAATTGTAATGAGTATATCGTTCTATCATGGTAATCTGATTATTTATATATTATAACTGCACTGCCAAACATAAACATTTTGCCCATCCTGATGTACTGTTGTGTTTTTTTTTTTGCAATACGAGAAGAATTTTCAACCACTATACTAACATTAGTTCAGTCAGTTTTTCAAAAAAACTCTCAAACCATATGAGAGAGAAGGTAGAACTTCCGCACAAACTTGTGGTTGTAAGTCAGGATCCTCAAACGAACCACTAACATTAGCCACTGTGGATTCTGAAGCGTAAATATCTGAATCTCCTTTTTCCACTGCCAATGTTGCCACCATCAACATGGATTTGTTTCTCTGTGTCATGTTCCAATTACATCTTTTCTGGTTTCCCAAATTTTATCTAATTAAATCTCACAGAATCTCATAATATTTAAAAACAGAGTTTGAGTTCATACATTCAATAACTATGTGCTGCAAAAATTATTAACTAATACAGACAAACAAGAATGATACTCGTTTTACTAACAGAAGAACATATAGCACTCCATCTTGCCGGTGCAAAGTGCAGTACAGTGGCTCCTCATGAGTATACATTCTGAGTGGTAACAAATCTTTGGATTCAGATAAACATTAGAGTGTGAAATTAATAGCATCTGTTGTATTACAGCTATGCTTATCAACAAATTTATACAACTACAGTCACTAGCTATAATAATAATAACAATGATATGCTTAACTTGTCTACCAAAAGAAAGGACTGTTTTGTGGAATTTTGTTGTTTGTCACATAATTAAGTACAGTTCAGGGCAGGAATGAAATAACATGTAAGCTTTTGCTATTTTCTGTTTCAAATTTTTGTGTAAGTGGTAGTTTTCGTGCTTTTTTATTTTTTCAGACAAATGTACAAGATCCGTAACTCATGTATTAGTCCATGAATTAACTTCCAGACTGAAATTCAGACATTCTTATCTTGCACCAACACACCAACTTACACTATTGTACACTTCCTTGTTAAATGTTTCCTTGTACTAATGCTTATTTGATTTCGTCAGATTCTCCATCAAAGGATCTGGTCTGGGAGGCCCTAGTTCCTTTGCGGCTAACTTATCCTGATAATTTTCTTTTCTGCTAGCACTTGAAAACAGATTCAACAGATTACATGTTGACACTGCACATGAAAGCCGATTCCTGCACAGTAAACAACCAACTCTGAACACAAACAGCCATTTGTGGAAATGATTAATTTCAGGTAGTAATGTCTACCAACAAGGTCTCTTGACTAGAATAGAAATGAGGCACTGAGAACAATAAGGGCCGAAATCACACTGTGTTGATCCCACATTTAATGGAATATCAAACAAACCAGTGAGACACCTTTTTGTGAATTTTCATATATGCAATAAGGGCCAACAGGACAGAGAAACCTGACCCACCAAAAGATCAACAGGTGTCAGAAGTGTGAATAAATGCTACAGTCTCGCAGTTGATTATGATGTACTTTATGGGTCTCAATGCCTCAAATGGATTACTGTATGATAAAATCCAAAACTTAATATACTGTAACAAATACACAAACCCACAAAATAGGGTTTTCTATCAGTATAACTGTAACATATACTGATGTCCGATCTAATTTTACTATGTAGTGAATGAATTGGTATATCTGAGGAGTGTGCTGCCACCTAGCATGATTTATGCCAAGTGACCAGGGATAAAGGTCTGCTGCAGCATGCTACCACCTAGTGACATTGACGTAAACTTGTAGTTCAGTGGGAATAGCTAGCTGAGCATGCCGTGAACCATGCACGTTGATGATCAAATCCGTATGTGAACACCATTTGCTCATGCACAAAAGCTCCAAACGTGCACAACTGAAGATGTAGTCGCAACCCTGATGGCAAGTTTTATGAAGTCTAGAGGATGAGCAGCACAGTGTGCTGTGTATTTCAGATTACCCCATCTATGTTACGATTAATGGCATTCGAATAAAAGTAACCAACACATCCGTGAGGTGTCAAAAGTTAGGATGTTCACATGCTCTTACACAGCAGCCGCCACTGGTGCAGTAGCGGCCATGTTTGATAACCTGTACAACAATATGCAGAAATAAAATTACAGATAATAAAGTTTATCACTCAAAATCCAAAATGTTCCAAGAGTTATTTAAGAAAAATTCAAGGTAGTTGTCAAACACATAAAGTTTTCAAACACATGCTGGCATGGCTGGCGTCACTTAAGATTTCCTTACGACTTTGCATCACATCATAAAAAATTTTCCTCATCCAAAAATTTCATCAGATTTTATTACTGGTTGACCTTTTCCTTTGGTTTACAAAATCAGTATTTCCTATGCATGGGTGGATAAAATACATAAAGCTGAATAGGGCTGTTACGTAACTCACATGCAATTATTTTTTGCCATGTCCCATGTTGGATGGTAGAATGACATACTGCATTTTACTTTATCCTTATAATTTCACAGGAAGACAACACATTATTGTTAGATAGTGGACCACTTTATCATTAAACAGGGGCTAGTGTCTGACATGGTCAAAGACCGACAGCAACATTGTTCGGGGATGAATGACCAAATCATTCACACGTCTCTTGCATGAAATGAGTGCAAGATACATTAAAGTGGTTAGACTTTAACCTTAGAGTTGCTGATTGCTCTGGGGAAAGACAAATTAATGACTGAATACAATATGTGTTTGGTCATTACGCCTCTTCACAATGATCTCCCAACATCGCTGCATCCTGTCTGTAACAAATAACACAATAGCAAACAGTCATGTAATTATCATACTGAAAGTAGAAAGAAAATGATTACAAAAGTCCTAAACAGATACCACATTTAATTACTTTAACCAGTAAACATTATAATCTAAACACAACTTACACAGGATTCCTGCTCACTTCTGTTGTTTCAGCAACATGTCATTTAATATTGTTAACCATCGATAAATTTTGACTATGGTGTTACAGAATACAACAATAAATATTATTATTACTATCATTACTACTACTAGCACTACATTCCAATTAACAACTAAACATTGTGTGGGATTTTTCTTCTTCCTTATGCAGAAACTATTAAAGGAAAAATGTACACATACTAGACTGGCTCTTGACAAAATCAACGAAAATATATTCTTCCTCAAACAAATAACACTTTAAGCTTTATGCTGAAATTCTACAATTTTATATATTTTTATTGCTTACCTGAGGCTCTATGCCATTATTAACTATTTATTAAATGGTCAGTTAAACATAAAGGAGAGATTGTGAACTACATGATGAATAAAGTAAGCAGCACCTTTGGTTGGTAAGTGTCAGCTGTTGGGTTAAACAAATTAAAGATGACTGCTGGGCCTGTGAGCATAATGCATAACCAGTAGTCATCTCTGGCGTGCATTGATTACATTATATTATTCTAATTCAAATGCAGTGTGTCCATAATTAAATCTCCAATTTCAAAATGCTGTAGAAAGGGAACTACTGCTCAAAATGATGTAAAATTGGAATAGCATATTATTGATGCAGGAGAAAACATTATGAAACAAATAATAATAATAATAATAATTACAGTTTCCGTCAATGCCAAATTAAGACATTACAAAACAGTAGTCTTAACTGAGGCCTTGTATGCCTCAGAAACAACAGTAATCAGAGGAAGAACTAAAATGAAGGAAATGGCAAAGCAAGAGAGGAAAATTCTGAGAAAGATCTATGGGCCAGTTCAGAGACCAACAAAGGAATTGTACAAACAGGCAGAGACAATTACAGACAATATCAGAAAAAGAAGGGCAAAATTCTATGGGCACATTCATAGGATGAATGAAAATAGGCTGACGAAGAAGAATTTTAACATAATGGTGACGAATAAGGTGAAAACTAACTGGGTAAAGGAAACCATGGAAGACCTCAAAAATCTAAACATCTCCACAGAAGAAGTATCAAACAGAGGAAAATACAGAGAAAAAATCAACAAACAGAAATTCGAAGAAACACCGAAAGAGAAGAAATCAGGAAAGAAGTGGACAGAAGAGAGGAAGAAGAAACACAGTGAATTTATGAGAGGTTTTTGGGAAGAGAAAAGAAAGAGACAGAAAAAAGTGCCATGAATTTGAAATGTACCAATTTATGTACCATATTGTCATTGTGAATATTGATTGTGTTTTAACGCTCTCCTTAATGGGGAATTAACGATAATAATAATAATAATAACAATAATAACAGTTAACAAAAATTTCGCTAATAGATGGCGCTGTAAGCATCTTAACATAAATGGGGTGGGCTACAAACGACAGATGAATTGCAATGCGATGGCTCTGGTGTGAGTTGCACATTATACCATCCATACTGTTCATTGAGCATGGCTTCACAAGTTCACCAGTCAACAATTGTGGCAAGGTTAGTCAGGTAAGTCCCTCAACCATGGCAAGGTCATACCACATCAGATGGGAAAAATCGGTTATTAATTGACCTGGGGGCAAAAACCACATAAAAAGCATAGTGACATAAGTTTTTAACTGTCCTGGGACCAAAAACAGCTTAAAAAGCAAAATGACATTGGTTGTTAATTGTCATGAGACTGTCACAAGACATGTTCAATACGCTGTCTGCCGTTTTCTGCCACAAGTTGAAATAGAGAAACAGCATGTTCCACAACAGATCAGAGTGTCTCAGGGGGTCACATAAAGCATATGTTGTGCAATGTGTGCCTTCAATTCAGCTCTGTCCATAATTGCAGCACTAAACACATCTTTCAGATAACCCCACAGCCAAAAGTCGCGTGGGTTAACATCAGGTGACCTGGATGGCCAGGCTGTAGGGAAACGATGTCCAATAAATGTGGCATTTTCAATATTTCTCAGCAACAACCACTTCACTGGCTGTAGAATGTGCAGGGGAGTGCCGTCTTGCATATCCACACATCCACATTTTCAAAGGGTTGGAATGACATTCTCGTAGCATTTACCAGTGACAGTATAGGTAATACGACTTGCAGGAATCATCTCCTCGAAAGAAACATGGCCCTACGATAAATGATGCCACCCCTGCATCACACGGTCACCTTTGTAGAATGAAGTGGTACCAGATGGTGTGTGTGTGCGGATTTTCCATTGCCTATGTTCTGCAGTTCTGCGTATTAACATGCCCTTGAAGATGGAAGTGAGCCTCATCTGTTCACAGAATTTTCCATGGCCATTTATTGTCCATGTCCATGCAAGCAAGAAATTCCAGAGTGAAATGTTTGTTTTGCTGGCACATCAGTAGGAAGCAACTCTTGAATATGGGTGATTTTATATGGATAGCAATATAGGATGTTTCATAGGATTTTATGCATTGTGTTCCAAGGCATGTCCAATGGTCGGGCAATTCCACTTGCACTGCATGTATGCACACCACAACTCAACTCCTGTTATGCTGTGGTCACATCTTCGGCAGATCTCAGATCAACTGCTTCCCTTACTCTGCCACAGTGCACTTCAAAAGAAGCTATCTTTTCAAATTAATCATTTTCTCCGCCCTAAGCAGACATCATACTAATGCCGTTACTCATACCCTATAGTGTCCAGAACTTCTACAGGGCTACTGGAGCATGGTCACCGTTCTACTAAACAAGCTTTATCAGCAGCACATGATCCTTCATGGAGACTTTCATATTGGGCATCTCAGACAAACTGATGAACAGCCATGTGCCACACATCTCTTGGTGTGCATATTTCCATGTTTACGGTGTCATCTATTGGCCAAATTCTCAACCCTGTTCCCCCCTCCCCCAATATGTATCCCCTTGTGACAATAATATGCTGTTCTAATTAGACTTCATTCTGAGCAGTGAGAATCTTTCTACAGCACTTTGAAATGGGACCTTTCATCATGGACACCCTGTACGAAGAAAGAGACAAGCATTTTTTTAAATGCTTTGTTTTCAGCAAATCCCAGAATGGATCAAGGGAAATGTTTATATAATACTGACACGTTAAAGAAGTTCATAGCCCTAGGAGAATTCATTATCTTTGCAGATTCAGTGGATTGATTACAGTCGGGTATCAAAGTTAACTATTTCAATATTTCACTTTTTTCCCCCCAGGAGCAGTCTCTTCTATGCTTTCTATCCTGTGATCTTTAACTTAAATCATCTTGCACTATTGTATACTAGTTTCAGTTGTAGAACAACAATGAAATGGTCTCTGGCCTATTACAGAGAGTTTATAGTAGTTACGTTGTAAATAAAAGAAACAACTGTGATAATATAAACAAAATCCATTATAGCTATGGTATGTGTAATTGACAACTTGAGATGATGTGTTATGTTTAAGAAGAATTTTATATACTGTCTATACTATGATGTATTATTGCTGGGCTCATATGACTTTTTTAATACAGAAGATTACATATCATAAGCAAATAAAAGCTTGTAGAGATAATGAGAATGGATAGACGTGTTAGGTGTGTCACAAATACAGGCCTAATTGGTCATGAATAGAAACTATTTCGTAAGTGTAAGGCAAGTATGAAACCATTTCCTAAGAGAAGGCAACTATTATTTGTTACCATGTAAGCATTAGTTAAGACTACTGCTATTGCTGATGAGAGAGCACTAATGAATGACTCATGAAATGGCTCATCAAACTACTAAGTTGATGAAGCTTATCTTCTGAATATTAGAAGGAGTAAATAGAGATTTCAAATCATTTAATAGATTGTCAAGGGTATCATCAGGAGTGCCCAGGGAAGTGTGATAGGATCACTGTTGTTCACTATATGCATAAATGATTTTGCTGACAGAGTGGGCAACAATCTGCAGTTGTTTGCTGATGATGCCATGGTGTAATGTAAAGTGTCCATGTTGAGTGACTGTAGGAAGATACAAGACAACTTAGACAAAATTTCCGGTTGGTGTGATGAACGGCAGCTAGTCCTAAATGTGAAAAAATGTAAGTTAATGTGGATTAGTAGCAAGATCAAACCTGTAATGTTCGGATACAGTATTAATAATGACCTGCTTGACACAGTAAAGTCGTTTAAATATCTGGGCATAACATTGCAAAGCGATATGATAACATGTGAGAACTGTGGTGGGGAAGGTGAATGGTTGACTTCAGTTTGTTGGGAGAATTTTAGGAAAGAGTGGTTCATCTGTAAAGGAGACAGCATATAGGACACTAGTGTGATCTATTCTTGAGTACTGCTTGAGTGTTTGGGATCAGTACCAGGTTGGTTTGAAGGAAGACATTGAAGCAATTCAGAGGTGGCTGCTAGATTTGTTGCCGGTAGGTTTGAACAGCACATAAGTGTTACAGAGATGCTTTGGCACATCAAATGGGAATCCCTGGAAGGAAAGCAACATCCTTTTTCAGAAACACTATTGAGAAAATTTAGAGAACTGGCATTTGAAGCTGACTGCCAAATGATTCTATTGCCATCAACATACATTGCACGTAAGGACCAAGAACATACCAGAAATTAGGACTCATACAGAGGCATACAGACATTAGTTTTTCCCTTGCTCCATTTGGAAGCGGAACAGGAAAGGAAATTACACATAGGGTCTGCAGAGTGAAAATCTCATTCTGGAAACATCCCCCAGGCTGTGGCTAAGCCATGTCTCCGCAATATCCTTTCTTTCAGGAGTGCTAGTTCTGCAAGGTTCGCAGAAGAGCTTCTGTAAAGTTTGGAAGGTAGGAGACGAGGTACTGGCAGAAGTAAAGCTGTGAGTGCTGGGCGTGAGTCGTGCTTCGGTAGCTCAGTTGGTAGAGCACTTGCCCGCGAAAGGCAAAGGTCCCGAGTTCGAGTCTCGGTCGGGCACACAGTTTTAATCTGCCAGGAAGTTTCATATCAGCGCACACTCTGCTGCAGAGTGAAAATCTCATTCTTGAAGCATTATGGGAAACTTTGTCACTGGGAGATGTAAAGATAAGGGTCAAAGCCCATGAGCATCTGAAAAAGTTTATCCAGGTGGGGACAAAATTTTTAAATTTCATTTTTGATGTAGCTGATTGGCAACTTTCAATATGTATCATGTTCTAAGAACAAAAAATTGCAGGAGAGACAAAAAAACCTATTGTATCTCAAATGAGTGATAGGTATGTACTCAGTGTTTTTAAGGTTCATTACTTTAATACCTAAATGGTCAGCATATTTTGTTAGTATGTACAAAGTACATCATTTTATATTGTTAATACCAATATGAAAGTCATAGTTTTGATTTAACATTGTGAAATTACGTTGTTCTTATTATTAAATCCAGGGCACCCAACAAGTTATTTACAAAATGATATTTTTATTCCTAGATCAGTGATGTTAGCTTGATACTAAAAATAGAAAATATGAAATAGGAAAAAATCAAAATAATTGCCAAGATCCTGCTATATAGTGTTGTTCAACATTATTTTATCTATTGCACTGTGTTTGCTAGCAAAATTTCATGTCTGAGCACGTTACTAGATTTGTTGCAGTATTTTCATGCCTTACATTCTTTAATGTTTATTAACATTATTAAAGTTGAACAAAATGTGTTTTGAACAGAGTATTTTTTTAGGTATTTTGATAACATGTGATCTAGCATCACCATTCAACTAATGTGGGAAACCACTCAAAACAACTCTCAAGTCACCTTTTAGCAGCTTGGGATTGAGTGAAGGCAGTTCTTGTCTCTCCAGTTTGGCACGTTATTGTACAGCAATGACAGTCTGCCATTGGATAAGCAGCAGCCAGTAGCAAGTCGTACTCTGAGCTCACTTATTTGTTTCGTAGTTTAATTCTTAATTCCTTTGTGTGTTTTTGGGTACTTGCATAGTTTAATTCACAAATTTCGGGTGTATTATAGTATTTGACAGTTGTAGCATCGTGTTTTAGTACCCGTACAGTGTAAATTTGCCTAGTCATCAGTCATCTGTTTGTTTTCAATGGCTTGTGTCATAAAAAAGAGGAAAAAAAATGTTAGGAATGGATAGGGACTGTGCCTGTTGTGTACGGATTCAGGGGGAATTGGCCACCATCCATAAACAGCTGGAAGTTGTGTTAGCCGTGGTTGACAGGCTCCAGGCTGTTGCCCTGGGCCGCGGTGACATTGGGACACCCGAGGAGAGTGCTTTGGCGCCTCTGGAACCTGTAGCATTGCCTGGGATCTCTGATGCCACTGCGCCCTCAGATTCAGATGTCCCTGCCGGTCAACACATGCCTGAAAGTGATTGGCGAACCATGGCGGGGTTGCGAATCCCTGGGTGGAAGACAAAAGTTGGTGTTGGCCACAAGGCTGTACCCTTATGCCTCCGTAACAGGTTTGAGGTGCTGCCCACTGCTGAAAGCACTTCCGAGCCAGCAAGGGTGGCCTCGCCTGTTGTGGCAGTGGCCGGTCTTCCTGAGAGGTCCGGACAAGCGCAGAGGGTGGGATTACTTGTCAATTGGAGCTCCATTGTTAGGCGGGTGATGGAGCCCCTTATGGATATGGCAGCTAAGGGTTTGAAGAAAGCCAATGTGCACTCCGTGTGCATACCGGGGGGAGTCATCCAAGATGTGAAAAGGGTCCTTCCGGATGCCAAGAAGGGTACAGGGTGCAGCCAACTGCAGGTGGTGGCTCATGTCGGCACTAATGTTGTGTGTCGCTATGGATCGGAAGAGATTCTCTCTGGTTTCCAGTGGCTATCTGTGAGTCTCGCTAGCAAGATGAAGGCAGGGCTCACCACCTGCAGCTTCATCAACAGGACCGCTTGCGGACCTTTGGTAAAGAGCTGAGTGGAGGGTCTGAATGAGAGGCTCAGACGGTTCTGTGACCATGTAGGCTGCAGATTCCTTGACTTGCGCCATAGGTGGTGCGGTTTTGGGTACCGCTACATAGGTCAGGTGTTCACTACACACAGGAGGCAGCTACACGGGTAGCAGGGGCTGTGCGGCATGGGCTGGGCAGTTTTTAGGTTAGACAGTCTTGGGAAAGATAAAAAAGGGCTCCAGTATCAAAGGGTACAGGGGAAAGAAACAACGAGAATTGACCAAGCAACAGTCGGTATTGTAGTTGTAAATTGTCGTAGCTGTGTTGGAAAAGTACCGGACCTACAAGCGCTGATAGAAAGCACTGAAGCTGAAATCATTATAGGAACAGAAAGCTGGCTAAAGCCAGAGATAAATTCTGCCAAAATTTTTACAGAGGCACAAACAGAGTTCAGAAAGGATGGATTAAATAAAGTAGGTAGTGGTGTGTTTGTGTCTGTTGATAGTAGTTTATCTTGCAATGAAGTTGAAATAGATAGTTCCTGTGAATTACTATGGTTAGAGGTTATACCCAACAGCTGTACCAAAATAATAATTGGCTCCTTCTACCAACCCCCCGACTCAGATGATATAATAGCTGAACACTTCAAAGAAAACTTGAATCTCATTACAAATAAGTACCTCACTCATACAGTTATAATTGGTGGAGACTTCAATCTACCCTCAATTTGTTGGCGAAAATACATGTTTAAAGCCGGTGGTAGACAGAAAACATCTTCCGAAACTGTACTAAATGCTTTCTCTGAGAATTACTTTCAACAATTAGTTCATGAGCCCACACAAATTGTAAATGGTTAAAACACACTTGACCTCTTAGCCACAAATAATCCTGATCTAATATAGAGCATCATGACAGATACAGGGATTAGTGAACACAAGGTCATTGTAGCGAGGCTCAAAACCACATCAACCAAAACCACTAAAAATAAACAGCAGATAAAAATTCATTTGATGCCTTCCTAAAAGAGAGTCTCCATTCCTTCCAAGCTAATTATGTAAGTGGAGATCAGATATAGCTCAAATTCAAAGATACAGTATTGACAGCAATAGATAGGTTCGTATCGCATAAGTTAATAAGAGACGGGACTGATCCACCATGGTACACAAAACACGTCAGAACACTGTTGCAGAAGCAACGAAAAAAGCATGCCAAATTCAGAAGAATGCAAAATCCCCAAGACTGGCTAAGTTTCATGGAAGCTCGAAATTTAGTGTGGACATCAATGCAAGATGCTTTTAATAGTTTTCACAATGAAATATTGTCTCAAAATATGGTAGAAAACCCAAAGAGATTCTGGTCATATGTAAAGTACACCAGCGGCAAAAAACAGTTAATACCGTCACTGCGTGATAGCGATGGAAATGTTACCGACGATGGCGCCAATAGAGCGGAGTTACTAAATACAGTTTTCTGTAATTCCTTCACGAAAGAAGATGAAGTAAATATTCCAGAATTTGAAACTAGAACAGCTGTTAGCATGAGTGGCATAAAAGTAGATATCTTAGGTGTTGCGAAACAACTCAAATCACTTAAGAGAGGCAAGTCTTCTAGTCCAGATGGTATACCAATCAGGTTCCTCTCAGAGTATGCAGACACAATAGCGCTTTCTTAGCAATCATATACAACCACTCACTTGACGAAAGGTCTGTTTCTAAAGACTGGAAAGTAGCACAGGTCATGCCAATATTCAAGAAAGGAAATATGAGTAACCCATTGAATTACAGACCCATATCACTGTCCTCAATTTGCAGTAGGATTTTGGAGCACATACTGTACTTGAACATTATGAATCACCTTGAAGAAAATGACTTATTGATACATAACCAACACGGATTCAGAAAATATCATTCTTGTGCAACACAGCTAGCTCTTTATTCCCATGAAGTAATGGGTGCTGTTGACAAGTGATCTCAGATCGATTCCATATTCCTAGATTTCCAGGAGGCTTTTGATACCATTCCTCACAAGTGACTGTTAATCAAATTGCATGCATATGTAGTATCATCTCAGATATGTGACTGGATTCATGATTTCCTCTCAGAGACATCACAGTTCGTAGTGACTGATGTTAAATCATCGAGTAGAACAGAACTGATATCTGGTGTTCCTCAAGGTAGTGTCATAGGCCATTCTGCTGTTCCTGATTTATATAAATGATCTAGGTGATAATCGGAGCAGCCCCCTTAGATTGTTTGCAGATGGCGTTGTAATCTACCGTCTAGTAAAATCATCAGACGATCAATTCCAATTAGAAAATGATCTAGAGAGAAATTCTGTATGGTGCGAAAAGTGGCAATTAGCACTAAACAGAGAAAAGTGTGAGGTCATCCACATGGGTACTAAAAGAAATCCGTCAATTCAACCAAATACTTAGGAATTACAGTTACGAGCAACTTCGTTTGGAAAGACCACATAGATAATTTTGTGGGGAAGGCGAAACAAAGACTGCGCTTTGTTGGCAGAACACTTAGAAGATATGACATACCCACTAAAGAGACAGCCTACAATACACTTGTCCATTCTCTGCTGGAATTTTGCTGCGTGGTGTGGGATCCTTACCAGGTAGGATTGACGGAGGACATCGAAAAAGTGCAAAGAAGGGCAGCTCATTTTGAGTTATCACGCAATAGGGGTGAGAGTTTCACTGATATGATACGTGAGTTGGGATGGCAGTCATTGAAACAAAGGTGGTTTTCTTTGCGGCGAGATCTATTGACGAAATTTAAATCACCAACTTTCTCTTCCGAATGCATAAATATTTTGTTGACACCCGGCTACATAGGGAGAAATGATCATAATAATAAAATAAGAGAAATCAGAGCTCAAATGGAAAGATTTAGGTGTTCCTTTTTCCCATGTGCCATTCGAGAGTGGAATGGTAGAGAAGCAGTATGAAAATGGTTCGATGAACCCTCTGCCAGGCACTAAGTGTGAACTGCAGAGTAACCGTGTAGATGTAGATGTAGACAACAGGATTGCAGTATTTGTAACTCAGTGACTGTATTGTTCTCTGCTCCATCATGCGGACTTTAAGAAAGTCTCAAATCTTTTTTGACCTGTTCACGCTTGTTCTTTTTTCTCTCTTCTCGATTGATGTATGAGGCATGGTTTTTAAGTAATTACCGTTTTGAAATTTAAAGTAAGACATGCTAAGATATCTCAATAAGTTTATTTTTACATGAAAGCCTGTGCCTTAATCTATGCACTGACGCCGTTTCAGTCTGATTCTTCCTTGTTTACATTTTGTACTGTGAGTTTAAGATGCCTCCGATAATCATGAGCCTGTGAAGTACGGGCTGTTATAAGATTTCTTAGTGCTAAAGGCAATCGATATTCATCATGAGATCTGTGCAGTTTACGGAGAAAACATTATGAGTGATGGAATGGTAAGAAAGAGGGTGAGAGCATTTAAAGATGGCCGCACAAATGTGCATGATGAACAATGGAGTGGGCATCCTTCGGTCGTTAATGAAAGTTTGGTGCAGGAAGTGGACAATAAGGTGAGAGAAAACAGACGCTTTACGATTTCCTCCTTGCAGGATGACTTTCCTAATGTTTCTCGTAGTGTTTTTTAGAGCATTGTGACCGAGCACTTGAATTACCGAAAATTGTGCACACGTTGGGTACTGAAAATGTTGACGGATGTGCACAAAACCAAATGTTTAGACAGTGCATTGACATTCCTTGAGTGGTACCACAATGACGGTGATGATTTCTTAAGTCAAATTGTTATGAGCAATGAAATATGGGTGGCCTACATCGCACCAGAATCAAAGCAACAGTCCATCTAAGTTGAGCAAGGGCATCATTTTGCTGCAAGACAATGCCCATCTGCATGTGGTGAATCAGACCAAAGATCTCGTCACATCTTTTCGATGGGAAACTGTAGATCATCCTCCATACACCCCGATCTTGCACCCAGTGACTACCACCTGTTTCTGCACTTGAAGAAACACCTGGGCAGTCAGTGTGTTCAAGACGATGATGAAGTCAAAACAGTGGTGATGCAGTGGTTAACAAGTCAGGCGGCAGACTTGTATGAGGAGGGTATTCAAAAACTGGTACAACGCTATGACAAGTCCCTCAATATTGATGGAAATTATGTAGAAAATTAGATTATGGTACAGGCTTTCATTTAAAAATAAGATTATTGAGATATCTTAGCACATCTTTTTTTTAATTTCAAAACGGTACTTACTTAAAAAACACGCCTCGTGTTTCGGCCCACAGATGAAGTGGAGATGTATATACATACGGCATAGTGTGGTCGTGATCTTCAGAGAGTTCCACAGTAGCTGTGCTGTGTAAAACTGAAAGTAGACTCAATTAGCCATCACGGGTGTCCTTTGTCCACAGCTAAATGGTTGCTGTTGTGATTAAGTTGAGCAATACATGGAAGCAGCATCAATGTGCGCAGCTCATATGTTTATGTTATGTTATGTTGGGAATTGTTGCCGGAATTGCACCAGGGCACTGGAGTGGTCCTTTACAGTAGCTTGATAAGGGCTTTGGGAGGAAATGACAGAGAAAAGGTTGGAAATTCTGTTTCGGCTTTGTTCCATTAAGATTTGTGTCCAGTTTGATTGCAAGACAAAGCCAAAGACATCTGCACCAAGGAAATGGTATACTTTCCAGTGAGCTGCACGGCAAACATAAAATTTAAGTTATATACTGGTTGATAAAGAGACAATATTTTCTGTCATGCTCAGAACTATTAAGCCTTCGGTTTACTAGAATTGCAGACAATCACTGTGTGAGAATTATGTAACAAATAAAAAAATGTCTGTATTCTGAGATTCTAGAAGAGGAAAGTGCCTGTTTGCGGATACCTATGTCAGAGGCTGTGCATGGTATCAAAGATGGGATGGTCCTGATTTTGTGTAATTATGGGAAATGAAATGAGCGTTTGGCGTCATTGGCTGGGAGGCCCCTTGCGGGGCAGGTCCGGCCGCCTCGGTGCAGGTTTTATTACATTCAACGCCGCATTGGGCAACCTGCATGCTGGATGGGGGCAAAATGATGATGAAGACAACACAACACCCAGTCCCTGAGCGGAGAAAATCTCCAACCCAGCCGGGAATCGAACCCAGACCACAGGACGGCAATCTGTCGTGCTGACCACTCAGCTAATGGGGCGGACATAATTATGGGAGAGGTGAAGGGTGGGTGGACCCTTGGAAGGGATGGCCAATATCTTGGTCAGGTGAACCCACAGAAGGAATGAATCTAACATTTTTTGGTGTAGAGGTGTGAACAGAGTAATACTCACACCAAAGAGTTAAAAGTATAACAACAAAAAGTTTGAAGATATAAGTAATTTGGATAGATGTTACAGTTTGCAAGGTTTCAGAACCAGTGGTCCCTTCTTCTGGCACAGGGGTTAAAGGGGAAGGAAAAGAACTGGCAATATTTAAGGAAAGGGGTGGAGTTTGGAAAAGTTGCCAAATGTAATGTATTGCGAATACATAGAAAGAAGGATCCTTTATTGCATGATTATATGATAGCGGAACAAACACTGGTAGCAGTTACTTCTGTAAAATATCTGGGAGTATGCGTGCGGAACGATTTGAAGTGGAATGATCATATAAAATTAATTGTTGCTAAGGTGGGTACCAGGTTGAGATTCATTGGGAGAGTGCTTAGAAAATGTAGTCCATCAACAAAGGAGGTGGCTTACAAAACTCTCGTTCGACGTATACTTGAGTATTGCTCATCAGTGTGGGATCCGTACCAGATCGGTTTGACGGAGGAGATAGAGAAGATCCAAAGAAGAGTGGCGCGTTTCGTCACAGGGTTATTTGGTAACCGTGATAGCGTTACGGAGATGTTTAATAAACTCAAGTGGCAGACTCTGCAAGAGAGGCGCTCTGCATAGCGGTGTAGATTGCTCGCCAGGTTTCGAGAGGGTGCGTTTCTGGATGAGGTATCGAATATATTGCTTCCCCCTACTTATACCTCCCGAGGAGATCACGAATGTAAAATTAGAGAGATTAGAGCGCGCACGGAGGCTTTCAGACAGTCGTTCTTCCTGCGAACCATACGCGACTGGAACAGGAAAGGGAGGTAATGACAGAGGCACGTAAAATGCCCTCCGCCACACACCTTTGGGTGGCTTGCGGAGTATAAATGTAGATGTAGATGTAGAACCCGGGTCAAAGGAGACTTACCAGATAGTTTGAGAAGGAAAGACTGAGTGTTGGGGATTGCACCGAACGAGATTTGAAAACCTGAGAGCTTAAAGGTGGAAGATAGGGCAATCTGTAAGACAGAGAATACTGCTAAAATATTGCGCACGACTTAATAAGGGTGAAAACTTAAGTGCATTGTATATGATAATGTGGGAGGGGGACAGCAAAACATAGACAGGTCAGAAAACGAAAGGTGTAGCGAATTAAAAGTGGATGAAGAAAGGAACAGTTACTGCGAAGAAATGCTGAGACCAAAGAAATTAATGTAAATTAAGGCCACTTGGATGGCAAAAACCAAGGACATGTTGTAGCACCAGTTCCCACCTGCAGAGATCTGAGAAACTGGTGTTGGGGGGAAGAATACAGATGGCATGTGTGGTGAAACGCACACTGAGGTCATGACTGTCATGTTGTAGAGCATGTACTGCTACAGGATATTGTATGTTGCTAATATACACCCACTGCATGTACCCATTCATTCTAACTGATAGATTGGTGGTAGTCATGTTTACATAATAGCTGGTATATGATATGTGTTGTTTCACAGGTGGCTCTCCCTTGGTAGAATATGTTTTGCTAGTTACAGAACTGGTATAGGTGATGCTAGGAGGGTGTATAGGGCAAGTCTTGAGCAGGAATGGTCACAGGGGCAGGAGCCATGGTAGTAGGAAGATGGGAGCAGAAGGAGTATAGGGTCTAACAAGGATGTTGTAAAGATTGGGAGGGCAATGGAAAGATATTCTATAACTGGATGGCAAAGACTCGGACATAATGGACCTCATTTCAGGGCACAATTTTAGGAAATAATAGCCTTGTCAAAGTAGCCGATCAATACATTCAAGACCAGGATAAAATTGAATGACAAGCGGTGAGCTCCAAAGTTGTTTTTTGGAGGGATCAACAGTACCAGGACAGGGTGTGAGAGCCCGGGGAATCTGCTTTTCAACTAGGCTGATGTAATAATTATGTCCAGTGAAGGCTGAGGTGTGAATGGTACTCTATTGCTGTAAGGAGCCATTATCCGAATAAATATGTGTGTACCAAATGCCAAGGCTGTAAGGGAGGGAACATCTGACATGGAAAGGATGGCCACTGTCATAATATAACTACTGTTGTTAGTTTTTAGGTTTAATGTGTAGTTGACTATCAGTGAGGATGAGATCAATGTCAAGGATAGTGGTGTGATATTCAGGTGGCACAATGTGAAATTTAATTGGGGGAATGTATTAGAGACTCCAGTACTTTTAACAGGTCAGCCTCACCATGAGCCCATACAGCAAAGAAGTCTTCAATGTATCTAAGTCAAACTAGGAATTGGAGGCTTATGGATCCCTGGAAAGCCTCCTCCAAGTGATCTGTGAAAAGTCTGGCATAGGTAAGGACCATCCTGGTTCCCATGACTGTACCAATGATATGTTTGAATGTCTGCCATTCAAAGGTAAAGTAGTTGTTGGCAAGTATAAAGTTGATTCAGGTTAGCAAAAAAGATATCATAGGTTTGGAATCAGGTGGTTGCTGACTGAGGAAATGTCCAGCAGCAGACAGACCATGTGCATGGGGGATGTTGGTGTAGAGGGAGGTAGCATCAGTGGTGACAAGAAACCTCTGGCCCCTCACAGGGACTAACATCTCAATCCATAGAACTTTTTATCCCACCCAAACCTTGCACCCCCACCTTTTACTTTCTTCCTAAGATCCACAAACCCAATCACACAGGCCAACCAATAGCTGCTGGGTTCAAAGCACCAACCGAACATATGTCTGCCTTAGTTGATCATCATCTGCAGCCCATAGTATAAAGACTTCTCTCCTATATTTTAGACCTCAAACATTTCCTAGATCAACTGAAATGTTTACCCGTCCCATTCCCACCACACACCTTGCTTGATCTATGCACCCTCCTATCACGACCTATACCAGCTGTGTAACTAGTAAAATGTTGTACTATCAAAGGTAGAGCCACCTGTAAAATGACACATATCATATACCAGGTGTTATGTAAACACTGTACACATTGCGGGGCGGCGAGTAAGCTACTTCACTGGTTTAAAGTTTTGATGCCGTCTTTAAACACGTGAGCCTGGCAACTAATTTGGTGGTCAGCCTGAAAGCGAAGGGAAGCATACTGACCTTAGTTTCCAGTCTGCACAGCCACATTCTGGTCCAGCCCACTGAAAGAAAAGTGTCTATTTCCCAGTTCTTTGCGGGATCAGGACTACGACTTCAGTAAAAGTTCAAAGTTCCAATCAAGATTTAATTTAATTAAAGTTTCTCACAAACAACACTTAAAATTGCATTATGTTCAATTGAAAACAAGTCTCTCTAATCTAACAGCACCCTTAGCAGTTCAGAGGCGACCTCTATGGTAACTTCCTACCAGATTGTTTTTTGCCCTGACTAAACATCACTCAATTGAAAGTTCGCAGTCAATGTTCAAAAATTAATGCTCGCCATAGAAGTGGAAAAAAATTCACCACTTGCCATGCGGAATTGAATTTCACACAGACGGCGCACTAACAGTTATTTTACTGAATTCTAAACAATCCAGGATGGTGTACAGTCCTCGCGAGTTCACTATCCGTTTTCATTGCCAAATATGCGCTTGTTACAGCTTGGCTCTGACGTCATCCAAGGCAGAGTGTGACCAGACGTTTAACTGGCATGGACCTCACAGTGTCTGAGAGCGAACTGAACCTTCCTACTGCTTCAGGGGCTGTATTTATAAGGTGCCGGTGCGGACTGCCGAGAAAACATCTGTTGTCTCTGTCTATTTGCATACGGCGTCAGTCTACAAATGACCGCTATCTCGGGCACATAATCTTTAATAACATAGTTACCAATTACTTCAGAAACTTCTCAGTTTTGCTGGTATGCAGATAAGCAGTTTGAAAGCACGTAGAAAGTTTCAGCTCGCTAGAATGAAAACTTTGCTTAATAGAGTTTATTTAGAGGAACTAACGGTAGATTGTTACCTCTGAACCATACCTTTGCTAAAACTTATATCAGTTGCTATTTATGTTACAAGTCTTAAACTTGGTGTAGTTCTATTATTTGATATACCGGTATTTGATCATCTGGTTAACCAAAATCCTCTGTCATTAAAATTTCAAGTACTTAATCTACAACACTTACATACATTTTAGTTACAAAATTATTTTTTATTTAATTACTCAAAAACTATAAGAGGTAGATTAACGTGGACTCTCTCTTATTATTATTTTTGGGGTGTACTGAAGCATAAAACAAATTTTCAAGTTTCTAAGTCAATTATTTAGCGCCTCTGATTTTTCCGAAAAATGTGGATTCAGGTGTTAATTTTTGTTTTATGGTTTTGGAAACCAGCATCACTTATTTATAACTTCTAACTGCACCTTCTGACCAAATTCTGGATTCCTAGCATCATTATTTAGCGCCTCTGATTTTTCTCTTAAAATGGCATTTTTCCGTAAACTATTACAGTAAGTTTAGAACATCAAGACTTGGTATTAGGAACATTATTACACTAAACTATAATTTAACAAAGTTTTAAACATAAATTTTGATTTTTAATTTCATACTAAATTGTGGTGTAATACTTTTGCGCTACATGCAGATGCGTTAAGGTGACGTGGCGCTACTAGCAGTGAACTGGGGTAAGTCTCGGCGCACTCGCTCGCCTCTGCATCTCACACATGATACAGCGCTTGGTTTGCTTCAACATGACTGCCAACTCTAGCTCAGGTCGAGCTGCTGGAGTTGGCAGTCATGTGTTCGAGAGATGTGCTTGCTTGTGCATACGAATGGTGTGTGTTTCTCTTTTGCTGATGAAGTCTGTGGCCGGAAGCTTTATGTAAGTGTCTTAATTTTTTCTGTGTGCAACGTAATGTGCCTTCTTCATGGTAAGTAGCAATCTATCTTTTCCTACGTTGTTAGTAACTGCTCATTTACTCATGACATATGCTTATTCCCCTACATCTTCTCACCCCAATTACATTTTTTGTCACTACAGAGTGAAACAATATGTTCATAAAAATAGTTTGTGCAGCATAGCCACTATAAGCTCACTGTTGCTCAGGGCCCCAACTGTTCACTTGTTAAGATCCTTATTCCGAGACACACGATTCTTTCTTTACAGTGCTCCCACTGTTCCAGTATGCATGCACATCTTGTTGAACATATATCCCACATCTGGTGGGTCCCTTATGTTAACCACATTTATTACCATCATTGCCCTAAAAAAAGCAAATTCTGTCAATAAAGTATGAACTATGCCATACAGGTCTACATTGTCTTTCAGGTAGAAACCAGGGCACATCATTCCTGATGGTCTGACTTTGATTACACATTCTTCTCCACTAAAGGTTCATTTATGCACACCATTTAATACCAGTACTGTGTATCCTTAATCTAAATTGACGGAACAGACACTGTTATCTTAAGCAGTATATCCCGTTCATACAAAAGGTGAAAAAGAAAAAAACCTAAATATTTCATATCTTAAAAGTACAATCCACAACACACTTAATAACTATTTTTCTTAATAACTACAATGTTAATACTTAATTATTTTTCTTAATAGCTGCAAAGTTAATACTTGATCCTCCTTTACCCGGCACCTCTTGGGTTGATAACAAACATGACTTTCATAGTTGCCATCCCAGTCGGCTCAGACAATAATTCATCACTTGATTGCTATCTAATGTCCATAATTCATCTCTTCACTTCCAGAATGAGATTTTCACTCTGCAGCGGAGTGTGCGCTGATATGAAACTTCCTGGCAGATTAAAACTGTGTGCCCAACCGAGACTCGAACTCGGGACCTTTGCCTTTCGCGGGCAAGTGCTCTACCAACTGAGCTACCGAAGCACGACTCACGCCCGGTACTCACAGCTTTACTTCTGCCAGTACCTCGTCTCCTACCTTCCAAACTTTACAGAAGCTCTCCTGCGAGCCTTGCAGAACTAGCACTCCTGAAAGAAAGGATATTGCGGAGACATGGCTTAGCCACAGCCTGGGGGATGTTACCAGAATGAGATTTTCACTCTGCAGCGGAGTGTGCGCTGATATGAAACTTCCTGGCAGATTAAAACTGTGTGCCCGACCGAGACTCGAACTCGGGACCTTTGCCTTTCGCGGGCAAGTGCTCTACCAACTGAGCTACCGAAGCACGACTCACGCCCGGTACTCACAGCTTTACTTCTGCCAGTACCTCGTCTCCTACCTTCCAAACTTTACAGAAGCTCTCCTGCGAGCCTTGCAGAACTAGCACTCCTGAAAGAAAGGATATTGCGGAGACATGGCTTAGCCACAGCCTGGGGGATGTTTCCAGAATGAGATTTTCACTCTGCAGCGGAGTGTGCGCTGATATGAAACTTCCTGGCAGATTAAAATTGTGTGCCCGACCGAGACTCGAACTCGGGACCTTTGCCTTTCGCGGGCAAGTGCTCTACCAACTGAGCTACCGAAGCACGACTCACGCCCGGTACTCACAGCTTTACTTCTGCCAGTACCTCGTCTCCTACATTCCAAACTTTACAGAAGCTCTCCTGCGAGCCTTGCAGAACTAGCACTTCTGAAAGAAAGGATATTGCGGAGACATGGCTTAGCCACAGCCTGGGGGATGTTTCCAGAATGAGATTTTCACTCTGCAGCGGAGTGTGCGCTGATATGAAACTTCCTGGCAGATTAAAACTGTGTGCCCGACCGAGACTCGAACTCGGGACCTTTGCCTTTCGCGGGCAAGTGCTCTACCAACTGAGCTACCGAAGCACGACTCACGCCCGGTACTCACAGCTTTACTTCTGCCAGTACCATGTCTCCTACCTTCCAAACTTTACAGAAGCTCTCCTGCGAGCCTTGCAGAACTAGCACTCCTGAAAGAAAGGATATTGCGGAGACATGGCTTAGCCACAGCCTGGGGGATGTTTCCAGAATGAGATTTTCACTCTGCAGCGGAGTGTGCGCTGATATGAAACTTCCTGGCAGATTAAAACTGTGTGCCCGACCGAGACTCGAACTCGGGACCTTTACCTTTCGCGGGCAAGTGCTCTACCAACTGAGCTACCGAAGCTGTGAGTACCGGGCGTGAGTCGTGCTTCGGTAGCTCAGTTGGTAGAGCACTTGCCCGCGAAAGGCAATGGTCCCGAGTTCGAGTCTCGGTCGGGCACACAGTTTTAATCTGCCAGGAAGTTTCATATCAGCGCACACTCCGCTGCAGAGTGAAAATCTCATTCTGGAAACGTCGCCCAGGCTGTGGCTAAGCCATGTCTCCGCAATATCCTTTCTTTCAGGAGTGCTAGTTCTGCAAGGCTCGCAGGAGAGCTTCTGTAAAGTTTGGAAGGTAGGAGACGAGGTACTGGCAGAAGTAAAGCTGTGAGTACCGGGCGTGAGTCGTGCTTCGGTAGCTCAGTTGGTAGAGCACTTGCCCGCGAAAGGCAAAGGTCCCGAGTTCGAGTCTCGGTCGGGCACACAGTTTTAATCTGCCAGGAAGTTTCATATCAGCGCACACTCCGCTGCAGAGTGAAAATCTCATTCTGGAAACATCCCCCAGGCTGTGGCTAAGCCATGTCTCCGCAATATCCTTTCTTTCAGGAGTGCTAGTTCTGCAAGGCTCGCAGGAGAGCTTCTGTAAAGTTTGGAAGGTAGGAGACGAGGTACTGGCAGAAGTAAAGCTGTGAGTACCGGGCGTGAGTCGTGCTTCGGTAGCTCAGTTGGTAGAGCACTTGCCCGCGAAAGGCAAAGGTCCCGAGTTCGAGTCTCGGTCGGGCACACAGTTTTAATCTGCCAGGAAGTTTCATATCAGCGCACACTCCGCTGCAGAGTGAAAATCTCATTCTGGAAACATCCCCCAGGCTGTGGCTAAGCCATGTCTCCGCAATATCCTTTCTTTCAGGAGTGCTAGTTCTGCAAGGCTCGCAGGAGAGCTTCTGTAAAGTTTGGAAGGTAGGAGACGAGGTACTGGCAGAAGTAAAGCTGTGAGTACCGGGCGTGAGTCGTGCTTCGGTAGCTCAGTTGGTAGAGCACTTGCCCGCGAAAGGCAAAGGTCCCGAGTTCGAGTCTCGGTCGGGCACACAGTTTTAATCTGCCAGGAAGTTTCATATCAGCGCACACTCCGCTGCAGAGTGAAAATCTCATTCTGGAAACATCCCCCAGGCTGTGGCTAAGCCATGTCTCCGCAATATCCTTTCTTTCAGGAGTGCTAGTTCTGCAAGGCTCGCAGGAGAGCTTCTGTAAAGTTTGGAAGGTAGGAGACGAGGTACTGGCAGAAGTAAAGCTGTGAGTACCGGGCGTGAGTCGTGCTTCGGTAGCTCAGTTGGTAGAGCACTTGCCCGCGAAAGGCAAAGGTCCCGAGTTCGAGTCTCGGTCGGGCACACAGTTTTAATCTGCCAGGAAGTTTCATATCAGCGCACACTCCGCTGCAGAGTGAAAATCTCATTCTGGAAACATCCCCCAGGCTGTGGCTAAGCCATGTCTCCGCAATATCCTTTCTTTCAGGAGTGCTAGTTCTGCAAGGCTCGCAGGAGAGCTTCTGTAAAGTTTGGAAGGTAGGAGACGAGGTACTGGCAGAAGTAAAGCTGTGAGTACCGGGCGTGAGTCGTGCTTCGGTAGCTCAGTTGGTAGAGCACTTGCCCGCGAAAGGCAAAGGTCCCGAGTTCGAGTCTCGGTCGGGCACACAGTTTTAATCTGCCAGGAAGTTTCATATCAGCGCACACTCCGCTGCAGAGTGAAAATCTCATTCTGGAAACATCCCCCAGGCTGTGGCTAAGCCATGTCTCCGCAATATCCTTTCTTTCAGGAGTGCTAGTTCTGCAAGGCTCACAGGAGAGCTTCTGTAAAGTTTGGAAGGTAGGAGACGAGGTACTGGCAGAAGTAAAGCTGTGAGTACCAGGCGTGAGTCGTGCTTCGGTAGCTCAGTTGGTAGAGCACTTGCCCGCGAAAGGCAAAGGTCCCGAGTTCGAGTCTCGGTCGGGCACACAGTTTTAATCTGCCAGGAAGTTTCATCTCTTCACTTGTTTGCACAGGGATTGTTGTTGAGTACTCCCTTGCCTTTAATTGGCATCATACCTTCTGTCCTAATCTTCCCTAAAAAGTGGTTCTACATCTACATTTATACTTCGCAAGCCACCCAACGGTGTGTGGTGGAGGCACTTTACGTGCCACTGTCATTACCTTCCTTTTCTGTTCCAGTCGCGTATGGTTCACAGGAAGAACGACCGTCTGAAAGCCTCCGTGTGTGCTCGAATCTCTCTAATTTTACATTCGTGATCTCCTTGGGAGGTATAAGTAGGGGGAAGCAATATATTCGATACGTCATCCAGAAATGCACCCTCTCGAAACCTAGCGAGCAAGCTACACCGCGATGCAGAGCGCCTCTCTTGCAGAGTCTGCCACTTGAGTTTGCTAAACATCTCCGTAACGCTATCACGGTTACCAAATAACCCTGTGACGAAACGCGCCGCTCTTCTTTGGATCTTCTCTATCTCCTCCGTCAACCCGATCTGGTACGGATCCCACACTGATGAGCAATACTCAAGTATAGGTCGAAAGAGTGTTTTGTAAGCCACCTTCTTTGTTAATGGACTACATTTTCTAAGGACTCGCCCAATGAATCTCAACCTGGTACCCGCCTTACCAACAATTAATTTTATGTGATCATTCCACTTCAAATCGTTCCGCAAGCATACTCCCAGATATTTTACAGAAGTAACTGCTACCAGTGTTTGTTCCGCTATCATATAATCATACAATAAGGGATCCTTCTTTCTATGTATTCGCAATACATTACATTTACCTATGTTAAGGGTCAGTTGCCACTCCCTGCACCAAGTGCCTATCCGCTGCAGATCTTCCTGCATTTCGCTACAATTTTCTAATGCTGCAACTTATCTGTATACTACAGCATCATCCGCGAAAAGCCGCATGGAACTTCCGACACTATCTACTAGGTCATTTATATGCATTGTGAAAAGCAATGGTCCCGTAACACCCCCCTGTGGCACGCCAGAGGTTACCTTAACGTCTGTACACGTCTCTCCATTGATAACAACATGCTGTGTTCTGTTTGCTAAAAACTCTTCAATCCAGCCACACAGCTGGTCTGATATTCCGTAGGCTCTTACTTTGTTTATCAGGCGACAGTGCGGAACTGTATCGAACGCCTTCCGGAGGTCAAGGAAAATAGCATCTACCTGGGAGCCTGTATCTAATATTTTCTGGGTCTCATGAACAAATAAAGTGAGTTGGGTCTCACACGATCACTGTTTCCGAAATCTATGTTGATTCATACAGAGTAGATTCTGGGTTTCTAAAAACGACATGATATGCGAGCAAAAAACATGTTCTAAAATTCTACAACAGATCGATGTCAGAGATATAGGTCTATAGTTTTGCGCATTCGCTCGACGACCCTTCTTGAAGACTGGGACTACCTGTGCTCTTTTCCAATCATTTGGAACCTTCTGTTCCGCTAGAGACTTGCGGTACATGGCTGTTAGAAGGGGGCAAGTTCTTTTGCGTACTCTGTGTAGAATCGAATCGGTATCCCGTCAGGTCCAGTGGACTTTCCTCTGTTGAGTGATTCCAGTTGCTTTTCTATTCCTTGGGCACTTATTTTGATGTCAGCCATTTTTTCGTTTGTGTGAGGATTTAGAGAAGGAATTGCAGTGCGGTCTTCCTCTGTTAAACAGCTTTGGAAATAGGTGTTTAGTATTTCAGCTTTACGCGTGTCATCCTCTGATTCAATGCCATCATCATCCCGGAGTGTCTGGATATGCTGTTTCGAGCCACTTACTGATTTAACGTAAGACCAGAACTTCCTAGGATTTTCTGTCAAGTCGGTACATAGAATTTTACTTTCGAATTCACTGAACGCTTCACGCATAGCCCTCCTTACGCTAACTTTGACATCGTTTAGCTTCTGTTTGTCCGACCCCCCTGCGGGTTCGGGGGTAAGAATAGGCCCACGGTAGTCCTGCCTGTCGTAAGAGGCGACTAAAAGGAGTCTCCAACGTTTCGGCCTTCTGTGATGGTCCCCTCTCGGGTTTGACCTCCATCTATCTAAATTATTCCGAAGAGCGAGCCAATTGGGGAAGGGCACCTTACATGGTGCACTGTATCCTTCGTGCAATTAGACCTATAGCCGTCTTTCTCGTCGTTGCAATGGTGTCCCGCTCGTTTTCGATCTCTTGGGCGATTACCACGCTGCACTCTGCAGTGTTTCTTTTAACTGTGACGACGACCTTGGCCATTTTTGCACCTAAGATCCAGCACGGTAGCCAGTCCGTTGTGGTGGGGTCGCCATGTACCCTCTTGGTTGTAGCCCCCTGACAACACAGGGATCGCTCTACTGATGCCTGCGCCGTTCACTCCCCACGTATGCCAAGGAGTAGATGCCCATCTCCCTGGGGCATCAGGACTCCCGGCAATGGCCATCCTGCCAGGTGGCTATTGCTGTGGCTGGGTGGCGCCCGTGGGGAGGGCCCTTGGTCGGAGTAGGTGGCATCAGGGCGGATGACCCGCAATGAAGCGTGGTACATCATCTCTCGCTGGCGGCCAGCCGCCAGCAGTCTCTAAGCGTTCTCGGGCTCAATTTAATGCTGAAAAGTACAATCCGAAAACGTTCCCCTCTCTGGCCACGCCGTGGGAGGAACGTAAATCTCAGGATGGCAGTAGCACTTATTCGCCCCGATTCTTAGTTTGTACGAGAGCTGATGGGGAGTCTTTTCTCTCAACAAAGCCTCAGTTCTTCGTCGAGCATTTAGAGGACAAGTTTGGGGAGGTGGAGGGCTTGTCAAAAATGCGCTCTGGATCGGTCCTGATCCAAACGGCATCCTCTGCCCAGTCACGACGGTTACTTGCTTGTGACAAGTTGGGGGATGTTGCTGTTACGATCACACCGCATAAGAGTTTAAATATGGTCCAGGGAGTTATTTACCATAAGGACCTTCTTTTGCAGTCTGATGACGAGCTGCGCGCCAACTTAGAGCGCAGAGGTGTACATTTCGTCCGGCGCGTTCATCGGGGTCCGAAGGAAAATCAGATAGCTACCGGTGCCTTCATCTTGGCCTTCGAGGGTGATACGTTACCGGAAAAGGTCAAGGTGATGGTCTACCGATGTGACGTCAAGCCCTATATTCCTCCCCCGATGCGGTGCTTCAAGTGCTGGAAGTTTGGCCATATGTCTTCCCGCTGCACTTCCAGCCTCACATGTCGAGATTGCGGACGCCCGTCTCATCCCGATACTCCATGTGCCCCGCCTCCCATCTGTGTCAACTGCGGGGAGCACCATTCACCTTGCTCGCCAGACTGCAGAATCTTCCAGAAAGAACGCAAAATCATGGAATATAAGACCCTGGACCGACTGACTTATACTGAGGCCAAGCGGAAATACGACCGATTACATCCCGTGCGAATGACGTCATCCTACGCCGCCGCTACAACACCTGTGCTCGCCCCATCAGTTTCACGACTTCCAGCCAGCTCGATAACCAGTAAGACTCCTCCTGCCCCCTTGCCAGTGGGGGGCTCTACCCACCGGGTTGCTCCTGCGCCACCTACCTCAGGGGCAACACCATCCCCCCCATCAGGGACGTCCGTCCCTGCTTCTAAGCCGGAGAAGTGTCCAACTTCTTCGGCTTCTCACGCTCGCAAGGGGTCCCTCGGGTCCCTCCCTTCCCAGGTTTTCACCAGTGGGAAGGCTGACGACCGCCAGTGGCGTAAGTGCCCGCAATCAGCTGGTCGACGGGCTTCACGATCCTCCTCAGTCCCGGAGACTGAATCGGTGAAGCCCTCCCAGCCAGTTAAACCCAAGGAGCAGCGTGAGAAATCAAAGAAGAAGAGCTCTAAGCCCAAGGAACTCGCGGTGGCAGCCACCCCACCGCCACCTTACAGCTCTGCGTCTGAGGACGAGGTGGAGATCCTGGCGTCCGCTGAGGACCTAGAACTCGCCGGTCCCTCAGACGCCATGGATAACACTAGCACAGGTGCTCAATCAGAGGCAGCAGGTGACCCAGCGGCGTAATCTGCCTTCCCCGTCCCGTCACGCCTTTCTCAGCCATGGACAATACCATCCTCCAGTGGAACTGCAGCGGTTTCTTCCACCATCTCGCTGAGCTCCGCCAACTTATCAGCCTTCACCCTTTCTTCTGCATTGCTCTCCAGGAAACTTGGTTTCCAGCAATGCGAACCCCCGCCCTCCGTGGCTATCGGGGTTATTATAAGAACCGAGCAGCTTATGAAAGGGTGTCTGGTGGCGTCTGCATATATGTCCTTCACACTCTGCACAGCGAGTCTGTCCCTCTCCAGACGCCTTTAGAGGCTGTCGCTGTACGCGTGTGGACGCCACAGGCTGTTACCGTCTGCAGTCTTTACATCCCACCGGATGGTGATGTCTCGCAGCTTGTCCTGGCTGCACTGGTCGCCCAATTGCCGCCACCTTTCTTGCTATTGGGCGACTTCAACGCCCATAACCCTCTGTGGGGTGGGTCAGTGGCAACAGATCGAGGCGCCATCGTTGAGCATTTATTGTCGCAGCTCGATCTCTCGCTGTTAAATGATGGCGCCTTCACACACTTCAGTGTGGCGCATGGCACCTACTCCGCCATTGACCTTTCCATCTGTAGCCATAGCCTCTTACCGTCTGTCCAATGGAGTGTGCATGACGACCTGTGTGGTAGTGACCACTTTCCGATCTTTCTGTCACTACCACAGCGCCACTCTTCTGGGCGCCCTAGCAGATGGGCTCTGAATAAGGCTGACTGGGACTTGTTCTCCTCCACTGCCGCTTTTGAGCCTCTCTCTACCGATGACATTGATGCGGTGGTTCAATCGGTCACCACCGGCATCGTTACTGCCGCCGAATCTGCCATTCCCCATTCCTGTGGGTCCCCTCGGCGGAAGGCTGTGCCTTGGTGGTCGCCTGAGATCGCTGAAGCGATTAAAGATCGCCGGCGGGCGCTCCAGCGTCACAAGCGACATCCCTCCTTAGCCCACCTTATCGCCTTCAAACGGCTGCGTGCGCGGGCCCGCCTCCTTATCCGCCAGGGCAAGAAGGAGTGCTGGGAGCGGTACGTGTCCACGATTGGCCTCCATGTCACTCCCTCGCAGGTCTGGGCCAAGATTCGACGCGTCTACGGCTATCGGACCCCTGCCAGCGTCCCTGCGCTCTCACTGAATGGAGCCGTTTGTACCGACTCCGACGTCATTGCAAATCGCTTAGCAGAGCATTTTGCTATGAGTTCCGCTTCTGCGAATTACCCCCAGGCCTTCCGCTCCATTAAAGAGCGGCTGGAACGTCGGAGCCTTTCGTTTCGCAGCAACCACCCGGAATCTTACAATGCTCCATTCAGTGAGTGGGAATTTCGCAGTGCCCTAGCTGCTTGCCCTGATACCGCTCCTGGGCCAGATGGCATCCACTGTCAGATGCTGAAACACCTTTCAGTGGACTGCCAGCGGCGCCTTCTCGATCTTTACAACCGTCTTTGGGTCGAGGGGGAGTTTCCGTCGCAGTGGCGGGAAGGCATTGTCATCCCCGTTTTGAAGCCTGGAAAGAACCCTCTGGAGGTGGACAGCTACCGTCCCATTAGCCTCACCAACGTTCTTTGCAAGTTGCTTGAACGGATGGTGAGCCGGCGCTTGCATTGGGTACTGGAGTCTTGGGGCCTTCTGGCTCCCTCTCAGGGTGGGTTCCGTAAAGGCTGCTCCGCCGCCGACAATCTGGTGAGCCTGGAGTCGGCCATCCGTACTGCCTTTTCCCGCCGTCAGCACCTGGTCGCTGTCTTTTTCGACATGCGGAAGGCGTACGATACGACATGGCGTCATCACATTCTTTCTACGCTTCATGGATGGGGTCTTCGGGGTCCTCTGCCGATTTTTATCCGCAATTTTCTGTCGTGTCGTACCTTCCGCGTGCAAGTCGCGGCCTCGTATAGTTCCTCCCACGTCCAGGAGAACGGTGTGCCACAGGGCTCTGTTTTAAGTGTCTGTCTGTTTTTACTAGCCATTAACGGGCTTGCTGCGGCCGTGGGACATTCTGTCTCCGCTTCCCTGTATGCTGACGACTTCTGCCTTTATTACAGCTCTACTGGCATTGCAGCTGTTGAACGTCAGCTACAGGGCGCTATCCGTAAGGCGCAGTCTTGGGCTGTAGCGCATGGGTTTCAGTTTTCGGCAGCCAAGACCTGCGTTATGCATTTCTGCCGGCGCCGAACAGTCCATCCTGAGCCGCGGCTTTATCTTGCCGACGAACTCCTTGCTGTGGTGGAGACCCACAGGTTTTTGGGGGTGGTTTTCGATGCCCGGTTGACTTGGCTGCCTAATATCCGGCAGCTTAAACAGACGTGTTGGCGGCATCTAAACGCTCTGAGATGCTTGAGCAACACCCGCTGGGGCGCCGATCGCTCTACACTGTTGCGGCTCTACCAGGCGTTAATCCAGTCCCGTCTGGATTATGGGAGCCTGGCTTATGGCTCAGCATCCCCATCTGCGTTACGGGTGCTGGACCCGATTCTCCACAGCGGGATACGCCTTGCCACTGGTGCTTTCCGCACCAGCCCTGTGGACAGCGTACTAGTGGAGGCAGGTGTACCTCCACTGCGGTTCCGACGCCAACGTTTGCTGGCCGCTTATGCTGCCCATGTACTAAGCTCGCCCGGGCATCCAAACTATCGCCTCCTGTTCCCGCGGTCGGTCGTCCGTATGCCAGAACGTCGGCCGCGGTCTGGTTGTACAATAGCGGTCCGCGTCAAAGAGCTTCTCTCTGGGCTCCAGGGTTTCACTGTTCCACCTCCTTTCCGGGCTACTTTGCATACACCCCCATGATGTGTTCGTCGCCCTAGCCTTCGGCTCGACTTGGCACAGGGCCCTAAGGACTCAGTCCCTCCTGAGGCCTTCTGCCGCCGCTTTTATTCCATCCTGGCCACGTATCAGGGCTCTGGTGTTGTTTACACTGACGGTTCGATGGTTGCTGGTCGTGTCGGATATGCGCTCACTCTAGGGGACCATTCCGAACAACGTTCCTTGCCGGATGGCTGCAGCGTTTACACTGCTGAACTGGTCGCCATCCTTCGTGCCCTAGAGTATATCCGCTCCTGCTCAGGTGAGTCCTTCGTTATCTGTAGCGATTCCCTGAGCGGTTTACGAGCTCTCGACCAGTGTTTCCCTCGTTCTCGTCTGGTGATGGCTATCCACGAGTCTCTGCATACTCTCGCCTGTTGCGGCCGCTCTGTGGTCTTTGTGTGGACCCCCGGTCATGTCGGTATCCCGGGTAACGAACATGTTGACCGCCTGGCGAAAGAGGCCACCAGCAAGCCATCTCTGGACGTTGGCCTCCCAGAGACTGATTTGCGGGCAGTCTTCCGCCGCAAAATCTTGGCGCTATGGGACGCTGAATGGCGGGAACTGACAATGCGCAATAAACTCCGTGCTGTCAAGGAGACGACGGCTGTGTGGCGGTCATCCCTGCGAGCCACTCGCAGGGACTCAGTAGTTCTTTGCCGGCTCCGCATTGGCCACTCCCGGCTGACACACAGTTATCTACTGCGCCGGGAGGACCCTCCTCTATGTCGCTGTGGGGCAGCTTTGACAGTGGCCCACATTTTGCTGGCCTGCCCCCTTTTAGCTGTGGTCAGGCAGACATTTGCGCTGCCTGCTACGCTCCCTGCCCTTTTAACAGACGACTCCACTATGGCTGACTCAGTTTTACGTTTTATTCGGGCAGGGGGATTTTATCATTTACTCTGAGTGTTTCTGTTTTCTTTTAATGATTTGTGTTGATTCTGGCCTTTGGCCTATGGTTTTACACTGATTTTTTAATGTGTTTCTCAGTGGTTGGCCTTTCCTTTTTATGTCTATGGTCGGCCAACCACCGTCACACTCTGTGTGGTTTTAGTTTGTTTTGTCTTGTCTTTGTCTCAGTATCTCTTGTTCTGTGTCGTCTGTGATCTCTTCTGTTCCTTGTTTTTATTCTCTGTGGGTGTTCTTTGTCTTTGGAAAAAGGGACCGATGACCATGGCAGTCTGGTCCCTTTAATCCCCCAAACCAACCAACCAATCTGTTTGTCCGAGAGGTTTTGGCTGCGTTTAAACTTGGAGTGAAGCTCTCTTTGCTTTCGCAGTAGTTTCCTAACTTTGTTGTTGAACCACGGTGGGTTTTTCCCGTCTCTCACAGTTTTACTCGGCACATACCTGTCTAAAACGCATTTTACAATTGCCTTGAACTTTTTCCATAAACACTCAACATTGTCAGTGTCTGAACAGAAATTTTCGTTTTGATCTGTTAGGAAGTCTGAAATCTGCCTTCTATTACTCTTGCTAAACAGATAAACCTTCCTCCCTTTTTTTATATTCCTATTAACTTCCATATTCTGGGATGCTGCAATGGCCTTATGATCACTGATTCCCTGTTCTGCACTTACAGAGTCGAAAAGTTTGGGTCTGTTTGTTATCAGTAGGTCCAAGATGTTATCTCCACGAGTCGGTTCTCTGTTTAATTGCTCGAGGTAATTTTCGGATAGTGCACCCAGTATAATGTCACTCGATGCTCTGTCCCTACCACCCGTCCTAAACATCTGAGTGTCCCAGTCTATATCTGGTAAATTGAAATCTCCACCTAAGACTATAACATGCTGAGAAAATTTATGTGAATGTATTCCAAATTTTCTCTCAGTTGTTCTGCCACTAATGCTGCTGAGTCGGGAGGTCGGTAAAAGGAGCCAACTATTAACCTAGATCGGTTGTTGAGTGTAACCTCCACCCATAGTAATTCACAGGAACTATCCACTTCTACTTCACTATGGGATAAACTACTACTAACAGCGACAAACACGCCACCACCGGTCGCATGCAATCTATCCTTTCTAAACATCGTCTGTGCCTCTGTAAAAATTTCGGCAGAATTTATCTCTGGCTTCAGCCAGCTTTCTGTACCTATAACGATTTCAGCTTCGGTGCTTTCTATCAGCGCTTGAAGTTCCGGTACTTTACCAATGCAGCTTCAACAGTTTACAATTACAATACCAATTGCTGCCTGGTCCCCGCATGTCCTGACTTTGCCCCGCACCCTTTGAGGCTGTTGCCCTTTCTGTACTTGCCCGAGGCCATCTAACCTAAAAAACCGCCCAGTCCACGCCACACAACCTCTGCTACCCATGTAGCCGCTTGCTGTGTGTAGTGGACTCCTGACCTATCCAGCGGAACCGGAAACCCCACCACCCTATGGCGCAAGTCAAGGTATCTGCAGCCCACACGGTCGCAGAACCATCTCAGCCTCTGATTCAGACCCTCCACTCAGCTCTGTACCAAAGTTCTGCTGTCAGTCCTGTCGACGATGCTGCAGATGGTGAGCTCTGCTTTCATTCCGCTAGAGAGACTGGCAGTCTTCACCAAATCAGATAGCCGCCAGAAGCCAGAGAGGATTTCCTCTGATCCATAGTGACACACATCATTGGTGCCGACATGAGCAACCACCTGCAGATGGGTGCACCCTGTACCCTTCATGGCATCCGGAAGGACCCTTTCCACATCTGGAATGACTCCCCCCCCGGTATGCACACGGAGTGCACATTGGTTTTCTTCCCCTCTCTTGGTGCCATATCCCTAAGGGGCCCCATTACACGCCTGACGTTGGAGCTCCCAACTACCAGTACGCCCACCCTCTGCGACCGCCCGGATCTTGCAGACTGAGGGGCAACCTCTGGAACAGGACAAGCAGCCATGTCCGGCCAAAGATCAGTATCAGCCTGGGACAGAGCCTGAAACCGGTTCATCAGACAAACTGGAAAGGCCTTCCGTTCAGCCCTCCGGAATGTCTTTCACCCCCTGCCACACCTCGAGACGACCTCTCACTCTACCACAGGTGAGGGATCAGCCTCAATGTGGGCAGTATCCCGGGCAGCCACAGTCATAGTCCGATCAGGGGATGCGTGGGACGAGCTAGCCGTCCCCGACAAACCCCCATCCGGACCCCCACAGTTATGCCCATTGACAACAGCCTCAAGCTGTGTGACCAAAGCCAACACTGCCTGAAGCTGGGAGCGAGGTTTCATTGAATTTCAATTTGTCTTAAATTTTTAACGTAATGTAGTGAAGAATTTATCATTCACCGAGTACAAAGGGGTTTGAATCTTGCATGTTAAACATGTTTTCTTTCCTTGTAATCAGGACAGTGAGCACAGTTGGTTTCAGGGGATGTATATGAGCTATTGTATATGGCTCTTCATAGAGATGTTGAAAGTTGGTTGTTAGTTCTTCACTCTTTGAACTTTTATTATGCTTCTTTACTAATACCAAGTCCCTTAATTCATACACTTTAAGGGCACTCCTTTTCCATCTTTCTTTCTCTCATTACCTGCTTTATTAATACCTTTTTGATATTTGACTGCAGTAGTGGAGTAATCAATAAATTCTCTTTGGGCCAGCTGCTGTATTTTAACAATGCTTCACCTTCAATTTGCTTGCCTAAAATCTCTGTGGTTGCTACCCGGATAGCCAAGTGGGGGAGTTCTTTCAGTATTCTTTCAAAATCACTTGCCATCTCACTCCACCTGTAGTGTTTACCAGCACATTAAGATCAATATAACCTTCCTAGTTACAGCATCAGGCATCTGGCTGGTACTGAGATATGTGGACATGATTGATTTTCTGGTAACAAATGTTTTGGTCCCTGTACCTGCTTTAAATAATGATCTCTCAGCTTTAGTATGACACTATGACTTTTTCATTGAATACAATTCAACTAATTTCAGCCAGAATGACAAAAATTAACATCGTACTTCCCCACCTCCAAGACAGTGGGCCATAGAAGTCCACTGCTACTAAATATTCATTGGGTATTTTGAGATAAAGTAAGATGTGCAGTTCCTCATCTTTATTTTCACTTTCTGTGATATCTCACATTTGGTATACATAGCAACCAATTACTCAAAGAGTGCCTTTTGTGGAACAGTATTCCTCTGTGGACCTTCCATCTGGTGTTTGATTCATCTGGTCCCATTTTCTAACCACTAAGTATGTTTAAGTACAGTTTGGGCTTCACATTGTTCTGCCTGCACATTATGACAAATCTATAGCAACCTTGTCTAAACTGATTGTTTTCAAAAAAATACACTGTAAGTGACACATTCCCAACATCTTCCGGTAAAAGTACTGGAAACTGAGACAGCACATCTGTTGCTATATTTTTGTTGCCTTTGATGTAATTTAAAGAAGAATGAAATTCCTGCAAGGGAATCCCAACCTAGTGAGCCAACTGTGTAGCAGTTTAGTTTTTAAGAGTAGTGTTAATAATGTGTGATCGTTGTGGACAATTTCTTGCAAATTGGTATTTAAACTTCTTAAACAATCATACTACTGCTAATGTCTCTTTCTCAGTTATGCCATAATTCCTTTCAGTATGTGTGTGCACGCAGCTTTTAAATGCTATAACACCCAACTGTGTTTCTATAGCACCCAACTGTGTGCCCTGAGCCCATAATCCAAAGCATCAGTTGTAAAAGGAAATGGATAGCTGAACTCAGGATGCACCAGTTAAGAACTCTGCTGTGCATTCTCGTGTCCATTGCCACACTGAATATTATTTCAATAACTTTGTCATATGCGATGCATTTAGGACTGATTTGTCATGTTCATAGTATTGTCATTACTCAGTCCTGGATTTTCCATTGTTTGAACTGAAATTTAAATAATTTCAGGGTAATTCCCTGCAAATACAATTGAGACATAAGTGTATGTGATCCTCATAGGTCTGCAATATTATTACTATGTTGTCTACGTATACCAAGATCTTGTATTTCAGACCACCTCCAATTGCCATATCTAGAACTATTATGAAGACTGACACTGAGATGTTCAATCCAAATGGTAGAACCTTGAATTGATAAGCTCTACTCTTAATGAGAAATGCTGTATATCTGCATGATGTCTTGTGTAGTTCAATTTGCCCATATCCAGATATTTAATCCATAGTACTAATGTACTTCACCCCCGTAAACGTTGTCAACAACTCATATTTTATGGGTGGTCTGTCTCTTTCTGGTTCTATTATAGTACTTAGTGTTCTTGCATTAAGCACTAGCTTAACTTCTCCATGTGGTTTCTTAACAACAACAACAACCAGTGGGTTATTATAATGACTGTTAGATATTGCTATTATATGCCAATCTATCATCCCGTTAATTTTACGCCATACTACGTCCTTTAGTGCTACTGAAACTTGTATGGTCTCACACAGAACAAATCATGAGACTTTATTTTTATCCACATTCACTTCTTTCAATGTGTGTGTGAGTCACTGATAACCTCATTGTTGAATGCCTGTAAGCCTTAAAAGATGATGTGACTTACCAAACGAAAGCGCTGGCACGTTGATAGACACACAAACAAACACAAACATACACACAAAATTCTAGCTTTCGCAACCAACGGTTGCTTCGTCAGGAAAGAGGGAAGGAGAGGGAAAGATGAAAGTATGTGGGTTTTAAGGGAGAGGGTAAGGAGTCATTCCAATCCCGGGAGCGGAAAGAGTTACCTTAGCGGGAAAAAGGACAGGTATACACTCGCGCACACACACACATATATATAAAAAAAAACAAAGATGATGTGACTTACCAAATGAAAGTGCTGGCAGGTCGACAGACACACAAACAAACACAAACATACACACAAAATTCAAGCTTTCGCAACAAACTGTTGCCTCATCAGGAAAGAGGGAAGGAGAGGGAAAGACGAAAGGATGTGGGTTTTAAGGGAGAGGGTAAGGAGTCATTCCAATCCCGGGAGCGGAAAGACTTACCTTAGGGGGAAAAAAGGACGGGTATACACTCGCACACACACACACACACATATCCATCCACACATATACAGACACAAGCAGACATATTTAAAGACAAAGAGTTTGGGCAGAGATGTCAGTCGAGGCAGAAGTGCAGAGGCAAAGATGTCGTTGAATGACAGGTGAGGTATGAGTGGCGGCAACTTGAAATTAGCAGAGATTGAGGCCTGGTGGATAATGGGAAGAGAGGATATATTGAAGAGCAAGTTCCCATCTCCGGAGTTCGGATAGGTTGGTGTTAGTGGGAAGTATCCAGATAACCCGGACGGTGTAACACTGTGCCAAGATATGCTGGCCGTGCACCAAGGCATGTTTAGCCACAGGGTGATCCTCATTACCAACAAACACTGTCTGCCTGTGTCCATTCATGCGAATGGACAGTTTGTTGCTGGTCATTCCCACATAGAATGCATCACACTGCAGGCAGGTCAGTTGGTAGATCACGTGGGTGCTTTCACACGTGGCTCTGCCTTTGATCGTGTACACCTTCCGGGTTACAGGACTGGAGTAGGTGGTGGTGGGAGGGTGCGTGGGACATGTTTTACACCGGGGGCGGTTACAAGGGTAGGAGCCAGAGGGTAGGGAAGGTGGTTTGGGGATTTCATAGGGATGAACTAAGAGGTTACGGAGGTTAGGTGGACGGCGGAAAGACACTCTTGGTGGAGTGGGGAGGATTTCATGGAGGATGGATCTCATTTCAGGGCAGGATTTGAGGAAGTCATATCCCTGCTGGAGAACCACATTTAGAATCTGATCCAGTCCCGGAAAGTATCCTGTCACAAGTGGGGCACTTTTGTGGTTCTTCTGTGGGAGGTTCTGGGTTTGAGAGGATGAGGAAGTGGCTCTGGTTATTTGCTTCTGTATCAGCAATATTTTAAATATATTTTTCCCGCATGGAATGTTTCCCTCTATTATATATATATATATTGTTCATGTGAAATCTTAAATTGTTCCTGGTTTCTGTTTATAACTGGTTAGTAAGTGAATAATGTCTACTTTCTCATTTGCATTAAGCTCTAATTATTTATCAATATTAACTACTTACTTTCCACTGGTATTGTTTCCATATATGTGGTGCCTTATCTATCTCTGACTGATGTATCACAGTTTCTGCTGTGAGTATTAGTCATCTGGCTGGTTGCCATGGAATCAAGTAGTAACAATACTAGTTGCTGATTCTCACCACATTGAAAAATTACAGATCTCATAGGAAAATCTAAAATAGCTTTAGAATCTAAGATTAGAGATTAGATTAGTTTTTCGTTCCATAGATCCATATTGAGGAGATCCTTGTGGATGTGGAACATGTCACTTTTTTTTTTTAAAGCTGAAATAACATACTAATACTATGAATATATACAACACATCATTTGTTTCTATTAAAAAATTCGTCAGTGGAGTAGAAGGAGTTGGCCACTAGTAAGTCTTTCAGGCTCCTTCTAAACTGATCTTTATTTGTAACTAAATTTTTTATATTTGCTGGAAAATTATTGAAGATGAGTGTTCCTGAGTAGTGGACCCCCTTTTGAACTAAAGTAAGTGCTTGTGCAGATCATTTTTGTTCCTGGTATTGTATGTATGAACTGAGCTGTTTGTTGGAAAAAAAGATATATTATTTAGGACAAATTTAATTAAGGACTAAATATACTGAGAGGCAGTAGTTGGTATACCCAGTTCTTTGAAGAGGTTTCTACAAGACGTCCGTGAGTTTACTCCACAAATAATATGTATTACACGCTTTTGGACTCTGAAAACGTTTGTTTGACTTGAAGAGTTACCCCAAAATATTATACCATATGACATTATGGAATGAAAGTAGGCAAAGTATGCAAGCTTTTTCACTTTTATGTCACCTATGTCTGCTAACACTCGAATTGCAAATACAGATTTGTTAAGGTGTTTCTGCAGTTCTGTGGTGTGCTCGTCCCAACTGAATTTATTATCAGGTTGTAATCCCAGGAATTTAAGACTGTCAACCTCTTCTATCTGCTCTTCTTTGTACTTTATGCATAGGCTGGGTGGAAACCTCTTACAGGTTCTGAATTGCATATAGTGAGTCTTTTCGAAGTTTAATGTCAGTGAGTTGTCTTTAAACCATTTATTAATATCCATGAAAATATCATTAGCAGATCTTTCTAGAACTACTCTCGACATACTATTTATTGCAATACTTGTGTCATCTGCAAACAAAACAAACTCTGCTTCTGGCAGTGTAACTGATGAGAGATCATTAATGTACACAAGAAAAAGCAATGGCCCTAAGATGGATCCTTGTGGGACACCACATGTAATTTCTTCCCATTCTGATGATGACTTAATTCACTAGTCCCTCGCACTGACACCCTTTGTTTCCTGTTAGTGGGGTATAACTCAAACCATTTTGCAGCACTGCCTGTGACACCATAGAATTCTAATTTATTTAAAAGGATGTTGTGGTTTACACAATCGAATGCCTTTGACAAATCACAGAAAATATCTGCTGCTTGTAACTTGTTATTTAATGAATTAAGTACATTTTCACTGTAGGTATAAATAGCCTTTTCGATATCAGAACCCTTCAGAAATCCAAACTGTGTTCTTGATAATATGATATTTGTGGTCAGATGGTTGAGAAGCTGCCTGTACATTACTTTTTCTAAAATTTTTGAGAATGCTGGCAAAAGTGAAATCGGTCTGTAGTTTGATGGCATCTCTTTATCCCCTTTCTTGAATAGAGGCTTAACATCTGCATATTTCAGCCAGTCAGGAAATGTCCCAGTTATAATTGGCTGGTTACACAAGTAACTTAGAATTGTACTAAACTCACAAGAACATGCCTTAATTAACTTTGTTGATATTTCATCGTAACCACTAGAATGCTTTATTTTTAAAGATTTTATTATGGAAGTTATTTCTTTTGGTGAAATGAGTGACATATTCATGTACCTGAAGCTATTTGTAAAGGCTAGTTTCAGATATTCAAGGGCATTATTTACTGATCCTGACAATCCCATTCTATCAGTAACGGATATAAAGTACTTGTTAAATAGATTTGCCACATTATGCCCATCGGTTACTAATGTGTCATCTACCCTTAGTGCTATTTGCTCCTGTTCTTTTCTGGTTCTACCAGTCTCCTCTTTCACTATATCCCATATTGTTTTTATTTTGTTCCCTGACATTGCTATCTTCTTCTCGTAGTGTATTTGTTTAGATGTGTGAATTACTTTTTTTAATATTTTACAGTATTCCTTGTATTTAGCTAAATCATCAGCATGGGAGCTATTCTTGGTCAACAGATACATTTCCCTTTTTGTCTTACAGGAAATCTTTATTCCTTGTGTGATCCATGGTTTTATTATAGACTTCTGTTTAATTTGAGTAACTTTTTGAGGAAAACAGTTTTCAAACATGGTACTGACATTGTTCACGAATGTGTTATATTTTTCATTCATGTCATGAGCACTATAAACATCCTTCCAGTTCATATCTTTGAGCAGTTTTCTGAAACACTCAATTTTTGGTTGATTGAATACTCTCCTGTACTCAGATTTAGCAGTCTTGATAATCTGCTTAGAATTTACATCTAAAACAAGGAGCTGCATGTCATGATCTGATAGTCCATTTATTACAGGATTTATGATATGATTTTGTTCCTTTGATTTGTCTATAAAAATGTTATCAATGGCTGTCTTTGAGGATTTTGTGATCCTAGTTGGAAAGTTTACAGTGTGAGTTAGATTGAAAGACAACATTACTAACTGCAGTAAATGTTTACTGGAAGAGTGCATTAGAAAATCTGTATTAAAGTCACCAGCAATCAAAATTTCTTTGTTTCTTCCTGTTAAATAACCCAAAAGAGCTTCTAGATGATTTATGAATAGATTATAATTTCCTGCAGGTGCTCGGTAAATAGTTACTATTATATAGGATCTGTTATGGAACTCTACTTCTGTTGCACATGCTTCTAGAGGCTGGTCTAAACAGAATTTATTAATGTCAATGTTCTTGAATTTATGGCAGTTTTTAATAAATGTGGCAACTCCTCCTCCATCCATATCTACTCTGCAGAAGTAGGAAGCTAGCTTAAATCCTGAAATGTCTAACATATCTATGCCAGTGGTCACTTGATGTTCAGAGAGGCAGATTATGTCAATTTGGTTAGATGAATTCATTTCATCGATACAAATGAGTAGTTCATCAACTTTATTTCTGAGTCCCGGAATGTTCTGGTGTAATAAAGATAACTGATACTGCAAACTAATGGGGTTATAACTGCTTTGGTGAAGATGAACTGGCAGTTTCTGATTACTTTCTGTTAAACATTGTTTAAATGGAGGCAGTATGCTAACATCTGACTCCTGTTCATCTGTTTTCTCAAACTGAGTGTGTCTGCCAATCTCTTAGAGCCAATCCATTCTCAGAAGGATAGGCTCATTTAATTCAGATACAAGGAACATTGGGTAACTCAACTTACATGTACCAATAGCAAAATGAATTAAGATTTCTGCTTGTATCGATTTACTGTTTTTTCCTGTAATTCTCGTCAACTTGACACTGGTGATCAGCAACATTGGCATCAACTTATAGGTCATTCAAAAATGGTGCACAACACAAATTTCACTGCCTGACTCTACTGGTACCTTGCCAATCATTCCATGTAGCTTTGGTTGGATGTAATTTTTAGCTATATTGATCATCATCTAATAAATCATTCATCATTATATTACCTTTATCATACATAATCATATGGGATTCTTGTGATATCAGCTCAATTGCAACAGACTCAAAAGATTGAGCCTCTCTTCTGAAGCTTATCAGTTTTCCCTCTGTGTGTTATTATGAAGTTCTTGATTGTCCTGACCTCTGTCAAGAGTACTTCAATTAGCATCTCTCTACCTCCATCTGGATCTATTGATATGTTAGTTATTATATTCATTTTTCTGTTCTCTTTGTCCCATAACTTGACTGTTAGCTTGGATTTGTCTGTTGACCCTGATCGTGTTTGTATAATTATTGTTTCAGTGTTTCAGCTGGGTTTCTATTGTATCCAGATATTCCAAATATTTTGAAAGGCTGTTAGCTTTTCCTGTCTTTCCCTAATAGCTTACCTTCTACTCTCTAAGGTACATGGCTGATAATGACTTCTATTAAGTGCTCCTCATGAATTGGATCATCAAGGTATTTGGATTCATGTAGTTGACATTCACCAAAATCTCTGCATCCCATCCATTCATTGCTATTACATGGTTTTGATGCCAATAGTTCCAAGTGAAGTTTCTTTTGTGCTCCCTCACTCCAGTATTTAATTCAGAATTCCCTTTCAGAATCAACAAAAGACCTGAAACCATCTACCCTCAGTATACTCCATTGTGCTGCATTTCCTGATAAATGGCTGACCATGAATCTCATTTTGTTGTGGTCCACCCATGTACTGGGTAACATGTCTTGAAATCACATGCGGAATAAAATGGGATGTATATCTTCACTTGGTGTAAATTTGGGAAATTTATGGTTGATTCCTTTATCAAGTGTCGACATAAAATAATGACATTCACACTACTGCATTGATTCCTCTTAATTGATTCCTCGTCCTGAAGCATAACAGATAGGACGTTTTGTTTCTATTCAAGTTTGTTACCAGCAGACTCTCACTCACATTAATTAATTGAAAAGCTAATAGCACATCGACAGCAATACCAAGTATAGCCAGATATGGGCAGTGTAAGTAACACTATACTTTGTGGACTGTTATAATGAAATAAACATGTACAATGTCTTCCTTATGTCTCAAACAGGCACTGTGATTGGCAGGAATGTTTGAAGCCATACTATTTTCTTAAAATCACTAAAATCCAGTTATGATAATTGCCTAATCAAAATATGACTCTTACTATGTAAGCATTATCCTGTCTGCCATGCTCATTTTTGGAAGACTGTTATAACTGGAATGAAGTAAATTTTACTAAAGCAGGAAACATGCTATGAAGAAATTATATTTGATATTTTACAAATAATCCACTAAAACATAATATGTACTGTTATATTTATATATCTCACAATTTTCATTGTGAATGAGACTGATCTGTAACAAGATTCATATAAAACTTCCTGGCAGATTAAAACTGTGTGCCCGACCGAGACTCGAACTTGGGACCTTTGCCTTTTGCAGGCAAGTGCTCTACCAACTGAGCTACCAAAGCACGACTCACGGCCGGTACTCACAGCTTCGGTAGCTCAGTTGGTAGAGCACTTGCCCGCGAAAGGTAAAGGTCCCAAGTTCGAGTCTCGGTCGGGCACACAGTTTTAATCTGCCAGGAAGTTTCATATCAGCGCACACTCCGCTGCAGAGTGAAAATCTCATTCTGGAAACATCCCCCAGGCTGTGGCTAAGCCATGTCTCCGCAATATCCTTTCTTTCAGGAGTGCTAGTTCTGCAAGGTTCGCAGGAGAGCTTCTGTAAAGTTTGGAAGGTAGGAGACGAGGTACTGGCAGAAGTAAAGCTGTGAGTACCGGGCATGAGTCATGCTTCGGTAGCTCAGTTGGTAGAGCACTTGCCCGCGAAAGGCAAAGGTCCCGAGTTCGAGTCTCGGTCGGGCACACAGTTTTAATCTGCCAGGAAGTTTCATATCAGCGCACACTCCGCTGCAGAGTGAAAATCTCATTCTGGAAGATTCATATAGTAAGTAATGTTATTTTATTTTACAATTCTTACAGTATCATTCATCATTCTGATGTCTGTCAAAATTCATTGTATGAGGGGTTACTCAGAAAAAAACTGAAATTTTTCTTTGAAAGCTATATATTTTCAAATAGTTTACATAACAGCCTTATCCCCTTCAAAACACTCTCCATTATAATTAATACATTTGTCCCATCGGTGCCTCCACTGTTGAAAACATTTTTTGTAGTCATCTTTAGAAATGGCTGACAGCTTTTTCCTCATCTTTTCTTGACTTCTTCAGTGCTGTCAAATCAGTGTCCTTAAATGCCCCTTTTTATACATGAAAATAAAAAAAAGTTGCCCGGAGCCAGGTCAGGCAAGTAAGGTACATGGGGCAGCAGAAGTACACCATTTTTAGCCAAAAATTGTCATACAGAGATGGTTGTGTGCGCAGGTGTGTTGATGTGGTGGAAGAACCAATCTCCTGTCTGCCACAAATCAGGTCTTTTTGGCAAACACAGTTTCGCAATCTTCTTAAAACTTCCAAATAAAAGATATGATTGCCAGTCTGACCTGCTGGAACAAACCCTGAATGAACTGTGCCCTTGGCATCAAAAAAGCAAATCAGCATTGTTTTGATGTCTGATTTGACTTGATGACATTTTTTTGGACAGAGTGACGATGACTTCTTCCACTGGCTTGACCGTTGCTTTGTTTCTGGGTTGTAACCATAGCGCCATGACTCATCACCAATAATGACCTTTAACAGAAAATCTGGATCAATTTCAAGCTGTTGTTTCAAAGCACAGCACGTTTCAACTTTATGTTCCTTTTCATCGTCAGTCAGTACCTGAGGAACAAACTTGACGGCAACACTTTTCATTTCCAGATCTTCTGTTAAAATTTGCTGAACCAAGCTCCAATATACCCACTAATCTCTGACAGTTGATCAATTGTCTGTTGACATCTGTGAGCACAAGCTCTCAAATTTTTTCAATATTTTCATCAATTTGGGCAGTTGATGGAAGGCCAGGATGAGGTTTGTCATCAGTTACTATGTCGCCATTTTTAAATTGAGCAAACCACTCAACATTAAAACAGTTTCAGCAACATTTTTATCATGTAGAAAACAAAATTTCACAGCTGTACATTGTTCACTTAAACTTGCCATCATAAAAAATGAAACAAGAACAAAACGGCACTAGCAAAAACAATCACTGCAGATGAACAGAACAAACAAGGTCAACAATGCAGGGAGCACTGAACTGACAATGAGTTGCACTATACACTCCTAGTGGCAAAAATGCATACTACACAAGCTCTGCCCATGGCAATATTATTCCAGTTTTTTGGAGTACCCCCTCATACTACTTTAATGTTCTGTTTTTAACAATCACTTCATTGTAGCAAAATGTATATAAGGATCATGCGGAACCACAGTAGTGCATGTAGTTTTGGTCAAAGTTTTGAGATGACCTCTGTGCCAATCTGATCTGTACATATGTAATTTATACTTAAAGCCACACACTGTGCCAACTTTAAACAGTTGTACCCTGGCTCGTCTTATTGCTGAAAGGGCTTCAACACAGAAATAAACAATATTGAAACTCAACATAACATATGGCATGAATTAATGTGAGCATCACTACCCACACTTAGACAGTCTTTGTTATATCAGGACTTCAACTTATTTCTTTTCTATACCTACAGTACCAAATAAACTCAACAAAGCAGATAACTCAAGTTAAATACATGATCCCAGCCAAAAATAGAAACATTTCATCTGGTGGAGGAGCTGGGATCAATGTAAATTTCTGACTGGAGTGCCTACACAGTTTTTAAGTTTCAGGTACATTTTGATGGAATATTGAGAACAATCAAGATCTAAAACAAAATTTGGACAAGGAAAAGAATAAACAAGGATGAACAACTATTTGGACAAAGTACGATACAAAATTTCAGCTGTGAGTACAGCAAACAACAACACAGTACAGCAGCAACATTGTCTTTAGCAACAACATATTTCCAACAATTGTTTCTACTTTTCCTCAAAGTGATAGTGTTTGTAGTTTGTGTGAAGAACTTTTTTTTAGCATTGAAATTTTTTTATTTTATTTTATTTTGAGTGATAATTCTGGTTAGTAATATATTTTGGGAACATGGGTGATGTAAATGTAGAAAATGAGAATGAAAGAAGGGAGGAGGAGGAGGAAGCAGATTTACAGCAGAATAATGACAATATTAATGAGGAGAGTCACATTAATGTAGGGCCTGAGGAGGAGGCAGTAGATCACGAAATGTGTAGATAGGGTCTGTATGCATTTATTCAGGTCTGATGAGAGGAGGAGACATGATCAGAAGTAATAGTGGCAATAGTCTGTTTGATATACTAGTCAATTTAACAAAAGGAATTTCAGAAAAATCGAGTAAACAAATTAATGAAAGGTTTGATAATCTAGAAAATTGTTAAGAGGCAAGGAGAAGCATTGATGCTATTGAAAAAGACTTAACAAAACTAAAGTCAAAGTAAGATGGACAGTAGAAAAAACAGAAAAGCTTGAGAATAAAATGGTTGCTTAAAAGAAGGTTTGAAAATGAACATCACACATTTTTTCATAGATTTTAGGCCACATATATAAAGGTTTAGTTAACATACATAAGTGCACACATTGATAAAACAGTAAAGGTCAGAAATTATAATTTTTTGTAGCAAAACTTATAATTTTTTTGTCGCAGAAACAAACTCAGGCTATATGCAGTGGGTTAGAAAGGTATTACTGATGAACAGCTTTTATATATTAATAAATGTGTAACTTTATTCTTTAAAGTGTTTAAATTAGCTGTCTTGGGTCAGATGATAGTATGTTATAAAAGATTGTTCCTATTGTAAGTGGACTATGGTTTTTTATTTTTCAAAAATGTATCTGACTTGCTCATATGTAGACAGTACATTTTCTGGGTTAAATGGGCTTGTAAATACCATAATAACAGAGGACGTAAGTATTTGACCTATTACTCAATACTGGAACTCCAAAACGCTACAGGTCCTACTCGATGTATTCAATCTGACCCCACTTATCTCTCAGAAAACTAGACAAATTGGCAATGGCAAAACATGTCTTGATAACATAACAACAAAGTTCCTAAAGTACATCCATTCTAAAATCAGCCATCTCTGATAACCATGCAGTACAGTTCAATTGGAGGCAAATGAGATGCCCTTTGTCACTAAAAAGAAACTGTATGTAAATTAAAGAATTATGTATAATGATAACACCAGTAGACTGAAATGCACGTTAGCACACACACCATGTTTTGAGAATGATAGATTTTTCTATGACAGCTTTGCTGCTGACTTCTACTATTGTTTTGATGCCACATGCCCAGTTGTAGCCATGAAAGTTACCAGTAAACAAACTATAAATATAAACAAAAGTATCTGGATAAATAATCATGTTACTGACACAAGGGAAAAATTAAAATTATTCCATAATGCAATGTTGAATAATTGACAAAATCTCAAGATATAGGAGGCCTTCAAAATTTATCAAGAATACTAAACAGCTTTATTAATACAGACCAGGAGCAACTATCTTCCAAACAAGCTTCAGGTTTCATACAATGTTACTGCAGGTGTCTTGGGAGTGATAAACAGTTTTAGAGCAGGCAGAGACAAATCCTGCATGGAATTTATTACTGACCACAGTGGGATGGTTGTAAAAGATCAACTTGGAATTGATAATATTTTCAATGAATATTTTTCTTTAGTAGGGGAAGCTATCAATGACAAAAATAATAACCTGCAGTATAATTTTAAAGGCAACCTATCTGAGTATTATCAATGACAAACATAGTAACTTGCAGTATAGCAAATATCTAGCATCCTACAAATTGCAAAGAAATAATTAACATCATTAGCTCTCTCAAATCTTCCAGTTCCTCAGGGTGTGATGGCCTTAATATTAATGTATTAAACATGTGTAGACAACATGTCTCTGTACCTCTGTCTGTAGCAGTAAGTAATATAATAGAATCAGGCACACTGCCTAACAAACTAGAAATAACCCAGGTAACACCAGTCTTTAAAAAAGGTGACAAACTCAAAACTACAGACCAATCTCAATACTTCCTGTCCTTTCCAGAATAGCTGAAAAAGTCATATATAACAGAATTATAAACTTTCTCCAGATGCACAACCTAATGTTGGCCTTGAGAAAGCTTTTGACTATGTTAACGTGACTACCATGTTAGATAAGCTATGGAACACTGGCGTCAGAGGCACCGCTCATGACCTCGTAAAATCCTACATGAGTAACCGAAAACAGTTTGTACTGCTTATAGTATTGGATCCTCTTCTATTTTTGATTTATGTAAATGATGTAAGATATTGGACTCAGAGTTCCAAAATGTTCTGTATGCAGATGATGTATCCATCCTATGTAAAAAGGAATCATTTAATGAACAACCCACCCACTGTAATAATGTGGCAAATGAAATGGTTCAGGACTTTAATGAAAGCCTCTTAAATGTAAGCAGTAGTAAAACTTGTCTCATGGGTTTTAACAACAGTAGTTTTAATGATGAAATTAGACAATACATAGGCAATGAATTAGTAAAAAAAGAGTTTAGTGTAAAATTTCTCAGTTAAACAATTCAAAGCAATCTAAAATGGAACACACATGTTGACATCCTAGCATGTAAGTTGTTTAAGACTATATTTGCAATTAATATGATTAGCAAGTTCTGCAAAGACACTGTTGTCCTATAGACTACATACCATGCTCTATTTTCCTCTAACTTGAATTACAGAATAAAAATTTGGGTAGCAACAACCAAAGCAAATCTAAATAAGGTATTGATCCTTCAATAAAGGGCTATAAGAATCATCTGTGGAGCGAAATATAAGGACTCATGCTGTGGCTTGTTTCCAAAACCTTATGCTAACCATAGTAAACATGTACATTCTAAAAGCTATATTATTTGTTAAAAGATTGCTGCTCAACATCTGTTTTGTGTCTGGTTGGTTGGTTTAAGGGGGCATGAGAAGGGGGGGGGGGGCAAATTGCTTAGGTCCCTTGTCCATATAAAAACAAGTCCACAAGGGAAAGAATAAAACAAACGAAACTTACTGCAAAAAACTGGGAGAAAATAAAAACCACAAGAATGACAGAAGGCAACAAACACTACAACAGACAAAATAGAACAAGAAAACCACAGAGAGATGCAAGAAATGGGTAGAAGGGATTAAAACATAAGAGCAGATTACCACAGCTGGCTGATACGAGAATAAAAAAGTTTAAGTTGGCCACTCTGCAACACATTAAAACCTCCAGCCTAAAAGCACTAGGGTAGAGAACAAAGTGGCAAAAGACATGTGCTAAAATATATATAGAATGATAAAATCACCCCTCAATTATAAAACATAAAACTAAACCAGCCAGTGAGGTATTGTCAGCTAAAATTAATGGTAAAAAGCCTGGTAACTGAAGACTACATCACAGGGTAGCCAAAGTAGGACAGCGCAACAGAATGTGGGTCACTCTCAACCGGCCACCACAACAACACTGAGGTGGGTCTTCACAGAGCAGGAGATAGCCATGGATCACCCAAGTGTGGCTGCTGCGGGGCTAGCAGAGAACCACAGAGTCCCTGCAAGAGGCCTGCATGGAGGACTTCCACATATTCATAGTCTCCCTTATAGCACGCAGTTTATTGTGCGTTCTAAGGTTAGGTCATTTGGTGCCCCAAAGCTGAAAAACCTTGTAGCAGAATACCGAACGCAGATAAGTTTCAGAGATTCCGATCTCCAGAAGTAGTTTCTGAGTAGCCTGTTTGGCTAGTCTGTCAACAAGTTCATTGCCTGGGATTCTGCCATGTCCTCGGGTCCAGGCAAACACCACTGAATGACTGGACCATTCCAGAGCATAGACAGACTCCTGGATGGTTGCTACCAAAGGATGGCGTGGTTAGCACTGTTCAGTAGCATTAAGCTGCTCAAAGGAGTCACTACAGAGTTAGGTCCAGATGAAGCTGCAGCTTAGGTGTACACCATGAAGGTGTATGCAAATGGAACCGAAGGAGAGGTGGTAAAGAAGAGGACTCTAGTTCAGACAGAAAGGATTGGGCATGAACTGCAATCATAATCCCTGACCTGGGTGCCGATGTTGGAGATGAACTGCCAGCATCAAGAAAAAGGAGACAGTAATTTGGATGCTCAGGAGAGCTACGAATGTGTGTGACATAACTGGCGAGCATTTGTCAGTGCGTGAGCTGCAATGGAGGGACCCCAGCCTCCACCAGTACACTGATCATGAGATTCATCCTAAAAGATCCCATTGTTGGTCGAACTCCACAGTGGTACACTGGGTCTAGTAACTGCAACACTAAGGGCACCTTTGAACCATAAACCAGACTCCCGTAGTCAATGTGGGTTTGAACAAGGGCTTTGTAGAGCTGCAGCAGTGTAGAGTGAACAGCACCCCCATTTGCTGTTGCTCAGGTGGCGGAGGGCACTGAGGTGCTGCCAGCACTATCGCGTAAGCTGATGAAGATGAGGAAGCCAACTCAATCAGCCAGCAAAAACCAGTCCTAAGAATTGATATGTATCCACTACAGTCAGTGGATTGCATTAAGGTAAAGTTCTGGTTCTGGATGATTGGTACAATGCTGACAGAAGAGCATGATGCACAACTTTGTGGCTGAGAACTGGAAGCCATGGGATAGAGCCCCTGACTGCACCTTGTGGATGGCTCCCTGTAGGTGCCACTCAGAAACACCAGTACTGGAGGAGCAGTAGGAAATACAAAAGTCATCTGGATACGGACAGGTGAGATGGACAGCCTTGCATCTGCTACCTGCTGCTAGACCCTTAATTGCAACTAAAAATAGAGAGACACTCAATATGGAGTCCTGCGGGACTCCATTCTCCTGGACATGGGGTGAACTATGGGAGGCAATGGGAAGTCAAGAGTGACAGGAAGTTTTGTATAAAAATGGGAAGCAGCCTCCCTGAGACCCAACTCATGTAATGTAGCTAGGATATGGTGTCACTGGGTCTTGTCACAGGCTTTTCTTAAGTAAAAAAATATGGCTACCAGGTGTTGGTATTGGGACAAGACTGTCCAGCTGGCAGTCTCAAGGGACACTATGTTATTGGTGGTAGAGCAACCCTGGTGGAAACCGCACTGGCACAGAGCAAGTAGGCCCCGTAACTCAAGGAGCCAACACAACTGCCGACTCACAATGCATTCTAGCAGCTTGCAAAGAACATTGGTGAGGTTGATAGCTATCAACATCAAGCGGGTTTTTACCAGGTCTGAGCACTGGAATGATAGTGCTCTCTCACCACTGCACCGGAAATACACCATCGCTCCAGATGTGGTTGAAGATTGTGAGGAGATGTCGCTGGTAGTCCGATGAGAGATGTTTGATCATCTGAGCATGGATGCAATCTGGCACAGGGGCTGTTTCGGGATAATGTGCAAAGGCGAGGATGAGTTCCCATGCAATAAATGGAGTACTATATGGTTCACTGTGGTGTGTAGTGAACAAGAAAGAGTTTGCCCCCCCCCTACAAAAGGGGGGGGGGGTGGAGGGTAATTCTCCGATGCAGAGGCCTGAGCATAGTGCTCAGCAATTGTATTTGCATCAGTAGATAACACTCCATTGATATTAATGCCAAGGACACCTTTTGGGGTCTGGTACCCAGGATGCGTCTGGTCTTCGTCCAGACTTGTGAAAGCGATGTTTGGTACCCAATGGTTGAGACGTACCTCTCATAACACTCCTGTTTCTGTCATTGTATGAGCTGGTGAACATGAGCATAGAGCAGTTTAGAAGCTATTAGGTGCTCCATTGATGGGTACGGCTTATGTCACTGTAGGGCCTGCCTATGCTCTGTAATGTCCTCAGCAATTTCTGGCAACCACCAAGGCACTGTCTTTCACTGGGGACGCCCTGAGGCTTGTTGTGGTTACTCACTCAACCACCACATCATTGTTATCAAGTGGGGGAGATTCAGTGGTAACGGCAGAGGGGAAAGCTTCCAAGTCTGCCTTGTTTATTGCCCATCTGAGTAGGAATCCTGGAGAATGACACTGGGGGAGTGACAGGAAGACGGGGATGTGTTCACTACCACAGTGAATAGATGGGACAAGTCCTGGGCAGAAAAATGATAAATCAATGGTTGAATAAGTACCATGAGCTGCACTGAAATGTGTGGGGTCCCCAGGATTTAAGAGGCAAATGTCGAGATGAGACAGTAAGTTCTTGACGTCTCTATTTCAGCCATTAATCATGGTGCCACCCCACAAGGGGTTATGGGTGTTAAGATCTCCCAAAAGTAGGAAAGGTTTCGGGAGTTGATTAATCAGTGCAGCCAATGCGTTCAGGGGTACTGCACCATCTGGAGGAAGATATACATTGCAGACGGTTATTTCTTGCGGTGTCCTTACTCTGAAGCCACAGCTTCGAGAGGAGTTTGAAGGGGCACAGGTTCACTACATACTGCATACTCCACCTGACACTACTGTAGCCACTACAGTTTCTGTAATATCCCCTATAGCAACGAAGGGCAGGGGTCCACATTTCTGGGAACCAGGTTTCCTGGAAGCCAATGCAGAAAGCAGGTGTAAAGCTTAACAGTTGTCGTAGCTCAGCTAGTTAGTGGAAAAAACTGCCACAATTCCACTGGAGGATAACATTGCCTTGAGACTGGGAAGGCGTGAAGCAATCAAAGAGGCTGTTTACGCCTCAGGGTCACCTGCTGCCACCAATTGAGTACCTGTGCGATCTAGATCCATTGTTCAAATAACTTACGGGTTTGCTGCCAGGTGATGTCATCGACCACTGCCGATATTTCGACAGGAGCACACCCTGCCATTCTCAAGGCACAAATGCACGCATAGATCCATTGTGCCTGAAGGTTTGGCAAGATCTAGGTCCTCAGGGGACGCCAGAATCTCCACCTCATCCTCAGATGCAGAACTTGTAGGTAGTGGTGGTGTGCGTGCCATCGCAATTTATTTGTTCTTGGGGGTCTTCTTCTTCTTAGAGTTCTCTCACTGCTCCTTGGGTTTCTCTGTCTGGGAGGGCTTCACTGATTCAGTCTTAGGGACTGAGGATGATCTTTAAGCCCTATGACCAGCTGCCTGTAGGTGCTTCAGCCACTTGTGGGTGTCCTCTTTCCCACTGGTAAGAACATGGGAAGCGAGTGACCAAAGCAAGCCCTTCCTAGTGACAGCAGCCGAAGAAGACTGATGCTTCTCCAGCTGATAAGTGGTGACTGATGTCCCCGATGGTTGGGAGGGTATTGCTCCAGAAGTAGGTGGTATGGGAGCAACAGGGATAGGAGTGCCCCACACCATCGGGGGGTGGGGGGTAGACATAGTCTTGTGGGCCTGAGGGCCAACTGTAAATGGTGGAACTGATGGGGCTGGAATCAAAGTTGTACAATGTAGCTGCAGCATAAGATGCTGTCATGCGCACAGGACATGGCCTTTCAAATTTCCTCTTAGCCTCAGTGTAGGTCAGTCGGTCCAGGGTCTTGTATTCAAGGATTTTCCTTTCTTTCTGTAGAAGCCTGCAGTCCGGCGAGCAAGGGGAATGTTGCTCACTGCAGTTGACACAGATGGGAGGTGGGGCACATAGAGCATTGGGATGTGATGGAATCCACAATCATGAACTTACGTTGGAAGTACAGGTGGGAAGACATATGCCCAAACTTTGTAACATTATGTGATTGCCTTATCATTTTAAATCATTCACTAATCGAGTAGTCGCTCGGCAACAGCTACAGTTAGCAAATAATGTTGCGAGAATGTAAAAGGTGAACGACCTGTGACGTAACTTGTTTATTGTCGAAGCGCCGTCAGAGATGCTGTGAGTTATTGACATTGAAAACCGCGGCGCGAAAAACGGACAGAAGAAGAACACTTTTTTACACATTTTTTTTGATGTACGAGATATTCTCGATGAACAGTTACTCATTCTTCTCTTGTCTCCTGTAACGTGTGTCGGACGCGCATGTCTTGCCGCCGTATTATTATTGTTAAAAATAATATTGTTCTAGTGTAAAGTAAATGTGTAATACTAAAAGTGCCTAGCAGTAGATTTATTGTGCGACGTGTATGTGAAAACGTCAAAGGAATTGTTTTCATTACGAGAAGTGCCAGTCAAAACGGCATCCATGTTAAATCCTTCATTGCAGTGTAAGTTCGTCTATTAATTGCCATAAATTCAGATTTAAATGGAACTGGTGAATGGACTATTTATTTAATATAGAATCTATGTCTCACTCCTTCATGAAGTTATTTAATTTTCTTTATGTTTCCGCCAAATAGAGAGTTCACAGTCACGAATTCCTTCGTCGAGTTCGGACGGAAGTTGCATGCGGCGAAATATTTTCTCCGCGCCATATTCTACTGGTAAATGCATGATAAACTACGGTCCCTTACGAAATTCATGTTGAGCTATCCAAAAATAATTATGTTTTGAATAGGCATTTACTCTCTTCCGCAATGCCACTTCCGACTGATCAGACGATCCAACAAGAAACAGCCGCACACGGTCGGCGTTCGCAAATATGTTTCCACCGCTGATTATAGCTATATGTTACAGCACAAAAGTAAATATATTGTTATAATTAGCGGCTACGAACGGGGACATTTATAACTGTATGTTTATGTATACACATTACGTAAACATATCGTTATAATTGGCGCCCGAACAGGGACCCGAATTAAAAAAAAAACTTAAAGGAATAAAAATTTATGTGAGATAGGCATTGTGGAAATATTCATAAATAATTGTAGCTAATCTTGTGCTTTTTATTTGTTACATGACATCAAACGCCATCCAATAAAATTTCCATTGAGCGAAAGAAACGAGATATTCAGAGAAAATTACGGAAGAGAGATTTTTTTTTTTGGAACAGAATTTGTGCGAAAATCTAGTTGCAACGCCCAAGGCAGTCATCAACAACGTAAGTTAAAATTTCGTTAGCCATAGCCAAGCTTCCTTAATTTCATCCGACATTAATCAATTTGTGACGATCTTTAGTAGTTGCAGTAAAAATTTGCTTTGAATTCAGTAGATTGCATTTAGTAGAGTAGAAATTTCTTCAATTATTGTTTAAAATACATTGTTGTGTATTGCATATCAATTGTTTTTAAATGTCCGCTGCCTGTTCACGGAGCTGACCAGCCTTAGTTTTCATTTATTTTGACCAGTGTGCAGCCATACTTTCTTTACGGTCCAGAATAGTCTCTTGTTCTCGTGACGTGCAACTCCCGACATTCCGAACTTGGACGTAGCAGTGAGCAACTCCTGACTTGACCCGAGGTCTGGCAGCGGTCTAGCCATACCCCCTCCATTCCGTCTGAGCTCCAAGCTAGAGACCAATGAGTGTTCAGAAGTGGGCGAAACCGAGTATCCAATCAGATAGCGCCTTATAAAAGCTATATTGCCGGGCTGGGAACAGCTGATATTTGTTGTAGCCTAGTAGGAAAGTACATACAAAGGCGTGGATATTTATATTTAGTTGTGAAAACCTGTTTTTTTCTGTGAAAGTTATATTTCTTCGCGGAAATTATACGCGCTTCTTTATGAATAGTGTGCTAAGATTACAACAAGTACGAATATGTTGTGCGTTAGTGATGATTATCCACCGTAAAATCGGAGAACTGTCGATTTATCGCGTAGAACGTAAAGCTTTTGGTGTGGTTGTTACTACAAACCTTGAATGTAATTTACAGATGATTTTGTATTAACACAGTGAAATATAATAATCATTCTACTATAGAACAATAAAACTGTCAGCTTAAGAAAACGTGACAAGTCACAAATTTCGTTGCGCTAAGAGTTTGTTTATAAATAACTGAGCTACCAGTCACAATTTTTTCTGTTCTTTATATTTTGCACGAAGCGTTGTGCTAAATAATAACCATTTTCAATTGCATTGTTCACCATCCTGTGCCATTTTTTCGTGGTGTTTTCGCTTGTAACCATATATGTGCGTTTGTTATTTTTGTATGTATGCCTGCATTGTACTCAGAAAATTGGACCACAGAAGAACCAGAACCCCACACAAACACCACGAAAAAATGGCATAGTATACAGAACAATGCACTTCAAAATGAGAATTATTTCACGAAACGGGTCGTGAAAAATATAAATAAAAGTAAAAATCGTGTGGTAGCAGTTATTTATAAACAAAGGCATTGTTTCCACAGTCGTTGCTGGCTTTCACAAGCCATGTCTAACACATAAAATCAAATATTGCGGTATTTTTATTAATTTTTAAAATTTATGTGTCCGCAGAGAAATATTAATTAAATGGTACGTGTTTATTTTTTAAATTATACATAGATTACTAGTTTTGAGTCTATAAGAGTGTAAAGGATTTGGTGCAAATGATTCCCACACATTTGGTCAAAGATATACAACAATTTTATTAACTAACATTTGGGCTACTGCACTGTAAATGAGTATTTGAAATACCTGTGGACAACCACATATTCATCAGTACTATGTAACATGTGCCATAATCAGGAATGTCAGCCTAATTACAGAAAATCGAAAACTGTAAGAAACTAGAGGTCAATGGAAGCGTCCGATCCCACCTGTGCGCCTTGACTCACAACATAAGGGTGTTGTGGTGTGACATGTCATTATGGCACAGAGTTATGAGCTGGTTTATTATGAGAAAACTAAGACATCTGGATCTATAAGAACATCATTCTATTGTCAGACATTTATGAAATATGGTCAAAGTTTTCTTAAATTTTTTAGGTGCCTATTTGAAAAATTATTTTTCGAAGTTGCGTTTGTATTGCAGATGTTTTGATCTTATGACTCAACTTTTTACTGTGCAAAAGTAATCTCTTCAGAAAAGACTGACCAAGGCTCAATAAAACCATTCATAGAGTTTCATAGCTGCTGACCAGTATTTTGGTGTATTACACATACATTTATGAACTTGAAACTTCCTGGCAGATGTGTGCCCGACCGAGACTCGAACTCGGGACCTTTGCCTTTCGCGGGCAAGTGCTCTACCGTCTGAGCTACCGAAGCACGACTCACACCCGATCTCACAGCTTTACTTCTGCCAGTATCTCATCTCCTACCTTCCAAACTTTACAGAAGCTCTCCTGCGAACCTTGCAGAACTAGCACTCCTGAAAGAAAGGATAATGCGGAGACATGGCGTAGCCACAGCCTGGGGGACGTTTCCAGAATGATCATTCTGATTTATTAACTTGATTTTTTTTTTCTCAAACTTGAGTAAGAACTCAATTACACAAAAAAAAATTTTTTCCAAAGCACACACAACATATGTATGAGAGGTCAACATATGTAAGTATGCAACAGTACCTATGGGGATTTTTGGGGCATTATCCTGGATAGAAACAAGTAGAATATAATACAATACATTTTATCCCAATTTTGCTAAAAAATGATTCCATGGCAGCAGCCTTAAGTTTCTGTAGATAAAGAAAGCCAAACCAATCTAATTAGTGTATTGCTCTTTCATGACCTTTTTACAGTATTAAATGTTACTATTTAACTGACTCCTCTTTAATTGTTTCTAGGACTGTAAATCATTTTCATGCACGTAGGATGAAACATGGACACATTAACAAATGTATTAATCTTCCAGTTTGTTAATATATCTATGTTTGCCCCAATAGAAGTTGAATGTAGCACAGTCAGCCATGATACATTAGGTAAATTGCCAGTACCAGACCTCAAAGGCTTTTAAGGCACAGTAAAATATGCTTACTATAGGCGTGTTGTGATGGAATCATTGTAAAGAAGCATAGAATGTACTTACCTTGAATACATTTTTTTTAGTCAAATCAGAAAATAACATGTGCTCATGTAATAGTTCTGGCTAAGCTCATAAAACTACATTCATACGGGCCCAAAAGTCTTACTTGTGTTATTTTTATACAAATTAAAGAATTTTACTAAATTAGTTTAAGTGTAAAGAAACATGTTATGATAACACCAGTTACCTTGGATCTTAGCAAAACAAAATAGGCTAAGACTTTTCAAATGGTAACAACTTTCAGATTTAAAAATAAATATGGCAGACTGAGTGTGCAGTACAGATTAAGGTGTTGGCTGTCAGCTTTTTTTAAACCCCCATTGCTGTTAAATGATATGGAGATTTTACATTTACATCTGTCCATCTTTTGTCTTCCACTTTCTATTTTTACCTCAACTTCGAATCTAAAAGTGGGCCCTAATATTTGTTTTAACTGTATTATACTACATATAATTTTAATAACGACAGAAAATGTGGAAATATACTTTCAGTTGCTTGTTCCACATATTGTCTCAGATTTAAAAATTACATCTATCTGGAAAAATTTGTCTAGTATTACTCCATACAGTTAAAGATTTTTCTGTGGGCAATAGTGCTTTTTTCTGTTTGTGTATGCCTTGAAGACAATCTACACATTCCAAGCACTGGTATCCTAAAATATTGTCACATAACTGACCAGTATTTTGGTGTATTACTGATGTTTGAATGTTTATTTAAAAAGTAGATAACTTCGAGAATTCTCAGAGTAGTGTAACATGTGCTCTGCTAAAATGTTCACATGTTCTTGTTCCAGCTGGCAACACATTAATGCCCACAAATTTACTCTGTCACATGTTTTAATCAATCTTTGTTAACTATTGGTCAAACCTCACTATGGTTTTTATTTGAATGGAAGTTCATACAGTTAGTTTTCTTTATGTTTAGGGCCGCGTTGTCTTATATGTGATGAATTTTAACCATCTTTGAGACATTTATTTGATTTCTCTGTCAGCTGGCTTAGATTTTTATTTGGGATTACTTAGTACCATCGTTAGTGAATGGATTTTATCCTCCATGCATGAAAGTTTGTGGGAAACATTCATGAAGAAAAAGACTTTGTATAATATGGTCCCCTGAGTGACACACACCTATTTAGGTTATGATAAATGTTTTACTAAGTTTTTTTGAAGTGAGATATCTCAACAACTTGAAGCACCCTGTTTGACAAGTGTGATGGAGGAGTTTCATTAGGAAGACAATGACAGAGACTTAATGTTGTAAGGCATAAGTCTTAAAAGTGAAGCTGATATAATATTAGTTATGTTTAATGCATTTTCCTGGGCAAGCTGGTATACCTGTCCTGTTGTAACTCATTCCAGTTTCTTTCCTGATACATACTGTTGTTTCCTGTGCACCTTAATGTCACAAGATAATGACTGAAGATTGTATATGTATATACATAAAGGAAATACAGTGCGTCACTTACCTGAAAGCTGATATCTGGCAGTGGTGGATAAGCATGACCCCCTCCTCAGATATGGATCACACAAACAGCATGCAATCCGTAAATATGTGTGTGTGTGTGTGTGTGTGTGTGTGTGTAATTGCAAAATTAGAAAATCAAAGTTACTTAGACATTATATGGTTCAGTTTTTAGTACTTAATAGGCATTCTTTATGAAAAGAGCAATTAAAACAAAATTTTACTATGCTGAAGTCCTAAAGGACTATTTTGTGAACTAAATAGCCTGACAGTTCGTTAGTAATATGTTCCAGGGATTACTTTGCATTATAGATTGTAGTGATGTGCAACACATCACAAATTAATTTGGACATATGATTGCATTCTGAACATTTTTAATTTTGCATTTTTGTTGATGGTAATATCACTGAAGTTGAACATAACTCCACTAGTCAAATGGCAGTGAGAGATGTATGTATAAGCTTGCTGCCAATTTGAAGGCAGCACTGAGTGGGGTTTTACGAGCACCAGACATCTAGGTCTAAGTATAGACGTTATAGTAAACTGCTCCGCGAAATTTAGTAGTACGAGCACCAGACATCTAGGTCTAAGTATAGACGTTATAGTAAACTGCTCCGCGAAATTTAGTAGTATTATTGATATAAGTTGCATATTGTGCAATGAAGAGGTTATAGAAGGTATCAGATTGTGTCCAGTGATTAATAAGTGGATTCACTCATCGTGTTTGTGTAAAATAAATACGACAGATCACTCATGTTGTTGTGGCCAGGCGCAGTGTGATCCACAAGTAACTGCTCTCACGAAATTTTTAAATGGTCACAATGAATCCGTTGAAGATTGTTTGAAACAGGATTTACAGAATGCAAGAAAATACGTCCTCGACATTGAAAAAGTGGTAAGTTCTTTTGAAAAAAGAAGAAACTCAGAAGAAAGTGTTATTTGTAATCGTTTCCCTAATCCTATAGAAACGATCCATTCAAAACATCATGAACCTATGTTAACATTATTCTCGGCAAATACTAACAAGTGCAGCAAGCTGTTATTATACAGGCCTACTGAACAATTAAATGCTGCGAGTGTGATGTTTAAGTCTGCCAATGATGAAAACAGCAACCTCAAAAAAGTGAGTTTAACTTGTAAATCTACAGGGAAGAAACTTAATGTCAATCCAGTGCCAAATAAAAGTGAAATATGTATATTAGGAGATAGCCATGCCAAAGGAGTAGCCAGTATAATGATAGCTATGCAATCTCGCTACAAAATTACTAGTGTTGTGAAATCAGGTGCACCTCGTGGCGAGATTGTGAAAAACTGTGAAAAGCTAACAAAAAATTCCTCCGTCTGTGTCATAATAGGTGGTGCAAACGATGTTTATCGTAATGAAAGCCATCATGCAACAAGAGCACTCAAAGAAACTTTGGAAAAACTCTCACATATAAAAGTTTTCGTGCTTAGTGTTCCACATAGGCATGACTTAATAAGTAGCTCGTGTGTTAACCTAGAAATTAACAAAGTCAACAGGAAAATAAGAAAACTCTGCTGCAGTTTCCCACAGGCTACCTTTATTGACGCAAACAGCATGGAGAGAGCTCACTTTACAAAGCATGGTATGCACAGGAACACACAGGGAAAGGAAGCTATGTGCAAACAATTGTTAAATTCTATTAACTGCAACACAGTGGAAGGTCATGCTGTAATCCCTCTGCCAGTATGCTTAATAACAAAAACGAAGAAAATGAATGGATCAGAAGTTTCAGTACCTAGATGCTCAGATGATTCTGTTTCTTCACCAAACAGAGATAACTCAATGGTTACATGTACTGCAGAAGAAGAAAAGGCAGCATTTCCACTCTGTGAACCTACAGCAACACCACTTGTGCACCTGCCTACATGCAGTTCGTCAAAAATATCACTGCCAGCAGAAACACCAGCTGCAACAGCAGTACAACCCCTGGAGCCTACAGCAACAGCAATCTTATCCCCACCTGCAAGCAAGTCAATAGCTTCATCATCTCCAAGGGAATTGACAGCATCAGCTCAAGGTAAATCAACAAGCAAGTCATCAGTTTCATCATCTTCAGTAAAGAAGGAAGCATCTACTGAAGAAAAATCGACATCATCACAGAGAACAGGAGGTAAACATAAAGTTGTGTGTCCTCCTCATCTGAAGGATTTTTTAACCACAGGCACGAGAAAGAAGAAACCACCAAAATAGGTAATAATCCAAACAACTTCTCCATTTTTCATCAAAACATAAGGGGAATAAGAAGCAAACTAGATGAATTAGAAGTTAACATAAATAACAAAAACTTTATGAACAATGCTCAGATCTTATGTTTCTCAGAACACCATATTACAGAAGGAATTGAAATGTTACATATAGACAGTTATAGCCTTGCCACCTACTACTGTAGAGATAGCATGAGAAAAGGTGGAGTAGTAATTTTCATTAAGAATAATTTAACTTTTAGATCTGTAGATGTAAGGAAATATTGCAGTGACCAACAGTTTGAAGTGTGTGCAATAGAAGTGACATTAAACAGTTCCAAATTAATAGTAGTTACAGTGTACAGGGCACCAGGAACCAATTTCACAGTCTTTATGGTTCAGTTAGAATTGTTACTATCAACCTTATTTTCTAAAAATAATGACATTATCTTACTTGGGGACTTTAATGTCAACTTCGCAATGGAATGCAACAACAAAGTAGAGCTCCAGAATTTGCTGAGTTCCTACAATCTTACATCAGTGGTTGACTTTCCTACTAGGATCACACCTGACTGTCAATCTCTGATAGACAATATATTTTTATATGTAAATTTATACCAGAACTTCACTGTCACTGCAATAGTAAATGGCATATCAGACCATGATGGACAGCTCCTCACTCTACATGACTACAGACCTGTCAAGAAAGCAGTCCCATCCTGGAAGGCAATCAGACTTATGAACAAAGAGACCCTGGAATTTTTTAACCATAAGCTGCAGCATGAAGATTGGAATTCAGTTCGCAGAGTAGATGATGTTGATACAAAGTTCAACATATTCATAAATGAATTCCTATCCCACTTTGAAGAAGCTTTTCCTAAAAAGTTTGTTAGGAACAATATTTCCTCGTCCTTAAAGAATCCATGGATCACAAAGGGTATTCGAGTGTCATGTAAATATAAGAGAGAACTTTATGTTGCAATCAGAGGGTCAAGGGACAGAGAATTAATCAGCCATTATAACATGTATTGTAAAATCCTAAAGAAAGTTATTCAGACATCAAAAGCACTGTATTATGTAAAAGAAATTGATAACTCCAATAATAAAATGAAGACTGACTGGCAAATAGTTAACAAGGAGACAGGGAACAATAAAAAAAGAGCTGTAGAAAACTTCATAATCAAACATGAAGGGAATCTTGTGCAAAATCCTGAGATCATAGCTGAAATCATTAATAAACACTTCCTGTCAGTGTCTGAGCAAATAGGCTGCAAGGGTTCTGTGAATGATGCCCTGACCTTTTTGCGAAATGCTTTCCCTAACAAAATCATCCAAATGCATATTAGACCTGTTACAGTATCAGAAATTGAAAGAACAATTGCCTCCATGAAAACCAAGAACTCCTGTGGAGTAGACAATATTTCTAGCAAATTGTTAAAGCAGTGTTGTACTTCTGTAAGCAATATACTGTGTCATATTTTCAATGCCTCTTTGCAGCAAGGAATTGTTCCTGATAGACTAAAGTATGCTATCGTGAAGCCTCTCTTTAAGAAAGGGGAGAAAACTGATGTTAAAAATTTCAGACCAATATCTCTCCTGACTGTGTTTTCAAAGGTACTAGAAAAGCTCATGTATTCTAGAATTTTAGAACACCTACATAAATTCAATATTCTCAGCAAACATCAGTTTGGTTTCCAGAAAGGTCTGTCAACTGAACAAGCAATATATGCTTTTATAGATAAGGTTTTGGAATCTCTAAATGAGAAAATGGTGACAACAGGGTTATTTTGTGATTTATGTAAAGCCTTTGACACTGTGAACCACCAAATACTGTTACTGAAGGCAGACCATCTAGGAATAAGTGGTGTAGCAAATAACTAGCTTCAGTCATACCTGACAGAGAGGAAACAGAAAGTCTTAGATAAGTCAGACAATTTGTGTGGTGGAATGATTTCATCGGAATGGAGAGACATAAATTGTGGAGTTCCACAGGGCTCTATTCTTGGTCCTTTACTGTTCCTGTTATTTATAAATGATTTACCTTATTCTTCAATGATTCAGTGCAATTTTACCATCTTTGCAGATGATACTAACATAATGGTTAATGGTCTTAAATGTGAAAATGTTCAAGAGTCTGTTAATACTATTCTTATAGATTTAATGAAATGGTTTACTGCAAATGGTCTTTCACTTAACCTGAGTAAGACTAATTATATTCAGTTCACCCCAACTGCCAAAACTGAGGAAGAAATGACTGTTAAATATGCCACACAGGTCATAGAAAGAGTGGAAGTAACAAAGTTTCTAGGCGTGAAGATTGACTGTAGAGTAAACTGGTCCCATCACATTTTAGATCTTTACAAGAGACTCAGCTCTTCAGTTTTTGCAATGCGAATCATCTCTGTCAGTGCAAACTTAAGCATTAAAAAAGCTGCATACTATGGTTACTTCCATTCTTTGATGGCATATGGAATTATTTTCTGGGGAAATCAACCTCTTGCAAAGAAAATATTCATTGCTCAGAAGCGTGTTGTAAGAGTGATGTCTGGTGTAGATCCTAGATGCAGCTGCAGAAGCCTATTCCGGAATCTGGGAATTCTTACAACTACTTCTCAATATATATACTCACTTATGTGTTTCATAAGTAAAAACACTGATTTATACAAATGTAACAGTGAATACCATCAGTATAACACAAGGAGGAAACATGATTTCCACACTGAAGGTAAAAATTTGAAGATTGTGCAGAAGGGTGTACAGTCCTCGGGTATAAAGATATTTAATGCTCTTCCTCCAGAAATCAAATGTGAAATTGCCAACAAATCTACATTTAAAGAGCTTCTGAGGCAATTTCTTTTAGCCATGTCATTTTACAGTTTGGAAGAGTTTATGAAACACAGTGAGAAACAGCCTTAAAATAAGATGTATTATCATATAAATTGAACATTAAGCTGAACATTCTTGTCACATATGTAACTCTTTTAGTGTTAACTGCTTATATTTAACAGTCTGGGTTATATGATCTTTCAGGTTTAATTTACTTTGTTTTATACCTGTAATCTGTAGGTCTAAGGATTCTCATTCCATTATATTGTGTTATGGATCATTGTAGTGGTTAAGTAACTTTATATTCTTTACCTGTAAACATAGTGTACTAGTACTTGTCATTGACAATGTAAAAATTGACACACACTACATCCATGTGAAATTGTCACAGTTGGATCCATGGTGTAAGAAATAAATAAATAAATAAATAATAAATAAATAAATAAATAAGTGAGCTTGGTATGGGTTAGGACAGAAACACTACAGTACATTACATGAAATCCCAATTAGTTTAAATAACACAACAGTCTGTATAGCAATACAGTATCATTTTTTAAAAATGCTGTAATGTGAATAACCCCAAATTGTGTTTTACTGTCAGTGTTGTTTTGTGGCAGTTGTGTACAAATTGTAATCATTATAATCAATACCTTTCTTAAATTGGTTTCTTGAATTTAGTAAATGTGTGCCAGTGCTATATTTATATTTTCATTCTTTGTCATCGATGCATATAACAAATTAAATAAGCTTATTTAATTTGTCATATTATGTCTGCTTTCTGAAGTAGTTCCGTCAGCTGATAATGAAAAATGTTTCCTGCATTTTAATATATATTGGCAATAATAAACTGTAATATTGGCAGGAACGAACTGTTATTTTATTAATTGGTATTAAAACTTTATTTTAGAAGATTAAGTGAAGATATTTTGCAATGTTAATATAAGCATCACATTTAAATAGGAATTATGAACAGATTGCCCCCATTTACACCAAGGTTGGCATAAAGGAATTGCTTATGATGATAACTTCCTCTGGCATGTAGAGTCTAAACAAAAATTTTCCATCTCAAATTAACTAAAAGGGAAGTAAACGATTTTTTTGCTGGGAGAACACACTTTCAGGCAACCATCCTAAACTAAACAAAAAAATGCATTAATGTTGTAAAAAACTTAATAACGTAACCTGAAGGAACAGATGTAAATGAAAAAAGTCATATGCAGAATATAAAATGTAGTTTACATTTTAAGAAAAGATAATTCACATTTCCCAGAAACTTGTGCAACATACACAATAAGTATCCACATTCTTGGGCTATACCAATTTAAAGAAGAACTTCTATATTTCAATAGTAAGTTTGGTCTGAGCTTTAAGAAAAAACTTATTTCAATAATCGGGTTAGAAAATGGCTCTGAGCACTATGGGACTTAACATCTATGGTCATCAGTCCCCTAGAACTTAGAACTAATTAAACCTAACTAACCTAAGGGCATCACACAACACCCAGTCATCACGAGGCAGAGAAAATACCTGACCCCGCCGGGAATAATCGGGTCAGACCCGAGCTAGAGCTACAACAAAAAAAACTTAATATATTTCAGCAGTCAGGCTAGGCCTGAGCTTTAAGAAAAAACTTAATTACTACAATCATTCCCTTAATAGTTCCATTAGGTTGGATCTCAGATTAAGAAAATCCTACACACTATGCTGCAGTAAACAGTCGTGCACCTTCAAAAGTCTGAAGCTGACTGGGATGATTGCATAGCTGGTGATGGAAAGGTAGCCTGAAAAGAAATTAAAATCCACATTAACATTACTGAAAACCTTTATTTCTAAATTATGGATTACTAAGTTTGTTGCACTGATACTGGGTTATTATTGGGGAAAATTGTTTATGTAACATGGCTTTTCTTATCCATTTCTGTATCAAAATATTCAATGACGGAATGAAGCTCAAAGTGGCTCCACATTTGTGTGTATTTACATCTTTATATTGTAATTAGCTACTTAAAGTCATAATATGTATATGCCACACCTTAAAAAAACACTTAGATAACAAATAATAAAAAATATAGGCCTAGTTAATTGTTACAATTTAGATGTCATATAATGAGAATTTTACTGTACATGCAAGACATACTGGACCAAAGAAACGAAATGCCATGATGTTAATAACCTAACATCTAAACAAGATTAGCAAACAGTTTGAACATGAGTATATTAATATGGGTGATAATACCAGATGTAGTTTTTCTGCCTAGATGGTGTTTAGTCAGGAATGAGATTTTAAGCTAATGGGGAACTTGAGGCAACTGCCAATCAGGAAGTTGTTTTAACACAAGATATGAGCACTTTTACCCATCAGCAATTATTCCATAATGTACTAATGCCACTGCTTTGGAACAAGACGTGTTGTGAACTATGTTTGAACAGTCACATTTGCATGAGAAAGTCACAAGCCAATGGAAATATGCAATGCTGCTTGCACAGAAGGGAACACCCTGTACACACATCATTTTTTTTTCCGAATGAAACAGAACGTGTAAACACTTTATGACTGATTTGCAGTGTATCATTCAGCTGGCTTGCTGTGTAATGGAATTATCCACACCAAGTTCAAGGTGTGGAGTGACTTCAGTTTTTTCAATAGCAATGTCTACAAATTATTCCACGTGACAGTCACATCAAATCATAATTAAGTATTTTCTTTAATTATACTAACAGAGCTGCCTTCAAATAAAATAAGAATTATTTTAAAAATGGTGCCTGAAACTTGCATGCCATAGCCTTTATCAATACTGGATGTGAGGTCAGTCTGGAGGCAGTTTTCAGTTGCAATTTCTTATTTCTTTTGTGGATTGTTTCGGTCTTTACACCACCATTAGCACACAGTATTAAATTTATGCAAGTTAGCCAATAGCACTGTATGTCCAGCAGTGCTCCATCAAACTTAAAAATGTTAAATAAATAATAATTACTTTATTCCTTAATATGCCCTTTGGGTAAAGGAAAGTTGCTAGATAAATTTCAAAATGCCATACTTCACTTTAGAAATGTAATACTTACCATTTCAGAAATTTCTACTGTCTTTACAAATTCCTTGCTTTGCTTAGAGTGTGGTCTTTGTTTCCCCCCCGGATGACATCTGCGACCTGCCAACTTGTTTTTTCTTCTGCTTATTGCAGTGGGCTGAACGGGAATATAGTTACCACGATATTTTCTAGATTTTCCTGTAACAAAAATTAGAACTCGTACAATATTGAATTACTTTCCATAACATTTATATAAAAGTATGTTTTACTTACCTTCACCAAAATTTGCCAAATAAGATGCACATGCAGATGGCGTTTTAAGCTTTCCCAATTTTTCGCACATGACTTCAAGGCCTTTCTTCATTTCCTCAGGGGATTTATTTGAAAAATCTATGAGACGAGCTTTTATCTCGTCGATTAAATCATTATTTCTTTTGTCTGGAACTGTCTCCATGTGAAGTGTCTCTGGCATCTCTTCTTGGCTTTCACAGGGCAAACCTGTGTCCATTTGCTCCAAACGTTCCGAAGAACTTGAAGCCCCCTGCATTCTGAGAGCAATACAGAGGCTCTAGCCACCCTTCAGGAGTCTCCTCATTTGTAGCAATAAAATAATACAGTCTACGTATACTGTCACTATCCGTCACCTCCCTGTAGTTTCCTGATGGTAAAACAGTAATGCCCCAGTCTATATGTTTGCAGATCTTCCCTGTATTGCCTTGGCAACAAGTGCAAACAAGAACAGCCATATTAACAATGTAATAATGATTCTCCCTTTCTTCACTGGGAACGAGCAGAACATCCTCATTGACTTGCCTGATTTTTGCTAGAATCTCCTGTGAAGGAGCCTTTATAGGCCTACAGAAAGACTTAGGACTTGCTCCATTAGCAGCATCAAGAAGTCTCCTCTGAAAATACAAATTCACCTTTGTGAGAAAAAAGTCCACCATCTGAACCACATTGAAGGCACGCACCCTCTCAAAAATTCTGTCCTTTAAAATTCTCATGAAGGCCTCACTTATATTATTTGCGTTGTGCCCTTCTATAAGCATACCTCGCCGATGTGAAAGGGTCCACAGTTCTCTCCTATCCCAATACCCTTCCAAGTATTTCAATAAATTTTGATGATTTTCACTGATGTTCGCTCTTGTTACATTATAGTTTACCACTGCTTCATTTTTTGTTTGCGCAAACATTATTTTTTTGAAATTATGGAAGAATTCGCACTGTTTTTGCTGTGGTATAGCATTTTTTGCTTTGAGAAGCCAGTGTCACACTGCCTGCAGGACATGGAATATACACAACAAAGTTTTTGTGTTTGGGAAGCACCTTCCAATTGCATTTTGTTCTGACTGGCTGTCGTCAGTCAGAAACACACTTGGGCCATTGATGTTTCCCCCAAAAATATTTTCCCCCACTATCTCTTTCAGCAACTCTAGTCCCATTTCTATAACTCCGCAGCTTTCTGAAGACATAATCAGAACTCCTAGTGGTAAACCTCCACACTCACTGTGAGTAAGTAAAACGAACACTCTGCTGCTATCATGATCCAGAGAACCAGTGGAATCCATAAATACAAGTTTGGAAGCAGCTTTTACATGAGTATGGACTTTTTGCATCAGTGGTGAGCAAATGCTGAAAAACAATCATACAAATATTAATAGTAGCTAAATGTATATGCATAAAGTTTTCATCAGACTACAAATTTGTGAATATACCCTTACCATACTATATAATCATCATCTTTCTGAATCATCTTGGCACACACAGCTCCAACTTCGCTGTTGTATTCCTCTATCCTCTGTTGCAACAGCTGCTTTCCTTCTTTGTTGAAGTCTGTTGGCCCATACTTTTTCTTAAAACTTTGTTGAACAAATAGTGGCAAAAGTTGTAATCAGGACACCTGCTTCTGTCTGCAAGGACTAAAGGGTAATCTGAACAATTCAGCTGAATTTCAACCTTTATTGACTCAAGAGCAGTGGCTGCTGAATGACCTCTTTCAAACAGGGATATTAATTTTTCTTTGCCATCACTTGATGGTTGCCTAAATCTTAAAGCAGCAGCACTCTCAACACTGTGGTTATGACCCAACACCAAGTTAACCTCACACGGCATTTCCTTGTAGAGCATTGCTTTCTCTACAGACTTACCTCTGTATCATGCACAGTGTGAATTGTCACTGTCATTTTTGATGGACAGTTAGTGTTTTTTGTTGCCCTTTGCACTGAACCATGAACTTTTATACTGCGAGTATTGTGGTGACATACCAGCCTTTGTTTGAAAACAACATACTTTCCTGATGCAGGTTCAGTGCACCTTATTGTACAAGTTGTTTTTGTTATGTTTTCAAACTGTGCCAACCACTGTCCAAACTCCTCCCTTGTTTTAACACCAACAAGGATGTTTAAAGATTTAATTTCTTGCACATTACAATCATTTCTGTGCAGCTTCAACACACGCGTTTTCCACTGCGGGAGAATTTCCTGTTAAGAGAGAAGAGCATGTATTACTATCACTTCTGTACTTGGCTTCATTTAAATTATTTCAGAATTTTCCTCCCTACAGTAACATACATTTGATATAAGAAGTGCAGCAGGTATGTAGACACATGGTAGATCAGACCACAATTTCATAAAAACCACCAATAAGTACACATTTTACCTTGGGCAGGGAGGGGTAAAAACAAAACAATATTTAAACTTTCGAAATTTCGGGTGAAAAGCTTTTGTACTCGTCAGAATATGGTTAAAAATGCTTCATATTCACACAAACATTTCACTGAAAAAAGAAAAAAAATACTTGGGGGCACAAAAAAAGACCTAGTGACTAAATTGAAGAAAGTACCTACACAGGTGACAGGACAATAAAAGGATGAGGCAAGATAAAAAGAATTCATATAATGGTCTATTAGACATAGGCCTATCTATGTAAAACAAATTAATGTAGTATAAGTTTTGAGGAAAAGGGTAGATTTTTATACAGAGGAAATATTAACTACGTCCATTAATGTTATAAACAGTATGAGGAAAAGGGTAGACTTTTATACAGAGGAAATATTAACTATGTCTATTAATGTTACAAACAGTATTTAAACTAATAGTTTTGGCCTAAACAAATTTTTCTAGACACTTCAGTCTGATAGTTCCAATTCCAAATCTTAAGGGAAATGTTTTTAAGGGAAAGACAAATGGACGTGTTGGTGTGCTCCTATATATTATTTAAAATTTCTGAAGTTTCTGGGTGATTAGAGCTGGGTCTTTGGTAAAATCTGAAAACCAATCCTTACTGGCAAAACTTCTTTTCACTGGTAAATATGCTTTCTGTAGTACATGAACAAACTCAGCAACAAACTGTTTTACCTTGAATGAAGTTACAGGAAGGCCCATGTAGCCAAGCAAGTATACTCATCTTTACTGAGAACAGATCTTTGTGTTTTCAGAACTTTTTAGTATTGCTCTCAGATACCAGTGGTATGTTTAAATTACAGTTGAGTAACAGCTTTTATTTACACCTGGCATTAATTTTAAACTACCACAGCATACTCTGTGTCTTTCTCTTAAAGGTTGCAGTTTAATGTAATTTCTAGGCATTCAACACTACTGACAGTCTAATGATTTCCAAATTGAAATACAGAGAGTAAACAAAAAAGTTACTAATTTTTTTTTAAAAAGCAAACACTATTTGCAATTAATCTGAACTTAGGACGCAGTCAGCTGCTCAAGATATGATTGCCTTCTGTTTACTCCACTTTTCCTCCACCTTTCCAAACAATGGAAAAAACAACTCACAGTTTAGTATACAAGTGTGTTTTATAATTCCAGTACACAATGTTAATAAGTTTTAGCTGATTCTGAAACATACGGAAAAAATGGCCTACGAAAAAGCCTTCTTTTCAAGGACCATTAAAAGTCTATGTGGGTAACAAGAAACATAAAAACCAATTTCGTACAGAAACATGTATTAAATGGTAATTTTCCAGTACCGAGAAATGAAAATCTGTCAAAATAGGTATACCGCTGTTTTATACTACGATTTGCGCGCGCTGTATTAGATCTCCTGCTTACTATCACACCATTTAAATTACTGGAGTCCACAGCAAGATTTTTAAATGAGGATTTCAGGTAAACAAGTTGGCTGTACCTTCACCTTATTTCCTTCCATAATTTACTCTAATAACGGCTATTTTTACCCGATCCTGCTTATTTTATTTTTACCCTACCAATACCCTATCTTTCATGTTTTATTTGATCCCCGTAATTCTATAATCTTAAGTAGCCAACATTACCAAGTTGCCAATAACAACTGTCAAGTGAGCAGTCTGGATTAATAGCTTCAAAAAGCAAGCAGAGAATGCACCCACTTGAGAAATAGTATTAACTATTTCACTCTTCCTTTCGTTCGCCGACAGCATTATCATTGAAAGCAATGAATTACAACGCTTAAAAAAACATAAAGTGCAGAAAATTCATACTAAATATGGTACTTACAAATACTTCAGCCTTTCGATAGTCCACAACACTATCTTCGAAACGAAATCATTTCGAAAATACAATACGAGGACGACGCAGGAAACGCATACACATACAAACACAATAGTGAGTTGTGAGTACTAACACAAAATTTCGCGCGCGGCTGATACACAGCACTTTTTCTTTGGTAGTCGTCTGGTGGCTCCTTATTGGTCGCTAGCTACAGTGCTCAAACAGTGTGGAGGGGAGATGGCTAGACCCCGGGTCAACCGGTCAAGTCAGTACTCGCCTCTCTGTATACAGGCTCTCTACGGCGAGCGGTAACGCAAAGACAGCTGAATTCCGCAGTTCCACCAGCGAGGGCGCTGGCGCCAGGAAGTGTGGTCCGTCTGTCAACTTGATAATGCTGCATGCAGGTTATAACTGCAGCGCGCTATATATTGTGGAACAGAGCAGCTCTTCGTCATTTTTCGGTGGCTCACCTGAATATGACTGGCACGTCCTCTTGCATTGATGCATGCTTGTATTCGTCGTGGCACTGTTGCTCCTTAACGGCGATTCGGCGTAGATCCCTTAGAGTGGTTGGTGGGTCACGTCGTCTATAAACAGCCCTTTTCAATCTATCCCAGGCATGTCCGTTAGGGTTCATGTCTGGAGAACATGCTGACCACTCTAGTCGAGCGATGTCGTTATCCTGAAGGAAGTCATTATCAAGATGTGCACGGTGGCGACGCGAATTGTCGTCCATGAAGACGAACGCCTCGCCAGTATGCTGCCGATATGGTTGCACTATCGGTCGGAGGATGGCATTCACGTGTCGTAAAGCCGTTACAGCGACTTCCATAACCACCAGCGGCGTACGTTGGCCGCACATAACGCTACCCCAAAACGGCAGGGAACATCCACCTTGCTGCACTCCCTGGACAGTATGTCTAAGGCGTTCAGCCTGACCGGGTTGCCTTCCGTCAGGAGTGAAGTTGCGCATCATGCAGCCTAATGCGCGTAGTTTGAGTCGTAACATGACGTCCTGTGGCTGCACAAAAAGCATTATTAAAAATGGTGGCGTTGCTGTCAGGGTTCCTCCGAACCGTAATCCGTAGGTAACAGTCATCCACTGCAATAGTAGCCCTTGGGTGGCCAGAGCGAGGCATGTCATCAACAGTTCCTGTCTCTCTGTATCTCCTCCATGTCCGAAAAACATCGCTTTGGTTCACTCCGAGACGCCTGGACACTTCCCTAGTTGAGAGCTCTTCCTGGCACAGAGTAACAATGCGGACGCCATCGAACCGCGGTATTGACCGTCTAGGCATGGTTGATCTACAGGCACCACGAGCCGTGTACCTTCTTCCTGGTGGAATGACTGGAAATGATTCCTGGCGGAATGACTGGAACTGATCGGCTGTCGGATCCCCACCATCTAATAAGCGCTGCTCATGCATAGTTGTTTACATATTTTGGGCGGGTTTAGTGACATCTCTGAACAGTCAAAGGGACTGTGTCTGTGATACAATATCCATAGTCAACGCGTATCATCAGGAGTTCTGGGAACCGGGGTAATGCAAAACTTTTTCAAAAAATGGTTCAAATGGCTCTGAACACTAAGGGACTTAACTTCTGAGGTCATCAGTTCCCTATAACTTAGAACTACTTAAACCTAACTAACCTAAGGACATCACACACATCCATGCCCGAGGCAGGATTCGAACCTGCGACCGTAGCGGTCGCACAGTTTCCAGGCTGTAGCTCCTAGAACCGCTCGGCCACTTCGGACGGCAAAATTTTTTTTTATGTGTTTCTATCAGTAAAACGAATACAGCATTAGACTAATTTGGGGTAACTTTATCGAATCTGCACGTAAAATTAGACATTTAAACTCATTTTGGTTGTAACAGGGCAAAAAACTGACATTCTGCGTTGACACCGATCGCTGATGAAACGATATGAATGAGCAGTATTCGTTTGTCTTGATTCCATCTATAGATGGCAAAAAAAAAAAATGCAGATATCTGAGCAACACCGAACGAAATGGGCCTGACGACTCTTAGGAGATACGCCGCTGGCACAAAAAAGTTTAGAACCCAAAGACATGGCCAGATGTCAACGTAACTTCGTACATGTACACCCCTCGTTGGGTATGTAAATGATTAACATTCCAGTCCAACAGATTGGATTAATATTGGTTGTGTTTAGTGTTGTTACCAGGCCTGGTAGGGTAGATTAGAGATGTGAACAGCGTCAGATGCTACGCAATCACTGTGAACGACACAGAGATGGGGGTGTACTCCTGTGAGACAGTGGTATCGTTGCCTGACGGAGATTAAAATGAGCCTCATTGTGGGTCTTCATTTGATAGGCTGTTCGAATCGAATAGTATCAAGATTTGTACGGTATTCTGATGCAACAATAACCTGACGTTGCACTCATCGTCAATGTTTCGTTGGACTACATCTAACCGTCAAAAGGAAGGATCGTCGTATTGTGCACCATGCACTTCGAAATCTCTTTACGCCTGTGGCTGCCATCCAAGAAGAAGTAATGGACTCACTACAAAATTCTGTATCCGTAGTGTATGCTGCCGTTAATAACAGAACGGAAGGATTTGGGGTGTTGCCATGGCTGGGATGCACGGACTGCCGATGATTATCGTTGCGTTGTGTTCAGCTATGAATCACAGTTATGCACTGCCTCACATGACCATCATCATCGAGCATGGCGGCAGCGTAAGGAAAGATACTACTCTTCCAATGTTTTGCAGAAGCTCAGCAATGTTACTCCTGACCTCATGATGTGGGAAGCCGTCTCTTATGACATCAGATCAGGGGTGACAGTGCTTGAAGTAACTAACAGAGCGTTGGCACGTCACTGACACCTTGCGTACTCATGCATTACTTCTCATGTGACAGTGTCATGGAGCCATTTTCAACAGGACAATGCTCGTCCACTCATGGCGCATGTCTGCTAATTGTGAGGAACCCAAGTGGCCGGCAAGCTCTAGCAGCAAGATCCCTGGATCTGTCTCGGCAAGACGTGTGTGGGACCAGCTCGGGCGTCAATTCCATCCCATGTGATGTATAGAAGCCAACATTTAGTCAGTAAATCTACCCGCAGTACTGTGGTGTATCACTGTTAACATGCAGCTAACACCACCGAACTACTAAACCCTACACAGAACCGAGCAGTACTGAATACAAACTTGAGAACAATGAAGTAAGTAGGGCATCAACGTTGTCAACAAAAAGTAACGTGAGTGAATGGTAACAGGACATACAACACACACCGTCGACATTTGTACTGTTATGCACTAATTTCAGGGCATTACAGATAAAAAGCTAACTGGGGCAAGAAAGCAAACGAAATACGAGGGCTGCCCAGAAAGTAATGCACCACAGTTTTCTTCAACAGTTCCTTATTGAACATAATGAGAATTACATACACGAAACAATGGTATTTTATCTACACACCCTGTTATTCCACGTAATCTCCATCCCATTCTATCGCCTCCCTCCAGTGCGAAACAAGAGCGTGTGTGACCTGTCGGTACCAATCCTTGTCCTCGTGATGCAACCAGTGCTTCAATGTGTGAATCACTTCCTCATCATCCTCAAAATGCCTTCCACGAATGTCATCTTTTAATGGCGAGTGACAACATCAGCTTGTTGCAACACATCCAGTCTGACAGCCATGGATGGTCTCTCCAACTGCTGCAAATAGTAGAGCTCCGCCGAACCGCCTTATACTAGAACTGACATGTGATTACATTTTCACGCAATTTGGGTGCATAGATCCTGAGAAATCAGTACCCAGAACAACCACCTCTGGCCGTAATAACGGCCTTGATACGCCTGGGCATTGAGTCAAACAGAGCTTGGATGGCGTGTACAGGTACAGCTGCCCATGCAGCTTCAACACGATACAACAGTTCATCAAGAGTAGTGACTGGCGATTGTGACGAGCCAGTTGCTCGGCCACCATTGACGAGACGTTTTCAGTTGGTGAGAGATCTGGAGAATGTGCTGGTCAGGGCAGCGGTCGAACATTTTCTGTATCCAGAAAGGCCCGTACAGGACCTGCAACATGCGGTCGTGCATTATCCTGCTGAAATGTAGGGTTTCGCGGGGATCGAATGAAGGGTAGAGCCACGGGTCTTAACACATCTGAAATGTAACGTCCATTGTTCAAAGTGCTGTCAATGCGATCACGAGGTGACCGAGACGTGTAACCAATGGCAACCCATACTATCACGCCGGGTGATACGCCAGTATGGCGATGACGAATACACGCTTCCAAAGTGCGTTCACCGCGATGTCGCCAAACACGGATGCGACCATCATGATGCTGTAAACATAACCTGGATTCATCCGAAAAAATGACGTTTTGCCATTCGTGCACTCGCGTTCGTCGTTGAGTACACCATCGCAGGTGCTCCTCTCTGTGATGCAGCGTCAAGGGTAACCGCAGCCATGGTCTACGAGCTGATAGTCGATGCTGCTGGAAACGTCGTCGAACTGTTCGTGCAGATTGTTGTTGTCTTACAAACGTCCCCATCTGTTGACTCAGGGATCGAGACGTGGCTGCACGATCCGTTACAGCCATGCGGATAAGATGCCTGTCATCCCGACTGCTAGTGATACGAGGCCATTGGGATCCAGCACGGCGTTCCGTATTACCCTCCTGAACCCACCGATTCCATATTCTGCTAACAGTCATTGGATCTCGACCAACGCGAGCAGCAATGTCGCGATACGATAAACCGCAGTCGCGATAGGCTACAATCCGACCTTTATCAAAGTCGGAAACGTGATGGTACGCATTTGTCCTCGTTACACGAGGCATCACAACAACGTTTCACCAGGCAACGCCAGTCAACTGCTGTTTGTGTATGAGAAATTGGTTGGAAACTTTCCTCATGTCAGCACGTTGTAGGTGTCGTCACCGCCGCCAACCTTATGTGAATGCTCTGAAAAGCCAATCATTTGCATATCACAGCATCTTCTTCCTGTCGGTTAAATTTCGCGTCTGTAGCACGTCATCTTCGTGATGTAGCAATTTTAATGGCCAGTAGTGTACATGTATAACGTTTCCCATTCGTAGCGTTGTTTTCGGCTGAGAAAAATAATGCAGGGCATTATTTTCTGGGCAACCCTCGTACGTTTATTGTGTAACGGACCACCAGAGACTGTAGGTCCGTTATATAAAAATATTTTGAAAGTGTGCCTCAGCAACGTATGAAACTTTGTCGGCAAATTTGACTTCTATATCAGCATATGCACGAATTGTAATCAACTATTACGTCTATGTTAATCTATGAGGCTTACAGTGAATGGATATTTCATATACGTCAGTACTCAATAAGCACTCTTACTGTGGCTGATGGTTGGACGAGATTTCGCCCTAATTAGCTCGAACTTAAGTACTCATGATCTGAAGTACCTAATTTCAACTCGTCTGAACCAGCAGTTCAGACAACTGCAAGAAAATGTCTCAACGCAACATCTTTTTCACTAGACTGGAGAGTGGAGGGGAAGAGTGAGGGTCTATAGGGTAACCTGGTACATGAGCATTCACACTGCTGCACTTCCCCTAAAAGCAATTACAGGTGAGTAGACTTCATAGTGCATCATTTTTAGGTAGAAGAATCTTACACTAAATTCGACTCACTTCTATATGGAACGCCGGTTCGAGGTTCTTTCGGTGTCTTTTCCAGGTTCCGCCGTTGATGCTGAGTAGCCCGTCTCCCATAAATGTACGGATTACGTCCGCAACGTATGGTTCGCGTTGTCGCGGTTTGCTGCCCAAAAGGACACACTTGACGTCTTCCGGCTGTGTTAGCACGATCACCAGCTTCGGGCCCATGTAGAATCTGCAACATGGTGTTTTGTAAGCAATGAACTAGAGTGTATTAGCAAACTGTAATACATCGTTGTAAACCTCAGCCAACGGAGATTAGTAAAGACTTTGTAAGACGTGTATATTTCTATTGTCTATTGTCAAACCACAATTTATGAAAGACGTTTATATTTTATTAAGTAGGAATAATTAATATTTGACATTTTGGAAATAATTGTGGTAGCAGGGAATGTCTGCACCAAAGTATTAGTGGCGGGAGAGACCGCACAATATCATTTTAAAAAGGGCGGGAGAGACCGCGTATAAGAGCGGGAAAGACCGCGCATTGGTACATTTTGTAATGGTAGCAGGGATTGTCTGCACCAGAAAGCATTGTTGGCGGGAGAGACCGCACTTTAGCGTTCGTAGGAAGTCAGTAAGTAGTAAGCGAGATGTGAAGCGAGTCGGTAGCAGGTCTGAAGCGAGAGGTTTAGAGGAGCGGTGTGCCTGCCAGCCACCAGCTATGATTTACAAGAGATTATAAACACATGTACAGAGACATCAGCTAACTATTATCATAAGAGGAACTAATATTATTGAATAATTTTTGTTGAGAAACTCAAGACTAGTGAAGGTATGTTTGCGCAATGTTAGTTGTAAGATTATTGTAAAAAGTAAGTCCCATTTGAACGTTTGTAAAATCATTTCATTACCAACAGTAAATATTTGAAGAATCGTTTTCAGAATGTAATTAATTTTTGTCAGCAATATTGCATTACTGATTATAATCCATCCCAAAAACCATCAACGTAAAACTTTGCAAAATTTTATTGTTGTCAAGAAAAGTTTAACTATGAATTACGTAACTTAAGTCAAATTAATTAAAGAATAACGTCAGATTTGCTGTTAAAGAATAACGTCAGCTTTGGTAATAAATACAGCCACTTATTATGCTGGTCCTTTTAATCCCACCAACCAACCAACCAACTTATTATGACAGCCCATCAGCAGCTAATAGAGTATAGTAAAACAGAGTAAGTATATTCATGTCGCAGTTCGATGTAGCAGTCAGATGGCGATCCAGTCACAGTAAAAAAGGTAAGGAACAGTTTTGGGTTATTTCAGGTAACGACTGAGGGCCACGACGACGACACATTCTATGTTTCGTCGAAATAATCAGCAAATTACTTTTAATAAGCAGCATTTAAATTTGTGTGCGAAGATTGCACTTATTATTATTGAGAAATAGAATTAATTTCAAAGGGGAGATTTCATTTGTTTTTATTAAGCAAGAGGTAGATATCCCAATGGAAGGTTTCATAGGTTATTGGAGAAGGGAAGGTTGCGTAACGAAAGAGATATAGAAGAGACGGGAAGGTTTCAACTTGGAAATGAGAATTACCGCCAATGACCTGATTTCTAGTGTTCATTTCCTGGGCAGACCAGTACAAGGCAGCGGAACATTTACAGATAACATGTCTGTAGGTGAAAACTCGTATTGCGAAAGAATTGTTTCCCAAACAGTCAGATGGGTTCCGCTTCAGCGGATAATATTCTTGTTGTTCTTATTATATGCTGTTATTATTTGTGTTTGTAATTACGTTGTTCTCAGTTAATTACTTAGATGTACATGATTCAACGAGCAGTATGGCATAAAAATAGAGAACGTTTTTCTAAAATTTTTTGGTGTGTGTTTCTTCCGGTCTGCTGTAAAATAGCGTCTTACGGCGCTAATCGAGCCTTACTAAACAATACATAAAATGAATAATTAAATTATTTGCGTTAAATTATCACAACTGCTAATAATAACAACAATAGCTATTTGCATTAACTATTCTGCTTGGAATTCTGTTTCTGTATTGTCTGCAAATACAGAGAGAAATGAATAAAGGGAACAACATTTTATGGATTTATTGTCGTTATTATACACAAGAGGAACTTTTAAAGAATTTAAACGGTACACTGTATCCTCGGTGGTTGTAAGTAAAGTGCACCTACTGACAGAGGTCCAGAATCGGCTGTAGTTACCGCACGGCAGCGAAACTTTGTAGACATTCTAATGCATTAATACGGAACCAATTTACACTGGCTAAAAGTTAGTTCCAATTTTGACCACCAAGTTTAAATTTGGAACAGTTGGTGCAAAAAAAACTGTAAGTAGGCTGTTTAGGTTTTTATGTTGGTAACGCCATGTAGCGCTCTATATGAGAATCACTGGCTGTGCTGTGTGCAGTCTGTGGCTGGTTTGCATTGTTGGAATTTGCTATTGTAGTTTTGGGCAGTTGGCTGTTAACAGCGCGTAGCGTTGCGCAGTTGGAGGTGAGCCGCCAGCAGTGGTGGATGTGGGGAGAGAGGTGGTGGACATTTGAGAGCGGATTATCTGGACGTGTGTCCGTCAGAGACAGTAAATTTGTAAGACTGGATGTCATGAACTGATATATATATATATATATATATATATATATATATATATATATATATATATATATATATATAATGACTTTTGAACACTATTAAGGTAAATACATTGTTTGTCCTCTATCAAAATCTTTCATTTGCTAACTATGCCTATCAGTAGTTGGTGCCTTCAGTAGTTAGAATCTTTTATTCAGCTGGCAGTATTGGCGCACGCTGTATTGCAGTAGTTCGAGTAACGAAGATTTTTGTGAGGTAAGTGATTCATGAAAGATATAGGTTATTGTTAGTCAGGGCCATTCTTTTGTAGGGATTTTTGAAAGTCAGATTGCGTTGCGCTAAAAATATTGTGTGTCAGTTTAAGCACAGTCATTTATAATTTTTCTAAGGGGACGTTTCAAAACGCATAGAAATGTTTCCGTATGTAATGGATTAGTAGCAGGACATTAGCAGAAAAGGTGAAACAGATGAGAGAGAAATAATGTTACTTTATTATTAACTGATATTTACACAGAGTGTGCAATACGAACACCGAAGATGTCGACAGGATGTTGCACAGCTCCAGATTTGTATCTGGTGGTCAAAATTAGAACTTTTTCGCAGTGTAAATAGGTTATGCATTAACGCTTCAACACATCTACCCCCCTGAGTAGCAGCACTTTGCCGGCCGCGGTGGTCTAGCGGTTCTAGGCGCTCAGTCCGCAACCGCGCGACTGCTACGGTCGCAGGTTCGAATCCTGCCTCGGGCATGGATGTGTGTGATGTCCTTAGGTTAGTTAGGTTTGAAGTAGTTCTAAGTTCTAGGGGACTGATGACCACAGATATTAAGTCCCATAGTGCTCAGAGCCATTTGAAGCAGCACTTTAATTATAAACAACGAGTAAATCGTCAGTGAGAACTTTTTCTCCTGAATTTTTGTGGTATACAAAAACTTCCAGATCCTCGATCTACCGCTGTTAGTGATTTCTGGAGGGAATGGTATAGCTTAAGGTCTTCTATTGCCACAGCTGCAGGCGTTGGAAAAACATCGACTATGATGAATGAAATGAAAAAGATATAAATATTTACCTAGTCGTGAATAGACCCTCTTATCCTTTATCCCATAATGAGAGGTCCGCTGTTTTCATGATTCTGGAAATTTATTTTCTTTGATTTTGTGCTTGGATACCCTTCTTGTCACCACCGTCGTCTGTTAACTTAATGGACAGAAAGTGGAACAGGACAGTGCCCATCCACTGCACGGACATAATCCACCACAGCAACGGCTGAGATCGCGAAAGAGCTTCCTGAGAACATCCGAGAAGCTCACCATTTCACCAGAGAAGGCAAGGCTGGAGTTATGGAAGAAGTCGACGCCTCACCTGCAGACGCCAGAAGCTGAAGAACTACCACCTGGACACAACGAGAGCTGGCTGGTGTGGAAATCTTTAAACAGATTACGAACAGGAGTTGGACGATCCAGAGACAACCTGAAGAGATGGGGCTTCATAACAGAAGATACGTCCTGTGATTGTGGACAAGAACAAACCACAAGCCACATGCTCCAGTGCCTTTTGTGCCCTACATCCTGCAAAAAGATTGATCTCCTGCAAGCCACTCCAAGCGCCTTGGGGGTTGCAAAGTACTGGGCACATACACTCCTGGAAATGGAAAAAAGAACACATTGACACCGTTGTGTCAGACCCACCATACTTGCTCCGGACACTGCGAGAGGGCTGTACAAGCAATGATCACACGCACGGCACAGCGGACTCACCAGGAACCGCGGTGTTGGCCGTCGAATGGCGCTAGCTGCGCAGCATTTGTGCACCGCCGCCGTCAGTGTCAGCCAGTTTGCCGTGGCATACGGAGCTTCATCGCAGTCTTTAACACTGGTAGCATCCCGCGACAGCGTGGACGTGAACCGTATGTGCAGTTGACGGACTTTGAGCGAGGGCGTATAGTGGGCATGCGGGAGGCCGGGTGGACGTACCGCCGAATTGCTCAACACGTGGGGCGTGAGGTCTCCACAGTACATCGATGTTGTCGCCAGTGGTCGGCGGAAGGTGCACGTGCCCGTCGACCTGGGACCGGACCGCAGCGACGCACGGATGCACGCCAAGACCGTAGGATCCTACGCAGTGCCGTAGGGGACCGCACCGCCACTTCCCAGCAAATTAGGGACACTATTGCTCCTGGGGTATTGGCGAGGACCATTCGCAACCGTCTCCATGAAGCTGGGCTACGGTCCCGCACACCGTTAGGCCGTCTTCCGCTCACGCCCCAACATCGTGCAGCCCGCCTCCAGTGGTGTCGCGACAGGCGTGAATGGAGGGACGAATAGAGACGTGTCGTCTTCAGCGATGAGAGTCGCTTCTGCCTTGGTGCCAATGATGGTCGTATGCGTGTTTGGCGCCGTGCAGGTGAGCGCCACAATCAGGACTGCATACGACCGAGGCACACAGGGCCAACACCCGGCATCATGGTGTGGGGAGCGATCTCTTACACTGGCCGTACACCACTGGTGATCGTCGAGGGGACACTGAATAGTGCACGGTACATCCAAACCGTCATCGAACCCATCGTTCTACCATTCCTAGACCGGCAAGGGAACTTGCTGTTCCAACAGGACAATACACGTCCGCATGTATCCCGTGCCACCCAACGTGCTCTAGAAGGTGTAAGTCAACTACCCTGGCCAGCAAGATCTCCGGATCTGTCCCCCATTGAGCATGTTTGGGACTGGATGAAGCGTCGTCTCACGCGGTCTGCACGTCCAGCACGAACGCTGGTCCAACTGAGGCGCCAGGTGGAAATGGCATGGCAAGCCGTTCCGCAGGACTACATCCAGCATCTCTACGTTCGTCTCCATGGGAGAATAGCAGCCTGCATTGCTGCGAAAGGTGGATATACACTGTACTAGTGCCGACATTGTGCATGCTCTGTTGCCTGTGTCTATGTGCCTGTGGTTCTGTCAGTGTGATCATGTGATGTATCTGACCCCAGGAATGTGTCAATAAAGTTTCCCCTTCCTGGGACAATGAATTCACGGTGTTCTTATTTCAATTTCCAGGAGTGTATAATATAAATACAATTTGTAACGTTACCGCTGGATATATTTCGTAAACCACATCAAATACTGACGAACCGATTCCACAGACCGAACGTGAGGAGAGGGGCTAGTGTAATTGGTTAATACAAACCATAAAAAAATGCACGGAAGTATGTTATTTAACACAAACCTACGTTTTTTTAAATGGAACCCCGTTCGTTTTGTTAGCACATCTGAACATATAAACAAATACGTAATCAGTGCCATTTGTTGCATTGTAAAATGTTAATTACATCCGGAGATATTGTAACCTAAATTTGACGCTTGAGTACCACTCCTCCGCTGTTCGATCGTGTGTATCGGAGAGCACCGAATTACGTAGGGATCCAAAGGGAACGGTGATGGACCTTAGGTACAGAAGAGACTGGAACAGCACATTATGTCCACATGCTAACACCTTTCTATTGGTCTTTTTCACTGACGCACATGTACATTACCATGAGGGGTGAGGTACACGTTCGACGGGCGTTTCATAGGATGTGGAGGACGCATAAATTGGCCAGCCCATTCTCCTGATCTTACACCTCTGGACTTCTTTTTGTGGGGTACGTTAAAGGAGAATGTGTACCGTGATGTGCCTACAACCCCAGAGGATATGAAACAACGTAATGTGGCAGCCTGCGGCGACTTTACACCAGATGTACTGCGGCGTGTACGACATTCATTACGCCAGAGATTGCAATTGTATGCAGCAAATGATGGCCACCACATTGAACATCTATTAGCCTGAGATGTCGGGACACACACTATTCCACTCCGTAATTGAAAAAGGAAACCACGTGTGTACATGTACCTCACCCCTCATGGTAATGTACATGTGCATCAGTGAAAAAGACCAATAAAAAGGTGTTAGCATGTGGACGTAATGTGCTGTTCCAGTCTCTTCTGTACCTAAGGTCCATCACTGTTCCCTTTGGATCCCTACGTAATTCGGTGCTCTCCGATACACACGATCGAACAGCGGAGGAGTGGTACTCAAGCGTCAAATTTAGGTTACAATATCTCCGGATGTAATTAACATTTTACAATGCAACAAATGGCACTGATTACGTATTTGTTTATATGTTCAGATGTGCTAACAAAACGAACGGGGTTCCATTTAAAAAAACGTAGGTTTGTGTTAAAAAACATACTTCCGTGCATTTTTTTATGGTTTGTATTAACCAATTACACTAGCCCCTCTCCTCACGTTCGGTCAGTGGAATCGATACGTCAGTATTTGATGTGGTTTACGAAATATATCCAGCGGTAGCGTTATGTGACTCACCCTGTATATATATAATTTATTTATTTATATCTTTATTTATTGATGTGTATGGCTACTGTAAATTTGTATGTTTCTGACTCGAGAATAAAAAAAATAGACGGAATCCGTGTGCCGGCTGTCTGTGGATCGTGCAAAATTTGCTCTGAGTGTTATCGTACACTGAAGAGCCAAAGAAACTGGTTCACTTGCTTAATATCGTGTAGACCCACTGTATAAAATAAGCGTATGGCACCGTTGGCCGGAGACCTCTATTCGGGGAAGTTCGGCCGCCAAGTGCAAGTCTTATTTGATTCGACACCACATGGGGCGAGCTGCGCGCCGGTGAGGAGGATGAAATGGTGATGAGGACAACACAACACCCAGTCCCCGAGCGGAGAAAATCTCCAACCCGGCCGGGAATCGCACCCGGGCCCACTTGCTTGGGAGGCGAGCGCGTTACCACCCGGCTAAGCAGGCCGCGGGCGCGCTGAAGTTCCGCAACACGACATGGCATGGACTCGACTAATGTGTGAATGGAACTGACACCATTAATGCTGCAGAGCTATCCATAAATCTGTAAAACTAAGAGGGATGGAGATCTCTTCTGGACAGTACGTTGCAAGGCATCCCAGATATGCTCAATAATGTTCATGTCTGGGGATTTTGGTGGCGAGCGGAAGTGTTTAAACTCAGAAGAGTGTTCCTGGAGCCACTCTGTAGCAATTCTGAACGTTTGGGGAGTCGCATTGTCCTGATGGAATTGCCCAAGTCCGTCAGAATACACAATGGACACGAACAGATGCAGATGATTAGACAGGATGTTTATGTACGTGTCACCTATCAGAGTCGTATCTAGACGTGCCAGGGGTCCCATATCACTCCAACTGCACACTCCCCACACCATTACAGAGCCTCCACCAGCTTGAACAGCCCCTGCTGACATGCAGGGACCATAGATTCATGAGGTTATCTCCATACCCGTACACGCCCATCCACTCGATACAATTTGAAACGAGACTCGTCGACCAGGCAAAATGTTAACAGTCATCAAAAGTCCAGTATTGGTGATGACGGGCCCAGGTGAGGCGTAAAGCTTTGTGTTATGAAGTCATCAAGGGTACACGAGTGGGCCCTCGGCTCTGAAAGTCCATATCGATGATGTTCCGTTGAACGGTTCGCACGCTGACACTTTTTGATGAACCAGGATTTAAATCTGCAGCAATTTGCGGAAGGGTTGCACTTCTGTCACGTTGAACGATTATCTTCAGTCGTCGTCAGGATCTTTTTCCGGCTTCCGCGATATCGGAGATTTGATGTTTTACCGGATTTCTAATATTCACGGTACACTCGTGAAATAATCGTACGAGAAAATCCTCACTTCATTGCTACTTCGGATGTGCTGTGTCCCATCGCTCGTGCGCCGACTATAACACCACGTTCAAACGCACTTAAATCTCGATAACCATTGTAGCAGCCGTAACCGATGTAACAACTGCGCCAGACATTTGTTGTTTTATACAGGGTGGTCCATTGATAGTGACCGGGCCAAATATCTCACGAAATAAGCATCAAACGAAAAAACTACAAAGAACAAAACTTGTGTAGCTTGAAGGGGGAAACCAGATGGCGCTATGGTTGGCCCGCTAGATGGCGCTGCCATAGGTCAAACGGATATCAACTGCGTTTTTTTAAATAAGAGCCCCCATTTTTATTACATATTCGTGTAGTACATAAAGAAATATGAATGTTTTAGTTGGACCACTTTTTTCGTTTTGTGATAGATGGCGCTGTAATAGTCACAAACATATGGCTCACAATTTTAGACGAACAGTTGGTAACAGGTAGGTTTTTTAAATTAAAATACAGAACGTAGGTACGTTTGAACATTTTATTTCGGTTGTTCCAATGTGATACATGTACCTTTGTGAACTTATAATTTCTGAGAACGCATGCTGTTACACCGTGATTACCAGTAAATACCACATTAATGCAATAAATGCTCAAAATGATGTCCGTCAACCTCAATGCATTTGGCAATACGTGTAACGACATTCCTCTCAACAGCGAGTAGTTCACCTTCCGTAATGTTCGCACATGCATTGACAATGCGCTGACGAATGTTGTCAGGCGTACGTACTTTTGCAAGTGTCCGAAAAACACCGAATTTGCCACACATTAGCGATTATATCCCTGCTAATTCGTCCTTTTTTCTGCTATTTTTGCGTATTAATTTTCTCGTTTTTGCGACCTAAAGCACAATTTTTTACTGGTGACACTTTGAAGTGTTTATTTAACGCATTTTACGTACTTGCTCGCAGTTTATTAAATAAATAATAGACTGAGTAAGAAGGGGGAAAAAAGGCGATCGGAGAATAAATGTACTGGAAAGCAAATACAGTTGGTCATGTAACAGTCAACCCACATAACACCATTAAGGGAAGTGGTAAGTGACACAAATGAAGGAGTTTGGGGACATGTTTACTAATATTTTACCCTTCTTAATCAAATGGCGAAGAAAATAAATTGAAGGCAAAATACACCAAAGAAGATGAATGTGTACGCTGATTAGCTACACTATTGTGTTTTTTATTTGATTTGTGCAGAAAATGTATTTAAGCTGAATGCAGAAATTGGTAATAGATGCTGTGGAAAATTAAAAATAGTTGGTATAGCAACTACCTTCAGCCACACACGTTCAAATTTTACTCTGTCTAAACATTCCTCTTCAAAGTGTTTTGAACATACTTTTGAATATTTTGTGGGGACAAAATTACTCCTCCTTATTTTCTGGAGCCACATCTTTGCTCGTTGTTCATCCTTTGGGAAACTAAAATATAAAATCATTCTCCATGTGCTAGACACACTTAACGTGGTCTCCTACTGTAACTTTATAGTAAACAAAAGGGTTTGGACACACATATTATACGAAGGCAATTACAGACTCCCACTCTATTGAATTTATCTGTCTCCCGTCTTTCAAATCTATATATATAATCGACAAGTCACTGATAAATGCATGGAGGATACTATTTGCTGAAACAACTAACCATTCCCTTTCCTGTTCCACTAGCAAATTTACGAGAGGAAGCGATTGTTTGTAAGCTTTTGTACGAGCCGTAATATCTATTATATAATCATAAAATCGTAGAAAAATAGGTCTACGGAATCAAGCCTTAATTATAATGCGTCTCGAAATTTTTGGACATAGTACCCATGAAAAGTTACTATCCCTCCTTTCACATATTTTTCTTTGCATCCGTAGCAACAACAGTAATTCACCATCGCTATTACACTATCAATAAACGGTGAAAACACAACAAAAACTCTTGATATTACAAACTTCAAACTCTGCGGAAAGCACACACGCGCAGCGAAGTCCCGAAAACACATGACAATCCTGGTTTAATGTTGACAACATGCGCAGTACGCAATGTTCACTCCAGAGATATTTTCTCTATGGTTTTGTCACACAGACGCGGTCGCTATAGTGTACGCTGGCTTTGGCGTTCGTACAGCACATTTATTTCGGTTGGCTTTGCAGCTGCCGGCGGAAGAATTCATAGTGGTCTTCGGACCCTACGGCGTGGTTGACAATTACACTGCAAAAAGGTGGGTGCAGTTCAGTACACACCCCATTTCAAACGGGGTGCGTCGGATCACATTTGGTCTTCGTTGTCACTTGACATTCTACGTAAACATCAATGGGTGATTTGCGTTCATACATGTCGGTCCACCCAAGATCTGTTCTAGCTGTGGCCAGGCGGCTCATCTCCGTTCGGAATGCCTACAACGACGCATAAATCAACTGTCGCTCGCTGAGATGCCGAGAGAGACTGTACTAATGGTATTGCCTGTCACTTTGTAACACGCCCGGGAGTACGAATGGGGGTGGGGGACCCTATACTGTTGTTGTTTCTGCTTTTCTTGACCGTGCGCCCTGTCCACACCACGTAGCTGGTAATCCCGCGGCGGTCCTATTGTTCTGCTCTATAGAAAAAATGCAAGCGAATTTAGGGGAGCCACTCAACGTTAAAACACAACACTGTCCTATGTCTGGTATGAAAATCTATATTCTGAGACTAGTAAAGGAAACTCGCAGGTTGCACTGTTTACATTCCAATTCAGAAGTGTTATCCCAATTAATGGATGATTAACAGTCCACAAAATATCATTTAGACGAGCGTACGCGTAACCGACACGAAGCGGGTGATTGTTGATGTTGCGGAAGCCGAATGATCGAACGAAAGTTCTTACGCTCGTCACACATACAGATACCTGGTAATAGTCCTCCTTGTCACTAGTAATGATGTAACACTGTTCGTAAAGTTAATTTTTCAGTTCTCAGTTCTCACTTGTACGAGCGTGCGCGTAACCATCGCGGCGCGGCGCGGCTGATTGTTGATAATGCGGAAACGCGAGGATCGAACGCATGTGCTCACACTCGCTACAAGACACTGGCACTTGACTGCACTCGTTATGGTAACTAATTTCTACTGATTCACATCAGTTCATTCTGAGAGGCCGAACACGGCGCGGATGATCGATACTGTGCGACACGCAACGAGAGGATACATAAATACGTTATCGACGGCACTGCTCATTTTTCATTACTTCTTGACATACTTTCCTCTGAATCACTTCCATATTTCATCACTTTACTGTAACAGCACGTAGCAACACTTCAACCTGAATATTAACAATGCTTCTTACGCGCACAGCCACACACTACACAACATAACAGTACCGTGTCCCGCGCTCGACTCTCAGGCGTGGCTGCCCGGAAAGATACTCCACAACTAAGCCAGCGATATGACAATACGCTTACAACCATGGAGGTAAGAATAAGGGGAGATGGCGCTACGTATCCCAGCCGTACTACGTTTTGAAGCCATGGGGGCGTGGCTCGCTGCCATGACACTCTGACCAAAACATTGCCAGTGTGCTATAACGCTGCGTGTATTACAGTCGTTAATTGCACCATATACGCATGTAACGTCATCAGATTGGTTGTTTCAAAGTTTATGTTTAAAATAAAATCTCGCAAAGGCGACATTCCGCCTTTCTTCTGATTAAAAATAGTTTTTAATGCAATATTACGAATAGCTAGCCTTCAGTGTAAACGATACAATTTTGTTAATTCAGTAATAAACGTATATCACAAACTAAATAATGGAAACTGAAAACTAAGTTAGCTATACACTCCCTCCAAAGCCCCATAAATACATCTTGTTTGTAATACGTACTGGGACATTTCAGTTACGTTACACTACTGGGGAACACTGTTCATTACCACCAATATTTACTGAAATACGGTACACAGAATGGCAAATCTACACAGTGTCCTGTTTAGGCCTATACTTTACGCCAGTTAATGTAGTGTTAGCTTTTAATTTGGTACATGATGAAGACAAAGTGAGTTACTCAACACTTCGATTATCGGCGATACGTACGTATTATACTGAAACGTGAAAACTAAGAATTAAATTCTTTGAATTAACATACCTTTTGCAAATGTTTTGGGTGTGTAGGGAAAACTGATGGTACAGCATTTTCTCGGAGCCTTACTGTTGAAAGGGAAGTTCAGTCTATATCCTCTTCTCGGAAATGCTGAGAACATATAGTGCTCCATTTAGACGCACGCCAATTCTTCCTCCTCACGGCATTCTCCCACAGAGCTTTCCGACTTTCATTTTTAGGAAATCTAAAATCGTACAGGAGAAAAACACGCTATAGTACAAGTACCGATGTAGCACACGTTCGTTCGCAATGAAGTTGTAAAATCACACTTAACGAGACAACTTGCACATGAAATGTTATTCCCTTCGATTTCGCATCACAATCAGAACGATTCGTACATCCGAACACCACACAAGTCACCATAATAGCGCAAAATCGTTTCAAAAGCGAGCGACGAGCCTATCCACACAAGCTTACAGCAGCAATGTTTTGGTCGGATTGAGATGGCTACCCTCGGCTTCACATAGCTTCACAGCTGTGACGTCACGGCGTCTCCCTCTATTCTTACCTCCATGCTTACAACTTACGCGGCGGCCCTCACTTACCGCTTACCGCGACCAACAGAGCCACTGTCACAAGTGACACGCCTACCTGTGAAGTCTGACACATTGGAGGTGGCTGCATCCCTCTATCTCCCTACCATATTGACAACGTCGACGCCAAGCCAGACGCTTCGATGGAACTTTCATCAGTCTTTCCTACGACAAATTTAGTTCCGCAAGGCCGTGAATCACTCCCGTCTTCCGACACTGAAGGTCGGATGCGCTAGCAGCGGTCACCCTGGAAGTGCACGTGGCAGTACCGCACAACCTCTGACTAGGATGCTTCGCTTTCTATCTGAGATTCTATAACCGATCGCCCTTGTGACACCTCAGTGATTTCTCAAGATGAAGAGGATCACAACGTTACTTTGGTCCACGAACCTGCGGTGACAAGTGCGATGCCTGCACAAGCCGACGACCTAGAGCAACTTCGCCCCACTAGCGACTCGGCTGTTTTGCCACCGCCAATGTTTGCGGTGGATCGTACGGACACACAGGACGCACTGCTTCAGGAGGTGCACTTGGCTGCTTTACTGGATGTGGCCGGTTACGCCTCTTTCATCTCTCCTGGTGACTATCTTGGGCATGATCTTCACGAGAACATATCAGTTGAGGATGTCATGAACCTTCCATTTGTGAGGGGTATGGTGCTCACCATAATGGGCGCCCGCATTCTAAATCTGTATGGCCATCTGGTCCTGACCATAGAATGGCCAGAGCTCGATTTTACTCTGAGGAGACCACTCCCCTCTTTCTCGGCCCTACGAACATTGCTGGGAGGTGGGAGGGAGACTATGCAAGCGGCCGTTTGCTTTATCATAAATATATGTCCAAGTGATGCTAAATGTCATACTGATACAGGGATTAGTGATCACAAGCTCGTTGTAGCTAGGCTCAATACCGTTTCTTACAAATCCACCAGAAACAAACGCAAAATAATTTTATTTAAAAAAACGGATAAAGTGTCACTAGAAGCTTTCCTAAGAGACAATCTCCATTCCTTCCGAACTGACTATGCACATGAAGACGAGATGTGGCTCAAATTCAAGGATATAGTAGCAACAGCAATTGAGAGATTCATACCTCATAAATTGGTAAGAGATGGAACTGATCCCCCGTGGTACACAAAACAGGCCCGAACGCTGTTGCAGAGGCAACGGAAAAAGCATGCGAAGTTCAGAAGAACGCGAAATCCCGAAGATTGGCTAAAATTTACAGACGCGCGAAATTTGGCACGGACTTCAATGCGAGATGCCTTTAATAGGTTCCACAACGAAACATTGTCTCGAAATTTGGTAGAAAATCCGAAGAAATTCTGGTCTTATGTAAAGTACACAAGCGGCAAGACGCAGTCAATACCTCCGCTACGCAGTGCCGATGGTACTGTTACCGACGACTGTACCGCTAAAGCGGAGTTATTGAACGTAGTTTTCCGAAATTCCTTCACCAGGGAAGACGAATGGAATATTCCAGAATTTGAAACACGAACAGCTACTAGCACGAGTTTCTTAGAAGCAGATACCTTAGGGGTTTCGAAGCAACTCAAATCGCTTGATACGGGCAAGTCTTCAGGTCCAGATTGTATACCGATTAGGTTCCTTTCAGATTACGCTGATACAATAGCTCCCTACTTAGCAATCATATACAACCGCTCGCTCACCGATAGATCTGTACCTACAGATTGGAAAATTGCGCAGGTCGCACCAGTGTTTAAGAAGGGTAGTAGGAGTAATCCATCGAACTACTGACCTATATCATTGACGTCGGTTTGCAATAGGGTTTTGGAGCATATATTGTATTCAAACATTATGAATCACATCGAAGGGAACGATCTGTTGATACGTAATCAGCATGGTTTCAGAAAACATCGTTCTTGTGCAACGCAGCTAGCTCTATATTCGCACGAAGTAATGGCCGCTATCGACAGGGGATCTCAAGTTGATTCCGTATTTCTAGATTTCCGGAAAGCTTTTTGACGCCGTTCCTCACAAGCGACTTCTAATCAAGCTGCGGGCGTATGGGGTATCGTCTCAGTTGTGCGACTGGATTCGTGATTTCCTGTCAGGAAGGTCGCAGTTCGTAGTAATAGACGGCAAATCATCGAGTAAAACTGAAGTGATATCAGGTGTGCCCCAGGGAAGCGTCCTGGGACCTCTACTGTTCCTGATTTATATAAATGACCTGGGTGACAATCTGACCAGTTCTCTTAGGTTGTTCGCAGATGATACTGTAATTTACCGTCTAGTAAGGTCATCCGAAGACCAGTATCAGCTGCAAAGCGATTTAGAAAAGATTGCTGTATGGTGTGGCAGGTGGCAGTTGACGCTAAATAACGAAAAGTGTGAGGTGATCCACATGAGTTCCAAAAGAAATCCGTTGGAATTCGATTACTCGATAAATAGTACAATACTCAAGGCTGTCAATTCAACTAAGTACCTGGGTGTTAAAATTACGAACAACTTCAGTTGGAAAGACCACATAGATAATATTGTGGGGAAGGCACGCCAAAGGTTGCGTTTCATTGGCAGTACACTTAGAAGATGCAACAAAGTCCACTAAAGAGACAGCTTACACTACACTGGTTCGTCCTCTGTTAGAATATTACTGTGCAGTGTGGGATCCTTATCAGGTGGGATCGACGGAGGACATCTAAAGGGTGCAAAAAAGGGCAGCTCGTTTTGTATTATCACGTAATAGGGGAGAGAGTGTGGCAGATATGATAGGCGAGTTGGGATGGAAGTCATTAAAGCAAAGACGTTTTTCGTCGCGGCGAGATCTATTTACGAAATTTCAGTCACCAACTTTCTCTTCCGAATGCGAAAATATTTTGTTGAGCCCAACCTACATAGGTAGGAATGATCATCAAAATAAAATAAGAGAAATCAGAGCTCGAACAGAAAGGTTTAGGTGTTCGTTTTTCCCGCGCGCTGTTCGGGAGTGGAATGGTAGAGAGATAGTATGATTGTGGTTCGATGAACCCTCTGCCAAGCACTTAAATGTGAATTGCAGAGTAATCATGTAGATGTAGATGTAGATGTACCTTTACATCATGTGGATGTAGATGTAGATGTACCTTTACATATACAAAAGTATTATTGAAATCGTGAACTACAGCCTTAATTTTTATACGTGAAACTAGTGAATTTACTCATGGCACTTTCGTTGCCATTGTCTGCAGTCACTTTCAGAACCCAGTTAATCATCAAATTAGTTAATTTGGTATGAGTGCATTCTGAATTGCTGGTGTATCTATGTGTCACCACAGTGACATAAAAACGGCGAATGGCCAAGGCAGTATGAATGAGAACAGTTGCATATCTAAGTTTACAAAAATAATGATAAGTTTTTATTCATCCTTTTATAACTGCAATAGAGCTGATAAATCTTTAAAAAAATGACAAACATAGAGCAGGAAATGAATGGTCCTTGACTGGCAAAGCATTCAGTGGGGTGGAAACTACACAAGTTCTCCCCTGAATTAATCCCATTTACGACGCTATCGGGCTTCGTTTACATGAATCCACTGCGAGGCCAAACTCTATTCAAATGAATCAACTACGACCAATTACACCACAAACTATAGTTCACGGAGAACAGGAAGCTGTGAATATCATTTAAGAACTCTACGCTGGCGCAGCAGTACTTTACGCTTTGGCTCTAAGCACTATGGCACTTAACATCTGAGGTCATCAGTCCCCTAGAACAGGGCTTCCCAACCTGTGGTCCGCGGACCCCTTAGGGGTCCGCGGCCACCTTTCACCAAATAGTGTAAAATAATGAGTAAAATTATTGAATAGAAATGTGAAAATCAAATTCATCATTATTGTCTTTTTCGTGTGAAAAACGTGGACTTTTACTTCAGGTCGTATTCCCAAGCAGCCTTTGCGGTTCCTAATTGAGAACGCATACACAGTTTAGTGCCGGAGAATGCGGCTTCTCTCATCGACTGTTTCGCAACAATACGGAGGTCGTTTGTGGCCCGGCTCACGGCGCTAGATGCGCTGAAACCTTTTACGAATGCGCAGAGCGAGCTTCGTCGACCAATCACAGCGCTCGCTGGCACGTATGCGGCCTCAGGCATAATTAAATGTTAAACTTGCTTTGTCAGTGCACTACCTATTTCATAAGTCGATTTTTGACCAGTTTATTACTTCTAACATGGATCGGTGGCTGAAGTCAGGATCATTGAAGAAGGGTGCAGTTTCTCCATTGCCTTCACAACAAGGGAAGTTTCCAGTTGAAATGAATGAGGAGGGAGGACGACCAAAGGAAGACTTTACATACATTTGAATATTTTTCTTCGGATTTCACGAAACACCACTCACACACACACACACACACACACACACGAATTTTACGAAATATGCATGCTCCTTACACAGCAGTAGCCACCAAATAGTGGAAGTGAACAGACCATAAGCGGCAGCTTGTCAACAGCGAACAGTTTCGACGTGACGTTGATTGCTCTTGAGGAAGACAGCTCCATCGGGTGAAATTTCAATTACCACGTAATTTTAATCAGGCTGTAGTGTTTTGAACAAAGTGAGTAAATCCACTAGTAAGTGTCTGGATACAGTGGGAATTCAAATTCGATCGTTAATTTTATGTTGTTTTCATTCATCTCTAAACCAAAGACTATTGATACTTCGGGGGGGGGGGGGGAGGGGTGGAGGGGGGGGGGTCATTGGGAACATGGCACTTACATTAAGAAGCTTTCAGTTCCCATGGGTTTCGCTCTGAAATTTAAAGTTACTGTGCTCTTGACTGACTAGGGGTCCGCCATGGATTTTCAACTGAAGAAGAGGTCCGCCAGCTGAAAAGGTTGGGAAGCCCTGCCCTAGAACTTAGAACTACTTAAACCTAACTAACATAAGGACATCACACTCATCCATGCCCGAAGCAGGATTCGAACCTGCGACCGTAGTAGTAGCGCGGTTCCGGACTGAAGCGCCTAGAACCTCTCTGCCACAGCAGCCGGCACTTTACCCTTTCACCTTGATTCAGGCGGCTGTAGAAAACGGCACGCTGTGGTGAGAGGTGGCAGCTGTAATAGTCTGATACATGAAAACTTGCAAACTGTTCGCACTGGCGTTCTGATTATTAGAATGCGGGAAACTTCCCTATCAGAGCCCGGAAATCATGCCAAATTTCAATGTGAGGTGCGTCCGTTCGCTGATCTGGCCAATCAATTTGACTCACAGCCTGGAAGGCGCGGCTGGAATTGCCAAACGTCAGACGGCCTCCTCAGCTGGAATAAGTTCACCATCGTGACACATGATAAGTCCGAGGTTATATGTTGCTCCGGTGTCGATAGAGTTGGAAATTGCCACTGGCTGTTAGTCCACCACAAGTTGCATGCTCCAAGTCTCACCCAATAGCGAAAGACATGAAGTTCTCCACCAGGGGAGGACAAGAAGACGAGGAAGGCAAAGAATCACAATTATTTTTCATCAATCCTTATGCAGGAGCCGAATTATCAGAAAAAGGGCCCATCTCCATGTTGTACGAACGAACCAAACTATCCTCCATCACTGAATCTCCCCTCTTGAATGTTTTGCTGGCCTGGTAGCCAATCCAGAAACAACATCGGAATTCCCACACTGGGGGCAGCGAGGTTCTGCTTTGTGTATCCTGAGAGGAACCAATCAGCGACTCAGAATCTCACTTTCGGGAAAAGAAGATTTTGGACTAGAGGCGCGTCATTCTCACGGTAAGCATGGCCAAGTTTCGTCAAAAGACATCTACCTAGATGGGACCACAGTCCCTCATTTATGAAGAAATCTAATCTTTCCAGGCTGACCATTTCCAACTTCTGAAAGAAGGCTGTTGAGCTGCCCAGACAGTCATGCCAGTGAAATATATATTTTTTTCCGATCGCTGAAACAATCTGACGATTTCCTGGCACCAGGGGAGCTACAGTCTCTCCTCCACTAAACTCGTACACCAGTAACTCCGATTGTATCGTCCCAGATTCTAGTTTGAGAATGCTTATAGTTTTATGACCATCCTTCCCTTTGTACAAAACCTCAGATTACAACAGTCTCTCTTAAATGACTTCCTGCACCCACTTGCCGCCATCAGGACACCTTCGCGATGGACTGTCGCCTGACCCGGGGAAAATGTTTTGCGACCTGGCGCCCTCCTGCTCTGTCCCAAAGTAGCAAGAGAGGAGTGCCACGGGCCGAGGTCCCTCTGCAGGTACAATTCACAGAGTGCTGCTTCCCCAAATCAATCGCACAACCAGGTCGCTGGACACAACGTTTATGGCCCACAATCCACCTTTCTACCTGTTCTCTGTCGCCTCCACTATGGCCCCTCGGGTACAAGTTCTCTACTACTGGCTACACATGCAGTTATAAGAATATTCTGCTCACAATTTCCTCGTGTAAAAAAGAGTCATAAGCTACACATGCCAAATGTAGTATTGGGGAACATGGAGATCATGACCTAAAATATGAATATTAATCTGACCGACAGAGCAGTTAAAGTGACAGAGTGACTTGCCACCTTTCACTACCTCCCTGTTATTGAATAATTTCTGCATGCGGAGTGTCACACTCCAATAAAGAGGTTAGTGTTACACAGAGCAGAAGAAATTATGACACTCAGACTGTGTCTTTGAGATTAACATGCTGGATCATGACAGCTTTGCCAACTAAAAACAAAAGAAAAGGAAACCACACCCTGTCTAGTCCTCATTCAACCAGGGGTAATTCACACACTCACTGCTGCATACAAACCTGACCATAAATAAATGACTGAATGGTTAAAGGATCATGCAGGCATTTAACTAACCCTTTGAGACTGGAGCTGAGGTCAGATATGACCGGTTTCCCTAACCACAATACAGTATCATTGAGCACTATATTCTCACCTCAGAGATTTTTTTACGGCTGCCCAAACATTCACAATGACTCAATCTTCCATAGAGACAACAACATGACAAATTCTATCCAAGCATCCAGCAAAACTTGTTCATTTAGTACAACAGAGTAAATCTTGTTAACACAAGGTAAACAAAATGTAAATGGCACGTGAAATATAGCGAGACGTCACACAAATTACAAAGACTAAATAAATACATGAGTCAATTTCAAAGGTTAGTTTGAATATTAATGGATTTATCGTGTGTGATCTTTTTTCAATGTTAGATATCCGATGAGAGTGACCTAGTACCCCAGCGCACATCTAAAAATTGTGTTGTGACTTAAAAGATGCCTTTAGCCTAAAAAAATCAATACAGCAAGAAATAACAGTTTTAAAACACAAACATTTTTAAATCTCCTACTGCTCCCTTCTCAAGTGTCTTTAGGGAGTCCAAAAATTAGTTTCAACACTAGACAGACATACACTACAGGCCAATAAAATTGCTACACCAAGAAGAAATGCAGATGATAAACGGGTATTCATTGGACAAATATATTATACTAGAACTGACATGTGGTTACATTTTCACGCAATTTGGGTGCATAGATCCTGAGGAATCAGTACCCAGAAAAACCACCTCTGGCCGTAATAACGGTCTTGATACGCCTGGGCATTGAGTCAGAGCTTGGATGGCGTGTATAGGTACAGCTGGCCACGCAGCTTCAACACGATACCACAGTTCATCAAGAGAAGTGACTGGCATATGGTGACAAGCCAGTTGCTCGGCCACCATTGACCAGACGTTTTCAGTTGGTGAGAGATCTGAAGAATGGGCTGGCCAGGGCAGCAGTCAAACATTTTTTGTATTCAGAAAGACCCGTACAGGACCTGCAACATGCGGTCGTGCATTATCCTACCGAAATGTAGGGTTTCGCAGAGATCAAATGAAGGGTAGAGCCAAGGGGGGTAACACATCTGAAATGTAACGTCCAATGTTCAAAGTGCCGTCAATGCGAACAAGAGGTGACCGAGACGTGTAACCAATGGCACCCCATACCATCACGCCGGGTGATACGCCAGTATGGCGATGACGAATACACGATTCCAATATGCTTTAACCGCGATGTTGCCAAACACGGTTGCGACCATCATGATGCTGTAAACAGAACCTGGATTCATCCGAAAAAATGACGTCTTGGCATTCGTGCACCCAGGTTCGTCGTCGAGTACACCATCGCAGGCGCTCCTGTCTGTGATGCAGCGTCAAGGGTAACCGCAGCCATGGTCTCCGAGCTGATAGTCCATGCTGCTGCAAACGTCGTCGAACTGGTCGTGCAGATGGTTGTTGTCTTGCAAACGTTCCCATCTGTTGCCTCATGTATCGAGACGTGGCTGCACGATCCGTTACAGCCATGCGGATAAGATGCCTGTCATCTCGACTGCTAGTGATACAAGGCCGTTGGGTTCCAGCACGGCGTTCCGTATTACCCTCCTGAACCCATCGATTCCATATTCTGCTAACAGTCATTGGATCTAGACCAACGCGAGCAGCAATGTCGCGATACGATAAACCGCAATCGCGACAGGCTACAATCCTACCTTTATCAAAGTGGGAAACGGGATGGTACGCATTTCTCCTCCTTACACGAGGCAGCACAACAACGTTTCACCAGGCAAAGCCGGTCAACTGTTGTTTGTGTATGAGAAATCGGTTGGAAACTTTCCTCGTGTCAGCACGTTGTAGGTGTCGCCACCGGCGCCAACCTTGTGTGAATGCTCTGAAAAGCTAATCATTTGCATATCACAGCATCTTCTTCCTGTCGGTTAAATTTCGCTTCTGTAGCACGTCATGTTCGTGGTGTAGCAATTTTAATGGCCAGTAGTGCATGAAATCGTGGGTTCCGTCTCAGAATATTGACGAAGTGTATGAGAACCACTCCATACAGCACAGCGGGTACTGGATGTAGTCAAAGAAGCACCACGAATGGTCACAGGTATGTCTGACTCATGCGAGAGTGTTCCAGAGATGCTGTAAACCAAAAGTAGCATCTTGTCCTAACAGGCTTGTATCCAGGGGGGTGGGAGAGGGGAGGGGAGGATAAACCGGGATATATGCCCCTTTAGGCAATTTCAGATGGAGTCAAATTCATACGTCAAAGGAAAAAAAAAAGAAACAAACCTTGTTTCACAAAGCAGTTGGCATCCAGCGCCGTTGTTTCATCGATTAATCATATGATATTGAAACACGTCCCAGTGGTTTTAAAACAATTCCTGAGCTGATTTCTGAACATGTTCCAAGATGACTTTTGAATTCGTGCGTAGTGTACTTGACGTCTCTGCCAGGAAATCTCCGTCACATCCAGAAAAAGAATCTTTATCGCAGACAAAACGGGACGGGGTTACACGAGTTGAGCTGAATAAACACGAACGGTTGAACGTCAAGCCACGATCACTGTTCATTTACGCGGTTGATTGGGTGTGCGAATAATCAGCGATATTATAATTAATAGATACATTCATAGAGTCAAACTACTGTCGTAGCGCTTAGAAGGAGAAGTGTCGTTACTTCGGTTTTACGTGGTATCTTTTATAACGGTAGTGGTAGCGCTCACCCACTGACTGTGCAGCGGTCGCTTGCTGACTGAAGTAGATTTATAACAGGACGGCTCGTAAGACACATTTAGAATTGTTGTTGTGTTTAGTTGTATTTCGTGACGTTAAGGATTTTTTTTATCAAAAAGCAACAGAGGAGTAATATTTTCGTTTGTGTTTGTAGACCTTTTCCGCATAACTAATCCCGAGAATTTTAACTGCAGTGAAAACACGGAACTAGTCACGAGAGATATGAGTACCGTAATGTATCAGATGCGCTCAACACTAGAATACCAAATAACTCACTCTACAAAAATTGTTGTGGACTGACAAGACAGCCAGTCCACAGCGACGGGTAACCGAAAGGCACGCGCTTAAACTCACGCAGGCTGGCGTGAGGTCTGAAACAGGATACGTAATGAATGTTATAAAGAAAAGTACGTAGCTGCTGGAATACTTAACTTTAATCTACAGTTGGTGAACATTGGTCTTGTTGATACAGTATATGCGTCATTAGATACATAGCAAAGGATAATTGGCGCCTTGCTAGGTCGTAGCAATTGACTTAGCTGAAGGCTATGCTAACTATCGTCTCGGCAAATGTGAGCGTAATTCTCAGTGAACCTTTCGTAGCAACGTCGGCTGTACAACTGGGGCGAGTGCTAGTAAGTCTCTCTAGACCTGCCGTGTGGCGGCGCTCGGTCTGCAATTACTGACAGTGGCGACACGACGCATTAACTTGCTCACTGAGGACAAAATTGAGGAGAAAATGGTAATAGTGGACTGGGAGAACGATTTTCCTATTCCATATAAGGACAACATACCGAAACAATGTTTAGTTTATCACACAGCGGGTTACGATGTCAAAAAGCGTAATAAACGGAGCAGCTGCGTGAAGTGTGCTCAAACCGTTGTGAATGAAATGCTGTCTGACTCAAGTAGCAACTTTCACCGCCATAAATGACTTCGGCTCAATAAATGGCCTTTCTTATTTGATTTATCCGTCTGACAGCGTTTTCATCATTCTTTTACAGGCTGAAGTAGTTCCTGGAAATAAACTGTCTTCCATCTCAAAAAAACTACGGGAGTGATATATTTTATGAGTGTTTAGACAGCACTGACGAAACTGTTTTAGGAACATGTGATTTAGGTTGCTCTGTGGAACATAAACTTGACCTTCTCGATATATTAATTTTCCATTTAATGAAGTGCCGCTTTTTCTTTCACACGAAAGAAATCAGCAAAGAGCTCTTGTCAGCGAAGACTGCAAAGTCATCACGTCAGCTTTCCAAAGTTTCTGACAACTAACAGCTGCAAATTACGTGGTTGAGTTTATATTATGGTTTATCTCCTGTGTTTTAGTCTGTATTATTGATTGGTGTATGCCTCTGTAGATGATTTTTTGCTTGTTCAGCTGTATTTCGATCTTCGTCAGTCTATTTTATTTGCTTATTATACGTGATAGGCCCGCCCGGTTAGCCGTGCGATCTACGCAACACTTTCGGGGCAGGAAGGCGTGCCTGTCCCCGGCACGAATCCGCCCGGTTGATTACGCGTACACCATAGTTATTCTACCACGCAAACATTGGGGCTACATTCGTCATCTGTGAGACGTTCGGGGGGCGGGGGGGGGGGGGGGGGGGCGTCCAATAGGGGCCGAACTGCACACTAATCCTGGGTTCGGCGTGGGGCGGCGGTGAGGTGAGTGGACTGTTGTAGCATGTTGTGGGGCTGTGGACCACTGAGGGCTATGGCGGGGACGAAGCCTCTCCGTCGTTTCTGTCCCCATTTCAGTCCAATACAATAGGTGATCGGATGTTTCATAACTCCCTTAAAGGACGTCAACGTTTTATATTTCAATTCAGACGGCATAGTTCACTTATCCTGTCTTACTCTTGTCAAATATAGTACATATATTGAACAGGCCCGCGGAAACTTGTCGAGTGCCTACACTTTTTCTTCTAGACTATAGGCTACGCTATATTTGTGTTTGCTTGTGTAGCCCAGCGTGTTCGGTCAGAGGGTTAGCTGCCCTCTGTAATAGAAAACTTAGTTAATGGAGCAATGATGAACAAGCGTCATGGGACCTCCGCCACGAACAAACAGAACGAACAATAAAGAAACAAAATGAGATCACAAAAAAAGTCGGTAGAGCACTTGCTCCCGAAAGACAAAGATCACTAGTTCGAATCTCGGTCCGGCACACAGTTTTAATCTGCCACGAAGTTTCACATCAGCACACACTCCGCTGCAGTGTTAAAGAAAATATCATTCGCAAACATAACCCAGGCTGTGGCTAAGCCATATCCTTCCTTCCACGAGTGTTGGATCTGCAAGTTTCGCAGGGGAGGTTCTGTGAAGTTGTGGGAGGTAGGAGACGAGGTACTGGCGTAATTGAAGCTATGGGGGAGTCGTGCTTGTGGAGCTCAGTCGGTTCCGGCACGGCGGCTCAGCGTGTTCGCTCAGAGACCCTGGCTGGCCTCTGTAATAAAAGAAACTGAGTAAAGGAATCAACGATTAGCTTGGACGGAAGTACTGTGACGTCCGCCCAGACGAAACGCAACGAACAACACCGAGCAAAATGAACAGACGTTAAAAAAAAGTCGGTACAGCAATTACCCGCGAAAGGCAAAGGTCCCGAGTTCGAGTCTTGGTTTGGTACACAGTTTTAATCTGCCAGGAAGTTTCAAAAGCAAAAAGCTTCCTGGGGCTCAAAACAGAAAAAGAACTAAAGATAAAACTGAAGAAGTAAATAAACAGGCTTCTAAGACGAGAAGAAGGATTCACAAAGCAGCTCTACTGATACTTCCGTTACTACAGTTCCAGATATTTCAAATAATTCTTCTAATTTGGACATTTAAGATAACTCGACTGAACAGTCAACACTTCAAGGCTCAGATGATGGTAAATAGTCCTCATCGTCGGTATTATCTCAGAAGAAAGATGACAACAAGCTAGCATGTAGTGACTTGCGGCAGTTGAGTAGGAAAAAAAAAAAAAAAAAAAAAAAAAAGCACTACATGGATGGACGACAAAAAATTACCGATCAACGAAGGTTATTCTTGAGCAGACAAGCTGAGTTACTAAATGGTGAACATCCAAATAACGCAACGGTCGGCAATTTGACACGTCACATGTGGTTTGGAACATTGGCAAATAAGAAAAATATTAAAAGATCCTGGCTTGTTTATTGTAAAACAGAAAACGCAGTTTACTGTGGCAGGTATAAAGCAACACTTCTAAATAGTTTTTTTGAAAGAAATTCCCGCCATTTGACTGTTAATCGTTCTTTTATTTCATACAATCATCATTTCGGTTCTGTGGCCATACTCAAGTGCATGTTGGAATGTTAAGAAATGCCTGTCCTGTCTGTGACATGTCATCGTCGAAAACACATATTTCTGGTCTTACAGACCAGTTGTCGTATTATATGATACGAGTACACATTCAAGGTACAAAATATGGCAGACATTAAGCATAATGAATGCATAATGAGAAACCATTAAGATACAGTATGGCGTATTCAACGCCTCATGTATTCCTGCAACCTGCATTCGTCACTTTCGTTCTTCAGTTGATAGTGGAAAGCCCGTTTGCAGTAAATGAAATCGTGTCAAGGCATCGATCCCGAGACCGAGCAATTAATTCACTCGGAAAAAGAAAAATGGAGACATATTCTAAATACAGTAATGGACATTATCATGTACCTTGCCACAAACTATCTTTTCGAGGTTTTAAAGAAACGCTGAGTGATCTCACTGGAAATTTTCCTCAACATAGTCAAGGAAATTTTTTTCATTCGATAATAATGCTCGACAAAGACAGTCCTACTATCAAGTACCAGTTATATCACGTAAAACAAAGGACAATTGTCCTATCTGTCGAAGACATTACAATATGAAATCATCGACGAAATAGCAAATAAATTTGGAAATACGCGAATGATTATCAGTGAGATCGTCACATCCTGTTTCACTACACTCCAGATTTATCTCACACAGTACAAGTGAGCTAGGTGATTCTTTACATAAGAAGAACAGAAACTGAATGTGAACTGAAGGAAAACTTTATTGATTTTATAGAAGTTGACGGCAAGACTGGAGAATACATCACTCAGCTAATTCTAGAAAAACTTGAAGCTGATGACTGGGATGTGCAAAAATGTCATAGACAATCTTCGGGGCCGTGCTTGAGGGTAGAAGAAGGCTTCCTTTTTTTCTTTTTTTCCGAGTCATCAGTCTTCTGACTGGCTTGATGCGGGCGGCGACGAATACCTCATCTGTGCCATCTTCATCCCAGAGTAGCACTTGCAACCTAAGTCCTCAATTATTTGCTGGATGTATTCCAATCTCTGTCGTCCTCTACAATTTTTGCCCTCCACAGCTCCCTCCAGTACCATGGAAGTCATTCCCTCATGTCTTAACAGATGTCCTATTATCCTGTCCCTTCTCCTTGTCAGTGCTTTCCACGTATTCCTTTCCTCTCCGATTCTGCACAGAATCTGCTCATTCCTTACCTTATCAATCCATCGAATTTTCAACACTCGTCTGTATCAAGACATCTCAAATGCTTCGATTCTCTTCTGCTCCGGATTTCTCACAGTCCATGGAATGCTGTGCTCCAAACATACATTCTCAGAAGTTTCTTCCTCGAATTAAGGCTATGTTTTGCACTAGTAGACTTTTCTTGGCCAGGAATGCCCTTTTTGTCAGTGCTAGTCTGCTTTTGATGTCCTCCCTGCTCCGTCCGTCATTGGTTATTTTGCTGCCTAGATAGTAGAATTCCTTAAGTTCATCTGCTTCGTTACCGTTAGTCCTGACGTTAAGTTTCTCGCTGTTCTCATTTCCGCTACTTCTCATTACTTTTGTCTTTCTTCGATATTTATCTTTCAAGCCATATTCTGTACTCGTTAGACTGTTCGCTCCATTCAGCAGATCATGTAATTCTTCTTCACTTTCACTCGGGATAGCAACATCATCAGCGAATCGTATAATTGATGTCCTTTCACCTTGCATTTTAATCCCATTCCTGAACCTTTCTTTTATTTCCACCATTGCTTCTTCGATGTACAGACTGAACAGTAGGGGCGAAAGACTACGTACCTGTCTTACATCCTTTTTAATCCGAGCACTTCATTCTTGGTCGTCCACTCTTATTATTCCTTCTTGGCTCTTGTACATAGTCTATATTACACGTCTATCCTCATAGCTAACCCCTATTTTTTTTAGAATTTCGCACATCTTGCACCATTCTACACTGTCGAGAGCTTTTTCCATGTCGACAAACAGAAGGCGACTACCCCGTGAAAATCCTGTAACAAAATTGAGTGAAGAAACTAGAAATGTTGTCCATCCTTCTATACATCGTTCTCGTAGGGGCCGTGAACGTAAGATTAGACTAATTACGGCAAGCAGAGAGGCGTTTATACAGTCATTAATCCCGCGTTCCACTCGCGAGCGGAACCGGAAGAAACTGCAACACGCCGCACCGCGCTATATACACTTTGCCACACACGTCACATTGGTTTGCGGAATGTGTGTGTAGACGGAGATATATACGATTTTGAGCTGCATAGTCTTGGTCGTGGACCTGTCTGCATTAGACGCATGACGATATGTTAATATCAATTAGTATGTAGCACTATTTCATATTCTTTGCATGTCAGAGATTTTGCCTACGATCTATGTCTTCCAACCTTTATTTACACGTATTTCCTGCTGGAAAGACTACATTATAATGCAGAATTCCATTACAATGTTAGAAGCAGTGAGCACAACAACAACACTGGTTGCAGCTTTCTCGCTCCAGCTCCCCCCTCCCCCACATACTCACACCCTGTAATCCCTTTTTTCCATAAAATATACAGGGCTATTACAAATGAGTGAAGCGATTTCATAAATTCACTGTAGCTCCATTCGTTGACATATGGTCACGACACACTACAGATACGTGGAAAAACTCATAAAGTTTTGTTCGGCTGAAGCCGCACTTCAGGTTTCTGCCGCCAGAGCGCTCGAGAGCGCAGTGAGACAAAATGGCGACAGGAGCCGAGAAAGCGTATGTCGTGCTTGAAATGCACTCACATCAGTCAGTCATAACAGTGCAACGACACTTCAGGACGAAGTTCAACAAAGATCCACCAACTGCTAACTCCATTCGGCGACGGTATGCGCAGTTTAAAGCTTCTGGATGCCTCTGTAAGGGGAAATCAACGGGTCGGCCTGCAGTGAGCGAAGAAACGGTTGAACGCGTGCGGGCAAGTTTCACGCATAGTGATGTGAAAGATTCAGTGTTTAAACCCCCTCTACCAAGAAACGTGCCAGAACTGCGAGCTCGCATCAACAATGCTTTCGAACTCATTGATGGGGACATGCTGCGCCGAGTGTGGGAGGAACTCGATTATCGGCTTGATGTCTGCCGAATCACTAAAGGGGCACATATCGAACATTTGTGAATGCCTAAAGAAACTTTTTGAGTTTTTGTATGGGTGTGCAAAGCATTGTGAAAATATCTCAAATAATAAAGTTATTGTAGAGCTGTGAAATCGCTTCAATCATTTTCTCACAAGAAGCGTCTTCGTCAAGACTATGGCAGACATATTTAACTTCATATGCAAGCAACAGAATACGCCTGATGATGAGCAAAACATGCACAAAAGGCGCATCAACGTATCAAATTAAAAAATAAATATCGTTACTGGTGGCACAACATAACTTATTCAAGACACTCGTGGCACCAACGCTTAGCGACTATGGCCATAGTTAGCATTAGGAAACAGTGGAAATGTCTCAATTGCTTTCTGATGATTCCTGGATACTGTTCCGAACCCGTGTCCACTTTCTAAATGCATAATTGAGTCCGTAGGAACGAACTACAACGCTAGTGGTCGCCAGTAACACAGTAGTTAGCGTTCCTTAGAGACAGTATACACTCTTTCCAATCTCAATATGTACGTGTAGACCAAATGAGGCTTAAATTCAAGGGAGCAGTATTGAGAGACTTATAGCAAATAAATTAATAAGAGACGGTAACGCTTCCCCATGGTACAGTAAACAGGTCAGAACACTGTTGCAGAAGCAACGAAGAAAGCATGCGAAATTTTAAAAAAAGACGCAAAACCCTAAAGATTGGTGAAGTTCGACAGAAACTCGAAATGTGCTGCGATCTTCAATGCGAGATGCTTGTAATACCACCCACAACGAAACTCTATCTCAAAGAAAATCCAAAAACATTCTGGTTGTATGTAAAGTACACCAGCAGAAAGTTACAATCAATACCTCCCCTGCGCAATCACAATGGTGATGTCACTGGTGACAGTGCCACTAAAACAGAGTAACTGAATACGGTTTTCCTAAATTCCTTCACCATATGCATATTCCAGAATTCGAACCGAGAAAATGCCAACATGAAGTAGATACCCTCGGTTAGCTTAGATCGCTTAATAAAAGCAAGGCATCCGGCCCTGGTTGTGTACCAGTCAGGTTCCTCTCACTGTACGCTGATACAACAACTCCACATTATTTAGGAGTCATATACAACCGATCGCTCGTAAAATAATCCGTACCTAAAGACTGGAAAGCTGCAAAAAAAAAAAAAAAAAAATGGCTCTGAGCACTATGGGACTTAACTGCTGAGGTCATCAGTCCCCTAGAACTTAGAACTACTTAAACCTAACTAACCTAAGGACATCACACACATCCATGCTCGAGACAGGATTCGAACCTGCGACCGTAGCAGTCACGCGGTTCCGGACTGAAGCGCCTAGAACCCCTCGGCCACCACGGCCGGCGAAAGCTGCACAAGTCAAACCAATACCCAACGAAAGAAATACGAATAATCCGCTGAATTACAGACCCAGGATTTTGGAACATACGCTGTATTCGCACATTTTCAATTACTGTACGTCGAAGAAAACGATTTATTGACAAGCGGCCAACACGGATTCAGAAAATATCGTTTCTGTGAACCACCATTTGCTCTTTATCCTCACGAAGTAAGAGTGCTATTAACAGAGGACGTTAAACTGATTCCATATTTTTAGATTTATACAACGTACTGCGCAAGCGACTTCTAATTAAACTGAGTGCCTATGGAGTATCGTCTCAGTTAGGTGACTGGTTTCGTGATTACCTGTCAGTAAGGTCACAGTTCGTTGTAATGGATGGAAATTTATCGAGTAGGACAGAACTAATATCTGACGTTCCCCAAGGAAGTGTTACAGACCCTCTGTTGTCCCTGATCTAGATAAACAAATTTGGACACAATCTGAGTCAATCTCTTAGATTATTTGAAGATGATGCTGTCATCCACCATCTTATACAGTCATCAGATGACCAAAACAAATTAGAGAACGATTTAGACAAGATATCTGTATTGTGCGAAAAGTGCCAAATGACTTTAAATAATGAAAAGTGTGAACTCATCCATACGAGTACCAAAAGCAATCGCCTAAAGTTCGGTTACACGATAAATAACACAAATCTAAAGGCGGTAAATTCAATTAAATACGTAGGGATTACAATTGTAAATAACTTAATTTGCAACGGTCAAATAGGTAATATTGTGGGTAAGGCAAACCAAAGACTACGATTTATTGACAGAATGCTGAGATAATACAATGAAGCGCCAAAGAAACTGGTGTCGGCACGCGTATTCAAATACAACGATATCTAAACAGGCAGAATACTGCGCTGTGGTAGGCAACGCCTCTGCAAGACAAGTGTCTGGCGCAGTTGTTATGTCGGTTACTGCTGCTACGATGGCAGGTTACCAAGATTTAAGTGAGTCTGAACATGGTGCTGTAGTCGGCGCACGAGCGATGGGACACAGCATTTCCGAGGTAGCGATAAAGTGTGGATTTTCCCATACGATCACTTCACAAATTTACCGTGAATATCAGGAATCCGCTAAAACATCAAATCTCCGACATCAATGCAGCCGAAAAAAGGTCCTGCAAGAACGGGACCAACGACGACTGAAGAGAATCGTTCAACGTGAGAGAAGTGCCACTCTTCCGCAAACTGCTGCAGATTTCAGTGCTGGGCCATCAACAACTGTCAGCGTGCGAACCATTCAACGGAAAATCATCAATATGGGCTTTCAGAGCGAAAGGGTCACTCGTACACCCTTGATGAATGCACGACACAAGACTTTACGCCTCGATTGGGCCCGTCAACACGACATTGGACTGTTGATGACTGGGAACGTGTTGCCTGGACGGACGAGTCTCATTTCAAATTGTATCGAACGGATGGATGTGCACGGGTGTGAAGACAACCTCATGAATCCATGGACCCTGCATGTCACCAGGGGGCTGTTCAAGCTGGTGGATGTTCTGTAATGGTGTGGGGCATTTGGAGTTGGAATGATACGGGATCCCTGATACGTCTAGATACGACTCTGACAGGTTGCACGTACATAAGCATCCTGTCTGCTTACCTGCATCCATTCATGCCTGTTGTGGATTCCGACGGATTTGGGAAACTTCAGCAGGACAATGTGGCATCCCACAGGTCCAGACGTGCTACAGAGTTGTTCCAGCAATACTCTGGGATTAGACACTTCCGCTGGCCACTAAACTCCACAGACATGAATATCATTGAGCGTATCTGGGATGCCTTGCAACGTGCTGTTCAGAAGAGACTTCTAACAGATTTGTAGACAGCCCCGCAGGATTCACAATGTCAGTTCCCAACCCCTCGTACTCTTACAGATTGATGAACAGTCCTGCAGGATTTATTGCCTCAGTTTCCTCCAGCACTACTTCAGACATTAGTCGAGTCCATGCCACGTCGTGTTGCGGCACTACTGCGTGCTCGCGGGGGCGCTACACGATTTTAGGGAGGTGTACCAGTTTCTTTGGCTCTTCAGAGTATAAGAGGTCTTCTAAAATGCTGCCTACGCTATGCTTGTACGTCCTCTTCTGGAGTGCTGCTGTGCGGTGTGGGATCCGCATCAGATTTGATCGACGGCGGACATCGAAAAGTTCATTATGTACTACGGTGATTCAGGGAAGAGAGTGCACCGAAATGATATTTGAAGAGGGGTGTCTATCATTAGAACAAAGGTGTTTTTCGTTGCAACAGGTTGATCTCATAAAATTTCAATAACCATCTTTCTCCTCAGTGTGTGCAAGCATTTTGTTGACATCCCCAGGTCATCACAATAAAACAAGACAAACCAGAGGTCGCACAGAAAAATTTACGTGTTCGTTTTTTCCGCCCGGTTTCAAGAGGGGAACGGTAGAGAAATAGCTTGAAGATGGTTCGATGAATCGTCTGCTAGGCACTTAATTTTGGACTGCAGAGTAATCATGGACACAGAGACGTAAACGGAGACGTAGTATTGGGTCCCAGCAGTGTCCTAGATGGATGGATCATTTGCGGGAGGGGACCAAACAGTGAAGTAATCGGTAACATCGGTTTAGGGAAGGATGGGGAAGGAAGTTAGCAGCGCCCTTTCAAAGGAATCATCCCGGCATTCGCCTGAAACGATTTAGGGAAATCACGAAAAACCTACACTACTGGCCATTAAAATTGCTAGACCACGAAGATGACGTGCTACAGAAGCGAAATTTAACCGACAGGACGAAGATGCTGTGATATGCAAATGATTAGCTTTTCAGAGCATTCACACAAGGTTGGCGCCGGTGACGACACCCACACCGTGCTGACATGAGGAAAGTTTCCAACCGATTTCTCATACACAAAAGCAGTTGACCGGCGTTGTCCTGGTGAAACGTTGTTGGGATGCCTCGTGTAAGGAGGAGAAATGCGTACCACCACGTTTCCGACTTTGATAAAGGTCGGATTGTAGCCTATCGCGTTTGCGCTTTATCGTGTCGCAACATTGCTGCTTGTGTTGGTCGAGATCCAATGACTGTTAGAAGAATATGGAATCGGTGGGTTCAGAAGGGTAATACGGAACGCCGTGCTGGATCCCAACGGCCTCGTATCACTAGCTGTCGAAATGACAGGCATCTTATCCGCATGGCTGTAAAACAGATCGTGCAGCCACGTCTCGATCCCTGAGTCAACAGATGGGAACGTTTGCAAGACAACAACCATCTGCACGAACAGTTCGATGACGTTTGCAGCAGCATGGACTATCAGGTCGGAGACCATTACTGCGGTTACCCTTGACGCTGCATCACAGACAGGAGCGCCTGTCATGTAATATTTTGTCTAATGTACTATCTTGTATAGACACCTCTTATTAACCTGACACGTTCCACATCATTACGAAGTGTCGTATTCTTGATCTATGGAACAAGTACTAATGTAATCTAATCTGGGTGCACGAATGGCAAAACGTCATTTTTGCGGATGAATCCAGATTCTGTTTACAGCATCATGATGGTCGCATCCGTGTTTGGCGACATCGCGGTGAACGCACATTGAAAGCGTATCACCCGGCGTGATGATATGGGTGCCATTGGTTACACGTCTCGGTCACCTCTTGTTCGCATTAACGGCACTTTGAACAGTGGACGTTACATTTCAGATGTGTTTCGACCCGTGGCTCTACCCTTCATTCGATCCCTGCGAAGGCCTACATTTCAGCAGGATAATGTACGACCGCATGTTGCAGGTACTGTACGGGCCTTTCTGGATACAGGAAATGTTCGACTGCTGCCCTGGCCAACACATTCTCCAGATCTCTCACCAACTGAAAACGTCTGGACAATGGTGCCGAGCAACTGGCTCGTCACAATACGCCAGTCACTACTCTTGATGAACTGTGGTATCGTGTTGAAGCTGCATGGGCAGCTGTACCTGTATACGCCATCCAAGCTCTGTTTGACTCAATGCCCAGGCGTATCAAGGCCGTTATTACTACCAGAGGTGGTTGTTCTGGGAACTGATTTCTGAGGATCTATGCACCCAAATCGCGTGGAAATGAAATCACATGTCAGTTGTAGTATAATATATTTGTCGAATGAATACCCGTTTATCATCTGCATTTCATCTTGGTGTAGCAATTTTAATGGCCAGTAGTGTAAATCAGGACGGCCGGGCGCGGTTTTTTAACAGTCGTCCTCCCGAATGCGAGTCCAGTGTGCTAACCGCTGCACCACCTCACTCGGTAGTGCGCCTAACTAGCCTGAAGATGTCCCCATAGCGACTGTGCAGCTCCGCGAGGCGGTCCCACAGTACGGGCAGCTTGTAGAAGATGAGCGCGTTTCCCAGCAGCGGCAGTGTCGGGGGTCCTGGGATCGACGTTCGACGGCGGGTTGCCCACAGCCACGCCGCGACTGCCAGCAGCCCGGCAGACAGCGAGACCAGTACCAAACAGGCGGCGAACGCCACACTCATCATTCAGCGGGGTAAGAAAGAAGTGGGCCACCCGTCCCTCCTCTATTTATACGCCGACGATGCGCTCCCCCCCCCCCCCCCTCCCTCCTACCCACATTGATATCTCATTCCAGAACATCTCCAGCAACTAATTGCATACAAGTGCAGAACAGGTTGTAACGGAGTTGCGTAATTTTCAGCACAATGTTGAAGGTCGCCTTCTCTCGACCGTGAGAACAGATCGCACAGATATAGGAGTTCCAGCAAGTTGAACTGAGCGAATGCGCAACCAGACGCGACAAGCCACTTCTTTCGTGGATGAGTTACATTTCATTAAAATCCTTCCAAACGAATCTGAGCGTGGCATCTGCTTTTCCTACAGTTTTAAGTCGTTGTGCATAGCTATTCGTAGGCTTCTCTTTGTCTCACGATCGTGTAATCGAACAGTAGTGGATTTGTTCGCCTATAGTAGATGTAATACGTTATATATCTTCACGTTCAGGGTGAAATGCCAGTGTCTGCACCATTCGTCGATCCTCTGGACGGCTTCTAGCAATCCGCTACGGTCCTAAGCTCTTCGTGCAGACAACCGTATTATTCCAGAATGAGATTTTCACTCTGCAGCGGAGTGTGCGCTGATATGAAACTTCCTGGCAGATTAAAACTGTGTGCCCGACCGAGACTCGAACTCGGGACCTTTGCCTTTCGCGGGCAAGTGCTCTACCATCTGAGCTACCGAAGCACGACTCACGCCCGGACCTAACAGCTTTATTTCTGCCAGTATCTCGCCTCCTACCTTCCAAACTTTACAGAAGCTCTCCTGCGAACATTGCAGAACTAGCACTCCTGAAAGAAAGGATACTGCGGAGACATGGTAGCTCACATGGTAGAGCACTTGCCCGCGAAAGGCAAAGGTCCCGAGTTCGAGTCTCGGTCGGACACACAGTTTTAATCTGCCAGGAAGTTTCATATCAGCGCACACACCGCTGCAGAGTGAAAATACCATTCTGGAAACATCCCCCAGGCTGTGGCTAACCATGTCTCCGCAGTATCCTTTCTTTCAGGAGTGCTAGTTCTGCAAGGTTCGCAGGAAAGCTTCTGTAAAGTTTGAAAGGTAGGAGTCGAGGTACTCGCAGAAGTAAAGCTGTGAGGACGGGGCGTGAGTCGTGCTTGGGTAGTTCAGATGGTAGAGCACTTGCCCGCTAAAGGCAAAAGTCTCGAATTCGAGTCTCGGTCGGGCACACAGTTATAATCTGCCAGGAAGTTTCATATCAGCGCACACTTCGCTGCAGAGTGAAAATCTCATTCTGGAAACATCCCCCAGGCTGTGGCTAAGCCATGTCTCCGCAGTATCCTTTCTTTCAGGGGTGCTCGTTTTGCAAAGTTCGCAGAAGAGCTTCTGTAAAGTTTGGGAGGTACGAGACGAGATTTGACTGGCAGAAGTAAAGCTGTGAGGACCGGGCGTGAGTCGTGCTTCGGTAGCTCAGATGGTAGAGCACTTGCCCGCGAAAGGCAAAGGTCCCGAGTTCTAGTCTCGGTCGGGCACACAGTTTTAATCTGCCAGGAAGTTTCAACCGTATTATTAGCAAACTCTCTCATGGAGCTTCTGACATTATCCACTAGAAAATACAATGAAGCGCCAAAGCAACTGGTATAGCCATGACTATTCAAATACAGAGATATTTAAACAGGCAGAATACGACGCTGCGGTCGGTAACGCCTATGTAAGGCAACAAGTGTCTGGCGCAGTTGTTAGATCAGTTACTACTGCTACGGTGGCAGGTTGTCAAGATTTATGTAACTCTGAACGCGATGTTATAGTCAGCGAACGAGTGATGGAGCACAGCATCTCCGAGAATGTGATGAAGTGGAGATATACTCGTGCGACCATTTCACGAGTGTATCAGGAAATCGGTAAAATATCAAATCTCCGACATCGCTTCGGCCGGAAAAAGATCCTGCAAGAACGGGACCGACGACGACTGAAGAGAATCGTACAACGTGACAGAAGTGCAATCCTTCCGCAAATTGCAATAGATTACGGTGCTGAGACAACAACCAGTGTTAGCGTGCGAACCATTCAACGAAACTTCATCGATAAGGGATTACGGAGCCGAAAGCCCACTCTGGTACCTTTGATGAGTGCACGACACAAAGATTTGTGCCTCGCCTGGGCCCGTCAACACGGACGTTGGACTGTTGATGACTGGAAACATGTTGCCTGGTCGGACGAGTCTCGTTTCAAATTGTATCGAGCAGATGGACGTGTATGGGTGTGGAGACAACTTCATGAATCCATGCCACCTGCAAGTCAGCAGGGGACTGTTCAAGCTGGTGAAGGCGCTGTAATGGGGTGTGGCGTGTGCAGTTGGAGCGAAATGGTATCCCTGATACGTCGAAATACGACTCTGACAGGTGACACGTACCCTGTCTGATCCCCTGCATACATACATGTCCATTGTGCATTCCGACGAATTTGAGGAATTCCAGCAGGACAATGCGACCCACCACACGTCCAGGATTGCCACAGAGGGGCTCCAGGAACATTCTTCTGAATGTAATCACTTCCACTGGCCGCCATACTCCCCAGACATGTACAGTCGTGCTGAGAAGTATCCGAACGACCTGAATTGCATTTCCGCCTGATTCGCACGCAACCGGCATAACGCAGCTGTCTAGCAGGTCCTCTAATCGCTCCTCGGTACAGTCGTTTGACTATTGAAAATGGTTACAACACGGCACCACTAGAAAACACTCCTCTGTAACGCAATGACCAAGATGTAAAGTAATACCACGATACTACAAATATCAGGGAACACCTTATCACAGATAAGACTGTCCTTAAGGCTTGTAAGCTCACATTTATTACAATAAATGACATACCTGAAATGTTACCACTCTCATTATTACGTCAGATAGGTAATGCACGAAGTAAGTTCGTCGTATTCATGATTACCTCTTCAAAGTAACATACCGTATTTATTATTTAACACAAAATGACATTAAAAATTTAAGTTATTCACGAGCAGCTAGTTTAGAATACGTGTGAACTTCAAAGGACACGACGAACCGTCTCGTTCTGCATATGGATTCAAACCCAGGTCATACAGGCTAAGCAAATATTTCGTGACTGGAGGAAACTAACAGTCATTCCTGACTAGGCACACAGAGAGTGATATACCTAAATTTTAGACAGTATCAGTTAGTAAATATCATCTTTAATTTACATAATGTAAACATTTTTAACAGATGCGAATTCCTACCCAGCATCTATTGTCCCTGTTAACGAAATACGAGAGATGTTAAATATTGCTTCTTCACAAGTAACTACTTGAAATGCCGTGAGGTAAAGCTTTGTGTTGGACAGGGGTTCGAACCCAGAACCTAATCGGATTGTCGTCGAAGCACAATCAACTGCGACATATGGGATTCTTTCGGCAGTAGCTAGAAGTTTTAACTGAAATGACGAGACGAAACATTAATTTTTTCCTTCCCAGAACTCCAACCCGGCACCTATCACTGTTGTATTCTAGAGAAAACGAACGTTAAATATAGGTCTGTTGCACCAGCAGCGACATGGGAGCATGTTTGAACTAGAAATAATATGACGAAGAGTTCAGTGCTGACTGAGAATCGAACCCCACACATACCGTTGTTGACTACACACAAACAGACATCAGCTACTGAATTTTTGTCCACCAGCAGCTCGGAATAACATTCTTGAACTTAACAGTGATCTCGCAAAGCCGGCCGCGGTGGCCGTGCGGTTCTAGGCGCTTCAGTCCGGAACCGCGAGACTGCTACGGTCGCAGGTTCGAATCCTGCCTCGGGCATGGATGTGTGTGATGTCCTTAGGTTAGTTAGGTTTAAGTAGTTCTAAGTTCTAGGGGACTGATGACCTGAGATGTTAAGTCCCATAGTGCTCAGAGCCACTTGAACCACTTGATCTCGCAAATAGTTCAGAGCCAAATTTATCGACATACAGAAGCTCAAATAAAAGATGGAATAAGTGTCCTGTGACCCTACATAGCGTTTGTTTCATCACTAGAAATAAATAACTAGTATAAAATGGTTCAAATGGCTCTGAGCACTATGGGACTTAACTTCTGAGGTCATCAGTCCCCTAGAACTCAGAACCACTTAAACCTAACTAACCTAAGGACAACAAACTCATCCATGCCCGAGGCAGGATTCAAACCTGCGACCGTAGCGGTCGCTCGGTTCCAGACTGAAGCGCCTAGAACCGCTCGGCCACACCGGCCAGCCGAATAACTAGTATACGAAAGGTTACTGGTGATAGAGTTTCTACATGTCGCCACTCCTGATTTTATTGTGGTTCGACCTACCGTCTACTTGGTAGAGAAGGAATATCATGTTTAATGTGAATTTCAGACCACAATGCCATTATACCTTCTTCACTTGGCGTAGCCAGAAGAGGATAGAATCTGTCTCTCCCTATCAAAAATCATCAGCAGAAATTGGAATCTAACCCAGACCATAAGTATCTGAATCTATCATCAATCCAACAGACCACCAAAGCACCTTCTCTCTGACTCATTATTCTATCATAACGCCGTTGCGCCACACTGGATGAGAATTCTGACAGACAGACTCCCTGTAGTGGTATGCAGTATGTTCAGTACATTCATTTACTTAGTTGACTGAATCGCCATGAACTAGCTGCCTCGGCCACCCAGTGCATACATTCGACTCTATTTTGTAATCACCGAAATAAAATCACGTAATTGCAACCTACACGTAACTGCCAACAGTGTAGGATGCAGAAATGTAATAGGAAGTGTTCCTTTCTACTTGAGTAACTCTATTGCACTATCTGTTTGTTGAACACGCCGTGCAGTGCAAAAGAAAAGCTGTTAACTGTCTGTCTCTCAGAAGTCTAGATCCGGCATTATCTCACAGCACTGTAGAATGCAGAAGTTCTGGAGGAATTGTTATTGACTTCTGAAGCTGCTGTAGCTACGTGTCAGCTAATGGCATTACGGTAAGTGTCACGCACTGCAGATAAGACGCTGAGCGTTCGAGAACATTCACTGCTACATTTTTTAAAACGCAATTCTGCTGTCTGCTGAAGTTATCAATCTAATGGAACTTTGAGCATAATTCCCTTCACTTCTCACCCCAAAATAGTCGCATATGGAAAAGGGTCTAACTTCTGCGACATTTTGTTCTTTTCAGGTTTAATAGACCGCCAGGAAGAAGATGCATCTCGAAACTTTTGTATTATGTATGGGGAGAGCGCATCATGCCAAAATACGTCAGAAAAGTATTTTCTACATTAGCTGTCGTGTGGTAGTGGCATTTTATTCTTCTTCAAACCTTGTTTGACAGCTTTAACTCAGAACAAGTTTTCTACATGCATGTAATCAATAAAATGCATGTGTATTGTCAGACTGTTGTAGATAACATCAGAGAATTCGCATATATCGTTGATGATTTATTTCTCTCTCATGTTTACTATTTTTTTAACAACACATAAAGAAACATCCAGAAAATAGTGCACTGTATTATAAGAAATGAAATAAAAATACCCAAGATAACCTTACGACGAAAGTCTGTTTTAATAAAACTGATTATCTGTACACAAGGGTGCCTTCATCGGCACGAATTAGTAAAGTACTACTCACTTAGATTTCGATTGGGTCTGTGTTCAATTTGTATGCTGTGTCATACTCAAGAGGTATGCAAATGTGGCATTTCATAAACAAAGTTATGTATTCCTAGAAACCCAACATTTGCTTGTCAGCAGCGGAAAGAGTCGCTACCTGTTGTGCAGCATTGTAAGTTTTTCGCCATTGCATTATGAGCCGAAAGTATTTTCATGCGATTTCCTTATCGATGTTCGATGTGACTGCTTGTAGCTCTTCCACAGAAGGGATAAAAACGTTATAGTCAGCGAGACTGGAACCACGAACCATAACAGACGCTTTTTCAGAGGTCACCATGTTACCACAGACCTAGAGAAGAGGTATGTGTCTTGGCTTTCTCCTACGATACCAATACTGGTTAGAATGCGTAAACCACTATTTAAGGGACGAGATTAGTTGCGATTTCCACGTGCAACGACTTTCCTGGGCTGAAAACCGTAAATTTACAATCTTTTGTTACACCTCAAGCGATAATAACTCAGATTATTCACTGGAAATGACAGGAAAAATCAAGTGAATTTTGAGGCTTCATTCCGTGCACATCTGGACGTAGCTCATCGATCACAGAGTTCCCAAACATATCTTGCCTTGTTGCTAAATCTCAGTTACAGTACCAGCAGGAAGAAGACGAACCAATGTGTTCCTACAGCGGGCTGGGAAATGAACATAGCTGGTGTCTCAAAGACGCGGCTGCCACGGCCTGGAAGACGTAAAGCGTCTGATTCGCATTTCTGTAACTATGTTTAGGGGCTGGATGGTAGTTACTAATAATACTCAGAACTGACTGCAAACTAAGTGTCATAAATCAGTAACTCTAATAGTTGTTTTTATATTTCTTTCGTAAGTGTACTCAAAACTAAGCGGCTCATTCAAGGACGTTTTCATGCCTGGCTGATAGTCGAACACAACAAGGAAATTAAAATAAAAAAAGAATCTATGTGTGTGTGTTTGTATGTGTGAGAGAAGAGAGAGAGAGAGAGAGAGAAATGTAAAAAAAGAATGAGAGAGAGAGTAATAAATTGTTGTAAAGTAATTGAATCATGGTATGTAAAGAAATCTTTCATTAATATGACACGTTCCACATCATTACAAAATATTGTATTCATGATCTATGGAACAAGTATTAATCTAATCAGATTTAATCTATTCTGATGTAATCGTATTGCTGACTAGCCATGAAGAGTCATGAATTACCGAAATTTTCGCTAAAATCAGCAACAAAATCTAAACTTGAAAATAAAAGATGACAGTTTTTGCAATAAACCGGGACTCCTATCGAGCCCCATTCGTCCCTGTTAACTAACTACGAAAGATGTCTGATACACCTCCATTCAGAAGTAACAAAGTGTGCATGCATTTAAAGATGAAGCACATGATGTGAAGTTCTGTGATTGAGATGCAAACCACACACGTAATCGGATTGTTAACTAAGTTCAAAAATGGCTCTGAGCACTATGGGACTTAACATCTATGGTCATCAGTCCCCTAGAACTTAGAATTACTTAAACCTAACTAACCTACGGACATCACACAACACTCAGTCGTCACGAGGCAGAGAAAATCTCTGACCCCGCCGGGTATCGAACCCGGTAACCCGCGCGCGGGAAGCGAGAACGCTACCGCACGACCACGAGCTGCGGACGTTAACTAAGTAAAATCAAATGTTACGTATCGTTTTTTTTTGGTTTTTTTTTACCAGCTGCTAGGCGTTTGAGTCTAAAATTAGGATACAAATTTTTGTGCCTGAGCGACAATCGAACGGCACACTACCGTCCTAACATTAAAAATGCATGTTAATTTTCACTAGCACTTGATAGGGCTTGAAATCAAATTATGAATATTTTTGTACTGGATCAGGATTCGGACCCACATACTTACCTTTGGAGGAGACCTATAGAAGATTGCAGTCTTGGGAAAAGGAACGAAATGATTGAACTATACTGTTCCTAGAGATTCAGATCCTCGAAAGAGGAGATACGAATTCAAAACACAGTCCAGCACCAAATTTTTCAACGTCTCTAATTCAATCAAGTACAAATAAAATAATAACCATGTTCCTTTAAATAGCTGTCAGTTCAGCAAATAAAATAAAATTTTCTAATGTAAGTAAGTTTACTGGTGACAGTATTTCTGTTTACCATGACTTCCGCCTATGTCATTTCCGAACGTAAACCGGCTCTGCCCAGTTGGTAATGAAGGAACGTGATGTTTAATGGGGATTTTGGATTATAGCGTCTTTCTTTTAAGGTTACCAGAGGTAAAGTAAATCTGTTTGTGCCTCTTAAAAGTAAACGCCTGAACCCACGCATTGCACCTGTGATAGTTCTTTCCACCAGACCATTGTGGCCTCATTTCCCAGCCCCAGGAGTGTGCTGTAACGGATGATGTGCTTAGCTTACAAAATTAGTCATGGTGAAAATAATGGGAGTCTGTTAAATGGTTAAGTAGAAGCAAGCTTTTGACGCGGAGATTGTGCTATTCTCATGTCAACAGGATTTAAAGACTCCTCTAGGCATCACAGCCTCGATGTGAAGCCATTTTGAAATTTTCACTAATTCAGCAAATTTCTTAGTTCGAGAAAATCCACTGTGAAGTGTGAAGTTACCGGATAATTCGATTATTACCTTCTTTATTAGTATCATTTTCTTCATACCCCTGCTGGAACACATGTGCTTGAAGATCATTTAATGCCTTTTGGTCATTATAGAAGTGGTTGCCCAAGAACAGGTTCTTTCCCTGTCTACGGAATCCTTTTCATGTTAATATCGAACATCAGCAATTACTCGTAGATTATACTAAAACTAAAGTAATTGATGAAGACGTCACTTGATAACAAAAACGTGCTGTCTTTCTTCATTTACTTGTGCCTAGAAATGGCTGTCGAATACTGCCAAACTAAAAGCCAAGGGATCTTACTGCCTTCCGATATACGTCGCTGTCAGTTCTTCTATATGATTTGGTCGACGTGACCTGTTTCAAGTTGTGTATGACAGAGAATGTTTTAGAAAATCAATTGTTTTCCTTTGCAATAAACAGAAAGATCTTCATTCTAAGCTATATACAAGTTCAAAATTTTCGCAATATTAGTTCAAATTTAATATTCGCTTCTATAATGTAGGAAAGTATTTCACAATTGCAAAACTCGCATCCGACTCACTGACCTTACACTTAGTCGCTGACCATAAAGTCTAGCTGAGTGACACCAGTTTAAGTAACCTAATGTAGCGAAGACTGTTTGCTAGTGCTCTTTCCCGCCAGAAAATACGCAATTCACTCATTGGGCTCCATAAGTACACTGTAGCAGTAATTTCTGTGTGTATGCAATGCATACGGATTGTAGAATTTAGTGGTGCTCTCTCTTCCACTTCTGTATACAATATGCCTGACCTAAACGGGCCCTCTATCATTACAGGTCCTGGGCAGTGCAACATCATACTGACAAAAGTAATGTGCTTATACTGACAACCTCACTGTTCGTTTCGCCTGATTTTGTAATCATTTAAATAAAACAACATCACCTTCCAGTGGGAGACATTTCGTCCCCCTTCAGTGAAATTTGTCACTAAGCTTCTTGCCGTCCAACCAGCAAAATGCGGCAGAGTATGGCCGGTAAACGATTCACAAACCACGATTTAGTGCAGTTAAGACGATTTCTTTAAGCATTGTCGTAGCTGAAGGAATTTAGTTTCTTCTTAAATCGTCTTATGTAGCAACGTTCACAGATATCTCAAATAGGAAAAGCTCTTTATCCAGGTATGAAGGTTGTAAAACAAACTCTGCACAGTTTGTGTCAGATTGATCTTTTCGTCTGATGGCAGTGCGCAAGTATTTTGTCTAAGAGGTATCACAAGTAGTGTTCCTGTAGCTGTGGGAATCATTGGTTGAAAATGAGTTTAACACGAATGGGTACAGTACTGCTAAATATTCAAAATGATTATCAACTTAAGTCTGTGTTCATCCACAAACTGAGGCGTGTTTATAACATTTAAGCTAGATTGTGTATCCTTGTCTTCCTTGAGTGGGCATTGCAAGGCGTTTACACACACACACGTGTACAATACTATGAATACTTCGAACGCTATAGTTAACGTTGCTCTCATAAACTAATTTTTTTTTTTTAATTCTTCTCTGACTTCAGTGTGCACTATGTGTTGTAGATACAGTCTTAAACAAAAAATTTACCGCCGAGTCGTTCATGTAAGGTGGACAATACAGTCATGCTCCCCTCAGATTTCTGTGTCTGGCAATATGCTCGATCTGGGAACATTGTAGACTGCCGCACTTCCTGGAAGAAGTCTTAACTGCAGTCTGAGTACATCACTCTTGACTATGACCGTAGTCTTGTGGTAAAACGCGAAACTAGCTAATACGACATCTGGCAACTGAAAGCACACGTCGACAAAACTTTTATCGCCCCTTTCCTCTAGGTGCTGAAGCTATGAGTGTAATTCAAGCGAATCTACAATATATTTCGCTTTCTGTACATTGATAGTAACAGTTTGGTTCAACAATATTTTAGAGAGAGATTTCTTGGCCGACCATCTGCCTCTGAACACCGCATGCATCTGAGTTCTCTGGGACCCATTTGCTGCCTACCGGCAGGGGCTGAGGCACTGCGCTGCCTCGTCTTCTGCCGACAGCGTCTGCTCCACTCCTCAATCTCGACGGTGTAAAATGCTTTAATGTTGTTGAGTGGTGACCCATAAAATCTGTCTACGATTTGTGTTTCACACTCGATAGCAACAAAGGCACAAAACCGTTTTTATTTCATGAGTATTTTATTACACTAGTATGCAGTACATCAATGTGACACAGAATTAATTTCATTGTTTCTGATCTAGTGCCCTATAATTAAAGTGTCACATCCTGTTCTTCTTCCTATCGCAGGAGATTCTTCAAATATTTTATTTTTGTCATGGATTCATATGTGTTAGTCAAGGAACAGAGAGTAAATGCAATGTAATGTGTTTGGTTTCTTCCTTTGATTCCCTATGGTAAATGGATGCGAAACATTGTGTCAAACCTTTTAGAACCTGCTCTGCAGCTACTCAGGCAAATTGCTTGTTTTGAGGTCCATACATTAATTAATGGAGAAATTCAAAAGTGATATTTAAAATATTCATTTGGATTTAAGGCGACAAAATTGCCCATATTTGAAGCTACCCATCATTGATGGTTGATTCGAATTTCTTCACAGACGCTTGTATTGTGAAGCAGCTTGGCAGTCAGAAAGCCGAGCTCTATGACCATTAACCCAACTGGCGACCTGTGACATGCCACTGAGAAAGCCATGAAACCAGTTGTGTAAATTATTCAAAATTACTTATGACATGGTATGAGGTTTTATGGCATGTACTAATTATTTTCAAATTTTCATGTGCAGCATCACGACTGGGAGCAAAATAACCAGAACAAAAAATTATTATGGATAAAGTAACCAATTCAAAAGTGAAATCGGAATTTATGGAAAATTTTGGAAATACGCTGGTTGTTTCATCACAGCAAAGGTAGGGCCGCTACGCAACCGCTTGCTTAGATACGCTTTGCAGCGTCTCCTGCGTAGTAATTAGAGATCCCTTTCCTCAATTTCCCTTCCTAAAGGTATTTTAATGAATTTTTCATTACTTTTATGTAATGATTAGCGAGAGAAAAGTTTGAAGTTTTGTTTCATAACATTTCGTGTGTCATAAAAGTACCTATTTAACACTTGCCGACACGTAAATCGTATGCTTAAATTTCCAAAAATAATATATTTCAGTTTTCTATTTTTCAAAATTTTATATATATATTGATTGTACTATTGTCATATGTGATTTTTTATGTATTTTGCAGCGAATAAATTGTTTTTCCACGTTTAATTCACAAATCCAGTAAATTGTTTGCCAGTGGTGTCATGAACTTACATCTGGTATCCTTTGTTATATTCGCTTTCTTCCGCCATACGTATTTATCTCTTGACCGTGTGTTTAACATTAATTCTTGAACAGACTTCCTCTTCCGATGCAGGCCGCTTCTTGACCTGACATTGAGATAATGCGCGGAAGAAGCGAAAACTTTCGTGGTTTAGCACAAAAACGAATTTACAGACTTAGTATTTTCATAGGATTATTATTTAGACAACACACTGATTCACAAGAAAAACGTCTTCTCGCCACGAGAACTAAAGAGTCTCCCTAATGATTGACAAAAATGACTGGAGTTTTTATCATTTGTCCGCAGCTCGTGGTCGTGCGCTAGCGTTCTCGCTTCCCACGCCCGGGTTCCCGGGTTCGATTCCCGGCGGGGTCAGGGATTTTCTCTGCCTCGTGATGACTGGGTGTTGTGTGCTGTCCTTCGGTTAGTTAGGTTTAAGTAGTTCTAAGTTCTATGGGACTGATGACCATGGATGTTAAGTCCCATAGTGCTCAGAGCCATTTTTTTTTATCATTTGTAATTCGCCTTCCGGCGTAGCAAAATATACCTTTATCGACACTTACGGCGGACGCGCTAATGATTATTATCACTGGTTTTAAATTTTTGTCATAGCTTGTTGGGGCTTTTTCTTATGTACCTATTCACTAGGACCTTAAGGTTTTGCACGGGACGAGGTGTAGCAGCCACGTTACACGATAAATACCAGAACTGTTAATTTGTAGTGAGATCTTAAGAAAACGTACCGTTTTTGTTGTTTATGTTCGTATTGACGTAATGCCAGAACATTAACTTGCTCGCCTTTCTCTCGGGAAAGGACACATTTATAGGCTGAAAATTTATGTCACGTACCAAGTATCTTCGTTCAGTACCAAATAGAAGCTTCTAAATAAATGCAATCGATAAGTATGCCATTTTACAGGTTTATGTTTTGGCTATCGAAGACTCAATTATTGACCGGTTTAAGTGCCTTGCAATTGACCTAGGACCATACGTTTTGGCACGAGACGAGCTGTAGCCCCCACGATACACGAGAAAATGCGAGAAGCATTAAATTGAGGTAAAAACGTATGAGAATGTACCGTTTTTGTCATTTGTTTTCGTACTGACGTAATGCCAGTACGTCACATTGCTCGCCTTTCTCTCGAGAAAAGTTACATTTATCGGCTGGAAATTTATGTCACGTATTAAGGCACCCAGTCTCTTCGTTCTGTACAAAATAGAAGCTTCTAAGTAAATGCACTCGACAAGTACGCCATTTAAAATGTCATGTTTTGGTTATCGAAAATTCAATCATTGACCGGTTTAAATCCATTGCAGTTGACCTACGATCGTAAGGTTTTGCACGAGACGAGGCGTAGCAGCCACGTTACATGATAAATACTAGAACTATTAATTTGTAGTGAAAACTTAAGAACACTTACCGTATTTGTCGTTTATTTTTATATTGTCGTAATGCCAGAACATTACGTTGCTCGCCTTTCTCTGGGGAAAGTTAACATTTATCGGCTAGAAATTTATGTCACGTATTAAGGCACTCAGTCTCTTCGTTCTGTACAAAATAGAAGCTTCTAAGTAAATGCGTGCGCCGTTAACTCCCCACGTGTGCCATGGAGTAGATGCCAATCTCCCTGTGGCATCGGGACTCCTGGCAATGATCATCCTGCCAGGTGGCCATAGCTGAGTCTGGGTGGCGCCCGTGGTGCGTGCCCTCGGTCGGAGTTGGTGGTATCAGGGTGGATGACTGGCAGTGAAGCGTGGTACATCATCTCTTGCTGGTTGCCAGCCACCAGCAGTCTCTAAGCATTCGAGTGTTCAATTTAATGCAAGCATGTATGACCCCAAATCGTTCCCCTTCCTGGCCACACAATGGGAGGAACGAAAGTCTAAGGATGGCAGTGTAGCTTATTCACCCAGCTACCTTGTATGTACAAGAGTTGATGGGGAATCCTTTGTGTCCATGAAGCCTCAGTTCTTTTTAGAGTATTTGGAGGACAAGTTTGGGGAGGTGGAGGGCTTGTCCAAAATGTGCTCTGCATCAGTTTTGATAAAAACAGCATCATCTGCCCAGTCACGAAGGTTACTCACTTGTGAAAAGTTGGGGGATGTTTCAGTTAGCATCACGCTCCATAAGAGGTTAAATATGGTCCAGGGTATTATATTCCATAGGGACCTTCTTTTGCAGTCTGATGACGAGCTGCACGCCAATTTACGGTGGTGAGGCGTTCATTTCGTCTGGTGCGTTCATCGGGGTTCGAGAGATAATCAGGTTGCCACCAATGCCTTCATCTTGTTCTTCCAGGGTGATACATTACCTGAGAAGGTCAAGCTGATGGTCTACCGCTGTGACGTCAAGCCCTATATCCCTCCCCTGATCTGATGCTTTAAGAGCTGGAAGTTTGGCCATATGTCTTCCCATTCTATTTCCAACCTCACATGTCAAGATTGTGGACGCTCATTACATCCCAATACTCCATGTGCCCCGCCTCCCATCTGTGTCAACTGTGGAGAGTATCATTCACCTTGCTCCCCAGACTGCAGGATCTTACAGAAAGAATGGAAAATCATGGAATATAAGACCCTGGACCACCTGACCTACACTGAGGCTAAGCAGAAGTTTGAACTCATCCATCCTGTTTGCATGACTACCTCTTACACTGCCGCTACCACTGTTCTAGCGCCATCAGCTCCACCTCCAACAGTCACCTCTCACCTCTCAGAGGCGGAAGACTACACCTGCCCATTGATCGGGGGAGGGGGGGGGGGTACTACTCTCCCTGTTGCTCCTACGCCATCTACTTTGATAGCAACAGGCACTCCCCCCCCCCCCCCCCCCCTCCTCCACACACTCATTGGGGACATCTGTCCACAATTCAAAGCTGAGAAGCATCCAACTTCTTTGGCTCCTATCGCTTTTAAGGGATCCCTTGGGTTCCTCCCTTTCCAGGTTTCCACCATCGGTAAGGATGACGCCTGCCAGTGGCGTAAGTGCCCACCAGCAGCTGGTCATAGGGCTTCATGATCCTAAAGCAGGAAAAGTCAAAGAAGAAGACCTCAAAGACCAAGGAACTTGCGGTGGCACCCACCCCACTGCAACCTACAAGTTCTGCGTCTGAGGATGAGGTTGAGATTCTGGCATCTGCTGAGGACCTAGATCTCGCCGGTTCCTCACACACCAAGGAAGTCACTCTCACGTGTACTCAATCAGTGGCAGCTGGTGACCCTGAGGTGTAACCTGCCTCCTTGATCGCTTTATGCCTTTCCAGCCTAATAATGACATCATCCTCCAGTGGAACTGTGGCAGTTTTTTTCAGCACTTGGCTGAACTAAGACAGATTCTAATCTCAACACCTGCTCTCTGTATTGCCCTCCAAGAAATCTGGTTCCCAGCAATGCACACCCCTGCCCTTCATGGCCATCGTTTTTTTTTTATAAAAAATGGACTGAATGTAACAGGGCGTCAGGTGGAGTATGTCTGTCTGTCTTTACCTCTATATATTCTGAATCTGTGCCTCTTAATACAGCTCTAGAGGCTGTTGCTGTGAGGATAAGGACGACCATGGATACTACCATCTGTGCCTCTTAATGAAATGGTTGCTCTGATCTCCCAACTCCCCCACCATTCCTACTTGTGGGGGACTTCAACACCTTTAACACCTTGTGGGATTGTGTCGTGACTACTGGCCAGGGTAGAGATGTCGAGAATCTTCTCTCTCAGCTCGACCTATGCCTCTTAAATACAAGAGACCCCATACACTTCAGTGTGGTTCACAGCTCTTATCCGGCCATTGACCTATCGCTTTGCAGCCCAGGACTTTCACCATCTGTCCACTTCAGGATTCATTATGACTAGTGTGGTAGTGACCACTTGCCGATCTTCCTGTCACTGCCCTAGTGTCACACTTCTGGACATCTGCCGCAATGGGCCCTTAATAGGGTCGATTGGCTGGTTTTCACATCTGCTGTCACTGTTGACACTGCAGCAGATGGCACTACTAATGTGGTGGTCGAGCGGGTCACTGCGTCGATCGCATCGGCTGCAGAACGCATGGTTCCTCTTTCTTCCGAGTGCCCTCGGCATAAAACTGTGCCTTGGTGGTCACCGGACATTGTTGAGGCCATCAAAGAGTATAGGCGGACCCTCCAGTGACATAAGTGGCATCCATCGTTGGAGATGATCATTTTTTTTAAGCGGCCCCATGCCCGTGCCCACCACCTGATGCAAAGATGGAAGCAAGAGTGCTGGGAATGATATGTCTCCTCCATTGATTCTCATACCCCTACCACCCAGGTGTGGACTCGGATTCACTATCTTTATGATTACCCAACCCCACTAGGAGTGTGTGGAATTTCAGTAAATGGGGCAGTGTGCACCGACCCAGGTGAAATTGCCGAGCATTTTACTTGGAGTTCTGCACCTGCAAACTATCGGCCGGCTTTTTGGTCCTTGTAAGAGTGGGCAAAACGACAGCATTTGTCTTTTACATTGCGCCGCCTTGAGCTGTACAGTGCTCCTTTTAGTGAGTGGGAATGTCCGCCCCCAGTAGCGCGACAGACTGTCAATCCTAAGGGCCCGGGTTCGATTCCCAGCTGAGTCAGAGATTTTCTCCACTCAGGGACTGGGTGTTGTGTTGTCCTACTCATCATCATTTCATCCCCATCGACCCGCAAGTCGCTGAAGTGGCGTCAAATCGAAAGACTTGCACCAGGCGAGTGGTCTGCCCAATGGGAGACTCTCGTCACATGACATTCTTTTACTGAGTGGGAATTCCTTACCATTGCCCTGGCACAGCTACAAGCCCTGACCCAATTCACTCCCAATTACTCAAACATCTGTCTGTGGCCTCAATGCCTCAGATTCTGTCTATCTTGAATCGCATCTGATCGAGGGAGGGTTCCTGTCCCAGTGGCAAGACAGCATCATCATCCCAGTGTTGAAACCTGGGAATAACCCTGCAGTGTTGGACAGCTACCATCCCATTAGCCTCACCGATGTTCTCTGCAGATTACTTGCACAAATGGTGAACCAGAGGTTGTGTTGGCTCCTGGAGTCTTGGGGCCTTCTGGCTCCATCCTAGGGTTGTTTCCGCTGAGGCCGCTCAACGACAGATAATTTGGTGTGTGTTGAGTCTGCCATCCGAACATCTGGTAGCCACCTTTTTTTATTTACGGAGGGCCTAGAACACGACCTGGCGCCACCACATCCTTGCAACGCTGCATGAGGGCGGCCTCCATGGCTCACTCCTGATTTTTATACGGAACTTTCTCTCCCTCTGTGCTTTCCGTGTTCAAGCCGGAGGCTCCTTTAGCTCCTCCCACCACATCCTTGCGACAGGCCTCTGTGGCTCGCTCCCGATTTTTATACGGAACTTTCTCTCCCTCTGTACCTTCCGTGTTCAGGCCGGAGGCTCCTTTAGCTCCTCCCATATCCAAGAGAATTGGGTCCCGCAGGGCTCTGTATTGAGCGTTCCACTGTTTTTAGTCACTATCAATGGCCTCGCAGCATCTGTAGAGTTGTCAGTGTCGCCCTCCTTATATGCTCACGATTTCTGCCTGTACTTCAGTTCCTCAACCATTGGTGTTGCTGAACTCCGACTACAGGGACCCATTTGGACTGCGCAGTCATGGGCTCTCGCCCATGGGTCTCAAGTCTCTGCTGACAAGACCTGTGTTTTGCACTTCTGTCAGCGACGGACAGACCATCGTGACCCTGCACTTTTTCTTGCTGGCTATCCACTATGGGTAGTCAAAACATATTGCTTTTTGGGACTGATTTTCGACGCCCGGCTAACATGGCTCCCTCACACTCGTCAGCTTAAGTGAAAGTACTGGCAGCATCTTAATGCCACCCACTGCCTGAGCAACATCACTTGGGGGGCAGATCGCTCTACGTTGCTGTGGCTCTACAAAGCCCTAGTTCACTCATGACTTGACCGTGGTTCGTCAGTGCCCTCAGCATTGAAGTTGCTTGATCCTGTGCACCACTGCAGGTTTCGTCAAGTGACGGGCGTTTTTCGATAGAGTCCAGTGGCCAGTCTACTAGTGGAGGCTGGAGTCCCTCCATTACACACCAGGCGCCTCCAACTGCTCACCAACTATGCAGCGCATGTCCATAGTTCGCCTCAGCATCCGAATTACCATCTTTTATTCCCAAACATGGTGGTTCCTCTCCTTGAATGGCGACCTCAGTCAGGGATAACAATCCCTGTACGTGTCCACTCCCTGTTGTTGGAACTTGAGTCCTTTCCTTTACAGCATCTCGTGTGGGCCCATCAGCATTTGCCCCTGTGGTGTATGCCTCAGCCGAAACTAAGACTGGACCTATCGCATTTCCATAAGGACTTGGTTCCTCCTGAGGCACTCTGCAGTCACTTCCTATCGATCCCTGATGCGTCCCAGGATTCTGAAGTCATCTATACCAGCGATTCTCTGGTTGATGGTCACATATTCTTTGCCTATGCTCACTCGGCACATATCGAACAGCGCTCCTTGCCGGATGGTTACAGTGTCTTCACTGCCGAACTGGTGCCCATCTCTCGTGCCCTTGAGTGTATTTGTTCCTGCCCCAGTATGCCCTACCTGGTCTGCAGTGATTCGTTGAGTGGTTTACAGGCCATTGATCAGTACTACCTGCGCCATCATATGGCAGCAACTGTCCAGGAGTCGGTTTATACCCTCTAATGGTCTGGTCGTTCAGTGGTCTTTGTATGGACCCCAGGGCATGTCGGAAATCCAGGAAATGAGCTCGTTGACAGCCTGACCAAACAGGCCACTCGTAAGCCGCTTCTGGATATTGGTATACCCAAACCTGACCTCCGATTGGAGTTATGCCGCAAAGTTTTCGGGATTTGGGATGCTGAATGGCGCAATTTAGTTACGCCCAATAAACTCTGCTCCATCAAGGAGAGCACACATGAGTGTGAGACTTCTCTGCGGGCTATCTTCTACGATGTGAGGCCCCAACATGCTGTCGCTGCGATTCCCATCTGACAGTGGTACACATTTTGTTGGACTGTCCACATCTAGCCGTTCTGCGACGGAGTTTTAATCTTCCTGACGCACTTCCTTCGATCTTAGGAGGTGATACCTCCATGGCTAACTTGGCTATACATTTTGTACATGACGCTGGTTTTTATTCCTTGGTTTAAGTTTTAGCTCCTGTCCCTTGCCTCCCTATGCTTTCTACCCTAGTACTTTTAGGTTAGAGATTTTAATGTGTTGCAGAGTGGCTGGCTCATCCTTTTTTATCCTCGTGATCGGCGATCCCAGGGCATCTGCTCTCCTGTTGTAAGCTCATCTGCCTGTTTCTTGCATGTCTGTGATTTCTTGTCTTCTGTTGTCCCAAGTGTGTTCAGCTTTGTGCTTATTTTTTCGCGCATCTAGAATTCCTGTGGTGTGTATGGTACATTTTCCGTTTTATCCCATGGACTTGGTTCTATGGAACAAGGGACCAATGACCACGCAGTTTGGTCCCTTTAAAAATCAAACCAACCAAAACCAATCACATTACTCGCCTTTCTCTCGGGAAAGGCTACATTTATCGGCTGGAAATTTATGTCACGTACTAAGGTACCCAGTCTCTTCGTTCAGTATAAAATAGAAGCTTCCACGTAAGTGCAATCGATAAGTACGCCATTTTACAGGTCATGTTTTGGTTATCGAAAACGGAATTATTGACCTGTTTAAGTGCCTTGCAGTTGACCTAGAACCATAAGATTTGGCAAGAGACGAGGCATAGAAGCCACATTACACGAGAAAACGCGAGAAGCATTAATTTGTAGTAAAAACGTGAGAAAATGTACCCTTTTTGTCATTTACTTTTGTACTGACGTACTGCCACATCACATTGCTTGCCTTTCTCTCGGGAAAGGTTACATTTATCGGCCGGAAATTTATGTCACGTATTAAGGTACCCAGTCTCTTCATTCTGTACAAAATAGAAGCTTGTATGTCAGTGCAACAGACAAGTACGACATTTTACAGGTCATGTTTTTTTTTTTTTTTTTTTTTTCGAAAACTAAATTCTTGACCGGTTTAAGTGCCTTGCAGTTGACCTAGGACCATAAGTTATTTAATGAGGAGAGGCGTAGCAGTCACGTTACACGAGAAAATGCGAGAAGCATTAATTTGTAATAAAAACTTACCGTTTTTGTCATTTGTTTTTATACTGACGTAATGCCAGTACATCAGATTGCTATCCCCAATTCTTACCCCAGAACGCAGTATAAAACAATCAAAGAAAACTCCAGGTAGGAATATCAACACTGTGGAGAAGGTAGATTGCTACTTACAAGGATAAAGAATTCCCACGGTTTTCTGGGATTTCCCTGTTGAAAATACAAATTTATTCTGAGAAGAAATATTTTACTCATAATGACACGTCTGGCAACATCTGACATTTGTTTATAGCACCACAAACACTTTTTCCAATAGAGGCCGGACATGTAGTTTCATCATTTTGCATGCTCCTGTGCACCACAGATGGAACAGTATTTGCAGAGGGCACTGACTCAATAGAGGAAGGTCCTGTGACGGCCGCCAATGCATATGCGTCAGTTTTGCTACAAAGTCAACACCGTGAACTAGAAGTCTCCAATGGTGGACGCCTGAAGATGGCTGTACAGTTGCCAGCCAAAATACTGTGGCAAGAAGTCAACATGATTCAGCTGCAATCCTGAAACCTCATAGAATATGGTATAAAAATGGATCCACAAAATTACAGACCCATATTCTTGACAGCAGTATGCTACAGTATTATTGGACATATGAACATATTCTTGGTTCGAATACAATAAATTTCATTGAGATAAAAAAGCTTCTGTTCACAAATCTACACGGATTTAGAAAGCATCACTTGTGTGAAACTCATCTTGCTCTTTTTTTGCATGATATTCTCTGAACCATGGCTGACAGGCAACAGGCAGATTACATATTCCTAGACTTCCAGAAAGCATTTGTTGTGGTGCCCACTGCAGACTGTTGACAACGGACTGAGAATCAAGAATTTTATTCACCATAGATCATTTTACAATGATATTGGCTTCGTCATACAGAATAATAAAATAAACTTCTGTCAAGACATTATAGAATACATTTGAAGCATGGCAGTGTACCAAATTACAAAGGATAGCTTTTAAAAGTTAACGCAACAAGCTATCTTATAATCTAATATAATATGGTATTTTATTGTTTATAGTATAAACTTTGTAATTACACATGATTAACCACAGCACAAAATAATATGTTTAACTACAGACAACTTTTAAATGCTTATATTCTCCTCAGGCATCTCAAAGAATTCTTTAATGTCACAGAATGGATGATCTGACAGCCAGCTGTACCACTTAATTTTAAAAGAATTTGTATCCATAGACTGAACATGAACTGGCAGTTTATTGAACATTTCGAGTGGGTTAACTCTGTGGGAATTTCCTGTTCTCGCTAATCTGTGGTGTGGTATGTCTAAATTACCGTTAGCCCTGATGTTGTGTTTGTGTATTTCCCTTCTGGCAATAAATTCTGAAATATTATTTTTAATATAGAGTACAGACACGTAGATGTATAGATTTATAATGGTAAGTATTCTGAGTCTGGAAAAAAGAGGACGACAGTGCTCCCTATGACCTCTTTTACATATTATACGTATGACTTTTTTTTGTAATTTCAATATGTTTTTGATGTGAGGGGAGTGCCCCCATATAATCAGACCATATGAAATATGTGACTGGAATAGCCCAAAGTATGTCACCCTGAGGTACTCCAAGCTCACTGCCTTCCTTAGTTTCAAGAGAAGGTATGCCACCCGAGAGAATATGGGATAGGTTCCCAGATATATGAATGGCTTGTAGACTTCTTAAGTGATACAACGCAGTACATTGTCCTCAGTGACAAGTGTTCAGATGAGACAAGAGTATTGTCAGGAGCCCACCAGAGAAATTTGAAAGGACCACTCTTATTCTCTGTATACATTAATGATCTGACGAATAGGATGAGCGCTTTCCGCATTGGCATCTCTCTTTGCCCTATGGACGTATACAATGTTCTTCCCTCTTGACCTGTAAAAGAAACTTGTACAAACCCTTATACTTCCAATTATTGATTACAACAATGTTATCCTGGAAGGTCTTTCTCAGGAAAGCTCATAGCACTTGGAACTTGTTACGAACACCCATGTCTAATGTGTCTGTGACACTCAACTCTTCGATCATATTTCACTGTCATATGCACGGGTATACTGGCTGCATACAGACAAGCAAGCAGATTTCCATACCCTCTTTCTTCTCTACTGTCTTATCAACATACACTGTCCCTCATACCTCTTCTCGATCCTAACTCTCTTGTGTGAACAACATGGCAGAAACATCTGTTCCCATCAGAGCAAAATCTTTTCTGTTCCACTTAATCACTCAGTCACTCTCTCAATGTCCTTTTCCGTAGCACAAACTTGACTCTGAACTGACCTCCCTCATTATGTTACAGAAATGAATAACACCACTAGTTTCAAAAAACTGTTAATGACATATCTACTGAAGCAACAATAAAGACTACGATGGTCCTTGTATGCACTTGTTATCTCTTTACATACTCCTTTCTGACCAGATCTTCCTCTATCCCCACTTCTTACATAATGCAATCTCCTTAATTTCCGTTACCCAGAACTCACTATATCAGAAAATAAAACAAACAAAGGAAACTCCAGGTGGGAATAACAACAATGTGGAAAAGATAGATTGCTACTTACAAGGAAAAAGAATTCCCAGATTTTTCTGGAATTTCCCTGTTGAAAATACAAATTTTTCTGGATGAAAATACACTTTCTCAATGTTAACTGACAATATACTTTCACTCAGAACAGTCAAATTCATCAATCCTTTAAATGGTGAAGGTTTTATACCCCGGAGTAGAACTTCCTGACACTTTGGGAAATGAAACCCAGTAAAAAAAATAATGCATTTTGGAAAGATCTTTGACAGACAGCAACATGATTGTTGCATATTTTCATATTCTGAAAGTATAAGTCGAATTCCATCAAACACAGCATGTTAATTTACAAAGCACTGAAGTCCTGACTTTGACGCACTTCTCTCAGACAGTCAGCTCTTGTTACATTATCTTGCTGGCAAATGACAGCAGATATCTACATCTACATCCATACTCCGCAAGCCACCTGATGGTGTGTAGCGGAGGGTACATTGAGTACCTCTATCGGTTCTCCCTTCTACTCCAGTCTCATATTGTTCATGGAAAGAAGGATTGTCGGTATGCTTCTGTGTGGGCTCTAATCTCTCTCATTTTATCCTCATGGTCTCTTTGCGAGATATACGTAGGAGGGAGCAATATACTGCTTGACTCTTCGGTGAAGGTATGTTCTCGAAACTTCAACAAAAGCCCATACCAACCTACTGAGCGTCTCTCCTACAGAGTCTTCCACTGGAGTTTATCTATCATCTCCGTAACGCTTTCGCGATTACTAAATGATCCTGTAACGAAGCGCGCTGCTCTCCGTTGGATCTTCTCTATCTCTTCTATCAACCCTATGTGGTATGGATCCCACACTGCTGAGCAGTATTCAAGCAGTGGGCGAACAAGCGTACTGTAACCTACTTCCTTTGTTTTCCTATCTGGTATGGATCCCACACTGCTGAGCAGTATTCAAGCAGTGGGCGAACAGGCGTACTGTGACCTACTTCCTTTGTTTTCGGATTGCATTACCTTAGGATTCTTCCAATGAATCTCAGTCTGGCATCTGCTTTATCAACCATCAACTTTATATGATCATTCCATTTTAAATCACTCCTAATGCGTACTCCCAGATAATTTATGGAATTAACTGCTTCCAGTTGCTGACCTGCTATTTTGTAGCTAAATGATAAGTGAACTATATTTCTATGTATTCGCAGCACATTACACTTGTCTACATTGAGATTGAATTGCCATTCCCTGCACCATGCGTCAATTCGCTGCAGATCCTCCTGCATTTCAGTACAATTTTCCATTGTTGCAACCTCTCGATACACCACCAAATCATCTGCAAAAAGCCTCAGTGAACTTCTGATGTCATCCACAAGGTCATTTATGTATATTGTGAATAGCAACGGTCCTATGACACTCGCCTGCGGCACACCTGAAATTACTCTCATTTCGGAAGACTTCTCTCCATTGAGAATGAAATGCTGCGTTCTGTTATCTAGGAACTCCTCAATCCAATCACACAATTGGTCTGATAGTCCATATGCTCTTACTTTGTTCATTAAACGACTGTGGGGAACTGTATCGAACGCCTTGCGGAAGTCAAGAAACACGGCATCTACCTGTGGACCTGTGTCTATGGCCCTCTGAGTCTCGTGGACGAATAGCGCGAGCTGGGTTTCACATGACCGTCTTTTTTGAAACCCATGCTGATTCCTACAGAGTAGATTTCTAGTCTCCAGAAAAGTCATTATACTCGAACATAATATGTGTTCCAGAATTCTACAACTGATCGACGTTAGAGATATAGGTCTATAGTTCTGCACATCTGTTCAACGTCCCTTCTTGAAAACGGGGATCACCTGTGCCCTTTTCCAATCCTTTGGAATGCTACACTCTTCTAGAGACCTATGGTACACCGCTGCAAGAAGGGGGGCAAGTTCATTCACGTACTCTGTGTAAAATCGAGCTGGTATCCCATCAGATCCAGCGGCCTTTCCTCATTTGAGTGATTTTAATTGTTTCTCTATCCCTCTATTGTCTATTTCGATATCTACCATTTTGTCATCTGTGCAACAATCTAGAGAAGGAACTACAGTGCAGTCTTCCTCTGTGAAACAGCTTTGGAACAAGACATTTAGTATTTCAGCCTTTAGTCTGTCATCCTCTGTTTCAGTACCATTTTGGTCACAGAGTGTCTGGACATTTTGTTTTGATCCACCTAATGCTTTGACATAAGACCAAAATTTCTTAGGATTTTCTGCCAAGTCAGTACATAGAACTTTACTTTTGAATTTACTGAACGCCTCTCGCATAGCCCTCCTCACACTACATTTCGCTTCGCGTGATTTTTGTTTGTCTGCAAGGCTTTGGCTACGTTTATGTTTGCTGTGAAGTTCCCTTTGATTCCGTAGCAGTTTTCTAACTCAGTTGTTGTACCACGGTGGCTCTTTTCCATCTCTTACGATCTTGCTTGGTGCATACTCATCTAACGCATATTGTATGATGGTTTTGAACTTTGTCCACTGATCCTCAACACTATCTGTACTTGAGACAAAACTTTTGTGTTGAGCTGTCAGGTACTCTGTAATCTGCTTTTTGTCACTTTTGCTAAACATAAAAATCTTCCTACCTTTTTTAATAGTTCTATTTACGGCTGAAATCATCAGTGCAGTAACCACTTTATGATCGCTGATTCCCTGTTCTGTGTTAACTGTTTCAAATAGTTCGGGTCTGTTTGTCACCAGAAGGTCTAATATGTTATCACCATGAGTCGGTTCTCTGTTTAACTGCTCAAGGTAGTTTTCAGATAAAGCACTTAAAAGCACTTAAAAAAATTTCACTGGATTCTTTGTCCCTGCCACCCGTTATGAACGTTTGAGTCTCCCAGTCTATATCCGGCAAATTAAAATCTCCACCCAGAACTATAACATGGTGGGGAAATCTACTCGAAATATTTTCCAAATCATCCTTCAGGTGCTCAGCCACAACAGCTGCTGAGCCAGGGGGCCTATAGAGACATCCAATTACCATGTCTAAGCCTGCTTTAACCATGTCCTTCACCCAAATTATTTCACATTTCGGATCTCCGTCAATTTCCTTCGATACTATTGCACTTCTTATTGCTATAAGCATGCCTCCCCCTTCACTGTCAAGCCTGTCTCTGCGGTATACATTCCAATCTGAGTTTAGGATTTCATTACTGTTTACGTCTGGTTTCAGCCAACTTTCTGTCCCTAGTACTATATGGGCGTTGTGACCGTTTATTAATGAGAGCAGTTCTGAGACCTTTCTATAGACGCTCCTGCAGTTCACTATTAGCACATTAATATTGTTATTCCCTGTTGCATTTTGCCTACTCCTACCTTGCCACGTCTCAGGTGGCGTCTTGTCGGGCCTAGGGAGGGAATTCTCTAACCAAAAAAACCCCCATGTGCACTCCACACGTACTCCGCTGCACTTGTAGCCGCTTCCGGCGTGTAGTGCACGCCTGACCTATTCAGGGGGACCCTACATTTCTCTACCCGATAGCGGAGGTCAATAAATTTGCACCCCAGATCTCCGCAGAATCGTCTGAGCCTCTGGTTTAAGCCTTCCACTCGGCTCCAAACCAGAGGACCGCGATCGGTTTTGGGAACGATACTACAAATAGTTAGCTCTGATTCCACCCCACGAGCGAGGCTTTCTGCCTTCACCAATTCTGCCAACCGCCTGTACAAACTGAGGATGACCTCTTAACCCAGACGGTAGGAGTCATTGGTGCCGACATGAGCAACAAATTGCAGTCGGGTGCACCCAGTGCTCTCTATCGCCACCAGCAGGGCCTCCTCCACATCTTGGATGAGGCCCCCCTGGCAAGCAGATGGACTGAACACTGGCCTTCTTCCCCGACCTTTCCGCTATTTCCCTAAGGGGCTCCATCACCCGCCTAACGTTGTAGCTCCCAATAACTAATAAATCCCTCCCCCCGTGCGCCTGCAGAGTATGGGACACATGATGTAGTCTGCTAATAGCGACATCACTGTTAAGTAGCACACACACACAACTATGGAAGTTCATGATTTAAATTAATAAACGTGTAGTATAGCTACAAGAAAAGCTAAGCTTTTACATGTAATATTGCTCTTTTTTTAGCATATATTACCCATTTAAGATATATCAAACAAAAATGTGCAGTAAGATTCGAAATAATGGCATGAATGGCAATTTTCTGGGCACTAAAGTTTTCAGAGTGGCTGGTCCTTGAAGTGTTAAGGTTTTAATGAGAGTCAAACAATCTGTGATTTAATGATTTGAGAAATTCATTGCTCAGTCTCACAGATAACATAATTCATCTTGCGTAAAAGGATATTTACTTGTCAAACCACCATTCGCAATTTTTTACTGTGACCTTGTGACAAAGTAAGCTGTGATATTTTTTCTTCCCCTCTTGTTTTGCACCTGCCACCTTAAAATTCATTTTTTCACTTTTAACTAATTACCATTAACATACGTGAGTATAATCCACATTTTCATAAAAGACAAAGATAGGCCCTCAGTTTTAAAGAATATAACACCATATCTAGCTTTGTGCTTGGTTCCTTTGGTTCCATCAGATTCACCTGGTCCTACTCCAAATCCCATGCCACTTTCCTTGATGTTGACCTCCACCTGTCCAATGGCCAGCTTCACACGTCCGTCCAAATCAAACCCACCAACAAGCAACAGTACCTCCATTACGACAGCTGCCACCCATTTCACATCAAACGGTCCCTTCCCTACAGCCTAGGTCTTCGTGGCAAACGAATCTGCTCCAATCCGGAATCCCTAAAGCATTACACCAACAACCTGACAACAGCTTTCGCATCCTGCAACTACCCTCCCGACCTGGTACAGAAGCAAATAACCAGAGCCACTTCCTCATCCCCTCAAACCCAGAACCTCCCACAGAAGAACCACAAAAGTGCCCCACTTGTGACAGGATACTTTCCGGGACTGGATCAGATTCTGAATGTGGCTCTCCAGCAGGGATACGACTTCCTCAAATCCTGCCCTGAAAAGAGATCCATCCTTCATGAAATCCTCCCCACTCCACCAAGAGTGTCTTTCCGCCGTCCACCTAACCTTCGTAACCTCTTAGTTCATCCCTATGAAATCCCCAAACCACCTTCCCTACCCTCTGGCTCCTACCCTTGTAACCGCCCCCGGTGTAAAACCTGTCCCATGCACCCTCCCACCACCACCTACTCCAGTCCTGTAACCCGGAAGGTGTACACGATCAAAGGCAGAGCCACGTGTGAAAGCACCCACGTGATTTACCAACTGACCTGCCTACACTGTGACGCATTCTATGTGGGAATGACCAGCAACAAACTGTCCATTCGCATGAATGGACACGGGCAGACAGTGTTTGTTGGAAATGAGGATCACCCTGTGGCTAAACATTCCTTGGTGCACGGCCAGCACATCTTGACACAGTGTTACACCGTCCGGGTTATCTGGATACTTCCCACTAATACCAACCTATCCGAACTCCGGAGATGGGAACTTGCTCTTCAATGTATCCTCTCTTCCTGTTATCCACCAGGCCTCAATCTCCGCTAATTTCAAGTTTCCGCCACTCATACCTCACCTGTCATTCAACAACATCTTTGCCTCTGCACTTCTGCCTCGACTGACATCTCTGCCCAAACTCTTTGTCTTTAAATATGTCTGCTTGTGTCTGTATATGTGTGAATGGATATGTGTGTGTGTGCGAGTGTATACCCATCCTTTTTTCCCCCTAAGGTAAGTCTTTCCGCTCCCGGGATTGGAATGACTCCTTACCCTTACCCTTAAAACCCACATCCTTTCGTCTTTCCCTCTCCTTCCCTCTTTCCTGATGAGGCAACAGTTTGTTGCGAAAGCTTGAATTTTGTGTGTATGTTTGTGTTTGTTTGTGTGTCTGTCGACCTGCCAGCACTTTCATTTGGTAAGTCACATCATCTTTGTTTTTAGATATATTTTTCCTACGTGGAATGTTTCCCTCTATAAAAACAAAGTTGATGTGACTAACCAAATGAAAGTGCTGGCAGGTCGACAGACACACAAACAAACACAAACATACACACAAAATTCTAGCTTTCGCAACCAACGGTTGCTTCGTCAGGAAAGAGGGAAGGAGAGGGAAAGATGAGAGGATGTGGGTTTTAAGGGAGAGGGTAAGGAGTCATTTCAATCCCGGGTTGTGCTTAGTTTTATGTATGTAGTTGGTTTTCTAATTTATTTTGACTATTCCAAGTCAGTATCTTTCATTATAGAATGAAATCAGTGATTGTTTCGTAACTTAAATTCTATAGTTGATTTATAAACAAATATAAATTCTATAATAATTATGAACATTTGGAGGAACAACTAATAGTATTCTTAAAGGGATTTATTTGGCTCTATTCAAAAACATGTTAGCAAAGCTACGCCTTAATTAATTCCAAAGTAATAACAGTTTTGTCAAAATTATTGTTTGCATAATGATATTTTTTAATTTCATCATTTAAACAATTAATTTTGCTTAACTCTTGTAGTGGAAGAAACTGTTAAAAAGAACCAATTTTTCTATGTATTCAGTTATTTTAATGAGTTAAGTTTTAATTGTAATTTCTGTAAATTAAACTTCTAACAATGTGTAGTTTCAGCAGGTATTATTGTGAGGATATATAAGGGCCCAATTTTTGGTCCCGAGACAGTCAGTCTACAGCTGAGTTTCAGACGAGGAACCTGTCTTGATTACATCAACAACAATGCATCCACTAAACTGTGAAATAAATGTTACACCCATAGGCTGTGTGTTAAAGCAGTGGCAATGTCTGTTCCATACATAGCTTATTATTCTACAAAAACAGTGAACTGTGTGGTAAGGCTTTTACTGCTCTTAGATGTTCAACAGTAAACTATTGTAGCAGTATGTGGATGTTTGCCTGCAACCTATTAATAAGGCTTATTGAAAGTTAAACAATAGAGCACTGGTCAGTTATAACTGTGTATTATTGTAGGGTTGTAAACAGTGAAAGTAAATGTCTGTGAAATGCAAATGTGCACTTGTCGGCTACATCATTTAAAGTAGTCTGTGTTTGCCTTCCACACCCCATTTTTCAGCTAGTATAACAATGCAGTACGTTGACACCAAGGATAACAAATGAAGAAATAAAGCAGGCAAATGCCAGACCTTGTTAGAAATTTTGGGTTAGTTTGAGCAGTTGCCAGAGAGTGTAAGAAGACAGGATTAATGTGCACGCACAGCTACAATGACGTAGGAAGCCTGCATTTGGTGTTTTCTCTGCTCACACACCTTTCATCGCAATTCTTTTTGGAATTTCACACGTAGTGGGGCATCACGTGGCCATGTGCAGTGGTGCTGCCTGTTGTTCAGAGGACATACAGAGTTTCTGCACTTAGGGCAATTGTTTTATGTATGCTATCCAGATAATGAATGCAAAATTAGAGAGCAGTCCTTAGCACTATATTCATTCCAAACCTAGACTATACAACTCAAAGTGCCTTAATATTTCACTATGTAGTGACTTCAACATAGACTTTTTTACTTACACATTGAAAACTGTTAAGTATTATTTCCAATCAAGTTTACATCCACACAGAACTGAAACAGCTAGTAATAAGGAATACAAATTTCTTGGAAAAAACAGAAAAAGTTGTTTATTTACTTCTATACAACAGAAATAAGACAAATAAACTTTTCATGAGTTTTTCAAACTGTGTGAAAATAAACAAGATTACTTGTGAAACCCAGAAACTTTATAGTTGGCAGTTTGTATTCTAGTCCAGGAGTAAATATAAAGCCTTGCGAGGAGGTACAATGATAAAACACAGTGTGTAGTAGTAGTAGTAGTAGTAGTAGTAGCTTTATTCATCCGTAGATCTCTTTTTACAAGGATATAAGACATCTCAAAGTATTTACAAATTTATGGTATGGATATAATAGAGGGAAACATTCCACGTGGGAAAAAACAAAGATGATGTGACTTACCAAACGAAAGTGCTGGCAGGTCTATCGACCTGCCAGCGCTTTTGTTTGGTAAGTCACATCATCTTTGTTTTTAGATATATTTACAAATTTAGATCAATTTAAAATAAGCTGATTCATATACACATATATTTACAGACTTCTAGTTAGATACAATTATTAGATATGCTCCTGGTATACAATACTTTTTTTACAAATAACTTATTATATAATGTAATGCCACATTGTACACATACACAGTGGTGATCTCTGGGCCTTTTTCTATACTGCAACTTCCCATTTGCTGTCCTGAAAAGCTGAGTCAGCATCCCTCCACAATGAGTGAGATGTTGAGCTCAGGAAGAGGAAGAGGTGTTAGTATTGTGCTATGCATAGCTTGGGGGTAAGTATTTCTAGAAAGGAAAAAAAAGAAGGAAAAAAACATAAAGTGAAGGTGTTATGTGGAATGTTGAATATTTTATAATCATTATTATTATTTATTTGTATAACATTTTTTTATTAAACCGCTACTATATTTTAGCTAAGTAATCCTTCGATGTATAAAATGTATTGCATAACAGGTACTTTTTAGCTGCCTTTTTAAATAAGTGTATTTTTGCAATTTCTTTAATCTCTTTTGGTAATTTATTGTACAGTTTTATTCCTTGCTAGAAAATGCTGTTTCGAGTTTTATGTCTATTTTTTCTTGGTAATGTAAGTTGAGTCTATCTCTTGTTGCATGGTCATGGATAGAGCTGTTTGTGGAGTAATTACCAATGTTATTTTTGATGTGTACAACTGACTGGTAAATGTATTCACATGGAGCAGTTAAAATCTCCAGTGTTCTGAACAGATCTTTACAATGAGCTCGATTAGTATTTTTGGTTATTATTCTTATGGCTCTTTCCTGGAGTTTGAAAACTGTGTTAATATTTTGTGCATTTGTTCCCCAAAAAAGAATACCATAGCTAAGAATTGAGTGTACACATGAATAATATCTAACTAAAAGACACTGCATGATACATACTGATGATAGGATTCTAATGGCGTAACATGCTAATGTCATTCTGTTTGAAACTTCCTGGCAGATTAAAACTGTGTGCCGGACCGAGACTCGAAATGGGGACCTTTGCCTTTCGCGGACAAGTGCTCTACCAACTGAGCTACCAAAGCACGACTCACGCCCCGTCCTCACAGCTTTACTTCCGCCAGTACCTGTGAGGATGGGGCGTGAGTCGTGCTTGGGTAGCTCAGTTGGTAGAGCACTTGTCCACGAAAGGCAAAGGTCCCGAGTTCGAGTCTCGGTCCGGCACACAGTTTTAATCTGCCAGGAAGTTTCATATCAGCACACACTCCGCTGCAGAGTGAAAATCTCATTCTGGAGACATTCTGTTTGTTTGCAAGTACCTTTGTGTGTTCACACCACTTCAACTGAGAATCAGTATTCATTCCTAGAAATTTTGCATTTGTTACACAGTCTATAGAGGTGCCATCTACATTTAATTTAACATTGTAATTTTTACTCTTCCAACTAAAATTCATGGCATTAGTTTTCTTTACGTTCAATATCACTTTATTACTTATTGACCAATCATAAACTTCCCTGAGAGTTTCATTTGCTTTCTCAGCAAGGAGATCTCTTCTTTTCTCAGTGACTATAATATTGCTGTCATCAGCAAAGAGGATTTTTTTACCATGAATAACACTACTGGGGAAGTCATTGATGTATATCAGGAACAGTATTGGTCCTAAAATGCTACCTTGCGGAACCCCTATATTAATGTATTTTGGTTCTGAAAAGTGTTTTACTAAATGTTTGGATCTATTTGAAGTATGTGTTTTCTCTACTCTTTGTACCCTATCTGTTAGGTATGATCGAAACCAGTCATTAGCTACCCATCTTATTCCTAATGCTTCTAATTTATTTAATAGAATCTTGTGGTTGACTGTATCAAACACCTTAGAAAGATCCAAAAATATGCCTGTGACACACTCGTCTTTATCAAGAGCATCAAGTACAACTTTTGTGAATTCGACTATGGCTGACTGTATTTTTGCCACTTCGGACACCAAACTGTGATTCACTTAAAAGATTGTATTTATTCAGATAATTCATTAACCTGTCTTTCATAATTGCTTCTATTATTTTTGAGAATGCTGGCAGCAGGGAAATGGGCCAGTAATTTTCTATGTATTCTGCATTGCCTTTATTAAGCAAAGGTACAACTCTTGCATGTTTTAACTGCTCTGGAAATGTCCCTGATGTGAACGATTCATTTATTATATTTGTTAAGGGACCTTGCATAATCCCTATTCATTGTTTCAGTACACACATTGGTACTTCATCTAAGCCAACTGACTTTATTTTTTGAATTGTTTTACTGACTTCATTCTTTGTGGTTGGAAGTAACATCATTGTATTTAGTGCAACATTATTTAAAGATGTTACATTTGTTTGGGGGAATTTTTGCTACAGCTTCTCTGTAATACTTGAAAAATGCTCGTTTACACAGTTTGCTAACTGCTGTGGATCATTTATTACTTTATCCTCCTCCCTTAGCAGTATGTTATTCTGCATTTGCCTCTCCCCGTTTCCTTTTTTATAACATCCCAGACTACTTTGCTTTTATTCTCTGCATTATATATTATTTTGTCATTTGTGCTCCCAGAAGAATGGCGTTCTGTAAGTTTAAGCCGTAAACAACATAAATTAAGACATAATGTCAAGCCTAGAGAAGATACCAGACAAGTGCTGAAACATGTCTTGTTATTGAAAAACATTGTGTTTCGCAGAAGGGAGGTACGTAAAATTCTGCTAAAGCTTTTCAGTGTGGTTTTTGGAAAGCCAATTCTCTTTCTGTACCATTACTGTGTTACCTTGTGTTTGGTTCTTTATTATTGCATAATGTGCTACATACCAGAAGATGAAAATGTGCACTTGAAATTCAGCAAACAGTTGAAACTAGCTAACAGTTTGGAATGAAACACTTTGTTCCAAATAAATTGATTGCCTCTGTGAAAAAGATTAATAAAAGCCAAATTTCTTTAGGAAAGTGACATAGATAACTTCATTGTTCTTCAAAGCTATTACTGCTTGAATGCTAATAATGTGGAAATAAAGTACAGGCAGAAAACTGGAACTAATAACATATTTTAGTTTTCTGTAATGATATGAACGTATTTCAATTCATTTGATAACTCCCAGACACAGAAATCCATTTTGATTTCATTTGAAGTGACGATTGTAAATGAAGAGAGAAAAGTAAAATCACAAAACAGTAACACAGGTCACATGGAGATCACTCCTCACTACAACTCTGACCACTCTGCACATGCACAAATCTGGCAGCTTGGTCACATCAGAAAAATTTTTCCCCATAGCATCTGCCTGCTTGCAGCTACTGCTTATGTATTTAACAGCCACACTTCAAGTATCTAGATGCAGGAGACGTGGCTCCAGCTCTGTACATGAGCATGAGTCCACCAGTAATTGTTCAAACAAACCAAATTGAAACAGTTATGACACCATGCTCATTGAAGGCAGTTTGATGTTATGAAGTATTGTGTAGTCTTTGTCGTACTGCATTAGACACATTTTGTTGTCAGCGAACACTTGTCTGCACTATGTTTTGTTATTGTAAATGGTGCATTTTCTTTGCTTAAGTTTTATATTGCTATTTTTCTCTTGTTTATGTCTTATTGCTGCAGTATTATACTGCAGTAGTGGGCTGAAGTAAAATTCTTTGTTAGAATATTAGTTATTACCTCTTAAAATTACAGAAATTTAACTCAAAACTAAAACAATAAAAATTTCCCAGAATTTGAAAAAAATTCCAGGGTCTTTCCTGGCTTTCTGCAGGATGAAAAAATCCCCGAGTCTTTCCTGAATTCTCCAGTTGTCCTGGGAGTATACACCCTGCACTTACCATAAAGAAGACACGTTAAATTGGAGACAGATACAATTAAGACACTTACACAAAGCTTTCAGCCACAGCCTTCATCAGCAAAAGAGAAACATACACCATTCATACACACAAATAAGCACACCTCACACACACATGACCACCAATTCAAGCAGCTTGGGCCAGAATGTAACTATCATGTGGGATGCAAACAGCAATCTGGAGGAGGCGTGAATGGTATGACTACCAAGCAGCTGCCCACCACGATGAATTGCCACCACCAAATTGTGGCCAAGAACAAAGTAAACCACCCTATGGCATATCATGTAGCTGAACATAACATGCTTGATTTCAATCGCTGCATTAGTACCTGAGCCATCTAGATCCTCCCCTCCAATACCAGCTTTTCTGAACTGCAAAGATGGCAGTTGCCCCTACAATGTGCTCTTCACTCCCAAAATTATCCCAGCCTCAGCCTATGGCAACATACTGTCCCCACACCCTAAACGCAACAATTTCCATCCCCTCTGTCCTATCACCTCTCCCCATTCCTGTCTCCCACGGTCTTTATCTGGCACACTCTGACAATGCACCCACCCATCTTTCCCCGTTCCTTTCCTTTTTTGCTCTTTTTTTTCCCATCTCCCTGCTCCACAACTTCCTGATGCTGCACCTGTTGGCATTCTAGCCTCTGCACACTCCACACCACACAGTGTTCGTCTCCCCCCCCCCCCCCCCCCCTCAACCACTATACTATCTCTTCAGCTTCCCTGCCTCCTCCAGATTGCTGCTTCACCCCATGTGATAGCTGCATTCTGGCCCGGGCTGCTGGACTTGGCTGTCATGTGCACATTTGGTGCAATTTTGTGTATGAATGGTATGTGTTTCATTTTTGCTCAAGAAGGCTGTGGCCAAAGCTTTGCATGTCCTTTAATTGTGCCTGCCTGCAACTTAATGTGTCTTTTTTATGGCAAGGAGCAATCTATCTCTTCCACATTGTTGATATATCTATTTTGTGCATCTATAAATACTTTTTATATCTGTCACTATTGTAATCATTATTATAACTACTACTGCTACTACTACTACTAGTAGCTGAGTACCCAGTGTTGTCCTAGTCTCAGTCCAACTCCTCGAGCTCCCCCCCCCCCCCCCCCCCCCCCTCCCTACTGGTCCATCTCCTCCACCGCTCCTCTCTGTCCATCACCTTCTCCCCACTACCTCTGTCCATCTTACGTTTCTCTCATATCTCCTGAACTATGTTCCACACAACGAAAAAATTTTGTAGACACATTCAGCAGCATATGTGGATACTGTCTGCTGAAAGTGTTGTGAATAAGAGTTAGTAGCAAAGATGCAACAAATTTAAACATTATGATGTCATGACTGATGCGACAGTTTTATGAATGAACACTGGAAATATAATAAGCAATAGACTTCTTGCTTTTCATCATTCTGTGGAGGTTGTCAGTGAGAAAAAGTTTCATAAGGGTTTGATATTATGTGTAAATTTTGTTGCAAGTCACTATGTTCTCTTGTTCTCAAATACTGGATAGTGTGTACAGCAGCTATACGTTATGCAATGTGTACATTGCCACTGTACTCAGGCTCATTCACTACCTGTTTTTCACGTGGCTCATCTGCAAAGGGTTTGGTAGTGAACTGTTGCATTTGTGCCCCCAATACTGAGTCATATATCGGCTAGCCTTTGAACAGCAGTGAACTGAATACACAATTGTCTATACCACAACCTTGCACAAAATGAGGTACACTACAAAAACACACTCTCACGTTGTTCCTTCACAGTTTATTCACATACACTGGTGTCCATGGTTACACTTGCAGCACTTTGCCACTCTGAACTTACCACCACAATAGATAATGACGAAAAGCCCCACTTTCACACTCATATCTCCAGTTCTTAGTCGGGTCACGTGACACAACATTAATCAAAATAATTCCTAAACATGGCCACAATTCGTTTACAATTTTATAAGATTGAAATACTTAAGCCTAAATACATTATATAATTTTACACACAATTATCACCACATAATTTTATAATTCGTTGCAATTAAAAAAAATAAAAAAACACTATGTAACGTAACTATGAATGCTCATCAAAACGCAAAACAAGTACTTTCATATCAATTTTGCATTACACTATTTTCACTCTGCATTTAACACATAATTTTATTCTTAAGCACAGAAAATTAAAATCAGTTCTAATTTATGACATGCTATGAGATTTACATAATTAGGAATAACTTCATCTTTTGGCACAGTTTCACCCCTTCCCCTTCATTTAATGATGTCTTTGCACGAAATATGAGACATACAAATACTTGTCTGGCACTACAAAGATCGAAACTGAATGGTGTCGTCATAATAAAATAATGACTTACTTTGCAGTTGTTCTAAACATCTTTGTACCTTAATTCTACTGTGAAACGTATTGACTGAAGTACAGCAACATACTATTTCTGCTGCTGTGCTTTAAATTTAAATTACGAACTACTTGGAAGGGCTTGTTTTTGCATAACTTCTATTTCAATGATTAGGTATCCAGCAAATCCAAGAACTCACATTACAAGCACACCCTACATTATTTACTTAAGTGCAAAGTCATGTACAGTAATTATATGCAATTATGTGGTGAAGTAATTTAAACAATCTGAAACTGCTGAATGCTGCCTTTTCCTTATCAGGGAAACATGAGTCTATGAATGTACTGACTTGTGTTTGTGCTTTTCACATCCCATCCATTTTTTTGTAGCAGATATTTCCATTGCCAGCAAAGCTGCTGTATGGCCATATTATCCCCCATTACCTTACAACATTATGCAGCAAATACCATGACAGTATGGAATAAACACACTGGAGATCATATAAGCACTATATTCATTACTTTGAATTGTATTACACAGCACAATTTAACCAAGAAAATCATTTTCACAAATATGGTAAAGTTAAAAAGTAAATAGCTTTTTCAAAGAGTAAATATTTTTCCCTAATTTGCATAATATTCTTCAGAACAGTAAGTGTATTGTGTTACACACATTCCAAAGTAGCCTATGTTCATTCTTAGGGTTCAAGCTATCTCCTTACAAAATTTCATGGAAATCAGGTCAGTGGATTAGTAATTATAAATTTAAAAGTCATGCATGATGCAGCTGTTTTTCAGACATTTCAGTGTTTATGATATTATACAGGGTGTCTCACGAAAGACACTTGGGAGGTGTCCGTGGGTTGTGTGATGTGTTTGTCAGCTGTTGCGGCTGCATCTGATGGTTGTTGCTATGCATAGTTCTCAGACGCCAATACTTTGTGAGCGCCTTCTACTCTGTCTGACTGAGTGTACTGCTGTTTTCTTTCGAGTTCTTTTGTCAAGTTTAATCATTTCAAATATTGCTGCTTGATGTTATTATTGCAACTGTGCCTGAGTCCAGGGCTTTCCCTGCCCATATGTCACTAGGTGCGGTCCTCAGACAGAAATGCACTATGTGATCAAAAGTATCCGACACCTCCAAAAGCACACATTTTTCATATTAGGTGCAGTGTGCTATCACCTAATTTGAACGTGGTCAGGTGGTAGGGTGTCACTTGTGTCATACAGACGAGACTTCCACACTTCTAAACATCCCTAGGCCCACTGTTTCTGATGTGATAGTGAAGTGGAAACGTGAAGGGATGTGTACAGCACAAAAGCGTACAGGCTGACCTCGTCTGTAGACTGACAGAGACCACCGACAGTTGAAGAGGGTCGTAATGTGTAATAGGCACACATCTATCCAGACCATCACAAAGGAATTCCAAACTGCATCAGGATCCACTGCAAGTACTATGACAGTTAGGCAGGGGGTGAGAAAACTTGGATTTTACAGTTGAGTGGCTGCTCATAAACCACACATCATGCTGGTAAATGCCAAACGATGACTCCCTTGGTGTAAGGAGCATAAACATTGGACAGTTGAACAATGGAAAAACTTTGTGTGGAGTGACAAATCATGGTACACAATGTGGCGATCCAATGGCAGGGTGTGGGTATGGCGAATGCCCAGTGAACATCATCTGCTGGCGTGGATAGCACCGACAGTAAAATTTGGAGGCAGTGGTGTTATGGTGTGGTCGTGTTTTATATGGAGGGGGTTGAACCCCTTTTTGTTTTGCGTGGCACTATCACAGCAGAGGCCTACATTGATGTTTTAAGCTCCTTTTTGCTTTCCACTGTTGAAGAGCAATTCAGGGACGGTAATTGCATCTTTCAACATGATTGAGCACCTGTTCACAATGCATGGCCTGTGGTGGAGTAATGGACTGGCCTGCAAGAGCCCTGGCCTGAATCCTATAGAACACCTTTGGGATGTTTTGGAATGCCGACTTCATGCCAGACCTCACTGAATGACGTCAATACCTCTCCTCAGTGCAGTACTGCATGAAAAATGGGCTGCCATTCCTCAATAAACCTTCCAGAACCTGACTGAATGTATGCCTGCAAGAGTGGAGGGCATTATCAAGTGTAAGGGTGGGCCAACACCATACTGAATTTCAGCATTACCGACAGAGGGCGCCATGAACTTGTAAGTCATTTTTAGCCAGGAGTCCGGATACTTTTGATCACATAGTGTACCATGCACATGTCTTCTATACAGTGCAACTGAGTGTTTTGTTTTGAGTTTCTTGTCAACGAGTGTTCTTTGTGTTGAAGTATGCAAAAACAGAATCGTATGTGGAATGTCGGGTTAAATTCATACAAAAATTTCCCAGTGTGCATGTTCCCAATGATTTTATGACAATCAGATTGTTGAAGGAATATCAAGGGACTGGATCTATGTTATGCAAATGAAGCCCTACAAAACCTAGTGTTTTAACCAAAAATAAATTAGATGAGATTGGAGTCCTTGGAAAGAAGTCTGAGAAAATATCTGCATCGTTTGGAACTTCAGACTGGTGTGTCGAGAGCATCTGCTCATAGAGCTGTGCACAAACTGAAACCATACAAAATAATAGTAGTGTATGAACTGAGGAACCCAGATATTGTTACTCAACACTGTTGTTGCAACTGGCTGTTAAAGTCTGTGCATGATGGGGAAGTTGATCCTGAGATGCTTTTTTTCCTGACAAAGCATGGCTGCATTTGTCAGGGTGTGTAATTCCCAGAACAATTGACATTGGAGTTTCAAAAATCCTCGTGAATTATTCTACAGCTTCTGCATGATGAGAAAACAGGAGTGTGGTGTGCAATTAGTGCAAGATGAATTATTGAACCAACCTTTTTCCATGAAACAATATATTCTAATAGGTATGTGAACAATAAACTGCATCTGTTTTCCCAAGAATGAACACCTTACAAAAAGATGTAAGGTTATTTCATGCAGGACAATGCTAGACCACACATCCCTAATGCTTCTATGACAGCAATATGAAGCGTTTTTGATGATAGGATAGTTGACTGGCCTTCTTGCTCTCCAGATCTAAGTCTGTGTGATTTTTATCTTTGGGGAATGTTAAAAGACAAGGCATATGTAACCAATCCCCACATGCTCAAAGAGTTGGAAGACAGGGTTCGGCTAGCCATTTCCTGCAGTTCAGCAGCCGAAATTCGTCGAATGTGTTCAGGAGATGTCAGGCTGTTCTTACCATAAAGGGACCTCATTTTGAGCACCTACTGTAAATAAAAGTAAACAGGTGTTAATCAGATGGCAATAGTGTTTATGCTTAACTCAAAGAAAGTTTACACACAGCCGACTACCAGTAGATTAGTGTCTCAGAGTCGGGCATGTCGCCGGCTGGTGGATGCAGTGGCGTTGCCTGGTGGCTGTGCTGTGTGACCCATGGATCCGTACCCGGGCATCTTTCGTGAGACACCCAGTATATACAAACATACATACATGCACACACACATTTTTATAATATGTATGAATATAATTTTCTCTATAATCCAATTCGGATGAAATATTGCCTATGCAGTGCCCTTAGCTGCACTGAAATTACAAGTTGAAACCCCGTAAATATCCATCTAGTAGTTTTGGAGATTCGCTTATTTGGACAGAGAGACAAGAAAGTTTTACTAAAACTTTAAATCACAATATCTTTTTTTCCGTAACACAATTTTGATGAACCAAATACTATATGGCGCCCCAAACTATGCCAAGCTACCTTTGAAAACCCCATGAAAATTTGACAAGTAGGTTTGGAGATTATCATTTTCAAGGACAAAAAGACGGACATGATGGTTTTACAGATTTATTATTATTATTATTATTTTTATTATTATTACTATTATTATTATGAACATTAACAGTGGCAGCAGCAGTAGTAGAAGTAACACCAGTATTAAGTTTGTTAACTATTAGTCTATACTATTTATTCACATTGTCTGCAAATATTCAAAAGATTTTATTACTATTTGTCACATTAAAATTACTGTTATTTGCTAGGTAACCATAATGTAAAAACAAGGCACTAAATGTGTGGAACTCTGGTCCGGTGTAAGAGAGGTCCTGAAGACCCTAATCTGATCAGGTTAAATAAACAGATAAATAACAATTACATCATTAAACATAATGTGGCTACATAGAAAATTTAATATGAAGTGGAAAATTAAAACAAAGATTATTTAATTTATCACACATTTCTACTTTAGCGTACTGCAATGGTTCTGGTGTAGCAGTTAGTTAACCAAGTCCAAACAGTACCTATTCACTCTTTAAATATGTGGAAGCAAACAGTTCATCTAACCATTAGCATATAAGTGGATATTGCCCACGGATAATCAGTAGTTAATATCATACATAAAGAAAAGAAAATAACTTTAAGATGTGAAAGTAGCACTAAGAAAAATATAGAAAATTAATAGAGGTTAAAATAAGGTTGACAATATACATATTCTCTGCAGCACAAATCACAAAACTAGAAAGGTAAATAGAGATTAGCAGAAGTTACTAACAACAAGGAGATCTATGTTGTTGCTTTTTATAAAAATACGTAGTATTTCTTTGGTTGGAAATACGTTGGAATTATTAGAAAAGACAAAATGCTTATAGTTATTTGTTATGTTAAATACATGTACAGAATTAGAAATTGTTATTGGTTATTTAAAGACATCTTTCATCTCAGTGGGAGAATATGAGGTATAACACAGCAGTTTTGGGAAAATGAAGGGTTATCCCCCCCCAGTCCTTCCAAGTTATGAAAGATAATCAAGATGTTTAATAATTTTTTTTAATTAATCGTTATGTTCTGGACAGCATGGGAGAAATGGTCTATTAAAATGTGAAGGTGATATGAGGTACATGGGCAGCATATCTGCAAGACAGGATGATGAGTTTAGCATCTTCACCTGCTGCGGGCTGCTTGTTCTTAGATGTTGCGGCTTTGAGGTGTGTTGCAGCTGAGGAAGAACGCCACCCACAATAACAGTAGTGACATCATGGAAGCAAACACAAAATAAGTTTTATAACTCTCATTCATTCTCAGATGTTTTGCTTTATGGAAATGTATTCCCTTTGCGCAGTCTAATGAGGCAAAACATATGTAATTCAAGCAATGGCGACACAATTGTATTTTGCATGCCAGATGGAAATTATCTGTCGATGTATAAAGAACCTTTAGTAGTTTAGTGGTGAAAGAACAAATTTTTTTGGTTAACACACAGATTTCTGAGGGTTTCCAGCCTTCTTTCAACTTTTAGCGCCAAAGACACTGCAAAGGAAAAGGAGTCCACTAAGAGGAACAGAAACACCTTTATTCATATCTGATTACAAGTCGGAACCATAATTAATTCACAGCACAGGTGACCATGGAAACTAACATATATACCATTCATTGATCAACAAAAAGATACAGATTAAAAATAAATCATTCCACCCTCCATCATATGCTGGCTTGTAGAGTATATATGTTGATGTTGATGAATGCTACAGCCTGAAGCACACCAAGATAAAAAAGAATTTTATCTAAGACATAACAGACCTAGAGAGTTTCTTAGAAGAAGACACTCAATGTAGATGTAAATGAATGCTAGAAGCCAGTCATACATACATATAGGGAGCCAGCCATTCTATGGATAGCTGGCATCATGATTAGCTGCACATACCCAGCTTTTTGCGATTTTATTTTCCATTCCAAGTACGTCATTTCTTCATCTTTTGTTTCCACATTCAGAGAGAGAATTTGTTTAGAAATTAGAAATATATTTTGTTCCTTTTGTACTTGCACCTGGATTGACACACACAGTGACAGATTGTGTAAGTTTGCAGCACCATCAACTATAATGGGACGTAGACTGTGATGCTGTCAGTTGTGTACTGAATATGGCACTATACTCATTTTATCATGAACATGTCTTTAATTTATAGATTTTTCATGCTGTTTGATTATTATTGGAAAGGTAATACTGGTATTATTATCCTTATCCTTGGTCCTATCTATTATGTGGTGCTGAAATAGCTGATAAAGTTCACTATATAACTCTTCTTTAGTGAAGTGCAAGAAACCAAACATTTTGTTATTTTTAATTTGGTATATCTTTATTGTAAAATAAACATACTTTATGTATTAACAGTTTTTAGTACATATTTCAAATGTCATATATTTGATACAATAACATTTTCTTTGAACACACCTAATATTAAAGACTTTTGCTAAGAGTACTGATGCAGGTAATATACATTCCTCTCCCCAGAAAACAAAACTTAATCTCAGATTCAATTTTATAATTAAAAAACACTGTACAGCCAACTTTTCTGTACATGTGAGATCCTAATCAGCACCAGTTTAGAACTGCCTTGTGAAACAAAAACTCTCCAAACACCGTCTAAATAGATACATATTTCCATACTCTATTTTTCTAAGACTTTAAAGGTTGCTTCTTGTTCCTCACTGAAAACACAATTACATCACAAACAAAAGTTGCTGAAATTAATAAAACTGTATTACTTTGACAGTCAATTTATAAAACAGATCAAAGGTTTTACTGGAATAATTCAATGAATATTGTCCATGTTTTTATGAAATCCCACTACTGGGCAGTATGGTAAGAAATTATAGAATATTTGTAGAAGCTAATCAAAATACACCATTTATTGTAGCTACAGCTGTGATAAAGAAAAAAAATTAAAAACATATCTTGTTGGACAAAATGTGATGTCTCAATGAATGGAGACAAAGACCCTACTTTCCTGTTCGGTGTGTATTCTGTTTGAAAAGTGATGAGAGCTGATGTTTAGTTGAAAAATACAAAAATAAAATAAACTAATTACAAATAGATGTACATGATGAAAGACACACTTATCTGTGAAGTTATACTCACCAAATGGTGACAGGGGAACACACACAAGAAAGGATTAAACCTTTGCAAGCTTTTGGCGCCAGTGGCTCATTCTTCTGGCTGACGAGTTGACGGAGAAGGAAGAGGGGTGAAGGAAAAGGACTGGAGAGTTTAGGGAAAGGGGGTACAGATAAAAAAAATCATCCAGAAGCCCAGGTCAAGGGATATTTACTGGATGGGATGAGAAGGAAATACTGATTGTTGGGGACTGCACCAAATGAGATTAGAAAACCTGGAGCTTAAAGGTGGAAGACAGGCTAATGTGCATGACAGAGATTACTACTAAAACATTGTGCATGAGTCAATAAGTGTTAAAAGCTAAGTGCATTGTATGTAACAGAGGTGGGAGGGGGAAGGCAAAAAATAGACAAGTCAGAAAACGAAAAATGTAGAAAACTAAAATGGAGTGAAGAAAGGAGTAGTTACTGTGAATAAATGCTGAGACAGAAGGAATAATGTAAATTAAGGCCAGGTAGGTGGCAAGATCCAAGGACGTGTTGTGGAGCCAGTTTCTCAGAACTCTGCAGCTAGGAACTAGCACCACAACATGTCCTTCGTCCTTGCCACCTACCTGGCCTTAATTTATGTTATTACTTCTGTATCAGCATTTATTCACAGTAACTACTAATTCCTTACTCCATTTTAGTTTTCTGCCTTTTCCATTTTCTGACTTGTCTATTTTTTGCCTTCGCCCTCCCACCTCTGTTACATACAATGCACTTAGCTTTTAACACTTATTGACTCATGCACAATGTTTTAGTAGTAATCTCTGTCTTGCATATTAGCCTGTCTTCCACCTTTAAGCTCTAGGTTTTCAAATCTCATTTGGTGCAGTCCCCAACAATCAGTATTTCCTTCTCATCCCAGCCAGTAAATCTCCCTTGACCTGGGCTTCTGGATGATTTTTCCAAAGTGTACCCTTTTCCCTAAACTCTCCAGTCCTTTTCCTTCACCCCTCCTCCTTCTCCTTCAACTCATCTACCAGAAGGAGGAGCCACTGGCTCCAAAAGCTTGTACAAGTTAAAGCCTTTTGTGTGTGTGTTGCCCAGCCACTGCTTGGTGAGTAGATTTTTTATCTACTCATTTACATTATATTATCAACAATTGATTATTTTTGTTGAAAATCCCACAAAAGGAACATAGTGGTATTGGTGTGATAGCCTATACCACAATCAACATGTAATGCAAATTAGATGATAAAAGAAGGCTTTTATAAATAATGTAAGAGAAGAGTCATGCCATCTTCCTTAAATGGCTTAAGACTGTCAAGTTTTCGAAATGAGTACACAAAAGAAGTGCTTCTTTTCCTTTTTATAAAACATGGTTAATGTTTTGCCATACCTACATCTGCCATATCACATTTCAGTAAAATAAGGATTAGGTACAAATGTGGCATGTGCAAAGACTGTTCAAATTGTTACTAAATTTAGAAACGTATTCTGTACACAACAGATTTTCATTTGATCATGTACACTAGGTTGCAGCAAGACATTATTTCACATGGCTGACTATTGGCCTCTTTGAAATCGGCATTAGGGATGAATCTTCACAGTTACAAAAACAAACAGTCAAATATAATTTGTGAAAAGCAAATACAAAAATTCTAACTTGTTAATTTTTCAGACTATAAAATGTTCAGAAATTCTGGAGCATATCAGGGTCTAGTAAGATTTTATCCCCAGAACTGACATAATGAAGATAGTTCTTCAGAGGAAATATTATCAGCAACCGATTTCCTTTACAAATTTGTCATTTAAGTTACATAATAATAATGTAATATTTATGCCAATGAAAGTAATGTTGGAGTGGGACACAGATCTGATTCCATATCCTTTGTGAGCAGTACTTGTTTATTTGAAACTTCTGCATATTTGTTACGAATTGACATACAGATTGATTAATGCCACTAAATCTCTCCTTCTCATCCATAGCTAGGTTGAAGGGCTTAGACTGTCCATATGATATTATTAGATAGATGAAATAGAAGAATGAGGCAGTGAAAGACAATGGTAAAAATTGGAGATCCTGTGTTTACGAATGTTGAACACAGTAAATCACTGTTGAATGAAAAGAAATTAATACTCAAGATACTGTAGTTATTGCTTAATATAAAACTGATTGGGGTAAAGTGGAATAAAATCTTACTTCTAGCCACACATAAGCATGTCACACATGTTTTTTTGTGGATGCAGACCTTGTATCTTTAACATTTTCATTTTTGATTATTTTGCTTAGTTTTGGAAAAAAGTTAATTCTTATTCAGTCAAGTAATTATAACATGGACAAACATATACTTTTACCATTGTCACTGCCATAATATGAGTTTCCCTATCACACACAATCACATGGATTCAGACTCAACTAGAATATCTTGGATTAAGTTCTATTATGTGGTTTTTTATATAACAAGCAGAAATAATATCAGAGATGTTGTTAGGTTATGTTGTAGTCTGCATTTCAATCATGATGTTAGCTATATTACTATCCTGATGTATAATGAATGAAAAGCTATTCTCACCCTAGTATCCTTATTGATATTTTTAATAGCATAAGAGCATTAAAAATTAAACCATTTCTTGCAACCATAAATTACTGAGTTTTCATGAGTAAGTGGAATTCCTTTTGTGACTTAAATGAAATATTAATATTTTCCTGCTACCATTGTGCTGTGGTTCCTACGAGTTTCTGTTTCCATTTGCAGATTTTGTGCAGTGGTTCAGAATAATGTATTCAGAAATTACGTCTGCTTAGCTCTTAAGAACTAATGAATAATACATGACTCATATTTTATTAAATGTTTTCTTCCCTGTAGGAGCATTTACATTTTAAAATGAGAATTGATTTGCATGTATCTTTCTGCAAAAATAAATTACTCCCTTGTCCACATCAAACAGTAATTCAGAAGAAGAAACTGAGTAGCAAAAAAAGAAAAACAGTCACACCCAGTGTAACTACCAGAAATGTTATTTCTTGCATCTCCTGCTTTTACTTTAGATACTCCAGTTAACAAAATATCTTTCAATTATTGAATAAGCTTTGATATCAGAAAACACTGTACACTTATCAGAATTGTTCTAGCATTTTTTAGAAAAATATTCATGGTACTTGTAATGTTACTGCAACATCAGTTTTCTAGCAAAAGGGTTCAGTAATCTACAGCACCACACCATGTATTACTCTCATTCACAGTCTCTAACATCTAGGTATGAAAACTGTTAAAATAAAGAAATATGGCAAATATACAATGAAGGATCACATGTAGAATTCCCTGAGGAACAGGTGTTGAGGTTTACTGAGTGCAAGTTTTTTCTGTCTTTCTATGACTGGAGTTTGACATCCATATTTTTCAAATAATAAGTAATTAGCATGAGTGCAATAATATTAAAACACAGACAGAAACCTTTTTATGTTACATTTGTGATGATCAATGCATAGATTTACAGAATTTTGATTCAGTTCAAAGTACTAAATGCACAAAAAGCATCTCTTCCTTTGTACTGGTACATAATTGTTCACTTAGACCGATGCCTTTATATATAAATGGAGATCTTCATTAAAATGAAGCGAAACTGTGAACAGAGTTCTGTGATGTACTGGTAACAGTGCTGTAAACTCATCAAGGGAGGAAAATGAATTTACTGTTTATCATGAAGTTACAGCATGAAAAAGTACTGTAAACTGATTTGTTCAAATAAATAAAGCCTGTCACTGATTATTAGAGAATTAAATTAACTGAGAGAAAGAGACTGCATGTTTAAATCAAATAATAGATTAATATGACCCAATTTTAGCTTTTAAGATTCTAGATTCAACTGAAATAAAATATTTTACATTGCACAATAACGACACATAAACTGATCTGCACTATAATCAACAGTAATATTGCATAACAACAACTATTTATGTTGCAATTAGGCTGCATTTATGTTCTTCCCACAATTTTTTCAAGTAATTAGATGTGGATACCAGAATATTTTGAGAATGATTCTTTGAATTACTTGCAAAATTACATATGACCAATTAAACTTTATTAAGATTACAACAGTATCAAAGGAATTATTCCAATATCAATATTTACAGTAACTCAGATACTTATGACTATTCTGGAATATGTCCTAAATCAGAAGTTTCTATGATAACAAACTCTGCATTTTTAATCTTCCCTTTGGTGTACAAAAATGAACGATGGCCCCATATTTACTCTGGGATTAGTTTTTTCCTCATGCAAAGCATAAAATCAGTTAGACAGCACAATAGCAATTTTCTGAAGAGATACTTCAGATTTATTATGTAAATAGGAAATATAGAATCCACTGCACTTCACACATTTAGTTTTATCTTCATTAATCTGACAGTCTCAATGTTCATTATTTTCTTGATATTTTATTTACACTTATAAATATAAATTCTTTGGAATGTGGAACAAGAATTTCAACTTGTGTAGCTATATGAAAATTTAAGATGGGCATATTAAAACAAATATATTGGCAACAGTTTAAGAGCCAGCTTTTCCTTTATTTTGCTGACATCACTGATTTTGCCAATGTAAGACACTCTCAGGTGAAGTCATTACTGTTTGTGAAATGTTTTCACTTGGACTGTGGTAAATTTTCACACGCTATAGCACATATTCCAATGTCCACAACTAAAGTTCACATGGAAATATTACAAGTTTTGATCATTTATACAGAGGAAATGTAGCCATGTGTAAACATGTTGGTATAAACATAGCACAAAAGTATGGTGTTTCATATGAAGGTAAAAGCAGAACATTAGCACACTGTTAAAAAAAAAAATCACACACAGAATTCTGAGACCACATCACTACTACCAATGCCCAAGAATATTTACATCTTTCAAAGAGGAATATCATCACTGTGTAGTACGCAGTCTGTATCTTGCTTTTGTTTAACTTTAGTGATACACAGATGTTTTCCCTCTTCTTGCAGAAACAGTTGACTGAATCTGCCAGATTAACCTTTACTGCGGCAGGACTGACAACACTGATACTGGTATTGGTACATACCACACACTTTCATGGTTCTCACTATCTGACAGTATTTTGACTGATCCTTGCATTCTAACACTGTAAAGAGACAATAGAAACTCGTTAAATCTTAATGTCACAATAACTTGAAAAAGAGACAGATTAAGTTATATAACATGGTACAAGAGAAGGAGCAATAAATGAAATATTCAGATGTTCTTGGTAAATGGAGTAACATTTAACTTTGGATAACATAGAGTAGTTCGGCTCACTCAATGAAGGCACAATGTGTCATCGTCAATAACAGTACAGTGCAGGGGAAAGGAAACATGTAAAACTGATTGTTAAAAAACCCTGCATGTTCATTTTGATCAGAATTTCAACTAGCAATCACATAGACTAGCTCTTCTCAAGTGCTTTCATTCAGCAACATTTGCTCTATGTGTAATTATGATTTTGGTGATGGAAACATCAGAAAATTAGTTTATTTTGTATGCTTCTATACATTGATATAAGATGGAATAATTTTCTGAGGCAATTCAACTCACAGACACAGAAATAGCCTCCACTATATACATCTTGACCTTTCTCTTACGCAGAAAGTAGCTGATGTAACCGCAACAGGAATGGCCGCAGGGTTGCCGCTAACAAAAATGCAGCAGGGCTGAACAGGAGTGGCCCGTGAACAAACAAGATGGATGAACGGGAATAGAAGGACAAGCATGACGATAGACAACCGAGCAAAAGACCAAGGTCAACAACAAAGTATTAAGCAATGGGGTCACGAGAGATAACCTCATGAAATCAAACAACATCCACTCGTAAATGGGAAGTAAGCACATGCAACATAAACACGATGTCTGTAAGTGAGATATCAACCAGCTCAATACGAATACCAGACTGCCTTGCTGAGTGAGAGGCAGCCGCCTAAATACATGACAGGGTTTGCCGCCATTGGCTGCTGGCACGACGTGCTCCACAATGGCATCCTCACGTTAGACTTGGGGCCAGGAGCGCGCACAGCCACGGCTTATGGTGCAACTGCTGCAGAGACCTCTAGTGGTCATTGAGTTCCATGCCGCCTGACACGGATTCAAAACCCACGGCGCTTGGTACCAGAGTAGCAGTGTATGCTGCCATAAAAGTGTTTGACCACCCCTGCCCTCCTTGTGAGTTAAAGATGGTGGCCAATAATGAAAGTCATGAATGCAGATTGAAATAAAAAAGATTCCTGTTGCTGAAAAATCTGGTAAACAGGTGAAAACATTATGCAGAACACCCAAAACTTTCATTTCAAGATTGTACACATTAGTATTTTGACAAAAGAAAACAATGATAGAAAATGAAAACTTCAGCCAGTAAGCAGTGTCTGTTGTAATGCTGTTGAGAATGTTGTAAAGTTCAGGGCTGATACTCAAGACATGCAGTACCGAACAATATAATTTTCAAGTGACAAGGTAACGAATATTTCATATATTTTTCAATACTGTGTAGTGGATGTATAATTTTGGCAGATTTATATGAAAACACTTATTTTTTGTTTCCAAGATGTGTGCATCATTTTAGCATGATTAAAACAGTAACTGATACCAATTTTAATTTTTCACATTTTTATTGAAATACATTACCTACACGGACATGTGCAAATATGCTGTCAGTAATGGTCAAATTACTTACCTGAAGAAGAGTTGCAGAATCCTAATTTAAAAATAAAAAACAATTATAAGTGTGCTAGAAGAATTTGGTTATAAAAACTGTAAAAATTCCTATTTTTTATTGCTTTTCTTTGTTTTGGGGCCATCAGTGCTATGCACATTACTATGTAAGTTTGTTCTAAGAGAGATATTGTTGTGAGAAGTTCTTTGGGAGAGCTCTTGCCATATGCAGTTTAGTGAGACCTTGTGGATGATATTGTTTGATAACAGTAATAAGATATTTGTTTATAAAAGTTTTTGTAAATAATGAAAGTTGTACTGGCAAATTTAATAAATGTAAGATGCTTACAATTTGAACTCTGATTTTCTATATAATCTTTGAGCCTACTATCTACATTTGCCTGAATCCTTCTAACACTTGGGAATGAGGACAGAGGAATTTAGAAAAGACTATGAAGTTGCTGATGAAGCAGATAAGTAAACATTTTATTTCAAATTTGTGTCTGCCACCTTTCCATTTTAAGAAAGCCAAACAGTGTCAAATATAAATCACTTCAACAAATGTTGCTAGAAAGTGGTGGCATGCTACACTGTGAAGTTAATGTTTGTAAACTGTTTATGTTTCATAGTGAATAAAATTTGAGGAGGAAATTTCTGAAAATGCACATTTCAAACACAGCATAGTATGGTAGCGAATTACAGACTGCAGGAAAACTGAAACACAACATAACGAAAGCATTTGAGATATTGTGTTACAGAAGAAGGTTGAAAATTAGCTGAACAGATAAGATAGGGAATGATGTGGTTCTCCTAATAACTGATGGAGAAAGAAACATATGACAAACACTGACAAGAAGAAGGGATAGGGTGATAGGACATATGTTTGGACATCAGGGAGTAACCTCCATGGTACTATACAGAGCTCTAGAGTGTAAAAACCATAGGGAAAGACAGAGATTGGAATACCTCCAACAAACAATTGAGGATATGGGGATGAAAGTGCTACTCAAAGAGGTCAGTGCAGGAGAGAAATTCATGGTGAGCTGCATCAAACCAGTTAAAAGACTGATGACATTAGAGGTGCTACCTTGAAAAATAGAACACCGTCATCTGTGATGTGTGTACATTGTGGTTAATGATCTTTTACAGTTCATGTCTGGTAGGCAAAGATGGACTATTATTGGACACAAGTAGTTGCCGGTATGCAATTAACATATGGTGTAGCTGAGTGTAAAGCCCAGAGAGCCAACTGAAGGTACAAGAAAATGTTTCACTTCTAAGTATCAAATTTTTCAGCGTGGGAAAGAAACCAGGTTGTAAAAGGTATAGAGAACTGTGTCAGTTCGTTTTAAATGAATTGTTTGCACAATGTAATTTGATGAAAAAGTGTTGGATCATATGGGATAAGATTCATCAATAAGCCCCCGTCATCTCGTCCTTGAAATGCATACTTCGAAGAACACGGAGTGGAGAATACGGATGAAACAGCAGTTACAGGCATATCACAAACAACAGCTTAATTATGTCAATGAATAATGTAGTGCAAAATTGCAGTGCTGAACTTTGGTTATCTTTTTGAACAACTGCTATAAGCTAATGTTGCTGCTACAAGGAATAAATTGTTTCTTTCTGATAAAAACTTGGATTTTCATTTATTATTATTTGTTTCCTGCATCAAAGGACGCAGTTTACTTCCTCTACCATCCACATAGGAACTACCATCCACATCCCCCCAGGAACCATGGACCTTGCCGTTGGTGGGGAGGCTTGCGTGCCTCAGCGATACTGATGGCCGTACCGTAGGTGCAACCACAACGGAGGGGTACCTGTTGAGAGGCCAGACAAACATGTGGTTCCTGAAGAGGGGCAGCAGCCTTTTCAGTAGTTGCAGGGGCAACAGTCTGGATGATGGACTGATCTGGCCTTGTAACATTAACCAAAACGTCCTTGCTGTGCTGGTACTGCGAACGGCTGAAAGCAAGGGGAAACTACAGCCGTAATTTTTCCCGAGGAAATGCAGCTTTACTGTATGATTAAATGATGATGGCGTCCTCTTGGGTAAAATATTCTGGAGGTAAAATAGTCCCCCATTCGGATCTCCGGGTGGGGACTACTCAAGAGGACGTCGTTATCAGGAGAAAGAAAACTGGCGTTCTACGGATCGGAGCGTGGAATGTCAGATCCCTTAATCGGGCAGGTGGGTTAGAAAATTTAAAAAGGGAAATGGATAGGTTAAAGTTAGATATAGTGGGAATTAGTGAAGTTCGGTGGCAGGAGGAACAAGACTTTTGGTCAGGTGAATACAGGGTTATAAATACAAAATCAAATAGGGGTAATGCAGGAGTAGGTTTAATAATGAAGAAAAAAAATAGGAGTGCGGGTTAGCTACTACAAACAGCATAGTGAACGCTTTATTGTGGCCAAGATAGACACAAAGCCCATGCCTACTACAGTAGTACAAGTTTATATGCCAACTAGCTCTGCAGATGAGGAAGAAATAGATGAAATGTATGACGAGATAAAAGAAATTATTCAGGTAGTGAAGGGAGACGAAAATTTAATAGTCATGGGTGACTGGAATTCGTCAATAGGAAAAGGGAGAGAAGGAAACATAGTAGGTGAATATGGATTGGGGGGAAGAAATGAAAGAGGAAGCCGCCTTGTAGAATTTTGCACAGAACATGACTTAATCATAGCTAACACTTGGTTCAAGAATCATAAAAGAAGGTTGTATACCTGGAAGAATCCTGGAGATACTAAAAGGTATCAGATAGATTATATAATGGTAAGACAGAGATTTAGGAACCAGGTTTTAAATTGTAAGACATTTCCAGGGGCAGATGTGGATTCTGAGCACAATCTATTTGTTATGCACTGCAGATTGAATCTGAAGAAACTGCAAAAAGGTGGGAATTTAAGGAGTTGGGACCTGGATAAACTGAAAGAACCAGAGGTTGTAGAGAGTTTCAGGGAGAGCATAAGGGAACAATTGACAGGAGTGGGGGAAAGAAATACAGTAGAAGAAGAATGGGTAGCTCTGAGGGATGAAGTAGTGAAGGCAGCAGACGATCAAGTAGGTAAAAAGACAAGGGCTAATAGAAATCCTTGGGTAACAGAAGAAATATTGAATTTAATTGATGAAAGGAGAAAATATAAAAATGCAGTAAATGAAGCAGGCAAAAAGGAATACAAACGTCTCAAAAATGAGATCGACAGGAAGTGCAAAATGGCTAAGCAGGGATGGCTAGAGGACAAATGTAAGGATGTAGAGGCTTGTCTCACTAGCGGTAAGATAGATACTGCCTACAGGAAAATTAAAGAGACCTTTGGAGAGAAGAGAACCACTTGTATGAATATCAAGAACTCAGACGGAAACCCAGTTCTAAGCAAAGAAGGGAAGGCAGAAAGGTGGAAGGAGTATATAGAGGGTCTATACAAGGGCGATGTGCTTGAGGACAATATTATGGAAATGGAAGAGGATGTAGATGAAGACGAAATGGGAGATAAGATACTGCATTAAGAGTTTGACAGAGCACTGAAAGACCTGAGTTGAAACAAGGCCCCGGGAGTAGACAACATTCCATTAGAACTACTGATGGCCTTGGGAGAGCCAGTCATGACAAAACTCTACCATCTGGTGAGCAAAATGTATGAGACAGGCGAAATACCCTCAGACTTCAAGAAGAATATAATAATTCCAATCCCAAAGAAAGCAGGTGTTGACAGATGTGAAAATGACCGAACTATCAGTTTAATAAGTCACAGCTGCAAAATACTAACGCGAATTCTTTACAGACGAATGGAAAAACTGGTAGAAGCGGACCTCGGGAAAGATCAATTTGGATTCCGCAGAAATGTTGGAACACGTGAGGCAGTACTAACCTTACGACTTATCTTAGAAGAAAGATTAAGGAAAGGCAAACCTACGTTTCTAGCATTTGTAGACTTAGAGAAAGCTTTTGACAATGTTGACTGGAAAACTCTCTTTCAAATTGTGAAGGTGGTAGGGGTAAAATACAGGGAGTGAAAGGCTATTTACAATTTGTACAGAAACCAGATGGCAGTTATAAGAGTCGAGGGGCATGAAAGGGAAGCAGTGGCTGGGAAAGGAGTGAGACAGGGTTGTAGCCTCTCCCCGATGTTATTCAATCTGTATATTGAGCAAGCAGTAAAGGAAGCAAAAGAAAAATTCGGAGTAGGTATTAAAATTCATGGAGAAGCAGTAAAAACTTTAAGGTTCGCCGATGACATTGTAATTCTGTCAGAGACAGCAAAGGACTTGGAAGAGCAGTTGAACGGAATGGACAGTGTCTTGAAAGGAGGATATAAGATGAACATCAACAAAAGCAAAACGAGGATAATGGAATGTAGTCAAATTAAATCAGGTGATGCTGAGGGAATTAGATTAGGAAATGAGACACTTAAAGTAGTAAAGGAGTTTTGCTATTTAGGGAGTAAAATAACTGATGATGGTCGAAGTAGAGAGGATATAAAATGTAGACTGGCAATGGCAAGGAAATCGTTTCTGCAGAAGAGAAATTTGTTAACGTCGAGTGTAGACTTAAGTGTCAGGAAGTCGTTTCTGAAAGTATTTGTATGGAGTGTAGCCATGTATGGAAGTGAAACGTGGACGATAACTAGTTTGGACAAGAAGAGAATAGAAGCTTTCGAAATGTGGTGCTACAGAAGAATGCTGAAGATTAGATGGGTAGATCACATAACTAATGAGGAGGTGTTGAATAGGATTGGGGAGAAGAGAAGTTTGTGGTACAACTTGACTAGAAGAAGGGATCGGTTGGTAGGACATGTTTTGAGGCATGAAGGGATCACAAACTTAGCATTGGAGGGCAGTGTGGAGGGCAAAAATCATAGAGGGAGACCAAGAGATGAATACACTAAGCAGATTCAGAAGGATGTAGGCTGCAGTAGGTACTGGGAGATGAAGAAGCTTGCACAGGATAGAGTAGCATGGAGAGCTGCATCAAACCAGTCTCAGGACTGAAGACCACAACAACAACCATCCACATAATTTTAACCCTGCAAATTTGGGACACTTTGTCTATTTTTTGTCTAGGCATGAGACATTTTCACTACTGATCAAGTTACCAGTTTCTATACATTCTTAAGTAACACTAGTACCTGATCTGCACTGTACGTTCACACGTAACAGACAACAAAATAATACGTGTAAAAATTTCAACAGCCAAAAAGAATGTTTTGAATGAATTCAAATGTGAAGAATGTGTAGAAGAGTGTATCAACAATATTGCAGAGGTATCAGGAATATATGAAGGACTAGCTATGCTCTCTCTTGTGTATCTAAAAAGGACATTGTTGCACCAAGCTAAGTCAGTAAAGAGCCATTCAGTACAAAAGGGCACAGTATTAGTATGAGTGAGCTCAAATGAAACAAATTATTGGTCTCTGGGAAGTAGAAATGTTATTGTATGACATTTTGGTTCATGCAGGATTTGTTTCTGTAACAGTGGTGTACGTGTGGAATCAGTAGGTAGAAGAGAATGACACACAGTGACAAGCAGTTACTGGACCACACATTGTTGCCATTGCATGAGATAACTGCCACCTTATCAGCAATGTCACAAAAGGCCTCATAACTTTGTCAACAGTGTTTATTTGACAATGGAGCACTGCAGTAGTATGTACCTATCTGCATTAGTGGTCTGATGCAGTCTACATTGGAGTGGGCTGGTGGCATTCATGCAATTGCATTAGCTTCCAGTGTTCACAGATTAGAAATTCCTCAGACAACAATGGGCATGTGAATATCATTATTGTCATTCTGAAGGGCAAAAATTTGGTGTTTTCAAATGAGTGCCACTGCAACTTGTTGCTACAATCTGGGAGCCCACATTGTTGAGCAGCACAGCAGACAAACACCAAGTGTGATTTTTTTGGGGTGCCATGGGATGCTACATTCAGTTTCAACTCCTATGTATTGAGAGTAACCACATCAGCCACTACATCAGGACAGTATATGAGCCTGTAGTACTTCTCTTTCTTTAGGCAACTCCATGTTTCAGTGCAAAAATTCACAATCACAAGTAGAAATGAATGTCCAAGCTTTCGTTAAAGAGCGACAAGTAGCACTGCTTACATGGCCTACAGATTCACCTGATAATGTCAGTCACCTAACATGTCTGGGTCATGGTTGTTAGTTTTGATGCTCTGTGGTCCCATATGCAAACAATATGGTGAAAAACTTCCTAGAGACATATCAGGTCAGTTTACATTCCACACTGTAAAATTTATACTTCAACTGTAACAAGCTAGGACTAAGCAAAATACTGAACTCTCAGAGTGCATGCACAGTTTTGAAACTGTAATCATTTTCTGAACTGTCATGTAACTACAGTGTGCTATGAAGGATGTTTCAGTCATGTGTATTCTTCCTGCTGTTGCACTTTTTACAAATGGTAGTGTATTATGGTATATTAATTTATGTTACAGATGTAGTTGGTGAACTAGTTCAGGCCACTGAAATACTGGAAGAAATGGTATTCACAATGGCAAAAATGGTATGATTCAATATTGCACTTAAAAGTAAATACTGGTTTCCTAATAATCACATCAAAGAAAAACTCACTTGAGAAAAGAATAAACTTATGAGACAGAAAGGAAGGGCAGTGCTTACCATCAGGAGGCAAAAGTATTGCTGACAAGACATAGACAAAAGTACAAAAGCCTACCCTAGCTTTTGCAACTGATACTTTCTTTCTCAGCGAGGAATGGAGATTAGTTTGGAGAGGGTTAGAAAGAAGGGGGAGGTCATTCAGGCCCCAGTATGAGGTGGATCCACCTGTTACAAGGATGAGGAAAAATGGTTTCTTTGAAAATATCCCAATGTCATTGAAGGCTTTGTCAAAGGCATCATTTGGATGAAAGATATAGTTACTATCCTTTTTTCTTGTAGTTAAAATTATACGTTTCTTTACTTGAGTTACAAAAAAAAATTTTTTTGTTCTCAAGGATTACGGAGAAACCAAACTGCAATAGAAACAACAAAAAAAGAAAAAAATTTTAGTACTATAATAAACAGTTCAGGAGCAGGTATTATTTTGTCATTCATACAACAGATGATATGACTATATAGTAAGATAAAGATCACAGATAAATTTCATCCCCACACATTACTGGTTTCCCTACTACTGCACTGACAGTAGTGCAAATATGAAAGGGTACTACATATTATTTGCAAGTAATTAGAACATGTACAATACATGTAACAAATTTCCATTACAGGGAGCATATATATTAAATATCTGATGTTTTGTTTCTGTAAGTAGTACGTTTACTTGTGTGTAGGTACGTATATCCATATAAATCCAATTCTGTAATGCAATCTTGTGTATTCCTAGTTATCTTAAAACGCTCTTAAGACAAACAATTCAAACTATACACTTACCAACAACAACCACTACAACCAAAGCTACAACAACAACAACAACAACAACAACTACTACTACTACTACTACTACTACTACTACTACTGTAACAAAATAAAACCAATGCTGTTACTAATTCTTCCACTTCCATCACCATCACCACCACTTTCATTCTCTTTTCAAAATTGGACAGAGAGAGAGAGAGAGAGAATTATAAAAAAGCTTTTACTGACAAGTTTAGTTTCCCACTGAACTACTTCACTTTTCCATGTAATAACCATTCACATTGAAGCACTTTTTGTAACATTACATTAGCTTCTTCAACCTCTCTGCACAGGCAAGCATCTTCTGTTTGGGCATTGAAGCAGCTGACAATGGTAGTTTTGAAGAAGTTGAATTGCACTGACTGTTTGTATGATTTTCAGTTCATGTAGGATACTCTTGTCTCATCACTCTTAACAATGCAAAGAAAAAAATCATTTCCATCTTGTCAATAATGATCCAAAACACTCATGCCTTTGACATACTCTGCTCTTTATATTGGTTGATACTCATACCAATGTTGTACACTACTTATTTTGCAGCTGGTATCCAAGCTTTGCTGCAAAATGGTACAAATAGTGGTGATCCAACATGAAAGGAGTCATCAGCCAGAGCAATGACTGCCAATAATTGTTCAGATTACAATTCTTGGTTCACTTGCTGTACAATTTCAAAGTTCTGAATAATAGGCCTGCCACTGATTTCTCCATTTCACACAGTTCTATGGCCACTTTTAAAGTCTTTGGCACCATTTTCTAACTTTTTCTTCACTCATTACTGTACACTTATAAACTAGGTGTAGCTCCTGATGAGTATCTGTAGATCCTTTTAGGTACAAAAAATTAAAATACTTTGCAACTGGCGGGAGCCATAATGTTTGAAGTCATTGTTGTTTTCTTTCATTCATAGTTAAATGACTACTGAATCAAAACAACAACTTATATACTTTCAATAAAAATCTGCAGCTGTTACTGCATTCATTCAACTTTGTTAAATCTGCAAATTAAATGAAACAACAGGTTTAATGTTACCAGCCACTGTTTATTTATCTCCAAACGCGTTTCAAAGATTTAAACCGCCATCATCAGGCAGATTTACATTTTTTAGTATGACATTTGTGTGTGTATTGTGCTATGATTTTTTGGAGGAACTTGTGGCACTGTCTAGTGGAGAAATAAAACACAATTTCAGAACGTGGTTTTGGGTTTGTTCTGACAAAAAAGTAAGCATATATCTAACGGCAAAAATAAAATAAGTAAAATAGTTAGGTACTCTATTTTACTTATTTTGACCTGCCAGGGTAGCTGAGAGCACTAATGTGCTGCTTCTTGGACTCCAGTAGGCGCGCTGGCCCAGATCGAATCCACCTGGCGGATTAACGATGAGGGCTGGTATGCTGGCCAGCCTGGATGTGGTTTTTAAGCGTTTTTCCACATCTCGCTAGGTGAATACCAGGCTGGTGCCCACGTTCTGCCTCAGTTACATGTCTCGCAGACATTTGAAAACGTTTGTACTATTCCATGGCTTACACTAGACGCAGACAGCTGGGGTACACTAACTCCATCCCGGGGGATTGGGGTGGCGGCAGGAAGGGCATCCGGCCACCCTCTGCCCCCGCTTTGAAGTGGGACAATGACTTCAAGAAAGAAAGAAACTATATTTTACTTATTTTACTTTTACTGTTAGATATATGTTCAGTTTTTTGTCACAAGAAACCCAAAACCATGTTCTGAAATAGTGTATTGTTTCTCCACTAGACAGAGCCACAAGTTCCTCCAAAAATTCGTAATGCAACACATGCACTAATGTCATAATAACAAATGTAAATCCATCTGAGGATGGAGTTTTAAACCTTTGAAATGTGTCATGGAGATAAATGAACAGTGACTGGTAACGGTAAACTTGTTGTTTCATTTAATGTCAATAACAGTCATGGTAAAGCCCAACCCAAAAGTTTGCATTTAAAGTAATTCTGCCAATGTTTAAATGTAAAAGAATGGCCCTTACACTTTAAATACATGTCACTGCTATCAGCCACATATTTGCAGTTTTAAGGTCAAAAAAGAGCATATACTGACTAGGCTAGGCATACTGCCTAAGGTGATAAAAGTGACCAATTTCCAATGAAATTTTATATTATGAGTGCCTATCCTAGCCTGTTCAGTTGACAAGTTACTTTGTATTCTGGCCCATTCAGTTGATGAGTAACTATGTAATGTATTCAAATAATCTGATTATTACCTATTACAGAGACAAAACCTTCGATGATGCTATTTGTGTGGCCTGAGGCTGAAAAATACAATCAAAGAACTATGAGAAGTGTGTGTATGCATGTCCATTCAAATATTCTGCAGTCAGAGCATGTGCTTTAAGATATTCTCCAGGAAGGGCACTATATAATATAGGCAATGTGCTTTATTATTCTGAGTAAAATTCTGTAGTAATTATGTTCTTACACATGCCTCTGTAACTGAAGCTGCTAACATGTGCTTGTGAAGCTAGAATCAAATCAGAGGTGGACAGATTGAATTTTGGTAGTGAAAAATTTTTCACTGCCAGTATTTAGCAAAATCGATTAGAGACGTAGTTGGGTAGATCGTCCTAGTTCAGATTCCAAAACTTTGTCTTACAGACTGACGGTATGCGACACTGTTGATGGTTATTTGTCTGTCAAGCTTGGTATCTGTCTAAGCATCATCTGAGAGAAAAATGTCATGCAGCAACACTTAGTTTCACTCTCTACCTTTCCTTCAAAAAATGGCTCTGAGTACTATGGGACTTAACTTCTGAGGTCATCAGTCCCCTAGAACTTAGAACTACTTAAACCTAACTAACCTAAGGACATCACACACATCCATGCCTGAGGCAGGATTTGAACCTGCGACCGTAGCGGTCACGTGGTTCCAGACTGTAGCGCCTAGAACCGCTCAATCACCCCGGCCGGCACTTTTCCTTCAATCATAACTCTTCAAAGACATGGAAAGCAAACAGATAGACAATTTAAACCAAATGCTCTACTTACATTTGACACTTGATGTGTGGCATGAAAAAAAAGTGTTGACTTACAACTTTCCAAACAAGGAACACAATGAGCAGCAAGGAGAGAAATATAAATAGAAAGAGAAGTATGGAAAAATCACTAAAAATCTTTCTGAGAAGAGACACAAAACATTCACACAGAGTTTTAAAAATAGTGCAGACTGCAGCAAATGCTACAATGAAATTGGATTCCATATTTTGTAGCAGCTACAGTTATCATAAAGATCAGAGTAGCAGAGTTGCTGCAATATTTATTCAGTTTTAGTTATCAACAGATTTGGTAATAAGGGAAAGCAACATTCCCACATATGACAGTGTAATAAATATAAAGAGAACATTTCTCTAAAATCTCAACTAGTGAATCTTGCTGAGGCTGGAAAGAATAAGAGGAATAACATTGACCAAGGCTGTGAAGTGAGCTATAACAATTATTAGTATACTAATCAGTGGGTATAACATACAAAAATGCTTGTATTATTAGAGTGTCACCAACATCCTAAGTAAAGCTCACAAAAATGTCGAATGTATTAGAAGTATCCAAAGTAATACAGTACAGCACTTGGAATCCCTCCACAGAAATGCAGACTGCCACACACATGACACCAGAAACAAAACCCAGTTACAAATTATAGCTCACAACACAAAATTATATGCGAATGGGGTTAAGTGTATGGGCATTAAAATATACGACCACATCCCAAAAGACATAAAAACAAGCAAAAACCCAAAAATAATGAGAATTAAATTAAAGGAATTACTGCTAAATCACTGTTTCTATTCTGTAGTACAGCACTTGGAATCCCTCCACAGAAATGCAGACTGCCACACACATGACACCAGAAACAAAACCCAGTTACAAATTATAGCTCACAACACAAAATTATATGCAAATTGGGTTAAGTGTATGGGCATTAAAATATACGACCACGTCCCAAAAGACATAAAAACAAGCAAAAACCAAAAATAATGAGAATTAAATTAAAGGAATTACTGCTAAATCACTGTTTCTATTCTGTACATGAATTTCTTGAAACAAAATTTTAATTACTTGTAATAAGCTGTTTATTCACTTGCAGGTATTTCTACTTAGTAAGAAAATTTAATTATTGTATGATATACATATTCTGCCTGTATATCTCATATGTATTCTGCACTGTGTAGTATGTACCACCACTGCCATCTCTCATCACACACCACCTTTTTTTATATTTTGTCTATATATCCTATATGTATTCTGCTATGTGAGTTATGTACCACTACCGTCATCTCTCATCATTCATCATACACAGTCTTAACATAATTTTCAAATTGACTTGTCCTATATTATGATGTGCTTTACTGTAAAATTGTATTATCTACAGGACCAATAATAAATAAATAAATCAAGTATGTGACTATCTTAAGAAGTTTCCAGTAGGGTGGTACATAATGGAAAATTAGCTTTATCAGCAATACAAAATTGTTGAGGGAATCTGGAATCTTTCTTATGAACAGAACCAAGAAATTTCCGCTTTATGGAGGGAATGTACTTGCAAAAGGGGAGGCTATATACAAACAAGAATTTTATATTTAGCTTTGTGCATCTTTCACATTTGATCCTCCTTTGTATAGTAGAGCTGAATTCAAATCTCTGAATTCCAAAGCTGTACCTTAAACTCTCTCTCTCTCTCTCTCTCTCTCTCTCTCTCTTATTTAACTATCAGTACTTACTATATACCACTATTATTATTATTATAAAAATTTCAATTAGCTATTCCTGGTAGAACTAACCAACCTGTAATAGATACATATTAGTAAATAATTAAGATCTAATATGTGATAAAATGCTGATGTTAAAGCAATGAAAAATTATTTTAAACCAGTTTCTTTTCTTTTACTTTTCTTACCTTGAGCACAAGGAGGTCCCATGCAAACTTTCATGACTGGTGGTCGAGGCTGTTCACGGCATGCATTGCCTGCTGGTTTCTTAGTTCCATACCACACACACTGCAGAATGCGATATTTTATACCTTGCATCTCACATGGTGCAGTACACTACAAGTGCCACAGCATAAAAATATTTTTAATCAGATCATTGTTCACACAGAAAAAAGCTGTTAGGCTGTGGAGACAGAACATTTGCTGGGGGCACTGACTAACAGTATCATATGCTTGGTCATCCAGAAAGTAAGATTTTGTGATTAATCCCAGCTTCATTGTAGTATAGCTACCATTCTGCATATGTATTATGGCTATTTTCTTGGATATATGTATATCTTACTGCATCCAGTGGTGATCTTACAGTGGTCAGTGTTGAAGATGTGTAGAGCTGAATTAACCAATGTGAGATTTGTTTATTGTACTAAAAAAAAGTAAAATGTATTGGGCAGATAAAACATCTGTACACCAAGCAGTAGCACAGGAAAACACACATAATAAAAGATAAAATCTGTTACAGTTGTAAAATTATTTCTATTTATTTCTGAAAAGGAAAGCACAGCCCAATTTCAGGACCTGTGTCCCATCTTCAGGTGCACATTAAAATGTGAGTCCATAAATGATGACTCCAACTTTGGCTTGCGCTCATTACAAGTTTGATGGATGTGTATGCAGCACTATGTTTGAATGACAGCCTTTTACCATGTGGATACATGTATGGCACACCTTTAGTCCAGACCATTATCCTCCTCTGTGAGAGGCTTTCTGGCAGGTCCAGAATCAAAGAGGATATCCTGTTTCATGCTACATACCAGGGATACATTATTTTAACATAGTTTAATCTATATTATCCTTGGTTATGCATCATTTTTGGACTCACAGTTTAATATGCACCTGTATATAGGACATAGGTTGTGCTTTACTTTTTTAAAATAAGTATAAAAATCTTTACACCTGAAGCAGATTTTATCAATGATGACATATAAAAGCTATGGAAATTCACAAGTTTACAGAGACAATGGTGCCTTCTACTGGCAGAAGAGTTGAATGGAAAGGAAAAGGGATGAAGGAAAAGGATTGGTGAGGTTTAGGAAATGGGAACAGTTATGGAAATGTTGCCCAGAACTCCAGGTCAGGGGAGACTTAACAGACAGGTTGAGAATGAAAGACTGATTGTAGATATGTGCACTGGTTGAGATTTGAAATCCCGAGAACCTAAAAAGTTGAAGAAAGGGTAACAAGCAACACAAAGGTTACCAACAAAACATCGTGCAAGAGTTAGTAAGAGTGAAAATCAAACAATGGAAATGCTAGATAGGAATATCAACAATGTATGAAAATACAGACTGTTATTTACCATAAAGAAGACAAGGTGCAGGCAGGCACAATTAAAAGACACTCACAGATGGCTTTCGGCCACAGCCTTCATCAGTAAAAGACACACACACACACACACACACACACACACACACACACACACACACACACAAGCAAGCACACCTCACCCACACATGACCACCAACTCCAGCATCTTGGCCCAGAATGCAACGTCACATGGGATGCAAGCAGCAATCTGGATGGGGTGGGGAAGGGGAAGGGATGGCAGTGTACAGTTGGGGAAAGAGAGACAAACATTGTCTGATGGAGAGTGCAGGGCCTAGACTGCTAACAGGTGCAGTGTCATGAACTTGTGGGGCAGGCATGTGAGGAAAAAAGGAGCAAAAAGAAGAGGAGTGGGGAAATATGGGCGGATGTGTTGGCAGAGGGTTGCAAATAAACAGGATGGGAGATGAGAATGAGGAGGAGATGACAGGGCAGAGGAGGTGGAAGCAGTTGGGTGGGGGGTGTGGGGACAGCATGTTACCGTAGGTTGAGTCCAGAATGATTACCGGAGCAGAGAATTTGTTGTAAGGATAACTCCCATCTGCACAGTTCAGAAAAGCTGGTAGTGGAGGGAAGAATACAGATGGCTTGGGTACTGAAGCAGCCATTAATATCAGTATCATCTGGATTCTTCCCTCCACCACCAGCTTTTCTGAATCGCACAGATGGGAGTTATATTTCCAACACATTCTTCACTCCTGTAATTATCCCAGCCTCAACCTGCAGTAACATAATGTTCCCACACCCTCCACCCAAAAGTTTCCACCCACTCTGCCCTGTCATCTACTTCCCATTCTCATCTCCCATCCTGTTTATTTTCAGCCCTCTGCCAACACATCCACCCATCTTTCCCCACTCCTCTCCTTTTTTGGTCCTTTTCCCACACCTCCTTATACTGTGCCTCTTGGCAATCTAGTCCCTGCACACTCCACCAGACAGCATTCCTCTATCTCCCCACCTGTACACTACTATGCCTTCCCCTTCCTCAGTCCCTCCAGATTGCTGCTTGCATCCCACGTATGTTGCATTTTGGCGCGAGGTGTGGTTGCCTGCTTGCTTGTGTGTGTGTGTGTGTGTGTGTGTGTGTGTGTGTGTGTGTGTGTGTGAGAGAGAGAGAGAGAGAGAGAGAGAGAGAGAGAGAGAGAGAGAATGATGTGAGTGTGTGCCTCTTTTACTGATGAAGGCTGTGGCTGACAGCTGTATATGAGTGTCTTTTTAATTGTGCCTGTCTGCAACTTGACATGTCTTCTTTTCGGTAAGTAGGTAAGTAGCAATCTGTCTCTTCCTACATTGTCATTAGTTAATAAGAGTGGAAAGCTAAGTGCATTTCTGTGGTAGAGGTGTGTGTGTGTGTCTTTTTTTCGGGGGTGGGGTGGGGGAGTGGAGGATACATCAGATCAGATAATAAGAGATATAGAAAACTATAAAAGGGAATGAAGATAAGCAATAGTTACAGAACAGAAATGGTAAGACCATAGAAATTAACGTAAATTTATGCCAGATGAGTGGCAAGAACCAAGCAGATACTGTAAATGCCAGTTCCCAACCTTACAGCTCTGAGGAACTGATGTCAAGAGCAGGAATTCAGATGTCAGATATGGTGAAACAGGCATGGCGATGTCAAGCTGTAGAGCATGCTCTGCAATAGAACATTGTGTGTTGCCAGTACACACCCTCTGTCTATGTTTATTCACTTTATCTGATATCTTGGTGGTAGTCATACCAACATAGAAGGTCAGTGTTCACATAACAGCTGGTACACAACATGTGTCATTTTATAGGTGACTCTCCATTTGATAGTAAATGTTTAGCCAGTTACAGGGCTGGTACATGTAGTGGTAGGAGGATCCATTGGGTTAGTCTTGCATGGAATTGACCATGAGGGTAGGAGCCATATGGTAAGGAAGTGGGTGCAGAAGGAGCATGAGGTCTGACCAGGATAGAAGTCATAGCTCTGCCAAAAAAGTTGATTAATTCATTCAAATCCAGGATAGTACTGAATGATAAGAAGTGTACTTCTAAGCTGTTTTTAGGAGGAACTAGCAGTACCAGCATTGGATATATTATTCCAGGAAATCTTCATTTGAACCAGGCTGGTGGGATAATTATGTACAGTGAAGGGTGAGGTGATAATTGCAGTGTATTGCTGTAAAGAGACTGCATCTGGACAAAAATGTTGGGCTCAAATGACAAGATTGTATGGGAGGGAACATTTGACATAAAAATGGAGCAAACTGTCAAAATGTAAGCACTCTTGTTTGTTTTATGTTTACTGTAAACGGAAGTGTGTAGTTGACTGTTGGTGAGGATGAGGCCAACATTGAGGAAAGTAGCATGAGATTCACAATCGGACCAAGTGAAATTTAATTGGAAGAACATATTTCGATACGCCAAAAATTTCAGCAGATCAGCCTTATGCCATAGATGTCATTAATTTATCTAATCCAAACCTGGGGCTGAAGGCTTATGGAACCCAGGAAACCCCCTCCAAGTTAGTTAATTACATGTTCCACAGAGCATTTGAACAATAATTTTATCAAATGATGTGTAACATGTCAGTTTACAGGATAGGTAAACATGATTGGTATTAACATGAATGAACACACTATTTTTAGTTCTATTCATACAACTACATTTAATACAATTTAAGTGTTTTTCAGCAAAAACACTTAAATTGTATTAAATGTAGTTGTATGAATAGAAAGTGGTTATTGAAAAGAAATTTGTCCATAGAATAAAAGGAATTGTTCAGAAGAAATGATTTTAGATTAGATTTAAAACTTTCATTGGTACCTGCCAGACATTTCCTGATATTGTGAAAATGAGCAAAATATTTTTTGATGCATATTGAACTCCTTTTTGAGCCACCGAGAGCTTCAGTAATGGCTACTTAAGACCATTTTCCCCTCTAGAGTTGTAGGTGTGGACATTACTAATTTTCTTAAATTGTGATGGATTATTTATGATGAATTTCATTAGTGAATATATGTACTGTGATGGCTTTTTAGAAAATGTTTAAAAAATGCTTAGCTCATTGAAGAGGTACCTGAATGACATCCATGGGTGAACACCACATATTATTCTAACTGCTCACTTTTGAGCATTCAGTGCTTTCTTTATAAGTTGTGAGTTACCCCAGAAAATTATTCCATATCACATTATTGAGTGTAAATATGCAAAATATGTCAGGAATTTAATTTGTTTGTTTCCAAGATTAGTAGTCAGATGAAGAGCAAAAGTAATTGTATTCAACTGTTAGACCGGTTCAGCAATATGCTTTTTCCAGTTCAAGCTTTCGTCGATGTATATGCTCGCAAAAATATTGAGCATTCTAGCTCATTTATCGACTACTGTTCTGGTGCTACATCAGCTGTTGGGATGACTATATTTGTTGTGCATTGCTTCTGTTATTTTTTACCCACAAATTTAGGGAGAGATCATTTTCTGACAATCACTTCATAATTCTTTGGAGAATATCAATTACAAATTCTTCTGTTGTTTTATCTCTGATGGGGTTTACCGTAACAATAGTATCGTCTGCAAAAAGTACCAATTCAGCTTGTCAAATGTTAAGTTGAACACCATTCAGATATATAAGGAATAGCAGCAGCCATAACTTTGAACCCTGTGGAACTTCCTTTGTGATTTCTCCCCAGTCACCAAAACTTTCTACCCTTCCAACATTGTCTAAATTGGCAAACTGCCTATTTGCTTCTGTCTCAGGTTCTTCGGCCGAAATTCATCTGATGATTTTACTGACGTTTCGCCAGCATGAGTGTCTGGCATTGTCAAAGCTTCAACCTCCAGTGCCGGTGGTCAACTGGAGCCGAGCCCATGGCCGCAGACTATGTGTACCTGGTACGCCAACATCCGAGGGCTTCTCCAAGGTCATTTCTGGTGCGGTTCTCCTCTTGCTACCTGCGACGGGTGTTCGCTGCAGTACGGGAACCCATGATCTATTTACCGTAAGGCATTCTTCTTTCTTGTTGAAGCTATTCTCATATTTGTGTATTTCTACAGCTTCTCAGAAAAAGCAAGTGTGATAGTGCTTCTCTACAGCCAGAACTTCCATATCGGTGAATTTTATTTTATGGTCGATCTCACTTAGTGTGTGCTCCACCATTGCCGACGTCTCCACCTGCCCCAACCTGCAGTGTCGTTTATGTACTTTGATCCTGGTGTTGATTGATTGTCCAGTAATTCTGACATAAACTTTTCCACATGTGCATGGTAAGCAGTATGTTGGAATGACTGGATGATCAATCATGGTAAGTGGTATGCTTACCATGCACGAGTGGAAAAGTTTATGTTGGAATGACTGGGCAATCAATCAACACCAGGATTAAAGAACATAAGCGACACTGCAGCTTGGGGCAGGTAGAGAAATTGGATGTGGCAGAGCATGTGCTAAGTGACACCGACCATGTAATAAAATTCACCGACATGGAAGTTCTGGCTGTAGAGAAGCACTATCACACTTGCTTGTTCAGAGAAGCTGTAGAAATACACAAAACAGATTCTGGGTTCCCGTACTGCAGCAAACAACCATTGCAGGTAGCAAGAGGAGAACCACACCAGAAATGACCGTGGAGAAGCCCTCGGACGTTGGCGCACCAGGTACATGTAGTCTGTGGCCATGAGATCATCTCCAGTTCACCACCGGCGATGGAGGGTGAAGCTCTGACAATACCAGCCACTCATGCTGGTGAAATGTCAGTAAAATCATCAGATGAACATTGGTCAAAGAACCCAAGACAGAAGAAAATAGGCAGTTTGTCAACAAGTGGCCACGAAAGCCTTAACAATTTTGTATTGTCTAAATTATTCAGCACAGCTTTTTGCACAACTTTTTACATTCTGTTTTTTTAAGTACGATTCAAGCCAACTGCACATAAAACCATCAATTCCATAAATATTGTGTTTTTCTGAGATAGTAATATGATCTACATAATGAAACAGCTTGGAAAGATCACAAAAATGCCAACTGGCAATATTTTATTATTTAAAGGTTGTGCTGTTTGATGAATAACTGTATAAATAAGGAAGGATAGGTGAAAACCATCCTGGTTCCTGTGGTCATACCACTGATCTGTTTGTATGTCTGTTGCTTAAAGGTAAAGGGATTGTCTGTAAGTTCAAAGTTGATTAAACCCAATCACCCTGGCTGTTCCATAGTTGCTTGTCTCAAAACACCCACTGAACATATCACTGCCTTGGTTAATCAAAATCTGTAACCTATAGTGCAAAGACTTCCCTCCTAAATTAAAGACACCAACAATTCCCTAGATTGTCTGAAATCTATCCCCATTCGACTCCCACTACACATCTTACTTGTCACTACTGATGCCACTTTCCTAGATGCCAATATTCACCAGGTGTGTTGTATGTCTACTGCTGAACATTATCTCAACAGTGCCCATCTGATTCCAGATCTACAACATTCTTCCTGCTCACCCTAGTCAACTTTATACGTACAAACAACTACTTTACCTTTGAGGAGCAGTTATACATACAGATCAGGGATACAGCCATGGAAGCAAGGATGGCTCCTTCCTAGGCCAACATTTTGTGGGCCACTTGAAGGGGGCTTTTTTGGGAGTGATAAGCCTTTGGCCACTGGTTTGATTTAGATACATTAATGACATCTTTGCCATATGTACTCATGTTGAGGCTAATCTGTTGAAATTTTTGGAATCACTAAATACATTCTCCCAATTAAATTTTACATAGTCCTATTCTGAATCTCACAACACTTTCCTTGAAGCTGACCTTATCTCATCAAGGGTCAGCTACACACTTCTGTTCCATTAAAACAGTAAACCTACAAACAAACAAAAGCACCTTTTGACAGTTGCCGTCCTTTTTATGTCAAACATTCACTCCCTTACAGTCTTGACATTCAAGACAAACATATCTGTTCAGATGAAGACTAATTTGCAGCAATACATCACCATTCTCGACTCAGCTTTCACTACACATAATCATCCTATCGCCTACTTCAAAAGCAGATTTCCTGGACCAACACATCCAATCCTGGCACTGCTGATCACTCCTAAAAACAATTCAGGAGTACACATCTGTCACTCAGTGTGATCCTGGATTTTAATGTATTAATCAGGTTGTTGTTCTTGTGGTCTTCAGTCCTGAGACTGGTTTGATGCAGCTCTCCATGCTACTCTATCCTATACAAGCCTCTTCATCTCCCAGTACCTACCGCAACCTACATCCTTCTGAATCTGCTTAGTGTACTCATCTCTTGGTCTCCCTCTATGATTTTTACCCTCCACGCTGCCCTCCAATACTAAATTGGTGATCCCTTGATGCCTCAGAATATGGCCTACCAACCGATCCCTTCTTCTGGTCAAGTTGTGCCACAAACTTCTCTTCTCCCCAATCCTATTCAATACCTCCTCATTAGTTATGTGATCTACCCATCTAATCTTCAACATTCTTCTGTAGCACCGCATTTCAAAAGCTTCTATTCTCTTCTTGTCCAAACTATTTATCGTCCATGTTTCACTTCCATACATGGCTACACTCCATACAAATACTTTCAGAAATGACTTCCTCACACTTAAATCTATACTCGATGTTAACAAATTTCTCTTCTTCAGAAACGCTTTCCTTGCCATTGCAAGTCTACATTTTATATCCTCTCTACTTCGACCATCATCAGTTATTTTGCTCCCCAAATAGCAAAACTCCTTTACTACTTTAAGTGTCTCATTGCCTAATCTAATTCCCTCAGCAGGTACTTTGAAAGAACTATGACTTCCTTAAATCGTGCCGTGAAATGAGTTCCACCACATCTAAATAGCTTTTCATTGGAGCCCCCCCCTCCCCCCCCCCAATCCAAATGTCTGAAATGTCTTGGTCGCACCCTATGCTCCTTCTGAACCCATTTCTCTACTACATGGTTCCTATCTCTATAAACACTCCTACTATATGGTTCCCATCTCCGTGACCATTCTGCTGTAAAACTTGCCAAATGGACCCGTTACCACCACACAAAGCAGCCCTGTAGCTGCCAAAACATATACTATCAAAGGAAGAGCCACCTTTAAATGACACATGCCGTGTACCAGGTATTATGTGAACATTGTTTGGCCTTTACATTGGTATGACTACCACTAGGTTATTAGGTAGGGTAAATGGGCATAGACAGAGGATGTGTACTGGCAACATAAAATATTCTGCTGCAGAACATTCTCTGCAACATCACAGCCATGACCTCTGTTCCTGTTTCACCATTTCTGTAAATGTGTAATGTGGATTCTCACTCCTGACACCAGTTTCTCAGAGCTCCACAGGTGGGAGCTGACATTATAACATGTGTTTTGTTCTTGCCACCCACCTGGCCTAATCTTACATTAATTTATATAATCTTAGCATTTATTTTCAGTATCTACTCATTTTCTTAAATATCTTTTATATTTTCAAACACTGAGTATTTTCTTGATATATTACAAAATTTGCGTAGTTAATGATATGGTGCAGTGAGTAGTGGGAACATTCAATCCAGAATGTTAGAATCACCATAATGAAGTGCAAAGTATCTGGCCATCAAATTGATCTGAGAATTTGTCAATAAAGACTGATGGATTCATTTAAAGAAGACAAATATTCCTCAGTGAGAGACTTTATCAGCAACACAGAGCACCATTAACATCACCATAACGGATCAAAGTTAGTAAAGAAATTCTTGACAGCTGATTATGATTACAGGTGAAAATTTCTGCAATGCAGGATTCAGAATGATCTCAAGTGGCTCAACACTTGAGGACATTAAGTAGCTTTTTCATATTTCACTGATAAGAGCTTACTTTCCAGATGGCCCTATTATGTCTTAAAATACGTTTACATGAGCCATAGAAATTGCATAAAGCTGACAACTTGCCCCAGCAACACTGCTGGTCACAGGAATTGCTGCCACACGTGTGGCAAAATTATGTGCCGCCATTGCCTGGGAGTGTTTGGGCAGTAGATTTCCAGGCAAAAGTGTTTACACGGCCACAGTATTGCTGCAATATGAATAACGGAGAACTAGCAGAAGTGAGTGAAGCTCTCCTGCAAGTAAGTTAAAAAAAAAATAAAAATAAAAAAATAAAAAACCTCCTTCCAAAATTTTTTGAGTGGAGTTTCACTTAATTGTATAAGCAGTTGGTCTAAGAATTCATAAGATTAATACCACAGTATGTACATTGTTTGCAACAAGACTGGTGATCACCATTTGGATTTTAGCTACTGGATCCCTGCAACAGTTTGATGTACTTCTAATATGCATTTCACATTGTACCATAATTTTGTAGTGCTTCTGCAGAAGGACTCAAGAAATTCACTAAGGTATATTTAAAATAACAATAAAATGTTTGTATTAATACCTTATTGTAGTTCATCAGTACAGTGAAACAATGATGAATTTCAGAAATTATGGGACTTGTAAAGCAATGTATACAAAGACTGCAATCAGAAAAAAGAGCATTTGGCAAGTTGGTGCCAATGAACATGGAAATACATGAGATGAAGCTTACAACCAATTCAACAGTCTTAAGAACCTGTGTAGGATACAACTGTGACTCACTGCTATGATCTTCTTCTAAAACGACAGTAGCAGAGAGAATGTCTTTTTTCATATTGATGTCTTTGTATTAATTGCTTTCTATGTCGCATAGCTCTGGTTGTAAATGTATCACATGCATAAATGTCACTGTTCTCTTGTTTGCTCATTTTTGCTCACTTCTATATTCCTGTAGACAATAAAAAAGTTTAACGGCTCTACAGATATGTGCCAACTTTCAAAATGAAGTGAAACCATAATGTTTCACCTCTCAGATTTCATGATTTGGCACTATGGTGCTACCACCGCGAGGAAGAGCAAGCAAGGCTGACTCAGTGGGAAGCATTTATGAACAATATTAGAGATACACATCCCCAGTCATGCAAAGCACTCTACATCCCCGGTGGACTACAGCAGCAGCAGCATCAGACAATACCACAATATTCCTGTGTATTGCAGCAATTTGCAGTAATGTTGATATCAATATTATTGCGACTACATGTAGTGAAAAATTTGGCCCTTGTACCTTTAGATTTTATGGTAGGGACTAAGACCTGTTTATATTAATACTCAAGTACGAGAACACAAAATTTCATCTTCATTTGCATGAATAAATCTGCAAGTCTTATACATGTACAAGAATTTCTGTTGGTTACGGTATAGCAGAGCAAAAGACTGGTGCAGCAGATCAGAAACAGTGGAGAATATGAATGTTAACAAGATAACATTTAATAGAGCTACAACATCCTGAATTATATTACTAATATATTTATTTACTGGGTCTTGGAGTAGATTCCATAACACCACATAGTACTGCCCCCCCCCCCCCCCCCACCCCCCCACCCCTTTCAAGGAAATCGTTCTGAAAGCAACAGCTGCTTCAGTTTCAATTATCATTTACTACATTTGACAGCATGAAAGATGGCCAGAGCCAAAATTTGAGCTTCCCACCATGCCAGGCAGGAGGCAATCAAAAATCAGTGTTTTCATTACTGCCAATCAAAGTACAGAAAACTTGTGTGTGTGTGTGTGTGTGTGTGTGTGTGTGTGTGTGTGTGTGTGTCAGTGAGAGTTGTATATTCTTGAAACTCAGTACACTCAGTATAATGCTAAAATTTCTAAAAACACACATGGAAATTTCCAGAGGCTAACTTCTAAGAAAGGTTTAATGTCTGTTTGGCACACATCTAAAAGCTAGAAATAACTATGTTTGCATACTATTTGCTTTCCGGGTGATCTCAACAGTAAAGTTCTCTCTCACTGTTCCAATGGTAGATAAGAAAAATGCAAAAAATCACAGCAGTTTCTACGTAAGCAAGGAATAACATTCTTACAGTCAAAAAATTAAATTGACAAATTTGTGATCACAATTAAAGTGCAAATTATTCACAGCTTTTCATTGTATTGACAAAAGATTAGCAACTGAAATGCAGCCATATAATTTGGAGCATACAAGGACATCGTGGGCTTTAACAGAGTTGACAAGTGCTTTCACTGACATTGCCAGGTCTGAAATACACCAACAGCAGGAAGAATTCATTTCCATATCTAATGTTTCTTGAGTGGATTTGAATAAACAGCGCTGCTAAGTACACACTGTCCAGACTTAAGGGATGAGATGGAGTTAGTTGTAGATCTGAAGCAGCATCAAAATCCCAAAGGGACACTCAAGTTAATTTTTCTGCAACTAGTATAGGCAGTAATTGTGCTCAGATTCTATGATGATAGTAAAAACTCCAGTAAAAACTATATATCAAAGGCATTTTACAAGCTAGGCTTGTTATTTGTCTGCAACTGATGATCTGAGATGAGTGTCGCATACAAATTTTCATCACCCTAGGCATGGCTACCGTGGGCGCTGAAAACATTGAAATCACTGAGAAAGGCCTCAACTGTGAGCAATAAAAACTGTAGAAGTTCAACATTGTAGTACTTGGTTGGATATCCAGTGACAGAACTCAACCTTGGGTTAAAAACTATTTGGTCCACTTGCTGGCACAAATTGTGTACAGTAATTGCTGCTCCATGATTCCTCTTCATACTGTAGTTTCTGAAGTGTGCATTTTTCACGTGAAAATTGACAGGTACTTATTTATGACGCATTTCTCACATGAAAATTGACAGGTACTTATTTGTGAATCTTCTGTCAGAGGCCCCAATAACATTTCCTCGTACTGTGCAAACAATTATTTGCCCAAACCCTTAGTGAGCACTCTGTGGCTTGAAAATTCCAGCTAATAAATTTCCTTCACTTATTACAACACCTGTACATTTTATCACCTTTCATTGCACTATATCCTGCTGCACTACACATAAATGCATGTCTACAATATAAGATGACCCTGAACATAAGATGACCCCCCCCCCCCTTTTTTAAGTGGTTTCTTGAGAAAAATCTACTTTTCAACATATTCTGACTAATCAAAGCTACAAACTTTTATTGATGTAAGGGACCAGTCTAAAAAGTTACACCTATTGTAAATTTGTGCCATTATTGACTGTCTAAATTTTGATAACACAAAGAAAAATAAAATAAACAAAAACAAGTTGTTTACATCAATTTTTATCTTTGCTGCCTTTTTTGTTTGCTTTAGCCTCTCATCTGTGATATCACTATTTTTAATAACTATCATTCAAATAGGACAGCTGTGAAACTTATATCTCCATTGTCACAAATATTTGGCTGTTTGTTCCAAATATGTTGTGATTTTTGAAGTTGCGTGTGTGATATCGGCCACAATCCGGGTGGCCGCACTTTCAAATACAAATGCTGCCAGTTACATTGCCGCAATTCCTACAGCTGCCACTGTGGCATGAGGCCACTGCCACAAACAACCATGCTGCCGCCAATTAGATGCAAGCATCCTCTCTCTGGAGCTACAGCAGTGGGTGTACTTAATTTCGAACATTCATGTACTGAGACCATTTTGTGTGTTTGCCAGTTGAATAAAATCTACAGACTTTCATGGTGGCTAGGGCCCAACATCTTCTAAAGAGACATTGTGTTGAAGAGCAACTGGTTTATAAATCTTTTGCATCTGTATATATTTCCTGACACACTATAATTTTAATTGTAAGTTCAAATCATTTCAGTGAATACAATAATGTGACTTCTTACAGTTAACATAGTAATAATTGCACAATGTACATCACAAATACAATGCCAGATGAGCAATGAGGCCCAACTACATTAACATTCATGTAACATTTCTAGCAATTAAATTCTTTGCAGCTGCCAAGCCACTTCACCTTCAGGGCTAACGAAGTAGCTTGCAAAGTCATCTCTGATACTGCTCACAATATTTCCTCCATGGACTAAATGAGGTGACGTGTCCTGAAATCCGTGAATAGTTAACATATCCTTAAATGACATAAAGACCCTCCTCGCTTGGGTCCATTTCACTAACTAATCAGTTGGCAATACCTGAGGTGTCGAACACTGGTGACCCAGGAGTGTTCACCAGAATTACCGGTGGCCATCACTGGCGACTGTCACCAGTATCCCAGTGTGAAACGGGCCTAAATGAGCAACTTGAAAATCATAAACAAGAAAATAAGAATCAGTTCACAGGAACTGGACATTCAATTCGAGTGTTATTTGAGTATGTCAGTAAAAATACAGCTCAAATAAATGATACTGAACAAAAAACTGATAGATTAGAAGTTCGAGTAGAGTCTGTGGAATCCAAAACAAAACAAATTGAGCTTGAATTTAACAATGAAGTTAAAAATGTCAAAGATGAGATCCCTGAAGATAGTGAGGAAAACAAAATTGCTTTTGATAAAGTGCATGATCAAATAAGTACTGTGGACAAAAATGTAAATAGTCAAAGTTCAACTTTGGTAACTAATGTTGACACCAAACTGGAACTTGTTGAAAGCAGTTTTGTTGAACAGGTGAAAACCACACACAGCAAACTCACAGAAAATGTAAAATTAAGTAACGGTGAAACTAGCACCCTAGAAAGCAGTGTTTCGGTTTTGTGTAAAAAAGTTGAAGAATTGTATAATGATGTAATTAATAGAAATCTTGTTAACAATGTTGGTACCATGTTTTGAAATATTCCAGAGAAAAACTTTTCAGATGAAGGTAGTTTAAATCCTGTAGATTTTCTGAAACATTGCAGAGATAACACTGTGTCCAATAAGACTGATATTATGAAAATCAAATTTGTTAAGAAGTTTCTGGAAGATGAAGCATTAAGCTGGGTAAATCAGTACATGAATCATGACGTAACCTATGCAGACTTTGAGAAAGGACTTTTAGGCAGATTTTGGCCAAGGTTGGAAAAAACGGGCAAATACAACTACAACAGACACCCGCACTTTTGAAAGTGGTAGTAATCAAAATTGGCACAATAAGAATCACAACAGGAGGGATCATAGTAATCACAATGGTAACAATTATCATCAGGAGGAGCATAATAGAGTAAATGGTAACAATTTTCATACTGGAAAATAACATATTGCAGCAAAACGAGAGAGAAAAGAAAAAAGTTATATGTATGTGTTCCACAAAGCAAAAAAAAGGAATGTTGTAGAAATGAAATGTTTTCTACCATATTTAAATAATTCTGTAGTTACAGTTTTTCACAAATTTTTGTGCAAATAATTTAAATGTGGTGACTTCTTATTTTTGGTTGTACTGTGTCACTTTCTACTGGTTGTAAATAACTCATGTTTTGTAGTTTATTATGTTCTTTTGTGAAATACAAGTCTCAGTCAATTCCTGAGCATTTATTCAGTTCTCTATGTGGTATATAATATGTTGAATGTCATAATGCTGGATTTGGAATCTGTTACATGGTAATGAGAAATGAATGTTATGCTGCTGTCATAGTTTCTGTAAGATGAGCTTATTGTTGTTGATGATGATGATGGTGGTGAACTGTGAGATGAGAATATTTTGTGAGAAGTGAGAATTAATAAACATGTCTTATAGTTTTATGATGAGAGGAAAAGAAATTTAAATTTTTTGCATAAATGTGTCGGACAGAGAAAATATTACTATAGTCAGCCAGTGTTAACAATGCTTAAACATCTAGTCCTTTAGTGAATAAATAATGTTTATGGAAACTGAAAAAGTAAGAAGTCAATTCAGTCACAGTCAATTCAGTTACTACTGTGGTGTTTTTATGAGGGAAAGGCATAATTGAGAGTGTTGTTTTTCAGATCTATGTGAAGTTAATGATTAACATATTTTTCTTGTTTTATAGCACATTGTGGCGACAGTCGACTGCCAGTAACTTCACCGGCGAAGTGCAGAGTAAATGGTCTTTGGAGACTGAAGTTCTTTGGGGAGTCCCGTCTGCTACTTGACTGAGTGATACATGTGTCATGAATTTCTGCAATGTTTTCCTTATGTTTTCTGTAATCATACAAACCTTAATAAAAGTGTCTTATCGTAATAAGTTGGAGTTTACTGTGCGTGACCGTTGCTATAGCCAAAAAACCCACACTGGTGACCCCGACGTGATCTCCCCCCACGTAGGTTTTGGCAAATGGACTTAATTTGCCAATACACAACAGATATACGTTACATTTGGGGTTCAGAAAATGTGGTGGCTGACTACCTATCACATATCACTGCAATTTTGTCCCCCATTAACTTCGACGAATGGGCCCACTTACAGGACAGTGACACCGAATTGCACAACCTCCGACAGGACCCAGATACTTCCCTTCAGATCATTTCTGGGCTCGGCCAGGCCACTGTGGTGTGATATATGCATGGGCACCGCCCGACCTATGGTTCCCCCTGCGCTGCAACGCCAAGTATTCACTACTTTACATAACCTGGCACATCCTGGTGCTAAGGCTACTACGCGCCTGGTTACAGAACGCTTTGTGTGGCCAGGTGTGAGGAGGGATTGTTGTACTTGGTCTCGTGCTTGTTTACAGTGCCAGCGCAGCAAAGTCGGCAGGCACACACAACCCAGTCTAGGTAAATTCGACATCCTGAAAGGCTGCTTCCGACATGTACATGTGGACCTCGTAGGACCGTTACCGTGTCTGATGGTTTCGGTATATCTTGTCTGTCATTGAGCACGTTACATGTTGGGTGGAGGGAATACCCCTGCCGGAAATCACAACGGATTCCATAGCACGTGCATTCGTATCCTCCTGGACAGCTCGATTTGGCTGCCCTACATCCATCACCACCGACCAGGGAAGACAGTCTGAATCCTTGCTGTTTAACAAACTCTGCGTCCTCTGTGGGGTGGATAGATTCCGCACTACAGCTTACCACCCTCAGAGCAATGGATTGGTTGGGCGGTGGCACAGGACTCTTAAAGTGGCACTCATGTGCCACGGTGGTGAGTGATGCAACGCCCTTCCCTGGGTTATGCTAGAAATACGCACAGTTTACAAGACAGACCTCCAGGCTTCACTCGCAGAGCTCCTGTATGGCGAGACCCTAGTTCTCACCGCAGAGTTTGTCAATGACGAAGCAATCGCTGACCTATCTGACCTCCCCACACTAATTGAGCATGTCCAGACACACATAGCCGTGATCCGCACGCCTCCTCCACGAACACATACCCGTCCTCGGGTGTTCCTGCATTCGGCACTGAACTCTTGCGAGTTCGTTATGTTACGGGATGACACAGTCAAACCGGCATTACAGCCATCTTACTCTGGCCTGCATCAAGTAACGGCTCGCGTGGACAATACTATGGATATTCTCATCAGTGGCCACTGGCAGACAGTTTCCCTCCAACGCGTGAAACCAGCCTGGACGATCAAGGAATCTGTAACACACACCCCGGAGTTGAGTGTTCTCCCATCAAGTGACGACCTCGATCTCACACAGACCGCTCACTCCCCTGCACCCCACCATGATCGTATGTGCACCGAGCCTACATCTGTGGGCAACTCAGTGGTTCCGTGAGATGGTACTCCGTGTGACAATCCACAACCTCAGGCTCAACCACATGTTGCATGTGACATTACCCCATCCCAAGTGATGGCACCCAATACCCCCACAGAGTGTTCCAGTGTTTCTCCTGAACTATGTTACTTTCCCCATCCCCCCTAGTGCCCCATACATCCACTGTCAACAAAATTTGCATCGCAATCAATGCCGCTGAGTGCCCACACGACGAGCTTTCCTTGCAGCTCCACGAGGGATCCATCTTCATCCTCTGCATAGGGGACACTTCACGTGGGCCCACACCCACATCACATATCACCATCCTGCGCACAGTCCCTATCCCAAAGAGGGTGGATACGGCTGGCATAGCTGCAACGTTCAGCACCAACGGGATGCTCAAGATTCGCATCCCCCTCTCCGCCAGTACTGCAACGCAACGATGACGTCTTCTGTGCCAGTCCAGTTCATGAGTGCAGGTCGGCCAGTCCGTCCCCCCCCCCTCCCCGCCCCACTGGATGGTGGACTATACGAGCACTCGTCCAGCCTGCACAGACAGTATGGACTCTTAGCACACGCTGCTATCAACCAGCGAGCATCCCACAATGCCACTCCACAGGAAGATACCCACGTCCTGCCTCCAGTGCTTCGCACTCCCAGGAGGGGGGGGTCTGTAGTGACAGTCGAACGCCAGTAACTTCACTGGCGAAGTGGAGTTCTTTGGGGAGTCCCATCTACCATCTACTACTTGACTGAGTGATACACGTGTCGTGAATTTCTGCAATGTTTTCCTTGTGTTTTCTGTAATCATACGAACCTTAATAAAAGTGTCTTATCATAATAAGTTGGAGCTTACTGTGCATGGCTGTTGCTGTAGCCAAAAAACCCACAACATGTTGTACTATTATGAATAGAATACAAGAATTAAAATGCAGAACAATTTTTCTGTTGATGGTATTATGAGATTTTCTGAAGTACTTTTGAGATGTTGATGAGGGTTTATACTGACATGAAGTGCTGTGAGGAATGGTTTATTGTATAGTGAACTATAATGAGTATGTGAAGTTTATGAGGTTTATAGTAATGTTATGGAAATGAAATATTACGGACTTATTGGTACCCTGATTTGTAATGCATTGTGCTTTTGTTTATGATGGTGTGCCCTAGGAAATTCTGAGAAATGACTATAAGGAAGCTAGGAAGAGTGATGTTGAGGATTAACCATTTGCCTTTTATTATATGATTGAATTTATCAAAGCTTGAGCTGGGTCTGATTTGTTGAAAATAATTGAATTTTGTTAACAACTGTATGATTCCATAGCATTGGCATGAGAAAGAGTTAGTATTAGTAGAAAATAACATACATATACTATATACCTTACATATACTATATATCTTAAGGAATACAAACGTCTCAAAAATGAGAACGACAGGAAGTGCAAAATGGCTAAGCAGGCGTAGCTAGAGGACAAATGTAAGGATGTAGAGGCACATATCACTAGGGGTAAGATAGATACTGCCTACAGGAAAATTAAAGAGACCTTTGGAGAATAGAGAAACACTTGCATGAATATCAAGAGCTCAGATGGAAACCCAGTTCTAAGCAAAGAAGGGAAAGCAGAAAGGTGGAAGCAGTATATAGAGGGTCTATACAAGGACGATGTTCTTGAGGACAATATTATATTATTTCGACATAAGTTGAAACAAGGCCCCATGAGTAGACAACATTCCATTAGAACTACTGACAGCCTTGGGAGAGCCAGGTCGAACCAAACTCTACCATCTAGTGAGCAAGATGTATGAGACAGGCGAAATACCCTCAGACTTCAAGAAAAACATAATAATTCCAATCCCAAAGAAAGCAGATGTTGACAGATGTGAAAATTACTGAATTATCAGTTTAATAAGCCACGGCTGCAAAATACTAACACAAATTCTTTACAGACAAATGGAAAAACTGGTAGAAGCTGACCTCAGGGAAGATCAGTTTGGATTCCATAGAATGTTGAAACACGTGAGACAATACTGACCCCATGACTTATCTTAGAAAATAGAGTAAGGAAAGGCAAACCTACGTTTTTAGCATTTGTAGACTTAGAGAAAGCTTTTGAAAATGCTGACTGGAATACTCTCTTTCAAATTCTGAAGGTGGCAGGGGTAAAATACAGGGAGCAAAAGGCTATTTACAATTTGTACAGAAACCAGATGACAGTTATAAGAGTCGAGGGGCATGAAAGGGAAGCAGTGGTTAGGAAGGGAGTGAGACAGTGTTGTAGCCTATCCCTGATGTTATTCAATCTGTATATTGAGCAAGCAATAAAGGAAACAAAAGAAAAATTTGGAATAGGAATTAAACACCATGGAGAAGAAATAAAAACTTTATGGTTTGCTGATGACATTGTAATTCTGTCAGAGACAGCAAAGGACCTAGAAGAGCAGCTGAATGGAATGGACCGCGTCTTGAAAGGAGGATATAAAATGAACATCAACAAAAGCAAAACAAGGATAATGGAATGTAGTCGAATTAAATTGGGTGATGCTGTGGGAATTAGATCAGGAAACGAGACGCTTAAAGTAGTAAATGAGTTTTGCTATTTGGGGAGTAAAATATCTAATGATGGTCAAAGTAGAGAGGATATAAAGCCAAGATGCTGAGTCGCAGACAGACACAACAAAAAGACTCTCACAATTACAGCTTTCAGCCTTAAGACCTTCATCAACAATAGACATACATACCGGCTGAAAGCTATAATTGTGAGTTATTTTGTTGTTCCTATCTGCGACCCAGCATCTTTACTATATGATGAGTGGTAGATTCTCCAACAAAACAAAGATAGATTCTTGAGAGTGTAGAGTGTGTTCTCTTGACCAACAAAAAGTCTGTCTTCAAAACGAAGTATGCATTTGAAGTTCTGTCTTGTCCATGGCACTGAACACCAAGGCTCTGAGCAAGCATTGTGGGAGTGCAGCTGTCTGGGTGGTGAAGGTGATGTCTAATCTGAGGGAGTGTCAAAACGGCAATGGTACATCAGTCACTGGCTGGCAAATATGAAACTGGCTCTATCTGGCTCCACACATGCAGAAATACTCATGCAATGGATGGTTACAATTTTCCTATAGGCTATCGAAGTTGTGGTGGATGCACCAAGAAGTGCATGTCTGGAGTGACGCCTGTTGCTATCTTCTGCATCCTCTGGCTGGTTACCGAGGGATCCTCTGGAGGCTGAGCCAGGTACTGCTGAACCCAGCCTGAATGTGAGGGCAGAGCTGATGATAACCCACTAAGAATAGATACCCTGTGGGTTGGCAGCATCAAAGGCTAAGCCGAGAGACATGCCACTTTCCTTATGTACACGATATAGATGGCATTACCATTTTCATTACAGCTACTGCAGTAGATACTAGTAGTGTGTAAGAACTAGGAGCAAAAATAGCACAGCACACAGAAAACTCCAATAAATATTTATCTGGGAATAATCTGTTTATCAACATCTATATGGCTGCCCAGCAATTCATAATAAAGTGCCTGGTAGAGGGTTTATCTAACCACCTTCACGCTACTACTCTACTGTTCCACTTTCGAACAGTGTGTGGCAAAAATGAGCTCCGGTTTATCTTATTTTATTATGATGATCATTTACATCTATGTAGAGGGGTGCCAACACAATACATGGTGTACGTAAAGTCTGGGAACACTTTCAATTATTTATTGCACAGGAACTAAACATTGTACATATGTCATATATATTGCATTTTGAAGAGAAATTCTGAAAGTTTTTTACAAAAAATTCAATATGCAAACCATGAGTGACCCGGCAGACATCTATATGGCAATCAAATTCTTGTCATACCCATCCCTGCATGGCATTTTCAACTGTGGCAGTTGCTTCTCTTGTTCTCTCCCGGAGCTCTGCTACATCATGTGGTAGAGGCGGTACATACATCAAATCTTTAATGTGACCCCACAGAAAAATTTCACAGGGAGTGAGATCTTGTGATCAAGGAGGCCATTTTGTGAAACAGCTGTTCCCTTCTGTAGCATGACCTCCATGTTTGCGACTAGAGCTGACTATCGGCAAATTACCAAACTATGCTGTGGCAGTATACATGAAAAAAAAACAAACTTTCAGGGTTTCTCTTCAAAATGACATATGTATGATATCTATACAATGTTTGGTTCTTGTGTGATAAATAATTGAATGTGTACCCGGGCTTTATGTACACCCTGTATTTTCACATTCTGAAAAATAAGTTGGTGATTGGAATTCCATGAGAAGATCCTGGCACAGCAAAAAGAGCCTGCCATCCAATTTGTGTATCATATACATAGCACACTTTTCCCTATTTTGTGACAAGCTGCCCTTCTTTGAGCTTTTTCAATGTCTTCCATCAATCCTATCTGCTGTGGATCCCACACCACACTGCAATAGCCTGAAGAGGACAGGCAAGCATAATGAAAGCAGTCTGTTTAGTAGACCTGTTACGTTTTCTATGTTTATAAAAAGCATAAGATAATATGCATGGTGAATCACCAAAAACTTGCACCAAAATATTGTGGAAATGGAAAGTGCTACCGACGTGCAGTTTTCACAGAATGGATTGGTAGTCAGGGGCTTGAATGGGTAGCCAATAAGCTGATTGTAATAATACTTACAAGGTGTATTTTTGTGCAACATACACTTTTTAAATGGAACAAACTAAAAGTAGGGTGAATTATAATATCAGTGGTGTTTGTTGCAGGATTCTAGTGTGAGTAATTTATGAGATATTTTGAAAAGTTTCCATGCTGTGTAATTGCTAGGTATGATGTTCTTATGTTTGCTTACAGTGTGCTTGTATGCACTGTGACTTGTTAGTCAGTCATTGTGTGACAGACCAAGCAAAGGTCATGATTACTAGTCAATTAGAGTGCGAGTTAGTCCATGCAGTATGTTGTGAGTGGATGATGGGCTTTACGAATGCAGAAGAAGCCGACATGCTCATCGTGTCTGGATCATCCAGGAAGAATGCAGTTTGTTTCAACCAGTTACATGAAAGTGATAGTGTAACACCTAGATGACAAAACAAGAGAAAACAGGTGATGACAGAAGAGGGGGAAACTAATGTCCTCACTGCTGTTGCAGTTGATCCTCACGTTAGCTCCTGCACAATCACATGAAGAAGTGGCATGAGTCAGGCAAGTGTCCTTATGTATTCCCCATCGACATAGGTTCCACCCCTATCACATCTCTCTCTATCAAGAGCTGTGTGGAAATGATTATGAAAATGGTATTAACTTACATACATGGGCATTAAGACAGGATACTCCAGATGTATCATGTATCTTGTTTAGTGACAAAGCCACATTTACCAATCATGGGCAGGTAAACCTCCAATATATGCCCTATTGGCACATTAACAATCCCCCGTTGGCTTCATCAGGTGGAATTCCAGAGTCCATGGAGTGTAAACTTGTGATGTTGGATACTGAACACATTCCTCTGCAGACTAGGAGGAACCTGTGGTACAAACATGAAGGCTGTCCAGCTCCTAGGGCAAGAAATGCTACAGCATGTCTTCACAAACTGTTTTCAAATCTTTGGACTTGTACCTTGGTCAGGCAATCCCCTGGGTTTGACACATGTAGACTTTTCTGAGCAGAAAACTGAAAGATGCTGCCAACAAGGACATGTCAACTACACCTGATGATATGGAATGACTTATTACTGCAGCCTGCTCTGACATCTCAACTGAAATGCAAACACACTTACAGCACTTGTTCCATACCAGACTGGAAGCGTGTATTTCTACTGCTGGTGGTCACCTTGAACACAACCTGTGATGGTTGGTCATCTCATTACTGGTCAGAATCCACATAACTAGTGTATACACTTATGTTGTTTTTTAGTGTGTGCTACCACTGGTATTGTAGAAGTGTATGTGTGAGAACTTTTCAAGATGTGATACCTCATTAATGACTCACAATAGAATCCTGCAACATACAGCACTGACATTCTAATTTACTCTACTTTCAGTTTGTTAATGTCAGTAGGCATTGTTACATTTAAAAATGTGTATGTTTGCACAAAAAATACACTTCCTAAGTATTATTACAATCTAAAACAACAAAAATAATCCATTATTGACAATATAATGTAAATAGACAGATAGAAGACCTACTCATCAAGCAGTGGCAGGAGAACATACACACACAAAAAGGTTTTTTTGGGGCCAGTGGCTCCTTCTTCTGGCAAAAGAGTTGAAGGGGAAGGAAAAAAGAGGACTGGAGAGGTTTAGAGAAAGGGGTACAGTTGAGAAAAGTCACCCAGAACCCCGGGTCAGTGGAAACTTACTGGACGAGATGAGAAGGAAAGATCTGTTTATTGGCTAATAATATGAGCCAATGTCTGCAGCTCGAAGTCTAGTGGCTAGCACTGCTATCTCTGGATAACAGGGTATCGGGTTTGATTCCTGGCTGAGTTATGGATTTTCTCTGCCTGGGGACTAGGTGTTTATGTTTTCCTCATCTTTTCATCATCATCATCATCATTTGTGACAGTGGCTAGATTGGACTTTGAAAAAATTGGGACTTTGTATGGGTGCTGTGACCACGCAGTTGAGCACCCCACAAACCAATCATCATCATCATCATCATCATCATCATTGTCATTATCATCAATATGAGCCCATGAGCATCAATTCATTCTGTGGAAACTGCACATCAATAGACATTTCTGTTTCCCCAATATTTGCAGTGCAAGTTTTAGGTGATTCACCCTGTATATGCCGATGCAGGTAATGAATAATGAAACACTCCAGGTCAGAAAATTAATTCCTGGCTAGACTTGTACTTTATAAATAAAATATAAAGCAACAAATTCTTTGGTGTTGTGGTTGGGTAACACATAACATGGGAAACACTTTGAAAACAATGTGGTAAAAATAAGCTCTAAGGTATATGAGGATATGTCACTGAAGTCTACTATAGATTTGACTTCACACACTTGTCTTTTGTATTATGATGTGTGGCTGTGTTGCCAGTATTCACACAAATAACTGTTAAGAAGAAAACCATTAGCTGTGTCATTGGAATCCACTCAAGACAACCTTACAGGGATAAATATAGGGAACTTAGTGCATTGACAGTACACTCAATATAAATGATTTAACAACTCAAGTTACTCCTTAATTATTTATTTTCTGCCAGTACTTTCCATTACCAGATTTGATTTGTACCCTCAATACATTTAAAAAAAAAAAAAAAAAAAAAAAAAAAAAAAAAAAAAAAAAAAACTGCATTACATCGTTAAACAGGGATGTGCACCACCACAGTGTAAGGAAAATGAATGACCATCACACAGAAAGCAGAAAGGATACAAGTAAAAGATATCTTGTAAATGCTAGTTGAATTGTTTAAAACAAGCTGTCTCTGGATCTGAAGAGCATGAATAAAGTACATGGTTCAGAAATGAAAGAAAATGTTTTATAATTTCTGGTCCTCCAAACAGTGTCAAGTGGCATTTACACTGAATCTGAAAAATGTTTTGCAACAATGCGCACAATGTTGTTTGCAGCTACTGCTTCATTAAACATGAAAACAGCTATCCATGGCTGTGACAATACAGATCAAAGGAATCATTGATTCTGGCCTGTGACTGCTAAATGCTCATCTGTAGTGCTAGTGTTCATTTTTTTAATGACTTATTTCCTGTAGTGGGCTGCAGTAAATGTGTTGCCTCACAGTGTGTGGTTGCCTCACAGTGTGTGGAAAGTTCACAGTTTGTGGTAAGTTCAAATATCTGTTGTTGTGGCAAAATGAAAGATACATGCTCTTCTCACACTCTGTTGCAGATGAATGTCAGTGGAGTGAGTGAAGTGCAAAGTATGGAACTCCTGAGCTCAAACAAGACTGCATCCAAAAAATCAGCGCAGTGCTTAATACCAGCAACAGTGATGTAGCAAAGAAATTGAGGTCTCTGCTGACATGATATAGACACATTCTCTTTGTGGCAGAAATGAAATTATATAAGAGAAAGAAGGAATCATCAGTGAGCTTGGATAGAGCAGGGGTTTGACAACAGATCCCCGCATCACATTTATTAGTGCCAATTGTGAAACTGCCGTAGAAGAGGTGATAGGTGTTGATGATAAATATGATTTGATATGATATATTAACATATTATAAAAGTTTCAATATGAAATAAAAAAAACTTTCCATTTGTCTTTACATAGCTGAACTGCCTTTACATAATTCTATTGAGATTCTTTGGAAGAATTCTCTTACTGCCAAATACATAAGACTAACACCAAATCCCTACTTCACAGGAGTTGACTTTTTTAAAATTTGTGTTAAGAATAAGCTATATCAAACACTTCGAGTTTTAAAATTGGGCTGTGACATCATAGTGAAGTTATGAAGAGCAGTGGCATCTTCCACATTCAGCTTATGCAGCCTACCATTCCCACCAACACTCTATCTTACATTTTTGTCCAATATGGTGACTGTACCTTTGTCTTCAACTACTTATATTATAAAGTATTACTAATGCAACACCACACATAATTAATTCAGCCTCACCACTGGACACAATGTAGTGTACAAAGTGAAACATTTGCTGTCACAACCCGTGTGTAGATGATATGAAGAAACATGCAGAAATGTTTGTCACTAGTGTGAATGGGGTTGTGAACAATGAACATAGTTGGAAACATGTTGTGGAATTGGTCGGAAACAGTGTTGTGAACAGAAACATGTTTCTAAACTTAATGTAAACATAGATTTACGGAATACTGAGAAACCCAGCATGATGGCTAACATTACCAAATGGCACTCTGTGTCCTAAAGATAGAAAAGCATACAAAAAACTGGTTTATATACAGGAAAATTACTGCTTCTGGTACATTTTTATGTTACTGTCTGTGCTGACATTTTCTGTTTAACAGTAAGTAAATGCTAGTGGTATACAAAGTGTGTAGAGTGTGAATTATATAGAAGTATAATAGGTTACTGTATTTAATATTATTTTGCATGTGTAGTGATGTTTATACAAATTTAACTGCTTACTGACAATTGTACTAAATCATAATGTAATATTTAAACACAATTATGTGATTGTTACTTAAATGTGTATAACTTTTTAAGAAGTGATTTCAGGAAATTGCAATTTGGGGAAATGGGCAAGAGGAAACATCAAGAACAGCGAAAGAGATTAACAACAAGGAATCATGTAGGAAAATGTATACTGAATTTAAAGACCTAACTCTTCAAGCATCATAGAATTTGATTACTATTGTCCACTCTGTAGTGAATGGTGAGGTATCTAATATGGGTTCCTTTCAAAAGGGCATGGATGATTTCCTATCCCATCGTTGAAACAATCTGAGCTTCAGCTCCACCAATAATGTCCTCAATGTTGATGGGACTTTAAAACTCTTCCTTCTGTCCCTTTTTCCCAGATGAACTGTATCTTCAGCAAGACAATGCAGTACCCCGTCAAGCCCAATTTGTGTAAGAATGGGTTGGAGAATACTGGCACTTCACACCATTTAGTACATTTTACATTTCATCTACAGATGCCAGTGGCAAATGATAAGTGTACCTACTGTCTGATAATGTACATCTATTGTATTTTCTCCTTCAGCACTCAACAGGTGATTTGTATCTTCAGGTCTAATTTAACTTAAGGTACAGTGCAGTACCAGTAAGATACATTCTTAGATTCCCATACTACTCTTCTTGTGTTTTAAATCATAAAAGGCTGATCATCTTAGTGTAGAAACTGACTGAAACTCAAATTTGTATTTAAAGTGCAATTCCAAACATATCCACATCACTACTCATATTGTATTATACAGTTTTTGCCAGACTAGTATCTGGTACCCAAGCTATCAGCACTTGACTCACTTCATTCATATTCCTTGACAGCAACACATGTCTTTCTTTATCTAAGTCAACCATTAGATATTATCCAACACTTATGGCACTGTTTTTTGTGACTATCTCTTCCTACAGCTCCTGAACTCCAATCTTGATGAATGCTACATAGTAGCAAAATCCTTTTCATCATATTTGTCTTAGTTCACTGGAGCAGTAATGATTATAATGTTGTCCTGCTTCACTCTATTTTTTAAGCCTGTGAACAAGACTGCTCCTGTTCTACTGATAAAAGTAACCAATGACGTAACGAAGAAAGAGCTGCAAGTCCTACAAGTATGTAATGTAATTTTTTTCATTAAATATGCAAAATACTTACTTCAGACCACTCTCCCACTTTCCATGTTCCTTTACACTTATCATTATAGCACTCTTGTCTTACTGGAGGTTTTTCTGATTCATTGCACAAGCCATTAACTTCTGTTCCATTACTCAGCAAACATGTAACATCTCTGCGCTGCATAGCTGAAAGATAAGAGTAAACAATTACAAAATGAGCTTAAGTGGGGATTTAATAACTTCAGTTTTGCTTCTGTAATGACATGCACTGAAATTTGTAGTAAAAAGCAACCATTGACGGATCTTGTCTGTACATAATAACAAACAATTTATTTTATTTTTAAAACATTATTGTTGATACAGAGTAATAGTAATAGAATCTTCATTATTTGAACCTGCTTCTTACTGTTACAGTCAAGGTAATACTGTCAACAGAAACGTCAGCTTCCTGTAATATGTGGAATACATTCAGAACTGGATAAATGTTATCTATTTTCACTCGTGTTTCAAAAGTGCTGTGACATAGTGCTGAAAATTGCCAACATAGAATCAGACAGAAGTTAGCTGCATAAATAATATCAGTCATGGCTCAATTGTGACAAGTGTTTTCCCACCTGAGATGGTCTGCAACTTAAGCTGAGGGGTGTAACAGCCTCACAGGCAATGAGATATTAAGTACACTACTATATATTAAATTATCCCTTTCCCTAGCATAAAATGGAATGAAACTTTGCATGACAGTCAGTAGTGCTAATAGCCAAGGATAGTGTTAATTTTATCTTCAGTACTTTGGTAAATACATAGAATTACTTAAAACACCAAATTCAGAATGTTCATAAATCAATAACATCATGACAATTTCATACATATTACCTAACAGTTAATGAAGGATTTTAATGAAATATCTAACTTCCCAGTAGAAAGGAAAAACTGCTTTTTTTGTAATACAATCAAACAATGGAAACTCCATGTAGGAATATCAATAATGTCAAAAAGACTGATTGTTACTTACTGTAAAGAAGACATGTCAAGTTGCAGACAGGCACAATTAAGAGACAGTTACATAAAGCTTTTGCACACAGTCTTCATCAGTAAGAGAGAGAGACACATGACATTCACCCACACAAGCAACCACACCTCATGCACACATGACCACCAACTTCAGCATCTCAGGATGCACCTATCAGAATGCAACTATCACGTGGGAAGGAAGCAGCAATCTGGACATGGTGGGGAAGGGGAAGGGGAAGGGACTGTAAGTAGTGCGTTTGGAGTCTGAAGGATGCTGGGAAAGGTAGTGTTCATTAAGGGCATGGGTATGAGGGAAGTTGATGGACTTGGAGGTGGCATCAACAGAGACGAGTAGGGATCCAAGAGGTAAAGGGGATGGCGATGGTGGAGAGTTGGTGAAGGAAGAGGTTAGTGTCTTTGATGTGGAAAGGTAGATTAAGGGCAACTGGTTGGAGATGTTTGTCAATAAGGGCTGAAATTCTTTCAGTGGGGGCACAAAAATGCTGGCTGGTTATTCAGACCTCATTGACCGACACCTCCAACCATCTGCCTGTAATCTAGCCTCCAATGTCAAAGGCACCAACCACTTCCTTCACCATCTCTCCACCATTGCCACCCCTCTACCACCTGGATCGCTACTCATCACTGTTGATGCCACCTCCCTATCCTCTTCAGTCTCGACATACACATATGTCCACATCAGGTCTTTGTAGTGTCATCCTGCCAAGTGTTGTTTTTCCAAATTGAGACCTGATTTGCACATCATGTGGTTTCTGTATTTGCCACTAGGTCACGTGCAAGTCAGTTTTGGCAGGTTTTTTCACATCCTGAAACTCCCGAGCTGAAGGATGGCATCATCTGCAGCATGCAAGAAAGGTAAATTCAGTTTCAATAATCAATTTTGAGTTATATTACTGTTTTCATCATGTCTTACTCCAAACAAGACATGTCATCAATGAAGTGATATGTGCATGCAATTAAAACGATGGGTTCATAGTTTTACAAACATCGACTGTTGAATTTAAAGTACACATTTGTGTACATCAAGTCCTAGCTCACAGAATGTAGTGGTACTAATGCTAAGACTGATCTCATTGCGAAATCATAATTTAAAATGTAATCTAAATTAAAGTCTGATAGATTAGCTACTAATACTGGACTGTAGGAGTTAATACAGTGCAGGTGTAATGGGTAGCATGCTGGATTAGTAATCCATAGATCCTGGGTTCTAATATTGGTAGAAGCTCTAAAATTTTTATTTTTTTATTAGGTTCACTTTCGTTTCTTTATTCAATTACTTCCACAGTTACCTTCACTTTATATAATTTTCAGTTCTCTGACAGATGATGAAATTATAAAACTACTTGAGGTGAATGACTTGAGTTCCTTGTCAGATGAAGATGAGGATTCTGTTGATGAACTTCCAACTTCACCTCAACGAAATGATGTGCTTGAAGTTGAAGCATGCAATGTGGATGTTATTCTAGAGGCATCTGCATCTGACAATGACAACCACAATCTTGGAACATCAGATTCATCTGCTCGCAGTCTGCTTTCGGCCGGTGAGCGGCGAGGACGTCTTGTTTACGTCCCGTCCGCAGTGTCGCGGTCCCGTCGGCAGAGTCGCGAGCGCGCGTAGTTTGTTTACTTCCTCGCCGCAGCTAATACTCGCGTCCGTTAACACTGAGTCGCCATGGCTCATTCATACAGAAAAGCTACCATCAAGATCAGCTTCCAGCCCGACTACGCACGACCACGAGCCTTTGAAGTCGAACGATTTATCCGTGACGAAGTTCAAATACCAACACAGCACATCATTGGTATCCACCTATCCATCACAAGCAGCGTCGTTTACGTCAAGATGGTCGATGACGAGTTATGTCACGCAGTTGTGAACAGATGTGCGAACACTCTCAAGTTCAAACACTCCGATGGTCACATCGGAGAGGTTACTGTTGACCATGCTGGACTAGGATTACGCACACTAAGAGTCTTCGAACTCTCTTTCGAAGTACCACCGGACGTCGTTACCTCAGCTTTCCGCCCTTATGGGACGGTAATTAGCCACGTGGCCGAAAAATGGAACACCTTCGAGACGTACCAAGTCCTCAACGGCGTCCGACAAGTGAAAATTGAATTAAAGAAACATGTGCCGTCCTACTTAGTCATAGGTGGCTGTCGAGCAATAATAATGTACGACGGCCAACCTCGTACTTGTTCTGGTTGCGGCCAGGAGGGTCATGTCCGCTCGGCATGTATTCAACGTCGGATTACACAACTTCCATTGCATGACACGACACCACCTCCTATGCTCACGGCCCTCCCCCTCAATTACGCAGAGGTGACACGATCGACCGTCATGACAGACGACAACCCCCCCGGAAGACAGGAAGTGTTAGAATGCGCACCTGTCGCCGGTCCTGGATTGACCAACACCATTACGGTGTCTGCAGGGGTTGAAGAACGCCGCCCATCGACTCCACAAGAAGATTCGGACGAGAGAATGGAACTCGACGCTAGGGTTGTACCGACCTCTGCCTTTCTCCCTGAGGGGGATGCTATACGGGAACCACAAACTCTTTCGGACTCAGAAACCCACGTCCGCAAACAAAGGTCACCGAGAAAACATAAAAAGCGACGTCGCACACCCTCAGACGATTGCCTCCAGCGGACGTCTTCTCCAGTTGACGACCGGACGGCCGACGAAACGACGAGGAGAATGGATGACACGAGATCGCCCTCACCTGTCACTTTGTCTGATTTTGACAAATCCGTTTCCGCTCCCTCGGACAAACGGATGGCCAGCACAGCGCCCGCCGTTGGTACACAACCGGAAACAACTGCGGATTCACCCTTAGTCACTCAGCCCACAAGTGTTCTGCCGCAGCCACCGTTAACTTGCGGACCTTGGGCGGATGACATTGAAGACGATTCTGCGGCTGCTGTGGTGGATGAGGAGAGGAGTCTCTCCTCCCACACCTCGGCCCCTCCCGAGTAGCAACAGATGACGGCGCGGACGCGGCCAGCAGATCACAGGCCCCACCTTTTACGGCGACACTGACGGCAGCCCCCACCGCAGGAGACGATCTACAAACCTATCGCTTAACGACCATCAACATTAACACCATTCGGACACGTACGAAGTTGTCGCTGCTCCAAGACATGCTCAATGCAGCAGACGTTGACATTGCCTTTCTCCAAGAAGTCTTCGTCGAAGATTTCCTGGGTATGTATGGTTATACAGCTCATGTGTCCCACGCCTCACCAACTAACAGTGGAGTCGCCATTCTCCTCAGAGAGGGCCTCGAGGCGGACGAAGTCCGATATCTCCCCGACGCTAGAGGAATGGCCGTAACGGTGCAAGTCGTCCGGTTTATCAATGTGTACGCCCCTTCCGGAACGAATCGCCGTCGTGACCGATCGCTCTTCTTCACAGAAGGAATAGCACCGCTTTTTCAGGGCAGGCACGATGACTTGATATTAGGGGGCAGTTTCAATTGCACCCAAGCACCTAAAGATCAGCTGCCACGCCATTCACCGTGCCCCGAACTTGGGACACTCATCGGCGATTTCCAGCTAGTAGATACATGGGAACATGTCCGAGGAAATAGACCGGGATACACCCATTTCACGAGTCACTCGTCTAGTCGCATCGATAGGATTTACGTCTCCCGTTCTCTCGCGGCAACGGTGAGTGACGCGGAGGTGTGGTCAGTAGCCTTCTCTGATCACGAGGCCTATATATGTGCTGTCACCCTTCGTCGCCAACGGGTGTGGCGCAGCCGACATCCCTGGAAATTAAACCTTGCTCATCTCGCTTCTCCGGATTGTCGACGCGCCATCGAAGACACGTGGAGTTTGTGCGTCCGCCGCCTCCCAACGTATCCTACGTCGATTAGTTGGTGGTTAACCTGCGCGAAGCCGGCCCTACGGCGAACCTTTATTGCGTATGGTCGTGAGACTGCTGCTTGGAGGCGGCAGACCCTTGATTTTTATTTCACCGTCCTTCGCGAATGCTTCTCCTTGCCACCCACACCGGAACGACAGCTGACAGTTCAGCGTGCGAAAGCACAGATCGTAGCCCATATGCACCGACACCTCGAAGGGACGATCGTCCGAGCGCGGACACAAGACAGACTCGCAACGGAACGACCCACCATGTACCACGTCATCCGAGAACGTACACTGCGAAGACGGGCGCTGATACATGCCATCACCACTGAGGACGGCCTTCATCACACCACACAACGCGATATTGCTGCAGCCTTCTTCGACCATTACGCACGACTTTATTCTGCTCAATGTTCTGACCCGAAGACGGTGACAGCAGTCTCACAACTGGTTTACGGCATTGTCCCACAGGATTTACAAACTGAATTATTGAACGACATTACGGAAGACGAAGTTATCGACGCCATCGGTAAAGGAGCGGCGAATAAGTCTCCTGGCCCCGACGGGCTCCCTGTGGAGTTTTATAGAACTTTTCAGTATTTACTGGCTCCCAAGTTAACAGACATCTGTCGGGAGCTTATGTCCCCCGCGGTGCCGCTCCCTGCGACCTTCGTAGAAGGAATAATTATACTGGTTCACAAGCCTAAAGGTGGGGCTCGAATACAAGATTACCGCCCGCTAACACTCGTCAACTGCGACATGAAGATATTCACCAGACTATTAGCACACCGTCTACGACCGACCCTACCTTACGTCATCTCGCCAGATCAGACTTCCCTAGGGGGTATCAACAACATCCACACAGGACTGTGTCGATACCGTGACTTAATAGCCCTAGCCAGGGCACGCCGCGTCCCGGGAGCGCTGGCATCACTAGATTTTAGCCAAGCGTTTGATCGAGTGGATCACGCATACCTAACGTCCGTTCTCCAGCACATGCAGTACCCACAGCAATTCACAGCCGTCGTGATGCGCCTACTCCGAGGAGCGACTTCCAAAGTGCTCGTTAACGGGCGTCTCTCGCAGTCCCTCCCGATTTTCCGCTCCGTCCGTCAAGGCTGCCCCTTGTCGACGATACTATATGCTCTGGCACTGGAACCGCTCCTCTGTGGTCTCCGTCAACACCTCACCGGTCTTACCCTACGTGACGTCACATTTCGCTGTACAGCATATGCAGACGACCTGATTCTCGTGTTCCGCAATCGCGATGATGTCAACAGAGCACTAGAATGGATTACCACGTACGGTGTGGCTTCCGGCAGCTGTCTCAACGTCGCCAAATCGGTCGCCATGGCCATAGGAGACGGGTTGACCCCAGCGTGTGTCGAACCCCTACAGCTTCGTGGCACTATCAAATGTCTCGGGATAGAGTTTCACGACGACATACGGCGCACCACGGCTCTTAACTACCGCCGCTTATTACAACAAATTCGGGTCCAGATCTTCAACCTTCGTCTGCGGACCCTCAACATTCTCCAAAGGACACACTTCATTAATGTTTACCTCGCATCGCGCCTTCCCCACATAGCGCGTGTTCTCCCAATACCGTTACTGATGGCTCGACGTCTATTAGCGGCATTCGGAGCCTACGTCAGTACAGGCATGCTCTTCAAAGTCAGTTATGGGTCACTGACCCTTCCCCCAGAAAGGGGAGGTCTTGGCATAGTCCATGTCCACGACAGAGCTGTGTCGCTGTATGTCAGCTCACACATCAAGCTGTGGCACCACCACCCGGAAAGTTTGACAGGTTTGCTGTTGGAGTTCTTAGCTCCGCCATCCATTATGCCCCCACTGACGACGCAAGACATACCCCCACCCTTCTACTACTTCGGGAACTTTTACATTGAACACAGCTATTTCCGTATCGCAGTACCACCGACGAAACAGGCGTCGGCGCGGGATATATATCATGTTCTACAGCAGAGGCGCCCACCAAACATCGTGGAGACGAAAAGCTCTCAGGTTAATTGGAAGGTGGTGTGGAAGACGATTCACGCAATTCCACTGGACACAGCCGTCCGATGCACATGGTACATCACAGTCAATGGTAAACAGATCACCCGATCACGCCTCCACAAGATAAACATGGCGGAATCGCCTCTCTGCGTAGACTGCGGGATACCAGACACGGACGAACACCGTCTCACATGTGGCGCGGCAGAAGACGTATGGCGCTTGGTGCGACAAATTTTGTCGTATTTTCTACGAGTGACTCCGGAACACATTACACCTCGGTTTCTACTATTTCCGGATCAACAGTATTTCCCGCGCGCCAAGACCAACGCTGTCACGTGGATCCGTGCGCATGCGGTACACTACTTATTTCACGATGGACCTAAAGATGTTATAGACTTTTGGAACTACCTACAAGAACGTCATTGCAAGATCGTACGGAACCCAAAATACAGACAGTATTTTTCTAATTACTTAGGGAGTGCCCTACGCGACCCTCCACGCAGCTGGATCATCAACAGGTAGGAGAAGATACCCATTGAGTGAGCTGACATGACTAAGTTCGATTCTCGGTGGAACAACATGATATACGTGAAGACGTACCTGGATGATGAAGCGTAAGGAGAGTAGCGACACACCCTTCTGTATCCTGTATGAAGCACTTTTTTTTTTTTCGTTTTCCCCATATACATTACCTCGGTGTAGGAACGTGCTGAGATATTGTTTTCTTTTTCTCAGAGCACGATGCGGTGCTAGATACATTTATTTTTGTTGTGGTATAAAGTAAAACCACATTAAGAATGTATTAAAACAGTAAATAAAAAAAATTAAAAAAATATTGGTAGAAGCTCTAAATTTTTTTTTTTTTTATTAGGTTCACTTTCGTTTCTTTATTCAATTACTTCCACAGTTACCTTCACTTTATATAATTTTCAGTTCTCTGACAGATGATGAAATTATAAAACTACTTGAGGTGAATGACTTGAGTTCCTTGTCAGATGAAGATGAGGATTCTGTTGATGAACTTCCAACTTCACCTCAACGAAATGATGTGCTTGAAGTTGAAGCATGCAATGTGGATGTTATTCTAGAGGCATCTGCATCTGACAATGACAACCACAATCTTGGAACATCAGCTTCATCTGCTCACTGTTGTCCACTAAGCTGGAGGCTATCTAAGTAAGCAATACATTGGTGTAGTTCTGTGGGTCATCTGACATGATTTAGATCAGTATTTTTCAATGGCACTATTTGTTTGCAGGATGTTTAATTGACAGCCTTCTGATGAAAACTTTGAAGAACAGACAGATGGTGAACTGAGAAACCCTTCATAGATTTTTTTTTGAGTACATTGATAAAAATTTCTGGAGAAATGTTGCAGGACAAACTAATTTATACCATTACCACAAGAACTCATAAAAATCTTGATACAGATACTAATGAAATTTTGTTCCTTGTCAGCATTGAGATATTGATGGGTACATTGAGATTGTCCCAGGCAAGACTTTACTGGAATATGCAACTTGATATTCCACTTGTATCATCAACCATGACAAGAGATGGATACTACAAATCATGGAATAATCTGCATTTTGTAAATAATTTGGAAGATCATGACACAAATGACAAACTCTGGGAAGTTAAACCTGTAATTGATGCTTCTAGAGAGCCGGCTGGAATGGCTGAGTGGTTCTAGGCGCTACAGTCTGGAACCGTGCAACCGCTGCAGTTGCAGGTTTGAATGGATGTGTGTGATGTCCTTAGGTTAGCTAGGTTTAAGTAGTTCTAAGTTCTAGGGGACTGATGACCTCAGAAGTTAAGTCCCATAGTGCCCAGAGCCATTTGAACCATTTTATGCTTTTAGAAATAAATGTATTAGTTTATCCAGGTCTCAACACCTGTCTGTGGATGAACAGATGATTCCATTCATGGGGAGGTGTAATATGTGAACATATGTATCTTCCAAACCTAATCCAATTGGCCTCAAAAATTTTGTTTTGCTGTCATCAGATGGACTTTTCCTTGATTTTGCTATATGCACTAGCAAAGGAACGATTCCTGAAAGTGATCAGAAAGAACATGGCCTTGGAGCGGGTACACTCAAAGCACTGGCTAGAACTGTACCCAGTGAATACAATAATGTAATTTACAATGACAGATTTTTCACCAGTTCAAAAGCTGTTCAGCTTTTACTGGACAAGAATATATTTCACACAGGCACTGTGATGGCCAACAGAATAAAAGGAGTAGCTTCTAAGTTCAAGAGAGATCAGGAGCTATTATGGGATGAGTACGTAAGGGAGGACCAGGAAGTTTGTGCCCTCAAATGGAAGGACAATAAATCTGTCACTTTGTTATCCTTGTGCACAGGGAGTGAATCAGAGCGTACCTACAAACAGTGGTATTAATACAGAAAAAGCAAAGGTTAGTGTCAAACAACCAGCCATCATCCAAAGTTATAATCGCAATATGGATGGCATTGATCTTTGTGGTGTCACCGCCAGACACCACACTTGCTAGGTGGTAGCTTAAATCGGCCGCGGTCCATTTAGTACATGTCGGACCCGCGTGTCGCCACTGTGTGATCGCAGACCTAGCGCCACCACAAGGCAGGTCTCGAAATACGATAGAGCACTCGCCCCAGTTGTACGGACGACATTGCTAGCGACAATACGGACGAAGCCTTCCTCTCATTTGCCGAGAGTCAGTTAGAATAGCCTTCTGCTAAGTCCATGGCTACGACCTAGCAAGGCGCCAATTGTAACAGTGCATGTATATTACGAGTCGCATTTGTATAGTCAAGAGAGATGTATCACAAGGAGTCATTAAAGTTAAGTATAAAGCAGCTACGTACTTTTCTTGCTACCATTCAATAGTTATCCTGTTCCAGAATTCACGCCCGTCTGCGTTAGATAGCGTGCCTATCGGCCCCCTCAAAATAACACTGTGTCGGCACTTATGTCGACACATCAATCTTTGTGATAGATACATTGCATACCATAGGTCAGACATCAGGACGAAAAAGTGGACTGTCAGAATATTCAACCACTTAACTGATTTAGCCATAATTAATTCATGTATTATGTACAAAACATGTAGTCAAAAAGAAGGGATACCGAAACAAAAGTGGATGTCTCCCATTAACTTCAGAATTCACTTGGCCCACAGCTTGGTAAGGGCTTCAAATATTGTAGACTCACTGGAACTGTCGAAAGAAATTTCTCCAAGTGTGACACAGCAATATGTCAGCAGTTCTGATAAATATGAGGAGCATCAGGCCACAAAATGAAGACGAATTGTACCAAAGCCACCTAGAGAAAGCAAATGTGACAGGGTTGACCATCTTCCTAAATATATTGAGAGTTGTTTTGCCGTAATGTGTTGGCTACCAGGGTGCAAGTCATGTTCTTGCATAATGTATAAAAAGGGCAAAGTTTATTCGTGCGTATTAAAAAACAATTGTTTTGCTAAATTCCATAAACATGAGAAGTAATGTGTTCATAAAATGTAATGGGTGCATAAAATGAGAATTAATGTATATATTTTTCATTGTAAATAAAAATGTGAAAATACGATGAGATCGGCATTTTTTCTCTGTTAAGACCCATTGTACACATATGTGTACATTCAATTGTTCAAACATTATATAAAATAAAACTTCAAAATTTGTTTTTTTGTGCTACTTTGACATAAAAAAAAGCATCCCTCGAGCTCATGGTTTTACTGATATCAAACACCACTACCTTTCCGAATGTCCTTCAGATTCCAATCCCACTACCTCATTCCTCATGCACCTTTGAAACTTTATCCTAATCCACAACTACTTCCCATTTGAAGGGAAGGTATACACACAAATCCATGGCACAGCCATGGGCACCCTCCTATGCCAACCTTTTTATGTGACATCTAGAGGAGACCTACTTAGTCTCCCAATACACCAAACACCTGGTCTGGTTTAGGTTCATTGACAATATCTTCATGATCTGGACTCAGGGCCAAGACATCCAATCTTTGTTCCTTCACAACCTCAACACCTTCTCCCCCATCCACTTCACATGGTCCTCCTCAACCCAGCATGTCACCTTTGTAGATGTTGACCTCCTCCTGTCTGATAGTTTCACCCCCCACCTCTGTCTGCATTAAACAACCAACCATCAACAGTACCTGAATTTTAATGGCTGTCACCCCTTTCACACCAAAAAATCCCTCCCATACAGCCTGGCCACTTAGGGTCAGTGCATTTGCAGTGACAAAACTCCCTTGCTCAATATGCTGAGGGTATCATCAAGACTTTCACAGGCAGACACTATTTCCTAGACCCAGTCCACAAACAGATCTCCTGTGCCATTTCCCCTCACACCCCTAATCCTCCCATCACTCCCAAGAACCAGCTGCGAAGGAGTCTCCCCTTCATTGCCTAGTGTCACTCTGTACTGGAACAACTGAACAACATCCTTTGCCAGGACTTTGATCACCAATCATCATACCATGAAATGAGAGATATTTCCTATTCCTCCTAAAGTGGTGTTTCATGTCCCACCCAACCTCCTCAACATCCTAGTCCATTCCAATCCCAACCCCCTGCCACAAGGATCATATCCCTGTGGAAGACCCAGGTGCAAAACCTGCCCAATCCACCCACCCAGCACTTTCTATTCCAGTCCTGTCACATGTTTATCCTACCCCATCAGGGGCCAGGCCACCTGTGAAAGCAGCCATGTCGAAGACTAGTTCTTCTGCATCTTTTTTTTTTTTCTTTTTTGTTTAGTTTTCATTGTTTTCTTATAGAGATGGTGCCCCTCCACACCCACACTGGCATGATGGCCAACACAAAAGTCTACTGCCATCTCTGCATAAGGGTTAGTGTTTACTAAAGTGAGGTCTCACAGGAAGTGGGTACTGCAATGTTTGTGTACATCTGGTTAAGGTTAACCATTAATACGCGCCCATATGGAGCTAGATTGGGTCAAAAATTGAATGAAGGGTAGTGTTTTCAAGGACAGAGGAAAAAAAGTGCCAAGGCAAGTGCCAAGGGGAAAAAATCTCTGTGACAGTTAGGCTTGGGTAGTAAGAGCAGTAGCAGAATCTTGCAGACTGAGACAGGTCATGCAAGGATGGGTTAAGTTAACAGCGGGTATATGCAAGAGGATACCATGTCAAGCCATATGTTAGTTGTAAGAGATCAGTCCATTACTGTACAGCAGCACAGTGTGCTGCAGTTTAAGCCATGAGAGCCACCTGCCATGCTTCATCAATGGTGCCTGGGCACTGGGGAAGGCCTAGGTCACCCATCAGTGTCTGGTAGTCGATCGCCGTAGCCAAACGCTTGGAGATGTACGGTCACATAGTGGCATTACTCCTCCTTCACTGGCTGTGCTGACAGGCTCAGTGAAGGCTGCAGTTCAGTCTCCCTTGTGTAGCGGATGATGTAGTCGCTACCCTTGATCATCCTGATCACTGTGATAGCTGTCTTCTCACCTCGCAGTTGCGTCTTTGTTCGGCGGCACTTATGATGCCGTCAGTCATTTCTTCTTCGTCTATGCCTTGTCTCCAGTTCAGCCATCACTGGAAAAGGCCGGACAGCCAGGCCAGATTGCAACATGTGGGCCGCCGCAGCAAGCACAAGTTGACGCCTCGTCTCATTGTCCGTCAAAGGCGTGGGTGTCGTGCTCGCCGGTGCACTTGACACACTGTGATTAGTTGCGGCAGTATTTAGCCACATGCCCTTCAGCTTGGCACCTAAAGCCACATAAAATTTGGGTCCATGCCTTGGGGGTGAGTGCTTCAGCAGTCACAGGAAAGGATAAGAGCTTCCTTATCCCAAAGATGTCACTGTCATCTGTATCGCTGCAATCATTGCACAGCTTTTTCTACTGGTATGACTACCAGCCAGCTGTCCACCAGGATGAACGGCTACCACCAAACTGTGGCCAAGAGCAAAGTAGAGAAAACTGTGGAACAACATGCAGCTGAACACAACACGCTTGATTTCAATGGCTGGTTTGTTACCTGAGCCATCTGGACCCTTCCCTCCACCACCAGCTTTCCTGAAATGTGGGGATGTAAGTTATCCTTACAACAAATTCTCTGCTCCTGTAATTATCCTGGCCTCAACCTATTGTAACATGCTGTCCCAACACCCTCCACACAACAGTTTCCACCCACTCTGCCCTATCATCTCTTTCCCATTCTCATCTCCCACACTGTTTATTTGCAGCCCTCTGCCAATGCATCTGCCCATCTTTCCCTGCTCCTCTTGTTTTTCGTTCCTTTCTGCCCACCTTCCAACCCCACAACTTCCTAATGCTGCGCCTCTTGGCTTCTCAACCGTGCTCACTCCACCAGACAGCATTTGTCTCTCTCCCCACCTGTACACTACTGTCCCTTGCCCGTCCCCACTGATCTGGTCATGAAAGCATTCGCTGTATGAGTTTAGTACCTCTGAAGTAGAAAGCACACATGCGCGCGCACACACACACACACACACACACACACACACACACACACACACACACACACACATGCATGACCACTGTCTCTGGCCACTGTGGCTCAACTATTTTGTAACTGCACCTGAAGGGAGCAACAATCTGGTGGTGGGGATAAGGAGGAGGCAGGGTGTGGGAAAAATGGGGGGGGGGGGATCAGGATAATATGGGGGAAGATGTAGTCCTGGTTATGAGAGGATGTAAGGATGTGGTGGGGCAGGAAGGGCTGCGAAGTACAGGCAAGAGGTTTAGGTGGGGGCACGAAGGGATGGGGTCAGGAGGAGTGGAAAAGTAGATGATGGGAAAAGGACTAGTGGGTGCACTGATCGAATAAATTTCTGCATTGTGCTGTAGTGGGAGCAGAGATGGGGATATGGAGAACAGGGCTGGTGAAAGTTGAGGCAGGGTGGGGAGGGTTACAGGAAGGAATGCTATACTGCAGGTAGAGTTCCCACCTGTGCATTTCATAAAGGCTGGTGTTGGCAGAAAGAATCCAGACGGTGCAGATTGTGAAGGAGTCACTGAAGTTGAAGTGAAGCACATTGTGTTGGGCAGCACGTTCAGCAACTGGGTAGTCTCTTGGCCACAGTCTGTTGGTGGCTTTTCATGCACATAGAAAGCTTGTTATACATTATGCCTACATAGAAAGCAGCACATGGGTTGCAGCTTAGTTTGTAGATCATATGACTGCTTTCACAGATAACCTTGGCTTCAGTGGGTTAGGAGATGCCTGTGTCCAGACTGTATTAGGTGGTGGTGTGTGAATGTATGGGAAACGTCTTGCTTCTAGGTCAACTGTGGGGATATGAGCTATGAGGCCAGAGATTGGGGCCAGGAGAAGAACAAGGACACTGCATAGGTTTGGTACATTGCCGAATACCACAATGGGAAGAGTGGGAAGGATAGTGGGATTGATATTCTTCATTCTCAAAAATGTCATCAATGAATCTGAACCAAGTGACAGGGTTCAGGAAAAGTAATACTGAGCAAGGCTATTGATGGTCATGGTGACCAAGAAGGAAGTTATAGCTTTGGAGTCAGTCAGGCATTGGAAAGATAGTGTTCACTAGTGGCAAGGTCATGGGCACTGGGAACGTTAGTGTAGAGGGAGGCGGCTTCATCAGTGATGTGTAGGACAATGTGTGGCGAAAAGATTTATGGAAGGACTGGAGAACCTGTTGGATTTCTGGAATGGGGTCACTGTGGCAGGGTTTGTAGGTGGACACATCTGACATCTGTCAAGACCCTCCACCAGGTAACCCCTACAGTTCAAAACCACAGTGATGGAGCCTTTGTTGGCAGGTACGATTATAGTGCCGGGATCAGCTTCTATATGGTGGATCATAATTCCTTCTGCGGATGTAAGGTTTATTTCCATGATGGTGAGGCAAGGTTTCAGGTTAAAAAATTCTGGAATGTTAACCAGTGAGGGGTGGGGGGTTGATTAAGGGGCAATGAGGGTGGATCATGGTTGGATGGAGGAGTAAACGGAGTCAGGTAGGGTGCAATATTGGTTTTGGGATGAGTCTGACAGGTAGCATTGTTGGCGAGAAAGTATTGGGACTGTAGGGACTGAAAGAAGGACCACCAACCTTACAAAACAGACTCAACACAAAACCAATACTAAACCAAGCCTGGCTCATTTCTCTCCTCCGCCAAACCATGATCCACCCTCACTGTGCCCTAATCAGATTCCGTAATTTCTTAACCTCAAACCTTCCCTCCCTATCATTCCCCAACTCCCTCAACATGGAAAACAACCTAACATTCACAGAAAGAATAGCAATCTACCACCTAAAAATGGATCTTGACCTTATGGCCTTCCCTGCCGCCAAAGGCTCCACCACTGTGGTTATGCTGCACAGATTACCTGGTGGAGGGACTCTGCTAGCTGTCAGATTTGTCTGCCTGCAAATCTGCCACAGTGAACCCATTCCAGAAATCCTACAGGATCTTGAGTCCTTCTCAAATCCTTAATCCATCCCAGAACATCCCTCTCTCCTCACCTGTAACCTCCTCACATTCCTACCTTCTACATGCTTCCTATAGTCCATACATCTAACCACACAGGACATCCCATTGTGGCTGGGTACTGTGCCCCCACTGAGTTAATCCCTGCTCTTGGGGACCAACACCTTCAGCCTATTACCTGTAACCTACCCTCCTATGTAAAAAACACCAACTATATCCTCCATCGACTCAACATGGTTCCACACCATGCTTGTCACTTTTGATGCCACCTCCCTTTACATTAATATCCCTGATGTTCATGGCCTTGCTGCTACTGAACACAACCTTTCCAATATCGGTCTGACTACAAACCTACAACCTCCTCCTTGGTCACGATAATCAACTATATACTTGCCCCCAACTACTTCTTCTTCTTTGAAGACATCACCTACAAAAAATGCATGGTACAGCAATGAGCACCATCCCATTTCAACCTATTCAAGAGCCATCAAGAGCAGTCCTTTCTACAACCCAGAATCCCAAACTCCTAACCTGGTTCAGATTGACTGATGACATCTATGTGGTCTGGACTGAGGGTGATGACACACTATCCACATTCCTCCAGAACCTTCCCCCCATTGCTTCACCTAGTCCTTCTCAACCCAGCAATCCACCTACCTCAGTGTTGACCTCTACCTAAAGGATGGTTACAGCAGTCCCTTCATCCATATCAAATCTACCAACCACAAGCAAAACCCCATTTTGACAACTGCCACCCATTCTGTACCAAGAAGTCCCTTCCATACACCCATGGCCATTGCGTCTGCAGTGACAAGCGGTTACCCTCCAAATATACCAAGGATCTTATTGAGGCCTTCACAGGCCAAAATTACCCACCCTACCTAGTACAAAACCGATCTCCCAAGCATTGCCTCTCCAGTCACCTGTCGCCACTCACATACTCACTATCTGGCTACAAAGGAACACTCGTGACTCAGTAACACCCAAGTCTGGAGGTCCCCACCAGGATTTTGACCACCCCTAGTCACGCTCTGAGATGAGAAATATACTATCCACTATTCTTCCCACTCCTCCCTCCCACAGTGGTATTCTGCTACTCACTAAACCTATTAGATATCCTACTCCATCTCTGCCCCTAACCTCTTGCCTCATGTTCATATCCCTACAATTAACTTAGATGCAAGACCTGTCCCTTACATCCTCCCACCACCACCTATTTCAGTTTGGTCACAGGCATCTCCTATCCCATCACAGCCAGGACTACCTGTGAAAGCAGTCATGTTATATACAAATTAAGCTGCAACTATTGTGGTGCTTTCAACGGGGGCTTGATGACTAACTAGCTGTCTTCCTTTCTGCATGAATGGACATTGACAAACTGTGGCCAAGAGGCAGCTGAATTGTCCAGTTGCTCAACATGATGTCCAACACAACATGCTTTCCTCCAATGACTGTTTCACAGCCTGCACCATCTTGATTCTTCCTACCAACACTAGCTTTCTTGAGTTGTGCAGGTGAGAACTCTCTCCACAGTACATCCTACATTCCTGTAATCCCCATAGCCTCAGCCTTCAATAGTCCCTGTTCTCCATTTACCTATCCCCTTCACTGCTTCTACTCCAGCACAACAAAATCTTCTATTCCACCAATGCATCCTTTAGTCCTTTTCCCCTCCTCTCCGTTTTCCACCCTCCACCCCCCAAACCTCCCAACTGCACCTAGCAGGCCGACCCTGTCCCCCCATATCCCTACACACTTCCATAAACAGCACTACCTTCCCCCACCCCCTCCTTTCACCGGCCTAGGCTTCATCCTTATCCCCACCACCAGACTGCTTCTCCCATTAGGTGCAGTTACAACTCAGTCCCACTACAGAAGGGCTTTCAGCTAAAACGTATAGCAGTCTTTTCATTGTGTCTATCTGTGACTCAACTTCTCAGCTATATGATGTGTACCAATCTATCCTTTTCATAGTACTGCTGTTATTTAATCCTGGAATTTTCACTGTATGACTGCGATTTGTGGAGAACACCATTCAAGTCTCCATCCAGTAATCCAAAATTAGATTTTATATACTTTCCATAAAGTGTTTGAGGCTGTCAGCAGGATGCTCCCTTTTAAAAGGGCATAGTCAACTTTTTTCTCATCATTGTCTTATCACTGCTCAGTCTTTGGGTCTAATGACCTCATTGTTAATGGAATGCTAAGTATTAATCTTCTTTTTTTCCTGCTTCACTACGCCTGGATGCCAACGATCTGGTACTACTGTAATAACCAAATAATAAAGTTTGTTGACTGCATCTAACTGTCAGTGGACATTAGGTGGGAAACTGGAAATCCACAAATATTTAAAGACAAAGTAAAAGAATACTCATTAGTGACTCCTATAATTTATCAGAATATTAGGACACAAGAATGTAAACTCTGCAATACTCTGATATTTGAGTTGGAATTTCCTTGCTCTACCAAACACAGGCAACTAATAGTGGTCTGTGCAAAGTTGTATAAATGCCCTGTTTGAAGTTTTAGATAAAAACAGCAGCTGAGTAGTATAAAAGGTGTACAGGAACTTTCTTCAAAATAGCCGTTTTTCTCCTAATACAAGTATATAAAGTAATCTAGAAGCAATTCCCATAATTATCATTTTGAGGTAGACTATCAGTAGTCATAGTTTGTTGTTAGCATTCCTTACATCAGTAGCCAGCAGTGGTTTTTTTCTTTTTTTGTTAATGAATAACTTGACTAGTTCCACATCCCTGTCCACAGCTCGTGGTCGTGCGATAGCATTCTCGCTTCCCGCACCCAGGTTCCCGGGTTCGATTCCCGGTGGGGTCAGGCATTTTCTCTGCCTCGTGATGACTGGGTGTTGTGAGATGTCCTTAGGTTAGTTAGGTTTAAGTAGTTCTAAGTTCTAGGGGACTGATGACCATAGATGTTAAGTCCCATAGTGCTCAGAGCCATTTGAACCATTTTCTTTCCCACATCCCTGAAGGCTCTCTTTTATGATGGGACAGAGCATGATGTGTGTATGAATGAATGAATGGAACTTTAATTGTCCTATAGTTGATTGGAATCATTACAATCTTATAAGTTGTGTGTGACATGACATACTGTGTATCAATGCTAGGAATCCCACTCTTTATCTCATAATGAAAATGTATTAGAAATCACAGCAACAGTCAGTCCTTTGAGGATGTCCACACTGGCACAAGTATTGGCAGCTGTAAGTGGCACCAGCTTTTATGCCCAGGATAACAGAGCAAGAGGAGAAATGCTTAACTCTATCTTAAAATATTCCTTCACAAAGGTCAATCCAAGAGTACTTCCCAGATTAATTCTTAGACCACTACAAATATGAATTATTTATATATTATGGTCAGTGGTGTTAAGAAATAGGTGAAATTACTAAAATTGGAGGCATGCATATGGGCCTACTGGAATCCCTTTCGAGTTCTTCATAAAATTTCCAGCTGAAGTACCCCAACTCTGTCTGTTAATATGCAGTAGGTTTCTCAAACAATTAAAGCACAATTCACTATCATCTACATTACAAAGCTACTGTCCAAATTCATTGACATCTATATCTGTTGTGGAACCACAGAATGTAAAGGAGACCATTCGCTGAAAAGCAGAAGTGTTGAGTCACTGATAGGCACACACAAAGGAAATAAAACTTGATAGCTTTCAGAGTTATCCATTGATGAGCTAGGGTAAAATACAAAAGATAACTCCAAAAGCTAGCAAGTTTTCTTTCTTTTGTGTGTATCTGTCAACAACTCAACACTTGGTTTTTCGTGAGTCATCTCCTTCAATCTAAAAGCATTTACATTATTTGGTTTTACAGCAGATATATATCCTCAGATATCCTCAATCCCATCACAGCTTTTGTTTGACATTCCGTATTATTGGACAGTAATTAATAAGAAATGGTGTTGTACCCAGTCAAATACTTTTAACCTATCTGATCACCTTCATGCATGCTGTTCACACTTTCAAGTGAGGAACGTGTAAGTTTGGTTTTGGAAGACCAGTGCTTTCACAATCAATACTGATCTTGTGGAGGAGGTCCTTCTTTTCAATATACCTCATTACTTCTGAACTCAGAATAAGTTATAGTATTCTCTTCCCCATGCCTCTTCCACAGTCATGCCATTTTCTTCATTAAAGACATTCATTTTGTCCATTTGTATCACAGTTTCAGGAAAAATCCACAGACATGGCACAAGATACTGTGGCAACCATCAACTGCCAATGACTCTAGGACAAGGAGTGGTCTATCTTTGGATTCAGTGAGCTTTAGATCTTGTTTTGGACTTTGTTTGTTTTCGCTTGATGTGGTTTATTTACTGGTTATTGTGTGTGAGGAAAAAGTGTTTGACTGTAACTGTTGGTTATTTCTATCCAGAGACTTGTCAGTCTCAAGAGTTTTACCAAGGAAAATCACCAAACAGCAGTATGTGTTGAGAAATTATTTTATTTAGACAACCGGTTTTGACATCTCATTAATGCCATCTTCAGGTCCCTGAACAACAAAATTAAGTGTATCTCTATTGCATATCATGGTATACCACAGCTGATTTTACAGAAAATGAAGTGTCATAATTAAAGTCCTTAAAACCTACAAATGCAATTTGCAGACGCCAGCAGAAGGTCTTCCACAACCACAGCGCTGCAGCTGTGGGCATCGTTTTCACGATATGTCATGTGCCTGCCAGCAGCTCATGCTGTATCCATGTGCCATGACAACATTAGGCTGGTGCTCAATGATGGAGACTTGTGTTTCTTGAAGATTTAATAAACTTCTTCTGCATTGCATTCCTGGTCAGTGTTCTCATTATGCCTCCACAGTACAAGACACATCACAGATCCGTGGATTACTCCATCCATCACATGTCCATAATGGGCACACACTGATTTCTGAGATGTACGTATATGCTTTATAGTTATCCTTGGTATTTACTCATGAAGTGCAGAAACAGAAACCTCAACACCACAAGCACACATTAGTGCTGAGACAGTTGTTTGAGGTGTCGATACCTTCTACTATCCAGGGTTACCTTGGGGTCATGACAAAACCCCTGGGCAGACAGCTTGGTATTTACTCCCAAAGTCGCCCATGGTCTACCCAGTTAGTTTCATGCACAAGGTTTACAAGTGTACACTCACAGCAGAAATGTGTGTTTGCAATGACATGTAAAAAGCCTCACATATATCAAATAAGAGATGACAAATCTCATCAATATGAGTACAAGTACCTTGCATTTCATGGTGACTTGCTCAGAACCTTAGGTAACCTGGCCTCAACAAAGGGTTAGTCTTGCCAACTTGGACTTTGGACTGCAATTACTGTCAAAAACATAGTGGTAGTGTAGTTTCCTGTGGGCACTGGTCAGCGGTTTTATTATTGCTGGTTGGTGGCTTAAGGTGCCAGCAGTCTTGTCGCACTGGTAACACTGGCTCCCATCAGATCTACATCTACATCTACATCTATGTGATAACTCTGATATTCACAATAAAGTGCCTGGCAGAGAGTTCAATGAACCACCTTCAAGCTGTCTCTCTACCGTTCCACTCTTGAATGGCACGCGTGAAAAACGAGCACGTAAATTTTTCTGTGCTAGCCCTGATTCCTCTTATTTTATCGTGATGATCATTTCTCTCTATGTAGGTGGCTGGTAACAAAATGTTTTCGCAACCGGAGGAGAAAACTGGTGAAAGAAATTTCATGAGAAGATCCCATCACAGCGAAAAACGACTTAGTTTTAATGATTGCCACTCCAATTCACGTATCATGTCTGTAGCACTATCTCCCCTACTTCGCGATAATACAGAATGAGCTGCCCTTCTTTGTTCTTTGTACTTTTTTGATGTCGTCCGTCAGTCCCACACAGCAATACTCCAGAATAGGGTGGACAAGCGTGGTGTAAGCAGTCTCTTTAGTAGACCTGTTGCAGCTTCTAAGTGCTCTGCCAATGAATCACAGTCTTTGGTTTGCTCTACCTACAATATTATCTATGTGATCGTTCCAATTTAGGTTATTTGTAATTGTAATCCCTAAGTATTTAGCTGAACTTACAGCCTTCAGATTTATGTGACTTAAGCGTAATCGAAATTTAGCTGATTTCTTTTAGTACTTATGTGAATAACTTCAATTGCCACTTTTCGCACCATACAGATATCTTATCTAAATCATTTTGCAATTTGTTTTGATCATATGATGACTTTACAAGACTGTAAATGACAGCGTCATCTGCAAACAATCTAAGACGGCTACCCAGATTGTCTCCTATGTTACTAATATAGATCAGGAACAATAGAGGGCCTATAACATTCCTTGGGGAACGCTGGATGTTACTTCTGTTTTGCTCGATGACTTTCCATCTATTACTACGAACTGTGACCTTTCTGACAGGAAATCATGAATCCAGTAGCACAACTGAGGCGATACTCCGTAAGCACGCAGTTTGGTTAGAAGACGCTTGTGAGGAACGGTGTCAAAAACCTTCAGGAAATCTAAAGAAATCAATTTGACATCCCCTGTCGATAGCACTTGTTACTTCATGAGTATAAAGTGCTAGTTGTGTTTCACAAGAACGATATTTTCTGAATCCGTGCTGACTATATGTCAATAAATCGTTTTCTTCGAAGTACTTCATAATGTTCGAATACAGTATGTGTTCCAAAACCCTACTGCAAATCGACATTATTGATACAGGCCTGTATTCAGCGGATTAATCCTACTTCCTTTTTTGGGTGTTGGTGTGACTTGAGCAATTTTCCAGTCTTTAGGTATGAATATTTCTGTGAGCAAGGGGTTGTATATAATTGCAAAATATGGAGCTATTTTATCTACATACTCTGAGAGGAACCTGACTGGTATACAATCTGGACCAGAGGCCTTGCTTTTATTAAGTGATTTAAGATGTTTTGTTACACCGAGGATATCTACTTCTATGTTTCTCATCTTGGCAGTTGTTCTTGATTGGAATTCAGGAATATATACTTCGTCTTCTTTGGTGAAGGAGTTTCAGAAAACCGTGTTTAATAACTCTGCTTTAGTGGCACTGTTATCAGTGACTTCACCATTGCTATCGCGCAGTGAAGGTATTGATTGTGTCTTTGCCACTGGTGTGCTTTATGTATGACCAGAATCTCTTTGGGTTTTCTGCCAGATTTCAAGACAGAATTTCGTTTTGGAAATTATTAAAAGCATCTCGCATTGAAGTATGCACTATATTTCGAACTTCTGCAAAACTTTGCCAATCTTAGGGATTTTGCATTATTTTAAATTTGGCTTACTTTTTTTGTTGCTTCTGCAACAATGATCTGACCCATTTTGTGTACCATGGGGGATCAGTACCGTCACTTATTCATTTATGTGGTATATATTTTTCAATTGCTGTCGATACTGTCTCTTTGAAAACATTCCACAACTTTTCTACACTTACATGATCAGATTGGAAGGAGTGAAGACTGTCTCTTAAAAAGGCATTAAGACCATTTTTATCAGCTTTTTTAAATAGATATACTTTGCGTTTCTTTTTGATGGTTGTAGGTGTTACGGTATTCAGCCTAGCAGCAACTGCCTTGTGGTCACTAATCCCTGTATTTGTCACAATACTCACTATTTGTCCAGGATTATTTGTTGCTAAAAGGTCAAGTATGCTTTCACAACCATTTATGCTTCGAATGGGCTCATGAACTAATTGTTCACAATAATTTTCTGAGAAAGCATTCAGTACAATTTCGGATGACATTTTACGCCTGCCGCCAGCTTTAAACGTATAATTTTTCCAGCATATCAAGGGTAGATTGAAGTCACCACCGACTATAATTGTATGAGCGGGGTACTTATTTGAAATGAGACTCAAGTTTTCTTTGAACAGTTCAGCAACCATATCTTCTGAGTCAGGGGGTCGGTAAAATGATCCAATTAATAGTTTAGTCTGATTGTCAGGTATAAACTCTACCAATACTATTTCACACGAACTATCTACTTCAATTTTGCTACAAGGAAAACTACCTATGACAGCAATAAATACTTCACCACCAACTGTATTTAATCTATCCTTTCTGAACACTGTTAGATTGTTTGAAAAAATTCCAGCTGAACTTATTTCTGGCTGTACCTACAACTATTTGAGCTTCAGTGCTTTCTATTAGGGCTTGGAGCTCTGGTTCTTTCCCAACAAGCTACGGCAATTTACAACTACAATACCAATCGCTTCTACAACTACCTTACTGTGTTTTACCTGTCCACCCCTTCTGTGGTTCTCTGAGACCCTCTAACCTAAAAAACCTCCCAGTCCCTTCCACACAGCCCCCACTACCCGTATAACCACCTCCTGTGTGTTGTGGATTCCTGACCTATTAAGAAGAGCCTGGAAACTCACCACCTGATGGCGCAAGTCAAGGAATCTGCAGCCTACACGATCACAGAACCGCCTGAGCCTCTGATTCAGACCATCCACTCGGCTCTGCACCAAAGGACCACAGTTGGTTCTATCATCGATGTTGCAGATGGTGAGCTCCACCTTAATCTTGGAAGCAAGACTGGCAGTCTTTACCATTTCCGCTAGCCGCCCAAAACCAGACAGAATCTGCTCCGATCGAAAGCGACACACGTCATTGGTACCGACATGAGCCATCACCTGCAGTTGGCTGCACCCTGTACTCTTCATGGCATCTGGAAGCACCCTTTCCACATCTAGAATGCACACAGAGTGATCACTGGCTCCCTTCCCCTCCTTGGCAGCCATGTTCCTAAGGGCCCCATTACATGCCTAATGTTGGAGCTCCCAACTACCAGCAAAGCCACCTTCTGTCAATGCCCAGACCTTGCGGGCTGAGAAGCTTCCTCTGGAACAGGGTGGACGATTGCATCCAGCTCAGAGACATCGTCAGCCACAGATAACGCCCAAAACCTGTTCGTCAAATGAACCAGGGAAGCCCTATGATCAGCCCCTCAGAAAGTTTTTCGCTGCCTGCCAGACTTTGGAATGACTCCCACTCGACCATGGGTGAGGGCTCAACCTCGGTGCAGGCAGTAGCTGGGGCGGTCACAGCAGTGGACCGATCGGAGGAAACGTGGGACATCCCTCGCATCCCCATGTTCGATCCCCCACAGTGACGCCCCTCAGCAGCAGCCTCAAATTGTATGACAGCAGCCAATGCAGCCTGGAGCTGTGGGAGAAGAATCAGTTCACATCTGTACACAACAATCGCAGTTCCTATCCATTACTGCAGTCGCTCCTGTTTTAAGCTTGTAAAAATATGCAACAAATGGGAAATCAAAGTGCTCTCTCACAGACGGTCTAACTGACACTGAGCGGTTCTAATCAAACAAACAAAAGCCTGTACGATACGAGGGTCAATACAATGGTCGGTAGCAATGGCAGTACTGTACACTACACTGTTATTGAAATAAAAGGTTGTGCCTAGTAAGCACTTGGACACACAACTACACAGATAACTGAAAATAAGTTGCTCCTGGTTGAAACTTGTAAAAATAAGTAACAAGCAAATAGTGAACTCGCCTTATTAGTAGCAGGTACTAGCGGTGCGCTCTCGATGACAGTCTACTGAAGTTAAGCACTGTTGGGCTTGGGTACCACTTGGATGGGTGACTGACTGGGTCTGTTGAGCACTGCTGGCAAGTGGGGTGCACTCAGCCCTTGTGAGGCCAATCGAAGAGCTACTTGATTAAGAAGTAGTGACTCTGGTCATGAAAGCTGACAAAGGCCGGCAGAGTGGTGTTCTGACCACATGCCCTTCCGTATCTGCATCCAGTGATGCCTGTGAGCTGAGGATGACATGGTAGACAGTCGGTGCCGTTGGGCCTTCGAAGGGCTGTTCAGATGGAGTTTAGTTTAGTTTAGGTAATTTAAGGTGCTATTCTTTGGTAGGTCCAATCTTTTGGAGGGATAGTGTTTCTGGGAGTGTTTCTGACATGGTGTTTGTTGATGGCAATGACTACTGTTAGACTGCCAGCTGGCAAACTTAGTTTAATTTTTTATTTATATATTTTTTATTACAATCTGTTTAGTTCCTAGGTACAGCTCCGGACACAAGAAAGTCTTCTGAAAACAAACTGAAATAAAGAGTTACAATGTCAAGAATGGTGATATGAACCCATCAACAAAAGTTTGTGCTAATATTATAAAGACAGAACATTAATATCAAGTTCACATGAAGTTGGTGATATCAAGTTCACATTATGTTTTAGTTTCAAGAGATTTTGGGATTTCGTTCAGTTCAGGATAGGAAATTACGGAGATTTTATTTGATAGCAGTTTTGATAAATTTCTTATATCCCTTAGAGATTGATTTATTTTCTGTATTGCATACTGTGAGTAAATGACACTTTTTTATTTAAAAATGGAAGCAACAGGCGGAAAAATAAATTTGTCACTCTCCCTAAATCTTCTAATGCATCCCTGCAAATCTGAAGGATAGTGATTTTTGTACGTTTCATAACTTCTTATGCCTTACTCGATATTAGCAGATAATTCAAAGTCAGCACACTTTGGTTTCTGGTGTGTTCTGTAATGGTGTCATTCTTTTTGAAGGCACCTTTGTTTTTCATGCTTTCATAAATGACTAAGGGTGGAGGGCAGTAACGTTCTTCAGTTGATACGTGGGTGGCTCAATCAAGTCTTAAAGAAATGTCTCATATGACAGTCTGATCCTTCTTGAAGGTTGTGAGATTTGAGGTAGATATACTAGGATAGTCTGTTGCAAAAGTTTAAGCAGCGGCCAGTTTGCATTCTTGACTCTTAATATGTATGTTACAAGCTCTTCTACACATTCAATGTTTCCAAGAGGATGTTTGTGCTCTAATGCATACTTATTCATCTTTCCACTCATCCTGATAACTCAGCTGATACAACTGGTGAATAAAATCCTCACTCATTTTGGAATAACCAGAACAGTGCTGTTGACTCTTACACTCACCCAAATGTAATGACCAGACACAGCACAACACTCCCCCTCTCTTAAACTTCATATAATCATCTCTGTTGTTCATTACTTCCCACACTGTCTCTTCCTACATATTCCCATTTTCCTGTATTCATTAAGTTCTTTTGTTTTGTTGAAGTTGTCCTTGTATTCTATATAGACAGTAATTCCAATAGTTAAGGCTTTCTTTTAACTGGTACTTGTATTATTGTACATGTTTAACACCCAGTGTGGTTGTCTCATCAAATATTGTTCATATTTCACTTTGTTCATTTATTTAATGCAAACTGTTACACAGCCACTGTTTCGATTATAATGTTAATGTTAAAATGCAGAACCATCACACTCTCAAAGATTGCATTTACTGTTGGTTCCTTACGTATGCTGTAGTTCCATTGATAATTGTCTCTTCTTTTAATTGGTTTGTGTCTCACTCTCCATGTTTCATACCTACCGATGTAGCCTTGTCTAGTACAAATTTTATTTTATTTTATTAGTTTTGCTTATTTATAGAAAACTATTATGTAGGCATGCTATTCCTATTTTGTGTTAAAGGTTTTCCTGTCTACTCCATTGTTATTTATGTACTGTTCAATTTTTACTTTTTCATTGCATTACCACCACACTGTCAAAAACATTACTTACTGTATGTTTCTACTTCAGTCTAGACGTGTTACTTCTCTTCCAATGTTGTTTGCAAAAACTGTAACTTCTATGGTGATAATACTCAGTAAATGCCTGAAGATGGCCTATAGTCTGAAAACCAGTTAACAATAAAAGTAATATTGTAGAACAAAAGCAAACTGTTGCTTTTCGTTTATTATAATGTTGTTCTACCAAGAACCAACAGAAGATTCTGTTAACAAATGTAATTAGTTCGACAATTGAATACAGTGATACTCTGCCACTTTTTGCTGCTGTCTCTTGCTTGTTCTATGTTCGAGCAATATTTTTGCAATACAGGTATTTCAGTGACGGATACATAAGGCATAAGGGGGGCATGCCACCCCCCTGCCCGCATTGCGACTCACGCCGCCCTCACCACCCAACCCGCACACTACAAGTGTGAGGAACTCACTTTGTACTACTGAAGAATTAGTATCATCCTTTACAGCATCTAGCAAGTGGTTCGCAACATTGATGAGTCCCCTGAAACACTCGCTGCAGTCACATTGTCAAACAAGATGGGTTGAGTGACACGATGCTATCATTCAATTCGCAGCTAATCTTGGAACAGTTTGCAAAGTTCTTAAAGGAATACAGTGTTGGAGGGATAGAACAACAGCTGACAAAGCCAATATTCTCCTTCGAGCTCTCTCTAATTGTGAGTTTATTATCACTCTGTTTACATTGAGTGACATTATGAGCACAACATATCCAGTCAGCAAAATCTTACAGCACCCTAGCTTGGATGTCGTGATGGCAAAAGTGAAATTAGATTTGACACTCAAGGTGTATGACGGCATGAGAGCTAATGCTGATAGCCACTTTGTTCATATTGTTGAAGAGGTGAAGACAGTTGTGGAAGAGTTGGATGTGGAGATGAGTGTTCTTTGCCTTACAGGCAGACAAAGACACAGGGAAAACTGTGATCATAATGATGATGCTATGACATATTGGAAAAGAACTGTTTTTATTCCAACACTGGACCATGTTACGACTGACGTGAGAAAGTGTTTTGCAGAAGAAAAATTTATCATTTAAAATTCAACATACTTTTGCCCTCACAACTACTGAAACATGATGGTAATGATCTGGCACATAAATTCAGTCAGTGCTTAATTGAACTACCATTCTTTGAAGAAGAAGAAGAAGAATCACTCTTTGTGATTACAAAGAGACTAATGGGATGGATTCTTAAATACAAGCAAATGAGCATAAACACCCTTAATGGTCGTGTCTGTTATGCAAGCGTTGTCTGTTTGTCCTAGATCTGACTATCCTACTTTGCACACACTGTACAAAATATTTGCTTGTCCACCTGCATCTATTGCTACAGTAGAAAGAACTTTTTCAACATTGCAGCGTACAAAGACATGGCTGAGGTCGAGAATGGAGGAGGATCGACTTAATGGCTTAGCTCTGTTGAACACTCACCCTGACATTGATTGTCCTATTGATAATAAAATTAACCAATTTACCAGGAAGAATAGGTGCACAGAATTCATCATTTAAGGAACAACTGTAACTTCTTTATATCATACGATGGCATTGTGTTGTATATTTGTATAATCAGTTTAAATAAAACTTTCTTAAACTTTACATGTGACTTGATTATTTTTTATTATGGTAAAAGTAAATGTAGCTCAAGATATCTTTAGCAAAAGATATATTGAACTACATTTACTTTTACCGTAGTAAAAAAAAGTTTCTGAGGTCATTTCTTGCAAAACTAACTAGATAAGTTTGACAAGAATTAGAAATAAAAGAGCAATTGATTTGTTACAGGAAACATGTTGGTATTTGCGTGTAGTGATTAATAAAACATTGAATACTTTATCATATTGATTTGCTTCTGATTTTGAATCTAGTTTCACCTCATTTGAAGAGTCACACAAGGTATATCTCCTTGATGTAGGTATCTAACTTTCTGAGAACCTTGGATGACACTTTTGCAAGTAAATTGCATGCAGCATATTACAGTTTACAAAGGATGAGAACTTATCACTACAGTTACATTTCGATATGGCAAGGCAAATGCTTTGCAGGTGGCATGCATTGTAATTAGAAAAAAAATATTTCAAAGAGAGGCAGACTCATTTCAATTACAGTTTATCAAAAGTTGGAAAGAGTACAACTTTCTAAAAGAGTACACAAGTTTGAAAATACTACCACAAATTTTTTTCTGAAGAGTAATTCATGTTTTCTGTGCATCACACTGATTCATTAAATAAGTAATCACATATTGTTTTTATGTCACTATCATCACTGTTATTACAGTGACAGTACACTGTTATTACCTGTGTTCCACGTAAAGCACCTAGATTCCTCACAGAGTGACCAGTTTCCTGCTGTCCAATGTGGACAGAATTCCAGTCCACAGTTTTGCATTGTTGGAGGAACTGGCAGTCCCGCATCCTCACACAGCCTATTCTCAACACTCTGGGTGCTTCCATTAACATGAAGCATGCAGTGAGCAGCTCGTACCTAGGAATGTACACAGTTGATTAGTAATACTGTATTACAGATGTGCAAGTCTCCTGGTTTCATTGCAGGATTGGCACTTTAAAATTAACAGTGAAAGTATGATAATGTGTTAATAGTTTGTAATGAATACATATGTCCCTATCTAAAAATAAATTGGCTATCAGTAGAACCTCCAGTCTTTGATGGGGCAAACATAATATCTTTGAAAGAGCAAAAATATAATGCTATCATCAACCTCAGGTTGTTTGAACACTACAGGGTTTTTCTAAGCATGGTCCTATTAGAAGTTATATGCCACTGCCTTCTTTGATCTTAGAAAAGACTTATCCAGCAAGTTATAGTGCAACCTACAGTTAAATGTGCATTCCAAGCCATAACACTGCCACAGTTGAAAGATGAGAAAGGTATCAGATGAAAATTATAGGACTGCCTGGGAACTAAACCCAAAACCTTTGGGTTTTTTGATATGGCACTTTACCATGGAGCCACCATGTGTTGATAAATAAGATTATTTAGCAGTCTGAGTTGCTCACAATTTGAGAGCAGAATAAATAAAGTTTGCACCAGGGGACATACATGCAGAAAGTGATTTTGAATCACAGCCACATGATACATATAATGAAGGAAGGAGTAATGTAAGGAAATTAGTCTCAGGCACGAAATCCTAACCAAAATACAAATTCACTGCTGGGTATTAAAACTGCAACATGAAGGTGGTATGGAGCAAATATCAAATTGTCATGTAGTGTACTACATCTTGGATATATGATTACTAGTTCAGTGCAACTGCTCCAAGTAGATATAAGTACTGCTACATATGTTCTGCACACAAGCAAATACTATGCAGTGGGTTTCTCATTCAGAAATTACATTTGAATTTTGTTGGCTTAATGTATGATTGTGTTGTCTCATCTCAGAAGGATCAAAATCTACCAGCTTGTGTTCAAATTTGGTAGCAGCATGACTATGGCATACAGGGTCTGTGGTTTACCATTCCACAATATTGCTGTTTGTCTGATCAAGACCTCATGACTGTCATGTGAACATGGAATTGATGAGTACAGGAAGGTCGCACTCAGTGCTTGGCAGGATCTAAAAGGCTCCACATGACTAGTACCTGAGAGCATGGACATATTGCTGTGCAGGACTGTACAGCCAAATTACATACCTTGAGTCAAGAAATGCACTTGTTTCCAGATAACAGAAGTATCTACACTGACCACATGATGACGTCTGGAGCACTGCGGACGGTCAGAATGGTGACCTATGTTGCAGCTTCCCTTGAAGCAGCAGTGTCAAGGGACATGCTGATGGTAGGGGATTCCAACGACAACAGTGGACACAAGAATAGTATCATATCATCATTTTAGAAGAGATCCAGTTCTGTGGGCAATATCATGATGGACCTATCTCTATTTGTAGACACTGAAGACATCAAACTTTACCAGATTGTGTTTGTTATCATTATTCGGTACCAGCACTTGGTGTGATGATGTCAGGAGTCATGACCACCTCTGGTTTGCATAAATGGTGATTTGGACAGCAACCATTACATTTCTGATGATCTGAGGTTGTGGTTGTACCTTATCTTTGAGGTCTCCATGATCTTATCTTTCAAGAAGAGTATATGTTGCTAATGCTGCCTTGGTGTGCCTCTATACAAGCGCTGTTTGACTGTTGCCGGGCCAGAACATCCTCCATACCTCTCAGCCACTGAAAACATCTGGTCACAGACTGCTGAGAGACTGGCACCCTATCACTCATAAGCCACTACAATTGATAAACCCTGGCACAGAGTAGAAGTAGCACAGAATGACAGAATCACTTCTGTCATCCAAGCTCAGCTCAACATGACGCACGGCAGGTTTAAAGCAATTGTTACTGCCACACGTGGAAGTTCTGCATATTAAATTTTGAACACTGTACACCCCCAAATCAAGTGCAAATTTGATCTTGCATTCATTCTTCTGTACTGTATATGACAATAATCAGAATTTCATTATTTTCTATCCTTGCTGGTGTTGCAGTTTCAATGGTCAGCAGTCTATTACAATGTGACAACAAATGTGAATACACAAATGTTGCTACCTTTCCTTCCCACAAAGGCTTGGAGACTAAATGCTGTTGGAGCTTCAGTGATGAGATAAATACGGCAAAAAGTAGTGGTGTAGAGGTTTCAAACCCTCCAGTACCTGCCTTCAAAATACACATTGGCCACCCTCTTAATGCCCTGCTCTTGCGGTGACAGCTCTCTTTTGATCATTTAATTTTAGTACTGTTTTTAATATATTCTCCACTATCAACAATATGCTGCCCAACTTTCCTGTTAGCTGATCACACATGCATATTTACAATCACACTGTATGTTTGTGAAGGTTTCTGTCATGTGGGTCAATTCATGTTTGCACATATTTATTTACAATTTCGCCTATTACTTTTCGATTCTTTAAAACTTTTTCTGACCTTCCTTCTAACTTCCTACATAGCTCTCTATATGGTACCTACCACTTATTTCCAATATAGTACTTTGACTGTAAGATTTGGCCCAATCTTTTTTAACTATTTCTCAATAACTCCTTTTGTCAACCAACCATACAACCATGAATTTTCTGCTCATTCTACCTTTGCCAATTCTGAAAACTCTACTTTGCCCGAGCAGAATACCAGTCACACATCCTCTTTGTGAAATTATGTCTGGCACATGGTATCTCAACTAACAGGTTTACCATTAAAATTGGCATATCAGGCTGTCACCCTGCCTACTGCAAGAAACTTCATCTTTCCCATTTCCATCAGTCCCTCACTCTCACAGATTTGCTCCTTCACAATCATATAATCCAAACTCAAACCCTTCTTGACAGCCTCCACTCCTTTCACAAAATCCAGTTACTAAGTGGCTACAACTTCCTGAATACCATCACTGCGACAGAAACTCTCCTTTTTCAGTTGGAACAGGATTCTCAGCACCAAATGAGAAAGCTGTCCTAGCTACTCCGGTTCAAAAAATGTGTGTGAAATCTTATGGGACTTAAGTGCTAAGGTCATCAGTCCCTAAGCTTACACGCTAATTAACCTAAATTATCCTAAGGACAAACACACACACCCATGCCCGAGGGAGGACTCGAACCTCCTCCAGGAACAGCCGCTCAGCTACTCCGGTCTTTTGCCATATGGGACTCCCTATAGCCAGCAAAGGGCTTAACATTCTGATCCAATCCCACCCCATAAACCTCTCATAGCTTCCCAAACTAGTCTTGCTGACTCAGTTCACTTTCCACATCCCCTAAACCTTCCTCCACCCTCCATGAAATACACTGTCCTGAATACTCATCCCATTACACTGTTGCTAACCATTCTGCCAAAATTCTGACTGCTTAAGAAGTCTCAGTACTTCTTAAAGGCCTCACCTTTAGACATGAAGGAGATATCAAAGTGGTAAGGTAATGACCACAGTTCTCTCTTCTAATCATCAATACTTTTATTACACGACAAACGTACAGGTCGAAGACTAGGACGCAACTGAGGTCCCGGAAGTACACAAAACAAAGATCAACTTGAAAACATAATACACATATGATGTTCTGGCCTATCGATCCGTGAATCGACGCCACATACTCCCCCCTCACCCCCTGCAGTGTGGAGTACGTACCCAAAGGTGGAGGCGGGGGGGAGGGGGGGTGGAAGGGGGGAAGGTGGGGGGGGGGGGGTTGGCGAGTGTTTCAGTGGGTTACAGTGAGTTCCTCCATGTCTAACGGCACAGATCGTGTGGGAGGAGAGCGTGGAGCAAATCCTGGAATGCTGATGCTGAAGTCTTGAAGCGACGTTGGCGGTCGTAGTCATCGGCCGGTGCAGGAGTGCTGGTGTGGAAAGATGTCGTTGACAGGGTACCTAATGATCACCTTTCCACTCGGCCTAACGTAAGCACGTAGGCTGCCACACGTAGCACTTCGAGAGATTTTGAAACGCTTCACTACATGTTGTGACTCACCACCTAACGAGCCACATGAATCGTCACACGCAAGCACCACTAATGCGGTATCGCCACTAATGACGACAGATAAACCACAAATGTCATTAGGATGAACGTGGGTAGAGAGTTCATAAGTGGCGCCTGCTAATGGAGAGGTATGCTGAGCCAGTGGGTTGGGGAAACCATAGCACGGTGAGGGCGGTGTGCTGTGAGTAGAGGGGTGAGAGCCAGACGGCGAGGTCTGAGTGGGCGTGGCAGGAACCTGCAGGCTGCACGGTTTGGCGACTGGAGTAGGAGCAACAAGTTCACCTGACAGTGTAAGTGACTGGCCATAGACGAACTCAGCCACTGAGCCTTTAAGGTCTTCCTTGAAAGTGGTCCGCAAACCGAGTAAGACGAATGGCAGGGCTTCTTTCCAAAGGAGGCCATGGCAACGTAGGGCTGTCTTAAGTGTCCTATGCCAACGTTTCACAAGGGCATTGCTTTGGGTGTGGTATGCTGTTGAATGAATTTTGTTGATGCCACACAGCCTACATAGTTCAGAAAACAAGGCAGACTCAAATTGATGGCCTTGGTTGATTGTCAAGCAAACAGGGCAGCCAGAGTGTGAAATCCAAGTGTCTATGAAGGATCGTGCCATTAATTCGGATGTAATATTGGGTAGCGGGGCAGCTTCCACCCAACGAGAGGTTCTGTCTATAATAGATAGCACGTATCTGTAACCCTCGGAGGGGGTGAGGGGGGGGCCCACCAAGTCGATGTGAACATGCTGGAAGCGACTGGGAGGAGCAGTGAAGCTGCCTAGTGGGGGCGATGTGTGTTGCGAAACTTTATTTTGTTGGCACAGAATGCAGGCACGGGCCCAGGCTTGGCAGTCGCAATGCACGATGTGCCAGACGAAGCACTCTGAAATAAGTCTGGTAGAGGCTCTCACACCTGGATGAGCTAGGTTGTGTAATTTGTCGAACACTTGTCTCTGTAGAGGTTTGGGTATGAAGGGACGCAGCACACCAGTTGATTTGTGACACCAAACCTTGCCTATGACACTGGGAAAGGTGGATCGCACAGGTTTGAGTGACGAGCTGTGATCGGAAATAAGGTCCATAGTGGCGGTGTCGGCAGACTGCAGCCGAGGCAAGTTAGAGAGGTCTAATCAGAGTTGTGAGAGCGCCGACACGAGACAAAAAATCTGCGACCACATTATCTGCACCCTTGATGTATCATATGTCAGAGGTAAATTGCAATATTAAGTCCAAATGATGGAAGCGTCTAGGTAGAGGGTCAGTCGGGAGGTTCTTTACAGCAGCAACCAAAGGTTTATGGTCGGTGAAAATGAAGAAGTCCCTACCCTCAACCTCGGCGCAAAAGTATTTCACAGCCTCGTGAACTGCGCCATTGGGCTTCTTAGAAAAGAACTACAAAGGAGAGGTAGTATCTCTGATTGTTTGGCTGAGGACAGCACCTACTGCGGTATCACTGGCATCCGCGGTAATAAAAAATGTAGTGTCTGGATGCGGGTGGGCAACAGTCACTGCGTTTGCTAGTAGGTGCTTCAGTTTGTCAAAAGCTTGTTCCATGGCAGGGGTCCAGAGGACCGGGCAGAAACCGGTCGTATTTTTACCAGCAAGGACGTCTGTTAGGGGAGCCTGAACATCGGCTAAGGCAGGCAAGTGCATCCTATAATAGTTAACTGTTCCAATGAACCTGCACAGTTCTTTAAATGAGTGAGGGCATGGCAAATTCAAAACAGGTTTGATTTTATCCTCGGGAGGAGTGAGGCCCTTAGCTGACATGATGTAGCCTAAGAATCTTACCAAAGTCTGGTGCAATTGGAGATTCTTATTATTCAGTTCAACTCCGGCAGCAGTAAGAGTGTCTTTAACAACTTGCAAATGTTCCTTGCTCTTTTGCAAAGTAGGACGGAAAATAAGAATGTCATCCAAGTAAACGAAATAAAAATCCAGATGAAACAACACCTTGTTTATGAATATCTGCCAAGTTTGTGCAGCATTGCAGAGGCCAAAGGGCATGAACCAGTACTGGAAAAGGCTGAAAGGTGTTGTAACAGCTGCCTTTTCATCGGAATTTGATGATAGGCCCTCCTACAGTCCACTACCGAGAAATATTTGGCGCCTACAAGAGCATGGTTAAAATCTGCAACGTTAGGAACTGGGTACTTGTCTATGATAGTATGAGAGTTCAACTTAGTATAGTTGCTAACCATACGCCGGGTGCCGTCGCTTTTTGTGATGAAGTGGATAGGCGAGGCCCAGCATCTGGCAAATGGTTCGATTATGCTGGCTATTAAGAGATCACCTATTTGTTCACGAGCCACTTTCATGAGTTGGCTTGAGATGGCGTGGTTGGCAAGAGATAGGCGGTCCGTCTTGCAAGCTAAGTTTGTGGGCGGTGCCGTCTGTAACCACGGAAACGCGCGACGCGGTACACGAGGTGACTGTTTGTGGTATAGTGTGTGTGGCACCCGCTAGGCTGGATTGTGGCGTGCACAGCGAAAGTTTGCATAAGTGCCAACTGTTGGGTGGCTGGGAGTGACAGACAAGTGAGCTGCGCAAAACAAGCTTGGTACACTGTATATTAGTAACCGAAGGTGCCGCTGTCAAGCTTGGTGGTGGTAGTGGGCCCAAATGAACAGCTGATGGCAGTAAATCAAAAGACTAACCTGCGCCTGGGAAGTTAGCTGCCCAAGCGAGGAGGGGGATGAATGTGCGCTCGAATTAACACAGTTAGAGATGGTGGGAGTGCGGACGCTGTACAGTTTATGTGGAACATGGTCACAAATGCAATCGGGTGCGAGAACACTGTAGTGGCTCCAGTTAACCTTGTGTGTTGCCGAGGTGTCATGTGTTGCAAGCTGCTGCCGTGCCGAAGATAACTCGTTACTTAAGTTGTTGAGGCGACGGCGTAGCTCAAGTTGTTCCAAGCACGGGCGTGTAGACTCGACACACTCTGTGAGCCACTTACTGGTCCATGACAAGAGCTTGGAGGAGGGGTTATTACACTTCCTAGCCAAGTGGACCTGTTTAGCAGTACTATTGACGCTCGACGAAGCACACGGGATGTGTTCCTGGATAGGGTGGTAGAACACTGTATTCTTGATGAGGTCAGGCCACAGTTTGTGGTGTCGTAGAAAGTCGATGCCCAAAATGGGATCATCAATGTCAGCCACCAGGAAGGACCACTTCAGGTTGCACTCAGGCGAGAGGGACACTGCATATGAAGTAGAACCTAAGCACAACAAACTAGATGAGTTTACAGTATGTAGGACAGTTTTGTGTAGTCAGATCTTTTCAGTAGCAAGACAAGATGGAAGTAGGGAAACATCTGCGTCCATGTCGGAGGGGAAAGTTCGTACCAGAGTTCAAGTCGCGGATGTAGACTCGTCCATTCTAAGCATTAGTGTTGGACATAGAATGGACCGTGGGACAGTGCCTGTTGTTTACATCACAGGAGGTGGTGCCGCTGCCTACCTGCAGTTGAAGTTTGGGTAGGAGCATGGCGGTTTACAATTGCATGCTTGTTCCCCGAATTTTGCATGGAAGAAACAGTATTTATGGGCAGATGTCTGCTCCTGCGAGTGGTCAGACGGCGGCGCCCCAGAATCTTCCGCAGAGTCAGATGTGCTGTTGTTGTGTGGACATGAAGGTGCCGGTAGTGCAGCAAACTTGACAGACTTAGGTTTAGTGGGGCGTCCAAGTTGGGGCCCTGGTCGTGGTTGGAAACTGGCATAGCTGCCGGACTGCTGGGCACGGCATTCACATAGCAGAGCGGAGTAAGCTCAGTTGGCGGCACGCAAGTGTTTGCTATTCGGTCTATCTTCGTAGGCGGGGATGGCTGTTTGGACAGACAGAGGCAGCTTTTTTGTCCAAATCTCGGTGAGCATGGCGTCTGGCATGTTGCATTCACTGACGAGAAGTCAAAGGCATTGCCACAGCTGGGACGGAGATTTGTCGCCGAGGTGTTCCTCATAGATGAGCTGTCGAACGTTTTCTCTTCTTGTCTTGGAGAAACGTTCCAGTATTGCTTGTTTAGCTGTAGCGTACCTCTCGTTCTGAGGAGGTGACTTAACCAGGTCATAAATTAAGTTGACACGGTCGTGGAGGTGGTTCATGAGGCATGTGAAATGGGCGTTGTCATCAAGTGCACGGACACTGAAAGTTTGCTCAATCAGGTTGAACCAGAATTCGGGTGGGCAGGTTTGAATGCCGGAAGTTTTGGTATATTCGACGAACTGGTGGTCGAAGAATGAGGGCAGCTGCTCGCGGATGCAGCAGTAGGCAAGTCAAGTTAAGTCTGCGTTGTAAGGGCAGTAGAGAGGAAGCAGACATGCCAGCTGTGTTCATAGTAGCTGGAGGGGAAGCGAAATCCGTTAGTAGGAAGCCCGGCCTGGAGTGAAGCGGGTCCGGTTGTTGCGGCGGCAGGTCAAAGTGGTCACGGCAGTTGCTCAACAGGTTATTATGCAATTGGTCCTCCACATCTGCAGCGAAATTGTCCATCACAGAGTCACTGATGAGCTTGGTGGAACCTGACCCGCTCTTATTACTGCACTGATGAACACTCAGAGTAACAGGCTGGTGAATGTCATTCACGTAGTGTGCAACTGGTGCGGAATGATACACACATGGGACTTGCACATTAAAAAAGGCGTCCTGTTGTGGCACATTATGAAAACTATGCTTCCCACTATTTACAGTACTTGCATTAAAGTTTGGTATCAGTGTGTAGTGGTTTCTTGTACTGCTGTGCGGCGAAAACTGAAGCACTTGGGGGCTAACAAAGCCGGAGTCGGAGCCCGCTGGCATCACGTTCAAAACCACTGCACCTGACGAGGTCCCTGGGTTCTCGAGGCTATAGGACTGCGGAAATTCATGTCAGGCACCAACTACAGCTGGCGTGCTTGAATTTAGTTGCTATTGCTGGTGAAAACCGGGCGGTGGCGGCGGCTTGTTGTAGAAGGCCACTGTATAGCGGACAAAGGTCCATGCGGAACGCGGAAGCTAGTGCGATAGTCACTTTTTACTCAGTTCAACGGATTATTCGAACTTCGGGGTCACCACTGAAGGAGATATCAAGGTGGTAAGGTAACGACCACAGTTATCTCTTCTAATCATCAATACTTTTATTACGCGACAAACGTACAAGTCGAAGACTAGGCCGGAACTGAGGTCCCGGAAGTATATAAAACAAAGATCAACTCGAAGACATAATACACTTACAATGTTTTGGCCTATCGATGCGTGGATCGACGCCACAGACAGAAACCTATGTTCAACCATGATGGACTTGTAAAGGACCTTCTTTCCTTTACTTGTGCTCTGTAGTGGAAATATTTCTTCACCACTCACCACACTGACAACTACCAACCAAAGCCCCACCCAGAACCTTGTTTAAAAGTTTCAACCTTCCTCCAACTTTGGTCCTTCCACCCTTCCACCCAGTCATCCCTAATAAAATTTTACAAATTTGTTACTTCTAATCTGGCCACACCCTCCTTTCCTAAATCCCTCCCTAGTGAGTCCAACGTCAATTCTATGGAAACACAGCTATCTGTAACCTGAAAACCAACCCCAATCTCATCATCCTTCCCATAACAAAAGCTCGACCACAGTGGTCATGAGTGGGAGTGAATATGAAGTTGAGGGCCTCTGTCAACACTCTGACACTTCTGTGTACAAACCTGATGACCACGATCCTATCCCAGAAGTCTAACATGGTCTCCAGTAGCTCCTCAAGATCTTACATCCATCCAGAAACCTGACACTGGAATCCACCTCCCTCCTCACAACAGCAATTCCCTGCACTCTTACCTTTTACCTACTCCACAAACCCAACCCCACTGGTCTCCCTTCTGGTCGTCCCACTGTGGCTGTGTACAATGCTCCCACCAAACAAACAGCTGTCTTTGCTGACCAACACCTCCAAACTACTGTCCATAACCTCTCACTCTACATTCTAAATACTGATCACTTCCTACATTATCTCTCCACAATTCCTGTCCCATTGCCACCAGACTCCATGTTGGTCACTGCAGATGTGACAGCCTTGTACACCAACATTTCCTATGCCCGTGACCTTGTGGGCATGGAACACAATCTTTTCCAACATCCTCCTGATACCAAACCCATTACCTCTTTCATAATCCTCCCAGCCAACCACATCCTGACCCACAATTGTGACAGTTTTGAAGAGCAAATCTATAAACAAATCTGTAGCACTGCAATGGATCCTCACATGGCACCATACTATGTCAACTTATTTACAGGCCTTCTGGAGGAATTGTTCCTATCCAGTCAACATCTAAAATCCCTTGCATGATTCAGATTCACTGATGACATTCTCATGGTCTGGACTCATGGCAAGAGCAATCTCTACTCGTTACTTCATAACTACAACACCTAAAGGATTGATTGGTGGCCAACTCCTTCTACTCCAGTGATGAATTTCTCAGTAAAATCAACTGATTTGTACATAAGTACAATATAACTACTGCACAATTTCAGTGCAGTAATGTGTTCATTGTAAATAAGTATTATAGTAGTTCTATTACATGTTTATTACCTTATAAATAAATAAAAAACTTTTTTATTTTAAATTCAGTGCATTAGTATTTGTAAAATGACTCTTTCATATAGTGTTCATTAAAAAATGACGACCATTCCACTTGGGACCTGTGGAATGGTACATTAGCTTATTTGTTTTAGTTGTAAATATTTGTCATGTATTGTTGTTTTTCTGACATGTTCCACATCCTGGAGGACTTCCTCACTACGGATCAATTGGAATGAAAGTAAATCTAATTTAATCTAATCTAATCTAAACCTACTACCACATCTGCTTCACCTGATCCTTCTCAACCTGATAAGCCATCTTTATAGATGCCAGTCTTCTCCTCTCAGATGGCTCCATAAACACATATCTTCATATCAAGCACACCAACCACCAACAGTATCTCCACTTTGACATCTGTTACCCATTCCATATCAAAAAGTCTCTTCCTTATAGCCTCACCACATGTCAATGACACATCTGGAGTGGACAGTAGGAGCAGTTGAAATATACTGATAACCTTACCAGAGTCTTTATTGACAGACAGTATCCTAGCCATTTCATCCACAAACATATCTCCTGTGCCACCACCTCCTCTGACATCAGTAAACCTGTTAACCAGCTACTGATCAGCGCTCCTATGATAACCCAGTATGATCCTGGCCATGAAAAGCTAGGCCAGGGCTTCGGCTACCCCTTGTTGTGCCTCGATACGAGGGATATTCTACCCAAAATCCTATCTACATCACCCAAAGCAGTGTTCTACTGCCCACCCAACCTACAGAACATCCTGTTCCATCCCTGTTTCTTCCACTCCTGTAACCAATCTTGTGTCCCATGGGTCTTTTCCTTGTGGTTGACACAAATGCAAGACCTGTCCTGTACACTGACCCACTTCCTACTGCAGTCCAACCACAGAAATTTCCCATCCAATAAAACGCAAGGCCGTGTGAAAGCACCCATGTTATATGTCAGCCATGCTGCAATTACTGCACAGAAAACTATGTGGACAAGACAAATAACCAACTATTTATTCAATAGGGAATGATATATTTGCACGATTGGTCACTGCCAAACTGTGGTGAACAATAAACTTGACCATACAGTTGCTGAATATGCTGCACACCACAACACAAATGGCTTCAATGGCTGCTTCACTACAAGGGCCATTTCGATACACCATTCCAGCACAAGTTCCTCTGAACTATGCAGGTGGGAATTCCCCTTGATAGAGTTGGCACCACTGGTTGTGGTTGTGATGTGTACATCACATTTAGCTGTTACTTGGGTAGTGTTGCTGTCTGCAAGCATTAAATTCTCTTGCAGTTATGTCAAATGTAGAAACACTTTTGGATCATTTCACGTGTCTGCTGTGCAACCACTGTCTATGTACCATAAATGATGGAGTCGTATCACATTGGAGCAGGTTCATTCATAGAGAAAGAGCAATGAGCTTGAGAGAGAGAGAGAGAGAGAGAGAGAGAGGGGGGGGGGGGGGAAGTAGGAAGAGGGAGTTGTGCTTGTGTGAATGTGTTTGTGTTTTCTATTTCCGAAGAAGGACTTTTGGTCCAGAAACAAAGTTGACACTCGGCGCGGTGGCTGATGGGAGGGACCATAAAGGCAGTTCCCATTTACAGTCAGCCACCACACCGAGTGTCAACTCTGCTAAAAGAGTGCCATTGGACAGGTGCGCGGATACTGCTGCTGCGCGACTTGTCTTGTCTCAGACGCTGCGTTGGAATCGCATTGTAAGATCGCGGAATTGTGGCGACATGTGGCATGCAGCCTTTTCAAAAAAAAAAAAAACAAAAAAAAAAAAAGAACACGAGACACAAAGAAAACTTCATGCTCACCTCACATCACTTAAAACTGCGAGTTCAAACTCCTTAGTATATAGCCAAGAAAATTCACAACACAATAAAAGCCTGTGAAATAATGAATATGAAGACAAATATTTTAAAAAGCAAGTTACATGATTTTCTAACTGAATGATGGTACTACTCTGTGGAAGATTTCATGAAGGATGAAGTAATACTTTGAGCTGGATCCCTAAAATAGAAAAAAATTTATAGTAGTTATAGTAGATGTAAATACTGTAAGTTTGACAAATTTTAAATAAGTAAATTCTCCACAAAGTATTATTGTAAGTGTGACAAAATTTCAAATTATCTAATTGTAACCTTGCCGTGTCTCCTGGACATCAGACTTATATTCTGAAATTGTGTATATTATGAGATGAATAAAACACATTTCACATTCCACAATGCCTCCTCTAAGTGGTGAGCAGGAATCTATCCTTTTCATAATATTATTGTTAAGGCATTATGGACCTTCCATTGTTTGCTTTTACATTTTGTAATTCATTATAAATTTATTTGTCTTGATAATAAGCAGTCAGGTAATTGGTTTCAGCTATGAATAAGCACCTTTGGAACATAGCTTCTCATGCTCCTCTAGCATTAGAAACCATGATATGAAAATATTTGTCCTGTAACTGAAACCATTTATCAAACTGCTTCTTGACATTGCAGTCAAGAGAAATACATACCGTTGCTAGGCAATGAAAACCTCGTAACTCCATCTGACAATGAAATACATGTAACTCTATTACCAAATGTAGACAATTATGCCACATAGCCTGTTGAAACCTTCCTTCTTCGAGTTGAACGGTGTCGTCATCTAGCGGCAATAATGAAAACCTCACATCTCCAGCGATACGTAGTTTGTGCTGTAAACCTTGCATCTCCAGTAATCGCCATTGTTAGTGTGCAGGGCGAACACATGCTCCGAGATTAAAACGTTTTTTGATGTGAAAGTAACCTTTTTGACTGACAGACCCAACACTGCTTTATTGCTACAGGTACATGTAAGTATTTCTAGGTATATATGTATTGTATTTTAATATACAGAATTAATAATGACCTCGTTAAATACAATGTTGACTTACGAGTTTTTCATCGCGCTAAAGCAGACTGCACTCGGTACATACGAGGTTCTAATTTTAGAACTTAACAGAATCCTATACATTCTACAGTAACTACATTGTTTTCAGCTATGGGTAAAAAGAGTAAATTCACTCTTCATCTTGTGAAACAAGCTGACAATGGATCATGTCGTATAAAATCACCAGAAGAAGATTCTAGTCGGGTTCTCCTTGTCCTGCACCAAAAGAAAGAGTAGACCTACAAAATGAAGGTAAACCGTAGTTTATATTGTTGTAACTTCAGGAAAAATCCTTGTTTGAAAGTTGAGGTGATTATATTATTTAAATATTATTGTTTACACTACAGATAATGTGGAAAAAGAAGCCAATACAGAGGCAAAATCCACTTCTGAGTTTGAAAGTCTTTTCGAACACTGCAGTGAGGATGATATCTCCAGTGGCAGTAGTGATGTGTATGATCCAGATAAAAACAAAAATGACCATAGCAGTAACAACAGCATGGAAGACGACGATGATGAAGTTGATGTGGGAGTAAAAAGTACTAAGCAGCGCCGTACAAGGAAAAGCAATCAATCACTTCAAAGTTTGCAGAAAGAAAAACTTATGAGGGGACAGGATTATTTAGGAATGCAAAAAGATGAGTTTGGCACCAACAGACCAACAATGAGCAGAAGTAGGAGGGAAATGGAACCACGATGTACTTGTAAACATTCTTCCTTAAATCGGAACAGGAATTTCAAGGATATTACAGAAGAGCAGAGACAGCTAATATTTAATCATTTGTGGCAGGACATATCTTGGGACGAAAGAAAAATTTTTGTTAGAAGCCATGTCTACTACATTCCAGTTAAAAGATGCAGAAATAATTCAGAACCTAATAAATCTCACCGTTCTAACACACTATATTACAATTTTGTATTAGAAGGACAGAAAAAAACTGTCTGCAAGACTATGTTTCTGAAAATTTTGCGCTTAGGTGAATGGAGTGTCAAAACATGGGCATCTAGTGCATCAGGAAGAACGTTTGCAGAAGGGCCTCAAATGCAGGAGAGACCAATGAAAGTTTCAGGTGGACGACAATCAGCATCAGATTTTTTTGCAGAGTTGCCGAAACTGGAATCGCATTACTGCCATCGTTCTTCCACTTAACTCTACTTGGAACCTAATGTGAAGAGTAAATCAGAACTACATGGGGAATATATAGAATTTTGCAAGAGAAGAGGACAAATCCCAGCTGCTTACAAACAGTTCTGTGAGGTATTCGATGAAAATAATCTAAACTTATTTTCACCTAGAAAGGACCAGAGCAACCTTTGTTGCTCTCACCAGACAGGCAATCTCTCAGACAATGAATACTCTTTGCATATGACCCGAAAAACTGAGGCAAGGGAAGCGAAAAATAGTGATAAATTAGGATCAGCTAGAGTGTTTACAATTGATCTTCAAGCACTTCTGCTTTCTCCCAGACTAAAAGCATCTGCACTGTACTGCAAAAGCAAACTGAAGGTCCACAACTTTACCATCTATGATTTAAAAAGTAGCAATGGTTATTGTTACTTTCAGCACGAGAATGAAGGTGGACTAACAGCTTTGGAATTTGCCAGTATACTCGTGCATTTTATAGAAACGTTCATCCAAAATTATTCAGAAGCTATTTTCTATAGCTACGGATGCACGTACCAGAATCGAAACTCAGTCATGAGTAATGCACTGGCTAATCTCGCCAATCAGAAAAGTGTACAATAGTGCAAAAATTTCTGGAGAAAGATCACACTCAAATGGAGTGTGATTCTATGCTTACTACCACAAGGCAGAGTCCTAGACCTTATGTTGTCAGTTATTTGGACCACACGTTTTTCAAGTCCTATGATAAACTCTCGTTGTATTCGTCTATTCGGCCAAGTATGTCCCTCTGGAAAAATGAAATATAAATTGAAATTTAGCAATACATGGGAACCACTTCCAAGAAGGATGTCAAACATACCCAGCTCATTTACAGTACCCCCTCTCTACGTTTCACTACTAAAGATCAGTGCAGAAAAGTTTTCACATTTGCAGCAACTAAAGCTGGTCCTTCCAAGGGATGTGCATTCATTTTATGACACACTGCCTCACATTTGTAATGAGAGAACATGTCTGTGCCTAAAAAAAATGCAGCCAAAAATAAACTTGTTTACAGCCACCTATGACTGTGATAGTAGTGTAATAGTAACAATAATAAATGTTTACAGTAATAAAAGTTTAATTAAAGCTAACGACATTGTTTCTATTTTTTTTAAACACTGTAATTTATTAAAATCCAGATTCCAATATTTTGATCAATGTGAAATTATTCATTTCACTTTATATCTGTAACAATGTATCCTTACAGATGTTTCATAATACACAAATTATGCAAAGTTTAAGTAAGTATATTTTTAAACAAATTAAACATTCACTCATTTCAGTTCTTAACTGTGCACTCGTTACATGCCTCTTATCTCCATCACTACCAAAAAAATAACTGTGAAAACCTCGTAACTCCAAAAACCGGCAGACAATTTGAAGTGCATAATAAAGTCTTATGTACCAATGACCGGATCCATATTGTGTAGCAGAAACCATTACATTTGACTAATCAGGTCCCCATGTGACTTCTATAATTAGTTTTCTGTTTCTCCTGTAAAATTTGACCAATTTGAGTTACAAGTTTTCATTGCTTAGCGACGATATACAGGGTGGTCCATTGATAGTGAATGGGCCAAATATCTCACGAAATAAGCATCAAATGAAAAAGCTACAAAGAATGAAACTCTTCTAGCTTGAAGGGGGAAACCAGATGGCACTATGGGGCTGGCCCGCTAAATGGTGCTGCCATAGGTCAAACGGGTATCAACTGCGTTTTTTTAAATAGGAACCCCCATTTTTTATTACATATTCATGTCGTGTGTAAAGAAATATGAATGTTTTAGTTGGACCTCTTTCTTCTCTTTGTGAATGATGGACCTGTAATAGTCATAAACATATAAGTACATGGTATCACGTAACATTCCGCCAGTGCGAATGGTATTTGCTTCGTGATACATTACCTGTGTTAAAATGGACCATTTACCAATTTCGGAAAAGGTCGAGATCGTGTTGGTGTATGGCTAATGTGATCAAAATGCCCAAAGGGCATGTGCTATGTATGCTGCTCGGTATCCTGGATGACATCATCCAAATGTCTGGACAATTCACTGGATAGTTATGTTATTTAAGGAAACAGGAAGTGTTTAGCCACATGTGAAACATCAACCATGACCTGCAACAAATGATGATGCCCAAGCAGGTGTTTTAGCTGCTGTCACGGCTAATCTGCACATCAGTAGCAGACAAACTGGCGAGAATCGGGAATCTCAAAAACCTCAGTGTTGAGAATGCTACAACAACAACAGTGATTGCACCATATTTCTATGCACCAGGAATTGCAGGGCAACGATTTTAAATGTCATGTACAGTTCTGCCACTGGGCACAAGAGAAATTACGAGACGATGACAGATTTTTTGCATGCGTTCTATTTAGCGACGAAGCATCATTCACCAACAGCTGTAATGTAAACCGGCAAAATATGCACTATTGGGCAACAGAAAATCCACTATGGTTGCGACAAATGGAACATCAGCAACCTTGGTGGGTTAATGTATGGTGCGGCATCATGGGAGGAAGGATAATTGGCCCCCAATTTATCGATGGCAATCTAAATGGTGCAATGTATGCCGATTTCCCACGTAATGCTCTACTGATGTTACTACAAGATCTTTTACTGCATGACAGAACGGTGATGTACTTCCAACATGATGGATGTCTGGCACATAGCTCGCGTGTGGTTGAAGTGATATTGAATAGCATATTTCATGACCGGTGTATTGGTTGTCGAAGCATCATACCATGGCCCGCATGTTCACCTGATCTGACATCCCCGGATTTCTTTCTGTGAGGAAAGTTGAAGGCTATTTGCTATCATAATCCATCGACAACGCCTGACAACATTCGTCAGCACATTGTCAATGCATGTGCAAACATTACGGAAGGCGAACTACTAGCTGTTGAGAGGAATGTCGTTACCCATATAGCCAAATGCATTGAGGTTGATGGACATCATTTTGAGCATTTATTGCATTAATGTGGTATTTACAGGTAATCACACTGTAACAGCATGCGTTCTCAGAAATGATAAGTTCACAAAGGCACACGTATCACATTGGAACAACCGAAAAAAAAAATTCAAACGTACTTACATTCTGTATTTTAATTTAAAAAACCTACCTATTACCAACTGTTCATCTAAAATTGTGAGCCATATGTTTGTGACTAGTACAGCGCCACCTATCACAAAGCAAAAAAGTGGTCAGCTAAAACACTCATATTTCTTTGCATACTACACAAATATGTAATAAAAAATGGAGGTTCCTATTTAAAAAGAACGTGGTTAATATCCATTTGACCTATGGCAGCACCATCTAGCAGGCCAACTATAGCAACATCTGGTTTCCCCCTTCAAGCTAGACAAGTTTCGTTTTTTGTAGTTTTTTCGTTTTACACTTATTTTGTGAGATATTTGCCCTGGTCACGATCAATGGACCACCCTGTATAGTGAGTTACAATGGATCACATGTTTCCTTAACTGGCTACACCAATTCTTACAGCATTTTATACTTGTAACATTTCTAGTATTTTTCCATCCTCCTGCGTTGGTCTTCAAGTTGAACCGTTAGATAATCAGAATTTTTTGTCTATAAAATGTTATGCAGTACAAACAAATACATGCTAAGCTTTCTGATCTTCTTACACAACTAGTAAATAGAGAATAGTGAACAATAACCAAAAGAGTAATTATTTATGATAAAGTGAAATTATCAAAAGTGTTTTTGAAGATGAATGCTCCAAATACTTAAAAAACATATGTTTCATAATGAAATAGGCACTGCATTATTAAAAAGTATGTGATAAAGTGATAAAATGAAACTATTTATTTACCTGAAATCCACCATTGCCACATGTCTGTGAACATTTGGACCACTCTGTGATCATCCAGTCAAATTTTAAATTTTCTGTGCTACCCAGGAAAAAGAAATAGTAAAGTTAATGACAAAAACCAGTAAAATAAAATAAAATATTTCTTTTACACATTATTTATCTTACCAATGTGACAATAATTAGGTGTAAAAAATGCAAGGATATTACAAAGAAGTTTTGAATTATGTGAACAGAAAACACTGGTACAAAGTGCTAGAGTGTAACTTCTATCAAAATAATGTTGGCAGTCTGTAGTGGGAGCTTTAAGTCAGGGGAGCACACTGAATTACATTCAATATTATTATGAAAAGTGAGTTAATTAATGAACATGACAGAAATGAAACAATCAGTGACAATGAGCATTACTGTGGTGATAATGGCCAGATTATGAAAGTTGATGCAAAAGAACATTAAGAGTAATATAATTAGTTAAAATACTACAGAAGACATGTGTACAAATGACTCTAAGAACATCTTTAGGCATTCAAAATAGAAGGAATGGTTAGTAAATGTTTCATACTTTGTTTATCATCTCCCAAAATAAGAGATAATTTCCCAGCCAAAATGTGGAGGACATAAATCACAATGAATCAGGGGCAGCAGCAGGTGGAGGGGAGGGGGGGTGGGCGACTGTGGGGGCTATAGCGCCCCCTCCCCCAACAAAGTATCATATTACACTGGATAAAATGAATTCAGAAATCAGCGAATATATTACTTCAACAGATTCAATCATTTTTTTTATAATTATGTAGCAATATAGGTTGCAATGTATTTCAAACACATTTTAACAAAAGAATAAGAGTGGCAAATAACTTACTATCTAAACCAATAAATATCATTTAACTTAAAATGGGTGACTTATTATTTCTTAATATACATTGGATGCACATTAATGTACAAGTACCACTTACAATAATCAAGAAAGCTAAATATGTTGGGTATGCCTACCAAAACTTTGAAAACGCTGGACATATGGGTCTATTTATTTTCCCAGGCACACACATTCTGTAGACATGTTATTACCCTGAACTCCAAAACAGTTACCAAAACCTACTTTAAGCAACACCAAATTTCACCAGTTTGTCAGTGGAGGACCCCAACTCTCCTTTTGTTGAGCGATATTCCATTCCCCCTAACCCCCTCCTTCCCCCCATTAGCTCCCCCCCTTGACTGACTTCTACAATTGCCCCTGCAATGAATGTGCACTAATGCTTCCTTTCATTACTGGAGGAAACCACACATCAGAAGCAGTGGGCAGTCTGGAGATGAGTGAGAAGACTTTATATGGTTTCGTTCACTGTAACAGTGCTTGTGGAGGGGGGGGGGGGCTATAGATGGTAAAATTCAGCACAGCAATGCATGATCTCTCCACAGCCACTGTTAGGATGAGTGGTTTGAAGATTTAAATTGTATTATCAAATGTTTTTACTTTATTTATTTATTCACTTTGTATGGCCCACTTTTTGGCTAACTGCCCAAATGAACCAATTAATATCTGATAATGAGAAAATCTGTAAACTTATCTTGAGAATAAATATTTCTCAACAATTACTGAGGAAGATCACACACTGGCATCCTGAGAAGGACTACATTTTTCTTAATGGCTATAAGGTGGTACATTACAGCCAGGTAGTGGACTTTACCAGCCACAATTTGTTATCCCCCACTTTCAGTCACTGACTTGGGTCTCAATGGTGAGGTCACTATATGGGTAGTGTGCAGACCTCTTTGGCTGTTGACTGCCTTGGAATCCAGTAGAAGATCATCCCTTACAATGGTGTTGTGCACAAAGGAGGTTGTTTTGTACAGTTATTCATTCTCTTACTCACTTTCAAATGATGTTATGTAAATCATATCATAGCCATTGCTGGGAATTTTTGTGAAGTATACTAAAAAAAATTACCAAAATTACCACTAGTGGTAAACTACTTGTATCATTAATTACGGGAATTATTACTACATTACAATGTTACAATTTTAATACATTATAAATTAGCTACTTTGAAAAAAAAAGCCACTGTTCTCCCTCTTAAATTATTGAGATGTTGTTGCATCTGTTGTAACATAGTAAAAATTAATTTGACTTTACTGATCTAGGAGACTGTAATCAGCTGCCTGTATACTGGGAAACTGAATCCTGTTTAATTTTAATATCAATGTTAACTGGGATTTAACTCTCTGCATGCAAATATTTTGATAAATTACAGAATGAGTAGCAAACTAAGGAAATTTTTATCTCATTTTTAATACCCAGAAATTTTGTGTCTTGCCTGATATGTGGCACAACCAAAACCCATTAAAGACTTTCTCAAGGCTGTACAATTCCATCTTGAAATCTAAACAAGAATGAAAAATGTATATGGAAATTATTTTTATATCTAGTATTGGGGTTGTAAATTTCACAGTTCATCTTAAATTCACGATTGGGACAAATACAATGATCATGAAATAATAATCTCTGTATCCCTTACTGGGCCTCTCCAAGATGTTTTGTTATAATCTTTGCACAATATTTTCACTACATGGTTCTGAGAAATAATTACTTTTTTGTGCGACACTGTATTGATCCAGAAAATTATATTTAAGGACTCTACAGCTGAAAGTATGATAAGTGTGCTAACAATCCCGTCTTCAAATCAGTGCTGTGAGTCAGAGATCTTATCCATATGCTAGCACCACCTGGGTTTGTTGCCCATCCAACTGCCTACTAATTTCATACATTGAGATTCACTAAGTGTATGCCCAATTTTCCCTATTTTTGGTAGATGCAAATAATTCTTATTTCTCTGAAACTGTGTGCTATGAACTTTTGTAATATTGGTAGTTAAGTTGTCTACTGTGAGCAAGTTGTAAGCCGGTTCCATTATACTCCTAGCTTTATATGGTGCTGTTGTTTTTGGGCCCTTATTGGTATTGAGAGAAAACATTACAGTGTTTTGAAGAGTACTCTAAGGCCTTTAGTAAATCCTTAATGTAGATCAAACACGTGTGTGTACTGCATAACAAACCCTGCAGAAGACCATACATAAACTTTTCTCATTCTTAATCAAGTTTTATCCCTGTGGCGACATTTGTGAATGTGACTTTCTGTTGTTAAATTATGACCCCAACCATGCAAGGGGGATGATTTTAATGCTGTTTGCTTTAGTCTCTATAGCAAAATATTATGTCTATATAATTAAATATCTTGGCAAGCTCACAGAAAATGTCAGCTTGGTAACTTTTCTTGTTTAATTCTACCAGATCATTTACAAATTTTTCTGCAGAAACTCCTTTACAGAAGCTAAACTGAGCAGTTGTAAATTTTTTCTGCAAAAACTCCTTTACAGAGACCAAACTGAGCAATTGTCAATGAGTATTTTCCATAAAAAGTGTTCAATATTCTGACAGAAGCTATCCTCTAATAAAGTTTTGAGAATGCAGGTGGAAGGTGATGGATTTATAATTAGAAGTCACTTGCTTACTGACATGAAAGAGAGTTTGAGATACCTCATAATGTTTGGGCTCATAGTGTGGTCTAAGATCCTATAACAGATAGATATTGATAACACTGGATGATAGTTTTGAGGATCACTTCTGTTAACCTTCTTGTAGATGAGTGTGACCTATGCTTTCTTTCAAATACAGGTCAAAATATTTTATTTGGGGCTCTATGATATATTATGATTACAGAGCCACAATTTCTGTATACAGTCTGAAGCATGAAAATGTGGTTAAACATTTCTGCTTTGCTTTGCTACCATCAGTTTCAGTTCCTGTGTAATTCTGGAGAGATTTCACCTATAGTGTCTTCATCTCCTCCACTGAGGACATTGCCAATAGAAGGAAAAGTGGAGTAGCCTGGATTTCTTCCAAAAACAGCATCAAACTTATTCACTACCCCCGTCCCAAAACCATCTCTAATGCCAGTCAGCTTGCATTTGACATTCTCAACCATTTCTAATGATTTCTGTACAGATGGTCCAAGAGATTCTAATTTTCTGCTACTAACAAGCAAGAAAAAGTTGACATGGATATAAACAAAAACATTTTTGATTTTAGGTTCAATGACAGCATTTTGTGCCTCTTATACTGAAACTGAAGGCTCTCTCTCATAAATGAATCAATCACAGGTTTTATGGCTTGGAAATAATCATTATAGAAACTGACAACTTCAATCCATGTGCACCACCTCACTAAGATACGCTCAGGTGGCAACACTATGTTCGACATCAGATCTCTAAAGAGCAACACATAAGACAGGACATTTAGAAACATTTTCTTTGTGTATGAAATTATTTTATTTACTTCTGGGTAGCTGTTGCACACTTCTTCATAGATACACTTCCTCAGCGATGTATGAACAAGACAGGAGAAAAGGATTAAATGCAAAAAGAGTACATGAAGGACAGTTGCCACCTTGTGAATCATGGGATTCGAATACGTAACAATGAAACTAATCAATATTTGAAAATATAATGTAATTGGATAGATAAAAAATCTAAACACCAAGGAGCAGCAGGAGAAAGAAAAGTACTGAAATCTGGAAGCTTTTGGAGTCAGTGGCTCCTTCTTCTGGCAGAGGGGCTGAAGAAGATAGGGTAATATGCACGGCAAAGATTTCTGACAAAACACTGTGCATAAGTTAATAAGAGTGGAAACCTAAGTTCACTGTATGTGTGTGTGTGCAGGGGTGGGGCATTGAGGGGCAGGGGGGGGGGGGGGAGGAGGAGGAGGGGATAGACAAATCAGAAAATAAAAGATTTGGAAAATTGAAAGGGACTGAAAAAAGGAATAGTTACTGAGAAGAAATGCTGAAGCCAAAGAAAGTAACATAAATGAAGGCCAGTGGGTGACAAGAACCAAGCACATGTTGTGACAGCCAGTTCCTACCTGAGGAGTTCTGAGAAACTCGTGTGTGGCGGAAGAGTGCAAATGGCAAATGTGGCTGTAGTCATGACTGTCAGGTAGTAGAAGATGCTCTACAACATGATATTGTGTGTCACAAGTATACACCCTCTGAATATGTCCATTCATCCTAACTGACAACTTGGTGGTACTCATGCCAATGTAAAAGGCTGAACACTGTTTATGTAAGGCACATTATGTGTTGTTTCGTACGTGGCTCTCCCTTTGACATCATACATTTTCGCAGTTACAGAGCTGGTATAGATGGTGTTAGGAGGGTGCATAGTACAAGTCTTACAGTGTGGACAGTCACAGGGATTGGAGCCATAGGATACGGGAACGGGTGCAGAAGGAGTATAGAGTCTGTCAAGGAAACTGCAGGGATTGGGAAGCTGAGGAAAAGCTATTCTAGATACTGTGGCCAAAATGTCGGGCAGGATGGACCTCATTTAAAGACATGATTTTAGAAAGTCATAGCCTTGTTGAAGTAGCCAATTAATAAATTCAAGTCCATGAAAATGCTGAGTGACTGGAGACATATTCCTACAATATTTTTTGGAAGGATAAGCAGTAACAGGATTGGATGTGATAGCCAAGGAAATCTCCTCTGAACTAGGCTAAAGGGGTAATTATATCCAGTGAAGGCTGATGTGAGACTGGTGGTATATTTCTGTAGAGTTTTCATCCCAACAAATACATTTGCCTCTAATGCCAAGGCTGCATGGGAGGCAATGTTTGACACAGCAATGATGGCAAATATCAAACTGTAAGCACTATTGTTTGTTAGTAAGTTAACTGTCAACAGAGATGTGTAGCTGAGCCTCAGTGAGAACAATGGCAATTTTGAGAAAAGTGGTGTTGGATTCGGAATAGGGCCATTTGAAATGTAATTGGGAGAATGACTTTAAGAGATTCCAACAATGTGTACAGGTCAGCCTCACCATGAGCCCATATGGCAAATATGTCAGCCATGTATCTAAACCAAACAAAAGTTAGGCTCATGGATTCCAGGGAAGTCCCTTCCTAGTGACCCATGAAGAGGGGCATAGGAAGGAACCTTCCTGATTTTAAAGGCTGCACCCTTGATCTGTTTGTAAGTATAACATTGATTAAAGTGAGCAGGAAACACATCATAGATTTGGAATCAGGTGGAAGCTGACTGAGGAGCTGTTCATCAGTAGACAAACCATGTACAAGGAGGATGTTGGAACAGAGGGGGGCAGCATCAATGATGGCAAGCAAGGACTTTGATGGGAGTGGATGGTGACAGACTTTAGATGATCTAAGAAATAACTGTTGTCTTCAATATGGGAGGGAAGTCTTTGTACTATAGAAATTGTCACCCACACATTACCTCTTTTTGACCCTTGTCAGTTCTGATGATTTTTGTATCTATTTTTCCAATACTTTTCCTTTTTTCTTTCTTTTTCCCTCTTCTGCTTCTTTTTTGCCACTCACACCATCTCAAATACTCCAAACCCTCCTCTTTTGCCTTGATGAATCCCATCATGTATTACGTTCAGTCTTTTCAAAAATATGCTTTTGCACTATCAACACTAAGGTCCCACATTCTGTTTCTGGAAGTTACCCCCAAAGGCCTAGCACTGAAAGTCCCTGTTTCTGGATGTAATCATACTCTACACCAGCCACTTTTTCAGTTTCAGATACAGCAATCTCTTGCTCTTACCTGCCTAACCTGTGACCTCTATGTCTCATCTCCCAATTTTCACTGCACCAGAGTTCTCTCCTTCTACAAATTCCTGCAGTTATCTGCACCTCATGTTTCCTTGAATGGTATCATCTGCCAAGCCAACTTCAAACTGCAACAACAGGCCAGACTTCACCTCAAAAATGTATCCCACCTTCTCCTAAACTACCTCAACAGTGGTGTTTCCCTTTCTGTCCCTCTCCTGCTCCCTAAACAGCCATATCATCAGCCAACACTCTTCCCCTACAAACCGAGCTTGGCCAAGCTTTTAACATCCTCCAGCCTTCACCACTGCCCCCTGGACCAAGGATAACTTATGATCACACAAGCCAGTTGCAACACTACAGTGTTCTCAACCTCTCATCTAAGACACTCTCCCCTCCTAAATTAACTGTGTTATCCAAGGTTCTCACTTTCAGCCCTGGATGTCAATTTAATTATGCTGCTTTGGTGAAAGACCTACTTTCCTTCAAATGAACAGTGAATGGGACATATCACTTTGAAAACCAATCCCAAAACCTTTCCATCAGCAAAACTGACACAGAACCCTGTCTTGAACAGTTCTGACCATCATCCCAACTTCATCCACCATCACTAACTCAAAATCATCCCTTACAAGCCTTCCAAGAATTCCTACCATCCAGCATTGCTTCCCAACCATTCCTCAGGTCCCTATAACATGAACCTAACCCGTTCTCTGTAGAACTCCAGGTTCTTTGTTCCCTAAAAACTGATGACTTTATCATTATCCTCACAGCAAACAAGGGATCCATCACTGTGGTACTTGACCAATGGACGCATGTAAGTGAGGGTCTACACCAGCAGTCAGACTCCTCTACATATAATGTCTGCCATTTAGATCCCATCCCTGTGATACAAACTGAACTGCAGTCCATGCTTAAAACCTCAACTTACTGAAAATGACTTCTTACCCCTCTCAAACCATGCACCTTTTATCTTCTACCTAATATCCACAAATCAAATAAGGCTAGCCATCCCATGGTTGCTGGCTTCAAAGCACTGAATGTTCATGATGATCAGCACCAGCAACCTATAGTACAATGACTTCCCTCCTATATTAAAGACACCAACCATTTCCTAGGTCATCTGAAATCTGTGTCCGTCCCATTCCATCACACACCATGCTTGTCTACTTGTCACCACTAATACCACCTCACTTTATACCAACATCTCCCATGTAAATGGTCTGTCTGCTGGTGAACATTACCTCAACCAGAGCCCACCTGATCTCAAACCTATAACATCCTTCTTGCTCATCTTAGTCAACTTTATACTTACCAACAACTACTTTACCTTGGAGGGGCAGACATACAAATACATCAGGGGCATGGTCATAGGAACCAGGATTGCTCCTTCCTTTTCCAACCTTTTCATGGGATGCTAGGAGGGAGCTTACTTGGGATCCATAGGTCTGCAGCCTCTGCTTTCATTTAGATAGGTTGGTGACATCTTTGCCATATGGACTCATGCTGAGGCTATTAAAACTGTTGGAATGTCTGAAGTCATTCTCCAAATTAAATTTTGAACTGCCTTATTTCAAATCCATGCCACTTTCCTTGATGTTGTCCTCATAATCACCAAAGGTCAGCTACACCCTCCTGCCCACATTAAACCTATTAACAAACAACAGTACTACATTTTGACAGTTGCCATTCTTTCCATGTCAAACACTCCCTCCCACTCAGCCTCGGCATTTGAGGCAAATGTATTTGTTCAGATGCAGGCCCTTTACAGCAATACACCACCACTCTCACTTCAGCCTTTACTGGACACAATTATTCCAACAGCCTGGTTCAAAAGCAGATTTACTGGGCCATCACATCCAATCCTGGTACTGCTTATCACCCCAAAAAATAACTTAGGAGAACACCTCCTGTCACTCAGTATTATCATGATCTTGAATGTCTTAGTCAGCTACTTGACAAGGCTATAATTTCCTAAAATCATGCCTTGAAATGAGTTCCACTGTGTCCGCCACTTTGCCCACCATGCCTAGAATAGCTTTTCATCAGCCTCCCAATCTCCACAATGTCCTTGAAAGACTGTAAGCTCCTTCTGTATCCATTTCCCTATCCTATGGCTGCTGCCCCTGTGCCTGTCACCACTGTAAGACTTATCCTGTGCATCACCCAACCACCATCTGTACCAGCTCTGTAACTGGCAAAACAAATAACATCAAAGGGAGAGCCACGTGTGAAATAACATATCATATACCAGTTGTTATATAAACACTGTTCAGCCTTTTACATTGACATCACTACCATCAAGTTATTAGGTAGGATTCAGAGGGTGTATACCGGTAACATACATTATCCTCTTGTGGACCATGCTCTACATCATGACAGTCATGACCTTGGTGCCAGTTTCACTGCAAGTGCCATCTGCATTCTTCCCTTAGAACCAGTTTATTAGAACTCTGCAGGTGAGAACTGGCATCTCAACATGTGTTTGTTGTTGGAATCGCCCTAGCCTTCATTATTTTAATTTTTTCAGTCTCAGCACATCTTCTCAGTAACTATTCCTTTCTTCAGACCCTTTTAGTTTTCTAACCTGTCTATTCCAGCCCTCTCATACCCACATACAATGCACTTGGGTTTCCACTCTTAACTCAAGCATGATGTGATGTCAATAATCTTTGTTTTGTATATTTCCCCTTTCTTCCACCTTTAAGCTCTCAAGTTTTCAAATCTTTCTGGTACAGTCCCCAACAATCCAACAATCAACCTTTCCTTCTCATCCTGCCCTGTAAGTCTGCCCTGAACCGGGGTTCTGGGTGACTTTTCTGAACTCTCCCTATTTCCTAAGCCTCACCAGTCCTTTTCCTTTGCCCTCTTCCTTCCGCTCCAGCCCTTCTGCCAGAAGGAGTCACTGGCTCCAAAAGCTTGCAGACTTCAGTACCTTTATATCTGTTTTCTCCTGCCAAATACCTAACAAGAAGATTTTCCTTTTGGATTCCCACAAGCCACAACAATTTAAGACTGCCATTCACTAATGAGCTACTGTTCTCACACTTTTATTGTTATTGGCTTTGAGGGTCCTTCTCCATCAAGTTTGCCAACAATGAGATGGCCACCTTTTGTTTAATCAATGACTAAACAGATGTAGTTTGTTACTTATACAGCACCACACACTTTGATGCAACAGGAGGCATCAGAAACACAAAAAGTCATGAACTCTCTAAGAAGTATTATTTAACAAACTTTCTTAGTGCATATATTCTCTAGCTCCCTCATTCTGAATCACTAGAAGTTACTAGTAGCTGCAAAACTTTGGGATGGTAATCTTTCGTTTGCCCCACTGCCAATCTCAACAAAACCCAAACCCTCCACCACACATACTAATGGCTATAACAGTGCAACACAGAGTATTGTTATCACATCAGCTTTGCTTTTGAGAACTGAAATGTCAAATATTACAAAATTAAGAAGAATCACATCCTACATTATCCAACTCAAAGTGCAATTAACCACATTTTTTTGCACTAAAATGTGGTTTTTAGAGATAATGTACCTCCCATTTTCAACTTCTGTAGTATGTCTGATTCAGTAGTGTTCCTAGGGAGCAACCTAATGAGAATAAGACGGGAAAAAAGCAATAATATGCAAGTTTATGTAGAATTAAATTCAAATATGTAAAACCATGTAATTATAGTTAAATATGTAATGATAAAATGAAATATATCAACACTGGTAAGAGAGTTCCTGAACATTTACATTTTTCATATGCACAGGTGCAAAGAAAACATTAAATATTAAAATAACAGCTACAGTAAAGCGTTCTCTCATACAAAAGCATAATGAATAATTCTCCAACAGCTTTGCAGTTACCCCACTGACATGAAAACAATTTTGTTTCTGTATTCAGTTAATCTTACAACACCAGAAAAAGTGGGATTTTCAAAAGTTGTTTCACTTTTTATCAGTTTTATACACACCAACTGCATGTGAATTCTTAAAAATGCTTGTCATATCCTGGAAAATATATATTTTCTTCTACCCTTTGCCACTATATTTAGATTATTTTCAGTTTCTCACACATCCTCTGCACTATTAATAGCATCTACATGTTTCATTACATTCAGTTATCTGATCTGATGTTTTTTTCCCAATTTTTTCATAGTATACACTGGACATATTTAAATGAAAATTTTACAGTTTGATTCATGAACCAGATCTACAACAATAGAAAACCCTGATTCTACGATGAAGTATAGTTGTAAAGCCTAAGTTACTGAGTTAATGAGCCCAAATTTATCCATTTACAAGTCACAAACAAGAAAAACAGCAGTCATATGTTATCTGCTTCTGCCTACCAAATAAAATTTGTGAAGGAGGTAAGACAAAAATTTTGTACACTATCTGTCTATAGCAATACTGTGCAGTATTAGGCAATCAGCACGTATAACTGAAGAGAGCCAGTGGTGATCTGTAGAGCAGCATTCAAGATCGACTGAGAAACAAAATTTGATTTCATTGCCCATATATGACAATGCACTGAGGAAATGTACTTTTGAATATTTTTATCTTAAAGGAAAGATTATGATAATATCTGTTGTAAGTTGGTAACTGTTAAATCATTTTAATCAATTATTTGTTTACCTCTGAGAGAGATAACTGGCTCCTCTGTTGACTCTTCAGTAATGTTATCCTGCTCTCCCAGTTGAAACACAGGATTCTCATTGTCATATTCAAAATAATCGTCACCATATTCTTCCTCTTCCTCGTTTTGTCTTTTAGTTCCAAATGATGTTACAGCAGTTTCTGGAATTGTTCGAAGTCCCCTGGCGCTGCTGAAAGCCTGGAAAGGTAAAAATTCCTGTTTCCTTGGTTAATCAGATTCTTTATTAAATGAGTGAGAAAAAATATACATACTACAAAATTAACGAAGTTAGTTGAGTGAAGGGAAACAACCATATTTGCATAATGTTCTAGTTCTAGTAAAAATCTTATATGTAACTTGTCTGACAGAAATATGTTTATAACCATGGGGTTAAAAACATCACATCTGAAAAAAAAAAAAAAAAACCACAGCAAGGAATTTAATTTTTGTTTTGTTTTTGAGGAGAATAAGAAAAATAGACCAAGATTAAGAACACGATTTCCTTTCAATAGACTCACTTTTACAAATACAGACAGAGGTAAGTTTCAAAATTCCTAGATAATTTAACCATATACAAAATAAATTCTTCCATAACCTTATAAAAGAAAGCGGATTTTCACCACTTAAAACTTCAGTTCATCATCACTGAATTGTAATACGGTGAATGGGCATTTTTTCTTTTTCCCAAACACAAGATAGTCCAAAGTTTCAATCTTTATGGTATTCTGTAATGTGACTGATGGAAAGCAAACTATTTTGTTAAATACCTCCCCCCCCCCCCCCCCCCAACAATCTCCTTCTGTCCTTGAACCATGGACCTTGGTAACGAAGGGTGGCTTGCTTGCATCGACACACAGACAGCCATTTGATAGGTGCAACCACAATGGAGTTTTTCTCAGTGGAGAGGACAGATTAACCTGTGGGTCCTAAGGAGGATGAACCTTTCACTAGTTCATTGACTGATATGGCTTTGTAACATTAACTAACATGGCCATGCTATGTTGGTGGTGTGAACAACTAAAAGTAAGGGAATGCTACGGCAGTTATTTTCCCTGAAGGCACACAGTTCTACAGTATAGCTAAATTGTGATACATTGCAAAATTCCAAACATAATCACACTGTTATTGTCTATTATAGGCTTAAACTCAATTGTACTCTTCTAAAATTTTTAGGAACAATAGGCCTATTCTCATCCAAAACAACTGTTCTCTAATTTCATTGTACAATTACATTAGAAACAGATTGGTTATGAGAATTTTTGAATACTTACAAAACTATGTTTTTGTAAGTTACTGGTACAAGTGTTGTGGACATGTAACTTATTTAATAATAAATCAGTGTTTGTGATTCACAAATTTCACTCTATGTCAACACAAATAAAAGTGCATTTTCGAGCATTGTCAGAGGCTACCGTTGTCCACTGCATAATCTATGAGCAGTTTGTAGTAAATTTAGTTACTGTGGCAGATATTAAAATTAACATATTGTGTTACAGTTAATTTTCCTGTAAAGAGAAATAGTCATATATATTATATGCATTTATTGTAAATTAAGTCTTTTTTTTAGTTTGCTAACAACTATAATTAACCTCACAACACTTTGGAAACTAGTAATTTTTACCACAGGTTTTTGTGTTGTCTTAATAGAGATCTCATTTTGTGTTTTTGCTTCAATTCTTATAGGGAATTACCAACCTTTTAGCTCAACAGACTAAAAGATAGTCAGCGGGCTTCATTTGAAGTTATTTTTTTCACTGCCTTGTAATACATTGCACCAGCCAAAATGCAGTCCAACTGTGAATGCTGTTCACAAACATGGGATGAGATGGATGATGCTCATAAGCAGCTGGAAGTTGCCCTCACTACTGTCAAACAATTGGCAGCTGCTATGAATCAGTGTGTTAGTAGAGCTCCTGAGAGTAGCGACCTGTGGTACTAGTACGAGGTACTTCAAGTACTATCCTCTCCTGTGGATTCTGTCTCCTTTGCAGAAAGTATAGGATCTGCCATTACTCATCCACTTGACTGCACATGGCATGTCAGTGGTATATCTGCGCATCCTGTACAGGGTGGATGGGGACCAGGAAGGACTCAGGATGTTGTACTGATCCCCCTAAGAAACAAGTTTGAGATTCTTTCACTGAAAATGAGACTCAGACAGTGAGACTCAGTTCATCTGTTTTCGGTAAACCTGATTTGTCTGACATCAAGAGGAAGCAAACAAAAAAGAGGTGGGGTCTATCAATCATCAGCAGTTCAAACATATGGCATAAAGGGGCAGGAGAGGATATCAGGTGCTTTCAGTGTGTATGCCTGGGGGTCTCATTCAACGTGTTGAAGAGGGTATTCCAGCAGCCATTGAGGGAACAGGGTGCAACCAACTGCAGATTGTGATGCATGTTGGAACAAATGATGCCTGTTGTCTGAGCTTGGGTAATTCCAGTGACTGGCAGAGAAGGTTGAGAAGACCAATCTCACATGAGGAGTTTCGATGGGCTTACAATTTGCAGCATTATCAACAGCCCTGTTTATCATGGTCCTCTGAGTGGAAGGACTGTACCAGAGACTTTAACGGTTCTGTGAAAAGCTAGGCAGTGACTTCCTGGACTTGCACCATAGTGTTGAGAACTGTAGGGTCCCACTAAATGCGTCAGGTGTACACTACACATTAGAGGCTGCTATCCAGGTAGCTGATTGTGTGTGGGGTGCACACAAGTCAAATGACAATAGCTGTACGAAAAACAGAAGTAACAGTGTAAGAGTGAAAGAAATGCCTCCTACAGATGAGAGTGTTAAAATCCTAATGATAAACTGCCAAAACATTCTAAACAAAGTGCCAGAGTTTGAAGCTCACTTAATACTAGGTACAAAGGCTGATTGTAACCTGAAACAGAAAGCACTGAGATTTTTTGAGGAAAATTTAAGCATATATCGAAAAAATAGGCATATGGAAAATGGAGGTGGTGTATTTGTCACAGTAGACAAGAAACTAAAATCCACCAAGATAGAAATTGAAGCTGCATGTGAGTCTGTTTGAGCAAGACTCAGTACCAGGGGTGGGCATAAAATGATAATTGTATCCTTATACTACCCACAATACTCATTTCCTGACGTAACTAAAAACTTTAGAGAAAAATCTCAGTTCCCTTGTACATACATTCACCAACCATACTGTAATCATCTTTGGAGACTTTAATCATCCAACAATTAATTGGGAAAATCACAGTTTCGTGAGTGGTGTATATGATAGGACATCCTGTGAAAGATTACTAAATGCTTTCTCTGAAAATTACTTAGATAAGATAGTTAGGAAACCCACTCATGATGGAAATATGTTGGATCTACCAGTAACAAACAGACTAGAGCTCTTTAAGGAGTCCACATCCAAATTGGTATCAGTGACCATGACACAGGTGTGGCAACAGTGATTACCAAGGTACAATGGACAACTAAAACAGCCAGAAAGATATACATGTTCAGTAAATTAGATAAAAAAATCAGTAATATCATATCTCAATGAGCAACTTCAACTTTCAGCACAGAGCAGGAGCATGTAGAGGAACTATTGATTAAGTTTAAAAGAATAGTTGACTATGCACTGGACAGGTACACACCCAGTAGAACAGTTCAAATGGGATGCAATCTTGATGGTATACAGTCACTATAAAGAAAAATCATGTGACAATATTCTGCTACAGTAGTCATTGAAGGCATCACACATTGTTCTCTTGACAGCCAAATGTGTTACATCAAGCATCTCTTTATCTCCATCCATACACTATGTTTTACACCTACTATGCAGTATTCTCTGTTTCTTTAAATACTACTGAAGCAACATATTGTCACACGATATTTCAGAAAACCCAAAGAAATTCTGGTTGTATGTAAAGACTGTTAGTGGCACCAAAGTTAGTGGCCATCCCTAGTGAATGAGACAGGAACTCAAATTGAGGGTAGCAAAGCAAAAGCTGAAATGCTTAACTCTGTTTACAAATGTTCCTTTACAAAGGAAAATCCATGAGAATTCCACAATTTAATCCTCATACCACTGAAATTTAATAGTCATGGGTGACTGGAATTCGAGAGTAGGAAAAGGGAGAGAAGGAAACATAGTAGGTGAATATGGATTAGGGCTAAGAAATGAAAGAGGAAGCCGCTTGGTAGAATTTTGCGCAGAGCATAACTTAATCATAGCTAACACTTGATTCAAGAATCATGAAAGAAGGTTGTATACATGGAGGAACCCTGGAAATACTAAAAGGTATCAGATAGATTATATAATGGTAAGACAGAGATTTAGGAACCAGGTTTTAAACTGTAAGACATTTCCAGGGGCAGATGTGGACTCTGACCACAATCTAGTGGTTATGAACTGTAGATTAAAACTGAAGAAACTGCAAAAAGGTGGGAATTTAAGGAGATGGGACCTGGATAAACTGAAAGAACCAGAGGTTGAACAGAGTTTCAGGGAGAGCATAAGGGAACAATTGACAGGAATGGGGCAAAGTAATACAGTAGAAGAAGAATGGGTAGCTTTGAGGGATGAAATAGTGAAGGCAGCAGAGAATCAAATAGGTAAAAAGACGAGGGCTAGTAGAAACCCTTGGGTAACAGAAGAAATATTGAATTTAATTGATGAAAGGAGAAAATATAAAAATGCAGTAAATGAAGCAGGCAAAAAGGAATACAAGCGTCTCAAAAATGAGATCGACAGGAAGTGCAAAATGGCTAAGCAGGGATGGCTAGAAGACAAATGTAAGGATGTAGAGACTTATCTCACTAGGGGTAAGATAGATACCGACTACAGGAAAGTTAAAGAGACCTTTGGAGAGAAGAGAGCCACTTGTATGAATATCAAGCGCTCCGATGGAAACCCAGTTCTAAGCAAAGAAGGGAAAGCAGAAAGGTGGAAGGAGTATATAGAGGGTCTATACAAGGGCAATGTACTTGAGGACAATATTATGGAAATGGAAGAGGATGTAGATGAAGATGAAATGGGAGATACAATACTGCATGAAGAGTTTGATCCCTGACAAAACTCTACCATCTGGTGAGCAAGATGTATGAGACAGGCGAAATACCCTCAGACTTCAAGAAGAATATAATAATTCCAATCCCAAAGAAAGCAGGTGTTGACAGATGTGAAAATGACCGAACTACCAGTTTAATAAGTCACAGCTGCAAAATACTAAAGCGAATTCTTAACATATGAATGGAAAAACTGATAGAAGCCGACCTCGGGGAAGATCAGTTTGGATTCCATGGAAATGTTGGAACATGTGAGGCAATACTGACCCTACGACTTATCTTAGAAGAAAGATTAAGGAAAGCCAAACCAACGTTTCTAGCATTTGTAGACTTACAGAAAGCTTTTGACAATGTTGATTGGAATGCTCTCTTTCAAATACTGAAGGTGGCAGGGGTAAAATACAGGGAACGAAAGGCTATTTACAATTTGTACAGAAAGCAGATGGCAGTTATAAGAGTCAAGGGGTATGAAAGGGAAGCAGTGGTTGGGAAGGGAGTGAGACAGGGTTGTAGCCTATCCCCGATGTTATTCAATCTGTATATTGAGCAAGCAATAAAGGAAACAAAAGAAAAGTTCGGAGTAGGTATTAAAATCCATGGAGATGAAATAAAAACTTTGAGGTTCGCCGATGACATTGTAATTCTGTCAGAGGCAGCAAAGGACCTGGAAGAGCAGTTGAACAGAATGGACAGTGTCTTGAAAGGAGGGTATAAGATGAACATCAACAAAAGCAAAACGAGGATAATGGAATGTAGTCGAATTAAGTCGGGTGATGCTGAGGGAATTAGATTAGGAAATGAGTCACTTAAAGTAGTAAAGGAGTTTTGCTATTTGGGGAGCAAAATAACTGATGATGGTCGAAGTAGAGAGGATATAAAATGTAGACTGGCAATGGCAAGGAAAGTGTTTCTGAAGAAGAGAAATTTGTTAACATCGGGTATAGATTTAAATGTCAGGAAGTCGTTTCTGAAAGTATTTGTATGGAGTGTAGTCATGTATGGAAGTGAAACATGGACGATAAATAGTTTAGACAAGAAGAAAATAGAAGCTTTCGAAATGAGGTGCTACAGAAGTATGCTGAAGATTAGATGGGTAGATCAGATAACTAATGATGAGGTATTGAATAGAATTGGGGAGAAGAGGAGCTTGTGGCACAACTTGACTAGAAGAAGGGATCAGTTGGTAGGACATGTTCTGAGACGTCGAGGGATCCCCAATTTAGTATTGAAGGTCAGCGTGGAGGGTAAAAATCGTAGAGGGAGACCAAGAGATGAATACACTAAGCAGATTCAGAAGGATGTAGGTTGCAGTAGGTACTGGGAGATGAAGAACCTTGCACAGGATAGAGTAGCATGGAGAGCTGCATCAAACCAGTCTCAGGACTGAAGACCACAACAACAACAACCACTGAAAAGATGAGTGAAATCAGTACTGGTGTCAGTGGTATTGAGAAACACTGAAATCGTTAAAACTGAACAAAGCTCCAGACCTGATGGAATCCCTGTCAGAGTCTGTACTGAATTTTCAGCTGAGTTAGCCCCTGTTCTAACTATAATCTACAACAGATCCCTCAAACAAACAAAAAGTTATTAAAAAGAATTATTAAAAAAAAAGCACAGGTCACACCCGTCCACAAGAAGGGTAGTAGAAGTGATCCCCAAAACTACCATCCAATATCCTTTACAGTGATTTGTTATAGAATCTTAGAACATAATGAGGTAACTTGAGCAGAATGACCTCCTCAATGCCAACCATCATGGATTCTTGAAACATTGAACATTTGAAACCCAACTTGTACTTTTTGCACATTACATATTGAAGGCTTTGGATCAAGGCAGCCAGGTAGATACAGTATCTCTCGATTTCCAAAAGGCATTTGACTCAGTACCACACCTCTGGTTATTGTCAAATGTTGATCATACGGGGCATAAAGTGAAATTTGTGAATGGATTGAGGACTTTTTGGTAGGAAGGTCACAGTATGTTATCTTTGATGGAGAGTCATTGTCAGTTGTATAAGTAACTGGGTGTGCCCCAGGGAAGCGTTTTGAGATCCTTGCTGTTCATGTTGTATATTAACAACCTTTAGACAATATTAATAGTAACCACAAACTTTTTGCAGATGAGGCAGTTATGTATAATGAAGTACTATCTTAAAGAAGGTGCATAAATATTCAGTCAGATCATGATAAGGTTTCAAAGTGGTCCAAAACATCGGCAAATTGCTTTGAATATTCAGAAATGTAAAATAGTGCACTTCACAAAACTAAAAAATATAGCATCCCATGATTATAATATTAATGAGTCACTGCTGGAATCGGGCATCTCATGCAAATACCTGGTCATAATATGAGAGAAGGAAAGTTGCTACTAACCATATAGCGGAGATGCTGAGTCGCGATAGGCACAATAAAAAGATTCACACAATCATAGCTTTCGGCCATTAAGGCCTTTGTCAGCACTAGATACACATACACACACACTCACGCAAGCGCAACTTGCACACATGTCTGCAGTCTCAGAGAGCTGAAAATACACTGCAAGCAGCAGCATCAGTGCATGATGGGATGGTGCCACACCTGTACTACTGCTGCTGCTGCTCGCAGTGTAGTTTCAGCTCTCTGAGACTGCAGATGTGTGTGCAAGTTGCGCTTGTGTGTGTGTGTGTGTGTGTGTGTGTGTGTGTGTGTGTGTATGTGTGTGTGTGTAGGTGTGTCTTCTGCTGACAAAAAGGCCTTAATGATTGTGTGAGTCTTTTTATTGTGCCTATCGCGACTCAGCATCTCCGCTATATGGTGTGTAGCAACTTTCCTTCTCTCGTATTGTTACATTCCATCCTGGATTTTCCATTGCTTGAAATATTTGGTCATGACATTTTGCAGGAATAGAAAATGGAATGATCTCATAGGCTCAACTGTGGGTTAAGAAGGTGTAGACTTTGGTTTATTGGTAGAACACTGAGGAAGTATGCAAAGAAATTGCTTGCAAATCACTCGTATGACCAGTCCTAGAATGTTAATCAAGTGTGTGGAACCCATACCAAATAGGACTATCTAGGAATATTGAACAAATACAGAGAAGAGCAGCAAGAATAGTCACAGGTTTGTTTGATCCATGGGAGAGTGCCATAGAGATAATGATGAAACTGAAATGGAAAGCTCTTGAAGATAGATATAAACTATCCCAAGAAAGACTGTTAATGAAGTTTCAACAACTGGCATTAAATGATGACTCAACATATTGCTCACACAGGATTGTCAGGATAAGATTAGAATAATTACTGCATGCACAGAAGCATTCAAACAATCATTCTTCCCACCCTCCTTGCATGAATGGGAAAGGAAGAAGTGCTAATAAGTGGTACAGTGAGACATATCCTCTGCCATGTACCTCATGGTAGTTTGTAGAGTAAAGATGTAGATGTAGACAGAATGAGTATGGCAACCTGTTGAGTTAAATACTCTGGAGGTAAAATAGTTCCTCACACAGACCTTTTGGTGAGGACTACTCAGAAGGATACTGATATCAGAAAAAACAAAACTAGCTTTCTAGGGGTCAGAATGTAGAACATTAAATTTCATAACTGAGTAGGTAAGTCAGAGAATTTCAAGAGGGAAATGGATCGGTTGAAGTCAGATACAGTGGGAATTAGGGGAGTGCAATGGCAGGAAGAATATGAGCTCTGGTCAGGTGAGTACAGGGTTACTAACACAAAATCAAACAAAAGTTGCAGGAATAGGTCTAATAATGAACAAGAAAATATAAATCTAGGTAAGTTACTAAGTACAGCATAGTAACTGCATTGTCATAGCCAAAACAGGTATGAAGCCAACACCCACCACAGTAGTACGAGTATATATGCCTACCAGCTCTGCAGATGATGAACAGACAAGAGAAATTATTGTTAGTTATGGAAGACAAAAGTTTTACTGTTACTAGGGACTGGAATTTAACAGCAGGAAAAGGAGGAGGAAGAAGAATAGCAGGACAATATGGACTTGGGGAAAGGAATGAAAGTGGATGGTCCCTGGCAGAATTTTGCACAGGGCAGAATTTAATCATTGCTAACACTTGGTTTAAGAATAGTTAAAGAAGCTTGTGTACATGGAGGAGACCTGGATAAAACAGAAGATTCCAGAAAGATTATGTAACACTATGACAGTGCTTTCCAAACCCATATTTTAAGCTGCAAAACATTTCTATGGGCTGAAGTGGGCTCTGGTCAGAAGCTATTGTTCGTAAACTGCAGATCACAACTGAAGGAATTGGAGGGAGGTTGAAAACTGAAGAGATGAGACTTGAGTAAATTGAAAGAAGCAGAAGTTGCTGAAAACTTCAAAGAGGGCATTAGGTAATGACTGCCTGAAACCGGGGGAAGGATTACAATAGATGACAAATGGGTGTCTCTGAGAGATGAAATAAAGAGGGCAGCAGAGGATCAAACAGGGAAATAGAAAAGAACTAGTAGAAATCCTTGGAAGCACAGGAGATATTGAATTTAATTGACAAAAAGAGAAAATGTAAAAATGAAGCAGGCAAAGGGCAATACGGAGGTCTAAAAATGAGACTCACAGAAAATGTCAAAGAAGGAATGGTTAGAAGACATCCACAAAGCTGCAGAACCATGCAAGGCAGGCGAAAAATAGATTTCACCTATAAGCAAAGAACAAAGAGGGAAAAGGCAGAAGGAGTGTACAAACAGACTATACAAAGGAAATTAACTTTAAGATAATGTACTAGAAGGGCAAGTGGAAGTAAATGAAGATCAAATGAGAGATATGATGATGTAAGAAGAACTTGACAGAGCAGTGGAAAACCTAAGCTGAAACAAGGCTCTGCAGTAGGTGACATTCCTTCAAGATTACTGACATCTCTTTGAGGGCCAGCACTGATAAAACTACTCCATCTGGTGTGCAAATACTCTCAGACTTCATGAAGAATGTAATATTTCAATTCCAAAGACTACAGGTGTTGATAGGTATGTACATTACTGAATTATCAGCCAAATAAATCATTGTGTCAAAATACTAACACAAGTTATTTACAAAAGAATGGAGATGTCTGTAGAATCCAATCTCAGGGAATATCAGTTTGGGTTCCAGTAGGAACATACGAGACAATACTGATCACATGACCTATCTTCAAAGGTAGGTTGAGGAAAGACAAACTTATGTCTATGGAATTTGTAGATTTAGAGAAAGCTTTTAACAGAGTTGACTGGAAAGGAATTTTTGAAATTATGAAGACAGCATGGACAAAATACAGGGAGCAAAATGTTATCTGTAACTTGTACAGAAACCACCCTGCAGTTGTAAGATACTAACAATATGAAAAGGAAGCTAAATTTGAGAAGGGAGGAAGACAAGTTTGTAGCCTATCGGCAACATAATTCTATTTGTACATTGAGCAAGCAGTAATTGAAACCAAGGAGTAATATGGAAAGATATTGACGTACAGGGAGGAGAAACAAAAACTTCAAGGTTTACCAAAGACAGTGTAATTCTGTTAGAGACAGCAAATATTAGATTGGATTAGATGCACTTTTTGATCCAATAGATTTGTAGTGAGGAGATCCTCCAGGATGTAAAACTTGTCAAAAAACTAGAATACACAAACAGAAACAAATATAGTGGAACCTCACATAACACGCATAATTCATCCCAGAAACTTCCTTGCAGAGCGAAACACTCATTAAGCAAAACAATTTATCCCATATAAATTAATGTCCCAATGATGTGTTCCATACAGAAAGAGTACTAAAACTTTTATCTTACTCATGCTATTTATTCAGAGAAAATTATACATATAGTATTATGCACTTTATTATTCATGATACATAACTAATTCTTTTTACTAGGAAACTATCTACGGTCATTTGTTCCTTCTGATGCTTCAACACTTGGTGAAAATGTGATCCATTATTATAATCAAATAAATTTGTAGCATGCATAAACACTGCTCTATTGGGCTGATGATTTTCAATGTACGATGCAACCGATTCCCATGCTTTCAGCATTTCTCTTATTGCACCAGTGGATTTCTGCTTTGCTGTTACCACCTCCTCCTCCTTCTCTGAACAACTCCTCTCCTCAACATCCTGCTGTGAAACACACTGCAACTCAATAAGCTCTTCAGTGGTCATTTCTTGGCTGTGAGCTTCCAGAAGCTCATTGATATCATTGTTAACCACTTCTAGTCCCATGCTCTTGGCCAAAGATACAATCTCATTGACTACAGGCTCCACAGGTATTGACTCAAAAGTCTCAGAATCACATTTGACAATGCTCTCTGGCCAAAGCTTGTTCCAAGCAGAAGTGAGAGTTCTCTTGGTAACCCCTTCACATGCCTTTCCAATCATCTAGACACAATCAATGATGTTGAAGTTATATTTCCAAAACTCTCTAAGAGATTGGTAGTTTTAGTCGACTCACAGCAATGATCAAAGAGTGCTTTAGTGTAGAGTTTCTTAAAGTCAGAAATAACCTGCTGGTACATTGGCCAGAGTAATAGTGCATCTTTTTTTCCAGAATAGAGCCATCTTGACACAATTAAAAACCTGTTGCAGCAGATAACCCTCAGAATCTATGAGCGTCTTGAAGTTGCTGATGAAGTTCTTTGCTGCCTTTGTGTCGGAGCTGGGTGCTTCACTGTGCCTCACAATGCTGTAGATGTTAGTTCTTCTCTTAAACTTCTCAACCTACCCGTAGCGTTCCTTAAACACTTGTTCAGCTGCTGATGTCTTTTTAATGAGATTGGCAAAAATCATTCTCACCTTCTCAAAAATGATGTTCTTGTTAATAGTGTTGCCTTGCAGTTGCTTTTCATTTACCCACATAAGGGGCAACCTTTTGACATCTCTGAGAATATGAAACCGTTGTTTAGATACTCTTGTCACTCCCTTTGAAGCATCTATCTCCTTCATCTTGTTCTTATTCTTGAGGATAAAGGAAATACATAATGTCGGCCAATTGTAGGTGTGTGCTACATCAGCAACATTCACACCAGGTTCACGTTTTCAATGATTTTACATTTCATTTCTAAGGTCATTTTCTTTCTCTTGTGGTCATCTTCTTATGGCTTTATCTTTGGGGACAGGTTATTAAAATTTGCACACAAAAAACACTTTGTAAACACAAGTTTAGAAAAATGTGCGATTACAAGCTGCACTAAGATGGTTGCAGAAAGAGTCGTAAACCCAGACTGCAGTATGTGCTAAAGACATTGTTCATATGAAATGTGTTTGTATTGTTGAATGTTTCTCTGTCACTAGCTACACTAAATCAATGTAAATCATCATCATCATCATCATCATCATTTAAGACTGATTATGCCTTTCAGCGTTCAGTCTGGAGCATAGCCCCCCTCATAAAATTCCTCCATGATCCCCTATTCAGTGCTAACATTGGTGCCTCTTCTGATGTTAAACCTATTACTTCAAAATCATTCTTAACCGAATCCAGGTACCTTCTCCTTGGTCTGCCCCGACTCCTCCTACCCTCTACTGCTGAACCCATGAATCTCTTGGGTGACCTTGCTTCTCCCATGCGTGTAACATGACCCTACCATCTAAGCCTGTTCGCCCTGACTGCTACATCTATAGAGTTCATTCCCAGTTTTTCTTTGATTTCCTCATTGTGGACACCCTCCTGCCATTGTTCCCATCTACTAGTACCTGCAATCATCCTAGCTACTTTCATATCCGTAGCCTCAACCTTGTTGATAAGGTAACCTGAATCCACCCAGCTTTTGCTCCCATACAACAAAGTTGGTCGAAAGATTGAATGGTGCATAGATAACTTAGTCTTGGTACTGGCTTCCTTCTTGCAGAAGAGAGTAGATCGTAGCTGAGCGCTCACTGCATTAGCCTTGCTACACCTCGCTTCCAGTTCTTTCACTATGTTGCCATCCTGTGAGAATATGCATCCTAAGTACTTGAAACCATCCACCTGTTCTAATTTTGTTCCTCCTATTTGGCACTCAATCCGTTTATATTTCTTTCCCACTGACATTACTTTCGTTTTGGAGATGCTAATCTTCATACCATAGTCCTTACATTTCTGATCTAGCTCTGAAGTATTACTCTGCAAACTTTCAATCGAATCTGCCATCACAACTAAGTCATCTGCATATGCAAGACTGCTTATTTTGTGTTCACATATCTTAATCTCACCCAGCCAGTCTATTGTTTTCAACATATGATCCATAAATAATATGAACAACAGTGGAGACAGGTTGCAGCCTTGTCTTAGCCCTGAAACTACTCTGAACCATGAACTCAGTTTACCATCAACTTTAACTGCTGCCTGACTATCCATGTAAAGACCTTTAATTGCTTGCAAAAGTTTGCCTCCTATTCCATAATCTCGTAGAACAGACAATAACTTCCTCCTAGGAACCCGGTCATATGCCTTTTCTAGATCTATAAAGCATAGATACAATTCCCTGTTCCACTCATAACACTTCTCCATTATTTGTCGTAAGCTAAAGATCTGGTCCTGACAACCTCTAAGAGGCCTAAACCCACACTGATTTTCAACCAATTGCTCCTCAACTAATACTCGCACTTTCCTTTCAACAATACCTGAGAAGATTTTACCCACAACGCTGATTAAAGAGATACCTCTGTAGTTGTTACAATCTTTTCTGTTTCCATGTTTAAAGATTGGTGTGATTACTGCTTTTGTCCAGTCTGATGGAACCTGTCCCAACTCCCAGGCCATTTCAATTATCCTGTGTAGCCATTTAAGACCTGACATTCCACTGTACTTGATGAGTTCCGACTTAATTTCATCCACCCCAGCTGCTTTATTGTACTGCAATCTATTGACCATTTTCTCCACTTCCTCAAACGTGATCCTATTTCCATCATCATTCCTATCCCATTCTACCACGAAATCTGAAACATTACTGATCGTATTTTCACCTACATTGAGCAACTCTTCAAAATATTCCCTCCATCTGCCCAAGGCATCCACAGGATTCACCAGCAGTTTTCCTGACCTGTCCAAAATACTTGTCATTTCCTTCTTACCTCCCTTTCGAAGACTGCTAATTACACTCCAGAATGGTTTTCCAGCAGCTTGACCCAATGTCTCCAACCTGTTTCCAAAGTCTTCCCAAGATTTCTTCTTGGATGCTGCAATTATCTGTTTGGCTTTGTTTCTTTCTTCAACATAACTTTCTCTGTCTACCTAAGTTCTAGTATGTAGCCATTTTTTATACGCCTTCTTTTTCCTTTTACAGGCTGCCTTGACTGTGTCATTCCACCAAGCTGTTTGCTTCCTCCTAGGTTTACACACTACTGTTCCAAGACATTCTTTAGCCACTTCTAGTACTGTGTCCATGTACCTTGTCCATTCCTTTTCCAATGACTGTAATTGACTACATTCAACTAACTGGTACCTTTCTGAGATCGCTGTTATGTACTTGAGCCTGATTTCCTTATCCTGAAGTTTCTCCACTCTTATCCTCCTACATATGGACCTGACCTCATGCACTTTCGGCCTCGCAATCCCAATTTCACTGCAGATTAAATAATGATCAGTGTCATCAAAGAATCCCCTGAATACACATGTGTCCCTCACAGCCTTCCTGAATTCCTGATCTGTTATTATATAGTCAATGACAGATCTGGTTCCCCTGCTTTCCCAAGTATACCGGTGAATCTTCTTATGTTTAAAAAAGGAGTTTGTGATTACTAAGCCCATACTGGCACAGAAATCCAAGAGTTGCTGCCCATTCCTGTTGGCCTCCATATCCTCTCCAAATTTACCCATAACCTTTTCATATCTTTCTGTTCGATTTCCAATCCTGGCGTTAAAATCACCCATGAGCAGAACACTGTCCTTGTCCTTTACTCTAACAACTACATCACTGAGTGCCTCATAAAAACTATCCATCTTATCTTGATCAGTCCCTTCACAATGCGAATATACTGACACAATCCTAATTTTCTTGCTAGACACTGTCAAATCTATCCACATCAGTCGTTCGTTTACATACCTTATTGCAACTACGCTGGGTTCCATTTCTTTCCTGATGTAAAGCCCTACACCCCATTGTGCTATTCCTGCTTTGACTCCTGACAAGTAGACCTTGTATTCTCCCACTTCTTCTTCTTTCTCACCCCTTACCCGAATGTCACTAACAGCTAAAACGTCCAGCCCCATCTTACTTGCAGCCTCTGCCAGCTCTACCTTCTTCCAAGAGTAGCCCCCATTGATATTAATAGCTCCCCATCTCATTACCATTTTTGTTTGCCAAGTCGTATCTTAGGAGTCCCTGGTTTGTCAGTTAGAGGTGGGACTCCGTCACCTCCAAAGGTCCGAGGCATTTTGCTCTGATTGTTGTCAGCATCATATTTAAAGTACCAGGGAAGCAGGTTGCTAGCCTTACTTGCCCCGAGTCCCATTGGGTTTTACCCCTAACGGCTGAGGGACTAACTGGTGGATTTGATAGTCTTTGCCGTATGAGCACAAAGGTGACAACGACTCAGAATATGTCCGAGATGCCCAGCCTTATTCCAAAGTAACTGGTATCCCGACTGTCGGGACCACTTACTTGGCCACTCATACGTTGCCCGTGGTTCATGAACTAGGACATGACTACAGGAACCCACACCATGAACCAATGTAAATCATTATCCAAAACATCATTCGTCAAGCGAGTCTTTTTTTTTTTTTTTTTTTTCAATTTCTTTTGGTCATTTGCAAATTATGCATTATAGGAGGTGCACATTAAGCAGGCTTCCACTGTACAATACTCAATCTTGCACATATGTCAAGTGAAATGGTTCTCATGCATGTGGAATAAAGTAAAAAAATTTTAAACATATTTTCATTTACATGGTAATAGTAAAATTATCGCAAAACATCTAAACGTTCAATACATTAAGGCGTATATGACAGTTCATAGGCTATTGTAGCCATGCATCATCAAGCAGAAAAATCATTTTACAATCCTCATTTATGATTTTGTTCAGAGCTGTAGTTCAGCAGCTGCAGAATACTGGACCAAAGATAAAAACTCAGTCATCAGCTGCACAAGAAAACCTTTCTTTGGTTCACTTAACTGGTTTTGACAGCTTAAACTGTCATCTTCAGAAATGAAATAGGCTCAACTCATTAGTAAGCCAACGTCAAAAATGAGATATGTGCGATGAGTGGCATGTATCATATATTTTTAGAGATGTCACTCTGTTTTATTGACTCTGTAGGAAAGTTCCAAACTATCCACTTCTTATTTTTGGTGTTGGTTTGCTATATATGTTAAAGAAAATATTGAATTCAACAGTGTAACTAAATACCCCCCCCCCCTCCCCAACCCCCCACGAACTATGGACCTTGACGTTGGTGGGGAGGCTTGCGTGCCTCAGCGATACAGATAGCCATACCGTAGGTGCAACCACAATGGAGGGATATCTGTTGAGAGGCCAGACAAACGTGTGGTTCCTGAAGAGGGGTAGCAGCCTTTTCAGTAGTTGCAGGGGCAACAGTCTGGATGATTGACTGACCTGACCTTGTAACACTAGCCAAAACAATCTTGCTGTGCTGGTACTGAGAACAGCTGAAAGCAAGGGGAAACTACAGCCATAATTTTTCCGGAGGGCATGCAGCTTTACTGTATGGTTAAATGATGACGGCGTCCTCTTGGGTAAAATATTCTGAAGGTAAAATAGCCCCCCATTTGGATCTCCAGGCAAGGACTACTCAGGAGGACATCGTTATCAGGAGAAAGAAAATTCGCATTCTACAAATCGAAGTGTGAAATGTCAGATCCCTTAATCGGGCAGATAGGTTAGAAAACTTAAAAAGGGAAATGGATAGGTTAAAGTTAGACATAGTGGCAATTAGTGAAGTTTGGTGGCAGGAGGAACAAGACTTCTGGTCAGGTGAATAAAGGGTTATAAATACAAAATCAAACAGGGGTAATGCAGGAGTAGGTTTAATAATGAATAAAAAAATAGGAGTGTGGGTAATCTACTACAAACAGCATAGTGAACGCATTATTGTGGCCAAGATAGATATGAAGCCCAAGCCTACCACAGTAGTACAAGTTTATATGCCAACTAGCTCCGCAGATGACAAGGGATTGAAGAAATGTATGATGACATAAAAGAAATTATTCAGACAGTGAAGAGAGACGAAAATTTAATAGTCATGGGTGACTGGAATTCGATAGTAGGAAAAGGAAGAGTAGGAAACGTAGTAGGTGAATATGAAATGGGGGTAACAAATGAAAGAGGAAGCCAGCTGGTAGAATTTTGCACAGAGCATAACTTAATCATAGCTAACACTTGGTTCAAGAATCATAAAAGAAAGTTGTATACATGAAGAATCATGTAGATACTCGAAAGTTTCAGATAGATTATATAACAATAAGACACAGATTTAGGAACCAGGTTTTAAACTGTAAGACATTTCCTGGGGCAGATGTGGACTCTGACCACAATCTATTAGTTATGAACTGTAGATTAAAAATGAAGAAACTGCAAAAAGGTGGGAATTTAAGGAGATGGGATCTGTATAAACTGACTAAACCAGAGCTTGTAGAGAGTTTCAGGGAGAACATTAGGGAACGATTGACAGGCATGGGGGAAAGAAATACAGTAGAAGAAGAATGGGTAGCTTTGGGGGATGAAATAGTGAAGGCAGCAGAGGATTAAGTAGGTAAAAAGACAAGGGCTAGTAGAAATACTTGGATAACAGAATGTATCAAATTTAATCGATGAAAGGAGAAAATATAAAAATTCTGTAAATGAAGCAGGCAAAAAGGAATACAAATGTCTGAAAAATGAGACCTACAGGAAGTGCAAAATGGCTAAGCAGGGATGGCTAGAGGACAAATGTAAGGATGTAGGGGTAAGATAGATACTGGCTACAGGAAAATTAAAGAGACTTTTGGAGAAAAGAGAATCACTTGTATGAATATCAAGAGCTCAGATGGAAACCCAGTTCTAAGCAAATAAGAGATAGCAGAAAGGTGGAAGGAGTATATAGATGGTCTGTACAAGGGCGATGTACTTGAGGACAATATTATGGAAATGGAAGAGGATGAAGATGAAGATGAAATGGGAGATATGATACTGCATGAAGAGTTTGACAGAGCACTGAAAGACCTAAGCCGAAACAAGGCCCTGGGAGTAGACAACATTCCATTAGAACTGCTGATAGCCTTGGGAGAGCCAGCCCTGACAAAACTCCACCATCTAGTGAGCAAGATGTATGAGACAAGTGAAATACCCTCAGACTTCAAGAAGAATATAATAATTCCAATCCCAAAGAAAGCAGATGTGAAAATTACCAGACTATCAGTTTAATAAGCCATGGCTGCAAAATACTAACACGAATTCTTTACAGACGAATGGAAAAACTGGTAGAAGCCAACCTTGAGGAAGATCAGTTTGGATTCAGTAGAAATGTTGGAACACGTGAGGCAATACTGGCCATATGACTTATCTTAGAAGAAACATTAAGGAAAGGCAAACCTACGTTTCTAGCATTTGTAGACTTACAGAAAGCTTTTGACAATGTTGATTGGAATACTCTCTTTCAAATACTGAAGGTGGCAGGAGTAAAATACAGGGAGCGAAAGGTTATTTACAATTTGTACAGAAACCAGATGGTAGTTATAAGAGTCAAGGGTCATGAAAGGGAAGCAGTGGTTGGGAAGGGAGTGAGACAGGGTTGTATCCTATCCCCAATGTTATTCAATCTGTATATTGAGCAAGCAGTAAAGGAAACAAAAGAAAAATTCAGAGTAGGAATTAAAATCCATGGAGATGAAATAAAAACTATGAGGTTCGCCGATGACATTGTAATTCTGTCAGAGACAGCAAAGGACCTGGAAGAGCAGCTGAACGGAATGGACAGTGTCTTGAAAGGAGGACATAAGATGAACATCAACAAAATTAAAACGAGGATAATGGAATGTAGTCAAATTAAATAGGGTGATGCTGAATGTATTAGATTAGGAAATGAAATGCTTAAAGTAGTAAATGAGTTTTGCTATTTGAGGAGCAAAATAACTGATGATGGTCAAAGTAGAGAGGATATAAAATGTAGACTGGCAATGACAAGGAAAGTGTTTCTGAAGAAGAGAAATTTGTTAACATCGAGTATGGATTTAAGTGTCAGGAAGTCGTTTCTGAAAGTATTTGTATGGAGTGTGGCCATGTATGGAATCGAAGCATGAACGATTAATAGTTTGGACAAGAAAATAATAGAAGCTTTCAAAATGTGGTGAACAGAAGAGTGCTGAAGTTTGGAAGGGTAGATCACATAACTAATGAGGAGATGTCAAATAGAATTAGGCAGAAGAGAAATTTGTGGCACACCTTGACTAGAAGAAGGGATCGGTTGGTAAGACATGTTCTGAGGCATCAAGGGATCACCAATTTAATATTGGAGGGCAGCGTGGAGGGTAAAAATTGCAGAGGGAGACCAAGAGATGAATACACTAATCAGATTCAGAAGGATATAAGTTGCAGTAGGTACTGGGAGATGAAGAAGATTGCACTTGATAGAGTAGCATGGAGATCTGCATCAAACCAGTCTCTGGACTGAAGATCATAATAACAACAACTAAATACCACAAAATATCTTATGAAAAAGATATAAAACTCTCCATTGCTGAACTATCAAGGCAAAATACAGTTATTATTTGTGTATACAGGTCACCAAATGGAGACGAAAAAGTGTTTTACAATCACATGAAGGAACTCTTGGAAGAAATTCACTCTCCCAAGAAGAATATAATTGTATGTGGTGACTTTAATATTGATTTCTGGTAATCCAATAAATTCAGAGATGACATAAAATTACTACAATAGTTCAACATCAGTCCAACGGTAACTGAACGAACTCAAGAAACACCTACCTCTGCATCTATTATTGATCAGATCTCAAGAAATACATGCAAATATGCCTATAACACACAGGTTGTAAACATGGGTTTTAGTGATAACTATGCTCAAATTATTGCAATGAATGTTTCAGGACACCAAATTCCCAGTCAAATACAACACACTGTAAGGAATTTCAGTATAAAAAATGTGGAATACTTTTGTTCTCTCCTAGAGGGTGAAGTTGGAAAGATGTATATGACTGTAATGAGACCAATGAGAAATATGATAAGTTTATGGCTACAGTCAAATATTTTTTTTGAAATAGCTTTTTCCAAGAAAACAACTATGCTGAACTCTACTCAAAAAACAAACATGTGGATTACAAAAGGGATAAGGATATCATGTCAAAATAAAAGGAGATTGTATGAGTACTCCAAGCATAATACCAGTCCTGACTTTATTGCATATTTCAAAGGATACAAAAGAATACGAACAAGAGTTACTTCAGAAGCAAAAAAACTACAAAATGACAAAATATTGTATGATTCCAAGAATAAAACTAAAGCAACCTGGCAAACTCTAAGGAAAGAAATGGGTGCCTGGCCAGTTAATCACAGTAATATAGAGCTGATTATGAATAAAAATAAACTAACAGACCCCAAACATGTTGCTAGTGCTTTCAACAATTGTTTCTCAAATATAGCATAGCAGTTAATAAATACACACCATGACAAACAGCCAACCAGTCACTCAGATCAAGAAATTCATTCAAACACATTATTCCTGTATCCAGCGACACCTGAGGAACTGTCAAGACTCCTAAAAGAATTGCCTAATAAATATTCAGTGGGTGTTGATGAGATACCAGATGCTATCAAAGCTAGTGCAACATTTATTTTGGAACCACTAACAGACATAGTAAATTCATCTTTTGAGAATGGTGTATTTCCTAATAATCTAAAAACTGCAAAACTAACACCTCTGCATAAGAAGGGTGCAAAAAGTGATATTGCTAACTATAGACCAGTTTCAGTTTTGTCAGGCTTCAGCAAAACTATGGAAAAAATGTTCCTTGGGAGATTGAAAGTTTTCTTAAATAAAGAGAGGCTGATAAGTGGAGCTGGAAAGTCAACTCAATCAGCAATTTTTGCCTTCTTAAATGAAGTATTAAAGGCAGTGGATGATAAACAACATGTATCTGGGATATTTCTGGATCTAAATAAAGCCTTTGATGTAACTGATCATGGCATTTTCTTGTGTAAATTAAGTAATTATGGTATTAGAGGCCAGTCTGAAAAGTGGATCCACTTGTACCTCAGTAATCATCAGCAGATTACAGAAATAAAACACAAAGATAGTGAAACACAAAAAATGTCTAGTTTCTACAGTGATGAGCAGAAAATCAAGTATGGAGTCTCACAATGGTCAGTTCTAGGACCTGTCCTATTTCTGCTGTATGTACATTACTTGGTTAGTAAAATACATTATGGAACCACTGTACTGTTTGCAGATGACACTAATATTCTAATTAAATCACAGAATGAGGAAAATTTGCACGAGGCTGCAGTATCGGTTATGCATACCTTAACACACTGGTTCAAGACCAATAAGCTCATCGTAAGTTCTGAAAAAACTGTGGTGGTTAACTTTCATACCACACAAAACCTCCATCCTGCAAACCTTGTGTTGAAGGTCAGTCATACAAAATTTCTAGGTATACATGTTCAGGTAGATATGAAGTGGGAGGTACACCTAAACAATTTAAATAAGAGACTGAATTCACTAGCATATGCTGTTACGATCCTCACTCAAAATAAAAGCTGCTCATCAGGGCTGACAATGCATCATTGCAGTATACAGTGTATAATATAATGAACAACAGGAAGAAACTTGAAACAAACAGAACTAACAGTTCAGACAAATTTATTTTGAGCATTGGGGATGCAGAATCAGAAGAAGTGGACTGTAACAGGTTTCTGGAAATAGATGTGAATAAATTTCTAACATGGGAAAATCACATTGATAAGATGTGTTCAAAAATAAGCACAAATGTATTCTTAATGAAAAGAATGTGCTATACAGTGAACATAGAAACCTTTCTAAAAATGTACTATGGATTTATCTTCTTGCACACACTGTACTTATACCAATATGGGGAGGAGCAGCAGATGTAAACATTCAAAGAATCTTAATACTTTAAAAGAAATCCATCAGACGCACAGGTAAACTAACACCACGGGAATCCCACAAAAACAAATTCAAAGAATTAAAAATATTGACTGTGTCAAGTTTGTACATATTTGAGACAATACCTCTTTTAATGGTAAATTGCACAGCACCTCTAAACTGAGATTTACATAACCGCTACATAAGAACTAGAGATAACTACCACATCTGAAGCAAAAGATCGAAAATGACAGATAGCGACCCTAAAAATGCAGGAAGCTGCTTTTACAACAGACTGCCACTTAGCATAATGAGCATAAAGAAAGTGAACACCTTCAAATGAGAACTGAAAGAACATCTCATTTCTGAATGTTGATATAACGTGAAGAAGTACTTGCAGGCAAATCAATGGGACATATATAAAGTTGTAAATGGAGTAAAACATTTTCTTTGTCATGTGGAAACAAATTTCCTGAAATAATGAAATGGAAGGCAAAGTATACTGCAGAAAATATAGAAGAAAACATGCAGACTAAGTGTATTAGCGCAAATATGATTTAAATGATTTTTTCACTACCTGTACATGTATAAATATTTTCTGCGGTGTGGTAAACAATATATAACTTTGTAGACTTTATTTAAGTATGCAAAACTGTAGCATAAATTACTGTTGGCTATTAGTATATTTTAGCGTTGTGTATTAATATTGATTATCTTTAAAATATTATTACAAAAAATTGTTTTTATATGTCAATGACAAATTTCTAAGAAATCTGTTTTATTTTGTATAAAACTGTAAACATGACACATCTAGGATCATTGTGAAACACAATCTAGGCACAAAAAATTAACTAAACCAAACATTTTCATCATTAAAAGTGACTCATTTTTCTATACAATGGATGAGTTGGAATACACCCTGAGTGAGAAGCTTCTCACTTTGGCAGCTGCTGACCATTTTCATGTTTCTTCTTACCTCATTGTCATCCTGGAAATGTCTGTCATACCACTGATTCTTAATGGAAGAAACAGGAAGAAGTCACAGGGCATCAGGCCAGGTCTACATCTACATCTACATCCATACTCCGCAAGCCATCTGACGGTGTGTAGCGGAGGGTCCCTTGAGTACCTCTATCGGTTCTCCCTTCTCCTCCAGTCTTGTATTGTTTGTGGAAAGAAGGATTGTCGGTATGCTTCTGTGTGGGCTCTAATCTCTCTGATTTTATCCTCGTGGTCTCTTCGCGAGATATACGTAGGAGGGAGCAATATACTGTTTGACTCTTCGGTGAAGGTATGTTCTCGAAACTTCAACAAAAGCCCGTACCGAGCTACGGAACGTCTCTCCTGCAGAGTCTTCCACTGGAGTTTATCTATCATCTCTGTAAAGCGTTTGCGATTACTAAATGATCCTGTAACGAAGCGCGCTGCTCTCCATTGGATCTTCTATATCTCTTCTATCAACCCTATCTGGTACGGATCCCACACTGCTGAGCAGTATGCAAGCAGTGGGCGAACAAGCGTACTGTAACCTACTTCCTTTGTTTTCGGATTGCATTTCCTTAGGATTCTTCCAATGAATCTCAGTCTGGCATCTGCTTTACCGACGATCAACTTTATATGATAATTCCATTTTAAATCACTTCTAATGCGTACTCCCAGATAATTTATGGAATTAACTGCTTCCAGTTGCTGACTTGCTATTTTGTAGATAAATGATAAGGGATCTATCTTTCTATGTATTCACAGCACATTACACTTGTCTACATTGAGATTCAATTGCCATTCCCTGCACCATGCGTCAATTTGCTGCAGATCCTCCTGCATTTCAGTACAATTGTCCATTGTTACAACCTCTTGATACACCACAGCATCATCTGCAAAAAGCCTCAGTGAACTTCCAATGTCATCCACAAGGACATTTATGTATATTGTGGATAGCAACGTTCCTATGACACTCCCCTGTGGCACACCTGAAATGACTCTTACTTCGGAAGACTTCTCTCCATTGAGAATGACATGCTGCGTTCTGTTATCTATGAACTCTTCAATCCAATCACACAATTGGTCTGATAGTCCATATGCTCTTACTTTGTTCATTAAACGACTGTGGGGAACTGTATCGAACGCCTTGCGGAAGTCAAGAAACATGGCATCTATCTGTGAACCCGTGTCTATGGCCCTCTGAGTCTCGTGGACGAATAGTGCGAGCTGGGTTTCACACGACCATCTTTTTCGAAACCCATGCTGATTTCTACAGAGTAGATTTCTAGTCTCCAGAAAAGTCATTATACTCGAACATAATACATGTTCCAAAATTCTACAACTGATCAACATTAGAGATATAGGTCTATAGTTCTGAACATCTGTTCGACGTCCCTTCTTGAAAACGGGGATGACCTGTGCACTTTTCCAATCCTTTGGAACACTACGCTCTTCTAGAGACCTACGGTACACCGCTGCAAGAAGGGGGGCAAGTTCCTTCGCGTACTCGGTGTAAAATCGAACTGGTATCCCATCAGGTCCAGCCTTTCCTCTTTTGAGCAATTTTAATTGTTTCTCTATCCCTCTGTTGTCTATTTCGATATTTACCACTTTGTCATCTGTGCGACAATCTAGAGAAGGAACTACAGTGCAGTCTCCCTCTGTGAAACAGCTTTGGAAAAAGACATTTAGTATTTCGGCCTTTAGTCTGTCATCCTATGTTTCAGTACCATTTTGGTCACAGAGTGTCTGGACATTTTGTTTTGCTCCACCTACCGCTTTGACATAAGACCAAAATTTCTTAGGATTTTCTGCCACGTCAGTACATAGAACTTTACTTTCGAATTCATTGAATGCCTCTCGCATAGCCCTCCTCACACTACATTTCACTTCACGTAATTTTTGTTTGTCTGCAAGGCTTTGGCTATGTTTATGTTTGCTGTGAAGTTCCCTTTGCTTCCGCAGCAGTTTTCTAACTCGGTTGTTGTACCACGGTGGCTCTTTTCCATCTCTTATGATCTTGCTTGGCACATACTCATCTAACGCATATTGTACGATGGTTTTGAACTTTGTCCACTGATCCTCAACACTATCTGTACTTGATACAAAACTTTAGTGTTGAGCCGTCAGGTACTTTGTAATCTGCTTTTTGTCACTTTTGCTAAACAGAAAAATCTTCCTACCTTTTTTAATATTTCTATTTACAGCTGAAATCATTGATGCAGTAACTGCTTTATGATCGCTGATTCCCTGTTCTGTGTTAACTGTTTCAAATAGTTCGGGTCTGTTTGCCACCAGAAGGTCTAATATGTTATCGCCACGAGTCGGTTCTCTATTTAACTACTCAAGGTAGTTTTCAGATAAAGCACTTAAAAAAATTTCACTGGATTCTTTGTCCCTGCCACACGTTATGAACGTTTGAGTCTCCCAGTCTATATCTGGCAAATTAAAATCTCCACCCAGAACTATAACATGGTGGGGAAATCTACTCGAAATATTTTCCAAATTATCCTTCAGGTGCTCAGCCACAACAGCTGCTGAGCCAGAGGGCCTATAGAGACATCCAATTACCATGACTGAGCCCGCTTTAACCATGACCTTCACCCAAATTATTTCACATTTTGGATCTCCGTCAATTTCCTTCGATACTATTACACTTCTTATCGCTATAAATACGCCTCCTCCTTCACTGTCCAGCCTGTCTCTGCGGTATACATTGGGTATACATTGGGTATGCAATAACATTAGATATCCAAAGAAATCTGCATGCACCACTTTCTGCTGTGAGGAGTGCTCTGGAACATTGCTATGCAGCAAACAAAATTCCTAGGACAGCTTTCATCAAAGATTTAACCTTTTTTCCTTCTATAATTTTATCAGAAGATCCTGATAAAATTTTTCCATAATTACAGGCATAGCACATCAAAAGTACACCATGGGAAAGAAACCTTAGTAGAACCTTTCAAATTACATCTGTGTATTCATATTTTTGGTGATAGCAGTGAAGAGAATCTCCACTGCCTGCTTTTCTGTTCAGTCTTGGTATAACAACATGCCCAACACCACCAGGAGACCAAGAGTAATCAGAATCAGGGTTGTAATGTTGGAAGATTTTGGCAGCTGCTTCCATTATGTGCCATTTTTGTTGGAATATAAACAAGTGCAATACACATTTAGCAGGGCATTATGACACATCAAAAATCTCATAAATTATGTTTCTCAATAACCCTTAAGAAAAATACATCTTCTGCATGATTTATGAGGCAAAAATGAAATTGCCTTGAAGCACCTGGGCTTCCACTTGAACAGCAATCCCAGATCTTTCCTCTAAGATGAGCAGTATGAAGTGTTTCATGTTATTATTATTTTTCTCTAATTCCTACTCTTATAACTGATAATGTAATGATGTGTCATTATAAAAAATGACTAATATGTGATAAGCATATTTGATAAACATTCAAAGATTGCATTTCATACATTGAAACTTCCAGAAATTGTAAAGGTCGTTAATGAAAAGTCACTGGGACTAAATGAAGGTGCACCATTGTTTTATCTTCTGCCTCTAAAGTCACTTTTTTGGTGAGCCTCTCAAGCTGAGCATATGTAAGGTGTGTAAGCAGATACTGTTTGCTGGATAAATTTTGTTTGCATCTATATATTTTGACAATTCCATCATTAATTGAAGACACTAACATGTCTCCTTACTATTTATGCAAATACATTGTAATTTATGTAGGTTTAAGCAAAAAGCAGGCAAGGTTGGTGTCATATTTTGTAGCACTATTTTCATACATGGCAACTAACTCATAATGAACATCCTTGAAAGCTTTCTTACTTTCAGAAGCTGGAAAGAAATCAACATCTAAGCTTTCACCATATCAGGAGGGTGCATTAGCTAGGATTTTGTACTCTGTTTTTGTGGGATAGCATGGAAAATTTAAACAGTGAATATTACAGGATCACATGATTTGCTCTTGAGCAGATGACATGAAGTAGTTGTTTACTGCTTCCTGCAACTTCATGAATATTTCACATATTTCACCAGGAAAACTGCTCAAAATTTTCAGATGAATGCCACCACTAATTGTTAGTGTTGGGACAGTCTTCTTCTGGGAACCATATCAGGAACTCATGCTTACGGTGGGTAGTGCAAAAGGGCCTTTTACCAAGAACAAAAGTGAAGACATCAATGCATGCACAGGATAGCAAGTGCTGTTGCTGTTGTGGCATTATAAATGATACCCAAACTTTAATTGATTGCTGTGTGACTCTTCTGTTGGACCAAGGTGTGCTCACAATAAAAAATCTAGCCCTACTGATCATAGTATGATTGTAGAAATCACTGGGTTCAAGACTGTGCTAAATTGTAATGCAAAAAAAGAAATATAATGGGATTCAAGAAACATATCATAGTACACAGGTAAGATAACAACAGCAATACCAAGTATGAAAGGTAGAAATATTTGTGAAACATGTTTCAGGCTTGGCCTCAGTTATTAAGGGATTAAGTTGTCATTAATTCTTCTGCTGCAACTGAAATAATTTAGCTGTTCTTTACTTTAATTCTATACTGCTGTGTCTTTATGTGTTGGTTATACTTCTGATCCATCTATTCCTCCACTGCTATTAAAGAATTGTTACACCACATTTCTGACCTCTACCAAACAACTTCTGAGATGGCATGATCATTAATAACATGCAGCACTACAGCTAGACATTCTGCAACAAATCTCATCAAAAAAGCTTTGGATGATGCAGGTTTATCCATGCATGTCCTGATGCTGCTGAAGTGTTGAGGGGAGAAGAATGTCATACACTGACTGGGACACATTCATCCAGGAGTAATATAACAAGAGCTTCTTTGTGTTCACTCATGCTGGATCCTGATATTATTATCTTACCCACAGACAAGGACAATGCTACAGTTGTGCTGAGCAAGCAGGATTACATTCTAAAGATGTAGTATTTACTGTCTGATCCATTGCTGGCTCAGTGCTGACCCAACGAAAAAGGTTGAGAGGAAGACCAACAACGTTCTAAAGAAAAATTTCTTCTTGCAAGGGACTATAGGAGTTTTAATTCTTATTGTGCCATGATCCACTGATTATAAGGCCTTCTGAAGATTCACAAGGAAGGGGTTCCTCTTAGGCCTATGTTGCTCTGACATAAACATGTAGTAAAATATCTTGCTACAAGCCCACTAGCAAATCAGTGCGTGAACCACATTAAGAAGTTGTTTGAATGATTTTGATATTTTAGTTAGTTTTGATATGATCTCTCATCATTTGTGTTCTTTGACTGACTTGTTACAGTTAATTGACAAGGGGAGGCCATGATGCTGGAATTACGGATTTGCTTCAAACTTTGAACACCTTTAGTAGGTCATTAAAACAACATAATGTCCAAGAAGTAAGATGCACTACTTTGGCAATTTGGAGAAAATTTCAAAAGAAGTTTTACACATCTATTGTGTAACTGACGTATCTGTGCTAAGCTGCTGGTCATAAAAAGTCATTGTCGTCAAGTGATTAACATACACATGAAGCAAACAAGTCACAAATGAAGTAACAGTTTAAATACTGCAACCACTTACTTTTTAATCTATTTTTCATCACTGGTTATGTTATTTAATTTATATGACATTTGAGATGTAATATATTGAAAAAAAATCCATGTGCATTTTCATGAAGTTGTAGTGAATTTCATGTGTTACTAGACTATTTACTAAGTGTAATTAAATTTTCAAGGATGAGGGACAGGCTTGGAAAGCACAAATCAAATGTCAATAAATAATAATGTGAATGAAATTATTCACAATCAGTAATATAGTAAGTCAAAATGTCTGGACCACAAGAGTAATGAACAATTCCTCAGCTGATATGTTCTCAAAATCACACATTACAGGACGATATTTGTCATACAGACATGAAAAACATACATTAAAACTTCATGCAAATACACATGGTTTTTACAGTATATTATTTCTCGAATGTCATATAAATTAAATAAAATGACTAGTGATGGAAAAATTAAAAAAAAAAAAATGTATAGTTTAATGAAGTTTGAGTGGGAGTTGATCTGTTGCTTCATACATACTCGTCTTGTGAGGCTCGATTGCTAATCACTTGATTACCATGAACTCTAATGTGCAGCACCTACTCACAGATACATAAGGCATATAACAGACATGTAAAACTTCTCTTGTGATTTTGTCAGAATTGCCCCAGTAGTGCACCTTACCACTAACACATTATGTTGTTTTAATGGCTACTAAAGGCGTACAAAGTTTGAAGTAAATATGTGATCCCAATGTTGTGACCTCCCCTTGTGAGATTAGGTTTGGTGTTCAATTAACACAACCTATTTCAATATGTGCTGACTTCCACTTACTTTTTCTTGAATGACCAGTTATATGAAGAGACAGATGGAGTTACACTGGGGAGCTCTTTGTAACATACTATGGCTTTTTTTAATTCAATCCACCCAAATATTCACTTCATGGTGATGACTAAAAGGATAGCTGCCTGCCCTTCTTTGATGTATATGTCAAGAAGAAGACTGATGGTATGTTGGGAAACGCCCTTTGTAAGATGTCAACTCACATTGATTTCTATCTTCAGGAAAATAGTTGATGCCATCTGGCTCAGAGTGAAGGAGGACTTTGTACCTTGGTTGATAGGGCCCATGTCATTTCAGATCCCAAAAGCATGTCAGCTTAAGTCACCTTTTCTCACAATGGTTAGAGAGAGAGAGAGAGAGAGAGAGAGAGAGAGAGAGAGAGAGAGAGAGAGAGAGAGAGGGAGGGCGGGAGGGAGGGAGGGAGGCAGATCAGATACACGTTGCGCTGTCAACCAAGCAATGAATCAGGTGAGTTAAAAAATAATGAGGTGTCACCAAAGTCTATGGCGTGTCTGTCTTACCCTTAGAATTGCCAACACTATTGGATTATTGGATGCATTCTGTGGAAACATGATGTGAAATGTATGTTTTGACCACTAACCAAGATTAGGGACCTTTAGGGTCTGTAAAGGATGATTGATGTTGGTTTATATTAGGTGGATGTCTAACATATCACTTGCAGTTGTATAATGTCATACATTGGTTACACCACCAGGGCAATGGAGGCCCATGTATTGGGCATGAGTGTGTCACATTCTTACAAGAGCAGAGTAAATCCAGTATTGCAGAAGACTGCCTTAGTACTGGTCATCCTGTGGAATATAACAGGTGGAGCTTCTGGTGTCCACTGTCAGCCACTGAGATATTGATTTTAAGAAAGCAGTTGAGATGACATAAGCAAGTGATCTTATGGTGATGGTGGGTTTTGCTTAAATGCAGCTTGGAATTCTGCTCTCTCCCTTGTGAAACAGCAGCAGCACAAAGTTAATGCTACCTCATACCTCGCCCATTGGTAATTCATTTTCAGTATAAACTCTGATATTTATCACTGGTTATATGAAGGCAATATTGTTTACAGTGTGTGTGCACACGAGGGGTCCGTCAGCATATGCCCCACATGAAGGTTTTAAATTTCCTTGCATGGCCTTCTCTCACTGGATTTATATCTCGAAAACGACAGTGTGTGTAGCTGTCAAAATATCAACAGTTGTCAAAGACATTACCTGGCTGCATCCCTGTAAATTGGTTGAACATTTTATATACCAGGAGAGACTCAAGTATCACAATAACATATCTATTCTCTTCACAAAAAATACATTAACTCATTTACAATCACGATTTCTTGGTTCAATATACAGCGCCTGACAAAAAAGTGGACCACCCAGAAGACATAAACATATATCAGTATAAATTTCTAAATGTATACACCATGGGCAGGTATGTAAATGATACAGCTATAATTCTATGTGAGAGGTATAACAGCCACCAGACTGCATTAGCATTGTTACCAAGCCACATCAGGTATATAGTGGGCGTGAACAGAGTCAGATATTGAGTGAGCACTGAGAAGGACACAGAGGTGCCATGTACTAGTCTGAGACAGTGTTATCAGCACCTGACAGAGTCTGAAGGGGCCTCATTGTGAGTTTCCATTTAGTCAGATGGTTGAACTGTGCAATATCCAGATTTATGGGGCCTTCACATGTAGTAGTGGTCCAATGTTTGAATGCATAAAAATGTGAGTGCAGGTATACCTGTCATCAAGGTTCTGGTCGACCATGGCTGACCACCACAACAGAGGATCACTATACTGTGCACCAAGCACATTGCAACCCATTCATATCTGTGCCTGCCATCTGGGAACAAGCAATGGACACCCTACAACATTCTGCATCATCCCTCACTATTGTCACAGACAGTCACTGCCTGGACTATGCAATTAATGTCCCGTATGTAGGCTGCTGTTAACACCACAACACAGATGACTTCATCTGAAGTGGTACTGTGACCAGGAAGCATGGATTTCTGATGAGTAGTATCGATTGTGTTCAGTGGTAAATTGCGGTTCTGCACTATGTGGATGACTATCATTATTGAGTACAGTGGAAACCCAGGAGGTTCCATTCTGGAAAAGAACATTGGTGTTACTCCTGTCATCATGTTGTGGGGAGCTATTGGGCATGACTTCAGGTCACAAGTGGTAATGACTAAGCAAACTCTGATGGTACAAGGTACATCACTGACATCCTACATCTTCCTCCATTGCCTCTCATGTGACAGTATTGTGGTGCCATGTTTAAACAGGGCAGTGCTCATCCACACAAGCCATACGTATCTACAAAAAGTCTGATTGATACTGAGATAATCCCATGCCCAGCAAGATCCTCAGGTCTGTCCACAGAAGAACATGTACTGGACCAACTCACACATCAGTTTTGCCACAGTGCTAGTTTTCATGACCAGTGGTAACCGTTGTGGGCCAGGTTGACTCAGGAGAGGATACAGTCGCTTTATGACATGCTCCCCAAACGAATCAGTGCATTAGTCCAGGCCAAAGTGGTGTGCAATGTCTGACTGATAAATGGGGTGATACTGCTATGTTTTTTTGAAGCTGGCTAGATTTTCTAATCGTTGAAATAACATTACTTTCCTTCTCAGCCTGTGAAGTTTCGTTTTGTTTCCTCCTCCTCTTCTGGGTGCTTCACTGTTATGCAGTGTATCATGTCCCAATTCAGAAGCAAACACAGAAAGAACAACAAAGATTATTTTAACATGTTTTTCTTAACAAGATTCAATTATTTCTCCCAACAATTTGGAATTCAGCACACCTCCAAGTCAGGCTGGTGATACCACAACTTTTGTTCCTGGGTCCCTGCAATCACTGTACCATGTTGAAGGTGCACATTGTCCCTCAACAGACCTCACCACATGCAAATAAACATAACAACCTTGCACAATATCTTCACTTTTACCTACAACTTCTTATTTTATAATTTTCCATTTTGAGTATCATTCACTGGTAAGAAGATCTAAGGATACACATCTCTGCTCTGGAGTTTTATGTATCACCACATGTTACATGTTACCACATCAAGAGAGAGAGAGAGAGAGAGAGAGAGAGAGAGAGAGAGAGAGAGAGAGAGAGAGCACAGATGTGGCAATGTCAAAGAAGATACGAAAATTTTACATGTGATGTATTGTAAAATTAAATGCCAAAATAGAACAACCTAGCACAGGGTTGTGATGCCTGCAGTGAAGAGCTTTTGTAGCTTGTGAAGCTTGCTAATAGTAACAACAATCTTCAGCATGCTTACCTGCAAACCTTCTAGCAGTTGCTGGAAATGTGGCATTGCAGGGACACCCGCTCTTGAACTTCCTGAACTTGCAGATGACAGTTGTGGACTGTGATCCTCCAGTGAGCCAGGTGAACTAGTTGGTGCACTGAACTCACCCAACTGTGCACAAATGAAAATATGTGTTGTTCACAGTATAGCACAAGAAAAACTAACATGACAAATGATATGATTAAATTCAGTCAAACAGTGTGCTCTAAATACCCACAAGAAAAGAAAATTACAGGCAACATAAATTATGAATAATTTTAATTCAGTTTGTTAATACTAAGCATGTGTTACTATTTATAACAGGTTAAAATAGCTGATAATAGTAAAAATATAAATTTTAATTATAAATATATAAAATTTCCTCAGGAATCTGATTTTCCTTATATCATCAAAAACTTTTATTATTGGTTCCGTTCAGTGAACACTCTGGGAAAAGTGTGTTCAGGGTTTATGTGAAGTGATATTCTCTTCATACGATCATACCAGTACAATCACAGGGTCCTCTGCAAGCTACAACCCTAGGCATTGTCTTCATTTCACCTGTTTCTGTGTTTTGCACACAATAGTATGTGAGCTCCATTTCAGTTAGATGGATGTAGCTTTTGTTTGGCACAAGGGGATAATGCTTGGCCAACTAAAAGCAACCCATAAATTTATGTGTGCTCTTCAGATGATACTAAATGCTAAGCACTTAGGGAGTTAGTTCACTTCTGAGTTGGACTAATCTAGCAATTCAGAGCTGAGGGCTGGTCAATGCTTCCTGTCCACAACACTCTTAGTTTACCCCAGTCATTACCATCCTCAGCAACTTAAAAAAAAAGTAAACAACGAAACATGTGTACTCTGTTACATTTAGAAATAATATTTTATTTTCCTATGCAGATTAGTGGTTGCAAAAATGTAGGTGACAAAAACATTCATCATTTATGAGTGGTTACATAGTGAATAAATAAAACATGATTTTGCGACTGGTTGCTGCATATTTGGTAATTTTTTGATTATAATACTGGCATCAACAAAGGGAACCACAGGTTGTCCATAGTTAAAGTTTCAAAACACTATAGAAAGAGAACCACTGGCTCAGAATAATGTCAAATCTGAACAGCATATTACTGATGCTGGAAGAAATGACGTGGAGGGAAAAAAGAAGACCAACAGATGAAACTGTAAGTGTCATAATATGCACTTCATCAACAGATGTGTGACACACGACCCTTTCTCAGTCAGTGTCTGAGACGCACAACATGACTGTCTCCATGATGGATTGTGCACTACTGGTAGGACTCTTCTACAAAAATGGTGGTTGTGCACCATTAGCCCTGCAGAAGTTCTGGACACTTTCTGGTGTGAAGGAAGACATTGGTCTGATGTCTGCAAACGATCTGGAGAAAATGATTACAACATTCAAAAAAAGGTAAGTTCTTTTGAAGCGCAATTTGGCAGAGGAACGAAAGCAGTTGATGCAACATCTGTTGAAGATGTGGCCACAGAATTGCAGGAGGCATCAAGCAATGTTGTGCAAACATGCAGTGCACAGGGAATTGCCTGTACCCTGGACATGCCTGTGAACTCAGTGCATAAAATCCTATGAAACATCCTGCATTGCTATCCACCCATACTCAGGAGCTACTGCCTGCTGACCTACCAGCAAGACAGACATTCACTCTGAATTTCTTGCTCACATGGAAGGGGACAATGAATGACCACGGAAAATTTCGTGGACAGGCAAAGCCCATTACCATCTTCAAGGTAATGTCAATATATACAGAACTGCAGAATATGGGCAATGGAAAATCTGGACACACATCAACTGATACCACCTCATTCTGCAAAGGAGACTGTGTGGTGCAGGGTGACAGCCTTGTTTGCCCTAGGGCCATATTTTTTTCAAGGGGATGAGTACTGTGTGTCTTGTTACCTGTACCATCACTGGTAAATATGAGGGTCTTTCGTGCACCACCATCATTGCAATACTTCAACAGTGTGGATATGTGGGTAGAATCATTCTTATGCAAGATGACGGTCCTCTACTACCAGTGAAGTGGCTGCTGCAGAGGCATTTTGGAAATACCCTACAGCCTGGCCATCCAGATCACCGAATCTTAATTCATGTGACTTGTGGCTGGGGATTATCTGAAGAATGTTGTGTTCAGTGCTCCAATTACAAATATAGCTGAACTGAAGACACACACTCACAGCACATTCTGAACTTGACACCCGAGACATTTTGATCTGCTGTTGAACATTCTGGTTCTTGATTTCAACTTGTGGCAGAAAGCCGTGATCAACACATCTTGGCTCACGACAATTAGAAGAAATGTCATTTTCCTTTTGTGCAGTTTTTGACTCCAAGACAATTAAACACAAATGCCATTTTCTTTTTTTTTTTGGTTTGGGCCCCATGATAATTAAAAACTGATGTCATTTTGCTTTTTATTCGATTTTTGGCCTCAGGACAGTTAAAAACCCATTCTTGTCATCCAATCTGGTATGACTTCACTATGGTGGATGGGCTTAGCTAACTAACAGTGTCACAACTGTTGACTGACAAACTTGGGCAGCCATGCACATTGAACAGTACAGTTGGTGTAACATGCAGCTCAAACCATTGCTGTTGTATTGGGATTCATCTATTATTTGTAGCCAATCCCATTTATGTTAAGACTCTTACACCCACATCCACTGGTAAAATTTTCATTAAATTTTTTAAAATTCCATAATGCTTAACCCTGTATCAATAATATGCTGTTCAAATTTGACATCATTCTGAGCAGTGGTTCTCTTTCTACAGTGTTTTGAAACTGGAACTTTAATTGTGGACATTCTGTATTTGGGTTCCTTGAATATAAGATGGAAGATATTTATATGTAAGAAGAACAAGAGCAGACCCTATATTGATCCCAATAGTACAATTATAATGATTATTCCCTATTGTGTATACGTACTCTGCAAAACACTGTGTGGTGCGTTTTGAAAATGCTGTGTCATTAAGTACACCCCGAGGTTTCTTAATGCAACACTCTGTATCCTTTCAATTAGGCAGTATGAAAACCAGTTCCTACGAGATTTCTATTATTATAATATTTGGGTTTCTCTAAGAGAATATAGTGATCTACAAGAGCTTTTTACAAGTCACGTAACATATCAGTTGGCAATTTTTTTTTTTTTTTCAATTTAGTATAATATCACATTCTTTGGAGAAGACCTCCTGAATTTCAAATTGCGACAGACTAATTATCTTATTGTGGGAGAGATTTATTGCAGTTCTTTGGTACATAATCCCTTCCAGTATGTCGTTCTGGGCTCGAAAATATTCTAAATGGTCGTCCTCAAAGAATTGATTTTTGAAGGAGAGTCAAACGCTCTGTGATTTAAGAAATTCATGGGACATTCACGCACAGAGTTCATCTTGCGTAAGAGTAAATTTACTTTGAAAGTTACGCTTTTCAAACAGCCATTCGGAATATTTTCCTGCGACCTGTTAGAAACAGATTCGTTTCGGCAGTTGCCAGAGAGCACCAGATAACAGGCGTCGCCGCGCCGTACGTGTAAAACATTAATAGACCTTCCATTATGTCATACAAGGAACAAGACATAGGGGATACTCCAAGAGCATGGGAATTTCGTGAACCATACTAAAATGCATAATTCGGCTTAAAGTGCACATTCGTATGTCCAGATTCAGATGTAAATTTTCTTGGCGTACCAGGACTGTATTATTTCATGTTTGGTTCTTTATTATGGCATAACGCCATACATGCTAGAAGATGAAAATGTGAACTTGAAATGCAAAGAACAGTTGAAACTAGCCCATAGTGCGGAATTAAACACTTCATTTCAAACAAATTGACTGCCTCAGCAGAAAAGATTTACAAAGGTCAAATTTCTTTAACAAACCAACAAAAATAGCTTCATTGTTCTGCAAGGCAATTAACGCTTGACTGTCAGAAAGGTGAAAACAAAATAAAATCTGAAAGTAATAACATTTGAAGCCTTCCGTAATTATGTGAATGTATTTTAATGCACTTGATAGCTCCCGACCACAGAAACCCATTTTGTTTTCATTTGACGTGAGAGCAATAACTGAAGAGGAAACAGCAAAATCACTTAACGTAAATACGGGTCACGTGGAGACAACCACCTCCCCACTACATTTCAGACTGCTCTATCTATCAGGTCCGGAGCTACAATATTTCGGAACCGAGGCAATATTAGATAGTGGCGCTCCCCCTCCCTCGAGCGTTTGAGGTAGGATGCCAAAAATTTAAAAAATCTGCTTTTCAAAAATATTTTCATCTTGTAGCACACATCTTTCTGAAAAATGAAACATACGCGTTCGAGGAAACGTAAGACATGTTATTCGGTCTTAAGTGTGCCAAAGTTCAGTGCCACGCCTCTTCACACAGCATTCTTCTATCGCACATACTTCGCTCTGTGGAGATCAAACGTGTAATATTTTGTAATGGGTGCCATCAAACTATATTCTGGTCAGTGGAAATTAAAATGTCCTGCGGTGTCTCTCCTGCTCCCAGTCGGCACTTTAGACATCCTGCCCCTCTTTAAAAAAAAATCTCGCAATTAATACTGGATGGGACTATTTTTAACTGGCAGAACAAGAACTCCAGAAAATTTGCAGTCTTTACTGCCTATTTGCTAATAATTTGCTGTTTTGTGTGACATAAAATTAAATATACACTCCTGGAAATTGAAATAAGAACACCATGAATTCATTGTCCCAGGAAGGGGAAACTTTATTGACACATTCCTGGGGTCAGATACATCACATGATCACACTGACAGAACCACAGGCACATAGACAGAGGCAACAGAGCATGCACAATGTCGGCACTAGTACAGTGTATATCCACCTTTCGCAGCAATGCAGGCTGCTATTCTTCCATGGAGACGATCGTAGAGATGCTGGATGTAGTCCTGTGGAACGGCTTGCCATGCCATTTCCACCTGGCGCCTCAGTTGGACCAGCGTTCGTGCTGGACGTGCAGACCGCGTGAGACGACGCTTCATCCAGTCCCAAACATGTTCGATGGGGGACAGATCCGGAGATCTTGCTGGCCAGGGTAGTTGACTTACACCTTCTAGAGCACGTTGGGTGGCACGGGATACATGCGGACGTGCATTGTCCTGTTGGAACAGCAAGTTCCCTTGCCGGTCTAGGAATGGTAGAACGATGGGTTCGATGACAGTTGGGATGTACCGTGCACTATTCAGTGTCCCCTCGACGATCACCAGTGGTGTACGGCCAGTGTAGGAGATTGCTCCCCACACCATGACGCCGGGTGTTGGCCCTGTGTGCCTCGGTCGTATGCAATCCTGATTGTGGCGCTCACCTGCACGGCGCCAAACACGCATACGACCATCATTGGCACCAAGGCAGAAGCGACTCTCATCGCTGAAGACGACACGTCTCCATTCGTCCCTCCATTCACGCCTGTCGCGACACCACTGGAGGTGGGCTGTACGATGTTGGGGCGTGAGCGGAAGACGGCCTAACGGTGTGCGGGACCGTAGCCCAACTTCATGGAGACGGTTGCGAATGGTCCCCGCCGATACCCCAGGAGCAACAGTGTCCCTAATTTGCTGGGAAGTGGCGGTGCGGTCCCCTACGGCACTGCGTAGGATCCTACGGTCTTGGCGTGCATCCGTGCGTCGCTGCGGTCCGTTCCCAGGTCGACGGGCACGTGCACCTTCCGCCGACCACTGGCGACAACATCGATGTACTGTGGAGACCTCACGCCCCACGTGCTGAGCAATTCGGCGGTACGTCCACCCGGCCTCCCGCATGTCCACTATATGCCCTCGCTCAAAGTCCGTCAACTGCACATACGGTTCACGTCCACGCTGTCGCGGCATGCTACCAGTGTTAAAGACTGCGATGGAGCTCCGTATGCCACGGCAAACTGGCTGACACTGACGGCGGCGGTGCACAAATGCTGCGCAGCTAGCGCCATTCGACGGCCAACACCGCGGTTCCTGGTGTGTCCGCTGTGCCGTGCGTGTGATCATTGCTTGTACAGCCCTCTCGCAGTGTCCGGAGTAAGTATGGTGGGTCTGACACACCAGTGTCAATGTGTTCTTTTTTCCATTTCCAGGAGTGTAGAATACATAAAACGAGTAAAGACAAGAGACAAGCAAGACAGTAAACATTTCTTCATTCCTTACAAGTCCTAGCTTTTTTTTCTCTCTAATCCTGTCACAGCTTTATATAGCGTACTTTCTGGGAAAGAATCTATACCTCATCAAAGTTCGTCGATGTTTTGCTACATGAAAAAACGAAATGTCATCGTATAATGCTAAAAAAGCTGTTAACACAAATTGTACCCAAGACTGGTGTGGTTTCTCGAGCTGATTACGTGTATTTTGTCACTGTCTGCTGGGTAAAACCAAATAGGCCTGCCTAATATTGCAGCAGTTGTTACACACACCGAATACACGAGACTGGTTTGACACAAAAGGTCATTTTTATAGCACAACGGAATGTAATTCACGAAGTACCAACATCAAATGCCTATTAGGCCTACTACAAGCAAAAAGTTTTATGTCAGGAGATAGTTTCACATTTTATCCATACTCTCTAGCTTCTGAAGCATGAGATCGAAAAGTAGTAGTACGAAATTTTTATATAAATTTGGAATTGTCATATTCTTCCGTAATTTGTTTGAGTCTCCCGTTTCTTCTCCTTCCTCATTCTAATAAACAATCTTGTCGTCACTAATTCTGTAACTATCCCTGCCAGTGTCAAAACTTATTCTTTGGTTAATTAACCCTGCCACAGTCACCGGTTTAGTTATACCACATTTATTCTCCAGCCAGGCCTTATTACATGTTCGTACAACGCATTTTCCGCGCTACTCCCAGAATAGAACTTTAGCGGCTGCTAGCCAGGGACTGTATAACTGGCCCTTAGCAGTGTAGCATTCTGGCCAAAAAATTTTTGTCAAAATTTCATTTTCTTGTATACACGGAGAAGACAATATGTAATCTTTGTTGCCTATTATTCCTGTTAGTCGTTTATTTCCACTCTGTTAGTCTGAATCTATGGAATTCGCTAGTAATTATAACAATACTGATCATTTGCAAATACAGTCAAACAAATAAACAGCGATTGGCATTCACCCATTCAGCCTTATTCCCCTCAGGTCGTGTAGACCCATCCCCTTTTGTCTGCAGGAAAGTTTATTTCTAGATGTGACGGGGATTCCCCTGGCAGAGACATCACGTACACTATGCACATATTCAAAAATCAACTTATGATTCATTCAGAAATCAACTTAGAATTGTTTTCAAAAATGTTCAAAAAGCAACAGGGATGCGTTCAAAATGATATGAATAATTGATAGACCAATGTGCGCTGGATGCTAGACGCTTTGTGAAACAAGGTCTTTTTCCTCAATAATATGCAAGCAACATGGATGCGTTCAAAATCATATGAATAATCGATAGACCAACGCGCGCTGGATGCTAGACGCTTTGTGAAACGGTCTTTTTCCTCAATAATATGAATCTGTCGCGTCCACCCTGAAACTGCCGCCCTGGGCAGACACCGGTTTGCCCCTACCCCATAGTTCCGAGCCTGTTGCGCATACGTGAATCTGGCAGCTTAGGCACACCAGTGAAATTTTCCCGGATAACATCTGGCTGCTTGCTGCTATTGCTTATACAGCTAACTACACTTCTGTAGCCAGAAGTGGGAGAAGGTACTACTCATTCGAGACTCAACTGCACATGCGCATAAACTAACTCGGAACCGCTCAAACGAATCTAATCTAAACAGTTATGAAGTCACGCTCATAGGAGGTAATTTGTTGTTATGAAACATTGCATAGTCTTCCTAAAGCATTTGACAGATTTTGCTGTTGGCAGACGCTTGTATGAGCACTGTGTTTTGTTGTTGTATATGGTACATTTCCTTTGCAACTCAAGTTTTATTTTCTTTTTTTTTTTTTTTCTCTCGTTCGTTTTTTATTGTTGCAGTATTATTCTGCAGTAGCGACATACAATTTCTTTGTTGGAGTATTGATTCTTACCAGTCAAAGTTACAAAAAATTAACTGAAAATTAAAACAATGGAAAATTCCCGGAATTGTAAAAAATTCCTGGGTTTTGCCTGGTTTTCTCCCGGATGAAAAAATTCCCAGACTTTTCCTGGATCTCCCGGCTGTCCAGGGTTGTATACACCCTGCTATATAATCTGTGCAGAGAGTGAATGGGGACTCATTCTAGCAATCACGTGGGCCACAAATGTGGAAACACAGTGACATATGAAACTTTGAGAAAGCCCAGATTGTTACAGTGCAGAGTCTGGGAACAAGCCTCTCAAGTCACTGAAGCTGGTTGGCGGTTCAGTATCCAAGCAAAGCAGCTGAAGAGTCATGAAACCATGAGAAGCAAACAAGGTGTTGGACATCTATGTCTCATCATGAAACATGGAGGTCAGAGCTTCCCTGCTCTGTAAAATAGGATAGCTGGCAATGTGTGGCAGATCTGATGATAGATTACAGTGCTGGTGTACAAGTGTATCAGAGCACAGTGTACACTGACAAATATGGGGCTCTGACACTGTCAATTACAATTGCGATGGGCACAGGATCATTGAGACTAGGCCTTGGATTAATGGAAACATGTTGTCTGATGAGACAAATTTTATTCCTTGTTGCACAAGGTTGATGGCTGTGTCCAAATATGCCATCACCCAGGCTAATTGCTGCTTGTGACATGCACCATGACACAGCTGTAAGTTAGTGGGAGTAGAACCATGCTACATACGGCATTCACCTGAGCTTCCATGATACCTGTTGGTAGTATCTTAAGGCACCATGACAGTTACAGACCATCTGAACATTGTTGCAGACCGCCTACATGTCTTCATGGTTGAGATCTTCTCTGATGGCGATGGCATCATCCAGAAGGATAACTGCAATGCTGTAAGGTCCGAATTGTACTACAGAGGTTTGAGGAGCACTATAGTAAACTCACACTGACGTCTTGGCCACCAAATTCACCTGATCTGAAGCAGATGGAACACATCTGGATTACTATCAGGCATCAACTCCAAGCCCACAAACCACCAGCCCATAATTCAGGAGAATAGTGTGGCCTGTACATAGATGTCTGGTGCTACATAGCTCCAGAAAACCATCACGGACTTGTCAATTCAATGCCACTCAGTAACTTTGATGTACTGCATTCCAAAGGTCAACCAGTATGCTACTAAGCAAGTGGTCTTAATGTGTAGGCTCATCAGCGTATATGACGAACAGGGTTTTGGCAATTTACTTGATGTATTATCAACTGCAAGAAAGTTTGTGCTTTGAAGGGGGTTCTACATCTACATCTACATCTACATGGATACTCTGCAAATCACATTTAAGTGCCTGGCAGAGGGTTCATTGAACTACCTTCACAATTCTCTATTATTCCAATCTCATATAGCACGTGGAAAGAATGAACACCTATACCTTTCCATAAGAGCTCTGATTTCCCTTATTTTATTGTGGTGATCGTTCCTCCCTATGTAGGTCAGTGTCAACAAAATATTTTCACATTCAGAGGAGAAAGTTGGTGATTGGAATTTTGTGAAAAATGCCTTTCTTTTAATGATGCCCAGCCCAAATCCTGTATCATTTCTGTGGCACCCTCTCCCATATTTCCATATTTCATGATAATACAAAATGTGCTGCCTTTCTTTGAATTTTTCTATGTACTCCATCAGTCCTATCTGGTAAGGATACCACACTGTGCACCAGTAGTCTAAAAGAGAATAGACAAGCGTATCGTAGGCAGTCTCCTTAGTAGGTCTGTTACATTTTCTAAGTGTCCTGCCAACAAAACGCAGTTTTTGGTTTGACTTCCCCACAACATTTTCTATGTGTTCCTTCCAATTAAAGTTGTTCGTAATTGTAATACCTAGGTATCTAATTGAATTTACAGCTTTTAGATTAGACTGATTTATCGTGTAACCAAAGTTTAACGAGTTCCTTTTAGCACGCATGTGGATCACCTGACACTTTTCGTTATTTAGGGTCAATTGCCACTTTTCGCACCATTGAGATATCTGTTCTAAATCATTTTGCAGTTTGTTTTGATCTTCTGATGACTTTCTTAGTCACTTTAGTGTTAATTTTTTAGAAATAGCGTGGAACAACTGTGTATATAGCACTCATTGTGGCATGTATTTGATGTGCTACCCCTTGACTGTTCATATCTATATTCTGAACTACTTCCAAGGAGTGATTTACTAAATAAGTTCATAATCTGAAAATAAGTTCATTATCTGACTTCTGTCTTTTATGATTCAGCTTGTGGTGGTTCCACCTGCTTTTAATTCTTCATTGATTGTTTGTTGTCCTCGGTGTCTATGTACTGCATTGCTACACTGGCTGAAAAATGGGTTGTGGATTCCGACGCACACTACTGTAAATCATGTAGCTGACAGGTGCACAGCTGCGTTTCACAGTACTTTAATTTTCGCTTTGCACAACCCCCAATATTACACAGTTATATGGCAAGTGCAGTATTAATTAACCTTCGATAAGCCTCATTAATAGTTAGTTGGTGAAACTCCACATACTGCTACAATAGTTTACTGTTGAACATCTACGAGCAGTAAAAACATAACCACAAAGTTCCCAATTCTTTAAAAATAAACAGGTACATATGGAGCAGTCACTGTCACTGGTTTTTACACAAGTCTTAGTTGTTTAACGCTTATTTCACAGTTAAATTGAAGCACTGTTGTTGTTCTAACCAGAACAGGTTACTTGTCTGAAACTCGGCTGTGGACTGGCTGTCTCATAACCAAAAATCAGGCCCTTATATGTCATCACAATAATAAGTACTGAAACCACACATTGTTTAAAGTTAAATTTACAGAAATTAAAACTAAAACTTAACTCACTCAATTAACTGAATACATCGAAAATTGTGTCTTTTTAACAGTTTCTTCTACTACGAGGTTTATGCTGAATTATTTGTTTAAATCATGAAATTAACAAATATAAGTACACAAACAATACTTTGGACAAAACTGTTAATTACTTTGGAATTAATGAAGGGCTGATTTTGCTAAAATGTTTTTGAATAGAGCTAAATAGATACTTCAAGATTACTAGTACTTTGTCTTCCAAACATTTACAATTATTACAGAATTTATACTTGTTTATATGTCAACAACAGAATTAAAGTTGAGAAACAATCACTGATTTCACCCTATAACAAATGATACTAACTAGGAATAATCAAAATAAATTAGAAAATCAATTACATACATAAAACCAAGTACAAAATTAGATCCGGTGTTCTATCCTTTAAAACAGAGGGCCAATCTTTCTTCATTATGAAAATGCAGATTATACTCGCGTATGATAAAGGTAATTAGCTAAATGTGAAAAAATGAATTTAAAGGAGGCAGATGGCAAAACAAGAGGGGAATTAAAAATATCCTAGCTTGCTTCATCACAAGCTGTTTTATTTAATATCAAATTCCTAACATTTCTCAATTAATTTTGCAGTTTCCTTTTTCAGATAACACAGTATTTCTTGTAATATGAAATCACTCCTACTTCACTGTCTGTTCCAACCATTTCATATAATTTTATGAAAAGGATAGATTACTGCTCACCATATAGAGAAGATGATAAGTCACACACAGGCACAACAAAATGACTGCTTTATATTTGAGGTTTTGGCTGAAAGGCCTTCTTCTAAAGTATAAAATACACACTCATCCAAACAAGCACCACTCATGCACACATGACCACTGTCTCTGACCGCTGAGGCCTGACTGCAACGTAACTGTGCCTAATGGGAGCAGTAATTTGGTATGGTGGTGGGGATAAGGAGAAGGCATGGGGAACAGGAGGGAGGTACCAGGTTGGGGAGGGGGAGGTGTAGTGGAGCTTGGGGGTGGGGGGAGGAGAAAGGTGGAAGCAGAGAAGAAAAGGACTAGTGGATGTGCTGGCAGAATGGGAGCAAGGAAGGGGACAAGTAAGTGGAGGACAGAGACTTGCAAGGCTGAGGGCACAGAGGTTATGAGAGTGTAGGATATATTGCAAGGAGAATACCCACCTGCACAATTGATAAAAGCTGGTGTTGGTAGGAAGGATCCGGGTAGTGCAAGTTGTGAACCACACTGTGTTGGGCCTTCACTGAGGCCTTCATAGACAGAAATTCCACTCCCAACTTTGTACAGAAACAGATTTCCTGTGCCTTGTCTCTCCAGTCACTTATCACCTCCCACACAGCCACCATTTGCCTACAAAGGAGCACCTCACTCATGATTCAGTGGGACTGGAGCACAAAATCACATTCTCTACCAGGGTTTTAACTACCTCTCATCCTGTGCTGAAATGGGTATCTTACCCACTACTTTCTCACCCATCCCACTGTGATATACTGCTGCCCATCCCTACTCCAAATCCATTGCCTCACATCTCATATCCCTGCAATAGACATAGATCTGAGATCTGTCCCATACACCCTCCCACCACTACCTACTCTAGTCTGGTCACAGGCATCTCCTATCATAGGCAAGGCTACCTGCGATATCACTTATGTGACCTACAAGCTAAGCAGCAATAACTGTGCTGCTTTCTTCGTGGGCATGACGACTAATAAACAGCCCATCCACATCAATGGCCACCAACAAACTGACCAAGAGACAATTGGATCACTGGGTTGCTGAACACACTGCCCAACACAATATGCTTCACTTCAATGACTGCTTCACAGCCTGCGCCACCTGGATCCTTTCTAACAACACCTGCCTTTCTGAACTGCAGAGATGGGAGTGCTCCCTGGAATATATCATATGTCCTCATAACCCCCTGGCCTCCACCTCCACTAGTCCCTGTCCTCCACTTATCAGTGCCCTTGCTTGCTCCCACCACAGCACAACACAGTCTTCTGTTTCACCAGTATACCCACTAGACCTTTTCCCCTTCTCTACTTCTCACCTTTGCCACTCCCCTCCTGCCCCCTCCAACCTCCAACCTGCACCTAGCAGCTCTGCCCTGCCCTCACCAGGTCCATGCACAGTCCCACAAGCAGCACTACACCTTCCCCCATCCCACCCTGCTATTCCCCTCTTCTCGCCATGCCTCTTCCTTAATCACATCATCCACACTGGATTGCTGAACCCATCAAGCACAGTTATGACCCAGCCTGGCCACAGCTGCCAGAGGTGAATGTGTGCATGTTTTTTCTACTTCACAGGAATTCCTTCTGGCCAAAAGCTAAAATGTATAGCAGTCTTCTCATTGTGCCTGTCTGCGACTCCACATCTCTATATGGTGAGTAGCAATCTATCCTTTTCATAATATTGTAATTATTCCATCCAGGCCTTTCCATTGTTCAATTAAATTATGAATTGGCTTTTGTCATATTATGCACATTTCCTGTCAATTTGCTGCAAGGCTGCCTTGAAGCTTTCATGTTTTCTCTTCATCAATTATTATGACTGTTTTCCACAATATCACTTCAATGTAATTATTAAGAGTGATTAGATGCAGTTCACGTCACAGAAAGCAGTTGGTGTCACAATATATAATACATCTTGTAGAGCAATTTCCCCTGCTGCTCTTATTAAATTGTAGGGTGATGCAATCCTACTTCCAGTCATTAGGTTTACACTGTCTTTCCAAATTCTGCTTGAGTATCAATACAGCATTTTTTGGCAGATACTTCTGAGTCCTACCACTCTGTCTACACAGAAATGATCTAATGCAGCAGTCTCACAGTTTTTCTGTTTAAAAACTGCTGTTTCCACTTCCAACTGGTTCGAATTATCTGGAGCTATGTGAACAGAATTATGTGATACATTGACAACATGAATGGATGGTAAACTATGAAAGTACATTTCAAGCTCCTGTAATATTAGGTTTTTATCTGCTGTCACATCACAACAATGAGAAGCTGGAGCGTTTAGTAACTGAGTGTGATGTGATCTTTGGCATTTTACAATACAGATCCAAAATAATAAGCTTCTGAATACATCATGACAAAATCCACAATGATGATGCTTACTGATGACAGCTAAGAGCAATTTTTATGACAAACATAAAGTAGAGAGTCAGTCAGTATTTGCATTATGTACTGGTGCAAATACATACTAGTATTATAAGTGTGAAAGTAACACTGTTTGCTATGTTTTCATGACTAAACCACTGAACTGATTTTGATGAAATTTGATATGGAGATAGGTTAAACACTGTGGAAGAACATGGGCTACTAGGAGGGGGGGGGGGGGGGGGGGAATTTGGCCCTTAGCCCCTGAGAATGTGAAGTAGGGAATGGAACATCTTTTTCTACATCAGTGAACATAAACCATATTAAAAAAATTAATGACTTTGTTGTATAGTGTACAGGTATGAAGCATACTTAGTTCAACAGCACGACACATAGGTGCAGAGTCCTGCCCATTCCCCTCTGCACCCACCACTTGGCAGCAATGCTGCATGTGCCACTTCAGTGTGCACAGGGCATTTAGGGCAGGGAGCACTGGGAAGAGGAGGGATGGTGTTACATCAGCAGTTATGCTTACCTGAACAAGTAGACATGTGAGAGCAGCTGATATTATTTATTTTCTTCCTTCATCAGTTTAATGCTATTTACTAATTTTAGAAAGTCTGCATTTTATTTTAGTGCCTAACTTAATTCCTTGAAACAGGCATCCATTCTGTAGTGGATAATAATACATATTTTGTGATTTTCAAATTTCATATTTTATTTAATTTAATTTATGGTCACAAATTAAACAACTGTGTAGCAAATGATTGTATTTTTTTTCTTTTGCAGTCATTTTTGCTATGATTATTTTCAATGATTTTTTAAGCCAGCAAAGTTGTATTTCTTATAATTTTGCAAAACTCCTGTTACATTGAGTAGCTGTTCAGATTTAGCCATTTCTATAGCAACCTTTTCTTTTTTTTTTCAATATCAAAGAGATTTTCAAACTTTTTAATTTCTAAAAAAACCATTCCATCTTTTCATTTTTAAGTCTGGTAGTTGCATTATATTTTTGAGAACTATTCATATTTTTAAATATGTTATACATTACTGAGATGCAGATGGCACTAACACAGAGGTCAGCAAGTCTGAGCGTTTATCAATTGCTCAATGAGGATGAGAATCCAGTTGTAAGTCACCATCATTCATCATAACAAAACTACTAATATGTGAGCACAGCAGTGCATACAGCTAGTGTTAAATAAACTAAATGTTATGAGCCATAAGTGTCCATTAAATGGCTCTTCTTTCATACAGTATTTCTTTTATTAGCCTTTATAGTAACCCAAAAGCAGAAAGGAATGACACAAAGCAGTGTTTTTGTATGGTTAAAGTACAAGAAATCACTGAAATGTGTAATTTATAATACAATAACAGAAATTCATTCTGTACTCATTTTTGTCTATTACTATGATGCAACAGGCACAAGACACCAGCCTTCAACCAAGATATTAATGTATCAAAAGCAAAAGACACATGAATAACATGGTTTAAGGCAAGTGAACTACAGATAAATTGGGGAGAGGACTGAAGATTTGGTACAGTTTAAATGCCCACAAACAGAACAATAAGTTAGTAAAACTTCTGGAGGTCTACAAGTACTTCATGCTCTATATATTTACAAATTACCTTAACTCCTGGAGGTTCTGGTGATGAAAGGGAAGGCTGAAGAGTAGATGAACTTGATTGGGATGCCCATGTTCGTCCTAGCTTCATTTGACCTTCTGGTTGTGTCTCATGGCTCAAGTCTTGTGAGAAAAGGTCCCGTCTTGCTCCTAGTTCAGTTAGAGAATCAGAATCAGAATGTTTATTGTCCCATAACATAAAGAGTTAAATCACAAGATATAATGTACAGGGAACTTGTCAATATTGCAATTACAATTTATGTGTATTACAGAAACAATAGTTTATAATTTACAGAGACTGTGTGTAGCCTAACAACTGTATTACTGTAAAAAGAGAATAATTATTACAGTCATTTATTAGAAATAAAACTTCTAAGCTTAATCAACAAAACATTTCAGCCACTTTCTTTCTTGCTCAGATTGTCACATTATCATTAAGAAATTCTTCTCAGGAATAATAACATTTCTGTACTAACAACTGTTGTAGTTTTTGCTTTAGTTGCCCCATCTCCATTCTCATGATTTGTTTCTTTTTTAGGATGTTGTGAATTTTCATGCCCATGTATTCTGGGGTTTGTGTAAACAGCTTTAATCTATGGTTGGGAAGCATGAAATTCTCCCTGTTCCTAGTACTGTATTGATGTTTAACGCTATTGTCTTTATTGTCTATGAATAACTTTGGGTCACTGTATACAAAGATAATCAGTTCATAAATGTACAAATGTGGAGCACTTAATATTTTTAAATTTCTTAACAGTGGGTAACAAGATACTTTTGGTTTTGCATTAGACATATTTATAACAACTAATTTTTGTAATTTTACAATTCTAGTCATTTTGCCTGTGTCTCCCCCAAAAATAATGCCACACCTTGTAACTGATTCAAAATAGCTGTGGTAAACTATTTTTCTTGTCTCCATGTTAGTTGAATATGACAGAATCTTCATTGCAAATATCAGGCTGTTTAATTTACTTGCTAGATAATTCATGTGTGAAGACCAGGATAGATTTTAGTCCACATGCATGCCTAAAAATTTAACACAGTCCACTTCTTTCAGTTCTTGGTTTCTATAACTAATGTGGAATTCTTTTACCTTAGAGTTTTAGTTTTAAACTGCAGCAAATGTGTTTTCCAAATATTCAGTTTTAGCCCATTTAATTGGAACCAGTTTTCCAAACTGTCTAATAGTTTAGTAACAGTTGAAGGAATTTGTTTGGGGTCATTGCTTTCAACAAGGGCAGAAGTACCATCAGTGAATAAAACTGAGTGTGAATTTACGTTCAGGAGTAGATCATTTATATAGAGTAAAAACACAATCGGATCCAGAATTGAGCCTTGTGAACTAATCATCCATTCAGAGAAGGAATTTCCCTTACTTGATGATATAACTACACTTTGTTATCTGTTCATGAGGTATGACCTAAACTACTCTAAAACACAACCCCAAATTCCATATGTTTCCATTTTATACAGAGCAATTGATGGTTTACACAATCAAATGCTTTTGTGAGGTCACAGAACAATCTTACAACTTTTCTTCACTTGTTTAGGGTGGAACTGATTTCGTTCACAAACTCATTGTACTCTTGCCTTTTTGAAAGCCATATTGATTATCTGAAATTATGTTTGATTTCACTATAATTTTTTTAATTTGTATTACCAACACTTTTTCAAATATTTTTGAAAAAATCAGGAGATTCCCACACAGCAGAATTTTTGTTTTTTAGCTGTAATATAGTTTTCTTTACATTTTTAACTGACATTTTCTCATATTTGTTAAAGTATTCTTCTGCCTTGTGCCTTAATCGTACTTTTTCTGCTTAAACATGTACATTTACATCTGATTTAGATACATTTATAAAAAAAAGTGTTGACTGACTCTGACATCTGAGCCTGATTTGTTACAATTTTACTCAACACCTTAATTTTGGAAATATCTTTGCTGTCAGCTCCAATCCCCAGTTCTGATTTTACGGTGTTGTTATAGTTACAGAATTATTCATGACAGAATGCGATATAAATTGATAGTGCATTTTACACATAGTCACCTGTCATCTGTATGTTCTTATCGTTCATAGGCATCTGTTGCTGCAAACGATTATGTGAATGCCTTTCCAGTTCTTCTGAACTTGTCACTAGAGGCTGCTTTACAGAAAGGAAGAGATCTGCCCTGGATAATCCAGCTGAAATCACACAACAAATAAATATGACAGCTCACATACTGCTATGTGTAATTATAAAAACAAAAACAAAAGAACAGAAGACAGTTAATGTTGACATAACATTCAAATAAACTACTGTTTTGACAGCTAGTTCTAATTTGTACTCTAAACTTAGGTTTCTATCAACATCTTTAAAAACTGATACACAGCATAGTCTCCTCTCCTACAAGATAGTGATAAAATATTAATTAGAAACCAATTAGTACATAATCAAACAATGGATAGCCCAGGATGGAACAACAACAATATGCAAAGGTAAGATTGCTATTCACCACTTAGAGAAGTTGTTGAGTCACAGAGAGGCACAAAGAAAATGAATGGTAGAAATACTTCAGCTTTTGGACAAAGGCCTCTTCCAAAAGTAGAAAATTCATACACTTTCACATAACAGCTCACACATACTAGTTGATTATAATTAAACTGACAGTGTTCTGAGCATTTCAGTATGGCCTGTATACACTGCAGGATGCTGAAACATCATAGGTATGTTCATTAACTGGTGCACTCGTAGGGTACACTAGGGGGGGGGGGGGGGGGGGAATAGTTCCATTTTTTGCCACAATTTGAAAATATGGCACTGTAAGCAATCAGAACATAGTGACATAGTGTGGGTGCAGGTATAGGGGAGGAATAATCGAACACATGTAAATAAAGGTTCTGGCATATTTACAAGTTACAAGATGTGTTCAATATGATTTCCCAAATCAGCAAATGCTGCATCTGTAATATGGTATAGTCGACAGCTGTTCGCAGCATACTCAGTGTAATCAGAGTGATACGCCCCTAATCTAATCATATCTTGAAATTGCCTAGAGATAATGTGGTCATTACCAAAGTTTTCTCCAAGCAAATCTTTCACCTGGCAAGTGACGTGTGGTGCCGCCCCATCTTGCATGAAAATAGTGGTGTGGACACAGTTGCGTTCTAGCAAAGCTGGAATAATGTGTTGCACAAGGAGATTCTCATACCATGCAGATGTCTCTGTACACCTATCAGGCCAATGGGGTGTAATATCCTCAAAAAATGGAGTGAGAATGACGGAGCTTGTGAAACCACATTACACAGTCATTTAAGCTGAGTACTATGGATGTTTCTGTACAACATGTGGCTGAGTAGACCCCCTGTGCAGTCAATGCACCATGCAGAGTAAAATGGGCCTCGTCCGTCCATGAAATATTCCCTGGCTATGTGTCATCCATTTCCAGGTGTGCCGAAAAATGAAGGGTAAAGTCACAGCATTGTACCCTACCTTGCGGATTCATTTTGTCCTCATTCTGAATCTTGTAGGGATATCAATGTAAAATACATTGCAAAATCTTTTGAACTGTTGACCAGGGGAGAGACAATTCTTGTGACAAAGCTCAAGCACTGGCTGCAGAATTTGAGGCACATGCTGCACAATCGACTTTAGCAAAAGCGACTTCAACAACAACTGCAATGGCAATGGGCTGCCCCTCTCTCTCTCTCTCTCTCTCTCTCTCTCTCTCTCTCTCTCTGTTGCACCACCTAATTCAACTGTTTCTTCATGTTTCTTCATATCTACTGATCAAATTCTTTAGATAATTTTTTTAGATCTTTGCACTGCTTCTGTTGGTAATATTCATGCACTGCAGTGCTACTATTGCTGCTGTTCTGCTAAAACAACTTTACCAGCAGTGCAGAGTCTTCCTTCTCAATAACCATTGCATTTTGTATGGAAAACTTCAAACTTTTTAATCCCTTACACCAACAGTCATTTCATAAAAGAAATCAACATCTGTTGCCAAGCAACAAAGAGCATACTGACATAAAAAAAGGAAATATTTCACATTCCGATTGCTTACAGGGCTATATTTTTACTTGGTGGCAGAAGTGACACTATTATTTGTACGTGGTCACTGTCTCTGGGTCCATAGTATCTGAAGACAGTGGCCACATGTGTGTGTGAGCTATTGCTGCTGTATGAATGTGTGTGAGTTTTCTGCTTCTGGAGATGGGCTGTGTCTCATAGCATAAATATTTCTAGCATTCTCTTCATTGTGTCTGTTTGCAGCTCGATGCCTCCTCTATGTGTTGAGTAGCAGCTATCCTTTCCATATTGTTGTTATTCCACCCTGGAGACTGTCCAGGCAAACAGACTAGGTTCCCAGATATTTGACTGGTTTGTAGATGTCTTAAGTAATAGAACCCAGTACACTGTTCTCGATGGCAAGTGTTCATTACAGACAAGGTCATCATCAGGATTGCCCCACAGAATACATAAGTGAGCTGACAGACAGGATGAGCAGCAATCAGCAGCTGTGGTGTATGGGGCAGTGTGTCATTGAGTGACTGAAGGAGGATACAAGATGACATAGACAGAATTTGTAGTTGATGTGATGAATGGTAGCTTGCTCTGAATATATAAAAATGTAAGTTAATGCAGATGAGAAGAAAACAACAATCCTATAATGTTCAAATATACCCTTAGTAATGTCTTACTTGACACAATCATATCTATTAAATATATAGACATAACACTGCAAAGCAATGTGAAATGAAGTGAGCACATGAGGACAGTAGTAGGAGAGGCACGTGGTCAACTTCAGTTTATTGGGAGAATTTTAAGAAAGTGTAGCTCATCTATAAAGGAGACTGCATACAGAACACTAAAGTGACCTATCCTTGAGTACTGCTCCAGTGTCTGGGATACCCACCATGTTGGATTAGAGGAAGACTTCAAAGGCATATTGCTACATTTGTAATCTGTAGGTTTGATCGACACACAAGTGTTACAGTTCTGCTTCATGAACTCAAATAGGAGTTCTGGAGGAAATGTGACTTTTTTTTTGGAAAACACTAATGAGAGAATTTAGAGAACCATCATTTGAAGCTGACAGTAGAATAATTCTACTGCTGCCAATTTACATTTCCAGTAAGGACCATGAAGATAAAATAAGGAAATTAGGGCTTATATGAAACTAGAATAGACGGTTGTTTTTCCCCTGCTCCATTTGCAAATGAGATAAGAAAGGAAATGCCTAGTAGCGAAACAAGGTACACTTTGCCATGCACCACACAGTAAATATGTTGGTGAAGATCTTCCACTGTTTCATTTTACCTAGCTGCTTCCCTTCCATACCAAAAGCCAGTGCTATTCCTCTTTGTCACTATTCTCTATTGCATTGCATTACTCATGTCTGTCCTTTCTTTCTCTACTTTCCAATTTTTTATTCTCACCTCCAAAACTGCATACACTCTGAATTCTTAGTCACTCTGTATCAACAGTCTCATCTGCACCCAACAGACAGCTATGTAACCACACAGATTGTGGTTGCACTATTTTGTGTCCCACATTCTTCTCTCTACTATAATTATTCCTGGATGTCCGAACTGATCGCGTTACCCCCTAGTGTATTTTTGTGTTTTTTCCTGTGTCCTCCTGTGCTACACATACTTCACTGCACCTTCTGCCTAATAATTCCCCCCAGCCTAACTCAAGCATGCACATTAATGCAGTAACTAAAATTTGACAATGATGCAATATTTATTAACAATATAAACTTGTAGAAGTGATTCATTGTACTGCAACCAGAATGTAAACATAATAGTTAGAGTTTTCAGTGTCACACAGAGATTTAGATTAGTTGCTCAGTCCAAGTATCGATATGGAGGAATGGTCAGAGATGCTTGGGCTTCACACCATGGCTGCAACTCAGCAGAGGGCACTGCTCCTAAGAGCTTGTCACTTGGGCCCATCCACTGACGCAAGAGTGTCTGTAAATAATGTGGCCCCATACTTGTCTGGTAATTATTGCTATTCTCTGAACCCTTTAAAATGTGTCATTGATAACAGAGTGACTGATTTTGCCAGTGTTTATGTTTTCCAATACAGATCACTCCCTGGACTATTTGTGCAAGCCTACGATGATTTTCGCTACCCCCTGGCTAGAAATTCTCTTTGTGAACTTCACTGTCATTGACCACAGGAATTGCTTGTTTGTTCCCTCAGTCTCTGCATCACTACCATTGTGAATGATCATAAACTGTGGTCTACCTATGCTAATTAAGGTAGACAATAATAATTACAGAGTGCAGCAGTAGCAGCATTGAGAGCATCATAAGATTCAAATAGGACTAACCACTGAGTAAAAATCTCTCTGTTGTAAATATTATACATGTATGACAGCTCTGACACATATTTTTAGTTTACGATAAACATAAACAACATTTGTAACTCCAAATAAATTTTTGTGGACAATGAATATGCTACCAGAATTTTGCCTTTGTACCTATCAGAAATTTAACAAACAAACAGTGAATTGTGATATGTTAAGAAAAGGTGAAAACATTACAAAACATGCTCGCAAAACACTGGCAGAAAAGAAATTTGACCATTTTGACATAGCAAAATAATAAACGACAACACAACAAAAATACTTACCAATACAACTATATTTTCCATTGTCTCTGAAATTTAAGTTCTGAATCCTCAATGCTCCTTTCTTTGTTATTTTAAATTTCTTTGAGTTTACTATCTGTGTATTATTTTTTTCCCATTGGATCTTCGTTCTGGAATAGGTGAGAATTTGTATTACATCTGCGTCGGCAGAAAGGTCAAAGATAATGATCCAATATCTCTTAATACAGGTGTCCCAAAGCAACATATACATTATTTCAAACTGTATCTTTCTGTAATTAAAGCAGATAGGAATAATTTTAAGCCAGTAAAAAAGTGAGCAATGCTTCATTTGGTCCAGTATTAGAAATAAATATGGAGGTCTCATTTGAGATACTGAAGTTGGTGCTAAAATGTCATTGGAAAACAGGGAATGTGAGTGAGGTTCAACAACATTGGGGAGTTGAATTTGGAACACCACCATCTGTATGGTTAACAGTTACAGGAGCCTGAGACAATTTTGAAATCAGTGGAATAGTACATGATCTGAAGAAGGGTGGTAGCAGAAAAAAGGTATGTTAAAGGGATAAGTAAAGAGCTGATGCAGTGATTCACACATACACACAATCCACGAAAAAAATTGTGGTGCAGTGCTCTCAGTAAAACCAATGTTCACAGAATTATGTGCACTCAGAGATGGAAGCCTTACATTATGATTCTTCTCCATGCTATGAATGTGAATGATCCCAATAGGTGAATTGAATTTTGTGAGTGGTTTTTCAGTGTGTGTGGTTGGATGAAACCACCTTTAACTTTAATGTGACAATTAATCACCATAATTGTGTGTGCTATGCTGATGATAATCCATGTGTAACTGATATGGTTACAGTCTGGTGTGATCTCTCATCTAGTGGATTAATCATGTCATACTTCTTTGAAGAGGTGACTGTTACCTAGAAATTTTCCACATCATAACACCAGGTCTTAATGACATTTTGGCAATGGAGATTATTACTTTCAACAGGATGGTACACCACCTCACTTTCCACTAGTTGTCGGGTAATTTCTCAACTGCAAAATCCCTTTGAGATGGAGAGGGTGAAGAGGAAGTGCTGTGGTGTATCCAGTTCAATCCCCAGATTTAGCCTTTTCAGACTTCTGTCTTTGGAGTACTGTCAAGAATGCATTGTATGCTGCAAACCACAAACACTGGATGATCTAAGTGAGCAATCCGAGCAAGCCTGCAATGCTATTGCATTAGAATCAATAAAACTGGCATGCCACTCTGTTCTAAGTCATCAACAATGTACTGTGGTGGAAGGTGGTCTTTTGAGCCTATACCACCTTAATGTATCTGACAAAGTATTTTTCCTGTCTATCTGCTTTAATTAAAGAGATATTAAAAAAGTGGATACATCACTTTTGGGACACCCTGCAGAGTTACAGTGCTTGTTTCTTTTGACAAATCACAACTTGAAAAAATAAAGGTAACAATAAATTGAAGTCTTATGATTATTTCTATTGTTGGGCTAGAGATATTAGTCAAAGTAATAACACCATCATGTTCTAAACACTTCATTAAGAACTAATGTTCCAACTTAAATGTAATGCACTGTCACTGTGTTTTACTTTCTCTCCATGGATATAGCATTTTTGCAACAATTCTATGCCACTAGTACATCAATGATCACAGAAATAATGTCCCATAAATACAGGTCTTACACATTACTCTTGATGTTGATGTCCACCTAGTTGGAGCATCTGTGACAACAATGGTAAATTAATTAGAAGTACTCTGAGCTACTGTATATATAACACATGCCAATGGGAAAAAGCAGAAGTTTCAGTGGCAAGAACCACAAATTTGGCCTAACAACCAAATGAAGATGCCCCTGACCTCAGAGAGTGTTTAAGTAACACAAACAACAGGGAAACATTCCCCCCACTGTGTCTGCTTTAACTATGAAGTATAATGAAGTTCTGTAATGGCTTGAATGAACATATAATGATAGTATCCTATGGTTTCGTGGACCTTAACAGTTGCCCTTCCTTCCCTGATGACTACCAAGGCAGAAATGGCAACTGTTAAGGTCCATGAAACCATATTACATCATCATTTTCATTCAATGGCAGCAACATTGTTCCCTGTAAAGAACTTAATCTTCCAATACAATAATTTCTTTACCTATATGTCTAGAAATATATGTCTAGATTGACGGACATGATGATGCCCATCCTCACAAGCACCAGATATGATCATATTGAAATACAGAAATTGGGAGAATTTTTTGTGCGGAATGTTATGTAATAACATTGTTTGTCTTTCATGGTTTACATCTCTCATTCATTAATTCGTTGACATGTAATTTTCTATATCCCATCTTAGGTGAGCACTGAAGGGTGTAGAACAAGCTCAGTCATACGCATCACCAGCTACCATAGGCTACTTTGGTACCATACATCCACAACACTCATACCAGGGTGCTTTTTGCACCATATCATACTTATCATTTATGCAACTTTTATATATGATGCTATCCCTGCGAGGGGTGATGCTACACTATTTTAGATTACCTAGTGGAATTCTATGATCTACACAGTCGAAGAGTTTGGCGAGATAAAAAAATACCAAGAGGATAACTTTTCTTGAGTAGTTCTAATGTAACTGGGTTTGTAGGATCATATATTGCTTTCTCTGGAAATAAGCCATTACTAAAGTCAAACAAAATTGTTCTTACATGGTTATTCTCAGAAATGTGATTCCAGTATTTTGCTGTAAGCTGCAATCTCAAAAAACTTTGAGAACATGGATTGTTTATAATTTGAAGTCACTTGCTTATCTTTGCTTTTATAAATGGTGTTATGCTTACTTCAGTCTTTCAGGAAATGCATCCTGACTCACAGACTGATTACTATGATAACTCAAAGGTCAGTACAAACTTTTCATAGTTTGACAGACATACCATCATAAGCAGAAGAATTACTACATTCCAGTGACCTAATGATTTTTATGATGTGTTTAACAGTTGATTTAGCAAAACTATTGTCTGGTGGCAAAGTACGCAATGCCTGTCAAAGGATTTTTAATGAATCTGCTTTTATGGTTACCTGACATGATCATTCAATACTGGAGATGATCTATAAATTTGTACTGCTGTCGTCAGTTACTCTATCGCAGCCAACATGGCTTTATATCATGAAGAGGCAAGATGTGGTGTGTATCTATTTCATTCAAGCCATTCGTATTCCACGTAGTACAAAGATTATGGTAACACACCTCGCATTTCATTGTAATGCCTCTTATTGCCTTATGCATATTGTATGGTCCTAATGTGACAAAGTGGTTTAAGCACTGTATGATGTAGCTACCACAGGCTGGTTTTATGCGTCTGAAGATTAATATTCCTATTGCTGAAACTAGTAATCAAAAAATTTTGTTAACATAGTGATCCTGGCAAATAAATTGGTTTTCACAAGAAGACTACTGTATGACGCTGCTTTTGATGGTTTATTTTTTTATCCTTATGTTCAATGGATGATTTAGGTCAGTTAAAGACTCAGCAGTCAGAAAAATTATACCTTCACAAAAAAATCATAAAAATGTTAACTATATCTTTAAATAAATGAAAAACATTATATAGTATTAATGTTTTAACTCCATTAAGATTTAGATATGACACATGTATAATTTTTTCCCAGAACCTCCCTTTATTACAGATCATATGTTTGCATATTAATTTCAGTCTCAGCCTGGCACCTTGAGTGACAACTTCCGCCATGTTTATATCATTCCATAGTGTGTCCAGCGGTTCCTTAATTAATGATAGCATATTAATAAACAGAATGTTTTGAAGTGAACATAAATGCAGAAGTTCTAAAATCCATAAAATATACTTTTTATGAAATGTGAGTTCTTAATTTATACATATAATTTTCCTGAAGTACTGTTGGAAGATGATTTAATCATGGTCATCATATCTCAGGTTGAAACTTCCTGACAGATTAAAACTGTGTGCCGGACTGAGACTCGAACTCAGGACCTTTCTTCCAGGAGTGCTAGTTCTGCAAGGTTCCCAGAAGAGCTTCTGTGAAGTTTGGAAGGTAAGAGACGAGGTACTGGCAGAATTGAAGCTGTGAGGACGGGTTGTGAGTCGTGCTTGGGTAGCTCAGTTGGTAGAGCACTTGCCCGTGAAAGGCGAAGTTCCCGAGTTCGAGTCTCGGTCCGGCACACAGTTTTAATGTGTCAGGAAGTTTCACATCAGCGCACACTCTGCTGCAGAGTGAAAATCTCATTCTGCATATCTCAGGTTGCTGCTCTGCTTAGCTCCAAGACAGCTGTGGTGAAAGCTACAGCACCTCCGATGCCTCTAGAGCAGTGGTGTTGCGGCATCTTCTGATACCCCTGACATGGGTAGTCTACACTCACCTGATGTTGAATGGCAAACAACTGTGTTGTTGCAAATATATAAGCAGAAGGTAAAAGTGCGTGCAAGCCACATGGTTTCTCCTTCATCTATTGACACAGAAAGGTCTCAACAACTGAAGGGCGTAGGTTTCTTGGAAACTGAGAGCATCTACATTAGGAGAGTGATGGAACCTCTTAGGGAAATAACAGCCAAGTTGAGGAGGACAGGCAGAGGCCACTCAGTATGTTTTCTGGGAGATCTGGGATGTGAAGATGCTTCTGCCAGCAGCTACTGAGTTTATTGGATGCGGCCGGCGGCAAATTATGGTGCATCTCACTATGAATGAAGCTTGGCACCTGGGTTCAGAGGACACCCTCAGTTCCTACAAGTGGCTGGCTGAACTGGAGGAGAGAGCTAATCACAAATGTGGGATGAATAGTGAGCTAGCGGTTACCAACATTGTATCTGAAAATGATTGTGCTTCTCTGATAAGGAATCAGGTGAAGAGCTTAAACTAGGGGGACAGATAATTCTGTGACTATTTCACATGCAGATTTCTCAACCTCTGTGATCATGTGTGGAATTGTAGGACCACACCCTCATACCTGGGCAGACAGGCATGCAGGTTTGTAAGAGATAAGAGTTGTTGTTGTTGTTGTTGTTGTTGTGGTCTTCAGTCCAGAGACCAATTTGATGCAGCTCTCCATGCTACTCCATCCTGTGCAAGGTTCTTCATCTTCCAGTACCTACTGCAACCTACATCCTTCTGAATTTGTTTAGTGTATTCATCTCTTGGTCTCCCTCTACGATTTTTACCCTTCATGCTGCCCTCCAATAATACATTGGTGATCCCCTGATGCCTCAGAATATGTCCTACTGAATGATTCCTTCTTCTATTCAAGTTGTGCCACAAATTTCTCTTGTCCCCAATTCTATTCAATACCTCCTCATTAGTTATGTGATCTACCCATCTAATCTTCAGCATTCTTCTGTAGCACCACATTTTGAAAGCTTCTACTCTCTTCTTGTCTAAACTATTTATGTCCATGTTTCACTTCCACACATGGCTACACTCCATACAAATACTTTCAGAAATGACTTCCTGACACTTACATCTATACTCGATGTTAACAAATATCTCTTCTTCAGAAACACTTTCCTTGCCATTGCCAGTCTACATTTTATATCCTCTCTTCTTCAACCATCATCAATTATTTTGCTCCCCAAATAGAAAAACTCATTTACTACTTTAAGCGTCTCATTTCCTACTCTAATTCCCTCTGCGTTACCCAATTTAATTCAACTACACCATTATCCTCACTTTGCTTTTGTTGATGTTCATCTTATATCCTCCTTTCAACACACTGTCCATTCTGTTCTGTTGCTCTTCTTGGTCATTTGCTGTCTCTGACAGAATTACAATGTCGTCGGCGTAGCTCAAAGTTTTTATATCTTCTCCATGGACTTTAATTTCTACTCTGAATTTTTCTTTTGTTTCCTTCACTGCTTGCTCAAAATACAGAATGAATATCATAGGGGATAGGCTACAACCCTGTCGCACTCCCTTCCCAACCACTGCTTCCCTTTCATGCCCCTCAACTCTTATAACTGCCATCTGATTTCTGTATAAATTGTAAATAGCCTTTCACTCCCTGTATTTGACCCATTCCACCTTCAGAATCTGAAAGAGAGTATTCCAGTCAACATTGTCAAAAGCTTTCTCTAAGTCTACAAATGCTAGAAATGTAGGTTTGCATTTCCTTAATCTATTTTCTAAGATAAGTCGTACAGTCAGTATTGTCTCATATATTCTATGGAATTCAAACTGATCTTACCGGAGGCCAGCTTCTACCACTTTTCCATTCGTCCGTAAAGACTTTGTGTTAGCATTTTGCAGCCGTGGCTTATTAAACTGATAGTTCGGTAATTTTCTCATCTGACAACACCTGCTTTCTTTGGGATTGGAATTATTATATTCTTCTTGAAGTCTGAGGGTATTTCACCTGTCTCATACATCTTGCTCACCAGATGATAGAGTTATGTCAGGACTGGATCTCCCAAGGCTGTCAGTAGTTCTAATGGAATGTTGTCTACTCCCGGAGCGTTGTTGCGACTCAGGTCTTTCAGTGCTCTGTCAAACTCTTCACGCAGTATCATATCTCCCATTTCATCTTCATCTACATCCTCTTCCATTTCCATAATATTGTCCTCAAGTACATCACCCTTGTATAGACCCTCTATATACTCCTTCCACCTTTCTGCTTTCCCTTCTTTGCTTAGAACTGGGTTTCCATCTGAGCCCTTGATATTCATGCAAGTGGTTCTCTTTTCTCCAAAGGTCTCTTTAATTTTCCTGTAGGCAGTATCTATCTTACCCCTCATGAGATAAGCCTCTACATCCTTACATTTGTCCTCTAGCCATCCCCGCTTAGCCATTTTGCACTTCCTGTCGATCTCTGTTTTGAGACGTTTGTATTCCTTTTTGCCTGCTTCACTTGCTGCATTTTTGTAGTTTCTCCTTTCATCAATTAAATTCAGTATCTCTTCTGTTACCCAAGGATTTCTATTAGCCCTCATCTTTTTACCTACTTGATCATCTGCTGCCTTCACTATTTCATCGCTCAAACCTACCCATTCTTCTTCTACTGTATTTCTTTCCCCCATTACTGTCAATTGTTCCCTTATGCTCTCCCTGAAACTCTGTACAACCTCTGATTCTGTCAGTTTATCCAGGTCCCATCTCCTTAAGTTCCCATCTTTTTGCAGTTTCTTCAGTTTTAATCCACAGTTCATAACCAACAGATTGTGGTCAGAGTCCACATCTACTCCTGGAAATGTCTTACAATTAGAAGCTGGTTCCTAAACCTCTGTCTTACCATTATATAATCTATCTGAAACCTTCCAGTATCTCCAGGCTTCTTCCATGTATACAACCTTCTTTCATGATTCTTGAACCAAGTGTTAGCTATGATTAAGTTATGCTCTGTGCAGAATTCTACCAGGTGGCTTCCTCTTTCATTTCTTCCAACCAATCCATATTCACCTACTATGTTTCCTTCTCTTCCTTTTCCTACTGTCACGTTCCAGTCTCCCATTACCATTAAATTTTCATCTCCCTTCACTCTCTGAATAATTTCTTTAATCTCATCAAACATTTCATCAATCTCTTCATCATCTGCGAAGCGAGCTGGCATATAAACTTGCACTACTGTGGTAGGCATGGGCTACGTATCTATCTTGCCCACAACAATGTGTTCACTATGCTGTTTGTAGCAGCTTAACTGCATCCCTATTTTTTTATTCATTATTAAACCTACTCCTGCATTACCCCTATTTAATTTTATATTTGTAACCCTGTATTCGCCTGACCAGACATCTTGTTCCTCCTGCCACCAAACTTCACTAATTCCCACTATATCTAACTTTAACCTATCCATTTCCCTTTTTAAATTTTCTAACCTACCTGCCCGATTAAGGAATGTGACATTGCACGCTCTGACCCGTAGAATACCAGTTTTCTTTCTCCTGATAACAACATCCACCTGAGTAGTCCCCACCCAGAGATCAGAATAGAGGACTATTTTACCTCCGGAATATTTTACCCAAAAGGACGCCATCATCATTTAACGCTACAATAGAGCTGCATGCCATCGGGAAAAATCACAGCTGTAGTTTCCCCTTGCTTTCAGCTGTTCGCAGTACCAGCACAGCAGGGCCATTTTGGTTAGTGTTACAAGGCCAGATCAGTCAATCATCCAGACTGTTGCTGCTGCAACTACTGAAAAGGTTGCTGCCCCTCTTCAGGACCTACACGTTTGTCTGGCCTCTCAACAGATACCCTTCTGTTGTGGTTGCACCTACAGTATGGCTACCTGTATCGCTTAGGCACGCAAGCCTCCACAACAACAGCAAGGTCCATGGTTCATGGCGAGGGGGGGTGAGATAAAGAGTGTCAGCCACATTGACTACACAGGGTAGCTCTCATCATTTCAGATCAGAGTAAGAAAATGTTAATGTAATATTAATAATGTAAGAAAAGATTGCTGCTTAATGTAAAGAAGACACATTACGTTACCACTCACACACACATCAAGCAAGCACACATCATGCACAGATGACTGCCAACTCTGGCAGCTCAGGCCAGAATGCAACTAAAATTGCAACAAGTTGCATTCTGGCCTGAGCTGCCACAGTTAGCAGCCTTGTGTGTGATGTGTGCTTTCTCATATGTCTGAATAGTGTGTTTCTCTGTTTCTCTTTTGCTAATGGAGGCTGTGGCTGACAGCTTTGTGTAAGTGTCTTCTAATTTTGTCTGTCTGTGACTTTATGTGTCTCCTTATGGTAACTAGCAATCTATCATTTCCTACATTGTTGATATTGCTACCTTCCCGTCCCCTAAGAATGTAAAAGAATTGCAAAGCTTTCTGGGACTCAGCAATTATTATAGGTGTTTTGTAAAGGACTATGCCACAATAGCTAAAACCCTTACCCACCTGTCGAAAAAAAATGTACCCTCTCAATGGACCTCCGAGTGTGAAGCTGCCGTGCAGCATCTCAGAGATGTTCTAACTAGTTCCCCCTTGTTGATCTATCCTGATTTTCAAAAACCGTTCATTCACTCATGTGATGCATCTTTTGCTGTAGGAGCTGTTCTCAGTCAAATTATTGACGGTGAGGAAACACCAATTGGTTACGCATTCCGTCAGCTGAACCAGGCGGAAATCAATTACAATACAACAGAGAAAGAATTACTGGTCCTAACATTTGGAGTTAGCTACTTTAGATGCTACCTTTCCAGGAGAAAATTTACAGTAGTAACAGATCATGTGGCACTGTAATGGCTATTAAATTTAAAAGACCCTAGCAGCTGCCTCACACGCTGGGCCCTGAATTTGAGTGAGTATGATTACCAAGTGCAACACAAAACTGGAAGATTGCACCAGAATTCTGACGCCCTTAGTAGAAAGGTGAGAGTAGCTCAAACAGGTGATGTACTAACTGACGAATTAAAAGACTCCCAGGAAAATGATGCAAAATGCTGCCAGTACCACTCCCATCTGGATTTTGTTACAGAGGATGGAATTCTATATCGTAAGACCCCCCTGAGTAAACGTATAGTAATACCAAAAGATTTGCAATCAAAAATTATTGCCCAGTGCCATAAAAGCACCCAAGCTTGCCACATTCGACAAAGAACCACAAACACCCGCATTTTTGCGAAGTATTTGGGGGACAATAGATGGCAAGATGTTGCTAAGTATATAAAAAATTGTCTACCATGTGCCCAAAGAGCACCACCCCCACAAATCAAAATTCCCTTACAATCTCTTCCCAAGGCATCAAAACATTTTCAGTTTGTCGCTTTAGATGTAGTAGGGCCACTTCCAGTAAGTACAGAAGGAAGTAAATATATTCTATCTATTATTGATCATTTTTCCCGATACCTTATTTTGGTACCCATCACTGACATGTCAGCTGAAACCACAGCATGAGCTTTTGTAGATCATCTTGTCCTTCCTTTCGGAAGCCCTGAAGCCATTACAACTGACCAAGGAACTAACTTTATGCCCACCTTATTTTTCCAAGTTTGCAAATTGCTGGGAATTAGAAAGGGGAGAACCACCCCTTTTCACCCTCAGACAAGTCGCCGCATTGAACATGTTTAACGCACTGTGAAACGAATGATTTCCTATTACATCAACTCAACCCACAGCGACTGCCAAAGATACATTCCATACGTGGCATGTGGGTGCAACAGCCGTTTCCACGAAGCCACTGAACATACCCTTTATGAGATAGTGTTTGGCTGCCCTATGGAATATATCTTGAGATTGATAAATTACCTCCGGGAATCGATCACACAGCTGTTAAGGAGCTAGTCCGCTGCCTTATGGCCATTTGGAAGAAGGTACAAGGGAACAACCACAAGGCAATCCGGAAGCAGATAGAAAGAAGAAATAAAAATGTTATCCCCCCCTACAAACCTGGTGATTCGGTTTTACTGAAAAAAACTAGTGTAAAGAAAGGAAGAGTGAAGAAACTTACCCCCTTGTATGATGGACCATATTCAATTATTCGGCTTACTTCCCCTGTTAATGCAGAACAACAACTGCCTGACTGCAAGCTGATTGTTCATTTTGACAGGTTAAAACCCTACTCAGGAACTATGCCCCTCCCACAACCTTCTGAGAGAAGCACTGGACCTTCCACAGGTTCTGCTCCTCCTGTGAAGTGGAGAAAATGGAAAGTTCCCCTGCCCCCAGATACAGGCTCAGATCGAAGCATTCTTATGCTCTCAGATCTAGGGATTAGAAAAGGAGATGCAATTTTGTGCCTAAGAGATTCCCAGTTTGATCAATCAAAGGAGAATGTAACAAGATTCAAGCAACCACCTTATTATTATTATTTTTTCTTCTTCTTCCTCTTTTCAAGTAAACATTTTATCCCTATAATTTGTATTTTATGCTCCCATACTATAATAACCAAAATGTCACCCTGGCATCGCTCTCTGAAAAAGACTGTTTGAGTTTTACCAGCCCAGCCTGTTCTGCAATGCTGGCCTAGTTCTAACCACTAGTTTTAACCTGTGTTTTACTTATTTTATTTCTATTTATGTCATTTATGTGTTATGACACGCCTAGTGGTCAGAAAGCAGCTCTATGTTCAGTACCAATACAGTTCATTCTAAATAAGAATATTGCATGAAGAAGAGATTGCATTATGTAATTTTCCCATTTGAACACTGATACTGCAAAACTGTGAACACATGTGCTCAACCTGTCAAAATCAGCTGGTGTTGTAAACCAGGCAGCTGCATGTGCAGCAGCCATTATGTAAAGGGCAGAGACACTCATCTGACACTGCAGTACCCCCCTGCCACTCCACCAACCCGCGCTGCCCCACAAGCTGCGCCCAGCTGTCACCACCTGAGCCCCCACCCCCCTACTTCTCCTTCCTTCCCCGCTCTCCGCGTGCCGTCAGCGTGTCTGTCTTCCGCAAGTAAATTAATATACACTTACTAGAACTATCTTCGCAAACAATGCATAGAACTTTAACACAGAACAGCACCACATGTTCTATGCAATACCTATTATAAACATAATTTCCTCCGTCCTTCCACCTCACTGACCGAGTAACTTCAACTTGTAAATTTATTTGCATTCCTAAGCCCCCAACATGTCCACATGCAACGAGAGTATTAAGTGTTTAAAGGTACCCTCTCCCAACTACTGTATAAGTATTTCCTATTTGATGATATTAAGCTATTTGCCCTAAATTCAGCTTTGTTGCAGAATTTTTGTATTATACTATATTTCATTTTTGGATCTCCTTTATTGACAATGATTTTGTTTTGCCTTTCAAAAGAATGCATCAAGTTTACCTTACAAAAATTCTTCTCCAATGTTACTTTTTACAATCCTACATTGTTGAATGTTTCATTTTGTTGTCAAACCTAGTATGTGGAGCCCCCTCCTTGCATTGTCCATTCTGTGTGTCCTTTCTTGTTCAATAGATTGCGATACTTTGAATTCTCATCCAATTTTTGCAACTAATACTCCACTGTTCCATTGCTTTGCAGATGAGCTAAGTCTATTGTCATTTTCGAAGCATTTGTTTCCCTGTTTTCTTTCAAGCTGCCTTAAGATTACAAAAGATTGTGAGTCCCTCACTCTCATGTCCGCTAATCAGGCTAAACCTCCGTGGGAAGTTTAGAAACAAGCGACCTCCAGCTGATGGATCGTGAAGCGGAAACACACCTCAATAATGAAGCGCATTGTTACAGAGGTGTCTTCCAGCACATCGACATTTAGTTTGGTGGCGCTTTGCTGTTCCGAACCTCCCCCGTCGAATAGTACTATCCTCCCACCCTCCACCTAGTCTCACGTACCTTCATAACCGACTACCTACTCTTTTTCCGAATTCATTAATGGTTGCACCATTACGTGCTCATCACAGTCTATTCAACCCTTCTTTACTATTTTGTTGGTCAATACTATTAGCAACAAACACTAGTTTCGCTTTAATCTTCCTAATTTTTATGGACTATGTCTACCAGTGGTTAGTTACAATGCCCAAGGTGTTGCTCACTCAAGACGTGCCGCTCTTGGTTAGCTCAACATCACACGTGCCTCGCCACTGTCTCGTTATCTCTGTGTGTCGCCCGCGCACACTGCGCTGCAACCTCAGCACTAACTTCATACCTGCTTCTGTCGCCTTGGTCTGTTACTGCCTCCAGCCAGCTTCATAATGTTACCTGTTTTCCCAGTACAGAGTCTGATAAATTGTTTCACCACTCTGTAGTATATGCCTTTTGTATGCTTAGCAGTGTTGAGTGATGTCCGAGCCACTACGCATTGTCAGTTGATAGCCAGTTAATAATTGGTACCAATAACTTGTATTTTTCTTTTTCTTTCTCTTCGACCCAAAGCCGGTCAGGTATGTTTAGAAGTGAGTGAAGCACCCCAGTTGAATTCGCCCCTGAAGCTGAGAAGAAGTATGCTACCCTCTCGCTGTAGAGCGGTAAGCGAGATAGATTTTGTGGTAGGAGAGATATGATCAAATTTCACCCAAGTATATGAAGAATAGTAGTTAGCACCCCATGTGTGAGTTGCACATTTAAGAGTTCATCCACACAAATGTAGCTTTCATTATTATTCACCTTACTTCTTATGAAGTAATTAATTGATGAAGAGAAGTTGTTATGAGCGAGCATGAAAATAGACACTGCTACCTTTTGGGTACAGTGCTCCAACGTACATTTAGGAAGTGAGAGGCACCCGTTTGTTTATTCAAACAAACACACCCGTGATGTTCCAAGATGGAAGCTCCCACTGAAATAAGCATTTGTTTGTGGATGAGTAGTGCCCATGACGTGATGCAATTGCCCAAGCACGGTTACGCGCTATCTTGTTGAAGATTGTGCTACTACACTATAGTAGTTTATTACACTTTATTGTGGTAGTTCTAGCCCCTATTTTTCATAGCTCACCTTGTTACTTTGGGGATTTTAGGAATTTTGTAGTTAAATCCCCCCCTCCCCCAACATGTATTCACTCTATGTCTTCCTTGCCCATGCATTCCACCGGGTTCCTGCTGTTGCTTTGAGTTGCTCGTTCCCACCTCAACAATTACTTTCCACTACACTCCTCCAGGGCCATGTTCCTTGCACGTTGTGGTTAGTGCCTGCAGAGCGCCCAGCTGATTGATTTATTCTTTCAATTTTCAGTTTCGTAAATCGATCTCTTTCATCTGTGCATTATTCTCTCCACCCAGAGGGAACAATCTGCCAATATGTCTGATGGCTCCTTTCCGATATTCTGTCCTACACTCCTCCAGGGCCGTGTACCTTGCACGTTGTGGTTAGCACCCACAGAGTGCCCAGCTGATCGATTTATTCTTTCAATTTTCGGTTTCGTAAATTGATCGTCTACCTATCCCTTTTGTCTATACGTCCGTGGCTCTTGTCTCTCAGTACGACTACTATAGTCTAGCAGTGTTCATCCTGCACCCAGCCTACTGTCAGGCTATTTTGCCACTGAACTCAGAGGCTCAATCAGTGTCATGCCCCTGGGCTATCCACCCATTCTTGGGCCCTTGTCTTTCATCTCATAATATTTTTTCAGTGCTGATATGAAGCTCCTGTGTCATTTGCAACTTAAATTCTATATCCATTACTTTGTCTTGCAGAATACTAATTGTTTACCCTTCATTGAACAGTTAATAGGGAGTGTTGGGGTTAATTTTCAGGGACTGGGAACGTGAAGCTGTGGCAGGGCCGTTGTGCAGGGAAGGCCGAACACACTTCTCCCTCCGATGCCACAGTGAAGTACTGGAACAGTGGGGGAACCTGGGTAGGGGGGGAGGGGGGTTTTCCTGTCTTTGGGGTCTGTCATATTTTCTTCTTTGATTCCAACACTCCGAATCTTCTATTTAATTTCTCACTTCTCGTTAGCATACCAAGCTATCCTTCCCTCTGTCCACATGTACATGTCTCTATTGCTGGGACCCTTCTCAATTACCGTGCCAACACTTGTCGTTGTTGACTAAAGCCTATTATATGTGAGGATCAGGGTAACAACCTAGCATTTCTGCACTATTGAAGATACTGCATTTCCTTGAATATGTTTTATGTATAACACCCACCTGTCTCTTTCATCTATGCATCATTGCCTCCCCCCAGAGGGAGGGGGAAGGAAGCCTTTCCTATTCCAATATGACTTCTACAGTTGGAATTTCTCTGTTGTTGCCACGTTCAGCCTCCTGCTCCTCTAGTTACATAGTCGGTTCCCTGCTGGTTAACTAAGACCAGTCCTGTTTTGACCCTTGGTAAACCCAGTTTAGTAGAGGCCAAATTTCATTGACTCGGTTCCTTACTCTTCTGCTAGGCCAGCGGTAGGCGACCGATTCTGCTGTGGAAGTCCCTGTGGACTACTGCCGTATTAGTCGCTGCAGATGATTTTTTGCCCACCCCTTTTTCTCTTACCCTACTGCTGGGTCAACATATCTATTCTGTCTTTTTCCTTTCTTCCATCAGGGAAGGGTAGCTTGGCTATGCCTTCTGGCAGGACCACAAGAACTAATATAACCCTGTATATTAGACATGCTTTTCCAGCCATATCATAGAGGTATTGCTCCTCCCTTGATTGCAGTGGCCCATTAACTACTTTCTGAGGTATTACCGTTGGGAAAAATCTGTGTTTCAGCTAGTTATCTGAGCAAGTGACCAATCACCCAGTAGATGTGTGTATCCAGTCCCATATCTCCGTACCCTGCAACTAGTAGGTATCACCGCTGAAGCAGTTTTATTCTGAAATCCGTTACCTAAGCCTGTTCACGATCATACTCCATTCCTTACTCTTTAACGTGAACACCTTCCCAGTTTGTCGTGGGTGGGCCTCTCAGCATAACTGGCCAGTATGTTGGGCAACCCTGGCGTTGCGATCGCGGATGGCTGTACACAAATATACCAAGAACAAACTCTGCGTTAAACATAACATGATTCTTCTCATTGGAAAAATCCCTTTTCTTCCTAAACCCCAATGTCCAGTACTTAAGCTTCCAATTCAGCAAATAACTTATGAAACTCCTACATACCACGAATTCCGCCTACGTACTGATTACAGGTATTGATTAATGTAACCCTGCCCTTTTGTGCTCATGCTGATCAAGTGGATGTGTAAGCCTTTTGTCAGCATGACCATACCAACCCCCCCCCCCCCCCTCCCCCTCTTCCCCCCACTACCCCGTTGTTACTAATTTATACCCCTACCGTCCCCTGGAGTTGCCAGTTTGGATTACCCCATGACATAGTGTGCATTTGACATTTGAGTTCACCATCGACTTTTCAACTGCCACTAAAATTTCAGGTATTTACTTACTGCTTCTTCAACTAATGTAATACTTCCCTTTTGCAAAATAACCATTAGCTGCAGCTTACAAAATTAATTCGTACTTGTAGGTACTCAAGCCTGACTGCCTGCACCCTGTTCTACCACCTGCCACCATGACGCTGCTATTAGTGTGTTAACGTCTTCTTGTCTTCCAGTGTGCTAACACAAAGATATATTACTTGGTGCTCGCCCTTATTGCCATTGTTCTCAGCCTTCCACCGTTTTGGAATCACCCATCCAATTCAGGAGCTATGTTTGAATGTTTGGTTGAATAACCTATTGTATACTCCACACCAGGTAGTAATATCTACCAACTTGGGTCTATCTGCACTTAAAGAGGAAGAATTCATGTTGCAAGATGTGGTGAAGAGGTTGTTAACCTGCAAGAGGTTATTAGTATGTGCCGATCAGAGAGAAGCTCTCCGCACATTGCGCGATCTACGACAAGTAATTACGCATAGTCAGGGACAACTGCGTAGCATATCCGATGCCGTACCCTTGCGCTGCACTAAGCGGACATGGTTTAATGCTGACGGTACAATCTTGAAAACAGTTTTTGGCACACCCGATCAATCAGATGCGGATAGTTTGGATGCTTCCCTACACATGGCAGAAGACAACCATGAGGCTATAATACATCACACACATAGAAGATAACCGTTTTGCGACCACTCACCAAGTGCATGAAACTGCTGCTGAATTAGACCACCAGTATGATGCAATACGTAATTCGATTCAGCACAATCTCACTTTGGTCCATCAGGAACTTAACAACGTAACCACCATCCTTATGGTGATGAAGACCCTGCAGGTACTTTTACACAATGCGCAGGCCACCCAAGTACATGTCTGCTCTCTGCATAATATCATCCAGAACAGTCTAGGTCATCGACTAAGTCCCAATTTAAAGCTGCTGAACTTTTTCTACAAATCTTAACCAATATTTCATCCTGCCTCCCGGCCCCTCTACAGATGATATATCCCATGTGGGAAGCAACTCTTGCATTATACTACATTTCCCCTCATGTCCAAATGACCCGAGACCACGATTACTTGAATACTGTGATCCACCTACCAGTCTTTTGTGCTAATTGTGAATTTGAAAGCTACCGTATCCACGCTTTTCCAGTGTACTGGCATTCTGTACAAGTTTATGATATAAGGAAAAATTGTGAAATTCTGGTTATGAGTAAGAACCGGGGGGACTCATTCTGTCCTTTCCAAGGGTGCTTTGCAAAGCTGCCAACAGGGAAAGTACTACATGTGCTCAACGCTCATCCTTCACACTCACAAAAAGGCATACGAAGTCGCGTTGTTTCTCTCGGAGCAAGCAACCCCCCTCTGTAGCCATCTAGTTCTACCCATAACTGAACCTCAGTTTGTTGCCATAGGCAATAGCTTTCTATACACTGTACTCTACCCCATAACAGCCATGATCATATGTTACGTATACCTTTGAGCAACTCAGCCCTACCGAGTGCTACTTAACAGTAGCAGTTTACTATTTAACAGCTCTCACTGCAATATCGCTACCCCCACCGAGGAAGTGTTTGCACACTTACCCTACACCCAAAATGTGCGACTCCCTCCTCTCATGTGGTATTTACCAGAGCAACCAATGGTACTACCATCACCTGACAATTGGCCATCTCTCCCCAATCACTCACATTACCAGTTGGTACAGTCTTCAACTGACCTGGTAAACAAAGAGTTAGGGCAGATTACGCTAGATCGTGCCACCGCGCACATCACGGATTGGCACCACCACCAGTATCACAGTCATATACTTATTCCTAGTTCTGTATGTACCCCTTTAGTAATTATCTTTATTGGTTTAATGCTATGGGTAGCATTTAGAAAAGGACTTTTTGCGTGACTTTGGTCACCCCCTCCTGCTGTCCCTGAACAGCAACCTCCTGGGGAATACCACGCTTAAGCAAGAAATGGGAGCAAAAGTGTTCCTTGCTGCCCCCATACTGTAGTAGTCAGTAAAAGATAGTAGTGAGTAGAAATGAATAGGAAATACATAATATCTACCCAAAAGGAAAGGCATGGCCCTTCTTAACATGTAAGCAACAAAATATGCATGTGAAGTGCTCCACCAGTGTTAACCCCTTCCCCCACCCCTTTGTGAATCGTGCATCGCCCATCACGGCAGAAGTTTCAGTGGATCACAGTGCACTCTTGTCTGCCGCATCAGAGACCTCTGCCTCTGCCACCGCCAACAGCTGAGCACCGCAACCCTTGCTGCTGCTCACAGCATCCCACACCACCGCCACACCATCCGCTGTCATCCAAATTTTGTCAAGCAAGCATTCATCACCTAATTATTGTCATTTTTTAATGCAAATCTAACATGGAAACACAAATAATTAAGATGTATAGTAAAATTATGTAAGGCCGTCCTTCGCAGGAGCCCCTTAGTAACTGTCAATCTACCATCCCCCCATGCCTCACTCCTGTGGAGGGGAGAAGGGTGTACAGTGGGGGCCGATACTGACTGGATTGATTAGTATAAAGTTTGATTTTTATTTTTTCACTTGATGTTTGTCAGTGCCTTCTGCCTGGTGGTAATTTGCAGCGTCTCAGTCATGTTGCCCAGAACCGGATAGAACCACCCTGAAACTCAAGTGTTGAACCATCAGCAACCGAACTCAGGTGTTGCTGACGAGGTAACACTACTGAACTATGCGTCTCATGGTCTGACTGATCAATAGGGAGGCTTGGAGGTGGTCCAGTGGGGGTCGAACCGCGGCCAGCTGCCGGGAGCGGACACACTGTATGCTGTCTTCTGCTGGCAGCTTCCAAACCAATCAGACGCCCTCCTCATTTGCTCTCCTGGGCGGCTGCTTATACAGTTTCAGCAGCTTCTCAAGGCCTGCCTTTCTTTACAGCATTAAAACTTCATGTAGTTTAAACTATGTTTTATTCTTCACCTCAACGGGTGCCTACTGTTTCCCCTCCTGGCCAGTCCTGATGCATTAACAGTGGAAATGTGGTGGGAGACATTCACGAGCAGTCTGAATTTTTTCTCACCAGCAGAAAGTGTCAGTCACTTGCAGCTGGCCTATGAGTAAGGAAGAGTGGTGAATGCTCATCAGATTCCATCAAGTTGTGAAGTGATGGAAGAAACTGAGCACCAATATTGAATCATATTTTGTGAACAGCTTGGTGATACCCAAGTGGAAACCATTTGAAAAATTCAACAGTCTTTCAGGGACATTTCTATGAGCAAATCACAGATAAAAGAGTGGTACAACTGCTTCAAAGATTGCTGCACATCAGTGGAAACTGCACTGCATTCAGGCACACCTTCAACAAGTTGAAATGACAATTTAATTAAGAAAGTGCTGACTTTAATTATGGGACACAACCGTATCACAGCATGAGCACTTGGAAAAGAGATAGGGGCAAGCACTGGATTGTTACATTCAATTCTGACTACTGATTTGTGCATGAGGAGTGTGTCTGTGAAATTCATACTGAAGCTGCTGACAATGAAGCAGAAGCAACATCATCTGGAAATCGCACAGGAGTTGCTCAACAATGCAAACAGTAATCCCAACTCTCTGAATACTGATGGCACATAATGAGACATGTGTTTACGGGTACAACCAAGAAACCAAGTGCAGTCATCATAGCGGAAACATACTATATTTCCAAGGTCAAAATGAGCATAGAGGTCCGCAGCAATGTCAATGTCATGTTGACTCTCTGTTCAACTCCTATGGAGTGGTACATCATAAGTATGCATCACAAGGCCAAACCATCCCAACATAATACTACTAGGAGGTCCCTCATTGCCTTTGTGATACTGTGCAGTGTAAACAATTGAATTAGTTAGCAGCAAAAGACTTGGCAGCTCCATCACTATAATGCAACGGCCCATTCTGCGTATCTGATTCAAACTTTCCTTGCCAAACATGACATTCCTATGGATAGTCAGGCTACTTTCTCCCCTGACATGCTCTGTGGAAGTTTTGCCCATTTCTCAAGTTGTAAAAGCTCCAGAGAGGAGCATGATTTGAGTCAAGTGAAGAAATCATTTAGAAAATGATGGCACAGTTGATCACCATTCCAAAATATTGTAATGTAATGAAACCCAAGACACTTTGTGAATCCTATGATACCAGTTACTAAAAGAAAAAGTTCATATAAAACTATGTATAAAAACTATGTCAAGTAAAATTAATTATTGTATTATTAAATATTTATATTCCCACGTCTCTAGAAGAATGTTTTTGTAAGTTCAATTCTATTAAGCTTTGCTAAATATGCAGTGATCACCTCACAAAAATGTGAACTCTTTGCTTTGTACAGTATGTTGGTGCTTCTTCATCATGTACAGTCTTGGCAGGAAGTTGTGCTAAATTGTGGTCAAGTCATTTTGTGAGGCTCTAGAAAGCAGATGTATTGTTTGAATCATTAATTCAAACTGTATCATTGCAATGCATGAAGAGTTCCAGAATAGAGATATTTAAATGTTCATTTCATAGCTTGAGATTTAACAGATATTCACAATCCTTATTTCAGTTAATTTTCTATGTACTAGCTCATGCTTCTAAAGAGGACAACAAAATCAACATCAAAATAATCAGAAAAGTAAAAATATAATATCTTAGTACGCTGATATGCCATACAATGCATCGCACTTTAAAGTAATGACAAATGTCTGGTTTGAGTGCAGATCATTGAATATGTGTGGTGCGTTGTCCTGAGATATTAATATAGTATGAAGAAATATCAATCTGATATTAAAAGAAACAAAATTACAATGAACACAAACGTCAACAGTGTGGAGTTGAAACAGAAAAGCAATCAAGATCTGTGAACAATATGACTGGAGAACAAAGAGGATATAACCAGATACATAACAGCAGATGTTAAGTACATAATTTCAGCTTTCTTCTTTAATTATCTCATTAGAGAAAGCACAGTGACAGAAAATTTGCGACTTGTTACTCTAATTCTGTATGTGAAACAATTTCTTTGTTTACTTATATTATTTCTCATACTTTGAAAATGCCCCAAAAAGAGAGAAAAATGATTCACTTCAGGACTTGATTGAGAAAGACAATTCAAGGTTAGGATTTCAAAGTCAGAATATGGAAGATCCAGTAGATTCAGTGAATATATTATTAAGACAGACATGACAATGCCTATAAATTCTTTAGCTAGGAACACTGATGCTCTAGGCAGGCAAATTACTGAAACAAACAATTAAATTACTGAAACAAACAATCACATTATTGAAAGTAATAATGCCTCAGAAAATGAGGTACCATAAAACAGCACTACCTTGAAAAATGAGTTAACACAAAACAGCAATGCCCTGATGAATGAGTTAACAGAAAATAGAGAAACTTTGAAACTTGAATGAGGAAATACGATTTATAAAAGTTGTGAGTCAGTTTAATTACAGTTAGGTAAGCAGATCATGGCATTCTACAAAGAACTAATTAGTTACATTCCTGCTGTCAGAAATGTACTGAGGGATCAAATCGAAACTGCAAATTCTAAACTCAAAGAAATAGGCAATAAGTCGCAAACACAGAATCCTGCATTCTGATTGTTGGCCAGAGAGTAACTTATTTGGGAATTATTTTACCAGGTGAGATTACAGAAGTAGATCATAATCTATATAACAAAGTTGTATATGTTAAGAATATTTGCGATACAAAATTTTGTAACTTTGAAGAGGTCATTTATGAAAATAATAGTGTCTGTAGGAATAGTATACCATGTTTAGAAAATAATTTGTTTGGTGTCCAAAAACAATTACATAATTTACATGATGGTGTGCTTGCAAAAATATTTTAACACATATTGTAATGTTTTGTTCAATACACCAGTGAAAAGTTTTCCTAGAGATGCTGTTTGCATCCTTTTGATTTCTTACAACACTGTAAAGAAATTTCATTCAAAATCTGACTGATGGCCTTAAAATTAAATCTATGGAAATATGTTTGGATGGTGAAGCACTGTCCTTGGCAAATCAGACTTGTACACAAGATTTAAGATGTAATGATTTTTAAAAGAGTTTCCTAAATAAGTTTTGGTCACAGTTGAACAGGCTAGAACTCAAAGCAAATGTCTAAATGAACCAAGATGCAGAGGGGTATGAAAGAATTTTGTAAAAATAAATCATAGAAACTTGTCCATTTATTCCAACCTTTTGATGAACTGACACAAATGGAAGCATTAAAGAGAAGGTTACCTCAGAATGTTCAAGATGGCTGTGTATGAACCTGATGAATCAGCTGAATGTTTTCTCAAATATGTACATAAGTTTTACGGAGCTTTGGAAACATTAACATACAGGGTTTTGGTTCAAATCATTTCAGAAATGAAGGGGGGCAGCTGTTACAATGGAAAATGGGGTAAAATAATTATCATGGGAGGAATGAAGGTAACAATCACTAATATCAAAAAAGGGGACCTTCAAATGAATTTGATAATAGAGAAAAACAATATAACAGGGAATATGAATGAAGTAAAACAAACTGGAATAATATTCAACATCTACATCAGCCTTTCAGTCAGGATACAAAAATTAAAGAGTCAATAAACTAATGGTGGCTATGCCTGAAATTCAAAATGTGAGGGTGATGAATAGTAGTTTTACTGCATGAACCAGTAATGATAATAAATGTGATATAAAAAATAGTTTCTACAACATGGTATGTGAGTGGGGGAGGGTAATTACACAAGAATACCGAGCTATTAATATAAGAGTGGATCAAGAGTGTTGGATTACTTTCTGAAAAGGTTAGGTTAAACAACAAAAGACACAGAAATGAAAAATCTTAATTATGAGTTGCAGGAATGTGACTTACAAAACTTTTGTAATGTTTGTACAGGAAAAAAATTTAATGAGGCTAGTGATTATAACTTAAATATTTATGAGATCTCTTCTGAGAATAAGAAGTAGTGGAACATGAGTAGAGCGGCAAACATTTGGTAGATGAAGATGGAAACAGTATTTGTAGTGTAAGTGATGTTATTTATGAAGGAAGAATTAAAATTAATGAAAACAAAAATGTGGATTATTTTGTTGGATTAAAAGATGGTTTGTTAGATGAGGACGAAGCTGATTCCATGTTATTCATTAAGTTGACGCAGGTAAGCAGAAATGTAAATGAAGTTGCAGATGAAGGGCCTGACTCTGTTATATGAACAAATACTAATGACACTGCTAACATAGTCTTTGAAAGTGCTCAGAACAAATCAGTATGTGAGATGTCTAATCATTGTTCAGTTCTAACTCTTGAAGTTAGGAATATGCATTTCCTGCACACTGTGTGGATAAATGTGAGCAAAGAACAATTAAGTGTCTCACTTTAAAAAAATCTTGCGTGAAAGAGTTTACCCTGATTGCTGGGATGAAAATTGCAATGATATTTATGAATCATATCAAGGAAAGGTAATGGATGAGTGAAGATTTAATTTTGTTTTTGGGTAATGCATAATGACCACTATAAGTGGTAGCGACATTTCAGATTTAAATGTCAATTGGAAGAAGAAGAAAGTGACCCAACTAGATACAGGAGCAAAAATGTTCAAAATAATGAGGATATGGAATTCAGTGAAGTTGAAAAGGATTTATCAGATGGAGACATTGATGCAAGGACAGACAATGAATTAGGAAATCCTTATGTTTATGCAAAAGTATGAAACAGGGAAGGCAAACCATTACTCGATTCAGGTAGCAGCATTTCTGGAATATCAGAAGGTTTATGTAATGAAACGAAACAAAATAAGAATTGTAATGAAATGAAAGTAATAGGAGTCAGGGTTAGGGGGGCTAGTAGTATACACAGCAAGATGGCAAGAAATCAAGATGGCAAGAAATCAAAACTTACTGACATTTGAAATTGCGGGTGTAGAATTTGAACACAGTTGTTTGTAATAACAGAATTAAGTGAAGATTTTATTTTGGAAACAGATTAGTTACACAGCATTAGTGCAAATCTTGAATGGAAAGAGAAAACATTACATGTGACAGACAAAAAAGGAAAAGTACTGACTAAAAATTTCCATATGTTAGTTATAGTTGCTTATGAAAAACAGATTTACCTGCTGGTATAAAATTTTATTATTTCTTTCTGCATTAACAAATTATGTAAACTCTCAGGAGGATATACATGCTTTGTGTGTGATGTGCCATGAGAAGCACATGGCTCCAGCTGTTGTAGCATTTTTTTCACTTTGGTTTCTATTTTACATCTATTCTTCTCCTACTCTGTTGATCTACTGAAATTACCATTCTCCACCAATGCTGTCATTCTTAATTAATTAAGATGCCTTAATTATGCTGACTTATATGAGTCCCACTGTATTATCATACAAGATGATGCCTTACACCTTATTATTCAGCTGGATGAAAATACTTGTTACATAATTTTATTGAAAGGCATCTGTACCACTGATTGATGTTTGAAATTTTGTGTCATGAAGGTTGCAGAGAAAGTTTGGATTACTGCATTATGTACACTGATGATTGGCTCCACTATGAACAATACTTCATGACATTTATTAGTCCCAAACAATGGAATATTTAATATCTGTTTACGCTACGTGAAAGGTGAGGGAATTGGACTGGACACACTGTATGATAGAGTGTTTGGACTACATGATTATACTGCTTTGACCTTGTTGTGTGGGAGCCCAGGCATATATTACCTTGATGTTGAATATGGTTCAGAAAACTGACACCCATGAATGAACACTGACTGAATATTTTCAGCTTAAGTGCGGGGTTAAGAAGATTTACATGTTACTTCAGTCTGTATTTACTTGTAATTTCAGTAGTTTATTTTGTGCTGATATGTTCTGTTAGTACATTTAGTTACATGATTTGCACTACTTATTATTTTCTTTTATAAGATTGCTTAAAATTTTCCAACTTATGGTATTTCTTTTCTCATTATTTGGAAGCAGCTTGTCTGTGTATTTCAAGAATACTGGTGCAGCTGCTTGGTGGGTGTAGCCATGCATGTTTGAAGTGAGTGTGCATGCGGCTAATGAAATCTGGGTTCTCCCCGAAAATGGATGCAGAGATGGTTCCCTGTAAGTCTGGTTTAAAGGTCAAACGGAGACAGGGTAACGTCCATGGAAGCGCCTCAGACCAAAGGCAGCCATGGCACCTATGGGCAGTTTTGAGGGTGCAGTGCCACCGTTCAACTAACCCGTTGCTTTGTGGGTGGTAGGCTGTTGTATGAATTTTTTTAATGCCGCAGATGTTACATAAAATGGTGAACAGGGCAGACTCGAACTGCTGACCTGGGTCGGAGGTGATTGTGGTTGGGCAACCGAACCTGGCGATCCATGACAAGATGAAACCCTTGGCCACAGTTTCAGCAGTGACGTTGGGTAAAGGAACAGCTTCCACCAAGTGAGACTTGTGGTCGATTGTGGAGAGATTATACCTATGGCCCTGCAAGGGTGGTAGTGGACCAATAAGGTCGATATGTACATGACAAAATCTTCCTTGCGGAATGTTGAACTTGCCTAGTGGAGGGGAGGTGTGGCTGCCAATTTTGTTGCATTGACAGGAGACACAGCTGCGTGCCCAGGTCTGAAAGTCCCATTTAATATTTTTCCAAAGGAGCCGTGTGGTGGCACAGAAAGCAGGGTGAGCAAGGTTATGCAAGGCGTCGAAGGCTTGCCAACGTAATGTGGGCAGGAGTAATGGCCGCAGGGTGCCGGTAGAAGAATAACACCACACCTTGTCCAAAATGCTGGGGAACTTGGCTTTGGTAAGCACAAGAGATGTTTGAGGATCTGCAAAGAGAGCTTGAAATTCCTCGTCAGAGGTCTAGAGAGCAGCCAGGTTGGATAAGTCAATGATGCGTGATACAGTATTGAACTGCGAGAAAAAATCTGCGGGGATGTTTCGCGTGCCTTTGATGTAGCAAATGTCTGTTGTGAATTGAGAGACTAAATCAAAGTAGCGGAAACACCAAGGGGGTGGGTCCTCGGGAGGGTTGCAGAAAGCGTCCGCTACTGGTTTGTGATCAGTATGGATGGAGAAAGAATGGCCCTCAACATCGGGGCGAAAGTGTTTGACGGCTTCATAGACCACCAGAAGTTCCCTATCAAAAGCGGAATATTTCTTCTGAGCTGTAGACAGTTTTTTAGAGAAGAAATGAAGGAGAGAAACCATGTTACCTTTGAATTCCTGTAGTACTGCCGCCACCACGATGTCACTGCCGTCCGTAGTGATGAACAACTCGGCCGACAGGTCAGGATGGGCGAGTGTCACAGAATGAGCTAAGGAAGTTTTAGAGCCTTGAAGGCCTCCAGCATAGGTTCAGTCCATCGAACTGGTTTAAGGCCTGAAGTGTGTTTGCCTGACAGTGAGTCTGTCAGCGGGGCCTGCACGGTGGTGGTAGAAGGCAGATGCCGATGGTAGTAATTTATTGTACCTAAGAAATATCGGAGTTCTTTGCAAGTAGCTGGAGGCAGCAGTGATGTGATGACCTGAACGCAGGGACTGGGAGGCTGTATTCCACCTGTGGAGATCGTGTAACCCAAAAATGTGACAGAAGACTGGCGCAATTGGAATTTGTCCTTGTTGACCTTGACACCATTGCAGTTGAAGGTCTGGAGGACCTTGGATAAATGATTTTCATGTTCCTCAGCTGAGTTGCTGAAAATGAGTATATCATCCAGATATGCAAAGCAAAACTCGAACTGTCGTAAGATTGAGTCAATGAAACACTGCCATGTTTGTGCCACGTTTTTCAGACCAAATGGCATGAAGTTGTATTGGAACAAACTGAGCAGCGTGATAATAGCTGTCTTTGGAATGTCTTCCGGTGCTATGGGAATCTGGTGATAGGCACTTTTACAGCCAATAACACTGAATATTGTGGAGCCCGATAACATATGAGTGAAATCATTTATGCTCGGCACTGGGTGATTGTCCATGATGGTATGAGCATTTAAGCATCTGTAGTCACCGCACTTTCAGAAAGAGCCATCATGTTTGGTGACAAGGTGAATTGATGAAGACCAGTTGCTGTCCCATGGTTGCAGGATACTTACCTCCAATAATTCGTTAATTTTCTGCCGGACCGTGTGCATCTTAATGGGGTTGAGGCATCTAACCTTGTGCCTAATAGGATGGCTGGCAGTGGTAACTACTTTGTGTGTCATTCCATCAGTGGCAGAAGAAACAAAACCGCACACGAGACTGAGCAATGTCCTGATGCGAAGTTTCTGGACGAGTTGGGCACAACGAGGCATACCCATTAGTGTGAGTGGGAAAAGGCAGCACGAAAGTCGCATACCTATTATGTGAGCACGGTGCACACTTGTTTGGAGAGGTCGGCTGCATGCACAGCATGGAGCAGGTCGGGACACACAGCGACTGTCTGTTGTCAGCCTTGCCTTGGGTAAGTGGGGCAGGGAAGATTGGCGTTGGCGTCATGCGGGGAACAGCAATGGCCGCCGAGTCACGTGGCTGGTGCTTGAGAGAGGGGGAATGTTTATCAACATGTGGGGTGGCTGCCTGCACTGTGGGTGTGGTCGTATCATGCATGCGACTGTCATTAGAAGCACTGTTTGAAACACATGGCACTGAATGTGGTGAGCGTGTTAAGGGTGCGGTGTCTACCGGATTCAAATCATCACACACAGTTAATGTTTTTGGACTAACCTGCTAAGTGCCCAAGCTGGTGTTTGCTGGAGAAACACGATTAGGTGGCAGCACTGTGGACTGCAGTTTCAGCAGTGAGGTATGAGCCGCGATGAGCTCGTTGCAAGTGTGTGCTATTCATTGCTTCAGCTCATCGTTTTCCCGGTGGAGTTGTGCTGCTGCGTTGTATTCTGACAGTAAGTTAGTGACGCAGGTCACAATGTTGCCCACGAGGGTGGAGCACTTGCGTATTAACTCACATGTCGCGAGAGAAACAGAACGTGGAACATAAGTGCGGGAGCACAGTATCTGAGTGTTAGTGGGATGATGTAGCACTGAGCCCTGAACCATGTTCAGAGAGAGGTTGTAATGTGACAAAAAATCCATACTGAGAATTGGTTCATTGATGTCAGCAATGTAGAAAGTCCACAGAAAACATAGAGAAGGAGATAGCTGCATCGTAACTTTGACAGAGCCTGAGGTTTGTAATGTTGGTGCATTGAAAGCTCGTAGAAGTGACCTCATTGGTGAAAAAGCAGGAGGAGCCAATGATGTGGGTATGATAGAAACTTCAGTGCCTGTGTCGGCTAGGAAGATGAGCCATGACAAACTTTTGGTCACGTATAAACAACCGCTCAGCCAGGTGGATGAGTGGACGGAGTGAAATGTGTGAGGATGCCTGTGAGGTTCCCAGCAGGACTCGGCATCTTCTAGATCCTGCAGTCAGCATTTGGGTGCTGGCAAGGTAATCAACACTTCTTGGCATAATCGCCAAAAATCTTGTGGTACTAACAATATGGATGAGCCGGACGTGGTGGTGGCAGCGACTGCAGCAGCAGAGGAGGCTTGTACTCATTGATTTGATTGATGGGCGATTCTTGAGTGCTCGGATGAAGGAAAGAGAGAGCGGATACTGTCGCACTGTGTAGACGGTGCAGAGGTGGAGTGAGATCTGCCTCTGCCCGCAGATGGCTGGTAAACAGGAGCAGTTGTGCCAACCAGTGGTGAGTGGTGTGCTGGTTGGTGTTGTCGTAGCAGTGCATACAGCTGGTCTGCGATGCGAAGACGAAAGCCAATTGATTTGAAGGAGTGTGGTAGCAGGTGAATCTGTAGGTTGGTAGGTAACATGGCAGACCATACTGCCCACAGCGTAATGTCCGGCATCGTATGTTCACTCACAAGTAATCAAAGGCGGCGCCAGAGTTGTGATGGAGTTCGGTCCCCTAGGTGCTCCTCGTACAAGATCTTGATGATTAATTCTTGTGGTCAGCTGGCAAATCAGTCCAATATTGTTTTCTTTGTGAACTTTGGTGGAGGTGGTGGCAAGAGGAGTAGATCATAAATTAAATCTGAGTGATCATGGCGGCGCATGACAAGACATGGGAATTTAGAGTTGTCGTCGGTCACATGATGTAACTCGAACAGATGCTCCACAAATGCAAACCATGATATCTTGATATGGGGTTTTCCTCATATAGAAGGGGCAGCTTCGGAAGATGGCCAGAGGGAGGGGGGGGGGGGGGGGGGCGGATGAAGGCAGCTTCAGTGTGTCTTACAAGGCCTGCTGGTCCATGGTAGGAGGGGCCGTACTGCAAGTATGTCCGAAGCAATGGCAGGTTGCATTGTCCTTGATGTGTCATGAAAACATGACGAGGCTGGCACGGTAGGTACCCCGTAGGAATGAGAGGTTGCGCAGCACATGTGGCAGTCCCATAAATTGGACTGGAGGTGAGAGGTACAGGTTTGAAATTGTTCACCTCGGAAGTGACGCGGAAGGCCGGTGCAGCAGTCACAGGCAGAACTGTGGGAGAGGCAAGCGGCTGAACGGTCAAAATCGGGATGCCCGGCCACCAGTGCGTGTGGGGGGTTCAAAAAAATGGCTCTGAGCACTATGGGACTTAACATCTATGGTCATCAGTCCCCTAGAACTTAGAACTACTTAAACCTAACTAACCTAAGGACATCACACAATACCCAGTCATCACGAGGCAGAGAAAATCCCTGACCCCGCCGGGAATCATGTGGGGGGCTGGTACTTCATGTGACAACAGTCTAAGTTTTCTGTGCACATTGGAACACACCCCATTGGCCAGACTATAAATTACCAGTGAAACTTGCTGAAGATCACACTGTTGTGGTAAAATGTTCCTGGAAGGCGAAACGCCGTAAGATGTGCTTGAACCCACATGGTTGAAAAACTGAGCAACAGATGTAGTGGGTGAACAAGGCAAATTTGGTGTATGAAAATGTCCATCGTTAGTTTGTGACTGAGGCAAAACCAGAAGCGGTTGATAGTGTGAGCATTTTGCACAAATGGTGGCACTGCACACGGCATGACTGTCACCGACGTTGCGGCCCATTGAGAGTCAAAGTATGTGTGCGAATGTAGATCACTTTGAACATTACATGATCGATCAGTAGTTACACAGTTCTGAAAATTATCCACTACACATTTCACATGTTGGCGAGCACAGTCCGGCAACACGAAACCCGAGTCCATTGTCTGAGTTAACGGTGTAGCATTCGACCATTGTAGAACAACAAAGTTTGAGGTTAACTTGGTTGGAGATCATGAATCACTGTTGATTAGTGAAGTGCCGGCCATTGGCAAAGGATTGGAGTGGCCTGGTTGTCGTAGTTCGGCCTCCAAATCTTCGAACAAAGCATTGGGTGATGCAGCTATGGCGTCGTGCGTATAACACTCGGCGTGGAAGTCGCGGAAGACATAGAAACTTGGGGGTCACCCCTAGTCATAAACGTTTACACAGCTTAAGATACAGAACAGAACTAAAAACTAACATGGAGGCTTGGCAAAGCAATAAGAGTCCTAAGGTGGCATTAATTGTGATTAATACGACCTATTGATGCCACACCTCTATATCATTTTGATATTCATGAACAGTGTTACACTTGTTTTTAGTTTAGAGTCAAAGATGTTGAAGATGCGTTTCATTCATCTGGAATCATTTATTCTTCTTATGTGGCCATTAAATCAGACTATGCATCTGTGAATTGCTTCCATAATTTTTTCTATTTCGAAATATATTTCTAGTTTAAATATTTTTATATAGATCCCATTCTTATAAGTTGAACCCAGTATACTGTGTAAGATGTTTCTCTCTTTTCCTCCTAATTCTACTGTTAAACACCTCTCAGAGAGGATAAGACACTCAGATGCATATAGTTATACTGGTTTTATGTCGGCGTTGTAATGATGAACTTTGGTATTTATGGAAAAGCACTTTTTGTGGTACATGTTTCATGTGGTTTATAAAGCTGTTATGTCGCTTGCTGTCAAGTCTTCCTTGTTTAGTCCCTTTTGCTGCAATAGAATTGACCACATATTTAAAGCTATTCATGCATTCTGTTGTTCCAAATCTGTGGTTTTACTTGATGTATTATACTAGATATTTTGCATTAATTCTATCTCCTCGCATTATTATTATTATTATTATTATTACTATTGTTACCTACACTAATGGAGACCTGGTAAAATCTCTCCTATAACCGTTAGGAAGATAGCACACTTGGGATTTATTTTTATTTATTTATTTATTCATCCGTAGACAACTTGTGTTGTATGGGTGTTGTCAACTGTATACATGGAATGAGTATATACATAATAGTACTTCTGGTAGTACATATTTCTTGCATGGATTACACAAAACAAATACATACCAATCTTAATTAAAGATAAATATAAATTTACAAAGGTACTCTTGCATGAATTGAGGTGAACACATGTCATTTACAGTATTCTTTGACAGTATAGTAACATTTATCTGCTAAATAATTTTTTGCAGCTTTCCTAAAGGCATGTATTCCAGTTTCAGCTTTGATCTCCTCTGGAAGTCTATTATACATTTTTAATCCATTAAATAATAAACTATTTTGGGTTTTTGTTTTGTTTTTTCGTATGAGATGCAAATGGTGGCAGGATCTAGTCCAGTGTTGGTGCATAGATCTGTTTTGTGTGTACTGGTCAATGTGTTTCTTTATATATATCACAGTCTGAAAGATGTATTGACATGGTACTGTCAAGATTCCCATGGTTTTGAATAAATCAGTACAGTGAGCTCTCTTGGAGCTTTTTGTTATTATTCGTACTGCCCTCTTTTGCAGCTTGAAAATTGCTTGTATGTTCTGCACATTTGTACCCCAGAAGGTTATGCTATAACTAATTATTGAATGCACATATGCAAAGTATGTCGTCTTAGCACATGAACTATTACATACTGACATAATTATCCGGAGTGCATAGCAAGCAGTAGCAATTTTCTTTTCTAGTGCTGCAATATGGTCAGTCCAGTTGAGCTGTGAGTCAACATGCATTCCTTGGAATTTTGTGTTTGTGACACAATCTATAAGTTCATCTTTAACTCTTAGGCCTATGCTATTATGTTTTTTATTTATGTGGAAATTAATACTGTTTGTTTTTTTAATATTGAGGGTTAATTTGTTGCTTACTACCCACTTGCATACATGATCGAGAGTTTCTTCAGCTTTGTCTCTCAATTTGTTTGGTGACTTGTCACTGATAAGGATGCTGCTATCATCTGCAAATAGTATTGCTTCCCCGTATTTGACACTCTGGGGAAAATCACTGATATATATTAGGAAGAGTATTGGCCCTAACACACTTCCCTGAGGGACTCCTATGTTAATATGTTCTGGTTTGGAAATGTGTTTTGTCAATCTGCTAAACTTCGTTTGTGAGATCTCTACACACTGTACCCTATTTTCCAAGTATGATTGAAACCAATTATTTACTGTTCCCCTTATTCCTAGTACCTCCATTTTGTTTAGTAGTATACTGTCGTATACTGTCGGGCCTAGTGGTCTTGTAGTAAACACACTTGTAGGAAGTCATGGGATGAAATTCCAGGTGGACTAAGAATATTTCTGCCTATCTTTAACTTAACCTCCACATCTCAATGATAGGAAGGTTTTCTAGGAATGACATAGGGTTCATATTCCATGTTAAACTGTAGGTTCTCTTTCCTCACTAGGATTATTGGGGTAGGTTTGGGACATGCAAGTCGCCCAAGGGGCATCCGACTGAAAGACTGCTCCCCTTCTTGTTTTTGTGAATCTGTCTCTCTCTCCGCCCCCCCCCCCCCCCCCCCCCACCTCCCCACCCTGACACAATCTCTCTCTCTCTCTCTCTCTCTCTCTCTCTCTCTTTCTCTCTCAAACACACACACACACACACACACACACACACACACACATACACACACAGCTGATGAGTCTAATAGAAAACCAGCCAAATGAAGTACATCCTGATGTTTTGTATGTGGTACAGAAAAGCAAAACTACAACACTACTTAAAATACTTGAAATCAATAAGCATATGACACAGAATGGCAAACACAGTTTCCTTTTTGGTCTCTGTTAAATTAAGTTTCAGTTATGCAAGTTGTGAATGTTACATTACAAATGGCAAAACCAACTTTATAACTTTATTATTCATTTTTTAAATGTGACAATTTTCATATAATCAAACAATGGAATACCCAGGATGGAATGTAACGATACCAGAGAAGGAAAGTTGCTACTCACCATATAGCAAAGATGCTGAGTAACGATAGGCACAACAAAAAGATTCAGACAATTGTAGCTTTCGACCATAAACGCCTTTGTCAGCAGTAGACACACATACACACACGCACACACACACTCACACAAATGCAACTTGCACACACGTCTGCAGTCTCAGAGAGCTGAAACCACACTGCGAGCAGCAGCGCCAGTCCATTTGTTTCGCCACCAACCTGACCAATGAGACTCAATCAAAGACCAATATTGAACCTCGCCTAACTCAGTTCAATCCTCTATCCAACAGTGATTCAACCCCACTGCCTCCAAACCACCCTCTGTTAATTTTCCAGAATTTCTTAACCTCAAACCTTGCCTCACCGTCATTCCCCAAATCCCTCAACATGCAAACTAACCTCACATCCACAGAAAGAACCGCAGTCCACCATCTAAAAACTGATCCCGACCTTATAATCCTACCTGCAGACAATGGCTCCACCACTGTTGTTTTGAACTGCAAGTATTATGTGGCAGAAGGACTCCGTCAGCTGTCAGATACTTCCACCTACAAACCATGCCACAGTGATCTCATTCCAGTAATCCAGCAGGGTCTCCAGTCACTACTCAAATGCTTAGACCCATCCCTGAACCTCTCCCCAGAGTCCATCTCTCTACTTACCCCTACCACTCCCCGCACTCCCACCGTCTACATGCTTCCTTAAGTCCATAAACCCAACCACCCAGGACACCCCATTGTGGTCGGTTGCTGTGAATCTCTGCTCTCATGGACCAACACCTTCAACCTATTACCCAGAACCTATCCTACTATATAAAGGATAACAACCATTTCCTCGACTGACTCTCCACAGTTCCTGTCCCTTTACCACACGGTGCCCTGCTCGTCACTACTGATGCAAACTCACTGTACACTAACATTCCTTATGCCCAGGGCCTTACTGCTATCAAACACTACCTTTCCAGATGCCCTATGGATTCCAAACCAACAACCTCCTTCCTAGTCTCCATGACCAACTATATCCTCACCCACAATTACTTCTCCTTTGAACGCATTACCTACAAACAAATCCGCAGTACGGCTATGGGCACCCACATGGTACAATCCTATGCTAACCTATTCATGGGCCATCTAGAGGAATCCTTCCTAAAAACCCAGGATCCTAAACCCCTCACCTGGTTCAGATTCATTGATGACATATTTGCCATCTGGACTGAAAGTAGGATACCTTATTCACATTCCTCCAGAACCTCAACAACACCACCCCCATCTGCTTCACCTGGTCCTACTCAACCCAACAAGCCACCTTCCTAGATGTTGACCTCCACCTCAGAGATGGGTACATCAGTACCTCTGTCCATATCAAACCTACTAACCACCAGCAATACCTCCACTTCGACAGCTGCTACCCATTCCATACCAAGAAGTCCCTTCTGTATAGCCTAGTCACCTGTGGTCATTGCATCTGCAGTGACGAGCAGTCCCTCTCAAAATATACCGAGGGCCTCACTGAAGCCTTCACTGACCGCAATTATCCTCCCATCTCCCGTGCCTTATCTTTCCAGTCTCCCACCACCTCCCAAAGTCCCATAGTCTGGCCACAGAGGAGCATTCCCCTTGCAACTCAGTACCATCTGGGACTGGAGCAACTGAATTACATTCTCCACCAGGGTTTTGATTGCCTCTTGTCTTGCCATGAAATGAGAAATGTCCTGCCCACTATCCTTCCCATCCCTCCTACCGTGGTATTCCGCTGCCCACTGAACCTGCACAATATACTTGTCCATCCTTACACAACCCCTGCTCCCAATCCCTTACCTCATGGCTCATACCCCTGTAATAGACCTAGATGCAAGACCTGTCCCATACATCCTCCTACTACCACCTACTCCAGTCCGGTCAATAACGTCACCTATCCAATCAAAGGCAGGGCTACCTGTGAAACCAATCATGTGATTTACAAGCTAAGCTGCAACCACCATGCTGCATTCTATGTAGGCATGACAACCAACAAGCTGTCTGTCAGTATGAATGGCCACCAACAAACTGTGGCCAAAAAACAAGTGGACCAACTTGTAGCGGAACATGCTGCCAAACATGATATCCCTCATCTCAATGACTGCTTCACAGCCTGTGCCACATGGATCCTTCCCACCAACGCCAGCTTTTCTGAATTGTGCAGATGGGAACTTTCCCTGCAATACATACTATGTTCCTGTAACCCTCCTGGCCTCAACCTGCGTTAGTCACTGTCCTCACCCATCCAGCCCCCTCCCTGTTCTCATTCCAGCACTACACAGCTGTCATTTCACCGCCACACCCAGTCTTTTAATTTATTTTTATTTCTCTCCTTTCCGCTACTTACCCCCCCCCCCCCCCCCCCCTCCCTCTGCACCTTCTCTCCTGCCCTCCATCTAAAGTGCAACACTTCACTGTCTGCTCCTCCCACCATACTATCCCTCCCCCTCCCCGCCCCAGCCTACTCCTTACCCCCATCCAGTTGTCACTCCCATCATGCACTGGTGCTGCTGCTCACAGTGTGGTTTCAGCTCGCTGAGACTGCAGATGTGTGTGCAATTTTCACATAATATATATAAAACATGTAGACTTCTGGTGTTGACGAAACCAATACAGATGGCACGGGCTTCCCACTGACACCAGCTTTTCTGGATTCCACAGGTGAGAAGTCTCCTTGCAACATATCCTTTGTTCTTGCGACTCCTTCACTAGTCCCTGTTCTCTCCACCTGCCTCTATCCCCTTCCCTGCTCCCTCTCCAGCTTTACGCATGTCTTTATCTTGCCAAAGCACCTGGCTAATTCTTTCCCCTCCTCTACTTTCTCATCCCCCCTTTGCCCTCCCCTCCCCTCCAGCACAACCTCGCAATCAACTATCCTGTATGTCACATCCCTCCTCTAGCATCTTCCCTCCCACCCATACCCAACCCTAGATGATTGGAAAACCATGCCTTGGTCAGCTGAGTCCCAATTCAAGTTGGGGAGAGCTTTTGGTAGGGTTCGGCAGTGATGCAGATCCAATGAGGCCATTGACCTAAGTTGTCAACAAGGCACTGTGTAAGCTGGTGGTGGCTCCATAATGGTGTGGGCTGTGGACTGTGTCAAGCATGAAGTAAAAAAATACTTGATGGAAAAATGCTTCTACAGTGTAAATGAATACCTGTCTCAGACTGTGAATTGAAACCTGTAGCCTACTTATTTTTTTTAAAAAATTCAGTCTAATTAAATGATGTTTTCAACCCTGTAATTATGATACTTAGGAAAAAATCTGTTAAATATCCGTAATACCTTTTTGTGTATATCCGTAACAAGTTTTGTGTATAAGGCATAGTTCATTTATCTAAAAATTTTTATTGTGAGCATGTACTTTTGTTTTTTGGGTAATATGTTCTTGTACACTACTTATGTACTATGTGTATGTAATTTGTTTGCTGTTTGTATATGTTTGTCAATTTATTATGTGTATGTGTTGTTATGTGTTACGTGTAATCAAATGACAAATCCTATATCACATGTGTGATCTACTGGATGCTAAATAAATAAATAAATAAATTGACTATAAATGGTTATTATCAGCTACTTGGAGACCATCTGTGGTGATTCATTGACTTCACATTGCCAAACAATGATGGACTTGTTACAGATGACAATGTGCCATGTTACCAGGTCACACTTGTTCATGATTGGTTTGAAGAACATTCTGGAGAATCCCATCAGACATTTATGGGACATAATTGAGAGGTCAGTTCATGCACAAAATCTGCACTGACAATGCTTTTGCAATTATGGACAGCTAAAGACGCAGCGTGACTTAGTATTTCTGCAGGGGACTTCCAACAACTTGTCGAATCCTTGTCACATGAAGCTGCTGCACTAAGCCAGGCAAAAAGAGGCCCAACAAGATATTAGGAGGTATCCCATGACTTTTGTCATCTCAGTGTATCTGTAATTCAGTACTGTACAAGACCTGACCATATTATTAGAAATACAGCATAAGGGTAAATCAATAAATGGAACAGAATATCCTGAATCATTTGATGTTTATATTGATAAGGGCATGAAGAAACTACTGTATTATGGATGATACCAGATTTTGGAGATGAAAATGTTCACTCATTAATGTCTTATGGGTTCTGGGGTAACTCATCACTGGTGGTAAAAATGTTTGTTGTACAGAAGCATGTAGCAATGATACTATGTGATGGCTACTGTTGTCAACAATCATTCACAGTTTGAAAACAATAACAGTATTTGTTAACATACTAGGAGGAGAATTGAGTTACATTTTCCTTCACTCAGCCTTATTGGGGCACAGAAATGAGTGAGGTATTCAACCACAAAAATCTTTGACCAGCTACCTACTTACAAGCAGAATTAAATGAATAATAATATTGGCTCTGAGTACTACAGGATTTAACATCTGAGGTCATCAGTCCCCCAGAACTTAGAACAGCTTAAACCTAATGACATCACAAACATCCATGCCCGAGGCAGGATTCGAACCTGTGACCGCAACAGTTGTGTGGTTCCGGACTGAAGCACCTACAGCCGCTCGGCCACCGCAGCTGGCAATAATAATATTAACTGGGCGCTGATGACCCCGCTGTTTAGCGCCCGTAAATCTCAAACACACAATAATATTAACTTCAAACACAAACTGATATCATATCTGTTTGCCATTTTCTTCTACTCTACAGAAGAATTTCTAAATGTGTAGTAGTATATCTTTTAAAGCACAATTAAAAGATACTTACACATAAGCTTTCAACCACATCCCTCATCAGAAAAAAAGAAACACACACCGTTCATTCATACAAGCAAGCACATTTTACACACACACACACACACACACACACACACACACACACACATGACCACTGACTCTAACAGCTCTGGCCAGAATACTGGAGTTTGCGGTCATGTGTGCATGAGATGTGCTTGATTGTGTGAATGAATTGTGTGTGTGTGTGTGTGTGTGTGTGTGTGTGTGTGTGTGTGTCTTTTTTGATGAAAACTGTGGCTGAAAACTTATGAGTAAGTGTCTTATCTGTGCCTATCTGTGACTTAAGAAATTACATTATGAAATCATGTAAACAGTCAATATGTTGCCATATTTTCTGCTGAGATGATGTACTATAATTATAACATCAACTCTCTACCTGGAGTATTGTAATGCAAAACTCTGCCCACAGCACTAATTACGTGCATTGTTATGCTGTACTGGATAAAGATACTTGTTGAACATGTTTATTAGATACACACAGCACAACAGCTGCTTATAATAACTAATCTTTATTCATGACACACTGTTTTGGCATTTATTGTCATTCCCAAGTATGTCTGGAATGATGTGACATCCATATTATGTTGTTAGTGAATTGCCTTATAACTGTCACTGTTTTGATAAGAAGGTAAATGATGTAAATATATTGAAAATAATATGTTAATTACTGTTTGGCAGTTCTACTCTTATGATGTCACAAACACACACACACACACACACACACACACACACACACACACACACACTCTGTACGTGCTTGAGAGTTGTCCTGCAAAATGATGGTCAGGTCCCGCAGAAACTGTCATCACTTCTGTCTCTATGCTGTTCATTTTTGGAACACAACCTATGACCAGCTTAGAGACAGAAGTGATGACAGTTTCTGCAGGACCTGACCATCATTTTGCAGGACAATGCTCAAGCACATACAGTGCTAGCTGTAACTGATTTGTTTGACTGATGGAGCTACTAAGTGCTATATCACCTACTGCAATCCCCTGACTTAAGCCCTCGTAAGTTCAACTTGATTTCTAAACTGAAGGAAACACTTCACGGCTTTTGCTTCACAACTGCTACAAATTCGTCGGGCAATAGACCGCGCCGCTCGAACTAACAACACAACTGGCACTGCTAAGAGTATCCTACGACTTCCACATTGCTGGCGAGGGTTTATACACACTGCTGGTGACTACTTTGAAGGTCAGTAAAACTTTGAAACACATATCTATTTTGAACAAGCTGTAAATAAATAGTTGCCACTATTAAAGTTCCAACCCTCGTATTATGCCACAGTGATGGTATACTACCTTGTATCCATCTAGATGTGAGTGTTCATTTCCAGCTTACATTTTTTCATGCACAGAATATATGCAGAAATATGTTTACACTTATGACTATCCTGTTTTGGTATGAAGAATTTGTCTTTCTTATTTAAAAAGCTTTTTACATTTTAATGAAGAAGTTGAAATGTAAAATGACTGTTACCACTTGGGTTGCACAAAGTGCCTTTTTCTGTTTGTGCTTCACTGGCTGTTGCAACTGCATCAATAGTTATTTGGCAGCTATATCTTTTGGAAACATTTATCCTAAAAAGACCTATCAAAAATATTGAAAATCACAGGGCTTGGACAAACAGTGCCTAGTGCAATCAATGCTTGTATAAATACACTGTCTGACAAAAAACTGAAGTAGCAATTCTCTGTAACAGTTAGAATAACCATCAGAGCACAGTAGTGTTCTTCAAGTTTAGTGTTGTTACCAAGCCTAGTAGTGACATGGCACTCTGGATGACAGGCAATGATGGCACCATGCACAATGTCTAAGTAGTCCGGGCTGTCACTAGCTCTGCTCCTACAAAATGAATGCCACAGGAAATATGAGTTCTGGAACACTACGCGCAGACCAGCAGGTGGCAACAACAGCATTCTGTGCAGACCACCAGGCAGCTTGCATGGTGATGGTAGAGGTCGTTGATTTACTGCACCTCTTCCTGCATCCACAGTTTCACATGCTGAAAATAGATGTACATGAATGGTACTGTGAGGCACCTATTTAGGCTGGCACTCACGCTTAGATAGGTTGTTCCTCTGCAGTGAGCAACCAAAAAGAAAATTTGAGCAATGCCTCACTACAGACTCATCACCATCTTCCGAGCTAGAATGCCACCTCCTCCATCTGGTCTCTAAGTGTGATTGGTGGTGTGATAGCCAGGACTTGGTATCATTTCTGTTGTTTTTACTTCACTGACAAGATAGTGCAAAGATTTTACTTTGTGCTTCTGTCCTTACCAGACTTAGACACTTTAAGTACTATTTGATCATTAGAACTTCTTCTGTGAAGTACAACTGTAAGATATTTTGAAAGTGTTTGTTCCCATGGCTTAAGCCAGAGTGCAGACTTTGATTTCCAAGCCCAAGAATTAAGGAACTTGCTTTAAGTTTAACTTTCTTCAAACTCTTTCTTAAAGAGTGTTGTGTTCTTTTTTATCAATTGGTTATTTTCCGCATGTTGAGGAACTTATTTATTTTTTGATTCAGGATTATTAATTTTGTAAATAGTCTTCACGGGTTTGCCACTGGATCATATTGTGCAAATTCCATAATATTTCCTCAGAGCAATTATCCGACATCTTCAGGTGGTTCAACCTTGCTGGTGGCTAGGTACGACTGATGGTACCCACACATTGATGCCCTGTTTCTAGAACACGCACCCAAAGAATGAGCAGGTGCGGAAATTGCACATGTGCAATAATTTGCAGTTAGATGGTGCCATATTCTAACTCCAACTGCCGTAAATTGCAGAGCAGCCCTCCTGCAGGTATGTTGTATGCTGCATTTGCCAACAGTGCGGCCAGACGTTACTCACCAATGGCCGAATTAGACCAATGTTATGATGGGCCTGTTATCGAAGAATCTTGATTTTTGTGTCATGATTTAATAACAGCTAATGCAGGGCTCCATGCTGTGCTCAGTTGAAATCCCGTATCGTTGTTGATGGGACTATCGGATGTATGGATATATATTGCTTCCTTAATGACGCAATCCCAGAAAGATGATGTTGTGGATAAAACATCCATCTTTTCATAAATCATCCAATGTCCTGTATTCAGACAGTGTTCCGCAATTGTCAATTTTTTCAGTTGACAAAGGTGTGTATGACGCTGATGTTCATTGCAGCGTTCTCATACCATGCGGCACGTCTGACCTATATACGCTGCCCAACATTGACAAGGAATCTTGTACACACTACATTTCCTCAGGCCAAGGTCATCCTTAACCAAACCCAACAGGCTTCTCGGTTTTGCAGATGGTTGAAAAACACACTTAATTCCATATCTTTCGAGGACTCTTCTGATTCTTGATGACATGGCATCAAAATATGGCAAAAAGGCCAAAGTGGTGGGTGTATTCGTATCAGATTCCTTGACAATGTGGGGCAGCATATATAGGCCAGACATGCCACACAGTACAAGAATGCTGTGATGAACATCAGCGTCATACACGCCTTCATCAACCGAAAAATCGGCAATTGCGGAACACTGTCTGAATACAGGACATTGGATGATTTATGAAGAGACGGAAGTTTTATCCCCAGCATCATCTTTCTGGGATTGCATCATTGAGGAAGCAATACATATCCGTACTGCCGATAGTCTCATCAACAACAACATGGGATTTCAGCTGAGCATAGCCTGGAACCCTGCATTGGCTACTATTAAATCATGATGTGAAAATCAAGATTCTTTGATAACAGGCCCATCATAACACTGATCTAATACGGCCATTGGTGAGTAACATCTGGCCGCACTGTTGGCAAATGCAGCATACAGTGCATGTGCAGGAGGGCCGTTCTGCGATTTTTGGAAGAGGTAGTTTGAATATGGCACCATCTAACTGCAAATCATTGTGCATGCACAATTTCCACACCTGTGCATGTGCGTGTTCTAGAAACAGGGTGTCAATGTGCGGGTACCGTCAGTTGTACCTAGCCACCAGAAAGGTTGAATCACCTGAAGATGTCAGACAGTTGCTCTGACGAAATAATGTGGAATTTGCACAACATGATCTGCCGGCAAACCTGTGAAGACTATTTACAACACATCCGCCAGGAAAGCTTTGAAGAGTCACATTATTAATTTTGTTTGCCATTGGAGGTCTATTGTTTATTTTTCACTTGAAAGAACTTTACTTCCATAATACACTGAAGACTTTATTAAAGTTGTGGTCAACAAATAAACTTTTATATTGACTTCCTTTTACTCTGGTGGATATCTCCATGGAACTTGACATATCAAGTAGCATATACACTGAAGTGCCAAACAAAAGGCATACATATTCAAATACAGAAATATGTAAACAGGCAGAATGTGGTACTGTGGTCAGCAATGCCTATATAAGACAAAAAGTGTGTGATGCAGTTGTTAGATCAGTTACTGCTGCTACAATGGCAGGTTATCAAGATTTAAGTGAATATGAAAGTGATGTTGTAGTCAGTGCACAAGTGATGGGACACAGCATCTCTGAGGTAGCGATGAAGTGAGGATTTTTCCCATACAAATGTTTCACGAGTGTACTGTGAATATCAGGAATCTGGTAAAACATCGAATCTCCAACATCACTGTGTCCAGAAAAAGGTCCTGCAAGAATGGGACCAATGTTGACTGAGGAGAATCATTCAACATGACAGAATTGCAACCCTTCTGCAAATTGCTGCATATTTCAATGCTGGGCCATCAAGAAGTGTCAGTGTGTGAAGCATTCAATGGAACATCATCAATTTGGAGCCGAAGACCAAGTCATGTACCCCTGATGGCTGCAAGGTGCAAAGCTATGCCTTGCCTGGGCCATTCAACACTGAAATTGAACTGTTGATGACTGGAAGCATGTTGCCTGGTCAGACGAGCCTCATTTCAAATCATATTGAGCAGATAGATGTGTATGGGTATAGAAACAAACTCATGAATCCATAGGCCCTGCATGTCAGCATGGGACTCTTCAAGCTGGTAGAGGCTATGTAATGGTGTGGAGCATATGCAGTTGAACTGATATGAGACCCTGATACGTCTAGATAAGACTCAGACAGGTGAAATGTACGTAAGCATCCTGTGTGATCACCTGCATCCATTCATGTCCACTGTGTATTCTGAGGATCTTGGGCAATTACTGCAGGACAATGTGACACCCCACATGTCCAGAATTGCTACAGAGTGGCTCCAGGAGCACTCTTCTGAGTTTAAACACTTCTGCTGGCCACCGAACTCCCCAGACATGAACATTGTTGAGTATATCTGGAATGCCTTGCAACGTACTGTTCAGAAGAGGTATTTATGGACAGCCCTGCAGGATTCATCACTCCAGCACTACTTCAGACATTAGTCGAGTCCATGCCACATCTGCATGCTCGTGGAGTCCTACACAATGTTAGGCAGGTGTACCAGTTTCTTTGGTTATTCCGTGTATAAGGGACATGAATGCTATCAAATGCTGAAGGACAGAGACATGCAGCATACTCACGTGAGATAGTTTTATCAGCATCTAATACATTTTGAAATGGGCGTCATTATGGGTCTTCATTTGTCCAGCTGGTTGAGTCTTGCAATATCCATATTTGAATGTATTCAGATGTAACAGTGGTCCAAAGTTGGACTGCTTGAAGTGTGAGGGTAGGCATACTCATCTTCAACGTTCTGGGAGATGAGGTTTAGACCACCAGGGAGGATCACCTTACTATGCACCAGGTGCATTGTAATCCTTTCACATTTGCACCTGCTCATACAAGAATAAATAACAGACTTCCTGTGACATTCTGTGTCATCCCTCAGAATTGGTCAGAGGCTAGCATCAGCAGGACTACGTTATTGGTTCTGTGAGTGGGAGGCATGGACTGCTGATAAATGGCATCACAAACCATTCAGAAATAAATCACAGTTCTGCAATATCTCGGATGACCACTGTTGGTGGTGACATAGGGAGAGGTCTCATTCGTCCAATGTTTTGGAGAGATGCAATTACTTCTAACATCATGGAGTGGAGGGGGGCATTGGATATGACTTCAGGTCATGGATAATAGTGGACATCTGATGGCACCATGGTATGTCACAGACATCCTGCACCCTCAAGTGTTACCTCTCATTCGACAGCATTGTGATGCCTTTTTGCAACAGGATAATGGCCAATCACGCATGTACATCTCTATGAGCTGTCTGTGAGATATTCAGGTACTCTTGTGTCCAACATGATCCCCAGGTATGTACCAATGGAACATGTGTGGGACTAGTCTGAATGTGAAATCAATACCATTGCCAGCATCAAGGACATTGAAGACCAGTTACAACAGCTGTGGCCCAGCTCGCCTCAGGAGAGGATACATTGGCTTTATGATGCCATTCCCTAACAAATCAGTGCATGCACACAGGCAAGAGGAGGAGAAATGTCATACTTATAAGTTGGCACATACTGCCAAGTTCTTTTTAAATGACTGGAATAACATCACATACCCTCTCAACTTATGAAGTTTCATTTTACTTTCCTCTCCCCTTCTAGGTGCTTCACTTTTTTTGTCACACAGCGCAAGTCATGTAAGTAAGCTCTTAGTGGACACATTCGGATGTAGACCATACCACTCGTGGTGCACTGCATAAGGTCCAATGTATTAACCACTCCCGAGTGTCACTGCCCCATTCTATTGAGCAACATTTTAAGGTTCTGCATTAACATATTTGATGGAATTCTTCATACAGAATTTGTCTTATTATTCAGAGAGTGATAGTCTTCATGTTAGTCTGATGAGCATTACCAGACATGTGCCTGATGTTCTCCACAATTGCCAAGTTGAGATTACCTTTCAAAGACCTCCTTCCCCCTGATAATTACTATGTGGATTGCTTCACCAAGATTTTTTCCCAGAGAGCATAAATGGCAAATGGTTTTACTGAGACCTGAAACTTGCCTTTAGAAAGGCTTGTTACTTTATATCCACTGCCTGCAGGTTCTGTACTAGTTCACACTTTTCATCCCATGGGTACTCACTAACAGAAGGATCTTCTTGGCCTTTTCACCCCTCTGACTACTACGAACCACAACTTGCTTCTGTTTTCCTTTCTTTTTGGAGTGTTCATGAACTCCTTGGGTTGTTTACATATTTTTCTCCAGTCTCCATTCTAGGGAAGCAGCTGGAGACATCTAGACTAAAACTAACAGACTTGCAGTATCTCTTACAACTTCTTGTCTGATTTGGCGGGTTTGACAATAGACCAATCATAAACTCCATTCCAACATTACTGCTGGCAACTGCAGTTCTCAACAATCCCAATTTTGCCTGTGCTACTGCCAGTTGAGCTTTGAGCTTTAAAATCAGCAGTTCTTTCTCCATAATTATGACAATAAGCACGACTACTAAATCAGTAAAGGCCAACCTCATCATATCTATCGAAGCAGTTTTCTTCAGAACATCCTACATGAAAGAAGTGTATGTGACTTCACACTGTCAATCACTTCTCAGAACTGTGTGTCAGTTCCCACACCTGGCCTTTGTGGCAATGTTATTTTAACCTAGATCACTCTCCCCAAAACCCAAAAAATGTTTTACTCAATCAAAAACAACAGCCCCATGGTGGATTTGCTTTATTTCAGTCATATAAAATACTGCAATTCCAAAGCACTCAGCACTCTGTGTGCACAAACATGAAAAACATTGTCTCTTGCTTGACATGTATCTCAAAGTGCACTGGACTTATCACTTTGAAGCTGTACATGCATTGAAATTAAACTTCTAATTATATGTAACAAACATTGCTCTACATAAATTTGTGCTACTGATTAGGGGGAGGGGTGGTTTGGGAGGGGGGGGGGGGATGGTTTATGCTGAGTTAAATGTATGCTATTTCTACAGTCATACTCTACATTATATTTTGTAAAGTGAATTTACTGTGATATCCATTTTGTAGAAATCCACGAAGTTAAGAACAATGTGAGAATAACATTGCTGTTGATTTAAACCAGCAAAAGTTTAATTTTTTAAATCACTGAAAAAAATGATCTTGTTCCTTAATGCAGTACTAAGTTGATGGTACATTTTACAAACATTTTGCATAGGAAGATACTCGTAAGTTCGTAAGCTTAAAACATAAAAAGTGAAGTGTTTACCTGTTAAATCTTCTAACAGGGCATCTTATCTTCACCTGAACACCTGCAAACACCACTGCTTGTCCTCCTATCTTCAAACTTACTTTCTTGTCATTTGAGTTCTTTTGGATAAAAGTTTTGTTTTCAGTATCAATAATTGGTCGATCAGAATGTGTAGAACAAGCTTTAGTGTTACATGGCTTCTTGTCAGCTGGTTTAGATGCAGGACATTGTGATGTAGGACGTGGCACTATATGGTTCTGGGCCATTACTTGCAGGCACTCAACTTCTCTTGTTTTTATACCCCCACCACAAGGTTTCGAGCACTGGAATTAATAAGATGTAATCATAAATAAAATTCACATATTTAATGCAGTACAAATCAGAACTTGTAAATAGAACATGCATGCACAATGTCAGAATAACCTAAACTGAAGCAAGCAATTCCAACTAATTTTAACAGAGTTCCTTTAGCCTCCCTTCTACATATTTTTATCTTAATGTGTCTTTGGAGGTAGCATTATTTCTGTATAAAGTTTACAGTGACATTATTTCAGGGACTGGTCAGTATTTGATTTTCATGAGTTTGAGTAGAACTTTTAATTTACATTTTTGTCCTTCCCATTTAAGTTTTTGAAATAGCAGAGAGTAACAATCCATGAGATACATGAACAGAAATGCATTCCTTTAAAAACTGTTTAGAAGATGAAGTTGAAAGAAGGTATAAAGGAATAATAGCTGATAAAGTTATGATAGTCCTTTGAGAGGCAATAAACAAGACGTTACATGCTGTGAATATTTGCACGTATGTGGAAGAGAAAATATTGTGCAAAACAAATCAAAAACAGAATGTGGTGTCATTCAGACAGGTACCTAGAAGAGAATGTAGAAAACATTGGCAACTCTGACAGATAAAGCACAGAGAAGAGTTTATTACAACGAGCAAAAATGTCAAAAAATCTGGGCAATTACAATAATATGTTAGCTTAGATGATGATAAAAACACCAAAGTAATATGTCGTTTCAAGAATGGTAAATGAGAATTGCCAGGAGAATGGTTTTAGATACACACAAAATGAAAATGAAAGCAAGAAATACTTGAGACGGCAGCAGTTTTAAGAGCAACAGGAAGAAAAAGAAAGAGCAACATTGATTTGTAATAAGAAGTGCACCCAAACCAGAAGAGCTGATGGAAAAATAATAAGGCTGCAGCCTTATTCTGCAAACAACTGTAGAGTGCATGACACAATGTTCTTCTCATTGTACCAATTATTATAGCATCTTTCTGTTTGATTCGTATGCGGAGTGTGGAAGACCAATTGCTTAAAGGCGTCTGTGTGTGTTATAGTTAGTCTAATCTTGTCTTCATGATCCCATTGGGAGCAATATATTGTAGTACATTCCTAGATTCTTCACTTAACACTGGTTCATGAAACTTTGTGAGTAGGCTTTCATGCGATAGTTTGCACTCATCTTGAAGAGTCTGCCAGTTTGGTTTTTTGAGCATCTGCACAGTGCTCTCATGGGTCAAACAAACCTGACCATTCATGCTGTTCTTCTTTGTATGATTTCATTACACTTTATATTTTATATTCAAATTCAGCTGGATGGTAAGGACTATGCAATGGTGTTGTGGGTGGGATGGAATATGCATCATTGTTGTGAAGGCTGTATGTGATATTACCTTTCGTGCATTGACTACAATTATTAACTAATCAGTTGAACAGAGATGTTTTTCCAATGTCCTGAGATGTTCTGAGCCACTCTTCAGAAAAGGGATCACTGGAAGATATGAGGAACTACTGTCCTATCTCACTCCTCCCAGCGTTCTCTAAAGTAATTGAAAAGATTTTATCCAAGCAAATGGAAAATTTTGTGACTAAAATTATATTTGTAAAAATCAGTTTGGTTTCCTAACAGGAAAAGTTCTATAAATTCCACAAGTGAATTCACCGAAAAATTAATCTCCTCATTAGATAAGGGTTAAAAAGTCATAGTAAATTATACATTACTTCTTTATAAACTACAAAGGTGTAGGATGGGGGCAGTTTGTTGCAGTGGTACAAATCATATTTGACAGAAAGGAAAAACTGAGAGATTACAACAGCAAATTCAAACAATTACTTCTATGATCGGAACATAATTTACAAAGAGGTACCACAAGGTTCAGTACTGGGTCCATATCATTTTCTGTATTATATAAATAACATGTCATCAAACATTGATGTTCACTCAGTCTTATAGATGACACCTCAGTCCTAATTGAAAATGGTGTCTTAGAAAAAAAAACAAGGTAGTGTACAAAATACTCTAGAAAACCTGAAATCCTGGTTTCATCAAAATTATCTGAAACTGAATGTAAAAAATTTCCAGACGATGCCATCTAGTGCTAAATCAACAGAAATGGTGCGCATAAAAACAGCTCGCATTGATAAGGTAACAAGAGAAGTAAACGCTGTGAAGTTTTGAGACCTAAATGCAGACAAAAATTTAAATTGGAAGGCACAGCACACATAGACTTCATAGCAAACAAACTGAACAGCATAACTTTTGCAATATGTTTTTGATCAAGTGCCATTCATATAAGCAAGTGGAACTAGTGTATCACAGATATTTTCAATTAGCATGGCATGATCCTCTTGAGAAATTCAACTAATGACATTAGACTTCTAATAAATTAAAACAAAATCACCAGAAACATGTTGCATACTGTTCAAAAATACTAATCACTCTATCTCTATATATTTATGAAATTTGTATTTCACTATACAAAATCACCATGCACTACAAAATTATCATTTCAAGTACATTATAGTACTCTTCACAAAGCAAATTTCAAACTTCCAACACACAGATAAAAATTTTATGCTGAGACACCTCTACACACAGAACTTAAGATTTATAATAAACTAAAAGACAGGAATATATTTAACATGGAACTTTCTCACTGAAATGACAGTTGTATAATCTTCAAGTAGATAAGTTGCTACTCTACAGAAGAATATATGGATGACAGTTTAAACAACAAAATACATTTATATGCACACATAACAATACTACAGCCATTTTTGTAGTGCAATAAGTCAATAAAAGAATTTTTAGTTTAAAGAATAAAATTAAGCCACTATGTTATAATCTATTATTAACATTCTTCCATATAACAAATTATAACAATAAATGATACTAAAGTAATTTCTATAAACTAATGTAAAACTTCTCATCCTTTTTTATTTTATTGACATCTGTTTAATTTTCTGTATAAAAGTACACAGCTTGTGGTCTAGCAATTAGCATGGTTGCCAATAGATCAGGGGGTCCCAGGTTTGGTTCCCAGCCAGGTCAGAGATTTTATCTGCTCAGAGAGTGGGTGTAGTGTTGTCATTATCATCATTTCATCATTACAGATGTGTAAGTCACTGAGCCAATAATGCCATACAATCATTTCATTTTTTGTATAAAAAGGGCATTTATGTTTATTTTTCTACTTGAGATATCTCCTCACATCAGATGATTTGATCACTGTACATTTTGAGACAGATATATTACATTTACATTTAACTGTATAAACTATACAAAATCACCATGCACTACAAAATTATCATTTCAAGTACATTATAGTACTCTTCACAAAGCAAATTTCAAACTTCCAACACACAGATAAAATTTTTATGCCCAGACACCTCTACACACAGAACTTAAGATTTATAATAAACTAAAAGACAGGAATGTTTCCCTCTATTATAACTCTATAAACTGTTACACCTAGGTATTTGAATGATTTGCCTGAATCCAAGTGTGATGCATTAATATCGTAGCCATAGGATACTTTTTTCCATGTAGTGAAGAGTAAAATTTAACATTTCTGAACATTTAAAGCAAGTTGCCAATCTTTGCAACAATCTTGAAATCTTTTCAAGATCTGACTATATGTGCTCCATTTTTCAGACAGTACTTCATTACAGATAACCTCACCATGTGCAATAAACATGTGGTTCCTATTAAAATTGCCTGCAAGGTCATGAACAACAAGACATCACAAACAACAAGGGTACCAACACACTTAGGTGGGGCATATCTTAAGTTATGCCTGCAGTTATCAAAGACTCTCCATCCAAAATTACCTGCCACATCCTCCCTACCAAGAAATCCTCAATTCACTTTTAAATTTTGCTTGATGCCCCACATCCAATTATACTTTTGATTATGAGGGTAATGGTGGTATTCACTCAAATGCTTTGCCAGAAGTGAAGAAATACTGCATCTATTCAAATGCCTTGTCCATGGATTTCTGCACACCAATTCAGAAAAGCACTAATTGGGTTTCGCAGAATCTAAACTTTCAAAATATATGCTGGGTAGCATGGAGGATGTCATTTTGACTGAGTTACCTCATCACATTTGAGTTCTCTTTATGTTATGAGATTCTACAACAAATGGATGTCGAAGACACCCCTTCTAGTAGATGCGTGTAACCTGTGCTTCCTTTCAAGCAATGAACATAGGTTTTTCATTCAAGAGATCTATGATATATCATGCTTGAAATAGTGACTAACTCAGTCGTGTGTGTGAGTTGCGTTTGCATGAGTGTGTGTGTGCGTGTGTGTGTGTGTGTGTGTGTCTATTGTTGACAAAGGCCATTGGCCGAAAGCTTTAAGTGTGAAACTCTTTTTATTGTGCCTATGTGTGACTCAGCATCTCCGCTATATGCTGAGCAGCAACTTTCTTTCTCATAATATTGTTATATTCCATCCTCGATTTTCCATTGTCTGATTTCAGCCACAAATTTGGTATAGAATCTGATTGGGATTCCACTGGGCTCTGCAGCTTTCCTCATTTTTAATGATTTTGTATGTTTCTTGATGGCAATGACACTAATACCTATTTCATACATCTTTGAAGTGGTACAAGAATTAAACTGGGGCAATACTCCTGGATTTTCCTGTGTAAAGGAACAATTGAAAATGGAGTTCAGTATTACTGTTTTTGTTTTGCTGCCCTCGATCTTAGGTCCTATCTCATTCATGAGTGTCTGAAATTAACAGCCTTTACATATGACCAGAATTTCTTTGGCTTTTGTGAGAAATTTATCAATAATATTCTGCTACGTTAGTGATAGAAGGTTTCAGGCATTTCTGTCTTGCCAGCTAAACACGTTTTATTTAGCATCTCTCTATCTACAGCCCTATGCTTCATCTTACATCTATAATGCAGTAGGTTCTTTACAAGTTTCTTTACAGTGAGTGTATACTGTGGAGCTTCCCTCCTAGCATGAACTGTTTTACTAGGTAGACATCTACCTAGTGCTTGAGCAACTACAAGAAAACTTGAGCCACAGTTCTTCTGTAAGCTCCTTCTCAGAGGTAGATGTTCTGAGCTCCTATTTGAGATGTGACACTACTGCATATTTATCTAATTTTCTGAACATGTAAATCTTTCTACTTGTTTTAGCTGTATTTTGTAGTTTGGTGACAATTACTGCTACAACAGCCTAATGTTTACTGATACCAGCCTCAATGTGATAATCCTCTAACAGGTCAGGTCCATTTGCTGCCATTAGATATAACACACCGTCAAGCGTCACTCCTGCCACTTACAAAGGTGTAATTACCCCAATTGACAGTAGGACAATTACAGTCTCCTCCAAAATGTCCGTAAGATTGGGGAATTTCCATGCTAACAAATTGAGATTTTCACTAATGTCAAAGGGACTTCTATGTATCTGACATCACAGAGCCAGTCCTGGGAATTGACTTCCTTCATGCCAGTCAACTGGATGTTGTGCTAGTCATGCTCACACAGCACAGAACAGAATATCATATGGATGGTGTCATTGCACTCTCCCCATATACAACCCAAAGTGGCACAGCCTGCCCATCAGAACACCACTTCTTTGATGATGCCTACGTGGAGACCCTCCACAACTGCACTCACACAGTAAACAACATCCTTTTGATGCATCATCGAATTCTTGAATGTCAATTGCAGTCACAAAACTATGATATGAGAATTCTCCTCTTACACATTGCATTGAAATCACTACTACATCATTTGAATAGGCACACAACAATCTACGGTCCTTATCTCACAGCAGTTGGTTACATCAAATGGGTCACCAGCCAGCTACACTCATAACGAAGGTGCTGCCCTGCCTCCTTCAACACTGGCCCAATGGGACAACAGTCATGCCCAGCCTAGTAAAGGCAACATATGGTGTTGACAAATAGTGCTTCCGCTACTGCCACCTCCTGCACCCTAGCACCGTTACAAGAGAATGTCTGCCCAGCTGTCACAAACTATGTCACCTCTATCCAGTCAATCTGCAGATCCTGAAGAATGATATTGACACACTGCTCCAAATGGGGATTGTGCGACCGGTGGACTGTCCATAGGCCTCCGGTATCAAACTTGTCCCAAAAAAAGATGGTACCACGAGGCTCTGTGGTGATTACTGGGTTCCTAATTCCAGGACAATTCTTAACATGCAAGATTTTACTCACATACTTGTGTGTGCCACAGAGTTCAACTGTAAGTGGGTGTACCTCCTTATTCCAATGCACCTAGACAACATTGAGAAAATCATCATTATTACCTCATTTGGGTATTCTGAGAACCTGTATATGCCATACAGCTTTAAGAATGCACCCCATATGTGACATCACTGGTGGACTCCTCTTCTGGAATGCATCCCAAATGTGACATCATATGTGAACTCCTCTTACAGCTCCCACACTGCTACACATATTTAGGCAGTGCTTTGGCCTACTGCAATAACCTCAAAGATCATTCAGTTCATTTAGAACAGGTCTTAGCCACTCTCCATGAAGTCAGGTTATCATTAAGAAGGCTAAATCTCAACTTAAACAGTCTGAAGTCATGATCCTAGACCACACCTTGAACACAGAAGGCATCCACCCTATCGTGGAGTGCTTACCTATGGTTCAGACCCTGCCTCTACTGGAGACGTGCCATGTCTTACACATCTTTTCCTTGGCCCACTAAACTTTCACTGCTGCAACCTATCACACATAGTTGCTTCACAGTCACTGTTAACAGATGTGATGGCTGAAAAGGACAAACACAGCAAGAAAAAGTCGAATGGACAGCAAGTATGAAAGAAGCGCTGTGGACCTCAAAACAGTCACTAATCAAGGCAGTCACCCAAGTCCATCCTGACACAAATGCACGACTCAGCCTTACAATGAACACTTGCAACACCATGATGGAGGCTGTTCTGCAGCAAATTGCCAACAATGTACTGCAGCTGATTAGGTTCTGTTGTCTGCCTTCAGTTGCAATCTGCTTACAATCTACATTGCAGACATTTTCATGAGAACATAAAAGGGCACAAGGTAACAGTTCACAACAATCATAAGCCACTCATGGACACTATAAAGAACATGCCTCAAGAAATCAGTCCGTACCATTTCTGCCACCTAGACCTCATTTCACAGTATGTTTGTGGAGCAGACAATGTAATCATAGATCACCTCTCGTACATCAGTGCAATTTCGTTACAATTTGACTATGAACTTATGGCCACAGAGCAAGCCAATGATTCTTCCATCAACAAACTCATAACAGATCAGACAATCAGTCTTTGAATGAAATATCAAGACTTACCCAGTACCAGGCTAACACTGCTGTGTGACGTGTTACAAGATAGAATATGCCCCATAGTGTCACACATTATCAGATGGGAGGTGTCCAACAGAGTACACAACCTGGGCCATCCAGGAATCAGAATAACAACAGGACTGGTAACAGAGAAGTTCGTGTGGCATGGGGTTAAGCGAGATGCTAGACTCAGGGCTGCCTGGCTCGTCAACACAGCAAAACCAGCCGACACGCCCAGCCACAGCCCAGACACTTTCTGACACCCAAAGTAGATTTCAAACAAATTTAGATCGATGCTGTAGGACCTCTTCCTCAATTGGAAGGTTTCTGGTACTCGCTTTTGGCCATTGACAGAACATCAAGATGGGTTGAGGTGATACCCATCCACAATATTACAGTGGAAACGAAGGCAGACACACTTACAGAAATGTGGATCATATAATTCAGAATCCAAGAACAAATCACCACAGACGAACTCAACCTACAAACTTGGATTCTCATTAGTTAAAATTTACGTACTGTATTCTCCACTCACAGATGGAATGTAGCCAAAGATCTTTGTTATTCAACATGTATCCTGATTACCAGAGCTTGCATTTGAGGCCCAGAAATGACATTTATGAACAGAGAGACACTGAATTTGCTAACAGTCATTTCAATGCAGTAAACTGCTTACAGACTTTAACCGCTTGTGGAAATAGCGTACCAAGGTCTACTAGAAACACTAATAAATGATGCATGTTGTGGTTATACATGAATACATGAATCATTTTATTGCATAGAGTGAATTTACAGATATTCTGTACAGTTGCAACATCAAGAATGCACTCATTGTCTTTGCTTTCCTCATCCAAAGATTATCTCTCTTGGATGCCAGAGAGATTTTGACCTTCCAGAGCTTTTGATTCCCACAGAGCCTCTGTGGGAAGTACAGAATATTGTGGGTTACATCGACAGTGAGTGATGTGCGAGATCACCAGACAGACTGTAGCTTGGCTAGTGCATGAGTAAGACATGATTGGACCATTCCTCATTGAGCTGAGTGTTGGACAGCTGCCGTATAATGATGGTGAGCTCATTTGAGGCCTTCACCATACATGGGTATTTGTTGTCTGTTGTGGAGGGGGAAGGAGCATGTTGATGAATGGCATACAGATGATATTGCCACATGTGTTGAGGCAGCTTTCTGACGCAGTTATAACACAATTCAGAGGTGAGGTCCAGTGCAGGTGACAGTGACGGCAGATGTGTGAGTGGCTTGGCTGAGTAGGTGGTGGTGGCATCAGCACAGTCTGTTTGCCTTTGTTGGAATTGGATGGTCTGTTGTCTGTGAGGGACATAATGTGGATGTCCTGCAGAACCCAAACAGGTTCGAGCCTTGTGAGCAACACTGTTGTTGGTGTGCAGCACACTAGTACGTCAAACATTTGTTCGCTCCAGGACAGCACTTTGTGAGGCCACGTGTATGTTGGCTGAGGGGATGGACATATGGTGTCATCACGTATCATTATGAACTCACACTGGTGATGGTCCTTATGAATGAAGACTTACTGCTCTGTGTGTGGTGACGGTGGTGGCATGTAAATATTCTGAATATGTTTGTGAACTCAGTTCACCAAAGTCGACAGGCCAGAGTGTGCTGCATCAAACGCAGGCTGTGAGAAGTCTGTGTGAAGGAATACGGTATTGGCGTATAGGACCTCCGCAAGTGACGCATGAATGACATTTTTATATTCTGACCGAATGTCGAAGAGCACCCATGGCAGTGCCTCGGACGAAGACCCACTGTGGCCCGTCAGAGCCTCCTTCATAGTATTGTGCCATCTCTCAACCAGTCTGTTGTTTTTGGGGGTGGTAAGATATGGTGGTTGTGCAAATGATACTGCTCAGGCAGCACAGTGCTGTGAAGAGCGATGACTTGAACTGCTGGTGCTGGTCTGTGGTGATCTGTTCTACCACTCAATGACTCCACTATGCAGTAAATAGTTTTCTTTATTTATGCCATTATTTATTTATGAATGATAACTGTGACACATACACTCACTTGGGCAAAAAAGACCGGATACTAAAGGATGCTTTGATTCTTTTCTCTTCTGATTTTTCCGTAGTCACTGATACACTTCAAACAATACTCCGCTCTAGACATATATACTCAGAAACTTATTTCTCGAGTGATGGTTTATGTTCCGTATCAACGGACTTCTTTTGGCAAAGAATGTTCTCTTTGCTTGTTCTGGTTGCCTCTGATGTCTATCTTGATTCATCTGTTATACATCATTTTGTAATTAACATAAAAGAATTCCTTCACTTCATCATCAATTTTGATGTAAAGTTAGCCACTAACTGAATATCTGCTGCTCCTCAGTACTTTCCTCTTTCATTGGTTTACTTTGAATCAATATTCTGAATACAGTAGTCTGTTCATTTCATTCAATAAGTCCTGTAAATCTTCCACATTTTCTTAGGGGATAGCAATATCATACACTGATGAGCCAAACACAATATGACCACCTGCTAAATAGCATGTTGCTCCACCACTGGAACATAATACAGCAGTGACTTTTCATGACATGGAATCAACAAGACCTTCGTTGGTTTCTGGAGGTATGTGGCACCAGATGTCTATATACTTGTCACTTAGTTCCCATAAACTATGTGCCACTGGTACATGGGCATGGAGCTTGTGCCTGTTAGCATCACAGATTTGTTCCACCATGTTCAGACCAGGTGAATTTGGTGGCTGTAACATCAATGCCAGTTCATTATCATGTTATTCAAACCACTGTAGCATGATTCTAGCCTTGACACAAACCTGTGGAAGAAATCATCACTGTTGGAGAGGACAGCAAGCAAAAGGGATACAAGTGGTCTACAATAATGTTCACACAGTCCACAGCTATCAGCTGTCACAGTGTCTTCAATTACTACCACACGTACCATGGAACCTCCCCCCCCCCCCCCCCCCCCCCCACAATAACATCATATTGCCACCACCAGTCTGCGCTCACTACATGATGCACGTGTTTCGAGCACACATTCACCTGGATGACAGTGTATCCGGATATGACCATTGACCTGGTGTAGTAACAGAAATGACTGATCCAACTATCCAACTAGGCAATAGATTTCCATTGAACCACAGTCCAATCTTGATGATCCCATGCTCACTGCAATTTTAACTGACAGTGTCATTTGCTGTGGAGCCACATGTTCAACACTGTACATTGAATGGTGTGCTCTGAAAGACTTGTGCCTGCACCAGAATTGTATGCTCTTTCCCAGGCTCCAGGCCATAGAATCTGCTCTTTCTGAATCAATGGATTTCCCTATTGTGGACTGTATCATTTGCTGAACTGGTTCCTCATTTGTCTCTGTTCTACTTATATTTATTTTTTACCATGTCATCTGCCCACAATACCACCAAGTGATGTCCAGTCTCTCAGTGGGCATTGGTCATAATTTATCTGAGGATTTGAAACATCTTGTCTCACTTTACATTGTCAAACATTTTTTTTACGCTGACAAACCCTATGAAAGTGCCTTGACTTTTCTTCTATTACCTATAATTTCTTCACACTTACTTTTCTGTTATCTGTATCTGATTGTCCAACATCTTTGATTACCTGTTTTACGGATGCCCATTCTCCATCAACTGCAGGAAATACTGTGATATTCATTATCACACTATTTACAGCCTCAGGTAACTATGAATACACTTCGTCACTCCTCAATACACCAGTATCCCACTTCCTTTTAAACTGATGCTTCCTGGTAATTCTCTTAAATTTCAGCCTACTCTTCATCATTACTAAATTATGATCTGAGTCTATATTTGCACAGGAGTACGCCTTAAAATTCAATACCAAATTTTGGATTCTCTGTCTAACTATGATGTAATCTCATAGTTATAGAAGGAGAAAATGGTAAAGGTCTGAGAATAGCATTTCTAATGAATCCAAATAAAGTGACAACATGCCCTGGATACAAATGAAATGTGTCACATATTTATGGCTTACTCTACCAACTTTTCCCTGAAATTTCCAGTTTTTTTCAAGCTGAATTTCAAAATTTCTATGAACCACTTTTTTGTATGCAAGAGCAAGTTTTTCTTTACAATCTTTCACAACTGCAAATGAAACTTTTTGAGCTACACAGTAGCTTGTTAGTCATTATTTGAAGTTCGGCTAGAATTAAAAACAAATTATATACAAAACTCCAGATATAATGTTCAACAGTGGTACTTAGAGAATCAAACCGGTGAAAAAATAAAGTTGCAGCACATTTGGCTAAAAGAAGGGATTGGCTGATAGGTCACATCCAATGAACTTCTTCACCTTTGCTTACATGACTCCACAAGTGCCTGTTTCTGAAGCGGAACCTCAGAGTGGTTTGTTACAAATTGACTCAGTACATTTATTTTCATGAATGAATAGTTCAGGTCCTCCCTGAGTTTCTCAGAATTATCCATGTCTTTCAGAATTATCCAAGATTTCCCTAACTTTACCCACAAATTCATTTTACCTCAGAGTTATTTCTGATTTTCCAGGTAAGTTATCCTGTGTGAGCCTGTAAAGTAAAGATAACACAGCAAAATATGTAAAATACGGGAAAAGCAACCACTAACCTATAGAGGACTGGTGTGTGGCACAGAAAAATGTTAAAAAATTAGCTCTTGGGCTCTTACTCTTCTTCTGGTAAGAGTACATGCATTCACATACACTATCACACAGACACACAAACATACATGCTTGCAATAACAGCAAGACTGGTTGTTGAACATGTCACAGACAGGCACAACAAAAAAGGACACCAGAAATATTTTCAGCTTTTGGACAAAGTCTTTCTTCAACAGTAGCACTCTCACAAATTTACACAACAACTCACACATACCGGGTCACTGTCTTTGGGCACTAAGGCCCAGCTGCAACTGCATCTGATGTGAGTAGCAATATAGCTGGGGTCGGTAGTGAGGGTAAGGAGGAGGCATTGGGTGGGGAGGGGGAGGTATAGCTGGGAAGGGCTGAGGAAGATACTTTTGCACTCTGTGGGAGTGTAGAAGGACAAGGTGAGGACAGATAGGGTTGCTTGGAGCAGCATCAGGAGGCTGTGCAAAGGGGAAGGGACGGGTGAGGTGGTGGGGGAAGGGGCGGGGGGGGGGGGGGGGGGGGGGGGTGGCGAGGAGGGAGAGAAAATGGGGGAAGAAAAGAAGTAGAAAAGATCTAGACTACCACTCACTTGGAAATCCCAAATTTGTACCTGCCAAATTCCGGGCTGAAATCATTGCCCTCCAGGAAAAAAAAAAAAAAAAAAAAAAAAAAAAAAAAAAAAAAAAAAAAAAAAAAAAAAAAAAAAAAAACTGCATTTCCTCATGGGCACCAAACCCTGCCTTGCAGACTTGCTACATTTAGCACGCCCTCCAAAACTCCCTCCCATCACCCTACAGAATCCAGAGCCTCAACAGTCCCATAACACAGTTACTGGGCTGTCCTCCAAAAGCCACAGAACTATAAAAGTATCAGTCCTTTCCAAAGACCTTACCTTTTGCTCTAATCCAAAATTCAGTCACCTGGCTTGTTAAGGACTTTCTCTCTTTCTACCGGTCCCTACAGTGGAAACACTACTTCACCATTATCCCTACCAATCAGACTCTATCCAAAACCAATATTGAATGTTGCCTGACTCAGTTTATTTCTCCATCTAACCATGACCCACTCTCTCAGCCTCCAAATCCCCTCTTGCTAACATTCCACAATTTTAATCTCAAACCTTGCCTCACCATCATTCCCAAAATGGCTTAACATGGCAACCAAGCTCAGATCCACAAAAGAAACAAAAATCCACCACCTAAAAACTGATTCTGCTTGTATAATTCTACTTCCAACAAAGGCTCTACCACTATAGTCATGAACCGCAGGGATTACCTGGTGGAACGATTTCATCAACTGTTAACCTCTATGATTATGAACTGCAGGCATTACCTGGTGAAATGACTCTGCCAGCAGTCAGATATGTCCACCTACAAACTATTCCACATTGAACCCATTCCAGAAATCCACCAGGTTCTCCCGTCCCTGTTCAAATCCTTAGATCGACCCCGGAACCATTGCCCTGAGTCTCTCTCTCTCTCTCTCTCTCTCTCTCTCTCTCTCTCTCTCTCTCTCTCTCAGTCCATAAACTCAACCACCTCGGAACCACCATTGTGGTTGATTCCTACGGTCCCACAGAGGGAATTGCTGCTCTTGTGAACCCACCCTTCAGTCTACCCATAACTTATTCTCCTATATAAAAGACACCAACTATTTCCTCCACTGACTCTCCATAGTTCCTGTTCCTTTACGACCTGATGCTCATCACTGCCAATGTCATCTCCATCTATGCTAACATCTTCAATGCCCATGGCCTTGCCGCTGCTGAACACTCCCTCTCCCAACCCTCAGCAGACTAAAAGTCTACAACCTCTTTCCTGGTCATCATGAGCAACTACATCCCTGTGGCAACCGTGATGCAAAAAAAAACAAGAACAGATCAGATATGCTCACAGTCAGTACAAGCTAACTGCATCAGGTATCCACTGTTGTGCACACTTACTAATAGGCAAAATTCTGGCAACACATGTCGCATACGCAGGTGCAGGTTAGTAAAAAGTAACACACAATGTGAGCTGGGCTACAGTACTGTGCAGACACTTATTCAGGGGGCCAATTCTGTAAGCCACAGATCATGTAGGTCGAGCTCCCCACCAATGCATTCAGAAGTTTGTTTGGCACTCTCCGTTCATATTCATTTCCGTTTCATCACATCTGCAAAGTGCACGGCACTCCCATGATTGTGATGAAAGTTAACTTTGTTTCAGTCACACATCCATTGTTCTCCAGCTGTCATGCAATCAGTCGACACACTCTTCACTGAGGGGCATCTATACACTTCGCGACAGTGTTGATATGGAACTATTGTTCAAACATGTTTACAACTTTAGCCAGGTAATAGACACTACAATCAGAATTTATTTTATGAAGTGTTCATTTACTCATTTGTGCTGAATAAATTAGTTTAAAGCAACCATGTACTTTATGGGTTCCTGTCACCAGTCCATCACTATAACCTACATTCTGAACATAGTGCATGGGAGAGACAGTGAAACTGGCTCACCGCACAATTGACATGTAAATGGTGATACATACTCATTCCACTTCTCCTTGAAGTCACACTTACAAACAAATCCATAGTTCAGCAATGGACACCAGCAGGGTACCATCCTCTGTTGTTCTATTCATGGGCCGTCTCAAGGAATCCTTCCTCATCACCCAGAATCCCCAATCCGTAACCTGGTTCAGATTCATTGATGACATCTTCATGATCGGGACTGAGGATGAAGACATCCTATCCAAACTCCTCCAGAACCTAAACAACTCCCACCATGCTCTCCACCTAGTCCTCTGCAACCCAACAAGCCACTTTCTTTGATGTTGACTTCTACCTCAAGGATGGTTACATCAGTATCTCTTTTTACTTCAAACCTACCAACCACCAACAATTCCTCCACTTCGACAGATGCCACTCATTCTGCACCAAGGAGTCCCTTGCATAAAGCCCCTCTCCAAAGATGCCAAGTGTCTCACTGAGATCTTCATAGACCCAAATTACCCTCCCAACCTTGTCCAGAAGCAAATCCCTCTTCCGTTGTCTCTCCAGTTGTCTACCACCTCCCATGTGCCCACTGTCTGGCCACAAAGGAGCGCTCCCATCATGACTCAGTACCACCCATGACTGGAATAACTGCGCAACACACTGTGCCAGGGTTTCAACAGCCTCTCATAATGCCCTGAAAACAGGAATATCCCTCCCATGCTGATATTCCATTGTTCACCAAACCTTGCAATTACTTTGTCCATCCCTACTCCCAATCCCTTGCCTCATAGTTCATATCCCTGGAACACACCTAGCTCCAAGACCTATCCCAAAAATCCTCCCACCACCATCTACAGCAATCTGATGACAGGCATCTCCTCTCTCATCACTGGGAAGTTTACCTGTGAAAGCAGTCCTGTGATCTATAAACTAAGCTGTAAACACTGTGTCATAGTCAATGTGGGCATGACTACAACCAAGCTGTCTGTCTGCATGAATGGACACCACCAAACTGTGGCCAAGAGACAGCTGAACCACCACATTACTGAAAGTATTGCCCATCATGAGTTGCTTAATTTTAATGAGTGCTTCACAGCCTGTGTCATCTGGATTCTTCCCAAAAAAACTACTTTTCCAGAATGAAATTTTCACTCTGCAGCAGAGTGTGCATGCTGATTTGAAACTTCCTGACAGATTAAAACTGTGTGCCGAACCGAGACTAGAACTCGGAATGTTTGCCTCTCACAGGGAAATGCTCCACCAACTGAGCTACCCAAGCACAACTCATGACTTCCCCACAATTTTACTTCCAACAGTACTTTGTGTCCTACCTTCCAAATTTCACAGAAGTTCTCCTGGTAGAAGTGAAATTGTGGGGACAGGTCATAGTCATACTTGGGTAGCTCAGTTGGTAGAGCACTTGCCTGAGAAAGGCAAAGGTCCCGGGTCAAGTCTCAGTCTGGGCACACAGTTGGCAAATGTCCTGAGTCGAGTCACAGTCTGGCACAGTTTTAATCTGCCAGGAAGTTTCAAATCAGCACACACTCTGCTGCAGAGTGAAAATTTCATTCTGGAAACATCCCCCAGCCTGCGGCTAACCCATGTCTCCACAATATCCTTTCTTCCGGTATTTACTAGTCCTGCAAGTTTTGCAGAACTTCTGTGAAGTTTGGAAGGTAGGAGATGAGGTACTGGCAGAAGTAAAACTGTGGGGATGGGTTGTGAGTCGTGCTTGGGTAGCTCAGTTGGTAGAGCAATTGCCCATGAAAGGCAAAGATCCGGAGTTTGAGTCTCAGTTTGGCATACAGTTTTAATCTGCCAGGAAGTTTCAAAACTTCTTTATCTGAACCGAAAGTGTGGCAACCGTCCCTACAACGTAATTTTGTCCCTGTAACCTCCCTGGGTACAACCTTCATTATCTCCTGTCCTCCTCCTGCCTATCCCCTTCCCGCTCCCATTCCAGGAATCACATGGCTTTTATCCTGCCAATGTACCCACAAGTCCTTTCCTCACCTTCTTCCATCCATTCCCCCCCCCCCCCCCCCCCTCACTACCCATCACAGCTAGAGTGCTGCTCATTTCACATGCAGTCGTAGTCACAGTCATACCTTAGTGCCTGGAGACAGTGGTCATGTGTGTGTGTGGGTGCTGCTCCTGAAGGATGAGTTTGTTTGAAAACTGAAAATATTTCTAGTGTTCTCTTTCATTGTGCTTGTTTGTGACACAACACCTCCTCTATGTGCTCAGAAGCAATCCTTCGTTTCCATGTAGATGTCAATTTGAATCCATATTTTAGTGAAAATAAATAACCTTATCAACCACAGAAATGAATAATAAGCATAATACTAATGAAGAGACACAGCCATTTTGCATGTAGTCAAATGGATAATGAACTGAAATGAGTAAGGATGCTTGATGATCTTGTTTCTTTTTTTTTTTTTCTTTTTTTTTCCCCATCAGTATGTAATTAAGATGTGAAACATGTATATGAAACAACTACCACATCTCAGTACATATGTCTGCTCATGATGTTGCTAGTAACAATGCATCTTATGCAGCTGAATTGTTAGAGGACCATGAAGATAAGAAGATAAAAGAAATTATGGTGCATACTGAGGCATAAGACAGTCATTTTTCCTTGCTCTATTCGCAAGTGGAACAGGAAAGGAAATAAATGACCATTACTGGTACAGGGTACCCTCTGCCGTGCACTGCACAGTGGCTTGCGGAGTATGTATGTAGATGTAGATTGTTTTAAATTTTGTGATCAGAGTTTTATAACCTTTGTAACATCACTTGCTGGTATATGCTGTTGTGAATGACAGTTTTATATATGTGGTAGATTTAATAAAATTCTGAAAAATTATGAGATTTATGTAATCAGACAATGGAAAATCCAGGATGGAATGTACCAGAGAAGGAAAGTTGCCACTCACCATATAGCGGAGATGCTGAAATGAATCGCGATAGGCACAACAAAAAGATCGGAGTCCGGTCACTAACATCACCTATACAATCAAAGGCAGGGCTACCTGTGAAACCAGTCATGTGATTTACAAGCTAAGCTGCAACCACTGTGCTGCATTCTATGTAGGCATGACAACCAACAAGCTGTCTGTCAGTATGAATGGCCACCAACAAACTGTGGCCAAAAAACAAGTGGACCAACTTGTAGCGGAACATGCTGCCAAACACGATATCCCTCATCTCAATGACTGCTTCACAGCCTGTGCCACATGGATCCTTCCCACCAACGCCAGCTTTTCTGAATTGTGCAAATGGGAACTTTCCCTGCAATACACCCTACGTTCCTGTAACCCTACTGGCCTCAACCTTCGTTAGTCACTGTCCTCACCCATCCAGCCCCTCACTGTTCCCATTCTAGCACTACACAGCCGTCATTTCACCACCACACCCAGTCTTTTAATTTCTTTTTATTTCTCTCCTTTCTGCTACTTATCCCTCCTCCTCCACACCTTCTCTCCTGCCCTCTGTCTAGATTAGATTAGATTAGATTAATACTAGTTCCATGGATCATGAATACGATATTTCGTAATGATGTGGAACGAGTCGAATTTTCCAATACATGACATAATTAGGTTAATTTAACAACATACTTAAGTTAATATAACTACTTTATTTTTTGTGTTTTTTTGTTTTTCTTTATTTTTTATTTTTATTTTTTTTTAATATTTTTGTTTTGGTTTTTTCTTTTTTTTCTTAATTTATATCTAAAAATTCCTCTATGGAGTAGAAGGAGTTGTCATTCAGAAATTCTTTTAATTTCTTCTTAAATACTTGTTGGTTATCTGTCAGACTTTTGATACTATTTGGTAAGTGACCAAAGACTTCAGTGCCAGTATAATTCACCCCTTTCTGTGCCAAAGTTAGATTTAATCTTGAATAGTGAAGATCGTCCTTTCTCCTAGTATTGTAGTTATGCACACTGCTATTACTTTTGAATTGGGTTTGGTTGTTAATAACAAATTTCATAAGAGAGTATATATACTGAGAAGCTACTGTGAATATCCCTAGATCCTTAAATAAATGTCTGCATGATGATCTTGGGTGGACTCCAGCTATTATTCTGATTACACGCTTTTGTGCAATAAATACTTTATTCCTCAGTGATGAATTACCCCAAAATATGATGCCATATGAAAGCAATGAGTGAAAATAGGCGTAGTAAGCTAATTTACTAAGATGTTTATCACCAAAATTTGCAATGACCCTTATTGCATAAGTAGCTGAACTCAAACGTTTCAGCAGATCATCAATGTGTTTCTTCCAATTTAATCTCTCATCAATGGACATACCTAAAAATTTGGAATATTCTACCTTAGCTATATGCTTCTGATTAAGGTCTATATTTATTAATGGCGTCATACCATTCACTGTACGGAACTGTATGTACTGTGTCTTATCAAAATTCAGTGAGAGTCCGTTTACAAGGAACCACTTAGTAATTTTCTGAAAGACAGTATTGACAATTTCATCAGTTAATTCTTGTTTCTCACGTGTGATTACTATACTTGTATCATCAGCAAAGAGAACTAACTTTGCCTCTTCATGAATATAGAATGGCAAGTCATTAATATATAATAAGAACAACAAAGGACCCAAGACTGACCCTTGTGGAACCCCATTCTTGATAGTTCCCCAGTTTGAGGAATGTGCTGATCTTTGCATGTTATGAGAACTACTTATTTCAACTTTCTGCACTCTTCCAGTTAGGTACGAATTAAACCATTTGTGCACTGTCCCACTCATGCCACAATACTTCAGCTTGTCTAGCAGAATTTCATGATTTACACAATCAAAAGCCTTTGAGAGATCACAAAAAATCCCAATGGGTGGTGTTCGGTTATTCAGATCATTCAAAATTTGACTGGTGAAAGCATATATGGTATTTTCTGTTGAAAAACCTTTCTGGAAACCAAACTGACATTTTGTTAGTACTTCATTTTTACAGATATGTGAAGCTACTCTTGAATACATTACTTTCTCAAAAATTTTGGATAAAGCTGTTAGAAGGGAGATTGGACGGTAATTGTTGACATCAGATCTATCCCCCTTTTTATGCAAAGGTATAACAATAGCATATTTCAGTCTATCAGGGAAAATGCCCTGTTCCAGAGAGCTATTACACAGGTGGCTGAGAATCTTACTTATCTGTTGAGAACAAGCTTTTAGTATTTTGCTGGAAATGCCATCAATTCCATGTGAGTTTTTGCTTTTAAGCAAGTTTATTATTTTCCTAATTTCAGAGGGAGAAGTGGGTGAGATTTCAATTGTATCAAATTGCATAGGTATGGCCTCTTCCATTAACAGTCTAGCATCTTCTAATGAACACCTGGATCCTACTATATCCACAACATTTAGAAAATGATTATTAAAAATATTTTCAACTTCTGACTTTTTGTTCGTAAAGTTTTCATTCAATTTGATGGTAATACTGTCTTCCTCTGCTCTTGGTTGACCTGTTTCTCTTTTAATAATATTCCAAATTGTTTTAATTTTATTATCAGAGTTGCTGATTTCAGACATGATACACATACTCCTGGATTTTTTAATAACTTTTCTTAATATAACACAGTATATTTTATAAATTTTGATAGTTTCTGGGTCACTACTCTTTCTTGCTGTCAGATACAGTTCCCTTTTCTGGTTACAAGATATTTTTATACCCTTAGTAAGCCAAAGTACAACACTTCACTGTCCGCTACTCCCACCATACTATACCTCCCCCTCCCCACCCCAGCCTCCTCCTTACTCCCACCCAGTTGCCACTCCCATTATGCACTGGTGTTGCTGCTCGCAGTGTGGTTTCAGCTCTCTGCAGATGTGTGTGTGTGTGTGTGTGTGTGTGTGTGTGTGTGTGTGTGTGTGTGTGTGTGTGCGTGTGTGTGTATGTGTGTCTACTGCTGACAAAGACCTTTATGGCCGAAAGCTACAATTGTGTTAATCTTTTTGTTGTGCCTATTGTGACTCAGCATCTCCGCTATATGGTAAGTAGCAACTTTCCTTCTCTGGTATTGAGATTTATGTAAATTTTGTTTGTTAATTCAGCCAAACACCACAGTAAGAGACAGGTAGAATATAAAATGCAAATGAGTTTATAACTTTTTTTTTTTTTTTAAATATGAAAGTTTGTCATAACGCATATGAGAGAAAATTACATAGATTACAACCAAGAAGCTTACTCACCTTAGACCATGGTTTTGTGTGCCACTTCACTGGGCAGTCTAAGACATTGCAGTATTGCCTGTCTGGAGGAGGTGGTTGTGGGCACATGTTGTTAGGCACTATCACAGTGTTTCCTCCACCTCTTGTGACTTCATGTATGCACATAACTTCTCTTGTCCTTATTCCAATGCCACATGGCTTTGAACAAGGCTGAAAGTCAGAATAGTTCCACCGTGGAGGACAAGGGTGATCATTACATGTTCGTATCAGTACTTCTGGTCTGGTTTCTTTGTCACACAAATACGGACTCACTGTCTTTTGATTGTTGTCTTGTACACAGGATATCAAGGATTCTTGGACACCTGGGAAAATACAGAGATGACAACAAAAACTATCAAAAGACTTTTTGTGAAAAATACTTACAAAATATGCCAAAACAAGGTAAATTATAAACCTCACTAAAGTCTCCTTGAAAATCAAAGTTTTTTCTTTTAATTAGTATTTTAACATATGTATTATACATTAAAACAAAACTGTATATTAAAACAAAAATATTCTGTTGTGTTATATGATATTTATAACTAGAACTTTCCTCTATCTCCATATTAAAGATGACAATGACAATACCCCTGCTTTCTTCTAAGCTATTCTCAAATGGAAAATGAACAGTTGCCTATCATACAGAATTAAAGCACTTATAACATATAGACTGCAGTGGCCACATTAAAAACAAATTGTAAACTATATTAATGATAACTCAATAATGTAGGAAAAGACAGATTGCTACTTACACAAAGAAGACAGTAAAGTTCAGACAGGCATAAGGAAAAGACACTTACACAAAGCTTTTGGCCACAGCCTTCATCAGTGAAAGAGAGACATACAGCATTCACACAAATAAGCAAGCACACCTCATTCACACGTGGTGACTGCCAGGGTAGGAAGAGAGATGAATGCTGTCTGGTGGAGTGTGCAGGGACTAGACTGCCAACAGGTGCAGTGTCAGGAGGTTGAGGCAGGAAAGTGGGAAAAAAAGTAGCAAGAAAGGAGAGGACCAGGGAGATACAAGCAGATGCGTTGGCAGACAGCTGCAAATAAAAAGGGTGGGAAATGAGGAGATGATAAGATAGAGGGTGTGGGGGTACATTACTGTAGGTTGAGGCTGGGAGAATTACAGGAGTGGAGAATGTGTTGCAAGGATAACTCCTATTTGAACAGTTCAGAAAAGCCACCAATCACTAACAGTACCTGCATTTTGACAGCTGTCATCCCTTTCACACCAAAAAATCTCTCACATTCAGCCTGGCCACCCAGTGACAGCATATCTGCGGTGACAAAAACTCCTCTACTCAGTATGCTGAGGGTCTCACCAAGGACTTCACAGACAGGCTCTACCCCCAGACCTAGTCAGCAAATAGATCTCCCATGCCATTTCCCCTCATATCCCCAATACTTGTACCATCCCCAAGAACCAGCCAATAGTGTCCCCTTCATCATCCAGTACCATCCTAGACTGGAACAACTGAACAACATCCTTCACCAGGGCTTTGATTACCTATCATCATGCTCTGAAATGAGTGACTGCCTATGCGAGATACTTCTCACCCCTTCTAAAGGAGTGTTCTGACTCCCACACAACCTCCACAATATCCTAGTCCTCCCTATGCCACTCCCAGTCTCAACCCCTTGCCTCAAGGATCATACGCATGTGGAAGATCCAGATGAAATACCTGACCAATCCACCCACACAGCACTTCCTATTCCAGTCCAGTCACAGGTTTATCCTATCCCATAATGCACCAGGCCACCTGTGGAAGCAGCACATCATTTACCACCTCTGTTGCCAACTAGCCACTGCCAACCTGGGGTCCAGAGCAAAATAACACACTTGATTTCAATGGTTGCTTCACTACTTGAACCATCTGGATCCTTCCCTCCCCCACCAGCTTTCCTGAACTGCGCAGATGGGAGTTATCCTTAAACACATTCTCTGCTCCTGTAATTATCCCGGCCTCAACCTATGATAACATACTGTACCCACACCCTCAAATCAACAACTTCCACCCCCTCTGTCCTATCGTCTCCTCATTTTCCACCCTGTTTATTAGAAGCCCTATGCCAATGCATCTGCCCGTCTTTCCCTGCACCTCTCCTTTTTTGCTCCTTTTTCCCCACCTCCCTGCCCCACAATCACCTTACGTTGCACCTGTTGGCACCCTAGTCCTTGCACACTCCACCAGCTAGCTTTCACCTCTTTTCCCACCCATACACTACGAACCCTTCCCCTTTCCTGCCTCCTCCTGACTGCGGCTTGTATCCCACATGATAGTTGCATTCCAGACTGTAATTGTAAGTGTCTTTTAATTGCGCCTGTCTGCAACTTGACGTGTCTTCTTCACAGTAAGTAGCAATCTGTCTTTTCCTACACTGTTGATATTCCTACCTGGAGCTTCCATTGTTTAATGATAACTCAGGTAATTAAAAACATTTAGGTATTGGTGCACAGCTTTGAAATTCACAAATTAAAAAAAAAATCAGTATTACGAAAAGGAGAGACTCACCATATAGTGGAGATGCTGATTGCAGATAGGCATAGCAAAAAGACTGCCAAAAAGTAAGTTTTTAGCCAAAAATGCCTTCATCTGAATTAGACAAAATACATACACACTCACGCAAACACAACTCACACACACATAAACACAGTCTCTGGCTGCAGAGGCCAGACTGGAAGCAGCAGTGCCTGATGGGAGAAGCAATGCAGATGGTGGGGTTAAAGAGGCTGGGGTGGGGAGGGGGAGGGGTAGCAGTGTAGGGGAGGGAGGTGGTAAAGTGCAGCTTGTTGGAGCATTAAGTGATGAGGTGGAGTGAATGTAGAGCAAATAGGTGCCGTCAGGAGGTGAGATGGAGAGTGGAGAAGTGGTTGGGGGTGGGGGCAGTGGAAAAGGAGAAAAGTAGAAAGGCTGTGGGTCCATTAGTGGACTAGAGACCATGTATTGCTGGGATGAGAACAGGAAAGGGGATACATGGTAACGGACAATGACTAATGAAAGTTGAGACCAGGAGGGTTACGGGAACATAGGACATATTGCAGGGAGAGTACCCACCTGTGCAACTCAGAAAAGCTGGTGTCGGTAGGTTCAGTGGATGGCAGTATACCACTGTGGAAGTGTTGGGAAGGATACTCCACATTTCAGTGCACCATGAGAAACCCTGGCAGAGAATGTGATTCAGTTGCTCCAGTCTTGGGTGGCATGGAGTCATGAGGGGAACACTCCTCTGTGGCAGGAAAATGGGACTTTGGATGGGGAAGGGGGTGACTAGAGAGACAAGGTATGGTAGATCTGGTCCTGTACAAGATTTGGAGGATAATTACTGCCTGTAAAGGCCTCAGTGAGACCTTTGGTATATTTTGAGGACTGTCTGACACTACAGATGCAATGGCCACAGGTGGCTAGGATGTATGGAAGGGGTGACAGCTGTCAAAGTGGAGATATTGCTGGTGGTTGGTAGGTTTGGTGTAGATGGAGGTACTGATGTAAGCATCTTTGAGGTGGAGATCAGCATTGAGGAAGGTGGTTTGTTGGGCTGAGGAGCACCAAGTGAAGCGAATGAGGGAGAAGGTGTGAGGTTCTGGTGGAATGTGGATGGGGTGTCCTCATGCTCACTCCACATCACAAAGATGTCATCAGTGAATCTGAACCATGTGAAAGATTTGAGACTAGGGGTAGTTAGAAGGAATTCCACCAGATGGCCTATGAATAGGTTGGCACAGGATGGTGCCATGTGGGTGCCCATGGCCATACCCTGGGTTTGTTTGTATGTGATGACTTCATGTTGTTGTGTCCCAGGTACAAACCACCAGATGGAAAGTCAGAATGAATTACAACTTAGAAAATTTATTCTGAGAATGAGGTGAAACATAACTCAGAGTAATCACTCATACTGAGGTCCTTAGCCAAAGTTCATCTCCCATAAACACTAACACAGTAACTACATCACACCTGAGAGGAAACCTGCTCCGTACTCCAGGAGGCCCACCAGATGACCCCCTTCTGGGACGCAATGATGCAACTTAATTACGTGGGGCTGCATCCTGATTGGCTACATTGACTCCAGTGGTATGTCTGCTGCTTGTGGTGCCCCCACTATGAGCACTTTGAAGTATGCAGTGCTGCTGCCACTGAAGCATTGACACAAGGTGCTCAAGAAGGCAGTGGCCACATCTTATGTGCGGCGACCGCGCTAAACAAATGCGCAACACAACACCTACCTACAAGCTAAGCTGCAACCTCTGCACTGCATTCTATGTGGGCATGGCAACCAACAAGCTGTCTGTCCACATGAACAGCCACTGACAAACAGTGGTCAAGAAAAAGCTGGACTGTCCAGTTGCTGAGCACACTGCTCAACACAACATTCATTGTTTTAATGACTATTCTGCAGGCTGTGCCACCTGGATCCTTCCTACTAACACTAGTTTTACAGAACTGTGCAGATGGGAACTCTCCCTGCAATGTATCCTACATTCTCATAACCTTCCTAGCCTCAACCTTTGTTAGTTATTGTCCTACACCCATCTATCCCCTCACCTATTACCACCCCAACATTACACAGCCCTCTGTTCCACTAATGAACCCACAGTCTTTTTACTTCTATCCTTTCCCACTTGCCCCCCCCCCCCTCCATCTAGCTGCCCTACCCATCTGTGTGTGAGCCGTGTCTGCTTTAGCATGTGTGTGTGTGTGTGTGTGTGTGTGTGTGTGTGTTGTCTAATACGGATGAAGGTCTTTTTGGCCATGGGCTTACTTCTCTGACAGTAATTTTGTTGACCCTATCTGCAGCTCAACATCTCCACTATATGGCGAGCAACAATCTATCCTTTTCATAATACTGGCATTATTCCATCCTGCATTTTCATTGTTTAAAAAGTATCAGAGTTTTACAAACTGTGCAAAAGTATTAACACCACTCAAAAAGATTAAGTACAGGACTTATTAAAAGACAGTACAAAAGATCATGAAGGTTTGTCCTTCTATTAAGTAGTTGTCATGAGAGGGAAATGTTAAAATGATGAGCCAGCATTAAGGGATGAACTTAGGATTATATTACAACACCCTAAGTACAGCACTCACAGGTTACGGTCAAGGTGTTGTCTTCTGTAATGAAAGTGTTTAAATGACAAAATATATGATTTTTTTCTAATTAATTGTTTTTATTTTTGAAGTCAGCCACCTTTCTCATTTTTGACTAGCTTAGTATAATAACTTTTTTTTAACCTCCATTTTTTCATTATTGTTGCAAATTTAGAAAGTACACTGACAGAAATGGAAAGTGTTGGACCATGAAGCACCAGTCCAATATTTATCTAGCTTTATAGAGATGTTCATCATACAAACAAATAAAAAATGGTAAATGAATAAACTTTCATTTCATTTGGAGCTAATGTTGATCATTAACATCAATATGAGGTATGACTGCCACAGACACAAATATATTCTTGTAATTATGTGAATTGAATTGGGGAAAATGGAAAATTTTTGGCACACCTTGACTAACAGAAGAGATTGATTGATGCATCTGAAGTATCAAGGAATTCCCGATTTGGTAATGGAGGGAAATGTGAGGGGTAAAATTTGTGGAGGGAGACCAAGGCTGGTTCAAATGGACACAGGTTATAGTAGTTATTCAGAGACAAAGAGGTCTGCACAGAATAGACTAAGGTGGAGAGCTGGATCAAACTGGTCCTCTGAATGAAGACCATGACAAGAACAATAATAATAATGGTTTTCAAGCAAACAGGCTCTGAATGTCATCTTGATGAATTTTTAGCCATGACTAAAACACACACCGTGGCATTTCATGAAGACTGCTAGCTGGAGATTGCTATAAAAGTGTATATCTCAAGAATAACTGCTTCCTGTACTTTCCGTCAGTTCATCTACAGACTCATTGGTATCAACCATATCACCACAAACATAAATCAGACTATTCCACCATCTTTTGGGTGTGATTATTTCTTCACACAATATTTTGGTTGATAACTATACAGCCATTTCCAAGGTGAGTCAGTGACAGAATTAAAACCACTTGACACAATACTGTGGAGTAAATGTATGGGCATCAGGGATAAGACTGTCAGAAACAAGGGTGTTAGTCACAGACAAAACTTTATGCATCAAAGAACCACACAACTGAACCTTTTTTCCCCTCTGTAACTCTGTGGCCTTTAGGAAGACTGTGTAACCTGGTAGGCACAGATCTGTATCCCTCCAGTCTGTTGGTAACATCCCTGGGTAGAGAGCTGGATTTCAGAAGTGAAGCAATTGTTTCATGTCTGCATTCTCAAAGGAATTATTTTTCTGAGTCCTCGCTGCCTGGCATTCCATCATGTGCCATCTGTTTTAATAATTAACCACATAAATCATAAGCTTCATGAATTTGCTGACTTGGTGCTTGCTGTGTTATATGCTTAGACACGTAAAGTTTTATCTAATGCTCTTGTTGCTGACAGTTGTATCTCTGAACAAATGCATTTTCTCCACAGTACTGTATCTAGTAGTTTTAATTCTGTCATCAACTGATCTTGAAGACAGCTCCACAGTTATCAGCAGAAATATCAAAAGCAGCAATAATACCATCTTGACTGCACACCCAAAAGATGATGGAATATTCTATCTGCCAGAAAAACTTCAAGAAATACAAGAAATGAGAATTGCTACTGAGCACCACAGTATGCTACCCAATATCCCAGCTGACTCTGGCTCTACACCAAGTAAATCTGTGGTTTGGTGCCAGCAATAAACAACAGTTTGTAACTCAAGATCTCAAACTAATTTTCAGTAATCTGTTCCTGATGATTTGTGGTGACACTCAGCCTGTAAACTTTGGCCAGATTTCAGCTGTTGTCATCCATCTACGAAAGATTTTAATAAGTGATGCAACACTTTTTTTTCTCAGCCAATACCAGTCAAAAAAAATCTGGAATTTGAAATACTTCAGTTTTAGCCCCTATAGTTCCATGAAGTTCAGATAAATGACAGCACAATGTGCAGCCTTCAAAATGGAATCTGTAACAGAAGTGGATTCCAGGGAGATGGCTGTCACTGAGTTTCTTTTGGCAGAAAACCAGAGTGTCACAGATATTCACAGGCATTTGCAGAATGTCTGTGGAGACCTGGGAGAGAACAGAAGCATGTTAAGTCATTGAGCAAGACATCTGTCATCATCACAACAAGGCTGCGCAAACCTGGCCGATCTTCCAAGTGCCAACTGACCACACGCAGTTGTGACTCCAGCAATAATCAAACAGCTCACTGCTCAACTGGACATCTCTGTTGGCAGTGCTGACACACTTGTACACCAGATTGAGTACTCAGAAGTGTGTACCTGAATCTTGCACCTTCCGACATCCAACTCTTTGGCCCAATGGAATATGCACTCCACTGGAAGCAGTACACAGATGATGGGGAGGTTATTGATGTAGCAAGACTTTAGTGCTGACTTCGAGTTGTAGATTGGTACCATGCGGCCATGCAGGCATATGGGCTCTCCCAGTAAGGTGGCATGAGGCCACTGCAATGAACGGAGATTATGTTGGAAAATAGGATTTTGTAGCCAAAAGAGTGGGAAGTAATGTGGTGTATTGGAATCCTGAATAAAACCAAATTGCTTTCAGGAAAAAATTGTTGTGTTACTTATTGAATGCCCCTCATATTTATCAAGGTAAGGGAAATGATTCTACAATATTTTCATGATATAGTCTTTCTGGACAGTCCATGGCTACTTTTCTTGTCATACTTTTGTCTTGAGTCTGTCTTCTCTCCCCTTCATGACAATCCCTTCCATCTTCATATATGAAATACTTCTCTTTGAACAGAAAAACTCACATCTGTTTGAAGGAAATACATTCACACATGCCTATGAAACTAGACATAAATTGAAATACATGCTACCTTGTCACCGACTCACACTATATGAAAATACTCCATATTACATGGCTCTGAAGATCAGAAATAAGATAAGGTCAATATTTCGGGAATCCACATTGGAGACCATTGGCACATACCTAAAAAGCAAATGTTATTATAGTCTAGAAGAATTTCTAAATGAATAAAAAGCAATGTTATAGTTTAGAATAATTTATAAATAGGAATAGGGAGTAAAGATGCAAGTACAAATGGTATACTTTCGAAGCCATGTAGATACAAAGTATACACGTTCACTGTATATTCATGTTTATATATAGAATTATATGGCGGTTTGTATCCCATTCAGTACATCCATACTTCATATAGGAGTGTGAAGGCTATAGTAATGATTCAATGAGTTACGAAAAGATTTAAAATATAATGTTGTATTTTTATTATAATAAGCAATGTATGTATGACGTATTTCCTGCAGTATATAAAATACTGTAACAACTTAGGTTAAAGACTGATGAGTCACCAATGTTCTCAATCGAATGATTGTATAAAAACATGTTATGTGACAACAAAGTATCTTATCTTATCTCATTCTGCTGCCACTGCACTATGGCCAACTATCTGTGTGATCTGTTGGTATGATGATCCCATGTCCCTGATCCCAATGATTTGAACTTTCTCTGAAAGATGTTGATAAGCTGCAAGCTCATATCCTTTGACGATACTGTGTTGCAATCTACACGTGAAAAGTTACAGTAACATTAGACACATTGAACAGCCACTGTGTACTCTCATCATTCATTGCCTCTATGAATAGCTCATTTATGCAGTGAAAATGAGCTTGCAGAAGCATGAAATTTTAATCAAAATATACTGCAGGCATGGAAATACTGGAGTATCAGTTTGGTATCATTTGGCCTATATGTTCTTATGGTGTAACACTTTCCATTCCTGTCAGTGTATGTTCTGCATGTGTTTTTCACTGTCAGCTATTAAGGTATAATCATCCACAAATCTTAAGCAGTGTAGGAGAACTTTTTTCATTTTAACTGCAGGTGTTTTTTCTTCCTCACAGCATTTTCTACAAAGAGGTTAAATATGTATGATGATAATGAACATCCCTGTCTAACATATTTTCTAATTTTTGCTTTATGTTACTCTCCATTAATCTCTATTCTAAACTTTTTTTTAACATGTTTGATTTAGTTCTTCTACCTTTCTAAACTAAGTGTGCATTTTTAACATCATGGAAAATCTACTCCAGATAATGTATCATACAGATTTATAAAGAGGTATTTCAGTATTTGTAGTCCATAAAATTTCGGGCATGCAACCGCGCAAATAAAATTCCCTCCACTGATATTTCAGCTGCGTATCGTCCAGCCATACTCAGAATGAGTCACAAGACTGACGACAAGATGCCAAGTGCGGCCTTATATGCTCCACCACAGTGGTACTACACATGCGGATCACAGATGCTGGTCGGAGGCAGAGAAATACGTTTATACATGCGCCGCCTGTGCTGAAGGTGTACAGACATTCAATTCCCTTATCGATGTATGATTGGCGGCGGTGATGCCATGACAACTTCTATGCAGTTTAATTACCCCAAGAGCTGGATTCCATGCTTTGTCCAAATAAAAACCATTATCTCTATTTATTAAATTATTGGCTAATCTAATCTCTACAGCTTCCTTGAAGACAGAGGAGGTGGATGTTAAAATCTTCACATCACTGTAATTCATGGAATGCCCTGTATCAATACAATGTTCGGCCACAGCTGACTTGTTGGCTGTAATAAGCGTGTGTATCTTCGATACTCCGCACACCTCTCATGAACAGTGCTTATTGTTTGACCTATGTCAGACTTCTCACAATTTCCGCAAAGAATCTGATACACACCAGCTTTACGAAGCTGTAAATCATCCTTCACAGAGCCGAGTAAAGCTGCAATCTTTGTGGGGGGCCGGAAGATCCCCTTTGACAGTGTATCTCAAGAATATGACCTATCTTTGAGGAAAGAGAACCCACATAGGGCAAAAAAGCACTAGATCTGAAGGAATTACTATCTTCTTCCCCATCACATACCTGCATTTTAGGTTTTGCATTGAATGCTCTATGAATTTGTTGTGGAGAAAATCCATTTGATTTAAAAATGCTCTTTTTGCACATTGTCTTTATTGGATATACAGTGCGCCCGATGCACTAAGGTTTTAAGGACACCTATGGTCTGTGATAGGTGATGGCAGCTACTGGCATGAAGATATAGATTTGTGTGTGTTGGTTTGCGATACACGACATGTCGCGGCACTTCAGTTGGAGCTGTCCCAAAATTTGCAAGGCTGGTTCACTTTGTTAAGAATGTTGCTGTAAATAGAATTTTACATAGGGTTGGTTCTGCTATTGTCAGAGAAAGAATTTGTTTTACTCATCAGAAGTTGGACATTGTAGCCTTTATCAGTACCTCCTAAGCAGGAAGCGCTGCAGTGAGTGAAGCCTTGTGACTTCCACGAATATGGCCCAGACGATCCAGGAGCAACCTTCACTTTTATGTCTGGATCTCCATGGGAGATGTGAGATGTTGAAGCTGGGTCCCTCTGTGTGCCATCTCGAAGTGTATCATTCATGCTGCGGGGAACCAGTATACAAGAAAAATATAAAAAAGATAAATAGCATCCATATTTGCAATGAATATTCTCTCTTTCTGTACAAATTTAGCATGAAAGAAAACTAGGAACAAACTAAACATATGTTACAACACCAAATCCAGAAAGAGCCTGAAGTTCAAAAAGAAAAACAATTGAATATCATTATAGTGTTAGTAATATTTACATACTATATTATTTTTGAGACTGGAAATTAATTGTTCACAGGTAACTGTATTACAATTTTTAACAAATGGTGCAGTATGGAAATTTATTGAAGGATGTACAAAATCAAAAAGTTTTAACTCTTAGGCCCACTGTAAGAATTGGCAGAGAATTATAACAACAACTTGAAGAAAATCACATAACTTCCAAGGGTATTCTACATTTTTGGTATCTCCTGGACAGTAATGACTGTCGAAATAAATGAGAAGTGCTTTGGCAATAACCTGTCTGAAGAAGTCAGTTACTTGCATAAATTTAAGTCATTGTGATGTTTCATTCAAAGCATTAATGCATTTATGAGAAAACCATATAGGCAATTATCTTTCCTGTCAGCACCTCTGTAAAAAAGGAGGTAAGGGTATACTAGGTAATATTGTAATCAATTTTTAAGATCATTATCTATGCTTAAACAGACCACTATATTTCTTAAATGCATTAATGCATTTATGAAAAAACTATAGAGGCAATTATCTTTCCTGTCAGCACCTCTGTAAAAAAGTAGGTAAGGGTATACTTGGTAATATTGTAACTAATTTTTAAGATCATTATCTATGCTTGAACAGAGCACTATATTTCATTAATTCATTTATTTACCCAGTTCCATTGACTCCATTATGCAGAAAATTATTCTGGAATGTAGAAAAAGCCAAAGTGAAGCAGCAGTTAGAATCCAAGTTTAATAGTCAACTACTGATATTGTTCGACTGCTACAAACTAGCTGCACTTACTGTAGCTATTGCTCAGTTAATATCAACATGATCATATTGATAGTTACCATTCAACAACGCTGAATGTAAAATTCCCCTTTATTGATTAAAATGTTCAATGGCACTGAAAATAAGTACTTAGTTCAATAAACTGTAAAATAAATGTGTGAAACAGGGCTCGCTCAGTAAATATCATGAACATAATATTGTTGGGCTATAAGCTAAAACTAAGCATCCTCTTGAAACAATGGTAAAAAAAATTTCCTACTCCCTTTCAGGCAGTGCTGGGAATCACATACAAAGTCATCTTCTACATGTTTCACATCAGAGCCCTCCTTTTCGAAGATACACTATCCCTGGAAGAGTATGTCCCACTAATGGCAGAGAATGTTGTAATGGGTTCAGGCATTGAATCCTGGTGTTGCATGTCCATTCTATCCATTTCTTGCAACATTCTCAGCAGGTGTGGATCCAATGTTCAGTTCTGAAGGAAGGGGAGTCACAGTTTGCTACTGTCTCCCCCTCCCCTGCTACCCCCCTCCCCCCCCCCCCCCTTTCCTGCAATTATAAATTGCCATCACCCTTACTGTGCCACTGATGCCTGTGGCTTTAATAGCAATGTTAAAACATACAAAATGTTTTAATATAGTAATAATAATAATAGTTTATTTAGGTTAGTCCTTACTATATGTAAAAAATTGTAATATGTAGAAATATAGCATCTGGAAAGCATTCATCTGAAAATTTGAGAAGGACATTCATCAGACAATTAATTTAAGAACTGTAATAGCAATATATTCTGACAACTTTGACATTGTCATAAGTTATACAATATAAGACTGAAGAGCGCACTAACCATTATTAGTGTTTCAAAAAGCAGTATGGCTTGTAACTGGGCAGCAGACTAGGGCTATGTGAGTGTGTAATTGAGGGAAATATTGTTTCTTACTGTCATTCCGGGTACTTCAGAGTAGTCACTCTCCTTACTTTCCGTTCTATTGGAGGGTCTCTATATTTCTTTATTTCCTTATTCAGTTGCCTGTGCTCTGCTAATACTACCTGTAGACTCACAAAGTGTGTTGGGTTTGTTATTGACACCAGATACTGTCAGCCTGTGAATATATGCCATTGTGTGGCTGGAATGTTGTTAGTCAGGCCTCAAGGCAACCATGTGGCAGACACTCATATGAGCAAATGAGACATATCCTGTGTTAAATGCAGCTGGTAATTTCTATAACTCCTCATCATTTATGAGAGCCTTAATTTTCATGCTGCTTTACTCTCCAAAATTAGGTTGTGAAGTTTGGAAATCAATGCATGTAAAAATGTAAATTTTTTATTGTGATTCTTCCTTTGTTCCACTCACAAACAGAGCCAGTCTGCTTCAAATCCCAGTTCTCTAAATTTTCTCAATAGTGTTCCTAGAAAAGAACATTGTCTTTCTACCAGGGATTCCCACTTGACTTCACGAACTATCTCCATAACACTCCCATGCTGATTGACCCTACAGCTGGCACATCTAGCAGCCTGCTTCAGAATTCCTTCGTTGTCTTCCCTTAACCCACCCAACTTGATGGGGATCCCAAACTCTCAAGCTATACTTGAGGATGGCTCACACTTCACAGATGAACCACACTTTCCTAAAATTCTCCCAATAAACCAAAGTTGACCATTTGCCTTCCCTAATACCACCCTTACGTGCATGTTTCATTTTATGTCACTTTGCAGTGTTACACCCAGACATCTCATTGATGCGACCGTGTTGAGCAGTACGCTACTAATGCTGTATTTGAACATTACAGGATTGTTTTGCGTACATATCTGCATTAACTTATATTTTATATCTAAAAACAAAGATGATGTGACTTACCAAAAGAAAGCGCTGGCAGGTCAATAGACACACAAACAAACACAAACATACACACAAAATTCAAGCTTTCACAACCAACGGTTGCTTTCTCAGGAAAGAGGGAAGGAGAGGGAAAGACGAAAGGATGTGGGTTTTAAGGGAGAAGGTAAGGGGTCATTCCAATCCCGGGAGCGGAAAGACTCATCTTAGGGGGAAAAAAGGACAGGTATACACTCGCACACACACACACACATATCCATTCACACATATATATTTTTCTACATTTAGAGACAGCTGTCATTCACCACACCAATTAGAAATTTTAGCTAAGTTGTCTTCTATCCTCTTACAGTCACTCAATGATGACACTTTCCCATACACCACAGCTACAGACTGCTGCACGCCCTTTCCATCAGATAATTTATGTATACAGAAAACAACAGCAGTGCTACCACACTTCCCTAGGGCACTGCTGATGATACCCTTGTCACTGATGAACACTCGCCATCAAGGACAACATACTAGGTTTTATTACTCAAGAAGTTTTTGAGACACTTACATATCTAGGAACCTACTTCATATATTCGTACCTTTGTGAACAGTCTGCTATATGCACAGTGGGGCACTATTTCCAACATTTTCCAGAAATCTTGGAATACAGAATCTGACTGTTGCTCCTCATCCATGGTTCAAGGGATATCATGTGAGAAAAGAGCAAGCTGTGTTTCGCATGAACAGTGCTTTCTAAATCCATGCTCAACTGTGGACAGAAGCTCCTCTGTCTCAATAAAATTCTTTATATTCAAAATGAGAAAATAACTTCAATTTCTATTATTTACCCCATTTCCTTAAATGGCACAAAATGCATATACTATATTTATAGATTTATTTATTCCTATTCAAGAATTCATCTATGGTAGAGGAGTTGTCAAGGAGATATTATTTCAGTTTATTTTTGAAGCTATTACTGCTGTCTGTCAGAGATTTTATTTCGTCTCGTAATTTGTCGAATTTTTTTTACAGCAGCATATTTTATCCCTTTTCTGTGCCAAAGATAGGTTGAGTAAAGGATAGTGTAAGTCTTTCTTTTTTCTGGTATTATAATCATGAATGTCGCTGTTGTTTTTAAACTGGTCCATGTTGTTGAGAACAAATTTCATTAGTGAGTAAATGTACTGTGAGGCTGTTGTTAGAATTTCCAAATGCCTACAAGATGTGTGACTATGAACCCCACACATTATTTTAACCACTTTCTTTTGAGCAGTGAATACTTTTTGTCTAAATGTTGAGTTACCCCAAAATATTATTCCGTATGACATCAGAGAGTTAAAGTATGCAAAGTACGTTAGCTCACTAATTTCTATATCCTCAAAATTGGCAATTATTCTGATTGCAAAAATTACTAAAACTAATCACTTTAGACAATCCAAAATATGAATTTTCCAATTAAGATTCTCATCTATGTGTACACCCAAGAACTTAGTATGCTCTACCCTGTCTACTGTGTTATATTTATTGAAGGAACTGTACCTTTTGCAGCAGAAAATTGGATGTACTGTGTTTTTTCAAAGTTTAGAGCAAGCCCATTTGCAGAAAACCAATTAATGACTTTTCCAAAGACCTTATTTGTATCATTTTCAATTGGAGTTTCTTTTACTGGATTAATAATGATGCTTGTATTATCAGCAAACAGACTGTCAGTTCAGCTTCCTGTTTCAGATAGAAAGGGAGGTCGTTCACATATATCAAGAACAGAAGGGGACCCATGATTGAACCCTGTGGAACACCTAATATAATTTCACCCCAGTTAGATGAAGTGGCAAACTTATTAAAATCAGAATGAGATTTTCACTCTGCAGCGGAGTGTGCGCTGATATGAAACTTCCTGGCAGATTAAAACTGTGTGCCCGACCGAGACTCGAACTCGGGACCTTTGCCTTTCGCGGGCAAGTGCTCTACCATCTGAGCTACCGAAGCACGACTCACGACCGGTACTCACAGCTTTACTTCTGCCAGTACCTCGTCTCCTACCTTCCAAACTTTACAGAAGCTCTCCTGCGAAACTTGCAGAACTAGCACTCCTGAAAGAAAGGATATTGCGGAGACATGGCTTAGCCACAGCCTGGGGGATGTTTCCAGAATGAGATTTTCACTCTGCAGCGGAGTGTGCGCTGATATGAAACTTCCTGGCAGATTAAAACTGTGTGCCCGACCGAGACTCGAACTCGGGACCTTTGCCTTTCGCGGGCAAGTGCTCTACCATCTGAGCTACCGAAGCACGACTCACGACCGGTACTCACAGCTTTACTTCTGCCAGTACCTCGTCTCCTACCTTCCAAACTTTACAGAAGCTCTCCTGCGAAACTTGCAGAACTAGCACTCCTGAAAGAAAGGATATTGCGGAGACATGGCTTAGCCACAGCCTGGGGGATGTTTCCAGAATGAGATTTTCACTCTGCAGCGGAGTGTGCGCTGATATGAAACTTCCTGGCAGATTAAAACTGTGTGCCCGACCGAGACTCGAACTCGGGACCTTTGCCTTTCGCGGGCAAGTGCTCTACCATCTGAGCTACCGAAGCACGACTCACGACCGGTACTCACAGCTTTACTTCTGCCAGTACCTCGTCTCCTACCTTCCAAACTTTACAGAAGCTCTCCTGCGAAACTTGCAGAACTAGCACTCCTGAAAGAAAGGATATTGCGGAGACATGGCTTAGCCACAGCCTGGGGGATGTTTCCAGAATGAGATTTTCACTCTGCAGCGGAGTGTGCGCTGATATGAAACTTCCTGGCAGATTAAAACTGTGTGCCCGACCGAGACTCGAACTCGGGACCTTTGCCTTTCGCGGGCAAGTGCTCTACCATCTGAGCTACCGAAGCACGACTCACGACCGGTACTCACAGCTTTACTTCTGCCAGTACCTCGTCTCCTACCTTCCAAACTTTACAGAAGCTCTCCTGCGAAACTTGCAGAACTAGCACTCCTGAAAGAAAGGATATTGCGGAGACATGGCTTAGCCACAGCCTGGGGGATGTTTCCAGAATGAGATTTTCACTCTGCAGCGGAGTGTGCGCTGATATGAAACTTCCTGGCAGATTAAAACTGTGTGCCCGACCGAGACTCGAACTCGGGACCTTTGCCTTTCGCGGGCAAGTGCTCTACCATCTGAGCTACCGAAGCACGACTCACGACCGGTACTCACAGCTTTACTTCTGCCAGTACCTCGTCTCCTACCTTCCAAACTTTACAGAAGCTCTCCTGCGAAACTTGCAGAACTAGCACTCCTGAAAGAAAGGATATTGCGGAGACATGGCTTAGCCACAGCCTGGGGGATGTTTCCAGAATGAGATTTTCACTCTGCAGCGGAGTGTGCGCTGATATGAAACTTCCTGGCAGATTAAAACTGTGTGCCCGACCGAGACTCGAACTCGGGACCTTTGCCTTTCGCGGGCAAGTGCTCTACCATCTGAGCTACCGAAGCACGACTCACGACCGGTACTCACAGCTTTACTTCTGCCAGTACCTCGTCTCCTACCTTCCAAACTTTACAGAAGCTCTCCTGCGAAACTTGCAGAACTAGCACTCCTGAAAGAAAGGATATTGCGGAGACATGGCTTAGCCACAGCCTGGGGGATGTTTCCAGAATGAGATTTTCACTCTGCAGCGGAGTGTGCGCTGATATGAAACTTCCTGGCAGATTAAAACTGTGTGCCCGACCGAGACTCGAACTCGGGACCTTTGCCTTTCGCGGGCAAGTGCTCTACCATCTGAGCTACCGAAGCACGACTCACGACCGGTACTCACAGCTTTACTTCTGCCAGTACCTCGTCTCCTACCTTCCAAACTTTACAGAAGCTCTCCTGCGAAACTTGCAGAACTAGCACTCCTGAAAGAAAGGATATTGCGGAGACATGGCTTAGCCACAGCCTGGGGGATGTTTCCAGAATGAGATTTTCACTCTGCAGCGGAGTGTGCGCTGATATGAAACTTCCTGGCAGATTAAAACTGTGTGCCCGACCGAGACTCGAACTCGGGACCTTTGCCTTTCGCGGGCAAGTGCTCTACCATCTGAGCTACCGAAGCACGACTCACGACCGGTACTCACAGCTTTACTTCTGCCAGTACCTCGTCTCCTACCTTCCAAACTTTACAGAAGCTCTCCTGCGAAACTTGCAGAACTAGCACTCCTGAAAGAAAGGATATTGCGGAGACATGGCTTAGCCACAGCCTGGGGGATGTTTCCAGAATGAGATTTTCACTCTGCAGCGGAGTGTGCGCTGATATGAAACTTCCTGGCAGATTAAAACTGTGTGCCCGACCGAGACTCGAACTCGGGACCTTTGCCTTTCGCGGGCAAGTGCTCTACCATCTGAGCTACCGAAGCACGACTCACGACCGGTACTCACAGCTTTACTTCTGCCAGTACCTCGTCTCCTACCTTCCAAACTTTACAGAAGCTCTCCTGCGAAACTTGCAGAACTAGCACTCCTGAAAGAAAGGATATTGCGGAGACATGGCTTAGCCACAGCCTGGGGGATGTTTCCAGAATGAGATTTTCACTCTGCAGCGGAGTGTGCGCAGATATGAAACTTCCTGGCAGATTAAAACTGTGTGCCCGACCGAGACTCGAACTCGGGACCTTTGCCTTTCGCGGGCAAGTGCTCTACCATCTGAGCTACCGAAGCACGACTCACGACCGGTACTCACAGCTTTACTTCTGCCAGTACCTCGTCTCCTACCTTCCAAACTTTACAGAAGCTCTCCTGCGAAACTTGCAGAACTAGCACTCCTGAAAGAAAGGATATTGCGGAGACATGGCTTAGCCACAGCCTGGGGGATGTTTCCAGAATGAGATTTTCACTCTGCAGCGGAGTGTGCGCTGATATGAAACTTCCTGGCAGATTAAAACTGTGTGCCCGACCGAGACTCGAACTCGGGACCTTTGCCTTTCGCGGGCAAGTGCTCTACCATCTGAGCTACCGAAGCACGACTCACGACCGGTACTCACAGCTTTACTTCTGCCAGTACCTCGTCTCCTACCTTCCAAACTTTACAGAAGCTCTCCTGCGAAACTTGCAGAACTAGCACTCCTGAAAGAAAGGATATTGCGGAGACATGGCTTAGCCACAGCCTGGGGGATGTTTCCAGAATGAGATTTTCACTCTGCAGCGGAGTGTGCGCTGATATGAAACTTCCTGGCAGATTAAAACTGTGTGCCCGACCGAGACTCGAACTCGGGACCTTTGCCTTTCGCGGGCAAGTGCTCTACCATCTGAGCTACCGAAGCACGACTCACGACCGGTACTCACAGCTTTACTTCTGCCAGTACCTCGTCTCCTACCTTCCAAACTTTACAGAAGCTCTCCTGCGAAACTTGCAGAACTAGCACTCCTGAAAGAAAGGATATTGCGGAGACATGGCTTAGCCACAGCCTGGGGGATGTTTCCAGAATGAGATTTTCACTCTGCAGTGGAGTGTGCGCTGATATGAAACTTCCTGGCAGATTAAAACTGTGTGCCCGACCGAGACTCGAACTCGGGACCTTTGCCTTTCGCGGGCAAGTGCTCTACCATCTGAGCTACCGAAGCACGACTCACGACCGGTACTCACAGCTTTACTTCTGCCAGTACCTCGTCTCCTACCTTCCAAACTTTACAGAAGCTCTCCTGCGAAACTTGCAGAACTAGCACTCCTGAAAGAAAGGATATTGCGGAGACATGGCTTAGCCACAGCCTGGGGGATGTTTCCAGAATGAGATTTTCACTCTGCAGCGGAGTGTGCGCTGATATGAAACTTCCTGGCAGATTAAAACTGTGTGCCCGACCGAGACTCGAACTCGGGACCTTTGCCTTTCGCGGGCAAGTGCTCTACCATCTGAGCTACCGAAGCACGACTCACGACCGGTACTCACAGCTTTACTTCTGCCAGTACCTCGTCTCCTACCTTCCAAATTTTACAGAAGCTCTCCTGCGAAACTTGCAGAACTAGCACTCCTGAAAGAAAGGATATTGCGGAGACATGGCTTAGCCACAGCCTGGGGGATGTTTCCAGAATGAGATTTTCACTCTGCAGCGGAGTGTGCGCTGATATGAAACTTCCTGGCAGATTAAAACTGTGTGCCTGACCGAGACTCGAACTCGGGACCTTTGCCTTTCGCGGGCAAGTGCTCTACCATCTGAGCTACCGAAGCACGACTCACGACCGGTACTCACAGCTTTACTTCTGCCAGTACCTCGTCTCCTACCTTCCAAACTTTACAGAAGCTCTCCTGCGAAACTTGCAGAACTAGCACTCCTGAAAGAAAGGATATTGCGGAGACATGGCTTAGCCACAGCCTGGGGGATGTTTCCAGAATGAGATTTTCACTCTGCAGCGGAGTGTGCGCTGATATGAAACTTCCTGGCAGATTAAAACTGTGTGCCCGACCGAGACTCGAACTCGGGACCTTTGCCTTTCGCGGGCAAGTGCTCTACCATCTGAGCTACCGAAGCACGACTCACGACCGGTACTCACAGCTTTACTTCTGCCAGTACCTCGTCTCCTACCTTCCAAACTTTACAGAAGCTCTCCTGCGAAACTTGCAGAACTAGCACTCCTGAAAGAAAGGATATTGCGGAGACATGGCTTAGCCACAGCCTGGGGGATGTTTCCAGAATGAGATTTTCACTCTGCAGCGGAGTGTGCGCTGATATGAAACTTCCTGGCAGATTAAAACTGTGTGCCCGACCGAGACTCGAACTCGGGACCTTTGCCTTTCGCGGGCAAGTGCTCTACCATCTGAGCTACCGAAGCACGACTCACGACCGGTACTCACAGCTTTACTTCTGCCAGTACCTCGTCTCCTACCTTCCAAACTTTACAGAAGCTCTCCTGCGAAACTTGCAGAACTAGCACTCCTGAAAGAAAGGATATTGCGGAGACATGGCTTAGCCACAGCCTGGGGGATGTTTCCAGAATGAGATTTTCACTCTGCAGCGGAGTGTGCGCTGATATGAAACTTCCTGGCAGATTAAAACTGTGTGCCCGACCGAGACTCGAACTCGGGACCTTTGCCTTTCGCGGGCAAGTGCTCTACCATCTGAGCTACCGAAGCACGACTCACGACCGGTACTCACAGCTTTACTTCTGCCAGTACCTCGTCTCCTACCTTCCAAACTTTACAGAAGCTCTCCTGCGAAACTTGCAGAACTAGCACTCCTGAAAGAAAGGATATTGCGGAGACATGGCTTAGCCACAGCCTGGGGGATGTTTCCAGAATGAGATTTTCACTCTGCAGCGGAGTGTGCGCTGATATGAAACTTCCTGGCAGATTAAAACTGTGTGCCCGACCGAGACTCGAACTCGGGACCTTTGCCTTTCGCGGGCAAGTGCTCTACCATCTGAGCTACCGAAGCACGACTCACGACCGGTACTCACAGCTTTACTTCTGCCAGTACCTCGTCTCCTACCTTCCAAATTTTACAGAAGCTCTCCTGCGAAACTTGCAGAACTTATTAAAATCACTTGATCCCTATAAGGAAATTTTTTGCTACCTGTTCTGTAGGTACGACTTAAACCACTCATATGCTATTTCATTTATGCCATAGAACTGTAACTTCTGTAACATAATGTCATGGTTCACACAATCAAATGCTTTGGACAAGTCACAGAAAATTCCTATTGGTGACATTTTACTATTTAAAGACTCTATTACGCGGACAGTGAAACTGTATATTGCTGTCTCAGTGGAACAGCATTAACTAGTAAACAAGGGCTCTAAAATGCATACCTTAAAAGCAACCAACACTTTTTTCAGTAGAGGAGATGTGTCTCAGAGTAACGATGATGAACAAGTGCTCATAGCCCTTAAGTTGTATTTGTTAGAGGCCACGTTTACAGGGCTTCTTTTCTTTTTTGGTCCATACTATCACATCTCAAAATATGGAAAGCAAAGAGCTTGCAGTGGAAGAGATTTGTTTCACAGTACTGAAAATGAAGAAGTGCTCACAGCTCTTAAGGTATGCATTTTAGAGCCCATGTTTACTAGACTTTTTTGCTTTGAATAATCATTCCTGTCCAATCACCAAATATTGACAATTCCTTTAGGGACACCCTAACAGCTCAAGTTCTTTGTATCAGAATGGTAAGCACAGTACAGAGATGCACTAGATGGTGGAAACTCCTAGTATTTAGAAACAAATACAAGGAAAGGAAAAAACCCTAGACATAATAAGAATGATGGTGAACTTGATTTTTCAATATTGCCACCTGGGGATGGCATATTTGCAGTGACAAGAACTCCCCTCGACCTAGTCTGGAAACAGATTTCCTGCGCCATTTCCCTGCACATCCCCAATTCTCTCACCAACCCCAAGAGCCAGCCAAAACAGAGTCCTACCTAAGTCACCCAATACCACCCCAGACTGGAACAACTGAGCCATACCCTTCTCATGGTTTTGATTATCTATCATTATCCCTTGAAATGAGGGACATCCTACTCAAGATCCTTCCCACTTGATTTCAATAGATGCTTCACAACCTGGGCCATCTGGATCCTCCTCTTCACCACCAGATTTTCTGAACTACCTAGATGGGAGTTACTCTTACAAATATTCTCTGCTCCCAGAATTATCCTTGCATCAATATACGGTAACCTATTGTCCCCATACCCTCCATCGAGCAGTTTCAGCCCCCTTATACTATCACCTCCTCCCTTTCCACATTCCACCACCCTCTTTGGGTGCTGCCCCCTGCCAATGTACCCACCAATCCTTTCCCCTACCCTGCTCCTCTCCTTTTCCACTCCTCTCCCTTTCTGCACCCTGGTTCCTCTTTCCCACACATCCCACTTCCTGACACAGCGCCTGGTAGTCCGTAGTCCCTGCATGCCCCACCTAACAGTGCTCTTCTCTCCCCCAACCTGTATCCTGCTATCGCTCCCCCTTCCCACCCCGTTCCAGATTGCTACTCACGTGACAGTTGTATTCTGATTGGAGCTGTTGGTGGTAGCAATCATGTGTGCGCAAGGTGTGCTTGCCTGTGTGAATGTGAGTGTGTGTGCATATTATTTGCCAAAGAAGGATTTGGCTGCAAGCTATAATATGTAACAGTCTTTTTGTTGTACCTGTCTGCAACTCAACAGGTTATCTTTATGGTGAGCAGTAATCTACCCTTTTCATAATGTTGTTCATATTCCAGCCTGGAGTTCCCATTGTTTAATTTTCATTTATTTATGATTTGTTTTCTGTACATAAGCATAAGGTGGTAATAATTATCTCTCATGGTAATTGTAATACAGTAGTTGAAGATACTTGCAGTAGGTGATATCAATCAATGTTAATGGGAAATCGTTAGTGGGGAGGCTTGTGTGCCTCAGCGATACAGATGGCCGTACCGTAGGTGCAACCACAACGGAGGGGTATCTGTTGAGAGGCCAGACAAACGTGTGGTTCCTGAAGAGGGGCAGCAGCCTTTTCAGTAGTTGCAGGGGCAACAGTCTGGATGATTGACTGATCTGGCCTTGTAACACTAACCAAAACAGCCTTGCTGTGCTGGTACTGCAAATGGCTGAAAGCAAGGGGAAAATACAGCCGTAATTTTTCCCAAGGGCATGCAGCTTTACTGTATGGTTAAATGATGATGGCATCCTCTTGGGTAAAATATTCCGGAGGTAAAATTGGATCTCTGGGCGGGGACTACTCAAGAGGATGTCGTTATCAGGAGAAAGAAAACTGGCGTTCTACGGATCAGAGCATGGAATGTCAGATCCCTTAATTGGGCAGGTAGGTTAGAAAATTTAAAAAGGGAAATGGATAGGTTAAAGTTAGAAATAGTGGGAATTAGTGAAGTTCGGTGGCAGGAGGAACAAGACTTTTGGTCAGGTGAATACAGGGATATGAATACAAAATCAAATAGAGGTAATGCAGGAGTAGGTTTAATAATGAATAAAAAAATAGGAGTGTGGGTAAGCTACTACAAACAGCATAGTGAACGCATTATTGTGGCTAAGATAAACACGAAGCCCATGCCTACTACAGTAGAAGAAGAATGGGTAGCTCTGAGGGATGAAGTAGTGAAGGCAGCAGAGGATCAAGAATTTAAAAGACGAGGGCTAGTAGAAATCCTTGGGTAACAGAAGAAATTTAATTGATGAAATTAATTGATGAAAGGAGAAAATATAAAAAAAACAGTAAATGAAACAGGCAAAAAGGAATACAAACGTCTCAAAAATGAGATCAACAGGAAGTGCAAAATGGCTAAGCAGGGATGGCTAGAGGACAAATGTAAGGATGTAGAGGCTTATCTCACTAGCGGCAATATAGATACTGCCTACAGGAAAATTAAAGAGACCTTTGGAGAAAAGAGAGCCACTTGTATGAATATTAAGAGCTCAGATGGAAATCCAGTTCTAAGCAAAGAAGGGAAAGCAGAAAGGTGGAAGGCGTATATAGAGGGTCTATACAAGGGCGATGTGCTTGAGGACAATATTATAGAAATGGAAGAGGATGTACATGAAGATGAAATGGGAGATACGATACTGCATGAAGAGTTTGACAGAGCACTGAAAGACCTACGTGAAAACAAGGCCCCGAGAGTAGACAACATTCCATTAGAACTACTGACGGCCTAGGGACAGCCAGTCCTGACAAAACTCAACCATCTGGTGAGCAAGATATATGAGACAGGCGAAATACCCTCAGACTTCAAGAAGAATATAATAATTCCAATCCCAAAGAAAGCAGGTGTTGACAGATGTGAAAATTACCGAACTATCAGTTTAATAAGTCACAGCTGCAAAATACTAACACGAATTCTTTACAGACGAATGGAAAAAGTGGTAGAAGCCAACATCGGGAAGATCAGTTTGGGTTCCGTAGAAATGGTGGAACAAGTGAGGCAATACTTACCTTACAACTTATCTTCGAAGAAAGATTAAGGAAAGGCAAATCTATATTTCTAGCATTTGTAGACTTAGAGAAAGCTTTTGACAATGTTGACTGGAATACTCTCTTTCAAATTCTAAAGGTGGCAGGGTTAAAATACAGGGAGCAAAAGGCTATTTACAATTTGTACAGAAACCAGATGGCAGTTATAAGAGTCGAGGGGCACGAAAGGGAAGCAGTGGTTGGGAAGGGAGTGAGACAGGGTTGTAGCCTCTCCCCAATGTTATTCAATCTGTATATTGAGCAAGCAGTAAAGGAAACAAAAGAAAAGTTCGGTGTAGGCCATAAAATGCATGGAGAAGAAATATAAACTTTGAGGTCCGCTGATGACATTGTAATTCTGTCAGAGACAGCAAAGGACTTGAAAGAGCAGTTGAACAGAATGGACAGTGTCTTGAAAGGAGGATATAAGATGAACATCAACAAAAGCAAAACGAGGATAATGGAATGTAGTCGAATTAAGTCAGGTGATGCTGAGGGAATTAGATTAGGAAATGAGACACTTAAAGTAGTAAATGAGTTTTGCTATTTGGGGAGCAAAATAACTGATGATGGTCGAAGTAGAGAGGATATAAAATGTAGACTGGCAATGGCAAGGAAAGCGTTTCTGAAGAAGAGAAATTTGTTAACATCGAATATAGATTTAAGTGTCAGGAAGTCATGTCTGAAAGTATTTATATGGAGTGTAGCCATGTATAGAAGTGAAACATGGACGATAAATAGTTTGGACAAGAAGGGAATAGATGTTTTCAAAATGTGGTGTTACAGAAGAATGCTGAAGATTAGATGGGTAGATCACATAACTAATGAGGAGGTATTGAATAGAATTGGGGAGAAGAGGAGTTTGTGGCACAACTTGACTAGAAGAAGGGATCGGTTGGTAGGACATGTTCTGAGGCATCAGGGGATCACAAATTTAGCATTTGGAGGGCAGTATGGAGGGTAAAAATCGCAGAGGGAGACCAAGAGATGAATACACTAAGCAGATACAGAAGGATGTAGGTTGCATTAAGTACTGGGAGATGAAGAAACTTGCACAGGATAGAGTAGCATGGAGAGCTGCATCAAACCAGTCTCAGAACTGAAGACCACAACAACAACAACAACAACAACAACAACATGGAAACATTGGTGAAAACCGGGTTCTCAAAGTGAAAAAAAAAAAAAAAAAAAGGATTTGATGAACTTTATTGTTTTGCTGGTATATGTCTTCTTCTAATGCCTTGGGTGAAAAATTAGCAATCCATGGTCCAGAGATGTACTTTCAACAGTCAAGTTTTCCACAGCATTGTGTCCCAGCTGTACTTTGTATTACTGTTGAGAACACTTTACTTCAGCGACAAGTCAGCCTATACTGAAGAATACATTTATTTCACATTAAGAACATTGCTGGTAAAGTTCAAAGGGACTTCACAGTGAAAATTAAAAGAAACATCAATGACAAAAACCTACAGTAGCTGAATGTGTATTATCTTTTTTAAAAATTATTCCATCCAAACGAAGGTTTTAAGGCTGCTTAGAACTCCAGCCCATTACGGTTTCTCTGGATTCACAACCGTATGATAACTGCATGTTGTAGGAACTGGTGCAACATAAATAAGCTACAAGAGACAGTGAATGAAAGAGAAATCTGATTTCTGTCAACTAATGCCCTGCTGTGTGATGCCAAGAGAATATTCTATATTCATCTCCTGCACCACCACAGACATGCCTGAGATGGAAAACACTGCCAGGAATACTGGTAGAAGGAATAAAATAAGCTGGTAACTGCAGGTTGTTGATAAAAATGCAAATATACTGTAGACCACTTGGCTCAATCAGATAAATATGTAAGACTGTGAGGTGCTACAGAAAGTTTATTTTTCCCATTCTGAAGCTATGCATTTTAATTTCTCTGGACAGCAACAGGGCAAAATACAGTAGTTGAATTTTGTCTGTCCATGGTAATGGAAAAGAGAAAAGCTGATGGAGAAACACTCTGCTAATGAAACTTCCCCACTATTTACCAAGGAGCATTTTTGAAATGTTTTATGAGAAAAAAGATCAAAGAAAAGTGTGCATTTGCATCCACATGTGTTTGTGTGTGTGTGTGTGTGTGTGTGTGTGTGTGTGTGTGTGTACCCTAACTTGACAAAGGATTTACTCTGTAAGCTACCACAGTTTTTGTGTTGATGATGTCTAACCTTCGATTAATTGCCACAGTAAAATTGTCTACAAAGACTGAAGTAGGCAGTGGGGTGTGGAATAAACTAATACTTTTAAATATTTCACCACAGACAGAAATCCAAGGGATTAAAGTCAGTTGAATTTGGAGCCTACAATACTGGACCTCATCAACCAATACTCACTCATTAGGTCTTGTTAGGTGCTTTTGTACAACATGTAGGAAATGGGTGCTGCCACAGCAGCATAAACCATGTCTGGGTCTTTTGGCCAGGCTGACACTACCCAACAGCACAGGTACTTTTCTGTGCAGAAACTGACGGTAAACAGCACCTATTACTTTGTCTAGTAAAGTGTATGGTCTTCTGAGTCTGTCACTCACAATTTCTGCAAACACACTGGTACTAAAGCAAGCCTGATGCCTCACTTCCATGCTTAATAAAGATTTGCAAAGGCCCATATTTGGTTATTATGGTAATTTATTATCCCACAGTGTGTGAATTCCACATCACCTGTAAATAAAATGTACGATATGAAATGTAGATGTTGAATGATCTGTCTTAGAACCCATTGGCAGAACTGTTATTTGGCATGATAGGCTTGAACCATGAGAACTGATACACACTATAAATGTGAATAACGCAATTGCTTACGCACACTAGACCATTCAAGAGTGTGATTTATGTCTTCAGTTCTTCACACATATGCTTTAGGACCATGTTTTACTCATTGCATCACTTGCTTCTCATTATCTGGTGTTGTCCTTATCCCATGACTGCAGTAACTGGAACAATCTTTTGAAGATTTCTTCGGATGGAGTGCAATGTTGAGGATGTAATATGGCATACATGACACGTTTGTCAATCAACACTGTTGGCTGAAAATATGTCCCTTACTTAGGAACATCATTTGATTGTGTCAGCAAGCCCATATTACTTGATAAGCTGTAGAACCTCAGTATTAGAGGAACTGGCTATGATTTAATAAAATTGTATATGAGCAACAGGAAACAATTTGTGTTGCTTAAAACAAACAGAGGTCTTTCAAACCCCAAAACTACTGATATCAAGTGTGGAGTGCCTCAATGCTGCACATTTTTTCTCAGGCAGCGTATGTTCACAGAAGTGATCAAGCCTGTAATTATCAGTGACTAAAATGTACAACACAAAACAAAGAGTAATGCAACTACCCTCAAACAAAATAATGCTTTTACCACAGTTCAGCATAGTGTTATTGTGCCACTTTGTCATTGCATTCAGTGAAACTACTCACAAGTTGCTTCATAGTCAACTCTTCACAGTAAACCTAATTATACTGCTGTTTATCACTGTTAATATAGAATTAACACAGCCTTAAAAACAAATCCCAGGCAGAATTGAGCAGTACTGATGGCGAGCTTGAAGAGGAAGAGTAATGAGGACATTACTGTTCACTAAAGCCATACTATGATGAACAGAGCAGGTTTGTTTCCAAATAAAACACAAAGCACATACCGTTACCATTTGCCCTGTAGTGCAGATATTTTCAGTGTAAGTAGACATAATGATGAATGAAGGTAAGGAAACAAACAAAATGCAATTACTTGATATGAGCCATCAGAAATCATAGGTTTCTTATACTAAAATACTCAGACAATATCCCTCAACAATCTCTGGAATTTTATCAGCATATTTTGGGTTCATGTTGTAGATTTTTAGTCACAGGATACGAATTTTGTGGTTTTATAATTTTGTCTGGATAAAAATATGCCTAGCTGTAGTAACTGGACAGTTGACGGTACAGCTCTGACAGTAGGAAAGCTGTAATACAAAACACATTAAAAGCATAGGTTACTGAAATTTTGTCAATTACATACATTTCTTGAAGCTAACAGATAAATGCATTATCATGGTAGTAAAAGCTTTCAATACCTCTGATCTTCACAAGGCTGCATTTTACATTTTTCAAACTCTGATGGCTTTGGTCCTTGGCAGTTTTCATCAGGCATCTTGGCATAAGCTTTTGAGAATTCCAAATATATTCTGCAGTATACATCACGCGTGCGAATTCCAATACCACAAGTTACACTGCAAGGGCCCCATTTTCCTGCCATGAAGCTGGCAAAAAGTGTAGAAATACATTAACATGCATATCACCCTAAAAATCAGGAAGAATTTACCTTCATGTGAAACTTATGCAATAAGAATGTCCATGAAAAATACAAACATTGAAAGTAAGAAAACATATATAAAGCCATGTGCATAACAGATAGAACACTCATTATTGCATGCAGTCTGGCATAAACTGGAGTATAGTCTGAAGAAAAATATGAGGAGAGTATCTTTTATGAACTTTCACTCTGATCCATACAAAAATCTCACCAAAGTCTACCTCTTTATACAGCAAGTGGCGAAGATGCTTGTTAGAAATTCATTTCACAAGCATCCAGTTCATTAGCTTTGTTACTGCTTCTTGTCATCTGGTTCATTCCACAATAACACTGTGCACTGTGAGAATTTTTTTGTCAAATAAAAAAAGCAACTAGTCTCGAAAATATTAATATTTTCTGAGAAGGAAACAATTGCTAATGTTTGTTAGTCATAAATAAGTTTTGAAAGAATTTGTGCACACCAAGAAAACTTTTGCGATATGCAGATATTTGTAAACTGCATTAATAATCTATCATTTAAAGAGGTTATCAATATACTTCAGTTTTTAGTATGACTGGGCTAAAAGTTTATCACCCAGTGTGAGACATAGCAAAGTGAGATAGTTCCACTGTTACAATTCTACTTCGTAAATAAAGATTTTTTTTTTCTTTTTTCCATGATACATGTGATGCATACTGCTAATTAAAATTACATATAATGGCTAAATTATCATCCATGTGATATTTCAATAAACTTCATTATTCACAATAAAATTTGCTGTCTGATTATGGAAAAAGTACTTTTACTTTGTGTAAAAACATTTTATTTAAAGAAGCATTAATAATTCATGATAATTACAAACAATATGCACATCAAATTTAGCTACCACAAAAAGTTATTTTAAGATTAACATAGCTTATTTAAAAGCCCTCACCTCCACTTTTTGACAAATGTTTCACTTCTTCCAAAAAAATTATATTTTAAAAGTTACTTTTATTCAAAATTTTCATGTTCCAATCTATAAATGTCACTCTTTGCAAATATCAGTGCCAAGGTTTTGTAGCTCCAATTTCTCTTTTTCAAAAAAATGCATACTTTTACTTAAATAACCTGTTGGTTAGGCCTAATTATTCCAACTAGAAAATTTCACTTTCTCGAAAATTCTTGGTGAACTTTTGGGAATCGCTATGCACATTAAAACTCCACACTCATGATGTATGTTATGTTGTTTTCTAGCTAAGCAGCTTTTGTAATGGACATTTTTTTCTATCTTTCATGCTAATTTCCAAAATATTCATTCCTATATTTTACCAAATTGTAATTTTTGTAATACACAGATTCATAAACAGGCATCAACCACACAGCCTGTGTGAGTCATGGATGAGATTTCAATCTGTACAGTTACTATGTCTCCGTGAGGATTGTGTAAAGAAATTATTAGCCTTTGCCAATGATGAACTTTGTGAAACTTCTGCTAAATAGTGTAGCTCACTGATTTGTGATGCACATATTGAGGCTCCAAAATGGAGCTTAAGTGCCAATAAGTATGGAAAGACTGAAATGTAATTTTTGCAGTGTTGTGTACATTATTTAACAAACTTGTTATTTCACAACTGTTCACTAAATCCAATAATTCCTTGAGAACAGTTGAAGTAGAAATTCCATGAGACTTATGTTTACATCTAAATCACACTCCGGAAGCCACTAAAAGATGTGTGGAAGAGGGTACTCTGGTACCTCTAACTGATCCCACCCTTCCCTCTTCCACACACAAACAATGCATGGGAAGAATGACTGTTGGTAAATCTCTGTATTAATTCTAATTTCTCAAATTTTCTTGTCTTGGTCATTTAGAAAGATGTATGTGGGAGGAAATAACATGCTGGCTGAATCCTCCCAGAAAATACTGTCTCAAAATTTCAATAGTAAAGCCCTTGGTGATGCAAACGCCTCCCTTGTAATGTCTGCCATTGGAGTTTGTTCAGCAACTCTATAACACCCCTGCACTGACTAAATGATCCACTCTTTCTTGGATCTTCTCTCTCTCTTTTATCAGTCCTACCTGGTATGGATCCTAGATTGCTGATCAATGCTCAAGAATAGGTTGAACAAGCACCCTGTATGCCTCTTCCTTCGGGACTGACTTAACATTTTCTTGAGGTTCTTCCTATGAGTCTTAGTTTGGCATCTGATTTTTCTATTATTTGGTTTATGTGGTCATCAAACTTAAGGTTTCTCTGGATAGTAACTCCTAGTTAATTTACAGAAGGTACTGTTTCCAGCAATTTGTCATCAGTAGTGTAGTTGTGTGATAACTGGATTTATTTTCTTATGTATGTAAAATATGTTCCATTTATTTACATTCATCACACAAAACAGAGGATATTTTTTTATTCTCCTTTTCACTTCATTACTCTTTTCCGATGCAATTTTTGTTTGTAAATGCTAACTGAGAAAGCAAAACAATGTGCTTTCTCATGCAGAGCTCTTCACTTTTATATAGATGTGGACTATATCACAAAAGGCTCTTTAGAAAAACAATTGGCTTAAATTCTTGATTTTGTGATGCAATGGTGGCTCAGGACATACATGAAGAATTATAATAGACAGTGGACAGCATTTGCAAAGAGAGAAATCTGAATGAGTTACAATGCCATAGAACATAAAGTGTCTGAAGAAATGTACACATCAAGAAATCTTATACAGTGAATCTTCATGTACTCTGTTAATGAAATTGTAACCAGTTATACATTTATTGCTTCAGTTTTATTATACAACATAGTCTGCACATGTGATAATGAATCAATCAAATGACCATAGTAACTATGGTAGTAAGAAACAACAAAAACACACCTGCAATATAAGTTCAGTTCAAAGCAAAATTACTCTTTTCTACATTTAGAAATTCCGTTACGGAATAGATCAGTGCCACGAGTACCTTTAGTTTAGTCTTTAATACTGGATCTGGAACAATTTTTATTCCATCCGGTATATTGTTGTGTAATGTGATGCCAGAATGAATTATACTTTCCTGGTAGGTTGACGTTCTAGGAAATTTATCACGGACATTTGAGTGTACTGTGCTTGGTACAGTAATTGTGTCATAGGAGAGTCCTCTATCAAAATCCGCATTATCTGCTAATACTGTTCCATCTGTGGTGCAGACTATGTTGTATAATAAAACTGAAATGGTGCAGAAGTTAGATTGTACTTACACACACACACACACACACACACACACACACACACACACACACAAAATTGCTTGGAATGAGCCAAAGAATATGCCAACACCATCAGCAACCTCTGTGATGGTGATCTGGTAATTTTCCAGAACCATTTTCTTTACTTCTTGCATATTGTTATCAGTAATTGATGTGCTAGGGCGTCTATCTTCAATGTCTTCTCGACCTTCTTTGAAACATTTATACCTCTCATAAACTTTTGTCTTGCTCACAGCTGATTTGCTAAAAGCCATAGTAATCATTTTGAACATGGTATTCCATTTTATTCAATTTTTCAAGCAAAATTTAATGTAAATTCTTTGATCCATCTTTTTAGTAAGTAAAAATTTGTGAAGCACTCGACAACACGCATAACCTTTTCGACTGCCAACAATAAACTAAATACTCAAAACAACTGAAAATGCAAATGTGCAGCAGGAACTTATGTGCTGACAAGATAAAAAATGTTTTGAAAATTGGATGTATAAAGCCTGCAAAATTAAAAAAAAAAAATCTTGTTACTTTTTGATCACACCTGGTACATTCTTCCAGGATGAATTTTCACTCTGTGGTAGAGTGTGCATTGATCTGAATTTCCTGGCAGTTTAAAACTGCTGCTGCTCCAGGACTCAAACCTGGGACCTTTAAAGCTATTCAAACCCCACTCAAGACCCAATTTCACAGCTTTACTTCCACCAGTACCTCCTGAGTTATTGATGGAAGCAAAGCTGTGAAAGTGGATTGTGAGTCATGCTTGGGTAGCTAGGTCAGGGGAGCACTTGCACATGAATGACAAAGTTCCTTGTGCTGCCAAGATGTTTCACATGTGTTCTTGTTGAGAACTAGTTTACCATTTCTCATTTTGAAGACAAATAAGTAAATAAGTATGGGACATTTAAAAAAAAATGAGGTCAGTAAACTTTAAAAGGCTAATTTTTTTTAACCACAAATTATCCTAAATGCTTTGATTTTCCATCTAAGTATGTTTATGCTTTGATTAGTGGTTTCTAGAAAATGGTTCCACAACAGAGCAGTGAATGAAACAGTGAGTCTAAAACATGCTTGTATTTTTCAGGTAAGTATGGATGACGACCTACAAAACACTAATGGGTTAATGAAACTGTCAAGACCATACCTACTTCACATGGCCTAGAAAAACTTATCAAACTAATAAAACTACCTATTCTATGTATCCCAGAAATTATTTTAAGTGTAGCCACAACTTCTTTAATCAAAGGTGTTTATTTAAATTATTCATCTACACCACCTGACAACAAAAGTGAAATGGAGGAGGAAATGAAACTTCATGTGTTGGAAGATATGTGGCATTATTTCAAAATCAAATCAAATTTACAAAGAACTTGCAGTATGAGCCCATTTATTATTATGATGTTGCACCCACTCTGACTTAGCGGACATACTCTCACTCAGTTGGGAAGGATGTCATGAAGCCATTGTATCCTCTTCTGTGGCAACTTAGCCCACAACTGTTACTACTGGTCCCCCCCAATATACTGGATATTGGCCCTGTGATGGAGCTGACATCTGAGAAGGCCACACAAATGTTCTATTGTGGATCTTTCTGGCCATCAAAATACCTCAACATGATGCAGTCAGTTAATAGAGACAAGTGTCATGTGTGGATAAGCATTGCCCTGTTAAAAAATGATACCACTCATTACTGGCACATGAGAGGTAACATGTGAGGATGCAGTTTGTGCAAGATACATTGTTATGCTATCAGAGTTCTGTCAATCACTCCTGGTGCTGACTTGAGATCATACCTGATGGCTCTTCACACCATGGCACTAGAAGTAGCACAATTGTGCCTCTCCAATGCAATGGATGGATGGGATCACTTCCCAGGTCACTGCCTCACCTACTGACAACAGTCATCCAGTGTACTGCAGAACCGCAGTTCATCACTGAACACAATGTGATGCCATTGATCATCAGTCCATACTTCCTGCTAACAGCAATACTCCTAGTGCAGCTGTTCATGTTGGTTAATGGCAGTCTTCAGATGGGATGGTAATTTCCTAGTATGGCTGCTGCTAGTTGTCGACCAATGGTGAGAGATGACACAGAATGTTACAGGGAGTCCACTACTTGCTCTCAGACTGCAGGCACAGATCTGAAGGGGTTAAAATGTGCTTGTTGTACAATATGGCAAACCTCTTTTGTGACTTACAGGAACCTTTAAGTATGCGTACCCTCACATTCCCATGCAGTCCATCACTGGGCCACTGTCATACCTGAATGCCCCGCAAGTTTGGATACTGTACAATTCCAGCAGCTGGTCAAATGGGGAACCACAACTAGGCGACTTTCAAACTCCATCTGAAGCTGATAACCCTGCCTCACATGAGTATACAGTGTCTCCGCGTCCTTGAAAGCAATCACTCAACATCTGCTAATGTTCTTGCTCCTTAAACAGGGTGAGCACAGAGTCTTTCCCAGATTATAACAATTTATTACAGAATAACAGTTTGACATAATAATTTACATTTGATGCCATTACATAGGTTAGTGTTACTAGTCCTTTTTAAAACCACTTACATTATTAAACCTCAACGTGCGCTCCCTTGGTAGCTCGGAGAATGTCGAGACGGTATTCCAGTTCCCACCAGGTGTTAGGTGTTTCATAACATGTGTTCTGTCACAGTAACCACAGCAGCTGGTGTGATGAAGACTCTGTCCTTAATATATCCCCCCCCCCCTAAAAAAAAAGAGTCTTCACCATACCAGTTGCTGATGTCAATGAACAGAAGGCTAGGTTACAAGCTGCTGTGGTTACTGTAACAGAACACATGTTATGAAACACCTGGTGTGAACTGGAATACCACCTTGACATTCTTCGAGCTACCAAGAGAGCACACGTTGAGGTTTAATAAAGTAAGTGGTCTTTAACTAGTAACACTAATCTATGTAATGGCATCAAATGTAACTTATTATGTCAAATGCTTATTCTGTTATAAAAAACTTTTATAATCAGAGCAACACTTTGTACTCACCCTGTATATCACACTAGTTATGGTAATAGCACCATACATGTACAACACTGATGTACTCTGGGCCCATTCTACTTGTCACAGAGAACTGTAACTCCGATCAGTTACATTCTCACCAATGGTCTGTATGTGTATGAAGTTACATTGACTCTTGATAGTGTCTTCCGGGTGCTTTACTTTTTTGTCAGATTGTTTATGTCATCACTATATTCAATCCTCATCACTTCAGAATTCCAGGAAAAACATCAAAACCATTACCACCATTAGTTTAAATGGAATTTGATAAAATGCCACAATTTGTGTTACTAATATGCTAGATCTCTTACAGAATATGATTATCATGGAAGCATAACAACATACCAAGGCAAGCAGCAGAGAGAGGTAAAATCAAAGTCAGAAAAATTACTGCAATCGGTTCTGTGCTATTTGTAAATGTGAACAGGCAATCATCCACATTTGATATTCCAGGTTTTCTAGTTGCAAGTGTTGATTGCAATGAGGAAATGGTGCAGTAATCCATAAAACATAATCAACCTAATTATGATCCTGTTATGTCTAATGCACACTTAAGCAGCTTATTAATATTTATAACTGTATACTGCTGAAGCAGAATTCAACATCTTGTGCCCAAAACAAATTTTTAACTCTGCAGTCAAGTAAGTGCCCTTTGAAAATTCTTGAGGGGCACATAATGGACCAGTCTATCAAGAAGTTCTGAAGTATCTCATCATTTCCAGACTTTGTTATATGCTTATTAACATGAATGGGACATTTCTCATCATAGAAACAAGGAAGAATATGAGGGTTTAACATCTCACTGATGATAAGGTTATTAAAAACATGACTTGAGCTCAGATCAGGTGAGGCAGGAAATTTTTGAAGGAACCATGTTGCCAGTGATTATAAGTGATCTGGGAAACCGTGGATACCTAAATCTGAATGGCCAGATGGAAGTTTACACCCTTCTCTTCTCAATGATAAGTCCAGTGCACAGCCTCTGTGCCACCTTACTGTCTTCTTATGACAGATCCTGCTCCACATCTTAAACCAAAATAGTAATTTTTAAGCATATCATATACTGAAAAAATTGTAATCAACAGGCAAAGTTTATTAAGAGTAATTGTACCAAAGAACACAATTTTATCTGAATTTCAGACTACAAGAAATGAAATGAAATAGATCCCATGACATTTAAGCACAATTATAGTCACCTTTTAAAAAACTCTTTTGAGGTTGTTTTATAACAACCATTTTTTCCACTCATCTGATAATTAGATGGAAATCGGAAACTATTTTCCAGCCTTGTATTTTCATGAAATGAACCTCTATGTTATACACTGCTTCAATGATTCCTGATGATATGTTAGTTGTAGTGATAAAATTATGATTAATCAAACAAAAATAGACAAATCAAATATTTGTTTTCTCTATATTTCTGACTTGCAACTTAAATACTGAACAACCTGAAATTAATAGCATTTAGGAAAGTATTGGACTCACATACCGAAATTCGCCCTCATTTTGATTCTGTATGTGGGTAGGATATGGGAAGCTGAACTAATGTATGTGTGATGATGTGGACAGGCCGTATACATTGGAAGTTCCCAGTTTGAAGAGTTCTGGTTACCTCCCACACTTACAAATAAACTGAAAATATTTATTGAATGCTTTAAAACTTCATTAAAAGAACGTCCAAAAGGAGAACACTTCTAAAATATTTCATAAAGGAAAGTAACTTCTCTTTTTTCTTTTTTTTTTTTAAAAAAAAGAAAGGAAACAAAAAATTGCACTGTTGTTGCTGAAAACATGTGTGCACTACAGGCATTGGTTTGAAGCTGCAGTTCACTGTTGGCTGCAGAAGACTTTACAGTTGAAAATTTGCTGAAAATGGGACTGTTCAAACTGTTCTTCATATACTTGATTCACATTGGCAAGTTGTGTATGTCACAACTAGGACTTAAACAGATGTAAACAGGAAGGCACAATTCTCAATCGTTTTCAAGAAAATTGAGTTTGAAAATTTTAGACATGTTTATATCCTTTTTTTGGTAACTAGTGTTAATGAAATCTGCATCTGAGTGATGAAGCACTTGGTTTCATAAGGGTGAGGTATTTGGATTGAATCCCACTCCCATTATTCTTTTCCCACATAATTCTAATAACAAATTTATTAAGACCATGCAAATTATCAATACTAAATGATTCATTTATCATTTTCATAAGCTTTATCCTGGAAAAAGCAGAATTTGTTTTCATAAGGCAATTCGAAATAGAAAAAGGATACACAAGCACTTTCAGTCAAATCCATACAGTCATTTTATTTACATTACTGTACATCATTTGTGGCAAGCACAATGTGTAACCTCTGATCATACAATTTTGTGGTGTACAATACATATCAAAGGACATTACTGAATTTTGGTTAACACAACTGTTGGTGTACAACTGATTGGATTTTTTATGCAGCCTTCTCTAGAAGCTATATATTCTATTCTGCTCCATGATGTACACACAATCTGTAGTCATTTTATAAGGTTCTTCACCTGCCCATAAAAACAAGTGTCACAAGGGTGCAACAGCAGAGTACATTTTGAAGGACTTACTTTAACACTGCACTTTGGCAGACCCTCTACATCTTGGAAAGTTCTGTCATACAAACCCAATTTTGTTTGCCCTCCCTATGAAATGAGGAGCGAAAGAAATTCTTCTTCTTTTATGTATGGTTTCAAAACAATGGTTAGAAAATTCTGGTATAATGCTGTTGTAAGTTTCCTGCTCTTTGAAGATGCTATAGTGTTGTTTTTGTATTTGCTAGTGTACTCATCAGCTGATTTCTTCACTCTTGTCCCAAATGAACAAATGGCTTCTTGCAAGCAAACTACAACTGTTGGTAGAAATTTTCTGGATAACATAACAGCATACTGTGCAGGGTACAAATGGGTCACTTACGCATATCCTTCTGCTGCACAAGAACCTCTGTTCTCTGTTCAGTGAGAGTTAACAAGTTGACTGATATTGGCACACTAAAACAAATATAATTTATAAATTCAATAAATAAAATGCAGTAAATGAAGCAGACAAAAGGAATACAAACATCTCAAAAATGAAATCGACAGGAAGCGCAAAATGGCTAAGCAGGGAGGCTAGAGGTCAAATGTAAGGATGTAGAGGCTTATCTCATGAGGGGTAAGATAGATACTGCCTACAGGAAAATTAAAGAGACCTTTGGAGAAAAGAGAACCACTTGTATGAATATTAAGAGCTCAGATGGAATCCCAGTTCTAAGCAAAGAAGGGAAAGCAGAAAGGTGGAAGGAGCATATAGAGGGTCTATACAAGGGTGATGTACTTGAGGACAATATTATGGAAATGGAAGAGGATGTAGATGAAGATGAAATGGGAGATATGATACTGCGTGTAGAGTTTGACAGAGCACTGAAAGACCTGAGTCGAAACAAGGCCCCGGGAGTAGGCAACATTCCATTAGAACTACTGACAGCCTTGGGAGAGCCAGCCCTGACAAAAATCTACCATCTGGTGAGCAAGATGTATGAGACAGGAGAAATACCCTCAGACTTCAAAAAGAATATAATAATTACAATCTCAAAGAAAGCAGGTGTTGACAGATGTGAAAATTACCGAACTATCAGTTTAATCAGTCATGGCTGCAAAATACTAACGCAAATTCTTTACAGACGAATGGAAAAACTAGTAGAAGCCGACCTAGGGGAAGATCAATTTGGATTCCATAGAAATATTGGAACACATGAGGCAATGCTGACCCTACAACTTATCTTAGAAAATAGATTAAGGAAAGGCAAACCTACATTTCTAGCATTTGTAGACTTAGAGAAAGCTTTTGACAATGTTGACTGGAATACCCTCTTTCAAATTCTGAAGGTGGCAGGGGTAAAATATAGGGAGCGAAAGGCTATTTACAATTTGTATAGAAACCAAATGGCAGTTATAAGAGTTGAGGGGCATGAAAGGGAAACAGTGGTTGGGAAGGGAGTGAGGCAGGGTTGTAGCCTCTCCCCGATGTTATTCAATTTGTATATTGAGCAAGCAGTGAAGGAAACAAAAGAAAAATTCGGAGTAGGTATTAAAATCCATGGAGAAGAATTAAAAACTTTGAGGAAATTGTAATTCTGTCAGAGACAGCAAAGGACTTGGAAGAGCAGTTGAACGGAGTGGACAGTGTGGTATAGGAACTAGGCCTAAGCACAACAAGAAACTCAGACAGGAGGGTACTGCAAATGTTAGAATAAGGAAAGGTTCTCATAAAAGTATAATTAAAAATAATGTAAGTATATTTCATCAAAATATTGGGAGTTTAAAGAATAAAGTAGATGAGCTTCTGGTTTGTTTGGAAGATTTAGAAGCTGAGAATGAAATAGATATACTATGCCTGTCTGAGCATCACATTGTTACTGATATGGATAAGGTAAATGTAAGTGGTTATAAGCTCTCTGCACATGTAATGAGAGAAAATATGGAGAAAGGAGGAGTTGCCATATATGTCAAAAGTTATCATTGTGCAAAAAGTATAGAAACAAAAAAGTTTTGTGTAGAGAAACATATAGAAGCATGTGCCTGTGAGCTTAAATTAAATAAAGGCACATTTATAATTGTAACTGTATATAGGTCCCCATCAGGAAATTTTCATCTATTTCTGAAAAATTTGGACTCCTTGTTGTGCTATCTGTCAGACAGGGTGAAGCAAATTATTATTTGTGGGGACTTCAATGTAGATTCTCTGAAAGAGGGTAATAGGAAAAATGACCTTGAAGTATTACTCGGTTCTTTCAATTTGACACCCGTTATTGATTTTCCTACTCGGGTGGTAAAGGACAGCAGCTCACTGATAGATAACTTCTTTATAGACCAAGATAAGTTTAACCAGATAAATGCTCAGCCTGTTGAGAATGGTCTTTCTGATCATGGTGCACAGCTAGTTACAATATATGACATAGCTCCATTCAGCAATACTACACAGTCCTCCAAAGTAGTACGTTCAGTCAACAATTTCACAAATGCAAATTTCAGGGAAAGCCTACAGCAGTTAGACTGGGATGAGGTGTACCGTGAACCTGATGCCAATTTAAAATATAATTTATTTCATGACATTTTTGTAAATGCATTTGAAAACTGCTTCCCCAAGAAAATAGTTAAATATACTTGTAAGAAACTTTGTAACAAACCATGGCTTACTAAGGGTATAAAAATATCTTGTAACCGGAAAAGGGAAATGTATCTGACAGGAAGAAAGAGTAGTGGCCCAGAAACTATCAAAAATTATAAAAACTACTGTGTTATATTAAGAAAAGTTATTAAAAAATCCAGGAGTATGTGTATCATGTCTGAAATCAGCAACTCTGATAATAAAATTAAAACAATTTGGAATATTATTAAAAGAGAAACAGGTCAACCAAGAGCAGAGGAAGACAGTATTACCATCAAATTGAATGAAAACTTTACGAACAAAAAGTCAGAAGTTGAAAATATTTTTAATAATCATTTTCTAAATGTTGTGGATATAGTAGGATCCAGGTGTTCATTAGAAGATGCTAGGCTGTTAATGGAAGAGGCCATACCTATGCAATTTGATACAATTGAAATCTCACCCACTTCTCCCTCTGAAATTAGGAAAATAATAAACTTGCTTAAAAGCAAAAACTCACATGGAATTGATGGCATTTCCAGCAAAATACTAAAAGCTTGTTCTCAACAGATAAGTAAGATTCTCAGCCACCTGTGTAATAGCTCTCTGGAACAGGGCATTTTCCCTGATAGACTGAAATATGCTATTGTTATACCTTTGCATAAAAAGGGGGATAGATCTGATGTCAACAATTACCGTCCAATCTCCCTTCTAACAGCTTTATCCAAAATTTTTGAGAAAGTAATGTATTCAAGAGTAGCTTCACATATCTGTAAAAATGAAGTACTAACAAAATGTCAGTTTGGTTTCCAGAAAGGTTTTTCAACAGAAAATGCCATATATGCTTTCACCAGTCAAATTTTGAATGATCTGAATAACCGAACACCACCCATTGGGATTTTTTGTGATCTCTCAAAGGCTTTTGGTTGTGTAAATCATGAAATTCTGCTAGACAAGCTCAAGTATTGTGGCATGAGTGGGACAGTGCACAAATAGTTTAATTCATACCTAACTGGAAGAGTGCAGAAAGTTGAAATAGGTAGTTCTCGTAACATGCAAAGATCAGCACATTCCTCAAACTGGGGAACTATCAAGAATGGGGTTCCACAAGGGTCAGTCTTGGGTCCTTTGTTGTTCTTATTATATATTAATGACTTGCTATTCTATATTCATGAAGAAGCAAAGTTAGTTCTCTTTGCTGATGATACAAGTATAGTAATCACACGTGAGAAACAAGAATTAACTGATGAAATTGTCAATACTGTCTTTCAGAAAATTACTAAGTGGTTCCTTGTAAACGGACTCTCACTGAATTTTGATAAGACACAGTACATACAGTTCCGTACAGTGAATGGTATGATGCCATTAATAAATATAGACCTTAATCAGAAGCATATAGCTAAGGTAGAATATTCCAAATTTTTAGGTATGTCCATTGATGAGAGATTAAATTGGAAGAAACACATTGATGATCTGCTGAAACGTTTGAGTTCAGCTACTTATGCAATAAGGGTCATTGCAAATTTTGGTGATAAACATCTTAGTAAATTAGCTTACTACGCCTATTTTCACTCATTGCTTTCATATGGCATCATATTTTGGGGTAATTCATCACTGAGGAATAAAGTATTTATTGCACAAAAGCGTGTAATCAGAATAATAGCTGGAGTCCACCCAAGATCATCATGCAGACATTTATTTAAGGATCTAGGGATATTCACAGTAGCTTCTCAGTATATATACTCTCTTATGAAATTTGTTATTAACAACCAAACCCAATTCAAAAGTAATAGCAGTGTGCATAACTACAATACTAGGAGAAAGGACGATCTTCACTATTCAAGATTAAATCTAACTTTGGCACAGAAAGGGGTGAATTATACTGGCACTAAAGTCTTTGGTCACTTACCAAATAGTATCAAAAGTCTGACAGATAACCAACAAGTATTTAAGAAGAAATTAAAAGAATTTCTGAATGACAACTCCTTCTACTCCATAGAGGAATTATTAGATATAAATTGAGAAAAAAAAGAAAAAAAAACAAAAATATTGAAAAAAAAATAAAAATAAAAAAATAAAGAAAAACAAAAAAACACAAAAAAATAAAGTTGTTATATTAACTTAAGTATGTTGTTAAATTAACCTAATTATGTCATGTATTGGAAAATTCGACTCGTTCCACATCATTACGAAATATTGTATTCATGATCCATGGAACTAGTATTAATCTAATCTAATCTAATCTAATCTAAAGTGTCTTGAAAGGAGGATATAAGATGAACACCAACAAAAGCAAAACAAGGATAATGAAATGTAGTCGAATTAAGTCGGGTGATGCTGAGGGAATTAGATTAGGAAATGAGACACTTAAAGTAGTAAAGGAGTTTTGCTATTTGGGAAGCAAAATAACTGATGATGGTCGAAGTAGAGAGGATATAAAATGTAGACTGGCAATGGCAAGGAAAACATTTCTGAAGAAGAGGAATTTGTTTACATCGTGTATAGATTTAAGTGTCAGGAAGTCGTTTATGAAAGTATTTGTATGGAGTGTGGCCATGTATGGAAGTGAAGCATGGACGAAAAATAGTTTGGACAAGAAGAGAATAGAAGCTTTCGAAATGTGGTGCTACAGAAGAATGCTGAAGATTAGATGGGTAGATCACATAACTAATGAGGAGGTGTTGAATAGGATTGGGGAGAAGAGAAGTGTGTGGCACAACTTGACTAGAAGAAGGGATTGGTTGGTAGGACATGTTCTGAGGCATCAAGGGATCAACATTTTAGTATTGGAGGGCAGTATGGAGGGTAAAAATCGTAGAGGGAGACCAAGAGATGAATACACCAAGCAGATTCAGAAGGATGTAGGTTGCAGTAGGTACTGGGAGATGAAGAAGCTTGCACAGGATAGAGTAGCATGGAGAGCTGCATCAAACCAGTCTCAGGACTGAAGACCACAACAACAACAACAAATTAGTATTGCATGGTCTGCAAAAACTATATTTTGACTCATGTGAATGAATGGGTTCCTTTCTCTGTAATAACTGTTTGATCAATGTCAATAACAAAATCCTTGTATTTTGGTATCAGGGCTCAAGTCTGAATTCAGAAATTTGATGCTGCATCAAGGATTTTCTCTACTGAAGCACTCTCAGTCACATATCTGATGATTTTACTCTGATCAAGCTAATGACTTCATTTGAAGAGCACAACCTATGAGTTAGGATCTTGAAAATTCAACTCATAATATTGGCTAGCAGCAGGAAGAGCCCATTTCTGCAAGTTTCTCATTGTCAGCTAGTGACCACATTCTCAAGCTTCTATGAAATGTTCATAGTTCCACAGGTCATTTGTTTTAAGTTGTTCAGTTTTCATTCTACCTTGCTTTTTATGTTCTTTCCACCTTTTTAAATCTTTCATGTTTTTGAGGTGTGATACTCCCTTTCTGCAAACATTGGCCAAACTCATTCCTGGAGTCTCTCTCACTAGATTGATGACCATAATCTTGTAATCCAGCAGAATACAATTGCTGTCCATTTTCACCTACTTGCTTCTCTTCAGACTTTAAGCATCTGATGAAGAGGAAGTTACTTCTTTGGTTTCTTCAAGCAGAGCTTCTTCATCCATTTCGTAGTGGGCAGTTAGTTTGTCTTGTACCATGAGCTGTTTCTCTGCTGGCATTTCAAAAGTGTTGCGAAATATTTCTTCTCCAGTTTTCATGTGCACTTGTGTTATTACTTCAGAACAATTTGAAGCAATGTAATTTTTTTGGAGATAGAGCTGTTCGTATACACAAGTGTTGTTTTTAACTTAATTTTTGAAACTTCACTGTGAAGCAATTTGGTAATCAAGTTCACTTTTTCTTTTCGTCAAAGTACCAGGCACATCACTATATTTACTCATAAAATCAAACACCTTGGAGCATTGGCAAAATACCTATCTTAGAGGCTAACATACAAATGAAGTATTTTCCTGGTTTGTAAACACTGTTCCCTTTCTCCCTCCACCGACCAAAAGCACCTTGTGCACAAGTAGCTGTTTCTGGTAGGGTGAAACTACCTGAAGGAACACCAGGAAAATGGGCTCATATAATGAGTCATACTATAGGTGGCCTTGTACCAAGAAAGCGGGCTGATGGTGAGATGGAATATACCAGCAGAAATACGGTTATAATGGGAAACTACCTTCAAATTTTTAGAGAAAAATCCAATTTTTCAGGATTACATATTATGAAAATAACACGGATTCATTACATATTTATAATTTGCATGGTCATATACACTGAGGCAACTAGATTCATTGGATACCTTCTAACATCATTTCGGGCCTCCTTTTCACCAGCACAGTGTCGCAACTAGACATAGCATGCACTCAACCAGTCCCCTGCAGAAATATTGAGCCATGCTGCCTCTATAGCTGTTCATAATTGTGAAAGTGTAACCGGTGCAGTATTTTGACTGACATCTTGATTATGTCCCATAAATGTTCAATGGGATTCATGTCGAGCAATGTGGATGGCCAAATCATTCACTCGAACTGTCGAGAATGTTCTTCAAACCAATGGTGAACAATTGTGGCCCAGTGACATGCTTGGCGAACATGAAGTCCATGAGTGGTTGTAAATAGTCTCCAAGTGTCTGTACATAACCATTTCCAGTCCTTGATTAGTTCAATTGGAGCAGAGGACCCAGTCCCTTCCATGTAAATGCAGCCCACATCATTTTGGAGTCACCATCAGCTTGCACAGTACCTTATTGACAACTTGGGTCATGGCTTTGTGGAGTCTACACTACACTTAAACCCTACCATCACCTCTTACTAATTGAAATCATGTCTCATCTGACCAGGCCACAGTTTTCCAGCGTCTAGGCTTCAACCAATATCATCATGAGTCCAGATGAGATGTTGTAGCAGATGTTGTGCTGTTAGCAAAGGCAGTTGCGTTGGGTGTCTGCTGCTATAGCCTATTAACACCAAATCTCACTGCTCTGTCCTAACGGATACATTCATTGTATGTTTCACATTGATTTCTGGGTTCTTTTGCACATTTTGCTTGTCTGTTAGCACTGAAGACTGTTGGCCTTTGCGTTGTCAATGGTGAGAGATAATGCCTGAAATACGGTATTTTTAGCACATTCTTGACACTTTGGATCTCAGAATTCCCTAACGATTTCTGAAATGGAATGTCCCATGTGTCTAGCTGCAACTCCCATAACACACTCCAAGTCTGTTAATTCCTGTTATGCAGCCAAAACAAAATCGGAAACTATATCACATGACTCATCTGAGTACAAATAAAACAGCACCGGCAACGCTCTGCCCTTTTATAATTTGTGGGCACAGATATGAACAACATTCGTATACATGCATAGCGCTATCCCATAATTTATGTCATCTCAGCGTAAATCTGTTGTTAGAATTACGTGAGAATGGAAAAAAAGGAAAAAAACACATACCATTGATGAAATTCAATCCAGGGACTTTGTGATTATGAAGTTCAGCTGTGGACTCTTCGAATACTAGTGACCATACAGGCACAGACACATGTCCCCCCCCCCCCCCCCCCCCCCACACACACACACATACACAAAATCTCTGGCTGTTCTGGCCAGAATGCAGTTGTCATGTCAAATGACAGCAGCAACCCAGAGTGGGGAGGGGAAGAGGGAGGGATAGCAGGTTATGTGTGGGGCAGGAGAAGAGTGCTATGTGGAGGAGTGTGCAGGGAATACATGACGGCAGGACAAGGCTGCCAGGTGCAGCTTCAGGAGGCTGTGGGGGAGGGAGGGGAGAGGGAACAGGGAGTGGAAAGGGAGCTGTACAGAGAAGGAGAAAAGACCATGGGGTAAGTTGGCAGAGAGTGGTACACAGTGAGAGTTAGGGGACATGAACTGAGAGGAGCTTATAGGACAGGACAGAGGGGGTGGGGGAACTGTTAGGTGGACAGTGTGAGGATAGTAGGTTACAGAGGGTTGAGGCTGCAATAAGTTCAGGAGCATAGAATATTTCTAAGGATAACTCCCATCTGCATTGCTCAGGAAAGCTGGTGGTGGAGGGGAGAATCCATATGGCCTACATTGTGAAGCAACCATCGAAATCAAGTGTGTAACATTAAGCCACGGATTGTGACTTAGGCTGGTCCACTTTGCTCTTGGCCACAGTTTGGTGGTAACAGTTTATCTTGGTGGACAGCTGGTTGATTGTTCAAACAAATTTCGGGCTTGCAGCTGGTCGTCGTTCAATACTTCGCACAATATTTCAACTGGGCACCTGCCAGTCATCTTCAGGTGAGCCGTTGCATACTGGCGAAAACGTCCTCCGTTCTGCAATATATAGTGTACTGTAAGTATTCTGCGCATGCATCGAAAACTTGATAGTTGAACCACACTGCCCGCCAGCAGCGCCCTCGCTGGTGGAATAGCGGAACTCAGTCACTCTCTGTGATGCTGTTTGCCACGGCCGTCAATGCACTCTGTCGTCTTCGATTTGAGCAAATCGTGGAGATGATGGGATTCCATGCACTGTCCAGCTGGTAGCAGCTGTCACGGTTTAACAGATTTTCTGCCAGTCATATTTCTATGGATTCTTTAATAATGGAGTCCCAGAAAGACGTTGCTGTGGACAAAATCATTGTTTTCTCATACTCCATTGAATGTCGAGTAGAAATACAATGTTCAGCAATAGCGGACTTTCTTGGCTGCAAAAGGCGGGTGTAATGTTGATGTTCAGTGCAGCGTTCTTTCACGGTGCGTGTGGTTTGACCTATGTAAGCCATACCACATTGGCACAGCCTTTTGTAGTAACAGATTGTCCTTAACTGACCCCACAAGGTCCGTAATCTTCGATGGTGGGTGGAAAACCACTTTTACCTGAAATTATCAGAGGATTCTTGCTATTTTAAACGAAGTGTTGCCAACGAAAGGAAGAAAAACTAAAGATTGTTCCAGCATGTTCTCCTCTCTATTCACTTCCTGCTTCTCAGTGCATGGAATCCCATCATCTCCACGATTTGCTCAAATCGAAGACGACAGAGTGCGTCGACGGCCGTGGCAAACAGCAATGCAGAGAGCGACTGAGTTCTGCTATTCCACCAGCGAGGGCACTGCCGGCGGGCAGTGTGGTTCAACTATCAAGTTTTCAGTACGCTATATATTGCGGAACGGAGGACGTTTTTGCCAGTATGTGACGGCTCACCTGAAGATGACTGGCTGCAAGCCCGAAATTTGTTTGAACAGTCAATTCGCCAGGAAAATTTTAAAATTCACAGCTGGTTGATGTTGTTGTTGTGGTCTTCAGTCCTGAGACTGGTTTGATGCAGCTCTCCATGCTACTCTATCCTGTGCAAGCTTCTTCATCTCCCAGTACCTACTGCAACCTACATCCTTCTGGATCTGCTTAGTGTATTCATCTCTTGGTCTCCCTCTACTATTTTTACCTTCCACGCTGCCCTCCAATACTAAATTAGTGATCCCTTGATGCCTCAGAATATGCCCTACCAACCGATCCCTTCTTCTAGTCAAGTTGTGACACAAATTTCTCTTCTCTCCAACTCTGTTGAATTACCTCATCATTAGTTACATGATCTACCCATCTAATCTTCAGCATTCTTCTGTAGCACCCCATTTCGAAAGCTTCTATTCTCTTCTTGTCCAAACTATTTATCGTCCATGTTCCACTTCCATACATGGCTACACTCCACACAAATATTTTCAGAAACGACTTCCTGACACTTAAACCTATACTTGATGTAAACAAATTTCTCTTCTTCAGAAACACTTTCCTTGCCATTGTCAGTCTACATTTTATATCCTCTCTACTTCGACCATCATCAGTTATTTTGCTCTCCAAATAGCAAAACTCCTTTACTACTTTAAGTGTCTCATTTCCTAATCTAATTCCCTCAGCATCACCCGACTTAATTCGACTACATTTCATTATCCTTGTTTTGCTTTTGTTGATGTTTATCTTATATCCTCCTTTCAAGACACTATCCATTCCGTTCAACTGCTCTTCCAAGTCCTTTGCTGTCTCTGACAGAATTACAATGTCATCGGCGAACCTCAAAGTTTTTATTTCTTCTCCATGGATTTTAATACCTACTCTGAATTTTTCTTTTGTTCCCTTCACTGCTTGCTAACATCGGGGAGGGCTACAACCCTGTCTCACTCCCTTCCCAACCAGTGCTTCCCTTTCATGTCCCTCGACTCTTATAATAGGCATCTGGTTTCTGTTCAAATTGTAAATAGCCTTTCGCTCCATGTATTTTACACCTGCCACCTTTAGAATTTGAAAGAGAGTATTCCAGTCAACATTGTCAAAAGCTTTCTCTAAGTCTACAAATGCTAGGAATGTAGGTTTGCCTTTCCTTAATCTGGCTTCTAAGATAAGTCGTAGGGTCAGTATTGACTCACGTGTTCCGATATTTCTACGGAATCCAAACTGATCTTCCCCGAGGTCAGCTTCTACCAGTTTTTCCATTCGTCTGTAAAGAATTTGTGTTAGTATTTTGCAGCCATGACTTATTAAATTGATAGTTCGGTAATTTTCACATCTGCCGACACCTGCTTTCTTTGGGATTGGAATTATTATATTCTTCTTGAAGTCTGAGGGTATTTCGCCTGTTTCATACATCTTGCTCACCAGATGGTAGAGTTTTGTCAGGACTGGCTCTCCCAAGGCCGTCAGTAGTTCTAATGGAATGTTGTCTACTCCCGGGGCCTTCTTTCAACTTAGGTCTTTCAGTGCTCTGTCAAACTCTTCACGCAGTATCATATCTCCCATTTCATCTTCATCTACATCCTCTTCCATTTCCATAATATTGTCCTCAAGTACATCACCCTAGTATAGACCCTCTATATACTCCGTCCACCTTTCTGCTTTCCCTTCTTTGCTTAGAACTGGGTTTCCATCTGAGCCCTTGATATTCATGCAAGTGGTTCTCTTTTCTTCAAAGGTCTGTTTAATTTTCCTGTAGGCAGTATCTATCTTACCCCTCATGAGATAAGCCTCTACATCCTTACATTTGTCCTCTAGTCATCCCTGCTTAGCCATTTTGCACTTCCTGTTGATCTGATTTTTGAGACGTTTGTATTCCTTTTTGCCTGCTTCACTTGCTGCATTTTTGTATTTTCTCCTTTCATCAATTAAATTCAGTATCTCTTCTGTTACCCAAAGATTTCTACTAGCCCTTGTCTTTTTATCTACTTGATCCTCTGCTGCCTTCACTATTTCATTCCTCAAAGCTACCCATTCTTCTTCTACTGTATTTCTTTCCCCCATTTCTGTCAATTGTTCCCTTATGTTCTTCCTGAAACTCTGTACAACCTCTGGTTCTTTCTGTTTATCCAGGTCCCATCTCCTTAAATTCCCATCTTTTTGCAGTTTCTTCAGTTTTAATCTACAGTTCATAACCAATAGATTGTGGTCAGAGTCCACATCTGCCCCTGGAAATGTCTTACAATTTAAAACCTGGTTCCTAAATCTCTGTCTTACCATTATATAATCTATCTGAAACCTGTTAGTATCTCCAGGCTTCTTCCATGTATACAATCTTCTTGTATGATGAAGCTGGTTGATAGTCATATAGAAAGCTGTGCAATATTGCAGCAGAGCTAGTTTATGACACGACTGCTTTCACAGGTGGCCTGGTTTCTTATGGAGTGGAAAAAGCCTATGACAGGAAGGGAATAGGAAGTGCTGGGTGGGTAGATTGGGCAGGTCGTCACCAGTGTCATATCCCTGTGGAAGTCTCAGGAGCAGGACCTGCCCAGGTGTGGCATAGGGATGACTAGGATGTTGTGGAGTTTGTGTGGGTGATGGATCTCCACTCTAGGAGTGATGGGAAGGATCTTGGGTAGGATGTCCCTCATTTCAGTGCATGATGAAAGGTGATCAAAGTGCTGATGAGGGTTGTGGTTCAGTTGTGCCAGTCCAGAGTGGTATTGTCTGATGAAGGGAGCCCTCGGGTGGGTTTAATTGTTGAGTGGTACTTTAGATAGGTAAATAAATTAGTGAAATCAATGTGAAGTGAGGTAGAAATTAGAAAATAAATGAAAAACTTTGTTTAGTTTAGAAGAATTACACACTGGCAAACAGCGGGCAGAGCAGAAGAGGCAATGACCGTGAAGTCAGCACGTTCAGGAGAAGCCATTGCCCTCCCCACATAAGCAGAAGCTGTCAATTCAGCCGTCAGGGCATCGCCTGACCAGCTCACATGTTTCTTAATTTTCACATGTGATCAAAGGCCCTTGCCTACATTCCAAGAGCTATTGACCGACATTAAGAAGATTCTTCAAGAAGCTTTTCAACGTGACAAAAGAGGCAATGACCGTGAAGTCATTCACCTCCAGTGAACTGAAGTAAATACGCAGTGGGCCCAACAGTAGTTTTTCAGTTCAGTTCCAGTACAGTTCAGTCAGTGCTGAAGACCATCATGCAGGAGAGCCTACATCGTACACAGAAGCACTAGGTCCGCCGCTGTAATGGAATAGCAAGCAGCAGTCTCATCGTCAGAAGACAGAAGTTAGAAGGTATTTGAAGACTGACTTTTATGTACTCGGGTGACTCGTGAGGATGGGAAGGAGATGGCCTCACATCAGCAGTCACCTGTGAGCTGATGATGAAGATCTGACAGCAAAAGACTGGCAAGCTGGAGTCCATTGTTCGAGCCCAGGACGCTGGCCTTCCCCCGCCTCGCTGCTCCGCTGGCCGATGCACAACACTGTCACATGCGGCCTCATCGAGAAGAGAAACCCTGGGACGCCACATCTGAGGTATCACCACCCGATTCACGACTTTGTTCTCAATAATTAAACGGGCCACCGTACGGTGCACGTCGTCAGTCAACTGGGCGAAATGGCGACGCGAGACACACACCGCCAGGGATAATCAGATGCCGCTGCTCATGCAGCAGAGGCTTCACAAACAACACAGCTGCCGCTTTACCAGCCAGAACAATCCAGTGAGGAAACCATTGTACAAATCTTCAATAAAAGTTATCTTATGTAAAAATGCTGTTTCATTCTACCGCATAGCCGAGCCAAGGAAGAACCCATCCTACCCACATGTTGTTAAGAGAGAAAAAGTAATTTATTTAGTGTTTTCACCCTGACATAATGCTTTAGAATCAAATGCCCTTTGCAGTAATGCTCATCCTGACAATTGACTAGCATCAAAAGAGAAAACCCAGTTACGTAATGGACTGAGGTGTGGATGGAGCCATCAGGGAAGAGGTGGTCAGTGTTCAGGAAGGTGACACGCTGGGTTGAGGTGGACCAAGTGAAGCAGATGGGAGAGGTGTTGAGGCTGTGAAGGAATGGGGATAGGGTGTCTTGGCACTGAGTCCACACCAGGGAATGGGAGGCTAGGAAAGTTTCCTTTAAATGACTCATAAATAGGATGGCATAGGAAGGTGCCATGTGGGTGCCCATAACTGTGCCTTGGATTTCTCTGTGTACCTTTCCTTAGAAGAACTAGTTGTGTGTTAAGATAAAGTTAGTAAGGAGTATAAGGGATGAGGTAATGGGTTTGGCGTCTGAAGTATGTTGGAAGAGGTAGGATTCAATAGTGGTAAGACAATGTGCATGAGGGATATTGGTGTATAAGGAAGTGATGTCAACAGTAATGAGCAGGGATCCAGAAGTTAAAGGGACAAAGATGGCGGAGAGTCAGTGAAGGAAAGATTGGTATCTTTGATGTGGGGGGCTAAATTTGAGGCAGGGTGCCTTGGGGCACCACTATCTTACCCACAGTATTCCTCCTCATCAACCCCTCGTAGCACCCAGATGCAGCCTAGTGGACCTTTTCAACTTGACACATCCCCCAGAACTCCTTCTCAAAGCCAAACTAAATACAGAGTTGAAACAGACCCAGGACACTGTTGTTAACCCTTCCATCAAATTCATCAGCCTCACAGAAGTTTCAGTCCTATCCAAAGGATCCACCTTAAGCCCTTCATCCAATCCCTGCAATGAAAACACTTCTTTGTCACCCATCCCTCCAACCAAAGACAACCTAATACCAACACTGAACTCTGCCTCTGCCAGTTCAAACCACCATCCAACTGTGATCCTCCCCTTTCCCTCCCAACAATATCCACAAATTTCTTACCTTCAAGTTGGCCTCACCATCCGTTCCCATGTCCCCCTATAAACGCCAATGTTACAGCAAAGAACAGGACAGCCATGCACAGCCTCAAAACAGGTCCTTATCTAATCATCCTATCAGCAGACAAAGGTTCCACCACTGTCATTATGAATCACAGTGACTACCGGGCGAAAGGCTTCTGCCAATTGTTTGACTTGTCCACCTGTAAACTCTGCCAGAGTGGTCCCATGCCTCAAGTCCAACATAGCATCCAATGCCTGCCTAAAGCATTAGGACCTCCACGGCCTCTCTCCAGAATTTATTTTGCTCCTCACCCCTAAGACACCCTGCACACGTATCTTCTCTGTGCTCCCCAAAATCCACAAACCCAATGTAACCCCAGCTTGGTCCCACAAGCAATTCTTGAGTGAAGAGCAGTTGAATTATACCAACTACATCACCTTAACAATGTCTTATTTCAACAACCAAATGAATGGCCAGAATTGACAAGCCATTTGGGCTACTACGTCACACACTAATTGCAGATATGCAAGGCCGAAGGACATACCTGTTTCACAGCATTCCAAAACTATTACTATCCATGCCTTCTGACCCAAACAGATTTTAGTCCACTAATAATGCACAATTTTATAACTGCTGAAGTATAATCTCCATGGAGTCCAACTCCTACTACTGTGGCATAAACAGAAATGGTAAATATCAGCAACAGCTTCCTTCAATTCACAGCTGCCATTAGGACCATCAATGTCAACCTGGAGCCTTGCTAATCAGCTCAAAAGCTGCTAACTTGCACTGTACATTAATATATAATATATACACAAGCACTACACACAACCAGATCATCCAGATAGTGGAACATGAACTTAAACTTAATATCCACATTAATATATAATAAACAAAATCTGCAGCACATCAACCATGCCAACAGCTTCCAGGCACTTAAAATCCATCAAAATTCAGTCAACAACTGCAAGAACTCAAATGAACTCAACAACTGCCAAGCTGATCTGAGCAGCACCTAAAACCACTGGTAAATTTAAATAACAAACTGATACAAGGCTAATGAACACAATAGCTGTCCAGATCATTTGTGCAGCACTTAAAATCACATGAAAATTTAAGCACACCTGCAACAGCCCAGATGAATTGAATAACTGTCCAGCTCACCCTTGCAACACTTAAAAAAACTGTGTTAACATTTGAACACAAGTCCAAAGCCACTCAAGACAACAATCCAAAAATTCCCTTCAAGGAATGGAAAAGCTGGCACAACAACCTCCAAGTGGCCCACAGCACAGCCCACCAAAGCACAAGCGCCACCAACCTTCTGCCTCCATGTCATTGCCAGAGTTGCACATGTTCCCTGCCCTATGCAAGAGGGCATTGCCTTGCTTTTACCCAGTAGGTCTTTTAAACTAAACCTCTAGCCGACCAGAGCCAAAAGGCAAGAGATATGCTCTCAGCAAGTGCCATATGACACACCAACAATCCTGTATGCCTTATTGTAGCTGGTTATTGCATCCAAACTATAAGAATTTCAACCCTCATTGATCAACACCTCCAACCAACTGGCCGAAATCTAGTCTTCCATCTCAGAGATGCAGATCAATTCCTTCACCGACTCTCCACCATCCTCTACCCTGATACCTCCTGGATCCCTACTCATAACCTCAACACCTTCTATCTGCTCCATCCAGTCCTCTTCAACCCAGTGTGCCACCTTCCTGAACACTGACTACCTCCATGGCTCCATCCACACCTCTCTCCACATTAAACCTGCCAACCACCAACACTACCTGCATTTTGACAGCCATCTCTTCCAAACCAAAGAATCTCTCCCATACAGCCTAGCCATCCAGAGAAGGTGGTTCTGCAGTGACAACAACAACTAAACCACATCCTTGATTAGGGCTTTGTTTATTTATCTTCATGTCCTGAAATGAGGGACATCCTATCCATCCCTTCTGAAATAGTATTCCATTGCCCACCCAACCTCCACAACATCTTAACTGATCCTTATTGTCATCAAAAATCAGAATTAGATCATTAATATACCACTTGCAAGCTATGATCTTGTCTTTAAAGTGCAGTTTTGCTTTAAAGAATCTTTGTTCAAAATGCACCATGCAAATATTGGCTAAGGCAGTGGCTGTAGGGGAACCAATGGCCTATCCTGCATTTTGTTTGTAGACATGTTCCCCAAGTAGTATAAGTCTAGAGATTATTGGGTTGATGCTAAGAGCTTCATGAATAGGGATGTTGGAACACATACTTCCACATAAAAGTATGCTGATGTCACTCCTTCTGGTATACTAAGTGACTGCAGATGCTCAAAAACTTGCTTCCCATTTTTAACTATACATGGGTCTGGAAAAAAATAATTTTGTATGAAAATCTTATTGAGATACCTTGCTAACTGATTTTCGAACTATCAATGATACTAATAATATAGGCATATTATTTCTGCATCTTGAGTGTGCTATAGGACAGGAGTTTTTGGGTTCATTGGAGGCAATTTTTTTTTTTTTTGGGGGGGGGGGACACTGATCTAATATTATCTTTAAATACTTTTTTGATTTCCACCATGTTTGCTAGTGATATCACATATAAACCATTCTATGCCATTATCTGTAATAAATTCCAATTTCTGTTTATATTCAGCATGAAACAACACCATAGTAGTTTTACCTTTATTCATCCAAATAATGAGATCTCCATTCTCAGCTAGCTTCTTTGTTCGTATTTTTAGCAAGCCACTGGTGAGTGATACTACCTGTGGAATCCCTACTGCCCTTACCCTGATTAAGTATACCCCTAGTGAATCTAGTAGTGACACTATTTTTCTTAAAAGGGACTACCTTTGTCTGCTGTACAGCCACTGTCATGTGAGGTGTTAACTCTCCACATGTTTCTGTGTAAATGTTTCTTGTTTATTAAATGAGAGCTTATCTAGAAAATTTAATTCATGGTCTGACAACTGAATATTGGTACAATTTTATACCCTGGGGAAAATACGAAATGGGAAATAATGGAAAGCAATGCCTTTTTTGTAGTAGGTTTTGCTCAACCTCCAGTCCCCAAAACTTGAATTCATGTGCGGCCTTTAATTCTTCCTTAAACAGCAACATATTATTCATAACATGCCTATATATAACACAAAAACATCTGTACTCAAATCAGCTGTCAATGCAAAGTGTGCTAAGTATAATCACCCATTTTTAGTTGTTCTTCTTTTTATATAATTCCCTAATCTCCTGTGGTATGCACAACTGATTAATATTAGAAATGTAAACACATTGATGCTCACTGGCTTGTCTAAATATTGCAAAAATGTACTTAGGTACAACCTTAAGTGTAGAACACCTCTTATTAAATTTTATATCAGCACTAATGTTCACTTAATTTGTGATGTAAATTAAAATATACTTAGATGTCCCCATGTCCTTTCCAGACATCATCTGACAAGTTTCTGTTGATATGACAACTGTTGCAGAGATCATTCTCGATTGATAACATCCACAAGTACTGTTACAAATTTTATTTTCCAATAAAAGGAGAGCACAACCAGGTTTCATGACAACAGTCCCACCTTCAGATGCATTTGAAGAATTACAACCAAATGTGATGACTACCCATATTATCAAAACCTAAGAAAACCAGCAGAGTTTGTTATAAAACTGTAAAGAGGATATGTCAATATTTACAGAATATCCACAGAAGTCAACTAACAGGGGATAATATAATGATTCTCTGGTGCATGACATGTATGCAGAAAATTCATCACATATATTTTAAGGTTGCACAGAAAACCACTTGCAGAGCTGGACCTACATTAAACACAACAGGTCCCCAGATATAAAAGAGTGTAACCACTCTGAATGAATATACTTGGAGCCTCGTGATGGCTGGGTGTTGTGTGATGTCCTTAGGTTAGTTAGTTCTAAGTTCTAGGGGACTGATTACCTGAGATGTTAAGTCCCATAGTGCTTAGAGCCATTTGAACCAATATACTTGGAAGGAGAGACAGCATTGGTCATATTTTTTTTGTTTTATTAACCGCAAAATGAAATCAAAACATAAACTGGTAATGACCAAACAATATACAAAAACAACATCAATGTACAAAAGTCCAGGATTGATCTTGTCACTAACATGCAGCCCCACAAGGAGCAGAATCCAGCCTTTTGCACACTAAAACCAAAAAGGGACAATACAAAGCCTCTGTATGTAATGGCATGACTGCATACATCGTATGCCCCTATTGTGTAAAGATTTTGAGTTACCAATATCATATACCCATCCATCAAGTACTGTACCAACCACACACTGACATTAAAATATAAGGTGATGGGCCCTGTTGTCACCATGCAAGTGAGAGCTCCATGGTGCCGTCTCATTACTAAGCTCTAGCATATTGTGCCCACTATCACCACATGTGAAATATCGTGAGTTAGCACAGCTACCATCAGACTACCGAAAACAACACCAACAGGTGTAACCAAAATTAAGTATGTGGATATACTTGCTATAATGAAACTTGCAGCTAGATACTACCACACGACAGCTTACACAAAAATTATCACCAAGTTGTAACCATCCTGAGCTTTTGGTAAACTAATACCTCTTGCACCCAAACCTTAAAGTAATTATTAACTGCATCATCCTATTCAGTTCACTGACACAATGGCAGTACCACTAAATACACAACTGAAAACTACATATTAACAGTCAATATAAAAATGAAAGCATACCATTGGAATGTGAACCTTCAACAGGAAGGCTAGCTGCTAGTGTTATGTAATCCAAAATTAAGATAAAAGTTTTTTCTGGTTCAATCAAATGCGTATGAGGTACTGCTATAACGAAAGTACTGACATCTGTGTGAAGATTTGTTAATGAAAATTACACAAAAATTTACTTCACAAGAAGTACTGAAAGACCTGAGTCGCAACAAGGCCCCGGAAGTAGACAACATTCCATTAGAACTACTGACGGACTTGGGAGAGCCAGTCCTGACAAAACTCTACCATCTGGTGAGCAAGATGTATGAGACAGGCAAAATACCCTCAGACTTCAAGAAGAATATAATAATTCCAATCCCAAAGAAAGCAGGTGTTGACAGATGTGAAAATTACCGAACTATCAGTTTAATAAGTCACAGCTGCAAAATACTAATGCAAATTCTTTACAGACGAATGGAAAAACTAGTAGAAGCCGACCTCGGGGAAGATCAGTTTGGATTCTGCAGAAATGTTGGAACATGTGAGGCAATACTGACTCTATGATTTATCTTAGAAAATAGATTAAGGAAAGGCAAACCTACATTTCTAGCATTTGTAGACTTAGAGAAAGCTTTTGACAATGTTGACTGGAGTACTCTCTTTCAAATTCTTAAGGTGTCAGGGGTAAAATACAGGGAGCAAAAGGCTATTTACAATTTGTACAGAAGCCAGATGGCAGTTATAAGAGTCGAGGGGCATGAAAGGGAAGCAGTGGTTGGGAAGGGAGTGAGACAGGGTTGAAGCCTGTCCCCAATGTTATTCAATCTGTATATTGAGCAAGCAGTAAAGGAAAATTCGGAGTAGGTATTAAAGTCCATGGAGAAGAAATAAAAACATTGAGATTCGCCGATGACATTGTAATTCTGTCAGAGACAGCAAAGGACTTGGAAGAGCAGTTGAACGAATTTGGATAGTGTCTTGAAAGGAGGATATAAGATGAACATCAACAAAAGCAAAACAAGGATAATGGAATGTAGTCAAATTAAGTCAGGTGATGCTGAGGGAATTAGATTAGGAAATGAGACACTTAAAGCAGTAAAGGAGTTTTCCTATTTGGGGAGCAAAATAACTGACAATGGTCAAAGTAAAGAGGATCTAAAATGTAGACTGGCAATGGCAAGGAAAGCGTTTCTGAAGAAGAGAAATTTGTTAACATCGAGTATAGATTTTAGTGTCAGGAAGTAATTTCTGAAAGTATTTGTATGGAGTGTAGCCATGTATGGAAGTGAAACATGGACGATAAATAGTTTGGACAAGAAGAGAATAGAATCTTTCGAAATGTGGTGCTACAGAAGAATGTTGAAGATTAGATGGGTAGATCACATAACTAATGAGGAGGTATTGAATAGAATTGGGGAGAAGAGAAGTTTGGGGCAGAACTTGACAAGAAGAAGGGACCAGTTGGTAGGACATGCTCTGATGCATCAAGGGATCACAAATTTAGCATTGGAGGGCAGCGTGGAGGGTAAAAATCGTAGAGGGAGACCAAGAGATGAATACACTAAGCAGATTCAGAAGGATGTAGGTTGCAGTAAGTACGGGGAGATGAAGAAGCTTGCACAGGATAGAGTAGCATGGAGAGCTGCATCAAACCAGTCTCAGGACTGAAGACAACAACAACAACAACAACAACACAAGAAGAAAAAAAAATTACGTTCAGTTAACCCCTACTACCCCTGTATAAAAACTAGTTTTGCTTTGTAGCTTTCTATCTCTTCCACACTCAGTGCTTTACTTCCAGTGTAATGGAGAATCTTTTGAGCCTCCTCCTAATCATAACATCTAGTGATTTAAGATGGGCTGTGTCATCTACTTGAGTCAGGCATTAAGCATTTATGTAAAGGATTTTTTTTAACTATCACTACCAGTCACAAATTGGTGGCGGTAATTTAAAAAAAACCTTTACATATTTCTTGAGACAGTCACAGCTGAAAAATAGTCAAAATGGCTTCAAATTAAGCATTTAAATTTCTCACTCATTTTGAAGAGCAAAATATATGTAGATTTTGCATTAAAAGTAGCTATGATATATGATACTGCAGTCCATTACTCTCTAAGTGACATAATGAAACACATAGTTTTATGAAAAGTATGAAAATGGTGGTTTACTGCAAGTAATCTAACTAGAAAATTCATTTGTGACTACTAGTAACAGAAATATTTACAACATCCTTAAGAATATGTAAAAATATGTCTCCAGAGGACAAAAACATATGGCTAAGTTCCACAGCAAAATGATGCATTTTATACATATTGTTTACAGACAGTCCACTTCAGGCTTATTGGTACAGAAACTCGAAGCTCTTTGCATTCTTCTATTTATTTCTTTCACTATAAAATCAATAAGATGAAATAGTGCCACTTTTCATCCTTAAACAGGCTTCTCTGAAACTGAAATTCTCTGAATCAGAAATGTCCTACAAACTGTAAGGAAAACAAACATTGGCTAGTAAAATTCACAGGAAAGTACTGACATAGAGAATTTCAGTTTACAGGGAAGCCTTTTTAGGGAATGAAAGGGAATACTTTTTATCTGATTAGTTTTGTACTGAAAGAAATCAATAGAAGACAGAAAAGATCTTAAAGTTAATTTGAGAAAGTGAATACTGTGTGAAAAATTAAGGTCCAAATGTGCCTGAAATAGAATGACTTTAAACAATATGAACTGCTAGCAGTAACCTATATTCCAACATGGCCAAAAACGGAGAGCTTCTGAAGGGGTATGGGTAATAGAAAGAACAGTAATGAAAGACAAAGAAATAAAAGGATGGGAAAAAAGCAGTAATTGAAAATGTTATTTTAGCTTCTGTAAAGCTAAAATGGATGTGGGTGAGACATATAGCCAGATATATTGATGGAAGTTGAATTACTTGTACAGAAATTATTTGATGGATTTTTTCTGAGAAGAAAAGGTTTAAGCAATGTCCTAGTGAAAAAGAGTGGATGACACTGGGAAACAGGCACAATGTATGTACATGTTTAATGTTAAAGTGTACTAGAGGCCATCAAGCAGAATCAAAGACATTCACATTTGCATAACACAGTTTGATCAGTGCTTGTGTTCCCAGAATGAGATTTTCACTCTGCAGCAGAGTGTGCGCTGATATGAAACTTCCTGGCAGATTAAAACTGTGTGCCCGACCGAGACTCGAACTCGGGACCTTTGCCTTTCACGGGCAAGTGCTCTACCAAATAGAGAGACGAGGTAGGAGACGAGATACTGGCAGAAGTAAAGCTGTGAGTACAGGGCGTGAGTCGTGCTTCGGTAGCTCAGTTGGTAGAGCACTTGCCCGCGAAAGGCAAAGGTCCCGAGTTCGAGTCTCGGTCAGGCACACAGTTTTAATCTGCCAGGAAGTTTCAGTGCTTGTGTTGTTTAATTGGATTAGTTATTTTTTTAGTTAACTTTCTTACACCAGAAATTATTTCCACAGGCACAACAGAAATATGTTTTTCCTTCCACAATTTAATAAGAAAAGATGAGATGTAAATGAAGCTATTATGGGTAAGATTTTGTTGAACACTAAAATTCCTGTTGTAGTAAATATATCAATATAATGACAGACTATCTACCCAATGTATACCAACAGGTTATGTTTACTCAAAATAATAAATTTGTGCTGTTACCTGGAAAGACAATCAGCTTACTTACAGTGCTAGGAATTGTGCTGTTTACTGTCTTCCCCCTTTATAACTTCTCTCACATTTGTATTTACTTTTTAACAGGGACCTATCTTGTGAGTTATGTGAATAGTATATCTACTGATTTTATGGTAGACAAAGTGTCACTATATAGAATGATACCTCAATCTGAAGGACAGTAATACAGGCTGCACAAATATATGCCAGATACATAATAACAAACTAGCAAGATTTCAGTATTGATTCTTTAACTGTCTATTTGGTTAGCTAATATTCCACGTACTGAGATGTGATGTTATTAGTCTATTATGCAAGAATGACTTACTTCTACACATAAAATATTAAAATATATTTAAAAAAATTATAATCTGATGATAAACTCCAATATTTATGGGTATTCACATCACATTAATTTCATAATACGCTCCAAATATTCTGTCAGATACCTCTAAAGACATATGGAGTACACATTCTTCAGTGTGGGACAAAGGCACAAAAGAAGCACAAGTAAGTGCAATTCATTATCACACACATAATCTCAAGAACAAATTGATTGAAATGGAGAGAGATCTGTCCTTTGTAACAGATTACACAAACAGTTATCAGAAGCATTCTGCTGACAGCTGTTTGCAGCAGTATAAAAAATAAGATCTCAAGAAAGGAGTGTTCAGCATAAAAAGCATTCAAGTAAGTGAAATAAATGACAGAAGTGAAAATAGGAAACATCAACATAAGAAATTTTTCCTATGTTAAATCAACTAAATGTGCATTTTTTAATCAATCTACTGGTCTACCTTTTGCTAGACACTAAAAATTGGAAAGTGCAGAACAAAGATCAAAAGAACATGAAAGAATAAATTTTAAACCTAATTGACATGCTGTGTTTGTCTTCTGTAGGGTCAATACACAGTTTCTGAAAAAAGCGTAAATATAAAAATAACTCACGGAGCTTGAAAACGTGCTATTACTGGAGTAGATAGAATGAGGAAACTGTGCTGTCAGGTTCTGTAGTATGATGCTATGCTAAGACTGCTAAAAACCAATCAACAGCCAAAGTTGCATAAATTTAAGAGAACTGGTTTCAACAGACTATGCTGTCATTTTCAGGTTTTAAAATCTTATTGTTGTAAAACATGTTCATTTCACACCGATATCACATGCATGATATCAGGTGGATGTGTGTGATGTGAGCATAAAATGAGCTTACTTTACAACAATAAGATTTTATGACCTGAAGATGAAAGCATTGTCTGTTGAAACTGGTTGTCTTTGTGGCGTAGAGCACCATAAATATCGATATTTGTTCAGTGTATAAGTGTGCTATCTTTGAGGAGAGGGCTTTGGGGAGGATGTTGGCTGCTAACGGCAGTTAGCCTCCAGATTTGTATCTGTGTAGAAGCGCTAATAAATCTGTATCTGAGAGAATTCTAGTTGTTTACCTACAACTATATCTTATTCCCTCACTGGTGACCCCATTTTTTGTGTAATACACGTCCAAGTTACTGCCCGAAGGTTATTTACGCGCCTACCGTGGCGGGTTTCTTCGCGATCGCGAGGGCCATTGTTCAGCTTCAGACAATGGCCTTTCAGCACTCACTGCCACCCGGATTTCAGCAACATCTCTCCAGCACTCCTGCTATTGTAGTGGACATGCCACAAGACTCTTTGAAATCCTTCAGCCCGTACATGCAGTGGAATTCGTCAAGTGCTGCCAGTTTCTTCCAACCGCCAACGGTTGCGGACTCTGGCTTTGTTAGCCTAGACCTTCCCACGTCTTCTCCACAGAGTGTTGTTCAGAAAATTCCTACTCCTGTGTCGAATGCACAATTCAATACAGTTCGTGGCGTCGAGTGAAGTTTTGCTACTTTGGAAAATCCAGTAGTAAATTAAAACTCGAATCAGTTCCCGCCACGTGTGTATCCTTCCGCGCCGGCTAGTCAATAGGTGCTCAATGCTCGCCAAACAGCAAATATCACACCAAGTGTGCATCCTAGTGGACATGTGTGGGATAATTGTGTTGCTTCTAATCAAGTCAACAATTCTATGCTGGACAGTAATTACCCGGACATCTACAACCAGCCCCACCACTCAAGGCCGAGTGAATATAGTGTGCATAACGGACATTCACCGATATTCTTAAGTACGTGTGGCTTCTCTCCGAGCTATCACGTCAATGAGAATGCACATTTTGACTACGATCCTCACACTGCTCGAGCGTCCGTCGCTTCTCAGCCGCCCCCCCGGCGTCAAGTGAATTTTGCGATACCCGCCAATAATTCGGACTCGCTATCTTCTGCATGCTCTACTTCCGTCCGAAGGAATAGGCGCACCTCCTCAGTGACTGTAGTCCCGAATCTGCCGAAACTACCAGACTTCAAACCCGCTCACCCGGAGTTCTGGTTTAATCTGGTTGAGCAAACATTCAATGTCTGTGCTTTGGACGACGACGCACGCTTCACCTGCCTCATGAACCATCTTCACGACTGCGTCGATTTAATTTACGATCTGATCAAAGCACCCCCCCCCCCCCCCCCAGCAGGGAAGTACGCTGTGGCGAAACAGACGATACTGGTGTGCGTCTCGAAAACCAGGAGAGAAAATGTGCGACAGCTCATCTACGAAGAGCGTCTTGGTGACAGGTCTCCGTCCCAGCTGTGGCGGTGCATCTGTCTTCTCATTGATGAGCAAGTTCTGCCTGATGACACGCTCACAGAAATCTGGACAGAAATGCTGCCTTTGCCTGTCCAGACTGCAATCTCTGCGTATGAAGATAGGCCAGTAAATGAACGTTTACACGCCGCCGACAGAGCATACTCCGCCAGGCAAAGTGAGCTCCGTGCACTGCATTCTGGACGTGACTGCACTAAGAAGCTTTCTGACACCACGTCCTTGTCTGGTGCTGCTAATAACAAGTTTGTTAAACTAGCCGCCCTGCCTGCACCTTCAACTCCCCGCAACGACAGTGCATTGGCCTCTGTGGACGACTCTGAGTCACATACTCCGTCACCTAGCAACTACCCACAGGAGCACAGGCCCGCCCAGCTTTACTGTTTCTTCCACGCAAGATTTGGGGAGCAAGCTCGCACATGCCAGTCACTGTGTTCTTACCCAAACTCCAACTGCAGGTAGGCTGTGGTGCCACCTCCTGCGATGTAAGCAATGGGCACCATCCAATGCTGCATTCCGTTTCGGACAACAACAGTAAGTGTGGTCGAGTCTATGTTCGCGATTTACAATCAGGTGTACATTTTCTGGTAGACACTGGCACAGACGTCTCTTCACTGCCAGTTCACCTAGCAACCAATAAAGTGCAACCACACAAAACAGTACTTTGTGCAGTGAACTTGTCTACCGTACAATGTTCGGGTTCTTCTCTGCATAGAGTGAAACTTTCGACCAAGTGCAAGCTGGAGTGGACGTTTTTAGTGTCAACAATTGAAGAACCTATTCTCGGAATTGATTTCCTCAAGCACTATCAGTTGTCACTGTGTTTTATCCCCCACTAAACAAACATATTCCTTTTGCTCCGCCGAGTGACAGTTTGGCTAACACCAAACATGTGTGGTGTGCTAAGAAGTGTTTAAACCTATCCTTGGAGCTGCAATCTTGGACAAACAAGTGGCTAGTGGAGTGCGCCAAGTCTTCTAAGTTGCAGATGGAGCGTATGGAAATGCTGCTGCATCTCCGCAACATACACCATGAGTTGGCCTCCACACAACAATGCCTCACGACACTACAAGCAGACAACTCATCGGCTACAGACGAGGTCAGTCCATGCCAATCTGATGTTCCCGTGCCCACGCACGTTAACGACAATGTTGTGAACTCTGTAAACTGTGTCAGCACCCTCTATTGTAATGACTTGTATGCCCGAGTGCTTAAGTTCCTTGCATTCCGAATGGACAATTAACTTCCCAAGCTCGTGGCAATGAACTACGGCCATCTGCTGTTCAGCCACACCCACTCGTGCCTCCAGCGCTTGTAGCGGCACAGCCTGCTACCAAGAATCAGTGTATCAACCTCGCCCATGTTAACACGCATGTGGCCTTTACGCAGCCTACGAGCGGTTGGCACACCTGTACTTCCGTGCCCTCAGTGCCACAGCTTTGCCCATCCGCCACTGCCTGCTCCACTTCACGGACATCTGATTGTCGTGCCACGGCATGTATTGCAGTAGTCACTAATGGCACAGTTCATCGGTTACGTCTAACTAATGGGCTGCCCATATCGCAACGCCCAAGCCGCCTCAAGCAGGAATTTATGAAAATTGCAAAAGAACAATTAGATGAACTATTACAAAAGGGAACAATTGAACCTTCTTCCGGTTGCTGGGCTAGTCCTATCCTGTTTGACCAAAAGAAAGATGGTACTTGACGTATCGTTGGAGACTATAGGCGTTTAAATGCCCGCACTATCATTGATAAATACACAGTCCCACACATTGCGGACTTTAATCATGCACTCGCAGGTGCAAAGTACTTCTCTGTTTTGGACTGTAAGCACACATTTCATCAGATTCCTATGGCTCCGAACGATATTGAAAAGACTGCCATAACCACTCCCTTCGGGCTGTTTCAATACAAATTTATGCCGGTTGGGTTGAAAAACGCCCCCAAACGTGGCAGCGTTTCATCAATCAAACTTTAACCCATCTAGACTTTTGTTTCGTTTACATGGACGACATATTGATTTTTGCTTCTACTTTGGAACAGAGTGAGGAGCGTATTCAAGTCGTGACAGATATTTTAGCAGCCACTGGTATTGAACTGAACAATAAAAAGACTCAATTGCACCAGTCATCCGTCACATTCCGCAGGACAAGATCAAGCCTGTTCTTGAGATGCCATGGCCCCAGACCTATAGGGAATTATGCAGGTTCATCAGAACCGTTAATTATTACTGTAAACATTTGCCAGTCGCTTCTGCGGTGCAGGCTCCTCTCACAGATGCTCTCGCTGGCCCACAAACTTCTGGCACCCGCCAGGTCCCATGGACACCGGACATGGACAAGGCATTTAACGAACTCAAACAGCTTTTGGCCTCTGCGGCCACTATTGATCACCCGCGTGTGGACGCCACAATGTTTATCACTACTGACACCAGAGACAATGCTGTTGGCGCAGTACTGAGTCAGACATACAATGATGTTATGAGCCCCCTGCAGTTTTTCTCAAAAAAGCTAAACAACACACAGAAGAAATACTCAGCATTCGACAGATAATTACTTGCAGTTTACGAGGCCATAAGACACTTCAGAACTGATGTTGAGGGACGAGATTTCTATGTGCTCACTGATCACAAGCCGTTGGTTCCTGCCATAAAAAATCCTCCGGCTGATCCACCCCCACGATGGTTTCATCAAATTGATTACATCTTGCAATTTACAAATGACATTCGCTACATCTGAGGAGCGGACAATGTGGTTGCCAATTTTCTCTCGCACGTTGGTGCTGCACAACCTTAATTGACTTAACGGGCCTACCTCGGTTGCAGTCGGCAAACCCCGATACCATGCAGTTAATTTTGGACCACAGCTCCTCTCTCCAACCGGTACGCTCTACTGTCCCTGGCATATCTGACTTAGTGTGGTGTGATGAATCGACTGGTATGTTGCTGCCATTCATTCCTAAGCCCCTTCAATGCCAGGTCTTTGACAAATTACACACATTAGCACACCCCGGTGTCAAAGCTTCCACCCGTCTGGTACCTGAACGGTTTGTCTGGAGAGACATGCATTGCGACTGTCAGTCTTGGGCCAGGGCATGCATGTTGTGTCAACAGAACAAAGTTTCCAGGCACACTTCCCCACCCCTTGGCTGTTTTGCCCAACTGCCAGGCCGGTTCCACCATGTTCATGTGGACCTCGTAGGCTCTTTGCCCCCCTCCGAGGGTTTCCGTTACTTGTTTACAGCTATTGACAGGATGACTCGGTGGACTGAGGCTGTGCCTATTCCAAACATTACCTCTGAGACAGTAAGTCGAGCATTCTTAGATTCATGGATCTCTAGATTTGGATCACCTGTTTACCTCACCACTGACCAGGGACGACAATTCGGGTCTTCAGTTTTCTCCGACTTATGTAAAATGTGTGATATTGTCAAAATTCATACTTCCGCATACCACCCCAAAGCAATGGGCTTGTCAAGCAATGGCATCACACCTTAAAGTCTGCCTTGCATTGCCATGACTCACTATGGACAGAAGCACTGCCCTTCATGCTTCTTGGCCTTCGTGCGACTTTCAAGGAAGACCTCAAGGGTTCCGTAGCCAAGTTTGTGTATGGCCAACCTCTGGTTTTACCTGGAGAATTAGTCACTCCCACCCCACTTCCATGGCCCTCTGAACTCCCTTCACTTCTCGGGTGAGTGCGTTTGCACTGCAACAAAATTCAGCCGCCACCTCCGGCTACTCATACACCTCCGTGTGTGTACATACCGCGCATGCTAGACTCTTGTGAGTACATGTTTCTCAGAGACGACTCAATCAAAGCCCCGCTTCAATCACCCTACACATGTCCTTACAATGTCATCAAACGCTCCGAGAATAACATGGATCTCCTCATAAAAGGCTCTGTAACCACGGTCTGACAACCGAGTGAAACCAGCTTTCATTGAGCCTCAGGTGAACCTCCCTGATTCTGCCCCTATTTCTCCCACTCCTGCTTCTAGCGGCCATCCATCTTCTCATACCATCCATTTGGGTATTGATTCTCCACAGCTTGCTTCTCTGCCGAACACTGCTTCTTCTCCGCATTCATCTAATTCGAGTGGCCAATCTTTTCGAGGTTTCACTTCTCACAGCCCTCGCAGTCGAACTGCCAACCACTCGGATTCTACCACTGTGTTACCATCTTCATGTGACAGCTCTTTGTCATGCCGTTCAATCCACGCTGGCTCCTTGTTGCCTTCAGTCACGCTCCCTCATCCATCAGCTGATCGCCCGAGGTTGTCGCCTGCGCAGTCCAGTGCACCTGTCACCCCCCTCTTCACAGATGCTTCCCCCTGCCATGGCTTTCTCACACCTCCCTGCCTCCCTACCATTGCTCGTACAGGTGCCACCCAAGAATTCACAACACATGTACACCCTGATGACATACATAAATTATCTGTTGTCATAGATGGCGATACGGTGTGTGTGGTACCCACGTGTGTCAATGCTGGGGGAGGAAGTCCAGAAACTCGTGTGGTGCGCCACTTTAAATTGAACACAAGTGCTGTGTGTGGCAATTTAAATGCCTTTGTTAGGCCTTCTGGCAAGGTGATTCTCTGCCTGCCTGCTGAAGAAGTGCTACACTTCCACACCAGGACAGGACGTCATCTTCAGCCGCAGGAGTCGCTTGCTGACTTTGCCGTTGACGTACTGGGTTTCACCCCCCGGTCTCCTACCAGTCGCCAGTCGCGGAAGAACTGTACATTACCTTCCCAACTTCTCACCCCCCCCCCCCCCCCCCATTCACAGGGACGTACTCCATACTGCGCGTGGGAGGCTATGTGGCATAGAGCGCCATAAATATCGATATTTGTTCAGTGTATAAGTGTGCTATCTTTGAGGAGAGGGCTTTGGGAAGGATGTTGGCCGCTAATGGCAGTTAGCCTCCGGACTTGTATCTGTGCAGAAGCAAAGTGCTAATAAACCTGTGTCTGAGAGAATTCTAGTAGTTTGCCTACAACTATATCTTATTCCATCATCATAAATTAAAAAAAAAAAAAATTGTGTGATCTTGGTTGTTGAAGAATTTTTAACATTTAAACAGATCACCCTTCAGTTCTCTCAACATGAGAAAATTTGAGCAACACTGCTATATGTATATGTCATTTGCATTAATATTGTGTTTGCTTTCCTATCATTTTTTTAAAGAAAAAGGTTACTGCTGACAAAAATATAGATTTGTTTTGTTTCCAGAATATATATCATTGATGTTAAAACTTGAATTTTATCCAGTTTTTTTTCTTTCTTGGGAGTATTTTCTAAGTAGGAGATGGGAGTATATTGTCTCTAAACTAGAATCTTATATTTCTGAGCACATATTATGAAAATTTCTGCATAATCACTGTACTGGATTTGTTACATTTTGTGCTACTATTATTGCTTGGTGTGGGTGTCCTGTTATTATTATTATCATCAGTATTATTACTATTACTGCTTGGCTATAACTTACATGTCCTGTTCATGAATATGAGTCTTCTCAATAAATATTCATGCAGTTACAAAATAACTATTATTCATATAATTTCCTGCATCAATATCACAAATATAAATGAAGATTTCTGGGGTTTTCCTCATGTGATTGACAAAAAGTATAGTTTTGTGTTTGCTGTTGGGTTAAAAATTTTTATACATTCCTTCTTTCTTTTTTACACCTGACCCAGTAATCTCTTTAAAGTGCTATGAAACATGGCCTATGATCTGCTTACTGCCTGGACGACAACCAAGTTGGGCTGTGAGGTGTTACATGAGCTTTTTAAACCAAAGTTTTACTGCTGGCAACTGATTTGTCATTTGATGTTCCCATGTTGGTGCTTTCTGAAACGCATGTTGTTTCAGCATTTCTCAACTCTGATGTCTTGTGAGATCTCTCAGGCAGTCTCATATGCACTGTCATGTCACATTAATGTGTCCACTGCTTCTGTTAGATGTCAACATGTAAAAGCCAATCACAGATGTCAGATGGCAGCACTAGCAGTGGAGGGTATATAGTGCATAACAGGGGGACATGGAAAACAGAGTACTCATTGTCATAATGCAGAAAAGGAGAGATTTGTCTGGTGTCTAAAAGGGCACGATCATTGGCTTTTGGTCTTACAGAGGACGCATTTCTGAAATGGCTAAGTTTTTATCCTGTTTGTGTGCTGTTATGGCAGAATGGTGCTATCCAAAACGTGCCAAAGCAACTACAGTGCACCACGGGCCATAGACGATGAGGGTGAACAACAGCTGTGGAGATGTGTGTGGGTCAATAGATGTGCAGCTGTTGAGCAACCAACCACCCAGATGAACCAAGAGGCTACCAACAGTTTCTCCTCAATGACAGTTCAGTGAATGTTGCTGTGTATGGGCCTCTGGTTCGTACAGCCATGTTGAGTGCTGTTTGTTAGCGATGAGGGCTGGAATTTGCATATCAATACTACAACTGGACATCCACTGAATGGCAACAGATGGTCTTTTCAGATGAATCCATTGGATAAATAGCCTTTGGTGTGTATGTCATGAAACGTCTGAAAGCAAACACCCTGAAACAATCACGGAAGTGTTCCAAGCAGAAGAGGCGGAATTATTGTCTGTGGAACGTTTTTGTGGTATTACATTTGTGATATCAAATTCGTTTTTCCTCAGCATGATGGCATCTACAGGCAAGACAATGCAACAGGTCATACAACTCACAACAGACATCCTTGTTTCAGGGTACCAGGATGAGTTTACTGCTCTCCCCTGGCCGCCAAACTCCCTGGATTTAAGCCCAACTGAGAACCTGTGGGACCACATCAGCTGGGCTGTTTGCACTATGGTTCATCACATGAGTAATCTAGCACAGCTAGCCATAGCATTGTAGATGCCATGGCTCCATATCCCAGTCAGTACCTTCCAGAGCCTCACTGACTCTCTTCCTGCACATCTCACAGGGGTTCGCACTCAAAAAGGTGGTTATTCAGGTTTTGACAAGTGATCACAGCAATCTAACTAGGCAGTGTATTAGAGTTGAAACTAGCAGGGATCTAAAGGGCATTAAGAAAGTGTTCCATGTTCTTACAGAAGACAATATCAACTAAAACTAGAAAAAGCCCAATAAGCAAATGCCTGCTAACAAATACTTGTTGACATGTGGACAACTTTACTTCTGTCAACAAGATCACTGATTGTGAAGCCATTGTTAGACACTTAACTTACAGCTGTTTCCTTTGTTAGCCCTCCCACACATATTGTTTTGACGCTGTGCTAGGATCAGAACAAAATTAGTGATTCCTTGGAATGTGAAAAATAAACAGTGAAATTCAACCCCATTATACTTTGAGGGAAATTGCAGACACGGTATTGTTCTATGATTTAGCAACAGTGTTAATCAACACCTTGCAGACATGGGAGCAACTGAAACAGCAACAACAGCTCACACACTGTACCAGATATGGAAGAGCTAGAGTTGTGATGAGAAGAAAATGATACTGAAACAAATATGCAAATAACTGGAACCGCTGAAGGCAGAAACCACATACTTCTGTGTTCAATTACATACAAGCAGCTACTTTATCCATACCCTTTACACAAGCTCTCAGTTCACAAAATCACCACAACAGGCTACAGTTCTGTCAATGTATTCTACGATGGGGAGCTAAACATTAGCAGTTTACAGGTGGCTTTTTAGTTAGATTCCACCCACATTAAAAAAGTGCACACATTACTGGATTCTGTGCCCACGATTCTTTGAGAATTAATTCTGAAGAATATGTAAGAATGAGTAGTACTGAAACTGAGCACCTCATATAGTGGCAACAGGTAGGTGGCTATTACGGGCTAGAATGGTCTATGTCTCAACAACGATTGGTTTCTGGATGTATGCTTAAGGACCTTTGTTCTAGTTTTGACCAATAATATGTCTTTTAAGAATACAGGATACTATTTTTTTAACACTAGAGTGCACATACAGGCTACATGTATAGCCTAGTGAGTAAAACAGACATTTAGTTTTGACAGTTGGTGCACTATAATGCCACCATTTCGTGTATTCCTTGGGTATGAACCCCAGTTCTAACTATTAGTGTGCTGATTCCCACAGCGCAAAGACATGTAAATAAATTGTAGTTAAAGTCTGTGGGCTACATCTATAGCCTGCATGACCATTCATGGACGTTAATTTTCACAAGTTGTAAAACTGAGGTAAATGTGATACAATTACTCTAATAAATACTACAAAAGCATTGCTCATTTCATAGTATTGTCATTTGTACACATTTTTCCAATTGGAGTAATTTCTTATTCTTTATATTGTACTTTTAATGTTAGGTTACATAAATTAGATGGATGAACAGATTCAGAGATGTCTACTGGAGGATGATGAAGATTATGACATTTTGAGGGAAAGTGAGGAGGAAGGACAACTTGGGGAACAAAATGTCTTGCATGTATCTCCTCACAAGTGTGATATGGAACAGGAAGGTGAGGAAGATGATGCTGATGAAGCTTTGGCTGCCCTTCAATCTTGAAATGGCACGAAATGGAGAAAGGTCCCTCCACTCACTTCAAGAACCAAATCTCACTCAGTTTGGCTCATCCACCAGGCCCAATAGGTTTGGCTAAAAAAGCTAAAATAGCTCTTCTATCATTTCTGCTATTTTTTGATGTTGATGTTTAAAACATTCTCTTTGATTTGACAAACATTTACACTGATACCATAAAAAGTGAATATCAAAGAGACAGAGAAGCATCTCATACTGGCCTGATAGCAATCAAGGCACTTATAGGCATTTTATAAGTAATTGGAACTTGCTGAGCAGGGCAAAGAAATATAAAGGACTTTTGAGATAATCTGAAAGGTACTGGCATTGAATTAGTGTATACGATTACGTCAGAGAGCAGATTCCGATTCCTACTGTGGGCTGTCTGCTTTGATTACGTAAGAGGCAGGCAGACTCATCAAGCAAATCACTGATTGGTTGTGCCATGCCAAATTAGTAACATAATGCTTCAGAAATGTAAGAAATATTATGACTGATGAGCAGTCAGTCACTTTCAATGGACGCTGTGGTTTTGTGATGAACATGGCAAACAAACCAGCAAAGTTTGTTATAAATATCATTATGGTGGTGGACGTACAGTATCCATATTTGTATAATTTTGAGATCTATGTAGGCATGCATCAAGAGGGACCATTTAGAGAATCAAATAAAGTGTTTAATATTGTCCATCAGATATGAGCCCATTATATGGCCTGGGAAACAATATCACTATGGACAACTGGTTTACTAGTGTCCTTGCATGCAAACAGCTGTTGGCACACAGGATTATGGCCATATGAACGCTAAGAAATAATAAACCAGGGATACCTGAATTGCTCAAAACAACACAAAACTGAGAAATAAATGAACCCTTTTCAAGTTTCAACATGATCGCACACCAGTCAGTTATGTGCGAAAGCTAAACAAAGTAGTTTTGTTGTTGTCTACACTTCACAATGATGAAAAAAATGATGCTGTTAGTGGTGATGCTAGAAAACCAGAAATCATCATACTTTATAACCAAATGAAGTGTGGCATCAATATTTATGATAAAATGTTTAGACAATATGACATCACTAAAAATAGTCAATGATGGCCTCTCACAATGTTTTACAATTTTGTCAATATGGTGGGCATAAATGGTCTTGTGATATATCAGATGAACAGCTCTGAAATGAAAGTTGTCCACCATAATAACCTACAAGAAGTTGGATTCATGCTAAATACAATAAACTTCTACTGAGCATCGAATATAGCAGCAGAACATACCCAGAGCTATCGGACTCAAAGGCAGACTACTACTTGGACTTTCATCCAGAACAATCCATGTGCCCTGTTACACTTACTCATGGAGGAGTTTACCAATGTTCTTTTTATAGTAGGTCTCATGATTGCAGGATATGTAAACAATGCAGCAAGGTATGAGACGCATTTGTAGCGATCATCAGGCTGTCTGGTGCCCTGAATGTATGCCAACTGAGTGAAGATGATCATGAAAAACTGTTTATTGGTTCCACTAAAAGATCAGAAATCAGGAAACTAATAAGTATTTTAGTTTTGAAGTTAAATTATGTGAACATTGTCAAATCGGTTCTTGAACACTGATTTTTTTTAAAGAGGTTTTATTTCTTTGTTTACAATAGTTAAAAAGGCAAATATGATTAATTTTATGCGTAAAGGTGATAAAAATAAAGATGTTTGGCATTTATACAAGGTGTTTTCTTTAAATTATATTGTAACTTGTAAATAACACAATTCCTTGTTAGGCTATATATGCAGCCCATTTGTGCGCTCCTGGGTATGTGCTTTAGAATGCTGACGCAAGCTCTAGAAAAATATGTATAGTGAAAAGCTGGACAGTTCCTGGAATTCAAACTCACATATGAAAACTTCACACTCTGTCCAGGCAGTGGGAATGTGTAAGACCATCTTTCGCAACATCTGATGAAGACCTCTAGGTTACTGAAATTCAATGCATAGATGATAAGCCAAGCTGACACTCAACAGTTTGTTACAGTTGATAATGTTTTGCAATATCCTTGTGACTAAACACAACACTATGTTTCCCACCTAACACGTTTCCTTCACCACAGACATGTCTACTTTAATAATAATATTTATGGACTGAAAATTAACTGCATAATACTTCTCTCTACAAAACATTGCAACTGCAAAAATGTTTCTCTTCTTGCCCAATTACAGGAAGTTTTCATCATACATCTGTGGATAGTGTTCTGTTTACCTAAAGAAAGTTTAATAGTATGAGAGGCGAAAGTAGATGCAAGCAGTTTCCCTCCTCTTTTCTTTTTGAAGACGTATTTCAATCTTTCATTATATTTCTAATGAGAGGCAGTCATCACCCATTTATAAAATATTTGTAAAATCATTAATGCCAATATGTATGGAAATGATTCTCAAATGTATGGGATTCCACTGTTATCACATGAGTGAAACTAAAAAAATTAGTATGAATAAACGTTAATTGCGTGTATGGATTTAGTGCCTTTCACTATTGTGCCTGCCATAAAAGTACATGATGTACAGTGATAAGCTTCACTTCACAACAGCATTTCACTGCATTTTCATTAACAGTTATATAATACAAAAACAGTCATAAATACCTGTAGTCATTGGCAAATGACCAAATTACAGGTGAAACCTAAATAATATAAGGAGCAGAGGTAACATCCACTGAATAGTGGCGGCTACTCATACATACACACACACACACACACACACACACACACACACACACACACACACACACATTGTGCAGTACACAATGTCATGGAGGAGTGGATTGGGAGAGAGAGGCAGAGCAAAGGAAGGGGAGACTGCAGGGATGAGGGTGTGTGAGTACAACGAGTGAAGTTAAGATCCTGGGTAGGGATGGAGAGAAGTGTGGAGCAGGAGGCTAGCAGAGATTGGGGCCAGGACGGTTGTGAGATCAAAGGATGTGTAGCAAGGAGAATGTGCATATACGAAATTCAGAGAAGTTGTTGTTGGGAGGAAGGATCTGGACAGCGTGGGAAGTGAATCAGTCAGTGAAAATTGGCCTGTTGTGCTCAGAAGGATGTTGCTTCACTGGGTGGCTAGGCTGCAGGCAATTGGTTGAAGCTGTTGGTCAGCAAAACTGAAGAGCCTGTCAATGGAAGCACAGTAACTAGCTACAATGGGGTATCCAGAATGGTTACATTTATCGTTTTTGAGAAGCATGTAGAAGGTATGTGTGAGTTTGTTATTGTATATCTAAAAACAAAGATGATGTGACTTACCAAACGAAAGCGCTGGCACGTCAATAGACACACAAACAGACACAAATATACACACAAAATACTAGCTTTCGCAACCAACAGTTGCTTCGTCAGGAAAGAGGGAAGGAGAGGGAAAGACGAAAGGATTTGGGTTTTAAGGGAGAGGGTAAGGAGTCATTCCAATCCCGGGAGCGGAAAGACTTACCTTAGGGGGCAAAAAGGACGGGTATACACTTGCACACACACACATATCCATCCACACATATACAGACACAAGCAGACATGTACAGAGGCAAAGAGTTTGGGCAGAGATGTCAGTCGAGGCGGAAGTGCAGAGGCAAAGATGTTGTTGAATGACAGGTGAGGTATGAGTGGCGGCAACTTGAAATTAGCGGAGATTGAGGCCTGGTGGATAACGGGAAGAGAGGATATATTGAAGAGCAAGTTCCCATCTCCGGAGTTCGGATAGGTTGGTGTTAGTGAGAAGTATCCAGATAACCCGGACGGTGTAACACTGTGCCAAGATGTGCTGGCCGTGCACCAAGGAATGTTTAGCCACAGGGTGATCCTCATTACCAACAAACACTGTCTGCCTGTGTCCATTCATGCGAATGGACAGTTTGTTGCTGGTCATTCCCACATAGAATGCGTCACAGTGTAGGCAGGTAGTTGGTAAATTACGTGGGTGCTTTCACACGTGGCTCTGCCTTTGATCGTGTACACCCTCCGGGTTACAGGACTGGAGTAGGTGGTGGTGGGAGGGTGCATGGGACAGGTTTTACACCGGGGGTGGTTACAAGGGTAGGAGCCAGAGGGTAGGGAAGGTGGTTTGGGGATTTCATAGGGATGAACTAACAGGTTACGAAGGTTAGGTGGACGGCGGAAAGACACTCTTGGTGGAGTGGGGAGGATTTCATGAAGGATGGATCTCATTTCAGGGCAGGATTTGAGGAAGTCGTATCCCTGCTGGAGAGCCACATTCAGAGTCTGATCCAGTCCCGGAAAGTATCCTGTTACAAGTGGGGCACTCTTGTGTTTCTTCTGTGGGAGGTTCTGGGTTTGAGAGGATGAGGAAGTGGCTCTGGTTATTTGCTTCTGTACCATGTCGGGAGGGTAGTTGCAGGATGCGAAAGCTGTTGTCAGGTTGTTGGTGTAATGGTTCAGGGATTCCGGACTGGAGCAGATTCATTTGCCACGAAGACCTAGGCTGTAGGGAAGGGACCGTTTGATGTGGAATGGGTGGCAGCTGTCATAATGGAGGTACTGTTGCTTGTTGGTGGGTTTGATGTGGACGGACGTGTGAAGCTGGCCATTGGACAGGTGGAGGTCAACATCAAGGAAAGTGGCATGGGATTTGGAGTGGGACCAGGTGAATCTGATGGAACCAAAGGAGTTGAGGTTGGAGAGGAAATTCTGGAGTTCTTCTTCACTGTGAGTCCAGATCATGAAGATGTCATCAATAAATCTGTACCAAACTTTGGGTTGGCAGGCTTGGGTAACCAAGAAGGCTTTCTCTAAGCAACCCATGAATAGGTTGGCGTACGAGGGGGCCATCCTGGTACCCATGGCTGTTCCCTTTAATTGTTGGTATGTCTGGCCTTCAAAAGTGAAGAAGTTGTGGGTCAGGGTGAAGCTGGCTAAGGTAATGAGGAAAGAGGTTTTAGGTAGGGTGGCAGGTGATCGGCGTGAAAGGAAGTGCTCCATCGCAGCGAGGCCGTGGACGTGCGGGATATTTGTGTATAAGGAAGTGGCATCAATGGTTACAAGGATGGTTTCCGGGGGTAACGGATTGGTTAAGGATTCCAGGCGTTCGAGAAAGTGGTTGGTGTCTTTGATGAAGGATGGGAGACTGCATGTAATGGGTTGAAGGTGTTGATCTACGTAGGCAGAGATACGTTCTGTGGGGGCTTGGTAACCAGCTACAATGGGGTGGCCGGGATGATTGGGTTTGTGAATTTTAGGAAGAAGGTAGAAGGTAGGGGTGCGGGGTGTCGGTGGGGTCAGGAGGTTGATGGAGTCAGGTGAAAGGTTTTGTAGGGGGCCTAAGGTTCTGAGGATTCCTTGAAGCTCCGACTGGACATCAGGAATGGGATTACCTTGGCAAACTTTGTATGTGGTGTTGTCTGAAAGCTGACGCAGTCCCTCAGCCACATACTCCCGACGATCAAGTACCACGGTCGTGGAACCCTTGTCCGCCGGAAGGATGACGATGGACCGGTCAGCCTTCAAATCACGGATAGCCTGGGCTTCAGCAGTGGTGATGTTGGGAGTAGGATTAAGGTTTTTTAAGAAGGATTGAGAGGCAAGGCTGGAAGTCAGAAATTTCTGGAAGGTTTGGACAGGGTGATTTTGAGGAAGAGGAGGTGGGTCCCGCTGTGACCGAGGACGGAACTGTTCCAGGCAGGGTTCAATTTGGATAGTGTCTTGGGGAGTTGGATCATTAGGAGTAGGATTAGGATCATGTTTCTTCATGGCAATGTGATACTTCCAGCAGAGAGTACGAGTGTAGGACAGTAAATCTTTGACGAGGGCTGTTTGGTTGAATCTGGGAGTGGGGCTGAAGGTGAGGCCTTTGGATAGGACAGAGGTTTCTGATTGGGAGAGAGGTTTGGAGGAAAGGTTAACTACTGAATTAGGATGTTGTGGTTTCAGATTGTGTTGATTGGAATTTTGAGGTTTTGGAGGGAGTGGAGCTGGAAGTGGGAGGTTGAGTAGATGGGAGAGACTGGGTTTGTGTGCAATGACAGGAGGTTGAGGTCTGCTGGAAAGGTTGTGAAGGGTGAGTGAGTTGCCTTTCCGGAGGTGGGAAACCAGGAGATTGGATAGTTTTTTGAGGTGAAGGGTGGCATGCTGTTCTAATTTGCGGTTGGCCTGTAGGAGGATGCTCTGAACAGCCAGTGTGGATGTGGGAGAGGAAAGATTGAGGACTTTTGTTAAGGGTAGGAGTTGACGGGTGTGTTCATTGGCTGAGTTGATGTGTAGGTGAAGGATTAGGTGGGTGAAGGCAATGGATTGTTCAGTTTGGAACTGGTATAGTGACTGATGGAAAGAAGGGTTGCAGCCAGAGATGGGAACTTTAAGTGTGAGGCCTTTGGGGGTAATGCCAAATGTCAGACAAGCCTGAGAAAATAAAATATGCGAGCGTAATCTGGCTAGGGTGAAGGCATGTTTGCGGAGGGAATGTAAATAAAACTTAATGGGGTTGTTGTGGGGGTGTTGTGAGGGTGACATGGTATTAGAAGGTGGAAAGTGTAACATGAGGTTGAAATGAAAATGAAAATAACTGGAGAAAGTAACTGGGGATCTGTTGTGAAAAAAGGCGAAAAAGTGTTGGATAAAGCTGGGCTATGTTGATGGGTTGGTAGAAAACGATGTGCACAAAGGTTAGGTGGTTGTGTTGCCGCCAAAACACGTTAAAGGATGGAGAGATTGGGGAAAATTTATGTTATTGTGGTGAGAAGGGAGACAGATTTGGGCTGAGGGAGGGGGGGTTCTGGAATGAACCTGAGGATTTGAATAGGGATTTGAGGTTGTGCTGGACCTCTGGGATGGCATCACTATGGTAGGACTTGTTCAAACAGTTGACTGATGCCTTCTGTCAAGTGACCACCATGGTTCATCACGACAATGGCAAAGTCTCTGGTTGCAGTAAGTATAATTAATCAGGATCTGTTGTTGATGGCTGTTCTTTCCTCCACTGACAGCTGCAAAGTGTCTTTTGAAAAGAGAGCAAAGTGAAGTTGGAGGTAAGAAATTCCTGTGAGCTATCCAGGAGGTGCTGGAGGGAGTTGGGGAGGGTCATGGTTGGATGGTGGTATGAATGTCCTTTCAACTCAAAATCCACTATCTTATTCCTTATACACCCAATTAATTACACTATCGTTCATAGCTACTTCTTGTTTGAGGGGACGATATGCAGACAAGTATACGACACAGCCATTGCACCCTCCGATGCCAACCCGTTATGGACCATCTACAGGAAACTTTCCAAGCCAACCAAGATCCCAAACTCCTTGTCTGATTCATATTAATTGTTGATATCTCCATGATATGGAACTATGGGCAAAGTACCCTATTCTCATTCCTCCACAGTCTCAATATCATTTCTCCCATCTGCTTCACTTAGTCCTCCTCAGCCCAATGTGTCACCTTCCTGGACGTTGACATTTACCACTCGGGTGGTTCCATTCATAACTCTTTCCATACAAGCCCACTAACAATTCATGGACTACCAGTGAACTGCGCATTTTTGCAGTGATGAGAAATCCCTTACACAGTATGCTGATGGTCTTTGCAGACAGGCACTATCTCATGAACCTTGTCGACAGATAGATTTCCTGTGTCATACCCTCACACATCTCTACTCCTCCAGTCACCCCCAAAAACCAGCTGCAAATCAGTGCCACCCTCTCATCTCCCATAATCTACCTGAATTGGAACAACTGAACCATATCCTTTGTCAAGGCTTTGACTATTTACCATTGTGAGCAAAAATAAGAAATACTTCACACCACTCTCAATGCAGTAATTCTCAGTCCACCCAATCTAAGCAGTATCCTAGTCCATAACTATACCACACCTGTTCCCAGCCCCTTGGCAAATAGGTGATACCTCTGTGGAATATCAAGTTGCAAGACCTATCCGATACGCCCATCCAGCACATCCTACTCCATTCCTGTCATAGGCTCAACCCATCCCATCAAAGAAACAGTGACCTGTAAATCAGTCAACTCATATACCAGATCTGCTGCAATTTCTGCAGGCACAACTGCTAATCAGCTGCTCATCTGAATGGATGGCCATTGCCGAATTTTGGCCGGGAGCGGAGGGGGTGGTAGATCACCCAGTGATGGAACAAACTGCTGATCACAACATGCTCAGTTTCAACCGATGCTTCTCAATTTGTGTCCTCTGTCTTCTTCTCCCAACACCAGATTTTCTGTATTATTTACATAATAGTTGTCCCAGCAATACATCCTTTGATCTCATAATCCACCTGGCATTGGTCTCCCCACCCATGAGCCAAACTACACTTGCTCTGCACTCACACCCTCTTCACTGCAGTGTGCCCTTCTCCTGATCTCACTTCCCCTTCCAGTCCACAAACTAGATTTGCTTGAGAACTAGCTATGTTCTCCGTCTTTTTTAGGTGCCTTTTGATGACTCAATATGTCTATTATTCAGTGAGTTGTTACTTCTTGAGTTATTTACATTCCACTGGGATTTATCATTACCAAATTTATAGAGGAAATATATACTTGTTTGCTGTAGAGATTCATTTAAATCTTGAATTCTGTCTGATTCACTACAAGAGACATATTTTTTCACTTGGCTGTTTGTGAAAAAGCAGGGAAACATAATAATGATTTAGATTTTACATTAAACCAAAATAACTTTCTAAATATATAAAATTTCACACATTAGCATGCTACCAAAACATCAAGGCATAATAAGTAAGTGTGTATTCTTCAAATTTTTTAAGTTTCCCCCTCTTAAGAATAGTAAGATTTCAGTATTAATGTTTAGCTTTTCTCTTCTTTACTGCCACTTGTTATAACTTTTTCTAAATAGTTGGTGGTGGTTTGTCCTCTAACCACTGTACACAGTCTACCCACAATTTTAGATTTTCATGATAATGCTCATGTACAATATTATTTGCACTAACACCACCTCTGAAGTAGTACCTACTACATTTTACCTGTTGTTTGGTAATTCAGTGGTGGTTTGAAAGTTGTTGGAGATACAAAATATAAGATATCTATTGCCTGTCAATTCAATACTAAAGCAGACAAAAAGAGTTCTTGGATAATCTGTTTCTCAAAATGAGCATATGTACTGCAGCTCTACACAAAGTTAAAAAGAAAGTAAGCTCAAGTCAATAAGCGTCTACAAAAGTTTCTTAAAAATTGCTGTACAGAACTTACTTTTGCTAAAGGGGAAAAGTAATAGTTGCTTCACCATTGCTGTAGCCAATATGCAACTGATGAAGATGTGTTCACAGAATTTCATTATAGCAACTGTCACAAAACTGCTTGAAAGAAAAGTTATTAGAATGATCCATGCCAAAATTGGATAATGAAATGTAAGGGGTGTTTTGAGTCATGCCTTTTCTAAAGGAAGATACATTCCAGCCCTCTTCACATTCTTGTTTGCAGAAAATGTCCAGAAAAATGATGTCTAATTGAAAATGAACATGCGGACATGTTACCTCATGGGGTTGTCATGTCTCACAAGATGCAAATAGGGAATGTGAGCTAATGGAAGCAGGGAACAGTGCCACTTGGGAATGAATGGATACTTGTGTTTCTTCTTCAAATGGGCTGGTGCTGCAATGGGAACCAGTGTGCCTTATAGAAACTGCGTGAAGTGAATGATTTCAGCATTAGACAGGCCATGATAATTTAATATACTGTACCTCAAATACAACCAACCGCACGCAAAGAACATTTTGAAATGGCTGAAAATCACAATGGAAGAAAGGTTTCAGGTTAAAGCTACAGTGCATTTGAATCAACAGGACAGGAGCAGAGAATTACAATACTGCTACTGAACAAAACTGCAAAGCTTATACATTAAAACTGCAACACAAATTAAAAATCACTATTGTGTACATAAATTTGAAAACAATAAGAGAAATGAAAGATAACAGCTGTGAATACATACTTTGTTAAAGCTATAAATTCATAGCATTTTGGCTAACAGATAAAAGAAGAATTAATAATATGCACCACGGCACCAACAATAAAGTGTTCGAGCAAAAATGAAGCTCAGCTGCTCAATAATTATCTGCAATGAAAATGAAAGAAAAAAATTCAGTAGTAATTTACTGAAACTGCACCAGTATTGTGTTTGTTCCAATAAACTTGAAATTGAGAACCATGCTAGTGTACAAACAAGCATACATACATTATTTTGGATACACTTTGATGACAGTCAAAAGAATCTTCAACAGTGTTTGAGGCATAAAGGAATACTAAGCATACAAGATTTTTGGTTAGTTGGGGATGCAGGAGTGGGGAAATGGGGAAGGGGGGGGGGGGGGGAACTACAGTGTGTGTGTGTGTGTGTGTGTGTGTGTGTGTGTGTGTGAGAGAGAGAGACAGATGGAGAGAAAATTATAACAACAGTATAATCTAATCGAGCCTCCTCTTGATCCATTGCGATGTCAGTGAGTTTTTTAATCTGTGTAACAGTTCACTCTTAAGAAAACTCACAGAATTTAAAAATTAAAGTCTATACTATATGAGGTAAAACAGAAGCATTATTATTTAGATTATTTGGCACTTGCAAAAGCAAAAGCTAGGAGAGAATGGCTAAAATTAAAAAAAAAAAAAAAATCAAGAGACATTAAAGCTCCAGCTCTTTCAATTTTATAGATGAAGGAAAAAGAAAATATAGAATACGCAAAATTTACAGGTTATGGGAGATATGAAAGTCACATACATCAAATGTAAGAATGGAAATTTGGAAGAACTAAACACATACATCAAATATAAGAATCAAGATTTGTAAGGAACAGACATAAGAAAATATCATAGCAAGACCACAAAATTGAAAAATACCAATGTAAGATAAAGAAAAGGGAGAAGAAAGGGCATGACATTAACAATATGAAAGATGCATGTGAAAAGGAAGATTAACAGTGGCCACAGGAGGAGAGGAAGAGAGCCATGGAATATATACAAGAAGTAGGAAGTTAGGAGGAAGTGATGTTAGTCAATGGATGAGGAGAACTGTATGTGTGATGGAAAGTGGGTTTCAACTTGTGGAGTTTAGTTGCACTGGTATTGTGGTAGAAGGAAGGAGTGGAGGGGGTCACGGGGTGGGAAACTTTTCCTAGAGGGGGAAAAATACTCAGGCCAATGTATTCTGTTGTAGAGCACAAACACATGGACTTAGGAACTTGTTTCAGTACTTCATTACTTTGAATCCTGTGTCTAATTCCATTGCTTCTGAACAAAGGTCATTGTTGTACATATGGTCTAAAAATATGTTAACTGTGCCCATCTCTCTGTCTATATTTGTGTCTTGCAAACCACCACTTGCAATCTTATGGAGGACACGTAATGTACTAGATTCACTTCCCTCTTTTGTTTTGCATCTGTATGTGGTAAGTAGAAAGGAAATCTGTGGGCAATACATTCAGTAAGACAAAACTCCTCTAATTTTACTATCAAGCCCTTTGTATATGTTGTTCATTTGAGAAAGTAATTTGTTTCTTGACTCATACAGAAGTTTTTAAAATGAGTTTCTGTGATATACACTACCTTTCTTGTAACTTCTTACACTAGAGATTTTTGCATAGGGGTATTTATTTGATGCTGTCATGCTGACTAATCCCCCCCACCCCCCATGAACCATGGACCTAGCCGTTGGTGGGGAGGCTTGCGTGCCTCAATGATACAGATAACCGTACCGTAGGTGCAACCACAACGGAGGGGTATCTGTTGAGAGGCCAGACAAACGCTTGGTTCCTGAAGAGGGGCAGTAGCCTTTCCAGTAGTTGCAAGGGCAACAGTCTGGATGATTGACTGATCTGGTCTTGTAACACTAACTAAAACAGCCTTGCTCAGCTGGTACTGCAAATGGCTGAAAGCAAGGGGAAACTATGGCTGTAATTTTTCCCGAGGGCATGCAGCTTTACTGTATGGTTAAATGATGATGGCGTCCTCTTGGGTAAAATATTCCAGAGGTAAAATAGTCCCCCATTTGGATCTCCGGGCGGGGACTACTCAAGAGGATGTCATTATCAGGAGAAAGAAAACTGGCGTTCTACAGATCGGAGCGTGGAATGTCAGATCCCTTAATTGGGCAGGTAAGTTAGAAAATTTAAAAAGGGAAATGGATAGGTTAAAGATAGATATAGTGGGGATTAGTGAAGTTCGGTGGAAGGAGGAACAAGACTACAGGTGACTACAGTGTTATAAACACAAAATCAAATAGGGGTAATGCAGGAGTAGGTTTAATAATGAATAGGAAAATAGGAATTCGGGTAAGCTACTACAAACAGCATAGTGAACGCATTATTGTGGCCAAGATAGATACAAAGCCCATGCCTACTACAGTAGTACAAGTTTATATGCCAAATATCTCTACAGATGATGAAGATATTGAAGAAATGTATGATGAAATAAAAGAAATTATTCAGATTGTGAAGGGAGACGAAAATTTAATAGTCATGGGTGACTGGAATTTGGCAGTAGGAAAAGGGAGAGAAGGAAACGTAGTAGGTGAATATGGATTGGGGGTAAGAAATGAAAGAGGAAGCCGCCTGGTAGAATTTTGCGCAGAAAATCATGAAAGAAGGTTGTATACATGGAAGAAGCCTGGAGATACTAAAAGGTATCAAATAGATTATATAATGGTAAGACAGAGATTTAGGAACCAGGTTTTAAATTGTAAGACATTACCAGGGGCAGATGTGGATTCTGACCACAATCTATTGGTTATGACCTGTTAATTAAAACTGAAGAAACTGCAAAAAGGGGGGAATTTAAGGAGATGGGACCTGGATAAACTGAAAGAACCAGAGGTTGTACAGAGTTTCAGGGAGAGCATAAGGGAACAATTGACAGGAATGGTGGAAAGAAATACAGTAAAAGAAGAATAGGTAGCTTTGAGGAATGAAGTAGTGAAGGCAGCTGAGGATCAAATAGGTAAAAAGACGAGGGATAGTAGAAATCCTTGGGTGACAGAAGAAATACTGAATTTAATTAATGAAAGGAGAAAATATAAAAATGCAGTAAATGAAGCAGGCAAAAAGGAATACAAACGTCTCAAAAATGAGATCAACAGGAAGTGCAAAATGGCTAAGCAGGGATGGATAGAGGAGAAATGTAAGGGTGTAGAGGCTTATCTCATGAGGGGTAAGATAGATACAGCCTACAGGAAAATTAAAGAGACCTTTAGAGAAGAGAGAGCCACCTGTATGAATATCAAAAGCTCAGATGGAAACCCAGTTCTAAGCAAAGAAGGGAAAGCAGAAAGGTGGAAGAAGTATATAGAGTGTCTATACAAGGGTGATGTACTTGAGGACAATATTATGGAAATGGAAGAGAACGTTGATGAAGATGAAATGGGAGATATAATACTGCGTGAAGAGTTTGACAGAGCACTGAAAGACCTGAGTCGAAACAAGGCCCCGGGAGTAGACAACATTCCATTAGAACTACTGACAGCCTTGGGAGAGCCAGTCCTGACGAAACTCTACCATCTGGTGAGAAAGATGTATGAAACAGGCGAAATACCCTCAGACTTCAAGAAGAATATAATAATTCCAATCCCAAAGACAACAGGTGTTGACAGATGTGAAAATTACGAACTATCAGTTTAATAAGTCACGGCTGCAAAATACTAACGCGGATTCTTTACAGACGAATGGAAAAACTAGTAGAAGCCGACCTCGGGGAAGATCAGTTTGGATTCCGTAGAAATGTTGGAACATGTGAGGCAATACTGACCCTAAGACTTATCTTAGAAGCTAGATTAAGGAAAGGCAAACCTACGTTTCTAGCATTTGTAGACTTAGAGAAAGCTTTTGACAATGTTGACTGGAATACTCTCTTTTAAATTCTGAAGGTGGCAGGGGTAAAATACAGGGAGCGGAAGGCTATTTACAATTTGTACAGAAACCAGATGGCAGTTATAAGAGTCGAGGGACATGAAAGGGAAGCAGTGGTTGGGAAGGGAGTGAGACAGGGTTGTAGTCTCTCCCCGATGTTATTCAATCTGTATATTGAGCAAGCAGTGAAGGAAACAAAAGAAAAATTCAGAGTAGGTATTAAAATCCATGGAGAAGAAATAAAAACTTTGAGGTTCGCCGATGACATGGTAATTCTGTCAGAGACAGCAAAGGACTTGAAAGAGCAGTTGAACGGAATGGACAGTGTCTCAAAAGGAGGATATAAGATGAACATCAACAAAAGCAAAACGAGGATAATGGAATGTAGTCAAATTAAGTCGGGTGATGCTGAGGGAATTAGATTAGGAAATCAGACACTTAAAGTAGTAAAGGAGTTTTGCTATTTGGGGAGCAAAATAACTGATGATGGTCGAAGTAGAGAGGATATAAAACATAGACTGGGAATAGCAAGGAAAGCATTTCTGAAGAAGAGAAATTTGTTGACATCGAGTATAGATTTAAGTGTCAGGAAGTCATTTCTGAAAGTATTTGAATGGAGTGTAGCCCTGTATGGAAGTGAAACATGGACGATAAATATTTTGGACAAGAAGAGAATAGAAGCTTTTGAAATGTGGTGCTACAGAAGAATGCTGAAGATTAGATAGGTAGATCACATAACTAACGAGGAAGTATTGAATGGGATTGGGAAGAAGAGAAGTTTGTGGCACAACTTGACTAGAAGAAGGGATCGGTTGGTAGGACATGTTCTGAGGCATCAAGGGATCAGCAATTTAGTATTGGAGGGCAGCGTGGAGGGTAAAAATCGTAGAGGGAGACCAAGAGATGAATACACCAAGCAGATTCAGAAGGATGTAGGTTGCAGTAGGTACTGGGAGATGAAGAAGCTTGCACAGGATAGAGTAGCATGGAGAGCTGCATCAAACCAGTCTCAGGACTGAAGGCCACATGAATGAATGAATGCTGACTAAACCAACCCATTATTCACTGTGTATCTCTTTGAAATTTCTCTGTCTGTATCACTGCCTTATCTAACTTGATGCAGATTTGAGACTGATGAACATTATTTACGATTGGATCAGACAATGGTTTTGTATGCAGACTACTACTCTTCTCTGACACCTACTTTCTCCAGGGACTGATTTATGTGACCATTTCATTTTAAACTGCCCCAGACAGATACTTCTAGGCATATGATAGTTGTAGCTGCTTCAAGTGATGAACTGTTAATCATGCAGTCTGATGATATCTCTTCTTTTGTTCTACTGAAGTGCATTAAGGTAGATTACATTTATTTATGTTTATGATCAGCTGCAACAGTTAATCATCTACAGGTTCTTTGCATTTCATCATCATTTTTAAACAATTTCCTCTCCTGGTACACAACTGCATCACTTGCAGTGTCATAGAGCCATAGGCATTATATGCCAGGTCATAGAGATATATCGCGAACAATAACAGAGCTGTCAGACTTCCTTGAGATACACGGCATGCTACTTTCACGTCTGATAATGTCTTCTCTGTTATGAATGACAGACAGATTTTTTTTTTGAGGACATACAATCAAATTAAATGTTTCTGCATTGCGTAAATACATATTCTGTTTAACAGGAAATGGTGGGAAACTGTTTAGGAAGCCCAGGAATATGGCAACATTAATGGCTCCACTACCTACTCTTTTGCATCTACTTCACAAATAGAACAAGCTAGGTTTCACACTACCAGTGCTTTCAGTATGCATATTGCAACATAAAGATGAGCTGTTGAGTCTCCAAAAGCCTCGTTTGAAGTACAGTTTGTTCACAATGTCCTGAATGAATTCTCAGAGATGTGTGAGCAGTGCAGCTCTGCCCACTGACCCCCAGCTACTGAGGTAGGACAGGCAATGTGGAAGGGAAGTGGCCTCCAAGATTTTGTCATGCAGTGCTTGCACTATACATGAGCTTATTGATTTGGCACAGCATGATATGACACAACATGACAATCACTATAAAATGGCTATGGTACACACATTTACTGCACATTAATTTCACAAATGTTGGCAGCAGTTGGATGCAAAACACTTGTGGCCCAAAGACTACCAACTTTCACCAATCCAGAACTAGGAAGCCCACACTTAGGTTGCTGTGAAAAATTTATACAAAATTATTCCATAGTTCTGGAGCAGACAGATTGGTCTGTAATTCTGTGTGTTGGTACTGTTACTCTATTTAGAAAGATCCATACCTTTTTTCAAATGACACAAGATACTCCAATGTTTCAGTGACCTAGGACACACTTTTTGTAGCAGACTGGCTAATTCTCCTGCTATTCAGTACATAATTTAGTTGGAACCCTATCAGCTTCTGAGGGCTTATTTCTAACAACTTCAGCTGTTTTTCAATTTGCTTAATTCTATACAATAATAAGTCAAATTTGTATCCCTCCTACTATTGAAAGGAGGACCTACTTTGGTGTAACTTGTGTAGAATAATGTGGCCTCTGCACACAAACACATTCTTGTCCTAAGAGTTGGGCGATCCCATCCTTTTGTTTCGAAGGGGCAGCTGCCTCAGTTGCCTCTAACCTTCTGTCCTGTGTGCTCTGAATGTTCTCACATCTACTTCTTTACTACATGGCCTGGTAACACAGTCTTTGTGCACTGTAGGTTCAGGGAGAGGCCTTCATAATATGACATGTGTGACTATAAGCAGTCTCATTAAATCTATGTCTGAAGAGGCAGAGCATGAGTCAAGAGTCAAGTGTGCTTGAGAGGGCTGCAGGAACCACTAGCTATTCCAGTCACACAGCAAAGGTAATAAAGAACAGGGAGAAACAACTACAAATACTTCCCAAGCCTTCACTGCATCACAAAAAATGCAGAAGATGATTTTATATTTTGGTAATATTGATGAACAGGTTATCAGAGGACAGTACATAACTTCAACATGACACATGTCCTTTATTTTAAATTACTAGTGTTGTAGTAAGTGATACTGTCCACTATGCTATGTTTTTTACCCCCTTTTTGTTTTAGGAGATTTTCTTCTAATGGCAGGTGGTTGGACTTGTTTTGCTTTGGTTGATTTCTTGTTTATGTGAGGATTTCTTTTTTGGCACTCTAGTGAGAAATTATTGACTCTGAATGTTTATATTTGTCAAATTATTGGCCATACTGATATAACCTGTTAATGCAATTAGCTAGGTGTAGCTTACAACTTATGCGGAATATGCATTTGTGGTATGCTTTAGCTCTTCAACCGTACCTCCTACACCATGTGGTGGCCATTCACAAGGCCCCTTGCCCTCCCGGCACTACCGTTTCCTCCTCCCATCTGCACCAGTAAAGGCCAAGTTATTTTGTGTGCACTCTGTCACAGTTATTATCACATTTGTATGCTGAATGTGTACATGGCAATGGTCCAGCTGTGGATGTAAATGCTAATAGCAATTGTAATTATGAAAATAATTGCTTTATTGAGTATATGAAAGCCAAAATGTAGACTCGGCCAGAAACAATGCAAAGGCTTTTGTACTGTGTATGGGGAATATAGCCCTACATTATACTTTTCAGCCACAACTGTGTATCCATTCGCTGGAAAATTCAAAGTACTGTAGCATTGTTGAACTTCATGGAAGACTCACAACAGCAACAGTGGAGTGATTTCATTCCCAATGTAATGAATTTAGACTCTAAGGAAATTCCCAGCTTCACCTTGTAATGGTTCTTTATTTACGTGACCATTACAGCACTCCAACCCCAGTTCTCGATACCAGTAATATCGTACTATTTTTCTGCGAAGTAACAGACATATTTTTGTGACAATATTCACATTTGGTTTTATTAATGTTTAGGTACTCCGATGTATCGATATATACAGTGATATGGTTCTTGTGTGTATTCATTCCTGTGAGACTGTCATAATCTTTGACTTACTTGTAACCCTTTTGGCATGAATACGCACAGAGCAGTCTTTGTTTCACTTTGCAGAAGTTAAGTTGTTATTTCGCTTTGTAAAAGAACAGTCAAGTCTTGTGTTTGATTAAAGTGGAAATTAAATATATGAAGATTGATACAAAACTGTTTTCTTGATAATGTGACAATTAAGAAGAAGTTTAATAAAAATGTGGATCGTGAACACCAAGTCAAAAATTATTTCTACCGTATCATTGTTCTGATCTGGGATTGCTTGATCATTAAGAATTTCCCGAAAAACGCATTTGTTAGATCTTCAAATATTGCTAAAATACAGATCAGGACCGTCTAGCGGTCAAAGTGGAATCACCCTAGAATCAACAAGATGAGCCATAACAACTTCGACAAAATCTACGTGGGAATCCATTCAAGATAAGTGACAAAATTAATGACTTTTTTACAGTGACTTAATAATTTCCATTCTGATGATACCATCCACAGTCAATAACTATGTTGTTGCCAAATAAAGAAAACATATGCTGCGTGAGCAACATTATTAATCTGATTTCTAACCTGCTTTGCAAGTGCTGGTATTATTAGAACCTGTTACTAAAGAAAAGGCATTCTGTCACTGGCGATAAGCCAAAGAAACTGTAAGTGCAGTTACTAAGTACTGTGGCTGCATGGTAATTTCAAGACTCTGTCTTAATCCTAAGGAAACCCCATTGTTGTTTCCTAGTTACGGTTCTGAGAAAAAGCCATTTGAGAGAGATGAGTACATATTGCAGTGGTTGGTTATTTCACATTTCAGTACAAAAGTGCATATACACTCATGAGCAACCAGATTCGAGACAGATCCTGTGTTGGAGACATAGTGCACCTGGTGTTCCACTGAATTGAATAGTTTGGAATTTCAGTGGTCTGAGATGTCATCTGATCTAGAAATGGCTGCCAGTGTGACAGCAATAAACAGGATGGACAAGGCACATTATATGAGAATATTCAATCACAGGCACATTGTGGATGCTAGATGCATGGAACATGATCTCAGAGGTTGTGTCATCAGTGAGTTTTTTCACAAGCCAAAATGGCATTCACATACCATATGGAGATCGATTCAGGGACAATGGCTGTCAAGAGAGGAATTGCTGTAGATGATGACTTTTTGACTATTGCAGATTATAATTCTGATTGCAGATTGTAATTCTGCATAGAGGGACCACTGTGCATCAAAGTTCTCTCCAATCAGTGAGGAGCAATATCACCCAGAACCAGCTCCCAAGTGAGTATCTTTGCTCACCAAATTTCACATGCCACAATGTAAATGTACATTTGCACTGTGCAAACCACAGTGAAATGCATAGCAGAAGGTGCTTCAGACTGAACTGTGTATTAAAGTTTACTTTCCTTCTATTTGTGTACAGCTGCAGGCAGAATGAGTGCCTCTGTGTTCATGTTACGTAGTTTAATTTTGTCTGCACTGTCCTTATGGGAGTGGTATTTAGGAGACTGTAGTATGTTCCTAGATTGGTCATTTAATATTGGTTCTCAAAGCTTGATAATCACATTTTGGTGGTACAGTTGGCATCTGTATTCAGATGATTAATCTGGATGCAGGATCTCTGGCATTAGAGACTTGATGCACAGAAGAAAAGATAGCTTGGACTGGTGGGTCTTGGTACATGTTGGAACACACTGATAGCAGAGTAAACTACGTGACAAGATACATGCACTTGTCAGCAGGGTCGTGTTCTGGTAGATGGTTGCTGTATCTCGTGTAGCCCATATTTACCTGGAATCAAATGGATGCACAGATACGTCTACTATCAATTCTCACCGGTAAACTAAACAAGACCGTAATGTCCAATGGTGTACATTGGTCTGTTCGTCCGCAGCATCCCCTATGTAACATGTATCTTCAAGCAAGACAGTGCATCATAATGTTCACAAATTGTGTTACTGTGGTTTGAGAAACACACTACAGGCATGAGGGTCTCTCAGGTCATTTATTATTAATCATATTCTAAACATTTTCACGTAGGAAAAATATATCTAAAAACAAAGATGATGTGACTTACCAAATGAAAGTGCTGGCAGGTCGACAGACACACAAACAAACACAAACATACACACAAAATTCAAGCTTTTGCAACAAACTGTTGCCTCATCAGGAAAGAGGGAAGGAGAGGGAAAGACGAAAGGATGTGGGTTTTAAGGTAGAGGGTAAGGAGTCATTCCAATCTCGGGAGCAGAAAGACTTACCTTAGGGGGGAAAAGGTCTTTAAATACGTCTGCTTGTGTCTGTATATGTGTGGATGGATATGTGTGTATGTGCAAGTGTATACCCGTCCTTTTTTCCTTTTTTCCCCCCTAAGGTAAGTCTTTCTGCTCCCGGGATTGGAATGACTCCTTACCCTCTCCCTTAAAACCCACATCCTTTCGTCTTTCCCTCTCCTTCCCTCTTTCCTGATGAGGCAACATTTTGTTGCGAAAGCTTGAATTTTGTGTGTATGTTTGTGTTTGTTTGTGTGTCTGTCGACCTGCCAGCACTTTCATTTGGTAAGTCACATCATCTTTGTTTTAAGATATATCTAAACATTTTCAAACAGACGTGGTGTTATATTTTCAAGGACTAGCATAGGGGCCACCTATCTTTGATTTAGCAATATTATATTCCTAAGGCTGGATGACATCCCAATCACATAAGCTCTTCCAGCTATTATGAGTGGAGAAACTATGTACATCTCCTGTTTTTGAGCTGAGTAGATCATACTGTGGAGAACCTCCTACCTTTTGCCTAGGTGAGTGTAGTGAACCTTTCTTAAAAATGGCACTGAGGTTGGCTGGTGGCACAAACCTACAGTCTTCTCGTCTCTTTGATCCAGATTTAACTCACCTATTTCTGTTGAAAACTGGCGCGTTACACACTTCATTGTGCAATTACACCTGGTGTCACTTTTTTATAAGATAGTATTAGGCCTACTTGATTTTGGAGAGTGATGCCTTGTTAAAACGTATTTGGTTAGCAAGCACCACAGTCTAAAACAACAAAGGTTTATTTATTTGAAATGGCTTTTGAGCAAGGGCCCATACAACCAACCACTTTGCTTTCATAGATGAACACACAATGGGTCATTCAAAGTTAAACTTTTCCATAGACTAACAAATTATGAAAGCATCACATGAACAGTACTGGTACAAACTAAAGCACCATTTAATACACCTTCTGTAAAGTAGGCCTACTTATAAATACATTCTTTGAGAACTATACTTGTAACCTACACACAATGGTCAGTCGTAAATGTTTACGGTGCCCTGCAACGTTCTCAAAGCATGCAGATGACTTCGGGATTCATGCCATTCGAGGACTGAGGCCACAACTGCTTACAGAAAGATGTTAGTGAGGTAATATCTGCTTTGACTGGTAAAGCAATGGAAGCAGTTCCGGTAACAGGGAAATATTAGCGGTCCACTTTCACCAGGAACATGTTAGTCTGTGATGAAATACCCTGCGACTTAACAACTAGGATTAGAGTCGAGAAAATGGAGCTCAGCATTAATAATGGTATGGGTACAATACCTTAACAAAAAAAAAAAAAAAAAAAAAAAAAAAAAAAAAAAAAAAAAAAAAAAAACTATTAAATGTATTTTGCTACTGGCACAGTATGGAATCTGTATAAGGGATAAACAACAATATTTTTAACGTGTTGAAAAATATCTAGGCCTTACTTGGTGCAGAGACTTCGAAACAACAGGTGCGCCATGCGAAAGCTTTCTATTGGATTGAGCTGTGCCGATCTATCCGTTACGCCATACATCACGATGGGATATGGATGTTCGAACTAAAGTCGTAATATTTGACATAAATTACGCCGAATGTTCAGTTTTCTGCTGCAGGAGACATCGTTGTGAACAAAGAAGATACGTGCTTAAATTTTCATTGAAAACTACAACCACTCCTATTGTTAGCAACGATTGTTAGCAGTATAGTAATTGGTATGAATTCGTAGTCCGAAGCAGTAAATATCGGATAATTTCAGTGCCGATAGCGGTACTCATTTCCACAGTAGCGATGTCTAATGCAGCACGAAACGAAACTGGTAAAAAAAAAAAAAAGAAAGAAATGCTAAAGGCTGCAATATAGGCCCAAAATATATGTTTCCTAGGAATAAAACGTCGCATATGAAAGCTTTTACTGTATAACTGAACTGCTTTGAGTTACAATCGTGTAGGTGTCTTGAGCAATTTCTTACCTGCCGTCCGTGGGCGGATACGGTTGCACCAAGGGCTGCGTGTGGTCCTGTCCCGGAAGCGCCTCCTCTTCTTCTCCTGCAACAGGGAAACGCTTTTGTGCTGCTGTGCAGACTGCAGAATCAAATTAACCGAGACGGGAGGCATCTGTCTACCTCGCGCCACTCTTTCGTGCTGCGGCTGTGCCGTCCAGTACCACCAAAAAGGTAGTGGCCCACAGCGGGAATCTTGTTTAATCTTATAAAATTCTGTAACCTACCGTCAGTCCTTTCATATTTTCCGGAAAACACCTGTCCAAAATATCTGGGCCAAAATAGGCATGCTGTTTTCTGTAGATCAAAAATGTTCAAATGTGTGTGAAATCTTACGGGACTTAACTGCTAAGGTCATCAGTCCCTAAGCTTACACATTACTTAACCTAACTTAATCTAAGGACAAACACACACAACCATGCCCGAAGGAGGACTCGAACCTCCGCCGGTACCAGCCGCACAGTCTATGACTGCAGCGCTCTTTTTTTTTTCCATTTTGTTCGTTGTTGATCGCTGTGTTTGGTCGTTGCGGACGCCACATGAAGTCCGTTAAAGTTCGTTTGTTGATCTTTCCACTCAGTTTTTTTTATTACAGAGGCCAACCGGCTCTGACCGAACACGCTGAGCTACCATATCGGCAACGCCCCAGACCGCTCGGCTAATCCCGCGCGGCTGTTTTCTGTAGTCAAAACTAAAATTTGTGTAAGTCACATAAGCTATTAGCTTTTTGATTCGTAGCATTTTCGTTCGACATTATCGATACCGTAAACCACAGCAATTTTGTGGCACTTTTCATGCTTTAAAAACCATGTAAGTGCATACTGTTTTGAATATCGTTGTTCCTTTGATAATAATAATAATAATAATAATTTTATTGTCATTCGGCCGTTACAGCAATAGACAACGTCATATACATACTAAAATACAATTAATAGTTTGAAAGAAACAACAGGTTTCTTGTTAACATTATAGTATTATATTACAGTTGATAAATTCTCTTATGTCATAGAATGGGTGGAGGACTAGCCAGTCATGAATTGTTTGTTTGAATAATTGTTCAGGTAATTCTTGAACAGATTGAGGAAGTTTATTAAATAATTTGTACCCCATGATTTCGTAGCTGTTGAGTGACTTTGACAACCTGTGGTAAGGAATATAGAGGCACCTATTCCTTCTTGTATTGTGGCTGTGTACATTTTCTCTGGTTTTTGTTTCTGGTAATTTCTTCTTCGTATAAATTAGAACATAGTATATGTACAAGTTTATAACAGTCATGATTTTCTGTTCACAGAACAATGGTTTACAGTGTGCCTTATATGCAGAACCAGTAATTATCCTAATAGCTTTTTTTTGCAGTATTAATACGTCATGTACACAGCTAGAGTTCCCCCACAAAATAATTCCATATGTTATTATACTCTGAAAGAATGAAAAATAGGATGTTCTAACATATTTTTCAGGAACACAATCCATAAGTCGCCTTAACAGGTAAATAACTCTAGACAATTTACCACTAATATATTGTACATGTTGACCCCAAGATAATTTATCATCAATGTATACCCCCAAAAATTTGACATAACTTGGATTGTCTGACAGAAGCTTGTCTCTAAGACTACAGACCATCTGCTGTGTTTTGTTTTCATTCAGCAGGAATCCATTTGCCTTGAACCAATAGGATGCTTGGTCAATTGTCTTTGCTGCACAAGTTTTAAGGCTATTGAAATCCTCACTAGCATGAAGAAATGTTGTATCATCTGCATACAACACAGTGGTGGACTTGATAAATGACGGCAGATCATTTATCATTATCAGGAACAAAAAGGGGCCCAGCACAGATCCCTGCGGAACACCTACCTTGACTTGCTCTATACTCGACATTTCTCTCCCTACACAAACAACTTGCTTACGATTCTGAAGATATGATTTCATTAATTTAAGGCTGTTATGTCTAATGCCATGGAATTCCAGTTTTTCTAGGAGTGGCTTATGCTTTACACAGTCAAAAGCTTTGCTTAGATCACAAAATGTGAGTTGAGCATAGCCCTTATCCTCAAACACTTGATGTAAGTATTTGACTACAAAGTCTATAGCATCCACAGTAGACAACTTTTTCCTAAAACCATACTGAGATTCACTAATTATTCCTAATTTTTCAAAGTAGACAGATAGTTGTTGGTAAATTACACATTCCAGTATTTTAGAAAAAGCTGGGACTATGGAGATTGGTCTGTAGCTGCAAGGTGAGTCCATATCTCCCTTTTTATATATTGGAATTACCCTAGCCACTTTGAGTTCTTCAGGAAAATATCCTTCAGATATGCATTTATTTATACAGAATGTTAAGGGGTACACAATATAGTCTATTACTTTCTTTAGTAAATTACAGGATATGTCATATATATCTACACTGTCTGAAGATTTCATCCGTTTTACAATGCTTAGGTGAGACCTCGGAGAACATAAACGTACCTGTGTCTGTTGGTGTTCCGCAAACATTTTTAGAAAGTAACTCTGATGAATTGATATCAGGTTTGATTATAGTATTTCCTACATTTTCAACAGATTTAATAAAGAAATCATTGAATTTTTGGGGACTTATATTAATTTTTTTGCTTCTTACATCTTTAGCAACACCATTTATTAATTTCCATGCAGCTTTGCACTTATTTGTAGAATTATCAATGGTATTGAAATTATGTGCTTTTTTGGCTTCCACGATGGCTTTTTTATACTCATTCCTGCATTTTATATAGGCTAATCTGGCATGTTCTGTTTTCTGATTGCTACATATATTGTGCAACACCATAACTTGGTTTTTCATACTTGATAATTGTTTAGTGAACCATGAATTTTGTCTGTTTGTAGCCCTGTTTGTAAAGCCTTTGTCAGTTAATTTGCATTTCTTTATGGGGATATTGTCATTAAATTGTGTCAGAAATGTTTTAAAAAATCTCTCAAATAATAGTTTCCCTGACAAATCAGCACTAAGACTATAACTTGTGTCACCATGACATTGGTTGAACCAGTCTCTCTCAGCAAGGGACTTACAGAGCTGAACAATTTTGTCATCTGTGACAGGCCTGGTGATTATAACTTTTGGGACAGGCTTAGGAATATTACTATTATCAATACAGAACCTACTTGTATAGTTTAAAGATACAGAGTCATGATCTGAAAATGGAAACCCTGTGACAGCACATGATTCTTCTGTAGTTTTAAAGTTGACAAAAATATTGTCAAGACATGCTTTATCTCTTGTGGGCCTGTTATTGATTGAGTGCAAATTGCACTGTCTTAAAAGGTTTTTCAACTCAGTCACAGTACGTTTATGTGTTGTTATATCAAAATCTGCATTCAGATCTCCACCAATTACTGTGTCATAATGCAACCATCTGGTCCCTCTTAGTACATCTAACAGCATGTCCAATTTTTCTAGAAATACATTGATGATACCCTTAGGTGACCTGTAAAGGGATACTATTACTAACTTGTGATGTAATCATCCTTTATTTGTTAAATGCAATGTCGTTTCATCAGAATTTTTATCTGTGAGAGCCAGTATTGTACCAACTAGGTCGTAAAAAGTTGTACCTATTTGTAGTGCAGCTTTGTGACGGTTGCATCTGTACTTAACTAGCTCATGTATTTAGTGCCTGTCGAAAGTTGTAATTGTGGAGGTCTCCTTTACGAGAGATAACTGCATAAGATGTAACTTAAAACAGTTTTATGTATCTGGTGTCTGTACTTTCAAACATAAGCCAATTAGAAAATTTATGTTGGACTGGGATCCGAACCCAGGTCTCCTGCTTACGAAGGCAGATACGTCGACTACTACGCCTTCCGGACAAGTGGTCACCGCAACTGCGAGGACTACCCTAGCACGCCTCTCGTCAGACCCAGTTTCTCAACTTATGCTACACACTTCTGATGTAGTGCCCTTCCTTATTAGCCTCATTACTCGCGCCATCTCGCAGATTCCCGTAAGAGTTTGAACTTGGTGTGCATCTGCACTGAAGGGGTCACTGGCTGTTATCACCTTAATTATGTATACGGGATGGGACGGTTAAAACTGTTTTGGGAAATACATCGGGTTACAAAAGGGTTGCAATAGCACAGTCAAAATTTTTAGGTGTATGGATTGATGAGGGGTTGAACTGGAAAAAACACACTGAAGATCTGCTGAAACGTTTGAGTTCAGCTACTTATGCTATTAGAGTCATTGCAAATTTAGGCGATATACATCTCAGTAAATTAGCTTACCACAGCTATTTTCATTCTCTGCTTTCGTATGGCATCGTATTCTGGGGTAACTCATAACTGAGTAAAAGAGTGTTCACTGCACAAAAGCGTGTAATCAGAATAATTGCTGGAGCTCATCCAAGATCATCCTGCAGACACTTATTTAAAGAGCTAGAGATCTTCACTGTAGCCTCACAATGTATATTTCACTTATGAAATTTGTTGTTAACAATCCGAACTAATTCTAAAGTACTTTAAACATAGCTGCGCTACAGCAATGGTTCCACGTAAATCAGACTAAGAACAGCCGACCAGTTGCAAAGGATAAAGTAATCTTTACCTAGGTTTCAATAGATATAAATCTATCTTCTTCAGAAGACGGCAGTATTATAACAACATGAAGTGATATGTCCTTATCGTTTAGGCAAACATCTGCATAGTTACATTAATCATATAAAATATAGCCCTGACAACAGGGTTTGTCAAACAAATAAAATAGGTACATGTACCTACCTTATCGTTTAGGCAAACATCTGCATAGTTACATTAATCATATAGGTACCTATTTTATTTGTTTGACAAACCCTGTTGTCAGGGCTATATTTTATATGATTAATGTAACTATGCAGATGTTTGCCTAAACGATAAGGACATATCACTTCATGTTGTTATAATACTGCCGTCTTCTGAAGAAGATAGATTTATATCTATTGAAACCTAGGTAAAGATTACTTTATCCTTTGCAACTGGTCGGCTGTTCTTAGTCTGATTTAATTCTAAAGTAATAGCAGTGTACACGGCGACAGCACTAGGAGAAAGGATGATCTTCACTACTCAAGGTTAAATCTAACTCTGGCTCAGAAGGGGGTAAATTATGCTGCCACAAAAGTCTTTGGTCACTTACCGAATAGCATCAAAAATCTGACAGATATCCATATAGCATTTAAAAGGAAATTAAAAGAATTTCTTAATAGGAGCTCCTTCTACTCATTAGATGAATTTTCGGATATAGTAAGTGGGTAATACCCCCCTCCCCCCCCCCCAAAAAAATTATTAAGTCTCATGTAATGTAATTACTTGTATGGACACCACTTATTAACCTGACTCGTTCCACATCATTACGAAGTGTCTTATTCATGATCTATGGAACAAGTACTAATCTAATCTAATCTCTCTAATCTTTCTCCATTTGCAGCGGTCGTTAGAACTAGTCGGTCTGTTATTCGTAATCAAGTGTTTTGAATGCTAGTGGCTTTACTTTACTGCTCGAGTATCTTTTATTTACATAATCGTCTCGTTTAACACTACCCGACAGAAATGTAACGGATTCAGAAGGGGACGAGGAAACGAAATGAAATTTTATGCCCTGAGGGGGCTTGTGATGTTATTTCAGTGATTATCAAAATGAGTCAGATTTGCAAAGAATGGCAGCATAAGCCTGCTTGTCAGTATGACGTCGTGCTCCTCAGACTTTGACGTACGCATTGATTCGGCTGGGACTGAAGTCGTAAAGTCGTTGTATCCTCTGCTGAAGCAAACTGGTCCCCAGCCTTTAGTAACTGGTCCTTGATATTCTGGATAATGGCACCGGGATAGATGTGGGGATCTCGCCGGCCATCCGGGTGCCTTGACATCACACATATAGTTTGTAGAGACACGTGCCACTTGTAGACGAGCGTTGCTCTGTTGAAAATGGCACCACGATACTGTCACATAGGTAATACATGAGGACGCAGGATGTCCGTCAGAGTTCCCTCAGCCGCTACCAACTGTGAACTGCCGATAGCTGACCGCACCATAATGCCCAGAGTAACACTTCTGTCTTTAATTGAAAGAATGGGCAGGTTAGCTCCACACTTGCCAACTACAGTCGCCCGGGGCAGTGTAGAAACCGCGATTCATCGCTCCACACAATGCGACGCCATTCATCAGTAGTCGATGCTTCCCAGTCGCGTCACGACTCCACGCGCCGCCGTTTGTGTTGTGTTGATACGGCAGTCTGTGCATGGGACAGTATGTCTCTAGTCCTGCTTCTGCTATTCTCTATCAACGGTGCAGGAAGACACAGAATGTTGCAGTGAGTCTATTATCTGTTCTCGAATGGCAGGAGCAGATGTAAAGGCGTCACGATGTGCGTAGTGCACAGTATGACGATCCTCGCTTGTAGTGGCCACAAGTGGTCGACCAGAACCCTAACGACGAGTCTGCCTGTCGTCACGTTCACACAGAGTTCAAGATCGAGCCCCTGTAACACCCAAACGCGCCACAGATTTGCACGATTCTACCAGCTGCCCAAATGGAGACCCGCAATGAATCCCCTGTCAAACTGTGCTCGGTGCCGATAACGCTGTCTCACCGAAGTTCGCAACATCTCCGTGTCCTTAACAGTGATCCGTCAACATCTGATGCCGTGCACACCGCTTTTATACCCTACAACGCCTTGTAATACAGTACTGGCCACTAAAATTTCTACACCAGGAAGAAATGCAGATGATCAACGGGTATTCATTGGACGAAATATTATACTAGAACTGACATGTGATTACATTTTCACGCAATTTGGTGCATAGATCCTGAGAAAACAGTACCCAGAACAACCACCTCTGGCCGTAATAGCGGCTTTTATACGCCTGGGCAAACAGAGCTTGGATGTATGCACATGCAGCATCAACATGATACCACAGTTCATCAAGAGAAGTGACTGGCGTACTGTGACGAGCTAGTTGCTCGGCCACTATTGACCAGACGTTTTCAACTGGTGAGAGATCTGGAGAATGTGCTGGCCATGGCAACAGTCGAACATTTTCTGTATCCATAAATGCCCGTACAGGACCTGCAGCATGCGGTCGTGCATTATCCTGCTGAAATGTAGGGTTTCGCAAGGATCGAATGAACGGTAGAGCCACGAGTCGTAACACACCTGAAATGTAACGTCCACTGTTCAAGTGCCGTCAATGCGAACAAGAGGTAACCGAGGCGTGTAACCAATGGCACCCCATACCATCACGCGGGGTAATACGCCAGTATGGCGATGACGAATACACGCTTCCAATGTGCGTTCACCGCGATGTCGCCAAACACGGATGCGACCATCATGATGCTGTAAACAGATCTTGGATTCATCCGAAAAAATGACGTTTTGCCATTCGTGCACCCAGGTTCGTCGTTGAGTACACCATCGCAGGCGCTCCTGTCTGTGATGCAGCGTCAAGGGTAACCGCAGACATGGTCTCCGAGCTGATAGTCCATGCTGCTGCAAACGTCGTCGAACAGTTCGTGCAGATGGTTGTTGTCTTGCAATCGTCCCCATCTGTTAACTCAGGGATCGAGACGTGGCTGCACTATCCGTTACAGCTATGCGGATAAGATGCCTGTCATCTCGACTGCTAGTGATACGAGGCCGTTGGGATCCAGCACGGCGTTCCGTATTACCCTCCTGGACCCACCGATTCCATATGCTGCTAACAGTCATTGGATCTCGACCAACGAGAGCAGCAATATCGCGATACGATAAACCGCAATCGCGGTAGGCTACAATCCGACCTTCATCAAAGTCGGAAGCGTGATGGTACGCATTTCTCCTCCTTACACGAGGCTCACAACAACGTTTCACCAGGCAACGCCGGTCAACTGGTGTTTGTGTATGAGAAATTGGTTGGAAACTTTCCTCATGTCAGCACGTTGTAGGTGTCGCCACCGACGCCAACCTTATGTGAATGCTCCGGAAAGCTAATCATTTCCATATCACATCATCTTCTTCCTGTCGGTTAAATTTCGCGTCTGTAGCACGTCATCTTCGTGGTGTAGCAATTTCAATGGCCAGTAGTGTAACACAAAACACTAACGCGCTCTGGTAGCCGTCCTACCTATCACAGAGAACTAACTCTATGGTCAGATTAAAATTACGTATTGGTAGACACTTCGCGGACTGTAGCTGTCTTCCTCCAACAGGAGCGCTCGACGTCGCACTCAAACTGTTCGCCGTTGGCAAACTGCCACAACAAATGCTCAGTACATTTCCAATTCCTTGTCCAGCTTTCTTTCTTGATGTGTTTGGTTCCTGAATCCTGAGTCTACCCCTTTTATTTCGCGTTTAATCAGACATGATAACCACACACACAAAAATACACACACAGTAGTGGTTACAGAATACGCACACTAAATACACAGCACTAGCAAAACAGTAATGGATCCTCCCGCTCAAGACACGATTTAGCGTGACATATTCAGTTACCGTCATCGGAGAGATCGGCCTACAGTAGGTAAGCTTCATAAGACATTGCATAAGAACGAACTTTTTGAAGGCAGCAGATCGTCATTGTGACTGGGTCTGCAGAGTAATAAATACAGGGTGATTCAAAAAGAATGCCACAACTTTAGGAATTTAAAACTCTGCAAAGACAAAAGGCAGAGCTAAGCACTATCTGTCGGCGAATTAAGGGAGCTATAAAGTTTCATTTAGTTGTACATTTGTTCGCTTGAGGCGCTGTTGACTAGGCGTCAGCGTCAGTTGATGCTAAGATGGCGACCGCTCAACAGAAAACTTTTTGTGTTATTGAGTACGGCAGAAGTGAATCGACGACAGTTGTTCAGCGTGCATTTCGAACGAAGTATGGTGTTAAACCTCCTGATAGGTGGTGTATTAAACGTTGGTATAAACAGTTTACAGAGAATGGGTGTTTGTGCAAAGGGAAAAGTTCTGGACGGCCGAGAACGAGTGATGAAAATGTAGCACGCATCCAGCAAGCATTTGTTCGCAGCCCAGGAAAATCGACTCGCAGAGCTAGCAGAGAGCTGCAAATTCCACAATCAACTGTATGGAGAGTCCTACGAAAAAGGTTAGTTATGAAACCTGAACGTCAACTACCCGAGGCGATGGATCGGCCGCCAGGCAGCCCGTGACAGAGCACTTCATCACTGGCCTCCAAGAAGCCCTGATCTTACCCCCTGCGATTTTTTCTTATGGGGGTATGTTAAGGATATGGTGTTTTGGCCACCTCTCCCAGCCACCATTGATGATTTGAAACGAGAAATAACAGCAGCTATCCAAACTGTTACGCCTGATATGCTACAGAGAGTGTGGAACGAGTTGGAGTATCGGGTTGATATTGCTCGTGTGTCTGGAGGGGGCCATATTGAACATCTCTGAACTTGTTTTTGAGTGAAAAAAAACCTTTTTAAATACTCTTTGTAATGATGTATAACAGAAGGTTATATTATGTTTCTTTCATTAAATACACATTTTTAAAGTTGTGGTATTCTTTTTGAATCACCCTGTATAATGCAGTAATATGAGGTGGTGGCGTAGCGTAGTGGTTAAGAAACCGTCCTCACCAGCTGAAGGTTGTCTGTTTGAGTCTCGTGAGGTCATAAACAAATAATTTTTTATTTAAATATTTATCAAAATGACTATTATTTTTATACGATTAATTGGATTAAATTTATTTATTTTTATTTTTAATCCTTTGTTGAGTAATTTTCATCAACGTATTGACATTTTTATTTGCTGTTATTTGTTCTTCCTATCACTCTTTTTCCGTTTGGAATCTGCCTGTATCGCCTATAGCCTGTAAGCGAGCGCCAAACAGGAATAGGCGCCGGTTCGTCTTGAGTCAGCTTACGTAACTGCTGTGAGACAGTTTCAGGTAAAGTATAAAATGCATAACCCCTTAGATCATCATATATGGTCGGTTTTTGATCACTTTTTTGGTGTGTGGGGACAGGTTAGCTCACCAGATACTGTTACTCAAAGTGAGTGGAATCTAGAATGAGCTTTTCACTCTGCAGCGGAGTGTGTGCTGATGTGAAACTTCCTGGCAGATTAAAACTGTGTGCTGGACCGAGACACGAACTCGGGACCTTTGCCTTTCGCGGGCAAGTGCTCTACCAACTGAGCTACCCAAGCACGATTCACGCCCCGTCCTCACAGCTTTACTTCCGCCAGTACCTCGTCTCCTACCTTCCAAACTTTACAGAAGCTCTCCCGCGAACCTTGCAAGACTAACACTCCTGAAAGAAAGGATATTGCGGAGACATGGCTTAGCCACAGCCTGGTTGATGTTTCCAGAATGAGATTTTCACTTTGCAGCGGAGTGTGCGCTGATACGAAACTTCCTGGCAGATTAAAACTGGAAGGTAGGAGACGAGGTACTGGTGGAAGTAAACCTGTGAGGACGGGACGTGAGTCGTGCTTGGGTAGCTCAGTTGGTAGAGCACTTTCCCGCAAAAGGCAAAGGTCCCGAGTTCGAATCTCAGTCTGGCACACAGTTTTAATCTGAGTAGAATCTGTTAGTATTTTACCTTCCTAATTAGGAATTTCTTCTTTTTGTCTTTCAACCTTTCTAGGTACCATGGCAGCGTTCTGTGTTATTTTATGCTATTTTATGCTTGACGTCCACTACTTAGCGAAATATTTCTGTGAACGCTGAGTCATCCCATTTTCTTTTCTTGACTGGAACATGACTCGATTTGGTATGTTCGCCCGTGTATCCTTTCATTTTAGCTGCGTCTTCTTGCCTTGCATGAGTTTTTGTCCATTTTAAAAAGAAATGACGTGTTTTAATGATTTATCCAATTATCCGGATATTTGATCTGAAGTTTCCCGGCCGCGCGGGATTAGCCGAGCGGTCTGAGGCGCTGCAGTTATAGACTGTGCGGCTGGTCCCGGCGGAGGTTCGATTCCTCCCTCGGGTATGGGTGTGTGTGTTTGTCCTTAGGGTAGTTTAGGTTAAGTAGTGTGTAAGCTTAGGGACTGATGACCTTAGCAGTTAAGTCTCACAAGATTTCACACACATTAAAGTTTCCCGGCGTATTTCCAATTTGAACAATTCGAGGAGAAGGCAGTAGAACAAGCCAAACAAAAACCAACTTGCTTCTTCCGCTACGTGGATGACACGTCCCTTGTTTGGCCACATGGACGGGACAGCTTAAATGAATTTCTCGAACACCTCAACTCGCTGCACCCCAACGTACAGTTCACGATGGAGGTGGAGCAGGATGGTGCCCTACAGTGAAGCGGTAACCTGACGGCAAGCTGGAACACAGTATATACAGAAACCCTACACACACAGATCTGTACCTAAATGCCTTCAGTTGCCACCACAACTCCCAGCGTGGAGGCGTTTTGCGCACACTTGATCACAGGGCACGATCGATCTGCGATCAGGAGAGCCTTCCAGCAGAACTACAGCACCTCGAGACAAGATTTCGGAAAAATGGGTACAACCAGAAGCAAATAAGACACGCACTCAGACAGACTGCGCCAAGAGAACAAGAAGAAGAAACAGAAGAACACAAGTCGTTGGCGTGCATTCCGTTTGTCGGAAACACCTCAAGAAAAATCGGTAGAATCCTGGGGAAACACAATTTGAAATGTGTATTCCGACCCCATGCAAAAACCTTGACTCTACTGGGTTAAGTGAAAGATGACCTAGGCCTTCGAAAACCAGGCGTTTATCAAATTCCCTGTCAGTGCGGAAAATCATACATTGGGGAGACAGTACGCACTGTGGAAGAGAGGTGCCGCGAACACAAGCGCCATACCGGATTACGCCAGGTCACTAAATCAGCCGTCCGCAGCTCGTGGTCGTGCGGTAGCGTTCTTGCTTCCCACGCCCGGGTTCCCGGATTCGATTCCCGGCGGGGTCAGGGATTTTCTCTGCCTCGTGATGACTGGGTGTTGTGTGATGTCCTTAGGTTAGTTAGGTTTAAGTAGTTCTAAGTTCTAGGGGACTGATTACCAGAGATGTTAAGTCCCATAGTGCTCAGAGCCATTTGAACCACTAAATCAGCCGTGGCTGACCATTGTATAAAGACTGGTCATACTATGGACTATGAAAAAACAAAAATACTCTGTCAATCCTCCTACTTCTGGGACTGCGTTACTAAAGAGGCCATCGAAATCCGACTTCAGGACGATCTAATTAATAAAGACAGCGGCCTTCAGCGTAGTCAGGCTTGGAACCCTGCACTCAGCCTGGAGAGAAAGATGCGGTCCCAGAGATCGAGGACCGATCCAGACGGTGGCAACAGGGAGACTGCAGACCCCAGTTCAGACCCAGGCGCCGCTTCCTCCACCACCTCCAGTAGCCGCCGCGCCGGCCGCACCGAAGCAACACCGACTCAAAGGAAGGCAACGGCGCTTGTTGGTGACGTCACGTCAGCTAGGCACGGCGAAAGCCAGGTCTGTTGCAGGCAGAAACGCCTGGGCGTGCTTATCACTATAAATTTCTTATTTTTGGACAAAATGTTTGGTATTGTTTTGTATTGTGCAGTTTTATTTAGATGAAAGATTTTCTTACTATCGTACAGCTACAAATGAAGATCATAGTTCTGTATTACTGAATCCTGTCGTAACAAACGTAGATCAATATGAGAAGATGCTTTGCCCCATTGCAAGCTTCGGAAATCTTACATTCAAGTAACTATATTTACTTGATACGTGTTGTTATCTAAACTTACCCCAACCCCCTTAGAATTAACTCGTTTCTTTTATTTATTTATTTATTTTCGTTTGACATCGTCACTGGAAATGTGAACTAATTTACATGTGTAAACGTCCAACTGTTGCCAGTCATTAGATTACAGTCATTTTCAACGAAAGGAATTCTAAACGGGAAACAAAATAGCTTCATACATCGAAAGTACTGCTGAGCTTAAACTTTTTTAAACATGCAGATTAGAAAAGATAAATATTCCTCTCTTGAAACTGAAAGGAGAAACTCAATAAGACAAAAAAATTTTATTTGATAAAACAAGTATCTCTCTTTTGCCTCTTCTTCTGTCCGCCACCCCCTCCCCCAACGTGTACAATCGCAAGATATTTCATTAACATTCAGTGCTCCTCACCCCAAAGTCAACCAAGATACCTAAAGAAGAGCACCAATATGTTCATAATTTCTTGTAAAAGCAACTCAGTAGAAACGTAACTTCCTCAGATTTACAAATAAGATAAAGAAGCACGAATTCTTTTGCTGCTGGACCATGAAGTTGTTTTTGTATGTCAATCCTTAAAACTGGTGGAAATTTAAGTTCAGGAGTTCACTGTTTGTTGAGAAGTGTAATGAATTGCACAATTAACTGATGACAGAAATCTCTAAGAACAATTTGTATTGGTCAACTACCGCCAATAGTTTCACATTTTCCTGTGTCAGAGAGGGAGACACCACCATTATGAAATGGTTGAAATGGCTCTGAGCACTATGGGACTTAACTTCTGAGGTCATCAGTCCCCTAGAACTTAGAACTACTTAAACCTAACTAACCTAAGGAGTCACACACATCCATGCCCGAGGCAGGATTCGAACCTACGACCGTAACGGTCGCGCGGTTCCAGACTGAAGCGCCTAGAACCGCTCGGCCACACCGGCCGGCACCATTATGAGTATGCCTGCAACAGACCTGGCGTTCGCCTTGCCTAGCTGACGTGGCGTCACGAACAAGCGCCGAGGCCTTGCTTTGAGTCGGTGTTGACCGAAGACACCAGGAGAGGAACGGTGGAGGGAGAAACGGCTAGTATACAGGGTGTCCCAGCTATCTTGTCCACCCAAAATATCTCTGGAACAATAACAGCTATTGGAAAACGACTTTCACCGGTATCAATGTAGGGCTGGGGCCCATGAATGTACATATTTGGAAACATTCTAAAACGAAAGCATATGTGTTTTTTAACACAAACTTATGTTTTTTTAAATGGACCTCCTATATTTTTTCTTCAGCAATCCATAGCATGACAAAGCACATACACAATAGCGTAGATTGCATCGCAATATTGCCATTACATCCCGAGATATTGAGACGCGAAGTTGACGCTTGAAACACCCGACATGCGCTGCTAGCGCACGTCCTGAGGCTCAGGCGTGAACCCCATGCTGCCCGTAATCGCGATGGTCCGAAACGAATAATACGGTCTGCTGCCATCCTCTTGATAAGTATGGAGGTGTGATTACACATGTCAATCACATCGCGATGACGGGCAGCACGGGGTACACGCCTGAGCCTCAGGACGTGCGCTAGCAGCGCATGTCGGGTGTTTCAAGCGTCAACTTCGCGTCTCAATATCTCGGGATGTAATGGGAATATTGCGATGCGATCTACGCCATTGTGTATGTGCTTTGTCATGCTATGGATTGCTGAAGAAAAATATAGGAGGTCCATTTAAAAAAACATAGGTTTGTGTTAAAAAACACATATGCTTTCGTTTTAGAATGTTTCCAAATATGTACATTCATGGGCCCCAGCCCTACATTGATACCGGTGAAAGTCGTTTTCCAATAGCTGTTATTGTTCCAGAGACATTTTGGGTGGACAAGATAGCTGGGACACCCTGTATATAGGGCGCCGTGAGAAACAGCACAGCATTCGTCAGGAACCACCTGAAGATGGCAGCGTGTACGTCTGCCGAAATATTGTGGAGAAATTACGAGCGGAGAACTGTTCAAATCCGGATATTCGATTATCCGAATCGGGTCCAGTCACTCCGGACGATTAGAGTTCCACTGTGTCTTCAGTTGTGCCAACCAATTCACAGCTGGACATCTGTGCCCTAGTCTTGTACATTCTACACAAATACGCAGGATATGCACCGTGCCCTGTCAAAAATACACTCCTGGAAATTGAAATAAGAACACCGTGAATTCATTGTCCCAGGAAGGGGAAACTTTATTGACACATTCCTGGGGTCAGATACATCACATGATCACACTGACAGAACCACAGGCACATAGACAGAGGCAACAGAGCATGCACAATGTCGGCACTAGTACAGTGTATATCCACCTTTCGCAGCAATGCAGGCTGCTATTCTCCCATGGAGACGATCGTAGAGATGCTGGATGTAGTCCTGTGGAACGGCTTGCCATGCCATTTCCACCTGGCGCCTCAGTTGGACCAGCGTTCGTGCTGGACGTGCAGACCGCGTGAGACGACGCTTCATCCAGTCCCAAACATGCTCAATGGGGGACAGATCCGGAGATCTTGCTGGCCAGGGTAGTTGACTTACACCTTCTAGAGCACGTTGGGTGGCACGGGATACATGCGGACGTGCATTGTCCTGTTGGAACAGCAAGTTCCCTTGCCGGTCTAGGAATGGTAGAACGATGGGTTCGATGCCGGTTTGGATGTACCGTGCACTATTCAGTGTCCCCTCGACGATCACCAGTGGTGTACGGCCAGTGTAGGAGATCGCTCCCCACACCATGATGCCGGGTGTTGGCCCTGTGTGCCTCGGTCGTATGTAGTCCTGATTGTGGCGCTCATCTGCACGGCGCCAAACACGCATACGACCATCATTGGCACCAAGGCAGAAGCGACTCTCATCGCTGAAGACGACACGTCTCTATTCGTCCCTCCATTCACGCCTGTCGCGACACCAATGGAGGCGGGCTGCACGATGTTGGGGCGTGAGCGGAAGGCGGCCTAACGGTGTGCGGGCCCGTAGCCCAGCTTCATGGAGACGGTTGGTGAATGGTCCTCGCCGATACCCCAGGAGCAACAGTGTCCCTAATTTGGTGGGAAGTGGCGGTGCGGTCCCCTACGGCACTGCGTAGGATCCTGCGGTCTTGGCGTGCATCCGTGCGTCGCTGCGGTCCGGTCCCAGGTCGACGGGCACGTGCACCTTCCGCCGACCACTGGCGACAACATCGATGTACTGTGGAGACCTCACGCCCCACGTGTTGAGCAATTCGGCGGTACGTCCACCCGGCCTCCCGCATGCCCACTATACGCCCTCGCTCAAAGTCCGTCAACTGCACATACGGTTCACGTCCACGCTGTCGCGGCATGCTACCAGTGTTAAAGACTGCGATGGAGCTCCGTATGCCACGGCAAACTGGCTGACACTGACGGCGGCGGTGCACAAATGCTGCGCAGCTAGCGCCATTCGACGGCCAACACCGCGGTTCCTGGTGTGTCCGCTGTGCCGTGCGTGTGATCATTGCTTGTACAGCCCTCTCGCAGTGTCCGGAGCAAGTATGGTGGGTCTGACACACCGGTGTCAATGTGTTCTTTTTTCCATTTCCAGGAGTGTATATTATTCTTCTGGGGAGTTTTAGAAAGAGAGAGACAGAGGGACAGGGAGCGAGAGAGACAGAGGGAGAGACTCACCTGTGCGGTAGACGGGCCCGGGGCAGACGACGCCGGAGTGGCAGGCCTGCTTCTGGACGGGGCGCGTCGCCGTGTCGCAGAGCGCCGGGGGCGCCGGCGACGCCGCGTCGCCGCACGTTATGGCGCGCGTCTGCACGCCCGCACCGCACGTCGCCGAACACTGCAACAGCCGCGGCGCGCGTCTCTGCCTCACTGCTCTGCACTCAACACACGCACACACACACACACATCATTGGCCATATGCCAAATAGACGGGCAGGACCGATCTGGCTGCAACTCGATGGAGCTACAGCACCCACTGATGTCTATGAGCGGAATTACCTCAGCTTGGTGGATTAGTAGACGTGCACCAGTTCCATGGCCAGCACGATCGCCAGATCTCACACCTCTCGAATGTTTTCTGTGGTCTAGTATGAAGGATAAGGTGTATGGCACATCTGTAACGTCAGCGGAGGACCTCATAGCTAGAGTCCACAGCGCGACTGAAATACTTGTAAGGTGGCAACGGCCTTGCACCTTACATAGTCCATTTAAAGTGACACTTTAGGTTTTGTTGGAGTAATACTCTAAATTACGATGTAGGAAATCTATGTGGAAAAGCATCGGCACGCGAGAATTCCGCGATTTTGTGATTATAAGATTTTGCGGAGAGGCAGTACGCGAGACAGAGCTCGGCTACTTCCCCGCCTAGCCGCCGAAGGCCACAGCCTGACGGTATGAATGGTGAACTGGGGGATTTCTGTAATCCGTTTAGAGCGGTCACAGCGGTCGCCAATCTCTGAAGGACGTGCGGCTGCAGGTGTTCAAGTGTTTACCAAACCAGAGCAGTGGATAGCTGGACGGGCTTTCCTGTGCGTGCTCTCGCCTATGTCCCACTAATTTTACGCCTTCGAGTAACTCAAGTGGGGCAGCCCAGGAGTTCCGAATAACAAAACTTTCAACGCAAGAATCTGTGTTCACTACGACGGGGAATCTTGCCAGGAAAATCTCGAGTGGTCTCTTGGGAGGAAACTTCCAGTAAACGTGTTATTGCCCACAGCTGTCGTTCTTCCTAGCCGGCGAGGGCGGAGTTTACTTGTGAAATTTTGTAGAAATATAAAGAATGGTGGAAAAGAGTTCTATTCCCAGGCCATACATTGGTCGGCGCTGGCAAACTGGGTATTTTGAGAGCTTCTACTGATGTGATTCGCTCGGTAAAAGTTGAGGTGAGAAAACAAAGGTGAAGAGCGATCTCGCTGGACTCTCGGTTAAGGGTCTTCCGTTCTGGGCTCTCGTACTGAGAGGACGTTAGCCAAGTCGTCTCCCCTCTTGGTCTTCCGTTCTGAGTGGACGTTAGCCGCGCCAAGTCTTTGCTGCCGGAAGATCGTTGCAAATAGAGAAGTTTATGGACAGCGGTCTGTTGTCCGAGTAGTGTGGGAGTGTACTTTCCGAGACGCCACACGCCAACCGCACAGCCGCGCCGTCGCCGTCGCAGACAGCCGCTGCAACAGGAACATTACAGTGAGATGGCTCCCGCATCGGCCTGTGTTAGGAGTAACGCTAAATAGTTGGATCACGTGCAATTGCTATTTCCACAGAGGTTTCACGGTGCTTTGGGGTGTAGTGGTTCTTCGTATTTTACGTTTTGTGTCGATGTCAGTCGGTCAGCCAAGTTATAAGAGATCGCGTTTTGGACCAATTTTAACACAGTTCACTGCCAATGCCAGTCAGGAGGATAATTCGTAAATTGTTCATTATATTTTACTCACAAGGGAACCTCCCCATCACACCCCCCTCAGATTTAGTTATAAGTTGGCACAGTGGATAGGCCTTGAAAAACTGAACACAGATCAATCGAGAAAACAGGAAGAAGTTATGTGGAACTATGAAAAAAAATAAGCATTGATCTGAAGGTTATAATAAAATTATTGTGATTCAATAGAGCCTTTACTTTCAGTAGTTGATCCTGAATTCACCCTTTTGCGTTATTTTATTTTTGTGTATGTGTTTGATATCATTGAACACTAAGTGTTCATGATCATTCATGTTTGGAATTAAAAAAAGGTGTGATTAATCGTCATCGCTACCACCGCCACATTTAAATGTAGCGTTATCCATTTTTGCGTACAGTTCCACTCCCAATTTCTCTTTAAGTAGTTTGTCAGTGGCGAACAAACGCAAAAATCGGACAAGCAACGGGTGGGGTGTTACATACTTCGAAGACGACCGAGCGTATTGGCTAGAGTGCGCGAGGCTCAGCGCCGCCGCTGTAGGCTCTGCATTGGCGTAGGAGGTACGCAGTTCGAAGTCCGTCTGTTATGTAGACTGCGTGATGTGGTACTCACGTTGGGTTTGTTGACGCCATGTGGAACATACACCTGTCTGGGACTTGGACGACCACCAACGCCCATGCGTTTACGGATATGGGTTCCTTCTTGAAAGCTGATCAGTGTGCCATCCCGCACAACATACTAAGCATTGCCGGTGTTTCTTTGGGACTCCCTGTATTTCGTCTTTCACCTCTGAAAATGACATGTTAATGCGAAAAATGTCAGGACGAGCTTGGTTCGGATTCCACGTTCAGCTGTACATCTACACAAATTTATGTGTAAATCAGTATGGAGGAAGGAAAGGGCGTAGGAAATCCTGTAGCATTGTGCCTACAAACTACACTACTGGCCATTAAAATTGCTACACCACGACGATGACGTGCTACAAACGCGAAATTTAACCGACAGGAAGAAGATGCTCTGATACGCAAATGATTAGCTTCTCAGAGCATTCACACAAGGTTGGCGCCGGTGGCGACACCCACAATGGGCTGACATGAGGAAAGTTTCCAACCGATTTCTCATACACAAATGCTGTTGTGATGCCTCGTGTAAAGAGGAGGAATGTGTACCATCACGTTTCCGACTTTGATAAAGGTCGGATTGTAGCCTATCGCGATTGCGGTTTATCGTATCGCGACATTGCTGCTCGCATTGGTCAGATCCAATGACTGTTAGCAGAATATGGAATCGGTGGGTTCAGGAGGGTAATACGGAACGCCGTGCTGGATCCCAACGGCCTCGTATCACTAGCAGTCGAGATGACAGGCATCTTATCCGCATAGCTGTAACAGATCGTGCAGCCACGTTTCGATCCCAGAGTCAACAGATGGGGACGTTTGCAAGACAACAACCATCTGCACGAACAGTTCGACGAAGTTTGCAGCAGCATGGACTATCAGCTCGGAGACCACGGCTGCGGTTACCCTTGACGCTGCATCACAGACAGGAGCGCCTGCGATGGTGTACCTAACGACGAATCTGGGTGCACGAATGGCACAACGTCATTGTTTCGAATGAATCCAGGTTCTGTTTACAGCATCAGGATGGTCGCATCCGTGTTTGGCGCCATCGCGGTGAACGCACATTGGAAGCGTGTATTCGTCATCGCCGTACTGGCGTATCACCCGGCGTGATGGTATAGGGTGCCATTGGTTACACGTCTCGGTCGCCTCTTGTTCGCACTGACGGCACTTTGAACAGTAGACGTTACGTTTCAAATGTGTTACGAGCCGTGCCTCTACCCTTCATTCGATCCCTGCGAAACCCTACATTTCAGCAGGATAATGCACGACCGCATGCTGCAGGTCCTGTACGGGCATTTATGGATACAGAAAATGTTCGACTGCTGACCTGGCCAGCACATTCTGCAGATCTCCACCCAATGAAAACGACTGGTCAATGATGGCTAAGCAACTAGCTCGTCACAATACGCCAATCACTACTCTTGGTGAACTGTGGTATCGTGTTGAAGCTATATGGGCAGCTGTACCTGTACACGCTACCCAAGCTCTGTTTGGCTCAATGCCCAGGCGTATGAAGGCCGTTATTACGGCCAGAGGTGGTTGTTCTGGATACTGAATTTTCAGGATCTATGCACCCAAATTGCGTGAAAATGTAATAACATGTTAGTTCTAGTATAATATGTTTGTCCAATGAATACCCGTTTATTATCTGCATTTCTTCTTGGTGTAGCAATTTCAATGGCCAGTGGTGTACTATGCTTTAGGAACCAATATTCGGATTTGGAAGTGATTTACCATTAAACAGTCACTGCGGAAATGATTTCCATCGAATAAAGCACTTTGCTTTTCCTTTTATTTTGCAGTAAAATTCAAATCAATAGCAGTATATTAACAAACTCATTACTCACGATATTTCAGTAGCAAACGGATATTGGTGTGGTGTAAGAACCAGTCAGGGAAAGAAATGAGTGTTGTAAGGATTTGGATAGAAGAGGTGTAGTGTGAGCTGTGGTAGTTCTCGTGAATGGCAAACTCGTGTTTGAGGCGACATGTAGTGGCAAAAAGCTGTATGAGCGGCCTTTATAGGTTTGAGGAAGGTCAGGGAGAAATCTTGTCAGTTTAGCCTGCGTGCCTCATGAAACAGTGCACAGGTTTAGGTATCTGCCTTTCGCTATGAGCTGTACAATGGCTTGCGGAGTATATATGTCCGTGGAGTATTCATAAAGTTTTAATCATCCCATAGAAAAAGTAACGTTGGGTTTGCCAAAACATTTATGGCAATGTTTCTCGATTTTATGAATAGGGTTCAATATTTTGCTTTGCTTCGTCTTCTGTTGTGCTCAGGCACTTTGGTGCTGGGATTAGCTAGTGTGAGAGGACTTCAGACATGAATCTGCAAACAAACAAAAAATTAGTTACGCTACTTTATTTTTCAGAGATGATAACTAAACATTTGCGACTACGCGTCGTAGATGAAAACCTACACGAGTCAGAAGCCCCGTGTGGCTCAGGAAAAAGTCTTCCGGCACAACTCATCGAAAACTGTGAGTACCGTCTGATGAGAATATTATCTGTATTTTGGAGCAGCTAATTGTGCAGAAAAATAGCGTTGAACTAACGTGTTCGTTTATGACATTACGCTCGTTAGTTGTTATGGTTTGTCACACACTAGATTGCGATGTCACATTATACTTGTGGATGGTCCGTTTATGACCGAAACTGGTTGTTTAGTAAAGTGACAATACAGCTTTGTGAAAACCATGGTATTCCAGAAAATTACATCTCTTGTCGCGATACGACACTCTACAAACCAGAAGAGTGACGTGGAGCCTGGTCTAGCAGTACGCTTCGGCATCACTTATACATTTACGAAAGTATGTGGAGGGTAAACGTTACGAGTACCTGTTTTCTGAATGAATGTGGCGCAGGTATATAAGTGACATTTAAGTTTGTTACGCCGGCCGGTGTGGCCGAGTGGTTCTAGACGCTTCAGTATGGAACCGCGCGACCGCTGCGGTCGCAGGTTAGAATTCTGCCTCGGCGATGGATGTGTGTGATGTCCTTAGGTTAGTTAGGTTTAAGTAGTTCTAAGTTCTAGGGGACTGATGACCTCAGATGTTAAGTTCCATAGTGCTCAGAGCCATTTGAACCATTTTTAAGTTTGTTACTTTATATCTTGCTAGCAGGGTGAAGAGCAATAGCATAACACTCAAACACACAAAAGTGTTATGGAATAAACTGATTATGCAATCGGGACCTCTAAAAAAGTAAAAAAGAAAAATCATGGATTTCTCAATGGCCAAATCCCAAGGGTTCTGCATCAAATGACTCATTGGACAATGCCTTCCATCTAACGCTGGGCGTTGATCTGTACCATCCACATGAGTAAAAAACTTCAGTTAACTGGTACTTAATGATAAATAACTGTCTTTGTATACCAAACTGTCATAGTTTAATTATTACTGTAAAATCATATGCCCTGGATTGTGAAGGATAATGCTCCCATTTCTTTGATCTCCACGTCTCATTCACTGTGGTGAGGAGCTGAATCAGATTTTTCCGAGGGGTCAAGGAGACAACATAGAGAAGTCAACAGAATGGGGGAAGTATCTTAAAGGTTGTGTGTGTGTGTGTGTGTGTGTGTGTGTGTGTGTGTGTGTGTGGTTTTTCTTTTCTCGTTTAGATGCCTATACTTTGAAGAGGAATTCTCCTGGACATTTTATTTTATTTTTTTATACAGTCTTTCGTGATCAGCAGCCTCATGCCTTCCCTTATACTAATTCGTGGGGCAGTAACCTGCTTGAAATGGGAATATGGCGGAGCAGCTCCAAGTCAGTGAAGGTTTTCTTTCTTTCCTTCGCTCAGAGGCTGGGAAGAATTCGTTTGGCTTTCTTTTCAAACTCAGCGGACCAATTGTCAACATCATAGCCGAACTTCCCCGCCGTCTTTAAAATCTTGTTGTTTGATTGGTCGTGTAGCTGGCCGCGAAAATGCTCGAGGACATTCTCGAAGCCTTCTCTGTTCTGGAAGTACTGAGCCCAGCGAAGGCTTGTGCTTTCCCAGACCCTCCTGGGGCTTAGCCCATCACGCTTTCGGCGAGCGTTGGAGACTGGTCAATTAGCTGCGCCTTCCATCGAGAGCAGACGCCGAGGGTTGCACAGGAGGGGGTCTAACAACGGACTGAGAGGCCACTCTGCTTTGAAGTCCTGGTGAGTATGCACGACCTGCTGAAATGTGGAGATGTAATCCTAAGTCGGTTTATATCTTATGGGTTAGGACCCGTTTAAACCCGTTGGTATTAGCACCTTCAGGCGTAGGGAGTGACTATGTTTAAATTACTTCTTGCTTGTGAAATTCCGTATTTGGAATGAAGCTCAGTACCACGCATACAGTATGTTGTAGGTTCCTGTATCCGTTTGTGTAGACACTGTATGTTCGTAGCTGTTAGATTCGTACCATCTAAGTTCATTAAATTTTGTTAGATGTGCGGAGCATTAATTCAGTTGTATCTCAGTCGTGTTGCTCATCTAGTCGCTCTGTTCTCACTGTGGTACAGAACGGCACGTGGTCAGCCATCAGTGCTATTTAGTTACCGGCCACTTCTGCTGGAGAGATATTGGACCCGCCTATCTAACAGTTCCACCATTTCGTATTGAACGAATTTTTCTAGAATATTTATAGTTAATGTAAGTCACAATTTTCCCCTCTTGTATCTCATTGTTGATCTGTTAGACCAAAGCCTGTGCATGGCGATAAACCCATCCTCAAGTAGATCATAGTTCCTGTGTATAAAGAGGCTTTCCAATGCTGATCATCGTACAAGTTGACTGTATTCCCCCACCTCGTGTGTAAGTATGGGACTATAGAAGCTACGACTGAACAATGAGACAGTCGTTCCGGACTTTAGTGTTTCTGTTGCGTTTATTTTGTTTTGTCAGATGTGTCAAACAGAATTAAATTTTTCATAATCTAATCAGAATCCGATGTGACCCTGCACGTATAGTGAAAGAATAACTGCTAAATAGATGTAGTGAGATTAGCATACTTAGGGCTTTCATTTAACAGCCACTGCCAGGCAAAATCAGTTATGTGTAGAAAAGAGAAGATTCCTGCACCTATTGCAGTGTAGCGTAGTGTGTGTTGGCGCATAATGTGGGCAATGGCCACTGACGTGATATAAATGAATAGTATTAACGTATTTTTTGAGGGGATAGTATTATTGTACGCATTATTTAGTTAAATTAAAAAAAAGCGTTTCCTTTTTCATAAAACTGGAATGTTTGATATCATTTTGTAAATGATCTTCAATAAACTACGGCTGTTACCTTATATTTCAAACATAAACACAAAAAAACATTATTTCTCCAAAAATGTAATGGTATACACTTAAACGTATATAAACAAACAGAAACATTATGTGATTCTTGAGTTTCTCCCGGCGTATTTGATAATCAAAATATCCACGGGTGTACTGCCGGTCTACAGTGTCCAACGGGCACAATATTTCGGCGATCATACATGTCGCCATCATCAGGTGATCACCACCTGATGATGGCGACATGTATGATCGCCGAAATATTGTGCCCGTTGGACACTGTAGACCGGCAGTACCCCCGTGGATATTTTGATTAGAAACATTATGTTTTACTTTCATCAAAGTATCCTCCTTTAGATTTAGTGACTGCCTCACAAACTCGAGGTGTGTGTTCAACGTGTTATTGTAGGTACCGCGAGTCTACCTCATTTCACACATCCTTAAAGACATTCCACAGATGTTCCTTGCTTGTTATGCGAACTTTCTGCGTAAGTCCATCCACTTCATCCCAGACCATTTCAATAAGATTACAGTCAGTGCTTTGGTACACCTACATCATATGCTTCCGTATCTTCTGTTTTTCCTTTGGTGCAATGTATTTCTAACAGGATGCCGACCGACGTTTTTGATCATTATCCTGTTACAATGTGAACTCTTTCGCTATTAAGCGCAGTTCACATGGTATCTTACGATACTAAAGTACGTGATAGTAGTACATCTTGTCCATATATCTTTCTATTTTCACGAATTCGCCAACTCTTGTCTCCTGAAAAACACCTCGCAACGTAATAAAACCCCCAATGTGGTTAACTGTAGACAGAATGCAGTGCTGGAATACCGTTTCTCCTTCATATCGACGAACAAATGTCCTCCATCTGGTACGAAAAATGTCGAGTTTTTTTTCATTTGTGAATAACACTTTCTTCCACTTGTCATGTGTCCACTTGCTGTGTTCCCCACACCAATCGAGTCTCTTTTTATTTTTGGGCTGCAGAAGGGATTTACTCGCTGCCACACGTTCTTTCAAGCCGGCATCAATCAGTCTCCGCGACTTTGTACTGTTGTTTTGAACATATTTCTCTTATTATTAGCTATAATGCATTTTACATCACTTCCGGTTCTTCTACGACGTCGTCCTGGTCGTGGCTGGTCCTGATTACTAACTGTTGACTTCGGCGGTAAAGGGAGTATTGCACAGACACACCACATCGTTTCGCAGTTTGGGGCATAGATAAACCTGAATGTCTGAGTGCTACAACTGCAGTACGTCTGTCTATGGATATCTCCCTTCTTGGGGCTGTAACAACGATGTGCGCACTGTCAGCTGTCACTAAGGAACCGAACTGCACTAACCATGCAGTATGTATCGTACCAATGCTTGAAGTACACTGCGGACATCACAACATCACAGGGGGCAACAGGGGAGTATGGAAGAGTCATTCATTCGTCACACAGTTAAACAAACTTACCAGCTGAGGTAACTATACTTTGTTTGTACACAACACTCTACTGGGTAATACTGCATACAGATGAAAACAGACACATAAACCTGGCATGCTTACCGATGTTGTACTATACCTTTCTCTTGGAAAGGATGAAAAATCAGAAAAAATCAGCTGCGTAACACAGGTTTATTAGAACCCTTGACTCAGGTTTCGATAATTATAATATTATCCTCTTGAGAAGGAGATTGTAGCGATTAGGAATTACACATTGGTGACAAAAAGCCCAAGTAAAACAGAAATGGCAAAAGCGGATAAATTCAATTAGCATACTGTTGCGAAAAGCTACGTTAGAATAGAGCCGTTTGGCTTTCATCAAGTAAAATTTCACTTCTAAAAATAAAATAACTTGTCATGATAATGCGATAACATCAGTCTAATCTTCAATGCACTGCTCTGTTAAAGGTAGGCTTGCAGTGCTCGATAATCGAGCACAACTTGTACTCAGATATCAGACATAAGATAGTCAGCATGATTTTTCGCCCATAATCAGGCTTAATTTTTTATTTGTAAATTGATTTTATGTAGTCCACTGTTCATGTTTATTTCCACAATACCTATGGTGACATAACTGCGCCCTCTATACCTGAATTACCTCAACTTACGAGCCTATTACGATAGTCAGTTAGCCGGTGTTATCCGTAAAATTCACACTGATGCTATGATATTATCATGTCTTGTTATTTTAATGTTTTTGAGGTGAACTTTTACTTGACAAGAACCAAAGGGCTTTATTCTAACGCACCTTTTCACCACAATACGTAAGACGTAAGTGTGTACTCTTGGCTTTTAGTACTTTGTCCTATTTGCTATTTCTGTTTTACTTGAAACTTTTGTAACTCATGTGTAATTTCTAGGCGTTGCAATATCCTTCTGAAGAGGATAATTTTGTGGCTATCGAAACCTAGGTCAAGGATTCCAAAAACCTGTGTTATCCAACTGGTTGTCCCATTTTTCATTCTTTGCAAGACCGTCACTTGTAAAGAAACTTAATAATTCTTTCTTATTGATAAATGTATAGATAATTGTTCGACTCTCATACCAAAGATTCATTTGAAAAGTATTTAACACTGACGGACAAAAGAAGATTTACGGTCTTCGTTTATTAGTTTTGGTAATACACTCCTGGAAATTGAAATAAGAACACCGTGAATTCATTGTCCCAGGAAGGGGAAACTTTATTGACACATTCCTGGGGTCAGATACATCACATGATCACACTGACAGAACCACAGGCACATAGACACAGGCAACAGAGCATGCACAATGTCGGCACTAGTACAGTGTATATCCACCTTTCGCAGCAATGCAGGCTGCTATTCTCCCATGGAGACGATCGTAGAGATGCTGGATGTAGTCCTGTAGAACGGCTTGCCATGCCATTTCCACCTGGCGCCTCAGTTGGACCAGCGTTCGTGCTGGACGTGCAGACCGCGTGAGACGACGCTTCATCCAGTCCCAAACATGCTCAATGGGGGACAGATCCGGACATCTTGCTGGCCAGGGTAGTTGACTTACACCTTCTAGAGCACGTTGGGTGGCACGGGATACATGCGGACGTGCATTGTCCTGTTGGAACAGCAAGTTCCCTTGCCGGTCTAGGAATGGTAGAACGATGGGTTCGATGACGGTTTGGATGTACCGTGCACTATTCAGTGTCCCCTCGACGATCACCAGTGGTGTACGGCCAGTGTAGGAGATCGCTCCCCACACCATGATGCCGGGTGTTGGCCCTGTGTGCCTCGGTCGTATGCAGTCCTGATTGTGGCGCTCACCTACACGGCGCCAAACACGCATACGACCATCATTGGCACCAAGGCAGAAGCGACTCTCATCGCTGAAGACGACACGTCTCCATTCGTCCCTCCATTCACGGCTGTCGCGACACCAATGGAGGCGGGCTGCACGATGTTGGGGCGTGAGCGGAAGACGGCCTAACGGTGTGCGGGCCCGTAGCCCAGCTTCATGGAGACGGTTGCGAATGGTCCTCGCCGATACCCCAGGAGCAACAGTGTCCCTAATTTGCTGGGAAGTGGGGGTGCGGTCCCCTACGGCACTGCGTAGGATCCTACGGTCTTGGCGTGCATCCGTGCATCGCTGCGGTCCGGTCCCAGGTCGACGGGCACGTGCACCTTCCGCCGACCACTGGCGACAACATCGAGGTACTGTGGAGACCTCACGCCCCACGTGTTGAGCAATTCGGCGGTACGTCCACCCGGCCTCCCGCATGCCCACTATACGCCCTCGCTCAAAGTCCGTCAACTGCACATACGGTTCACGTCCACGCTGTCGCGGCATGCTACCAGTGTTAAAGACTGCGATGGAGCTCCGTATGCCACGGCAAACTGGCTGACACTGACGGCGGCGGTGCACAAATGCTGCGCAGCTAGCGCCATTCGACGGCCAACACCGCGGTTCCTGGTGTGTCCGCTGTGCCGTGCGTGTGATCATTGCTTGTACAGCCCTCTCGCAGTGTCCGGAGCAAGTATGGTGGGTCTGACACACCGGTGTCAATGTGTTCTTTTTTCCATTTCCAGGAGTGTAGTTACCTTTCGTTGTTCTCATGTCCTGGTGATAAGACGTGTAAACGAAGTGCTCTGTAATTTTAAGCGAATTTGTGCCAAATAATGAAAGCAACTTGTGAAACAAAACGATTTTCTCATTTACGATACCATGGATCCTGTAACTCTGGAAGATTATTATTATTATTATTTTAATTTTGCATGGAGAATTTAGATGGAGGCGACGATCTTCACGACGGCGCTGCTCAACAATGGAGGTACGTGAACGTGTTCATCTCTTTCCTTTGGTGGCCGCCAATGTCAATTTCAATATATACGTCATATTTGCCGCGACATTCAGAAACTGCAATCTTTCTTTTCATTTAATTATAATGTCCGATTATTTTCTTTCTCAAATGAATAAATGCACTTTAACCACAATTATTTTTACCCAGGCTACGTGAATAATAGTACTTAGAACACACGCGCCTCTATGGCGATCGTACGTTCGCATACAACTGAGTGTGTACCGACGTAACTGTACTTATCATCCATTTCCCTTACAGTGTTAGTTCTCATTTTGAATCACCCGCTCGCGAATACACGTGCCCTCTTATGCTGTGTAGTCAGTCGGGTGTATTCCTTAATAACGTTAATTTTGATATTCAGTGGCTTAGTTTCCACAACTGACCTTTGCCTCTGTCGCAACGGCGCTTCACGCGAAATATTTATTGCGCGACAGTCTTACTACATCTACATCTACGTGATTACTCTTCTATGCACAGTAAATTGCCTGGCAGAGGCGTTAATGAACCACCTTCAAGCTGTCTCTCTACCGTTCCGCTCTCGAATGGCGCGCGGGAAAAATGAGCACTTACATTTTTCTGTGTGAGCCCCGATTTCTCTTATTTTATCATGAGTACATTTCTCCCTAAGAAGGTGGGTGCCTATAGAACGTTTTCGCAAACGGAGAAGAAAACTGGTGGTTAATGATTGCCACTCTAATTCACGTTACCATGTCTATGGCACTATCTCCCCTATTTCGCGATTATACAAAACGAGCTGCCCTTCTTTGTCCTTTTTAGATGTCCTACCTGATGCGGATCCCACACCGCACTGCGATATTCCAGAATAGGGCGGACAAGCGTGGTGTAAGCAGTCACTTTAGTAGCTTTTTTATGGTGATGATCATTTCTACCTATGTAGGCGGGTACCAACAGAATGTTTTTGCAATCGGAGGAGAAAACTGGTGATTGAAATTTCATGAGACGATCCCGTCGCAACGAAAATCGCCTTTGTTTTAATTATTGCCACTCCAATTCACGTATTATGTCTGTGACACTATCTCCCCTATTTCGCGATAATACAAAACGAGCCACCATTCTTTGAACTTTTTCAATATCATCCATCAGTCCCACTTGATACGGATCCCACACCGCACAGCAATACTCCAGAATAGGGCGGAGAAGTATACTGTAAGTAGTCCCTTTAGTAGACCTGTTGCACCTTTTAAGTGTTCTGGCAGTGAATCGCAGTCTTTGGTTTGCTTTGCCCACAACACTATATATGTGATCGTTACAATGTAGGTTATTTGTAATTGTAATCCCTAAGTATTTAGTTGAATTTACATCGTTCAGGTTTGTGTGACTTATCGCGTAATCTCATTTCGGAATTACGACACTAGCTGACTAAGTTTGTAACAATTTAACAGCGCTGTTACACGCTCCACAGCAGCCCTTTATAGCCATGTTCAAAATTTTAAAACTATTCTTGTTGGAACACCCTAATGAACCCCAAAAAGACCATCATGATGTAAAGTAGGGAAATGTTATCCGGACAGGTACGGCAACTTTTCCGATGATATAACAGCAGAACAGCAGAAAGTCTTGATAAACACCGACATTAAGCATTTTGTTTTGGTAGTTTTGGTAGAAAGGAAGAAGAAAGAAAGGTCATCTTTACTTATTTGCCAAACATCTAAGTAATAATTGCAAATTAATACCATGAAAGTTAAGTCCAAAGAAATGTCGGTCAGAAATAACTTTTATGTGGAAGAGAGTTGTAAACGCAACGAAGAAATTCAATGCGTCTACGATACTCATTCACGGAAAAAGTAAGTCGCTATCGTGCCATCAAGTCATACGAAAGCAGCTCTTGCCATAGTTGAGCGAACGGAGCGCGACGAGATTGTTTCAATTTCAAGAGTCGTTGTTGCGTGACGTAGACGTACGGATTTTGTGAATTGATATTCAGATTAGAGGCTTGAACCGAGATAGTATGTTGACTGTGTATACCGAGTTGTTGCACTTTATTCACGGAAGTAGGCAATATTGGACTCAACATTCATATAAGTGAACTTATAGAAAGGAATGGACAAAGTTTCAAAAGACTGTAATATACATTTAGTCTCAAGTAGGAGACATTGACATGAATACATGAAGAAGGTACAATTACGCCGAGGGTTAAAGCGGTCGTAATTGTCCCGATAGTTGAAACTAACAGAACTGCCAATGCTAATTAACCGTGTGTGCGTGTGGCGTGATGTTTATAAAGTATTTGTCGAAAAGGAACAATAAAATTGTTCATCAAAAGTAGAAATTCAACGTGTCACCTCCATCATTCTATGAATATTTGGTAATTGCTCATCAAAAGTTAATGAACAGTGACTAACTTCGAAGTAAATTCGTGGAATGTTGGTTGTGACAAGGAAGGTTTGGAAATACATAATATTACGATGCAAGATAATTAATACATTGTTAAAGAGTATCTGTGCGTCTCGCGTCATATAGAGCGAACAATTTTACTTACAAGGGAACCTCCCCATCGCACCCCCCTCAGAATTTGTTATAAGTTAGCACAGTAGATAGGCCTTGAAAAACTGAACACAGATCAATCGAGAAAACAGGAAGAAGTTGTGTGGAACTATGAAAAAAATAAGCAAAATATACAAACTGAGTAGTCCACGTGCATCATAGGCAACATCAAGGCTAACGTGAGCACGGTAGCTCAGCGTGTTCGGTTAGAGGGTTAGCAGCCCTCTGTAATAAAAAAAAACTGAGCTAATCGATGAACAACGAACTTCAACGGGTGTGTTACGACGTCCGCAACGACCAAACACAACGATCAATAACGAACAAAATGGGGAAAAAAAAAGTGGTTAGCGTGAGCAGCTGCAGAACAAGAGGTCCTTCGTTCAAGTCTTCCCTCGAGTGAAAAGTTTAATTATTTTATATAATCAACTTCGCTCTCCAAAATTCCAGGACATGTTCAGATTTGCTTGGACATGTGCAGGATTTGACGGTCTACACACGGAAAAATTTGAAAACGTTAAAAACATATGTTTTGACAGTGCACAGGGAAAACTGTGCGACTGTAAAACTGTTGCATTCATTTATTGCAGTTTATGTCACAAACTCTTATGTTTTCATCACTTTTTTGGGAGTGATTATCACATCCACAAGAAAATCTAAATCGGGCAAGGTAGAAGAATCTTTTTACCCATTCGCCAAGTTAGGTCAACAACATATTCCTGTCATGTGACGCACATGCCGTTAGCAGTGTCTTATAGAATATATTAGACGTGTTTTCCTATAGAGGAATCGGTTGACCTATGACCTTCCGATCAAATGTTTTCGGTTCCCATTGGAACTAATCGTACGGTTTTGCGGTGCGGTCGCAAAACACCGACACTAAACTTATTACAGTGAACAGAGACGTCAATGAACGAACGGACAGATCATAACTTTGCGAAAATAAAGAAAGTAAACTTTTCACTCGAGGGAAGACATGAACCGAGGTCCTCTCGTTACGCGGCTGCTCACGCTAACCACGGGACCACGGCGCTCTTGAGCTCACACCATCCTCGATGTTGCATATGCTGCACATGGACTACCCAGTGTATATTTTGCTAATTTTTTTCATAGTTCCACACAACTTCTTCCTGTTTTCTCGATTGATCTGTGTTCAGTTTTTCAAGGCCTATCCACTGTGCCAACTTATAACTAAATCTGAGGGGGGTGCGATGTGGAGGTTCCCCTGTTAGCAACGAAAAAACAACGACCAATGCGATCTGCAATTGAACTTTTTCCTCGCTTTTGGTGATGTGGACGATGCGCATGAGGCAAGATCCATCAATTACTGCACTAAAGTGTTAACCGGGCCCATAATAATTCAACTTCAAACCATATGAGACAATCAGAGTGCGCAGTTCGCGTTAATAAGGAAACTGTGCGGACTCGCAGTCAAACTTAAATCATTACGCGAGAAACGATTTCTTAAGAGCTTTTTCAGATCTTGTCTCTCGTTAAAAAATGGCTCTGAGCAGTATGGGACTTAATTTCTGAGGTCATCAAGTCCCCTAGAACTTAGAACTACTTAAGGGGGGGTAGGACGTCAAACGGACCGACTTGGAGCAGGAGAGGCACCACAGGACATTTTAATTTCCACTGTCTATACTTTTACAAGTGAATTCATAAAACTTTGTCAGCATGACCAAGAAGGATTCAGGATTCAAACTCGTAGCAGCGGAAGTTCAAAAACATAACAAAATAATTTTTTTACATGTGAAATTTCATCATTTTTTCACTCACTGTTGGCTGCATTTGTTGCTATAGGTACACTTACCTTCATAAGTAAGAGAGACTGTTCGATGTATTTTGCACAGCATACAAACCATACTTACAGGTGTCTGAAACTCTAGAATCTATTTAATTTATGAAAAAATGAGTGAGCTGCTACGTTTTAAACTTTATGTTTAGAAAAAAAATCAAATTTTGTAGTTAATTATCTCAATTTTTACCACAGTTTTTAATAGATTTGGAAAATTCTAGAGCTTTATACACCTGCAAGTATGGTTTGTATGCTGTGCAAAATTCATCAAAGAATGTCTCTTACTTGTGAAGAAAAATGTGCCTATAGCAACAAATGCAGCGAACAGTAAGTGAAAAAATTATGAAATTTCATATCTAAAAAAAATTTGTTTTGTTATGTTTTTGCACTTCCACTACTGTGAGTGTGAATTCTGAATCCTTCCTGGTCATGCTGACAAAGTTTTATGAATTTATTTGTAAAAGTATAGACAGTAGAAAATAAAATGTCCCGTGGTGCCTCTCCTGCTCCAAGTCGGCCCGTTTGATGTCCTACCCCCCTTAAACCTAACTGACCTAAGGACATCACACACATCCATGCCCGAGGCAGGATTCGAACCTGCGACCGTAGCGGTCGCGCGGTTCCAGACTGTAGCGCCTAGAACCGCTCGGCCACTCCGGCCGGCGTCTCTCGTTAACCGACAGAGACATCCATCATCGCGCATCGCGTCTCGGCTCCACCGACCGAGCTGTAGCAGTAACAGCTCCACGGCGTCGACAACACCAGCACGCGGCGGAGAGGGGGCGTGACACTGTACTTAGTCATGGTTTTACACGGTTTCTACAGGGAACTGGATGTCAGTTGTTAGGTTTGTTGAAGTCATTGAGCGGTAGTGTAGGCAGATGAACAAACGGCTAATGCTGACTAATGCGCTGGGCAGGCGGCAGCAGTAAAAGGGGGCGGCACTCACGGGAGACCAGGGCGTGGCCCTCCAGGTGGGGCAGTCGGCGGCCTTGCAGCTCTCCTCTTGGTGTGGCGACGGGCCGCGGCACTCCAACTCAGGAACCTGCGGGAAATGGCCGGACAAACACAGCGCTTAGCGTACTCGTGGGTACTTATGACAACTAAATACAAAATACACAAGCTATGAGGATTTTTGCTAAAAGCGAAATACTATTCTGATACTAAAAACAGTGATGAAATCTGTAATTATGTACACTGCTGGCCACCGTAAATTCAACACCAAGAAAGACAAGAGGTAGCACAACAAAATTTATTTTGTAGGTAACATGTTGACCAAGTATCAAATGATTACGTTTACAGACGTCTGTGACATGTGGTTCCTGCCAGAATCAGTAGCCAGAGTAGCCGCCATTGTTGGAGATCACCGCTGCCACACGTCTCGGCATTGAGTCAAAGAGACGTTGGATGTGTTCCTGGGGTACAGCAGCCCAAGCAGCTTCCACACGTTGCCAAAGATTATCTGGTGTGGCAGCTGGGGATGTAATCTGGGTCACTCGAGCAACTATGGACCACATGTTTTCTATCGGCGAAAGATCCGGAGAGCGAGCCGGCCAGGGAAGCAATTAAATCTGGTTATTGACGAAGAACCTTTGGACAATGCGTACCACGTGTGGTCGCGCGATATCCTGTTGAAATATGGCTGTAGCCGAGCCCTGAAGGTAAGGAAGGACAACTGGCTCCAGCACCTCGGATACGTAGCGCCGGCTATTTAAAGTACCGGCAATGCGTACTAGAGGCGTGCGAGAGTAATATCCAATACCGCCCCATACCATCGTACCCGGTGCAAGACCAGTGTGGCGATGCATAATGCAGCTGTCCAGCATCCTCTCTCCACGGTGTCTCCACACTCGAATCCGACCATCGTGGTGCTGCAGACAGAAGCGTGCCTCGTCAGTAAAGACAACGTCATTCCATTCTGCCGTCCACATCCGTCTGTCATCACACCATTGGCGACGGAGACGTCTGTGGTTCTGCGTCAGTGGTAGACGAAGCAATGGACGTCTTGCGGACAGACCACTCTGCTGTAAACGGCGTCGAATGGTACGCGCAGACACTGGATGATGCGTTACAGACGCAATGTGCTGTGCTATGGTTCGGGATGTCACTGAGCGATCCGTCACTGCCATGCGCACAATTTGCCTATCAGCACGTGCAATGTTGCACCGAGGTGAATGCGATCGACCACGTCGGTCCGTCGTACCCTCCTGCATCCAACGGTCACATATCCGCATTACAGTTGTTTGGTTTCGTCCAACACGACTAGCGATTTCTCTGTATGACAATCCACAATCTCGGTAAGCCACTATCCTTCCTCTGTAGAACTCGGATACTTGATCAAACGATGTTCGCTGTTGTCTACGAGGCATAACTGATCGTCTTGTGAAACAACCACAAGGTAAACACACGTGCCGAACGTACACTCGTCGAAATCGCCAAGCCTTAAATGGCGCTATGAGGTGGCGCCACAGGCGCGCGTGATGTGCGTCTGCGCTGAAATTCTAATCAGTTGCATGTCTCATCGCTGCAAACCCATGGTGTAAATTTCGCTTGATTCGGATGCTTCCTTCAGGGTGTTGCATTTACGGTGGCCAGCAGTGTACATTTACACTAAAGCGCCAAAGAAACTTGTATAGACACCGTATTCGGAGATATCTAAACAGCCAGAATACGGCGCTGAGTTCGGCAACGCCTATATGAGACAACAAGTGTCTGGCGCAGTTTTTAGATCGGTTACTGCTGCCATAATGGCAGGTTGTCAAGATTTAAGTGGTGTTATAGTTGGCGCAAGAGGGATGGGACACAACATCTCCGAGGTAGCGATGAAGTGGGGATTTTCCCGTACGACCATTTCACCAGTGGACCGTGAATATCAGGAATCCGGTAAAACATCAAATCTCCGATATCTTGCTGCCGGGAAAAGACCCTGCAAGAACGGGACCAACGACGACGGAATAGAATCGTTCGACGTGACAGAAGTGCAACACTTCCCCAGATTGCTGCAGATTTCAGTGCTGGGCCGTAAAGAAGCGTCAGCGTGCGAACCATTCAATGAAATATCATCGATATGGGCTTTCGGAGTCGAAGGCCCACTCGTGTACCGTTGACGCCTGCACGACACAAAGCTTTACGTCTCGCCTGGCCTCGTCAACACCGACATTGGACTGTTGATGACTGGAAACATGCTGCCTGGTCGGTAGAGTCTCGTTTCAAATTGTATCGAGCGGAGACAACCTCGTGAATCAATGGACACTGCGTATCAGCAGCGGACTGTTCAAGCTGGTGGAGACTCTGTAATGATGTAGGGCGTGTTCAGTTGGAGTGATATGGGACCCACCATAAGTTTAGATACGACTCTGATAGGTGACTCATACATAAGAATCCTATCTGATCACCTGCATCCGTTCATGTCCATTGTGCATTCCGACGGACTTGGGCAATTCCAGCAGGGCAATGCGACACCCCAAACGGGCAGAATTGCTACGGAGTGGCTGCAGGAACATTCTTCTGAGTTTAAACACGTCCGCTGCCCACCAAACCCCCCAGACATGTACATGATAGAGCATATCTGGAATGCCTTGCAACGTGCTGTTCAGAAGAGATCCCCACACCACTCGTACTCATACGGACAGCCATGCAGGATTCATGGTGTCAATTCTCATAGCACTACTTCAGACAGTCGAGTCCATGCCACGTCGTGTTGCGGCATTTCTGCGTGCTCGCGGGGGCCCTACCCGATATTACGCATGTCTACCAGTTTTTTGGCTCTTCAGTGTAGTAAATATTACGTTTATGATTGCTAAAGACTATGACAAGAATGTGTATGGAAGAAGCCAACATGTAATCGTTGGCTGCTATCATTTAATATATATATACACTCCTGGAAATTGAAATAAGAACACCGTGAATTCATTGTCCCAGGAAGGGGAAACTTTATTGACACATTCCTGGGGTCAGATACATCACATGATCACACTGACAGAACCACAGGCACATAGACACAGGCAACAGAGCATGCACAATGTCGGCACTAGTACAGTGTATATCCACCTTTCGCAGCAATGCAGGCTGCTATTCTCCCATGGAGACGATCGTAGAGATGCTGGATGTAGTCCTGTGGAACGGCTTGCCATGCCATTTCCACCTGGCGCCTCAGTTGGACCAGCGTTCGTGCTGGACGTGCAGACCGCGTGAGACGACGCTTCATCCAGTCCCAAACATGCTCAATGGGGGACAGATCCGGAGATCTTGCTGGCCAGGGTAGTTGACTTACACCTTCTAGAGCACGTTGGGTGGCACGGGATACATGCGGACGTGCATTGTCCTGTTGGAACAGCAAGTTCCCTTGCCGGTCTAGGAATGGTAGAACGATGGGTTCGATGCCGGTTTGGATGTACCGTGCACTATTCAGTGTCCCCTCGACGATCACCAGTGGTGTACGGCCAGTGTAGGAGATCGCTCCCCACACCATGATGCCGGGTGTTGGCCCTGTGTGCCTCGGTCGTATGCAGTCCTGATTGTGGCGCTCACCTGCACGGCGCCAAACACGCATACGACCATCATTGGCACCAAGGCAGAAGCGACTCTCATCGCTGAAGACGACACGTCTCCATTCGTCCCTCCATTCACGCCTGTCGCGACACAACTGGAGGCGGGCTGCACGATGTTGGGGCGTGAGCGGAAGACGGCCTAACGGTGTGCGGGACCGTAGCCCAGCTTCATGGAGACGGTTGCGAATGGTCCTCGCCGATACCCCAGGAGCAACAGTGTCCCTAATTTGCTGGGAAGTGGCGGTGCGGTCCCCTACGGCACTGCGTAGGATCCTATGGTCTTGGCGTGCATCCGTGCGTCGCTGCGGTCCGGTCCCAGGTCGACGGGCACGTGCACCTTCCGCCGACCACTGGCGACAACATCGATGTACTGTGGAGACCTCACGCCCCACGTGTTGAGCAATTCGGCGGTACGTCCACCCGGCCTCCCGCGTGCCCACTATACGCCCTCGCTCAAAGTCCGTCAACTGCACATACGGTTCACGTCCACGCTGTCGCGGCATGCTACCAGTGTTAAAGACTGCGATGGAGCTCCGTATGCCACGGCAAACTGGCTGACACTGACGGCGGCGGTGCACAAATGCTGGGCAGCTAGCGCCATTCGACGGCCAACACCGCGGTTCCTGGTGTGTCCGCTGTGCCGTGCGTGTGATCATTGCTTGTACAGCCCTCTCGCAGTGTCCGGAGCAAGTGTGGTGGGTCTGACACACCAGTGTCAATGTGTTCTTTTTTCCATTTCCAGGAGTGTATAATCATGCGATAAGGTTATGGCCCTCTGTTCTGTTCGTTCTGCTCTCTCTTGCCACTGGGTGGTCGATTTGTTCGCTTGCTACTCATCTGCGAATTGCTGTATTCAAGTCTGTTATTCTGTAAAATTTCATTTTTCCGAAGTCAAAACTTAGCGGTAAATGTGGTTCTGTGTTTTCATTTATAGAAATGTAATTCCCATTGGCCACATGCGTGAGTTTTCAGCATTTTTAGCACACGCTGCTGCGGGGACGAACGTAACATCGCTGGTCTCCTTGTTGTCCGCCATTACAGGAGTGCTGAGATCTGACTATCACAAATATATTTTTCCGAAACATGTAGAACTGATGTAAGTATAACGTCCAGTATCGACAACGGCTTGGCTCAACGCTTAAGGTAAAATAATTAATTCTCAGTTTATGCTGGTGTAAAGGTGAAAGGTATTGAACCTTAACATTACTCATTTATGGAGAATATTTTCCAGTGTTGAAACTGTGTTTTTGTAGTGTTCAATTCATACTTTATGCGTAGATAGGTACAGACGTTTTTCTTGCATAGACAGACTAAATTGTATTTTCACTTGTACCGGAATACTTTCAATTTACTTTTCACTTGTACCGGAATACTTTCAATTTACTTATTTTCAATGTACCGTGTGGTTATACAGGGTGAAAAGTATTTAAACCGACAAACTCTGGGAGGTTGTAGGGGACATCAAAACAAATACTTTTTCCTAATGTCATTTTTTCCTATGAGGAGTATTTAAACCAGTAGGGGAAGATTTCTCTGGCGGCAAATTAATCAAACCAACAAACACTCTTCCATTTTTTTATAACCAGGAGACAACACATTAACACAACCCTATTTCAATTTCAGTAGATTTTCAAAAATGCCTCCATTGACACGTAAGCAAAGGTTACACCGTCGGATCATGTTCTGTCTGACACGGGCAAAAATCCCAGGAATATCCTGAATTGTTCCTGCTGCTGCTAGTATCCGGGCAACCAGATCCTCTTCCGATGCAACAGGAGTTGTGTAAACAAGGATACGCATTTCTCCCCACACAAAAAAGTCTAGAGGGGACATATCTGGGGATCGAGCAGGCCATGGTACAGGACCACCTCTGCCAATCCACGTTTCTGGGAACCGTCGGTCCAGAAATCGACGCACACGACGACTGAAATGTGCTGGTGCCCCGTCATGTTGGAACCACATGCGTTGTCTTGTAGGGAGCGGGACGTCTTCCAGAAATTCTGACAATGCTCTGGCGAGAAAATTGTAATAGTGCCTGCCGTTTAATGGCCTAGGTAGCAGATACGGCCCAATTAGACAGTCCCAACAACACCGACCCACACATTAACGAAAAACCGCACTTGATGAGCGCTAGTAACTGTGGCATGTGGGTTATCCTCACTCCAAACAGGCGAATTGTGCATGTTGATGACTCCATCACACCCAAACGTTGCTTCATCTGTAAACAACCCAGAGGATGGAAATGTAGGATGCATTTCACACTGTTCTAGGTACCACTGCGAAAACTGTGCTCTGGGTGGATAATCAACTGGTTCCAGGTTGTGGTCACGCTGTAAGTGAAACGGACGTAACAATTGCTCTCGAAGGACTGATCTTACATTCGTCTGATTCGTCCCCACGTTACGTGCAATTGCACGAGTGCTGACTGAAGGATCCCGCTCCATATGATGCAAGACAGCTTCCTCAAATTGCTGCGTTCTTACCGTGCGACAGCGTCCCTGTCCAGGTAATCTGCTAAATGACCCGGTTTCTCGGAGACGTTGGTACACAGCAGCAAAGGTCGTATGATGCGGGATACGGCGATTAGGATATTGTTGTTGATAAACCCTCTGTGCAGCTCGTATGTTGTGGTGCGCTACGCAGTACGCACCAGCCATATCAGTGTACTCACTCCAGGTGTATCGCTCCATTAGCAAACAGAGACAGTGCACTACTACACTGGTGGACAGCAGTTGCCTACAACTGAAGAGCGTAATATGCCCTCTAACAACTGAAGAGCGTAATACGGCCTCCACCGGTTTAAATAATCCTCATAGGAAAAAATGACATTGTTGTTGTTGTTGTGGTCTTCAGTCCTGAGACTGGTTTGATGCAGCTCTCCATGCTACTCTATCCTGTGCAAGCTTCTTCATCTCCCAGTACCTACTGCAACCTACATCCTTCTGAATCTGCTTAGTGTATTCATCTCTTGGTCTCCCTCTACGATTTTTACCCTCCACGCTGCCCTCCAATGCTAAATTTGTGATTCCTTGATGCCTCAAAACATGTCCTACCAACCGATCCCTTCTTCTAGTCAAGTTGTGCCACAAACTTCTCTTCTCCCCAATCCTATTCAATACCTCCTCATTAGTTACGTGATCTACCCACCTTATCTTCAGCAATCTTCTGTAGCACCACATTTCGAAAGCTTCTATTCTCTTCTTGTCCAAACTAGTTATCGTCCATGTTTCACTTCCATACATGGCTACACTCCATACAAATACTTTCAGAAACGACTTCCTGACGCTTAAATCTATACTCGATGTTAACAAATTTCTCTTCTTCAGAAACGATTTCCTTGCCACTGCCAGTCTACATTTTATATCGTCTCTACTTCGACCATCATCAGTTATTTTACTCCCTAAATAGCAATACTCCCTTACTACTTTAAGTGTCTCATTTCCTAATCTAATTCCCTCAGCATCACCCGATTTAATTTGACTACATTCCATTATCCTCGTTTTGCTATTGTTGATGTTCATCTTATATCCTCCTTTCAAGACACTGTCCATTCCGTTCAACTGCTCTTCCAAGTCCTTTGCTGTCTCTGACAGAATTACAATGTCGTCGGCGGACCTCAAAGTTTTTACTTCTTCTCCATGAATTTTAATACCTACTCCGAATTTTTCTTTTGTTTCCTTTACTGTTTGCTGAATATACAGATTGAATAACATCGGGAAGAGGCTACAACCCTGTCTCACTCCTTTCCCAACCACTGCTTCCCTTTCATGCCCCTCGACTCTTATAACTGCCATCTGGTTTCTGTACAAATTGTAAATAGCCTTTCGCTCCCTGTATTTTACCCCTGCCACCTTCAGAATTTGAAAGAGAGTATTCCAGTTAACATTGTCAAAAGCTTTCTCTTCGTCTACAAATGCTAGAAACGTAGGCTTGCCTTTTCTTAATCTTTCTTCTCAGATAAGTCGTAAGGTTAGTATTGCCTCACGTGTTCCAACAGTGTTGTGACATTAGGGAAAAACATTTGTTTTGATGTCTCCTACAACCTCCCGGAGTTTGTCGGTTTAAACACTTTTCATCCTGTAATCAAACTTTCCCTATTTAACACGTTACAACACGGAAACTAATTACCGCACGTGTATCAGACTGGACAGCATTAATGTCCAGAGTACGGGGTGTATGATTTCCATGCGTCGCAGAGCCACCGTCCAATTCCAACTATGGCCACCAGGTGCCGTGATCAGTATTAGTGATGCATAGTCTGACACACCTGACCAGTCGCCATGCACTTTTTGACCAGTCAACATGAGCTTGGAGAAAAGGAGCAGGGCATTATTGGTGAAGCTCTATTATCAAATCAACAGTAATGCTGCAACTGCACTTCGAGAATATCGCCGGCTGAAAGATTACGGACGGCGCCTCTTCCTCCACCCACTGTGCGGAGCGTGATGTAGAAGTTCGAATAAACTGGAGAACTGGGCGTCGCTCCGGGAAGATGCCGAAGACCGGGTGCACCACAGGTGGCTGATGACATCGCTGTTGCTATGCCAGACAACTCTGCACGCAATTCTTGATCGTTAGGCAGTGCGCGTGCTCTGTCACGACAGTTGGACATCCCGTGGTCCACTGTACGCAAGATGCTTCGAACCATTCTCAAATGGTATCCGTACAGGACCCATATCATATAGCAGCTTGCGCCACAGGACGCCCAACGACCTTTTGACTTCGTCAGACCATTTTTCTCTGACGGGTGAAGTAAGCACACAAAATTGTCGAGTGTGGAGATCTTCACCTACAGTCAATGTGCACGAAGTTCCTATGCACGGTGAACGTGTCATCGTATGGTCTGGCTTCACGCATACGTTCATCATTGGCCCATTCTTTCTTGAACAGGTTGGCGCTCAAGGACCAAAGACGTACATTCCGACTGGCCAGCGTTACTGCGATATGCTTCGTCAACATGTCATACCCGCCCTATAGAAGATTGTGGTATTGACACTGGATGTTAAAAGACTTGCAGACGGGGGTGTGAAAGAAGGAAGGAGTATTCTGCCTTCAGTAGCAGCAGAATGGGACGGTCACAAGGGTCCAGTGATTTCGGAAGTGGACTAGTCGTTGGATGTCACATTAGTAAAAATCCGTCATCGACAGTTCATCCCTTCTAAACTTCTTAGTTCGACTGCTGGTGATTTGGCTGTGAACTGGAAACTCCCAGGAACAACCACAGTTAAAGCAAGTCCAGGAAGAGCTCATGTCCTGACGAACAGGCAGCGTCCGATTTTGCGGTAGTCGTTGTAAAAAATAGCATGAAATCAGCGGAAGGAGTCGCTTGTGAGTTTCGAAGTACTAACAGCAGTCCAGATAGCACGGCGATAGTGCGTAGCGAGTACGACGATACAGCAGCTCCGCATTAAGCATACGTTTCTGTGGACAGTGCAAAGCGCCGCTTGAGATGGTATTCAGAGCTGCTCTACTGGGCAGTGGATGACTGTAAACGAGTAATACCTTATGGCAGTGCTATGGAAGGGTTCTGGCTGGAGACCACTACCTGCCGTCAAGTGCAGTGCCAACAGTGAAGTTGAAGGAGGTGGTGTTACGGTACGGCACTGTATTCGTCGTTACGGTGTTGTTCTGCTTTTGCACTTAAGAAAACGCTAAATGAGGGGAATATGAAAACATTTTACACCAATGCGTACCCGGTTCAGTAGAACAACAATCCCAAAACGATGATTGATTGTGTCAGCATGACGACGCCCCCTGTCTTAAAGCAGAGCCTGTGAGGCAATGCTCCGTGGAAAATAACGCACCTGAAGAGGACTGGCCTGTCCAATGGAACACCTTTGGGATGTCTCTGTTGATCCACTATGGACATGGGACAGCGCCTCGTCAAATATTTAACAAAGAAATTCGCCAAAAATCAGTGCAAATTGAGAACTGTTTTATTTTATTTCCGCTACCGGTTTCGGCAATTCAGTATCCCATCTTCGGGCCCCATGTGCACCCAAAAAAAAAAAAAAAAATGGTTCAAATGGCTCTGAGCACTATGGGACTCAACATCTTAGGTCATAAGTCCCCTAGAACTTAGAACTACTTAAACCTAACTAACCTAAGGACATCACACACACCCATACCCGAGGCAGGATTCGAACCTGCGACCGTAGCAGTCCCGCGGTTCCGGACTGCAGCGCCAGAACCGCTAGACCACCGCGGCCGGCCCCATGTGCACCCCTCAAAAGTTATCGTTAGATGTCTTGAACTCTCGAGTGCTTCCTTCGAAGATTTGACTGCAACGGGTTCTTCCAGTTAAGCTACTTTCATCTTTCATTGTGGAGAACGGCCCGTGTACTCTGGACACAATCTAGTTTACTGGTCAGACTTCAACTCAGACTCAGTTTATAACTCAGATTACCACTTAGTCGTTCACAAGAACATCTCTTCTGACGGATCTCTGTCGTCAGCTTATTTTCTTCGTTCTACATTCTTAGACCTGTGTTGGCAAAAACCATTTAACTTCGCCAGGGGGAAGCTCGACGGCGTGACACACGGCGCTGCAGATTCTGAGCGACCACTTACGATGACTGAAACTCAAGAAAAGGGCGTCTTTCGCCGCCGTACGACGCCCCGGAAGCACCTCAAACATAACAATCCAACCACAACAAACCCAGAATCGTTTCAACACCTGAACTAATAATGCTTCTGAAACTTAGTTGAATGCCAGTTATGAACGACTGCTCAGCTATAATAACCGCTAAGTTTACATAGTTTTTTTTTTCCTTTCTTTTCACCAGACGCTTTTCGCTTTGTTGAGATGAAGGATCATCAATGGTCTGTAATTAAGTTATTTACATTTTGATTTGCTTTAAGATCGAAGAACAGTTCGTTAACAATATGTTGGTTTGTACTTACACAGTGATTTTTGCTTGATTTCTCGCTTACGTCGGGAAACGCCGTCTGCTAGCACGTCGTTGATGTTTTTTTTCTTTGGACACTGATAGTTGCGGTTTAATTTTAAGTTGTTCTGCAGCACTATGCATTTCTTATGTTCTTCACAGCACAATTTTTTTCACATCTCTGTTTTCTGTTTGTTTTTATACTTCCAAGTATGTGTTGTGGTTTGTGTTTTGTGGTGTTGCCAACATAACTTTCCCATTAGTTGCAACGACAGAGAAAAATACCCTAAGAACTGTAAACCAACTACGGACAATATGGTCACATAAATGAGAGCTATAGGTATTTCACAAATCCCCTGAAATATTAACTAATGTATTTCTACACTTACAAAATTCAGAGGTGGGCTGCTTGTTTACTTACTGGTACTATCGATCAACACGCGAGTGTTACGGAGATGCTTCATGATCTCAAAAGGGGACTCCGGGGGGAAGACGACGTTCTTTTTGAGGAATATTATTGATAAAATTTAAAGAACCGGCATTTGAAGCTTACTGCAGAACGATTCTACTGCCACCAACGTACATATCGCGCAAGGACCACGAAGATGGGATAATAGAAATTGGCGCTCGTACGGGGACAATAGAGAGTCGTTTTCCCCTCACTCTGTTTGCGAGTGGAACAGGAAAGGAAATGTCTGGTAGTGGTATTTGGTGCCTTACGCCGGCTTCTGGGGTATGTGTGCAGATGTAGATAAATCTTAATAACTCAGTGAAGCATCCCCTCATCTTCATGGTTTTCATTACTACACTACTGGCCATTAAAATTGCTACACCAAGAAGAAATGAAGATGATAAATGGGTATTCATTGGACAAATATATTATACTAGAACTGACATGTGATTACATTTTCACTCAATTTCGGTGCATAGATCCTGAGAAATCAGTACCCAGAACAACCACCTCTGGTCGTAATAGCGGCGTTGGTACGCCTGGGCATTGAGTCAAACAGAGCTTGGATGGCGTGTACAGGTACAACTGCCCATGCAGCTTCAACACGATACCACAGTTCATCAAGAGTAGCGACTGGCGTATTGTGACGAGCCAGTTGCTCGCCCACCATTGACGAGACGTTTCCAATTGGTAAGAGATCTGGAGAATGTGCTGACCAGGGCAGCAGTTGAACATTATCTGTATCCAGAAAGCCCCGTACAGGACGTGCAACATGCGGTCGTGCATTATCCTGCTGAAACGTAGAGTTTCGCAGGGATCGAATGAAGGGTAGAGCCACGGGTCGTAACAAATCTGAAATGTAACGTCCACTGTTCCAAGTGCCGTCAATGCGAACAAGAGGTGGCCGAGAGATGTAACCAATGGCACTCCATAGCATCACGCTGGATGATACGCCAGTATGCCGATGACGAATACACGCTTCCAATGTGCGTTCACCGCGATGTCGCCAACCACGGTTGCGACCATCATGATGCTGTAAACAGAACTTGGATTTATCCGAAAAAATGACGTTTTGCCATTCGTGCACCCAGGTTCGTCGTTGAGTACACCATCGCCGGCGCTCCTGTCTGTGATACAGCGTCAAGGGTAACCGCAGCTATGGTCTCCGAGCTGACAGTCGATGCTGCTGCAAACGTCGTCGAACTGTTCGTGCAGATGGTTGTTGTCTTGCAAACGTCCCCATCCGTTGACTCAGGGATCGAGACGTGGCTGCACGATCCGTTACAGCCATACGGATAAGATGCCTGTCATCTCTACTGCTAGTGATACGAAGCCGTTGGGATCCAGCACGGCGTTTCGTATTACCGTCCTGAACCCACCGATTCCATATTGTGCTAACAGTCATTCGATCTCGACCAACGCGAGCAGCAATGTCGCGATACGATAAACCGTAATCGCGATAGGCTACAATCCGACCTTTATCAAAGTGGGAAACGTGGTGGTACGCATTTCTCCTCCTTACAAGAGGCATCACAACAACGTTTCACCAGGCAACGCCGGTCAACTGCTGTTTGTGTATGACAAATGAGTTGGAAACTTTCCTTATGTCAGCACGTTGTAGGCGTCGCCAACCTTGTGTGAATGCTCTGAAAAGCTAATCGTTTGCATATCGCAGCATCTTCTTCCTGTCGGTTAAATTTCACGTCTGTAGCGTCTGGGTTCGTGGTGTAGCAATTTTAATGGCCAGTAGTGTACAATCGGAGGCTCACTTTGCTGAAGTGCTGTGTCCTGTTTCGCAACTCGCCCGATGTTTACAAACTGACGCCTGACTGCTTATGAGAAGAAACCCGCTTGCGATTTGTCGTATCGAGCATGGAGTTTACCGAGGTTCGTGTGTAAACATCTTTGGAATTCCAGAAGAAAGCAGTCTGGACTGCGAAATTATTTAATGTCACTGACGCGTTTCACCCTTTCGGTGCATCATCAGACTGTGTAAAAGTACTGGATACATGACCTCTTCGGTCATAAAACCACATATCAGGTAAAATAGACACCAAGGTAACCGGGTATACAATCCATCCACCTAGAAACTTCTAAACCGTGAAGTGGACCTTGAGCACATCAGCCGTCTCCGCCGTAACAGTACAAGATAGGGCCACGCTTGGGCAATACAGACATTGTGCCGTATGTGGCTCATACCGCGGTTTTGTAAGCGTATTACCGGCTGGCGTACTCTAGATAATATACAATAAATGTGGAAGATTTTTCCGCACATATTTGTACTTTCTGATTGTTATTTTGGCTTTTCTCTCCTTTCACTAGGTCCACTTCATGCGTTAGATGTTTCATAACGGATGGACTGTACTGTATATCCGGTTACTTTGGTGTCTATTTTACATTATATGTGGTTTTATAACTGATGGGTTACGTATCCGGCTACATTTACGTTAGTTTCTTTACTTTCAGTTTACGATGTCTGCGTAGCTGTGCAAGGTAGAAAGACAGGGCCATGCCCTTTTCCTCCATTTGTATCTACGTCATTGGTTTCTTGTTTTTGTAGACAACCTGATGGTGCTCCAACAGGGTGAGACGCGTCTTTGACATTAAATAATTTCGTAACCGAGACTGTTTTTGTTCTGAAACACTTTTAAACCGGTTGCTGTAAAATGGGAAAATTTTTGCACTTTTGGAATGTTGCCATTAACTTAACAAAGTTTCTCGTGGCCTGTTTATATTAGTAGTGACGGCGTTTGAGGTGCAGCAACGGAAATGGAACGTCGAACACGCCTTTTGCTGTTGACGCAAAGCGGGAACCGGGCAGAAGGAGCAGCGGGGACCTAACGGGACACCATTAGCTGCCGCAGGTCGCACGCGGCCTGAAAAGGAAATTGGCTCCTTTGACGAAGGTAGGTGCCCTACAAATCTCTCTCCTCTTGCCTTCTTTGCCTCGTTGCGCGGAAGGAGCAGCCCAGTGGACGCCGCTTCGGAACTACTGTGCGGAAAGGCAAAGAACTCAGTCGTCCGCTGCAGGCAGCAATCTCTTGTGCCTACTGAGCCGCGTGGAGGGGTCGAAACCGTCTGACACTAATCGTGCAACCGAAAGAAGTGGCACGCAGAACAGTAAGAACTGTTACAAAGTTTATCATTAACACTGTGCGGCAAAACTAAAGAGCAAGTTTTGCGATACCCTGCGATAAGTAAGTCCCGAAATTTCGCTCAAAGGTGCATACTACCTTCCTCTGTAATGGCGCAAAAGTGTGGGAGTGTGATGGATCACGGGACAAATTAACCAGGAAGTGGTGTATTAGGTGCAATGCCCTAATCATTTGAAGAAAGTTGGTGTCAATTGTTCGGACAGTGCGGACTAAAATAATAAATTGTCAGAAAGTAATTTTGGAAATGTTGGGTCAATTGTTGTATTGGTGACGCTCATACACAGGTATCGCAGTGTATTTTTCACAAACTATGCTTAGTATTCATTTTTACTGCAATATACACTACTGGCCATTAAAATTGCTACACGACGAAGATGACGTGCTAAAGACGCGAAATTTAACCAGCAGGAAGAAGATGCTGTGATATGCAAATGATTAGCTTTTCAGAGCATTGACGCAAGGCTGCCACCGGTGGTGACACCTACAACGTGCTGATATAAGGTAAGTTTCCAACCAATTTCTCATACACAAACAGCAGTTGACCGGCGTTGCCTGGTGAAACGTTGTTGTGATGCCTCGAGTAAGGAGGAGAAATGCGAACCATCACGTTTCCGACTTTGATAAAGGTCGGTATGTAGCTTATTGCGATTGCGCTTTATCGTATCGCGACATTGCTGCTCGCGTTGGTCGAGATCCAATGACTGTTAGCAGAATATGGAATCGGTGCGTTCGGGAGGGTAATACGGAACGCCGTGCTGGATGCCAACGACCTCGTGTCACTAGCAGTCGAGATGACAGGCATCTTATCCGCATGGGGCTGTAACGGATCGTGCAGCCATATCTCAGTCCCTGAGTCAACAATTGGGGACGTTTGCAAGACAACAACCATCTGCACGAACAGTTGACGGCGTCTGCAGCAGCATGGACTATCAGCTCGGAGACGGTGGCTGCGGTTACCCTTGACGCTGCATCGCAGACAGGAGCGCCTGCGGTGATGTGATCAACGACGAACCTTGGTGCACGATTGGCACAACGTCATTTTTTCGGATGAATCCAGGTTCTGTTTAAGCATTATGATGGTCGCATCCGTGTTTGGCGACATCGCGGTGAACGCATTGGAAGTGTGTATTCGTCATCGCCATACTGTTGTATCAGCCGGCGTGATGGTATGGGGTGTCATTGGTTACGCGTCTCGGTCACCTCTTGTTCGCATTTACGGTACTTTGAACAGTGGACGTTACATTTCAGGTGTGTTACGACCCGTGGCTCTACTCATCATTCGATCCCTGTGAAACCCTACATTTCATCAGGATAATGCACTACCGCATGTTGCAGGACCTGTACGGGCCTTTCTGGACGCATAAAATGTTCGACTTCTGCCCTGGCCAGTACATGCTCCAGATCTGTCACCAGTTGGAAACGTCTGGTCAATGGTGGCCGAGCAACTCTCTCGTCACAATACGCCAGTCACTACTCTCGATGAACTGTGGTATCGTGTTGAAGCTGCATGGGCAGCTGTACTTGTACACGCCATCCAAGCTCTGTCCGACTTAATGCCCAGGCGTATCAAGGCCGTTATTACGGCCAGAGGTAGTTGTTCTGGGTACTGATTTCGCAGGATCTATGCACCGAAATTGTGTGAAAATGTAATCACATGCAAGTCTAGTATAATATATTTGTCCAATGAATACCCGTTTGTCATCTGCATTACTTCTTGGTGTAGGAATTTCAATGGCCAGTAGTGTAATTTCTCTTTCGTGTGTTTTTATTAAAACTGGTTATTTCTGAATATTACAATAATTTTTAGGGTATTATGCGTAATAACTATATGTAATTTATAGTTGTGTATAATAATTAGGTGTTTTTTATGGTTATTCGAAGCAGATATCCGTAACGACTTATTATAGGTTGAGTAAACATTTTAGAGTCTTTGACAAGTTAAGCCACAATACTCGGAAGCGGCAGCATTCGAACAAGTAAAGCCGGCACGTGTGTCGACGTTGGTCACGTTTCTGCCAACGTGTTAAGTATAGATCAGCGATTGAGGAGTCAGTCGCCGCCCTAGAAACTTCGCGACATTGACGGAAACATTGAATAAATACCCCGACAAACGGGCAGGACGGGGTCCTCCGAGGGGAGAAAGAAGACACGAAGAAACGTCGCCTGGACGGACGGACCGATGCTTAGTCAGCGGACGACATACTTCGTTACAACGACTTAGCCCCTGCACTGCTCGACAGAAGAAGATCCCGGTACCGGGCCAATAGGTCAACGCAGAAGATACTGTCCCAGATGTTGCCAGAAAGAAGTTCGTGTGGTACTTACCCAGGTGGCTGGTGAGTGCGAAGGGACTGTGGCCACTCAAAATGGGGCACCTGTGAACCTAGAGGTTGACGAACACCGCTAGAAGACGGCGAACCTAAGAGACGCTAGTTAGATTCCGGGATGGAGCACTGCGCGCCACGCCGTAGCCGCTTGTTAGTAACGCAACGAGAGAATTCGCAAGGAGCCGCCGTGAGTCACGGACACGGTACTGAGTGGACGTATACGGTGCCTGGAGCGCCGCTGCAACACGAGCCGTCGCCGCCTCAGCGTCGTTAGAATATGCACGCTACGACTCCGCCGCTCTGTCGCCGCGAGGGATTGAGCGAGTTAGAACACATTATATTGCTCTCTTCGTTTAAAGGGTCTTATGTGTCAATAAATGAATGTTAGTGGAACCACCAATGTTTCTCTCACACCTCACCCACTGAAGCAGGTAAAGAACCCATCCCACCGCCCACAAAGAGCCGCTTTTCCTCACGCCATCGCCGACGAAATAATGACCTTTGCTTCCCTCTGTCATTGTCACTCGTTTGGATTCCGTACAAATGTTGGAACACGTGAGGCAATACTGACCCTACGACTTATCTTAGAAGAAAGATTAAGGAAAGGCAAAACTACGTTTCTAGCATTTGTAGACTTAGAGAAAGCTTTTGACAATGTTGACTGGAATACTCTCTTTCAAATTCTAAAGGTGGCAGGGGTAAAATAAAGGGAGCGAAAGGCTATTTACAATTTGTACAGAAACCAGATGGCAGTTATAAGAGTCGAGGGACATGAAAGGGAAGCAGTGGTTGGGAAGGGAGTAAGACAGGGTTGTAGCCTCTCCCCGATGCTATTCAATCTGTATATTGAGCAAGCAGTAAAGGAAACAAAAGAAAAGTTCGGAGTAGGAATTAAAATTCATGGAGAAGAAATAAAAACTTTGAGGTTCGCCGATGACATTGCAATTCTGTCAGAGACAGCAAAGGACTTGGAAGAGCAGTTGAATGGAATGGACAGTGTCTTGAAAGGAGAATATAAGATGAACATCAACAAAAGCAAAACGAGGATAATGGAATGTACTCGAATTAAGTCGGGTGATGGTGAGGGAATTAGATTAGGAAATGAGACGCTTAAAGTAGTAAAGGAGTTTTGCTATTTGGGGAGCAAAATAACTGATGATGGTCGAAGTAGAGAGGATATAAAATGTAGACTGGCAATGGCAAGGAAAGCGTTCCTGAAGAAGAGAAATTTGTTAACATCGAGTATAGATTTAAGTGTCAGGAAGTCGTTTCTGAAAGTATTTGTATGGAGTGTAGCCATGTATGGAAGTGAGACGTGGACGATAAATAGTTTGGACAAGAAGAGAATAGAAGCTTTCGAAATGTAGTGCTACAGAAGAATGCTGAAGATTAGATGTGTAGATCACATAACTAATGAGGAGGTAATGAATAGAATTGGGGAGAAGAGGAGTTTGTGGCACAGCTTGACTAGAAGAAGGGATCGGTTGGTAGGACATGTTCTGAGGCATCAGGGGATCACAAATTTAGCATTGGAGGGCAGTGTGCAGGGTAAAAATCGTAGAGGGAGACCAAGAGATGAATACTCTAAGCAGATTCAGAACGATGTAGGTTGCAGTAAGTACTGGGAGATGAAGAAGCTTGCACAGGATAGAGAAGCATGGAGAGCTGCATCAAACCAGTCTCAGGATTGAAGACCACAGCAACAACATCTAGTGTCACTGAACCCATAACCGCTACAAAACATAGTACATCCTAGAGCAGAGTAATTAATTAAATCGCATATCATTTTGCAAGTATACAGAGTGGTCCATTGATCGTGACCGGGCCAAATATCTCACGAAATAAGCGTCATACCAATTTTTTACTTGGACCACATTTTGTGCTTTGTGATAGATGGCGCTGTAATAGTCACAAACATATGGCTCACAATTTTAGACGATCAGTTCGTAACAGGTAGTTTTTCAAATTAAAATACAGAACGTAGGTACGTTTGAACATTTTATTGCGGTTGTTCCAATGTGAGACATGTACCTTTGTGAACTTATCATTTCTGAGAACGCATGCTGTTACAGCGTGATTACCTATAACTACCACATTAATGCAGTAAATGCTCAAAATGGTGTCCGTCAGCCCCAACGCATTTGGCAATACGTGTAATGACAATCAAGATATCCACGAGTGTACTGTAGGTCTACAGTGTCCAACGGGCACAATATTTCGGCGATCATACATGTCGCCATCATCAGGTGAACTGACGGACTGAGCTCCTGTGAACGTGCCGGCACGGAGATCCGTACGCTATGGCTGCTCAGGGGGAACTGGGTTCGGTCGCTCCCTCTCTCTCTCTTCGCACTTGAATTCCTCTTCTTGAGGATGTTAAGGGGGAGTTTGTTGTCGTTAGACATTTACTCCACTGAGATGGGTTGAGGTATGCTGGGACTTTTGGGAATAAGTGGGACGGTTGTGCGTATTTGGGTTCATGTGAATTGCCTGTCGGAGACAGGCGGTAGGTCACGTGAATTTGACATGTATGCATCGGCTAGGGGCCTTTACTTAACTGGCCCTGTCGACGCCTGGGACTGTCAGTCAGCGACGGACAGAACGGATATTTAATGATGATGATGATGATGGTGATGGGTGCCGGACACAGTGAGGAGGAGAGTCTTCTAGGTCCTTCTGGCGTCTGGGTATCTCTTCTTGTCCTTCTTCTTCTTCTTGTGGTGTGTGTCTGCTTGTGACACTTTAGGATGTATCACATCCTCCCAGTTGGCAGCATCGGCGTCTTCAGCGGTCCTCGCCCCTTGTTCTTGGCTTGCGTAGTCTTCTTGTTGTTCTTGTTGTTCTATTGAGACGAAGAGAGCTTCCCACTGGGCTGGCGTGAGAGGAGGGCGGGCGTTGTAGGACCTGAGAGTATCCAAGTGAATGGACACTACCTTCTGCAACTGCGTCTTGGAGAGGGGGCAAGGAGCCTCTTCCGTGATGGCTTGGGTTGCCGTGTTCTTCGCCACGACAATTGTCTGTGCGGCTGCGTCTTGTGTTTCCACCCTCGTGGCTTCCTGTATTACTACAGGTTCCACGGGGGCGGCAGTCTGCGTGTCGGCATCCTTCTTCTGTGCTGGGAGGGGCTGGCTGGCCAATGCATCACGGAGACTATGCACCAGCAGCCGAGCCTCGGCTAGTTCGGCTTGGAGTGTTGCCCTCTCTTCCGCCATTGCGGCTTTGAGGGCAGCAATTTCTTCATCGGCGGCGGCGCGGACCCTGGCGCACGCCTCGCTGACTGCGTCCGGTGGTACAGCCACGTCATCAGCCACCACAGATCCGCCAGAGGCGGGGGGTGGCGAGGACGCAACGGCCTCGGCTGTATCCGTCTTCTTGGTAATCTTGTGTCTCCGTCTAGCTTTGTCATCGCGACTCCAGTTCTTGATGTGGCTGCAGCCGCGGTAATTCGCCGCATGAGGGCCGCCACAATTGGCGCAGCAGCGTGTGGCGTCTTTCTTCGCGCAGTGGCGCGAATCGTGTGCTTGGGCACAACGAAAACACGCCATTGCATTACGGCAGTACTTGGCAACATGGCCAAGTTTTTGGCAGCGATAACACTGCTCCTTCCGCTCCGCCGTCTTCTTGCGTTCCCCGTCTTCTGATGCGCCGAGCACGAGGCCCAGCAATTGCAGCAGGGCAGCAGCTTTGCCTCCCTTTCCGCCACGTCCGTACATGATGGAGAGCTAGCGCTTACATGCAGCGATTAGCTCAAAATGGTGTCCGTCAGCCTCAACGCATTTGGCAATACGTGTAATGACAATCAAGATATCCACGAGTGTACTGTTGGTCTACAGTGTCCAACGGGCACAATATTTCGGCGATCATACATGTCGCCATCATCAGGTGAACTGACGGACTGAGCTCCTGTGAACGTGCCGGCACGGAGATCCGTACGCTATGGCTGCTCAGGGGGAACTGGGTTCGGTCGCGGCGGCGGCCGATTTAAATACCCTCCGCCCGCGGCGCGCTCTCTCCGCTGTCCGCGCACCGCGCCACGGTCGCGCGGTGGAACAGATTGCGACGGCGTCTGAGATGACGTCGGAGTGATGGCTCTGTCCGCCGTGGTCGTCACAACTATACGTTTGCTCGATTTCCTCTTGATTAACCCAATCGCTGGTTCCCAAGCCTTGCTAAGATTATAGCCACAGTCACGGTTTATGAGGTCGTCATTGGTGCGAATTTCGATGGCCTCTCTAACAACGCTGTCCCAGTATCTCGATGTCTGTACCAGAATCCTCGTGCGTTCATAGTCCATAGCATGATTTTCCGACAAACAATGTTCGTCGACCGCCGACTTTCTCGGATACATCAGTCGAGTGCACCTCTGGTGTTCACGGCATCGATCCTCGACGGTACGCATCGTCTGACCAATATACGACTTGCCACATTGACACGGAATCTGGTACACGCCGGCCTTCCTCAAACCGAGGTCATCTTTGGCGCTCCACACCAATGCACGAGTTTTATTCGGAGGACAAAACACAGTTCCGACACGGTGTTTCTTCAAAATGCGGGCGATTTTCCCCAAGAGTGTGCCTGTATATGGAATAAACGCAGTGCCTACCTCCTCCCTCGTGATTTCATCCATCTCCACAGGTTGTGCTGCAGTGGTTGGGCGGAGAGCACGTTGAATCTGCCACTCTGAGTACCCATTTTTTCGAAATACAGTTCTCAGTCGTTCCAATTCCTGGGGTAGACTCTCTGCGTCAGAGATAGTGCGCGCACTATGTACTAGAGTTTTAAGTACGCCATTCCTCTGTGAAGGGTGGTGGCAGCTGTCTGCGTGCAAATACAGATCAGTGTGCGTTGTCTTCCGATACACCCCATGACCTAGGGTGCCGTCAGCCCTTCTCTTGACCAAGACGTCAAGGAAAGGTAATTTACCCTCCGTTTCAGTCTCCATAGTGAATTTGATGTTGAGGTGTATGGAAGTCAAGGAGTTTATCCATATCATGTGGCCAAATGACGAACGTGTCGTCCACGTAACGGAAAAAAGCAAGTAGGTTTCCATTCGGATGACGACAGGGCTTCCTCCTCGAAGTTCTCCATGTAAAAATTCGCTACCACCGGTGAGAGTGGGCTACCTATGGTAACTCTCTCCGTTTGTTCGTAGTACTCTCCATTAAAAAGAAAATACGTGGAAGTCAACACATGCCTAAAAAGGTCAGTGGTCTTCTCGTCAAACTTCTGACTAATCAATTCTAGTGACTGTCGCAGGTGTACCCTCGTAAACAAGGAAACGACGTCAAAACTCACCATGATATCTGACTCATCCAACCTGAAGCTATCAAGGCGTTTAACAAAATCCAGTTCCCTCTGAGCAGCCATAGCGTACGGATCTCCGTGCCGGCACGTTCACAGGATCTCAGTCCGTCAGTTCACCTGACGATGGCGACATGTATGATCGCCGAAATATTGTGCCCGTTGGACACTGTAGACCGGCAGTACACCCGTGGATATTTTGATTATCAAATACGCCGTGAGAAACTCAAGAATCACGTGTAATGACATTCCTCTCAACAGCGAGTATTTCGCCTTCCCTATTGTTCGCACATGCATTGACAATGCGCTGACGCATGTTGTCGTGCATTTTCGGTGGATCACGATAGCAAATATCCTTCAACTTTCCCCACAGAAAGAAAGCCGGGGGCGTCAGATCCGGTGAACGTGCGGGCCATGGTATGGTGCTTCGACGACCAATCCGCCTGTCATGAAATATGCTATTCAGTACCGCTTCAACCGCACGCGAGCTATGTGCCGGACATCCATCATGTTGGAAGTACATCCCCTATCTGTCATGCAGTGAAACATCTTTTAGTAACATCGGTAGAACATTACGTAGGAAATCAGCATACATTGCAATATTTAGATTGTCATCGATAAAATAGGGGCCAATTATCCTTTCTCCCATAGTGCCGCACCATACATTAACCCGCCAAGGTCGCTGATGTTCCACTTGTCGCAGCCATCGTGGATTTCCTGTTGCCCAATAGTGCATATTATGCCGGCCGTGGTGGCCAAGCGGTTAAAGGCGCTACAGTCTGGAACCGAGCGACCGCTACGGTCGCAGGTTCGAACCCTGCCTCGGGCATGGATGTGTGTGATATCCTTAGATTAGTTAGGTTTAAGTAGTTCTAAGTTATAGGGGACTGATGACCTAAGATGTTGAGTCCCATAGTGCTCAGAGCCATTTGAACCATTTTTGAGTGGATATTATGCCGGTTTATGTTACCGCTGTTGGTGAATGACGCTTCTTCGCTAAATAGAACGCGTGCAAAAAATCTGTTATCGTCCCGTAATTTCTCTTGTGCCCAGTGGCAGAACTGTACACGACGTTCAAAGTCGTCGCCATGCAATTCCTGCTGCATAGAAATATGGTACTGGTGCAATCGATGATGATGTAGCATTCTCAACACCGACGTTTTTGAGATTCCCGATTCTCGGGCAATTTGTCTGCTACTGATATGCGGATTAGCTGCGACAGCAGCTAAAACACATACTTGGGCATCATCATTTGTTTCAGGTCGTGGTTGACGTTTCACATGTGGCTGAACACTTCCTGTCTCCTTAAATAACGTAACTATCCGGCGAACGGTCCGGACACTTGGATGATGTCGTCCAGGATACCGAGCAGCATACATAGCACACGCCCGTGGGGCATTTTGATCACAATAGTCATACATCAACACGATATCGACCTTTTCCGCAGTTGGTAAACGGTCCATTTTAATACGGTCCATTTTAATACTAAGAAAATACCTTCTGCACTGGCGGAATGTTACGTGATACCACGTACTTATACGTTTGTGACTATTACAGCGCCATCTATCACAAAGCGAAAAAAGTGGTCCAACTAAAACATACATATTTCTTTACGTACTACACGAATATGTAATAAAATTTGGGTTCCTATTTTAAAAAACGCAGTTGATATCCGTTTGACCTATGACAGCGCCATCTAGCGGGCCAACCATAGCGCCATCTGGGTTACCCCTTAATGCTAGACGAGTATCGTTCTTTGTAGTTTTTTCGTTTGATGATTATTTCGTGAGACAGTTGGCCCGGTCACGATCAATGGACTACCCTGTATATTATTTCTCAAGTCAACACCCTTTTTTACAAGACATATTGATAGTACAGGTATGAATGAGGAATCGTTAGTTAGGTTTTTTAACCGATTTCTGACACTGCATATCGATTTTGCGCTAAAACATGGCATTTGTGAAAAATGTTTACATAAAAGAAACGTTTAACAATCATAGGCAAAAGAGCGTCATGGACACAGAGTTTCATACCGGTAATTTAGGAAGGTAACTTATTAGTCAGAAATAAGAGAGTCCTTTTTCATATTATCTAATTACAAATAGCGTTTTGTTTGTTTTAAAGTACTTAGTGACTGTATAATTTGTATACAGCATGGTCACTGATAATAACTACGACCACTGCGGTAGTTCAGTATCTCTGTCGTAAAAATTGACTTTTCTAAACGAAACGACAAACATCTTTGTCATTTTAGCTTTGAATTGTGATTCGCCTGTTGCTACTACGGACTAACATGCTTACTGTAACTGAAAATACACTACGTGATTAAAAGTATCCGGATACCTGGCTGAAAATGACTTACAGGTTAGTGGCGTCCTCTATCGGTAATGCTGGTATATTGTGTTTGCCCATCCTTGGCCTTGATGACAGCTTCCACTCTCACAGGCATAAGTTCAATCAAGTGCTGGAAGGTTTCTTGGGGATTGGCAGCTCATTCTTCACGGAGTGCTGCACTGAGGAGAGGTATCGATGTCGGTCGGTGAGTCCTGGCACGAAGTCAGCTTTCGCAAACATCGCGAAGGTTTTCTATGGGATTCAGGTCAAAGCTCTGTGCAGTTCAGTCCATTATAGGGACGTTATTGTTTTGTAACCACTCTGTTACAGGCCGTGCATTATGAACAGGTGCTCGATCGTTTTGAAAGATGCAGTCGACATCCCCGAATTGCTCTTCAACAGTGGGAAGCAAGAAGGTGCTTAAAACATCATTGTAGGCCTGCGCTGTGACAGTGCCACGTTAAACAACAAGGGGTGCAAGCCCCCTCCATGACAAATACGACAACACCATAACACCACCGCCTCCGAATTTTACTGTCGGCACTACACACGCTGGCAGATGACGTTCACCGGGCATTCGCCATACCCACACCCTGACATCGAATCGCCACATTGTGTACCCCGATTCGTCACTCCATGCAACGTTTTTCCACTCTTCAATCGTCCAATGATTACGCTCCGTACACCAAGCGAGGCGTCCTGTGAGATGGTCTGGATAGATATTTGCCTATTACACATTACGGCCCTCTTCAACTGTCGGCGGTCTCTGTCAGCCAACACACGAGGTCGGCCTGTACGCTTTTGTGCTGTACGTGTCCCTTCACGTTTTCACTTCACTATCACATCGGAAACAGTGAACCTATGGGTGTTTAGGAGTGTGGAAATCTCGCGTACAGACGCATGACACAAATGACACCCAATGACCTGAACACGTTCGTAGGAATACATCATTCACATTCGCTTGATTCGACGATACTGGTATTACCGTTCCTATTATTGTTGTATTGCGAAACCGTCGCCGCTGGGGTAGCCGCGCGGTCTCGGCGTCTTGTCACGGTTCGCGCGGCTCTTCCCGTCATAGGTTCGAGTCCTCCCTCGGACATGGGTGTGTGTGTTGTCCTTAGCATGAGTTGCTTTAAGTTAGATTAAGCAGTGTGTAAGCCTAGGGACCGATGACCTCAGGAGTTTGGTCCCATAGTCCTTACCACAAACTTCCAAATTTGCGAAACCGCCGAATGGTGTTTACATGTCAATGGCACGTTAGATGGATACGCCGTATTCGACGAATATTTACTGTTTGCACGATATACGAGAAGGAATTGTCAGAGCATGTGCTCCTGTAAGTGCCGAAGTGATAAGTAATACCACTCAATCCACGATAAGAAGATTGCAGCACTTCATTGATACCAATGGTCATCAATTCTAACACCTCTTGTAAATGGACGTTCATGCCACCTTTTTGACCTTCGTTGACCTTCAAAGACGTTACTGTTAAACATCACTGAATTCAATAAAATGTGCTCGGGTTTTCAACCGCGTTAATTGCTTAAAACTACACGAGCTTTCTGCCAAGCAGTCCTTGGCCATTGTCAAGTGATACGACTGCCAGTGGGCTGTTGGTGCGCCCTTATATACGCTAGCATCCGGCTGTGACGTCACTGGTGCCCGTGACATTGCCATATATGGGAATGTTTTGAGTCGGCGTTAGATGTGCCCTCTGCAACGGCGCGATCGCTGGATCCCACGCAGCGCTGAGCTGCAAGCCACCGTCTCTATTCAGGGTGTTGGCGGTAATTTTTATTTCAATAGCTTCCTCTATTAAACTGTCCCAGAAGCCGTTAGTGCGAGCCACGACAGAGGTATCGTCAAATTTTATGTGGTGACCGTTTTCTAACGCATGCTAAGCTAACACAGATTTCTCTGGATAGCATGGGCGACAATACCTCTCATGTTCTTTCCTGCGTTGTTCCACAGTGCGCACTGTTTGTCCGATGTACTTCTGACCACACTCACAAGGTATTTCATAGACTCGAGGTGTTCTGAGACCTACTGCTTCTTTAACTGGTCTCAGTAATTGACGGATTTTCGTTGGAGGCCTGAAGACTGATTTGATCTTGTGTCTTTTCAATAGGCGGCTTATCTTGCCCGACACAGAGCCACAGAATGGCAGCAAAGCAAGTTTCTTTTCCTGCTCTGCGTCGGTGGTCTTATTCTGATATTTCCCAGAAATCACTTCTTTTACTTGATGGGCGCTGTAGCCGTTATTCCCGAAAACCTTGCGTAGGTGGCTCAGTTCATGGGGCAGGTTATCGTCGTATGATATTACTTTTGCACGATGCATCAATGTTTCTAATACTGTGCCCTTCTGTGCTGGATGATGATGGCTGGTGGCGTGCAAGTACAGGTCTGTGTGGGTGGGTTTTCTGTTGACGCTGTGGCCGCCGTAAACGCAATGGGTGCCTTGGCCACAGCGTCTACAGAAAACCCACCCACACAGACCTGTACCTGAACGCCACCATCTAGCAACAAAAAACCAACGTCATATTATGGCCCCCGTTGTCCCATGCAACATTTGTCCCACGTGTGTGTGTGTGTGTGTGTGTGTGTGTACACTCGTTTTCATATACAGGGTGAGTCACCTAACGTTACCGCTGGATATATTTCGTAAACCACATCAAATACTGACGAACCGATTCCACAGACCGAACGTGAGGAGAGGGGCTAGTGTAATTGCTTAATACAAACTATACAAAAATGCACGGAAGTATATTTTTTAACACAAACCTACGTTTTTTTAAATGGAACCATGTTAGTTTTGTTAGCACGTCTGAACATATAAACAAATACGTAATCAGTGCCGTTTGTTGCATTGTAAAATGTTAATTAGATCCGGAGATATTGTAACCTAAAGTTGATGCTTGAAACCTCCGACGTTCAGTTGCGTGTTGTAACAAACACGGGCCGCGGTTGGTGAGCAGCATCTGCAGGGACATGTTTACGATGACGACCGTGTTTACGAGTGTGGCTGTAGTGCACTGTTGTGGTTTGGTCTATCTGTCGCAGTGTCCGCATGTAGCGCTTGCTGCTATTGTTATTCTGCATTCGTCTCCCCACGCAGACCAACTGTAGTACACCGTGTTACCAGACGTCTGTGATAGTGTAGTGTTGTAGGAACTGTGACCATGGTGTATTCGAACTCTGAAAAGGCGGAGATGATACTCATCTATGGCGAGTGTCGACGAAATGCAGCTGAAGCCTGCAGGGTATATGCAGAACGGTACCCGGACAGAGAGCATCCAACGTGCTGCACATTGCAAAACATCTATCTTGCGCAACCGAAAGTAGCAAAACCACAACTTCTGCAATACGAGCCAAATAAATATATAGGACGCTGTAGCAGAGGCAGCGAAAACTCCTAAGTCCCAATCAAGGTCACGCGCTGCTCGACGCGTAACACATATCTAACACGTACTTACGTACATCTACCGCCAACAGGTATGGTCGTAGCACGCAAACGGGTCCGTAACAGGCCCGTCACAGGAGAAGCGGGTGCAGTTGGTGTGTTAGCTGCTGTTGGCATGAACCCACACATGAGTACACGGGACGTTGCGAGAGCCGGTTCAAATGGTTCAAATGGCTCTGAGCACTATGGGACTTAACAGCTGTGGTCATCAGACCCCTATAACTTAGAACTACTTAAGCCTAACTAACCTAAGGACATCACACACATCCATGCCCGAGGCAGGATTCGAACCTGCGACCGTAGCAGTCGGCGAGAGCCGGTGGACTGAGTGAAAGTAGTGTCATGCGCATACTGCATCGTCACCGCTTTCACCCGTTTCATGTGTCGCTACACCAGCAATTACATGGTGATGACTTTAATCATCGAGTGCAATTCTATCAATGGGCATTAACAGAGAATGCGTTGCAGTTCTACCTGTTTACCGATGAAGTGGGTTTCACAAACCACGGGGCAGTGAATCTACGGAACATGCATTACTGGTCCATGGACAATCCTCGCTGGCACAGACAGGTAGAGCGACAGCGACCGTGGACTGTAAATGTATGGTGCGGAATCATTGGCGACCACCTCTCATTGGTTCTCGCTTCATTGCAGGGGCCCAAACAGCTGCAACATACATCGCGTTTCTACAGAATGATCTGCCAACGTTGCTCGAAAATGTCCCACTGGAAACGCGTCGACGTATGTTGCATCAGCATGATGGTGCACCTGCACATTCCGCAATTAACAATAGGCTGACCCTTGGCAGGATGTTCGACGGGCGTTTCATAGGACGTGGAGGACGCATAAATTGGCCAGCCCGTTCTCCTGATCTTACACCTCTAGACTTCTTTCTGTGGGGTACGTTAAAGGAGAATGTGTACCGTGATGTGCCTACAACCCCAGAGGATATGAAACAACGTATTGTGGCCGCCTGCGGCGACATTACACCAGATGTACTGCGGCGTGTACGACATTCATTACGCCAGAGATGGCAATTGTATGCAGCAAATGATGGCCACCACATTGAACATATATTGGCCTGACATGTAGAGACACACTCTATTCCACTCCGTAATTGAAAACGGAAACCACGTGTGTACGTGTACGTCACCCCTCATGGTAATGTACATGTGCGTCAGTGAAAAAGACCAATAAAAAGTAGTATGTGGACGCAGTGTGCTGTTCCAGTCTCTTCTGTACCTAAGGTCCATCACCGTTCCGTTTGGATCCCTACGTAATTCGGTGCTCTCCGATACACACGATCGAACAGCGGAGGAGTGGTACTCAAGCGTCAACTTTAGGTTACAATATCTCCGGATGTAATTAACATTTTACAATGCAACAAACGGCACTGATTACGTATTTGTTTATATGTTCAGATGTGCTAACAAAACTAACGGGGTTCCATTTAAAAAAACGTAGGTTTGTGTTAAAAAACATACTTCCGTGCATTTTTTTATGGTTTGTATTAACCAATTACACTAGCCCCTCTCCTCACGTTCGGTCTGTGGAATCGATTCGTCAGTATTTGATGTGGTTTGCGAAATATATCCAGCGGTAATGTTAGGTGACTCACCCTGTATATAGTTTGGATGGGATCCTCAGTGCGCGATTCCTACTCACGTTTGGCCAATTTTTAAAGATGTTTCCTCTTCATTGCCACAACTACCCTTATCCCAACGACTACACTTACTCCAATTACTGTCACGATTTAAAACTATAAAAATGCGAAAGCTTTGCGCGTGTCCCTGGTTGTTCTTAATTACTAGATCATTTGGATAGATGAGGATACTGTAGAGGTAGGCGAGGACCAGACTGAGCTGCGCTCAACAGCTGGGGCTCCGTTAGCTGAGAGCAGGCAGGGAGCGATACTCAGCACCCGCCAGGGTAGCCGAGAGCGCTAAAGCCCGTCTCACACGGAGCAAGGTTCGCCGTAAGTTTGCGAGATGGCGGGCATGCCTGCCGGCTTGCAGGCAAAGGAGCCGGCTATCTTCCATGCCGAAGCTCTCCCGCGGTGCAAGATCGTCAGCTAGTTGTGTTGTGATCGGCTGCATGTCGTATCGAACGAAGATGGCTGCTTCAGGTACAGATGTTCAGAGCAATCTGGCGTTTTTAGCTGTTTTGGTGCTAAACGATGCAGAAATGCATGCTAATGAGAGAAGAAGAAAGAAAGAATGGACGAAAAACTGGATTAAGAGGAGAAACGCTGGAAAAGGTGTGCGCTCCATGCTTCATAAAGAGTTGAGGTTAATTCGCATAACACCTACTTTTGTTTGAAAAGTATGACCATTTCATTACTGTTTGATTTTATAAATATACCAATAATGACTGTTATATACGACTTTATTTTATAGGATAGAAGATCGTAAATCCTTTGCAAATTTTATACAAATGGATGTATTGGTATTTGCAAAACGAGTTGTAACAACAACTGTACATATAATAATTTTTTCTTCTGATTTTCGATAAATTAGTGTAAGCAATGTTTTGATTTCATTTCTTTTTCTTTTCGTGTCATTATGTTAAAGAAACTGTAAGCAACTTTCGATGTGAATATTAATATTTATGTCAAATTTCAAGCAATGCTATAACAGAATTGAAGTGTAACCCATGTTGAATCTATTGTAACATGTTTAAAATTGTAATTGTGCGCCTGGTCCATACGTAGGCAATGTATTAGGATATGTGGAATGTAAAACCTTTGGTGAATACCCTGTCTGTAGGGGAGCGGTAAAAGGTGGAGGCAGGCGAGCGCGGGAAAATGCACACGGGCGCGGCACGGCATAACGGGCTCAGCAGAGTTAGTCGGAATTGGGCATCGGTCTGAGAAACACGCTCTGGATCGAGGACGCTCTCCTGGAAAACGTGATTTCATTGAGCCTCGGATGTGCTGTTTCCGACGACTATACAGCATGGCTATATTCCATAGGCACTAAATGGAAAAGGATTGCGACGCTAAGAAGAAGCAAAGTGCCGATACATCAAGAGCCATAGCTGTGATTGTATGTGTGCTGTGCGCCTCGCCATCTCGCCACCCGCCAACCGCCGCATCGACACGAACAGGTTGAAACATTTAGTACTGTATCCGTGTGGACCAGTGTTACTTTTGTTCCTGACTGTTCAATAACAACTTAACTTTTACCAGAATTGTCCTATCAGTTAACTATCCTCACAACTAACCTAGACAGGGTCCTTTCCACATGTTGTGCAATCCGAGTGTCCCGAAATGAAGATGTAAAGTTTATGTTAATAATACTTACCTGCAGACCTATCTATGTTAGAATGATGTTTAAGGAACTTTATTGTTAATGAATATACAAGTAAAGAACATAGGCCCGACAAAGTTGGAAGATAATGTTGAAATTGGTTTAGTAATGAAGTTTAATTAATTTGAGACAAAAATAATGGTAGTTAAATAAGCAAGAAATAAGACAAAACGAGTAGTAATTCATATATTGGAAACCTTGAGTGCTTAATGACTTCAATAGTCAAAGAATTTTAATACAGTGACAATTACAGTTTCAGGGTCCCCCCCCCCCACCCCCCCTTTTCTTTTCTATTCATTTAAATTCTGAAGTGTACTGAACTGATTTGACCAGCAAAGTTAAAGTCAATATAAAACCTAAATTTATCAGTGTTTTACTCTTCTTAAAATTGACATTGTATGTGTGTTTCAAAAGTGCTATTTCTAGGGTAACCTATGCCCGATTTCAGTCGGATCAATAGACAAAACGCAGTTTGTAGTAATCATTATAGTGTAATGTTGTGTATTTATTGCTTGTCCAAATTAGTACAGAAAGGGAAAATATTAGTTCAGTAGATTTTTCTGGTTCTAAAATTTACCATATAATGCAGTATTACTACGTGTTGTTATGCTTGTACGTACATCCACTTGTACAAGTAAAAAAACTCACTTAATGCCTAATTAGGCTGGCGACCGTATTATTAACAATTGGTAGCATCTGCTGTGTATGTTTCTTGCCCGTCCTAACGTGTAGTTGCACTTTAGGCATGCTTGACGTATCATTGTTGTTACTGAGTGGGTGTAAGTCTGATTTTGCCTCCATTCAGGTACACGCGGTCAACATATTTACTAAAATCCTTTCTTATAAGGTGAAGCCCGTCAACTTACCATAGTACAGGCTTTAAAAAGTTAACGTACGCCCGAGCGTAGACGTTACAGAGTGCCTCTGCACTCAAGTGTTTATTATAATAGTTTGCGCTTTTCACGACGTACAGACACTGTTCTTCCCTATAAGTACATATCAGTGCTTCAATCGCTTCCATGGACCACTGCAGTGCCATTATTTAATAATTATAAGAACTTCCTACCGCTCCTCACAACAGCAGAAAAGCGACTATCAACAAAGGCTTCCCGCCCAAGCTTTCCGCGTCTGACGTCACAAACGAAACGCCTCATGATTGGCCAACGCAGGTAGCACGCAGGGAACCTTGCAAGAAAAATAGCACCGGACCTATCCTAGAAAACTTACAAAGTTCCCAGCAAGGTAGCCCGCTAGCAGACGACGGAGCACGCAAGGTAGCCGCCTCGCAAGCCAGCAAGGAAACTTACAGCGAATCTTGCTCCGTGTGAGACGGGCTTAACGCGCTGCTTCCTGGACTCGGGTAGGCGCGCCGGCCCCGGATCGAATCCGCGAGGGCCGGTGTGCCGGCCAGCCTGGATGTGGTTTTTAGGCGGTTTTCCACATCCTGCTAGGTGAATACCGGGCTGGTCCGCACGTCCCGCCTCAGTTACACGACTCGCAGACATTTGAAACACATTCACACTATTTAACGATTTGCACTCAACGCAGACAGTTGGGGTACACTCATTCCGTCCCAGGGGGTACGGGGTGGCGGCAGGAAGGGCATCCGGCCACCCCTTACAACTAACCGTGCCAATTCCGTTGTTGACCCTGCCGACCCTGCGCACAATGCGGGATGAAGGCAGTAGCAAAAGAAAGAAAGAGAGAAAGAAAGGGAGCGGTACTCACCAGCGTGAGGCTGCCGTTGCCCTCCTGCTGCAGGCAGCGCAGGCCTCGCCGCCGGTGGCCGCTGCCGCAGGTCGCAGAGCAGGGTCCCCAGGGGTCGGGCACCCACCTGCACAGCACGCCGTCACGTGACTACCAGCTGTAACACGCAGCCAGCGCCGGGGCGCGAACGCTGCCCACAGAGGACAACAGTTTGTGCCACGACTTTTATTAAACGTACCATCGCGGTTTTAGCCTGTTAGCTCGTTTTCAAGTGATACCTTACTACGACGTGCGTTAATGCTTGGTCCCTATAGAGAGAACACTGGACATATGTCAAACACACAGCCGAAAAAAATATTACGAAGAACGCCGACGATTTTGATCCGATGACGGCATACGTTACTGGGGGGATGGTAGATGACTGTTAATGGTTTCAACGTCGTCCACCGACTGATAGTATTGTGGCATAACTAGAAGAGCGCTATCTGTGTCTACACTAGTACCGAATGCTCACAGCCAGAAGGCCCAGTGTGGCGCAAACGTGTGAAGCAAGCAGGGAATACACTACTGGCCATTAAAATTGCTACACCACGAACATGACGTGCTACAGACGCGAAATTTAACCGACAGGAAGACGATGCTCTGATATGCAAATGATTAGATTATCAGAGCATTCACACAAGGTTGGCGCCGGTGGCGACACCTACAACGTGCTGACACGAGGAAAGTTTCCAACCGATTTCTCATACACAAACAGCAGTTGACCGGCGTTGCCTGGTGAAACGTTGTTGTGATGCCTCGTGTAAGGAGGAGAAATGCGTACCATCATGTTTCCGACTTTGATAAAGGTCGGATTGTAGCCTATCTCGATTCCGGTTTAACGTATCGCGACATTGCTGCTCGCGTTGGACGAGATCCAATGACTGTTAGCAGAGTATGGAATCGGTCGGTTCAGGAGGGTAATACGGAACGCCGTGCTGGATCCCAACGGCCTCGTATCACTAGCACTCGAGATGACAGGCATCTTATCCGCATGGCTCTAACGGATCGTGCAGCCACGTCTCGATCCTTGAGTCAACAGATGCGGACGTCTGCAAGACAATAACCATCTGCACGAACAGTTCGACGACGTTTACAGCAGCATGGACTATCAGCTCGGAGACCGTGGCTGCGGTTAACCTTGACGCTGCGTCACAGACTGGAGCGCCAGCGATGGTGTACTCAACGACGAACCTGGGTGCACGAATGGCAAAACGTCATTTTTTCGGATGAATCCAGGTTCTGTTTACAGCATCATAATGGTCGCATCGGTGTTTGGCGACATCGCGGTGAACGCACATGGGAAGCATGTATTCGTCATCACCGTACTCGCGTATTACGCGGCGTGATGGTATGAGGTGCCATTGGTTACACGTCTCGGTCACCTCTTGTTCGCATTGACGGCGCTCTGAACAGTGGGCGTTACATTTCAGATGTGTTACGACCCGTGGCTCTACCCTTCATTCTATGCCTGCGAAACCCTACGTTTCAGGAGGATAATGCATGACCGCACGCTGCAGGTCCTGTGTGGGCCTTTCTGGATACAGAAAATGTTCGACTGCTGCCCTGGACAGCACATTCTTCAGATCTCTCGCCAACTGACAACGTCTGGTCAATGGTGGCCGAGCAACTGGCTCGTCACAATACGCCAGTCACTACTCTTGATGAACTGTGGTATCATGTTGAAGGTGCATGGGCAGCTGTACCTGTACACGCCATCCAAGCTCTGTTTGACTCAATGTCCAGGCGTATCGAGGCCGTTATTACGGCCAGAGGTGTTTGTTCTGGGTACTGATTTCTCAGGATCTATGCACCCAAATTGCGTAAAAATGTAATCACATGTCAGTTCTAGTATAATATATTTGTCCAATTAATATCCGTTTATCATCTACATTCTTCTTGGTATAGCAATTTTGATGGCCAGTTGTGTACTTTCTACAACGAGACTTTGTGTCTCGAAACCTGGCACAAAATCGGACGAGATTCTGGTCGTATGCAAAGTATGCTAGCGGCAAGACAAAATCTTCGCGATAGCAATGAAAGTACTATAGATGACAGTACCATTTGCAGCCAGACAACGATGGCATTTTTATGGCTGACGATGTGCCATGTCACCGGGCCACAATTTTTCGCTTATGATTTGAAGAAAATTCTGGACAGTTCGAGCGAATGATCTGATCATCCAGATCAGCTGACATGCATCACATCGAACATTTCTGGGATATAATCGAGTGGTCACTTCGTGCACAACAGCCTGCACCGGCAGCACTTTCTCGGTTATGGACGACTATCGAGGCAGCTTGACTAAATGTTTGTGCAAGGGACTTCCAACGACTTGTTGAGTCCATGTCACGTCGCATTTCTTCACTACGCCGGGAAAAAGGAGGTCCGACACGATATTAGGGGGCAATCCATGACATTTGTCACCTTAGTGTATCACTCTAACGCCTCTATACTGAAGCACTGCATCCACAACAAAAAAGTCTACATCCTCAGGGAGGCCGCCGCAACACGACCGAAAGGCAGGACATCTCAGTGGCTTGGCGTTTTCAGTTTTTTATAACATAAACGCTAGGAGGATTTTAAGGGTAACGACAGGGTGTCGGTCGAAAAATCTCGATTTTTCTTTTACTGCGGAATTCGAATGTATATACGAGGGTCACTCCAAAAGAAATGCACACTATTTTTGTAAAAAAAAAAAGTTTACATTCTGCATGTGTGAAAGTTTTACAGTGTGTAAACATCCTTCCCGCTTCTTTTCAAACTTAGTTCAACCTGTTCCCGTGAGGGGCGCCGTCACAGCATGTCTTCAAGATGGCTGCTACACATGACGTTCGTCAGAAGCAAGGTGCTGTCATAGAATTCCTGTGCTGTGAAAACGAGACAGTGGCAAACATCCAAAAGAGGTTGAAAAAGGTGTGTGGAGATGCTGCTGTCGATCGCAGTACAGTTAGTCGGTGGGCAAGCAGGTTACGTGATGAAAGCGGGCACGGAAATATTGACGATTGTCCTCGCAGCGGCAGGCCTCGTACTTCTCACACTCCAGACAATGTGCAGAGAATTAACGAATTGGTGACTGCTGACAGACGCATCACAGTGAACGAATTGTCACGCAAAGTTGGGATAGGGGAAGGAAGTGTTTGCAGAATACTGAAAGTGTTGGCATTAAAACAGGTTTGTGCCAGGTGGGTTCCCAGGATGTTAACAGTGGCTCACAAATAAACAAGAAAGACTGTATGCATCGAAATTTTGGAACATTATGAGAATGGTGGAGATGAATTTCTTGGAAGAATTGTGACAGGTGATGAAACACGGCTCCATCATTTTTCACCAGAGACGAAGAGGTAATCGATGGAGTGGCATCACGCAAATTCACTCAAGGGAAAAAAAATTCAAAACCACACTTTCTGCTGGAAATGTTATGACTATGGTGTTTTTCGATTCCGAAGGACTCTTGCTTGTGGACATCATGCCAAGTGGAAACAGCATAAATTCTGATGCATTTGTGACGGCACTGAAGAAACTTCAAGCTCGACTGAGTTGTGTTCGACCACATAGGCAAAAGCAGGACGTTTTGCAGTTGCACGACAATGCACGGCCACATGTCAGTCAAAAAACCATGGAAGCGATCACAAAACTCGGATGGTCAACACTGAAACACCCACCTTGCAGTCCTGACCTGGCTCCATGTGACTATCATCTCTTTGGGAAACTGAAAGACTCTCTCCGTGGAACAAGATTTGAAGATGATGACTCCCTTGTGCACGCTGCCAAACAGTGGCTCCAACAGGTTGTTCCAGAATTTTACCGTGCGAGTATACAGGCCCTGGTTCCAAGATGGCGTAAGGCAGTTGAGAGGGATGTAAGTCATGTGCAGAAATGAAAATGTTGTTCGCAAAGGACGTATCTACACACTGTAAAACTTTCTAGCATGTAGAATAAGAGATGGAGTTAAAAAAAAAATAGTGTGCATTTCTTTTGGAGTAACCCTCGTACATTGAAAAATTATTCCCAAAAATGTTACGGGCGAACTCCAAAAATTAATAATTCTGTGAGCGTTTGAAGCTGAGCGTTCATGGTAGGCATCTGCTTAAGAGAAGCGGTTTCGAGCTCACTCTTCCTATCTATACCAATCTTAGTAAACCTGATTTGCGTTGTTCGGGCGGTTGTACTCAAAATGTGAATGAAAGTTTCATTAGTCTCTTTTGGAGATACGCTTCGAAAATAACACCCGGCCGAAGCGAAATTCACAATATTACTTCAAGTTTGGTCCTGTATCTATTCAACGTAGCCCATAGTGCACTAACGCACTTTCTGCTGGAAATGTTATGACTATGGTGTTTTTCGATTCCGAAGGACTCTTGCTTGTGGACATCATGCCAAGTGGAAACAGCATAAATTCTGATGCATTTGTGACGGCACTGAAGAAACTTCAAGCTCGACTGAGTTGTGTTCGACCACATAGGCAAAAGCAGGACGTTTTGCAGTTGCACGACAATGCACGGCCACATGTCAGTCAAAAAACCATGGAAGCGATCACAAAAGCGGTTTCGAGCTCACTCTTCCTATCTATACCGATCTTAGTAAACCTGATTTGCGTTGTTCGGGCGGTTGTACTCAAAATGTGAATGAAAGTTTCATTAGTCTCTTTTGGAGATACGCTTCGAAAATAACATCCAGCCGAAGCGAAATTCACAATATTACTTCAAGTTTGGTCCTGTATCTATTCAACGTAGCCCATAGTGCACTAACGCACGTGGATAATGCCCTTCAAATCAAAATCGGCGATTACATGCGCCGATTCTATGAAGATAGAGAACCCAGTAGCGATGCTTTGAGGACGAAAATGAGGGCGTATGAGGTCAAAGTAGCAGAAAGCGGCCATACACTACCCAGAGCGACATTGACGATAACCCATAAGTTTCAAGCTTTGTTCCTTTTTTTTATATGATAAATAGTTGTCAAACTTTAAACGCGATTTTCCCAAACCATGTTTTTCAGCATGGTTGTCGTCGCCCATGCTACAATTTTCATTCCATTTTAAGGATTTTTGACCTCCCTTGAAGCAAACTGAATTGTCTTCAGTTCACCGTAGCCGACGTTTTTATGTTGATGTTTAGTACTTTTTCCTGCCAGAAAAGGGGAGGAGGTCCAAAAATGAACAGTTTTTCAAATATCTATAATTTGCCAAAATAGCTTTTTTTTGGAAATCCGTATGATGAACTGACAGATGACATGTTAGTTTCATGTTTCAGATAACCACAATCGGAATTACAGCGATAACCCTAGATATACCTCCTTTCAGTGCTGTCTCGTGAAAATCCCAGTTATACAGTGAGGGTACTAATATCTTTCAATAAAAAATGACAGTGAAAACTTCAATGTATGCTTTATTCATTGCAGCAAACCCCATTTGTCAATAGTACGGAGAAAGAAATCCTGAATTTGAGCAATACACTACTGGCCATTAAAATTGCTACACCACGAAGATGACGTGCTAGAGACGCGAAATTTAACCGACAGCAAGAAGATGCTGTGATATGCAAATGATTAGCTTTTCAGAGCATTCACACAAGGTTGGCGCCGGTGGTGACACCTACAACGTAATGACATGAGGAAAGTTTCCAATCGATTTCTCATACACAAACAGCAGTTGACCAGCGTTGCCTGGTGAAACGTTGTTGTGATGCCTCGTGTAAGGAGGAGAAATGCGTACCATCACGTTTCCGACTTTGATAAAGGTCGGATTGTAGCCTATCGAGATTGCGGTTTATCTTATCGCAACATTGCTGCTCGCATTGGTCGAGATTCAGTGACTATTAGCAGAATATGGAATTGGTGGGTTCAGGACGGTAATAAGGAACACCGTTCCGGATCCCAACGGCCTCGTATCGCTAGCAGTCGAGATGACAGGCATCTTATCCGCATGGCTGTAACGGATCGTGCAGCCACGTCTCGATCCCTGAGTCAACAGATGGGGACGTTTGCAAGACAACAACCATCTGCACGAACAGTTCGACGACGTTTGCAGCAGCACGGACTATCAGCTCGGAGACCATGTCAGCGGTTACCGTTGACGCTGCATCACAGACAGGACCTCCTGCGATGGTGTACTCAACGACGAACCTGGGTGCACGAATGGCAAAACGTCATTTTTTCGGATGAATCCAGATTCTTTTTACAGCATCATGATGGTCCAATCCGTGTTTGGCGACATCGCGGTGAACGCACATTGGAAGCGTGCATCCGTCGACGCCATAGTGGCGTATCACTCGGCGCGTGATGGTATGGGGTGACGTTGGTTACACGTCTCGGTCACGTCTTGTTTGCATTGACGGCACTTTAAACAGTGGACGTTACATTTCAGTTGTGTTACGACCCGTGCGTCTACCCTTCTTTCGATTCCTGCGAAACCCTACATTTCAGCAGGGTGTTGCACGACGGCATGTTGTAGGTCCTGTACGGGCCTTTCTGGATACAGAAAATGTTCGACTTCTGCCCTGGCCAGCACATTCTCCAGATCTCTCACCAATTGGAAACGTCTGGTCAATGGTGGCCGAGCAACTGGCTCGTCACAATATGCCAGTCACTGCTCTTGATGAACTGTGGTATCTTGTTGAAGCTGCATGGGCAGCTGTACCTGTACACGCCATCCAAGCTCTGTTTGACTCAATGCTCAGGCGTATCAAGGCCGTTATTGTGGCCAGAGGTGGTTGTTCTGGGTGCTGATTTATCAGGATCTATGCGCCCAAATTGCGTGAAAATGTAATCACATGTCAGTTCTAGTATAATATATTTGTCCAATGAATACCCGTTGAAGCAATGTTAATGGCCAGTAGTGTATTTTCGTCCGTCACTTTATCGTTCCCCCTTAACGAGACTGACAGCGCCCGCGGACGCCTACGTAGAGCGGCGCAGTCTATACGTCAGGCGCGGCTCGACGGCCGTCGGCTGGTACTCACTTTGCCGGGCAGCGGTGCGCGTTGCAGCTGAGGAAGAGGCGCGGCGGCTTCTGGGAGGCGTTGCACAGCTTCTCGTCCGCCTCTGCGCCCGTCACACGGTTCCGGCACACCGGGCGAGACATCTTGCGCCCTGCGGACAGACACACACGTCACTACCGGGCCACCGTGCACTCCCGCTGCCGTGCTGCAACATACAGAGCAGATTAAATGTCAAGCCAGTGCTGAAACATTCTCTAGCTCCACGATGGAAATCTGTTTTATGAGGTACAGAGGAACCGTCTCTACTCGCCTTTTATTAATCTGGATATCCGAATCACCCTGATCATTTTACTTTATTAGAGGAACTTACAATGCCGGGTGATTCAGAAAGAAAGAACACATTTCATTTGGTTTTTACTGACCAATTTTAAAAGATAGAAACACATTGCGCATGTCACTGGGTAGAAGAAGGTTTGAAGTTTTGATACATCTGTGCTGTTGTGTGTTTATAGGAACACCACGGGAGAAATTATTTTGTCTTCGTCGATCCATTATGGATCGTGGGACGACGGCTGGCATGAACTTCTTGATGCAATAATTTACCAACAGCCGCATGTATTGTAGAAATTTATTTCTTTTATGAAGTTCTATGTGTTAAGAGTTTCGGCATTACATTGATGCCACCTCCAGGTCCGTGTACAATGAGTAGAAGAAATGTACTATTATAAAAAATTATAAAAAATATAGAACATACGTTAACAATTGACAGGTATCATGTTATCTATGGAAGTGGCTCAAAGAGATATATTGTATATCATTAAAACTATATGTAACATTAGAGCACATATTCTTCTGCCTATGTCATGCTGTTGTCAATAGTTTTCCCTGTTTTACTCAAATAACGCATGGTATATGAACATATGTGTATGCTATTATTCATAAAACCGTAACACACAGTTGTAATAGGCCATGCAACACATCAGATGTACTGCATGCATTCGTATGTCCAGTGGAACAGTAGAATAATTTTTTTAATAAAAATTAACTAACATAAATAACAATAAAATAAAATACAAGAAATGTGTGAACCATGTCAGAATACATAGTTACTTATGTGTGGTCTAGGTCGTATGTGTGGTACGTCAAACAGCTGCCGCAATATTAACGATAAAAAGCATAAAAGAGTTTGTCTTAAAACCCAATTGCATTCCCGAAGTATACCAATGCAATCGTACTATAAAATCATCAAACATGTGGTCATCGTAGACACTTCATTAGAGCCCTTATGTAGGACAACCCCACATTGTGCTGAGGGGGTTAATGCAATGCGAGTAGCTGCCTCATGTAGTCATGGTTACAAAGAAGTTTCTCAATCTCTGTCTATCAAGAAATGTCTATCTCCCTACATATAAGTCTTATATAATTATGCAGGATTATAACAAGTGGAATCGATTAAATAAAAAGGAAAGGAAGAAAAAGAGAAATATAGGAGGCAGCCTATATGTATGAAGATAAATCTCAAAATGAAATGTATACACTCCCTAAGACTAAAGGTATGACATATAACCATGTCAAATCATTCTGAGGTTGCATTAAGGGCAGGTGTAGTAGCGTATGACATGACAATCCGGATCTTAAATACATCATCCAGTGTCATCATATTCTGTGTAATGACCTTAATGAGTCAGAAATATCTGCATGGTTCGAAATGTCACGGTACGTAAAAACTGGTCAAAGTATTTGACTAGTTAAAGTCAGACAATAACGGACTTATACCCATTAGCAGAGTGTCAGGAAATGCAATATTGCGTCAAGTATAAAATTGGTTAATTGGCAACTCAAGAGTGCAACGATAGTTGAACAGTAAAACAGGAAAAACTATTAACAGCAGCATGACATAGGCAGAAGAATATGTGCCCTAATGTTACATATAGTTTTAATGATATACAATATATCTCTTTGAGTCACTTACATAGTTAACATGATACCTGTCGATTGTTAACGTATGTTCTATATTTTTTATAATAGTACATTTCTTCTACTCATTGTACAGGGGCCTGAAGATGGCATCAATGTAATGCCGAAACTCGTAGCACATAGAAGTCAATAAAATAAAATAAATTTCTACAATACATACGGCTGTCGGTAAATTATTGCATCAAGAAATTATTTTGTGTTTTGGAATTTGCCTGAAGTCAATCCACTGTTCAAGTGCAACGTGCATTCCGGCGTCTTTTCAGCAAGAAGCTGCACAAGCTGATTTATGACTGGTATACAAAATTCTTGGAAGTTGGTCGCGTATGGAAAGCAAAGAGCTCTGGTCGGCCAACCATGTATGATGAAAATGTGGAGCGTATCCGAGATGAGTTCGCACGGAGCCTGCGGATGTCAACAAGAGGAGCAGGCCGGAAATTTCAACTTCCTCAAACAATGGTGTGGGTGTTCTGAAACGACGCCTTACAAGTTGCAGTTACTGCGGAAACTGTGTACCGGCGACCATAATAGAAGGAACGAATTTTGGGTTGTAGTTCTCCAGCATATCGCAAAGGACACTTTTCCCGAACGACTCATCTTTTCGGACGAATCGACGTTTCAGCTACTGCCTAAAGTAAACCACCATAATGTAAGAATTTAGAGGTTACAAAAGCCGGGAATCGTCGTCGAACATGAAAGAGGCTCAGCGAAACTGAATGTGTTTTGGCCGTTTCTGTTCACAAAGTTTATGGACCTCTCATTTTGCGGTGGAAACTGCGACAGTAATGTCATACCTGGACATGCTACAAAATTGGTTGTTTCCTCAACTTCACGAAGATTGCAGGGATCTCATTTTTATGCATGGCGGTTCCCCGCCTGACTTAAAACATTGAGGTGCACCCATTTCTTAACAACACCATACCACAACGTTGGATTAGAACAACAAGATCTTGTTTATTTCTTTTGGCCTCCCAGGTCACCAAACCTCATACCTTGCCATTTTTTCTGCGGAAATGCATAAAAGACAGAGTGTTTGTATCATCCATGGGAGCTAATATACAAGGGCAGAAAAATCGAATTGTTGAAGCTGTCGATTCAATAAACAGGGATGGTTCAAATGGCTCTGAGCACTATGGGACTCAACTGCTGAGGTCATTAGTCCCCTAGAACTTAGAACTAGTTAAACCTAACTAACCTAAGGACATCACAAACATCCATGCCCGAGGCAGGATTCGAACCTGCGACTGTAGCGGTCTTGCGGTTCCAGACTGCTGCGCCTTTAACCGCACGGCCACTTCGGCCGGCAACAGGGATGGCATGAAGTGGACTACCGCTTCGATGTTTCCTCGAGGAACGCATGGTGCTCAAGTTGTGTGTGTGATATAGAGTCTGTGCGAACATAAAACTTTGAACATTCTTCTGTCTAGTGACATGCTCAATGTGTTTCTGTCCTTCATAGTTTCTCAATAATAAACAACTGACATCTTTTCTTTCTTTTTGAATGACCCTCTATTTAAAAGTAATTATTTAAATAAAAAATTTTGTAATGTAACAAGTTTTTAAAACTAACTACAGAGAAGGTAACACTAGTTACTTTGCTTGTACAATCTATGTATCTGGGACTAGGGAATTTTTTATACTGAAAAACTTTGCTTATTTTGCGTGCCGCCCTTTGCTTGCAGCACTTCCATGTAACACAAATTTAAGTTTTGTATTTTTTCATTTTATAATAAAACTCACTAGTACGATTTGTTTGAATGTTGTCTAGCGATCCGACAAAGCAGGTTTCCTAGACACCCCAGATTTGACGACTAGGCTGGATTTAACAAAAAGTACAACGTAATTACAGTGAAAGAGGGAAGGCAGTCCTGGTTATTATCTCCATGCTGAAGACGTTACACGATTATGTATAGGGAAGACATTTTACTCTATTAGGTGATCATAAATCTCGTTTGCCACTGTTCAAGGCCAACTCCAACATTTCAACCAGAACAGCTTGTCATATCCAGCAGGGAGAATTGCTCCCGTTGGGGTTCAACAACGACGCAAAATTTAGGTAAACGGTACAACACACTGGGGGGCGGCGGGTGAAACATTAGAATAAATGTTTTGTATTTATGATGTTTGCCGTTCTCAACACTGGCTCTCTAACTATAATATTGGCAACCAGAAAGTGATTATCAAAACGTGAAGCCTGTAATTAGAATTCCTAGTGCCCACTTCATCTGAGAAATACATTTATAGCTACAGCTTATAGCTCTGAGGAATTAGGAGATTGTCTGGGATTCATAATCAAAAACCATTCTCTCTAAAATGTTCACTATATTCTGAAAGTCACAGAGCAAAAAGGATCCACACAATCCAACTACCAGAGCAGTTCAAAGTCTAATGCGCTGATGCCACTATAACTGTTCAAATTAAATGTTTAAGTGAATGCTCGCCATAATTTGATGATAATGTTCATCAAACGCCACACTAATAATGGTAGAATGTCTGTCCTGCGGCGGCACGTGAAAATACGACATACGCAAAGTAAAGATAGATCATTAACGTCATCCCAAAATTAACGCTTCACTCGAAAACGATTTCATGGTTACGCGTATCCCGAGTAACTTATTACTGCATCCGAGGCTGTTTATATCAACGATACGGACGCAACGCGACTCCGGCACAGGTGGTGCGCTAATCTGGTGCGCTAATCAGCGTCTGGAGAGAACTGGGGCCTTTTCTTTTTTCTCGCACTGCGTTCTTGCATATAAAGCCGCAGTGCGGATGGCTAAGGGAACACTTGATCAAATCTGCTCTCCCGACTAGCCGCTGGGCTAGTAATGCACCACTTTAAGTTATCAAATAAATCATTGCTTCCTTTACTGATGGCCGATGAAACTTTCAATTTAATTGCGCAATCAGCATACAAGTAAGTAATCATAATAAAAGTCTGACGTGGCTAAGTCAAATATTTTAGGCGAGGTAATTAATTTCATTACACTACATGCAGTAGACGAGCTCTGAACATGCCGTTTGGAGATACGCTATCGCTATAGTTTTATAGTTATTCTGTTGAAACTTCTCACATTTTTATGATTATAGCGGATCTCTCTTCTACTTAAATTTAAACATCCTAGCTTTGTTTATTCGCCTACTTAATCTATCTTGCTTCCTTAATTTCTAAGACAAAAACCAGAAAATCGTCAATTTCAACTAAAATTTTAATTTGTGAGATCCAGAATACTATTTCTACTAAATTATTATGCAAAAGGAATCTAAATATAAATTTTTAAGTTTCTAGCTCATTTCTGTTGCGCCAATGATTTTTACAGAAAAACATCCAAATTTCGAAAATGGTTAAAGTTATTGAACTTATATCCAACACATATTGATTTTGTATTACTCCTGACATGCTAGAAACGTTTCATGTTATTTACTTCATTTTAAAGTATTGCACAATATTTATGACGTCAGAGCTAGTTACACCTCCACTTAGACTTTGTAGTCCTTTTCTTGGGTTACTCCTGTCTGACTGTCATTCATGCAGGCAACAGTTTCCCACAGGTGTCTTCGAATCATTGGTAAAAACAGTTCCTAACTCTGCTTCGCTTTTCCACCTTGTGGTCCCCAGGTTACGTCTGCTGAATTTGGCACTTCTTGTTCATAATGTGGCATTGCCTGGGTGTATATGGCACCCTTCCATCTACCAGCGGTCTTGTGGGAAGGTTTTCCGGCACATTCAAGACACAAATGGCCAAGATGCGTCAGCACCATCTGGTGGACGAGGCCTCTGCATTATTTTTAGCCCCCTACTGCTCCTCCCCACAAGATGGGTCTAGGCAGGCCAATAAACTGCGTGGGATGTCGCATCAGTCAAAACTCTCGATTATTCACCTGACTGTTCTTGCCCCCTCCCTTCCTGGGTATCAATAATCCATACAGGATGAGGTGAGGGTATTCGTCTTATCCAGAGGCTATCAACGCTGCGTGTCAGCGGTTGGAACGTGTCTGTTATGTCGAGTAATGGCCGAGTGCAACTTCAAGAATGTGACAGACGCCGCAAACACATGAACCAGGTGAGCCCTCACAATGCACCGATCCTTCCGACTAGAAATATTCCATAATCTTCTGTTCCGAAGGTGGACGCCTCAGTGCTACAGACCATCGACAGAGGCCGACCGCGGTGGTCTAGCGGTTCTAGGCGCTCAGTCCGGAACCGCGCGACTGCTACGGTCGCAGGTTCGAATCCTGCCTAGGGCATGGATGTGTGTGATGTCCTTAGGTTAGTTAGGTTTAAGTAGTTCTAAGTTCTAGGGGACTAATGGCCACAGATGTTAAGTCCCATAGTGCTCAGAGCCATTTGAACCATTTTTTTTTAACCATCGACAGAAATCTCCAGTTGCCACAGTAATAGGCCATGTAGTGTCCGTAAGCTGACAAGATCAGAACTGCCATGACACAGGTGCCCACACACTTGGACAATGACAGCGAGCCTCCGGGTTTGGCAGTTCCGCAGGTCGCCGGCAGAGGGGCCGTCGCTTTCTGGGACTTGGAAATGTGCCACACCCACTTGTCCGGCGGGGCGGTGAGGAGGGATACCACGTTGAGGCCGCTCAGCGTCTTCGCTCCCTCATATAACAGCCAGGCAGACGGAGGCATCAAGTGATTGGCCAACACAGTAAAGCCGCAGGGGCTACTTCAGAAAACGACAGGCAGAAGATTCTACTGGGCCAACGGTCATCAGCACTATCACCACAGAAGGTCGCTGACAGCGTAACCTGCTCACCTCTGTGGCCTTAGACAGTTACAGCTGCATTCTGATGCCTTCTCTGTATTTAAGTCAGCGACTGGGCTGTGGGAGGCAGTTCATTACTAATGGGTTCTGTGGGTAAGGCACCGACAAAAGTAGTAGCTTATTTTGTTAAGTAGTGGTTTAGTCTAAGTAAGGAACTAGCGGGATCTTCGGCGCCATATTCCAACCAGCAAAATACTCTCGATGGAACAGCCAGTGTTGTCACCACGTTTCCCCAAAGTGTGGCTTCTGCAATGCGGATATACGAGCATGTGGACTTCGGTATTGGCTGGTGTAGTGCTTCATGTTATTAAGTTTTTCATTCGAAAGTGAACTCAGCCCAAAAACAGTTATTGTGGCATTCTTCTCTGACTTAACCACATACTGCCAACGTACAAGCTTACTCCAAGGAGAAGATATGAGTTCATGAATTTACTGATAAACTTGTTCTGCATTGTTTACTTTGGATGCGTTCTTAATGCGCCTCCAGAAGCGCGTTATATATAAAATATATGGTATTTAAGGAACGTCGGTCATATTAACAGTGTATTAAGCAGTTTCCTCACTGTAAAATTCGAGTTTCTCACATCGCAGAAAGTGCTGAAACAACTTACGGAATGCAATCGGGCGATGTAGTTGCCGACAACAATGAAAACATCACGCGACGACTTTACCGTAATTTATTTGGATAGTTTCTTCATCGAATGTAAGTAATGCCATGTGTGGCAACAATACAGGAACAATCAGTATGAACAAAAAATTCAATGGGTAGAGAAAGAACGAGAAATATTAGAGCACGATTAACAGGTGAAAGAAGAACAGAGAAGTCGAAAGCGATGAGAAAAACGTGGGTAGTTTACAGTGTGCCTGAGATACTGGATCTCTTTTGGAGAAAAACAGAAAACAGTGGTGGTATACCTAGAGGGAAGCCATGACTGTAATAACAGATGCAGCTGTAATCTCTTCTTGAATGCAGAGTGGTGTTGGATAAGACGTAGGTTGCAGGGTAGTTTGGTTGCAGCGTCGTATGGTTGAAATGGAGAAGGATATGGAGCTTTGTTGTTGTGGAAAGGAACAGTCAACATGCTTGACACATCTTATTTGGTACTGCTTTTGTTTAATGATGCTGGGTATCTGAGGAAAAGTATTGAAGATAGCAGTGACTATGAAATCGATGAAGAAGACAGAACGTGTGAAAATTTGTCCATTCGCCCCCAGCCTAACTGAGCGTGGGAAGCAAAGACGCGACGAAACAACTGAATGTTACACATATATCTTACAAATTATGTGAAGCATGACATAGGAAAAAACGACTAAAGGCAGCTGAAGCTGACAGTACTCCGAACCCAATGTACAACACGATCAAAAAAATTTCGAGACTGCATTATTAAAAAATAGAGAAAAGTTAAGATAACGGTTTTAATGCTTCAGCTGTTCTACGTAATCTACTTCATTGAATAAAACGCACGAAATGTTCACGAAACTGTCAGAAAAATTCTCCTTTGGGACGTTGTTCAACTGCGCGTCACACGGGCTTGAGTGTCGATTATGTCATCAAACTGTTAATTCTTCATGTGAATGTCGCTGGGTGGCAGGTTCGCATTGACAACATCAGATCTCGCCACCCTTGGTTATTTTTTTCCAGAAAAGAATTTTCCGCGTTTTGCATTTCCATCATGTCGCGGCAGGCGTCCACGATTCGTTGTTTTTGTTGGGAAGTCAGGACGTGTGCGACAAACTTTGCACACAATTTTCTCCTCCTCAAAACGTTCTGGAGAATGCTTTGACGACTTGTGACAAACAATGTACACACACTACGGCCGCAGGTCCGCTGCTTAACACTTTCTGCCCGCAACTGAGTGGTCGAACGTCTCTCTGCTGTTTACAGTAGTTAGTTCGAGCTGCCACCGTAGTTACCGCGCTGACGGCGTCTGTGCGCCAGGAATAAAGTAGCTCTCAGAACTTTTTGAGCGGACGGTGTATATAGTTCAAGAATAAAACAAAAATCATTTACAGTGCGTGGTGCATTGAAGACATAAGACCGGTTTTTTCCTTCTCATAACGTAGTCACATGAAAATTGTGAAACCTGTCTCATTCGTCGATGTAATCTCCTTACAACCGTACGCATTTTTCAAAACGTCCACGCCATGATTCCTTGGCCGCAACGAACGCTTCTTTATGAGTTTGGTCTGGGCATTGGAAAATCGCTGTTGTGATAGACGCACGGCTAGTGAATGTGCGACTGCGGAGAACGTCTTTCATCGTTGAAAACGGTCGAAAATCTGTACATCTACGTGACTACTCTGCTATTCACAATAAAGTGCGTGGGAGAGGGTTGAATGAACCACCTTCAACTTGTCTCTCTACCGTTCCACTCTCGAACGGCACGCGGGAAAAACGAGCACTTAAATTTTTCTGTGCGAGACCTGATTTCTCTTATCGTGATGATCATTTCTCCCTATGTAGGTGGGTGCCAACAGAATGTTTACACAATCTGAGGAGAAAACGTGATTTTCACAACGAAAAACGCCTTTGTTTTAATGATTGCCACTCCAATTCACGTATCATGTCTGTGACACTATCTCCCCTATATCGCGATAATGCAAAATGAGGTGCCCTTCTTTGTACTTTTTCAATGTCATCCGTCAGTCCCACCTGATGCGGATCCCACACCGCACAGCAATACTCCAGAATAGGGCGGACAAGCGTGGTGTAAGCAGTCTCTTTAGTAGACCTGTTGCACCCTCTAAGTGTTCTGCCACTGAATCGCAGTCTTTGGTTTGCTCTACCCACAATATTATCTATATGATCATTCGAATTTAGGTTATTTGTAATTGTAATCCCTAAGTATTTAGTTGAATTTACAGACTTCAGATTTGTGTGACTTATCGCGTAATCGAAATTTAACTGATTTATTTTAGTACTCATGTGAAGAACTTGACACTTTTCCTTATTCATGGTCAATTGCCACTTTTCGCACCATACAGATATCTAAATCATTTTGCAAGTCGTTTACAGGATGGTAAATGACAGCATCATCTGCAAACAATCTTAGACGGCTACTCAGATTGTCTCCTATGTCGTTAATATAGATCAGGAACAATAGAGGTCCTATAACACTGTAGGAGTCAGGTCAGATGAACAGGGAGCATGAGCAATCACTTCAAGGTTGCTGTCGTGAAGGAACACTAGCTGCGGGGTTTTCTTGGGTATAAGAGCACATGTCGGTTTTTTTCCTGCCGTTTTTCACTCAGTGATGCAAGGAGCTTGATCTCCAAAATTTCTTAGTAGAATACACCAATCACGGTAGTGCCCTTTGCAAAGTAATGAGTAAGACGTATTCCACCTCTGTCACAGAACAGGGTCACCAACATTTTTCCCATGGCAGAGTGTGTGTATGATTCCACTGAGCTGAATCCCACTTCGTTTCGGGACTGAAATATGGAATCAGTGTGACATCCATTGTCACAATCGAAAAGAAAGTACCATCCATGCCGTCATCACGCTTCAACATTGTCTGGCAAAATACCATTCGCGTAGCATACGTGGTGTAGTGTTGGCAGAAGAGCCAACACCGTGTTGTTAGAGGAGGCCGAAATACACGCGTTTAACTCACGCAGACTGGCGTGAGGTCTGGAACAGTTAAGGGAATTAATAGTAGCAAATAAAGTACGTACTTGATGTAATACTTAACTTTAATCCATAATTGGAGAACATCGCTCTTGTTGATACATCAATAATAATCTCAATATAAACTGGTAATGGCGCCTTGCTAGGTCGTAGCAAATGTAGCTGAAGGCTCTGCTAACTATCGTCTCGGCAAATGAGAGCGTATTTGTCAGTGTAGCATCGCTAGCAAAGTCAGCTGTACAATTGGGGCGAGTGCTAGGACGTCTCTCTAGACCTGCCGTGTGGCGGCGCTCGGTCTGCAATCACTGGCAGTGGCGACACGCGGGTCCGACGTATACTAGCGGACCGCGGTCGATTTAAAGGCTACCACCTACCAAGTGTGGTGTCTGGCGGTGACACCACACGTGGCACCCACCTGGAAGACACTTTTCGCATTTTCAGGTCTTCATGCAGGATTATGTGCGGAGATCTCACGGAAATGCCAACTCTGGAGGCGATGTGTTCCGCACTGGTTCGGCGATCCTCCGAAGCAACTTCCTCCAGTAGCTCGAGTCGACAGACTGGCTGGTGCAAGACCTAGGTAGCCTTGGTCTGTTGGCACACAAACGCACATTAGACACGTCCGTGGCATCGTCCCCACTTTGTCTCACTCAACTGTCGATGAATTTCAGTCGGTGTCACGCCATACAAATGAAGAAGACGAATGATTACGCGTTGTCCTTGTAATGAAAACATCGCCATTTTGAGTATCACAGACAGACCTCACTATCGCCATTGCTGTTGGTTTTGCTGCTGCTAGTGTCCTCTGTGCTGCACAAGCCTGCCGTCTGTCACACATTCACAATGTTTCGGGACTGAATGGAATAGAAGGGAAAACCGATAGAGGTACTCAGGGTACCCTCCGCCACACACCGTCAGGTGGCTTGCGGAGTATGGATGTAGATGTAGATGAGTGCACGCGTATATTAAAACAGGCCTTATATTTCTACGTTTCCAGTCCTGAGTAAAAAAAAAAATCAGAGGTGTTGTAACTTGAATGCTACTCATACTATTGAAAAGAGAAAAAAAATTAAAACAGTGAATTAAATGAAAGAGAGTCCTCAAATAATAGCTGTGGCCGAAACATTGACACATTGTAACCGTTGGCCACAATATTGTATGATTATTTCCTCACAGTGGCAGTATAGGTCGCGCCTTCTAATTTACTAAGCACAGAACCAACAGATTTACTCTGGTAGACAAAGCTATTAGTTTAAAAAACGTAAGCTCTAAGGAATTTAACAACCAATTCAGCAAGTTCCTGAAAAGTAGTCTGGCTACAACAGTGCTACTGGAGGAATAAAATGGTTCAAATGGCTCTGAGCACTATAGGACTTAACATCTTAGGTCATCAGTCCCCTAGAACTTAGAACTACTTAAACCTAACTAACCTAAGGACATCACAAACATCCATGCCCGAGGCAGGATTCGAACCAGCGACCGTAGCAGTCCCGCGGTTCCGGACTACAGTGTCTAGAACCGCACGGCCAGCACAGCCGGCACTGGAGGAATATTGAAAGCTTATTCCGAATTGAAAGGGCAACCTCCCGCAATCTTCTTTCACTGACAAAAGTGCTTCTGCCGCCTCACCTAGCGAGGGAGCAAAATGTTAAGACACTTAGCTCGTATTCGGTTTGAACGCGGTTCGAATCTCTGTCCCACCATCCAGATGTAGGGATCTGTGATTTTTCTAATCACTTAGGGTGCATGCCATGATGGCAGCTTTGAAAGGACACGGAAGATATCCATTCCCAATCCTTACCCAAACCGACCATGTACTCTGTCTCCAATGACAGCTTCACCGACGGAACGTAAGTACGTAAGTACACTACTGGCCATTAAAATTGCTACACCACGAAGATGAGGTGCTACAGACGTGAAATTTAACCGATAGGGAGAAAATGCTGTGATATGCAAATGATTAGCTTTTCAGAGCATTTACACAAGCTTGGTGCCGGTGGCGACACCTACAACGTGCTGACATGAGGAAAGTTTCCAACCGATTTCTCATACACAAACAGCAGTTGACCGGCGTTGCCTGGTGAAACGTTGTTGTGATGCCTCGTGTAAGGAGGAGAAATGCGTACCATCACGTTTCCGACTTTGATAAAGGTCAGATTGTAGCCTATCGCGATTGCGTTTTATCGTATCGCGAGACTGCTGCTCGCGTTGGTCGAGATCCAATGACTGTTAGCAGAATATGAAATCGATGGGTTCAGGAGGGTAATAAGGAACGCCGTGCTAGATTCCAACGGCCTCGTATCACTAGCAGTCGAGATGACAGGCATCTTATCCTCATGGCTGTAACTGATCGTGCAGCCACGTCTCGATCCCTGAGTTAACAGAGGGGACGTTTGCAAGACAACAACCATCTGCACGAACAGTTCGACGACGTTTGCAGCAGCACGGACAATCAGCTCGGAGACCATGGCTGCGGTTACCTTTGACGCTGCATCACAGACAGGAGCGCCTGCGACGGTGTACTCAACGACGAACCTGGGTGCACGAATGGCAAAACGTCATTTTTTCGGATGAATCCAGGTTCTTTTTACAGCATCATGATGGTCGCATCCGTGTTTAGCGACATCGCGGTGAACGCACATTGGAAGCCTGTAATCGTCATCGCTATACTGGCGTATCACAAGGCGTGATGGTATGGGGTGCCACTGGCTACACGTCTCTGTCACCTCTTGATTGCATTGACGTCATTTTGAACGATGGACGTTACATTTCAGATGTCTTACGACCCGTGGCTCTACCCTTCATCAGATCCCTGCGAAACCCTACATTTCAGCAGAATAATGCACGACCGCATGTTGCAGATCCTGTACTGGCCTTTCTGGACGTAGAAAATATTCTACTGCTGCCCTGGCCAGCGCATTCCCCAGATCTCTCACCAATTGAAAACGACTGGTCAATGGTGGCCGAGCAACTAGCTCGTCACAATACGCCAGTCACTACTCTTGATGAACTGTGGTATCGTGTTGAAACTGCATGGGCAGCTGTACCTGTACACGCCATCCAAGCTGTGTTTGACTCAGTGCCCAGGCGTATCAAGGCCGTTATTACGGCCAGAGGTGGTTGTTCTGGGTACTGATTTCGCAGGATCTATGCAACTAAATTGCGTGATAATGTAATCATATGTCAGTTCTAGTGTAATACATTTGTCCAATGAATAACCATTTATGATCTGCATTTCTTCCTGGAGTAGCAGTTTTAATGGCCAGTAGTGTAGAAACACAGTAAGCTTTCGTGGCCGGAGTCCAGTTGAGCAAAATCGTCATGGGCGTGTGAACACGTCATTGCCGATAAAACTACAGAAGTGTCGGCTGCCATTGCAGGCAGCCTTCGTCTGCCTGATGAACACTGCTTCCTGCAGCAGTCGAGACGTAGATAACTTATCACATACACTATCTTATCAAAGTTGCCTGTAACTCCTTTACGAAATGCAGAATCGACCGCTAGATGCGACGAGTGGCAGAACTCCAGTATAAAAGGAGGAGGGGAGTGCTGTGTTGTCATGAGAGAAGGAGTGACAGCAGAGTGGGTCAGGGGAGTTCAGTGACCTTGAACGTGCTCTGGTCTTTGGATGTCATCTGAGTAACGAATCCATCATGGACATTGCGAGCGCTCTATAGCTGCCCAAGTGGACTGTTGGTGATCTGAATGTCACGCGAAGGAACAACTACGGCTAAATCGAGACCGGGCGGACCTCATGTACAGTGAATGTCGAGCTTTGCTGAGCGTAAATGTAAGAAACCGCATGAAATCGGCGGTAGCAATCACTCCTATGTTACAAAGAGATACCCGTAGTCCAGGTAATCAGTAGCTCGGTACGGGCTTTTGCTGAAGTTTCGAGAACATACTTTCACCGAGGAGTCAAGCAATATATTGCTCCCTCTTACGTACATCTCGCGAAGAGACCATGAGGATAAAATCAGAGAGATTAGAGCCCACACAGAGGTATACCGACAATCTTTCTTTTCACGAACAATACGAGACTGGAATAGAAGGGAGAACCGATAGAGGTACTCAAAGTAACCCTCCGCCACACACCGTCAGGTGGCTTGCGGAGTACGGATGTAGATTTAGACTGAGCGTAGGAACTTAAAAAGCATGTTATTCTCAATGGCGAGACGTCTACAGACGTTAAACTAACCTCTGGCGTACCACAGAGGAGTGTTAGGGGCCATTGCTTTTCACAATATATATATAAATGACCTAGTAGATAGTGTCGGAAGTTCCATGCGGCTTTTCGCGGATGGTTCAAAATGGTTCAAATGGCTCTGAGCACTATGGGACTCAACTGCTGAGGTCATTAGTCCCCTAGAACTTAGAACTAGTTACACTTAACTAACCTAAGAACATCACAAACACCCATGCCCGAGGCAGGATTCGAACCTGCGACCGTAGCGGTCTTGCGGTTCCAGACTGCAGGGCCTTTAACCGCACGGCCACTTCGGCCGGCTTTCGCGGATGATTCTGTACTATACAGAGAAGTTGCAGAATTAGAAAATGGCAGCAAAATGCAGCAGGAAGATCTGCAGCAGATAGGCACTTGGTGCAGGGAGTGGAAACTGACCATTAACATATACAAATGTAATCTATTGTGAATACATAGAAAGAAGGTTCCTTTATTGTATGATTATATGATAGCGGAACAAACACTGGCAACAGTTACTTCTGTAAAATATCAAGGAGTATGTGTGCGGAACGATTTGAAGTGGAATGATCATATAAAATTAATTGTTGGTAAGGCGGGTGCCAGGTTGAGTATCATTGGGAGAGTCCTTAGAAAATGTAGTCCATCAACAAAGGAGGTGGGTTACAAAACACTAGTTCGACCTATACTTGAGTATTGCTCATCAGTGTGGGATCCGTACCAGGTCGGGTTGACAGAGGAGATAGAGAAGATCCAAAGAAGAGCGGCGCGTTTCGTCACAGGGTTATTTGGTAAGCGTGATAGCGTTACGGAGATGTTTAGCAAACTCAAGTGGCAGACTCTGCAAGAGAGGCGCTCTGCATCGCGGTGTAGCTTGCTGTCCAGGTTTCGAGAGGGTGCGTTTCTGGATGAGGTATCGAATATATTGCTTCCCCCTACTTATACCTCCCGAGGAGACCACGAATGTAAAATTAGAGAGATTTGAGCGCGCACGGAGGCTTTCCGGCAGTCGTTCTTCCCGCGAACCATAGGCGACTGGAATAGGAAGGGGTGGTAACGACAGTGGCACGTTAAGTGCCCTCCGCCACACACCGCTGTGTGGCTTGCGGAGTATAAATGTAGATGTAGATGTAGGTGAATGGGATACAGTGATCGAGCAGCTTCTCATGAGCCACACATTTCCGTAATCTATGCTAAGTGATACTTGAGGTGCTCCATAGAAAGACGCCACTGGACAGCGGATGGCTGCAGACGAATGATCCGCAGTAATGAACCAGCTGTACCCTGTGCGGGTCCGATGAGAGGGTTTGGGTGTGGCGAATGTCTGGAGACCGTTAGCTGGAAACAGGTGCAGTGCCAACGATTAATCGCAGAGGAGGTGGTGTTACGTTATGGAGGAGTGTTTCGTGGTTATTGCGTTTAAGGAAACGCGAAATACAGAAGAATGTGAGCGCATTCTACAGCACTGTGCCACGTAGAATACAGAAATAGTTCGGAACCGATGAGCGTTTCTATCAGTGTGACAATGCACATTATGTTGAGGGAATGTTTACTGAACTGTATTTTGTGCAACTGGAATACCGTCTGTGGCGTGAATGCGGCATACATAAAGCGTACTAAGAATCGTTTGCCGTTCTTGAAGAGTACAAAATACTTCATGAAAAAACTGAATCAAAGAAACACGAAATCAAAGTATATAATGTAGGTGTAGTGTCGTGTTTAAGGAAAATTTTGATTTTGTTGCTGTTGAATTAAGTAGAATTAATAGTGTTTTTGACAAATCGATAGTCGTAGGAATGGCTATTTCAGATATTTCTCAGTTTCTTCTTGGTGATATCCATTACGGATAAATGTTGAAGAACTGTGAGGCAAAGACGCTAAAACTGTTACACACACATGGACAGTTCAATATTTTATGTATTTTCCTCAAATATTTGTGACGTTGAAACTTCCTGGCAGATTAAAACTGTGTGCCGGACCGAGAATCGAACTCGGGACCTTTGCCTTTCGCGGGCAAGTGCTCTACCAACTGAGCTACCCAAGCACGACTCACGCCCCGTCCTCACAGCTTTACTTCTGCCAGTACCTCGTCTCCTACCTTCCAAACTTTACAGAAGCTCTCCTGCGAACCTTGCAAGAGCAGCACTCCTCAAACAAAGGATATTGCGGAGACATGGCTTAGCCACAGCCTGGTTGATGTTTCCAGAATGAGATTTTCACTCTGCAGCGGAGTGTGCGCTGATATAAAATTTCCTGGCAGATTAAAACTGTGTGCCAGGCCGAGACTCGAACTCGGGACCTTCGCCTTTCGCGGGCAAGTGCTCTACCAACTGAGCTACCCAAGCACGACTCACGCCCCCTCCTCACAGCATTATTTCCGCCAGTACCTCGTATCCTACTTTCCAAACTTCACAGAAGCTCTCCTGCGAAACATCCCCCAAGTGTGGCTAAGCCATGTCACCGCAATATCCTTTCTTCCAGGAGTGCTAGTTCTGCAAGGTTCGAAGGAGAGCTTCTGTGAAGTTTGGAAAGTAGGAGACGAGGTACTGGCGGAAGTAAGTTGTGAGGAGGGGCCGTGAGTCGTGCTTGGGTAGCTCAGTTGGTAGAGCACTTGCCCGCGAAAGGCAAAGGTCCCGAGTTCGAGTCTCGGTCCGGCACACAGCTTTAATCTGCCAGGAAGTTTCATATCAGCGCACACTCCGCTGCAGAGTGAAAATCTCATTCTGGATTTGTCAAGTTATTGAAAGTGATATCCATAGGTGGTTTCACATTTCAGGTTTCATCGATAATAACATTTATAACATCCCATTCGTCTGGAAAACAATGGTTTGTGGACGATAACATTCCTGAAACGGACTGGCCCGCCCAGAGTCCCAAACTGAACTGAATGGAACACCTACGCGGTGAGTTAGAACGTCGACTTCGGTACAGACGCCAGCGTAATACCTTCACTGGTTCCGGCTCTTGAGGGATATTGGGCTGACACAGACATTTATAGACCGAGGGAAAAAGGCAATGAAAACTCCTTGTCAGGAGATTAGAATATTACGTCCGAAGACATCCAGAAAGGAGAAATAAAGGGGGAAATTGTACGAGGAGGAGGAGACGAAGAACTTTGAGGGCAGTGGAAATACAGAAACGAAAAGACTTAAGCATTGTGGTCACAGACAAGCGACAGTGTAAGTTCAATAGCTGCCACGCATATTATTAGCAAACTAAAATTCTATTACAGCAACATATTTCATTGCGGAAGGCTTGTCTGAATTTTCTTGATGACTTAGCTATCTGCACTCGTCTACTGTCTACATTCGGTGGAATTGAGGTGACCCGTGTATGGTTTAAACAATAATTTGATTAATAAATTATGTATATCATCACGGTATATCTCACCGAATTTTTCTGATGTTGGTTGCACACAAATACGGTTAACGATTGTAGCAAAAAAAGCACTAAAAAGCACCAAAAATATTTCTTAGTGGTGCTCAGTAAATCCCGTCAAATCTATGATAGAGATGCTTGATTGATTTTGGGGAGAAGACCAAACAGTGAGGTTATCGGTCTAATCGGATGGGGAAAGAAATCGGCCGTGCCCTTTCAAAGGAACCATCCCGGCATATGCCTGAAGCGATTTAGGGAAATCACGGAAAACCTGGATCAGGACGACCGGACGCGGGTTCGAACCGTCGTCCTCCCCAATGCGGGTACAGTATGCTCGATGATACAGAAGTAGAATGGTAAAAGAAGAGTCATGATATGCTGATAGATACTGGAGACAATCTGAGAGAAAGGGTGCGATGTGCACTGTGTACTGAACGCACACAGATTCGGTTGTTCCGATTCTAGGATAAATTAATAGCTTAAAATGGACATTGGAGCTTATGGCCATGTTCATTTATACACAGTACTGTACAACAGTTCTTCAAAAGAAACACTTTGATTTCCTGAATTCTGTAAAAGAAAAGAGAACAAAACCAGTTGAGACGAACGGCACATCTACACGCCGCAGAGAAAGAAAGTATAGGCGCCGGGGACGACGCACTGTTGTTACGGTCACAATAGCTGCCAACTGCATCGCATCAGTCACTATTTGCGGTGGAATGTGATGAGTTTCGAACAACAGAACAGTTCCTTCCCGTGTTTAATTACGACTTGGCAGTAGCAGCACGCATGAACAGAATCGCATAAAATATTTACTGTACTATTTTGTGCAACCAAAGTACCCTCTGTGACGTAAATGCAGCATACATAAAGCGCACTGCGACCGCTTAGCTGTACCAAGAGAATACAAACTACGTTATAAAATAACTGGAACAAAGAAGCCCGAAAAGAAATTGTATGATTTATGTGGAGTGTCGTGTTTAAGGAAAATTTTGATTCTGTCGCTACAGAATTAACTAGAATTACTGTTGTTTTTGACAAACCCATAGCTGTAAGAATAGTTGTTTTAGATATTTCTAAGTCTCTTCTTCCCGATTTCCGTTACGGCTAAATGTTGAAGAACTGTGAGAGAAAGGCGCCAAAAACTGTTGCACAGACAGCTTAATATACCATGTATTTTCCTAAAATATTTGTGATGTTGTTAAAAATGATGTCCATAGGTGGTTTGACATTTCGGGTTTCATCGATAATAATATTTGCAACATCCCATTCGTACATAACATGAAAGTGGGTTTAATGAAAGACGAATTATCAGGTACGGTATTACAGCATTCATAGCACAGAAGCACAAATATACGCTCTGGAAACTGAAAAGCAACGCGTAATGCGTAGAGCGAAATGTGTGAACATTCATTAGCTAAGAAATTATAACCGGGAATGTGTATTAAATGATGTCGATAAATCGACTTTTCAGTATATAAATCTATCTAATCTACATTCAGTTTCCACTATACAGCACAGCAAATTGGCACTATCGGCAAATGACGATTAACACTTTATACTCGACGATAAAATGAGCGATATATCTCAGGGATTTTCGTACGATCTATACCTAACATACCTGCCGAGCCTGCGTGGCAGACAGACAGAATATTCCATATCCTTCACGTTCACTACTGGACATTAAAATTGCTACACTACGAAGATGACGTGCTACAGACGCGAAATTTAACCGACAGGAAGAAGATGCTGTGATACGCAAATGATTAGCTTTTCAGAGCATTCACACAAGGTTGGCGCCGGTGGCGACACCTACAAAGTTCTGAGATGAGGAAAGTTTCCAACCGATTTCTCATACACAAACAGCAGTTGACGGGCGTTGCCTGGTGAAACGTTGTTCGGACGCCTCGTGTAAGGAGGGGAAATGCGTACCATCACGTTTCCGACGAACCTGGGTGCACGAATGGCAAAATGTCATTTTTTCGGATGAATCCAGGTTCTGTTTACAGCAACATGATGGTCGCATCCGTGTTTGGCGACATTGCGGTGAACGCACATTGGAAGCGTCTATTCATCATCGCCATACTGGCGTATCACCCGGCGTGATGGTATGGGGTACCATTGGTTACACGTCTCGGTCACGTCTTGTTCGCATTGATGGCACTTTGAACAGTGGACGTTACATTTCAGATGATTTACGACCCGTGGCTCTAATCTTCATTCGATCCCTGCGAAAGCCTACATTTCAGCAGGATTATGCACGACCACATGTTGCAGGTCCTGTACGGGCCTTTCTGGATACAGAAAATGTTTGACTTCTGCCCTGGCCAGTACATTCTCCAGATCTCTCACCAACTGAAACCGTCTTGTCAATGGTGGCCGAGCACCTGGCTCGTCACAATACGCGTCACTACTCTTGATGAACTGTGGTATTGTGTTGTAGCTGCATGGGCAGCTGTGCCTGAACACGCCCTCCAAGCTCTGTTTGACTCAATGCCAAGGCGTACCAAGGCCGTTACTACGGCTAGAGGTGGTTGTTCTGGGTACTGATTTCTCAGGATGTATGCACCCAAATTGCGTGAAAATGTAATCACATGCCAGTCCTAGTATAATATATTTGTCCAATGAATACCCGTTTATCATCTGCATTTCTTCTTGGTGTAGGAATTTTAATGACCAGTAGTGTAGCTTTGGCAATCTATCAGTTTGAATAGAATGATGTACAGGTCACAAGGAGAGTGACAAATCACAGGGATGGTATTACAAAACACAAAAGCTTAAACAGCTTCTCATACAAGGTTCTGTTAATGAGGTTGTGATTTGTTTTTTGAATGAACACAGCAGTCTGGAGTGGGGGAGGGAGGGGGGAAGGATAGCAGGGTATAGGTGGGTGAGAGAGGAGCACTGTCTGGCGGAGCTGGCAGGATCTGGAATGTGGCAGGATAGGGCTGCCGGTTGAAGTGTCAGGAGGCTGTAGGGAAGGGGTGGGGGAACTGGGGAGTGGAGGAGGAGAAGAGCAGAAAGCGGAAAAGGTGGGGGGCACAGGGCGGGGCACAATGAAGGCGAGGAAACGTGAATTGTGAGGTGGTGATAGGACGGAAAGAGCAGAAACTTTTAGTGGAGGGTGTGGGGAAAGTAGGTTATCGTAGGTTGAGGTTGAGAGTGGAGTGGAGAAAGTGCTGCAACATTCATGAAATCGACCCCCTTTGGGATGAGAGATGTCGACTTCACTCCAGACTTGGGTGTCCAACATCATTACCTTAACAGCGTTCAGCTCTTGAAGAATAATGGACTGCGATCCTGCCACAGATGTTCAGACACCTCACTGAAAGCATACCTTACAGAGTTCAAGACGTTACAAAGCTGTAGGGTTGACGCGATCCATATTAATGTCCACTAATAGAGGTCTGGATACTTTGAACACAATGTGTACATGAAATAAAAGTAATGAGTCATGTACTTACAAAATTTGGTTGAAGTTACTTCAGACGGTCGATTTAACTTAACGGAACGGGGCCCCAAACCATTTCACAGTGTTTTTCAAACGGCCGCATTCACACAGGCCGTCCATGGAGCAGAATGGGATTTGACGGAACGAGACAAGTCGTCAACTTCAAGGTTTCTCGGGAAGAAACTTCCGACGTTGAGGCTGGCTGTGACTGGCTGGGGGAGGGGGGAGGGGGCAGGGCGGTGTCATCCTGTGCCAAGATCGTAAGTTAACATATTTTCCTGCATGCACTCATTATATACGAGATGGTTTCGCGCTTTTATGTATTTTAGTCTTTATTTTATTATAGTTCTTCATTTTCGTGAGATATAGCCAATGTTCCATGACGACTTGGATGTTTTTGCTATGAGTGTTATTTCACAAGACAGACTAGATATCTGAAAGCAAAATGATAGTCAGATCCTGCAGAAAGTGTCATCACTTTTGTCTCTGAGCTGGTCTTAGGTTGCGTTCCAAAAATGAACAGCATAGAGACAGAAGTAATGACACTTTCTGCAGGATGTGACCATCATTTTGCAGGACAATGCTCAAGCACGTACAGTGCAAGCTGTTACTGATTTGTTTGACTGATGGTCCTGCTAAGTGCTATACCACCAACTGCATTCCCCTTAATTTAGCCCTCGTGAATTCAATCGATTTCTAAACTGAAGGAAACAAAAAATGATTCAAATGGCTCTGAGCACTATGGGACTTAACATCGATGGTCATCAGTCCCTTAGAACTTAGAACTACTTAAAAACTAACCTAAGGACAGCACACAACACCCAGTCATCACGAAGCAGAAACTGAAGGAAACACTTCACAGCATTCGCTTCAGAACTGCTACAAATTCCTCGGGAAATAGGGTGCGCCGCTCGAACTGTCAACACAACTGGCATTGCTAAGAGTATCGTAAGACTTCCATATCGCTGGCAACGGGTTATACACAATGCTGGTGACTACTTTGAAGGTCAGTAAAACTTTGAAGCACGTACCTATTTTGTACGAGCTGTAAATAAATAGTTGCCACTATTAAAGTTCCAACCTTCGTATATACGTAGAAATAAGAACAAAAATAGAAAATATATAGACACTGCCTCACAAAGAAGCAACACACCGAGAAGACATGGTCAGGTATCAACATCGTAAACGTACACACTATCACTGGGTATGTGAATACCTAGAACTAGAATTCTCTGTGACAGCTAGAGAGCCACCGTGGAGCATTACCGTTGTTACCTCGCCTGTTTGGATACATAAGGGGAGTGAAAAGCGTCAGATGATGAATGATCATGGTGAAGGACACGTAGGTGCCTCATATGTGTGACAGCGTTATCAGCACATGACAGAGTTTGAAAGGGGCGGCATTGAGGGCCACTATTTGGACAGCTGGTCGAATCGTGCAATATCCAGAGTTGTGGGGCATTCGGATACGACAGTGAGGCTATGTTGAACTGCAGGGGAACATGAGGTCAGGCATACACAACGTCAAAGTTCCAGTCGACCATGTATGACCACTACAAGGGAGGATCTTGTATTGAGCAGCAAGCACATCGTAGCCCCTTCCCATCTGCACCTAAAATCCGAGATATATAGTGGACTCCTAGACACATCGTCTGTCATCCTGCGCCAGTGATCGAAGGGTAGCAGCAGCCGGATTATGGAATTAATGCCCATGCGTAGACTCCCTTTAATACCACGACACAAACGGCTGCATTGCGTTCAGCGAAGAATCGTGGTTCTGCACTACCCCAGGCGACCTGCGTCAGCATTGCACAGACCTGGGGAGAGTTCCCATTCTTTCGATGTTACAGACAGGCATAGCGGTGTTACTGCGGGCATCACGGTGTGTGGAGCCATCGGGTATGACGTCAGGGGACGAGTGGTAGTGATTGAGGGGTATCTTGTAACAACAACGACTCTGTACTATTGTACATATAAGTAATTCTTTTCATCTGATTTTACGATAAACTTGTGTAATTGATGTTCTGATTTCATTTCTTTTTAATTCATGCCATTACGTTAAGAAAACTGTAAATAAGTTTCAATGTGGATATTAATGTTTATTTGTAGTAGAATTGAAATGTAACAAATGTTAAAACTGTTGTAAGATATTTAAAATTGTAACTGTGTGTCTGGTTCATACGTAGGCAATGTGTTAGGATATGTAGATTGCAAAACCGCGGGTGAATACCCGGTCTGTCAGGGAGCGGTAAAAGGTGGATGGCAGGCGAGCGCGGGAAAATGCGCGGGCACTACATGGCACAACGGGCACAGTTAGTAGTTGGAGTTTGGCACTGGTCTGAGCAACACCTTCTGGAGCGAGGAGGCTCTTCTGGAAGACATAGCTTCACTGAGCCTCGGGTATGCCGTCCAACGCCCACACAGCATGTCAAAATTCCATAGGCACTAAATGGAAAAGTGTTGCGACGCCATGAAGAATTAAAGTGCCGATACGTCAAGAGCCATAGCTGTGGTTGTATGTCTGCTCTGTGCCTCGCCATCTTAACGCCCGCCAACCGCCGGATCGATACTAGCAGACTGAAACTTTTAGTACTGTATTCGTATGGATCAGAGAGTGAACTGTGTTTGTTTGGTGCAATAATAACCTAAATTTTACCAGAATTTTTCCATCATTTAATTATCCTGACAACTAACCTAGACGGGGTCCTTTCCAAACGTTGTGCAATCCGAGTGTCCCAAAATGAAAATTAAAAATTGTGTTAATAATAATTATTTGCAGAACTAGCTATATTAGAATGGTGTTTAAAGAACTGTTTTGTTAATGAACCAGTAAATGAATAGCGGAGGTCTAACGAAGTCGAAAGATAACTTTAGTATTGATATAGTAATGAAGTTTATTATTTCGAGACAGATTTAAGGGCATTTAAATGAGCATTAAATAAGATGAAAAGAGTAGTAACTTATATACTGGAAATCTTGAATGAATAATAAATTCAGTAACCATTTTTTTAAATACAGCGATCATAACAGTTTCAGGGTCCCCCCTTTATTCATTTGAATTCTGATGTGTTCTAAATTGGTTAGCCCAGCAAAAGTTAAAGTCAATATAAAAGTCAAAATTTATCAGTGTTTTATCTTTATCAAAATTGACATTTTGTGTGTGTGGCATGAAAGTACAATTTCTAGGGTAACCTATGCCTGATTTTAATCAGATTAATAGAAAGTATAAAGTTTTGTAGTAAACATTATAGTGTAGTGTTATGTATTCATGATTTTCCATGTCAGTACAGAACGTGAAACTATCAGTTCAATAGACTTTTTGGTTCTAAAATTCTACTATATTATGCAGTATTACAACTTGTCGTTTTGCATGAATATATACCAACTCGTACAGGGAAGAAACTCAGTTAATGCTTAATTAGGCTGGCGAGCGTATTATTGTCACATTGGTAACATCTTCTGGTTTGCTTTTGATCCATCCTGACGTGTGATTGTATTTCGGACTTACTTGACGGATCATTGTTATTACAGAGTGGATGTAAGTCTGATTTGCCACCATTCAGGTAGACGCGGTCGATATTTATGGGAAAATCCTTTCTCATAAGGTGAATCCCGCTCACTTACCATAGTACAGGCTTTAACGAGTACTCTGTCAGGGATTACAATTTGACGGTACAGCGATGAGCCACGGACAACCTGTGTCCAAATCCGTTACCTCCCACGCTACAGTGTCGAGGTGCCGTCATTCATCGTGTCAAGTTCCTTGTAAATTTGATTTGATTTTGTAGTCGCTGAAATGACATCACATACCCTCTCAACCAGTATATTCTCATTTCGTTTCCTCCTAACCTACCGGGTGGTTTCTTGCCAGGCAGTGTCGATACAGCAGACATTGTTGGCTCCGCTCATGATGGGATTAACATATGAGAGTGAAATATTGCACACACGTGCCATGGTGTTGACGACGTGTGGGACTACTTACCGCCGCCGCAGGGCGCCGAGCAGAGCGAGGCCGAGGCGTGCTCCCAGTGGAAGAGCGGCTTGGCGCACGAGGAGCCGTCGCCGCCGCACACGCCGCACGCGTCGACGCGCTTCGACGAGCCGATGCGCAGGTCGCAGCCGACGCGCTGCGAAACAACAGGCCTCAGACCAGGAGCACGCACATAACGGCGGCTGTACATAGCAGGCTGTCAGAAATGGAGTTACAGATACAGGCTTCTTGAACAGTTTGACGATATTTGGCAATCGAGTCCACAAATTATACTGCCTCGAGATCCACGAAGAATAACTGTGCTACGTCCTCAGTATTCTATGGTTCCAAAAATTGAGAGGTGGGTCATAGATAATAATTAACAGATAGTGTAGGTATTGTGGTTGTCTGATCGGTTGGAGGAGCAGGCTAGGAAGTTACATGTTGGTGGTTGTACGGTCTTTCAGGTTTTCTATCATTTCCCCAAAGACTGTTAAGGAGAGTAATTACTGAGACCTTGCACAAACACGATTCGTTGCGCCAATTCCGCAAATCATTGTTTCTGAGCTTGTCGCGTAGGTTAAGGAAGGAGTTACCGAACAGGCAATGCTACCGAGTACAAGATGTGAGTGAGATGCTCATGCACTATATTGAGAAAGTTAGGACAGAAGTTTGAGCGCTGTATGCAGAGTGGTCCAATGATCGTGAGCGGGCCAAATATCTCACGAAATAAGCGTCAAGCGAAAAAACTACAAAGGACGAAACTTGTCTAGCTTGAAGGCGGAAACCAGATGGCGCTATGGTTGGCCCACTAGATAGCGCTGCCATAGGTCAACTGCGTTTTTCTAAATACGAAACCCCATTTTGTATTACATATTCGTGTAGTACGTATAGAAATGTGCATGTTTTAGTTGGACCACTTTTTTCGCTTTGTGACAGATGGCGCTGTAATAGCCACAAACATATCGCTCACAATTTTAGACGAACAGTTGGCAACAGGTAGGTTTTTTAAATTAAAATACAGAACGTAGGTACGTTTGAACATTTTATTTCGGTTGTTCCAATGTGATACATGTACCTTTGTGAACTTATCATTTTTGAGAACGCATGCTGTTACAGCGTGATTACCTGTAAATACCACATTAATGCAATAAATGCTCAAAAAGATGTCCGTCAACCTCAGTGCATTTGGCAATACGTGTAACGACATTCCTCTCAACAGCGAGTAGTTCGCCTTCCGTAATGTTCGCACATGCATTGACAATGCGCTGACGCATGTTGTCAGGCGTTGTCGGTGGATCACGATAGCAAATATCCTTCAATTTTCCCCACACAAAGAAATACGGGGACGTCAGATCCGGTGAACGTGCGGGCCATGGTATGGTGCTTCGACGACCAATCTACCTGTCATGAAATATGCTATTCACTACCGCTTCAACCGCACACGAGCTATGTGCCGGACATCCATCATGTTGGAATTACATCGCCATTCTGTCATGCAGTGAAATATCTTATAGTAACATCAGTAGAACATTACGTAGGAAATCAGCATACATTGCACCATGTAGATTACCATCGATAAAATGGGGGCCAATTATCCTTCCTCCCATAATGCCGCACCATACATTAACCCGCCAAGGTCGCAGATATTCCACTTGTCACAGCCATCGTGGATTTTCCGTTGCCCAATAGATGGTGCATATGAATATGGTACGGGTGCAATAGATGTTCCTATAGCATTCTCAACACCGACGTACACTCCTGCAAATGGAAAAAAGAACACATTGACACCGGTGTGTCAGACCCACCATACTTGCTCCGGACACTGCGAGAGGGCTGTACAAGCAATGATCACACGCACGGCACAGCGGACACACCAGGAACCGCGGTGTTGGCCGTCGAATGGCGCTAGCTGCGCAGCATTTGTGCACCGCCGCCGTCAGTGTCAGCCAGTTTGCCGTGGCATACGGAGCTCCATCGCAGTCTTTAACACTGGTAGCATGCCGCGACAGCGTGGACGTGAACCGTATGTGCAGTTGACGGACTTTGAGCGAGGGCGTATAGTGGGCACGCGGGAGGCCGGGTGGACGTACCGCCGAATTGCTCAACACGTGGGGCGTGAGGTCTCCACAGTACATCGATGTTGTCGCCAGTGGTCGGCGGAAGGTGCACGTGCCCGTCGACCTGGGACCGGACCGCAGCGACGCACGGATGCACGCCAAGACCGTAGGATCCTACGCAGTGCCGTAGGGGACCGCACCGCCACTTCCCAGCAAATTAGGGACACTGTTGCTCCTGGGGTATCGGCGAGGACCATTCGCAACCGTCTCCATGAAGCTGGGCTACGGTCCCGCACACCGTTAGGCCGTCTTCCGCTCACGCCCCAACATCGTGCAGCCCGCCTCCAGTGGTGTCGCGACAGGCGTGAATGGAGGGACGAATGGAGACGTGTCGTCTTCAGCGATGAGAGTCGCTTCTGCCTTGGTGCCAATGATGGTCGTATGCGTGTTTGACGCCGTGCAGGTGAGCGCCACAATCAGGACTGCATACGACCGAGGCACACAGGGCCAACACCCGGCATCATGGTGTGGGGAGCGATCTCCTACACTGGCCGTACACCACTGGTGATCGTCGAGGGGACACTGAATAGTGCACGGTACATCCAAACCGTCATCGAACCCATCGTTCTACCATTCCTAGACCGGCAAGGGAACTTGCTGTTCCAACAGGACAATGCACGTCCGCATGTATCCCGTGCCACCCAACGTGCTCTAGAAGGTGTAAGTCAACTACCCTGGCCAGCAAGATCTCCGGATCTGTCCCCCATTGAGCATGTTTGGGACTGGATGAAGCGTCGTCTCACGCGGTCTGCACGTCCAGCACGAACGCTGGTCCAACTGAGGCGCCACGTGGAAATGGCATGGCAAGCCGTTCCACAGGACTACATCCAGCATCTCTACGATCGTCTCCATGGGAGAATAGCAGCCTGCATTGCTGCGAAAGGTGGATATACACTGTACTAGTGCCGACATTGTGCATGCTCTGTTGCCTGTGTCTATGTGCCTGTGGTTCTGTCAGTGTGATCATGTGATGTATCTGACCCCAGGAATGTGTCAATAAAGTTTCCCCTTCCTGGGACAATGAATTCACGGTGTTCTTATTTCAATTTCCAGGAGTGTATTAGAGATTCGCGATTCTCGCGCAATTTGTCTGCTACTGATGTGCGGATTAGCAACGACAGTAGCTAAAACACGTACTTGGGCATCATTATTTGTTGCAGTTCGTGGTTGACGTTTCATATGTGGCTGAACACTTCCTGTTTCCTCAAATAACGTAACTATCCGGCGAACGGTCCCGATACTTGGATGATGTCGTCCAGGAGACCGTGCAGCATACATAGCACACGGCCGTTGGGCATTTTGATCACAATAGCCATAGATCAACACGATATCGACCTTTTCCGCAGTTGGTAAACAGTCCATTTTAATACGAGTAATGTATCACTAAGAAAATACCTTCCGCACTGGCGGAATGTTACGTGATACCACGTATTTATACGTTTGTGACTATTACAGCGCCATCTATCACAAAGCGAAAAAAGTGGTCCAACTACTTTACGTACTACACGAATATGTAATAAAAAATGGGGGTTCCTATTAAAAAAAACGCAGTTGATACCGTTTGAGCTATGGCAGTGCCATCTAGCGGGCCAACGATAGCGCCATCTGGTTTCCTCCTTCAAGCTAGACGAGTTTCGTTCTTTGTAGTTTTTTCGTTTGATGCTTATTTCGTGAGATCTTTGGCCCAGTCACCATCAATGGACCATCTTGTATAGAGTGGACGGAAGCAGAGTTGTCTAGCCACATTTTTGGAGGAATGCGGCCAAAATATCGGCCTCGTCTTGTTTTTGATACTAAACCAGAGAGCCTTCAGGGACTTGATAAAATGTTGCCTTCTATCCATAATATCATCCCCACCAAAGCCATCCACCCTCACCGCCCTGCCCTGCCTCCACAGGCCGTCCTTCTCCTTCGAGAGTCCCGCCGCCTCTACCGCTCTTTTCTCCGCACTCGTAACCGGGACACACTTACCCGCCACTGGCAATTACAACGACACATCCGCAACCTGCTTGTTGCGAAGAAACGCCGTGCCTGGCGCCAGACATGTACACAACTCAACACCACGCTCCCCATAAACTCTTCCAAGTATTGGTCTGCTTTCCACCTCCTTACTGGGAACCGCCCCACCCCCCAGTACCCTCTTCTTCTTAATGACAGTCCCTTTCCTGACAACCTCAGTAAGGCCAACCACTTTGCCTCCCACCTCTCTGATGTTTTTTCCATCCCCGATGATCCCCACTTTCATTATTCCCTCTTCCCTGATGTCATGGACCGTACGAATACCTCTGTTCCTCCCCTTGCTCCTAGCTTCCAGTACTTGGGCCACACCCCACCATCTGCACTTAACACTTCCATCACTACACAGGACATCAGCCTCACACTCCGCACTAAACGCAACACTGCTCGCGACCACGACTGCGTTACCTACCACCACCTCAAACATTGCCCTCCCTCCTTCCTTTCCATCCTTGCCACCCTCTACAATGTCATCCTTGTCACTGGCTTCTATCCCGACCTGTGGAGAACCTCCCGTATCCTGATGTTCTCCAAACCCAACAAGCCTCCATCTGATGCCTCTTCCTATCGTCCTATCTGTCTCACATCGATGTTCAGCAAGCTCTTGTAATCCATCCTTTCCCGGCGCATCCATCTCCACCTCCACCAAAACCACCTCCTCCCAAACACCCAATGTGGCTTTCGACCTTCCTTCTCTGCTGATGACCATCTCCCCCGCCTCACTCACCTCCTCTTCCTCCAGCTTAACTCCCGTCGCTCCGCCATTTTTGTCTCACTTGACCTCAAAAAGGCCTACGACCGTGTCTGGCATCCCGGTCTCCTGTTTAAACTCCAAACCTACGCCCTTCCTATCAACTACATCCGTCTGGTGGCCTCCTTCCTCTCCCACCGCCCCTCCTATGTTACCATCCATAATGCCAATTCCCACACCTACCCCTCTGCAGGTGTGCCCCAGGGCTCTGTCCTCTCCTCTCTCCTCTACCTCCTGTACACGGCGGATATGCCACAACCCCCCCCCCCCCTCCCCCCTCCAGTACACCTCTTGCAATATGCTGATGACACCACGTTCCTCGCCCTCGCTCCTACCCTCCGACGGTCCCAACGCCTTCTCCAGAATCACCTTGACCTTTTTGCTGCATGGTGTCACCAGTGGCTCCTGAAACTCAATCCTTCCAAGACCCAGGCAATCATCGTAGGTCATACCACTCACTCCTCCCGGCTCCTGGATTTCTCCCTTACTGTCTGCGCATATCCTGTCCGCCTCACCCCCACCCTCACCTACCTTGGCCTTACCATTGACCGTCACTTCACCTGGATCCCTCATCTCCGCTCCATCCAATCCAAAGCCCACAACCGCCTCCGACTCCTCAAACTCCTCTCTGGCCGGACGTGGGGGTTGCATCCCTCTACCATCCTCCACACTTACAAATCCTTAATTCGTCCCATCCTCTGTTATGCCAGTCCTGCCTGGATATCTGCCCCCCCCCCCCCCCAAATTCTATAAGTCCCTCCAGATCCTTGAGCGTCATGCACTCCGCCTCGCATTCCGTATACGCCTCCCGTCCCCCATGCAGATACTCTATGATCTCATTCCTTTCCCCCATCTGCTCCTATTCCTCGAACATATCTGCATCCTCTACACCTCCCGCCGTCTTGAACCCCCTCACCCCCTGGTTGCTCCTCTCCTCTCCCAACCCCGCCCCCTGCCACGTCTTCACCGTTGTGTGCCCCCTACCCTCCATCTCTCCACCCTACATCTCCTTTCCCAAGGTGGCTTCCATCAACTCCCCCTCCCGGACGATGCCCTCTCTCCCTCCATTTATCCCTCCTATCAACTCTGATCCTCACCCCCATCCTTCCTCCGTCCTTTCCCTGGGCTCCCTCTTCCTCCCCCCTTCCATCCTGTGTTTTCTTCCCGCCCAACCTCCCCCTATGTCCCTTCTCCCCCCCTCTGAGTCCTTTTGCATTCCCCTCCTCTGCCTTCCCCACTCCCTGGCACGTCTGCTCAGCACCCCCCACCCCTCTTATGGGTCCTCATTCTCCATTGGCTTCTTTCCCCCCTCCCACCCTTCACTTTTCCTCTCCTTCCCCCCCTTTTTATTTCTCCATCATCTGTCCAGTTTCCCCCCCACCTGCTCTCGGCTGTGGTATGTCATATTTGTGCCAACTTTTTAGTGCCGTGTTTAAGTGAGTGTTCAGTGTTGTGCATCTTTCCACAGTGTTGCGAACAGAAATCATGCTGTCGCTGGGTGTGCATTTTGTATCTTGCGAACAGAAACCAGGCTGTCGCCGTGTTTTTTTTAACTGTCTGTCTGTTATTTTTCTGCTTCTTGTGTATTTTCTTAGCATCATCGACCCTGTGTTTTATGTTTTAAGTTCTAGAATTTTCTGCCATTTTACCTTTAAGTCACCGATTTTATCGCCAACTGTTATTATTTTTTATTATCTTCATCTTTTTAACACAAATTCTGTAGGCTGAAGAGCGGCGTAGTAAGCTGCTGCCAGCCCGCCCCCTTCGGGGGGAATTGAAATTCAATAAAGAAAAAAAAAAAAACAGAATATCAGATTCAGTGATGAGCACCGTTAGCAAGACAGGGCCGAGTCACTAAACGTAGAAGTAGTCCCACCGCAGTTTGTGACGAAGGTGCAGCTCATTAAAAAAAAAAAAAAAATGTTATAGGTGTAATCGTGCCAGTCATACAGTACGTGACTGCAGGATGCCGAGAGATAGGAGCAAACAAAGCTCACGCCACGGGTGGGTAGCTGAGCCGAAGGATTTGTATGAGATATTGAAAGGCTGCAGTAATGTTAAAGCAGTGTCACGAATTTTCTTACCATTTGTGTGTGTGCGAGTCTGAATCATGAAGCAGTGTGCATGTTAAATGATTCAGGCAGTAATGTTTCTTTGTTAGATTTTAAACGGTATAAGCGATTGCACCATGTTTGAAAATTACGCCTGTTAAGCAAGGATTGTACAGAATGAAATTTTCACTCTGCAGCGGAGTGTGCACTGATATGAAACGTCCTGGCAGATTAAAACTGTGTGCCGGACCGAAACTCGAACTCGGGACCTTTGCCTTTGGAAGGTAGGAGACTAGGTACTGGCAGAAGTAAAGCTGTGAGGACGGGGCGTGAGTTGTGCTTGGGTAGCTCAGATGGTAGAGAACTTGTCCACGAAGTCAAAGTTCCCGAGTTCGAGTCTCGGTCCGGCACACAGTTTTAATCTGCCAGGACGTTTTAAGGATCCTACATTGTGCAAATCAGTCAGTGGAGAGACTAAGATTAGGCATTCAGGGGTTCACGTGGCTAATAGATTTTACTGTCATAACAGGGCTGTCAGCGTCGGAATCATCAGAGATCAGTTCCACAATTCTACTCCAGTCAATGAGATTTCAGCTGCCCTGGACTGGGGTGGGATTCCAGCACGACTGTCGCCCACTGTTCGGCCCAACAGTCAGGACTGATGGTCTGGGGTGTTATTTCCAGGATCCCTTTGGTTGTGATCCGCGGCGCCCTTACAGCACAACGGCGACGACATTTTACACCCCGCTTTGTTGCCCTTCATGGCAGGCCATCCTGGGCTTACATTTCAGCAAGAGTTTCAGCGAGAGTTTCTACTGCTTGTCTTAGTGCTTGCCGATCCTTACCCTGGACAAAAAGGTCGCCAGGTGTCTCCCCGATTGAGAACGTTCGGAACATTATTGACAGGTCCTTGCAGCGAGGTCGGGATTTTGGCGATCTAAAGCGCCGATTCGGCAGAATTTGGCACGATATCCGTCAGGAGGACACCGAACAACTCTGTCAATCAACGCCAAGCTGTATGACTGCTTACATAAGGACCAGAGGTTGACAAACGCGTTATTGACTAGCTCAGTTTGTGAAACTCTTTCTCTCGGATAAATCAACCAATTTTTCTGAAACTGTGATAATTTTTTGTCTCTACATGTACACCACATCTACGGATTTCCGTCCCTTTGGGGAGCGTGGCTTTTTTGTCTTAGAGTGTACCTTGGGGCAGTATTACTAGCAGTTAATGATCTGCATGTTTCAGTGTAGAGATTGGCCGATTCCCATTGTCATTACACGTAGTAATTGATATAAACGAAGAAAAAGACAGAGATTCGTCGTTAACCAATAAAGGACATTTTTGGAGTGTACGGACTCAGCTTTACTGTTTTTCGCCCGGCTTTGAAATAATGAAACTAGGAACCCACAATTCATGTTTAATCTTCAGTAAGGTATACTGTTAAATGATTTTCTCCTTGCTTGTCGCTGTTTTATGTAATATTGTTCTCCGTATCACTATTATACTGAAATTACTTATCCCCTAAAACTGTTTCTCATATTTGAGGGCATGAGTTACTGTTTCAAACTTGAATGAGTGTGCAAGGTCTAAAATGTGTTTCCGTAAGAGCGTGTAAAAATGCGACAGGACATAGAGAATGCTCCACTGAACAATTTGAGGTAGGGAACCTGCGGTCAGAGAAGCCTGCTTAAGGAGATACTGGAGTAAACTCGTTTACCGCTTTGAATAGCATTACTGTTTTCCAGCTTATTTGCGACTAACGTGTGTACAAGTTTACAGGTACTGTCCAGTTTATTTACATGCACATTCTTTATTTCCTGCAAGAAAACAAGGAGGAAGTGCCTGATACCTAAGAAGTCATGGTGCAGGTTTTGCTTAGCTTTCTTGACCATAAGGCAGCTCTGTTGTATCGTTTTTACATTGTCGCATGACCGAACGTGCTATGAATCAACGACAGATCCATTCAGTACTCAGTACTATTCAGAGACGTTCAGTACAATACGATGGAACAGTAGCGGTAGAGTTTTTTAGAACTCACTGAAATGTACCTGTGTGTGTGGAAGTACGTTGCAATGCTCTCGCTGCTGAAATGCTGTAGAGGGAACGATTTCCTAACAGGCGTCATCCGTCACGACGAATGTTTATTTATGTCGATCGACGAATGGGGGAGGCTGGTCCGTTGGACAGAAGAAACGAAGGAACTGGCAACATGGGGACCACTCGCACACCCGATTTTGAAAAGGAGGTTCAGGAACGTGTTGCAGGGAATTCCGCTTCAAGTACTCGTCGTATTGCACGTGAAATAGACGCTGCACATACTAGCGTGTGGGGAGTACTCCACGAACAATAATTATACCCATATCACTCACAACGAATCCATGCAACGCTTGCGACTGACTTTGCACCAAGGGTCGCACTGTGACAGCGGCTGCTCCAACAATAGATTGATCGAGCAGATTTTCTCCAAATCGCACTGTTTACTGACGAGGCCTTATTTGATCGTGATGGTACAAGGGTTGCTCAGAAAGTAATGCATAACATTTTTTTTTCTCATCCGAAAACAATGCTACGAATGTGAAACGTTACGTATGTATTACTTGAGGTCTCCTGAGTGAGCTCACTAAGTTTCCATCACTTCCGACACATAGCATAGCTGTAGGACAGTTTCAGAATGGCGTCTGTAGGTGATGTACGTTACAAGCAACCTGCCGTCAATGAATTTCTCACTGCAGAGAAAGAAACTGCGGGGAATATTCGCAAGCGCTTGTGCAAGGCGTATGGAGCATCTGCTGTCGACAGAAGTACAGTTAGTCGCTGGACACGGAGGGTGAGGTCATCAGAAGGCGGTTCGGCGGAGTTCCACGATTTGCAGCGGTCGGGGACAACATCCACGGCTGTCACATCTGACACACCTAACCTAGCCACCTCAGACTTCCACTTGCTTGGGCCATTGAAAGATGCCATAATGGAAGACATTTTGAGGACAATGAAGAGGTGATTCGCACAGTTGTTTGTGTTGCTTTAGGGCACAAAAACAACTGGGGTCATACGCGCCGAAATCAAAACCATAGAAGACGAAGACGGAGAGGATTTAAAAAACGTCAGTCCCACTTGACATAATAGAAGACAGCTAAAAACAGGCACGTGGAAAAAGGGCTAAAAAAGATACCATACAGAAACGGAGGTCCAAAACTAAAAATTAAATGGCCTTGGCCGTGTTGCTTTGGCGGATAAAAAGTAAGACTCGGTCGACGGCCCACGCGTCATTTGCTAAAACGGCCGATAACTCAGACGGCAAACCCAAACGGGAATGTTAAAGGTTAGAAATGGACATTCCATCAAGAAGTGACGGACAGTAAAAAGTTGAGTGCAGTGTGTACAAAGTGGCGGGGTAACGCTACGTAGCAAATGATGATGGTTAAAATGGCAGTGCCCAATATGCAACCGAGTTAAAATAACCTCGTCCCGGCGGGAGGGCAGAGAGGAGGTCGTCCAAGCCGCTGGGAGAGGTTAAATAAGCCAGAGCTAAGTCCTGTGATGGGAGGACCATTGCTGATGCCAAAGGGACACCACCTCCTGACAGACGGCAACACAGAGATCATCGGAGGGAATATAGGTACTCACAGGATGAGGCATGGGGACTGCAGCTTTGGCAGGAGCGTCAGCAGCCTCGTTTCCTGGCAGACAGACATAACCAGGAACCCACAGAAACATCACATTGGCTCCACCAAGAGTGAGCAGCTGACAGTTTCCCTGGACCCGCTGGGCTAAGGGATGGGCGGTGTACAGCACACACAGACTTTGAAAGGCACTGAGAGAGTCTGAGCAGAGAACACAATTGAAAAGGCTGTGTCGCTGGAGGTACTCCGTGACCTGATACAAGGCGAAGAGCTCGGCTGTAAATACTGAGGAGTGTGCCAGAAGCTGATATCGAAAGACACGGGTGCCAATGACAAAGGCACACCTGACCCCACGGACAGTCCGAGAGCCACCAGTGTATACAAAGGTACTATCGCGAAGTGCCATGCGAGGGTCGTGAAAGTGAAGGCAATAGAACGGGGCTGGAATAGTGTCCTTAGCAAGCGAATGAAGGCCAAAGGTTAACATGAGCCTCTTCACGAAGCCAAGGTGGTGAAGGGTTCATGCCCCCCTGGGAAAGGTGCAGATAGTGCGAAGTTAAGCCGCTGTAGCAAGTGCCGAAAGCGGACTCCAGGAGGTAGCAGAGAAGGGGGACGAGCCCCTTACTGACGATCAAAGGAATCATCAAAGAAGGAAGCATAGGATGGGTGGCCACGCATTGCAGACAAACGGCATTCATACCTGCTGAGGGGAAAGTCATGGCTAGGACAGAGGTAGTTCAGCAGGTTCAGCATACAGACACTCAACCGGGCTGGTGTAAAAGGCGCCCATGATCAAATGGTGGATAGTGTTGAGACGGCATAAGAGGGATGGGCGTGCAGATACATAAACAAAGCACCCATAGTGGAGTTTCGAACGGACAAGGAACCGGTACAAACGGAGGAGGGTGGTTCGATCGGCACCCCAGGAAGTACCATTGAAGACACGTAGGACATTGAGGAACCGCGTACAGCGGGCTGCCAGGTAAGATACATGGGAGGAACAAGAGAGTTTCCTATCGAGCATGAGCCCCAGGAATTTCGTATTCCAACAGACGGAAGGGCAACAGGCCCAAGATGTAAAAATGGTGGGAGAAACCACTTGCGTCGCCAGAAATTCATACAGATGGTTTTGGAAAAGCGAAAGCCATTGTCGATGCTCCAGGAATTTAGACAATCAAGACACCGCTGAAGACGCCGCTCAGTGAGACAGGTCCGTGGAGAACTGCAATGGATGGCAAAATCGTCGACAAAAAGGAAACCGGAGATGCCCTGCAGGAGACAGGTCACGATAGGGTTAATGGCGATAGCAAAGAGGATGACACTCAGGACGGAACGCTGAGGTACACAGTTTTCCTGGATAAAGGTGTCCGACAAGGCAGAAGTCATATGCACCGTGAAAACTCAGTCTTGTGGAAGTACCTGAAGGAAACAGGATAGGCAGCCACGGAAGCCCCATGTGTAAAGAGTACAGAGAATACCAGTTCTCCAGCGGGTGACGTAGGCCTTCTTCAAATCGAAAAACATGGCCACAGTTTGGGATATCCGCAGACAACCATTCGTGACGTGGGTGGACAAAGTAACGAGATGGTCAACTGCAGAACGCTGTGCTCGAAATCCCAACTGTGCATTTGTCAGCAAATTTCGAGACTCGAGACACCTTACTAGTCGGGCATGAATCATACGTTACATCACCTTGCAAACGCAGATGTTAAGAGAGATGGGGCGGTAGCTAGAGGGAAGGTTTTTGTCCCTACTGGGTTTAAGTATGGGTACGATGGTGAATTCACGCCAGCGTCCGGGAAATGTGCCCTCTGCCCAGATGCGGTTGTGTTTGTTAAGCAGAAAGTGCTTGCCCGCAAGAAAAAGGTGCTGCAACATCTGAATGTGGATGGCGTACGTCACTGGGGCGGACGATCGGGATGATCTGAGAGCATGATCTAGCTCCCTCATAGTAAAGGCGGCATTGTAGCACACGATTCGGAGAAGAGAAGGGTATCGCCCGGCGTCCTCCGCTCGTTTCTGATGGGGGACGGCAGAGTGATAGTGGGAAGAGCTCGAAACTTTGGCAAAATGGTGGCCAAGGTGTTGGAGATAGCAATAGGGTCCACGATAACATCGTCTGCTACTGTGAGGCCGGAAATGGGGGAATGGATCTTGGTCCAAGAGAGCTGTCGGAGGTTGACCCACACAATAGAGGAAGGGTTCAAATGGTTCAAATGGCTCTGAGCACTATGGGACTTAACATATGAGGTCATCAGTCCCCTAGAACTTCGAACTACTTAAACCTAACTAACCTAAGGACATCACACACATCCATGCCCGAGGCAGGATTGGAACCTGTGACCGTAGCGGTCGCGCGGTTCCACACTGAACCGCGTAGAACCGCTCGGCCACCACGGCCGGCGACAGAGAAAGGGGTGGAACCGTTAAGAGAACTAGTGAATGAAATACAGCTAGCTCGTTTGCTATCCCAAAGAACGCGACGACACTTTGTACGCATCTGTTTACAATGAATGCAGTTTGCTGTCGTAGAATGACGGTTAAAAACGCGGAGAGCACATCTTCGTGCGCGAATTGCGTCGCAGCATGCCTCAGTCCACCAAGAGACTAGAACACGATTAGGTATGCGAGGAATGGAACGTTCTGCAGCAGTATGGATAACATTGGTGAGATAGTCCACCTGGTCATCACAACTGGGGAAATCTTGTTGTTCGGTTCTTCGCAGGTCGCCAGAGAGGAGTAAAGATGCCAGTCAGCCTTAGAAAGCTGCCATTTGGGCGTGCACGCAGATGAGGTAGGAGTCAGCAAACGGAGAGCACATAGGAAATTTTTGCTCGAGTAGGTGTCAGAAAGAATGGACCACTCAAGGTGATGGGGAAGCTGGGCAAAGCAAAACAATAAGTCCAAATATGAATAGGTGTACGAAGAGTCAGAAAGAAAAGTGGGTGCTCCAGTGTAAAGACAGAAGGTCAGCCAAGAGGGCACTTCTCTGACAGGCCCTGGGAGAACCCCAAATGGAAGTCTGCCTTAGTGACCTCTGATGACAGAGGTACAAAAATGGTACAGAGGCCAAAAGTCAGGCAGGGAAGGAAAAGGCGAATGGGAACAGCTTGAAGGCAGGTAGTCAGGGAGATGGTTTGACTGTGAATGTCAACCTGTATGAGCAGCATGATGCCCCCATGAGATGGAATGCCGACCGCAGGGGGAAGGTCAAAACGAATCGGTAAGTAATGTGAAAGCTCAAAGCGGTCATGAGGGTGCAATTTAGTTTCCTGAAGGCAGAGTTTAAGGGGATGCTGCAATGCTACAGGCAGCTGTAAATCCTCTTTGTGGAACCAAAGGCTATGAACGTTCCATTAAGGGACAGCCATCAGGAGGAAGAGATGTAGAGGTGTCAACTCGGCGGCCGCCGACTGGCAGCTAGTGTAGAGTCGCTACTACAGGGCATAGAAGCAAGAGGATCCTGCTCCATGAGGCCCACAGAAGCATCGGATGGCTTGTGCAGTTGGTCCATGGAGTCCAATGCTGAAAAACGGTTGCTGGTGCGCCTTAGCGAGACAGAGGCTGGCCGGGCTAAGGCGCCATGTGGCGACACTATCGAACAGGATTTTCAAGTTGGCAAAGAAGAAGACCGTTTGCGTTTGGTGGATTCCTTCGAGCCTTTCTCGTTAGAGGAAGACTTGGGTGTTGTTTGGCTGGAGGGTCGGAGGAAGTCTTCATGGGAGTACTCTTTCTGTCCTTTCCTGCCTACTGGCTATGTAGCTGGTGGCTGCACCCCTTGAGGCGAGAGCTTGGCGGTTTGTTGCACAGTGGGAATGGGGGGGGGGGGGGGACGGAGATGCTACTTTGACACTGAGCGATTTGACAACCTCGGAGCTGAATTTGAGGTCGCACGTCTGCATGGCCATGTCCTTCATGGAGCGAGGAGTAACAATAACAGAGCTATAGATGCCTAATGGGAGAACACAGGGCTTGCAACTAGCCAGTAACTTGCGAGCTACTGGATAAGCCATTTTTTCCTTTAACCGCCATTGCAGTTGATACAGCGTGCAGAAGGAGGCGGACAGTCGCTGTTGTGTGCGTCCCTACCACAGGTTACACATTTGGCTGAGTGTCGGGATGACGTTCTAGTGTGGTTGAAACGATCACACTGGTAGCAGCGAATTGGGTTTGGAATGTACGGCCGGACTGCGATAATTTCATAGCCTGCTTTGATCTTGGACGGCAGCACCATTCTATCAAAGTTAAGGAAAAGAGTGCAAGTGGGCACTAAGGAGGAATTTACCTTTTTCATTACACAATGGATGGCAATGGCACCCTGGTCAGAAAGGTAAGACTGGATATCGGCCTCGGTTAGATCGTCGAGCAGCATGGTGTAAATTACACCACGGGAAGGATTCAGAGTTCTATGGGCCTCGACACGAACAGGGTAGCTGTGAAGAAGCGAGGCAGCAAGCAGCTGTTGTGCTTGAGAATCAAAAGCAGTCTCCAAAAGCAAAATGCCATTCTGTAAACGAGAGCAGGATTTCACATGTCCAGCAATTGCATCACAACCTATCTGAATAATAAACGGATTTACTGCGGCGAAGGACTGACTGTCTTCAGTATGTGAAACCACGAGGAATCGTGGTGCAGCGGGAAGGGTCTTCTAATAATTAGCCTCATTACGTTTGGAAGATTGGGAAGATGATTGGCTCATTGCTAGAAAATCCCCCATGATTGCCAGCATCTCTGATGGTGCGCTCCTTCTAACTGGTTGCTCCCTTGACAAGGGGGCGCAACCACCTTAGGTGATTGTTCACACCTCAGATCACACTTCCCGAACATCTGACAGAGGGACCAATCGGCCGGCAATTTGGGAAGGTTGCAACTCAGGCAGTCATCCTCCCTGGGCTGGCCTGTACCAGGGGTACACGCGAACCCTACATGTCGACCCAGAGCTGGGAATTACGCACTACCCAGTCACCTGTTACGTGTCAGACGCGTGGGCCGGCCTTCATGAGCGCACAGGGAGGAATAAGAAGAAGAAGAAGAAGAAGAGAAACCTCAAACGTCGAAGCAGAGGAACGAGAGGAGAAGGGAAACGAAGAAAGGAAAAAGGAGAGAGAAACAACTGTGAGATTGATTTTAAGTCAGCGACAGACAATACAGGGCATTTCCGATAACATCCTACACATGTTCCCCAAGGGAGGGGAAAAAGAATAGCAAGACGATAGACATGAAGCACGGAAGGGAAAAAACGCTGCATAGGCTGGGGCCCCGTGATAGCCAAGCACGAACGTGCCAAAGAGTGACGTTCCCCCTGGGGGGGAAATTGATACAGTGAAGCACTGGTTCCGCCACCAGGTCAAGAACTGGTACCGAAAGAGCATACACGCCCTTGCTTCACGGTGGAGGAAGGCCATGGAACGGGACTGAGATTACGTGGAAAAATAATCGAGATAAAACACCATTCTTTCGTGTGTGTAATTCTCATTATGTTCAATAAAAAACTGTTGAAGAAAAAAAGTCTGTGCATTATTCTGGGGAACCCTCGTATTTCGAACAGCAGGAATAGTGATGTGTTGGATGAGGAGAACACTCACGCTGTAGTAGAGTCATACCATCAAGTACGTTTTGCTGTGAAAATCTAGGCCGACATCGTAGGTGACAATCTGACTGGGTCATATCTTCTACCTGGCCGTCTGAGTGGCCTGTACTTGAAATTCGTGCAAAAAGTTCTACCTGAGTTGTTGGAGAAAGTAACCTTGGCTGTTCGTGAGAGGACGTGGACGCAATATGACGGTGCAACGCCTCACTGCAGTGCGGATGTCCGCAACCATCTCAGTGCTGTATTTCCTGGTCGGTGAACTCGAAGGGGAGATCCTATTCCATGGCCTGCGAGGTCACCTGACCTTAATCCCCACGATTATTTCCTATGGGGATGTCAACAGTCACTTGTGTATGAGACCCCAGTGGGTATGGGGATGGAATTACACTCCTGGGAATTGAAATAAGAACACCGTGAATTCATTGTCCCAGGAAGGGGAAACTTTATTGACACATTCCTGGGGTCAGATACATCGCATGATCACACTGACAGAACCACAGGCACATAGACACAGGCAACAGAGCGTGCATAATGTCGGCATTAGTACAGTGTATATCCACCTTTCGCAGCAATGCAGGCTGCTATTCTCCCATGGAGACGATCGTAGAGATGCTGGATGTAGTCCTGTGGAACGGCTTGCCATGCCATTTCCACCTGGCGCCTCAGTTGGACCAGCGTTCGTGCTGGACGTGCAGACCGCGTGAGACGACGCTTCATCCAGTCCCAAACATGCTCAATGGGGGACAGATCCGGAGATCTTGCTGGCCAGGGTAGTTGACTTACACCTTCTAGAGCACGTTGGGTGGCACGGGATACATGCGGACGTGCATTGTCCTGTTGGAACAGCAAGTTCCCTTGCCGGTCTAGGAATGGTAGAACGATGGGTTCGATGACGGTTTGGATGTACCGTGCACTATTCAGTGTCCCCTCGACGATCACCAGTGGTGTACGGCCAGTGTAGGAGATCGCTCCCCACACCATGATGCCGGGTGTTGGCCCTGTGTGCCTCGGTCGTATGCAGTCCTGATTGTGGCGCTCACCTGCACGGCGCCAAACACGCATACGACCATCATTGGCACCAAGGCAGAAGCGACTCTCATCGCTGAAGACGACACGTCTCCATTCGTCCCTCCATTCACGCCTGTCGCGACACCACTGGAGGCGGGCTGCACGATGTTGGGGCGTGAGCGGAAGACGGCCTAACGGTGTGCGGGACCGTAGCCCAGCTTCATGGAGACGGTTGCGAATGGTCCTCGCCGATACCCCAGGAGCAACAGTGTCCCTAATTTGCTGGGAAGTGGCGGTGCGGTCCCCTACGGCACTGCGTAGGATCCTACGGTCTTGGCGTGCATCCGTGCGTCGCTGCGGTCCGGTCCCAGGTCGACGGGCACGTGCACCTTCCGCCGACCACTGGCGACAACATCGATGTACTGTGGAGACCTCACGCCCCACGTGTTGAGCAATTCGGCCGTACGTCCACCCGGCCTCCCCCATGCCCACTATACGCCCTCGCTCAAAGTCCGTCAACTGCACATACGGTTCACGTCCACGCTGTCGCGGCATGCTACCAGTGTTAAAGACTGCGATGGAGCTCCGTATGCCACGGCAAACTGGCTGACACTGACGGCGGCGGTGCACAAATGCTGCGCAGCTAGCGCCATTCGACGGCCAACACCGCGGTTCCTGGTGTGTCCGCTGTGCCGTGCGTGTGATCATTGCTTGTACAGCCCTCTCGCAGTGTCCGGAGCAAGTATGGTGGGTCTGACACACCGGTGTCAATGTGTTCTTTTTTCCATTTCCAGGAGTGTAGTTGCCAGGATTGTAGCCGCCTGTGATGTAATTCGAAACACACCAGGGATATTTGTGAGGGTACATCAGAATCTTGTTCGCCGATGTCATATTTGAATAGAGGTTGATGGCCGCCAGTTTCAGCACATTTTTTAAGATACAGTACAAATGATACGTAAATTTTTTCAAGGATGGTATTTGCATTAACTGTAACTAATGAAAATAAAAAGATACAGAGTGATATGGCGCGCGCCGCTATCCTGTGATCTTGTTTAGAGCGCGCGCTATAATCGATTATAGTTCTCTGTTCTGGATCGGGTGGGGTACCGGTGCTGATTTGCTATTACGTCGCTGGCGTGTGTTTGCGGTGGCGGGCGGAAAGCGAGAGGGTAGTCGGTTTCCGGGTATTGCACAGAACGTGAAGTTCGCTCTGCCTGACTTGCTGGTGACTAGCGCTAAGGTTGTTGTGCCTCGCAATATGAGCAGAGTGGTCTGGGGCGGAGGCGACTTGCCGCTGTGCGGGCCAGGCGGTGGTGATTAAGTGGAGTCGGCGTACTTGTTCTGCCTGCCTGTCTGATGTGGAGGTCCGGTGGGGTCCTGTGATACTCTGGCCCGGAGACAACTAGTTGCTGAATTTTGGAGTCGTCTGCCAGGTTAGGGTGTGGGCTCGGTTGGCTCTTCAGATTTTCCGCTGGAAGCTCCAGCGGCAGTTTCTGAACTTCATTCTGATGTGGGACGGCGTTGTTGGAAGTTTTTGCTGTGTGTGTGTGTGTGTGTGTGGCTCCTTATGTGGCACGTTACGACATTTGTTGGTACTAATGTATTTACTCAACTGGGGTATCTTTTGGTTATCCCGCTGAGTGGGTCGTTGCCCACACGGTCTGCTCAGCGTTACCATAGGTGGTGCCTGTTTGTTCCTTTTCGAAGGAATTCCGTAGGTGGTTCCTGTTACCTGCCCGGAGTTGCGTTCATGTATGGTGTATTTGGCATTTGATGTGTTAGGTAAAGTCTGCCTAAGAAAGGCGGTTTTGGACGGTATACACATAGTGAATTACTGCTGCCTGGTATATGTGGTCTTCTGGGACCTGAACAACACGATCTCGTCAATTTGGTTTGTGTAACATCATTTAGTGGTATGTTCTGTATTTTTATCTCACTGTGGTATTATTAACTTGGTGGAATAGTCCCGTTTGGTGTCGTTAAGGCACTTCTAAGACTGTGGTTTGACTATTCATGTGCGCTTGGCTTTTATTGTTTTGTTTTAAGAATCGAGAATTAAATTACAATGAAATGAACACCCTTAGCTGCTTACAAGTTTTGACATACGTCAACGGGGACAGATGAAAATGTGTGCCCCGACCGGGACTCGAACCCGGCATCTCCTGCTTACATGGCAGACGCTCCGTCCATCTGAGCCACCGAGGACACAGAAGATAGCGCGACTGCAGGGATTTATCTCTGGCACACCTCCCGCGAAACCCACATTCTCAACGTATTGTCCCGCACTACATTCGTAGTGCCCCCTCCCATTATACCCATTACTCGCGGCGCGTTGCCGATTCCCGTAAGAGTTCGGGCACTGTTTGTGCATTCGCACAGAAGAAGAAGATGGTCAAGTGGCCGGTGAGCCTGAACTATATATTTAGTAAGATGGTATCTGTTCTTTCGGACAAGATTTGTGTGTGTTGGCTTCCGGCACTTGTTAAGAGCGCCCGAGTTAAGGGCGCAGTGGTTATAATGTGCTGTCGGGATGTTATATTGTTATTTGATTTTGAATTTTATCTTGTGTTGATATTATCTGTCGTGTGTTACAGAATATAACCAAGGTGAGTAAATGATGGGCAGTTGTGGGAGGCATGTCGGGGAGTTCTCAGCGGTTTATTTCGGGGACCGTTTCTAGTGGGAAGGCTCCGAAGTGTTGAGAGCTCGCTTGTCTGTGATTTCGTTAGGAGTTGGCCTTGCCCTTCGGTTGTATCAAATTATTATTTTGTTATTATATTCGTTGGTTGTGTGTTGCGCTTCTTTGATTTCAAGGTGCCAAGTGCCATTATCTTCCTCAAGGTTTTTGTAAATGATCTTAAGTTGTATTGCTAAGTTAACTTATTACTGGATTTTGTCCCGTGGGTAAACTCTAAAAGCAAAAGGTTCAAATGGCTCTGAGCAGTATGGGACTTAACTTCTGAGGTCATCAGTCCCCTAGAACTTAGAACTACTTAAACCTAACTAACCTAATGACACCACACACACCCATGCCCGAGGCAGGATTCGAACCTACGACCGTAACGGTCGCTCGGCTCCAGACTGTAGCGCCTAGAACCGCTCGGTCACGCCGGCCGGCCTCTAAAAGCATTATTGTAAAAGGTTCTTTGATTTAATGGTGGCAGGCTGCCGTTAATGTTTTTAAAAGCTCATTCTTTTTTACCACTTGTTAAGTTCTGTAAGATATATGAAATTGTAGTTATTTAAAAGAGTTTAGTGTTGGCAATTTATATAAATTGTGTACAGAGTCTGCTGTTTGGATATTATTGGGTGGAATTCCTCGGATAGTTGTCCTATGAGACCACAAATTGCACAGAGTAATGTGATTTTATTCCTGCTATCTTTTTAAGGACAGTGTCTTGAAAGGAGGATATATGATGAACAGCAACAAAAGCAAAACGAGGATAATGGAATGTAGTCAAATTAGGTCGGGTGATGCTGAGGGAATTAGGTTAGGAAATGAGACACTTAAAGTAGTAAAGGAGTTTTGCTATTTAGGGAGTAAAATAACCGATGATGGTCGAAGTAGAGAGGATATAAAATGTAGACTGGCAATGGCAAGGAAAGCGTTTCTGAAGAAGAGAAATTTGTTAACATCGAGTATAGATTTAAGTGTCAGGAAGTCGTTTCTGAAAGTATTTGTATGGAGTGTAGCCATGTATGGAAATGAAACATGGACGATAAATATTTTGGACAAGAAGAGAATAGAAGCTTTCGAAATGTGGTGCTACAGAAGAATGCTGAAGATAAGGTGGGTAGATCACGTAACTAATGAGGAGGTACTGAATAGGATTGGGGAGAAGAGAAGTTTGTGGCACAACTTGACTAGAAGAAGGGATCGGTTGGTAGGACATGTTTTGAGGCATCAAGGGATCACAAATTTAGCATTGGAGGGCAGCGTGGAGGGTAAAAATCGTAGAGGGAGACCAAGAGATGAATACACTAAGCAGATTCAGAAGGATGTAGGTTGCAGTAGATACTGGGAGATGAAGAAGCTTGCACAGGATAGAGTAGCATGGAAAGCTGCATCAAACCAGTCTCAGGACTGAAGACCACAACAACAACAACATCTTTTTAAGCTGGCTTCTCCGACCCAAGGTGCCCTACCTCAAATTGTTCAGTAGAGCATCCTGTTAAATTTTTGCCCGTTCTTACGGAAACGACAAGGTAGGGGCCAGTGTAGAGTGGGAGAGGCTACGGACGTACCTGGCACTGGCCACTGATGCACATGTCGAGCGAGCCGGAGCGGCAGCGCGTGCCGTCCTGCACGCGGGCCGCCAGCGTGGCGACCACGTGCGAGCCGTCGGGCCGCGTCGCGCGGCACGTGAGCGCGCACGGCGCCGCCTCCTGCTGGTGCGGCAACCAGCGCAGCTCGGCGCCCCTCCACGGCTCCTTGTCGAACGAGGCGCACTGCTGCGCGCGGAAGTCGCCCGGCTCGGGGCACGCCTGCGGACAGCAACCCGCAACGCGCACTGCTACACCTCGCTTCTGCACTTCAGCACTCGTAACACCTTTGATCTCTGGTACTTGACGTAACCTGACGAAAATTACACTACTGACCATTAAATTTGCTACACCAACAAGAAATGCGGGACTCATTGGACAAATATATTATACTGGAACTGACATGTGATTACATTTTCACGCAATTTGGGTGCATAGATCCTGAGAAATCAGAACCCAGAACAACCATCTCTGGCCGTAATTACGGCCTCGATACGCCTGGGCATTGAGTCAAACAGAGCTTGGATGGCGTGTACAGGTACAGCTGCCCATGCTGCTTCAACACTATACCACAGTTTCAAGAGTAGTGACGGGCGTATTGTGAACAGACGTTTTCAATTGGCGAGAGATCTGGAGAATGTGCCGGCCAGGGCAGCAGTCGAACATTTTCTGTGTCCAGAAAGGCCCGTACAGGACCTGAAACATGCGGTCGTGCATTATCCTGCTGAAATGTAGGGTTTCGCAGGGATCGAATGAAGGGTAGAGCCACGGGTCGTAACACATCTGAAATGTCACGTCCACTGTTCAGAGTGTCGTCAAAGCGAACAAGAGGTCACCGACACGTGTAACCAATGGCACCCCATACCATCGCGCCAGGTGATACGTCAGTATGGCGACGACGAATACACGCTTCCAATGTGCATTCATCGCTATGTCTCCAAGCACGGATGCGACCATCATGAACCTGCATTCATCCGAAAAAATGATGTTTTGCCATTCGTGCACCCAGGTTCGTCGTTGAGTACACCATCGCAGGCGCTCCTGCCTGTGATGCAGCGTCAAGGGTAACTGCAGCCATGGTCTCCGAGCTGATAGTCCATGCTGCTGCAAACGTCGTCGAACCGTTCGTGCAGATGGTTGTTGCCTTGCAAACTTCCCCATCTGTTGACTCTGGGATCGAGAAGTGGCTGCACGATCCGTTACAGCCATGCGGATGCTTGTCGTCTCGACTGCTAGTGATACGAGGCCATTGGGATCCAGCACGGCGTTCCGTATTACCCTCCTGAACCCACAGATTCCATATTCTCCTAGGAGTCATTTGATCTCGACCAATGCGAGCAGCAATGTCGCGATATGATAAACCGCAATCGCGTTAGGTTACAATCCGACCTTTATCAAAGTCGGAAACGTGATGGTACGCATTTCTCCTCTTTACACGAGGCATCACTACAATGTTTCACTAGGCAACGCTGTTTGCGTATGAGAAATCGGTTGGAAACTTTCCTCATGTCAGCACGTTGTAGGTGTCACCTCCGGCGCCAACCTTGTGTGAATGCTCTGAAAAGCTAATCATTTGCATATCACAGCATCTTCTTCCTGTCAGTTAAATTTCGCGTCTGTAACACGTCATCTTCGTTGTGTAGCTATTTTAATGGCCAGTAGTGTATTACCAAAATTTCAAGTTTGTGTTCGTGATCTTCGAACATAAGTTGCTGTAATGAGTAGTAAATACTGTGTGAGCCAAGACGGAGGAATTCCTAGTGAAGCACCATTCTACTGATATGTACGTGTACATCACAAATTTCCAGCTTTGTAAGTGACTTTACAACTGTAAGTTTTCAGTACATTTTTTTCTGTACTTCCCTGCGTGTCCTACATCGTGTTTGCTGCGTTGTTACGAGGCGTGTTTTCTTAAGTAAGTACCGTTTTGAAATTAAACAAAGAGGTGCTAAGATATCCCAATAACTTTGTTGTTAAACGGAAGCTTGTACTTTAATCTACGCACTGACGCCATTACAGTCTGATTCTTCCTTGTTTACATTGTGTACTGAGTGTTTAAGATGCCTCCGATAATCGTGAGTCCCGCCGACTGTGAAGCACGGGCTGTTAAAAGATTTCTTGGTGCTAAAAGCCTAAAAGCGATCGATATCCACCGTGAGATCTGTGCAGTTTACGGAGAAAACATTATGAGTGATGGAATGGTAAGAAAGTGGGTGAGAGCATTTAAAGATGGCCACACAAATGTGCATAATGAACAATGGAGTGGGCGTACTTCGGTCGTTAATGAAAGTTTGGTGCAGGAAGTGGACAATAAGGTGAGAGAAAACAGACGCTTTACGATTTCCTCCTTGCGGGATGACTTTCGTAAGGTTTCTCGTAGTGTTTTGTATGGCATTGTCACCGAGCACTTCAATCACCTAAAATTGTGCGCACGTTGGGTACCGAAAATGTTGACGGATGTGCACAAAACCATACGTTTAGACAGTTCATTGACTTTCCTTGAGCGGTACCACAAAGACGGTGATGATTTCTTAGGCCAAAATGTTACCGGCGATGAATCACGGGTGGTCTACTTCTCACCAGAATCGAAGCAACAGTCCATGGAAGTTGAGCAAGGGCATCGTTTTGCTGCAAGACAATGACCGTACGCATGTGGCGAATCAGATCAAAGATTTCATCACATCTTTTCGATGGGAAACTCTAGATCATCCTCCGTACAGCTCCGATCTTGCACCCAGTGACTACCATCTGTTCCTGCACTTGAAGAAACACATGGGCGATCAGCGTCTTCAAGACGATGACGAAGTCAAAACAGTGGTGACGCAGTGGTTAACAAAAAAATGGCTCTGAGCACTATGCGACTTAACTGCTGAGGTCATCAGTCGCCTAGAACTTAGAACTAATTAAACCTAACTAACCTAAGGACATCACACACATCCATGCCCGAGGCAGGATTCGAACCTGCGACCGGAGCGGTCACGCGGTTCCAAACAGTGGTTAACAAATCAGGCGGCAGACTTCTGTGAGGAGGGTATTCAAAAACTGCTACAACTTTACGACAAGTGCCTCAATATTGGCGGAAATTATGTAGAAATGTAGATTAAGGTACAGGCTTTCAGGTAAAAATAAAATTATTGAGATATCTTAGCACGTCACCGAGCGAGGTGGCGCAGTGGCTAGCATACTGGACTCTCACTCGGGAGGACGACGGTTCAATCTCGTCTCCAGCCATCCTGATTTAGGTTTCTCGTGATTTCCCTAAATCGTTTCAGGCAAATGCCGGGATGGTTCCTTTGAAAGGGCACGGCCGATTTCCTTCCCTATCCTTTCCTAACCCGAGCTTGAGCTCCGTCTCTAATTACCTCGTTGACGACGGTACGTTAAACACTAACCTCCTCCTCTTAGCACGTCTTTTTCAAATTTAGAAACGGTACTTACTTAAAAAACACGCCTCATATAACGTCACGAGTGATGACTGTTTTATGAAAAGGTAGAGGAATAAAGTTGTGTTGCTACAGTTGGTGGTTTGCAATGCATTATTTCAAATAAAAAGTGCCAGACACCTGCTATGGAACACTAATTGGGGTGTGAGAACCCTTCGACTTCATGACTGCTTAGCTGCCGACGCTTTCAGTGAGGTGTTTGAGTATCTGTGGAGGAACGGAAACGCTTTCTTTCTCAAGAGCTGAGACCAGAGAAGATAGGACGCTGGGATGTAGAGCAAAGTTGACGTTGTAACTCCATGCCAACGACGTCCATCAGCATCAGGTATGAACCGTCCGCAGCTCAGACCATTTCAGGAATGTTTATGTCCACAAACCAATGCCTCGCTGATGCTGCTTTATGACTGGTGTCTCGTCGTACTGATACAGTCATCGTCTCCGGACTGTTTTTCCACTTTACAGTATACATAATGCTTTAAAACGTGTTCATATCCTTCTGTATTTACTGTTCTCTTAAGTGCAGTATGGTCTCCACAGCCTAACTACCAAAAACCTCCCTAAATCGAAACACCACCTCGTATTTACTTCACTGTTACTATTACACATGATGTCAGTTAACGTTCTCCAGCCATTCGCCAAACCCAGACCTTTCCATCAGACTCACACAGGATGAAGCGTGATTAGTCACTCCAAATTACTCGTTTCCAGCTACCAGTGTGCAACGGCGTCTCTCTTTGCACCATCTCAAACGTCGCTTAGCGTTGAGCACAGAAAGGTGTGGCTCACGAGGAGATGATTGACTGTTTTAACTCCCTACTTAGAGTCCTTGTGCTAGCTGAACTCCTGATTGCACTTTGGAACATACGAGTGATTCATTCGCCTCCTGCGATTTTCTCGGAATTTCCAGAGCAGTGCACTTTACTACTTCTACATTATGCTGTTTTAATGGCCTACTGAAGGTGTGCAAAGTTTGAAGTAAATCCATGATCGCAGCGTCGTGGCCTCTTCTTGTGAGAAGATATTCCACAAGCACGCAATTTGACTGCGAGCCGCTTTTGAGGTACATTGTCAATAGCATTTTGGAAATGAAATGTAGTCGAATTGCTGTGAAAACTTGATTTGGAAATGATTTTAGCCGGCCGGAGTGGCCGAGCGGTTAAAGGCGCTACAGTCTGGAACGGCACGACCGCTACGGTCGCAGGTTCGAATCCTGCCTCGGTCATGGGTGTGTGTGATGTCCTTAGGTTAGTTAGGTTTAAGTAGTTCTAAGTTCTAGGGGACTTATGACCACAGCAGTTGAGTCCCATAGTGCTCAGAGCCATTTTTGAAATGATTTTTGTGTAAACTGTTTATCGTCCGTTTCTCACTTTCATCATACTTTCAGAAAAGAGTTATTAGCACTTAAATCTGCATTCTAATCAAAAAATTTCTCTTGTTCAGAAATGCTTTTCTTGCCATTACCATTTCTCTACTTTGATTCGAATGCAGATTTAAGTGCTAATTACTCTTTTCTGAAAGTATTTTTCTGGATAGTAGCCATTTATGGAAGTGAAAAATAGACGATAAACAGTTTATACAAAAAGAGAACAGAGGGTTTTGAAATGTGGTGCCACAGAAGAATGTTAAAGACTGGGCTGGTAGATGGTGTAACTTACGCGGAGGTGCTGAATAATACTAGGGAGACAAGGAGTTTGTGCTAAAACTTGGCTGAAAGGAGACAGCTGTTGATGGAGCACATTCTGAGACATCACGAGGTAAAACTCATAGAGAGTGTACAAGAGATGAATACAATAAGCAGATTCAGAAGTATGTAGGTTGAAGTAGTTATTCGGAGATGAAGAGTCTTGCACGGGACAGAGTAGCACGGGGAGCTGCTTGAAACCAATCTTCGAACTGACGACGACGACGACAACAACAACAACAACAACAACAACAACTACTACTACTACTACTACTACTACTACTACTATTGCTCCTCCTCTTGGGTACTGAAGCAACCTATGTCACTTAATAAACACAAATCTTCTGGTTAAGATGGTAAAACAGTTAGGCGTTGGAGTAAGCAGATAAAATAGCACCATTTTTAGCAGTCGTATATAGTCGCTCATTTGGCGGCAGATCCGCACCTGAAGACTGGAAAGTTGCACGTCACACCAATACGCAAGAAAGGAAATAAAAGTGATTCGACGATTTATACAGCCCTATTATACACATCAACTTGTAGCAGGATTTTGGAACGCTGTGAAATACCTCGAAGACAACTGTATGTGTACACATAACCAACATGGATTCAGTAAATGTCATTGTAATGAAAGACAACTGGCTCTGTGTTCACAGGAACAAATGAGTGCTATCGACAGAGGAGCTCAAGTTGATCCCATATTTCTAGATTTCCAGAAAGCTTTCGAAATCGTTTCTCACAAGCGACTGCTTGTCAAATCGCCTCCCTTTAGAGTATCCTCTCAGTTGTGCAGCTGGTTTCATTATTTCCTGTCACAGAGGTCGTCAGCAGACCAACTGTACATAGGAAATTTCTTCATTTTAGTTCAAAGTTTTCGACTCAGGCTATTCTGGGCCAGGGCTCCTCATCTCAGATTGATGCATTTAATTCTTAATTTGTGTGGTTATGATGTCCGTAGCAGCTTTACTGTTGTTAAAGAAATTTAAATTCTGTCTTTCTAACAACTATTATATGCAAAATTTCTACCACCATACGCGTTTCGTTTTATTGATATAAAACATTTTCATTGGTCTGAAATAAAGCACATTTGAAGACCTTGAAGAGAAGCAGAATTATGGCAAACGAAATACGGTAACTCAGGTGCTTTATTCATATTAAGCAGAGAAATGGCAGCTGTACTTCTAATTTCAGATTCTCGCTAATGGTAAAATTTTGTCAGGATGTGTTTCCGTCAGTAGAGTAACGTGTGCGGTGTTCGTGCCAGGAAAATGCTTGCCAAGGATGTTTTGTACAAGTCCGAGAATGATGTGGATAGCTACGACTAAGGTAAAGATTCATGAATGTATTCCAGAATACAAATGTGCTTCAAACTTGTTGATAGTCACTTAAAAGTGAATAATTATTTAAACAAAAAATGTTAACTTGTATATCTTACCATACTTTAAGTGAATTTACGTGACAGTGTGATGGCAGAAATGATAAGGTCCAACCTTAACCTTGTTTACGTGTTGTTGTAAGGTGACAGTAAAATTAATGTTATACAGGGTGAGTCACCTAACGTTACCGCTGGATGTATTTCGTAAACCACATCAAATACTGACGAACCGATTCCACAGACAGAACGTGAGGAGAGGGGCTAGTGTAATTGTTTAATACAAACCATACAAAAATGCACGGAAATATGTTTTTAACACAAACCTACGTTTTTTTAAACGGAAACACGTTAGTTTTGTTAGCACATCTGAACATATAAACAAATACGTAATCAGTGCCGTTTGTTGCATTGTAAAATGTTAATTACATCCGGAGATATTGTAACCTAAAGTTGACGCTTGAAACCTCCGACGTTCAGTTGCGTGTTGTAACAAACACGGGCCACGGTCGCCGAGCAGCATCTGCAGGGACATGTTTACGATGCCGACCGTGTTTACGAGTGTGGCTGTAGTGCACTGTTGTGGTTTGGTCTAGCTGTCGCAGTGTCCGCATGTAGCGCTTGCTGCTATTGTTATTCTGCATTCGTCTCCGCACGCAGATCAACTGTAGTACACCGTGTTACCAGACGTCCGTGATAGTGTAGTGTTGTAGGAACTGTGAGCATGGTGTATTCGAACTCTGAAAAGGCGGAGATGATACTCATCTATGGCGAGTGTCGACGAAATGCAGCTGAAGCCTGCAGGGTGTATGCAGAACGGTACCCGGACAGAGAGCATCCAACGTGCCGCACATTGCAAAACATCTACCGCCAACTGTATGCAACAGGTATGGTCGTAGCACGCAAACGGGTCCGTAACAGGCCCGTCGCAGGAGAAGCGGGTTCAGTTGGTGTGTTAGCTGCTGTTGCCATGAACCCACACATGAGTACACGGGACATTGCGAGAGCCGGTGGACTGAGTCAAAGTAGTGTCATGCGCATACTGCATCGTCACCGCTTTCACCCGTTTCATGTGTCGCTACATCAGCAGTTACATGGTGATGACTCTAATCTTCGAGTGCAATTCTGTCAATGGGCATTAACAGAGAATGCGTTGCAGTTCTACCTGTTTACCGATGAAGCGGGTTTCACAAACCACGGGGCAGTGAATCTATGGAACATGCATTACTGGTCCATGGACAATCCTCGCTGGCTCAGACAGGTAGAGCGACAGAGACCGTGGATTGTAAATGTATGGTGCGGAATCATTGGCGACCACCTCATTGGTCCTCACTTCATTGCAGGGGCCCAAACAGCTGCAACATACATCGCGTTTCTACAGAATGATCTGCCAACGTTGCTCGAAAATGTCCCACTGGAAACGCGTCGACGTATATGGTATCAGCATGATGGTGCACCTGCACATTCCGCAATTAACACTAGGCTGACCCTTGACAGGATGTTCGACGGGCGTTTCATAGGACGTGGAGGACGCATAAATTGGCCAGCCCGTTCTCCTGATCTTACACCTCTGGACTTCTTTCTGTGGGGTACGTTAAAGGAGAATGTGTACTGTGATGTGCCTACAACCCCAGAGGATATGAAACAACGTATTGTGGCAGCTTGCGGCGACATTACACCAGATGTACTGCGGCGTGTACGACATTCATTACGCCAGAGATTGCAGTTGTGTGCAGTAAATGATGGCCACCACATTGAACATCTATTGGCCTGACATGTCGGGACACATTCTATTCCACTCCGTAATTGAAAACGGAAACCACGTGTGTACGTGTACCTCACGCCTCACATGGTAATGTACATGTGCGTCAGTGAAAAAGACTAATAAAAAGGTAAGGGTAGAAAGAAGGATCCTTTGTTGTATGATTTTATGATAGCGGAACAAACACTGGTAGCAGTTACTTCTGTAAAATATCTGGGAGTATGCGTGCGGAACGATTTGAAGTGGAATGATCATATAAAATTAATTGTTGGTAAGGCGGGTACCAGGTTGAGATTCATTGGGAGAGTCCTTAGAAAATGTAGTCCATCAACAAAGGAGGTGGCTTACAAAACACTCGTTCGACCTATACTTGAGTATTGCTCATCAGTGTGGGATCCGTACCAGATCGGGTTGACGGAGGAGATAGAGAAGATCCAAATAAGAGCGGCGCGTTTCGTCACTGGGTTATTTGGTAACCGTGATAGCGTTACGGAGATGTTTAATAAACTCAAGTGGCAGACTCTGCTAGAGAGGCGCTCTGCATTGCGGTGTAGCTTGCTCGGCAGGTTTCGAGAGGGTGCGTTTCTGGGTTAGGTTAGGTTAATGTTGTTTAACGTCCCGTCGACAACGAGGTCATTAGAGACGGAGCGCAAGCTCGGGTTAGGGAAGGACGGGGAAGGAAATCGGCCGTGCCCTTTCAAAGGAACCATCCCGGCATTTGCCTGAAACGATTTAGGGAAATCACGGAAAACCTAAATCTGGATGGCTGGAGACGGGATTGAACCGTCGTCCTCCCGAATGCGAGTCCAGTGTGCTATCCACTGCGCCACCTCGCTCGGTGGTGCGTTTCTGGATGAGGTATCGAATATATTGCTTCCCCCTACTTATACCTCCCGAGGAGATCACGAATGTAAAATTAGAGAGATTAGAGCGCGCACGGAGGCTTTCAGACAGTCGTTCTTCCCGTGAACCATACGCGACTGGAACAGGAAAGGGAGGTAATGACAGTGGCACGTAAAGTGCCCTCCGCCACACACCGTTGGGTGGCTTGCGGAGTATAAATGTAGATGTAGATGTAGATGTTAGCACGTGGACGTAATGTGCTGTTCCAGTCTCTTCTGTATCTAAGGTCCATCACCGTTCCCTTTGGATCCCTACATAATTCGGTGCTTTCCGATACACACGATCGAACAGCGGAGGAGTGGTACTCAAGCGTCAACTTTAGGTTACAATATCTCCGGATGTAATTAACATTTTACAATGCAACAATCGGCACTGATTACGTATTTGTTTATATGTTCAGATGTGCTAACAAAACTAACGGGGTTCCATTAAAAAAACCGTAGGTTTGTGTTAAAAAACATACTTCCGTGCATTTTTGTTTGTTTGTATTAACCAATTACACTAGCCCCTCCCCTCACGTTCGGTCTGTGGAATCGATTCGTCAGTATTTGATGTGGTTTACGAAATATATCCAGCGGTAATGTTGGGTGACTCACCCTGTATTGTGGTGAATCATTGATTAATTTTTGACGTTGTTATGGTTTATTATTGCAGAAATTGGAAATGAAAATCATAGTATCACAACTGAAAGAAGTCGGACCTTCTAAATGAAGTTTCATAGTAATGTATCGGTAATTCGCCCAGCAAGTAAACAGTAGTAAGCCAATGCTAACTCATGTTAAGTGCACTCAGTTTGCAAGTATTAAGTACCCATGACATATTTTTAAGAACACATTGCAGACAGTATTTACGTCTTTCAAAATATGTCGTCACTACAGAAATGTTTGAAAAAAAAACACTTATCCGAATGAAAGATTCGCAATGGATGTACTTGAAATATCTCGTGAAATTTTAGTGAAACAAATACTGCACAATTTCTCAAAACAACCATATTATCCCTTTACAGCCAAGGTCTTCATTTAAAATTATTCTTTGCTTTCTAGACCTTGAAACAGTTAGTTATAAAAGACACAGACTTGTGATCTTTTACTTATGGCATTTCGTGCCTGATTTTCACTTACATCAGGAACTACTTTCTGCTTCTACATTTTCGACCATTCCTTTGTTTGCTACTGGTGGTTTTTGCCTAGTCTCACATTGATTTGCAACACTACAAAATACCTGATGTGAAATATGAGACAATATAATGTCACTACTGTTTGTATAATTCATATATGACAAACCATAGATGGTATTTTTAGATCAAGTGGAAACGAAATCTAGTGGTTAACATGGCAACATTAAATACACTAAAAAAAACAGTGATAAATTTAAATAGAAGTTTGCAAGGAAACATGAAGGGTAGTATATTGTGACGTGTTTAACATCAGCTAATGTGTAATGCACCAAACCTGAGTGAGAGTAGATAAGAAACTTCAGTGCCAAACGAAGAAATACATCGAAAAAATGCAAGTAAACAATTCTTGATGTAGGCGAAAACCTGACGTACATTGCCGTAATCGAAAAATCGCACCTCAGTATCTTTTTCAACGAACTATTTTTAGATCCAGAAAGCAATATAAAATTATGTATGTTTGATTACAGACCACTGACGATGCTTTACATCAGTAAAACGAAACTCGTGTGGCGTTATAAATACTTATTTTTTAGTAGCTGTACATTCGTAGTTTAAATATCTGTAATAAATATTACATTTGGTCTTCTCCATCATCCTGAAAGACTGTATCATCATCACGAAAACATCCTACGCACATTGACGTAACCGCTTTATTGGCAGTCACTCGATATGTTTGCTCCGTATAACGTGAATTTTAGCGCTGGTTCTGTTTAACTCTAGGCCACAGTGTAAACATTTGGACTCTTGTCTGATGGCCGGTATATGCTGTGATTTATTGCATCTGGTACTGTAAATGTAAACATGCAGAGGACGGTAATCATTTTGGACTTCGCCATGCACCTTTTTAATACAATTTAAATTGCTGAAATTAATTGGGACCAGCCTTGTCGCTAGTGAATCGTAAACATTTCTGGCAAACGTTTCGCTGATTCTGTCATGCAAACCATATTTCACATGTCGGATAGAGTTTGCTGAATTATTATTTCGCGTCATTCGTGACCAAAAAGGAAACTCGTGTCGCCTTATGCACTCGTCTTATGTAGTGTTCTCTGGGTAAATTTATTACATAGCTGACTGGATACAATCAGCGGGAATGAAACGATATTGGCCCTTTTTCTTTAAATAAATGGCTCACTCAACCATGGTGTTTTATTTTATTCTTTGTTTTAAAGAAATTTCCGCCATATGACTGTTAATCGTTCACTTATTTTACACAATTTTACACAATGTTACACGTAGAAACGCCGGCCGCGGTGGTCTAGCGGTTCTAGGTGCGCAGTCCGGAACCGCGCGACTGCTACGGTCGCAGATTCGAATCCTGCCTCGGGCATTGATGTGTGTGATGTCCTTAGGTTAGTTAGGTTTAAGTAGTTCTAAGTTCTAAGGGACTGATGACCACAGATGTTAAGTCACGTAGTGCTCAGAGCCATTTGAACCATTTTACCATTTTACACGTAGAAACAATTGGTTAAAAAACATTTGAAACCATTAGTTACGTTGTCAAAAATGTCTGACTGTCTGTGAAATGTCAGCGTCTAAAAATATACCTCTGGTCTTATAGAGCAGTTTTTAACATGTAAGTGATGTTTTCATATTCGTAACAAGCTCTCGTTTCTACGCCCTAACCTGTGTGATACGTACTCTTTACCGATTTTCAGTTCAGCATGCACTTGAGAATGGCTATAAAGTCAAATCGTGATGGTGTAAAATAAACGAACAGTTAACAGGGTTGGTTCAAATGGCTCTGAGCACTATGGGACTTAACAGCTGTGGTCTTCAGTCCCCTAGAACTTAGAACTACTTAAACCTAACTAACCTAAAGACATCACACACATCCATGCCCGAGGCAGGATTCGAACCTGCGACCGTAGCAGTCGCGCGGTTCCGGACTGCGCTCCTAGAACCGCGAGACCACCGCGGCCGGCAGTTAACAGGGAAATGGCGGAAATATTTTTCAAAACATTCTGTACCACTTTGGTCCCCCATGAAGGAAAGATTATGATATTTTAATACGCGGGATATTTTTTCCTTTGTAACTGTGAAGACAACTAAAAACTCTGCTTGAGTGTAGCTTAGTACTGTGGCAATACGCTGAAGTAACGTAAGCTGTTGAATCATTGCGTGAATCGACATTTCATAATTCATCTGGCTCTTAATGGTAGAGAATACCTCTTCTCCCATGCTAATGATAGACGCCAATGTGCATGCACGGTGACCAATTACATCCATTGTAAAACCCTGCTGCACCGGCGGAGATATACCGCCACTGTTGACAATGTTTATTACTAGTATACACTTCTGGCCATTAAAATTGCTACACCAAGAAGACATGCAGATGATAAACGAGTATTCATTGGACAAATATATTATACTAGAACTGACATGCGATTACTTTTTCACGCAAAGTGGGTGCATGTTGTTGTTGTGGTCTTCAGTCCTGAGACTGGTTTGATGCAGCTCTCTATGCTACCCTACCCTGTGCAAGCTTCTTCATCTCCCAGTACCTACTGCAAACTACATCCTTCTGAATCTGCTTAGTGTATTCATCTCTTGGTCTCCCTCTACGATTTTTACCCTCCACGCTGCCCTCCAATACTAAATTGGTGATCCCTTGATGCCTCAGAACATGTCCTACCAACCGATCCCTTCTTCTGGTCAAGTTGTGCCACAAACTTCTCTTCTCCCCAATCCTATTCAATACTTCCTCATTAGTTATGTGATCTACCCATCTAATCTTCAGCATTCTTCTGTAGCACCACATTTCGAAAGCTTCTATTCTCTTCTTGTCCAAAATATTTATCGTCCATGTTTCACTTCCATACATGGCTACACTCCATACAAATACTTTCAGAAATGACTCCCTGACACTTAAATCTATACTCGATATTAACAAATTTCTCTTCTTCAGAAACGCTTTCCTTGCCATTGCAAGTCTACATTTTATATCCTCTCTACTTCGACCATCATCAGTTATTTTGCTCCCCAAATAGCAAAACTCCTTTACTACTTTAAGTGTCTCATTTCCTAATCTAATTCCCTCAGCATCACCCGACTTAGGTCGACTACATTCCGTTATCCTCGTTTTGCTTTTGTTGATGTTCATCTTATATCCTCCTTTCAAGACACTGTCCATTCCATTCAACTGCTCTTCCAAGTCCTTTGCTGTCTCTGACAGAATTACAATGTCATCGGCGAACCTCAAAGTTTTTATTTCTTCTCCATGGATTTTAATACCTACTCCGAATTTTTCTTTTGTTTCCTTTACTGCTTGCTCAATATACAGATTGAATAACATCGGGGAGAGGCTACAACCCTGTCTTACTCCCTTCCCAACCACTGATTCCCTGTCATGCCCCTCAACTCTTATAGCTGCCACCTAGTTTCTGTCAAACTTTAAATAGCCTTTCGCTCCCTGTATTTTACCCCTGCCACCTTTAGAATTTGAAAGAGCGTATTCCAGCCAACATTGTCAAAAGCTTTCTCTAAGTCTACAAATGCTAGAAACGTAGGTTCGCCTTTCCTTAATCTTTCTTCTAAGATAAGTCGTAAGGTCAGTATTGCCTCACGTGTTCCAGTATTTCTACGGAATCCAAACTGATCTTCCCCGAGGTCAGCTTCTACTTGTTTTTCCATTCGTCTGTAAAGAATTCGTGTTAGTATTTTGCAGCTGTGGCTTATTAAACTGATAGTTCGATAATTTTCACATCTGTCAACACCTGATTTCTTTGGGATTGGAATTATTATATTCTTCTTGAAGTCTGAGGGTATTTCGCCTGTTTCATACATCTTGCTCACCAGATGGTAGAGTTTTGTCAGAACTGGCTCTCGCAAGGCCGTCAGTAGTTCCAATGGAATGTTGTCTACTCCGGGGGCCTTGTTTCGACTTAGGTCTTTCAGTGCTCTGTCAAACTCTTCACGCAGTATGGTATCTCCCATTTCATCTTCATCTACATCCCCTTCCATTTCCATAATCTTGTCCTCAAGTACATCGCCCATGTATAGACCCTCTATATACTCCATCCACCTTTCTGCTTTCCCTTCTTTGCTTATAACTGGGTTTCCATCTGAGCTCTTGATGTTCGTACAAGTGGTTCTCTTATCTCCAAGGGTCTCTTTAATTTTGCTGTAGGCAGTATCTATCTTACCCCTAGTGAGATAAGCCTCTACATCCTTACATTTGTCCTCTAGCCATCCCTGCTTAGCCATTTTGCATTTCCTGTCGATCTCATTTTTGAGACGTTTGTATTCCTTTTTGCCTGCTTCATTTACTGCATTTTTATAATTTCTCCTTTCATCAATTAAATTCAATATTTCTTCTGTTACCCAAGGATTTCTACTAGCCCTCGTCTTTTTACCTACTTGATCCTCTGCTGCCTTCACTACTTCATCCCTCAGAGCTACCCATTCTTCTTCTACTGTATTTCTTCCCCCAATTCCTGTCAATTGTTCCCTTATGCTCTCCCTGTAACTCTGTACAACTTCTGGTTTAGTCAGTTTATCCAGGTCCTATCTCCTTAAATTCTCACCTTTTTGCAGTTTCTTCAGTTTTAATCTACAGGTCATAACCAATAGATTGTGGTCAGAGTCCACATCAGCCCCTGGTAATGTCTTACAATTTAAAACCTGGTTCCTAAATCTCTGTCTTACCATTATATAATCTATCTGATACCTTTTAGTATCTCCAGGGTTCTTCCATGTATACAACTTTCTTTCATGATTCTTAAACCAAGTGTTAGCTATGATTAAGTTGTGCTCTGTGCAAAATTCTAACAGGCGGCTTCCTCTTTCATTTCTTAGCCCCAATCCATATTCACCTACTACGTTTCCTTCTCTCCCTTTTCTTACACTCGAATTCCAGTCACCCATGACTATTAAATTTTCATCTCCCTTCACTATCTGAATAATTTCTTGTATTTCATCATACATTTCTTCAATTTCTTCGTCATCTGCAGAGGTGGTTGGCATATAAGCTTGTACTACTGTAGTAGGTGTGGTCTTTGTATCTATCTTGGCCACAATAATGCGTTCACTATGCTGTTTGTAGTAGCTTACCTGTATTCCTATTTTCCTATTCATTATTAAACCTACTCCTGCGTTACCCCTATTTGATTTTGTGTTTATAACCCTGTAGTCACCTGACCAGAAGTCTTGTTCCTCCTGCCACCGAACTTCACTAATTCCCACTATATCTAACTTTAACCTATCCATTTCCCTTTTTAAATTTTCTAACCTACCTGCCCGATTGAGGGATCTGACATTCTACGCTCCGATCCTTAGAACGCCAGTTTTCTTTCTCCTGATAACGACATCCTGTTGAGTAGTCCCCACCCGGAGATCTGAATGGGGGACTATTTTACCTCCGGAATATTTTACCCAAGAGGACGCCATCATCATTTAATCATCCAGTAAAGCTGCATGCCCTCGGGAAAAATTACGGCCGTAATTTCCCCTTGCTTTCAGCCGTTCGCAGTACCAGCACAGCAAAGCCGTTTCGGTTATTGTTACAAGGCCAGATCAGTCAATCATCCAGACTGTTGCCCTTGCAGGTTCGAATCCTGCCTCGGGCATGGGTGTGTGTGATGTCCTTAGGTTAGTTAGGTTTAAGTAGTTCTAAGTTCTAGGGGACTTATGACCCAAGATGTTGAGTCCCATAGTGCTCAGAGCCATTTGAACCATTTTGTTGCCCTTGCAACTACTGAAACGGCTGCTGCCCCTCTTCAGGAACCACATGTTTATCTGGCCTCTCAACAGATACCCCTCCGTTGTGGTTGCACCTACGGTACGGCCATCTGTATCGCTGAGGCAAGCAAGCCTCCCCACCAACGGCAAGGTCCATGGTTCATGCGGGGGTGCATAGATCCTGAGAAATCAGTACCAAGAACATCCATCTCTGGCCGTAATAACGGCCTTGATCCGCCTGGGCATTGAGTCAAACAGAGCCTGGATGGCGTGCACATTGCCATGCAGGTTCAACACGATACCACAGTTCATCAAGAGTAGTGACTGGCGTATTGTGACGAACCAGTTGCTCGGCCACCATTGACCAGACGTTTTCAGTCGGTGAGAGATCTGGAGAATGTGCTGGCCAGGGCAGCAGTCGAACGTTTTCTGTACCCAGAAAGGCTCGTACAGGACCTGCAACATGCAGTCGTCCATTATCTTGCTGAAATGTAGGGTTTCGCAGGGATCGAATGAAGGGTAGAGCCACGGGTCGTAACACATCTGAAATGTAACGTCCACTGTTCAGAGTGCCGTCAATGCGAACAAGAGGTGACCGAGACGTGTAACCAATGGCACCCCATACCATCACGCCGGGTGGTACGCCAGTATGGCGATGACGAATACACGCTTCAATGTGCGTTCACCCCGATGTCGCCAAACACGGATGCGACCATCATGATGCTGTAAAAATTGTTTTGCCATTTGTGCAGCCAGGTTCGTCGTTGAGTACACCATCGCAGGCACTCCTGTCTGTGATGCATACAAAAATTCACGGAACTTGTATGCGGACCCTCGAGCTCATACATGTCGCGTATACATTTTGTATATCGCTTTTTGGCCATATACGCGACATGTATGAGCGACATTTGAAGAACTCGCGCATGCGCAGTACCATCATTTCCTGTCGTCTTGTCGCCTGCCGCTTATTTTGACGATTAGCGCATGCGTAGTATCAGGCTCTTTGGCGGCTGTTTGAGTTTTGGAGGTGCCGACAATCGTTTCGACGTTAATGTATCTGCATATAACATCAAAAAGTGCCATATGCAACATTATTCTTCGTGTTTGCGAGGCTACTGTGCAAGTTTTATTCCAAGAAGTGAAGGTAAAAGTTTTATATATATCAGAGTATGTAATACATTCTATAATTTTTTCATGCATCTGGCACGTATATCAATTTTTTGCTATTATTCCGGCGGCCTCGCGTGATAATGTTGACAGCGGATGCCGACAATCATGTGTGAGACGTTGGCATTAGCAATCGCGCGACAATGCAAGTGTTTTGTAATGAAATCTTCGTTTCAAGAGGAATCCCCAGTGGCCAAAAAACGGAGTGTTACTGCCAACTGATCCTCTGGTGGAATCGCTTCCCGAAAGTTTGTGTTGGTTTTGGACACAAGAGGAGTCACAAGTGATAACAAACCGCGGAAATCCTCCATACTCATCCTAACATAATTTCTAAAATATGCGCCATCCTTTAGCGTTAATTCGCGAGAAACTCTCTCTGCCACCATCTACGCTTCCTCCGCCTTTTCTTCCTATCATCTTCCAAAAGAGCAAGTGTACCAACACATAAAAATGTGAAATCTTCCAAATCGTCGTCGAAAGCTATCGCACAGTGATTCATATCAACCAGTGTAAACGCACGCTCATACATGTATGAGGTTGTTACTTGTCAACTCATACAAGTCGCGATACATGTCGCAAAGTCGCATATACATGTATCTCATACATGTGCCGATACAAATGGCAGTGTAAACGCACCTTCATGTCAACACGTTGTATGTGTCGCCACCGGCGCCAACGTTGTGTGAATGCTCTGAAAAGCTAATCATTTGCATATCACAGCATCTTCTTCCTGTTCGTTAAATTTCGCTTCTGGTGCACGTCATCTTCCTGGTGTAGCTATTTTAACGGCCAGTAGTGTATGTGCCACTACAGGACAATTTTTCAAATACTATACGGTGACTTCAGGAGAGGCGACATTACACTTCGCATGGTCTCACTGAAAGACATCATTAGCATCGTACCAATATATTATGTGACACACATGCAGCGCTACATCATGAGAAAAGTTAAACTGCACAAGGGTTTTTCATTTGGGGTATAAATTTAGGTGATTGCTCCACACACGACATTCATACTGCAAAAATCTTCAGAGATAAGATTTCTTTGTAAAAATCTGTTATTTGATATAAAGGCCTATATTACGAATCGATTTTCGTTTGTTAACCTTCTTAACGATTGTAAGACACTAAGAAATGGTAACGATTATTCTTGTTGCCTGCTGAGAATAGCCTAACGTTTGTTACTTAATCACAAAAACCTCCACATTATTGCTGTTTATTTTAAGCGAGACACAAAATGACCAAATATGTTCAAGATAAACGAACGTAACAAAAATAACACTTGTATTTTCCTATTTATTCGAAATGCTACAGCTCATGTCGTTCTGTATTCCTATTCAGGATAATCATTCGTGATATTCCTGTCGTGTTTGCCATCGGATCCTAAGATTGACATGATGCACACTTTCCTATTAGTGACTTTTATGCCACATCATCTCAGCAAAACTCAGCAACAGCGTCTAATCTACAGAAAGCAGCCATATGGAACACCCTAAAATTGCGTCATGTTGACTTTAAGATCCGACGGCAAACCCGACAAGGCTACATCCTGCACAACAGAGCAGAGGGTCTCTTAGAGCCTAAAGTTTAGACTCTTCGGGCATCTGGGATTACGTAGACCTGAGATGCCAGTCACCTGTTAACTGTCAGGCGTGTATATGAATCTTACCTAAGTTTTTCAAGGTATTTTCAGAATCTGATTACGTTACATTCCAGGTTTTATCATTGTTACATTGGGCATACGAAAATGTCACATATGAGAAACATGCATTTTTAAACCAACAGATTTTATAATCTCTCTTTCAGTTGATGAAGGCTGAAATAACCTAAACCGCCCAAGAATAAAATATATACAGCTGATGGCAAATAAAAATGCTTTTCTAGATCAGCTGTATGACATCTGTATACCTCTCTTCCACCCACTTCAATGCCAGATAGTGTGCTTGTCGGACTAGTTTCCAGTTCACCTCTCTGTATCTTGCGCTCTGGTTCCGGCACTTCTTTGCCTTCACTTGAACTATATCTACAACATTAGATCCACTGTCGTGCAAATACTGAAACAGATAGGCAGTTGTGTACTAGGTGTTTACGTGTGGTGTGCGTCCTCTTTCAAAATAAGATTCCAGACTTGTTCGAGTATGCTGGCCGACATTTCTTAACAGCTTTCACTGCCTGCTATAACAGAATAGTACAACCACAGTTTCACAGTCACGCGGAACAAACGTTTATTTCTGAAACGACTTCTTTTCGACGGAATAGCAGACACGCATTGAACAGGACAAGAATTTCGTTAACACGGATGCTTTGAAATGCAGTGATAGCAGACCTGAACTTTTCTGTTACGAATTCACCATTAGAGCCTCCTATTCGGCGAGTAAGGGAAACATGAAGGACTATTTGCTACATCTACATCTACATTTATACTCCGCAAGCCACCCAACGGTGTGTGGCGGAGGGCACTTTACGTGCCGCTGTCATTACCTCCCTTTTCTGTTCCACTCACATATGGTTCGCGGGAATAACGACTGCCGGAAGGCCTCCGTGCGCGCTCGAATCTCTCTAATTTTACATTCGTGATCTCCTCGGGAGCTATAAGTAGGGGGAAGCAATATATTCGTTACCTCATCCAGAAACGCACCATCTCGAAACCTGGACAGCAAGCTACACCGCGATGCAGAGCGCCTCTCTTGCAGAGTCTGCCACTTGAGTTTGCTAAACATCTCCGTAACGCTATCACGCTTACCAAATAACCCTGTGACGAAACGCGCCGCTCTTCTTTGGATCTTCTCTATCTTCTCCGTCAACCCGACCTGGTACGGATCCCACACTGATGAGCAATACTCAAGTATAGGTCGAACGAGTGTTTTGTAAGCCACCTCCTTTGTTGATGGACTACATCTCAACCTGGCACCCGCCTTACCAACAATTAATTTTATATGATCATTTGCTCTGCCTCTAGATGATGAAAAATTAGGATTGACCACAGTTACCTCAACCCGTCATGGTATATACCAGCAATCTTTCTACACCCGCGTTTGGCAATACACGCTTACACATCTTCAAACTCCTTCGAGCACATCCCTGCACAGTAATCTCCCAAAAAGGAGCGCGTGACAGATCCGAAAGATACTTCTGTCATTAATCAGCGATACTAGTGAAGTTATACAGGGTGTTACAAAAAGGTACGGCCAAACTTTCAGGAAACATTCCTCACACACAAATAAAGAAAAGATGTTGTGTGGACATGTGTCCGGAAACGCTTAATTTCCATGTTAGAGCTCATTTTAGTTTCGTCAGTATGTACTGTACTTCCTCGATTCACCGCCAGTTGGCCCAATTGAAGGAAGGTAATGTTGACTTCGGTGCTTGTGTTGACATGAGACTCTTTGCTCTACAGTACTAGCATCAAGCACATCAGTACGTAGCATCAACAGGTTAGTGTTAATCACAAACGTGGTTTTGCAGTCAGTGCAATGTTTACAAATGCGGAGTTGGCAGATGCCCATTTGATGTATGGATTAGCACGGGGCAATAGCCGTGGCGCGGTACGTTTGTATCGAGACAGATTTCCAGAACGAAGGTGTCCCGACAGGAAGACGTTCGAAGCAATTGATTAGCGTCTTAGGGAGCACGGAACATTCCAGCCTATGACTCGCAACTGGGGAAGACCTAGAACGACGAGGACACCTGCAATGGACGAGGCAATTCTTCGTGCAGTTGACGATAACCCTAATGTCAGCGTCAGAGAAGTTGCTGCTGTACAATGTAACGTTGACCATGCCACAGAATGGAGAGTGCTACGGGAGAACCAGTTGCTTCCGTACCATGTACAGCGTGTGCAGGCACTATCAGCAGGTGATTGGCCTCCACGGGTACACTTCTGCGAATGGTTCATCCAACAATGTGTCAATCCTCATTTCAGTGCAAATGTTCTCTTTACGGATGAGGCTTCATTCCAACGTGATCAAATTGTAAATTTTCACAATCAACATGTGTGGGCTGACGAGAATCCGCACGTAATTGTGCAATCACGTCATCAACACAGATTTTCTGTGAACGTTTGGGCAAGCATTGTTGGTGATGTCTCGATTGGGCCGCACGTTCTTCCACCTACGCTCAATGGAGCACGTTATCATGATTTCATACGGGATACTCTACCTGTGCTGCTAGAACATGTGCCTTTACAAGTACGACACAACATGTGGTTCATGCGCGATGGAGCTCCTGCCCATTTCAGTCGAAGTGTTCGTACGCTTCTCAACAACAGATTCGGTGACCGATGGATTGATAGAGGCGGACCAATTCCATGGCCTCCACGCTCTCCTGACCTCAACCCTCTTGACTTTCATTTATGGAGGCATTTGAAAGCTCTTGTCTACGCAACCCCGGTACCAAATGCAGAGACTCTTCGTGCTCGTATTGTGGACGGCTGTGATACAATACGCCATTCTGCAGGGCTGCATCAGCGCATCAGGGATTCCATGCGACGGAGGGTGGATGTATGTATCCTCGCTAACGGAGGGCATTTTGAACATTTCCTGTAACAAAGTGTTTGAAGTCACGCTGGTACGTTCTGTTGCTGTGTGTTTCCATTCCATGATTAATGTGATTTGAAGAGAAGTAATAAAATGAGGTCTAACATGTAAAGTAAGCGTTTCCGGACACATGTCCACATAACATATTGTCTTTCTTTGTGTGTGAGGAATGTTTCCTGAAAGTTTGGCCGTACCTTTTTGTAACACCCTGAATATGCGATAAAAAAAAAACTGCACGAAAAGCTGTAAGTTACGTCACGAATTAACTTAGTGATCAAACGACGCAAGGTATATCTCTAACACTGGCGCTACAGACGGTATTGGCTCCTGCAGCACTTACTGTACCTACCAGCACAGCGCCTGCCCCTGCTAGGAGCTCGCCCGGTCAGGTCGCGCACCTGTCAGCGGTAACGATTCGTCAGGCGATTTGTAGAGGATGTCCTCGACGTGGTCGAGTGCGGCGTATTGGAGAGAAAGGTCCTGCTGGCGCGGCGTCCACTCTGCAGCGAACGGCTGCCAATACCGCCTGCCGCCGGGGTCTGACCGCCTGTCAGCAACAGGCCGCTAGCTGTAGGAGCGGGGCGGTGGGGGAACACGCACGTACACACGCGGGGCAGACACGACCACCTCGCGCTGTGTCCGACCACACACAATGGCTGCCACGAAACCGGTACTACAATGGCAAGAGGAAAGTTCTGGATCACGCACAGAAACTGCGTTAAAATCATCGAAATTTTTGTCTCCGTTATGTTGGTAACGTTGCAGAAGTTAAGTGTTAACTAAATGTGTGGACAGTTTTAATTCTTCCTCCTTTAACTGCCTGTGATGCATATATCCATCGCCAATTTGTGCACGCCCTGTGATAACGGCGTACACGTGCGGCAGGAATCAGTACTGCCAGTAGAACGAATGGCGGAAATACACATTGTCTGGTGAAAAGACTCCGGACACCTGCAGTGGACATTAATATGGGGTGTGTTCACCCTCCGCCATTAGGATGGCGTGAACTCTGCTGTGGATACTGTCAATGAGGTCTCTCAGTAGAAAACGGTAGCCGATTCTCCCTCGAGAGCCAAAGCCAGACAAGGTGGTGATGTTTGTCTCGAGCAAATCCGAAGTTGTGGCTCATCCCAAACCTGCTGTGATTGATCTGAAGAACATTCTGGATAGTTGGAGGGAATGATTTGGCCAACCAGATCTCCTTACATGTATCCCATCTAACATTTATGGGACATAGTTGAGAGGTTAGTTCGTGCACAACACTTTTGCAATTATAGATGGCTATAGAGGCAATACTGACCTTACGACTTATCTTAGAAGAAAGATTAAGGAAAGGCAAACCTACGTTTCTAGCATTTGTAGACTTAGAGAAAGCTTTTGACAATGTTGACTGGAATACTCTCTTTCAAATTCTGAAGGTGGCAGGGGTAAAATACAGGGAGCGAAAGGCTATTTACAATTTGTACAGAAACCAGATGGCAGTTATAAGAGTCGAGGGACATGAAAGGGAAGCAGCGGTTGGGAAGGGAGTAAGACAGGGTTGTAGCCTCTCCCCGATGTTGTTCAATCTGTATATTGAGCAAGCAGTAAAGGAAACAAAAGAAAAATTCGGAGTAGGTATTAAAATTCATGGAGAAGAAATAAAAACTTTGAGGTTCGCCGATGACATTGTAATTCTGTCAGAGACAGCAAAGGACTTGGAAGAGCAGTTTAATGGAATGGACAGTGTCTTGAAAGGAGGATATAAGATGAACATCAACAAAAGCAAAACAAGGATAATGGAATGTAGTCTAATTAAGTCGGGTGATGCTGAGGGAATTAGATTAGGAAATGAGGCACTTAAAGTAGTAAAGGAGTTTTGCTATTTGGGGAGCAAAATAACTGATGATGGTCGAAGTAGAGGGGATATAAAATGTAGGCTGGCAATGGCAAGAAAAGCGTTTCTGAAGAAGAGAAATTTGTTAACATCCAGTATTGATTTAAGTGTCAGGAAGTCGTTTCTGAAAGTATTCGTATGGAGTGTAGCCATGTATGGAAGTGAAACATGGACGATAAATATTTTGGACAAGAAGAGAATAGAAGCTTTCGAAATGTGGTGCTACAGAAGAATGCTGAAGATTAGATGGGTAGATCACATAACTAATGAGGAAGTATTGAATAGGATTGGGGAGAAGACAAGTTTGTGGCACAACTTGACCAGAAGAAGGGATCGGTTGGTAGGACATGTTTTGAGGCATCAAGGGATCACCAATTTAGTATTGGAGGGCAGCGTGGAGGATAAAAATCGTAGAGGGAGACCAAGAGATGAATACACTAAGCAGATTCAGAAGGATGTAAGTTGCAGTAGGTACTGGGAGATGAAAAAGCTTGCACAGGATAGAGTAGCATGGAGAGGTGCATCAAACCAGTCTCACCACGGAAGACCACAACAACAACATAGATGCACCATGTGTCAATATTTCTGCAGCGGACGTCCAGCGACTTGTTGAGTCCATGCTACGTCGAGCTGCTGCACTACGCGGGGCAAAAGAAGATCCGACACGATATTACGAGGTATCCCATCACTTTTGTGACCTAAATGTAGATACACCTTTCAAAGTTTTACTGTGCTTCAACGTAGTCACCAGCACTGTGTTTAACCCGTTGCCAGCAGCGTGGATGTCGTAGGAAACCCTTAGCAGCGCCATTGTATTGATAGTTCTAGCAGAGCGGTCTACTGCCCGACGAATCTCTGTAACAGTTTTGAAGCGCATGCACGGAGTGCTTCCTTCAAATTAGCAATCAAGTTGTATTCATGAATAAAGTAAAGTGTGAAGTTATTCACATGACTACTAAAAGAAATCCGCTAAATTTTGCTTACGCGATAAGCCACACAAATATGAAGGGTGTAAATTCAACTAAATACTTAGGGATTACAATTACAAATGTCATGAATTGGAACGATCACATAGATGATGTTGTGGGTAGAGCAAACCAAAGACTGCGATTCCTTGGCAGAACACTTAGGAGGTGCAACAGGTCTACTAAAGGGGCTGATTACACCACGCTTGTCCATCATATTCTGCAGTATCGCGGTGCGGTGTGGGATCCGCTTCAGGTGGAACATTTAATAAGTACAAAGAAGGACAGCTCGTTTTGTATTATCGTGAAATAGGGGAGATAGTGCCACAGACATGATACGTGAATTAGAGTGCCAATCATTAATCACCAGTTTTCTCCTCCGTTTGCAGAAAACATTCTGTTGGCACCCACCTATTTACGGAGAAATGATCATCACGATAAAATAAGAGAAATCAGGGCTCGCACAGAAAAATTTAAGTAGTTGTTTTTCCCGCGTGCCGTTCGAGAGCGGAACGGTAGAGAGACAGCTTGAAGGTGGTTCATTGAACCCTCTGCCAGGCACTTTATCGTGAACAGCAGAGTAATCACGTAGATGTAGACGTATTCACAAGAGCCGAAATCCGGGGAGTGTGGTGGGTGGTACAGCACATCCCAGCCTCATCGACCGAACAAATCAGTCACGAGTTGCGCCGTATGCGCCCGAACATTGTCCTACAGAGTGAGGGACAGGTCGCGCAGAAACTGTCGCCGTTTCTTTCTCTAAGCTGTTCCTTTTTGGAGTACAGCTTACGATCTGCTCAGAGAAAGAAGCGCCAACGCTTTCTGAACGACCTGTCCCTCATTTTGTAGGACATTGCTCTGGCGCATACGGCGCATGTTGTGACTGATTTGATTGATAGATAGGGCTGGCAAGTGGATGGAGAACCGTAGTGTAGGCATTCTCTTTGTTAGACAAGTTTGATCTCCTAAGCGTTTTGCCTTCCCCACAATATTATCTATGTGATCGTTCCAATTTAGGTTGTTCGTAATCGTATTCACTAGGTATTTAGTTGAATTTATAGCCTTTAGATTTGCGTGATTTATTGTGTAACCGAAATTTAACGGATTTGTGTTAGTGCTCATGCGGAGAACCTCACGGTTTATATTGTTTAGAACTGACTACTACTTTCAGGGCTGCACAGAAACGTTTCCTAAGTCGTTTTACAATTGGTTTTGATCTTCTGCTGACTTTAATAGACGGCAAACGGCACCATCATCTACAAAAAGTCTAAGAGAGCTGCTCATGACCCATCGTACGAAAAAAAAATTCTAGATGAAAAGTTAATATTAGTAAAGGAGACATATGTCTGTGCTATAACTACCCACCTCGTAACCACCCTGTCTGCTTGTGCGGGGTCAGCTTCGTATTTTCAAATGGGAACCTCACATTTTTTTCGCATTTTTCAATTCTACGCAAAAAATACAAACAAATTACCAAGCCATTGTCTTCCATTTATAGTAGACGGTGCTGTAACCCACAAATATCAAGTGCGGCTATTTACGATGTAAAAGTTGACCTGCAACGGATGATATTAATGTTCAAACGTTACTTGAGTGTTGCAAGTGTGATTGGACAGTACAAATAATACTGCTAGATACTGAAATTCCCTTCAGATAAGCTACTTGTATGGTAATGTAGTTTTCTGTTCCCTACGGGGTTGACAGTGGTGAGTCCCCGAACCATCGGACTGCCTGATTTCGGCGGCTGTCCTCGAATGCCGCCATATTTGTCACAGATTTCGAGGTGTTTTTCCGTCCAACCGCCGTAACTCTCGCGCTGCTCGTTACGCGTCTACTTGCACAATACGAACCACAACCATTGCAATAAGGTCAAATGTCCATGAAGTGGTAGTGACAGGCGACCTGGCATGGATACTCACCGAAACCAAGCGCTTCAGTGGTGACAGGCAAGGGGACTCATCGACATCAATCATTCCGAAGGCAACCGAAAACTATTACATCCACGTCGTTAGTCCACGATAGCGTTTAGCGTTGTCTCCAACCAGACATGGAAACGGCTAACCACATTGTGCTGTACAATCAAATTTTTAACACTACAGTAAATTTCGAATATACAGGGTGGTCCATTGATATTGACCAGGCCAAATATTTCACGAAATAACCGTCAAACGAAAAAACTACAAAGAACGAAACTTGTCTAGCTTGAAGGGGGAAACCAGATGGCGCTATGGTTGGCCCGCTAGATAGCGCTGCCATAAGTCAAACGGATATCAGATGCGTTTTTTTAAAATAGGAAACCCCATTTTTTATTACATATTCGTGTAGTACGTAAAGAAATATGAATGTTTTAGTTGGACCACTTTTTTCGCTTTGTGTTAGATGGCGCTGTAATAGTCACAAACGTATAAATACGTGGTATCACGTAACATTCCGTCAGTGCGGACGGTATTTGCTTCGTGATACATCACCCGTGTTAAAATGGACCGTTTACCAATTGCGGAAAAGGTCGATATTGTGTTGATGTATGGCTATTGTGATCAAAATGCCCAACGGGCGTGTGCTATGTATGCTGCTCGGTATCCTGGACGACATAATCCAAGTGTCCGGACCGTTCGCTTGATAGTTACTTTATATAAGGAAACAGGAAGTGTTCAGCCACATGTGAAACGTCAACTACGAGCTGCAACAAATGAGGATGCCCAAGTAGGTGTTTCAGCTACTGTCGCGGCTAATCCGCACATCAGTAGCAGACAAATTGCGCGAGAATCTGGAATCTCAAAAAGTTCGGAGTTGAGAATGCTACATCAACATCGATTGCACCCGTACCATATTTCTATGCACCAGGAATTGCATGGCGGCGACTTTGAATGTCGCATACAGTTCTGCCACTGGGCACAAGAGAAATTACGGGACGATGACAGGTGTTATGGCGTTCTATTTAGCGACGAAGCGTCATTCACTAACAGTGGTAAAGTAAACCGGCATAATATGCACTATTGGGCAACGGAAAATCCACGATGGTTGCGACAAGTGGAACATCAGCGACCTTGGCAGGTTAATGTATGGTGCGGTATTATGGGAGGAAGGATAATTGGCCCCCTTTCATCGATGGCAATCAAAATGGAGCAATGCATGCTCGTTTCCTACGTAATGTTCCACCTTTGTTACTACAAGATGTTTCACTGCATGACAGTATGGCGATGAACTTCCAACATGATGGATGTCCGGCACATAGCTCGCGTGCGGTTGAAGCGGTATTGAATAGCGTATTTCATGATAGGTTGATCGGTCGCCGAAGCACGTTCACCGGATCTGACGTCCCTGGATTTCTTTCTGTGGGGAAAGTTGAAGGACATTTGCTATCGTGATCCACCGGCAACGCCTGACAACATGCGTCAGCGCATTGTCAATGCATGTGCGAACATTGCGGAAGGCGAACTACTCGCTGTTGAGAGGAATGTCGTTACACGTATTGCCAAATTCATTGAGGTTGACGGACATCATCTTGAGCATTTATTGCATTAATTTGGTATTTACAGGTAATGACGCTGTAACAGCATGCGTTATCAGAAATGATAAGTTCACAAAGTTACATGTATCACATTGGAATGTTGTTGTTGTTGTTGTGGTCTTCAGTCCTGATACTGGTTTGATGCAGCTCTCCATGCTACTCTATCCTGTGCAAGCTTCTTCATCTCCCAGTACCTACTGCAACCTACATCCTTCTGAATATGCTTAGTGTATTGATCTCTTGGTCTCCCTCTACGATTTTTACCCTCCACGCTGCCCTCCAATGCTAAATTTGTGATCCCTTGATGCCTCAAAACATGTCCTACCAACCCATCCTTTCTTCTAGTCAAGTTGTGCCACAAACTTCTCCCCAATCCGATTCAATACCTCCTCATTAGTTACGTGATCTACCCACCTTATCTTCAGCATTCTTCTGTAGCACCACATTTCGATAGCTTCTACTCTCTTCTTGTCCCAACTGGTTATCGTCCATGTTTCACTTCCATACATGGCTACACTCCATACAAATACTTTCAGGAACGACTTCCTGACACTCAAATCTATACTCGATGTTAACAAATTTCTCTTCTTCAGAAACGATTTCCTTGCCATTGCCAGTCTACATTTTATATCCTCTCTACTTTGACCATCATCAGTTATTTTACTCCCTAAATATCAAAACTCCTTTACTACTTTAAGTGTTTCATTTCCTAATCTAATCCCCACAGCATCACCCGATTTAATTTGACTACATTCCATTATCCTCGTTTTGCTTTTGTTGATGTTCATCTTATATCCTCCTTTCAAGACACTGCCCATTCCGTTCAATTGCTCTTCCAAGTCCTTTGCTGTCTCTGACAGAATTACAATGTCATCGGCGAACCTCAAAGTTTTTACTTCTTCTCCATGAATTTTAATACCTACTCCGAAATTTTCTTTTGTTTCCTTTACTGATTGCTCAGGAATAACCGAAATAAAATGTTTAAACGTACCTACGTTCTGTATTTTAATTTAAAAAACCTTCGAGTACCAACTGTTCGTCTAAAATTGTGAGCTATATCTTTGTGTCTATTACAATGCCATCTATCAAAAAGCGAAAAAAGTGGTCCAACTGAAACATTAATATTTCTTTACATACTACAGGAATATGTATTAAAATGGGTGTTCCTATTTTTAAAAAACCGCAGTAGAGATCCGTTTGCCCTATGGCAGCGTCATCTAGCGGGCCAACCACAGCGCCATCTGGTTTCCCCCCTTCGAGCTAGACAAGTATCGTTCTTTGTAGTTTTTTCGTTTGGCGCTTATTTCGTGGGATATTTGTCCCGGTCACGATCAATGGACCACTGTGAGTATATCAACTGTTAGAACACGAAGGTTTACATCTGCATCGAAATAAAATGTGGAAAGTAGAAACAAACGCTTCCGTCCTTGATTCCAAAAGCAGGCACACTGGATATTTGTCGATAACAGTGCCACCTGCCGTGCGGAGTGGCACGCCGTTTGAGGCGCCATGCCACGGACTGCGCGGAGCCTCCAGCCGGAGATTCAAGTCCTCCCTCGGGCATGGGTCTGCTTGTTGTTCTTAGCATCAGTTAGCTTAAGTCAGTTTAAGTAGTGCGTAAGTCTAGGGACCGAAGAACTCAACAGTTAGTTAGGTCCCTTAGGAATTCATGCACATTTGAACATTTTAACAACAGTGCCATCTACCACGAATGGAAAAAAATGGTTTGATTAAACAGTACGTATTTTTTGGCGCAGAATCCAAATATTCCGCAAAAAAGAGGGGTTCTGCGAAGATGACCCCGCTCACACAGGATGAGTAGTTGGGAAGTGGCCAGTTGTAGCACAAACATATGTCCTCTTCACTAGTACAGGGTTATTACAAATGATTGAAGCGATTTCACAGCTCTACAATAACTTTATTATTTGAGATATTTTCATAATGCTCTGCACACACATACAAAAACTCAAAAAGTTTTTTTAGGCATTCACAAATGTTCGATATGTGCCCCTTTAATGATTCGGCAGACTTCAAGCCGATAGTCAAGTTCCTCCCACACTCGGCGCAGCATGGCCCCATCAATGAGTTCGAAAGCATCGTTGATGCGAGCTCGTAGTTGTGGCACGTTTCTTGGTAGAGGAGGTTTAAACACTGAATCTTTCACATAACCCCACAGAAAGAAACCGCATGGGGTTAAGTCGGGAGAGCGTGGAGGCCATGACATGAATTGCTGATCATGATCTCCACCACGACCGATCCATCGGTTTTCCAATCTCCTCTTTAAGAAATGTGGAACATCATGATGGAAGTGCGGTGGAGCACCATCCTGTTGAAAGATGAAGTCGGCGCTGTCGGTCTCCAGTTGTGGCATGAGCCAATTTTCCAGCATGTCCAGATACACGCGTTCAACCGTTTCTTCGCTCACTGCAGGCCGACCCGTTGATTTCCCCTTACAGAGGCATCCAGAAGCTTTAAACTGCGCATACAATCGCCGAATGGAGTTAGCAGTTGGTGGATCTTTGTTGAACTTCGTCCTGAAGTGTCGTTGCACTGTTATGACTGACTGATGTGAGTGCATTTCAAGCACGACATACGCTTTCTCTGCTCCTGTCGCCTTTTTGTCTCACTGCCCTCTCGAGCGCTCTGGCGGCAGAAACCTGAAGTGCGGCTTCAGCCGAACAAAACTTTATGAGTTTTTCTACGTATCTGTAGTGTGTCGTGACCATATGTCAATGAATGGAGCTACAGTGAATTTATGAAATCGCTTCAATCATTTGTAATAGCCCTCTATTAACTTTTCACATAGAACATTTTTCTTCGTACGATGCGTCGTTTTTTGTCTCAAGTACCCTGTATAGATTAGAAACAGCTGAGGCCCTAAAATACTTCATTGGGAAATGCCAGATATAGATGGTTTTCTTTGAGTTACTATGAACGTTGACCTTTCTGATAGGAAATGAAGAATCCTGTGGTACAGCTGGGAAGATAGTCCACAGGTACGCAGTTTGACCAGAAGCCGCTCGTGAGCAACAATGTCAAAAGCCTTCTGGATATCTAGAAATATGGAATCAATTTGAGATCTCTTGTCGACATAATTCATTAATTCGTGTGAATGAAGAGTTAGTTGTGTTCCGCAAGAACACAATTTTCTGAATCCGTGCTTACTATGTCTCAATGGATCGTTTTCTTCGACTTAATTTATAATGTTCGAACACAGTATAGTTACAAATTCGTAGTGCAGATCTACGTCAGTGATACGCCTCTGCAATTCAGCGGATTTATTGTGCACTCGTGTGGTCTCTGCATCTTTCAAGTCTTCGGTACGGATCATTCGTCGAGGGACCGGTGGTATACGATTGGACAGTATGGCGATATTTATATCGACATACTATTACATTGGTGCCTAAGTTCGTAGTGTTTTTCCGTAAGTTTAATTAACACAACAGAGACACATAGTGAACAATTTAGTAGTCAATAATACACTACTGGCCATTAAAATTTGGTTCACCACGAAGAAGACGTGCAACACGCGCGAAAATTAACCGACAGGAAGACGATGCTGTGATATACAAACGATTAGCTTTTCAGAGCATTCATAGAAGGTTGGCGCCGGAGGCGACACCTACAACGTGCCGACATGAGGAAAGTTTCCAACCGATTTCTCATACACAAACAGCAGTTGACCGGCGTTGCCTGGTGAAACATTGTTGTGATGCCTCGTGTAAGCAGGAGAAATGCGTACCATCACGTTTACGACTTTGATGAAGGTCGGATTGTAGGCCTATCGCGATTGCGGTTTATCGCATCACGACATTGCTGCTCGCGTTGGTCGAGATCCAATGACTGTTAGCAGAATATGGAATCGGCGGGTTCAGGAGGGTAATACGGAACGCCGTGCTGGATCCCAACTGCCTCGTATCACTAGCAGTCGAGATGACAGGCATCCTATCCGCATGGCCGTAACGGATCGTGCAGCCACGTCTCGATCTCTGAGTCAACAGGTGGGGACGTTTGCGAGACAACAACAATCTGCACGAACAGTTAGACGACGTTTGCAGCAGCATGGACTATCAGCTCGGAGACCGTGGCTGCGGTTACCCTTGACGCTGCATCACAGACAGGAGCGCCTGCGATGGTGTACTCAACGACGACCCTGGGTGCACGAATGGCAAAACGTGATTTTTTCGATGAATGCAGGTTCTGTTTACAGCATCATGATGGTCACATCCGTGTTTGGCCACATCGCGGTGAACGCACATTTGAAGCGTGTATTCGTCATCGCCATACTGGCATATCACCCGGCGTGATGGTATGGGGTGCCATTGGTGACACGTCTCGGTTACCTCTTGTTCACACTGACAGCACTTTGAACAGTGGACGTAACATTTCAGATGGGTTACGACCCGTGGCTCTACCGTTCATTCGATCCCTGCGAAACCCTACATTTCAACACGATAAGGCACGACCGCATGTTGCAGCTCCTGTACCGGCCTTTCTGGATACAGAAAATGTTCGACTGTTGCCCTGGCCAGCGCAATATCCAGATCTATTACCAATTGAAAACGTCTGGTCAATGGTGGGCCGAGCAACTGGCTCGTTACAATACGGCAGGCACAACTCTTGATGAACTGTGGTATCGTGTTGAAGCTGCATGTGCAGCTGTACCTGTACACGCCATCCAAGCTCTGTTTGACTCCATGCCCAGGTGTATCAAGGCCGTTATTACGGCCAGAGGTGGTTGTTCTGGGTACTGAATTCTCAGGATCTATGCACCCAAATTGCGTGAAAATGTAATCACATGTTAGTTCTAGTATGTTTGTCCAATGAATACCCGTTTATTAACTGCATTTCTTCTTGGTGTAGCAATTTTAATGTCCAGTAGTCTGCCAGTCTGCCAAGAAAGGGTAATTTTTCGATTCCGCGACTGTATAAATCACGTGGTTTTGAAGTGAAGAAATCGCCAAGCAAAATTCGAAGCGCTTTTTCATCCGGAAAGGAAATTTCTTGAAGATAGTTCTATAGACAGCGAAAAAGGTGAAACTCTGTGGGCGCAAGATCAGGTGAATAAGGCTGACGCGGAATGACTTCCCAACCCAACTACTGTACAGTGTATTTTGTCAGTCTATGAGAATGCGAGCGGATGTTATCGTGGAATAGCATCACTTCCCGCAATCTTCGCGGTCGTTGTTCTTCGACTGCGTCCGTAAGACGTATAAGTTGTTGACAGTAAATGTCAGCAGTGATGGCCGCACCTCGGGGAAGCTATTCGAAGTACACTACACCGTCACTGTTTCACCAGATGCACAAAATTACCTTTCGTGGATGTACGGAGGTCTTTGTACTGGCAGTTGCTGCTTTGTTTCGGCTCAACCGTTTCTTTCTTTACCTTATATCAGTATAAAGACACCATTCCTCATCACCGTTAACGATACGGGATATGAATGGTCGGTGTTGTTCGCGAGCCATTGATGACGAGCAAGCAGAGATGCACATATCTCCTCCCACTGATTTTTGTGATTTTCGCTTACAGTAAGCGGCACGCATACACTCGATTTTTGAAACTTCCGTGTTGCATGCAAATGCCGCAGGATGGTGGACTGCTCATAGTTCATCATATTTGCCAGTTCTCGAAATGACGTGGATCATTGCGGATTAATGCGTTTAAACGATCTTCATTAAACCTTGAAGGTCTTCCTGGACTTGGGACAGTCACTAATGTCAAAAAGATCCTCATTAAACGAGAAAACCGTTTTCTTGGCGTCCTCTGTTCAAAATGGTTCAAGTGGCTCTGAGCGCTATGGGACATAACATCTGAGGTCATCAGTCCCCTAGACTTAGAACTACTTAAACCTAACTAACCTAAGGACATCACACACATCCATGCCCCGAGGCAGGATTCGAACCTGCGACCGTAGCGGTCGCGCGGTTCCAAACTGTAGCGCCTAGAACCGCTCGGCCACAGCGGCCGGTGGGTCATCTCTCCCATGGTATTATCCCCATACGCATCCCAAATGTTTCTGGTTGCCTCCGCTGCTGTCAGTCCTCTGCTGAATTCAAACCGAAGAATATGTTGGAAATGTTCCGATTTCTCCATTTGGCACTCCATTTCCTAGCACGTGTTCTTTGGTGAAGGAATTTCGGAAGATCATTTTACTATAACTCCGCTTTTGTTGGACTGTTATTCGTAACATTACCATTGCTACCGCGTACTGTAGGTATCGACTTTGTATCAATAATTCAAATGTCCAGAGCAAAAGCACTCTTAACAGGTATCAGCTCTGCATTGTTAGGTTGGGTGATTGGTTTATTTTTTTTTTTGGGGGGGGGGGGGGGAGAGGGGACAATACATCAAGGTCATCGGTCCCATCGGATTAGGGAAGGATGGGGACGGAAGCAATTCAGAGGCGGGCTGCTAGATTTGTTACTGGTGGGTTTGATCATCACGCGAGTGGTACGGAAATGCTTCAGGAGCTCGGGTGGGAGTCTCTAGAAGAAAGGAGGCGTTCCTTTCGTGAATCACTACTGAGGAAATTTAGAGAACCAGCATTTGAGGCTGACTGCAGTACAATTTTACTGGCGCCAACTTACATTTCGCGGAAAGACCACAAAGATAAGAGAAGAGTGATTAGGGCTCGTACAGAGGCACATAGGCAGTCACTTTTACCTCGTTCCGTTTGGGAGTGGAACAGGGAGAGAAGATGCTAGTTGTGGTACGAGGTACCCTCCGCCACGCACCGTATGGTGGAATGCGGAGTATGTATGTAGATGTAGAACTCGTCCGTGGCCTTTCAAAGGAACCATCCCAGCATTTGCCTGAAGCGATTTAGGGAAGTCAAGGAAAACCTAAATGAGCGAGACCGGACGCGGGTTTGAACAGTCGTCCTCCCGAATGCGAGTCCAGTGTGCTAGCCACTGCGCCACCTCGCTCGGTATATCGCTGGAAACAGGAGACAAACAGAGAGGAACGACTCCTCGGATAAGATGTACGGGGAAACTGGAAACAGATTCACAAAAACTGTAACAAGACACTCTATCGTTTCTCTGAAACTATGAATACCCTTTAAAAGAAGAACAAATATACCAATTTGCACCGCTCTGCGGCAAGCAGGAGAAACACTGGCCGAAAACAAAAGTTGGCACGCGTCTTGTTTAATGTCCTTTTCGTCTTGTTCACTGCAGACTGCCAGCTGAAGCGGCGCATTCTCGTTTTTCCTCCACTCGGACGCTAAATGTTGCTTAAAAAAAAGAGTGGTTTGGAGGAAGCGGTGGAGGGGGGTAACAGCGAGGTAAAAGTGAATCGTAGTCACCGAGCGGGCAGCGCCCACACATTTCGTGGCGCGTCGGCGGCGGCGGCTGTGTCTGCGGAGGGAATCGATAAACGCTTTAGAGTGCCGCGAATAGCCGCCGCTGTGTGACCCGCCCGCGTTCGCTCCGCCATCCATCTCGTTCTGCGGGCGGCCCGTTTGCCAGGCGGTCCGGCGGAAAAAGGGAAACAAAAGACGGATCGCAGCCTTTCGCCTTATCTCTTTTGAAGGATATGAATAAGTCACCGAGTCGCCGGTGCGTTAAGGCGGAACGGGCCGAGTGGATCGACGGGTGCTTCGACGACGGAGGCAGAGTTTCTCAGATAAATTCAGCACATTTCCGCGGAACGAGGAGGAAATAAAAGCCGTAATAAATTTCTCTAATGTGCGGCGCGCGGTAGCACGGGAAAAAGAGTACATGTTAGTATCTGAGCGAAAATCGTTTTACTAATTCTTTAACGGGTATATCACGTAATTAATGAGGAAGTACTGAATATAACTGGGGGAGAAGGAAATCTGTGGCACAACTTGGCTAAAGGAAGAGATCAGTTGACAGGACACATTGTCAGACGTTAAGGGATCATAAATTTAGTATTGGAGGGAAATGTGTGGACTAAAAATAGTAGAGGGAGACAAATAAATGAATACAGTAACCAGATTCGGAAGAAATTTAGGTGGCAGTAGTTATTCGAAGAGAGGCTTGCACATGATAGAGTACGTCTGAGAGATGCATCTTCGGACTGAAGACCACAAAAACAAGAAGAACAACAACGCAATGCAATGAGTTTTCGGAATTTAAAACTCACTCATCGAAAAATTGTGTGGTCGTGTGTATGTGTGTGTGTGTGTGTGTGTGTGTGTGTGTGTGTGTGTGTGTGTGTGTGTGTGTGTGTGTGTCTGTGTGTGTCTTTAGTAAAAAAATAACGGGAATAGCAGTCATCATCATTTTTCGATGTCTATCAGCTTGATCGGAATTTCGTAACGTCAGACTACAACCAAGTACCTCGATCATATGACGCCGTTTATGCCTTTAACGCCACCCAAGTAATTTCGTGTAATCGTACTAGGCAGCTCTTGTCTGCTGTATGGGTCTGTGCTGTCACGGCAGTTAGTGGCAGGAAAAGGTATTACAAGTTCCCCATTCAGATTTGTTACGGGTAGGCTTGATCATCACGCGAGTGTTACGGAAATGCTTCAGGAACTCGGCTGGGAGTCTCTGGAGGAAAGGAGGCGTTCTTTTCGTGAATCGATGCTGAGGAAATTTAGAGAACCAGCATTTGAGGCTGACTGCAATACCATTTTACTGCCGCTAACTTACATTTCGCAGAAAGACCACAAAGATAAGAGAGATTAGGGCTCGTACAGAGGCATTGCTAGTTGTGGTACGAGGTACCCTCCGCCACGCACCGTATGGTGGACTGCGGAGTATGTATGTAGATGTAGATGTAGATCATCCTTCATATCAAGGTTACAAACGCCATTGTGTCTTCTGTCACTCAGCTAAACCACTGATGTTATGATGATGATGATGATGTTGGGGTTGTGGGGCGCTCAACGGCGTGGTTATCAGCGCCCGTACAATTATCCAATCTTTGCTCAGTCCAATTTTCGCCACTTTCCTGGATGATGATGAAATGAGGAGGACAACACAAACACCCAGTCATCTCGAGGCAGGTGAAAATCCCTGACCCCGCCGGGAATCGAACCCGGGACCCCGTGCTCGGGAAGCGAGAACGCTACCGCGAGACCACGAGCGGCGGACACACTGATGTTATATCAAGGTAAGCATTTATTGGTTGAACGAATGGAAAACTATGTAAAACTATACATTTTCGCTATCCTCCAAGGTTCTTCTTTAATGTTACAAACCTTAATTTATAAAAAAATGTGTAATACTAGAGAAACGAATTTATACTCTCATGAAATACATGATAGCACTTTAACGCCATGGTGACATTATAGGTCTACATACAACAGTATACTGGCGTTATAGGTCTATAGACAAAATATTTACGATATTGCAGTCGTAACTTGCAGTCTTTACTTTATTTTATATATTTATAGTATTAAAACATCGTTTTGTGTAAAACTACTTCACGTACTCTAAACGGTATTGTCTTTTAATTTTAGACGCAAAAAAAAGCACTATGGTCAGAAGAACAGTTGAAGGCTGCAGTGAATGCAATAGACGAAGGAATGAGTGTGAAAAAGAGCTTCAGAAGTACATAAAATTCCTTGGAGGACTCTACGCGGCCATATCTAACTGGATCATGTGCCAGGATGCTTGGCCGTAATCCTTACCTTAATAAGGAAATGGAAGAATAACTAGGTTTTCGTATTTTCGATTGAATGAGAGTGATATGCCAATAACTGCGAAAGTTTTACTTGTCTCTGTTTTCAACGTCTGCCTGCTTAACAGTTTACCATACGGTTCTGATGTGTTAAAACGGTCTGTTGGCAGGAAGCGGTTGACACTGCTCCTGCAACGTCACCTGGAGGAAGTTGCAAGAAAAACGCTTCAGCTGTAGGTTAAGCAGCAGAACTAGCAGAACCAGCAACTGGAAATCAAATTACGGCTGCAATAGAAGTTTCATATCCCAGTACTGCTCAAGACTATCCACCAAGCGTATCTCCCTCATTGAAAATGACTTCACAACGTTTTCGCACAGTAGAAATCCCTAATTTTAGTCGTCCTATAGACAATGCTAACGAAGAAGTGGCAGAAACATCACGAACAACTACACGCCCAACTCCATTTTCTGCTGTGCTTTCCATGACAAAACGAAAACGCCCTGAGAGGATCACACGTAAATCGCTGAACTACAAAGGAACTGTAATTAAGGCCTCACTGTTTAATTACGTGTTAAACATACGTAAGAAGACCAGGTCTAAAGAAGTTCCTGCGACAAAGGATCCCCAACGCAGCGCAGACTCAGGCAAAGGCTGGATGTGTTTTCTGTGTGATGAAGGTCGTGTGGAGTACATGTCACTGTGTAAATTCTGTGTCAGGTATTTGCATGATAAATGTGGGGGCATTAGAAAAAAGATAAACCTTACAATGTACAAGTGCCCAGAATGTACCGACTGATGACTTTGATGGTGAATGTTCATGTGCTATATAAGCTCAAAACAGGTTGACAGTGTGATGTTTTAGTTAATTAATGATAATCATGAGTGAAAATAACTACTTACTTTGTGAAACTTCCTGGCAGATTAAAACTGTGTGCCGGACCGAGACTCGAACTCGGGACCTTTGCCTTTCGCGGACAAGTGCTCTACCAACTGAGCTACCCAAGCGCGACTCACGCTCCGTCCTCACAGCTTTACTTCTGCCAGTATCTCGTCTCCTACCTTCCAAACTTTACAGAAGCTCTCCTGCGAACCTTGCAGAAGTAGCACTCCTGAAAGAAAGGATAATGCGGAGACATGGCTTAGCCATAGCCTGGGGGATGTTTCCAGAATGAGATTTTCACTCTGCAGTGGAGTGTGCGCTGATATGAAATTTCCTGGCAGATTAAAACTGTGTGCTGGACCGAGACTCAATCTCGGGACCTTTGCCTTTCGCGGGCAAGTGCTCTACCAACTGACTTTGTGTTAAAAGTATGTGGCGTTAATTGAAGCATTTTCCTTATTTTGAGTTTCTGAACCTCCAGAGATCAGTATCGACAATATCTTTATGTTTTTATGTTCAAAAGAGATTAAAGAGCCACTCTCATAAATTTTGATGTTCTATATGACTTACTAACGAAACTACAACGTATTATGTACTGATGTAGGGTTATTCGGCCCCCATACCTTATATGTATAAAACAGGAATGCCTATCATGCGAGAAGTCGAAATGCAAATAAGTAGGATACCATTGTGGGAACATCGAGAGCTTCGATAGATCGAAACCTCTCTGACTTCCCGAGGAGAGGATCTTTTGGCAGAAAAAGCAGTGACTAGCAGTGCGGTTCTTGACATAGAAACGGTGTGGAAGTTCCGTAAATTCGCTCTATGCGTTAAAGCGATTCGATTATAAGTTTGTCAGGCATCATCCGATAGTTGTTTTAGTACGCTTTAGTACCCTACTTCCACGCTGTCATTTAATAGTAGCTTTCTTTTGCAGCCTGTAGAAAGAGTGAAGTTCGCTTTTCACCTCATTGATCAAGTTGTAGTGTAGAAAATTCTTTCAGAATGGTAAGTTTTACACTATCCACTCACACTGATGTAAGCACCACTCAAAAACCTGAATAACCATCTTTTGCAGCGAGGTTCTGAAAGTCGCCGCGCGGAGTGGCCGCGCGGTTTGAGGCGCCACGTCGCGGATTGCGCGGCCCCTCCCGCTGGAGGTTCGAGTCCTCCCTCGGGCATGGGCGTGTGTGTTGTTCTTAGCAAAAGTTAGCTTAAGTTAGTGTGTAAGTCTAGGGACCGATGACCTCAGCAGTTTGGTCCCTTAGGAATTCGCAAACATTTGAACATATTTTTTGGAGGGTACCGGCAACCATACCAACTCCCGTGCCGTGGCCTTCTGCACAAGGTTTCTTGGTTTAGGATCAATGGTGCAAACAGCCCGATCGAGGAGGTTCCACGGATTCTCGATTGGGTTTAAATCCTTAGTGTTTGGTGGTTAGGAGAGTATGGTGAAGACATCCCGGTGCTCTTTCAACCACGCACATACGACGGGGGACCCAAAAATAACCGGAGTTTCTTTCTAGAAAGCACGTACTTTATTGTTTTCAAATACAACCTTAATCTCCTTTGAAGTACTCTCAATTAGCATTAATACACTTGTCCAAACGTTCATTCCAGTGTTTTAAGCACCTTTTAAATTCGTCCTCTTTGATACCTGCTAGCACTTTCATGACATTGGGTTTTACGTCTTCCACATCCGCAAAACGCTTCCATCTCAAGTCTCTTTCCATCCTTGGGAATAGAAAGAAGTCCGAGGGTGCGAAATCCGGCGAATAGGGCGCGTGGGTCAAGGTAGTCGTCTTCGTTGAGGCCAAAAACTGGCCAACGCTGAGAGCCGTGTGCGCGGGAGCGTTGTCGTAATGAAAGAAGCACACGCCAGAATCCCACAAAGCCGGACGTTTCGCGACAAACTTCTGCGAATCCATTTCATAACCTCCAAATAGAATTGTTGGTTTACTGTCTGGTTTTCAGGGACAAATTCAGAGTGTACGATACCTTTGATGTCAAAAAAAGAAAAAAAAAAAAAAACAGATCAACATCGTTTTCACATTCGATTTCACTTGTCGAGCTGTTTTTGGTCGAGGTTAGCCAGGCGACTTCCATTCTGATGACTTGTTTACTTTCTGGATCGTACCCATAGCACCATGACTCATCACCTGTAATGATTTTACTGAAAAAATGTGGATCATCTTTAAACCCGTCCTTCATTTCGAGACAGGCTTGAACGCGACAATCCCTTTTATCTCCGGTAAGAAGCTTCGGCACGAATTTTGCAGCCACTCTTCGCATCCCAAAATCGTTGGTCAAGATGCGCTGAATTGAGATCCAGGACAACCCGGACAAGTTCTCGAGTTGGTCGATTGCCCTGTGTCGATCTTCACTGATGAGATCACGGTTGTTGTCGGTGTTGTCTTCGAGCAGTTGAAGGTCGACTGGAACGAGGGTGATCTTCGACCACCATTTCTCCCTTTTTAAACTGAGAAAACCATTCATATTCTTGCGATATACTAAGGACACGGTCTTTGTAGGCTGTCTGAATCATCGTAGCCGGCCGAAGTGGCCGTGCGGTTAAAGGCGCTGCAGTCTGGAACCGCAAGACCGCTACGGTCGCAGGTTCGAATCCTGCCTCGGGCATGGATGTTTGTGATGTCCTTAGGTTAGTTAGGTTTAACTGGTTCTAAGTTCTAGGGGACTAATGACCTCAGCAGTTGAGTCCCATAGTGCTCAGAGCCATTTTTTTTGAATCATCGCAACAGTTTCTGCTGCGTTCTTGCGAGCAAGAAACAAAACTTCACTGCTGCACGTTGTTCGTAAGAACTAGCCATTTCCTCGTGTCACGTCTGCACTGTACACACACTCAAAGAACTGCCAAAGAAACCACACGTCTCACTGTTGGGTGACGCCGCGTGGCAGAATGACACAGCAGAGCTCCTACTACAACCCTCTGGCGGCGCAACTTGCTACTACAAGTACACGATGTGCCGCATTATGATTCCGGTTACTTTTGGGTCCCCCCTTGTACACTGCAAGCTGTTTGACAATTTACATTTTCCTGCTGCCAGATGCCATCGTGCCGAGGAAAAACGAACTGCATTTCGGGGGTGGACTTGGTGCCCAACGACAGATGTATACTTGTGTTGGTCCACTGTGCCTTTCAGAATGACAAAATCGCCCTAGGAATGCCACTAAAACATTCCCCAGACCATACAACTCCCTGCTCCGACCTGTATCCTTTTCTTTCACACTTTCTACGCCATATACGCCAAGCGGCTTTCTGTCTGATGGAGCACAAATCGTGATTCATCGGAAAAAGCCACCTGTTTCACTCAGTAGACGTCGAGTTGCTGCATTGGCGTGCCAAATTTCTGGCTTCGTCACTGATGAACAGCAGTCAGCAGGACAGCTTGACCCAGGCTGTGGAGCCCCATCCGCAGCAGAGCTGGCTGTACAGTCGTTGAGCAGACACTGTTGGCAGTCTCCTGGTTCATCTGGGACGTCAGTTGCTCAACAGTTGCACCTTTTTTCGCCCGCAAACACCTCTGCAGCCATCGCTCTCACCTGTCACCTATGGCACACAGTGCGCAACAGCTACTTCGACACCGGTTTTGGTTAGCGCCATTCTACCGTGCACGATATACCTTAACCACGGCTGCAGGAAAACAATTTACAAACTTAGCAAATTATCACGCCATTTTTGGACGTCAGACAAATCGCTACGTTTCCACATTATGACAACGACTGCACTGTTTTCCGCATCCTTCTGACACGATTTATACACTCCTGGAAATTGAAATAAGAACACCGTGAATTCATTGTCCCAGGAAGGGGAAACTTTATTGACACATTCCTGGGGTCAGATACATCACATGATCACACTGACAGAACCACAGGCACATAGACACAGGCAACAGAGCATGCACAATGTCGGCACTAGTACAGTGTATATCCACCTTTCGCAGCAATGCAGGCTGCTATTCTCCCATGGAGACGATCGTAGAGATGCTGGATGTAGTCCTGTGGAACGGCTTGCCATGCCATTTCCACCTGGCGCCTCAGTTGGACCAGCGTTCGTGCTGGACGTGCAGACCGCGTGAGACGACGCTTCATCCAGTCCCAAACAAGCTCAATGGGGACAGATCCGGAGATCTTGCTGGCCATGGTAGTTGACTTACACCTTCTAGAGCACGTTGGGTGGCACGGGATACATGCGGACGTGCATTGTCCTGTTGGAACAGCAAGTTCCCTTGCCGGTCTAGGAATGGTAGAACGATGGGTTCGATGACGGTTTGGATGTACCGTGCACTATTCAGTGTCCCCTCGACGATCATCAGTGGTGTACGGCCAGTGTAGGAGATCGCTCCCCACACCATGATGCCGGGTGTTGGCCCTGTGTGCCTCGGTCGTATGCAGTCCTGATTGTGGCGCTCACCTGCACGGCGCCAAACACGCATACGACCATCATTGGTACCAAGGCAGAAGCGACTCTCATCGCTGAAGACGACACGTCTCCATTCGTCCCTCCATTCACGCTGTCGCGACACCACTGGAGGCGGGCTGCACGATGTTGGGGCGTGAGCGGAAGACGGCCTAACGGTGTGCGGGACCGTAGCCCAGCTTCATGGAGACGGTTGCGAATGGTCCTCGCCGATACCCCAGGAGCAACAGTGTCCCTAATTTGCTGGGAAGTGGCGGTGCGGTCCCCTACGGCACTGCGTAGGATCCTACGGTCTTGGCGTGCATCCGTACGTCGCTGCGGTCCGGTCCCAGGTCGACGGGCACGTGCACCTTCCGCCGACCACTGGCGACAACATCGATGTACTGTGGAGACCTCACGCCCCACGTGTTGAGCAATTCGGCGGTACGTCCACCCGGCCTCCCGCATGCCCACTATACGCCCTCGCTCAAAGTCCGTCAACTGCACATACGGTTCACGTCCACGCTGTCGCGGCATGCTACCAGTGTTAAAGACTGCGATGGAGCTCCGTATGCCACGGCAAACTGGCTGACACTGACGGCGGCGGTGCACAAATGCTGCGCAGCTAGCGCCATTCGACGGCCAACACCGCGGTTCCTGGTGTGTCCGCTGTGCCGTGCGTGTGATCATTGCTTGTACAGCCCTCTCGCAGTGTCCGGAGCAAGTATGGTGGGTCTGACACACCGGTGTCAATGTGTTCTTTTTTCCATTTCCAGGAGTGTATATCCTCCACTCTCATTGCTTCTACCTGCCGTCTGTGAGTTGTTATTGCACGTTGATAGGTGGTGGTCACATTAATGTTAGTGAAAAAAGCACATGTGTATAAAAACTCAGTTTATGGAAGAAGCTTTGTTCTTGAGATTAGTTGTTTGATTATTAATATATCGGTGCGGCGGCTAGTCGTAAGGTTACGTAACTATTATTTGTTTGCATGATCATTTCTGTAGTCCTAGTATGCATGAGATATCCATGTCACAGTGCCGTAGCACGCTGGTAGACAAGTCGAAGAGAAATGGCGCACACCACTGGTGGAGTGAAGTATTAAGCTGTAATTCGTTTCCTGCATTTGAATGAGAACAATGCTGCAACAATCTGTGTCAAGTTGGCGGAAGCGTAAGAATGAAACACAGCCAAGTGTCAGTCCTACTACACTACTGGCCATTAAAATTGCTACATCACGAAAATGACGTGCTACAGACGCCAAATTTAACCGACAGGAAGAAGATGCTGTGATATGCAAATGATTAGCTTTTCAGAGCATTCACACAAGGTTGGCGCCGATGGCGACACCTACAACGTGCTCACATGAAGAAAGTTTCCAACCGATTTCTCATACGCAGACAGCAGTTGACCGGCGTTGCCTGGTGAAACGTTGTTGTGATGCCTCGTGTAAGGAGGAGAAATGCGTACCTTTGATAAAGGTCGGATTGTAGCCTATCGCGATTGCGGTTTATCGTATCGCGGCATTGCTGCTCGCTTTGGTCGAGACCCAATGACTGTTAGCAGAATATGGAATCGGTGGGTTCAGGAGGCTAATACGGAACACCGTGCTGGATCCCAAAGGCTTCGTATCACCAGCAGTCGAGATGACAGGCATCTTATCCGCATGGCTGTAACGAATCGTGCAGCCACGTCTCGATCCGTGAGTCAACAGATGGGGACGTTTGCAAGACAACAACCATCTGCAAGAACAGTTCGACGATGTTTGCAGCAGCATGGACTATCAGCTCGGAGACCATGGCTCCGGTTACCCTTGACGCTGCATCACAGACAGGAGCGCCTGCGATGGTGTACTCGACGACGAACCTGGTTGCACTAATGGCAAAACGTCATTTTTTCGGATGAATCCAGGTTCTGTTTACAACATCATGATGGTATCAGTGTTTGGCGACATCGCGGTGAACGCAAATTGGAAGCGTGTATTCGTCATCGCCATACTGCCGTATCACCCGGCGTGATTTACGGGGTGCCATTGGTTACACGTTTCGGTCACATCTTGTTCGCATTGACGGCACTCTGAACAGTGGACGTTACATTTCAGATGTGTTACGACCCGTTTCTCTACCCTTCATTCGATCCCTGCGAAATCCTACATTTCAGCAGGATAACGCGCGACTGCATGTTGCAGGTCCTGTACGGGCCTTTTTGGATACAGGAAATGTTCGACTGTTGCCCTGGCCAGCAAATTCTGCAGATCTCTCACAAATTGAAAACGTCTGGTCAATTGCGGCCGAGCAACTGGCTCGTCACAACACGCCAGTCACTACTCTTGATGAACTGTGGTATCGTGTTGAAGCTGCATGGGCAGCTGTACCTGTACACACCATCCAAGTTCTGTTTGACTCAATGCCCAGGCGTATCAAACCCGTTATTACGGCCAGAGGTGGTTGTTCTGGGTATTGATTTCTCAAGATCTATGCACCCAAATTGCGTGAAAATGTAATTACCTGTCAGTTCTAGTATAATATATTTGTCCAATGAATACCCGTTTATCATCTGCTTTTCTTCTTGGTGTTGCAACTTTAATGGCCAGTAGTGTATTTCTGAAGAAAATCGTCCATCACAGTGCCCCATTGCAGACTTAATGAAGGTACTAGCATAAGGAGTCGGTTCGCAGATTACGTGAATGTAGCGAAGAATTTTTAAATAGTAGAAACAAGTACAGTGTCCTCGATGGTGAGGACAAGAGTATTATCAGGAGAGCACCACTGAGGTGTTATAGGGTCGCAGCTTTTGTCTGTGGCTCTTTAGGTTCATTTTCTCTGGTCTTTCGTTCTTGCAATTTGTGGCTGGCGTCAGTGACTGACCAGCAATTCTGCATGGCGGTAACAATCAACGCGAGCCAAGGAGGAGCTGTCGCTGCTGCAGTACTGACTATTCTTTGTGTTTTACTGTTCCTGTTGGTATATGTCGAAAAACGAATGTCGCACTAGACTTACGAAACGTAAATAAGGACCATAAGAATAAAATAACGTGGTTACTTGGCTTGCATCCTTGTCTTCTTATGCTGGGCGTCGGATGAAGTACGTGACGATCATTATCTGTTTGGACTAACTCTAGTTATACTTCAGAAAAATGAAACTGTAAATATGTGTTCAAATATCAGAGAAAATGTACCTGACTCCTTTTCGGAGAGACACTCTGTATACATAAATGATCTGACAGACGGGATGAGCCGCTGGTTGTTGATGATGTTCTGGTGTAGGGGAAGGTGTTGATATCGAGTGATTGAAGTAGGATACAAGATGACTTAGAAAAAATTTCTAGTTAGTATGATGCATAGCAGCTAGTTCTACATTTAGAAATTGTAAGTTAATGCAGATGAGTAGGAAGAACAATCCCATATTGTTCGAGTACAGTATTGGTAAAGTGCTGCTTGATACAGTCACGTCAGTTAAATATCTAGGTGTAACAGTGTAAAACGGTATATGGAATGGAACTAGCGCGTAACGGCAGTAGTAGGTAGGACGAATGGTTGATTTCTGTTTATTGCGAAAATTTTAGGATAATCTGTAGAGGTGAATGCTTGTAGAACACTAGTGTCATCCATTCTGTTGGAGTGTTTGGGATCCGCCCCAGATCGAATTAAAGGAAGACATCGAGGGAATTCTGAGGCGGACCTGCTAGAGTTGTTACCGGTAGGTTCGGGCAACAGACGAGTGTTACGGAGATGCTTTGGCAAATAAAATTGGAAACCCTAGTGGGAAGACGACGTTCTGTTAGAGGAACACCTTCTGAGACAATTTATACAGCTGACATTTGAGCTGACTGCAGAAAGATTCTACTGCCGACAATTTACATTTCGAGAGGGCGTTATATTTCCTGACTAATCCCAGATGAGGTTTTAGGTTTCCGTCACCTGTAAGGCGAATACTGGAATTTTAATTAGCCACCTGAAATCAAAACCAAAATCAAAATAGAAACAAAATCAGAAACAGAAAAAAGATAATAAATTCAAAATTCTCCTTTGTCCCCATCTAAAAATAAAAATAGTCAAAACGAAAAAATCAAACCTATGGTTGGAAAAAGCACTAGCTCTCTCATCAGCCCACTCTTTCCCTTCAGGGTTGATAATGAAAGGCGTAAAAACGGAAATGAAAGAAAGTAAAACTGCACTTGAGAATAAACAATTCATCTGAGTTTCGCTCTTGGAACTTGTGGCAATGCAATGGTGGATTGCGGGTCACACAACATTGTCTTATTGTCAGTCTGTTGATACGCTCCGAACGTTTAATTTGTAACATTTTTCCCATGTGCCAATTTCAATCGGTTGCTTTATCTCCCTGGAAGATATAATTTCGAACATTTTAAACACTGATAAATAAAATTGGTTTGTGTTGGTCATTATACATCCTTGGCTTATCACATATCCGCCGCTATTCTGCTGTCTCTCTTTTTAAATTCTCGTAAGTCTTCCGCTCTTCATCCAGATTCACGAAATAACTGTTTCAACACAATGTTGGGTAACGCTTCACATTAATTCAGTGTCACGAAATACGATTTTTGGGAAATGCCGTTACATGAGGTAGATGTTGCAATCTTTAGCAGGTTAAGCGAAACGACACGCACTTGCGTGTTTAGGTACGTAAGCAAACTGAACAGTATTTCACCTCTCGTTTGCCTTTGTTGTCACGGCTTCATTGTCATAGCACGGCAAAGGTCTTGCTAAGGTCTGATGAGGCGTATTCTGGTGTGGCCCTCGCGGGAAGGTTACATTACGTTGTTCATGACTCGCATTGCTTTAGCATGCCTGATAGCTTTTTCAGCTGGGTCTGTTTCTTGCACGAAAGGGTAGTTTACATCTACATCTACGTGGATACTCTACAAATCACAGTGCCTGACAGACGGTTCATCGAACCACCTTCACAATTATTCTCTATTATTCCAATCTCGTACAGCGCGAGGGAAAAACGAGCACCTCTATCTTTCCGTGCGAGCTCTGGCCTCCCTTATTTTATTGATGATCGTTTCTTTCTATGTACGTCGGCATCAACAAAATATTTTCGCATTCGGAGGAGAAAGTTGGTGATTGAAATTTCGTGAGAAGATTCCGTCGCAACGAAAATCGCCTTTGTTTTAGTGATGGCCAGCCCAAATCCTGTATCATGTCAGTGACACTCTCTCCCATATTTCGCGATAACACAAAACGTGCTGCCCTTCTTCGAACTTTTTCGATGTACTCCGTCAGTCCTATCTGGTAAGGATCCTACACCGCGCAGGAGTATCCTAAAAGAAGACGGACAAGCGTAGTGGAGGCAGTTTCTTTAGTAGATCTGTTACATTTTCTAAATATTCTTCCAGTAAAACGCAATCTTTCGTTAGCCTTCCCCACAACATTTTCTATACTTTCCTTCCAGTTTAAGTTGTTGGCAATTGTAATTCCTCGGTATTTAGTTTACCACCTAGGTTTGTGAATGTGTTGACTGTTTCGACAATTTAATTTTTCTAACAGGTCTTAATCTGTACTCGGAATTTTGCGCAGGAGGCCATAGTTTCTGTTTTCTCGGTGTTGATATCCACGTCGTATTTCGTAAAAACTAAACAAGCATGCCAAATTTAAACAGACGCTAAATCCCCAAGATTGCCGATGCTTTACAGAATCTCTAAATTTAGCGCGGACTTCAATGCGAGATACTTATAACAATTTCCACAGCGAAACTGTCTCGAAACCTGGCAGAAAATCCAAAGAGATTTTGGACGTATGTGAAGTATGTTAGCGGCAAGAAACAATCAATGCCTTCTCTGCGCGATAGCAATGGAGATACTATCGAAGATAGTCCTGCCAAAGCAGATTTACTAAACACAGCCTTCCGAAGTGCCTTCACAAAAGAAGACGATGTAAATATTCCATAATTCGAATCAATAACAGCTGCCAACATGAGTAGTATAGAAGTAAATATCCTCGGAGTAGAAGCAACTTAAATCACTTAATAAAAGCAAGTTGTCTGGTCCAGATTGTATTCCAATTAGGTTCCTTTCAGAGTTTGCTGATGCATTAGCTCTATACTTAACAATCTCATACAACCGTTCGCTCTACAAAAGATCCGTACCCAAAGACTGGAAAGTTACACAGGTCACACCAATATTCAAGAAAGGTAGGAGGAGTAATGCACTTAATTACAGGCCCATGTCATTAACGTCGATATGCAGCAGGCCTCTGGAACATATCTTGTGTTTGAAAATTATGAATTACTTCGAACAAAACGGTCTATTGACACACAGTCAATATGGGTTTAGTAAACATCGTTCCTGTGAAACACAACTAGCTCTTTATTCGCATGAAGTGTTGAGTGCTATTGACAAGGGATTTCAGATCGATTCCGTATTTCTGGATTTCCAGAAGGCTTTTGTCACTGTACCATACAAGCCGCTTATAGTGAAATTGCGTGTTTATGGAATATCGTCTCAGTTATGTGACTGAATTAGTGACTTACTCTCAAAGGGGTCACAGTTCGTAGTAACTGACGGAAAGTCATCGAGTAAAACAGAAGTGATTTCTGGCGTTCCCCAAGGTAGTGTTATAGGCCCTTTGCTGTTCCTTATCTATATAAACGATTTGGGAGACAATCTGAGCAGCCGTCTTAAGTTGTTTGCAGATGACGCTGTCGTTTGTCATCAGAAGATCAAAACAAACTGCAAAACGATTTAGAAAAGATATTTGAATGGTGCGAAAATTGGCAGTTAGTTCTAAATAACGAAAAGTGTGAAGTCATCTATATTCTAAACTTCGGTTAGACGGTAAATCAGTCAAATATAAAGGTCGTAAATTCAACTAAATCCATAGGAATTACAATGACAAACAACTTAAATTGGAAGGAAGACATAGAAAATTTTGTGGGGATGGCTAACCAAAGACAGCGTTTTATTGGCAGGAGACTTAGAAAATGTAACAGATCTACTAAGGAGACTGCCTACACTACGCTTGTCCGTTCTCTTCTAGAATACTGCTGCGCGGTGTGGAATCCTTACCACATAGGACTGACGGAGTACATCAGAAAAGTTCAAAGAAGGGCAGCACATTTTGTATTGTCGCTAAATATGGGAGAGAGTGTCACTGAAATGATACAGGATTTGGGATGGACATAATTTAAAATGCGAAAATATTTTGTTGACACAGACCTACATAGGGAGAAACAATCACCACGATAACATAAGGGAAATTAGAGCTTGTACGGAAAGATAAAGGTGTTCGTTCTTTCCGCACGCTGTACGAGCTTGTAATAACAGAGAATTATGAAGGTGCTTCGATGAACCCTATGCCAGGCACTTAAATGTGATTTGCAGAGTATCCATGTAGATGTAGATATAGACAGTCCGTAACTGTACAGCATGCTGTGAGCTATCCTCTGGAGATGCTGAAATAGCTAAGTCATCTTCTAAAAGTAAATCATCTAACTCTTGAGTTTCTGTTGATATGACTGAGACCGTGCGTCATTTGTCTCGACTCTTGGGTGGTTTTATTCATATAAATAACAAACGAAAGTGGGGGAAGGGTGCATCCCTATCGTACTGCCGCATGTATTCTGCACCACTCTGGTAATCTGTCTTCTTCCTTGATATAGGTTAAAAGTCGTTCTGTACAGTCTGAATAAATTATCGATAGGTTTACATGTATTACAGAATGAATATGAATAATAATGTGTTCCGCTGTCTGACGTCTGCTAGGTGAAGGAGTGATGTCAATTTACTTTGGTTGTGATAGAGACTACATTTGTATTTAATGGTGAGTGCTATGATGCACATGAATCATGCAGCACTCTGGTAGCTCATTACGCGGCGTTTCTTCTTTCACAAGTGATCCCCGTTATGTTTAGCTACTACAACAGTGGCTGCTATCTGGTATTTTTATTAATTCGATAGCTACGCTAGCAGTAAGTAGCAGAGGAAAAGTTAAATCCTACAGATATTTACTCACTACTTGCCAGAAAGTGGCATACTTGATTACATATATGGATCACGTGGTTTACGAGCCGCCGCAAATCAATTTCTATTACAATCATTATCTTCCTAGTGGTATCTACACGCTGAAAAAGTTTATAAAGTGGTATAAAAGTACGATGTATAGACACAAGACAATGTTACAAATTTTTAATTCGACCACTAGGCGCATTATAACACATCATGGACGGGAGACTGCAAAGCTGCTTGTTGATATTGTCACATTAAAATTAACAGGCTACTGTAATAACTAGGTGTTGCCTATAGGTTCGTAAATACGCGATGTCACATGATCAATGGTAATGGATAAACATTACCATTACCAACTAAAGCAATCGCTGCACACTGTTTTGTTTTTTACCAGAGTGTGGGAGGAGGTTCGTTGCTTCATATAGTGAAATAAAATGCAATTTTCTCCCTTGTGAAAAAAAAGAAAACTGGGTCGTTATTGTAAAACAGGGTCGTAGCTAACAACAAATGAACAGTGTTATAGCACTGCAGTCATTACTTTGATGTTAATTGCTTCATAGTCTCTACACCAACAGTTCATCAATCGTTTTGGGTAAGCATCAGTGTGTGCAGAGAGAGGAGAACAAATTTTTTCATACATGCGACGTGGCTCTACATGTTAAATCGTAAAAAATGGATTAGTTTTATCGCTTACAGCCAACAAGTCCCGTGACTTTTTCCATCAGCAAAGGACCGTTCATATTTACTACAAATGCAGATCCCTTCAGAATTCGTCGTTTGTTATGCAGATTAGTTATAATCCCATTTACACAATAAAATAAGTATTGTGCTAGTGATTATTACATAATTACAGACTTTTCACACAGCGGGATCATTCATGTCAACAGCTACTCCATTTCGCTGTTTTTGCTTCGAAGTCTTGTGAAAATTTTATGGGTGGTCAGAGGCGTTCTCGAAGCATTCTGCCAACCGAGTTATTACACACATTCTGATACCGCTGTGCACTTGCTCGGTAATTGCTTAAATGGAATAACGCAACTGGGGCACTAAGCGGACGTAAGAAACTACTTCGATGACCGGTAAAGTCATTGACAAAGACAGCTTACTTTTTTTATTTGCATTATTCCTCATTTCGCGATCAGGTTTGACAGTTTTACACTGCTACAGATCTCAAAATGAAAGTACGCCCCGAAAAAGTAAACTACAAATTTTCTCCATACTCTTGTGATGACTGAAAAATATATTAAGACGCAGAAAATGCAGGGTTAGAATCTTTTGTCCAAGCGAAGAAGACTCATCTGTCACTATTTGGTGATGCAAAGCAAGGCTGGAACAACAGCTTAGTAGAAACTGTCATTTTTGACGAACTTACATACTGCTGTTAAAGACATTATCACCACGGAAGACATGAGTAACGCCATCCTGGTGTGTTGTTACCAGCGGCAAACATCACTGCCTGAAGATAATTACCTGAAGCTCTGTCGGAGTATTGTGAAGCTTTTACTTTGCTAACCGATGTAACGGACAAGAACCTTTGCTGTGCGTACACCGACGGGCTTGGAAAGTGTTAGACCATGATGCACCATTCCGATATTTATCAAATGTTTTGGAGGTGTTCTCATAACGGGTTTTAAATTGTTATTTTATTCCATTCAGAACTTATGATGATCATCAGTACCAGTAAGAAATGTGACTCCCATGGCCAGAATCTTGTGGTCGTTGTCGCAAGGAAGCAAACAGTTCCCTAATGTCATCTTGAAGAATTTCTTGCCATGCCCGAAACTTAAGCTGTAAAGGTTCATGAAGATTGCTGGCTCGAGGGTGTTACGAAAGTATACATCTTCCCGTAGCATCGCAGACATGCTTAATGGTGACAAATCTAGCCCTTAACCCACGAAGTGGCTTTTCTGTAGCGTATATCACGAGGTGGAGCCTCTGGGACTCCTATGTTTAAATCGAGATTTAAGGTAAATTCATTTGAAATTTTTAATTGACTTTCAACTGAAACCATCCAGTAGACCTTCGGAACTAAAACCTCTCAGCAGAAATAGATTTAGAAGTCTTTCACATCAATAAGAACGAAGTATGTTGAAGAACAGATACAGGAAAATTCTCTTTTGCCACATGAATCTCTGAATACAATAATGGTGAATTTCTGCAATCTTTTATATTTAAGCATATCTACTTATGTATAAGCAGCTTAGTTTACTATAGAGCAGTGGTAGACAACCTGGTCCTACAGTCCGCTAGTGGACGTTCCAGCTTTCATGGTGGGTGGAGGTCGATTGGGAGGTAAAGATAGTATCGTTAGGTTTTCATAAACTTTGTACATGATGTATTTGCTAACTAACTATTATTGTGTTCTTAAACTATCTGTAGGTGTGCTTTATAAATTTTGTTAAGAAAAGTTACTTTCTCCTACTGTGGAACGGGTTGGCGAATAGAAAATTTTAGTATCAACAGAGCTACAAAACTGGGCGGTATCATAAACGACGCGCAGCAGAGCGCGCGGAGTCGATCGCCATCGTCGAGTCAGGCGGAGCTCTCCACCGGTAAATACTCTGGGAGAACAGATTCGAGGTTGTAGATGCCTTTTTTTGTTTGTCTGACAGGCTGTAAATCGAAGTGCTATCGTCGACGGCGATCCAGACTTCATGGTGGAAGGTAATTAGGTACTCAGGTTCACTTTACTATGAATAAACGTTCGGGGTCAACTTCTTAGGGCCTGTTGGTCGGACCATAAGATACTACCAGTTGGTGAGTTGGTGGAATGGATTAGGATATCATAGTACCAAGGAACGTGGTACCTTATGCCGATGCCATGGCAGGGGTATTGTCCTGTCCAGAGCTCTTACGTGGTACGCCGAGTTACGCAAAGTGTCTACTTTGTTGTGCAGGGTCGTCGTCCGTTTGCGAACTGCTTCTAGTACCGTATCCGTATGTAGGGCAGCGTGCAGGTCAACGATGCGGCTGGCACAAAGTATCCATCTGAGTACCGTATTTTGTAAAACTTGTAGATGGCCAGGTTGTGCTGGACTGGCAAGACCACAGACCAAACTGCCATTCAGTATTCTAAATAGCACCATAGTCTAATATAATAGAAGCTTTGCTAAGGCACGTAGATGCCGTTAGTACAGAGCAAGACAAGGGATAAATTTCTTCATAGTCAAATATGAGATTTGGACACAAATGTCTATCAGTTTATGGAGGAAGAAGCTGTTCTAAGGGCTGTATTGAAACTAAAAACCACACTGAAACGAGTGGCCTAACCGGCAGGTGTGTCGTTTACTTTTGTTCAGTGAATCAAGAGAGAAGTGAAGTGTTCAGGCAGGTGAGTCACCAACATTGTCAGCATCACAAAAGAAAATACCCAGAAGATCTTAGAAGGCTGGTTTATTGAGCAATTCGTTTGCTGCGTGCTGAGTAGCTTCTATATTACAGACAACAGAAGACGTATTTTGGAGGAAATTCGGAAGAAGTTACTGAGTTTCATAAATTTTGAAGGAAGTATCAACACACTTTGTAAAATCTTCGCACTCTAGGATTTATTTGGAAGACGACGGCGAATAACGGAAAAGTTCTTTAGGAAGAGAGTGGTATCAGGGCAACACGAATTGCTTACTTGAAAAATATCAGAGAGCACAGACGTGAGTGCCATCCAATTGTCTATACGGGTGAGACGTATATTCAAAACTTGCCTCACAGCATCGTACGGATGTGCAATTTCCATAGCGGTTCTAGGCGCGCAGTCCGGAACCGCGCGACTGCTACGGTCGCAGGTTCGAATCCTGCCTCGGGCATGGATGTGTGTGATGTCCTTAGGTTAGTTAGGTTTAAGTAGTTCTAAGTTCTAGGGGACTGATGACCACAGATGTTAAGTCCCATAGTGCTCAGAGCCATTTGCAATTTCCATTCCAAGGCTGTTTCAGTTGTGATGATTAACTCATCCTCTTCTGCTAGTCGAACTGAATTACGCGTGAAAAAAAATGGTTCAAATGGCTCTGAGCACTATGGGACTTAACATCTTAGGTCATCAGTCCCCTAGAACTTAGAACTAGTTAAACCTAACTAACCTAAGGACATCACACACATCCATGCCCGAGGCAGGATTCGAACCTGCGACCGTAGCAGTCGCGCGGTTCCGGACTGCGCGCCTAGAACCGCGAGACCACCGCGGCCGGCAATTACGCGTGACGCCGTACAATTATTAGATAACAATTCGAAAAGAAACATAATGAAACATCCTTTATCTCTTAAACACATTTGTCTGTACGGGTATTAACACCTAAATGTTACGTGTTTACATTATTTCAAAACAAAAGAGAACCCTGCAGACTATACATACAGAACAACACTGATGCATTACAGCAGCGGCTCGATGTGGGCTCCACCAACGTTGTTACAGACATTGTACCTACGTAGCTTGTTATGGAACACATTCTCATTCCCACCTAGTGTCTCTTCAGTTTATTGTGCAGCTTTATAGCTAAAAATAGTCCAGTTATAATTTTAATTGATAAGCATAACCCTAATAGAGGTCCAAAATTTCATAATTCGTGCCAGCAGATCTTCCTCTGTCTCTGTAGGAGTCCCGAAGCAAGGCAGGCGTTAAGTGACGTCAGGGGACAGTCTGACGTGGTACACGTCTTTCTGTCTACCCTATTGCATACCAGAATAAGCAGCTCTGAGACTTTTCTCTTTTCCCCGGCTGGCGTGGACGCGTTACGCATATGAACTGAATTCGTCGTAGAACGGAAACAGTAGGTTTCCGGACATGCCTTCCTGTTCAAAATATTATACAGTTTATTCACTCCCTCTACAAGTCCTAGAAGTTTGCAGCGGGAATTTCCGAACGCCCTGTACGCTTTAGCTCGTGAAGTGGTGGGAGAAATGTCATACGTGCGGGTAGTTTAATTACCTCTAGCGGAAGTAAAGAAAAAGTGTTTTTCAGTATTTATACAAGTGTAACGTGCTTGTTGATTCATAATCGTACTGATAGCAGACCAAATGCGGTTCGGGACGTGAAGCCCACCGAGTTTTCCGTAATTCGAGATTAGGACAGAGAGAGAGGGGAAGGCGTGGGGTGGGATGTGTCTGGCTGTGGGGTGGAAGTGGTCACTCGGCCAGGTGCGGTGCGTGGCGGAGTGCGACCGGCGGCACCGTGTTTGCCTTTCATTTATTAGAGCGGCGCGTGCGATGGCGCTGGCGCGGTTTGTTTGCGCCCCTGGCGTGGTAGTCCCAGTGTCAGCCGGACCGCGCCGAGTGGGGGTGGAGTGGGAATGGCGGCTGCGGGTGGGGGAGGGGGTTTGTCCGTCCGCGGGACAGCCCGGCCCGGCGCGCAGCCAGCACTCGACGCGCGGCGGCCGCCACTGGAGAGTGGAGGGGCGTCCGAGGCCGACCAGCACCACTCCAGTGCGCGCGTGTTTGCGTTGCCGAGACAAGTTGTGCCGGCGTGAGCGCCGCACTCTGTGTGCGTGCGTGTGAGAGAGACGCCGACCGCGTGTACACGCCATCCCGGTACTTCACTGAAATGCGAGACTGTCGTTTAGAGCAAACACAACTAGGCAACTGCATTTGCTTATGGGCTAAAGGGATTCAGTCTGTTGATCAAGTAGTCTGCCTACTCAAGTTCCCATTTCATTAAATACAATGGGATACATATTATACGGGATGAAACGCAATCACTCAACAGAGGGAACTCCACTGGACCTGACGGGATACCAATTCGATTGTACACAGAGTACGCTCAAGAACTTGCCCCCCTTCTAACAGCCGTGTACCGCAAGTCTCTAGAGGAACGGAAGGTTCCAAATGATTGGAAAAGAGCACAGGTAGTCCCAGTCTTCAAGAAGGGTCGCCGAGCAGATGCGCAAAACTATAGACGTATACCTCTGACGTCGATCTGTTGTAGAGTTTTAGAATATGTTTTTTGCTCGAGTATCATGTCATTTCTGGAAACCCAGAATCTACTCTGTAGGAATCAACATGGGTTCCGGAAACAGCGATCGTGTGAGACCCAACTCTCTTTATTTGTTCATGAGACCCAGAAAATATTAGATACAGGCTCCCAGGTAGATACTATTTTCCTTGACTTCCGGAAGGCGTTCGATACAGTTCCGCACTGTCGCCCGATAAACAAATTAAGAGCCTACGGAATATCAGGCCAGCTGTGTGGCTGGATTGAAGAGTTTTTAGCAAACAGAACACAGCATGTTGTTGTCAATGGAGAGACGTCTACAGACGTTAAAGTAACCTCTGGCGTGCCACAGGGGAGTGTTATGGGACCATTGCTTTTCACAATATATATCAATGACCTAGTAGATAGTGTCGGAAGTTCCATGCAGCTTTTCGCGGATGATGCTATAGTATACAGAGAAGTTGGAGCATTAGAAAATTGTAGCGAAATGCAGGAAGATCTGCAGCGGATAGGCACTTGGTGCAGGGAGTGGCAACTGACCCTTAACATAGACAAATGCAATGTACTGCGAATACATAGAAAGAAGGATCCTTTATTGTATGATTATATGATAGCGGAACAAACACTGGTAGCAGTCGTCCTAACCGCCGTCTGCTTCACGTCTGCTGTGCAGCGAGCTACCTTAATTTAAGCATTAACTGTATTTTTATTACTTATCACTTCTTCTTCCGTGTGTTTTTGCTTTTAAAATGGTTCAAATGGCTCTGAGCACTACGGGACTTAACACCTGTGGTCATCAGTCCCCTAGAACTTAGAACTACTTAAACCTAACTAACCTAAGGACATCACACACATCCATGCCCGAGGCAGGATTCGAACCTGCGACCGTAGCAGTCGCGCGGTTTCGGACTGAGCGCGTTAACCGCGAGACCACCGCGGCCGGCGTTTTTGCTTTTAGAAAGCTTTATTTGTCGAGTGCTATTAATAGTGTTCCATAGATTTCGTGTTTGTTTTGAATACAGTCAGAGAGAGTCCCTTTAGTCAACCATAGTGCCAGTATTGCTAGTGTTTGTTTTCAATACAGTCCAGAAACAGGTAGTGCTATTTTCATTGTTTTCTACAAGAAGTGGCTAGCAACCACAGTTTAGTCAGTTTAGTCAGCCGCCTTTAGTGAATTAGCAGTCTAGTTAAAAGTTGATTACTTGTCTTCAGTAAATTGATTCCTTAGGATGGATAGGATGTGTGACTGCTGTGTACGGACGCAGGAGGAGCTGGCCACTGTTCGCGAACAGCTGAGCGTGTTGATGGCCGCGGTCAGCCGTCCCCAGGCTGCTGCCGCGGAGTGTAGCGGCAGTGGGGAGTCTGGTGCGTCGCATGGTACACCCCAGGTGTTACATGCGTCTCCCACCGTCCCTGCTGTCGAGACATCTTCGCGGGTGCCGGGGTGGTTGGGCCACCCTCTCCCCAAGGTGAGTGGCGGGTTCAGCGGCGTTCGCGGCTCACGAGGCGGAGGGTAAATGTGGAGGCTGTGTGGCATCGCCCGCTCTGCCTGTGAGTGGACATGTGGCTGCTCCTTCAGCAAGGTCCGAGCAGGCACACGGGGGGGAGGGGTTTGTTAGTTATTGGGAGCTCCAACGTTAGGCGGGTGATGGAGCCCCACAGGGAAATAGCGAAAAGGTCTGGGAAGAAGGCCGGTGTTCACTCTAAAAAAAATGGTTCAAATGGCTCTGAGCACTATGGGACTCAACTGCTGAGGTCATTAGTCCCCTAGAACTTAGAACTAGTTAAACCTAACTAACCTAAGGACATCACAAACATCCATGCCCGAGGCAGGATTCGAACCTGCGACCGTAGCGGTCTTGCGGTTCCAGACTGCAGCGCCTTTAACCGCACGGCCACTTCGGCCGGCCGGTGTTCACTCTGTCTGCTTGCCGGGGGGTCTCATCCGAGATGTGGAGGAGGCCCTGCCGGCGGCGATAGAGAGCACTGGGCGCACCCGACTGCAAATTGTTGCTCATGTCGGCACCAATGACTCCTGCCGTCTGGGTTCAGAGGTCATCCTCAGTTCGTACAGGCGGTTGGCGGAATTGGTGAAGGCGGAAAGCCTTTCACGCGGGGTGGAATCAGAGCTAACTATTTGTAGTATCGTTCCCAGAACCGATCGCAGTCCTCTGGTTTGGAGCCGAGTGGAAGGCTTAAACCAGAGGCTCAGACGATTCTGCGGAGATCTGTGGTGCAAATTTCTCGACCTCCACTATCGGGTAGAGAAATGTAGGGTCCCCCTGAACAGGTCAGGCGTGCACTACACGCCGGAAGCGGCTACAAGGGCAGCGGAGTACGTGTGGCGTGCACATGGGGTTTCTTTCGGTTAGAGAATTCCCTCCCTAGGCCCGACAAGACGCCTCCTGAGACGCGGCAAGGTAGGAGTAGGCAAAATGCAACAGGGAATAACAATATTAATGTGCTAATAGTAAACTGCAGGAGCGTCTATAGAAAGGTCCCAGAACTGCTCTCATTAATAAACGGTCACAGCGCCCATATAATACTAGGGACAGAAAGTTGGCTGAAACCAGACGTAAACAGTAATGAAATCCTAAACTCAGATTGGAATGTATACCGCAGAGGCAGGCTGGACAGTGAAGGGGGAGGCGTGTTTATAGCGATAAGAAGTGCAATAGTATCGAAGGAAATTGACGGAGATCCGAAATGTGAAATGATTTGGGTGAAGGTCACGGTTAAAGCAGGCTCAGACATGGTAATTGGATGTGTCTATAGGCCCCCTGGCTAAGCAGCTGTTGTGGCTGAGCACCTGAAGGATAATTTGGAAAATATTTCGAGTAGATTTCCCCACCATGTTATAGTTCTGGGTGGAGATTTTTATTTGCCGGATATAGACTGGGAGACTCAAACGTTCATAACGGGTGGCAGGGACAAAGAATCCAGTGAAATTTTTTTAAGTGCTTTATCTGAAAACTACCTTGAGCAGTTAAACAGAGAACCGACTCGTGGCGATAACATATTAGACCTTCTGGTGACAAACAGACCCGAACTATTTGAAACAGTTAACGCAGAACAGGGAATCAGCGATTATAAAGCGGTTGGGGCATCGATGATTTCAGCCGTAAATAGAAATATTAAAAAAGGTAGGAAGATTTTTCTGTTTAGCAAAAGTGACAAAAAGCAGATTACAGAGTACCTGACGGCTCAACACAAAAGTTTTGTATCAAGTACAGATAGTGTTGAGGATCAGTGGACAAAGTTCAGAACCATCGTACAATATGCGTTAGATGAGTATGTGCCAAGCAAGATCGTAAGAGATGGAAAAGAGCCACCGTGGTACAACAACCGAGTTAGAAAACTGCTGCGGAAGCAAAGGGAACTTCACAGCAAACATAAACATAGCCAAAGCCTTGCAGACAAACAAAAATTACGCGAAGCGAAATGTAGTGTGAGGAGGGCTATGCGAGAGGCGTTTAATGAATTCGAAAGTAAAGTTCTGTGTACTGACTTGGCAGAAAATCCTAAGAAATTTTGGTCTTATGTCAAAGGGATAGAGAAACAATTAAAATCGCTCAATAGAGGAAAGGCCGCTGGACCTGATGGGATACCAGTTCGATTTTACACAGAGCACGCGAAGGAACTAGCCCCCCTTCTTTCAGCGGTGTACCGTAGGTCTCTAGAAGAGCGTAGCGATCCAAAGGATTGGAAAAGGGCACAGGTCATCTCCGTTTTCAAGAAGGGACGTCGAACAGATGTGCAGAACTATAGACCTATATCTCTAACGTCGATCAGTTGTAGAATTTTGGAACACGTATTGTGTTCGAGTATAATGACTTTCCTGGAGACTAGAAATCTTCTCTGTAGGAATCAGCATGGGTTTCGAAAAAGACGGTCGTGTGAAACCCAGCTCGCGCTATTCGTCCACGAGACTCAGAGGGCCATAGACACGGGTTCACAGGTAGATGTCGTGTTTCTTGACTTCCGCAAGGCGTTCGATACAGTTACCCACAGTCGTTTAATGAACAAAGTAAGAGCATATGGACTATCAGACCAATTGTGTGATTGGATTGAGGAGTTCCTAGATAACAGAACGCAGCATGTCATTCTCAATGGAGAGAAGTCTTCCGACGTAGGAGTGATTTCAGGTGTGCCGCAGGGGAGTGTCATGGGACTGTTGCTGTTCACAATATACATAAATGACCTTGTTGATGACATCGGAAGTTCACTGAGGCTTTTTGCAAATGGTGCTGTGGTGTATCGAGAGGTTGTAACAATGGAAAATTGTACTGAAATGCAGGAGGATCTGCAGCGAATTGACGCATGGTGCAGGGAATGGCAATTGAATCTCAATGTAGACAAGTGTAATGTGCTGCGAATACATAGAAAGATAGATCCCTTATCATTTAGCTACAAAATAGCAGGTCAGCAACTGGAAGCAGTTAATTCCATAAATTATCTGGGAGTACGCATTAGGAGTGATTTTTTTTTTTTTTTTTTTTTTTTTTTTTTTTTTTTTTTTTTTTTTTTTTTTTTTTTTTTTTTTAATGGACTTGCAGTCCGGGGTGATATGTTACAATACAGCATCACCGGTCTATTCCGGTCTAACTGTGTTGGTGAGGCAGTAAATTTCCACAGGGCAGTGACTGCGTCACTGCAATTCACTTTGGAGGTGTGGCGGTGGGACTTGTAGTCCCGTACCACCCTCTGACGGTGATAGTGCTACATGTGTCAGGCAGAAAAATTTTGCCTAACATGGGCAGGTGAAGGTGTGGCGGAGTAGGAGTGATTTAAAATGGAATGATCATATAAAATTAATCGTCGGTAAAGCAGATGCGAGACTGAGATTCATTGGAAGAATCCTATGGAAATGCAGTCCGAAAACAAAGGAAGTAGGTTACAGTACACTTGTTCGCCCACCAACTAAATACTGCTCACCTTTGTGGGGTCCGTACCAGATAGGGTTGATAGAAGAGATAGAGAAGATGTAACGGAGAGCAGCGTGCTTCGTTACAGGATCATTTAGTAATCGCGAAAGCGTTACGGAGATGACAGATAAACTCCAGTGGAAGATTCTGCAAGAGAGACGCTCAGTAGCACCTCGGTATGGGCTTTTGTTGAAGTTTCGAGAACATATCTTCACCGAGGAGTCAAGCAGTATATTGCTTCCTCCTACGTATATCTCGCGAAGAGACCATGAGGATAAAATCAGAGAGATTAGAGGCCACACAGAAGCATACCAACAATCCTCCTTTCCACGAACAATACGAGACTGGAATAGAAGGGAGAACCGATGGAGGTACTCAGGGTACCCTCCGCCACACACCATCAGGTGGCTTGTGGAGTATTGATGTAGATGTACTTCTGTAAAATATCTGGGAGTTTGCGTACGGAACGATTTGAAGTGGAATGATCATATAAAATTAATTGTTGGTAAGTCGGGTACCAGGTTGAGATTCATTGGGAGAGTCCTTAGAAAATGTAGTCCATCAACAAAGGAGGTGGCTTACAAAACACTCGTTCGACGTATACTTCAGTATTGCTCATCAGTGTTGGATCTGTACCAGATCGGGTTGACGGAGGAGATAGAAAAGATCCAAAGAAGAGCGGCGCGTTTCGTCACAGGGTTTTTTGGTAACCGTGATAGCGTTATGGAGATATTTAGCAAACTCAAGTGGCAGACTCTGCAAGAGAAGCGCTCAGCATCGCGGTGTAGCTTGCTCGCCAGGTTTCGAGAGGGTGCGTTTCTGGATGAGGTATCGAATATATTGATTCCCCCTACTTATACCTCCCGAGGAGATCACGAATGTAAAATTAGAGAGATTCGAGCGCGCACGGAGGCTTTCAGACAGTCGTTCTTCCCGCGAACCATACGCGACTGGAACAGAAAAGGGAGGTAACGACAGTGGCACGTAAAGTGCCCTCCGCCACACACCGTTGGGTGGCTTACGGAGTATAAATGTAGATGTAGATGTAGAACAGTAGTAAAATCGACAAACTGCAGAGACGGAGCCGTCCGGAGTGGCCGTGCGGTTCTAGGCGCTGCAGTCTGGAACCGAACGACCGCTACGGTCGCAGGTTTGAATCTTGCCTCGGGCATGTATGTGTATGATGTCCTTAGGTTGGTCGGGTTTAATTAGTTCTAAGTTCTAGGCGACTGATGACCTCAGAAGTTAAGTCGCATAGTGCTCAGAGCCAATTTTAGCAGGGACGGATTCCTGACTGGAAATGGAGGAAAAAAGGTCCTGTGAAAATGTGTCCAGAAATGCGCCGCTACTAGGGTATATGTCGTTGACGAATGAGGAATTATTGTTATGCGGGGCCTTATCCGGAATAATTGGATGCATTTTACGTAAACACCAAGTGAAAACCATCTTCCGTCCTCCAAGCAAAACCAAGAGGCTTCTTGGTAGTGTCAAGGACAACCTATGTCTACGTAAATCAGGGGTTTATCAGATACCTTGCCAATGCGGTAGTGTATACATAGGGCAGACCATTCGTACCATTGAGGACCGATGCCGAGAACTTCAACAGCACACTAGACTGCAACAGCCCATTAAGTCGGCAATCGCTGTGCGTTGCCCGTCGGAACTCCACGGCGTGGATTATGACCAAACTAAATTCCTGACACAGACTTCCAAATATTGGGACTGTGTCATCAAACAAGCCATAGAAATCAGAGTAAGGGAGCCATAACTAAATCGTGACAGCGATTACATCCTTAGCAAGGCGTGGGAGCCCGCGATCACCCGGATTAAGAAGAAAAAGGATATTTCCCAGAGTGTACCGACTTCGGGGGAGGAGGGAAGAATAACGGGAGCGGTGCCGGCAGACCGTCCTGAACGAGAAGACCTAGGACGCGGCGCCCAGACGGCGGGACAACGGACGCTGTACCTGGACCGCGCGCGGGGAGCGGACCACACCGACTCAGAGGAAGCGCCTGAGGGAGGAGCGGGAGGGGGATTGTCCTATATGTGCATGGTGCTGGCGCACCGCCGGTCAGTACATCAGCACACCTGATGATGGCGACGTGGTCGATTGCCGAAATATTGTATCCTGTGCACACTCACACCAGGCTGTTTACCCGAGATTTATTTCGTCATAAAATACGCCTGGAGAAATTGAAGAATCACAATGAAAACTGGTTCAAATGGCTCTGAGCACTACGGGACTTAACATCTGAGGTCATCAGTCCCCCAGAACTCAGAACTACTTAAAACTAACTAACCTAAGGACATCACTCACATCCATGTCCGCGGCAGGATTCGAACCTGCGACCGTAGCGGTCGCGCGGTTCCAGACTGAAGCGCCCAGAACCGCTCAACCACAGCGGCCGGCTTGACGAATGAAAGATCATCTGACCACGTGCCCTGTGTTTCTTGTGTCGGAGGCTGTGTGATTGACGCAGCGTACAGTAAGCGACAGAATGCTCCGGTATTCATGTTGGACATATGTGGTACCATTGACTGTCACCTACGTCGCAGCGGCCAATCATACGGCAAGATTGCTTGAAAGAGGGATGCTGCACCTCGACTGTCACCTACGGCCCAACCACGAGCCACACAGTGACCCACCGCGGGTTGCCTCATTTCCAGTACACTAGCAACCCAACCGCGAGAGAGATTCCACTTCAGCAGCCGCCATGATACCAGGTTTCTCTATGTTCGCCGTAAACAGCGCTGCTCTCGCCAGTGATATCTCGCTTCCACGAGTCAAGTGCCGTCACCACTCTTACTTGGTATTTTTCAACTTTACAGCTTTATAGGACGCTGCCCAGTTGCTCTCCAGGTAGACAACATCGGGAGTTGACAATCCGTGGCGCTTTGGGCTTAATGCCGATCCCTACGCAAGTAGAGGGGCTAGGGGACCGTTGTCCCGCTCTCCATTGCTGCCAGATGTATACAAGATGGCGGTGATGACATCATCCAAGATGGCAGAAGCGCATGACATAATCCAAGATGGTGGCCGTGATGTCAGTTGATGACGCAAGTGCCACACACCCCAGCCACGCCCCCCTGGTGGGAAATTTTAATTTTGGTGGGAAGATAGGTCAATTGGGCTATGTCCACTAACCTAACCCACTCCCACAGAAAATGGCGGGAAGTTCAAATTCCAACAGGATAATGCATCACACCTCTACTAACCTCAGAAAATGGTGGGAAAAAAGGTCACTTGGACTACCTCCACTAACCTAAGTCATCTGACCGACACCTCTTCCTAGGAATCAGCGGGAAGTTCAAATTCCAACAGGATAATGCATCACACCCAGGTTTACTGACCTAAGAAAATTGCAACAAACGAAGCTCAACTCCACACAACTAAGACGCCTCACCGCCACCTCTTCCTAGGACCTGATGGGAAAAGGACTCAGCCTGCACTGGGCTGGTGGAGAGAGGAAGGGGTGTACTTTATTTATTTTGGAACAATTTATTTAGGGGTGGAGTATATTTACCACAGTAATACAGAAGACACACTCTGACATGCCACACAGCATACAGACATGCAAACTACTAAAAGACTCTGCAAGCGTGCTTGCTAATCGTCAGCTGTCGAAATCATGCACCAGTCTTTATGTAAACCATTTGAGCCACTACCGCTACCCAGTGTGTGCGCTCACCACGAGTTCCAGACTCCAAGTGACTTACTACACACTACCACCAGTAGAGGGCGCTGTCGTCCATGACGCCATCTGATGACACGACTACTATTATTCAAGATGGTGGCATACATTGTGTTCACCATGTGGCCTAGTACCCAGTACTGTCACCAGAGGGCACTGTCGCCCGTAATGTCATCTGATGACGCGAGTACCGTTATCCAATATGGCCGCATACACTGTGTTCACCACGAGGTCCAAGTGGTCCTGTACATATTGCCACCACCAGAGCACGCTGTCGTCCACTCTGTGATGTAATCCAAGAAATGGTTGGAACCAATAGGGACGCTTAATACTAGTCATGTGCTAGACTTCCGCCAATAGGATAGTAGTATCTGGTGATGTCATTGTAGGAGATCTAGGTGATGCTCAGCAGCTCTGGGGCCTCAGTCAGTCGGCAGCATCAGAAGAAGAAGAAGAAGAAGAAGAAGAAGAACAATGAAGTGCTAAAAGCAGTCGCACTCCAGCACAGTTTGCACAACAGGATTAAGGAAAAGTAAGTATCCCGTATCACATCATTCTCTCTGCTTAGCCTTATTATTCAAAGTTTTCACGTCTTGGTCCATGTCTAATGCTTCCTCGCCTTTGTTCAACAGGGTCGAGTGCCAACATGCCAAGCTCTGCTGCCACGTCCTGGCCTGTAGAAACCTTGTCTGCCATCTCGTCGAGACCTGGAGCAACAGCCTCCAGCGCGTCTGAACCAGCTGCGGCCACGTGGGATCCGGTAGCGCACATAGCCCACTTGATGGAGCAGGACAAGGAGTTGTTGTTGTCCGTCCCACTCACCGAATGCTGTCGCTGGTGGTGTTAAACAACAAGATGGAGGTCTGCACTGGTCACCAACGTATGACCCATCCCAGCAGAACATCTCTGTGATAGCGCAACCACAAAGTGCAGAGACGGTGGATAAGAAGGCGTCCAGTGCTCCTAAGCTTACCACCTCCACATACAATTTAACTCCCAATGGATCGAAACGTGTGAACATTGCTATAGAAGCGCATCGTGTCTGGGGGTTGCATGCGAGAATGGAGATTGAAAAAATATCCAAATGTGTTCAATTGCCAATTTCCGAGTTCGACTGGGATGAAATATGTCGTGCAGAGCGCTACATCAATCAGCAGATGACTACAGAGTATTATACATCTCGTTCTCCTCTAGACATTCGCCTTAGTGGTGTGACACTTTCTATTACAACAGTGTATGATGACTGTGCATTATGTGTGAAATCGGGTGACAACTGTGTTTATCTAAGACATGCCTAAGTTATAAAGTTATACGATCTGAACATTGCCATACGTCTTGAACTGGACAGACTGAACCATTGGTTGCCTAGCATAGACTCTGCATACAATGATGTTGTCAACTCCCTACGTGTGCATAGTATACATTTTGACGATCTTAAGCAACACCTTTGTTCGCACATGAACGCTAAACCTAAAGAGAAACAGATTAAAGGTGTGTGTGAAAAACCTGAGTACTGTGAGTAATCTACTGGCTTGAGTGAGATATGTGCTGAATTTATTGCTTGTCAAAAAGCTTTATTTGGTAAGTACTGTGCAGGTGCGAAGAAGAAGAAGAAGATACATACAGATTGTAATGATATTCCTGAAATACTACACCCCATGTATAATATTTAAATAAATAATTTATGTATTTATAATCTCAAACCGTTTTTGTGTTTTATTTCATACCTCTCTCATTATAATCAAAGTATTACAATTATTAATGTTTTTCAATGCTATACGAGTTACTGAGAGGATCATTGCTGAAGTTACTCTTCATGGGTAAAATATATAGTTGATTTCTCTGTGATAAAACCATGTGCGGAAAAATTAAGCTGGTTTTAGGAGTGGTGAACTTCAAGCGAGTTATGAATACAGCACGTTGTTCGCTAAACAAGAAGAAGTACAAGAAGGGGGGAAGCAGAACTGTTTGAAAAACTGTATCCTGACAGCGATGTATGCAGCTAAAAACGCACTGAACCAGAAAGATGTGGGAAGAAGAAGAAGAGGATCGGTTAAAGCACCTCGAGCTCTACCAATACCCAAGACATCCGGCGGTTTTATTCCATTTCTTGTCCCTGCCCTTTCCGCGCTCTCGGCGGTAGGTTCCCTCGCTGGTGGTGATGCAGCTATTGCTCGAACGGTCAAGAACACGCAAAACTCCCAAGCACAGTTAGAAGAGGCGAGAAGACATAACCGCATGATGGAAGCCGCAGCCATTGGAAAAGGACTATACTTGAAACCGTACAGGAAAGGACTTGGTCTATTCATAAATAATAAAAAAAGCCCATGGCGAAGTGGAAAGCACAGCGAAAATCTGACGAAGCTTTGGACATATACACTACTGGCCATTAAAATTGCTACACCAAGAAGAAATGCAGATGATAAACGAGTATTCATTGGACAAATATATTATACTATAACTGACATGTGATTAAATTTTCACGCAATTTGGGTGTATAGATCCTGTGAAATCAGTACCCAGAACAACCACCTCTGGCCGTAATAATGGCCTTGATACGCCTGAGCATTGAGTCAAACAGAGCTTGGATGGCGTGTACAGGTACAGCTGCACATGCAGCTTCAACACGATACCATAGTTCATCAAGAGTAGTGACTGGCGTGTTGTGACGAGCCAGTTGCTCGGCCACAATTGGCCAGGGCAACAGTCGAACATTTCCTGTATCCAAAAAGGCCCGTACAGGACCTGCAACATGCGGTCGTGCGTTATCCTGCTGAAATGTAGGATTTCGCAGGGATCGAATGAAGGGTAGAGAAACGGGTCGTAACACATCTGAAATGTAACGTCCACTGTTCAGAGTGCCGTCAATGCGAACAAGATGTGACCGAGACGTGTAACCAATGGCACCCCATACCATCATGCCGGGTGATACGCCAGTATGGCGATGACGAATACACGCTTCCAATGTGCGTTCACCGCGATGATGCGAAACACTGGTGCGACCATCACGATGCTGTAAACAGAACCTGGATTCATCCGAAAAATGACGTTTTGCCATTCGTGCACCCAGTTTCGTCGTTGAGTACACCATGGCAGGCGCTCCTGTCTGTGATGCAGCCTCAAGGGTAACCGCAGCCACGATCTCCGAGCTGATAGTCCATGCTGCTGCAAATGTCGTCGAACTGTTCGTGCAGATGGTTGTTGACTTGCAAACGTCCCCATCTGTTGACTCAGGGATCGAGACGTGCCTGCACGATCCGTTACAGCCATGAGGATAAGATGCCTGTCATCTCGAGTGCTAGGGATACGATGCCGTTCGTATCCAGCACGGCGTTCCGTATTATCCTCCTGAACCCACCGATTCCATATTCTGCTAACAGTCATTGGATCTCGACCAACGCGAGCAGCAACGTCGCGATACGATAAACCGCAATCGCGATATGCTACAATCCGACCTTTATCAAAGTCGGAAACGTGATGTTACGCATTTCTCCTCCTTACACGAGGCATCACAACAACGTTTCACCAGGTAACGCCGGTCAACTGCTGTTTGTGTATGAGAAATCGGTTGGAAACTTTCCTCACGTCAGCATGTTGTAGGTGTCGCCACCGGCGCCAACCTTGTGTGAATACTCTGAACAGCTACTCATTTGTATATCACAGCATCTTCTTCCTGTCGGTTAAATTTCACGTCTATAGCACGTCATCTTCGTGGTGTAGCTATTTTATGGGTAGTAGTGTATGTTGGACGGTGTCTCTAGTAATCCCCGTTGATCACGAAACTTCGCTCTTTTCAATTTTCAACGCACAGTGAGCACGTAAAATTGCCCTGAAATATATTTCTCCTGCCTAGCATGACCGCGTATGAGAGATTTCGCCTGATTTCATGCAGCCCACACAACTCAACTGTCACGCATTTCCTTCTTCATGACAGTTCCCGTCCGCACACTGCAGGGGCAATCAGGACGTCCCTGCAGCGTTTTCTATGGAAAGTGTTCGATCACCCACCATACAGCCCGGACTTGGTACCGTCTGATGTTCATCTCTGCTCACTTGAACCGCTGGCTATGAGGACAACATTTTGGTACAGAAAACAAGCTGCAGATCAGCGTAGAGAATTGGCAGAAAGCACGGACGGCTGCCTTTAATGACAAGGGTATTCGGAGGGCGACTATCTAGGGAAGTAGCTGGGAGGTTCACTATCTGTTGCACATGGAACTTTTTTTTGATTTTCACTGTGGTGGCCATTTCGCGACTCACCAGACCTTACTTTCCGAATAGTCATCATAGAGAAGATGATTATTTCAGCACCAAGCCTTGTCTGTCCTTCTCATTATGTCGCTATTTTTCAATGGGAGCTCCTTATCTTCATTCCCAGAGATGAATTTTTGATGTAGAGCATTCAGGATTTGTGCAGTCTATTTCTTGTCAGGCTTACATAGCAGTCTTGTTTTATTCCCATTCCATTCAACAGTTGAAGTCATTGGTTGTGGTCGGCAGATAACTCAACTACTTAAACTAAATACATGCATAGGTGATACTTTTTAGGAGGCGATTACAGTGGTATTTATGTGATCGTTCCCCTTTAAATTATTCGTAAAGATAATCCCTAAGTATTTAGTTGAACTGAAAGCCTTTAGATTTGTGTGATATACAGGGTGGTCAGAAAATGTGTGAAACGCTTGTAGGGATGTTACAGGGCAGGTTGTACTGAGACATAAATGTTAAGAAAGAAATTCGATACGTTGCGCCGTTTCCGAGTTATTTAGCATTGAAGTTAGCCAATCAGATCGTCGCGCGTAAATTCATGTTTCAGCTAACGAGACAGAGTACTCGTTGGGTAACACCGCCCCTGGGAGGCCGCTTGAATGCGAGCGCGCGACGCCCCGATTGGCTAAATTCTATGCTAAATAACTCGGAAACGGAGCAACGTATCGAATTTCTTTCTTAACATTTATGTCTCAGTACAACCTGCCCTGTAACATCCCTACAAGCATTTCACACATTTTCTGACCACCCTGTATAATGTAACGTAAATTTAACAGATTCCTTTTAGTTGTCGTATAGATGCTGTCATACGTTTCAGTTAAGGATCAGTTGCTACTTTTTGCACTATACAGGTATTTTGTTTAAAACATTTGGCAGTTGGTTTTGCTCTTTTCATGACTTTACTACACGGTAAGTAACAGCATCACTTGCAAACACTCTGACAATGGTGTTCAGACTGTCTCCTGAATCGCTAACGTTTAAAAGCACTCGAAACGACCTCGTAGTGATGCTGAGACAAGCAGTGTAATGTAAGACACACGCGGTCGCAGATGTCGGCGAACACGCCAAAAGTGGATACCAAATACAAAATTGTTAGTGCTTTCGTGGCCACTTGTTGACAAACTGCCTGTTGGTTGCTGTCTCGGGTTCTTCGGCCGACGATCGTCTGATGATTTTGCTGACGATTCACCAGTACGAGTGGCTGGCATTGTCAAAGTTTCATCCTCCACTGCTGGTGGTGGACTGGACCCGAGCTCGCGGCCGCAAACTATATGTACCTGGCATGCCAACGTCCAGAGGAGTCTCCGCGGTCATTTCCGGTGCGGTTCTCTTGCTACCTGCGACGGTCGTTCGCTGCAGCAAGGGAAGCCAGGATCCGTTTAGATTGAGGCTTTCTTCTTTCTTGTTGAAGCTATTCTTGTGTTTATGTGTTTCTATAGCTTCTCTGAACAAGCGGGTCTGAAAGTGCTTCTCTACAGCCAGAACTTCCGTGTCGCCGCACTTTACTACGTGTTCCTTCTCACACAGTGCGTGCTCTGCCACAGCCGATTTCCCCACCTGCTCCAACCTGCAATGTCGCTTATGTTCTGCGATCCTGGTACTGACTGATCGTCCAGTCATTCCAATATAAACTTGTCCAAATGTGCATGGTATGCGGTATACTCTGGCACTGCAAGTGGGTTAGTTTTCTTCTTTGCCGATCTGAGACACTCTCCGATCTTTCTTGTCAGTTTGTGAATAGTCTTTACGCCGTGTTTGCGTAATATACGGCCGATTCTGTCGGTTAACCTGCAAATGTATGGCAGAAAGGCCGTAACCGACAATTCTTTTTCTGATTTGTCACTTCGCCGATCGTTTGGCTCTGTTATACTGCTAAAATAACGTGTGGAGTACCCATTGCTCCTCAGAACACTTTACAAATGTTGTATTTCTCGTCTGACGTACTGGTGTTCTCAAATACTTCTCGCTCGCGTTATGAGCGTATTAATCATGCCTCTTTTCTGGCTCGGGTGGTGATTTGAAAGTTTGTGCAGGTATCGATCGGTCCGTGTGTGTCGGTTTCCGATAAACGCTGTGTCCCAGGCTTTCGCCATCCCTTGTGGCCAGCACATCTAGGAATGGTAGCTTTTGTCCTTTTCTATTTCGACGGCAAATTTTATATTGGCATGGAGGCTGTTCAAGTGTCTTAGGAAGTCACTGAGCTGTTCTCACCATGTCTCCACACGACGAAGGTGTCATCGACGTATCTGCACACCTTAGGTTTACAAGGTATCAAGTACAGTGCCTGTGTTTCTAAATGTTTCATGAGGAAGTTGGCCACCACGGGACTAAGAGGACTACCCATGGCGACGCCTTCCAGGTGTTCGTGGAAGCTGCCATTCCACGCGAAATAGCTCATGGTGAGACATGCATGAAAGAGCTTTGTGATATCTTGCGGGAAAATGAAACCGCTGTGTCTCAGATCGGTAAAGGAGAAACGAAACCCACTTTCAGTGTCGGGAGTATACCACATACCATGCACATGTGGAAAAGTTTATGTTGGAAAGACTGGACGATCAATCAATACCAGGCTCGCAGAACATAAGCGACATTTCAGGTTGGGACAGGTGAAGAAATCGGCTGTGGCAGAGCACTCGCTGTATGAGACGGAACACTTAGTAAAATTCGCCGACTCGGAAATTCTCGCTTGTTCAGAGAAGCTATAGAAACACATAACCACAAGAATAGCTACAACAAGAAAGAACAAAGCCTCAAGCTAAACGGATCCTGGCTTCCCATGGTGCGGCGAACGACCGTCGCAGGTAGCAAGAGAACTGCACCGGAAATGACAGCGGAGAAGCGTTTGGACGTTGGCACGCCAGGTACATTTAGTTCGCGGCCGCGAGCTCGGGTCCAATCGACAAAGAGCAATGGAGGGTGAAACTTTGACAATGCCAGCCACTCGTACTGGCGAAACGTCAGGAAAATCATTAGACGAGCGTCGGCCGAAGAACCCGAGACGGAAGCCAACAGGCAGTTTGGATAACGAATGTTGAACACGTGTCACTAGATGATGTACCTCGCTTCACTTGCAGTGACTGTGTTTGTCGATTCTACACTCGCCGGTAGGGAGCAATGCCATACATTGCTGCACAATGGTGCAAATTTTAAACACCTTTTATGACTAAGATCTGTTGTAAACGTAAAAGTTACCAAATTAATGCTCTCGCTGTAATCAAGGAGAAGCTGTTCTTATTTTCTGTTTCTATCTTTTTGTTCCTTCTTTTTTGTTTACAGACATTATGTAGTAAAGAAACCGTAGGTTATTTATTGATAGCAAAGAAATTCGGAAGCTTATACTCCTTTATTTGTGATGCAGTACGGCAGGTTTTTGTTGTAGTGTTCACTGCAATAAACCAGCGCAGACTCCAAGATCTGTAAATAAAATAATAAATCTTACCTAAATGCAAACACATAATTGTCTACCGTAATGAAAAAATCTTGTCTGCCAGACACAAGTCTCGAACCTGAGCGCTACGCACTGAAGTCGCACACGTGGGCCGGAACTACACTTGACCTGGATTAGGATGATCTGATGGATAGGCTCAACCGCTGTACTGGTGGCGACGTACATCGTGCGATGACTTCACATGTTCAACAATTGTCACTTACCTTTGGTGTATTTCTCGTTATTTGCGGCCTCATGTGTCTTACATTGAATTAATTATCTCAGATCCATCTACGTCGCTCCAGAGGTTTTTGAACGTTAATAGGAATCACACGGTAAAACTTTCACACATGCAGAATGAAAACCGTATTTTTACAAAAATGGTGTGCATTTCTTCTGAAGTGGTTCTCGTAAAAAACACAATACAGCTCTCATTCTGCTGCACTGGACCAAATCATAACGTGTAAAAACGTCACAAGTCAGAACTGCCATCCATCCTTCAAGCATTTATGTATTGGATGCAGAGCGATCCTAGAGGTCGTTGATGCATGCACAACGTACAGATAAATATGCAAAGTAATTAAAAGAAAGTTCCTTTAAAAGTACAGTTCCTTAAATTATCATTTGCACTATATGAAAGCAGGTTTCTTAAAATGTTTAATCATATGAACAATGTGTTCGTCTCCTTACATTTTAAACTGGTCAGTACTTAACAAAATGTTCAAAAAATAAACTGTCTGAAGACGAACACATTTTACAAATGATTAAATTTTTTAATCATGCTTTCTTATATGCAACTGAGAACAATTTAAAGAACTGCACTTTTAAACGAATGTCATTTTAATTACATTTTATATTTATTTGTCCGGTACGAATGCATCGAAGACGTCTAGGATCGCTTTGCATCCTATGTATTAGCGGTTGAATCATGCATGACAGTGTTTACTTATGTTATTTTTACATTTCATGACTTTTTGTAGTGTAGCAAAATGAGAGGTGTAACGGGTTTCTATAGCTTCTGTAATTTGTTTTAATCTCTTAATGCAGTGGCTAGTAATGTACATTCTTTCACTTCCATTGCAGAGTCTGGTGACGGCTACTGCACAGCCGAAACCGGTATTTCTATTCAAAAACCTGTGCGATCAACGCAATAAATGGAATAATTTTGCCCAAGTATAATTCTCCGTACAATTTTCATACAAAAAGCCATATTATGGATATAATTGAACTTGTACGGTCACCAGAAACAGTAACACAGAGAAGGGGACAGGGAAAGCTCTACGCCAACGGACATGGAGATAGTAACAGCTTGATTTCTTAGTCCCGGACGCGTCCATTGGCTAGAAGCCGACTACGCTGTACCTACAGACAACAAGAGGTCCCTTTGCTATTGATGTGCATGATATTACCACTCCATATGCGACACAGCGATAAAACTTGCTCACAAAAATTTGCAACATACAGAAATGCATTGGAAGAGGTAATGAATGTAGAGTGAGGAATTACAGACTCACCATCGCCCTAGCCCAGCTAGGTGTGATGCTAGAAAATTGCCTATCCGACACCACCAAATCACCCAGTGGCGCTACAAGCGAACAATAAATGCTCCACGAACTGTGGCTTTTCTGACAGGAAGTTGCGATTACAGTAGCACAAATGAGGCGGTACTCCGATACTCTGTTGTTTAGCCCTGCCTTGAAGAACTCTATTGGGCTCTGAATTACGACCTGTTTTGTTACGATTTCTCCAGTATGAAAAAGAATAATTACGCTTAAGGGGGGTAGGACGTCAAACGGGCCGACTTGGAGCAGGAGAGGCACCACAGGACATTTTAATTTCCACTGTCTATACTTTTACAAGTATATTCATGAAACTTTGTCAGCATGACCAGGTAGGATTCAGGATTCACACTCGTAGCTGCGGAAGTTCAAAAACATAACAAAATAATTTTTTTTACACGTGAAATTTCATCATTTTTTCACCTACTATTGGCTGCATTTGTTGCTATAGGTACACTTCTTTTCATAAGTAAGAGAGACTGCTTGATGAATTTTGCACAGCATACAAACCATACTTACAGATGTCTGAAACTCTAGAATGTATTTAATTTACGAAAAAAAGGATGAGCTGTTACCTTTTAAACTTTATGTTTAGAAAAAAATAAAATTTTGTAGTTAATGATCTCAATTTTTACCACAGTTTTTAATAGATTTGGAAAATTCTAGAGTTTCATACACCTGTAAGTATGGTTTGTATGCTGTGCATAATTCATCAAAGAATCTCTCTTACTTGTGAAGAAAAATGTACCTATAGCAACAAATGTAGCCAACAGTAAGTGAAAAAATGATGAAATTTCATATCTAAAAAAATTTATTTTGTTATGTTTTTGCACTTCCACTGCTATGAGTGTGAATCCTGAATCCTTCCTGGTCATGCTGACAAAGTTTTATGAATTTATTTGTAAAAGTGTAGACAGTAGAAAATAAACTGTCCTGTGGTGCCTCTCCTGCTCCAAGTCGGCCCGTTTGACGTCCTACCCCCCTTAATAAAGTTTTGGTAGAACTGAACCCACGCCTGTGCAGCTCCATAGTCCAAACACGGCTCCACCCAAGTTCTACGCTACAGAGGCAACTGACGTTCGGGAAACTAATATGTGACAAGGTGGAAACACCGCTTCAGGCGTGGACATGTAAACCGACACGGTTTGTGAAATTCGGTTTTCCTCTTCCATAAGTTGTGCGACATGTAAACACAGAGAGTCTGAAGCTCTCTGGCTGGTGTACGCAAGGCGGAGGATGTTAAGTTCACCGGACTTGGATACGATGTGACGTCATTATGACGTATACACGCCACATCGAAAACGATAGAAACCGTATATCAACTATTCGACTTTTGTGAACTTTCGAGAGATTGTGACAGGGTAGCGCTGTGCTCTGAACCATTCGTTTAAATGTGTTCTGCGTTCCTTGCGTTTAAATCGTGTATTGTACTGTTTTTGTGTCCTGTGCGTTGTTTTTCGTTTGCTCGTCTCTAATTATGTGTTCAGCATTCGAGAGACTAATGAGAGAATAGCTTACCACCATGGAATGCTTTGACACTGCATTCAATCATTTCATACGTCAATCAGTACTAGACACTAACCTTTGGTTAAGATTACATGGAGAAATCCACTTCCCCTCGTATTTCATCTCCGGTCGACGATTTTTCTTCAACAATGCCTCATATTTTTCTTTTTAAGTTCGAAATTCAATCATTCTACACATCAGTCATTACTGGACACTAAGGTACCTGTCTCTGCGGTCCGAGTGTAAAATGACTTGGAATCATGGTTGATAAAAGACTATCTTGGTATGGACATATAAATTACTTAGCTAACAAACTTGCACGAGTTCTCTTTCAGCTATATAAATTAAGAAAAAAAAGTCAGCAAGAGTATGCTGCTACAATCTAATATGTACTGACAAGACCAATTGTATGAAACCATACTAAAATGTTGATAATAAATAAATATTATTTTCGGCGCAAGCATTCAATACAACAATCACACAATCTAATCTGGTTGGGACATAAGAAGACTTCACTTTTTTACGTGGTGTTTTCAAGGCCACGGTCAGGAATATTCCTATTAATATCCAGCTCTTTTATTTTGGCGAAATACATATACGCTACCACACTGAGCTGCTTTCAGAATCGCACGTGTCAAAACAAGCCACTAGCTGACGACAGTTTAGAATCTCGAATGTTCGTAAAAGTCGATAGGTGTGTTAATCGACTAAAACGTATATACGTCATAATGACGTCACATCATATCCAGGTTGGGTGAACTTAGCATCCTCCACGCAAGGCACCCAAAGACTACAAGCGTCAAGGCCACTGTGCTCTCAGAAGGAAAGGTGTGTGTGTTCGCTCGCTGACCTGCATGTTGCATATCTTGTAGCGGATGGACTCGCCGACGCAGCCGGCGGCGGCCTGGCAGCGGCGCAGCGACGAGGCGACGCCGCCGTCACAGGTGCGTGAGCAGGCGCTCCACGTGGACCAGGGCGCCCAGCCGGCGCCGCGCCGCTCCGCGCTCGGCTGCTGCTGCAACACAGGGCCGCCCCGTCATTACACTGGCCAGTAGGCTGGTGTCACGTCTATAGCGGCGCCAGCTTCTTCAGACAGGGACGAGGTTGGGAGGGGTAGTAGACTGTCATTCTGTACATTGAGCAAACAATGAAGGAAAGCAGGGGAAAGTTGGAAAGAGATGTAAAGATCAGCGAGGAGAAACGAACACTTTTCGATTTTGTAGATGACACTCTGCTGTCTGAGACGGCAAAGGCATAGAAGAGCAGCTGAGTCAGAATAGGTGTCTTGAAAAGAGGTTTTGTGGCAAACATAAATGAAAACAGAAGATAAATAATGGAATGCAATTGTATTAAATCGGCGATGGTGAAGGAAGTAAATTAAGGGGAGTTCTACCGCCCTATCTCGACAATGTTAAATTGGATATATAAATGCCCCGTTTTCTATTGAACTGTTGACTATTTAAATGTGGTGTTTTTATCACATGTTCTCCCATGTTTTGTGACTGTCTTGCTCTACAATCACTTTAAAATAACAACTGCAACAAAAGTTATGATTCTTTCCCTAAACATATAATTTGTTGGTGTAAATTTTCACAATTTTAATTTCTTGAATTTTATTAACTACAACATCATTCTACTATCTATGTTATGTGGTAAATAATTCATTGATGTAGATACAGAAGTTTCTGAGAAGAAGGGGCTTTTATACTGAAAAATGTCATGTTGAGAAAATTGCGTTTAAGAAAAAAATTTTAATATACAGCAAACAGATACATAAAAAGTATGTTAGAATCCTCCTGGATGATAGTCCTCATATCCTCCTTCACCTTCCTCACCCAGTGCTGCCCTCCTCCTCTTGGATCTGGCTTCCTTTGACGTATCGTTTGTGGCGATCTCTGCCTTAGTGATTCGCAGTTGCTCCACGTCCATCACACTTTTACTGGTGTTGTAACCTTTATGAATGCCAAGATATTCCAAAACCTGTAGCCTTCCAGAGTAGCCATCATTAAAAGTAAGAAGAGCATCCAAAACACCAAGTTCAAAGACTGACCTTCCAACAAACACATTTTTTGGTATCCTTGACCATACAACATTGTTAAATGATTCATTCTCATTTTGTGTTTTGCCCTTGAGACATTTCTTCAACAGCTCTGGTTGGGCAAGATCCTGAAACACAGGTTTTATGGAAAGCATAACAGCATTTGTTATAGTAATTTTGTGCGAGAAAGTGTCTACTTTACCCTCCTCTTTTGCCTTCAAGTATTAACACCATTCAGTGGAACACAGGTTGTGTATTGGTTCAGCATCTGTAGATAGCTTGTGAAAATAAATTGGCCAAACATCTCTCTTCATACCATCTAAATTATCTCTGTTACTTCTAATAGCCATACCATAATATTGTGTAATCTGATCAATTTGTTTGTGAGTCAGTCGACGTCTTAGACCATCAGATAACATGGTGCTTCCCAACTACTGTTTGAGTCTACGTAGTCTCGTGACCATCCACTTTTGGACATGATTAATGCACTCTAGTTTTGTAATTGACAAATCACCATAGGGTTTACTCCCCACCACTGCCTTATACGATCGTGAGTCTCCATCCCCAAGAAAACTCATGTAGCAAACAGTACAGTCATGCTGGGAACGATGGAACATTTTCACTGCAGAAGCAACCGCCATCCCTCCACTAGTTCCTTCATAGTTCCTCTGACAACTCATTTCATGCTTTATTTGCATTTCAATACTCTTGCCTGCTTGCCTACAACCCTGACAGTACATGGGCAACACGTCAACATCCAACACTTTCCCATTGTCGATGCTGATAACAGATGCACATGAATTCTTTGACTGGAAACCTCTTTTTTGCCAGGATCCGTCGAATGATATTGCTATGTCAGAAGTGCCATTTTCTGCTACAGCCTGCTCTGCTGCTGTAGTCATTGATTCCATAGCACACGCCTTAACACTACTTCTTACTATGGAGTTGTATTTAATAGATTTTGTAGGGAGACTTGGGTGATTCAGCAAGCCACAATGAACCTTACCAGCGTAATGGCCTTTTCCTATGCATCTAAGTCCATAGAATTTTACAGTTCAAACACATTATTTGTAAAGTGCACACCAGACCATTGCGTTGAGATAGCTTTTTAGAAATTTCAATTGCCCCTCCACATATACGCCAACACACTGTTTCACACAAAGCTGAAACAAGTATATGGAGATTAATAATGATATTGTAGTTTGTTTCGCTGTCTGAAGCTGCGTTGTATTTTACATCATTATCCAGCAGTTTTTTCTTGGAAGCACTCGGAGGAGTAGAAGGACTGTCACTATTTACAACCAAATTATCACGCCCTTCGGCGCAAACCACTCTTTTATACTGCTGCTACATTTGTTCTGTGGTATCTGTTTCCTTTGTTTCGTATTTTTTTAAACAATCGTTTCGGTTTAGTCATGACGAAAACTATCACAGGAAACACAGAAACTAAAACGCGGCTAGTGGATAACTGTTGTTGTCAAACACAAACAAATGTACAGTTCAAAGAGTGTACTGCGAAGTACCGTCAGTGTAGGCAACTTATGAAACGGACAGTTCTCTACAAAACAAAAGAAACCACAGCCTTCTAGACTATATAGTTTCAGAGAAAAATGTCAATATGCGAAATGATGGAAAACAAAATTCTCGGAAATGTCACTGCATGATTATTTTCAAATATTTTTTTAAAATAGTAAATAATCGAATATTTCAACAAAACCAACACCAAATTAAGCATAAAGATCCATATTTTCATAATTTGCATAAAAGAAAAAATGTAAAATTTTGTCATTTTGGGCGGTACGACTCCCCTTAAGGAAAAGGCACTAATTGTAGATGAGTTTTAACGACGGCTGGGAGATATACTCTGGCAATAGCAAGAAGAGCGTTTCTAAAAGCGAGAATATTTTAACACTGAATATAAAATTAAATATACAAAGTTTTTTCTTAAGGCATTTGATGGATTGTAAACTTGTATGGAAGTGAAACGTGGCAGATAAATAGTTCAGTTAGGAAAAAATTAGAAACTTTTGAAATGTGATACTACAGAACAGGGATTGTCTGGAATTCGGCTCATGAGCAGTGCCTTCGCTTGTGCGCCAAAGCTCTCTCGCCTGGCTGCACACTGCTCCACCGCTTCCACTCTGTCTCAGTTTGAGGAAGAGAAAGAGTGGGACACCATGAACGCGCCATATTTACACTGAAGAGCCAAGGAAACTGGTACATCTGCATAATAACGTGTAGGGCTCCGCGAGCATGCAGAAATGCTGCGAACTGGACTCGACTAGTGTCTGAAGTTTCTTGATGCAATAATGTACCGACAGCCGTATGTATTGTTGAAATTTATTTTATGGAGTTCTTATGTGCTACCAGTTTCGGCATCACATTGATGCCATCTTCAGGCTCCACATGTCATAGTCGTAAAATCACTATACACGGAACTGGATCCGTGAATCAAATCGTTATGCAACAGCTCTTAGTGGCCAGGCGCAATAAAATAAACATAATATAATAAACTAAAATAAATTTCTACAGTACATGCAGCTGTTGGTAAATTATTGCATCAAGAAATACATGCAAGCCTTTGTCCCACGGTCCATATTGGATCAACGAAGAATGTCTGAAGTAGTGCTGGACGGAACTGACACTATGAATCCTGCAGGGCTGCCTATAAATCCGTAAGAGTACGAGGGAGTGGAGATCTCTTCTGAACCGCACGTTGCAAGGCGTCCCCGATATGCTCAATAATGTTCATGTCTAGGGAGTCTGGCGGCCAGCAGAAGTGTTTGGATTCAGAGGAGTGTTCCTGGAGCCGCTCTGTAGCAATTCTGGGCATGTAAGGTGTCGCATTGTCCTGCTGGAATTGCTCAAGTCGCTCTGTATGCACAATGGACATGAATGGATGCAGGTGTTCAGGCAGTATGTCACTTGTACGTGTACGTGTGCGTATCACCTGTCAGAGTCGTATCTAGATGTATCAAGGGTCCCATATCATTCCAGCTGCACACGCCACACACAATTACAGAGCCCCCACCACCTTGACCAGTCCCCTGCTGACATGCAGGGTCCATGGATTCATGAGGTTGTCTTCACGCCCGCACACGTCCATCCACTCAACGCAATTTGAAACGAGACTCGTCCGACCAGGCAGCGTGTTTTCAGTCATCAACAGTCCAATGTCGGTGTTGGCGGACCCAGGCGATTCGTAACGCTTTGTGTCGTGCAATCATCAACGGTACACGATTGGAACTTCTGCTCCGAAAACCTATTTCAATGATATTTCGTTGAATGGTTAGCAGGCTGACACTTGATGATGGCCCAGCATTGAAATCTGCAGCAATTTGTCGAAGGGCTGCACTTCCGTCGCGTTGAACGATTCTCTTCAGTTGTCGTTGGTATCATTCTTGCAGGATCTTTTTCCGGCTGCAGTAATGTCGGCGATTTGACATTTTACCGAATTCCTGATATTCACGCTATACTCGTGAAATGGTCGTACGGGAGAATGCCCGCTTTATCGCTACCTCGGGGTTACTCTGACCCATCGCTCGTGCGTCTAGTATAACACGGCGTTCAAACTCACTTAAATCTTGATGACCTGTCATTGTAGCAACTGCTCCAGACACTTGTTGTCTTATATAGAAGTTGGCGACCACAGCGCCATATTCTGCCTGTTTACATATTTGTGTATTTGAACAGGAGTGTCTACACCAGTTTCTTTGGTGCTTCAGTGTAGATGGCAATGCAGTCCCACTGCAGACAATTTTTGTTTCATATTTCACGTTTCTCGACAACATAGGTCTCAGACGAAACACAGCCCCAGTATTATTTAATTATCTGGCTTATTGAAGACGTAATATACTTTATATTTTGTATAAACTGTCGTCATATGTAGAGACACAGACAATTTCATAGATTTTTGCAGTCAGGTTGCCACGTAATCGTATTTAGCTTTGTATGGGAAAAGAAGCCTTTCAGTCATGTATGTTGATCGAAAAATTGTATAATTTTTGCAAGCTCATTACGAAGACGTGAAAACGTTCTCCCAAAGACTACGGGATTTGATTTTTAAACTAGCTGACAAATGGAACTTACAGAACAATCTACAGATGCCAAGTACACATGAAGACAACATGAAAATTACATTTACATTGCTTAACAAGTTCATACTTTGATTTAAAATGGGTATCATCACTACCTCATGAAGCAGAGCGACATACTATAGTCAGCAAGTTCGCGAAGGTGCAGCAATTTGAACTGGTATGTTGTTATAATTTATTACTGAAATATACGTTGGTAAATGGACTATGGTAGTACTGTAACACAACAATACGATAATTACCAACAAAACTGTAGCGCTATTGTGCATCTCTAAAGGAAAAGACAGTACCATTAAATTGTTAAATCCTCTTCGATAAGTTTGATGTAATCACTCACCTTGTCCAGAATTTTTTTTTCTACACAAATATTGTTACATGTTCATAGGCAAAAGAAAAAAAAAATTGGAACAAAGTTATTAGGTTTTGTGTTGTTCAAGAGAATACTATTTCTTTGTTTTCACAAGTTGATCAGTTACCTTGATGTCATCAGTCACTTCTACGTATCTTCTGCTCCCGATAATATGACGCTCGGGGTAGCCGCACGGGATGAGGCGCCTTGCCACGGTTCGCGCGGCTCCCCCGTCGTAGTTTTGAGTCCTCCCTTGGGCATGGGTGTCTGTGTTGTCCTTAGCGTAAGTTAGTTTAAGTTAGATTAAGTAGTGTGTAAGCCCAAGGACCGATGTCCTCAGCAGTTTGGTCCCATGGGAACTTACCACCACCACCCAATAATACCTTGAATAGATTCTTGTCCGTGCATGCTACTTTAATTTGATCATCTACTATTTCCCACTAATCTGCCAGTACTAATAAGGATAACGTACGAAACACAATTGCAAACCGAATGGAGAACTGTGTGTTTCTGACCAAGAAAGATACGCCACAGCATCATGGGAAATTTCTACAGATTTACACGTAAATACTGAGATATTGACGGCAATGGCCCCAGTACTGGCCAGCTGAAATTGATATTATGCTGCTTACGGCTACGATATTTTTGTTCTACTTTAAGCATTTAATTGGAACTGTACAAGTGCTCATGAGTGGTTTCATAAATTGGTTGCCATCTTCAATTCAGGACAGTTTATTACAGTGTGACATATCACGTTCATTTTCGATAATGGATGTGTCTCTGGTAAAATATTCTACCACTCCATGCTGGCCTCTAACGACCGAACCTGGCCGTGCCCATCTGTACCATTTCGTAGGTGTGGCTGGAATAACTGTTATTTTCAAGCTACTAACTACTGCTAGGTCTCTAGGTCTCTGGAAGGCAGTGCATCTCCTTTTATAAGCGCATGAAACACGTTTATGCCAAGCGCAAGGGGTATAAGATTGACCTGAAATGCATAATGGGCGCATGTGGCGATTCACTAAGCCTTGGCATCGTTTACGTAGCGGGCGGTTCTGTGAAATAGGAGTATGCATTATTATGGCTAACACCTTACCATCTCCTGCGCTATGTGGGCGCTTCTCTATATACTAGCGGCTAGCGTGTTTTACTCCTGTGGTCTATTCGACCTCCGTCTCCTTCTTCCTCCTCTCTCTCTCTCTCTCTCTCTCTCTCTGTACACTATGCATTGCCCGAAGGTAAGGGCTATTATTTCCGCCAGTGATGGGGTGCAATATTCCAGCCATTACGCAGACGCTTGCATTTGCATATTGCATCCATTTTCTAGAGAACGAGTAATGCAGTCTATAATATCCTATATCAACGAGCATTGTGCTTTTACAATATTTTTTCTTTTCCCGTTTTTTCTCCTTTTCTTTCGTATGGACCTCTGCCATAATACTTCAACCATACAATTTTCATCTTGTTACAAACGCTCTCGAAAGCACACGCCACGGCCACGGTGCTGTAAGACAGGTTTGATTTCAGTGGCACTATATTGCGAGTAGTTAAAAACTTACCACACTGAAATACGACACTGAATCGCACACTGTTTCAATGAACGGAAATTGAAGCTTTAAATTACCTTCGAGGACGAAGGCATTACAGATTGGGCACGTAATCAGATTGAAGAAGAACTGGGAACCAAGTCGGAAGGAACGTTTTCGACATTCGTTTTAAGCAGTATTGACGGAAAAACACGAAGTCTGTATGTTCGGAGAGAAATTTGAACCACTCTCCTACGAAAGGCGAGCGTTTTTTCAAGTGCCCAGCACAATTTTCGAGTGCAAACACCTCTGCAATAGCTAACTTTGTTTACAACACCTGATATAATTAGATAGACCAACAATGCGAATGAACTTAGTGTGGTGTCACCGCCAGACACCACACTTGCTAGGTGGTAGCATTTAAATCGGCCGCGGTCCGTTAGTATACGTCGGACCCGCGTGTCGCCACTATCAGTGATTGCAGACCGAGCGCCGCCACACGGCAGGTCTAGAGAGACTTCCCAGCACTCGCCCCAGTTGTACAACCGACGTTGCTAGCGATGGTTCACTGTCTACATACGCTCTCATTTGCAGAGACGACAGTTTAGTATAGCCTTCAGCTACGTCATTTGCTACGACCTAGCAAGGCGCCCTGTTCAGTTACTATAAGAACTATCTTCAAGAATGTATTCTGAACAGATAATATTGTGAATAATGTACCGTCAAGAGTGACGTTCATCATTAATGGATTAAAGTCAAGTATCAAACTAATTGTGTCCGATTTCTGAATTCTCATTCCTTGTTATGTTCCAGACCTCACGTCAGTATAGTTCTTCCCTCGCCACGCCAGCCTGCGTGAGCTAAATCGCGTGCATTTCGGCCTCCACTCGTAACACGGTGTTGGCTCTTCTGCTAACACAAAACTTAGCATAGGCTTTTCAAATGTCTACGTGAACCATTTTTATAGTGTTTCAAATTACTTGATTATGTTTTAGTCAGAGTAATCAATCAACTTAGACAATGCATCCATTCTCTTCTGTTTAGGACCATCTTCAATATTTCTTGATAATTTTCACATTTTGTTCCCTCCAGTGGATCTTATACTACACTGTCGAAAAAAATTAATACGCCTGGAACGACGACGTCGGTTTTGATCTGATGACGTCATATGTCACCAGGGTGTCATCGTCGCCTACCAACAGATAGCGTACTGGCATAGCTACCAGAGGGCGATCTGTGTCTACCATTTAGCAGGGAAAGCTCACAGCCAGAAAACCCAGTGTGATGCAAACGTGTGAAGCAAGCAGGCAACCATGTCGTAGAGACGCTCTCGCGCTTCCTGCAGCCGACTGAGCGAGTCTGAAAGGGGTCAAATTGTGGTCTTCCGATTGGCGGGATGGTCCTTTCGAGAGGTGCGTTAGCTGTGTAACGATGCTGTTATCAGTGTGTAACACCATAGCTTAGACACTACATACCTTTTGTTGATTCATTTAGCTTTCTGTTTTGTTCAACATTTCATCGTTGAACTTCTGTAATTAGTGAATGATTAATTCGATACTGTAAGAAGTGTAATCTCCGTAATATGCACAATATGAGCAAATGACATGTTTTGTCTTTCCCACATAATCTCTTTGGTTATCTTTGAGGTTGAATAATTTTGTTTAAATAATTTTTTTTGTAGAAATGTCAATATGTGCAAATATTCTATTTTATTTAATATGTTTGGTTGCTGTTATGTAAACTGCTGACCTTCACTTAGGATTCTTATTTATTTGTATGTAAAAACCGTTGTGATTCCCCCTCCCCCCTGGAACGGAACTTAGTAGCGCGCAATTGTGGTTGGCATAGGTAGAGGAAGTGGATTAAGAGGCAACCGGGGATGACCTACTGAACCTCACGAAAAGGTTGTGAATTGCGCTGGTGACGAGAGGGGCTTTTTGTGCCGTTTGCCAATGGGTCAAAGCCTCAGATGGATGCAGTAACTAGCTGGAATTATGTTGGAATTGATATCTATCATCATCACCAAGAACTGATAGAGTCCAGCAATTCTACTTGCAAATCCACCTACCAACATGCACTTGCCACCACATTGCGCAATCACTGTAATGGCACATAAGAACTATAGTAATGTACAGTGAATGATCAGCTCATAGGATGCTATAGTGTACTCAAATATAAGGTAAATTTTAACTGAACTCTTGTACCTACCGTGATTTATCCTCAGTCACATATACACTTAGGGTCCCTCCCACGCTAAAGTGCTTACCGAGTGTCCTTTATTGAAAGCATATTAAAATTAATATGACAATAGAGTGTGCTAATATTAATATTGTTTGTTGAAAGGATCTTACAAATATCTCAGTTTTGTGTTTCACTGCAGTAAAAGTTCACAATTGCAACTGTTGAAAGTTATATGTTCATGCTTGCTAAGTGCTTGTTTCACTAATGTAATGAAAGTGCATTTAGTTTGGTCTACTACAGTGGTCAAGATTAAGGCCCTCCACTGAAAGTAGTCCAGAGGCTCAAAGTTACCTAATCATAGAAAGTTTCAATTACTCTTCCTATCCCTGTCAAGTTCTGTGCAATATTGGGTTCCTGTCGTGTAATAAAAGTGCATATTAATGGTGTAACAGGATCCACAGCTTGTCTATTGTGCTCATGCTAGATAATGATTAATAGGAAGACCACTATTTATGAAACCAGTAACTTCTTTATTCGAAAGACTGCGAGAAGTAATTTGTTAGTGAACTCCATTTAATTTTCATTCTACGTGGATAGGGGTTTAGTAGTAAGAGACTTAATCTATGCACAATCACTAATTTTGCTGTGAACCATATCCATATTTCATGTCAGATAGGAATTTGTTCGAAAAGTAATATTAAACCTATGGCCAATTTACGATTTTACAGTGAATATTAGTAGTAAAGTTACTGAGACCATACAGTTTGACTAAGTCCTCAAGGTAATAGTGTGTTTCGTTATCTGTTATATTTATGCAAATAGTCTGTTCTGCTCTGTCAGCTCCAACCTTAACGTGAACATATGCAGGTGCCAGAGGTCGTTGCACTCCTGTGTGACAAAGTATAGGTTATGTTTGTCCGTTAAAGTTACTCATAACTATTTTCTTGAACAAGAATGTTAATAATTCACATGCCTAATTAGGCTGGCGACCGTTGTCTTTATTCTTTGAACAGTGTGGATAGGTTGAATATTGTTTATTACTGTTTAATTATTTACGTAATTCTAACTTTCACCTCCGATAAGCCACCTCCGTTAGGTATATCACGGTCAACACAACTAAATTCCTTTCAGAGGGTAACACTGCTCTGCTTCTTTATACTGCAACTGCTTTAATAAAATTAGTTTCATTTATACGAACTGCCTCCAGCTTTGAGGTTATGATATAACAGTAGCAGGTGGTAGTGTCATGTGAACATTCTCACACCAATAGAAGAGCTTCTGGACGTCCATACAGCACAGACGCCGCTAGAACCGTTGCATTGCAAAGGCAGCAGTGGCAGACCGTACAGCTACCACAGCACGGATGAGAGGGCTTCTGAGCCCAAACGTGTTATTAAAAGTGAGACTGCAGGCACTCACAGCTCTGGTCCGTCTTCCACTCACGCTGCAGCATCGACGTGCACGGCTCGGCTGGTGCCGTGAGAGGATCACTTGGGAAGTGGAATGTCGCTCTGTGGTCTTCAGCGATAAAAGCAGGTTCGGCCTGCACGTAAGTGATGGTCGTTTGCGCGTACGACGCAAACCTGGAGGATGCTGACTCGTACAGTGCATTCGATCAGGATGCACTGATCCCACCCCAGTGGCCGTGGTGGCCGAGCGGTTATGGGCGCTTCAGTCTGGAACCGCGGGACCGCTACGGTCGCAGGTTCGAATCCTGCCTCGGGCATGGATGTGTGTCATGTCCTTAGGTTGGATAGGTTTAAGTAGTTCTAAGTTCTAGGGGACTGATGACCTCAGATGTTAAGTCCCAAAGTTCTCAGAGCCATTTGAACCAACCCACCCCAGTCCTTAAGGTCTGGGGTGCGATAAGCTGCAACTCTCGTTCACCTTTGGTGTTTCTGGTGGTGACGCTAACCAGCGCTCGCTATGTACAGAATTTGGTTAGACCCGTTTTTTGCCTTATTGCAACAGGAAAGTGATGAATTGTTTCAACAGGATAATGCTCGCCCACATAGTGCCCGTGAAACTCAATGTGCTCTGTAAGATGTGCAACAATTTTCCTGGCCAGCATGTCATTCGCAATGGAGAGAAGTCTTCAGAAGTAAGAGTGATTTCAGGTGTGCCGCAGTGGAGTGTCGTAGGACCGTTGCTATTCACAATATATATATATATATATATATATATATATATATATATATATATATATAACCTTGTGGATAACATGGAAGTTCACTGAGGCTTTTTGCGGATTGATGCTGTAGTATATCGAGAGATTGTAACAATGGAAAATTTTTACTGAAATGCAGGAGGATCTGCAACGAATTGACGCATGGTGCAGAGAATGGCAATTGGATCTCAATGTAGACATGTGTAATGTGCTGCGTATACGTAGAAAGAAAGATCCTTTATCATTTAGCTACAATGTAGCAGGCCAGCAACTGGAAGCAGTTAATTCCATAAAGTATCTGGGAGTAGGCGTTAGGAGTGATTTAAAATGGAATGACCATATAAAATTAATCGTCGGTAAAGCAGATGCGAGACTGAGATTCATTGGAAGAATCCTAAGGAAATGCAGTCAGAAAACAAAGGAAGCAGGTTACAGTACACTTGTTCGCCCACCAATTGAATACTGCTCACCTTTGTGGGGTCCGTACCAGATAGGGTTGATAGAAGAGATAGAGAAGATGTAACGGAGAGCAGCGTGCTTCGTTACAGGATCATTTAGTAATCGCGAAAGCGTTACGGAGATGACAGATAAACTCTGCAAGAGAGACGCTCAGTAGCAGCTCGGTATGGGCTTTTGTTGAAGTTTCGAGAACATACCTTCACCGAGGAGTCAAGCAGTATATTGCTTCCTCCTACGTATATCTCGCGAAGAGACCATGAGGATAAAATCAGAGAGATTAGAGCCCACACAGAGGCATACCGACAATCTTTCATTCTACTAACAATACGAGACTGGAATAGAAGGGAGAACCGATAGAGGTACTCAGGGTACCCTCCGCCACACACTGTCAGGTGGCTTGCGGAGTATGGATGTAGATGTAGATCTCCGGTCTTGTCTCCAATCGAGCACGTGTGGAGCACGATGGAACGAGAAGTGACTCGTTCAACTCGACAACCAACAACTCTTACAGAACTACGTGAACAGGTCGAGTGGGCGTGGCGTAGCGTACCCCAGGACAGTATTCGCCATCTATACGATAGTCTGGATGTCAGAGTCAGCGTCTACAAAGCCGCCTATGGATGCTACATCACATACTAATATGGGTGTTGCAGTACGGGTCGATGCGTGATACCTCAGAACCGCTTGTGCTTTGATCTGTAAATGCAGTCATGTCAAGTACTCCATAGGCAATGTTGCAACAACCTTGAATTTCCGGCAATGTACACTACTGGCCATTAAAATTGCTACACGAACAAGAAATGCAAATGCTAAACGGGTATTCATTGGACAACTATATTATACTTGTACTGACATGTGATTACATTTTCACTCAATTTGGATGCATAGATCCTGAGAAATCAGTACCCAGAACAACCACCTCTGGCCGTAATAAAGGCCTTGATACACCTGGGCATTGAGTGAAACAGAGCTTGGAAGCGTGTACAGGTACAGCTACCCATGCGGGTAGATTACTGACTGGCGTCTTGTGACGAACCAGTTGCTCGGCCACCATTGACCAGACGTTTTCAGTTGGTGAGAGATCTGGAGAATGTGCTGGCTAGGGCAGCAGTCGAACATTTTCTATATCCAGAAAGGCCCGTACAGGACCTGCAACATGCGGTCGTGCATTATTCTGCTGAAATGTGGGGTTTTGCAGGGATCCAACGAAGGGTAGAGCCACGAGTCGTAACACATCTGAAATGTAACGTCCACTGTTCAAAGTGCCGTCAGTGCGAACAAGAGGTGACGGAGACGTGTAACCAATGGCATCCCAAACCATCACGCCGGGTGATACGCCAGTATGGCGATGACGAATACACGCTTCCAATGTGCGTTCACCGCGATGACGGCAAACACGGATGAGACCATCACGCTGTAAACAGAACCTGGATTCATCCGCAAAATGACGTTTTGCCATTCGTGCACCAAGGTTCGTCGTTGAGTACACCATCACAGGCGCTCCTGTCTGTGATGCAGCGCCAAGGGTAACCGCACTCATGGTCTGCGAGCTGATGGTCCATGCTGCTGCTAACGTCGTCGAACTGTTCGTGCAGATGGTTGTTGTCTTGCAAACGTCCCCATCTGTTGACTCGGGGATCGAGACGTGGCTGCACGATCCGTTACAGCCATGCGGATAAGATGCCTGTCATCTCGACTGCTAGTGTTACGAGGTCGTTGGGATCCAGCACGGCGTTCCGTATTACCCTCCTGAACCCACCGATTCCATATTCTGTTAACAGTCATTGGATCTCGACCAACGCGAGCAGCAATGTCGCGACACGATAAACCGCAATCGCGATAGGATACAATCCGATCTTTATCAAAGTCGGAAACTTGATGGTACACATTTCTCCTCCTTACACTAGGCACCCCAACAACGTTTCACCAGGCAACGCCGGTCAACTGCTGTTTGTGTATGAGAAATCGGTTGGAAACTTCCCTTATGTCCGCACGTTGTAGGTGTCGCCACCGGCGCCAATCTTGTGTGAATTCTCTGAAAAGCGTATCATTTGCCTATCACAGCATCTTCTTCCTGTCGGTTAAATTTCGCGACTGGACCACATCATCTTCGTGGTGTAGCAATTTTAATGGACAGTAGTGTATTTTTTTCTTATCACCACTTAGCTTTATAAAATTATTTCTTCCAACCTATTTGTTAAAAAATCTTAATGAATATCCAAAAACTGAAATCAGTAACCGACAATTTTGGTACCTGGATAAAAATAATTTATTAGAAATACACAGAAGAAATGTTACCGTAGAAAAGGGAAAAGAAACGAGACTAAAAACAGAATCTGTCACTCTGTAACCGAGCTTGCGCTGTGAGGAAACTGACATGTCTAAACCTTTTGAGATTCCGTGTCTCGACAATAGCGGAGGGGCATTGTACACTATAAGTTTGCCACCAGTTGTGAGGCTTGCATAGACAACGAGGCCGTTAGGAGCGAAATGCAGAGACCTGGGTTCGAGTTACGTTTCAGGGCGGAGTTGTAACATGTGAGCCAATATCATTACAGACAAGAGAGTAAAATCTTCTCGGTGTTCAAGCCGAGTAATTCAGAATAAACTTCTGAAGACGATGGTAGAAAAAACTGTAGAAATCTCGAGAATTTTATGCTAAATGCGTAGCTTCAACACCAAGAGTGATTTTATTCCAGCATGGTGTAGCGAAAGACTCCGAGACCACACTACAAAGAACACTGCACTCCAGAGCAAAAGATTCATTATAAAAACAATCCAGCGGCTGTGGATAAACCGTTAATCGCCATATTTCGCACTAAATTGTATACACAGTACCTTCTAAGGGTTCTGGAAAGTAGTGGACAGAAGTCGATACAGTACTTAGTTAGCAAGAGCATTTCTCATGAAACGGAAGGAGCTTATTTCGATTTCTAACACGTCAAGAAGTTTTATAACACGATATCTTTACAGTATTTATTATGAAAAGTTACATAAAGCCAAACAAAAGTGGGTACTAAATGGTTGTAAATGAAAGCAATTAAATTCACCACATGTCAAAAGCAATTACTGCACACAGTTTATCAATCGAGAGTAATCGGAATGACGTTGACTGTAGTTAGGTACATCCACAATTGATGAAGTCTAACCAGCCAAACACTAGCTCACATTAATTAACGCCCTTTCTCAGAGTTTGAGGGCACTGTGGGTGATGCGCGATTTTAAATTGTATCTATTTTATTAAAGAGCTAAAACGATCGATGACTTTCACAGTGGAAGGTTGCCTATCTAATTGAAATACACTCCTGGAAATTGAAATAAGAACACCGTGAATTCATTGTCCCAGGAAGGGGAAACTTTATTGACACATTCCTGGGGTCAGATACATCACATGATCACACTGTCAGAACCACAGGCACATAGACACAGGCAACAGAGCATGCACAATGTCGGCACTAGTACAGTGTATATCCACCTTTCGCAGCAATGCAGGCTGCTATTCTCCCATGGAGACGATCGTAGAGATGCTGGATGTAATCCTGTGGAACGGCTTACCATGCCATTTCCACCTGGCGCCTCAGTTGGACCAGCGTTCGTGCTGGACGTGCAGACCGCGTGAGACGACGCTTCATCCAGTCCCAAACATGCTCAATGGGGGACAGATCCGGAGATCTTGCTGGCCAGGGTAGTTGACTTACACCTTCTAGAGCACGTTGGGTGGCACGGGATACATGCGGACGTGCATTGTCCTGTTGGAACAGCAAGTTCCCTTGCCGGTCTAGGAATGGTAGAACGATGGGTTCGATGACGGTTTGGATGTACCGTGCACTATTCAGTGTCCCCTCGACGATCACCAGTGGTGTACGGCCAGTGTAGGAGATCGCTCCCCACACCATGATGCCGGGTGTTGGCCCTGTGTGCCTCGGTCGTATGCAGTCCTGATTGTGGCGCTCACCTGCACGGCGCCAAACACGCATACGACCATCATTGGCACCAAGGCAGAAGCGACTCTCATCGCTGAAGACGACACGTCTCCATTCGTCCCTCCATTCACGCCTGTCGCGACACCACTGGAGGCGGGCTGCACAGTGTTGGGGCGTGAGCGGAAGATGGCCTAACGGTGTGCGGGACCGTAGCCCAGCTTCATGGAGACGGTTGCGAATGGTCCTCGCCGATACCCCAGGAGCAACAGTGTCCCTAATTTGCTGGGAAGTGGCGGTGCGGTCCCCTACGGCACTGCGTAGGATCCTACGGTCTTGGCGTGCATCCGTGCGTCGCTGCGGTCCGGTCCCAGGTCGACGGGCACGTGCACCTTCCGCCGACCACTGGCGACAACATCGATGTACTGTGGAGACCTCACGCCCCACGTGTTGAGCAATTCGGCGGTACGTCCACCCGGCCTCCCGCATGCCCACTATACGCCCTCGCTCAAAGTCCGTCAACTGCACATACGGTTCACGTCCACGCTGTCGCGGCATGCTACCAGTGTTAAAGACTGCGATGGAGCTCCGTATGCCACGGCAAACTGGCTGACACTGACGGCGGCGGTGCACAAATGCTGCGCAGCTAGCGCCATTCGACGGCCAACACCGCGGTTCCTGGTGTGTCCGCTGTGCCGTGCGTGTGATCATTGCTTGTACAGCCCTCTCGCAGTGTCCGGAGCAAGTATGGTGGGTCTCACACACCGGTGTCAATGTGTTCTTTTTTCCATTTCCAGGAGTGTATTTAAAACGGTGAATAATTTACTCACTAGAAGGTATATTGTTAAGCTAAAGGTTTAATACAGTAAGTCAAGTATTAAAGTTTGAAACTGTGTATGTGTCGTGAGGAAGCGTAATTCGCAGCTCTCAGAGAAGCCAGACTTTATTCATCCAGTATATACGAAACGAGGGCTCTTAGCGACTTCCAACAAACTTTACACATAATTTCAAACGTCTTCTCGCCAACATTCTCCACGAAATAATGAAAGGAAAAAGTGTATCGCTTACTACGCTTTGGCCGCTCATGTGCTAAAATTTCTGCATCACGCAAAGTAGCCAGATGTTTGAAGCTCTTTTATACATGGAAGTACAATTCTTTAAGGAATTTCTGATTGGGGGGGGGGGGGGGGGAGTTACTGGTGTGATATAACTTATAAACAACCAAACATCAAACTGACTTTGTACTGACGCAAAAGCGTGGTGCCCGGCGATTTCAATCTCAGACTCAGCGGCGCTTCAAACAGCAAGATGTTGACACATGTGAAAATTAGGCCAGACTTCAGATTTTTTAAACATCCATCTTTTATTCTACATGTTTGAAAGTTTTACAGTGTGTAGATACGTCCTTTAGGAACAATATTTTCATTTCTCCACATAATTTCCATCCCTCTCAACTGCCTTACGCCATCTTGGAACCAACGCCTGTATACCCACACGGTAAAATTCTGGACCAACCTGTTGGAGCCACTGTTTGGCAGCGTGCACAAGTGAGTCATCATCTTCAAACCTTGTTCCACGAAGAGAGTCTTTTAGTTACCCAAAGAGATGATAGTCACATGGAGCCAGGTCAGGACTGTAAGGCGGGTGTTTCAGTGTTGTCCATCCGAGTTTTGTGATCGCTTCCATGGTTTTTTGACTGACATGTGGCCGTGCATTGTCGTGCAACAGCAAAACATCTTGCTTTTGCCGATGCGGTTGAACACGACTCAGTCGAGCTTGAAGTTTCTTCCGTGTCGTCACATATGCATCAGAATTTATGGCAGTACGCTTGGCATGATATCCACAAGCAAAAGTCCTTCGGAATCGAAAAATACCGTAGCCATAACGTTTCCAGCAGAAGGTGTGCTTTTGAATTTTTTTTTTCTTGGGTGAATTTGCATGATGCCACTCCATTCATTGCCTCTTCGTCTCTGGTCAGAAATGATGGAGCCATGTTTCATCACCTGCTACAATTCTTCGAAGAAATTCATCTCCACCATTCTCGTACTGTTCCAAAAGTTCGCTGTATCCCGTTTTTCTTGTTTCTTTGTGAGCCACTGTCAACATACTTTTTCAACGCCAACACTTTCAGTATTCTGCAAACAGTTCCTTCCCCTATCCCAACGTAGCGTGACAATTCGTTCACTGTGATGCGTCTGTCAGCAGTCACTCTCTGCGCACTGTCTGGAGTGTGTGCAGTACGAGGCTTGCTGCTGCGAGGACAATCCTCAATATTGCCGTGCCCGCTCTCATCACGTAACCTGCTTGCCCACCGACTAACTGTACTGCGATCGACAGCAGCATCTCCATACACCTTGTTCAACCTCTTGTGGATGTCTCCCACAGTCTCGTTTTCACAGCACAAGAATTCTATGACAGCATGTTGCTTCTGACTAACGTCAAGTGTAGCAGCCATTTTGAAGACATGCTGTGACGGCGCCACGTACGAGAACAGATTGAAATAAGTTTGAAAACAAGCGGGAAGGATGTATATACACACTGTAAAACTTTCACATATGCAGAATGAAAACTGTATTTTTACAAAAATAGTGTGCATTCCTTTTGTAGTGACCCTCGTACATTGGCACCAAATTTCATCACAACTGTAACCAAAGCCGCCGCGACCCCCAGCGTTGAAACCACGTAATTTTCTGATGGTTCGCAGAGAAACATTTGAGATATACCGCCGCTCACAATCGACACTAAAACGCCTTCAGAGGTGGCATAATGGGCGTCAATTAAACCACACCTAACGTTGTGCTGATTCCCATACATTTCGCGGTCAGAAACAATAGTTTACAATTCGATATGCTACAAAACAACGTTTTTGACGAACTTTGATTCTTTGACAACCCCTGGACGACTCAAGCGTTCTGAAGGACTTTGTGGGTCTACAAACTCACAAAACCTCATCTAACTCCTCTGGAATGTAGCGTAAGCATAAGTTTTGCTTTGGTATCCAGGATGGAACCACTAGGGACCATTCATAACCATTTAACGAATATTAACGTGATTCAAAAATGAAAAGAATGTTTACACTTTTCAGTCCTCATGTTTCATGCCATTCTGTGGTTATGGTGTGGTCATGGGGTGGAGGAATTGTGACACAGATATGCATGTGAACAAAACAGCAAAGGGTCACTAAGATCGACCAGGCCAACAACGCCCTCGATGCCGCTTTCGCAACTTTGCTGAGCACTTGAAAAATGTTCCTGTACCGAGACAATCCTTGACCGATTCCTAGGCGCCTGTGGGCAGGCAACCCCTTGACACCCTTCAAGTGAGTGGCACTACGCTCCTCCTCTGGAGCTGTTAAAGAGTCAAGCTCCAACCTTATTGCATTAACCAGTCAGGGGACAACAGGGATGGAAGATGTTTGTGAGTTTACTGGTAAATTAACACGTAATTTCTGCAGTATTTGGATGACTTATATTCTCATTTCTCAGAGGATCACGTAGAAGGGTTCTGGTTTTTAAGCAAGCCATTCATAAACACCGAATCTAAATCTCCTGCACATTTATTATGCTGTATTACCAGATAGCTGGCTTAATTGAGAAACATTAACTAATTTCGCACCATACTCAAGACAGGAATAGTTTGTGTTTTTTCATGTCAGACATTTCTCAGATACTTTTGATCACTGGAAACCCCTATGTACAGCCAGCTGCGCAAAGGAGCGTCTCAGTGCAGTTCAGTGCAGCGCAATGTACCTCAACCATGTTGGGGAAAAGCAGCTTGTGTGTAGCGATCAGCCTGTCAGCGTGCCTTGTGTTCTGCGGAGCGCCCCATTCTGCTCTCTCACGATGTCTAATGACTATTGAGGTCGCTGATATGGAATACCCGGCAGTAGGTGGCAGCACAATGCACCTAATACGAAAAACGTTTGTTTCTGGAGGTGTCCGGATACGTTTAACCACATAGTATATTTGCGTGGTGAGGGTATAGTCCGCTCTCTGCTTTTTGAACTTAACAAAACACTAAATGTGGCAGGATATGGTTTTACAGTGTTGTAAACTGTGTACAGTAGAAGAACAGTTCGGAAAAGATGAGTAATTGTTTCAGCACGACAATACACTCTATCATGAAGCAATAGTTTGTGGACAATAACATTCCTGATATGGACTGGCTTGCCCAGATTTCCGACCTGAGAACAATTTTTGGATGACATAATGACATAATCACGGCGGCTTCCGCGGTTGCTGTCAGTATCATTAAAATTGCTCTGGGCGTCGTTCCACGTCATTGTATAAAATATTTTAAAGTTTAAGTATTTTAAAGTAGAATCCGTAAACTCGATGTTTCGACCATATTACAACAGTATTCCTCAGGGTCTAGAGAAAAACTGCTGTAATACCGCCGAAACGTCGGTTAAATAATTTATGGTTTACGGTGTTATATACAGTGACGTGATACGACACCCAGAAGAATGTTAATCAATATTTGGAAGAGTTAGAATGTCTACTTCGTTTCGTACATCATCGTCCAACATCATTACATTCTCTCGTTTCGGCTCTTTGGTATCACCCCATATTAATATCCATTAACAGGTGCCCGGAATCTTTTGATCAGACAGTTTAGTTACGACTTTCGGCACAATGGTGGCCTGCTATGGAAGAATGTCTGGCTTACTCTATTTCTTCGAAGTTAGAATTTGACGGGAGTGTTTTGTTAAGTGCTTGTTTGATTGTTTCTGTAGCTTAAGAACTCTCGGGAAAGACATTCAGCACCCATGACGACTGTAGTCTATTCTGAAATTATATTTTGCCCTTTTGACATTCACATAGTGTCGGCTACGGTTTGGTTTAGTCTATTGGGCTTAGTTATGTTTCAAAATATTTCCGAGGCCTGAGACCATGTCACAGTTTCCTTCTGGTGGTTTCGGATTATCGCTGTATGAAGAAATATTTGTTACTTATCCTTCGTCAATCAAAGATACATGCACGTAGGGGGAGAATGTACATGTTATTAAACTTGTTATTACTTAACAACAGTGTGGAATCTTCTTGGGCGTAGCTATATCTGATAGTCATTCACATTTTAAAGCTGTCATAAGTGGCGTTATATTTCGAAGCACATACATATCCGAAAGCGCCGTATAGCACTTTTCGCGTCTTTTTTTCCCGACCTGAACATGTAGATCTCCACTAGCGAAAAATTTTCATCTCCAACTGACGCAAGACCACTTAAAAGAGTTTCATTTGGGATTACGTGGTATCACATGTATCTTTCGCCTCGAGGTATAATCTGGACGTTACACATCACTGGAAATGCCGATAAACAATATATCGTTTGAAAATACTCGTAATCTCCAAATATACAGAATATTGATCATCAATATATCCTACGCAAATCCTCGTAATCCCCGAATGTAAAGGACAAAAGTGAATTACTGACGCATACGTCATCATTGGTCTATAAATATAAATTAAAATAAATACTGGAATGGAGATATTTTCTGTTGCATGAGCACGATGCATATTGATTATACATGCATACAGAACTGTCAGAGCTGTGGCTTCATAAAGTTGCTGATGTGAAAGAAAAGAAATTAAGACAAAAAATTATTAAAACGATGCTGAATGAAACTGGGACGTGACAATCCAGAAATGTAGCACCAGATGTCTAGCTGGGTACGTGTAACTATGTAAGTTACAGACAATCAGCCCAATGTTTTTAAAAATTTTAAAAGTTTGGTTGGTATTCCACAGCCTAGAATTAATTTATATCATTTCCGTCAATTATTACAAAATGTTTTGATCTTTAGACTACCGGTTTAGGTTGTATTATGTTTTACCATGTTTCGCTGCAAATCGAAGATGGTAATCGCTTACCGGAACCGGTACAGTAAGGACACAAAAATTCGTGATAATTGAAGGAAATATAAGAAATTTATTCTACGCTTTCTGGATCACTGATTTGTTCCCAACTAGCTTGTGATACCAGTGTCTATCTTATAATGGTTATAACTTTGGCTGAACGTTCCTTGTAAAAAGAAACGAAAAGACAACACGTTCTCCAGCTATTCTCAAACAAGGGGTACCGAGTGATGTCGTGCAATAGCAAACACTGGATTTGCAGTTTGGAAGACGGCAGTTCAAATGTTTTTCTAGCCATCCAAATTAAGGTTTACTGTGATTTTCTTAAGTAGTTTAAGAGAGTTTTGCGGTACCGGAGCCATGATTTATGCACGTTTTCAACTTTTTTTTTCAAAAATGATATTTTTACAATTCTACAAGACTTTTATAAAGTAAATACTATATAAATAATTTTTTGCAGGTAAATAGATGAGCCTATGCAGCACAAAATGCCTGCCAAAGTAGCTTTGCGCGGATTGCGCAACTAAACGGTTCGAACGATTGATGCTGAAGTGTAGGTCCGCAATCAAGATTAAACGTAAGTACATTATCAGAATTAAATTCTCTGTACCGTGAACCCCGAAACCAAATTTCCCGAAGTGCATTTCAAAATGGGGGTCACTTTAAAACGTAGGTACTGAAAGGTGACCTATTTTCTTGCCTTTAAGTGTAAATAAATAACGAAATAATGAAAAAGTATTGTTTCTTGAGGTTCAGGCCAAAATTACAAGTATCTACTTTGTTGAATCCATAAAGGCATACAATTTCACCAAGTAATTTTTTTAATCAGGCGAACCAGTTTAATAAATGTTGTCTAGAAAAACACACATTTAATGTTTTGAGTTCGGATTTTGTGTATATAACTTAAAATGTTTCAACTTACTGTTAACTTGCCAGTCCTGAGCCACAGTAAACCCTCCTCTTCTTCGACGATCTCATTTTCTAAGGCGCGACTCTCTCTAGGCGTAGTTCTGCTGTGGAATGAGTGCTGGCCCGAATGTTTGAGCCGTTTCTCCTCCCGTTTCGTGGCGAATGAGCAAGCCATGGGCTGATAAGGACTCCGATGACTTTTATGTTATTCAGGTCGTCCCTCAGTCCGTCGTTGAAAATGACGCACGTCCGATTGTTAGCAACATAGACAATTTTTATACTCGAAAACATGTTTTGGAGCCTAAGTCCAAATTAATGAATTCAATGTGTAACAAAGTAGGTGGATTGTTTCCTTATGTTATGTTTTTCATCGCCTAAATTAATTTTTTTACAAATATCTTTAATAGGCACAGTTATTTAATAATCTCAAATATTGACTCAGGTCTTTGACAACTCAACTTTATTATCCATTACATTCTTTTGGTTCATTAGAACCCATAAGTGTAATTAGTTTATCTCAATACCATGCTAATTACAAATACCAGTAATATAAACCTGCGTTATTATTGTTCATATGTGAACATATAACTGACTGCTAACTTCGTGATAAAGCACATGAAAAAGTCACGTAAAGGGCTGTAGGATTTATAATGTTGAAAATATTTAGCGACTGTTTCATTCATTTAATTCTGGAGTAATTAGCATTCTTAACTAAAGCATTGTTGCTGCAATAGAATCACATATTTTGGAAAATTGGAGAGCGAAATTCAATAGCAATGATTGTTGAATCCGTAACTTCACTTAAAGATGAATGTTCCTCTGTTATTAAGTTACGGTAGTCAAAAAGGTAAATATTTAATCGTAATTTGGAAAGTCAGCAAACAACAATAGCCAACTTCAGCCTTACTATTGCAAACTTATGGAAGAGGAGCTTCTGGAAGCCATTTCAGGCAATCTACAGACGCTTATGAAACGTACAAGATCTGTGCCCGCCTATTCACGGAAATGTACGGCAGACGAATAGTATAAATTACAAGTAGGAAAAAAATGCACTCCGCTTTACTTAAATGTTGCGTCCAGGAGTTTAATTAGTGATTCAGTGATGTGAGCTTGTAACTAATTTCATGAACTGTGCGAAAGGTCAATAATGCTCACTGTGACATTTAGGTCGAACCGTGAACTGTGTTATTCACTGTGCATGTCTTTTCTCGTGTTGGTATGACTTTTAGACTACAAGGACCGTGATTCATAGCTTTGCTAATTATTCATTTGCCAGACGTGAACTGTTGTGGAACTTCAACAGAGTGTAGATGTGGCTAACCATTTATCTGTGCATAAATTATAGTAAGTGAGACTCGATCTGGCCACAAACAGTAGGATACGCAACATCTAACTCCAATGGAAGTGTGTGAAGTGCAAACCTGGTGTAGACCTCATCATTTCGACTAGCACTTTTCAGCCAGATTTGACGGAGGTGCAGCTACTGAGAGCAGGTAAGCACAAGTAAATACTGTTACATTACAAGTGCTTCATTTTTCTTCTGCGTGTGCGCTGTGGGCTCCAAGGCAATCAGTCAGATGTTTGTATACATCAGCAGTAGCTTCAGCAACTTTAGTTCTCGGTGGCGGCTTATGATCTGAAGTATCCATTGCCACCTTCATCCCAGCTTCATTCTATTTATACCAACTCTGAGAACAGCAGTCATGCTGCAGACCGCCATTCGTTGAACTCCTGTGATAAAGTATATACCTGAGACATCTGGTGGGAAAGTACAGCACGTATGTCGATATTTGTTTCGATCTAGCATATTACAATTGCTTTACTGAGAAAGAGATGTCGATTAGCGTCGCAAAAGGCCCAAACGCCGACAGCGGCTAGAGTGGGCGTAAGTGTGCTTCCATCGAAACGTGATTTTCAAGTATAAAGAATAATTTCCCGACAAAATCAATTAGGTTACATTTCATAAGACTATAAGGAGTCAAAATATGTAATAAAAACGATATTTTTAAAGTTTAGAGATCGAAAAATCCCCTTAAGGTAACCTGGATGGTTCCAATAAAAGAGCACAGCGGACCTCCTTGCCCGTTCTTCCCCAATCTAAACTTTTGGTCGGCGTCTAATGGCTGCGTCGTCCACGCGACATTAATCTCCGTTCTTCCTTCCTTCGTTTTTAAAGCTGGAAAGAATGAAAACAGAAACATGCGTTTAATGCATAGTGTAGAATCTCTATGTTTCTTAAGAAATGTTCTGAACCTATAACAAAGTAAAACGATGTCATTTGCAGGCGTCTTCCAGTGAGCGACAAGAGATAACAATTAAGTTGCAGCAGTAACCACAAGTGGTATGCTTACAGAACTTGATCATCTATCATCAGACACTTCGAATAAGGATCCCACAACTGATATAATATCATCCATTCCGAGAAGGCGTCAGTGACTAGTTGCGAGCTGATTGCTATTTAAATACACCATAGGCATACGCGAGGAGAGGGGAAGTAATTCATTGGGTTCTTGTTTGAGAATAATCTTTAACGTTAGTGGTGGTGGTGGTGGTTAGTGTTTAACGTCCCGTCGACAACGAGGTCATTAGAGACGGAGCGCAAGCTCGGGTTAGGGAAGGATTGGGAAGGAAATCGGCCGTGCCCTTTCAAAGGAACCATCCCGGCATTTGCCTGAAACGATTTAGGGAAATCACGGAAAACCTAAATCAGGATGGCTGGAGACGGGATTGAACCATCGTCCTCCCGAATGCGAGTCCAGTGTGCTAACCACTGCGCCACCTCGCTCGGTTTAACGTTAGCATTCCCTATTCGGTATATGTCAATTTCATCTATGTCCCATTCCGAAGAATCTTAGTTTTACCCCTCTGTACATTATTAATAGGAATCTGGTTCAAAAATGGTTCAAATGGCTCTGAGCACTATGGGATTCAACTTCTGAGTCATTAGTCCCCTAGAACTTAGAACTACTTAAACCCAACTAACCTAAGGACATCACAAACATCCATGCCCGAGGCAGGATTCGAACCTGCGACCGTAGCGGTCGCGCGGTTCCAAACTGTAGCGCCTAGAACCGCTCGGCCACCTCCGCCGGCAATAGGAATCTGATGGCAAACGAATTATTGTAACAAAATTCGACTCTATCCTTGTATCTAGTCCCTCACACTTACTTGCTGATAGTATTTCTTACAGAAGAATGGTCTTAAAAGATCGCTAATGTTCCATAACTATTAAACACCAACTTAGATGGAAATGTCATATTGCCCGCATGTTGACAAGTGCCGCCTAAAGCAACCTATTCATTGACAACTAAATGTAGGACGAAAATAATTACAAATAGGCCTTGAAGACCAATCTGTATCTCGATAACTACGTTGATAAGATAAGATTGCAGGCATTTATTTAAGGAGCTCGAGATATTCACTGTATCTTCACAATACATATACTCACTGCATTACTAACCGATTCCAATTTAAAAATAACAGCAAAGTGCATAGCTACAACACTAGTAGAAAGAATGATCTTCACTATTCTGGGTTAAATCTCACTTTGGAACAGAAGCGGATGAATTATGCTACCACAAAAATCTTTGGTCATTTGCCAAATAGTACTAAAAGTCTGACAGATAGCCAACCAACATTTAAAGATAAATTAAAAGAATTTCTGAACGACTACTCTTTCTACTCAACAGATGAATTCTTAGATATGAAGCAGTAGCTGTAAAAAAATTATTAATTAATTATTTTGTGTAAACAAAACTTACGTTAAAGTGACATGTGCAACATCATTACGAAATGTCGTATTCATGATATATGGAACAAGGATTAATGTATGTATGCATGCATGATAACTAAGATAACGTCGTTTCTATTAATGAAGCATGGCGACTAGTTGTACATTGAGATCGATAGTTTCGAGGAACATGTTCGAGAACACAAACCAGACAACTGGAGACCTAAGAGAGAACGGATTCAACGCCTTCTGAACCAGATGCATTCAGTACGTGGCACCACACTGGTTGTCTGCCTTTTAGGAAATCAACTGTGTATAGACTGTTGTGCAAAAGTAACTTTCGGATGATATTTGACAACCATAGCTCGATGAAGGTTGGACCATACACAGCAAAAACTGCTACAATATACACTCCTGGAAATTGAAATAAGAACACCGTGAATTCATTGTCCCAGGAAGGGGAAACTTTATTGACACATTCCTGGGGTCAGATACATCACATGATCACACTGACAGAACCACAGGCACATAGACACAGGCAACAGAGCATGCACAATGTCGGCACTAGTACAGTGTATATCCACCTTTCGCAGCAATGCAGGCTGCTATTCTCCCATGGAGACGATCGTAGAGATGCTGGATGTAGTCCTGTGGAACGGCTTGCCATGCCATTTCCACCTGGCGCCTCAGTTGGACCAGCGTTCGTGCTGGACGTGCAGACCGCGTGAGACGACGCTTCATCCAGTCCCAAACATGCTCAATGGGGGACAGATCCGGAGATCTTGCTGGCCAGGGTAGTTGACTTACACCTTCTAGAGCACGTTGGGTGGCACGGGATACATGCGGACGTGCATTGTCCTGTTGGAACAGCAAGTTCCCTTGCCGGTCTAGGAATGGTAGAACGATGGGTTCGATGACGGTTTGGATGTACCGTGCACTATTCAGTGTCCCCTCGACGATCACCAGTGGTGTACGGCCAGTGTAGGAGATCGCTCCCCACACCATGATGCCGGGTGTTGGCCCTGTGTGCCTCGGTCGTATGCAGTCCTGATTGTGGCGCTCACCTGCACGGCGCCAAACACGCATACGACCATCATTGGCACCAAGGCAGAAGCGACTCTCATCGCTGAAGACGACACGTCTCCATTCGTCCCTCCAATCACGCCTGTCGCGACACCACTGGAGGCGGGCTGCACGATGTTGGGGCGTGAGCGGAAGACGGCCGAACGGTGTGCGGGACCGTAGCCCAGCTTCATGGAGACGGTTGCGAATGGTCCTCGCCGATACCCCAGGAGCAACAGTGTCCCTAATTTGCTGGGAAGTGGCGGTGCGGTCCCCTACGGCACTGCGTAGGATCCTACGGTCTTGGCGTGCATCCGTGCGTCGCTGCGGTCCGGTCCCAGGTCGACGGGCACGTGCACCTTCCGCCGACCACTGGCGACAACATCGATGTGCTGTGGAGACCTCACGCCCCACGTGTTGAGCAATTCGGCGGTACGTCCACCCGGCCTCCCGCATGCCCACTATACGCCCTCGCTCAAAGTCCGTCAACTGCACGTACGGTTCACGTCCACGCTGTCGCGGCATGCTACCAGTGTTAAAGACTGCGATGGAGCTCCGTATGCCACGGCAAACTGGCTGACACTGACGGCGGCGGTGCACAAATGGTGCGCAGCTAGCGCCATTCGACGGCCAACACCGCGGTTCCTGGTGTGTCCGCTGTGCCGTGCGTGTGATCATTGCTTGTACAGCCCTCTCGCAGTGTCCGGAGCAAGTATGGTGGGTCTGACACACCGGTGTCAATGTGTTCTTTTTTCCATTTCCAGGAGTGTATTACGAAAAGTGACTGAAAGAAATACACAAAGCGACAAACATAAATTGCACTTTTATTCAAAGACAATAATTACACTGAAGTAACTACGATTCACTGTGGTCCCCTGAGCATTACAAAAGATGGCACATGTTTCTTCATAGGCTGTGTGATCACCATGAACTGGTGCATAATCTGCAACGTGGTTGCTGTTTAATAAAGAATTCTTGTGTAAGGTGTTCCATTCCTCCGCAAACGCAGTTGACAGCTGCGGATGACCGGTAGTGCACGTGAATGTCTACAACACGTCTCTCCAAAGCTTCCCGCACGTGATTGACAGGATTCAAATTGCAGCGAATGGGAAGACCAGATATTTGTCGAATATCCTCTCATTCCAAGAGTAGGGCAACAAGGACGCCAGTGCATTTTTTTTAGTGTGGGTTGCCTACATCAGGGGCAGGTATGCACCCAGGGGCAAACCTATTGTTCTCCTTTTGATTGACAGGTACCTATCCTATTGTTCTCCTTTGATTGATAGGTCCTTAACCTATTTTTCTGCTAAAAGAATCCTTCCTTTTGATTGACAGGCATTTAACCTATTGTTCCCCCACCCCTTCGCACTCCCCTCCTCCCTCAGGAAACCTCACCCCTTGCTGCTACAGGTACACTTTCAGGTCTGAGTTATTGGATAGCCCCTCTCACACATTTCAACTTAAATGACTACTTAATTAAATTGGTCAATTAATAATTGCGGGGAATTCGATTAATGTGTATGGAATATTGTTTAAACAATTTATACAATGTGTGGAATATTGTTTCTTTAAACAAATTAGGGGATTCAAGGCAGTATGTGAAATATATGGAAATTGGTGGCTCTGAGAGAGAGAGGAAGGATCTCATAACAGGAAATTCAAGGGTATATACTTTATTTACAAAAAAAAAAAAAATTCAGTTTTTAGGGGATGGATTTCTCTTGCTCATCATTATCTACTGTTTGGAAACATGTAGGACTTGTAAGAAGTAGTTACATTGAGCAAACATGTAGCATAACCTAATGTTTGGCACTGTACTCTGGATGTCTTAACCTAATGTTTGGCTCATTGCCGGCACATAAGTTACTGTTCTGTTAATTAGTTTTCCATGTCACCCCCATTTCCTTAAACTATTGTACCACCTTTGATATCAAATTAAGTAATTTATGTCCTCCTACCATTTTCTGGTACTCTTTTCGAATTTCATATGCTTCTGAAGGCCATTTCTGGCGCATTCATCTTTGTCACCCACCCCCTTAAACCATTGTACTGTGTTTTACATAAAAATTATGCAAATTATGCAAATTAACCTAGTGTTCTGCACTTAACCTGCTGTTCTGCTCCATGTCAACCACTCACGCATACCCTACCCTTAACTATTATACCACTCACAACACATTGATATAAAAAATTTATGCAAATTAACAAAATTAATTGATAAAATTTATGCAAATTAATAAAATCTGTATACTGAGCAAGCAGTAAAGGAAACAAAAGAAAAATTCGGAGTTGGTATTAAAATCTATGGCAAAGAAATAAATACTTTGAGGTTCGCCGATGACATTGTAATTCTGTCAGAGACAGCAGAGGACTTGGAAGAGCAGTTCAACGGAATGGATAGTGTCTTGAAGGGAGGATATAAGATGAACATCAACAAAAGCAAAACGAGGATAATGGAATGTAGTCGAATTAAGTCGGGTGATGTTGAGGGTATTAGATTAGGAAATGAGACACTTAAAGTAGTAAAGGAGTTTTGCTATTTGGGGAGCAAAATAACTGATGATGGTCGAAGTAGAGAGGATATAAAATGTAGACTGGCAATGGCACGGAAAGCGTTTCTGAGGAAGATAAATTTGTTAACATCGAGTATAGATTTAAGTGTCAGGAAGTCGTTTCTGATAGTATTTGTATGGAGTGTAGCCATGTATGGAAGTGAAACGTGGACGATAAATTGTTTGGATAAGAAGAGAATAGAAGCTTTCGAAATGTGGTGCTACAGATGAATGCTGAAGATTAGATGAGTAGATCACATAACTAATGAGGAGGTGTTGAATAGGATTGGGGAGAAGAGAAGTTTGTGGCACAACTTGCTTAGAAGAAGAGATCGGTTGGTAGGACATGTTCTGAGGCATCAGGGGATCACCAATTTAGTATTGGAGGGCAGGGTGGAGGGTAAAAATCGTAGAGGGAGACGAAGAGATGAATACACTAAGCAGATTCAGAAGGATGTAGGTTGCAGTAGGTACTAGGAGATGAAGAAGCTTGCACAGGATAGAGTAGCATGGAGAGCTGCATCAAACCAGTCTCAGGACTGAAGACCACAACAAACAAACAACAATAATATCGATGTTCTTCACATGTGCAGGGTAGCCTTTTTAATTTGCAGCATCCTATTGGTCAGTAAAATCAATGGAATATAATTTAAACAAAACACATCCCACCACCCGAAGCCAATGACGCCAACTCCGAACACACCCGTGGGAGTTGGGATGCTCTGGCGGGCCCCGTGAAGTGACATCCTGGCAATCAGTTGCAAAGCCATGCACAGGTGTCCGTTTGTGTACCGCAAGCATGAGGCGGCAGCATCCGTTTCATTCTTGACAACTGAGAAATTTCTGTCGAAATAAGTGTTCACCTAGGCACCACTGTTGGCACAACGACACATAGCTGCCGTGCAGGTACAGTGCTGAGAGATAAAAATTTAAATTTGTGGTAAGATCTTATGGGTCCAAACTACTTAAGTCATCAGTTTCTCAGCTTACACACTACTTAATCTAACTTAAACTAACTTATGCTATGGACAACACACACACTCATGCCCAATGGAGGACTTGAATCTCTGATGAGGGGATTTGTGTGGACTGTGACAAGACACCTCAGACTGCACAGCTACCCCACACTGCTGAGATATGTTTGCATAGCAGCTTAAAGGTTCACATTGGCATGCCGACATCACATATCTATGTAAGTAACAGCCAATTTCTATCTCTAGATGCGCTATAGAAATCTGTTGCAATGCTTCCAGAATAACACAGTCTGCATTGTTGCTAGCGCTAATAATGGGACATGCGAGCCACATCTAGCCATGCACGTGTGCTTAACTGACAAGTGTTGCTGACACATCACTGCAAAATCTTCGATCTACAGTCAACATACGTCTCAGAAACGTTAAACATTCTCACCGCTGAAAGCCTTCATCTTGTCTGTGTGCATTTGTGAAAACACCGTTAATCATAAAAGCATTCCTGTTGTTTGGAAAGAACACTATCTAAGCACAGACTGCGGGAAATCAGAACAATTATGCAAACAGAATTCGAAGCACTGTCTTACAGAAGAGAAAAATGGTGGGAATTTTCGGTATCCTACAGCTACTTGTCTGGAGATGTCCTGGTGCCACAGTGGCAGATGAGTGACATCCCAGCCAGAGATGGATGGTCTGCTTCAAATTTGTCTTTGAACAGTTGCTTTCTCAGAACTTACTGTAGATACGTTGCCTCTATCTTGTTCGAATCTGTTTGTAGACACTTCTACGTCCTGGCACGTAGGATGTCTTGTGGATGATTGGAGGATTATGACTGGCTCTTATTGAATTTACCCACCGAATTACTGATACTGCCGGTTTGGGAGCACTGTCCGCCTTTTCTTTCTTTCTGTAGATGATACTTTCAGCGGAAAAAACGATTTTGTACAGATCACCAAATTGCACTAACAATTAAACCTTGCAAAGTGTCCTACAGATCGTTATTCAGAAAGACTCTTACTCAATTACACTGCTCTGTCACTGTGAATGGGAGCTTGAATATTAGAGAGTGAAACTGATCCCCAACCCGCCAATATATCACCGTGTATCGTGTCGATGTAGTAAACATACAATTCGTATCCTGCGCCATACAAAAGTGACCCTTTTACGTCATTCGTATAGCTATCGACAGCCAGACACTTGTACATATACTGCGAAGACAGACAGCATAAGCACATGCACCATGTTGCACTAAATATTTCGCGTGAGGTTGGACAGTCATCCACTACCGACACGTGACCAGAGTGCCCTCAGTGGATCGTCATCACTCTCAGAACTGTTGTGTAAAGGCTGGGTCGGTTTCCTTCGGCACAAAGATGTTACTGTTTCTGGTCCCGATCTGCTTGCTTGCTTGCTTTTCTACACCCATTCTGGGATTACAAGAACATATGTAATTTCGCATGGTTTGTCAGAATATCATAACATTTTTCACGATACTTCACGATAACAAGCACTTAGCAATATCGCTTGCATAGCAGTACCGATGGCGCAACGAAATTCCGAAGATATAGACTGGAAATTATTTCTATAGAAACCCAAATCTTTAGCTAGGTGGAGCATGCTGTAAACCACTGAGTAACTAGAAACGTATACCGTCTGCAAAGACCTTTACATGAAAACTCGAAAAACAATAGAAGAAACTGCTATTTCCACTCGCGAATACCGATGTCGGTGATATAACAGATTCCAAATCATTCCTATAATTTACAAAGTCAACTAAGGTGTTTCTCATGTCTAGAGAACCAGACAACGTGTCTTCCACCTCTCTTTCACTTGCTAGACCCGCAAACCAAAGTCGGTGTTCTCTCAAGTAAGTAGATGTGCAAATGTGCAGCCACACGTCCATATTGATTCTTCTTAATCTTTCCATACGAGCACGAAAGCTCTCCAACACATATTAAGTATTAGCTCGCTCTCTGACACTGTTAAGCCATGCACATTCCTACCTCCCAACAGGTCTTTCCATTCGGACAGCTCCGTTAGCCAGAAACTTGAATCATTCCCGCTATACGCCACCGGCGCTGCGTGGCGCTCACCCCCAGTGAACGACATGCGACGATGAGCAAAGTGTCGGAAGTACACACTGCTGACGGGTGTGGACATAGCCCACGATGCAACCTCGTGATAAAATCGCTGAATTTTGAAAGTGATTCAGCTAAGGAACGTGGTATGAAACTGCTATTTGCAACTCTCTCATGCTGAAGCTAGATATTTCTTCAGTATTTGTAACTTATTCTGTCTCGATACAATGTCACAGGTTCCCCTATATATCCAGTGGATTATAGGTGTTCGTTTATTGAGAAGGATCACAAACAGTAGATGGTGTGCTGATTGAGGTCATAAGAAATGTACACAGGCTTCTCAGATCTCAAGTGTTACACTATCCACAAGAAATGATATCTATGATTTGGAATCAAGTCTTTCCAATCTCCCATGGAGAAGACCCTTAATGATTACAGTGAATCATATTTCTTGGACTCTCGTATTTCGAAATGTGTCAACTTTCTCGAACCTGTCTGCTACAGCAAAATTGTTTTAGGTAGTCCCTATGCATCTTGTAAAGGATAGGAGAGAGATGGAGGCGAAAAGCCAGTGAAAGATCGACGTTGGAGACGGTAGTCGGTTACGGAAATCGATGCACAGTGGATGGCGTTCTGCTGTTTGGAGGAAATTCGCTTGTATGAGTAGCGTGTTCATTGGGATTGTTTAGTGCCAGAGTACCCAGCCCGCTGAAAATACGGATAAATCGAAGGTAGAACGGCGTTATTCACGAAAGAGAGACTCTTGCATTGCGAGGTTGGCAACCCGTGGCAGGCAGGCGGCCACCCCTCGGCGCTCTCAGCTCTTGGCTCCAGGAGGCAGAGTGAGGGGCTCCTCTCTCCGCCCCCCGTCCACACGCGTCACGGCGATCCCCACCTGAGGCTGCCGTGGAACACGCGCTGTGAAAGGCGACCCGTGGCTCAACCCTCTGCGGCCTACACGTTCGCTGGCCCTGTGGTGTAGGCAGATCGTGTAGCAAAAGCAGGCGGCGAGGGTTCACACGTTACGAGGAAGTTCACTGGGGCCTCCCGAGCACCACATAGAACTCTGGATGAAGGCGTCAGTCTCAGATAGACATAAATATAGGGTGATCCCGTTATGATGTTACTGACTTTCAAGGATGACGGAGAAGTGTATAAATGTATCTATGACAGTAAAAGAGATATACTGATACTGTTTTTGTTTTTGTAGAGTAGGATATTTTCAGAGGTGGTAGTGCGGGGCAAAAAACGAAAAAAAGTCTACTAAACTTGAGCTCTAAAATTCATACCTTAAGAACTATGAGCACTTGCTCATCTTTGATACTGTGAAGCACATCTTTTCTACTGCAAGCTCTTTCGTTTCCATATTTTTGGAAGAGGTAGTATAGATCATAACAAGAAAAAAATGCCTAGTAAATATGGGCTCTAAAGTGCTTGCCCTAGACCTATGGGACGTATTCAGTAGAAGAGATGTGTTTCACAACATCGAAGCTTATAGCTTTTAACGTATGCATTTTGTAGCTCATTTTTATTTGAGATTTTGTTGTTGTTTTGGTCCATACTATCTGCTACGATAGTTTCCTACCCTAAAATAGTAGCAACAATGGTACCGGTACATGGACAATAAAATTCTTCTGGGTTGTTGATTGCATTCTCAACAGCCCAGTTTGTAAAGCCATGACGGAATCGCCCTGTGTATTAGGAGTGATGATGGCGCGGAATTTAGAAGCCAATATGCTGATTAATAGACAAATCGGCAGTATTCTGCTACCTTCGAAGCGAAATAACGCATGATGGACGGAGCAAGGAGGGCATAGAAAGCAGACTAGCACTGGCTGAAAGGGCATTCACGGCAAAACGAAATGTACTAGCATCAAACGCAGGCCTTTGAGAAAGAAATGTCGATGAATGTACGTTTGGAGCACAGCATTATATGGAACTGAATCATTGAAAATTAGGTGCACCGATAATGAATGAGGAGATTCTCCGCAGAATCGGCGAGGAAGGTAACATGTGCGAAACTTTGACCACAATAAGTGCAACACCTCTTCACTCATTCAATTTTTTGTTATTTTGTATCTCGTACATTCCGAGTCTGAAGTTGTATCTGCTAACTTGATAAACCTTGTGTTGCTACAGACACGTAAACCATATACACGAATAGTCTAGCAAAGAGGCACCTTAGCGTTATTGATGATTACTTTTACTGAAGCACTTACTTATTTAGGAATAACTTAAAAGATATAAATCTTGGAAATGTCTATTGTAACACCTCTCGAAACTACTGTAAAGACTGTCGGGATATTCTGAATATCTTGTGGGTATTATTGAGGGTATTGTCGAAACTGTTTCACTAACATTTCGCTGCTCACCTGAGGTACCATTTAGATAACTTTTTATTATCCACCGAATACCAGCGCCAGTATTCAACTACTGGGGCGGGAAGCAGTACAGTCTCACCTCACGAGAAATCTTAAATAATGAGGAAAATGATCCCCATCCCTGAAGGGCAAATGAAAAATAATTTTGGATCTCGACTAAGAAGTCATGGGATGAACCTGGTATGACATTTGACGCATTTGCTTAAGGGGCTCCGGAACGCCCTATACTTGCAATGTTAAAATAACGCTTATAAATTACATCTTTCCTCACAAAGTATTTGAGGTAGGAAGTTGAACTTTTTACAGATTATTTATTGGAATATGGGCTACAACTTAACACAGGGATTTTACAAAATTTTAGTTCAGTTATTAAAGATGATTTTTTTCAATTGTAATGAAAATTCACAACATTTTTTTGCAATTTTTTATTTATATATTCAAAAACATACAGTTTTTTGGAAAAAGGCTGTGTTAAATTATGCAGAAGGTACTGTGTAACATTTACTGAAAGTTTGAAACAAATATGTTTGGAAGATCCTTAGAAAACATGTAATTAGTATGAGAAAATAAAAGTTTTGGGAATCGAGCAACAAAGATTGGATTAACTTTTTAGTGCATTCCAGGTCCATAGGATGGATTATCTTCATCCTCTGCAAACTCCTCCTCCAGCTTCCTCTTGTTCCTCCTCCTGTTTACTCTTGCTTGTATTTCTAGACTCTTTACAGCCCTGTCTGCAGCCCGAAGGCGTTCCTTGTCTAAAGCAAGCATCACTCGTTGTTGTGTTCGTAGATTTTGCTACCATTTTCTTCAGTTGCAGTTACTGCAACACTGTTCCAAAAGGTGGTCATGTATGAACACTTATCACATTTCAGTTGTATTTCACTAGCAAGTCCTACGTGCTTTATTATGGAGAGTTCCAGACCAACTTCACTACAATGAATACATCTTACACAGTTTGAAAAAATTCCTTTGAGAACCGACATATCAAATATTTCATTCACATCCGATTCGCTCATAAAACATTCATGGTTTTCACTCATTGAACCAAGCTTCTTCTGTGAAGTATTTTCTTTCCCACTTTGACTGCTATGGGCAGGTGTACTTGAGAGGTTAGGTTCACTCACTTGGTTATCGTCTTTATTGTTTACAGTAATAACACATACCTTTGGCTTTCCAACATTTCTCCTTTTCTTAAAAGCCTTCAGAGGATTTCTAATAACTTTACTTTTACTCATTATTATACTTCAACAAAACAGAGACTCAAGAAACAGAATTAATTACGAATATTTTGAAGATAACGACAGAGTAAATAAACATGAAACAATCGACAATCACACCAGCGATATATATTGAACCATCACAGGTTAGCCACAACACATACTTTATCTCACATCACTAAAATGTACCTGATGAACACGGACGTTAATAATAACACCATTTGACAGCAGTTTAACAGCGCCACAGTGGGTCACGCCCATTTAGAACACATTTCAAAAAAAATTGAAAAATAGTTGTAGTCTTCGGAATTGAATAAATTATATATCTATTAGAAGGTAATAGTCTGCAGATTCAGAAAACGCAAAAAAGTAAAAATTGAACTTTTCATGATTTTGAGCCTTTCCGGAGCCCCTTAAGCGAAAATCAAGATTATTCAAGCAAGCACAATTTCAGAACTTTTTGTAGCCAGAATTACTAAATCTATTCATAATGTAATGTAAGCAAATTTAAATCTATGACTGTTTCAAGTTAATATAGAAATACATTAAAAGCCAATTAACCACAAAAACATAAACATTGCGGCCATTCTTCGGAAGTAAACAGATCTAGTAACTGTCCTACCAGTTGCTTTATTGAGTTAACAGAATAGCAGTACCATAGATATTCAACAAGCCACATTACTTGATACAGAGCCACTCAGTTACCATTTATGTTGCACAAATATTCTTTTGCCGTACAAGTATTAAGATCACACAAAATTATTTTCTAAGTGATGCCGGATTATAACACATGAGGTGGGATAAAGGTAACGATCTGCTCACAATAATTTACACTGAAAGTAGGATACAATTTACAAAACGAAAGTATTGTTAAAAATAGTTGGAAACTACAACTGATCTTTCTGTAACAGTTCTAAAGAAATGAAACTTCCTTATTTTTCTAATAATGCACAGACGTGTGAGCAGTAATCAGCCGACATCTTGCAGTATCTTCACATCTCTTATCACAAATATAGTTTTTTGTAAACGTCATGCTTCCTGAAGCTGTGAAGTGAGAACATTAACTTTTGTAGCCTCATAAATCTTGCACCCAAGTTAATTATGCAGGTGTCCCAGGAGGAATTGTCAGTATTCAGGGATATGACAGGAATTATCATTCAACGCAAAAAAGTCCATAAACAAGGGCTCCAGATACATACCTTAAGGGCCATGAGCACTTATTCACCTTCGATACTGTGAAACAAATCTCTTCTACTGCAAGCTCTTTGCTTTCCTTATTTTAAGAAATGGTAGTATGGACGAAAATAAAAAAAAGCCGAGTAAGCATGAGCTCTAAAGTGAGTGCAGTAAGTGCTGGGAGCACTTTTCCAGTTCGTTACCGTGAAACACATCTCTTCTACTGAAGAAGTGCTAATAGCTCTTAAGGAATTCATTTTAAAGGCCATGCTTACTAGACAACTTTTTCTTGGTTCGGTCCACACTACTTCCTCTCAAAATATGGAAAGTGAAGAGACTGCAGAAGAAGAAATTTTGTTTGACAATGTCGAAGATGAAGTGATCATAGCACTTATGGCACGCATTTTAGAGCCCATTTTTTTTACTAGCCTTTTTTGCTTCGAATGATCGTGTCTGTCATATCCCTGAATACTGACCACTCCTCATGGGATAGTCTGTATGAAAGAGATGACTTACTTCTGAATTAAACTCATCTGAATCCTCCGTTTAACACTGTGCAGCGCAGTTCACGATACGTCACCACTGTTTGTTTCGAACGTCTACCTGGGACTTTTCTTCGCTGATATATCGCCACGACTGACTTTCAAGTGAAACCCCAACATTGCCCGCGACGGCAAGAAAAGGTGCTAAAGCAAACAGGATTGTAACATCCCTGCTTCAGTGGTGTAAGACTACGTTCAGAAAGAGTATTCTGATCCCTCAGGTAAAGATCGGTTATTTACTTTGAAGTTTCTAAGGTTTGGCGAATAACCATAAAAACATTGCTTGATAAAACAGATATCATACACACACAAAATCAGTTAAATAGTTATTGTACAGAGAGTTTTTCCATAAGATGTAATCGATATTATCATTTGATTATAAACATATGAGACAGTATACAAAGTTCTCTATTGTTACGTTACAAAAGAACATATGTTAATACATGACAGAATAACTGCAATGATGAAACTTCCTGGCAAGATTGAAACTGTGTGCCGGACCGAGACTCGAACTCGTGACCCTTGCCTTTCGCGGGCAAGTGCTCCACCAACCGAGCTACCCAAGCACGATTCACGCCCCGTCCTCACAGCTTTAATTCTGCCAGATCCTCGGCTCCTACCTTCCAAACTTTCCAGAAGCTCTCCTGCGAACCTAGCAGAACCAGCACTCCTGAAAGAAAGGATATTGCGGAGACATGGCTTAGCCACAGCCTGGGGGATGTTTCCAGAATGAGATTTTCACTCTGCAGCGGAGTGTGCACTGATGTGAACTGAGGTTCTGGCAGAAGTAAAGCTGTGAGGAGCGGGCGTGAGTCGTGCTTGGGTAGGTCGGTTGGTAGGGCACTTACCCGCGAAAGGCAAAGGTCCCGAGTTCGAGTCTCAGTCCGGCACACAGTTTTAATCTGCCAGGAAGTTTCATAGCAGTGCACACTCCGCTGCAGAGTGAAAATCTCATTTTGGAAACTTCCATGATACTGGAAGGGACATTAGAGGGTGAAAACTGCAGGCGAAGACAGAGATTGTAATTTATGGAACAAATCACTGGGACGTTGAGTGCAAGTGCCACTCTGATGTGAAGAGTTTGATGCAGGAGAGGAATGCGTGACGGGCCGCATACAACTAGTCAAAACACGAACGGGAAAAAAACCGTGTTACCAGATATTACTGTAAGACAGTCTCTTTCTTGCACATTTTCCATCACATTGCTAGGGACAGAGTTGTGAAGAGTGCACTCCCTACTCCTGGCGGTATAACGCCTGTATCATCCTCCGCTCTTGGTTAAGATCTCCTAAGAGTGGGAATCTGCTTGAAATATTCCTGTCTGATCTGCGATATCATCATATTTCTTTTCGTAGTGGACTGGTGAAATCAAGGTCAGTTTTTGTGCTCAGTAAAATTTGACATATAAACTGTAGTACGCGAGCAGACCTTCGCAAAAAACAGTCAAGTGAGAGTCGTATTTAGACACGAATAAACAGATAAATTATGGTCTTTAAAATACGTTCCATTAAAAGACACCGGTTGAGTAACATTAACACCACTGAAAATGTGCTAACTAATACAAGAAAAAACCCAGCAGACCTAACAGGGGTAATATAATATAAGCGGCAATTTTGTTGATCTCGAGGCTTGGTTGCAATCGTACATTCGTGATATCATTACTAAATTAGTCGTAGATACTGCCATTTTCGAGTAACGAAACGATCGAAATGACTGCTCGTGTTGGGAGTTGTTATCCTATTTTCCTGAGTCATCAGCAGATAATTATCGTATTAGCAAACCCGACAGGTATATCATCAAAAACAAGTTTGCGCAGTCGCTCTGGTACGAAAGGTCTGGGTTTGTCTTGTGACATATCGCACCGGATCTTTACCTTAGTCCCTACTTGCCAAACCTGTTTAAACTGCGGTCCTGTCAATTCAATATGTAAACATTCTTTTAGCTGAACCTCCGTAGCCTGTGCTGTGGGCAGTTGCCCATTATCTACCGTACAATGTGCGTAATATCCGTACTGAACTGCCCAATAAATTCAAGCTGCCGAAACTGTCTTGGGTATCAGTTGTCTTTCTCTGTGCAAAAGGCGAAAATTATAGGTTTGTGGCAGATCCACGTGACCTGGCAGCAAAATGTACCGATTGCCGAGGCGCGTGATATTTCCTTGAAGTTTAGCTATCAAGTGAGATTGGTTGTTTGCCGCAGGTCCTATTTAAAGACTCGTATCCAGAACGACAGTCGCCTGACCAGAGTGGAAGTGCTTTCTGCGCCCAACTTGAACAGGTCTGTGATCTTAGGCTGCCAGGCTCTGATCGCTGTTTATCCTTAATTTTCGTGAATATCCCTGTGCTTGGAAGCGTGATCTTCCATACAAAGGCTCCTTGGTCAAACTTACTTCAATTAATTTCATCGACAAAACTATGAAAAGTATCTCTACGCCTGAGGAACATCAATATGTGCATATGATTTCTCAGTTCTTTTTGGAATATACGTAACAATAGTGTTCAAATTGCCAAACTTATTAATAAAATTTTTCACTTACTTTTTATCTCTCAGCAATATTTCAAATTGATTCTATGTTATTACTGAATATTACCGTATTACGATGCTGCTGAGGGTGCATAATCTCAAAAATTGTTGATTTTCCACTAATGTCAGTTTTTATCGATTATTTTTATGTGACTCCCCGTTTGCACATCTAGTCACACTATGAGAGGTGAAATGTCGATACGAATGTCACACATTAAACAGGCAACATAAAAACAACTGGATTCGAAGCTAATATCTCCCGTTTTCCCTCCCCTTCCATAGAAGAGATAGATCGTGTCATCACCCCACAACATGTTCTGCCATATAAGCCACGTGCATACCAAGTTTGGTTGAAATTGCTTTGATCGTTTTTTTGTATCTCTTTGGGAACAATTATGGATGTTCACAGTACTATACACGAGGTATTAGGGGTATAAATGCAGATATTGTGATAACTGTTACCTTAATATGCACATACTTCAGCGTATTAGTCGTTTTTTTCCCCTCTGCATCTAACGGTCTTCTCGCAAACACATTACATAATTTGCTACCTGATATTTTCTGTACGGTCGTAACTGCTCCACTAAATGGAATATGTCTCTCAGTATAGACTAACCGTATTTCGTCCACGCATCCACACTTCAGTACCTGACGTGCTGCCTCGGGGGAAGCAGGTATTAATGGCTTGCTATGCCACATGCACTTTGAGGAACTACTCAACTAAAAACATACTACTCCCAGTAACTGTAAGAGATTGCAAGGCACTCTCACTTCTGATACGGTGTTATGCTGCACAATGTTCTTAGGGAAGTTGATCTTTATTACTTGGTTGCTATACATGGATATAATCTGACTTCATTCATACTGTAATATCCACGACACTATGTTCTAGCCACGAGATGTTAAAATGAACTAAGTGTACAAACTTCAAGCAATATTATCGATACTACGTATAAAAAAGACTGTGTCGTGTAAATACGACGATAATTATTTCGTTATTTCTGTAATAATTTAATTTCTGTCTGAATTAAAACTATTATCGGAGAAGTACATTCATAGACAATGACAAATTAATCTTTTTTTGGTTATCTGTGATAATTGTGGTTCAGTTGTTCTTCCTGTGCTAACCGATGAACTGTTCGACGTGAGACGTGTGAGGTCTGTAAAGAGAAAGCCTGTAACTATATATTGTTAATTATTATTTGAAAAATTGGGTCGCTATTGTCTATACATGGATTTGCATTTATTTCAATTGTAATCCAATCTAATTAATGTTTTTAAGTGTTAATTTTCAGCTCTGCAATTAGGAGCGCAGCAATTAGCGCCAGTAACTTACAGCGGAGTTAACTAGGAGCTGGTATAAAAAATATGAATCATTTTTTATTGAGAATAATTTTAAATGCTAAAGAATAGAGAACAAACGGCTTAAAGATTGTTATCTGAGTATATTAACTTGATATAAAAGGAATCGAGAATAACAATAGACAAACTGACTATCGTCTGTCTGCCGCCATCTTAGCAAAAATATCTCCGCGGTAGGTTTGAATCGAGAATTTTAACAAACATAAATGTTGTTAGATATAAATGAATGGAAGTAAATGTGCACTGGTGGTCCCGAATCTACTTTAAAATACAGAATTCAACTCAGATTGAATCCTTAAATACAGTGCTCACAGCACATTACATAATATCAATTTCTTATTTGCTGATGTATGAAGCCTGATTATTTCGGACGATTTACATGAAATATTTTAATAGGAGACATACGCCAGGGTTGTGCGCGGGTAGCATTTTGTGACTGTTTCCTTTGCTAGAGAAAAGTGCTTCCATCTTAAGCAACAGTTGTGCAAAATCTGATAAATTATATGCAATTTAGTGCCACTCACACGATTTCACAGACAACATTTCTACACAACGTCAAGTGGAGATTTCTTTAGCAGAGTGACAAATATTAGCCGGAGTAATCATTTCTGAGATCAAATGAAATGTTACGCTGACAATAGGTAACTGGTTTTATATTTTTTTGGTCTACCTGAAATATCATTTATAAGTAATTAGAGTCGTGAAATACTATAAATCCGATCCGCCACAATATGATGAAATGGTTGGTAGTAGTTAATGATCTTGCTTGTGCGGCCGGCCGCTGTGGCCTAGTGGTTCTAGGCGCTTCAGTACAGAACCGCGCTGCTGCTATGGTCGCAGGTTCGAATCCTGCCTTGGGCATGGATGTGTGTGATGTCCTTAGCTTAGTTAGGTTTAAGTAGTTCTAAGTCTAGGGGACTGATGACCTCAGATGTTAAGTCCCATAGTGCTCAGAGCCATTTGAACCATTTGCTTGTGTGCTCTAGTGAAGGAGTAGTGGTAAGCTTTACTAGCGTTCAAAGGAAGAGGATGCCGATTTAAACAACTGCAGTAAAGGTGTACGGCGGCAGAGGGCCGAGAGGAGCGTTTTTTTTTTTTTGCTAAGCCTGGGTGAAAACGTTGCGGACTGCCCAGCTCCTAGGTCTCATTGTGCAGACACGTTGGATGGCGCCGGTCGGACGGCAGCCACGTCCAGGTAGGAATCGTCGCTGCCATGGGCAGAGCATTGATGACCGGCAATAAAGCAGAGGATGGGTCCTTGTTAGGCAGGAATCCGATGGGACGACTGTATGTTTCTGTGAATTTCCGTGGGACAGGTCAGTGGCACCCAGACGTCCAGACCCTGGTACAAAACATATTTGGGAAGGCATGAGGCTTTTAGGGAGTTTATGGCCGTTCTTTGGAAAGTTCGAAATGGACGCAGCAGGGGAGATAACGATCTTTTTATGGAGGGCTGTGGTTCCATACAGGTCATGCTATTGGCAAAAGGCACAGCATAAACGCGTGGGAAAGAGGCTGCGAAACTGAATCGTTTTTCATTTTCCCCAATTAATTTTAAGGTCTCTGATTGGTCAAATCTGGGTATGCAGAGCAAGTGGCGGTCTCCCAGCTTCGAGTGCCGTGCTCCAGCTCGTGATTGGCTTGGGCCAAAGTGGGAGTAGTCTAACATGTAAATGTGCTAGGCTACCGAGATGCCGAGGAAAGGTGAGTGAAAGAGAAGTGGACGCTCTTGTAGTGGCGCTTCACTAGTAAGGAACTGCAGGTCTCTACCTAAATGGTAAGACTTGTGTCCTTTGCTAGTGTGCCACTTAGAGCCTGTGACAGTCACCATCTGAACCGTCAGAGGTACTGCTTCCAGCATCACGCACACAGCGAGTGATGCGTGGGTGTACTTATTTGTTTCGAGTCGGCCGTCTAAACATTTGATATATTCTGTCACGCATAGTTGTGGCACGGAGTTAAATTGGTTTGGCAGACCAGCAGTCGGGTCCACCTGCGTACTGGAATCCACCGGGGTTTCAGAGGCTCATAGGGAAGTACCTGCGTTCCGAATTAGCCGAACGCGAGACTGCGCACTTGCATTTTGTTTTGGGCGCGCAAAATTAACAGATTTCTGCCGTCCATGACTCCAGTCGCCGAGCGCATCGTGGTGTGACGCCGTGACCAGCAGGACGGTAAAGTATTCGCAGCTGCGGCGCAGGGCTCCAATATATGCTTCTCAGCACCCTGTTATTTGGAACCATATTTTTCTTTATGGAATAGTAGAGTAAAGATGCTTGATAGTAGCGTAGTTTTTGGTCCATACCACACATTAACACGTATGAAGTCAGGTAAAGCGGTTAGTTCTGTTAGTGTCGTGTACTGATCCCCAGCTGATCACTTTGTTTACCATAGACCACATACAGGGTGTTTCAAAAATGACCGGTATATTTGAAACGGCAATAAAAACTAAACTAGCAGCGATAGAAATACACCGTTTGTTGCAATATGCTTGGGACAACAATACATTTTCAGGCGGACAAACTTTCGAAATTACAGTAGTTACAATTTTCAACAACAGATGGCGCTGCAAGTGATGTGAAAGATATAGAAGACAACGCAGTCTGTGGGTGCGCCATTCTGTACGTCGTCTTTCTGCTGTAAGCGTGTGCTGTTCACAACGTGCAAGTGTGCTGTAGACAACATTGTTTATTCCTTAGAACAGAGGATTTTTCTGGTGTTGGAATTCCACAGCCTAGAACACAGTGTTGTTGCAACAAGACGAAGTTTTCATCGGAGGTTTAATGTAACCAAAGGACCGAAAAGCGATACAATAAAGGATCTGTTTGAAAAATTTCAACGGACTGGGAACGTGACGGATGAACGTGCTGGAAAGGTAGGGCGACCGCGTACGGCAACCACAGAGGGCAACGTGCAGCTAGTGCAGCAGGTGATCTAACAGCGGCCTCGGGTTTCCGTTCGCCGTGTTGCAGCTGCGGTCCAAATGACTCCAACGTCCACGTATCGTCTTATGCGCCAGAGTTTACACCTCTATCCACACAAAATTCAAACGCGGCAACCCCTCAGCGCCGCTACCATTGCTGCACGAGAGACATTCGCTAACGATATAGTGCACAGGATTGATGACGGCGATATGCATGTGGGCAGCATTTGGTTTACTGACGAAGCTTATTTTTACCTGGACGGCTTCGTCAATAAATAGAACTGGCGCATATGGGGAACCGAAAAGCCCCATGTTGCAGTCCCATCGTCCCTGCATCCTCAAAAAGTACTGGTCTGGGCCGCCATTTCTTCCAAAGGAATCATTGGCCCATTTTTGAGATCCGAAACGATTACTGCATCACGCTATCTGGACATTCTTCGTGAATTTGTGGCGGTACAAACTGCCTTAGACGACACTGCGAACACCTCGTGGTTTATGCAAGATGGTGCCCGGCCACATCGCACGGCCGACGTCTTTAATTTCCTGAATGAATATTTCGATGATCGTGTGATTGCTTTGGGCTATCCGAAACATACAGGAGGCGGCGTGGATTGGCCTCCCTATTCGCCAGACATGAACCCCTGTGACTTCTTTCTGTGGGGACACTTGAAAGACCAGGTGTACCGCCAGAATCCAGAAACAATTGAACAGCTGAAGCAGTACATCTCATCTGCATGTGAAGCCATTCCGCCAGACACGTTGTCAAAGGTTTCGGGTAATTTCATTCAGAGACTACGCCATATTATTGCTACGCATGGTGGATATGTGGAAAATATCGTGCTATAGAGTTTCCCAGACCGCAGCGCCATCTGTTGTTGAAAATTGTAACTACTGTAATTTCGAAAGTTTGTCTGCCTGAAAATGTACCGATGTCCCAAGCATACTGCAACAAACGATGTATTTCTATCGCTGCTCGTTTAGTTTTTATTGCCGTTTCAAATATACCGGTCATTTTTGAAACACCCTGTATCATTGAAAGCATTTGTCCAACAAAAAATGTGTCTGTGCCATTTCTTTATACATCTTTTTGTCTTGTGATGTTAATAATGAATAAATCTATTACTATTTAGATAACAACTCCTGCCAGTGTTCTGATTAACGTTACCTTTGCCAATTTTAGTACAGTCTTGATAGCAATTGCCGGCCGGAGTGGCCGAGCGGTTCTAGGCGCTACAGTCTGGAACCGCGCGACCGCTACGGTCGCAGGTTCGAATCCTGCCTAGGGTATGGATGTGTGTGATGTCCTTAGGTTAGTTACGTTTAAATAGTTCTGAGTTCTAGGGGACTGATGACATCAGAAGTTAAGTCCTATAGTGCTCAGAGCCATCTTGATAGCAATCGAAAGTAGGAAGCTTGCACCTGTAACTATTATTCTGCAAATGAAGTGAGTAGTGATGTAATTCTGTACTGTACACCTTCCTCAGTCATCAATAAAATATCTGTGCTTAGACCTTTAACATTCCCTGTATACGTAGCGTGCCATATGTAATGTGAGCACCCTTCACTGTGCACGAAATATGCTATCTTGTTAATACTCTTAACTTTTCTTCATGTACGGAGAAAGGAAACAAACCACTGACATTTCTACTTATGTTTCTAAATATGAAACGATCTACTGTTTTATAGGCATTCTAAAGTTCTTAATAAACTACATACAGTGTTGTGACCCAAATTAAAATTTTTAGGTAAATATTCGCTAAGTTTGAAAGTCATCACTGTTCGCGTACCTTAATTTGCTACGAAAATATGTCGTCGTACGTGTTTTGAAGAATGTTCTCTGTTTAGCGAAATATTTATCTTTAATCATTAGAACGTTTCGTAAAATGGAAAACGAGGTCATTACGTTCGAAGTGCAAACCCTGAATAGACAAGGATTGGGCAGAAATTTCGTCGTGGTGTTCATAAAGGCACTATTCTGGCATTCGCCTCAAGCGATCTGGGTAATCTCGGAAACCAGGACGGCTGAACTGAAAGTTGAATCGTTTCTCTCAGATGTGAGCCCAGTGGGTTACCCGCTACATTACCTGACTCCTTAAAACGTAGCATGCTATTTGGTCCTTCTTTCAAGAGCTGGCACCAAAACATGCCTTACTTTGTTAAAAACAGTGTACTTCAATATAGCGGTACGTAAGAGAGTCATGGGCGTTTATAACAGAGCAAAGTATTTGTCTCTTAGAGCGCTGACACATATCGTAAAACTTACTTCGACGTATGGAACCGTTCATGGAGTTTTCGGAACGTAAACGCCACCTGTGACACGTGGCTTGTGTTTTAAACATGCACCCAATTATGGGAACTGATAAATCTTGTTTCTCATTGTGTAAAAATAGTTTTTATATTTTAAATGCATATTAAATCTACTTGATGAACTATACGTGTATGTAATACACTCCTGGAAATGGAAAAAAGAACACATTGACACCGGTGTGTCAGACCCACCATACTTGCTCCGGACACTGCGAGAGGGCTGTACAAGCAATGATCACACGCACGGCACAGCGGGCACACCAGGAACCGCGGTGTTGGCCGTCGAATGGCGCTAGCTGCGCAGCATTTGTGCACCGCCGCCGTCAGTGTCAGCCAGTTTTCCGTGGCATACGGAGCTCCATCGCAGTCTTTAACACTGGTAGCATGCCGCGACAGCGTGGACGTGAACCGTATGTGCATTTGACGGACTTTGAGCGAGGGCGTATAGTGGGCATGCGGGAGGCCGGGTGGACGTACCGCCGAATTGCTCAACACGTGGGGCGTGAGGTCTCCACAGTACATCGATGTTGTCGCCAGTGGTCGGCGGAAGGTGCACGTGGCCGTCGACCTTGGACCGGACGGCAGCGACGCACGGATGCACGCCAAGACCGTAGGATCCTACGCAGTGCCGTAGGGGACCGCACCGCCACTTCCCAGCAAATTAGGGACACTGTTGCTCCTGGGGTATCGGCGAGGACCATTCGCAACCGTCTCCATGAAGCTGGGCTACGGTCCCGCACACCGTTAGGCCGTCTTCCGCTCACGCCCCAACATCGTGCAGCCTGCCTCCAGTGGTGTCGCGACAGGCGTGAATGGAGGGACGAATGGAGACGTGTCGTCTTCAGCGATGAGAGTCGCTTCTGCCTTGGTGCCAATGATGGTCGTATGCGTGTTTGGCGCCGTGCAGGTGAGCGCCACAATCCGGACTGCATACGACCGAGGCACACAGGGCCAACACCCGGCATCATGGTGTGGGTAGCGATCTCCTACACTGGCCGTACACCACTGGTGATCGTCGAGGGGACACTGAATAGTGCACGGTACATCCAAACCGTCATCGAACCCATTGTTCTACCACTCCTAGACCGGCAAGGGAACTTGCTGTTCCAACAGGACAATGCACATCCGCATGTATCCCGTGCCACCCAACGTGCTCTAGAAGGTGTAAGTCAACTACCCTGGCCAGCAAGATCTCCGGATCTGTCCCCCATTGAGCATGTTTGGGACTGGATGAAGCGTCGTCTCACGCGGTCTGCACGTCCAGCACGAACGCTGGTCCAACTGAGGCGCCAGGTGGAAATGGCATGGCAAGATGTTCCACAGGACTACATCCAGCATCTCTACGATCGTCTCCATGGGAGAATAGCAGCCTGCATTGCTGCGAAAGGTGGATATACACTGTACTAGTGCCGACATTGTGCATGTTCTGTTGCCTGTGTCTATGTGCCTGTGGTTCTGTCAGTGTGATCATGTGATGTATCTGACCCCAGGAATGTGTCAATAAAGTTTCCCCTTCCTGAGACAATGAATTCACGGTGTTCTTATTTCAATTTCCTGGAGTGTAGTATGTGGATAGGTGCAGACGGAAGCCAGTGGTCGCATCTGCAGGGACCCAGGTACCCGTGGTTTTGAATTCCAGTTAGTAGAGTATATCCCACAGAGGCCAAGCAGCCGTACACGTTGCTTGGTACTTGTCTCTAATGGCAGTTAATGGAAGCAAGTTTGTACAATTGCAGACTATACATTGCTATATTGTTCTGCTACACTACTGGCCATTAAAATTGCACACCACGAAGATGACGTGCTACAGGTGTGAAATTTAACCGACAGGAAGAAGATGCTGTGATATGTAAATGATTAGCTTTTCAGAGCATTCACACAAGATTGGTGCCGGTGGCGACACCTACAACGTGCTGACACGAGGAAAATTTTCAACTGATTTCTCATACACAAACAGCAGTTGACCGGCGTTGCCTGGTGAAACGTTGTTGTGATGCCTCGTGTAAAGAGGAGAAATCCGTACTATCACGTTTCCGACTTTGATAAAGGTCGGATTGTAGCCTATCGGGATTGCGATCTATCGTATCGCGATATTGCTGCTCGCGTTGGTCGAGATCCAATAACTGTTAGCAGAATATGGAATCGGTGGTTTCAGGAGGGTAATACGGAACGCCGTGCTGGATTCCCACAGCCTCGTATCACTAGAGTAGAGATGACAGGCATCTTATCCGCATGGCTGTAACGGATCGTGCAGCCACGTCTCGTTCCCTGAGTCAACAGATGGGGACGTTTGCGAGATAACAACCATCTGCACGAACAGTTCGACGACGTTTGCAGCAGCATGGACTATCAGCTCGGAGACCATGGCTGCGGTTACCCCTGACGCTGCGTCACAGACAGGACCGCCTGCGATGGTGTACTCAACGACAATCCTGGGTGCACGAATGGCAAAACGTCTTTTTTTCGGACGAATCCAGGTTCTTTTTACAGCTTCATAATGGTCGCATCCGTGTTTGGCGACATGGTGGTGAACGCACATTGGAAGCCTACATTCGTCATCACCATACTGGCGTATCACCTGGCGTGATGGTATGGGGTGCCATTGGTTACACATCTCGGGCACCTCTTGTTCGCATTGACGGCACTTTGAACAGTGGACGTGACATTTCAGATGTGTCACAGCCCGTGGCTCTACCCTTCATTCGATCCCTGCGAAACCCTACATTTGAGCAGGATAATGCACGACCGGGTGTTCCAGGTCCTGTATGGACCTTTCTGGATACAGAAAATGTTCGACTGCTGCCCTGGCCAGCACATTCTCTAGATCTCTCACTAACTGAAAACGTCTGGTCAATGGTAGCCGAGCAAATGGCTCGTCACAATACGCCAGTCGCTACTGTTGATGAACTGTGGTATCGTGTTGAAGTTGCATGGGCAGTTGTACCTGTACACGCCATCCAAGCTCTGTTTGACTCAATGCTGAGGCGTATCAAGGCCGTTATTATGGCCAGAGGTGCTTGTTCTGGGTATTGATTTCTCAGGATCTATGCACCCAAATTGCGTGTAAATGTAATCACATGTCAGTTCTAGTATAATATATTTGTCCAATGAATACTCGTTTATCATCTGCATTTCTTCTTGGTGTAGCAATTTTAATGGCCAGTAGTGTAACAGTCATCTGTGGGCAGTATGCAGAACCCCCATAGTATGGTGACAGTGAAACATAAGCATCGGTGCAGCTGGAATGTGTGGGTCGGGATAACTGGCGACCGTATTTTGGGAATAGTCTTCCTACCATGTCTCCTAACACCCGGAACTATCGGCAGTTCTTGTGCGTGACGTTGCCTCCCCTGCTGGGAGAAATGTCGTTGATGATTCGAAGGGTTTTGTGGTTGCTACATGATGATGTTTCATCCCATTTCACCGTTAACGTCCGGACGCATCTCAGGTGTGTCTTTTCTAATCGATGGATCGGACGAGAGGGTCCAGTTGCATGGTCTACTCGTTCACCGGATCTCAACCCGTGCGATTTCTGGTTATAGGACCATCTCAAACGTATCGTGTATGCAGAGCCCATTCCAGTTGTAGAGACACCAGAGCAGAGTATTCTTGCTGCCTTTGACACTGAACGGATGCAGCCAGACCAATGTGAACGTGTGAGACAGAACATGTTAGGCGCGTACACGCATGCGTTGAGGAAAACGGAAACCATTTTCAACACATAATGTAGCTGTGGTTGCATCTTACAGCGCGTATTAGACCGCAGTCTCTGTTGTAGTACACAGAGAAATTGCAGCATTAGAAAATTGCAGCGAAATGCAAGAAGATCTGCAACGGATAGGCGCTTGGTGCAGGGAGTGGCAAACTGACCCTCAACATAGACAAATGTAATGTATTGCGAATACATAGAAAGAAGGATCCTTTATTGTATGATTATATGATAGCGTGTAACGCCGGAAATGCATATCCTCCTATTTCCATCTATTGTACTATTATTTTTTTCCTTGTTTTGTTACCTCAAGATATGACATTTCTGTCTCTTTATATATTGTAATTGTTTTACTGTTTGTATATATATATATATATTTATGCACTTATGTTGATGTATAATTGGTTTGTTTCGTAAATATTATTTGTATTTTTACGCTGGGTCTTGCCTAGGGAAAACTGCTATCGAACGATTACATCGATGGGTCGTGTGAAGAATCAAAGTGTGTAGGATCTTTGGGAGTGTTAACTCTGCCGCGTGGAGCGCGGGCAGGCAGGGAGAGTCTGGCGGGAGTAGCGAGTGGAGCAGGTGTTGTGTGACGCTCCCGCGAGTTGCCGCGCTTTCGGGGTATGGCAGCATGTAATTGCGCTCTACTCGCGATGATAGTTTCTGACATGGTGTCGCGGACGGGAAGCATTAGCTGGCGCACATCAAGAGCCCGTTTCGCCTGGTGACCGTGTCGAGAAGAAGGCGCGCCAACATCCAGCTTCTGCAACAGCGACGGCCGACAATGAGTGACTGTCGCCACCTCCTCGATCGACGGCTTCAAACCTTCAATCAACCAACAAGGAAGACTAAAAGCACGTAAAGTTTCAGAACTGTATGGCAGACCTCAGCTTTTCAAATTGTTCCATTTGCCTCGCAAAATTACAGCAACTTAGCATGAACCTTTGTTGCTCATTGTCCCAATTGCATTGCCAAGCAGGGTCCCTTCCTTTTCCGAAATGAACCCGAGTGTCGTTGAAATTCAAACGCCAGCATTAAAGTAATATGATTAGATTTCACTGCTTTAATTTCAAAGTTCAGTAGCTGGCTACAATATTTAGGTTACACGAGCACAAATTTAGAGTGCGAGTTTTGTTAGCATATTTTAGCTTACCTGTGACTGCAGCTCAGCTTGGTACGCACTAAATTTTACTATTGTTTATAGTTCAGAATCATTTAATTCAAGTTCAAAGTAAAATCTCTTGTTTCTAAATTGCGTAGAGTCAAGTTGCTTTTGAAATGATTGTTGAGGTAGTCCAAGACTAACCGTATTTTACTGGATTTCGATGTGCTTCAGAAAGAAAGCTCACTATTAACTTCAGTCACTAAATTAATTTTCGATTTTCCGGTTTTATTAATTCTTTTGCTAAATTAAGTCAGAGTGTAGCGAAATTTATTACTTCTGACAAACTTTCAGTTTTCACACTACACGTGTCAACCTTCAGTTGCCACGCTTCTAGTGCTAATTATATGTGTAATAACCTTTCTTTTTCAGTTACTATAGTAATTGTCCTTAGGACTGGCGACCGTGATTTTCCCCAAATCTCAAATATCTAATTACCGCTAGTTAATTGTTAACGTAACGGCCGCACATTTACTTTCTTTATTAACTTTACCCCTTTTCAAAATTGATTTCCACCAGTTTCATTTGCATTTTTCCTTTCATTTAGATGTAACCCTTTCCTCCCTCTTTACCGATAGATTAACTTCGGTGACGATTGCTTTTCCCAAATTTCCATTAGGTACACGCGGTTTAATTTTTCACTGTCTTTAAGGTCGATAAGTGAGGGGGGAGGTTACACGTGGCGACCTGGTGACAGGACAATCTTCAAATTTGAGGTTGTTCTGGACACGAATTTTGCATTGTGCAAATCTCGTAACAAAGTACTGGTTACGAAATGGTCGATACGTCAGCGAGAATATTCGTGTGAGGAATCCTAATTAGAGTTGAGATTTTGCATTTATATTGAAAATTATTAAAATGAGTGAAGGCAACAATTACCAAAATTTGGTAGACTTGGATAGGGAACAATCGGTCGAACAGTGGGAAACGCGCACAGCGGTACCCATTGTTCCGGGGCAGGCGGCTAGCATGAAAGATGCGACCGCCGAAACGCAACAAAGAGCAGAAATGGAATTCCAGACTTTAGAAAATGTTTCGGAATCGGAAGTGAAAATCAAATCTGAATCTGTTGATGACAAATACGGGGGGACAATGAAAGAGGAAGCCGCTACGGAAGTAAAACCGGTAGTTTCCGGGAATTTAACTGATTTATTGAATGTTTTGATTAACGAAATCAAGAGTCAATCGGCAGAAATTAAAGATCAGGCTGCCAAGCAAGAAGCTCAGGCTGCCGAGCAAGCAGCTCAGGCTGCCAAGCAAGTAGCTCAGTCTGAAAAAATTGAACGAATGCTAGACAATCAGAACAAAGCTATTAATGTTGTTAACAACAATGTTGAAGTTGTTAACACAAAAGTTTATAAAATCAAAGACGATATTGTCGTGATTAATACCGAAATCGGTAACCTTAAACAGGAAATGATAGGCGTTCAGGCGGAAATTGCGAGCATAAATACTCGTTTTGATTCCGAAATTAGCAGAATCGAGAAAAGTGTAGGAGACGCAGTTGCTCCGATCATCGAGAATAAGGTGACGGAACAAATTCAATTAGTGAGAAAAGAGGATCAACAGAAGGTGGAAACTTTAAAGGCTTTAGTATCCGAAGTAGATACCAAAGTGACGAAGCAGGCTAACACCTGCGAAGAGAAAAAGAGGGAAGTGGAAGCGCTTGCGACAACCACTTGCCAAGTGATTACGAGGGTGTCGGAATTAGAAAGGAAACTTGACGAAAAACAGAGCTATGTGCCAATCTGTGCACATAGTTCGGAGTTGTTGACGAAAGAGGAGCGGTTCGACCCCTTGAAAAAAGGCGGTATACACCCGACGGATTTCATTAAAAATTGTGAAAGAGTTTTACCCAGATCATGGACTAATGAGAGAAAAATTAATGCGGTTATTGATGTGTTGGCTGGTGATGCCAAGCGTTGGGGCCTAAACCTCAACATTACGAACCTGACTTTTGACGAGTTTAAAAATTTGTTTCTGGCTGAATACTGGTCAGAGCAAAAACAGCAAAGTGTCTGGCGCGAATTTGTCGTATCGAGGCCTTTCGATGCGAATTCGCGTGGCTCGATGAAGGAGTTTTGTGAGGGCTGGATCCGCAAGTTGGAATATTTGCGTGATCGCCGCACGGAATCCGAAATAGTCTGGGAACTCTACAAGAAGCTTCCAGATGATACAAAACGATACGTAGGAAGCAATTACAGGACAATCAATGATTTCCTGGAAAGAGTGGAGGACGAGGACAATTGGCGCAATAATCGCGACAGTGGCAGAGGCCGTGGTAACAACAACGGGTACCACAGCAACCACAACAACGATAACCACGGGAATAATGCATACCGCAACCATGGCAGCAATAACAATAATGGTTCGGACCGTTATAACAATCGGTACAATGCAAATAATAACAGGAATGACGGAAACCAGTATCATACTAACGTGATACGGGCTTCACAGAGTAGTAATGACGCCAGAGGGTGTGATCAGCCGCCTCAGCAGCATCTGGGGAGCGTATCTGCTGGGACGAGACAGGGAAACCATTAGCCGCGCCGGTGAGGGGCCGACCGGGCGTGGAGAAATTTTGGCGGCCCAATAGCAGGAGAAAACCCAGGTGTCGTCGGTATGAAAATTCCGTGTGGAATAATCAACGGCGGGAGAGTGTGCCAGTGTTAAGAGAAAGGAGTGCGCCCACAAGTAGTAGATCAGCTGTATACACGGCAGTAGAAGGTACATTCACTGTCAGTGAGAACAATTTAAGTAGTGTTCCGGAAATCGATTATAAGGTGCCAGCTGTAATACCCACAGCGGAACTGGAGATTGAGTTTAAGAATGATTCGCAATTGTTGAGAGAAGATCAGATGTCGGATAAAACGTCCGTCATCGAGCGAGGGGATGCAGAGAGGGATGAGGTCTGGTTAAGGCAGTTCGGTCGCTTATACGACGAACTAAGAGATTATAGGGGTCTGTATGGGAGAAGTGTTTATGGGGAGCGCGTGCAGTATTTGCCGCGTCTCGTCCCACAGGAAGATAGTATTTGTGAAGTGATTGAAAGTTCTGGCCCTAACCGGCAGACTTTACCAGAAATAGTTGATGTTAATGGGGAGCACGAGCAAGATTCGTCGTGTTTCGTCCCGCAGGAGTTAGATGTTGAAGGAGTAACGGAAAGTTCTTGCCCTAACCGGCAGACTTTACCGAAAGTTATAGTGGTAGAAGTAGCCGACCCATCCGACGCAAACCTCCAGTTTAAACATTGCGAGAGTATTAAGGGGAAAGATTACGAAAATTTTAGTGATAGCCGGACACAATTGGTAGAAAAGCACGTAGATTGCAGCGTGTATGAGGTTAGAGCTGACGTTATACCGTCAGACGATAGCAGTGTGGGTTACGCAGATCCAGAGGAAGTAATTTCAGATGCTACTGGGCACATTTCTCCAGGTAGATTGGCAGATGAGATCAATCTGACTAAAGAGGAATCAACGAAGGTGACAATTAGTGAATTGATAGCAAAGCAGCACTCACTAGTTGACGAGTTACAGGAAAAGGTTTCGATATTGGAGGCGAAGCTACAGACTAAGCCTCAGGACAGACGTGTTGAAATTAAAACTGTAAGTGAACAGAGGCTGAAAAAGCCGCCAGATAAACCGGATTTAGGATCAAAGCCGGATGGTTTTTTCTGGAATGACCTGGATATAGACGAGGATTTACTGTGGGAAAATAAAGAAACAGTCGAGGACAAGTGTAGACAGATAGTAGTGTCTGTTAATACGCACGACCTACAACTAAACGTGTTGATTGACACCGGTGCAGAATTGAGTGCTGTATCTGGGAAAATATTTGAGTTACTGAAGGACAGACCTGGCATCGTAGTTATGCCAGTAACAGGAGTGAAAATTATCGGTGCTACTGGGAAGGCCAGTAAACCGGTCACAAAACAGATTTTTGTCAACTTCGAGATATGTGGGGCACGATTTGAACAAGAGTTTGTCGTCGTGCCAGACTTAACTGCGGAAGTAATTATCGGGTTAGATTGGCTATTAAAGTACCGTGCAGTGATTAATTGCGAAAGCAAAACTTTGACATGTACGTCCCAAGATAAAACAATAGTAGTTAGTTTTGACGAGGCAGGAGACGGTGTGCATAGGCAATACCAGCCTATACACATTGTTAACTGGCCGGATGGTATTGATGTAGGTATGAATTTGAACTGCCATAACATGAGGAATTTCGGCATTGACAAAAGTGTAGAAAGTGAATTGGAAGAGATAATCAAATTCCCTCCACGGATTAACATTAGTATTGGTGTGAAAAAAGATCGTTTGCGAGAAGTAATGAAGCTAAAAGCCGATGCTCGCATACGTCGTCATGACGCTAAAGCGCGTTTTGCTAAGTTTGCAATCGGAGACTTAGTACTTGTAAAAGCTCATGAGAAATCGAGCGAGATAGACCATGAAATCTCTAAATTTAAGTTTGTTTATAATGGACCATATAAAGTCATTGGTATACCTCACACGAATGCTTACGGAATATTGTAGACTTGAAATTGTACCAACCAAGGATTGATTAGTACCACAGATAGGGTAATTTGCACAGTATGTAGATATAGAGTGTAAGATTTAAGGATGTGCCATGTGGCGATGCTTTTGCCTGACCTAGAGGTCATTAAAGAAGTTGTAATTAATAAGTAATTTATGTTGATTAAATGATTTAAGAGTTACTGAATATTAATCAATTTAAAAATCCAAGCTGCTAGTTTAAGTTTTCAGCTGAGTCACAGTAGATTAAGCAATGTAAATATGATTTTGTAAATAGCTGTAAGATTTCATAAATATGTGATTTACTAGTCATTGCCGATGTACTTAGACGCTGTTTTAAGTTTCAGGCTAGTACATGCGTGTGATGATGGACAGTGTTGAGTTATCCACTGTGATAGTATTAAGGGACTCCTTGAGATTACTCGGGGGTGAGTTTTTCCTAAAGAATTCAGTGAAACGGACGTTCTGGAAACGCCGTCATAAGGGCGAGTGAGATCAAGCGTGCCGCACACGCGGGCGCAACAATACTGGCGAGGCGAGCCGCTGTCGGCTCTTGTGCCGCTGTTGGCTCTTGTGCCGCTGTCGGCATCCTTTGTACTCGCGAGTACGGAATGTGGAGTTGCTTTTCTTCCCGGACAGCTGATGTGAAAGGATTCTGCTGTCAATATTTATGTTTTATTTTATCTGCTGTATATTATTTTCTTGTTTAGCGTTAATTGGACATGACGAGAATATTAATTATGAAAAGGTTATGTAAAAATGTGTATTCTATGTAATTAATTATTGACTTGCGTATTTTGATCTACCTGTTTTTATGACCATGTACTCTGATTAATTTTGCAAATAGTATTCCATTTCTCATAGTGTTACGAATTTTAATGATTTTGGAATAGCTAAACCATTTTCTATATCTTCTATGAATTTTAATATGTTGTCAACCTGTTTTATTTTGTGCAAGATGACAGAGTGGAATAAGATTAGGAGTGTCCCCACTCAATTATTATGGTCTAAAAATTGATTTATGGTTAATTAGACGAATGCTAACTTTTGTTGATGTTTTGAGCATATGCATTTCCGCTGTTTCTTTTTTGGGACATTTTCTGAGTCTGTTTACGTTACACGAACATCCTCAGACAATGTGGGGCACGTGTAACGCCGGAAATGCATATCCTCCTATTTCCATCTATTGTACTATTATTTTTTTCCTTGTTTTGTTACCTCAAGATATGACATTTCTGTCTCTTTATATATTGTAATTGTTTTACTGTTTGTATATATATATATATATTTATGCACTTATGTCGATGTATAATTGGTTTGTTTCGTAAATATTATTTGTATTTTTGCGCTGGGTCTTGCCTAGGGAAAACTGCTATCGAACGATTACATCGATGGGTCGTGTGAAGAATCAAAGTGTGTAGGATCTTTGGGAGTGTTAACTCTGCCGCGTGGAGCGCGGGCAGGCAGGGAGAGTCTGGCGGGAGTAGCGAGTGGAGCAGGTGTTGTGTGACGCTCCCGCGAGTTGCCGCGCTTTCGGGGTATGGCAGCATGTAATTGCGCTCTACTCGCGATGATAGTTTCTGACATGGTGTCGCGGACGGGAAGCATTAGCTGGCGCACATCAAGAGCCCGTTTCGCCTGGTGACCGTGTCGAGAAGAAGGCGCGCCAACATCCAGCTTCTGCAACAGCGACGGCCGACAATGAGTGACTGTCGCCACCTCCTCGATCGACGGCTTCAAACCTTCAATCAACCAACAAGGAAGACTAAAAGCACGTAAAGTTTCAGAACTGTATGGCAGACCTCAGCTTTTCAAATTGTTCCATTTGCCTCGCAAAATTACAGCAACTTAGCATGAACCTTTGTTGCTCATTGTCCCAATTGCATTGCCAAGCAGGGTCCCTTCCTTTTCCGAAATGAACCCGAGTGTCGTTGAAATTCAAACGCCAGCATTAAAATAATATGATTAGATTTCACTGCTTTAATTTCAAAGTTCAGTAGCTGGCTACAATATTTAGGTTACACGAGCACAAATTTAGAGTGCGAGTTTTGTTAGCATATTTTAGCTTACCTGTGACTGCAGCTCAGCTTGGTACGCACTAAATTTTACTATTGTTTATAGTTCAGAATCATTTAATTCAAGTTCAAAGTAAAATCTCTTGTTTCTAAATTGCGTAGAGTCAAGTTGCTTTTGAAATGATTGTTGAGGTAGTCCAAGACTAACCGTATTTTACTGGATTTCGATGTGCTTCAGAAAGAAAGCTCACTATTAACTTCAGTCACTAAATTAATTTTCGATTTTCCGGTTTTATTAATTCTTTTGCTAAATTAAGTCAGAGTGTAGCGAAATTTATTACTTCTGACAAACTTTCAGTTTTCACACTACACGTGTCAACCTTCAGTTGCCACGCTTCTAGTGCTAATTATATGTGTAATAACCTTTCTTTTTCAGTTACTATAGTAATTGTCCTTAGGACTGGCGACCGTGATTTTCCCCAAATCTCAAATATCTAATTACCGCTAGTTAATTGTTAACGTAACGGCCGCACATTTACTTTCTTTATTAACTTTACCCCTTTTCAAAATTGATTTCCACCAGTTTCATTTGCATTTTTCCTTTCATTTAGATGTAACCCTTTCCTCCCTCTTTACCGATAGATTAACTTCGGTGACGATTGCTTTTCCCAAATTTCCATTAGGTACACGCGGTTTAATTTTTCACTGTCTTTAAGGTCGATAAGTGAGGGGGGAGGTTACAAGCGGAACAAACACTGGTAGCAGTTACTGCTGGGAGTATGCGTGCGGAACGATTTGAAGTGGAATGATCATATAAAATTAATTGTTGGTAAGGCGGGTACCAGGTTGAGATTCATTGGGAGAGTGCTTAGAAAATGTAGTGCATCAACAAAGGAGGTGGCTTACAAAACACTCGTTCGACCTATACTTGAGTATTGCTCATCAGTGTGGGATCCGTACCAGGTCGGGTTGACGGAGGAGATAGAGAAGATCCAAAGAAGAACGGCGCGTTTCGTCACAGGGTTATTTGGTAAGCGTGACAGCGTTACGGAGATGTTTAGCAAACTCAAGTGGCAGACTCTGCAAGAGAGGCGCTCTGCATCGCGGTGTAGCTTGCTGTCCAGGTTTCGATGGGGTGCGTTTCTGGATGAGGTATCGAATATATTGCTTCCCCCTACTTATACCTCCCGGGGAGATCACGAATGTAAATTTAGAGAGATTCGAGCGCGCACGGAGTCTTTCCGGCAGTCGTTCTTCCCGCGAACCATACGCGACTGGTACAGAAAAGGGAGGTAATGACAGTGGCACGTAAAGTGACCTCCGCCACACACCGTTGTGTGGCTTGCGGAGTATAAAAGTAGATGTAGATGTAGAAAAAATCGCCCTGTATAACTTTTAATACAAAGATTCAACTAACCGTAGTAGGGTGGCAGGAGCTGCGGAACGATTTGAAGTGGAATGATCATATAAAGTTAATTGTTGGTAAGGCGGGTGCCAGGTTGAGATTCATTGGGAGAGTCCTTAGAAAATGTAGTCCATCAACAAAGGAGGTGGCTTACAAACACTCGTTCGACCTATACTTTAGTATTTCTCATCAGTGTGGGATCCGTAGCAGGTCGGGTTGACAGAGAAGATAGAGAAGATCCAAAGAAGAGCGGCGCGTTTCGTCACAGGTGTGTGTGTGTGATAGAGAGAGAGAGAGAGAGAGAGAGAGAGAGAGGTGGGATGGGGGGGGAGCTTTGGAAGCAGGAGAAAGGAGAGAGCTACTTGTTATTCCAGAGCCAAGACTTTCAGTAGAAAGTGTCAAGTGAGAGAGTCTGGCAGTGTTTCGGAATTTCCCTGTGTCTGAGAGACGCGGGCGGCGGCGTGGCTGTGTGGGTCGGTTTGTTATCTGCGGCGCCGGCTTTGTGGGGCATTGATTGACGCGCCAAGTGTTCCCGGCTGCGTTAAAGGGGACGACGCCATCGGCCGGCTCGCGCCGGCAACGCTCGCTGGCCCCAGCCGCTATCGCGCCTCGAATCGCCCACCCGCAACTGCTGCCAAAGGCCCGTTTTTTTCGCCTGATTCACGACGCAGATATAACGCTCGTAAAACTGACTACCTCCACCGCGGCCGCGATAAAACCGAAAAGCGCAGACCGCGCTGCGCCGGACTGCCACAGGCGGTACGATTGAATCGGCTGAGTTACGCCCCAGCTGCACACTCCTCCTCCTCTATCTGCTTCAGACCGCTACGATGTACCGAGTACGTGGTCCTCAAAACTGATGGTCGCACTTTGTTCTGTACGTGCGCCGAACACTAGAAATTTTGAACGGACAGTAGACCACGTTTAATCTTCCAAGGAAAGCGCAAGAAATCCTTCAAGTGCTTAGAAAATAAATTTGTTCCAGCCTCAAGCTGAGATAGTAAATTAGTAACATAAAACACTCTACTCAACAGCTAACAGCCGCCCCAGAGACAGACAAGACGTATACTGTAAAAATCGGTAACTGCCACCAGTCAAACTGACGCTCAAATAATACAGATAAGATTAGAGACGATAGACATCAGAACCAGCTACAGAACAGGACAACATTATTACTGAACTGAAAGGAAGGGCTGCACATGATGAGTTACAGGCCACAAATATATATAAGAATATACAGCCTACAGTTGCAGGTTAACTTTATCGTTTACCTTGGTTTCAACGTGAGTAATAACGTCTTATTCAGAACATAAAATATTATTTAAATGTTTTCCTAAAACAAGCCACGTCTTAAGTCAACTTTATCAAACTTGATGCATAACCATAAGGTTTTGTCATTTCTATGAAGCAAGCTGTAGCACAATCACTCGTCGTGTGACTAGAGACTCTCTAGTCTCTAGTCACACGACGGGGCCCATACAGCGGGCTTAAAGTGATTGTGCTACAGCTGACTTCATAGAAATGACAAAACCTTATGGTTATGCATCAAGTTTGATAAAGTTGACTTAAGACGTGGCTTGTTTTAGGAAAACATTTAAATAATATTTTATGTTCTGAAGAAGACGTTATTACTCACGTTGAAACCAAGGTAAACGATAAAGTTAACCTGCAACTGTAGGCTGTATATTCTTATACAAACAATATCAGTTGCTGTCGCTGCATAAAAATGTTAAAAATTATGCAACAAATATATTCAATAATCATTTCTTAAATATAGCAGAAAGTATAGGGACAAACAGCTCACGAAAAAAATCACAGCAGTATGTGAAAAATGTAACTCTCATAAAATTCAACCATGTGAATGTATTGTAACTAACCTGTTTCTACGGGTTATTACGCTGTTATTGGGAATGGAAATGCTTGTTGATCGTGAAATTAACGTGAGAAGATTAGCCCCGCCACCGACTCTAACGATACAACTAATCAAAGGTTTAGCCGAGTCGGAAAATAAATTACTTTGATCACAGACCAAAAACTCATAAAAATGCATACATTATGATGTCGCTCATAGGGGATACGATGTAATTAATAGTATTGCCCGTGTACTGTTCACGAGAATCAAACATTTAAAATAAAATAGAAAATGCATGAACACTGTGCATAAGATCTGCTCCCAGCAACACACCTGAAAATAAGACTTAATCTAAAGCATTTGTTTTAAAATAAAAGAGGAAACTAATCTCTGGACCTGTGCGCAACGAAACGCGTTGGATGTGCTAACGGGAAAGCTACGAGGTGAGTGGCTTAGGTGCAAAAACGTAACCTCGGAACAAAAGAGGAAATTGTAGATAAAATCATTTATTCCTAAGATATGGATGTGAGGCGTATACACAATTCCTGATAACATTAACTCCTAAAACATTAAAGAAAAGCATCGAAGCGTTCACCGTTATGATCTACACCTAAAATCATTGGTTTGAATCATTCATACAACTGCTGTTGCCTGATAACCGATCGCAAAAACTCGTGAAAAGGTACACGTTTCGCAGTTCACCCGCGTGCCCACGTGGTTTGTGGACACGCAATATCTAGGTATCGTGACCAAGTTGCCACAATATCACACCATACAATCATGAACAGTTAACATTCTTTAAAACAAGCGTGATATCGGACAGTTAGTGATGACGGTAGCCCAAAAAACTCTAATGTTCAACGACGTGGTTGGCTCCCCAGACGAAAGATACATAAAGCAAGGAAAATTTACGAGAAGGCAGAGCAACTAATATTTAGAAAAATAAAAGCTTATACAGGCACAGCTGAAGGCAAACAGACATTCATACAGAAGCGAGTGCTCACATCGTATCGACACCTTTGTGAGGCGCTCTTCCGGCGGATCCAAGTCTGCTATAGAAATTTAAAAAAAACAAACAAAAAAAAAAAAAAAATCAGCCAAAGTTTTGCATTCCTTGCTGCGACAAGGCAAAGCAATCTTTCAGAGTTGAAAAGCGAGACTAAAAGCTAACAGCTCTCCTCTTGCCAAGTAACAACGAGCCACGCGGTCAGCCAAACTCGCCCTTCTTCGACTGGAGCACAGCTGTGGACGCTTCTCGTACCGGCGGCAGACTGCCTCCTTTTTACTTCTCCAGCCTCTTCCAGGCTCCGCGTGGCCCGGAAAACCCAAAGATGCCATTTCCGCCACCAACCTAACGCCGGTGGATTTCTCACAAGTTGAGCAAACCTCTTTGCCTGCTTGACCACTACGAGAGTTGGCTATTCTGTACAACTGCTGCTGGATCTGTACGACTATCGCAGACTTTCTGCACAGACTGCGCCACCGTCTAGCAACGTGACCAACAACCACATTCATTCAGTCACACGATTATGAGAGTTATGAGAAAAGAGAAACAAGGAAAAGAAAGAGAAATGCTAGTGAAAATGGGCTACCGGACTAATGAAAGGTGGCTACAGGACCCTTTCAGTATCGCTAACACCTCCTTCTGAAATTGAAAAAGAACTTATACATTCTCTCAAAAACAATAGCTCATCTGGTTCTGGTTCTATTTTCAATATACTAAACATTTGTTCCCAAATAATAAGCCCACTCTTACCTGAAATATATAATGCATCGCCATCACCTCAAGGAATTTTTCCAGAGAGACTGAAATGTACCGTTGTTAAAATCTTTTTTAAGAAAAGTGATGGGACAGATGTCAATAACTACCAACCCGTTTCACTGCCGGCATAGAAAATCTTTAGCCATGTATACACCCTGGAATAGTACCTCACCTTAGCAACAACTATACGTCAGAAATTCACAGTTTCGGTTTCAGAAGAGTTGCACTACTGAGAATCCCATTTACGTCGTCACCCTGCGAAATTTTACAAACATTAAATAATGAAATAGCGCTGCCTAGTATTTTTCTGTGGCCTGTTAAATGCGTTTGGCTGTGTGAACCACGGTGTTCTCCTTGATAAATGAAAGTATTATGGGACTGATAATATAGCCAACCAATGGACAATGTCATATCTAACCAAAATAATGCAGAAAGTTGTACTTGGTTATCCAATCAATCTAGTCCAGGAACGTGATTCCGACTGAGGAGAAATCACGTATGGGGATAAGGAAGGCTCAGTCTTAGGTTCGCTATTGTTCCTCATGTATGCAAACGATCTTCCGTCTAAGACACAACAAGCAAAATCAGATCTTTTTGCAGGCGGCACTAGTACTGTAATCAGTCAAGACATACATACAGAAACAGATGTTTAAAAAGACACAACATATTGAGTTCTGTGCATCTAGAGGTACTACACCAAAAGTGTAAACATGGTGAGGAAATAAAAAATAGGGTGGAAACTTCAAAATTCTTAGGTGTCCATGTTGATGAGAATTTAAATTGAAAAAATCACATTTTGCAACGCCTAACACAAATTGATGAAATGTGTGATGAGATAAAAGAAATTACTCAGATAGTGAAGGGAGACGAAAATTTAATAGTCATGAGTGACTGGTATTCGATAGTAGGGAAAGGAAGAGAAGGGAACGTAGTAGGTGAATATGAATTGGGGTTAAGAAATGAAAGAGGAAGCCACCTGGTAGAATTTTGCACAGAGCATAACTTAATCATAGCTAACACTTGGTTCAAGAATCATGAAAGAAGGTTGTATACATGGAAGAAGTCTGGAGATACTAGAAGGTATCAGATAGATTATATAATGGTAAGACAGAGATTTAGGAACCAGGTTTTAAATTGTAAGACATTTCCAGGGGCAGATGTGGACTCTCACCACAATCTAATGGTTATGAACTGTAGATTAAAACTGAAGAAACTGCAAAAAGGTGGAAATTTAAGGAGATGGGACCTGGATAAACTGAAAGAACCAGAGGTTGTACAGAGTTTCAGGGAGTGCATAAGGGAACAATTGACAGGAATGGGGGAAAGAAATATGGTAGAAGAAGAATGGGTAGCTTTGAGGAATAAAATAGTGAAGGCAGCAGAGGATTAAGTAGGTAAAAAGACGAGGGCTAGTAGAAATCCTTGGGTAACAGAAGAAATATTGAATTTAATTGATGAAAGGAGAAAATATAAAAATGCAGTAAATGAAGCAGGCAAAAAGGAATACAAACGTCTCAAAAATGAGATCGACATGAAATGCAAAATGACTAAGCAGGGATGGCTAAAGGACAAATGTAAGGATGTAGAAGCTTATCTCACTAGGGGTAAGACAGATACTGCCAACAGGAAAATTAAAGACACCTTTGGAGAAAAGAGATCCACCTGTATGAATATCAAGAGCTCAGATGGAAACCCAGTTCTAAGCAAAGAAGGGAAAGCAGAAAGGTGGAAGGAGTATATAGAGGAACTATACAAGGGCGATGTACTTGACGACAATATTATGGCATTGGAAGAGGATGTAGATGAAGATGAAATGGGAGATATGACACTGCGTGAAGAGATCGACAGAGCACTGAAAGACCTGAGTCGAAACAAGGCCCCAGGCGTAGACAACATTCCATTAGAACTACTGACAGCCTTTGGAGAGCCAGTCCTGACAAAACTCTACCTCCTGGTGATCAAGGTGTATGAGACAGGCGAAATACCCTCAGACTTCAAGAAGAATATAATAATTCCAATCCCAAAGAAAGCAGGTGTTGACAGATGTGAAAATTACCGAACTATCAGCTTAATTAGACAACTCAGGGAATATCAGTTTGTGTTCCGGAGAAATATAGGAACACGCGAGGTAATACTGACCCTACTACTTATCTTAGAAGACGGGTTAAGGAAAGGCAAACAAATGTTTATAGTATTTGTAAACTTAGAGAAAACTTTTGACAGTGCTGACTGGAATACTCTCTTTGAAATTCTGAACGTAGCACAGATAAAATACAGGAAGCGAAAGGCTGTTTACAACTTGTACAGAAACCAGACTGCAGTTATGAGTCGAGGACCATGAAAGTCAATCAGTGGTTGAGAAGGGAGTGAGATAGGGTTGTAGCCTATCCCCGATGTTACTGAATCCGTACATTGAGCAAGCAGCAAAGGAAACCAAAGAAAAATTTGGAGTAAGAATTAAAATCCAGGGAGAATAAATAAAAAACCTTGAGGTTTGCCGATGACGACGTAATTCTGTCAGAGTCAGCAAAATAATTGGAAGAGTAGACGAACGGAATGGACAGTGTCTTGAAAAGAGTACATAAGATGAACATAAACAAAAGCAAAACAAGGTTAATGGAATTTAGTCGAATTCAATCCAGTGAAGCTGAGAAGTTAGATTAGGTAACGTGACACTTAAAGTAGCAGATGAGGTTTGTTATTTGCGCAACAAAATAACTGATGATATACGAAGTAGAGAGGATACAGTATGTAGACTGGCAATGGCAAGGAAAGCTTTTCTGAAGAAGAGAAATTTGTTAACTTCGAATGTAGAATTAAGGGTTACGGAGTTTAGTCCTTTATGGAAGTGAAACATGAACGATAAAATGTTTAGACAATAAGAGAATAGAAGCTTTTGAAATGTGGTGTTACAGAAGACGGCTGGAAATTAGATGGGGAGCTCACGTAACTAATGATGAGGTAGTGAATAGAAATGGGGACAAATGAAATTACCGCACAACGTGACTGGAAGAAGGGATCGATTGGTATTACACATTCTGAGGCATCAAGGGATCACCGATTTTGTACTGAAGGGGAATGTGGGAGGTAAAAATCATAGAGGAAGACCAAGAAATGAATACAGTAAGCAGATTCGGAAGAATGCAGGTTGCAGTAGTTAATGTGAAATGAAGAGGCTTGCACAGGATAGAGTACCATGGACATCTGCATCAAGCACCAAGCAATTCTTCGGACTAAAGACAACTAGAACACAGTATGCAAGGAACTGACCTGCGGAGTCCAAGTCCACGAATTTTGGTTCACTTTGTGTGTGTATAATGTAGACAGTACACATCGAAAAATTTCTGTTTTTGAAATTATACACTGTAGGAAAATTTTATGGTTTGTGAAAAGAACTATTTGGCGCTCTTGCACGACATTTAAAATATAACCAGGGATGACACATAAGCTGTTAGCGTTCCCCAACATCAATCCACCGTGGACGGTGCTGCGCAAGTGCAAACCATGTACGAGGGCACAGAGAAAGATAGGACAACGAGTAATCAACTCTAGCGTCACTGCCTACCAAAGGTGACTACTAGCCAACTGTGCTGTAGTAGCTACTCGCAGATAAATTAAAGAATTGAGTTCACCTTTATCCTGAGGTAGTTTGGCTGGATTCTGTGCAGGGTTAAAGAAAAACACGTTATTTCCTGTTTATAAGATGACACACTAATCTAATTTCAAAGGTTTCCCTTGCAACATTGACCCAATAGCACCAACGTCCAGGATGACAACGTGATCCTCAGTTTCCGGAAGGCATTCTGTACAATTCAGCACTGCCACCTAAGGAAAAAAATACGAACGTTCGGAATATAAGACCAGTTAAATGACTAGGTTGAAGAGCCTTTAGCAAACGGAACACAGCACATCCGAGAGGCATTCAGTAAGTAACGCAACGTATTTTTCTCTCGGCTTTACTTATTAAAAAATGCGGAATTTGTTTTGAGACATCGTGGAATATTCCTGCTTCAGACCCTAAAGTATCACGAAGTCCCAGTGGGTAGCGGCTCTGTGCATACCTTCAAGATGGCGTCTGTAACGGACGTATGTTGAAAGTGGAGAGTTGTCATTGAGTTTCTTTTGGCAGAAGACCACGCCATCACAGATGTTCATAGGCGCTTGCAGAATATCTACGGAGAACTGGCAGTGAGCAAAAGCACTGTAAGTCGTTGGGCGGGGCGTTTGTCACGAACGTAAGAAGATTGCGCAAGCCCGTACGATCTCATATGTGCCAGACGGTCGCACACAGCTGTGCTATCCTCAGGAAATTGAAGAAACAACATCAGCATGTTCGTCGGCACAAAAATGTAAAAGACTTTATTATTCTCCATGACACCGCAAGTCGTCACACAAGTGTACCCACTCTTGAGTAGCTCACAAAACTTCACTGCACTGTTGTTCCTTCTCATTCATCCTACAGTTCGGATCTCGCGCCTTCCGACTTCCATCTGTTGGGTCCGAGAAGGATGCGTTCCACGGGAAGCAGTAAGTGGTTGATGGGGAGCCAGCCGTTGTGGCCGTGTGGTTCTAGGCGCTTTAGTCCGGAACCGCGCTGCTGCTACGGTCGCAGGTTGGAATCCTGCCTCGGGCATGGAAGTGTGTGATGTCCTTAGGTTAGTTAGGTTCAGGGGACTGATGACTTCAGATGTTAAGTCCCAGAGCCATTTGGATCATTGGATGATGGGGAGGTTGTTGATGCAGCAAGACGTTGACTCCCATGTCGACCAATAGAGTGGTACCACGTGGGCGGTAAGGCTGTCACACTGAACGGTGATTGTGTTCTGTCTTAGAACACAGGTTGTCACTTTCAAACAAGAGAAATCTTTAGGCGTAAAAGTAAGTTAGGGGGTATCCAAAGACGTGTTATAGGATCATTACGTTTCACAATGTACACTACTGGCCATACAAACTGCCACCAAGAAGAAATGCAGATGATAAACGGGTTTCATTGGACAAATATATTATACTACAACTGACATGTGATTACATTTTCACGCAATCTGAGTGCATAGATCATGAGAAATCAGTACCCAGAACAACCACCTGTGGCCGTAATAACGGCCTTGATACGCCTGAGCATTGAGTCAAACAGAGCTTGGATGGCGTGTACAGGTACAGCTGCCCACGCAGCTTCAACACGATATCACATTTCATCAAGACTAGTGACTGGCGTATTGTGATGAGCCAGTTGCTCGGCCACCATTGACCAGACGTTTTCAATTGGTGAGAGATCTGGAGAATGTGCTGGCCAGGGCAGCAGTCGAGCATTCTCTGTATCTAGAAAGACCCGTACAGGACCTGCAACATGCGGTCGTGCATTATCGTGCCGAAATGTAGGGTTTCGCAGGGATCGAATGGACGGTAGAGCCACGGGTCGTAACACATCTGAAGTGTAACGTCCACTGTTCAAAGTGCCGTCAATGCGAATAACAGGTGACCGAGACGTGTAACCAATGGCACCCCTTACCATCACGGCGGATGATACGCCAGTATGGCGATGACGAATACGCGCTTCCAATCTGCGTTCACCGCGATGTCGCCTAACACGGATGCGACCATCAGGATGCTGTATACAGAACCTGGGTCGTCCGAAAAAAAGACGTTTTGCCATTCGTGCACCCTGGTTCGTCGCTGAGTACACCATCGCAGGCGCTCCTGTTTGTGATGCAGCGTGAAGGGTAACCGCAGCCATGGTCTCCGAGCTGATACTCTGTGCTGCTGGAAACGTCGTCGAACTGTTCGTGCAGATGGTTGTTGTCTTGCAAACGTCCCCATCTGTTGGCTCAGGGATCGAGACGTGGCTGCACGTTCCGTTACAGCCATGCAGATAAGATGCCTTTCCTCTCGACTGCTAGTGATACGAGGCCGTTGGGATCCAGCACGGCGTTCCGTATTACCCTCCTGAACCCACCGATTCCATATTCTCCTAACAGTCATTGGATCTCGACCAACGCGAGCAGCAATGTTACGATACGAGAAACCGTAATCGCGATAGGCTACAATCTGACCTTTATCAAAGTCGGATACGTGATGGTACGCATTTCTCCTCCTTACACGAGGCATCACAACAACGTTTCACCTGGCAAAGCCGGTGAACTGCTGTTTGTGTATGAGAGATTGGATGGAAACTTTCCTCATGTCAGCTCGTTGTAGGTGTCGCTATCGGCGCCACCCTTGTGTGAATGCTCTGAAAAGCTAATGATTTGCATATCACAGCATCTTCTTCCTGTCGGTTAAAATTCGCGTCTGTAGCACGTCATCTTCGTGGTGTAGCAATTTTAATGACCAGTAGTGTATATAAGGTACCCAGCGGACAGCATAGCAAGTTCAGTGTGACTTCTCGCGTACGAAGTTGATGTGCACAGAGAAGTGGCAGCGATAGAAAATTGTAGCGAAATGCGGGAAGACCTTCAGAGGATCGGCGCTTAGCAGATGCTACAAGAGACGCGTTCTGCATTACGGTGTGGTTTACTGTTAAATTTTCGAGGACTTACGTTGCTACCAATAGATTGCTTTCTCATATGTATACCTATCGAAATACCACGAAGGCAAAATTAGAGAGATTCCACCTCACACGGAAGCTAACCAGCTACCGTTCTTCACGTGGACCCTTCGCTACTGGAACAGAAGTGAGACCGGTACACCAATACTCTCCGCTACACTCCGTAACGACCTTTGCGGAGTATTGATGTAGATACAAGGGATGTCTAAGTGGAGGCCAAAACATTCGTGCTGTTGTATTCCATATGATGGCTAGCAGCAAGCAAATATTTCACAGTAGTCTATTTGCTTAAATTCCACACAACCGTCTTCAACATCTCGACAGTCCGACCGATCTATATCTTGCCGCAATGACAAGGGTACGGAGGACACCTGCCTTGCAAAGACCTAGATCGTCCCTTACGTACCCCAAAAGAGCCCAAACGTTCGAGGAACGTCGGAAGGACGCTTAACACAATGGTTTTTTTGTTTTTTTTTTGTTTTTTGTTTTCAAGAGACGCCCAACTCTGTTAACAGTGTTTCCTCCATAGAGTTAAAATGGTTCAAATGGCTCTGAGCACTGTGAGACTTAACTTCTGAGCTCATCAATCCCCTAGAACTTAGAACTACTTAAACCTAACTAACCTAAGGACATCACACACTTCCATACCCGAGGCAGGATTCGAACCTGCGACCGCAGCGGTCGCGCGGTTCCAGACTGAAGCGCCTAGAACCGCTCGGCCACAGCGGCCGGCCCTCCATAAATTCCTTCGAGCTGTATCACATTAACGGTGAACGCCAACCAGATTCGTCGAGTCAAAATTAATCACAACGTAACAATAACTTTCTCTTATCGCCGACCTGTGTGGCCGAGCGGTTATAGGCGCTACAGTCTGGAACCGCGCGACCGCTGCGGTCGCAGGTTCGAATCCTGCCTCGGGCATGGATGTATGTGATGTCCTTATGTTACATTGGTTTTAGTAGTTCTAAGTTCTAGGGGACTGATGACCTCAGATGTTAAGTCCCATAGTGCCCAGAGCCATTTGAACCATCTGAATTCTCTCTTATCATTCGTACTGTTGGCTGCATTCACACACGTACTCTGCAATATGCTGCGCAGTAGATGGAGGAAGGAAAATCGTACCAATATTATCGCTTTTCTGACCTACTCCATTCCTGCGTTGAGCGATGGAAAAATTATTGCCTACACACCTCTGCAGATGTCATAATCTCTCTTACATTAATCGCATGAACGCGACTTGAGGCATACGATGATGGCACTACAATTTCCATATAGTCGCCGCCGAATACAGAGTCTCTAAATTAATCAGACAGGGTTTCGCGAGAACTATGTCGTCTTTCTTCCAAGCACTCCCATTTCAGCTTCTGTTATATGTTCGCGTGAGCTATACCGACCTCTTACGTTTCTAGCAGCGCGTCTCAGAAGTCATTCTATGCCTGTCGTCGTTCCTACTTGGTAGGGAGTCCAGACACTGGAACAGCACTCGTCGATCAGCCGCGCTCGCGTGAGACGTGCGTAATGTATTCCGGCTAATTATTCGCACCGCGCTCTTATGGTCTCAGAGCTCCAGTGTAAAGCGATTAATGTTTTATTGTGGTGTATGTGACATGGCTAAACTTAGTTAAACTGGTCTGAAGCGAATAATAACTTGGGTAATAAATCGTACACTTTTTGATCCGCCATTAGGAGAACGGCATCTAGTATGGGCCATTTAAGCCAAAATTGGTATACAACTTTTTTGCGCTTTTCAAATAAGGTATAAATGCAAGAAATCTATTCTTGAACATTTGTTTTTATTTAAATGCTGGAGAAAACATTTCTAACCAAACCGACTCACAGCAAGAAGAGATTTTCAGATACTTACAAGTCGAAATGTTAAGAAAAGTATAGGGGGGAAAGGGTCATAAAATTAAAAAAAAATTCAAAATATCTGGATAAGAGCGAGTAGGACTAGCACGCAGAGCGTTTCACACGAACTTGACAGTTCAACCATCCTGTGAATCGAGAATTTCGACGATTTTTGCCGGTTATCGATATCGATACTGCCATGATCACAAAATATGTAACGTAAACGCCAGTATCTTTTGATTGCACTGATGGAGAAGCTGAATTTTTTTACACCACGAAGGGACCATAAACTCTAGTGTGTAAGATAAATTTCAGTTCATTATTTATATCCGCTGCTGAGAAAAAAGGGGTTTTAACAGACGGACTGACAGGCAGTCGGATAAAAAAAATCGTGTGATACAATTAAAAATTAACAGTTTCAAATTTTCTCGCCTACTTATACTATGAGATCTTGCTTCTTGCCTCATTTCATGATTCCAGGTCGGTTAGTTGGTTTATTTGGAAAAGGGGACGAAACAGCGAGGTCATCGGTCCCATCGGATTAGGGAAGGACGGGGAAGGAATTCGGCCGTGCCCTTCTAAAGGGCATTTGAGTGACTCGATTCAGGGAAATCACGAAATACCTAAATCAAGGTGGCCGGACGCCAGTTTGAACCACTGTTCTCCCGAATGCGAGCCCAATGTGCCGACTACTGTGCCACCTCCCTCGGTATGATTCTAGGTCAACGGAAAGTATACTACAGATTTTGATGAGTGAGTTTGAGTGTGTCAAAATCCGTGACGTAAGTGGCTTTGTCTTAGACGCTTAAATTTTTTACATAGACCTTGGCATGTGACATAAATATCAAGTTGATACGTCTAATCGTTCTCGAGAAACAGCGTTTTTAATAGTCGGACAGGCAGGCAGAGAGACGGACAATAAAGTGACCCTGTGAGGCACGCGGAGTAGCCGAGCGATCTGAGGCGCCTTGTCACGGTCCGCGCGGTTCCCCCCGCCCCCCGCCCCCACCCCCGGAGGAGGTTCGAATCCCCTTTGGGCATGGGCGTGTATGTTGTTCATAGCGTAAGTTAGTTTAAGTAAGGTTAAGTAGTGTGTCGGCCTAGGAAACGATGACCTAACTAGTTTGGTCCTGTAAGACCTTACCACAAATTTCCAATCTTTTTTTTACCCTGCCAGGGTCCCGTTTTTCCCCATTGATAAATGGAAACCCAAAACCGTGTTTTTGATACCCACAAACAAATTAATCTGTTTGTATATGAACAGTACAAGATAATAAAACTGTTAAAATCCTTTCGACTTGTGATCGATTGAATCCAACCAAACGCATTAAACTTGTGGCCGTGGTTTTCTGTAAGACAGTTCTTATCACTTCCTCACGATGTTTTGACGGAAAGCTTTACCTCCAAACACTTCCTTCTATTAAAGCTGGGAGGCAGTTTTAAGTTTTCTGACAAATCGTAAATCAACGTTTGGAACTCAATCTTAGCTACCGACAACTAAGATGGAATCTAAATCTCTAATGCTACAACCATTCCTTCGTAATTTTCTTCAAACGTTGAGTTGAAAAAAGCCCATCTGAACTGTCTTAAATATATGATGATTCACTACACTGATTTTAATCTCCTTTGTAACGTAATTCTAGTAATGTTAAAACGATCAGTATCAGCCCTTTTTCACCTTAAAAACACTGGAAACTGCTAATTTCATTGAAATCTCGGATCATCCTACTCGACCATCTTTTTTTTTTTTTTTCATCAGTCTTTTGACCGGTTTGATGTGGCCCGCCACGAATTCCTCCACTCTTCATCTCAGAGTAGCACTTGCAACCTACGTCCTCAATTATTTGCTGGGCGTATTCCAATTTCTGTCTCCCTCTACAGCTTTTGCCCTCTACAGCTCCCTCTAGTTCCATGGAAGTCATTCCCTCGTGTCTTAACAGATGTCCTACCATCCTGTCCCTTCTCCTTGTCAGTGATTTCCACATATTCCTTCCCTCCGATTCTGCGCAAAACCACCTTCTTTTCAACATTCGTCTGTAGCAACACGTCTCAAATTTTTCGATTCTCTTCTGTTCCGGTTTTCCCACAGTCCATGCTTCACTACCATTCAATACTGTACTCCAGGCCGCCCAGAGTGGCCGTGCGGATCTAGGCGCTACAGTCTGGAACCGAGCGACCGCTACGGTCGCAGGTTCGAATTCTGCCTCGGGCATGGATGTGTGTGATGTCCTTAGGTTAGTGAGGTTTAATTATTTCTAAGTTCTAGGCGACTGATGACCTCAGAGCCATTTGAACCATTTGAACCGTACTCCAGACATACAGTCTCAGAAATTTCTTCCTCAAATTAAGGCCGATATTTGATATAAGTAGACTTCTCTTGACCACGAATGCCCTTTTTGCCATTGCTGGTCTGCTTTTGATGTCCTCCTTGCTCCGTCCGTCATTTGTTATTTTACTGCCTATGTAGCAGAATTCCTTAACTTTATCTACTTCGTGACCATCAATCCTGATGTTAACTTTCTCGCTGTTCTCATTTCTACTACTTCTCATTAACTTTGTCTATCTTCGATTTACTCTCAATCCATACTCTGTACTCATTAGACTGTTCATTCCGTTCAGCAGATTATATAATTCTTCTTCACTTTCACTCATGATAGCAATGTCATCAGCGAATCGTCTCATTGATATCCTTTAACCTTGAATTTTAATTCCACTCCTGAACCTTTCTTTTATTTCCATAAATGATTCCTCTATGTACAGATTGAACATTAGGGTCGAAACGCTACATCTTTGTCTTACACACTTTTTAATACGAGCACTTCGTTCTTGGTCGTTCACTCTTATTATTCCTTCTTGGCTGTAGTATGTATTGTATACGACCCATCTCAGCCTATAGCTGGGATCCTTACCAGATAGGACTGACGGAGTACATCGAAAAAGTTCAAAGAAAGGCAGCACTTTTTGTATTATCGCGAAATATGGGAGATAGTGTCACAGAGATGATATAGGATTTGGGCTGGAAATCATTAAAAGAAAGGCGTTTTTCGTTGCGACGGAACCTTCTCACGAAATTCCAATCACCAACTTTCTCCTCCGAATGCGAAAATATTTTGTTGACACCGACCTATATAGGGAGAAACGATCACCACGAAGTCAGAGATCGTACGGAAAGATATAGGTGTTCATCCTTTCCGCGTGCTATACGAGATTGCAATAATAGCGAATTGTGAAGGTGGTTCGATGAAGCCGCTGCAAGGCACTTGAATGTGATTTTCAGAGTATCCATGTAGATGTATATGTAGATGTACCCCTACTTTTCTCAGAATTTCGAACATCGTGTACCATTTTACATTGTCGAACGCTTTGTCCAGGTCGACAAATCCTATGAACGTGTCTTGATTTTTCTTTAGTCTTGCTTCCATTATTATCCGCAACGTCAGAATTGCCTCTCTCCTTTGCCAAGCCAAACTGATCGTCATCTAGCACATCCTCAATTTTCTTTTCCATTCTTCTGTATGTTATTCTTGTAAGAAACTTGGAGGCATGAGCTGTTAAGCTGATCGTGCCATAATTCTGGCACTTGTCAGCTCTTGCCGTCTTCGGAATTCTTGCGGATGATGCTTTTCCAAAAGTAAGATGGTATGTCGCCAGACTCGTAAATTCTACACACCAACGTGAATAGTCGTTTTGTTGTCACTTCACCCAATGATTTTAGAAATTCTGATGGAATGTTTTCTATTCCTTCTGTCTTATTTGATCTTAAGTCCTCCAATCTGTTCTAAATCGATTCCTGTTTCTTCTTCTATCACATTAGACAAATCTTCCCCCTCATAGAGGGCTTCAATGTATTCTTTCCACCTGTTCGCTCTCTCCTCTGCAATTAACACTGGAATTCCCGTTGCACTCTTAATTTTATCACCCTTGCTTTTAATGTTACCGAAGGTTGTTTTGACTTTCCTGTATGCTGAATCTGTCCTTTCGACAATCATTTCTTTTTCGATGTCTTCACAGTTTTCCTGCAGCCATTTCGTCTTAGCTTCCCTGCACTTCCTTTTTGTTTCAATCCTCAGCGACTTGTATTCCTGTATTCCTGAGTTTCCCGGAACATGTCTGTACTTCCTCCTTTCATCGATCAATTGAAGTATTTCTTCTGTTACCCATGGTTTCTTCGCAGTTACCTTCTTTGTATCTACGTTTTCCTTCCTAACTTCTGTGATGGCCCTTTTTAGAGATGTCCATTACTCGTCAACTGCACTGCCTATTGGGCTATTCATTATTGCTGTGTCTATCGTCTTAGAGAACTTCAACCGTATCTCGTCATCCTTTAGTACTTCCGTATCCCACTTCTTTGCGTATTGATTCTTGCTGACTAATGTCTTAAACTTCAGCTTACTATATTGTGTTCTGAGTCTATATCCGGTTTCGGAATCTCTGTCTGACCATGATGTAATATACCTGAAATCTTCCCGTATCACCCGGCCTTTTCCAAATGTACCTTCTCCTCTTGTGATTCTTGAACAGAGTGTTCGGTATTACTAGCTGAATCTTGTTACAGAACTCAATTAGTCTTTCTCCTCTCTCATTCCTTGTCCCAAGCCCATATTCTCCTGTAACCTGTTCTTCTATTCCTTCCTCTACAACTGCATTCCAGTCTCCCATGACTATTAGAGTTTCATATCCCTTTAAATACTGTATTACCCTTTCAGCAAACTCGTACACTTTCTCTATCTCTTCATCTTCAGCTTGCGACGTTGGCATATATACCTGAACTATTTTGTGTCGGTGTTGGTTTGCTGTCGATTCTGATAAGAACAACCCTATCACGGAACTGTTCACATTAACACACTCTCTGCCCTACGTTCGTGTTCATGATGAATCCTACTCCCGGAATAACATTTTCAGCTGCTGTTGATATTACTCTATACTCATCTGACCATAAATCTTTGTCTTCTTTCAACTTCATTTCACTGACCCCTACTATATCTAGATTGAGCCTTTGCATTTCCCTTTTCAGATTTTCTAGTTTCCCTACCAAGTTCAAGCTTCTGACATTCCACGTCCCGACTCGTAGAACGTTATCCTTCCGTTGATTATTCACTCTTTTTATCGTGGTAACCTCGCCATTGGCAGTCCCCTCCCGGAGATCCGAATGGGGGACTGTTCCGGAATCTTTTGCCAATGGAGAGATCATCGTGACACTTCCTCAATTACAGGCCTCATGTCCTGTGAATACACGTTACATTTCTTTAATGCAGTGGCTTCAATTGCCTTCTGCACCCTCATTCCGTTGATAATTGCTGATTCTTCCGCTTTTAGGGGCAGTTTCCCACCCCTAGGACAAGAGAGTGCCCTGAACCTCTGTCCGCTCTTCCACCCTCTTTGAAAAGGCCGTTGGCAGTAAACCGGAAGTCTTGGGCCGCCAATGCTCGATCCTCTCTGGCACACTATGTCTTCAATTCTTCATTCTTCAACATTGGCATTGTACGCCCCCCCCCCTTTTGTTTAAACTTATATTGCCCATATTATCCTAATTTGGTATGGCCCATACTGTGAGACTGACATTACTTATAAAAACATTTCATAAAGAGAAACCGGCTGAAGCGAGTGGAATTCCAGTACTGCGACACAATCTGCACTAGACTACTGAAATTTTAATAGTAGGATAATATTACTTCTTACCTTTAATAGCATAAACAGATACTGAGGATTGCATAGTACAGCACTCAAAAACAAATGAAATCCACTTTTGACACAAACTCAATAGCCACACCAATAAAGTTTTAGAAAATGGCGGAGCGGTGTCTGCGCTTTATTCCAAGCACTACACGCTGTTCTGCTGCAAATCCTAGAAACACCAAGTGGTACATACCAACCGCCGGCGTCTGTTCCCATAACTGTTATCAGATCAATCTTTCATTGCTCGCTTCTTAAAAAATTCCAGCGAAAGAAAGCATTCAATGAAATTTTTTGGAGTGAATAGGAATAATGTAGTACTTTACTAATCCACACAACCGACTCCTTCGCATTATAACATCCTCAGAAGCAAGTTCAAATGGCTCTGAGCACTATGGGACTTAACATCTATGGTCATCAGTCCCCTAGAACTTAGAACTACTTAAACCTAACTAACCTAAGGACATCACACAACACCCAGTCATCACGAGGCAGAGAAAATCCCTGACCCCACCGGGAATCGAGCCCGGGAACCCGGGCGCGGGAAGCGAGAACGCTATCGCACGACCATGAGCTGCGGACTCAGAAGCAAGTAGTATTTCCAACTACGGAAGGAGGCACCTGTATTAACAAAATCTGAACGCAGGGACCAGAAACATTTTCGCAACGTAAGTACAATTCATTACGTCCCACTCTGGTAAATATACTGGAAGGCATCCCCTCGCGTATCAAAATGGAGCAAAATTCCCAAGATCAGTCAAGGTCTTTCATCAATTTTCACGGAAATGTTGGTAAACCCGGGTGCAAAAACAGAACTGGAATATTAAGAATGTAAATATTTTTAAGATGATTAAGAATAAAGCAATTCTAATTGCGAACTAGTTTCTAACGTGCACTATCTTGTGATGGAAATTCTGTTTACACGCAATGTCGACCCTTTTTTAACTGCTTTCTGTTGAGTCGAAAATAAAGTGCTGCAGTTGTGTTAAGTTGGCCAAATCGAAAGACTTACTGTGAAAACGACATTTCTGCATCTGCAGTGATTGGTATCACACCATTGTACATGGCCCCCGCCCGTACGTGCGTGCCTCAGAAATCCTGGAGTGTATCTACATCCGTGTAGGTGGACGATACTGTTTTGTACAACTACTTCTGACTGACATCACACAAATTCAGTCTTAGTTTCTGTCCTGAAACAAGGGTATTTTGCTGCCTTTCTATTTTCGATTTCGGAACTACTACTATCTGGTCGATTTTGAGAGTACCACATTGACCTAAAGGGCAGCTGTTAGTTTGAAATACGATTTGCGACGAAGTATATAAATTTGGATCAACTACAAATGTTTGGAAGTTCAGTCAGACTTCTAAATCATCCTGGAGGGGGGCATATCAGAAGAAAATGATCAATGAGAACCTCTGTTTGGCATTGGCAAATTACTTAATCCCACTCGAATGTAGATTTTTTGGGGCGAACTTTGAAGGTTTGGACGTATAGCCTTAAACTCTCACTTGGCAAAAAATTTGTCACCTCAGTTCCAGTACCCTTTAACGCCACACGAGTGTTGATAGCAGGTAGCACCCACTATCAATCGGATAATTAATTACTGATTTGAAAAATTTTAAATGCTGCCACTGTCTACTCATAAAAGGTATAATGTTACGTTTAACACAATGTGTTGTGTACATAGTTCCGCGTAGTCAGCGTGTACACAACTTTTCCACTAGAGCGGGCCCGGTAAGCACAACAGAACAGGCGCAGCGCTCGTCCACCTCCGCACTACGAGATGGCGCTGCCATAGAGATGGACCAAATTCTGCTTCCGCCGATCCGCATATTAATATGTAACACAGCCAATGAGATAACTGCTTACATAGAACCTTTTCTCCTCGCGGATCACACTCGCGCAGTGATTCATGAACGCGCGAGTTCTACATTTCTCTGTACCAGACTATAGTCAAGCTTCAGTCTGCGCCTAATAAGATTACCATATTCCTGTATATAGCCATGAAGATAAATGTATAGACACTTTTGTCAAATATCAGAGATATATGTGAGAATAAGATTAACGTACCAATACCAAAGGAACTTCAGATTGTCAATTGTAAAAAGCATCCAGAACCAAGTTCAGTAATTTTTATGCTTGTTATTATTTTAATAAATGTGTGCGAAAATTAATCAAGTTCTGTTTAAAGTTGGTCACCGTCAATCTGCTACTCTAAGCGTGCAAGTGGCATTTCTATTGTCTGACCTAACGGCAGAAGATAAACACGCCACGATAAGACCACGAGACATATTGCTGACACTCGCCTACTTCGTTAGAGCGACAAGTCAAATAATCTGATGGTGTGTGTACTGAAGGTCTTACAGCACGCACACCACACAATGAGATAAGTATTATAGCGAGAAACTGTGCGTTTGTCTTTAGGCAGCATAACGTGCGGTGCGCAAACAGGTAGACTTCATTCATCCAGTATCTGAGAATGAGAGCGCTTAACAACTTTCAACAAATTTTAGACGTTTTCTCCATGGCAACCCCCACAATACGATGAATGGAAAAAAGTTCTTCGTTTACATTTTCACTGTTATGCACTCAGTCTTCAACATCAGGAATAATGTCTGAATTTATTACTTCTTTACTACAAATTCTATTCGCAATAAATTTTGCAGATGGTATCCACATATACCACTGATTGTACCTATGCTACAAAATTATATCGTTGTACGGCACGTAGTCCAGAAGATATAACGTTACAAACATTGAGATGCGTGAGAAACTAGTTTTTGCTTAAAATTTATCGCAATTTACCAAACTATACTCATCCAGTATTTCATAATTAGAGCACATAGCGACTTCCAGCAAACTTAAGGGTAATTTCTGAGTCGAAACAAGGCCCCGGGAGTAGACAACATTCCATTAGAACTACTGATGGCCTTGGGAGAGCCAGTCATGACAAAACTCTACCATCTGGTGAGCAAGATGCATGAGACAGGCGAAATACCCACAGACTTCAAGAAGAATATAATAATTCCAATCTCAAAGAAACCAGGTGTTGACAGATGTGAAAATTACCGAACTATCAGTTTAATAAGTCACAGCTGCAAAATACTAACGCGAATTCTTTACAGACGAATGGAAAAACTGGTAGAAGCGGACCTCGGGGAAGATCAGTTTGGATTCCGTAGAAATGTTGGAACACGTGAGGCAATACTAACCTTACGACTTATCTTAGAAGAAAGATTAAGAAAAGGCAAACCTACGTTTCTAGCATTTGTAGACTTAGAGAAAGCTTTTGACAACGTTAACTGGAATACTCTCTTTCAAATTCTGAAGGTGGCAGGGGTAAAATACAGGGAGCGAAAGGCTATTTACAATTTGTACAGAGTCGAGGGGCACGAAAGGGAAGCAGTGGTTAGGAAAGGAGTGAGACAGGGTTGTAGCCTCTCCCCGATGTTATTCAATCTGTATATTGAGCAAGCAGTAAAGGAAACAAAAGAAAAATTCGGAGTAGGTATTAAAATTCATGGAGAAGAAGTAAAAACTTTGAGGTTCGCCGATGACATTGTAATTCTGTCAGAGACAGCAAAAGACTTGGAAGAGCAGTTGAACGGAATGGACAGTGTCTTGAAAGGAGGATATAAGATGAACATCAACAAAAGCAAAACGAGGATAATGAAATGTAGTCAAATTAAACCGGGTGATGCTGAGGGGATTAGATTAGGAAATGAGACACTTAAAGTAGTAAAGGAGTTTTGCTACTTGGGGAGCAAAATAACTGATGATGGTCGAAGTATAGAGGATATAAAATGTAGACTGGCAATGGCAAGGAAAGTGTTTCTGAGGAAGATAAATTTGCTAATATCGAGTATAAATTTAAGTGTCAGGAAGTCGTTTCTGACAGTATTTGTATGGAGTGTAGCCATGTATGAAAGTGAAACATGGACGATAAATAGTTTGGATAGGAAGAGAATAGAAGCTTTCGAAATGTGGTGCTACAGAAGAATGCTGAAGATTAGATGGGTAGATCACATAACTAATGAGGAGGTATTGAATAGGATTGGGGAGAAGAGAAGTTTGTGGCACAACTTGACTAGAGGAAGGGATCGGTTGGTAGGACATGTTTTGAGGCATCAAGGGATCACAAATTTAGCATTGGAGGGCAGCGTGGAGGGTAAAAATCGTAGAGGGAGACCAAGAGATGAATACACTAAGCAGATTCAGAAGGATGTAGGTAGCAGTAGGTACTGGGAGATGAAGAAGCTTGCACAGGATAGAGTAGCATGGAGAGCTGCATCAAACCAGTCTCAGGACTGAAGACCACAACAACAACAACAAGTATAATTTCAAATCTCTCCTAAACTTTTTTTCTCGCTTACATGCTTAAACTTAAATATTTAACATGCGTTAACTCATATGTAAAATAATCAGACGTTTGAAGCTGTTTTATATACGAGAGTGCGATTCTTTATATAATCGGAGCTTTACTGCCGTAAACTAACTCCGTTTTCTGTAGTTTTCAAGGCTTTATCGGTGATTCTTCAGCAACATACACTTCTCGGGATAGGCAACTTGCAACAGATCGCAGGTTCCTGGATAGCAGAATATTTGGGTACAGCGGATCATGCTAAGACATGTCGCATATTTTACTACAAACGTACGTAAATTAATGTTTAGTTCATTTGCCGCTAAGAGGCGGTTATTATGTTACATCTGTCACCTAATTTTGAGAGTGAAGGAAACCAATTTATAATAATGTTCAAATGTTCAAATGTGTGTGAACTCCTAAGCGACCAAACTGCTGAGGTCATCGGTCCCTAGACTTACACACTACTTAAACTAACTGAAACTTAACTCTAAGGACAACACACACATCCATACCCGAGGGAGGACTCGAACCTCCGGCGGGAGGGGTCGCACGATTAGTGACACACATTCTCGCTTTCTACGCTTTCCTAAATTTTTCAGTATTAATAAAGTAAGTGGTAAACTGACATACGGCCGGGAGAGCGGTGCGCTGACCACATGTCCTCTATACCCGTATCCAGTGACGCCTGTGGTCTGAGGATGATACGGCGGCCGGTTGGTTCCGTTGGGCCTTCCAAGGTCTGTTCGGACGAAGTTTAGTTTAATAAAGTAAGTGAGCGAAGTTCCATAACTGTAACTTCAGTTGAATCATTCGGGAGATACGGTGTTGATATTCTCATCTGACAATCAATATTAAGAATTTGTAAATTTGGTTCTGGGCGAGACGTTGGATGTCATTGCGAAATTTCCACAGTATTTCGACGGTGCAACTGAACGAAATCTTCAGGTGCAGCGAACACAAAACATCCAACGTCTCGGCCGAGAACCATATTTATAGATAGTCCATCGGAATGTTACAGGCAACGCAGTATTAAGAATTTCCTTGAACCAAATAAATCAAGTCACATGGGTGCAGAAGAGCATTTTTTGGCAACAGCACATTTTCTTCCATATCCTTGATAAACCAAGTTAGAGCTTCGCCTGTAAAGATGTCACCACCATTGTGACCACAGTCACCATCTATTAAGCATTAGCAGTAAGGCGAGTGTTGTGTAAGAACTCTTTCCATGTTCGTGTGTTCAGGTACAGTTCTGCCCACTCTTGGTACAATCACAGTCCTCTGCCTTTCACTTCTTCTTTCACCTGAGTGGTCCACCGTTTCCTGGTCCGACGTCTAGGTCTTTTGCCTACAAATGCCTTTAGTTTCTCGCTTTCCTTATTTGATTCAACCTCGTTAAGCGTACAAAATATTTCGAATCTTATGATTTCATACAGTCTTCGCGAGCCTTTTTTTTCGCACAGGACTCAAGCAGTGTACTTCTGCAGCCTGGAGTCTGCTTTTGTTTGTACTGGTGACGATAACAGATTTGAAGGGCGTCAAAAGCTACAGGAAAAAAACTGCCTCCTTAGTGGTTTTCTTGTCTCTTAAAAGAATTTTCTTGTCGCATAGGACAGTCCTAATTTGGTGATAAAACTGAGCTCATTTCTGGATTCCATTACTAATTCGGTACAAGACTTTGTGTCTTTATGAACGAAACAAGTAACGTACTGAAAGCGGTCAAATTGTAGCTTCATCCAGGTCGATGTTCATATGTAAACCTTGTCTGCCGACTGACATCACAATTGTTACGTGTGGATTATTGTTATGCCAAACTGCTTCAATTGGTGGATTCACATTTTTAATTTCTGTTGCATTTCTTCTTCTCCTTCTTATTTACTTCTCCACATCAGTGCATCAGCTGAAAAGGCAAAAGCGTTGAATTCTTTATTACATTTTTGATTTACTACTTTCATTTATTACTTCATCACTGTGGTGGAGAATCTCCTGTTGCACCCCACTGTTCGTAGTAAACCAATCAGAACAAACATCTCCTGTGACTCTCTTAAATCACGTCACGTGGATGCCACCCTGTATCCTTCAGCGAGTCAACAGTCAATTTTATTCCACGTCAGCTTCCAACAAAGCTAGTACTTCGACTGTGACGATGCCTGGCTACATGAAACTGGACTTTAATGTTCTTTCAAGAACTGTTTGAGAGAAAATGGTCTGACAATTTCCAGGTACATCAAAGTATTTACAGAATCAACTTAAGCGAAATATAATATCTTCATCACCAGGTGATAAAAACACTAATAATACTCTGTTATCACATCGTAATGTAAATTATGTCGGCAATCTACGATATAAGAACAATGTGTTGTTCATGTTTTTATCACCTGACGATACGGTTTTATGTTTTGCCTAACGTGGCGCTGTGAATATATTGATGTACCTGATGGTGATCACACTACTGACAGCAACTGTATAAACATAGTACACTACTGGTCATTAAAATGCTACACCAAGAAGAAATGCAGATGATAAACGGGTATTCATTGGACACATATATTATACTAGAACTGACATGTGATTACATTTTCACGCAATTTGGGTGCATAGATCCTGAGAAATCAGTTCCCAGAACAACCATCTCTGGTCGTAATAACGGCCTTGATAGCCTGGGCATTGATTCAAACAGAGCTTGGATGGCGTCTACAGGTACAGCTGTCCATGCAGCTTCAACACGATGCCTCAGTTCATCAAGAGTAGTGACTGGCGTATTGTGACGAGCCAGTTGCACGACCACCATTGACCAGACGTTTTCAATTGGTGAGAGATCTGGAGAATGTGCTAGCCAGGGCAGCAGTCGAACATTTTCTGTATCCAGAATGCCCTGTACAGGACCTGTAACATGCGGTCTTGCATTATCCTGCTGAAATGTAGGGTTACCCAGGTATCGAATGAAGGGTAGAGCCACGGGTCGTAACACATCTGAAATGTAACGCCCACTGTTCAAAGTGCCGTCAATGCGAACTAGAGGTGACCGAGACGTGTAACCAATGGCACGCCATACCATCACGCCGGGTGATACGGCAGTATGGCGATGACGAATACACGCTTCCAATGTGCGTTCACCGCGATGTCGCCAAACACGGATGCGGCCACAATGACGCTGTAAACAGAACCTGGATTCATCCGAAAAATGACGTTTTGCCATTCGTGCACCCTGGTCCGTCGTTGAGTACACCATCGCAGGTGATCCTGATTGTGATGCAGTGTCAAGGGTAACCGCAGCCATGGTCTCCGAGCTGATAGTCCATGCTGCTGCAAACATCGTCGAACTGTTCGTGCAGATGGTTGTTGTCTTGCAAACGTCCCCATCTGTTGACTCAGGGATCGAGACGTGGCTGCACGATCCGTTACAGCCATGCGGATAACATGCCTGTCATCTCGACTGTTAGTGATACGAGGCCGTTGGGATCCAGCACGGCGTTCCGTCTTACCCTCCTGAACCCACCGATTCCATATTCTTCTAACAGTCATTTGATCTCGACCAACGCGAGCAGCAATGTCGCAATACGATAAACCGCAATCGCGATAGGCTACAATCCGAACTTTATCAAAGTCGGAAACGTGATGGTACGCGTTTGTCCTCCTTACACGAGGCATCACAACAACGTTTCACCAGGCAACGCCGGTCAACTGCTGTTTGTGTATGAGAAATTGGTTGGAAACTTTCCTCATGTCAAAACGTTGTAGGTGTCGCCATCGGCGCCAACCTTGTGTGAATGCTCTGAAAAGCTAATGATTTGCATATCACAGTATCTTCTTCCTATCGGTTATATTTCGCGTCTGTAGCACGTCATCTTCGTGGTGTAGCAATTTTAATGGCCAGTAGTGTATCTTACCAGCGGCTGTAGGCGGTAATATGACATTTTTCAACTATATAAGAGCAGGGGAGCAGCACCTACTGAAAACCATTTCATATCGCTTTGACCTTTGTGTCACTGCCAGTGCGAGTGATGATAAACTGTGTTTTACCTACGCCTAGTAGGATAAAAAATGATATTCCTCCTGCTACTGCAATCCTAATAGCCATCAGTGTAAGAGGTACGAGGACGAGGGATGCGGAAATTGCCCTGTTGCGCGGGTTTAGAGCCACTTTGACCCTGAATGTCGGTCGCGAGCGATGCAAACGAGGAGCAGGTGGGGAACAGCTGCAGGGGAATTGGGAAGCAGTTTTTGCACCGCGGCAGCGGGGCGGTCGCCAGTTAGGCCCGGAGGCCGAGTTAAGGGGGTATTAGGAGGGGCTCTGCCGAGGGGATTACCAGCCGGCCCGGAGGTGCTCCAGGCTGCGGGCGGCAGGGGCCGCCGGTGGGGGAGGGGGGCGGCGGGGGGCGGCACAGGAAGCCGCACGGCGCCGGGCCACGCGAAAAACTCACTGCGGGCCCTCTGCTAATGCCCGCTACGGGCGATTCCACCCTGGGTATCACCGATGTTAGCCGTATTTACATTTGGGCTCTTCGGTCCCGGTCCTGTTCTAGAACTGCGCGACTACTTTCGACTGACGAAAATGTGTTTATGGAGTCGTTCTGACGATGAATGGAATCAACGCTCCAGACATACTGGCATGAAACCTTTTTTAGTCGTTCATTCACTTGCTTCACACATTAATAGTACACTACTGGCCATTAAAATTGCTACACCGAGAAGAAAGAGCCTACGGAATATCAGACCAGCTGTGTGGCTGGATTGAAGAGTTTTTAGCAAACAGAACACAGCATGTTGTTATCAATGGAGAGACGTCTACAGACGTTAAAGTAACCTCTGGCGTCCCACAGGGGAGTGTTATGGGACCATTGCTTTTCACAATATATATAAATGACTTAGTAGATAGTGTCGGAAGTTCCATGCGGCTTTTCGCGGATGATGCTGTAGTATACAGAGAAGTTGCTGCATTAGAAAATTGTAGCGAAATACAGGAAGATCTGCAGCGGATAGGCACTTGGTGCAGGGAGTGGCAACTGACCCTTAACATAGACAAATGTAATGTATTGCGAATACATAGAAAGAAGGATCCTTTATTGTATGATTATATGATAGCGGAACAAACACTGGTAGCAGTTACTTCTGTAAAATATCTGGGAGTATGCGTACGGAACGATTTGAAGTGGAATGATCATATAAAACTAATTGTTGGTAAGGCGGGTACCAGGTTGAGATTCATTGGGAGAGTGCTTAGAAAATGTAGTCCATCAACAAAGGAGGTGGCTTACAAAACACTCGTTCGACCTATACTTGAGTATTGCTCATCAGTGTGGGATCCGTACCAGGTCGGGTTGACGGAGGAGATAGAGAAGATCCAAAGAAGAGCGGCGCGTTTCGTCACTGGGTTATTTGGTAACCGTGATAGCGTTACGGACATGTTTAATAAACTCAAGTGGCAGACTCTGCAAGAGAGGCGCTCTGCATCGCGGTGTAGCTTGCTCGCCAGGTTTCGAGAGGGTGCGTTTCTGGATGAGGTATCGAATATATTGCTTCCCCCTACTTATACTTCCCGAGGAGATCACGAATGTAAAATTAGAGAGATTAGAGCGCGCACGAAGGCTTTCAGACAGTCGTTCTTCCCGCGAACCATACGCGACTGGAACAGGAAAGGGAGGTAATGACAGTGGCACGTAAAGTGCCCTCCGCCACACACCGTTGGGTGGCTTGCGGAGTATCAATGTAGATGTAGATGTAGAAATGCAGATGATAAACGGGTATTCATTGGGCAAATATATTATACTACAACTGACATGTGATTACATTTCCACGCAATTTGGGTGCGTAGATCGCGAGAAATCAGTAGACAACAACCACCTCTGCCCGTAATAACGGCCTTCATACGCCTGGGCATTGCTAAAACAGAGTTTGGATGGTGTGTACAGTTACAGCGGCCCGTGCAGCTTCAACACGATGCCACAGTTCATCAAGAGTAGTGACTGACGTATTGTGACGAGCGAGTTGCTCGGCCACCATTGACCAGACGTTTTCAACTGGAGAATTTCGCGCCTGTAGCACGTCATCTTCGTGATGTAGCAATTTCAATGGCCAGTAGTGTAGTAGTAGCAGTAGTGGTAATTATGTCTACATAGGTAATTCGCAAGCCACCGAATGGAGGGTGCCCGACTGAAAAATGGCTCTCTCTAAGCCCATGTAACAGCCCTAGTTTTCCTCATCTTACCCTCCTTGTGCTTACGCAAAATGTATGTTGTCAACAGTAGAATCGTTCTGCTGATTGCTTCAAATGCCAGTTTTTTTTAAATTTCCTCAACAGATCCTCGCGAAAAGAACGTCGTCATCTCTGCAGAGATTCCCATTTGAGTTCACAAAGCATCTCGGCAACGGTCGTGTGCTGATCGAACTTCCGGGTAAAAAATCTACCAACCCGCGAGTGAATGGTTTCAATGTACACTACTGGCCAATAAAATTGCTACACCACGAAGATGACGTGCTACAGACACGAAATTTAACCGACAGGAAGAAGATGCTGTGATATGCAAATGATTAGCTTTCCAGAGCATTCACACAAGATTGGCGCCTGTGGCGACACCTACAACGTGCTGACATGAGGAAAGTTTCCAACCGATTTCTCATACACAAACAGTAGTTGACCGGCGTTGCCTGGTGAAACGTCGTTGTGATGCCTCGTGTAAGGAGGAGAAATGCGTACCATCACGTATCCGACTTTGATAAATGTCGTATTGTAGCCTATCGCGATTGCGGTTTGTCGTATCGCGGCAGTACTGCTCGCGTTGGTTGAGATCCAATGACTGTTAGCAGAATATGGAATCGGTGGATTCAGGAGGGTAATACGGAACGTCGTGCTGGATCCCAACGGCCTCGTCTCACTAGCAGTCGGGATGACAGGCATCTTATCCGCATGGCTGTAACGGATCGTGCAGCCACGTCTCGATCCCTGAGTCAACAGATGGGGACGTTTGCAAGACAACAACCATCTGCACGAATAGTTCGACGACGTTTGCAGCAGCATGGACTGTCAGCACGGAGACCATGGGTGCGGTTACCCTTGACGCTGCATCACAGACAGGAGCACCTGCGATGGTGTACTCAACGACGAACCTGGGTGCACGAATGGCAAACCGTCATTTTTTCGGATGATTCCAGGTTCTGTTTACAGCATCATGATGGTCGCATCCGCGTTTCGCGACATCGCGGTGCACACACATGGGTAGCGTGTATTCGTCATCGCCATACTGGCGTATCACCCGACGTGATGGTATGGGGTGGCATTGGTTACACGTCTCGGTCACCTTGTAACGCCGGAAATCCATATCCTCCTACTTCCATCTATTGTACTATTATTTTTTTCCTTGTTTGTTACCTGAATATATGACATTTCTGTGTCTTTATATATTGTAATTGTTTTACTATTTGTATATATATATATTTATGCATTTATGTCGATGTATAATTGGTTTGTTTCGTAAATATTATTTGTATTTTTACGCTGGGTCTTGCCTAGGGAAAACTGCTATCGAACGATTACATCGATAGGTCGTGTGAAGAATCAAAGTGTGTAGGATCTTTGGTAGTGTTAACTCTGCCGCGTGGAGCGCGGGCAGAACAGTGAGAGTCTGGCTGGAGTAGCGAGTGGAGCAGGTGTGTTGTGTGACGCTCCCGCGAGTTGCCGCGCTTTCGGGGTTTGGCAGCATGTAATTGCGCTCGACTCGCGATGATAGTTTCTGACATGGTGTCAGCATTAGCTGGCGCACATCAAGAGCCCGTTTCGCCTGGTGACCGTGTCGAGAAGAAGGCGCGCCAACATCCAGCTTCTGCAACAGCGGCGGCCGACAATGAGTGACTGTCGCCACCTCCTCGATCGACGGCTTCGAACCTTCAATCAACCAACAAGGAAGACTAAAAGCACGTAAAGTTTCAGAACTGTATGGCAGACCTCAGCTTTTCAAATTGTTCCATTTGCCTCGCAAAATTACAGCAACTCAGCATGAACCTTTGTTGCTCATTGTCCCAATTGCATTGCCAAGCAGGGTCCCTTCCTTTTCCGAAATGAGCCCGAGGGTCGTTGAAATTCAAACGCCAGCATAATTCCATTTCACTGCTTTAATTTCAAAGTTCAATTCAAGCATTAGCTGGCTACTATAGTTAGATTACACAAGCACAAATTAAGAGTGCGAGTTTTGTTAGCATATTTTAGCTTACCTGTGACTGCAGCTCAGCTTGGTACGTACTAAATTTTACTATTGTTAATAGTTCAGAATCATTTAATTCAAGTTCAAAGTTAAATCTCTTGTTTCTAAATTGCGTAGAGTCAAGTTGCTTTTGAAATGATTGTTGAGGTAGTCCAAGACTAACCGTATTTTACTGGATTTCGATGTGCTTCAGAAAGAAAGCTCACTATTAACTTCAGTCACTAAATTAACTTTCGATTTTCCGGTTTTATTAATTCTTTTGCTAAATTAAGTCAGAGTGTAGCGAAATTTATTACTTCTGACAAACTTTCAGTTTTCACACTACACGTGTCAACCTTCAGTTGCCACGCTTCTAGTGTTAATTATATGCGTAATAACCTTTCTTTTTCAGTTACTATAGTAATTGTCCTTAGGACTGGCGACCGTGATTTCCCCCAAATCTCAAATATCTAATTACCGCTAGTTAATTGTTAACGTAACGGCCGCACATTTACTTTCTTTATTATCTTTACCCCTTTTCAAAATTAATTTCCACCAGTTTCATTTGCATTTTTCCTTTCATTTAGATGTAACCCTTTCCTCCCTCTTTACCGATAGATTAACTTCGGTGACGATTGCTTTTCCCAAATTTCCATTAGGTACACGCGGTTTAATTTTTCACTGTCATTAAGGTCGATAAGTGAGGGGGAGGTTACACGTGGCGACCTGGTGATAGGACAATCTTCAAATTTGAGGTTGTTCTGGACACGAATTTTGCATTGTGCAAATCTCGTAACAAAGTACTGGTTACGAAATGGTCGATACGTAAGCGAGAATATTCGTGTGAGGAATCCTAATTAGAGTTGAGATTTGGCAGCTATATTGAAAATTATTAAAATGAGTGAAGGCAACAATTACCAAAATTTGGTAGACTTAGATACGGAACAATCGGTCGAACAGTGGGAAACGCGCACCGCGGTACCCATTGTTCAGGGACAGGCGGCTAGCATGAAAGACGCGACCGCCGAAACGCAACAAAGAGCAGAAATGGAATTCCACACTTTAGAAAATGTTTCGGAGTCGGAAGTGAAAATCAAATGCGAATCCCTTGATGACGTATACGGGGGGACAATTAAAGAGGAAGCCGCTACGGAAGTAAAACCGGTAGTTTCCGGGAATTTAACTGATTTGTTGAATGTTTTGATTAACGAAATCAAGAGTCAATCGGCCAAGCAAGAAGCTCAGTCTGAAAAATTTGAACGGATGCTAGACAATCAGAACAAAGCTATTAACGTTGTTATCAACAATGTTGGAGTTGTTAACACAAAAGTTGATAAAATCAAAGAAGATATTGTTGTAATTAATACCGAAATCGGTAATCTTAAACAGGAAATGATAGGCGTTCAGTCGGAAATTGCGAGCATAAATACTCGTTTTAATTCCGAAATTAGCAGAATCGAGAAAAGTGTGGGAGAATCAGTTGCTCCGATCATCGAGAATAAGGTGACGGAACAAATTCAGTTAGTGAAAAAAGAGGATCAAAAGAAGGTGGAAACTTTAAAGGCTTTAGTATCCGAAGTAGATACCAAAGTGACGAAGCAGGCTAATACCTGCGAAGAGAAAAAGAGGGAAGTGGAAACGCTTGCGACAACCACTTGCCAAGTGATTACGAGGGTGTCGGAATTAGAAAGGAAACTTGACGAAAAACAGAGCTATGTGCCAATCTGTGCACATAGTTCGGAGTTGTTGACGAAAGAGGAGAGGTTCGACCCCTTGAAAAAAGGCGGTATACACCCGACGGATTTCATTAAAAATTGTGAAAGAGTTTTACCCAGATCATGGACTAATGAGAGAAAAATTAATGCGGTTATTGATGTGTTGGCTGGTGATGCCAAGCGTTGGGGCCTAAACCTCAACATTACGAACCTGACTTTTGACGAGTTTAAAAATTTGTTTCTGGCTGAATACTGGTCAGAGCAAAAACAGCAAAGTGTCTGGCGCGAATTTGTCGTATCGAGGCCTTTCGATGCGAATTCGCGCGGCTCGATGAAGGAGTTTTGTGAGGGCTGGATCCGCAAGTTGGAATACTTGCGTGATCGCCGCACGGAATCCGAAATAGTCTGGGAACTCTACAAAAAGCTTCCAGATGACACAAAACGCTACGTAGGGAGCAATTACAGAACAATAAATAATTTCCTGGAAAGAGTGGAGGATGAGGACATTTGGCGCAATAATCGCGACAGTGGTAGAGGCCGTGGTAACAACAATGGGTACCACAACTACGATAACCATGGGAATAATGCATACCGCAACCATGGCAGCAATAACAATAATGGTTCGGACCGTATTAACAATCGGTACAATGCAAATAATAACAGGAATAACGGAAACCAGTATCATACTAGCGTGATACGGGCTTCGCGCAATAGTAATAACGCCAGAGGGTGTGATCAGCCGCCTCAGCAGCATCCGGGGACCGTATCTGCTGGGACGAGACAGGGAAACCATTAGCTGCGCCGGTGAGGGGCCGACCGGGCGTGGAGAAATTTTGGCGGCCCAATAGCAGGAGAAAACCCAGGTGTCGTCGATATGAAAATTCCGTGTGGAATAATCAACGGCGGGAGAGTGTGCCAGTGTTAAGAGAAAGGAGTGCGCCCACAAGTAGTAGATCAGCTGTATACACGGCAGTAGAAGGTACATTCACTGTCAGTGAGAACAATTTAAGTAGTGTTCCGGAAATCGATTATAAGGTGCCAGCTGTAATACCCACAGCGGAACTGGAGATTGAGTTTAAGAATGATTCGCAATTGTTGAGAGAAGATCAGATGTCGGATAAAACGTCCGTCATCGAGCAAGGGGATGCAGAGAGGGATGAGGTCTGGTTAAGGCAGTTCGGTCGCTTATACGACGAACTAAGAGATTATAGGGGTCTGTATGGGAGAAGTGTTTATGGGGAGCGCGTGCAGTATTTGCCGCGTCTCGTCCCACAGGAAGATAGTATTTGTGAAGTGATTGAAAGTTCTGGCCCTAACCGGCAGACTTTACCAGAAATAGTTAATGTTAATGGGGAGCACGAGCAAGATTCGTCGTGTTTCGTCCCGCAGGAGTTAGATGTTGAAGGAGTAACGGAAAGTTCTGGCCCTAACCGGCAGACTTTACCGAAAGTTATAGTGGTAGAAGTAGCCGACCCATCCGACGCAAACCTCCAGTTTAAACATTGCGAGAGTATTAAGGGGAAAGATTACGAAAATTTTAGTGATAGCCGGACACAATTGGTAGAAAAGCACATAGATTTCAGCGTGTATGAGGTTAGAGCTGACGTTATACGGTCAGACGATAACAGTGTGGGTTGCGCAGATCTAGAGGAAGTAATTGCAGATACTACTGGGCACATTTCTCCAGGTATATTGGCAGATGAGATCAATCTGGCTAAAGAGGAATCAACGAAGGTGACAATTAGTGAATTGATAGCAAAGCAACACTCGCTAGTTGACGAGTTACAGGAAAAGGTTTCGGTATTGGAGGTGAAGCTACAGACAAAGCCTCAGGACAAACGTGTTGAAATTAAAACTGTATGTGAACAGAGGCTGGAAAAGCCGCCAGATAAACCGGATTTAGGATCAAAGCCGGATGGTTTTTTCTGGAATGACCTGGATATAGACGAGGATTTACTGTGGGAAAATAAAGAAACAGTCGAGGACAAGTGTAGACAGATAGTAGTGTCTGTTAATATGCACGACCTACAACTAAACGTGTTGATTGACACCGGTGCAGAATTGAGTGCTGTATCTGGGAAAATATTTGAGTTACTGAAAGACAGACCTGGCATCGTAGTTATGCCAGTAACACGAGTGAAAATTATCGGTGCTACTGGGAAGGCCAGTAAACCGGTCACAAAACAGATTTTTGTCAACTTCGAGATATGTGGGGCACGATTTGAACAAGAGTTTGTCGTCGTGCCAGACTTAACTACGGAAGTAATTATCGGGTTAGATTGGCTATTAAAGTACCGTGCAGTGATTAACTGCGAAAGCAAAACTTTGACATGTATGTCACTAGATAAAACAATGATAGTTAGTTTTGACGAGGCAGGAGACGGTGTGCATAGGCAATACCAGCCTATACACATTGTTAACTGGCCGAATGACATTGACGTAGGAATGGGTTTGAACTGCCGTAACATGAGGAATTTCGGCATTGACAAAAGTGTAGAAAGTGAATTGGAAGAGATAATCAAATTCCCTCCACGGATTGACATTAGTATTGGTGTGAAAAAGGATCGTTTGCGAGAAGTAATGAAGCTAAAAGCCGATGCTCGCATACGTCGTCATGACACTAAAGCGCGTTTTGATTAATCAATTTAATTTTAATCAATTTAATCATGATCTAATCAACTGAAAAATCCAAGCTGCTAGTTTAAGTTTTCAGCTGAGTCACAGTAGATTAAGGAATGTAAATATGATTTTGTAAATAGCTGTAAGATTTCATAAATATGTGATTTACTAGTCATTGCCGATGTACTTAGACGCTGTTTTAAGTTTCAGGCTAGTACATGCCTGTGATGATGGACAGTGTTGAGTTATCCACTGTGATAGTGTTTATGGACTCCTTGAGATTACTCGGGAGTGAATTTTACCGAAAGAATTCAGTGAAACGGACGTTCTGGAAATGCCGTTACAAGGGCGGGGGAGATCAAGCGTGCCGCACAGGCGGGCGCAACAATACTGGCGAGGCGGTGCCGCTGTCGGCTCTTGTGCCGCTGTCGGCATTCTTTGTATTTGCGAGTACGAAAGGCGGAATAGTTTTTCTTCCCGGACAGCTGATGTGAAAGACTCTGTTGTCAATACTTATGTTTTTTTCGATCTACTGAATATTATTTTCTTGTTTAGCGTTAATGGACTCCCATGACGAGAATATTAATTATGAAAGGGTTATGTAAAAATGTGAGTTCTATGTAATTAATTATTAATTTGCGTATTTTGATCTACCTGTTTTTATGACCATGTACTCTGATTAATTTTGTAAATAGTATTCCATTTCATGATAGTGTTACGGATTTTGACGATTTTGGAATAGCTAAACCATTTTCTATATCTTCTATGTATTTTAATATGTTGTCAACCTGTTTTATTTTGTGCAAGATGACAGAGTGGAATAAGATTAGGAGTGTCTCCACTCAATTATTATGGTCTAAAAATTGATTTATGATTAATTAGACGAATGCTAAATTTTGTTGATGTTTTGAGCATATGCATTTCCGCTGTTTTTTTTTTTTTTTTTTTTGACATTTTCTGAGTCTGTTTACGTTACACGAACATCCTCAGACAATGTGGGGCACGTGTAACGCCGGAAATCCATATCCTCCTACTTCCATCTATTGTACTATTATTTTTTTCCTTGTTTGTTACCTGAATATATGACATTTCTGTGTCTTTATATATTGTAATTGTTTTACTATTTGTATATATATATATTTATGCATTTATGTCGATGTATAATTGGTTTGTTTCGTAAATATTATTTGTATTTTTACGCTGGGTCTTGCCTAGGGAAAACTGCTATCGAACGATTACATCGATAGGTCGTGTGAAGAATCAAAGTGTGTAGGATCTTTGGTAGTGTTAACTCTGCCGCGTGGAGCGCGGGCAGAACAGTGAGAGTCTGGCTGGAGTAGCGAGTGGAGCAGGTGTGTTGTGTGACGCTCCCGCGAGTTGCCGCGCTTTCGGGGTTTGGCAGCATGTAATTGCGCTCGACTCGCGATGATAGTTTCTGACATGGTGTCAGCATTAGCTGGCGCACATCAAGAGCCCGTTTCGCCTGGTGACCGTGTCGAGAAGAAGGCGCGCCAACATCCAGCTTCTGCAACAGCGGCGGCCGACAATGAGTGACTGTCGCCACCTCCTCGATCGACGGCTTCGAACCTTCAATCAACCAACAAGGAAGACTAAAAGCACGTAAAGTTTCAGAACTGTATGGCAGACCTCAGCTTTTCAAATTGTTCCATTTGCCTCGCAAAATTACAGCAACTCAGCATGAACCTTTGTTGCTCATTGTCCCAATTGCATTGCCAAGCAGGGTCCCTTCCTTTTCCGAAATGAGCCCGAGGGTCGTTGAAATTCAAACGCCAGCATAATTCCATTTCACTGCTTTAATTTCAAAGTTCAATTCAAGCATTAGCTGGCTACTATAGTTAGATTACACAAGCACAAATTAAGAGTGCGAGTTTTGTTAGCATATTTTAGCTTACCTGTGACTGCAGCTCAGCTTGGTACGTACTAAATTTTACTATTGTTAATAGTTCAGAATCATTTAATTCAAGTTCAAAGTTAAATCTCTTGTTTCTAAATTGCGTAGAGTCAAGTTGCTTTTGAAATGATTGTTGAGGTAGTCCAAGACTAACCGTATTTTACTGGATTTCGATGTGCTTCAGAAAGAAAGCTCACTATTAACTTCAGTCACTAAATTAACTTTCGATTTTCCGGTTTTATTAATTCTTTTGCTAAATTAAGTCAGAGTGTAGCGAAATTTATTACTTCTGACAAACTTTCAGTTTTCACACTACACGTGTCAACCTTCAGTTGCCACGCTTCTAGTGTTAATTATATGCGTAATAACCTTTCTTTTTCAGTTACTATAGTAATTGTCCTTAGGACTGGCGACCGTGATTTCCCCCAAATCTCAAATATCTAATTACCGCTAGTTAATTGTTAACGTAACGGCCGCACATTTACTTTCTTTATTATCTTTACCCCTTTTCAAAATTAATTTCCACCAGTTTCATTTGCATTTTTCCTTTCATTTAGATGTAACCCTTTCCTCCCTCTTTACCGATAGATTAACTTCGATGACGATTGCTTTTCCCAAATTTCCATTAGGTACACGCGGTTTAATTTTTCACTGTCATTAAGGTCGATAAGTGAGGGGGAGGTTACAACCTCTAGTTCGCATTGACGACACTTTGAGCAGTGGACGTTACATTTCAGATGTGTTACAACCCGTGGCTCTAACCTTAATGCGATCCCTGCGAAACCCTACATTTCAGCAGGATAATGCACGACGACATGTTGCATGTCCTGTATGGCCCTTTCTGGGTACAGGAAATGTTCGACTGTTGCCCTGACCAGCACATTCTCCAGATCTCTCACCAACTGAAAACGTCTGGTCAATGGTGGCCGAGCATCTGGCTCGTCACAATACGCCAGTCACTGCTCTTGATGAACTGTGGTATCGTATTGAAGCTGCATGGGCAGCTGTACCTCTACATGCCATCCCAGTTCTGTTTGACTCAATGCTTAGGCGTATCAAGGCCGTTATAACAGCCAGATGTGGTTGTTCTGGGTCCTGATTTCTCATGGTCTATGCACCCAAATTGCGTGAAAATGTAATCACATGTCAGTTCTAGTATAATATATTTGTCCAATGAATACCCGTTTATCATCTGCGTTTCTTCTTGGTATAGCAATTTTAATGGCCAGTAGTGTAGACATGGGAACTACGCAGTAGTGAACTTGCTGAAGGAATCATTTCCACATTAGCCTGAAAAGATGTAGAGAAACCATGAAGAATCAGATGGTGTAGACAGGGACTCAAACAATACTCCAAAAACCAATGAGACTATTGTCGGTACCACTCCTCTGCTTTCGGCAGACTGAGAATCATCATGATCATCATTATCATCATCTTCTTCTTCTTCTTCTCCTCCTTCCACCTGCTACACATACTGATAAAGATTAGTCCAAGAGTAGTGACTGGTGTATTGTGACGAGCCAGTTGCTCGGCCACCATTGACCAGACGTTTTCCATTGGTGATAGATCTGGAGAATGTGCTGACCTGTGCAGCACATTCTGTATCCAGAAAGGCCCATACAGGACATGCAACATGCGGTCGTGCATTATCGTGCTGAAATGTAGGGTTTCGCAGGGATCGAATGAAGGGTAGAGCCACGGGTCGTAACACATCTGAAATGTTTCGTCCACTGTTCAAAGTGCCGTCAATGTGAACAAGAGGTAACCGAGACGTGTAACCAATGCCACCCCATACCATCACGCCGGGTGATACGCCAGTATGGCGATGACGAATGCAGGCTTCCAATGTGCGTTCTTCGCGATGTCGCCAAACACGAATGCGACCATCATGATGCTGTAAACAGAACCTGGATTCACCCAAAAAAATGAGGTTTTGCCATTCGTGCAACCAGGTTCGTCGTTGAGTACACTATCGCAGGCCCTCCTGTATGTGATGCAGCGTCAAGGGTAACCGCAGCCATGATCTCCGAGCTGATAGTCCACGCTGCTGCAAACGTCGTCGAACTGTTCGTGCAGATGGTTGTTGTCTTGCAAACGTCCCCATCTGTTGACTCAGAGATCGAGACGTGGCTGCACGATCTGTTACAGCCATGCGGATAAGATGCCTGTCATCTCGACTGCTAGTGATACGAGGCCGTTGGGATCCATCACGGCGTTCCTTATTACCCTCCTGAACCCACCGATTCCATATTCTGTTAACAGTTATTGGATCTCGACCAAAGCGAGCAGCCATGTCGCGATACGATAAACCGCAATCACGATAGGCTAAAATCCGACCTTTATCAAAGTCGGAAACGTGATGGTGCGCATTTCTTCTCCTTACACGAGGCGTCACAACAACGTTCCACCAGGCAACGCCGGTCAACTGCTGTTTGTGTATGAAAAATCGGTTGGAAACTTTCCTGACGTCACAAACCACAGAACCACGCGACCCGGTGCAGGTGCAAGTTGCGTCACCATCGCGTCGCGTCACCATCGCGTCGCGTCACAGTCTGCCCGGTCGCACTTGAACCTGTTAAGTTACCAAAATGCGCGAAGAACTGCGACGCGCTACATGCGGTACGCGCACCTCAATTTGCCGCGCACTGGGATGCCACGAGATAGTGGCAGCAGAGACGCCAGAGAAATTTCCTCAGTCTGCACTCAGCAACGAAGTGGACACAGAACAGCTAGTAGCAGTGCTTCGTATGCGGCGTCGAAATAAAAAGAGAATGCAGAAAAACTGGTAATTCACACAACATTTCTTCTCTTATTTCACACACTGTACAATAATTCGAGGAATTACTGCGATAAAGTTTTCAACTACGTGGATATCTCGGTATGCTCATTCGACAACGTATTGGAGATCTGTCGAGTTGAACTGAAGGAAAAGGACACTGATTTAAGGAAAGCCTTCTAGCTGGATAAAAGTATTTTCGTGACATGAAGGTCTAGTCAGCAGCTAATTTTTTTTGCACTTATTTTTTACAGTTTAAGTTTGCGGGTTTTTAAAAAAAACTGAAATGATAAAATGTGATGGCCCTCAAATACGTACCCTCAGATTCAGAGTTGAAATATTAAATTTTAGGCTGGTTTCATTGTCTAGGGGCTGGGATACGTAGTTGCCGCATTACAAGCGGAGTATGCGGTAAACAATATGAATAGATACATGAATCGAATGGTCAAAGGTTCCCATCACTCGGAAATTGCGAATTTTTAATGCAACGTAGTAATTTATCAATGAAAGATTGCAATTAAATAAAATCTGCTGGTACTATTTTTAACGACTTTAAATGATGAGTACGATAGCAGAAGTACCTTTATGAATGCCATTTGTTACTGCAAAACACTTATCGGTGTCGATGGTTCAGGAATTAAATAAAATATAAGTCGAATAACAAGGAAATCATAGATTCCTGCTTCATGTAATTAGTTATGAGCAACAACATAGCTCACGAGATACTCACTTCTAGACGCATACTACGTCTTCACTGCAGAAGCCACGGAAATCTCACAAGTGCACAAGTTGGCACTACGAAATATTTCTATCTCCCGCTACCGCGCGCTAAACTGCTCCACTCTACATCTTGCCATACTGTCCAGGACTCTCTCGTGTCCTCTCCCGTACTGTCCAGAGCCCTCCGTGTCCTGTGCGACTGTCCCTAGCGCCGCCCTGTTCAGAACTCCCCCTCCATTCACTTCAGTAGTCGCCTCCCTTAGTAACGAGCGCTGTGATTGGCTAGAGCGCTCCCTCCATGTCTCCAAGCCAACGCACACTAACAAACATATTAAAACACATTCTAAACACTGCATTTACATTTAAATAACATGAAATTAAATAAATATTCCTACAGCTGGACCAAAACACGCTCTAACACACATTATTAAACACATAAACAAATTAAATAAACATATATCAAAAGAATAGAACAAAAGTAAGCCAGTAGCCTAATGTCTCTATGCTTTCTAAAACACAGTAAATAATTGACCAATTTCTTCATGAGTAGTAAATATCGGATATAAACAACGACCTAGACGAATAAATATATTTATAAGCATGCAACTACCGTTTTTTCGTGTAACTGTGGAGTACTTATGGCCTGACGCGATCGATAGTAATCGGCTACTTTGACTTCCAATAACTCATGTACTATTCAAGTTACATGCTTGTAATTTATACCAATTTAGGTTTACACTAATTGCTTTATAAAGACACATCGATCGAGAAAATCGGACGAAGAATTTAGATTTTGGACTTTCGTTGCTGGGTGTTACTTGCGAAATTTATCGTCGGATACTAAACTTTAAACTAATAAAGATATTGAAAATCTGATTACACAATCAGAATCGTCGTGCAAATAATGGTAATGCACATGTTTCTTTTTGAGGTATCACGATTCATCTGGCTACTATTAATTTCTATACGAACTGTGAAATGTCTGCCGTTAAGGTTTCACAATGTCCGCCGTCCTTGGCACTCCAGGCGTGTCACCATGGAATTCCCAGCCACGCGGTCCGGCCGTTGTGTGGCATCATGCGGTTGCTGACGAGTTGCGGCTTGCCGAGCGGTGGCCCCCCACTCTGAACTTAAAATATTTCCAGGCCGCCACAACTCGCCCGTTACCTCACAACTTATAACTGTAATGTATACACAGAAGCGATTTTTCAGTTTTTATTCCAAAAGCACCTTATTGTAAACTCAAAATTTATACTACGAATACATGATACAAAAAGGTAGGAGACCTGTTTAACATTTTATACGTATTATTTCTTAAAATAATTCTCGCGAATGTGATGTACAGGACCTATTAGCGACATTCGCTGCAGCAAAAGACGTAGCTGCGCTATTTAGATCAGGAAGTAGGTATTGCAGCACCAGAAATGACTTGTGAGGAATATGCGGGACGATCATTTCCATGTCCTCCAACTGGCCATTTTCCTGTAGGTGTGTTGTTATACATATTTGGAATGTGACTGTAGTATGAAGGACCATATTATTTATGACGCTCATTTCTCTCATTTTGGTGGTCAGTTTCTTTTCTTTCGGAACGCTTTGAAGTGCGTTTATATATATATATATATATATATATAATGCAGCCGCATCAGGTATGGTTGTTTTCTCGTCTTTGTGCGCATCTTCAGCTTATTCTCTTTCTCTTATGTCGGCAACAGACTCCTGACTGAAACATATACATTCACTCTTTATTATACACTCCTGGAAATGGAAAAAAGAACACATTGACACCGGTGTGTCAGACCCACCATACTTGCTCCGGACACTGCGAGAGGGCTGTACAAGCAATGATCACACGCACGGCACAGCGGACACACCAGGAACCGCGGTGTTGGCCGTCGAATGGCGCTAGCTGCGCAGAATTTGTGCACCGCCGCCGTCAGTGTCAGCCAGTTTGCCGTGGCATACGGAGCTCCATCGCAGTCTTTAACACTGGTAGCATGCCGCGACAGCGTGGACGTGAACCGTATGTGCAGTTGACGGACTTTGAGCGAGGGCGTATAGTGGGCATGCGGGAGGCCGGGTGGACTTACCGCCGAATTGCTCAACACGTGGGGCGTGAGGTCTCCACAGTACATCGATGTTGTCGCCAGTGGTCGGCGGAAGGTGCACGTGCCCGTCGACCTGGGACCGGACCGCAGCGACGCACGGATGCACGCCAAGACCGTAGGATCCTACGCAGTGCCGTAGGGGACCGCACCGCCACTTCCCAGCAAATTAGGGACACTGTTGCTCCTGGGGTATCGGCGAGGACCATTCGCAACCGTCTCCATGAAGCTGGGCTACGGTCCCGCACACCGATAGGCCGTCTTCCGCTCACGCCCCAACATCGTGCAGCCCGCCTCCAGTGGTGTCGCGACAGGCGTGAATTGAGGGACGAATGGAGACGTGTCGTCTTCAGCCATGAGAGTCGCTTCTGCCTTGGTGCCAATGATGGTCGTATGCGTGTTTGGCGCCGTGCAGGTGAGCGCCACAATCAGGACTGCATACGACCGAGGCACACAGGGCCAACACCCGGCATCATGGTGTGGGGAGCGATCTCCTACACTGGCCGTACACCACTGGTGATCGTCGAGGGGACACTGAATAGTGCACGGTACATCCAAACCGTCATCGAACCCATCGTTCTACCATTCCTAGACCGGCAAGGGAACTTGCTGTTCCAACAGGACAATGCACGTCCGCATGTATCCCGTGCCACTCAACGTGCTCTAGAAGGTGTAAGTCAACTACCCTGGCCAGCAAGATCTCCGGATCTGTCCCCCATTGAGCATGTTTGGGACTGGATGAAGCGTCGTCTCACGCGGTCTGCACGTCCAGCACGAACGCTGGTCCAACTGAGGCGCCAGGTGGAAATGGCATGGCAAGCCGTTCCACAGGACTACATCCAGCATCTCTACGATCGTCTCCATGGGAGAATAGCAGCCTGCATTGCTGCGAAAGGTGGATATACACTGTACTAGTGCCGACATTGTGCATGCTCTGTTGCCTGTGTCTATGTGCCTGTGGTTCTGTCAGTGTGATCATGTGATGTATCTGACCCCAGGAATGTGTCAATAAAGTTTCCCCTTCCTGGGACAATGAATTCACGGTGTTCTTATTTCAATTTCCAGGAGTGTAGATACAGCTCATCCGACCGTACGGATTTCCTCCGGTGTATTTCACACCAAAGGAAGACGGGACACTCTTCCTCCTCGTCTATAACGAATAACAACTGTGTTAGGTATTAAGGCAGAGGAGGTCGATGTGTGTTTTTTAGTGAGAGACAGATTTGCAGACTGTTTTCTTAAACATGATTACTTTAAGTTGCAAAATATTTATGTTCGTTAAAATGAAGTGAAGTAAAATAAAATGTTTTCGACACCCCCCAAGCTTTTCTTCCAAAGTTAGTAGTTTTCTTTTGAAACTTCCCTAAACTTTTTTTCAGTTTGCGGTTGAACAGAACTGACGGACGACATCGGAAAGTTCAAAGAAATTTTGCTTTATCTCGAAGTAGGCGAGAGAGTGCCACGAATATGATACACGAAGTGGGGTGGCAGTCATTAAAGCAAAGGCTTTTTTCGATCAACCTGCCGGCCGGGGTGGCCGAGCGGTTCTAGGCGCTACAGTCTGGATCCTCGCGACCGCTACGTTCGCAGGTTCGAATGCTGCCTCGGGCATGGATGTGTGTGATGTCCTTAGGTTAGTTAGGTTTAAGTAGTTCCAAGTTCTAAGGGACTGATGACCTCAGAAGTTAAGCCCCGTAGTGCTCAGAACCATTTGAACCATTTTCGATCCACCTACTTTCTACCCACCAACGTGGGAAGAAATGATCATTGTAATAAAATAAGAGAAATCAGAACTTCCATGTGAAGATTTAAGTGTTCGTCTTTTCCGCACGTTCTTCAGTTAATGAACAGTAGAGAAGTAGCTTGAAGGGGGTTCAAAAAATGGCTCTGAGCACTATGGGACTTAACTTCTGAGGTCATCAGTCCCGTAGAACTTACAACTAGTTAAACCTAACTAACCTAAGGACATCACACACATTCTTGCGCGAGGAAGGATTCGAAACTGCGACCGTAGCGGTCGCTCGGTTCCAGACTGTAGCGCCTAGAACCGCTTGACCACTCCAGCCGGCGAAGGGGGTTCGATAAACCCTCTAATCTGTAAACATGCTGCAACGTCACTCAGTGTCACTCGGCGGTTTTCCTTCACTATGGCTTCAACTGCTGCAATGTTCTGTGGAGTCACATCTCGTTGTGCCTGACCTGGACGAGGAGCATCTTCCACTGAAGTCACACCATTTGCGAACTTCCTACTCCATTCGTAGACTTGCTGCTGTGACAAACATGCATCACCGTTCTGAACCTTCATTCGTCGATGAATTTCAATAGTTTTCACGCCATCACTACGCAGAAACCGAATAACAGAACGCAGTTCCTCCCTGGCGCAAGTCGCAAGTGGGGCGGCCATCTGTATACTGATACTGCGACGGTATGTGTGCATCTGCACTATGCTGCCACCTACAGGCTATTATGCACCCTGTTTGTAGCACGCTTACCACCTTACAGGATAAAGGCGCGAAATTTCGATTTGTTATTAAAAATTTAAGGTTTTCAGTTGACTCATCCTCGTATTTGAACCGGAGTTAGGTCAGTAGGAATGCTAGGAGGTAATTTCGCTTGTTCAGCCCACGTGCCTCGCAACACACAAAATTCCATTTCTCGGCTGGTCTCCGTTCTCTGGAGCAGACGTACTGACTCTTCTTTTGTCGCTGGGCGCAGCACGCAGTTATCCAGACCTTTGTCTAGTGAACAAGATGGAACATTTTGAGTAGTACACTTCCACGTGGTACGGTGAGATGCAGATTGCAGTGTGCATTGCGTTTAACTGTGTTTCAAATGAGCTTTACTGGAATATCGAGTTTATTATTTCGTGTGATTTACAGGTAGGACATATGATCAGGTATACACTCTAACGAAAAAATAATCGAATTTTCTGTCCAGTTGGCTCGTTAGATTGTCAGCATTCCGAGATGTTTGGAGGGTCATGTCCATAATGCTCCAAACGTTCTCAATTCGGGAGAGAAATCTGGCGACCTTGTTGCCCAAGATATGGTCTGGAAAGCACCCGACAAGCAGTAAAAACTCTGTGAGAGGAAGGGCATGATCTTACAGAAATGAAAGCGCAGGACGGAATGCCACGAATGACAACAAAACGGGACGAAGAATGTCGTCGATGTACCGCTGTGCTGTTAAGGGTACCGTGTTTGACCACCAACGGGGTCCTGCTATGAAATGAAATGCGACACCACACCATCACTCGCCGTTTTGTGGCCGACAGTCAGGCTGGTATAGTCTGTCGGTAAACTGAAGAGCGAGCGCGCGAGTCCCCACTCTGGCTACCCTGCTACGTCACAGGGCGCTTCTACAGGCTGTTCCACAACGTAGTACAGTCCCTGCCGTGGCGCGCGCTTTAAAATCTGTGGCGACGCCGTGTGCAGATACGTCCCGTCTGCGTTTATTTGTAGACAAAGGCGTTAAGAGTATAAGGAAAATAAAAGACGATAGCTTCTTCCAAACAAAGCATTATAGAGTAAATAATATTAACATAAGAACGGAAGGAAGGATTCTACTACAAACATAGAATCGAATGCCTATTCATATGAATGTATGTTCCTCTATTCGTAAGACGAACCAGATATAGTGCAATCAGTCTGTAGAATTTAAGGCTTGTTGTTACTTTGTGTTTCTACTAAAAGGTAGAAGTTTTCTTTGAAGGGCTGCATTAAAACTTAACAATTCTTGCAACACGAAGAGTGTTTAAAAATTAATCAGAAATTTATAGTTACGTGTGTTGTATTAGTTCGATTCGCACTGCTTTTTTTGTCATTGTCTTCGTAAAAATGTCTGAAAAGTATTTCCAGGTAAATTCCATTTCATGCGATGTCTTCATCGTTTGTCGAATGACCGATTTTGTGAAACTGTCTATAACGATGGGTTTCCTACCTAAATTATTAGTTTTTCTTCGCGGCGATTCCAGTAAACCAAGCGAGTTGTTTTCGCGTTCCTTCCTTATGCGTCCTATTTTGGCGAAGCTGACGTTTGCATAAACTGCAGCCCTTTCATTGGGACTGGTAACATTAGCCAACAGCTATTTTTATGTTGCCTCCTTAACACAAGCTGTAATAACGTTAGAGACGATCGAACGCTCGTTCTGCGCAAATATCTCCTTTGTATTCTGTACATTTTCTTGCAATGCAGGGCGATTATCCATCACTTCCGAATACTGAAGTATATCAGTGAGTACTCAAAGTCAACTAACTGAGATTGGCAACTAAGATCCCACGAACAGAAACGACGTATATCGTGGCACGCCGAACTACACCTCTAGATAGGTAACGGGCAACTGATTTTGGGTTGCCCTGTAGGCCAGTGGCAGGGTTCTTCCGGGAAAGGCCACTTCCCCCACCAAAAGCGCTGCTCGCTCTTCAGTTTACAGTCAGGCTGGTATCCCAGCGCTGTCCAGGGCGTCTCCACACACGCCTTGACTGGCCAGTGCGCCTCAATTCGAAGCGGGACTCATTAAGCAGACCGCACCGTGGTTCAGGTCGAAAAAAATCGATTTTCGGTGTCCATCATATTTCGATAGATTAAGGTTTTATTTAAGTACTCTGAAAAGGATTTTGCTGAAAATTTTTTTTTCTAGCATTTAAAGAGCATTTTCCTACCACGTGTATTTATGTGCCACGCCCACTTTTCTGTCAGCCACTTTTTTTGCATATATTTTAGATCTTTATATCCCCTACATTGCACGTTAGGGATTTTTTTTAACTCCAAACTGTGTTGACTATCCTTGGAATGAAACGGTCGGTATTCTTTTGTTTCTGCTGTTTGTAAACAACACGCTTTGAAACACGCAGTTCGTTTTGTTCAAGTGTGATTGCGAGTAGTTGTTATAGAAAACTTGCAGGTATACTATGGGCAGGCAATTAGGAGAAATAAAGAAAATCGGGAGGCAATGAAGAGAGATGTTTGGGCCATTTTCTTCCATAAGTCCTCTACTGATGATAAGCCATGTCATGGATTGTGTCCATCAGGAGAAAATTCGTGTTGCAAATAGAATAGTGCTCAGGCAGCTGGAGAATCTTATTCTCACCAGCATTCTCTTCCTGTTGCTGTTATTACAGCAATTAAACCTATTTCCAGAGACTTGGCTCATCCTGACCTTCTAAGGAAATTTCTGCATGGGTAGACACAAAACCCAAATGAATGTTTCAACAGCATAATTTGGAACCGCCTTCCTAAAACTGTATTTGTAGGCATGCATACCATGAAACTATGAGTTCATCACGCTGTTATTACATTCAGTTGTGATAATATTGGAAAGTGTTGGGTACTGAAAAAGCTGGGAATTAATCCCGGTGAAAATATTATCACTGGGCTGCAACATTGCGATAAAATGAGGATAGCCGATGCATCAGCTCTGCGTCTAATATGGCCAAGAAAGCAAGACAAACATCCAGGAAGGTGAAAAAATAGCTGAAAGACCAGCTAGAGGCCAAAGAAGGGCCATCAAATGCTGCAGGACAGTTTTAATTAACTGCAAGAAACAAATTTCAAAAGTTTTTTTCTTTAAAGTCAATTTCCCGCAAACTAAAATTTTCAGTAGATATGCCCCATTATATCAGAAACTATCATAGATAAATTAATGTAATTTTCAGAGACTCTGCATAACATAAAAAGCTACATCTGGTACTACATTCATTAATGTTCCCCGATTAGGAAGTTCACAAAAAAATATTTTCTTCAGAAAAAACTTAATATTTTTTGTTAATAAATTAAAAAAAAATATTTCTGGAAAACTATACAATGGATAAAGTACAGGGTGATTCAAAAAGAATACCACAACTTTAGTAATTTAAAACTCTGCAACGACAAAAGGCAGAGCTAAGCAATATCTGTCGGCGAATTAAGGGAGCTATAAAGTTTCATTTAGTTGTACATTTGTTCGCTTGAGGCGCTGTTGACTAGGCGTCAGCGTCAGTTGATGCTAAGATGGCGACCGCTCAACAGAAAGCTTTTTGTGTTATTGAGTACGGCAGAAGTGAATCGACGACAGTTGTTCAGCGTGCATTTCGAACGAAGTATGGTGTTAAACCTCCTGATAGGTGGTGTATTAAACGTCCGTAACTACCTGAACGTCAACTACCCGAGGCGATGGATCGGCCGCCAGGCAGCCTGTGACAGAGCACTTCATCACTGGCCTCCAAGAAGCCCTGATCTTACCCCCTGCGATTTTTTCTTATGGGGATATGTTAAGGATATGGTGTTTCGGCCACCTCTCCCAGCCACCATTGATGATTTGAAACGAGAAATAACAGCAGCTATCCAAACTGTTACGCCTGATATGCTACAGAGAGTGTGGAACGAGTTGGAGTATCGGGTTGATATTGCTCGTGTGTCTGGAGGGGGCCATATTGAACACCTCTGAACTTGTTTTTGAGTGAAAAAAAAACCTTTTTAAATATTCTTTGTAATGATGTATAACAGAAGGTTATATTATGTTTCTTTCATTAAATACACATTTTTAAAGTTGTGGTATTCTTTTTGAATCACCATGTAGATTTTAGTACGGTTGATTCTATTAGCATCATGTAACATACAGTAAAAATATTGAGGTCCTGCATCAAATAGTTTTTTCAGAAATGGGTCGAATACTTGCCTAAATTAACATGGGTTAGATAGGCAGGGTGTGGCCCCTTAAAGACAAATCTACTCCAGTCAGTGATTCTGCAGGCCAAGTGTATCCGACACCACTGCAAACTGGCTTGCTGGTGTACAAAAGTCAATGTTTTTCGACGCAAGGGGCGCTGTGAGCTCAACCCCTTTTCTGTGAGTCATCTATTAATAGTTTCTAGTGGTCACGAAGCACGAGATGTGCGTCAAATCGATGATAACGACGAACTGAGGCTCCGAGTATGTCTCTGATTTTTCGGATCTCTCTTTGTATCGTGTCTCTCGGTCGACAGCTTCCTTTTCGATTCTGTGTTCTCTCAAGTTTCACCCATTCCTGCCAACATAGTTGAATAATGGCATCGTTCCTTTTAAAATGTCGAGCGACTCGCCGATTACTTCAGCTGGCTTCTTTGAGCCCAACTACACGACCTCTCTCAAATACTGACACTTGTTTAGGTTTTCAAGCGGCTGCCTGTGAGACATAGTTACTGTCTAACTAACAAGGGAACCTCCCCATCGAACCCCCCTCGGATTTAGTTATAACTTGGCACAGTGGATAGGCCTTGATAAACTGAACACAAATCAATTGAGAAAACAGGAATAAGTTGTGTGGAACTGTGAAAAAATAAGCAAAATATACAAACTGAGTAGTCCATGGGCTACATAGGCAACATCAAGGAAAACGTGAGCTCAGAAGCGCCGTGGTCCCGTGGAAGCGTGAGCAACTGCAGAAGAAGAGATCCTTGGTTCAAGTCTTCCCACGAGTGAAAATTTTACTTTCTTTATTTTAGCATAGTTATTATCTGTCCGCTCGTTCATTGACGTCTCTGTTCACTGTAATAAGTTTAGTGTCTGTGTTTTGCGACCGCATCGCAAAACCGTGCGATTAGTAGACGAAAGGACGTGCCTCTCCAATCGGAACCGAAAACATTTTATCGCAGGGTCATAGGTCAACCGATTCCTCCACAGGAAAACACATCTGATATATTCTATACGACACTGGTGACGGCATGTGCGTCACATGACAGGAATATGTTGTCGACCCACCTAACTTGTACACTTGGCGAATGGGTAAAAAGATTCTTCTACCTTGCCCGATTTAGGTTTTCTTGTGGATGTGATAATCACTCCCAAAAAAGTGATGAAAACATAAGAGTTTGTCACATAAACTGAAAATAAAAAATTAAAGTTTTCACTCGATGGAAGATTTGAACCAAGGACCTTCCGTTCCGCAGCTGCTCACGTTACCACGAGACCACGGCGCTCCTGGGGTCCCTGTGTCCTTGATGTTGCTTATCTATCCATGAACTACTCAGTTTGTATAATTTGCTTATTTTTTCACAGTTCCACACAACTTCTTCCTGTTTTCTCAATTGATCTGTGTTCAGTTTTTCAAGGCCTATCCACTGTGCCAACTTATAACTAAATCTGAGGGGGGTGCGATGGGGAGGTTCCCTTGTAAGTACAGGGAATGAAATTGGCAAACTTTATGCCCCGATATCGACGACATGTCCCCTGTTTACTATCCTTGCCAGCTGCGTAGTGAAACTGCGCTGCAGCGTCACGCATTCGTCCATCGACCGCCACAATTAAAATTTTGCATATTCCGTCGATACCTCTATGGATATCAATTTGTGACCAATTTGCATAACTCCTTGGTGGTGCGTCATTTCTTTGTCTTACAATGTACGTTTCAATGACAGGCATCCTAAGCTTCAGATGACTTACACGTCCCTTATCTTATCTTAAATCAGATGTTTTTGTAATGTGGTTTTGTGTTACTTACATAAAACATTTAAAGTTTCCCCCTTTCAAACGGAGGAACAACACAACCAACGGCTTACAAATAATTGTTTAGTACATTGACCTCGGTTTCGACACATCTAAGGCTGTCTACATCAGAACGAAATTTTAAAAGGCGTGAAGTTATACTGTGAGAAGGCAATAGCCAAATTTGTCCATTGCGAGGTATACGTACCAAAGGTTCGAACGTTTTCAATTTTTATTTTTGACTTTAGCATATCTACTCTAAACTTTGGCTATTGCCTTCTCGCAGTGTAACACAGCGACTTTTAAAATTTCATTCTGGTGAAGACATCCTTAGAGGTGTCCAAACCTAGGGCAATGTACTAAAAATTATTTGCAACCGGTTGGCTGTGTTGTTTCTCCACTGAAACTTATATATGAAAGACAGCCGTGTTCAAAACTGTTACCCTATTTCGTTATCTGGGCACAGCCACCAAGGATGAATAGAAGATGTCGGTAGAAGAAAGTGACTACCCACAAAGGAGTATTTTGCATTAGTGAATGATATGTGTTTGTTAAATTCAGTGATAAGAACGAACTAGGCAGGGTGTCTGAAGAGGTACGCTACAACTTCAGTGTGCTGTAGCACACAAGCTAATTGAGATATTCACACAGTGATTGGCTTAATTGACAGACAAACTAACAGAGTTTTGTTTGTGGGTGTTCTAGATTGTCATGAGTGAAGTACAATGACAACAGCTCAAGAAAAGACTTAGAGTGTGGTATGTTTTTTTTTAGACCTAATGGGACGCTCGGGTTCAAAGGAACTTCCAAACACGGTATAGGAAGCAGCGACCCTCGCGGACGTCGATACACTGGTGGTATATGAATGTTACGCCGTCAGGAAGCGCTGGTATGAAGCATCACAGTAGTAGAAGTGGGACAAGTGAAGCGGACACAGAACGGATACAGTTGGCTACTCAACGTTCGCCCCCGGTGGAGGTTCGAGTCTTCCCTCGCGCATGGGTGTGTGTGTTTGTCCTTAGGATGATTTAGGTTAAGTAGTGTGTACGCTTAGGGACTGATGACCTTAGCAGTTAAGTCCCATAAGATTACACACACATTTGAACATGTTTTTTCAACGTTCTCCGCAGAAGTCTGTTCGGAGGGTGTCGTAAGAGCTGCAAATGCATAGAGCGACTATGCGCCGGGTCTTTTGGAAACGTTTACAGATTTATCCATACCGATTACAACTGTTGCAGGCACTGGAAACAGACGACAAGCGACAACGTATGTAGTTCTTCTACGCCGTTTACAGGAGAATGAAAATTTTCTAAACAACCTACCATTTTCCGATGAAGAAAAATTTCACATGTGTAGGAAAGTAAGCAAACACGTTGTTCACATATGGGGCAAAATCAATCCACATACTGCGACGCAAGAGGTACCTGACATCCCGAAGGTGAACTTTTGGTGCTGTTTGAGGGTAGGTTCTACATCTACATCTACATCTACATTTATACTCCGCAAGCCACCCAACGATGTGTGGCGGAGGGCACTTTACGTGCCACTGTCATTACCTCCCTTTCCTGTTCCAGTCGTGTATGGTTCGCGGGAAGAACGACTGTCTGAAAGCCTCCGTGCGCTCTCTAATCTCTCTAATTTTACATTCGTGATCTCCTCGGGAGGTATAAGTAGGGGGAAGCAATATATTCGATACCTCATCCAGAAACGCACCCTCTCGAAACCTGGCGAGCAAGCTACACCACGATGCAGAGCGCCTCTCTTGCAGAGTCTGCCACTTGAGTTTATTAAACATCTCCGTAACGCTATCACGGTTACCAAATAACCCTGTGACGAAACGCGCCGCTCTTCTTTGGATCTTCTCTATCTCCTCCGTCAAACCGATCTGGTACGGATCCCACACTGATGAGCAATACTCAAGTATAGGTCGAACGAGAGTTTTGTAAGCCACCTCCTTTGTTGGTGGACTACATTTTCTAAGCACTCTCAGAATGAATCTCAACCTGGTACCCGCCTTACCAACAATTAATTTTATATGATCATTCCACTTCAAATCGTTCCGTACGCACACTCCCAGATATTTTACAGAAGTAACTGCTACCAGTGTTTGTTCCGCTTGTAACGCCGGAAATGCGTATCCTCCTATTTTCATCTATTGTACTATTATTTTGTTTCCCTGTTTTGTTACCTCAAGATATGACATTTCCGTCTCTTTATATATTGTAATTGTTTTACTGTTTGTATATATATATTTATGCATTTATGTCGATGTATAATTGGTTTGTTTCGTAAATATCATTTGTATTTTTACGCTGGGTCTTGCCTAGGGAAAACTGCTATCGAACGATTACATCGATAGGTCGTGTGAAGACTCAAAGTGTGTAGGATCTTTGGTAGTGTTAACTCTGCCGCGTGAAGCGCGGGCGGAGCAGAGAGTGAGAGTCTGGCGGGAGTAGCGAGTGGAGCAGGTGTGTTGTGTGACGCTCCCGCGAGTTGCCGCGCTTTCGGGGTTTGGCAGCATGTAATTGCGCTCGACTCGCGATGATAGTTTCTGACATGGTGTCGCGGACGGGAAGCATTAGCTGGCGCACATCAAGAGCCCGTTTCGCCTGGTGACCGTGTCGAGAAGAAGGCGCGCCAACATCCAGCTTCTGCAACAGCGACGGCCGACAATGAGTGACTGTCGCCACCTCCTCGATCGACGGCTTCAAACCTTCAATCAACCGACAAGGAAGACTAAAAGCACGTAAAGTTTCAGAACTGTATGGCAGACCTCAGCTTTTCAAATTGTTCCATTTGCCTCGCAAAATTACAGCAACTTAGCATGAACCTTTGTTGCTCATTGTCTCAATTGCATTGCCAAGCAGGGTCCCTTCCTTTTCCGAAATGAACCCGAGTGTCGTTGAAATTCAAACGCCAGCATTAAAATAATATAATTAGATTTCACTGCTTTAATTTCAAAGTTCAGTAGCTGGCTACAATATTTAGGTTACACGAGCACAAATTTAGAGTGCGAGTTTTGTTAGCATATTTTAGCTTACCTGTGACTGCAGCTCAGCTTGGTACGTACTAAATTTTACTATTGTTAATAGTTGGTTGGTTGGTTGTTTTGGGGAAGGAGACCAGACAGCGTGGTCATCGGTCGCATCGGATTAGGGAAGGATGGGGAGGGAAGTCGGCCGTGCCCTTTCAGGGGAACCATCCCGGCATTTGCCTGGAGTGATTTAGGGAAATCACGGAAAACCTAAATCAGGATGGCCGGACGCGGGATTGAACCGTCGTCCTCCCGAATGCGAGTCCAGTGTCTAACCACTGCGCCACCTCGCTCGGTGGTTGTTAATAGTTCAGAATCATTTAATTCAAGTTCAAAGTAAAATCTCTTGTTTCTAAATTGCGTAGAGTCAAGTTGCTTTTGAAATGATTGTTGAGGTAGTCCAAGACTAACCGTATTTTACTGGATTTCGATGTGCTTCAGAAAGAAAGCTCACTGTTAACTTCAGTCACTAAATTAACTTTCGATTTTCCGGTTTTATTAATTCTTTTGCTAAATTAAGTCAGAGTGTAGCGAAATTTATTACTTCTGACAAACTTTCAGTTTTCACACTACACGTGTCAACCTTCAGTTGCCACGATTCTAGTGTTAATTATATGTGTAATAACCTTTCTTTTTCAGTTACTATAGTAATTGTCCTTAGGACTGGCGACCGTGATTTCCAGCAAATCTCAAATATCTAATTACCGCTAGTTAATTGTTAACGTAACGGCCGCACATTTACTTTCTTTATTAACTTTACCCCTTTTCAAAATTAATTTCCACCAGTTTCATTTGCATTTTTCCTTTCAATTAGATGTAACCCTTTCCTCCCTCTTTACCGATAGATTAACTTCGGTGACGATTGCTTTTCCCAAATTTCCATCAGGTACACGCGGTTCAATTTTTCACTGTCATTAAGGTCGATAAGTGAGGGGGGAGGTTACACGCTGTCATATAATCATACAATAAAGGATCCTTCTTTCTATGTATTCGCAATACATTACATTTGTCAATGTTAAGGGTCAGTTGCCACTCCCTGCACCTAGTGCCTATCCGCTGCAGATCTTCCTGCATTTCGCTACAATTTTCTAATGCTGCAACTTCTCTGTATACTACAGCATCATCCGCGAAAAGCCGCATGGAACTTCCGACACTATCTGCATTGTGGGACCGTCTTTTTTCTTTTTTTTTCCTCAGAAAAGCAGTTAATTCCAACAGTAGCATTGATATGCTGAAGCGTTTCCGTTACCACAACTGGCTGACCATCAAGACACAGTCGTTTCCCAGCAAGGTGGTGCAGCGTCATACTGGGCTAAGATAGTGCGAGATTTTCTAGACAGGGAGTTTCCAGGCTACTAGGATGGCAGGGATTGTCCAATTCTCCGGCTCCCTACGTCGCTTGACATTACACCGACATATTTCTTCCTATGGGAGTATGTCAAGGACAGAGTACCAAACGCCTGTTATCCAGACATACGATTTAAAGAACGGAATCGTTGCTGCAATTGCCACAGTTCATGCAGATATGTTGAACCAAGAGTGGAGAGAGCTTGAATATAGACTGGATGTTGTGTACACCACTGAAGGCTCATATGCTGTAATTTACTGAATGGCTCAGAAGCTTTATGAGATAGCGTATCACATAAGTCAGACGCGATGTGAACATCTTAATTAGTTTGGTTACTATAACACATTGACGTTCTACCGTACCTTTTGAGATACCCTGTACTAAAAAACAAAGCAATATTTATAACAGACAGCATTTTAGTAGTAGATATCTAACTACTTGTGGCCAACGAATGGTGCATTCGGAAGCACAACACATAACTTGATGAAACTAATCCTTACTGAATTGAGGATTAACATATTTCTGGGGACCCCTGCGTTTTCGCTTAAAGCAAGTTAGTTTAATTGGGCTACACGCATTCAGTAACTTGTTTCGCGTTCTCTTGAGTCACAAATGTGCCATTTGCTACGGCATACACATTAGAATTTTCAACGACATCCCTCTACGACCTCAAATAATCCACGTAATCTGGTATACATCGGACACTTGTCTCCGTGGTTTTCAGATCGTAAGGTAGATTTGACGCTGACGCAGTTTCCTCCGAGGTCTTGAGGCAGCAGTGACAAACAACTTGCTATTATTAATATTGCTCAAATAACACAGATTTGCAGGTTATGAAACAATAATGAGCAACTGATAATTAAGGTACATTCCGGAGTTAACGAACCGCATAAGGTACTGTTCGTTAAGCTGTGAGTTAGTGAAATTAGGAGTCGCAGTTTGCAATTCATATTGAATGTTCACAAAGTCATTACTACCAAATGATATCCCCCCGTTGATGCGCTTTTCCTTAAACTTGCTCTCCCGATCACCATTCAAATAAGGTCACGTTTTTCTTATTGTTTCTGCTATTGAGGGGCATTCTTCGGGGCATAAATAATTGTTTTGCACTTGTGTGAATAAGCAACTTCTAGTTTACAAGGTACGTAACAGCTTACAAAGAGCCCTATGGTGTCAGAGAAAATGAAATTGTGTATGCTCTCATGAAGAGTGCTAAAAAGCTTACCGCTTAGTCCATTTTTTGCTGTTCCTGCGCTAAAACTGCCACGTGAAGCATAAAGTTTTTTTTATTTCTTTACTACTAATTGTATTCGTGACATATTTTGTAGACAGTATTGACATATATCACTGAACATATCACAAAAATTACATTATTATGCGGCACTTCGTTAAGGAGATATGACGTCTTAAATACTGAGATGCTCGAAAAATTACCGCATCAAGAATGGCGTTTACATTTATTACTTCGTTGCTACCTACTCTATTCGCATCCCATTCCGTAGACGGTATTTGCAGCTGCCGCTGGATGTACCTATATTATTTTACAATACATAGTTCAGGAGATATCGCGTCAAATACTGGGACACAAGAAAAAAGTACCCCATCATGCATGTCGTTTTAACTAATTGCGTCTTTGCTACTCACTCTTCTCGCAACACATTTCGCAGACAGTATTCACACATTCTGCTGAATGTACCAACAAAAATATATCGTAGTGTGATACATATTTAGTTCAGGAAATATGACGTCAAATACTGAGCTACGAGAAAAATTGTCGCATCGTGTTTGTCGTTTTAATTTATTACTTCTTTGTTACTACCTACATTCGCAACACAATTCGCAGACACTATCCACGTATGCCGATGAATTGACCTAGAAAAACATAGCAGTGTACGACAAGTAGTTCAGGAGAAACGTCGTCATAAACATTGAGATGCGTGAAAATGAAACTGCAGAGCGAAATTCGCTGTACATACAGAAGAAATATGTGTAGAATGCTCGTGAAATATGTTACATATATGTGAAATATATCTGAAATGTGCCTACTTGGGCAAATTAACTGGTAAAAAGCTAATCCTAAACCCATGGAACAATTGAATCAAATTTGGTGCACATGATAGCAACAATCTGCAAAGAAATATTGTAGAGGTAAGAAACATCAGCTTCCTGTTGGGGTGAGTGTGATAACATGGAGAGAGAAGACGTGGAACTCGACAGACAGCGAGGGGAAGGAGGAGAGAGGCACAGATAGGCAGAGAAGGGGTCGACAGAGTTAGGGGAGGGGACATGGACAGAGAGAGGGAAGAGGAGGTGGAGATGGACAGAGAAATGAAAGAGTTAGACAGACAGAGGAGGAGATGAACAGGCAGAGGAGGTGGAGGAAATGGACAAAGAAAGGAAAAGGGAGGAGATACACAAATGAAGGGGAGAGAAGGAGATGGATGTGGGAGGAGATGAAAAGAGAGAGGCGGAGGAGAACATGAACAAAGAGAGGGGGAGGAGGAGAAGGCATTAGCGGAGGGTAGATGAACGAAGGCGAAAGAGCAGATGGACAGAGGGGGAGGAGCAGATGGACAGAGGGGGAGGAGCAGATTGACAGAGAGAGGGGGGGGGGGGGGGGAAAGAGGAGCTGAAAGGAGAGAGCGGTAGGAGGAGATGGACAGAGAGTCGGTGGTAGAGGTGGCGGACATAGAGAGAGGGACGGAGAGAGAGGGAAGAAGGAGATGGACTAACAGAACATGGGAATACATACACACCTGGACAACGCCGGTTACTCAGCTAGTAAATAATACACTAAACAGTAATAAATAATATAAGAAACGTTGGGTGACATTTACGGGGATAACGAGAGAATTCTGGACATCTTGGAGCACACAGAAAGCTATAAGAATATGAAGTGGATCGACGAGGTCAAAAAAGATATGAAAGTCTAGGATAAACAAGACAGGTAGCCGCGCGGGATTAGCCGAGCGGGGTAAGGCGCTGCAGTCATAGACTGTGAGGCTGGTCCCACCGGAGGTTCGAGTCCTCCCTCGGGCATGGGTCTGTGTGTTGGTCCTTAGGATAATTTAGGTTAAGTAGTGTGTAAGCTTAGGGATTGATGACCTTAGCAGTTCAGTCCCATAAGATTTCACACACATTTGAACATGTTTGAACAAGACAGTCAATATATTAAAGTGGAAAGTGAGCCAAGAGGTGAAGGGATTCAAGTTAGAACCAACTTGGTCAGAAGAATAGAACGAAATGCATAGTGAGAAGTTGAAATAAGTGTGGCGCCTAAGAAAATCGCTCATTATGTAGACGTTTCGTGTGGGACATATTGGACTCGTTGTGATCTTTAGTCCAAAGACTGGTATGATGCTGCTCTCCGCCGGCCGTTGTGGGCGAGCGGTTCTAGGCGCTTCAGTCCGGAACCGCGCTGCTGCTACGGTCGCAGGTTCGAATCCTGCCTCGGGCATGGATGTGTGTCATGTCCTTAGGTTAGTTAGGTTTAAGTAGTTCTAAGTTCTAGGGGACTGATGACCTCAGATGTTAAGACCCATAGTACTCAGAGCCATTTTTTGATGCATCTCTCCAAGTTAGTCTCTCCTGTGCAAGCTTCTTCATCTCCAAGTAACTACTGCACCCTACATCCTTCTGAATCTGCATAGTGTATTCATCTCTTGGCCTGCCTCTACGATTTTTACCCTCCACGCTGATCTCCAGTACTACATTGGTGATCCCTTGATGCCTCAGAACATGTCCTACCAACCGATCCCTTCTTCTAGACAAGTTGTGCTACAAATTCCTCTTATACCCAATTCTATTCAGTACCTCCTCATTAGTTAAGTGATTTACCAATCTAATCTTCAGCATTCTTCTGTAGCACCACATTTGGAAAGCTTCTATTTTCTTCTTATCTAAACTATTTATCGTCCATGTTTTACATCCATACATGGCTACACTCCATACAAATACTTTTAGAAAAGACTTCCTGGCACTTAAATCTATACTTGACGTTAACAAATTTCTCTTCCCGCTTTTCTTACTATTGCCAGTCTACTTTTTATATCCTCTTTACTTCGACCATCATCAGTTATATTGCCCCCCCCCCCCAATAGCAAAACTCATCTACTACATTAAGTCTCTCATTACCTAATATAATTCCCTTAGCATACCTTGATTTGATCCGACTACATTCCATTATCCTCGTTTTGCTTTCATTGATGTTCATCTTATATCCTCCTTTCAAGACACTGTCTCTTCCGTTCAACTGCTCTTCCAGGTCCTTTGCTGTCGTTGGCAAACCTCAAGTTTTTATTTCTTATCCCTGGACTTTAATTCCTACTACAAGTTTTTCTTTCGTTTCCTTTACTGCTTGCTGAAATACAGATTAAACAACATCGGGGATAGGCTACAACCCTGTCTCACTCCCTTCTCAACCACTGCTTCTCTTTCATGCCCCTCGACTCTTATAACTACCATCTGGTTTCTGTACAAATTGTAAATAGCCTTTCACTGCCTGTATTTGACCCATGCCACCTTCAGAATTTGAAAGAGAGTATTCCAGTCAACATTGTCAAAAGCTTTCTCTAAGTCTACAAATGCTAGAAACGTAGGTTTGCCTTTCCTTAACCTATCTTCTAAGATAAGTCATCCCAAGGTCGTCTTCTAGCAGTTTTTCCATTCGCGTGTAAAGAATTCCTTTCAGTATTTTGCGGCCTTGACTTATTAAGTTCGGTAATTTTCACACTTGTCAACACCTGCTTTCTTCGGGATTGGAATTACTATGTTCTTCCTGAAGTCTGAGCTTAGTTCACTTGTCTCATAAATCTTGCGCACTAAATGGTAGAGTTTTGTCAGCAGACTTAAGTACACAATAATAATATAAAAATAATAAATTTCATCGAAAAAGAAGTACCTTCTGCCATATACTTCATAGTGAATCGCAGAGTCAGTACATTGTAATCTGTATCAGAGTAAAGAGTACTTAGAAATATGTACTGGAATTGGCGCTGTTTGTGCTTTGCCTGCGCGGTATTAAAGGGAAAAGGACTCCATCCCTGGGTAAGAACATTCGAAGTATACCCAGTAGCATTAGTTAGCTACGTGTGAAGTCACCACTCAGTCATATCTCAGAGCGTCATTTTGAGAACGAGTTGGAGAGTGAAATGGAACGAAAATATTACCACCGAGGCGGGCGCGGCGACCGCAGGCTCAGGGAGATATACCGCGGCCGTCCATTAGTTCGCCGGGGGCGGAACGCCAGGACTGCCGATGCGACAGCTCGCGATTGCAAAAAATGCAAAAAAAAAAAAAAGAAAGGGAAAAAAGCAACCGCCAGAAAGCGTCGCCTTGGGGAACAGGCGCCCCGAATATCTGCCGGCGCAGAATGTGTGCGGCGTTTGTTTGATACGCGCTCTGTGCGGCAACGCGGCCCCCGCGCCATTTTAACGTCCGGCGGTAAATCTTCCGCCAGAGTCGTGCGCGCACCGATCGGAAGTGCAGCCGTGAAAAGCTCGGCGCTGATCGCTGGTTTATGCCTTTCCACTGGAGCACTGTGTGGAAATGGCTGAAGATCTGAATGGAGTGGCCTCGCTAACACGTTTGTTTCGTAGATTTCGATACGACTGCACAGACTACTGCGGTACCCGTGTTATTGTCGTCGACTTCGCGATCGTTTCCAGGCGCATGCGGAAAGCGCCCAGGATCATGAATATGTGATCGGGATCTACGGTATATCGAATCGTCCAGGGCAGCGATTGTTGGTTGTATCTTGTTTCAAGATTCGCGATTAAATAGTATGTAGCTCCGATTATCACTATTACGGAAGCAAACTATAATAAGAAACCTCTACCTTCAACGCGGAAGCATTCGTGTCGAGAAGAAGGTTGGAACGTAGGTTACAGTAAAACTACTACAACAAATTCTACGCAAATATGCCACTAGAAATTGTGTAGAGCTTGGCGGTGGGTACTATATACTAATGCTAATATTATATCTGATGAAGTGCAAAACAAATATTTATTATTACAACAGTAAAGGTGGATACACCATCGTCAGTTGACAGTTTACAAAACCAGTACGTGCCTAGTCGTCGTAAAATTGTACACAAACACCCAAACTGTTACCTGAAATGCTCCTCCATGATACTGACAAGAGGGAGATTGAGTTAATAATTAAATCACTAAAGACCAAGAACTCTCATGGATATGACGGGGTATCTAGCAGAATACTGAAGTATTATTCTATGTATGTTAGCTCATTACTTAGCCGTATCTGTAACTTTTCCTTTAGGAGTGGTCGGTTTCCTGACCGATTAAAGTACTCGGTAGTGAAGCCACTTTGTAAAAAGGGAGACAGGGATAATGTTGACAATTTTAGACCTATTTCTATGCCATCGGTGTTTGCTAAAGTTATCGACAAGGTTGTATATACAAGGTTACCGGAGGATTTAAATTCACATAATTTGCTGTCAAATGTACAGTTTGGTTTTGGTAATGATTTAACAACTGAAAATGCTGTATTCTCTTTTCTCTGTGAGGTTTTGGACGGATTAAATAAAAGGTTGCGAACGCTAGGTGTTTTCTTTGATTTAACGAAGGCTTTTGACTGTGCTGACCACAAAATATTGCTGCAGAAGTTGGACCATTATGGAGTATGGGGAGTAGCTTACAATTTGTTCGCCTCTTACTTTAAGAACAGAAAGCAGAGGGTAATTCTCCGCAATATTGAGAGTGGTAGTGATGTTCAGTCCCAATGGGGCATTGTTAAATGGGGCGTTCCCCAAGGGTCGGTGCTGGGGCCACTGCTGTTTCTTATTTATATAAATGATATGCTTTCTAGTATTACATGTGCTTCAAAAATATTTCTGTTTGCTGATGACACCAGCTTGGTAGTGAAGGATCTTGTGTGTAGTGTTGAAGCAGTATCAAACAATGTAGTTCATGAAACAGGCCGGCTGGAGTGGCCGAGCGGTTCAGGCGCTTCAGTCTGGAACCGCGCGACCGCTATGGTCGCAGGTTCGAATCCTGCCTCGGGCATGGATATGTGTGATGTCCTTAGGTTAGTTAGGTTTAAGTAGTTCTAAGTTCTAGGGGACTGATGACATCAGCTGTTAAGTCCCATAGTGCTCAGAGTCATTTGAACCATTTAGTTCATGAAATAAGTTCGTGGCTTGTGGAAAATAATTTGATGCTAAATCACAGTAAGACTCAGTTTTTACAGTTCCTAACTCACAATTCAACAAGAACCGATATTTTGATAAGACAGAATGGGCATATTGTAAGCGAGACTGAACAGTTCAAGTTCCTAGGCGTTCGGATAGATAGTAAGCTGTTGTGGAAAGCCCTTGTTCAGGATCTTGTTCAGAAACTAAATGCTGCTTTATTTACCATTAGAACAGTATCTGAAGTAAGTGATAACACGAAAAGTAGTCTACTTTGCATAATTTCATACGCTTATGTCATATGGTATAATTGTTTGGGGTAATTCTTCTGATTTAAAAAGGGTATTTTTGGCTCAAAAACGGGCTGTTCGAGCTATGTGTGGTGTAAATTCGATAACCTCTTGTCGACCACTATTCAATTTTCTGGGAATTCTGACATTGCCCTCACAGTATATATTTCCTTTAATGTCGTTTGTTGTTAGCAATATTAGCTTATTCCCAAGAGCTAGCAGCTTTCACTCAGTTAATACTAGGCAGAAATCAAATCTGCATGTGGAATGCACTTCCTTGACTTTTGTGCAGAAAGGAGTGCACTATTCTGCTACATCCGTTTTCAATAAGCTACCACAAGAACTCAAAAATCTTAGCAGTAGCCCAAACACTTTTAAGTCTAACGTGAAGAGTTTCCTCATGGCTCACTCCTTCTATTCTGTCGAGGAGCTCCGGGAAGAGCTGAAAAATTAAGCAAAATCCATTGTTACATTGTTGACTTTTTATTTAAACTTACGGCTTGTCGCCTGAATATGTTTCTTGTATTTCATTTTATCTGTTTCTACTATCGTGCTATAATTTCATGTATTGACTCGTTCCATGACCATGGAGACTTCTCCTTAATTTGGTCCCACGGAACAAATAAATAAATAAATAAATAAAAAAGACAAGAATTCAGTTAGTCCGTGGCCACGCTAGGCCGTCAGAATCCGTGTATTCGCAATTCAAAGACCTGTCCAATTGAGATTCAATAATCATCTCTGTCACGTATGCACACCTGTCAGGGAGGTGAATAATAAAGCACAGAGTGATATTAAGTGAGCTCATGTTGTGAAGACAGCTGGATTTTTTTCCTGCATGCCACCAGAAGCTAGATGCAAGTGATTGCTAGCGGGCACCTCTTACTGGTAGCAGGTAAAGTCTTTGGCAGCGTATGTACTGTAGTAGAGTATCTACCTAGGTGTCTGGGGACACACATACACACTATGTGAGAAAAACAATCTGGACACTTGTTACGGCATATGAATATGGGCTGCGTCCCGTCTTCGCTCTCATGACTGCTTGATCTCTTCTGATGGTACTTTCAACGAGGTGTCTGACACCTGTGGAGGAATGGCATCCCACTTGTGACGAAGCAAGCTGGTATATTGTTACTTCCCCTCTTGTTTTGCCATCTGCCTCCTTAAAATTAATTTTTTCACTTTTAACTAATTAGCATTAGCACACGTGAGTATAATCTGCATTTCCATAGAAGAGAAAGGTTGGCCCTCAGTTTTAAAAAATACAACACCAGATCTAATTTTGTGCTTAGTTTATGTATATAATTGATTTTCTAATTTATTTTGACTATTCCTAGTTAGTATCTTTTGTTATAGGGTGAAATCAGTAATTGTTTCATAACTTCAATTCTGTTCTTGACGTATAAACAAATATAAATTCTGCACTAATTAGAAACATCTGGAGGAACAACAAATAGTATTCTTAAAGGATCTATTTGGCTCTATTCAAAAAACATGTTAGCAAAGCCAGTCCTTAATGAATTCCAAAAGAATTAACAGTTTTGTCAAAAGTATTGTTTGCGTAAGTGTATTAGTTAATTTCATGATTTAAACAACTAATTTGGTCTCTTTCTTGTAGTAGAAGAAACTGTTAAAAAGAACCAATTTTTGATCTATTCAGTTAATTTAATGCGTTAAGTTTTCAATGTAATTTCCGCAAATTAAACTTCGAAAACTGTGAAGTTTCAGCACCTATTATTCTGGGGATATAGAAGGCCAGATTTTTGGTCCCGGGACAGTCAGTCCAGGCCTGGTTTCAGACAGGAAACCTGTATTGGTTAGAACAACAACAATTCATCAACTTATCTGTGAAATAAGTGTTACACAATTAGGCAGGGTGCTAAAACAATGACGTTGTATGTTCCATACATAACTTTTTATTTTTCAAGAACTGTGAACTATGCGGTTAGCCTTTCACTGCTCACAGATATTCAAAGGTAAACTATTGCAGCAGTATGTGGATGTTTTCTAGCAAACTACACTACTGGCCGTTAAAATTGCTACACCAAGAAGAAATGCAGATGATAACGGGTATTCATTGGACAATTACATTATACTAGAACTGACATGTGATTACATTTTCACGCAACTTGGGTGCATAGATCCTGAGAAATCAGTACCCAGAACAACCACCTCTGGCCGTAATAACGGCCTTGATACGCCTAGGCATTGAGTCGAACAGAGCTTGGATAGCATGTACAGGTACAGCTGCCCATGCAGCTTCAACACGATACCACAGTTCATCAAGAATAATGACTGGCGTATTGTGACGAGCCAGTTGCTCGGCCACCATTGATCAGACGTTTTCGATTGGTGAGAGATCTGGAGAATGTGCTGGCCAGGGCAACAGTCGAACATTTTCTGTATCCAGAAAGGCCCGTACAGGACCTGCAACATGCGGTCGTGCATTATCCTGCTGAAATGTAGGGTTTCGCAGGGGTCGAATGAAGGGTAGAGCCACGGGTCGTAACACATCTGAAATGTAACGTCCACTATTCAAAGTGCCGTCAATACGAACAAGAGGTGACCGAGACGTGTAACGAATGGCACCCCGTACCATCACGCAGGGTGACGAATACACGCTTCCAATGTGCGTTCACCGTGATGTCGCCAAACACCGATGCGACCATCATTATGCTGTAAACAGAACCTGGATTCATCCAAAAAAATGACGTTTTGCCATTCGTGCACCCAGATTCGTCGTTGAGTACACCATCGCAGGCGCTCCTGTCTGTGATGCAGCGTCAAAGGTGGCCGCACTCACGGTCTCAGAGCTGATAGTCCATGCTGCTGCAAACGTCGTCGAACTGTTCGTGCAGATGGTTGTTATCTTGCAAACGTCCCCAAATGTTGAGTCAGGGATCGAGCCGTGGCTGCACGATCCGTTACAGCCATGCGGATAAGATGCCCGTTATCTCGACTGCTAGTGATACGAGACCATTCGGATCCAGCACGGCGTTCCGTATTACCCTCCTGAACCCACGGATTCCGTATTCTGCTAACAGTCATTGGATCTCGACCAACGCGAGGAGCAATGTCGCGATACGATAAACCGCAATCGCGGTAGGCTACAATCCGACCTTTATCAAAGTCGGAAACGTGATGGTACACATTTCTCCTCCTTACACGAGGCATTACAACAACGTTTCACACAGGCAACGCCGGTCAACTGCTGTTTGTGTATGAGAAATCGCTTGGAAATTTTCCTCATGTCAGCACGTTGTAGGTGTCGCCACCGGCGCCAACCTTGTGTGAATGCTCTGAAAAGCTAATCATTTGCATATAACAGCGTCTTCTTCCTGTCGGTTAACTTTCACGTCTGTAGCACGTCATCTTCGTGGTTTAGCAATTGTAATGGCCAGTAGTGTACCGACGCACTGTCCCTGTGCCGTCTGGACTGTAAGTAGCACTTTGGAACTGACAAGTGATTCCTTGCGCTGATTTCTTGTAACACTTTACAGCTGTTCTCCTCGACGCTACACGGCCCCTCTTCATCAGTACATGAGACTTATCTGGACTCGGTTCGTCTGTGGTTGTTCCTTGTGGTTTTCAATTCGTGCTGACATCACCAACAGTCGCTTTGTGTAACATTAGAAGTACTGAGCTATCCCTGACTGATTGGTTACTAAGGTGACATACGGTGACGATTAGGAACGAGTGAGGTCGTACAGTGAGTAGCACACTCGATTCACATTCACGAGGACGACAGTTCCAACCCGCTCTTGGTCATCCAGATTTAGGTTTTCCATGATTTCCGTAGGTCGGTGCAGGCAAATGCCGGGATGGTTCCTTTGAGAGGGCACGGCCGATTTCCTTCCACATTCTTGGCACGATTAGAACTTGTGCTCGGTCTCTAATGACCTCGATGTCGACGGGACGTTAAACCTGACTTTCTTTCCTTCCTTCCTTTCAATGAATAGTCCACTGGGTTCCCCTGACTGACCCGTTCTGCAATTGCTGTCTCTCCAATTACAGCACGACACTCATGCGCCTCTGTTTATCCTGGCGGGTGCACCTCTCGTCATGTCTAGGGGGGGGGGGGGGGGGGGAGGGGACGGTGAGTACCGCATCACATAAGTTGTTCAGATACTTTTGATCAGATAGTGCAGCAGTTAACGATTTTCGGTTCAATTCTGTTCGAGTACTGAGCGAGGAATAAATAGTTCTGACAGCACGCTGATCTGTTCTTTTACCTTCCTCTGGCGACCCCTCGCAGAATTTGAGCTGATCGCAGTGACATTCTCGCATAGTCATCCTCGAGGGCCTGAACTCTATATGTACGCAGCAGAGTTTCTCTGCAACTACGTCGCTTTTCTACCAAACAGCCTCATTTCAGTTCCCCTAGCAACTCTGTTTCATTTTCATATGGGCCATACGGAACGGTTACAACCCTATGAGGTGCATCTTTGATCTCGCTCGATGTCTGCTGTTATGTTTACTTGTCGGTTCGCTTTTCTTAGAGACGCACTGAATTTTCCCAACGCTTTTCCAACAAATATAGGTTTCTCATTCGCCTTACGTAGAACTCATCGATCCCATTTGTAACACCTTCGATTTTTATCCCGACCTGATCTGATCGAATAGCAGCCCAATATTTATTATTAACATGACCGTGAACCTAATGGGGCTGGTAATCGGAATTGACTGCTACGGAAGTTGTTACTTTCCAGTTCGTCCTGTTCAATGTTATAACACTGAATGTATGGTAATAAGGAACACCAACACAGTTTTACTAATTACGAACTTATATTCTTCTCAAAACACAAAAAAGGAGACAGCCACTGCCTTAGTCATACATATCTAATTACGGCTAATCTCAGCGCAGGCTTTCTTCATTTGCCATTATCGTCACACGCTAATCCATCACCGCATCCAACACTGCAATCCAAGGTTAGGCCGGCGCGGTAGACGCGAAACTAAATATAGGCACTAGTAACGTCACTGATCACTTTTATAAAGTACTTCATCACTTTCCCGGTATTCATTTATTATTTAGGGGTCTAACCACGGCCATGGTGACACCCTTCTCGGTTAAAAACCCACACACACCATTCCCGCCAACCACTCTGGCGCATCTCCACACTCGCTCTCACAACACGTCACAATCGATTGTTCGCCCTATCGACTTGTGCCGAGTGCAAAGTTATAGTAAGGGCCTACGGACCTCTTACACATTTCAAATCACTATTTAGAACTACTAGTAAATATTTATGCGATGCGACTTCATAGAAAAGTTCGCCAGGTAACTTTGTACCCGAGTAGTATCGGACTGTCTCACTCTCTTTCTTTATATAGGCACCATCTTTACTTATCCAAATTCAGAGAAAGCTGTTAGTCGGTACCATTTATGGTCAAAAATTTGTGTAACATTTTCGAAGAACAGTGATCTTGTGAGCTATGTCAAATTAGTGAAAAACCGTCTAGATCACCATGGTTATTTTATTTAAAATGACCGGTTTTGGCGTAGCCTTAGGTCATGTTTGGAATAGCACCATCAGCTGATGTTGACGATGTCCAGAACAGTCAGTAGACCTCAGAAATTTCAGCGACTGAGCTGAGCTCTACTGGCTGTTTCAGACATCGCCAGCTTTAGATGATGGTGCTATTCCGAAGATGGCCGAGGACTATGATGACATCGGTCATTTTAAATAAAATAACCATTGCGATCTGGACTTTTTTCACCAATTTATGCACTTTAAGCTTCCTGTATTATGAGAGATGACAGTTTTGTTTGTAATGTTTGTTAATTTACGGAGTACACGTATAGAGGAAAGACTTTGGATTTCAGAGTTTATATCGTTGTCTCGTAATCAGGCTGCGCTAGCGAGCATTTGTTTGTCAGGTGTTGATATAATCGAATGTACTATCTTGCGCCGTGCTGGTGTGAAGGCTGCAGGTTGAAATATATGCAGTAAGGTAATATGTGGCTATCCATTCGCGTGCGCTGTGTCTGCAGGAAACGGATTATCGCGCTTAGTGTCGGGATGCTGCTGCTGCTCTCATCTGTTACTTTCCCCTCTTTGGGGAAGTGTGTGGGGGAGTTTGTAGCCTTTCGGCTTTTACTCCCCTTTGTAGGTGTGTGTGCGATTATTTCTATAGTTTTTTGGTGTCTGTGAAATGTGATGATTGTTCTGTTTGTGTCTGGTACTTGCCTGAGGTTGGCGAGATGATTGGTGTTATATCGGAAGGAGTTGGATTAGGGATTGGGTATAGGAATTTTCTCTTCGACTTAATTGTCGAGGATCGTCATGGGGCGCTTGTGCTTGTCGCGGGACATGTCATACCGACCTAGGGAGTGGATGAGTGCGTTTCCTGATCTGGAAGAACCTTCATAGAAGGCTGTTGCCAGATCTTGTAAACGCTCTCTCAGGAGTGGGATTTCAGCTGCGGCGCGCAGATCATCTGTGGGGAATCCCAGAGGTAAATGCACTAACCTCCTGAGGGCGCGGTTCTGCAGCCTCTGGAGTTTGTCCAGGTGCTGCTTCGCAGCGTATCCCGAGACAGGGCACGCATATTCCATTACTGGCCAGATCAGGCCTGGTACACATTAACTGCTACTGGGCAGGGAAGGGAGCTGATTGAGTTCAAGATTGGGAATAAGATGGACATTCTGGAGCAGACCTTCCTGTGGACCTCGTCTATGTGGGGTTTCCACGTGAGCCGAGAGTCCAAGGTTACGCCAAGGTACTTGGCGGTTCTGCGCCAGGGGAGTTGGGTTCCATTTGGGAGAAGGTGGAGGGGGGGGACTTTCAGGCGGTTCGCGCCTTCCGAGCCTGCGGGTAATCAGCGTAGCCTGTGTCTTTCCAGAGTTGACGGTGATACGACAGCGACGGGCCCAAGTTTCTGTGTCATCTAAAACCCTTTTTAGCCTATGGATGACCAGGTCCTTGTTCGTATTTCTCGTGTAGAGGGCTGTGTCGTCTGGGTACTGCGCAGTGTGCACCAGAGGGGCGGTTGGTGTGTCCGCAGTGTACAGACTGTACAAAACGGGCCCCAGGACCGATCCCTATGGCACCCCAGCACGAATACGCCTTTTGGTGGAGGTGGCAGTTTCTACTTTGACTGAGAAAGTTCTATTCGTGAGATAGCTTTTGATCAGCTTAACTATGCTCCTGGGAAACCCTTGTGTGTACAACTTGTAGAGTAGCCCTCTATGCCATACTGAGTCAAAGGCTTTGGCTATATCTAGTAGCACCATCCCGCAATAGCCTCTGTGGTTGAAGCCCTCCGTGGCTGCTTCAACCACTGACCTGTTGTGGGGCAGAGTGGTTCCGCCGGAACCCGAATTGGAAATCCGGCAGAAGTTGCTCTCTGGTAATATGTTCCTGTATGGGTCTTAGCAGGAGGTGCTCATAGATCTTGCTGAGAGTTGGCAAGAGGCTAATCGGCCTGTAGTGCTGCGGGAATAGAGAGTCTTTCCATGGTTTATGTATCGCTACCTCTTCCGCATGTTTCCAGCAAGCTGGGAACTCGCGGGATCGAGTAATCTCGTTGAGGACGTTCGCGAGGTGTGTCATCGCCGTGGGTGGGAGATTTTTTACTAACTGATTGGTGATACTGTCGTGTCCTGGCACCTTCCTCGTGGGGAGGGACCTAATTACTTTTGCCACGTCCTCGGGGGCGAAAAGCGTGTATTCGTCCTTTGGGTCCTCCTCAGCATTGAGGAAGACAGCCAGTTGACGACTGACTACTTCTTCATGCTCTTCAACCTGGGGTTCTGCCGCTTGAAACTGCTTCTCAGACGAGTCGGCGAGGGCGTTGGCCTTCCCAGCATGGCTGTAGACCAGACCCCACTCGCCGTGCAGTGTCGGCATCCTAGCGCGTCTTTTTGTGAACTGTTTTGTTGCTTGCCATAGTGTATGATCGTCTACTTTGAGAGCTGTGAGGCGGTTTTGCCATTGCTGGTTTCTGTGCTCATTGAGCACTACCTTCAGTTCTCTCTGTAGACGATTGAGCTGCCTCCTGGTGGCCTGATTTCTGGTGATCTTACACTCTTTTACCACTCTGTTCTTATGTCGAATTTGAGCTAGCAATTTTTCCGGGAGCTGTATTTGCGGCGGTGGGACATCCCTTTGTGGAGGGGTGGCCTCTTCCGCTGCCTGCAAGATGGTGCCTGTTAAGTCTTGTAGCGCTTGTTCTACTGTTTCGGCAGTAGGTGGCGGAGCGCGAGCGATATCAGAGGCGACAGTTTCTCAGTATCGCTCCCAGTCTGTACGTTTGTAAGACGTCTGGTACCGTGGGAGTGCTACCCATTCTCCCACATCGACCTCTAGAATCACTGGGTTGTGGTCGGAGGACATTCTGTTGATTGTCCTTGCGGCCAAAAACCCTGCGATCCTCCTAGTGAGAGCTATGACTAAAACGTTGGGCCTGCCTCCATTTTTTGGAAAATGTGTGGGCTCAACTGGACCCCATGTTTTGAAGTGGTGGGTGCGCGCTAGTTGTTGCAGTTTGGCGCCTGCTCTGGAGGTTACTCTAGAATTCCAATCAGGGTGTTTGGCATTGAAGTGTCCCCCTATTATGACTTTGCCTTCAATTTGCCCTAGAGCAGCTGTGTCTCCCTCCTCTATCTGGTCATGTGGGGGTCGGTAGACTGCAACAATTGTTAGGGGTCCGGTGGCAGTGGTTGCTTCCACCGCCAATGCTTCGATTTTATTGGTAGCTGGTAAGAATACCTAGTGGTGGGGGATCCCTCTTTTTATGTATATGGCCACTTCTCTGCTTTGGGTTGGCCTGTCTTTGCGATAGCTAACATAGTTGGGGACTGTCTCTTTTATTCCCAGTTTTTGGTGGGTTTCCCCCATCATGCATATGTCGATGGAGAACTCCTTCATGAGTTCTCTGAACTCGACCTCTTGATTAACAATGCCGTCTGTGTTACAGACGCACATTGTCAGGCCTTGGATGTTTGGTCATCTATTCATGATGGGGTTTTGAACTACTGAGGAAGTCGCAGAGGGAAGCGACTGCTGGACTGCTGCGTGAAGGGCAATGAGGATCTGCGTGTTCTGCTTCTGGGGTTCCTCGAATTCCTTCATCATTTCCATGACGAGGTTCATGGCCTGCACCATAATGCCTAACACCTGATCCGAGGGTGTGGGCTGTGTGTGGGGTTACCTAGAGCTTTCTCTGTCATGGTGGACCTGGTCATTGTTGCTGTGCGTTTCCCGGTGTTGCTCTTGTGATGGTGTCTGGTGTTGTGGTGACGGGGCTACGTTTCCATGGCTTCTCGAAGGATAAATCACTTCCGTGTAAGTTGCGATTGGTGTGTTGGGTTTTGGTTTTACCCAGGCCTTCTCCGTGTGTGTTGTCGTGTTTTGTTTTCTTGTGTGGCTGGATGGGTTGGTGGTGTTTTTTTTTGCGTGTATGGGGGGCGGCCTTGGGGCCCTTTGCCTGCTGTGAGTGTCTTTTGTGGACCTCACAGCGTTGGTAACCTGCTGTGTGGTTTTTACCACACAGTGCGCACCTTATTTGTGGGTCCGAGTGTTTTATTGTGCATGTCCTTGTGTCATGGGCCTCGGCGCATTTTCTGCACCTCAGTGCCATGGAGCGGTGTGCTGCAATATGGTTAAGGCCCTGACACCTGAAGCACTGTACCGTCTTGTTTTTGCAGCGCAGTGCTTCAGTGGTCACAGGGACAGCCAGGACCATCTTTATTTCCCTTTTGTTTTGCGGGATATCTCGCAGTGTGATCTGGTATAGGGGCCATTTGCTTCCTATGTTGCCCATCTGCAGGACCGCCTTGACGACGTACTCCTGGGCAGTCAAGTCTGTTTTGATCGCCTGCGGAGACAGTCGTCTCGGTAGGTCTCTGATCACAATGTTCTTGTTGTCGGGATGCTGTGTTCTGAATATCTATATAGCTGCTTGGACGTCGTCAGCTTCTGTAGGCCGGCCAACCACGTGCCTTCAGATCAGAGTGTTCCTGACGTTTTTTGTCAATTCCACGCTGCACTAAGCTAAAAAACTGCTATCCCTGTTTACTAAATTGTTGTGCAGGCGTATCTCCACTGCATCTTTGAAGACCGAGTCCCAGAAACCGTTGGCGCTGCATAACTTCTTCGTTTCTTGGAATTCGAAGGTGTGTCCCTCGATAATGCTATGTTCTGCTACCGCGGACTTGCTTGTCTGTCCTAGTCGTACGTTCCTGATGTGTTCAGTACAGCGTTGGGCGATACATCGTTGTGTCTGCCCGACACATTCCATCCCACATTCGCACTCAGTACTGTAAATGCCCGGCGGCTGCAACCCTAGCTGGTCTTTGGTTGAGCCAAGTATATCTTTGACTTTTTTCGGTGCGCGAAAGATGGTAATTACTTCGTGCTTCTTTAATATTCTTGCGATCTTGGCTGTCGGCGGTCCAATAAACGGCAGAGACCCCACACGTTTTGCTTCGTCTTCTTCTGGTTTCTCCTGCCGCCTCTTATCTGCACGCAAGGCGTGTCATATTTGTGTCTCGGTGTAGCCGTTCTTTCGGAAGGTTTCCCGCAGATGTGCGAACTCACGCGGCAAACTCTCGCTGTCACGGATCGACCTGGCTTTTTGTACTAAGGTGTTCAGTACTGAGTTACGTTGTGCTGGATGGTGGCAGCTCCGAGCATTGAGATATAAGTCCGTGTGCGTCTTCTTCCTGTAGACCGAGTTCAAATGGTTCAAATGGCTCTGAGCACTATGGGACTTAACAGCTGTGGTCATCAGTCCCCTAGAACTTAGAACTACTTAAACCTAACTAACCTAAGGAAGACTGAAGCTATGTGTCCTAGACTCTATGGCCTACCCAAGGTACATAAGAAGGACCTACCTCTGAGACCGATTGTTAGTACTATCAATTCTCCTACGTACGAAATAGCAAGATATCTAACAACTCGCTTACAACCATATTTTGGAAAAACGGATCATATATAAAGGACTCACGTCATTTTATAGAGAAAATTGAAGGTTTAATTCTGACTCCTGAAGATATTTTAGTAAGTTTCGATGTAGTATCTTTATTTACTATGATTCCAGTTAATGAAGTTATGGATTTTATAACGGATATTTTTCCAGAAGATCTGACTGCTCTTCTCAGACACTGTCTTACTTCCAGTCATTTCCAGTAGAATAATGAGTTTTACGAACAACTTAATGGCGTAGCAATGGGTAACCCATTGGGTCCTGCAATAGCTAATTTCTACATGGAGAAATTCGAACAGTCAGCCTTGGAAAAAGCAGATAAGAAACCATCTCGCTGGTATCGGTATGTAGACGATACATTTGTGGTCTGGCCACATGGTAGAGAAGCCTTAGGCGAATTTTTTGATTACATTAATAATATAAATCCAAGAATCCAGTTTACCATGGAGAGAGAAAATGATAACAAAATACCGTTTTTGGATGTTTTAGTTATGAGACAGACGGATGGAAGCTTGAAACAACAAATTTTTAGAAAAATAACGCACACAGACAGATACTTACACAAAAACTCTAACCACCATCCAAAACAAAAAAGAGGTGTGATTACAAGTCTCGTTGACAGAGCCAGACGGATTTGCACGCCGGAGTATCTAGACGACGAATTAAAACATCTGAAGCACGCTTTTGAGAAAAATGGCTACTCAAAGAAAGAAGTAAGCAGAATTCGGCACCCGAGTAACAAAAAGCTTAAGGACAAGTCCGAAAAACGATGGAAGAATACAGTCTCTCTCCCTTTTATAAAGAAAGTAACGGATCAGATTGGAAAGATTTTAAATAAACATGATATTAGACCTGTTTTTAGACCAACGAAGAAAATTTGTCATGTTCTTCGGTCTGTAAAAGATAAACGCGCTCCTCTATCAGCCAGTGGCGTATATAAAATTCCGTGTACATGTGGTAAAGTTTATGTTGGAACAACAAAAAGAAGCGTAAATACACGGTTAAAAGAACACAGAAGTCTTTGCCGATTAGCAAAAACAGATAAATCGGCTGTAGCAGAACACGCTTTTCAGCCAGGAAATCATCAAGTGAAGTTTTCCGAAACAAAAATTTTATCTACGACGACGAACTATTACCCACGGCTTTGTAGAGAAGCAATTGAAATATATAGACATAGGGATAATTTTAATCGGAAAGAAGTGACCATGAAACTTAGTGATATTTGGACAGTAGCACTACAGAATTGCTAGACAGCTTTACCCGTGACGAGATTACGATCGATAGTTAAGTTTTATCTCTGACAAAGGTTATCTCTGCATATCACGTGTAACTCTGGTCACGCCCACTTTCTACGATACATAAGTCGCTCTCAGACGTCCGACCCGTCAGTCGGCAAGACTCACCGGAGGAGAAACACCCCTCTGAAGATGTCCAGCGCAGCTCTGGACGAAACGTTAGGAGCTGAAGAGTTTCATGGACCACGACCTTACACCCCGGAAGGTTTACCAGAAGATATGTCATCCGGTCGTGAAAGCCTTCATACTATAACCTAAGGACATCACACACATCCATACCCGAGGCAGGATTCGAACCTGCGACCGTAGCAGTCACGCGGTTCCGGACTGCGCGCCTAGAAGCGCGAGACCACCGCGGCCGGCCTGTAGACCGAGTGTCCTAACGTATCGTCCGGCTTTTTTTTTTGATCAAAATATCCAAGAAGGGAAGGCAGCCATTCTGCGACAACACATGCAGCTGGAAGGAGGAAGCCCGGCGACCGGGGCAGGTTGGCCCACTTTCTTTTCTTGATTTTTTCCAGCTTGTATTTTAAAAGTTCCGATTTACTTTTTTAGTGTGTAAACAAACAGTAGTTCATTGCTTTAGCACCTTTACGACTGATTAATCAAGCCCACTGACTATGTCTGTCTTTCCTCGTAAGATTCTCCCCTTCTTTGGGAACAATCCTAGCCTCATCCAATCACAAGACTCAGTTCTCATGGAGAGCGTCCTCACACTTTTCAATAATTTTGTAAAATTACTACGTCAGACCACGCTGACCAATGAAATTCCCGCACTTTCGCGCCCCGAGGCCTAAAGCTAACGAAAGGAATGTGCTTTGGCGCTGTCCTGTCGGTGCCCCAAAGGAGCGCATTAAGATGTTGTTTCCTACGACCCTCCAAGATCCGCTTGATATACACTCCTGGAAATTGAAATAAGAACACCGTGAATACATTGTCCCAGAAAGGGGAAACTTTATTGACACATTCCTGGGGTCAGATATATCAGATGATCGCACTGAAAGAACCACAGGCACACAGACACAGGCAACAGAGCATGCACAATGTCGGCACTAGTACAGTGTATATCCACCTTTCGCAGCAATGCAGGCTGCTATTCTCCCATGGAGACGATCGTAGAGATGCTGGATGTAGTCCTGTGGAACGGCTTGCCATGCCATTTCCACCTGGCGCCTCAGTTGGACCAGCGTTCGTGCTGGACGTGCAGACCGCGTGAGACGACGCTTCATCCAGTCCCAAACATGCTCAATGGGGGACAGATCCGGAGATCTTGCTGGCCAGGGTAGTTGACTTACAGCTTCTAGAGCACGTTGGGTGGCACGGGATACATGCGGACGTGCATTGTCCTGTTGGAACAGCAAGTTCCCTTGCCGGTCTAGGAATGGTAGAACGATGGGTTCGATGAAGGTTTGGATGTACCGTGCACTATTCAGTGTCCCCTCGACGATCACCAGTGGTGTACGGCCAGTGTAGGAGATCGCTCCCCACACCATGATGCCGGGTGTTGGCCCTGTGTGCCTCGGTCGTATGCAGTCCTGATTGTGGCGCTCACTTGCACGGCGCCAAACACGCATACGACCATCATTGGCACCAAGGCAGAAGCGACTCTCATCGCTGAAGACGACACGTCTCCATTCGTCCCTCCATTCACGCCTGTCGCGACACCACTGGAGGCGGGCTGCACGATGTTGGGGCGTGAGCGGAAGACGGCCTAACGGTGTGCGGGACCGTAGCCCAGCTTCATGGAGACGGTTGCGAATGGCCCTCGCCGATACCCCAGGAGCAACAGTGTCCCTAATTTGCTGGGAAGTGGCGGTGTGGTCCCCTACGGCACTGCGTAGGATCCTACGGTCTTGGCGTGCATCTGTGCGTCGCTGCGGTCCGGTCCCAGGTCGATGGGCACGTGCACCTTCCGCCGACCACTGGCGACAACATCGATGTACTGTGGAGACCTCACGCCCCACGTGTTGAGCAATTCGGCGGTACGTCCACCCGGCCTCCCGCATGCCCACTATACGCCCTCGCTCAAAGTCCGTCAACTGCACATACGGTTCACGTCCACGCTGTCGCGGCATGCTACCAGTGTTAAAGACTGCGATGGAGCTCCGTATGCCACGGCAAACTGGCTGACACTGACGGCGGCGGTGCACAAATGCTGCGCAGCTAGCGCCATTCGACGGCCAACACCGCGGTTCCTGGTGTGTCCGCTGCGCCGTGCGTGTGATCATTGCTTGTACAGCCCTCTCGCAGTGTCCGGAGCAAGTATGGTGGGTCTGACACACCGGTGTCAATGTGTTCTTTTTTCCATTTCCAGGAGTGTATATGAGGGCAGACCTACAGATATTTTTGGGATGAGGAACTTGGTCTGACTCTTACAGGATCATCACACCTGCCTGCAAAGTTCTGCCGAGAGCATAGAGCCATAAATACGTGTAGCTTTTACAGGTTCTGCATGGTGTCGACCGGTATATTGCTCTCCTATCGGCAGACTGGCGCCGACGTCTCCGCATTCTCCGCCCAATGCTCACTACTTACCGCCTTCCAGGATCTTCACAGTACTTTAAAATGCCCTCACCGCAGAACAACTCTTTAGGAACGTGGCAGCGGCGTTCACCTCGTGCATAATTACAACGACGGCGTTGCCTGTATGTCAGCGTTGTGTCGGCTTGCTACTGGCGACCGCTCGCCCTATCCACTGTGTCCTACCTGGCGTCGGCGACACCATAACAACCCGCGACAGGGTATTGGTGCCATCGGTCCGCTTAGATCTGCTGTTTGTCAGGTCATCCAAACGTAATTCTCAAGAAATGAAACGCCTCCAAGCACTTCATGTATTGGCAATCACTATCGGACAATCTTTAATACAAATAAAGTAATGCGCTGTTTTCATATCAAATTAATTCGATCTAAATATCACTCTATATAATGTGCGTTTAAAATATCGATCATGTGAATGTCGACGAAATCGTCTGTTTCACCGTCTTTGATAATGCGCGAATACGATCACTGGTTATAAGATTGGTTAGTAAATTACAGGAAGGACACGGAGAGACAGGCCCGGACACCAGCTGGATCACCGACGTGCAAGTACATTACCGGCCATTAAAATTGATACACCACGAAGATGACGTGCTACAGACGCGAAATTCAACCGACAGGAAGAAGATGCGCTGATATGCAAATGATTAGCTTTTCACAGCATTCACATAAGATTGGCGCCGGTGGCGTATCGCGATTTCGGTTTATCGTATCGCGACATTGCTGCGCGCGTTGGTCGAGATACAATGACTGTTAGCAGAATATGGAATCGGTGGGTTCAGGAGGGTAATACGGAACGCCGTGCTGGATCCCATCGGCCTGGTATCACCAGCAGTCGAGATGACAGGCATCTTATCCGCATGGCTGTAACGGATCGTGCAGCCACGTCTCGATCCCTGAGTCAACAGATGGGGACGTTTGCAAGACAACAACCATCTGCACGAACAGTTCGATGACGTTTACAGCACCATGGACTATCAGCTCGGAGATGATGGCCGCGGTTACCCTTGACGCAGCGTCACAGACAGCAGCATCAGCGATGGTGTACTCAACGACGAACCTGGGTGCACGAATGGCAAAACGCCGTTTTTTCGGATGAATCCAGGTTCTGTTTACAGCATCATGATGGTCGCATCCGCGTTCGGCGACATCGCGGTGAACGAACATTGGAAGCGTGTATTCGTCATCGCCATACTGGCGTATCAGCCGGCGTGATGGTATGGGGTGCCATTAGTTACACGTCTCGTTCACCTCTTGTTCGCATTGACGGCACTTTGAACAGTGGACGTTACATTTCAGATGTGTTACGACCCGTGACTATACCCTTCATTCGCTCCCTGCGGAACCCTACGTCTCCAGATCTCTCACCAATTGAAAACGACTGCTCAATGGTGACCGAGCAACTGGTTCGTCACAATACGCCAGTCACTACTCTTGATGGACTGTGGTATCGTTTTAAAGCTGCATTGGCAGCTGTAGCTGTACACGCCGTCCAAGCGCTGTTTGACTCAATGCCGAGGCGTATCAAGGCCGTTATTACGGCCAGAGGTGGTTGTTCTGGGTACTGCTTTCTCAGGATCTATGCACCCAAATTGCGTGAAAATGTAATCACATGGCATTTGTAGTATAATATATTTGTTCAATGAATACCCGTTTATCATCTGCATTTCTTCTTGGTGTTGGAATTTTAATGGCCAGTGGTGTATGTATGTATGTATGTATCGAACTGGGGACCTAGAAACGACGGAGAGGCTTCGTCGACACCTTAGCCCTCAGTGGTACACAACCCCATAATTGGCTACAGCAGTCCACTCACCCCACCACCACCCCACACCGAACCCAGGGTTATTGTGTGGTTCGGCCACAGAGGAACCCCCCCTCTCGCCCCCCTCTCGCCCCCCTCTCGCCCCCCTCTCGCCCCCCCCCCCCCCCCCCCCCCGGGAACGTCTCATTCCAGACGAGTGCAACCCCAATGTTAGCGTGGTAGAGTAATTATGGTGTACGCGTATGTGGAGACAGTGTTTGCTGAGCAATCGCCGTTTTAGTGTAACTGAGGCGGAATAAGGGGAGGCAGCCCGCATTCGCTGAGGCAGATGGAAAACCGCCTTAAAACCTATCCTCAGGCTGGCCGGCACACCGGACCTCGACATTAATCCGCCTTGGAAGCAATGCGTTAGACTGCACGGGTAGCCGGGCGGGCTACCAAACTAGATACTAAAAGCAAACTAGTTGGCTGCGAGATATTAAAACGGAATAACTGGCTTCTGAAAGGAGTGGGCTAATATCGTCCCCCTACGGAATCGGTGGTCGCCCAACAATGGCCCATCTTAGCGTAATGCGGAAAGCGATGGCAGTGATGGCTGGATACTCTCGAGTTGAGATCTGTTTATGGACTCGGTACTTGAGCGGAAAGATACTTCTCTGCCACAGTGAGGCTGGACTCATCAGTCGTCCAACAGCCTCTGCCATCACTCCTCCGTAGCCTAACGCCAACTCACAACCAAGCTGAAGAGTTTTTTTTTTTTTTTTTTCCAGAACGCTCTGTATCTGTGCTGCTTCTGTTAGAGCAGAGACCTCGCCGGCCACTGGCGCTGGACATTGCTAGTTCCCTGTAGTGATCAAGTAGAGGTTTATTAAAAATGTAACAAAAGTTTTACATGTAAACTGGAGATGGAGGGGGGAGAAAGAAAAGGAAAGGTAAGGGACTGTCGGTGTCAGCCACATCGGGACGTTACGCGGAATCAGTGGCGACAAGCAAACGTGCCGGACCAGGATCCGAACCTGGAATCTCCTGCTTACAAAGCAGTATTTATCACAACTGCGCAGACTACCTCGGCGCTCCTCTCTGCCAACTCAACAGTCGCAGCCAGCGCTACCTGTCCACCACATTCCCTGTCCGTGTCGTCCTTGCTCGCTACTCTGAGATTCCCGCAGGAGGTCGGACGTGATCGTGCATTCGCACAAAAGAAGGTGGATTCGTTCCCCATCGAGGCGAATCAATTATTTGAATGCGTGGTGTCTGTTCTTTCGGACATATCCTTCGATGGGGGACGAATCCACGTTCTTCTGTGCGAATGCACGACCACGTCTGACCTCCTGCGGGAATCTCAGAGTAGCGAGCACGGAGGACACGGACAGGTGGCGCTGGCTGCGACTGTGGGCAACGCCGACTCAAAGGAAGGCCTCGGCGCTTGTTGGTGACGTGACGTCAGCTAGGCACGGCGAACGCCAGGTCTGTTGCACTCATAATGGTGGTGTCTCCCTCCCTGACACAGTAAAATGTGAAACTATTGGCAGTACTTGACCAACACAAATTGTCCTGAGAGATTTCTGCAATCAATTAATTGTGCAATTCATTACACTTCTCAACAAATAGTGTACTTCTGAACTTAAATTTCCACCTGTTTTAAGGATTGACATACAAAAACAACTTCATGGCCCAGCAGCAACAGGATTCGTGCTTCTTTACCTTATTTGTAAATCTGAGGAAGTTACGTTTGTATTGCGGTTCTAGGCGCTGCAGTCCGGAAAGGCGGGACTGCTACGGTCGCAGGTTCCAATCCTGCCTCGGGCATGGATGTGTGTGATGTCTTTAGGTTGGTTAGGTGTAAGTAGTTCTAAGTTCTAGGGGACTTATGACCTAAGATGTTAAGTCCCATAGTGCTCAGAGCCATTTTTGAGTTATGTTTGTACTGCGTTGCTTTTAAAAGAAACTGTGAACATATTGCTGCTCTTCTTTAGGTATCTTGGTTGACTATGGGGTGAGGAGCATTGAATGTTAATGAAATATCTTGCGATTGTACACGTTGGGGGAGGGGGTGGCGGACAGAAGAAGAGGCAAAAGAGAGATACTTGTTTTATCAAATAAAATTTTTTTGTCTTATTGAGTTTCTCCTTTCAGTTTCAAGAGAGGAATATTTATCTTTTCTAATGTGCATGTTTAAAAAAGTTTAAGCTCAGCAGTGTTTTCGATGTATGAAGCTATTTTGTTTCCTGTTTAGAATTCCTGTCGTTGAAAACGACTGTAATCTAATGACTGGCAACAGTTGGACATTAACACATGTAAATTGGTTCACATTTCCAGTGACGATGTCAAACGAAATTAAAAAATAAATAAAAGAAACGAGTTAATTGTAAGGTGGTTGGGGTAAGTTTCGATAACGAAATGGATCAAGTAAATATAGTTACTTGCATGTAAAATTTCCTAAACTTGCAATGGGGCAAAGCATCTTCTTATATTGATCTACCGTTGTTTCGACAGGATTCAGTAATACAGAACTATGATCCTCATTTGTAGCTTTACGATAGTAACAAAATCTTTCATCTAAATAAAACTGCAGAATCCAAAACAATACCAAATATTTTGTCCAAGAATAAAAGATTTATAGTGATCAGCTCGGCCAGGCGTTTCTGCCTGCAACAGACCTGTCGTTCGCCGTGCCTAGCTGACGTGACGTCACCAACAAGCGCCGAGGCCTTCCTTGGAGACGGTGTTGCTGTGGGTCGCCCGAGAGGCGTGCAGTGGCAGTCCACTTAGTCGCGACAAACACTGTGGCCGGGTGGTGCAGTGGTTAACGCAACTGCCTTCTATACAGGAGATCCGAGGTGCGAATCCCAGTTTTTGCTCGTCGCCGCTGATGTCCGAAAGAACAGACGCCGGCCGAAGTGGCCGTGCGGTTAAAGGCGCTGCAGTCTGGAACCGCAAGACCGCTACGGTCGCAGGTTCGAATCCTGCCTCGGGCATGGATGTTTGTGCTGTCCTTAGGTTAGTTAGGTTTAACTAGTTCTAAGTTCTAGGGGACTAATGACCTCAGCAGTTGAGTCCCATAGTGCTCAGAGCCAAGAACAGACGCCACGGAGTCATCTAAATTACAAAAGCTATCTGGACTACATAGGCAGTCATGCTGTTTTTATTAATTTTTCATTATATTGCTAACAGTATTTTACGACTGCTTACATTTCCTAAAACTACGTTCAAAAAATTTCAAGTAAAGATGTGAAACAACCTCCTGCTCTTTCAGATTTCTGTTGTTTCGAACCAGTAGTGGTCTCAGGTGGGGAGGCAGGCAGAAAATCACCCCCACTCCATGCCACAATTTTGATACAGACCTATATAATGGCCAGCATGTAGGCACAGGCGAGATACTGTAGGCCCTATGGAAATGACAGTAAGGACAAACCAGAACGTAGGATTCTAAAAATTAAAACCGAACATTATTTTGTGGCATCGTTCTAGAGGTAACGAAGATTCATACGCTGGCCTCTGGTAAGTAATACCTGGCTAGTGATTCGTTATCTTGCTAAAAGGCTTCAACGAACAATGCTGGGTTGTTTCCGTCAGAAGCAGGTGTCCCGTGTCCTGCCCTGAGAGTGTGGGACGGGAGACGCGAATGGACGCGAATACCGTTCTGTCTATCTGAGGCTGGGACTCCGCCTCAGGCTCTCAACACTTACATAGCAGCCAGCTGCTCTTAAATAGGACTTATCTTTTGCTTGCCAGCTCGTAGGCTCCTAATTTTGTACGTACTTCACCGTACTGGAAAGAGAGAAGTGGAACGAAGACCACAAAAGGGACAGTCACTGGAGGTACTTTTTGATTACAGTTATCGTAGAGCCTCAGTGACAGACAAACTGATCAAAGGAAATGAGGTTAGAAATATTCTGAAACTTGTTGTGAGACAGTTTCAGAAAAAACTGACCACCTAACAACAGCATCACCACTGGGGAACATATGTTGCGCCATAGGATGGACCTTATGAGACAAAATGGTCACATAAACCTTGGCTGTAATGCTGTCTTACAGAATACCCATAGGGCTCGTGGAATACCGCGATATAACTGCCCAAACCATCACCAAAACCACCACCATGTAAACCTGGCCAGAAGCTGCAAAGAGTGTGCAACAAGACTCGTTCGATCAAATGACTTTCTCCCACTGATTCATAGTCCAGGTTCTATGACTTCGACACTATGTTTTCCTGTTTTGGACACAGCTTTGACATTCCATCTGGCCCTGCTATTCCCTGCTTATGGAGCTCCCTTCGATTTATTTTGGTGCTGACATGGTTCGCGAGTTCAACATTCAGTTCTGGAGTGACTTTTGCATCTGTCGTCCTCTTATTTTCGTCACAGTCCTCTTCAATGACGGTCTACTGCGATCGCACTACACACACTTTCGTCAGCATTGTGACTTAACACATGTTTTTGCGCCTTCTGTGTATGCTGTATAAATGTTTCATACGATGCGTCTTGAAGCACCGAACACTTAGGCTACCTCGGTATGGTATGAGCACCAACACTTTTCCTTTGTTGGCATTCACTTAGCTCTCACATAATTCACTGCCATCTACACAGAACACTGTTCTGGCCACGACTAACACTTGCAATCTATTGAGGACATTGCTACTACGCCTGTGCAGAGCCTCCCAAAACTCACCACACCTGCAGAGATCCGTAAAATCTACCCGAATTTTCAACAGCTGTCTCCTGCAGCGATATTTTCCTACGGCATGGAAGACGGCCCGAACAGTTCCAGCCCCAAAGCCAGGCAAAAACCTAGCAGAACCCACCAGTTACCGGCCAATTAGCCTCTTGCCGACCCTTGGCAAGGTGCTCGAGAGAGTGGTGTAGAAGAGGCTCCATGACACGCTTATCCAGCGCATGATGTTATACGACCCGAACAATTCGGTTACAAGGACAAGTTATGTGCCAGACTTCAACTTCTACGGATCACCGAACGGATACAAGAAGGATACAACAAGCAGCACTTCACAACTGGTGTATTCCTTGACATCGAAAAAGCTTACGATAAGGTGTGGCGGCCCAACCTTATCGTCAAACTGCATCGCACTACCCCTGTTGCGGATTGTTACACTGGACTCACAGACAGCTTTCTGCAGGACAGGAAACTGTGTGTCCGAGTCGACGATAAAAACTCCGAAATGAAACTGTAGCCTCGACTAGTACCTGCGTTTATGTTCAAGCATCCATTTCTCGCTGTGTTAGTATATTTTTGTCCAGCCCCTGTACAGCAATGCTTAAAAAATAATATAAAAAAGAAGGAAAAATAATTTAAACTGACCTCTGCAACACGCGCCCTGTTAGTTGGTACGCTCTCCACTCCGCTGACGAGTGTCTCGTACGCTTGCAACACTTTTCCGTCAAAATGGGTCAGCAGTTGTGGCGTGCAGTTGGTGTGTGGGTGTCCTCTCTGCAGAGGCCGCAGTCAGCGGAAAGCGGCCGCTCACCCCTGGCGGTAACATTATCAACCCGGACGCGCGCGCTCTCAGGGCCGCTATGACCCGTGATTAGCCCGAAAGCAATCCCCGGAGACCTCACCACTCTCTCTTTCTCCCCGCCGTTGTTTTTTTCGACCTCTATTATTCGTAGCACTGGGCTCCGGTTACACACAAACACACACACACACGCACACACAGAATCCAGTGTTTCATCCGGCCGATGTCCCGCTGCGGCTTGTTCGCCTTTTTTGGCCCTTTGTTTCTGGCCGTTCCCTCGTGTTTGCGGGACGCGCAGCGGTAATTGCATCTGCATTCGGGGCCGGCGCGCTGGCAGCGCCCGTACTCGGCGCCGGCCGCTCCCGGCTGGCCCGGACAACCAATTTTAATTCCGGCCTCTCGTTATGACGTCAGCCGCGGCGCTCGGCGTCGCCGCCAGTTTTTCTTCTCATCACTTCTGGCGGCCGCAGGGGGAGCTCTCTCACACGTTCTCACTTCCACCTGATGAGCTCCGGCGACGTGCCGGGCGCGTGAGATTTGCATCAGGAGATTAAGTCTGGCGTGCACATTATTTGACTCATTCTCTCTCTCTCTCTCTCTCTCTCTCTCTCTCTGTGTGTGTGTGTGTGTGTGTGTGTGTGTGTGTGTGTGTGTGTGTACCTGTCTCCCCGTGTCTCTGTCTATGCAGTACTACCACCAGTGGTGGATTGGGTCAACGAGAGATGTGCTTTGTCCAGACTTTGCAAAACTGTCTGCTAACACCCGAACACCGCAACAATACTCGTAGAAACTAGAAGCACGAGCGGTCTTGCGACAGTCGGTGGAATGGTGCTGCAAATGCTTCTACCGTCCGACCCGTGCGCTTAACACCTGTTAAACCGCATAAACAAAACACTCTCGATGCTTCTGATCGACAAGTACAAATGTTGACCAGAGTACAGTCTAGGAGCCTGATGTCAAATGACGAATCGAATGAGTGCGCTTAACACCTGTTAAAACGCGCAAATAAAACACTCTCGATGCTGCTGACCGACAAGTACAAATGTTCACCAGAGTACAGTCTAGGAACCTGATGTCAAATGACGAATCGAATGCGTGTGTTAAGTTCATTAAAATTCACAAGTTTTTATTCATAGCTGAATACAGTTCACTGGTGGTACCTTCCAAAGAGTTACGTGCCGTTTTAATTACTGCTCGAACCCCGAATAGCGTTACCGAACACATCAATTTTAATAAAAATTGTCGAATGCTGAAGAACATCGATTGAAAGTTAGCAAATCGATTAGTTTTCTAAAACATGGCCTAACCCCGATGATCTAAAGTTCACTCGGCACTAGCACGAATTCCTAAATGTCGCATGCAACGAAATATTCAAAGTCCCGACTGGTTTAAAAAATGGTTCAAATGGCTCTGAGCACTATGCGACCCAACTTCCGAGGTCATCAGTCGCCTAGAACTAATTAAACCTAACTAACCTAAGGACATCACACACATCCATGCCCGAGGCAGGACTCTAACCTGCGACCGGAGCGGTCGCGCGGTTCCAGACCGTAGCGCCTGGAACCGCTCGGCCACTCAGGCCGGCCCCGACTGGTTTAAACACAGTTAAATTCCAGGGGCACTGTTCAGAATCACTCACCTAAATGAGGTGAAAATAATTACAGTCCAGCCTTACCGTATCAGAAGCTAAGTCCCGTTGGTATCCCAAGACACAGTTCGGAACGCTAAAAAATAAACAGAGTCCCACAGTAGCGCTCCAGTGGTTAAGTGTGGCGGCACTCGAATGGAAGCAGAGTCCTTCAGCTACGATTTTGCAGCAATGTTCCGTTTGCTTACAAAAGCAATCATCAAATGGGAGAAAGCGTGAAAAATGCAAGTTCCTATTGTGTTCCACATCGAAAATATCATAAGTCACAGTCTCATATTCAGAAAAAAATGGAACACATTTAGTACAGCAATATAATGATAATGTTACTGCTGTGAGAGGAATGTGAGGGCCGGGTGGAGTGGTCTTGCGGTTTGAGACGCCATGTCACAGACTGCGCGGCCCCTTCCGCCGGAGGTTCGAGTCCTCGCTCGGGGCATGGGTGCGTGTGTTGTTCTTAGCATCAGTTAGTTTAGTGTGTAGGTCTAGGGACCGATGACTTCAGCAGTTTGGTCTCTTAAGAATTCACACACATTTGAACGTTTTTGAGGAATGTGATCAATGGTTAAGGTATCCAATTGAATTCATTTATCGAAAGTTTTCTGTAGAAATAAAAGGAAATCGACCCATGGTTCTATTAGTAATAAAGTGAACGGCAATTACATAAAACGAAACGGTCTCCTTCCTAATTACGCAGTTTTGAACCAAGTACTTGCACTGCTCATAAAGAGAGTTAGCTATTGGTATTAGTTTACTTAATAGTGAAATACTATTTTGCTTTTAGGACTCTTAGACAGTAGTACATTTTAACAAGAAATTTACGTGTTTTGGCGTGAACAACACTGAAGAAATGTTAAGCATTTTCGCAACAACTTGCTGTCAGTAACACTTACTATCCTTACAACAGAATAGGAGAACTAATGTTCGTTACGTGCAGAGGATTACTCACGATTGAGCACTATTAACCTGGATGCGAAGTCCTTCCATCAGTTTAATGATTAGAAATTTGCTGTCATTGAAGTAGTTTTTTGATACTTATATTCACTGTTTCTGATTTTTTTTTCTTATGGAACATTCACTTCTTTATACTTGCTAGAGCACAAACGAAACCTGTGGCCGCTGAAGCTAGTATACTAGTTTGAATAGTTGCAGCCAGTTATTTAGTAAATCACACAACTGTCATAGCTGCACTTCATTATTACTGCAGTTATAATGCATAATGAAAAGATAGCTCAACAGTTAGCATGAGGGTGCGAGAAACTAATTCTATCTGTGATTAAAATGAAGGCTGGCTAGTCCTGTTACAACACAATATGAAAAAGAAACACTTTTTCCTACAAACGTATGTAAAATATAAACATTATTACAAACATGTAAGTAATTATTCCGTAAGCTGGCCCTTCAGGTTTACTAACCAGTAAATGCTCTGAATGGTCCCAGTTTAAGGCAGACAACTTTAATAACGCACTGGGATTTCAATGAGAATAACATCTGAGCAAGGCACTTGAGATCTTTTCTTTGTAATTGTACTTTTGTAAGACTAATGGAATACACCAGAAACAAGACTCACTGAATAATTATGAAATCTAATACTCAACCAAAGCTATTAAACGTTGTTCTAGAAAACAATTTCTTTTCAGTTCAATAAAGTAGAATTCTCGGAAATATTGCAGGAACTGGAAAAGGATTCTGCCTAGGTAAATAACAGGATTGAATACGGGTCCTCAACGCATACTTTAAGCAAAATGGCATTATTATCTGGATAAGAAACCAAATAACTGATCTATGCAGTTATATAGTACTCAACCGATTATTTAAGACGAAGGTGATGACTATGGCGATCTTCTGTGGCTACTAAAAGGGCGGCAAGTGTACTTACGGCTCTTCTTGTACAAAATCTCTGATTCTTCTCTTCTTAGCGTCAGATTTTTGTCGTCCAGAGCTAATCAATGTATTCTATGAAAAACGAGCAAAATTTCTTCCATATCCGAGGCTATATTAAATAATCTTGCTGATCGTCTTACCTTATTTAGCACACAACATGCGAACACTTTACATGCTAGCCATCAACTAACTCTTGCCAAAAAGGAACCTTGCAGTTCGTCGACCAAATCCACATTTTCTATTCCCGCTAAGCCAGTTTCGTTGCGAAAGGAATTCCCACTAGGTTTTTACATCATTACAATGATTACCAGTACTACAAGTATACTTTTAACATGCCAATAGTTTTGCAGAGCATTGGTTTTAAAACTGCACACATAAATCTATTACAGTGAGATAAATAGACATAAATAATGAATAAAAATTTTACACAGACGGTATCTAAAAGAGCTTCGTGATACAGAAGTCTTATTAAATATAAGCAGACAAAAAAGTTAATAACAGAAACGTAGGTGATATCGATAGCAGTGCTACAAACGGAGTTTCAAATCCCACCCCAGACAAGTTGATTTACATTTCCCGTTGTCTTCCTATATAGCTCAAAACGTTGATTGCCACAGCACATGGCGGGGATAGTTCATTTGGAAAGGACGAGATCGATTACCTTCCCCATTCCTCCTACATCTGCCCTAGTGCTCTAAAGAGTTTGTCGTTGACAAGACACTAAAGCCTAGTTTCCTTCAATTTTTTCTATGTTAAAATATGGTTTTTGAAATTGTTCTTCTACTCATGAACTCAAAGCACGCACTAGGAAGACTGCGGTCATTCACATTAGGACCTTTCGTGCTTTCTATAAACAGAACTCAATTCCCAGACGGTTCCTTCGAAATGGTCACGGCCAATTTCCGTCGCTATAATTTCCCAGAAACAGAGATAAACCAGAGAGTAGGTTAAGGCTGTAGTATTCCAATATCGCTGTCCGATGTCTGCATCGATGACATGGTCAGGGAATGGATGAAGGATATAATACCTCATGGTATAAGAATTGGGGCAGGTGCATTTACAAATACGATTTTTTTTGCCAGTGACGAGTCTAACGTTACTAGTTTATTTTTGGTACTCACTTTATATCTGTTCTGTGCATATTTTTCAAACTTCCCCTGACCAATCTGATTCATACTAACAGGATGTTTAGAGCACGACTAGGACTTCAACATATGGAAACAGGAGGACGCAATTCTCAACCGTCTTTGAGAAGCCTGAAAATTTTAGACTTGCTTACATATTTTGTAAGGTCGGTTAGCATTGAAGGAGTCCACAGCTGAGAGGGAAGCGGTTAGTTTCAAAGTGCGAGGTCCGTGGATCGAATCTGGCTCCCCGCACTTTTCTTTTTCGTTCGACGTTCTTCTGCCAACGTGCAATAGTAAAAAAATCCCTCCTAAACATACTCTGTTGGTGCAGACTTGCGACATTTATTTTTACATGCAGACGCAGAACGTTATGAAAAGACATTGGGCGTACGTCATCGAACATAATAAAGAGATACCTTCAAGAGAAGATGGCGTAAAATCGAATCCATCGTTCGCAATCAGTCGTCTGCGCCAATCTTCGCGATATGGTGCGATATGCATGGTACGCTGCTAAGCCGTGTGATGACTTAGAATTGTTTATGATTGTAAAGAAAGTTTGTTTTGCAAGAGACACACTGAAAAATTATACAAATACAAAAATGCGGCATTCATCACATGTGCTCTATGTCACAGTGATTATTGTTTTCCAAATTCGTGCAGTGCTACATACATTACGTACTATACTCGTCGCAAATACAGACACAATAATCTTACGGAAATGACTACACTGATTTGATTGAAAGTTCTCGTGTATCTTTCTCCATTTCGAAGCCCCTTAGGAAAACAGGATTTTTTCATGATATGTAAGTAACAAGTGAATCATTAGATACTGATAATTTGCACAGTTACAATAAACTTGTTGTTAGAATTACGGGGGAAAGAAAAATAATACTAGCAGTGGGACAACGAGAGCAAGGCGCCACGTTACATAGCTGCCAAATTTATTCAAGATGGCAGATCCAAGATGGCGGCTGTAGATATGGCAATGTCACAATGACATCATAGCAGTAAGTTCAAATTTTGGCGGGAAAATAGGTCAAATGGGCTACCTTCACTAACCTAACTTGCAAGAACACATATATTTTCACATGGCTTGCCAGAACATTATACCATTTACACGATACTTCTCGATATCAAGCACACAGAAATATCGCTTGCATAGCAGTATCGCTCGCACAGTATTATTCTGAAGATATAGGCTCAAAATTATTTCTCCAAAAACTCGAAACTTTAGCTAGGTGGAGCGTGCTGTAAACCACTGAGTAACTAGAAACTCATCCCGTCCGTGAAGGCCTTTACGTGAAACCCGAAAAAAAAAAAAAACATAGAGGAAATAGATATTTCCACTCCCGAATACCGATGTCAGTGATGTAAAAGATTCCAAATCATTCTTACAATTTAGAAAGTCAGCTAAGGTGTTTCTCATGTCTAGAGGACCAGCAAATGTGTCCTTCACCCGTCTTTCACCTGCTAGATGCACACACCACATTCGACGTCACCAGAGAACGGACTGCAGCCTCAAAAGGGAATGCAAAAGAGCACAACCGACACAGTGTACGAAACGACAGGACTCCATTTCGCGTAGCTCTCATCACCCCGAACTGGTTTTGTGGGCACAAGGATGATATGTTTTTTTTTTGCATTTCCACTGGCCGCCATAGTTAACCGTTCTCAATATTATTGAGACTTGTTTGCCTGTAGCGCATCAGGCTTGGTAATTTGTTGTGGTTTCGGAGTTCCCTGATTCTTGTCCACCTCCGATGTCTTTATTGTTCAAATGTGTGTGAAATTTTATGGGACTTAACTCCTAAGGTCATCAGTCCCTAAGCTTACACACTACTTAACCTAAATTATCCTAAGGACAAAGACACTCACCCATGCCCGAGGGAGGACTCTAACCTCCGCCGGTACCAGCCGCACAGTCCATGACTGCAGCGCCCTAGACTGCTTGGTTAATCCCGTGCGGCATATCTTTATTCTCATGGATGATGGGTTAGCACATGTTCTGAAGGTCTTGTTATGATATCAAGAAGAACAGAAATCGAATCAGTTCAGTTTCATGCAGACAACTGGTATTTATTTAATGGAGTAGTAGTTGCTCCGATTCCACAAACCGACATAAACGAGACAAAACTTCTGTACCACATGTAACATAGTTCTGGAGAATTTTACACTCTCTTTGTCACTCTCAGATCGATCTACGTATAACTGATTCCTTCAGTCTTCTTAACCTGTATGACTATCTCAGTAAGAGGTTAAAATAGCACGATAAACATTACTAGTTTCATACGGCAGCCGCGCTCTTAATTAATACAAGTTAATTAAAGCACGATAACAATGCATCACGCATCACTAACTTTCGAAATACACACATAAGAAAAAATTGGCATCTCCCCGGTTCCCAGAACTCCTGAAGATAGACGTTGACTCACACAGTCCCTTTGACTGTTCAGAGATGTCACTAAACTGCCGAACAGTTCCAGTCATTCCACCAAGAAGGATATACACGGCTCGTGTTGTCTGTAGTTTGTAATATTTCTGGCTTCTTCAGCCATCATATTAGGCTCCAGGAAGCTATTCCCCGGCAGTGGAGAAACAAGAAGCTTAGAGATGACGCAATGTGGGATGAGATACCGGTGACAGATGTTAGATTCGGTACCATTCCCGTGAGAAAGATCGCATGCATGATGCTGCTGCTCTGTGATTGGCTGCTGTGTTCGGCGGTAGGGTGCCAAAACGTTAAACTTTAGTTGCTATTATTAATTACACCTGTCATCCAAATTACTTCATTTTTTAAAATAAACATCTCTCAACAGCCAGCTATCAATAAGTCATTTCAAAATTATTAAAATCAAAGTATTGTTAAAAAAAAAGACTGACGATATTACTGCCGATACATTTCGGTGGCGTTCGGGTCACGCCTTGCTGGCTTGGCCCGCGAGGTGTCTCGGGCAGTTCGGCTCTCCAGTTCTGATACTGAGTTTTCTGAGTATTGTAAAGGGTAGCTACACATTATCAACGGTCTTCCCAGTTCTATATTTTCTAAAGCATCACATGTACAAGTATTACTGATTTGGGAATAGAACCGTAAACTCACTGAGTCTGCATTGTGCATTTGGCGTTACGAGGGCAATGCCTTGACAAAATGGCGACAAAGCAAGAAAGCGTATGGGAGATGTTTACATGTAATAATAGCACAGCGTACACTCAAAAGGAATTATGGAAAAGAACCGTCGTGGAAACAGAGAAATGTGTAGAATTGTGCGTTAGTATCGACAGTTTAGGGTCTCTGGTTACCTCTATGAACAAAAGCGTTCGGGTCGACCAGATTGCAAAACGCAATCGAGGAGAAGGTGAGGGAAAGTTTCGTACGCAGTCCAAAAAATCAACGATCCACGCGACCTAGAAACTTGGAATACAGCAGCAAAGTGTGTGGAAGTTTCTGCGGCGGCGGCTACATTTAAAACTGTATCGTCCGCAGCTCGTGCAACGATTTAAACAGGAAGGTTATGGCCGGCGCCTTCAGCTCTACTTCACAATACAGGAAGCGCTCGATGATGAACATTTCACCTCCAAGCTGACATACAGCGGCGAAGCAATCTTTATTTATGTGGAGAGGTTCATCGCCACAATGTGAGAGCATTGGGAACTTAAAATCCTCAGCCGGCCGGGGTGGCCGAGCGGTTCTAGGCGCTACAGTCTGGAACCGCGCGACCGTTACGGTCGCAGGTTCGCATCCAGCCTCGGGCATGGATGTGTGTGATGTCCTTAGGTTAGTTAGGTTTAAGTAGTTCTAAGTTCTAGGGGACTGATGATCTCAGAAGTTAAGTCCCATAGCGCTCAGAGCCATTTGAACCTTAAAATCCTCATGAAATTGTGGCAGATGTACGAGATTTGCCGAAGGATAATGTTTTCTGGCCAGTGTCTTAGTCAAAGTTGCCGGCCGGAGTGGCCAAGCGGTTCTAGGTGCTTCAGTCTGGAACCGCGCGACCGCTACGGTCGCAGGTTCGAATCCTGCCTCGGGCATGGATGTGTGTGATGTCCTTAGGTTAGTTAGGTTTAAGTAGTTCTAAGTTCTAGGGGACTGATGACCTCAGATGTTGAGTCCCATAGTGCTCAGAGCCATTTGAACCATTTTTTTTAGTCGAAGTTTTATGGGACATTGATATGTTGCAGGTGTTGGTGTTTCACAAATGACTGTCGATTCCGAAAATTTTATATTCCAACAAGATTGGGCCTCCCCTCATTGGAGCACTGATATTCGTCGGTTCTTAGACGACGAACTTCCGCATCGCTGGAGTGGGCATAGGAGCGAAGATGTTCGTTTGGCCTACCCACGTCAGCTTACCTAACGCCTTGTGAATATTTCCTTTAGGGTTAAGGACCGTGCTTATGTACCGCTGCCAAGGATGCTGGAACAGCTCAGAGAAGGCATCAGTGCTGCTTTGACTACCTCTGAAGCATGTTGCTACATAAAGTATGGAACGAATGTTACTGCTGCATGTACTATGATGTATGACCAGAGGGACACTAGAAGTACATTTTTAGACTACAGCATGCTAACATGCGGAGTTTACAGATATATTCGTTCATCAGTTATATTTGCACATGCTTTATTTTGGAAAGTGCAGAACGAAGAAATCGTGTACAATAGCCCTGTATATATTAGATTATTTTCTGACATAAATATTATTCACTTTGAACATATATTAAAATTTTTGTAAATTACTCCGGTTTTTTAAATTTATATTTTGGTCTTATTTTGTCCCAGAGCAATGGATTAGTCAAGAACATAACCTTCTCACTCATAAAAGATGAGCTCAGGACTGAGAAGTTAATAAGTGGTATTCATAATCCTTTGAAACTTGATTCAAAAGCTACGAGTATCTTGTAATTCTGACGTATGGGTTGACTGACGCCATAATAATGACGTCAGAAGCCACTACTGCAAAAGGAGCGACCCAGCAGAAGGTGGTCAGTTACTAGCAGAGTGGCAGGATGGTGGCTGGTTTTCAGCTACACTCGTGTATTGCACGAGATTTTCGTTTATGAGTAACGGTATCATGGCAATAAAGCTATGACGGCAGCAATAGTGGCGATCATATTAGAGTGAATCAGGTATATGTTTTTACTTATTAGAAGTAGCTTTATTCATCTGTGGATCTCTTTTTACAAGGACATAGGACATGTCAAAGTATTTACAAGTAGACCAATTGAAAATAAGCTACTTCGTATAGACATAAATTTACAGATTTATAGTTAGAGACAATCATTTGATTTACTCCTGGTATACAACAATTTTTTTTTCAAATAACTAATTAAATAATGTAATGCCACATTGTTCACTCATATTTCACCATCAGTCACTGCACACACTATACACACATTGTTTCATAAAACTTCACTCACTACACACACACACACACACACACACACACACACACACACACACTGGTGATCTCTGGGCCATTTTCTGTACCACAACTTCCCATTTGATACCTGAAAAACTGAGTCAGCATCCCTCTATAGTGAGTGAGATGTTGGGCTCAGAAAGACGAAAAGGTGTTAGTATTATACAATGCATAGCTTGCGGGTAACGTTTTCTAGAAAAGGAAAAAAGAAGGAAGAAAACATAGTGTGAAGGTGTTATGTGGAATTTTGGATGTTTTATAGTAATTATTATTATTTATTTGTGTAATGTCTTATAAATGTAATCATTTAATGTATAAAATGTATTGCATAACACGTACTTTTTAGCTGACTTTTTAAATAAATGTATTTCTGCAATTTCTTTTATCTCTTTTGGTAATCTATTGTACAGTGTTATTCCTTGGCAGAAAATTCTGTTTTGAATTTTGCGTTTATTTTGTCTTGGTAAATGTAAGTTGAGTTTAGCTCTTGTTCCATTGTCATGGACAGAACTGTATGTGCAGTGATTACCAATGTTATTTTTGATGTGCACAACTGATTGGTAGCCGGCCGCTGTGGTCGAGCGGTTCTAGGCGCTTCAGTCCGGATCCACGCTGCTGCTACGGTCGCAGGTTCGAGTCCTGCCTCGGCCATGGATGCTTGTGATGGCCTTAGATTAGTTAGGTTTAAGTAGTCCTAAGTTCTAGGGGACTGATGACCTCAGATGTTAAGTCCAATAGTGCTCAGAGCCATTTGAACAATTTTGGTGGGTGCTGATAATAAACAAATATTATATGAAGTATCTGTTTATGAGAACCTCAGTATCACACCAGACACGAAATGCAGCCGTATTCTTAAGAACGTTCTTCAAGATGAGAATGAGTATGCCGTGTGACTTACGTGTTTTAAACCATTTTCTCCCAGCAATACACGTGATGAATGGCTTAACTGCACAAGTTGTAAGCGGTGGTCAGACATGCCATGTGTCAAAAATGACGCGAAGGACTTCTTTATGAATATTTGAACTGTGAGAACCCTATCGGGCATTCCAGCGGAGACGAAAATTTTGGACTCACGTTTCTGTCAGACTGTTATTATAACAATGATAACAAAATTTATGATCGCAGTTTTTCTGATAAATCTGTAGGAATTTGTGTTACTGGGAGCATTACAGTCGATGTACTTTCAGTTAAATAATTAGCGTTGTAACTGAATTAAATGATAAAGTCATATTGGACAATTTGCTCCAACTACTCTGCCAACTTGCCCCGTGGGTAGAACATGTTGGCTTAGGTAGCATTACTATACTAATAAAGAACCCGTTGAGTACGAGCTCACGTTTTCAATCTTTAGGAAGGCTCATTTGCAATTGTTGTGTTAACAGTTATGACAGGAAAAATACTAGCTGCTAATGACTTACCATGTGTATCAGGAGGACGACAGGAAATGTGTCCGGGAGGTGCAGCGATTAGCCTTCTGTGGGATTCAGTGCTCACAATTCACAAAATCGACATTTCCGACATTCAAGAAATTTTCAAAAGGAACCATTAACTTGCACCATGAATACCGAATGAAAAATCGCGCGTCAAAGTGATCACAAAGGTTCGCACCGTCAAGATAGAAGACGGACTCTTTGGGTGTTACAAATCATGGAGGACGTTCAGCTTGGTATCCACTCTTAAAAAATGCATATTGAATTATACTGATTCAACGGGGTGATGAGAACTGACGGAACGTGATGGCTTGCAACCGAATACAAAACAGTCTGTTGAGGAGCTTATCGTGAAACTGGCTATCCTTTAAGGCATCGCTACAGATAGCTCGATAATATGTTTTATAGGCACGCCAAAAACAAACATGCATAGGCTGAATTTGTCCAGTGGTTCCATGTGGTATGAACTGTAATGTCACACAATTTTCAGCAGGAAAAGTTTACTCTAAAGGAGCATGACTTTTATACGCAGACAAGGAATCAAGCAACAGCAAATTATTTTGGCCAGATATTGGCCAAAAGTACATATCAAATCACAGTTGTAGTTCTCTTACACACATTTTCCCCGTGTTGCTTGCTGTGACGTAAATATTACCAACCTTCCTTCCAGGACCACAAACACAAGAAAGAATTGTTGGGAGCAGAGTACCTTCAACTTCTAGCAGCACAATAAATAACTTTCCAGCCAATTTGCCATCCAGATTAACAGTCGGTATAATTGTATACGAATGCATTAAGGTATTGATGTTAGTTGATTTTGATACAACTCTATTGGTTCCTCTAATTTACTGGGTCCGTTTCAAACACATTTCCTCTTCAAATTCCGAATGGTCGGAGTCGAAAAAAATATTCGTCATTTAAGGATGGGATAAGTTTGTTTATCTCATCTACAAATTTTTGGGCCAAGTCCACAGTTTGCTGTGCATCGTCAAGTTGACGCTTGGTTTGAAATTTCGTTACCTTACATCTTACAATGCTGTAGCACTGTTTGAAGTCATATAACCATTTACTGCTTCCCTTGAAATCACTGTAATCTATGCGCGCACAATATGATATCCGTAACGTAGCACGTCGCTATCGTGCACATACTGATAACTGTATGGAGCATGTAACGCCAGAAATGCATATCCTCCTACTTCCATCTATTGTACTATAAATTTTTTTCCTTATTTTGTCACCTGAAGATATGACATTTCTGTCTCTTTATATATTGTAATTGTTTTACTGTATATATATATATATATATATATATATATATATATATATATATATATATATGTCTGCTTGTGTCTGCGTATGTGCGGATGGATATGTGTGTGTGTGTGTGTGTGTGTGTGTGTGTGTGTGTGTGTGTGTGTGCGTGTGTGCGTGCGTGTGCGAGTGTATTCCTGTCCTTTTTTCCCCCTAAGGTAAGTCTTTGGTTCAAATGGCTCTGAGCACTATGGGACTCAACTGCTGTGGTCATAAGTCCCCTAGAACTAAGAACTAATTAAACCTAACTAACCTAAGGACATCACACACATCCATGCCCGAGGCAGGATTCGAACCTGCGACCGTAGCAGCCCCGCGGTTCCGGACTGCGCGCCTAGAACCACTAGACCACCGCGGCCGGCAAGGTAAGTCTTTCCACTCCCGGGATTGGAATGACTCCTTACCTTCTCCCGTAAAACCCACATCCTTTCGTCTTTCGCTCTCCTTCCCTCTTTCCTGACGAAGCAAACGTTGGTTGTGAAAGCTTGAATTTTGTGTGTATGTTTGTGTTTGTTTGTGTGTTTATCAACCTGCCAGCGCTTTTGTTTGGTAAGTCACATCATCTTTGTTTATATATATATATATATATATATATATATATATATATATATATATATATATATATACATGGATTTATGTCGATGTGTAATTGGTTTGTTTTGTAAATATTATTTGTATCTTTACGCTGGGTCTTGCCTAGGGAAAACTATGCTATCGAACGATTACATCGATAGATCGTGTGGAGAACCAAAGTGTTTAGGATCTTTGGTAGTGTTAACTCTGCCGCGTGGAGTGCAGGCAGAGCAGAGAGAGTCTGGCTGGAGTAGGGCAGTGGAGCAGGTGTGTTGTGTGACGTTCCCGCGAGTTGCCGCGTTTTCGGGGTTTGGCAGCATGTAATTGCGCTCGACTTGCTAAGTTAGTTTCTGACATGGTGCCGCGGACGGGAAGCGTTAGCTGGCAGACATCAAGAGCCCGTTTCGGCTGGAGACCGTGTCGAGAAGAAGGCATGCCAACATCCAGCTTCTGCAACAGCGACGGCCGACAATGGATGACTGTCGCCACCTACTCGATCGACGACTTCATACCTTCAATCAACCAAGAAGGAAGACTGGTAGCACGTAAAGTTTTAGAACTGTATGGCAGACCTCAGCTTTTCAAACTGTTAAATTTATCTCACTAATTTACAGCAACGTATCATGAACCTTTGTTGCTCATTGTTCCAATTGCATTACCAAGCAGGGTCCCTTCCTTTTCCGGAATGAACCCGAGTGTTGTTGAAATTCGAACGCCAGCATTAAAGTAATATCATTCGATTTCACTGCTTTAATTTCAAAGTTCAGTTAAGGTATTCATATCTGGCTACGATATTTAGATTACACAAGCACAAATTAAGAGTGCGAGTTTTGTTACCATATTTTAGCTTACCTGTGACTGCAGCTCAGCTTGGTACGTACTAAATTTTACTATTGTTAACTGTTCAGAATCATTTAATTCAAGTTCAAAGTTAAATCTCTTATTTCTAAATTGCGTAGATTCAAGTAGCTTTTGAAATGATTGTTGAGGTAGCCCAAGACTAACCGTATTTTACTGAATTTCGATGTGCTTCAGAAACAATGCTCATTATTAATTTGAGTCACTACATTAACTTCCAATTTTCCGGTTTTATTAATTCTTTTGCTAAATTAAGTCAGAGTGTAGCGAAATTTATTACTTCTGACAAACTTTCAGTTTTCACACTACACGTGTCAACCTTCAGTTGCCACGCTTCTAGTGCTAATTATATGTGCAATAACCTTTCTTTTTCAGTTACTATAGTAAGTGTCCATAAGACTGGCGACCATAATTTTCCCCAAATCTCAAATATCTAATTACCGCTAGTTATTTGTTAACGTAACGGCCGCACATTTACTTTCTTTATTAACTTTACCCCTTTTCAAAATTAATTTCCACCAGTTTCATTTGCATTTTTCCTTTCATATAGATGTAACCCTTTCCTCCCTCGTTACCGACAGATTAACTTCGGTGACGATTGCTTTTCCCAAATTTCCATTAGGTACACGCGGTTTAATTTTTCACTGTCATTAAGGTCGATAAGTGAGGAGGAGGTTACAAGCACACTTAAAACTCACAGACATCAGTTTTTGTAACAAGTGCACCTTGTCCTCCCTTGAATATACGTAGTTTTTCTTATGTGCTACACGGTCATGTTGCTGTGGACTTACTGGAAATGTGTTCATAATTATTTTTTTGCTGTGCTGCAGATAATCTTGCATGTACGTAATTATTTATAGTATCCGTTCCTTGGACAGTGATTATCCGTTAGTACGTTTGAGCGGAAACGGGATTTGTGGTTTTCTGTTCGATTGAATGATGAAATACATGGTTTTCCACCTGTTTCATGATCACTTTCAATTGTTAAGCACGTATCGTCATCATTGTATTCCTCTTGTACACTGTCCACTCAGTCGTGCGTATACACCACACATTCCACAATGTTAATCACTTAAATATGTTACCTAGACAAATGTATTCCCGAAATTTCATTACTGTACTTTAATTACTTTTCGATGTTCTGATTTTTTTTCCGTCAGTATACTGTCGGTCACGGTTCCGGTGAATAGGGAGGCAAAAAAATTGACAAACTGCTCGATTTCTGGCTAAGGAAGGGTGGGCGACTGTGCAATGCAGGACCGTGAGATTTATTTATAGACTATAGGGCTGGAGTTTCGTATATGAAAGGGTACCACTTTAAAAACCATTCTTATTATACGCTTTGAATAGTCTGCGTGGCAAACCATCAAATCTGGCAGCTTAATTCACTTTGTGGTCACGGGCACATCAAAACGCGGAAGCACACCTCTTCCGTTTTATCACGTCACGACGTCAACCCACTTTTTTATGCTCATTCCATACAGCCAACTTACGTTGGCAGTGAAAGATCACATCACCGATTGACAACAGCTTTACGTAACGTACAACGCTCCAAACTAAGCACTGCGCTTTTTTACGGGGCGGTGCGAATAATACTCCACCTAGTGAACTTATATTTCCAAAATATGATGGTCACATTTGAAAAAAGCTAATGAGAGTATCCGGATCTTCATAATCTGCAACTGAAATTAGCACTGCCGGCTTAGCTAATTCAGATAGCCAGGAGAAAGAGTTTTGTAGCAAATAAATTCAACAGAAGTTGTCGAACTGGAATACATGCCAGTGCAGTTAGAAATTCATTTTCAATTTTCGAACCGGGTTCGTGCTTACACTCTTTCTGAAGCCTCCTTCTGTATATTGTGGCTACGAACAGACAGAGAATCATATTAAATGAAAGTACATCTTCACAACCAGTAGGCTCTCTGTAGTCTAGTTCTCGAAAAACATTAATACATATTAACATCGGTTTGTTGCAGGATTCTCGAACATATACTCAGTTCGAATATAATGAATTTCCTTGAGACAGAGAAGTTGCTGTCCATGCATCAGCATGGCTTTAGAAAGCATCGCTCCTGCGAACGCAACTCGCCCTTTTTTCACATGATATCTTGCGAACCATGGATGAAGGCTATCAGACGGATGCCATATTCCTTGACTTCCGGAAAGCGTTTGACTCGGTGTCCCACTGCAGACTCCTAACTAAGGTACGAGCATATGGACTCGAAGACTTCTTAAGTGATAGAACCCAGTACGTTGTCCTCGATGGTGAGTGTTCATCGGAGGGGAGGGTATCATCTGGAGTGCCCCAGGGAAGTGTGGTAGGTCCGCTGTTGTTTTCTATCTACATAAATGATCTTTTGGATAGGGTGGATAGCAATGTGCGGCTGTTTGCTGATGATGCTGTGGTGTACGGGAAGGTGTCGTCGTTGAGTGGCTGTAGGAGGATACAAGATGACTTGGACAGGATTTGTGAGTGGTGTAAAGGATGGAAGCTAACTCTAAATATAGATAAATGTAAATTAATGCAGATTAATAGGAAAAAGAACCCTGTGATGTTTGAATACTCCATTCGTAGTGTAGCGCTTGACACAGTCACGTTGATTAAATATTTGGGCGTAACATTGCAGAGCGATATGAAGTGGGACAAGCATGTAATTGCGGTTGTGGGGAAGGCGGATAGTCGTCTTCGGTTCATTTGTAGAATTTTGAGAAGTTGTGGTTCATCTGTAAAGGAGACCGCTTATAAAACACTAATGCGCCCTATTCTTGAGTACTGTTCGAGCGTTTGGGATCCCTATCAGGTCGGATTGAGGGAGGACATAGAAGCAATTCAGAGGCGGGCTGCTAGATTTGTTACTGGTAGGTTTGATCATCACGCGAGTGTTACGGAAATGCTTCAGGAACTCGGGTTGGAGTCTCTAGAGGAAAGGTGGCGTTCTTTTCGTGAATCGCTACTGAGGAAATTTAGAGAACCAGCGTTTGAAGTTGATTGCAGTACAATTTTACTGCCGCCAACTTACATTTCGCGGAAAGACCACAAACATAAGATAAGAGAGATTAGGACACGTACAGAGGCATATAGGCAGTCATTTTTCCCACGTTCTGTTTGGGACTGGAACAGGAGAGAAGATGCTAGTTGTGGTACGAGGTACCCTCTGCCACGCACCGTCTGGTGGATTGCGGAGTATGTATGTAGATGTAGATGTAGTGAGCACAGGTAAAGTTGCCAGTTCATATAATCTGTTGCTGAGGTAATGAAAGTAGGACATGAAGAAGAGTATCTCTGGTGAGAGTTTTTGAGAGGCTGTCTACACGATACCCAGCTGCAGTGAGCGGCGCGTTGATGCACTGCCAGCCGACAGCTGGAGAAACGTAGCTGAGTTGTAGAAGCGCAGGAGGCGGCCTCTGGCTTGTGGTTTGTGAAGAACTCCGCTCATTTGTCACGCGCTGGGCTGACACGCAGCTCCGTTACACCCCGCGGCAGACGCGAAATGAACCCAAACCTGTGTTGCTCACCAGAGCTTCACTCTGGCCGCACTCTCCCCTGCTTTTGCCGATACAGTCCCGGCGCAGCGTGCAGCTCATCCACTGCGTTCACAGGCCACGTTCCTGGGTAATAAACTCAGTGAAATCAAACAGGAGCAATCTATCTAGAAGTCGGCTCTGAAAGATACCAGGAAGGACAAGAAATGTAGCTAATGTTTACCAAACACGGCAAAGGACAATAAGATCTAGTTGCTGTTTTCATTCTGACATGGATACATGTACATTATTGTACTTAATAAATCCAGTTGAACTGAACGTATAAAAAAATAATAGTCGTGGATTAATATTCAAAACTTTATTTGTATAAAAGGAAAAAATATTTATGGATAGCTAATATAGTTTTGACAGTGGCATAAACAGCGATTGTCTTGCCGCTGCTGACGATTAGGTAACAGTTTCAAGTTCTGGGATGTACTACAACGAGCTGCGTTTGAACTAAATAAAATAATGGACAAGTGCAATTCTGAAACGTCGCTGCACGAAACAGAATCCATGGCATTTTGTGGTGCTTCTCAAATGCGCTGCAAGTTGGTTATTAATAAAAAATCCACCAAACAGCACAGAAAATTTAATTTCCTTTGTTTTACCTTCTCATATTAAATGCACTACTGGCCATTAAGATTGCTACACTAAGAAGGAGAGGCCGCCAATTGTGAAATTCAGATTCGATTCATACTGCGCATAATAAAACCTCATGGCCAGAGGTGTAATGTGGCAAAGCACCAAGATGCACTTCTCAGCCGTTGTCGAGAAAATCGACAGTTAAAAGAAACCGTTGCGGTGAAATACTCTCTACGATTAATAATTTTCTACAGCGTCGTGGCGCAGCGGTAAGCGCTCGGGTTCGTAATCCGAAGGTCGCCGAATCGAATCTCGCGCCATGCAACCTTATTCAAATATATATATAGTTCCCGGCAATCAGTTACAACAATTATGCATATAATAAGTTGTTGAAAGTCGTTTGTCGTGGAAAAACTGGCGACTTCGAACATCATTATGTTTTCCGCAAACAAAGTTGTATTTCACAAATGTTATTAATTGTCTTCATAATGTTAACCACGTATAGTTAACGGAAGACGTAGAAACGGTATTCCGAAACGAATACGTATAGCGTAAGTCAAACGTTCGAATTAGAATAGAGACCCCACGAGCACAAATTTGCTGCGGCAGGTATGAAATATAAACTCCGTTACTCGCTCGTTACACTTGAAGGACAGATGTTGAATGGGCCGAAACGAGCAGCCGCATAACAGCGTAGTTGCCTGCTAACTTCGAGAGAAGGTAGATGCAGTCCCTAGCGCAACTTAGCAACTTACAACATCGTCGAAATTCAGTGCGGACGTGAGAGCTTTGGTACACCCTGTTAAAAAAACGGAAAAATGGAGGCGGTACAATTGGAGAGCGATCCGCCTTCACCAACATGCATAAGCAATTCATTAAAATATATATATATATAAATATATATATAATTTGAATTACAAAAAACTAATAATAAAAAAAATTGCGTGGCGCGAGATTCGATACGGCGCCCTTCCGATTACGAACCCGAGCGCTTACCGCTGCGCCACGACGCTATAGAAAATTATTAATCGTAGAGAGTATTTCACCGCAACGGTTTCTTTTAACTGTCGATTTTCTCGACAACGGCTGAGAAGTGCATCTTGAAGCTTTGCCACGTTACACCTCTGGCCATGAGCGTTTATTATGCGTAGTATGCATCGAATCTGAATTTCACAATTGGCGGCCTCCCCTTGTAAGAAGAAATGCAAATGATAAACGGGTATTCATTGGACAAATATATTACACTAGAACTGACATGTGATTACATTTTCACGCAATTTGGGTGCATAGATCCTGAGAAATCAGTACCCAGAACAACCGCCTCTGGCCGTAATAACGGCCTTGATACGATTGGGCATTGAGTCCAACAGAGCTTGGATGACGTGCACAGGTAGAGCTGTCCATGCAGCTTTAACACGATACCACAGTTCATCAAGAGTAGTGACTGGCGTATTGTGACGAGCCAGTTGCTCGACCACCATTGACCAGACGTTTCTAATTCGTGAGAGATCTGGAGAATGTGCTGGCCAGGGCAGCACTCGAACATTTTCTGAATCCAGAAAGGCCCGTACAGGACCTGCAACATGCGGTCGTGCATTATCTTGCTGAAATGTTGGATTTTGCAGAGATCGAATGAAGGGTAGAGCCACGGGTCGTAACACATCTCAAATGTAACGTCCACTGTTCAAAGCGCCGTCAATGTGAACAAGAGGTGACCGAGACGTGTAACCAATGGCACCCCAAACCATCACGCCGGTTGATACGCCAGTATGGCGATGACGAATACACGATTCCAATGTGCGTTCACTGCGATGTCGCCAAACACAGATGCTACCATCATGATGCTGTAAACAGAACCTGGATTCATCCGAAAAAATGACGTTTTGCCATTCGTGCATCCAGGTTCGTCGTTGAGTACACCATCGCAGGCGCCCCTATCGGTGATGCAGCGTCAAGAGTAACCGCAGCCATGGTCTCTGAGCTGATAGTCCATGCTGCTGCAAACGTCGTCGAACTGTTTGTGCAGATGGTTGTTATCTTGCAAACGTCCCCATCAGTTGACTCAGGGATCGAGACGTGGCTGCACGATCCGTTACAGCCACGCGGATAAGATGCCTGTCATCTCGACTGGTAATGATACGAGGCCGTTGGGATCCAGCACGGCGTTCCGTATTACCCTACTGAACCCACCGATTCCATATTCTGCTAACAGTCATTGGATCTCCACCAACGCGAGCAGCAATGTCGCGATACGATAACCAGCACTCGCAATAGGCTATAATCCGACCTTTATCAAAGTCGGAAACGTGATGGTATGCATTTCTCCTCCTTACACGAGGCCTCACAACAACGTTTCACCAGGCAACGCCGGTCAACTGCTGTTTGTGTATGAGAAATCGGTCGGAAACTTTCCTCATGTCAGCACGTTGTAGGTGTCGCCACCGGCGCCAACTTTGTATGAATGCTCTGAAAAGCTAATCATTTGCATATCACAGCATCTTCTGCGCATTAACAGCGTTAGCTGCCAGTGGACATTGATTTAAACCAATCAGGAAAGTTGAAAGTTTGTGCATAACCGGAATTCGAACCTGGGTCTCCTGCTTATCAGGCAATGATTCCTTCAGTACAGACGCACACAAACCTCGAGCTCTTACGGGAATCGGCGAGATGCCACGAGTAATGAGGATAGTGGGCAAGGGGCACTACATAAGTAAGGTATTTGGCTCTGACTGGAGATGTGCTTCGGTTGTCCGTGCAGTTGAGACGACCACTGTGTAAACATGGCGCAGTGGCCAGCGCATCTGCCTAGTAAGAAGAAGACCTGCGTTCGAATCCCGATTAGGCACACATTATCAACTTTCCCCATTGATTTAGATCAATGTCCACTGCCATTTAATGTCTGTAACTCCTTTGTGACTCATAGTGGCTGCAGCATGTAAAATGATGACATGTCCGAAACAACCGACACCACACACGCATATATACTCTGCCACGGATTATGTGACCATTTTGGTTAATCAGATCCATCCTATGGTACAATGTTTTCTCCCCAGTGGTGATGCTGGGCTCCAAGACGCCACTGTTCACACAGCTCGTATCGTCCAAAACAGGTTTTGGGACCAGCGGGGATGAACTGTTACATCTGTGGTGGCCACCACAGTCGCCAGACCTCAATATTATTGAGCTTTTGTGGTCTGGTTCGGAGAGAAGAGTCTGTTATCATTATCCACTTCCGTTATTGTTACCGAAACGTGCCCTATTTTGCAGTAAGAATGGCATAAGATTCGCTTTAAAATCAGATATTTATCACAGACCGAAACTAATTACCGATGCAAATATAGGGTGCTCCTTAACTCGAATAAGAACGAAATAAATCAAGTCATACCTGGATCATTGTTAGTTTGCTACCACAACGCCGCAACTCATGTTCAGTGTTTGGGGGGGGGGGGGGGGGGGGGGGTATCGTCATTCCTCTTCCAGCCCTCCACGTCACCTGATCGAGGAAACCGTGTTTCTGGGATTTTTACCCCACTTTTGACTTTGCTAGTCACGGCTCACACTCCACCGCTGTACAGACGTGCTGGCAGCACCAGCGTCTTGTAGCACCTCAGCATTGTCTCCTTTCTTGCACTCTGTCTCGGAATTCAAGGTATTGTTTCATATCACAGTCAAATTTTCGGTTCAAGTGCTGGTACCAAATACACTACTGGCCATTGAAATTGCTACGCCACGAAGATGACGTGCTACAGATGCGAAATTTAACCGACAGGAAGAAGATGCAGTGATATGCAAATGATTAGCTTTTCACAGCATTCACACAAGCCTGGCGCCGGGGGCGACACATACAACGTGCTGACATGAGGAAAGTTTCCAACCGATTTCTCATACACAAACAGCAGTTGACTGGCGTTGCCTGGTCAAACGTTGTTGTGATGCCTCGTGTAAGGAGAAGAAATGCAGCTTATCGCGATTGGGGAGTATAATATCGCGACATTGCTGCTCGCATTGGTCGAGATCCAATGACTGTTAGCAGAATATGGAATCCGTGTGTTCAGGAGGGTAATACGGAACGCCGTGTTGGATCCCAATGGTCTCGTATCACTAGCAGTCGAGATAACGGGCATCTTATCCGCATGGCTGCAGCGGATCGTGCAGCCACGTCTCGATCCCTGACTCAACATATGGGGGCGTTTGCAAGACAACAACCATCTGCACGAACAGTTCGACGACGTTTGCAGCAGCATGGACTATCAGCTCTGAGACCGTGACTGCGGCCACCTTTGACGCTGCATCACAGTCAGGAGGGCCTGCGATGGTGTACTCAACGACGAACCTGGGTGCACGAATGGCAAAACGTCATTTTTTCGGATGAATCCAGGTTCTGTTTACAGCATCATTATGATTGCATCCGTGTTTGGCGACATCGCGGTGAAAGGACATTGGAAGCGTGTATTCGTCATCGCCATACTGGCGTATCACCCGGCGTGATGGTATGGGGTGCCATCGGTTACACGTCTCAGTCACCTCTTGTTCGCATTGACGGCACTTTGAACAGTGGACGTTACATTTCAGATGTGTTACGAGTCGTATCTCTATCCTTCATTCGATCCCTGTGAAACGCTACATTTCAACAGGAAAATGCACGACTGCATGTTGCAGGTCCTGTACGGGCCTTTCTGGATACAGAAAATGTTCGACTGCTGCCCTGGCCAGCAAATTCTCCAGATCTCTCACCAACTGAAAACGTCTGGTCAATGGTGGCCGAGCAACTGGCTCGTCACAATATGCCAGTCTCTACTCTTGATGAACTGTGGTATCGTGTTGAAGCTGCATGGGCAGCTGTACCTGTACACGCCATCCAAGCTGTGTTTGACTCAATGCCCCGGCGTATCAAGGCCGTTATTACGGCCAGAGTTGATTGTTCTGGGTACTGGTTTCTCAGGATGTATGCACCTAAATTGCGTGAAAATGTAATCACATGTCAGTTCTAGTATAATGTATTTGTCCAATGGCTACCCGTTTATCATCTGCATTTCTTCTTGATGTAGCAATTTTAATGGCCAATAGTGTATATTAACATTTGCATTCTCCGAAGTGCGATGACGAAGTTAGCCTTCTGGAATCAGAACGCATCTTATCGAGTCTGTAGAGAGATTTCCCTACCCTAGGAAATCCACATAAGCACGCCACTGCCACTCCCATAACCTAGTAGTTGCTTCCTGTGTGTAGTGCACATCTGACCTGTTAACGGGGGCCGTAGAAATCTTTCTCCGCATGGTGCAGGCAGACAAATCCGCAACCAATATCGTCACGGAATCGCCTGAGTTTCTGGTTAAGCTTTCCACCAGGCTCCCAGCCACAAAACAGACCTGACTCACGGGAGCAACCTCGTCAGATTCCTCCGCGTATCAACATCAGGCCTCGCAAAACGCTGAGGTAAAAGCGACATTCGCCATACAGCGCTTCGGCAGGTAGGCGGGTGAGGCTGGTTCCAGAGCGGACAGCCCGGCGCCCGCCTCGGTCCCGAGCAGACGCAGACGAGCCCACCACCAGGCGGCGGCAGCAGCGCGCGCCGGCAGCCGGGCCCCGTAATCGGCGCCAGCGGAATGCCATTAGAGCGAGCGCCGACAGTAATTGCCCGGGCGCGCCGCTAACTGTTCCGGCGGGCCGGCAGCACGCAAACACAGCAGCGGCGCCGCTGCCAGGCTCTGCGGCACGGACCGGGCCGGATGTGAGCTCCCTCTGCCGGCGAAAGTGCCGGCGGTGGGAGACAAGTCCTCTACGAACCTGGCTGCTCTGCGCACGTCGCGTAGCGGTGTACACGGGCGAGGACGAAATTTACGGTCGTTGTTGTTGTTGTGGTGTTCAGTCCTGAGACTGCTTTGATGCAGCTCTCCATGCTACTGTATCCTGTGCAAGCTTCTTCATCTCCCAGTACCTACTGCAACCTACATCCTTCTGAATCTGCTTACTGTACTCATCTCTTGGTCTCTCTCTACGATTTTTACCCTCCACGCTGACCTCCAGTACTAAATTGGTTATCCCTTGATGCCTCAGAACATGTCCTACCAACCGATCCCTTCTTCTAGTCAAGTTGTGCCACAAACTCCTCTTCTCCCCAATTCTATTCAATACCTCCTCATTAGTTATATGTTCTACCCATCTAATCTTCAGCATTCTTCTGTAGCACCACATTTCGAAAGCTTCTATTCTCTTCTTGTCCAAACTAGTTATCGTCCATGTTTCACTTCCATACAAGGCTACACGCCATACACATACTTTCAGAAAAGGCTTCCTGACACTTAAATCAATACTTGATGTTAACAAATCTCTCTTCTTCAGGAACGCTTTCCTTGCCATTGTCAGTCTACATTTTATATCCTCTCTACTTCGACCATCATCAGTTATTTTGATCCCCAAATAGCAAAACTCTTTTACTACTTTAAGTGTCTCATTTCCTAACCTAATTCCCTCACCATCACCTGACTTAATTAGACTACATTCCATTATCCTCGTTTTGCTTTTGTTGATGTTCATCTTATATCCTCCTTTCAAGACACTATACATTCCGTTCAACTGCTCTTCCAGGTCCTTTGCTGTTTCTGACAGAATTACAATGTCATCGGCGAACCTCAAAGTTTTTATTTCTTCTCCATGGATTTTAATACCTATTCCGAATTTTTCTTTTGTTTCCTTTACTGCTTGCTCAATATTCAGATTGAATAGCATCGAGGAGAGGCTATAACCCTGTCTCACTCTCTTCCCAACCACTGCTTTCCTTTCATGTCCTCGACTCTTATAACTGCCATCTGCTTTCTGTACAAATTGTAAATAGCCTTTCGCTCCCTGTATTTTACCCCTGCCACCTTCAGAATTTGAAAGAGAGTATTCCAGTCAACATTGTCAAAAGCTTTCTCTAAGTCTAATTTACGGTCGTGAAGTGTCAAATGTAGTGCAGCGGTAAGATGAGAAGTTGTCCCCCGGGTACAGATAGCAATGAAATATTTGGTGTCGTTACATCGACCTCGCACAAAATTCATTTAAGGTTCCTGAGAAACGTGAAAAATATCAAAGCTTTTCATGTTTATAATTAAAGGAGATAATGGCTTTTAAAATCTGTCATTAGTTTATTGCAATATATGAAGTGTGATGGAGGTGAATTATTGTGTCATTAAGCATCGGGAAAGGGCTATGATTCTTCTCTTTGCAAACTTGGTACACTTTGTGCATGAAAGGAATTCTTCTGATGTGTTCCTAGCAGGGAAGCCCGGCGACCAGGTGGACACAAGTAATGCCCACGGGCGAGCGGCGGTCGCGCGCCTATGTCGCACGCTTCAGAGAGGGCAGGTCCCCAGATGATTAGCGACAGGCGAAAACACTGCATACATCAACACCCTGCCAAAGGAAGTCGTGGACATTCGCACATCTGCCCAAGGCAGCGGAAACTCTAAACTTAGAATGAGAAACAGCTTGATCACGATTCTAGGTGACGCAGACCAGAGCGGCGAGTTGAATAGCAACAGCATGAGTTGAGTGTCCAAGAATCTCAAGTGGCCCGGGGAATTTTGACCGTTTCCCGCGAGCAGAACACCTGGGAACGCAGCGGCAATACTCAAAGGGAGAAGTCTTGGTTTATTTGTATATTCTGTCTCACGCAGAGTATCGCTCTCTTTTCCTCGCGGAATACGACGGCAAGGAGGGAGGAAATTTTGAAAGGAACCTCTGCATTGGCAAGAATCTAATGTTCGCTCTGAAAAAATAGTTCGAGCTACGTAATTTGTGGAAGGGTAGAGACAAGACACTGGAGGGGAGCGGCTCTCTCTCTCTCCAGGTGCGAGGTGCGCACTAGTATTGGGCATTCCCGAATATTGCTTCTGAGGAGGCAGGCGTTCGCTCTTGACTGCTTCCGATAAGTCGCAAGGTTTCTCTAATCGCTTGTCATGAGACAATGCACTTTACATTCGTCGCAAACAGCGTAGAGAGCAAAGTCTGTTGGATCCAAGCTTCACTGACTGTGGGCGTTATAAAGAGCTTAACTCGGGATCACATTTTGATTTACTACATGTCCGATGACTGTAGTACTGCCGGCCGGAGTGGCCGTGCGGTTCTAGGCGCTACAATATGGATCCGAGCGACCGCTACGGTCGAAGGTTCGAATCCTGCCTCAGGCATGGGTGTGTGTGAGGTCCATATGTTAGTTAGATTTAATTAATTCTAAGTGCTATGCGACTGATGACCTCAGACGTTAAGTCGCATAGTGCTCAGAGCCACTGTAGTACTGTTAGAACAGTTTTGAGCTTTGTTTAATGCATTTTCACGTAGGGTTACACTTGCAGATGGACGCATACCGCCGTCCAGTAATGATAACTTCCAGTAGCAGGCAGGTTTCGTTCACTATTTTCAGCTTAGGGCATGTTAGACGCTATCAACTACGTCGACGGCAGTCTTGATGCAGCCGCATGCAATCAGCCGACTCCACCGCCACGCCGACCACGCCATGAGCATGGTAATACAGAAAACTCCCGCTTTCCTAGCTGCGCTTCGCTTTCTTGAATTTCTTTGCAATGTGTTAGATGCTCATAAAAACGAAAGGCACAGTATTCACCGTTTGCCCGTTAAGAGAGTCATATGTTCAGCTTTTTTTTTTTTATTCCTTCCTCATTTATTACACCAGGTCAACCCGTCTCGTGTAATTTATTTATATATTAAATTAGAATGAAGTCATACAATGCTCATGCTAAAAGGCAAATACCATGGCAGGTACCTTATATAATTCACGTGTTGTGAGCTCTTGGTGCCAGTTCAATTCTATTTGTTGTTGCTGTTGGTTTTTTTTATACTTTCTACAGTTTCTGGAGACCCACATTTTTTATTTTTGTTTATCATTATTTGAATAATTTGTGACTGATTGTTAAAGGAATTTGATAAAATTTCAATAATTATTGCATAGCAGTTTAATGCAGTTTCACTGAATAAACCACTTATATGTTGAACAGCACCCCATGGATTTCATTTATAGAATTTAAATAAAATTCACATCTCTTTCTCCTTCCAACACGAGGTATCTTGCAAATGGAGGAACCCCTGAAGCAATACTGATTCTACGACTTGTCTTAGGGAAATACACTGGTGTCCGAAATTAAAGCAACAAATGGAAATTTTGCAAGGTTTCGTTTATTTTACTACAAAACAGTATGAACAGGTGATCCTAATGTAAAAGCAACGTAAAAACTGCAGAATACGAACAACTGCAACGTGCTTAACGGCAGGCAACAATGTGCTTCGTTTTTCCAATTTAACGGATTTGCAAACACATTCCGACAACTGGTTAATGTACTCAGTATGGGATGTTACCAATTCTGGTAGCAGTACAGGCCCTAAAACGACGGGGCATGCTGTGAATGGGGTCATCAATCTCACGTTGATGCAATAATGCCCATTCTTCTTGCAGAGCAGAGTGGTTGGTCGATGCTGACGTGTCGTTTTTGGAAACCCAGAATCTACTATGTAGGAATCAACATGGATTCCGGAAACAGCGATCGTGTGAGACCCAACTCGCTTTATTTGTTCATGAGACCCAGAAAATATTAGATACAGGCTCCCAGGTAGATGCTATTTTTCTTGACTTCCGGGAGGCGTTCGATACAGTTCTGCACTGTCGCCTGATAAACAAAGTAAGAGCCTACGGAATATCAGACCAGCTGTGTGGCTGGATTGAAGAGTTTTTAGCAAACAGAACACAGCATTTTGTTGTCAAAGGAGAGACGTCTACAGACGTTAAAGTAACCTCTGGCGTGCCACAGGGGAGTGTTATGGGACCATTGCTTTTCACAATATATATAAATGACCTAGTAGATAGTGTCGGAAGTCCCATGCGGCTTTTCGCGGATGATGCTGTAGTATACAGAGAAGTTACAGCATTAGAAAATTGTAGCGAAATGCAGGAAGATCTGCAGCGGATAGGCACTTGGTGCAGCGAGTGGCAACTGACCCTTAACATAGACAAATGTAATGTATTGCGAATACATAGAAATAAGGATCCTTTATTGTATGATTACATGATAGCGGAACAAACACTGGTAGCAGTAACTTCTGTAAAATATCTGGGAGTATGCGTGCGGAACGATTTGAAGTGGAATGATCATATAAAATTAATTGTTGGTAAGGCGGGTAACAGGTTGAGATTCATTGGGAGAGTCCTTAGAAAATATAGTCCATCAACAAAGGAGGTGGCTTACAAAACACTCGTTCGACCTATACTTGAGTATTGCTCATCAGTGTGGGATCCGTACCAGATCGGGTTGACGGAGAAGATAGAGAAGATCCAAAGAAGAGCGGCGCGTTTCGTCACAGGGTTATTTGGTAACCGTGATATCGTTACGAAGATGTTTAACAAACTCAATTGGCAGACTCTGCAAGAGAGGCGCTCTGCATCGCGGTGTAGCTTGCTCGCCAGGTTTCGAGAGGGTGCGTTTCTGGATGAGGTGTCGGATATATTGCTTCCCCCTACTTATACCTCCCGAGGAGATCACGAATGTAAAATTAGAGAGATTCGAGCGCGCACGGAGGCTTTCAGACAGTCGTTCTTCCCGCGAACCATACGCGACTGGAACAGGAAAGGGAGGTAATGACAGTGACACGTAAAGTGCCCTCCGCCACACACCGTTGGGTGGCTTGCGGAGAATAAATGTAGATGTAGATGTAGACGCACACCGTCTCCCTAATGCGTCACAGGCATTCTCTTTCTTTCTTTCGCTTACGCCATAGTCCCGCAGCGATCGCAGGCTCAGCGTGGTTACAACGGATATGGCAATGTTAGTTTTAGGGATGGCCGGATGCCCTTTCTGCCGCCACCCCGTACCCCCCAGTACGGAATCAGTGTACCCCACCTGTCTGCGTCTAGTGAAATCCTAAAATAGTGTGGGCGTGTTTCAAATGACTGCGACGCGTGTAACTGAGGCGGAACGTAGGGACCATCCCGGTATTCACCTAGCGGTATGTGGAAAACCGCCTAAAAACCACATCCATGCTGGCCGGCACATCGGCCCTCGTTGTTAATCCTCCAGGCGGATTCGATCCGGGGCCGGCGCGCCTACCCGAGTCCAGGAAGCAGCGCGTTAGCGCTCTCGGCTGCCCTGGCGGGTCGTTGCAGACGTGCTCTGTGGAATTCAAATCGTCAGGGCGAGCAGGCCACGCCATGCGTCAAACATCTTCCTTTTCCAAGAAAACATCAACAACCCCTGCTCTATGAAGTCGATCATTATCGTCCAGCAATACGAAGTCTGGGCCCACACCACCTCGCAACAACCGCAAATGAGGTCCCATTTAAACCTTGCCGAGTCATCTGCACAAATTCGTGAACAGGGATTCGAGTGGTAGACATAATCCCTGCCCACACCATTAGCGATCCTCCTCCATGTCGGTCTCTTTCCGAACTGTTTGGGTGCCGAAATCGTGTTCCACATTCCCTCCAGATTCGAATCCACTGAGAATCACTCTCCAGAATAAATCGAGACTCATCTACGAAAACAACATTGGCCCACTGTTAGATCGCCCATGTGGCACGTTGATGACTCCACTCTAAACCTTCCCTTCTGTGAAGACGCGTCAGGGGGCAGACAAACAGCATGTTTTCGACAGTAAAGGCCACTCTGACGACGGCTTCTGCACAGCGTTTTCCTCCGTACAACACATCCAGTGGATGCTCAGGGCTTACATGCCAGTTGCCATGCAGTACTACGGCTGGCATACAGTTACAGTCTCTATAAACTGTCGCCATATTCGAAAAATAACAGAGCGATTCACATTAAGCCATTAGGCCACATGCGACTGTCCTGTGTAATATTAGTAATTTTCCCCTCACGAACATTAATATACGCTCAATAGTAAACGCCTGACGGCCTAAAGTTATCGAACAATTGTAAAGTAAAAGAAATGAACCATCGCATAGCAGCGACAGAATCTATTATTCTTTATCTTTGCCGTTCTTGCGCGGTGCCTGTAACTCTCTATGTACATGTATCGACTGATGATATAAAAAAGAATTCTGTTGTTTCAAGACAAATGAAGCATTGGGTGCCTCACCTTTTACTGTTTGTATTCTATGAAAGGCGGGCGCGGACTTGCTGCGTTCCGCATCGGTATTTTATATTTTATGTGAAAATATTCAATAAATATGATAATTGTTATTTTTTCCAATCAGAAAACATGCAGTTTCTTGTAACTGATTACGAAAAACAGCATCAAGAGGACATTTTGACTGTTATGTATAAAGTATTTAACCACAATAGTCATCTATTGTAATTTAATATGAAAAGGTACGTAGTATTAAAAAAACGTGTGTTACAGATATAAGTGTGCTTATTTTAGAAAATTAACCTTGATGATTTCCATCTCCTCACTTACTTGAATGATAATTATTTTGTCTTAGTTCATCACCATAAATTACGATCACGCTGATGGGCTGAACGCTTCATGAGGCAGAAGGAACATTATCGTTTTCCTATTATTTCTGAATCAACTTTTCTTAAATTGTGTAGTGTTGCATTTCTTTTAAAGTCTATAAATCTTCTCGTCCCTCTGTGTTGTTCCGGGTATCGCTACATCACGGCTATAAAAATGCACAGAAATGTTAATGGTTTTTTCCGAACGATCTCAAATAAATCAATCTCCTGCTCTTATTCAGGTATTTAATGCTCAACGTATGATATTATAATAGTGTAATCAGTCCCTGATTCTGTTGCCAGGTGGCCCACCGAAATATTCACTTTTTCGACATTTTTCAAAAAAAATGTAAAATAACAATTCTTTTTCTTTTCGCCCCCCAAGAGCAACGCTACACCTGCTTCCTTTCTTTCTATGGCCCTTCACCGCAGGAAGTCTGGTAGCCGTATTCTCTGTGCTATACTGCACCGTCAGTGAGTGTACACAGCGATTGCGCAGGTTTGATAGGTGACCTGGCGTCATCGTTGGCATGGTTGTCCGTTGAACGAAATGCCAAGTTCCGTGCAGTACACTATCGTACGGATATCTGGTTGACAGTTTGTATCATTATATCGTGAATTAGATACACGACGGGGAAAGAGCGGTTTGTTGCCTTAGATTTGGACACCAGCGTAGATTGAAGAAATGGGAACGTACAGTTCAAAATTAAGAGTACCTGGAATATTTTTATGGCTGTAAAGAAATGGGCATGATATGGAACGACACGTGGCAAGCGAATGGGTGGCAGGTGGACCAAGGAAGAACTTCGATGGGCTTTAGAGAGCTAAAAATTAAACTGACTGAATGTCGAATAGATTACGATCACTGGCCGCCGGTGATTATATGCTAATGTGCTACACCACACTGCAAATATCGCACTAAAAATATGCCATTTCTCTTCGAATGCGAGCTGGAGATCGCCTTAAAATTACGCCAATTCTCTACGAAACCGTGCTGGTAAGCAAATAAACTCGACGAAAATATGTTTTGTAACGCTCTCTCCGCTTTAACTACACACGAGTGTCGAGTGCTGTACAGTCAGCTGTTGTTACGATCAACTCAGAGAAGGGACGCAGCTATCTGTTTTCAACTGTGCTGCTCTGTTGTCACGGACATCTGCCAGCGGTGACGGTGAAATGCTTGGAATAATAAAGCTGTGGCTCACGGGTATAGTATATAGACGCAATTTGGTGGTTCGGGCAGTAATACCGCTGCTACTAACTATTTTAACACGAATTCTTTACGGACGAATGGAAAAACTGGTAGAAGCCGACCTCGGGGAAGATCAGTTTGCATTCCGTAGAAATATTAGAACACGTGAGGCAATTCTGACGCTGCGACGTATCTTAGAAAATAGCTTAAGGAAAGGCAAACCTATGTTTCTAGAATATGTAGACATAGAGAAAGCTTTTGACGATGTTGACTGGAATACTCTCAAATTCTGAAGGTGGCAGGGGTAAAATACAGAGAGCGAAAGGCTATTTACAATTTGTACAGAAACCAGAAGGCAGTTATAAGAGTCGAGAGGGACATGAAAGGGAAACAGTGGTTGAGAAGGGAGTCAGACAGGGTTGTAGCCTATCCCCGATGTTATTCAATCTGTATATTGAGCAAGCAGTAAAGGAAACAAAAGAAAAATTCGGAGTAGGTATTAAAATCCATGGAGAAGAAATAAAAACTTTGAGGTTCACCGATGACATTGTAATTCTGTCAGAGACAGCACGGGACCTGGAAGAGCAGCTAATCGTAATGGAGAGGGTCTTGAAAGGAGGATATAAGATGAACATCAACAAAAGCAAAACGAGGATAATGGAATGTAGTGGAATAAAATCAATGCTGAGTGCATTAGATTAGGAAACGAGACGTTTAAAGTAGTAAATGATTTTGCTATTTGGGGAGCAAAATAACTGAGGATGGTCGAAGTAGAGGAGATATAAAATGTAGACTGGCAATGGCAAGGAAAGCGTTTCTGAAGAAGAGAAATTTGTTAACATCGAGTATAGAGTTAAGTGTCAGGAAGTCATTTCCGAAAGTATTTGTATGGAGTGTAGCTATGTATGGAAGTGAAACGTGGACGATAAATAGTTTAGACAAAAGGAGAATAGAAGCTTTCGATATTTGGTGCTACAGAAGAATGCTGAAGATTAGATGGGTAGATCACATAACTAATGAGGGGGTACTGAACAGAATTGGGGGGAAGAGAAATTTGTGGCACAACTTGACTAGAAGAAGGGATCGGTTGGTAGGACATGTTCTGAGGCATCAAGGGATCACCAATTTAGTACTGGAGGGCAGCGCGGAGAGTAAATATCGTAGAGGGAGACCGAGAGATGAATACACTAAACAGATTCAGAAGGATGTAGGTTCCAGTAAGTACTGGGAGATGAAGAAGCTTGCACAGGATAGAGGAGCATGGAGAGCTGCCTCGAATCAGTCTCTGGACTGAAGACCACAACAACAACAACATTTCACTCCTCTCAGTGTTAAACTATTAATTATAAAATTTTAACACTCTGAGAGCTATAGTCGTGCTCACCACATTTCGTGTTGAGCGTGGTTTTTTTGTCGCTCTACTGCTCACGTGATGATTCTACCTCGGTTGAGAGACGGAAATCCATTCGCTTGAAATACTCATCATCCCATTCAGTGAAAACATTTATTTTTGCTCATCTTCGCTCGATAAAGGACTGAGTTTCTTTTCGTTATTTGTCGTAATTACTATGGTACGTCCAAGCACAGCACAAAATTTTAAAGAGTTTGCAGCGGTAAAAACGGATAGAGTAGACATTGCGTATGGTTGATACGCCCAAACGCTGATGTGTGTGAAATGTAGTTAAGATATCGAAATTTTATTTAAAATTAAAAGTAGAACGATATCTCTTTTCGTTTTCTAAAGTTTTGTTCATATATCCGTTGGACGGTCGCGTGCGCCCATTGCTGTCCCTGCGCATCGACAATGCGGGAGTAACAATCGCCATATTTCATAAACGGTTCAAAATATCGAAACAAGGCATTCTACAAATGATAGCACGCAAAGGTATGTTATGATAAATTCTCGAAACTTTTTTATTTGCCGATTAATGGAAGTATCTCGTCCATTGAAGTGAGAGGGTTGGTGGAACAAAACAGATAAACAGCGCTTAAGTTCTTTAAGCATACAGCATGAGCGATTTTCGGGTAGCGGTACAAATATCAGCTCTGCAGCGTATTGGTTAAGTGCGTATACTGGCGATTTGTCATTCTGGGTTTATTTACCACTGTTACCGTCATTTTTCACATTGTATTTTGTTCCTCGCAATGCCAAACAATTAGTTACAACATTTAAATATGCTATATTTTCAATATTGTTACGATTACTATCAGTGTAATTCGAAACCCTATAGGCCACCACGTAGTAACGCACTGATAAAATTTTGCATGAGCCGCCATTGCTTAAAATGACGATGGTGTAATAAAAACAGTCAGAGCCAGAAATTACGCAAACCTAAATTAAAAAGAAAATAATGTAGTGGGAAACTGACTTTCTTATCGGCGGGAATGTTTGCCTTGGCAACGGATGACCTGATCGTAGACGCGCGGCACGTCATATCCAAACACTTTCCCGTCATTTCGATCCCAGTGTTGAGTTATTTGTGTGCTAAAAACATCTACATCTACATTTATACTCCGCAAGCCACCCAACGGTGTGTGGCGGAGTGCACTTTACGTGCCACTGTCATTACTTCCCTTTCCTGGCCCAGTCGTGTATGTTTCGCGGGAAGAACGACTGCCGGAAAGCCTCCGTGCGCGCTCGAATCTCTCTAATTTTACATTCGTGATCTCGGGAGGTATAAGTAGGGGGAAGCAATACATTCGATACCTCATCCAGAAACGCACCCTCTCGAAACCTGGACAGCAAGCTACACCGCGATGCAGAGCGCCTCTGTTGCAGAGTCTGCAACTTGAGTTTGCTAAACATCTCCGTTACGCTATCACCCTTACCAAATAACCCTGTGACGAAACGGGCCGCTCTTCTTTGGATCTTCTCTATCTCCTCTGTCAACCCGACCTGGTACGGATCCCACACTGATGAGCAATACTCAAGTATTCGGAATAGGTTACATTTGTCTATGTTGCGGGTTAGTTGCCACTCCCTTCATCAAGTGCCTATCCGCTGTAGATCTTCCTGCGTTTCGCTGCAATTTTCTAATGCTGCAACTTCTCTGTATACTACAGCATCATCCGCGAAAATCCGCATCGAACTTCCGACAGTTCTTCTCAGGTTACTTTAAATAGGAATCTGTTTTAAAACGCCAGAAAGACTTTAGGGCAGCTTTTCCTTAAACAAGGGTGCTAACAAATGGTTATTTTTACTCGTAGTCGCTCGTTTTAGAAAAACTGGTTGTGTGACGTTCTGGCCAGCCTTCAGTGTTAAGTGATGCATCATTAGAAAATATTCGCGTATCCTGTTACATCCAGCAAGAAAGTCGATACTGGAAATGTGTTAGCAAAACTGTCTTACGACAGGTATTGGAGACTCCATTACAAACATAGAATTTTGGCGATTGGTGTCAAGCTTCGCACAAAAGAATGGTGAGCCCCAATTTATTTCTCGGAGACGATAACAGCTGAACGTTACCAGGATATCAAATGCAGTTTTTATCGTTGTTAGAAGCCGTTGAACGACACTGCTGGACTGGCTGCAGCAAGATGGTGCAGCAGCGCGCGCGGTGAATAACACCCTCATAATGTAGCATGAGTTGTTTGACGGACACTTAACATCACGCGACGTGTGGCCGCCTACATCGCCAGATTTATCTGCCCCCCCCCCCCCCCCCCCCGACTTTCTTCTTTGGGATATCGGAAGGATAAAGTCTATAACAGCAACGCTCATACAGTCGATTAACTGAAGCACAGCATCGAGACGAAACATCCAGCGTTAGCGTAGCAGCTAACATGAAGGGACGTATTGAGGTGTGTACTGCAGCACATGGATGACATTTGCAGCATCTTTTGTGAGAAAACGTATGTTAGTAGAATAATAAAGTTTTGAATTTGGGGCCGGCCGGAGTGGCCGTGAGGTTCTAGGCGCTACAGTCTGGAACCGCGTGACCGCTACGGCCGCAGGTTCGAATCCTGCCTCGGGCATGGATTTGTGTGATGTCCTTAGGTTAGTTAGGTTTAATTAGTTCTAAGTTCTAGGCGACTGATGACCTCAGAAGTTAAGTCGCATAGTGCTCAGGGCCATTTGAAGCCATTTGAATTTTAGGATTTTACGTAACTTCTGGTTCATCCTGTATTAGAGCAACAAAATAGTGATCATTCAGTCGTTCATACATCTTCATATGTAGGTTCCAGCAAGAAAGAGAACCGTCATGGATTCAAACAAGTGGAGGTATACGTTAACAACACAAAAGCTATGCTTAGCAACTTAATGGACACACTGATTGTCAATAAACCGTCACTGCACCGAGTAACACAGTGCTTATTCCAATTGGCCGGCTGGAGTGGCCGAGCGGTTCTAGGCGCTACAGTCTGGAACCTCGCGACCGCTGCGGTCGCAGGTTGGAATCCTGCCTCGGGCATGGATGTGTGTGATGTACTTAGGTTAGTTAGGTTTAAGTAGTTCTAAGTTCTAGGGGACTGATGACCACAGCAGTTATGTCCCATAGTGCTCAGAGCCATTTGAACCATTTTTTTTGCTTACACCAATTAAACTTAACCTTTTGAATCGGCAAGAAAGCAATTATTCGGAAAAAAACTTTTGCTTCCTCTGTTTCATTATAAACGTGATGTTTATCTTCCAAAGGCAGCGTAATATACGTTTTATTGCGTTCGTATTTTCAAAAGAAAATATTTTACGGAGATATATATATATACACTCCCGGAAATTGAAATAAGAACACCGTGAATTCATTGTCCCAGGAAGGGGAAACTTTATTGACACATTCCTGGGGTCAGATACATCACATGATCACACTGACAGAACCACAGGCACATAGACACAGGCAACAGAGCATGCACAATGTCGGCACTAGTACAGTGTATATCCACCTTTCGCAGCAATGCAGGCTGCTATTCTCCCATGGAGACGATCGTAGAGATGCTGGATGTAGTCCTGTGGAACGGCTTGCCATGCCATTTCCACCTGGCGCCTCAGTTGGACCAGCGTCCGTGCTGGACGTGCAGACCGCGTGAGACGACGCTTCATCCAGTCCCAAACATGCTCAATGGGGGACAGATCCGGAGATCTTGCTGGCCAGGGTAGTTGACTTACACCTTCTAGAGCACGTTGGGTGGCACGGGATACATGCGGACGTGCATTGTCCTGTTGGAACAGCAAGTTCCCTTGCCGGTCTAGGAATGGTAGAACGATGGGTTCGATGACGGTTTGGATGTACCGTGCACTATTCAGTGTCCCCTCGACGATCACCAGTGGTGTACGGCCAGTGTAGGAGATCGCTCCCCACACCATGATGCCGGGTGTTGGCCCTGTGTGCCTCGGTCGTATGCAGTCCTGATTGTGGCGCTCACCTGCACGGCGCCAAACACGCATACGACCATCATTGGCACCAAGGCAGAAGCGACTCTCATCGCTGAAGACGACACGTCTCCATTCGTCCCTCCATTCACGCCTGTCGCGACACCACTGGAGGCGGGCTGCACGATGTTGGGGCGTGAGCGGAAGACGGCCTAACGGTGTGCGGGACCGTAGCCCAGCTTCATGGAGACGGTTGCGAATGGTCCTCGCCGATATCCCAGGAGCAACAGTGTCCCTAATTTGCTGGGAAGTGGCGGTGCGGTCCCCTACGGCACTGCGTAGGATCCTACGGTCTTGGCGTGCATCCGTGCGACGCTGCGGTACGGTCCCAGGTCGACGGGCACGTGCACCTTCCGCCGACCACTGGCGACAACATCGATGTACTGTGGAGACCTCAGCCCCACGTGTTGAGCAATTCGGCGGTACGTCCACCCGGCCTCCCGCATGCCCACTATACGCCCTCGCTCAAAGTCCGTCAACTGCACATACGGTTCACGTCCACGCTGTCGCGGCATGCTACCAGTGTTAAAGACTGCGATGGAGCTCCGTATGCCACGGCAAACTGGCTGACACTGACGGCGGCGGTGCACAAATGCTGCGCAGCTAGCGCCATTCGACGGCCAACACCGCGGTTCCTGGTGTGTCCGCTGCGCCGTGCGTGTGATCATTGCTTGTACAGCCCTGTCGCAGTGTCCGGAGCAAGTATGGTGGGTCTGACACACCGGTGTCAATGTGTTCTTTTTTCCATTTCCAGGAGTGTATATATATGCAATTACCTGCCTCGCAGTTAACAGAACTTGTCCTCGAATCTCAATAACAAGACAATTTGCACGACTGACTTGGTATACACGTTTAAGTTGTTGAACAACTTTGCACCAGAGTACAGAGCTGCGCCGTGGACCATGTAAAAGAATCCAAAGCGTATTTCTTAGCATTGTCTTGAATCCGGGTACGTACCTTCTGTATGTGAAGAACAAAAACACAAGGAAAGTTTCTGTTTTGCACATCAGGTTCGATTCCCTATTCGTTTGTGTTGAAGGGGATGTGAACAGCAAATGCCAGACATACTGCCACTCCTCCTGACGATTTAGGTGTGGCGAGGAATGAGCCAACCTTCTTTCCTGGGCGACGTAGCCTCAATTTCCTTGTCCCATCGCGACTGCTACGGTCGCAGGTTCGAATCCTGCCTCGGGCATGGATATGTGTGATGTCCTAAGGTTAGTTAGGTTTAAATAGTTCTAAGTTCTAGGGGACTGATGACCTCAGATATTATGTCCCATAGTGCTCAGAGCCATTTTTGAACCTTGTCCGATGGAACACGTACATGCTGAATTTTCCAAGTGAGGGATAATGGTCAGTTCTGTGAATGTAACCGTTTATATTCTTTCTCCTCAGTGTTGCAGTCTGTTCTGTACCGGACAGCAAATACTGAGAGTCCGCCATATTTCTGCTTCCGCGCCACATCCATCAGCGCGTCGTAATCGCCGACAACTGTGTTGCCAGGTGACCGAGAGGCCGCTGTTGGTTGGAAACTACTTTGCTTCTGCGAGGTCATCGGGGGTTGGGGGTTCTGTGGGGAAGGAGACCAGACAGCGAGGTCATCGGTCTCATCGGATTAGGGAAGGAAGTCGGCCGTGCCCTTTCAAAGGAACCATCCCGGCATTTGCCTGGAGCGATTTAGGGAAATCACGGAAAACCTAAATCAGGATAGCCGGACGCGGGATTGAACCGTCGTCCTCCCGAATGCGATTCCAGTGTCTAACCACTGCGCCACCTCGCTCGGTTTTGCTTCTGCCTAGTACTGGCAGAGAGAGGAATCCTCCTGCCGACAGGCAGGAAAGAGGACGAGCCACGAAGCAGCACCGGCAGCCGGTTCAGTACAGTTCCTGTAATTGCACCGTGGAGCACAGTTTCGCGAGTTCCATTCCGATGACTGCATTCTGACTTAGCAGTTGCTATTTACAGAGAACTAGGAGAGGTAAATGTTCACCTGTGTGATACTTTGACATCATAGGGTACCAAGAGACAGAGTAGTTATTTAGATTTCATTGTATTAGTATAGGACATAAAATGCCGTGCACTTCACTTGTCCGACTACGAAATTCGAACTGATATATAACCGTCCTACCAGATGTAGGTGAAATCTATCGCCCTGGCCTTGACAGAATTCCTTTGCCGTCTTCTCCTCCTGCGGGATTACTAATAATAACTACGCACCCTCCGATTCAAAGCTGCAAATGTTAACAGTTTTGGCTGTTTTCGTTGTCTAGGGGGTGGGATACATTGTTGCCGCATTACAAGCCAAACGCTGCTGAGTCTACAGTATACAACATGAATACACACATGAATCGAATGGTCAAAGGTTCTTATCACTCGGCAAATGCGAATTAATATAGAAATTTATAAATGAAAAATTGCAGTTAAATAAAATCTGCAGGTGCTATTTTAACGACTTTAAATGATGGGTACGATAGCAGAAGTACTTTTGAAAATGCCGTATATTTCTGCAAACACATATTGATGTCGATGGTCCAGCAATTAAATAAAATATAAGTTGAATATCAGGGAAACTGGAATACTCTCTTTCAAATTCTGAAGTTGGCAGGGGTAAAATACAGGGAGCGAAAGGCTATTTACAATTTGTACAGAAACCAGATGACAGTTATAAGAGTCGAGGGGCATGAAAGGGAAGCAGCAGTTGGAAAGGGAGAGAGACAGGGTTGTAGCATCACCCCTATGCTATTCAATCTGTATATTGAGCAAGCAGTAAAGGAAACAAAAGAAAATTTCAGAGTAGGTATTAAAATCTATGGAGAAGAAATAAAAACTTTGAGGTTCGCCGATGACATTGTAATTCTGTCAGAGAGAGCAAAGGACTTGGAAGAGCAGTTGAATGGAATGGACAGTGTCTTGAAAGGAGGATATAAGATGAACATCAACAAAAGCAAAACAAGGATAATGGAATGTAGTCTAATTAAGTTGGGTGATGCTGAGGGAATTAGATTAGGAAATGAGGCACTTAAAGTAGTAAAGGAGTTTTGCTATTTGGGGAGCAAAATAACTGATGATGGTCGAAGTAGAGAGGATATAAAATGTAGGCTGGCAAAGGCAAGGAAAGCGTTTCTGAAGAAGAGAAATTTGTTAACATCCAGTATTGATTTAAGTGTCAGGAAGTCATTGCTGAAAGTATTCGTATGGAGTGTAGCCATGTATGGAAGTGAAACATGGACGATAAATAGTTTGGACAAGAAGAGAATGGAAGCTTTTGAAATGTGGTGCTACAGAAGAATGCTGAAGATTAGATGGGTAGATCACATAACTAATGAGGAAGTATTGAATAGGATTGGGGAGAAGACAAGTTTGTGGCACAACTTGACCAGAAGAAGGGATCGGTTGGTAGGACATGTTCTGAGGCATCAAGGGATCACCAATTTAGTATTGGAGGGCAGCGTCGAGGGTAAAAATCGTAGAGGGAGACCAAGAGATGAATGCACTAAGCAGATTCAGAAGGATGTAGGTTGCAGTAGGTACTGGGAGATGAAAAAGCTTGCACAGGATAGAGTAGCATGGAGAGCTGCATCAAACCAGTCTCAGGACTGAAGACCACAACAACAACATCAGGGAAACAGTAGATTCCTACTGCGCGTAATTAGTTGTGAACGACAACATAGCTCGCGAGATATTCACTTCTAAACGCACACTACGTCTTCACTGTAGAAACCTCGGAAATCTCACAAGTTCATAAGTCCGCACTCCGAAGTATTTCTCTCTCGCGCGACCACCTGCAAACCGCTCCACTGTCCAAGTCCTTCCGCCGACTCCGCGTCCCGCCACTTCCCGTGTCCTGTGCCATACACTCCGGACTACCCCTGTGTTCTCCCCGGAAACTCGCTTCCATCCAGTCTCCCCATTCACGAGCGCTGTGATTGGCTAGAGCGCTCGCGCCATGTCTTCATGCCAACGCACAGTCACACAAACAAAATGAGACATTTTCTAAATACTGGGCATACATTTAAATAACTTGAAATTAAGTAAATATTCCTACGGATGGACCATAAAAACACTCTAACACACATTATTAAATACATAAAGAATTAAATAAACGCATATCAAAATAAAAGAAGCAGAAGAAGGCTAGGAACCTAATGTCTCTGTGCTTTCTAAAACACAGTAAATATTTAACCAATTTCTTCATGAATACTATATATCGGATATATACAAAGACATAAATGAATAAATATATTTATAAGCATGCTGCTACCGTTTTGTCGTGTAACTGTGGAGTACTTACGGCCTGACGCGATCGATAGTAATTTGCCATTTTGATCTCCAATAACTCATGTACTATTTAAGTTACATGCCTGTAATTCATACCAATTTAGGTTTACACTAATAGCTTTCTAAAGACACGTAGATCAACGAAATCGGAAGAACCGCTTCGATTTTGGAAATTCGTTGCTGCGTGTTACTTGTATAATTTACCGTCAGGTACTAAACTTTAAAGTAATAAAGATATTGAAAATCTGATTACACCATGAGAATCCTCGTGCAAATGATAGTAATGTACATGTTTCTTTTTGAGGTGTCATGACTCATCTGGCTACTGTTAATTTCTATGCGAACTGTGAAATGTCTGCCATTAAGGTTTCACATAGTCCGCCGTCTTTGGCACTCCCTGTGTGTCTCCTTCATCGTCACAAAGCACCGTCCTCGTCACAGCGGAATTCCCAGCCACGCAGCTGGACCATGCGCTGCCCCTCTCGTCCGGCTAACGTTTGCCACCACGTGTTTTCTGCTGGGCCCTGGCTTTGACGACCGTCCAGTGCGGCCGCCCCAATTCCAAACATACAATATTTCAAGGGCGCCACAACTCATCCGTTACCTCACACTCTCCACCCACTTCGTAAGTCTTGGTTCAGAACCGCATCTCTCTCCACTCTTCTCCCCATTCTCCCTCCAAACATTCACCTACACATACCCCCTCCTATGCACTGCCTTTAAATTCTACGGCCCAATGATACCGTTATCCCTAGTAGTTTACATTCACTCATCTCTTCACTCTTCCGTGTATGCATTTTTATCAGACAACACATCAGCCGTTACCTTATGCAACTACGTATCTGTCTTTATATATTCGTGTGTGACACTAATTTTCCATCAATCTGTGTCTATATTGAATATACCGGGTGATCAAAAAGTCAGTATAAATTTGAAAACTTAATAAACCACGGAATAATGTAGATAGAGAGGTAAAAATTGACACACATGCTTGGAATGACATGGGGTTTTACGAGAACCAAAAAGTATTGTTAGACGCGTAAAAGATCTCTTACGCGCGTCGTTTGGTGATGATCGTGTGCTCAGCCATCACTTTCGTCCACAGACCTCAGTCCGTGCGATTATTGGCTTTGGGGTTACCTGAAGTCGCAAGTGTGTCGTGAACGACCGACATCTCTAGGGATGCTGAAAGACAACATCCGACGCCAATGCCTCACCACAGCTCCGGAAATGCTTTACAGTGCTGTTCACATCATTATTCCTCGACTACAGCTATTGTTGAGGAACGATGGTGGACATATTCAGCATTTCCTGTAAAGAACATCATCTTTGCTTTGTCTTACTTTGTTATGCTAATTATTGCTATTCTGATCAGATGAAGAGCCATCTGTCGCACATTTTTTGAACGTTTGTATTTTTTTGGTTCTAATAAAACCCCATGTCATTCCAAGCATGTGTGTCAATTTGTACCTCACTATCTACATTATTCCGTGATTTATTCAGTTTTCAAATTTATACTGACTTTTTGATCACCCGGTATATTAACTTATGTAACTGACGATCTATCTTTTTATTGTACAGAACATTTATTTCAGTCACCCGCCATGCCCATCTTTTATACGGCTTTCTTATGTTATGTTTTAAAAGTTTTACGCTCATGTGGCTGAAGAGTGGCAAATTGTATCAACCCCCCCCCCCCCCCCCCCCCGTCCACCGTGTCTACCGTCCCCGTGGGCAAATAACAATAAAGGAGATAAAATGAATGAAATGAAATGATACGAACTTGTATCAACCGGAATTTGAACTTGGATCACCTGCTTGTCGTGACACCTAACTTTAGCTAGTTAGGCTTTCCGAACAGCTTGAACTACGTATTAGCCAACGTTGTTGAAATTTAGTAAAACAATTTTTTGGCAGTTTTTGTACAAAAATTACTTTTCAATGTACTGATAACATTTTTTGTTGTATGACGAATGATGCAAACAATATTAAAAGTGTTCTCAATCACAGTTCTGAACATCAGGTGTGGACTACTTACAACAGACCTGAAAAAGTTCTCAGCATCCTGGAAACATCCAGTACGATGGGAGCCCTGCATTAGTGTGCACTCTGCAGGGCGACAGCAAGTGTTCCGTCAGTGGTGACGCGCCTCTGGACCGTAACATCCCCACCCCCGCCTCCCTACCGTCTTCCCCTGCCGCGGGCGGCTCTCGCACCTGTCATAACGGGGGGCGGCGTCGGCGTATCTCAGCCGGAAACAGGGGAGGGCTCTGTCAGTTCAGAGACAGGCGTCCGTGCCGGCGTGGTAGGAGGTCCAACAAACCACGAGCGTTTGTGGTGGCGTTTCGCAGTTTTCAAACGAATAACTGTTTACGCTATTTTGAGAATTTCTTGGGTGACGTGTACGGCAGGGTTTTGGAAAACCTACTGATTTTCTAAAACTGCTTTAGAAGCTTCGTTTCTTCTGACGCAAGTTGGAATCGCAAAAGCGAAAGAAGCTTTCAGTAAAAGTAGTGCTGCGGTACTCTCAATAATTTTTGGTGCTTCTGCAGATCTGATTTCTCGCATTTATTTGTGAAGAATTTGGGCGGCTTCGTATACTATTGTCCTGATCTGTCCATGCTGGTTTTAGTCGAAAACATCGTATTTTGCTTAAGATAAACGGACGATTTTGGCTGATGGTATTTAGTTGCTATTGTGCAGGATTTAGTGAATTGCAATATAGATTTCCTTATGAAATTCGTAATATTTTAATGATTATGTTTTAAAAATGTTACAGGACAGTGACTAAGCCATATTCTAAATCTTTTTGATTTTACCCCTCAGATGATTTTATATTGTTCCCCAGGGGTAGTAATTAGGCCCATGTTGGCAACGGCTGCCCTGCTCGCGTCTTATCCTCCTCATGCTAAATCTGAGTTTCCGATCCTCGTGATACGACTCCTCTGTCAATTTTTTTCATTAGATGATTTTCATTATTGATGTACTACGATTTTTACTGAAAGTTTCTTTCGCTTTTGCGATTCCAACTTCCACCCGAAGAAACAGAGCTTCCAAAGCATCTGAACCCGACGATTTTGTTTGTTTTCTCACTGCCCGACAAATGTTTGAATACAAAAACTGGTTCAAATGGCTCTGAGCACTACAGGACGTCACGCCTGAGGTCATCAGTCCCCTACAACTTAGAACTACTTAAACCTAACTAACCTAAGGACATCACACACATCCATGCCCGAGGCAAGATTCGAACCTTCTACCATAGCGGTCACGCGGTTCCAGACTGAAGCGCCTAGAACCGCTCGGCCACACCGGCCGGGGTTTGATTACATCAAGGAGGCTAGGAGAGTATTTATTCTGGAAAGAGCAGCTAACCAGTTGTTAGCATCCCGCTTATACAATGAAAAATGGCTCAAATGGCTCTGAGCACTATGGGACTTAGCTTCTGAGGTCATCAGTCCCCTAGAACTTAGAACTACTTAAACCTAACTAACCTAAGGACATCACACACACCCATGCCCGAGGCAGGATTCGAACCTGCGACCGTAGCGGTCCCGCGGTTATACAATGAATGGACATCGTTAGTTCCATCATGATGGACACAGGGGTATTAAGGGTAAAGTTTAAACTGATTGTAAACTGCGCTCTGGGGAAGTAATTGTTGAAACAGCACTCTGGGGAAGTATGTGTCGATAAAAACCTTTAAACGTCGAGAGGCAAAAGTTAGTAGAAACTGCTTATGGCTGTTTTTAGTGCGCGTTGCTTCATGTGATTCTAAAATCTGCCATTCGAATAAAACACCGACCAAGAAACATCATGTTTTCCTTGGTACACTATACTCCAGGTACAACACTCTCCGCCATCTCCTGCTTAGTTATGCTATCCACCCGACTAATCTTTGGCACATCTCTGCAGCACCCCACTTCAAAAGATTCTATTCTCTTCGTTTCTAAACTGCTTATCGTCCACATTTAACTTTCACACAAAGCTACACTCCAGACAAATGCCTACCTCTCTACTTCGGCCGTCATCATTTATTTTGCTGCCCAAATAGCAAAACTCACCTACAACTTTTTGTGTCCACTTTCCTAACCTAAATCCCCCAGCAGAGCCTGATTTAATTCGACTACATTCCATTACCCTTGTCTTGTTACTGTTAATGTTCGTATTATATCCTCCTTTCAAGATACTATCTGTTCCTTGAAACTACCCTTCCAAGCTATTTACTGTCTCTGACAGAATTATAGTGTCATCAGCAAATCTCAAAGTTTTTAGTTCTCCTCCGTGAAATTTAATTTCTTCTCCAAATTTTTCGGTTTTCTTTACTGCTTGCTCATTGTAGAGACTGGATAACAGTGGGGCAGTCTACAACCCTCGTTCACTTCCTCCTCACTATTGCTTCTGCTTTCTTCTTCGATTGTTGTAACTGCTGTCTACTTTCTGCACAGGTTGTAAATAACTTTTCTCTGCCTGTATTTTACCTCAGCTATCTTCAGAATTTGAAAGAATGTATGCCAGACAACATTTTCAAAAGCTTTCTGTAAGTCTACATATGCTGTAAACTTAGGTTTGCCTTCCCTTAATCTGTCTTCTAAGTGAAGTCGTAAGGACAGTATTGTCTCGTGTTTTTCTACATTTATCCAGAATCCGAAGTGATCTTCTCGGAGATTGTCTTCCACTAGATTTTCCGCTCTCGAGCAAATATTTCGCGTTAGTGTCTTGCAACCACGACTTATGAAATTGATAATTCAGTAAAATTCACACCTGTCAGCACCTACTTTCTCTGGAAATGGAATTATTTCATTCTTCTTGAAGTCTGAGGCTACAAGCCGAGAACTATTTTATTCACGGTATACGGTTGTCACATAGTATTCTTATGCACTTGCTTCAGCCATAGATGGGCATTTCAGTTGATTTGAAAAATTTCGCTCACGCAAATAACCCAGTGCCCTACGGATGCTCCTTCCTACGGTTAGTCCAAAGATGAAGTAGTTATGTGACATACATTACATTGTTTATTTTTACCGCTGTGGAAGAATGGGACGTAAAGTATGTAGAGAATCAGTGAAACAGCGGCATTGTATTACTTTACGTATACTCTTTTAGGACATATATAGTACATCATGAATTATTCTGCCACTATCGTCATATTTTCTTGTGGGATGAGACGGAGTCGATGATATGATAGTGGAGTGACGTTCCTATGCAGAGTAATGATGATGATGATGTTTGGTTTGTGCGGCGCCCGACTGCGCGGTCATCACCGCCAGTAAAAAGTACCAGAATTTTACATAGTCCAGTTTTTTTCACCATCCAGTATAGCCACTGTCACAAATGATGATGATGATGATGATGAAGATGATGATGGTGGGGAATCGAACCCGGGACTCCGTGATACAGAGGCAGCAAAGCTAGCCACTAGACCACGAGCTGCGGGCAACACAGAGTTATCGGAATCACATCTGGATTTTGTGTTTGTGTGTCACATTAGACCACGTCTGGTTAGACGGAACACGGTTTTCACAGTCCGGCCAATGCCAACCCCTCTCGCTACCCATTTTCTTGCCAAACAAACTAAGTGCTCTGGCCTTGCTGATGTCACAGTTAGTAAGCCATTACAAAACAAAATAAAAAGAGCTCATCGATCAGCTACTGAGTCCTGCAGTGCCTGCAATGTGAAAGTTAAATCCGTGGCAGCCAAAACATGTCTGTCGTCTGAGACACAGATAATTTATTCGGCTGTTAGCACGTGCAAGTGCTCTTTCTTGCATCACCTGTCATTTCCAGAGGTATGTCAGTTTTGGCGGCTAATGTTCCCCTACGATGGATGCTTATTTGCTTTACTGAACATAATGACGTAGTATCCCTTGAAACAACTGAGTTAAATATCAGACGCAGCCGTTTTTATTTGATTTTGTACTTCTTCGACTTCCAGATATGTGACATACCGTTAAATGTTACAAGGCACCACGTTCGTTTAGTTAATATTACAAGCTTTTGTCGTCAATGGTAAATGAAGTGATCGTGTGGCGTTATTGGTCCGGAGAACCTGTCTGCGGTTCTTGAGCCGACTGCTGTAGATTTTCCTATTTGACGCCACTTCGGTAACTTATGCGTCGATGAAAACGACGTGAAATGATGAGGGTAAAATAGACACGGAGCTCCCGAGTGATGAATCTTTGACCTGTCCGGGAATCGAAACTCGGATCTTACGATCTAGGGCCAGGAACGCCAACTACTAGACCACCAGTTGTGGAGGTCGTGACGAAATAATCTCACGGGGATAATAGAAAGTCGCATCGTAAGTACAAGAAGGATGCCAAAAGGCCGAAAAATGGGAAACGTCAAACGTCATTCGGTGCGGTTTTTGTGACAGTTTCCTTATAACATTTGTCATACTTAACGAGTTTTTGAGGAAGGAATGACCGAGCGGAAATAATCCTGCGCTCGTGTTAGGTGTCACACATTAGGTACCAATAGCTTTCAGTTCGCTCTGACAGGAAAATGCGCTTATAGACAGAGAATAATGCTCTGATTAGCTAAAACATAATGATAACTACGCGGTAAGGAAAGGAGATAGGAGTAGCAAAACGAATGGGGCGTCTTTCTTGTAACTACATGGGCCACAAACAGGGAAATCCTCTGACAAAGGTCAGATGATTACGGCCCGGCGCCTGGAAAGAAGCACTTCGGAAACGATGAAGCTGGTCGCCCGTTAGCGTGCTGCTGTCGTCAACAAGTGGTTGGAGGACGGTGAAAGCACGAGTGCGCGGCACAGCGTTGGACGTCCGCGACTGATCATAGAAAGGGTAGAGGTCGGATGATTCTTGCTTTGTAACGCGAGCGAGACAGTAGAGAGTAGAAATGAGGTCCATATAATCGCTTTACACCCTCCACCGAGTCCTACGACGTTATCTCCGAGCTTGCACTCTCCGTGTGCTCGGTGAATCGACTAGTGGGTCCCCGTTGTCGCCCATTTAACCGAAAACTCGTCACTTCACTCTGTTTCTGGGTACAAGCCGGCGTCGAAGGGAGACCTAGGACACCTGTTCGCCTCGGTCGCATGTATACCTGCTGATTCGCGGCACTGCCGCTACATACACAACTCCTAGGCATGATGAACAATATGGCTCTGAGCACTATGGGACTTAACAACTATGGTCATCAGTCCCCTAGAACTTAGAACTACTTAAACCTAACTAACCTAAGCACAGCACACAACACCCAGCCATCACGAGGCAGAGAAAATCCCTGACCCCGCCGGGAATCGAACCCGGGAACCCGGGCGTGGGAAGCGAGAATGCTACCGCACGACCACGAGATGCGGGCATGAACAATATGTACCAGTGCAAAGACTGATCGATTGACAGTCAATATTGCCCTGTTTACACACACACACACACACACACACACATATATATATATATATATATATATATATATATATATATATATATATAACGCATTTGATTCTCTATATACCATGTAAATAAAACTTTGTGTTCGAACTGTTGATATTTATGTTAGAAATTTAATGTAGCCTTGCCATTTCAGTGTTAGATTAGAATGTTCTTTCAGGGTCATCCCAGAACAAGGATGTGGCTGTAATAGTTTTCTGTTCCCATCTGGATGCTTGATGTCGGTGAGTTCGCTTGCCTCTCACCACTGCGGTGCTAGATATTGATGAATCCCCTTGCCTCTCACAACTGGGGTGCTCGTTTTCAGTGACTGTCCATGGCAGATGCACTTGTCACTATCATTTCAAGGACATTTTAACTTAATGTGGTTTGTATTCTTTAGGTAGTCGCATAGCGGCCAGTGCGAGAATTACGGTGGATGGATGGAAACATAGACCGACCATACAAGTAGCTCATGTACCATAAATTTCAATATCTAGGCATATTATTTGTACTGCACAATCACATTTGCAGCACAAAAGCAAATTTTGAACGTAAATAGCAACCATTAGATCATAAAGGTTGAAATTTACGTCGTAAATGAAATGTAGAATCAAATGCACCGGCTCTTACTTGCAGGTAAGCAGTATTTGATATCTGTCGATTACACCGCCGTATGTCAAATGGTTTGAGAAAACTTTGGGTATTTTTTGATAATACAAAGTTGACCCCCAACCATGCAGGGATTGTTAGGAGGAGGTCAGTTGTAGCATGGACGCATGTCCGCTTTACTGATTTTTTTTCGTACGATGCATAGTTTCCTAAATATTTGGTTGTCTCAAGTTAAAAGAAACACCCTACATATTATGGGAGGACAGCAGAAGGAAACATTACACGAGGATGAAGTGCGTTCTCTAAATGCTGGCGAGATCTTAAAATAAATTTACAGCAGTTTTCGAAAGAGTTACAGAAATGGCTAGTAAACTACACAACTCGGTATCAGTCCATGAATAGAAGTTGCCATGACCAAAAGTGTACGGAAACAGCGCGTTTTTTGTTCACAGTGACGTTGCTCTGTGCCCAAAGCACGTTTTCTCTTGGTGCAGGCGGAATAAGTAACAAAACAAGCACTTTGTCTGCATCAGATGAAATTTGTATTTTTTTCGTCTGAAGCGTGCATTATGGCATGGAACTTATCCAGACACCAATCCTTCCTCAATGAAACATTTTTGCAGTTGTAAACACTGCATCAATTAATTTTTGTCTTACACCCTCCGCACCCTTACAAAATACAGCTTCGTTTAAAGGCAATCTGATCCCGATAAATGGTCATTTCGCCTTGTTACTGCTACTTTACAGCAGCAAATTTCAACGTACCTACTACGTCACGATAAGCTTTACATTCCTACACGCTTCAGTAAGAGGGAGCGAGTCGACGAGTACTAACCGACCGAAGCGTCACCATTCTCAGACACATCATATACGCGGGCCTACAGCGGGAAAGAAGGAAGGAAGACGGTAGAGTACTAGCGAGGCAGCGGCGCCTTGATATCTGACTTATGCAACCCGCAACATCAGACTCGTACGCGCTCCGTTTCTCATCTGTAACAGGCAGCGGTATGTGGCAAATTTGACGAGAAGGGCGGTGCTGACGGACGCACGACTGTGTCAGAGCACATGACTCACCACACATTGATGAACACAGCGCTCCATAGCAGGTGACACCTACATGTTTTCATATTGACTCAATGGCATCTTCAGTTACAATTACAGATGGCATATAAAGACTGGACCGTCTTACCTGGACTGATAAATCAGCTTCTTGTTACAACAAGTCAACAGCAGTGTCCACATAAACCGTCTTATACATGAATGGCTGCTCAAAACAAGCACTGTGTCACGGATACGGACAGGTGGAGGTGGGGAACATTTTTTTCTGATACGCTGCAGTGTTTGACATAGCACTGCGCTTGTTTCAACAATCAGGTGACATTTGACTCGCGCAGCATGAGTGTGAGGGATATGCAAGAAACAACGAACTAGCCACAGTAATGACCTATGGCTCTGTTTAAAATCTGACTATTCTTTGAAACACCGGAGGAAATAACATCAAATTCTACCACTGTAAAAACTCCTACAAGTTCTTACACACTACTGGTATGTATTAACATTTTAAAAGCTTATGCTGACTTTTAAGAATAGATAACAAAGATGAAAATCCTATCCTTCATGCAGTCGTGCACCCAGTGTAATATTTTATGCATTTATCACAAAAAAATGTTCAAATGTGTGTGAAATCTTATTGGACTTAACTGCCAAGGTCATCAGTCGCTAAGCTTACACACTACTTAATCTAAATTAGCCTAAGGACAAACACACACACCCATGCCCGAGGGAAGACTCGAACCTCCGTCGGGACCAGCCGCACAGTCCCTGTCTGCAGCGCCTTAGGCTATTTATCACAGGCAGTAATGATTTACAAAGTAAGTTGCAAATGAGCAGTCCATACCTTTTCACAAATTAGAATAACAGATGAAACGTCACCAGATTGTAATGAGTTTCATTACCAGATGGCAACATTTAGATGAAACAATCGAGAAAATTAAGCAGGAATTAAATGGCACACAAACAAGCATCGTAATAAAGTACTTAATTTTTGTTTTGAGAATGGGTTACATCGGCGAGAATCATCTTCGAGATAATACCGCTAGACTTCATCAGATGGCAGGATGTGCGAGAGCTCACGAACTGGATAAAATCATGATTACAATATTTTATTTATTTATTAGTTACCGTTGTAAGGCATAACAGACCATGTTTCACAGTTATTATTATGATTATTATTAAAATCCATGCATTAAGGTCGTTGTAATCGTATCGATAGATGCCACTAGATCACAGCCGATCAAAAGAATGAACAGAACCAGAGATTTCCCGAACGGAGACGTAAACTGTTGGAACAGTTCGAATCGTGTTCAAACACAGCCCTAGTAGTAGCCAAAGGCAACATGATAGCTGTCGACCAGGTGCTGACCTACATGTCTTAATGCTTAGTATCTTTCCTGAAAGTAATAGCACCTCCCAGCAGGATAAATATCCATGTCATAAGGTCAGAATAGTCTACAGTGGCCCGAGAAACATAATAGTGAGCCTACGTTGATGTCTCAACCATCAAATTCGCCTGATATGAACCCAATGGAAAAAATATGTGACGCTATCAGGAGCCAGCTCCGTGGGTAAAAACCACCAGCTCGTATTTTATTGAACTGCGTGACCAGTATGTAGACGCCCTAGTGCCACTTATCTCTGGAAACGTCTTGTCTAATCCATCGCATGCAGAATCGCCGCTATATTGAATTCGAAAGGTGCGCCATCACGCTGTAAGACATGTCGTCATAATGTACTGATTCAGCACGGTATGGACATGACCTTTAATTCTTGACTGTCTAACTCAAGACGTACCAGAAGAACCTTTTCAATAAGGGCATGGCTTAAAAACAGATGGAGTCAGCATATTTATTACAGCCAACATGGTGAGTGATGACTTAGAACAGCCAAAACTGCTTCGTAAGTGTAGCATGAGATACATTTCGGCCTAATTTTGTTAGAGATATTTCTGGCTCTAAAAGTCGTGAGAGAAACTACCTAAGTTTCATTAGTCTTCCAAGCAAATCTAAACACCTTCAGAACATCATAAATGATAAAATCCGTACAGTGGTAACAAAAAAAATTATTTCTGAAATGGAAAGTACAACCCAGTTTCACGACCGGTGTCCCAGCTTCAGTTACATATTAAAATATAGGTACTTAAAACTGCATAACTTAGGCTGAAATATGTTAAAATACATTAAAATAGAGCATCCCTGATACAAGGTATGCACTATTTTAACATATTTCAATCTATTTTACCCTCAGTTACGCATCTTTTTAGAACTCACATTTTAATATACACCTGAAGATGGAACACGAGTCCTGAAACCAAGATGTGCTTTCCATTTCAGAAATAAATAATTCGGGAACGGAGAATTCGCCAGCCACTGCGCTATGGTGATATCCTGAAGCCATAAAATACCATAAAGTAACCGAGCTTCTTAGGAACAAGACCTGTATCCATGAAATGAAAACAATTGTGTGTATTACCAGCGTGCAGGGGAACATAAGACCGTAGGCTCCCTTCCCTGCAACTTCGTTCAGTCAAACAAACATTTAGGATGACAACAATAAACCGCCGCTTTTCCTGGAGGAAAAGAAGGCTCCGTTGCCGAGGATACTGTCCAAGATGAAACATCGCCAATAGCTTTCGGTATTGTATGGATTGTCAGTGATACTACTCTGTAAACTCTAATTACCTGAAAAAAAACATACGAGGAGTTTTAAATTATGACACCCCAACGGCGATTCGAAACCGGCTCCTCACAGAGCGAGTTCAGTAATTTAGACTTTAGAAGTATTTGGAGTCTATAGAGGGTCTGTTATTGCTGTGGCTGTTATGTGTTTGTTAATGGCTTGTCAAACGTCACAGATGTTTAACGAGGGCGAATTGTTGTTGCCCGTGAAGACTCGGGTAAATGTTGGTCTGTTTGGAACCATTGTATTTAGTACAACGTCAGCATAGAAGACTCATGCGAAAGCTTCTATGCTAAATGCAATAATAGGAAAAAATGTATAGAGGCAGATCAGCATTAAACAGAATAAGATCATTGTTACTATAATTACTATAGTTCTGAACTCTACACAGTCCAACGCCAATTCATTTAACGTGTAGGTGCTATTATCGGTACTCTTGTAAACTAGGTGAGTACGAATCAGAGGCTGTAGTCGTTCAAAGAACAACAATAGTAAGATTTCATATGGCCTGACGAGCGAATGGACGTTTGCGTTTTTTATGCTTGTTTTCATATATATACTGAAGCGCAAAAGAAACTGGTGTAGGAATGTGTATTCAAATAGAGATATATGTGAACGGGCAGACCGCAGCGCCTATATAAGACAACAAGTGTCTGGCGCAGTTGCTACAATGACAGATTATCAAGATATCAAAAATGGCTCTGAGCACTATGGGACTTAACATCTATGGTCATCAGTCCCCTAGAACTTAGAATTACTTAAACCAAACTAACCTAAGGACATCACACACATCCATGCCCGAGGCAGGATTCGAACCTGCGACCGTAGCAGTCCCGCGGTTCCGGACTGCAGCGCCTAGAACCGCACGGCCACCGCGGCCGGCGTCAAGATTTCAGTGAGTTTATACGTGCTGTTATAGTCGGCAAAAAAGTGATGGGACACAGCATGTCCGAGGCAGCGATGAAATGGGGATTTTCACGTACTATTTCACGAGTGTACCGTGAATATCAGGAATCCTGTAAAACATGAAATCTCCTACATCGTTGCGGCCGGAAAAATATCCGGCTAGAACGGGACCAACGACGACTGAAGAGAATCGTTCAACGCGACAGAAGTGCAAATCTTCCGCAAATTGCAGCAGATCTCAATGCTGGGCCATCAACAAGTGTCAGCGTGCGAACCATTCAACGAAACATCATCGATATGGGCTTTCGGAGCCTGTCAACACCGACATTGGACTGTTGATGACCGGAAACATGTTGCTCGTAGGACGAGTCTCGTTTAGAATTGTATCGAGCGGATGGACGTTTACGGGTATGGAGACAATCTCATGAATCCATGAACCCTGCATCTCAGCAGGGGACTGTTGAAGCTGGTGGAGGTTCTGTAATGGTGTGGGGCACGTGCAGTTGGAGTGATATGGGACCCCTCACACGTCTAGATATGACTCTGACTGGTGACACGTACGTAAGCATCCTGTCTGATCACCTGCATTCATTCCCGTCCGTTGTGCATTCAGACGGACTTTGGCAATTGCAGCAGGGCAATGCGACACCCCACACACCCATAATTGCTATAGCGTGGCTCCAGGAACACTCTTCTGACTTTAAACACTTTCGCTGGCCACCAAACGTACCAGTCACGAACATTATTAAGCAATGTGCTGTTCAGCAGAGGTCTCCACCCCCTCCTAGTCTTACCGATCTATGGACAGCCCTGCAGGATTCATGGTATCAACTCCCTCCAGCACTACTTCAGACTTTAGTCGCGTCCATGCCACGCCGTGCTGCGTCGCTTCTGCGTGCTCGCGGGCGCCCTACGCGATATTAGGCAGCTGTACCAGTTTCTTTGGTACTTCAGTGTAGTTGCAAATTCACGTAACGACGACAGATATAGGTAGTGATCGCCCACCATTCTCTCCAAAGTAGACCATAGAGGCTGATTGGTACTGAGATCTGGTGACTGTTGCGGACAGGGGAGATGCGACAGTTCATCCTCTTATTTACGAAACTAGTTATGGACGATGCGAACCGTGTGAAAAGGGGTCACAGCGTCAACACTGAGTATGCATATCGTACCATGGGATGGAACTGATGAGCCAAAGTGGCCACATAATCCCTAGAAGTAATGTGACTTTATAAAGCATCGAAGGGCCAAGGGAACACCACGTTGTAGCTGCCCAAATCATAATCGAACCGCCGCCATGTTTCACTCTTGGAGCGTAAACTTGGTTAGAAATTCTAAGCAGTGTGCAACAAGATTCACCCAGCAAACTGACCTTCTATTAAAGTGAACATAATCAGTCTGGACGGTAAAAAAACATTTTGTGGTAAGCTGTTTCAGTCAGTTTTTTACCATCTTCAGACCTCATACTATGGTGGTAGGCGGTGGCGGTGAACGAAGCAGGTGTTACGACTCCATGAACGTAACAGGTTACACAATTTTCCTTTTTTTGCGATAGAAAAAATGGGTCTGAGCACTATGGGACTTAACATCTTAGGTCATCAGTCCCATAGAACTTAGAACTACTTAAACCTAACTAACCTAAGGACATCACACACATCCATGCCCGAGGCAGGATTCGAACCTGCGACCGTAGCAGTCCCGCGGTTCCGGATTGCAGCGCCTAGAACCGCACGGCCACCGCGGTCGGCTTTTGCAGTAGAGACTATTTGTGTTCATTTTTTAATTACTTTCTGCTAGACCTCTGTTCTCCACGAGAAATGTTCTTAAAAATTACCGGACCTCTTTCTGCTTTGCTCCATGTCCTAATTTTATGGTTTCGGCGGCACGTTTTTCTGTAATGGGCATTGCATCACTGATCCAGATCGTCCTGCAATTCACAGCTTATGGCGCTCCCTTCGTGTTGATTTGTAGCTGACAGGGTTCGAGAGCGCGATATTCAGCTTTGCATTGACTTTCGCACCATTCGTCCTCTTATTTTCCTTCACCGTCCTCTAAAATGACCATTTGTCACGATCACTCAACAGACACTTTCGTCCGTGTTACGACTTAGCGGATAATGCCTCTCCGCTTATCCTGTGAATGGTATAGATCTTCAATACAGTGGCTCTTGGAAAACCAAACACTGCGGCTACCTTGGTTAGGGGAACACACACGATAAGAACACCATCAATTTGCTCAAGTTCGCATTCACTTAGCTCTGACATAATGCACTCACAGATGCAGAGAACACTGTTCTGACCAGACCACGACTGACGCTCCCGAGGTATAGAGGACGCTGCACAGGTGGCGCCCGTGGTCAAATACAACAGCGCAACCTGCAGGCTTCGCTAGCATCTACATTTATGTTCTAGTATGTATTTCTCGCGGGCTGTTCCCATAATTATCTCTGGCCCTCTATATACCGGGTGATCAAAAAGTCAGTATAAATTTGAAAACTGAATAAATCACGGAATAATGTAGATAGAGAGGTACAAATTGACACACATGCTTGGAATGACATGGGGTTTTATTAGAACCAAAAAAATACAAAAGTTCAAAAATGTCCGACAGATGGCGCTTCATCTGATCAGAATAGCAATAATTAGCATAACAAAGTAAGACAAAGCAAAGATCATGTTCTTTACAGGAAATACTCGATATGTCCACCATTATTCCTCAAAAATAGCTGCAGTCGAGGAATAATGTTGTGAACAGCACTCTAAAGCATGTCCGGAGTTATGGTGAGCCATTGGCGTCGGATGTTGTCTTTCAGCATCCCTAGAGATGTCGGTCGATCACGATACACTTGCGACGTCAGGTAACCCCAAAGCCAATAATCGCACGGACTGAGGTCTGGGGACCTGGGAGGCCAAGCATGACGAAAGTGGCGGCTGAGCACACGATCATCACCAAACGACGCACGCAAGAGATCTTTCACACGTCTAGCAATATGGGGTGGAGCGCCATCCTGCATAAACATCATACGTTCCAGCAGGTGTTTATCAGCCAGTCTGGGGATAATGCGATTTTGTAACATATCGGCGCACCCCTCGCCCGTCATGGTAGCAGTTACTGACGTTTTGCTGTCCAGCGCCATCTGTCGGACATTTTGTGCATTCTTTTTTTTTTTTTTGGTTCTAATAAAACTGCATGCCATTCCAAGCATGTGTGTCAATTTTTACCTCTCTATCTACATTATTCCGTGGTTTATTAAGTTTTCAAATTTATACTGACTTTTTGATCACTCTGTACAGTAGTGAAGCACGCGAACGAAGCAGTCAACTTTTCGTCAACATCATTAAGATGAAAATAATCTCTTACCTGTTTGGACTTTTTTGTGTCCTTGATTTCACTGAATACTAGAGAGAAGTGGGATGTCTGTAAACCAACTGTAATTGATCGTGTTCACTCAGTAGTGATTACTGTGTTCTCACACGGATTGTTCCTTTCGAGATAGTGTCTTAGCTGGAAATGTCTTACAATGTCGATAAAATTCTTCAGGCTATGTGACCACAATGACAAGTGTAAAATTCTCCGACGTTTCGGCCAATGTTGCAAATGGCCTTTCTCAGGGCGTTTTTGTTGTTAGTAAAAACACCCTGTGGAAGACCATTTGCAACATCGACTGAAATGTCAGAGAATTTTACACACTATCAATGCGGTCACATACATTGAAGATTTTATGGATTATGACAACGGCCGCGGAAGTCTACCGTTACATATCTTACATTGTTTTCCCTGGTTTCCAAAAATATCGCACTTGAGCTTTATCTTATAGTGGTGATGGTATAAAAAATAACAGCAAGGCCCGTTACCATTTTGCTGAAATGGAACATTTCCTTCGCGAGTTATGCCGAGAAGTTCTATTTGCCATCGCTTATAATTTGCGTGTTTCCGCCCACGAAGGAATGAGGTTGCTTTTCATCCCAAATGTTGTTCTACAACGTAACAGGCGACTAATTACGTTATTTTCACAACTTCCCCACAGTAATTATGCGAGCAAATGATGAATTATTTTACTAAAAATCGGACTACTTACGACTGGTTTTTATCTTACTGGGTATTTGATCTTGACATGAAACACCTGTCAATGATACAAATTCTACAGTGATAGCGTTACCAGTAGCTGTGGTCAATCATGGTCTAGTTTCCATTTTTAAGAAGTTCATAGAGACGTGTTTGTGTTGCCTACCATTATTCAACTTGAATTACTTGATAGAGCGTGTACATATATATACGCTAGTTACTATTGTAGGTCTATGCTGACAGAACACAAGTTTTATACGATTTTTTGTTGCAAAAATGTTGCACGCTTTTTAGTTAAGAACTTTTATTTAAGATATTAAATATTTTTGCATTATAGCTTATCATCTGAAAAAAATATTTTAAGAGCGGAAAATGACAGGATCGTAAGATAACTATGTGACTTTTGCTTTAGTGCTCATTTCTTATTGGATACGTTTCCACATTTGTTGTAATGTGTGCCACTAGCAAAAATTTCTGACGCCTATGTCATTCCACTGCTGTGGTTAAGCTGTGACCTGAAATGATAAATGGAGCTGTATACTCCTATAATTACTTACTCAGCATATTTTAGAATTACAAAATGACCAATAAAACCACTAATTATCTAAAATATTGCAGAGGTTTTTAAGCGCACTGCTGTATCGCTGATCTCTCGACATGTGCCGCTGTGGCGAGGGTAGACCGCATCGGTAGTCGTAGCTTAGTTGATGTGGGATCGTCCAGGGTCAAAGCCGTGGCTCTAGCACAAATTTCTCAAGTTATTGTCATGGAATTAAAAATTTTTTCCACGAAAGTTGTACCTTTTCTATCAGTGTTCATGGCTCAATATTGATGTTTATCTGAAAGGGGACGATTTTCGACCTCGTGTTTCGTGTCGGGAGGTCAACGATCAACCACGCAGGGACGGTTACTGGTAGATAACGTGGACTAGATTGACTCTGATTACAAGTTCCAAGTGAAAGAAACACGTATGATTGCACTGTTTGAATATGACGAGCCTAGGTACTTTCTCGTTTCGGATATCGCACACCGACCTTTTGAAACTTCACCGTCCGGTCACGCTCACGCTCGTGTAATGAACAAAGGAATTGTTTAGTGCTGGCTGGAAGAACAGTCGGTTTCGTCGACTTATAAACCACCCACCGAACAGTGAATTTCATGTGTGCTCTGTGTTGCACGTATTTGAATTGTCTAGGGGGGGGGGGGGGCACATTAAAGGTGGCCTGAACGAAACTATTTGTGGGAGCATTAACGGAGGCGGAAAAGACCTGCAGTTACTTCCAGCAGGGTGCAGCAAATGACCATGCGGCTCGTCGAACTTAGGAGCACATTCACACAACATTCACGCCTAGCAGAGTTGTTAGCAGTCAGTTCGGTCGCAGCTCTAGCTGGCCACCCAGCTCACCTGATCAGTCGGTGTGCGATTACTTTGGGTGGGGAGCCCTCAAGTTTGAGGTGTATCACAACAACCGTCACAGTGTTCAAAAACTGCACCAGAATAGTTTGGATGGTACTGCAACAATTCCAGCAGTCCAGCTTCGATCCGCAGTCAGAAACTTGCTGACCATGGACCAATAGTGCCTAGAGATGAACGGTGGTCCTTTTCAACATCTGCTATAGTCAGATTAGTACTGTATCTCCTTTCCTTTGCTCTGTTTCTTTGTACCCTGGAACTCTGTTCTCCAGACCACTTTTATTTGTCCCACTCTAATATTACTTCAACAATAACTTTAGTACGTTACAATGGATTACGTAAGTGAAATGCAAATACTGACGTCAATTGTGGAATAATATTAACTGTGGTGAGTGCACCCCAACACGGCGTGTGTGTGTCTAAAAGAATATATTGAATTATACCAGGCTAAATTGTCATTCCAGAATGAAATTTTCACTCTGCAGCGGAGTGTACGCTGATATGAAACTTCCTGGCAGATTAAAACTGTGTGCCGCACCGAAACTCGAACTCGGGACCTTTGCCTTTCGCGGGCAAGTGTTCTACCAACTGAGCTACCCAAGCACAACTCACGACCCGTCCCCACAGCTTTTAATTCCACCAGTACCTCGTCTCCTACCTTCCAAACTTCACAGAAGTTCTCCTGCAAAGGTCCCGAGTTTAAGTTGTCATTGGCTGTGTGAGTGGCTCCACGTCCTGTTAAGCAACAAGTATTGCGGTGCACATCGGGGCAGGCTGTGCAAAGAGAGAAGAGCAACCGCCGCGGGAAAACCAGGTACTTGGAGTTTAGGCACGCAGTCGTTGAATATACAGCTCTCATTCCTGTGTTGAGGGAGTACTTGTGCAGAACATAAATACCATGTATCTCCTGGGCTGGTTACAAAAGTTGTGGGGTTACCATTTTTAAGGATTTGTTACTAGCTATAGCTTGCTTTATGGAAGGCCTTAACTGGTGCTCCACATTCTCTTACTCTTTCTTACAAGTACGTAGCCGATGATTACACGTCGTAGCAGACATTCCATGCAGCGCTTCATTCACCATAAATAGGAAAAATAACAAAACAAAGTTCATTACGTAAGTTGGAAAGAGATCTTCTAAGAAAAAAATATCGAATCGTAGGGAGGAACAGTTTAAGTAGGCCTTGTCATTAGGTCTAGAAGCCGCTCTTCTTGCGTCCGTTGTTTCTAACTGTTACGTTCTGTCAGCTCAATGACTGAATAGTTTAAGTAGGCCTTGTCATTAGGTCTAGAAGCCGCTCTTCTTGCGTCCGTTGTTTCTAACTGTTACGTTCTGTCAGCTCAATGACTGAATGGAGTAGAATGCTAATTTCACGTTTTCACAAAACATACACAAGGACTTCCAGGTTAGCTGGACAATTTATTTATACCTGAATGCCGCATAGTAGTGGAAACCATCTTAAGATGGCACTGCCGTTAGCTGTCTGAAATAGTTCTTCACTATAATATGGATAATGACTTACCAAATTCAGCTTGTGAACAAACGGAGACGCAAATGTGTCACATTAACAATAAACAAGTAGTTGAAAGCTCTATTGTGTTACGTGGAGCTGTGTCCAACTAAATAGGCGTTACGACTGAGGCAGGAATTCGTAGCACAGCTCACCTGTTCAACGAGTTCCATCTCGAGCTGGTCCAGGCTGTTGCTCATAAAGTTTCCATCGCCGCCCACGGCATCAGAGTCGGCGTCCGGTAGCAAGGTCGCATTGTCGGCAGCTTTGCTGCCAGCGGCGAATGCCAGCTGCAACAAAGAGAAATCTCAGTTAATAAACTGAAGGAAAGAAAGAAACATTGATTATGGTCAAATAACCCGTTCCTTGTTCCAGAGCGACTTCAGAGTTTGTAGTCGCAGCTATTAAAATTGTTCATATCGATAAAAGAGGAGTGCACGATGAGAATACGTATTATATACACGATATGGTCAAAAACAGTCCGAAAAACATGTAAGGGTGTTTCAAGGTAGTTTGTGCTGAGAGATAATGAATGCTAAGGAAGAAGTTCCGCGCATGGCGCAATTACTGAGTTAATTAACACTGAAGTTAGCCATCGTGCCGTTGCACGCGCCCTAATTGAAGCGGCATGCCAGAGACGGTGTCGCCAAACGTGTTCTTCTTTTGGTTTCCTAAAACCGAAAACGAGAGCGACACAAAAATTAGACAGGGAGCAATAGTAAGGAACGAACCCAAGTCAAAGGCTGAGTAGCTTCTTGCGGTACCATCTACGCTATTAGCACAACTAACACTACATTTATTTGGGGCGCCGCTTCATTTTGAGCATGCAACGGCCTGATTGCCTAATTTCAATCCTAATTAACTCGGAAACAACGTAACGTATAGAATTTTTTTCTTATCACTTATTTCTCAGCTCAATCTACCCTGCAAAGTCCTTACAAGCTTTTCAAGCTGTTGCTGACCAACCTATATATTTCTACCTGGTCCAGTTCAACGACAGTTTTAAGGTGAAATCTACGTTTATAACAGATAAGAACTGTTTCAGCATCTTTAAAGTGGATAAACAAATGCAGTAGATTAGCTTAGAAGCTATTTTTGAGCTCAAAATTCATAATTGTTAATTCAGTAGAAATTAATCTTTTTAGCCAGGACTGTAACACATCTATAAGTTCATGGCTACTGATAACACAGTACACTTCTGGTTTTCTGGGATTTTCAGAATGTGACGGCATTGTGGTGTAAACAAAAATGCCTAAGTCACCACGGTTTGAGTTTTGACTTAAACGTTTCGAGAAGTCGGTTGTGTGTTAAGTCGCGATTACATGAGATCCTTACCGCTGTATTAGTCGCGAATTCTCGCAGAAGGACAATTCGTCGATCAGTAAGGAAAAAGTAAATATAATCGCATGAGTTATGACGTGGAGGTTGGGCTGTTAATGATCAGTTCGTTCAGATAGCGCGAATTTATTAGCCAATAACCAGCTATCATTGTACCAGTTAAGAATTCTAAATTTTACATTACGGTGGCTGTGAAAGTGTATTGTGAACTCCTGAACGGCAACTATAAAATAATTCAAATAGTAGAAAATTCTAATATGAAACTGAGAAAGTGAAAAATTCAAATCTAATGACTAGAGAAATAGGCTAGCGAAGGAAATGCACTGTTGAGCTCGTTTAAAAAACGAGCAAATGTCTACTGTCGTGAACTTATTTTTAGTTTTACTGGTTGTATAAGATGCATTTGTGCCCGAGAACACGATCAGGTAAATTACAAAATGTGTACTCTTTCTTAACCCAATCTCCGTAATACGTCCAGTTGCCTGTAGACCACGTTCTGAAATTAAAAGTAAATATTAATTTGGGGTAGGATGGTTTTGTAAGTAAGGCATACTACTTGTTATGGACGTTAGCAGGGAACTATGCGGCTTCTTCATACTTTCTGGTGTGAAAGGATCAGCCGCCAGAGAAACCTGACGCCCAGGGCACGCCCGATCTGACTCGAGAATAAATAGTTAATTGGATCTAATGTCTCTGAAGCACGCAATATGGTATAATAGCTCTTTGATGCAAGCTCGCTTGACACACTTCCAGAATAGAATCGTGGTATGACCACCACACGGGTTGTGAGTTAATCGACAGGACGATCACTGTCACGGCTACTTCTGAAGGACTGGAATTACAATATGAAAGCGATATTAAAATATTAGAATTTTCGAAAATGTTGATTTTGAAAGTGGTGGTTTGTTGAGCACACTCATCCATATCTGATTGTAACAAAAAGAATTCCACATATGCAAGGTATTTCTTTAATTCAGTACCGCCATTAGACTGTTTTTTATTATTTGCAGTGTTACATTTACACGATCATGATTTCGGCTTAAAATGCCATAATCAAGTATTTTGATGTTATACAGTGCCTAAGATGGCATACTGTCGTATTTAAAATATACACTATTAGACACATTGTCTGAGGGTCAATATTTCTGGTGAAATCATACTGCTTTGTTTTATCACTGAGTTTACCATCTTGACTGAATAGATGGTAAACTCAGTGATAAAACAAAGAAGTAGGATTTTACCAGAAATATTGACCCTTAGGCAATGTGTCTAACAGTGTATTTTAAATACGACAGTATGCCATCTTAGGTACTGTATAACATTAAAACACTTGATTATGGCATTTTAAGCCGAAATCATGATCATGTAAATGTAACACTGCAAATAATACTAAAAAAAAGTCTAATGGCTGTACTGACTTTAAAGAAATATATTATGACTGTGGCCCCACATTATGAAAAAAATTATTATATGCAAGGTATCCAGAATGAGATTTTCACTCTGCAGCGGAGTGTGCGCTGATATGAAACTTCCTGGCAGATTAAAACTGTGTGCCCGACCGAGACTCGAACTCGGGACCTTTGCCTTACGCGGGCAAGTGCTCTACCATCCTTTTTTTTTTTTTTTTTTTTTTTTTTTTTTTTTTTTTTTTTTTTAAATGAACCGCTGCCGGAGCAGGACGACGGGTAGGGCAGGGGTCGACACCCGAAGCCTGGCCATCCCGCCGCCACGCCCAAGCAACGTGTTCGAGTTCGAGGATCGAAGGATCAGGAAGAGGATGGAGTGGGTTTGTCGATGTTGTTCTTTTTATTTATTTATTTCTTTAATTTTTATAACATTTTTTTTATTATAGATTTATTTTTGTTTCATTACAAAGAAAGATCCTACAACTGCCGTAGCCGAGCGTCCGAGTCGTCTTCTCGCCTGTTGGGAGGGGTTCCCCCCCTATTCCGTCCGTAGAGGATCAATATGCTCCAGGATTCTTCTTCATTTTCAGCGTCTCATACCCGGAACGCCCCAGTGAGCAGGAGGACCCGCAAATAATGAACCTAAATAATTTGCGAAACGAGTTCTGTACTTCGGGTGGCGGCTGAAAGCTGCATGTGTCGTCATCAATAGGGACCAAAAGTCGAGTGTGCCTTTGGGAGCATCGCAAAATATGTAGTAAACGGCCATGCCTTTTAGTCAGTTAACGGCTTTCGTTCTGGTTGATGGAAAGTATACGACGCCGGGGCGCAATACGTCATCAGGGGAGATAGACTCCGGCAATCGCCGCAAGAGTAATGCCAGCATGCGCTGCGTTAGTAGCCAGCACTCGTTGGTCGCGGCACACGTCAGACGGTGTGCATCCGAGTCAGCGACTGAGCATGTCGGACACAAGGGGTCGTCCGTCAGATGTATGGAATGTAACCTCTGACGAGTAGCGAACTTCCCATTCACAACTACGTACCACAATGAACGCACCGTCGTAGGTAGAAAAGGCGTGTGTACCGCTCGCCACACCGTGTTCCAGGCAACTGCAGGGTGTCTGTGGGTGACCGTATTTACAGGTTGCCGCTGCTGATAGAGGCGATAATAGTCTTTTGTGCTGGGCTTCCGTGTCGTCGGAAGTTCTGAACGTAAGTAACTGAAGTCAATAAAGAAGTCTCTGATGTGGGTGAGTGCCGGTGAAATGTGTCCTACATAAACCGGGGGATGCAGAGGGTGTGGTGCCACTTCCGCTATCAGGGTGCCCGTCAGAGTGGCGTGGGCAGAGGTCCACGTGCGACGCATAGTGTTGAGATAAAGCGATCGCGCACGGTTATATACGTGAATTAAACCGATACCGCCCGCCCGCTGCGGCAGTGTCAGGGTGGCGTATCGGACTTTAAAAACCAGACCGGTGCTTACGAAATGTCCATATGCTGCTTGAAATCTGTCGGCCATCGTAGCTGTCAAGGGAAGGATATGCGCAAAATAGTTCAGTTTTGAGACAAGATAGGTGTTGACATAACGTGTTCTGAGGAGCATATCCAAGCGACGCAGTTTGTTGTCCTGCAGCAGAGCACGTGTCTGGTGTAGGAGCCGGCGGTACGTGGCACGGCGGCGGACATTGCTATAGAATTGCACTCCTAAACACTTGAGTACGGGCACCTTGTCAAAGGGCACCGCCGTTGTGTGGGAAATCCCCCCTCCGACATCCATGTATTTTGTCTTCTTCACGTTGATGACGCTCCCAGCGACCTCCCCGTACTGGCGTAGCCATTGTAGCGCCATATGCATTTCATCCTCGGATCTGGCCAGGAACACCACGTCATCGGCGAATGCACCACAACAAAAGGTCACGTCCCGCAAGGAGATACCAGTTAATCGCTGCCGTAGACCATGTAAAGCTGGTTCAAGTGCTGCAGCAAATAATATGCCCGACAGGGGGCACCCTTGTCGCACTGACCGTCCAACAACAATGTGACCAGACTGATAACCGTTGACCAACATGCGGGAGCGCGCTCCGTGGACCAGTCGAAGGACCACCTGTGCAGACTCCGGAGAGAGGCCCATGCGATGCAAAACTGCGCGTAAGAAGCCGTGATCGACGCGGTCGAATGCGTGGTCAAAATCTACGGCGACAAGGGCGCCTCGTATTTTGCAGGCCGCCGTCAAAGCAATTACGTCGCGGTATGCTCCTAACGCCGTATGAATGTTGCTGACACCACCTAAACATGTCTGATCGGTGTGGATGGCTTTCCCGATAGCGGCGTGGAGACGCGCGCGGAGGATACGGGCGAAGATCTTGTAGTCGTTGTTGAGGAGTGTGAGTGGGCGAAAATCCTGCCACCTACAACCACCATTCGGTTTCGGAACTGGGATCAAGATGCCTTCTGTGAATTCTGTGGGGACAGTGAAATCAGGGCGGATCAGGTCTTGAAACATTTGTAGCCACTTGTCACCCATAAGGTGGTAAAAAGTGCGGTAGAATTCCAGGGGTAAACCGTCCGGTCCAGGCGACTTGTTCGGTGCTCCGCGTGCCAAGGCCGATGTCAGCTCGTCGGGTGTAATGGGCAACAGCAGACTATCATCGGGTGCCACGTCCCGAGGGGCGGGAAAATCGTGCAACAGCCCGTCATAATCACTTACATTTCGCGGATCTTCCATGTACAAGGTCCCATAGTGTCTGGCGAACGTGTGCGCGATGTCCGTTTGTGTCACTGCGCGCCCGCCGTCCTCCGTGTTTACCGCCGTAATGAGCTGACGTTTGCGGTGGCGCCTCTCGCGCACAATGTGATACACTGACGCTGTTTCGTTGGGGATACAGTCTTGCACTCGCGCACGGATGCGGACACCGTCGAGCTGCTCTGTCCTGATGCGAAGTAGACGAGCTTTGATGCGTTGTACGGACATCTGACGTTCGGGAGACGGCGGTTGCGTCGCCAGCTCACGTAACGCTGTATAGTAAAATTCCGATGTTGCCCTTTGCCAGTTCGATCTGTCACGCCCGTAGGCCATCAAGGTCTTTCGGAGGGCAGGTTTGACACATCCCAGCCACCACGGCGGTTGCGTCGCCAGCTCACGTAACGCTGTATAGTAAAATTCCGATGTTGCCCTTTGCCAGTTCGATCTGTCACGCCCGTAGGCCATCAAGGTCTTTCGGAGGGCAGGTTTGACACATCCCAGCCACCACAGCAACGTGGAAGCGTACATAGGCAGGCGCCTGATACATCGACGCCACGTGTCAGTGACTGCTCGCCGACACGCTTCCTCGCGAAGGAGGGAGACGTTCAGCGTCCACGGGCCCCTGCTGCGTCTTGTGAGCTGTCGGGGCAAGGTGACAGTGCAGATGTACGCGAGATGGTCCGTGAAGGCCGTCGGCCAGAGTTCTGCATCACGGGTTGCTGTGCGGAGGGCACGCGAGACGTATATCCGGTCCAGACGACTGGCAGAATGGCTGGTAAAGTGCGTATATCCACTCTGGGTCCCATGATGCAAGAGCCATGTATCGTGGAGCGCGAGGTCACGTATCAATGCTTGTAGAGCGGGGCATGGGACGTAATGCGGTATCTGGTCCTCGGGCCGCAGAACACTGTTAAAATCGCCGCCCACTATGTAATGGTACATATTTCCTTGCAAAAGTGGGGCCAACTCCTCCGAATAGAAGACATGCCTGTCACCGCGGTGCGAATTAACGGAGGGAGCGTAGACGTTAATGAGGCGCACTGCGCCAAGTGTGAGTGCGATGCCTCGCCCGTTCGGCAAGTACGTCGCGTCCGTCGCGTCTATGCCATCTCGGAGAAGGATGGCCGTTCCTCCTGCGCCATCACCTACGGGTAGGCTGTACGTGGTGTAGCCATATAGGTCTAAACACAGCTCGGGACGGACCTCCTGGAGAAGGGCAATGTCCAAGTCTGCCGCTCTGATCATGTCGTGTAACATGCGGGTCTTGACAGTGGAGTGGACACCATTTACGTTGACTGTTCCCACACGGTATGACTGAGACACATCAAGTGGCGGAGGCAGTGTGCCGGTGCAATCCCACAGTTATTTCACACTCCACACACCACGCAGCCATCCACCTGCATGCCGTGCATTACTGTGCCGTAGAAGTCCCTGACTGGCAGAGCCCTCCGGGCTCATTGTCAGCCATGGGCTCTGGTGGAGATATCGATGTTTGCTGTGCATCATCTGCCTCCATATCGTCTGCCCAATCACCAAGAGACGATTGTGATGTCATTGGGGGCTGGACGCTTTCACAGGAGCCCACATTTTGGGAGTCGACGCAGTGCGCCTCGTTTTCTGGGCCACCAGATTTAGGAGAGTGCTCCTTGTCTTCAGGCACCTTCTGGTGAATGATGCCACTGGAGTCCGTTGCAATTGTGGGCGAGTCAACGAAGTCGATGTCTTCCGCCGGCTTCACATTCCTGTCCTGTTCGTCAGCTGACAATCGCCTCTTCTTGTGTCGCTTGGGTGATTTTTGCTTTCGGGTCCGAGATTCGACATCCACTGGAGGGCGGGGCTCGACACAGTCTCGGTCGCTAGGAACCCCTGTGTCTGATCCCGACAGTGACGGTGGCTGGGTGCCCACGACGCTGCGGTGGGCGGAGGCTGTAGGAACCTCTGCACCGTTGGGCTGCGGCGTCGTCGACGGCGCTGACTCTCCAACGGAGCTGGCAGCGGCTTGAGGAGGTAGCAGGTTTTGATCATCCGTCACATCATGTCGTGCCGCCTCCACATATGTTAGCGGGAGAGAGGTCATAGTGGATCGTTGGGGAAGTTCATTGCGGGCCACCTGAACGAGGCGGCGCTGCAGACACTCAGTTCTAACATGGCCCTCCTGGCCGCAGCCCGAGCAGGTCCTCGGTTGTCCATCATATATAACAATTGCGCGGCAGCCACCAACGAAAACATACGATGGAATGTGCTTCTTAAGTTCTATGCGCACTTGTCGTACCCCGTTAAGGACAGGGTACGTTTCGAATGTGTTCCATTTCTCCTCTGTGTGGCTCAGAACTGTGCCGTATGGCCGCAGCGCATCAGCGACTAGGTTGGCAGGGACTTCGAACGGTAGTTCAAAGATGCGCACGGTACGCACCCCCAGACCAGCATGGTCAACTCCTACCACGCTCACGTTACCGTCTGCGTGACAGAAGCGAAAGCCGTTTGCAGATCGTTGGAGTAATCTGTCGCAGGCCGCTTCGTCAATCAGTTTGAGTTACACTGTGCTGGTTACAATAGACAGATGAATTCCTATCAGTTCTTGTGGTTCGATGTGCATGATGTCTCGTAGAAACCGTTCAATTTCATGGGCCTTCGGTCTCGTGTACGATGCGTTGAACGTTAGTTTGATTGTAGCTTTTCGATATGAGAACGCCATGTCGGGTCGGTACAGGTGCTATACGGCAATACAACGACGCGACCGCGCGCTAGCAGGTAAACAACAACACCTCCGGAGCACTGCCCGGCGCGCCGAGTCCGTCCGCACGGTAACACGGCTGAAAGCCGACTGCCCATCTGAGCTACCGAAGCACGACTCACGCCCGGTCTCACAGCTTTACTTCTGCCAGTATCTCGTCTCCTACCTTCCAAACTTTACAGAAAGCTCTCCTGCGAACCTTGCAGAACTAGCACTCCTGAAAGAAAGGATATTGCGGAGACACGGCTTAGCCACAGCCTGGGGGATGTTTCCAGAATGAGATTTTCACTCTGCAGCGGAGTGTGCGCTGATATGAAAAGGTCCCGAGTTCGAGTCTCGGTCGGGCACACAGTTTTAATCTGCCAGGAAGTTTCATATGCAAGGTAATTAGAATATAACAGTCGGAACTGTAGAACGGATATCTTTTTGCACACCAGGTGTGAGCAAATATACCTCAAGCTCCACATGTCAGTTTTACTCACTTGTTGTTGTGTCACCGATCGATATCACCCTCACTATTGGCAACAGAAACACACGTTCCCGACAGACGGCGACAACATTCGTGCAGGGACCTGATGGACCCAGTGACGCGTGCCGGCTGAGCCACGCCTTCAGTGGCTCCGATTATGAGAGCCCTATGCACCGCGGTATAGCATGGCTGGTGGGAGCTACACGGCCCAGTCTGAGTTGCAGCCTTCGACAATCTTCGCCTTAATCAGCCTTCGACAGTTCACTCTTGCATCAGTAGTAGGAGCACGACACTCCACAACACTTGGGTTCTTGGAATAGCTGATCTTCACTGCTGCTTGTTCTTTTTTAAAGTTTATTCGTGACGCTTGGAGAAAGCTATAAACTGAGTAAATCTTCTGTTTATTGTATTTACATATTCGCTGATCTTTTCAGCTTCCCTACAACGACAGCTGCTTCACCGCACTGTAGCCCAACTCTCCTTACCGTTGTGTACAAAGTAGTGCACAACATTTGTGGACTTCAGACCGAAGACTGATTTGAAGAGTTGTCCACGCTATTCTGCACCGGACAAGCTTCTTCAGCTCTGCCTAATTACATCCATCTGAACCTGCTTGCTGTACAGTTTTCACCTCCTCACACTTTTCTCCACTACCGTGTCGATGATTCATTAATGTCCTCTTAACCTGTCCTTCCCTCAGTACAACAGTGCCATACTGGACTCGCTTTCGGGAGAACAACGGTTCAAACCCACGTTCGGTCATCCCGTTTAGGTTTTCCCTGATTTCCCTAAATCGCTTCTGGCAAATGCTGGGATGGTCTCTCAGAAAGAGCACAGCCGACTTCCTTCGCTAATCCGAGGAGATCGATGACCTAGCTGTTTGGTCCCTCTCACAAACCAACCAACCAAACTTAGTTCAGTAGTGCAATTTGTCTTTTCTCCTCAGTTCTATTCACTAGTTGTACGAACTACTCACACTTATACACTACTGGCCATTAAAATTGCTACACCACGAAGATGACGTGCTGCAGACGCGAAATTTAACCGACAGAAAGAAGATGCTGTGATATGCAAATGATTAGCTTTACAGAGCATTTACACAAGGTTGGCGCCGGTAGCGACACCTACAACGCACTGACATGAAGAAAGCTTCCAACCGATTTCTCATACACAAACAGCAGTTGACCGGCGTTGCCTGGTTAACCGTTGTTGTGATGCCTCGTGTAAGGAGGAGAAATGCGTACCATCACGTTTCCGACTATGATAAAGGTCTGATTGTATCCTATCGCGATTGCCGTTTATCGTATCGCGACATTGCTGCTCGCGTTGGTCGAGATCCAATGACTGTTAGCAGAACATGCAATCGGTGGGATCAGGAGGGTAATACGGAAAGCCGTGCTGGATCCCAACGGCCTCGTATCACTAGCAGTCGAGATGTCAGGCATCTTATCCGCATGGCTGTAACGGACCGTGCAGCCACGTCTCGATCTCTGTCAACAGATGGGGACGTTTGAAAGACAACAACCATCTGCACAAACAGTTCGAAGACGATTGCAGCAGCATTGACTATCAGCTCGGAGGCCATGGCTACGGTTACCCTTGATGCTGCATCACAGACAGGGGCGCCTGCGATGGTGTACTCAACGACGAACCTGGGTGCACGAATGGCAAAACGTCATTTTTTCGGATGAATCCAGGTTCTGTTTACTGCATCATGATGGTCGCATCCGAGTTTGGCGACACTGCGGTAAACGCACATTGGAAGCGTGTATTCGTCATCGCCATACTGTCGTATCACCCGGCGCGATGGTATGGCGTGCCATTGGTTACACGTCTCGGTCACCTCTTGTTCGCATTGACGGCACTTTGAACAGTGGATGCTACATTTCAGATGTGTTACGACCCGTGGCTCTACCCTTCACTCGATTCCTGCGAAACCGTACATTTCCGCAGGATAATGCACGACCGCAAATTGCAGGTCCTGTACGGGCCTTTCTGGATACAGAAAATGTTCGACTTCTGCCATGGCCAGCACATTCTCCAGACCTCTCACCAATTGAAAACGTCTGGTTAGTGGTGGCTGAGCAACTGGCTCGTCACAATACGCCAGTCACTACTTTTGATGAACTGTAGTATCGTGTTGAAGCTGCATGGGCAGCTGTATCTGTTTGACTCAATGCCCAGGCGTATGAAGGCCGTTATTACGGCCAGAGGTGGTTGTTGTGGGTACTGATTTCTCAGGATCTATGCACCCAAATTGCGTGAAAATGTAATCACGTGTCAGTTCTAGTATAATATATTTGTCCAATCAATACCCGTTTATCATCTGCATTTCTTCTTGGTGTAGCAATTGTAATGGCCAGTAGTGTACATCCATCTGAAACTGCTTGTTGTACAGTTTTTACCTGCCGGTCGCGGTGGTCTTGCGGTTAAGGCGCTCAGTCCGGAACCGCGCGACTGCTACGGTCGCAGGTTCGAATCCTGCCTCGGGCATGGATGTGTGTGGTGTCCTTAGGTTAGTTAGGTTTAAGTAGTTCTAAGTTCTAGGGGACTGATGACCACAGATGTTAAGTCCCATAGTGCTCAGAGCCATTTGAGCCAACCAGTTTTTACCTCCTCACACTTTTCTCCACTACCGTGTCGATGATTTATCATTGTCCTATTAACCTGTCCATTCCCTTAGTACAACAGTGCCACACTGGTTCGCTTTCGGGAGGTCAACGGTTCAAACCCATGTTCGGCCATTCTGAATGAGGTTTTCCGTGATTTCGCTAAATCGCTTCGGGTAAATGCTTGAATGGTTTCTTTGAAAGGTCATGGCCGACTTCCTTCGCTAATCCGATGAGACTGATGACCTAGCTGTTTGGTCCCTCTCACAAATCAACCAACCAAACTTAGTTCTGTAGTGCTATTTTCTTTCCCCCTCCCCCCCCCCCCCCCCCCAGTTCTATTCACTAGTGCTACGAACTACTCACAAATGTGGCACAAAGAAGGCACTAGCTGAATGTATGTATTCTTTCCAGTGCCGTTTACGCTCTTATGCGAATTGAGTGGCAACACTTACGGTCTTCGCCAGTATCTGACTTGATAGCGAATATTGTAGATGTTCGCTCTGTCGAAACACTGGTCGTGCTACGTAGGCACTTTGCTGTAGGCAAGGTATCAGCTTATACGACCGCACATGTGCACTATTTAACGAAACCTGCTATAATTTATTGCCCTCAGGAGGCATTCTCGTTAGCCGAGCCAGCAGCCTCTGCGAACAAAAGCGACAAGTCCGCGCGGATTCCGCGATGAGATACTGGGCGGTGTTGATTAAGAGAGCTCTCGGAAGCACAGGCAACTGAGCCGGTGTCTCGTCGGACGCTGACAAAGCCACTGTCTGCTTGTGAACTCTGCTTCTGAGCAGGTGGGCTGCGGCGGATCGAGGCGGCAGGCGAGTCCGCGGGCGCCTCTCGGAATAATTAGCCGGCACGGAGGCGGAGAGGCGCTAATTAATTGGCCCCCGGCTGCTGCCGCCGCTGCGGCCGACCAAAGGCGGGAGGCCGCAGCTCGTCACAGCCAGTGGCGCGCTCCCGCCTGTTTGCACTCTTCCAACTGCCGCTGCTGTTTCTTTCACTGCGGCGCAGGCCAGCGACTGCGCCTGATGGACGTGTCCCCCCATCTAGATGTTCTGTCTAGAGTCGTAACAGGACGTTAGTTGGTTGATTTGGTGAGGGGACCAACCAGCGAGGTCATCGGTTCCATCGGATAAAGGAAGGAAATCGGCTGTGCCCTTTCAAAGGATTTGCCTGAAGCGATTTTGGGAAATCACAGAAAACTTAAATCGGGATTGACGGACGCAGGTTTGAACTGTCATCCTCCAGAATGGGACTCCAGCCACGTATCTCGGTGCTGTGAAAGTAGCGTAGGCCTATGTATACTATCATAAGTACCATAGGCCTATGTATACTACCGCAAGTACTGTAGGCCAATGTAGGCTACCGTAAGTACCATAGGCCTATTTAGACTTACATAAGTAGCATTTGTAGACTTAGAGAAAGCTTTTGACAATGTTGACTGGAATACTCTCTTTCAAATTCTGAAGGTGGCAGGGGTAAAATACAGGGAGCGAAAGGCTATTTACAATTTGTACAGAAACCAGATGGCAGTTATAAGAGTCGAGGGACACGAAAGGGAAGCAGTTGTTGGGAAGGGAGTGAGACAGGGTTGTAGCCTCTCCCCGCTGTTATTCAATCTGTATATTGAGCAAGCAGTGAAGGAAACATAAGAAAAATTTGGAGTAGCTATTAAAATCCATGGAGAAGAAATAAAAACTTTGAGGTTCGCCGATGACATTGTAATTCTGGACTTGGAAGAGCAGTTGAACGGAATGGACAGTGTCTTGAAAGGAGGATATAAGATGAACATCAACAAAAGCAAAACGAGGATAATGGAATGTAGTCGAATTAAGTCAGGTGATGCTGAGAGAATTAGATCAGGAAATGAGACACTTAAAGTAGTAAAGGAATTTTCCTATTTGGGAAGCAAAATAACTGATGATGGTCGAAGTAGAGAGGATATAAAATGTAGACTGGCAATGGCAAGGAAAGCGTTTCTGAAGAAGAGAAATTTGTTAACATCGAGTATAGATTTAAGTGTCAGGAAGTCGTTCCTGAAAGTATTTGTATGGAGTGTAGCCATGTATGGAAGTGAAACATGGACGATAAATAGTTTGGACAAGAAGAGAATAGAAGCTTTTGAGATGTTGTGCTACAGAAGAATGCTGAAGATTAGATGGGTAGATCACACAACTAATGAGGAGGTACTGAATAGGATTGGGGAGAAGAGGAGTTTGTCGGACAACTTGACTAGAAGTAGGGGCCGGTTGGTAGGACATGTTCTGAGGCATCAAGGGATCACCAATTTAGTATTGGAGGTCAGCGTGGAGGGTAAGAATCGTACACGGAGACCAAGAGATGAATACACTAAGCAGATTCAGAATGATGTGGGTTGCAGTAGTTACTGGGAGATGAAGAAGCTTGCACAGGATAGAGTAGCATGGAGAGCTGCATCAAATCAGTCTCAGGACTGAAGACCACAACAACAACAACAAGTACCATAGGCCTATGTAGACTACCGCAAGTAAGCGCTGACTGCGGTAGTTTTCCTAATAGCTTTGGTCAGTTAAAATCATACCTGCAATACCTGTATGTTGGTTGTGTTGCATACGTATCGGCATTACCTCACGATGATCGCTATAGTTACATATACGATCAGTGTCCTACTAGATTCCGCTAAAAATCAGAAGTGGTCAAATGTCCAGTAACTGCTGGGTATATATAAAGGGCTGGGTAACCTAAGGAATGTTTTTGTTCTACAGAGACATCCTCCTGCCTGTTATTTCAAAATAAACAGTATTTACATCAAAATTGAAACTGTCAATGATTAATTCGGGTTATTCGAAAACAATTGATTTGCCATGTTGCTATGTTGTTGTAAAAATAAAGAAGAAATACAAATTTATCATATAGCTCTAGAAAATGCAATTTCCCATAAAAACGTAAAATAAAAGAAAGTCGTCACTTCAATACTTTGTCGAACATATTTCAAACATGTTCCTGTTATTCATAAACAACTTTCGAATTTATCGGTAACATCAGGAAAATCTTACCTTTGATCATGATGACAAACGTTTGATTGAGCACAAAGTAACAAAAATAATTAATACTTTTTGTGTTTGTGCAAGCAAACTGTACTTGCATGGAAAGTAAATGCTTTGGTTACATAAAAGCGCAGAAGTTACGCGATTGATTAGTTTTTATTAGTTACGAAATGCAATTTCTATTGCATAGTGGTACAGAATACACAATGGACTAACACTGAATGTTGTGCGCTACTGATTTTGTGCACAACAAACAAAGAAAAGTGGTCGGCTCCCAGTTTCTCTGTTACGCATTCAGTTATGTTTCTTTCCGTATTTATGCTACCAATATTATCCGTAATCCTACTATTTACTACGTCATTTATGTGCTCTGCCTAAACAACCAGACACTGTATTTGGTACAGCGCAAGTTTAGTTCTGGTACAAAATCTGGAAGGCAGCAGCAGTGGACAGAAGAGTTCAGTCGGATGCGTTGTCTGTAGTGGTATTTCTCCACAAGGACATTGATCTTCGTGCGGCTACATAGAAAAAGCTTATTCCGAAGCAGGAATTCTGCGACCTCATAAGGTTGATTGTAAGATCCGACAATCGCATAATGTTGTGACTAGAAGGTCCGTGTCACCATTAGGCAGGTCGAGTCGTCACCACCTATCTGCTTTGAAGTTAACACTGAAAATTGGAGTGGCTATGTGCCCTATGGTAGGGACACCAGTCTTGGACTCATCTTTGAGAAAATGTTCAGAAAAAGGAAAATCCAAAAGAACCAGAACGAATTTCAATAGTTACATTGTAAGGCGGCATTGAGAAACAGAAATTATGCGAAATGAAAGCAGCTGTCAGAAGGACAATGAGAGATACTTTTAACGAATTTGAAAGCAATATTTTATCTGAAACTTCCTGGCAGATTAAAACTGTGTGCCCGACCGAGACTCGAACTCGGGACCTTTGCCTTTCGCGGGCAAGTGCTCTACTGGCAGAAGTAAAGCTGTGAGTACCGGGCGTGAGTCGTGCTTCGGTTTCTCAGATGGTAGAGCACTTGCCCGCGAAAGGCAAAGGTCCCGAGTTCGAGTCTCGGTCGGGCACACAGTTTTAATCTGCCAGGAAGTTTCATATCAGCGCACACTCCGCTGCAGAGTGAAAATCTCAAATTGGTTCAAATGGCTCTGAGCACTATGCGACTTAACTTCTAAGGTCATCAGTCGCCTAGAATTTAGAACTAATTAAACCTAACTAACCTAAGGACATCACACACATCCATGCCCAAGGCAGGATTCGAACCTGCGACCGTAGCGGTCGCTCGGCTCCAGACTGTAACGCCTAGAACCGCACGGCCACTTCGGCCGGCTGAAAATCTCATTTTGGGAATATTTTATCTGCAGATTCTAAAAAAAACCCAAAAAATTTTGGTCGTAGGTAAAATCTATGAACGCTACAAATAATTCAATACATTCTCTTGCTGACAGTACGGGTAATGTAACTGATGATGATAAACAGAAGGCCGAAATTCTAAACCTAGCCTTCAAAAACTCGTTTACGGTAGAGGACTGCAGCACCATTCCTCCTTTCAATTATCGAACAAACGAAAGGATGGCTGACATAGTGTTTAGTATATCTGGGATTGTAAAACAGTTAAGATCCTTAGACGCCAGGAAGGCATCTGGCCCAGACGGTATCCCCATAAGATTTTATGTTGACTATGCTACAAATATAGCACCATTCTAATCCATCTTCTATCAGAGATCATTGGAAGAGCGGAAAGTTCCACGGGACTGGAAGAAGGCCCAGGTCATAGCAATCTATAAAAAGTGTAGAAAATGGGATGCACATAATTACCGGCAAATTTCACTGACATCGATTTGTTGTAGAATCATGGAACGTATTTTGTGTTGAGACATAATGACCTTTCTGGACTCTGAGAAGCTCATCTGCAGAAACCAGCACTGTTTTAGGAAACAGCGGTCATGCGAGACACAGATGGCCATCTTTGTGCATGATATACGACAGGTTCTAGATCTGGCTCCAAGGCTGATGCAATATTTCTCGACTTTAGAAAGGCGTTCGACTCAGTTCCGCAATGTCGCCTGCTACAAAAAGTGCGGGCTTACGGTCTATCTGATGACATATGCGGTTGGATAGAAAGTTTTCTAACAGACAGGAAGCAGTATGCCGTCCTGAACGGGGTGACTTCAACAGAAACAAGCGTAACTTCAGGTGTGCCCCAGGGCAGCGTAATAGGTCCTCTGCTTTTTACGATTTACATAAACGATCTGGTTGATGGTATTGACAGCGGCCTTAGACTGTTTGCCGATGATGGTGTAGTCTACAGTAAAGTAGTATCACACGAAAGTTGTGAACAAATCAATGAGGATTTGCAGAAAATGGATGCGTGGTGTAATGACTAGCACTTATCTCTCAATGTTAGTAAGAGTAACCTACTGCGTATAACAAGGCGAAAATACCTATTAATGTACGAGTACAAAATAAATGAACAGTCTTTGGGAGCGGTAACGTCCGTCTAGTATCTCGGTGTGACTATTCGAAACGATGTCAAATGAAATGATTACACAAGTAACGGGCAAGGCGAACTCTAGATTGCGGTGTATTGGTAGACTCCTGAAACGATGCAGTCCTTCAACAAAGGAAATAGCTTACAATACGTTAACTCGTCCAGTCTTGGAGTATTGTTCGTCTGTATGGGACCCTTACCAGTTGGGTCTGATTCAACAGATTGAGAAGGTCCAAAGAAGAGCGGCAAGATTCGTGACTGGTACATTTAGCCATCGCGAGAGCGTTACAAATCTCATAGCAAGTTTGAAGTGGAACACTCTAGCAGATAAACGGCGCGCTAAACAGAAGGGGCTGCTCCCTAAATTCCGAAATCCGTTCTTCACCGAGGATGTAGAGCATATATTATTACCACCAACTTTCAAATGGTGCAATGATCACCATTCAAAGATAAGAGAAATTAGAGCTCGTACTGAGACGTTCAGACAGTCGTTTTTCCCTCGAACGATCCGCGACTGGAACAGAGGGAGGGAAATATGAATTATGCCCTCCGCCACACACCGTTTGGTGGCTAGCGGAGTATATACGTAGATGCAGATATTTTGCACCTTGGAGTGATTCAATTCCCATCCCTCGCCATGCGATTAATCTGAAACTTGATATGTTCCGTATCGTTTATGAGAACATTTGAAGGTGACTGACTTAGTCAGGCACACTCTTGTATTAATTCTTAATGTTTATTCCATGATGGGTGATTGGTTTTATTATCAAAGACTGTTAGCTCGGTGGAATAAGAGACAGAAATGGGACGTAGGTCTCAAGATGTGTGTGCGGGCAGCCCTCGCCAGCCTGGAAAGGGCGTGTAGTGTGGAGAGGCGGCGGTACAGCTTTCAAAGACGGTTTCACAGCCCAGCTTACAAAGGGGAGATGCGGGGCGCCTCAGGGTCTCTTCGTGAAGCAGCGGTCGGCGACCTCACGTAGTGGATCGTGGCAGCACGCATACAGTGAGCAGCTGAGACCCGTGGTTACCTTGCAGTTACGCTGCAAATCTTGTTGACCAGTACAGAGGAAGTCTGGAATGTCCTGTGCGATCTGGCAGCGCCATCAGCCGTTAGCTCGGCACATATGCGAGGCTGCTTCCAGTGAAATTTTCACTTAGTGGTCTACAATTGGGGGAATTTTGTCTAGATGACAAAGTTGGAATAAATTCTAGAAGTATATACAGGGTGTTACAAAAAGGTACGGCCGAACTTTCAGGAAACATTCCTCACACACAAAGAAAGACAATATTTTATTTGGACATGTGTCCGGAAACGCTTACTTTCCATGTTAGAGCTCATTTTATTGCTTCTCGTCAAATCACATTAATCGTGGAATGGAAACAGACAGCAACAGAACGTACCAGCGTGACTTCAACACTTTGTTACAGGAAATGTTCAAAATGTCCTCCGTTAGCGAGGATACATGCATCCACCCTCCGTCGCATGGAATCCCTGATGCGCTCATGCAGCCCTGCTGAATGGCGTATTGTATCACAGCCGTCCACAATACGAGCACGAAGAGTCTCTGCATTTGGTACCGGGGTTGCGTAGACAAGAGCTTTCAAATGCCCCCATAAATGAAAGTCAAGAGGGTTGAGGTCAGGAGACCGTGGAGGCCATGGAATTGGTCCGCCTGTACCAATCCATCGGTCACCGAATCTGTTGTTGAGGAGCGTACGAACACTTCGACTGAAATGTGCAGGAGCTCCATCGTGCATGAACCACATGTTGTGTCGTACTTGTAAAGGCACATGTTCTAGCAGCACAGGTAGAGTATCCCGTATGAAATCATAATAACGTGCTCCATTGAGCGTAGGTGGAAGAACATGGGGCCCAATCGAGGCATCACCAACAATGCCTGCCCAAACGTTCACAGAAAATCTGTATTGATGACGTGATTGCACAATTGCGTGCGGATTCTCGTCAGCCCACACATGTTGATTGTGAAAATTTACAATTTGATCACGTTGGAATGAAGCCTCATCCGTAAAGAGAACATTTGCACTGAAATGAGGATTGACACACTGTTGGATGAACCATTCGCAGAAGTGTACCCGTGGAGGCCAATCAGCTGCTGACAGTGCCTGTACACACTGTACATGGTACGGAAACAACTGGTTCTCCCGTAGCACTCTCCATACAGTGACGTGGTCAGCGTTACCTTGTACACCAGCAACTTCTCTGACGCTGACATTAGGGTTATCGTCAACTGCACGAAGAATTGCCTCGTCCATTGCAGGTGTCCTCGTCGTTCTAGGTCTTCCCCAGTCGCGAGTCATAGGCTGGAATGTTCAGTGCTCCCTAAGACGCCGATCAATTGCTTAGAACGTCTTCCTGTCGGGACACCTTCGTTCTGGAAATCTGTCTCGATACGAACGTACCGCGCCACGGCTATTGCCCCGTGCTAATCCATACATCAAATGGGCATCTGCCAACTCCGTATTTGTAAACATTGCACTGACTGCAAAACCACGTCCGTGATGAACACTAACCTGTTGATGATACGTACTGATGTGCTTGATGCTAGTATTGTAGAGCAATGAGTCGCATGTCAACACAAGCACCGAAGTCAACATTACCTTCCTTCAATTGGGCCAACTGGCGGTGAATCGAGGAAGTACAGTACATACTGACGAAACTAAAATGAGCTCTAACATAGAAATTAAGCGTTTCCGGACACATGTCCATATAACATCTTTTCTTTATTTGTGTGTGAGGAATGTTTCCTGAAAGTTTGGCCGTACCTGTATACCTGTATACCAAAAACCAAGCTTAAGTGGGTGGTTGGTTGGTGGTCGGAAGAATGAGCACAGAGTGATTATGTACGGAAATTCTATGATTATGATTCACCGCTCGCACTAAGAGGGGGGGGGAGGGGGAGGAAGTCGGGGGTTTGCTGGAGAGCCCAGAGCCAACAGTTTTGTGAGAGGGGACTTCCGCCTGGGCACGCGCGAAAGGTGGACGTCTTTCGTGCTTTTGTGTCAGCTCTTGTTGATGACGGACGGACTTGGTGCCTTTTTCTCCCAGGCGAACTTGTACTTTAGCGAGCAGAACATTATATCTGTTATAAACTTAGACATTTCTGAACTTCGCTTTTCTGGCTGGGGGTTCTCGTGTATTAAGCAGCGTACGGTGATTTTGAGAGCACTTCTCTTCTTATACTTTCACTAAATTTCGCCGTTTTGCCTGGGAGTTCACGTCTCTCGTTTGTAGTGTGCAGAGAAGTTAGAAGACAGCAGTAGCTTGTGCACCGCAGTCTGCTGTCCGAGGTTTTGCATTGTAGCGTTTAGAATAGTCTGAGCGTCTGTAGCTCTGCCGACGGCGCACATTTCTTCGAGAATCGTCACTCCGTTTCGCCACAGCGCTGTATTCACGGTGGTATTACAATTCGTTCCGGATCAGTAAGGCTGCAAAAATAAATTTCTGTGATCGCTATTAACGTATTTTTTATCTCCACTGAGGCTTCACGCCAATTTTTTTGGTGTAGTTTCTCATAGAGTTTCGTACTGAGGTGACGTCAGCCATCTCAGGTTCTATTTCTGAGGCTACGGATCCAAACACAGAGCTGAACTAGGCAGCTGATTGCTGGTATTAGTTCAGAGACTTTTATTTAGTTTTGTATGTCCGTTGGACGCTTATGTCATTACATCATCTTCATTTAAACGGATTGTGGCTTAAAATAAAATTTTATAATGCCGAATGCCATTTATTCTTTCAATAGAGATTAATTCCCCTTATCAGTGCCTTTTACTGTTTTGTGTTGTTTATTTTATTCACAATATTCATATGAAATAATTAATTTAGAAATTTTTGGTTAGATCCTTCGGGACCAAACTGCTGAGGTCATCAGTTCCTAGGCTTACACACTATTTAATCTAACTTAACTTACGCTAAGGGCAACACACACACACACACACACACACACACACACACACACACACACACCCATACTCGAGGGAGGACTCGAACCTTCGACGGGGAGAGCCGAGCGAACCGTGGCAAGGCGCCCAGACCGCACGGCTACCCCCGCGCGGCACAATAATTAATTTGGATGAGCTCGGAGACGAGAATATAGTCTGAATATGCTATAAAATCAGTGAACAATCCATGGGATGTCTGCGGCTCGTGGTCTTGCGGTAGCATTCTCGCTTCCCGCGCACCGGGTCCCGGGTTCGAATCACGGCGGGGTCAGGGATTTTCTCTGCCTCGTGATGACTGGGTGTTGTGTGTCTTTCATCCTCATTCATTCGCAAGTCGCCATAGTGGCGTAAAAGAACTTGTGGAGAAGCGGCCGAACCGCCCCGCGAGGGGCCTCCCGGCCACCAATGCCATACGCTCATTATCGTTATTATTATCCATGGGATATGTTCTACTTGTAAGATATTTATTGTGATTAAACTGCTTGTTGTTGTCAGTTAGCTTTTGTTTCTAACAACTACCTCCAGGCGGTATTTGTAAGCGACAGGGCCACTCTTCATTTCGTGTTAGATAAATCCGTTGCGCAACATTACACGCATGTACAGGGTGTTTCAAAAATGACCGGTATATTTGAAACGGCAATAAAAACTAAACGAGCAGCGATAGAAACACACCGTTTGTTGCAATATGCTTGGGACAACAGAACATTTTCAGGCGGACAAACTTTCGATATTACAGTAGTTACAATTTTCAACAACAGATGGCGCTGCGGTCTGGGAAACACTATAGTACGATATTTTCCACATATACACCATGCGTAGCAATAATATGGCGTAGTCTCTGAATGAAATTACCCGAAACCTTTGACAACGTGTGTGGCAGAATGGCTTCACATGCAGATGAGATGTACTGCTTCAGCTGTTCAATTGTTTCTGGATTCTGGCGGTACACCTGGTCTTTCAAGTGTCCCCACAGAAAGAAGTCACAGGGGTTCATGTCTGGCGAATAGGGAGGCCAATCCACGCCGCCTCCTGTATGTTTCGGATAGCCCAAAGCAATCACACGATCATCGAAATATTCATTCAGGGAATTAAAGACGTCGGCCGTGCGATGTGGCTGGGCACCATCTTGCATAAACCACGAGGTGTTCGCAGTGTCGTCTAAGGCAGTTTGTACCGCCATAAATTCACGAAGAATGTCCAGATAGCGTGATGCAGTAATCGTTTCGGATCTGAGAAATGGGCCAATGATTCCTTTGGAAGAAATGGCGGCCCAGACCAGTACTTTTTGAGGATGCAGGGACGATGGGACTGCAACATGGGGCTTTTCGGTTCCTCATATGCGCCAGTTCTGTTTATTGACGAAGCCATCCAGGTAAAAATAACCTTCGTCAGTAAACCAAATGCTGCCCACATGCATATCGCCGTCATCAATCCTGTGCACTATATCGTTAGCGAATGTCTCTCGTGCAGCAATGGTAGTGGCGCTGAGGGGTTGCCGCGTTTGAATTGTGTATGGAAAGAGGTGTAAACTCTGGTGCATGAGACGATACGTGGACGTTGGCGTCATTTGGACCGCAGCTGCAACACGGCGAACGGAAACCCGAGGCCGCTGTTGGATCACCTGCTGCACTAGCTGCGCGTTGCCCTCTGTGGTTGCCGTACGCGGTCGCCCTACCTTTCCAGCACGTTCATCCGTCACGTTCCCAGTCCGTTGAAATTTTTCAAACAGATCCTTTATTGTATCGCTTTTCGGTCCTTTGGTTACATTAAACCTCCGTTGAAAACTTCGTCTTGTTGCAACAACACTGTGTTCTAGGCGGTGGAATTCCAACACCAGAAAAATCCTCTGTTCTAAGGAATAAACCATGTTGTCTACAGCACACTTGCACGTTGTGAACAGCACACGCTTACAGCAGAAAGACGACGTACAGAATGGCGCACCCACAGACCACGTTGTCGTCTATATCTTTCACATCACTTGCAGCGCCATCTCTTGTTGAAAATTGTAACTACTGTAATTTCGAAAGATTGTCCGCCTGAAAATGTACTGTTGTCCCAAGCATATTGCAACAAACGGTATATTTCTATCGCTGCTCGTTTAGTTTTTATTGCCGTTTCAAATATACTGGTCAGTTTTGAAACACCCTGTAGGTGTTAAGAAATGTATCACACACACATGCAGGCACAAACAAGGAAGATTTTAGACTGTATTTTATGTTTTGTAAGAAACTGTAGGGAAACGGTGGTTACTATGCGCCAGTGGGCAATATGCGCCACCTGCTTTATGCTGGAAAACAGCAGATGCGTGCAGTGCTTCGAATAAAGCGCACACATAACTGCGCCATTTGCTAGAACTTCAGTACGTATCTGTTGAGTATGTGTCATAGTAGAATCCATTTTCGTTTCTGACTGTCGAAGCTGGTGAATGGTGTCATTTTCAGTATCTTTTATTTCTTTTACAGGTAAGAAATAGTACTACCACACAGGTATTGCGGTATTTAAATAGTCTAATGTAGATTGTACTGTAATAATGAAATTCCACTAGCTTAAGTGAGTTTCTGCTTCCGTCATGTGTTAATGTACAGCGCAGTTGGGTACCCCGAAGTAGAGTTGTATGGAAAACGTTGAAGAAGAAATGTGCCGATGAGAGTTGAGGGGACTGGTCTAAGAATGCGATGAAGGAATCGGATTCACATGTTTTGGAAGACGAAATGGCCGAAAGTGCTGCTGTCGATCGTTTTAATGTTCCCAGAACTACACTGTTACGAAGATTAAAATCATTATAGGGAAGTGTCAGATCAGCGGTGGTTTCAAACCACTGTCTGAAGGTAGTTACAAAGAAAATTTGTTGCACACATGAAAGATTTGGATTCAAAGTTAGCACTGCAAGCTAAGGTTGAGTTTCAAAAGTTGGCTTACGATTTGGCAGAAAATTTAAAACTACTTCACATATTGAACAGAGAAAAAGAAATTGATAGGTAAAGATCTGTATCAAAACTTTATGAAAAAGAGCCCAGAACTACCTTGCTGAAAATCTTGATGTGTTGTGTCAAGATTCAGTCGACCACAAGTTGAAAGTTATTTTAACATACTTTTTTATTACCTTGCATTTTTGATGTATAAACAGATTCATTTGTTTGTAAACCACAAAGGCACCTTTTTTATTTGAAAAGTTGTTTTTATTGTATGGCCCATACTACCCGACACATCTCGAATTTTAAGTCGTAGAAAATCTTTTCTCGCTCTATGTCATTCTGGTTAGAAACCTTTTTTTCACCATTCACACTACAACAAATGTTCCAGTAAGGATTTTATGCAGTTATACCAAGAAGTACATCGGAGGTGCGGAGGGACTGAACAAATTCTACGAGGGGTATAGTACTGCCAGTGGTAACACAGGGAGGCGAGACGAGAAAATGGAAAGTCCTACATCATCGTCATCATCATCATCGCCATCATCATCACTGGCGTTACAGCCCCCTGTGATTGCAGGTGCGGATATTCAGGAGCCAAATAATTGTTAAAATTTCTGGTTAAGCTTTCAGCTGTCCTTTATTTTGCACAATTCACCACTAGTTTTGGTCGATGACAATTATCAAGCTTAGCTGCCATAAAGGGCACGAAAGTCACACTATAATTTGAACGAAAGTAGTTTGGTCTGTTGAGACCACCATAGTACCTAAAAAATTTTCACAATAATGACTGTGTACAATCATTTTTATCAAGAAGCAAGTGTACCTCGACGGCTAATACCACCAAAGTTGCTGTCGATGTGGACTTGCTACCAAGCAAGGGCAAAAGAGTCAGTTTGTAACCTGCCCCTCACTTATCGATCTTAATGACAGTAAAAATTAAACCGCGTGTACCTAATGGAAATTTGGGAAAAACAATCGTCACCGAAGTTAATCTGTCGGTAAAGAGGGAGGAAAGGGTTACACCTAAATGAAAGGAGAAATACAAGTGAAACCGGTGGAAATTAATTTAAAAAAGGGTAAGTTAATAAAGAAAGTAATTGTGCGGTCGTTACGTTAACAATTAACTGGCGTTAATTAGATATTTGAGATTTGGGGAAAATTACGGTCGCCAGTCCTATGGACAACTACTATAATAACTGAAAAAGAAAGGTTATTGCATTAAAAGCGTGGCAACTGAAGGTTGACACGTGTTGTGTGAAAACTGAATGTTTGTCAGGAGTAACAAATTTCGCTACACTCTGACTTAATTTAGCAAAAGAATTAATAAAACCGGAAAATTGAAAGTTAATTTAGTGACTGAAATTAATAGTGAACTTTGTTTCTGAAGCAGTACGAAATTCAATAAAATAAGGTTAGTCTTGGGCTACCTCAACAATCATTTGAAAAGCTACTTGAATCTACGCAATTTAGATATAAGAGATTTAACTTTGAACTTGAATTAAATGATTTTGAACAATTAACAATAGTAAAATTTAGTACGTACCAAGCTGAGCTGCAGTCACAGGTAAGCTAAAATATGGTAACAAAACTCGCACTCTTAATTTGTGCTTGTGTAATCTAAATATTGTAGCCAGCTATGAATACTTTAACTGAACTTTGAAATTAAAGCAATGAAATGGAATGATATTACTTTAATGCTGGTGTTTGAATTTCAATGACACTCGGGTTCATTCCGGAAAAGGAAGGGACCCTGCTTGGTAATGCAATTGGGACAATGAGCAACAAAGGTTCATGCTACGTTGCTGTAATTTAGTGAGAAAAATGGAACAGTTTGAAAAGCTTAGATCTGCTGTACAGTTCTAAAACTTTACGTGCTTCCAGTCTGCCTTGTTGGTTGATTGAAGGTTTGAACTCGTCGACCGAAGAGATGACGACAGTCACTCATTGTCGGCCGTCGCTGTTGCAGAAGCTGGATGTTGGCGCGCCTTCTTCTCGGCACGGTCACCAGGCGAAACGGGCTCTTGATGTGCGCCAGCTAATGCTTCTCGTCCGCGACACCGTGTCAGAGCTATCATAGCAAGTCGAGCGCAATTACATGCTGCCAAACCCCGAAAGCGCGGCAACTCGCGGGAGCGTCACACAACACACCTGCTCCGCCGCCCTACTCCAGCCAGACCCCGCTCTGCCCGCGCTCTACGCGGCAGAGTTAACACTCCCAAAGATCCTAAGCACTTTGGTCCTCCACACGACCTATCGATGTAATCGTTCGATAGCATAGGTTTCCCAAGGCAAGACTCAGCGTAAAAATACAAATAGTATTTACAAAACAAACCAATTATACATCGACATAAATGCATATATATACAAATAATAACACAATTAAAATATATGAAGAGACAGAAATGTCATATCTTCAGGTAACAAAATAAGGAAAAAAATTGTAGTACAATAGATGGAAATAGGAGGATGTGCATTTCCGTTGTTACAAGTTGACATTTTACTGACGAATCTACATTACAAAGTATTGATTTAGTGAAGCCAAATGTGCTACCACTTTAGTAGAAACTCTCTATAAATTACAAAAGAAACCGGGGTTTTCACCACAGGTTTGCATGTTAGAGGCCAGGTACAAAAATGAGCTAGAAGTAATGGTACAAATCGTCTCAAGGAAGATTACTGCGGCAGTTTGGGAAGAACAGTTGTGCCTTGCAGTGGAGGGCCACTCCACAGCGCTAGTTTGAGTTCCACGTGGGTCACGTGTGCTGGAGAGAAGCCAGGCAGCAAGAGGCACGCGAGGTCCGCCCCCTGCTAACGCCGTGTGGGAGCACTTTGGGGGGCGCGCGTGTATTTTTCAAGGCGAAGCTGCCGCCTGCGCAGGCGCAGTGACAGCCGTGTGCTGTTCTACGACAGGCGGCCGCATAACACCCTCACTGCCAACGGCCCCGCCAGCAAATAATTCACCGCACTGCGCTGCGCAGCGGAAACACACGGCAGGACTCCTGTGTTAAAATGCGATGAGGCGGGGGCGATCCAGCGACAACGCGTAGAACGGGGTTCCTACCGTGCAACACCACGCGTTGCCATCATTGCGACTCTGTTCGTAATACAGGCCTTCTTAGAGAATTGTAAGAAGTACACTATTGGCCATTAACATTGCTACACCAAGAAGGAATGTAGATGATAAACGGATATTCATTGGACAAATATATTATACTAGAACTGACATTTGGTTACATTTTCACGCAATTTGGGTGCATAAATCCTGAGAAATCAGTACCCAGAACAACCACCTCTGGTCGTAATAACGGCCTTGATACGCCTGGGCATTGAGTCGGACAGAGCTTGGATGGCGTGTACAGGTAGAGCTGCCCATGCAGCTTCGACACTGTACCACAGTTCATCAAGAGTAGTGACTGGCGTATTGTGATGAAACAGTTGCTCGGAAACCATTGACCAAACGTTTTAGTTGGTGAGAGACCTGGAGAATGTGCTGGCCGGGACAGCAGTCGAACATTTTCTGTATCCAGAAAGGCCCGTATAGGACCTGCAACATGCGGTCGTGCGTTATCCTGCTGAAATGTAGGGTTTCGCAGGGATCGAATGAAGGGTAGAGCCACGGGTCGTAACACATCTCAAATGTAACGTCCACTGTTCAAAGTGACGTCAGTGCGAACAAGAGCTGACCGAGACGTGTAACCAACCATACCATCACGCCAGTATGGCGATGTCGAATACACGCTTCCAATGTGCGTTCATCGCGATGACGCCAAACACGGATACGACCATCATGATGCAGTAAACAGAACCTGGATTCATCCGAAAAAATGACATTTTGCCATTCGTGCACCCAGGTTCGTCGTTGAGTACACCATCGCAGGCGCTCCTGTCTTTGATGCAGCGTCAAGGGCAACCACAGCCATGGCCTCCGAGCTGATAGTCCATGCTGCTGCTGCAAACGTCGTCGAACTGTTGGTGCAGATGGTTGTTGTCATTCAAACGTCCCCATCTGTTGACTCAGGGATCGAGACGTGGCTGCACGATTCGTCACAGCCATGCGGATAAGATGGCTGTCATCTCGACTGCTGGTGATACGAGGCCGTTGGGATCCAGCACGGGGTTCCGTATTACCCTCCTGAACCCACCGATTCCATATTCCGCTAACGGTAATTGGATCTCGACCGACGCGAGCAGCAATGTCGCGATACGATAAACCGCAATCGCGATAGGCTAAAATCCGACCTTTATCAAAGTCGGAAACGTGATGGTAGGCATTTCTCCTCTTTACACTAGGAATCACAGCAACGTTCCACCAGGCGACGCCGGTCAACTGCAGCTTCTGTATGAGAAATCGTTTGGAAACTTTCCTCATGTCAGCACTTTGTAGGTGTCTTCACCGGTGCCAACCTTGTGTGAATGCTCTGAAAAGCTAATCTGTTTGATATCACAGCATCTTCCTCATGTCGGTGAAATTTCGCGTCTGTAGCACGTCATCTTCGTGGTGCAGCAATTTTAATGGCCAGTAGTGTAGTTCTACAAATTACTAAGGTATTACTGCCAAGACACAACATGTAGGAATCATCAATAATGACCAGAAGGGATGATGGATGTGAACACATGCCACAAAACATTATTCTATGGGAGATGAACTATAGATATTTTGTTTCCGTTATTGTTATTTTAGTTGAAGCTACACTGAAAGCTGGTCACTAGGACATGACCTTGATATTCTGGGGCAGGACCGGGCACGGTGTACCAGATTTCACGCAGTCCTGTTCAGTGGGCCGTGTGCTGGCGACGAATCGGCCCGTCTCGGTTTTGCTCGTTCCTTTCGGAAGTACTGGGTACTTCGTGAACTGTCGTTTTACATTGTGGGGTGGCTCTTTACGGTCTGCACAACTCTCTTCAGTTCGGCAGAATCGTCGGGTCAGCGCTGTTTACCTTTCGCTATTTCGTTGTGGTATGAAGGACGTTCATGGATGTAGCAGGATGTCCAGACAAGAAGAGCAGTTTAGCTATCTATCGTCAAAAGCCTTTAAAAATGAATGGTAATGACAGAAAAGAGGGATGAGAATTCTCAGTATTTCAGTATGTATTATGCGGTTGCGCAACAGACGGGTACTGCAAATTTACTATGAAACGACATTGCACTACCATGCAGAAAAAAGTTAAAGATTTAGTTGACAATGAAAGAGCAAAAACCACAACGATCGAGGAATCTGAAACACTTTGTGCTAAACCGCAAGGCTTGCAGCACATGAAGAAATTGGTGGTATGAATAGTATTCCCAAACTTTTTGAATTCGCACTCGTTATTGCACTGTCAGTGGCAACAATTTTCGATGGAATTGAGAGAAGAGTATGGAAACTTCATATATTACTGCAAAATACTTCGGTTAAGTCAAGGGGCTTGCCTGGTATGATTTTTAGATTTGAAACTCGCTGTTGTTGAATTTATGAAGAAAAAGAGAGTGTAGGAACGGAAATTAGATTATCCACAATGGGTTGCAGACCTCGCATTTCAAATGGGCTTGAATGCTCACTGCCCTCAATAAGACATTGTAAAGTGAGAAACAAATTTTTCTTAGTTGACGGGGATGTATTTATAAAACATGATAGAAGGGACACTTTCTGACAAGCACTGTTCTCTTCCCTAAGCTCACTGAACCTGAGGTTTGAAGAAATCATTGTGATTTTGAAAGAATTACAAGGATAATTTCCTAAACGTTATGAGCACTATGTCTGTCTTACATCTGTTTTCGAGACCGTCTGCTTTTCCAGTTGAGAGGCAAGAATAATATAGGGAAGAATGGAAAAGAAAATTTAGGGTCTGTTAGACGACAATCAATTTGGCTTCAGCAGAGGTGGAGGCTTCGATCAAATGGCTTTAGCAAAGGGGGAGGCTTTTTGACATTGCGCTTGATAATGGAAGCAAGACGGGTGGAAAATCAAGACAATTTCATAGGATTTTTCGACCTACACAACCGTTAGACAATGTAAAATGGTGTAAGAAGTTAGAAATTCTGTGAAAAATAGGAATAAGCTACAGGGAAAGAAGGGTATTATACAATATGTTCAAGAATCAAAAAGTAGCAATAAGAGAGGAAGATCAAAAACGAACTTCTTGGAATAAAAGATGGGGTAAGACAGGGATGTAGTCTTTCGTCCCTACTGTTAAATCTACATATCGAAGAAGTAATGACGTAAATAAAAGAAAGGTTCAGGAGTGTGATTAAAATTAAAAGTGAAAGATTATCAATGATGAAATTCAGTGATAGTGAAGCAGAATTACAGCAGCTGTTGCATGGAATGAACAGTCTAATGAGTGCAGAACACGGATTTAGATTAAACTGGAAAAAGACAAAAGTAACGAGAAGTAGCAGAAATGAGAATGGTGATAAACTTAACATCAATATCAGTGGTCACGAAGTAGGCGTAGTTATGGAATTCTGCTACCTTGTAAGCGAAATAGCCCCTGATAGACGAAACAAGGAGGACAGTAGCACAAGAATGAGGGCATTCCGGCAGAGAGGAGCCTGCTGGTATCAAACATAGGCTATAATCCATGAATAAATATCTGAGAATGTAGTTCGGAGCACAACATTGTACGGTAGTGAATCATGGACAGTGGAAATGGCGGAACAGAAGAGAATCGAAGTGATTGAGATATGGTGTTCCAGAAGGATGTTGAAAATTAGGTGGACTTGTAAAACATAGGAATGAAGTGGTTCTCGTCAAAATCTGGGAAGAAAGGAACATACAGCAAAGAAATGACAAGAAGGGGCAAGCTCTTAGGATGGATGTTATGAGGTCATGGAAGAACTTGAATGGTACTGAGGGGACCGTAGAGGGAAAAAACTGTACAGACTGTTGTGTTGGCAGAAGAGCCAACACCGTGTTACTAGAGGAGGCCGAAATGCACACGTTTTAGCTCACGCAGGCTGGCGTGAGGAGGGAAGAACTATACTGACATGAGGTCTGGAACATGACAAGGAATTAGAATCCAGAAAGCGGACGTAGCTAGTTTGATACTTAACTTTAATCCATTAATGATGAACGTCGCTCTTGACGGTACATGATTCACAATATGAATATCAATAGTAACCGAATATGGCGCCTTGCTAGGTCGTAGCAATTGACGTAGCTGAAGGCTATGCTAAACTATCGTCTCTGCAAATGAGAGCGTATGTAGGCAGTGAACCATCGCTAGCAAAGTCGGCTGTACAACTGGGCGAGTGCTAGGGAGTCTCTCTAGATCTGCCGTGTGGCGGCGCTCGGTCTGCTATCTCTGATAGTGGCGACACGCGGGTCCGACGTATACTAACGGACCGCGGCCGAATTAAAGGCTACCACCTAGCAAGTGTAGTGTCTGGCGGTGACACCACACAGACAAAGATTGTAAAATGTCGAACGAACAATTGAGGATATTGGGTTAAGAGCTACTTTGCGATGAAGAGGCTCCCACAGGAGCGGAAATCACCGCATTAAACCATTCAAAACACTCATGTAAAATATAAATAAATATGTAAATAAATAAATGTTTAAAATACTAACAGTGTTTCAGAGTTTTGTTATAGCACCCTACGGTGTACATGTAGGTATTATACAATAACGAAATACAAAGAGAATAGTATATACTTAACTACACACATTGGAGATTTACTAGTGTAAAGAACTCTTACTTAACATCCAGGCAGTATATCCTAAGCGAAATTCTGTAATAGGATGTGATGGTAACTTGTAAGGAGGAGCCAATTTTAAGAAATTGTGAGTGGTAGAATTCTACACAGGAGTGTAAATTCCAGCAGTGAAAATGCATTCACTGCCATAGTTATGAAGTACACTGTCACTAAACATTGTCGTCCAGCCTCAGTGTGGTACACGAAAGTTGTCTGCCCTGACGTACGGGCAGACCGCGGCGAACACAATACGCGAAGTGTGCGCCGCAGTGCGGCCTACGGTTCCGTCACGGTGTGAGGGGCGGCGTATCGGCTTTCCCATCTCGGCGCCGCTGCCGTAGAGCGGGCGGCCGCGGTGCTTGCGCTCCGGAACGGCGCGGCGGGCCGCGGCGGTGCCGTAAGTCTGAACCTGCTAACGGCGCCGGCGAAGGCCGCCGTTACGCGCGAAATACGAGGCGCTGTGCGCCGCGCCGCGTAGGCGACGACTGCACGTCTCGCGAACAGGGCCAGCTCTCTCTTTTTCACCAAGAGTGTGCGTCTATGGTGTGAGAATATAGGGCGCTGCACGGCATTATCATAAGTCACCTGACGAGCAGCGTCTCGAAGCGTTCTGAGATGTTAATCATTCGTAAATACTAAGAAACAGAAATGAATGAATTGAGCAAATCATCTTATCAACCGAGTCGTTACGTCGTATTGTTGCAATGTTTCCACGAGTTTCGTATGCTTCATATTCACCTGAAGATGACAAGTAGGAAGGTCATCGAAACGTTGCGACAAGGTGATGCTACGATTCGAGAAGATTTCATCAGAAGAATTCGCCGAGAAAGCCTGCAGTCCCATATAGGACTGAGTAGAGTTTCATGTTTTTGTCATTAGTTTTCTCATTACTTTGATGCGACCTGCCAAGAATTTCTTTCCCTCTACAGCCCCATCAAGCACCGTTTAATTTATTCCTTGTTGGCTCAACACACGTCTCGTCACTCTGTCCCTCCTTCTACATATGTTGCTCTACTCATCTATTTTCAGAGGACGTCCGCATTTCTTTTTTGCCCTTAAACCAGTCGCGTCTCATTCAAGTAACTCCTCAGGTAGCTTCACGAGGCGCACCTCGCTCCAATCTGCCCACAAAAAACTCTGACAGTACCGGGAATCTGAACCAGACGCCGCTGACCACTAATATGCGGGGGCGGACATAAGTCAGGTATCCTGTGTAAAAAGAGGTGGGAAAAGTAGAAGATGGCGAATCTTCGCTTACTTTCAAATACTACACGTAATGTTCTACTAATGCAGATTAATTAACAGACTATTGGGACCTTAGTAATTTCTTTTTCCGTAGACAGATCTCGTCAAGTCCAAGGCTCTGCGACCGTGTATACTACACAGCAAATCGTTTCTTCTCTCTCATCGTTTCTCATACTTTACTCAAACTTGGAGGACTGCCGACTTCTGCGTTACGTCAAAGGAAACCGTAAGAAGCGGATGACGTGTTGTGAAAACTTAGTGTAGTGCCAAATGTATGTAAATAGCTGTGTTACACTAGCGAATTGATGGGACTCTTATGGTTAGCACACAACACGAAAAATACTTACAAAATAGCTTACATTTATGAAAAGCAACATGTGTGTTAAGTACAAAAAAAGCCATTTGATGAGATCAAACTGAAGAATCCTTTTTAACTTGATTTCTCCACTGTTAAGCACAGCCAAAATTATAAACTACGGTAATATAATGGAAGGATTTAATCCACAGATGTTATGTTATGTTATGTTAACCGGGGACCTAGATACTTCGGATAGGCTCCGTCCCCGACGCAGCTCCAGTAGTCCCCAACCCCACGACGACTACCGCAGTCCACTTCACCCCTCCGCCACCCCACACCGAACCCAGGGTTATTGTGCGGTTCGGTCCCCGGTGGACCCCCCAGGGAACGTCTCACACCAGACGTGTGTGATCCCTTTGTTTACATGGTAGAGTAACGGTGGTGTACGCGTACGTGGAGAACTTGTTTGCGCAGCAATCGCCGACATAGTATAGCTGAGGCGGAATAACGGGAACCAGCCCGCATTCGCCAATTCAGATGGAAAACCGCCTAAAAACCATCCACAGACTGGCCGGCTCACCGGACCTCGACACAAATCCACCGGGCGGATTCGTGTCGAGGACCGGCGCTCCTTCCCATCAGGAAATAATCCACAGATACTACAGTAACGTTTTTGCTTTGAAACTGCTGTTAAAGTTTACGACTGCTTGAAAGCCCCATGGTATGTATATGTACCAAACGGTACGGAAAGGCACGACGCACAAATTTCAGATATCACAGCGACAGTTCTTCTCTTATCTGATTTTACAATGTCGAGTCTCACAGAAAAGTTATGCCGTAACAGTCACACGTGATGGAGTGACCAGGTTCTAGTGCATACACGGTGCAGTACTGTTAACGTGACCACCGCATATGTTCGAAGTCGACGGGCAATAAACATTTACAGGCGACAGGTGGCAGCACTAACAGTGGAGGGTATATAAAGCGTTCCGTGGGATGTATGAAACAGTGCAGTCGTTGTCGTAATGTGGAAGCGGAGTGATCCAGCTGACGTCCAGGTCTTGATCGTTGGCTTCCGGGCCAAATGTGAAAGGAACAGCCAATTTTGTAGACCGTTCGTGAGCCGCCGTGGTTAAAGTACACCGTAGATGGCAAAGTGGCGCTATCAGGAACAGGCGCCGAAGTAACTGTTAAGCACCACGGGCCAGGGGTGAAGGACGCTTGCCGAAATGTGTACGCGGAAACAGAAGTGTAACTACTGAATAACTGACCGCGCAGATGAACCAGTGTCTTCTCAAGGACCGTTCAGTGAACCGTGCTGCATAGGGGCCTCTGCAATAGACCCATGCTGACTGATGATAGTCGGCGACGAAGGCTGGATCTGGCACTCAATTACTGATTGGTGACAGCTGGCCTTTCCAGACGAGAAACGTTTTATGCTCCCTCAGAGTGAAACTTTAGAAAGCAAACTCTTTGTAACAATCGCTGAAAGGGTCTAGGCCGGAGGAGGGTGAGTTTTGGTTTGGTAGGCACAGTGGATAAACACAAGTATGCATCTGTTCTTGGAAACCATGTACAGCCCTACATGGAGTTCGTTTTTTCCTCGGCACGACAGCATCTACCAGCAGGACAATGCAACGTGTCACGTTACTCACTGTGTACGTGCGGGCTTCTAAGAGCATCAGAACGAGTTTATCGTACTACCGTGGCCACCAAACTTGGCGAATTTAAACTCAGTCATGAATCTATGGGACCACCTCAATCAGGCTGTGCGCGCCACGCATCCTCAGCCAAGAAACCAAGCGCAGCTGGCCACGGCCCTTGAGCCCGCAAGGCTCCACATTCCAGAGCCTCACCCACTCTCTTCCTGCAGGTCCGCGCTGCAAAAGACGGTACTCATGCTTTCAACAGGTGGTCACATTAATGGATCGTGTATGTGCGCAAAGGCTGAATTACACTACTGGTCATTAAAATAGCTACACCACGAAGATGAGGTGCTACACACGCGAAATTTAACCGACAGGAAGAAGATGCTGTGATATGCAAATGATTATCTTTTCAGAGCATTCACACAAGGTTGGCGCCGGTGGCGACACCTACAACGTGTTGACATGAGGAAAGTTTCCAACCGATTTATCATACACAAACAGCAGTTGACCGGCGTTGCCTGGTGAAACGTTGTTGTGATGCCTCGTGTAAGGAGCAGAAATGCGTACCATCACGTTTCCTACATTGATAAAGGTCGGATTGTAGCCCATCGCGATTGCGGTTTATCGTATCGTGACATTGCTGCTTGCGTTGGTCGAGATCCAATGACTGTTAGCAGAATATGGAATCGGTGGGTTCAGGAGGGTAATACGGAACGCCGTGCTGGATCCCAACGGCCTCGTATGATTAGCAGTCGAGATGACAGGCATCTTATGCGCATGGCTGTAACGGATCGTGCAGCCACATCTCGATCTCTGAGTCAACAGATGAGGACGTTTGCAAGACAACAACCATCTGCACGAACAGTTCGACGACGTTTGCAGCAACATGGACTATCAGCTCGGAGACCATGGCTGTGGTTGCCCTTGACGCTGCATCAAAGACAGGAACGCCTGCGATGGTGTACTCAACGACGAACCTGGTTGCACGAATGGCAAAACGTTATTTTTCCGGATGAATCCAGGATCTGTTTAGAGCATCATGATGTTCGCATACGTGTTTGGCGACATCGCGGTGAACGCACATTGGAAGCGTGTATTCGTCATCGCCATACTGGCGTATCACACGGCGTGATGGTATGGGGTGCCATTGGTTACACGTCTCGGTCACCTCTTGTTCGCATTTTACGGCGCCTTGAACAGTGGACGTAACATTTCAGATGTGTTACGACCCGTGGCTCTACCCTTCATTCGATCCCTGCGAATCCCTACATTTCAGCAGGATAATACACGACCTCATGTTGAAGGTCCTGTACGGGCTTTCTATACAGCAAATGTTCGACTGCTGCCCTGGTCAGCACAGTCTCCAGATCTCTCACCAATTGAAAACGTTTGGTCAATGGTGGCCGAGCAACTGGCTCGTCACAATCGTCTTGATGAACTGTGGTATCGTGTTGAAGCTGCATGGCCAGCTGTACCCGCACACGCCTTTCAAGCTCTGTTTCTCTCAATGCCCAGGGATATCAAGGCCGTTATGACGGCCAGAGGTGGTTGTTCTGGGTAGTGATTTCTCAGGATCTATGCACCCAAATTGCGTGAAAATGTAATCACATGTCAGTTGTAGTACAATATATTTCTCCAATGAATACCCGTTTATCATATGCATTTATGGCTAGTAGTGTATTATAGTTTCAAACACAAATATTTATGTTGAAAATGCATATCGTTTTGCCGTTAAAAACTGTTGTCACAGCAGCGCAAGCTGGCAGACAGTGTATACACTCTTTCACTAAATCAAACTAAATGAAGAACAATGTGCTGTTCCTATATCCATTACTGCTTTTGTAACGGCATGCGAAGAATAATTGGGACCTGACAACATAAAATGCTCCTCAAAAATATTTAAATACTACACTGATTTCTGTCCCAAAACCTGTAAAATAAGTAAAGAAAACGTGTGGCATTGTTCGTTGAGACACCCCGAAGAGCACATTAAGCCACTTAATTGGAAACCTTTCCTGTCCTTCGAGCACAGTAAATCCTTAACCTCGCCAAGTATGAGTGCAGTGTGTTTAGGTGTATCTGACATGTGTGGGTGACGGTAATGAAGAAAGTATGGAAGGAAGGTTAGGGTTTAACGGTCCACTGAAATCGAGGTAGTTAGAAGCGGAGCGCAAGTTCGGACTGTTTCAAAGATGCGGAACTAAATTGACCGTGCTCTTTCCAAAGGAACCATTCCCGCCTGGATCGATTTGGGGAAACTACCGAAAACAAAAATCTGTACTGCCAGACTTGGATTTGAACCGCTGTCTTCCCGAATGCGAGTCCAGTGTGATAACCATTGTCCTATGTCGCTCGGTGTGACTGTAATGGGTGTCCGCAATGTGATGTCACGTTCGTGATGGCTGACAGTGATGATGATGACGATGATCAGAAGATGAGAGAGGGTGAAACCCTGTACTAGTACATAGCCTACACCTGTCAGACAGCACCGAGAAGGTTATTTGGCTTAACGTTTCCTTCCAACGAACTGATGATTGTGAGCAGCGTCACATGTCCTCAGCTCGTGAGACACTGAGGAGAGCTTTGGAACTTAATCCAGGACACTAACACAAAGACCTGTGACCAAGAACTATACGTCACTGCATATCCTCCCCTTTTTCGTAAAGATAAGGTGGCGTTCTCTCCTGACTTTCATTTCTTTCATATTCCGACCTCAACATCGTATTCTGTGTATCAAGATGTTTCGTTCCAGCCCAAACTCGATAGGGTAGAGTCAAGTTTACTTATTTCCATTTAATCGATATGCAAATCTAATAAATAAATTGCAAGTGCGCGCCGGCCGAAGTGGCCGTGTGGTTAAAGGCGCTGCAGTCTGAAACCGTAAGACCGCTACGGTCGCAGGTTCGAATCCTGCCTCAGGCATGGATGTTTGTGATGTCCTTAGGTTAATTAGGTTTAACTAGTTCTAAGTTCTAGGGGACTAATGACCTCAGCTGTTGAGTCCCATAGTGCTCAGAGCCATTTTTTTTGCAAGTGCGCACCGAGTTTTAAAAGTCGAGGCTGGCATAAACAAACATTCAAGACATGACAGGCACAGGAGTTTTCGCTCGGCGGAGGCAACCAGCCCGCTGGGAAGTCCATAGAAGGGTGAGTTAGCATGCAGCTGCACCAGCCAGTCGATCACCCAAGGACCAAAACAGTTTTTTGTCAGAGAAAATGGATAATGGCCTGTGTGTTCACCTTAAAAGCAAAACCCACTGTATTCTTTGGGAGAGCCCCAGCATACGCATTTTTTGATGGACCTAGTGTGCAGTTTCAGAGTTCTCACAGGTGGAAAGTAAACGCCTAATGCGGATGCTATATATTTCCGGACTGGTCGGCTGAAATGGAGCGCCACTCTCCCATTTGTAAGAGTAACGCTGATTGGCGGGCTATTTCTGGCGCAATAAGACGGAGGAGTGAGGGAAAGACAGCGGATTATATGGAGAGGGGTCGGTCCGGTGAAGCTCTTAAAGTAGGAACACGTAGCGGGAGCGAGTGCGCTCGTGCATGCATGCAGAGAGCGAGGAACAAAGTCTCTACTCAGTACTGCACTGAGAGAGCACCTCTGTCGCTAGCAAATCTGAGTGATACTATATACTGAGTCGCTCGCGATTAAATGCTTGTTCTCTGTGTTGGCCATGACACTAAATGTACGGTGTGAACACAGACAGAGTATTAGTTAGCGCCTGCGAGCGAACATTGAGTGGCATCCAGGTGGACTGGTTATCTGACCGGTGTACCACGCCAGTAGTTAGACTAGGGGCAAATAGGAGTCCTTGACTTCATCAAGGCGTAGGGAGAGTTCGATTGGCGAAGGTCAATCCAGATAGAAAGAGATAATTTTGTTATTTTTCAGCGGCGAACGACGCAGGCAACAGTCGTTGCAGCTCACGGTATTGTGCGCTACACCGTAGGTGAGCCCCATCTTTCCTCCATTAGAAATAACATATTTCATTCACGTCACTCCGTTACATTTCTCACGCGACAGCCTCAACCGTACTTTGAAAAATTCAATCGGATAATTATTCAAGTTGAGTAGGTGTGCCTCTCAGCCATTCTGCTGAATAAATAACATTCTTAAAGAAAAGGGATAAAAGAGCTTTCCCACACTTTGAATATAAATTTCATTAACAGGATTCCTATCCATAAGAGGTAACCTCCCATTCCGAGAAGAACCCAGAAATTTGTGTATCAGTTTATAAAAAAAAAGGTTTCACTTTATTTTCTCAGATTTTGCAGTAAATAATATTTTCCATTCATTTAATGTTTTTCTTACACTAGCTAGCAATACTCCAGTACCCAAGTATCCTACTAGTTACGTACGAAAATAGAATATTTTTGTGCCTTTTCCTTACAGAGGACGATTCCAGAAGATATTTATTGCTGAAAGTTTATCAAGCATTTCTTTTTGGTACGTCAGGATCATCTGTCTGACTTCTGTAGTAGTGTGGGGTGGATATTGTTTCTTGCAGAAGCCAAAGGATACTTGTCAGATCAAACCGTTGTGCAACACGTCAACATAACACCCACACAATTACGTTACCCATCCACTGACCACGCCCGACGTTGCGTAACTTCGGTGATACCGAGCGCAGTGGTGCAGTAGTTGGCACACTGGACCCGCATTCGGGAGGACGGCGGCTGAAACCCGCGTGCGGCCATCATGATTTAGGTTTTTCGTGGTTTCCCTAAATCACTTCAGGAAAATGTCGGAATGGTTCCTTTGAAAGGGCACGGTCGACTTCCTTCTTCATATTTCCCTAAACCGATGAGACAGATGACCTCGCTGTTTGGTCCGCTCCCCCAACTGAACCAACCAACTTCGGTGATTTCATGAGAAAAGGTGTATTTACGTGACAACGCCGTTGGTGAAAAAGTCTGTCTACTGGACAGAAACTATGATGGCGAACATGTCTGTAATGCGTCTCCTCTTTAAGTCCTCACTCCTAGATCTCATGCCATCAAGGGTCCACACCATTGTCCCCCAGCATGAGCTGCCCCGTTTTACCAGCGAACAACAAGTGTCGTCCAACGCTTGCAGTCTGTGTGCTCCCTCACTATCGCAGCTACCTAGCGTGTCATAGGCAATCGCTTTTTACTGTCTTCCGTCCAGCCCCGCTGACACTAGCGACGTATCTTAAAACAATACAAGACGTACAATTTTCGTGGCTATTGACTGAATAATATACATGAGGTCTTACGTGAAGTGCACCACTACTCACGTCAGTTTGATATGAGTGAATTTTCCTTGCAGAACGTCAAATTATAGTGTACATGACCTTTGAGCCAGTTTTTTCGTAAATAGTAAGTTAAATATCACGAAATCATAGGTAAATCTTAAAGTGTAATGTATTGTACCAATAATCACGTACTTCATCTGTGCCCTTTCGTTAACTAACAATGTAGCTGGAAATTTCCACAAAAATTCTGCACGTGTTTTTTACGTAATAGACGTTGGCTATATGGTAATAAGGCGCCTATACTTGCATGCCATGGTGTGTTTCCATACGTTATTCAGTATATTTCAACTGAATTTGCATTTCACTGTTGGTAAATTGAAAAATCAAGCTTGACTGTTTTACGGACAGGGGTTGGACAAAAATATGGAGACGCGGCGAGAAATGCACGCTTGAACATAAATGCAGATGCTAGCCAGTTCTGCATTTTGGACTGTTGTATTTGCCCACCCGCGGGACCTGTGCAATATCCTCAATACGTTGCAAAAATTGTAAATTTGTGGTAAGACCTTATGGGATCAAACTGCTTAGATCATCAATCGCTAAGCTTACACACTACTTAATCTAACTTAAGGTAACCTACGCTATGGACAACACACACACCCATGCCCGAGGGAGGACTCGAACCTCCGACGGGGGCAGCCGCGCGGACCGTGACAAGATGCCTCAGACCACGAGGCTACCCCTCGCGGATCAATACGTTGCAATGTTAGTCTTGGCCAGAGCAGTTTCTGTGTAGTTGTGACAGTATTATGTCAGAGCAAAGCGAATTCGTAGTGGGCAAATTGCTAGCGCTCCTACGGTGGGTGCCTCCCCAATCCCGATAGCCGAAGTGTCCACGGTTTGAACAGGCTCCAGTCGAAGATTTATACCGTAGACAGGGGAAGCGGAAAAAATCATTCGCTAAGTTACAACGCTGACGAAAGAGTGTATCGAATAATCGTGACGGATGATCATTGAACAGGAAAGTGAGGAAATATGAGAGGTCGACAGCTACAAAGGTCATTGCATTCGCGAAATCAGTCACCAACAAAACAACACGAAGATGATCTCCATTATCTGGGAATTTCAGGATGAGCTGGTATTACAAAACCCCTCATCAGTGACGTAAAAGCCCGTAACAGGAATATATGGTACGAAAGCCATAAAACCCTGACTGTGGAGCAACGAAAGAAAGTAATTTTTTGAATGAGTCTTGTTCACTGTTTCTAACTTCTGGCCGAGTTTACATCGCGAAAGTGAACCATGCGGGCGTTCTGTGAAGATTTGGGCAGACATCGTATTGTTCTATGACCCCATGGTTACTCCACGAGATCATATTACTGCCAAGAGCTGTTTTTGTGTTCTTCAGTCCAGAAACTGGTTTGATACAGCTCTCCATGCAACCCTATCCTGTGCAAGCTATTTCATCTCCAAGTACCTATTGCAACCTACATTCCTCCGAATCTACTTAATGTATTCATCTCTTGGTTTCGCTCTACGAATTTCACCCTCCACGCTTCCCTCCAGTACTAAGCTGGTGATTTCTTGATGCCTCAGAACATGTACTACCAACAGATCCCTTCTTCTAATCAAAATATGCCACAGACTCCTCTATTCTATTCAGTACCTCCTCATTAGTTACGTGATCTATCCATCTGATCTTCAGCATTCTTCTGTAGCATCACATTTCGAAAGCCTCTATTCTCTTCTTGTCTAAACTATTTATATTCCATGTTTCACTTCCATACATGGCTACACTCCTTACAAATACTTTCAGAAAAGACTTCCTGACAAATCTATACTCAATGTTAACAAATTTCTCTTCTTTGGCCAGCCTACATTTTGTATCCTTTCTACTTCGACCATCATCAATTATTTTGCTCCCCAAACAGCAAAACTCATCTACTGCTTCAAGTACTAAGGGTTATGTGACCGTTTTGGCCGATAGGATCCACTCCATGGCGCAATATTTGTTCCTCAATGGAGATGCTGTTTTCCACGACAACAGGTTCCTGTGCACACAGCTCGCATCGTAAGGACTGTTGTGAGCACGAGGACGAATTTTCGCATATTCCCTGGCCGCCACGGTCACGATATGTCAATATTATTGCGCCTTTGCGATCGTCTTAGAAGAAAATGGTGCATGGTCGCTATCCACATCGGTTACCTAACTTGCCACAATTTTGCGAGAATTCTCTTGATAGTCATAAGGGATCTGTATTTATCCATTCCGAGACGAATGGAAGCTGTGGTGAATGTCAACGGATTTCCTACACCGTATTACAGATTTGAATGTGTTTCCATGTTTTTGTCTACTACCTGTACGTCCCCAATATAGTCTTGTGTGGGTTTTCCTCCTTTCGTTGGCCCCACCGATATGGCAGTACAGCGCGCAGCCAACAAGGGGAATGTATGAATTCATCACTACCGATTTCATTCATACCGACAAATGAGTATACGTAACGAGTAGAGCTTTAACATATGTAAAGAGAAAGACGCAGCTTTCAACCGTTTTTGAGACCATCAGGTTTCAGAATTGTAGGCGTGCTAATTTTGTATGCTTTATATGGCCACTAGTGTTCACGGAGTCAGCAACTAAAGACACAATCGCATTGATTAATAAGCTCGAGGTCTCTGGATCGAATCTAGCTGCTGTTTTTTCCTCAAGCAATTTCAACAACAGATTTATGACAGTGTAAAGTATCAATATTTAATAATTAATTGATACAGTTGTACTTCCAGAAGACCTCTACGCGTCAGAAACGCTCACAATCGGGACACCAGGCATCACAGAGACAGAAAATATAGAACGTAAAATCCTTCGAAAAATTTTTGGAGCAGTACGTAGAGATGGTGTATGGTTGAAGAGGCCAACCAAAGAACTGTACGATCATACAAACAGACTCACAGACATAATCAGAAAACGTCGGTTAACATTCTTTGGGAACAGAATGAACAATAACAGTCTCACAGACTCACAAACAGGATTTTTGATGTAGCCAACGGCTCAATAAAAAAAAACTGGTTTCATGAAACAGAAGAAGACCTAAAACAAGCAGGAGTCAATAAAGAAATGATAGACGAAAGAGACAAATTCAGAAATGGTGGACTGCATGTTGACAGATCCACTTATCCACTTCACGGAGTTCGTCTTCTTTTGTGTGAAGCATCCTGAGACCAGAAGAGGAGCGGGTGAGGAAGTATCTGATGAGGTGTCGTACGCGTAATTAAGGCCAGCATCTGTAGCGCCTAGATCCAGACACCCATAGCCGATCCGGGCAATAGGTGACATCACAGGCGAATAACAACGCGGTGTTTGCAAGGTGAATCCCGTGAGGGGGTGCCTGGCCTATTTGCTTCCCATTTACTGCAAGGTACAACGCAGATTGGACTTCAGCGGAAATGTAAGGAGCGCACATCGATCGCCGGACGGTATGCGTTTCGACGTGACGCTGCTTCCCCTCAACCACATTTGGTGACCTGTTCTGCTGAAGAAAGCCATAGATCACCTTGGCGGACATCAAGTGCACTGGCAATACTGAAGTACGGATGTAGCTCATTTCGAAGGAAAACGGCGGAAGTAAAAGAAGGGCGGCTGGTTAGGGGCTGAGAGCGTTTTAGAAGGGTCTCCAGCAACAGGCTGGTAAGGCACGTAGGACAACAGCACCATCTGAGAGCTGAAAAAAGGGGCTATCTCTCTGTAACGGACATGATGCAGGCCTAACCACCCTTGCACCGTGGGAGGGTCTCGTACTGTATCTTGATTAGCAAACCGTGGCAAACATACGAACCCAGTGCCGCTAGCATGCGGCGGGCCACGGCTGACGGAATGTGGAGTGTCTGTGCCACGTGGGAGATGTGTGTCGCCAAACATCCATTAATATATTTTGTCCATTCCAGAAGATCGAGGGCTCATAAACGATGATCTGTGAGCCCAGCTCGTTACTGGGGCAATAGGTGCCGGCAGTTGAGGGCAGTCGTACAATGCAGATCACTTGCGAAATCGAGTCCTAAACATCAGACAGTAGCAGCTACACGTAATGGGGCAGCACTGTCCTCAGGAAGCCCTACACCTATAACCATGGCTCTTGATTTGCGGACGTTGAGGCAGATACCAGAAGCTTCGTCGTAGGCGGTAACCCATGCCAGTGGCTCTTTGACCTCGGCACCGCACCAGATAAAGATGACGAGATCGTCCCCATAACCAGTGCAGTTGAATATCACGGGCATCGAGAAATATCTGGGACAGCAACTGCTCCATGGCGAAAGCATACAAAAATGCAGAGAAGAGCACCCTTGACGCGCTGAATGAGGGATAAATATGGGAGCAGCGAGAAGGACACTACAGGGTACATGGGACGTCGCTCCACGAAGGAGATGCATTTTGAAGTAGATGGTAGTACCGGGGTATCCTGTTTTGCTGAGCACCCTTTCCAGGTAGCCGTGATCGATCCGACCAAACGCCTGGCAGATGTCAAGAGTTGTTAAAAGTCTAGGCACAAGATGAGCGTGAGCAAGAGCGATTATGTCTCGACTGCGACACAGGCAGTGAGGATTTTACTGGCACCTCTCGAAGAGGTTTGCTCAGGGGAAAAGATACTGAGCAATCCATTTAAGCTTGCCTCTATCGAGCAACGTCAAGGGACGATAATCACATATTCGTGAGGTATCCTGAGGTTTCTGGATTGGAATGAGGAGACCGTCGAGGATGTGGTCTGAGTTCTCCACATTGGCGCCAGCAGAAGACAAAATGTCCAGTAAATCTGTAGTGGGAGGCCCTCAGGGCCAGGCGACTAGTTTGTAGAACCCACCTGGATACCGTCATGGACTTCATCCTCCATGCGGTCAGCAAGAAGATTCATCGTAGAATCCCCAGGAACCGAGCCAAAGGAGAGTCGGGATAGGGCCATAATGTTGGCAGGGTGGTGATGTGCAGAGTACAGCAAATCGTAATATGCATGGAAGGCAAATCCCATATCGCTTTGAGTAGGTAAGCGCCACCCAGCATACGTTGTAAGACCATTAATGAAAGTCATCCGATGGTGGCTGCATCCTGCTATCACGTGGTACATAGACGGACAGTCCTGGACTAAACTGTGATATATGCACTTCCTGACCATAGCTGCTTCGAAGTCGAGAGAGGACAATACCGTAACACTATTCACCATCGCTCTGGCGAATATGGTATCGTAGCACATTCCCAGAGAATGGTGAAATAGAAATTCTGCCGCTGCCACGCCATGACCTCCCTTCCACAACCAATGTGAGCCCTGCAGACGATGGACTTTGTGAGAGGACCCACCGTGACAGGGCAGACCGATATGCACCACGACACCGACGACAATTTGTCCACGTGATCTCGATGATCTCCCAGTACACAGATTTCCATGGTACCCAGCTGCGCTGCACAATTTGGCGGTAGAGGTACATGCGTCATCCTCAGAGAACGCCTGGGGTCAGAATTGAGCAGCCTGCAATCCACTGACAATGTAGTGGGAGATATAAACACGATCGATACGACTGGAAGAATGGCTAGTGAAATGCATAAACCCTGGGCGATAACCATGAACATGCTCCCAAGAGTCCACAAGGTTGAGGTGCTGGACAATCGCCGCCGGCACCATGCGCAGAGAGTGATACGGCAGTTGGTCTTTGGATACATGGCTGGAGTTGAAGTCGCCTCCCATGATTAAGGCATCCTGCCAACCCAGGAAGAGATGTGTGACTGTCTTTGGGAAGAAAGTGGAATGTTGACAGCGGCGAGCTGAACCAAATGACGCATAGATGCTGATGATGCTGACCCCACCAGACGTGAGGGCCATACCTCTGGCATCTGGGAGACTGGAAACTGCATCAATGAGGATACCATCATTGCCATCACATTGCCGATAGTGGAAGCATAGGAGATGTGTGCCATAAAGCCATGGGGAGCGCAGAATGTTGCAACTTTCACCTCCTAAAGAAGGGAAATATCAAAGTCCGCTGCATACAGCATTTTGTGGAGTAATGCTTGTTTATGGCACGTGCGAATGTTATTAACATTGACCATGGCTAAGTCATAAGTTGAAAAGTTGCCATCGTCAAGAGAGCAGGAGATGCAACCATGAAGGGAGCACAGGGAGAACCGCTTAGTCCCCCATGAAAGAGCACATCATGGTGACATGTGGGAGTTACCCCACCAAGGGGTGTGCATTACTTTGTACACCTCCAGAACGTCCATCCTCAGCATCCAGGAAAAAAGATGCCCCACTGGGCCAGCTCAGTGGAACATTATCAGAAATGTGTCAGACACAGAAAGGCAGGCAGCCTCATCAGTTACAGATGGGGAAAGGTCTGTGTCCATAGGTGAATGCTGCCTGGAAATAGGGTTGGGTAGAGACATTGTATCGTCTAGTTCCAGAGCATCAGAGGATAGCACCTCGTCAGTAGGAGGGTCATCATCCTGTGTACACAGATGATGGAGGCTGTCATCAAAAGGGGTACAGCGCTGTTTCCTCAGCAACTATTGCTTCCTAACATGTTGTTCTGTGTCGGATGGCAGACGCGTGCCGACATATGGCCAGATGGCAGATAAGCAGAGATGGGAACAACTCCATGATGAACAAACATGGGGTTCGAACAGTTGTCTTGCAGATGCTGACTGTCAACAGCTGTTGGTGTTGCGTCTAGCAGCAGTGTAGGAGATGCATGCAAAATATCCATTGTGTTGTCAAGAGGAGACGTCGCTGGTGCCAATCGATTTATAGTGGTTGCTGCTGGCAGCCCCATTACAGACGTATAAGATAGGGGTAACAAAGTGGGCGCCACAGGGAGAGCGAATTCTCTGCTGAGAGACATTCAGAGTGGACATAGTGTTCCTGACCACAATCTGAACAAAAGCGCTGCTGATCGTTATACATGATGCCAGCCCTGCACCCAGCAATGACGAAGTAAGAAGGTACATGTTTCCTCTCTTCAGTTTTTATCTGATGGACACCATTGAGAACACAGTATGTTTTGAACGTCTTTTACGTTTCACAAACATGACTGATGACGTTGCTATAAGTTTAAACAGGGCCGCCACAATGTCCGACGGGGGAGGTCGAAAATCCTCAGTGTCCGCAGGCGAAAACCAGTATGCTCAACCACCATGGCTCTTACATGGCCATCAGAGTATCAGAAATTGAGATCGGCATCATGGAGCCACACAGCTCTTCAAAAAATGGCTTTGAGCACTATGAGACTTAACATCTGAGGACATCAGTCCCCTAGATTTAGAACTACTTAAACCTAACTAACCTAAGGACTTCACACACATCCGTGCCCAAGACAGGATTCGAACCTGCGACCGTAGCGGTCGCGCGATTCCAGACTGTAGCGCCTAGAACCGCTCGGCCACTCCGGCCGGCCTCACAGCTCTTCAGTCATCAGTTTTATGTATATGGTGGTAATAAGCGTCAAAAAATTAATTTCGAGAACATCTTGTGGCGGGAGACGCATTTCGTCCCATGTAAACCACTCTACTTCATACGCTTTTGGTTGTTCATGATTCAAAGGAAATGTTAATTCAGTTGTGGCTTAGCGATATGGAAACGCCTTGACGGTCAATGAATTTGGACGCAGAGACAAACCGCTACGTAGAAATAAACAAATGTGCGCTCGCCCATAAGCAGCACAACAGGCGAGACGCAAACAATACGTGCTGACCTCACCATTACCAAAGGCAGACTGCATCTCCCGGCTGCAGCCTCCAGTAACACTAGCGGCCCCACAAAGCACGCAGCATTGGTACGTCTGTAATATTCAAACTCCATTTTCTGAGAAACGGTTCAGAATGGTGTCTTTCTGTTTAGACATACTGAAGTAGTAGTTGTACCCTACACACCCTTTCAATATCAGTCAAATTAGTGAGAGGAAGTTTGTACAGTCCCCTTCTAAGCACTTCTGCCCCAGCAGAGTAAAGCTGGAAGTTTTAAAGCATGCTCAAAGAAGGTGTTCACTCTGGAAAATTCTTCTGTTGGAAAGTTTGGCCCGTGAGAGGATTTTCCACTTTCCAACAGAAGGCTACAAAATCGTTCAGGACTTAGATTTCAAACCTGCGGGAATCTTCTCCTTACTTTAAAACAATTCTAGGTGCAATACTGTGATATCGAAACGACAAACATCTGTTAATAAAAAAAAACACCATTCATCACTTCTTCATGCTAATGTATCCTATGTGGTTTCTGTCGTCCTTCGACAAGCTTTGAGGAGATGAATAGAAGCAATATTTTCTAGATGTTACAGAGTTTGTGCAAGCCTGAGAGCGAAATCAATTAAAAACAACGTTTTGTTTGCAAGTAACGAATGCTAGTAATAATTTACGATTCACTGATATCTTCAGGTCTGCACCTTACGTTTTCGCTCGAAATGTCTGAAAACGTTGCCACTTGCGCCACCACTTTGAAATAACTTGATGCACTATACAATTCCCAGTTTTCTCCTCGGACTCACAAATGAGTAGAAAGATGCCAGACGTTTCTTAATGAAGAGAAATGCGCTTTGTTGATCTGTGTTTGTTCATTTCTTAGGAAGCGCTCTTAACGGTCTATTAAAACGGCGGGAAATGAATCTTTATAATGAAACACAAGATATTCATTTAACTGAACTGAATTATGTTCCATTATTCTTCGAGAGAAATTAAAATTCGGCTCCCCTCCCTTACCCCCTTGCAATCCCTCTCTGTCTCTGTCTTTCCCTTCGCTCTCTCTAGCTTTCGTCCCCATTTTCTCTGCGAAGTAAATTTGCAGACTTAATAAATCTGTGAACGAGTCTCCAGTATACAAAAAGCTATTATCTGACCAATATTTCATCAGGCTTCTGTAATAAAAGAACTGAGCGCTCTTTATTTCGGTTCAGCTCCTTTCTACCGGACGAACTGCACGCGACAGTGCTGTCTGAAATTCTCATGTTTATTCACGTTCTTTATGATTACCAATTACCAAGTAAGTGGATCGAAAGTCAGGAGTAAGTTCAAATAGTAACAGACTACAGCCTGAGGTATTATTATGGGACAACACACGGTAAAACTCTCTTAGAACAGTAAAAAAAACAAACGCAACAGAGTAATGGTAAACAGTTCTTATGAGAATGACCAAAGCAGCGCTTTGAGCTATAGCTATGTACCGAACGGCGTCATAAAATGTATAGATCTCATACCTGCACATTACAGCAAATAGTATAAAACATCACTGAAGGAGAAATTGCCGTACAGAGTTCCCCAGACGCCGTGGACTGGTGCCCAACAACATCAACAGTCGTATCATATCGGGAACCGTATTACAAAGTACGTTGGGAGTTTGGTTGATTTTAAACTGTTTTTGTGATTGATGTGAGCGAGGTAAGTGACTATTTTAGACACAACGCAGTATCAACTGTTCACGGGCTGAAAGAACTTCCTGTGTCGGCTGTTCTTCAGGGATTATCCCATTTGGACGACGTGAGAGCGCTACTATTTTGTGGGCACAGTTCAAACGAAGAACATTGCCTGAAATGGTAATACTTCAGAGATCCTGGGTAAAACGATTTTGGGGAGGAGCACACAATGGAACATCACCGTAAGCTTGCATATTGTTCTATGTTGTGCACTAAAGGGAAATTTACTCTAGTCTAAAAACGATGCATTGGAACTGGGAACTTCCCCGCCTCTAACTGAAGGCCAGTTGTCGTTTGATATTGTGTATTTGCATCAGTAGTACATTAAAAAAAATAGCAATTGTCTGTTCTTCATCAAACAGAGAAGAAATTTGTGGATATAAGAGTTCACGTCACATCTTGCGTTTAGTGGTTCATATTGCTGATTTACGCAATCGTACCCGACCAATCCAAAACGTTTCGAGACTGGATCAACAAAAAAGAAAATTTAAGATGGCGGTGTTAATGCTTCAGCTGTTCTACATAGTCCTCCCTCCCCCAATTTTCGTACAATGCACAGAACATTAAACTATGCGAAACTGTCAGAAATACCGTCCTCTGAGATGATGTTCAGCTCATGCGTCACACTGGTTTGATTGTAGTCGATCCTGCTTGTGACTTTCTGCACTTTGTCGTTTTGTAGTAGGTTCGCAGAGGAAAGAGCGGATAGGTGGAAAGAATATATTGAAAGCCTCTATAAATTGGAAGATTTGTATGATATGATAGAAGAGGAAACAGGAGTCGATTTAGAAGAGGTACGGAATCCAGTACTAGAATAAGAATTTAAAAGAGCTTTGGAAGACCTCAGATCGAATTAAGCAGAAGGGATAGATAACTTTCCCTCAGAATTTCTAAAATCATTGGGGGAAGTGGCAACAAAACGACTATTCGTGTTGGTGTGTAGAATGTATGAGTCTAGCGACATACCATCTGACTTTCAGAAAAATATCATTCACACAATTCCGAAGACTGCACGATCTGACAAGTACGAGAATTATCGTACAATCAGCTTAACAGCTCATGCATCCAAGTTGCTGATAAGAATAATATACAGAAGAATGGAAAAGAAAACTGAGGATGTGCTAGATGACGAACAATTTGACTTTAGAAAAGATAAAGTCAAGAGAGAGGCAATTCTGACGTTGCGATTGATAATGGAAGCAAACCTAAGGAAAAATCAAGAAACGTTCATGGGATTTGACGACCTGGAAAAAGCCTTCTTCAATGTAAAATGGTGCAAGATGTTTCGAAATTTTTAGAAAAAAAAAGGGGGCAAGCAATAGGGGGAGACGGGTAATACACAATATGTACAAGAGCCGAGTGCTCGGATTAAAAAAGGGTGAGCAATGATGGAAATAAAAGATAGGTTTAGGAGTGGAATTAAATTTCAAGGTGAAGATCATGAATCAATGATACGATTCTCTGATGACGGTGCTATCCTGAGTGAAAGTGAAGAAGAATTACGTGATCTGATGAACGGAATGAACAATCTAATGAGTACAGAGTATGGATTGAGAGTAAACTGAAGAAAGACAGAAGCAATGAGAAGTACCGGAAAGGGGAACAGCGAGAAACTTAACATCAGGACTTATTCTCACGAAGTAGATGAAGTTAAGGAATTCAGCTACCTAGGCAGCAAAATAACCAATGACGGACAGAGTAAGGAGGACATCAAAAGCAGATCAGCAATGGCAAAAATGGCATTCCTAGCCAAGAGAACTCTACTAATATCAAACATAGGACTTGAGGAAGAAATTTCTGAGAACGTACGTCTGGAGTACGGCATTGTATTGTAGTGAAACATGGGCTGTGGGAGAACAGAAAAGAATGGAAGCATTTGAGATGTGGTGCTACAGACGAATGTTGAAAATTAGGTGGACTGATAAGGTAGGGAATGAGAAGGTTCTGCGCAGAATCGGAGAGGAAAGGAAAATGTGGAAAACACTGATAAGGAGAAGATACAGAATGATAGGACACCTGTTAAGATATGATGGAATTACTTCTATGGTACTTGAGTGAACTGTAGTGGGTAAAAACTGTAGAAGAAGACAAAGATTGGCATACGTCCAGCAAATAATTGAGGACGTTGGTTGCAAGTACTACTCCAAGATGAAGAGGTTAGCACGGGAGAGGAATTCGTGGCGGGCCGCATTAAACCAGTCAGAAGAAAATGTAGGTTCGCATTGATAATACCAAGACTCGTCACCCATGATGGTTTTTCCAAGAAAAGAATTGTGGGCGTTTTGTATTCCAATCAATTCGTGCAGGTGTCGACACATCACCGTCTTTGTTCGAATGTGAAGGAGGGCGGGACAAATTTTGTACCAACTTCTCTCTTCTTCCAAACAGTCAAGAGAATGTCTCCAGCACTCGATGTAGAGACGTTGCCCCATTGCTGGTTGTGACACAATGTTGACACAGTGTGGCCGCACGTCCACCACTCAACACTGTCTGCTCACTTCTGGCAGGTCACACGCACGCCTTTGTTTATAATTGTTAGTTGAAGTTGCCACTATAGTTTCTGCACTATTTCGCTTGTACGCTAAGAGTAAAATCAGTCTCGTAACTTTGCGGATGGACGGTGTACGGTTTTGGTTTGAGTAAATTATGAGTGGAAATACACGGAGGAGATGTTTAGATTCCGCGCAGGATGTCATGGCCGATGCTCAGTGACCGGTTTTCGCCCGAAGCTCTGGGCGAGATCATTCGTTTGTTCGAAAAAAGAGACCAACACTATCTGCCACCTTTCAGCCGGTGGGCGACAACTGAACCGCAATCTTTCTCAACCGATTTTACAGAAACTATTCGGTAAAAAAAATCATTTCTGCTATAATAGAAGCTTCATATGTCAGATTCATTGTGATGTGTCCATCATTTCGTAAATGGTTATAGTTATTGCGATATTTACTTAGAAGTAAGACAATGCACGAAATTCGAAAAAGTTTGCAATTAAATATGGGGGTCGTTATGATTTTGCGTTTGGTGCATATTACATAATACACTACTGGCAATTAAAATCGCTACACCAAGAAGAAATGCGCGTGATAAACGGGTATTCATTGGACAAATATGTCATACTAGAACTGACGTGTGATACATTTTCACGCAATTTGGGTGCATAGATCCTAAGAAATCAGCACCCAGAACAATCACCTCTCGGCGTAATAACGGCCTTGATACGCCTGGACATTGAGTCAAACAGAGCTTGGATCGCGTTTACAGGTACAGCGGCCCATGCAGCTTCAACACGATACCACAGTTCATCAAGAGTAGTGACTGGCATATTGTGACGAACCAGTTGCTCGGCCACCATTGACCAGACGTTTTCAATTGGTGCGAGGTCTGGAGAATGTGCTGGCCAGGGCAGCAGTCAAACATTTTCTGCATCCAGAAAGGCCCGTACAGGAATTGCAACATGCCGTCATGTATTATCCTGCTGAAATGTAGGGTTTCGCAGGGTTCGAATGAAGGTTAGAGCCACGGATCGTAACACATCCGAAATGTAACGTCCACTGTTCAAAGTGCCGTCAATGCGAACAAGAGGTGACCGAGACGTGTAACCAATGGCACCCCATACCATCACGCCGGGTGATACGCCAGTATAGCGATGACGAATACACGCTTCCAATATGCGTTCACCGCGATGTCGCCAAACACGGATGCGACCATCATGATGCTGTTAACAGAACCTGGATTCATCCGAAAAAATGACGTTTTTGCCATTCGTGCATCCAGGTTCGTCGTTGAGCACACCATCGCAGGCGCTCCTGTCTGTGATGCAGCGTGAGGGGTAACTGCAGGCATGGTCTCCGCGCTGTTAGTCCATGCTGCTGCAAACGGCGTCGTACTGTTCGTGCAGATGGTTGTTGTCTTGCAAACGTCCCCATCTGTTGACTCAGGGATCGAGACGTGGCTGCACGATCCGTTACTGCCATGTGGATGAGATGCCTGCCATTTCGACTGCTAGTGATACGAGGCCGTTGGGATCCAGCACGGCGTTCCGTATTACCCTCCTGAAACCACCGATTCCATATTCTGCTAACAGTCACTGGACCTCGACCAACGCGAGCAGCAATGTCGCGATACGATAAACTGCAATCGAGATAGGCTACAATCCGACCTTTATCAAAGTCGTAAACGTGATGGTACGCATTTCTCCTCCTTACACGAGGCGTCACAACAACGTTTCGCCAGATAACGCCGGTCAACTGCTGTTTGTGTATGAGAAATCGGTTGGAAACTTTCCTCATGTCAGCACGTTGCAGGTGCGTCACCGGCGCCAGCCTTGTGTGAATACTCTGAAAAGCTAAATCATCTGCATATCACAGCATCTTCTTCCTGTCGGTTAAATTTCGCGTCTGTAGCACGTCATCTACGTGGTGTAGCAGTTTTAATGGCTAGTAGTGTATGCTGCTGCGTATGAAATTTAGCTAACATATTGACACTTCTCTGAAAGTTACAAATGGTTAACAAGCCAGGAAAACACGAATCGCTGTATTTTCGGCGGAATTCCTTTTAGATAATAATCAAAGCAGAGGTGACAGACCTTTTTGAGTGATAACCGTGAAAGTTTGGGTGTCGAGGGATCCCGCTTAATATTTACAAAAATTGTGAGCGTAGGCTTCAGCTTAGAACGGGTTACCTATATTATTTATTTTACAGTATCTCTTCAGAGTCCTCCAACACGATCTCGAAGTTTGTCAGTTGCCCAGTTTCAAAGTGTGCTAAGTCTTTCTATTCCATCGATGACGTCATTTCTGTTCAGCTCATGAGTCACTCATTTAGCTATAGCAGCGATATCTTCCGGAGAAGAATATCGGCGCACTTCGAGGATAAGGTATTGGCTGGACCGTATGGAGTTTGAGTAACACTGCAACAGTATTCGCACAACGTTTCAATCACGAAATTTGAAACCATCAAATGGATCTAAGCACTATGGGACTTAACATCTGAGGTCGTCAGTCCCCTAGACTTAGAACTACTTAAACCTAAGTAACCTAAGGACATCACTCACAGCCATGCCCGAGGCAGGATTCGAACATGCGACCGTAGCAAAAAAACGGCTCTGAGCACTATGGGACTCAACTGCTGAGGTCATTAGTTCCCTAGAACTTAGAACTAGTTAAACTTAACTAACCTAAGGACATCACAAACATCCATGCCCGAAGCAGGATTCGAACCTGCGACCGTAGCGGTCTTGCGGTTCCAGACTGCAGCGCCTTTAACCGCACGGCCACTTCGGCCGGCTCAATCGTAGCAGCAGCTCGGTTCCGGACTGAAGCACCTAGAACCGCTCGGACACAGCGGCCGGCTTTGAAACCATCTGGAGAAAGTTGTCGTGTAGAATGAGTGACTCATCCTCGCGTAATCTCTTGCAGAATGTATGTGAGAGGTCATGCTAGTAAACTGTAGTGTCTGTCACAATTCCTTGGGCATTGTAAACAAAGAACATAGCTTGTAAGACCTTTGACTTAGGACTTCGCAACTACTTGATCACGAGGATGATAAAATTGTACACTAGGTGGACTCTAAATTCAACTTACGAGCAAAAGTGAAAAACATATTTTGCCACATGCAACAAATTTATAAAAGACTGCTCCAGTACCAACGTCGAATGTTTTCCTTTTGCACAGATCAGTCGTCTGTATTCAGAGTGCTAGCGGTGGTAGACTAGTGGTTTCACGAAGTTTCTTCAACGCAATCTGCTACAAAACTTCTCTTCATTTTATCCGTTGTTAGTTATGTATTTGGTGATCTCGAGTGAGCGTTTATACTAGCACGGCTATCATCAAAAACGATTAGACCAAAGAGAAACTGTGCAGAGATCCACTCTTAACTGACCGCCAAGTTCATTCAAAGCACTGTCGTGACAGAGGGATAGAAAAATAATTAAAATCGCTCAAAACAGGAAAGGCCACTGGACCCGATGGGGTACCAGTTCGATTTTACACAGAGTACACGAAGGAACTTGTCCCCCTTCTTGCAGCGATGTACCGTAGGTCTCCAGAAGAGCGTAGCCTTCCAAAAGATTGGAAAAGGGGACAGGTCATCCCCGTTTTCAAGAAGGGACGTCGAACAGATGTGCAGAACTATAGACCTATATCTCTAACGTCGATCAGTAGTAGAATTTTGGAACACGTATTATGTTCAAGCATAATGACTTTTCTGGAGACTAGAAATCTACTCTGCAGGAATCAGCATGGGTTTCGAAAAAGACGATCGTGTGAAACCCAGTTTGCGCTATTCGTCCACGAGACTCAGAGGGCCATAGGCACGGGTTCCCAGGTAAATGCCGTGTTTCTTGACTTCCGCAAAGCATTTGATACAGTTCCCCACAATCGTTTAATGAACAAAGTGAGAGGATATGGACTATCAGACCAATTGTGTGATTGGATTGAAGGGTTCCTAGATAACAGAACGCAGCATGTCATTCTCAATGGAGAGAAGTCTTCCGAAGTAAGAGTGATTTCAGGTGTGCCGCAGGGGAGTGTCATAGCCAGTTGCTATTAACAACATATGTAAATGACCTTGTGGATAACATCGTAAATTCACTGAGGCTTTTTGCGGGTGATGCTGTAGTATATCGAGAGGTTGTAACAATGGAAAATTGTACTGAAATGCAGGAGGATCTGCAACGAATTGACGCATGGTGCAGGGAATGGCAATTGAATTTCAATGTAGACAAGTGTAATGCGCTGCGAATACATAGAAAGATAGATCCTTTATTTTATCATTTAGCTAGAATATAGCAAGTCAGCAACTGGAAGCACTTAAATCCATAAATTCTCTGGGAGTAGGCATTAGGAGTAATCTAAAATGGAATGACCGTATAAAATTAATCGTCGGTAAAGCAGATTCATTAGAAGAATCCCAAGGAAATACAGGCCGTAAAAAAAGGAACTAGGTTACAGTACACTTGCTCGCCCACTGCTTGAATACTGCTCATGAGTGTGGGATCCGTACCAGACAGGGTTGATAGAAGAGATGGAGAAGATCCAACGGACAGCAGCGCGCTTCGTTACAGAATCATTTGGTAATCGCGTTACGGAGATGATAGATAGACTCCAGTAGAAGACTCTGCAAGAGAGACGCTCAGTAACTCGGTACGGGCTCTTGTTGAAGTTGCGAGAACATACCTTCACCGAGGAGTCAAGCAGTATATTGCTCCCTCCTACGTATATCTCGTGAAGATGTAACCTCCCCCCTCACTTATCGACCTTAATGACAGTGAAAAATTAAACCGCGTGTACCTAATGGAAATTTTGGAAAAGCAATCGTCACCGAAGTTAACCTGTCGGTAAAGAGGGAGGAAAGGGTTACATCTAAATGAAAGGAAAAATGCAAGTGAAACTGGTGGAAATTAATTTTGAAATAGGGATAAAGTTAATAAAGAAAGTAAATGTGCGGCCGTTACGTTAACAATCAACTAGCGGTAATTAGATATTTGAGATTTGGGGGAAATTACGGTCGCCAGTCCTATGGACAATTACTATAATAACTGAAAAAGAAAGGTTATTACACATATAATTAGCACTAGAAGCGTGGCAACTGAAGGTTGACACGTGTAGTGTGAAAACTGAAAGTTTGTCAGAAGTAATAAATTTCGCTACACTTAATTTAGCAAAAGAATTAATGAAACCGGAAAATCGAAAGTTAATTTAGTGACTGAAGTTAATAGTGAGCTTTCTTTCTGAAGCACATCGAAATCCAGTAAAATACGGTTAGTCTTGGACTACCTCAACAATCATTTCAAAAGCAACTTGACTCTACGCAATTTAGAAACAAGAGATTTAACTTTGAACTTGAATTAAATGATTCTGAACTATTAACAATAGTAAAATTTAGTACGTACCAAGCTGAGCTGCAGTCACAGGTAAGCTAAAATATGCTAACAAAACTCGCACTCTAAATTTGTGCTCGTGTAACCTAAATATTGTATCCAGCTACTGAACTTTGAAATTAAAGCAGTGAAATCTAATTATATTATTTTAATGCTGGCGTTTGAATTTCAACGACACTCGGGTTCATTTCGGAAAAGGAAGGGACCCTGCTTGGCAATGCAATTGGGACAATGAGCAACAAAGGTTCATGCTAAGTTGCTGTAATTTTGCGAGGCAAATGGAACAATTTGAAAAGCTGAGGTCTGCCATACAGTTCTGAAACTTTACGTGCTTTTAGTCTTCCTTGTTGGTTGATTGAAGGTTTGAAGCCGTCGATCGAGGAGGTGGCGACAGTCACTCATTGTCGGCCGTCGCTGTTGCAGAAGCTGGATGTTGGCGCGCCTTCTTCTCGACACGGTCACCAGGCGAAACGGGCTCTTGATGTGCGCCAGCTAATGCTTCCCGTCCGCGACACCATGTCAGAAACTATCATCGCGAGTCGAGCGCAATTACATGCTGCCAAACCCCGAAAGCGCGGCAACTCGCGGGAGCGTCACACAACACCTGCTCCACTCGCTACTCCCGCCAGACCCTCACTGCCCTGCCCGCGCTTCACCCGGCAGAGTTAACACTCCCAAAGATCCTACACACTTTGATTCTTCACACGACCTATCGATGTAATCGTTCGATAGCAGTTTTCCCTAGGCAAGACCCAGCGTAAAAATACAAATAATCTTTACACAACAAACCAATTATACATCGACATAAATGCATAAATATATATATATATACAAATAGTAAAACAATTACAATATGTGAAGACACAGAAATATCATATATTCAGGTAGCAAAAATAAGGAAAACAAATAATAGTACAATAGATGGAAATAGGAGGATATGCATTTCCGGCGTTACACGTGCCCCACATTGTCTGAGGATGTTCGTGTAACGTAAACAGACTCAGAAAATGTCCCAAAAAAAAAAAAAAAAAAACAGCGGAAATGCATATGCTCCAAACATCAACAAAAGTTAGCATTCGTCTAATTAATCATAAATCAATTTTTAGACCATAATAATTGAGTGGAGACACTCCTAATCTTATTCCACTCTGTCATCTTGCACAAAATAAAACAGGTTGCCAACATATTAAAATTCATAGAAAATATAGAAAATGGTTTAGCTATTCCAAAATCATTAAAATTCGTAACACTATGAGAAATGGAATACTATTTGCAAAATTAATTAGATTGCATGGTCATAAAAACAGGTAGATCAAAATACGCAAATTAATTATTAATTACATAGAATACACATTTTATATAACCTTTTCGTAATTAATACGCTTGCCATGAGAGTCCACTTGATGATAAACAAGAAAATAATATTCAGTAGATCGAAAAAAACATAAGTATTGACAGCAGAATTCTTTCACATCAGCTGTCCGGGAAGAAAAACTATTCCGCCTTTCGTACTCGCAAGTACAAAGAATGCCGACAGCGGCACAAGAGCCGACAGCGGTTCCGCCCCGCCAGTATTGTTGCGCCCGCCTGTGCGGCACGCTTGATCTCTCTCGCCCTTGTAACGGCATTTCCAGAATGTCCGTTTCACTGAATTCTTTCGGTAAAACTCACTCCCGAGTAATCTCAAGGAGTCCATAAACACTATCACAGTGGATAACTCAACACTGTCCATCATCACACCCATGTACTAGCCTGAAACTTAAAACAGCGTCTAAGTACATCGGCAATGACTAGTAGAACACATATTCATGGAATCTTACAGCTATTTACAAAATCATATTTACATTCCTTAATCTACTGTGACTCAGCTGAAAACTTAAACTAGCAGCTTGGATTTTTCAGTTGATTAGATCATGATTAAATTGATTAAAATTAAATTGATTAATCAAAATTAATTACTTATTAATTACAACTTCTTTAATGACCTTGGTCAGTCAAAAGCATGGCAATCTAGCAAATCGTTAAATCTTACACTCTATTTTACATACTTTATAAATTACCCATTGTGTGGTATTAATCGATCCTAGGTTGGTACAATTTCAAGTCTACTATATTCCGTATACCTAATAGTTTTCCAGAGCTTGGATACTCTAAGCAATAAGCATTTGTGTGAGGTATACCAATGACTTTATATGGTCCATTATAAACAAACTTAAATTTAGAGATTTCATTGTCTATCTCGCTCGATTTCTCATGAGCTTTTACAAGTACTAAGTCTCCGATTGCAAACTTAGCAAAACGCGCTTTAGCGTCATGACGACGTATGCGAGCATCGGCTTTTAGCTTCATTACTTCTCGCAAACGATCTTTTTTCACACCAATACTAATGTCAATCCGTGGAGGGAATTTGATTATCTCTTCCACTAAACTTTTACTTCTGTCATCCAACAGGATTTCCTCTGGAGAAAATCCCGTAGATTCATGTCTCAAGGTGTTCATAATTCTCTCAAATACTGCTACATATTTGCCCCATGCCCTATGATTGTGATGGCAATAGGTACGGGAAAGTCGGGCTCGTCTTTGTTCGTGTGTTACGTTTGACACACCGTCTACAATACTTTCCAATTCACTTTCTACATTATTGTCAAAACCGAAATTCCTCATGTTACGGCAGTTCAAACTCATTCCTACGTCAGTGTCATTCGGCCAGTTAACAATGTGTATAGGCTGGTATTGCCTATGCACACCGTCTCCTGCCTCGTCAAAACGAACTACTATTGTTTTTTTTCTTGGGACGTACATGTCAAAGTTTTGCTTTCGCAATTAATTACTGCACGGTACTTTAATAGCCAATCTAACCCGATAATTACTTCCGTAGTTAAGTCTGGCACGACGACAAACTCTTGTTCAAATCGTGCCCCACATATCTCGAAGTTGACAAAAATCTATTTTGTGACCGGTTTACTGGCCTTCCCAGTAGCACCGATAATTTTCACTCCTGTTACTGGCATAACTACGATGCCAGGTCTGTCTTTCAGTAACTCAAATATTTTCCCAGATACAGCACTCAATTCTGCACCGGTGTCAATCAACACGTTTAGTTGTAGGTCGTGCATATTAACAGACACTACTATCTGTCTACACTTGTCCTCGACTGTTTCTTTATTTTCCCACAGTAAATCCTCGTCTGTATCCAGGTCATTCCAGAAAAAACCATCCGGCTTTGATCCTAAATCCGGTTTATCTGGCGGCTTTTTCAGCCTCTGTTCACTTACAGTTTTAATTTCAACACGTCTGTCCTGAGGCTTAGTCTGTAGCTTCGCCTCCAATACCGAAACCTTTTCCTGTAACTCGTCAACTAAAGAGTGCTGCCTTGCTATCACTTCACTAATTGTCACCTTCGTTGATTCCTCTTTGGTCAGATTGATCTCATCTGCCAATCTACCTGGAAGAATGTGCCCAGTAGCATCTGAAATTACTTCCTCTGGATCTGCGCAACCCACACTGCTACCGTCTGACCGTATAACGTCAGCTCTAACCTCATACACGCTGTAATCTACGTGCTTTTCTACCAATCGTTTCCGGCTATCACTAAAATTTTCGTAATCTTTCTCCTTAATACTCTCGCAATGTTTAAACTGGATGTTCGCGTCGGATGGGTCGGCTACTTCTACCACTACAACTCTCGGTAAAGTCTGCCGGTTAGGGCCAGAACTTTCCGTTACTACTTCAACATTCAACTCCTGCGGGACGAAACACGACGCATCTTGCTCGTGCTCCCCGTTAACATCAACTATTTCTAGTAAAGTCTGCCGGTTAGGGCCAGAACTTTCTATCACTTCACAATCACTATCTTCCTGCGGGACGAGACGCGGCAAATCCTGCCCGCGCTCCCCATAAACACTTCTCCCGTACAGGCCCCTATAATCTCTTAGTTCGTCGTATAAGCGACCGAACTGCCTTAACCAGACCTCATCCCTCTCTGCATCCCCTCGCTCGATGACGGACGTTTTATCCGACATCTGATCTTCTTTCAACACTTGCGAATCATTCTTAAACTCAATCTCCAGTTCCGCTGTGGGTATTACAGCTGCCACTTTATAGTCGATTTCCGGAACACTACTTAAATTGTTCTCACTGACAGTGAACGTATTTTCTACTGCCGTGTCTACAGCTGATCTACTACTTGTGGGCGCACTCCTTTCTCCTAATACTGGCACACTCTCCCGCCGTTGATTATTCCATACGGAATTTTCATAACGACGACACCTGGGTTTTCTCCTGTTATTGGGCCGCCAAAATTTCTCCACGCCCGGTCGGCCCCTCACCGGCGCGGCTAATGGTTTCCCTGTCTCGTCCCAGCAGATACGCTCCTCGGATGCTGCTGAGGCGGCTGATCACACCCTCTGGCGTTATTACTATTCTGTGAAGCCCGTATCACGTTAGTATGATACTGGTTTCCGTCATTCCTGTTATTATTTGCATTGTACCGATTGTTATTACGATCCGAACCATTATTGTTATTGCTGCCATGGTTGCGGTATGCATTATTCCCATGGTTATCGTTGTTGTGGTTGCTGTGGTACCCGTTGTTGTTACCACGGCCTCTACCACTGTCGCGATTATTGCGCCAATTGTCCTCATCCTCCACTCTTTCCAGGAAATCATTGATTGTCCTGTAATTGCTTCCTACGTATCGTTTTGTATCATCTGGAAGCTTCTTGTAGAGTTCCCAGACTATTTCGGATTCCGTGCGGCGATCACGCAAATATTCCAACTTGCGGATCCAGCCCTCGCAAAACTCCTTCATCGAAACGCGCGAATTCGCATCGAAAGGCCCCGATACGACAAATTCGCGCCAGACACCTTGCTGTTTCTGCTCTGACCAGTATTCAGCCAGAAACAAATTTTTAAACTCGTCAAAAGTCAGGTTCGTAATGTTGAGGTTTAAGCCCCAACGCTTGGCATCACCAGCCAACACATCAATAACCGCATTAATTTTTCTCTCATTAGTCCATGATCTGGGTAAAACTCTTTCACAATTTTTAATGAAATCCGTCGGGTGTATACCGCCTTTTTTCAAGGGGTCGAACCGCTCCTCTTTCGTCAACAACTCCGAACTATGTGCACAGATTGGCACATAGCTCTGTTTTTCGTCAAGTTTCCTTTCTAATTCCGACACCCTCGTAATCACTTGGCAAGTGGTTGTCGCAAGCGTTTCCACTTCCCTCTTTTTCTCTTCGCAGGTATTAGCCTGCTTCGTCACTTTGGTATCTACTTCGGATACTAAAGCCTTTAAAGTTTCCACCTTCTGATGATCCTCTTTTCTCACTAATTGAATTTGTTCCATCACCTTATTCTCGATGATCGGAGCAACTGCGTCTCCTACACTTTTCTCTATTCTGCTAATTTCGGAATCAAAACGAGTATTTATGCTCGCAATTTCCGCCTGAACGCCTATCATTTCCTGTTTAAGATTACCGATTTCGGTATTAATTACAACAATATCTTCTTTGATTTTATCAACTTTTGTGTTAACAACTCCAACATTGTTGATAACAACGTTAATAGCTTTGTTCTGATTGTCTAGCATCCGTTCAAATTTTTCAGACTGAGCTTCTTGCTTGGCAGCCTGAGCTTCTTGTTTGGCAGCCTGATCTTCTTGCTTGGCCGATTGACTCTTGATTTCGTTAATCAAAACATTCAATAAATCAGTTAAATTCCCGGAAACTACCGGTTTTACTTCCGTAGCGGCTTCCTCTTTAATTGTCCACCCGTATTCGTCATCAAGGGATTCAGATTTGATTTTCACTTCTGATTCCGAAACATTTTCTAAACTTTGGATTTCCATTTCTGCTCTTTGTTGCGTTTCGGCGGTCGCGTCTTTCATGCTAGCCGCCTGCCCCTGAACAATGGGTACCGCGGCGCGCGTTTCCCACTGTTCGACCGATTGTTCCGTATCCAAGTCTACCAAATTTTGGCAATTGTTGCCTTCACTCATTTTAATAATTTTCAATATAACTGCCAAATCTCAAATATAATTAGGATTACTCCCACTACTTATTCTCGCTGACGTAACGGCCTGTACGTAACCAGTACTTTGTTACGAGATTTGCAACATACAAAATTCGTGTCCAGAACAACCTCAAATCCGAAGATTGTCCTGTCACCAGGTCGCCACGTGTAACCTCCCCCCTCACTTATCGACCTTAATGACAGTGAAAAATTAAACCGCGTGTACCTAATGGAAATTTTGGAAAAGCAATCGTCACCGAAGTTAACCTGTCGGTAAAGAGGGAGGAAAGGGTTACATCTAAATGAAAGGAAAAATGCAAGTGAAACTGGTGGAAATTAATTTTGAAATAGGGATAAAGTTAATAAAGAAAGTAAATGTGCGGCCGTTACGTTAACAATCAACTAGCGGTAATTAGATATTTGAGATTTGGGGGAAATTACGGTCGCCAGTCCTATGGACAATTACTATAATAACTGAAAAAGAAAGGTTATTACACATATAATTAGCACTAGAAGCGTGGCAACTGAAGGTTGACACGTGTAGTGTGAAAACTGAAAGTTTGTCAGAAGTAATAAATTTCGCTACACTTAATTTAGCAAAAGAATTAATGAAACCGGAAAATCGAAAGTTAATTTAGTGACTGAAGTTAATAGTGAGCTTTCTTTCTGAAGCACATCGAAATCCAGTAAAATACGGTTAGTCTTGGACTACCTCAACAATCATTTCAAAAGCAACTTGACTCTACGCAATTTAGAAACAAGAGATTTAACTTTGAACTTGAATTAAATGATTCTGAACTATTAACAATAGTAAAATTTAGTACGTACCAAGCTGAGCTGCAGTCACAGGTAAGCTAAAATATGCTAACAAAACTCGCACTCTAAATTTGTGCTCGTGTAACCTAAATATTGTATCCAGCTACTGAACTTTGAAATTAAAGCAGTGAAATCTAATTATATTATTTTAATGCTGGCGTTTGAATTTCAACGACACTCGGGTTCATTTCGGAAAAGGAAGGGACCCTGCTTGGCAATGCAATTGGGACAATGAGCAACAAAGGTTCATGCTAAGTTGCTGTAATTTTGCGAGGCAAATGGAACAATTTGAAAAGCTGAGGTCTGCCATACAGTTCTGAAACTTTACGTGCTTTTAGTCTTCCTTGTTGGTTGATTGAAGGTTTGAAGCCGTCGATCGAGGAGGTGGCGACAGTCACTCATTGTCGGCCGTCGCTGTTGCAGAAGCTGGATGTTGGCGCGCCTTCTTCTCGACACGGTCACCAGGCGAAACGGGCTCTTGATGTGCGCCAGCTAATGCTTCCCGTCCGCGACACCATGTCAGAAACTATCATCGCGAGTCGAGCGCAATTACATGCTGCCAAACCCCGAAAGCGCGGCAACTCGCGGGAGCGTCACACAACACCTGCTCCACTCGCTACTCCCGCCAGACCCTCACTGCCCTGCCCGCGCTTCACCCGGCAGAGTTAACACTCCCAAAGATCCTACACACTTTGATTCTTCACACGACCTATCGATGTAATCGTTCGATAGCAGTTTTCCCTAGGCAAGACCCAGCGTAAAAATACAAATAATCTTTACACAACAAACCAATTATACATCGACATAAATGCATAAATACATATATATAAATAGTAAAACAATTACAATATGTGAAGACACAGAAATATCATATATTCAGGTAGCAAAAATAAGGAAAACAAATAATAGTACAATAGATGGAAATAGGAGGATATGCATTTCCGGCGTTACAAAGAGACCATGAGGATAAAATCAGAGAGATTTGAGCCCCCACAGAGGCATACCGACAATCTTTCTTTCCAAGAACAATACGAGACTGGAATAGAAGGGAGAACCGATAGAGGTACTCAAGGTACCCTCCGCCACACACACACTGTCAGGTGGCTTGCGGAGTATAGATGTAGATGTAGACACATGCCTTACTGTGCACCGTCTGTTATCTTAAACCGCCACAAATATTGGAAAACCATGCTAATTCGATCTCAAGTTTCCTCTACGTAATAAAGGAAACCACGAAAAAAAAATTACTTCTTCCTCGTGACATCATCACAGACATATGTAATTTTCACTTTTGTTCCTCCCCAGTTTGGGCAGCCTGTCCGTTTTATATGAAACGTCCCTCACAAGAATGGTCAGTTTTTGGAACGAGGACCTTTCATCTCGAAGCTACAAGCGCCACTCAGGTTCCTGTATTTTAGTGTCAAGTTTCTGGTTAAGCGGAGACACGTACGTTTGGGAATGTCGTTGGTTAACTAAGGGTATGTTTTACAGGAGAAGAGACTGCTTAACGGGTCGAGTGTTGACCCAGTCTTCTTCGAGACATTGTCTCAAACATATGTAATTTTCAGTTTTGTTCCTCTCCAGTTTGGTGAGCCTGTTCGTATTATATGAAACGAACCTCACAAGAATGGTCACTTTTTGGAACGAGGACCTTTCATCTCGAAGGTGTCCGCGGCTCGTGGTCTTGCGGTAGCGTTCTCACTTCCCGCGCACTGGGTCCCGGGTTCGACTCCCGGCGGGGTCAGGGATTTTCTCTGCTCGAGATGACTGGTTGTTGTGTGTCTTACATCATCATTTCATCCTCATTCACTCGCAAGTCGCCGTAGTGGCGTCAAAGAACTTGTGGAGCGGCGGCCAAACCGCCCCGCGAGGGGTCTCCCGGCCACTAATGCCATACGCTCGTTATTATTGTTATCTCGAAGCTACAAGCGCCAGTCAGTTTCCTGTATTTTAGTGTCAAGTTTCTGCTTAAGTGGAGACACGTACCGGTATGTTTGGAAAAGTTGTTAGATAACTAAGGGTCTGTTTTACAGGAGAAGAGACTGCTTAACGGGTCGAGTGTTGGCCCCATTGAAGATGTTAATGCTGGTGGTGGCTGTGGCCGTTGTCGGTTTCGAGCCCTCGTCTCAGCTGCCTCTGCGCCACCTGTCGCCTACGCCCTTGTCAGCCCTGGAGCACTGCCTGCTGTCCGCTGCTGAGCGCCACTTGCCGGCCGGCCAGCTGGTGCTCGTCTCGTGCGGACCAGTCGACTCTCCCCCGCAGGAGAACACCTCGCGCCGGCTGCACGCCTCGGGCAGGTGGGCCGTCCAGGCCTGCCGCGGGCCAGTCTGCACCTCCTGCTGCCTCACCATCGAGGTGGGCTGTCGCCAGCAGCGCCGCAAATGCGTCTTTGTGGCTCACTGTACTTAAAGTTACAAATACCAGCAGAAACAGAGTCGCTCTAAGGTTCAAGTCAGTTACACAGCGATGAAGTGAGTCAGCGAACTATTCGAGATGTTAGCCATCTACTGCACAGGGCGATTAAGCTGCCCCTACCTTCGAAAAACACGTGTGAGATTTTCATACTCTCTCACTCGCTATACACAAACTACACTACTGGATATTAAAACTGCTACATCACTTAGATGACATCCTACAGACGCGAAATTTAACTGACAGTAAGAAGATACTGTGATTTGCAAATGATTAGCTTTTCAGAGCATTCACACAAGTTGGCGCCGGTGGCGACACCTACAATGTGCTGATATGAGGAAAGTTTCCAACCGATTTCTCACACACAAACAGCAGTTGACCGGCGTTGCCTGGTGAAACGTTCTTGTGATGCCTCGTGTAAGGAGGAGAAATGCGTACCATCACGTTTCCGACTTTGATAAAGCTCGGATTGTAGCCGATCGCGATTGCGGTTTATCGTATCGCGACATCGCGTTGGTCGAGAACCAATCACTGTTAGCAGAATATGGAATCGGTGGGTTCAGGAGGGTAATACGGAACGCCGTGCTGGATCCCAACGGCCTCGTATGACTAGCAGTCGAGATGACAGGCATCTTATCCGCATGGCTGTAACGGATCGTGCAGCCACGTCTCGATCCCTGAGTCAACAGATGGGGACGTTTGCAAGACAACAACCATATGCACAAACAGTAAGACGACGTTTGCAGCAGCATGGACTATCAGCTCGGACACGCCGGCTACGGTTACCGTTGACGCTGCATCACAGACAGGAGCGCCTGCGATGGTGTACTCAGCGACGAACCTGGGTGCACGAATGGCGAAACGTTATTTTTTCGGATGAATCCAGGTTCCGTTTTCAGCATCATGACGGTTGCATCCGTGTTTGGCGACATCGCGGTGAACGTACATTGGAAGTGTGTATTCGTCATCGCCATACTGGCGCATCACCCGACGTGATGGTATGGGGTGCCATTGGTTACACGTCTTGGTCACCTCTTGTTCGCTTTGACGGCACTTTGAACAGTGGACGTTACATTTCACATATGTTGCGACCCGTGGCTCCACACTCCATTCGATCCCTGCGAAACCCTACATTTCAGCAGAATAATGGACGACCGCATGTTGCAGGGCCTGTACGGGCCTTTCTGGATACAGAAAATGTTCGACTGCTGCCCTGGCCAGCACATTCTGCAGATCTCTGACCAATAGAAAACGTCTGGTCAATGGTGGCCGAGCACCTGGTTCGTCACAATATGCCAGTCACTACTCTTGATGAACTGTGGTATCGTGTTGAAGCTGCATGGGCAGCTGTACCTGTACACGCCATCCAAGCTCTGTTTGACTGAATGCCCAGGCGTATCAAGGCCGTTATTACGGGCAGAGGTGGTTGTCGTGGGCACTGATTTCTCAGGATCTATGCACCCAAATTGCTTGAAAATGTAATCACATGTCAGTTCTAGTATAATGTATTTGTCCAATAAATACCCGTTCATCATGTGCATTTCTTCTTGGTGTAGCAATTTTAATGACCAGTAGTGTATTACTACTACAGAAATAGTGAACAGAATATTTTGTCGGGAATTTAATGTTGTTTGATTTTGTACTGCCAACGTTCTTGCCACAGTGGTAACACCGGTTACCTTCAGATCACCGAAGTTAAGTGCTGTCGGGCTTGGATAGCACTTGCTTGGGTGACTGTTCGGGCCTGCCGTGTGCCGTTGGCAAGAGGGGTTCACTCAGTCCTGGTGGGGTCAGTTGAGGAGCTACCTGACTGCGAAGTAGCGCCTGTGGTCACGGAAACTGACAATGGCCAGGAAAGTCGTGTGCTGCCACATGCCCCTCCATACCCGCATCCAGTAAAGCCTGTCGGCCAAAGAAGACTCAGCTGTCGGTCGATAACTTCGACCTTCTGAGACCTGCTAAGTGGAGATTAGCTGCAGTTTTAAATTTTGCGTTGGGATAACTTATTACTGGAGGCCGCAGTTTTTTAATTATTCAAGAGAACGCATTTGAAGGTCACTTTTACATGTTTTTCTTGATAATTTGAAAACTATGGCCTCTAGCGGAAACGTGTCCGAAGATTTAACTACATTAAATTTCCTACAAAAACACACCATTAATTTTTTCTGTAGGACTAAAAGTTTGAGTGGAACAAGTGAGAGAATATGAAAATCTTTTACATGGTATTTGGAGGCATTGACAGCTGCATAATACCCATGGTTAGGGACAGCTGAGTCACCCTGTGTATCGTTTTGTAAACAGACAGTTTGTGTAGATGATGCATTCCTAATGAGTGAATTTACCAGGCGTATGTAATACAAAGCTGTTTTCATTTCATCACTTGTATGGTCCAAGCTTGAGGCCAATGTTCGTAAATACAGCTTTTGATTTAAAATGATTGATCGAGAAGCGCAATGAATATAGGAAAACTGAGATGAAGATATTCCTCTTTCAAATGGAGTGATACTTAAAATCAAACAATCATTCTTTTTGTTTTGTTTACGGAGCACAAATACACATAAATGTATATTTCCTTCACCTATATTTTTGCAGGTCTAAACAAAGTTTCTTTTCTACAGCTATTCATAGCTCTTAAAAAAGCACAATTCTACTGAAAAACGTCTGTAGTTATTTCTGTATAGCAGCAGACGAGAAAGTTTCAAATATCAAAAAAATATAGAAAAAATACTCTCATCTTTAAATGCTGTCATCTGACAAAATCTCGTTTCGATATCATGAACCATTCATGAACTATGATGAAAGTTCTAAATAATTAACTCTTGATGTATTGTGATGTGTACAGCGGGAAGTGAGTGCACTACATACAATCCACTTTCTGGAGACGGGATGCAGATGTCGGTATAGATCTCCTGCCAAGTTAAAAATAATCAGTACGTCAGCTATATTTCATACAGAGCAATGTCTTACCTAATATGAACCAAAGATAAATTCATTGCAAACCACTCGAATTCCTTGTGATGGGTTTCTTAATTTTTAAATAACAGCATCACAGCTCTTACACTGGAGTTGGTAAACACCATATTTTCGATACATTTCAGTGTCATCTTCGTTCTTCAAATCTTTCAGCATTGAATCATTGATTTTGTTACACTCCAGACATTCTATACTCGGGAACGACTAGCAGAACATTTGAAACAAGATATAAATTACAGAACAGCTTGAATGTGTGCTCCAGCCATTCAATATTTGCAACACTTCTGTCAAGAAAACCACCCCCTCACCCATCAACCACAATAGAAGTAGATACTAACGAAATCATATTCAACAACAAAAAAGCGTCTACTGACACTAGAAGAAAAATTACAGATTCAAAAAGCAACCACAGAAAACAAACACATAGTAGGTGACGAAACAAATAACGGCAGCCAAACGTTATTTAAACTAATAAAACATACAGTAGATCAATGACAATCCCGCTAGCCACCACGAAAACATTGTCACATAATGCGGCCAACATACCCACTGAAGATCACCCATCACAGCGTCACAGTATCACAGTATCATAGTAAAGTAGCTTTAACAAAGTAGTACTACGTGCTCACAGGCTTTAGGAAATACGCCTGTCCTGCACGCCCACACACACACACACACACACACACACACACACACACACACACACACAGAGAGAGAGAGAGAGAGAGAGAGAGAGAGAGAGAGAGAGAGGAACAGCAGACGTTCCCATAGCCACAGATATCAGAAACAAACGACAGTCACATCAAAACAAACTACAGGAAGTATACAAGGTCTTTCCGTACGAGTGGCCAAAAATTGAACAAGACATAGAGGATACTCCTCCGAACAATTTGAGTTGGTCGGAGAATCCAGCTTAAGGAGATAATAGGAATAAAGCCACATCACTTTTTACTTTTACATTTAGATACGTTACAGTTAACTGCAAACACCGTCATTGACACAATGGACATAACATCTGTAGCTTTTCTTACAAAATGTGCTGAAACTGACGACCTTCAATGCAATGCAAGCATGCAATCGGTGAACAAGACTCTGACGCACCTTGACAAATATCCCTGGTGTATTTCTAATCACATCACAGGCAGCTACAATTCTGACAACTAATTACATCTCCGTATCTGCTGGGGACTCTTACACAAATGACTTTAGATATCCTCAAGTGACCTCGCAGGCCACGGAATTGGATCTCCGCTTCCAGTCCTCCAACGACCAAAAAATACAGCACTGAGAAGGTTGCAGACATCCACATTGACGTGAGGCCGTTCACAGTCACGTTATATCCACATCCTCTCACGAACAGCCAAGGGTACTTTCTCCAAGTCAGGCAGAAATCTTTGCACGAACCTGAAGTACAGGTGGCCGTTCAGACGGCCACCTCCATTATGACTTCCCAGTAATCAGGCTTGTCCTTCTTGTTTCCTTGCAGGAAATAAAGAATGTACATGTGAATAAACAGCACAGTGCATGAAAACTTGTACACACGTTAGTTGTAAATAAGCTGGAAAATGGCAATGCTAGAGAAAGGGGTAGACAAGTTTACTACCATATCTCCTTAAGCTCGCTTCTCTGACCCCAAGTTCCCTACCTCAAATTGTTCAGTGGAGCATTGTCTATGTCCTATTACATTTTTACACACTCTCACGGAAACATCCTGTATATACCTCTACATAACATGAAACACGCAGTATTAGTCAAGTGTAATGTTCTAAAAATTCAACATCTGCGTGGAAGAACATTAGGAATGCAGTAAAAAAAAACGTGAGTCATCATTGCAGTTTAATATTTAGTAGTCGCAATGTAAAACATGAGAACTGTTTACGATCTTCACATAGATCAATCAAATTGTTACAGTAACCACTGAAGACGCTTTGAAATAAAACGAAATGCTTATGGTCTGAAGAAGACTCTTGTTTCAATCGCAAAAGACGGAGTGTAACCTATATTACTGATGTAACAGCGACAGTGGAAAAAAGTAGTCCTAAAAACAAAAATGACAACTTGTATAAAAAAACTTGCTATCGAATAGTTTCGATAAAATCGTTTGAAGGAGATTCCAGAGCAGGAGACGAGCTGAGTCCGTTCCCACTGTATAGCGAGTCCAAACCGCCGCACTGGAGCAGCAAAACAGTATTTCGTGAATTCCGGGTGGCTAGCCGACGACTGTTCGCTTATGTAGGTGTATCTCCCCATTCGAAAATAGGAGGATATCCTTCGCACTATTTCAAGCCAACTCACGCAGTGTGCGCGTAACCTGCTTCCTTTGCGTGCACACCCTAATGCAGTTCAAACCAGTAATGCTGCTGCGGAAAGTATTACCAACACAGTTCGCGTAACTGTTCGGCGTATACTGGAGGTATGCAACTCAGACGTGTACCATCTTCCGATGACTCACTAGGACCATAAATTTTTGTCACTCTTGCGGGATTTGTTCTAGTTCTCTTCATGAAAGTACCCATGATTCTGTCTCTACACACATGTGTTAGTCGGAGGCGGAGAATACTTCATGGTTGGCCGTAAATTTAACAGTCATAATTGCTACATCTCAGATTATCCCGGGGTAAATCTGACCATAAAGAGTTACGTTGAATGATTGTTTAGATAATTCTAATCATCGTCTTGGATCTGTACGCCTCTGACGGCGTACTAAAGTGACACAGCTTACGCCAGTAACTGCATACGGGTACTACACTTACAACTGCCGGACACGAGAGGTTTTTTTTGTAGTTGTAGCACCTTCAGTGCGATGTACGATCAAAGCTACCATTCGATTTTGGGGATCACTGAATAGGTCGAGCAGGACACGTTGCGTAGTCAAGTCAGGAAATTCGAAGGGACAGGCAGCGTGGCTGTTGATCTAGCGGCGAAACAAAGTTGGTGTACTAGTTCAGCAATGTACCAGGAAATCCGCCCGAACAACTGAAATGGAGACTGGTTTGAAACGTTCCTTCACGCATACAATGCTGATAAACAGCCAAAATACTTTTCGATATAAAGTCAAATATCACCATGTCATACTGTAATCTCCCCCCTCCCTCCATCTTCCAGCTATTGCCCACATTAAACAATACGCAGTCCACGTAATTAATAAGGAAAGCCTTTATGAAGATTTTGAGAGGAGCGGATATTACAATAAACTTTCAGGTTTACTTAGCTTGTCAAGTTGAGATGGCTCCAGTTCTTCTTGTCTAGGGGTCTGATTCTTGTAGCTGAAAATCTCACATCAGGTCCTCACTGTTGGTTGTAACTAAATAAATTTGAAGACTGTTATTGCAGGATTTTTTTACGTAAATATATTTTGTCACATTTTAGTATATCATACAGTATTTTGATTTTTCACATTAACAAAGCTGAAATTACATTATTCGCACCCATTATACAGAAACACATGCGATCACATCAGAGGCAAGCTTACAACTCTCGCACTCCAAACGGTTTACAATTTTTCTTAAAAATGAATTCCTACTAGTTCTCGTTACATTATTAATTTCGATTATTATTTCATAAACGAATCCAGAAATAAACATAGTGAACAGTACAGGATTGTGTAATTAATAATAGAACTTTTAAGTGTACAAATATATCGTAATTTCAAATGTTTCTAAAAAAGTAATTGTAACTACACATTCAGAACTAGTACTTATCGATTATAACATCGAAACTAAAACATTTTATAAAGTCCTTTTCATAAATTTTAGATTGAAATATAACATACTGTGTATAAAATTATATGAAAACAAACTGTCATAATACTGACCTGTCCAAAATTAGAAAAGCAATATTGGTATCGACAACTACTGTTGAGGAAAAGTAATGCTAGAGGAGGATATCCCGATACAATCACACCCACTGTGAGACGAAGGGCTGACTTTTCGAGCCGAATTCTCATAGTGAATGGCAATTAAGAATTTCCTGCGTCTCATTCAGAGATGAAGCACACTCTCACCTGAATGGGTTCATAAATAAACAAAACTGGCGATTTTGGGCTCTTTTATATTACATCTATCTGTGTGTGTTTGTTCTAAACTGTTTTGATAGTATTCACTCCGTAAATAATAATTTAACACTCCAGTATAATAACAATATCATTAAGTTATGATCTTCCTACACAATCTGCGTCCTGTTGTAAAAACAAGAACAATAATTCTGAGTCTACGTATATTTAAGGTAAACACTTTTTTTATTGTAATGTATCTATCATACAGTGGAAACTGTTTACATTGCAATTTTACCCACTTTTAACCTCTTTACCTCATGGTGGTAGGACACTAAGTGACTAAGTGTTATCCATAAGACGAATGATAAGAAGTCGGTTGGACGGATCACAACTGTGTCATGACTAAAGACTTTGTGCGCTAGTAGGACCGGCGGTTAAGAAAAAGTGGTCCGTAATTTGAGAGGTCGTAGTACGGACGAAAATAAGAAAACAATCCAGTAAACATGAGCTGTAAAACGTATAGCTTAAGAGCAATGAGCAGTTGTTCATCTTTGGTACTCTCAAACACAGGTCTTCTACTGAAAGCTCTTTGCCATTACGAAGAATTTACAGAATGCTGTTAACAAACGAAGACCTATTCGTCTGTTACTGTCGAGGGATACAGCATACAGGAAATTTCTTTTACTTTAAAGCGCATTCACACTTCTGGGTAAACGCAGCGCATACATTAATTCTAAAGGGACCAGTTTGTGTTTTGATAAGTTTATGAAATGCATTTACTTTGTAGTTTTACCTTCACACTTGCCAGCGTAATACAAACCTGTTATCTCACACGGGAAATGGCAGCCACGACCTTCCGTAATTGTGAGGCAGACGGAAGCAGTGGTGGAGCTCATGTCCTGTTTGTTGTGTAAGGGGCGATAAAAAGGTGTCCGTTCGTAGACCGTACAGTCCAGAATCGGTATGCCAATCAGGGAAAATCGCCGTGAGCAAAGAGGGAATCATCCCACCGTCGTACAAGGTTGGAGATACCGTTTGATAAAACATCATGTTCTGCTGTGTAAAGAAATCCTTAACTTCCTGCTACACATCCTCGTCCCACGGGAATGGTCAACCCTTCAAGGCCTTCTTTAGGAGACCAAAGGCAAAAGAATGGTGGAGATAGGCACTACAGGGACGGTACTCGAGTGTACCCCTTTTTTGGTGGCATAACTCCAGTATTACTACATTTAAAATACGGCAACGCGTGGTATTAGATTAGATTAGATTAGTACTTGTTCCATAGATAATGAATACGACACTTCGTAATGATGTGGAACGTGTCAGGTTAATAAAAGATGTCTATCCAAGATAATACATTACACAAAATATTACACTACACTTAATATTTATGTTTTTGGTGGGGGGGGGGGGGGGGGGGGGGGAGAAAATTACCCACTTACTATATCCAAAAATTCACCTAATGAGTAGAAGGAGTTGCCATTCAGAAATTCTTTTAATTTCCTTTTAAACGCTATATGGCTATCTGTCAGACTTTTGATGCTATTAGGTAAGTGGCCAAAGACTTTTGTGGCAGCATAATTTACCCCCCTCTGAGCCAAAGTTAGATTTAACCTTGAGTAGTGAAGATCATCCTTCCTCCTAGTGTTGTAGCCATGTACACTGCTATTATTTTTGAATTCGTTCGGATTGTTAATAACAAATTTCATAAGTGAATATATATATATATATATATATATATATATATATATATATATATATATATATAATTATTATTGGTGTTTTGCCCTTAAAGAGCGCATTTGACTAAACTACATGGCCAGTTCCTTTTGCTGCCTTCCTTGCTGCCCAAACTTCCCTCATTCGCTCGCTGTGTTTCTGTTTCCGGTCCTCTGTCCATGCTTCTTGTCGGCTTCGTATCTTCGGCTTCATCTTGATTGCCTTTTTGGTTGCCCATATTTCTTTCATCTTCTGGCTGTGATCTTGCTTTCGTTCTTCGGTCCATTTTATGCCTGTTCGTTTGTCGCATTGTATCTCATGTAGTTTACTTTTCTTAATGATGTTTCTGAACTTTATTCTGTCGTTTATTGTGTCTGCTGTTATGTTGAGCTGGTTCAGATCGTTTTCTACCTCTGCCACCCATTTGTTGTTTCTAGTGGTTACCCAGTCAAAGATCTGTTTGGTCAGCCTGTGTGATGGCATTCTGTATAGGTGTCCATAGAATTGTAGTCTGCGTTTTCTAATCTTTTCTGTGATTGTCTCCGTATGTTTGCACAGTTCCTCTGAAGGTTTCTTGATCCATATTCCATTGTTGTTAGTTGCGCCAAATATTTTCCTAAGTATTTTCCGTTCTACTTTTTCTAATTGTCTGATACGTGTATGCCCTCGGATTAGTGTGGTCTCTGCTGCATATAGTGCCTCGGGGAGCACCACCGTGTCGTAATGGCGTAATTTGGCTTTTTGTGAGATAGACTTCTTGTTGTAATTATTCCACACTACTTTGTATGCCTTGTCCAGTTTAGTCTTTCTTTCTTCATTTGAGTCTCTGTTATGTCCACTCATTTGTAGTGTTTCACCGAGGTATTTGAAGTTTGCTGTTTTGTAAATCGTGCCATACTTTGTGTTCAGAGATGAGAGTTTCTTTGTGCTCATAAACTGTGTCTTTTCGTAAGAGATCTGTAGTCCAGTTTTGGAAGCGATTTCATGCAGTTTTTCAATAGCGTCTTTTGTTTCCTTTATACCTTTCGTGACAATCGCCAAATCGTCTGCAAAAGCCAGGCATTTAATCTGTAGGTTTCCTAAGGTTATCCCCTGTTGTGATGTTTCCCATTCTTTTATGACCTTATCTAACACCAGATTGAAAAGGAGAGGTGAGAGGCCATCGCCTTGTCGGACACCTGTGCGAATTTCGAAGGGCTCTGATAGTTCCCCACAGAACTTTACTTTGGAGGTCGTGTTGGTTAAAGTTTGCTCTATGATAGCCCGTGTTTTGTTGTCTACTTTGTATTCTGCTAGAATTTTGAAGAGAGTTTTCCGGTCGATAGAGTCGTACGCCTTTTTGAAGTCAACAAAGGTAATGATCAGGTTCTGTTTGTGTTGTAAAATCATTTTCAGGTTCCAAATTTGTTCCGCACAAGACCGCCCTTTACGGAAGCCTGCTTGGTATTCCCCAATCAAGTGGTCGGTTTGGCGTTCTAGTCTGTTCAGTAAAGCTTTAGAGAGGATCTTGTATGTGACCGGTAGTAGGGATATTCCTCTGTAGTTGTTCGGGTTAGTCTTGTCACCTTTTTTGTGTAGTGGGTGTATCAGGGCAGTTTTCCAGTCGTCAGGGATTTTCATGGTCTTCCAGATGTCTTCCAAGATCCTGTGGATGTCTTTGGTGAGTTCTGGGTCTTGTAACTTCCAGATTTCCGCGATGATGCCATCTTCTCCTGGTGCTCTACGATTCTTGAGTGACTTTATTATTTTTTTAACTTCTTCTAGAGTTGGAGGTTCACTATCTGGATTGTATGTGCTCGTTTCTGTCATCATTTCTTCCATGGGGGGGTCCGTGTTGAGCAGTTTTTCAAAGTACTTTGCCAGAATGTCACAATTGTTTTTGGTATTGGTTTCTAGGGTTCCATCCGGTCTTCTGAAGCACAAGTTGGGTGGTTGATATCCAGTCATATTTTCTCTGAACGTTCTGTAGAAGTTTCTTGTATTGTTCTTCATGAAGTCCGATTCGATCTCTGTCAGTCGCCGTTTGTCATACTGTCGTTTTTCACTGCGAATGATTTTGCTTGATTGCTTCTGTGTTTTCAAGAAGTTCATCCAATTCTCTTGCGATTTATGGCAACTAAATTTTTTCCATGCACTGATTCGTTGGTCAATAGCTTGGTCACATGTGTGGTTCCACCAACGGTGTTTCCGTGTTCGTGGTGCTTGTGCTAGTTTCATGGCCTCTCGGATTCTTCGTGAAAGTTCTGTCCAGTCTGTCGTTTTCTCCATTTTAATTTTGTGTAATATTTGTGTCTGGTTTAAAGTAACGTATTCTGGATCTGGTCTAACAATTTTGTTCTTCTGGAGCTTTTTCTTGGGCAAAAGACGAATCCTGATCTGTAGTAGGTGGTGGTCTGAGTCGAAGTAGCCTTTACGGGTGTCTATGTTCAAAATTTCTTTTTGTGAGTCTTTCTGCACTATTACGTGGTCGATTTGTAGTTCTTGCTTTCCGCTGGGGAATTTCCATGTGGTAAGTTTTCGTGTTGGTTTCTTGAATTTTGTTGACATAATGGCGAGGTCGTGGCTTTTGCAAAAGTCTATCAGATGTTTTCCGTTTTTGTTGGTGTCCTTGTGTGGAGTATGTTTTCCTGTGATATGTCTGTATATCTTTTCTTTTCCGAGTTTGGCGTTGAAGTCTCCCAGTATTATTTTGACTCTATGTGCAGGAATTTTTCTGATAGTTTCTTCCATTGTCGTCCAGAAGTCATCAATTTCGTCCGGGTTTTTCCTGTTGTAGTCATTAGTTGGTGCATGTGCGTTGATTATTGTGTAGGATTTATTGGCTGATTTCACTGTGATGGTGCTGATTCTTTCGTTTGGTGACGAAAAGTCAATAATGCTGTCCGTGATGGACCTGTGTACTGCAAATCCTGTGCCAAAAAGCCTTAGGTTTTTCAGTTGTCTCGATGGTTTTCCTTTGTATATTCTGAAATTCTCCGTGTTGAAATGGTCTTCGTCTGTGAATCGTGTTATATATATATATATATATATATATAGCTATATATATAGCCTCACAATATATATATATATATATATATATATATATATATATATAGCCTCACAATATATATATATATATATATATATACATATATATATATATATATATATATATATATATATATTGTGAGGCTGCAGTGAGAATCCCTAGCTCTTTAAATAAGTGTCTGCAGGATGATCTTGGATGCACTCCAGCAATTATTCTGATTACACGGTTTTGTGCAATGAACACTCTTTTACTCAATGATGAGTTACACCAGAATATGATGTCACACGAAAGCTGAGAATGAAAATAGGCGTGGTAAGCTAATTTACTGAGATGTATACCGCCAAAATTTGCTATGAACCTAATAGCATAAGTAGCTGAATTCAAACGTTTCAGCAGATCTTCAGTGTGTTTTTTCCAGTTCAAACCATCATCAACGCGTACACATAGAAATTTTGAATAATCTACCTTAGCTACCGATTTCTCATCGAAGTCTATATTTATTAATGGTGTTATTCCATTTACTGTGTGGAACTGTATATACTGTGTTTTGTCAAAGTTTAATGAGAGCCTATTTGCAGAGAACCACTTAATGATTTTCTGAAAAACATCGTTTACAATTTCACCATTTGAATTCTTGCCTGTTGGGTGTGATAGCTATGCTTGTATCATTGGCAAAAAGTATCGACTTCGCATCTTCTTGAATATAGAATGGCAAGTCATTAATATGTATTAAGAACACCAGAGGACCCAAGACCGAACCTTGCGGCACCCCATTCTTGATTGTTCCCCAGTTTGAGAAATCACCAGTTTTTTTGCATATTATGTGAACTGCTTATTTCAACTTTCTGCAGCACGGAACTAGGTGTACCACTCCACAACATTCGTTTTCGATAGACATCCTCCGATGGATGTACCGTTGTCTGTCGTTCTGCAATAAAACATGTAAGTAGGCTGTTTATGTTTTCTCTATGTAAGTAGGCTGTTTATGTTTTCTCTATGTAAGTAGGCTGTTTATGTTTTCTTATTGGCAACGTTACGTAGCGCTCAATATGAAAATCACTGGCTGTGCTGTGTGCAGTCTGTGGCTGCTTTGCATTGTTGGAATATTAGCTATTGTAGCGTTGGGCAGTTGGATGTGAACACCGCGTGGCATTGCGCAGTTGGAGGTGAGCCGCCAGCAGTGGTGGATGTGGGGAGAGAGATGGCGGAGTTTTGTAATTTGTCATGAACTGATATATATATTATGGCTTGTGATGATATTAAGGTAAATACATTGTTTGTTCTCTATTAATATCTTTCATTTGCTAACTATCCCTATCAGTAGTTAGTGCCTTCCATAGTTTGAATCTTTTATTTAGCTGGCAGTAGTGGCGCTCGCTGTATTGCAGTAGCTTGAGCAGCGAAGATTTTTGTGAGGTAAGTGATTTGTGAAAGGTATAGTTTAATGTTAGTCAGGGCCATTCTTTTGTAGGGAATTTTGAAAGTCAGATTGCGTTGCGCTAACAAAATATTGTGTGTCAGTTTAAGCACAGTCGTGTAGAATTGTTCAAAGGGGACCTTTCATATGGCGACCCTTAGCCGAGGTACCTCACTGCCTCACTGGAATCTTCTGATTTTTTTTTCTTGTAGTTTGTGTAATTAGTGTAGCTTTTGTTTATTGCTAGCGCGTAATTGTAGAGAAAATCTCCTTTGTAGTTGAAGTCTTTCATTGTTGTACAGTAGAACAGTTGTGGCATGCATGTAGATTTGCACCAAGTATTTCGCAGCTGCAATTAACTAGATATTAGTTTCAGTGTTACGTTAATGTGTTCTCTTATTTTTGCACTTCAAATTGTGCTTTTCTGTGTTATCGTGAAATATTGTGACAATAATGGCGTGTGAAAAACGTAATACTAGGCTCCAAAGTAAATTGAGAAATGACAGTGAAGACGAAAGCAGTGTGTTAGCGCCGCAGAGTAATGAATTAACTAATGTTCAAAGTAGTAATTTGGTAATTGTGCTTAGGGAAATGGAGCGGGCGGCAAACAATGGTGTAGACAGTGAAACAATTAGAGAACAGGGAAGCCTGATCGATCGGTCGGCAACAGCTCGCCTCAGGAATCCGAAATGACAGGAAACAATCTCGCAAATACTGTAGATTCAGGTTTTGGATCCTCACCGTTTTCTCAAATAAGTCAAGACACATTTTCTGCTTGTCAAAATATGAATGTTTCCGGTGCAAATTCACTGCCGAAAAGCACTGAGGAACATGTTCCAGACACCAGTGCATTGTTATTACAATTAATACAGCAAATGGAACAAACACAGCAAAAGCTTCAAAAGTTAGACACAGTGGAACAAAATCTTCAAAAGTTAGACACCACACTTCAACAAACACATGAAGATTTAACTACTGAGTTACATAACATTGAATCGAAATGTCAAAAAGTCTGTAATGACGTAAAAACACAAATTTGTGAGCATTTTCAACCTATTTTTTCGCGGCATGTAAATGCATTACAGAATCACGAAGCAGCCATAAAAGAACTGCAAACCATTGTTCATAAAAATCATGAGACCTTGTGGGCTAAAATTGACTCAGTTGCATCTACCGATTCGGTTACGCAACATGCAAAAACTCAGGAAAACTCAAAGGACACAGTAGATTCGATTTCAACACAAATGGACACTCTGAAACTTGGTTCAGAAAAACACACTGAAGAAATGTGTTCACTATCGGAGAAAGTAGCCGAACTTTCGGATCAGGTCACTAACTTATCTACAAAGGTAGATGATCTGAATGACACAAGACCTGTAGCCTACACTGACACAGAAGAGTATGAACAAATAAGAAAATTCAAACAAAATCAGAATCAAATTAATACACAACACCAAAGAGAAATCCGGGAAGTACAAGATCAGCTGACACAGGTAATACAAGAATTACGTATTTCAGAGGACACTCGCGCTCCAACACGGGAAGAGGGACATAGAAATACGGAAAAGACGCAAAATAATAACACAGGGCATTTCGGAAGTTATGAAAGAAACTGGCAATGTGCACCGAATTTCGATATGGAACCGCCGACACGACGTAACAATGACCGATATGCTACTCGCCGACATGATGATTTTGACTATAAGCTGTTCATTACTACACGTAAATTCAAAACATTTAAGAATTCTGGCAACGACATTCATCCACGAGCATGGCTCCATCAATTCTCTCATTGTTTTCCTCCCAACTGGTCGTTGGAACACAGATTAGAATTTATGTGTGGCTACTTGGAGAATGAACCAGCTGTAAGAATGCGATCGGTAATTCACGATTGCCACAGTGAAGGAGAGTTTTACCATGCCTTCCTCTCAGCATATTGGTCTCAAGCCACACAAGACCGTGTAAAACATAGCATCATAATGATGAAACGTTTCGAACAATCTGAATTTTCCAGTCTTATGAAATATTTTGAAGACATGTTGCATAAGAATCAGTATCTTTCAAACCCATACAGCCCCTCAGAACTCATCCGCATTTGCTTAATCAAACTGCCTGAACATTTACGACATATTATTTTGGCAGGACGTTGCAAAGACGACATTGAAGCATTTCAGGGACTGTTACAAGAATTAGAAATTGACACTGACAATCGCGGAACGCGAAACCAGGAACACAACAATTACAGGTCACATCCGTCGCAATTCCGCGATGAAAGAAGTAATAACTTGACACGACAAGGCTATTCTCACAACACAAATCGTGACCAAAACAGACACCACCCGTATGACAACCGTTGGCAGAGTAATAATAGTTACAGAGAAAGATCGCATTTCCGTAGTAATGACTATCACAGAGACAATCAGAGAAACAGACAATATGGGAACCAAAACAAGTATTATCAAGAGAGGCAGAATAACTTCAGACGCAACAGTTCGGCGCAGAGTTACGATTCAGGGAGAAATTCTCCACCACATGACCGACAAACAAGAAACTATGTAAACTACCGACAAAACGACAGACGTGAATTTCATCAGAACTGGCGGGATTCTAACAGAGCTGGGCCCTCTCGGCAAGGCGAATTTGTAGAAGTTAGGTCTCCTAATCCCAATAACAACGCGCGCCAACAAAGAGACAAACAATGACTCGCACAGCAGGCAGCCGCGTGCGCCAGGTGGCTCAGAGAAAAATAACATAGACGCTAACCTTGAGAAAAATTCCAGTATTCTTTACCGACGTATACCGCCTGACAATTGCATTCAAGTTCAAACTCTGAGTACTATGAAGAGTAAAGGATTGCACCACACTTCACATGTAAAACCGTTTATTGAAAGATAATCTACTTTTTAACTTAGTCTTTGCCATAAAATTTTTCACTTCACATTTCTAATATGCATTGTCAGACTTAGAATCTGTTAACATACAACAGTGTTTGAAGTTAAATATCCAATCAAGAACCAAGAGAACTTACTTAAACAGAAATGACGAATGCATTGCTATAGTGAACAGACGTCACAGTGTTATTGTGTGTGTACATTCTTGCTTGTTAGTTGCACGATTATGGAACGACTATAAGGCTTACATACTTAGAACATTTACCAGTACTGCTAATGAGATTTTAATGCAACATTTTGGTTTACTTGAAAATATATTTTGGATTTAAAGTACTTTCTGTGAGATACCAGATGACACAGTGGTTAGTTTATGTGACAGCTACACGATTTTTATCACGACGCTACTAATGAGTGACAATTTACAATGTTGCTTTTGCGGTGTTTCTGTTTTATATCTGCACAGTTTTTCTGTTTTATTCTGGAAAGTAAAACATGTTTTAGTAGTAACTTTTGTAGTATAGCTACAATGAGACAGGGTTTTCCGTAGCACAACAATACGTTACAGCACAGTACGTTCTTCACCACAACAATAAGCGTAATAACTAAGATATCTATACGCAAAGCATTTCACTTTCGTTTATCATGAGGTAAGTACATTGTCTTCTGCAGAACTTAGCTTTCGGAGGACGATAACTACTACACTTCCACACAGATTATGCTGCAACAAGTCGCACATTTAGCGCTACAGTACACGTATTTGAGTGATTAATTTTGTACTTAAAACATTTATTTTTAAAGATTTTTGAATTACAAAGAAAGTTTTCCGTGATACATTTCATTCCATTGCTGTAATCTGTAACACCTGAGGGTATAATTACATTAATCCTCAGGGGGTACACGCCTACTTTGTGTACCATGTGTGTGGCAACCACAAGGAACCCTAGCTAATATGGTATTTGCTTATACAACTTTACACATCGGTACCATATTTCTCTAACACACAAATTACACAGCTATCTGATCATTTAACTGAGAGATAAACTTTTTTTATTACATCAGTGACATATGTTTACGCAATTACAGAGTTGGATTACTTCACACTTACGAAATTGTATTTTGTCTGTACTGTGTGAACTCTTCATAGTTTTTCGGACCCATTGTGATACTATGAGAGCTTTGAATGATGTATTTGGTATGGATTCATGATTTTTAAAGTACGTTTGAGGCAGATGACACTTTTGACATGAGCAGAGAATTTTTTTAATTATTGGAGGAAGCTACGACGATTTTGAGATTTGACTGAGATGTTATGATGTTATTTTTACGACGACGATGTGTATTATGCTGCTGAGGTATGTTTATGATTAATAGGCTGAGGCTATATGAGTTATTTGATTATGCTTCATATTTATAATGACGAAATATTGACGAGTGTCGATGGATACGTATATGTGTAATAAGGTAAGGAGTAATGAATAGTGGGTAGGGACTCTTGACTTGTGAAAAAGGATGTTGGAAACCAAGAATCGTACTTTAAGAGTTATGACATGTGTGAATCATGTGTGAATGTATCACAATGCCACTGAAAATTTTTTTTGGACACTGTTTATATTCATAGGATTTTGTTTCTACAGATTTGCAACGCTAATTCTTGACCTGTGAAATATTTTTATATGAGACTACCACGGTAGCAGAATCTCCTGTCGTAAATATTTCCGTACGAAAGTTAAGTGACCACCTGCACGTAATGCGTCGCGGGCACCCAGCTGTGTCAGACGCCTGGAGAAAAAGCCATTATTGCGAGCCCTTTTCAGCGGCACAGGTAGCACAAAAAAAAAGGGGAGGCCATTATCCTTGGAAATATTCTTACATCTGCAAACCTGATAATGACAAGTGTCTTTCTACGAGAATTGAGAGCTACTGACTTACGAAATGCCACATAGCTATTGAATGATGTTTTTATGCTTTGGTTTGCGTAATTGCTTATTTCATTTGACATCTGTTTTCCAGCTGTGTTGCAGCATTGGTTTCATAAAATAAAATTAAATGCATTTGCTAATGTGAACACTTTCTGTCAACAGATCTATTAAATAATTATTTTATGATCCACATTCTTTAAAAAAGGAGCACTTGGAAAGGAAATAACAATAAGAAGGAACTAGTAACTGCATTCATAATTTTCTTTTCAAGTAATTGGTAACTTTTTGGTAGAATAACTTCTTGTGGTGCACCACTTTAATTACTTAGACATTAAGATGTGATTATACATTTCCCTTATCTGCATTGTTATCTTTAGTGTACTATTTTTTCTGGTTGAGCTATGTCATGTTTAGGTATAAGTTGCTGCTGTTTGCCAGGCATAGTGTTATTGAATTTGACTTTTGCTAATTTATACTGTAGCTTGCTTTGCAATTTTCCATTTTTTCATTGCTGTTTATAATAATTGTTTTACGTGCTGCTGCATTGCCTCGTCCCTTAGTTTAGCATCTGAGCTCAGTAGATTTAAGTTAGCTTAAGAGGGGGTAGACTATATGAGAAACTGACTATGGAGAATAGGTAAAGAATGCATTGCGAAGTTATATAAAAAAGGATTTGGGCCCAAATGAGTATTGTACAATCAGAAATAATTATTTTGAAAGAAATATGAACAGAATACAGAAAGCATGCTTGGATAAGATTTTTTTGGTGGAAGCAAAGGGTGAAATAAGACGAAAGATCTATAGAATGAAGTTTTGGGATGGACTGCAGTACCAAATGTTACACTGAAAACGAACCCTGTCCTTTCCTATTGGTGTTATCCCACTATGTGTGTGTGTACCCTTGTGTATTTGTTTTCTTCCTGTCTCTGTGTAGTTTCATAGAATTTTTTCTTCTTTTAATACTAAGCTATATTCACTATGATGAGGAATACTGTTATCCTCAAATACAATTGGCATTAATAATGTGTTATTTACTTTGTAAAGATGTTTAGACATTGTTTATTGTTTTGTTTTAATGCTCATGTGTAAAGTTGATGTTTCAATAATTATTCTGATCTATGTATGTACTTATGTCATAATTCCTGTAACATTGATGTATATGTTTATTTCTATTCTTTTGTAAAGCCCCTATTACTACAAACGTTATCTGTATTATTATGTTTTTAATGATGTGTTTTGTACCTATGTTATTGTATTCTTATGTTATAAAATTGTAATTGTCACCAGTTCATGATATTATTAACATGTAAGTTACATTTCACTGCACACGTTTCTGTTGGTCATAGTACATGGACAATATGTGAGAAGTAGGGACTGTTAGTGTTTGCACGTTTGTTAATAATTCTGCAAGGGACTGGATAACAGCATTGCTGGTTCTAAGGACAATTCCAAAAACTTTGTGAGTGCACAAGTGATGGTTTATGGACTTGCTATATTATCCGCAAGACTCTTCAATGGTGATTGTGCACCTGCACAGTCACAACAGATGGCTGCTGGCTATCTCTACAAGGACTACAGTGGGTCTACATCTTTGATGATCCATCAATACCATTATCTCTACAAGGACTACAGTGGGTCTGCACCTCTGGTGGCCCACCAATACCACACTCTCTACCAGGACTACAGTGGGTCTGCTCTGTGATGACCTACCTACCAATATTCTTCCAAACTACGACTGACTCTGCTGTGGGTTTGCTCTGTTGTGGCCCGTTATCTGTCAGCATGTCAAGAGTCAGCACTGTCTTTCCGTTGGAAGGACAACACTACTTCTTCAAGACTGCATGGAAATCCACTACTTCTGTGTGCAATTTCTTTTACTAATGAGACTTTGTGAAAAAAAACCTGTAATTACTGTTATGATGTACGATTAGGACTGTCTTTATGGACTGTGAGACAATTTTAGCTTTTGACCAACATTGTATCAATAAGTGTGTGCATTTGATTTCTTTGTTATTGTAATTATGAAAAATTTTTTCAAATCTGTATTGGCCACTGCCCCATCCAATTTGTAAAAATTTTTGTGGGGAGCATGGGGGCTATGTAAGTAGGCTGTTTATGTTTTCTCTATGTAAGTAGGCTGTTTATGTTTTCTCTATGTAAGTAGGCTGTTTATGTTTTCTTATTGGCAACGTTACGTAGCGCTCAATATGAAAATCACTGGCTGTGCTGTGTGCAGTCTGTGGCTGCTTTGCATTGTTGGAATATTAGCTATTGTAGCGTTGGGCAGTTGGATGTGAACACCGCGTGGCATTGCGCAGTTGGAGGTGAGCCGCCAGCAGTGGTGGATGTGGGGAGAGAGATGGCGGAGTTTTGTAATTTGTCATGAACTGATATATATATTATGGCTTGTGATGATATTAAGGTAAATACATTGTTTGTTCTCTATTAATATCTTTCATTTGCTAACTATCCCTATCAGTAGTTAGTGCCTTCCATAGTTTGAATCTTTTATTTAGCTGGCAGTAGTGGCGCTCGCTGTATTGCAGTAGCTTGAGCAGCGAAGATTTTTGTGAGGTAAGTGATTTGTGAAAGGTATAGTTTAATGTTAGTCAGGGCCATTCTTTTGTAGGGAATTTTGAAAGTCAGATTGCGTTGCGCTAACAAAATATTGTGTGTCAGTTTAAGCACAGTCGTGTAGAATTGTTCAAAGGGGACCTTTCAAACAATAACAACACATTGGTCCTGATTCGTCGCATTTGGTAATAACGTCACGATAGTTCACGTTTCCACATTTACGACACGCACGTCCGAAAGAGACGAATGCCACATTGATACCCTGCGTACATGCCAGTGCTCATATACCTGCATCGGAGTCACACTACCTTGCATATACACTACAGCAAAGCCCACAAACGGAAATTTTTCGAGCGTTTCTTATAACATTACTGTTTCATAAGTACAGAATAATGCGTTCCCATTTGTTTTATCAGATGGTGACTGCGTAATATAGACTGTTAGTAACAGTAGAGAACTTGCAGCAGAGGAGATGTGTTTCACAATGGAGAAGATGAACAAGTGCTCATAGCTCTTAAAGTATGCATTTTAGAGCTCATGCTTACTGCACTTTTTTTCTCGTTTTGGTCCACACTACCACTTCTGAAAATATGGAATACCTTTCAGGATTCTGTATGTTAAGTTACAAGTTTGTTTTCTTGCACAATAGCGCCACAAAATGCAGTTTCTTTGCTTTTCAGACTTAAAAATGAAATTCTGAAAGAAATGACAGAAGAATCTACTAATATGACAAAATTATCCCTTGTGTGCGAGATGTCATTCCTGAAAGTTTGTCGTTGATTTCCTGAAGCACCCTGGTGTTTGTGGCGTTTCTTGTTGGAACTGTGCTTATGTTCTCGCGAGCACAAAGGACACAGGGTACGTTTACTTTACGACGCCAGCCGCCATAAAAACGATTCCAGCGCGTACATACTGAGAAAAGTTGTAAGGAAATCAAGAAATATGTATATTAGAGAAGAAATTAACAACTTCATCAATAAAATCAAATCAATATGGAATGTTGTTAGACGGGAGGCAGGAAAAGTAACCGCTGGGGTAGGTAGTATTACTGTTACAGAGAATGAGACCATCTTAACCAACAGTACACAGGTAGCCAATGTATTCTACCTTGAGTGTAGGAGAAAAAATTGGGGAGAATAGTTCATAATAAAAGCCAGGCAGTACATGGAAGAGTCAGTTTTGAAAAATTTTTGTCAGATTAAGTTTCATCTAACAACCTCTTGTGAAATAAGGAAAATTACTAAATCTTTGAAAAATAAATGTTCTGTTGGAGTAGATGACATCTCTAACAAGTTATTAAAACAATGTGGAGCAATTACAGCTGATGTTTTGAGTCACATATGTAATGCATCACTGACTTAGGGTATTTTTACAGACAGGTTAAAATATGCCATTGTCAGGCGTCTCTACAAAAAGGGGGAACCAAAGATATCAATAATTACCTGCCAGTATCCTTGCTTACAGCATTTTCAAAAATCTTTCAGAAAGTAATGTACTCAAGAGTGGGTAGCCATCTCAACAGTAATGGGATACTTAGTAAATCACAGTTTGGATTTCAGAAAGACTATTCCACTGAGACAGCAATATACAATTTCACTGTCCACATAATAGAGTCTTTAAATAGTAAAATGTCACCAGCAGGAATATTCTGTGACTTATCCAAAGCATTTGATTGTGTGAACCATGACATTATGTTTGAGAAATCACAATTCTATGGTATAAATGGAACAACAAATGAGTTGTTTAAGTCATATCTACAGAACAAGAAGCAAAAAGTCTCTTTGTATGCTTCAAGTGATTCAAAGGAGTTTGCCACTTCATCTAACTGGGGTGAAATTACATTAGGTGTTCCACAAGGTTCGATCATGGGTCCCCTCCTGTTCTTGATATATGTGAATGACCTCCCTTCTTATGTGAAGCAAGATGCTGAACTGACACATTTTGCTGATGATGCAAGCATCATTATTAATCAAGTAAAAGAGAGTCCGATAGAAAAGATACAAATAAGGTCCCTGGAAAAGTTATTAATTGGTTTTCTGCGAATGGGCTATCTCTGAACTTTGAAAAAACACAGTACATCCAATATTCTGCTGCAAAAAGTATAATTCCCTCAATAAACATAACACATCAAAAGAAGTCAGTAGCCAGGGTAGAGCATACTATGTTTTTGGGTCATACATATAGTTGAGAATCTTCATTGGAAAATTCATATTTTGGATCTGCTAAAGCGACTAGGTTCAGGAACTTTTGCAATCAGAATAAATGGAATTGGCTCTGAACACTATGGGACTTAACATCTATGGTCATCAGTCCCCTAGACCTTAGAACTACTTAAACCTAACTAACCTAAGGACATCACACAACACCCAGTCATCACGAGGCAGAGAAAATACCTGACTCCGCCGGGAATCGAACCCGGGAACCCGGGCGCGGGAAGGGAGAACGCTACCGGCAATCAGAATAATTGCCAATTTTGAGGATGTAGAAATTAGTAAGCTAACATACTTTACATACTTCCACTCTCTGATGTCATACGGAATAATATTCTGGGGCAACTCAACACTTAGGCAAAAGGTATTTACTGCTCAAAAGAAAGTAGTTAGAATAATGTGTGAGGTGCATAGTCGCACATCTTGTAGGCATCTGTTTAAAAGGTTAGGAATTCTTACAACTGTTTCACAGTACATTTACTCAGTAATGAAATTTTTCTCAACAACATGGACCAGTTTAAAATCAATGGCGACATTCATGATTACAATACCAGAAAAAAGAAAGACCTACACTATCCTTTACTTAACCTATCTTTGTCAGAGAAAGGGGTAAAATAGGCTGCTGTAAAACTTTTTGATGAATTACCAGCTGAAATAAAATGTCTGACAGACAGCAGTAATAGTTTCAAAAACAAATTGAAATCATACCTCCTTCTCAACTCCTTCTTTACCATAGATGAGTTCTTGAATATGAGTAAATAAATCTGGAGATATAATATATGCATTTTGTGCCATTTAAGGGAATGGGATAGATAATAGAAATATTTACGTATAACATTATAATGAAAAAAACCTTGTTTCCTGTGCGCATTTCTTGTGCATTTGACATGTTCCGCATCATAACGGTTTTCCGTGCAATTGATCGATGGAACACGTAACTAAGTAACTAACTAACTCCCACAGACGGCTTCGCGGTCGGTGGTGGTGTGGGCCGATTCGACAGACGGCGTGCAGCCGCTGCTGGCCACAGTGGGGAACTGGACGCTCCCCTTCTGGGACAGCGGCTCTCGCTTCCTGGCCGTCGTGGAAGCAGCGGCTGGCGCGCACCAGCCGGAGCTTGTCGCCCGAGACGTGCTGCAGCAGTTCTGGGACCGAAAGGTATCGCAACCATTTTTACATCTCCTAGGGAGTCCATCCACCAAGTTGAATGAACTGCAATACTTCCCAGCAGCTGGGTCATGAATATGTAGGAAACGACTCGAACTTTTCTTTTCTTCATTTATAGGGCCACGATTGGTTCAGAGCCAAATGATAGCTGTCAGGTAGCACACCTTCTATTCGTGAAATGCCGCTTTAGAAGTTTAGTGTCAAGAAAAGCATGAAATCAGAATGTTCCAGAATCAATGAAGTTTACATCTGCTCATCCAATATTGAAATGAATTACACGTCTATCACCTTCCGAGTATATATAAAGCATACAATACTTTTCAACCTGAGCAGCCAGATTGTGTGGCCGGTTTACCTACTGATCATGTGGCAGGTACCTATCAGATTTAAAATACACAATACTTTTCAACCTGAGCAGCCAGACTGTCTTCTCGATTTACCTGTTGATCATGTGGCCGATACATATAACATTTAATCGTACAAATAAATAAGTTCAGATCATCAGTTAAAAAAAGTCACACCCATAATCATTTTAACAGGGGTGATACGTCACTCCAGCAATAGTTTGTTTCTTGGGTAAAGTTGGCTACAATAGTTTTACGTCATTGCTCCATAAATTAGTCACTAGTCAGTTGTGCTGTTAGTCAGCTGCCATTAGCCCCTAACTGAGATGCAATAATCCTTGGGGTTATATGATACCCCTGTTACCATTTACGTAGGTGAAATGTTCCTTTGTAGCCATCCCAGGTTTCATAAGCTTTTGCCGCATGGCTCAGCCGAGCGGTATGAGGCACCTTTCATGGTTCGCGTGGATTCTCCCGTCGGAGGTTCGAGTCCTCCCTCGGGCATGAGTGTGTGTGTTGTCCTTAGCGTAATTTAGCTTAAGTTAGAATAAGTAGTGTGTAAGATTAGGGACCGATGACCTCAGCAGTTTCGTCCCATAAGACCTCACTACAAAATTCCAAATTTCATAAGCTTCTCAGGTATGGAATATGCAAATATGAGTGATACAGGGTTTGAGGACCTTGTGGGAAGTGTTTTTGAGGAAGACGAAGGCGATAGCAGTGAAGATAACTTATTTTCAAGCGAGGGAGATCATTCAGAAATATATTGTGAATATAATTGTGAGAGCTAAGTTGCAGTTCAAAAGATGGTGATAACGGGGGGGGGGGGGGGGGGGGGGGGACGGACGAGGCTTCGTCAACAAACACAATGAAAGATACTACTGGCTTTATAAGGACTAAAGTACCGTCTAAGGAAAGTAATGCTGTAAGGAAAGTAATGCTGAGAGTCGTGACATTGTGAAAATTCCTGTCAGCAAAAACTACAGGCTAACAAGACTGCAGCAGCAAGCAAGATGTCATTATTTGTGCTCTAGAGATAAAGACAGGAAAGTGACAATAGCTTGTGTAAAATACGGTAAGCCTGCATTCAGTGACCATAGACAAATCTTCACATCTTGTTTCTCTTAAAGCACAATAACCTAATAACCGTTATTTAAATTATTGTCTGTAATGTTTGTATGATAATAAGAATGTGAACACGTAACATTGGACTAATTACCATTCAGAAAGTTTTGCAATGTTGCTGTCAATTACGAAGTAAAACATTCGTGCGATAAGTCGCCACTGTTACCATTGAATGATGTGCTTTTCATGTTAACAACGGTGGGTTAATAATACAGAAAGCTACGGTTTTAAGACAGTCATGAGATCATGTTTATAAAACTAATCTGCCTGAAACACATACTGATTGGATAATTATCAGTTCTCTGGGATGCAGTAAGTTTTTTTGTTACTTATAAGGTTTAGTTCTCCTGGAATGACGCCTCTCTAAACTGACGAACTCATTTATATAAAAAAATGTAAATTTCAGCATCATACAATTCTTCCCTGCCCGGATAAGTTTCTGCAGACGCCCATGCTATCTCTTCTTTTCCCCACCCCTACTAATTCAGGTCATACTTTCCCTACCACACGTTGCTCTTCTGGTGACGAACGTGAAACGTGCGCAGTCTAGCCAATTATTTTCCTTCAATTTTGTGTAAAAGGACAAAAAAATGGAAATGAGATCTGGCGGTTTCGAAGTGGTCATCGCTCTTGCCTGTTCGCTGATTTCTTCTAATGTGAATTTGACATACATTTCTCAGCCAAGCTCCCGTGGCATGCCGAAACTTTCATTCACGACTTATCACCGAAACACACAACCCATTTACTCGTCTTATGGTAGAGACACAAGTCTCCTACCTAGATAGAAAACTACTTCGATATGTTGGCTTCATTTGACATGAACGAGAGGCTTGCCGCCCACTTGCTGCCGTGGTTGTTTCGAGAACACTGCAGAAGATTTGCTGGGAAGCTCTTCACATCCTCCACTCAGTCACAGCGTCTTCCCATGTGATTTACATGGTTACCCACCCCCCTCCCCTGAGCCCGCTAAAAGGCAGTTGGTATGCCACTGGGACCAAGAGATCGAAATAAGTAACGACTGTAAAATGGTTCAAATGGCTCTGAGCACTATGGGACTCAACTGCTGAGGTCATTAGTCCCCTAGAACTTAGAACTAGTTAAACCTAACTAACCTAAGGACATCACAAACATCCATGTCCGAGGCAGGATTTGAACCTGCGACCGTAGCGGTCTTGCGGTTCCAGACTGCAGCGCCTTTAACCGCACGGCCACTTCGGCCGGCAGTAACGACTGTACAGCGGGTCAATTTACAAGTGATGCTTTTTGAAACTAAGTGACATACTTTGTGCTCAGGGAAGCTTTCGTGTGTTGTTTGCATTCCTTACCCCATAAAAGAGGATTAATAAGGCGTGCATACAATTGTATTTAGTTATCCTGAGCCGTGGTAAAAATTGCTGTTTTGAAGAGCGCGCCGCAGCGCGTAGTGTGAAGTAGTCGCCCTCAGTTTGTGGCGGTGGCGCCGCTGTGGCAATCGCAGCTTTGGTGTCTCCATCTGGTGGGAAAGGGGAAAGGTTGCTGTTGACGTGCATTTAACGGGCGCTATGAGCTCGCCAGTGGATCAGTCTGGAGTGAGTTTGGGGTCAGTGTCTCGTCCCCTGGTTGCTAGTCTGTCTCCCATCCGAATTTGTGAGGCAGTTAGTGTCTGTCTGTCGTCCGGAGTGCTAGCCTGTCTTTCGTTCTGGATCAATCTTTAAGGCCGGATAAATGAGAATCTTTCCACTCCTCCAGTAAGAGAACTCAGCGAGTGGTCGCCCGGTCGGGGCTTAGTTCCTGCATCTGAGTCTGCGCGTTAGGCCGCCAGTCTGCTTGAGTTGCTCAGGCAATGGTCATTGGCGGTTGGATCGATCGATCGGTTGGTCGGTCGCGCACTGAGACACAAGATGACTTGTCCGCCTTGAGCGTCGGCACAGGTGAGGTCGCCACGTGAGTCCAGTGGGCCGAGCCGTATAGCGAGGGGTAGTGGCTTCGCGGCCGACACGAGAGCAACAGGAGTCATCCCACGACATCAGTCTGGCCGGTGTGAGCTGCGACGCCGTGGTGTAACTGGTTCTCAGAGTGCTTCTTGGCCCCTTCAGTTACCATCTTGTGCAGCTTGGCTCGGTCCTTTCCTGGTGGAGGGATTTAGTTTTGCCAGTGGGCGTGTTTCCTCTGCATGGTTGGGTCCGAGCCAGTATTTCCGCCGTCGTGTGTCTGCAAGTGAGTGGGAGACGCACCAGCAGTGCAGTCGTGACGGAGCAGTAGTCGCGGACGGACCAGCAGGCAGTCGGTCAGTTAGTGCGGACCAAGAAAGACGGGAGATCGGCGCGCCTTCCTGCGTCCGTTGAAGCGGCTGGCAGCGGACGGTTCGGGAGAGCGAGTTGGGGGTGCTGCGCCAGGTCTCCTCGAGAAATCGCAGTTTATCAGAAGTTAAGTGATTTGTGGTATGTTGTTTCATTTACTTGTTAAATTCTACTTGTTTTCTTGGTGAGGTCACCAGCCGCTTTGTTTGGGGTCGTCCCACCATTCTTCTCCGTTTGTCCACCCGCGGGAAGGTGATTTATGAATTGGGTGGTCCGTTTTTTCCCTTGTGGAGTGGGGGCGGGTTAGAGCAACCTGCGGTTCGGGTTGTTCGGTAATCTCCTTATCAATCTGCCGTACATTAGTAGCTGCCTCTGTCATGTTTGTCGGATTCGGTGTATTAACGAATTTTATTGTTTGGAGTGTAACGGCCTAATTCCTGAAATATGTTCTGGTGTTGCCTATCATCTTGAGAGGCAGTATCTGTGTACTGTAGAGCATCTTAACTATTGTTTGGCCAACCTTGTAGAATTTTATATGAGATTGCATTTCATGGGCTTTTATTTAAATGATCATTTTAGTATATAAAGCAGGCCTCGGTGGCCGTGCGGTTCTAGGCACTTCAGTCCGGAACCGCGTGACTGCTACGGTCGCAGGTTCGAATCCTTCCCCGGGCATGGATGTGTGTGATGTCCTTAGGTTAGTTAGGTTTAAGTAGTTCTAAGGTCTAGGGGACTCATGACCTCAGATGTTGAGTCCTATAGTGCTCAGAGCCATAGTATATAAAGTTGCCACCCATTCACCGTAAGACTTTACTTAGAAGTTGTACCTTCGGTGGCAAGGTTAATATTTTAATTGTTATTGTTTTATACCATTTCCATCCCTCCTACGGGGGGTGCATAGTTTGTGTGCTTGTGTAAATTGTTAAAACTGTTAGTTTAAAGTTATCTGGTGTGCTGCAGATTTGCACCAGTGAAGTCTTTCAGAGGCTGTTGTGAGCGGTCGTAACTACGGCCGTGTCAAAAGGGAGCGGCGAAGTTCTTTGCCCGGAAGCTCATGCAGTCAAAACTTGTTTCTTTCTGCCTCTGAATAAATTGTAACTTGATATTTAGTGGGTGCTTTCTGATTATAATTTTTAAATCTGTTTCTTTTAAAGTAAAGTAAATAAAATTCCCATTTGTTAAAAGGAATTTGATTATGATTTCATCAGTTACTCCGTGGCAACTACTTCCACGCTTACATAGTGTGATTAAATGTGTTAATGTTCTTGATGAATCGCTAGTAAATAAAAGAAATTCTTAAGAATATTCTTTGAAAATAAATTCACGGTTCAGATCCATTTCTCATTTGCCTTTATCAGAAAGACAGCGCAGTGGTATCTTCGTCGCCATGCTCCAACTCCTTTTTTTTTACCTACACGAATTTATTGTATTATTTAATACGACACCTGCATGCTGTTTACTTCAAGAAACTATAACTGAATGTTACGCTGGTAACACTTCAGTTTAACATGAAATGACACAGTTCGTAAGACATGGGCTCGGTTCCTGTAACGACGACACCCTCCCTATATTGACTGTGTGGATTGCTGCCTTCATTGGCCAGACAAAACGACAAATACGCTGTTATTTCTGCTGTGCAGATTGCGTCGGCCACCGTACTGGTCGTGCTGGGGCCGTTGGTGTTGGCTTACACGTGGCACCCGTACGACGCACAGTGGAGCCAAGGCTGCGCGGGACCCAGGATTGGGCAGGTCTCTCTACTCACCGTCTGCCCGGAACCAGGAGGGGCGCTCCCTGACGGCCGACTGGAACTGTTTCCCGATAAGGGGAAAAATCTCTTCGCGTGCCCGCTGACCGTTGTCACAATTCCACTCCCGCCATTCGTCAACGATGAGCTGACGGATGGTATCGAGATTCGTCTCGTGAAAGAGGTAAGGCTGACCACTGAACAGGGGCATTCCTGAAACTTACGTATTTGCTTCTTCAGCGCACTTCCATTTTTGCTGTGCATCTTTTAGAACGACAACGATGTTTTCTTTTGAATTTCATATATTCATTTACGCTTCTCGTTGCGCCAATCAGTAAAATACTTTAACGTTTACTAACTATCGGATTTGCAGCTGAGTCATCATTTTGTCTTTAAACGTCATTTAGACAAATCCTCTAGCTGTCTCCCTCTGCACAAACTTCGTTGCTCGCCTTTCGGAGTCTGACCAAACTTTGAACGGGACACAATGCGCGCCGACTTAAATATTGTTTTCCGGTGATGTTAAACAATGAAACAGTCAACAGGAATAAAACAACCAATAGCATGGCTATGCGAAAAAGTAAAAATAAGGCCATAGTGCCAAAGGGTAATACCATTCACCAAAGATACCTTAATATGTGCTTATGTTTGAGCAGAGAGATGGTGTTAGATGTGCGAAATGATTTAAGATGAGTATCGGATTCCACACTTTATACAAGTCTGCTGATTACAGTATTCGCCGCTCCAATCTATAGTGTCTCCTTTTTTAAATTGGTCGGGATGCTGGGATCTTCGTATGTCGTTTCATGCTCTGAGGTGAGGCATTTTTCTTCCATTGGTGATTTATTCCTCTGGTTGAGATGGGCATAACATTTGGGTTCTTTACATCTCCCTCCAACAATTATTACATTGTCTAATGCATGATATGCCCCATTCGCGCCGGCCCGTGTGGCCGAGCGGTTCTAGGCGCTTCAGTGTGGTTCGAATCCTGCCTCGGGCATGGATGTGTGTGATGTCCTTAGGTTAGTTAGGTTTAAGTGGTTCTAAGATCTAGAGGACTGATGACCTCAAATGTTAAGTCCCATAGTGCTCAGAGCCATTTGAACCATTTTTGAGCCACATTCAGAGGGCCTGTGGTATACAGCTAATTCCACGCAGTACAGTAGACGAATAAATCCGTTTGAGGAATCGATACAATATGGAAATAGCATTTTCCTAGCTTTCTTATGATCCTCCCGAAAATAGCTCTGACGTATGGACAGTATGCGATTCTGGCTTCTTATTCTTGATATCGGTCCCGTTTGCAGTCGGCGTAAATTTGTGCTGTAAGACACTCTCTGTCTCTGGTCCTGAGTAAGCGTTCGATTTCTTCCTTCGTGTCACACCGTTATCTGTCAGCTCTTCATTCAATGTACAGCACCCTACTCGTCAGTGTTAATTACGCAGCTATTGCTACTCAAATACACAGAATGAGTTATTAAGTTTGGAATAATTTCAGAAAGGATACTTGCACATTTGTCAATACTGCAAGTTATATTTCTGTGGTAAATGTTAAATTTGAGATAAATATTGTTTACAGATCATTTCTTTGGTTCAAATGGTTCAAATGGCTCTGAGCACTATGGGACTCAACTGCTATGGCCATCGGTCCCCTAGAACTTAGAACTAATTAAACCTAACTAACCTAAGGACATCACACACATCCATGCCCGAGGCAGGATTCGAACCTGCGACCGTAGCAGCAGCGCGGCTCCGGACTGGAGCGCCTAGAACCGCACGACCACCCCGGCCGGCTTTCTTTGGTCATTTAGACAGTTTATATAAATAAAATCAGAGACAAAGAACTGAGTTAGGTGTATCAGGAGTAAACAAACCTCAAACCGCTTTTATTTAATTGAATTTACACATTTTTTGTTTCTGCATATTATCCATGTATTCTTTTTATTCTATTATATTTATTTTTAATAAAATAGAATAAATAATAGCAGATTTCAGGATAATATCGGTTACTGGGAAAAGTTTATTTTGTCTTAACCGCTGAGTAGCACTGTCATGACATTATAGACAAAAGAAGTATGTTCTATCAGTCAACACTTATTCCAACAATTCACACATCCTGGATGATATTTTGTATAGTCGTTCCCAGATTATCAGCCGTACGCGTCGTTCAGAGATCTCTAAACCTAGGAAAACGGTACTGGCCACTAAAACTGTAACAGCTTGAGGCATAGCATAGATCTATATCTTTATTGATTGTGCGTATTGTAGCTTATTTGACGGTTTACAGGATTTGAAACGTAGTGCTTCTTGTAGCAACAGCGGCTCCAGCCCGGCTGGACAGCGAGACGAACTCCGATTGCGTGGCAGATACGGGTCCAGGTCTGTCATGTCTGTTGTCTGGTCAACGATTGAAAAATTAGATAAATAATTCGTGTCATCGCAAATTTTTGTACAGTGGTGGAAGGGAGAGCCACGGAAAACTTAAGGGAGTGGACCAAATATGAAATCACCGTAAACGTATTATATTACTATGCCTAATAAGGTGTAAGCATTGCCATTCAAAACAACTTCCAGTCGTCTCGGAATGGATAGACAGTCGTGGATGGCTTTCAGAGGAATACTGAACCATTCTTCGTGAAACATGAGCTAACGATGATGAAGGTGGATAGGTGTCACGCACAATTCTCTCCAAAGTACACAACAAAGGCTCAGCAGCACTGTGATCTGGTGAATGTTGTGGGGCCCGGGGAGGCGTGACAGATCGTCGTCGTGATCACTAAACCAGTCCAGGAGGATGCGAGCTATGTGGACAGGGTCCTTGTCGTCTTGGAATGCAGCATTTCTATTGGAAAAAAACAAACATTGTGCTATGGAACAGACTTGATCAACCAAAATGGTCACATAATCCTTGGCAGCTATGCAATCTTGCAGGGTAATCATGGGGCCCATGGAATACCACGATGTGGCTCGCAGGATCATACTCGAACCCGCTGTCGTGTTTCACTCTTGGGATGTAACAGTGTGAAACAAGATTCATGCGACCGAACGACATTCCTCCATTGTCTTTAGCGTGACGTCGCGTCTCTCAGGGATTCTTTCTGGAGACTAGAATTCTACTCTGTAGGAATCAACATGGGTTTCAAAAAAGACGATCGTGTGAAACCCAGCTCGCGCTATTCGTCCACCAGACTCAGAGGGCCATAGACACGGGTTTCCAGGTAGATGCCGTGTTTCTTGACTTCCGCAAGGCGTTTGATACAGGTACCCACAGTCATTTAATGAACAAAGTAAGGGCATATGGACTATCAGACCAATTGTGTGATTGGATTCAAGAATTCCTAGATAACAGAACGCAGCATGTCATTCTCAGTGGACAGAAGTCTTCCGAAGTAAGAGTGATTTCAGGTGTGCCGCAGGGGAGTGTCGTAGGACCGTTGCTGTTCGCAGTATACATAAATGACCTTGTGGATAACATCGGAAGTTCACTGAGGCTTTTTGCGGATGATGCTGTGGTATATCGAGAGGTTGTAACAATGGAAAACTGAACGGAAATGCGGGAGGATCTGCAACGAATTGACGCATGGTGCAAGGAATGGCAACTGAATCTCAATGTAGACAAGTGTAATGTGCTGCGAATACACAGAAAGAAAGATCCTTTATCATTTAGCTACAATATAGCAGGTCAGCAACTGGAAGCAGTTGATTCCATAAATCATCTGGGAGTAGGCATTAGGAGTGATTTAAAATGGAATGACCATATAAAATTAATCGTCGGTAAAGCAGAGGTCAGACTGAGATTCATTGGAAGAATTCTAAGGAAATGCAGTCCGAAAACAAAGGAAGTAGGTTACAGTACACTTGTTTGTCCACTGCTTGAATTCTGCTCACCGGTGTGGGATCCGTACCAGATAGGATTGATAGAAGAGATAGAGAAGATCCAACGGACAGCAGCGCGCTTCGTTACAGAATCATTCAGTAATCGCGAAAGCGTTACGGAGATGATAAACTCCAGTGGAAGACTCTGCAGGAGAGACGCTCAGTAGCTCGGTACGGGCTTTTGTTGAAGTTTCGAGAGCATATCTTCACCGAGGAGTCAAGCAGTATTGCTCCCTCCTACGTATATCTCGCGAAGAGACCATGAGGATAAAATCAGAGAGATTTAAGCCCACACAGAGGCATACCAGCAATCTTTCTCTCTACGAACAGTACGAGACTGGAATAGAAAGGAGAACCGATAGAGGTACTCAAGGTACCCTCCGCCACACACCGTCAGGTGGCTTGCGGAGTATGGATGTAGATGTAGATTGTTGTAGACAGGCCGCCGAAATACTGCAAGAAAGCCGTTGCAATGGATGCCTCCACATCTTTTTTTACGTCCCTGCTTTCAACTGGCTTAGAACGGAATTAATGGCGTATCTGTTTATCAGAATAGCCGTTCTCCATGAACGTGTTGAAGCTCACCAGGCAGACTGTCGGTATCTGAGACCACATGTGCTCTATATACTAGTGAGCATAGGACACTACCTCGTTGTGCAGGATGATGACAGCAGCTGTTTTTGGTAGACACTGTGTCCCAGTGTACCGTCGACTTTCCTTTTAAGCGTGACATCCAGGAATGGTAAGATGGCAACTTTTTCCATTTTCATGGTGAACTGTATATTCGGGTAGAGCGAGTTCAGATGCTGGAGAAACATGGGTAATGTGTCTGTTTACAACACTACCACTTCTACTGCTATACCATAACCTTTAAGTTTGAGGCAGATCGTATAATGTAACTATCTTGTTAAAGCAATTATGGTATAAAGCAACAGAGCAGTGTTACCCTCTGAAAGGAATTTTGTTATGTTGACCGTGATGTACCTAATGGAGGTGGCTTATCGGAAGTGAAAGTCAGAATTACGTAAATATTTAAACAGTAACAAACAATAATTTACCTATCCACACTGTCCAAATGATAATAAAAACGGTCGCCAGCCTAAATAGGCATAAGAATGAGTAACATTCTTGTTCAAGAAACTGAAAATAAGAAACTGAAAATAAGTAACTTCAATGGGCAAACACAGCCTATACTTTGTCACACGAGAGTGCAATGAAATCAGCCACTCGCATATGTTAACGTTAAGGTTGGAGCTGACAGTTCGAGCAGAACAAACTATTTGCATAAATATAACAGATAACGATACACACTATTACCTTCAGGGCTTAGTCAAACTGAGTGGTCTCAATAATATTACTATTAATATTCACTGTAGAATCATAAATTGGACATAGGTTCAGTATTACTTTTCAAACATTTTCCTATCTGACAAAAAATTTGTAAATGTAGTTCACTGAAAAATTATGAACTGGGCATAGGTTAAGCCTCTCTCAGCTAAATACTTTTCTATTTAAAATAAAAGTTAAATTGTATTTCACTAACAAACACTTCCTCACTGACCTTCGAATGAAAGAAGTTACTATTTTCATAGATAGTGGTCTTTCCATTAATTGTTATCTATCATGAGCATAAAGGATAAACTGTGGAGCCTGTTACACTATTAATATGCACTTTCAATACACAAGAGGAAAAAGTGTTTAGCAACCATGAGTGTATAACTTTCCACAATTGCAGTTTTCAACTTTTGCTGCAGTTGGACACAAATTTGACATATTTGTAAGATACTGACTCACCTTTTGCGATTTACAGCAGGCAGTAATGTGATCATTTACATAGCAAAATTTTGTTAGCGTCAGCTTTAAGGACTTTTAATTTTGAAATTGACAGCAAACTGTTATAATACCTGTTTTGTATTGCTTTATTACTTTAAATTCTATTTTTCACTTTAGTTTTTTGGCAAGCCCCCAAACTTTAAGCAGTTTCAATTGCAAAATTACTTTCAGCAAACATTATTTACTTCAGCTCACTCTTTTGCCACATTGACCTTAACTTTCTTTTCACTATGTTCAAGAGGCATTAATTAGTAAAACACTGGGCTTTGATGTTCTTTCAATAAAGACACTCGGTAATCACTTTAGCATGGGAAGGATCCTAAGTGGAAATGTGACGGAGGATAGATCAAGGTATGTTTTCGTAAATAGCCTTTTGGTTTACCTTTTAACTGAAAACAAATAAATCATCCACATGACCTGATCCTTCACTGTACATTTCTACATTTCCTTGGTTCCTTTTCAGTGATTGCGCAACGTGGTGGCGGGTGCATGTTGGTGGGTGGATTTGCATGCGGAAATGCTGTACTCTGTCATTTCTTGGTGGTGATGATAGATACCAATTCCAGAGCAGTTCCAGCTCTTTATACATGCGAGGCATTGGCACATCGGAAAAGGGCACGAAAAGCCTCTCTCGGCACCGGTACAATACACAACTTTTACATGAGCAGTTGACAGTTTGGTAGCTCGTCCCCGCCGGCTGGAGTGGCCGTGCGGTTCTAGGCGCTTCAGTCTGGAGCCGCAAGACCGCTACGGTCGCAGGTTCGAATCCTGCCTCGGGCATGGATGTGTGTGATGTCCTTAGGTTAGTTAGGTTTAGGTAGTTCTAAGTTCTAGGGGACTGATGACCACAGATGTTAAGTCCCATAGTGCTCAGAGCCATTTGAACCAATTTGAGCTCGTCCCCGACTGACTCTTTGTTCCACCTTTCTATCTGTGCCAACCACATTTTGCGCGCGATACACGATTCCGTTCCCGAGGGGAGCCACACCACATTTTACATACAAAGAACCTATTGTGGATCAGCAATTACATAACAGCAACCAAACATATTGAATAAAATAGATCAGTTACACTTATTGGTACTACTACAAAAAAATTATTCACATAGAAATTACAATTATATATAGTAAGTTTTGTCCCTTCCACGCAAGGCAAAGAATTTAAATAATACAGACAATACATTACATGTGATTAAACCAGGACATCAAAGTTTCTACAAAGGAAAAAGTACCCATTTTTATACAGTACCAAATTAATCATATAATAATTAGAAAACTTCCTGGCAGATTAAAAGAGTGTGCCGGACCGAGACTCGAACTCGGGACCTCTGCCTTTCGCGGGCAAGTGCTCTACCAACTGAGGTACCCAAACACGACCCACGCCCCGTCTTCACAGCTTTACTACTGCCAGTATCTCGTCTCCTACTTTGCGAACTTTACAGAAGCTCTCCTTCGAACCCTACAGAACTAGCACTCCTGAAAGAAAGGATATTGCGGTGACATGGCTTAGCCACAGCCTCGGGGATGTTTCCAGAATGAGATTTTCACTCTGCAGCGGAGTGTGCGCTGATATGAAACTTCCTGGCAGATTAAAACTGTGTGCCGGACCGAGACTCGAACTCGGGACCTGTGCCTTTCGGGGGAAAGCGCTCTACCATCTGAGTTACCCAAGCATGACTCACGCCCCGTCCTCACAGCTTTACTTCTGCCAGTATCTCGTCTCCTACCTTCCAAACTTTACAGAAGCTCTCCGGCGAGAGAACCTCAACAATGGAACGTTGAACAAAACAGAAAGCAAAATGAATCAACAAAAGATATATAGTGTCTCAGCTATGGTGTTACACGTTCCTTGGGACCACACCACAAATGTATTGTGGAAGTAGGTCCAAATGGTTCAAATGGCTCTGAGCACTATGGGCCTTAACTTCTGAGGTCATCAGCCCCCTAGGACTTAGAACTACTTCAACCTAACTAACCTAAGGACATCACACACATCCATGCCCGAGGCAGGATTCGAACCTGCAACCGTAGCGGTCGCGCGGTTTCAGACTGAAGCGCCTAGGACCGCTCGGGCACCCCGGCCAGCGGTTAACGAGTAAGAAATACGTTCTGGTGTTCCGCTATATCGCGCCTAGCGACTTCGCAGCGAGGAGCTTTCGAGTGTCGCCAGCTGGTGTGGAGGCAGTACAGAGGCGGTCGGCCGGCAGGTGGGCGCGGCGCTGAACGCGACGGCGGCGGTCCGCGCGCCGCTGGACGGCAGCCTGTGGGGCCTGCTGGACGTGACGCGGCGCAGGGCGGAGGGTGTGCTGGGCGAGGTGTGGCGCGGGTCCGCTGCTCTGGCCGCCTGCGGGCTGCGGCCCTTCCCGCGCACCCTGCTCGCCTTCCAGTTCTCTCCCGCCTACCTGCAGGACGGGTACTCCTTCGTCGTGCCGGCGCCGCGACGCCTGCCGCCCTGGACGGCGCCCTTCCGGCCTCTGGCGCCCCCGCTCTGGCTCGCCCTGTTGCTGTCGCTGGTCAGTCGCATTTCCAATTAAAATACGCCGCTGAGCAAAACTTAACCCTTTGACTCCCAATAGGACATACATCTTCATCTACATTCTACATCTACATTTATACTCTGCATGCCACCCAACGATGTGTGGTGGAGGGCACTTTACGTGCCACGGTCATTACCTCCCTTTTCTGTTCCAGTTGCGTATGATTTGCGGGAAGAACGACTGTCTGAAAGCCTCCGTACGCGCTCGAATCTCTCTAATTTTACATTCGTGATCTCCTCGGGAGGTATAAGTAGGGGGAAGCAATATATTCGATACCTCATCCAGAAACGTACCCTCTGGAAACCTGGCGAGCAAGCTACACCGCGATGCAGAGCGCCTCTGTTGCACAGTCTGCCACTTGAGTTTATTAAACATCTCCGTAACGCTATCACGGTTACCAAATAACCCTGTGACGAAACGCGCCGCTCTTCTTTGGATCTTCTCTATCTCCTCCGTCAGACCGGTCTGGTACGGATCCCACACTGATGAGCAATACTCAAGTATAGGTCGAACGAGTGTTTTGTAAGCCACCTCCTTTGTTGATGGACTACATTTTCTAAGCACTCTCCCAATGAATCTCAACCTGGTACCCGTGTCACCAACAATTAATTTTATATGATCATTCCACTTCAAATCGTTCCGCACGCATACCCCCAGATATTTTACAGAAGTAAATGCTACCAGTGTTCGTTCCGCTATCATATAATCATACAATAAAGGATCCTTCTTTCTATGTATTCGCAATACATTACATTTGTCTATGTTAAGGGTCAGTTGCCACTCCCTGCACCAAGTGCCTATCCGCTGCAGATCTTCCTGCATTTCGCTACAATTTTCTAATGCTGTAACTTCTCTGTATACTACAGCATCATCCGCGAAAAGCCGCATGGAACTTCCGACACTATCTACTAAGTCATTTATATATATTGTGAAAAGCAATGGTCCCATAACATTCCCCTGTGGCACGCCAGAGGTTACTTTAACGTCTGTAGACGTCTCTCCATTGATAACAACATGCTGTGTTCTGTTTGCTAAAAACTCTTCAATCCAGCCACACAGCTGGTCTGATATTCCGTAGGCTCTTACTTTGTTTATCAGGCGACAGTGCGGAACTGTATCGAATGCCTTCCGGAAGTCAAGAAAAATAGCATCTACCTGGGAGCCTGTATCTAATATTTTCTGGGTCTCATGAACAAATAAAGCGAGTTGGGTCTCACACGATCGCTGTTTCCGGAATCCATGTTGATTCCTACATAGTAGATTCTGGGTTTCCAGAAATGTCATGATACGCGAGCAAAAAACATGTTCTAAAATTCTACAAGAGATCGACGTAAGAGATATAGGTCTATAGTTTTGCGCATCTGCTCGACGACCCTTCTTGAAGACTGGGACTATCTGTGCTCTTTTCCAATCATTTGGAACCCTCCGTTCCTCTAGAGACTTGCGGTACACGGCTGTTAGAAGGGGGGCAAGTTCTTTCGCGTACTCTGTGTAGAATCGAATTGGTATCCCGTCAGGTCCAGTGGACTTCCCTCTGTTGAGTGATTCCAGTTGCTTTCTTTTGCTTCCTTTCTTTTGCTGGCGCCTTGTCCCGCAGTTTCGCAGGGTCGGAACGGTTAGGAACGGATTTTGCAAGGTTAGTAATAAGGGTTGGCCGGATGCCCTTCCTGCCGCCACCCCGTACCCCCCAATCCCGCCCCCCCCCCCCCCCAGGACAGAATTAAAGTGCGCGTCATTTATGACGGCAGCCGAGTTTAGGTACGTTCTGCGCATCTGACGTCACAAAACACAGTCAGCCAATGAACAGAGAACGACGTTGCCAGAGCTCGACTGCAGTGCAGAGCATGGACGAGTGTCTTCAGTTTTAGAAACGTTCTGTCATAAATAAAGTAATTGAACAAACGCAATGTCTTGATAGCAGACTTTCATTTATAGAACGTTTGGAAAAAGCATTCTTTATACCATTTGCTTCATATTCTATTAATTAATTAAACCAAACAAGCAATAAGCCTCCTAATTCAGGCCATAGCAAGGAAAGGTAATTGTATCATTCTCACTAACCGCTTTTTCGCAATAAAGAAGAGCGGTAATTGTTTATTTCCTATAGTACTTCGACGAAACGTGAGTAATTCATAATCATGCCAACAGTGTTTGTCGGTATTTTGCGTGATATTTTTAAGTCCTCTGGGCGAAATACTAAACGACGAGCTGCGTTAGCGTAATGGTTAAAGTGCATGGCTGCTGAGTGAAAGATTCTGGGTTCAAACCTTGATCGGTCCTTATATTTTCTTTATTTTAAAAACAATATCGATGTGTCGTACTTCTTGAATTTTATTCGTTTGAATGTAGTTTTTTGAGATTTTTAGTGGCAACTAAAATCGACCATACGGAAAGTATACGCTATGGACGTTTACCTCTGCAAACTCTTCAAAATTTCGTGCAATGGTTTACTACATCTAATGCTGCACAATAACTGCGTTGAACATCGAAACAAAATTAAGTCATTTATGGGAGGAAGGCATCAGTCAAGTAGATGTGTAAAAATCAAATTTTTGGGCCAAATAGTTTTTATGAAATCGAATGATAAAATGTGTCAAAGCAGTCGGAACACCATGTGTCTGCACAGGTGAGCAGTGCAATGATGACAAAATCGGGCACATCGCAGAATGCGGGGAGCACGTCTCTGTAGCAGCTAAAGGGTTAATGCGGCCATGGTGGCTTTACTTCATAAACTGCGCGCTCCCCCCTAAACCTAAGTTTGCGAACTATACTATGGCGCTGATTCTCTTGGCGTATTCAACTGGCAACGCAGCAATCTCCCGCGTCTGGGCGGGCATGCGCGAACCGCCAAGATAAAACAATTGAACTATAGTGTACCCCACCTGTCTGTGTCTAGTGTAATCCATGGAATAGTGCGAACGTCTTCAGATGTCTGCGAGTCGTGTAACTGAGGCGGAACGTGGGACCAGCCCGGTATTCACCTAGTGGGATGTGGAAAACCGCCTAAAAACCACATCCAGGCTGGCCGACACACCGGCCGACTTCGGTAATCCGCCGGGCGTATTCGATCCGGGGCCGGCGCGCCTACCCGAGTCCAGGAAGCAACGCATTAGCGCTCTAGGCTAACCTGGCGGGTCGAACGGAACATACACTGACGTGACATAAAGATCGCGGAAGTACCCTTTGAAAGGGCGGTGCACTGACGGAGCTGTCATTTGTATTCAAGTGATTCGTGTGAAAAGGTTTTCGAACTGATTATGGCCGCACGACGGGAGTCGACAGACACTGAACTCGGAATGGCAGCTGGAGCTAGACGCATGGGACATTCCGTTTCGAAAGTCGTTAGGGAGTTCGATATTCCGAGATCCGCAGTGCCAAGAGTGTGCCATGAATACGATATTTCAGGCATTACCTTGCGAGGTGGCGGGGTTGAGAAGAGTATGTACCTCTTTAATTCAGAAGAATTTTGCATGAGAACGACACATGCACTCGACCTCCTCCTTATCTACCAGCTAATTAATTATGCGCACAACGGTAATGGAAGGGAATGATGATGGACCCTACTAGATGGTAAAATAAGGAGCGCACACTCACAATAATTTAATAAAAATCGTAATCTACTCAAGAAAAAGAGAACTTTATCATAATAAACAACAGGAAATGGGATTCTGCATATATCTACGAAATGATATCCGGATTAAATACTACAATGAAATTTATTATACATCATAACATAAATGCAAATGATTATCGACACAAACAGTAGGTTAAAGGATAGGGTATACTGAAATATGATGAGAATAAGAGTTGGCTCGAGAACAAGAGCCTCCTACTGTGATGCAATAGACTGACGATAATGACTGGACGTCCTAATGAATCAAATATTAATCTCCCACTATATAGCAGTATCGTAATTAATAGTGAGAGCTGAAATGGGATCACATGAAGAAACAAGCAAGGTGGACTTGCAGCATATCAAACGTGCGTGCTGCTGAGGGATTCAGCATAAAATTGATAAGGTCCTACAATGCCGGAGCCGCCAAATACTGTACCAGTACTGAAATCTGGAGCACGTCGTCGGTAGGCTGCGTCCTGATGACGTAGGCGCCGACTTCTGCCGTGCAGCAACTCTGTCTCAACCTCTGGCTTCGAAGACTGTCCGAGAATTCTAACTTCTTCCGAAAACGAGCGACCAGGACTGTCCGACTCCGAGGAAGATCAGATCCCGAATCCTCTGTGATGCGATGCAAGAGCGAAGCCAGCATTGCTCAACTCCCTAGTCTCCTTGAAAACCGCGAATCAGCGTTCAGTGCTGATTTCAAAATTCCCCCACACTGTCTCGGAACATCATTCGCACCAATAGCTACTGTTCCCTCCAATTTCGAGCAGGGCTTTATGACATCAACTACCCTCAGTTTAAGTTGACCAATCATGCCTCTGCTATTCAGCTGAGGGCACTGAACTTACCGTTTGACCGGCTACGAAAACAGCCTGCCTAGGCCACTGGCCATCCGGCGCCAGACAGTCGCACCCAGCAGGGCACGGGCCGCAAGTATTCTCACAATCTAGAGGACAACGCACTCAGTCGGTGTCACGAATCTTCGTTCCGGACGCGCCGGAACAGTAAACACATAAACTGCGCCGATACTCAGATGTCTCGCAGGTCGTTTCGCCCTGCACACAATAGGCGAAACTCGACCGACGTCAGTCGTTCCACCAGCCTGTTGTACGAACCTCTCAGAATTCAGGGAAGTGCAGCACCCAACCGGAAATGTCGTGTGCCGCGTCCTCTGATGCTTGACTCGGACAGGCCACCCAGTTAAGTAACCCAACATTTATAGGAATGCGGGAAAAGTATTTTTTGAGCTCTCAGTACAAATACTCTCATTACAATAACCTTATTCAGTCTGTTACTACCGTGCAATGACATAGAACATTAATAAAGTTGATGGAAATGAGAGGAGACATGCAAAATAGGGCATGGAACCTCTCAACCTGACACGACGGAAAATGCAGTGCGGCTTTCACTTAATGACGGAGAGAAGCGGCGTTTGCATAGAGTTGTTTGTGCTAACAGACAGGCAACATCGCGTGAAATAGCAACAGAAATCAACAGCGAACGTTTTCGTTGAGACATCTAGGCGAAATGTGGCGTTAATGAACTATGGCAGCAGTCAACCGACGCCAGTGCCTTTGCTGACCGCACGACATCGCCTGATGCGCCTCTCCTGGGCTCGTGACCGTATCGGTTGGACCCTAGACGACTGGAGAACCGTGATCCAGTCAGATGAGTCCCGATTTCAGTTCGTAGTAGCTGATGGTATGGTTCAAATGTGGCGGAGACCCCCACAAAACCTTGGGCCCAAGTTGTCAGAAAGACACTGGGCAAACTGGTGATGGATGGAGGATATCAGACGGATGCCATATTCCTTGACTTCCGGAAAGCGTTTGACTCGGTGCCCCACTGCAGACTCCTAACTAAGGTACGAGCATATGGGATTGGTTCCCAAGTATGTGAGTGGCTCGAAGACTTCTTAAGTAATAGAACCCAGTGCGTTGTCCTCGATGGTGAGTGTTCATCGCAGGTGAGGGTATCATCTAGAGTGCCCCAGGGAAGTGTGGTAGGTCCGCTGTTGTTTTCTATCTACATAAATGATCTTTTGGAGAGGGTGGATAGCAATGTGTTATGATGCTGTGGTGTACGGAAAGGTGTCGTCGTTGAGTGACTGTAGGAAGATACAAGATGACTTGGACAGGATTTGTGATTGGTGTAAAGAATGGCAGCTAACTCTAAATATACACTCCTGGAAATTGAAATAAGAACACCGTGAATTCATTGTCCCAGGAAGGGGAAACTTTATTGACACATTCCTGGGGTCAGATACATCACATGATCACACTGACAGAACCACAGGCACATAGGCACAGGCAACAGAGCATGCACAATGTCGGCACTAGTACAGTGTATATCCACCTTTCGCAGCAATGCAGGCTGCCATTCTCCCATGGAGACGATCGTAGAGATGCTGGATGTAGTCCTGTGGAACGGCTTGCCATGCCATTTCCACCTGGCGCCTCAGCTGGACCAGAGTTCGTGCTGGACGTGCAGACCGCGTGAGACGACGCTTCATCCAGTCCCAAACATGCTCAATGGGGGACAGATCCGGAGATCTTGCTGGCCAGGGTAGTTGACTTACACCTTCTAGAGTCCGTTGGGTGGCACGGGATACATGCGGACGTGCATTGTCCTGTTGGAACAGCAAGTTCCCTTGCCGGTCTAGGGATGGTAGAACGATGGGTTCGATGATGGTTTGGATGTACCGTGCACTATTCAGTGTCCCCTCGACGATCACCAGTGGTGTACGGCCAGTGTAGGAGATCGCTCCCCACACCATGATGCCGGGTGTTGGCCCTGTGTGCCTCGGTCGTATGCAGTCCTGATTGTGGCGCTCACCTGCACGGCGCCAAACACGCATACGACCATCATTGGCACCAAGGCAGAAGCGACTCTCATCGCTGAAGACGACACGTCTCCATTCGTCCCTCCATTCACGCCTGTCGCGACACCACTGGAGGCGGGCTGCACGATGTTGGGGCGTGAGCGGAAGACGGCCTAACGGTGTGTGGGACCGTAGCCCAGCTTCATGGAGACGGTTGCGAATGGTCCTCGCCGATACCCCAGGAGCAACAGTGTCCCTAATTTGCTGGGAAGTGGCGGTGCGGTCCCCTACGGCACTGCGTAGGATCCTACGGTCTTGGCGTGCATCCGTGCGTCGCTGCGGTCCGGTCCCAGGTCGACGGGCACGTGCACCTTCCGCCGACCACTGGCGACAACATCGATGTACTGTGGAGACCTCACGCCCCACGTGTTGAGCAATTCGGCGGTACGTCCACCCGGCGTCCCGCATGCCCACTATACGCCCTCGCTCAAAGTCCGTCAACTGCACATACGGTTCACGTCCACGCTGTCGCGGCATGCTACCAGTGTTAAAGACTGCGATGGAGCTCCGTATGCCACGGCAAACTGGCTGACACTGACGGCGGCGGTGCACAAATGCTGCGCAGCTAGCGCCATTCGACGGCCAACACCGCGGTTCCTGGTGTGTCCGCTGTGCCGTGCGTGTGATCATTGCTTGTACAGCCCTCTCGCAGTGTCCGGAGCAAGTATGGTGGGTCTGACACACCGGTGTCAATGTGTTCTTTTTTCCATTTCCAGGAGTGTAGATAAATGTAAATTAAGCAGATGAATAGGAAAAACAATCCCGTAATGTTTGAATACTCTATTAGTAGTGTAGCGTTTGACACAGTCACGTCGATTAAATATTTGGGCGTAACATGGCAGAGCGATATGAAGTGGGACAAACATGTAATGACAGTTGTGGGGAAGGCGGATAGTCGTCTTCGGCTCATTGGTAGAATTTTGGGAAGATGTGGTTCATCTGTAAATGAGACCGCTTACAAAACACTAATATGACCTATTCTTGAATACTGCTCGAGCTTTTGGGACCCCTCTCAGGTCGGATTGAGGGAGGACATAGAAGCAATTCAGAGGCGGGCTGCTAGATTTGTTACTGGTGGATTTGATCATCACGCGAGTGTCACGGAAATGCTTCAGGAACTCGGGTGGGGGTCTCTAGAGGAAAGGAGGCATTCTTTTCGTGAATCGCTACTGAGGAAATTTAGAGAACCAGCATTTGAGGCTGACTGCAGTACAATTTTACTGCCGCCGACTTAGATTTCGCGGAAAAACCACAAAGAGAGATTAGGGCTCGTACAGAGGGATATAGGCAGTCATTTTTCCCTCGTTCTGTTTGGGAGTGGAACAGGGAGAGAAGATGCTAGTTGTGGTACGAGGTACCCTCCGCCACGCACCGTATGGTGGATTGCGGAGTATGTACGTAGATGTAGATCCATAATGGTGTGCCGCGCGGGGTAGCCGCGTGGTATGGGGCCCCTGTCACGGTCCGTGCGGCTGCCCCCGTCGGAGGTTCGAGTCCTCCCTCCGGTATGGGTCTGTGTGTTGTCCCTAGCGTAAGTTACTTAGGTTAAATAGTGTGCAGGCTTATGGACCGATGACCTCAGTAGTTTGGTCCCACAAGACCTTACCAAAAATTTCCAAAAAATGTCCATAATGCTGTGGGCTGTGTTTACTCGGAACTTGAATTGGAACTCTAGTCCAACAGAACCGATCATTAACTGGGAATGGTTATATTCGGCTACTCGGAGACCCACTGCAGCCATTTATGGACTTCGTGTTCCCAAACAACGATGGAGTTTTTATGAATGACAGTGCGCCGTGTCGTGGGCCACAATTGTTCCTGACTGGTTTGAAGAACAGTCTGGAGAATACGAGCGAATGTTTTGGCCATCCAGATCGCCGGACATGAATCCCATCAAAGACTTATGGGACTTAATCGAGATGTCAGTTGGTGCACAAAATCATGCAGTGGCAACACTTAAGCAATGGTGCACGGTTATAGAGGCGGCATGGCTCAGGGTTTCTGCAGGGGACTTCCCTCTACTTGTTGAGACGATGCCGAGTTGCTGCACCATGCCGGAAAAAAGGAGGTCCGGCTCGATATTGGGAGGCGTCCTCAGTGTGCAAGAGAACGAACTGGAATTTGTTGGATGTTGCTGCTATGCATCAATGCCCCACTCCTAAAGGCAAGCCTACTACTCATTACCAGAATTGTAATAGTTACAGATTGCACCTGTAGGTTGTGGTGCCTTCAAGTTTCATCGTTAATGAAACGCCCGCTGAACCCGCTGGGCAGAACAGGTAACAGGATTTAATAACCTTTACAATCAAAGCGGCACATAGCCGGACCTTTACCGAATGCAACTCTTTCACGGCTGAAGGCCTCCCATCAAGAAATCTTATCAAATCAACAAGATAAAATCCAATTAATACAGCAATAAATTTTTTTTAAAATATCACAGCGAAGTAGATAGAAGAAACATATGAAAGGTGCCATAAAAATAGCTGAGGGCCACAAATAAATTTCAAAATTTTAGAATATATTACCATAGACTTTTAAACGCAGAAATCCAGAATGTTTAAGCTTGAAAGACAAATTAAAGAATTACTTTTGCAAAATTTTTAAGAAAACAGAAAAAAATAACCGCAAGCCTTAAATTTTAAACATCTAAAAACAGATAATTAAACACCGGTGGCACTCAGAAGCCTCCAGGGAGGTCGGTCTGCCCTCGTTCACTTAGGCGAGACAGGTGGTGAGCCTAACTACACTTGATCCGTCGGAACCCACCCAGGGGACAGCTACGGACCGACCGACACAACGACTTGCTTGCCATCAATCAGTACATGAGAACTCAAATACAAAAGGTTACGAACGTGAATATTCACAATGAAACATATACAAACACTCGGCGTTGCTCACAGGAAAACCTACCCAACAGCGAACCACCGAAACGAACAACAAAGAATGGACCAGGCTTGGGTACTTAAAACCACACCCAACTTTGACGTCCTGAGTCAGTGAACCACGAAGCTCGTAGCGATCGGACAGCTCCACACACGCTCCGCCACTGCGCAGGGATCGGCAGCGGACCCAGCGACTGCACCGCATGGAGACATCTTCCCTGGTGCGCATCAACTGACCGACTGCCTGCTGGTCCATCGCGACTGCACTGCTGGTGCGCCTCCGACTCACTTGCAGACACACGACGGCGGAAATACTGGCCCGGACCCAACCACGCAGAGGAAACACGGACTGGCAGGTCCAGACTGCGCTCGAGTCCCGTTCCAACTGACTGGCAGACCTGACTTTCTATGCGAACTCCGACCAACTAACTGGCAGACCGAACTCGCTACCCGAACTCCCGACGCGAACTGCCTCACGACAGACAAGACCGGGAAGTAGTAGCAGTCGAGCAAAGATACTACGAGAGGGGACATATCGATACGCGCTGCTAACGCTGCTCACGGTCAGGCACATCAGCAACTCAGTGACAGCAGTAATTTAACTTAACGTAGTGAGGTGGAAGTACGATAAAAACAGGGTGTAAAATAAATGATGGCGAGAACACGAGCCACACACGTCTCCATATTATCACTTCGAATAATTTCGCTCCTGCAGTTAGGCAACTCTATTACCAGATGGCAAAGTGAGTTGTCTTCGCGCCTTCCCAGACACATCGTGTCGAGAAGTTGAACCCATGAATTGACACTTACCACATCACAAACAAGGCCCATATATTGAGCCCATATATTGCGAGGTAGAGACTTGGAGAGATGCTGTCTTCTGATGTTTGTCTGTTTCAGTGTGTCTTGTAGATCTTGCGCAGTCTTCTTCTGAGGACCTGGAGGTACTTATGAATATTCCTGTACTTCCTCCCTCCCCCCTCCCCCACCCGCAACCCCCTTGGGAAACGAACCGGCGGGAAATACTCTTTTCATATTGTTATTTCTGACTAAAACGCCAATTAAAATAACCGTACGTTAACGTTTTTGAAATAAAATTGCTATACAAAGGATTAACGACGAAAGTGATTTTCGCATGATGTGTCACTTACAAGTAACATGCCACGACGAAACGTATACGATACATACAAACAATTGCTACAGTACAGTACGGAAGGTAACAAAGAAATACGCAACGAGACGAACGAACTTACACTTTTATTGTAAGTTAAAGACTGAAATATCCGTTATTTGTTATGGTCCCTTGGACGTTACAAAAGGCAATACATGGTGCTTAATAGAACGGCATTGCTGGCTCTGCAACGTGCTCCCATGATTGGTAAACAGCTCTTGTTGTAGGACGTTCCATCCCTCAAACAGCACAGTTAACAGCTGTTGCATTGTCTTTGGTCCGTGTGGACGTGCTGCACACGTGATCGACGGGATTTAAGACGAGAGAGCCATCAAACCTGTCTATTCAGCGAATATGTTCCCGTTCCAAGAGTCCCTCCATCTGCACAGTTCGATGCCATTTCTCACTGCCATCCATAAAAATGAAGGCAGGGCCGAACCCCGCCGCTGAAAAGACACACGTGGGGAACAACTACAGCGTCACAATAGCTTTCACAGCTGAACCTACTGTTTTCAAATATTTGGACATCAGTACGCCTATGCAAAATTTTGCCTCCACACACCGTAACGTCTGGATCACCAAAACAATGATGTTTTGAATTAAAAACAGTTTTGGTTGCAATTTATTTCTTAAAAACGCGTTTCGCCTTCGTGGGGCATCTTCAGGTTATCTCAAAAGTTTCCTTTTATAACATATTACAAACGATAAAACAGCTCTGTGTTGGAGTGAAGCACACGTCAAACCACATAATTTCAAAATAATCTGAAGATGCCCCACGAAGGCAAAACTCATTGTTAATAAAAGAATAAATTGCAACCATGACTGGTTTTAATTCAAATATTCTACCTGCAGATCCTGTATCAAACGACACAATAGGATGGAAGATATTTTATATTAGACAATGTTGCTGGCTGTGTTACGTGTTCCCATCCGTCGCCATACAAGAGTACGTAGAGAATCACTACTCACAAGGGGAGGCCGCCAATTGCGAAATTCAAATTCGATTCATACCGCGCATAATAAAAGCTCATGGCCAGAGGTGTAATGTGGCAAAGCATCAAGATGCACTTTTCAGCCGTTGTCGAGAAAATCGACAGTTAAAAGAAACCGTTGTAGTGAAATGCTCTCTACGATTAATGATTCTCTACAGCGTCGTGGCGCAGCGGTAAGCGCTCTGGTTCGTAATCCGAAGGTCGCCGGATCGAATCTCGCGCTATGTAACCTTTTTTTTAGTATTTGTTTTTTATAATTCAAATATATATAAATATATATATATATATATATATATATATATATATATATATATAATTCCCGGCAATCAGTTGCAACAATTATGCATATAATAAGTTGTTGAAAGTCGTTTGTCGTGGAAAAACTGGCGACTTCGAACATTATTATGTTTTCCGCAAACAAAGTTGTATTTCACAAATGTTATTAATTGTCTTCATAATGTTAACCACGCATAGTTAACGGAAGACGTAGAAATGATATTCCGAAACGAATACGTATAGCGTAAGTCAAACGTTCGAATTAGAATAGAGACCCCACGAACACAAATTTGCTATGGCAGGTATGAAATATAAACTCCGTTACTCGCTCGTTACACTTGAATGACAGATGTTGAATGGGCCGAAACGAGCCGCTGCATAACAGCGTAGTTGCCTGCTAACTTCGAGAGAAGGTAGATGCGGTCCCTAGCGCAACTTATAACATTGTCGAAAATCAGTGCGGACGTGAGAGCTTTGGTACACCCTGTTAAGAAAAAAGGAAAAATGGAGGCGGTACAATTGGAGAGCGATCCGCCTTCACCAACATGCATAAGCAAATCATTAAAATATATATATATATATATATATATATATATATATTAATGATTTGCTTATGCATGCATATATATATATATATTTGAATTACAAAAAACTAATAAAAAAATTGCATGGCGCGAGATTCGATCAGGCGACCTTCGGATTACGAACCCGAGCGCTTACCGCTGCGCCACGACGCTGTAGAAAATTACTAATCGTCGAGAGCATTTCACCGCAACGGTTTCTTTTAACTGTCGATTTTCTCGACAACGGCTGAGAAGTGCATCTTGGTGCTTTGCCACTTTACACCTGTGGCCATGAGCTTTTATTATGCGCAGTATGAATCGAATCTGAATTTCACAATTGGCGGCCTCCCCTTGTCAGACTGGATCTGCTGTAATCCGAGAAGGCCGGTCGAAGTGGCCGAGCGGTTCTAGGCGCTACAGTCTGAAACCGCGTGACCGCTACGGTCACAGGTTCGAATCCTGCCTCGGGCATGGATGTGTGTGATGTCCTTAGGTTAGTTAGGTTTAAGTAGTTTAAGTTCTAGGGGACTGATGACCTCAGCAGTTAAGTCCCATAGTGCTCAGAGCCAATCCGAGAAGACCACGTGGGGTCACTTTCCGTTCGTGCACTCCCTACAGTCTTGTTACTATCGCAAGCGGTGCAGTGGATGTGAGGGCCTCAGCGAAACACAACGTACTGTTCGTCAGCCAAGGAGAACGCCCCAATGCAGTCCACGTGCCATTGTGCGGCGTGAGATTGCATTCCTTGTAGTCCTGTTAAATATCGCTGCAATTGCACTCGCTGTTTGGTGTGGGCCCCTTCCTGCCTGTTGCACAGTGTAACATTCATCTCCTGCTGTAGTGGACCGTGGCGATCACTACCTCTCCTTCTGGCAGTAGTGCCTCTTTTTCAGAACGCTCCCCATGCACGTGAAACAATGCTGTGATCAATTCCGAACCCCTGGGCTACATTTGTCACACTTCGTCCTTCTTCCGGTTTCCCGATGATTTTTCCCGTGTGAAATCATCCAAATGTTGTCTCTGGCCCATTTTGCAAAGACGAACACGGCCACAGTGCACCCTAACTGCTTGCTGTTTCACACACACTGTCTTTTTGTCTTCAACTGCCTCCTATTGCCGGGCCACTACCATTTAGCAATATAGTTACGTTGATCTTAGGCCATGCGACGTCCAGCTCTCTGTGTGCACGACTGGGAGACATCTGGGTAAATGATCCCTTACATTCGTTTCCACCGAGTTATTAATATGTAATATTACATTATTTATCTCATCCTCAGGTTGTGCAGAATCAGTCGGTTGATATGCGCACTCTCTACCGTTGCTCTGAAAGAACTCGACACATACTATAAGGCCAATCAGTTGAAGCCTGACCCCTCCAATATTCTGTCTTTTCTATCTCAGAAACAGCGTGACCGAAAGAAAATTGGAAAATTGAAAGTGTCTTGGAACAGCACCTCCTTAGGACATTGCTTCACACCAGATTACACAGCAGCAACACTGGGCTGCTTCTCCACCTTCAGACAACACGGCTCCAACGCCAAACGGGAAATCAACCCTCCAAGCAAAGTCTTGAAAAGTTTAAGAGGCCAGAATGGCGAGCTAAGCCGCTGGTTCTTAGACCCTCTGATTTGGCCCTGTACTATTCTGCAGGAGAATGTGTTTCCCCTTGTAATCTGACAGCGTTACATTTGCATTCTCGTAGTGTGTTGTCAGTATCTGACATAATTTCGTAACGATTATTTAAAGACGATTATCGTGAAGAGAGATTATAAAACCATTGTAAGAGTACATTGAGATTAGTAACTGCACATTTATTTCGTTGTCATATGCTTAAGGATTTAAAACTATCGTATTTATAAAGTCTGAGCTCTTCCTGCGGACTTGAGGAAGAACATACGAGCGTCACTTCAAAATTTATGCACACTATTTTTGTAAAAATACAGTTTTCATTCTGCATGTGTGAAAGTTTTACAGTGTGTAGATACATCCTTCCCGCTTGTTTTCAAACTTAGTTCAACCTGTTCTCGTGAGTGGCGCCGTCAAAGCATGTTTTGAAGATGGCTGCTACACTTGACGTTCGTCAGACACAACGTGCTGTCATAGAATTCCTGTGCTGTGAAAACGAGACAGTGGGAAACATCCACAAGAGGTTGAAAAAGGCGTATGGAGATGCTGCTATAGATCGCAGTACAGTTGGTCGGTTACGTGATGAAAGCGGGCACGGCAATATTGAGGATTGTTGTCGCAGCGGCAGGCCTCGTACTGCACACACTCCATATAATGTGCAGAGAGTTAACGAATTGGTGACTGCTGACAGACGCATCACAGTGAAAGAATTGTCACGCTACGTTGGGACAGGGGAATGAAGTGTTTGCAGAATACTGAAAGTGTTGGCGTTAGAAAAAAAAGGTTTGTGCCAGGTGGGTTCCCAGGATGTTGACAGTGGCTCACAAAGAAACAAGAAAAACAGTATGCAGAGAACTTTTGGAACAGTACGAGAATGGTGGAGATGAATTTCTTGGAAGAATTGTGACAGGTGATGAAACATGTCTCCATCATTTTTCACCAGAGACGAAGAGGCAATCAATGGAGTGGCATCATGCAAATTCACCCAAGACAAAAAAATTCACAACCACACCTTCTGCTGGAAAAGTTATGGCTACGGTGTTTTTCGATTCAGAAGGACTCTAGCTTGTGGACATCATGCCAAGTGAAACCACCATAAATTCTGATGTATATGTGACGACGCTGAAGAAACTTCAAGCTCGACTGAGTCGTGTTCGACCACATTGGCAAAGCAGAATGTTTTGCTGTTGCACGACAATGCACGGCCACATGTCAGTGAAAAAACCACGGAAGCGATCACAAAACTCGGATGGACAACACTGGAACACCCACCTTACAGTCCCGACCTGGCTCCATGTGACTATCAGCTCTTTGGGAAACTGAAAGACTCTCCTCGTGGAACAAGGTTTGAAGATGATGACTCCCCTGTGCACGCTGCCAAACAGTGGTTCCAACAGGTTGGTCCAGAATTTTACCGTGTGGGTATACAGGCGCTGGTTCCAAGATGGCGTAAGGCATTTGAGAGGGATGGAAATTATGTGGGGAAATGAAAATATTGTTCCTAAAGGATGTATCTACACACTGTAAAACTTTCAAACATGCAGAATAAAAGATGGATTTAAAAAAAAAAAGTGTGCATTTATTTTGGAGTGATCGTCGTATTATAGGATTTCTGTGTGGATCTATTGCTAGAGTCGAAATTATGTTGAGTTTCTAACTGCAAATAAGTCTACGAAACTTAAAAATTGAATTACTGAACATCATTATGTAAACTTCGGCTTGCCTTACAGTTCGTTTCGCGGTTGCGGCTGTGCGCCGCAGCACCGAGAGCCTACAAGTGGCAACTGCAGTGGCTGCAGAATCAGTCTTTGACTCGGTTAGTTGGTCACTGCCACAGTCAAAGTTTAACCTTAGCTGGATGAGAGCTTCTCGTCCCGGCCGTGTGATGTTAGAACAGAAGTGTGGCCCAGAAGTGAAGCCTACGACAGAAGTGACTAAATGCCGAGCGCATCCGGCGTGGAAAACTTTGAGCTCTGTAGTTGCCGGCAATTTTGATTTGCAGCATACCGATTCTTGTGAGTGCTGAGTAGTAAGACGTTGTCTTGCAAGACACTGCCCTCCCTTCTTTACTCGGATTCCAAGTGGTTTACCGGTCAAAAACTTGCCAGTGTCGGGGCTCCAAAGCTGTGTATGCTTAATCCCTCCCTCTGGCTTTCTTCGGCCCTGACTAATACGGTTAGATCACATTAGGCACAGTCGCACCCTCTTCCCCCACTGCTAGACTGTTTATGTGAACCAATGGGACCTGTCTTAATTTAAAAAAAAAATCATTTACTTTGGTGTCACACGGTTGAGTGTCGGTGTCTCATGGACTACAAAGAGGACCCAACTTTCTGTTCCTCTTCAACTTTCTAACACCCCATATCAGTAGCCCATGTTTTTCTGCAAATTTTGACTTCCTACTGAATACTCCTACAAAAGTGGCTCTTCTGGGTCCCTGACCGTTTGGCAGCACGCATCCCGTGGACGTGTGCTGTTCGAAAGAACCTCTTTTGTCCTGCAAATTCCTGAATGTTCTCTGCATTGTCTGCCGGCAGACGCACGGTGCCAGCTGTGTCAGGGTGGCTCTCTTCCACTGAACAAAACACTGCTCTAGCCGTTTTCAGAGCTGCTTCTCGTTTGATTTCACACAGGGAAGCGATCGGGTGGTTCTGCGAACGGCATGAGGTTGGACTCCCTCGGGGAGGGGTTACGACCTACAAAGCATTCCTCCCTCTTACTAGAGTTCAGTTTGCTTTGCCAGTGCCCTTTCATTTAGATTTGCAGGCAATGTAGTATATGAAATAAAAATCCAATTGGTTACGTGTTGAAAATCACTAGTGCCAATTCGTATTTTATTATCCAGTGGGAATTAATTTATTCCAATTTAACTTGACCATTTCTATTGGGTGTTACACATGTTACGGGAAAGTTTAAGTAAAACTATCTCGTAACAACTTGAATTTGTAAGGTTTTGGTCAACAGCAGTGTACTTTGACTGTTCTTTGTTTCATTCGTTTATAAGGTATATTTTATTTCTTTCTGAATCAATAAAAAGTAAATTTTCAATGTGTAATTATTATTGGGTTTCTTCGAATATTAAACTTTGCAATTATAATCAAGGTTGTGGCAAGGTTACACAGCTTGAAAGCTACGACCAGACACTTGTAATACTAGACAATAGGGTTACTTTATTTCTTAGGAGTACAGAAGACAGTGTAGGGGCTTTGTACCCCGTTTGGTATAAACCACTTTATGCCAAAACTGTGGCACCTGTTCTGAACGAAGCTTGCAGGTTGATTATAGAGTGCTTAAACTCTATCCGTGTTGAGAAGATTCACTTTCACTGTCTTGAGGGTATTGCAGTTGCAAATATTCGTAGAGAAGTTGCCGCATATCACGAACGACTGAAATTGGCCCAATGTTTGGCCATGAACTACCTCAGATTAGGCTAAAATCAAGAAAATGTTTCCTTCCAGCAGCGGACCGTTTGAAACTCCCTCCAGCCAAGGCAGGACTTTTAAACAGAGACCGCATAGCAAGATTTGATGGAACCGTTTGTTTGGAGGTCCCTTAACCGCTTGAGAATTGGTGTCGGATGGGTGAAGTCTTCCCTTAAACTGAGGGGTTTACGTCGGAAGATACGAAGTGTGTGAGTGTGGAACGCCTGTGTAGTGCCCTCTTTGTGCATTTACTGGCCGGCCGGTGTGGCCATGCAGTTCTAGGCGCTTCAGTCCGGAACCGCGCGACCGCTACGGTCTCAGGTTCTAATCCTGCCTCGGGCATGGATGTGTGTACTGTCCTTAGGTTTGTTAGGTTTAAGTAGTTCTAAATTCTAGGGTACTGATGACTTCAGATGTTAAATCCCATAGTACTCAGGGCCATTTGAACCATTTCTTGGCATTTATTGTGCTCTAGGTGATGCTTAATTTCGGGGAAATGTCATCTGATTCATGAATTCGAGCTACGGTATTTCTGAATGTTCTCCTTTTCTTTGTTTGTGATTATGTGTCCGGCAAAGGCAAATAAAAACTGATCAGTCCTGTGCGTTGAAACCACCCCTGACTGCTAACAAAGTGTGGCTGTTGTGATTACACTCTCTCCAGGGTGGAAAATTACTGTCGACGCATTGGGATTGAGTGATTGCGACATCCAAGTTTTCCGCTGGACTCTGAGTATTAAAGAACCAGACGGTCGAATAATGGCAAGTGGTCTTCTTTTGCTACAGGGGTATTCCCCCTCCCCCCTCCCAAAAAGCAAATTTTTGAGTTTCCGCCATTTCTGTTCCATAATTTGGGAGCACTGAACAGAGCACAATTTTCGATTGTTTTCTCCGTGGTTAGTAATGGAGCGGTGCATGACGAGGCAGCGTTTTCTCATAATGAAAACGTATTACTAATGTGGTGGATGTTGCGGAAAGGCTGTTCGCAAGCACTATTGAGAGTTTGGCCAACGTAATACAACGAGAAAGTCGACGTGGTTATGTAGCTGTAAGTCTGCTAAAACCTATTCGCCGACACTCACAACAGTTGGATATTTCTGAAACCAGCTTAGACCTGTTGCCCTTCTCTCTTCTGTTCAGCTTTCTCCTCTGCAGTATCACTATTCCTTTTGAAAACTTAACTTTCGGTCGCCCACCCCTTTGCCAATGTGAATGCCGCGCGAGGTAGCCGGACGGTCTGAGGCGCATTACCACGGTTGGCGCTGCTCCCGCCGTCGGAGATTCGAGTCCTCCCTCGGACATAGGTGTGTGTGTGTGTGTGTGTGTGTGTGTGTGTGTGTGTGTGTGTGTGTGTATGTATGTGTGTGTGTGTGTGTGTGTTGTCCTTAGTGTAAGTTAGTTCAGGCTAGATTAAGTAGTGTGTAAGCCTAGGGATCGATGACCTTAGCAGTTTGGTCCCATAGGAACTTACCACAAGTTTCCAAAAATAGTTATGCCCTACTGCAGCCCGAGTGCGCAATAAATGCAGCCTTTTTATTTCAATGTATGACTCTCTGTCACATGTTCCATTCAGACCACAAGCCACTCACGGCCGTCCTGTACAAAAGAGGTCGCATATGCGCCAAATACATTTTGTGGTCCATAATAATTACTTATTTGAAACAAATAGCACATCATCAAGCTTTCTCATAAAGTTGCTGCAAGGAACAACATACTACATAAGCTCAGTGGTACCACCTGGGGAACCTCTGCTGACTCTGCGTTTAACTGGCATCAGTCTTGTGTACTCTGCTGCCAAGACCGCTACGGTCGCAGGTTCGAATCCTGCCTCGGGCATGGATGTTTGTGATGTCCTTAGGTTAGTTAGGTTTAACTAGTTCTAAGTTCTAGGGGACTAATGACCTCAGCAGTTGAGTCCCATAGTGCTCAGAGCCATTTGAACCATTTGAACTCTGCTGCCGGGTACTGTGCACCTGTCTGGTTGGAAAGTGTACGTGTGAAGAAGGTAGATACAAAACTTAACGACACAATGCGCTGCATTACTGGTTCCATCAAATCAACCCCATGCCACTGGGTACCTGTAGTGAGTCACATCCCTCCACCTCACTTAAGGCGAAAACAAGCTCTACTGAGGGAGGCCAAGAAAATCTCTGCATCACCTTCTCTACCACTGCACCAGGAATTCTGTCATCCGCCACAGCAGCGATTGCGATCAAGAAGACTAGCAAGTGTTACTGCAGGACAACTCATCGCGGATGGTGTTGATCTAAGGTGGAAGCATGAATGGTCAACAAAAACATTGGGAACAAGAGCTCATCACCTTGATCCCACAAAGGAGCCAAAAGGTTCTGATCTACCGAGGAAACTTTGGTGCCGCCTCAACAGGTTAAGGACTGGACATGGTTGTTGTAGCTACTTCAGGTACAAATGGGGCTGGATCAATTCACCAATGTGTGAATGTAATCAAGAAGAGCAGAGAATTGAACATTTAGTCCAACGCTGTCCACTTCATTCATCCCCTGGAATTCCCGATGACTTGTTCACTCTCACACCCAGCTTAATTAACTGGTTGAAAAACACGGACTTTAAGAATGAGATTTTCACTCTGCAGCGGAGTGTGCGCTGATATGAAACTTCCTGGCAGAGTAAAACTGTGTGCCAGGCCGAGACACGAACTCGGGACCTTTGCCTTTCGCGGGCAAGTGCTCTACCAACTGAGCTACCCAAGCACGACTCACGCCCCGCCCTTACAGCTTTACTTCTGCCAGTACCTCGACTCCTTCCTTCCAAAATTTACAGAAGCTCTCCTGCGAACCTTGCAGAACTAACACTCCTGAAAGAAAGGATATTGCGGAGACATGGCTTAGCCACAGACTGGGGGATGTTTCCAGAACGAGATTTTCACTCTGGAGCGGAGTGTGCGCTGATATGAAACTTCCTAGCAGATTAAAACTGCGTGCCAGGCCGAGACTCGAACTCGGGACCTTTGCCTTCCGCGGGCAAGTGCTCTACCAACTGAGCTACCCAAGCACGACTCACACCCCGTCCTCACAGCTTTACTTTCGCAGGAGAGCTTCTGTAAAGTTTGGAAGGTAGGAGCCGAGGTACTGGCAGAAGCTGTGAGGACGGGGAGTGAGTCGTGCTTGGGTTGCTCAGATGGCAGAGCATTTGCCCGCGAAAGGCAAAGGCCCCGAGTTCGAGTCTCGGCCTGGCACACAGTTTTAATGTGCCAGGAAGTTTCACGGACTTTAAGGTTTAATCTTGTGTTATATCATATGTATACTGTATAAAATCACCATATGATTAAATTAAAAAATTTAAAACACTGTCCTGAAGAAGCATTTCTAAATTTGAGTTTCCTATGAAAAGGTTTACAACGGCCAGTTTTAGACGAACGACGAGACGCTAATTAGATTATCTGAGACTGCTGAATACTGTACCATTGCTTTTATATCAAAGATGTTTTGTGTTACTCCTATTTTGATGCGAGTGCGCCTGCCCTTGCTGCCGGCCAGCTGTGCATGAGCGCCGCTGCGCGCCTGGCGGGGCTGTCTCCGCTGAACGTGTGGGCGGCGATGCTGGCCGTCTCGACGCCGACGCCCGTCTCCGAGTGGCCGAGGCGGCTCCTGCTGCTGGGGTGGGTCGTCGCGACGCTCGTCCTCTCTGCCGGCTACCAGTCTTCTCTCGTCACCGTCCTCACGGTAGGCAGACTCACCCAGTAATGACTCAACAGCGTGCAACGTTTCTCGTCATAGACTTCTCTCCGAAGGCGAACACACTACTCCTCCTTGTAAGATAAAAGTAAAATACGAATTCGCATTGGCGTCGGAACAGGAGAAGCGGTGGATGACAATCCCTCCGTATCGAGCGTACGGGGACCAGTTTGACTGACTGGTACAGTAAGCGATGGCCTTAGACGTGTGCTTGGCAGGTCCTTACTGTACATACCTGCACATTGGAAGTGTATTCAGCCTCGATCTGTAAGCTATTGACTTTACATGCATCGCGGCCACTCCTGCTGTGTTCGCCACCCTATGAATTCTCTCTACAAAAGCGTAATACACCACTGGCCATTAAAATTGCTACACCAAAAACGATTGCAGATGATAAACGGGTATTCATTGGAAAAATATATTATACTAGAACTGACATGTGATTACATTTTCACGCAATTTGGCTGCGTAGATCCTGAGAAAACTAGTACCCAGTCAACCACCTCTGGCCGTAATAACGGCCTTCATACGCCTGGGCATTGAGTCAAACAGACCTGTACATGTACAGCTGCCCATGCAGCTTCAACACGATACCACAGTTCATCAAGAGTAGTGGCTGGCGTTTTGTGACGAGCCAGTTGCTCGGCCACCATTGACCAGACGTTTTCGATTGGTGAGATATCTGGAGAATGTGTGGCCAGAGCAGCAGTCGAACATTTTCTGTATCCAGAAAGGCCCGTACAGGACCTGCAACATGCATTATCCTGCTGAAATGTAGGGTTTCGCAGGGATAGAATGAAGGGTAGAGCCACGGGTCGTATCACATCTGAAATGTAACGTCCACTGTTCAAAGTGCCGTCAATGCGAACAAGAGGTGGCCGAGACGTGTAACCAATGGCACCCCATACCATCACGCCGGGTGATACGCCAGTATGGCGATGACGAATACACGCTTCCAATGTGCGTTCACCGCGATGTCGCCAAACACGGATGCGACCATCGTGATGCTGTAAACAGAACCTGGATTCTGTCGTTCGTGCACCCAGGTTCGTCGTTGAGCTTTTGTCTGTGATGCGGCGTCAAGGGTAACTACAGCCATGGTCTCCAAGCTGATAGTCAGTGCTGCTGCAAACGTCATCGAATTGTTCGTGCAGATGGTTGTTGTCTTGCAAACGTCCCCATCTGTTGACTCAGGGATCGAGACGTGGCTGCACGATCAGTTACAGCCATGCGGAGAAGATGCCTGTCATCTCGGCTGCTAGTGATACGAGGCAGTTGGGATCCAGCACGGCGTTCCGTATTACCCTCCTGAACCCACCGATTCCATATTCTGCTAACAGTCATTGGATATCGACCCACGCGAACAGCGATGTCGCGATACGATAAACCGCAATCGCGATAGGATACAATCCGACCTTTATCAAACTCGGAAACGTGATGGTACGCATTTCTCCTACTTACACGAGGCATCACAACAACGTTTCACCAAGCAAGCCCGGTCAACTGCTGTTTGTGTATGAGAAATCAGTTGGAAACTTTCCTCGTGTCAGCACGTTGTAGGTGTCACCACCGGCGCCAGCCTTGGGTGAATGCTGTGAAAAGCTAATCATTTACATATCACAGCATCTTCTTCCTGTCGGTTAAATTTCGCGTGTGTAGCAATTTTAACGGGCAGATATTCAGATTTCCTAAGAACTCAAATAACTGGTGCAACGGCAGAAACATTTAGAACAGAGAACATTTATTTCACTTTTTGTTCAAGTAGCAACTCCCGGACCTTGTCATCCAACGAACACATTTAGTCTTTCCTCTTATAAGAACAACGAATTCAGGTAACTAGCACGATTAGTGACACCATACTAATTCAGATCGTACTTAACCTAGCCAAGAAAACAACCGACTGTCGCCCATAAACGAAGAACAATTTGCCATATATATATATATATATATATATATATATATATATATGGCCTCTTGCTTCACCTTAATTGTTTACCGACGGATCTGTTCTATCTTTGATGGAGGACACTACTAGGACCTGTCCCATTGTAGAAGCGTATCCGCTTAGAGATACTGCGTTTTTAGGTTTTGTCCACTCCTATAGTGGCTGTGTTCCTCCGCCTCCTTGCTCGTGCTAGTCACTGCGATCGCCAGCCGACACACGACTCGGCTGACTCCGTAAGCATTCGGCAGCGCCAACCATGTGATCCGTGCCATCTCACTTCACGACCAATACCACACTGAATTCCGATTCGCGCCTCTTAGCTCGCTATAACTTCTGTTTCTCTGCTCATACACCAACCGCATTTGCTTTTACAATGAGTGATTATTCCCATGTACATCAGTTACAGATTATAAGCACACTGCTCAACAGAAGTTTGGAATACTATCGTAAAATGTAGTCTACCGTAATAGAGGTCTCATTGACCTAGGTACTTTATGCATTATGCAGTTAAGAGTCCATATCCTGGACGGTTTTTACTATGGCACGCAGTTTCCCAGACACATACGTGTAAAATATCGCTACTACAGAGGCACACGGCGAGCAGTTCAGTATCAATAACAGCTTCATTCAGTTTGTGTCCAGCACTGCAGTAACATGCCACGTAGAGGCATACAGCACTTTGACGGAGCCAGAATAGTGGCTTTAATTCCAGCAGATTGTAGACAGAAAGCTGCTGCCAATTGGTTATGTCCCTCAAAGCGGTATGTCTAAGGCGTGGAGAAAGTACAGAAAGACGAGAAATGTGATCAATAGACCTCTCAGTGGTCGTCCTCGTACAATAACACTAATGCAGCATCGTTTCCTCCAGCGGTCGGCTCGCAGGTGCCTAACATCAGCTGCCAGAAATATTGGGAATGACTTCTCCCGGGCAACAGGGATTCGTATCTCAGACCAAAGAGTGCGTAAAAGACTGCATCAGGTTAGTCTTCATTCCAGAAGTCCAACGAGAAGTTTTCCACTTAAGCAGTCAGAAGTATAACGTTCTGGTAGGCAATAATGATGGGACGGCGGACTCCTCTAATTCCATTCTGCAACAATTTTATTTTTCCCGAATACCTCCAAGAGGTCCTACAAACAACTGTAAGGCCCTACAGACGTGAACTCGGTAACAACATCATCCTAGTCGATGGCAATGCAAGACCATACCGTACTCTAGCAGTGACTCGGTATCTTGAAAGATGCAACATCAATCGAATGCATTGACCAGCGCAGTCCGCAGACATAAATCCAATGTATGGGACCTATTGAAGGTAGCCATTGCACAGCGTCCGAATACACCTGACAATCTTCGTGACGTCATTGAAGACTTAATACAGCAAGATAAAATTGGTGGTCTGATCCAGAGCGTGTTTCGCAGGGTGGAAGAGCTCATCCGTGTGTGGGAGGACAGACTACCAACTAAAGAGTGATAATTATCATCAACAGATAGAGATTTTCACGGTTTTTCTTGTTAAGATGTACACTTAAGGGACAGGAATTATGTTTATTTATTAATTAAGTATTGCACAAACTTTTTTTATAGTAAAGACAGCCCACTGGTTGCATTTGGATTTTATAGTCGGAATGACCATGGTTTCGACTCCCTTAGTTAAGGAGTCGAGACCATGGTTAATTCGACTATAAAATCCAATGCAACCAGTGGGCTGTCTTTACTGTAAAAAATATTTTCACGGTTGCTGCACACAGCTATGGATAAAGTTGTATTGTACAATCGTCAATGGGTGTGCTACACTGAAGAGCTAAAGAAACTGGTACACCTGCCGCGAGCACGCAGAAGTGCCGCAACACGACGTAGCATGGACTCGACTAACATCTGTAGTAGTGCTGGAGATAACTGACACCATGTATTTTGCAGGGCTGTCCATAAATCCGTAAGAGTACGAAGTTGTGGAGATCTATTCTGAACAGCATCTTGCAAGGCGTCCCAGATATGTTCATGTCTGGGGGGTTTGGTGGCCAGCGGATATATTTAAACTCAGAAGAGTGTTCCTGGAGCCACTGTGCAGACATTCTGGACGTGTGCTGTGTCTCATTTTCCAGCTGGCATTGCCCAAGTTCGTCGGAATGGACATGAATGAATGTAGATTATCAGACACGATGCTTACGTGCGTGTCACCTGTCACAGTCGTACCCATGCAAATGTCCAGTCTCTGCCAGCTCACTTCGACGAGTTCAAATATATATTTCAAACTGCTGATATACACGTAATACTTTTGTCAGAGACTTGGCTCAAACCAAGTATTCCTACAACTTCCGTAAAACCTAGATGGCTATATCTTTCTCAGGCACGACAGATGCAACAGACGAGGGGGCGGAGTAGGGGCGTACATACGCTCTGATTTGTCACCTACAGTACTACACGCATCCGAAAACAATGTAGATACACAAGTGTAATATATGTTCATAGAGATCAAATCACTTAACAGAAAGCGCTTAATATGTGTCCTTTAGAAACCTCCTAAAGTAGGTGGGTTCGCCTGCTTCGAAACTGCCCTCTCTAGTCTCGAATCGTCATATGAACATGTAATTATAGCGGGTGACACTAACATCAATTTTCTGTGCAATAGTCCTTCCACTGGGAAATTTAAGAGGATGCTTTCTTCCTCAAATATGACGCTACTTCAGCTGGCACCTACTCATCACACGACTACCAGTCACACTTTCATAGATATATTCGCAACGAAATCTCCGAACAGAATAATCCGCACCTCTCAAATATCTGCGCCTGGCATGTCTGCCCATGACATCATTTCCATGACGTATTCACTAGAATGCCCTAGAAATAAACAAAAACTGTCTACATACCGAGACCTCAAACGCATAAATTTGCCTGAACTCGAAACTGAGGCACAAGAAATAGTTTGGGGGATGACCTCTACTCCCCTCATGGACATAAACGACAAACTCCACGATTTCACTAACAAAATTACTCAACTATATGACAAATATGCTCCAATAAAGACCAGAAAAGCAAAAAGGCAACCTGCACCTTGGCTGACTGATGAACTAAAACAGCTCATGAATCTCAGAGATGCTGCACATCGAGCATACAAGATACACCCCACACCTGAAAATCATGCTGTATGCAAGCAGAAACGAAACAAAGTCAGTCAAGCGGTGAGAAACGCTAAGCTCAGACATGCCCGTACATAAGCTGACAATAGATGTAGACCAACTATCCTGTGAAAAAATCTCCGTAGTCTCGGTTTAGGCAAAATAAAAGTTGCAGAAAATCCCATGGTCCCAGCTGAAGAACTAAACCGATTCTTCACATTACCTACAACCAAAATTGAACCGCAAAACAAACAGAGAATCATTGATTACTTCATGGGGATGAACGACTGTAGCAAAGAAAAATTCTACCTACAGCACGTCACTTGCAGTACTGTCAAGAAAGCCATAATGCGGATTAGACCAGCATCTACTGGACATGATGGTATCACTATCCAGATGGTAAAACTTATTATTGATCAACTACTGCCCTCTATAACAGACATTTTCAACGATTCATTAATCACAAGTGTTTTCCCTGAGGCCTGGAAACTGGGACGAATTAAGCCACTGCCTAAAAAAGACATCGCCACAGCACCCTCTGACTACCGCCACATCTGCCTTCTTCCTGCACTATCAAAGGCCTTAGAATATATAGTTCATGACCAGCTCACCAACTACATAACTACTAACAACCCACTAGACGAATACCAGTCAGGTTTCCGTAAACATCGAAGCACAACATCCGCACTGATAAAGGTGACAGATGACCTGAAACTTGCCATGGACAGACATGAAGTGAGTATTGTTTGCTTCTTAGATTTCAGCAAAGCATTTGATACTGTCGACTTCGACATCTTACTAGCCAAACTTAGCGGTCTAAATTTCTCACCAAGCGCAGTGCAATGGTTTTGCTCATTCATGACGTCTCGTCAGCAACGCGTCCTGTCTGGGGATATAAAATCACAATGGCGGCAGGTAGTGTCAGGCGTTCCCCAAGGTTCAGTATTAGGTCCTATACTCTTCTCTCTGTATGTCAATGATGTGTCATCGATTCTGACCTATTGCAAATATCATTTGTATGCTGATGACCTTCAGTTGTATCAAAGTGCGAAACCAAGCTATCTCAAGAAAGCTATTGAAAATTTCAATACTGACCTCGATGCACTGTCAAAATGGGCACAGGACATAGGTCTAAAACTAAACCCATCTAAAACCCAAGCGGTACTTGTTGGTCACTCTAAGCTCATTAGCACAAAACATTGGGAATCTGTACCACCTCTTATCCTAAATGGAACAAATATTAACTTCTCTCCTTCAGCAAAGAGTTTGGGAGTAATAATAGATGAAAATCTAAATTGGACAGAGCACGTAACTGCAGTGTGCAAAAAAGCATCAGCATCCCTTCATGTCCTACAAAAATATAAAAAACTCTTCCCTTTAGATCTGAAAAAGAAATAAGTACAAGCGCTTATACTTCCAATCATTGACTACAGCGATATTATACTACAAGGCCTCTCTCAGGAAAATTCCCGACGTCTAGAACTAGTCATGAATGCCTGCGTCCGATATATCTGTGACGTTCGACTTTTTGATCACATTTCACCAGCATATGCAAAATTGTCCTGGCTGCTCGCAGACAAACGCAGAGATTTCCATACACTCTGTTGTAAAAATACTTATAAATGTACACTGTCCCTCATATCTCTCCTCGTCCCTAACGCTCATCTGGGAACAACATGACAGAAACACACGTTCCCATTATAATAAAATCCTCTCCGTTCCACTGCATCGCTCAGTCACCTTCTCCAAGTCCTTTACTGTAGCGGGAACCCGACTCTGGAATAACCTCCCTCGTTATGTTAGAGAACTTAAAAACATGTCCAGCTTCAAAAAACAGTTAATGACGTATCTACTTAAGCAACAGTAATGCCTTCCTCTGTACATGAATGCACTTCACCTCATTACTTCCCTCTTTCCCCCTCCTTAAATCTCCCTTCCCAAAAACTCACTATACTAGTAAACATCTACTTTACACACCAAGATATTAATGTACATCTGCACAAACCATTACTATTGCCAATATTTCTCATGTTTGTCATTATTATTTGATTTTTTTTACTGTTATTATTATTGCTTTTATCATAATCTGTATGTATAGCACCTGTTGTAAAAATACTGCCAGCATTTACTTTATTAGGTCTTAGTCATGTTTATCATTATTATTTGATTTGTTTTACTGTTATTATTATTGCTTTTATCATAATCTGTATGTATAGCACCTGTTGTAAAAATACTGCCGCATTTACTTTATTAGGTCTTAGTCACTACTCTTTATTCATATTGTCACTAAGTAAGCTAATTTTCTCATTTAAACTATGGTCATGATGTAACTCTGATATGTGAAATGCTGCATGTGTGAAACACTGGTCCGATGTAAGAGAGGGCCTGATGGCCCTAATCTGATAAGGTTAGATAAATAAATAAATAAATTAAATTAAAATATACGAATCAGGTGTCCCATTACAGAGCCTCCACCAGCTTGAACAATCCGATGCTGACATGGAGGTTCCATGGATTCATGATGTTGTCACCATATTCGTACACGTCCATCGTCTCGATGCAATTTGAAACGAGAGTCGTCCGATCAGCCAGCATGTTCCCAGTCATCATCAGTCCAATATTGGTGTTGACAGGCACAGGCGAGGCGTAAAACTTTGTGACATGCAGTCATTAAGGGTACACTGGTAGCCGTTCAGTTCCAAAAGCCCATATCGATGATGTTTAGTCGAATGGTTCGCACGCTGACACTTGCTGATGGCCCAGCATTGAAATCTGCAGCAATTTGCAAAAGAGTTGCACTTCTGCCACATTGAACGATTCTCTTCAGTCGTCGTTGGTCCCGTTCTTGCAGGATCTTTTTCCAGCAGCGACGATGTCGGAAATTTGTTGTTTTACCGAATTCCTGATATTCACAGTACACTTGTGAAATGGTAGTATGGGAAAATCCCCACTTCACTGCTACCTGGGATATGCTGTGTCCCATCGTTCGTGCAGCGACTGTAACACCACGTTCAAACTCACTTAATTCTGGATAGCCTGCTGTTGTAGCAGCAGTCAGCAATGTGACAACTGCACCATTTTTTTTTTTTTGCTTTATTGTGATTTCATTCCCCTGCCCCATATGGGCAGGGGAGGGCTGTCAGCAGCACAATCCGCCGCTCTTCAGCCGAGTGACATGACAACTAAGACAAGAATAAAATGTTTCATATATAAGGCGATAAAAAAGGGGAACATACAACAGAATAAGGGGAGATAATTGAGGTAGAAATATACTGACATGGAGACGTTCATGGGGGAACAATTAAAAAAGGCGACATAAGGTTAAAAAACACAGTTGGCGATTCTAAAAACACAAAGAAGACACTGAAGGCACACGTACAGGTTAAAAGTCGGCCACAGTATGAAATACACTCCAGAACAACACACTTAAAACCCACTTGGAGCACACACGATGAAGAATAAAACTGCCGAGGGAGAGGTCGGAGAGGATGGAAAAGGAGGGAGCGCAAGGGGCAGCAGGGGAGGTGGCGGGATGAAGAGAGTAGGGGTGTCAGCAGGTGCACTAAGGGGCAGGAGACTGGTGGGGCAGGAGAGGAAGAGGGAAGACAGGGCAGGAGGGAGTGCAGAGACACTGAAGGGGAGCACAAGAGAGGGAGGGGGTAGGAGGGGAAAGTCGCTCAGGAGAAGGAAGGGGGAGGAGAGGGAGCCCTGAGAAGGAGGCAGGAAGATGGGGTTAGAGTTGGGAGGAAGGGTAGATGTCAGGGCGAAGTTCATCATCTCGGAGGGGTAGATGGTGGAAGTTGCATTAGGAAAGGAGGCGGAGGGTGTGGAGATGGAGAGAGGGTGGGACACAACGGTAAAGGCGCGGCGGAAAATATACCGGGTGAGTCACCTAACGTTACCGCTGGATATATTTCGTAAACCACATCAAATATTGACGAACCGATTCCACAGTGCGAACGTGAGGAGAGGGGCTAGTGTAATTGTTTAATACAAACCATACAAAAATGCACGGAAGTATGTTTTTTAGCACAAACCTACGTTTTTTTAAATGGAACCACGTTAGTTTTGTTAGCACATCTGAACATATAAACAAATACGTAAACAGTGCCATTTGTTGCATTGTAAAATGTTAATTACATCCGGAGATATTGTAACCTAAAGTTGACGCTTGAAACCTCCGACGTTCAGTTGCGTGTTGTAACAAACACGGGCCACGGTCGGCGAGCAGCATCTGCAGCGACATGTTTACGATGACGACCGTGTTTACGAGTGTGGCTGTAGTGCACTGTTGTTGTTTGGTCTATCTGTCGCAGTGTCCGCATGTAGCGCTTACTGCTATTGTTATTCTGTATTCGTCTCCACACGCAGACCAACTGTAGTACACCGTGTTACCAGACGTCTGTGATAGTGTAGTGTTGTAGGAACTGTGACCATGGTGTATTCGAACTCTGAAAAGGCGGAGATGATACTCATCTATGGCGAGTGTCGACGAAATGCAGCTGAAGCCTGCAGGGTGTATGCAGAACGGTACCCGGACAGAGAGCATCCAACGTGCCGCACATTGCAAAACATCTATCTTGCGCAACCGGAAGTAGCAAAACCACAACTTCTGCAACACGAGCCAAGTAAATATATAGGACGCTGTAGCAGAGGCAGCGAAAACTCCTAAGTCCCAATCAAAGTCATGCGCTGCTCGACGCGTAACACATATCTAACACGTACTTACGTACATCTACCGCCAACAGGTATGGTCGTAGCACGCAAACGGGTCCGTAACAGGCCCGTCACAGGAGAAGCGGGTGCAGTTGGTGTGTTAGCTGCTGTTGCCATGTACCCACACATGAGTACACGGGACATTGCGAGAGCCGGTGGACTGAGTCAAAGTAGTGTCATGCGCATACTGCATCGTCACCGCTTTCACCCGTTTCATGTGTCGCTACATCAGCAATTACATGGTGATGACTTTAGTCATCGAGTGCAATTCTGTCAATGGGCATTAACAGAGAATGCGTTGCAGTTCTACCTGTTTACCGATGAAGCGGGTTTCACAAGCCACGGGACAGTGAATGTACAGAACATGCATTACTGGTCCGTGGAAAATCCTCGCTGGCTCAGACAGGTAGAGCGACAGCGACCGTGTATGGTGCGGAATCATTGGCGACCACCTCATTGGCCCTCACTTTATTGCAGGGGCCCAAACAGCTGCAACATACATCGCGTTTCTACAGAATGATCTGCCACCGTTGCTCGAAAATGTCCCACTGGAAACGCGTCGACGTATGTTGCATCAGCATGATGGTGCACCTGCACATTCCGCAATTAACACTAGACTGACCCTTGACAGGATGTTCGACGGGCGTTTCATAGGACGTGGAGGACGCATAAATTGGCCACCCCGTTCTCCTGATCTTACACCTCTGGACTTCTTTCTGTGGGGTACGTTAAAGGAGAATGTGTACTGTGATGTGCCTACAACCCCAGAGGATATGAAACAACGTATTGTGGCAGCCTGCGGCGACATTACACCAGATGTACTGCGGCGTGTACGACATTCATTACGCCAGAGATTGCAATTGTGTGCAGCAAATTATGGCCACCACATTGAACATCTATTGGCCTGACATGTCGGGACGCACTCTATTCCACTCCGCAATTGAAAACGGAAACCTCGTGTGTACGTGTACCTCACCCCTCACGGTAATGTACATGTGCGTCAGTGAAAAAGACCAATAAAAAGGTGTTAGCATGTGGACGTAATGTGCTGTTCCAGTCTCTTCTGTACATAAGGTCCATCACCGTTCGCTTTGGATCCCTACGTAATTCGGTGCTCTCCGATACAGACGATCGAACAGCGGAGGAGTGGTACTCAAGCGTCAACTTTAGGTTACAATATCTCCGGATGTAATTAACATTTTGCAATGCAACAAACGGCACTGATTACGTAATTGTTTATATGTTCAGATGTGCTAACAAAACTAACGGGGTTCCATTTAAAAAAACGTAGGTTTGTGTTGAAAAACATACTTCCGTGCATTTTTTATGGTTTGTATTAACCAATTACACTAGCCCCTCTCCTCACGTTCGGTCTGTGGAAACGATTCGTCAGTATTTGATGTGGTTTACGAAATATATCCAGCGGTAATGTTAGGTGACTCACACTGTATAGAGTGCGGATCTGTTCAAGGAAAAGGAGAAGTTGGGGGACAACTGCGCCAGACATTTGTTGTCTTATATAGGCACTGCCGACCGCAGTGCCGTATTTTGCGTATTTACGTATCTCTGTATCTGAACACGCATGCCTATACCAATCTCTTTGGCTCTTCAGTGTATAAGAAGTCATTGTAGTAAACTATGATATTCCAAACTTTTGTTGAGAGGTGTGGTACTAAGCTAGAGCGTGGGCATCCGCGCTCATCACATCGCCACGTTTCGAGCTCCAGCAGCTGAGGATCTGCCGCGACAGGTGGCGACGTACGCGCGGCCGCTGGAGACGGTGGACGACCTTCTGTCGTCCGGCCTGGCGCTCGGCGGCCACCCGGTTGCGCTGCCGCTGTTCGCGGGCCGCGAGACGCCGGCCGAGGCGCGCATCAACGACTCCTACCAGCTGTGCGTCCACCTGCCGCCCTGTTACGAGCGCGTGGTGCGCAGCAGGGACTTCGCCCTCTGGGGCAGCGCCACCTACCTCAAACACTACGCGTCCACCAGGTAACGCACTCCCTGCATCCCAGCTGCTCAAAGAGCGCCCGCAGCAGCTGGCGGCTTCGTTGCCGGTGCCGCTACGCCGGCAGGTATTTGTCCTTACGCGAAGTGTACTTTGACAACTGTACAATCGTTCTGCTGTTGTTGTTGTGGTCTTCAGTCCTGAAACTGGTTTGATGCAGCTCTGCATGCTACTCTATACTGTGCAAGCTGCTTCATTTCCCAGTACCTACTGCAACCTACATCCTTCTGAATCTGCTTAGTGTATTCATCTCTTGGTTTCCCTCTACGATTTTTACCCTCCACGCTGCCTTCCAATGCTAAATTTGTGATCACCTGATTCCTCAGAACATGTCCTACCAACCGGTCCCTTCTTCTAGTCAAGTTGTGCCACAAACTCCTCTTCTCCCCAATTCTATTCAGTACCTCCTCATTAGTTATGTGATCTACCCATCTAACCTTCAGCACTCTTCTGTAGCACCACGTTACGAAAGCTTCTATTCTCTTCTTTTTTATCGTCCATCTTTCACTTCCATACATGGCTACACTCCATACAATTACTTTCAGAAACGACTTCCTCACACTTAGTTCTATACTCGATGTTAACAAATTTCTCTTCTTCAGTAACGCTTTCCTTGTCATTGCCAGTCTACATTTTATATCCTCTCTACTTCGACCATCATCAGTTATTTTGCTCCCCAAATAGCAAAACTCCTTTACTACTTTAAGTGTCTCATTTCCTAATCTAATACCTTCAGCATCACCCGAATTAATTCGACTACATTCCATTATCCTTGTTTTGCTTTTGTTGGCCTTCATCTTATATCCTCCTTTCAAGACACTTTCCATTCCGTTCTGCTGCTCTTCCAAGTCTTTTGTTGCCTCTGACAGAATTAGAATGTCATAAGCGAACCTCAAAGTTTTTATTTCTTCTCCATGGATTTTAATACCTACTCCGAATTTTTCTTTTGTTTCCTTTACTGCTTGCTCAATATACAGATTGAATAGCACCGGGGAGAGGCTACAGCCCTGTCTCACTCCCTTCCCAACCACTTCTTCCCTTTCGTGTCCCTCGACTCTTATAACTGCCATCTGGTTTCTGTACAAACTGTAAATAGCCTTTCGCTCCCTGTATTTTACCCCTGCCACCTTCAGAATTTGAAAGAAGGTATTCCATTCAACATCGTCAAAAGCTTTCTCTAAGTCTACAAATGCTAGAAACGTAGGTTTGCCTCTCTTTAATCTAGCTTCTAAGATAAGTCGTAGGGTCAGCATTGCCTCACGTGTTGCAATATTTCTACGGAATCCAAAATGCAGGTAGCAGCAAATGATGGTTTTCTAAATTTCTCAACAGGGTTTCCTACCAGGGATTCCCAGTTGAATTCACGAAGCACGCCCATAATTCGTTTTGTTCGAATCTACTAGGAATAAATCTAGAAGTACGCTTTCGAACTGCTTCGATGGTCTTCCTTTAATCCGACTTTGTGCTGATCCCAAAGAGCTGAGCAGTACTCAAGAAATGGTCTTACTAGTGTTCTGCACTGAAGAGCCAAAGAAACTGGTACACCTGCCTAAAATCGTGTAGAGCACCAGGTAGTACGCAGAAGCGCCGCATTGACTCGACTAATGTCTGAAGTACTGATGGAGGGAACTGACACCATGTATTTTGCAGGGCTGTCCATAAATTCGTCAGAGAACGAGGTGGTGGAGATCTCTTCTGAACAGCACGTTACATTGCATCCCAGATATGCTTAATAATGTTCATGTCTGGGTAGTTTTGTGACCAGCGGCAGTGTTTAAAATCGGAAGAGTGTTCCTGCAGCCACTCTGTAGCAATTCTGGACGTGTGCGGTGTCGCATTGTTCTAATGGAATTGCCCAAGTCTGTCGGAATGCACAATGAACGTGAATGGATGCAGGTGACCAGACAGGATGCTTACGTACGTGTCACCCGTCAGAGTCGTATCTAAATGTATCAGGGGTCCTATATCACTCCAGCTGCACATGCCCCACACAGAGCCTCCACCAGCTTGAACAGTCCCCTGCTGACATGCAGGGCCATGGATTCATGAGGTTGTCTCCATACCCCTACACGTCCATCCACTCGATACTATTTGGAACGAGATTCGTCCGTCCCGGCAACATATTTCCAGTCATCAACAGTCCAATGTCGGTGTTGACGGTCCCAGGCGAGACGTAAAGGCGAGACGTAAAGCTTTGTGACATGCAGTTATTATGGGTTCGCTTGCTGACACTTGTTGATGGCCCAGCATTGAAATCTGCACGAATTTGTGGAAGGATTGGTCTTCTGTCACGCTGAACGATTCTTTTCAGTCGTCGTTGGTCCCGTTTTTGCAGGATCATTGTCCGACCGCAGCGATGTCGGAAATTTGATGTTTTACCGGATGCCTGATATTTACGGTGCACTCGTTAATTATTGACAACGCTGTTGTGCGTTATTTTCTTTAGATTTTAAACTGGTACTATTAAAATAAAGTATAGAAGATGCTCCATTCTTCAACGTGATTTGCATGATTAAAATGTAAATCGAAAATCATTATTTTCATTTTTTCACAATAATTGTTCAGTTGGTTATGTTTATTCGTATGTAGCTGCAGCGTATCAATACGAGAACTCCGCAAACAGGCGTATTTCGAACCAATGTTATTAAGTCACTACAAGTTTCGCTGGATACATCATCGGGTGCTTATAAATGTTAAAACATAGTAAAAAACATTGCGGAGAATCAGAACGCCTAACTTTCATAGTTAAAACCACAATGTACGTAGGTCGGATAGTCAATCAATAAAATGTTGGAGGACGGAAAACATCTTATGCCGCAAGAGCGCGGCATAACCACAAAGTCAGCGCAACACCGAACCGCTCAGGTGAAGTGCGGCAACCCAGTTGCTTGGGATAAAATGTCTGTCGACGCCTAAATTTTTATTTATTGGCTGTCCGTCCTACGGTCATTATGGTTTTAATTATAAATGTTGGGCCTTCTATGTTTTCCGCTATGTTGTTTACCATGTATTTAAATGCACCTGATGACGTAGCTATAAGCCACGAGCGCTGTAGTGGCTTACTGAAACTAGGTCAGGATATAGCTGGCTGAGGAGTTTTTGCTATAAAATGTCAGATTTTCGTGTGCGCACCGTTTTCTAGGATTGATATCTTGCAAGTGTAATTTTGATTCCTTTATTATATTTCATCCTCCTTGCCCCATATGAGCAAGGGGTGGGTGGAGTATCAGCAGTACAGAACTCCTCTCTTCAACCAAGGACATTCTTAAAAATACAACAAAGAAGATAAAAAATATGAGAACTGTTTTCTTTCGAAATTATAAATATTAAAAATGAGCAGCTAAAAGAAAAAAAATATACACTTCAAAAATACAATTGCAGCATGGTGATATTCTCCTGGAGCACTGCACTTTCACATAAGCTCTAAAGGACCTGCACTGCAAGAGAAGTATTGTGCAAGGAGAGAGTACGTTCCGTAGCATTGAGGAGTGTGGGTAAAAAGATAGATGTCAGTTCTGTATGAAAACACTGAAGATGGTAGGTAGGAGTTGAGGTGGATAGTGGGCATGTACATGGTGGTAAGGCGGAGAGTCAGCAGCTCTGTGCTGTGTGGGGAGGGTGTTGGCCACAAGAGGAAACGTGTGAGGGTGGACAGAGAGAGAAAAGGAGAGAGGAGCCCTGATGTGGGGTGTCATAGGTGGGGAAGAATTAAAGTTGTTAGAAAGGATAAAGACTTGGGCAGATCTCATTGTCTGCGAGATGGAGTTGGTTGAAGTTGTGCTGGGATAGGATATGCAATGTGTGTAGATGGAAGGCATGACATCGTAGCAGCGTTAGAGATCTGAGGGAAGAAAATGGGGTTTCTGGAATCTAGTTTACAGATGGTGTAAGAGATGTGGTGGGAATTTAATGAGATGGTAGTGGATCAATGTGGGGGAAGATAAATGGATGTGGAAATTTTAAGGCAAAAGTAATGAAGTCTGAAAGCTTGGATGATTCATCCTATAATTACTGGCCAAATTTTGGAGATGTAGATCTTGAGGAGCTATTGATTACACAAGAAGGTAAACTGACTGAGTGAGATGGATTTGGAGAGACCGGTGGGATTTCTAAAGTATATGGGAGAGGGCGAGAAAAGCAGTATTGTTAATAGTGATGAATGATGGACAATTAGTTAGGAAAGATGAAATAAGGCAGAATTATTTAACTGGAGATGTGTATGTCCCGTGTTTGAAAAGGAGACTGGAGTGCCATGTGGGACTGTAAGCTTTTTCTAGGTCGACGAAAACAGGGTAGTCGAGTTGGTGTGATAGGAGGTGGGTGAGGTGCAGCCTGCAGGAGCTGGTCAGAAGAGGAGAAACTTGGGACAGAAGCCCCATACGTGAATGGAAAGAAGGTTCAGGTGTTGATGGATCCATTGGGAGAGGACAGATTCAAAGATCTTGCTGAACAGTGAGGTGAGGCAGATGGGATAGTAGGAGGAAGAATCAGAAGGGGGTTTGTGCAGATTGAGGAACATCAGGATTTTGTTTTCCACAGCTCAGGGCAGGAACCTGTGAAGAGGATAGTCGTGCAATGGGTTGCAAGGGCAAGTAGAAAGGAGGTGGGGCATTCTTCAGGGTGTCGATAGGTGATGCAGTCGTGACCAGGTGATGAGTTGAATTTTCTTGCAAGTGAACATTTTTTTTTTCCTTTATTGAATTTCGATTCCCCCTAAGGTGGCGGGCTGGCAGCAGCTTAGTACACTGCGCTGCAGCCTACAGATTTTTTAAAACGTAAGAAGAAGATAATAAACAATAAAAGCAGGCGATAAAATTGTAAAACGGCGGAAAATTGTGGAAAGTTAAAACATAAAACAAAGGGTTGGCAATGCGAATAAAATACACAGGAAGTAGACAGGGAACATAGTAGACAGACAATTAAAAAAAACATGGCGACAGTTTGGTTTCTGTTCGCAAGAGATATAAAAGTCACACCCAGCGACAGTATGATGTCCAGGGGCAACTCTGCGTAAAAGACACACAACACTGAACAGTCACTGTAAGCAGTGCACTAAAATGTCGGCACAAAGATGACATACCATAGCCAAGTGCAGATGGGGGTCGACCTGGACAGATGAGGGAGAAAACAAGGAGGGAGGAGAGGAAAACGAAAGTAGGGGGGAGGGAAACCGAAGGAGGTAGATGACTCATAAGGGGGGGAGGGGCAGGGCACACACGAGAGAGAATGGGAAAAGGCAGAGGAGGGAAAGCAAAAGGACTCTGGGGAGAGAAGGGAGGCAGAGAGAGGGTAGGTGTGGAAAAAAGAGGATGGAAGAGGGGGAGAGGGAGCCCACGAAAAGGACAGAGGAAAGGAGGGGGAGTGAGGATCAGAGTTGATAGGAGGGATGAATGGAGGGAGAGAGGGCACCATCTGGGAGGGGGAGTTGATGGAAGCCACCTTGGGAAAGGAGATGAAGGGTGTAGATATGGAGGGTAGGGGGGACACAACAATGAAGACATGGCAGGGGGCAGGGACAGGAGAGGAGAGGAGCAACCAGGGGTGAGGGGGATCAAGGCGACGGGAAGTGTAGAGTATGCGGATATGTTCGAGGAATAGGAGCAGATGGGGGAAAGAAATGAGGTCATAGGGGATCCACGTGGGGGACGGGAGGTGTATACGGAAGGTGAGGCGGAGTGCATGACGCTCAAGAATCTGGAGGGACTTATAGAATTCGGGGGGGGGGGGGGGCAGATATCTAGGTGGGACTGGCATAACAGAGGATGGGACGGATTAAGGATTTGTAGTTGTGGAGGATGGTAGAGGGGTGGAACCCCCATGTGCAGCCAGAGAGTAGTTTGAGGAGTCGGAGACAGTTGTGGGCTTTGGAATGGATGGAGCAGAGATGAGGGATGCAGGTGAGGTGACGGTCAATGGTGAGGCCATGCTAGGTGGGGCAAGTGTACATTTTTCTCCTTATAATATAAGGTCAAGTTGGTGATGTTTCCTTGTGAGAGGATGGCATTCATTGCTGGGACACTACATCAGTCACAGTACTTCTACTTTTACTTTTTCGCGTTTAGTTTTTGGACGATGTAAGTCAGTCTTTCAGCCGTCTGGGGGGTGTGGCAGGTACGTGGACGAGGAGGGCCGGCCGCTGGTGCGCCACCTGGGCGCCAAGTTCCTGACCGTGCCGGTGGTGGCGCTGGTGCGCCGCGGCTCGCACCTGGCGGCCGCGCTGGGCCGCGCCGTGCGCCGCCTGCTGGAGGCGGGCGTCGTCGACCGGCTGGAGCACGCGCTGCTCTTCCAGGCGAGGCTGCGCCGCCCGCCGGGGGCGGCGGGGGCGGCGGGGGTGGCGCCGCGGCGCGCGCTGGCGCTGCAGCACCTGCAGGGCGCCTTCTGCCTGCTGGCAGCGGGGCTCGCCGCTGGCGCTCTTGCCTTCTGCGCCGAGCTCTGGTGCGGTCGCGCCAAGAGGAGAAGCATGCGATAGAAGTCTGCACAAATTCTACCAGCAACCACCGCCACCATAATCACCAACATCACCGTCATCTGAAGGTCGCTGCAGACTTCCTCCTCTGTCTTCTGCCGTCTTTCTCATTTTTCAATAATCTTGGTGCTTTTTTTGTTTCGAATAGATCTATTTCCTTTCTTATTCTCCCCTTGGTTATCCTTCCCACAAATTTTCTTTCCAATGTGTTTGTTAAAAATATCGTGTCTAAATAAGTATGAAAAAAATGTTTGTCTTACTTTGCTAGGATGATTGCAGGTACTAGTAGATGGGAACAATGGCAGGAGGGTGTCCACAATGAGGAAATCAAAGAAAAACTGGGAATGAACTCTATAGATACAGCAGTCAGGGCGAACAGGCTTAGATGGTGGGGTCATGTTACACGCGTGGGAGAAGCAAGGTTACCCGAGAGACTCATGGGTTCAGCAGTAGAGGGTAGGAGGAGTCGGGGTAGACCAAGGAGAAGGTACCTGGATTCGGTTAAGAATGATTTTGAAGTAATAGGCTTAACATCACCAATGTTAGCACTGAATAAGGGATCATGGAGGAATTTTATAAGGGGGACTATGCTCCAGACTGAACGCTGAAAGGCATAATCAGTCTTAAATGACGGTGATCATGATGATGACGATGATTACTTTTTGGGACATTTGCCATGATGTTCCTTTGCTCATTGAACTCTTTCATAACATCTAAATTGGATCTTCTTTCCGTCGATCTGTTCTACGATAGTCTGCACCAGTCTCACGTTTCCATCACTTCCAGCGCTTTTTGTCTGTCTTGAGCAGTGCCCAGCTTAGACCGACCTATAGAACCACACTATACATGTACGTCTTGGTACATTACATTATTTCGTTTGCAGCTGAGAAAAAGAATAACGAGCAGCTGCGTAGAGGAACCACGACAGTGAAAAGTTGTGTCCGATCAGTAACCGAACCCGAATTTTCCGCTTATCACAGCGGTCGGCTTGCCATTAAGCTATCCGAGCACGCTTCACGTCCACAACGAAACTTCTGTATGTCGTCAACCACGTGTCTACAACCTACACTCGTTCATCCATTATGTATATTGAAACTTCCTGCCAGATTAAAACTGTGTCGGGCAGAGACTCGAGCTCGGGACCTTTGCCTTTCGTGGGCAAATGCTCTACCATCTGAGCTACCCAAGCACGACTCACGCCCCATCCTCACAGCTTTACTTCTGCCAGTATCTCGTCTCCTACCTTCCAAACTTTACAGAAGCTCTCCTGCGAACTTTTTAATCTGCCAGGAAGTTTCATATCAGCACACACTCCGCTACAGAGTGAAAATCTTATTCTGGAAACATCCCCCAGGCTGTGGCTAAGCCATGTCTTCGCAATATCTATCCTATCAGGAGTGCTAGTTCTGCAAGTTTCGCAGGAGACCTTCTGTGAAGTTTGCAAGGTAGGAGACGTGCCACTGGCAGAAGTAAAGGGCGTGAGTCGTTCTTGGATAGCTCAGATGGTAGAGCACTTGCCCGCGAAAGGCAAAGGTCCCGAGTTCGAGTCTCGGTCTGGCACACAGTTTTAATCTTCCAGGAAGTTTCATATTAGCGCACACTCCGTTGCAGAGAGAAAACTTATTCTGCATTATGTATATTTCTGTACAGGGGATACGGTACTCAAAGCAAGGATGACACTCTTCACACTTCAGGAAACCAGTTTTTATAACGTTCGATTGCTTCATCTGACGAAAATCTGATTACACGCATTTTATCTTTACCTTTGCAAACAGAAAGTGACCTGAACGTCTGTATGCTCCTTTTCCCACAATCACAGGGTCGTTTGCAGAACGAGGGTGACTTCTTACGCCGATTGTCTTCGATCCCCATTGCTGATGATTTTTATTCAGCATTTAAGGAGTGGCTATGTTCGAACCTGGGACCCAGAATGTTTTGATTGTTGTTGTTGTTGTGGTCTTCAGTCCTGAGACTAGTTTGATGCAGCTCTCCATGCTACTCTATCCTGTGCAAGCTTTTTCATCTCCCAGTACCTACTGCAACCTACATCCTTCTGAATCTGCTTATTGTATTCATCTCTTGGTCTCCCTCTACGATTTTTACCCTCCACGCTGCCCTCCAATAGTAAATTGGTGATCCCTTGATGCCTCAGAACATGTCCTACCAACCGATCCCTTCTTCTGGTCAAGTTGTGCCACAAACCTCTCTTCTCCCCAATCCTATTCAATACTTCCTCATTAGTTATGTGATCTACCCATCTAATCTTCAGCATTCTTCTGCAGCACCACATTTCGTAAGCTTCTATTCTCTTCTTGTCCAAACTATTTATCGTCCAGATTATCAGTCAAATATGCTATCCATTTTTGCTTTCCTTTTTTTCGTGATTTTATGTGGCATTTGGGTTGGACGGACGTCACATGACACCTGTTCAAGTTCATCGTTGACTTCTTTTTTTTTTTTTTTTTTTTTTGGAGAGGGCAGCCAGCCCTCTGCCGTGTCAGCTTCCCTAGGCTACGGGTAACCTACTAGAGATTGAGGGTTTAGGTGCATCTGTGAAGTTCCCTGGGATACCGCAGACAACAAACAGATTGCTCACAAAGGATTATCAATCATTTTCGAGTCGCAACCCAGATGAAGTTTCCACTTATTACTTATGATCATCTCTAAATTTTACTGTTCTAACTTATTTTTATGCGAAATTGTCTATCACGAATGTGGAAATGGTCATCTAAGGCAGTCAAATTTCCGGATGTAGCCCAAGTGAGCATATCATCATTGTGTTTTATAATCCCAGTTTGTTGTCATAGGGAAATTAGAATGAAAACGCTCCAAGAAATGTATCTTTTTTACTTCGATCTACAACTGAGTACAAACTAAGGGTTTTTTCAAAAATACTCATACGATTTTACTATACTGTGACGGTTCGCCCACGACGACCGTCCAGCGAGCTACGTATTTGAGCGACTCCACGCAGAGTACGAAGGTGCTGAGAGAGATGAAATTTCCTGGCCCTCGTCCGTGTGAGCAACGGCAGCGAGATGACAACACACCGGCAGCCAAAGGACTTGAAGACGCGACAGCTGCAGAACAAGAAACGAAAAAAAAGAAAAATATCTAACTGTGCACAATCAATCCTTGCTTTGCGTACTTGATCGAGTGACGTAATAAGATATTTTGTAGCAGACTAGTCTTTAATTCTGTTATATGCAAAAAATTAGTTACAGCATTTGTACTCTTCTTGCTATTGAAGTGGCAGTAGGTTGCACCGATTATTGATCGGAAGTTTGGAGCTGATGAATTTTAATTTAATGTGTGAAATATAATTAGGAACAGTGCCAAGTGTTTACTTTTCAGAAACTCTATAAACTCCCATAGAAGGAAACTTTTGGATCGTGTCTCAGAACGAATTTTATTTTAACACAGTCAAATGCAAAATTTTTACTCGGTGTTATCATTTTAATTAACAGCTGCAGATTCACTGGAGATTTACCTTTGGCCACTACATTTATACTCCGCAAGCCACCCAACGGTGTGTGGCGGAAGGCACTTTACGTGCCACTGTCATTACCTCCCTTTCCTGTTCCAGTCGCGTATAGTTCGCGGGAAGAACGACTGTCTGAAAGCCTCCGTGCGCGCTCTAATCTCTCTAATTTTACATTCGTGATCGCCTCTGGAGGTATAAGTAGGGGGAAGCAATATATTCGATACCTCATCCAGAAACGCACCCTCTCGAAACCTGGCGAGCAAGCTACACCGCGATGCAGAGCGCCTCTCTTGCACAGTCTGCCACTTGAGTTTGTTAAACATCTCCGTAACGCTATCACGGTTACCAAATAACCCTGTGACGAAACGCGCCGCTCTTCTTTGGATCTTCTCTATCTCCTCCGTCAACCCGGTCTGGTACGGATCCCACACTGATGAGCAACACTCAAGTATAGGTCGAACGAGTGTTTTGTAAGCCACCTCCTTTGTTGATGGACTACATTTTCTAAGGACTCTCCCAATGAATCTCAACCTGGTACCTGCCTTACCAACAATTAATTTTATATGATCATTCCACTTCAAATCGTTCCGCACGCATACTCCCAGATATTTTACAGAAGTAACTGCTACCAGTGTTTGTTCCGCTATCATATAATCATACAATAAAGGACCACTCCCTGCACCAAGTGCCTATCCGCTGCAGATATTCCTGCATTTCGCTACAATTTTCTAATGCTGCAACTTCTCTGTATACTACAGCATCATCCGCGAAAAGCCGCATGGAACTTCCGACACTATCTACTAGGTCATTTATATATATTGTGAAAAGCAATGGTCCCATAACACTCCCCTGTGGCACGCCAGACGTTACTTTAACGTCTGTAGACGTCTCTCCGTTGATAACAACATGCTGTGTTCTGTTTGCTAAAAACTCTTCAGTCCAGCCACACAGCTGGTCTGATATTCCGTAGGCTCTTACTTTGTTTATCAGGCGACAGTGCGGAACTGTATCGAACGCCTTCCGGAAGTGGAGGAAAATGGCATCTACCTGGGAGCCTGTATCTAATATTTTCTGGGTCTCATGAACAAATAAAGCGAGTTGGGTCTCACACGATCGCTGTTTCCGGAATCCATGTTGATTCCTACATAGTAGATTCTGAGTTTCCAAAAACGACATGATACTCGAGCAAAAGGCATGTTCTAAAATTCTACAACAGATCGGCGTCAGAGATATAGGTCTATAGTTTTGCGCATCTGCTCGACGACCCTTCTTGAAGACTGGGACTACCTGTGCTCTATTCCAATCATTTGGAACCTTCCGTTCCTCTAGATTCTTGCGGTACACGGCTGTTATAAGGGGGGCAAGTTCTTTCGCGTACTCTGTGTAGAATCGAATTGGTATCCCGTCAGGTCCACTCCCTGCACCAAGTTACACGAAGGACTGCCAGCTTTTATTTCAAAATACCATCAGAGTTTAAAAGAGTACATCTTTTACATACATGCGCGTAGATCGCAGGGTTACTTTCTATAACTGCGTCTAGGACTAAGATTTTCATTTGTTTGTCATAAATGTTCACTGTCCCACCACCGGACGCACGACCAAAATCCAGACGGTAGTCATACTCTTGTCACATTTTTGAGAGGACGTCTCGAGTTATTGCATTCACTTCTGCTGCTGCTATGCGGTGATGCAGTTCAGCCAAAGTAGAGGGAGTCTTTTTTCACGGAAAGGGAATTCTCATACTCTGAGATCAGGCGACCTCGGAGGCCAATGGGGCAATGTGCGGACCGTACTACCCTTTCACTGTAGGGGCTGCAGTGGCGTACTCTCAGAGAAAGTCATATGCCGCACAGTGGAAACTGAACTGGTAATAAACCAGGGGGCTCGCTAGCTGTGCCAGCAAGACCTTTACCGGCAACCATATTAACCGGCAACTTACAACTGGCGCCGAGGTAAACTTTTAATTTCGATGCGTAAGTTAATATCCGCCCCAAGCTCATTTATGTAGAAGATATAGTGGTGTGAAATTTTCCTGAAACATCCTACGCTTTAATAATCGTTAGCTGCTCTTTGAAACATATTTTAAGGCAACTGACTCACTTATTACTAAAATGAGATAACTCCTCCAAAATTGAAAATGAAGGTTTTAAATCAGATGCTGACATTGTCTTATTGCTTGTGGAAAGCAGTTTGAAATCTGCGTTTGTTCCTAATATGGGACTCCAGGAGCTGTCACGCTTGAGAAATAGGCGTATAGCAGGCCTGGAATCATGCTCAACCACGTGGTGACTTTTATTACTGACTCTGATAAACTATCCGCAGATACTATTTAGATGAGCAGCTCAGAGTTGGAAATTTCAAATAATGATCAAGAATTGAGAAAACAAGAAAGGTAAGCTTGAATACCTTTTAGTATGCTATGGGTTCTTAATTTTGAGATGCACAACATGAGAGCAGATGAATGTTGTAAGTAGTCTGTTCAGGTTTTTATGTTGGTAACGCCCTGTAGCGCTCTGTACGAGAATCACTGACTGTGCTGTGTGCAGTCTGTGCCTGGTTGGCATTGTTGGAATATTCGCTATTGTAGTGTTGAGCATTGGATGTTAACAGCGCGTAGAGTTGTGCAGTTGGAGGTGAGCCGCCAGCAGTGGTGGATGTCGAGAGAGAGAGATGCCAGAGTTTTGAGAGGTTACTATAAGCGGGCGATCTGGACTTATGCCCGCCAGAAAATGGAAATTTGTAAAGATGGATGTCATGAACTGATATATATATATATATATATATATATATATATATATATATATATATATATGATGACTTTTGAACATTTTTAAGATAAATAAATTGTTTGTTTTCTATCAAAATATTTCATTTGCTAACTACGCCCATCAGAAGTTAGCGCCTTCAGTAGTTAGATCTCGCTGTATTGCAGTAGTTCGAGTAACGGAAATTTTTGTGAGGTAAGTAATTCATGCAAGATATAGGTTAATGTTAGTCAGGGACATTCTTTTGTAGGGATTATTGAAAGTCAGATTGCGTTTCGCTAAAAATGTTGTGTGTCAGTTTAGTGATGATCAGAATAAGTAAAGAGAAAGCTGTTTGAGTAAGTTGAGTTTTGCTCAGCTGTTTGAAAATCAAATAACGTAGGAGGTTTTCCTGCACTGTCATTCATAATTTTTCTAATGGGACGTTTCTAGGTATGTTTTATAATCATCATGGGGGTCAAAGTAGGAAAGGTCCTAACGAAGCTTGCACTTTTCTGCGTCGTTACATTGAGAACTTTGTCCCCAAAAAGTTAAGAGAAATCCACTTATTCAGAGATGCATGTGGAGGACAAAATAGCAATCATACAATCACAAGACTGTTGTGGTTCTTAACAGACAGATATGTTCTTGGAAGAACTAACAAAATCTGCCACTATTCCCAGATCAGTGTGCACTCATGTCTAGCTATTGAACGCTACTTGGGTGTCGCGAGAAAAAAGTTACGATTGTGTCGCCGAATACTTGTTCTAGATCGATAGATGTCACCCATCACTGAATCCAGCCACCTTTGTCTCTTTACAGCTTATGCAGCAAAAACAACCGAAATAGTGTGGATCCTTTTGTACAGAAAGGTCATCTCAGCTGAGAAAACCGCAAGAGGCACTAGGAAACGTGACAGAGTGTCATTTGCTCCCCAGCATTTTCTGTAGTACGAACACAGTTTAGAAAAGAACGGACTAGTAGTTGATACTTTTGTGAACACTTAGGGCTATAAAATAAATGTTAAACATATTGAGTGGTTTAGGTTCAGAGACAATGAGGAACACTAAGTTATTTGGTTATCATTTAAATGTTCTTCATAACATAATTAGTACAACAGTAGTGCCATTTTTTTGGTAACAATATGTTCAAGACAGACATATTTTGTTTACGTCACATTTATTGCGCAAGAAAAACAGTCATTCATCAATTATAAGTTTTTATTTTTATGTAAGTTAAGTAAGTGCCTTAAAACATATTTGCTTCCTCATGGGTTGCTATAAGGGGAGAACTCTTGGTGATAAAGATCACAATATCAGCTACAAATATTTTTCAAACTAGGTAGTGCTAGCGTTACACATGCCAGAAAATGAATTGTTTCATACGGCAGAAACAAGTTCAGCGTTAATTATTAAACAAAGCTGTGACACGTTTTTTCTTCTTCCTGAACAATTTACCAATTATGAGTTGTTCCCTTTAAGAAATAAGAGTTTCAGTTGTTACTAAGCATGGACATCCAAGCGAAATGAGCTTCAAGACTGAATAGGGGAAAGTACAGTAATTTTTTTGTATCTGGATCTCCTCTTCCACATTTTCAGTCAGTTTAGATATCGTGCCATTACCTGCAGCTCCTTCATGAGTCAATTCACCTCGCACAACTTGTTTTTTACACATCGACTGTTGTTACTTAGAAGCGTACTGTTTCTGTGCACGCATTAAACAGAAAACCGCACACTTTCGAGTGTATTTTCTACCAAATTCAATGAACACACTGAAGTTCTCATATTAAACAATGTAAATAAAGGAGTGAGTTCTCAGCCGAGATCATGAACACACATCATTATCCCTTATTGCACTCTGGCACGTTGAAAGTAATGTTATACAGCAACCAAGATAAAATTACGTGAGACTTCTTTATTCTACGACAGGAAACAATAATTTTCTCGCTCCTTGTTATGAATCGCGGTTCACACACGCAATCGCATTTGAGAACACAAGGACGTTCAATAAACATTGTTGAAATACAAACCGTAAAATTACCGCTTGTCACGCTATTTAGGTATTACTCACGTAGACGAGTATATACGCAGGTCCGCTAACGTTTCATGACCCGAAACCGCGTTGCCTAAGCACTTGCAAATTTTAAATGTGGCATCCTAAACGTGACAGTGTACTATTTCACAAAAGCGTGCTAGTAAATATCCCTTGATAAATTCATAATTTATTTTATGTCTATTTTCAAACATAAGTTTCTTGTTACGCCGTATAAAAAATACAACGTAATAAATAAGAACAATAGTGGCTCACTGGAGTCACTAACATTTGAAACTGCTTAAAAAATCGCTTATAACGAAAGCATTGCATTATTAAACCAATGTTTCATATTTGCTTGTCCACTATTTGCATAAACATTCAAAAAATTCACTTAGCGAGTAATAACACCATTCTAGTAAGTACTGTTTTGAAAAATTAAACACGAAATATATTCTGGCGGCAGATGGTGATTCGTGTCCTATATAATACTACTCGCAGTATTCTCGCGCAGTAGTGTGGATAACTGTGGATCTTGAAACAACAGAGTATTATGACCTAATACTGTCGCTGGTTCGTTATCTCCATGTTTATTTATTCGGCCTACATTTTCATTAAAGATGACCACATTTGTCAACGTTTTGCTTGTATTCACAGTATCCAACATGTCAGTTGTCTATCGCAAATATGAACGCCATTTTTCATTCCGCAGTGTTCGAGACACTAGATTCAAGTTTAGGACTACAGTTATTTTAGTTATCGTCTGACTCCTAGGATATAGGTTTCTAATGGGTTCCCTAATATAGGGTTGTCTCCATCAGTGTGACAACTATAATTTTTCTCTCCCGTTCATTCCAGAGCTCTCAGTAGCGCCACTCTGAGTACTATTTTACAGTATTATTACGCGCGTCTGTATAATGGATTACCGATAGTTTATGTTCCTTGTTACTCTCCCGGCTACTCATTATTCCTGTTTCATTTGTGACTTCGTCAAGATGGAAAACAAATCAGTTATTATTGATCGTCACCGGTCCGTGTGGCCGAGCGGTTCTAGGCGCTTCAGTCTGGAACCGCGCGACTGCTACGGTCGCAGGTTCGAATGCTGCCTCGGGCATGGATGTGTGTGATGTCCTTAGGTTAGTTAGGTTTAAGTAGTTCTAAGTTCTAGGGGACTGATGACCTCATATGTTAAGTCCCATAGTGCTCAGAGCCATTTCAACTATTTTTGATTGATCGTCCCGTCGACGTCGAGATCATAAATAGACGAAATTCAAGGATGGAAAGAAAAAAAGTTGCTAAAGTAATGCAGCCATGGTCTTGTTCAAGTGGCACCCTGGCCTTCCGTCATGTGATTAGGGAAGCGAGGAAAAATGTAATCATGGTTGTTAGGCAAGATTTGATTTCAATTTCACTTGAATATTAACCACTACGAAACTTATGTCTTAGAAACGGACAGAGAGGTGAGAGAAGTTGACGAAATCAATTGTGTTAAAAGACATCGGAGGTGCCATCTCTTCAAATATCCTTTTATAGAACGTGTAGGGGACGTTATGCGGTTTAAATTCCAAGCTCTCTCTGCATTTTATCATGAAGGTAAGCAGCAACAAATACTGTGATACTGTACAGTAACATACTCTCGAGTGTGCTTAGTGGCGATTCACTCTTAACATCTTTTGTACAAACAATGTGTATCTTATCCATGCCTTTTATCCTGCCTGAATCCTATAGGATTTATAAGTTTATTCGATATTACAGCCCTACTGCAAAAACAGTATCTAGATTAATCTTTGTATACACTAAATCTGAACGGCACCTACACCTATGTATACTTGCTGAGATACGAAGCTGAAACGCCTGAGGTCAGAATATTTTATTTTATATTCCTCTCTGCTGTAGCAACACCAAATTGCCATAAATCTTTCAGTTACTGTAACAATGTAGGAATGGGCGAAGTTCCCTCAGAATTCAAGTAGAACGTTATAGTTCCAGTTCTACAGACTGCAGCTACTGAGTAGTGTGAATATGAGAGAACCGTCAGTATAACACATCATGTTATGAAACGTCCCCTTGGAAAAATTTTATAAATGACAGTGCTGGAAAACCTCTACGTTATTTAATTTGCAAACAGCTGAGCACAACTGAACCTACTCAGACATTTTGCTCTTTACTTGTTCTGATCAACACTAAACTGGCACACAATATGTTTAGCGCAACGCAATTTGACTTTCAAAAATCCCTACAAAACAATGGCTCTCACTAACAATAACCTATACCTTTCATGAATCGCTTACCTCACAAAAATCTTCGTTACTCGAACTACTGCAATACAGCGAGCGCTAATACTGCCAGCTAAATAAAAGATTGTAACTACTGAAGACACTAACTACTGATAGGCATACTTAGCAAATGAAAGATTTTGATAGAGAACAAACAATGTATTTACCTTAATACTGTTCAAAAGTCACAATATATATATCAGTTCATGACATCCAGTCTTACAAATTTACTGTCTCTGATGGACACACGTCCAGATCATCCGCTCTCAAAGCTCTGTCATCTCTCTCCCCACATCCACCACTGCTGGCGGCTCACCTCCAACTGCGCAACGCTACGCGCTGTTCACCTCCAACTGCCCAACAGTACAATAGCGAATATTACAACGATGTCAACCATCCATAGACTGTACATAGTACAGCCAGTGATTTTCATACAGAGCGCTGCGTGGTGTTACCAATATAAAAACCTAAACAGCCTACTTACAATGTATGCAAAGTAGTCACACGAATTATTTACAGATAAATTGAAATATTGGTAGAAGTCGGTCTCAGAAAAGATCCGTTTGGGTTCATAGAAATGTAAGAGAAAGTGAGGCGATACAGACCCTACGGCCTGTCTTAGACTGAGTAAAGGCAAGTTTATGTTCATTTGTGGATTTAGAGAGAGCTTGAGCTGAAGGGATTATATTCTTGAAATTCTCAGGATAGTAGGAATAAAACACAGGAGGCGAACGTTCATCCCCAAATTATACAGGAACCAGAGGGTTGTAGTCTATCCCCTATGTTACTCAGTCTTTACATCGAGCAAAGATTGAAGCACACCCTTGAGAAATTTTGAAACTGATTTGAACTTCAGGGAAAAGAAATAAAAATTTAGCGTTTAGCCACCGACACTGTAATTTATTGCAGCAGATACACAACACGAAGAATCAGTTTAACGGAATGGATATGGCCTTATAAAGAGGTTACAAAATGAATATAGATTACAGTAAACCAAGGTAATGAAATGTAGACGAATTAAATCAGGCGATACTTAGTGAATTTGCTTAAGGAATGACACAATAAAAGCAGTAGAAGAGTTTTGCTATTTGGGCAGCAAAAATCTGATGATGGCCCAAGTGGGAAGACTGTAAAATGTAGACCGACGATAACAAAAAATGTGTCCGTCAGAGGCTCAAAGTGGTCATGCCGGATGCGGCGGACCCAATGGCGCACGCCTGCCGGCCACGCCTCCAGCGGCCGTGTACCACGAGCTCCCTCTGCCGCCGGGATACAGGACGGCCGACGACAGCCACTCGGACCGCTTGTAGTTGAAGCCTCTCCGCTACGTGTAGCTACACAGACGCCACCTAGTCGTGGCTCCGATTTAATTGTTCTTGCTTTAGTACGAGGGTGAGTCAAATGAAAACCTTAAATTTGTAATAACAAATCGAAATTTCGCGCCGTTATCCTGTAAGTCGGTAAGCGTGCTACAAACATCGTGCATAATGGCCTGTAGGTGGCAGCATAGTGAAGATGCACACATACCGTCGCAGTATCAGTATAAAGATGGCCGCCCCACTTGCGACTTGCACCAGGGAAGAACAGCGTTCTATTATTCGGTATTTGCGTAGTGAAGGTGTGAAACCTATTGAAATTCATCGACGAATGAAGGTTCGGTACGGTGATGCATGTTTGTCACAGCAGCAAGTCTACGAATGGGGTAGGAAGTTCGCAAATGGTGTGACTTCAGTGGAAGATGCTCCTCGTCCAGGTCAGGCACAACGAGTTGTGACTCCACAGAACATTGCAGCAGTTGAAGCCGTAGTGAAGGAAAACCGCCGAGTGACACTGAATGACATTGCGGCATGTTTACAGACTAGTCATGGGTCAGCACACCACATTGTGCATGATGTGCTCCAGTTTCACAAAGTGTCTGCAAGATCGGTGCCACAGCAGCTGACTTCTGAAATGAGAGAGCGACGTGTTGATGCTTGTGAGGACTTCTGTGGCGCTTTGAACGAGAAGGTGATGGATTCATTGCAAGAATCGTTACTGGGGACGAAACCTGTGTTCACTTCCAACAATCGGAAACGAAGAGAGCGAACAAGGAATGGCGCCCGCCATTCCTCATCACCAAAACCGAATCAGTTTCCAACAGATCCATCAGCAGGGAAGGTTATTCTGACTCTCATTTGTGACGAAAAAGGCGTCATTTTGGAGCATTACATGCCTAGAGGGACCACTGTCACCAGTGTATCATACACAGATCTCTTAAAAAATCATCTGGGGACTGAAATCAAATCAAAGCGATGTGGATTGCTGTCGGCAGGTGTCCTTTTGCAACATGACAATGCAAGGCCCCACACTGCTCGTACAACAGTTGCAACAATCACAGACCAGCATTTTGAGTGTCTTCCTCATCCACGATACCAGACATTGCCCGAAGTGATTTCTATGTGTTTTGGCCACTCAAAGACGCACTGGGAGGAAAGAAGTTCCGTTCTGATGAAGAGGTACGCCACGCGGTGCATGAGTGGTTGCGCGGACTACCAAAAGAACTTTTTTCTAAAGGAATTTAAGCACTTTGTAAGCGATGGATGACTTGCATTGAGCACGGGGGAGATTATGTTGAAGAGTGATACAGCTTTGTACCACTTCTGCACAATAAATGACATTTAAAAAAATATTTAAGGTTTTCATTTGACTCACCCTCGTACAAAGAGCCTCATTGTTGCTAATGTAGTAGCTGGACTCTGCTTGTTGCTGTATTATTTATGAAACTTCATACACTTGGAGAAATGAAAGTTAAGTAAGTCTTCTGTTTACTATATTAACTAATTCATTACTTATTTCTGTTCCTGTCCAGTGTCCTGTGATAAGAGTTGCTGCAATACTCTGTAGCCCACCTGCCCTTACTGTTATTTATGAAGTAGTACACAAAAGGATTGACGAAAATGTTCCATGGACTATGTACGAACCGCAAAAGCAGATATTACAGATTGATGTTAAAATTAAGTGGGCAATGAGGTATAAAGTAAAGTACTTGAAACACTTAGCGTTCGGGAAAGTAGCGGCCATGAAAAGTTACAGTGGAAGACAAAGGTTAGAATATGTATGTAAATTGCATCATAAAAGGTAAGAACGAACCTAGAGATTTGAAGCAGCACAGGTACAAGTGGAGAATAACGCAAAATAATTGGATAACTACTTCCTGAAAAAGGGGGTGGTAGGTAGATAGACAGAGAGAGAGAAAGGGGGAGGGAGAGAGAGGTAGATAGACATAGATACAGAGAGAGAGAGAGAGAGAGAGAGAGAGAGAGAGAGAGAGAGAGAGAGATAGGGAGAGAGATAGGGAGAGACACATAGATAGATGGACACAGAGGGAGGGAGGGAGAGACGGAGAGACGAATTATTGCAATTTATTTCAAGTCTTCTATTCTCTAGATGTTTGTATCTACATGTAGACTTCTACGCAATGACAGTAAAGGACAAAATAAGAAGATTAAGCCACTCGTTACATAAAATAATTTTAAAGTCTTTCTCGTAATTATGTCTTGGCAATTACGAGTCCTTTCAGAGTAGTCACAGAACTCATTAAAAAGCACACAGTGACTGGTAAAAGCATTGGGGAGCCTCCAGCATTGCAGTTGGAAGAACACAGTCTGAATGCTTCCCTTGATCTTCTGCATACGTAAACACGTCCATCGGAAAACATGGCATGTTTCCACTGGATCCTTATCTACATCTTTTATTCTTCAGTAAAGTGGTGCTTATTCTTTGTATTTACTAAAAGCTTTGACAACAGCAGCAAATGTTTAGTGTGTTCCCCGCGACACTGTTTTCGCTGACACGGTTCTTTATGGAAATAATAAAGTCAACAATGATTTTCATCGCACTGGTCTTCCTATTAAATGTTACAATCCCCTTTGCCACTCTAGTATATTTCTGTGCTACTATTGTGTTAAAAAGATAAATAGTTTTCTCCTGAACCTTTCATTCATTCTGTAGTGGATCCGTCTGCTTTTGTTGAAACTGAAGACAGCAGAAGAAAAGCTGATATATCAAATTCTGCGTTTAAAAACGTATTCACGCCTGAGGATACTACCATATAAATGTCAGAACGCCGCGCAGAGCCATCGTTATTAATTCTCCCGGCTTTGAAAAAGAATTTATACAGGTAAAAGGGAAAAAGGCACCAGGCACAGACGGAATTCCAGTTTGAATTTACTTTGAATACACAGCGGATTCAGCACCTTTCCTAGCTTATATTTATCGAGAACCTCTGTAGCAGGGACCAGTCTGCGTGACGGAAAGAGAGCAGGTCATTCCGGTTTAGCAAAAAGGCCAGAGGATCGGATGGACAACATTACAGATCAGTATCGCTGAGGTCCGACTGTTCTTAGACCCTACAACATATGCTAAGCTTAAACAGAGTGTCATTACTGAATCGAAGAATTTGTACAGATCCAGGAAAACCCATTGGTGTGAAACACTGCTTGCATTATACATATAGTAAATCCTGCAAATAATACACGCGCGCAAACAAGTACATTCCGTCTTCGTAGATTTCCGTAAGGTGATCGACGCTGGTACTCCATCGTCGACTACTGATCGATGTTAGATGATGTGAAGATCTTCGATAGAAATGTGGCCAACAGATTCCAGAAAGTTACAGAGGGCGGCGAAAGTTGTGCAGAAACCAAAGTATCACTGGGTGCGCTCAAGGAAGAGTAACGGGAACTCTAATATCTCAGACGACGTAAATGATTTATCAGATATGATAAAGACACAAGAGCAAATCAATCTTCAGGCCTCCAACGAAAATCCGTCAATTACTGAGACCAGTTAAAGACGCAGTAGGTCTCAGAACACCTGGAGTCTACGACATACCTTGTGAGTATGGCCAGAAGTACATCGGACAAACAGTGCGTACTGTGAAACAACGCAGGAAAGAACATGAGAGGTATTATCGCCTACGCTATCCAGAGAAATCTGCGTTAGCTTAGCATGCGTTAGAAAACAGTCACCACATAAAATTTGACGATACCTCTGTCGTGGCTCGCACTAACGGCTTCTGGGATAGTTTAACAAAGGAAGCTATTGAAATAAAAATTACCGCATACACCCTGAATAGAGACGGTGGCTTACAGCTCAGCGCTGCGTGGGATCGAACGCCGACTCTAGACATGCCCATATGTGGTAATGTCACGGGCACCAGTGACGTCACAGCCGGCAGCTAGCGTGTATAAGGGCGCACCAACAGCCCACTGGCAGTCGTATCACTTGACGATGGCCAAGGGGTGCTTGGCCGAAAGCTCGTGTAGTTTTAACCAATTGACGCAGTTGGAAACCCGAGAACATTTTATTCAATGTTATCGCCGCGAGACTCTGCATTCTTACATTACTCCTCCAGTGTCTGGAGCCCTTATCCAGCACCGAGAGAGGTGACGCAGTGGTTAGCACACAGGACTCGCATTCGGAAGGACGGCGGTACAGACCAGTTTCCGGCTATCCTGATTTAGGTATTCCATGATTTCCCTAAATCGCTTCAGGAAAATGCCGGAATGGTTCCTTTGAAAGGGCACAGCCGATTTCCTTCTCTATCCTTCTCTGATCTGAGCTGCACTCCGTCTCTAACGACCTTGTTGTCGACGGGACGTTAAACACTAATCTACTGCCTCCTTATCCAGTACACACGACCACAAACATCAGACGAATTCAGAGACGGACTGTTACGATCGTAAGAGGTCGGTGTAGCCAATGCGAAAGTGTAACAGAAATGATAGTTCTTGAAAGAAACGCGCCGTATTCTTTACGAAACCTGCTGTGCGAGCATTATGTTTGCCCCTTCGTATGTCTCGCTTAATGATCATGAGAATTTGATAAGAGAGATTAAAGCACCTACAGAGCCATGTAACAAATGTTCAAATGTGTGTGAAATCTTATGGGACTTAAGTGCTAAGGTCATCAGTCCCTAAGCTTACACACTACTTAACCTAAATTATCCAAAAGACAAACACACACACTCATGCCCGAGGGAGGAGTCGAACCTCCGCCGGGATCAGCCGCACAGTCCATGACTGCAGCGCCCCAGACCGCTCGGCTAATCCCGCGCGGCTGCCATGTAACAACCAGCTACTGTTTCGCTCAATACGCAAGCAGAACAGGGCAGAAAATCGATAACTTTGGTAGGAAGTACCTCCCGACACGTACTTTGTGATGGTTTTCGGAGTACCCTGGGTAAACCCCAAACACACTGACAAAATATCGAAGGTTGTTCAGGAACATTTTATGAGTAACGTGGACTCTGATGGCTCTCAGCATGTGCATTTTGTTTGTTTCTCGTAGCTCCCTCTATCTTCCTGTCTGTAATGGTCTGAAAGTATTTGCACAACTGTGTGTCAACGGTGTGCGATGTATGTGTAGTTTAGAAACGAAGCAGTTACATCATCTCTCGGTACTTGTCGTTGACGACAATAACGCACATTCTACTCCTCGGCCTCAAGTTTGCATTCATTCGTCCTCTGTTCTACCTAGGATTTGTTTATCCAGCAGTATTTGTTAAACATTTACAGTGGCACACAACAGCGCGGATTGGATTGTTGATGAAGACTTAGTCTGTATACACATTGCGTTAGGGTTCACTGAAACAATGGAAAAGCGGTACAACGGCGTTATGCTGAGCTGTTTCCGCTGTGAGGGCAACCGCATTACGGTGCATTTATTGCTGGGCAAAGCAGACTGACAACCTCGCGACGGTGGCAGTAGGATGGGAGGTAGCGATAAGCGATATCGTACAATCCACCCTCCCTCCCTCCCTCCCTCCCTCCCCCTCTCTCTCTCTATCTCTCCTCTCCGTGACCCCTTGAATCAAAGCACGCCAGTTTTCCCTGTCCTGTCTTCCATACGCTTTCCAGATTGGAAAACATTACTTCTGTGATGCCATCGATCCAACTCATTTTCTGACTTCTTCTAGTTCCTTCGATCTTCCCCAGAATTAGTGTTTTTTTTTCAGTCAAACATGTCTTCTCATGATGTGTGCAAAGTAGGTCAGCTTTCTTTTTAGTATCAGATCTTCCAAGGAGCAATCTGGTTTTATTTGCTCAAATATTGGCCTACTCATTCTCTTTGCAGCCGATGGGGCTCTAAGAAGTTCCCTCCAACACCATAATTCAAAGCAGTCTATTCTTCGCCATTCAACCTTTCTAATGGTCCAGGTCTCACTGGAAAGACCATAGCCCTTACAATACGGATCTTTGTTGCTACAGTTATATATCTGTTCCTTAAAACGTCGTCAAGATTTGACACTGCCTTTCTACCAAGCAGCAAGCGTCTCCTAATTTTGTGGCTGCAGTCACCATCACCAGAAATCTGGGAACCGAGATAACTGATCGAGACGCTGCCTCCATTGCATCTCCTCCCACATGTCATGAAATAGGTGTAGTTGCCATAATTTTCCTTTTCTTAACATTCAGCCTAAGACAAGCTGTTTCGATTTCTTCTTTCACCTTCAGCGAGAAAGCCTAACTGTTCTTCACTTCCTGCCAACAGCATAATATCATCTACGTATCTAAGGTTGTTTATATTTATCCCAGCTATCTTAATTCCGGTTTCTTCTTCATCTAGCCCGACATTTTTCACAACGTACTCTGCGTACAGATAGCATAAGTAACGTGATAATACGCAGCCTTACGGCACACCTACCGAGCGAGGTGGCGCAGTGGTTAGCACACTGGACTCGCATTCGGGAGGACGACAGTTCAATCCCGTCTCCGGCCATCCTGATTTAGGTTTTCCGTGATTTCCCTAAATCGTTTCAGGCAAATGCCGGGATGGTTCCCTTGAAAGGGCACGGCCGATTTCCTTCCCACTCCTTCCCGAACCCGAGCTTGCGCTCCGTCTCTAATGACCTCGTTGTCGACGGGACGTTAAACACTAACCACCACCATCACCACCACGGCACACCAGTACTCATAAGCTACACTCTTCGCGCCGCTAAATGAGGTACCCTTTCAGAACAGGAGCAGGACGTACAGTATGACTCACCTTCGCTGCCCACAGCGGTTCGCTAGCAATATCCGTAACCCTATCTTACTCGGCGACGTCAATATTCTCCACAGCAGTGTCTGCTGATTCAAAATGTTCAAATGTGTGTGAAATCTTATGGGGCTTAACTGCTAAGGTCATCAGTCCCTAAGCTTACACACTACTTAACCTAAATTATCCTAAGGACAAACACACACACCCATGCCCGAGGGAGGACTCGAACCTCCGCCGGGACCAGCTGCACAATCTAGGACTGCAGCGCCTTAGACCGCTCGGGTCTGTTGATTCATCACCATCAGTTTCAGTAGTGGATGATAATCCAGACTGTTTCATACAATCAATGCTACAGTTACAGCAGCGACTGGAAACTGACGGCGCCGTCTACTGGCCACTGTAGTGGGCTGTCCTAGTTCCGCGTCTTACCGAGCGCCGCATGCCTTAGTTTTTTCCGTTTAGTGTCTTGTGAGTCATCGTGTGCGTCACATTGTTTTTTAACGTCCACTGTTTGGTGTTCGTGCAGCCCTTCGTGACACAGCGTTGTCTCGCGCCGTGACGGCCAAGATGCTCCCCGCATCTATTCCACCTACAGCTGCCGTGAGCTTCGGTTTTGGAAAACCCATGCGGCATGTGCAGCACAGCTCTTTACAGATACACGACAGGCTAGTGGAAAATATCAAGATTACTACAAGATCAAGTGCATACTATAGACTTTGATTCGGGATTATGTGCGTTTTTTACTAAATTTTTCGACCCGCTTCAGGTTGCCAGGGTGTTATTACGTCACGGTGCCCAGGTCCCCTTTACTCATCGTGATGGTTCCACTAGCATGGTTCTTTCGGGGAATACAGAAGTAGTCCATACAAATATTCGGGTTTTAAATCTTCACCTCGAGCTAGAGGACAGTTTTCTGGGGTCTATCCTGCTCCATTACGGGGATATACAACACATTTGAAGGGAATGCTGGTCTGCACAGCACGGCTCACAGGTCAGCAGTGGTGTTCGGTCGGTATAAATGTGATACGTCGTGGTATGGGAAAACTTAACCAAAACGTAAGGTAAGCAGAGCTCAAAGGCTGCAGGGAGTGAAAGCGTATACCCAAATGAGGTTACAGTTTCAGTACACAATAAAAATTTTTAAACTCCAGGCCTGAAGAGCCGCTGAACATTCACAACTGTAATGTCAGAATGACAACCTTAAGATTCAAGATAATCACGGTCTGAAGGACCAAACACTTTTGATTAATTATTGACCAATACAATAAGTTACTGAAAGGAATGACCTTAATCATTCGGCCAGAGAGGCCAATCAAATATAACCACAAATGCTGTTTTGATAATGCTACAAGAATGCAAAACCCACAGTTAATTTACTTCGTCCAAAGGGGCAGTAGAGACCAAAAGACAAATTCATATAGCAAAAGTGTTTTGTTTAATGAAACAAGCTAACAAGATAAAATTAATAACCAAAAAGGGCTAGTGACGTCGCCACTCGGCCTGAAGGGCCTGAATATCAGTAGTAATAAATATTTGAGAATGGTTGGAGTTAGTGAGTTAGCACTTGACACCAGCCCGTGGTCCTCACCACTAGGATAAATTAGAATCAGCTGTGCTAGGACTGCCTGCTTTAGCAATATGGCACAGACCAGCAGAACAACTAGAAACTTCACCAACGTGGCGAATTGTCCACATAGAGCATGACAGCAACTCTCTGTAACATATAAAATAAAAATTACTAAACATTGAAACACATAGCTCAAAATATAACGCCTATCTAGGCAGGAACTGTTTATGACGCCCACTGGCCTTCGTAAATCTTCGACTTAGTAAATGTGGCGGCCAGTACTAAATAATAATATCACTCAAATTGTAAAATACAAGATAGTTATTGCACTTGGGTCAGAAAAACATTTCAGCCATAGATAATATTTTAGGTTCAGTTATTAAGGCACAGAGCGTTAACACTGTTTTCTAGTGATAGTTACACTTGACAATATAACAGCAGATCACTGAACCGGGATTTCGCGCACACCTGAACCTACTAAAATTGCGAAACACCATGGCACACGACCTTAGAGCTAAACACACCCGACGACACGGGCAGAAATTGAGTGAGACACATCAAGTCAAGAAATTCTCACCGTTAATCCAGAAGGCAGACAAGCATTCGGCGACAGGTTGCAACCAGCACCAACTCGAGTTAAGTCAACCGCCCCAGTTCCGCCACAGCAACGCGGACACGCCGCGTCAACAGTTGCCACGCCGAGCTTCCGTATCACACAGCCCGTCCAGAACGACTGCCGCCGTCCCGAGTACACACACTCGTAACAATCACGTGCGTTCACAGGAAGTTATACCACCCTTCCCGCAACATTGCGCTACCACACAACCGGAAACTAAACTCCCCGCAGCAGCACTCGATACTCTCGTCGTCAGCAGGTCTCTCTCGAGAACGCAGCGCCCTCCGAAATTTACAAGCAAACGGACCAATCGCGGCAGAGCAAAGCCAAGGCTCCGGATGACGACACACCACACCTAGGCAAAGATGAAGATGATACGGTTCAAAATGGTGATTAAAAAAATATTCACCCTCACTTCCAAGTGCGGGTTAATGTTACGTATACCGGTTGGGAAGGAACCTGCTGTATTTGTAGTCAGAGAAGCCGCATCCGTACCACTCGTACGCATCGTGCGGTAGTATTGAATCCTGCTTACGAACAGCGTAAAAGGTGACTTCAGCGGATCTTCTCCCACAGGATTCTGCAGCTGAGTCAACAACGGTTGTTGAGGGTCAAAATGGATCTTTGAGAGATAATGCTCCTGATTTTCCCCCACGGCTCATGCGTATTAGAAATTAACGCCATCACTCCCGTGAGGCCGGTCCTGGTTATTCAAAACAAACGTAGCAGAACACAAGACGATGAGGAGGCTTTTGCTTTCGCTCACCCTTCGGGTAGTCTTCCAATGACGGTCCCTTTTCTCCGGCCTGAGTTTGTGCACGACGAAGCCACGGGTGCTTCTGCATCTGGTCATATGGTCACTGATAAGTCATCTAGCGACTCTCCCATCATGCAGGCCGCCCCCCGTTAAAGAATTTGTTTCAGAATCCCACTTGTGTCCCCCATATCTATCGGATACCTCACCTTTTGTTTCAGCTTCCTAAATTACTTCTGCGCCTTCTGTCGCGACTTCCACGTCACGACATCTTGATGAGCATAACTGGATTGATTCCCAAGGGCGGGATTAACTCGTCGTTAGGAAACAAATCTCCACACGCGAAGACCTGTCCGTCGACGAATGGGCTGCGGAAGTATTTCCCTCCCAGTCTAAAACGAACGTTCTGCATGATCCACCCTCACAACCGCACAAGGTAGCGGGAAATCCGAGAAGCCGCAATAAACAACGTATCCAGACTGAAAGAGTCGCATCAGGGAAGATGGGAGAGATGTCCATATTCCTTCTCCCTCCGTTATGTCCGTTGATTCTGCCATGGATACTGGTATACAGTTCCGTTCCATGATGGTTTTGTAATTTTGTACTTTTTCTTCCAGTTCAATTGTCTATGTAAGCATATACTTCCCTCAATTTGAATATTAATAGGATTTGTTTTGAACTCCGGCTTGCCACTTTGCGACAGTTTATACATGAATATGGTGCAGACGTTATGTTTATGCAGGAAGCATTATTTGATCAGTTTTTTAGTATCTGGGTTCTGGACATTCTTTAATGTGGCTTCCGAACTTTCTACGGGCACTGCCTTGGTTTATAGGGACGGAACACCGTTACGAAAATCGAAGTTCTCGATGATGGTGGGCTGTAGGATGCACCTTTTGTGGTATCACTTTACTTCTTCTCTCTGCTCCTTCTGGCTCTGACCGTTCTATGGAACGTTCGCTTTTCTACAAAAAGAAAATCATTTATCTACTTTTTAAATACTCTACAAAGATTCTGTTGTTTGCTGATTTTAATTGTGTTCTACGGCCGATGAACTAGTATCCTGATTTTAGTTTTAGTAAGGAACTCGATGACTTGGCACACTCGTTGCACCTACATGGAGCTTGGGTTTGCTGGTATCGTAAACGTGTCAGATACACTTACTTTTCTCCTAGCTCTAGCAGTCGATTTGATCGCTTTTACCTTTCTGATTACTTGCGCGGGCAGCTTTTGGACACTGACGTGATACCCGCCTCCTTTACTGATCATTGTGCTGTAGCTGTGACATTTAATTATCTGCAGCAGCCGGTAAAATTATGTAGTCTTCCCTGGATGCACAATGTAGCCAATCTACAAGACCATTCTCTAGCTGTTGTCGTTCAGTGAGTACGGGCCCGTTGCTCTCGTGCTATAGCACGGTACTCGTCTATTGTGGAATGGCGGACATTTCATGCCAAGCCACAAATCCGTAAAGCTCACGTACCTTCTGGTGGTTACGGGTGGCATATGTCCGCGCGGACCCACGAGCTTTATCACTCCGTCAACTTTACTACAGCTCTAGACAATCTTCTCTACGGATTATGGGTGTACGGCGAATTAAAGCCAAACTGCTACAGTTAAAACAATTTCAAGTGGAGGGGCTCCGAATGCAATTTCAACGACGTTCCGTTTTACCATCTGATCCGTATGCGCCCGCGCAACTAAGACGTTTCCATTGTTCCACTTCCTAACGCCGATGATCGACTGTCAACGTCCCACCATGACGTTTTCAATTTAATTTTAACTGATTTATTGAATTGTATGACTCCCACTTTCCAGTTGAAAATTTTCCCGACTTCACCCATTTGCTGGGGTTAGTCGTCACCCCTAAATTGAATGATGCTTTTTCGAGCGATTTCCACAAGGACAATGTGTATGACGTTGTTACCGGATTTCAGTCATGCAAGTCACGCATTCCTAAGGATTTTTTGTTCTTTTTTTGGCCTCTCGTAGGTGATAGAATGACGTCAATGCTCATTGAAGTGATACGGTGTGTCTCGCTTCCTGTTCCTTTCAAGCAAGGTAAAATACTCCTCATCCCGAAAACCAAGGGTCGACCTGACCTTGACTCACTTCGTCCGATTACTCTCCTAAAGCTCAACTATAAAATTGTTGCTGGAGCTATAAGCACCCGTCTAAGTTGCTCGAGAAAATCATTGCTCATCACCAAAACTGTGTGCTTGGACGCACGGTTCTGACATCTATTATCGAATGTCGAGATGTCGTTTCGGTGGCTGTAGCCACCAATACCTCGGGCGTCTTGCTTTTTCTCGACTTCCACAAGGCATTTGACCATGTCAGGCACAGTTTTTTAATGAATGAGTTAACCGCTTTGGGTTTTACTCACGACGCATGCTAGGTCCTAGCCAAAGTTTTCACTGGTATCCATGCCTCCGTGGTTTTGAATGGTCACCTTACCGCCCGAATTTCGATCCGACGGGATCTACCCCAGGGGAAGCTCTTATCCATGTCACTCTTTGTTTTGTTCGTAGAACTCTTGCTTCGGCGTATCTGCCATGTTACTTCGTGGCTGGACTAAATTGGGTGACAAATTCTCGATACTCGCTTACGCCCATGACGTCATCGTTTTAGTAGGAAATGCTGACGGCATTTCAGGGTTCAAGGATAACTTGGATTCCTTTTGTCGCCAATCTAGTGCCCACATGAATGATCGCAAATGCACCTTTCTACTATTTCAGAGCTTTAACAAAGTAGTAATTCCGTTGGCGACTGCTGTCGATCGTCATAAGACTTTCTGGATCATAGTAGATCGCAACCCGGCCAAAATGGCGGTACTTAACTGGCGAGAGGTTACTATTCGTGTTCAGGGAGCGATTCTTGAACGCTAACGCCGTTCCCTTAGTCACCGGGTCTCAGACACCTCTATTTTCAACAAAGTGTATTACGTAGCACAGATTTTCGCGCTTCCCGCGATGATGATCCACAGATTCAAACAACTATCTGGCCGATTCTTGCGTCGACGACACACATTTCGCGGTCAGTATAAAGTAGCGGCCAGGCCTCGCAGTCTCAGAGGATGAGATCTTCCAGATATTAAAGTGAAGGCGTTCATCTTGTTTGTACCACACAGTTTTGTAACATGTACATAGGCGCCGCATCCCATTACATCTCGTTTATTTTCCTGTCGCCGGCCGCGGTGGCCGAGCGATTCTAGGCTTTGCAGTCCGGAACCGCGCAACTGCTACGGTCGCAGGTTCGAATCTTCCCTCGGGCATGGATGTGTGTGATGTCCTTAGGTTAGTTAGGTTTAAGTATTTGTAAGTTATAGGGGACTGATGACCTCAGATGTTAAGTCCAATAATGCTCAGAGCCATTTTTTTTCCTGTCTCCAAATGATCATCCTGACTCCTCCCAATGATGTTAGCTGGAATAACCCCAAATTACGACGTATCCCCGAATATTTTGTAACTGGCAGTTTCTTTGGTCTTGATATTCTTCAAATGTGCAACAATAGGTAACTAACTAAAAGGCGCACCTTACAATCCCGTTGGGGTCAAACACCTTCCCGCTTCCCTGTTGCAATTGCTTCGCCGTCAACATCTTGGAAAACTGTCTGGTCTCATCTTAGTCTTCCTATATTACCGATAGAGATTGTTTCGTTGTGGTATAGAGCCATTCATCGTTTGATACCGAGTGGCAACAACCGCTTTTTCACACAGGCCTTCGCCCGACACATCACTGTGACGAATGTCATCATCCTTATAGCTTATTTCACAGGCTGGTCTCTTGTGGTCGGGATCATTAGCTCTGGACTCGTCGACAGTTGGCTTTTCTTTCCAGCGGGCCTGAATACTCTTTTTCGGATGAATTTCTTATTCGTCCACACGTATCCTTTTTTTCTCAGACGAAAGCGAATGGTCGTCTGTGTCCTGGATCACTACGTTGTTGAAGAAAGGAAGTAGCCTGATCCCCATGTCTTTCATAAGTATCTGGAGACCGAGCATTGGAAGCGGCTGCGGTCCCCATGTTGTCGAACGCTTTTTGTAAAGATGCTATTTGTTATTTTTAATCGACAAGTAGTTAAGTTGTTGGTTAAGTTCCCTTGCGACCTTTGGCTCTTTCCTGTTTCTGCTGCTCAGTCACGTAAGGCCCAGTTTTGTTCACTTTTCTTCCTTACACAAAAATAAATAAAACAAATAAAAATAAATAATTAAAATTTAAAAACTAGAGAATACATTGTAAGTTACTTTCCTGGTTACTCAGAATATTTTTGTCTTCTTTCGTTACTAATGACTATTTGTTCGCTGAATTTGTAGTTCAAACGGTTCAAATGGCTCTGAGCACTATGGGACTTAACATCTGAGGTCGTCAGTCCCCTAGAACTTAGAACTAATTAAACCTAACTAACCTAAGGACATCACACACATCCATGCCCGAGGCAGGATTCGAACCTGCGACCGCAGCGGTGGCGCGGTTCCAGACTGAAGCGCCTAGAACCGCTCGGCCACGAATTTGTAGTTCATTTTACATTATGATTTTGATTATCGTCACCTGAATTTCGTGAAAATACCAAGTCAATCTGCTAATCAAAAAAGAACTGGCTAGACTTCTTCTCTACGATCATCAAGGTCCTGAGCTCGATTCCCAGAGACCAATTCAATTTCTTTTTTGGTAGCAACGTCTGGAAGGAGGACCACTCACCCTTATGATGACAGCTGAGAAGCCACTTTAACATAAAAGCAGCCAAACCGACGCCACAATCACCGAATAAAAGTCTTGTACAAGGCAAGATGATACACGGTGTTTGTTTATTATCAACAAAAGCATGAGGATTCAAGTATCTGCACCGCAGCAGAAATAGTAAAAGGCACACAATAAATATTTCACAAATGATATAGATATAGGCGTTATTTGATGTCCTGGCGAAACCACGAGCGCCGGAACGAAGATGAAGAACGCAAAAGAAGAGAAGGCGGTGAAAGGACATCTGCCAGTGGTGTGCTGATTAGGATCGAACGACGTCACGAGCGGCCTCTACACAAAGAGAAGAGAAGCGCCGCAGTTCCTGCCAGCCCCGACGCTCAGTACTCGCTCAGTATCGGGACAGTCTACGGACAGGCCTAGCAGAGAACGCTAAGAGTACAGTTATTAGTGATCCACAACTGTTTTTCAAACTAGCATGACTAGCGTATGTAGCAAAGGACTCTGATTTATGTTGCGTGTCACCCAGCGCTTGCAACACCACTGCTATTTCGACGTTAAGTATTGTCAACCTGCTTTATTGAAATAAAACTACTAATATTATTTGCTTGAATTGTTGTATAGCATTTCGATAACACAGCATCTTTTAGGCACCCTAGACGAGACGAGAGGGCAAGACCCCACACATGACAGCAAAAATAAAGTTTGTCGGCATAGTGTTTCTCCTTCTATAATTCGCACATCATTGACTTGCACCTTCCGTTTCATTCTCCGTTGGCGCAGTTCTCATTGTCCGTAAAATTAATGATGTTAACAGCAAGGTGTTGCGGCTCCTCGCGAAGGTATTCGAGATCACTGCTCATGTTCGCACTTCGAGGTAATAACGCTCATTACTTTGAATTGGAATGTGATTCTAATAGTAAGGAGACAAAGTTTAGCTAGGTATACTCCCTAGAGTTTTTCTCTCTCGGAGATGTTTTGCGAGTAATACGTGTCGCGCAAAAATATACGAGAGTCAATACGTGTCGAGCAAAAATACCCGAGAGTCAGCTTGCCCGCACTGTCCGAGAGTGGGGCCAGATCCAGATAGTTGCTATCTGCGAGTTCTGAGCTCACGTGTAGGCTGCAACCTCCATCTCTCGCGAGCTGCTTGCCAAAGCTCTCAGATAAGAAAAAAAAAATCTGTTGGCGTTGCGGGGGGAGCCGAGAGTATTCGGGGAGTGCTGAGCGGCCATATTGCGAGCCAGATTCGGGCCATACTTCACAGTTTGTACAAAACCACATCTTGGTAACAGACTTTGCTGTACTCATGGACACATTAAATAAAAGTACCCCAGAAACTGCACCTTTGGCGTATTTGTAAGCGAAGAAATCGCGCGTTTTACCTGCGAAATGAACAGCACGAGTTAGTTATTTCAAAAGTCCTAGACATAAACAATACTACGCAGCTAAAACATACAAAACATCACAAACATAATATACATGGTGGTCCGTTGATAGTGGCCGGACCAAATATCTCACGAAATAAGCATCAAACGAAAAAACTACAAAGAACGAAACTCGTCTAGCTTGAAGGGGGAAACAAGATGGCGCTATGGTTGGTGCGCTAGATGGCGCTGCCAAACGTCAAACGGATATCAACTGTGTTTTTAAATAAGAACACCCATTTTTAATTACATATTCCTGTAGTGCGTAAAGAAGTAGGAATGTTTCAGTTGGACCACTTTTTTTCGCTTTGTGATAGATGGCGCTGTAATAGTCGCAAACGTATAAGTACGTGGTATCACGTAAAATTCCGCCAGTGCGGACGGTATTTGCTTCGTGATACATTACTCGTGTTAAAATGGACACTTTACCAATTGCGGAAAAGGTCGATATCGTGTTGATGTATGGCTATTGTGATCAAAATGCCCAATGGGCCTGTGCTATGAATGCTGCTCGGTATCCTGGACGACATCATCCAAGCGTCCGGACCGTTCGCCGGATAGTTACGTTATTTAAGGAAACAGGAAGTGTTCAGCCACATATGAAAAGTCAACCACGACCTGCAACAAATGATGATGCCGAAGTAGGTGTTTTAGCTGCTGTCGTAGCTCATCCGCTCATCAGTAGCAGACAAATTGCGCGAGAATAGGGAATCTAAAAAACATCGGTGTTGAGAATGCTACATCAACATCGATTGCACCTGCAACAGGAATTGCATGGCGAAAAGTTTGAACGTCGTGTACAGTTCTGCCACTGGGCACAACAGAAATTACGGGACGATGATAGAGTTTTTGCACGCGTTCTATTTAGCGACGAAGCGTCATTCACCAACAGCGGTAACGTAAACCGGCATAATACGCACTATTGGGCAACGGAAAATCCACGATGGCCGCGACGAGTGGAACATCAGCGACCTTGGCGGGTTAATTTATGGTGCGGCATTATCGGAGGAAGGATAATTGGCCCCCATTTTATCGATGGCAATCGAAATGGTGCAATGTATGCTGATTTTCTACGTAATGTTCTACCGATGTTACTACAAGATGTTTCACTGCATGACAGAATGGCGATGTACTTCCAAAACGATGTATGTCCGGCACATAGCTCGCGCGCGGTTGAAGCGGTATTGAATAGCATATTTCATGACAGGTGGATTGGTCGTCGAAGCACCATACCATGGCCCGCATGTTCACCGGATCTGAAGTCCCCGAATTTCTTTCTGTGGGGAAAGTTGGAGGATATTTGCTACCGTAAACCACCGACAATGCCTGACAACATGCGTCAGCGCACTGTCAATGCATGTGCGAACATGTGCATGTGCATGTGCATGTGCAAACTACTCGCTGTTGAGAAGAATGTCGTTACACGTATTGCTAAATGCATTGAGGTTGACGGACACCATTTTGAGCATTTATTGCATTAATGTGGTATTTACAGGTAATCACGCTGTAACAGCATGCGTTCGCAGAAATGATAAGTTAACAAAGGTACATGTATCACATTGGAACAATCGAAATAAAATGCTCAAACGTACCTACGATCTGTAATTTAATTTAAAAAACTTACCTGTGACCAACTGTTCGTCTAAAATTGTAAGCCATATATTTGTGACTATAACAGCGCCATCTATCACAAAGCGAAAAAACTGGTCCAACTAAAACATTCATATTTCTTTACGCACTACACGAATATGTAATAAAAAGGGTTTCCTATTTTTAAAAACGCAGTTGATATCCGTTTGACCTATGCAGCGCCATCTAGAGGGCCAACCATAGCGCCATCTGGTTTCTCCCTTCAAGCTAGACAAGTTCTTTATAGTTTTTTCGTTTGATGCTTATTTAGGGAGATATTTCGCCCGGTCACTCTAAATGGACCACACTGTATGCATATTGCTACCCAATGACTTCTCAACTGAGGGTAAATCTGAGCATTGTTGCGTTAATCTGTTCTTTGTCTTTTGCTGATTCCACGTTACAGGCCTTTTCACTCTTCAGGAGGTATTTTAACGGCGATAAGGTTATAGAGTTAACAAACCGAATAAATCATAATTACATTATCACTCTGTAGCAAGTCACATGAGACTACGTTTGATATCGTGTAGGGCCCCCGCGAGCACGCAGAAGTGCCGCGGCACGACGTACGGTGGGCTCGACTAATGTCTGAAGTAGTGCTGGAGGGAACTGACACCACGAATCCTGCAGCGCTGTCCATAAATCGGCAAGAGTACGAGGGGGTGCAGATGTCTTCCGGACAGCACGTTGCAAGGCATCCCACATTTGCTCAATAATGTTCATGTCTGGGGGATTTGGTGGGCAGCGGAAGTATTTAAACACGAAAGCTCGTTGCTGGAGCCACTCTGTAGCAATTCTGGACTTGTGGGGTGCCCCACTGTCCTGATGGGATTGCCCAAGTCCGTGGGAACGCACAATGGACAGCAATGGATGCTGGCGATGAGACAAGATGCTTACGTACGTGTCACCTGTCAGAGTCGTATCAGTACGTATCAGTTGTCCCACATACCTCCAAATGTACACGCCCCACACCATTTCAGAGCCTCCACCCACTTGAACAGTCCTGTGCTAACATGCAGGGTCCATGGAGTCATGAGGCTGTCTCCATACCCGTACATGTCCATCCGCTCGACACAATTGTAAACGACACTCGACCGACCAGGCAACATGTTTCCAGTCATCAACAGTCCAATGTCGGTGCTGATGGACTCGGGCGAGGCGTAAGGCCTTGTGTGGTGCGGTCATCAAGCCCATATGGATGATGTTCCGTTGAATGGTTCGCTCGCTGACACTTGTAGATGGCCCTGCATTGAAATCTGCAGCAATTTGCGGAAGGGTGGCCCTTCTGTCACGCTTAACGATTCCCTTCAGTCGTCGTTGGTCCTGTTCTTGGAGGATCTTTTTCCCATTGCAGCGATGTCGTACATTTGATGTTTCACCGGATTCCTGGTAATCACGGTACAATCGTGAAATGATTGTACGGGAAAGTCCCAACTTCATCGCTACCTCTGAGAAGCTGTGTCCCATTCTTCATGCACTGACCGTAACACCACGTTCAGCATCACTTAAATCTTGATAACCTGCTGTTGTAGCAGCAGTAACCGATCTAATAACTGCTACTGCCACTTGTTGTCTTATATCGGTGTTGCCGACCGCAGTGTCGTCTTATGCCTGTTTACATACCGGGTGATCAAAAAGTCAGTATAAATTTGAAAACTTAATAAACCACGGAATAATGTAGATAGAGAGGTACAAATTGACACAAATGCTTGGAATGACTTGAGGTTTTATTAGAAAAAAAAGTTCACAAAATGTCCGACAGATGGCGCTTGAGAGCAAAACGTCAGTGACTGCGCATGACAATCGTGTATGAAAGGAGCTGTAATGAGAGAGAGAGAGAGAGAGAGAGAGAGAGAGAGAGAGAGAGAGAGAGATAGAATAAGATGCGCCAGCAGTCGCAGCATGTTGACGTTAACCGAAAAGGCGCTTTCAGTGAAGCTGTATTATCAGAACTGGGAATGTGCTAGTTCAGCGTTGCGATCCTATAGCCATAGGAATGGGATTCGAACGGGTAAAGGTCCGTTGACAAATGCAGCTGTGGCGAGAATGATTTCGAAGCAGCGGTTTGCTTAGACGATAGACCCCGTAGAGGCTGACCGAGCACAAGGCGTAATGCTGCTGAGACAGTTCAGGAAGAAATGGAGACTGTAGCGGGTTCGTCTATGCACCGGGAAGTCAGCGGTCGTGCAGTCGCACGTCGCACCGGCATTCCGTACACTACTGTTTGGTTGGCACTTAGGCGTACCCTCCGATGCTATCCGTTCAAAATCCATCGGCATCATGAACTGTTACCTGGCGATTTAGTGTAGCGGAGGGCATTTGCGGTGTGGGCGTTTCAAAAGATGGCGGAAGATGACGATTGGTTGAGTAACTTGTTGTGGACCGACGAAGCTCATTTCGCGTTCTGAGGGTCTGTCGTCGCCAACACCTGCAGAATTTTGGCTACCGAAAATCCTAGAACTGTCGTGGAAACTCCATTGCACGACGAGAAAGTCACGGTATCGTTTGGATTTACCACATCTACCGTTATCGGGCCTTTTTTCTTCGAGGAAATGCGTGATTCTGGTTTTGTAACTGCTACCGTGACGGGTGAGAGGTACGCCGATATGTTGCAGAATCCCATTATCCCCAGCCTGGCTGATAAACACCTGCTGGAACGTACGATGTTTATGCAGAATGGCGCTCCACCCCATATTGCTAGACGCGTGAAAGATCTCTTGCGTGCGTCGTTTGGTGATGATCGTGTGCTCAGCCGACACTTTCGTCATGCTTGGCCTCCCGGGTCCCCAGACCTCAGTCCGTGCGATTATTGGCTTTGGGGTTACCTGAAGTCGCAAGTGTATTGTGATCGACCGACATCTCTAGGGATGCTGAAAGACAACATCCGACGCCAATGCCTCACCATAACTCCTGACATGCTTTACAGTGCTGTTCACAACATTATTCCTCGACTACAGCTATTGTTGAGGAATGATGGTGGACATATTGAGAATTTCGTGTAAAGAACATCATCTTTGCTTTGTCTTACTTTGTTATGCTCATTATTGCTATTCTGGTCAGATGAAGCGCCATCTGTCGGACATTTTTTGAACTTTTGTATTTTTTTTTGGTTCTAATAAAACCCCATGTCATTCCAAGCATGTGTGTCAATTTGTACCTCTCTATCTACATTATTCCGTGATTTATTCAGTTTTCAAATTTATACTGACTTTTTGATCACCCGGTATCACTGTACTTGAATGCGCGTGCCTATACTAGTTTCTTTGGCGCTTCAGTTACGAATAAAATACATTGAAACCTTTGAAATATTGTCGGTGGGAGCGCGGGTTCACCATGCAGATGTAGACGTTGATCTAATCTGTCATCGCAAATGGAACAGTAGCTCCTTTCTGACAGTTCTCATCGACTGACATAGGTAGACATTTTTAAGATGCAACGTGACAGTAAATCGGAACTTCCCTACTACAAAAAAATGCACTGGTGACTCTAGACTCTTCACGTGGTGTTACAGTCCAGAGAATGCATAAATGGCATCTCCAGTCCATTTGATCGCAGTCTCGACACTCTGCGGTAGTGAGACAGTGACGGCAGCGTATTCTCGGACCCCTGCTCGCTGCCGGTTAGGCTGCACGCAGCGCCCGCTATCGCGCATTCCGGCGCGCACGCACCTTTCTTTATCCACTTTTGTTTACACGCTTTATCGGCGAGCCGCGGCCCAGCCTAATCTTCTTAGGCGCTACCGCGGTCGTTCGTCTACCGCGGCCTCACCTACGACCGGCGCCTAATGCCTCTCCCCTGCCGGCGTTATTTCTTCGTTCTACATAAATAAACGTTTAATCCCGCTTTCTCGGCACAGAAGCGGCTCGTGCTCGTAATGTTTATTGCCAAGTCTTAAACATAGAAATTAGCGTTGCCTTGGAATGACTCCGCACTGCTCCGCGTTATATCCGAATGCTTGGTTAAAAGATAAGTTAATCTGGAAAGAGTACTTACGTTTTAAGCTGATTTTGTGCCATGCAAGTAAATTAAACTGCGAGTAACTGAGCTTAGAATCCGAAATAATATCCTTAAAATTTATTATTATGCCATAGAAAGGAAACGTTTTAATTCTATTCTATCCGGCAAGTTGAAAAGACTGGATTGGTAATTATTTCTCAAATATGTGATGGCATTTCCCAAACAGTTCCTCCATAAAATATTCGCACCAACATCTTACACAGGAAAATATATATCGATGATTATTGAAGTCACACTGATACTATTTTCTTGGGTCATAACTCATCCGACGGGTTCGAAGTGGCCTGCTACGAATTCCTCTCCGGTGGCATCCTCTGATCTCAGAGCAGCACCGTACATCCTCAATTATTACTTTAATGTGTACTAATCTCTGTCTTAGCCTGCAATTTTTAACCTCAACAGCTTCCTCTAGTTCCTTCATGTCTTAGCGCATCGTAATATTCACTCAAGGTCCTGAAAGGGATATGTATAAAAAGTACAAAATGTGTTTAGAATTACTGATACTTTAATAAAGGATATTGTAACAGACAGATTACGTTTTTTTAATTGTTAATCGAAGTGTTTCCACAATGGTTTACCACCACAAGTGATCTTTCGAATTATTTTTCTCCTCACAGGGCTTTACTTTCGGTTTTTCAAACGATGCTAGCAATCTACATACTTACACTGTAAAAGTGAAGAAGAAATTCATATGAATGGAACATCTCAAAACCATTTTCCTTTTGCTGATGGTATTGTTCTTTTCCTTCTAGTGTAGATGAACTTACGACAGACATATAGATCCAGTTGAAGCCACGAATGGACGAACAGCCATTACAATAAAAAGAGCGTAGCTTTTGGTGCACAAAAGCTTGCGCCGACATTTATGAACGTAAACTGACAATGAGCATAATGTTGGAATGACCTGGGTGACAACTGCCACTTTCATTTCATAAGAGAAAGAAGTCCACCCCGATAGCTGAGTGGTCAGTGTGACGGATTGCCGTCCTAAGGGCCCGGGTTCGATTCCAGGCTGGGTCGGGGATTTTCTCCGCTCAGGGACTGGGTGTTGAATTGTCTTCATCATCATTTCATCCCCATCCGGAGCGCAGGTCGCCCAATGTGGCGTCGAATGTAATAAGACCTGCACCAAGGCGGCCGGACCTATCCCATAAGGGGCCTCTCGGACAAAGACGCCAAACGCTAATTTCCATAAGAGAAAGAGAGCCCATCTAGAGCAACAAAATATAAATAGTAGCTCCACTGTGAAATTTTGTTTTTCTTAGACAAAGAAAATATCGATCGTTTAATGTACTTTGCTCTGCAGCGTTCTCATTTCAGATATTTTCGAGTAAACGAAAGCTCATAAATAAATAAGAATAATAAAAAACTTTTGTAGAATGTTTCAAATGCACGGTGCCCAGAAAAGGTATAGAAACTTAAAATTGCATCTGGGAGAACATGTTGAACGTGGAGCGTTTCTACCTACTTTTGACAGCCAATAATTAATGTAGTTATGCTCCATGACCATGTTGTGGTTTATTTAATGAAATGGGTAAAATACTTTTAGCGATATAACAAACACAAGGACACAGACTATTCAACTAAAATGAAAGATCTACAGACGTCTCACACTGTATGAGCTTCCGTTGATTGGTCTAAAATCATCCATCATTACAGAAGGGCACAAAGGTCATAAAATTTGCATTTGAGTCTGTAAGAGCACTATTAATATTGTCACTGGCTTATTTCTTAACAGTTGTCCTGGAAGTAGCTTAAATTTATCGCTCCAGAAAAAGGCACTTTTTAACAAATTCAAATCAAATCGTATTCAAAAGCTTGCTTATTCAGTGTGTTTTGTGTTGCTGTTGACCAGCTTTATCTTGACCTACACCGGAAAAATGATAGAGTAATGCATTAGTGGGAATGATGGACAGCTGCTCATCACCATGGAATGCCGAGGAAGTTGGTACCCCAAATACCAGTCAATATTTGCCAGATGATAGCGGTTACTTGAGTAACCCAGGGAGCTCAGGGTCAGAAAGTAACTGTGTCCGCTTGAGACGGAGTAGTTGCAGCAGTCCAGATAACGGTAGGTTCAAATGGCTCTGAGCACTATGGGACTTAACTTCTGTGGTCATCAGTCCCCTAGAACTTAGAACTACTTAAACCTAACTAACCTAAGGACATCACACACATCCATGCCCGAGGCAGGATTCGAACCTGCGACCGTAGCAGTCCCGCGGTTCCGAACTGCGCTAACGGTAGGTCCCCAGTTGGCTGCTGCCATAACGTAATACCATCAACAGCAGCCTTCTAGCAGAACTGCTATACTAATGGACAGTTGGACAGTTTACATAAGACTGAAGGAGCTCATTGTGATTCAGTTTTGCTCAATGATATTGGTTGCTGTAAAGCATTTGAACAAGAGGTAGCTCACAGACCAACAGATGTCTGTGGATCACCGCATCTTAGCGCGTGGAAATGCTTGAATTTGCGCAAGCAACTATCTAATTATCTAACTCCAGTGCTGAACAACTCGGAAGCGGCGCAACGTATCGAAATTTTTCGTAATAATTATTTCTCAGCACAAACTCTCCTGCAACACTCACTCAAGCTTCTCAGATTTTTTGTGACCACCCTGTAGATAGCCTCCATATAATGATGAAGAGCTGCTGGCAATCGTGAACTGGCGCTTGTAATGTGGTCCACATGCCATAGAACGCTCACTTGTAGTTAGCATAAGGACTCAAGATGGTCGGTGGATAAAATCGCTGCTGAGCCCATTGGGAAAATTTTATGACACCCATGAGCGCTGCCAATTCTTCAGTGGACTTCACGGCAAGTCTACATGACGCTACAGCATTCGAGGCCATTCTTTCCACGTTCGCCAGGTCAGACTGCTCTCAGCGGACTCCTCCAGTTTCGCGCGCTTAGATTACTCGCCGCGCCCTGCGACCTGCCCTAACACAGGTCTTCCCACTAGATGAGGCACGTAATGGCAAATGACATTTTTTTCTTTATATCACGCATTTACTATTTAACCTAAAATGAAATATGAACAAGAACTAGTGATCATTATTTTAATTTTAACTTATTATTCTCGTCAAAGGGAAAGATAAAAATGTCATACTGTTGTGGTTGTGTGTAGCCTTGTAGTTCAAAAAGTAAGTTCCACATTATTGTGACGGATCAAGTAGCCTTTATTGAATTCTGCACTACGCTTTGAAGACACAGACACGTCAGAATATTCTTCAACTTTGTCACGAACTCATGGAGGTGTGTTCCGTCTATCCACTAAAAAAATCACACTCTCAGAAAGAACGACACATTTATACGCAACAAAATACACATACACACACACACACACACACACACACACACACACACACACACACACTCACACACACACACAAAAGATGAAAATATCAAACCACACGCACAATACAAACAAAAGACGAGAGATGAACACACAGCGATAGCTGGCAACACTAGACATCGAATGTTGAACACAAAATGTAAAGGGCAAGTGAAGTATGCGATGCGTTGAATCAAATGTGGGTGAAAGAACGCCATAAATCGGCCAACTGGAGGATGGAAAGTAATGAATATATCTCCAGGACCACACACATGGGCTAAGAGGGCTGGAAATCTTAAGTAACACCGAACGATAGTTTCACATGATGAAATTCGTGCTACAAAATCTAACCGAAAAAACAAGAGAAAAACATGACAAAATGTAACATATTAACACATTGTAACTACCACATAATACATTTATTATATGTATAAAAAGAAACATGTATTAAAGGCCACTGAAGATGCTTCACAAATAAACGAAGCGGAACGCGTATGGAAATAAAACAAGTGCCTTCAATTAGTTGCGTAGACGGAAGGTGCCCCCACAAATTTTGAAGCAACTAGGGAACGACGGAAAACAGAAAAAAATGTCGACAGTCACGAATTTTACTGACAGTCTGTGTGCTTCTTAGGCGTTTTACCGACATGAATCGTACTGTCCCACGTACTTCAGCTTTCATCTGCCACACCATTTCACTCGCAGACCGTGATGCACCTGTTCTCACTACCGTAGCAGAACTGTGTCTGTGGGAAAACTGGAACATCGGATCACTGCTGACAATATAGCGCTCCTGTTGCGCTGTGGTTTTAACGTGGGACGACACGTGTCGGTAACTGTCTCCGCGCGTACTGTGTGTGCACAAATCTCCCCATTACCCTGTTTGCCAATTATCTGTGCATATTTCAGCGATTTTCGAAAAAAATAAAGAAAAACAGACCTGAAGGATTCTGTTGTAATTGGAACGAATATTTTTTTATGAAATACGAATTTGCGGTTGTGAATACGTAGAAAATGAAAACATCCGCGAGTGGTTAAATTCGATGCCTGTAAGCAGCGAAGTGATCGGCTATAGCCAACAACGCGTGTTCGGTGGAGCAAGAGAGCGAAGATTAGGCGATCACACACACCGGGACACTGATATAGTACCGACATTTTCTTAAAATATGCAAGACAAAATTCGTTTGAATATACCAATGTTTTGACTCTTCCGGAAAATGAGAAAGGCCTTCAGGAACATCGGGAATTAAATACAGAGAGAAAAAGAAAGTTGGACGTATGTTTCCAGAAAGTGAATTAAAAGCAAGTGATACAACACACAATGCGCTTTTAGTGTAATTTTATAAATAAGTTGTCAGAATTTGGCGAGTAACAGTTACGTAATACCTTGAGCTGTCAAATGTGACATGGAGCATGTTTAGCAAATACAGTAAATGGCAGTTTTCCGTAAAAACCTGTGTATTTTGTTTAGTTTACTCATCTTGAGTGTTAAGGAGCGATCTGTGATAATTTTTCAGGAGGACGTGAACTTCTCAGCCAAGATCGCTTGTGAACTACCTTTACTATCGATTAACGGTTGCGGTAAGCGTGGTTACACAATGTGAATTTATGAATTTATACAGAGATAAAGTTAAGTATAATAGCAGGTGCATTGTAATAGCAAAACCGTGTTACAACATACCCTGATAGAAGTTATTACATGTCTCCTCTTCCAGCTGTCCAGGTACTCTTTCTAAAACATTGCCAGGTATGTAAGGGGCGAGATAGACAATGTCTCGGCAAGTCAAGGTTAAAACCACAATATGCAGAGGAATTTGCCAAATTCTCGAATTCCATACCACGTGCTACTGTGTACTTCATGGCAGCCAGGACATCGCTAGACTGGCAGGCAGTGTCCGGTGCTGGTCAGAAAACTGACAGTTGTCACCGCAGGTGCCGCTAGTGTATTCATATCGTCCTTACTTAAAGTTACTGATGTACACTCCTGGAAATTGAAATAAGAACACCGTGAATTCATTGTCCCAGGAAGGGGAAACTTTATTGACACATTCCTGGGGTCAGATACATCACATGATCACACTGACAGAACCACAGGCACATAGACACAGGCAACAGAGCATGCACAATGTCGGCACTAGTATAGTGTATATCCACCTTTCGCAGCAATGCAGGCTGCTATTCTCCCATGGAGACGATCGTAGAGATGCTGGATGCAGTCCTGTGGAACGGCTTGCCATGCCATTTCCACCTGGCGCCTCAGTTGGACCAGCGTTCGTGCTGGACGTGCAGACCGCGTGAGACGACGCTTCATCCAGTCCCAAACATGCTCAATGGGGGACAGATCCGCAGATCTTGCTGGCCAGGGTAGTTGACTTACACCTTCTAGAGCACGTTGGGTGGCACGGGATACATGCGGACGTGCATTGTCCTGTTGGAACAGCAAGTTCCCTTGCCGGTCTAGGAATGGTAGAACGATGGGTTCGATGACGGTTTGGATGTACCGTGCACTATTCAGTGTCCCCTCGACGATCACCAGTGGTGTACGGCCAGTGTAGGAGATCGCTCCGCACACCATGATGCCGGGTGTTGGCACCAAGGCAGAAGCGACTCTCATCGCTGAAGACGACACGTCTCCATTCGTCCCTCCATTCACGCCTGTCGCGACACCACTGGAGGCGGGCTGCACGATGTTGGGGCGTGAGCGGAAGACGGCCTAACGGTGTGCGGGACCGTAGCCCAGCTTCATGGAGACGGTTGCGAATGGTCCTCGCCGATACCCCAGAAGAAACAGTGTCCCTAATTTGCTGGGAAGTGGCGGTGCGGTCCCCTACGGCGCTGCGTAGGATCCTACGGTCTTGGCGTGCATCCGTGCGTCGCTGCGGTCCGGTCCCAGGTCGACGGGCACGTGCACCTTCCGCCGACCACTGGCGACAACATCGATGTACTGTGGAGACCTCACGCCCCACGTGTTGAGCAATTCGGCGGTACGTCCACCCGGCCTCCCGCATGCCCACTATACGCCCTCGCTCAAAGTCCGTCAACTGCACATACGGTTCACGTCCACGCTGTCGCGGCATGCTACCAGTGTTAAAGACTGCGATGGAGCTCCGTATGCCACAGCAAACTGGCTGACACTGACGGCGGCGGTGCACAAATGCTGCGCAGCTAGCACCATTCGACGGCCAACACCGCGGTTCCTGGTGTGTCCGCTGTGCCGTGCGTGTGATCATTGCTTGTACAGCCCTCTCGCAGTCTCCTTAGCAAGTATGGTGGGTCTGACACACCGGTGTCAATGTGTTCTTTTTTCCATTTCCAGGAGTGTATTTTATTGCAGCACGAGTCCTGTTATGTGTCGATAAAAGATTCCTAAACACTTTTTCCTTAAAATAGTTATGAAAACAGATACCGTTAAATATTTTTATAACATTCACTTATGCGTTAATGTAGAAGCTGCGTTAAAACTTGGTGCAATTACTAAAAACTGATATACAATAAATTGCTGTATGACGATATTCTGTAATTTATAAAAGTCTGCAAACATTATTGTATACTTATAAAAATTACAAAATTGTGCAGAAGTTACACGGTGGGCTTCCACTGTATCATTTAGATAGCCTTTTACGCTGCAGATGACCACCCAAGTAATTAACAATAATGCAAATAATAAAGTATTGCAGTGCTAGTGGATAACACACTTAACTCACGTAGTAACAACAGTTAGACGGTGTGACGGCCCGTATCAAAGCCATGAACAGTGGGTGCATTTTATTCCAGTGGTCTACTACTTGAAAAATACATACTCATCACGATGTTATTAATGGATAGGCTAAATTCATCGAGTTAAAAACGAGTTAAACAAATGTATAGCATAACAAAGAGAACGGATTAAAGTCACGCATAAGACGCATGACACCTCCACAAAATGCTATTTTACTATGTTCAGTTAAGCTGTCTACCTGTGACCTATATTTGTCTTCCTTAATTACAATTCCTGTCATCATTTGTTGGTAGAGAAGAAAAGGCAATGTCAGAAAAATGTTGAAAGTCGAAGGATGTGTCGCGTGATGTCTACGTATGAATGGGTATGACCTGAAATCAGAAGAAGTGGGAGCAGCTAACTAAACTGTAAAGGTCGCAGCCAGTAGAGAACAGCTCGAAAAAAGCAGTCACTATGGGTTAAACAGCTGTCGGCAAACATTTAATGCCGTGTTTTATCTGGTTAACCAATACAAACGTAATGATCTCTTGCAAGAGTGTTAATCTACCTAGCGGCACCCGTCGCTGTCATTTGTCATTTTTCCGGCCAGTACCGGACAGCAACCGCCAATCTAGCGGTGCCCTGGCTCCAAGGACGCGAACATTAGTGTGAGGTATGGGACACGAGAGTTTGACGAATTACTCTGCATATCGTGGTTTTGATATTGACTTGCCGACGCATCGTTAATCTCGTCCGTCACATACCTGCCAATGTTTCAGATAGAGTACTTGTACAGCTGGTGTAGGAAACGATTAATAACTTCTATGAGGTATGATGTAACTCGGTTTTGCTATTATACAATGCACCTGCTGTTATACTTAATTTTATCTCTGTATAATTTCACATTGCATGCCTGTATTCACAAATCTGAAGATCGTAACCATGTTTACTTAAAAAGGCAATCGCCAGTAAAAGTTGTTTACAAGCGATCTTGGCTGAGAAGTTTTGGCTGTCTCAAGTAATTGTGTATTTTGGATTATGTAAGTCTTTCTGTTTCCGTCGCAGTGTCGAATCCGTATCAAGCTGGGAAGTGCTAGGCTCCCTGTATTGCAATAATAATATGTCGCCAGTTGGTATTTTTGTGATATCTCCAAGGCCTTCGATTGCGTGGATCATGATACTCTAACAGAAAATCTCAGGTTTTATGGAACTAATGGCTTTACACACATGCGGTATGAATCTTACTTGACAAACACAATGGAAAAGGTTGTGCTGAATAATTCAGTGTCGGAAAGGTAGAAAATTTTAGTGACAGGGGTAAAAAAAAAAAATCACAAAGGGAGTCCCACAGGGTTCAGTTTTGAGTCTACTCCTGTATCTTACACATGTGAATGACACTCCATTTAACAGTCTACAAGCAAAATTGGTACTTTTTGGTGACGATATCATTATTATAAGAAATCCCATTAGAGAAAAAGCAGCAGAAAAGTTACTAAATGATATTTCCCAAAGATTGGTTCAAATAGCTCTGAGCACTATGGGACTTAACGTCTGAGGTCATCAGTCCCCTAGAACTTCAGAACAACTTAAACCTAACTAACCTAAGGACATCAACACATCCATGCCCGAGCCAGAATTCGAACCTGCGACCGTAGGGGTCGCGCGGTTCCAGACTGTAGCGCCTAGAACCGCTCGGCCACACCGGCCGGCTTTCCAAAAAATTATTAAGTGGTTCTCTGAGAATGGATTTTCCCTAAAGTTTGAAAAAATTCACTACATTCAACTCTGTACAAAAAATAGTCATACCAATGACTGATGTAGCACATCAGCAGACGTCAGTAAGTAGGGTACAAAGCTCCATATTTTTAGGTGTCCATATTGATGAAAGCTTGAATTGGGAGAAGCATATTACTGAGTTTCTCAAGCAATTAAGTTCAGCTGCTTTCGATCTTCGCAAAATTGCTACTCTTGGAAAGAAAAGTATCAACCTCCTCAGATATTTTGCATATTTATACTCAACATTATCTTACGGGATAATTTTCGGGGATAACTCATCACTTAGAAAGGGAGTATTGACTGCATAAAATCGATCTGAAAAATAATTTAATATAGTGTTCACTCACGGATGGCATGTACATGCCTCTTCAAGGAGCTAAGCATTTTAACTGCACCATCACAACACATATTTCCGCTAATGAAATTCGTCATAAATAATCCAGTACAATTTCATAAGAACACTAGAGGGATGAAATGACCTTTATTAGCCATTATTCAAGCCGTCAGTGGTTTAGAGAGGAGCTCAATATGCAGAAATAAAAACTGTCGATTATTTGTCCAAAAACATAAACTGTCTGACAGGTAGCGAAGCAAGTTATAAATGTAATTTAAAATCATTTGTCCTGCATAAATTTCGTATTTCAGTGACGAATTTCTACTTGAAAACTGGTAGTCAGTACAAAGTAAAAAGAAACCATAAACTTTTTTAAACAGTTGTATGAGTAGGAATAAAATGATGTGTTGATGAATCTCGACTCTAATCATATATATATCCCGCGAACTGACTCGTTCCACATCATTTCGATAAGATAATAGTTCAAATGATGTATGGTAAACAGCTGAAATTGCACGTCAGCGAACCGCTCGCCCGCCAGAATGAGAGGAGGCGGTACGGCGCGCCTGCCGACCACACCCCCTCCCGTGTACACACACTTGGGAGCGCACACAGCCGGCGTGCCGAAAGGCGGCCCGCAAAGCCGCGGTGCTCGGCGGGTCGGCCGCGCGGCCGGAGATAAGGCGCCCGCTGCCAGCGCCGGCCGTGGCAGGCACGGCTGGGTTTATCTCACGCCGCCATCGCGGAACAAGAGACGGCGCGGGGGCGCGCGCAGCCACTGCGTCACGCACGGGGGAGCCTCCCACGCTCCGCTCCACGTCTCCATCATTGCTCCGTGTGCGGCGGGGACCTCTGGAGGGGATTTTCTCTTTTACTTACAAGATGTTGACATAAAGTTTTGTCACCAATAAAATTAATTTATCTAATTAATTTGTTTTTTGTTTGCGGGTTCGTGTCCGCAAGCCTTTTAAACACTGAAATCGCAGAGCCACGGTAATGCAGCACAGTGCTAGCACAGCCGATTCATAAAGTGTAATATCGTAAGGTATACTAATGGCGTTTAAAATTGCTACACCACGAAGATGACGTGCTACAGACGCGAAATTTAACCGACAGAAAGAAGATGCTGTGATATGCAAATGATTAGCTTTCCAGAGCATTCACACTAGATTGGCGCCTATGGCGACACCTACAAAGTGCTGACATGAGGAAAGTTTCCAACCGATTTCTCATACACAAACAGCAGTTGACCGGCGTTGCCTGGTGGAACGTTGCTGTGATGCCTCGTTGAAGGAGGAGAAATGCGTACCATCACGTTTCCGACTTTAACAATGGTCGGACTGTAGCCTATCGCGATTGCAGTTTATCGTATCGCGACATTGGTGCTCGCTTTGGTCGAGATCCAAAGACTGTTAGCAGAATATGGAATCGGTGGGTTCAGGAGGGTAATACAGAACGCTGTGCTGCATCCCAACGGCCTCGTATCACTAGCAGTCGAGATGACAGGCATCTTATCCACATGGCTGTAACGGATCGTGCAGCCACGTCTCGATCCCTGATTCAACAGATGGGGACGTTTGCAAGACAATAACCATCTGCACGAACAGTTCGACGACGTTTGCAGCAGCATGGACTATCAGCTCGGAGACCGTGGCTGCGGTTACCCTTGACGCTGCATCACAGACAGGAGCGCCTGGGATGATGTAATCAACGACGAACCTGGGTGCACGAATGGCAAAACGTCATTTTTTCGGATGAATCCAGGTTCTGTTTACAGCATCATGATGGACGCATCCATATTTGGCGACATCGCGGTGAACGCACATTGGAAGCGTGTATTAGTCATCGCCATACTGGCGTATCACCCGGCGTGATGGTATTTAGTGCCATTGGTTACACGTCTCGGTCACCTCTTGTTCGCATTGACGGCACTTTGAACAGTGGACTTTACATTTCAGATGTGTTACGACCAGTGGCTCTACCCTTCATTCGATCCCTGTGAAACCCTACATTTCAGCAGGATAATGCACGACCGCATGCTGCAGGTCCCGTACGGGCCTTTCTGGATACAGGAAATGTTCGACTGCTGCCCTGGCCAGCACATTCTCCAGATCTCACACCAATTGAAAACGTCTGGTCAATGGTGGGCGAGCAACTGGCTCGTCACAATACGCCAGTCACTACGCTTGATGAACTGTGGTACCGTGTTGAAGCTGCATGGGCAGCTGTACCTATGCACGCCATCTAAGCCCTGTTTGACTCAATGCCCAGGCGGATCAAGGCCGTTATTACGGCCAGAGGTGGTTGTTCTGGGTACTGATTTCTCAAGATATATGCACCCAAATTGCGTGAAAATGTAATCACGTGTCAGTGCTGGTATAATATATTTGTCCAATGAATACCCGTTTATCATCTGCATTTCTTGTTGGTGTAGCAGTTTTAACGGCCAATAGTGTAATTTGTTTTCGGCAGCTGTGTCAAGGCAATCAACTGCACTCTTCGACTCACAATAATCGTACAACAGTAATGTGGTGCAGGCATTACAGTAGGTACCCGGACGGCACTTGTTGCCTGCAAACAAGCAAAAAATGAATTATGTTACTTCGGATTTTTTTTCGCGGTGCTAGTTAAAGAATTATGAGAACCCCTCGTATAATCTCTTCTAATAACAGTAATCAAAACATACTGTCGTAACACAAACAAAATATTTTAGAACGCCATTTTCTGTTTGTTTAGATGTATCAGAGTGCAAACGAAAATGTAGGACAATGCAATAAAATAGAAAACGTAAGCATGTTTAAGTGTCTAGGAGAAATAATTCGAAAAATGAGGTAGAAAAAACTGCCATAGAAGATAGTATATTCAAAATGTAAAGGGGATTCGAATAAGAAAGAAGTAGCTAGAATAAAAATTGGAGATCAGGTCGTGAGATGGACACATCGAAGATTATAAATAATCTGCAAAGAGGTTCTGAAGAAATGTAGAAAACAGAAGTATTACAGATGAATGGAAAGTCACCCTTCTAAAAGACACGTGACAGAAATAGGGTCAGAGCTACAGAGAACTCTCTCCCTGCCAGTTGGCTATAAAGTAGTTCCAAAAAATCTGCTGACCGTTACTGAATAAACTCTCGAGTAACATACAAACGAATATCTAGGTGATTCTACATAAGGCGTATACTGCACAGTACGGACATTTGTATAACCTGATATCTGTAATCCGGGGAATATGGTGTCAAAACAAAATTTTACGTATTTGTTCCGTGAAATGCACATGTTCTCAAACGTAAAGTTCAAGAGTGAAAGTGCTTAAGACGTTTGCAACAGTTACAAGTTTAAAACAAGATGAATTGTTAATCTCGTCTTCTTCACGTTTTACAGACTGACCGTGACCAAAATTCAGAAAACTGGATAACTGTCAATGGTACACGGCCCAAATCATGCTGGTTTGAGGAAAATGTTGAACAGTTCTCTCTTGGGCACCAATTTAACCTGACCTGAACCATGTGGGACACATCTGAGAAACGATCTGGCGTCAGCTCTGTGTTCACAACCCACCGGCCCGTAATAAACTGGAAATACGTGACCCGTGCATAGACGGATCTCACGAAACCTGCGAAATTCTGTCCTATTCACACCACGCACCATTACTGTTGTGTTGCGTAACAAAGTTGCACCAACATGCCACTAAACAGATGTTCGTAATCTTTCCGCTCTTTAATAAGTATACTCTGATCAGCTAGAACATTGTGACCATCGACCTACTATCGATGTAAACCCGCCCAGGCGTGGGGAGGAATGAATGCTGGTCAGACACATGCACGGTGTATGTAGTATGAGTGAGTTTGCCATCAGTCCTGCAATATACGTTAATGACACAAAAATCAGTCACTTGAAAATGACATAAAAGACCAGAAATCTGGGTTGTAATTAAACAAACAAAAGTACAGTCAAATAGCGGCGGGTACATTTGAAAACAAAAGAATCATTTTTCTTAATGTCATAATTACCTGTGAGCATTTTCAATAGGGTAGAGGGCATAATCGCTTTCAGCACTATTGCAATTACTCATAACATGGGAGGAGGTGGAGTAATTAGAGTTTAACATCCTGTCGATGGCGAGCGAGCCGTGCTTTCTGCCAATTATGCGTTTCCGTGAACTTCGCTGTCTCTAAGTGTTTGGTTTCCCGCCCTTGTCGCGGTTACGTCGTGGTTCTTCTCCCTTCTACGTCTGGCAGTAGTGATGTCTATCGATATTTACGCGGTGTACCATCTTTGGTTTGGTGAATATAGTTTCCGGCAAGGGGGTCTGGAGTGAGTCGGTCGGTTGTTGCGGACGTGGGAAGTTCTCCGTGCGGTGCAGTCGGCTGGGGTCGCTGGCAGTCCCTGCGCAGTGTCGGTGCGTGTGTGGAGCTGTCCGAACGCTACGAGCCTCGTGGTTCACCGACCCAGGACGTCAAAGTTGAGTAGTGGTTTCAACTACCCAGGCCACGTCTATTCTTGGTGGTTCGCTTCGGTGGTTTGCTGTTGGGGAGGTTTTCCGGTGAGCAACACCGAGTGGTTCTACTGCTGAGATTTAGCCACCATGCGGTGCAATTAACTATTTTCGTCGACTACGATTTGAGTAGAAATACTGGAACACGTGAGGCAATACTGACCTTACGACTTATCTTAGAAGAAAGATTAAGGAAAGGCAAAATTACGTTTCTAGCATTTGCAGACTTAGACAAAGCTTTTCACAATGTTGACTGGAATACTCTCTTTCAAATTCTAAAGGTGGCTGGGGTAAAATACAGGGAGCGAGAGACTATTTACAATTTGTACAGAAACCAGATGACAGTTATAAGAGTCGAGGGACATGAAAGGGAAGCAGTTGTTGGGAAGGGAGTAAGACAGGGTTGTAGCCTCTCCCCAATGTTATTCAACCTGTATATTGAACAAGCAGTAAAGGAAACAAAAGAAAAATTCGGAGTAGGTATTAAAATCCATGGAGGAGAAATAAAAACTTTGAGGTTCGCCGATGACATTGTAATTCTGTCAGAGACAGCAAAGGACTTGGAAGAGCTGTTGAATGGAATGGATAGCGCCTTGAAAGGAGGATATAGGATGAACATGAACAAAAGCAAAACGAGGATAATGGAATGTAGTCGAATTAAGTCGGGTGATGCTGAGGGAATTAGATTAGGAAATGAGACACTTAAAGTAGTAAAGGAGTTGTGCTATTTGGGGAGCAAAATACCTGATGATGGTCGAAGTAGAGAGGATATAAAATGTTGACTGGCAATGGCAAGGGAAGCGTTTCTGAAGAAGAGAAATATGTTAACATCGAGTATAGATTTAAATGTCAGGAAGTCGTTTCTGAAAGCATTTGTATGGAGTGTAGCCACGTGTGGAAGTGAAACATGGACGATAAATAGTTTGGACAAGAAGAGAATAGAAGCTTTCGAAATGTGGTGCTACAGAAGAATGCTGAAGATTAGATGGGTAGATCACATAACTATTGAGGAAGTATTGAATAGGATTGGGGACAAGAGAGGTTTGTGGCACAACTTGACCAGAAGAAGGGATCTGTTGGTAGGACATGTTCTGAGGCATCAAGGGATCACCAATTTAGTATTGGAGGGCAGCGTGGAGGGTACAAATCGTAGAGGGAGACCAAGAGATGAATACACTAAGCAGATTGAGAAGGATGTAGGTTGCAGTAGGTACTGGGAGATGAAGAAGCTTGCACAGGATAGAGTAGCATGGAGAGCTGCATCAAACCAGTCTCAGGACTGAAGACCACAACAACAACAACAACAACAACAACAACGATTTGAGTGCACCAGTGGAATTTTGTGCCTAGTGGCCGTTAGTGTTCCGGTTACCTGCCCTGGGCACTGACGTAAATTCAGACAGTGTTGTTTTGAGTGAAGGTAACTATTACCCTATGTCAAATTCTAGTGTACCAGCAGAATTTTCTGCCTAGTGGCCGTTAGTGTTCCGGTTACCTGCCCTGGCCACTAACGTAATTTCAGGCAGCGTCCGTTCCTCACCTGTTGTCGCTGACCAACATGGTATGTAATTTTGACAGCTAATACGTACTCCATTGTGGATTATTTGTAACACTGCCGGTTGGGCTTCTCATTTACTGATTGACGGGAAGCAAGTAGTTGTGTCGGTCGGTCCGTGGCTGCCCCCTGGTTTGGTTCCGACGGATCAAGTATAGTTGGGTTCACCACCTGTCTCGCCTAAGTGAACGAGGGCAGACCGACCTCCCTGGAGGCCTTCTGAGTGCTACCGGTGTTTAATTATCTGTTGTCAGCTATTTTAAATTATAGGCTTAGGGTTATTGTTGTTTCTTCTAATCCTGCAAAATTAATTTTTAAATTTACCTTCAAGCTTAAACACAGCGGCCTTCTGCCTTGAAAGATTACGGTAATGTATTTGAAATTTTGAAGTTTGATTGTGACCCTCAGCCACTGGTATTGCACCTTGCACACATTGTTTCTTTAAATTATTTTGTTGCTATCTTAATTAGATTTTTATCTTGTTGATTTTTAAGATTTCTTGTTGTTAAACATACTGGTCTTCTGCCTTTAAAGGTCTATGGTAATACAGGGTGATTCAAAAAGAATACCACACCTTTAAAAATGTGTATTTAATGAATGAAACATAATATAACCTTCTGTTGTACATCATTACAAAGAGTATTTAAAAAGGTTTTCTTTCACTCACAAAAAAGTTCAGAGATGTTCAATATGGCCCCCTCCAGACACTCGAGCAATATCAACCCGATACTCCAACTCGGTCCACACTCTCTGTAGCATATCAGGCGTAACAGTTTGGATAGCTGCTGTTATTTCTCGTTTCAAATCATCAATGGTGGCTGGGAGAGGTGGCCGAAACACCATATCCTTAACATATCCTCATAAGAAAAAATCGCAGGGGGTAAGATCAGGGCTTCTTGGAGGCCAGTGATGAAGTGCTCTGTCACGGGCTGCCTGGCGGCCGATCCATCGCCTCGGTAGTTGACGTTTTCGTAGGACTCTCCATACAGTTGATTGTGGAATTTGCAGCTCTCTGCTAGCTCTGCGAGTCGATTTTCCTGGGCTGCGAACAAATGCTTGCTGGATGCGTGCTACATTTTCATCACTCGTTCTCGGCCGTCCAGAACTTTTCCCTTTGCACAAACACCCATTCTCTGTAAACTGTTTATACCAACGTTTAATACACCACCTATCAGGAGGTTTAACACCATACTTCGTTCGAAATGCACGCTGAACAACTGTCGTCGATTCACTTCTGCCGTACTCAATAACACAAAAAGCTTTCTGTTGAGCGGTCGCCATTTTAGCATCAACTGACGCTGACGCCTAGTCAACAGCGCCTCAAGCGAACAAATGTGCAACTAAATGAAACTTTATAGCTCCCTTAATTCGCCGACAGATAGTGCTTAGCTCTGCCTTTTGTCGTTGCAGAGTTTTAAATTCCTAAAGTTGTGGTATTCTTTTTGAATCACCCTGTATATTCTGAAGTTTTGAAATTTAATTGTGGCCCTCAGCCATTTGTGTTGCACCTTGAATACGTTGCCTTTTGGGTTTTAAATTATTTTATTGCTATCTTAATTGAAATTTTGATTTTTTAAATATTTCTTGTTGGCCTTCTGCCTTTAAGGGTCTATGGTCATATATTCTACAGTTAGGAAATTAGTTGTGGCCCGCAGCCATTTGTATTGCACTTTGCATATGTTGTTTTTTGAATTATTTTATTGCTATCTTAATTGGATTTTATCTTGTTAAGATTTCTTGTTGGAGGCCTTCAGTCCAAAAGAGTGACTAAATTACAATAAATGACAATTAGAAGCAGAAACTGACCTCAGTCCTTGGCCTTTTCCACAATCCTATTACCTGTTCTGCCCAGCGGGTTTAGCGGGCGTTTCAGCGAGGTCATTAGAGACGGAGCAAAATCTCGGATTATGGAAGGATGGGGGAGGATATCGGCCATGACCCTTTCAAAGGAACCATCCCCGCATTTGCCTGGAGTGATTTAGGAAAATCACGGAAAACCTAAATATGGATGGCCGGACTGGAATTTGAAATGTCGTACTCCCGAATGCGAATCCCGTGTGCTAACCACTGCACTACACCGCTCTGTCATAACATGGGGAAGAATCAAGACTGTAAGAGCCCTTCCTCATGAGCAACCGTTAATCCATTTGACGTATAGCGTGAGCACGACCTGGAACCAGACGATTCTCATTCAGAATGGTCTTCGCGTCCACACTTCCGTCATTTGTGCTGTTTGCAAATGAAGCAACGTTCAGACGTCATGTGGTCTTCAATACCCATGATTCGCATGTTTCGAATGCCGCATTTACACAACCGTGGTTATACGTGAATGTGAGGGCGTGTGTTGTCGATGACTGTTTAATTGGACCATATTTCCTACCTAGGCCATTAAATGACATGAATTATTGCGGTTTGCTCGCCAGAGCATTGCCAGAGTTGCTGGAGGACGTGCCATTCGCTACAAGACAAAGCATGTGGTTCGACGACCCACCAGCTAATTGCTTAAGGTGGGTCTTTATTGACCACTTAGCCGCTGCGATCGGTATATGAGCGCTGATACGGCTGAACCTCCACAGTAGTTCCTGCATCCGATCGCACGGTTGCCCCGTGTGCCGCCACGTGGAGGCGGCTCACAGTTGATCGTCTTTTGTTTTCTTTTACTTCGTTATATTTGTTTGCTATTTATCTTTCTTTTCTTTTCTTCATGGCAGCTTTCCCAAACCGTTTAATAACAAAAATTTACATGAAGTTTAAATTTTGAAAAAGAACTACAAAAGTATAGTTTAGAATGAAGAAGAGGAAAGAAGATAGGAAAGAAAGAAGTTTATAGTCACTCCACTTTGGGGAACTGAGGATGAAAGCCTTGGGATTAGTCGTCAAGCCATTGATCCTCAGTCTCCAATCCTTTGCTTACCTTGAACTAAGGAGATCTATGCTAATCTGTAATTTCTATGCTAATTACTTAAGCTGTTACTAAGACAATTACGCTATTAACAGGTCTAAAGTGCCATGTTTGCCTGTGGCAATTGCGACGGTGCGCCGACACTGTTTACATCTATTCATGTTGAACTTTAGATATGTGTAATCTATTGTGATGTCCGTACATTATGCTTAGACTGATGCATTTCTGTTGGTCTACTTTCTGTCTCGGTTTTCATCCTCCACACTATGGCGTCTTATAGGTGCTGCATGTTGTCTGTACGGTCTCTCGCGCCTGTACTCTTTATGGCATTCATCTGAGATTTTTTCTGTCAGTACGTTTAGTTCGTCCCATAATTCTGGTGTTCTGATTGCATCGTATACGTGTCGTTCAGTTTGTAAGTGTTGTATTCGTGGTGTGTTCCTGTGTTGTCTGTATTTGCCGCAGAATAGGATTATGTGTTCGGGGGTTCACATACCTCCGAATGTACATGTAGATGTGTCTCTTAGACTCACGCGGTTCAAGTGCGTGGGATAAGGTCCGTGCCCAGTCAAGAAATGCACCATGTCGCGGCTAGGATTGGCATGTTTCATTCTCAACCTTATCGTTATATCCGGAAAAAATATATGTACTCTCCGTCCTTATCACTTGTGCCCCATTCTTCTTACCATGTATCGATTTTCCATTGTTCGAGGTCCCGCTTGTTCTTCAGCGGAGAACCACTTATTATATTAACCTGGTCTAGTCTGCCCATATTTAACCAGGGAGCCGGCACATTCAGTCGTCCTGTGCGTCGATTCTTAAGCAGACAGTTCCCAGAGAAGTGAACTGGAACTGATGGTCCTTCAGCACGGCCTACTCGACCTCCTGACTTGATCCGTCTGGACTTTTCTGTGTGATGAGAGATGCGCAACCTTGTCTAAAAAACTCCTGTTGAATCTGAAGAATATCTGGTTACCCAGACAGTAGCAACAGCAGTAGAAATTAACCACACTTCTGCAACCGTTGACTGTGTTAGACAGAACAGGAGCCACCGGTGAAATTCTGCTTACAAGTCAATGGAAGCATTTTTGAACTTCTATTGTAATTGGACTATCGTGTCGTTTTAATGTTGTCACTTGGTAAAAAAAGAACTAAAACTTTTTGTATTACTTTGGTCCTTACAGGAAAAAGAAACTTTAGAAATTGTGTTTTCAGTATCTCGTGGAACCTTCAAGAATTTTTCCGTTTCAATAATTTTCACCCTGTACGTAATTCAATACGTGAATTATTTTCTGTAATTATACCCCTAAAACGCTGTACAGTGCGATAGCAAGCATGACATTGATGCGGGAACGCTAGAGACTTGTCGACCTCTGCGAACGTCAGTTGGCAGCAACGGTTCGTACGCGTAACCCGTCACACGTTTCGTGTCCAACCTTTCACATGCTGCACCCACGCGAACAAAGGACCAGCGGGAAAAATACCGCGTAAATAGCGCCAGCATGACCCCGACTGCGTATAGCTGAATGGGGGGCGCTTATTTAAAATGCGAGGCGGCGTCCCGTGGAAATGAAAACGGGAGCAAAAAAATTCCGCTAAGCACTGTAGCCGAGGAAATGAATAGCCACTGCGGCCACTAGTGTGTATGTGTAAGAGAGGGAGGGGTGGGGTAGAGAGGTGGGGGCAGGGAGTGGAGAGAGGATAAAGGGTGATTCGGAGAGATGCGTATGCATATCATGTATATTTTACTAAAGCTCAATATGCAGAGTGTGTCCGTCAAAACCCCTGCACCTAAATCCCATTCTCTCCTACCCCCGTTCCTCTTCCTCTCATTTCACCCGCGCTGTACCAGTAACATCGTTCGGTGTCACATTTTACGGGTAGAAATATCACTCTGAAGGCGTGGCTCTCCTCTGTGCGACAAGTACTTCAAAAAAATGCACGGCTGAAAATGTTGGCACGGATTGGAAAGGCCCATCAGCAGAGCGGACGTGCGCATAAACTGTTTCCCGCTACTGTTCTCGCAGGCCTTCAGCCGAACCTGTCTGTATACAATAATCCGCTCGCATGTTTTCCTTTCTTCATGATGGCAGTGAATTATGTTTTAAACGTTGTACGGATTATAGTGAAGAAGTTACCGGTATCGAGTTTTATATAATACGTACTGCAAAACTACCTGTTTTATCGGTAGTTGCCCCATTTTTAGTCACCATATTTTATATTAAGATAAAATGATGGTGAAATTTACTGCAACACGTCAGTCGTTTCTAGCATTGTGGTTAATGTGAAAATCTCATAAAGGTTCTTCATCCAGGGTCACTTTTACATGAGCCCGATCATCCCTTTCGCCTGCCATAAACTAAAAGTGGAATTATGCGACGTTTCGAACAAAGTAATACGTGAGATATGACACTACAAAACAAGTATTTTTATGGAATTTTTACATTTTACTTGCAATAGATTGCTGATTTATGTGACGTGATAGAAAATATTTAAAGGACGTCATGATTTCCCGCCAAGAGCTGCTGATACAATTTTTATATTGTACAACCAGTTTCGGTTCTAACAACCCTACCACAACAAAGGTAAAATTTAATTATGATTGTAGTGTTGCTCACGCTGCTAAATATTGCATTTCGGGCAACAACAAAGTTATATTATGTGGCAGGTGTCATTAGAGCACAGTTAATAAAGATTTCGTGAAATAATGGATAAACTAGGCACTCATCTTTTCGTGCTTCCCACGCTGGTCTCGTTGTGATCAGGATTCGAACCTGCGACCGTAGCGGTTGCGCGGTTCCAGACTGTAGCGCCTAGAACCGCTCAGCCACCCTGGCCGGCTCTGCGATATTAAAAAGTTTTATAGATGTGCTTCATAAACCATTCTTGAAGATTAAACTTTTGCAAGTTAAGAGAATGGTGATGTAAAAAAGTAATCAACACTCCGAATTTAAGTTACACTTCTTTTTTATTACTTTTGTTGCAACATCACAATATAAAACATACTTGAAAATATCTTCCTCACTGCTAAAGTTCACATTTCATAAACTGACTACAATTTGCGTCTTTTCAACACGACGACCAAGACTTGACTCTCTAATAACCGCTTATGCGCCCAAAAATCAGAGTTACAAGTACGACAAAGAGCATAGTGACAAAAGAAAGAATATGCATAAGAATAATATCATTGCAATATGAACATATCGATGTATCAAAGTACCTCTACATTAATGAAATCAAATCTGAATATTGTCACAGAAATATGTTAACTATTTTACAGAAACACAGTAGAATATTGCTGGTATCGAGAGGTTGAGGTGAGGTGCCGTAATGGTTACATAATTCAAGTACCATTACACGGTCCACGGACCATTGTCAGGTTCCTGTATCAAATTGAAAAGACGTATATAAAGCAATACAAGATTAAACTTTCTCACTTTTACTAATTGATGTACCTGCTAACGAACAAAATCCATCTAATAAAATGTAACGTACACTCATAAAAGCATTTACGACATCATACCAGGCGATATAAAGTCACAGCGTCACATTGTGAAACCCATGAATTCGTTACTGCAAATAAAATTACGACACACAGAATTCTGTAACCAACTACAAACAAAGCATATCAAAAACAACACAGGTACATAGCATTTACACAGAGCTGGCTGTTGTCACATAGTAATATAAGTCACATAGTCAATTATAAACTGTGTTAGGCAATGCACTCATTCATACTATAACAACCGTGAGCATTAACGCTACGAACAGGAGCCGTCGACTGTTGAGTACATTGATTTTGTCTTATGAAATCTAAAATTTTTTGTAGAAAATAAGCCGGCCGGAGTGGCCGTGCGGTTCTGGGCGCTACAGTCTGGAACCGAGCGACCGCTATGGTCGCAGGTTCGAATCCTGCCTCGGGCATGGATGTGTGTGATGTCCTTAGTTTAGTTAGGTTTAATTAGTTCTAAGTTCTAGGCAACTCATGACCTCAGAAGTTAAGTCGCATAGTGCTCAGAGCCATTTTTGTAGAAAATAAGTTTAGTTTCCGTTTTCTCTCAGAATTTGAACTTTTATACGGGCAGCTTAAAAACTTTGGCTTTTTTCTCATCAAACACAATATCATTTCCATATGGATTTGCTAGCGCTGAGACACGGTCTACTTGTAACAAAACTTTTATTGCGAACGTGACGCTACTTCAAGAGAACCTCTCTTGGAACACAAGAAATCTACAGATTAACGTTTTAAGTAGCGATTAATAAGATATTGCCATTATGTGTGGTTACTGTTTCAGCCCCTATCAGTTAGATCGCTACGTTTGGATCCTCTCCACGAGTTTTCTGCTGTTGACCTTTATTTGTACATTCGATTTAAAAGGAGATTTCATTATTCCTTAGAGTGCATGAGAATTAAATTACTTCCGACATTTGTGTTATTTACATTGTAAGTAGGCTGTTTAGGTTTTATGTTGGTAACGCCACGTAGCGCTCTGTATGAAAATCACTGACTGTGCTGTGTGCAGTCTGTGGCTGGTTTGCATTGTTGCTTGCTATTGTAGTGTTGGACAGTTGGATGTGAACAGCACGTAGCGCTGCGCAGTTGGTGAGCCGCCAGCAGTGGTGGATGTGGGGAGAGAAATGGCGGAGTTTTGAGAGCGGATGATCTGGACGTCTGCCCATCAGAGACAGTAAATTTGTAAGACTCGATGTCATGAACTGATATATATATATATAATGAGTTTTGAACACTATTAAGGTAAATACATTGTTTGTTCTTTATCAAAATCTTTCATTTGCTAACTATTCCTATCAATAGTTTGTGTCTTCAGTAGTTAGAATCTTTTATTTAGCTGGCAGTAGTGGCGCTTGCTGTATTGCAGTAGTTCGAGTAACGAAGATTTTTGTGAGGTAAGTGATTCATGAAAGGTATAGGTTATTGTTAGTCAGGGCTATTCTTTTGTAGGGATTTTTGAAAGTCAGATTGCGTTGCGCTAAAAATATTGTGTGTCAGTTTAGTGTTGATCAGAACAAGTAAAGAAAGTAATATCGGAGTACGTTCAGTTTTCATGTTTGAAAATCAAATAACGTCGAGATTTATCAGCACAGTAGTTCATTAAATTTTCTAAGGGGACGTTTTACAACGTAAAGTTCTTCTCAGGATGCGAATATATCGGGCAGTAGTTATGAGTGCCTGTAACATCTCTATAAAAGGAAACTACTTTTTCTTTCTTGTTATGTGTTGCACTTTTCAAAATTTTCTTATCTTTTCACAGCAGTACTCATGCTTTCTCTTTTATAAAATTGTCAATGACTGTTTAATGCTGATTATTTATTTAAATTACTACATTCAATTTTTCTTTTTAATTAAATAATTCTGTGAATTAGGCAAGTGTCTATATATCAATAAATATAATATGCTCATGAATTAGTAGCGCACACTATGAAGCTAAAGTAAAATTTCATTTAATGCCAGTAACTCATCAGGATTCTGGTCCAGATGAGTGTTTTGATAATATTGGTTGACGCTTGTTTGGCTCCCCTCTGAAAGGCTTCATAGTATAAGCACAAATGTCATGATATCATTCACAGCAAGATGTGTTTTCCTTAGTCAGCACTGCATTTTTTACTGTAACGTCACTGCGTGTTTCTGGTAACGCACAGGTGAGGCCAAGTTCAGTAATAATATCGTGATAAGGTAGTACGTTTGCGCAACTGCTTCGTTCTATAATTTCCTTCACAACCTGTCTGCGACATACCCACATCTAAACACAGGTTGTGTGTACTGTCACAATATTCATTGTTTTTCTATACAGTTGGTGGTGGTTTTAGTGAAATGTCGTACATTACGGAAAGACCAGTAGATCAATGATTTTTTTGTGTGTCGTATCTGTCCCATTTCTTTTAAAGCCTAAAAGTACAGAAGATTTTCTATAAGTAAAAAAAAATGGTTCAAATGGCTATGAGCACTATGGGACTTAACTTCTGAGGCCATCAGTCCCCTAGAACTTAGAACTACGTACACCTAACTAACCTAAGGACATCACATACATCCATGCCCGAGGCAGAATTCGGACCTGTGACCGTAGCGGCCACGCGGTTCCAGACTGAAGCGCCTAGAACCGCTCGGCCACCACAGCCGGCTTTCTGTAAGCCATTTTTCCTTTTTTGATTTATATTAATTTGAGTCTGTCTTTAAATATTTCTCTTGAAAGGCCGTTATCTACAGACATGGTCGTTTTTTCCAAACGTAGAGTGCATTCCTTCACGTCAGCTTGTACTAACTTCGAAAATTCATAATTTTCATTATTGGCTAACCACTTCTAGTTCATTTTTGAAACCAAACAACTTTGAATACATGTACAACTGTCACTCCGTTTTCAATAAATAGACCTTATCACTTATTAAATGATAAGAGACAGCTGAAAGTTCCAGTTTCGTTTTTGCCCTATTCTTACCTTTTTTAACATTTTCTTTTTATTTAATAATCTTCTTAAATCCACTGTAATCTATGCCGGAATATTGTAGAATGTCGTTTAGCAGCAATCCAGCAAGTACGCAAATTATGTTGAAATTAATACCAAACTACTAAGGCGAATCCGACCATCTTTATCCGAACATTGTTTAACATTTTATGGTGGGGGAACTAAGGGAGGTTAGGGCAAGAACCCTCACTTAAGGAAAAAATGCGGTACTCTAATTAATCTTTGATTGCTATGTAGCTATTTGTACACCATCCTGTCATTTTAGCTCATGTGTATTAATCATTGTACAAAAGTTAATTTTTTCTCTTAAGACAGATGCTACAAAGGTGAAAGTACAACAGCATTTACTGCACACACTGACTGGACAGGCGAATAAAAATATCCCTTCAGTCGTACAAGAGCTCACAGGTGAAATTCTCCAGTAGTGATCACAGGGAAGTGATCCACGAAAGTGTTGTCCAGTATCCTTGTAGAATCTTGGAACATAGTCTAAGCTCAAACGAAATGATGTAGCTCGAACAGAGTGACCACTCCATGCCAACCCACACGGATCCCTAAAATATTGATCATGTGAAATACAACTCGCACCTTTCTCAATAACACCCTGAAACCCATGGATCAAGGCAGTTGAGGTGACGGCATATTTGTCGATTTACGAAAAGCATTTACCTCAGTATCACACCTACAGTTTTTTATCGAAAGATCGATAGTCTGGCGTGTCAAGCGAAATTTCTTACCGGACTGAAGACTTCGTAGTATGGAGGACGCAGAATGCAGTCGTCGACAGTTGTGGATGCAACGTTGACTGTGCTACAGGGAAGCGTGTTGGATCCCTTGCTGTTCATGTTGTATGTTAATGAACTTGCAGACAATATTAACAGCAATCTCAGACTTTTCGAATATCTTGCAATTGTCTTTAGGAAAGTACTGTCTGAAAAAAAATGTTGCTCAAATATTCAGTTTGATCTTCAACAGATGTGAAAGTGGTGTAGAGGACAAGGGGTTATTTTTAGGAAATACAATGCGAATTTGTGATTGAGAGTGTTTCAGTGCGCGATGAGCCAGCCTCACGACAGACGGCGGACGAAGGCCGGCCGGCGCGTTATGCAGGTGACACAGTTTTGCAACGATTGTCGGTATGTTTGTACGTGCGCGGCAGCCATCAACAGCCAGAAGGCAGCATTAGCAGAATTACGTAGGCGCGGGCCGCGTGTGGCGCGGTTGCGTTAGCCAACTCGTCGAGAAACTTCTAATAAACACAAGCGCTGCGTAACTGGCGGATTCAGCAGCAGTCTGCACTATTTAAGGGCATCAGAGGTGGGTGTCGGCATTCGGTTCGCTGTACGTCGTCGTAATCAGTGACGCTGTCCCAGAGGACCGGCCGGTGGAGAGCGCTGCCCGCTGCTTCACCGGCGTCTCCCGGCGTCATCAGTGTTCCGATACTGAATTCAGTGTTCCGAAACTGTTTCACTGCGGAAAATCGTAACACGGTCCCTGACTTCAGCCGTCGCACGGACGCCAAAATGGAAAATATTGAAATAAACGATATCGGAATTGAAGAACAACTGCTATCACTTAGTAGCGGAAAAGCATCCGGACCAGACGAGATACCCTTAAGATTCTACAGTGATTATGCTAAAGAACTTGCCCCCTTTCTATCAGCAATTTATCGTAGATCGCTGGAAGAACGTAAAGTACCTAGCGACTGGAAGAAAGCGCAGGTCGTTCCCATTTTCAAGAAGGGTCATAAATCAGATGCGAATAATTATAGGCCTATTTCGCTTACGTCAATCTGTTGTAGAATAATGGAACATGTTTTGTGTTCTCGTATTATGACGTTCTTAGATAATACAAATCTCCTTCATCATAACCAACATGGATTCCGCAAACAGAGATCATGTGAAACTCAGCTCGCCCTATTTGCCCAAGAAATTCACAGTGCCGTAGACACTGGCGAGCAGATTGATGCCGTATTCCTGGACTTCAGGAAGGCATTTGATACGGTTCCGCACTTACGTTTAGTGAAAAAAATACGAGCTTACGGAATATCGGACCAGGTTTGTGATTGGATTCAGGATTTCCTAGAAGAAAGAACACAACATGTCATTCTTAACGGTTCAAAATCTGCAGATGTAGAGGTAATTTCGGGAGTACCGCAGGGAAGCGTGATAGGACCTTTATTGTTTACAATATACATAAATGACTTAGTTGACAACATCGGTAGCTCCGTGAGGCTATTTGCAGATGACACGGTTGTCTACAAGAAAGTAGCAACATCAGAAGACTCGTACGTACTCCAGGAGGACCTGCAGAGGATTAATGCATGGTGCGACAGCTGGCAGCTTTCTCTAAACGTAGATAAATGTAATATAATGCGCATACATAGGGGCAGAAATCCATTCCAGTACGATTATGCCATAGGTGGTAAATCATTGGAAGCGGTAACGACCGTAAAATACTTAGGAGTTACTATCCGGAGCGATCTGAAGTGGAATGATCACATAAAACAAATAGTGGGAAAAGCAGGCGCCAGGTTGAGATTCATAGGAAGAATTCTAAGAAAATGTGACTCATCGACGAAAGAAGTAGCTTACAAAACGCTTGTTCGTCCGATTCTTGAGTATTGCTCATCAGTATGGGACCCTTACCAGGTTGGATTAATAGAAGAGATAGACATGATCCAGCGAAAAGCAGCGCGATTCGTCATGGGGACATTTAGTCAGCGCGAGAGCGTTACGGAGATGCTGAACAAGCTCCAGTGGCGGACACTTCAAGAAAGGCGTTACGCAATACGGAGAGGTTTATTATCGAAATTACGAGAGAGCACATTCCGGGAAGAGATGGGCAACATATTACTACCGCCCACATATATCTCGCGTAATGATCACAACGAAAAGATCCGAGAAATTAGAGCAAATACGGAGACTTACAAGCAGTCGTTCTTCCCACGCACAATTCGTGAATGGAACAGGGAAGGGGGGATCAGATAGTGGTACAATAAGTACCCTCCGCCACACACCGTAAGGTGGCTCGCGGAGTATAGATGTAGATGTAGATGTAGAGCAGCAGCGTCTGCAGGAGGCGCGATCGTCCAGGTCTCGTGCCGCTAACCTCCTACCGCCTGCGCAGCCGCTGACCGACCGCGGCGTCGCATTCCCCGGACTGCGTGCATCAGTTCGTCTCCACCACGACACTAGCGGTGGGGCTGAGCTACCGGAAAATGTATTGGGGGAACCAACAATAAAGAGGAAGATCGTTATAAACAGCCACCTTCTTCTACCCAGCCGCACCTTACAACCACGACCACGTCACGCACTCCGGTCATCCTATTACAGTGGTGCAGATATTGGGAACAACCCTTAAATGTTCAGAAACTTAAAACATTTTTTCTTCATAAAACTAAAAAAAAAACGTATGACTGCAATATCAAGGAGTCAGAGCTGCAATCGGTCAACTGATAGAAGTGTCTGGATGTAACGCTTTGTAGGGACATGAAATGGCACGAGCACACAGGCTCTGTAGCAGGTAGTGCAGGTGGCAGACTTCGGTTCTTTGGTCGAACACTCAGGAAATTCAGTCAGATATCACAGTATTCTGCTTACTACAGATGTGTGCGATCCATTCTACCACATCGCTCGAGTGTGTGGGGCCAGTGCGAAACGGGACTAACAGGTGATATGGAACGTTTGCAGAAAAGGGTACCAGAAACTGATTGACCCGTGGGTGAGTGCCATGGAAATATTGATGAAACTGAACTGCGGATCGCTTGAAGAGAGCTGCAAACTATCCCGAGAAACCCTGTTTACATTGTTTGAGCTGGCCACTGTGGCCGAGTGGTTCTAGGCTGCTTCATTCCGGAACCGTGCGCCTGCTACGGTCGCAGGTTCGAATTCTGCCTCGGGCGTGGATGTGTGTGAGGTCCTTAGGTTAGTTACGTTTAAGTAGTTCTAAGTCTAGGGGACTGATGACCTCATATGTTGTCCCACATTGCTTAGAGCCATTTGAACCATTTGAACAATTGTTTGAGGAACTAGCTTTAAATGATGAGTCGAGGAACTTACCACAGCCCCTACACATTGCCCCAGCAGGGATGGAAAGGAGAAAATTACACTGTATTAAAATAACTTAAAAGAATGTACCCGGGAGGCATTGTCGACAACCGCCGATATTTCGACAGATGACAACCCTTTCATTTTCGAGGCAAAACTGCAGAAAGTTAGGGTTGTGCAGACCCAACCAGTTGGCCGTGCGGTCCAACTCATGGCTTTCCGGGCGGGAAGGAGCGCCTGGTCCCCGGCACAAATCCGCCCGGCAGATTTGTGTCGATGTCCAGTGAACCGGCCAGTCTGTGGATGGTTATCAGGAGGTTATCCCCTTACTCCGCCTCAGTTACACTATGTCGGCGATTGCTGCGCAAACAAGTTCTCCACGTACGCGTACACCACCATTACTCTACCTCGCAAACATAGGGGTTAAACACGTCTGGTGTGAGACGTTCCCTAGTGGGTCCACCGGGGACCGAACTGCGCAATAACCCTAGGTTCGGTGTGGGGCGGCGGAGGGGTGAAGTGGACTGCGGTACTCGTCGTGGCGTTGTGGACTACTGCGGCTGCGGCGGGGACGGAGCATCTCCGTCGTTTCTAGGCCCCCCGGTTAACATACAATATATACATACATACAACGGTTTGCAGTTGCAAAGCGATTCCGGAAAGATAACACGCAGACACGCTGTAAGCACGAGCACCAACACCAACACACCGTCAGAGACGGCGACGCCGCGCGAACGTCATGAAGGTAGGCCTGCACTCGCTCGCTCGCTCAGCTCAGCAGACAAAATGCGTTTCTAAATCTGTTAACTCGCAGCTGGACGTGTACGTACTAGCTAGAATTGCTTCTTCTACCGGAATCTGCTATTATGAAGTCTTACTGATTAACATACTGTAACAAAACTCAACATACAGTGTGGTCAATTGATCGTGACCGGACCAAATATCTGACGAAATAAGCGTCAAAGAACGAAACATGTCTAGCTTGAAGGGGGAAACCATATGGCGCTATGGTTGGCCCGCTAGATGGCGCTGCCATAGGTCAAACGGATATCAACTGCGTTTTTTTAAATAGGAACCCCCATTTTTTATTACATATTCGTGTAGTACGTAAAGAAATATGAATGTCTTAGTTGGACCACTTTTTTCGCTTTGTGAGAGATGGCGATGTAATAGTCACAAACATACGGCTCACAATTTTAGACGAACAGTGCTACATCTACATCTACATCTACGTGATTACTCTGCAATTCACATTTAAGTGCTTGGCAGAGGGTTCATCGAACCACGATCATACTATCTCTCTACCATTCCACTCCCGAACAGCGCGCGGGAAAAACGAACACCTAAACCTTTCTGTTCGAGCTCTGATTTCTCTTATTTTATTGTCATGATCATTCCTACCTATGTAGGTTGGGCTCAACAAAATATTTTCGCATTCGGAAGAGAAAGTTGGTGACTGCAATTTCGTAAATAGATCTCGCCGCGACGAAAAACGTCTTTGCTTTAATGACTTCCATCCCAACTCGCCTATCATATCTGCCACACTCTCTCCCCTATTACGTGATAATACAAAACGAGCTGCCCTTTCTTGCACCTTTTTGATGTCCTCCGTCAATCCCATCTGGTAAGGATCCCACACCGCGTAGCAATATTCTAACAGAGGACGAACGAGTGTAGTGTAAGCTGTCTCTCTAGTGGACTTGTTGCATCTTCTAAGTATCCTGCCAATGAAACGCAACCTTTGGCTCGTCTTCCCCACAATATTATCTATGTGGTCTTTCCAACTGAAGTTGTTCGTAATTTTACACCCAAGTACTTAGTCGAATTGACAGCCTTGAGAATTGTACTATGTATCAAGTAATCGAATTCCAACGGATTTCTTTTGGGACTCATGTGGATCACCTCACACTTTTCGTTATTTAGCGTCAACTGCCACCTGCCACACCATACAGCAATCTTTTCTAAATCGCTTTGCAACTGATACTGGTCTTTGGATGACCTTACTAGACGGTAAATTACAGCATCGTCTGCGAACAACCTAAGAGAACTGCTCAGATTGTCACCCAGGTCATTTATATAGATCAGGAACAGCAGAGGTCCCAGGACGCTTCCCTGAGGAACACCTGATATCACTTCAGTTTTACTCGATGATTGGCCGTCTATTACTACGAACTGCGACCTTCCTGACAGGAAATCACGAATCCAGTCGCACAAATGAGACGATACCCCATAGGCCCGCAGCTTGATTAGAAGTCGCTTGTGAGGAACGGTGTCAAAAGCTTTCCGGAAATCTAGAAATACGGAATCAACTTGAGATCCCCTGTCGATAGCGGCCATTACTTCGTGCGAATAAAGAGCTAGCTGCGTTGCACAAGAACGATGTTTTCTGAAACCATGCTAATTACGTATCAATAGATCGTTCCCTTCGAGGTGATTCATAATGTTTGAATAAAGTATATGCTCCAAAACCCTACCGCAAACCGACGTCAATGATATAGGTCTGTAGTTCGTCAGATTAGTCCTACTACCCTTCTTAAACTTAGCGGCTTTAGTGGCATAGTCGTCGGTAACAGTACCATCGGCACTGCACAGCGTAGGTATTGACTGCGTCTTGCCGCTTGTGTACTTTACATACGACCAGAATTTCTTCGGATTTTCTACCAAATTTCGAGACAATGTTTCGTTGTGGAACCTATTAAAGGCATCTCGCATCGAAGTCCGTGCCAAATTTCGCGCGTCTGTAAATTTTAGCCAACCTTCGGGATTTCGCGTTCTTCTGAACTTCGCATGCTTTTCCCGTTGCCTCTGCAACAGCGTTGGGACCAGTTTTGTGTACCATGGGGGATGAGTTCCATCTCTTACCAATTTATGAGGTATGAATCTCTCAATTGCTGTTGCTTCTATATCTTTGAATAACGATTGCAGCTTCTGTGCTTTCTATTAGCGCTTGAAGCTCAGGGACTTTCCCAGCACAACTACAACAATATACAACTACAATTCCGACTGTTCGTTGATCCAAGCACGTCCTGTATTTGCCATGCACCCTTTGAGATTGCAGCCCACCCCGTACTTTCCCGAGGCCTTCTGACCTAAAAAACCGTCTACATTTGCATAATCGGTTCGGAAGGAATGGAGATTGTCTCTTAGGAAGGCTTCTAGTGACACTTTATCCGCTTTTTTAAATAAAATTATTTTGCGTCTGTTTCTGGTGGATTTGGAAGAAACGGTATTGAGCCTAGCTACAACGACCTTGTGATCACTAATCCCTGTATCAGTCATGATGCTCTCTATCAGCTCTGGATTGTTTGTGGCTAAGAGGTCAAGTGGGTTTTCGCAACAACTTGCAATTCGCGTGGGTTCGTGGACTAACTGCTGAAATAATTTTCGGAGAAAGCATTTAGGACAGTCTCGGAAGATGTTTTCTGCCTACCACCGGTTTTGAACAAGTATTTTTGCCAACATATCGAGGGAAGGTTGAAGTCCCCACCAACTATAACCGTATGAGTGGTGTATTTATTTGTTACGAGACTCAAATTTTCTCTGAACTGTTCAGCCACTATATCATCGGAGTCTGGGGGTCGGTAGAAGGAGCCAGTTATTAACTTAGTTCAGCTGTTAAGTATAACCTCCACCCATACCAATTCGCACGGAGTATCTACTTCGACTTCACTACAAAATAAACCACTACTGACAGACACAAACACTCCACCACCAATTCTGCCTAATCTGTCTTCCCTGAACACCGTCTGAGACTTAGTAAAAATTTCTGCAGAATTTATTTCAGGCTTTAGCCACCTTTCTGTACCTATAACGATTTCAACTTCTGTGCTTTCTATTAGCGCTTGAAGCTCAGGGACTGTCCCAGCACTACTACAACAATTTACAACTGTTCCTTTATCCAAGCACGTCCTGTATTTGCCATCCACCCTTTGAGATTGCAGCCCACCCCGTACTTTCCCGAGGCCTTCTAACCTAAAAAAACCGCCCAGTCCACGCCACACAGCCTCCGCTACCCGTGTAGCCGCGAGGTGAGGGTAGTGAACTCCTGACCTATTCCGTGGAACCCGAAACCCCACCACCCTATGGAGCAAGTCAAGGAATCTGCAGCCAACACGGTCGCAAAACCGTTTGAGCCTCTGATTCAGACCCTCCACCTGGCTCTGCACCAAAGGTCCGCAGTCGGTTCTGTCAACGATGCTGCAGATGGTGAGCTCTGCCTTCACTAAATCAGACAGCCGCTGGAATTCAGAGAGAATTTCCTCAGATCCAAAGCGACACACGTCATTAGTGCCGACATGTGCCACCGCCTGCAGCTGGCTGCACCCTGTGCTCTTCATGGCATCCGGAAGGACCCTTTCCACATCGGGAATGACTCCACCCGAAATTCACACGGAGTGCACACTCGATTTCTTCCCCTCCTTAGCCGCCATATCCATAAGGGGACCCATTACGCGCCTAACATTGGAGGTCCCAACTACCAATAAGCCCACCCTCTGTGATTGCCCGGACCTTGAAGGCTGAGAATCATCCTCTGAAACAGGGCAGGCAGCTGCATCTGGCTCATCCAGAGACAGTACCTGAAACCTGTTTGTCAGATGCACTGTGGAGGCTTTCTGATCAGCCTCCGGGGACGTCTTTCGCTGCCTGCCACGCCTTGGAACGACCTCCCAATCATCCACAGGCGAGGGCTCTGCCCCACTGCAGGCAGCAACCGGGGCAACCACAGTGGCAGACCGATCTGGGGACAGACGGGACGAGGTTGACATCCCCGTGATACCCAGATCCGGCTCCCCACAGTGGTGGCCATTGGCAACAGCCTCAAACTGCGTGACTGAAGTCAGCGCCGCCTGCAGCTGTGAGCGAAGGGATGCCAACTCAGCCCTCATCCGAACACAGCAATCACTGTCCCTGTCCATTCTAATCGATGTTGAACAACAGTTACTGAAACACGAGTCTGTGCCTAGATAACGCAAGGGGAACACGCAAAGAATGTATGAACTAACCTGTAGAAATGTCTAACGACTGCGCTACAATCTGCCTGAATTTACGATTACAGTAACTAAAACTCGAAATTTCACCTCCTATGTAACAAATAAGTGAGCTAGGAGTATACGACTTGCTGCTGGAAGCTGCTTATCCAACGGCGGCAGGTAGCACACTGGCTGTGACCAACCGACACTGGCCGTTCAAATCAAAAACAGAAGAGAGACGACTACGCGAATTTACACTATTCAGGTACTAAAGCGCGATGCTACAACTCTCAAATACCATAATACGCCCGAAATTTATGAATTAAACAATGCAAATACCAAAAACACGCAAAGAAATTAAGAATTAAACTATGTAACAAATAAGTGAGCTAAGAGTATACGACTTGCTGCTGCAGCTGCTTATCCAACGGTGGCAGGGAGCGGCAGTTGGTATCAGGTAGGTTTTTCAAATTAAAATACAGAACGTAGGTACGTTTGAACATTTTATTTCGGTTGTTCCAATGTGATACATGTACCTTTGTGAACTTACCGCTTCTGAGAACGCATGGCGCTACAGCGTGATTACCTGTAAATACCACATGAAAGCAATAAATGCTCAAAATGATGTCCGTCAACCTCAATGCATTTGGTAATACGTGTAACGACATTTCTCTCAACAGCGAGTAGTTCGCCATTCTGTCATGCAGTGAAACATCTTGTAGTAGCATCGATAGAACATTACGTAGGAAATCAGCATACATTGCACCATTTAGATTGCCATCGATAAAATGGGGGCAAATTATTCTTCCTCCCATAATGCCGCACCATACATTAACCCGCCGAGATGGCTGATGTTCCACTTGTCACAGCCATCGTGCATTTTCCGTTCCCCAGTAGTGCATATTATGCCGGTTTACGTTACCGCTGTTGGTGAACGACGCTTCGTTGCTAAATAGAACGCGCGCAAAGAATTTGTCATCGTCCCGTAATTTCTCTTGTGCCCAGTGGCAGAACTGTACACGACGTTCAAAGTCGTCACCATGCAATTCCTGGTGCATAGAAATATGGTACGGGTGCAATGGATGTCGGGACACTTGGATGATGTCGTCCAAGATACGGAGCAGCATACATAGCACACACCCGTTGGGCATTTTGATCACAATAGCCATACATTAACACGACATCGACCTTTTCCACAATTGCTAAACGGTCCATTTTGACACGGTAATGTATCACGAAGCAAAGCGCCATCTATCACAAAGCGAAACAAAAGGTCCAACTAAAACATTCACTTTTCTTTAGGTACTACACGAATATGTAATAAAAAATGGGGGTTCCTATTTAACAAAACGCAGTTGATATCCGTTTTAACTACGGCAGCGCCATCTATCGGGCCAACAATAGCGCCATCTGGTTTCCCCCTTCAAGCTAGACGACTTTCGTTCTTTGTAGTTTTTTCGTTTGATGCTTATTTCACTATCAATGGACCACCCTGTATATGGTATAACGGCTTGCGTAGTTAATTTAGTCTCTTCTGCTTAACAGTCCTCATTTCATACAAGAAGTGGTGCATTATGCAACTGATAACAATTTTGGCATGATTTTAATTTTCTTCTACCCAAGTACAGACGTAACAAATTATAAGTAGGCCTTTGGACTTCCGACCATTGTAGGACTAATAGCAGTAAGACTCCATAATAGCGGATTCCAGTAGAAGATGCAATTCCCTGCATGGAGAGCTGCATCAAACCAGTCTCAAGACTGAAGACCACAGCAACAACAACAACAACAACGTACACACTAGTTACGAATTAAGAGGTGTAGAAACGTAGTTTGTCTGCTGAGTTGTGCGAGCGAGTGCAGACCCACTTTCGTGACGTACGCGCCGCGGCCTGTCTTCCTCGTTGAACTCGCGTCAGAAATGACCGACGTCTGAAGTTATCTACAGTGAAAACTAATAACCAGTGAGTGAGATAACGTTAACTCAGCCCCTCTGTTTTTCGACAAGGGAGAGAGCAGGATTCCAATCAGAATCTAAGCTGAAACCTCCGTGTCTATTTACAAGTTTACTTGCTAATTTAATATCAGATGTTTCCTTAATTACATTATTCCAACAGCTGGAAATGCATACAAGACCCTCCGTGTTGTTAGATTGCATAGGATGAGCGGTGTCAAGACAATGTTCTTCAGTAGCCGATTTTCTCGGCTGTTGTAGGCGTGTGTGCCGCTTACGCTCAGTACACCGGTCCTTCACGGTCCTGATAGTATGACAATACGCAACAACTGCAAGCAATACGACAGACACCCACATTACACAAACGAAGATCACCCTTAACGGAATCTAAAAGACCCTAGTCTTATATGAAAGTCGGAAAACACATTTCACATTATATTTCCGCAAAATTCGACTAATCTTGTTGGAGGTGCAAGGTGTGTAAGGCAGAAAGGCCTTCGACTTTGATGCCAGCTCCGCGTTATTATCACTCACTCGTGCACGGTTGGTCGATAGCGCAACGTACGTCTGATCTTTCTTTCTCATGACACCAAATAATAATTTATTTCATAATCTCGGTAGTTCTACGGTGTGCCGTTATCAACTGAATTATTACCAACACGCAATCCTAAAAATTAATCACTGTCTGTTCCTCCGTCATTTCTTCAATTTTTGTGTATACTCTGGATAGGATAGCTTTAAACAGCGTACGGTTAAGCCTTTAGGAAATTAAAGTCGTAGAATAGGCTACAAAAAATTTATGAATGTCCAAGTAAAGATTTCTGGAAGTCACTGCACTAATCTTCAGTACCCTACGTTAGCGAGCGCGGTAAAAACCTCATCACTACAGACGCAACACGCACACGTCAGGCCGAAGAATGAAACATCGAGGTGCAGAAGATTTTAAGACGTGTGGCTGCCTCTAGAACCATGCACATCTCACTTCCTACATCAATAAACGAGGAAGCATCTTTAACGGGGAGAAGGAATTCGACAGCGTCAGTGCCTTTTAAAAGAATCCATCCTGTCATTTATATTATGGGGATACCATTAAACACCTAAATCTGAATGACGAGAGGGGGATTTGAACCGTTGTCCTCCTGAATTGGTACCTACTGTGCTAACCACTGCGCCGCCTTGCTCATTGCTTTCGATCTGACAAGAACCATGGTCCTTTGTGTTATCATAATTACTTTATGTAGTATTTCATCGTATACCGTTTTTATGACGTTTCATTTACAGAGCAGTTATACCGATTCTGATTGTTCGATTGTCGTTTTGTACGTCTATTTATTGACAGAAACATAACTACAAGTGCTTGACTTCCGTGAATTAACTTTTCCTTAGGACATCCTTGGACTGTATGGTAGGAAAACATTTGCCTTTCAGGAACACCTAACGGCTTAGGCGTTGTTTAATTATCGTTTAGAACGCGGTTGTTTACTTCCTGGAGTTTCTGTACTAGACGTAAAATTATTTTCTAACGTTAAAAATATTTATAGAGGCGTGGATGTGATGTATGTGCATGTGTAGATGTGATGTTTGCGCCACAATCCGAAGATTTTGTGTCAGAAATGTGAATGACGTTAAAACAAACCATTAAAATATTTATAGATGCAAGTTGATGAAAAGTTATCAGTTAACACACCCTCAGCTTCCTATAACTAATTAAATGGAATAGTAATTGTCACAATTAAGGACTTATACTGAATGGCAAACTAAATGCAGCACATTAAGTGATTTACAGCCATAGCTGCAGCATGAAATAAGTTGATGGGATTTTATAAAGAGGAAAAAACAGTAAATCGGAATAACTGCGGAACAACGAGGTAGCTCGCGATATAGCCTCCTGTGGGACTCGTTAGCGAGCCATATATGCACTCGGAAACGGTTTAGCACGTAAAGTAAGTACACGGACCCAAAGTAATGGTTAGGGGGTGATGCCGACAGCCCTCGGTCCTCTAGGGCACAATTCACTTGTCGCTTATCGTGGGCGAGTTTACCGGTCTTTCGAGACTTGTGTGTAAATCCAGCTGCAGCGGGATGTTATGCTGTTCCATGTAGTTTCGTCCCCTGACACGTATGCCTCTTTATTTCTTCCCTCGAATCTTATAGAACATCGACATTTTGACTATATGGGAGCTGATAAAGTACAGCACATACATTTCTAGAGCAAAAATATCATTGGTTGAATAGAGTTTATCGTGTTGCATTGTACAATTTAAGATGATTTAGAAAGATGTAAATGCTTATGAAAATAATGTAATGGTTTCGTTTCTCAACAACGCATTTTTGTGAGGTGGTAGCAGTAACGGTTCCTTCGCAGCTGTTATGACTTAGTGCTACACTGAATCTTAGTAGCAGTACGCCTGGCAGAATATTACTTAGTCAGAGGTTAGCTAAGGTAAAGGAGCTCTCTGGCACTCCACGAGAATATTGGGCAGAGGCGAAGTTCATCGAGGAAATTACATTCTTCATCTTCGACCATATTCTGTAAGTCAACTCACACCATGTGGAGGAGAACTTCATAAATCATTGACTTTTTCGCGTTTCTTGTTCCCTTCGCGAATACCACACAAAGGAAAATTATTGCTAAGGCTCCATTTGAGCTTGAATTTCTCTGATCTTCCGGGAATGGTCATTTTGAGAGAGGTATGACAGAGGAAGCAGTAAGTTGCGTGACTCATCTTACGTCATTTAACATTCGAATTTTAACAGCAAATCTTTGCAGATTGATAATTCTTCGGACGTAGCGTTTGCTTCTAAGGGTTGCATTTACCTTTTGGGAACCAAGCAAATCTCTGGTTTTATGTCTCATCTGCTTTAATGGTATAGTGCCCTAACTGCTATGAAAACATCTTTGCTACACATTCATAAGCTGTCGCATACCGTATTCGTTGTACAACGATTTGTTTGGATTCCACAAAGGGAACTCAAACGGAAGATGACGTTAACTTTGACGGAAACGATCCGCAACTGAAAATACAAATACATAGGTGGAAGCATGTTATATTGAGACCCTTGGACAAATTTAGGGGGCGTTCCTCCAAATTTTTGGGTGTAGACATTGATGAAAATTTGAACTGGAAGAAATATTTTACTTTCTTTCTCGGGCCTTTGTCCCGTTTCCAGCGCGGGGTCGGCTTTGTTATGACGGATTTGGCAGTGTTAATTGCAGAGGGTCGCCGGATTCCCTTCCTGACGCCACCCGAACTTCCTGGGACGGAATTAGTGTACCCCAGCTGTCTGCGTCTAGTGTAAGTCATGAAATAGTGTGAACGTTTTCAAATGTCTGTGAGGCATGTAACTGAGGCGGAACTTTGGGACCAGCCCAGCATTCACCTAGCGGGATGTGGAAAACCGCCTAAAACCATATCCAGGCTGGCCAGCAAACCGGCCCTCGTCGTTAAATCGTTGGGCGGATTCGATCCGGGGCCGGCGCACCTACCCGAGTCCAGGAAGCAGCGGATTAGCGCTCTCGGCTACCCTGGCAGATGGAAGAAAAATTTTACTATGCTGCTCCAATTATTAAGTTCAGCTAGTTTTAGTCTTCGTTTAACTGCTACTGTTATAAACTAAAGAATCAGACACCTAAAGTAACTTGAGTATTTCCCGTCAGTAAAATCATATTGCATAATTTCGTGAGGTAACTCATCATTTGAAATCAAGGTATTAATAGCACAAAAGCAATGGATGAGAATATATGGTGTTCACTCGCAGTTACTTTATAGATATCTTTTCATGGAGTTAGGCATTTTAACTGAACTTTCACAAAGCTTTATAGAAACTGATTGTTTCAAATTAGTTGCTTGCTAATACTTTTATTATATTTCTTACAATCGGTCTATTTCGGCAGTCTTTCCATTACTTTTGCGATATTTGTGTACTAGGAAACAGGCCTATTTTACGAAATATAATGAAACTATTAGAAGATTCAATTTAAAATCTCATGTTGCGAAGTGCTTCATGCTGCGGGGCCACCTGCACAAAAAATATTAAAATAACTTTAAATCATCTGTTCTGGACAAATCCTTATACTACATGAACGAATTTGTATTTGAAAACTAGTATTCTGTAAATAAAGAGAACCCAGTTATTTGTGTACTTTGATGAGTAAGACTTATCTTGATAAAACTAATTATGTATACATATCCTTTAAACTGGCTGGTTCCACATGATTATGAGGAAAAAAATTGGTCAAACTGTCTGTGGAAGATGCAACCAACTCGTTAGTTACAAGAAGTTAAAATTTTGAGGATTGCTGATGACTTCGTGATTCCGCCAGGGCAGTAAAGAACTTCGTTGGGAAGGCAGTAAAGAATACTGCAGTGTATCTTGAGCACAGGAAATAAAATGAACGACAACGAAAGTAAAGAAAGGCAATGTAATGTAGCCGAATGACATCAGATGTTGATGACGGAATTAGATTAGGAAATGACACACTGAAAGGGGTAGAGGAGTTTTGCTATTTTGGCAGCAAAATAAATGATAAGGGCGAAGTATGGATAACATAAAATTTAGATTAACAATCGGAAAAAAGATTTCTTTTAAAAAATGTAAATTTTCAAGGTATAATGTAAATTTAAATGTAAGGAAGACTTCTCTGAGGTATATTTGTGGAGTGTAGCCGTGTGTCGACGTGAAACGATGGACGATAAACAATTCAGAGAAGAGGAGCATGGAATGAAACTGTCACTCTGCAGCGGAGTGTACACTTATGCGAAACTTTATGGCAGATTAAAACTGTGTGAAGGACTGCGACTCGAGCACGGAAACTGGCGGATGTAAGGCTGTGAAACAAGTCCTGAGTCGTCCATGGGTCGCTCAGTTGGTGGAGTACTTGCTCGTGAAAGGCATGGGTCCTGAGTCCGAGTCTCGGTCTGGCGCACAGTATTAATCTACCAGGAAGCTTCCAGAGAATGGAGACTTTTGAAATTTGATGCTACAGCAGAGTTGGTAGATCGAATAAATAATGAGGTGCTGAATCGAAGTGAAGCAACAGTATTTTGTGGTACAACTTGGCAATGAGAATGGCTCAGTTGATACGACACGTCTTGAGGCACCAAGGAGTCATAAATTTGCTAACGGAGGGAGTGTGAATGGGTGGTAGGAAGGTGAGCGGTAAAACCTGAAGTCGGCTGCAGTATTTGTACAGAGATGAAGAGACCTGTACAGGGTAGATTAGCGTGTAGAGCTTGTAATCCACCCCTCCCTTTCTTGTTGTTGCTACTGTCCTCGATGGTGAAGTCTTTTCAGAATATTCGAGAGGAGTAAGATTTACAATAAACTTTTTACTTATCTTTTTTCGCACATTTACCTCCAGTTCTTCATGTATAGGAGTCTTATTCTTGAAGCTGAAAGTTTCACATTTTAGATTCTCATGGTTTGTTTGATGTAAATAATTTTGAAGAATGTCTACGCAGAATGTTTGTTTTCAGGATAATTTATTGTCTCACATTTTGCTATATTACACCGTCTTTCGAATTTTCACATTAACAAGGTCTAAATTACATTGTTCGTCCAAAATACAAAAATATGTCCGATCATATGAGAGGCCTGCTTGCTACTCCTTCACTCTGCAGTAATAACAATATTCCAAAGGACTTACAATTTTTTGACAAATGAATTTATACTAGCTTAGTATGTTATTTTATAAATGAATCCAAAAATAAACATAAAAAACCGTACTAGATTGCATAATTAATAACAGAAATTTTAAGTGTGCCAAATATTTTTTAATTTCAAAAGTTTCTAAAAAAACAATTTTAACTGTGTAGTCAGAGCTAGTACATATCGATTGTAACAACGAAAATAAAGCAATTCCTTTTCATAAATGTTAACTTGAAAGTCAGCATATAGTGTATAAAATTATATGAAATTTTTCAGAAAAACAGCTGAGATAATACTGACATGTTTAATACTCGAATAATATTTCTGGTATCGACTACTACTGTTGAGAGAAAGTAATGCTAGATGAGGATGTCCCTTTACAAGCTGCACGTAATAGTTTTCAGACTGAAGGCTACAACGACAACAACAGGAACATATTAATTCCATTACAGTTGTTATTTCTATTAGCATAGAATCAGGTATGGATCATACGAATATTGTAGTTGATACTTTCAAGAGTATTTTTGAAGTTTCGTAAGTAGTTAATTGAATTTGATTCGCTTTTGTCATGAAGTAAATTCTGGCTAGTCCGATTGTTATAGTACGTATATTCCAAATTCTTCATATGGTTTCATTTTATGGCCTTTGTTTGATTATTGCAATATGTTCATGTGTACGCATTCGATACAGTATAAAATGCACTTGAGGACGATGCTCTGCCGAGTGAAACGCATAGTAGACGTAGCGAGAAGGAGCGACTGCAGCTGCAGAGCGCTGTTACTCGTGTACAGTCGCGGCTGTAGCAAGTTGAGCACTTGGCGCCGCCACAAGAAGTTGCAGCCTCGTGCATTTTGTTGCCGGCGCAAGCGGGAGAGCGCCGCCGCCGTGATTTCCGCCGGCGAGGTGCTGCGTCCGCTATCTCGGCAGCCGGGCGGCGCCGCTTTAAACTCTTACCGCCCCCCCCCCCCCCCAACCACCGCCCCCGCCAAGTGGGGGCGGATTTTACGGCCCGCGCGATTTAAGGGAGCACCTATCGATGCACCGTAAAAAAACTTGGCACCTAATCCCGAGAGTGGCCGCGCTAAGTTACGGCTGCTTATAAACTCGGTCGCAGGTTTTTTATTTAGGGTGCACGGGGCGCGTTGACTCATGGCGTTTAAACTGGCGCCGCGCCTGGGGGGTCCAGCGCGCTGTGAGGCAGTAGTTGTCCTCTCGCTGACGGGATACTGGTGACGCTGCCGGGTACGGGTTTCGACCGTAAGGAAGTATGTGTTGCGGATGGTGTTGTAGAACCCATAGAAAAGAAAAGATCATAAAACAGCGGTGGGAGTGCATTTTAAACATACATAGGCTATACATATAACGCTGGGAAAGTAACTGTGCTCTTTATTTCTCTCTTGCGACCCTATCACCAGATGTACAGATGTACAAGCGTCGCCGAGTAAAACAGAAGTAATATCCGGCGCTTCCCAAGGAAGTGTTATAGGCCCTCTATAGTTGCCGATCTATATTAACGATATAGGAGACAATCTGAGTAGCCGACTTAGATTGTTTGCAGATGATGCTGTCATTTGCCGTCTTGGAAAGTCATCAGATGATCAAAACGACTTGCAAAATTATTTAGATAAGATATCTATACGGTGCGAAAAATGGCAATTGACCGTGAATAAAGAAAAGTGCGAAGTTATTCACGTGAGTACTAAAAGAAATCAGCTAAATTTCGATTACGCGATAAGTCACACAAATCTGAGGGCTGTAAATTCAACTAAATACTTAGGGATTAGAATTACAAATAACCCAAATTGGGACGATCACATAGACAATATTGTGGGTAGAGCAAACCAAAGACTGCGATTCATTGGCAGAACACTTAGAAGGAGCAACAGGTCTACTAAAGGGACTGCTTACACCACGTTTGTCCGCCCTATTCTGGAGTATTGCTGTGCGGTGTGGGATCCGCATCAGGTGGGACTGACGGATGACATCGAAAAAGTACTCGTTTTGTATTATCGTGAAATAGGGAACATAGCTGTCACAGACATGATACATGAATTGGAGTGGCAATTATTAAAACAAACGCGTTTTCCGTTGCGACGGGATCTTATTAAGAAATTTCAATCACCAGTTTTCTCCTCCGATGGCGAAAACATTCTGTTGGCAGCCACCTACATAGGGAGAAATGATCAGCACGATAAAATAAGAGAACTCAGGGCTCGCAGAGAAAAAATTAAGTGCTCGTTTTTCCCGTGTGCCGTGCGAGAGTGGACGGTAGAGAGACAGCTTGAAGGTGGTGCATTGAACCCTCTGCCAGGCACTTTATTGTGAATAGCAGAGTAATCACTTAGATGTAGATGTAGATACCTCATTTATGACAACTTGCTGCATAGAGGAACGTGCATGAAATGACAATAAATTAAATGAATTGATCTGCATTGCCGGCAAACTGAATCCAAAAATGTTTACTCAGATTAAGACAGAAGCAAAATTGGATCGTGTACTCCCGTGCTACACTGCAATACACAGACATAAATGAAAGAAGCAGTGTGTTGCTTTGTCTACCAGTTATTAATTCTGTGGAACATCTCCAAGAAACTTTCGGCACGGTATTACATGTTTTTCATTGAGTCAGCTGTTTCAAAGTCAAGAGGATGGAGATATTTATAGCTGAAATTGGATAATAACTGACTCAGAGGTAAGCGTTTCCAGCATGGCAATACTGACACAGTTTTAACGCGCCAAAATGTTTCAATAAAAAACAGATCCGTTTTATGTAAAAAGCTGGTTAAAGCACTTTATATGGTTAGAAGAGGAGAAGGTCAAACGTGCTATTCCGTGCCATCAACAACAAAGCCATTGGGGACGGAACAAGAGCTCGAATCGGACGAGAATAGTGAATGTGGGCGTTCGTGCCATTGTCAAAGGAGCTAGTCCGTCATTTGTCTAATACCATTTGGAGAAAGCGTGGATAACCGTGATCAGGATAGCCGGTCCGCGCAAATCAGAGTCCAGTGCGACGAGATACAGCCACTGTGCCAAATTGCCTCGAAAAGTAAGATTCTCCTTAAACACTGTCCTTGGCCCACATGTTACAATTATATTAATAATTCTCACGGCCCGTGTTACTGAAAATGAAAACAACATATAGGCCCCATGATACAGCGACATGGATCCTTTCCCTTTATCCCATAACACTTTCATCGCCTCATTGTTCTAGTGATATTCATTTTGATACAGTTTTCTCTCTAAATACCTGATTCAGCTGCAATTTTGAATTTAGTTCCCTCCTGTGTACTACCATCTGTCATTTGTATTTGCTGAACCTCACTGTAAAGTACAAGTACCCGCTTGTTCTTGGTGCTACTAAAAGGGTAAGAATGGCATCCTTCTGCTCAGATAAGGATAGTTGTTTATCACAGTGTGAGGACAGAATTTCGATTACTTTTTCTTGAAAGTCTCTCAAATATTTTCAGCGAGTTGATATAATAATGGTATTTATTTTTCATTCATACTTCCTCGGGAACGAAGAGGCGAAACTTTTTATAACGTATTCACGGTGTTCTGGTAACCAATAAAATTAGCAATCTCCGGAATTTCTCTATTACTCAGTGCGGGACAGCAAAGTGAAGCTTTCCTTTAACCACTGTGTGCTCTGTCGCAGTTTCTAATAGTGGATGAATGACAGTTTAGAATCACAATTTGACGAAAAATCACCATTCTACGCGGCTGTTTGTACGAGAGCTTTTCATCGAGTCAGAGCGGAGTCGCCTGTAGCAACACAAAGCAGAGTAGACATCAAAACAAAATGATACGTAGAGAATCATGGCATTTCGAGGAAAAAAAAGATCCTCTGCACACTAATGTAACACAGAAAATTTCTGTGGGGAAACAGGGCGCTCATTTAAATTGACAGAAAATTTAATTAAAGCACAAAATGCCAGTGCGTGCGAAAAACTGACAAGTGATGGGCACGAAATTTAATACTCGTGCCCCGTGAAAAACGGCTGGGTCGCGAACGCAAAACTGATCTGAGCTGCGTTATTTGTCAACGGAAGTATCACTTCACGTTCGCAGTTTTTCGCTGGCTCAGTATGCGAACTGGCGATAGCTTCTCATCGAGAAAGGTATGGGTTAGACAAATATTTATCTCATTTGACTGACGTCCAAGGGACAAAATATAAAGCTGAAATAGTAAGAGTCTACTAATACTACATAAAATAAATAAATACACCTGAAATAGTGTATGAGATTACGGGTGCAGCTTGCACAAATGTTAACTGTCAAGTTGCAGTTGTTAATGGAGACGCTACGCTCGGAAAGATATCCAATTTAGAAATCCAATTTAGATGATAATGAGACGATTTAGAGGAATACAGTATTTTCTCGATTGAAGAAGTCTTAGTGCTCATGTTCGAAAATTCATTTACTGTCTGTCTCGTCACCATAATAATGTTTCTGCAAACTTTCTTTACCCAGGACGTCTTGGCAGACATCTTCAGAGGCACTGTAGCACATATTCTAAAAAGTTAAAAATGAGCTGAAAATGCGAAAGACTATACGAGTACATTAGCGTCTTCTTAGACATCTGACCACAAATAGTACATTGTTCATTTCAAGGTTTAGACTTATGGAGAGAGTTGGTATCAAGAAGATACTAACACATACATTGAGAGCATCTAAAATTTATTAGATAGTTAACTGTTACCGGTATTTGCTGAAACTGTTCTAAAGAATTTGTCTGTGTGACTCGTAACTTTCTTAGCTAGAAATAAAATTGTTTGACGTCACTGTCAGTGAAGCAGAATGGTTCAAGCAGTATCTCGTTTAGAGGAAGCGAAGGTGTAATTACGAAACATCCAAACATTAAACACTCATTTGTAATTTGATTGCGGAGTACTTACAGGTGGTGGCATCAAGATTTCATACTTGAGACAGATGTTTCATATGTATACTAATGGTGCCAATGACGTTCTTGTGTACTTTAGTAATTGGTTTTTAGCTATTTCACTGTCGGTGATATTTGAAATGACACATTTAATAGTCTGTAGGCAATTCTACCAAGTGTACCGGTAAATATAAGGACGTGAGGTAGAACAGATCTTCGGATTACCGCTCCGTAACGAGGTCAGGTAGGGGACACACAGTATACCTAAAAAAGGTTGGAATTTATTACGTACTTTCTGGCTAAAATCTCAAGTAGCGTAACGGTTTGGAGTATGTCCTTCAACACAGTCAAAGTTTCCTGAAACGAAGAACGCTTAATACGAATTGTTTGTCATGTATTGATGTGCATCCTGCAGAAAATTAGGTAACTGCTGCTTCTAAGGTTTATTAGCCCACAGAATAAAAAATCAATTTATTTCTATACCATCTGATAAGTGGCAGCAATAGCCAAAGATTTCATTATGCCAAATTGTGATTTATGCCTCCTTTCAGCTTATGGTTCGGCTCACTAACTCAACTTGACAAACGAGACTCATCTGCAGGAGGACTTATAAGATCTTACCTTGGCCCAAAATGGAGTCCATTAGTTGGGAAAACACATTTTAAATTGTAGCTTTGCCGTAACCATACAAATTCACTGTGATCCTCATTAATGTGCATAAATATATTTCACCTTTTAAAGTACCATTTCACTACCACTCTAAAATGGCAACTAAATTCAGCATATGTTGTGTACAGCGGCTTAAGCATAATCCACATCCACTACCAAACATGTTGCTAAAATATCTTTGTATGTAATTGCGTTTTACTTACAGTGATCTAGACGGTACAAGTATAACTATTTGTTTATTTCATGAGCATTTAGTTTTGTTAGTTGAGCCAACAGCTATACTGTAAGTTTGAGGTTTTTATATTTCTTCCATAATTTCATTACACTCAGATAAGCAGTTTCTATAGCACTAGGGGCTCCCCGCGGCATCCGATTTCTTGAAGAATAAAGTTCCCATGTATAAAGCAGCTTCAAATGTGTTTGAAAATGAGATAATGTTTTAAATGTTTAGCATTAAGCATTAAAATCTCAACGTGAGTCTCCTGAATTGTGAGTCGTCCAGTGGTACAATTTTGTAAGGACATACAACGCTATGTGCGTGAACAGTCTGAAAAATTCGTTGTGAATAGATTTAGGATTAAAGAAGTAATAAACTAAAATATCATGCCTGACGCTGATCTTTTACTGCAAGAACAGAAAAAGCGCAGTGAAAGAATTTTTTTCTTTCTTTGCTTTGTGAGCAGTGTCAGCGAGGAAAAAAGTTTCTAAAAGGTTTTAAATTACGTGTAAAGTTTGTTGGAAGACGCTAAGAACTCTCATTTTCAAATACTGGGTGAATACACTCTGGGCAATTTGCACGCTACGAGTTGCTCCACCGCAAATCATGTACACATTCAATGAGTTTAATTTTTTCAACGTAAAATTTGTAGTCAGCTGCACAGTTTAAATATTTTATTGTAATTAACCGGTTTTTACAAATTAACGCCGCGCGGGATTAGCTGAGCTGTCTAGGCGCAGCAGTCATGGACTGTGCGGCTGGTCCCGGCGGAGGTTCGAGTCCTCCCTCGGGCATGGGCGTGTGTGTTTGTCCTTAGGATAATTTAGGTTAAGTAGTGTGTAAGCTTAGGGACTGATGACCTTAGCAGTTAAGTCCCATAAGATTTCACACACAGTTGAACTTTTTTTTTTTTTTTGACGAATTAACGTGCCATATTCGGAAGCTTCCAAAATCACGATAGTACAAACAATTAGAATATACCAAAAATGTAGGATGGGTGGGGGTCAAAGTATGAATTTTTGGTTTGACCAAATAATTTTTTTAAATCGCTTACAACAATATTACACCAATTACGCATAAACCACCCAGTTTGATATTTTGTAACACTGTTCAGAAGTCTCACTGTCATTCAGTAGTAAGTAGAGGAATAATAAATGTTTTCGGAAAAAATAATTCTGCGAAGTCTTACCCGTGCTATGGGGTAAGAGCACATGGGCTTGCGGCAAGAAGAGTGCGCAGTGCGCAGTTTTACCCCCAACTGAAGAAAATATGGCGGATTAGAGATAAATTCGTGCAAAAACAAATTAGGAACTCTTTATTTTTTGGCGAATTCAAAAAGGAAATGTCGTAATGATACGAGAGTGAGGCCAGAACATGTCTCTTTAGGGAAATGCTGCACTATTGCTTGTTCTTCCTCCAATGAAAGTTTCTGTGAAGCGGTCGGAGCGATCACCACATCCGCCTGTTTTAAGGCATTTTCTTAAGTCAACTTCTGAAAAACCGGTAACTTTGCATGCCTACCGTACAGGGTTCCCACGTTCAATAATACCGAGAGCTTGATGGTAGAGAGCAGTTCTCTCAGTGGCTGTCGAGTTCATGTCCTCGGCGTGTTTGTGAGGTAGGCATCTTTCAAGAAACTACTACCCATTGAAAGAAAAACTATAGAAATGAAAAATTGATTTAAGTTCTCTGAGGTGAATAATGAGGCAACTAAGATGAATAAAGAGGCATCTAAAGTAAATACACACCAAAAAATGCTTTAATACGCTAGATAGGAGAGGGAATCCGTGGCCTAGGGGTAGCGTCTTTGATTCATAATCAATACGTCTTCGGCCCCGGGTTCGATCCCCGCCACAGCCTAAATTTTGTTAAATAATCAGCATTGGCGGCCGAAGACTTCCGGCATAAGAAGTCAGCCTCATTCTGCCAATGGCCTTGTCAAAGAGGGCGGAGGAGCGGATAGAGGTTCAGGGCACTCTCTTGTCCTAGGGGTGGGAAATTGCCCCTAAAGGCAGAAGAATCAGCAATGATCAACGACATGAGGATGCAGACGGCAATGGAAACCACGCATTAAAGACACGTAACGTGTATCCACAGGACATGTGGCCTGTAATTGAAGAAGTGTCATGATGATCTCTCCATGTGCAAAAGATTCCGGAATAGTCCCCCATTCGGATCTCCGGGAGGGGACTGCCAAGGGGGAGGTAACCATGAGAAAAGATTGAATAATCAACGAAAGGATAACGTTCTACGAGTCGGGGCGTGGAATGTCAGAAGCTTGAAAGTGGTAGGGAAACTAGAAAATCTGAAAAGGGAAATGCAAAGGCTCAATCCAGATATAGTAGGGGTCAGTGAAGTGAAGTGGAAGGAAGACAAGGATTTCTGGTCAGATGAGTATCGGGTAATATCAACAGCAGCAGAAAATGGTATAACAGGCGTAGGATTCGTTATGAATAGGAAGGTAGGGCAGAGGGTGTGTTACTGTGAACAGTTCAGTGACCGGGTTGTTCTAATCAGAATCGACAGCAGACCAACACCGATAGTTCAGGTATACATGCCGACGTCGCAAGCTGAAGATGAACAGATAGAGAAAGTGTATGAGGATATTGAAAGGGTAATTCAGTATGTAAAGGGGGACGAAAATCTAATAGTCATGGGCGACTGGAATGCAGTTGTAGGGGAGGGAGTAGAAGAAAAGATTGCAGGAGAATATGGGCTTGGGACAACGAATGAAAGAGGAGAAAGACTAATTGAGTTCTGTAACAAGTTTCAGCTAGTAACAGCGAATACCCTGTTTAAGAATCACAAGAGGAGGAGGTATACTTGGAAAAGGCCGGGAGATACGGGAAGATTTCAATTAGATTACATCATGGTCAGACAGAGATTCCGAAATCAGATACTGGTTTGTAAGGCGTACCCAGGAGCAGATATAGACTCAGATCACAATATAGTAGTGATGAAGAGTAGGCTGAAGTTCAAGACATTAGTCAGGAAGAACCAATACGCAAAGAAGTGGGATACGGAAGTACTAAGGAATTACAAGATACGTTTGAAGTTCTCTAAGGCTATAGATACAGCAATGAGAAATAGTGCAGTAGGCATACAGTTGAAGAGGTATGGACATCTCTAAAAAGGGCCATCACAGAAGTTGGGAAGGAAAACATAGGTACAAAGAAGGTAGCTGCGAAGAAACCATGGGTAACATAAGAAATACTTCAGTTGATTGATGAAAGGAGGAAGTACAAACATGTTCCGGGAAAATCAGAAATACAGAAATACAAGTCGCTGAGGAATGAAATAAATAGGAAGTGCAGGGATGCTAAGACGAAATGGCTGCAGGAAAAATGTGAAGACATCGAAAAAGATATGATTGTCGGAAGGACAGACTCAGCATACAGGAAAGTCAAATCAACCTTTGGTGACATTAAAAGCAACGGTGGTAACATTAAGAGTGTGTACGGGACTTCCACTGTTAAATGCAGAGGAGAGAGCAGATAGGAGGAAAGAATATATTGAAAGCCTCTATGAGGGTGAAGATTTGTCTGATGTGATAGAAGAAGAAACAGGAGTCGATTTAGAAGAGATAGGGGATCCAGTATTAGAATCGGAATTTAAAAGAGCTTTGGAGGACTTACGGTCAAATAAGGCAGAAGGGATAGATAACATTCCATCAGAATTTTTAAAATCATTGGGGGAAGTGGCAACAAAACGACTATTCACGTTGATGTGTAGAATATATGAGTCTGGCGATATACCATCTGACTTTCGGAAAAGCATCATCCAAACAATTCCGAAGACGGCAAGAGCTGACAAGTGCGAGAATTATCGCACAATCAGCTTAACAGCTCATGCATCGAAGCTGCTTACAAGAATAATACACAGAAGAATGGAAAAGAAAATTGAGAATGCGCTAGGTGACGATCAGTTTGGCTTTAGGAAAAGTAAAGGGACGAGAGAGGCAGTTCTGACGTTACGGCTAATAATGGAAGCAAGGCTAAAGAAAAATAAAGAAACTTTCATAGGATTTGTCGACCTGGAAAAAGCGTTCGACAATATAAAATGGTGCAAGCTGTTCGAGATTCTGAAAGAAGTAGGGGTAAGCTATAGGGAGAGACGGGTCATATACAATATGTACAACAACCAAGAGGGAATAATAAGAGTGGACGATCAAGAACGAAGTGCTCGTATTAAGAAGGGTGTAAGACAAGGCTGTAGCCTTTCGCCCCTACTCTTCAATCTGTACATCGAGGAAGCAATGATGGAAATAAAAGAAAGGTTAAGGAGTGGAATTAAAATACAAGGTGAAAGGATATCAATGATACGATTCGCTGATGACATTGCTATCCTGAGTGAAAGTGAAGAAGAATTAAATGATATGCTGAACGGAATGAACAGTCTAATGAGTACACAGTATGGTAAATAGGAGAAAGACGAAGGTAATGAGAAGTAGTAGATATGAGAATAGCGAGAAACTTAACATCAGGATTGATGGTCACGAAGTCAATGAAGTTAAGGAATTCTGCTACCTAGGCAGTAAAATAACCAACGACGGACGGAGCAAGGATGACATCAAAAGCAGACTCGCTATTGCAAAAAAGGCATTTCTGGCCGAGAGAAGTCTACTAATATCAAATACCGGCCTTAATTTGAGGAAGAAATTGCTGAGGATGTACATCTGGAGTACAGCTTTGTATGGTAGTGAAACATGGACTGTGGGAAAATCGCAACAGAAGAGAATCGAAGCATTTGAGATGTGGTGCTATAGACGAATGTTGAAAATTAGGTGGACTGATAAGGTAAGGAATGAGGAGGTTCTACGCAGAATCGGAGAGGAAAGGAATATGTGGAAAACACTGATAAGGAGAAGGGACAGGATGATAGGACATCTGCTAAGATGACTTCCATGGTACTAGAAGGAGCTGTAGAGGGCAAAAACTGTAGAGGAAGACAGAGATTGGAATACATCAAGCAAATAATTGAGGACGTAGGTTGCAAGTGCTACTCTGAGATGAAGAGGTTAGCACAGGAAAGGAATTCGTGGCGGGCCGCATCAAACCAGTCAGTAGACTGATGACCAAAAAAAAAAAAAGGGACTACACAGCTCACAGTACAGGTCGCGGGGCAAAATGTCGCAAATAGTTCCTTGTTGGGGTAAAAGTACGCACTGCGAACTTCTACCACATTAGCCTGCGTACTTTTACCCCATTTCGCTATTTCATGTTCCTCAAATTTAGATTCACTTTACACAAGAAGACAACTATACAAATTCTATATCGGAAATGTGCAAAAGTGATTTACCACAGCCGGCCTTTGTGGCCGAGCGGTTCTAGGCGCTACAGTCTGGAACCGCGCGACCGCTACGGTCGCCGGTTCGAATCCTGCCTCGTGCATGGATGTTTGTGATGTCCTTAGGTTACTTGGGTCTAAGTAGTTCTAAGTTCTAGGGGCTGAAGTTAAGTCCCATAGTGCTCAGAGCCATTTGAACCTTACACGCTACTGGTTTTCGACACGGATAAGCAGACGTAAACTGAGAGCAGAATAAATAAGATGTCCTAAAAAGATTGAAATGCGTATTTAAGATTATCTGTAATAGTTATGCGTCTGAAGAATAACATACCTCATTCAGTGAATCATAATAACATGTCACAAAATGTACGTAGAATATGCGGTAACCGCAACGAAAGACTGATAAGTTAAAATTATTTAATCTCACTTATATATGTGGTCAAACAGGTGCTCTATCAGCAAGGAACGTCATACAAGTACATAAAAAGTGAGACTATGACTTATAAAAAGAAAGTTATACGTTAAATAATGAGGCTCAATCGTCAATCACGTATCACTGTGAATATTACGTTAATGGAATCTAATAGAAGGCTGGCATGGAATTTAATTTATTTAAGTTTGACCTAGACAAGGATGGCAGCCTGCAGCGAGTTTGCAGAAACACCGGATAAGTCGGTTGCGCGCAGGCTTCGGTGCTGATGCGGAAGTGATGTCGGAGATTTGATGTTTTACTTGGCCTTGTACTCACGGTACACTCGTGAAATGGTTGTACGGAAAGCGGAAAAACCCCCACTTCACCGCTGCTTCGGAGATGCTGTGTCCAATTGCTCTTGCGCCGACTATAACGCCACGTTCCAGTTCACTTAAATCTTGATAACCAGCCATTGTAGCAGCAGACACTTGTTGTCTTATATAGGCGTTGCCGACCGCCTCGCTGTATTCTGCCTGTTTACATGTCTCTGTATTTGAATACGCATGCCTATATCAGTTTCCTTGTCACTTCAGTATTAAAGTTTCCTATTTTGAAGTGTTACAACGATACCATCTGGTCCGAAACGGAGCATCCGTCATGACGTTTGAGTTCGATCTTATTTTTCCTCTTCGAAAACGTAAACGAAGTAAGCTAAGCCCTCACACACATGTCTCCTTGGAGTGGCTCCGAATAATATTTTTACATCACCCCGTGAACCACGGACCTTGGCGAGATGGGGTAGTTTGGATGCCTGAGCTATACAGATGGCCGTATCGTAGGTGCCACCACAATGGAGGGGTATCTGTTGGGAGGTAAGACAACGTATGGTTCCTGAAGCGGGGCAGCAGCCTTTTCAGTAATTGCCGGAATAATTGACTGACCTGACCTTGCAACTGATGATGGTCGAAGCAGAGAGGACATAAAATGTAGACCGGTAATGGCAAGAAAGACGTTTCTAAAGAGGATAAATTTGTAAACATCCAGTGTCGATTTAAGTGTCAGGGAGTCTTTTCTGAAATTATTTGCGTGGAGTGTAGCCATTTACGGAAGAGAAACGTGGACAATAAACAGTTTAGAAATGGAGATAACAGAAGATTTTGAAATTTTGTGCTACAAAGAGTGCTAAAATTTGCATGGGTGGATCGCGTAACTAATGAGGAAGTATTGAATAGAACTGGGGAGAAAGAAGAATTGTGGGGTAGCTTGGCTGAAAGCAGGGATCGGTTGATAGCATACATTCTGATGCATCGAGGTGTCATCAAGTTAGTATTGGAGGGAAGTGTGAATTTTAAAAATTGTAGAGGCAGACCAGGAGACAAATGCAGTAAGAATGTTCAGATGGATGTAGGTTGCAGTAATTATTTGTAGATAAAGAATCTCGCACTGCACAGAGAAAAGTTTTCGATTCGTTGCATGTATACGTGAGAAGCAAGGCGCTTACTGATTGGACCGGTTGCTGATTGCAATCCTTGTACTGCTTGGTCACCGCTCCACTTACAAGCTATAAATGTAACGAGTCATAATTATTAATTTTTCAGTATTTCAAAAAGTAAAACCTCGCATGTCTGATACGTCTAAATTATATCCTTTTTTCGATTGTTGTAACTATTGCACCTAGCCGGAAAACGGTTCCTGTACCATGATCTCCGACCTGAATTTTTTCGAAAATGCGAGCTTACTGTCCTAGGGCCTTCCACAGGAATTAATTTCGAGTGGCCTCGTCGTTGGGTGACAGGGGATAGTCACTCTGTCTAAGACTGCAGGGCTACCGTATGGCTTATAACTGATCAATATAAACTGGCCTACATTTCCCCTCCACCCTCACAGCAGCAACAAGCAATTTCTTTCCTTCGGAACTCAGAACACCATGATATAATACATTCATTGGCAGCTCCAAAATTCGAAGTATATACACACTGAAATCCATACACACGAGTGTAGTGGAAATCGAATCTTTAGTTCTAATACGAGGGCGTACTGAAAAGTAATGTCTTCGAATTTATTAAGTGAAAACATTTAAGGATTTTTAAGTGAATCAAATCTTTTTAATGAAATGAAACACTTTCAGAAATTTTACTGATCTTGAACAGGTACGATTTTATGTATATACAGGGTAGTCCATTGATCGTGACCGGGCCAAATATCTCACGAAATAAGCATCAAACGAAAAAACTACAAAGAACGAAACTTGTCTATCTTGAAGGGGGAAACCAGATGGTGCTATGTTTGGCCCGCTTGATGCCGCTCCCACAGGTCAAATGGATATCAAATGCGCTTTTTAAAATAGGAACACCCATTTTTATTACATATTCATGTAGTACGTAAAGAAATATGAATGTTTCAGTTGGACCACTTTTTTCGCTTTGTGATAGCTGGCGCTGTAATAGTCACAAATGTATAAGTACGTGGTATCACGTAAGATTCCGCCAGTGCGGACGGTATTTGCTTCGTGATACATTACCCGTGATAAAATGGACCGTTTACCAATTGCGGAAAAGGTCGATATCGTGTTGATGTATGGCTATTGTGATCAAAATGCCCGATGAGCGTGTGCTACGTATGCTGCTCGGTATCCTGGACCACATCATCCAAATGCCCGGACCGTTCGCCTGATACTTACGTTATTTAAGGAAACAGGAAGTTTTCAGCCACATGTGAAACGTCCACTACGAGCTGCAACAAATGATGATGCCCAAGTAGGTGTTTTAGCTGCTGTCGTGGCTAATCCGCACATCAGTAGCAGACAAATTGCGCGAGAATTGGGAATCTCAAAAACGTCGGTGTTGAGAATGCTACATCAACATCGATTGCACCCGTACCATATTTCTGTCCACGAGGAATTGCATGGCAACGACTTTAAACGTCGTGTGCAGTTCTGCCACTGGGCACAAGGGAAATTACGGGACGATGACAGATTCTTTGCACGCGTTCTATTTGGCGACGAAGCGTCATTCACCAACAGCGGTAACGTAAACCGGCATAATATGCACTATTGGGCAACGGAAAATCCACAATGGCTGCGACAAGTGGAGCATCAACGACGCTGGCGGGTTAATGTATGGTGCGGCATTATGGGAGGAAGGTTAATAGGCCCCCATTTTATCGATGGAAATCTAAATGGTGCAATGTATGCTGATATTCTACTAATGCTCTACCGATGTTACTACAAGATGTTTCACTGCATGACAGAATGGCGATGTACTTCCAAAATGATGGATGTCCGGCACATAGCTCGCGTCCGGTTGAAGCGGTATGGAATAGGATATTTCATGACAGGTGGATTGGTCGTCGAAGCACGTTCACCGGATCTGACGTCCCCAGATTTCTTTCTGTGTGGAAATTTGAAGGATATTTGCTATCGTGATCCACCAACAACGGCTGACAACATGCGTCAGCGCAATGTTGAGAGGAATGTCGTTACACGTATTGCCAAATGCATTGAAGTTGACGGACATCGTTTTGAGAATTTATTGCATTAATGTGGTATTTACAGGCAATATCGCTGAAACAGCATGCGTTCTCAGAAATAATAAGTTCACAAAGGTACATGTATCACATTGGAACAACCGACATAAAATGTTCAAACGTACCTAAGTTCTGCATTTTAATTTTAAAAAACCTACCTGTTACCAACTGTTCGTCTAAAATTGTGAGCCATATGCTTGTGAGAGAAATCAGGGGAAAGAAAACTGGCGTTCTACGGATCGGAGCGTGGAATGTCAGATCCCTTAATCGGGCAGGTAGGTTAGAAAATTTGAAAAGGGAAATGGATAGGTTAAAGTTATAGTGAGAATTTGTGAAGTTCGGTGGCAGGAGGAACAAGACTTCTGGTCAGGTGAATACAGGGTTATAAATACAAAATCAAATAGGGGTAATACAGGAGTAGGTTTAATAATGAATAAAAAATAGGAGTACGGGTAAGCTACTACAAACAGCATAGTGAACGCATTATTCTGGCCAAGACAGACACGAAGCCCACGCCTACTACAGTGGTACAAGTTTATATGCCAACTAGCTCTGCAGATGACGAAAAAATTGGTGAAATGTATGATGAGATAAAAAAAATTATTCAGGTAGTGAAGGGAGACGAAAATTTAATAGTCATAGGTGACTAGAATTCGTCAGTAGGAAAAGGAAGAGAAGGAAACATAGTAGGTGAATATGGATTGGAGCTAAGAAATGAAAGAGGAAGCGCAGAGCATAACTTAATCATAGCTAATACTTGGTTTAAGAATCATGAAAGTAGGTTGTATACATGGAAGAACCCTGGAGATACTAAAAGGTATCAAATAGATTATATAATGGTAAGACAGAGATTTAGGAACCAGGTTTTAAATTGTAAGACATTTCCAGGGGCAGATGTGGACTCTGACCACAATCCATTAGTTATGAACTGTAGATTAAAACTGAAGAAACTGCAAAAAGGTGGGAATTTAAGGAGATGGGACCTGGATAAACTGAAAGAACCAGAGGTTGTACAAAGTTTCAGGGAGAGCATAAGGGCACAATGGACAGGCGGGTACCAGGTTGAGATTCATTGGGAGAGTGCTTAGAAAATGTAGTCCATCAACAAAGGAGGTGGCTTACAAAACACTCGTTCGACCTATACTTGAGTATTGCTCATCAGTGTGGGATCCGTACCAGATCGGGTTGACGGAGGAGATAGAGAAGATCCAAAGAAGAGCGGCGCGTTTCGTCACTGGGTTATTTGGTAACCGTGATAGCGTTACGGAGATGTTTAATAAACTCAAGTGGCAGACTCTGCAAGAGAGGCGCTCTGCATCGCGGTGTAGCTTGCTCGCCAGGTTTCGAGAGGGTGCGTTTCTGGATGAGGTATCGAATATATTGCTTCCCCCTACTTATACTTCCCGAGGAGATCACGAATGTAAAATTAGAGAGATTAGAGCGCGCACGGAGGCTTTCAGACAGTCGTTCTTCCCGCGAACCATACGCGACTGGAACAGGAAAGGGAGGTAATGACAGTGGCACGTAAAGTGCCCTCCGCCACACACCGTTGGGTGGCTTGCGGAGTATCAATGTAGATGTAGATGTAGATGTAGGAATGGGGGAAAGAAATACAGTAGAAGAAGAATGGGTAGCTTTGAGGGATGAAATAGTGAAGGCACCAGAGGATCAAACAGGTAAAAAGACGAGGGCTAGTAGAAACCCTTGGGTAACAGAAGAAATATTGAATTTAATTGATGAAAGGAGAAAATATAAAAATGCAGTAAATGAAGCAGGCAAAAAGGAATACAAACGTCTCAAAAATGATAACGACAGGAAGTGCAAAATGGCTAAGCAGGGATGGCTAGAGGACAAATGTAAGGATGTAGAGGCTTGTCTCACTAGGGGTAAGATTGATACTGCCTACAGGAAAATTAAAGGGACCTTTGGAGAAAGGAGAACCACTTGCATGAATATCAAGAGCTCAGATGGAAACCCAGTTCTAAGCAAAGAAGGGAAAGCAGAAAGGTGGAAGGAGTATATAGAGGGCCTATACAAGGGTGATGTACTTGACTACAATATTATGGAAATGGAAGAGGATGTAGATGAAGATGAAATGGGAGATATGATATTGCGTGAAGAGTTTGACAGAGCACTGAAAGACCTGAGTCGAAACAAGGCCCCCGGTGTAGACAACATTCCATTAGAACTACTGACAGCTTTGGGAGAGCCAGTCCTGACAAAACTCTACCATCTGGTGAGCAAGATGTATGAGACAGGCGAAATACCCTTAGACTTCAAGAAGAATATAATAATCCCAATCCCAAAGAACGCAGGTGTTGACAGATGTGAAAATTACCGAACAATCAGTTTAATAAGTCACAGCTGCAAAATACTAACGCGAATTCTTTACAGACGAATGGAAAAACTGATAGAAGCCGACCTCGGGGAAGATCAGTTTGGATTCCGTAGAAATGTTGGAACACATGAGGCAATACTGACCCTACGACTAATCTTAGAAGAAAGATTAAGGAAAGGCAAACCTACGTTTCTAGCATTTGAAGACTTAGAGAAAGCTTTTGACAATGTTAACTGGAATACTCTCTTTCAAATTGTGAAGGTGGTAGGGGTAAAATACAGAGATCGAAAGGCTATTTACAATTTGTGCAGAAAGCAGATGGTAGTTATAAGAGTCGAGCGGCATGAAAGGGAAGCAGTGGTTGGGAAGGGAGTGAGACAGGGTTGTATCTCTCCCCGATGTTATTCAATCTGTATATTGAGCAAGCAGTAAAGGAAACAAAAGAAAAGTTCGGAGTAGGTATTAAAATCCAGGGAGAAGAAATAAAAACTTTGAGGTTCACCGGTGACATTGTAATTCTGTCAGAGACAGCAAAGGACTTGGAAGAGCAGTTGAACGGAATGGACAGTGTCTTGAAAGGAGGGTATAAGATGAACATCAAAAAAAGGAAAACGAGGATAATGGAATGTAGTCGAATTAAGTCGGGTGATGCTGAGGCAATTAGATTAGAAAATGAGACACTTAAAGGAGTAAAGGAGTTTTGCTATTTGGGAAGCAAAATAACTGATGATGGTCGAAGTAGAGAGGATATAAAATGTAGGCTGGCTATGGCAAGGAAAGCGTTTCTTAAGAAGAGAAATTTGTTAACATCGAGTATTGATTTAAGTGTCAGGAAGTCGTTTCTGAAAGTATTTGTATGGAGTATAGCCATGTATGGGAGTGAAACGTGGACGATAAATAGCTTAGACAAGAAGAGAATAGAAGCTTTCGAAATGTGGTGCTATAGAAGAATGCTGAAGATTAGATTGGTAGATCACATGACTAATGAAGAGGTATTGAGCAGAACTGGGGAGAAGAGAAATTTGTGGCACAACTTGACCAGAAGAAGGGATCGGTTGGTAGGACATGTTCTGAGACATCGAGGGATCACCAATTTAGTATTGGAGGGCAGCGTGAAGGGTAAAAATCGTAGAGGGAGATCAAGAGATGAATACACTAAGCAGATTCAGAAGGATGTAGGATGCAGTAGGTACTGGGAGATGAAGAAGCTTGCACAGGATAGAGTAGCATGGAGAGCTCATCAAACCAGTCTCAGGACTGAAGACCACAACAACAACAACATGTTTGTGACTATTGCAGCGCCATCTATCACAAAGCGCAAAAAGTGGTCCAACTAAAACATTCATATTCCTTTACGTACTACACAAATATGTAATAACAAATAGGGGTTCCTATTTTTAAAAACGCAGTTGATATCTGTTTGACTTATGGCAGCGCCATCTAGCGGGCCAACCATAGCGCCATCTGGTTTCCCCCTTCAAGCTATACGAGTTTCGTTCTTTGTAGTTTTTTCGTTTGATGCTTATTTCGTGAGATATTTGGCCCGGTGACTATCAATGGACCACCCTGTATATATGGCGAGTGAAAAGTTGAACCCAGGCCGAGAAACGAATCCGGGTCCCCTGCTTACCAGACAGATGCGTTAGGTACTAAGCTACCTTGGCACAGCGGTTCACACAACTGCACCGATTACCCCGGCATGGCCCCCTCCTCGATCCAAATTCTCACTGCCGCCCAAATCTACTTTAAATTCCCCCTTTCACACGAACAGAACTGCCGAGGCTCTCCATGTTTTGGAATAGCTCCTCAGTATCTACTATAACTGGGGGATACAGCTTGAAACCCAGGTTTAAGTACTTATACAAATGAAATGGCACATTTTGAGAGACTTTACTTATCTCATACAGATATGACTTGATGTATGTAGTATGCAGGAGATCCGAGTTCGATTGCCGGCATTAGTACAAATTTTCACTCACCGCTTCAGTCTATATACGTAAAACCATAATGTGTTCGATATCTGGCCTTGGTATAACTTTTTACTCTCCGCTTCAGTTTATATACATAAAATCAAATCTTATTATGATTATACGTTATAATTATACATATGTCTACACATTTATTTCTCTACATAGTTATCCTGGCGACGAACGTATTTCTCGCAACAAAACACCAGTTTGTCGATACCGTGACTGTAGAATGTTTGACTTTGTTGACGGAGCCACAACCTCATCTCTGTTTACGTCGCATCATTACTATAAAAGAGAAGTCCTTGAAGGTTTTCTTTGCCGGCCGCGGTGGTCTAGCGGTTCTGTCGAAAATCGCTGCACGATCGTGGTGTTTCTTTGGGCGTTCCTCCTCCCAATGTTTCGTGTCCACTCTAACCGCGGAAGGTTCTCACCGCACGTCTGTTGTCTAGAAGAGACACATTTCTGTGTCACCATGGTGCGGGACAAAACACCGACAGCACCATTTTTGGGTGCCCGCTGACCTACCACGCGGCAACCGATTCTGCTCATTCGTTAGTGGACAAGTACTACCTGTTACCATGAGTTGGCTACCCGTAATAAAGAATGAAGCATACATAAATATACAGTGTATTAAACATTATAGCGGTTGCAGAAATTACAGGGTTCACATAAAGTTACACTATCGTTACAAAAAATTTAGAATCGGAAAGTGTTGTAGAGAATCGTGGCCTTTTGTGAAACTTTTATCAGATCTTAACTTTCTTTTTTCCTTTTAGTCTTTATTGCAGGTTTGTATTCAAGTGCATCATATTGGCGACATATTGGGATCATCTGGTACGCAGAATCCAAACCTGTGATGACAATATCGCGGAACTGTCTATGGCAATGTAGGAGGGTACCACTGGCAAAAACAAGCATTATGGCGTGGTTCAGAAGCTTTACAGATACAGGCAGTGTCAAAGACCTCTCTCGAAGTGGACATTCGCTTGTGTCTCGTGTATGTGTTGGCAAAGTGGAAGCTGCATTTCATCACAGCCCTTACAAACCAATTCGTCGTGCATCAGGCGTATTACAAGAAGCAAGATATGCAGTCCAAATTTCGACATATTCCCATCCATTAATAGCCTTCGTGCTCTCCCTACGTCACGCATTTGGACCACTTTTTTGTTGGGCTTACGTCAAGGATAGCGTGCATACAACACCATTGCTACATTTCGTGCACGAATCAATGAAGCAATCAGAGCTGTTGATGCTGCAGTGTTGATACTGCCATGGACAGAGCTGGAATTCGTCTTGATGCTCCAGGAGCAGCGGGTAGGGTACACCGTGAAATTCTGTCAGCAGAAAGAAAGGTTTTGAGAGCTACCAAACTTTTCACAACAAAGCACGATGTTGTTTCTCTACCACTTAGCCAAGTTATGGTCTTTTTCAATTGATAGGGAGGTTCTATTGATGCCCTAAGCGATCTAAAACCATTTATTCCAAGAATTTGATCATAAGATTGGAATGTGTGGTGTGTGTGTGTGTGTGTGTGTGTGTGTGTGTGTGTGTGTGTGTGCATGAGTGTGTATGTGGTGTGTGTGTGACAACAGACGTGTATCTTATTAAAGTAAGTGTCGGACATTATGATATGCCGAATATCATACGGCGGAGGCTGCCTAAGCGGGATAAGGACCAGAAGCAAAAGAAGAGTAACCTTTGACGTCTTTTTGGGCACTGCTGATGCATCGACGCAGAGAAAGACATTAGCGATAATGGACCTTTTAATCCTAGTGAGTAGCGCGTAGTGAATGATCTCTCGTTTTTCGAATAACATTAAGATGCAGGCGGTTGGCGAAAACTCGCGTACAGTCGACACGGGCAGCCTTTGGTACTCCATCTGTCTTTCCCCCTCCCCGGACGCCCGCGGGCCTTTCGCCGGCGGCCACGAGAGGCGCTGATCTCGCAGATTGCTGTGCGGCCGGCGGCCGGCTGCCTGTTCCCCAATCACCGCCGCGCATTGTGTTCCGTCCGAGGCCGCAGCTGGCCCGTATCTCCGGCCGCCGCCGCAACGCGCCGGCGCGGCGCCACCATCGCGTACCCAGTAGGGGGAAAACTCAAAGGAGGCGGCGGCGCCGTATTCCGCTGATTCACGGCGCCGCCAGCCAGTTTGCTCCGGAGACTCTGGCACTCATTCTACGGAGCTACAGAGGAACCGGTCGCCCTTCTCAGCCTGCTCACGTCTTTGGAATGAAATCGAAAAGGAATACTCTCGCCTTCTTGTTCAGATTCCTACGTGTATAAGGCAGACAGGATGTGGCACTATACATCCCATCTTGACCGGTTCACCACTTGGTGCAACCAATGGTTGCTTAAGGTCAATCCTTCCAAAACCCAGGCGATCATTGTAGGCAAAACCACTCCTTCCTTCTTCCTCCTTGACTTCTATGTCACCATCTATGGCCGTCCTATCGCCCTCACCCCCACCCTTAAGTACCTTGGCGTCACCCTTGACCGTCGCCTCTCCTGGACTCTCCATCTCCGGACAATCCAAGCCAAGGCACGCTCCCGACTCCGTCTCCTAAAGGTCCTTTCTGGCCGTACATGTTGTCTGGACCCCTCCATCCTCCTCCACACTTATAAATCCCTCATCCGCACTACCCTCTACTACGCCCACCCTGCCTGGATCTCCGCCCCGCCTACATTTTACAAATCCCTTCAAATCCTCGAACGCCATGTTCTTCGCCTCCCCTACCGCATCCGTCTCCCCTGCCCTACGCGGATCCTGTGCGACCTTATTCCGTTCCCCAGCTCCTCCTTTTCCTCGAATGGATACGGATCCTCTACACCTCCCGTAAACTAGATCCCCCTCACCCGCTTGTCTCTCACATCCTCTCCCATCCCCGTCCACTGCCGCGCCTGTATTTCCACGTCCCATCTGCTCTCCATCTCTCCATAACCTCTCCCAAGGTGGCTTCCGCCAGCTCCCCCTCCCTGATGATGCCCTCCTCCCCTCCATCTATCCCTCCTATTAACTTTGATCCTCCTACTTCCCGTGCTTTTCCCCTCAGGCACGCTCTCTCTCTTCTCTCTCACTTCCCTTCCTCCTCCCTTCCTCCCCACTCCTCCCCCGGGCTTCCCCTACCCCCATACCTTCATTCCTCCCCACATCTCCTCTGCCTTTGGCATCTCTGCTCTCCCTTCTCCCTCCCCCACCACCTTCTTCCCCTCTTTTCAGGTTCCCAGACACGCACACGTTAAGTGGACATTAGCGCGCCAGAGATCATAGCCATTGGTTTAGCGTGTGTGCTGTCGTGTTTGTGCCTCAGTGTTTTCGCCACCCACGCTGCATCGTTCACGTGTCGTCTCCATCATCAGTGTCCGTGTTCAGTGCTAACAGTTTCTTTGGTTTTCTTTGCGTGTGAACGGCTTCGTGTTTTTTCGTTGCTGTGTCTACTATTTTTTGTGCCACACAATGTTATGTATATTCTGTGTCTCCATTGTTTTTATTTTGTAAAACCTGTGACTGAAGAGCAGCGTACTGTGCTGCTGCCAGCCCACCTTATGTAAGGTGTGAAATAACAATAAAGGAAAAAAAAAAGCACTACACATCTCACCATCTCCTTTGCCCCTCGCCCTCCTACTGCCTAGTCGCCCCTCTCAAAGTCGTTGACGACTACGCTGTGTAGACTGGAATGCCTACTGGGAATCCCTCAATACACAGGCCAGAAGCCGCCCCCTCCCTTCCACAATCCTTATGACATCGCTCACGCCTCGTCCTTCCTCCAGAAGACCGTCTCTGACGCTGTGGTGGTCCACATTCCCACCAGCCTTATCCCTGGCTACACACTCCATACACTCGTTGCACCTTGCATCATTTGGAAAGAGGCAGTATCGGTTCGCGTTGGACTACGCTAGTATCTCTAGTCCAGCTACAGTATAGTTTCTGTGTAGTCTAGACAATTGAAACCATACAAATCTTTTGTGAACAGTTTAATTTTCTGAAATATCCTGCCTGCTACAAATGTCCTCTGCATTCCGTTTCCTTCGCAGTTGTCGCTCGAATTCGGACCTGCATCTACTGGCGGAATTATAAACATTACATAGAGGGGAATTGTGATGCGTGTTTAGATCACACATTCGGTAAGAGCATTGCGTATGAAAGGGTCGAGGTTGTAATACCTTACTGAGAAGCGGTTTAAATCTGACAGTCACTTTCAGTAAGTTAGATCATACGTTCCTCTGTTAACGAAAATATTTCATAATGGATTTAGATATAGTTATTTGTCTACTTCTAATACTACCGTATTTTGGTTGATTTTATGCTGTTTTTCGAACTGTTTTGCAGTGCCCAACTCAAATGGAATCAGTTCTTCCATTGCCCACGATTTCCATCATGGAATTCTGTACAACAGACAAACATAGTGAGAACATACTTCTCGAAATCTAGGCCAATGCTTGCAAGCAACATGTTTAACCTAAATCTACATCTACATCCATACTCCGTAAGCCACCTGACGGTGTGTGGCGGAGGGTACCTTGAGCACCTCTATCGGTTCTCCCTTCTATTCCAGTCTCGTGTTGTTCGTGGAAAGAAAGATTGTCGGTATGCCTCTGTGTGTGCTCTAATCTCTCTGATTTTATCCTCATGGTCTCTTCGCGAGATATACGGAGGACGGAGCAATATGCTGCTTGACTCCTCGGTGAAGGTATGTTCTCTAAACATCAACAAAAGCCCGTACCGAGCTACTGAGCGTCTCTCCTGCAGAGTCTTCCACTAGAGTTTATCCATCATCTCCGTAACGCTTTCACGATTACTAAATGATCCTGTAACGAAGCGCTCTGCTGTCCGTTGGATCTTCTCTCTCTCTTCTATCAACCCTATCTGGTACGGATTCCACACTGGTGAGCAGTATTCAGGCAGTGGGGGAACAAGTGTACTGTAACCTACTTCCTTTGTTTTTGGACTGCATTTGCTTAGGATTCTTCCAATGAATCTGTCTGGGATCTGCTTTACTGATGATTAATTTTATATGGGCATTCCATTTTAAATCACTCCTAACGCCTACTCCCAGATAATTTATGGAATCAACTGCTCTAAGTTGCTTACCTGCTATATTGTAGCTAAATGATATGTATTCGCAGTACATTACACTTGTCTACATTGAGATTCAATTGCCATTCCCTGCACCACGCGTCAATTCGTTGCAGATCCTCCTGCATTTCAGTACAATTTTCCATTGTTACAACCTCTCGATATACCACAGCATCATCCGCAAAAAGCCTCAGTGAACTTACGATGTTTTCCACAAGGTCGTTTATATATATTGCGAATAGCAACGGTCCTACTACACTCCCCTGCGGCACACCTGAAATCACTCTTACTTCGGAAGACTTGTCTCCATTGAGAATGACATGCTGCGTTCTGTTACCTAGTAACTCTTCAATCCAATCACACAATTGGTCTGATATTCCGTGTACTCTTACTTTGTTCATTAAACGACTGTGGGGAACTGTATCAAACGCCTTGCGGAAGTCAAGAAACACGGCATCTACCTGGGAACCCGTGTCTATTGCCCTCTGAGTCTCGTGGACGACTAGCGCGAATCTGTTGCAGCATACTTCCTTCACTAGCGTTAGTGCGCTCCTTTTGTACCAATTTGTTTCGATGATTTAACATCACCATCCTTTCTACGTAGCGGGAATAATTTACTTCTTCCAACATCACTCAACTAATTCTAACGATACTGAAAGTTGTTTCCGTCTTCGTCTACTATTCTTATCTCGTCGTCCTCCCTCCCCCCCTCCCCCCTCAAAACATCATAACTCTCATCTCTTTTTGATTATCTTTAAACCTGTTTATCAATAAATACTAGTTCTAGTGTTCCTTTTCTATGTGACAAAACTAATGCACTGACGGAGAAATCGCAACACGAAGAAGGAGTTGAGCGAAATAATAGGGGTAGAAGAAGCTAGTTCTTCCTTCTGCGATATTTCAAAAAGACTTTGCAGGAATGTAGTCACTGTACGTGATTGCTAGTACCAGTGGTCAGGGGGAATGTACGGTCACAAGAAGACCGGGCTCCTGACGACCAAGAGGCACTACCGCGAGGGAACACCATTGTGTTCCACTTCTGGTTCTGGCACATCGCACGAGGGTGAGTCAAATGAAAACCTTAAATTTGTAATAACAAATCGAAATTTCGCGCCGTTATCCTGTAAGTTGGTAAGTGGGCTACAAACAGCGTGCAGAATGGCCTGTAGGTGGCAGCATAGTGCAGATGCACACATACCGTCGCAGTATCAGTATAAAGATAGCCGCCCCACTTGCGACTTGCACCAGGGAAGAACAGCGTTCTGTTATTCAGTTTTTGCGCAGTGAAGGTGTGAAACCTATTGAAATTCATCGACGAATGAAGGTTCGGTACGGTGATGCATGTTTGTCACAGCAGCAAATCTACGAATGGAGTAGGAAGTTCGAAAATGGTGTGACTTCAGTGGAAGATGCTCCTCGTCCAGGTCAGACACAACGAGTTGTGACTCCACAGAACATTGGAGCAATTGAAGCCACAGTGAAGGAAAACCGCCGAGTGACACTGAATGACATTGCAGCATGTTTACGCATTAGTCATGGCTCAGCACACCACATTGTGCATGATGTGCTCCAGTTTCAGAAAGTGTCTACAAGATCGGTGCCACAGCAGCTGACTCCTGAAATGAGAGAACGACGTGTTGATGCTTGTGAAGAACTTCTTCGGCGCTTTGAAAGAGAAGGTGATGGCTTCCTTGCAAGAATCATTACTGGGGACGAAACCTGGGTTCACGTCCACCAACCGGAAACGATGAGAGAGAGAAAGGAATGGCGCCATTCCTCATCACCAAAACCAAAGAAGTTTCGAACAGAACCATCAGCAGGGAAGATTATGCTGACTCTCGTTTGGGACGAAAAAGGCGTCATTTTGGAGCATTACATGCATAGAGGGACCACTGTCACCAGTTCATCATGCACAGACATAAAAAATCATCTACGGCCTGCATCCAGATCAAAGAGACGTGGATTGCTGTCAGCAGGTGTCCTTTTGCAACATGACAATGCAAGGCCCCACACTGCCCGTACAACAGTTGCAACAATCACAGACCTGCATTTGAGTGTCTTCCTCATCTACCATACTCAGCAGACCTTGCCCCAAGTGATTTCCATATGTCTGGACCACTCAAAGAGGCAATGGGAGGAAAGAAGTTCCGTTCTGATGAAGAGGTACGCCACGCGGTGCATGAGTGTTTGCGCGGAATACCAAAAGAATTTTTTTCTAAAGGAACTGAAGCACTTTGTAAGCGCTGGAGGACTTGCATTGAGCGTGGGGGAGATTATGTTGAAAAGTGATACAGCTTCGTACCACTTCTGCAAAATAAATAATATTTAAAAAAATTTAAGGTTTTCATTTGACTCACCCTCGTACCACATCTGCACCAGAAGTATGAGGAGCATTTGGCACCACAGCGACATAACGAACTGTTACACATCTGTTACTTCAAAGACATCTCCGCGCCGGATGCCCTGTACGGTGCACTCCACTAGCCCCAAACCACCTCCATTTGCGACTTGAGTGGTGTCAAGCGAGGGCTGATTGGTGGGCCGGGTGAAGGACTGTTGTGTTTTCTGATGAACGCTGGCTGTGCCTCGGTGCTGGTGATGGTCATGAATTGGTTTGGTGGAAGCCAGTTGAGGGCCTGCAACCAACCTCTTTGTGTACTGGACACACTGGACCTACACCTTGAGTTACGATCTTGAGTGTGATTTCGTATGCTAGCAGGAGGACTCTCATGTTTATCCCACGCACTCTGGCTTGCAATTTTACGTCAGTCTGGTGGTTCGGACTGTTGTGCTGCCATTTGTGAACAGCAATCCAGGGGGTGTTTTCCCACAGGATAATACTCCCCAGTATGCATCTGTTGTAGCCCATCATGCCCAGCAGTGTGTCGACATGTCAACTTGGCCTGCTCGATCACCAGATATGGTTCAAATGGCTCTGAGCACTATGGGACTTAACTTCTGAGGCCATCAGTCCCCTAGAGCGTAGAACTACTTAAACCTAACTAACCTAAGGACATCACACACATCCATCCCCGAGGCAGGATTCGAACCTGCGACCGTAGCGGTCGCGCGGTTCCAGATGGTAGCGCCTAGAACCGCTCGGCCACTCCGGCCGGTTTCCACCAGATTGTCTCCATTCGAGCACATGTGGGATATCATAGTACCATAAGTCCAGCATCAGCCACAAAGAGCATTATCCGCCCCTGGATTGACCGACCAAGTACAACATGCATGGAACTCCAACTCACAATCTGATATCCGGCACCTGTACAACGAAATCATGGACTTTTGCATGCTTGCATTCAACAGTCTAGCTGTTATGCCGGTTATTAATTTACCAGCATTTCATATTTGTATTGGCTTATCCTGCGCTTACATTAATCTGTGATCTTTAATCACTTAAGTATGTAACCAAGGCAAATGTATTCTCGAAATTTCATTACCCTGCAATAACTGTTTTTGGTGTTACGATTCTTTTTCCCTCAGTGTCTCCAAAGCTTAGCGTAGCTTCGTTATTTTTTCTGTTCAGAAGCTTTATTTTTCTCCTACAGTTCTTCCAGTATCACGCTAACATATAAGGTAGCATGCATTGTAAATGCTAACCGTGTCTTACATTCTTGATTACGCGGGTGGTATTTACTTTCTATATTTTTATTTGGAGATTTGAAATTTGTGGTAAGGTCTTATGGGACCAAACTGCTGAACTCATCAGTCCCTAAGCCTACACACTACGTAATCTAACTTAAACTAACTTACGCTATGGGCAGCACACACACCCATGCCCGAGGGAGGACTCGAACCTCCGACGGGGGGAGTCGTACGGACCGTGACAAGGCGCAAAGACCACGCGGCTACCCCGCGCGGCTCCCATTTTTATTATTTCAACATTGTTTATCTTCACAATGAACTACATTTCTGTCTTAGCACATCTAACGCATTTACTTTTTGGCTTCGAATACAGTATTCCATTTTATAGAGGTATTTACTTATGCTTCATCGGTACCCTATTTTTTTTTAATTCCCTGTTTCTATCAATAAGCAAAGCACACAGTTCCGTCTTTGATACATTCAATTTTCTGCAACCAAGCTAAGATTTGGTCATTACATCTCCAATTCCTTCCACATATCTATTTATTGCTGTAATCAGTAATGTCTTAAACAAGAACGAGTCCTTAAATATGTTACATTTATGAATTCATTTCTTGGGAGGGGGGGGGGGGGGGGGTGAGGAGCAAATACCTTTTTTGTAATGTGTTCTTTATATATTCTGCATATAAAACGAAATAACCCACGGTGAAGGGAATATACTTCTAAAACCGAGGTCGTTTCTGATAACAATTTTATTCCGAATATCCCATAAGACAGAAAATAGTTCAAACTTGAGAAATATTGTTATCTTTTTTGTCAGTCCCTTGACGGGGAGCTCATTTATGTTGTGAGCAATTCCTCAGACTATTTCCGGGAAGCTAATTTATATGGTGGTAGATTTCATTACATTTTACTGATAGAGATGTCAATTTATATTAATTACGTTTATTGCCAATAGCGAGAGCACATTAGTTATAAAAAGATTAGGTGTGCCAGTCGCAGAACTGCAGTTATATTTCATTATAACTGCTTCGATTTTTTGTAAAAAACGTGTGATAAATACAGTGGCTCGTTTCATTGTAGTTAATCGTTGTAAAAACTACAGTGAAACAAGTAACATCTTTCCATCACAAACTGACATTAGAAACAAAACAAAAATGTGAGAAGTGTATTGAGAACTATCTCAGCCGTCAGGGTTATTGTCCTGGGTGTCAGTTATCACTCTGAGTTTAATGGAACTATGACAGATGGTCTTTTACCTGAATGTGTCAGTATGTTTCATTACCAAGCAGCGCATAGACAGTGTGCTGGTGACACCGGGTCAATGGGACGGCACCTGTGCAATAAATGTGAACAGGGCCAAGTTTCTGGTGGCAGTGATTCTGGCTGATGGTTACCATATACACGCAACGACCAAGGTCCTCAGTTGGCTCCCAGCAGACTGCAATACAAAAGGTCGAGCAGCAATATGTATAACAATATGATAACCCTCATGCAATCTCACTTCCCAAGTGCTCCTTTTTTGCTATTGCGTACCACCGTCCTTCCCCAAGTTAAAAAGACGCATATATTTGTCAAAAAAAGTTCCATCTTAATATCATTCCTGGGCAAAATGCTTTTTCAGCCTATATCTGCAAACTCAAACACCTGCTGAGACGTAAATAGGCTCCTTCTCGAGCTTACGCACTTTGCGTTATTGCTGGTTCCGCAAGTGAAAGAAGCAAGGTGTCTCTGTGTTACATAAAATGGCTTGGAATGGTATGAGGGAGGGGAGTTACCTTGGGAGCATTATCCAGAGACGCCTTCTGCTCTCTTCGACGGCGGCTGTTGTCTCTTCGTACACTAACCTTTAGATTACAGGTCACACAATCTGTGTGTGATTCTAACAACGAAGATATTAAATTACATATTATTGTAACCATATACTTTAGAATTTCCCCTAGTACAGCATTTGGAAATGCAGTATTCGATGTCAAGAACCTTGTAAAACGCTGGTTCGCTATTTTCGGACACCAGATACTGTAAACGAAAACAATGGGAAGACTTGAATATTCGCTAGACCAACACTATCTCTGAAAAGACACTAAATTATGATATCGTTTTTGTTTACTACTGGTGGTGAGTGACTGAAAATATCTGAGGTCATCAACGTCTCTGTAGATTTATAGACGTCAGCCGATTGACGATGACAGTTCAAATTTAGGGAAGAATTTCGCAACAAAGTCTTCGTATTTAGATCAAACTCAGCAATAAATACAAGCCTTAGCTTATCCAAATAAATACGTAACATGAAACTGACCGTGATCTAACTCTCCATTCATCTTAATTGTTTAGGGAAAGTTCAAAGAACCTTAATCTGATCTGACGGGGTTTAATTCACAGCTACTTCCGTATGGGTGTCCACTCCCAGCAAGTCCAGACATCTAGCTCGCTGTTTTAATATTTACGTAAACTGTTAAGGACAGAGTGTCATGCCTCCGTTTGAAAGTACTGTCGTGTTGCTTCGATAACTTTCATTAACTTACTTGGAAAATTAATCAAGACAAAATTGTCGTTCAGGTAAAAGGTGGCTGAGTGCAGCACTAGTTCACACAACACTGAATATCTCAGTAAAACAACTGCAGCTTATGTTTAGTATTACATACAAATGAGTAGCCATTGCTAAAATATGAACATTTTCGATAGCTCTCTTCCACTCGAAAACTAAAACGTTATTGTATATTGATCAGCTCTTGAAAGGAAGTTTGAAATTATGTTTCAGTGAAGTGCTGCACTGTGAAGGGAAACGTTTCCAATTAGTAATAGTGATGCATTGACAACGCCACAAACATACAGGGGGTAGTACTGTGCAGGAAGCCTCTGTATGTGCTAATTGTTTTATAGTCGTATTATGTCTAACGAATAACGTGCAGGAGACCATCCGTGATTTAGCCTACTATCCTGTGGCAGTCCACATCCGTAACACTACTTACGTAACGGAAACTGATGCTCCGCGGCTGATACATCAGGTTTATCTAGTGTTATCTGATTTCAGTAATTATTGTACCAAATTTCTCGTAATCTGTGTTGATCCGATTGCCTACAGGTTATTGTTTAGCGATTGGTTTGAACAAACGAAACGGCCGTTCAGTGTGATTCAGTCCGTGGGCAATTACTTCAAGTTCACACAGAAGTGTGAGCTACAATCAGACGCAACTGCCCGTATTTTTCACTTCAGTGCCACAATTTCAGTTACTGATACACTCCCCGTTACTCAAGAGAATAGTGACTAAAAACACTTTCCTTCTGCCCACCCCTAGAGAAAAGAAGACATTTGTGGCTGTAAGCCATAGTTCTGAATGAAAATGATATCCACGAGATAAGTTGTTTTGCCCTTCATTTCTGCGAAGCTCGAAATGGTTATTAACCATAGAATTCTTTAAGGAATGCAGGAAACTTGTAACTTAAAATATGACTTCTACTTACCTGATATTGCGAGGTGCCGGGGTTAGCAGTGTATTTAACACTAAATTCTTCTAGAATCTTCATATGGAAATGATGCTCTAAGCCCCCCCTTTTCTAACTCTGATTTCTGTTGCTGTTGCACATGGATTAAGAAGAAACGCGAACTGACTGTAATCGACCCTGCAAGTGGCACCTGCAATAATTTAATTTGATAGAAATTAATTAGATAAAGGAAAGTTTCATTAACGTAGTGAGAAATGAAAGGGTTGCTCTATCGATTAACAGAATGAAAGTTCTGTCCAAAATAACAATTTGATTTATTATGACTGAACTCAAACTAGTAAGCAAAACACATGAAACATTTACAATACATCAAAATTGGATACTCAAATAAATGCTGTGAAGGTGAGGTTGTCCATAAACTAGATTGTGACATTTATGACCACGTGGTATTTGGAGCCAATTCCTTGAAACTCAAATCTTAAGAGAAACACCCAGCCACCCCAACATTAATTGCTGCTACAGTAGTGAGAACTCAGGCAATGAACATCCAAGACAGAACCACGTAAGAAAAGACAGGAACAGGCGCGCTCTGCTGAGCTCTGATTATCACTGAGCAAATTCCCTAATCTGCCGGTGCTGCGGACATACATTACCAAGCTGTCTTCTTAACTGCAAGGACACGATCTGGCGTACCGGAAGCGATGGCTGGTTGCTTCGACATCCCGTCGTGGTGATGATAATGTCGCGAGTATAGCCCGAAACAAATTATCCTGGTCTGGTTGTTCCAGACTAAAGACTTCCTATCAATACAAATGCGCCTCTGAGGGAGACGAAGAAGGCTCGCCACACAATCACTAACAGTACAGTGATTGATTGTAACAAGCGAAGTCACACAGTAACTCCAATACAATCAACTTTAGCCAAAACTGCTGAAGACGGACAACATAGGCCGCTTGTACGCAAAATGCACAATTGCCAACTGTACTCGGAAAGTTACGTTGAAGTCGAAATTTCAGCAACTTCGTCAAACAGTTACAATTAAAAATGAAAGTATAATACACAGCCAACGGAAGGTAGGCTGTCCAGAGCAGCGAGAGCTCAGTCTTGTAAACTACCCTGACCGAAAGGTGGGAGCCGACTGTCTCAAGAGCACCCGTACAATCCGAACACAGAACATTCCCGCCCCCACGACAATGGCCGTGGTTAAACGTTCCAGTCAGCAACTCGAAAACCGGCGGAAAATTCCACTCTATTGCCGACGCACTACTATTCCACCAATGGAGATACTTGGCGCCAATTTTTGTGCCGATTTTGCTACGTCACAGAGCTATCCCCTGAGGCAGCCAATCACAGTTACGATTTTTCAGAAAACGCTGGAATTTGTCCGCCATGACTGTCTGGGAACACAAGTCATTCCCACAGCTCGTTAGTAGTCCGCCAGAAAGTGTTTTCACTAAGTTTCTGCGAGTAACGGAATCTCTAGCCCAGCCACTCCTTCAGGCCCCTGTGGGCGTGTCGCTCCCGCTCTTATGACAATGTCGGTGTCTGGAAAGCATCCACTCGACTCCCTCACTCCCATCTGCTTAACCCTTTCAAGCTCAGCAGAACCTGCCTGTCACTGGACCACCCGGGTGATGAGGGACGATGCTGGGAAATCCGCGTGTGAAGGAATAGCAACTTTTCACTGCATGCAGTTAGAGAGGAAAATCGAATTACTCAGAGTAAGATAGAAATATGAGAGGGGGCTCATGCCACCTCTCAATATCTTTACTCGCACTCACACGAAATCTATTTAACCATTTTCTTCGCGCCTTAAAGAGATATGGTTTACACATATGCTCGAAACTTCAACAAGGATGTTCAGAATGTTTGGACCCCTTCTGAACTGCCACAGAAGCCCCATGCATTAAAAAAAAAAAAAAAGACATTGAATCTCATAAATGAACGCGTATTTCTACATCGAAGCTACATAATATTGAATGACATGTGAAGTACATTAGAAATTTGTAACTTAGACGTATCAAGCTACAGCATGTCGAACTGACGCCCTTATACGAGGAGGTATGGGGTGTAGCTTTACCTATGTACGGAAAAGTCTGTTTGCACTGAAGTGCTGAAGTTAAAATGTCTGATATGTGCCCCGAAACCTATTCCGTTTAGGTTGTCAGCTTTTTTAAAGTGAACATTGAATTGTTAAAACGTATTTGTATGTCAGAAAATTTCATGGTGCTAGTGCTCTTCTACGCGTACATTTGTACTGGTAAGTGGGTTCCCTTATTCAAAGAGACTACGAGAATTGCTATCGATGCTGTGTTGCGGCACTAAATTACCCATTGAAGGCCGTTCGATTTTCGGCTGCTAACGGTTGCACGGCACGTGTTTGAGAGAGATTACTGGCGCCAGCACATTAGCGCACTGCACACACAGCTCGCCAGCGACCGTCCATCTCCGGCGCCAGTGTAAACCGCGCGTGTACACAGGCGCACGGCCTTGATGAGTCGCTGGTGCAGACCCAGCGCCTATGGACCTGCTAACTGCTATTAACTATGGGCGCTTCACATCTCTCTGTGTCTGCCCTCACTTCCACTTATGCTAATCATCATTCTCTTAACGGTAAAGATTCATTTTGAACAGCGTTGACATGAAGCGTTTTCGGTTCCGCTATAGGCAAATGATGTAACCGGTGCTTAGCAAGGTGAAAATAAATTGAGAAAAACTTTCAACAATAATGGCTTACTTCAAACTATACTAAACGAGGGGTAGTCATGAAGTTTTAATTATCACTTCAAAAACAACATTACGTAATTAATGTTTTCTTTGTTTGTGGTACATGCCTGTAGTCGTGGTGGACAAACTGATTCCGGTTGTCTCACGAAGAACCAAAATGTAGATTGCCGTGTGGTGAATAGTTTTCGGCAGAATCAGAGACGTTTGAGTTACGTTAGGCCAATCCCACGGCTAAAGAACTCATCTAGGTGCCCCTGACACAGCTACAGAGGGATTTTAGAAATTAGGAGAGAGTTTCCTATATTGTATCATCTACCAGTTCGTACCACTGCTGTAAAATTCGTATGTCTTGTACTGGCCGATATTTAGTGAGGTCAGCGTTAACTATGTGCTTCTTGGAGCCATTTTGTTAACTAAGAGCTCTGTACGTTGAAGATCAGGTCTGAAGACAGCAGCGTTGACTCTGTTGTAAGTTATTATGAACGTGGCGTAGAGAATTACTGTCATAAGGTAAATGGTAGTATCGTTCTAATAAAACACAACTAGCTCTTTACAAACACGAAGTGTTGAGTGCTGTTGACGAGGCATTTCAAGTTGATTCTGTGTTTCTAAATTTCCAGAAGGCTTTTGACACTGTACCACACAAGCGGTTTGTAGCGAAATTGCCTGCTCATGGAATATCGTCTCAATTATGTGATTGGGTTCGTGGTTTCCTGTCAGAGACGTCACAGTTTGTAGTAACTGACGGAAAGTCATCGAGTAAAACACAAGTGATTTCTGGCGTCCTTCTGGTGTTCCTTATCTGTATAAACGGTTCAGGAGACAATCTGGCAGCCGTCTTAGGTTTGCAGATGATGCTGTCGTTTATCCTCTACTAAAGTCATCAGAGTACCAAAGCAAATCTCAAAACGATTTAGAAAAGAGAACTGTATGGTGCATAAATTGGAAATGGACCCTAAATATTGAAAAGTGTGAGGTCATCCACATGAGCGCTAAAAGAAATCTGTTAAACTTCGGTTACGCGATAAATCAGTCACATCTGAAGGCCGTAAGGCAACTAAATACCTAGGAATTACAATTACGAAAAATTTAAGTTGGAAAGAACGCATAGAAAATGTTGCGGGGATGGGAAGCCAAAGACTACGTTTTATTGCCAGAACAATTAGAAAATGCGAGAGATATACTAAGGAGACTGCCTACACTACGCTTGTCAGTCCTGTTTTAGAATACTGCTGCGAGGTGTGGGATCATTGCCAGGTAGGATTGACGGAGTACATCGAAAAAGTCCAAAGAAGAGCAGCATGTTCTGTATTATCGCGAAATGGGGGAGTAGTGTCATTGACATGATACAGGATTTTCGATGGACATAATTAAAACAAAGGCGTTTTGCGTTGCGGCGGAATCTTCTCACGAAATTTTGTTCCCCAACTTTCTCCTCCGGATGCGAAAATATATTTTTGGCACTTCGTTTTTTCCGCGTGCCGTTCGAGATTGGAATAATAGAGAATTATTGTGAAGGTGTATCTTCTGGTAAACCTTCCGGGATGTAAGGTCGTGGTCCATGAAACTCTTCAGCTCCTAACCTTTCGTCCAGAGCTGCGCTGGACATCTTCAGAGGGGTGTTTCTCCTCCGGTGAGTCTTGCCGACTCACCGGAGGAGAAACACCCCTCTGAAGATGTCCAGCGCAGCTCTGGACGAAAGGTTAGGAGCTGAAGAGTTTCATGGACCACGACCTTACATCCCGGAAGGTTTACCAGAAGATATGTCATCCGGTCGTGAAAGCCTTCATACTATTGTGAAGGTGGTTCGATGAACCTTCTGCCACGCACTTAAGTGCGATTTGCAGAGTGTTGATGTAGATGTAGGTGAGTGAATATATATGAAACAATCTTAGTTTTCAGGCAGTCATGAATCTGTATTCGTTGCGAATCGTGTCTAGGAAATTAATATAGAGAAAATGGAGACGCTACCTGTAATGCACCACTATAAGTTTCCGGTATTACGTGGGTAAAATTTGAGAAATTTTCTTACATAGTGAGCTTTAAAAATGCGTTTAATATTAGTTGTGCAAGATAATGTGAATTTTCAAATCTGTTCTTTATCCTAAATTATTAATTAAATATTATTTTATGTTGGATTATGAGTCGTTATTGAAAGTGGAGCAGAGATGAACTACTTTTAGCTGTAACGATTCATCTACGTGGGGATCATGCATTAAAACGATGTGCATGCGTATGTGAGTAAAACAGTTAAGACGAATGCTGAGATTCCGTTGAGGCCAATTGTCAGCGCTATAGTCGGACCAACTCACGAGTTAGCTAGACACCTTGCATCATTGCTGCAACCTTATGTTGGTAGGACGGTCAGTAACATTAAAAATTCAGCTCATTCATTGACAAGTTAAAGGAAACGAGCGTGGGCTCGGATAATGTCCTCGTCAGTTTTGATATTGTGTCGTTATTTACCATCATTCCGGTAAACGAAGCTATCTTATGCATAGCGGATATTTTTCCTACCGATATTGTGGCATTATTCCGACACTGCCTCACCACAACCTACTTTCAATACAATAATAACTTTTATGAACAGATTGACGGGGTGGCTGTGGGCAGTCCTCTTAGTCCTGCTGTGGCTAACTTGTTTATGGAGACTTTTTAGCAACGGGCGTTGCAGACTGCCAGTATGAGACCAGCCAGATGGTATCGCTATGTCGATGACACGTTCGTAGTATGGACACAAGGAGCAGATGAGTTGGATGCCTTCCTGACACATTTAAAAAGCATTATTCCGAAAATCCAATTTTCTATGAAGACGGAAAGGGTTGGGCAATTGAATTTCCTGGATGCGTCTGTGATTAAACGACGGGACGGAACGTTGGGCCATAAGGTGTATAGAAAGGCCAAACATACTGATCGTTATCTGCATAAAGATTCAAACCACCACCCTAGACAAAAAAGGGGTGTAATGAAAACCTTGGTAGACAGGGCGTACAAAATTTGTGAACCTGTTTATTTAAAAGATGAGATTGAATATCAACTGTCAACTTTCGTGAAGAATGGCTATTCTAGCAAGGATATAGATCGAGCACTTCACTCTAGGCAGAGAATCAGGAGCAACGACGAACAACAGTCGCCCAAAGGCAAAGTTTTTCTCCCGTTCATTAGTAAGGTCACAGATCGCATTGGGAAAGTTTTAAGCAAGTATGGGGTGGAAACTATTTTCAGACCCTCCATGAAAATAAAATAATATTTAAGATCGGCAAAAGATGCATGACACCCTTTGGCTACACCGGGGGTATATGAAATTCCTTGTAGTTGTGGACAGGTTTATATCGGTATCACAAAGAGAAGTGTGAACACCCGTATTGTTGAACATAAGAGGAATTGCCGCCTGGGTCACACGGATAAATCGGCCGTAGCGGAACATGTTTACCAGGAAGGTAATCAAGAAATAAAATTCAGAGAGACGAGCGTCGTATCAAAAACCTCGCATTATTATGCACGCATGTATAGAGAGGCTATCGACATTGATAAACACCGTAATAATTTTAACAGGAAAGACGAAGGTGTTAAACAGGATAACATTTGGATGTCAGCGTTGCGCCGCAAGCGTGACGATCGATTACTTTCAATCGAGAATGTTGGCATTACCGGAGACAATCTCATAGCCGACGCCACGTGATCGACTGTGGCGCCCTCTGTACTGCCTATATAATCAGCGCTTCCTCGAGTTCTCTTCGCAGTTCGCCGCTGTACCTCCGAGGATGTCTCCCGTAGTCGGAGACGAAACGTCAGGGGAGAGTTTTATACTTCGACCACGGCCTATCAGCCTGGAAGTTTTAAGTGAAGACAATACCGGCCGTGAAAGCCTGCATTGTATGATCAATTCTGGAAATGAAAATGAAACTGCAGATTGGAACGTAAAAGTTTTTGGCTTCAGTGAAGAATTTCCCAACAAAGTTGAAAACGAATTAGAAAAACATATTCATACTTTTGAAGAGATGAAGTTCGGTTTAAGGATATCGGAAGTAAGAAAACGTACTTGTGCCACTGCAGAAGGAAACGGTTTCCCCTACAATTTCAACGCAGAAGAAGCCGTACCAAGTAAAAAGTGAGCTGAAGGTGTTTATCGAAGAAATATCGCCGAATCCGAGGGATAATGTGAAAGTTCCATACAAAACAGGCAAGGGGCCTGTGAGCCGAGCATTAGTCCACGCTAGAAAAACTTATTCGTAAAACAGAGGAATTGTATAGCGTGTTGTGCGAGGAATAACGAATGAAAGAAACGATCAGCTGCATGAAATGCAAAATGTGGATTATTGTAGAGTATGCAGGGGTGAGTGCAAGGAGGGAGAAAATTATATTATAGTACCCCTAAATAGTGATGAAGAACTGATATATAGATCATTTCTTAAAAATATAGACATACGAGGGTTGCCCAAAAAGTAATACAACGCATTATTTTTTCTCAGCCGAAAACAGTGCTGTTGCTGTTATTGCTGTCTTCAGTCCAGAGACTGGTTTGATGCAGCTCTCCATGCTACTCTATCCTGTACAAGCTTCTTCATCTCCCAATACCTACTGCAACCTACATCCTTCTGAATCTGTTTAGTGTATTCATCTCTTGGACTCCCTCTACGATTTTTACCCTCCACGCTGCCCTCCAATACTAAATTGGTGATCCCTTGATGCCCCAGAATATGTACTGCCAACCGATCCCTTCTTCTGGTCAAGTTGTGCCACAAATGTCTCTTCTCCCCAGTTCTGCTCAATACCTCCTCATTAGTTATGTGATCTACCCACCTAGTCTTCAGCATTCTGCTGTAGCACCACATTTCGAAAGCTTCTATTCTCTTCTTGTCCAAACTATTTATCGTCCATGTTTCACTTCCATACATGGCTACACTCCACACAAATACTTTCAGAAACGACTTCCTGACACTTAAATCTATACTCGATGTTAACAAATTTCTCTTCTTCAGAAACACTTTCCTTGCATTGCTAGTCTACATTTTATATCCTCTCTACTTCGCCCATCATTAGTTATTTTGCTCCCCAGATAGCAAAACTCATTTACTACTTTAAGCGTCTCATTTCCTTATCTAATTCCCTCAGCATCACCCTATTTAATTCGACTGCATTCCATTATCCTCGTTTTGCTTTTGTTGATGTTCATCTTATATCCTCCTTTCAAGACACTGTCCGTTCCGTTCAGCTGCTCTTCCAGGTCCTTTACTGTCTCCGACAGAATTACAAAGTCATCGGCGAACCACAAAGTTTTTATTTCTTCTCCATGGATTTTTATACCTACACCGAATTTTCCTTTTGTTCCCTTTAGTGCTTGCTCAATATACAAAACAATGCTACGGATGTGAAACGTTGCGTACGTATCATCTGAAGTCTCCAGAGTGAGCGCGCCAAGTTTCAGTCACGTTCGACTGATATCGTAGCTGCAGGACAGTTTCAAAACAGGAACGTGCCGTCATTGAATTCCTCACTGCTGAGAAAGAAACTGTGGGGAATATTCACAAACGCTTGTGCAGTGTGTATGGGGCATCTGCTGTCGACAGAAGTACGGGTAGTCGCTGGGCACGTAGGGTGAGGTCATCATATGGTGGTTCGGCGGAGCTCCACGATTTGCAGCGGTTGGGGAGATCATCCACGGCTGTCACACCTGACGTGTTGCAGCGAGCTGACGTCATTCGCTAGGACAGATGCATTACGGCTCGGCAGTTGGCGTTGCACCTGTCAATCAGCAGAGGAAGTGTGGATGCAGCTATCCGCACTCTTGGATATTCAAAAGTGTGTGCAAGATGGGTCCCGGGGTGTCGAACGGTGGATCACAAATCGATTGATTTGTTGCAACTCATTGAAGCTGAGAGGGGGGCCTTCTTGTCCCGGATTGTGACAGGTGATGAAACCTGGGTTCACCATTCTGAGCTCGAAACAAAACGACAATCGTTGGAATGGCGCCGTTCTCAATCCCCCACAGAAGAAAAAAATTCAAGGCAACTCCTTTCGTCGGTAAGATCATTATCAGCGTGTTCTGAGACTGTGGAGGTGTGATTCTCAATGATGTGATGCCAAGGGGCGGTAGCATAAATTCGGAAGCATATCTCAAAACATTAGCAAAACCCAAGATGCACTTCCGGCGATCTGGGCGCCACAGCAACGTAGGAGATGTTTCGCTGCGACACGACAACGCTCGGCCGCACACAAGTCTGAGGACTGCTGAACAGATCGCGAAACAGGGTTTGACAGTGTTTGGTCCATTAAAGGATACCATTCGTGAAGGGCGTTTTGAGGACGACGAGGAATCCACACAGTTAGTAATCTACACAGTGAAGCAGTGGCTCTGACACCAAGACGAGGATTGGTACGGACAGGGCATGCGCGCCCTAGTTTCGTGCTGAAGGAAGGCCATAGAACGGTATGGAGATTACATGGAAAAATGGGATGTGTAGATAAAACACCATTCTTTCGTGTGTGTAATTCTCATTACGTTCAATAAAGAATTGTTGAAGAAAAAAATGCGGTGCATTACTTTATGGGCAAGTCTCGTGTCTTCAAGTTCAGGAGCATAGTTTGTAATGGTTGTACAATTTATGCACCCACTCGTGTAAATTAGGGAACTCGGTTCCTGATTTGTACCATTTGCAAAAAAAATTAATAGTTGTTTGTTTACTTTTTTTCAAAATTTCAAATCTTCCGATCAGTTACTAAGAACAACACCATGCAGTTGATGATGGCGTAATACAATGGTGCAATTTCGGCAAATCTCTCCTAGTTACACGGGTCCTGCCCCGCTAAGACCATTGGACAACAAGAGAGGCGAATTGTCAGAAGAGGGTACGTGTTCTGTGTTTCTTGCAGACACAGTTCTGGTGCGATACAGGCAGTGAAATGAAGCGCTACCTAACTGGAAACGTACTCCAAAGTTGAGATACGTGGGACAGTACGATTCTTGTGGGCAAAAAGTGTAAATTGCACACACATTCACCGTGAAATTGTGGCGGTATATGCAATGTCCCTTTCAACTGTAATGAAATGGTACGAAGAATTTCACCAAGGCCACGCAGAGGTGTGTGACGTCGATAGAGAAGTTCAGATCTTGCACCACGCCATTTTCATCTTTTCGGCGAGCTGAAAGAACACCTGGTGGGAGCGGGTGGGGGGGGAGGGGCAGGAATCTTTCAATGGTGGATACTGACATAAAGCAGTTCTCGAATGGCCCTGTCATCAGGAAGAGGACTTCTGTCGTCGAAGACCTGAACGATGTTCCGGCCATTGTTTACAGACACTTGGTGAGTGTGTTAAAAGATAGTGTCACGGATGCGTGTCGCTCTGAAGTGTAGTGGAGCATTCGACAAAAGACACTTGGCCTGCCACAATATTGTGTAACTTGCTTCATGAAGTCTCCTTGTACGTTTTCCCCTGTACCGAAAACTAATAACAGCACTTTATCAGTGGGTTGCCCCATTCTATGGTGGAACTTTACTTTTTGAAGTGATAACTGGAACCTTTTCTCTACCCTTGCAACAGGATGAAAATAGCTTCGACACAGATGTGAACATGTAACTGAAATTTTCTATTAGATACGCCAACGTGCCGTACACAAACAGAGCTATGATTCGGAATTCTCACTGCTGGAGAAAAATGTATCTCCTGTTTCTGAAAACCATGATATAGTAAGATGTGTTTCAGTGTCGTGTAAGTATGAAATGTACAAACAACATAGGTAAATTCCTGGCATATTAAAACTGTGTGCCTGAGAGAGACTCGAATTCGGGACCTTCACTTTTCCCAGGCAAGTGCTCTACCATCTGAGCTACCGAAGTACGACTCACGCCCCCTCCTCTCAGCTCTACTTCTGCCAGTACCTCGTCTCCTACCTTCCAAACTTCACAGAAGCTCTCCTGCAAACCTGCAGAACTAGCACTCCTGGAAGAAAAGATATTGCGGATACATGGCTTAGCCACAGTTGTGGCAGAAGTACAGCTGTGAGGACGGGGCGTGAGTCGTGGTTGCCGGCGAAAGGCAAAGGTCCCGAGTTCGAGTCTCGGTCCGGCACACAGTTTATATCTGCCAGGAAGTCTCATATCAGCGCACACTCCGCTGCAGGGTGAAAATCTCATTATGGAAACATCCCCCAGGCTGTGGCTAAGCCATGTCTCCGCAATATCCTTTCTTCCAGGAGTTTTAGTTCTGCACGTTCGCAGGAGAGCTTCTGTAAAGTTCGGAAGTTAGGAGACGAGATACTGACAGAAGTAAAGCTGTGAGGACGGGGCGTGAGTCGTACTTGGGTAGCTCAGACGGTAGAGCACTTGCCCGAGAAAGGCAAAGGTCCCGAGCTCGAGTCTCGGTCCGCCACGCAGTTTTAGTCTGCCAGGAAGTTTCATATCAGCGCACACTCCGCTGCAGAGTGAAAATCTGATTCTGGGAACGACATAGGTGCTGTCTGTTTACTCGATTTAGAGTTATTTATGACAAAGTAATGCCAGAGACCAGTAATACCTGACATCAGTCAACACAGACATCTTAAATTACAAGTGAAATGACTTTGATCAAAGAAAATAGGTTAGAATTAGACTGCAATAGATGTCTGTCACAAAATGTCTGGGTTATATGCGCTGTTTGTAGTTTCACCATTGCTGTATTTAGCGAAAAGATTATGGACTAGTCCCAATCGGACACACAATTCTGGCGACTACGCCAACATCTGTCGCTGGTTATTTGCTTTAGTCTTCCGTTTTCATCATTTTCGCTTCTTTCCCTAGTTTTATTAATCAACTTTATTTTATTTTGTTACCCTCATAAGATGTTAACACCGAAAATGCAGATAAAATACCTTCTGCACCATTCAAAATTTTTCGCCGTTTAATATCCGTTTATAACTTGCACTGTACTTTTGATTCTGACGCTGTAAGCTGTACTACAGAAACTATATTTCATATGTAATCGAAGTACTAGCGTATTTCATTTTGACTGTATATAATTGATTGTAATTATAATGAAAATATTCTAAATTGCTGAGTAATAGCCAAGGGAACCTTATTGAAATGTATCGATAGCAACGATGAAATGGTAGTATCTGTGGCGTTGTTTATCTTTGCATGTGGAGAGTCTCTGTCGTGTTGCTAGCATACAGGAGACATTGCAGCTTGAGGTATCAAAGAGTGCGGAAGTGCTTGTTGGGCGCTCCCGCCGACGCGGTGTGCTGCAATGGTCACTCCAATGCAGAAGCGCCTGATTCGTTAACCTGCGGTTATTTAGAGCACGGTGGGAGTGGACGGGTGGAGGAAGCTCCAATTCCAACTAATGTCTGTCCCATAATTATCCGTGATTCTCTAGAGACGACTCAGGGGTCTCTAACAGCAGCAGCGGCAACGTCAGCTCAGCATTGTCGTCGGCTACATTCTTGGTCGTCCTCGCTGCTACGACGCCGTAAGACCGTTAACTGACAGATATACGAATGGAGAGACTTCGTCTAGGAACATTTCTTTCACAGGTATGACTAACGTGAATAATAATTCGCAATAGATGGCACCTGGCATCTGTGTTGTCTTGTCCTTAGACATTATCAGGCAGGGTCCGTTTTCTTTCCATGCAATCACCGAGTGTCGTAAGAATATGAAAACTAACTGTTCACTGCCAGTTTTGTGTGGTTTGCCAATGACCAGTTTGTATAAATTTTCTGCCTCAGTAACTGGCCATTCTTGTATTGCGTAACAGAGGCTCATGTAATTTGAAATTTTGAGTGCTACCTTCATTCATTTAAAGTAACATAAAGTTTCACTGGCAAAACTAATAACTAAAGATAGAGCATAAACTAAAAGGGCGCAATTTCATATAGTCTGTAGTCAGCTTAGAGAGTGACTTCTGCTCGCGTGGTATGTATTTTATTGTTGTTATTTTAAAAGTAAAACCAAGTGCTCATTTGCATAAAGTAAATTCATTTCAGTCTTCCAATAATCAAAAGTAAATTGCTTGCCTTTTTCTAAATTTTGCATTACGTTATACTGAGGTTACTGAAAACTATTTTCTTACATAACGAAGTTTAACTTAAGCCACGCATTTATTTAACCAGTAATTTCATTCACGTTCTTTCAAAATTTAGTATTTCAGAATAAATAACTGCAGACTCAGTGCTTTCTGAATCATTTATTTTCTCGTGAACTGTTGTGTTGTGGAAAAGCGTGACAACCTTCTATTGCCACGCCAGTGATTATTCGACTGAATTTCTTTGCCGTTACCTTTCTTATGATTCTGGAGATTCATTGCCCTAGCGGGCTGTCGACCGGTTAATTACCCCTTTTTTAGCTAATTAGTGGTTTATTAGCATTATCAGTGATTTTTGTAATAAATATTACGTGTTACCCTTTTTCCCCCTGTGTGGTTCGTGAGCGATTGCACTATATTCCACCATTTCAAAATTATCATCAGTATTTAGCTTACGTTTAGAGTAGATTCTTCTTTCAGAAGAGTCTGTTGTACACTTTCCTCAAACTAACCGGTGTTATTTTCCTTCGGCAACGATAGCCTTACTCACTGTAAAATTTCATTAGGCATACACGATCAGGGTCACTTATATCGCAATCCAGTAGGCTGATGAGGAAGGGGAAGGTTACAAAGCGTGTTTTTGTGCACGTTATTATTTTTATCTAGAGTGACCACAAGAGGGTCTCGGAAGCACATATTACCACTTAACCATTTCCTTTTTAACAATTTTAAATTTAACTTTATTCGTGTTTCAATTATTATAGTTTATCTCTGTAATAGCTTACACACTGGGAAAGCTCACTACGGATGTTACATATTGTAGTCTTTAATTTATTGTACTTTCTACAATTTTTTTGTTGATGAGTATGTGGAGACATACAGTAGCGACATTTAACAAGCTCGCGACACAAACATTTATTGTGGCTACTGTACCGTAATTTCTTACGAACAGCAGTGCTACTGACAGTATGACTCTGCCGGCACTGGGTCCTAGTTAACACCTCATTTTAAATATGTGCAACGATGGTACGCTGATTTTGTTCACATTTTGTGACGTCAGTAAGGCTTTATTACAGTACGGCATGTTATAAAACAGGTATGCCTTGTCATATTTTAAGCGCATGTTACCACATCCATAAAAGCAATAATTTTTCGTTTCGGCATATTTCATTGATTTAACAGGATATCTCTCTACTGGTTCATTTCATTTCCCATGTGTTGCTGCAGATTTGAGGATGGTCATTGCTGATCGAAACAGATAGTCTAAGGACCAAAAGTTTTGTGATGAGTGGCGGAAATAAAAGAAATGTATTGCCTACAGAAGAGTTCTTGTGACGTTTACAGAGTAGGGGAGGGGTAATGGTGGAAGTAGTGAGGGCGGCTTCCGAACTACACCCGGATAGGTAAGTAGGTAGAGAGTTTACCCACGAAAGGCGAAAGTTCCAGCTTCGAGTCACTGTTCGGTACACAGCTTTAATGTACCAGGGAGTTTCGTTGATATATTTAGTATAGGGTGAAGAATATACACCTAAAGAACAGAATTATCGCAACAGTTAACTCTGATATAAAACGCAACGTGTCCGGATACGACCGTTCAGCACTTGCAAAATAGCATATGCTGTACACCGGAACACGCCGGGCGTGTATAATTACTATCTTGATGATTGCTGCTATCCAATCACATACATATTGAGTTCTAATTCACCGCACCGGATTATGCAGTGAGGTTCCGCAGGCAAATTTGTGCGCCCATTTTAAATACGGTGCAATTTGAACGGTCTCTTTAATATTTATGCCTCGTTGCAGCGTATCTGCTAATTGTGTGAGCTACAGTTACCAATAAAAGCAATATTTGCTGTATCTGTCCACCAGAAAAATCTCATACGCTATTGTTTTAAGAGTTTTCGTGAGCTATTGTCACTGTTTTACAACATTAAAACTGTGCTACCGAGTATATTTAAAATATATTGGGATACTCGCCAGATAGATTTAACCAGTTTCCGCTATTAAACAAATTGTTATACGATCGTCCATAGCAATATCTACATCCTCATCTATACTCCACGTATCATCTTGCGGTATGTGGCGGAGATTACTTCCCGTGTCTCTATTTCTTTATTTCTCCCCTTCTCGGTCCTTTCGTGAACACTGATTGCGGAGAGCCAATGCGGAGAGTGACAGTCGTAAGTCTCCATATGAGCTCATCTTACGGTGTGTGGCGGAGTGCACTTCCCTTGTCTCTATTATTTCCTTATTTTTCCCTTCCTTGTTATTTTCGTGAACAGTGATTGCGTAGAGTGACCGCCGTAGGTCTTCAAATGAGCTCGACTTTCTTTGTCACTCTCCTCGTCTTCTTTTCGCGAGATGTATGAGGGATGAAGCAGCAACTTGACTGACCTCTATGACGTACGCTCTCGTATTTTTAACTGTACAGTTCTCTGCGATTCACAACGACTCAATTGTACCGTCTGCCACTGGAAGTCTAGTAGAATCTCCTTCACGCTCTGTCGAAATGCTTCGCTCCTACAGGGCCATAGAGACCAGAAATGATCAAGAATTGGCCGAATGAGTGTTCTGTAAGCTAGTTGTTTCGTCGATGAATTACATTTCCTTAGGATTCTTCCAGTGAATCCCAGCCTGAGATCTGCTGCTCCCACAACTGATTTATATGTCGGCGTTCTATTTTATGTTCCTCCTGATGATAAATAAGAGATATTTTTCGGTTATTGTTTCCAGAGATTTATCATCAGTAGTGAACTGGACTGGGGCCGTTTGTGAGGAATATAGCTCGTACAGTCGTTTCCAGGATTAATGGTAAATTTTGAGAAATATGACACGAACGATCATTGGAAGCAAAGAAGTGTTGTAATCATGTGCATATTTTAAGGGCTAATAACACTTCTTCAGCAGAGAAGACTTGTCAAAGAGTAGCGAAAATGAAAAATTGGTCAAAGCTCTCAAGATATGTATTTTAGAGTCCATGATGACTTTACAATTTTCTCTTCTTTTTGTCCAAACTACCTCCGCCCAAAATATGGAAAACAAAGAGCTTGCACTAGAAGGAATTTGTTCCATAGCATCAAATATGAGGAAGTGCTAGTAGCTGTTAAGGTATTTGTTTTAGACCTATGTTTACTTGACTTTTTGCTTCGAATGAGCGTTTCTGTCAATATAATATTCTTAAATATTGACCACTCCTCCTGGGGCACTATAGTTTTTTTTCTGTCAGTCCCTGCACCAAGCGTAGATGCCGTGCAGGTCGTCCAGCATTTCGGTACAGTTTTGTTGTTTTGCAACTTTGCTATACACAACAGAATCATCCGACAAAGGCTCGTGGAGCCGGCCGGGGTGGGCGAGCGGTTCTAGGCGCTACAGTCTGGAACCGCGCGACCGCTACGGTCGCAAGTTCGAATCCTGCCTCGGGCATGGATGTGTGTGATGTCCTTAGGATAGTTAGGTTTAAGTAGTTCTAAGTTCTAGGGGACTGATGACCTCAGAAGTTAAGTCCCATAGAGCTCAGAGCCATTTGAACCAAAGCCTCGTGGAACTTCAAACGTTAACTAAAATTCCACTTGAATTTGTGATCAACTGTAATGACCTTACGACGCTTCCTCAGATTCTCCGACAGTTACTTTAACATCCGACAAATTCACCCCTTATCATTCACTTACCGGCTGATTTTGTAGATTTCAGAACTATCGTTTTTTTATGATTTGATAATTAAGTTATTGATTACGATTTTTAATTTTTTTCGTTCTCCAAAAGATATAAATACAAGAAATATGGCGTCTTTAAACAATTCTGAAACTACACTCCCGCCTTCTCGCCTAGTCGACTGCGGAAATACAACTGCGGTACAAACAGTTTTACTGTGACGTGTGAAACTAATAGTTAAAGTGACAGTCGTACTGTAAGAAAGCGTTTCTGTAAAAGCGCTCTTTGTTAAAATAAAATATAATTTTAAGTGTTAGGAAGCCGTTTCTGAAAGCATTTTCCTGAAATGTAGCCTTGTGCGGATGTGAAAGGTTCAGACAAGAAGAGGTACTATAGAGGAATGCTGAAGATTAGGTGGATAGATGGGATAATTAATGAAGGGGTACCGAATCGAAAATGAGAAAAAGCGAATTCATGTGAGAAGTCTACTAAAAGAGCGGATTGGCTAAGGATACATCATAAGGAAAGAAGGGCTCTTCAGTTTGGTAACACAGGGAAATGTGAGGGCTTAAAACTGAACATTGTAGCTGGAGCTTCAGTACAGTAAGAGGATTCAAATAGACGTGGGTTGCAGCAGTTTATGGAGACGAAGAGGCTTGCGCAGGACAGGTTAGCTTGGTGAACTCCATCAGACATGTCTTTGGACTGAGCACCGCCACAACAACAACACTGGGAGAAGCGTTGATTCTATGGCTGGACAGTACGATACTGCGCAGCCCCCAAACTACCCTCAATAACGACAAGAGGTATCCGAGACCCGTACGTGATGCAGGCTCAAAACACGACTGTGGAACGTCCTTCAGAGTCCTGTGGGACAGCTCGCATGAGGCGTGTTGCCATCTCGCCGCCGCCTCATTCTACATCGGCGATCCTGAGGCGTCGGACAAATCCAGAGAAGTGAGGACAGGCCACCTGGGTGGTCAAGCCATAGGACCACCTCGGCCAAACCATCTTCTCCCGAAGGTGGCTTTCAGACGATTTCTCACAGCAATGCTGAAGTGCCCCGTCTCCCCATCGGGCTGGAAGTACATCGTTTATCTAACATTCATAGGAACATCCTCGAGCAGTTCTGACAACGGATGTTCCACGAAGAAGAGATACCTTCGTCCGCTGAGGCGGAAAGGGAGAATGTACAATGGTCCAATTAACCGATCACCGCTGTTGACGGGCACGACGTAGGGTACCTTATGGATTCACGTGTGGCCAGACATGCGAGCTGTGGATACCGAAACAGTCTTCACGAGTAAAAAATACCCTCGTCAGTGTACAGGATCTCGGCCGGAAATAGGTGGTGCAGGGTAGTCTGTTGTAAAAATCCACTGTGCGAACTGCACGCTTTGGGGAACATTTTCAGGTGCTAGTACGGCGACGCACTGAATATGGAAAGGATGCAGTTGTAGATCATGTAGCACAATCTACACGAAGTTGTGTCTGACACCAAAGATGTGTACAATACGCCGTGTACTTTTAAATGGAGTGTCTTCAAGATGTCACAGAATCTCGTCTTCCATTTCGGGAGTTTGCTTTATTCGATTCTGACTTTATCATGCATACTTACGCGGAAAGTACCTGTTACGAGTAAGAGGCGATGCAGACGTCCGAATGTTTGGCGTTGTGGAACCCGCAGCTTGGGAAAGCGCTGTCTATACTCTCTCACTGCAGCCCGTCCATTTCCATTCACAGACTCTGAAACCAGCTACGTCAGGTCAGCCACTTCAGAATACGTAAACCGCTCCGCATTCAGTGTTGTTGTCAGACGGCGGTCATAATTGTGCCTGAATCGACGTGGCTACAAGGAAATCACTGTTATCACAGGGCCTGCTAATAAATTGGTGTGTTTCTGAGCAGACCTCAGAACCACCTATTCGTACACAGAGCAGTTGTTTTTGGGTGTCGGTACACATCCCCAGTCAGCGACTCCAACACAACAGCTTACGTCAGCACCACCAACAAAATGTTCCCTAACATTACAAGCTGTGTTCAGAGACCCTATGTTCGCTATCGAAAAATGTTTGTGTTAATGGTCTCTACCTTCCGTATTAATTTGAAGTACACTACTGGCCACTAAAATTGCTACACCACGAAGATGACGTGCTACAGATGCGAAATTTAATCGACAGGAGGAAGATGCTGTGACATGCAAATGATTAGCTCTTCAGAGCATTCACACAAGGTTGGCGCCGGTGGCGACACCTACAACGTGCTGACATGAGGAAAGTTCCCAACCGATTTCTCATACACAAACAGCAGTTGACCGGCGTTGAGTGGTAAAACGTTGTTGTAATGCCTCGTGTAAGGAGGAGAAATGCCTACCATCACGTTTCCGACTTTGATAAAGGTCGGATTGTAGCCTATCGCGATTGCGGATTATCGAAACGCGACGTTGCTGCTCGCGTTGGTCGAGATCCAATGGTTGTTAGCAGCATGTGGAATCGGTGGGTTTAGGAGGGTAATACGGAACGGCGTTCTGGATCCCAACGGCCTCGTATCACTAGCAGTCGAGATGACAGTCATCTTATCCGCATGGCTGAAACGCATCGTGCAGCCACGTCTCGATCCCTGAGTCAACAGATGGGGACGTTTGCAAGACAACAACCATCTGCACGAACAGTTCGACGACGTTTGCAACAGCATGGACTATCAGCTCGGAGACCATGGTTGCGGTTACCCTTGACGCTGCATCAGACAGGAGCGCCTGCGATGGCGTACTCAACGACGAACCTGGGTGCACGAATGGCAAAACGTCATTTTTTTCGGATGAATCCAGGTTCTGTTTACAGCATCATGATGGTCGCATTCGTGTTTGGCGTGTATTCGTGATCACCATACTGGCGTATCACCCGGCGTGGTGGTATGGGGTGCCATTGGTTACACGTCTCGGTCTCCTCTTGTTCGCATTGACGGCACTTTGAACAGTGGACGTTACATTTCAAATGTATTACGACCTGTGGCTCTACCCTTCATTCGATCACTGTGAAAATCTACATTTCAGCAGGATAATGCACGACCGCATGTTGCAGGTCCTGTACGGGCGTTTCTGGATACAGACAATGTTGGACTGCTGCCCTGGCCAGCACATTGTCGAAATATCTCACCAATTCAAATCGCCTGGTCAATGGTGGCCGAGCAACTGGCTCGTCACAATACGCCAGCCACTACTGTTGATGAACTGTGGTATCGAAGCTGCATGGGCAGCTGTACCTGTTCTCGCCAACCAAGCTCTGTTTGGCTCAATGCCCAGGCGTATCAAGGCCGTTATTACGGCCAGAGATGGTTGTTCTGGGTACTGATTTCTCAGGATCTATGCACCCAAATTGCGTGAAAATGTGATCACATGTCAGTTCTAGTATAATATATTTGTACAATGAATACCCGTTTATCATCTGCATTTCTTCTTGGTGTAGCAATTGTAATGGCCAGTAGTGTAATACATTGACAGAAAAAATCGCAACATCGAGAAGGATGTGTGCGACATAAAAGAAAGTTGGTAAGTGATGTCTATTTCGCTCTAGTGGCATAAGAGTGGCGGTAATAGCGCCGCTATGAGGATGCAAATCACATTTTCTGTAAATACACAGCGTGACAGTCGTGGGCTTTAGTTTCCTTTGAAGTCGGATGTGATGAGTTGGTGTAAGTCAAGAATACCTTTAAGGCGACAAGGACACCATGATCAACACCTTACACAGAGTTCGAACGAGGTCGTGTAACAGGGCTACGAGTAGTCGGATGTTCCCTCTGCGATACGGCAGAATGATTTGGCTGGAATGTAGCCACTATACATGATTGGTAGCAACGGTGTCACGGGAACGTACGGTGGAAGGGTGGCTCAGCTCTGGACGGTCTACTGAGAGAGAAGAGCATCGTGTTCGGCGTATGGCTCTGACGTACAGTATTTGCAGCAGCTATCGGAGCACGGGGACACAACTAACTGTTACAAATCGGTTACGTCGAGGTGAGCTCCGCGCCAGACGTCCTGTAGCCTGCACTCCACTGACCCCAAGCCACAGCCGCTTGCGACTTCAGTGGTGTCAAGCGAGAGGTAATTGGAGGGCAGGGTTCAGGTCTGTTGGGTTCTCTCATGAAAGGTGGTTTTGCCTCGCTTCCAGGGATGGCCGTGAGTTCGTTATGAAGAGGCCAGTTGAGAGCATGGAGCCAACCTGTCTCTGTGCTAGGCACACCGGACCTACACCTGGAGCTATGATCTGAGGTGCGATTTCGTATGACAGCAGGAGCACTTTCTTGGTAATCCCACGCACCCGGATTGCAAATTTATGGGCCAGTTTGGTGATTCTACCGGTTCTCCTGCCATTCGTAGACAGCACTCCAGGGACTCTTTCCCACTGGATAACGCTGGAACACGTTCCGCTGGTGTAACCTGACGTGCTCTACAGAGTGTCGACGCGTTGCCTTGGCCTGACCGATCGCCAAACCTATCTCCAATTGATCACATATAGTACCCAGGAGCAGATATAGACTCTGATCACAATTTAGTAGTGATGAAGAGTAGGCTGAAGTTCAAGACATTAGTCAGGAAGAATCAATACGCAAAGAAGTGGGATACGGAAGTACTAAGGAATGACGAGATACGTTTGAAGTTCTCTAAGGCTATAGATACAGCAATGAGAAATAGCGCAGCAGGCATACAGTTGAAGAGGAATAGACATCTCTAAAAAGAGCCATCACTGAAGTTGGGAAGGAAAACATAGATACAAAGAAGGTAGCTGCGAAGAAACCATGGGTAACATAAGAAATACTTCAGTTGATTGATGAAGGGAGGAAGTACAAACATGTTCCGGGAAAATCGGGAATACAGAAGTACAAGTCGCTGAGGAATGAAATAAATAGGAAGTGCAGGGAAGCTAAGACGAAATGGCTGCAGGAAAAATGTGAAGACACCGAAAAAGATATGACTGTCGGAAGGACAGACTCAGCATACAGGAAAGTCAAAACAGCCTTTGGTGACATTAAAAGCAACGGTGGTAACATTAAGAGTGCAACGGGAATTCCACTGTTAAATGCAGAGGAGAGAGCAGATAGGTGGAAAGAATACATTGAAAGCCTCTATGAGGGTGAAGATTTGTCTGATGTGATAGAAGAAGAAACAGCAGTCGATTTAGAAGAGATAGGGGATCCAGTATTAGAATCGGAATTTGAAAGAGCTTTGGAGGACTTAATGTCAAATAAGGCAGAAGGGATGGATAACATTCCATCAGAATTTCTAAAATCATTGGGGAAGTGGCAGCAAAACGACTATTCACGTTGGTGTGTAGAATATATGAGTCTGGCGATATACCATCTGACTTTCGGAAAAGCATCATCCACACAATTCCGAAGACGGCAAGAGCTGACAAGTGCGAGAATTATCGCACAATCAGCTTAACAGCTCATGCATCGAAGCTGCTTACAAGAATAATATACAGAAGACTGGAAAAGAAAATTGAGAATGCGCTAGGTGACGATCAGTTTGGCTTTAGGAAAAGTAAAGGGACGAGAGAGGCAATTCTGACGTTACGGCTAATAATGGAAGCAAGGCTAAAGAAAAATCAAGACACTTTCATAGGATTTGTCGACCTGGACAAAGCGTTCGACTATATAAAATGGTGCAAGCTGTTCGAGATTCTGAAAAAAGTAGGGGTAAGCTATAGGGAGAGACGGGTCATATACAATATGTACAACAACCAAGAGGGAATAATAAGAGTGGACGATCAAGAACGAAGTGCTCGTATTAAGAAGGGTGCAAGACAAGGCTGTAGCCTTTCGCCCCCTACTCTTCAATCTGTACGTCGAGGAAGCAATGATGGAAATAAAAGAAAGGTTCAGGAGTGGAATTAAAATACAAGGTGAAAGGATATCAATGATACGATTCGCTGATGACATTGCTATTCTGAGTGAAAGTGAAGAAGAATTAAATGATCTGCTGAACGGAATGAACAGTCTAATGAGCACACAGTATGGTTTGAGAGTAAATCGGAGAAAGACGAAGGTAATGAGAAGTAGTAGAAATGAGAACAGCGAGAAACTTAACATCAGGATTGATGGTCACGAAGTCAATGAAGTTAAGGAATTCTGCTACCTAGGCAGTAAAATAACCAATGACGGACGGAGCAAGGAGGACATCAAAAGCAGACTCGCTATGGCAAAAAAAGCATTTCTGGCCAAGAGAAGTCTACTAATATCAAATACCGGTCTTAATTTGAGGAAGAAATTTCTGAGGATGTACGTCTGGAGTACAGCAATGTATGGTAGTGAAACATGGACTCTGGGAAAACCGGAACAGAAGAGAATCGAAGCAGTTGAGATGTGGTGCTACAGACGAATGTTGAAAATTAGGTGGACTGATAAGGTAAGGAATGAGGAGGTTCTACGCAGAATCGGAGAGGAAAGGAATAAGTGGGAAACACTGATAAGGAGACGGGACAGGATGATAGGACATCTGCTAAGACATGAGGGAATGACTTCCATGGTACTAGAGGGAGCGGTAGAGGGCAAAAACTGTAGAGGAAGACAGAGATTGGAATACGTCAAGCAAATAATTGAGGACGTAGGTTGCAAGTGCTACTCTGAGATGAAGAGGTTAGCACAGGAAAGGAATTCGTGGCGGGCCGCATCAAACCAGTCAGTAGACTGATGACAAAAAAAAAAACATCATTGGACGACAAAATGCCGGGAGGCCCGATCCGGGGATGTTCGGCCGCTGGGTTGCAAGTTTTATTTAAGGTGACACCACATTGGAAAAGTTGTGTGTCGGTGGTGATGACGAGGACAACACAACTCTCAGTCCACGAGCGGAGAAAATCCCCAATCCAGCCGGGAATTGAACCCGGGCCGTTGCATGGTAGGCAAACACATTACCATTCACCTAGGCAGGCGGAAATTCAGATTCAGAGTTATAAACAACCAGCATTAACCGTTCGTGTACTGACCGGCCAAGTGCAACAGGCGTAGAACTCCATCCCAGAGACTGACATCCGGGACCTGTACGACACAAGGCACGCATGCTTACATACCTGCATTCATTCAACATTCTGGCGGTTACACCGGTTATTAATTTACCAGCATTTCACATTTGCAATGGATTATGTCACACTTACGTTGACTCGTGATCTTGAAATGTTAAACGCTTAAATATGTTACCTAGACAAATGTATTAATCTATTCCCGAAATTTCATTACTCTACATTAATTATTTTTTGGTGTTGCGACTTTTTTTTCGTCATTGTAGTTTCGGTACAGCCTATATTATGATAATCGTGTGATACTACGTTAGGAAATAATAAAATTACAATAGAACAGATAAATAATACGCATTTGCCCACGATAGTACAACAATAAATGTAAATTATGAGAAGTTGGTTTATAATTATCAGGACTATCATCAATGGGCGTGGGAGAATGGGGCGGAAGGAAGAGAGAAAGAGAAACGTGACAACACATAGCTACTCAATATAATGGATAAGGAAGTGGGGATATTCAGAAAGAAAGGGAAGAAGGAAGAATCTTAACTACGAGAATATAGGAGCAGTGATCTTACATTTCGACAGAAGAGAAATTTGTCCATAGACGTTAATTTTCCGGTGAAACGTTATGAGAGTGACGGAAGGCATCTCGTGGTCGTGCGGTAGCGTTCTCGCTTCCCACGCCCGGGTTCCCGGGTTCGATTCCCGGCGGGGTCAGGGATTTTCTCTGCCTCGTGATGGCTGGGTGTTGTGTGACGTCCTTAGGTTAGTTAGGTTTAAGTAGTTCTAAGTTCTAGGGGACTGATGACCATAGATGTTAAGTCCCATAGTGCTCAGAGCCATTTGAACCGTGACGGAAGGAACTACTTCAGTTTCCTCTTAAAATCAACAGGGCGCCTAACTGTGCGCAGAATGTAGGGCAGCTATTTCCACAGTCGGGTAGCAGCAATAGCGAAGGGATTTGCGAATGTTTTAGTTTCATGAATAGGCACAGGTAAGATACTAAATTTCTATTAGATTAAGATGAGATGACACAGTTAATGTCTAATGTGAGGTATTGGGGTGCTTACGTAATGAAGAGTGGATGAAGTAGACACAGTGTGTGGTAGTCACGTGACCTATCTGGCTGCAGACATCTTAACTGGGCGTATGAAGCTCTGACACTGTCAAATAGACCTGATACTGTCAAGTAGACGAATGTCACTGACGTAAAGCACGCAGTTTGTAACCATCCTTCCCTCCCCCTCCCCTCTCATCAATGTTTCCACAACACGTGCCATTTTGTATTACGTTACGATAATGGATGATCGGCAGAATGAATGGGTGCACTAGTTTGCGTGTCACACACTCTGGAAGTATGTCTCAAAACCTTTTGAGGAGGTAGAAAAATGGCGGACATGGCGACAGTGTTTTCTGTTTAGTTGAGGCGCTCATTCGAAGTTACACTCAGTTCTTCACTGTTTGGAATGCAGTAGAGCACAACAGGAAGTAATTATTCGCGGAATTGTCGACTTATTATGAAGGGTAGTCAAATGAAAACCGCCACAACGGGACCATGGAATGGTTCCACTCAGAAGTAACCACGACACGCGTTAAGACATTTGTGAAACTGCAGACACGACGGTCAAGTCCTGTATCGTAGAACAATGTCGGCCGCTAACGGATCCAAAACCGCACCCACTCTTGAATTCCCCGTGCAGATTGCAGTCCTAGGTGATATTCAGTTTCATTCATCATCATCATATCATCATAAGTTCATTGCTGAGCGTCGTGACCCCATGAACCAAGCGTCTCCATCCCGGAGGTTGCCAGCTTCTCTTAGTGCCTGCTGAAGAGGTAGATCGGAGATATTCTTGATTTGATCTAACCATCTGCTCGCTGCTCTTCTTCTTGGTCTCTTGCCCTCGATCTTTCCTTGCAAGATTATTTTCTCTATATTTTCTCCATCTCTTCTCACAATATGGCCAAAGAATTGGAGAATTTTTTCAGTGACTCGAAAAGAAGGGCGTCAGGAGATATCGAGTAGTTCAATAATGGACACATTTGTTCTTCTTTCGGTCCATTTTATGCGTAGAATCCTACACCAGCACCAAAGCTCAAACTCATCAATGTGCTGCGTGTCTCTGGGCTTGAGTATCCATGTTTCGCAGCCATAAAAGAAGACAGAAAAAACGAGTGTTTCAGCTAGCCAGATATTTGTGCTATTTGTTATTGCTCTGCTCTGCCAGATCTTGAGCTTCTTCATAGCCACTCGCCCTAGCGTGATCCGTCTCCTTATCTCATCTTCCCAACTTCCCGTGCTGCATATGGTTGACCCAAGACAGATGAAGGAATGCACGACTTCTAGTTCCTTTTACCGACCTGTGAGCTGGACCTGTTTTTCTCGATCAATGAACATGAGTTTGGACTTTCTGAGGTTGATGTGTGATCCAGTTTTATTGATGAACACAAATTTTTACATTAAAAGACCTTACTTACCTAACAATAGTGACTGTTTTGTTGATCGGTTGCGGCCATGCGTATATTCTGAAGGGATTTTCAGCTCTTTCAGACAGATGTGGCCACACGACGGTTTGTGTTACCTGTCGCGCAGCACGAGGGAACAGTTGATATGGAATTTATATGTCCCTTTTACCATTTTGACGAGCAACCTTTGATTCCATGACAACATTGGCGTGAGGATGACCTCACGTGATTAAATGATTTTATTTTTTATAGTCGATGATGGAACATTAAGTCTTCTGGGAATGGTTGTGTACACATTAAAAGATTTTGGATTAAGCAACTGTTTTGCGTTTTCTTTATTTTATAAAATCTACGAATAAGCCGCGACACATATTCGCTGATTTTGACCTCTTTTCCACTAATCAGTATTTCTGGGAAATCAGGCTATGGCGCTTACGTTGTTCTGCTTGTAAGGACTTAGACCACACTCTGTGTGATGATGGTTTCGAGTAGGTGTCACTAATTTTATTGTTCGTATATCATCTATAAGTCTTGTTTGAGTTACGCGTATTATACATATGAATGTTCATTTCTCGGCTGTATCTTTTACAGACTGTGTTACAACAGGGTTTCAAATGCTCTTTTCGTACAACGAGTTTCAATTTACATTCGTTGCTATACAGATGCGTGCGACGCTTGGCGTCCAGCAATTGATTATTTCTTATCCACGTTTCTTACATTGCAATTATGATAGTTTAATTAATCTCAGGTATTTCAAGCAGCATTTGCCTTTGGTCGAGGCTACAGAGAGAACACTCACCATTTTTATCAAGCGCTCCTTTAATCCCTTCACCAGCAACTTTACATTACAGTACAGCTCCAGGACCACCTGATACAGATGCTCCGAGGTAGATTAGATTCAGCTTCCGTTCTATAGACCCAAAAATGAGATGATTCTCGCGTGTGTAGAACATATCAGAAAGTATAACATAAAAAACATAAAATATTAGAATATAATACTTATTACCCTGATCATTTGTCAGGAGATTGTCAAAATAGGTGAATACAGTACAGTATATTGGAACAGCTAAGCCAGTCGCTGTGGCCGAGTGGTTCTAGGCGCTTCAGAACGGAACCGCGCTGCTGGTACGGTCGCAGGTTCGAATCCAGCCTCGGGCATGGATGTGTGTGATGTCCGTAGGTTTAAGTAGTTCTAAGTCTAGGGGACTGATGACCTCAGATGTTAAGTCCCATAGTGCTTATAGTCATTTGAACCATTTGATATTTACATAATACGTTGTCAGAATGAAACACTGTTATGCACTATTTATAAATTTATCATACACATAATACCTAATCTTGATTGTTGTTACCAAGTTCTATCAAAACTGAAATATAACAGACATTTTTACTTAATCTGACCTAACAGTTTCTGTTAAGATATTCATCTATATACCGGAAGGAGTTGCCTATTAAAAAGTCTTTCAAACTCTGTTTAAACTGAGCCTTATCTGAAACCAACCAATGGTTGCTGGCAGTTTATTGAAAATGATGTGTGTTCCTGAATATTGGACCCTTTTTGGAGCAAGGTAAGTGATTTTAGGTCTCTAAGTATATTTTTCTTATTCCTAGTATTGATACTACACTCCTGGAAATGGAAAAAAGAACACATTGACACCGGTGTGTCAGACCCACCATACTTGCTCCGGACACTGCGAGAGGGCTGTACAAGCAATGATCACACGCACGGCACAGCGGACACACCAGGAACCGCGGTGTTGGCCGTCGAATGGCTCTAGCTGCGCAGCATTTGTGCACCGCCGCCGTCAGTGTCAGCCAGTTTGCCGTGGCATACGGAGCTCCATCGCAGTCTTTAACACTGGTAGCATGCCGCGACAGCGTGGACGTGAACCGCATGTGCAGTTGACGGACTTTGAGCGAGGGCGTATAGTGGGCATGCGGGAGGCCGGGTGGACGTACCGCCGAATTGCTCAACACGTGGGGCGTGAGGTCTCCACAGTACATCGATGTTGTCGCCAGTGGTCGGCGGAAGGTGCACGCGCCCGTCGACCTGGGACCGGACCGCAGCGACGCACGGATGCACGCCAAGACCGTAGGATCCTACGCAGTGCCGTAGGGGACCGCACCGCCACTTCCCAGCAAATTAGGGACACTGTTGCTCCTGGGGTATCGGCGAGGACCATTCGCAACCGTCTCCATGAAGCTGGGCTACGGTCCCGCACACCGTTAGGCCGTCTTCCGCTCACGCCCCAACATCGTGCAGCCCCCCTCCAGTGGTGTCGCGACAGGCGTGAATGGAGGGACGAATGGAGACGTGTCGTCATCAGCGATGAGAGTCGCTTCTGCCTTGCTGCCAATGATGGTCGTATGTGTGTTTGGCGCCGTGCAGGTGAGCGCCACAATCAGGACTGCATACGACCGAGGCACACAGGGCCAACACCCGGCATCATGGTGTGAGGAGCGATCTCCTACACTGGCCGTACACCACTGGTGATCGTCGAGGGGACACTGAATAGTGCACGGTACATCCAAACCGTCATCGAACCCATCGTTCTACCATTCCTAGACCGGCAAGGGAACTTGCTGTTCCAACAGGACAATGCACGTCCGCATGTATCCCGTGCCACCCAACGTGCTCTAGAAGGTGTAAGTCAACTACCCTGGCCAGCAAGATCTCCGGATCTGTCCCCCATTGAGCATGTTTGGGACTGGATGAAGCGTCGTCTCACGCGGTCTGCACGTCCAGCACGAACGCTGGTCCAACTGAGGCGCCAGGTGGAAATGGCATGGCAAGCCGTTCCACAGGACTACATCCAGCATCTCTACGATCGTCTCCATGGGAGACTAGCAGCCTGCATTGCTGCGAAAGGTGGATATACACTGTACTAGTGCCGACATTGTGCATGCTCTGTTGCCTGTGTCTATGTGCCTGTGGTTCTGTCAGTGTGATCATGTGATGTATCTGACCCCAGGAATGTGTCAATAAAGTTTCCCCTTCCTGGGACAATGAATTCACGGTGTTCTTATTTCAATTTCCAGGAGTGTATGTGTTGAACTATTGGTTGGAAATAGAGATATATTACTTGCAACAAATTTCATTGAGGAATAAATATACTGAGAAGCAGTGGTTAGAGTTCAAAGTTCCTTGAACAGGTTTCTACATTTAGTTCTTGAATACCAAAAATGATTATTATTTTATACGCTTTTGTGTGCTAAAAACTTTTGGTCGGTTTGATGAATTACCCCAGAATGTAATCCCATATGACAATAGAATGAAGGTAAGCAAAGTATGCAAGTTTTTTTATATTTATATCTCCTACATCTGACATCATTCTCACTGCAAATACGGACTTCTTTAGGCGCTTAAACAATTCTGTGGTATGTCCCTCCAAACAGACTTTATTATCTAGTTGTAACCCCAAAAATTTAACACTTTCCATCTCTTCGATTTGCATGTCTTCATATGTTATACACATGCTGGAAGGAAATCTAAGAGAATCTCTTACATGTTCTGAACTGCATATAGTGTGTCTTTTCAAAGTTTAATGACGGTGAATTAGCTTTAAACCATGTAAGAATGTCAGCAAAAATTTGATTAGGAGCTACTTCTAAATCTGTACTTGACTTGCAACTTATTCCAATGTTTGCGCCACCTGCAAACAAAACAAACTTAGGATCTGGCAATGTAACAGACGAGAGGTCATTAATGTACACAAGGAGAAGCAATGGACCCATGATGGAACCTCGATGAGCACCACATGTCATTAACTCTCAATCAAATAGACTGACTGCTTAGTACACAGGTATTTCGCGATGACGCCCTTTGTTTCTGGCTTGTTAGATAAGACCCAAATCATTTTGCAGCACTGCTGGTGACATCATAATATTCTAATTTACTTAAGAGAATGGTGTGGTTCACACAGTCAAAGGCTTGAGACAGGTCACAGAAAATGCCAGCAGCCTCTAATTTATTGTTAATGAATTAAGTGCATTCCCACTGTAAGTGCAAATAGCTTTATCTGTATAAGAACCCTTACGAAATCCGCTTCCTTTTTGGCCCTACCTGTCTCTGTATTCACTATATCCCATACAGTTTTTATTTTGTTGCCCAATGTAATTATCTTTTTTTCATAATAAAGCTGTTTCGATTTCTGGATTATATGATCGCCTGACGTTTATAAGCGGCAACCTTGGCGGATCTGTCATAAAGCAAGTTAAAACACTACGTTCAGTATATATCCCTAAGTGGTCTGAATGATTAAAGCAAATTAAGGGAAGCCTAGACTGTGAGATCATCTGTGACAACTTATTCTGGAGTTTAAAAGTACCATCATTAACAGCATCACTTTTCACGGTATGTACAACATCGCTACTCGTCATAGGCATACCCCAGGCGAGGGATAACTCATGCTATACTAAACTGTCAAATGTGTTTTGCATTGATTAAATTTCCATGGAGAGCTGTTTTGCCTTGCTACGGATTACCAGACGATGATGCCATTTCCATGTATTCCTCATTCTTCACTTAATGGAAGCCATTAGATTTCGTAAGACAACACCACAGTATAACATCAGATATTGGAACCAGAGGCATGTAACAACAAGACTGGCAATACATGGACTGCATCATAAAATACGTCTCAACAACAAATTCGACGAATTGAGTAATAGGTGTAAATTAGTTTGTCTGTACAAGGTTGTAAAATGTACCACAATATAACATGCACGAACAGAACAGAAAGCATAAAAAAGTATAGCGAAGATTAAAAAAAGAACTTGTAAAAACTTTTATAAACTTGTATATTATCAGTATGAGTACACTTTTCACTTTAATAGCTAATAATATAATTTCAAGGCAAATTAATGCCTTTGTTCTACACTTTTCCTTCCTTTTCTCCAGTAATCTAAAATATTTATATTTGTTGCCTGTTACAATTACGTACCATTCAGAAGCTGTTCAGGGATATTTTCTGAGTATTTTGGTACAAGGGAGCCACGATGTCCGTTGAGCTCGCATTTGGTTTATTCGATTTGCTACCCTAATTACATCTGTTTCTGTGAAAGTACCTTCACAGTAGTAAAAACCCCTGTATATGTAATCAGAAAAACGTTCAACACAAATCATAGAGTAGCACAACAACGCTCAGACGAACCAAATCCGGGACAGAGCCGAGAAAAATCCGAACGAAATATTGAGGGTAAAGAGTAGAGTGGTCACTGCTGTTGCCAATAGCAAATACCTTGACTGACTGGAACAGCTTCATTTTGAAAACCAGGCATGTCGCGCTTGCCGTCGATACGTGAACTTCTGTACGTATATTTTCAGGATAATACAAATACAAAGGTGAAAGGGGTAAGAAATCAAATGTAATGTAGTTACTTTGTAAAGAACCAGCGGAGACCATCAGTCCCTTATACGTTAATACTTGGAAAAACTCTAAACAAACTGTGCAATTTTTTTGGTGGATTTTGTGTTCGCCCTTACTAAACTACATTTGTGCTCCTTGTGTACTGTCAAAAGTTTGTTTAATCATCAAGTGCGTCACATCTGTAATATGAAATAGGCTGCATGATATATGCACTAAACGACAGTAAAAATAACAAACACCGTTACTGGAGCTACTCAGACTCTAATCGTCAAAATGTAATAATAAAACGCAACTAACATGTAGTGATGACAGTAGTAGTACTAGTTTTTGTTGTTGTTAATGTATTCACACGTGGATCATTTGTACATCGATATTGCACATATCATGGTATTACATTTCAAAACAAGAGAAAGCTCATAATTCGCATAGAGAAGCGTTTACACACTTCGAGGTCTAGATTCGTAAGGGTGGGACAGGAAGGCAGCTGTGGGCTTATAGCAGCAACCACCCCAGTATTTGCTTGAAGAAATTTAGGGAAACTACAGAAAATCTAAATCAATATGTACAGGTGGAGGCAGAAGCCTAGATATTCCTACATAAAGACCAATCTGTTTAAAACACTGTTCTCTCGTTAATTTTCTCCCTAGTTACAATACTATTTTACAAATAATTTATGAAATAAAGCAAAACGCTAGTGCTGCATAATTCAGTCAATTCTCTCTTTGAATCACTACACACACTATGGGAAATATACGTAATGTAACACTGCACTCGCTATAAGCTTACATCAGGTCGATAACGACGAAGTTTAATTTGCATTTTGTGTAGAGAAACTCATCATTCAAGCTTATAACAACGAAGTTTTATTTCCATTGGACTAGAAAAACTAGGCATTTTGTAGCGTGAAAAACTGAGTCAGCATCCCGCTACAACGAGTGAGATGTGGAGCTTGGAAACCGGATAGTACGTTAATTGGGGTTTCTGGGACCAAGGTATCGCAAAAGGAGCCGCGCTGGGTAGCCGCATGGTCTCGGGCGCCTTGCCACGGTTCGCGCGGCTCCCCCCCGCCCCCCCCCCCCCCCCCCCTTGAAGGTTCGAGTCCTCCCTCAGGCATGGCATGGGTTTGTGTGTTGTCCTTAGCGTAAGTTAGTTTAAGTAGTGTGTAAGCCTAGGGATCGATAACCTCAGCAGTTTTGTAACATAGGAACTTACCACCACCACCACCTCAAAAGGCAAAGAGGGAGGGGGAGGAGAGGGAGAGGGAGAGGGAAAGGGAGAGGGAGAGGGGGGGGAGGAAAGAGAGAGAGAGAGAGAGAGAGAGAGAGAGAGAGAGAGAGAGAGAGAGAGAGAGAGAGAGAGGAGAAACTAGTGCGAATGTGTTATGTGAGATAGGATGTTTTATTGTTTTTATTATTAATGTACTGCATTTTTTTTGTCGCCAAACCCTTTCAGTATATAGAATGTATTGCTTAAAAATTCAACTTTTATTTCAATAATCTCTTTAGTCGGCCTGAGCAATTAATTGTATAATCTCATTCTCAGACAGAAGGTGCTGTTTTGAATTCATGTTTACTCTGTTTTGGTAAACGTAAATTCAGTCTAAATCTTGTTTCATGGTCATGGACAGAGTTGCTTGTGCTGTAACTATAGAGAATATGTTTGATGTGGACAACTTGTTCTAATGCCTTTTCCCTGCATCTGCTCAGGGTTGGCATGATTATTTATGGACTTGGCATGGTTTTTTAAGGTCTGGGCGCATGTCCTTCCTGTCGCTCCCCATGAGATGAAGCGTGTGTACCCAAACTGTCTGCATGTAGTTGTTATTCGTGTGAGTGTGAGAAAAGTTTTGCAGATGTTTGTAACTGGGGTGAGACTTGAACATAAGCCCAGTATTCACCTTGTAGTATGTCAGAAACCACCTAAAAACACATCCAGACTGTCCAGCACATCGACTTTCGTCGTTAATCCGTCGAACGGATACAATCCAGGGCCAGAGCACCTCTACGTCCAGGAGACGGCGCCTTAACGCACACAGACATGAGAGCTGGTAGGTAAATGTGCTGGATGATCAAAAAATCAGTATAAATTTGAAAACTTAATAACCCACGGAATAATGTAGATAGAGAGGTAAAAATTTACACACATGATTGGAATGACATGGGGTTTTATTAGAACAAAAAAAAGCAAAGTTCACAAAATGTCCGACAGATGGTGCTGGACAGCAAAACGTCAGTGACTGCGCATGACAATCGTGTATAAAAGGAGCTGCAATGAGAGAGAGAATCAAATGCGCCAGCAGTCGCAGCATGTTGACGTTACCTGAAAAGGCGCTTTTAGTGAAGCTGTATTATCAGAATCCTATCACCATAAGAATGGGATTCGAACGGGTAAAGGTCCGTTGACAAATGCAGCTGTAGCGAGAATGATTTCGAAGTTCGAAGCCACGGGTTGTTTAGACGATAGACCCCCTAGTGGCCGACCGAGCACAAGGCGTAATGCTGCTGAGACAGTTCAGGAAGAAATGGAGACTGTAGCGGTTCGTCTATGAACAGGGAAGTCAGCGCTCGTGCAGTCGCACGTCGCACCGGCATTCCATATACTACTGTTTGGTTGGCACTGAGGCGTACCCTCCGATGCTATCCCTACAAAAACCATCGGCATCATGAACTTTTACCTTGCGATTTAGTGAAGCGGAGGGCATTTGCGGTGTGGGCGTTTCAAAAGATGGCGGAAGATGACGATTGGTTGGGCAACGTGTTGTGGACCGACGAAGCTCATTTTACGCTCCGTGGGTCTGTCAACGCCCACACCTGCAGAATTTTGTCTTCTGAAAATCCTAGAACTGTTGTGGAAACTCCATTGCACGACGAGAAAATCACGATATGGGTTGGATTTACCACATGTACCGTTATCGGGCCTTTTTTCTTCGAGGAAATGCGTGATTTTGGTTTTGTAACTGCTACCGTGAGGGGTGGGAGGTACGCCGATATGTTACAGAATCGCATCATCTCCAGCCTGGCTGATAAAACACCTGCTGTAACGTACGATGTTTATGCAGGATGGCGCTCCACCCCATATTGTTAGATGCGTGAAAGATCTCTTGCGTGCGTCGTTTGCTGATGATCGTGTGCTCAGCCGCCACTTTCGTCATGCTTGGCCTCCCAAGTCCCCAGACCTCAGTCCGTGCGATTATTTGCTTTGGGGTTACCTGAAGTCGCAAGTGAATCGTGATCGACCGACATCTCTAGGGATGCTGAGAGACAAAATCCGACGCCAATGCCTCGCCGTAACTCCGGACATGCTTTACAGTGCTGTTCACACCATTATTCCTCGACTACAGCTATTGTTGAGGAATGATGGTGGACATATTGAGCATTTCCTGTAAAGAACATCATCTTTGCTTTGTTTCCCTTTTTATTGTAATAATTGCTATTCTGATCAGATGAAGCGCCATCTGTCGGAAATTTTTTGAGCTTTTGTATTTTTTTGGTTCTAATAAAACCCCATGTCATTCCAAGCATGTGTGTCAATTTGTACCTCTGTTTTGAAATTTATACTGACTTTTTGATCACCTGGTATTTACTTAGAGTTGTTAAAATCACCAATGTTTTGGAGATATCTTTACGAGAAACTCGATAAGTATTTTTAGTTATTTTCCTTAACACCCCCTTTTCTGTGGAAAGGGTGCTCGTAATTCGCGCATTTATTCCCAAGAAAAAAGTGCTGTACCTATGAATTGAGCACATATACTAATAGAGAGGAAGTAAGACACTTGCTGGCTTTTAAACGTCGCTCATAGCGCATGCTGATGACATGTTTGCAATTATCTTTGTATATTCAAAACACTTCAACTGAGAATCAATGCCCGCTCGTAGAAATTCCTAGAGAAAAATTTCTTGCAATACATAGGGTGTAAAACAAATGAAACATATAAAAAAATATTAACGGCAGCGGTAAATATTTTAACACAGAGTAAATCACTGGCTGTTGTTTTTGTAATTTGTCCTGAGTTTTTAGGGAAACAGTGGACGAACTGCAGTTTCAGGGACACCAGTAAAAAACGGTATGAGTCAGTATGTAGTTTAAAGGAGTACGCAGTTGACTCAACTTCAGTGAAAAAGAAAAGTTTGGCGAAACCTTTCCCAGGGTACTCCACTGGAACAAATGGAGGCAGTTCTCAGGCTGGTAGAGGGGCGCCAGCAGACAAAGCCAGCCAGTATGGGGGGGGGGGGGGGGGAGGGGCAGGGGGAGGGGGGAGTCCAGTCGGGCAGTATGGGGGTGGCAGAGGGAAGGCAGAGGCGCTGGTGGAGGCTTTTGTTGTGCGAGCGCCTTGACTCGCAGCCAATTCAGCGGCTTTGATGGACAACAAGGCCGGCCTGGGGTCGCATCCGGCGCCGCCACTGATAAACGCAGCGGCCACACACTCCATCTCCAGGGGAGCTTTCGTCGCCCTCTGCTTACCCCCACTGTCGCTCTGAAACTCTTTAGACCTTCATACAGCCGAGAAACGATAAAAGATTTAAAAAATTGAAAAATCAAAACAAACAGAAGAGAGAAATGTCAAAATGAGCGGCTACCCTAAGCAAATTATATTTTTGGTTCAACATGTGGGTTACACACAGAGTCCAAAGAGTGGAGATTTGAAATTATTTTTATGACTTTGTTCGATAGAGAGCTTCTGATGTCGTAGGGCGAATAAAAATAAGTAATTATGTCTTTTTTCGTTGCAACTTGGCTTACCCATACAACTTCATGGATAGAAATCTTCAAGATTCTGGGAGAAAAGATATGCCTACCACCAACTAGCCGCAGAGCAAACAGAGTTCAAATTTTCGTATGTTTCAAACAAATTTGCTATAGGAAAGCCTGGTGGAATACTAATAATTTAGGAGTTAAAGTAAGAACTGACCAAATAGTACACTGAGTCACTGGAAGGCACATAAACAACACAGAGAACTTTCCTAGCTTTTGGGTGAATCCTTTTTCAAGCTAGAGTACACACACACACACACACACACACACACACACACACACACACACACACACATACACACACCCATGCACATATCTATACGGAAAATTTGTGCTGGAACTGCAATTGTGCAGCTCATCTGGGGTAACAGGTTGTGTCATATGGATTGCAAAAGTGGAGAAAGGTAGTGTTGAGTACAAGGGAGAGTTAGGGAAAGGTGGTTGACAGCTGGGAGAGATGAACAGGGTTCATGTGACAGGTCTGTGACTCAGAGGGTGGAGAAAAACAGAGGATGGAGAGGCTGTCGGGAAGAGGGTGTGGGTTCAGGATGACTGAAGTTGGGTTCCTCAGACAGGGTGGAAGTTTGTGGGACACAGTGCTAGCAGAGACTTAAGCCCAGCCTTTCCCCCGACCGGTCTAACTCATCCTGCGCCCTCACCCTCTTCCCACAGTCTCGCTTTCCAGCCCATGCCCCATCCCTATCCTATGTACCCACCGCTTCTCCCTGCCAACTATTCCTACCCAACCTCCTCCCATTACCTGCCTCCTTTCTCACCTCACCCATCTCACTTGAGACAACTCCTGCAGAAGTGCAGTTCCAACACAGTGTATTCAATGTCTAGCATCAAGACCTATAATTATCTGTGCTTGTGATTATTACTTGTGCCTGTTACAAAATATTACTTAAATATTTTCTAAGTTCTCTGGAGTAAATGCGTTGTTTTAGTTCCTCAGAAAATTCTGAAGTCCGAAAATATTCCCTCCATTCTACATGAAGTTACAGTGCAAAATCTCGATAAACTAATATTGCTGCCACATTTGTTCATAATTTTTTTTTTATTTCACTGCTAGTACCAAGTCCAAATTGTGAATAAAATGAACCCCACACTCACCGCCTCCTCCTTAACAAAAATAGAAAATTCTTGTCTCCTTGTTCTTTAATTGCAACTTGAATGCTTTACAATACATCTGACCCAGGGCAAGCAAAATGCACATATACTGTAAATGGCTTACGTTGGATGACACAGTTTTCGCTTTAGGATGAAGGTATCTTAGTTCTGGCACGGTGTATAAGACATGTGCCAGGTAAGGTACATACTTTGGTTTGGGACAGGAGACAGTATATTTCTTGTTTTATTCGTATATGGGGCGGTATCTCTGACCATGGCGAGGAAAGTGTTTCTGTCTTCTTCACTTCGCCATTAAACTAACAGCAAATTTGAAACATCATCAATAATATTAAATTAATAGAAATCCAGAAGACATATGCTTGCATTTACTATACTAAGCTTTATTGACTATAGTGCTTTATAACAATTAAAAATAAGTAATATGTTCATAATGAATCATTTACACTTCTGACAAAAATGTCTGATTTGTCTACTGCAGGAAGGTCTCACGTTTGCTTTCATTGAACATACCAACCAGTATTTCGACAAATGGGAAGATCGTTAATATATTGCATGATGCCATAGATAAGTAATCCACAAATTAAGAGAATATGACGGTCAATCGATCGCAGAGTTAACTGAAAGTGTTCTAAGATGCTTATACAGTCTATTATGTAGGTATTAATTATTATTATTTTTGTTATCAATATTTTTGTTACCATTACTATTTTTGCTATCATCAATCACCACTGACCTCCAGAGTAATTCATTGTTAGTGTCCACTCACTGGGAATATTATGGCAAGTATATTTTTTGAGAAACATCTTAAGCACCGAAATTTTCAACTTCTTCCAGGGTATATTTACTTACACAGACTTGTAATACTCTCAGTACTAGGCTCTGTTGGTAGAGACTACAAACGTTATTATTAAATTACTAACTGTATTGATAAACTCCCCCCATGAACCACGGACCTTGCCGTTGGTGGGGAGGCTTGCGTGCCTCAGCGATACAGATGGCCGTACCGTAGGTGCAACCACAAAGGAGGGGTATCTGTTGAGAGGCCAGACAAACATGTTGTTCCTGAAGTGGGGCAGCAGCCTTTTCAGTAGTTGCAGGGGCAACAGTCTGGATGATTGACTGATCTGGCGTTGTAACATTAACCAAAATGGCCTTGCTGTGCTGGTACTGCGAACGGCTGAAAGCAAGGGGAAACTGCAGCCGTAATTTTTCCCGAGGACATGCAGCTTTACTGTATGATTAAATGATGATGGCGTCCTCTTGGGTAAAATATTCCGGAGGTAAAATAGTCCCCCATTTGGATCTCCGGGCGGGGACTACTCAAGAGAACGTCATTATCAGGAGAAAGAAAACTGGCATTCTACGGATCGGAGCTTTGAATGTCAGATCCCTTAATCGGGCAGGTAGGTTAGAAAATTTAAAGAGGGAAATGGATAGGTTAAAGTTAGATATAGTGGGAATTAGTGAAGTTCGGTGGCAGGAGGAACAAGTCTTTTGGTCAGGTGATTACAGGGTTATAAATACAAAATCAAATAGGGGTAACGCAGGAGTAGGTTTAATAATGAATAAAAAAATGAGTGCAGGTTGGCTACTACAAACAGCATAGTGAACGCATTATTGAGGCCAAGATAGACACAAATCCCATGCCTACTACAGTAGTACAAGTTTATATGCCAACTAGCTCTGCAGATGATGAAGAATTAGATGAAATGTATGATGAGATAAAAGAAATTATTCAGGTAGTGATGGAAGACGAAAATTTAATAGTCATGGGTGACTGGAATTCGTCAGTAGGAAAAGGGAGAGAAGGAAACATAGTAGGTAAATATGGATTGGGGGGAAGGAATGAGAGAGGAAGCCGCCTTGTTGAATTTTGCACAGAGCATAACTTAATCACAGCTAACACTTGGTTCAAGAATCATAAAAGAAGATTGTATACCTGGAAGAATCCTGGGGATACTAAAAGGTATCAGATAGATTATATAATGGTAAGACAGAGATTTAGGAACCAGGTTTTAAATTGTAAGATATTTCCTGGGGCAGATGTGGATTCTGACCACAATCTATTGGTTATGAACTGCAGATTGAAACTGAAGAAACTGCAAGAAGGTGGGAATTTAAGGAGATGGGACCTGGATAAACTGAAAGAACCAGAGGTTCTAGAGAGTTTCAGGGAGAGCATAAGGGAACAATTGACAGGAATGGGGGAAAGAAATACAGTAGAAGAAGAATGGGTAGCTCTGAGGGATGAAGTAGTGAAGGCAGCAGACGATCAAGTAGGTAAAAAGACGAGGGCTAACAGAAATGCTTGGGTAACAGAAGAAATATTGAATTTAATTGATGAAAGGAGAAAATATAAAAATGCAGTAAATGAAGCAGGCAAAAAGGAATACAAACGTCTCAAAAATGAGATCGACAGGAAGTGCTAAATGGCTAAACAGGGATGGCTAGAGGACAAATATAAGGATGTAGAGGCTTGTCTCACTAGGGGTAAAATAGATACTGCGTACAGCAAAATTAAAGAGACCTTTGGAGAGAAGAGAACCACTTGTATGAATATCAAGAGGTCAGATGGCAACCCATTTCTAAGCAAAGAAGGGAAGACACAAAGGTGGAAGGAGTATATAGATGGTTTATACAAGGGCGATGTACTTGAGGACAATATTATGGAAATAGAAGAGGATGTAGATGAAGACGGAATGGGAGATAAGATACTGCGTGAAGAGTTCGACAGAGCACTGAAAGACCTGAGTCGAAACAAGGCCCCAGGAGTAGACAACATTCCATTAGAACTACTGATGGCCTCGGGAGAGCCAGTCATGACAAAACTCTTCCATCTGATGAGCACGATGTATGAGACAGGCGAAATACCCTCAGACTTCAAGAAGAATATAATAATTCCAATCCCAAAGAAAGCAGGTGTTGACAGATGTGAAAATTACCGAACTATCAGTTTAATAAGTCACGGCTGCAACATACTAACACGAATTCTTTACAGCAGAGTGGAAAAACTGATAGTAGCCGACCTCGGAGAAGATCAGTTTGGATTCTGAAGAAATGTTGGAACACGTCAAGCAATACTGACCCTACGAATTATCTTAGAAGATAGATCAAGGAAAGGCAAACCTACGTCTTTAGCATTTGTAGACTTAGAGAACGCTTTTGACAATATTGACTGAAATACTCTCCTTTAAATTCTGAAGGTGGCGAGGGTCAAATACATGGAGCGAAAGGCTATTTATAATTTGTACAGAATCCAGATGGCAGTCATAAGAGTCGAGGGGCATGAAAGGGAAGCAGTGGTTGGGAAGGGAGTGAGACAGGGTTGTAGCCTATCCCTGACGTTATTCAATCTGTATATTGAGCAATCAGTAAAGGAAACAAAAGAATATTTGGAGTAGAAATAAAAATCCATGGAGAATAAATCAAAACTTTGAGGTTTGCCGATGTCATTGTAATTCTGTTGGAGACAGCAAAGGACCTGGAAGAGCTGTTGAACGGAATGGACAGTGTCTTGAAAGGAGGATATAAGATGAACATCAACAAAAGCAAAACGAGGATAATGGAATGTAGTCAAATTAAGTCGGGTGATGCTGAGGGAATTAGATTAGGAAATGAGACACTTAAAGTAGTAAAGGAGTTCTGCTATTTAGGGAGTAAAATAACCGATGATGGTCGAAGTAGAGAGGATATAAAATGTAGACTGGCAATGGCAAGGAAGCCGTTTCTGAAGAAGAGAAATTTGTTAACATCGAGTATAGATTTAAGTGTCAGGAAGTCGTTTCTGAAAGTATTTGTATGGAGTGTAGCCATGTATGGAAGTGAAACATGGACGATAACTAGTTTGGACAAGAAGAGAATAGAAGCTTTCGAAATGTGGTGCTACAGAAGATTGCTGAAGATAAGGTGGGTAGATTACGTAACTAATGATGAGGTATTGAATAGGATTGGGGAGAAGAGAAGTTTGTGGCACAACTTGACTAGAAGAAGGGATCGGTTGGTTGGACATGTTTTGAGGCATCGAGGGATCACAAATTTAGCATTGGAGGGCACCGTGGAGGGTAAAAATCGTAGAGGGAGACCAAGAGATGAATACACTAAGCAGATTCAGAAGGATGTAGGTTGCAGTAGGTACTGGGAGATGAAGAAGCTTGCACAGGATAGAGTAGCATGGAGAGCTGCATCAAACCAAACCAGTCTCAGGACTGAAGACCACAACAACAACAATTGATAAACTTAAAGAAGTGAGAATTTAAGAAGATGGGGCTTGGATAAACTGAAAGAATCAGAGGTTGTAGAGAGTTTCAGAGAGAGCATTAGGGAACAATGGACATGAAAGAGGGGAAGAAATACAGGACAAGAAGAATGGGTGGCTTAGAGATGTGAAATAGTGAAGGCAGCAGAGGTTCAAATAGGTAAATGGACGAGGGCTAGTAAAAATCCTTGGGTAACAGAAGATATACTGAATTTAATTGATGAAAGGAGAAAATATAAAAATGCAGCAATTGAAGCAGGCAAAAAGGAATACAAACTTCTCAAAAATGAGATCGACAGGAAGTGCAAAATGGCTAAGCAGGGCTGGCTAGACGACAAATGTAAGGATGTAGTGGCTTGTCTCACTAGGGGTAAGATAGATACTGCCAACAGGAAAATTATAGAGACCTTTGGAGTAAAGAGGACCACTTGTATGAATATCAAGAACTCAGACGGAAAACCAGTTCTAAGCAAAGAAGGGAAAGCAGAAAGGTGGAAGGAGTATGTAGACGGTCTATACAAGGGCAATGTACTTGATGGCAATATTATATAAATGGAAGAGGACATAGATGAAGATGAAACAGAAATACGACACTGCATGAAGAATTAGACAGAGCACTGAAAGAACTGAGTTGAAACAAGGCCCTGGGACTAGACATCATTCCATTAGAACTACTGATAGCCTTGGGAGAGTCAGCCCCGAGAAATCTCTACCTTCTGGTGAGCAAGATGTATGAGACAGGCGAAATACCCTCAGACTTCAAGAAGAATATAATAATTCTGATCCCAAAGAAAGCAGGTGTTGACAGTGTAACGTCACACCGGTTAGTGAGTAGTTAAAAATGGTTTAAATACCTGTGAATATCTTGTCTCCACACAATAAGTCATACAATATCCGTTTTTGCTCATCTTTAGACCAATATTTGTCGAGATAAGCTTGTCTGAACCCTTCCTACGAAGCACATCTTTCTGAAATCTCAGCTGCCCTACTGTAAGATTCAGATTTCTTACGCCCCATTAGAAAAGACATTTTCACTTGGTCATTCCAATTCTTTGGCAGATTATTAAATTCCCTAATAAAATCTGAGTGATGCACCTTACCATATTTCTCAAAACAATTAAAACTCTTACGATTTACTAAAGAAGTTACATTATTACCACTACAATTTACACTCGGCATATTATCTAGTTTAGTTTCAATATCCAAGAATTTCTTACCTAGCTTTTCTAATTTATTGTCAATAGTGTTCAAGCACTTCCCTTCTAGGGTTTTTCCCACTGAGTCCTACTCTCCTTTAAAATTAGCTGCAGTAACTTGAATTTGGATTCTACAGTCTTTCTGTTACCAGAACAATTACTGTTAGCGTTCTTAATGCAGGAATCAACTTCCTCTTCCACTTTCCCATCACAGTATTCTACAACACTATTAGTTCTAGTAATACAGCTGTTGTCTGCCGTACTTATTTTCGCTTCCAAAGTACTAGTAACGTTTTCAATGGCTGCATTCAAAGCCTTCGCAATGTCCTGCTGACTTTTTTGTAACTTTAGCTCCAAACTTGATTCCAACTTGCTAATTTTGCTGTCAATAGTAGCACACATTTTACTTTTCAAACTACTCAAGTTACTGTCATTATCACTCATGTTGCTATCCAAACAACTGATTTTGTTGTCAATATCACTAGCCAAACCACTGATTTTCCAGGCATTTTCACTCTTTAAACTACTTATGTCATTCTTATTATACATATCAGTTCTCAAACTACTCATGTTACTGATGTTGTTACTAGCTAGACCAATGATTTTGTTGCCAATGTTACCATTGATCATACTAGCCATCGCCATTAACATTTCATTATTCTCAAAACTTTACCTTATGTCACTCTGTTCCTGCGAGAGAGCTTTTTGCTCTGTCACATCACTATTTGGATTTACATTAGTTTCTTCAACTTTAATATTACGGATCTCAAAATTACAGTCTCGCCCATTGCGGAACTGCTACTGTCTCCACCATGAAACTTTGAATCCACCAATTTTACACCGCTATCGTCTCCACTCCCTTCTCCAGACATTAATTTTTGTAAATCATTAAAAACAGACACATTTTCATTTCTTTTAATGATACATATTCCATCTCCCCTTTCTCTATCCATGGTTCTATATTAACACAACTCAACAATGTTTACACACAAAATTAATGTTCAACACTATGTATATACCTGTTCTAGGCAGTCAATCTACCTTCTTTATCCTTCAGATGACTTCCACCATTTCCAGGTACTTGGCTGCACCCGCGTCGTAAACAAACTGTGTGTTGCTACTTCTGAAGCTCAAAAATACGCGGTTGTAGATCTTGACTGAAATACTCTCCTTTAAATTCTGAAGGTGGCGAGGGTCAAATACATGGAGCGAAAGGCTATTTACAATTTGTACAGAATCCATATGGCAGTCATAAGAGTGGAGGGGCATGAAAGGGAAGCAATGGTTGGGAAGGGAGTGAGACAGGGTTGTAGCCTATCCCTGATGTTATTCAATCTGTATATTGAGCAATCAGTAAAGGAAACAAAAGAATATTTGGAGCAGAAATTAAAATCCATGGAGAATAAATCAAAACTTTGAGGTTTGCCGATGTCATTGTAATTCTGTTGGAGACAGCAAAGGACCTGGAAGAGCAGTTGAACGGATTGGACAGTGTCTTGAAAGGAGGATATAAGATGAACATCAACAGAAGCAAAACGACAATAATGGAATGTATTCGAACTAAATCAGATGATGCTGAGGGAATTACATTAGGAAATGAGACACTTAAAGTAGTAAAGGAATTTTGCTATTTGGGAAGCAAAATTACTGATGATGGTCGAAGTGGAGAGGACATAAAATGTAGACTGGCAACGGCAAGGAAAACGTTTCTGAAGAAGAGAAATTTGCTAATATCGAGTATAGATTTAAGCGTCAGGAAGGCTTTTCTGAAGGTATTTGTATGGGGTGTAGCCATGTATGGAAGTGAAACCTGGACGATAAATAGTTTAGACATTAAGAGAATAAAAGCTCTCAAAATGTGGTGCTACTGAAGAATGCTGAGGATTGGGTGGGTAGATCAGGTAACCAATGAGGAGGTACTGAACAGAACTGGGGAGAAGAGGAATTTGTGGCACAACTTGACTAGAAGAAGGGATCAGTTGGTAGGTCATGTTCTGAGGCATCAAGGGATCACCAATGTAGTATTGGGGGCCAGCGTGGAGGATAAAATCGTAGAGGGAGACCAAGAGATGGATAAAAAGCAGATTCAGAAGGATGTAGGTTGTAGTAGTTACTTGGAGATGAAGAGGCTTACACATGTTAGAGCAGCATGGAGGGTTGCATCAAACCAGTCTTTGGACTGAAGACCACACCAACAACTATAACAAAGAAGTTTTGCAGGCTTGACCGTGATCAGATGCCGTTAATGCTATTTCTGCTTTAATCAACTGCAATGTATAATTTTTTTCTTAATATGATGTCACAAACTGCAAGGAAATGTATAATAAAAAGAAATAAAACCTATATGCCTCTGGACTGCAGTGTTGATACTTTCCACGAATCAATACCACGCAAACACATAGACAATAGATTGCTACCCGTCACAGGCTAACAGAGCTCCCATGCCGTAGTAAATATGTGACAGCGCCAAGCGGAATGTATAGCCTTTTCATTCCCGTATGTTCCCTTACTATTTTGGTGTTCAATCAGAGAACGATACAAATTTGCTGGAATGGGATTTACGCATCTTGTATCCAACTTTAAACCTTATCTGCAATAAAACACCAACTTGCGATAACACGATTCTCAGCAGTACTCCAATAGTCGGCCAATAAAACCAACCATTGCATTACATACCACATCTGTGATGGGAATTGTTAGGGGACAATTGAAAAACCTATCTCTGCTCTTACATTTCAAGCCTCGAAACTCATGTTTGTTGTTACATAACCACTACCGTAAGACACAGCACCTGCGATGGATGGAATTGTATTTTAGAATTCGTGTTCAAGTGAAATGGAAGTGTCGATTCCATAGTTTAGGAAGAAATGTGGCGCTGCTGATGGAAAATTCTTCATTACATGCACAAATGTTTTAAATGGCTCTCAGCGCTCTGGAACTTAACATCTGAGGATATCCGTCCCCTAGAACTTAGAACTACTTAAACCTAACTAACCTAAGGACATCACACACATCCATGCCTGAGGCAGGATTCGAACCTGCGATCGTAGCAATCGCGAAGTTCCGGACTGAAGGGCCTAGAATCGCTCGGCCACCGCGGCCGGCTTACAAGCAGAGAAAACGAACAAGTTTAATGTGCAATCAGTGTAGATGTATTCAACTCAGGAACGTGTGTGCGAGACATGTCTTGTCATTTCAAAAATACAACGCTGTTTGTTTTAAAATGTTTAAATATTAAAATATTTAGTGAGAGTGCGTGATTCGTGCTTCATCGACGAATTTTACTAACGAAGACTTTTCAGGTTATCGGTAGAGTGACAGTTTATGAGAAAGCTGAAAATGTTTTCATGTTATTAATTGAAAAATATGTGGTTCAGTGACGATAATAATAATAATAATAATAATAATAATAATAGTATTTTATTAGTGGGTGTCTTTAAGACGATACTGAAGCACTTCACTGCATTGTAACAAAAGCTGTGGTGTTTGCATAGCAAGTGGATAAGTTCTGAGTAGTAGGATTAAGTAACGTTCGTAGGAATGAGAGGGTGCTCTAGTTGGTGAATTGGTCTGTGGGGATGTATAGTGCGGGGAAGTGTGTGGGAGGAGACCTGGGATGCGTGAATATCTGTAGAGGAATGGCAGCCCATTCTTCTTCAAGAACCCAAACCAGAGAAGGTAGTGATTTTGCACGCAGGGGTCCGGAGCGACTTCGACGTTGTAAATAATCCCAAAGGTTTTCCGTTAGGTTCATGTTTGGACTCTGGGTATGCAACTCCATTTCAGGAATGTCATCGTCCACAAACCGTTGCCTCACCGGCGCTGCTTTATGAATGCAGTTATCGACTCAGAAGTGTTCCTTTACTGTGCGCAACACACAATGCTGTAAAATGTGTTCATATTTCCGCATTTAGCAAGTTCTTAGACACAATAAGGATACCGCACTCTGTCCACGGAAAACATACTCATACCGTAGCACAACACTCACCATATTGCACTTTTCGCACTACACACGTTGACAGGTAATTTCTCCAGGCATTCACCAAATCGAAACCAATCCGTCGGGTAATCAAGGGGTAAGGCGTGATGTATCACTCCAGATCAATTGTTTGTGGTTATCCTCTGTCCAATGGCGTTGCTTAGAGCTGAGTACAGAAACGTGTAGTTTATGGGAAGCTGCTCGATCGTTGTACCCCACTGTATTTAATTCCCTGCGCACAGTCACTTTGCTAGATGGACTACTGGCAGGACTTTGGAACTTTGGAACTCACGAGTGATTTATTCCACCGATTTTAAACGATTTTTTACAACTGCTATCGGCAATAGTCGACGGTCCTCGGCCGTCAGTAAATGAGGCGTGGCTGGTCTCGTTTTAAGTGAGGTTGTTCCTTCTAGTTTCCACTTCAGAATTACACCAGCAGCACTCACTATGGGCAGCTTTAGAGGGCCTCAAATGCCGCTAATGGCTTTGATACTCGGGTGACACCCACCGACTTCTTCACGTTCCAAGTCACTGCGCCCTCCCGATCGACCCTTTCCTTTCCTACAGCTTCTCTACTGACAACGCTATATTTCCCGACTCCTTTGATAATGGCGGATTCGCCTCTCGGTGCATCTAATGGTCACCTACTCTTTTTTCGGCTCTTGAGGAAGAACGGGTTACCATTCGCCCACGGATATTCAGACACTTCGTTGAAAGTGTTCTCTGTAGAGATCAAGCTTCGGACACATTCCGTATTAATTTCCACTCTACAGTGTGATTTGTTTCAACCTTGTATAGATTCTATGGATTTATCAATGAGAGAATACGAAACAAACATGGTCTAATCAACTTATGTCCGGAAATGCAGGTTTCTCATGCTAGAGATCATTTATACAGTCATAGATTGTTACAGAGACTGTGGTCAAATACGCGCTGTACCATGCAGCCACAGTGACAATATGTGTTGAAAATAGTTTGCATGTGCCTTAAACCATGTACGCAAGTACGCGCCGTAGCATGTTCTGTCTCACACGTTCACATCGGTCAGGCTGCACCCGAACAGTGTCAAAGCGGTGTCTCCACATCTGGAATGGGCTCTGCATACGTGATAAGTTCGAGATGGCCCCGTAACCAGAAATCGCAATGGTTGAGATCCGGTGAACGAGCAGGTCATGCAAATGGACCTCCTCGTCCGATCCATCGAGCAGGGAAGACACGTCTGAGATCCGTCCGGACGTTAACGGCGAAGTGGGCTGGAGCACCATCATGTAGCAACCACATAACCCTTTGAATCGTCAATAGCACTTCTTCCAGCAGAGGAGGCAAAATGACCTGCAAGAAACGCCGATAGTTGCGGCCTGTTAGGCGATGTGGAAGGAAGACTGGTCGCCAACTATCCCGGCCCACACATTCCGGCAGCACCGATGCCGATGATTCGCTGTCACCATACCATGGGGGCTCTGCACACTATTCCTTAGATGACTGTTATGAAAGTTGAAGATACCACTCTGCATAAAGGTGGCCTCATCTGTGAATAGGATGAATGACACAAATCCCGGAATCATGGTTGCCTAGTGAAGAAACCAGTGATAAAACTGGTCCAGATGTGGAAAGTTTGTCGCTAGTATCGCTGTAAGTGATAAGGGAGTAACAACTGTCATGGACAGTGTTCCACCGTTGTCTGGCTTACCCTTTACAGGCGGGCCAACTGCCTGGTACTGACACGGCGGTCGCCTTCCGTAGTGTTAATAACAATTTCCTTCAAATCTGGTGTCCGAACATTTTGGGTACGTTCTTCATGATTTCCTGATTCCTAATACGATCTATCTCAGACAAACGGCGAAACACTGTTGCAAACATTGAATGCTGTGGTGCTTTTAGGAGAGGATAGGTCTCCTAATAAAATCTTGCTACCCGCACCCATTGCCATTTGCCGTTCCATAAGTAAATGCGAATACGGAACCATTGTGTACAACACACATCAACTACAAGGTGAATCAGCAAGGGAAGTGAATCGGACACAACATTACCGGTTACTACGGCAGGAGATGGCACATCCACTACAAGGTGAGTCAGCAAGGGAAGTGAATCGGACACAACATTACCAGTTACTACGGCAGGAGATGGCGCTAGGGCGTGGCGTATGAGGAACAGTATCACCGACTAGGAGGAAACCATACATGTTGTAACTGTAGCTGCATGGTACAGCGCATATTAAGCGCTGTCTCTGTGACAAGGTATGGTAGTATAAAATGTTTCTAGCATGGAAAACAGGCATTTCCGAACGTAAGTTCACTAGAACTTTTTTGTTCCATATCCTCTCACCAATCAGTCCTTAGAGTTTGTTGATGTTGGAAAAAATCACCCTGTATAATAAGTGCCGAGATACATTTGAGGAGATGTTGTATACATCTTGACCCATTCCACACCCCTGACCTTCTCCATCCTGATGGGGTCTATGGAACAAGATGATAAATGAATGAATGAATTGCCTACTTTGTCCTGTTGTGTAAGTCGTCTGCCAAGAACACTTCGCCTGCACATAGCTATCCATAGGTACAAATGACACACAATACCTACCTTACCAGCCGGCCGCTGTGACCAGCGGTTCCAGGCGCTTCAGTCTGGAACCGCGCTGCTGCTACTGTCGCAGGTTCGAATCCTGCCTCGGGCATGGACGTGTGTGATGTCCTTAGGTTACTCAGGTTTAAGTACACTACTGGCCATTAAAATTGCTTCACGTCGAAGATGACGTGCTACAGACGCGAAATTTAACCGACAGAAAGAAGATGCTGTGATATGCAAATGATTAGCTTTTCAGAACATTCACACAAGGTTGGCGCCAGTGGCGACACCTACAACGTGCTGACATGAGGAAAGTTTCCAACCGATTTCTCATACACACAAAGCAGTTGACCGGCTTTGACTGGTGAAACGTTGTTGTGATGCCTCGTGTAAGGAGGAGAAATGCGTACCATTGCCCGGATCTCGTGGTCGTGCGATAGCGTTCTCGCTTCCCACGCCCGGGTTCCCGGGTTCGATTCCTGGCGGGGTCAGGGATTTTCTCTGCCTAGTGATGGCTGGGTGTTGTGTGATGTCCTTAGGTTAGTTAGGTTTAAGTAGTTCTAAGTTCTAGGGGACTGATGACCATAGATGTTAAGTCCCATAGTGCTCAGAGCCCTTTTTTTTTGCGTACCATCACGTTTCCGACTTTGATAAAGGTCGGATTTTGCAATGAACACATGGTGTGTCGTGGGGCGATCACTCTGTTTTTAAATAATGGAAGAGCCACGATCGCTTCAATCGTTTATTAGATGACCGGTTTCAGCACTCTGAAGGTGCCATCATCAGATCTGTGAAGGTATAACATAACAGGTTTGAGGGAGGGCTTACATGAGTTGACTATATACACTACAATTTTTACAGAACCACATACCTGAAACGTGGATTAACATTTATAAAACCACATGGACATCATGGCATATGAGGCAGACCATTTGATGAAATCGTTCTCACAACCAATAAAAAATAATAAAAAACTGCTCTCATGTTCGTTCTTTCCATAAAATATAAAACTGAAGTCACCAGATGAAACTACCACTGCTCACCTAACACCGGTCGGCACCATCACTGCCCTATTCCGCGCAGGCTTACCTGCTGTGATTCTAGCGGTTCACAACCGGCCACCAGATAGCGCTGTCCAAGGAGCTCATACACAGTCCCACGGTATAACCACTCATTACTTCTAAAACACAACTTCACTATAACTGTTTGTCACATACTCATGTAAAGCCCACATTTGCGCATCATTTCCTGTACATACTACAATCACTATTCAGTACGTCAACTACAAAGTAAAAGCACCTGAGGCACAGACATTATCCATTAGCACCTTACAAAACTAAATATTATAATTTACCTTTATTCATAGGACGTCAGAAATATGCACACAGAAAGATGTTCATCACACGACTTAGGTACAATGTGACGAGCGATCAATACCTGTATGCTGGGCTTTATCTGTCTAGGCACTATGGTCTTAGGTATTGTAAGCGCGATAGCCGTCGTGCGGTAGCGTTCTCGCATCCCGCGCCCGGGTTCCCGGGTTCGATTCCCGGCGGGGTCAGGGATTTTCTCTGCCTCGTGATGACTGGGTGTTGTGTGATGTCCTTAGGTTAGTTAGGTTTAAGTAGTTCTAAGTTCTAGGGGACTGATGACCATATATGTTAAGTCCCATAGTGCTCAGAGCCAACTACGAAAACCTGCTTAGGCACATTGAATAAAGGAACGCCAGGTCAGAAGCACATGGCACTCGTTTCGTCCATGGGTCTCACTGAATGGGGAATAATGACAAACTATATTACTATGATACCAAAACCATAAGCATTCTAGCTTCATATACAAATATATCTGTAAAATATATAATAAGAATGTAACAAAGACACGCTTGGCGGGCAGTGGTAATCATCGAGTAAAGTTTTACTGGTGAAGCTGGCCAACTGTACTTCAAGCCTTATAACAAGTATTTACTTTACCAAGGTAGGCCCTCCTAAGAAACATATAAATAACATTAGCACAATAAGCCAGTCACTACTCTTGATGAACTGTGGTATCGTGTCGAAGCTGCATGGGCAGCTGTACCTGTACGCACCATCCAAGCTCTGTTTGACTCAATGCAGAGGTGGTTGTTCTGGGTACTGATTTCTCGGGATCTATGCACCCAAATTGCGTGAAAATGTAACCACATGTCAGTTCTAGTATAATATATTTGTCCAATGAATACCCGTCTATCATCTGCATTTCTTCTTGGTGTAGCAGTTTTAATGGCCAGTACTGTAGTTCTAAGTCTAGGGGACCGATGGCCTCAGATGTTAAGTCCCATAGTGGTTAGAGCCATTTGAACCTACCCCACCTCACCTTAGCTACTGTGTGTGTTGACGTAGCGTTCCTGCTGGATACCATTAGGTAGTGATTCTAGAGTTCATAATTACAGACTGTGAGGCGGAAACGCTCCTCGTTAGTTGTTCTTAGACTGAAATTCACCTCGATTTTAGAGAATAGCCTCGCGATAGGTCACAGTTTATGTGGCTCCGGCTAGGCACGCTGTAAATAACCATCAGCTGGCCGGGTCGCTTTGGGCCGCGGTCCTCACACTCCGCGGCGCTCCGAGCCTTGCTAATGCGCGCGGCCCTCCGCGGCCTTTGCCGAACATTATCGCCGACGGATTTCCCTCCTGGGCCCGGCTGTTAAGTTCACCAGAGCGCGATATTACGAGTGCGCTGCAGGATGGGACGGGATACGGGCGGGAGGCAGGAATTATTGTTGGCGGGGGCGTAACGTCCGGAACGGCGAACCGCCGCCGCCGAGTCCGGCCTAGAACGCGGGCGTTAGCGCCAGTAATATGCAGGGATTACGATCCACTTCATTCAGTTCCCGAATCTTCTAATCCGCAGTGATAGTATTCCCGTCTTCTACATAATCTCTGCCATTTAACTGTGCTGCTGGAGGCGGTGTTACGGTCTACGGCTTTAGTGTTTTACGGGTGTGCTAGAGCTTTCAGAAGAAGGTCATACATAAAGGGCACTTTACACGCTCAGATATTTGCACCGACTTATCCGCACAGACAGTGTTTGTGCAGCCAAATCGCTGCTTGTGAACGAGTCTCCGGCTGGATAATTGGTCAGTGTTACTGTCTGTGTGCAGCGCTTGAACTGACTACGCAGACCGGATAGACAAATCCTTGCAAGTCTTGAGCATGTAAATGCTGTGCAGTCCACGCTGCAGACACGGAGGTCAGTGTTGTGCTTAGTGGGGTTGTGCTGCGCTTTTCTTTCGAAGTAAGGCTATGAGAAATTCCTCACAGGATTCCCGTAGTTACACACTTTATTTTTGAATGAATTCACAGAACTCTATAGCTCAGCACCAAGCGTTTGGAAAATGAAAAGCAAAGAAGGCAGTGACAGTAGGGAGAAAAGAAACAAAACGCAGTTTACAAACTTAAAGAAGTAGATTCTAATGTAGACCATGAAATGGTTGCACAGAAAATTAACAAGGTGATGGTGGTGGTGGTTAGTGTTTAACTTCCCGTCGACAACGAGGTCATTAGAGACGGAGCGCAAGCTCTGGTTACGGAAGGATGGGGAAGGAAATCGGCCGTGTCCTTCCAAAGGAACCATCCCGGCATTTGCCTGAAACGATTTAGGGAAATCACGGAAAACCTAAATCAGGATGGCCGGAGACGGGATTGAACCGTCGTCCTCCCGAATGCGAGTCCAGTGTGCTAAAATTAACAATTTCTAGAGGGTGTACAGAAGGGGACTGAAGAAAGTGTATAAGTCTTTCTGGTATCGGTACCAGCCTACCAGCGTCTCACAGTTGGCAACAGAATTGCAGGGTTCTGTACATGATCGACAGCGGCCGTGCGTGATCCATCGGACGCAGTGGAGCGCGCCCGCTGGGCCACGCCTCCAGTGGATCCGCACCCCGAGCGCCCTTGGCCGCCGCAGTAAAGGACGGCCAGCAACCGTGACCGAGCCCTCTCGCACTTGCGGCCGCTTCTCCATGGGACGCCGTGCAGACGCTGCCTAGTCACGGCTCGACGTCACCATTGTTACTACACTACTGGCCAATAAAATTGCTACACCAAGAAGAAATGCAGGTGATAAACGGGTATTCAATGGACAAATATACTAGAACTGACATGTGATTACATTTTCACGCAATTTGGGTGCGTAGATCCTGAGAAATCAGTACGCAGAACAACCACCTCTGGTAGTAATAACGGCCTTGATACGCCTGGGCATTGAGTCAAACAGAGCTTGGATGGCGTGTACAGGTACGGCTGCCCATGCAGCTTCAACACGATACCACAGTTCATCAAGAGTAGTGACTGGCGTATTGTGACGAGCCAGTTGCTCGGCCACCATTGACCAGACGTTTTCAATTGGTGAGAGATCTGGAGAATGCGCTGGCCAGGGCAGCAGTCGAACATTTTCTGTATCCAGAAAGGCCCGTACAGGACCTGCAACATGCGGTCGTGCATTATCCTGCTGAAATGTAGGGATTCGCAGGGATGGAATGAAGGGTAGAGCCACGGGTCGTAACATATCTGAAATGTAACGTCCATTGTTCAAAGTGCCGTCAATGCGAACAAGAGGTGACCGAGACGTGTAACCAGTGGCACCCCATACCATCACGCCGGGTGATACGCCAGTATGGCGATGACGAATACAAGCTTCCAATGTGCGTTCACCGCAATGTCGCCAAACACAGACCCGACCATTATGATGCTGTTAACAGATCCTGGATTCATTCGAAAAAATGACGTTTTGCCATTCGTGCACCCAGGTTCTTCGTTGAGTGCATCATCGCAGGCGCTCCTGTCTGTGATGCAGCGTCAAGGTGTAACGCTACCGCCCTGCTCGGACGTACGTTATCTCTATAAAGCCTGTACTGCAATAAGTTCACGGGCTTCACCTTATAAACAAGGATTTTAGTACATTAGTTGACCGCGTGTACCTAATAGAAGCAAGATCGGACTTATACTCAGTCAATAACTACAGTGATGCAGTCAAGCAAATGTAAAGTATAATTACTCTTTCGCATGGACAAGAAGTACACACAGTAGATGTCACCTATAATTAATAATTCGGTCGCCAGCCTACTTAGGCAATGAGTGAGTTTTTCCTTGAACAAGTGGGTGCATGTACAAGCATAGTAACACGTAGTAATGATGCGTTATATGGCAAAGTTTGGAACCGGAAAAATCCACTGAACTAAAGTTTTCTCTTATTGTACTAATTTGGACGAGCTAAATTTGCACAACACCACACAGTAATGATTACTACGAACTGCATTTTGTAGGTTGAGCAGACTGAAATCGAGCATAGATTGCCCTAGCATCGACAATCTTGAAAGTACACACACAATATCACTATTAATGATGGAAAAACACTAATACACTTAGGATTAGTATAAAATTTAGCTTTACTGGTCAAATCTAATCAACGCATTTCACGGTTTGAAAGAATGGACAAGAGAAAGGGGGGAGGGGGGCCCTGAAACTGTTATGGTCGTTATACTGAAACTATTAAGTACTGAAGGCAAATTAACACCCAAAATTATCAATCTCTGGATAACTACTCTTTTGTCTCACTTCTGAATTATTTAACTGTCATTATTTCTGTCTCAGATTAATTAAATAACGTCGCTAACTCAATCCAACAAAAACACTCTTCCAATTTAGTCACACTTTTGTTCTTTCTCAACATTTGCAATAACACTCATAACTTTAGATTCCTTTAAGGCATAGATTAATCTGCTGATAATTTTCATTAACACAAACATTAAACTTTCAGTTTAGGATACTCGGGTTGCACAATACGAGGTAAGGATCCTGTCTAGGCCAGTGATCAGGATAAGTCATGGCTAAAGCACTTCTGGTAAAAGTCACGTTATTATTGAACAGTTAGAAACATTTTCGACACTGGTCCACACAGATACACTTCTAAAGATGAAATAAATGTTTGACCTGTGCAAGTCGGTGCGGCGGTTGGCGGGCAGCGAGATAGCGGGCAGCACGGCACACATGCAAGCACGGCTAAGGCTCACACTACATCGGCACTTTCCATCTTCTTAGCGTCGTAATCTTTCCAATTTTGTGCCTCAGAATATAGCCATGCCAAGTAGTCGTCGGAATCGGTTCATCCGAGGCTCAATGTAATCCACTTATCCTGGGTAGCCTCCTCGGTACAGTACGTGTTTCCCTGACCGATTCCCAACTCCGACTGTTGCTCGCCTCCGACTGTTATACTGAGCCCGTTGTGCCGAACCGCGCCAGTGTGCGTTTTCCCGCGCTCGCCTTTTCCCGCTCCCCTACAGGTAGGGTATTCACCACAGGTTTTCTACTACACATATCCTAATGCATTACCTACGTATGGACCAAGTGTATAAATTACAATTTTCACATCTTACAATAGTTTTAACATTAAATACACCTTCCTTTGATTACCACATTATTTGAAATCTAATATAAATAATATTCATTTCAAAAGTTGCTCACAGTCTCTTTAACATAACGATACGAACCGAAACATAAGTTCAAAACATTGCTTAAATTAATTTATCTAAATTCATAAAGAAAAAAAAATATTATATGTACAGTTGTCGTTACAAAGGGTAACCGCAGCCATGCTCTCCGAGCTGATAGTCCGTGCTGCTGCAAACGTAGTCGAACTGTTCGTGCAGATGATTGTTGCCTTCAAACGTCCCCACCTGTTGACTCAGCGATCGAGACGTGGCTGCATGATCCGATACAGCCATGCGGATAAGATGCCTCTCATCTCGACTGCTAGTGATACGAGGCCGATGGGATCCAGCACGGCGTTCCGTATTACCCTCCTGAACCCACCGATTCCATATTCTGGTAACAGTCATTGGACCTCGACCATCGCGAGCAGCAATGTCGCGATACGATAAACCGCAATCTCCGTAGCCTACAATCGGACCTTTATCAAAGTCGGAAACGTGATGGTACGCATTTCTCCTCCTTACACGAGGCATAACAACAACGTTTCACCAGGTAACGCCGGTCAACTGCTGCTTGTGTATGAGAAATCGGTTGGAATCTTTCCTCATGTCAGCACGTTGTAGGTGTCGCCGCTGGCGCCAACCTTGTGTGAGTGCTCTGGAAAGCTAACCATTTGCATATCACAGCATCTTCTTCCTGTCGGTTAAATTTCGCGTCTGTAGCACGTCATCTTCTTGGTGTAGCAATTGTAATGGCCAGTAGTGTATTATACGAGCTGGACTCTTGTTTCTTGTTGCATCATTTGTAACGAATCTTTGTACGTTTGTCAAAATACAACTTACGCAGATCTTCCGTTTGCTGTAATTAACTTGTTCATTAAACACGTCTGCTCCTGTCCAGATTTCCAACGACGACAGTTACTGCGCACCATCTCCATCTCCTTACCATCGTGCTAGAAGTCGTACACAACAATAAGCACTTATCGATTTTCCCATTACAGTGTCGTATTCCTTATGACAGTGTGACGTACTACATCATCACAAAGAATGTCTCATTGTCCATTCTTAGTTAGTGAAACCAGCCTCCACATTCAATTTCTTGCTACTTCAAACTATTAAAGTGAGAAAGCGTTATACGATCTATAAGCCACCCTTTTGTCCATCTTCATCGTATCGTATTGATCCCCTTCTTTTTGTAACAGCACTGGCGAGAATAATATCCTTGCAACCAATACTCTTAATCTGGCCATGGCCAGAGAATACTCTGCATATTCAAACTACCAATGCAGGACTAAAATCCATGCAGTTACAGGAGCGTCGAGGGTCGGGGGAACTCATCTAGCAGTGTCCATCCACCGCTCCGGAGTCTGAAGATGACTCTTTCATAGAGTCGAAACCGGCCACTCACTCCATTAAAAAAATATTTTAACAAGATTGAGATCAAGACTGTTTTAAATTTTAATTTTAACCACTTTTAGGATCGCTGAATATGTTTTAAAAAATTTCAAAAATCTTCAATCCAGGACTGCCGGACAGCTGAGTTGTGGTTGGAAGGTGTAAATACGAATTGAATACTCCTGACCAAATGTGCAAAAATGGTCTGCTCAGACAAACTGAAGATGATAAGGGCCTTTAAGCAAGATGCGAATTGCGGTAGGAATTGCATGTGATTAGAAGCGTCGATGTATCGATATCTGAGGTTTGGTGTGTGTTGATCGGAGTTGAGGGTATCATCTGGAGTGCCCCAGGGAAGTGTGGTAGGTCCGCTGTTGTTTTCTATCTACATAAATGATCATTTGGATAGGGTGGATAGCAATGTGCGGCTGTTTGCTGATGATGCTGTTATGTACGGGAAGGTGTCGTCGTTGAGTGACTGTAGGAGGATACAAGATGACTCGCACAGGATTTGTGATTGGTGTAAACAATGGCAGCTAACTCTAAATATAGATAAATGTAAATTAATGCAGATGAATAGGAAAAAGAATCCTGTAATGTTTTGAATACTCCATTAGTAGTGTAGCGCATGACACAGTCACGTCGATTAAATATTTGGGCGTAACATTGCAGAGCGATATGAAGTGGGACAAGCATGTAATGGCAGTTGTGGGGAAGGCCGACAGTCGTCTTCGGTTCATTGGTAGAATTTTGGGAAACATGTGGTTCATCTCTAAAGGAGACCGCTTATAAAACACAAATACGACCTATTCTTGAGTACTGCTCGAGCGTTTGGGATTCCTATCATGTCAGATTGAGGGAGGACATAGAAGAAATTCAGAGGCGGGCTGCTAGATTTGTTACTGGTAGGTTTCATCATCACGGGAGTGTTACGGAAATGCTTCAGGGACTCGGGTGGGAGTCTCTAGTGGAAAGGAGGCGTTCTTACTGTTAACATAGTAAAACTTGAGACTACTATGTGCGACTTAATGCTTGATATTCTGTGCAATTTGTGTTTGAAAATGCGTATCGACATACATTTTATAAGGATTTGAATTTTTAATTACCATTGTTTCTGTAATGTACCTTTTCTCGTAAACTAATCTAGGAATATGACTACAATTTCAAAGGTTTCATCTGCATAAGAAGCTAATAAAACTTGCGTAATAGATTTTTGTCTAAGGTCATAATTGCTTTGAAATTAATTTTTCTCAAATTTTAAAGGAGAACTTTTCTCAGTCGTTGTTGCGATTGAGTTTTTTAACATCTGGTCGATTACGTCTCTTTCTAGGACACTTACGAGACTTGACCACCCATGGCCAACTTTGTCTCAGCATTATTTCGTATGGTAGGCAATCAGCTTTTACGAAGTATTATAATTAGTAGTAGGGGATGCATGATAGGTCCACGTTTGAGCATCGGCTTTATAAAGTATGTGTTTGTGGAATGGAAATGACTATGTCCAGTCGTAAGGAGGGTATGGACTTGACTTGGAGCACTGTGATAGCAAAGGGAAGAGAGCCACTGCCGACAGCAGGGTGTATTTGCAATATTTCACTCATTGTCGAATGCCGTTCAATTGAGACCGCGATCGTAAGATTTAATTGTAAGTATAACAGTAGATATATAACAATAGATATAGTGTACCGATTTTCTTGAATGATTCCGTGTATGGATGACCTGTGGTGGGAATGATTCACGTTTCCCGTTAACCGCAGCAGCTGTCCGAATGCAGAGGCCTGTTGGAGTGTAGGAATGTATCTGAGTTAACTTTGCCCTCGTCTGAACGACGGAATAGCAGCTTTTGTGATAAAGTGGAAATTTGAGAAGATTGTGTACGGAGGTGCGTGTGCGTAGGACTGTTATTCCCTCCCATCTAAATTGTTCGGTTGACTGCTTCTACACATTTCGCGCCTTTATTTAGTTGAGAGAAATCGATTGTGGCTCTGAGCACTATGGGACTTAGCTTCTGAGGTCATCAGTCCTCTAGAACATAGAACTTCTTAATCCTAACTAACCTAAGGACATCACACACATTCATGCCCGAGGCAGCATCGAACCTGCGACCGTAGCGGTCGCGCGGTTCCAGACTGTAGCGCCTAGAACCGCTTGGCCACCTCGGCCGGCGAAGATCGATTGTGATGTGTGCATCCGGCATGTGGAAGAGTTGGCTTGTAAATTATAGGGATGATTTAGAATCTGTTACATCACCGACTTCGGTATTCGAGAGTGGAAATATCGGTTTCCTTCATTTTTATTCTGGTTACTCAGTGGTTTACAGCACGCTGCATCTCGCTAAAGGTTTTGGTTTGTAGAGAAATAATTTGCAGTCTATATCTTGGGAATTATGTTGCGCTAGCGATCGGTTGGATGCTGTCTAGTGCTTGATATCGAGAAGTACCACAAAAATCGTATAATATTATGGTGAAACACACGAAAATACGTATGTTCTTGTAGTCCCCAAGTCTGGAGATGCGCGTAGAAAAGCGAGAAGGCAAGGAAGGAGGTTCGCAGCTGAAACAGTAACGCATTTGTGCCGAGGGGAAACTAGTGCACGTTAGTACACGTTAGTGTTCGTTAATACATGTTAGTACACCTTTGTGTGCGTTAATGTACGTGACACCATTCCCTTGAAACATACCGCTTGGAGTTCAGCGTAATTGAGTAAGAGTCTTTCCGTATTTGAAGATATGTATGGCACTTTGCGAGTTTTAGTTGTCGGTGCAGTATGGTGCTCAGTGTAAAATAACAACTGAAAATGTCGTCTGCAGAAGGAAAAAAGGCTGACGGTGCCTCGATACCGGCGTCATCAGTAATTTGGCAGCTAAATTCGATAAGAGCCAATCATAATGCTTGATTCATTCACATTCTTTGTGCTAGGATATAGGAGCCTCTACATAGCGGAGGGCACGTTTGTGTGTGTTGAAGGCAGGAAGGGTAACACGTGATGGACCGGATACCACGTTAGGTCCGCGAGGAAGACTGCATTCGGTGTTATTCCGCGCTATTTTCGTAAATAGGTTCTGTTAGGGGAAGAATTTTAGTGCATAGAAGCTGAGACATCAAGAGAGCGAGCGTTAACTATTTCTCGGACACTATACAATTCCCGAGAGGTCAACTCGTTTCGTATTTTTTACATAGTCACGCGACATCAGTATAAGATTGAGAACACGCGTACGGTCATCCTGATTCAGGTTTTCAATGATTTCTCTAAATCGCTTCAGGTAAATGCCGGGATGGTTCCTGTGAAGTCGCTCGACCCACTTCCTGCCCCATCCTTCCCTAATCCGTTGGGCCGATAACCTCGCTGTTTGTCCCCTCCCCCGAATAATCAACCAACCGACCTGCCAACCTGGATGTTCTTCATTGGTGGCGATGTTCAAAGCGCTTCTCACGGCGTTCGCAGGAATGTGCGGTGTGCCAGCTTTGGCAGTACGGATAAGCTACGACAGTACCAGTGCAGTACAGACAGAAATACACTGAGGTGCCAAAGAAACTGGTATAGGCATGCCTATTTAAATACAGAGATATGTAAACAGGCAGAATACGGCGCTGCGGTCGGCAACCTTATACAGGGTGAAAAGTATTTAAACCGACATACTCTGGGAGCTTGTAGGGGACATCAAAACAAATATTTTTCCCTAATATCATTTTTTCCTATGAGGAGTATTTAAACCGGTAGAGGAAGATTTCTCTGGCGGCAAATTAATTAAACCAACAAACACTTGACCATTTTTTTATGACCAAGAGACAACACATTAACACAACCCACTTTTAATTACAGTAGATTTTCAAAAATGCCTCCATGGACACGTAAACAAAGGTTACACCGTCGGATCATGTTCTGTCTGATGCGGGCAAAAACCCCAGGAGTATCCTGAATTATTTCTGCTGCTACTACTATCCGGGCAACCAGATCCTCTTGTGATGGAACAGGAGTTGCGTAAACAAAGTTTCGCATCTCTCCCCACACAAAAAAGTCCAGAGGGGACATATCTGGGAATAGAGCAAGCCATGGTAAAGGACCACCTCTGCCAATCCACGTTTATGGGAACAGTCGGTCCAGGAATCGACGCACACGACGACTGAAATGTGCCGCGCCCCGTCATGTTGGAACCACATGTGTTATCTTGTAGGGAGCAGGACGTCTTCCAGCAATTCTGGTAATTCTCTGGCGAGAAAATTGTAATAGTGCCTGCCATTTAATGGCCTAGGTAGCAGATACGGCCCAATTAAACAGTCCCCAACAACACCGACCCACACATTAACGAAGAACCGCACTTGATGAGCGCTAGTAACTGTGGCATGTGGGTTATCCTCACTCCAAACATGCGAATTGTGCATGTTGAAGAGTGCATCACGCCCGAACGTTGCTTCATCGGTAAACAACACAGAAGATGGAAATGTAGGATGCATTTCACACTGTTCCAGGTACCACTGCGAAAACTGTGCTCTGGGTGGATAGTCAACTGGTTCCAGGTTCTAGACACGCTGTGAGTGAAATGGACGTAACAACTGTTCTCGAAGGAGTGTTCTTACATTCGTCCTATTCGTCCCCATGTAACGTGCAGTTGCATGAGTGTTGATTGAAGGATCCCGCTCCACATGCTGCGAGACAGCTTCCTCAAATCGGAGCGTTCTTACCGTGCGACGGCGGCCCTGTCCAGGTAATCTGCTAAATGACCCGGTCTCACGCAGACGTTGGTACACAGCAGCACAGCCGTACGATGCGGGATACGGCGATTAGGATATTGTTGTTGATAAACCCGCTGTGCAGCTCGTTCGTTGTGGTGCGCTACGTAGTACGCACCAACCATATCAGTGTACTCACTCCAGGTGAATCACTCCATTAGTAAAGAGAAACAATGCACTACTGCACTGGTGGACAGCAGTTGCATACAACTGAAGAGCGTAATTCTGCCTCCACCGGTTTAAATAATCCTCATAGGAAAAAATGACATTAGGGAAAAATATTTGTTTTGATGTCCCCTACAACCTCCCAGAGTTTGTCGGTATAAGAAAACAGGTGTCTGGTGTGGTTGTTAGATGGGTTAGTGCTGCTATAATGGCAGGTTATCAAGATTTAAATGAGTTTCAAGGTGGTGTTATAGTCGGCGCGAGAGATTGGAAACAGCATGCCCAAGGTAGCGATGAAGCGGGGATCTTCCCGTACAACAATTTCACGGGTGCACCGTGAATATCAGGAATCCGGTAAAACATCAAATCTCCGACATCGCGGCCGACGGAAAAAGATCCTGCAAGAACGGGACCAACGACGACTTAAAAGAATCGTTTAACGTGACAGAAGACCAACTATTCCGCAAATTGGTGCAGATTTCAGTGCTGGACCATCAACAAGTGTCAGCGTGCGAAATGTTCAACGAAAATTCATCGCTATGGGCTTTAGAAGCTGAAGGTCCAAAAAATGGTTCAAATGGCTCTGAGCACTATGCGACTTAACTTCAGAGGTCATCAGTCGTCTAGAACGTAGAACTAATTAAACCTAACTAACCTAAGGACATCACACACATCCATGCCCGAGGCAGGATTCGAACCTGCGACCGTAGCGGTCGCTCGGTTCCAGGCTGTAGCACCTAGAACCGCATGGCCACTCCGGCCAGCCGAAGTCCACTCGTGACCCTTGATGACTGCATGATGCAGAGCCTTACGCTCCGCCTGGGCCCATCAACAATGACATTGGACTGTTGATGACTGGAAACATGTTCCCTTGGTGGGACGAGTCTCATCTCAAATTTTATCGAGCGGATGGACGTGTACTGGTATGTGACAACCTCATGAATCCATGGACCCTGCATGTCAGCTCTGGAGAGGGAACTGTTCAAGCTGGTGGAGACTCTGTAATGGTGTGGGGCGTGTCCAGTTGGAGTGATATGGGACCACTGATATGTCTAGAGACGACTCTGACAGATGAAATGCATCAATTCATGTCCATTGTGCATTCCGACGGACTTGGGCAATTCAAGCAGGACGATGCGATGCCCCACACGTCCATATTTGCTACAACGTGGCTCCAGAAACACTCTTCTGTGTTTAAACGCCTCCGCTGGCCACGAAACTCCCCAGACATGATCATTATTGAGCATATCTGGGATGGCTTGCAACCTGCTGTTCAGAAGAGATCTGCAATCGCTCGTACTCTTACGGATTTACGGACAGCGCTGCAGGATTTATGGGATCAGTTCCCTCCAGCACTACTTCAGACATTAGTCGAGTGCAAGCCACATCCTGTTGCGGCACTTCTGCGAGCTTGCGGGGCCCCTACGCGATATTTGGCAGGCATACCAGTTTCTTTGGCTCTTCAGTGTATAAATGGGGTTAACAGATCATACGAAGTGCAATTACTCAGTAACGAGCCACCAGAGCTCACGGGTCCATTGCACCTCATTACTCACAAGGTGTCCCTGAACAACCTAGGAACTTTTGTCGCTGTATTTCGTGTTGACTGGATAGAATTGTTTGATTGCTGGACCGGCGAGTGTGCACCTGTATTTCGTGAGCAGGGGCAGGGATAAAAACTTCAGTGTTAACTTCGTGCATTAGTACATTGCATTCGTTAAACAGATTCGGAAGCCAAATCACGCGCTAGGATTAGCGGCTGTGTCACGTCCTGCCAGCTCGGTGCGGGCTGTACTTTGTCACAGTGAAGGAGCCCTCGCAATGCCGGCTTAGCTGCTGCGAGTTGGGAAGGCAGCCGTACGGGCAGAGGACCGGCTGGAAGTGCAGTTGCGCGGAAGTTGGCAGTAATTCCCGCCGTTACCGGTGAAGTCTGCCCTCCCAGCCCTATCGATCGACCTGGCAACGGCAGTTATTACCTTAGAACAGCGCGGCGGAGGACGGGGGAAGGGGAGGGAGGCAAATCGCGGAACAGCAGGTGCTCATTCGCCCCCCCCCCCCCTACCGCCGTGAATCTGGCCCACCTCTCCCTTGGCGTTACCTCCAGTAATTGTCACTGTGCGCTCCACAGACTGGTGCTTTGACCTACATGGCAACAGTGCGTCTGCTCCTCACGGGTGAGGAAGTCTGTTGCCCGACTTGACAGCGTGTTGTTCTCGTCTTTGTTGAGGTTTTCAGTACGAAGACTTGTTTAATGCAGCTCTCCTCGGTGGTCTAACCCACGCAAGCTTCATCATCTCTGCGTCATAAGTACTGTGATCTACATCCGTTTGAACCTGCATACTATGCCGAACCTTTCGTCTACCCCTACAATTTTTTCCTCCCGCACTTCTTTTTAAATTGACGGTAGTTTGACGCGTGAAGATGTGTACTACCAGAGGATCCCTTTTTTTTTTTAGAAAGTTCTGCCATAAATTTCTTTTCTCCCCAATTTCGCTGTATATATCCACATTAGTTATCCGATCTACGTACAACCCGCCAGGTAGGCCGAGAGCGCTGACGCACTGCTTCCTGGACTCAGGTAGGCGCGCCGGCCCCAGATCGAATCCGCCCGGCGGATTAACGACGAGAGCCGGTGCGCCGGCCAGCCTGGATGTGGTTTTTAGGCGCTTTTCCACACCCCCCTAGGTGAATACCGGGCTGGTCCCCACGTTCCTCCTCAGTTACATGGCTCGCAGACATCTGAACACCTTCGAACTATTCCATGGATTACACTAGTCGCGGACAGTTGGGGTACACTAATTCCTTCCCGGGGGGTTCAGGATGGTGGCAGGAAGGGGATCCGGCCACCCCTTAAACCAACATTGCCACATCCGATTAACCACGCCAACCCTGCATCTCTGTGGGACAACAGGAAAAAGCAAAAGAGAGACAAAGAAAGTTATCTGATCTACGTATCTAATCCTCTGCATTATCCTGTAGCACCACTGTCCAAACACTTATATTCTCCTCATGTCTGTATTGTTCATTGTTCATGTTTCACTTCTGTAGAGAGCTACCCTCCAGATATATGCTTGCATAAAAGATTCACAACACTCGAATTTGTTAGATGGAACGAACTTTCTCTTTTTCAGGAGTGGAGTTGTTGTTATTGTCAGTCTGTGTTTTATTTGTCAAAAACCATCAAAAGCCAAGGTCACATTTTTTTTTAAAATTCAAGACAACCAGTTTGAACAGCCATTTTGTCATCTTCAGGGCTTCAACATCTTTTTGTTGTAGAACATGTTCATTTTATGATGAATATTACGTACTTCCTTGGCTCCATCATCCTGCTTCATTATTCTCCACACATCGACGTTATCGGTGTCCGAATAGCGATTTAGGGTTCAAAGAGGTGTGCCAAAACATATGGTGACTTACAACTAATGTGTCCAGAATCGATTTTTCGCTCTGCAGCTGTGTGTGCACCGTTTGGAAAATTCCTGTCATTCTGGACCAGGACATGAACCCTGAATCATACCTTTTGAGGGCTGGTAGTAGGTAAAAGAAAATTAGGACAGAGATACTGGCGGGAAAGAAACTACGAGTGTGAGTCGGGGGTTGTGCCTGGATCTGCAATAGCCTACATGTATATCCACATCTACATCAATAATCTGTGAACCACTGTGAAATGCATGACAGAAGATATGACCCATCCTACCAGTTACTAGGGTTGTCTCCTGTTCCATTCACTCATGGATCGTCGGAAAAAAGATTGCTTAAATGCCTCTGTGTAATCAGTCTTCCCAGATTCCTACGGGAGCGATACGCAAGAGTTTATAGTGTATTGCTAGATTCATACTTAAAGCTGAGCCTTGAAACTTTGTAAGTGGGCTTCTTCGCGGTAGTTTGCGTGTATCTTTCAGTCTCTTCAGCATCTTTGTGACACTCTCCGATGTGTCAAACAAGCCTGTGACTATTCGTGCTGTCCTTCCCTGTATACGCACAAATAGCCCTGTTAGTCCTATGAGGTACAAGTTCCGCACACATAAGCAATAGTCTATGCTAGTTCGCACGAGTATTTTGTAAGCAGTCTTCTTTGTAGACTGATCGCACTTCCCCAGTATTGTACAAATCAATAGAAGTCTGCCACCTGCTTTAACAACGACAGAGTCTATGCTATCCCTTCAAATCTTTAGACTCAGGTGTTTACGAGGAAACCGATTCGATCTGCGACTCACTAACATGGTTGCAGTAATAGTATATTACGTTCTTCCCTTCCCTGAAGGGCACAGTTTTCCATTTCTGTGCGTTCAACGTAAGTCACCAACCTATGGGCCACTTTGAAATCTTGTCAACATTTGTGCAGCTTTTTTTTCAGATAGTCTTTCATTATAGATAACAGCGTCATCTGCGACAAATCTGAGGTTACTATTAATATTGTCCGCAATGTCATTAACACGTAACATGAATAGCAAGGAAGCCAACGCACTTCCCTGGGGTACACCCGAAATCATCTCTTACCCGGAATCGCCTCCCTGATGAATATACGAGGGCAGTTCAATAAGTAATGCAACACATTTTTTTTCTCGGCCAATTTTGGTTGAAAAAACCGCAAATTTCTTGTGGAATATTTTCAAACATTCCTGCTTCGTCTCGTAGAGTTTCATTGACTTCCGACAGGTGGCAGCGCTGTACGGAGCTGTTAAAATGGCGTCTGTAACGGATGTGCGTTGCAAACAACGGGCAGTGATCGTGTTTCTTTTGGCGGAAAACCAGGGCATCTCAGATATTCATAGGCGCTTGCAGAATGTCTACGGTGATCTGGCAGTGGACAAAAGCACGGTGAGTCGTTGGGCAAAGCGTGTGTCATCATCGCCGCAAGGTCAAGCAAGACTGTCTGATCTCCCGCGTGCGGGCCGGCCGTGCACAGCTGTGACTCCTGCAATGGCGGAGCGTGCGAACACACTCGTTCGAGATGATCGACGGATCACCATCAAACAACTCAGTGCTCAACTTGACATCTCTGTTGGTAGTGCTGTCGCAATTGTTCACCAGTTGGGATATTCAAAGGTTTGTTCCCGCTGGGTCCCTCGTTGTCTAACCGAACACCATAAAGAGCAAAGGAGAACCATCTGTGCGGAATTGCTTGCTCGTCATGTGGCTGAGGGTGACAATTTCTTGTCAAAGATTGTTACAGGCGATGAAACATGGGTTCATCACTTCGAACCTGAAACAAAACGGCAATCAATGGAGTGGCGCCACACCCACTACCCTACCAAGAAAAAGTTTAAAGCCATACCCTCAGCCGGTAAAGTCATGGTTACAGTCTTCTGGGACGCTGAAGGGTTATTCTGTTCGATGTCCTTCCCCATGGTCAAACGATCAACTCTGAAGTGTATTGTGCTACTCTTCAGAAATTGAAGAAACGACTTCAGCGTGTTCGTAGGCACAAAAATCTGAACGAACTTCTCCTTCTTCATGACAACGCAAGACCTCACACAAGTCTTCGCACCCGAGAGGAGCTCACAAAACTTCAGTGGACTGTTCTTCCTCATGCACCCTACAGCCCCGATCTCGCACCGTCGGATTTCCATATGTTTGGCCCAATGAAGGACGCAATCCATGGGAGGCACTACGCAGATGATGAAGAAGTTATTGATGCAGTACGACGTGGGCTCCGCCATCGACCAGTGGAATGGTACCGTGCAGGCATACAGGCCCTCATTTCAAGGTGGCATAAGGCCGTAGCATTGATTGGAGATTACGTTGAAAAATAGTGTTGTGTAGCTAAAAGATTGGGGAATAACATGGTGTATTTCAATGCTGAATAAAACAACCCCTGTTTCAGAAAAAAAAATGTGTTGCATTACTTATTGAACTGCCCTCGTACCGTTTTCGCAGCGGAGCTCCACGCGATCCTGAAGGCACTGGAGCAGATGAATCGTGTTCGGGGTAATCGATTTCTCCTCTGCTTCGATTCACTTTGTGCCTTACAGTCACTGCAGAATCTGTACCCAACTGAGGAGATGGTTCAGCTGATATATGACCAACTGTACTTGCTCCAAAGGCCGGGTAAGGAGGTGTCCTGCTGGGTGCCTGGTCATGTCGGAATATGGGGCAATGAACAGGCCGATCGGGGTGCCAAGGAAGCCTGCAGAGAGCAGGATGTGGTCCAGTGTCCTATTGCCTTGCAGTGTGTCATTTCTGCACTCCACAAGAAGTGCTTGGAGTTGTGGGAGGAAGAATGGCTGGCGATAACGGCCAATAAATTGCGGTTGGTGAAGTCAACAACTCTGCCATGGCGTTGCTCCTGCCGTCACGCGTCTTCGGATTGGGTACTGTCCTCTCACACATAGCTTTCTATTACGGCGGGAGGATCCCCCGTTTTGTGATGCTTGTGGTGTGCACATCGCTGTCCGCCACATTTTAACAGAATGCATTTTATTCCGTGATGCAAGGGCAGAAGCACAGTTTGATGGTGATCTGCCCTGTGTTTTAGCTAATGATGAGAGTTGTGTGTCTAGGGTTTTAAAGTTTTGTGATGTGTCTGGACTGTGGCCTAAACTTTTAGGCTGGAGGTTTTAGTGTATTGCAAAGTGGCTGGCTCCTCCCTTTTTTCCTTGCGGTCAGCCGGCCACTTCCATCTGCTGTATTGTTTTAGCTCCCTCTACCACTTTGTTCTTGTGTTGTCCATGTTTTACTGCTGACGGCATGCTTCGTCCCACGTTTCGGTGTGGGTAGGCACGTATTTTTCCATCCTTGTTACCTGTGTTTTACGTTCTGTTTTATCTTACTGTTCTGTCTTTACTTGACACCCGTCTCAATCTGTTACTGAGCGGGCGCTGAAGACCTTGCCGTCGTGCGCCCTTAAAACCCACTCCATCATCATCACATATCTGCATCTGTCGACGACTCTGTCCGAGATAACATGCCACGTCCCACCTACCAAGAAACCCTCAACTCAGTCAGAAATTTTTCCTGACACCCTATCCGATAGCACTGCATCGAACGCTTTTCGGGGGTCGAGAACGCTGCATGCACCTGACTCGCTTGTCCCACGGTTCAGTGACGAAGGCATTTCCAGCGAAAGGCAAGTTACCTGTACGAGTCCCAGTCTCCCGTGAAGAGTTGCTGTTATCGTATCGTGACGCCTTCCTCTCCTAAGTTCGGCGTTGTGAGCTGAATCGTACACAGTAAGTACATCAGGGTGTGGAATCATGCCACACGCAAACAGAATCATCCGCGTATCAAATCACTTGCCTCTACCCCTATCGCCAAGTACACGCATTTGCACCGAGCGAGGTAGCGCAGTGGTTAGACACTGGACTCGCATTCGGGAGGACGACGGTTCAATCCCACGTCCGGCTATCCTGATTTAGGTTTTCCGTGATTTCCCTAAATCGCTCCAGGCAAATGCCGGGATGGATCCTTTCAAAGGGCACGGCCGACTTCCTTCCCCGTCCTTGCCTCATCCGATGAGACCGATGACCTCGCTGTCTGGTCTCCTTCCCCAAAACAACCCCCCCCCCCCCCCCCCCCCCAACACACATTTGTAAAGGAGGACCGCTACAAACGCTACACGCTGCTTGGTTGTTACATGCCGATATTTTCGGAATGATCCGATTCTCAGCAAGAGCGCTTAGAAAGGTCATTTGCTTTGTACTGTGTGGAGAATTTGGCAGCGCAGTTCGACACGAACGGTGAAGGGAGAATAGAGCAGAGCTGCCATGCCCTTCTCCCTTTCCCGTGAGACTGCAATATGTAGCGTCGCGGCTCGCGTGAATATTGCAGGCGGCGTTTCAAGGCCTCGGGCGGAGTCAGGCTGCGGGATGAACATGTCCTGACACCGACGTTGTGGAAGGGGGGTGGAGGGGGGGGGGAGGGCGGAGAGGGTGGAAACACCACAGAGCGCGAGCTCTGAAGGCAGAAGCCTAATTTAGCACCCGAGCTTATTCGCTGCCGTGTTACTTCATTTACGGCTCTGCGAAACGAGCGGCGCCAAAGTGGGCCGGCATACGTAACCAGAGCGAAATTAATAATCAGAGTAGTACACACGGCCGGGGTCGCTCCCTTGCAGCCTCGTTAAATCGCTTCCACATTAAATCGCTCTACTCCTGCAACGCTAACTGGTCATAATTTTAACTCTGGACATATTTTTCATCTCAGCTACTTTGTACACGAAAGATCGTTGGCGACAAATAGCACTGTACAGTTTTCAATTTTGAAATAGTTGTACAATGTACAGTACTATTGGTTTTAGGCGTAGTTCCAGATGTATACAGGGTGTCACAAAAAGGTACGGCCAAACTTTCAGGAAATATTCCTCACACACAAAGAAAGAAAATATGTTACGTGGACATGCTTTCGGAAACGCTTACTTTCCATGTTATAGCTCACTTTCTTACTTCTCTTCAAATCACATTAATCATGGAATGGAAACACACAGCAACAGAACGTACCAGCGTGACTTCAGACACTTTGTTACAGGAATTGTTCAAAATGTGTGTTGATGACGTGATTGCACAATTGCGTGTGGATTCTCGTCAGCCCACACATTTTGATTGTGAAAATTTACAATTTGATCACGTTGGAATGAAGCCTAATCCGTAAAGAGAACATTTGCACTGAAATGAGGATTGACACATTGTTGGATGAACCCTTCGCAGAAGTGTAACCGTGGAGGCCAATCAGCTGCTGATAGTGCCTGCACGCGCTGTACACGGTACGAAAACAACTGGTTCTGCCGTAGCACTCTCCATACAGTGACGTTGCCCACGTCACCTTGTACAGCAGCAACTTCTCTGACGCTAACATTAGGGTTATCGTCAACTGCACGAAGAATTGCCTCGTCCATTGCAGGTGTCCTCGTCGTTCTAGGTCTTCCCCAGTCGCGAGTCATAGGCTGGAATGTTCCGTGCTCCCTAAGACGCCGATCAATTGCTTCGAACGTCTTCCTGTCGGGACACCTTCGTTCTGGAAATCTGTCTCGATACAAACGTACCGCGCCACGGCTATTGCCTCGTGCTAATACATACATCAAATGGGCATCTGCCAACTCCGCATTTGTAAACATTGCACTGACTACAAAACCACGTTCGTGATGAACACTAACCTGTTGATGCTACGTACTGATGTGCTTGATGCTAGTACTGTGGAGCAATGAGTCGCATGTCAACACAAGCACCGAAGTCAACATTACCTTCCTTCAATTGGGCGAACTGGCGGTGAATCGAGGAAGTACAGTACATACTGACGAAACTAAAATGAGCTCTAACATGGAAATTAAGCGTCTCCGGACACATGACCACATAACATCTTTTCTTTATTTGTGTGTGAGGAATGTTTCCTGAAATTTTGGCCGTACCTTTTTGTAACACCCTGTATAGATGTGTATGCTGTGTGTGGCACGGTGGGAGATTGGAATTATGTATCGTCGTCGTGCAAGACAGACCATATATAAAACAATTGAAGACGTTGAAATGACAACATCTGCTGCTGACAACAAGAAGAATACTGTAAAATCTGTCGCTGCACATTCATTACTAGATGGACCCGCTGTCTTCTGTGGATGTAGACTGAACTTCAGTATTGATCTCAATGATACATTTTCTCATGGTAATGGTTGGCTAACTGTGGCAATTGTACGAGGTGGTACAGGTGTACCCAATGTATCTGGACTCGGAAGCTTCGTCGACCGTGACGTCATAGCCTACCGCACATACCACGTTTGTGAAAATGCAAATAAAGACTTTGGTAAATCATCATATATCTCACCCTCACCCTTTTCTTTGTATACACGTAATAGACGTAAAATATCTGTAAATGAGACTGTATTTATTTGGATTAATGGTAAAGGTACATGTGAATATTTAAAATTTGTTGGCTGGACTTTCACCCTTCACGGTTTCTCGGCTTGTGCGTAATTTTCACTTCACTGTATAGTTTTAAAACTTCATAAAAGTTGTCTTCATAGAAATATTGCTGTGATTTCACCTATTTTGCATTCAGCCCTTTGATTTTATGTTTACATTTGGTTTTCGTGCGCGTTCTGAGAGTTGAAAACATCGAGAATGCAGTGTTTCTAATTATCCTTACGTGTTGGGGTGGGCACTGTGTGTGTGTGTGTGTGTGTGTGTGTGTGTGTGTGTGTGTGTGTGTGTGTGTGTGTGAGAGAGAGAGAGAGAGAGAGAGAGAGAGAGAGAGAGAGAGAGAGAGAAGATTTGAAGATTTGCAAGGATTACAAAGGAGACATGAGGGGTGGGAGGGAGGGAATGGGGAGCATGTGGGAAAACTCGTTTGAGGAGAGATTTGGATGGGAGAGGCAGAAAGTTTGTAGTGAATGCGGGTGGAGGAATAGTAGAGTGGGCTTTAGGATCAGCTGCAACCTCTGCTAGAGATGAGGGAATGACCTGCCGGCCTTAAAAAAGCCATAAGTAATGTGTAGAACACATTCACAGAGAAAGTATTTTAATTTGTAAGTATCAAAATGTAGAAACATATTATGTATAGTTGTATTTACGAACTATCCTTAATGATAGTTCGTAAATAAAAGCGAAAATCGTCTCTCGTATCTTGCGTATCAGTCTCTTAAATTTCAATACAGTGAAGAAAGAAGAAAACGAATAACGACTGTCATTGTAGTAAAGCAAATTATGGAAGTTAATATACCACTCGCCCCGCGCTGGTTGCACTGTCATTAATGTGGAACATGTATAGCTAGGGTCCCAAAGTACTTCCGTAGGGTACACCACAAACTACCTGTTCATCTGCCGATGACGCCATCCGAGATAACATGCCGCGTCCTCCCTATCAAGAAATCCTCAACCCAGTTAGAAACATTGCCTGACACCCTACACAATGGTACTGCATGAAACGCTTTTCGGGAGTCAAGTATCACAAAACAAATTAACTGAAGCATTGAAACTTGTACGTTTTTTACCACACCATCATTACAAACGCAAGTGTCATTCCCACTTTGACTGGGCACAGACACGACTCAGAAAATGAGCACAAGGGAGTGAAATGAACTGTTGCACCTCACCACTGAACTTGTCTCATCTCGCCAATGAACAGAGTCAGATTAGCGTGAAGATATCTACGGCAGATGCGAGCCGCCACTGCAGCTCGTCGGTCACGCCTTGTTTTCTGTGTGGCAGTGGTTTGACAACTGGTAGCCCTCATCTTCCGTGTTCCGTGGCTTAGCGACGACGCCTTAGTGGCTTAACGCGTTCTTTCCTCCGCAATGGCCGAATGAATCCTCTCAGGTATAGCGCGTTCGACGAACGTCGCGGTGTTCCTGTGTCCGCAATGCCATAGCTACTGCTGTGGTAGTTGTTCTGCAGTAGCAGTGTAGCCTAGGCTGGAAGTAAACAAGGTAGTGGAGTTGGATGCTTGAAAGTTCAAGCATCGGACAGCTAGGAAATCCATTCGACGTTGAATGCTAAATGAATACGTTATAATGTGACCATCAGAACGAAAGCAGGGATTTGATTTTAAATAACAACACTGAGTCGACAATAGGCTGGCATGCCAGGAGAACACTAACTCACTCTCTCCTCCTCTATACACTTTGTACTAACCACCTGCCCACTGTCTATTGTTTGTCAAACTATTGACAGTTCGATTGTGCACTGACTGACTGACTATCCCTTTAGCTGCTCTTACTTGGCCATTTTGTCCGTGGTCTCCTATCCTTTATCCTCAAGGTGATGAATTTTATGTAGTACAGTCATTGTCATCGGTAGGTTAGGGTTGCACCCAATGACCAACCCACCGTGCAACCCGTGCCTCACGGTCTTCATGCGCGGTGAAAATTTCCCATCTTTTGGTGGCTGGTATGCAACCCAGTAACTCCCGTCTCTCAGACTCTCTCAGTCCCCTTCAAAGTCTATGTGCGCTGTAGACCATCCATCCCTTAGTGCAATGGGTCCAGGAAATCTGTCATTTGCTCACTCCCGGTGGAGCCACTGTGATGTTTATGAGGGTTTCTGGACATGTCGGTCTGCCAGGAAACGAGGCTGCTGACGCTTCTGCCAAGGCTGCAGTCCTCGTAGCTCAGCCAAATAGTTCCTATATTCCCTCCAATGATCTCTGTGTAGCCGTCTGTCAGCGGGTGGTGCCCTTTGGTATCGCCATTGGTCCTCCCTTCATGGGAATAAACTCCGGATAATTAAGCCTGTCCCAGTGGGTTGGATGACCTCCTCTCGGCCCTCCCGCCAGGAAGAGGTAATTTTAACTAGGTTCCGTATTGGGCACTGCCTTTTCAGCGATCGTCATTTTTTAAGAGGCGCTACCCCACCATTTTGTGCACATTGCGCCCAAGTTTTTAACTGCCTGCCATTTCCTGACGTTATGCTCATTTTTTAACCGCTTACGTTCCCGCGTGTGTTTGCCGTCTAAGTGATCGGCCGTTTTAGCTAATGACGCGCGAGCTGTCGGCTGCGTTTTACTTTTTATCCGTCAAAGCAGTATGGCGGAGGCCATTTAATTTTGAGTTTTGGACCTCCGTTTCTGTACGGTGTACTTTGTAGCCCTTCCTCCATGTCCCTGTTTTTAGCTGTCTTATGTCAGTTGGGATTGACTTCTAATCATTTTTAATTCCTCTCTGTCTTCATGTTCTATAGTTTTCAATTATTCAGAAACAGTCTTAATCGCATTTATTATTATTATACCGCCAACCAGTTTCAACCCGACGTAGGAGTCAGCTACTGGGCGTTTACACTGTGAAATTATACATACCCGTCAGGAAGACTCCATTATACAACAGCTAAAATTACGTAAATTTAAAATATGTTACCCATTGGTCGGCTACTGGTGGTGTCACTCCTGTCTACTACGTGAGACTAACCCTTCGTATGTCTATTATATGTAATTACTAGTCACCTTGATTTAACATAAATTTAAGTGACAGTAAATAACAGAAAGCGGAACCATTTCATTTAAAAGGAGTTATAATTATAGTGATAATTATAAAATACTAACAAGTGTTCCGTAGTCAACTCTTAAAATTTGTAAAAGTATATTACGTTATGTGCGATAATATAACAATTTGTGACACACAAAAACTGGTGTCGTCCTGTATTATATCTATTCGTACATTTACGTAGAAAACATTTGAGTCAATTTACTAAAACGGCTAATATGGAAGGACTACAGATCCCTCCACTCTTTGTGGTGAGGACGCCGTTGCCATGGATTATAAAGCGTCGGGTTGAAACCGGTTGGCGGTATAACAATAATAAATGCGATTAAGACTGTTTTTGAATAATTGATTAATCATACTAATCGCTGCTTCATCTCCACAACCATGGTGTCCAAAAATTTCTATAGCTTTGACTTGGGAGCGTATGACCCCAATTGTTTTTGCGCCCTAAAACAAAACAAAACAAACTCCCGTCTCATTCTCACTGTTCTTCATTGAGGCAGTTGCCGGCACTGACTGCAGTCTTCCCAACAAGTTGTCCACGGCTCGCCATTGCTCCAAGAATCTACCGGCATTCCTAAGTTGTCAAGAAAGCAGCCACCAAACAAGAAACCGCCTGTTTGTAACGGGAATCCCGTGCTTCGCTCATTTGTCCCCAGGTGCTCGTGACTTGGTGGCATCCCTCTTGCTGTCCATCAGACTCTGCACATCTCAACCCTTCCTGAGTACAGAAAAAACTTCAGCTAAACCGTCCCTGCCCGGTTTTTGTTAGACTCACTTACCAGCTGTGGATTAAGCGTGCCTTTCATCCGTGGTGCCTGGACGTGAATTATTGCAGTATATGACAGATAATGCAGGAGGTACCTTTCGAATCACACGTTAAGGAGCTATCACATTTGGATATGTCCATATCCACACCGTTAAAGAAGTTGAGAAATTTACTGCTGCATCAGTGTGGATAGTCCAATGTTACCACAAGAAATGATGTTCCCTTTGAAACCATGTAGTACATTGTAACAATACTGATACCACTATTTGGAGGAAAGTTCAGTACTATTAGTACAATCATCATTGTTACATGATGTATTAATGTTAACATCGTACTTTTTGTACAGATAAATCGCAGATAAGTCTATATGTCATCTACTGCTTCACTGAAAGTCGTGATTCTAGTGAAATATCCTGAAGCATATATACGGCCATACTTCTATAGAATCTTTCAGCTACCCAACTGTGAATCTGTACTATCCGTTAGAACAACGTCATTATTGTTATAATTATGCTGAAATGGAACTTACTAAATATAAGCTGGCCGCTGTGGCCGAGCGGTTCTAGGCGCTTCAGTCCGGAATCGCGCTGCTGCTACGCTCGCAGATTCGAATCATGCCTCGGGCATGGATGTGTGTGATGTCCTTCGGTTAGTTAGGTTTAAGTAATTTCTAAGTCTAGGGGGCTGATGACCTCAGATGTTAAGTCCCATAGTGTTTATGCCATTTGAACCATTTTTGACAAAATATAATAAAGTAGAGGCTCGGTTACTTTATCTGCAATACAAATGGCAGACTTATTCTTATTTACCTTTTACTTTTTTATAGCTTTCTTTTGACGTTTGATTTCTGCCCATTCGTGACGTGCATCTTTACGCACGTAATATATCTAACTTCGCCGTTGATATTTTATACCTCTATAATACATGTGTGCTTCTACAACTTACATTATCAACAGTACATTGCGATGTAAAATTATCTGTTTCTTGAGGTTCGGTAAGCCGTTTTCCTTCTAATAATATTTTTCCACAGGCTATTTTCTCCACGTCAGCTGTGTTAGCATTTTAACACACTAATCCAAAAACGAGAGAGAGAGGGAGAAAATTTTCTGAATGGAGAATGAACGGTGTCTAACACAGTTATTTCACGATTCTCAACAAATCGCATTTTTGTACAAAGCATCAATTCACAATTATTTGACACTTCACAAGACAGTACAAGTGTTCAATATATAGGCACACGGTGGATAATTAAGGTATCTTGTACGCCTGTCCGTAGATGAAACTGTAATACGCCATCGAATGAGGCGACGCTGAATATTAGACATTAATAAATACACCTAAGTTTTACTAATAATCTGCACATATACTCAAAAGAGACGAATAGTTAACAACAGCTTGTTATGTGTACTATTGCTAAGTTACATCTAGCAAAAGTGATGAGCCTGAGTAACAAATTAAAAATGTAAACTGTGGTACAGTCATCATTAAACTGAAGACCGGGAAACCAAAGACATTTTTGTAGCGACGCGAAGATGGCTGAAATACAGTATGGTGGATATCCTTGATTCCATAACGGGTTTCACAGTATCATTCTGCTCGGTTTGCATGTTGTCAGAGTCAATCAAAGAGTGATGGGTGATAACCATGAAAATAGTATCATTTTGCAGCGTCGTAAAGCTGTCCTCTCCATAGCGTATTATGCGGATGGCGCCTCACAAATCCCGCACAGCCAGATGTGTCAGAATTTATTTCCACGGCGTTTTGCCTTTTAAATCACGCGATCCGTGTTGATGCACGGTTCCGATAGCGAAGAGCCTGTTACGACAACAGGCGCGTTCGATATTATCGGAAGATAAAGCTCCGCCGGCCGGCGACAAAAGGACGACCGTGCGATAGCTGAGTCTGCAATTTGGTGGCTCTGAGCGGTATCAATAGCTCTTTGATCGCCGCGAAATTCCGCCGCCAGGCCACCAGACCACTCTTGGTAATATTCCGTACATTCTTCCAGTTTGCGATATGTGTTCACTGTGCGATATGTATTCACTTCACAGGCGGTACTGCGTATGCGAAGCATGCATTGTTCCGTGCCCTAAAGCAACTCACTTTTCTGTCATGTAAACTTTTTTATTATGTATGTTGAAGAGTCTATCTTTCAAAGCATTTGAGCAATGTGGTAAAGAGCAATAAACTGATGATTGTTTTGATGCTTTTCTCGAAGAGAGAAAGGAAATGAGCAAACTATGAAAGGCTAACCTGTCAGTAGAGTCCGTTTTACTGTTATTAATACCTAATCGTAGGATAATTGAACATTTTCTCGCTTCTTTTTGCGAAAGATTACTGTAACTGTAACAAGCAAATCTTCTGTACTTTCTGTGTACCTCGACTTCCAAACCGTGCTTAAAACACGGAGTTCCATCTGGAAAACCAGTTCCTTCAGCATAACGTAACAGCAACAGTACTATTAATCTCACAATAAATCATACCCCTTTCGCATGGTAACGACTGGCCCGAAGCATTCTTTAACAGTCACGAAAATGTCAAATGTGCCCAAATTACTTGGAAACTCTGCAGAAGCTTCAAAACTTTTAAACCATCAAAATGATTTTTCTAACATACTCAGCCAATTTTAAGTTCTTTGCTTTGCAGGGTGCAGATAGTAGTGCCAGCAAGAAATGTACCATACACAATCGGGGAGAGAGACTCGATTATGATTTATAAGACTTCTGATCGCTTATAGACGTTCAGTTGGAACGTACAAATAAATTATGCAAATTATGCTCGTCGTCTCAAATATTCAGTTGTTAGAGACTGTAGATTTCTTACCACCAACTAATATTGTGATAATAAGAGCAATATTGAAGGTGTAGTGGCAACTTCTGCCACCGAATGTTATCAAGATGACCAATTGTAGTGGGAAGTCGTAGAAGGCACCATATAAAGACTCGTCTGAGCTTTCCAAGTGATTTATTGTTTCCAGCTAAAGTGCCCCCGTTCCTCTCGATCTGCATCACTGGGACCTGCAATGCTGAGGACACCACTTTGCTGTCTGCAAAACGCCTTGGCACAGAATGGCTACCTGAGTGACCCTTGCCGACCAGTGTCGTCGAGCGGTTCAAGGCGCTTCAATCGGGAACCGCATGACCGCTACAGTCGCATGGTTGGAATCCTGCCTCGGGCATGGGCGTGTGTGATGACCTTAGGTTACTTAGGTTTAAGTAGTTCTAAGTTCTAGGCGACTGATGACCTCAGATGTTAAGTCAAATAGTGCTGAGAGCCATTTGAACCATTTTAGTGACCCGTGAACGCACTGCTGTGTGTCGGCCTTATATGGCAGCAGAATTACAGCATCGTCAGGATGCCGGCAGTTGACTCAGCGGTCTGTGCCCCTGTCGACTCAGTGCCACTCAATGTGAGCTGCAGGTGGGCAGCTGTGTGCTTCTCGCTGGTGTGGCTGAGATCGCAGTGACAACAAGCGCCCACAGTCCAACGTCCAAATCTGTGTTCCTCGTCTCAGGATGCCTCCGGCGTGTGTTGGAAGCCAGGACAACAGTCCACGGTAGTGAGCCATGGAGTGGGACGCAGCTGGCTGCCTTCAGACCCCACGTCAGCCTGAGAGGGTCGAACCAGTGACCTGCCGCGGACTGGAACGCTGGCGCCCCATCTGCTGATGAATGTTCTTGGTGGACACACCCAGCCGTCCAGGAGAGCTGCCACACTTGAATGAATCTAGTCAGAAACCGACACCTATTAATACTGGGCTGTGCACTTCTGTTTTGCACTGCTCTGCGTCACGTACTCATAACACACTAGGTTGGCCAGTGGGCCCCTTCTGCCTGTGATTTGCGACATTCAACATCGCTACATATACTGTTTCAGCAATTTGACAGCCCTGTGGCCTCTATTCTACTTTGCAACTGTTGGTATGCATAACTCACTGCAATCCAGCCTGCACCTGGCTGTAACTTGTGCTCAGAATATTGCACAAAACTAACTTTCCCTATCCTAAACGGTGGTGCCGCTACAAAGGCATTAATACCACCATGTCATTCTCAGGTGCCTTAATGGTAAATTTTTCTTGAAGTCTGGCTCTGTTGTTAACTTTGCGTCATACTCAAATTTTTTAGGGATGACTTTAGTTATGGACCGAGAAATCACTGTGTGGTAGAAGACTTGGAATACTGACCCTTCCGTGACAGTGAAAGGCGTCTTGGGATATAATTTTTACTCTGTTGGCTGAACAGAAACAACAAAACGAATGCTATAACACGTCAGTATATCGTAGAAGGGTAGAGCGAAAACTTAAATTAATGAAAGTGTCTATGATCACACAGTAAAGTGAAAGGGATCTTCCTCGATATGTATTTGTCACGATTCAAACAGATCAACTGCATATTATGCTTTTTCAGGGATTTAATTATCGTATCTCAACCTTGCAGGTGTTAATAGTGGCCTATATTCAAGATTTTAGTGGAACAAAGAGCATACTATGAAACTGGATTGAAGACTTCCTGGCAAGCTGAACTCGGCACGTCGTTTTTGACGGGAGCGAATCGTCAGTTGTGAAAGTAGACTCAGACGTACCCCAGGGATGTTCTTGGTTCTTTACTTTACACACACATGTATATATATAAACGACTTTTTGAACGACCTCGGTATTTATATGTATGTATAGAAACAGTTTCCGAAAAATGGCGGTATGTAATGCTGCGATTATTTTGACGTATGGCAATCCTCATACTATTTGATCAAGCAGAATTTGAGCCAAGAGTTTCGTTTTAAAAATCAATGAGAATTCGTTAATGGCGTTCGATATCTCTTGAAAACAACAGCATAGCGGTGTGAAGTTCAGCGGACGTATCCTCGGTAATTAGTTTCCAGTCTATCGGAATAATGACAAGCAGAGCAACTATCAACTACTTTACGTTCCGTATGATCGTAACATAAGCAGCTCTAACTCACTGTGAAATTTTAGCTTCTCCCGGGACATCAAATGTTGGGAATGCATCGCGGTAATGTCGTCAGCAAGTGCCGATAACTGAACGGGTGAACACGCAGTCATTTTCAAGAGACAAATTGTACGAGTGAATGCTGAGCGTGAGAACTTAAACTCTCGAAGAGCGGTGCTAAGCCAACCAGTAAGCACGCTCTTGAATTCTCAGGAAGACAATACACACAGTTACCAAACTATACCACCTTCCAACTTGAGACAACCATCATCAGAAGTTAATCGAAAGCGAAATATTAACAACAGGTGAGCAGGTAGCGCTAAATGTCTCCTTCTGTTTCATCAGGAGGGGAGCAGAAAGTAAGTAAATATCTCCGTTTTTATAACTGGCTTTATGATGTTTATTGGTTGGTTCAAATGGCTCTGAGCACTATGGGACTTAACATCTATGGTCATCAGTCCCCTAGAACTTAGAACTACTTAAACCTAACTAACCTAAGGACAGCACACAACACCCAGCCATCACGAGGCAGAGAAAATCCCTGACCCCGCCGGGAATCGAACCCGGGAACCCGGGCGTGGGAAGCGAGAACGCTACCGCACGACCACGAGATGCGGGCCATGAAGTTTATTAGTCTCCATACTACTGACCTTACATGTTCCTTCAATTTCATATCTTTTCTTACTGTTGTTGCTATTGACACGCTCTTAAAAAAGTTTGGTCTGAAGCGGTTCTCAAGGCTTGTGTGTCCTGTGCAAACCTCTTCATCTCTGGATAACTGATGCAAACCACTGCCATCTGGATCTGCTTACTTTATTCATACCTTGGTCTGCCTCTACAATAAACCTCCCCTGCCGCCCCCCCCCCCCCCCAAACACACACATATACACACACTTCCCTTAATTAGCAGTATTACGGTTTCTTTATGGCACAGGGCGTGTGCTATCAACCGATCCCTTCTTTTAGTCAAATTGTACTATTAATTTCTTTCTTTGCTAATAATTTTCAGTACCTCTCCATGAATTGTCCAATGCCTCCATCCAATCTTCAACTTTCTTCTGCAACACCGAGTTTCAAAAGCTCCTATTCTTTTCTTGTATCAAATATTCATCGTCCAAGTTTGACTTCTGTGCAAGGCTACACACGACTCAGATATCAGCAGCATACATTTCCCAGCACTTAAGTGTATAATCGATGTTGACAAATTTCTCTTTTTGAGGAACGCTCTTTTTGGTACTGTAAGTCTCTGTTTCAGCCACAATCAGTTGTTTTGCTGCCCAAGTGCGAGGGACGTTCAAAAACTAAGATTGGTTTTTTCGTGATTCCACTACACAGTATTATTCCCCACTCTTTTGGCTACAAAGCCCTATTTAGCAACATAATCTCCGTTCGTTTCGTCGACTTTGCGGCACCTTACGGGGAGGGTCTGTACGCCCTCATGGTACCACTCTACTGGTTGACGTCTGAGCCAACGTTTTGCTGCATCAGTGACCTCTGCATGTACTGCATCCTGCGCCAAACAGATGGAAATCGGCAGGTGCGAGATCCGGGATGTAGGGTGGATGAGGAAGAATAGTCCAGTGCTGTTTCGTGAGCTCCTCTAGAATGCTCAGACTGGTAGGCCTTGAGTCGTCAAGGAGAAAGAGAAATTCGATTGCATTTTTGTGGCGAAGAACCTGAAGAAGTCGTGTCTGTAATTTCCTGCAGAATGAACTTCAGAGTTAACCGTTGCACCATGTCGGAGAACAGCAAACGGAATCTTCAGAGCCCCGGAAGACCTTTTCCATGACCTTAGTTTTGAGGGTGAGATTTTGAACTTTCTCTTCGGAGGAGAGGTTGTGTGGCCCCACGCTGTGGATTGCCATTTTGTTTCCGGTTCGAAGTGATGAAACCAATATTCATCGCCTGTGAAGATGTTCAACAAAAAATTATCACGATCAGCCTCGTAACGCCCAAGCAACTCCGCACAGATGGTCATTCGTTGCTCTTAGTGATCAGGTGTCGGGCACACACCTTTGAATGCCCAAAATGGCGGACTAGTGTGTCAGCACTACCAACAGAGACGTCCAGTTGTGCACCAAGGTGTTTGATTGTGATCCGTGGATCACCTCGAATGAGAGAGTCCACCCGTTCCAACATTACAGGAGTTACAGCTGTGTGCGGTCGCCCGGCACGTGGGAGATCGGACAGATTGGCACGACTCTGTTGCGATGATGATAGATGCCTCGCCCAACTACTCACCATGCTTTTGTTCACTGCCAGGTCTCCGTAGACATTCTGCAAGCACCCATGAATATCCGCGATGCTGGTTTTCTGTCAAAAGGATCTGAATGCAGCTTTCTACTTGGACTGCACCTCTATTACAGACGCCATTGTGAAGGCTACGTATATCGCCGCCACCTATCGGAACTTAATGAAACTTTAGAAGCTGAAGTAGATATATTCCACAATGTGCAACGTCCCCTTTTGACAAATTATACATGACTGTGTTTAAACTGACACACAATATTTTTTTAGCGCAACGCAATCTGACTTTCAGAAATCCCTACAAAAGAATGGCCCTGACTAACATTAACCTATGCATTTCACAAATCGCTTACCTCACAAAAATCTTGGTTACTCGAACTACTGCAATACAGCGAGCGCCACTACTGCCAGCTAAATAAAAGATTCAAACTACGGAAGGCACTAACTACTGATAGGCATAGTTAGCAAATGAAAGATTTTAATAGAGAACAAACAATGTATTTACCTTAATAGTCATAATATATATAGCAGTTCATGACAAATTACAAAACTCCGCCATCTCTCTCCCCACATCCACCACTGCTGGCGGCTCACCTCAAACTGCGCAACGCTACGCGCTGTTCACATCCAGCTGCCGCTGCCCAACACTACAATGGCAGACAACAATGCAAACTAGCCACAGACTGCACACAGCACAGCCAGTGATTCTCACACAGAGCGCTATGTAACATTGCCAATAAGAAAACATAAACAGCCTACTTACAAATGTTTCACAACAAATTGCACATTTTTTAAACCGAAACTGGCCGAGAAAAAAGACGTATTTCATTAGTTATTGAACACCTCTCGTAGAAAAATTTGTCTGTAATTGTAATCCGATTTCCTTAGCTTCGCCTGATCTGATTAGATTAAGTTCTATTTTGGTTTCTGGTCATCTAGACACTATCCATTCCATTCAATTCATTTTTCAAGTCCTTTACCGTCTCTGACAGAATTGCAAAATCATCTGCAAACCTCAAAGTTTCCTTTCCAAGTTTCTACTTCGCATCATGTACTGCTTGCTCGATATACGGACCGAGTAGCATTGGGTGCAGCGCGTCACCTTCACTCTCCTCTCAGCTACTGGTTTCTTTTCGAGCCCTTCGGCTCTTATAACTGCAATCTGGTTTCCGTACAAGTTGTAGACAACCATTCGCTTCATTTATTTTATACTTGCTATCTACAGAATTTCGATGACTGTATTGTAATCAACGTTATCGGAAACTTTCTCTAGGTCTAAGAGAAGTTATAAATGTAGACTTGCCTTTCTTCAATTTATGTTCTAAGACGGGTCGTCGGGTTAATATTGCCTTAATATTCCTACATTTCTGTATGAACCAAACTGACCTGATGTTATCTCTCTTCCTTATAGGCATCATCTTGCGTTTGTCCACAAGTGAAGCTGGCTATAAAGGATGCAGGGTATAGAGGAAAATTTATGACAGAGAAGGCCGTGTACGGTTTGTGGGACTAGTTCTAGGAAAATGAAGTTCACTTATAACAGAAACACGGAACAGAACAGTTATGCAGCCCATTCTATATGGGATTAAGGGAAGAGATTGAAGTAATTCAACCTTGGGTTACTAGATTTCTCACCAATCGTTTAGATCAGAAGGAGAGTGTTACGGAAACGGACTGTGGGTTTTGGGGGGGGGACTTCGAAGAGAGAAAGACGATAATTTCCCGAAATTCTCTCGTGAAAGTTTGTAAAACCAACACTAAGGACAGGCAGTAATACGATCCCACTGCCACCAATGCACGTCTCTCGTGAGGATCGTAGGGACCAATCAAGAAAGATTAGGTCTCTGTATTGAGTGTGTCTGCGTACTGAAAGTTATATCGTCTTGAGAACAGATTGCAAGTGGGAACGTTCTCAGCACTGTGCTTAAAGCATTAAATTTGTACCTAGTGAGACGACGCACTGGTCGGCATTTATTGGTTCATTTAGGAATGGGCTTTCCTTGGTTTCCTAAAATCGATTGATGCTGGTATGTTTCAACTGAAGAGAACACGGGTGTTGAACCAATATTTCATTCCTTTTATTTTACGATATTTGATTGATATTCGGTAGAAATTAATTTAATATCATTATCTGACAGTCTTGCTTAAGGTTTTACTTCGTGTCCCTGACACCAGTAATTCTGCGAATGAGGTAGTGGACATTTCCACAACACTCTGAACTGTTATATTTGTTCCATCTTTAACACCCCGCTCCCCACCCCCCCTTCCGAAGTATAAGTCCCTATATCACTGATGACAGATTTCCCCCCCCCCCGCCCCCCCCCCCCCCCCCTTACATCAGAAATGTGGAATACAGTCTGGTGATACCACATCTGTGTGTGGCCTCCCTTGAATTCCCTCAAAACAAAATTCTGGCAAACAAGTTCTGCTTTGGCTTCAGAAATTCTCTTGCATTTCTCGTCCACTGTGTTCGAAATATTTCTTGGGAAAAAGTGATGAGTCTGTGACTTTTTCCATGTCGTAGAGTGCTGCATTGATTTTCAGAAAAAGGAGTAAGTTACACACCAATATACAAACCTTGGGCCGGAGTAATAACCATTGGTCTTCTGGTAGACTGACCAGCCTGAAGGTGGTATTTGATAGTGTCAATAATTGTGTTGCCCTACTCCCGATTGGTACCCCACGTCTGTTGCAAATACACAATGAATAAACAATTAAAGTTCAGAATAAAAAAAACTGAAGGAAATTACTCGTTACACAAGAGAGAATGAGTACGTGATTTTTCATTCATCCGAGCAACTGATGCCTACTCGGATTTCAATAGCATAAACTCGCAGGATTAAAACTGAAGTGATTGCCTCAGCGTAACTAGGTGGTTGCCAATTATTACTGGTCCCTACCATAGGCGAATGAAACCATAAACTGTAGAAAAGAGACTGCAGCCATGACTGAGACCCTATTCGTAAAGCTACGTGTTTTTCATTCCTGCAAACAATACTGCATGTTTAACGTACTCATTAAGACTTTTTCCTAGAAAATAAGAACTACTAATAATGTACCAGAATTCTAATTGTTTAGGTAGTGTAAAATGGATTCTTATGTGACTTGCTGCACTGTTGTTGAATACAGTATTAACTATGAACGGAAAAAGATTTACACACTTGCTGCTATCACAGTTGTAGACACACAATGATCACCCTTTCTCCGCTGGAATCTTAGAATTTGCACGAAGAGAACAATATTATATGAAAGCGATGAGCGTGCTCAAGTGACGACGGACGTTCTCAGCTGACCATCACATGTGCAGCGTCGAGAAAATCCGCCTGTGATAAGAGGGGGGCGGGGGGGGGGGGCTTCCAGGTGTGCGTAGCGGCTTATCCTACAAAGATAGCAGCCGACTTCTGCAAATGGCGGCGGTGAAATGTGGAGCGCGATAAAGGCTAAGGCTGACTTAGGGGGCTGCGAGCGAAACTTCGAGAAACGACGGGTCTCCCAGCTGTGTAGTCGGTCCCCACACGGATGCCTCCCTTTAGTATACTGTAGTTCCCTATAGCTTGCCGAATTAAAGAAAATAGAAATGTGTCACATATGTAACATAATTTTGTAAATCAATATTCAATTTCCCTCAAATTTTCTAAATCAGGTAGGAAATACGATACTGCGTGCGGGAGTATGGAAAAGTTCTCCCTTTATCACTTGGTTCTGCCATAGCTCCAGCAACTGTCTTCAGTGAGCAGTCTTGAAAACGGTACTGAAACTGTTAGTTCGCTGCAATGTCCAACAGATGTAACATAAAAATAACCTGACAGATTATGACGCCTTCACGGCGGCAGGGATTCTGAGCCAAATAGCTTCTGTTAGGGATGTATGAAATTCCATTTTGACATTGCTGGAACGATCAACAGTGGTATTGACTTTAATGGTTTTACTTCCATCGTAACTGCATTCACACTCAAATTTATTGGTGATTAGTGTTCACTTTCTAACCATTACCTCTGCTCAACCGTTTGAATCATCGTGAAACAATTTAATAGAACAGTTATGAACAGTTCACATTGATACAATTCAAATATCGATGTGAAATTTTCGTAGCTATTCTATTAAATTATATCATGACGATTCACACGATTAAGACTCGAGTAATGGCTACATACGTAACATAGTGTTCGAAATTAGTTGACAAATTTGAGTAGGAGCGCAACTAAGGCAGAAAATAAAGACAAATTGTTGTTTTTATATGCACCTTTCCCACTCATTTTACATTAAAACTTAAACATAATTTTAATTAACGTGTCTCATTAGAATACATACTGTTCAGATTTTTGTTTTCCTTTCAGTTGAGTTACATCTCGCACCGTAGACAAAATTGGTTTCTTATTATAAGTACGATTAAAAGCCGTGAGGCTAGACATCACATTCGTCGATTTTGATAAAGCCTCTGACATATCTATCTTGAATTTTCCCTGACTATTCTTACAGAATTTGGTTTTCATCAGAAACTTTTCAACCTCTTTCTGGTTACTTTTTGAAATACTAAATCTAAATAAAGTGCGATTCAGAAATGAATTCTCTGAACCTTTTGAGATTCGAACCGACATTCGACAAGGTGATGAACCGTCTCCATTACTATTTAATTGCGTGATGGAAAAAGATATGTGCACCATCTGTCAAGACTGGAAGAAAGATTCGACTTAACTACCTTACACTTGCTGATGACTTGGCTTTGTTAGCAAACAGTATCGATGAAGCAAAGTTTCAGACAGAAGAACTGGAACGATTAGCAGCAAAGGTGGGGTTACAAATTTCTTTTGAGAAAACATAAATGGTGCTCACCTTCCCTATTGGCAATACCAAATTATACTCCATAATGCTCGAAAAGTAAGGTGATAAATTTTTTAAATATCTTGGTGAGATTATTAATAAGGAATGCCAGTTAAAGAGCATAATTAGAGAGTAGAACATTAAAACTACAACGAAGACAGAGAACTCGTGGCCAACTTACAAAAAATTTCCTTCAATGAAAGCTAAAATTTGGCATTACTCTTCTGTTGTTAAACTAGAGGCAACATATGCAAGTGAAATATTATTGAAACCAAACACTCAGTCAGCAATTTATAAACTGCAGGAAGATAGAAGAATACTCCGAACGAGTATTAATAAAAAACAAGTTTGTGGTCAGTGGAGACTCTTTCCCAATTCGGTGGCTTACCAAGAAAGTGAATTCATTGGCGATATGATACGAAAAAGAAGGGTTGCGTTTTTAACCACATTTATCGCTTTCCAAATACTAGACTCCTGAAACAACTTTTTGACTACTTTTGGAAGACGAAAAACAATTGGTTTAAAAAAGTACGAAGAGATCTAAATGAAATGAACGGTAACAAATGTCAAATTGAACACAGACATGAGAAGCTGCTGCTGAAGAACAAATGCGTACGACTGACATTCAAAACATCACAACAGAAGAAATACGCCATAAATGCAGCAGTAAGATCACTGCGAATGAAGAAGCGTTGGGAAAGAAAGAAACTTTTGACTGCTAAGATCTAAAGATATTCATTGTAGATTCTGTTGTTTAATGTTTGATTTTAGTGCTCTAAACTACGTAAAGAAAAAAATAAATGCAATATGAGTACAATGCTGTGACAAAGAAGTATTTAGACTTATAATACCTTAAGATACTGTAGTCACTAAGAACAGAAATACTGAAATGACATGAATACAGTGGCTCTCAACACCGCATAGGTCAACTCGCTTACGTCAGATGGTGTTTGAGTGGTGGCTTTGTAGCCCACCTGTATATTAGTTTTTGGTGAGATTTATTTTACTATCGAAACAGATATTTGTATGAATTTTAGAGTGGTGTGTATTTCTTGCCAACATATAGGCAAAGTACTCGTACATATTTAAGATAAATAGTAAAATATAAAAAGTTAAAGTAAAAATATTAAACCTACGCATAAAATAGTTACAAAGTTACTTGTTTTGTTTGAAGCTGTGTGTACGTCGCAAATAAAACACCAGATTGTACGTTTGTACTGGTGAAAAATGTAAAAAAGAAATTAAGCCAGCAACACATCACATCAAAAATGCTGAAAAACCATTGTCTATTAACTATCATTTGTTCATTGGTTGCATTTCTGGGTTAGTGCAAAGATGAGCATAAATTTCAAGGTCTTCTGAATTGTCCAAATCCCTACCGTTGGGTTCCAGCTGTAGAATGTTTAAACTACACTCAGTAGGACCCAAGTGGTGGCCATTTTCCTTCAAATGACAGCCCAAAGCTCCACCATTACTGCATAGTTGTGCTCCCTGAATCTTGTATTAAAATCCCTTCCAGTTTGGCCTACGTAAATACTGTCAGAAGACTCGCATCTAATCCTAGACCTTATTTGAAATTCCATTCTCGTTTGCTTTATCTAAATACTGTCACAAGACCCGGATCTAACACTACAGACGCCAGCATGACTGAATTTATGTAAGTTTTCATCCAAACTTTGGCGCAGAATAAATCCAAATTTTTGCTTCTTACGGATCCCAGACTGCAGTTTAGCCTTCCTTAACGCGTTAGCAATTTTATTGCAACAGGGCGAAAATATGAGATGGGAAAATGTGCGACCTTGTCTTTAAATAAAATTGCCTGCTTGTGTACTTCATTAAAAACCTTTTGTTCTTTCTGCAAACTCGTTAGCTAAACCACCCTGTACTATTGTATTAATTTCTGTTTTAGTTGTAGACTGCCAAATTGTAACTTCGCCAAGTGAGAGAACAATGCACACTTTAATGTGCAGCTGGGTTACAGAAGACAGCTGTGTTAGTATTAGACCTCTTGTAATAGGCTTACAATCAATGTCTATTCTTAGTTTTGAGCCCATCCTCGAATTTCGCAGATCTAGTAAGTTCAACGAATCCTCATTTACAAATTCTACCGTAAATTGGATTTTTTCATGTATACGACAAAAAGCTTGTGCTGACGCCTGGACCTCGTTATAATTAGCCAAATAAATACTGAACATACCATCAACGTACCTGCAGGGAAGGAGAATGTTTTTACACAGGTCTTTTTGGGCACCAAAACATTTATTCTCTAAATTATTAATAAAAACATTTGAAAGCATGCCAGATGGGCTATAGATTATAGCGAGCCCATCATTCCCACTACAGAAATTTGGGGAGAATAGAGTACGCCCGGTCAATGGAACTGACACAGCTTACTGAGCTGCCTCTTTCTTTCAACTACTTTCCACTCAATCAAAAAACATATCAGCAGAAAGATGGGTTCGCTATGGGCTCCAGCCCGCAAATCGTATAGTTCAGCGAACACTATTATAACCAAAGAATATGGAATTATATCCCCACGCTCATCTTATACAACCAAGAAGTTTTATTTTGTTTAGTAGATTTGTCCGAAACAGAAATTATTGCGGAGATTGAGTCACCAGCCATGGTAGGCTGAGATATAAGAACCCCGAAAAACTGATCCTTGATGTTCCAGAAAACATTCTAAAACTCGTCATGTGTATCAACACTCAACTCTCAGCTTAGAACACATTTTTGTTCGTTATAAGCACTAGGTCCGCAGCTTGTTGTCGCGCGGTAGCGTTCTCGCTTCCCGAGCACTGGGTCTCGGGTTCGATTCCCGGCGGGGTCAGGGATCTTCACCTGCCCCGAGATGACTGGGTGTTTTTGTGTCGTCTTTATCAGCATCTTTCATCCCCATTACGGTCGGCGGAAGGCAACGGCAAACCACCTCAATTAGGACCTTGCCTAATACCGCGGTGCGTGTCTCCCACATAGTTCCCTTACGCTTTGTCAAGAAGCGTGAACTTCATTTACATTTGCATTAGCACTAGGTTCGGTTTCCCTCCTTTCATCCCACCGGTAAAACAATGTTATAACTGTCTTAGATTACGTGGGAAAATAGAGATGACCCTTTCTTTTACAGGCAGTAACAAAAGGCTACGAACAGAACGTTTGAAGTACATTTTGTGCGACAGGCAAGTAAAGTAGTTACTTACAGAAAGCAAAATGATTTCGGTCAACTACAACAAAATCTGCTAATTGTTCCTGCTGTTTGTGTACCTTACGGTAATGCCAAATCGAATATTCAGTACACAACCCTACATCCGTATTTAGATAAGGCACTGTAAACATAAAACATCAACGACAATAAATTATCATTTCAGCTGTAAAAAAATACTTCGAGAAAATATTCTATATGAACAAAACTTACATGATTATAGCGATCTATGAACAAACAGACAGGCGACAGTTTACACATTGATGCAGTATGGGGCATATATTCCATCCAGGTGTTTACTTGAGAATGAAGCTACTGCCAGCATACGCTTGCACGAAAGAAGAAGGATTTCTAATTGAACCATTTGCAGCTTGCCTGGAATTATTCATTACAAAATTCAACAAGTTTACATTCATCACTAACAAAAAAATGACTCTGAGGACTATGAAACTTAACTGCTGAGGTCATCAGTCCCCTAGAACTTAGAACTACTTAAACCTAACTAACCTAATGACATCACACACATCCTTGCCCGAGGCAGGATTCGAACCTGCGACCGTAGCGGTCGCGCGGTTCCAGACTGTAGCGCCTAGACCCGCTCGGCCACTCCGGCCGGCTCATCACTAACAGAATATGGCGGTACTCTCCTACTTTTGTCCCTTGTTCCTGAACCTGCATATCAAACGAACCTCGTCAGCTCACCCGCAGACCCGCAGACGCGTCGGTGGTCTGCTGCCATAGTCCATTAACGCCAAATGTCACCACACTGTTCTAAAGGATACGTTCGCCGTACTTCCCAAATAAATTTCTGCGGTTATTTTCTAGTCTCTCAGCAGTGATAGCTGTGTTCTCGTTCTTTAAGCGAAGGCCGCTGGCCACTGCGCTGTCGGTGGTGACAGCTTTAAATTTAGTATTCTCAGCACACTCTTGACTGCGGATCTCGGAATACTGAGTACCCTACCTATTTCCTAAATGGGGTGTCTCATGCGTGTACCTCCAGCTACCATTCCGCGATCAGAGTCTGGTAATTCCCGCCGTGCGGCCATAATCACGTCGGAAACCTTTAGATGAATCACCCGAGTACAAATGACAGTTCCGCCAACGCACTAACCTTTCATATGTTGTGTACGCCATACTGCCGCCACGTGCATATGTGCATATCGCTATCCCATGACTTTCGTCAGCCAGCCGCGGTAGCCGAGCGGTTCTAGGCGCTTCAGTCAGGAACCGCGCGACTACTACGGTCGCAGGTTCGAATCCTACCTCGGACATGGATGTGTGTGATGTCCTTAGGTTAGTTAGCTTTAACTAGTTCGAAGTTCTAGGGGACTGATGACCGGCCGGTGTGGCCGAGCGGTTCTAGGCGCTTCAGTCTGGAACCACGCGACCGCTACGGTCGCAGGTTCGAACCCTGCCTCGGTCATGGATGTGTGTGATGCCCTTAGGTCAGTTAGGTTTAAGTAGTTCTAAGTTCTAGGGGACTGATGACCTCAGATGTTAAGTCCCATAGTGCTCAGAGCCATTTGAACCATTTTGACTTTTGTCAACTGTGTGTAAGGTCTGCAATGTTTGTGAGACATGTCGTGCGAGAGGAACAGCAACAGAGAAGCACGAAATAAAGCATTTACTTCATGTTTTTAACGAATCCATAATGGTTACACGTGTCACACAGAGACAGTGAGAGAGGTATATTTTATGAAAAAAATTCATCGACTGTCTGGAATTTTATTTTTGGTTTTATTTCTGATATTTTTCGGAAATAAAATCTTACAACAGAAATGCAGACATATTAGGTTTTAAATATCGTTTCTGATACGTATCGGAAGTAAGAGGTAAAAAACGAATTACAGGCAGTCGACTGACTTTTATTGATAAAATAAACTTTCTTCATTGTTAGAAGTATTTAAAAAAATCCAGTCGATGGGCACGCCTTCTGCTATGAAGAGGAAAGTGTAGTACATCGTTAAGTTCCAGCAACTGCTAAAGGCTTCATCTGTTACGTATCCTTTGTTGTACGTATTACTTGATATTACCCACCACCATTTGTAATTTTTCTTCCTCTAACCTGAAACGAGTTTTTTTTAAGCATATAGGAGACATTTCTTGTGCTGGATACACAAATAAATTCATGAAGATTACAAGAACATAATTTGTTTTATTTATTTTGCTTTACCGTGGTATATTTCCTCATGCAACTAAAAATAATTTTCAGGTTTCAGGAATCATTTTAGATAATAATTGTGGGGATACAACTACATTGAACATCAGCCAGTGAATAGAAACCGTAACACCTCTCCTCGCAGGATCCAGCCCCACTCATAATTGTATTTTCTTTCGTCAAATACAGTTTGATGAAGTTCAGCAGATTCGGAAATAATGTTTCAATGATTCTGAAATAATTCCTAAAATAAACGGCTCCCAGCTCCTTAAGTAAGAGAGCCTGGCTGAATTTCTCCTCTGTCTGTTAGTCATTTCGTTACCCAGAGCTCTCTCTCGACTTTCTTTGTCATTCTTAGCTGTAAAACAGGCAAGGCAAATACCTTCTTCTGTTCCTGAGGTATCGTAAACCGTAACTTCAGTGTACGTAAGATAAGCAAATGGCAACCAGCGACAGTAACGGGTGCAGTGCGGCGCTGTACTCTAATCGCTGCGTGCAGATGGTCGTGTTGGTCGCTCGGTCTGTCGGTCGTCCGACAAATTGGTGAGTGTAGTGCCATTAAAACTCTTCCAGTAAACCAAACTACTGCTTGTTCCATTTCATATCGATTTGCAACGCTACGCCTAGATATTGAATCGACGTAACTTTGTCAAGCAGCACACCACTAATACGGCAGTCGAATATTAGAGGATTGTTTTTCTTGTCCATCTGTATTCACTTACATTTTTCTGCATTTTAAAGCTACCTGTGATTCATCAAACCACAAAGAAATTGTGTCTGAGCCGTCCTCGATCCTTCTACAGTCACTCAACGACGATACATTCGCGTGAATTACAGCGTCATCAGCAAACAGCCGCAGACGGCTGCTGACCGTGTTTGTTAGATCATTTGTGTGTAGAGTGGTGCTCAAAAATTCACAACCAAAACGAACAAGGATGATGCAGGAGACAAAAACAAATATATTTCGTAAGGCAACTGTTGTTGTTGTTGTTGTGGTCTTAAGTCCAGAGACTGGTTTGATGCAGCTCTCCATTCTACTCTATCCTGTGCAAGCTTCTTCATCTCCCAGTACCTACTGCAACCTACATCCCTCTGAATCTGCTTAGTGTATTCATCTCTTGGTCTCCCTCTACGATTTTTACCCTCCACGCTGACCTCCAATACTAAGTTGGTGATCCCTTGATGCATCAGAATATGCCCTACCAACCGATCCCTTCTTCTAGTCATGTTGTGCCACAAATTTCTCTCTTCTCCAATTCTATTCAATACCTCCTCATTGGTTATGTGAACTACCCATCTAATCTTCAGAATTCTTCTGTAGTACCACATTTCGAAAGATTCTATTCTCTTCTTGTCGAAACTATTTATCGTCCACGTTCCACTTCCATACATGGCTAACTCCATACAAATACTTTCAGAAACGACTTCCTGACACTTAAATCTGTGCTCGATGTTAACAAATTTCTCTTCTTCAGGAACGCGTTCCTTGCCATTGCCAGTCTACATTTTATATCCTCTCTACTTCGACCATCATCAGTTATTTTGCTCCCCAAATAGCAAAACTCATTTACTACTTTAAGCGTCTCATTTCGTAATCTAATTCCCTCAGCATCACCGGACTTAATTCGACTACATTCCATTATCCTCATTTTGCTTTTGTTGATGTTCATCTTATATCCTCCTTTCAAGACACTGTCCATTCCGTTCAGCTGCTCCTCCAGGTCCTTTGCTGTCTCTGACACAATTACAATGTCATCGGCGAACCTTAAAGTTTTTATTTCTTCTCCATGGATTTTAATTCCAGCTCCGAATTTTTTGTTGTTGTGTCCTTTACTGCATGCTCAATATACAGATTGAATAACATCGGGGATAAGTTACAACCCTGTCTCACTCCCTTCCCAACCACTGCTTCCCTTTCACGTCCCTCGACTCTTATAACTGCCACCTGGTTTCTGTACTAATTGTAAATAGCCTTTCGCTCTCTGTATTTTATCCCTGCCACCTCCAGAATTTGAAAGAGAGTATTCCAGTCAACATTGTCAAAAGCTTTCTCTAAGTCTACAATTGCTAGAAACGTAGGTTTGTCTTTTCTTATTCTAGCTTCTAAGATAAGCTGTAGGGTCAGCATTGCCTCACGTTTCCAACATTTCTACGTAATCCAAACTCATCTTCCCCGAGGTCGGCTTCTACCAGTTTTCCATTCGTCAGTAAGGAATTCGCGTTAGTATTTTGCAGCTGTGACTTATTAAACTGATAGTTCGGTAATTTTCACATATCTCAACACCTGCTTTCTTTTGGATTGGAATTTTTATTTTCTTATTGAAGTTTGAGGGAATTTTGCCTGTCTCATATATCTTGTTAACTAGATGGTAGTGTTTTGTTTGGCCTGGCTCTCCCAAGGCTGTCAGTAGTTCTAATGGAATGTTGTCTACTCCCGGGGCCTTGTTTCGACGCAGGTCTTCCAGTGCTATGTCGAACTCTTCACGCAGTATCATATCTCCTATTTCATCTTCATCTACATTCTCTTTCATTTCTATAATATTGTCCTCAAGAACATCGCCCTTGTATAAACCCTCTATATACTCCTTCCAACTTTCTGCTTCCCCTTCTTTGGTTGGAACTGGATTTCCATCTGAGCTCTTGATATTCATGCAAGTGGTTCTCTTTTCTCCAAAGGTCCCTTTAATTTTCCTGTAGGCAGGATCTAACTTACCCCTAGTGATATGCGCCTTTACATCCTACCTGTCGAGCTCATTTTTGAGACGTTTGTATTCCTTATTGCCTGCTGCATTTACTGTACTTTTATATTTTCTCCTTTCATAAATTAAATTCAATATTTCCTCTGTTACCCAAGGATTTCTATTAGCCATCGTCCTTTTACCTACTTCATCCTTTGCTACCTTCACTACTTCATCTCTCAAAGCTATCCATTCTTCAGCTACTGTATTTCTTTCCCCGATTCTTGTCAATCGTTCCCTAATGCTCTCCCTGAAGCTCTCTACAACCTCTGGTTCTTTCAGTTTATCCAGGCCCGATCTCCTCAAATTCCCACCTTTTTGCAGTTTCTTCAGTTTTGATCTACAATTCATAACTAATAGATTGTGGTCAGAGTCCACATCTGGCCTGGAAATGTCTTACAATTTAAAACCTGGTTCCTGAATGTCTGTATTACCAGTAAAGCAACTATCTTTCGGAAACCCATAACGCGTGATCACTGAATACGCTTAGGCAATACGCTAGTGGAGCAGATAAAAACCGCTTGTGTCTAACCCTGTTACACCAAATGTTAGTTTGAGATATGTAGTATCTTGTGATGTCATGCTCTTCAGTACTGAGTCAGTAAACAGTAGGTAGCTTTAGTGTCTGAATCACAGTTGCAGTGTCAACTTGGAGCCCTAAACATGGGGTAACTGCGGGAGGTACACCTTGTTTATGATGGGGCCGCAGGAAACTGTCGAGGACTGCAGGGAATGTACCACTAACGTGTCCACATTATCTCTCACTTACTGCAGTCCATGCTCTGCTGGGAAATACCGACACAATGATGCCAGGCAGGGGTAATGAGGGCCAACTACGAACGGTGCCTACACGTAACACTTTGGGAACAACCCAGAGACAAATACGCGAGCAACTTTTGCTGCGCTCCGTATTCACCAAAGTTTAGTATGGCATGTGTTGCTTGAACAGCTGCTTCATCCTTATCGTCCTATGAGAGTACACTCTATGGGACCAGATAATTATCCAACACGTCATGAGTATACGTCCTGGTTCCTGCATCAGACCAATGAACAGCCTCGTTTTCCTGAAGTTGTTATGTTAACAAGAGAAACTGAGTTCATTCTGGAAGGCATTTACAGTAATCAGTATATTGGGATGAAAGCCCCCGTATTATAGTTGTGCGAGTTCATCAGCGACATTCCGCAGCGAAGAACTGGGCCGGGTCGCGAACGGCTACTTGTTTGGGCCTTACACGTCGTCTCCTCGACTCCGGTTGCCATCGTACAGCGTGTTCTTGGAAGTTCACCTGCCGACGTTCAAAAAATGGTTCAAATGGCTCTGAGCACTATGGGACTCAACTGCTGTGGTCATAAGTCCCCTAGAACTTAGAACTACTTAAACCTAACTAACCTAAGGACAGCACACAACACCCAGCCATCACGAGGCAGAGAAAATCCCTGACCCCGCCGGGAATCGAACCCGGGAACCCGGGCGTGGGAAGCGAGAACGCTACCGCACGACCACGAGATGCGGGCCCTGCCGACGTTACTGGAGGTGGTAGCCCTAGACATCATAAGGACGATGTGGTTTCAGCATGACAGGGGGCCAGCGCACTTTGCAGAACCAATCCGAGTAGCAATAACCAGCTCTTTTGGCAATCAGTGGATTGGTCTGGGAGGACACGTGCACTGGCCCTACGCCTTACCCCATTAGACTTCTTTCTCTCCGTCTACGTAAAAGAAAGAGGTGTATTCAGACCCTGTGCACTCGGAGGCGGAATTGGTTGCATGGTTGCAAGAATTCTTAAAACAGCCACCCAAATACAGAACACACCACGAATTTTCCTGCTACATCGGTACCGGCTCTGCGTTGACGTTAACCCTCCGTTACTCGTGCGAAAATTCGTGACGTCACTCACGCGGATGACAGGTGTCACCCACAAAGCAAACGGTCTATTTGTACACTTTGAATGGTCTTTATGGCTGGTTTTATGATATTTTATTAAATCTAAATACGTTGCATGTAATATTTGTACACAGTAAAGTATATTCTAATGGTGGTGGTGGTTAGTGTTTAACGTCCCGTCGACAACGAGGTCATTAGAGACGGAGCGCAAGCTCGGGTTAGGGAAGGATTGGGAAGGAAATCGGCCGTGCCCTTTCAAAGGAACCATCCCGGCATTTGCCTTAAACGATTTAGGGAAATCACGGAAAACCTAAATCAGGATGGCCGGAGACGGGATTGAACCCTCGTCCTCCCGAATGATATTCTAATGTTTGAAACAGTTTCACCATTCGAAGAACAATATCTTCAGCTGAATTACTGACATTACATGGTCCATCTTGTTGCTTACCGACCTACGGTTCTAAATTCTAAGTGTAAGCTGTTATTACATCAAGCAAAGCAAACACTTTTAACTCATACTTTGCTGGTTTGCTAGGAGATTATTGCCTGAACGGGCAATTTCCTCTAAATGCCAAAAGCTGTTCGTCAACAGTGAGATATTCACTGGGTGGAAAATATTTTTGGCAATCGTTCGTGAATAGTTCAGCAGCCGACTTGTCACTCTCTCTGCGAACACCTCTATCACGGATATTATCAAAGCTCCGATATCTCAACAGAAACCTGAATCGATTTTCACTTATGCATGATTCAAGTCCGTTTCCCTTTGAGTTATCCCACAATTTCAATATACTCTTCCTAGAACGTGTCAAAGATCCACACAGATATAACTAACCAATGAAAGCTCTGAACTCTATCGCATCTGTTTCTTTAGCATCCCTTTCCCTAGAGAAGTTACCATCAACTTCATTGATGGATATATTAGTGCATGTTGCGATAATGCTTATTATGTTTTCATCCAAGAAAAAATTCAGAATTTCTATTTCTATCTTTTCTATACGAGCTTGTTATTTGGTCCAGGCAAATGCGTAATAAAATTACAAGATCTGCTTCTAACACTGGTAGGATATTTATCTTTCCTCCGCTTAGTTATTCCAAAAAAATGGTTCAAATGGCTCTAAGCACTATGCGACTTAACTTCTGAGGTCATCAGTCGCCTAGAACTTAGAACTAATTAAACCCAACTAACCTAAGGACATCACACACATCCATGCCCGAGGCAGGATTCGACCCTGCGACCGGAGTGGTCATGCGGTTCCAGGCTGAAGCGCCTTTAACCGCACGGCCACACCGGCCGGCCTTAGTTATTCCATCTTTCCCTAAAAAAATGCATCCTCTTGAGTTACTTCTTCTTGTGATTCATATTGATCATTTTCAGACAGCTTTCATGAACAGAATCCTCAGTCTCTGAGTCAGCGCTATCACTGTGAGCATCTTCATCACTCAGCTCATTGAACCATTCCAGCCATACATTAGGATCTCTACTAAACACTGTCCGAGGTTTACTGCCTTTGACATTTTTTCCACAATTTAAAAATAAAGAGAATACTAGTAACAAGGAAAGTAACTGCAATTAGTTTCAATACGTCTAAATTTACGCACGTGAAAGATCGATTGAATCTAGGAAAGCAATAAAGTAATACAGAGTTACTTTGTTTCAGATTGTGGCAGCAGATCTCGCTCGGATGACAAGTGTCCTCCAGACTACAAAAATGTTTCATAGACAATGTATCTTTCGTAACTGAAAGACAATGATTGGAGCTAACGGCTGGAGAGTTAGCAGAAAGGTACTGAAAATGGCGCGAACTCAATCCAGCCCTGGCAGACAAAATTGAGCGGGAAAGTAATGTGGATGACGAGTAATATCCGCGCTAGCAACGGAGGTTTAAATGGTGCTCTCTTTGCACATTTCTTGTGATGTCGTAGTGATTGGAACAATAAATCCGTGAAAAGCATTTAACACCGTTGTATTCTCAACCACACTTGATAACCTCCTGCATTCTCAGCACTCCAACAATATGCGTTTCCGACACATGGTAGCTTTACGAAATATATTTGATTCTGTCTCGGTCATTTAGTGGGACGCGAAATTAAAGCGTCACCCATCCACCAGTGTCAGCCCAGTTTGCAGGTGAATTTAAGTTTAATTTAGTATTTTGTTTGTGTATTTTGTAATATTTGTAATGTTTGTGAATTATCTAAAGTTTTGTATTTATTTTTATGTTTCATGTACGGAGAGGGCGGCGCAACGAACGGAGATAGGATCTTCACTGCCGGGACCAGAGAGAAAATTGCTGGCCACTATACATCGCGGGTCGTCAGCCAAAGAGCAACAGAAGATCCGGAAACCGAGTTGCTGCGTCGTGCTTCTAAAAACTGAAAAAATAAGAATTTGTAATGTTTCTACAACAATGACGTCATAAAAGTTTAATCATGTTGTAAATGTTCAGTCCTATCTAGTCAAGGCTCATGTTCACGTCTATATGTAGTATCTATGAAGATAATAAGCTAGTGTATACTACAAAAGCTTAAATACGTGTTCCGAGAATTTATTTGTGAAGAATTATATTAAGGAAGAAGTATTACTGATTTATTTGACCAGATTATTAATTTTTGACAACGTTCATCGCGAGTTTGAGCCTTAAAAGTTTATTCAATGTGGTTTTAATATTTATTAAAGCAGATAACTTGCATTAATATAACTTCTGAGAAGAAACAAACGACATCTAAACTGAAAAAAGTTTGCGCAAACCAATTGGACTGAGTGACGTAATTCTGCGCATACGACTCAAATTATGATGTTTTAATTACAGTTTCGTTCAAGAACCATTCAGATACAACTTTAAAAAGAATTTAAATAATTTTGAAGTGTTTTGTAACTGACGTAGGTGACGAAGTCTGCACATGGTCATATGTCAAAAGAAAATCATTTATACAAAACTTACGTCGTTACACTACAGTTACCATCCCTATTAGTTTGGGCACTGAATTTTGAACACCCTGTATAGATAACAAGGGCAGTCTAGTCCCACTTTCCTGGGGCTCTCCTGACGATACCATTGTCTCTGATGAATACTGATGCTCTCTTTTGGTGTATTGTTATTGTGGAATAAAGGTTTACTGTTAATAATACGATCAGTGAAATGACTGACGTAATACGAATCTCGTGCTTTCCAGTTAATAGGCAAATACATCGCGTTAAGAAATCTGCAAACGAACACTGCTTTGAGAGATTTGCATCTTGCGCTTTCCCGGTTTCCCTCTGGAGAAGTTCACTCTAGGTGACTTGTAGATGGCCGGTAAGTAGGGCAGTTGGCGTGTAGATGGTGCTCTCCTCACTCCTCTGCCTACGGTGAAGTGTGGGAGTCGCTCGCTTGTATAGAAGCGAGGAGGAGGTGGGCCTGAAGCCTGAGCTGCGTTTGCCAGAGCTGTGGCGCTCGCTAGGAGCGAAGAAATACACCAGGTCCCGGCACCCAGAACAACCTTTCTTGCATTAGCGCCCAGCCCTGCCTAGCACAGCCCACCGGGTTGCGCCTTCAGAGGCCTGCGGCAGTATCGTATGTCACAACAGCTACGTGACTGTCCTACGGCGAACAGTCTGTACAAGAGAATTGTGCACCCTTGTTACTCTTTGTGACTTTAGGTGGCAAGCCTGATCCCGGCGGTAACTGTTAGTTGTCCCGTTGTTAAGAGCACTGCCAGAAATAATTTATTATTTAACTCAGAAACTTGAGTAGTCCTACTGCTTTGATTACCTTCTGGTATGTAGTTCGCTAACAGCAAGGGGGATATTGTTACGAAATACATTCCATTGACACCTCCCAAAGGCACAAAAGAAAAGAAAAGGTCATCCCATTCCACGAGACCATACCCTTCACACGAATGGAAAAAGAAACATGGGGTATACTTTAACTTATGCATAGGACTAACAAATTTTTATTTTTAAAAAACCATCCGTATTCGCTTGGGTACATCATCTTTTGCATGTGTTACATGACAGTAGATAAACAACTGTTACACGATAAATTTTATAATTTTCATATGTACATCCCAATAGGTAGTACAGTCGATTTTCTAACGCTACATCAAATCTGCAGACAGTATTCACTACCGACAGTCACTGCCCTACAATTACTTCTTCTTCTCCTTTCGTTTTATTGCGGTGAGGCAGACCTATTACTTTCTGCAGTCTTCGGCACATTCTTTAGCTGGCTCGTGACAAGGAAGTTAAGCTGTCCATTCAGAGGCGACCTAGTCCACCAACGCAACCCCCCCCCCCCCCTTCATCTTCTCCCCACTGAGCAGGTTCCGATCCATCTGACTCTCAATGGGCAGACTACTACGACTGCATGCTTGGTGGACCCTACCTTCCTGTACAGGCAGAGTGTGGGATAGCAGGCACATAGAGGCCCGCCAGAAACAGCGATGTATCCGGACCACGGCCCGACCACTATAACGTGGCACACATAAAGGGAAAGGCGTCGGGGCTGACCTACTCGACACAGGGGGGTTGGCCGGCTGGTTGGCCTATGAATGGGCAGCTTTAGGATAGGAGTTTACTATTAAAACAGTCTTGATCACAATTTATTTAGTACGGTGACCGGTTTCGACCACTACTGTGGTCATCTTCAGACCTGCAAGTCGTATACAAAGCCTTAATTAGAGGGCTACATACATGAAAGAAAATACATAAAGTTATAAAGCTATAAAACGATGAATTACCCATGAGTAAGAACCTCCTTTTGGTAGAGATTCACTACTGGAGAAAGCAGTGTACGTTTTAATATATATTATGGAGGCTCCGCCCACTTCTGACGGTATGCTGTCATTACTAACTAATAAGTTATAAGTCGAATAACAATATAAAATTTCTTAGTTAAAAGAACATTGTCAAGAAATAAAAATAAACACACACTAAACTTAGCTTATTTAACAGCTATTGTCAATTAAGAAGCGTTAAAAATATTTAATCATGTAAGGTAAATGAACTTCGTTTTGACAGAACATGAGTTGTCCTCTTAAGGCCTGTTAGTAAACCATTTGGAACCACTGGTTGCCATGGTGAAGTTGGACGCCGTTCCGAAGACGAGGCAGCAGGTTTCTTTCCATTGAAGTTGTTGTAAAGTCGATAGGAAAACTAGTGGTTGCCATGGTGAAGATAAACGCCAGTTCAAATATGTGGCAGCAGACTTCTTTCTAACGAAGTTTTTGCGAAAGTGGAATGGCAAAGACGGTCGCGTCAAGTGATGTAGTATTGAGCAGCAACATGTCTTTATTGAAACTATTTTCAGTGAGTAGGATGCAATTATCTTTAGCTGACATCCTGTACAGTAGTGGTCGAAACCGGTCACCGTACTAAATAAATTGTGATCAAGACTGTTGTTCATAGTAAATATTTGTAACATATTGATTACTGTCACTCCCATAATGTATTCAAAAGTAATTTAGGATCGGATTGTCATAAACTTGTTCAGGGCTTAAAGCCACTTATTTGTTTATCGTATGGCAACTTTTGGTGCGTCTCATATCAGTGATAGTCGATGCACAATTAGCCAGGAGATCAACTATCAAGATCGAGGATTGTTTGGTTGCGTGAAAGTGACTGTTCTTTAGAACCCCCCAGGGGACACGTGTAGCTTAGGTATGCTACGGACGCGAACTTTCGTTGTACCCTGAGCAGATACAAAACACTGAAGTCAGAGTGTCTCATATGTGTAGCACAGCAGGCGTATAGGAGGGTGGCCTGCAATACATTTCACATTGTACGACACACTAGAAGGAAACCTTTTTGGTGTGGTAAGATATAAAAGCAGGGTGAAAAATTCAGAGTTTGAGACTGTGGGACTGGCCATTGGTCGTGGTCATGCTGCACAGGAATGTTCAGTTAAATCCGAGTAAGGGGGTCTGTGGCTCGTTTTTTGGGGTACAAGGCGCATTTTTCGTGCATATATACACGCAAAGCTACTGATTCGTTGGGGTTGGAAATGTGTCATTTTCTGCCTTTTTTCCCAAGCCACGCTATTATTGGTTAACCATGACAAAATATGCAAGAGTAGGAATTTGTTAAATTTGTTTATAAAATTATTTTTGGTCGGAAATCTCAAGGTTTGCTGCAAGTGACCAGAGAGATTCCTATGCTGGCAGAACCATCTAAGTTTTGGAGAGAAAAATCATAACAGATTTGCTGCAGGGAAGCTGGACAGTACACTTGCTTCAAGGAAGCTGTAGGATGTAGTTGCAGGGGTGAGAGATGTCTCTAACTTAAGAGCTGACACAGAGGCAGAGTTGGAATCAGAATTTCCAGCTGCCATTGAATCCGTCTCCCACGCTAGCAACATTTGAGAGTACGATCCGTCGGTGGAGTCACCAAAGTGATGGGCACATGAAACTAGCTAAATTGCATCAGTGCAGTTTTTACATTCACAGTCAACTAGTTGCAACCATAATGCCCTTTGTCGAATGTGTCGCTGTACGGTCTTGGTTCTCCAGTGATCTTTCTTTAACCAGTGGGACGTATGTGCCCCACGACAGGTTATCGGAGACCCAATTGGAATGTATTCTGTGTTATTGCTATCCATTGGTAAAGTAAAGCTTACTAATGGTTAGCTCAATTTTTATAACTACAGACTGGAATGTTGTTTGTACTGTCCTCATGTTTCATTGTTAACCCTCGTCTCGGCATTGTCACAGTGAATTAGTTCACGCTTGCACATAGGCAACCCGATTGTCAGATTCGCAAAGCGGGATGCCTTCGAGCCTTTCCGGACACATCGCGTCAACGACTTGCAACCACGAACTGGACTGACGCTTGCCACATCACAGACGAAGCCCGTATTCAGAACCTCTAGTGTGAGGTACACGCTTGGACAGATGCTCTGTCAACCGATGTGTGTCTGTTTTCAGTGTGTCTTGCAGTTTTTTGGGGGGACTTATTGGTAATCATGTATGTCCTATCCCCCACACTCCCAACCGCCTTGGAAAACAAAATGGGGGAATATCCTTTTCATGTTGTTAAATCTGGCTAAGAAATTAATTAAAATAACCATACGTTAATATTTTTGAAATGAAACTGGTAGTCAAAAGGCTGAATGACTAACCGCTTACACAGTGATTGGCTGTATCCTCGATATACGTTATGTCTTCATGTGTCCATCCACAGGTCCCGTGGTTATAGTTCGCAACCACAATCTTATTACATGTTTATATTCTTGATTCATTGGGAAAATTGTGACTGTGGTGACACCCAAACAATGAGCCACATTGTGAATGACTGTCCAATTAGACGCCTCCCTGGTGGCTTTGAGAAGCTCCGTCAAGCATTCGACGAGGCACTCCGCTGGATCGACTTCATCAACATCAGAGTGTAATCTGAGCCGTTTTAAAACTTGTGTACTATATATAATTTCACATGTTCATTTATATATATATATATATATATATATATATATATATATATTTCTTTATTTTACTAAATGTGTATTACTGTAATTGATGCATACGATAATAATAATAATAATAATCTTAGAGCAGTAAACTAAATTGTGGTTGTGACCGCCACTTTCCTTTGATAGTCATTCTGTGAACCCTCGTAGCCAGTTTTGTAAAGGCCTCGTCGCTACTACTGTGGGGGCCGAGTTGCCACTGTTGTTACCGTAGGCCGAGTTTGTAGGTTCGTGAAACGGCTTCTGGTGCAGCGCACCACTAAGAGAATTTCTTCCTGCCACTATCACACGGCTATACTCCAGGGCCAGGTTACAGGATAGGAGAACGAAGGTTCTACAGCACTCCAACGAACTGGTAACAAAAGTCACAAAAATAAGTTAATGATGAAACTTCCTGGCAGATGAAAACTGTGTACCGGACCGAGACTCGAACTCTGGACCTTTGCCTTTCGCGGGCAAGCGCTCTACCGACTGAGCTACCCAAGCACGACTCACGCCCCGTCCTCACAGCTTTAATTCCGCCAGTACCGTGTCTCCTACCTCGCAAACTTTACATAAGCTCCCCTGCGAACCATGCAGAATAGTTTTAATCTGCCAGGAAGTTTCATGTCAGCGGACATTCCGCTGTAGAGTGAAAATTTCATTCTAGAAACATCCCCCAGGCTGTGGCTAAGCCATGTCTCCGCAATATCCTTTGTTTCAGGAGTGCTAGTTCTGCATGGTTCGCAGGAGAGCTTCTGTAAAGTTTGGAAGGTAGGAGAGACGGTACTGGCGGAATTAAAGTTTTGAGGACGGGGCGTGAGTCGTGCTTGGGTAGCTCGGTCGGTAGAGCGCTTGACCGCGTAAGGCAAAGGTTCCGAGTTCGAGTATCGGTCCGGCACACAGTTTTAATCTGCCAAGAAGTTTCATGGGATACAAGTGTTGCGTTACCTCTTGCCAGGGAAATTATAAAGTCCAAAAAGGCATGAAAGTGCAAATGTTTCGATTTCCCAAATGTGTGAAGTTCAGAAATCGCTGGATTGCAGCTATTTCCAGACAGGAATTTGTGTCTACGCATCATTCAAGGGTAAGTAAATGACAAAAATTTTATAGCGTGTTATTTGTTTCCATTGCACCACATTTGCCAATTGTTTTTAAAAGCAGGTATGTATCATGTACCAGTATCATTTGTTTCTTAATTCTGGACCATTGCTGCGAGGTTAATACGAAGCTGGCTGTGAAATGTCTCTCATATTTGCAATTATTGTCACACAGAATAGTTCTGTTAATTAGTGTGACTCGAAAATGTTTAATATTCTTTATCATTCCTACCAGATTATTGAGTTTCCAGTAATTTCATTTGGAAGAACTACAGAATGATTTTGTTCGGTTTTACGTATATACAGCTATTCGGAAATAATTTCATTTTGAGTAAACTACCTTAGAAAATTGCTTTAATGAATTCAGTGTTCGACAGATTAAGCAGTATAGAAAGTAGAATTTCGAGGTAAGTGCATTGTGATTAAATTAACAGCACTCTGTGACACAAATTTGAGTCAAGGATATAGGAGAAACAATCTTTTCATGTTTAAGATGCTAAAATTCTGGAAAATGAGGGAAATAAAGTATTTTTTCGGGTTTTTGATTTACTAAACGTTATGTCAGGAGGTGCTCCATTTCATCGAATGATTTGAGTTTCGTGTGAGGTCAGCAAATTCTGAAGTGGAGAGGAAAATTTACGAAAATAACCGGGGAAATAAGTTCTTAAATTCTGTAGGAGCTCCAGCTGCTTTACTTAAAATCGAAAACGCCTGCTTGTTGTTGCATATTGCCGATTTTTTACTGCAAAAAAAAACGTAGCTCCTGAGGTAAAAGACAGAATTTAAAATTACTGTTTGTATTCAAGCCTAGAAACGTGTATTTAAGGCAAATCGTCAAAATAATTCTACATCTTGAAATAACATAGGGCAATTTTGTTCAGTTACTTTACGCAGTGATAAAAATTTCCATAATTTCATTACAAGGCTATGTAGAAGAGGAAAGCACGAGTATCCCTATGCGGTCTCAGCTCTAAAACTCGTAAAGCTGCAGAGTGCTCAACAGGGGCGTTCCGACACAGACCCGGCCATCAGTATGTGACGTCATAAATGTGCGCGCAGGCCTGTAGTCTAGGTGGTGTTGGTGAGGTACGATTTCCGTACTTCCATGCTTAGATGGGTCACCGCTAGTAATTTTCATTTAATAAGACTCTGTCCGTTGTACGACAGTGTTTCTCTAAAATTTGCATGACCTTATCGGCAGCTGTTGGCAACCCTCAAAGGGTTATGCTAAACAGTTCAACTGACACCTCACACATGCATGGACTACGCATTTTCTTTTACAGTTAGTTTACCTCACTACCAACGAAGTGCTGGCTAAAGACAATAGTGCAGTTTCTATTGGACTTAATCGTACTGCGCTGTTGCAAAAAGCGGTTAGGTTTCCGCGGCCTGTAATGCGTTTGCGGCTTGCCTGTGGATCCGCTCACTTGAAAAAATACGAGAAAATTGGTGTGTCGCCCTACAATCAGGAATTCATAGAACGGCAGAAAAACTGCCGGCGCCCTGGCGCGCCGCCGCAGGGCCGTAATGGCCAACATTTGCATCATAAAATCGCGCCCTCGCGGGAAATTACCGACCGTCGCCCTCAGACCTGAGGGCCTGTCCTTCGCCGCCGCGCCAACGCCAGAGTCTCCGTCACGCGACACACACAACACACAAACCCCACACCTCCGCACGCTCCACGTCACACAATCTGCTCCAGCAGGGCCTTCGTTGTCAAATGCTAACCATTGGCGACAACCTTCAACCTACACCTTGCGCAGCATGTCTTAATAACTACGTAATACGTGTAGAACGGCCTAGCACAGCACTCGCCTGTAGGAGCAGCGCCATATTTGAGAATACTCGACGTCCTTATACCATGCTATATATTGAAACCTTCCCGTCTCCTCTATACCTCTTTTGTTAATGATAACCTTCCCTTTTACAATAACCTGTGTAACCTTCCCTTAGGATTTCTATCACTTGCTTAATAATAACGAAATCTCCCCTTTGAAATTTATTCTCTTTCTCAATCTTCGCATACAAATTTAATTGCTGCTTTCTTAAAAGTGATTTTCGGATTATTTCGGCGAAACGTAGAATGTGACGTCGTCGTGTGGCCCTCAGTCGTTATCTCCAATAACCCAAAACTGTTCCTTACCTTTTTTTTTACTGTTACTGGATCGCCATCTGACTGCTACATCGAACTGCGACATGAATATACTTACTCTGGTTTACTATATTAACTGCCGGTGGGCTGTCATAATAAGTGGCTGTTCCCACGCCCGGGTTCCCGGGTTCGATTCCCGGCGGGGTCAGGGATTTTCTCTGCCTCGTGATGACTCGGTGTTGTGTGACGTCCTTAGGTTAGTTAGGTTTAAGTAGTTCTTAAGTTCTAGGCGACTGATGACCACAGATGTTAAGTCCCATAGTGCTCAGAGCCATTTGAACCAATTAGTGGCTGTATTTATTACCAAAGCTGACGTTATTCTTTAATAGCAAAGCTGACGTTATTCTTTAATTAATTTTCTTGACAACAATAAAATTTTTTGCAAAATTTTTATGCTGATGTTTTTTGGGATGGATTATAATCAGTAATGCAACACTGCTGGCAAAAATTAATTATATTCTGAAAATGCTTCAAATATTTACTCTTGGTAATGAAATGATTTTACAAACGTTCAAATGGGACTTACTTTTTACAATAATCTTACAACTAGCATTGCGCAAACACACCTTCAGTAGTCTTGGGTTTCGTAAGAAAATAATTCAATAATATTAGTTCCTCTTATGATAATAGTTAGTTGATGTCTCTGTACATCCGTTTATAATCTCTTGTAAATCATAGCTGGTGGCTGGCAGGCACACCGCTCCTCTCAACCTCTCGCTTCACACCTGCTACCAACTCGCTTCACATCTCGCTTACTACTGACTTCCTACGAACGCTTAAGTGCGGTCTCTCCTGCCAACAATACTTTCTGGTGCAGACAATCCCTGCTACCATTACAAAATGTATCAATGCGCGGTCTTTCCCGCCCTTTTCTTAAAATGTGTCCGTACGCGGTCTCTCCCGCCCTTTCTAAAATTATATCAGTTTGCGGTCTCTGTTGCCAACAATACTTTGGTGCAGACATTCCCTGCTACTACAATTATTTCAAACATGACAAATATCAATTATTCCTACTTAATCCTATTAATAAAATATAAACATATTTCATAAATTGTGGTTTGACAATAGAATTATATATATATATATATATATATATATATATATATATATATATATATATATATATATATATATAGAGAGAGAGAGAGAGAGAGAGAGAGAGAGAGAGAGAGAGAGAGATCGGTTCGGTTTCACAGAGAATGCCCTTCGCCATTCGCCCCTTAGCGCTGGGTGTGAGATTCGCGACAAATGGAAGCTAAGTCCCGAGTGACTGGAATAAAGGGCTGGTGCCTCCAATCTCTATATATAAAGGGTAATGTCCTGACTGACCGACCCAAACCACTGAAGATGGAAACTGGAAATTTGGATAAGATGGATACGCATCGTTTAAGAAGGTTTTTTTCGAAATTCCAACGCTGATGGGGTGAAATAGAGGATGAAGGATTTTGCTGAAAACTGTCGCTATTAAGGCAATTTTGAAACTAGACCTAAGAAGTTTGGCATTTTGTTTCTCGGTCAGAAATAAAGAAATACATGTTTCAGTTATTTTGGGAATTTAACGGTATGGGGGTGAAATGTCATTATTAAAGAACTGCTAAAGTATTTTTAAATTACAGCTAAGAACATTGGTATTTAGCTCCTCGGTTACAATTAAAAAAATAGGTATTTCAGTGTTTTTGGAAACTGAATCCTTAATCGGGTGAAAAAGGGGATGAGATTTGTTACGAAAATATTTTATTATGAAAGCATTTTTAAAGCCAAATCTATGAAAATTTAAATTTAGCTTCTCAGTTAGAAATAAAGAAAACGTGTTTCACTGTTTTTGCAAATTCAACCTCTATGGGACAGGAAAGGGGGATCAAAGTTTTTATGGAAACATTTTATTGTGCAAGCATTTTTTAAGGTAATCTATGAAAATTTGTATTTGTCTTGTTTGCTAGAAATAAAACATAGGCATGTCACCTTTTTTTTTTGGATATTCAATCCCTAATGGGGTGAGACAGGGGTAGACTGATTCACTGACTCATCATCGCCCAGCGCAAACCACTAGGAATAGAAATTTGAAGTTTAGACATTTTATACTGTAGGCACCGTTAAGAAGGGGATGTCCCAAATTCTGCTCCAAAGGGGGTGAAATAGGGAAAGTATGCAACAATTAAGGGAATTTTGAAGGTAGAACTACGAAAACCGGTACTTGGTTTCCGGTTAGAAAATAAAATAAAAAATTGTTTCAACAGTTTTGGAACTTAAACTACTCGTGGGGTGAAATGGAGGGTGAAAGTGAAAGTATTTTTGAAAATAAATAATTACTAAATAACTACTAAAGGATTCTTAGGGCTACGTCTTTGACATCTGGTATCTGAATTCTCAGTTAGAAGTAAACAATGTATGTTTCAGTTGCCCTGGAAATTCCAACCATAAGAGAATGCAAAAGGGGATGAACATTTTTAAAAAATATTTCATTACGTTAAAAAATTTTAAAGCGAAATTTATGAAAATTGGTATTTCTCCTCTCGATTAGATATAAAGCATTATTTGATAGGGGATGAAAGATGCTATGCAAATATCTCCACAAGAAGGTAAAAGCCATGAGTAGCAAAAACTTTGGACTCTAGCTGCCAGAATCGCTTCTTTGTTAGAAGTACATACGGAAGAGACCACGCTTGTATGGCCTTAATTAGCGTGAAAACAGATCTTCCAATTAGTAGCGAGAAGGCCTGGAAACTGCTGTGAAAACTAAACAACGATCCAACCAAACATGCAAATCACGCAAACATCACTGCAAACGAAATTGCTACACAGATTCTTGAGAATGCTAAACCAAGATCGCCTATCAAAAAAATCGGACTACAAATTAGAGTTTAAGGAACGAACTCAGAATAATAACCTGACTAGACCATTCAACCTAGGTGAATTAGAAGATGCCATTCACAAAAGCAAAAATGGCAAGGCAGCAGGATTAGACGACATTTGTGTACAGCAAATTAAACATTTTGGCACCGCAACCAAAGACTGGCTCTTAAAACTGTATAACCACTGTCTGACTTTTTTCAAGATCCCGAAATTATGGCGCAAGGCACGCGTGATTGCGATACTAAAACCTAGAAAGTCACCAACGGATCCGAAGAACTACAGGCCAATATATCTCCTTTGCCATCTCTATGAGATACTAGAGAGAATGATTCTCCACCGCTTAACTGCGGTAGTTGATCCACTTCTTATCTCGCAGCAAGCTGGCTTTACACCAAGCAAGAATTGCACCTCACAAATCCTTTCTTTCTCAGTTCATAAAAGATGGTTTTGAGCAGAGAAAGATAACAGGTGTAGCTTTTGTTGACCTTTCGGCGCCCTTTGACACCGTGAACCACAGAGTGTTACTGCACAAAATCTACAACCTGACTAACGACTACGCGTAGACGAGGATAATTGCAACACTCCTACAGAATCGACGTTTTTTCGTGGACTTCCAAGGAAAACACAGCCGATGGAGAACTCGAAAGAACGGTCTCCCCCAAGGAAGTGTACTCCCACCTATTTTATTTAATGTGTTCACTAACGATCAACCACAGCCTCAAGGATGCAAAAGCTTCATACATGCTGATGACCTTGCTCTTGTTGCTCATGGCAGTCGGTTTGAAGGTGTAGAGATAATGCTTACACACGGTCTACAACAGCTTGGTACTTACTATGAAAAGAATCACTCGCACCCAATCATAAAAAAACGCAAGTGTGTTCATTCCATCTGAAACATAAACAACCTGACAGGAAACTTGAAATATTCTGGAATGGAGCTGCACTAGAATATTGTTCCCACCCCAGGTATTTAGGTGTTACTCTCGACCGTACACTGACCTACAAGGAACACTGTCTGAAGCTGAAGCAGGAAGTATCATCCAGAAACTGCCTTTAACGGAAACTAGAGGGATCGAACTGGGATACACATCCACAAACATTAAAAACTACAGCGCTTGCCTTATGCTATTATGCAGGAGAGTACGCTAGCCCAGTGTGGTGCAATTCAGTACATGCAAAGCGGGTTGATGTAGCCTTAAATGACAGCTATAGGATTGTTACAGATTGCCTAAGGCCAACCTCCATGGACAGAGTTCAGTGTCTGGCTGGGATTGCTCCATGTGATATCAGAAGTGAGATCGCCGCTAACATCGAGAGGCATAAATCAAATACAGTGACCTCACATCCACTCTTTCGTCATCAACCTGCCAAGCCAAGACTGAAGTCCAAGAAGAGTTTCCTAACAACTTCACAGCCCTTAGAAGGATCAGCTGCGGCTACCCGACTCACCAAGAGGAAATAAAGTCGCCAACACCTGTCAAACTGGATGACACCACAAGAATACCTGTCTCCTGGACACATGGAGAAGTGCGTCGTCTGGAAGTCCTTGAACAGACTACGGACCGAAGTCGCAATATCGAGAGACAATCTCCTTAAATGGAACTTCCAACTGCCAAATGTCAACACACCACTGTGCGACTGAGGTGAACTACAGACAACGCGGCATCTCTTCAAATGTAACTCATGCCCAAACAGCTGTAGCATGAAGAACTTAACGTCTGCATTACCCAATGCTACCAAAGTTGCCCAATTCTGGGTCAATACTGCGTAGTTTTCTTTGTATGTATTATATATGTGTTCATTGTAGTGTACCTCTGACACAAATAAAGAAGAAAGAAGCGTGAAAGGCTTAGAAGGTGTTACAATTTGTGAGCGACATGAAAATTCTATTAAATAAAAGCGGAGAAGACCTCTGCAGCCCATACAGTCTTCGCGGGCGAAGCAGTGGGCACTAAGCTAGTATATAATAACGGCAAAAGAACGCACTTGCAAAATTACAAACCACTATCCTCAACATCGGTTTTATGCACATTTCTTAGGAACAGTCTAAAATCGAACACAATAAACAAACTTCCCTCCACAAATCAGCACGGATGGTGAAAGCATCGTTCGTCCGAAACTCAGCTTGCCGTATTCTTGCACTATATCCTCAGAACAATAGTGCAAGGGCAATTGGTGGATTGCACATTCACAGGTTTACTGAAACTGTGTGATGAGTGCAACACAGAAGAAGGTTAACGACTGTCCGAGCATACCAAATTGGCTCTCAGATATGTGAGTGGCTTCAAGATGTTTTAAGCAGCAGAATCTAGCACATTCTCCTGGTGTACAACTGTTCAGCAGAGACGAAGGTATCGTCAAGGATTACCCACGGAATTGCGACAGGTCCACTCTGGTTATCGATATACGTAAATAATCTCATGAAGAGGATGAGTAGGAATCTTCGACTATATGCTGATTTTGCCGTAGTGTTTGGGAAAGCATCTCAATGCTGTAGGAGGATACAGGGTGGATTGGATAGAACATCTGTTTGGCGTGATGAAGAGCAGCTTGCTCGAAATCTGAAAAACTCTAAGTTAATGTACGGGAGTAGAGGATACAATCCCATAAAGTTCGAATACAGTGATAGGAGTGTTGACCTAGGCAACCTGTTTAAATATCTAGGCGTAACTTTGTAAAATGAGATGAAACTGAACGAGCACGTAACGACGGCAGTGGAGGAGGCGATTGGTCGAGTTCGGTTCAGTGGGAGAGTTTTAGGCAAGTGTAGTTCATCTGGAGAACACTGGTGTGACCCATTGTTGACTACTGCTCCATTGTTTGGTATCGCCACCGGATTGGGTTAGAGGAAGACATTGAATCAATTCAGAGGCAGGCTGCTAGATTGGTTACCGGCAGGTTCGATCAACGGGCAAGTAACACGTAGATATTTCTCAGATGGGGGTCCCTGGAGGGAAGAAAACGGTCTTCGTGCGAAAAGTTCCTGAGAAAGTTTAAAAGTGAACGCAGGTAATTAAGGAAAGCGATATTATAATACTCGATGATAATATTGGTGATACGGTGCTTCATACAGTCACGTCAATATCGAGGGGTAACGTAGCAGAGCGACATTAAGTGGAACGAGCATACCGGTTTTAGGAAAAGCGAATGGTCGACATCGGTTTAGGGGGCGAATTCCACGGAAGTGTATCTCTTTTACAAAATGAGACTCCGTATAGAACATCACAGAGACCCATTCTTGAGCGTTTGGGATCCGCAGCAGGTGGGAGAAAAGGTACACATCGAAACCATTCACAGGCGAATTGCTAGATTTGTTACCGATGAGTTCGGTCTTAAGCATACTATGATAATGCTTTGTGAACTCAAATGGGGATACCTGGCGGGAAGATGATGTTCATTTCGCCAATAGGAAGTTTAGAGAAGTAGCCTTTGAGGCAGACTTCAGAACGGTCCTACTGGAACCAAATTAGATCTCGCGATGACAAGACAAGAGAAATCAGAGATGGTGTGGAAGCGTATACGTATCTCTTCATTTGGTAATGGAACAGTTGAGGGAATGACTGACAGTATTGCAAGATATCCTCTATCATGGAACGTATAGTATTTTGCGGAGTATACATGCAGATGAAGGCATTAAAAAGATCACCCCATAAAAGCAGCAAGCAAGATGCTTAGGTATGAAAATTAGATAGCATTAATATGTTCTGCAGTTTGTAGAAAAGACTACGCAGCGGTTTTCTCATTCAATGTCACATTTGAGTGTTGGTTGTTTGCGAGGAAATCGTGCTATTCCTTGTATAAGAAGAAGAAACTTCTACCAGTTCGAGTGCGAATACAACAGCAGCAAAAGGAGTCTCAGTTCATCAGTCCACTTGCACGAGCTGGCAGGAATGTCAGTACGGTCATGAAAAGATGAGATCAAAGAGTTCAAGAGATACATACTCAACGAACTATTACACTACTGGCCATTACAATTGACACACCACGAAGATGACGTGCTACAGACGCGACATTTAACCGACAGGAAGAAGATGCTGTGATATGCAAATGATTAGCTTTTCAGCTCATTCACACAGGGTTGGCGTCGGTGGCGACACCTACAACGTGATGACATGAGTAAAGTTTCCAACCGATTTCTCATACACAAACAGCAGTTGACCGGCGTTGCCTGGTGAAACGTTGTTGCGATGCCTCGTGTAAGGAGGAGAAATGCGTACCATCACGTTTCCGACTTTGAAAAAGGTCGGATTGTAGCCTATCGCGATTGCGGTTTATCGTATCGTGACATTGCTGCTCGAGTTGGTCGAGATTCAATGACTGTTAACAGAATATGGAATCGGTGGGTTCAGTACGGTAATACGGAACGCCGTACTGAATCCCAACGGCCTCGTATCACTAGCAGTCGAGATGACAGGCATCTTATCCGCATGGCTGTAACGGATCGTGCAGCCACGTCTCATCCCTGAGTCAACAGGTGGGGACGTTTGCAAGACAATAACCATCTGCACGAACAGTTCGACGACGTTTGCAGCGGCCTGGACTATCAGCTCGTAGACCATGGCTGCGGCTACCCTTGACGCTGCATCACAGACAGGAGCGCCAGCGATAGTGTACTCAACGACGAACCTGGGTGCACGAATGGCAAAACGTCATTTTTTCGGATGAATCCAGGTTATGTTTACAGCATCATGATGGTCGCATCCGTGTTTGGCGACATCGCGGTGAACGCACATTGGAAGCGTGTATTCGTCATCGCCATACTGGCGTATTACCCGGAGTGATGGTATGGGCTGACATTGGTTGCACGTCCTGGTCACCTCTTGTTGGCATTGACGGCACTTTGAACATTGGACGTTACATTTCAGATGTGTTACGACCCGTGGCTCTACCTTTCATTCGATCCCTGCGAAACCTTACACTTCAGCAGGATAATGCACGACAGCATGTTGCACGTCCAGTATGGGCCTTTCTGGATACAGAAAATGTTCGACTGCTGCCCTGGCCAGCGCATTCTCTCGATCTCTCACCAATTGAAAACTTCTGGCCAATGGTGGCCGAGCAACTGGCTCGTCACAATACGCCAGTCACTACTCTTGATGAACTGTGGTATAGCGTTGAAGCTGCATGGGCAGCTGTACCTGTACACGCCATCCAAGCTCTGCTTGACTCAATGCCCAGGCGTATCAGGGCCAGAGGTGGTTGTTCTGGGTCCTGATTTCTCAGGATCTCTGCACCCAAACTTCGTGAAAATGTAATCACATGTCAGATCTAGTATAATATATTTGTCCAATGAATACCCGTTTATCATCTGCATTTCTTCTTGGTGTTGCAATTTTAATGGGCAGTAGTGTATTAACGGTCCTTGTTGTCGCTGAAGCACCAGTTGCACGTCGGATCGTTGATTATTATACTAGTCTTCGGAGTGCCTCTATGACGATTGCTTGGTCTTCTCGTTTTTTCATCTTTCTAGGTGAACCACTTCTTTCTTGACGCTGTGTTCGGCCACCATCACAAATTCCTGCCAATATAGTCCAATAGTGGCATTGGTCCCATTAAATTTCCGAACGATTCCCTGATTATTCCAACCGGTATCTCTGAGACCAATTAAACGTCCTTTGTGCGAATATTGTTCACGAATGTGTTCGTGAGGCATAGGTATTGTCCGACTGAGTGCACAGAATGAAACTGGCAAAGACTTATGTCCTTGTACCGACATGTCCCATGTCCCCCGTTTATTACCCTCGCCAGCTGAGCTATAGCGTCGCACAATCATCCATCGACTGCCAAAGTTTACAGATTTGTATTTTCTGTCGAAGCGTGCGTGAATATTAATTTGTGACCAATTTGCATAACTCCTCCTTGGTGCATCGACTTTTTTCTTACTGTCTACTTCAATAAGATACCGAGAGAGGTGACGCAATGGTTAGCACACTGGAATCGCATTTGGCCATCCTGATTTAGGTTTTCGTCTTTTTCCTAAATCGCTTAAGGCAAATGCAGAGATGGTCCCTTTGAAACAGCACAGCCGACCTGCTCCCCTAATCCGATAGGACCTATGACCTGCTGTTTCGTCCCCTTCCCCAAATCAATCAATCAAACACCCAACTAACAAGATAAGGCAAGACTAGCTACTGCCTGAGGTGTCCTTTTTTACAATGATAATAGAATCAAACTGAGGCCAAGAAAAATAAAATGGGTAAAATTAATTAAGAGCTGTGGAAAGTAATACAGTGACTTAATAAATCAATAAAAGCAGCGAAGGGATTCTAGAGGAAATGAAACAACTCTGTCATTTACGAATTGAGGCTGTTTCAGAGAAAAAACAAGGTTCAGAGCCGATTTAAGCATGCACAGTGTGATTTCTTCAACAAAGAGCCCTCTGGTATGTAATATCAGACTTCATGTAATCATGTTCATTTAGGCAATCTATTTGGATGCCAATTCATGTGCTACTTTGGCACAAATGAGAATATCGATAAAATTATGGCCGCAGGACCGGAATTAACAAACTTTGAACGCGGTATGGTAGTTGGAATTAGACGCTTGGCAACAGCTAAGAGAAATAAACATTACGTTCGCAATATTTGTCAACCCTGAGAACATATCTAAATTCTACTTAGACATACAATTTTACTATAGTATTTACAAACAAAGCTAGCAACTAACGGCAACTATCATCAATTATAACATGAGCTATTACATATTTAACTGACAAACAGTTGAATGCACCTGCAACAGTTGAAAAGCCTTTCAGTCGAAAAATATAGGTTCCCTTCGAGCTACAACAAATTACATACCTACTACACTCGAACACTTTTTAATTTTCTCATGCAAACAGTGCATAGCGATTGCTACAAGAAGTTTTTTGTTTAGAGCTACCTTCTAAAAATGTAGTTAGGCACCCTAAAAATGTGGATGCAAAAGTTCTGTGTCAATTGAAGTTAAAGTTAGTGAAAAAACTATTTACGAAATTCTTTACCGCTGATTTAATGTTCTAAAACATTCCGTGTGTAACATACACCCTGTGCCGTGTTCCACTGTAATTGGGTTACTCTCCAAACAGTGCAGGCCAGAAGTCAAACCTTTGGTGTAAAGCCCCTGGGAAACGTACCATCTGTTCATGCTTGTCTTGGTAGGCGAGAGCAAAAGTCAGTACTGTTGGAACAATAAACTTTACTGTTGTTTCGGTCATCATCCTACAGTTGTGTCGTTGCAGTTCTCATTTGCCATCATTTGTTAACATATCTGCTGCATCTTGCATCGTCAACGATACCTTATACATCTGCACCCTGCGTCTTATTCCTTCCATTAGCCATTCAATAACAAGTTTCAATCACTACTCTTTTCATAATACACTGAGGTGACAAAGGTCATGGGACAGCGATATGTACTTACACAGATGGCGCCAGTATCGCATACACAAAGTATAAAAGCAGTACATTGCTAGAGCTGTCAGCTGTACTCAGATGATTGATCTGAAAAGGTTTTCGACCCGATTATGGCCGCAGGACCGGAATTAACAAACTTTGAACGCGGTATGGTAGTTGGAATTAGACGCTTATGACATTCCATTGTAGAAATCATTAGAGAATTCAGTAATCTGAGATTCACACTGTCAAGAGTGAACTGAGAATATCAGAGTTCAGGCATTACCTCTCACCTCGGACTATGCAGTGGCCGACAGACTTCACTTAAGGACCGAGAACAGCTGCCTTCGTGTAGAATTGTCAGTGCTAACAGACAAGCAACACTACGTGAAATACCGCAAAAAATATGGGACATACGAAGAACGTATCAGTTCAGACACTGCGGCGCAATTTGGCATTAACTTCCTGTGGCAGCAGACTACCGGCGACTCTCCTGAGCTCGTGACATGACCATATCGGCTGGACCCTAGACGACTGGAAAACCGTAGCCGGGTCAGAAGAGCCCCTATTTCAACTGGTAAGAGCTGATGGCGCAGACCCCACGAAGCCATGAGCCCCGCTTGTCAACAAGACACTGTGCAAGCTGGCGGTGGCTCCATAATGTTGTGGGCTGTGTTTACGTGCAATGGACTGGGTCTTCTAGTCCAGCTGAACCGATCATTGACTGACAGTGGTTACGTTCGGCTACTTGGAGATAATTTTCAGCCAGTCATGGATTTCATGTTTCCAAGCGCGATGCGCCATCTCACTGGGCCACAACTATTCGCGTCTGGTTTGAACAACATTAAGGACAGTTTGAGCGAATGGTTTAGCCATCCAGATCGCCCGACATGAATCCCATCGAACATTTACGAGACATAATCGAGAGGTCAGTTCGTGCACAAAATGCTGCACCGCCAACATTTTCGCAATTATGGTGGGCTATAGAGCCGCATGGCTCATAATTTCTGCAGTGACTTCGAACGACTTGTTGAGACCACACCACGTTGAGTTGCTCCTATATGCCGGTCAAAGGGAGGTCAGGCACGGTACTAGGAGGTATGCTTTGTTAGGTCAAAGAAGGTATCTTCTGCAACTTCCTGTCAGATTAAAACTGTGTGCCGGACCGAGACTCGAACTCGGGACCTTCGCATTTTGCGGGCAAGTGCTTTACCAACTGAGCTACGCCCCGTCCTCACAGCTTTACTTCTTCCAATACCTCGTCTCCTATCTTCCAAACTTTACAGAAGCTCTCCTGCGAACTCTCCTGCGAAACTTGCAGAACTAGCACTCCTGAAAGAAAGGATATTGCAGAGACATGGCTTACCCACAGCCTAGAGGATGTTTCCAGAATCAGATTTTCACTCTGCAGCGGAGTGTGCGCTGAAATGAAACCTCCTGGCAGATTAAAACTGTGTGCCTGACCTTGAACTCAGTTGGTAGAGCACTTGCCTGCGAAAGGCAAAGGTCCCGAGTTCGAGTCTCGGTCCGGCACACAGTTTTAATCTGCCAGGAAGTTTCATATCAGCGCACACTCCGCTGCAGACTGAAAATCTCATTCTCGAAGGTATATTCTATCATTTAGTACTGCAAGTGGCTAGTTTAGAAAAGAATAAACTCCAGTTTCTATAGAAACTCCTCTCTTGAGTCCAAACTGCGGGTGTCAGAAAGCGTCGAAACTAAGCACTGAGCGATGTGGCTTAGTGGTAAGGTACTGGCCTCACATGTGGAAGGACGACGGTTCTAAGCCCATCCGGAAACAGCAGGTGTTGTTCTTGTTGTGGTATTCAGTCCAGAGACTGGTTTGATGGAGCACTCCATGCTACTCTATCCTCTGCAAGCTTCTTCATCTCGCAGTACCAACTGCAACCTACATCCTTCTGAATCTGTTTCGTGTATTCTTCTCTTGGTCTCCCTCTACGATTTTTACCCTCCTCGCTGCCCTCCAATACTAAATTGGTGATCCCTTGATGCCACAGAACATGTCCTACCAACCGATCCCTTCTTCTAGTCAAGTTGTGCCACAAATTTCTCTTCTCTCCAATTCTATTCAATACCTCCTCATTAGTTATGTGATCTACTCATCTAATCTTCAGAATTCTTCTGTAGCGCCACATTTCGAAAACTTCTATTCTCTTCTTGTCTAAACTATTCATCGCCCACGTTTCACTTCCATACATGGCTACACTCCATACAAATACTTTCAGAAACGACTTCCTGACACTTAAATCTATACTCGATGTTAACAAATTTGTCTTCTTCAGAAACGCTTTCCTTGCCATTGCCAGTCTACCTTTTATATCCTCTCTACTTCGACCATCAACAGTTAATTTGCTCCCCAAATAGCAAAACTCATTTACTACCTTAAGCGTCTCATTTCCTAATCTGATTTCCGCAGCATCGCCCGATTGAATTCGACTAGATTCAATTATCCTCGTTTTGCTTTTGTTGATGTTCATCTTTCCTCCTTTCAAGACACTGTCCATTCCGTTCAGCTGCTCTTCCAGATCCTTTGCTGTCTCTGACAGAATTACAATGTCATCGGCGAACCTCAAAGTTTTCATTTCGTTAAATTTTCTAACCTACCTGCCCGATTAAGGGATCTGGTTTTCCACGATCCGATCCGTAAATTATGTATATATTGCCATTGTAGCCTAAATATGGTGTAATACCTTGAAACATGTTGCTCATCAAATAACTGAAGTAGTCAACAAATTTTGTGACTGTTAGCGACCTCTGACAAACCTTTTCTCGTGGTGCTTAAGTCAAGTGCCAGGATGGATCCTTTGAAAGGAAGACACGGCTGGTTTCCTTCTCTATCTTTCGCTATCTTCAACGACCTGTTAGTCGTCGGGTTTTCGAGTCCTAATCTTCGTTTCCTTTATCCAAACCACCAGGAGAAATGATAATGGAAGGAGTATCACACGGTGTTACCAGGTAAAGACACAATCAACGATGTCTTCTTATAGTCCACTTAATATCGTATTTTGTCGATGTGAGATGGTAACATCAACATGATTATCAAGTGTTAGCATATAATGTCCAGTTGCTGATTTTATAGCCATATAGCTTTCTGTATGTTCTTTGAATTGCATTTCCTTTTGTGTGTGTGTGAAACATATTTCTTAGGGCAATGGGAATGGAAGAGCTGGTAAAGCGTTAAGGTTTGTTTAATTAGGAAGCAGCGAATGACCCAGATCGAGTTTCTTAGCTCTGAGTTATCCAATAGCGTGTGTTACGTACTTTAGCAATGTAATGGTCTCTTACTTTATTAAATGCATGATAGATTTTCTTCCAGTCTTTTGGCATACCCATACCATCGAAGCTGTCATTCTTGTATTGTGTTCATAATAGTACAATGGTTCTGCGTCCTTTTTATTGTTCCCTCATTTATTATTCGGTCAAGTCGGGAAATTCTACATGTTCTTTTCAAGTGACCCACATCTAAGACATTGTGGCTGTTTTTATTTCCTTCTGTGAGTTCCCAACACTTGTTCCCATAACTTATCGGTTCCATGATGCATTTTATACTGGAATTTTTACCTTCAAACTCATTTATGATGACCGAAGCAAAAAACTGAATTTTTGATAGCCCCCTTCCCTGTCTGATCTGTTGTTGGGTCTCTCTGCCACAGCATCCGCCATGTGATAGGATACTATCCAGATACTAAATTCTTTACAAAGTTTAATAAGGTGTACATTAATGTCCAATTTACTTCAGTCCTCTCCGCAACGTAGATAATCTTTCTTCTTAAAATTAATTTTTCAGATCTCATTTTTATATTGCTTCAGGAACTTGTAACCTTCCCCTTCCTAATCGGTCTACTGGATTGCGATATAACTGACCGTGATCGCATATGCCTAATGAAATTTTACAGTGAATATGGCTATCATTACCGAAGAAAAATAACACCGATTAGTTGAAGTTAAGTGTACAACAGACTCTTCTGTAGGAAGAATCTATACTAAATGTAAACTAAATTTAGACGATACTTTTGAAATGTGTGGAATATAGTGCAATCGCTCACGAACCACAAAGGGGAAAAAAGGTACCACGTAATATTTACTACAAAAATCACTGATAACACTAAGAAAACACTTATTAGTTGAAAAGAAGGTATAATTAGATGGTCGCCAGCATACTAGGGCGATGAATGTCCAGAATCTTGAGAAAGGTAATGGCAAAGAAATTTAAGCAACAGGAGGTTGTCTCGCTCTTCCACACCACAGCAGTTCACGTGAAAATAAATGAATCAGAAGGCACTGAGTTTGCAGTTACTCGTTCTGAAATATTAAATTTTTAAAGTTGCCTTAAATGAAATTACTGGTTAAATAAATGACTGGCTTAACTTGAACTTCGTTACGTAAAAAAACTTTCGGTAACCTCAGTGTAACGTAATGCAAAATTTAGAAAAAGACAAGCAATTTTTCTGTTGATTATTGAAAGGCTGAACTGAATTTACTTTAAGCAAATGAGCAATTTATTTTAATTTTAAAATAACAATAAAATTCATACCAAGCCAGGAGAAGTCACTCGTTGAACTAAATACAGAATAATTGAAATTGCGGACTCGCAATTTGTGCTGTATCTTTGGTTATTAGTTTTGCCAGAGGAATTTTACGGTACTTTAAATAGCCTCTGTTATACAATACAAGAATGAATCATTACTGAGACAGAAAATTTAGACTGTATAATCAATTTTCACATTCTTACGATAATCGGTGATTGCATGGAAAAGAAAGGGGCCCTGCTTGGTAATAATGTCTGAGGACAATGACAACAGAGGTGCTCTGCAAGTTTTAACTATTGCAAGTTATTATTCAAGTTATTCATACTTTGTGAAAGAAATGTTGCTGGGCAAAGCCTCTACATTACTACACTACTGGCCATTAAACTTTCTACACCACGAAGATGACGTGCTACAGACGCGAGATTTAACCGACAGGAAGAAGTTGCTGTGATATGCAAATGATTAGCTTTTCACAATATTCACACAAGATTGGCGCCGCTGGCGACACCTACAACCTGGTGACATGAGGAAAGTTTCCAACCGATTTCTCATACACAAACAGCAGTTGACCAGGCGTTGCCTGGTGAAACGTTGTTGTGATGCCTCGTGTAAGGAGGACAAATGCGTACCATCACGTTTCCGACTTTGATAAAGGTCGGATTGTAGCCTATCCCGATTTCGGTTTATCGTGTCGCGACAGTGCTGCTCGCGTTGGTAGAGATCCAATGACTGCTAGCAGAATATGGAATCGGTGGGTTCAAGAGGGTAATACGGAACGCCGTGCTGGATCCCAACGGCCTCGTATCATTAGCAGTCGAGATGACAGGCATCTTATCCGCATGGCTGTAACGTATCGTGCAGCCTCGTCTCATCCCTGAGTCAACAGATGGGGACGTTTGCAAGACAACAACCACCCGCACGAACAGTTCGACGACGTTTGCAGCAGCATGGACTATCAGCTCGGAGACCATGGCTGTGGTTACCCTTGACGCTGCATCACAGACAGGAGTGCCTGCGATGGTGTACTGAACGACGAACATGGGTGCATGAATTTTTTCGGATGAATCCAGGTTCTGTTTCCAGCATCATGATGGTGGCATCCGTGTTTGTCGACATCGCAGTGAATGCACATTGGAAGCGTGTATTCGTCATCACCATACTGGCGTATCACCCAGCGTGATGGTATGGGGTGCCATTGGTTACACGTCTCGGTCACCTCTTTTCCGCGTTGACGGCACTTTGAACAGTGGACGTTACATTTCAGATGTGTTACGACCCGTGGCTCTACCCTTCATTCGATCCCTGCGAAACCCTACATTTCAGCAGGATAATGCACGACCGCATGTTGTAGGCCCTGTACGGGCTTTTCTGGTTACCGAAAATGTTCGACAGCTGCCCTGGCCAGCACATTCTCCAGACCTCTCCCCAACTGAAAACGTCTGGCCAATGGTGACCGGGCAACTGGCTCGTCACAATACGCCAGTCATTACTCTTGATGAAGTGTGGTATCGTGTTAAAGGTGCATGGGCAGCTGTACCTGTACACCCATCCAAGCTCTGTTTGACTCAATGCCCAGGCGCATCAAGGCCGTTATCACGGCCAGAGGTGGTTGTAGTGATTTCTATGCACCCAAATGCGTGAAAGTGTAATCACATGTCAGTTCTAGTATAATACATTTGTCCGATGAATACCTGTTTATCGTCTGCATTTCTTCTTGGTGTAGCAATATTAATGGCCAGTAGTGTATGATTGGCAGTTAGCACGCTTGCGATGTTGTAGCTGTGCGGGCGACTAAGAATGTAGGCGACGGCCATGCTGAGCTGCCGTTGTTGCTGGTGCTGCTGTTCTATGAGAAGAACCAAGAGTCGTCACCAGAGGCACCGGTAACTACGGCACAGTATTAGTGGCAGTTACAGATTCATCCGCCTGTCCACTTCCACCGCGCTCTCAACACTCACAGGTTAACGAATCAGGCGCGTCTACAATGGGCCCAGGATAGCTGCACACCGCGTTTGCGGCAGCACCCAACAAACACTTCCGCACTCTTTCATGGCTCCAGCAGCTCTGCTTCCTCTCTGCTCGCAACGCGACGGAGACTCTCCATACGCAAAGATAAACTACGGCATTGCTACTACCATTTCGTCATTGCTGTCGGTACAGTTCAACAAAGAGGCCTTGGCTACTACTCAGAGGTTTACAGTATTTTCAGTATAGTTAGAATCAATTACATACATTCAAAATTAAATACGCTAGTGCTTAGATTACGTGTTGAATGTACTTTCTGTAATACAGCTTACAGCTTCAGAATCAAAAGTACAGTGCATTTATCAACGAAGATTAAACGGCGAAAATTTTGTATGGTGCATGTGGTGTCACCGCGAGGCACCACACTCGCTAGGTTGCAGGCTTCAAATCGGTACACATCGGACCCGCGAGTCACCACTGTCGACGCCAGCAGACCGAGCGCCGCCACTCAGCGCACTGCCCAGTTCTACAGCCGACTTTAACAGGGATGGTTCAGTCGTTATAGCTTCAGAGATATCAATTGCAGAGACGCTAGTTAGCATAGCCTTCAGCTAAGTCAGTAGCTACGACCTAGCCAGGCGCCACAAACAGTTTATGCACTGCCAGTTGATCTATATGTGTCAAGCAATCAGAATTGTAAAGCAGTATTCGCAGTTCAGTCTATAACTCCACTTGTACAAAGTCAAGATCGACGTTGATCGCTGATGCTGAATTAAAGCTAAGTATTTAATTGTATTCCTGTCTACTAACTTTGGGACAATATTACGGAAATGGAAGAGGATGTAGATGAAGATGAAAGGGGAGATACGATACTGCGTGAAGAGTTTGACAGAGCACTGAAAGATCTGAGTCGAAACAAGGCCCCGGGAGTAGACAACATTCCATTAGAACTACTGACAGTCTTGGGAGAGCCAGTCCTGACAAAACTCTACCATCTGGTGTGCAAGATGTATGAGACAGGCTAAATACCCTCAGACTTCAAGAAGAATATAATAATTCCAACCCCACAGAAAGCAGGTGTTGACTGATGTGAAAATTACCGACTATCAGTTTAATAAGTCACAGCTGCAAAATACTAACATGAATTCTTCACAGACGAATGGAAAAACTGGTAGAAGCCGAACTCGGCGAAGATCAGTTTGGATTCCGTAGAAATATTGGAACACGTGAGGCAATAATGACCCTACGACTTATCTTAGAAGAAAAATTAAGGAAAGGCAAACCTACGTTTCTAGCATTTGTAGACTTAGAGAAAGCTTTTGACAATGTTGACTGGAATACTCTCTTTCAAATTCTGAAGGTGGCAGGGATAAAATACAGGGAGCGAAAGGCAATTTACAATTTGTACAGAAATCAGATGGCAGTTATAAGAGTCGAGGAGCATGAAAGGGAAGCAGTGGTTGGGAAAGGAGTGAGACAGTGTTGTAGACTATCCCCAATGTTATTCAATCTGTATATTGAGCAAGCAGTAGAGCAAAAAAAAGAAAAATTCGGAGTGTGTATTAAAATCCATGGAGAAGAAATAAAAACTTTGAGGTTCGCTGATGACATTGTAATTCTGCCAGAGACAGCAAAGGACTTGGAAGAGCAGTTGAACGGAATGGACAGTGTCCTGAAAGGAAGGTATAAGATGAGCATCAACAAAAGCAAAACGAGGATAATGGAATGTAGTCGAATTAAGTCGGGTGATACTGAGGGAATTAGATTAGGAAATGACACAGATAAAGTAGTAAAGGAGTTTTGCTATTTGGGGAGCAAAATAAGTGATGATGGTCGAAGTAGAGAGGATTTAAAATGTAGACTGGCAATGGCAAGGAAAGCGTTTCTGAAGAAGAGATATTTGTTAACATCGAGTATAGATTTGAGCGTCCGGAAGTCGTTTCTGAAAGTATTTGTATGGATTGTAGCCATGTATGGAAGTGAAACATGGACGATAAATAGTTTAGACAAGAAGAGAATAGAAGCTTTCGAAATATGGTGCTACAGAAGAATGCTGAAGATTAGATGGGTAGACCACATAACTAATGAGGATTTATTGAATAGAATTTGGAAGAAGAGGAGTTTGTGGCACAACATGACCACAAGAAAGGGATTGATCGTTTGGTACGACATGTTCGGAGGCATCAAAGGATCACCAATTTAGTACTGGAGGGCAGCGAGGAGGGTAAAAATCGTAGAGGGAGACCAAGAGATGAATACACGAAGCAGATTCAGAAGGATGTAGGTTGTAGTAGGTACTGGGAGATGAGAAGCTTGCACAGGATAGAGTAGCATGGAGAGCTGCATCAAACTAGTCTCGGGACTGAAGACCGCAACAACAACAACAACAACAACAACATGTTCCAGACACGTCCCGTCAAGTATAGTTCCATGATCCTGACGTCGGTGATCAACGCGTGCAATTAATGGCCACCCCTTGTGATCAGACTAAGAGACAAATTGCGTTACTCAGCCGGGTCACCCTTTTTCTACGAGGCCCAAAGTTCCGCCTTATATATAACAGTGCAGAAGGTGTTTTATCTGAATTTCGGTGTTACAAAGTTCACGTAAGCATGTTAAGATATACCCTCTTGAATGTTTGCTGCAACGACCTGATCATCAGCATAAAAAAAAGTGTACAAGCACGGGTTTCCTATTTTAATTCCCATGCCCATGCATTTCCTACATCAGAGATGGTGTGACAGCTGGATACGCACGTTAAAGAGGGTGAGAGACAGACGGCATCGTTGTTTCAGTCCTTTAGTTATCCTGAAGGCCTCTCCAGAAATTTCTTTCCCCACTTAAACGACACATTCTATGCCGGCACGTAGAGGTTTATGACCGGTGTATGGCCAAAGATGGCGCTTCCATAGCAACCTCCTGGAAGAAAAAGAAGAGGAAGCCCACGCAAAGGGAGGCAGAGGGGTACCTAAGAAACGATAGAGAGAACAGAAATAAAAGAGGATGAGGAAGAACGGCGGGATCGAGGCATCTGGAGACAGAGATGCGGCCCGTTGCGAAACCTGTAGGACCCCGCGGCAAGAAGGTTTCCCAGACGCATAAGTAATCAGTCCAATGTCGCTAGCTTTGTACTGCAATAAACCTAGTTGATAATCTGTAGGTTCGTAATTGCTCATTGTAATTCACACGAACAAAATGGCTCTGAGCACTATGGGACTTAACTTCTGAGGTCATCAGTCACCTAGAACTTAGAACTACTTAAACCTAACTAACCTAAAGACATCACACACACCTATGCCCGAGGCAGGATTCGAACCTGCGACAGTAGCGGTCGCGCGGTGCCGGCCGCGGTGATCGAGCGGTTCTAGGCGCTACAGTTTGGAATCGCACGACCGCTACGGTCGCAGGTTCGAATGCTGCCTCGGGCATGGGTATGTGTGATATCCTTAGGTTAGTTAGGTTTACGTAGTTCTAAGTTCTAGGGCACTGATGACCTCAGAAGTTAAGTCGCATAGTGCTCAGAGCCCTTTGAACAATTTTTGGTCGCGCGGTTCGATACTGTAGCGCCTAGAACCGCTCGGCCACACCGGCCGGCACGAACAAAATGAAAACGCTATCTGTTAGTGGATTAATTTTTGTACTTCTATAAAACATTTTTACCAAAATTAGAGAAAACCAATGGGGTGTAACTTATGGATGCAGGCATAGAGGGATCACCATTATTTCATCCGGCAGTGACTAGCTTCAGCACATACAGCAGAGTTAGAAGAACGCCACACCGAAGAGACGTTAAGAGACGGAGGGTCTCGGCTGGGTCGTCCTCATCTACATTACAAATAAGAAGGCGCACGCCTTTGCTCCGCCCGTGCGTAAGTCACAAATGAACACTTCCCCGCAACAAAATGAATAAATGGCTCTCGCAAAGTGTTGAACAAAGTTGCGAGGACGACGAAACGAACTGGAGTGCGAATGAAGGGGCCCAGCAGGGAGGAAAAGTAAACGGCGAGGCTGGCCGGCGACACATCAGGAATTCATAGAATTCGGCAGCCTGCGGCCGCACGTGTGCAGAGCGGGGTGCGGCGTGGGGCCGCCACATTTGCATCGTAAAGCAGGCCGGGAAATTATCGGGTAGGGCTGGGTAGGGCAGGGTAGGGAGCCGGCCGCGTCCCGCTCGGTCGCCAGCTGCCGCTGCCACTGCCGCTCACTCGTTACTGTGCAGCGCCCCGCACCCCGCTCCCAGCTACAGCCCCTCATCGACAAGCATGCAAATTAGTCGTCCGCCGACTACACCGCCCCTGTTCCGATTTCAATGGGAATCTTTGCATATATGTGTGCGCGACCGACGTGGTGATCGTCAAACACCTTAATCGAACAAGTCGAAGAGGACGCGATCTGTCAATTTCCACAAAGAAGATATCTGACTCAAATTATTGCTCGTGTCTCGTGGATCATCTCTCAGGACGTCATTCCCTATGTTGAGTGGCACTTAAGATAGGTAACTAAATTAGTGAAATCGATGTGAAGTGAAGTAGAAATTAGAAAATAAATTACACACTGGCAAACAGTGGGCAGAGCAGAAGAGGCAATGACCGTGAAGTCAGCAAATTCAGGAGAAGCCATCGCCCTCCCCACATAAGTAGAATCTGTCGATTCAGCCGTCAGGGCATCGCCCGACCGGCTCACGTGTTTCTCAATTGTCGCATGTGATCAAAGGCCCTCGCCTACATTCCAAGAGCCAATGACCGACATTAAGAAGATTCTTCGAGAAGCTTTTCAACTTGACAGAAGAGGCAATGACTGTGAAGTCGTTCACCTCCAGTGAACTGTAGTAAATAAATACGCAAGACGCAGTGGGCCCGACAGTAGTTTTCAGTTCCAGTACAGTTCAGTCAGTGCTGAAGACCGTCATGCAGGAAGAGACTACATCGTACACAGAAGCACCAAGTACTCCGCTGTAATGGAATGGCAAGCAGCAGCCTCGCCGCCAGAAGACGGAAGTTAGAAGGTATTTGAAGACTGACTTTTATGTACTCGGGTGACTCGTGAGGATGGGAAGGAGATGGCCTCACATCAGCAGTCACCTGTGAGCTGGTGATGAAAGATCAGACAGCCGAAGACTGGCAAGCGGGAGTCCGTTGTTCGAGTTCGGGACACTGGCGTTCCCCCGCTGCGCCGCTCCGCTGGCCGACGCACAACACTGACTCACGCGGCCGCTTAGAGAAGAGAAACACTGGGACGCCACATCCGAGGTATCACCATCCGATTTACGACTTCGGTCTCAATAATTAAACTGGCCACAGCACGATGCGCGTCTCCAGTCAACTGGGCGAAACAGCGACACGATATACACACCGCCAGGCGTAACAGACGCCGCCGCTCACGCAGCAGAAGGCTTCGCAAACGACACAGCTCTCCCAGCCAGAACAATCCAGTAAGGAAACCATTGTACAAATCTTTCAATAAAAGTTATCTTATGTAAAAATGCTGTTTCATTCTACATCATACCCGAGCCAAGGAAGAACCCACCCTGCCCACATGTTGTTAAGAGAGAAAAAGTACTTTATTTAGTGTTAAGAGAGAAAAAGTAATTTATTTAGTGTTTTTCACCCTGACACAAATGCCCTTTGCAATAATGCTCATCCTGACAATTGACTACCATCAAAAGAGGTTATCCAGTTACACCTAATAACCTCTATTGTCAGTTTATCATTTATAAACTTACTAGAGGTTATTAGGGAAGGAGTTGACCTGGGGCAAGATCACTTGGGATTCCGGAGAAATGCAGGAACACGCGAGGCAGTACTTACCCTACAACGTTTCACAGAAGATAGGTTAAGGAAAGGCAAACCTACTTTTATAGCCTTTGTAGACTTAAAGAATGCTTTTGATAATGTTGACTGAAATTCTAAATGTGGCAGGGGTAAAATATAGGGAGCGAAAGGCTATTTACAATTTGTACAGAAACCAGATGGCAGTTGTAAGACTCGATAGGAATGAAAGGGAAGCAGTGGTTGAAAAGGGGGTGAGACATGATTGTAGCCTATCCCCGACATTATTCAGTCTGTATATTTAGCAAGCAGTGAAGGAAACAAAGGAAAACCTTGAGTTAGGAATTAAAGTCCAGGGAGAAGAAATAAAAACTTTGAGGTATACCGATGACATTGTAATTCTAACCTCAAAGGACGTGGAAGAGCAGTTGAGCGGAATGAACTGTGTCTTAAAAGGAGGATACAAAATGAACATCAACAAAAGAAAACGAGAATAATGGAATGTAGTAGAGTTATATCAGGTGATGCTGAGGAAATTAGATTAGGAAATGAGACAATTAAAATAGAAGAGTTTTGCTCTTTGGGCAGCAAAAAAACTGATGATGGCCGAAATAGGGAGGATATAAAGTGTAGACTAGCAATGAAATTTGCTAACATCGAGCAAAACTACATCACTGTGCAACGTCATAAACAATGACATGTGTGAAAAACGGTCGCATGATGAGCTATATTTTAATTTATTTCGTCTTTACTACTAACTCTATTTGCAAAAAATTTCGTAGATACTCCCACTTATCCCTCTGAATGTATCTCCAAAATTATATCATTATTAGACACACGGGTCAGGAGATATAACGTCATAAACACTGAGCTGACTGAAAGCCAAATTGCATGGCGAAGTTCGCTATAGATCAAGTGATTCATGTGTACAAGTATGTTTGATACGTGTTAGGTGTATGTGACATAAGAGTATTCTGGAAAAGCTGCAGGTAAAAGTTCCTAAACGCCTGGATCGATTTCAACCAAACTTGGTACACATATTACTTACCATCTGTAAATAAACACTGATAGTGTACGAACCATCGGCATGCCGTTGTGGTGGTGGTGGTAACTTGCTGATGGTGACAGAAGGTGGCAAGGAGAAGATGGATAGATAGGGGAAGGAGAAAATGGATACAGATATGGGGCTGATTGAGGTATACTGAGAGAGTGGGAGGAATGATGGAGAGAGAATGCGAAAGGGATGAGAAGGAAGGAGAGAGTGGGAGAGGAGAAGATGGACAGGGTGATGGAGGAGAGTGAGTCATGTGGGTGAGGAGATGAAGCTAGAGGGGGGAAGGAGAAAGGTACCAACAGAAGAGTGGAATAAATACATAAACGGGCAAAGCCATTATTCAGCTAGTAAGTTTGTTGCTATGGTCTTCAGTCCAAAACTAGTTTAGTGCAGCTCTCCCTGCCTCTTCATATCCGAGTAACTACCGCAACCCACATCCTTCTGAATCTGCTTTCTTTATTCATGTCTTGGTCTCCCACAGCGACTTTTACCCTCCCTGCTTTCCTCCAGCGCTACGTTGGTGCTCCCTTGATGCCTCAGAATGTGTCGCACCAACCGATCCCTTCTTCTAGTCAGGTTGTACCAGAAATTCTTCTTCTCCCCAATTCTGTTCAGTACCTCCTCATTATTTAAGTGATCTACGCATCTAATCTTCAGCATTGTTCTGTAGCGCCACATTTCAAATGCTTCTATTCTCTTCTTGCCTAAACTGTTTATCGTCCATGTTTCACTTCCATATATGGCTACACTCCCTGCAAATACTTTCAGAAAAGACTTCCTGACACTTATACTCGATATGGCCCACAATCACCACCCAACCACAATAGAAACAGACTTAAGAATGCTAATACCCAGCCACAGCGTATACAGAACACTGACCATTTGGAAAATTTCCATATACAGAAGGCAATAGCAGAAGGAAAACAGGTCGTAAACGAATACACTAAACTCTGCAAGAGCACACTCTTGAACACATTAAAGGAACTTTAAATAAAAACAACACAAACAGATAAAGTCTACACACACACACACACTCACACACACACACACACACACACACACACACACACACACACACACATAAACGAAAAATAGATGCACTAAAACCTGTAAAGACGCACCATTTACACACAAAAGGAATACCATATAAAAGACAAAACACACAGCTAAGAAGCGCACAGAAAACACAAATACACACACATACACAAAGATAAAATGCAAACAAAATTGAAATTTGGCGCCGGACTCTCTGGTGAACAAATGAACACTGACGGGGCTGGGACACACAATAAACCACAATCACACTGTGTTTTGGTGAAGTGAAAAGTGTTTTACTACGTTATTTGTGGAAAATACATGTTATAGTTACGTTTGCATCACTACAACTCACCATGATGCTGAGAATGGAAGTGCTTGCCACACGAAAACGTAAGTAAACACGAATATAGGTGCGAAAACATCGCGACAAACTAAGTTACATTCTAGAACATAGGTTAACTCCCAGAAAAAAATTTCTCATCAACATCGCTTCGTTGCAGATGACACGCTATCTGTAGTAATCAACAAACAAGTGATCCAAAAAATTCATGCACACCAAATGTAAAGGTATTTACCAAAAGAAACGATCTATTGATTGAATTAAAGATGCATATAATTTTGTAATCATTTAACAAAAATGTTCACATTACAGAATAAATAAAAAAGAAAACGCACTGATGATGGCACAGTGGTGCCGAAACATGTTTTGATACTGAGAAAAACGTGTTTTGCGTAACTGGCGGACTCATATCCAACAAAGCATCACTACACCAGATACTCAATCAGCTGTGACTACCAGCCAAGACCCAAGCACTCGTCACTGATGTCCTGCTTTTTATGGGTATATATGCACAAAGATGCATTTACTACCTCTGATTATCTTTTAAATGTTGTCTTTTTCTCATAAAAGAAGCGGCCTCTTTATTGGGAGTAAAATCTAGCGTAATGTATACGTGAAAGCACCTTTTGAAGGGAAACCTCCGGTTGTTAGCAAATAAATTTTTGGCGAAACGATGCTATGGGCCATTTTGCTAAGACAGAATGTACGTAAACGTCACCGTCAATAACCTGAAAGGCAAAAGGAATGATATTATTTCAAACACGGCCCACGCGATACAGTACGAGATGTATATACAGAGTAATTCGTTTTTAACAGCGGAAGAAAAATTAAGTTTATTTCTAAAATTGTATGATGCATACTTATCTGGTGGTTCTTTATTCTGGGAAGTATTTGCATGTCAGACTAGGTTATCATTTTATAACGATTCATACAGTCTCTCGCTATGGAAGTACTTTATGAACGTTATCTGTCTTCCGTTAGTGGCTATCGGAGAAAGTTAAATCAAGCTCTCGTGCGGATTGAAACAGGTACCACAAGAGTATGATTTCCTTCCCTGCCTTCGGTATAACGAGCGATATTTGCATTGCTGCTGTGTTAGGCCGGACGAAAATTAGGGACGAAACAGAACAGAAAACCACACTGAAGTCACGCGAACGTGCACCTCTCTCTCTCTCTCTCTCTCTCTCTCTCTCTCTCTCTCTCTCTCTCTCTCTCTCTCTGTGTGTGTGTGTGTGTGTGTGTGTGTGTGTGTGTGTGTGTTGAAAATTCCTGCAATGCAATGTCCTTGTAAGAATGCAAACGAAAACGTCAGGGAAAAACATGATTACGGAGTATGATTTTTTTTAAATGGGAGATTTAAATGAGGACAAGGCTTCCGATTAGACGAAGACGTGTCAGAGAGACTTTCCAACTTAGTATTAGCAGTGAAAGAAAGAATTAGAGAAGGTACTAGAAATATTTGTGATTTTCTCCTCCAGTAGAGTCCACTTTGCAACGAAAGTATTTGATATTTGTTTTTATGATTTTTAAAGAAATACGAAAACAGGTGACTATTAAACATACGAGATGTAAGACGAAAATATAGAAAATTGATGTTCTAAAAGAGAAGTGCAAAAATACCGGGTGATCAAAAAGTTAGTATAAATTTGAAAACTTAATAAACCACGGAATAATGTAGATAGAGCGGTAAAAATTGACACACATGGTTGGAATTAAATGGGGTTTTATAAGGACAAAAAAAAGTTCACAAAATGTCCCACAGATGGTGCTGGACAGCAAAATGCCAGTGACTGCACGTGACAATCGTGTATAAAAGGAGCTGTAATGTGAGAGAGAATCAGATGCGCCAGCAGTCGCAGCATGTTGACGTTACGCGAAAAGGCGCTTTTAGTGACGCTGTATTATCAGAATGGGGAATTTGCTAGTTCAGCGTTAGGATCCTAACGCCTTAGGAAGGGGATTCGAACGGGTAAAGGTCCGTTGACAAATGTAGCTGTGGCGAGAATGATGTCGAAGTTCGAAGCCAGGAGTTCTTTAGACGATAGACCCCGTAGTGGCCGACCGAGCATAAGGCGTAATGCTGCTGAGACAGTTCAGGAAGAAATACAGACTGTAGCGGGTTTGTCTATGCATGGGGAAGTCAGCACTCGTGAAGTCGCACGTCACACCGGCATTCAATAAACTAATGTTTGGTTGGCACTTAGGCATACGCTCCGATGCTATCCGTACAAAATCCATCGGCATCATTAACTGTTACCTGGCGATTTAGTGAAGCGTAGGGCATTTGCGGTGTGGGCGTGGTTGAGTAACGTGTTGTGGACCGACGAAGCTCATTTCACGCTCCGAGGGTCTGTCAACGGCCACACCTGCAGAATTTTGGCTACCGAAAATCCTAGAACCGTCGTGGAAACTCCATTGCACGACGAGAAAGTCACGGTATTGGTTGGATTTACCATATCTACCATTATCGGGCCTTTTTTCTTCGAGGAAATGCGTGATTCTGGTTTTGTAACTGCTACCGTGACGGGTGAGAGGTACGCCTATATGTTACAGAATCGGATCATCCCCAGCCTGGCTGATAAACACCTGCTGGAACGTACGATGTTTATGCAGGATGGCGCTCCACCCCATATTGTTAGACGCGTGAAAGATCTCCAGCGCGCGTCGTTTGGTGATGATTGTGTGCTCAGCCGCCACTTTCGTCATGCTTGGCCTCCCAGGTCCCCAGACCTCAGTCCGTGCGATTATTGGCTTTGGGGTTACCTGAAGTCGCAAGTGTATTGTGATCGACCGACATCTCTAGGGATGCATCCGACGCTAATACCTCACCATAACTCCGGACATGCTTTACAGTGCTGTTCACATCATTATTCCTTGACTACAGCTATTGTTGAGGAATGATGGTGGATATATTGAACATTTCCTGTAACGAACATCATCTTTGCTTTGTCTTACTTTGTTATGCTAATTATTGCTATTCTGACCAGATGAAGCGCCATTTGTCGGACATTTTGTGAACTTTTGTATTTTTTTGGTTCTAATAAAACCCCATGTCATTCCAAGCATGTGTGTCAATTTGTACCCCTCTATCTACATTAGTCCGTGATTTATTCAGTTTTCAAATTTATACAGACTTTTTGATCACCCGGTATATAAACTCATGAGCTGGGATCAACTGAAACAACATCGGTGATGGATCATGGCAGTGGTTACCCCTGAGTGCTCAAGTGCCACCTACAACTACCACAGAATCCTCGAACGCGGGCAAAAAGTTAGCACATCTTGCTTGAAGCAGTCACAGGTGTACCCTCTAGGCTTCAGGTGTCGTGTCCACACACCCGTCCACCCTCACGTCCGTGCAGTGTTCCATAAACCATATTGGCACAATTCATGAGTAATGGGATGGTGCTTCGCTGAAGCTGTAGGCTCACAATGGGATAATAGGTTGCTGTAAGTTTCGCCGGTGAGAAGCTATGGATGTATCAGAGGCTCCATTTCAACTTCCGTTTGAGAATGCCTCCCCTGCGTGTTGAAGGACGCTTGTGTAGCAGACGAGATTCATTGGCTCATATTGCTTTCAGTGTTCCCGTACCCTGCTATGGACTTGCACGAGCGTTTTCCGAGACTCATCCGCCAAGATGAACGTTCTCGTTGCTTCAAACGGTCACTTGTGATGTTCCTGCACACATGAGAATCTCCGTATCTATGACGTGTGGTGAACAAAGATACACCTCTGAGGCAGTGGTGTGTGCGCCAAAATGAAAAGTGTTTCTGGATGTTGTGAACGGTCGTCGCCTATTGTCCTCTGCCATTGAGTTGGTGGGCGATATACTACACTGTGAACTGTCAACCCATTGTTACAATCCGCGATTACGTTTTTGTCCAAGACATATGGTTTAGGCACCGCAGGTTTGGTCTGCGTTGAGGTACTCAGGGTATATCTTCCACACAGTGAATCGTAGATAGCCCCATAAGTTGCACCATCACGTCTGGCTAATGACAACTTTATGAGGATGTGTGCATGTAAAGAAGGGCAAAGGGCAGACACACGGCTGCCAGTAACAGCAACAAATCCGATTTTCGTGACAGGAAAATAGTTTCCAGGAGCGACATGTACAAATTCGAGAATGATTTCGATAATTAAGACTCAGAGAAAGATCTTGAATATGTCCCTGGACGCTAAACTGCTTCTAAAGTGCTCACTGTTGTTTTGTTACTTCATGGGAGATTATAAATGTGAATATTTATTTAAGCTAGTAAATCATCATACGTCGTGTCCCTTATATAGTTTATGTGAACTTACGTGAGAGGCTGATAGTAGAAATGTTAAGGGTGTAGGGAAGCAGCCTACTCACGCCATATAAAATTCACATCAGTATTTCCATTCTGTGCAAGCCAGTAGGCTGTAACTAGCTCTGACGTCATAAATGTTGCGCAATACTTTAAAAATCAAGTAAATAACCTGGAACGTTTCTAGCATGTCAGGAGTAATACTAAATCAATATGTGTTGAATATCAGTTCAATAACTTTAACCATTTCCGAAATTTGGACCTTTCTCTGTACAAAACATTGGAACAACAGAAAAGAGCTAGAAACTTAAAAATTTATATTTAGATTCCTTTTTCATAATAATTTAGTAGAAACTGTATTCTGGATCTCACAAATTAAAATTTTAGTTGAAATTCATGATTTTCTGGTTTTTGTCTTAGAAATTAAGGAAGAAAGATAGATTAAGTAGGGGAATAAATATGGCTAGGATGTTCAAATTTAAGTAGAAGGGAGATCCGCTATAATCATAAAGATGTAAGAAGTTTCAACTGAATAACTATAAAACTATAGCGATAGCGTATCTCCAAAGGTCAAGTTCAGAACTCGTCTACTGTGTGTAGTGTAATTAAATTAATTCTCTCGCCCAAAATACTTGACTTAGCCACGTCAGACTCTTATTATGATTACTTACGTGTGTGCTGATTGCACATTTAAATTAAGAGCTTCATCAGCCATCAGCAAAGGAAGCAGTAATTTATTCGATAACTTAAAGTGGTGCATTACTAGCCCAGCGGGTAGTCGGGAGAGCGGATTTGATCAGGCGTTCCCTTAGCCGTCTGCACCACGGCTTTATATATAAGAACGCTGCACAAGAAGGCAAGGTCCCAGTTCTCTCCAAACGCTGATTAGCGCACCACCTGTGCCGGGAGTCGCGTAGCGTCGGTATCATTGCTATAAACAGCCTCGGATGCCGTATTAAGTTACTCGGAATACGTGTAACCGTGAAATCGTTTTCGAGTGAAGTGTTTATTCTGGGATAACTTTAATGATCTATCTTCAGTTTGTGTATGTCGTATTTTCACGTGCCGCTGCAGGACAGACATTCTACCATTATTTAGCGTGGCGTTTGATGAACATTATCATCAAATTATGGCGAGCATTCACTTAAACATTTAATTTGAACAGTTATAGTTGCATCAGCGCATTAGACTCTGAACTGCTCTGGTAGTTGGATTGTGAGGATTCTTTTTGGTCTGTGGCTTTTAGAATATAGTGAACATTTTAGAGAGAATGGTTTTTGATTATGAATCCCAGAGAATCTCCTAATTCCTCAGAGCTATAAGCTGTAGCTATAAATGTATTTCTCAGATGAAGTGGGCACTAGGAATTCTAATTACAGGCTTCACATTTTGCTAATCACTTACTGGTTGACAATATTGTAGTTAGAGAGCTAGTGTTGAGAACGGCAAACAACAGCATTAAATAAATAATAGGAACATTTAAATAACAATTATCCCACCCGCTGCCTCACATATGGTGCATCGGCCGGGAAAAACAAAACATTATATAACAAATATATCCCACCTGCTGCCCCTCATATGGTGCATCGGCCGGGAAAGAAACTGAGTAAAAGTGAAAGTGATTTTTAAATATTCGTATTCAGGTGTGAAATGTGCAACTGAGTAATACAACAGTGATAGTGTTACGTGCGCATGTGGACGGCGCAATAGGGTAACAATGCATCTGAATTGATGGAGCTTTAACTGAGTCTAGCGGCGCTGCCGGCATCGCGAGAAGCCAGTTTCGCCTCACCACAGTCGTCCGCCGGAGCAACTGGAGCCGCGCGCTGCAGTTGCGGGCCACACAGCAGCTGTCTGCAGTTCAACACACTGCGTCGCATCAGTAATCCTGGTACGCCGCGCGGGCAATGCCATACGTCGTGGCCCGCATCTCGTGGTCGTGTGGTAGCGTTCTCGCTTCCCACGCCCGGGTTCCCGGGTTCGATTCCCGGCGGGGTCAGGGATTTTCTCTGCCTCGTGATGGCTGGGTGTTGTGTGCTGTCCTTAGGTTAGTTGGGTTTAAGTAGTTCTAAGTTCTAGGGGACTTATGACCACGGCAGTTGAGTCCCATAGTGCTCAGAGCCATTTGAACCAACCATACGTCGTGCAGAAGGAACTAAGTTAAGTGAAAAGCTGTTAAAAATTTTACTAACCTGCACTAAAAGACTGTCGGCGATGGAACCGCCAGAAGAAACTGAGGTTAAACTTAAATCGGAACCTATGTCTGTTGAGGGAACTGTAAATCCAGACAATGATACAAGTGTAAATATGCATGAAAATAGTAATGTTAAAGTGAAATATGAAATATTGTCTCCTGACAGTAGTGTGAAAAGGGGCAATGATTCAATAATAGAGACCCCTGTAGTAAACCAGAAATCAGATATTGTTAATTTATTGGATGATAGTTTACCTGATGAGTTAGAAACGAAACAGTCATCAGAGGTGGTAGAGTTTAAAAAGGATATGACTGATGAATCAGATGTTTCATTTCGTTTTGATGATTTTGGTATTGGAGGTAGCTTTTCGTCACCTGAGTGTGATAAAAAACCAGCTAGTGAGCAACACAAAGATACTGGGGCTATTGATTTAAATGTAATATTACAAGCAATAGCTGCCAGTAATGCAAAAATGTCAGCCAGTAATGCTAAAATGACAGCTGAATTAAAGTTTGAGATTGTGGCCAGCCAACCTAATTTTAATAAACGATTGGAGGTAATGGACAATACCTTCAAGGCTAGTTGCAATAAGTTGAAAGAGGATCTGGACAGTTTGAATTACAAAATTGATTACAATGATGAGGATATTAAGAAAAAGGTTGCTCAACAATTTTCTGAAATGTATAAAACAGTAAAATCCGAAGTTGCTGAGGTTCGCAGAGACTTCCAAATGGAAGATGCGAAGCTGGAGCACAAGTTAACAGAAAAGATCGAGGAAGAATCTAAACTGTGTTCAGATAGGTTTAAAGATGTTAATATAAAAGTAAACATATGTCAAGCAGAAGTAGACGCAATCAAAACTGATACTACTCATATTGTGCAAAGAGTAGATAATGTTGAAATGAGAGTAGAAAATATTAGTACTAATATTGCTAAAATTGAGAGTAAAGTAGCTTCAGTAACTTCTGGTAATGGTAGTATACAACAAGTTGTAGCTGCAAACGCCGCTTTTATCGAGTGTCGGCAGTTCTTGCGGTTCGATCCAGATAAAAATATCCACCCGCTATATTTCTGGAACGATTTTGAAGATGTGATTCCACCAACTTGGTCTGAACGAGAGAAAATCTCATTTATTAGAAGCCATTTAGCAGGTGACGCCATGCGTTGGTCAGCTGATGTTACGTTGAAGTGTAAAACATTAGCGGAGTTTAAAACAGCTTTCATTAATGAGTATTGGTCTAGTAATAAGCAAAATGAAGTGTTGAGAGAATTTTGGAGTGGAAAACGCTTCAATGCAGGCAAGGAATCAATTAAAGAGTTTGCTAGGTCATGGATCTCACGTTTGTCACATTTGGCGGAAAAGCTAAAACCAGAAATGATTATACTAGGTCTTGAAGCAAAACTGCCATGGTATTGGCAAACTAGAATTATATCTGCCCCTAGAGACAATCTGGATCGTTTCATTGAATATCTGGAACGTGTAGAACGTGTTGCTGCCAATGAGGAGCAAGCACATAATAACAGAAATGCTAATAACAATAGTAATAATTTTAGGAACGAGCAACATGGCAATGTAAACATCAGAACAGTAGGTGTTCGCCATCCTAAGAGAGGTAGGAATTGGAGAAATAATTATCAGAACCAACAATGGCATCCAAATGATAGTAATTTTGTTTTGAACAAAATTATGCAGGTAAACAACAGTGCGGAAAGCAATGCTGTGCCAGTTAACTATAATGGAAATAAAAAAAAACAGTAGTAGGCCGAGGCAAGGAAACTAGTTCCCGTCTATGAGGACACTGGCGCTCACCAGGCGGTTACTTTTCCTAAGCCAGTATTTACAGTAACTGGTAAGACAGATCGGAAAACTCAGACTGAACATGTGGATGACGGGTCGGTAGCATCTAAGGATACAGCAGAAATATTAGATCACTCACAGTATTTGACAGATACCGTGTTAGAGACGCTTTCTAAGTGGGAAGAGAAAGAAAAGGCGCAGCAGTGTAACGATCGGGAAGAGCTATAAAATACTGAATTGTCATGTGAAGAAGCAGAAGAAATTCATGCTTATACACTCCTGGAAATGGAAAAAAAACACATTGACACCGGTGTGTCAGACCCACCATACTTGCTCCGGACACTGCGAGAGGGCTGTACAAGCAATGATCACACGCACGGCACAGCGGACACACCAGGAACCGCGGTGTTGGCCGTCGAATGGCGCTAGCTGCGCAGCATTTCTGCACCGCCGCCGTCAGTGTCAGCCAGTTTGCCGTGGCATACGGAGCTCCATCGCAGTCTTTAACACTGGTAGCATGCCGCGACAGCGTGGACGTGAACAGTATGTGCAGTTGACGGACTTTGAGCGAGGGCGTATAGTGGGCATGCGGGAGGCCAGGTGGACGTACCGCCGAATTGCTCAACACGTGGGGCGTGAGGTCTCCACAGTACATCGATGTTGTCGCCAGTGGTCGGCGGAAGGTGCACGTGCCCGTCGACCTGGGACCGGACCGCAGCGACGCACGGATGCACGCCAAGATCGTAGGATCCTACGCAGTGCCGTAGGGGACCGCACCGCCACTTCCCAGCAAATTAGGGACACTGTTGCTCCTGGGGTATCGGCGAGGACCATTCGCAACCGTCTCCATGAAGCTGGGCTACGGTCCCGCACACCGTTAGGCCGTCTTCCGCTCACGCCCCAACATCGTGCAGCCCGCCTCCAGTGGTGTCGCGACAGGCGTGAATGGAGGGACGAATGGAGACGTGTCGTCTTCAGCGATGAGAGTCGCTTCTGCCTTGGTGCCAATGATGGTCGTATGCGTGTTTGGCGCCGTGCTGGTGAGCGCCACAATCAGGACTGCATACGACCGAGGCACACAGGGCCAACACCCGGCATCATGGTGTGGGGAGCGATCTCCTACACTGGCCGTACGCCGCTGGTGATCGTCGAGGGGACACTGAATAGTGCACGGTACATCCAAACCGTCATCGAACCCATCGTTCTACCATTCCTAGACCGGCAAGGGAACTTGCTGTTCCAACAGGACAATGCACGTCCGCATGTATCCCGTGCCACCCAACGTGCTCTAGAAGGTGTAAGTCAACTACCCTGGCCAGCAAGATCTCCGGATCTGTCCCCCATTGAGCATGTTTGGGACTGGATGAAGCGTCGTCTCACGCGGTCTGCACGTCCAGCACGAACGCTGGTCCAACTGATGCGCCAGGTGGAAATGGCATGGCAAGCCGTTCCACAGGACTACATCCAGCATCTCTACGATCGTCTCCATGGGAGAATAGCAGCCTGCATTGCTGCGAAAGGTGGATATAAACTGTACTAGTGCCGACATTGTGCATGCTCTGTTGCCTGTGTCTATGTGCCTGTGGTTCTGTCAGTGTGATCATGTGATGTATCTGACCCCAGGAATGTGTCAATAAAGTTTCCCCTTCCTGGGACAATGAATTCACGGTGTTCTTATTTCAATTTCCAGGAGTGTATTTACGATGAGGATGATGTGCTCTTATCTAAAGTGCCTGTGCAGGATGTTGATACTATACTAATAAATTTCGGACAGGAGGTAAGTGAGAATGTAGAGGATAGCCTGTTGGGGGTCGATGAGCCCAGTAGCTGTGACCAGTTGTCACTTGAGAAGGAACCTGACGATAATAGTGAAAGTGGTTTAGCTGTAACTAGTGTTATGCCTGGTCTGGAGGCGCAGAATCGCTCAGACTACAGTAATTTGGGTTATGTTCAGCAAACTAAATGTAATGAAGTCGTGTGGTGTTTCGATTTGAAATTAATAGACCGACTGGAAAAGGCAGCTGAAAATGTAATTCAGGAAACCCCTACACACTTTGACCTAAATGCAATGAAGACAGATGTCGATCACTTTAGTTGGAGACAAATCCAAAAGGAACTATTGGATGAGTTTGAGGAACCACCTGTACAAACTAGAATAAGCCACCCTATAATAATAGTGAATATGTAGGGTATCAATGTACGTTGTCTCTTAGGCATTGGAAGTGAGGTGAGTGCAATATCTCAGTCCTCCTTTGATGCATTACCTGTTAAAGACAAGCTTATAGTAATGAGGGTATCAGGACTAAGAATAATTGGTGCTACTGGCAAAGTGTCGAAAGCGGTAAAGCAAGAAGCTTTGCTGCCATTTGATATTAATGGTAATTTAATTGATCATCCATGCTTAATTGTAAGCAATCTCAGTATTGAGGTTTTAATTGGCGTAGATTTCTTGTAGAAATATCAGAGTGTTGTTGACTTTGAAAGAAGCCAGTTGAAAATGGTCTTGCCAATAACCGGAGTAATTACGGTACCTTTTATTGATAAACATGTAGTAACTAATGATGAAACTTGGGAGCTGCCTATACGAGTTGTGAAAAATAGGAGATATTGGGACGAAGGTGTTAATCTTAGTAAATACCAAGGATATTTCAGGATCATAGGAAAACCACATGCCAATGCATATAGGCTAAAGTACCCTAAGAGTAAAAAGATATTAGGTCTCAGGAATGTGATCGACATAAAGAAGTTCATAGGTAGTGAATGAATTCTGTAGGGAGGAGGTTGTTCTGAAATCTGTACACAGTGTGGCAGCTGTGCAGTCCCAGCTGTGTGAGATCTTCTTTCCTTTTCAGGTCTCACTCATTCTTCATCTTTCCTATCCACCAAAGTTTCGACTCCTTCTTTCCAACACATTAAATTTTCCGTTATGGTTATCAAGCCAATAATAAACTAGTGAATTCTGTAGGGAGGAGGTTGTTCTGTAACCTCTACACAGTGTGGCAGCTGTGCAGTCCCAGCTAGGTGAGATCTTTCCCATTCAGGTCTCACTCATTCTTCATCTTTTCTATCCACCTAAAATTTCGACCTCTTCTTTCCAACACATTAAATGTTCAGTTATGGTTATAAAACCAATAATAAACTAATGAATTGTGTAGGGAGGAGGTTGTTCTGTGACCTCTACACAGTGTGGCAGGTGAGATCTTTCCCATTATAGGTCTCACTAATTCTTCATCTTTTCTATTCACCTAAAATTTCGACCCCTTCTTTCCAACACATTAAATTTTCCGTTATGGTTATCAAGCCAATAATAAACTAATGAATTCTATAGGGAGGAGGTTGTGCTGTAACTTCTACACAGTGTGGCAGCTGTGCAGTCCCAGCTGTGTGAGATCTTCTTTCCTTTTCAGGTCTCACTCTATCTTCATCTTTCCTATCCACCAAAGTTTCGACTCCTTCTTTGCAATACAAAAATTTTCCGTCATGGCTATCAAGCCATGAGTTCTGTAACCATTCTATCCACCGATTAGTGAAGAAAATACCTAATGTGACAAACCTAACAGTGACATAAACAACAGAGAAGTATGATGTAATTAAGATACAAAGGCATTTGAGTAACAAGTATGTATAGACCCCTGGTAATATTATAAGTACAAAGTTGTTGTTTTATTGGAAATGGTCCACCAACAGTAATTTAAAAAGATATTCAAATTCGTGTACAAGCAGGATCTGAAGTGGCAGTGAAACCTATTGTATGCTGTAGAGCTAAGTAATTAATAATAAAAGAGATTGCTTAGTGTTATGAAAAATATGCAGATAAGTTGTAAAAATGAACTCACCTCGTATAGCAAGGAATGGCAGTGTAATAGAATTGAGTAGTGTTCGTGGTTGAGACGTGAAGGACACGTCCCTGAAGTATTTATAAGGTTGGAGCTGGCCATTATTTTGGTGTTGGGTGTACGGTGACACACCTACTTGTATTGAGGTTATGAGTTGGAGGCGTGAATGCGACCATAGGTACCCTTATGTTAGATAAGACAGAGCAGTTCATGGTGTCCTATAGGTTTAAGGAATTTAGCATTACGCTTGTCTATAATTACTTAATGCACTTTAGTGGTAGGTCGAGAGAGACTACCTGTGGTTTCAGCGTCCGATCGAGTGGAAATGGACTGCCACATGAGCAAACTGATCAGCTGCAATACACTATAGATATGAAATAAATGTGCTATCCTATGCTTTAAATGTTAATAGAGTGAGTGTTAAATAAGTACATACACTAGCAACATAATTGATTAACATTATGGCAGACGTGAAACATTATTTATAGCTCATCTTAAATACATTTCGATGAAGTAAGTTCATAATTGCAGGTGTGGAACTGATACAGCAGCAGAGGACCAATAAGTGGATTTAGTAGTCAACTAAACACAGTGTGTTTTGAACAGTCAGAACTGTACTATTACCACAAGTTACTCACATGTACAAAGAAGCTGAGAAGACAACTACTAGTCAAAAAAGTCATACTATCTCTAAGAATAAGGTAATCGAAGATGAGTCAGCTAAGTAAATAAAATACAAATGTGTCAGGAATGTACCGAGCATTGGTTCAGTGTTCCGGCCCAGAAATAACAAATTCAAATTAAATAGGATTTATGATTGTATGCCTTGAGCATAAATTTTCTCTAGGACGTGACTAATGGCGTTTTGAGCCATTTGTTTATCGATTTTATGACAGTTAAGTAACTGCAAGAGTAAAATTGAAAAAGTTCTGTTAACTTTGTTCCAGTAACATATTGAAAGATAAAATGTATATATCCCCATTTCATTGTGACCCACCCTTGTATATTAAGTGAACAGAGTCTGAGGCACTCTTTTTGTTTGTTCTATAGGACAAACCAGATAATGGCAGCCTGGTAGCTGCGTGAAAGCGTGGAGTGACTTGGACACAACTGACAGTGACCCCTCCCCTTTTCCCCTGTAATTTAGAGTGAACGTGAAGGACGCACACCATAGCAACTTCCCCTCCTCTACCCTTGTGAATGGAAGTGTAGAACGCCAGCCAAAGTGGCTACAATCACGTGTGTAAAAATGAAATTGTCATGATTTGTGAAATTTTCTTTCAGGTTTAGAAAAGACTGCTAAGATATAATTATCTGTTTATGTATCATGAATAACTGTGTTATTTTCTTTGAATTTGTGTATGTAAAAAATGTATTTATTGGATTTAAGATTTTCATAATGTTACATGTTTTATGTGTTTGTCTGTCTAAGGCAATATATATGCCAAAGTGTTTCATTGATTTTGCTTAAATTTTGAGTGATGATGTTGCTTAAGAGGCAGTCAACATGCCAGCAATTTCAATAATTGAAGTAGGTAATAAGTTTTCTTTTAATATTTCTATATGTTTACATTTCGATTTTAATTTTCATAGGGAGTTACGCTGTACTCTTGCTTCCCTTTTTGTAATGAATTTTTTTCCATTTACATTAAAAAAAATTAAGTAGAGGGTGATGTAGGGAAGCAGCCCAGTCACGCCGTATAAAATTCACATCAGTCTTTCCATTGCGTGCCAGCCAGTATGCTGTAACTAGCTCTGACGTCATAAATGTTGTGCAATACTTTACAAATCAAGTAAATAACCTGGAACGTTTCTAGCATGTCAGGAGTAATACTAAATCAATATGTGTTGAATATCAGTTCAATAACTTTAACCATTTTCGAAATTTGGACCTTTCTCTGTAAAAATCATTGGCGCAACAGAAAAGAGCTAGAAACTTAAAAATTTATATTTAGATTCCTTTTTCATAATAATTTAGTAGAAACAGTATTCTGGATCTCACAAATTAAACTTATAGTTGAAATTCATGATTTTCTGGTTTTTGTCTTAGAAATTAAGGAAGCAAGATAGATTAAGTAGGCGAATAAATAACGCTAGGATGTTCAAATTTAAGTAGAAGGGAGATCCGCTATAATCATAAAGATGTGAAAAGTTTCAACTGCATAACTATAAAACTATAGCGATAGCGTATCTCCAAAGGGCAAGTTCAGAGCTCGTCTACTGCGTGTAGTGTAATTAAATTAATTCTCTCGCCCAAAATACTTAACTTAGCCACGTCAGACTCTTATTATGATTACTTACATGTGTACTGATTGCACATTTAAATTAAGAGCTTCATCGGCCATCAGCAAAGGAAGCAGTAATTTATTCGATAACTTAAAGTGGTGCATTACTAGCCCAGCAGCTAGTCGGGAGAGCTGATTTGATCAGGCGTTCCCTTAGCCGTCCGCACCGCGGCTTTGTATATAAGAACGCTGCGCGAGAAGGCAAGGCCCCAGTTCTCTCCAGACGCTGAATAGCACACCACCTGTGCCGGGAGTCGCGTCGCGTCGGTATCATTGCTATAAACAGCCTCGGATGCCGTAATAAGTTACTCGGGATACGCGTAACCATGAATCGTTTTCGAGTGAAGTGTTAATTCTGGGATAACTTTAATGATCTATCTTCAGTTTGCGTATGTCGTATTTTCACGTGCCGCTGCAGGACAGACATTCTACCATTATTTAGCGTGGCGTTTGATGAACATTATCATCAAATTATGGCGAGCATTCACTTAAACATTTAATTTGAACAGTTATAGTTACATCAGCGCATTAGACTCTGAACTGCTCTGGTAGTTGGATTGTGAGGATTCTTTTTGGTCTGTGACTTTTAGAATATAATGAACATTTTAGAGAGAATGGTTTTTGATTATGAATCCCAGACAATCTCCTAATTCATCAGAGCTATAAGCTGTAGCTATAAATGTATTTCTCCGATGAAGTGGGCACTAGGAATTCTAATTACAGGCTTCACATTTTGCTAATCACTTTCTGGTTGTCAATATGGTAGTTAGAGAGCCAGTGTTGAGAACGGCAAACAACAGCATTAAATAAATAATAGGAACATTTAAATAACAATTATCCCACACGCCTTCCCACATATGGTGCATTGGGTGGGAAAAACAAAACATTACATAAGAAATATATCCCACCCGCCGCCCCACAAGGGGAACCCTTAACACTGTTCATGTGCTATAGTAAGGAGTTTCATAACATTAATTTTATATTCTGATGAATTTTATGTTAGTTTTAGAGGTTCTTATATTTTATTATTGCAGTAATTCTTAATGAAAATCTTACTATAAAAATGGAATAATTTAGGATCTGTTAAATTTGTATTTTTTAAAAGTTTGACAGAAACGTTTCGTTAATTCGCACAGCAAGTAAACAGTGGTAGGTCAATGCTAATCCGTGACAAGTGCACCCAGTTTTCAAGTCAACAATGTTAAGTACCCATTGACGAGTTTATAAGAACTAACTTTTGCGTAGATTTTATCATTTTAAAAAAGTGTTGCTCCTGTAAATATACAGGGTGTGCAAAAACAATTTGACCAAAAGTGCAGGGCAGAAAGACAGCATCAAACGAAGGGATTTGTGTGTAGAAGCCAGGTGTCGCATCTAAACATTTAAGACGCTACGCTAGCTTGACAACGTTAGTGAGTTTGAACATGCTGCGACATACTTAAGTTATTTAAATGTTGGCAGGTGTTTGTACCAGAGCGTACTCATTTTTAATTTACTTTGAACTTCTTACAACATGCTGAAACATGAACATGTGATTGTTTTTTTCTAAAGAAGTGCTGAATGGTACGGCAGCTAAGTACGATACATGTATATGTGATGCCTTAAGTTTTTCTTGTTGTCATGGTGACGATTGATCAGTCCAAACATTTTGCTTACGTATATATTTTTTTGTGAACTACATTTCATTTTGGGTAAAGACGTCCACATGTCAGATTTCAATTATGTTCCTATAGCACCGAAAATATACAACTGCAATTCCTAATCCTACACTCAAATTCCTTTGTTCTTTCTGCCTTACACTTTTGGGCAAATTGTATTCTTGCACCCTGTATCTGAAAATAGTATCTATCTGAATAAAAAGGCATATTGCATGAAATTTTTTATTTATAAGATTTTAGTGCAATACTACATAATCTGTCCCTTTCTTTTGTTTACATCCGAGATCTTCAGTTGTCCAGGGTCCGATCTGAACTGTTAGGCTCGAGGTTTTAGTGCATTACAGAGTGGCTGGCGCATCTTTTTCCTTTAGTGATGAGTTAATTACGTTTACCTGTTACAGAGTGTTTTAATAAATTTTTCTTGGGCTCTCCCTTCTCTCACCTTCATGTTGTAAGCCCAAACAAATTTGTCTTCGTTGTCTTTATCACAGAAATTATCGTACGGCTCTGCGAAATACGGTGAATTACATCAGAGAAACAGAAACAAATTACTGCAGTTTTTCTTGTTACTAGACGTAGGTGGAAATAAAAATTTAACAGAAGAAACATTTGCTTTTTGCACCAAGGTCAGTATATACTTAAGCACTCTGGCATGCATGCCGTTGCTCTACTTACAGCGTAACGTTCTGCCACCTTGGAGGACAGTTCATCACTTACCTGCAACAAGAAACAAAGGAATACATTTGTAAAGTTTAGAAATGTGACGCCAAAACAAGAAATATCGAGTTTCTTAAACAAGAAAATCTTTGCGGGATGAATCTTTCACGGTGCTATTGGAGTGTGCGCTGTTTTGAAACTTCATGGGAGATTATAACTTTGTGTTCAGTCACGAAACGAACACGGGACATCGTCTTTCCGCCATTTCGTAATTTTTTTATTCATCTGAGATGATCTTGCGATTTTATAAATGTTGATAGAAGCTTTGCCATGGTCAATATATGCTTAAACTATTTACATTCGAATGCGATCTTTTGAAAATTCTGCATCTGCATTTTCTACTTGCTCAGCTTACTTATGGTAACATTTTCATTGTTTAACACCTACACAACATCTGTTGAGAATTGAACTTTACCGTGAAATGCGTAAGATATAAGTGTAGATGAAGTCGAGACGAAAAAATTTATACTTTACACTTGTGGTCTATCAGCCAAGAAAACAACTAAACATCCTCAAATTGGCCTACAAAAACCACTAAAGTTACAGCGCATGCGCGCCCTGTGAAATTTTGGCGAAAATCGACCTTGAATATTAAAAACATCTTGTTATTACATTTGCAAAACGCAAAACAGACGAATATGTAAATTTTACGTCAGAATACTGTCTTTGTACTTCGATGTCTTCATAGATGGCAGAACTACTTATTGTCCTGCGTTGTTTTACTTGAGTGTCGACGACGCACAACAGCTTCTGTGACGAGGTTTCAGGTAACCAGGTTAATTCACTTGTAATCTGTTTTATTTATTTTGTTTTGTATTCATCGATGAGTTTAATCCTTATGACCACCTGCTCAACAGAGTGTTGGTCCACGTTTGAAACACAGTAGACCTTACAGCAGGGATTCTGCGTGGCGTGTCTTCTACAAGACCTTGGTAGGTTTCCGGAAGTATGTGGCACAAGATGTCCACTTACAGGTCAATAAATTCCCGCACATTACGGAACGGTGATTTGTGGACACGCAGCTGGCACCCAATATACAGGGTGGTCCATTGATAGTGACCGGGCCAAATATCTCACGAAATAAGCATCAACCGAAAAAACTACAAACAACGAAACTCGTCTAGCTTGAAGGGGCTAACCAGATGGCGCTATGGTTGGCCCGCTAGATGGAGCTGCCATAGGTCAAACGGATATCAACTGCGTTTTTTTAAATAGCAACCCCAATTTTTCTACATATTCGTGTAGTACGTAAAGAAATATGAATGTTTTAGTTGGACCACTTTTTTCGCTTTGTGATAGATGGCGCTCTAATAGTCACAAACGTACGTGGTATCACGTAACATGCCGCTAGTGCGGACGGTATTTGCTTCTTGGTAGATTACCCGTGCTAAAATGGACGGTTTACCAATTGCGGAAAACGTCGATATCGTGTTGATGTATGGCTATTGTAATCAAAATGCCCAACGGGCGTGTGCTATGTATGCTGCTCGGTATCCTGGACGACATCATCAAAGTGTCCGGATCGTTCGCCGGTTAGTTCCTTTTTTTAAGGAAACAGGAAGTGTTCAGCCACATGTGAAACGTCAACCAAGTCCTGCAACAAATGATGATACCCAAGTATGTGCTTTAGCTGCTGTCGCGGCTAATCCGCACATCAGTAGCAGACAAATTGCGCGAGAATCGGGAATCTTAAAAACTTCGGTGTTGAGAATGCTACATCAACATCGATTGCACCCCTACCACATTTCTATGCACCAGGAATTCCATAGCGACGACTTTGAACGTCGTGTACCGTTCTGCCACTGGGCACAAGAGAAATTAGGGACGATGACAGATTTTTTGCACGCGTTCTATCTAGCGACGAAACGTCATTCACCAACAGCGGTAACGTAAACCGGCATAATATGCGCTATTGGCAACGGAAAATCCACGATGGCTGCGACAAGTGGAACACCAGCGACCTTGGCGGGTTAATGTATGGTGTGACATTACGGGAGGAAGAACAATTGGCCCCCATTTTATCGATGGGAATCTAAATGGTGCAATGTATGCTGATTTCCTACGTAATGTTCTACCGATGTTACTACAAGATTTTTCACTGTATTACAGAATGGCAATGTACTTCCAACATGATGGATGTCCGGCACATAGCCCGCGGGTGGTTCAAGAGGTACTGAATAGCATATTCAAGACAGGTGGATTGGTCGTCGAAGCACAATACCATGGCCGGTACGTTCACCGGATCTGACGTCCCCGGATTTCTTTCTGTGGGAAAAGTTGAAGGATATTTGCTATCGTAATCTACCGACAACGCCTAACAACATGCGTCAACACACTGTCAATGCACGTGCGAGCATTACGGAAGCGGAACTACTCGCTGTTGAGAGGAATGTCGTTACACGTATTGCCAAATGCATTGTGACTGACAGACACCGTTTTGAGCATTTATTGGCTAAAAAAAAGGTTCAAATCGCTCTGAGCACTATGGGACTTAACTTGTAATGTCATCAGTCCCCTAGAACTTAGAACTACTTTAACCTAACTAACCTAAGGGCATCACACAGATCCATCCCCGAGGCAGGATTCGAACCTGAGACCGTAGCGGTCACGCGGTTCAAGACTGTTGCGCCTAGAACCGCTCGACCACGCCGGCCGGCGCGTTATTGCATCAGTGTGGTATTTACAAGTAATAACACTGTAACAGCTTGCGTTCTCAGAAATGATAAGTTCATAAAGGTACATATATCACATTGGAACAACCGAAATAAAATATTCAAACGTACCTACGTTCTGTATTTTAATTTGAAAAACCTACCTATTCCCAAACGTTCGTCTAAAACTGTGAGCCATATGTTTGTGACTATTACAGTGCCATCTATCACAAAGCGAAAAAAGTGGTCGAACTATTCATATTTCTTTACGTACTACACGAACATGTAATAAAAAACGGGAGTTCCTATTTAAAAAAAAACGCTGTTGATATCCGTTTCACCTATGCCAGCGCCATCTAGCGGGCCAACCATAGCGTCTTCTGATTTACCCCTTCAAGTTAGACAAGTTTCGTTCTTTGTAGTTTTTTCGTTTGACGCATACTTCGTGAGGTATTTGGTCCAGTCGTGATCAATGAACTACTCTGTATGTCCCAGTAGGGTCAGATCAGATCTGTTGTTGTTGTTGTTGTGGTCTTCCGTCATGAGACTGGTTTCGTGCAGCTCTCCATGCTACTCTATCCTGTGCAAGCTTCTTCATCTCCCGGTACCTACTGCAGCCTACATCCTTCTGAATATGCTTAGTGCATTCATCTCTTGGTCTCCCTCTTCTATTTTTACCCTCCACGCTGCCCTCCAGTACTAAATTGGTGATTCCTTGATGCCTCAGAACATGACCTACCAACCGATCCCTTCTTCTAGTCAAGTTGTGCCACAAACACCTCTTCTCCCCAATTCTATTCAATACCTCCTCATTAGTTATATGATCTGCCCATCTAATCTTAAGCATTCTTCTGTAGCACCATATTTCGAAAGCTACTATTCTCTTCTTGTCTAAACTATTTATGGTCCATACATGCCTCCACTCCATACAAATACTTTCAGAAACGACTTCCTGACAGTTAAATCAATACTCGATATTAACAAATTTCTTTTCTTCAGAAACGCTTTCCTTGTCATTGACAGTCTACATTTTATATCCTCTCTACTTCGACCATCTTCACTTATTTTGCTCCGCAAATAGCAAAACTCATTTACTACTTTAAGTGTCTCATTTCCTAATCTAATTCCCTTAGCATCGCCCGACTGAATTCGACTATATTCCACTATCCTCGTTTTGCTTTTGTTGATGTTCGTGTTATACACTCCTTTCAAGACATTGTCCATTCCGTTCAACTGCTCTTCCAAGTCCTTTGCATTCTCTGACAGAATTACAATGTCATCGGCGAACCTCAAAGTTTTTGTTTCTTCTCCATGGATTTTAATACCTACTCCGAACTTTCCTTTTGTTTCCTTTACTGCTTGCTGAATATACAGATTGAATAGCATCGGGGAGAGGCTACAACCCTGTCTCACTCCCTTCCCAACCACTGCTTCACTTTCATGTCCCTCGACTCTTATAACTGTCAACTGCTTTCTGTACAAATTGTAAATAGCCTTTCGCTCCCTGTATTTTACCCCTGTCACCTTCAGAATTTGAAGGAGAGTATTCCAGTCAACATTGTCAAAAGCTTTCTCTAAGTCTACAAACACTAGAAACATAGGTTTGCCTTTCCTTAATCTTTCTTCTAAGATAAGTCGTAGGGTCAGTATTGCCTCACGTGTTCCAACACTTCTATGGAATCCAAACTGATATTCCCCGAGGTCGGCTTCTACCAGTTTTTCCATTCGTCTGTAATGAATTCGTGTTAATATTTTGCAACTGCGACTTATTAAACTCATAGTTCGGTGATTTTCACAAATGTCAATACCTGCTATCTTTGGGATTGGAATTATTATATTCTTCTTTAAGTCTGAGGGAATTTCGCTGTCTCATACATCTTGTTCACCAGATGGTAGAGTTTTGTCAGGACTGGCTCTCTCAAGGCTACCAGTAGTTCTAATGGAATGTTGTCTACTCCCGGGGCCTTGTTTCGACTCAGGTCTTTCAGTGCTCTGTCGAACTCTTCACGCAGTATCATATCTCCCATTTCATCTTCATCTACATCCTCTTTCATTTGCATAATATTGTCCTCAAGTACGTCGCCCCTTGTATAGACCCTCTATATACTACCACCTTTCTGCTTCCCATTCTCTGCTAAGAACTGGGTTCCCATCTGAGCCCTTGATATTCATACAAGTGGCTCTCTTTTCTCCAAAGGTCTCTTTAATTTTCCTGTTGGCAGTATCTATCTTACGCCTAGTGTGATAAGTCTCTACATCTTTACATTTGTCCTCCAGCGACGCCTGCTTAGCCATTTTGCACTTCCTGTCGATCTCATTTTTGAGACGGTTGTATTCCTTTTTGCCTGCTTCATTTACTGCATTTTTGTTTTTTCTCCTTTCATCAATTAATTTCAGTATCTCTTCTGTTACCCATGGATTTCTACTAGCCTTTGTCTTTTTACCTACTTGATTCTCTGCTGCCTTCACTATATCTGTTTGCTCGTTAAGCGTCCCTGTTTACTGACTAGCATGCTCCTAAAAGCACTGTAGCATGCTTCTGGCTTTGCGTCGTGGCGATTTATCTTGCTGGAAGATGTTGTCGATATCAGAAAAGACTTCAAGCATGAAACGATGCAGGTGGTCGGCAATGATGCTCGCATACTTCACTGCTCTCATGATGCCTTTGTTTACCACCACAGATCCCGCGGAAGCTCAGATCAACGTACCCCAAAGCATAACCCTGCCTTCACCGGCCTGCATCTGTGGCGCGGTGCGTGGTTCGTGCAGCCATTCGCTCGGATGACGGCATGTGAGAACACAACCGTCGACCTGGTGTAACAAGAAATGCGATTCTTTCCTCAGGCGACACGTTTCCACTGATCCACGGCGAAAGCCCAGTGATGTAGGGCCCGCTGCAATCGCAGTTCACTACGTCGTTGAGTCAGCACGGGAACACATAGGGGTCGTATGCTCTGGAGCTCCGTGTTCAACAATGGATTCTGAACAGTGCGCTCCCAGACACTTGTGCCTGCACCAGCATTGTACCCTATCGTCAGACCTGCCACAGATCAGTGCCTGTCCTGAACTACACAGCGGGCGATCTTCCGACTGCTACGTTTTGTTCAAATGGCTCTGAGCACTATGGGACTTAACTTCTGAGGTTATCAGTCCCCCAGAACTTAGAACTACTTAAACCTAACTAATCTAAGGACATCACTCACATCCATGCCCGAGGCAGGATTCGAACCTGCGACCGTAGCGGTCGCGCTGTTCCAGACTGTAGCGCCTAGAACCGCTCGGCCACACAGGCCGGCGCTACGTTTTGTGATGAGACGTGGACATTCAATACTATACTGCCTACTCGTCATTTCAGCCTCCTTCAACCAATTAACATACGCGCTCACGACAGTAGTAGCGAAAAGCCGACCGGCTTTATCGTTTCAGAGATTCTCATTTCCAGCTGCACATCCGCAACAATGTGTCCTTTGTCGAAAGCGCTGATGTCGGTGGATTTCCGAATGTTCAACCCGTATCTTCGCTACACTGACTACCCACTAGTGTCTATTCCACTTATATTCTTTCCTTCCTTCGTCAGGTGCCCGCAGCACCACCGCAGCACATTCAACCCCGCGGTGAGCAGTGGTTGGTGGTTGGTTGTTTTGGGGAAGCAGACCAGACAGCGAGGTCATCGGTCTCATCGGATTAGGGAAGGATGGGGAAGGAAGTCGGCCGTGCCCTTTCAGAGGAACCATCCCGGCATTTACCTGGAGTGATTTAGGGAAATCACGGAAAACCTAAATCAGGATGGCCGGACGCGGGATTGAACCGTCGTCCTCCCGAATGCGAGTCCAGTGTCTAACCACTGCGCCACCTCGCTCGGTGGTGAGCAGTGGTCATAATGTTTCGGCTCATCAGTGTACATAAATTATCTGGCGAACAGGTGAGCAGCAATCTGCAGATGTTTGCTGATGATGGGAAGGAGTCGTCGTTGAGTGACTGTAGGACCAGTCAAACTAAATTAGAGGACCTTTCTAGCTGCTGTAATGAATGGCAAGTAGCTCTAAACGTAGAAAAACGTAACGCAGATTAGTAGGAAAAACAAAGCTGCAATACTCAGGTAGAGCATTAGCAGTGTTGTGCTTAGCAAAATCACACCGTTTAAATATTGAGACGTAACGTTGCAAAACGAAACGAAATGGAAGAAACTTGTAAGATTTATAGTAGGGATGACAAATGGTCGACTTCACATTATTGGAAGAATTTTTGGAAAGTGTAGTTCATTTGCAAAGGAGGTTGCGTGTAGGACCCACTCTTAAGCAATGTTCGAGTGTTTAGGATTCCAACCATGTCGGCTTAAAGAAAGACATAGAAGCAATTCAGAGGTGAGCTGCTAGATTTTTTACAGGTAGGTTGGAACGGCACGCAAGTATTACATAGAAGCTTCGTGAATTCAAATGTGAATCCCTGGTGGGAATATGACGATCTTTTCGAGGAACACTATTGCGAAAATTTAGAGAACAGACATTTAATACTAACTACAGAAAGAGCCTGCTGCCGCTTACGTACATTTCACGTAAAGATCACGAAGATACGAGGGATGAGGGCTCAAACGGATGCATAAAGACGGTCCTTTTTCCCTCGCTCTGTTTGTGAGTGGAAATGGAAGGGAAATGACTAGGAGTGTCTCAGGTACCCTGAGCTACGCGCCATGATGTCGCTTGCCGAGTACGTATGTAGATTTAGATCTACATCTACATCTACGTTTATACTCCGCAAGCCACCCAACTCTGTGTGGCGGAGGGCACTTTACGTGCCACTGTCATTACCTCCCTTTCCTGTTCCAGTCGCGTATGGTTCGCGGGAAGAATGACTGCCGGAAAGCCTCCGTGCGCGCTCGAATCTCTCTAATTTTACATTCGTGATCTCCTCAGGAGGTATAAGTGGGGGGAAGCAATATATTCGACACCTCATCCAGAAACGCACCCTCTCGAAAACTGGACAGCAAGCTACACCCTGATGCAGAGCGCCTCTCTTGCAGAGTCTGCCACTTGAATTTGCTAAACATCTCAGTAACGCTATCACGCTTACCAAATAACCCTGTGACGAAACGCGCCGCTCTTCTTTGGATCTTCTTCATCTCCTCTGTCAGCCCGACCTGGTACGCATACCACACTGATGAGCAATACTTCAGTACAGGTCGAAAGAGTGTTTTGTAAGCCACCTCCTTTGTTGATGAACTACATTTTCTAAGGATTCTCACAATGAATCTCATCCTGGCACCCGCCCTTACAACAATTAATTTCATATGATCATTCCATTTCAAATCGTTCTGTACTCATACTCCCAGATATTTTACAGAAGTAACTACTACCAGTGTTTGTTCTGCTATCATATAAACATACAATAAAGGATCCTTCTTTCTATGTATTCGCAATAGATTACATTTGTCTATGTTAAGGGTCAGTTGCCACTCCCTGCACCAAGTGCCTATCCGCTGCAGGTCTTCCTGCATTTCGCTGCAATTTTCTAATGCTGCAACTTCTCTGTATACTAAAGCATCATCCGCGAAAGGCCGTATGGAACTTTCGACACTATCTACTAGGTCATTTGTATATATTGTGAAAAGCAATGGTCCAGTAACACTCCCATGTGGCAGGCCAGAGGTTACTTTAACGTCTGTAGACGTCTCTCCATTGAGAACAACATGCTGTGTTCTGTTTGCTAAAAACTGTTCAATCCAGCCACACAGCTGGTCCGATATACTTTTTTTATCAGGCGACAGTGCGGAACTGTATCGAACGCCTTCCGGAAGTCAAGGAAAATTGGATCTACCTCTCCCTGGGAGCCTGTGTCTAATATTTTATGGGTCTCATGAACAAATAAAGCGAGTTGGGTCTCACAAGATCGCTATTTCCGGAATCCATGTTCATTCCTACAAAGTAGATTCTGGGTTTCCAGAAATGACATGATACGCGAGCAAAAAACATGTTGGCCGCTAAATTAATCATAGGTAATACGTAGTCTGTTTTAATTCTTTAACATTCATTTATTGATCCGAAGATGGTCTATATTGCCTGAGCTGGTTATCAGAGATGTGATACAAACTGTGATCTTGACTTTGTTACTCAGACCATTAACGAAAGACACCTACCTAGACTGAAGAGAATCAATTGATATACATTTTCGTTGCGATACTATCCTAACACCGCCGACGCTATTCGAACAGAGGTTCGGATGACGAATTCTTGTTTGCATAGAAACTGGTGGCGCTAGTTTTAGGAACTGTCGTGAATCTAGTACCATCTGAAGCTGGATAAAGTTATTACAAGTAAGTGTCTCATTGCAATTTTATGACTAATGGCAAAATCCACAGATCTGAAATTATCTGGATTCTTTTTTATCTTGCTTCTCAAACATTTCTTTACTAATGTTCCGTATTTAACACTGATACAACGTTACGTATAACATCAGTACCGATAGTTCTGCAATGCTGCATGTACCAAAAGAACTGATGATGTAACTAGCGAGAGATAAAACGTGTTGTCAAAGGTTACTGGTTCAGTTGAATGGTTACGTTCCTACTTCGTGCATTTAAATTTTCATTTCTAGCTTCCAAATTATTACTATTGTGAGCACTATTTTTCTGACAAAAGTGTACGTATCAATTGGCCACATAAACGTTAGTTCTACGACCTTTTCGTGAAAAGCATGGTTATCTAGTTTTCTTGTGGAATATTGAGGAATAACATTGTGATTTCCACAGAAAAAAATGTGAAGAAAGATGGCTGTTAGCAAGCCAAGTAGGGCGTGCCAAGTTCTTGTTTCGATAGGAAAACTCATCCAAATTAATACCCTATTTTCGTGGGATGCAGCTGCCGACTTTTCAGACACGGAAGGGGTGGAACAGCTAACAGAGATAAGGATTGGAATTTATTTGATTTATAGCCAGCGGTATGGAGAAATTACTTGTGCGATATTCTCTCTCCCAGTAGAGAAGTTCAGAATTAATGGGAGGTTTTCTACTGACGACGAGAGAGTGGAAGATAATGAACTTGGGCTCCTGATTTCATTGTTAAGAGGCAAAATGTAACAAAACTTCAAACGAACTGCATTTTACTAAACAGCTGTCGGGAAAAATAAATCTTTGTATACCAGAGCACTTTGTTGATCACATGTCGTCTGGATAAATTTTTTCGCCTCTGTACTTCAGAATTTCGGGGTACTTTTAGGTGTGGTATCAGAAATATTAATTAAAGTTCTTATAATAAATAGATAAGCCACGTGTTCCCACATATTTATTAAGAATCGATTTGTAACATTCTAATACATTGTTAGCTTGTGCAAATCTAATGCTCGGCGCTACTGAGATTTACGAAGTCATCTAGTAGCCTTACGAAAAGGAATAAGTGCAACTGAGGTACGCAGTGCTCAGTGCGACTCTAAGAGAAAGAGAGAAAAATTAGTGACGCGAAAAATATTGTTGTTTGAAAGATGAGGTTATCACACTAAAGGGTAGAAAAACATGAGATACTTTAAAATAAAGGCGAAATTTCTCGCCGGAATGGCTACGTGTCCACTATCTGGCTATCCAGTTGTACGTTTCACATAGTTTCCTGAAACTAATTAAGGTATTTGTCGGTGTGGTTCCTAGAAATAGATGAAGGGCTATATCTTTCTCCATCATTCCCCATGTTTCTCGCATCTGAGTTAGTAGAGTGTGCCTAATGACCTAATCTTCAATTCCTTCCTTTTTTTTTTGTTGAAGCTGATCTCGCTTAGACGGGAATGACGCGCCTGAACTAACACCGCTGAAAACACTGAAAAAGTGCAGATATGACGTTGGGCAGTCGACGGATTAAGTTGTATGAAACCGTAAACGTCATACACATAGCAGAAAGCTGAGTGAGATACACCTTACATAAAGAATGAATTACGAAATAAAAGCATACTCTTCATAATTAGGCTTGTCCATTAACTTCAAAGCTATGCTTCTGAAGGAATTTGACGTGGAGTTTCTGAGCAGAAAGTAGATACATTTACTTTCTGCACATGTTCTACCTATTGATTTTTCTTGCTTCCATTATCAACCACGACGTCAGAATTTCCTGTCTGATGCCTTTGCCTTTCATAAAGCTTTCCTGAAGCTAAACTGACCCTCATCTAACACATCTTCAGTTTTATATTCCATTATTCTGTATATTCATCTGGGGTAGTAATAACCGCTTCAGCTGTATTTGGTCCTTTATTACTGTACCACTAGCTGTTTCTTCGCGCTAAAAGCCATATCTTCAACTGACATATGATTAAAACATTAGAGCGGAAAAGCTCTTGTGCACAATGGACAAACAAAAAGTGTTCGTTTGATGACATTACTGCAGCATATACGAACGTAGCGCGACTCGGATGCAGGTACATAAGCATGGATATATAGGCAAGGTATTAGTGTGACATTCGTGTCTTTCCCACGCGTGTGCGGTAGATAGGAAAAAGTTAACTATGGTGACGCTGTTACTAAATGCGTCAGGACCGGACTAACGAGTTGCTTTTCCTTTCCTGGCTGCCGGGGTACAAACACCGGTAGAGCTCTATCGGTGAATGGAGATTGGCTACGGGGCAGCACGTCTGTCGAAAACCACGCTAATGTATGGTGCGCCTATTTCGATACTGCTTCATGATAACGCACGTCACCATATCGCAAAAGTTACGCCATCTCAAGTGCGAAACACTCGAGCATCCGGCCTATAGTGCTGGATCTTCCCCAAGCGATTATCACGCCTTCCTCCCTTAATAAAAAATGGCCTCGAATGGTCGGCAATTCAAATTGGACGAGGATGTGCAGCAGGCAGCAACACGGTGTATCGGTGGGATGATTGCCTGAATGTTCACGTTGATTCTGACTAATTGGTATAGCGATTCTGGACTGTTCGGCCTTCGAATGGAAACTCTTTTATCGCTCCTTATACAGGGTGATCCATTGATCGTGACCGGGCCAAATATCTCACGATATAAGCGTCAAACGAAAAAACTACAAACAACGAAACTCGTCTAGCTTGAAGGGGGAAACCAGATGGCGCTATTATTGCCCGCTAGATGGCGCTGCCATAGGTCAAACGGATATCAACTGCGTTTTTTTTAAAGAAGGAATCCCCATTTATAATTACATATTCGTGTAGTACGTAAAGAAATATGAATGTTTTAGTTGGACCACTTTTTTCGCTTTGTGATAGATGGTGCTGTAATAGTCATAAGCATATGGCTCACAATTTTAGACGAACACTTGGCAACAGGTAGGTTTCTTACATTAAAATACAGACGTAGGTACGTTTCAACTCCGTCTCCCCTCCCCCACGCGGATCCTGTATGATCTCATCCCCTTCCCCCACCTCCTCCTTTTCCTTGAAAGGATACGGGTCCTGTACACCTCCCGTAAACTCGATCCTCCTCACCCGCTCGTCTCCCCAATCCTCTCCCATCCCCGCCCGCTGCCGCACCTGTATTCCCACGTCCCGCCCGGTCTCCATCTCTCCACCCTCCTTACTCTCTCCCAAGGTGGCTTCCGCCAGCTCCCCCTCCCTGATGATGTCCTCCTCCCCTCCATCTACCCCTCCTATCAACTTTGACCCTGCCCCACCACCCACTTCCGGTGTCCTTTCCTTTAGGCACCCTCCCTCCCTCCCTTCTCTTCCCTTCCCTCCCCTTCTCTTTCCTTTTCCCCCGTCCCCTCCCTCCACCACTCTTCCCCCCGGGCTTCCCCTCCCCCTTCCTCCCTCCACCCTTTCTCCCCTGCCCGTGGCATCTCTGCTCTCTCCTCTCCCTCTCCCACTCCCCTTCCTCCTCCTCCTCTCTTGGCAGGTCCCCGGACTCGCACACGCATAGTGAGCATAGTGAACATTCGCGCGCCGGAGATCATCGCCGTCAGTGTCTAGTGTGTGTGCTTCGTTTTGTGTTTCGTGCAGTTCCAACTCCACTGTTCACATGTGCCGTCGCAGCTCTCCGTGTTTTGTGCGCCGTGTCAACAAGTGTTAGTGTTTTTTCGTCCAACGTGAACGGCTTCTTGTTTTTTGTTTTTTTTGTAACTACTTTCTTTGCCCGCCATTTTTTGTATTTTCTGTGTCACCTATCTCATATTATTGTACTCCATACGGCTGAAGAGCGGCGTATTAAGCTGCTGCCAGCCCGCCTTGTATGAGGTGCTGAAAATTACAATCAAGGAAAAAAAAAAAAAAAGTTTCAACATTTTATTTCGGTCATTCCGTTGTGATACATGTACCATTGTGAACTTATCATTTCTGAGAACGCATGCTGTTACAGAGTGATTACCTGTAAATACCACATTAATGCAATTAATGCTCAAAATAATGTCCGTCAACCTCAATGCATTTGTGCAATACGTGTAACCACATTCCTCACAACAGCGAGTAGTTCGCCTTCCGTAATGTTCGCACATGCATTGACAATGCTCTGACGAACGTTGTCAGGCGTTGTCGGTGGATCACGATAGAAAATATCCTTCAATTTTCCCCATAGAAAGAAATCCGGGGACGTCAGATCCGGTGAACGTGAGGGCCATGGTATGCTGCTTCGACGACCAATCCACCTGTCAGAAATATGCTATTCAATACCGATTCAACAGCATGCGAGCTATGTGCCGGTCATTGATCATGTTGAAAGTACATCGCCATTCGGTCATGCAGTGAAACATCTTGTAGTAACATCGGTAGAACATTACGTAGGAAATCAGCATACACTGCACCATTTAGATTGGCATCGATAAAATGGGGGCCATTTATACTTCCTCCCATAATGCCGCACCATAGCCGGCCGGAGTGGCCGTGCGGTTCTAGGCGCTAGTCTGGAACAGAGCGACCGCTACGGTCGCAGGATCGAATCCTGCCTCGGGCATGGATGTGTGTGATGTCCTTAGGTTAGTTAGATTTAATTAGTTCTAAGTTCTAGGCGAATGATGACCTCAGAAGTTAAGTCGCATAGTGCTCAGAGCCATTTGAACCAAGCCGCACCATACATTAACCCGCCAAGGTCGATGATTTTCGACTTGTCGCAGCCATCGTGGATTTTCCGTTGCCCAATAGTGCATAATCTGACGGTTTACGTTACCGCTGTTGGTGAATGACGCTTCGTCGCTAAATAGAACGGGTGCAAAAAATCTGTCATCATCCCGTAATTTCTCTTGTGCCCAGTGGCAGAACTGTACACGACGTTCAAAGTCGTCGCCATGCAATTCCTGGTGCATAGAAATATGGTACGGGTGGAATAGATGTTGGTGTAGCATTCTCAACACCGACGTTTTTGAGATTCCCGATTCTCGCGCAATTTGTCTGCTACTGATACGCGGATTAGCTGCGACAGCAGCTAAAACACCTACGTGGGCATCATCATTTGTTTCAGGTCGTGGTTGGCGTTTCACATGTGGCTGAACACTTCCTGTTTCCTTAAATAACGCAACTATCCGGCGAACGGTCCGGACACTTGGATGATGTGGTCCAGGATACCGAGCAGCATACACAGCACACGCCCGTTGGGCATTTTGATCACAATAGCCATAGATCAACACGATATCGACCATTTCCGCAATTGGTAAACGGTCCATTGTAACACGGGTAATGTATCAAGAAGCAAATACCGTCAGCACTGGCGGAATGTTACACGTACTTACACGTTTGCGACTATTACAGCGCCATCTATCACAAAGCGAAAAAAGTGGTCCCACTAAAACATTCGTATTTCTTTACGTACTACACGAATATGTAATAAAAATGGGGGTTCCTATTTTTAAAAAAACGCATGTGATATCCGTCTGACCTATGGCAGCGCCATCTAGCGGGCCAACCATAGCGCCATCTGGTTTCCCCCTTCAAGTTACACGAGTTTCGTTCTGTGTGGTTTTTCGTTTGAGGCTTATTTCGTGAGATATTTGGCCCGGTCACTATCAATGGACCACCCTGTATACTTTGCGACGAAACCAGCAAAGTACAATTTGAAACACTCGAAGTCACACAAAGGCTTCCCAACAATGGTTCTTCCTGCCAATCATTCGCGACTGGAACGGGAAATGGGGAAAGTGACAGAGGTGCGCAAAGAACCCTCCGTCACACTACATGAGCAAGGGCGTAGATGTAGATTTTTTTGGTCCTTGAACGAAAACTAACCTGCAGGAAAAAATGATAAATTTATCGATCATGCACGAAGAAAAACATCTGCTTCAGGGGTCCGCGATCGGAACTGCCATTGCCGCGCGGGATTAGCCGAGCGGTTTAAGGCACTGCAGTCATGGACTGTGCGGCTGGTCGCGGCGGAGGTTCGAGTCCTCCCTCGGGCATGGGCGTGTGTGTTTGTCCTTAGGATAGTTTAGGTTAAATATCAAAAATGGCTCTGAGCACTATGGGACTTAACTACTGAGGTCATCAGTCCCCTAGAACTTAGAACTACTTAAACCTAACTAACCTAAGGACATCACACACATCCATGCCCGAGGCAGGATTCGAACCTGCGACCGTAGTGGTCGCGCGGTTCCAGGCTGTAGCGCCTAGAACCGCTCGGCCACTTCGGCCGGCTAGGTTAAGTAGTGTGTAAGCTTAGGGACTGATGACCTTAGCAGTTAAGTCTCATAAGATTTCACGCACATTTCAACATTTTTGATTTGAACTGCCGTTCTTTACCTGTATCTACGTTACTCGCGCAATTGCTACTGATGATCCGCCACTAGACCTCCCCCTCCCAAGGGATTTAACAGATAATATTTCGCAAGTTGCCCGAGACTCTTCTTCGGCAACGAGTAACCCCGACTGTGCACAGTAATTTCTGTCGACCCTTTGCTGCGAGGCGCTTGCCTGTTGCTGGGGAATTTCAATATTTTCTTGCCGCCGGCCCGTGAACTGCGCGGCTGTGTTTGCGCGCCGGCCCTCATATCGACGTGGCAGGCGGGCAGCGCCGCGGCGTGTTCTGTTGTTTTCTTAGCCCAGTGCCGTTGCCGCGGGCCGTCAGCTGGGGCTATTTTCCCAGCCAGCCGTATTTACGACCGCTCGCCCCGCCCCGCCCCTCCACTTGTTTTTCTTATGCATATGAACGTCGGCGCGTCCCTGCTCTCTCCGGTAGTGACCCGTTATGTTGTTTCAGCAACGCGGCGCCCTCATTCTGCACATGCCGGTGCGTGTTTCTGTTTTCGTCCATCCACCATCTCTGACGTTTCCACTCGAGCTTCCCCGTCAGCATTCCTCACTCGCTTCTACGGCTACACCTGTATTCCGCAAGCCACGTTACGGTCTGCGACTTGAGCCGTCGGCACACGGACCGTGCTGTCGAACGTTAACGTTGAGAGTGCCAAGTTCAACGTGCTGCTGAACGCTCAAGCCGTCGCCACACGGACCGTGCATCCGAACGTTGAGCGTTGAGCGTGCCGAGTTTCTGACGTCATGGCGTGGAGTAGCACGTTCGGGAGTCTTTCCGAACGTGCAGAGCAATATCTGGCATGTGAGATATTCTGAGCGTTGACCAATGAGATGGCACAACGCCACCTACGTCACACGCACGCCGTCTCCCTTCAGTACAGAGTTGTGAGGCGCCATATTGGAGTTCATTTCAAGCTTATATGTATATATGCTGTTTCTGAGCACTAGCAAATTGAGAAACACTGGAAAACCCGTTGTTAGTTGTGTGATTCGTTCCAATAAAATTATGAGTAACATCATATTCGTGGCAAAAGAATTATTGTAACTTGTGTAATATGAGAGTAGGCTATTTGAAGGCAGCGACACACTCAAGATCCACCCAAAACGCGTTGTTCTTGATACAATTTGTTATAATTAAATTTCAATTAGTAACATAATTATCTACGATTAACGTTTTTAGCATAAGCTAACATAATATGATTAAGTACAAGCAGCGTGTTTATGGTTCAGTGCAGCACAGTCGCCGTAGTGTAGTGGTTCTGATATTAATGCAGGCACGGTAGCTCAGCGTGATGCCGGCACAGCTCACCGTGTTCGGTCAGAGGGTTAGATGACCTCTGTAATAAAAAAACTGGATTATTCGACCAACAATGAACCACTAGCCTTCACCCATAAGTGAATACTACAATCGGAATTTATCTTAGAACGTCTACGACAAGTCAAAGACAAACTCCCATGTGGCATAAGGTAGGAACCCTCACCAGAAATAATAATCTCAGATACAGGTATAGTACGGTAAGCCAAAATTTCACGAGTTTCAAATGACTCCAAACCAGGTCTACCTGCACTGTTACATGCAACGAAAGCAACGGTTATCCATCCGTTACCCAAACTGGAAGAAGAAGAAACTTTCATTAAAGAAAAATTTAACCTCGCGCCACAAAACAAAGTAGGTCCATTAATAAGAACAAACTGAGCAGTTTTACCTACAGCTGCAGTAGGTCACTGAATATTTCTTTTTTTTCAGAATATTCTCTATTTTGGCAGGCAGTTTATCAACAGACAGTAACACACGTTTCTTTTGGTGGTCGTTAGGGGCCCCTAAGTGCATATACACAAACGTGACAGACGTCATGGGGTCCGCAGCTCGTGGTCGTGCGGTAGCGTTCTCGCTTCCCACGCCCGGGTTCCCGGGTTCGATTCCCGGCGGGGTCGGGGATTTTCTCTGCCTCGTGATGACTGGGTGTTGTGTGATGTACTTAGGTTAGTTAGGTTTAAGTAGTTCTAAGTTCTAGGGGACTGATGACCATAGATGTTAAGTCCCATAGTGCTCAGAGCCATTTGAACCATTTGAAGTCATGGGCTAGCGATACGCACATATACAGATGGCGGTAGTATCACGTACACACGATAGAAAAGGGCAGTACATTGGCAGAGCATTGTTATAGTCATCAGATCAGTAACTTGAAAGCCGGCCGGAGTGGCCGTGCTGTTCTAGGCGCTACAGTCTGGAACCGAGTGACCGCTACGGTCGCAGGTTCGAATCCTGCCTCGGGCATCGATGTGTATGATGTCCTTAGGTTAGTTAGGTTTAATTAGTTCTAAGTTCTAGGCGACTGATGGCATCAGAAGTTAAGTCGCATAGTGCTCAGAGCCATTCGAACCATTTGAGCCAATAACGTGAAAAGGTTTCTGACGTGATTACGGCCGCGCGACAGGAAGTAACAGACTTTGAACTCGGAATGGTTACTGGCTAGATACGTGGGACATTCCTTTTCCGAAATCGTCAACGAATTCAGTATTCCGTGATCCACAGCGTCAAGAATGTGCCGACAGTACCAAATTTCAGGCATTACCTCTCACCACGGACAACGCACTGGCCGACGGTCTCATTTAACGACCGAGAGCAGCGGCGTTTGCGTAGAGTTGTCAGCGCTAACAGACAAGAAACGCTGCTCGACATAACCGCAAAAATCAATGTGGGACGTACGACGAGCATATTCGTCAGGACAATGCGAGGAAATTTGGCGTTAATAGGCTATGGCAGCAGAGGAACGACAGAGTGCCTTTGCTAGCACCACAAATCGCCTGCAGTGCCCCTCCTGGGATCGTGACCATATCTGTTGGAGCCGGCCGCTGTGGCCGAGCGGTTCTGGGCGCTACAAAAATGGTTCAAATGGCTCTGAGCACTATGGGACTTAACATCTGTGGTCATCAGTCCCCTAGAACTTAGAACTACTTAAACCTAGGCCCGTTAACACCGACATTAGACTGCTGACGACTGGAAACATCTTGCCTGGTCGGACGAGTCCCACTTCAAATTGTATCGAGCGGATGGACGTGTACGGTTATGGCGATAACCTCATTAATCAATGGACCCTGCATGTCAGCAGGGGACCGTTCAAGCTGGTGGAGGCTGGGGCGTGTGCAGTTGGAGTGACACGTCTAGATACGACTATGACAGATGACACGTGCGCGAACATCCTGTCTGATCTTAAACTTTCTGGCAGGTTAAAACTGTGTGCCGGACCGACACTCGAACTCGGGTTCTGCAAGGTTCGCAGGAGAGCTTCTGAGAAGTGTCGAAGGTAGGAGTCCCGAGTTCGTGTCTCGGTCCGGTACACAGTTTTAATCTGCCAGGAAGTTTCATATCAGCACACACTCCGGTGTAGAGTGAAAATTTCATTCTAGATCTTGTCTGATCACGTGCATCCATGCAGTGCATTCCGACAGACTTGGGCAATTCCAGTAGGACAACGCGACAACCCACACATCCAGAATTGCTACAGACTGGCTCCAGGAACACTTTTATGCGCTTAAATACTTCGACTGGCAACCAGACTCCCCAGACATGAACATTATTGAGCATGTCTGGGATGACTTCAACGTGCCGTTCAGGAGAGATCTCCAACCCCTCGTACTCTTACGGATTTATGGACAGCCCTACAGGATTCATGGTGTCAGTTCCTTCAGCAACTCTTCAGACATTAGTCGAGTCCATGCCACGTAGTGTTGCAGCCCTTGTGCGTGTTCGCGGAGGGTTAAACGACATTAGGCTGGTGTACCAGTTTCTGTGGCACTTGAGTGTGTAAATCGGAAGAAACAGTTTATTGGTTGACTCTTCTAGGAACGTTCACATTTGGAACTGTAATAGCAGCCCATACCATCATTCAGAACGACTCTCTTGCAGCACCTGTCATTTGAGTTGGCTCAGCATCTCAGTGACGCATTCGGTCTTACCAAAAGAACCTGTAACGAAGAGTGCAACTGTTCTTTGGATGTCCTTTATTTCCTCTATCAATACTATCTCCTATGCTTCGCAGACTGACAAACAATATTCAAGTCTTGGTCGAACTAATAATTTGTAAGCTGTTTTCTTCTTGATGGAGTACATTTCCAGAGGATTCATCTAATGTATTTCAATCTGGCATCTGCCTTAACCTGGATTAATTTTACATGGTGGCTCCACCTGAAATCGCCCTGTACGCATATTTCTAGATATTTTGTGGAAGTTTCAGGGAGAGCATAAGGGAACAATTGACAGGAATGGGGGAATGAAGTACAATAGAAGAAGAATGTGTAGCTCTGAGAGATGAACTAGTGAAGGCAGCAGAGGATCAAATAGGTACAAAGACGAGGGCTAGTAGAAATCCTTGGGTAACAGAGGAAATATTAAATTTAATTGATGAAAGGAGAAAATATAAAAATGCAGTAAATGAAGCAGGCAAAAAGGAATACAAACGTCTCAAAAATGAGATCGACAGGAAGTGCAAAATGGCTAAGCAGGGATGGTTAGAGGACAAATGTAAGGTTGTAGAGGGTTATCTCACTAGGGGCAAGATAGATAGTGCCTACAGGAAAATTAAAGAGTCCTTTGGAGAAAAGAGTGCCACTTGTATGAATATCAAGAGCTCAGATGGGAACCCAGTTCTTAGCAAAGAAGGGAAAGCAGAAAGGTGGAAGGCCGAGCGAAGTGGCGCAGTGGTTAGACACTGGACTCGCATTCGGGAGGACGACGGTTCAATCCCGCGTCCAGCCACCCTGATTTAGGTTTTCCGTGATTTCCCTAAATCGCTCCAGGCAAATGCCGGGATGGTTCCTCTCAAAGGGCACGGCCGACTTCCTTCTCCGTCCTTCCCTAATCCGATGAGACCGATGACCTCGCTGTCTGGTCTCCTTCCCCAAACCAACCAACCAACCAGAAAGGTGGAAGGAGTATATAGAGGATCTATACAAGGGCGACGTACTTGAGGACAATATTATGGAAATGGAAGAGGATGTAGATGAAGATGAAATGGGAGATACGATACTGCGTGAAGAGTTTGACAGAGCACTGAAAGACCCGAGTCGAAACAAGGCCCCAGGAGTAGACAACATCCCATTAGAACTACTGATAGCCTTGGGAGAGCCAGCCCTGACAAAACTCTACCATCTGGTAAGGAAGATGTATGAGACAGGTGAAATACCCTCTGACTTCAAGAAGAATTTAATAATTCCAATCCCAAAGAAAGCAGGAGTTGACAGATGTGAAAATTACCGACTACCAGTTTAATAAGTCACAGCTGCAAAATACTAACGCGAATTCATTACAGACGAATGGAAAAACTGGTAGAAGCCGACCTCGGGGAAGATCAGTTCGGATTCCGTAGAAATGTTGGAACACGTGAGGCAATACTGACCCTACGACTTATCTTAGAAAGTAGATTAAGCAAAGGCAAACCTACGTTTCTAGCATTTGTAGAATTAGAGAAAGCTTTTGACAATGTTGACTGGAATGCTCTCTTTCAAATTCGGAAGGTGGTAGGAGTCTGGAACCGCACGACCCCTACGGTCGCAGGTTCGAATTCTGCCTCGGGCATGGATGTGTGTGATGTCCTTAGGTTAGTTAGGTTTAAGTAGTTCTAAGTTCTAGGGGACTGATGACCTCAGATGTCGAGGCCCATAGTGCTCAGAGCCATTTGAACCATTTCACCCCGCCATGACACAACACTGTCTCTCCACCTCTGAGCGACTACTGCCTCTGACTCCTTCGTTCGCCCGAGCTATAATCAACAATACTACAACCTCTGATAGCAAAGGAATACGTATCATGCGTTCAGCATGCAAAGATGCTCAAAGTGATAAACATTCCAAATAAACTGTCAAATGTACCAGACATTTTGACATTTCTCATGATTTATAGATCTTTCATAACCATTTCTTCTAATATGAACACCTACCAAAATCCGCGTGGTACTTGTTATGAAATATATGTAATAAGAATTAAACCAAATTACATTTCGCATAGATACAAAATCCTCTTGATATAGGTCTCTGCCCATTTGTAACGCAAAATGCATATAATGGCTAATTTTCGTAATTTCATATTTTCAAATCGTAATTCGCAAAAAACTTTTATATATTATAGGTAGTTTCGAAAATTCATCTCTTTATCGGCTAGTTCTGTACGAGTCCCAAACTCTGTGCTTGAGCACCGAAATCGGAGTAAATGCTACCGAAATGGAAGTGCAGCCGTTGCTTGCAGTTCACCCAGGATGTTGTCGTATGGTCTAGTTAACTCAATAACACATAAATCTTGGATGATTGTACCGTGAATGCGGCAGACTGCTTGTAAGCGTACTGTCATATCGCTGGCTTTGTTGTGAGGTATCTTTGCGGGCAGCCGCGTCAGTAGTGAGTCGAGCACGGGACACGAAACTGTTATGTTGTGTAGTGTGTAGCTCTGCATGTGAGAGGTTTTTTTAGTATTCTGGTTGAAGTGTTGGTACAAGTGCTGTTACAGTAAAGTGATGAAATATGGAAGTGATTCAGAGGAAAGTGCGTCAAGAAGTAATGAAAAAATGAGCAGTGCCGTCGATAACGTGTTTATGTTTCCTCTCGTTGCGTGTCGCGCAGCATCGATCATCCGCGCCGTTTACGGTCTCCCAGAATGAACCAATGTGAATGAGTAAAAATTAGTTACCATAAACGAGCGCATTCAAGTGTCAGTGTGTTGTAGCGAGCGTGGGCACGTGCGTTCGATAATCGCGTTTCCGCATTATCAACCATCAGCCGCGCCGCGACGGTTACGCGCACGCTCGTACAAGTGAGAACTGAGAAACTGAAAAATTAACTTTACGAACAGTGTTACATCATTACTAGTGACAAGGAGGGCTATTACCAGATATCTGTATGTGTGACGAGCGTAAGAACTTGTAACCTCCCCCTCAGTTGTCGACCTTAATGACAGTGAAAAATTAAACCGCGTGTACCTAATGGAAATTTGGGAAAAGCAATTGTCACCGAAGTTAATTTGTCGGTAAAGAGGGAGGAAAGGGTTACATATAAATGAAAGGAAAAATGCAAATGAAACTGGTGGAAATTAATTTTGAAAAGGGGTAAAGTTAATAAAGAAAGTAAATGTGCGGCCGTTACGTTAACAATTAACTAGCGGTAATTAGATATTTGAGATTTGGGGGAAATTACGGTGGCCAGTCCTAAGGACAATTACTATAGTAACTGAAAAAGAAAGGTTATTACACATATAATTAGCACTAGAAGCGTGGCAACTGAAAGTTGACACGTGTAGTGTGAAAACTGAAAGTTTGTCAGAAGTAATAAATTTCGCTACACTCTGACTTAATTTAGCAAAAGAATTAATAAAACCGGAAAATCGAAAGTTAATTTAGTGACTGAAGTTAATAGTGAGCTTTCTTTCTGAAGCACATCGAAATTCAGTAAAATACGGTTAGTCTTGGACTACCTCAACAATCATTTCAAAAGCTACTTGAATCTACGCAATTTAGAAATAAGAGATTTAACTTCGAACTTGAATTAAATGATTCTGAACAATTAACAATAGTAAAATTTAGTACGTACCAAGCTGAGCTGTAGTCACAGGTAAGCTAAAATATGGTAACAAAACTCGCACTCATAATTTGTGCTTGTGTAATCTAAATATCGTAGCCAGCTATGAATACTTTAACTGAACTTTGAAATTAAATCAGTGAAATAGAATAATATTGCTTTAATGCTAGCGTTTGAATTTCAACGACACTCGGTTTCATTCCGGAAAAGGAAGGGACCCTGCTTGGTAATGCAATTGGGACAACGAGCAACAAAGGTTCATGCTACGTTGCTGTAATTTTGTGATTTGAACAGTTTTAAAAGCTGAAGTCTGCCATACAGTTCTAAAACTTTACGTGCTTCCAGTCTTCCTTGTTGGTTGATTGAAGGTTTGAAGCCGCCGATCGAGGAGGTGGCGACACTCACTCATTGTCGGCCGTCGCTGTTGCAGAAGCTGGATGTTGGCGCGCCTCCTTCTCGACACGGTCACCAGGCGAAACGGGCTCTTGATGTGCGCCAGCTAATGCTTCCCGTCCGCGACACCGTGTCAGAAACTATCATAGCAAGTCGAGCGCAATTACATGCTGCCCAACCCCGAAAGCCCGGCAACTCGCGGGAGCGTCACACAACACACCTGCTCCACTGCACCATCCCAGCCAGACTCTCCCTCTGCCCGCGCTCCACGCAACAGAACTAACACTACCAAAGATCGTAAACACTTTGGTTCTCCACACGACCTATCGATGTATTCGTTCGATAGCATAGTTTTCCCTAGGCCAGACCCAGCGTATAAATACAAATAATATTCACAAAACAAACCAACATATATATATATATATACACAAACAGTAAGACAATTACAATATATAAAGACACAGAAATGTCATATCTTCAGGTAACAAAATAAGGAACAAAAATTTACAGTGCAGCAGATGGAAATAGAAGGATATGCATTTCCAGCGTTACAAACTTTCGTTAGATCATTCGTCTTCCGCCTCATCAACAATCACCAGCGTCGTGTCGGTTACGCGTACGCTCGTCCGAATGGTATTTTGGACTGTTAATCATCAAGATTGTTAATTGGGATAACATTTACGATTTAGAGTGTAGACAGTGCAACCTGTGGTTTCCATATCATTTCAGAATATAGATGTTCATACCAGACATAGGATAGTGTTGTGTTTTGACGCTGAGTGGCTCCCCTAAACCCGCTTGCATATTTCGATAGATGATAATTTCAGGCGAGCCAGCAGCAGTGTGGATCAGAACAGTACGAACCCAGCGGGTGTGGACAGGGCGCACGGTCAAGAAAATCAGGAACGACAACCAGTTTAAGGGTCTCCTACCCCCATTTGTACTCCCGGGCGTGTTACATGCTGACTGAGAGGTAAACAGTGTCTTTTAGACTGTACGGCAGTGTAGCGTTTGCTCCTGGACACTACCGATCAGACGTGAGACGTTCTCCATTCGTATTGCTCGTACTGCTCGAACAAACGGCGATCTCTCACTCGTCAGCGTTCGTTCGCGTAATTTAAATGTGAATGAAGCTGATTACTGGCGACAGGGAGGTAGAAGGGCACGTGTTGTACGTTACACGCGAGCAGCACAGAACTATGTACAAATTACACGCTGCGGATGAAGATAAATCTGTGGAAACTTACGGGTTGCAAAGCAACAGATTATTCTGTGCAAATAGGAAATCAAGATTTAACGTATTTGAACAGGACCCGCCAGGTTGGCCGAGAGCGCTAACGCGCAGCTTCCTGGACTCGGATAGGCGCGCCAGCCCCGGATCGAATCCGCTCGGCGGATTAACGTCGAGGGCCGGTGTGCCGGCCAGGCTGGATGTGGTTTTCAGGCGGTTTTCCACATACCCCTAGGTGAATACCGGGCTGGTCCCCACGTTACGCCTCAGTTACACGGCTCGCAGACATCTGGACACTTCCGCACTATTCCATGGATTACGCTCGTCGCAGACAGTTGGGGGTACACTAATTCCTTCTCATGGAGTACAGGGTGGCGGCAGGAAGGGCATCTGGCCACCCCTTAAACTAACATTGCCACATCCGATTAACCATGCCGACCCTGCGCCTCCACGGGAAACAGGCACGAGCAAAAGAAAAAGATTCCGACAAACAGGCACGTTGCCATCTTCAGGTGCCCCATTCAACAGGGACCACCTGAAGATGGCAACGTGTCTGTTTGGTGAAATACCGTGAAAGTATTACAAAGTGACCCGGCCTGACATCCGACAATTAACTCAAGATAAAGGGCACTATAATTATATTAGTACACCGGACTATTTCTTGAAAGGAAAACGCCGCTCCAGATCAGGTAATGATGTGTAAGTCGAGCCGGCTGGAGTGGCCGAGCGGTTCTAGGCGCTACAGTCTGGAACCACGCTACCGTTACGGTCACAGGTTCGAATCCTGCCTCTGGCATGGAAGTGTGTGATGTCCTTAGGTTAGTTAGGTTTAAGTAGTTCTAAGTTCTAGGGGACTGATGACCACAGCAGTAGTTAAGTTCCATAGTGCGCAGAGCCATTTGTATCAGTCGAGGATAAAAAAAATTTACTGTGAGATAAAGTTCAATACATTTATTAAAAGCTACAGAGTTTGTTGGATCGGTGTGTAGAAGGAGAAGCAAACTGTTGCGCAAGATAAGAGAGAAACGATGGATCAAGAAACTCGGCGAGAATTTTGAGGCTAGAAAGAAGTCGAGTATAGAATGAAGAACGCTGTTTGTTCCCCGCGGTCAGCTGGAAGATCTATTGTCTCCGCTGCGGGGTGTACTGGAAATGGGCAGAGCTGTATCGAGCGCAGGCTTAAAAGATGTGGCGATGGAATTTACCCGTCAGGGGCTGTCGTTGCGGCTCAGGCCGGCGGGCTTCGAGCGCGCTCCACGCCGACAAAAGCGACCGCAATCACTTAGCGTTACGCCGCGGTGTCAAAATACGACGTCGTTAAAGCGATGACCGGCGCGGCAGCGGCGCGTTGTGACGTCAGGCTTTGCGAGTCGCCGCGGCTTTGACGCTACTGGGGCGCCGACCAGTGGGACAGCGCTGGTGGGCCCAGGGAACCGCGGGTTTCAGCTGATACGGACAGCGGCGACCTCGCGTGTCCTAGCCCGAGAGTCGACTGCCGAAATTTTATCGCCGCGTTATGTTGCATGTATATGTCTACAATGCATTATACCAGTGTACTACGCTAGTCACTTCTTTACTTGTTTTGCAAGATAGCAGAATGCACGGAACAAGGGTTGGGTTGGGTTGTTTGAGGGGAGAGACCAAACAGCGAGGTCATCGGTCTCATCGGATTAGGGAAGGACGGGGAAGGAAGTCGGCCGTGCCCTTTCAAAGAAACCATCCCGGCATTTGCCTGTTGCGATTTAGGGAAATCACGGAAAACCTAAATCAGGATGGCCGGACGCGGGATTGAACCGTCGTCCTCCCGAATGCGAGTCCACTGTGCGAACCACTGCGTGCACGGAACGAGTCTAGTATATGCAAACAGGTTTTAACCACTTATTTCAGTAATGATCAGTTTTTGCTACTCTAGATTTGTGTTATTAGCCCACTGTCTAGCATAACCGACAAAAATACTGTTGATGTTGGTACAGAAATAAACAGCAAAATATTTACGAACACGAAAAAGTAAATGCTGTACTAATTATACAAAATAATACACTCATAATCACAAAAGACTGTATTGAATAAATAACTGGCACATCGATTTATACTGGGGCACCGTATAACGCAGAAGGATGTGCAACGAATTGACGCATGGTGTAGGGAATGTCAATTGAATCTCAATGTAGACAAGTGTAATGTGATGCGAATACATAAAAAGAAAGATCCTTTAACATTTACCTACAATATAGCAGGTCATCAACTGGAAGCAGGTAATACCATAAATTATCTGGGAGCAGGCATTAGGAGTGATTTAAAATGGATCGACCATATAAAATTAATCGTCGGTAAAGCAGATGCAACACTGAGATTCATTGGAAGAATCGTAATGAAATGCAGTCCGAAAACAAAGGACGGTACACTTGTTCGTCCACTGCTTGAATACTGCTCACCGGCGTGAGATCCATACCAGATAGGATTGATAGAAGAGATAGAGAAGATCCAGCGGAGAGCAGCGCGCTTCGTTACAGGATCATTTAGTAATCACGAAAGGATTACTTAGAGGATAGATAAACTCCAGTGGAAGACTCTGCAGGAGAGACGCTCAGTAGCTTGGTACGGGCTTTTATTGAAGTTTCGAGAACATACTTTCACCGAGGAGTCAAGCAATATATTGCTCCCTTCTACGAATATCTCGCGAAGAGACCATGAGAATAAAATAAGAGAGATTAGAGCCCACACCGAGGCATACCGACAGTCTTTCTTTCCACGAACAATACGAGACTGGAATAAAATGGAGAACCGATAGAGGTACTCAATGTACCCTCCGCCACACACCGTCAGGTGGCTTGCGCAGTATGGATGTAGATGTAGATGTAAATGACAAAATTTGATCGGGTAAAACTTCAGGTTTAACAGTATCAAAATGTGGAGGGTAAATGAAATCTGCTTTCTCATTCAGTAGCTGTTTGGGAGGGAGACCGTAATACATTTTGATCTCCTGTATTCCACGCAGTGATAGGTTCTCATCATTGTTTCCAGTGTGTATTACTTCTACATCTACGACGTAAATATATGTTGTTTGAAGTTAAGCTAAGCAAAAGGTGGAGTCTCTATCCTGCAGATTCCAGCTTTTGTCCATGTCCTTGGCGCATATTGATCTATCCGTTTTTCTCTTTCCAGCTGATCGTACAAACTCCACTTTTGTTGTACGGGAAGCGTTTGTCCTCGAGGCTAAACAAAGTTTTGCATACTGTCCCTTTCTGCTGCAGTAGGTCACTGAATATTTCTTTTTTTTCAGAATATTCTCTATTTTGGCAGGCAGTTTATCAACAGACAGTAACACACGTTTCTTTTGGTGGTCGTTAGGGGCCCCTAAGTGCATATACACAAACGTGACAGACGTCATGGGGTCCGCAGCTCGTGGTCGTGCGGTAGCGTTCTCGCTTCCCACGCCCGGGTTCCCGGGTTCGATTCCCGGCGGGGTCGGGGATTTTCTCTGCCTCGTGATGACTGGGTGTTGTGTGATGTACTTAGGTTAGTTAGGTTTAAGTAGTTCTAAGTTCTAGGGGACTGATGACCATAGATGTTAAGTCCCATAGTGCTCAGAGCCATTTGAACCATTTGAAGTCATGGGCTAGCGATACGCACATATACAGATGGCGGTAGTATCACGTACACACGATAGAAAAGGGCAGTACATTGGCAGAGCATTGTTATAGTCATCAGATCAGTAACTTGAAAGCCGGCCGGAGTGGCCGTGCTGTTCTAGGCGCTACAGTCTGGAACCGAGTGACCGCTACGGTCGCAGGTTCGAATCCTGCCTCGGGCATCGATGTGTATGATGTCCTTAGGTTAGTTAGGTTTAATTAGTTCTAAGTTCTAGGCGACTGATGGCATCAGAAGTTAAGTCGCATAGTGCTCAGAGCCATTCGAACCATTTGAGCCAATAACGTGAAAAGGTTTCTGACGTGATTACGGCCGCGCGACAGGAAGTAACAGACTTTGAACTCGGAATGGTTACTGGCTAGATACGTGGGACATTCCTTTTCCGAAATCGTCAACGAATTCAGTATTCCGTGATCCACAGCGTCAAGAATGTGCCGACAGTACCAAATTTCAGGCATTACCTCTCACCACGGACAACGCACTGGCCGACGGTCTCATTTAACGACCGAGAGCAGCGGCGTTTGCGTAGAGTTGTCAGCGCTAACAGACAAGAAACGCTGCTCGACATAACCGCAAAAATCAATGTGGGACGTACGACGAGCATATTCGTCAGGACAATGCGAGGAAATTTGGCGTTAATAGGCTATGGCAGCAGAGGAACGACAGAGTGCCTTTGCTAGCACCACAAATCGCCTGCAGTGCCCCTCCTGGGATCGTGACCATATCTGTTGGAGCCGGCCGCTGTGGCCGAGCGGTTCTGGGCGCTACAAAAATGGTTCAAATGGCTCTGAGCACTATGGGACTTAACATCTGTGGTCATCAGTCCCCTAGAACTTAGAACTACTTAAACCTAGGCCCGTTAACACCGACATTAGACTGCTGACGACTGGAAACATCTTGCCTGGTCGGACGAGTCCCACTTCAAATTGTATCGAGCGGATGGACGTGTACGGTTATGGCGATAACCTCATTAATCAATGGACCCTGCATGTCAGCAGGGGACCGTTCAAGCTGGTGGAGGCTGGGGCGTGTGCAGTTGGAGTGACACGTCTAGATACGACTATGACAGATGACACGTGCGCGAACATCCTGTCTGATCTTAAACTTTCTGGCAGGTTAAAACTGTGTGCCGGACCGACACTCGAACTCGGGTTCGGCAAGGTTCGCAGGAGAGCTTCTGAGAAGTGTCGAAGGTAGGAGTCCCGAGTTCGTGTCTCGGTCCGGTACACAGTTTTAATCTGCCAGGAAGTTTCATATCAGCACACACTCCGGTGTAGAGTGAAAATTTCATTCTAGATCTTGTCTGATCACGTGCATCCATGCAGTGCATTCCGACAGACTTGGGCAATTCCAGTAGGACAACGCGACAACCCACACATCCAGAATTGCTACAGACTGGCTCCAGGAACACTTTTATGCGCTTAAATACTTCGACTGGCAACCAGACTCCCCAGACATGAACATTATTGAGCATGTCTGGGATGACTTCAACGTGCCGTTCAGGAGAGATCTCCAACCCCTCGTACTCTTACGGATTTATGGACAGCCCTACAGGATTCATGGTGTCAGTTCCTTCAGCAACTCTTCAGACATTAGTCGAGTCCATGCCACGTAGTGTTGCAGCCCTTGTGCGTGTTCGCGGAGGGTTAAACGACATTAGGCTGGTGTACCAGTTTCTGTGGCACTTGAGTGTGTAAATCGGAAGAAACAGTTTATTGGTTGACTCTTCTAGGAACGTTCACATTTGGAACTGTAATAGCAGCCCATACCATCATTCAGAACGACTCTCTTGCAGCACCTGTCATTTGAGTTGGCTCAGCATCTCAGTGACGCATTCGGTCTTACCAAAAGAACCTGTAACGAAGAGTGCAACTGTTCTTTGGATGTCCTTTATTTCCTCTATCAATACTATCTCCTATGCTTCGCAGACTGACAAACAATATTCAAGTCTTGGTCGAACTAATAATTTGTAAGCTGTTTTCTTCTTGATGGAGTACATTTCCAGAGGATTCATCTAATGTATTTCAATCTGGCATCTGCCTTAACCTGGATTAATTTTACATGGTGGCTCCACCTGAAATCGCCCTGTACGCATATTTCTAGATATTTTGTGGAAGTTTCAGGGAGAGCATAAGGGAACAATTGACAGGAATGGGGGAATGAAGTACAATAGAAGAAGAATGTGTAGCTCTGAGAGATGAACTAGTGAAGGCAGCAGAGGATCAAATAGGTACAAAGACGAGGGCTAGTAGAAATCCTTGGGTAACAGAGGAAATATTAAATTTAATTGATGAAAGGAGAAAATATAAAAATGCAGTAAATGAAGCAGGCAAAAAGGAATACAAACGTCTCAAAAATGAGATCGACAGGAAGTGCAAAATGGCTAAGCAGGGATGGTTAGAGGACAAATGTAAGGTTGTAGAGGGTTATCTCACTAGGGGCAAGATAGATAGTGCCTACAGGAAAATTAAAGAGTCCTTTGGAGAAAAGAGTGCCACTTGTATGAATATCAAGAGCTCAGATGGGAACCCAGTTCTTAGCAAAGAAGGGAAAGCAGAAAGGTGGAAGGCCGAGCGAAGTGGCGCAGTGGTTAGACACTGGACTCGCATTCGGGAGGACGACGGTTCAATCCCGCGTCCAGCCACCCTGATTTAGGTTTTCCGTGATTTCCCTAAATCGCTCCAGGCAAATGCCGGGATGGTTCCTCTCAAAGGGCACGGCCGACTTCCTTCTCCGTCCTTCCCTAATCCGATGAGACCGATGACCTCGCTGTCTGGTCTCCTTCCCCAAACCAACCAACCAACCAGAAAGGTGGAAGGAGTATATAGAGGATCTATACAAGGGCGACGTACTTGAGGACAATATTATGGAAATGGAAGAGGATGTAGATGAAGATGAAATGGGAGATACGATACTGCGTGAAGAGTTTGACAGAGCACTGAAAGACCCGAGTCGAAACAAGGCCCCAGGAGTAGACAACATCCCATTAGAACTACTGATAGCCTTGGGAGAGCCAGCCCTGACAAAACTCTACCATCTGGTAAGGAAGATGTATGAGACAGGTGAAATACCCTCTGACTTCAAGAAGAATTTAATAATTCCAATCCCAAAGAAAGCAGGAGTTGACAGATGTGAAAATTACCGACTACCAGTTTAATAAGTCACAGCTGCAAAATACTAACGCGAATTCATTACAGACGAATGGAAAAACTGGTAGAAGCCGACCTCGGGGAAGATCAGTTCGGATTCCGTAGAAATGTTGGAACACGTGAGGCAATACTGACCCTACGACTTATCTTAGAAAGTAGATTAAGCAAAGGCAAACCTACGTTTCTAGCATTTGTAGAATTAGAGAAAGCTTTTGACAATGTTGACTGGAATGCTCTCTTTCAAATTCGGAAGGTGGTAGGAGTCTGGAACCGCACGACCCCTACGGTCGCAGGTTCGAATTCTGCCTCGGGCATGGATGTGTGTGATGTCCTTAGGTTAGTTAGGTTTAAGTAGTTCTAAGTTCTAGGGGACTGATGACCTCAGATGTCGAGGCCCATAGTGCTCAGAGCCATTTGAACCATTTCACCCCGCCATGACACAACACTGTCTCTCCACCTCTGAGCGACTACTGCCTCTGACTCCTTCGTTCGCCCGAGCTATAATCAACAATACTACAACCTCTGATAGCAAAGGAATACGTATCATGCGTTCAGCATGCAAAGATGCTCAAAGTGATAAACATTCCAAATAAACTGTCAAATGTACCAGACATTTTGACATTTCTCATGATTTATAGATCTTTCATAACCATTTCTTCTAATATGAACACCTACCAAAATCCGCGTGGTACTTGTTATGAAATATATGTAATAAGAATTAAACCAAATTACATTTCGCATAGATACAAAATCCTCTTGATATAGGTCTCTGCCCATTTGTAACGCAAAATGCATATAATGGCTAATTTTCGTAATTTCATATTTTCAAATCGTAATTCGCAAAAAACTTTTATATATTATAGGTAGTTTCGAAAATTCATCTCTTTATCGGCTAGTTCTGTACGAGTCCCAAACTCTGTGCTTGAGCACCGAAATCGGAGTAAATGCTACCGAAATGGAAGTGCAGCCGTTGCTTGCAGTTCACCCAGGATGTTGTCGTATGGTCTAGTTAACTCAATAACACATAAATCTTGGATGATTGTACCGTGAATGCGGCAGACTGCTTGTAAGCGTACTGTCATATCGCTGGCTTTGTTGTGAGGTATCTTTGCGGGCAGCCGCGTCAGTAGTGAGTCGAGCACGGGACACGAAACTGTTATGTTGTGTAGTGTGTAGCTCTGCATGTGAGAGGTTTTTTTAGTATTCTGGTTGAAGTGTTGGTACAGGTTTTAACCACTTATTTCAGTAATGATCAGTTTTTGCTACTCTAGATTTGTGTTATTAGCCCACTGTCTAGCATAACCGACAAAAATACTGTTGATGTTGGTACAGAAATAAACAGCAAAATATTTACGAACACGAAAAAGTAAATGCTGTACTAATTATACAAAATAATACACTCATAATCACAAAAGACTGTATTGAATAAATAACTGGCACATCGATTTATACTGGGGCACCGTATAACGCAGAAGGATGTGCAACGAATTGACGCATGGTGTAGGGAATGTCAATTGAATCTCAATGTAGACAAGTGTAATGTGATGCGAATACATAAAAAGAAAGATCCTTTAACATTTACCTACAATATAGCAGGTCATCAACTGGAAGCAGGTAATACCATAAATTATCTGGGAGCAGGCATTAGGAGTGATTTAAAATGGATCGACCATATAAAATTAATCGTCGGTAAAGCAGATGCAACACTGAGATTCATTGGAAGAATCGTAATGAAATGCAGTCCGAAAACAAAGGACGGTACACTTGTTCGTCCACTGCTTGAATACTGCTCACCGGCGTGAGATCCATACCAGATAGGATTGATAGAAGAGATAGAGAAGATCTAGCGGAGAGCAGCGCGCTTCGTTACAGGATCATTTAGTAATCACGAAAGGATTACTTAGAGGATAGATAAACTCCAGTGGAAGACTCTGCAGGAGAGACGCTCAGTAGCTTGGTACGGGCTTTTATTGAAGTTTCGAGAACATACTTTCACCGAGGAGTCAAGCAATATATTGCTCCCTTCTACGAATATCTCGCGAAGAGACCATGAGAATAAAATAAGAGAGATTAGAGCCCACACCGAGGCATACCGACAGTCTTTCTTTCCACGAACAATACGAGACTGGAATAGAATGGAGAACCGATAGAGGTACTCAATGTACCCTCCGCCACACACCGTCAGGTGGCTTGCGCAGTATGGATGTAGATGTAGATGTAAATGACAAAATTTGATCGGGTAAAACTTCAGGTTTAACAGTATCAAAATGTGGAGGGTAAATGAAATCTGCTTTCTCATTCAGTAGCTGTTTGGGAGGGAGACCGTAATACATTTTGATCTCCTGTATTCCACGCAGTGATAGGTTCTCATCATTGTTTCCAGTGTGTATTACTTCTACATCTACGACGTAAATATATGTTGTTTGAAGTTAAGCTAAGCAAAAGGTGGAGTCTCTATCCTGCAGATTCCAGCTTTTGTCCATGTCCTTGGCGCATATTGATCTATCCGTTTTTCTCTTTCCAGCTGATCGTACAAACTCCACTTTTGTTGTACGGGAAGCGTTTGTCCTCGAGGCTAAACAAAGTTTTGCATACTGTCCCTTTCTGCTGCAGTAGGTCACTGAATATTTCTTTTTTTTCAGAATATTCTCTATTTTGGCAGGCAGTTTATCAACAGACAGTAACACACGTTTCTTTTGGTGGTCGTTAGGGGCCCCTAAGTGCATATACACAAACGTGACAGACGTCATGGGGTCCGCAGCTCGTGGTCGTGCGGTAGCGTTCTCGCTTCCCACGCCCGGGTTCCCGGGTTCGATTCCCGGCGGGGTCGGGGATTTTCTCTGCCTCGTGATGACTGGGTGTTGTGTGATGTACTTAGGTTAGTTAGGTTTAAGTAGTTCTAAGTTCTAGGGGACTGATGACCATAGATGTTAAGTCCCATAGTGCTCAGAGCCATTTGAACCATTTGAAGTCATGGGCTAGCGATACGCACATATACAGATGGCGGTAGTATCACGTACACACGATAGAAAAGGGCAGTACATTGGCAGAGCATTGTTATAGTCATCAGATCAGTAACTTGAAAGCCGGCCGGAGTGGCCGTGCTGTTCTAGGCGCTACAGTCTGGAACCGAGTGACCGCTACGGTCGCAGGTTCGAATCCTGCCTCGGGCATCGATGTGTATGATGTCCTTAGGTTAGTTAGGTTTAATTAGTTCTAAGTTCTAGGCGACTGATGGCCTCAGAAGTTAAGTCGCATAGTGCTCAGAGCCATTCGAACCATTTGAGCCAATAACGTGAAAAGGTTTCTGACGTGATTACGGCCGCGCGACAGGAAGTAACAGACTTTGAACTCGGAATGGTTACTGGCTAGATACGTGGGACATTCCTTTTCCGAAATCGTCAACGAATTCAGTATTCCGTGATCCACAGCGTCAAGAATGTGCCGACAGTACCAAATTTCAGGCATTACCTCTCACCACGGACAACGCACTGGCCGACGGTCTCATTTAACGACCGAGAGCAGCGGCGTTTGCGTAGAGTTGTCAGCGCTAACAGACAAGAAACGCTGCTCGACATAACCGCAAAAATCAATGTGGGACGTACGACGAGCATATTCGTCAGGACAATGCGAGGAAATTTGGCGTTAATAGGCTATGGCAGCAGAGGAACGACAGAGTGCCTTTGCTAGCACCACAAATCGCCTGCAGTGCCCCTCCTGGGATCGTGACCATATCTGTTGGAGCCGGCCGCTGTGGCCGAGCGGTTCTGGGCGCTACAAAAATGGTTCAAATGGCTCTGAGCACTATGGGACTTAACATCTGTGGTCATCAGTCCCCTAGAACTTAGAACTACTTAAACCTAACTAACCTAAGGACATCACACACATCCATGCTCGAGGCAGGATTCGAACCTGCGACCGTAGCGGTGACGCAGTTCTAGACTGAAGCGCCTAGAACCGCACGGCCACACCGGCCGGCTAGGCGCTACAGTCTGGAACCGCACTACCTCGTGCATGGATGTGTGTGATGTCCTTAGGTTAGTTAGGTTTAAGTAGTTCTAAGTTCTAGGGGACTGATGACCATAGATGTTAAGTCCCATAGCGCTCAGAGCCATTTGAACCACATCTGTTGGATCCTACACGGCTGGATAACCGTGGCCTGGTCGGGTAAATCCCGATTTCATTTGGTAAGAACTGATGATAGGGTGCGAGAGTGGTGCAGGTCCCATGAAGCCGTGAACCTTGGCTGTCAACAAGGCACTGTGGAAGCTGGGAGGACCACGCGGAGTGGCCGTGCGGTATGAGGCGCCGTGTCACGGATTGTGCTGCCCCTTCTGGCGGAGGTTCGAATCCTCCCTCGAGCATGGGTGTGTGTGTTGTTCCTAGCATAAATTAGTTTAAGTAGTGTGTAAGTCTAGTGACCGATGACCTTTGGTCCCTTAGGAATTCAAACACATTTGAACATTTCTTTGAAGCTGGGAGGTGGCTCCAAAGTGGTGTACGCTGCGTTTGCATGGAATGGACTCAGCCCTCTGGTCCAATTTAACCGTTCATTGACTAGAATTGGTTATCTTCGGCCACCTGATGATCATTTGCAGCCATTCATGGGCTTATATTCCCAGACAGCGACGCGCCATGTCACCGTGGCACAATTGATCGCGATTCGTTTGAAGAACCTTCAGGACAATTCGAGCGAATTAATCCCATCGAATATTTTTGGGACCTAATCGACAAGCTAGTGCCCAAAATCCTGCAGCGGCACCACTTCCGCAATTATGGACGGCTATAGACGCAACGTGGCTCAAAATATCTTCAGGGGACTTTCGACGACTTGTTAAATCCATGCCACGTCCAGTCGCTGCACTCTGTCGGGCAAAAGGGAACCCGACGTGGTATTAGGAGGTATCCCATGACTTTTATTGCGCTTATGTACTAGTTTTTTAGTATTTGACTATTCCTGTTTGATGTTTCTCTGCAGACCATTACATACAAAAGTACCTTTGTCATTTATGCTACACACTGGGCTAATAACCCGAAACCGATGTCCCAAAAATAAACAGTTAGTAGAAAACAAAAGAGAAAAAAGTGTAGTTTTCCATAGAATAATGTTTCAACAAGTTCCCGGAATGAAATTAACAGTGATCCAGTCTGCGTTTCGTATACAAATGAACTACATGCTACGTTAGTGATAATAAAAACAGTAAATAAAGTAAATCAGTTGTTAAAAACGTATCCAAAGGTTACAATTGAAAGAAAACAGCCCTCGGTCACTATTTTCAACGAATTAACCGGGTTTCAACACTGCTAGGAGTGTCTTCCTCAGAATTTAAATCAAAGAATGGTCTATAACATGCTCACAGAATTATGACTAAAAACGTATGATACAGAGTGTAAGTACAGAATCATCGTGAAAGACTGGCAGTACTTATATGTCATGTATAAAATAATTACACATGACAAAAGGGCATTAGTCACAAAGATATTTAAGATAAAAAATTGTGATGGCGAGCCACTTTCTTTGATTTAAATTCTGAAGAAGATACTCCTAGCAGTGTCGAAACCCGGTTAATTCGTTAAAAATAGTGACCGAAGGCTGTTTTCTTTCAATTGTAACTATTCACGGTCTCTGAACGTGCAGCCATGTAAAAAAATAAAAAAAAAAGCATACAAAGGTTAACTGAAATGCAAGACGTGGAGTTGGATAATTAAATATTCTTATCAATACTCAATTTCATTTATAATATTCTTTTGTGTAACCTCGTAGATTTTTAATGTTAGTAACAATTTGATTGTAAATATAAGTCATTCTGGCAAAAATTATTAATCTCTTACTACGAGTAAGTAACTGAGCTCGTGTGGCCTCTATCGTGGCGACGGTTTGCGACACTTGGTCCCGTCACAATCACTGCGTGGAAGCAATACGACTGTCACAACTTTCGCTCGGAATAAGCGTATATATGCAATTGTGGTTTTTGTGACTTGACGGCGGCCACCCATCTGGATGCTACCCACCGCCTTGCTGGATCCACGCCCTGGGTAGCGAACTGGTCCATCCTGACAACTAGAAGAACGGCTCTTCCACACACCGTGGAGGACATTGACCCTCGGCGTCAACACGCTCGTTCAGCGTGAAGCTTAATGTAATCACTAATTCATTAGTGATTGGCAACTGGCACTGAAGGACCATCTGTAAAGTGTAAATTCACGACCTGTTCCTTTCCCAAATCTACCACTTAAGATCTATTGAAGAGGGCGTTCGGTAGATACAGTACTAGTTCTAAGAACAGACACACTGAACTGTAATCAACAAACTGAACCGTGAGTAGCACTGAAAGGCGAGGATGGAATTAACGTTGCAACTAACTAAAGAGGGATGGGTAGCGTAACAATGTCTGTCTATGTGAGTAAATATCGTTGTTGTAGTCCTCAGTGCGAACACAGAACTATCCGACCACGATATTATTGCACTTGGTTTCCTGTGGCCGTTATCGGAAACGTGCGGAGACTTTACAGCAAACAAGCACACTGGTGATTAAGGAAAACACGTCGCACTGTATACGGTTTCAAGGTAGTTGCGCTAACAGTTCAGCGTGTTCTTGTGAAATATCATAACAAGAACTCACGATGAGCCGACCGTAGCACCCTTACTCTCAAGCGCAATAATACTGTGGTCGACTAACATGCTGCTGAGCAGTCTTCAGCTCTCGACGCTGGTCTCTTCTGTGCGACGATATTCGTCTCTTTATAGCTAATGGACCCTCTACCCACTTGAACCTGATTGCAGTAAGCAGTAAGATTGCGTCTCACAAGTGCCTGATTAATTGTTCTTTGATGGTCATTATGTGCCCTGTCAATGTGCCCCTCTTTCTTTTAGTAAAATTGTGCCTTTAATTTCTTTTTGCTCCAACTTGACTCAGTGATTACTCAATAATTTTCCGCACAACGCACCTAACCCTTGTACTCTTCTGTAGCACCATATTTTCTTCGTGTTCAGAATGCTTGTCGTCCACTTTTTACTACCATATATGGTACACTTGCATATACTTCGTCGAATATTTTTAGAAAACGCATCCTAACGCGAGATCCACATTAAATTTGAAATATTTCTCTTTTTCAGAAAAGATTGTCTTGCTATTGCTAAAATGTTTTTTATATCGCATGCTTTTCGGGTATCTTCATTTATTTTACTATCAAAATAGCAAAACTCGTCTAGTTCATTTCGCATCTCATTTCCTAACCTAGTGTACTCAGCATCAGGTGATGTAATTAAACTACACTCCATTAACTTAGTTTTACTTTTGTTCATCTCAAAACTTATTTTAAAAACACTGACTATTCGTTCAACATATCTTTCTAGTTCTCTTCCGACTGACAGAATTACAATGCCATTTGAAAATCTCAACTTTGTTTTATTTTTTCTCCTTATCCAAATTTATTTATGGTTTCTTTCAAATGGTTCAAATGGCCATGAGCACTCTGGGACTTAACATCTGAGGTCATCAGTCCCCTACACCTGAGAACTACTTAAACTTAAGTAACCTAAAGACATCACACACATCCATGCCCAAGGCAGGATTCGACCCTGCGACCGTAGCAGTCGCGCGGTTCCGGAATGAAGCGCCTAGAACTGCTCGGCCACCAAGGCTGGCGTCTGGTTTCTTTCACTGGATATTCAGTGTGCATATTAAACAATATAGGCGGTAGATTACAACCTTCTCGTTTTAAAGCTGTATTATTTTATATGGAACTCTAAAACATCCTCAACGAATGATCGAAATGGACGACTGATTTTAGACTGCTACGTGGTGAGTTCACGTAGCTACAGACAATGAAAGAACCAGATTTAGTTACAAGCTCGTCAGTATCGAAGAAATGAGAAATGGAACACTGGTTCAGTTACAAAACCAGTATGGCCAGACAATGACTTCACCCACGGCCCTTCGCAATCACTGCGCCACCGTTAAAACAAATATCGCGAATCGTGACGTTAATTATATGTAAGAAAGAGAAGGAAATCCGGTAACAACGTACAGTTTACTCTCCTCAGAGTTTGTGGGGCTACATCTAGTTGCTGCACGGTTTTGAAACTTTATCTCCAGGTACAAGCGCATGACGTCAAAATGAATAAATACGATAGCGAAGTCTCGTGACTTTGCGGGACAAAATTCAATCCGCTGAGTCTTTGGCAGAAGTTTAGCGTCAGTGAGTAAACAATGCGCAAAATTATAAAAAAAATATATAACTTGGAAAGCAATCATTGACAGTGTGTTCCCAACTTATCACCTGCAGAACGAGATACAACCTCAGTCTTTTGCCTCTTCTACAGTGAGAGCGGTGCCAAAGACGGAATGGGGTTGTTAGAGTGAAAGTGACGACCGGTAGGCGGTAGTGGCGGCGATGTGGCAGTTCCCAGCTCTCCTCCCCTCGTGCTCTCGCGGTGCAGTTAATCTGAGCTTCGCACAGTGGAAACTGTCGCCCTGCCAGACAGAATGGCCTGCAGCAACAGGCTGCCGGCGCGGCTCTCTGGCGCTAATCGCAGTTGTGGCGGGGCAACACGAGGGGGAGGGGCTCCCTGCGCTGACCGAGTGCCAGAGATCCGTAAGCGTCAGAACGATCACTGCTCTGACAGATGGAACACCTAGGAGAAATTAAAACTCCAGTTTCACAGTATACAGTGGAAGGAACACGACATTCTTAATCGGCCACCATGCATACACTACGGGACATTAAAATTGCTTCACCTAGAAGAAATGCAGGTGATAAACGGGAATTAATTGGACAAATATATTATACTAGAACTGACATGTGATTACATTTTCACGCAATTTGGGTACATAGATCCTGAGAAATCAGTACCCGGAACAACCACCTCTGGCTGTAATAATGGCTGTGATACGCCTGGGCATTGAGTCAAACAGAGCTTGGATGGCGTGTACCGATACAGCTGCCCATGCAGCTTCAACACGATACCACAGTTCATCAAGAATAGTGACTGGCGTATTGTGACGAGCCAGTTGCTCGGCCACCATTGACCAGACGTTTCCAATTGGTAAGAGACCTGGAGAATGTGCTGGCCAGGGCAGCAGTCGAACATTTTCTGTATCCAGAAAGGCCCTTACAGGACCTGCAACATGCGGTAGTGCAATAGCCTGCTGAAATGTAGGGTTTCGCAGGGACCGAATGAAGGGTAGAGCCTCGGGTAGTAATACATCTGAAATGTAGCGTCCACTGTTTAAAGTGCCGTCAGTGCGAACCAGAGGTGACCGAGACGTGAAACCAATGGTACCCCATACCATCACGCCGGGTGACACGCCAGTATGGCGATGACGAATACACGCTTCCAATGTGCGTTCACCGCGATGTCGCCAAACACGGATGCGACCATCATGATGCTGTAAACAGAACCTGGACTCATCCGAAAAAATGACGTTTTGCCATTCGTGCACCCAGGTTCGTCGTTGAGTACACCATCGCAGGCGCTCCTGTCTGTGATCCAGCGTCAAGAGTAACCGCAGCCACGGTCTCCGAGCTGATAGTCCACGCTGCTGCAAACGTCGTCGAACTGTTCGTGCAGGTGGTTGTTGTCTTGCAAACGTCCCCATCTGTTGACTCAGGGATCGAGACATGGCTGCACGATCCGTTACAGCCAAGTGGATAAGATGCCTGTCATCTCGACTGCTAGTGATACGAGGCCGTTAGGATCCAACACGGCGTTCCGTATTACCCACCTGAACCCACCGATTCCATATTCTGCTAACAGTCATTGATGTCGACCAACGCGAGCAACAATGTCGCGATACGATAAACCGCAATCGCGATAGGCTACAATCCGACCTTTATCAAAGCCGGAAACGTCATGGTATGCATTTCGCCTCCTTACACGAGGTATCACAACAACGTTTCACCAGGCAACGCCGGTCAACTGCTGTTTGTGTATGAGAAATCTTTTGGAAACTTTCCTCATGTCAGCACGTTGTAGGTGTCGCCACCGGCGCCAACCTTGTGTGAATGCTCTGAAAAGCTAATCATTTGCATATCACAGCATCTTCTTCCTGTCGGTTAAATTTCGCGTCTGTAGCACGTCATCTTCGTGGTGTAGTATTTTTGATGGCCAGTAGTGTATATACCGATTCTAAAGGCTAATGCCTTGTAGGTTCAGCCAATCTTTTCTGTATTCAGCTGTTCGTTGCTGCTCCATGTGTAAGGAGGGGATGTCATTTTGACTTTTGTAACCGATATGCACGTCGCAGAGAGAGCATGTGATGTTACTGTTAAAGAATCTTCGGTCTTGTTGTGGCACAGTCTTTGCCTCTGCTCTGTCTGATATATTCTTCGTTGAGGGGTGGTAGGTGATGGGTGATGGACGCATTCAGTAGTGCTGTGTTTACTTCTGATTGTAGGCGACGAAAGATTTATTGTAAAGGACAGCAAGGATAAATATGGTGTATACAGTGAAAGGCTACTTCGTTCACCTGCTCAGCTCTGAGACAAAGGCCACTCTACTTTCCTGAGTCATGAATTAACATAACAACTCATTAAGCTCTTTACTTCTTGTACAAATTATCTGTCCCCCTTTTAAATCAGTGTTCAACTTTCTTAACCATAGTATCGTTCAGACCAGTGTTATGTGTGAAGATCACACGAAGTTTTACTTTGTCTTTATGAACACATACTTTATTCTAAACTCGTTGTCTTGGAATATCATTTCTTACGAACAGTTACTCTCCTAAACCCACTGCTTAAAGAAGGTTTATCATTACGCATTACCACACTGCACAATGTAGTATGCAACAGTTTGAATACTGTTTAGAAATATTCATTTCACAATAAAAATCTAGCTGCTTGCTGTTTCCTGTTGTGCTTTCGAGAAATCTGGAGCAATGTTGCCAACGCGCAAGGTAAGTGGATATCTAAATTAGGGCCATCTAATTGTTTTACGTCAGTTGCTCATTTAATCTAAAGACAATTATTTTCAGACCAGTTACATTCAAATTAGGTTCTGTTTGGTCAAAGGTTAGCATACGCGTTTAAGTTGGATAATAGTTTGTGGGAACATAGTTTTGGTAATACGCAGACTTTTTATAGAGTGTGAGGTAAATTTGGCCTAAACTTCATACAGAAACACATAGTTGTGGACTTACAATGTAACTGTCACATCCTTACCTGTTCTCAATGTCTTTCAAATACTTCATCCTGCGCCGTCCTTTTTCTTTGTTTCTTTCCCAACACTTTCTTCTCAAGAATATTAATGATGGTGGTGTTGTGTCTGGTGGCACGTACAATAAATTTAAGTTTTTCTTTCCCACTTCCTTCAACTGTCTTCTCTCTTTATTTACTTCCCTGAAAGCTTCTAAGATGGTTTTTCTTTCTGTCCAACTCCTTCTTCTCACTTTCCGCCGTATCCACATTTCAGCAGCTTCAAATCGATTTCTTTACAATTTACCCAAAATCCAACTTCCCCTTCCACAGAGCAGTGTACTTCATGCAAATGGCTCTGCAAAGAATTTTCTGTTATCTATTTTCATTTGTTTACTGCTTAAAATGTTTTTCTTAGTCACAAATGCCTGTTTTGCTAATCCTTCATTTCCTTTAAGGACCTAGAGATATAGAATCCACAGTTCACAGTATACTATGTGAGAGAAGGGCAAACTGAGTTTCTCATGAGCGATGCTTTCTGAAACCGTGCTGATTCATGGACAGAGGTTTTTCGGTCTCAAGGGAGTTTATTATTTTCCAACTAGGAATCTGTTCAATAATTCTATATCTCTAGACTTCTGGAAGGCATTTGACTCGGTGCCCAACTGCAGATTGTTAACAAAGTTACGAGCATACAAAATGGGTTCCCAGGTACGTAAGTGGCTGGGAGACGTCTTAAGCAATAGAACGTTGTACTTTGTCCTCATCGACGAGTGTCCATCTGAGAAAAGGATATCGGCGGGTCTGCCCCGGGGGCCGCTATTATTTTCTATGCACACTGATAAGCCAAAAAATTATGACCACCTGCTTAATAACAAGTTTTTCCTTCTCTGGAACTAAATGCATGTCTGATTCTGCATATAAGGAGTCCGACGGTCTGTTGGTAGGTTTTTGAAAGTATGTGGTAATAGATGTACATGCACAGGTCATGTAAGACGTGTAAATAGCGGGACGTTGACTTATGTACTTGGTGATAGCGCCCGTTACCGAGCCAGATGAGTTCCATAGGATTTACATCAGGCGAATTTGGTCGCCGAGACATTAACGTGAGTTCACTATAGTGCTCCTCACACCACTGTAGCACGATGCAGGCTCCCAGACACGGACAGTTATGTTGCCGAAAGATGATATCGCCTTCAGCGAAAACATCAAGCGTGAAAGTATGCAGGTGATTTGTAGCTGTCAGCGTCGCTTCGATTACTACCACAGGACCCATGAAAGCGCAGGAGAATGTCTATCATAGCATAGCATTGCTCCCATCAGCCTGCGCCAGTATCGCGCTGCACGTTTCGAGCTGCCCTTCACCTCGATGACGGCTTTTCTGGAGACGACCATCGACATACACAGTCTTGCAAATATGTGATTCATCCGAAAAACCGACGCGTTTCCATCGATCGACGGTCGAATTCTGATGGTCCCGTTCTCAATGCAGTCGCAATTGACGATATCGTTCGGTCCACATTTGAACACGCAGAGATGGTCTGCCACGGAGCTCCATGTTCGACAATGCGAGATGAACAGGGTGCTCCGAAACACTAGTGCTCTTTCGGCAGATCACCATCTACTCTACTCTACAAAGCGGAGAAGCCTTCAAACCTCATTTATGTGTAGAGTCATGGACGTCCAACCATTTATCGCCTGGCGGTAGTTTTAACTGTCTTTCTACCTCCTACCGTAGATGCTCACGACAATAGCACGTGAACATTCGACCAACTTCGCCGTTTTCGAGATACTCATTCAAAGGGTTTGCGTAATAATAATCTGACCTCTGTCGGAGTCGTTTATCGCAACAGATTGCTCCATCTGAAGCCCATTCTTCGTTAGGGCTATCCTTTATCCGTGTCTGATCCACTTACATATCTTGTTACTGTGTCACGTTCCCGTAACACCACCAGGCGGTATCCAACGTCGCGATGGGCAGTGGTCATAATATTCTGGCTTATCAGTGTACACAAATGATCTGACGGTCAGAGTGCGCAGCAATCTGCTTTTTTTTTGCTGATGATGCTATGGTGTTTAGGAACCGTCGAAGTTGAAAGACTTAGACAAAATTTCTAGTTGGTGTGATGAACGGCAGCCAGCTCCAAATGTAGAAAAATGTAAGTGAATGCCGATAAGTAGGACAAACTAAACACATAATGTTAGGAGACGGCATTAGTGTCCTGGTTGGTACATTAACGTCATTTAAATATAATAATTCCAATCCCAAAGAAAGCAGGCGTTGACAGATGTGAAAATTACCGAACTATCAGTTTAATAAGCCACGGCTGCAAAATAATAACACGAATTCCTTACAGACGAGTGGAAAAACTGCTAGAAGCCGATCTCGGTGAGGATCAGTTTGGATTCCATAGAAATGGAGTACGTGAGGCAATATTGACCCCACGACTTATCTTAGAAAACAGATTAAGGAAAGGCAAACCTACGTTACTAGCATTTGTAGACTTAGAGAAAGCGTTTGACAATGTTGACTGGAATACTCTCTTTCAAATTCTGAAGGTGGCCGGGGAAAAACATACAGAAACCAGATAGCAGTTATAAGAGTCGAGGGACATGAAAGGGAAGCAGTGGTTGGGAAGGGAGTGAGACAGGGTTGTAGCCTATCCCCGATGTTGTTCAATCTGTATATTGAACAAAAAGAAAAATTCGGAGTAGCAATTAAAATCCATGGAGAAGAAATAAAAACTTTGAGGTTCACCGATGACATTGTAATTCTGTCAGAGACAGCAAAGAACATGGAAGAGCAGTGGAATGGAATGGACTGTGTCTTGAAAGAAGGATATAAGATGAACATCAACAAAAGCAAAATGAAGATAATGGAATGTAGTCGAATTAAATCGGGTGATGCTGCGGGAATTAGGTTAGGAAACGAGACGCATAAAGTAGTAAATGAGTTTTGCTATTTGGGGAGCAAAGATGATGGTCGAAGTAGAGAGGATACAAAATGTAGACTGGCAATGGTAAGGAAAGCGTTTCTGAAGAAGAGAAATTTGTTAACATCGAGTATAGATTTAAGTGTCAGGAAATCGTTTCTGAAAGTATTTGTATGGCGTGTAGCCATGTATGGAAGTGAAACGTGAACGATAAATAGTTTAGAAAAGAAGAGAATAGAAGCTTTGGAAATGTGGTGCTACAGAAGAATGCTGAAGATTAGATGGGCAGATCACGTAAGTAATGATGAGGTAATTCAACAGAGTTGAAGAGAAGAGAGATTTGTGTCACAACTTGACTAGAAGAAGGGATCGGTTGGTAGGGCATATTCTGAGGCATCAAGGGATCACTAATTTAGAACTGGAGGGCAGCGTCGAAGGTAAAAATATTAGAGGGAGACCAAGAGATGAATACACTAAGCAGATTCAGAAGGATCCAGGTTGCAGTAGGTACTGGAAGATGAAGAAGCTTGCACAGGATAGAGTAGCATGGAGAGTCTCTGGACTGAAGACCACAACAACAACAAATATCGGCGCGAATCGTTTAAAAACGATATGAAATTGGACGAGTATGTGAAGAGTGCGGTAGGGTAGGCGAATGGTCAGTTTCGGTTTATTGGGAGAAATTTGGAAAGCTTGATTCATCTTTAAAAGTGACCCGACATAGGAGGCTGCTTCTCTTCAGTATTGTTCGAGTGTTTGGGGTTTGCACCAGGTCTGACTAAAGGAATATAACGAAGCAGTTCAGAGGCGGGCTGCTAGATTTGTTACGGGTAGGTTCGACCAACACGCCAAGTATTACGTAGGTGCTTCGGGAGCTCAAATGGGAATCCCTGGAGAAAAGAAGACTCTTTTTCGGAAACATTACAGAGAGAATTTAGAGAACCAGCATCTGAAGCTGAGTGCAGAACGAGTCTGCTGCCGGTAACATACATTTCCCTTAACGACATGGAGATAAGGTACGAGAAATTTGGGCTTATACGGAGGCATCTAGATCGTTCTGTTTTCCTCGTTCTATTTGCGACTCGAACATGCAAGGAAATGACAAGTACTGGTACAGGGTTCCCTCCGCCACGCACCGTTCGGTGACTTGCGAAGTATGTGTGTGGATGTGGATAGATCAATGGATACTGAAGGAAATCGGTTAATTATTTCGAAACAGCTCTAGTAAATTTATATTTGCCAACGAATTTATAAGAATTGTATAAAATATATAAATATTAAGAGCATTATAAAGGCTGGCAAAAATTCATTTTCGCCGTACATCGTTTACAGATCCAGTAGGAATATAATCAAATGATCTACTTCAGTTTTTGGTTAAGGCCATCATTTAATTTTTTAAGACAGTAAGTGTGTGGATTAGTTTCCGATATTCGCAGTGACTCTGATTTAATATGTTTTACCTACTCAATTGTTCATGTTTGTTGGAAGTTCAGGCCAAGAGGAATGTCGATATAGATTGCGAAATTAGTAGGAAAAGCTGACTGGCATTCACTGATCGATGGTATAGCGAACGACGTAGAGACGAAACAATAGAGCAGAGAGATAAGCGTGAGGAAAGAAATGTACTGTGTCCTTCATGAATGAATGATCCCGGTATTTGTTTAAGGAAAGCATGGGAGATTAAAGTCAGCGTGACAGGTCTAAGATTTGCGACTGGAATACGAGCGCGTGTTATAAACTCTACTGTATTTCGATCGATATACGGATAGGCAACCGACGCTCAATAAATCTCTCTGGCGCAAATCCCTTACCGCTGAATGAAACGCGTACGTTAACAACGATGGAAATTACATTTTAGATAGATGAGGTAAAATTTTACATTTGAAGTTAAGTCGCACGCTCTCTCTTTGTGACGAGTAACTTTTCCAGTATCTACGGACTTTACGTTGTGTGTGTACTTCTGGCAAAATTAGTTTTGTCTGCAAAATGCAAGTAAGAGACTCCGCTTCTGCTACAAAAACAATTTTAAAACGTGGATCCAAGAATTTAGACTTATTACAGTCAACGCAGGGCAATGATTTAATCTGCAGACGGTCCTCCTCCACTTACTTAACTTCCATCGTGCAGCCATTTCCGGGAAATCAAATTTGCGGCAGCCGTGCTGCCGGAGTCCCCTACCTCTACAGCGACTACATAATGGCGTCCGGAAAGTCTAATGAATGCCGCATGCCCGTGCTTTCTTCCTACAACCACAGCCCCTCATAAGACCTCATCCCTGCTACACACACGGACGCACGCACCCACGCACACACACGCACACACACACACACACACACACACACACACACACACACTGTGGTGTGCGTACTGTAAGACCTTTGGTACACACACCATCAGATTAATTGACTTGTCGCTCTAACGAAGTAGGCGAGTGTCAGCAATATGTCTCGTGGTCTTATCGTGGCGTGTTTATCTTCTGCCGTTAGGTCAGACTATAGAAATGCCACTTGCACGCTTAGAGTAGCAGATTGACGGTGACCAGCTTTAAACAGAACTTGATTAATTTTCACACACATTTATTACAATAATAACAAGCATAAAAATTACTTAACTTGGTTCTGGAAGCTATTTACAATTGACAATCTGAAGTTTCTTTGGTCTTGGTACGTTAATCTTTTTCTCACATATCTCTGATACTTGACAAAATGCCTATACATTTCTTTTCATGGCTATGTACAGGAATATGGTAATCTTATTAGGCGCAGACTGAAACTTGACTATAGACTGGTACAGACAGATGCAGACTGGTACAGACTAATGCAGACTGAGTAATCGGAGGTCTGTACACTCGTTATAATACCTCGCACGTTCATGTATCACTGCGCGAGTGTGATCCGCGAGGAGAAAAGGTTCTACGTTAGCAGCAATCTCATTGGCTGCGTTACATATTAATACGCGGATCGGCGGAAGCAGAATTTGGTCCGTCTCTAAGGCAGCGCCATCTCGTAGTGGGGAGATGGACTAGCGCTGCGCCTGCGCTGTTGTGCTTAGCGGGGCGCGCTGCAGTGGGAAAGTTGTGTACAAGCTGACTATGGGGAGCTATGTACACAACACACGCACACACACACACACACACACACACACACACACCAAACGCAAAAGCACATCTCTCAGTCTGCTGGTACTGACACCACTACGTACCCTCAGAGAAGGCCCCAACATAATATCGAACGCTAATGCGACCTTCCTCACCATATTCTTACAACTCTTTATCTCTTCATAACACTACTATTTGATACTTGTTTTGGATTAAATATTTTTAAGACTGAAAGGAATCGAATTTTCTTTTCCAGGTAGTTCTGTCTCGTCAATAGTATGTTCGCTGCTTTACCATTATTGTAAAAATATTCTGATGTAAGTCAGCGATTCTCAAAGTCGGATGGTGTTAGATACATTTCATGCCGTGTATTCACGGACGCGTCGATACGGACTTGCATGTCTCGAGGAAGGTTACTCGTCCAGCTGTTTGCTGGAGTACTACAGCGTCTGGACAAAAATATGGAAACAAAAAAAAAAAAAAAAAAACCAATACATTACCTTGACTAATACGATACCGGAAAGCCGCTGGCAATCAAAACAGCTTCCAGTCGTCTCAGAATGGATATACGGGGGTCCATTGATAGTGACAGGGCCAAATATCTCACGAAATAAGCATCAAATGAAAAAACTGCAAAGAACGAAACTCGTCCAGCTTGAAGGGGGATACCAGATGGCGCTATGGTTGGCCTGCTATATGGCGCTGCCGTAGGTGAAACCGATATCAACTGCGTTTTTTAAAAATAGGAATCCCCATTTTTTATTACATATTCGTGTAGTACGTAAATAAATATATTGTTTGTAGTTTTTTCGTTTGATGCTTATTTAGTGAGATATTTGGCCCGGTCACTATCAATGGACAACCCTGTATACAGATCATGTATGCAGACAGAAACTTTCACTTTCCAGCGGTATGTGCGCTGATATGAAACATCCTGGCCGCAGAATAACACTGTGTGTCAGTCTGGGACTCGAACTCGGGACCTTTTGCCTTTCGAGGGGAAGGATTCTTTCTACTGAGCTACCCAAGCACGATTCACGACTCGTGAAAGGCAAAGGTCCCGAGTTCGAGTCTCGGTCTGGCACACAGTTTTAATCTGCCAGGAATATTCAGATCCTGTATGGTTTTCAAGGGAACAGTGTACCATTCCGCCTACAAAACAGAGGCAAGTTCAGGTAACGACTATAGAGGTGAACAGCGGTCAGGTACGCTTCTCTCCAAAGGACACCACAAAAGCCCAATTATTTTGAGACCTGGTGACTGTAGCGGCCAGGGGACATGCGACAATTGATCCTATTGATCAAAAAACCGTCCTGGACGATACGAGCTGTGTAAAACGGACCCTGCCGTCTTGGGGCACAGCATCACCATGGGGGATAAACATTGTACTATGGTGTGGATCTGATCAGCCAAAATGGTCACACAATCTTGCCAGTAAAGCGCCCTTGCAGGGTAACTATGGTACCCTTGGAATATCAAGATATGGCTGACCAAATCATTAACGAACCCCCGCTATGTTTCACTTTTGAGATGTAAACTCGGCCAGAAGCTGAAAACTGTATGAAACAAGGTTCATCTGATCAAACGACTTTCTTCCATTGCTCCACAGTGCGGCCTGCTCTGCAAGTCGCTGCTTATGGACCTCCCTATGTGTCGTTCTGGTGGTGACAGGGTTCGCGAGTGCGAGATTCAGTTCTGCAGTGACTTTTGCGTCTGGCGTCCTTTTTGAGACCGTCTGTCACGATCGCTCATCACACATTTTCACCCGTGTTGTGACTAGCGAATGATGTTTCTCGATACTGCGTTCTTGAGACATCAAATGCTTCGGTTCTATTGGTTACGGAAACACCCACAGCACGACCATCAACAATTGGCCCACGTTCGAAAGCACTTAGCTCCGACATAATGCACTCAAAGCTATACTGGACACTGTTCTTGCAAAATATTGAGGAGATTGGACAGGTGCCGTTCGTGATAAGATACAAGAGCACAACCTCCAGGCTTGGCTAACATATGCGTTTATGTTGATGCACGCATATCTCGCGATGCTTCCATATTTTTGTCTAACCCCTGTAAGTAGCTTGGAGGACACTGTGAGTTGAGTCTGAGAAATTCGTTTCAGCTTTGATATGAGACGGCCAACAGGAACGTTTGGCGACAGAATGAGTTCGTGAGGCATCGTGGTCGGCAGGCAAAGGATCAACTTTGGACCGGACAAAATGGCTGGTTCAAATGGCTCTGAGCACTATGGGACTTAACATCTGAGGTCATCAGTCCCCTAGAACTTAGAACTACTTAAACCTAACTAACCTAAGGACATCACACACATCCATTCCCGAGGCAGGATTCGAACCTGCGACCGGAGCGGTCGCTCGGCTCCAGACCATAGCACCTAGAACCGCACGGCCACTCCGTCCGGCTGGACCGGACACATTGTTCTACTGCTACACAGCTGTGTTTAATATAGGCGCTTTATTTCGTGAGAACGAAATGGGTACACTGAAGCGGCTTTGTTCTGGATTGTGGTAAGATGTTTGTTAGCTCGCATGCTTGCACTGCATTTACAAAATTGTGTGTTACGTGGTTCTTAAAAGTATAGAATTTAGGGTTTCATTACGTGATACACCTTCCGAGCATATTTATTGTTGGCAACGTAAGGTCTTTTTCGAGATCACAGCTTCCTTAGAAGACGTGGGACTCAATAACCAATTTTTATTTAGTCGCCCCTAGCTTGCAAGTTGCTTACTTTATTGTACTTCAACTCATCAAATAATATCACGAACGTTAATGTTAATACGACGATATTTTGCTTTGTTTATTGGATATGGATGGCCTTGTAAAGACACACGGTCAGTTAATTGGGATGTGAGTATGAAACATGAGATTTTGTGTCTCGTTATTGAGTAATATACTGAGACTGAATATAGTTTGAGATTCTTATAAGTCGTTAATTTTAACATGTGGTTATTTTGCTTTGTCTGTTCCACACCGATGGCCTTGTAGAGACACGTGGTCCGTTGAATAGGATGTGTGTATGAAACAAGAGATTTTGTGTTGAATTAGTGAGTAATATTTTAAGAGTGGATGTAACTTGAAATTACTGAGAATGTAGTTTTCATTCCCTTTGGTCGGTGTTCAAGTTAAATTTTCATGTATTCCATATCTTCATAGGTGTTCAATTAAGAACCAACTAAGAACTACATTCTCGAATGAACTACTTTCGCTTTACTGGTTTTTAAAGCCGAGAGGGAAGAAGGTGCCTTCAGCACTGATGACATTTTTATTTTAAATGAAATTTTCAGCTATGCAGGTAAGCACGTGTCGCTGTTGATCTTCAAGACAAGTCCTTAAGGGGCAGAGGCTTCGAGATAACATTCCGTTGTCATTCTGAGATATTTCCCGTTTGTTATGTGCTGTAGGATACAGGGTGAAAAGTCATTGAGATTTGTAGTAAGGATTATTGCTTCAGTTGTGTCTATGTTTAACTCTTTTTAACCACCAGCTCCTTTTATTTATTCCGTTACGCTACCCGAAAGCTCTTATCACTACGAAACTTAAAAACACAGTTAGTCACATGGCGTTTCATTAGATAATGGTCACATTTTATATAATAGGGTAATGTTTCAAGTCACCGACGAGACCTTTCCAGAGGGAGCACGATCTTAGATTGGACAAGGGTAGTACATAATATTTGCTACGATTATTTCAAACAGATTTTTCAGTATTCGCGTAATTGTCGAAGGGAAGAAGAGCGGCATTTATTTTCCCTCGATGTCGCTGTTGTTAAAGGCGAAGAGAAGGGAGAACTGTACATCAATCGGCAGCGGAATGTGCCCTGTTCTCTTAACAGAACCCCACAGATATTAGTTTTGATGTATTTGAAGAAATCGTTGACGGCCCTAAATATGAATGACGGGACAGGAATTTGAACTCTGCTACTTCGGAATAAAACTCCAATGATCTTACCACTGAACCACCTCCCAAGATTTCGCTATAATTATGGCCTGGCCATTCTAATCCACGAAAACGTCTATATGAGCACATACAGAGAATCATGTGTTCTGTTTACAAAATAAAAAAATAAAAAAATTACAATGATGACATTTTGCAAGGAACTGAATATGGTTTTAGGTGACATTGGAAATCAGATTAAATTGGCATTTCCAAAAACGTGTGTTTGAAAACGGTATCTCTTTTTATTCATAAAATATAGTGTCAGAGGCATCCATGACAGTCTAGGGAATTCAAATATTTTCAAACATTCTACAAGCTGGTCGTATAAGTCATATTCGCTGAATGTCACTGATCATTTTAATACCAATACTATACAGGACGGTCCATTGATAGTGACGGGGCCAAATATCTCACGAAATAAGCATCAAACGAAAAAACTACAAAGAACGAAACTAGTCTAGCTTGAAGGGGGAAACCAGATGGCGCTATGGTTGGCCCGCTAGATGGCGCTGCCATAGGTCAAACGGATATCAACTGCTTTTTAAAAAAATAGAAACCCCCATTTCTTATTACATATTCGTGTAGTACGTAAAGAAATATGAATGTTTTAGTTGGACCACCTTTTTCGCTTTGTGACAGATGGCGCTGCAATAGTCACAAACGTATAAGTACGTGGTATCACGTAACATTCCCCCAGTGGGGACGGTATTTGCTTCGTGATACTTTACCCGTGTTAAAATGGACCGTTTACCAATTTCGGAAAAGGTCTATATCGTGTTGATGTATGGCTATTGTGATCAAAATACCCAACGGGCGTGTGCTATGTATGCTGCTCGGTATGCCGAACGACATCATCCAAGTGTCCGGACCGTTCGCCGGATAGTTACGTTATTTAAGCAAACAGGAAGTGTTCAGCCACATGTAAAACGTCAACCACGACCTGCAACAAATGATGATGCCCAAGTAGGTGTTTAATTTTTTAATTCTAAAAACCTACTTGTTACCAACTGTTCGTCTTAAATTGTAAATTCCAGGGTTAGATTCCCGGCGGGGTCAGGGATTTTCTCTGCCTCGTGATGACTGGGTGTTGTGTGATGTCCTTAGGTTAGTTATGTTTAAGTAGTTCTAAGTTCTAGGGGACTGATGACCATAGATGTTAAGTCCCATAGTGCTCAGAGCCATTTGAACCATTTTTTTAAAATTGTAAACCATATGTTTGTGACTATTACAGCGCCATCTATCACAAAACGAAAAAAGTGGTCCAACTAAAACATTCATATTTTCTTACGTACTACACGAATATGTAATAAAAATATGGGTTCCTATTTTTAAAAACGCAGGTGATATCCGTTTGACCTATCGCAGCGCCATCTAGCGGGCCAACCATAGCGACATCTGGTTTCCCCCTTCAAGCTAGACAAGTTTCGTTCTTTGTAGTTTTTCCGTTTGACGCTTATTTCGTGAGATATTTTGCCCGGTCATGATCAATGCACCACCCTCTATAATACCGAGTGCTGAATGTAAATTCAGACGTAAATGTGCTTGTTAACTTAACGTAGAGACTATCCGATTATTGCTGGCCCGCCACCCCTTTTTTTTCTTTTTTTAGTTGTAATCTTGGTTTCTGAATTCTGTATATTTGTTTATTCGAATTTGTTTTTGCTTCTTTGTGTTTAATTTTCGTTCCTCCCATACTTCCTCTATCCTTCGAGATTGTTGTATCTTTTCTTCCTGGGTCCACTTCCCTTTGCAGACATATTTATTTACTGAAATCCTGCCTTTTGTGTTGCTTCTCTAAAAATTATTCTGTTATCTATTATGTCCACTCTTATTTCTGTGTTTTGCATATATATGTCAATTTCGGTGAACCCTTTGGATTTGGATTTGTGGCTGTTTAGCAAGCTGAAGATCTGCTTGGTTAGTCCGTTGTTATCCATTTCTTACATGCGGCGATAAAAGTGCAGTCTTCTTTTCCTCATTACATCACTTAGCTTTTCTATTTTCAATCAGAACTCTCTGTTTGATCTTAGATTTTATTCAACATTAGTATTACTTCTTGGTGCCAGTATTAACCTTAGAATTGTTCTTTCAACTTTTTCCAGTTTTTCAAGCTCCCCAAATCTTGTTATTTTAAGTATTTCTGCTGCGTACAGTGTTTCAAGAATTACCACAGTTTCATAGTGTCTCAGTTTTGTGTTCCAGGACAAAGTTTTTTTTTCTTTTTTGTTATAGCTGTTTTATGTCATCTTCCCATTATATATACTTTGTTTTCTATGTTTCCATTCTCCTAACGATTGAAAACAATTTGTTTTAGATATTGCGTTGTTATGAATTATAAGATTTGGAGGGGCATCATTAACATTTTTTATGAAATGGGTTTTTTCAGATGATATTTCAGTTCTATTTTGTCTGCTTTTTTCTGCAGTTTTGTGATTTGTTCTTTGGCAGTATACAGTGAGTCAGTAATTAATGCCAAGTCATCTCCAAAAGCTAGACAATCTATGATCTTCGTTTAGTAGGCCAGTCAGTCAAGCTACAGCTCTCAGCCGATACACATCCACAGAGCGGCAAGTTGTTTATCTTCCCCAGTTTTTTTTCGTAGTACACTCCTAAAATTTCCTGCGTGTTTCCGTTTAAGAGGTGTAAGATCACATTTTGTGAGTGTAAATTCGAGCAGCCTGTACCACAATTTTCGTTTCTTCTGAGCAGCCAGCTACATAGCTCATTGAGACTTGAGACTACAAAGATTCGTGCGTCTGTCAAAAGTTCTATGCGCGAAGCATACAACAACTACTACCGTCACACCTTAGCTAAAGATCTGGCAGAGAACCCAAAAAAATCCTTTCCTACGTACAATCACTAAGTGCGTCTAAGTCTTTCATCCAGAGACTCGTCCATTCTGGTGGCGCAGCTGAAGATAGCTAAACGAATGCCTAAGTTTAAATTTCACGTTCAAGAAATCGTTCACGCAGGAAAAATGTACAAACATACCGTCGCTTGACCATCGAATAGACTCCCGTATCGACGACATAATAATAAGCATCCATGGCGCAGAGAAACAACTGAAGCTGTTGAAAACATACGTCACCAGGTCCGGATGGAATCCCAATTCGGTTTTTCAAAGAGTTCTCTGCAGCATTGGCCCCTTACTTAGCTTGCATTTATGGCGAATCTCTTGCCCAGCACGAAGCCACTGGAAAAAATCGCAGGTGACTCCTATGTATAAGAATGGACCCGAAAAATTACAGATTAAAATCCCTAAAATCGGTTTGCTGCAAAATCCTTGAACTTATTGTCAGCTCGAATATAATGAACTTTCTTGAGACCGAGAAGCTTATGTCTACAATAGGCATGTGTTTGGATAGCATCACTCGTGCGAAACGCAGCTCACACTTTTCTCACATGGTATAATGCGAACAATGATGAAGGGCAGCAGACCGATTACTTATTTTTAGACTTCAGGAAAGCGTTTGACACGTTGTCCCGTTGCAGGCTGTTAAAGAAGGTACGAGAATATGGCCATACATATTTATAAATTGCTGGGTTCGCTAGTCTAATATCAGTGTGGCATTAATTTTTCCATCATTGATCTAATGCTGCACTAAATTTTATCATGATAGTTTAGATAGTCATTAAATCTCTGAATTATGGTGTTATCACTGACAAAAGAGTATTTTAAAAGACAAAAAAATGGTTCAAATGGCTCTGAGCACTATGAGACTTAACATCTGAGGTCATCAGTCCCCTAGAACTTAGAACTACTTAAACCTAACTAACCTAAGGGGATTACACACATCCATGCCCGAGGCAAGATTCGAACCTGCGACCGTAGCGGTCGCGCGGTTCCAAACTGAAGCGCCTAGAACCGCTCGGCCACACTGACCGGCTTTAAAAAACAAGATCGTTCAAGAAACGTCGAGAGGGCACTTTACAGGGCTTATTGCTTTTCCGTGTGTAATTGGACATAGGCGTTGTAGGAGGACGAGCACGTATCATAGTCTTAGTGTCGGAAGGGCATTTTCCTTTCTCTCCCACTCGCAGTGCCAACAGCGAAATTTTGTGCCAGTCTCCATTGCATTACACGGCTTGCTTCGTACGTGAAGTATGTTAAGGGTATAAGTGCAGAAATTTTTGTCGATGACAGAGGACAGTATACTGAAAAGCATTACATCAGTATTTGCTTCATTTGCAGACTAATAATATAGCTATTACGAGTAGACTATTTTTAGGTTGATTAGTATTTCCAACTACGCATCGCACATTGAACAAATTTTATTTTCCTTAGGGCAGCAAGTTAGGTATTGAAGCGTGGACGTATGGACACGAAATGGAAACTCTGTACTAACAGGCTTATTAATCTTCGCAGTATAGCTACGACCGTGGCAGAAAACAACAGGAAGTAAACTATGTGAAGCAAGTGCATATTAAAGTACCATATATAAAATCTCTCCTAAATTTCGTCAGGCACATTTTTCCTCTTACGTTTCGGCAGATATTTACAATTGTGTTAGCCGGCCGGTGTGGCCGAGCGGTTCTAGGCGCTTCAGTCCGGAACCGCTCTGCTGCTACCGTCGCAGGTTCGAATCCTGCCTCGGGTATGGATGTGTGGGACGTCCTTAGGTTAGCTAGGTTTAAGTAGTTCTAAGTCTAGGGGACTGATGACCTCAGATGTTAAGTGGTGGTGGTGGTTAGTGTTTAACGTCCCGTCGACAACGAGGTCATTAGAGACGGAGCGCAAGCTCGGGTTAGGGAAGGATTGGGAAGGAAATCGGCCGTGCCCTTTCAAAGGAACTATCCCGGCATTCGCCTGAAACGATTTAGGGAAATCACGGAAAACCTAAATCAGGATGGCCGGAGACGGGATTGAACCGTCGTCCTCCCGAATGCGAGTCCAGTGTGCTAACCACTGCGCCACCTCGCTCGGTGTTAAGTACCTTAGTGCATAGAGCCATTTGAACCATTTTTTGCAATTTCGTTTCTGCCATGTACCCGCCCGCCGTAGAATGGTACATAAAATATGACCTTCAGTTGAAGTGGTAACACATCTCCCCCTTTTCTTGTCTTTGTCTCACTTGTGAGTCAACAATCACCACTGGATCGGTTTCCAGTTGTGGCGAGAAGACTGTAATTGTCGCAGTGTATCTAGCGGGCTGTGCCGTGTTATGTGTTTTCCACTTGAATAAGCTTTATTGACTAATATTTTACACTACCGTATTTAGTGCAGTTGTGTGTGATACAGTGACTTGATAAAATGTCTGAAAAACGTAAACGTGTTGTTTTAGACCTTAATCAAAAACCTGAAATTATAAAACGCTTTAGAAAGGTCGAAACTGAGACAAGCGTAGCGCTGATTTATGGTACTGGAAGAACAACAGTTAACGATATAAAACATGATGCTGATAAAATAGAACAACATGTGTCAACAATGCAGAGCATGGATGGAGATGTGCGAACAAGAAAGACAGTGAAACCTGCAAAATATGGTGAATTGGACACTGCAATGTACCGATGGTTTATACAAGCAAGAATTCAGGGGATTCCACTTTCAAGGGCTAAAATAATGGCCAAGGCTGTTGAAATGAACAACAAACTTGATGGTGACTCGTCTTTTAAAGCAAGTATCGGATGGCTCGACAAGTTTAAATTTTGTCATGGCATTCGCCCACTTGATATCAGTGGAGAAAACTCAGCGCAGATAGCTCTGTAATTGCTGGAACATCAAACTGGCAGAAGAAATTGACTATTTCCAAGCTAGATAAACTATTTCACCTGTAAGTTTATAGTACAGTACAGTACTGTACATTACGTATTTTGCAACTTTTGTAACTACTGTACGGATATTTTTATCATGTAACAAATAGTTTTATTTGCTATTACAATCGTGTTGAATTTGTTTGTTATTACTGTGAGAGTGATATGTGTCTATACATAAAATAATTGATTGAGGTTATGTTTTGGAGTAATACAGTGTTTCTGTTATCCGTCTATTCGCTCAACCGTCACGACCACGGTCCCGAAGATGACGGTTAATCGAGTTTCCACTGTACTGTTTATGACGCCTCCCACGCGATGCCCAGTCTCAAAGAGCAGTTTTAAGTACCGTTTTAATTGGGCGGTCCCAGATTAGTGTATCGGTTTATCGATTTGTATCAGCAGAGACGATGAAACACGAAGAATAACCAGTCTTCCAGCAGCGCTTCCGCGTGGCGGTAGCAGTCAGCGATTGCCAGGGAGGTGCTGCCGCTGCTGGAGTGGAGGCTGGCTATTCTCCGCTTTTACTGTCCCTGTTAAAGCGTATCGATAAAACTAATGCCGCGCTAGGCTGATATGGGACTGCTCTGTCGAATGGGGTAAGTTACATTTGTGGTGTCACCGCCAGACACCACACTTGCTAGGTGGTAGCCTTTAAATCGGCCGCGGTCCGTTAGCATACGTCGGACCCGCGTGTCACCACTATCAGTGATTGCAGACAGAGCGCCGCCACACGGCAGGTCTAGAGAGACTTCCTAGCACTCGCCCCAGTTGTACAGCTGACCTTGCTAGTGATGATTCACTGACTACAAACGCTCTCATTTGCAGAGACGACAGTTTAGCAGAGCCTTCAGCTACGTCATTTGCTACGACCTAGCAAGGAGCCATATTCTTCAAGAATGTATTCTGAACTGATAATATTGTGAATCATGTACCGTCACGTGCGACGTTAATCATTAATGGATTAAAGTTAAGTATCAAACTAATTATGTCCGCTTTCTGATGTTCCAGACCTCACGTCAGTATAGTCCTTCCCTCCTCACGCCAGCCTGCGTGAGCTAAAACGCGTGCATTTCGGCCTTCTTTCGTAACACGGTGTTGGCTCTTCAGCCAACACAACAACATCCCTTTTCAAAAATCTCTTTTTTATTTTCTTTATGGAAAACAAACTCTGGGCGTCGCATGAAGGACTGCTCATTAGCAGTACTTGTTTAGGATGATTCCAGCTACACACTGCGAAAACGAAATTGCAAATGTTTCACGAACGAGAGAAAACGCTCCTCGTGAGTCTTAGGTAGGTCATCATGTATACACACACACATACATAACACAAAAGTTTAATTTTTGTCTGGTACACTGGGCAGCATTGACCAGAAGTAAGGGTGAAATAGTTCCAAACACCCAATCCCACAAGTTTTCGGGAATTTCCTCTTGGGCATCAGGCGAATGGCGCAAATCCTCGCCCAAACATTCGGGGCTGAAGCAATGAATGAAAATTTGTACCAAGGCCAAGCTTCGAACCAGGGTTCCCTGTTCAATAGACAGAGACTCTAACCACTGTGCGACCCTGGCACAATGGCTGTACACAACTGCACGGACTATTCTAGAACGTCTCCCTCCCCCAATCCGAAATCTCATTCACGCCCTAGCCCACTTGATGTTCCCGTGCTTCGTTCGATGCTAAGGTGCTGTACCAATACGGCTAGAAAACCTCTGAAATGCTATTCGAGTTTAAGGGGGAATGCCAAGCGCGCTGAGGCGTGATGGGAATTTTGAATGAAGAGGGAGGCATGCCAGGGTAGTCCATGCACGTGTGCAAAACCACTGTGCCTGGGTGACATAGTGGTTGGCGCATCTGCCAACTGAGCAGCAGACTCCGGTTCGAATCCTAATTCGCCGCTTCAGTCTACAAATTTACATCATAGATGTTTGAGAGTTGAAAAGATCTCTGGAATCATATAGTTTCATTTGATTTCCAACTGATATTCCCTCTGCCCCGTTTCCAACCTACTGCGATGTTCGACTAAAAAGAAAGGATTCCCACAACAGTCAGTCCCGCTCACTCGAGTTGGCAATGAAAGACGTAAAAAAAGGAGAACGAAAAACCTCCAACATACTGCCACTTTAATTAAATAGAGCCACATCTTTACTGCAGAGCACCACTGTTACTGTTACGCACCACTGCCATACAGAGACTGTTGCCTACTGCCTGACTGCACGTCCCCTGTTTAAACAAAAAATATCTTTTCCCTACTTCGTGCCGATTACTCTCCATTACTAACAAAATATTTATAAGCACATATTGTCTTCCATCTTAAACATCGTACTATTTGCGTACAATTTAACTCTTAAAAAAAAAAAAAAAATCGACAAAGTAACACAAAAATTAAAAAAAAAAATTTTTAGACGCAATACAAAAATTGCAATAGTTTCATACACCATTAACGGATGTTATTGGTTGTTATTTTTATAACACACTGAGCGTATAACGAGATGTTTCAAACTAATTACGAGGTGCATTCAAGTTCTAAGGCCTCCGATTTTTTTTCTAATTAACTACTCACCCGAAATCGATGAAACTGGCGTTACTTCTCGACGTAATCGCCCTGCAGACGTACACATTTTTCACAACGCTGACGCCATGATTCCATGGCAGCGGCGAAGGCTTCTTTAGGAGTCTGTTTTGACCACTGGAAAATCGCTGAGCCAATAGCAGCATGGCCGGTGAATGTGCGGCCACGGAGAGTGTCTTTCATTGTTGGAAAAAGCCAAAAGTCACTAGCAGCCAGGTCAGGTGAGTAGGGAGCATGAGGAATCACTTTAAAGTTGTTATCACGAAGAAACTGTTGCGTAACGTTAGCTCGATGTGCGGGTGCGTTGTCTTGGTGAAACAGCACACGCACAGCCCTTCCCGGACGTTTTTGTTGCAATGCAGGAAAGAATTTGTTCTTCAAAACATTTTCCTTACCCATTGCGTTCCAAAGGGCACGACGGTAACAGGTGCATCACCTGTTACCGTAGTGCCCTTTGGAACGCAATGGGTAAGGATTACGCCCTCGCTGTCCCAGAACATGGACACCATCATTTTTTCAGCACTGGCGGTTACCCGAAATTTTTTTGGTGGCGGTGAATCTGTGTGCTTACATTGAGCTGACTGGCGCTTTGTTTCTGGATTGAAAAATGGCATCCACGTCTCATCCATTGTCACAACCGACGAAAAGAAAGTCCCATTCACGCTGTCGTTGCACATCAACATTGCTTGGCAACATGCCACACGGGCAGCCATGTGGTCGTCCGTCAGCATTCGTGGCACCCACCTGGATGACACTTTTCGCATTTTCAGGTCGTCGTGCAGGATTGTGTGCACAGAACCCACAGAAATGCCAACTCTGGAGGCGATCTGTTCAACAGTCATTCGGCGATCCCCCAAAACAATTATCTCCACTTTCTCGATCATGTCGTCAGACCGGCTTGTGCGAGTCCGAGGTTGTTTCGGTTTGTTGCCACGCGATGTTCTGCCTTCATTAAACTGTCGCACCCACGAACGCACTTTCGACACATCCATAACCCCATCACCACATGTCTCCTTCAACTGTCGATGAATTTAAATTGGTTTCACACCACGCAAATTCAGAAGACGAATGATTGTACGCTGTTCAAGTAAGGAAAACGTCGCCATTTTAAGTATTTAAAACAGTTCTCATTCTCGCCGCTGGCGGTGAAATTCTATCTGCCGTACGGTGCTGCCATCTTTGGGACGTATTGACAATGATCGCGGCCTCATTTTAAAACAATGCGCATGTTTCTATCTCTTTCCATTCCGGAGAAAAAAAATCGGAGGCCTTAGAACTTGAATGCACCTCGTACATTATATATATATATATAGAGGAAAAAGATGGAGAAAAATTGTGTGTCAGCATCTCGACAGTCATTCCAACAGTAAGCAGTTAAATTCCCCTCTCAAACATGATTTTATCTGAGGTCAGTAATATCTTGACAGTCAAGCAATATAATGAAATCACACACTGCCAGTTACCGAGCGAGATACAGAAGCGGTTAAAGCACTGTAGTCGGGTTTATGAAGAGTGGTGTTCAAATCCGTGGCCAGGCATCCCGACCCAGGTTTCCTGTGGCTTGCCTGAATCATTTAAGGTGAATACGTAGCCTAGGCTACTAGCGCTCGCCTGTTAGGAGATACTCAACTCGGAGGCAGTTGTCTCGAAACGCTGATGTGTAAAAGAGCTGGCAGCATAAAAGGTGTTACTGGTGTGATGTATATGATCACGACGACGCTCCAACGTCCAGGCTAAAATTCCAAATTTTTCCGCTCCACCAGCAGCGAGGGTACGAGACGCCCGTTTGTCAGACGAGGCGCCAGCCTCAGCAGCGTCCTTTGTGCTATTCGAGACGAACAGACTACGCAACAGCTCTGGATGTCACCCTCCCTCTATTCTTTAAACATCGTCACCGGCACAGACAAACAAAGCTAAGACACAACGACGCACCCTTAACAGCGAGAAACTTATTTTATAAATAGAATGAAAAACAACAGTTTGTGACCAGTGTTATGACCAGTGTTACCAATGCCTCAATATTCATCTTCCTCTAATGATATCTCAAGATCATATTTGAGTTCCCGTGTTTTCCTTTCTTTTAAACGTCCCTATTCCTCAGCTAACTGAACTCCAGGGCATATACTAGCAAATAATGTCCTTTCAAATCCTAGTTGTGGTAATGGAGAGATATGTACTGTAGCTCTAGGTCTACTTTAGAGTGTAAGGTAACAATTCGGATAGGAGTTGTTGAAGCCAAAAATGTGAATATGAAACAAAGCCTGTGGTAATGTATTGATCTGTAGTGTTGTCCGACATCTACGTTCGCTCCATATACCGCAGTATTACGTCATAGAAAAACTCTCCAAGCAGTATTATGATGGACATTATGTACATATATCACAGTAAAACTATGAAATAGTTACTTCGCGGAAATTCTGGATCAGGTCTTTCTAACAGGCACGGTCATCTGTCAACCCCACCTCTGCCAATCAGAAGCTTTTGCGGCGTCTCTGAGTATCTGTTCTTGAGGGAGTGTTAAAATATGATTCTTTTATTTTTCTCAGTCAATGAAAATAGCCCAGTCCATGAAAGAGGACTAAGGACCTGGAAGATCGGCTCACTGAATGTTAACCACAACCTGAAGAAGAAAGTGATCGTCCGCATAAAGCGGATACAACAATAACGTGATCAGAGAGTGTAAAACTGATGATGAAGGATGTACATGTATCCTCTGTAACACGATATATATACAGATAACCCATGAAAGGGTTGCAGAGAGGACTTCAACCAGAGGTGCGGCTTGAAACATATTCCTCAGAGAAAGCAACCCTGATAGCATCTTTAGGGAGACTTGTTCCCCTAACTCAACAAGCAACAAACAATGGAGATGCTGAAACTTCCTGGCAGATTAAAAATGTGTGCCCGACCGAGACTCGAACTCGGGACCTTTGCCTTTCGCGGGCAAGTGCTCTACCATCTGAGCTACCGAACCACGACTCACGCCCGGTACTCACAGCTTTACTTCTGCCAGTATCTCGTCTCCTACCTCCCAAACTTTACAGAAGCTCTCCTGCGAACCTTGGAGAACTAGAACTCCTGAAATAATGGATATTGCGGAGACATGGCTTAGCCATGCAGAGTGAAAATCTCATTCTGGAATGGAGATGCTCTTTGTAAGAGATTTTACCCCAGGGAGCACCCAATCTCATATTTCAAAGGAAATGATAAGCACGCATTCAGATTATGGGGACCTACGACGTCATGCTAAGAATGAGTCAGGGCATTCTGAAACCTGCTTTAAAAAACAAACCCATAAAACCAAACACATAAACATAAATTACCTCGCCACTTCTAACGTAAATTCACTCTTAAAAACAGGAACACTTAAAACTTTAATAAGTTTATTAAAGGAAAAAAAATATAATGATAACAGCACTGCAAAATACAAGTTTTACTGATGAACATCCTTTCGATTCAGATGGATTCAGGATATTTAAGGAAACTTTCCACACTAGCATTTTAATCGTCAAACAAAGTTTACACTATTTTAAACTCACACGCACTAAAAATGGGAAAAACAGAACACAGAAGGAGCAAACACAAAATTCTTTGCAAAGTGTGTCAAACACTCTCGATCACATTTCTCCGACAAACACGGTATTACTACTTGGAGGCATTATTGCACAACCTGCCAAAGAACGTCAGCATAGATAAATAGCAGGAAAATTATCTCAGCATGAAAGAATCACAACGCAAACGGAAAACACTCTTAGTCCTATGCAGGCAGCGTAACATAACACTTAAATCTACAATCTCCAAGAAACTTCTTAGAAAAAAAATCCGATTTGTGGTGAAAAACAACTCGATCACGTTTCTTTAAGTAGACAGTCTGCAATGGAGGTATCAATGTAAAAGATGCCAAGAGCGCCAGTTTAGAGTCAGACCACTACCTATCTATCATTAAATTCAAGGTTAGGCGTAAATTTGGAAAAAACCACCAACGCCAATGCAGGAAGTTTGACATACCGAAGTTATCAAGCGAATATGATTACAAAATGAAGTTGCAAAGGAGAACGGTGCACTGATGACTGTGATGAGTAAATTATAAAAAAGACAACGAGCTTGAAATATCTGGAACGTAAATGAAAATGATAAAAACAGGAAGCATTTTGTAGAAGCAAGGAAACATTCATCAAAAAGTAGTGTATATTTCTAGATATGGGTTCCCTGACAAAACGTTGGCTGTTCTGTCCCCTGTACGAATCCGAGAAGCCTGTAATGGGAACTGAAAGACCTGTATAATCTTGACCATAGCATTCCCAGTAGCAGGCCAGTTATATAATAACTAATACTTTGATGGCGTGAGTAAATGTTACGCCTTTCTGCACATTCGTTGTAAATGACAGGTGATGTAGATGAGGCGGTTCATTGTTCACCAGAAATATAACGACGCTCTTAAATGGACCAAGCGATTGCGTCCTTAACAGTACTCTGTTGTGTGTCCGTCTTTACACACAGTCTGCGAATCACTGTGAAATGAATGGCAGTGTGTGCTTAACATGTACCACACGTTGGAGTTTCTTATCGTTCCAACTGCGTATGGAGCGCGGGAAAAAGGACTCCTTAAGTGATCCTGAGTGCGGTGTAATCTAGTGAAACTGAAGTTATATCAGAAGTTGCCATGTAGGTAATATAGGCTTCCCGTTTTTCTTAACCCACATAAACGATTAAGCAGACGCTTTAAGCAGCCACATAAAACTGTTTGTAGATGTTGCTATCATTGACCGTGTAGCAAAATCATGAGAAGTCCCCACTGAAATACAAAATGGTTTAGAAGAGATATCTGCATAATGTAAAAACAGTGGCAATTGACGGCAAGCAACAAAATGTGTTGAATACACCACATGAGTACCTTAAAAATATTCGTTAAATTTTGGTTACACGATAAATTATACAGATTTAAAGGTTGTCGAATCTAATAAATATCTAGGAATTACAGTTATCAATACCTTAAATAGAACCATCACAAATAAAATTTTGGAGGGAAGGAGAATCAGAGAGTGCGTTTTATTATCAGGACACTTATTGTTATGAGAGACGACAAATCTACTAAAGAAACTGCCTACACTACGGACGTCCCTTCTCTTTTGGAGTATTGTCGTATGACATTGGATCGTTACCAGAAAGGATTCATAGAGAACAAGGAAAAATTCAGAACAGGGCAGCTCGTGTTGTATTATCGCGAGAGTGTCACAGATATGACTTGCGAGTTGAGGTAGCAATCATAAAAACAAACAGGTTTTTTCGTTACGGGGAAATCTTGTCACGAAATTTAAATCACCAACTTTTCCCTCCGAATGCGAAAATATTTTTCTCACTCCCACCCACATAGAGACAAATGAGCATAGTTATAAAATAAGAGAAACCATAGCTCGTACGGAGAGATTTAGGTGTTCATTTTTCCCACGATCTATCGCGGAGTGGAACTGTCGATAAATAGTCTGAAAGTGACTCGAGTAACCCTCTGCCAAACACTTAAGTGTGAACTGCAGTGTAAACATGTAGATTTAAGTGTAATAAGCCTAATTTCGTCCTCGCGGTCGCTGTGGGGGCGATGCTTAAGTACTTAAGGGCTGAGCAACAATTCCAGTTTCTTCGGTCAGTACGGGTTATTGTAACTTTTAAAGTAGGCTTTGGCGAAATGCCTGATGCGTCTGTTTTCAAGCATCCACCATTTAAGATATATCAGTCTTTCCGTGGCACCGTGTGACGATTCACGCCACTCCTTTTTCTATACGTTCAGTATCTTTTATTAGTTCTTAGTGCGCAGCCTACACACTCGATAATACGCCGCGATGACGGAAGCCATGCGATACCTCCTAATAACGCGTTCGGGCTCTTTTTGCTCAGCGCTATGCAGCTCTCGACACAGCATGGACAGAAGAAGTTGTTCGAAGCCCCCCTGCAGAAGCCTCTGTAGCCGCTCATAAATGCGAAAGTGTTTCCGGTACAGGAATTTGTGCACTAACTAACGTCTCGATAAATGTACTATAGAATTCACGTCGGGCGATCTGGGCGGCCAGATCATTCCCTCGAACTGTCCAGAATGTTCTTCAAATAAATTCTGGAACCAACACTAACTTGCACAGTGCCTAGTTGACAACTTCGGTTCGTGACTTCGTGGGGTCTGCGCCACTCTTGAACCTTGCCGACAGCTCTTACAAATTTACATTGGGACACCTCTGGCTAGGTTTCCAGCCATATACGGTCCTAACGGATATGCTCGTGACCCTAATTGATTTTTGCGATTATTTCACGTAGTGTCACTTGCCTGTTAGCATTGACGATTTTACGAAAACGCCGCTGTTCTCGGTCTTTAAGTGAAGGCCGCTGGCCACTGTGTTATTCGTGGTGAGAGATAATGCCTGAAATGTGGTAATCGCGGCACATTCCTGACACTGTGGATCTCGGAGTACTGAATTCTCTAACCATTCCCCAAATGGAATGTCGTATCCGTCTAGCTCCATCTATCATTCAGCGTTAAAAATGTGTTAGTTAGCGTCGTCCACCATAGTCATGTCGGATATATTTTCAAGTACCGGGTGGTCAAAAAGTCAGTATAAATTTGAAAACTGAATAAATCACGGAATAGTGTAGATAGAGAGGTACAAATTGACACACATGCTTGGAATGACATGGGGTTTTATTAGAACCAAAAAAATACAGAAGTTCACAAAATGTCCGACAGATGGCGCTTCATCTGATCAGAATAGCAATAATTAGCGTAACAAAGTAAGACAAAGCAAAGATGATGTTCTTTACAAGAAATGCTCAATATGTCCACCATTATTCCTCAACAATAGCTGTAGTCGAGGAATAATGTTGTGAACAGCACTGTAAGGCATGTCCGGAGTTATGGTGAGGTATTAGCGTCGGATGTTGTCTTTCAGCATCCCTAGAGATGTCTGTCGATCACGATACACTTGCGACTTCAGGTAACCCCAAAGCCAATAATCGCACGGACTGAGGTCTGGGGACCTGGGAGGCCAAGCATGACGAAAGTGGCGGCTGAGCACACGATCATCACCAAACGACGCTCGCAAGAGATCTTTCACGCGTCTAGCAATATGGGGTGGAGCGCCACCCCGCATAAACATCGTACGTTCCAGCAGGTGTTTATCAGCGAGGCTGGGGATGATGTGATTCTGTAACATATCGGCATACATCTCACCCGTCACGGTAGCAGTTACAAAACCAAAATCACGCATTTCCTCGAAGAAAAAAGGCCCGATAATGGTAGATGTGGTGAATCCAACCCATACCGTGACTTTCTCGTCGTGCAGTGGAGTTTCCACGACAGTTCTAGGATTTTCGCTAGCCAAAATTCTGCAGGTGTGGGCGTCGACAGACCCTCAGAACGCGAAATGAGCTTCGCGGGTCCACAACAAGTTACTCAACCAATCGTCATCTTCCGCCATCTTTTGAAACGCCCACACCGCAAATGCCCTCCGCTTCACTAAATCGCAAGGTAAAAGTTCATGATGCCGATGGATTTTGTACGGATAGCATCGGAGGGTACGCCTCAGTGCCAAACAAACAGTAGTGTATGGAATGCCGGTGCGACGCGCGAATGCACGAGCGCTGACTTCCCCGTGCATAGGCGAACCCGCTACAGTCTCCATTTCTTCCTGAACTGTCTCAGCAGCATTACGCCTTGTGCTCGGTCGGCCTCTACGGGGTCTATCGTCTAAACAAACCGCTGCTTCGAAATCATTCTCGCCACAGCTGCATTTGTCAACGGACCTTTACCCGTTCGAATCCCCTTCCTATGGCGATAGGATCGTAACGCTGAACTAACGCATTCCCCAATCTGATAATACAGCTTCACTAAAAGCGCCTTTTCAGTAAGTAAGTAACGTCAACATGCTGCGACTGCTGGTGCATCTGATTCTCTCTCCCATTACAGCTCCTATTATACAGGATTGTCATACGCAGTCACTGATGTTTAGCTGTCCAGCACCATCTGTCGGACATTTTGTGAACTTTGTTTCTTTTTTTTGGTTATAATAAAACCCCATGTCATTCCAGGCATGTGTGTCAATTTTTACCTCTCTATCTACATTACTCCGTGGTTTATTAAGTTTTCAACTTTACAGTGGCTTTTTGATCACCCGGTACATGACCCGAGTAGAAATGACAGCTCCACCACCGGACTGCCCATTTGCATCTTGCGTACGCGGACTACTGCCACCTCTATAGTTGCGTATGACGTTTGTTACCTCAGTGTTTTGTACGATGAGAACCGTTAATGGGAAGAGCTCTATGTATGCCCCACGATTAACATCGTTCATTTTCGAAATACACTACTGACCATTAAAATTGCTACACCATGAAGATGACGTGCCACAGACGCGAAATTTAACCGACAGGAAGGAGATGCTGGATATGCCAATTATTAGCTTTTCAGAGCATTCACTCAAGGCTGGCGCCGTTGGCGACACCTACAACGTGCTGAGATTAGGAAAGTTTCCAATCGATTTCTCATACACAAACAGTAGTTGACCGGCGTTGCCTCGTGAAACGTTGTTGTGATGCCTCGTGTAAGGGGGAGAGATGCGTACCATCACGTTTGAACTTTGATAAAGGTCGGATTGTAGCCTATCGCGATTGCGGTTTATCGTATCGGGACATTGCTGCTTGCGTTGGTCGAGATCCAATGAGTGTTAGCAGAATATGGAATCGGTGAGTTCAGGAGAGTAATACGGAACGCCGTGCTGGATCACAACGGCCTCGTATCACTAGCAGTCAAGATGACGGGCATCTTATCCGCATGACTGTAACGGATCGTTCAGCCAAGTCTCGATCCCTGAGTCAACAGATGTGGACGTTTGCAACACAACAACCATCTGCGCGAACAGCTCGACGATGTTTGCAGTAGCATGGACTATCAGCTCGGAGACCATGGCTGCAGTTACCCCTGACACTGCGTCACAGACAGGAGCGCCTGCGATGGTGTACTCGACGACGAGACTGGGTGCACGAATGGCAAAACGTCATTTTTTCGGATAAATCCAGGTTCTGTTTACAGCATCATGATGGTCGCATCCGGGTTTGGCGACGTCGCGGTGAACGCACATTGGAAGCGTGTATTCGTCATCGCCATACTGGCGTGTCACCCGGCGTGATGGCATGGGGTGCCATTGGTTACACGTCTCGGTCACCTCTTTTCCGCATTGACGGCACTATGATCCGTGGACGTTTTCAAATGTGTTACGACCCGTAGCTCTACCCGTCATTCGATCCCTGCGAAACCCTATATTTCAGCAGGATAATGCACGACAGCATGTTGCAGGTCCTGTACGGGCCTTTCTGGATACAGAAAATGTTCGACTGCTGCCCTGGCCAGCACATTCTCCAGATCTCTCACCAATTGAAAACGTCTGGTCAATGGTAACCGAGCAACTGGCTCGTCACAATACGCCAGTCACTATTCTTGATGAACTGTGGTATCTTGTTGAAGCTGCATGGGCAGCTGTACCTGTACACGCCATCCAAGCTCTGTTTGACTCAATGCCCAGGGGTATCAAGGCCGTTATTACGTCCAGAGGTGGTTCTTGTGGGCCTGATTTCTCAGGATTTATGCACTCAAATTGCGTGCAAATGTAACCACATGTCAGTTGTAGGATAATATATTTGTCCAATGAATACCAGTTTATCATCTGCATTTCTTCTTGGTGTTGCAATTTTAATGGCCAGTAGTGTAAATAACTGAGATAGTACAGTACTATTCGGACAGTCCCTCATTATTTTGAGAGAAGTGTGCAATGCTTGCAGCGCTGCATGAGCAAGATGGCGTCTTTCCGGTGTGGATTACAGTGGCGGCCCAGAAATGATTTATCACCGGCGGAGGCGGCGGGACTATTTTCAGAGCTGAATAACGAGGAACCCGTCGGAAACGGAGCGGCTGGTCCCTCCAGTGTCTGCAATTAGCGCCGGCAGGTGGGCAGCAACGGGCTCGCCGGCCGGGAGGCATGGCCGCTGGGCACGCCACGCCACGCCACGCCACAAGCCAAGCCGAGCCACGCTACCGGCCGGACCCACTCTGTGCGTGGAGCTGGCGGCTACCTCCAGTCTCGCCGGGCAGCTCAAATTTTTGACAGAAAAACGTTTCAAAACTCAGAGGCAACTTTCACGCTGCAGCGAAGTGTGAGCTGATCTGAGTTTTCCTCGCATATTAAAACAAAAGAAAAGTTCGGAGTAGGTATTAAAATCGATGGAAGAGAAATAAAAACTTTGAGGTTCGACGGTGACATTGTAATTCTGTCAGAGACAGCAAAGGACTTGGAAGAGCACTTGAACAGAATGGACAGTGTCTTGAAAGGAGGGTATAAGATGAACATCAACAAAAGCAAAACGATGATAATGGAATGTAGTCGAATTAAGTCGGGTGATGCTGAGGGAATTAGATTAGGAAATGAGACACTTAAAGTAGTAAAGGAGTTTTGCTATTTGGGGAGCAAAATAACTGATGATGGTCGAAGTAGAGAGGATATAAAATGTAGACTGGCAGTGGCAAGGAAAGCGTTTCTGAAGAAGACAAATTTGTTAACATCGATTATAGATTTAAGTGTCAGGAAGTCGTTTCTAAAAGTATTTGTATGGAGTGTAGCCATGTATGGAAGTGAAACATGGATGATAAATAGTTTAGACAAGAAGAGAATACAAGCTTTCGAAATGTGGTGTTACAGAAGAATGCTGAAGATTAGATGGGTACATCACATAACTAATGAGGAGGTATTGAATAGAATTGTGAAGAAGAGGAGTTTGTGGCCGGCCAGTGTGGCCGAGCGGTTCTAGGCGCTTCAGTCTGGAACCGCAAGACCGCTACGGTCGCAGGTTCGAATCCTGCCTCGGGCATGGATGTGTGTGATGTCCTTAAGTTAGTTAGGTTTCATTAGTTCTAAGTTCTAGGGGACTGATGACCTCAGAAGTTAAGTCGCATAGTGCTCAGGGCCACTGAAGACCACAACAACAACAACATTAAAACTGTGTGCCAGTGCGGGTTTCGCAGCTGCCACCTTCGCCTTGAGAGGGCAACTGCTCTACCGACTGAGCTATTCAAGCACGACTCTCTCCCTCTCGTCCTCCTCTACTACCCATCTTTATTTGTCCCAGTATCTCTTCTGCTAAAGTTCCAAAGTCAGTGGAAGACGTACTGGCAGAAAGAAAGCTGTGAGAGGAGGTAGGGAGTCGGTAGAGAACTCGTCCAGAAAAGGCAAAGATCCAAAGTTTCAGTCGCGGTACAACAGCTATGAGGAAAATTCGAATGTCCAAATTTATAAAACTGTTCCAGTACAGGGACCAGGACGGTGGAGAGTCCACCTGCGGCAGCCAGAGGCTTCTGGCATCAGGTCAGTGAAGGCGCCGAGCATTTTATTGGGGCTTTATCCGAGAGCCACAACTATTAAGACGTAAGTATATTTCAGCGATGACAAAATCGTATCAAATTTGTGAAGAGTATGATCGTACTTTTCAGTGTGCCGTTGCACCCCATCTATTGCAGATGCATGCACTGATGCCGTCAGGAAGAGTGCTATGAAGCCGTTCCCTCCTCTCCAGAAGCAAGCACTCCGTCAGCTGTCGTGACTGGTCTTCGATATCCTGGACACTAACACGGCAAAGCAGCTGACGCCCTCCCTGGTAGCGCACACGTTCTGTCGCGTACTGATCTGCTACCCGCCCGGTTAGCCGTGCGGTCTAACGCACGGCTTTCCGGATAGGGAAGGAGCGCCTGGTCCCCGGCTCGAATCTGCCCGGCTGACTTGTGTCGAGGTCCGGTGAGCCGGCCAGGCTGTGGATGTTTCTCAGGCGGTTTTCCATCTGCCTCGGTGAATGCGGGCAAGTTCCCCTTATTCCGCCTCAGCTACACTATGTCGCCGATTGATGCGCAAACAAGTTCTCCACGTATGCGTACAACACCATTACTCTACGACGCAAACATAGGGGTTTCAATTGAAAGAAAATCAGCCCTCAGTCACTATTTTCAACAAATTAACCTGGTTTCGACACTGCTGGAGTGTCTTCCTCAGAATTTAAAACAAAGAATGCTCTATATTCTATAACATAGACCATTCTTTGTTTTAAATTCTGAGGAAGACACTCCTAGCAGTGTCGAAACCAGGTTAATTTGTTAAAAATAGTGACCGACGGCTGATTTTCTTTCAATTGTAACTATTCATGGTCTCTGAACGTGCAGCCATGTACAAGATAGGGGTTTCACTCTTCTGGTGTGAGACGTTCCCTGGGGGGTCCACAGGGGGCCGAACCGCCCAGTAACCCTGAAATAGTGGTTCGGTGCTGGCTGGTGGAGGGGTGAAGTGGACTACGGTAGTCGTCTTGGGGTTGTGGACCACTGCGGCTGCGGCGGGGACAGAGGCTCTCCGTCGTTTCTAGGCCCCCGCTTAACATACAATGCAGTACAATACTGATCTGCTGGCCCCATCATAGAGACAGTTAGTATAGAAAAACGTGCAGTGCGTGAACGAGCACCGTCCAGCTGAAAAATGACATCACGATAGTACCGCATGGGACATGAGGACGCATTTTGTCCGTAACGTTGCACTGCCCTGTCCGCTGTTAACTCAAGCAGTGCCACCTGAGACCAGAAGTCATACCCGATGGTTCTCTACACTATGACGCCAGGAGTAACAGCACTATGCCTCTTCTATATATTGGGAGAATGTGTCACTCCCCACGTCGCCGCCATACTAGAAGACGATGATCAACCGTCGTAGGGCAGAATCGCGATTCGTCGCTGTAGACAATGCGACTCTATTCGTCAGCAGTCACGGTACCATTTCAGAGCAGCCGTTTGTGTTGTGGGGATAACGCCAGCCTATGGATGGGGGGTGGGGGGATGTCTCCGTATCCCATATGCTGCTACCCTTCGACCGGTGTTGCATGTCTGCACCAAAGTATTGTTGGCAGGAGAGACCGCACATTGATATAATTTAAGAAAAGGTCGGGAGAGACAGCGTATGGATACATTTTAATAAAAGAGCGTGAAAGACCGCGCATTGATGAGTTTTGTAATGGTAGCAGTGATTGTCTGCACCAGACAGCATTGTTGGTGGGAAAGACCGCACTTTAGCGTTCGTAGGAAGTCAGTAGTAAGCGAGATGTGAAGCGAGTCAGTAGCAGGTCTGAAGCGAGAGGTTGAGAGGAGCGGTGTGCCTGCCAGCCATCACCTATGATTTACAAGAGATTATAAACGGATGTACAGAGACATCAGCTAACTATTAACATCAGAGGAACTAATATTATTGAATTAATTTTTTTTTTAGAAACTCAAGACTACTGAAGGTATGCTTGCGAAATGCTAGTTCTTAGATTATTGTAAAAAGTAAGTCCCATTTGAACGTTTGTAAAATCATTTCATTACCAACAGTAAATATTTGAAGAATCGTTTTCAGAATATAATTAATTTTTGCAGCAATATTGCATTACTGATTATAATCCATCCCAAAAACCATCAACGTAAAACTTTGCAAAATTTTATTGTTGTCAAGAAAAAGTTTAACTATGAATCACGTAACTTCAGTCAAATTAATTAAAGAATTACGTCAGCTTTGCTATTAAAGAACGACGTCAGCTTTGGTAATAAATACAGCTACTTATTATGACAGCCCACCAGCAGCTAATAGAGTATAGTAAAACAGAGTAAGTACATTCATGTCGCAGTTCGATGTAACAGTCAGATGGCGATCCAGTAACAGTAAAAAAGGTAAGGAACAGTTCTGGGTTATTGCAGGTAGTGACTGAGGGCCACGACGACGACAAGTTCTATGTTTCGTCGAAATAATCTGCAAATCACTTTTAATCAGCAGCATTTAAATTTGTATGCGAAGATTGAGAATGAGAATTAATTTCAAAGGGAAGATTTCATTTATTATTATTAAGCAAGAGATAGAAATCCTAAGGGAAGGTTTCATAGGTTGTTGTGGAAGGGAAGGTTGCGTAACAAAAGAGATATAGAGGAGACGGGAAGGTTTCACCATTCCGTCAGTCGGCGAAACGAAAATCGACGATGAGGCCCTGTCCAACTCTGTCATGTAGTGATAATACTGTCTCACATGAGAATGAAGCATCTCCGTGTCCTTCAGCGACCACTCAACATCTGACACTATTCACATTGCTAATATACCATCTCATGTCCGGTAACAACACTAAACACGAGCAACACTAATGCGCTATGGTCGTCGTTCCCCACGTGACAGAGATTTCGCAGTCTGATTTACAGTGAGGTGACAAACGTCATGAGATACTTCCTAATGCTCGGCGTAGTGCAGCAGCTCGACATGGCATAGGTTGAAGAAGTCGATGGACATACCCTGAGCCATGCTGCCTCTACAGCTTATAAGGCGCTTGTTTGCCGATTCTTTTGTTCATCTGTCTGGGATCCCTATGAGGTAGGACCGATAAAGGAGACAGAGAACATCCAACAAAGAGCAGCGCGTTTCGTCACGAGATCGTTTAGCTGGCGAGAGATCCTTACGGAGGTGCTAAACAAACTCCACTGGCAAACACTACATGACACGCGTTGTGCATTACGGAGAGAGTTACAGAAATTTAGGGACAGCACGTTTCAGGAGGAGTCGGACAACATATTACTTCTCGCGTATTGATCACGAGGAGAAAATTCGAGATTATTAGTGCCAATACAGAGGCTTACCGACAATCGTTCTTCCCACGCACTATTCGCAAGTGGAAAAGGATTGGAGGGATCAGATATTGGTATCGAAAGTACCCTCCGCCACACACCACTAGGTGGCCTGCGCAGTATGACGTAGACGTAGATGTGTGATAAGTATGGGAGGTGTGCGTGTGCAGGATTTTCTGCACGAACTGACCTTTCGAATATGCCTCGTAAAAGTTCATGGATTCATGTCGGACGATCTGGGTGGCTAAGTCATTCGCTCTAAGTGTCCAGAATGTTCTTCAAATCAATCGCGAACAAATGAGGTGCAGTGAAAATTCCATCGTTGTTTGCCAACAGGAAGTGCATGAAAAGCTGCAAACCGTCTCCAAGTAGCCGAACGTAGCCATTTCCAGTCATTGATCGGATCAGTTCGACCAGAGGACCCAATCCAGTCCATGCCGTGTAAACACAGTCCACGACATTATGAAGCCACGATCAGTTTGCACACTGCTTTATTGACAAGTTGGTCCCACGACTTGGTGAAGTCTGCGCCATACCCGACCCCTACTATAAGCTCTTACCAACTGAATGCGGGACACATCTGACCAGGCCACGGTTTTCCAGTCGTCTAGGGTCCAACCGATATGTCGCGATCCCGTCAGAGTCGCTGCAGTTGGTGTCGTGCTGTTAGCAAAGGCACTCGCGTCGGTGGTCTGCTCACACACCCCCATTAGCGCCAAATTTCCTCACACTGTGCTAACGTATACGTTCGTCGTACGTCTCACATTGGTTTCAGCGGTTATTACACACAGCATCGCTAGTCTGCTAGCACTGACAACTCTACACAAACTCCGCTGCTCTCGGTCGTTAAGTGAAGGTAGTCGACCGCTGCGTTATCCGTTGAGAGAGATACACTACTGGCGATTAAAATTGCTACACGAAGAAGAAATGCAGATAATAAACGGGTATTTATTGGACAAATATATTATACTAGAACTGACATCTGATTACATTTTCACGCAATTTGGGTGCATAGATCCTGAGAAATCGGTACCCGGAACAACCACCTCTGGCCGTAATAACGGCCTTGATACGCCTGGGCATTGAGTCAGAGCTTGGATGGCGTGTACAGGTACAGCTGCCCATGCAGGTTCATTCAGCACAATACCACTGACGTATTGTGACGAACCAGTTGCTCGGACACCATTTACCAGACGTTTCCGACTGGTGAGAGATCTGGAGAATGTGCTGGCCAGGGCAGCAGTCGAACATTTTCTGTATCCAGAAAGGCCCGTGCAGGACCTGCAACATGCGGTCCTGCATTATCCTGCTGAAATGTAGGGTTTCTCCGGGATCAAATGAAGGGTAGAGCCACATGTCGTAACGCATCTGAAATGTAACGTCCACTGTTCAAAGTGCCGTCAATGCGAACAAGAGGTGACCGAGACGTGTAACCAATGGCACCCTATACCATCATGCTGGGTGATACGCCAGTATGGCAAGGACGATTACACGCTTCCAATGTGCGATCACCGCGATGTCGCCAAACACGGATGCGACCATCACGATGCTGTAAACAGAACCTGGATTCATCCGAAAATATGACGTTTTGCCATTCATGCACCCAGGTTCGTCTTTGAGTACACCATCGCAGGCGCTCCTGTCTGCGATGCAGCGTCAAGGGTAACCTCAGCCATGGTCTCCGACCTGATAGTCCATGCTGCTGCAAACGACATCGAACGCTTCGTACAGATGGTTGTTGTCTTGCAAACGTCCCCATCTGTTGACTCAGGGATCGAGACGTGGCAACAGGATCCGTTACAGCCATGCGGATAAGATGCCCGTCATCTTGACTGCTAGTTATACGAGGCCGTTGGGATCCAGCAAGGCGTTCCGTATTACCCTCCTGAACCCAACGATTCCATATTCTGCTAACACTCATTGGATCTCGACCAACGCGAGCAGCAGTGTCGCGATACGATAAACCGCAATCGCGATAGGCTGCAATCCGACCTTTATCGAAGTCGGAAACGTGATGTTACGCATTTGTCCTCCTTACACGAGGCAACACCGGTCAACTGCTGTTTGTGTATGAGAAATCGGTTGGAAACTTTCCTCATGTCAGCACGTTGTAGGTGTCGCCACCGGCGTCAGCCTTGTGTGAATGCTCTGAAAAGCTAATCATTTACATATCACAGCATCTTCTTCCTGTCGGTTGAATTTCGCGTCTGTAGGACTTCATCTTCGTGCTGTAGCAGTTTTAACGGTCAGTAGTGTAGTTTTTGAAACGTGGTATTCTCGGCACACTCTTGACACTGTTGATCTCGAAATACTGAGTTCCTTAACGATTTCCTAAATGGAATGTCCCAAGCGTCTAGCTCCAATTATCATTCCGCGTACAAAGTCTGTTAATTTCCGTCGTATGGCGAGAATCACGTCGGAAACCTTCTGACATGAATCACCTGAGTAGAGTTGACAGCTCCAGCAATTCATTGCCCTTTTATACCTCGTGTACGCAGTACTACCACTATCTGTATATGCACATATCGCTATCCCATGACTTTTGTCTCCTCAGTCTGTACGAGGGGCGTTTGGAAAGTTCGTGCAAAAATAAAAACTACTTACGTGTGTGGAGTAAAACTTTTTTATTTTTCTACATAGTCTCTTTTTAGACTTATACATATCGTTCAGCGCTGTTCTCATTTGTTGACCCCTCCGAACAATAAGAATTGTTCAAGTCTACAAAATAGCTATTAGTTGCTGCAACCACCTCCTCGTTTGAATTAAATCTTTGTCCTGCCAGCCATTTCTTCAAATTGGGGTACAAACAGTAGTCTAAGGGAGCTAAGTCTGGAGAATAGGGGGGGATGTGAAACGAATTGGCATCCTATTTCTATTAATTTTGCGACCACAGCTGCTGAAGTGTGTGCTGTGCATTGTCTTGATGGAAAAGGACTTTTTTGCGGGTTCAATCACCGGCGTTTTTCTTGCAGCTCGTTTTTCAAATGGTCCAATAACGATGAATAATACGCACCTGTAATAGTTATACCCTTTTCCAGATAGTCGATGAGGATTATCCCTTGCGAATCCCAAGACAGTCGCTATAACCTTTCAGGCTGAAGGAATGGTCTTCGACTCTTTTGGTGCAGATTCTTCCTTGGTAACCCATTATTTAGATTGTTGTTTGGTCTCAGGAGTATAGTAATGTATGCATGTTTCATCCACAGTGACGAAACGACTCTTAAAGTCCTGCGGATTCTTCCTGAACAGCTGCAAACCATCCTTGCAACACTTCACACGATTCCGTTTTTGTCAAGCGTGAGCAACCGCGGAACCCATCTTGCGGATAGCTTTCTCATGTCCAAATGTTCATGCAAAATATTATGTACACGTTCATTCGAGATGTCCACGGCGCTAGCAATCTCACGCACCTTAACTCTTCTGTCATCCATCACCATATCATGGATTTCATCAATGATTTCTGGAGTCGTACCCTCCACAGGGCGTCCAGAACGTTCAGCATCATTTATGCCCATATGGCCACTCCTTTGTTTTCCTTTATGGTAATTTTAGCACCTTATACAAGGTAAGCCGGCAGCGGAAAAACTACGCCGCTCTTCAGCCACAGATAATACATGAATTACAGGTGGAGACATCGAAAAACGAAACAACACGGTGGATAGACAACAGTAGACACACAAATTTAAATTACATGAAGTCGTTAACAGGTGCAGCGTCCAATTAAAAACGTTCAGAACTCGGACACTAACAGAGACGACAGAAATAATACACGTGAACGAAGGAGCACAATCGACGAAACACTGAATCACCAACACAATGGCTCATACAAACACTGGCGACGCTCTCCGGCGCTGTACGTGTACGAGTCCGGGGACCTATGTCCCCTCCGAAAATTTTGAAACCACTTATAAACTGTTGCAATCGAAGGTGCAGAGTCACCATAATGATTATCAAGCTTCTCTTTAGTCTCCAGAGGCGTTTTACCTTTCATAAAGTAATATTTAATCACCACACGAAATTCTTTTTCGTCTATTTTTTGACAATCACTCGACTTCCTTGATTCACACGAATGCCAAACACAAAGAAATAGACCAATATGGCTGAAACTTGGTGTGCGTTCTTTACAAAGATGCTACTAACAAAACATGACCTCGATACGCGCCGGTGGTGCCATCTCTCGGACTTTGCACGGACTTTTCAAACGCTCCTCGTACCGTATCAGGCCCGGTAACTGCTCCTTACAAGGGAGCCTCCCCATCGCACCCCCCTCAGATTTAGTTATAAGTTGGCACAGTGAACAGGCCTTGAAAAACGGAACACACATCAATCGAGAAAACGGAAAGAAGTTGTGTGGAACTATGAAAAAAATAAGCAAAATCTACAAACTGAGTAGTCCGTGCATAAGATATGCAACATAAAGGATAGTTTGAGCACTGGAGCGCTGTGGTCCCGTGGTTAGCGTGAACAGCTGCGGAACGAGAGGTCCGAGGTTCAAGACTTCCCTCGGCTGAAAAGTTTAATTTCTTATTTTCAGTTTATGTGACAAACTCTTATGTTTTCATCACTTCTTTGGGAGTGATTATCACATGCACAAGAAAACCTAAATCGGGCAAGGTAGAAAAATCTTTTTACCTATTCGCCAAGTGTACAAGTTAGGTGGGTCGACAACATATTCCTATCATGTGACGCACATGCCGCCACCAGTGTGGTATAGAATATATCAGACGTGTTTTAGTTTGGAAGAATCGGTTGATCTATGTCCTAGCGATCAAATGTTTTCGGTTCCCATTGGAGAGGCACGTCCTTTCGTCTACTAATCGCACGGTTTTGCGGTGCGGTCGCAAAACAGAGACACTAAACTTATTACAGTGAACAGAGACGTCAATGAACGAACGGACAGATTATAACTTTGCGAAAATAAAGAATGTAAAATTTTCACTCGAGGGAAGACTTGAACCAAGGACCTCACGTTCCGCAGCTGTTAATGCTAACCACGGGACCCCGGCACTCCTAGGCTCACATTGTCCTTTATATTGCCTATGTTGGCCATCGACTACTCACTCTGTATATTTTGCTTATTTTTTCATAGTTCCACACAACTTCTTCCTGTTTTCTCCATTGATCTGTGTTCAGTTTTTGAAGGCCTATCCACTGTGCCAACTTATAACTAAATCTGAGGGGGGTGCGATGGGGAGGTTCCCTTGTTAGCAAGCAGAGTGTGCTTTTACAGTGTTGACGTTTTGTCCTCTGAGCTTACTCTAGGAGCTGCTGCTGTGTTTATTATACCAGCAGAGCTCTTCTTACGAGTAGCGGACCGGCGGTGAAGACGCTGTTTATCGAGGCGGCGTTATTAATCGAAAGCACGCGTGCTGCGACGATCGCGCGCGCCCATTTTTCACCGCCGCCACGCCGCGGCCCGGAGCGGTGGTTAATATAGGGGGCGCCATCAGTCAGGCTCACCAGCGCCGGTGACAAATGACGGCGCGACGCGTCATCGCTGGCCCGACAGCTGCCGGCGCCTGTCATTTGTCTGCTGCCGCCGCGCCAGGGGCACGTCCGTCTCACCCGCTTTAAAAGTGTTCCCGTCTAGCCACACAAGGTCAGCAAGCACGCCCTTCCTGGCAGACAATACACAGTCTAGCCTTCGAACTCCTAGCTTTAAGAGTTTAACGTCCCGTCGGCAGGGCGGTCGTTAGAGGAGTGCAACCTCGAATTGCCAAAGGAATGGGTAGGAAATTTGGGGTGCTCTTTTCAAACGAATCATCCCAGCTGCAGCAGTTTAGCAAAATTACCGGAAACCTTACTGTACGTGGATTTGAACCGTTGGCCTCCAGAAAGCGAGTCCAGTGTAACAACCCCACCAAGTTGCTTGGAACTGACTGGAAATGCACTACTGGCCATTAAAGCTGCATACGGTGAATACGATATGCAACAGATTTCAAACCGGCCGGTGTGGCCGAGCGGTTCTAGGCGCTACAGTCTGGAACGGCGCGACCGCTACGGTGTCGCAGGTTCGAATCGTGTCTCCGGCATGGATGTTTGTGATGTACTAAAGCCGTCGGCACACGGACCATGCTGTCGAACGTTAAGGTTGAGCGTGCCAAGTTCAACGTGCTGCTGAACGCTCAGGAACGAGGCGACTTGTGCACACGGTACGTGGGCCCCAACGTGGTATACGCGATCGCAACGCACTCCAGCGGCAGTTGAGGGATGTTTCTAGTTCGTAAATCACACTGTGTAATCAACGGGCGCGCGTATAATTCCTACGTTAGCTCTATTAAAACGCACATTTCCTCCATCGTTCACGAAAAGAAAAGTACGGTGTCCAATCAATAAGGACACAGGCTTATAAAAGTCCCATTACAAACAGTGAGGTACAAATTTAGAATACTTGTCCGCATAAGATAAACATTATTTCATCATTCCCACATTTTAGTAAAACCTCCAAGGTCAGTATTATTTGATCGCTGTTCCTACCTAGTAGCAGAATCTTTGCAACATGTGAATTACGAAGCGTAAAAGAAAAAGGAGCAAAATATCTTTATACAAGTAGCGGAAGCTGTCCTGTAGATTAAGCCAATCGAACAAAGTCACCTTTGAAAAAAAGGTGAATCTATATTTACATATCAAATATTATAGTATATACTTATATTAAACTAATAATAAAGTATCAGAACCTAATAAAAAGGCGAATATTAGGAGTGTTACGTCGCGAACCACCACCCCAACAAACAACTGCAATACAGGACAGCCACACTACTCATTGCGCTATACCAGCAACACACCTCTTACATCAGATCATATTATCGTACGTCATGCTGAAAACAATCGTAGATATGTTACTGAAATTTGACTATAAGAAATTGTTCCAAGAACAATACGTTTTGGGTGGATTTTCAGTGCGTCGCTGCTTTCAAATAGCCTACTCTCATAATACGTAAGTTGTAATCATTCTGCCGGCCGGTGTGGCCGTGCGGTTCTAGGCGCTTCAGTCTGGAACCGCGTGACCGCTACGGTCGCAGGTCTGAATCCTGCCTCGGCCATGGATGTGTGTGATGTCCTTAGGTTAGTTAGGTTTAAGTAGTTATAAGTTGTAGGGGACTGATGACCACAGATGTTGAGTCCCATAGTACTCAGAGCCATTTGAACCATTTCTTTTGCCATGTTATATGATATTTCTCATTATTTTATTGGAACGAACCACACAATTAACAACGGATTTTCCAGTGATTCTCAATTCACTGGTGCTCAGAAATGGCATATATACATATAGGCTTGAAATGAATGCCAATATGGCACATCACAACTCTGTACTGAAGGGAGACCGCGTGCGTGTGACGTAGGTGGCGTTGTGCCATCTCATTGGTCAACTCTCAGACGCACGCTAAGAATATCTGACATGCCAGACATTGCTCTGCACGTTCGCAAAGACTCCCGAACGTACTATTCCACGCTATGACGTCAGAAACCCGACACGCTCAACGCTCAACGTTCGGACGCACGGTCCATGTGCCGACGGCTTTAGGTTAGTTAGGTTTAAGTAGTTCTAAGTTCTAGGGGACTGATGACCTCAGAAGTTAAGTGCTATAGTGCTCAGAAAATGAAATGGCTCTGAGCACTATGGGACTTCTAAGGTCATCAGTCCCCTAGAACTTGGAACTATTTAAACCTAACTAAGGACAGCACACACATCCATGCCCGAGGCAGGATTCGAACCTGCGACCGGAGCGGTCGTGCGGTTCCGGATGTAGCGCCTAGAACCGCTCGACCACCCCGCCCGGCATAGTGCTCAGAGCCGTATACTATATACAGGGTGAGTCACCTAACATTACCACTGGATGTATTTCGTAAACCACATCAAATACTGACGAATCGATTCCACCGACCGAACGTGAGGAGTGGGGCTAGTGTAATTGGTTAATACAAACCATAAAAAAATGCACGGAAGTATGTTTTTTAACACAAACCTACGTTTTTTTAAATGGAACCCCGTTAGTTTTGTTAGCACGTCTGAACATATAAAGAAATACGTAATCATTGCCGTTTGTTGTATTGTAAAATGTTAATTACATCCGGAGATATTGTAACCTAAAGTTGACGCTTGAGTACCACTCCTCCGCTGTTCGATCGTGTGTATCGGAGAGCACCGAATTACGTAGGGATCCAAAGGGAGCGGCGATGGACCTTAGGTACAGAAGAGACTGGAACAACACGTTACGTCCACATGCTAACACCTTTTCATTGGTCTTTTCACTGACGCACTGACAGCGGAGGAGTGGTACTCAAGCGTCAAATTTTTTTTTTTTTTTTTTTGGTTATGGTTTGGAAGTGATTTACGTATTATTACGTATTATTGAGTGTATATCGACGGGATAAAATTGTATACTGGATTACGGTAAAAAAGGAGAAGGTGAATAGAAAGTGATGGCAAAAACAGAAGGAGGAAATAAGACGACAGAAAAGACTTCGAAATGTAACAGTGACAATAACAATAACGATAACAATAACAAACGTGATTGTTGGCTTCAAATTAATGATATGAATATAATAGAGGGAAACATTCCACGTGGGAAAAATATATCTAAAAAGAAAGATGATGAAACTTACCAAACAAAAGCGCTGGCAGGTCGATAGACACACAAACAAACACAAACATACACACAAAATTCTAGCTTTCGCAACCAATGGTTGCCTCGTCAGGAAAGAGGGAAGGAGAAGGAAAGACAAAAGGATATGGGTTTTAAGGGAGAGGGTAAGGAGTCATTCCAATCCCGGGAGCGGAAAGACTTACCTTAGGGGGAAAAAAGGACAGGTATACACTCGCACACACACACATATCCATCCACACATACACAGACACAAGCAGACATTTGTAAAGGCAAAGAGTTTGGGCATTTTTTGGGCAGAGATGTCAGTCGGGCCGGATGTACAGAGGCAAAGATGAAGTTGAAAGACAGGTGAGGTATGAGCGGCGGCAAATTGAAATTAGAAATTAGCGGAGATTGAGGCCTGGCGGATAGCGAGAAGAAAGGATATGCTGAAGGGCAAGTTCCCATCTCCGGAGTTCTGACAGGTTGGTGTTAGTGGGAAGTATCCAGATAACCCGGACGGTGTAACACTGTGCCAAGATGTGCTGGCCGTGCACCAAGGCATGTTTAGCCACAGGGTGATCCTCATTACCAACAAACACTGTCTGCCTGTGTCCATTCATGCGAATGGACAGTTTGTTGCTGGTCATTCCCACATAGAACGCTTCACAGTGTAGGCAGGTCAGTTGGTAAATCACGTGGGTGCTTTCACACGTGGCTCTGCCTTTGATCGTGTACACCTTCCGGGTTACAGGACTGGAATAGGTGGTGGTGGGAGGGTGCATGGGACAGGTTTTACACCGGGGGCGGTTACAGGGGTAGGAGCCAGAGGGTAGGGAAGGTGGTTTGGGGATTTCATAGGGATGAACTAAGAGGTTGCGAAGGTTAGGTGGACGGCGGAAAGACACTCTTGGTGGAGTGGGGAGGATTTCATGAAGGATGGATCTCATTTCAGGGCAGGATTTGAGGAAGTCGTATCCCTGCTGGAGAGCCACATTCAGAATCTGATCCAGTCCCGGAAAGTATCCTGTCACAAGTGGGGCACTTTTGGGGTTCTTCTGTGGAAGGTTCCGGGTTTGAGGAGATGAGGATGTGGCTCTGGTTATTTGCTTCTGTACCAGGTCGGGAGGGTAGTTACGGGATGCAAAAGCTGTTTTCAGGTTGTTGGTGTAATGGTTCAAGGATTCCGGACTGGAGCAGATTCGTTTGCCACGAAGACCTAGGCTGTAGGGAAGGGACCGTTTGATGTGGAATGGGTGGCAGCTGTCATAATGGAGGTACTGTTGCTTGTTGGTGGGTTTAATGTGGACGGACGTGTGAAGCTGGCCATTGGACAGGTGGAGGTCAACGACAAGGAAAGTGGCATGGGATTTGGAGTAGGACCAGGTGAATCTGATGGAACCAAAGGAGTTGAGGTTGGAGAGGAAATTCTGGAGTTCTTCTTCACTGTGAGTCCAGATCACGAAAATGTCATCAATAAATCTGTACCAAACTTCGGGTTGGCAGGCCTGGGTAACCAGGAAGGCTTCCTCTAAGCGACCCATGAATAGGTTGGCATACGAGGGGGCCATCCTGGTACCCATGGCTGTTCCCTTTAATTGTTGGTATGTCTGGCCTTCAAAAGTGAAGAAGTTGTGGGTCAGGATGAAGCTGGCTAAGGTAATGAGGAAAGAGGTTTTAGGTAGGGCGGCAGGTGATCGGCGTGAAAGGAAGTGCTCCATCGCAGCGAGGCCCTGGACATGCGGAATATTTGTGTATAAGGAAGTGGCATCAATGGTTACAAGGATGGTTTCCGGGGGTAACAGACTGGGTAGGGATTCCAGGCGTTTGAGAAAGTGGTTGGTGTCTTTGATGAAGGATGGGAGACTGCATGTAATGGGTTGAAGGTGTTGATCTACGTAGGCAGAGATGCGTTCGGTGGGGGCTTGGTAACCAGCTACAATGGGACGGCCGGGATGATTGGGTTTGTGAATTTTGGGAAGAAGGTAGAAGGTAGGGGTGCGGGGTGTTGGTGGGGTCAGGAGGTTGATGGAGTCGGGTGAAAGGTTTTGTAGGGGGCCTAAGGTTCTGAGGATTCCTTGAAGCTCCGCCTGGACATCAGGAATGGGATTGCCTTGGCAAACTTTGTAAGTAGTGTTGTCTGAAAGCTGACGCAGTCCCTCAGCCACATACTCCCGACGATCAAGTACCACAGTTGTGGAACCCTTGTCCGCCGGAAGAATGACCACTTTCTCAAACGCCTGGAATCCCTACCCAGTCTGTTATCCCCGGAAACCATCCTTGTAACCATTGATGCCACTTCCTTATACACAAATATTCCGCATGTCCAGGGCCTCGCTGCGATGGAGCACTTCCTTTCACGCCGATCACCTGCCGCCCTACCTAAAACCTCTTTCCTCATTACCTTAGCCAGCTTCATCCTGACCCACAACTTCTTCACTTTTGAAGGCCAGACATACCAACAATTAAAGGGAACAGCCATGGGTACCAGGATGGCCCCCTCGTATGCCAACCTATTCATGGGTCGCTTAGAGGAAGCCTTCCTGGTTACCCAGGCCTGCCAACCCGAAGTTTGGTACAGATTTATTGATGACATTTTCGTGATCTGGACTCACAGTGAAGAAGAACTCCAGAATTTCCTCTCCAACCTCAACCCCTTTGGTTCCATCAGATTCACCTGGTCCTACTCCAAATCCCATGCCACTTTCCTTGTCGTTGACCTCCACCTGTCCAATGGCCAGCTTCACACGTCCGTCCACATTAAACCCACCAACAAGCAACAGTACCTCCATTATGACAGCTGCCACCCATTCCACATCAAACGGTCCCTTCCCTACAGCCTAGGTCTTCGTGGCAAACGAATCTGCTCCAGTCCAGAATCCTTGAACCATTACACCAACAACCTGAAAACAGCTTTTGCATCCCGTAACTACCCTCCCGACCTGGTACAGAAGCAAATAACCAGAGCCACATCCTCATCTCCTCAAACCCGGAACCTTCCACAGAAGAACCCCAAAAGTGCCCCACTTGTGACAGGATACTTTCCGGGACTGGATCAGATTCTGAATGTGGCTCTCCAGCAGGGATACGACTTCCTCAAATCCTGCCCTGAAATGAGATCCATCCTTCATGAAATCCTCCCCACTCCACCAAGAGTGTCTTTCCGCCGTCCACCTAACCTTCGCAACCTCTTAGTTCATCCCTATGAAATCCCCAAACCACCTTCCCTACCCTCTGGCTCCTACCCCTGTAACCGCCCCCGGTGTAAAACCTGTCCCATGCACCCTCCCACCACCACCTATTCCAGTCCTGTAACCCGGAAGGTGTACACGATCAAAGGCAGAGCCACGTGTGAAAGCACCCACGTGATTTACCAACTGACCTGCCTACACTGTGAAGCGTTCTATGTGGGAATGACCAGCAACAAACTGTCCATTCGCATGAATGGACACAGGCAGACAGTGTTTGTTGGTAATGAGGATCACCCTGTGGCTAAACATGCCTTGGTGCACGGCCAGCACATCTTGGCACAGTGTTACACCGTCCGGGTTATCTGGATACTTCCCACTAACACCAACCTGTCAGAACTCCGGAGATGGGAACTTGCCCTTCAGCATATCCTTTCTTCTCGCTATCCGCCAGGCCTCAATCTCCGCTAATTTCTAATTTCAATTTGCCGCCGCTCATACCTCACCTGTCTTTCAACTTCATCTTTGCCTCTGTACATCCGGCCCGACTGACATCTCTGCCCAAAAAATGCCCAAACTCTTTGCCTTTACAAATGTCTGCTTGTGTCTGTGTATGTGTGGATGGATATGTGTGTGTGTGCGAGTGTATACCTGTCCTTTTCTCCCCCTAAGGTAAGTCTTTCCGCTCCCGGGATTGGAATGACTCCTTACCCTCTCCCTTAAAACCCATATCCTTTTGTCTTTCCTTCTCCTTCCCTCTTTCCTGACGAGGCAACCATTGGTTGCGAAAGCTAGAATTTTGTGTGTATGTTTGTGTTTGTTTGTGTGTCTATCGACCTGCCAGCGCTTTTGTTTGGTAAGTTTCATCATCTTTCTTTTTAGATATATTTTTCCCACGTGGAATGTTTCCCTCTATTATATTCATATCATTAATTTGAAGCCAACAATCACGTTTGTTATTGTTATCGTTATTGTTATTGTCACTGTTACATTTCGAAGTCTTTTCTGTCGTCTTATTTCCTCCTTCTGTTTTTGCCATCACTTTCTATTCACCTTCTCCTTTTTTACCGTAATCCAGTATACAATTTTATCCCGTCGATATACACTCAATAATACGTAATAATACGTAAATCACTTCCAAACCATAACCAAAAAAAAAAAAATTTTTTTTTCCGCTTTGCTGCTATAAAATCCACCGTTTCCAGTCCACAAACAGTTCCTTTCAGCTATTAAACAACCCTTTCGGCAGTTTTAATAACTTTTGCTTTATTTCCATTTCCGTTTTTCTCACATCACCGATCATTTTTAGCCGCTTCCCACAGGTTTTAACGTCATTATTTCTTCATCAAACAATTGTTAGCTTCATTTCCATAATCTGCCACCACCAAACCACTCCTTTTAATACATCCTCACGTAGTTTTTTCGAAATTTTCCCGAATTTCTCCACCCTTTAACGTGTTTTGGCGGCAACACAACCACCTAACCTTTATGCACATCATTATCTACCTACACAAGTTCACCACAGGATCAACATAGCCCATCCCTAACCAACCCTTTTTCGCCTTTTTTCACACCAGATCTCCATTTGCTTTCTAATTTTACCTTTATCTCTCCCCATATATTTTTTCATATTTATTCTCATTTTCATTTCAGCCTCGTGTTCCACTTTCCACCTTCTAGTACCATGTCACCCTCACAACACCTTCACAACGACCCCATTAAGTTTTATTTACATTCCCTCCGCAAACATGCCTTCGCCCTAGCCAGATTACACTCCCATATTTTATTTTCTCAGGCTTGTCTGACATTTGGCATCACCCCCAAAGGCCTCACACTTAAAGTTCCCATCTCTGGCTGCAACCCTTCTTTCCATCAGTCCCTATACCAGTTCCAAACCAAACAATCCATTGCCCTCACCCACCTAATCCTTCACCTACACATCCACTCAGCCAATCAACACGCCCATCAACTCCTATCCTTTATAAAAATCCTCAATCTTTCCTCTCCCACATCCACACCTGTTGTTCAGAGCATCCTCCTACAGGCCAACCGCAAATTAGAGCAGCATGCCACCCTCCACCTTAAAAAACTATCCAATCTCCTGGTTTCCCACCTCTGGAAAGGCAACTCACTCACCCTTCACAACCTTTCCAGCAAACCTCAACCTCCTCTCATTGCACACAAACCCAGTCTCTCCCATCTACTCAATCTCCCACTTCCAGCTCCACTCCCTCCAAAACCTCAAAATTCCAATCAACGCAATCTGGAACCACAGCACCCCAATTCAGTAGTTAACCTTTCCTCCAAACCTCTCTCCCAATCCGAAACCTCTGTCCTATCCAAAGGCCTCACCTTCAGCCCCACTCCCAGATTTAACCAAACAGCCCTCGTCAAAGATTTACTGTCCTACACCCGTACTCTCTGCTGGAAATATCACTTTGCCACGAAGAAAAATGATCCTAATCCTACTCCTAAGGATCCAACTCCCCAAGACACTATCCAAATTGAACCACGCCTGGAACAGTTCCATCCTCCGTCACAGTGGAACCCACCTCCTCTTCCTCAAAATCACCCTCTCCTAACCTTCCAGGAATTTATGACTTCCAGCCTTGCCTCTCAATCGTATTTAAAAAACCTTAATCCTACTCCCAACATCACCACTGCTGAAGCCCAGGCTATCCGTGATCTGAAGGCTGACCGATCCATCGTCATTCTTCCGGCGGACAAGGGTTCCACAACTGTGGTACTTGATCGTCGGGAGTATGTGGCTGAGGGACTGCGTCAGCTTTCAGACAACACTACTTACAAAGTTTGCCAAGGCAATCCCATTCGTGATGTCCAGGCGGAGCTTCAAGGAATCCTCAGAACCTTAGGCCCCCTACAAAACCTTTCACCCGACTCCATCAACCTCCTGACCCCACCAACACCCCGCACCCCTACCTTCTACCTTCTTCCCAAAATTCACAAACCCAATCATCCCGGCCGTCCCATTGTAGCTGGTTACCAAGCCCCCACCGAACGCATCTCTGCCTACGTAGATCAACACCTTCAACCCATTACATGCAGTCTCCCATCCTTCATCAAAGACACCAACCACTTTCTCAAACGCCTGGAATCCCTACCCAGTCTGTTACCCCCGGAAACCATCCTTGTAACCATTGATGCCACTTCCTTATACACAAATATTCCGCATGTCCAGGGCCTCGCTGCGATGGAGCACTTCCTTTCACGCCGATCACCTGCCGCCCTACCTAAAACCTCTTTCCTCATTACCTTAGCCAGCTTCATCCTGACCCACAACTTCTTCACTTTTGAAGGCCAGACATACCAACAATTAAAGGGAACAGCCATGGGTACCAGGATGGCCCCCTCGTATGCCAACCTATTCATGGGTCGCTTAGAGGAAGCCTTCCTGGTTACCCAGGCCTGCCAACCCGAAGTTTGGTACAGATTTATTGATGACATTTTCGTGATCTGGACTCACAGTGAAGAAGAACTCCAGAATTTCCTCTCCAGCCTCAACTCCTTTGGTTCCATCAGATTCACCTGGTCCTACTCCAAATCCCATGCCACTTTCCTTGACGTTGACCTCCACCTGTCCAATGGCCAGCTTCACACGTCCGTCCACATTAAACCCACCAACAAGCAACAGTACCTCCATTATGACAGCTGCCACCCATTCCACATCAAACGGTCCCTTCCCTACAGCCTAGGTCTTCGTGGCAAACGAATCTGCTCCAGTCCGGAATCCTTGAACCATTACACCAACAACCTGAAAACAGCTTTTGCATCCCGTAACTACCCTCCCGACCTGGTACAGAAGCAAATAACCAGAGCCACATCCTCATCTCCTCAAACCCGGAACCTTCCACAGAAGAACCCCAAAAGTGCCCCACTTGTGACAGGATACTTTCCGGGACTGGATCAGATTCTGAATGTGGCTCTCCAGCAGGGATACGACTTCCTCAAATCCTGCCCTGAAATGAGATCCATCCTTCATGAAATCCTCCCCACTCCACCAAGAGTGTCTTTCCGCCGTCCACCTAACCTTCGCAATCTCTTAGTTCATCCCTATGAAATCCCCAAACCACGTTCCCTACCCTCTGGCTCCTACCCCTGTAACCGCCCCCGGTGTAAAACCTGTCCCATGCACCCTCCCACCACCACCTATTCCAGTCCTGTAACCCGGAAGGTGTACACGATCAAAGGCAGAGCCACGTGTGAAAGCACCCACGTGATTTACCAACTGACCTGCCTACACTGTGAAGCGTTCTATGTGGGAATGACCAGCAACAAACTGTCCATTCGCATGAATGGACACAGGCAGACAGTGTTTGTTGGTAATGAGGATCACCCTGTGGCTAAACATGCCTTGGTGCACGGCCAGCACATCTTGGCACAGTGTTACACCGTCCGGGTTATCTGGATACTTCCCACTAACACCAACCTGTCAGAACTCCGGAGATGGGAACTTGCCCTTCAGCATATCCTTTCTTCTCGCTATCCGCCAGGCCTCAATCTCCGCTAATTTCTAATTTCAGTTTGCCGCCGCTCATACCTCACCTGTCTTTCAACTTCATCTTTGCCTCTGTACATCCGGCCCGACTGACATCTCTGCCCAAAAAATGCCCAAACTCTTTGCCTTTACAAATGTCTGCTTGTGTCTGTGTATGTGTGGATGGATATGTGTGTGTGTGCGAGTGTATACCTGTCCTTTTTTCCCCCTAAGGTAAGTCTTTCCGCTCCCGGGATTGGAATGACTCCTTACCCTCTCCCTTAAAACCCATATCCTTTTGTCTTTCCTTCTCCTTCCCTCTTTCCTGACGAGGCAACCATTGGTTGCGAAAGCTAGAATTTTGTGTGTATGTTTGTGTTTGTTTGTGTGTCTATCGACCTGCCAGCGCTTTTGTTTGGTAAGTTTCATCATCTTTCTTTTTAGATATATTTTTCCCACGTGGAATGTTTCCCTCTATTATATATATATATATATATATATATATATATATATATATATATATATATATATATTGGTGACGCGTTGCGGAAGCGATGTCGAGAGCATGAAGTAAGTGGGCGGGATGTTGCGAACAGGATGTGTGTGTGTGGGGGGGGGGGGGGGGGGATGCGGCGGCTGTACAAATCGTCAAGTACTTTTAACACTGGGCTGGGTTAGCAGAAACGACTACAGACAGTCTGGTACGGTTGTGCTCTTTCCTACATACTGTTCCAGCAATTGGTGGTTGAGTCGTGTTGGTATTAGACTCCGCTTGGTAGGCCAGTGTTATGTGTTTACTGAATGGGAAGTAACTACGATGCTGTAGTGTATTGCACCGCTGCAGCTAAAATACATGAGAGGGAACGTTTTCCTTATGAAGTCACAGAAATACGAGGAACACTAAAATTATCGATACCTTTAGACTAGTGCTGAAGGTGCTCCAGTGCGGCCTTCCTCAGTTTGCGACTCAAGTTGCTTCATTTGTACCTATGTGGAAAAATTCTACCGTTCCTTTAAAGTAGCTGTTGATACAGAGCTCGCGGTCGGCGACTCAGTTTTGACTCTGATAGTGACTTATGCAACGTGTCAGGCATTGGGATGTCACTGTGTGTATTTGCCATTAACGTCCAAGTAAGCAAAAGTAACAAGCCATAGACCTACGCAAGTATAACATTGACGACGAATGTTTCACTGATTTAACATTACAGGCCAAAATGGCGTCTAGGAAGAATGAGGGAGGATTTACAATTCTGAGTAAAGAAGTGTTTTTTAATTGTTACTGTTTTTAATATTCTGATTCCTTTTATCAGGTTGGCGAGATATTTTGGAAGACACGTGGAATTCTGTTCGTCAGGAACATCATGGCGTTTTAATTACATGACTTAGTTCTCCAGGTTACAAGAAGTTAAAATTGCCCAGTGTGAGTTGGTGCGTACTTTATTGTACATATTGATAATAACTAAGAACTTAATGAAAATTGTGAGTGCCACTGGTTTTTCATAGTTAGTGTATTGGTGCGCCGGACGGGACATAATAGACATAATTGGTACGATAGCGATAGTACCCATTGTTTAATGACTGTTAAAATTTGTTACTTTTCGGTCGGCCAGGGTTATTTTCTTAAGTAATTCGTTGTAATGGCCTTAAGGAATTTATGCATCGAAACTAGTGGGCTGTGGACACACTCAGTCCAAGTTATTTTGAGCAGTATTGGTTGTACTGTCATGGTTGTAAAAATGTTTCACTAAAATCATCTTGTTAAATAATTGAATTTTTTAACTGTCAAATTGTGGACGAATCTTAAAATCACTTAATCATTTTTAAAATCACTTAATTATTTCATTTTTAAAAACATTAACGACTTCTATTGTTTGTTTTTAATTGTAAAATTTTTGAGCTCATCTTCAGCCAGATATACTTTGCCTTAAAAAATTATTCCATTTTATCACATGTGTATTTTAATTAATAAATGTTTGAAATCGTCATTCTGAACGTTATTCATCCAGTTCTCACTCTACATAATCCAGTGGTAGAGTGTAAACCTGCTTGGATTTGCTAATGATGAGCATTTTAGCGGAACTGCACGCAATACATGGGAATAACAAGCTCGCACCGAAATATTTAAGAGTTTAGTTTCCTCGCGCGCTGTTCGAGAGTGGAACGGTGGAGAAGTAGTCTGAAGCCGGTGCGATGAAATCTCTCCCAAGCATTTAAGTGTGAAGCGCAGATGTAGAGTAAGACGACATGATATAAACCGTACAGTCTGTACTTGGCATGTGCATTAGCAGATATAACATTCCTGTTCAATTAGTAAGCCGGTACATGTAGCTGGGGTATACATTTCTGTGTGACACCTTCGCTCCTACCTCGCTGCGGGAACGTCAAAGGCGCAGAACCCATCTTTCGTCTTGCAGTTGCGTTCTGTGTGTACCACGTCACTGGTTCCCAGTCTTCGGCATTTTGTTTCACATTTTTTCGTGGGTTTACTCGGAAAGCAATCATTTGTTTAAGTCAAAGATAATACTTGTTATACAGACACTGCAATTTAGAGACTAAGCACAGAGTATTTATTTAAAATTCTTAACTAAGGTTGTCTAAGGCCTTCTCTTGCAGGAACTAATGACCAAAACGTTGGTACGGCTATTTCTACATAATATTTTGTCGAACAGCCGTCAGTTCGGTTGGATATACGAACATATACTAATATCTATTGAACACTTATTTATATTCATGAGCTGGGAAGCACTGACGGTGTCGGCTGGCCGGATTCCGCAAGAACAATTCCAATGGCGTTCGGCGTTCGGCAAAGAGTAGAAATTTCTATGCAGTAAGTACTGAGATGCGCAGAACAGAATTTCAGTTATCTACATATATTGACTTCAAAGTCATATGACTACTGATCAGCGTAAGGTTTGCTCATAAACGCCGTGTTGATTTTCAATGTCACTTCAGCGCTAGTGGAGACAATTTCCACTTATACTATCATGGTTTCTGTACACGTCATTCATACAAATCTTAACTCTTTGGATTCCATATCTTCTATTAACCTTACTTACAGCCCTTTAAAAGATAAAGGCAAGGATATTGCGCTTGTCAGCGGCATGTCTCACACTTCAGATGTCGCTACGGGAAGAACAGCCACAGCTGTATTCCTTAACTTTTGTACGGCACTTCATCGTATTGTTGAGTCTCTGTTTTAATAAATTATGCAACTGTGGAATTGAGAAATGGTTTCCTAGTACGTCAAAATTAAAATATCCCCAAAACCTTAGAATTTTGAGCTACGACATGCAGCAAATTAGTGATTTATCATGTTCTCAAAAATATTTAGGAGCGAAATTCGTTTTGTACAACTGTGTTGTCTTTGTCAATCGTAGTTGTCGTTGTTGCTGTGGTGGTGGTGGTGGTCGTCGTCGTTGTCTTAGTCTTCAGTTCGAAAAGTGGTTTGATGCAGTTTCCCATGCTGCTCTATCCTATGCAAACCGCTTCATCTACGGATAACAACTGCGACCTACATCCACTTGAGCCTGCTTACTGTATTTGTCCCTTCATCCCTCTGTGCTACTAACCTATCCCTTTAGTCAAGTTTAGTCATAAACTTCTCTTTTGCCCCAAGCCGATTCACTATCACCTCAGCAGTTATGTCATATACCCACCTAAATTCTAGCATTTCTCTGTAACACCGCACTGCAAAATCTTCCATTCTCTTCTTATCTGAACTGCTTATCATCAATGTTTCTCTTCCATACGTGGCTACATACCATGCAAATGCCTTCAGAAAGAATTTCTCACACATAAATTTGCATTACATGGCCTGAAACGTTTTTTTTTTTTTTTTGTCGAAATTCTTCTGTGAGTTTTATATCCTCTCTACTACGGGTATCGTCAGATATTTGGCAGCCCAAGTAGCAATACGCATCTACTACTTTTAGTGGATAATTTCCTAATCTAATTCCCCCAGAAACACCTAATTTAATTAGACTACATTCCGTTACGCTTGTTTTACTTTTGTTGATGTTCATCTCATAACCTCTTTTCGAGATACTGTCCATTCCATTCAACTGCTCTTGCAAGTTCTTTGCGTCTCTGACACAGTTACAACGACATCGGCCAACCTCAAAACTTTTCTTATTTATTTAGTTTCCTGTCACATTTGCGTGATATTGTACAGGAACGCCGTGCGGGATTAGCCGAGCGGTCTGAGGCGCTGCAGTCATGGACTGTGAGGCTGATTCCGGAGGAGGTTCGAGTCCTCCCTCGGGCATGGGTGTGTGTGCTTGTCCTTAGGATAATTTAAGCTGAGTAGTGTGTAAGCTTAGGGACTGATGACCTCAGCAGTTAAGTCTCATAAGATTTCACACACATGGCCATGGCATGTACAGGAACATGTAGGCGAAGCGACAGGAAACTAAATGAACAATGAAATATAGTTGCTGGACCTTTATATCAAAGCAGTGTTGGAATCCCTCAAAGCTTTAAACTTCTGCATGATTCTCCTCCGTATTCTTTAGTGCTTGCACAGTGCACAGAACGAATAACTTTGGAGATGGACTACAACCTTGTCTTAGTTCAAATGGTTCAAATGGCTCTGAGCACTATGGGACTTAACTGCTGAGGTCATCAGTCCCCTAGAACGTAGAACTACTTAAACCTACCTAACCTAAGGACATCACACACATCCATGCCCGAGGCAGGATTCGAACCTGCGACCGTAGCGCTCGCGCGGTTCCAGACTGTAGCGCCTAGAACCGCTCGGCCACTCCGGCCGGCTTGTCTTAGTATATTCTCAAACTCTGATTACCTTGTTTGTTCTACGACTCTTACAAATACGGTGGTGTTTCTGTACAAGTTATTCATAACCTTTCGCTCTCTGCATTTTGTCCCAGCTACCTTCAGGTTTTCGGAGAGACTATCCTTTGAGAAACTAAAACATTAATGTACTCTCGACGTCATAGGTACCAGTAGCACAGGTTCGCGTTAAGACAAGTTTAAAATAACAATAACGGCTTGGATAGCCGTGTAATCCAGAATAAATGACTCAGAATATATTACAAAAATCTGATTAGTAGATGAAAACTGCGCAGCATTTGTATACTAGTACTTTCAACTGATAGACTGGCAGCATTCTACCGAATTTATATAGCGTTTGCCTCGTAAGTAAATGGTCTGTAAAACGTAAGTACGAAAATTACATTCGCACGATGTATTACTGCCATGAAAACTGCTTCATCTACGGATGAAACTCGGACAAACAGAAAAAGAACTGATAAATTACATTACAGAAAGAAACTGAAAGAAAAACGTAATGACTCGAACAACATTCACGGTTGGCTCACCTATTTCCACCACTCGCCATATGAGGAAACTTCCAGCATTGTCGAACATGGTCGCTTTGGTGGTCCGGACGCTACAGTAGCGGCATGGGCGTACTGACCTCCAAATCCTTGAACGTGGTACACTCACCGGACAAGGTTATTGTGTCGCTGTACTCCTTCCACACATGGGTCTTTTAAAAATGGTTCAAATGGCTCTGAGCACTATGGGACTAAACTTCTGAGGTCATTAGTCCCCTAGAACTTAGAACTAGTTAAACCTAACTAACCTAAGGACATCACAAACATCCATGCCCGAGGCAGGATTCGAACCTGCGACCGTAGTGGTCTTGCGGTTCCAGACTGCAGCGCCTTTAACCGCACGGCCACTCCGGCCGGCTGGGTCTTTTCAATGGCGCTCTAGTCAATGAGTTCATTTTTAAGGATCGAAATCGAAAAGGGGAGAAGTTTTTGGAAAGGGAGGATATTCAGTGAATTGTCTGGCCTGTTCGTTCTCCCGGTTTAAATCGCATCGAGCACGTGTGGCATGCGTTGAAGGAACGCACAGCAGCACGTCCACAGGCACCAACAAGCATCGAGCAGTTGTCGGATTCGCAAGTGGAGGAGTGGAAAGTTCTGCCGCAAAAACTCCTCACCAAACTTGCGGCGAGAATGGGAGCACGTTGGTGATCACACACCCCCGTAAATCGCGATGACTTCACTGCAACCATTGTCTTAGAACGGAAGTGTCATTTTTCTCCTTCTTCTTATTGCGTATTTCTGTCAGTAATCTTCTGTACTATACCGTGGCAGTTCTTGGCAAGTACGGTCCAAGTTTTATTGAGCTACGATACTGGGCAGTGACGAGACGTGAGGAAGTTACGAGGGTGAGTCATATTAAAACCTTAAATTTGTAATAACAAATCGAAATGTTGCGCCGTTATCCTGTAAGTTGGTAAGCGTGCTACAAACAGCGTGCAGAATGGCCTGTAGGTGGCAGCATACTGCAGACGCACACATACCGTCGCAATATCAGTATAAAGATGGTCGCCCCACTTGCGACTTGCACCAGGGAAGAACAGCGTTCTGTTATTCGGTTTTTGCGCAGTGAAGGTGTGAATCCTACTGAAATTTATCGACGAATGAAGGTTCAGTACGGTGACGCATGTTTGTCACAGCAGCAAGTCTACGAATGGAGTAGGAAGTTCGCAAATGATGTGACTTCAGCGGAAGATGCTCCTCGTCCAGGCCAGGCACAAAGAGCTGTGACTCCACAGAACATTGCAGCAGTTGAATCCATAGTGAAGGAAATCCGCCGAGTGACAATGAATGACATTTCAGCATGTTTACAGCACACCACATTGTGCATGATATTCTCCAGTTTCACAAAGTGTCTGCAAGGTGGGTGCCACGGCAGCTGACTCCTGAAATGAGAGAACGACGTGTTGATGCTTTTGAAGAACTTCTTCGGCGCTTTGAACGAGAAGGTGATGGCTTCCTTGCTAGAATCGCTACTGGGGACGAATCCTGGGTTCACTTCCACCAACCGGAAACGATGAGAGCGAGCAAGGAATGGCGCCATTCCACAACACCAAAATCAAAGATCTCGAAGTTTCGAACAGAACCATCAGCAGGGAAGGTTATGCTGACTCTCTTTTGGGACGAAAAAGGCGTCATATTTTAGCATTACATGCCTTGAGGGACTACTGTCACAAGTGCATCATACACAAATGTCCTAAAAAGTCATCTGCGGCCTGCAATCAAATCAAATCGACGTGGATTGCTGTCAGCAGGTGTACTTTTGCAACATGACATTGCAAGGCCCCACACTGCCCGTACAACAATTGCAACAATCACAGACCTGCATTTTGAATGTCTTCCTCATCCACCATACTCACCAGACCTTGTCCAAAGTGATTTCCCTACGTCTGGACCACTAAAAGACGCAATGGGAGGAAAGAAGTTCCGTTCTGATGAAAAGGTACGCCACGAGGTGCATGAGTGGTTGCGCGGAATACCAAAAGAATTTTTTTCTAAAGGAATTTATGCACTTTGTAAGCTCTGGAGGACTTGCATTGAGCGCGGGGGAGATTGAAAAGTGATACAGCTTTGTACCATTTCTGCACAATAAATAATACTTAAAAAAATATTTAAGGTTTTCATTTGACACCCCCTCGTACTTTCGTCCTTAAGTTTTTCACACCATTGTATGTAGCCATGCAATCACATTAATAAGTCATAAGTCATATATGAACTCCGTAGCACAATCTGGACTGATATTTTTGAACACATAAAGCGTCTCTTGCTAATGACATAACCATGGTTAGCCCTTTTATATATCTTCCCATGAAATGTACAAGAGTTGCCCAGAAAATAATGCAACGCATTTTTTTCTTCAACAGTTCGTTATTGAACATAATGAGGATTACGCACAGGAAAAAAGCACTCCGTCTTCAGCCAACAAGTGGCCCAGCGGGACCATCCGATCGCCGTGTCATCCTCAGGATGCGGATAGGAGGGGCGTGTGGTCAGCACACCGCTCTCCAGGTCGTTATGATGGTTTTCTGTGACCGGAGTCGTTACTATTTGGTCGAGTAACTCCTCAATTGGCATCAGGACGCTGAGTGCACCACGAAAAATGTCAACAGCGCATGGCGGTCCGGATGGGCACCCATCCAAGTGCCGCTCACACCCGACAGCGCTTAACTCCGGTGATCTGACGGGAACCGGTGTATCCACTGCGGCAAGGCCCTTGGTACGTACAAGAAAGAATGGTCTTTTGTCTACACACACTATTTTCCCACGTAATCTCCAAAATGATCTATGGTCTTCCTCCAGCGCGAAACAAGGGCTGTGTGTCCTGTCGGTACCAAAAATTGTCCTAGTGGTGCAGCCACGTCTTCGCTGTGTAAATCACCTCCTAATCGTCCTCAAAATGTCTTCCACGAATGGCAGCCTTTAATGGACCAAGGAAGTGGAAGTCGGTGGGAGTTAGGTTAGGTGTGTCAGGTGTGACAGCCATGGATGGTGACCCCTACCTCTGCAAATAGTGGAGCTCCGTCGAACCGACTTCTGATAACCTCACCCTCCGTGTCCAGCCACTAACTGTACTTATGTCGGCAGCAGATGCTCCATAGACTTTGCACAAGCGTCTGTGGATATTCCCCACAGTTTCTCTCTCTGCAGAGAGAAATTCAATGGCGGCAAGTTGCTTGCAACGTACGAGGCGTGTTTTTTTAAGTAAGTACCGTTTTGAAATAAAAAAAGACGTGCTAATATACACTCCTGGAAATGGAAAAAAGAACACATTGACACCGGTGTGTCAGACCCACCATACTTGCTCCGGACACTGCGAGAGGGCTGTACAAGCAATGATCACACGCACAGCACAGCGGACACACCAGGAACCGCGGTGTTGGCCGTCGAATGGCGCTAGCTGCGCAGCATTTGTGCACCGCTGCCGTCAGTGTCAGCCAGTTTGCCGTGGCATACGGAGCTCCATCGCAGTCTTTAACACTGGTAGCATGCCGCGACAGCGTGGACGTGAACCGTATGTGCAGTTGACGGACTTTGAGCGAGGGCGTGTAGTGGGCATGCGGGAGGCCGGGTGGACGTACCGCCGAATTGCTCAACACGTGGGACGTGAGGTCTCCACAGTACATCGATGTTGTCACCAGTGGTCGGCGGAAGGTGCACTTGCCCGTCGACCTGGGACCGGACCGCAGCGACGCACGGATGCACCCCAAGACCGTAGGATCCTACGCAGTGCCGTAGGGGACCGCACCGCCACTTCCCAGCAAATTAGGGACACTGTTGCTCCTGGGGTATCGGCGAGGGCCATTCGCAACCGTCTCCATGAAGCTGGGCTACGGTCCCGCACACCGTTAGGCCGTCTTCCGCTCACGCCCCAACATCGTGCAGCCCGCCTCCAGTGGTGTCGCGACAGGCGTGAATGGAGGGACGAATGGAGACGTGTCGTCTTCAGCAATGAGAGTCGCTTCTGCCTTGGTGCCAATGATGGTCAAATGCGTATTTGGCACCGTGCAGGTGAGCTCCACAATCAGGACTGCATACGACCGAGGCACACAGGGCCAACACCCGGCATCATGGTGTGGGGAGCGATCTCCTACACTGGCCGTACACCACTGGTGATCGTCGAGGGGACACTGAATAGTGCACGGTGCATCCAAACCGTCATCGAACCCATCGTTCTACCATTCCTAGACGGGCAAGGGAACTTGCTGTTCCAACAGGACACTGCACGTCCGCATGTATCCCGTGCCACCCAACGTGCTCTAGAAGGTGTAAGTCAACTAACCTGGCCAGCAAGATCTCCGGATCTGTCCCCCATTGAGCATGTTTGTGACTGGATGAAGCGTCGTCTCACGCGGTCTGCACGTCCAGCACGAACGCTGGTCCAACTGAGGCGCCAGGTGGAAATGGCACGGCAAGCCGTTCCACAGGACTACATCCAGCATCTCTACGATCGTCTCCATGGGAGAATAGCAGCCTGCATTGCTGCGAAAGGTGGATATACACTGTACTGGTGCCGACATTGTGCATGCTCTGTTGCCTGTGCTTATATGCCTGTGGTTCTGTCAGTGTGATCATGTGATGTATCTGACCCCAGGAATGTGTCAATAAAGTTTCCCCTTCCTGGGACAATGAATTCACGGTGTTCTTATTTCAATTTCCAGGAGTGTATCTCAATAATTTTATTTTTACATGAAAGCCTGTACCTTAATCTACTTTTCTACATAATTTCCGTCAATATTGAGGCACTTGTCATAATGTTGTACCAGTTTTTGAATACCTTCCTCATAGAAGTCTGCCGCCTGACCTGTTAACAACTGCATCACCACTGTTTTGACTAAGTCATCGTCTTGAAGACGCTGACCGCCCAGATGTTTCTTCAAGTGCAAAAATAGATGGTAGTCACTGGGCGCAAGATCGGGGCTGTACGGAGGATGATCTAGAGTTTCCCATCGAAAAGATGTGATGAGCTCTTTGGTCTGATTCGCCACATGCGGACGGGCATTGTCTTGCAGCAAAACGATGCCCTTACTCAACCTGCCACGTCTTTTGTTCTAAATTGAACGGCGCGGATTGTGCAATGTCTTACAGTAATCTGCTGCATTGATTGTCTCATTACGAGGCAGAAATTCCACAAGCAGTACTCCTTTTCTGTCCCGAAAAACTGTGCACATGATTTTTCCAGGCAGAAATTGTTTGCTTAAACTTCACTTTTCAGGGTGAATCTGAATGCCACCATTCCATGGACTGTTGTTTTGATTCTGTTGTGACATAGGCCACCCATGTTTCATCGACCGTAACAATTTGACTTAAGAAATCATCACAAAACGGTAGTGATGCTGTGGTTAACAAGTAAGGTGGCAGACTTCTATGAGGAGGACATTCAAAATCTGGTACAACGTTATGACAAGAGCCTCAGTATTGACAGAATTTATGTAGAAAAGTAGGTTAAGGTACAGGCTTTCACGTAAAAATAAAATTTTTGAGATATCTTAGCACCTATTTTTTAAATTTCAAAACTGTTCTTACTTAAAAAAACACGCCTCGTACATCACCTACAGACGTCATTTTGAAACTGTCCTGCAGCTACGCTATCTGTTCGAAGTGACAGAAACTTGACGCTCTCACTGAAGAGACTTCAAATACACTCCTGGAAATTGAAATAAGAACACCGTGAATTCATTGTCCCAGGAAGGGGAAACTTTATTGACACATTCCTGGGGTCAGATACATCACATGATCACACTGACAGAACCACAGGCACATAGACACAGGCAACAGAGCATGCACAATGTCGGCACTAGTACAGTGTATATCCACCTTTCGCAGCAATGCAGGCTGCTATTCTCCCATGGAGACGATCGTAGAGATGCTGGATGTAGTCCTATGAAACGGCTTGCCATGCCATTTCCACCTGGCGCCTCAGTTGTACCAGCGTTCGTGCTGGACGTGCAGACCGCGTGAGATGACGCTTCATCCAGTCCCAAACATGCTCAATGGGGGACAGATCCGGAGATCTTGCTGGCCAGGATAGTTGACTTACACCTTCTAGAGCACGTTGGGTGGCACGGGATACATGCGGACGTGCATTGTCCTGTTGGAACAGCAAGTTCCCTTGCCGGTCTAGGAATGGTAGAACGATGGGTTCGATGACGGTTTGGATGTACCGTGCACTATTCAGTGTCCCCTCGACGATCACCAGTGGTGTACGGCCAGTGTAGGAGATCGCTCCCCACACCATGATGCCGGGTGTTGGCCCTGTGTGCCTCGGTCGTATGCATTCCTGATTGTGGCGCTCACCTGCACGGTGCCAAACACGCATACAACCATCATTGGCACCAAGGCAGAAGCGACTCTCATCGCTGAAGACGACACGTCTCCATTCGTCCCTCCATTCACGCCTGTCGCGACACCACTGGAGGCGGGCTGCACGATGTTGGGGCGTGAGCGGAAGACGGCCTAACGGTGTGCGGGACCGTAGCCCAGCTTCATGGAGACGGTTGTGAATGGTCCTCGCCGATACCCCAGGAGCAACAGTGTCCCTAATTTGCTGGGAAGTGGCGGTGCGGTCCCCTACGGTACTGCGTAGGATCCTACGGTCTTGGCGTGCATCCGTGCGTCGCTGCGGTCCGGTCCCAGGTCGACGGGCACGTGCACCTTCCGCCGGCCACTGGCGACAACATCGATGTACTGTGGAGACCTCACGCCCCACGTGTTGAGCAATTCGGCGGTACGTCCACCCGGCCTCCCGCATGCCCACTATGCGCCCTCGCTCAAAGTCCGTCAACTGCACATACGGTTCACGTCCACGCTGTCGCGGCATGCTACCAGTGTTAAAGACTGCGATGGAGCTCCGTATGCCACGGCAAACTGGCTGACACTGACGGCGGCGGTGCACAAATGCTGCGCAGCTAGCGCCATTCGACGGCCAACACCGCGGTTCCTGGTGTGTCCGCTGTGCCGTGCGTGTGATCATTGCTTGTACAGCCCTCTCGCAGTGTCCGGAGCAACTATGGTGGGTCTGACACACCGGTGTCAATGTGTTCTTTTTTCCATTTCCAGGAGTGTAATACATACACAAACTTTCACTTTCGTAGTATTGTTTTCAGCTGAGAGAAAAAAAATGCGGTGCATTACTTTCTGAGCAACCCTCGTAAATATACCGTCATGACGTGTTTATATTTGCACCAGTAACAGCAACAACTATTCAACGTTACTGTTACAAATAAATAAATGTTTATAAACAGAAAAATACTTGTGATATCGATGTTTCGACCTCAACTCAGGACATAAAGTGACAGTGTGATACGAAAGTTAATTAACAATCCTAGTTTGATGGTGGTGATAACGCGCAGTGCCTTCGATCACCGCATAGTCATTCCTGCTCTATGATGTTGAATAACGGAAAGAGCAGCGGGCCGTGGTGCTGGGAACCTGAGAGGCGCAGGGAAGCGCCTGCTGGAACAGAAGCGCACGGCAGCTGAATGCGTTATTTAACGCGGCCGACGCGGCTAACTGCTTTGCATTGCTGATGCTCCAAGTTTGGCGCATCTGAATATTTCCGCCAGCACTAAGTCTTGCGATGCCATGCCCGAGTTTGGTTTATTTCCAGACAGCCGGCGGTAAAAGTGCACGAGTCACTGTGTTCGTGGCTGTTTCGTAAAGTGAGGGCTGCAGCCGAGTTACAGGTGAGTAGAGATCTCCAGAGGAGAGTTCTGGAAGTTCCCCTGCAGAGAAAAGTTTGAAGAAGACACTCTGTAGGAATATTTCTCTTTGAGAATGGTGGATTCGCGTATCACCGACTGCTGTAAGAAAATGGGCTACGTTATTAACAACTTGCAATATTTTTCTGTGTCCATATCTTTGCACGAAGGTCTCTCAGATTCTTGACACAGAGGGAAACCGGAGGAGCAAAAGATGTCTGCTTAGAGAGTGTATGGCAATAAACTACTGAGAAATCTTATTGATGAATCGATTGCGTGTGCATACATGGAGGATTAAACAACAAGAAAAAAACTCAATTAACTATTGCCTTCGTAGTCAGAACTTCCGCAACTGAGCTGATACCTAAAATTTATTCTTTATTTTTCCGTCTCTGTTGCGTATTTATTTCTGATCAAAGTTCATCATCTTCGTATTGTGCTGATACAGAAGTTGCCCAGTATCGCAGAGAACTTTGCCACCTATTTGACGCATTTTGAAACAATGTGAAAAGTAAATGTTAGTAAAAGGCACATCTGTCTGCCCTAAAACTGGTCATCTCCTAACCAATCATCCCGCGCGGGCGGGGTCGGCTTTGCACTTACAAATGGACCCCCCCCCCCCCCCCCACATGTTATCACCGCGCGGTTTAGGGCGTCTTGTCACGGTTCGCGCAATTTCCTGCGTCTGAGGTTAGAGTCCTCCCTCGGGCGTGGGTGTGTGTGTTGTCCTTAGCGTAAGTCAGATTCAGCAGTGTGTAAGCTTAGGGACCGATGACCTCGGCAGTTTGGTCCCATAAGAACTTACCACAAATTTCCAAAATTTATTACATATTAGGATTCTACGCCAAAAAGTAAATACGGTTTACTCAAACCGTTATTTGCCATTTGTAGTACATGGCTCTGTAATTGACAAATATCAGATGTGCCTATTTTTGCAATCAAGAACCGACGCATTTGATCCTACTTTGCATTTACGATGTAATTGTAAACCCTTATGTTCTGACAGTTGATACTGATATCCAAACGCTACTTCAATGTTGAAAAGGTGATTGTACAGTACAGATAATGTGCCTACACTCTAACATTTCCGGAAAATAAGTTATTGGCTTGTTAACGTAGGTTTCTTTCCCTACGAGGTTGATTGTGGCGAATCGCGAACTCATGGGAAAGCTTGATTTCGGTAGCCGCCCTCGAACCCCGCCATCAGAGTGACTAATTTCGGTGCGTGTTTCCATTTAACCGCCGTAACTATCGGCAGAATACAAAGCACATCCAATGTAGGCAAAATGTCCATGTTGTGTTAGTGACAGGCGCACTTGCCATGGATACGTACCGAAATCAAGCAGCTCATCGGTGAAAGGCAGGGGCACTCGCCGATAGCAAACACAGTAAACTATTACACCCACGCCGCCGTTACTGGATTATCTAAACCCAGTTTATAACCTGACATTGGAATGGCTAACTATATTGTAACGTACAGTCAAATTTGCAACACTAAAGAAAATTTCGAACTTAAATATCGGCCGTTAGGGCGTAATGGTTCACAATTACGTCGTAAATCAAATATAGAATGAAATGCGTTTGTTCGTAGTGGCGAAAATAGACCCCTCTCATATGTGTCGATTACAGCGCCATCTGACAGGAATGGAAACAACTGTTCGTATTTTTTGGCAGAGAATCGGATTACGCAGTAAAAATAAGGGGTTTCCATTTGAAAATGCAAAGTTGATCCCGCTCATGCAGGAGGGGTTGTTATGGGGTAGCGAGTTGTACAACACACAGTTGGTCGACGGCCGTTTATCTCAATAAAAAGTCTAAGCGTATTCTACATTTCCTGTGCCGAATACGATTTTACAATTTAGTAAATGAAACAGTTTTCATTGTTATATATGTCTTTTGAAATGTCTTCACCTTTCTTGACCCCTCTAGAATCACTTTCATTTACATGGAATCAGTCAAGAACTTTTCTTATACGTGGCCTGGCATTGTACATCGAAGTGTTTGTGAAACATAATTAATAATCACTGTATCATGTATCCTATCTCGTATGTCAAAGAAGAAGTGCATCATTTGTGACTCATGTAAAATTTTAAGCAATTAATTAGCAGCACATGAAAATGCTGGAAGTGCTAGCGAGAACTAATATATATATATATATATATATATATATATATATATATATATATATATATATATATATATATATATTGACAACTCCGACTAGAAGTAAGTTACAAATATGAAACTTATGTCGAATTGTTTACAACTATCAAAGTTTTTGTTTTGTTTTAGGTTCGCAGTACGTAAGTAGTGGATGAGGTGCAGTGCCCAAGAAGCCATGTTAGCCAATAAGGAGAAGGCACAGTGTGTCCTGTGGTACCATGAGACACGATCACCAACCACAGTGCAGAGACACTTCCAGACAACATTTGGAAGAAATCCACCTGATGTCGAGGGCATTTAATGCCTGGTATGAGAAGTTCAAGAACACAGGATCGGTTGCTGACCATCCGAGGTCTGGTCGACCAAGAACCTCAGCAGACAGGGTGGAAGCTGTAAGGCAGACAATTCTGCGGAGTCCGAGGAAATCGGTGCGCAGGGCCTCACGTGAATTACAGATTCCAGAAAGCTCTCTCCATTACATTTTACACAAAAGTTTATTGTTCCGTGCATACAAAGTGCAAATAGTTCAGTCCTTGTTGCTCCCCCAATGACTTTGCGGTCGAAATGCTAGCACTTATTGGGGACGATGATGGTTATCTCAGACGAATTGCCTTTTCCGACGGAGCGACCTTTTTTGTCAGTGGAATAGTGAATAACCATAATGTGCGCATTTGGGGTTCACAACCCCGTGGCGAGGTTATGGAGTGCAGCAGAGGCAGTCCAAAGGTAAATGTTCGGTGCGCGCTATTGCACGATCGAATTATCGGGCCATTCTTCTTCGCTGAGGCTACCATCACATCTGCAGTGTATCTAGACGTGTTGCAACTGTATGCTTTTCCTCAGCTGCTTCAGTATCACCCCGCTGTCTTGTTTCAGCAAGACGGTGCACCGCCCCATTGGGGTTTGGACGTCAGTGCCTATCTCGATATGACCTTTCCTGGGCGATGGATTGGTCGTGATGGGCCAACGGTTTGGCCTCCACGCTCTCCTGACATAACCCCATTAGACTTCTTTTTATGGGGTTACGTCAAGGACGAGGTCTACCGAACACGTGTACCAGATTTTGAAACCCTGCGGCAACGGATAACCACAGTCGTTGAATCGATCCCTCCGCTGATGTTGGCTAATGTTGGCTAATGTGTGGGCGGAAACTGAATATCGCCTAGATGTGCTACGTGCTACCAAGGGTGCTCATGTGCTCATGTGGAAGTTTACTGGCGTGTGAAAAAAACTTTGATAGTTTGTAAACAATTAGACACCAGTTTCATGTTTGTATCTTACTTCTAGCCTGAGTTATCAATTTATGTAATCAGGGAAAGACTTTTCGGACACTTTATATATATATATATATATATATATATATATATATATATATATATATGTGTGTGTGTGTGTGTGTGTGTGTGTGTTTGGTTTTATAATACTTCGATGAGGAGGTTTTACAACACAATTATTTGTGTTTCATGGACAGGAAAGAGGTGTAAACGAGTTCTTGATGAAATGTTTACATTCAGATTACGTAGGAAAGAATCCTATGACATATTAATGTTGGAAAATATTAATGTAAATTCTAACTGACGATGCAGAAACCAACAATTCGACGATTTTGTTGAATGGGTATTTAAAGAACAAGGCTGGTTGTCTGGGCGCTGGAGCTGGATTTTACGATAATACCTGAAAGTGACAATAGAAAAGAAGTTTCCTCTCTTTACAATATTTTGCCTCAAATGATGCGACGTTGCAAATATTCACAATTTAACGACATACAGTCAAAATGTATGAAGTACCAGACGAAGTTGTGGTGGTGACTGGACAGCATACAGTCGTATCATTAATGACTGCAGTCTATATCAACGCTCAAAACGTCAAAAGGAACCCATTTCGCCAACTCATCGTATCCGTTTGATTCTGTTGTGTAGTTCTATGTGAATACGATGGCTTGCTTACACAGATACAAAGATCGAGGATGATCAACTTTGATCGAAACTAGTCACATCGCACGAAAATAAATGAGCGACTATAATGGAAACCATAAATTAAAAAATATAAAAATAAAAATAAAAATGTCTCTCATCTTATGGCTGGGCTCTGAGCACTATGCGACTTAACTTCTGAGGTCATCAGTCGCCTAGAACTTAGAACTAATTAAACCTAACTAACCTAAGGACATCACACACATCCATGCCCGAGGAGGGATTCGAACCCGCGACCGTAGCGGTCGCCCGGTTCCAGACTGTAGCGTCTAGAACCGCACGGCCACTCCGGCCGGCTTCTCATCATTGCAATGACCAGATACACTCAAATTTGTAGAAGTACAGGAGTATACGGGGTGGAGAAATGGAACTTGACAATAAGATCAGAGCAAGGGAGAGGTAAGCCTGATAGAGAAAAATATTCCAAATAATCACCATTGTTGAACTACGGCGATGACAAGACACTCACCCATTAGCGCACAAAAGTTGTCCAATAAGTGAACATGTCAGAGTGAGTGTAGCAGTACGGATTGTCCGAATGAGCTTGTCATGCTTTCTGTACACCAGCAAGAATTAAAACACGTAGGCATTAGGTTTCATTGTAATCAAGTAGCATGTTAGAGTAGCTTAGTGCAACGATAGTTTGCAGAACATTTTAATATCTAATCAGAGTACTTTTAGAATATTGAGTAAAAAGTCAAACTTTAGCTAGTAAACAGCACAGAAAGTTCACTGCTAGAACAACCAGCCGTGGATGAGTATTTCAAATTTGAAAAGCTTTCAATGTAAGTTAAAGCCATTAAAATCAGCTAATTTATTTGATACCTGAGCTCTTTAGCGTAACAGGTATTGTTGGGATCAGTTAGTAAGGTTACACAGCGCCACGCATTCTTCGCCGGTCTGTTGTAGTTTGGTGGTCCGATCTGTTGTTCTTTGGAAAATTTTTCTCGGTTTGGAGCCCCTATCCATTACCGATCTTGTTATCTCGTTATTTTTCTCCACCCTGCATGTGGCTGTAAACAGTCGGACATAAAGTGAGAACAGTTTTGTTGCAAGAAAAGGCGCAATTTGCTTTGTAGCTGAACAATACGAAACCTGCCATTTCTGGCGAGTAGAATTTCCGGTTTGATTACGGTAGAGCTATCTCATCTAAAAAGGAAGCAGGAAAGAAGCGTACAGTTTAGCGTCGTTGAAGACGAAGTTAGGACGGAGGAAGAAAATCGACAGTTCTGTTTTGAAGAAACCATTCTGGCATTAGCTTTAAGAGATTTAGGGAAATAATTCAAAACTTAAATTCAGATTGATTATCTTATACACAGCTGTAGTTTTCAGCAACTGTTGTATATTATTTTCTCAGGATAAATTCCAGTCATCAGCTGCAAATACATTTTCGACGAATTAATTTGTCATCTTCATAAGTTTAGTGTAGCAATACGTCAATATCTTCTTCAGAGAAGGGTAACGCCATGGTACGTTCAGAAATTTACAACTTATATATGATTATTTTAAGCACTGTTTGATAGTTTACAATAATTGAATCACATCTATCTATCACATATTCAGCACATTAAGCAGTTGTCAGGATGTGTGTGCAAATCCGTTAAGCTGGAAAAAACGAAGAACATTTTTATCTACCGTTATTTATGTTGCAGTTGTTTATGTTCTGTATTTTTAATATTGTTTCTACTTTATTATCACCAGTTTGGACTGTTCTGTGGCAAAATAAACGCAACCTTGCAAAATTTCCGTTTGTTGTTTTAATTTTGGACACCAGTGTATTTCATAACTCTGTCGTGAATCAATTCACAATCTTCGTAATTTTTATATGAGTAAAGTTAAGTTGGCCTTAGTTATTGAAAAAGTTTCAGCTCGACTGCATTTAAACTTGCCGGCTAAAATTTTTAGAACGAAACCGACAGTAGAACATGACCTCTGAAATACATCTGTAAGAGACCTTGTATTGTTTGTTATTTGGATTGAAGTGGTGGAACTTGTTACAGCTGTATTGTTTAATGTATGTAATCAAGTGCTGTAATCAAAACTTTCTATCATCAATATAAATGATACTTAATCTATTTCAAATAAGGACTTTTTGTTCTAAACTTATATTCTAATAAATTTCTTGAAAACTATTAGAGGTAACTTCATGTGGTGACATATTTAATGTTTTTTTATCAAACTGAAGCTTCATACGAATTTTGATCTTTCTGATTCTAATATTTAGCGCCTTCAGTTCTGCGTATCAGAAATCCGACAGTTTGCTGGTACGTTTTAGGAGATATGTGTCATTATGTGTGTGCGTGCTGGTCACGTAATTCGCGTAAATAACGGACCACTGATTCGTATATGCGGTGATAGTGCCCGCTAGCGACCCAGATGGGTTCCAAGGATTTACATCAGGCGAATTTAGTCGCCCAGACGTCAACGTGAGTACACCACTGCTCCTCAAACCACTGTTGCACGCTTCTGCCGTCGAGACAAGGAAACCATGCTGAAAGATGATATCGCCGACGGGGAAGATATAAGCCATGAAGGGATGCAGGAGGATCACGGATGCCAGTGTGGCTTCGATCACTTCCACATGTCCCATGCAGCTGCATAATTCTGCTTCCATCAGCCGTTCACATAGGTGACGGCGTTCGTGAAGACGACCATGGACCTAGTTTAGTAAAAATGTGTCACCCGAAAATCTGATACGTTTCCACCGATCGATGGTCGAATCCCGAGGTTCCCGTGCTCGCTACAATCGTAATTGACGATGTCTTTCTGTCATTCCGACGTTTCAACTGAAACTTCTCATAAGGGGCTTCTCACTTACCTCTGAGGATTAAAGACCTACGTCGATTACTACAACCAATATTCATCCCAAGAAAACAGTTCATTTACTTACCGCAATAAAAACAGAAACTTGTCACATAGTTTTGTAAGGTATGGTTACCTAAGAGCTGTTTGCAGTTTATTTGTTGAAAGGTTGCTGTACGTTCCACAGACTGTCATCATCTCGTTAGCAGCACAGCAGACGTAAGTTCGTTATGCTGCACGTACAAATACTCCCGTGACCCAAAAATTTTTGACTGCTTACTTAATAGTGTGTCAGTACATGAAACGCAGTGCACCAAAGATTGTACGTGGTACGATTTCGACAAGCTCTTGGCAAGTTTTCGGAAGTATATGTTACCTGATGTCGACAGAGGTCATGTAAATTGCGGGCCAGTGGTTTCTGGGCGCGAGAGAGCAGCCAATAGCGTTAGGGGCCATGATCCATTGTGTTCGAATCAGGCGAATTTGGTGGCCTAGACATCAACGAGAGGTCACCACCACAGTCCTCAAACCACTGTGTTGCGACTTTGTCCTTGTGACACAGACATTAACTCTGGGGAGAGACTCAGTCTTCTTTGGGGAAGATATCAACACACCATTCATTCAGGCGTGATTAACCCGACCAGACGACAGCCTTCCATTGACCCACGGTTGAATATCGAAGACTCCCTACCGACTACAATCTTCAATGATTTTGTCGTTAGGTGAACATGGGACCAGGTAGGGGTTGTCTGCTGCAGAATCCCATGTTCAGCACTGTGCGCTGAACGATGTGCCTCAAAACACTTGTGCCTACACCAGCATATCAGTCTGCTGCCATGTACATCTGTAGTATGCTCCATCGATGGTGTGCCTCTTAACTGCGTGGCTGGCAACACACCAAGGCAGTCTAAAAAACCATCTTATACCACCTCGCATGGTGATCGTACGTCTTCACATTTCTGGCGGTTGTGAACCAATTTATTTCGACTGCTTATTCCGCTCTTTTGTCTCTGGATCGTAGTGGCACATCCAGCATTTATACATGGCGATTAGGTCGATAAAGAAGTCATCTTGATACCTTTGACACAGCCACAACATTACCGCTGCTGACACCATCGGGCATACCTCTTGAATAGGCGTGAATGAGTTGCCGAACCTAGCGGACTCATTCCTTTGTCATGTTCAAAGTGTGGTTCAAGATGGTTAATACTGATCGGTGACTGATTTTCACTTTCCCAACTCTCGCCAGTCTCAGAGCACCAGGATCTCTACTTCTCATTTCGCCTCTTCACAGGGCGATCGCCCGCCGCTTCATTCTCGTCTGAGTATACTGGAAGTGTCTACACCACCTAACAGATGTGTCACACAATGTTACGCTATTTCCGTATACTTCCAATAACTCATCGTAGGTTCTTGCAGTGATGTTATCTTTAAAATACGGAAAAGGTAAATAACACACGATACGCAACCTACACGATTGACTGCGTTACTTTATTTAGGCTCGGTAGCGGCGAGCTACATGACTATCGCAAATGGATTTCGATGTCTACAACGACAGCAAACACACCAGCAATCAAACAAAAAAATTGGTAACATAACTATATTTTATGAAAGGAAAAGGTAAATGAAGATCTGTTAGATGACGAAAAGTTTGACTTTTAAAGATATAGGCACAAGAGAGACACTTACGACTTACCGCTTGATAATGGATGCAAGAAAAATCGAGACGTGTTCATACGATCTGTCGAACTGTAAGAAGAGTTCGACAATGTAAAATGGTGCGATATGTTTGAGGTTTTGAGGACAATAGGAGTAACCTGTAGGGATAGACGGATAATATAAAATATGTACATTAACCAAGAGGAGAAAATAAGAATAGAAGGGCGACAAAAAAGTGCTTGGATTAAAAAGGGAGTAAGACAGGCATTTATATTTCGCCCCTACGGTTCAGTCTGTAGACTGATGAGGCAGTGACGGAAATAACAGAAAGATGCAAGAGTGGGATAAAAATTAACGATGAAACAAGTCAAAGATAAGTTCGCCGATAGCATGGCTATCCGTAGTGAAAATTCTGGTGTCGGGTTGTGCGGAAGTTGAATGCCTACCAGAGTAAATAGACCTCGATGCACGATAGAGGGCAGTATTGCCGCAGTGCTGCACTCGCTAAGTGAGTGCGCCACCGACTCACTATGTGAATACGCTGGCCAGTAGTCCTTCTCAGTTGGCAGAAATACTGCTGCAACTCGACTGCTCAGCGCCGTACATGGGGTCTGTACCCCTCCACCATCCTCCACACCTACAAATCCCTCATCCACCCTATCCTCTGCTACGCCCACCCTGCTTGGATCTCTGCCCCTCCTACCTTTTACAAATCCCTTCAAATCCTTGAACGCCATGCCCTTCGCCTCACCTATCATAGCCGCTTCCCTCCCCCACGCGGATTCTGTACGACCTTATCCCGTTCCCCTACCTCCTCCTTTTCCTCGAACAGATACGGATCCTCTACACCTCCCGTAAACTAGATCCCCTGCACCTGTTCATCTTTCACATCCTCTCCCACCCCGGTCCACTGCCGCACCTGTATTTCCATGTCCCACCTGCTCTTCATCTCTCCACTCTCCTTGCCCTCTCCCAAGGTGGCGTCCGCCAGCTCCCCCTCCCTGACGAGACCCTCCTCCCCTCCATCTACCCCTCCTACCAAATTTGACACTCCTCTTACACTTCCTGTGTTTTTTCCTATAGGCACCCTCTCTCCCTTCTCTCTCCCTTCCCTCCCTCCTCCCTCCTCCCCCGGGCTTCCCCTACCCCCCTACATTCATTCCTCCCACCATCTCCTCTGCCACTGGCATCTCTGCTCTCCCCTCTCCCTCCCCCACCATCTTTTTCCCCTCTTGGCAGGTCCCCGGACTCGCACACGTTAAGTGGACATTCGCGCGCCGGAGATCATCGGCATCAGTTTTTCGTGTGTGTGCCATCGTGTTTGTGATTCAGTGTTTCGCCGCCCACACTCCTTCAAAATGGTCCAAATGGCCCTGAGCACTATGGGACTTAACATCTGTGGTCATCAGTCCCCTAGAACTTAGAACTACTTAAACCTAACTAACCTAAGGACATCACACACATCCATGCCCGAGGCAGGATTCGAACCTGCGACCGTAGCAGTCGCGCGGTTCCGGACTGCGCGCCTAGAACCACGCTCCTTCGTTCACGTGCATCATGTGCATCATGTGCATCATCTAGATCATCAGTATTTGTGCACAGTGCCGACAGTTTTTCTTGTTTTTCGTCGAGTGTGAACGGCTTCATGTGGTTTAATTATTGTATCTACTGTTTTTTAACAGCCATTGTGTTACTTTTCTGTCTTCATTGGTTTTCTATTTTATTGTACTGCTTGTGGCTGAAGAGCGGAGTATAATTTTCCGCTGCCAGCCCACCTTGTATGAGGTGCAAAATATCAATAAAGAAAAAAAAAAAAAAAAAAAGACCGCTCAGCCTGTCGCGTACTTTGTCTGGTAACGTTCGTTACTATCTGGACCATACTATTGACTACTCGTCGACGGCTTCGCTTTGATATTAGTCTTACTCTTTGGTGTCGCTTTGTATTGTGGCTCATGCTTGACCTTTTGACAGCGTTGTGTCGCAAATTCGTTGTACTTCGCTGTTGCATAGGTTGCTGCTGAGTTGCTGTTCGTGTGTTGGGTCCGCCGTTCGGTCAGCCCTGTTGCTCGACTACGGCGTGGGTTTGAACCCCATGTAGCTGACGGTCTTTCCGCATTACGTCGTCCTCGTGTCTCTCCTGTTTTTTTCTGAAATGCGCACCGTTGTCCGGCTATTGGTGAATAAAGCAAAAATGAAGAACTACAGGACATATTGAATGGAACCAACAGTGTAATGACTACTAAATATGGACTGAAAGTAAACCGATCAAAGACGAAAATAACCAACAGTAACAGAAACGGGATTAGCAGTGAACATGACATCAAATTTTGGGATCACGCCGTAGAGGATGTGAAGCAATGGAAATAAAATAGCACATGACGACAGAAGCAAGGTGGGCGTGAAAAGCAGACTATCAAATGTGCAGCGGGAATTTTATCCCAAAAGAAGTCTACTATGATCGAATGTAGGCCCTAACCTGAGGATGAGATTTTTAAGAATGTAAGTTTGGAACACATCTTTCGACGGAAGTGAATCATGGGCAGTGAAAAACTAGAAAAGGTGAGAACAAGAACGTTTGAGATGTAGTACTGTCGAAGGATGGTGAATATTAGGTAAACTGGTATGTAATGAGGAGGTTCTTTGCAGGAGTGACGAGGAGGAAAACATGTGGAAAACGCTGACATGAAATAGGGCCTGGATGATACAACGTATTAAGACGTCAAGAAGTACTTAATAGTAGAAGCTTAACACAGTAGGGGAAGACATAGCGTCGAGTACATCCTGAAACACGGCAAGCTATTTCGCATGCCTTTATCAGTCAATAAAAACTTTGAGGTTCGCCGATGACATTGTAATTCTGTCAGAGACAGCAAAGGTCTTGGAAGAGCAGTTGAACGGAATGGACAGTGTCTTGAAAGGAGGATATAAGATGAACATCAACAAAAGCAAAACGATGATAATGGAATGTAGTCGAATTAAGTCGGGTGATGCTGAGGGAATTAGATTAGGAAATGAGACACTTAAAGTAGTAAAGGAGTTTTGCTATTTGTGGAGCAAAATAACTGATGATGGTCGAAGTAGAGAGGATATAAAATGTAGACTGGCAATGCCAAGGAAAGTGTTTCTGAAGAGGAGAGATTTGTTAACATTGAGTATCTATTTAAGTGTCAGGAAGTCGTTTCTGAAAGTATTTGTATGGAATGTCGCCATGTATGGAAGTGAAACATGGACGATAAATAGTTTGGACAAGAAGAGAATAGAAGCTTTCGAAATGTGGTGCTACAGAAGAATGCTGAAAATTAGATGGGTAGATCACATAGCTAATGAGGAGGTATTGAATAGATTTGGGGAGAAGAGGAGTTTGTGGCACAACTTGACTAGAAGAAGGGATCAGTTGGTAGGAGGACATGTTCTGAGGCATCAAGGGATCACAAGTTTAGCATTGGAGGGCAGCGTGGAGGGTAAAAATCGTAGAGGGAGACCAAGAGATGAATACACTAAGCAGATTCAGAAGGATGTAGGTTGCAGTAGGTACTGGGAGATGAAGGAGCTTGCACAGGATAGAGTAGCTTGGAGAGCTGCATCAAACCATTCTCAGGACTGAAGACTACAACAACAACAACAACAACAACAACATTTCACTCAATATGAAGCCAATTAAGAAATGAAACGGTGCGGATTACAAGAGAAACTTTTGTTAAATTACATCGAATTTCAACGACTGTACATACTGCAACTTTCTAGCCTCATTTTAACTTGCTACTGTAATTTTCTTTCGTTTTAAATCGGTACTGGAATGCCTGTTTTCTGGATGACATTTGTCAGTGTGAGAAAGCACAGCGATTCGGATTTGGGACAGGACGGACAGACCGCTACGGAAAAAGTTCGGCTCTTTGTCCTGAGTAGAGACTGCGACCTCAGGTTCCTGTGTTTGTTGATGCTGTGTCGCCAGGGTGCGGCTAGGTGGCGCAGTGACAGCTGTGTATTTTACAACCTGGGCCTGCCTACCAGCAGAACCGTGGCCGAGTCGCCACGCAAACAGCTCTGCTATATTTCGAAAAATGCTTTCGTAGAGAATTATCGTTCGCTTTCCCAAAGAAATATGGGCAGCCAAAGTGATGGGCCTAGCTTCGCATATGGCTCTCTAATTTCGGAGGTTCGAAAACGTGCCATTGGTAAATTAGGCAGTGATGCCATGGAGACAGAGCTGAAATAAATAAGTGGGAAGGCAACTTGCGATGTGACTGGACTGGTATCGTGGCGTATTGTCATGACGGGATTCTGTGTGCTGAAGAGATCCTCGTCATTGGAATTCCCTGTATTCACTTTTCGCTGTTGGTTGACGTGTATGGCTTGGAAAGACACTACAGATAGTCTTAAGAACACGCCAGAAAGTAAAGAGACAGTGGAAAGAGTTGACGGTGGATGGGGTTTGGAGTGCGCAATAGGGATGCTGAAGATGCGGTCTGGAGAGTGCATCTTAGTGGACGACCGGAGTTAGGAGTTGCAGCAGCAGTACTGCGCCGACGTCCTCTGCAGCAGAGACATCCGCGTGTCAGCAGTGAGTAGCACAACTATCCGGAAATAACTACGGCGAGTATAAACCGCAGCGCTGGCGTGGTAGGGCATTGTTGGCTCGCAATTGGGGATTTCTGTTCGATCACCTGTTTCAGATTAGCAGTTGCTGCATTGAGTGCATGAGCATCTTGATCAACCAGGTGTCCAGTCACTCTGCTCATTTGGAGTTAAAAAATTTTCGGACAAAATTACTGTGTGATATTTTACGATATGAGAGCTTAGTTATCTTGTTGGGGGAAGTAACTCTGCTAACCAGTCAAAAACCCAGTAGTTAAATTATGCAGAATGAGTTTATGAATCATTCAGAAATCTTTAATAATCTGCCCATTTTTATTATAATTTATTGAATGAATTTTTTTCTAACTGAAAGATTGTTTGTGTCTGACGCCTTCCATTCATGTTAAAATAAAGTTTTGTATAAGTCTTCAGTTAGAAAACTGGTTTTATGCAGCTCTCCACGCTACTCTATCCTGTGATAGCGTCTTCACCTCTGAATAACTACATCAACGTACATTTTTCTGAATCTGGTTACTGTAATCATTTCTTGATCTTCCTCTACGATTTTTATCCCATACGCTTCCCTTGATGTCGCAGAATGCTTCCTATCAAACGTCTTTTCGCCATGATGAGCCACAAATTTCTTGTCTCGCCAACTCCATTCAGTACTTCCTCATTAGTTACAAGATCAACCCATCTAATCTTCAACATTCTTCTGTCGCATCACATTTCGAAAGCTGTTATTCTCTTTTTGTCTGAACTGTTTATCGTACATGTTTCACTTTCGTACATGGCTATACTCCAGACAAATATCTTCAGAAAAGACTTCCTAACACTTAAATATACCGGGTGATCAAAATGTCAGTATAAATTTGACGAACTTAATAAACCACTTAATAGTGTAGATAGAGAGGTAAAAATTGACACACATGCTTGGAATGACATGGGTTTTTATTAGAACCGAAAAAAAACGCCCCATATCTAGACGCGTGAAAGATCTCTTGCGCGCGTCGTTTGGTGATGATCGTGTGCTCAGCCGCCACTTTCGTCATGCTTGGCCTCCCAGGTCCCCAGACCTCAGTCCGTTCGATTATTGGCTTTGGGGTTACCTGAAGTCGCAAGTGTATCGTGATCGACCGACATCTCTAGGGATGCTGAAAGACAACATCCGACGCCAATGCCTCACCATAACTCCGGACATACTTAACAGTGTTGTTCACAACATTATTCTTCGACTACAGCTATTGTTGAGAAATGATGGTGGACATATTGAGAATTTCCTGTAAAGAACATCATCTTTGCTTTGTCTTACACTGTTATCCTAATTATTGCTATTCTGATTAGATGAAGCACCATCTGTCTGACATTTTTTGTACGTTTGTATATTTTTTTGGTTCTAATAAAACCCCATGTCATTCAAAGCATGTGTGCCCATTTGTACCTCTCTATCTACATTATTCCGTGATTTATTCAGTTTTCAAATTTATACTGACATTTTGATCACCCGGTATATTGGATGTTACTAAATTAAGCTTGTTCAGAAATGCTTTCCTTGCCATTGCCATTCGACATTTCATGTCCTCTCTACTTCGGCCATCATCAGTTATTTTTGCTGTCCAAATAGCAAAACTCTTATACTACTTTAAGGGTCTCATTTCCTAATAAAATTCACCTCGCATCACTTGATTTAATTCCGCTACATACTATTCTCCTCGTTTTGCTTTTCTTAATGATCTTCAAACATTCTCTTCCCAAGACATTGTCCATGCAGTTCAACTCCTCTTCCATGTCCTTTTCTGTCTCTGACAGAATTACAATGTCACCAGCTAACCTCAAATTTCTTATTTCCTCCACCTGAAGTTTGATTCCTACTCCAAATTTGTCTTTGCTTTCCTTTATTGTTTTTCCAATGTACATATTGAATATGATCGGGGATACTTACAATCCTGCCTTATCCGCTTCTCAGCCACTGCTTTCCTTTCATGCCGTCCGGTTTTTATACAAGAGGTAAGTAGCCTTACGTTCCCTGACTTTTACCTCTGCTACCTTCAGAATTTCAAAGAGACTATTCCAGTCAACATTGTCAAAACTTTTTCTAAGTCTACAAATGTCATAAATGCAGACTTGCCTTTCGTTAAACTGACTTCTGAGGGTCAGTATTGACACGTGTGTTCCTACATTTCCCCAGAATTCAAACTGAGGTCAGCTTCTACCTGTTTTCCCAATCTTCCGTAGAAAATTCGTGTTGGTTATCTACAGTTATGGCCTCCAAATGTTCAAATGTGTGTGAAGCCTTATGGACTTAACTGCTAAGGTCATCAGTCCCTAAGCTTACACACTACTTAACCCAAATTATACTAAGGACAAACACACAAATCCATGCCCGGGGGAGGACTCGAACCTCCGCCGGGACCAGCCGCACAGTCCATGACTGCAGCGCCTTAAGCCACTCGGCTAATCCCGCACGGCTTATGGCCTTCGAAATGACATTACAGATTAACATTGTACACGTTAAGAATAGTTAACATGGATCTTAAAGGCATGCCCGGCGAGACAGCTTTTTGCTCGCAAGGGGCTTCGCAATCAAACAAATAATTGAGAATGTAGGTTGCGAGTGCTAGTATGGATGAAGAGGTTGGTATAGGAAATGCAATTGTGGCGGGCCGCTCCAAACCAATCAGAAGACAGAGATGGTATCTGAAGATTAAAGACTAACCTGAACAAGCGTATATCAACTGGTTAACGATTTAAATAGCCTCTGCTGGAGTCAGTGGCCTCCTCTATGGCACCACATCACCGCACGGTGGGGCAACGACGACCTAGAGGAAGGGAAAGCAGGAGGCAGAAAGAGCCGCGCCGTGGACACGGAGCCCGCATCAGGCGCCTGCGGGTGGAAGCTGCAGCGCTAACAAAGTTTGGCGTCCCGTGGCGTCGGCCGCCCGACGTCCCGCGAGTCTACTCCTGTCCGCCGGATTTTTTTACTCCCAGACCATCCACTCCCTCAAGCCCACTCTCTCCCCTGTCCCCGCTGCTTTGCTATTTCCTTTTTCATCATCTCTGCCGCGGGCACCTCCCAGGAAGAATCTCCTCCGTTGTTAGTGCCTCATTAGAAATGCAACAGCGCGCCGCAGTGGCACTGCCAACTTGCCAGAAGAAAACGCCATCGACTCATCCTACCGGGAATCTCATCACCCCCTTTCCCGCTCATCCATCCCCCTTTATCTCTTTCCCTGCCTTTCTCCTCGCCTTCAAAGCGGGTAGGAAGCATGCAATAACGCGCCGTACATTTTAAATCTTTCCTCTAAAGAGCTCACTCGGGCTCGTTCATTATTAAGGAGTGGAACACTTCTTGCTGTCCCTCAATGTTACCTGATCCTCAAAGTTGGCACAGCGCTTCCTTGCCGTAAAAACATTTTATCAATGTCTCCACCGTTACGCTCGGAAAATTTTATATAGTTGAACTCTTTCGTTCAGTAAGAATCTGTGCTTTCAAAAGAAACTTCAAAATTTCAGTGTATTATGGGATCACATCCAAGTGATATATTTTAAGGATTTTTTGACTGTATCATTAACAAAGTGGCATGTCTTAAATTCTTTTCCTGTAAGTGGTGTTTTATAAGCACGCAAGACATTTAACTTGTAACGTAACAATAGGTTTCGTTACATAGTTAAAATCAGTGTTATGCTGCTATCAGCTGATAGACATTATCAGCGCAAATTCAATTACTTTACATAATTAATGAACAGTGAAAGAATTTCAGCCCCAAATTACATGCATGTAGAAACAATTATGGATCAGAGTCTTTTATTCTCATTACAATATGCACGTCCTGTGTCCCTATTTACATTTCCCCATCTCTCCTTAAAGTACATGGTCACGTGCGAATGTTTTGAGTGTGTTAGCAGACAAACCAGATATGTTGTGTGTCTTAGAATCTTCTACCAACTTTAAGACAGTCAGTGGAAGGAAAAGAGCAGGAACAAGACGGTTCGACCAGAGGTGCGAAAGTCTAATACAAACGTTTCCTTACCTGAGATTGGTCATGGGCCTCCCCCACCACCTCGCGCTGCTCGGGACAAAGAGCCGTGCAACGGTTACGGGGAGTTTTTTGGAAGACAGGCAAGCGACCAGACGTTCCTTCAGAACCCTGCGTCGAAATCAGGACAAAGGTATTTGAATGTTTAAATATGTTTAATGTTAACAATTTATTTATAAGAGGCTTTTTCGCTATTGATTAATTAAGAACCATTTATTGATTTTGTTCAATTTATCCGATATAAGAATAATCTTCTGCGTTCGAGATTTCCGTTACGACCCGCCACGTGGTGCATAGTTCCAAACTGCAACCGCCGAGAAAGCTAATAGAGGGAGTTGTAGCCAGGTTTTGCGATTGCTGAACATTTATGCTAGCGTGTGTCGATGTTTAACAACTTATTGAAAATTTAGTGACGAGTGTAGCTTTTCTAAGATGAATCGTTTCATATTCAAGCACTTAGCGCTGGAGATACCAGACACGAGTCCTGCTCGATGCCAGCCACTGCACATAGAAAATCTGCATAGAGAAATAGTTACGATATTTGCATTTCAGTGATAACTTAGTGCATCTGCATGTATCAGCACAGTAGTAGTGACCACGTGCTCTCCAAGATTTTCCTTCCCCAAACAGGACGATGCAAATCAAAGGCAACACGGCTTGTAATTCAAAGGAGAAATAATCTATGTGCATAGTTAAACATAGTTAAATAATATTTGTCCGTAGTTAAATTAAAATTCAAAGCAGAATTAGTGAAATGTGTATTCAAAAGATTGTTAAGAAGTAACTTCAAAATGGTTCAAATGGCTCTGAGCACTATGGGACTCAACAGCTGTGGTCATAAGTCCCCTAGAACTTAGAACTACTTAAACCTGACTAACCTAAGGACATCATACACATCCATGCCCGAGGCAGGGTTCGAACCTGCGACCGCAGCGGTCGTGCGGTTCCAGACTGTAGCGCCTTTAACCGCTCGGCCACTCCGGCCGGCGAAGTAACTTCATAAATTTGTCTAATGTTGGTTAAAATAAAATTAACTTTGTTTTTCGAAGTATTTTCCGTTCTCGGCTTGCTCATTTAAACCATACCTAAGAAAAGAGAATCATATCAATCACGCTGTGCCCTTTACTAAAATTATTGGCACAATACTAGATTCGTGCAGGATGTAGTTTTCTCTGATTATCCCCAAAATTACAATTGCGTTATTCGTTGCGACTTTAAATTCAATCGATAAGATTGTATTCTCTACTTTGATGGGCCTAAACATCAATTCTAAAGCGGGCAGAATAGTCAGGGAAGGTTACGCTGCCGCGAGAGAAAAAGTGTGCATAAGATCCTTCCCCACAGCAGGCTTATATAAAAATGAATAAAAGTAATCCCTGCTGATAAAATTAAGCGAACTCCCTTCTCAGCCTGCCACAGACAGGGAGAATTAACGACATTTACGATCTAAATACCAGTCGGTGGGAGCCTGCACTGTGTTTCAGTTTCAACAAATCCTCATAAACAATGCAGCCAACGCCGCTTGGAAAACAAGCTTTTTGACAAATCGCAACACAGATAAGTCCAAGAGGGTATTGCCACGTGACCTAGGACAGGAGTTAATTTGGCTGCCTCTGTCAATCCAGTTCTGAGGAAACGCCCTGTCGAGGAAAACTCACATAGGCTTACTTGTGCACTATCATGTTCGAAAACGCTTGACGCAAGTGGCTTGCCTCAAGAGTTCTCTTATGATGTTACTGCAAAATTTTAATCAGTCATCATTTTCGTGATTCATCATTTCACTCATGTCATACTTTTCCTCATCCTACGACTGTCCCCTACTTCTTCTATGCTTGTATAACTTAGGTTTTGGTTTTGGTAAGCAAACAGTACATCAAAAAGTGTGTATACAGGTGTTCGTATTTCCGCTTGGCTCACTGTACTGTAGCTGATGCACAAAATGTGAAGTAACTGACGAGTATCTAAACTTGACAGCTGGCGGTGAAGAGCTTCTCGTGCATTCGCTGTCTGGTTTATGGCAAAGTGTGAATGCCACTTTACAAGCACACTGTCTGGCACTATAGATAATTTGTGCTTATTTAAAAGCGAGATTTTTCTTAAAATCACATCGATGTTAACACGTTGAGAGCAATGACATTCCATTTAACGCCCAGTTTGTTCTTGTCAAATGTAGAACCTATTTTATCTGTCTACATCTACATTTCCGCAGCTTCCCGTTATTATTTGTGGAGGAGGGTACATCTTGTACCATCATTCCCTTTATTTCTGTTCCGTCTGCAACTGGTGCCCGTGAAAAATGTGTCTAGAACTCATATGACTCCATACGCTAGGTTATCTTCATTCCAGTCAAAAAGATGTTTCCGTATTCCTTTATATCGTGTTTTGTTCACTAAGTGACAACCCGGGACTGCATAGGAACCTTTCCAGAACTAGGGGAACTTAGCGTCAACTTGGTCACGGTTCGTCAGTGCTTTCTAAATATCGTGGACGAACAGAGCGGAGCTGACCTTCAGAGAAACGTCGTTTCCCGAATGGACAATATTGTCCATGAAAATGAATTAAAAGAAAGTCTAGTCATATGGTTCTGATCAACGTTTACAGGAGGTTTTTCTTTGTCTTCAGACGGACGCCATAGCTGAAAATCGCATCTCATATATTCCCAATTAGGACCGCTTCTGCTCCACTTCTCGCCTACTGGGAAGCTTGGCTGAAAGGAACAGAGTTTGTTCCACAAATGCCAACCCAACTCTCGGGAGTAGTGAACGACAGATGTGAGAGAAAGAACATCCTACAGAGGAACGATATTATTTTGTGATGTTTTTTAACTCTTAAATTTGGTGGTTCGTTTGTTCTAAGCTATATAAAGATAGTGGGACATATTTTGTTTCTCGAAAGATGACGCATTACATCTAAATTTCGTTCGGGGTTTGAATGTTTTTGATGAAACCAAAACTTTTGTATAAAATTGTTTCACACCTTAAATTTTCCTTCAGTTTCATTTAAATAACTAAACTGAGAGAAAAATTGTCCTTATTTAACACTTCGCGGCTGATTTTCAACAATACCTTATTACAAATGGTGAAAGAAGTACCACATTCTACAGAACACTGTTGGCCTTGAGAATGCGTGGTATTGTTATACATTTCACATATTTTGGTACTGGAATTTCGCTTTTGTGTGTACGACTAGAAGAAATATTTTACAAAATCAGGAAGAAAGTGCCTAGGGAAACAAGCGTCCCTTTCGGCATTTTCTAGAATACTTACTGGATCATGAATAATTGTTTTCGCATTAGTAAGTCAGCTTTGTTGCTTTCCTAATTTTACATCAGTCACAAATTTACTGCTGTTAAATTCTTATTCCAGAACAGGTAAATACTGAGTTAAATTGAACTTTAAAATTATTTAATCCAATTACCAAAACTATGACGACCTGCTAATTAAAAAGTTGTGATCATGGGAGTAGAGAAACCGTTTAACAACAGTGTCTTCAGTTGTTTCAGTTTGACACTTTAAATGGTGACGACCAAACGCACTTTCGCAATTTGATAAGTATTAACGGGTTGTGAGTTCTTGTCGGAATGTGTGACACATTTTTCATAGATTTCTACCATCTGAAAGACGGGCAGGTCTATAGAGATTTTGTATTTTTCAGTTTTCAATTTGTTCTTCAACTGCAGTTTCATCATCTGGTTGCCCAGATGTTCCATAGTGATCAAACGAAAGACTTTTGTCAATGTTTGTAAACGTTTTGTATATTAACTTTGAAGAATCTGTGTGAATATATAATACAATTTTCTCAAGCAGCCAGTCTTGTAACGTGGTTAAAAACAGCTAGTGTCAGGCAGTGAACATAGTGTAACAACGTTACCGTCCTTATGCAGCACTGCTACAGCCCTGCTACCATCACTGGTGCCCAGTTCAGCGCAGATTAACATAATGTTTTCGCTGAAAGAATGTCTGTAGTAATAATAACTACAATAATAATAACTAGAACAAGGAAATGCTGCAGTTCATTCTGAAGGCAGGCTGGATTATGTTACCACAAGTCCTACTTGCCCTCGAGCAATTCAGAGCCCAACAGAACGCACCTCTGCGTGGGGGAGACAAACACAGTTCCCAGCGGCAGCAAATGGTAAACGCATTAAATGATTCAGCGCGGGTCCAGGATGCACCGCGGGTCTGTGACGCGGGTAGCTTGCAACCTCGGCGGCAGGGGCGGTGTGCCACTCGGTTGCCTATCCTGCAGCGTGCAGGCGTTGTGGCGGCGGCGGCCGCTGCATTGTCGCTGAGTGGTGGCTCGGCTGCTGGGCCGGCGCTGTCGCCCACCCGCCTTTGTGCGGTGTGCCTTTGTTCCAGCCACGCGCACCCGCCGCCTAAATCTGGGTCGCTGCTCGCCGATTAACTTCTCGTCACCGGGCGCAGGGCGCGCTCACTTCCCCGGAACGCTACTTGCACGACACGCGCGTTTGCTCCTAGGGATTGTAACGTAAACGTCGAGTTGCCAACAGCTGTTGAAACACTAACGAGGAGGCCAAGACTCTCCAGAATTTTAGGAGACCCAGAGTCTCCAATACCTGACATGTTAAATTTATTGTGCTGTTATTAACTGAAATTTTCTCAACACAGCCGTTCCTTCTCCAACCTAACAGTAGCTCAGAAGTTTGATAGTATTAGGAAAAACGTCTTCAACACTCCCTCTTCTACATCTACATCTACATTTATACTCCGCAAGCCACCCAACGGTGTGTGGCGGAGGGCACTTTACGTGCCACTGTCATTACCTCCCTTTCCTATTACAGTCGTGTATGGCTCTCGGGAAGAACGACTGCCGGAAAGACTCCGTGCGCGCTCAAACCTCTCTAATTTTACATTCGTGATCTCCTCGGGAGGTATAAGTAGGGGGAAGCAATATATTCGATACCTCATCCAGAAACGCACCTTCTCGAAACCTGGACAGCAAGCTACACCGCGATGCAGAGCGCCTCTCTTGCAGAGTCTGCCACTTGAGTTTGCTAAACATCTCCGTAACGCTATCATGCTTACCAAATAACCCTGTGACGAAAGGCGCCGCTCTTCTTTGGATCTTCTTTATCTCCTCTGTCAACCCGACCTGGTACGGATCCCACACTGATGAGCAATGCTCAAGTATAGGTCGAACTAGTGTTTTGTAAGCCACCTCCTTTGTTGATGGAATACATTTTCTAAGGACTCTCCCAATGAATCTCAACCTGGTACCCGCCTTACCAACAATCATTTTTATATCATCATTCCACTTCAAATCGTTCCGCACGCATACTCCCAGATATTTTACAGAAGTAACTGCTACCAGTGTTTGTTCCACCATCATATAATCATACAATAAAGGATCCTTCTTTCTGTGTATTCGCAATACATTACATTTGTCTATGTTAAGGGTCAGTTGCTACTCCCTGCACCAAGTGCCTATCCGCTGCAGATATTCCTCCATTTCGCTACAATTTTCTAATGCTGCAACTTCTCTGTATACTACAGCATCATCCTCGAAAAGCGGCATGGAGCTTCCGACAATATCTACTAGGTCATTTATATATATTGTGAAAAGCAATGGTTCCATAACACTCCCCTGTGGCACGCCAGTGATTACTTTAACGTTTGTAGACGTCTCTCCATTGAGAACAACATGCTGTGTTCTGTTTGCTAAAAACTCTTCAATCCAGCCACACAGCTGGTCTGATATTCCGTAGGCTCTTACTTTGTTTATCAGGCGACAGTGTGGAACTTCAAGAGATATTTCCCCATATTTCGATCTTGTGTGTCTTCTTCTGCACCAAGTTTTCTCAATATCAACTGTAAATTTTGGAGCCAGGTAGTCATTTATCATGCTCCTCTCTTTCTTCCATCAGTTGAGCATACCACTATAAGCTTTGGCATTCTTGTTTTCTCCATTCTTCGTACATGTCCATACCACTGCAATGTCCTTCAATCTTACACATCAGATATTCCTCCTTTTACTTCTGTTCTCTTGAAAAATTTATCGTTCCACACTTTTTATTTTCTTGAAATTGGTGCGGGGCTTCTTCAAAAGTCTATCTCTGATACTTTAAGCTAATTAGTACCTTCTGCTCCGTACGATACAATAGTCTCTAATGTCGAATATTATTCTTTCATTTCCGTTCGCCGCATTCCTGCTTCGTGAGACTGAGTTGAGCATCCTAATTACTTTCTCGCCGTTTTTAGCTATTTTCTTAATTTCAACATAAGACTTTCTTTTTTTTGTAAAATGCCATTGTACTTAAAAAAGTAAGTTACACATGTAGACAGCTTTGCTTCTCGATCAGCATCACTCACATCAAGTGACGTTGGTCAAATCGGTGGCACCAATTCACGACAGATGGACGCGTCGTTGCAATTCGCCTATACATGGTCATAATTTAGTGTTGTATCTGTGGAATATTTAGACACTTTGCCCGAAAAAATCGCACATTTCCAGTAACCATGCAATTTCACTCCTCCACTGTGAAGCATCTGTTAGCCATACCGCAGCAAAACCGCGTCTGCAGGAAATGCTGAACATGCACTGACAAAGTGGTACTTTTTTTGGACAATAGACATGGCGTGGAATGAGATGTGTAGGTTACCTTTAAAGTTTACTAGTACATACCAGGTAACAAAAGTTTTTAATATTATTGATTTTGTTCCCATATACAGTTCGTCTCGAATGCTAGCCACGTATTCTGTTATTTGATAGTTTGCAGATCCCAGTTTTTAAATTCTCTTACTAAATGATTACATACGTAATTTACATACTCTCTGTCATATGGCATGACAACTTGGTCATTATCAGATAGTAGAATATGTATGTATGTATGTATGTATGTTCCGTGTACAGTTGTAATGCCGTTCTGCAACATTTAAGAGACCATGCACCAGGACCAACTTCTGAATAAAGTTTGAATTAAACTCCTATGTTGGTAACATGTGCAGTCTTGCAACACGCACTTGTTTCTTGTAAATTTCATTGAAAGTATACTTTGAGATTTGTGTTTATATATTTCTCGTATTCTTTGCAGTAAGGTGTCCTCTGTATAAGCCAAATACAATGCTTGCGAAATCAGATCCGCGGAACTGTATGATATGCTTTCTGTAAATCAATGAAAGCCAAACCAATACTTCTTGGTTTTTTTCTGTATTTTTCTTTTTGAAATTTTTCTCTTACGCCAAGTGCGCTATTAAATAACATTTTGGAAGAGCTTGGTGGGTTCGTTCGATGGATTTCAGATTATTACTAATCATTTTCATCACATTTAGTCCGCACATAGCCTTTATACAAGTTTTTAACGTATTATGGAAAAGCTATAACAAAATGTGTGAGAGTATGATTTACAACAGCAACTTAATGAAGTCCCAAACAGTAAGAAAGATTTTCAGAGGCGCTAGACAACTCTTCATCTCTGATTGCTTTATCAGCTTTCTTGCTTTTCTTGCGAGCCTCTCTAAATCTTTGAGGGTTCCTCTGTGTTAGTTATCCTCTCGCCGTTTATGAATGAGACAGCACCGATCTTGCATTTTCCAAACCACATGTCCCTAATTAATGTTTCCAACGCTGTACGTGGCAAAATCTCATATATTCACAAGTACACAGCACAATTTTTTGCCTTCAGATCTTTAACTTTTAAATGGATTAAGTTCAGAATGGCCAAGACTTTAATACAATAACAATAGAGACCAAGGATCAGAGTATGTTTTTACACTTAAACACAAACTATCGAAAGTTGTTACGGACATTACGAAGCCAATATTTCGATATCTGTCCAACACTGACTGAGTTACTGAAGAAATGTGTTCATGGACGTACACACATTCACAACGAAGGTGTGAGCAGTGTGATTTGGACCAGAATTTTGGTCCTCAGATCCTTAACTTGCCTGCATTCGTTGTCTCCCTACAGAGAGCCTCACTGTTTATCACAAGAAGGTGACATTATTCTGATACATATGTACCTTTCTTGACGTTTTCTCTTTATGAAAAAATTACTGAATCGCGCCATGTCTGCACTGAATTAACAATTGCCAAAGCAACAAAGGTATTACGTTATTCTTGAGACTCGCCGTCTTAAACGGAAACGTTTATATGTAGTACCATGTAAGCCAAAGGTGGGACTATGTTCTTTGTGTAATTACACCAAAATCTGAACGACAGATTTTTCAGAGATCATGCAGCAAGTATTTTTAGAAAGTAAATTAAATGTACTAACTCAGTTAGAAACAAAATTATTTTAAAGAAAAAAGTCGCTACTATTTTAGGGTACAAAATACTCGAAACGATACTTCCATCGTTTTTGGGTTCTGGCTCTCCTAATGGAACTGTAAAGCCGAACGGAGATTCCCACCCACTTTCAATCACACAATTATTTTTCCCGATTTTCAAATATAATATTTTCAAATATAATATTTCAGAGTACGACAGATGGACGATCGCACTAGAGTCAGTGCGGATGTCAATTTTCTGAGGGAATTAGACAATTTTTAGACATCCACATCGTAGAATACATGAAACTCATCTTCTAGTCTGAAGACACCTATAATCGTCTTATGTAAAATGCGGTTAAAAAGATGCAAATGACATGGCTAGGCTTTCAAGAACTTCCACTACATTTTGAATACAACGAAGTTTGTCATCTTGTGGGTTCCCCGACCCATTCTAAAATTCTCACCGAACCAAAGTAGCACTGAAATGTTGCAGCGGGTCAGGTCAATCCAGATGTATTCTTCAGCCATCTATTCAACACGGAGGAATTTTGGGATCATTATCATTACCACAAAACAAGGAACAAAGAAAGCAGTGGAAACATCTGGGTCACGACCACAGAAAAAAGCAAAGACGCAAACATCATCGACTAAGGTGATGCGTTTTGGGCCTGCCATGGTGTGATGCTAACAGATAATGCTCGTATGAGGCAAACCGCGACAGGAGCACACTACGGATGGGGTTGCCAGAGGCCGTGGGGACGATATTTCGCGGGAAGCTGGCTGATGGGGTATTTATCTTCCAAAAAATAGATTAGCTGCACAGGGCACAGTAAAAAATGCTCTCTCTAATGCTTTTTATTCCAGACTTTTATCACAATATGAATTCTTTAGACGATGACCGGTTTCAGTCCGTAATGACCATCCTCAGATCTTTTTTTTACACTATTTGCTAAAGTGATAAGGCCATAATGGCATCGTCAAAACATATAAATATAATCAGCATAGCATCGTTATATAGATCTGAAATAAGTTTTAGAATAGGCCGCATCGTCCACACAGTCATTATTGCAACTCATTGCAATAATGACTGTGTGGACGATGCGGCCTATTCTACACCTTATTTCTGATCTATATGACGATGCCATTATGGCCTTCTCACTTTAGGACATGGTGTAAAAAAAGATCTGATGATGGTCATTACGGACTGAAACCGATCATCGTCTAAAGAATTCATATTGTGATCAAAGACTGGAATAAAAAACATTTGACAGTATTGTATCACTGTTTGTATACGCGACCATTTCGCAGTTGGTGAATCTCTGTTGAGGTATCAAATTCTGACTCGCTTACCACATTTCCGTGGCATGATACCCATTTTGTTCTTCTGTCCTCGATTGTAAAAATCGTTGTATGGCAGGAATTTTCAGAATGACGGCATGGTGATTTTCGAGGTGGAACCTTTCCTTAACAGCCAAAATGCAGACTGCTACAACTGAGGTGCACGCCAAGTGATCCATCGTGGTAAAAATGTGTCGTACTCAGGGATGAGTGTGCAGAAGAGGCACAGATGTCACTAAGATGATTCGATATGCAACGAGATACGCGAAGCGATTCACAATATGACGCACAAGCAACCCGCGTTAGCGGAATGTGTAGAAACGTAGTTGAACTGACTTACGGTAACTGGGTCACATTTGGAGCGACAGCAATGCAATGCCATTGCGATTTTCCGTTGTGTCGTGCTGCTCATTCGAGTACCAGTTGCTCCATGCAACTGAATCGTCTATTACATGCAGAGAAAAATTTCAAGTCATCTGATGTGCTTAAAAGAAATAATGGTTTATGTATATGAAGCAATCCGTTTCTGTAGTTAGTATCTCAGTACAACTGTTACTTTTCGTGTAAGAAATTAAAAACCACTGTTTTGAGACTCTTGTACATTCTTTGCCAGTCAATCTCTTTCATTCGATTTTGAGAAAATTATTCGGTAATTTTCATCTCATAGTCTGATATCACAGTTTGATAATGATCTGATTTTCTTTTCTCGATTGCCCATAGTTGTTGTGATACTTCTGAAATAACTAAAACCTAGTGCATATTTCGAAAAGAAAATTGGAGTTAAAAATCACTGGCTACCTTACGGTTGGTGCATTTTACGTTACACAGTGCTGTATACGAAATGTAGCTAACAAACATACCGAAATTGTTTTTGTCGCTGGAAGGAGAGCCATACCTCTTTCCAGTGCCGAGTAAATACGTGACATATGTGATTGTTCTCCGTGACAATGCTAGCAGTGGTGTGCACACGCGAGGCTGTAGCTGCCTGCTCAGCCTTGTTGTTTGTTGTATCGCTTTTGTGTGAATACGAGCGTTGCACGGATAACCATCGCATGGTGCAACCTTGAATTCAAAATGTCGTATCGCATATTGTATCTCATCAGTGAGAACCACTCCTGACTTCTTCACAAGGTTTATTAACCGCAGCTTTATTTAGAGCTAATAAACTTTCTACTACTAACCCTTATATGTGATAAAATTCCGAGGCCATTTTGTGGAAGTACTTATAATTGTAGTTCCCCCGACTTCGTCATTAGAACTTAAAAAATCTCAGTGAGCAAAACATTCTGATCTTGAGTTTTGGACGAGTCTCATCGTTGACATTACTTCGAAGAGAGAATTTGTGGATATTTTTACTGGCGTTAGGAATTTTCGAGTATATGCCGAGACGTATATTTACACAACTGTGGTCTTTGTCAGCCTCTGTAATGCCTACTAAAAATTGCATTATCTAGGGTGCTTGTTACAGGTAGAAACGAAAATGACGACTGGAGGACAATGAAATAAGCAAATAGCCCTGATAAACACAGGTCCAAAAATCAGTGGCTTCCCCGATGTGGCGTATTACGACTGAGTACATTAACACGCTGTAACAGAGTCCTTGAGGATCCAAACTACATACATGTAAATGAGGATAAAGATATTACAATAGTTCTAAGTGTTGCACATGGCCGCTGTTCATGTGAAAGCAGACTTCAGCACTTCTCTTTACCGATGCCCGTTGTAGTGTAACACGGGATTCTTGGGAATGACATGTTCCATTGTCATCTTCATATGTCAGTGAAATATGTCCGTGATAGCTGGGGACGTAGTTTAGGTAGTTGGTAATGGTAAAACGTCTCACCGTGCGCGCTCCTGTTTTTATGTCTGGGCAGAGTGTAAGCCGCGTCAGTTGCGGACAATGACAAGGCGCGACCGCAAGTAAACCTCTCCACCTGCTGCGGCAGACCGCCTGTTTTTTATACGTCGCAGCTTGGCGATGCCTTGGGTTTCAAGGAAAAGAGAGAAGTTACCAAGAATGTAAACAGGTAGAAAAAAAATGAAAATCGTTTTGAGAACTTTCACTTAATCAGAAGCAATAGGATGATGTAAAAGCAAAACGTATGTATGTTGAACTTGTCTAAGATCTGTTCGCCTGGAATTGTCACTGAAGTTGTGTGTAGAGAAAAAATAGATACAAAACACAGAAGTGTTAACGATACACTGTTTAAGTCATTTCATAAATAGTTGGCGTAGATCTGAGCTTTCTTACAGCGCTCGACCCTCTACAGATGGAGACGAAGTAACACGACCAGAAGCAGTAGCACTGCGTAGCATGTCCACAGCATCAAGAAAGCTACGAGAAGGCGACCGTAAAGTTTAAATAAGGTAAAGGCAATCACACGTAACAACTGGATGAGAGGTCGATCGAGAATTGAGGACTTAGTTACAATCCGGAAGCAGAGATCCTTTTCTTCCGCTTCACTGCACACATTAAAAAATCGAGACATGTTCCGAATGCACTGAACACCACCCACAATACGTACCCGACATTAATCGTAGTATCAACTATGCTGGAAAACACCGAAGCTTTCAGATATTTTCACACAAAAATCCTACGGTTCCAGTCGGTGGACCTCGTGCGGCATGGTTTCGACGAGCCACGATCGATACACTTGTTGCCAAAGAGTGTGGCCGAGCGGTTCTAGGCGCTTCAGTCTGTAACCGCGCAATCGCTACGGTCGCAGGTTCGAATCCTGCCTCAAGCATGGATGTGTGTGATGTCCTTAGGTTAGTTAGGTTTAAGTAGTTCTAAGTTCTAGGGGACTGATGACAGCAGCAGTTAAGTCCCATAGTGCTCAGAGCCATTTGAACCAATTATTTTGTTGCCAAAAAGTCGTGCTACGTACTCCCAAGCACCATCACGCATGCACCACATACGAATCATTTCACCGTAAGGAATATCATCCAGATAGTTGCTTTGCTTGTATTGCAGGAAATGAAAGTATACACGACCAGTAAGTCGGCCAGGTAGGAAATGTGAACCTACCAACGACAGCTGCCCAAACGTTTACGGAAAATCTCCGCTGATGTACCCTCTCAATCGTGGCACGTGAGGTCTCACAAGCCCAAACGTATATGTTGCAGATGACGATAAAACGAGGTGCATTCAAGTTCTAAGGCCTCCGATTTTTTTTCTCCGGACTGGAAAGAGATAGAAACATGCGCATTGTTTTAAAATGAGGCCGTGTTCATTGTCAATACGTCCCAGAGATGGCAGCACCGTACGGCAGATGGAATTTTACCGTCAGCGGCGAGAATGAGAACTGTTTTAAATACTTAAAATGGCGACGTTTTCCTTACTTGAACAGCGTGCAATCATTCGTTTTCTGAATTTGCGTGGTGTGAAACCAATTGAAATTCATCAACAGTTGAAGGAGGCATGTGGTGATGGAATTATGGATGTGTCGAAAGTGCATTCATGGGTGCGACAGTTCAATGAAGGCAGAACATCATGTGACAACAAACCGAAACAACCTTGGGCTCGCACAAGCTGGTCTGACGACATGATCGAGAAAGTAGACAGAATTGTTTCGGGGGATCGCCGAATGACTGTTGAACAGATCGCCTCCAGAGTTGGCATTTCTGTGGGTTCTGTGCACACAATCCTGCATGACGACCTGAAAATGCGAAAAGTGTCATCCAGGCGGGTGCCACGAATGCTGACGGGAAACGACATGGCTGCCCGTGTGGCATGTTGCCAAGCAATGTTGACGTGCAACGACAGCATGAATGGGACTTTCTTTTCATCGGTTGTGACAATGGATGAGACGTGGATGCCATTTTTCAATCCAGAAACAAAGCGCCAGTCAGCTCAATGTAAGCACACAGGTTCACCGCCACCAAAAAAATTTCGGGTAACCGCCAGTGCTGAAAAAATGATGGTGTCCATGTTCTGGGACAGCGAGGGCGTAATCCTTACCCATTGCATTCCAAAGGGCACTACGGTAACAGGTGCATCCTACGAAAATGTTTTGAAGAAAAAATTCCCTCCTGTACTGCACAAAAACGTCCGGGAAGGGCTGCGCGTGTGCTGTTTCACCAAGACAAAGCACCCGTACATCGAGCTAATGTTACGCAACAGTTTCTTCGTGATAACAACTTTGAAGTGATTCCTCATGCTCCCTACTCACCTGACCTGGCTCCTAGTGACTTTTGGATTTTTCCAACAATGAAAGACACTCTCCGTGGCCGCACATTCATCAGCCATGCTGCTATTGCCTCAGCGATTTTCCAGTGGTCAAAACAGACTCCTAAAGAAGCCTTCGCCGCTGCCATGAAATCATGGCGTCAGCGTTGTGAAAAATGTGTACGTCTGTAGGGCGATTACGTCGAGAAGTAACGCCAGTTTCATCGATTTCGGGTGAGTAGTTAATTAGAAAAAAAGTCGGAGGCCTTAGAACTTGCATGCACCTCGTTCAATCTCAAGTACATCTTGAGCAGTCTGTAAATGACATACGGCAACTCGGACTGGAAAGCATAGTGCGTAAAGGAATTTAACAGTTTGTACGTGATATGGATACAACCGTTACTCCATGGATATCCACCATATGGTGGAGTGCGACGTGTGTTCTGGTGCAGCAACCTTTTTCCTACTTGTGCCTGCTACTGTGTCCACTTGTTGCATTACATGCTCCTCAGACAGTGAACCTGATACTATTCTTGATCTACCTGCATGTTGCACGTAAGCTGTAAAAGACTAGTGAATACTTTGCTGTCTGGCTGTCTTATCTGAGTTTGTAACGTACTGCTCTGCTGTTAACGACACAGGGGGTCAAATGTACTTCTCTGAATAAAGCTTGGCTCGTGAAAGTGCTAGGGATTATACGGCTTACGCCCCCTTGCTGTATTAGCAAAGTAATTTACTAAAAGATGATCCTGCTGTAGAATAATTGAAGACAGACACTTAGAGGAATTATAAATTAATGAACATGGGCAGACGGGGAAACATTCGCAATAAACTGAGGCAACAATGCAGATTTAACTTTTAAGAAATGATGGCTTGCTTAGTATGGTTCGAACTCCTACTGAACGGTGGTCTTACAAGCGGTTTCACATGCACAAATTATTGTATTATATCACAGCTCTTGAATTTTTTAGTGTGACAGGGAAGATGACAGCTTCCCCACGCAGATCAAACCACGACGTGTACTCAATACGTAAGTTTCGACATTGGCTTCTTCTTCTCTTTTTTTTTTTTTTTTTTTTTTTTTTTTTTTTTTTTTTTTTTTTTTTTTTTGTCATCAGTGACTGGTTTGATGCGGCCCGCCACGAATTCCTTTCCTGTGCTAACCTCTTCATCTCAGAGTAGCACCTGCAACCTACGTCCTCAATTATTTGCTTGACGTATTCCAACCTCTGTCTTCCTCTACAGTTTTTGCCCTCTACAGCTCCCTCTAGTACCATGGAAGTCATTCCCTCATGTCTTAGCAGATGTCCTATCATCCTGTCCCTTCTCCTTATCAGTGTTTTCCACATATTCTTTTCCTCTCCGATTCTGCGTAGAACCTCCTCATTCCTTACCTTATCGGTCCACCTAATTTTCAACATTCGTCTATAGCACCACATCTCAAATGCTTCGATTCTCTTCTGTTCCGGTTTTCCCACAGTCCATGTTTCACTACCATACAATGCTATACTCCAGACGTACATCCTCAGAAATTTCTTCCTCAAATTAAGGCCGGTATTTGATATTAGTAGACTTCTCTTGGCCAGAAATGCCTTTTTTGCCATAACGAGTCTGCTTTTGATGTCCTCCTTGCTCCGTCCGTCATTGGTTATTTTACTGCCTAGGTAGCAGAATTCCTTAACTTCATTGACTTCGTGACCATCAATCCCGATGTTAAGTTTCTCGCTGTTCTCATTTCTACTACTTCTCATTACCTTCGTCTTTCTCCTATTTACTCTCAAACCATACTGTGTACTCATTGGACTGTTTATTCCGTTCAGCAGATCATTTAATACTTCTTCACTTTCACTCAGGATAGCAACGTCATCAGCGAGTCGTATCATTGATATCCTTTCACCTTGTATTTTAATTCCACTCCTGAACCTTTCTTTTATTTCCATCATTGCTTCCTCGATGTACAGATTGAAGAGTAGGGGCGAAAGGCTACAGCCTTGTCTTACACCCTTCTTAATGCGAGCACTTCGTTCTTGATCGTCCGCTCTTATTACTCCCTCTTGGTTGTTGTACATATTGTGTATGACCCGTCTCTCCATATAGCTTACCCCTACTTTTTTCAGAATCTCGAACAGCTTGCACCATTTTATATTGTCGAACGCTTTTTCCAGGTCGACAAATCCTATGAAAGTGTGTTGATTTTTCTTTAGCCTTGCTTCCATTATTAGCCATAACGCCAGAATTGCCTCTCTCGTCCCTTTACTTTTCCTAAACCCAAACTGACCGTCACCTAGCGCATTCTCAATTTTCTTTTCCATTCCTCTGTATATTATTCTTGTAAGCAGCTTCGATGCATGAGCTGTTAAGCTGATTGTGCGATAATTCTCGCACTTGTCAGCTCTTGCCGTCTTCGGAATTGTGTGGATGATGCTTTTCCGAAAGTCAGATGGTATGTCGCCAGACTCATATATTCTACACACCAACGTGAATAGTCGTTTTGTTGCCACTTCCCCCAATGATTTTAGAAATTCTGATGGAATGTTATCTATCCCTTCTGCCTTATTTGACCGTAAGTCCTCCAAAGCTCTTTTAAATTCCGATTCTAATACTGGATCCCATATCTCTTCTAAATCGACTCCTGTTTCTTCTTCTATCACATCAGACAAATCTTCACCCTCATAGAGGCTTTCAATGTATTCTTTCCACCTATCTGCTCTCTCCTCTGTATTTAACAGTGGAATTCCCGATGCACTCTTAATGTTACCACCGTTGCTTTTCATGTCACCAACGGTTGTTTTGACTTTCCTGTATGCTGAGCCTGTCCTTCCGACAATCATATCTTTTTCGATGTCTTCACATTTTGGCTTTCTTAGATGCCTGTTACTTAGATCCGATAAATCTCCAAAAATGTCTCTACGTAAATATAACCGCACCTGTCTGCCGTATTCTTCGATGGATGAAAACCAGAGTCTCTGCTTTCCGAGCGACGTCCCGAACAGTTCTCCCTTCTCTTCGTCCACCCTGTTTCCAAGACTACCTCTTCCACAACCAACATCTCCCAACGTCACGATCCTTCAGACGAAATTTCACTTACATGCACGTGGTCCACCATTCCTATACTAATTGCTCTACACCAAAAATAAATATTCTGACAGTCAGATGACGCGTCTACTGACAACAATTCTTACCATTTTAAATTACCTATTTTAACGTCGTCCTATTTGTGCTTGTAACACACTATCGTTTGTATCGTAATCATCATTGATCATCATTTAATAAATCGGCTCCCTAATAACAACATGCTGCTTCATTATATCAGCATAGCAGTGGTGGACGATCTGGCTGGACATAAAAACTTCATATTGTAGAATATTTAACAATAATAATGTAATATTCGTTGTTTGTTTCCATGATGGCTACTGTGCAATGCTATTACCAGCCATATCGTTTATTCCGTACCATACAATAATTGTTCGTCACTCAGTAAGTGCAAATATTTTTTCTAGAATGAATGGCTTGATTGTAAATATGTTTATGACTACAGTTCACAACTTTTTAAACTTTGTATTGTCACCTTTTATACGTTGTATTGCAGTCTGTTGATTGACTTTATGTTCTTGCATAACTGTTTGTAATTTTGCACTACAGCCTCGTGATTCTCCCAAGTCTCGTTAAGTTACAATCTTCTATTGTCAGCACGATCTCGGCCGCTCAGCAGACATTAACTACTTGCTATGTTCAGTTCCACTAAGGGTTTCTTCCTAGACTCTTTGAGTTACAACGATACGCTTTCTGATACAAATTGTGCTGCATACTCCCTCACTGACATTAGCACCCCTGTACATCAAGTGGATGTCAGTCATTTCTTCGTTTGAAAATGTGTGGACTCATGGCAATTACTTGAAATGCTACACTGCGTTCGCTGTTCTTTGCTGGATCTCGTACCTGGAACTTAAGGCCGTGTCTAGGCTGCTGCCTCGCTGCTCGAACGTAGCCGTCACAGCCAGAAAGCTGAGCTGTAAGTGATTATTTCAAGGTCACTCTGCGCTTCATATCAATGAAAGTAACGTACTCAACTGACTGACAGCAGTAGGCCAGCGGCGAAGCTGCAACATAACCTTAACAACCGAATGGTTTTGTTTCCTGTGGCTTGTAAAACTGAGTCAAGAGTGCTGTATATCCTTTGCCTGAGTTGTGGTAAAACCTTGCTATAAAAATGTTACTGTCTGTTATATCTGAAGAGCGCAAAGTCGTTACCCAAAATTATCAAGAAAAATACTAATCAAAGATTCAGATCCAGGAAAAATCGAAAATATCTCTCGCTTCTTCTTTTAAAAACATTTATTATTATATGAGATGATCGAATGCAATGTTCGTTATCTTCTATAACCATGAAATTACTGATGGTTATGTTTGGCCATGGTACATAGCTATTACAGCGTCATAATGAAAACAACAGCTTAGGTACGAAGCAGTTCAGATTTGTTATTTGTGGATTGCCTAATCATGCGGAAAGTTGTAGAATGCATAAGGGATTTCGAAATGTAAGTCAAGGCTGAATGCAACAAATTTTTATGTGCACCACTGAATGACCAGAATTCATATAAATTCTGACACAGGGCCAAGTCCTCTAAAAGTTCAACTGAAATTACATAAAATGATACTAACGCTGTTTTGGGTGGGGCATCTAATAATATTCAAGACTGAATGGAGAAAACGCAAAAAAATAATTTCATCTGGGCGGCTCGCGAATCCAAAGTTAATGAGGTGGAAAACCGAAGAGTTATATTCATTAGGCAACACAAGCTCTTTGGCAGAACAAGTAAGTTGTGAACTGCTGAGAATATGGATTGAGCCACCACCAGTTGTGACACTTATGTTTCCTCAAAATCAGCTAGCGTGCTACGATTAGCACTAGATGGAAGCTGGGCAGCTGGAAAACGAAGCTCTGAAGTTTAGCTCACAACTCTCAATTGCGCAACCTTCGAAAAAACCCCACGTGGATGGGGTGACTCATTGCTGATGCCAACGTGACAAACGAGAATACCACTTGTTTCTCGTAAAAACAGGGGAGTCCAACAGAAATTTCCCACACTGGGAATGCGAAAAGCATCTTAACAGGCACGAGGTAGGTATAGCCATGTGGCAATACCCGATCGATTGGTTAGTCTCATCGCGTCAAGCGTAGGTGCAAATCATTCGATTGGATACAACTGAATTTTGGAGTGAAAGCAACTAACTTTCTCACGCTGATTGGGTGGCACCACGGCGGCCTGTCCTTTGATGTTCGTACAGAAAAGCAAAATATAGCAATCAGTTATTCTCTGGGGACAATTCTGGTTGCTCGGAGGTTATTTACCCATAGAAAGGACAGACTAGACAGACTACTGGTTCCGCCAACAAATGCACAGAACAGACCTAGGCTCCAGTTCTGCGAAAACTATTCATTGCTCCTCCTACTGAAACTCACTGCCTTCTGCATGGAATCTCGTGTCGATATCAGCCACAGGTGTCACATTTGGCAATGGAATTGCAGGTTTCCATCTCACACCGATGGCAGTCACACGGGATCTGGGGTACCAATGGCACGCGCTCGCTGAGCCACGCCTCCTTAGGATCTGTACCCTGAGCGCCTTCTGCTGCCGCAGGGTAGGATGGCCTCCGGCAGACAGATACTCGACTTGCAATGGAGCCTCTTCGCTACTGTACTATCCTTCATGCTTAGCGAAGGGAACTTCTTCCTCGTTGGCACTGTGATAGCTGGACTGTCCTTATTGCTGCATTATTTGAGTCGTCGTTCATTTGGAGAAGTACAAGTTACATAAATCTTCTGCTTGTTGTGTTACACTGTTCGCTATCATTTCTGCTCCTGTCCAGCTTCCCTACGACGACAGTTGACGTCTCACTCTGTAGCCCACCTCTCCTCACCGTTTTGTACAAAGTCATACACAACATCTATCCAGCAGACCTCCGTCGAAAGGCTGCTCTTTACAACCTCTGTCAGCAAGTTTCTGGAAACAACTCGATCCCTCATCATTACGGTTTGCTCTCACTGCCCAGGAAACGCCGCAAATTTAGAAGACCAGCATATGAAATGGGGGTCACAGGATTCGACGAGGACGCAGAGTGGAAACGTGAGTGGCAAGCTACAAGAAGCCGAAACAAAAATGTGTTCAAATGTGTGTGAAATCTTATGAGACATAACTGCTAGGGTCATCAGTCCCTAAGCTTACATACTACTTAACCTAAATTATACTAAGGACCAATACACACACCCATGCCCGAGGGAGGACTCGAGCCTCCGCCGGGACCAACCGCACCGTCCATGACTGCAGCGCCTTAGACCGCTCGGCTAATCCCGCACCGCGAACCCGAAACCACGAACTTATAGACAGTCCAACAGTTCCAGTTCCAGGCCTCCACCAACCAAGGGAGGTGTAGGTCCAGTTAAACAGATATCAGACTGAGGAGGGTAGGTGGAAATACAACATGCACAAGTGGGACTTTTCAAGTGACAGTGTGTTTGACGGTGGTGACACCCAAACAATGAGCCACATTGTGAATGAGTATCCAATCAGACGCTTCCCTGGTAGCATTGAGAAGCTCCATCAAGCATTCCACGAGGCACTCCGCTGGATCGAGTCCATCAACATCCGGGTGTAGTCTGAGCCGTTTTAAAACTTGTGTACTGTATATTATTTCATTGATTGGCGACTCCATGTTGTCTTGTGCACTACGACCAGATAACAGGTATACTTGAAAAAAGAGACTGCATTGGTCGTATATTTTTTTACTATTGCAAAATCGATTTTCTGTCACTGAGTGACCATCTTCAGTGGTATATTGTATAACTTAAATTGGGATGCACTGTTGTCACTAAGCTTACGGCAATCACAGTCTGTTTACTGCAGCATGGACTATCAGCTCGGAGACCATGACTGCGGTTACCCTTGACTCTGCATCACAGACAGGAGCACCAGCGATGGTATACTCAACGACAAACCTGGGTGCACGAATGGCAAAACGTCATTTTTTAGGATCCATCCAGGTTCTGTTTACAGCATCATTGTGGTCGCATGCGTGCTTGGCGACATTGCGGTGAACGCACATTGGAAGCGTTTATTCGTCATCGCCATACTGGCGTATCACCCAGCGTGATGGTATGGGGTGCCATTGGTTAAACGTCTCGGTAACCTCTTGTTCGCATTGACGGCACTTTGGACAGTGTACGTTACATTTCGGATGTGTTACGACCCGTGGCTCTAACCTTCATTCGATCCCTGCGAAACCCTACATTTCATAATGCACGACCGCATGTTGCAGGGCCTGTACTGGCCTTTCTGGATTCAGAAAATGTTCGACAGCAGCACTGGCCAGCACATCCTCCAGATCTCTCACCAATTAAAAACGTCTGATCAATGGTGGCCGAGGAACTGGGTCATCACAATACGTCAGTCACTACTCTTGATGAACTGTGGTATCGTGTTGAAGCTGCATGGGGACCTGTACTTGTACACTCCATCCAAGCTCTGTTTGACTCAATGCCCAGGCGTATCAAGGCCGTTATTACGCCCAGAAGTGGTTGTTCTGGGTACTGATTTCTCAGGATGTATGCACCCAAATTGCGTGAAAATGTAACCACATGTCAGTTCTAGTATAATATATTTGTCCAGTGAATACCCGTTTATCATATGCATTTCTTCTTGGTGCAGCAATTTTAATGGCCAGTAGTGTATAATAGTCAAGTAGCCTGCACATTTGGAGAAAATATACCTCTAAAGGAAAGGAGCGACTTGAACGGAAGCAGTAAAACAGGCGAGGGATGCGGAGAGGAGAGCAAACACGCCCACTGCGCCAATGATTGCCGCCGGCGCTGTTTTATATTCCGCCTCTCCCGGCGGCGGCTTTGTTGCCGGCTGAGTGACGCAATTTCCCGCGTCCTGGAGGCGGCTCACGCGCCCACCGTAATGGCCGCCACAGCGCCTTGGGCCTCTAATGTCAGCTGCCGCAGCTGCGTCGCAGGACACCACCTCCCTAGGACCCGTGGGAGCGAGCGGAACTAAGCGTGAGTCCGGAAATCCGTAGGTCGGTCAATAGAACGTGGCCGTATCTAATGAGGTGACGGATTACGTGGCGAGTAAATATGTACCAGATCAGAAGTCGATTCTGTCCTGCTTTTCGTAGACAGTCGCATTCGATGTGGGGTGGTAATTACCTTAATTTTTTGGAATCTTCAATCTTCTGACTGATTCGATGCAGCCCACCACCAATTCCTTTCCTATGCCAACCGTTCATCTCAGATTAGCAGTTGTAGCTTACATCCTCAATTATTTGCTGGCTGTATTGCAGTGTCTATATTCGTCTACAGTTTTGACCCTCTATGGCTCCCTCTAGTACCATGGAAGTCACTCCCTGACGTCATAACAGATGTCCTACCATCCTGTCCCTTCTTCTTATCAGCGCTTTCTGTATATTCGTTTCCCTGTCGATTCTGCATTGATCCCTTACCTTACCAACCCACATCATTTTCAACATTCAAATGGCTCTAAGCACTATGGGACTTATTATCTGAGGTTATCAGTCCCCTAGACTTAGAACTACTTAAATCCAGCTAACCGAAGGACATCACACAAATACATGCCCGAGGCAGAATTCAAACCTGCGACCGTAACAGCAGCGCGGTTTCGGACTGGAGCGCCTAGAACCGATCGGCCACAGCGGCCGGCTTTTCAACATTCTTATGTTGTACCACATCTCATACGTTTCGATTCTCTTCTTTTCCGTATTTACCACAGTCCGAGTCTCACTACCATACAATGCTGTATAATGTACATCCATCTGAATCCGCATACTTCAGTGAAACCTGTTTTCTTTCATAGTTTTTACCTCTCAGCTCTCTGCAAACTTCTCATCATTGCAACTTTTACTGTTAGCTGTGTCCTGTCAACATGTCTGTTATTTTAGACAAATTGGTCCTTCCTTCACGATTCAGTTCAGTTCTGCATAAATGATAATACCATGTAGCAGTCTTGAAAATTCTTCATCTACACTATATACCAAAAGTTCTTGTACTCTTTGGGTGAGCGTAGGCATCTGCGGTCGTGACAACTGACGTCTATAATTTTGAGCATCAGTGTCTTGCGAGCACCTACTTCAGGGGCAAATTGAATTCTTACGAACGGACTGGCGAGGTCCCCGCTCTCGCCAGTTGCAGCAGAGACATGGAAGAGGCATTAGAAGAATAGACGCATACAGTCAGTACCGCTGGAAGTCTGTAAATTTTTTTATAATGATTCAGGACCAAAGAGCACATATACCAACAATTATATTACACTATCTGCACAATTAAACGAGGGTGCAGTCTTCAATTTTTCTCTAGGGCAGCTATGAGATGTATGGCTGTTCGTTTTTGTCTTTTGCCACCCTGATATTGTCATGTAAACATCGTTCTCTGTAGCTCTGCATCATTTTTAGTACCTGGTGATCAAAAAGTCTATATAAATTTGAAAACTGAATAAATCACGGAATAACGTAGATAGAGAGGTACAAATTGACACACATGCTTGGAATGACATGGGGTTTTATTAGAACCAAAAAAATAAAAAAGTTCAAAAAATGTCCGACAGATTGCGCTTCATCTGATCAGAATAGCAATAATTAGCACAAAAAAGTAAGACGAAGCAAAGATGTTGATCTTTACAGGAAATGCTCAATATGACCACCATCATTCCTCAACAATAGCTGTAGTCGAGGAATAAGGTTGTGAACAGCACTGTAAAGCATGTCCGGACTTACGGTGAGGCAGTGGCGTCGGATGTTGTCTTTCAGCATCCCTAGAGATATCGGCCAATCACGATACACTTGCGACTTCAGTTAACCCCAAATCCAATAATCGCACGGACTGAGGCCTGCGGACCTGGGAGGCCAAGCATGCCGAAAGTGGCGGCTGAGCACACGATCGTCACCAAACGAAGCGCGCAAGAGATCTTTCACGCATCTGGCAATATGGGGTGGAGCGCCATCCTACATAAACATCGTACGTTCCAGCAGATGTTTATTAGCCAGGCTGGGGATGATGGGATTCTGTAACATATCGGCGTACCTCTCACCCGTCACGGTAGCAGTCACTGACGTTTTGCTGTCCAGCACCATCTGTCGGATATTTTGCGAACTTTGATTTGTTGTTTTTTTTTGTTCTATTAAAACCTCATGTCATTCCAAGCATGTGTGACAGTTTTTACCTCTCTACCTACATTATACTGACTTTTTGATCACCCGGTATAATAAGCTAATTCTCATTCAGAATGTGTTAGAATACTTTATTATAATTATTTTTTAGTTTTCCGTCGTTCCCTAGTTGCTATAAAATTCATAGACGTGTGAGCGTCTATGCAACTAAATGAAAGGCTGGTTTTTGCCATACGCGCTTCGCTCCTCTTATTTGTGAAGCGTCTTCTGCGGCCTGTAATACATGTTCCTTTTTATACAAATAAAAAACTATGCACTAGTTACAATATGTTATTGTTGTTGTTGTTGTAGCATTCAGTCCTGAGACTGGTTTGATGCAGCTCTCCATGCTGCTCTATCCTGTGCAAGCTTCTTCATCTCCCAGTACCTACTGCAACCTACATCCTTCTGCATCTGCTTAGTGTATTCATCTCTTGGTCTCCCTCTACGATTTTTACCCTCCACGCTGCCCTTCAATACTAAATTGGTGATTCCTTGATGCCTCAGAACATGTCCTACCAACCGATCCCTTCTTCTAGTCAAGTTGTGCCACAAACTTCTCTTCTCCCCAATTCTATTAAATACCTCCTCATTAGTTATGTGATCTACCCATCTACTCTTCAGAATTCTTCTGTAGCACCACATTTCGAAAGCTTCTATTCTCTTCTTGTCCAAACTATTTATTGTCCATGTTTCACTTCCATACATGGCTACACTCCATACTAATACTTTCAGAAACAACTTCCTGACACTTAAATCTATACTCGAAGTTAACAAACTTCTTCAGAAATGCTTTCCTTGCCATTGCCAGTCTACATTTTATATCCTACTTCGACCACCATCGGTAATTTTTCTCCCCAAATAGCAAAACTCCTTTACTACTTTAAGTGTCTCATTTCCTAATCTAATTCTCTCAGCATCACCCGACTTAATTCGACTACATTCCATTATCCTTGTTTTGCTTTTGTTGATGTTCATCTTATATCCTCCATTGAGGACACTATCCATTCCGTTCAACTGCTCTTCCAAGTTCTTTGCTGTCTCTGACAGAATTACAATGTCATCGGCGAACCTCAAAGTTTTTATTTCTTCTCCATGGATTTTAATACTTACTCCGAATTTTTCTTTTGTTTCCTTCACTGCTTGCTGAATATAGAGATTGAATAACATCGGGGAGAGGCTACAACCCTTTCTCACTCCCTTCCCAACCACTGCTTCCCTTTGATGTCCCTCGACTGTTATAACTGCCATCTGCTTTCTGTACAAATTGTAAATAGCTTTCCGCGCCCTGTATTTTACCCCTGCCACCTTCAGGATTTGAAAGAGGGTTGTTCAAATGTGTGTGAAATCTTATGGGACTTAACTGCTAAGGTCATCAGTAACTAAGCTTACACACTACTTAACCTAAATTATCCTAAGGACAAACACACACACACCCATGCCCGAGGGAAGACTCGAACCTCCGCTGGGACCAGCCGCACAGTCCATGACTGCAGCGCCTTTGACCGCTCGGCTAATCCCGCGCGGCTTGAAATAGAGTATTCCAATCAATATTGTCAAAAACTTTCTCTAAGTCTACAAATGCTAGAAACGTAGGTTTGCCTTTCCTTAATCTAGCTTCTAAGATAAGTCGTAGGGTCAGTATTGCCTCACGTGTTCCAACATTTCTACGGAATCCAAACTGATCTTCCCCAAGGTCGGCTTCTACCAGTTTTTCCATTCATCTGTAAAGAATTCGTGTTAGTATTTTGCAACCATGGCTTATTAAACTGATAGTTCAGTAATTTTCACATCTGTCAACACCTGCTTTCTTTGGGATTGGAATTATTATATTCTTCTTGAAGTCTGAGAGTATTTCTCCTGTCTCATACATCTTGCTCACCAGATGGTAGAGTTTTGTCAGGACTGGCTCTCCCAAGGCTGTCAGTAGTTCTAATGGAATGTTGTCTACTCCCGGAGCCTTGTTTCGACTCAGGTCTTTCAGTGCTCTGTCAAACTTTTCACGCAGTATCGTATCTCCCATTTCATCTACATCTACAGCCTCTTCCATTTCCATAATATTGTTCTCGAGTACATCGCCCTTGTATAGACTCTCTATATACTCCTTCCACCTCTCTGCTTTCCCTTCTTTGGTTAGAACTGGGTTTCCATATGAGCTCTTGATATTCATACAAGTGGTTCTCTTTTCTCCAAAGGTCTCTTTAATTTTCCTGTAGGCAGTGTCTATCTTACCCCTAGTGAGATAAGCCTCTACATCCTTACATTTGTCCTCTAGCCATCACTGCTTAGCCATTTTGCACTTCCTGTCGATCTCATTTTTGAGACTTTTGCATTCATTTTTGCCTGCTCCATTTACTGCATTTTTATATTTTCTACTTTCATCAATTAAATGCAATATTTGTTCTGTTACCCAAGGATTTTTACTAGCCTCATCTTCTTACCTACTTGATCGTCTGCTGCCTTCACTACTTCATCCCTCAAAGCTACCCATTCTTCCTCTACTGTATTTCTTTCCCCCATTCTTGTCAATTGTTCCCTTATGCTCTCCCTGAAACTCTGTACAACCCCTGGTTCTGTCGGTTTAACCAGGTCCCATCTCCTTAAATTACCTTGAATTATTATGTTACATTTTGTCATGTTTTTCTCTGCTTTTCAGAGTAGAAACGATATCGTGAAGTTAAATTATCATTTTGGTGTTGCTTACGATTTCGAGTGTTGTTAGTTCATGTGTGTGGTACTGGAGGTGTGTTGATTGAGTCCCCATGTTCCAACTGTCCCATTTCCGGTGTTCCTCCACCCATGTTTATTGTAGCACATAACTTTCACTTTTCATGTCGTGATCAATATGTGGGGGTTTACAGAGTGTAGTGTTGTCAACTGTCACTGTGTGTTTATCTTTGGTCTTTTTTGTGTTGTTTGTGTAGTTTGGTATTTTTAATTTGTTTTGTGTGTGTTATTTTTCAGATTGCTGTTTGTTATTGTTTTTTGTGGCTAACATAATTAGGGAGTAATTGTTTATATTGATTTCGTCATTAATTACTTTATTTTTCATTGCAAGGGCTCTTTGTATATGAAAGTATTCTTGTAATGGCAAGAGTTTTTTTTGTGATTTTTCGCTGAGTCATTTTCATGTCTTGTTCAATGTTGGATGGTTCTTGTCCATACCTCATCAGGTGTTTGGCAAGTGTAGAATGGCTATTTTCATACTTCCAGCTTCTTTTATGTTCTTTATACCTAGTTCTGAAATTCCTGTGTATCATCCCCAGATGTACTGATTCACATTCTTGGCATTATAACAGATGTATACCTGCTCCTTGGTATTTATCTGGTTTGCCTGTTATTTGTAAACGTGACTACAGATATGAATTAACACCACTGGAAATCGAAAGTAACACCAATCAATAGTTTAACCTCACGATATTTGTGCTACAAAACTTATTTATAATCTGCACAAGTTGGCTGTAGTCATGAAGAGTTACGCCACTGCCTTTAAACGACAGAACGGCGAGTGAGGCTGGTGTCTGTTTGTAGATGCAGGTCGGAAGGAGCAGCTGCTGCGTTCTCCTGGGATGATGGCAGTTTGGCAGCTCGCCAGTCAGCCAGGCCTTCAGGAGCCTGGTGGTAGGAGGTGCCAAAGTCTTCTCATCAGCGAAGGCATAGCAGAGGCTGCAACAGCCCACAGTAGACAAGTTCTTCAGACTGGGCTGGCTGTTGGATCGTTGATCAATATTGATGGATCGTTGATGGAGCGTGATCTATCCCATCTGGAAATTGGTATTTATACCGGTCGGTCTATGCCAATGACGTTTCCATGTCGCAAGAATGGCAGAATGCGGCCTTGTTTTCTGGATCCCCTGAGCACTCTGTATTGTGCTGGGGTGTTGCAACTCCTGACTTGAATTCTACAGTTTGGTCAACTCTGCAGCGCCTGTGTACTGAGAAGCCACTTCTGTGTATGAGTTACGCATTGCTACCTCATTGTCGATGATAAACAGAACGAAGTTTTGCTCGCTTCCTCATGAAACAAAGCTGTGAGTAATACCAAACTCCTTGGCCACACTCATCACACTTCGTCCTCCTTGCACTTCCCCGATGGTTCTTCCCTGTGTGAAGTAATCCAAATGTTATCTTCAGACCACGTAATAATGAGGAAATCCTGCACCGTGCACCATAACTGCTCGCTGACTGACGTACGTCGTTGTTTCCTTTGTCTTTAACTGCCTCGTGTTGTGGGGCCGGCACCATTTGGCGCCTTATCCACGCTGACGACAGGCCATTTGACGTCCAGCTTTCTGTGCACGACTAGGAGACCTGTGGCAACACGCTCCTGCACTTTCATATACGAGGCGTCTTTTTTAAGTAAGTACCGTTTTGAAATTTAACAAAAAAAATACGTGCTAAGATGTCTCAATAATTTTATTTTTACATGAAAGCCTGTACCTTAATCTACTTTTCTACATAATTTCCGTCAATATTGAGGCACTTGTCATAACGTTGTATCAGTTTTTGAATACCCTCCTCACAGAAGTCAGCCGCCGGATTTATTAACCGTTGCATCACCACTGTTTTGACTTCGTCATCGTCTTGAAGGCGCTGACCGCCCAGGTGTTTCTTCACATGCAGAAACAGATGGTAGTCACTGGGCGCAAGATCGAGGCTGTACGGAGGATGATCTAGAGTTTCCCATCGAAAAGATGTGATGAGGTCTTTGGTCTGATTCGCCACATGCGGACGGGCATTGTCTTGCAGCAAAACGATGCCCTTGCTCAATTTCCATGAACTGTTGCTTTGATTCTGGTGTGACGTAGGCCACCCATGTTTCATCACCCGTAACGATTTGGCTTTAAGTAATCATCACCGTCGTTGTGGTACCGCTCAAGGAAAGTCAAAGCACTGTCTAAACGTTTGGTTTTGTGCACAACCGTCAACATTTTCGGTACCCAACGTGCGCACGATTTTCGGTAATTCAAGTGCTTGGTCACAAAGCCATACAAAACACTACGAGAAACATTAGGAAAGTCATCCTGCAAGAAGGAAATCGTAAAGCGTCTGTTTTCTCTCACCTTATTGTCCACTTCCTGCACCAAACTTTCACTAACGACCGAAGGACGCCCACTCCGTTGTTCATCATGCACATTTGTGCGGCCATCTTTAAATGCTCTCATCCACCTTTTTACCATTCCATCACTCATAATGTTTTCTCCGTAAACTGCACAGATCTCACGATGAATATCGACCTCTTTTAGGCCTTTAGCACTAAGAAATCTTATAAGCCCGTACTTCACAGTCGGCGAGGCGCACGATTATCAGAGGCATCTTAAACACTCAGCACAAAACGTAAAGAAGGAAGAATCAGACTGTAATGGTGTCAGTGCGTAGATTAAGGTACAGGCTTAATTTCAAAACGGTACTTACTTAAAAAACACGCCTCGTATTTCCACCGAGTTGTCAATATGTTATGTTACTTTATTTATCTTGTGTAAGTTTTGTAGAGCTGTGGAGTAGTAGTAGTAGTAGCAGCAGTAGTAACAGTAGTAGAAGTAGTTATATCTATAGAATATTTCAGGGTGTATTCGAGTCAGCAGTGTAAAAAGCTTTCACTAATCTACAGAGGCAATACATGTGAGTTTGTCGTTGTTCAATCTATTTTCTGAGATAAATCGTAGTGGGCCTACAAGTACTGCCACATATGTTCCTACACTAACCTGACTTCTTTTTTTTCTCAGTGTGTCTCATGAATTTATTTAACATTTTAGCGCTCAACAGGATATATATTCTCGTTTCTTTTTCAATTTTTTGAGTCATCATCCTCCTAACTGGTTTGATATGGCATGTCTAAGTTACAGGTCACATGTCTTTCGGATACATGTTATGTGTCTGTAATGTTGTGGTTTCCATAGCCTTCTGCAACTTCATGTCAATAACTTCTGGTACTTTCATCTTTAGGGACAGTTTGGCATGGTAAGGACAATAAGGTGTCGTGAAACTCTAATCAGTCTTCCGGTTTTTTTGACAAGCCGTAGCCGCAATGAGGGTGACTTCTCTTATCAGTTACCTTCAGCCGCTATTCTTGATGATTTCCATTCAAAATCTAAACAGAGGATGAGATCGAACCTCAAATTCAGGACGTTTTTTTGTCGTGAAAGGCCGCGTGGGATTAGCCGTGCGGTCTAAGGCGCTGCAGTCATGGACTATGAGGCTGATCCCGGCAGAGATTCGAGTCCTCTCTCGGGCATAGGTGTGTGTGTTTGTCCTTAGGATAATTTAGGTTAAGTAGTGTGTAAGCTTAGGGACTGATGACCTTGGCAGTTAAGTCCCATAAGATTTCTCACACATTTGGTCGTGAAAGACCGTACCGTAGCCAACAGTAAACATTATGTATGACTGTTACTGACTGTAGATTATTCTCATTTACTCCAGCTTAAAGACATACTGAAACGTGTTTGAAAATCTTATCTTACTTTTCTTGCGTTGGTGGAATGAATTTTTCACAGAGTGTCGTAATATACAGTGACGGAGATATCAACGTCTCTGTACCATGAGCTTACAGAAGGAAGACTCTAGAAGCGAAGGAGGCGAAAGGAGGGAGAAGAGGAAGAAATCAGCTGGGGCAGACGAGCAGCAGTTGGAAGCTCCCTTCATCCACCCACGCTGCACTCGCACCTCCAATCAGACAGCTCGTTTCGAGATGGCAGCCGTTGGCTGGCGGGTGTCTCCGACGCACAGAACGGCACACAAGCGCGCTGTGACAGATGTCGGAAGTACGGTGCTGCTTATCGGGGACGGAGCACAGATGGAAGTATCTGGGAGCGCGTGCCGCCAACGTCAGGGGCTGACAGGCCGACCCGCGTATCGACAGGCGATACGGCAGAGAGAGGTCTGGAGGTTAGGCCTCGTGCCGATACAGAACACCGCTGGCGGCATCCGAACTGCTGTTACGGAATCTGGTTTCGCACACAAAGGACCCTGGGCCGACGAAAGAAGACACGCGGAGCAATGTCGATACGGAAGGATGGAAAGACCATTAGGAATACACGGAGACCGCATAACACTGTTACTGTTTCGTCTACGTACTACGTAGTCCGTATCTTTACGATTTGTTAGGTGAGTATCGCGGAAACGCTGTAACAAATGTGTCTGAAAAGGTCTCGCGTAGAATCGCAGTTTGAGACTTGTTAGTGCTCAGTTCCTACTCTAGCCAGGAATGTGAGGTAAAATTTTTTGATTTAGCGCGGAACAGCGGCTGTTTGCATAGCCATTCGAACATTTATTTTACTGTAACTATGTTACGGTATATTAATCAAGTTTTGAACGACGTACTGGAGCTGGCGCCAAGGCCAATTGTGCGAATACATTAATTCCTTTTGCAAAAGATTTTAATGGGACTGAAATTAATGTTCAGCAAATAGCACCATTTACATGTGCTGCGTTAGGATTTTACGTGCAAAAAGTGTCATCCTCGTTCGGATTTCACGTGCAAAAATAATCACCCCCAAATAACTCCGTACTGGAGTGAAACTGATGGCTCAAATTTGGCCCACCGGCGTATCGGACCATATTCTAAGATCAGTTTTAACCGTTTTAAACGACTTTGCTTCATTTGGATTTTACGTGGGAAAAAAAAAGTTTGTCTGAGAGGTTTCTGAAGCGCGGCACTTCTGTACTTCAAACTTGTACGAATTGGTTCAGGTTTTGCAGGAAGGTAAACGGTTAAAGTCAAAACGAAACTTTTTAACCATTGTCGTGACACGATGGTTTAAAGTCGAGCTAAGTGTAGCACGTAAAATTGGTTCTTGCGTGAACTTGATGAGCGGAAACGGATGAAATTCCAAAAAAATAAATTAAAACATTCATTTTTAGGTAAAATTAAAAAATTCATTTTTAGGTAAAATTAAAAACTCAAATGTAACTTCAGTCGTGTGCTGTGTCCAAAAAATCACTATTTTGTGAGTTGTTTATGCCCGCCACTTACGCGGATAGGTTTTCAAGTAAGAAGGCACACAAATACATGTAAGTAACGTCGTCCTGGTACTTTGTGAAAGCTTTATCCCGTGTCACTACATAAAGAACACCGTTCGAAAGACAATAAACAAACCTGTAACGGGTCAATTGTCGCCCGAGTCGACAAAAACCTACATCGGTTGCCAAGGTATGGCGGCCTAACGTCGAAGTTATGTAAGAGTGAAAGTTGTGGAACCACAATGAAAAATACTCATATCGTAGCACCAAAAGGCGAAGATGTCCTTGGCAGAGTTAGGGATGTAAGAGAAGGAATCTAGCTCTTTGATTTATCTGGCAGCTTCAAAGACATATATATCAACAGATCGTGTCATATGCGCACTTTTTTACGAGTTAACTCTAATTCCACAATACAGTGAGCTCTGTTAGACCTACGTCCTGTTACATATGTCGTGAGGGGTGCACACAAATTTATGTGCTCATAGAGAGTGGGATGCATTTTCAATAGAAAGTATCCGAGAGTGGTAGTGCATCTATAATAGGAAGTATTCCAGAGTGGGCATGCATGCTTCCTAAACTTTAATACTGCACGGCAGAACAAGTGCCATGTTGGATGATATGATGGGACGCGTCACGTTACACGACATGACATCAAATGGTTCAAATGGCTCTGAGCACTATGGGACTCAACTGCTGTGGTCATAAGTCCCCTAGAACTTAGAACTACTTAAACCTAACTAACCTAAGGACATCACACACATCCATGCCCGAGGCAGGATTCGAACCTGCGACCGTAGCGGTCGTGCGGTTCCAGACTGTAGCGCCTTTAACCGCTCGGCCACTCCGGCCGGCAACATGACATCATGTACCATGTAAGTTTATTTGACACAGTTATATTACATGACATGGGTACTAATAGTGACAAGTTAAAAAACGCGAATATGTCAAGATATTTTAGTATAAATGTTTTGAAGCTTCAGGTAAGTCGAAAAGCTAGTTCCCTCCTTTTAAATCCCTAACTCTGACCAGGACACATTCGTCACACAACAGGAGCATTTTTCAGTCTGGTATAAAGATGATTTTAGTTAGAGAGATATTTTCAAACAGCTGTAAAAGTATATTGTGATTACTAACTGCACTGTTATGTCATTGCTGTGCACTTAAGGATTCAAATCAATTATATTTATAAAGTCGGAGCTCACTCAGAAGATGTTATATTTTATTACCACGAAAAGAGTAGTATTCTGCCAAAGAAATGAGAAAGCCATTACTCCCGGGAACGGCTAAGCTTCATCCCTTATCGTTCCGTTTCAGGAACGCCTTTTTTATGAAGTCAGATGCACAGCGGGCTGACCCTATTAACAGCGTCGAGATAGCATTGGCAGTTTGCGTTTTGTGAACGCCTTTTATGTGGAAAGAAGTAGACCGCAGCGAGACTGAACTATAAGGAAGTATCCAGCTAGCACTAGACGAGTGGTGTCATACACTGTTCCGCTCACTAAGATATTAAATATTTCGTGTTGACATTGGTAAAACTTGTGGAAGAAGGCCATAACTAACACTTCTCCATTAATATGTCATCTTATTTAAATTGTAGCCATGGATGCAAGACTTTTCCGGACTAAATATGGTGTTGCAAGAATTACATCATCTTACTTCAAGAATGTTTCTCAAAGGTCGACAATGTGGGGCGTTTGGTCTATCTGATTAATAAGAGACGCGAAGAATTGTCAGAAGTATTTTTGCGGCACATTTCCAACTGTACTGCTTCTGACAAGGCAAGTTGTAGACAATTAATTTCATTTATGATGTACAGGAAAGCTAGACTTGTGTTAACAAAATCTTTTATGAAAAGTGCTTTTGATTCAGCACAGTGACAGTTAATTCTGACAAGTATTACCGTCTTATTTCAGGTAATTATCTTTACTGTGCTTAAATGCCGTCTTAAAATTACAAGTTGTTTAGTAGATGAATGATAATAATGATGCAATATTTACATTGTTTATTGAAGTAAGAAAATGGAGATATGCAACTTCGATGGTTCGCATTGTAACTGCACTTACTCAAATTTCATTTGTTGAAATCCATCTGCTAAAAGTCTCAAGATAAAAGTAACAGTCTAGTGACAATTACTAACTTCATCTTTTCTCTGCGAAGTTAGTAAGGTAATGTTTGAGGAGGAAGTCATTTAAAGTCTTGTTAGTGTCATTCTGGTACAGCAAGCATAATTAGATTTATTAAATGATAAATTATTTAACTGTTGTATGTCTGATGGATGGACTTACTTTCAAAATTCGTGTTTGTCGGATGTAGCGACCGATATTAGGAAGAAGGTTCTTTAATTTTCACGAGGAAAGTTCGCAAGGTGTCTTGGTGTTGATTCCTGCCTCAGAGGTGAATGCCGACACTCTGATTTGGAGGGGAACATAAATTATCAGAACGACAAGTAAAAGTAAGAGTGAAATGTGTACTTTGTTTCTGGAAACAAGGACCCCTAGTTCGCACACCACACGTTACAGAAGTAGTACGTTAGCCTAATTAGCGCTGAGACAGTTACAAACTAGTTAACATCAGTAGAGACTTCAATTGACTCTGAAGTAGTGTTCAGAGTGTTAATATTATTGTTTTCAATGGCGAGTCCTAAGTTATGAAAGACAGCCAAGGATGTACACTCACGCTCATAAATTAAGGATAATTGCAGCATGTGGTGCCACACAACGTGGCACTACATACAACTGGCGCTAATAGCATAAGCACATAGGGAACACACTCGACACAGATCTGTAAGTCCACAGTATTGGTGATAAGTTGAGAAAACAGTCCCGAAGCACATGTGCTACAAAACCCCACTGTTTCCTGCTCATGTACCCCGACATCAATATGGGATATAATCACCATGCACACGAACACAGGCCGCACAACGGGTTGGCATACTCTGGATCAGGTGGTCGAGTAGCTGCTAGGGTCTTGCCTCCCATTCTTGCACCAGTGCCTGTCGGAGCTCCTGAAGTGTCCTGGGGGTTTGAAGACGTGCAGCGATACGTCGACCGAGAGCGAATTTTGCTGTTTGCTTGCTTACTGCGTGAAATCTAAAAGGATGTCTAGACACAAGCCAGTGTGTAGGCGCAACAGAAAATTCGCAGCACCCGACGTAGGCGGCTGGGTCGTTGGTCGAAATATCGAACATGAAACGGAAAACAACAACTGGGCACGACATCCGGAAAGACACAATCAGTAACCTCAGAGATCAATTTGCCCTCAAAGTTCCCTCAGCGTCGAAGTTCCACTTTTGCGGAGGTTATACTAGCTAGGTACGTCCTCTGGTTGGCGACTGAATTCGTTCGATGTCTCCAGTTGTATAAGTGTGATTAGGACTCTAAAACATTGGTGCAGAATATATCCAAGGAGAGTCTTGACTGTGATTTCCTAGAAACCCCAATTTCACGAGGCGCCTGCAATAACAGCAGCGACCTTAAAAATAGTTCGTTTTGAAGAAAATAATTTTTTCAAAGATTTTGGATGACAGTCAAAGCTTATCGGGAAACCCCTAACAGCAATTTCTCTGCTTTCGTACTGTTTGTTAGCCCCCGGGAGTAGACAACATTCCGTTAGAACTATTGACAACCTTGGGAGAGCCAGCCATGAGAAAACTCTTCCATCTGTGGATGATTTATTCAGTAGGAGGGGCCTCACAAACAGAGCAAGTCAATAATGGATTGCTCCACCCCTAGCCGTTATGAAAACATTGATCGACAGAGGTGTTGGATTTTCTCCAGGGGGATACTGTGCCAAATTCTGTTGAATTGGCCTGTTACATCATCAAAATCCCTAGATGGTTGGAGGGCGCTGCCCATAATGCTCTAAACTTTCTCAACTGGGAAGAGATCTGGCGTTGTTACTAGCCAAGGAAGGGTTTGGCAAGTGCGAAGAGAAGCATTAGAAACTCGTCGCGTGCACGTGGGCATTTATTTGGTAAGCTCAGAATGATTTGCCATGGAGGGCAGCAAAGCGGGGTACAGGACTTCGCTGACGTACCGCTGTGCTGCAAGGGTGCCGCATATGATAACCAAAGGGGTCCGACTATGAAGAGAAAGTGCTCCAAAGACCGAATCCTGGCTGTCGGACCATATGGCGAGTGGCAGTCAGATTAGTATCACATCGTTGTCTGGGGCGTCTCCAGACACGTCTCCCACCTGTAATGTAGCTGAGTAGAAGTGTCTTACAAGGGAACCTCCCCATCGCACCCCCCTCAGATTTAGTTATAAGTTGCCACAGTGGATAGACCCTGAAAAACTGAACACAGATCAATCGAGAAAACAGGAAGAAATTGTGTGGAACTATGAAAAAATAAGCAAAATAAGCAAAATATACAAACTGATTAGTCCATGTGTAAGATATGCTCCATCAAGGAGAGACAGAACTCAGGAGCGCCGTGGTCCCGTGGTTAGCTTGAGCAACTATGGAACGGGAGGTCCTTGGTTCAAGGCTTCCTTCGAGCGAAAATTTTAATTTTTTATTTTCAGACAATTATCCAAGTTCAGGCACTCACACATAAATCAACTTCGCCCTCCAAAATTCCAGGGCATGTTCAGATTTGCTTGGACATATGCAGGATTTGGCGGTCTACAAACGGAAAAATTTGAAAAAGTTAAAAAGATATGTTTTGACAGAGCACAGGGAAAAGTGTGCGACTGTGAGACTTTTGGATTAATTTGTTGCAGTTTATGTGACAAACTCTGGTGTTTTCATCACTTTTTGGGAGTAATTATCACCTCCACAAGAAACCCTAAATCGGGCAACGTAGATGAATCTTTTACCCATTCGCCAAGTGTACAAGTTAGGTGGGTCGACAACATATTCCTGTCATGTGATGCACATGCCGTCACCATTGTCGTATAGAATATATCAGACGTGTTTTCCTGTGGAGGAATCGGTTGACCTATGACCTTGCGATCAAATGTTTTCGGTTCCCATTGGAGAGGCGCGTCCTTTCGTCTACTAATCGCACGGTTTTGCGATGCGGTCGCAAAACACATACACTAAACTTATTACAGTGAACAGAGACGTCAATGAACGAACGGACAGATCACAACTTTGCAAAAAAAATTTTTCGCTCGAGGGGAGACTTGAACCAAGGACCCCTCGTTCCGTAGCTGCTCACGCTAACCACGGGACCACGGTGTTCCTCAATCGTGTCTCTCCTTGATGGAGTATATCTTGCACATGGACTAATCAGTTTGTATATTTTGCTTATTTTTTTATAGTTTCACACAACTTCTTCCTGTTTTCTCGATTGATCTGTGTTCAGTTTTTCAAGGCCTATCCACTGTGCCAACTTACAACTAAATCTGAGAGGGGTGCGATGGGGAGGTTCCCTTGTTAGTGGCAAGTCACAATTCGAACTGAGCCCTGATGATAGTCGTATCTACCGGTATCTTTCCCATTCGGATAATTGCTTCGCAGTTTGTAGTTTTATTTCTTTATCTCAGAGTGTACTGCGTCATGTGCTCGGAGCACCAAGAATTATGTAGACCTTGCACAACAACACTGAAGGAATGAAAATTGTGCGGCGATCTGGGCTGATCTGGGAGAGTAGTACGTCGAAAAGGATATTTGTAATCTAAAAGACACATTCACCGCCAGACCGCCGAAATTTCAGTTTGCCCTCGTCACGGCAGTACACACTACGTTTTCCATACAGTTCAGATGACTTTGCATGAGTTTGATAATGCAGTGCGCGCGCCACTAGATTACCAAACGTTGTCCTCATGACTAGAAATCTTTCGATACATTCTGATGTTTCCTCTACTGCAGTCGCACTATACTGCTTGGCACTTCCAACTGAGGAAATCTTTGTGATCGTTCTTTACTAGTGTGACAGCACGTAAATAGTGTCCTTTACTGGATTGTATTTCTGCACGTTTACTAGAATTTCGGCGTGGAAGTACATGTAAAATTCACAGTTTGCACCTAGAGACAACAACGAAGTACAGATACCCCTGCACGTAGTTTGTCCGTATGTAACGAGATCGCCGAAAGTGGTTTTGGAGGGTCGAATGAGGCTGGCCGCAGAACGGGCTCCACTGTGGCACGAAGCGTGTAATGCGTGTCTCCCGTGGGCCACAAACAGGTATATCACGGGACGCCCTCATTAGCAGACTAATCAATCCGGTCCGCACACGGGGGGTGGGCAGCCGACCGACCGCCCGTCCCGTCACGTGATAGGCGCAGCAATGGCACTTGTTGCGGCGCGGTGCGGCGCGGCGTTTTCCTCGCGGTTTCCGGTCCGCCGCACTCCCTAATGGGCCCTTCCCCAGCGTACTCGTCACCTGTGTAATGGTAATTAACGGCCAATGCGAGAAACAGCCCTGCTGTGGGGCGTGGGGACTCTAAACGGGAGGCTGCAGGCAGGAGGTGGTTGAGCTCTTCACACTACAGTGATTAGTCAAAACTTAATGACCATAGCCTACGACGAGACTTTTTTAGCACTGTCTGTTCGATACAAATTTTCCAATTGATTTTAAACTAACTGCCAAACACTTGCAATTTTAAACATAGCTCACGATTGAATGACAATGCAGTATTAAATCGCATCCTTAAATCACTTAATAATAGCAAGTCATCTGGTGCAGACTGTATACCAATTAGGTTCCTTTCGGAGTATGCTGATGCATTAGCTCCATACTTAACAATCATATACAACCGTTCGCTTGACGAAAGATCCGCACCCAAAGACTGTAAAGCTGCACAGGTCACACCAATATTCAAGAAAGGCAGTAGGAGTAATCCACTAAATTACAGGCCCATATCGTTTACGTCGATATGCAGCAGGATTTTAGAACATATATTGTGTTCGAACATAATGAATTACCTCGAAGAAAACGGCCTGTTGACACACAGTCAACATGGGTTTAGAAAACATCGTTCCTGCGAAACACAACTAGCTCTTTATTCACATGAAGTGCTGAGTGCTATTGACAAGGGATTTCAGATCGATTCCGTATTCCTGGATTTCCGGAAGGCTTTTGAGACTGTACCACATAAGCGGCTCGTAGTGAAATTGCGTGGTTATGGAATATCACCCACACAGTCAACATAGATTTAGAAAACATCGTTCCTGTGAAACACAACTAGCTCTTTATCCACATGAAGTGCTGAGTGCTATTGACAAGGGATTTCAGATCGATTCCGTATTCCTGGATTTCCGGAAGGCTTTTGACACTGTACCACACAAGCGGCTCGTAGTGAAACTGCGTGCTTATGGAATATTGTCTCACTTATGTGACTGGATCTGTGACTTCCTGAGAGAGAGGTCACAGTTCGTAATAATTGACGGAAAATCGTCGAGTAAAACAGGAGTGATTTCTGGTGTTCCCCAAGGTAATGTTGTAGGCCCTTTGCTGTTCCTTACCTATATAAACCATTTGAGAGACAATCTGAGCAGCCATCTTCGGTTGTTTGCAGATGTCGCTGTCGTTTATGGACAAGTAAAATCATCAAAAGATAAAAAAAAAAGACTGCAAAACGATTTGGAAGAAATATCGGGAGGCAGCGTAAAGTGGCAGTTGACCTCAAATAACGAAAAGTGTGAGGCCATCCACATGAGTGCTAAAAGCAACGCGTTAATGTTCGGTTGGCTCTGAGCATTATAGGAATTGACATCCATGGTCATCAGTCCCCTAGAACTTAGAACTACTTAAACCTAACTAGCCTAAGGACATCACACAACACCCAGTCATCACGAGGCAGAGAAAATTCCTGACCCCGCCGGGAATCGAACCCGGGAACCCGGACGTGGGAAGCGAGAACACTACCGCACGACCACGAGCTGCGGACGTTGATGTTCGGTTACACGATAAATCAGTCTAATCTAAAAACCGTAAATTCAACTAAATACCTAGGTATTACAATTACGAACAATTTAAATTGGAAGGAACACATAGAAGATGTTTTGGGGAAGGCTAATCAAAGACTGCGTTTTATTTGCAGGACACGTAGAAAACGTGACAGACCTACTAAGGAGACTGCCTACACTATGCTTGTCCATCCTCTTTTAGAATACTGCTGCATGGTGTGGGATCCTTACCAGATAGGACTGACGGAGTACATCGGAAAAGTTCAAAGAAGGGCTGCACGCTTTGTATTACCGCGAAATATGGAAGAAAGTGTCACTGACATGATACAGGATTTGGACTGGACATCATTAAAAGGAAGGCGTTTTTCGTTGCAACGGAATCTTCTCGCGAAATTCCAGTCACCTACTTTCTCCTCCGAATGCGAAAATACTTTGTTGACACCTACATATGGAGAAACTATCACCACGATAAAATAAGGGAAATCAGAGCTCGTACGGAAACATATAGATGTTCGTTCTTTCCACGCACTGTACGAGATTGGAATAATAGAAAATTGTGGTTCGATGAACCCTCTGCCACACTTAAATGTGATTTGCAGAGTATCCATGTAGATGTAGATGTAGATGTAGATGTAGATCCTTGTTTGTCTGATCCATAGGAGTAGGGAACAGAATGAAAATAATTAGTAGTGCGTGATATTTCGGCTACCCTGCAGGGCTGGCATGTTGTGTGGGTAGCTTCAGAAGCGGTTTTATGTGGTACGCAAGCAGAGGGGCACAGCTGAGCAGACAGGAGGGAAGGTGAGACAGATATCCCTTTCTTGTCTGTCTGTCTGTCCATTTGGTACAGATTTTGCAATTTACTTTAAACAAACTTCCCAACGAGCTAGAGATTTGAATTTTTAAGCATAGCTCATAACCAGCTGATAATGCAATATTATTCACTTTATTGTCTGATGTGTGAAGGAGCTTACTTGTGTACTACAGTTATTTCCCACTTTTACTGTTCCAGTCATGACTGATTCACAGTAGAACGATTGCTGGTAAGCCTTCATGAGAACTCGAATTATAATTTTTACCTCCACGACCTTTTTGAGGAGAAAGTAACTTACTCGTTAAGTCAGGTGAAGAAAAACTGTGCCGGCCATAGTGGCCGTGCGGCTAAAGGTGCTGCAGTCTGGAACCGCAAGACCGCTACGGTCGCAGGTTCGAATCCTGCCTCGGGTATGGATTTTTGTGATGTCCTTAGGTTAGTTAGGTTTAACTAGTTCTAAGTTCTAGGGGACTAATGACCTCAGCAGTTGAGTCCCATAGCGCTCAGAGCCATTTGAACCATTTGAAGAAAAACTGCAATAAACCTCAAATCTACCACATGTCTCTGTCATAATCTCACTAAAATATTTCAAGTAGATTGAAAAATGTCGCATACACAATACTAAAAAGCACGAAATAATTATTAAAATAGTAAATTTTAAATATAATACGTTTTACAAATGGTTAAAAGTATGGAGTATTCTACTAGGTTCGTAAAGATTCCTAAACCCTTGCAGATAATCTCAAAAATATGATTTAAACATATTTGGAAGGTGACTATCTACAGCTATTAAGTAATGCATGAAATGCATGTTTGACCACCAGCTGATTTTATTTTAAACCCAAATATCAACCCGTTTCACTATGGACCATCTTCATGGATAAGGGTTAAAATGGTTTAGCTGCAACATTACATTTGTCATTACTTAAATAAAGTGCAGAGCCTGTCATGAATATCAATATACGACACAGAACTTTGAGAAGCAAACACACTAATACTAAATGTGCACACAGCAGTACTGAAGAGGATATCGAGACTATAAATATTCATGGTCAAACATGCATTTTATGCATCAGAGGTATGATGAGTCCAAGAAAAAAAGAATGATGGTCCAATAAATAAAGTTTTGAGGAACAGTGGTTTTAATTTTAAGATGAAACAACTAAATCCTAAACAAAAAACAATATTTATTATGATGTTACACTGATAAATAACATATCTGGCTCATTTTTATTGTGTAGATACTCTTTTTGCATTACTTTTGTATATAAAAATAACATTATAATTGATTTATGTCACAAAAATGTAGGGCAAAAAGATGACTGTTTATCGATTTGTAGTGAAATCTTTAAATATATTGTTTGTGTGGTAGATTTTGGAACACTTAAAATGATACTTGATATAAATTGGCCTACACAATTACTTGAAACTAATAGGAGGCTTCTTAAATACATAGTGCACTTCACAAATGAGGGACTGATGCAAAAAAATTTTGAGCTTTGACAGAACAAAGTTTCTTCAGTTGCTGATGGTCATCAAACTTTGCTTTTGGAACATTCAGGAAGGTGATCAGGGATGTCAGGTAGTCATAAGATTTTCCTCTTCGGTTTGGTGACAACATTTCCCTCATCCAAGCCATTGTAGGTTTGCCGATGTAAGATCATTCTAGGATCGTGACAGACGATCTTCAGTTTTCTCACTGGACGTATTTTAAAGGGACATTGTGTTACATATAGTAGGGAAAGAAAGGTGGTCCACGATCTGAATATTTCTTGATTGTCACAAGAAATCACTGTAAATGGTCACTCAGACGGAAGTTCAACCACAGACTTCTGGTTAACTAAACCCATGTTTTTATCTCATTGTGAATACGAATGTCCTCTTTCCGGTGAAACCATTTGTATTGTATCTAGTAGTTTGGTGTCATGTACATTGTAGTGTAGCATTCTAAACACAGAGTAGTAGTTGTTTTGACCACTACACGAGTCACAAAAAAATTGAAAGTTCCTTTACTTCAGAGTCTAGATGATGAAAAATGAAATCCCACAGCATGGAACAATCCTCATTTCCTCCTTTTTTGCCAGTGGTTTGAGATTACGTGTAGGAAATAGCTTCAGAATTGTGTAAGTTAAACATGTACAATGGTAGTTGCTGTCCATAGCAAACATCGTTTGTGCTGATATTTGGAGGAGGTAGGTTTTTCTGAAATCCATGTTGTTTGTTTCTTTGATCTTGTCTTTTTGTGCTGCAAGTCTAGCATTTTTCTTTAGTTTGTAAAAAGAATCAGCTCGCTTTAAGTGTAATTCTTTTGTTTTACCTTCTTTAGTTCATAGTTAAGTTTTAAGGTTTCATTCTGAGTAGTAGTAGGCAGGCTTAGTTTCGAAAGAACAGATTCTATTTTCAAAGTGAATTAGTCACAAGTGCTACAGGTTTCACACCTTGGATAGCCAAAGGTAAAATTAAATTGGGTGTTTTAACAGTTTCTATGTACTTTTCCGGTGATATTTTATCGTCTGGGAAAAACTTTTCGTAGAGACGAAACATTATACTCACGGTAAGTACCTCTGATAAGTAGCGTTTTTGAGACTTTGCTAAACCATAGTGAGGCTGGACTGAATGTATTCAATTACAGAATTTGCAATATCATCAGGAAGACTGTTAGGCCTGGAGCTGTGTTTTCCTCGTATATCTAGTGGTGGTAAAAATGTTGTTTAAAGACTCTGTTGTAGGGTTTTGCAGCCTGTTAGCTGTAATGCCATGAAGTGTTAAATATGATTTGTAACATACAGGGATTTTACAAACCCTTTCATTCCTTATTATTCTCACCTTATAAGAATATTATTATGTGTGAAAGTCAGTCTCAGATTCTGATTTCCTAGGCCGATGACGAGTGATAGGAGAGCACTGTATTAATCCACAAAGATGCATCGACTGTTTTTCATGTGATTTAATCTGATTAAACTTTGAAATAATATCACTTCTTTCACTTACTATTGTGTATTTAAAAGACTCTAGTTTTAAGCGCTTACATCTGGTTCTGTTTCATGGCTATTTAAACTCAACTTTTCCATTGCATCGTGCATGAGGCCAAAGGATTTTCTTTTCCTTGGACTATTTTAAAAGGCTGTATCCTCTTCATTTTCACACGTTTTCATTAATAAGTTATAGACGAAACAAGGCACAACAACCAATTAACCAACACTGGGTAACACGTTTCAACGGTTAACATAACATTAAACTACCAACAGCCGGGTAAGCTGAAAGCAGAGCACACTACATTCAGCATAGCCAACTAAGTGACCCTCATCCTTGTAGCTCCCATACAATGGCACCCTCACCTTTCTTGCCTAAACCACATATTTTTGTTGGCTATCTGTCCACAAACATTCATCTTTTTAGCGTTCTGGGAGTAGTTCAACATGTTCTATTGGGGTTAAGGTATACAAATTCACTGCAAGCTCATTTTTTTATAAAAAGTGCACCCTTATCCTTTTTTCCCTGGACTCTTCATATGTAACTGTGAATTTTTTTTACAACTATGAAAATTTAAATAACATAATTTCGGGTGCTAAGCTGTATCATTTTAAAATATTAAAGCAACTAAACTGACTTGCAGCAGTTCTCTTCAGAGTAGTTAACTGTGGATACTGATGTATCCCTTCCCCTATATCCTGTGTATTCCAGTTACCTGGTGGGCACGATTAATAAAATTTTCCGGACTATTATGCTGTGGTCGAATGGATTTCACATGTACACTCAACGTTTCGTGTCCATTTGCGGAAGACATTTTCAAGAGGGATCGTAGCTTCTTTGAGTGTCCCGCAACTGACAGCAACAAATTCCAGTTACGCGTGCTCCCTCACAATGGCGTGACGTCACATGTTTTGAATACGCGGGCAAAACTGCCTGTTGTCGACTGCTGCCGTCCGCTTTTACTATCATCCCATGGCGGAAGACTGGTACACAGCATCTTCAGCACCGGTATCCAAATTACCTTCAATTTCACGCCCTCCCCCTTCTTATTAAAATTCCAGGGGTGTTTCACACTATAGCATCTCTGTAGTCTTTCGTGGTATCAGTTTGTGGCTGCCAGTACTTGAGTCCTATCATATGAGTGACGTGGTTTCCTGGCTGCAACACGTGTTCCGCAACAGTTGAGCTGTCAATCTCCATCTGTCGGCAATTTGCCCTGTGCTCTTATAGTCTTTTTGACCGTTCATTTTGTAGCATCCGCATACACCTTCCAACAGCTACACTCAGTCCTATAAATTCCTACTTTTTGCCAGCTGTTGGTGAGCATCCTTGGCCAATTGTTTGGTTGGTTGGTTTGTGAGATTGAAGGGACCAGACTGCGATGGTCATCGGTCCCTTGGCCAATTGTTTGGTGATCTTGTATATTCCAGGTGTGTCTGCAGATTACCGTGACATTCCGTTGTTTCAAGATTTTTACCTATCCGGTCAGTAACGTCGTTACCGAAAGGCAGGACAGTTTTCGATTTCACAAGAGGCGCTTGTGCTTCGCTATGATTACTGTGAAGCCGGCTTAACGCTCTACTTACCTCAGTGGAAGAGTAACCATCCTTGAGCAATGCATATGTGAGATGTTTTAATTCTGTGTCAAGCAGCTCTGGTTCGCAGATGTTTCTCGCTCTGTCCGCCAACCTTTTTATGATGCCTCGCTTTTGTTGTGAGTAGTGGTTCGAATACTGGTGTAGGCAGCGGTCCGTGTGCGTGTGTTTTCGGTAAACCATGTGATCTAAGCAACAATTTTCTTCCCTAGCACACCAACAATTTTCTTCTAGCACACCAAGAAAATTTAATCTTCCGCCTGCCTAACCCTCCACCGTAAACTGAATCTTCGGATTAATCGAGTTGACATGCTTGTGAAAATGACCTACTTCCTCTCTGCCACTCCTCCACAGAACAAACGTGTCGTCCACGTACCGGAACCGAATCTTCGGTTTCTTGCTGGCAGTTTCCAGTGCCTGCTCCTCGAATTTTTCCATGAATAATTTCGCTGTAACTGGACGTAATGTGCTCCTCGCAGCCACGCCATCAGTCTGTTCATAGAACATTTCATTTGAAATACGTGGCCGTGGAGCAATATTGAAACGGTTCTGAAATATCGGGAGGAAAAATGTGATTCAGTTGTTGCAACACATCATTGAGCGGAATCATAGTAACTGGCGATACCACATCAAAACTAAGCAAAATGTCTTCCCGCTGGACCGCTGCGCTGTTTAATTTATTGATAAAATGATGCGAATTCTTGATATACGAATGTGATCGGCCAACATAAGGTCGTAAAAATGTTGCCAAGATCATTGCAATCGAATAGATGGGCGAACCAATAGTGCTCGCCAAAACTTTATGGGTGCCGAGGGTGCGCGAAATACGCGTTCTTCTAAGACCTATAGTGAGCGCTATTTGTGAATTGCAGAGAAATCACGTAGTTGTTGATGTAGATGCTATGAAAGGGGATGGCTGTACGATAAGCTAATAATGCCTGTGCTTCTCTGGTGGCTGACTGATGGTCAACTGTAATAGGTGACTGATAGGAAAACAAGAGTACCGGGAGGTTATTTCCTGTGGTACTCTAGTAAGTGATTGGTGGGAAACTCTCGTTGGTGATTGTCAGGCAACATAAAATCAGCAGCTGGTGTGCATAGGGTAGTGTTTTGCTGCAACGAAACGTTAAGGCCGCAAGGCAGTTCTTTCGTGGCCACTGTTTATGTTGCTAAACTCAGGTCAAGTGGTGCTGCTGGTTGGCGAACATATGTGGTGTGGGGTTCATTAATGACATTTTATAGTTACACGGGTATATTTGAAGCATCATTCCTGGTATTTGTCTCATCCAGTTCATAAAAAAACGAAAAATCTAGATGTACATTGCTGTTTTTCTTTCTTTTTTGGTCATCAGTCTACTGACTGGTTTGATGCGGCCCGCCACGAATTCCTTTCCTGTGCTAACCTCTTCACCTCAGAGTAGCACTTGCAACCTACGTCCTCAATTATTTGCTTGACGTATTCCAATCTCTGTCTTCCTTTACAGTTTTTGCCCTCTACAGTTCCCTCTAGTACCATGGAAGTCATTCCCTCATGTCCCTTCTCCTTATTAGTGTTTTCCACATATTTCTTTCCTCTCCGATTCTGCGTAGAACCTCGCCATTCCTTACCTTATCAGTCCACCTAATTTTCAACATTCGTCTATAGCACCACATCTCAAATGCTTCGATTCTCTTCTGTTCCGGTTTTCCCACAGTCCATGTTTCACTACCATGCAAAGAAGTACTCCACACGTACATCCTCAGTAATTTCTTCCTCAAATTAAGGCCGGTATTTGATATTAGTAGACTCCTCTTGGCCAGAAATGCCATTTTTGCCATAGCGAGTCTGCTTTTGATGTCATCCTTGCTCCGTCCGTCATTGGGTATTTTACTGCCTAGGTAGCAGAATTCCTTAACTTCATTGACTTCGTGACCATCAATCCTGATGTTAAGTTTCTCGCTGTTCTCATTTATACTACTTCTCATTACCTTCGTCTTTCTCCGATTTACTCTCAAACCATACTGTGTACTCATTAGACTGTTCATTCCGTTCAGCAGATCATTTAATTCTTCTTCACTTTCACTCAGGATAGCAATGTCATCAGCGAATCTTATCATTGATATCCTTTCACCTTGTATTTTAATTCCACTCCTGAACCATTCTTTTATTTCCATCATTGCTTCCTCGATGTACAGATTGAAGAGTAGGGGCGAAAGGCTACAGCCTTGTCTTACACCCTTCTTAATACGAGCACTTCGTTCTTGATCGTCCACTCTTATTATTCCCTCTTGGTTGTTGTACATATTGTATATGACCCGTCTCTCCCTATAGCTTACCCTACTTTTTTCAGAATCTCGAACAGTTTGCACCATTTTATAATGTCGAACGCTTTTTCCAGGTCGACAAATCCTATGAAAGTGTCTTGATTTTTCTTTAGCCTTGCTTCCATTATTAGCCATAACGTCAGAATTGCCTCTCTCGTCCCTTTACTTTTCCTAAAGCCGAACTGATCGTCACCTAGCGCATTCTCAATTTTCTTTCCATTCTTCTGTATATTATTCTTGTAATCAGCTTCGATGCATGAGCTGTTAAGCTGATTGTGCGATAATTCTCGCACTTGTCAGCTCTTGCCGTTTTCGGAATTGTGTGGATGATGCTTTTCCGAAAGTCAGATGGAATATCGCCAGACTCATATATTCTACACACCAACGTCAATAGTCGTTTTGCTGCCACTTCCCCCAATGATTTTAGAAATTCTGATGGAATGTTATCTATCCCTTCTGCCTTATTTGACCGTAAGTCCTCCAAAGCTCTTTTAAATTCCGATTCTAATACTGGATCCCCTATCTCTTCTAAATCGACTCCTGTTTCTTCTTCTATCACATCAGACAAATCTTCACCCTCATAGAGGCTTTCAATGTATTCTTTCCACCTATCTGCTCTCTCCTCTGCATTTAACAGTGGAATTCCCGTTGCACTCTTAATGTTACCACCGTTGCTTTTAATGTCACCAAAGGTTGTTTTGACTTTCCTGGATGTTGAGTCTGTCCTTCCGACAATCATATCTTTTTCGATGCCTTCACATTTTTCCTGCAGCCATTTCGTCGTAGCTTCCCTGCACTTCCTATTTATTTCATTCCACAGCGACTTGTATTTCTGTATTCCTGATTTTCCCGGAACATGTTTGTACTTCCTCCTTTCATCAATCAGCTGAAGTATTTCTTCTGTTACCCATGGTTTCTTCGCAGCTACCTTCTTTGTACCTATGTTTTCCTTCCCAACTTCTGTGATGGCCCTTTCTAGAGATGTCCATTCCTCTTCAACTGTACTGCCTACTGCGCTATTCCTTATTGCTGTATCTATAGCGTTAGAGAACTTCAAACGTATCTCGTCATTCCTTAGTACTTCCGTATCCCACTTCTTTGAGTATTGATTCTTCCTGACTAATGTCTTGAACTTCAGCCTACTCTTATCACTACTATATTGTGATCTGAGTCTATATCTGCTCCTGGGTACGCCTTACAATCCAGTATCTGATTTCGGAATCTCTGTCTGACCATGAAGTAATCTAATTGAAATCTTCCCATATCTCCCGGCCTTTTCCAAGTATACCTCCTCCTCTTGTGATTATTGAACAGGGTATTCGCTATTACTAGCTGAAACTTGTTACAGAACTCAATTAGTCTTTGTCCTCTTTCATTCCTTGTCCCAAGCCCATATTCTCCTGTAACCTTTTCTTCTACTCCTTCCCCTACAACTGCATTCCAGTCGCCCGTGACTCTTAGATTTTCGTACCCCTTCACATACTGCATTACCCTTTCAATATCCTCATACACATTCTCTATCTGTTCATCTTCAGCTCGCGACGTCGGCATGTATACCTGAACTATCGTTGTCGGTGTTGGTCTGCTGTCGATTCTGATTAGAACAACCCGGTCACTGAACTGTTCACAGTAACACACCCTCTGCCCTACCTTCCTATTCATAACGAATCCTACACCTGTTATACCATTTTCTGCTGCTGTTGATATTACCCGATACTCATCTGACCAGAAATCCTTGTCTTCCTTCCACTTCACTTCACTGACCCCTACTACATGTAGATTGAGCCGTTGCATTTCCCTTTTCAGATTTTCTAGTTTCCCTACCACGATCAAGCTTCTGACATTCCACGCCTCGACTGGTAGAACGTTATCCTTTTGTAGATTATTCGATCTTTTTCTCATGGTAACCTCCCCCTTGGCAGTCCGCTCCCGGAGATCCGAATGGGGGACTATTCCGGAATCTTTTGCCAATGGAGAGATCATCATGACACTTCTTCAAATACAGGCCACATGTCCTGTGGATACACGTTACGTGTCTTTAATGCAGTGGTTTCCATTGCCTTCTGCATCCTCATGTCGTTGATCATTGCTGATTCTTCCGCCTTTAGGGGCAATTTCCCACCCCTAGGACAAGAGAGTGCCCTGAACCTCTATCCACTCCTCCGCCCTCTTTGACAAGGCCGTTGGCAGAATGAGGCTGACTTCTTATGCCGGAAGTCTTCGGCCGCCAATGCTGATTATTTATCAAAATGCAGGTAGTGGCGGGGATCGAACCCGTGACCGAAGACGTTTTGATTATGAATCAAAGACGCTACCCCCCCCCCTTTTTTTTATCGTTGTGTTTGGTCGTTGCGGACGTCGCAAGACATCCTGTTCAAGTTCGGTGGGTGATCGTTCCACTCAGTTTTTTATTACAGAGGCCAACCGGCTCTCTGACCGAACACGCTGAGCTACCATACCGGCATCTGTACTGTGACACTGATACCACTCCATGTAAACGTCTGGATGAAATGTAAGCCTAACAAGAATAATTGTTACACAGCTGAATTATAAAGGACCAACATTTTGAAGATGGAATGAGTACTAAAGGAAAGTCACGTGATGCAGTTATGTGAACAGTAAGACGCACCAACAGATGAATCGTTAGCCTTTACAGAAGAAAAAGACTTCATTTTTACGACAGGGGGCTGCAGTTGTTATAATTTTACCTTGTAACGGTTGCTGACAACCCAGCCATGTTTAAATGTTTACAGAAGACGCAGCGATCAAATCACGTGATGAGCCGCGCGCTCGCTGCCACTACGGGAACATAAGGCAGCAGCGGTCAGTGAGACATTCATGTTCCAAGTGGATACTGTACGTATACAGTAGGTACATACAGGGTGTTACAAAAAGATACGGCCAAACTTTCAGGAAACATTCCTCACACACAAAGAAAGAAAATATATTATGAGACATGTGTCCGGGAACGCTTACTTTCCATGTTAGAGCTCATTTTATTACTTCTCTTCTAATCACATTAATCATGGAATGGAAACACACGGCAACAGAACGTACCAGCATGACTTCAAACACTTTGTTACAGGAAATGTTCAAAATGTCCTCCGTTAGCGAGGATACATGCATCGACACTCCGTCGCATGGAATCCCTGATGCGCTGATGCAGCCCTGGAGAATGGCGTATTGTATCTCAGCCGTCCACAATACGAGCACGAAGAGTCTCTACATTTGGTACCGGGGTTGCGTAGACAAGAGCTTTCAAATACCCCCATAAATGAAAGTAAAGAGGGTTGAGGTCAGGAGAGCGTGGAGGTCATGGAATTGGTCCGCCTCTACCAATCCATCGGTCACCGAATCTGTTGTTGAGAAGCGTACGAATACTTCGACTGAAACGTGCAGGAGCTCCATCGTGCATGAACCACATGTGTCGTACTTGTAAAGGCACATGTTCTAGCAAAACGGGTAGAGTATCCCGTATGAAATCATGACAACGTGCTCCATTGAGCGTAGGTGGAAGAACATGGGGCCCAACCAAGACGTCACCAACAATGCCTGCCCAAACGTTCACAGAAAATCTGTGTTGATGACGTAATTGCACAATTTCGTGCGGATTCTCGTCAGCCCACACATGTTGATTGTGAACATTTACAATTTGATCACGTTGAAATGGAGCCTCATCCGTAAAGAGAACATTTGCACTGAAATGAGGATTGACACATTGTTGGATGAACCATTCGCAGAATTGTACCGTTGGAGGCCAATCAGCTGCTGATAGTGCCTGCACACGCTGTACAGGGTACGGAGATAACTGGTTCTCCCTTAGTACTATCCATACAGTGACGTGGTCAACGTTACCTTGTACAGCAGCAACTTCTCTGACGCTGACATTAGGGTTATCGTCAACTGCACGAAGAATTGCCTCGTCCATTGCAGGTGTCCTCGTCGTTCTAGGTCTTCCCTAGTCGCGAGTCATAGGCTGGAATGTTCCGTGCTCCCTAAGACGCCGATCAATTGCTTCGAACGTCTTCCTGTAGGGACACCTTCTTTCTGGAAATCTGTCTCGATACAAACGTACCGCGCCACGGCTATTGCCCCGTGCTAATCCATACATCAAATGGGCATCTGCCAACTCTGCATTTGTAAACATTGCACTGACTGCAAAACAACGTTCGTGATGAACATAACCTGTTGATGCTACGTACTGATGTGCTTGATGCTAGTACTGTAGAACAATGAGTCGCATGTCAGCACAAACACCGAAGTCAACATTACCTTCCTTCAATTGGGCCAACTGGCGGTGAATCGAGGAAGTTCAGTACATACTGACGAAACTAAAATGAGCTCTAACATGGAAATTAAGTGTTTCCGGACACATGTGCACATAACATCTTTTCTTTATATGTGTGTGAGGAATGTTTCCTGAAAGTTTGGCCGTACCTTTTTGTAACACTCTGTATAAGGATGTGACTTGTTTGGCTGTGCCCAGTGCCCTATGCTGTGTGAAGTTGCTGGGTATGTTGGTGGCAGTGGTTTAACACACGTGGCCCCGAAAGGCGACGTCAGAGGACTTTTGGCCAGGAAAAGATCCTGACTCAGAGGGACGCAAGAGGCGTTTTTACGGCTTGGGACGCAAAATCGCTTCCAAACCCGACAGGAAACGCTGCGGGCACTGAACGAAGGTCCATACCAAGCTGTTAGCGAGAGAACATGGTGACGGCAACTAAATGCAACGAACATCTGGAGTAGCAAGAAGCTATTGCTCACATGGGCACTTAAGGTTGACAACACCGTAGTTCGGCTGGCTGGAAGAATATGTGACTAGTTTCGTGAGCACTGCCCCAACCTATTACAATTCGACTGGTCTGCAAAAATACCGGTCGTGAACTCCGCAGAAAGTCCATGGGACATTTGTGAACGGCAGGTAAAACGCCAAAATCACCGTCACCGTATTTTAGTGCAATTTCACGATCATATCCTCATTAAATGGCTTAACCTGGATGCGACGTACTTGTACAGCCTTGTGGGCTGACTGAATCCAGGAGGTTACCAAGTCCATGGGCGGAGCTAGACGGTACAGTATTAAATGATTCTTCTAGGAGTGACTAATTTTTTGTCCAGTTATCTCGTTTTACCGTGTGTAAATTTTCTGAAATATCTTCCTACGAAAGTGAAATTATATAAACAGCATTAATATATCGCAGAAATTGTTATTCAAGAATCACAGTGTACTGTGTGTTGAGGGCGACCCCATATTCTCTGTGCATTCAGTAGTGATTGTTACAACAGTCAAATCATAAACCCTAAACCTGCTCTGTAACCCTTCTCATAACTAAACGCTAAGATGATGATTGATGTAATTTCATTGCGAGGAGCTCTACTGCTAAGAGTAAATATAAGCTTGTTGTGAAAAACTATTAATGTTTTTAAACCTGTTGTAAGTGTACTGTCGTATCGCTCTCTTGGTTGCGGAGTATCTTTTCGGTCAGAGCGTTTGCAGAGTCGAGCGCGGGACACGGAACTGTTATGTTGAGTTATGGGTAGCTCTCCATGTGAGAGGCATTGTTGGTATGGAAGTAGAAGTGCTATTACAGTAAAGTGATGAAATATGGACGTGATTCAGAGGAAAGTGCGTCAAGATGTAATTAAAAATGAGTAGTGCCGCCGATAACGTATTTGTGTGTCCTCTCGTTGCGTGTCGTACCGTACAGTATCAATCATCCGCGCCGTGTTCGGTCTCCCAGAATGAACTGACGTGAATCAGTAGAAATTAGTTACCATAAAAGAGTGTAATCATGCGCCAGTGTCTTGTAGTGAGCGTGAGAAAGTGCGTTCGGTCATCGATTTTCCGCATCATCAACAATCAGACTCGTCGCGACGGTTGCGTGCACGCTCATACAAGTGAGAGTGAGAACTGAAAAATTATCTCTATAAACAGTGTTATATCATTAATAGTGTCAAGGAGGACTTGTTTCAAAAGAAATCTGTGTATGCATGGCAAGCGTAAGAACTTTAGTTCGATCATTCGGCTTCCGCATCATCAACAATCACCCACGCCGTGTTCGGTTACGTGTACGCTCGTCAGAGTGATATTGTGGACTGGTAATCATCCGTTAATTGGGATAAACAGTTGTGACTTAGAATGCAAACTGTGCAACCTGCGATTTTATTTTATCGTCTCAGAATATAGTTGTTCATACCAGACGTAGGACATTGTTGTGTTTTAACGTTGAGTGGCTTCCCTAGACACGCTTGCATATTTCGATAGATAATTTCAGGCAAGCCAGCAGCAATGTAGAGCAGAGCAATACAACCGCCGGGGGAGTATCAGGTACGTGGTATTGACAGGGCGCACGGTCCGAAGTGAGAAATCAATTTAAGGGTCCCCCCCCCCCCCCCCCACCACCACGAATTGTACTCCCGGGCGTGTCACACTATGAAAAAAAATTTCTTTCTTAGTAGTCCTTGTGGAAGAAATATTTATTAAAAATCAGGATGCATGCTTTCATGTGTACAGTACACAGAAAGTCGATACAGACAGACCGATATGAATACGAAAATTATTAATACCAAGCCTGTCTAACTGTGATGTTTCAGTATACAAGAAATAAGGTGAACAAATAAGATATTCCGAGAAAGCATATGAAGACCGGAGTTTCAATTTCCGGGATCCATAGTGTACGAAAGACGTCAAACATTTCTACCGAAAACTTTTTCTCGTTGCAGGAGAAATAAGCAGCAGTGAAATAGTGAACAGCAGCAGGAAATTATTTCGATGAATAGAAACACAAAGTATATGGCGTGCCAAAATAGAAAGAAGAGTACAGTCATGTGTAGAGAAATTTCAATAACAATATTACCATTGCAGTTCATGTGGAACAGTACAATTACACGTAACTGCCAACACTGACTCACCGATCCCATTGCGTAGGAATGGAGTGCACGGTTTGTGTAGAAACTCGTGGGTTGCTGACGGATCCAGATTCCCACAATGTCCTGCACTTCCTAGTCGCAGATGAACCTGTGACCGTTGTTTTAAGGGACCAAAGATACTAGAGTTACATAGTAAGATATCGGGACTGTAAGGAGGATGTTCCAGGACCTCCCATCGCAGTTTTCGAGAATCGCGAGGGTCTTGTTGGCCACATGTACTATAGCGGTGTCCTGGAGAAGCAACACCCCATTCGACATCTTGCCCCAGTGGTTGTTCTTGACGGTTTGTCTGAAGGTTTGAGTTTTATCAACGTACTGCAACACTGCTCAGCATTAACTGTTTTACCCAGTCGTAGCCATTCGATGTAGAAACTGAGCATCGTTCTTCCTCCGTTGGTGACACAGTGGACTTTTCTGGACAAGAGGAACTGAGACGCTATCACTCCATGCTCATCCATTTGGAGGCAGGGACGCAGTGGTCATATTTCATCACATCTCACAATCTGAACAATGAAATCCGTTCCTATGAAACTTCCTGGCAGATTAAAACTGTGTGCCCGACCGAGACTCGAACTCGGGACCTTTGACTTTCGCGGGCAAGTGCTCTACCATCTGAGCTACCGAAGCACGACTCACGCCCGGTACTCACAGCTTTACTTCTGCCAGTATCTCGTCTCCTACCTTCCAAACTTTACAGACGCTCTCCTGCGAACCATCCTTTCTTTCAGGAGTGCTGCTTCTGCAAGGTTCGCAGGAGAGCTTCTGTAAAGTTTGGAAGGTAGGAGACGAGATACTGGCAGAAGTAAAGCTGTGAGTACCGGGCGTGAGTCGTGCTTCGGTAGCTCAGATGGTAGAGCACTTGCCCGCGAAAGGCAAAGTTCCCGAGTTCGAGTCTCGGTCCGGCACACAGTTTTAATCTGCCAGGAAGTTTCATATCAGCGCACACTCCGCTGCAGAGTGAAAACCTCATTCTGGAAATCCGTTCCTGCTCCGTGTATAAAAATATTAATATACAGGGTGATTATAATTAAAGTTAAACTTTCAAAACGCTGTAGAAATAACACCACTGGTCAGAACGACTTCAAATTGCAACGGAATACTATCGTAAAAGAGGAAAAACGTACGGAAGAAGAAAAAAAAATTGGGTTAAAACTGATCAATAGACGGCGCTTGATGCGTCAGAATACGTAAATGAAAACACCCGTCATACGCACGATCCATTGAAGTTGGTATAAACACGCCGGGTACACGGCTTTTCCTGCTTTTGCTTCTGCGACGTTCGCCATGACTGTCTCAATGCGGGGTCGCCCTCTGCTTGTAAAGCTGTTTGACAAGAATGATGACTGTGCACATGTCGCTCTGAAGAACTTCCGGACACTAAAGCGTTTGAAAAAAGGCGTTGGTCCTATGACTGCGTGGATCTGGAGAAAATGATTCGCAAATTCGAAAAGACTTGTTATTTTGGTGCTCAACATGGGAGAGGGAGGAGAGCAATTGATTCGACGTCAGTGGAAGCAGTGGGCACAGCAATGCAGGAGAAGACGAGTGATGGTGTGCTAACGTGTAGCGCACGGAGAATTGCCCGAACATTGGACATACCCGTGAGCACGGTGCGTAAAATCCTACGAAACATCCTTCTTTGCTATCCATTCAAAATTATCCATGTGCAAGAGTTGCTTCCTGTTGACCTGCCAGCAAGAGAGACCTTTGCTTTAGAATTTCTTGCTCGCATGGAAGTGGACAATGACTGGCCGTGGAGGATTTTTTGGACAGACGAAGCCTACTTCCATCTGACAGGATATGTCAATACAGAGAACTGTCGAATATGGGCAACGGAAAACACACACGCAAATCAACTTGTACCGCTTCATCCTGAAAAGGTCATTACGTGGTGTGGGTTTACGGCATCATTTATCACAGGACCATATTTTTCGAAGAGACGGGTACTTCCGGTCCTGTTACCTGTACGGTCACTGGTAAGCGCTATGAGCGTCTTTTGCGCAACCACGTCATTCCAGCTCTCCAACAACTTGGATGTGTCGATGGGAACTTTTTTATGCAAGATGATGCCCCTCTGCACATTGCAAATCGAGTTAAGCAGCTGCTGAAGCACCATTTCGGAAATGCTAGAATTATCAGCCGCCATTTCCCTACAGCCTGGCCGACGATCACCCGATCTTAGTCCGTGTGTCTTCTGGCTATGGGGCTATCTGAAAAATGTTGTGCTCAGTGTTCCGATTGAAAACGTAGCTGCATTGAAGGCCGCATTGCGTAACACATTCTGAACGTGATCCAGGAAACGCTTCGATCTGTTGTGGAACATGCTGTTTCTCAATTTCAACTTGTCGTAGAAAACGGTGGACAGCATATTGAACATGTCTTGCGCCGCCGGCGGGAGTGGCTGAGCGGTTCTAGGCGCTTCAGTCTGGAATCGCGCGACCGCTACGGTCGCAGGTTCGAATCCTGCCTCGGGCATGGGTGTGTGTGATGTCCTTAGGTTAGTTAGGTTTCAGTAGTTCTAAGTTCTAGGGGACTGATGACCACAGAAGTTAAGTCCCATAGTGCTCAGAGCCATTTTTTTTTGTCTTGCGCCAGGCACACGGAAATTATTAATCTGATTTCATTTTTTTTTACTTTATTGTTATTTTAAAACCTGAACAATCAGGTAGGCTGGCAGCGGCATGCTACGCCGCTCTTCAGCCATAGAGTTGACAATCACAGTACAAGAACGGAGAATGAAAATGAACATAGTGACGGGCAAAAAATAGCGGTCACAGTCACAAAAAACACGGAGCCGTTCACACTCGACGAGAAAGACACTGAAAACACGTTGACACGGCGCACATAACACTGATGAATCCGATGCCACAAGTGAACGGAGAAGCGTGACGGCGGACACTAAAAACACTAAACGACGTCACACACATGAGACACAGATGACGATGATCTCCGGCACGCGAAAGTCCACATAGCGTGTGCGAGTCCGGGGACCTGTCAAGAGGGGAAGAAGGGTGAGGGCGGGTGTAGAGGGTGGAGAGGGGAGAACAGAGATGCCAATGGCTGAGGAGAGGGGAGGAGGAGTAGAAGAACAGGGAAGGGGAGGCCCAGGGGAGAAGTGGGGAGAAAGGGGGGGGGGAGGGATGGAGGGTGCCCAAAGGAACAGATACAGGAAAAGGGTGGGAGGATCAAAGTTGGTAGGAGGGGTAGATGGAGGGGAGGAGGACATTATCAGGGAGGGGGAGCTGGCGGAAGCCACCTTGGGAGAGGGTAAGGAGGGTGGAGAGATGGAGGCCGGGTGGGACGTGGGAATACAGGCGTGGCAGCGGGCGGGGGTGGGAGAGGATCAGGGAGACAAGCAGGTGAGGAGGATCGAGTTTGTGGGAAGTGTACAGGATCTGTAGCCTTTCAAGGAAAAGGAGGAGGTGGGGGAAGGGGATGAGATCATACAGGATCCACGTGGGGGAGGGGAGACGGATGTGATAGGCGAGGCGGAGAGCATGACGTTCAAGGATTTGAAGGGATTTATAAAAGGTAGGGGGGGGCGGAGATCCAAGCCAGATGGGCATAACAAAGGATAGGGCGGATGAGGGACTTATAGGTGTGGAGGATGGTGGAGGGGTCCAGACCCCCACGTACGGCCGGAGAGGAGCTTGAGGAGACTGAGTCGGGAGCGTGCCTTGGCTTGGATTGTCCGGAGGTGGGGAGTCCAGGAGAGGCGACGGTCGAGGTTGACGCCAAGGTACTTAAGGATGGGAGTGAGGGTGATAGGATGGCCATAGATGGTGAGATAGAAATCAAGGAGGCGGAAGGAAGGGGTGGTTTTGCCTACAATGATCGCCTGGGTTTTGGAGGGATTGACCTTGAGTAACCACTGGTTGCACCAAGCAGTGAAACGGTCAAGATGGGATTGGAGAAGGTGTTGGGAGCGCTGTAGGGTGGGGGCAAGGGCAAGGAAGGCGGTGTCATCGGCAAACTGGAGAAGGTGGACGGGGGCTGACGGCGGCGGCATGTCCGCCGTGTGCAAAAGGTACAGAAGGGGGGAGAGGATGGAGCCTTGGGGCACACCGGCAGAGGGGAAAAAAGGTGTAGGAATCTGTGTTATGAATGGTGACATAGGAAGGACGGCGGGAGAGAAAGGAGCCGATCAGACGGACGTAGTTAATGGGAAGGGCGAAGGTTTGGAGCTTGAAGAGGAGACCGGAATGCCATACGTGGTCATAGGCACATTCGAGGTCCAGGGATCTAATTTCATTTTGATTGGTGCTTTATATGCTGTTTTTTTGTCTTTGGATACTTAAAAACTGATTTTCTCCATCCGATGTGATATGACCTTGCTGTGGTGGATGGGCTTACGTATCAAACAGTGTCACATCTGTACACCCATGCATACTGAGTAGTACAGTTTGTTTAAAGTCAAACATACACCTTAATCATTTTTGTAAGATTCATTTGTCATTTGTAGTCGACCACTATTAAATTATGATGCTTACAGCGCTATCTATTGCTACATTTTGTAGCTATTTATTTTTCTTCTGACATACGTTGTCTCCCCTCTGCGATAATATTTCGTTGAAATTGGTCGTTATTTTGACCAGTGGTGTTGTTTCTACAGTGGTTTGAAAGTTGAACTTTAATTATAATCACCCTGTATATTAATTATGTGTAATATACTTTATTAACTAGATAATCTTGCTCATCACTGGTTGGGGCTTTATCAATCTTTAAGTGGGACGCGTGCCTGAATGTACGAGGGGCCCTCTGGCGGTCACGTTCCTCTAACCAAAATGGCCTGCCATGAAGGACAAGAATATCGTCCACTGACCGCTATGCTGTAATCCTGGATGCCCGACGATACGGCGGGTGACATTCAGGTTGGTGTTCCACCACTGGGCGTGGTGTATCGAGAAACGTCATTGGCCTGGATTGTCACTGTCTGGAGAAGAATGGTCTTCAGTGATGAGTCCCGCTGACGATCGAGCTATCTTGGTCAGAAAAGTCGCCGTATCTCTCTCAAAATGAGAACATTTTTAGCATTATAGGTACGGGCCTATAACCATCTCGGGATTTCGACGATCTAACGGGCCAGTTGGAAAGAATTTGGTACGAAATTCCTTAGGATTTTTGACAACTCTATCAAACGATGCCAAGCCGAATCACTTCATGTATGAAGGCGAGATGTGTAGCAACACGTTATTGACTTGATCAATTTCTGACTCTCTTTCTATTGACTAAATAATCCAATTTTTATGTCATAGTAATTATTTATTTGTCCAATACGTCTACTGATTTCCTTCCCATTTGGATAATTCCTTCGTGGTGCACCGTTTTTTGTCTTAGAGTGTATCATCCACTCGGCAACAATCTCTGCAACTATGTGATGACAGATGCCATCGTGGTCCAGGGACGGAAGATCAGCAGATGAGTGAATCTTTCTCCTTCTAATAAGGGAAAGGTGTCGGGACATTTGTCATTCTTTTCAAATCAAATGTTCAAATGTGTGTGAAATCTTATGGGACTTAACTGCTAAGGTCATCAGTCCCTAAGCTTACACAATACTTAATCTAAATTATCCTAAGGACAAACACACACACCCATGTCCGAGGGAGGACTCGAACCTCCGCCGGGACCAGCCGCACAGTCCATGACTGCAGCGCCTTAGACCGCTCGGCTAATCCCACGCGGCGTCATTCTTTTAACCTCAGTCGCCACGGACGTGACGAAGCGACGATCAATGAATACCCCCTTACGACCAAGTAATGAAAATGTCCAGTCGTTACAGGCGCTTCATCAAAATCGAATGTATACTTCATAAAACTGTTAGCGAATATCTAGTGCATTACGAAAGAAGATCAATGATTCAGTATTTTCTTGTGTCTTGACTATCACCTTTCGTTGAGACTCCTATAATTACAGCATTGTTAGTGTCCTGCATGTACAATATTTTGGAAGTAATTTTCAGAGCTTCCATAGCATTCCTTTGCTTTCAGCTTTAACGATTTCTATTTGAACACTCATCTGCAGCAGCCATTCTTCATCCCTCAAACACATGTACATTTTATCGAAAATGTAATTTTGTTTTTTATTTGTAGATCGCTGGGTCAGTGGTGAAGTGCCAGGCTACGGACCCAAAAGTTTCGTTTTGATCCCAGTTCTGATTTAAAATTATATGTGTCACTTATCACTTCCGGCAATGTTTGGTGGTGTACAAAGTGCCAAGTTGCACCGCAGATCAGAGTACACGCTAAATGTACGTCCCTCCGTAACTGAATGGCTGATTCAGTTCAGAAGTCGGTGAGAGGCGACAGGATATCGCCTACAACAGGACCAAGTGTTGTGGAAAATGTTGATGACTGCTTCACCTTAAATTTTTTAACTAAACGTAAATACGAGGCGGATGTAGTTATACAGAGATTCCTGATGCACATTTTGTACTGAGAAAATAAAGACACGCTGAAGTTCTCTCCTGCAACGATTTTAGAGAGCAAAATGGAAATAAAACTGCTGCCCAGTTTTACATAATAGTTTAGGCTCCATCAAGAAATGTTAGGTGTGAAGGTAGGATGAACAGTTGTAATATCATGAGTGCATTACTACGGATAAAACTACAATTGTTAAGAGTTTCTTTCTTCAATTTTCTGCAGAGTTCTCTAATTCAGTTATATTTTTAACTGCACCTGTGCACGGAAACGGCACAACTTACACGTAAACCTCACGCACACACAACAGCAGTAGTAAGGATGGTAAAGATAAAGTGAAAACTTCAGTTCACGCTGGTAACAGCGCTTTTATGCAGGAATGGGCACAGACATTGTTTCAGAATAAATCAAATAATCTTCTTTTTTAGTAAAATTTACTCTGACATTAATGCCATTAGAAGGACCACGTCTCATGTGGATGTAAATTTATTCACAAAATTATGCGAAAAGAAAAAAAAAATTCAGCTGGAGAATTTAATTAAAAATACGGCACGCCGCGGGAGGCCGCTAATGGATGAGTAAATAATTACTTGGCGGGCAACTTTTCTGAACGCGGGGAGGTTGAGGGAGCGGCCGTTTTTCGTAATTTAATCTGAGGGAACAGCAAAGCGGCCGTGTAGCCGACATGGCCGCCTCTGTTGCTCGCTAATTGTGCCCCGCCGTCGGCTGTTCTCCGAGGCGGGAGCGAATACTGTGCAGGAGGGCCGTCCGTGTCTCGCCCGTGCCTCAGGTAGCGGGGGCGGCTTGACTGGTTCCGCCGTTTACGACCTCCGAGCAGTTAGCGTCTCGAAAGGCAATCATTTAATTCCGTCGTATTACTGTGCTCTGTTCCATGTCTAACAACCCTACCACAACAAAGGTTAAAAATTAATTACGATTGTAGTAATGCTCACGCTGCTAAATATTGCATTTTCGGGCAACAACAAAGTTATATTATGTGGCAGGTGTCATTAGAGCACAGTTAATAAAGTCATTTCTTGAAATAATGGATAACTAGGCACTCATCTTTTCGTGTTTGTGGATTCATGGCTCAATCGTCGTAAATCTAGGTAGTGATGACTCCAAGTTCGGACGCAAAGAGGCCTAGGTGTTATTCTACGATATTCAAATGGCTCTGAGCACTATGGGACTTAACTTCTAAGGTCATCAGTCCCCTAGAACTTAGAACTACTTAAACCTAACTAACCTAAGGACATCACACACATCCTTGCCCGAGGCAGGATTCGAACCTGCGACCGTAGCGGTTGCACGGTTCCAGACTGTGGCGCCTAGAACCGCTCGGCCACCACAGCCGGCTCTGCGATATTCAAAAGTTTTATAGATGTGTTTCATAAACCATTCTTGAGGATTAAACTTTTGCAGGTTAGGACAATGGTGATGTAAAAAGGTAATCAGCACCCCGAATTGAAGTCACACTTCTTTTTTATTACTTTTGTTGCAATATCACGTAAATCGTTCCAAAACATCACTTCACAATATAAAACATACTTGAAAATATCTTCCTCACTGTTAAAGTTCACATTTCATAAACTGACTACAATTTGCGTCTTTTTAACATGACGACCAAAGCTTGACCCTCAAATAACCGCTTACGCGCCCAAAAATCAGAGTTACAAGTACGTCAAAGATCATAGCGACAAAAGAAAGAATACACATAAGAATAATATCATTGAAATACAAACATATCGATGTATCGAAGTGCCTCTACATTAATGAAATCAAATCTGAATGTTGTCACAGAAATATGTTAACTGTTTTACAGAAACACAGTAGAATATTGCTGGTATCGAGAGGTTGAGGTGAGGTGCCGTAATGGTTACGTAATTCAAGTACCATTACACATGACACGATGAAATGATTGCCTGGCAGAGGGTTCAATGAACCACCTTCAAGCTGTCTCTCTACCGTCCATTCTCGAACGGCGCACATGAAAAACGAGCTCTTAAATTTATCAGCTCGAGCCCTGATTTCTGTTATTTTATCGTGATGATCATTTATCCCTATGTAGGTGGATGCAAACAGAATGTTTTCGCAATCGGAGGAGAAAACTGGCGATCGAAATTTCATGAGAAGATCCTTTCGCAATGAAAAACGTCTTTGTTTTAGTGACTGAAACTCCAATTCACGTATCAAGTCCGTGGCACTATCTCGCCTATTTCGCGATAATGCAAAACGAGCTGCCCTTCTTTGTACTTTTTCGATGTCATCCGTCACTCCCACCTGATGCGAATCCCACACCGCACAGCAACACTCCAGAATAGCGCGGACAAGCGTGATGCAAGCAGTGCCTTTAGTAGACCTGTTGCACTTTTAACTGTTCTGCCAACGAATCGCAGTCTTTGGTTTGCTCTACCCACAACACTATCTACGAGGGTGAGTCAAATTAAAACCTTAACTCTGTAATAACAAATCGAAATTTGCGGTCGTTATCCTGTAAGTTGGTAAGCGTGCTACAAACAGCGTGCAGAATGGCCTGTATGTGGCAGCATAGTGCAGATGCACACATACCGTCGCAGTATCGGTATAAAGAGGGCCACCCCACTTGCGACTTGCACCAGGGAAGAACAGCGTTCTGTCATTCGGCTGTTGCTTAGTGAAGGTGTGAATCCTATTGAAATTCATCGACGAATGAAGATTCAGCACGGTGATGCATGTTTGTCAAAGTAGCAAGTCTACGAATGGAATAGGAAGTTCGCAAGTGGTGTGACTTCAGTGGAAGATGCTCCTCGTCCAGGTCAGGCACAACGAGTTGTGACTCCACAGAGCATAGCAGCAGTTGAAGATATAGTGAAGGAAAACCGCCGAGTGCCACTGAATGACATTGCAGCATGTTATAGATTAGTCATGGGTCAGCACACCACATTGTGCATGATGTGACCCAGTTTCACAAAGTCACTGCAAGATGGGTGCCACGGCAGCTGACTCCTGAAATGAGAGAACGACGTGTTGATGCTTGTGCATAACTTCTTCGGCGCTTTGAATGAGAAGGTGATGGCTTCTTTGCAAGAATCGTTACAGGGGACGAAATCTGGGTTCAGTTCCACCAACCGGAAACGAAGAGAGCGAGCAAAAAATGGCGCCATTCCTCATAACCAAAACCAAAGAAGTTTCGAACAGAACCATCAGCAGGGAAGGTTATGCTGACTCTCTTTTGGGACGAAAAAGGCGTCATTTTTTAGCATTACATGCCTAGAGGGGCCACTGACACCAGTGCATCATACACAGATCTCCTAAAAAGTCATCTGCGGCCTGCAATCAAATCAAAGCGACGTGGATTGCTGTCAGCAGGTGAACTTTTGCAACATGACAACGCAAGGCCCCACACTGCCCGTACAACAGTTGCAACAAGCACAGACCTGCATTTTGCGTGTCTTCCTCATCGACCACACTCACTAGACCTTGCCCCAAGTGATTTCCATATGTTTGAACCACTCAAAGACGCAATGGGAGGAAAGAAGTTCCGTTCTGATGAAGAGGTACGCCACGCGGTGCATGAGTGGTTGCGCGGACTACGAAAACAATTTTTCTCTAAAGGGATTTATGCACTTTGTAAGCGCTGGAGGACTTGCATTGAGCGTGGGGGGAGATTATGTTGAAAAGTGATACAGATTTGTACCACTTCTGCACAATAAATAATATTTTTAAAAAAAATTAAGGTTTTCATTTAACTCACCCTCGTATGTGATCGTTCCAGTTTAAGTTATTTTGATTGTAATCCCAAAATATTAGTTGAATTTACAGCCTTCAGGTTTGTATGACTTATCACGTAATCGAAATTTTGCGGGTTTCTTTTAGTACTCATGTGAACAACGTCACATGTTTGTTTATTATCCGCCCCGATAGCTGAGTGGTCAGCGCGGCGGTCTGTCACGCCAACTGGCCCGGGTTCGATTCCCGGCTGGGTCGGAGATTTTCTCCGCTCAGGGACTGGGTGTTGTGTTGTCCTCATTATCATTTCATCGTCATCAGTGGAAGGCCACGGGAAGTTGGTCTTTGGCAGTGCTGCGGTGAGGACGCGCTGTTTGTGTTCCTGCCGCGGAGCGAGCGCTCGTGTTGTTTACATCGTACTCGGCCGTCCCGCGCGGGCCGTACTCAGCATATAGATCGCCATGGCGCACCAGTACAGAAAATGGACGCTCAAATTTACATTCCCCAACGAATTTGCACGATCCAAAGCACTTGAAGTCGAACGATTCCTACGAGAAGAGGCAAAAATACCGGCGACCGACATTCTTGGCATCCACTTGTCCATTGTGAGTAGCATCGTATATGTCAAGATATGAACGAATCGTTCGGGAGACGAAACAGGGCCTCCGTTGCTGCCATGGGGATGGTAATGTGGGGACTGTGCACGTCGATTATTCTGCCATGGGATTCCACTCGATCAGACTTTTAGAACTTCCATTCGAACTACCGGCGGAGGACGTCGTGACAGCGCTGCGTCCCTACGGCACAGCGCATAATCATATTGCGGAAAAATGGACGCAATTCCAGACATATCCTGTACTGAACGGAGTCCGCCAGGTCCGAATAGAACTTAAAAGACCTATACCTTCATATCTCAATATCGGTGTTTGCCGTGCCATCGTCATCTACGACGGGCAACCGAAGTCATGCTCTGGTTGTGGGAAGGAGGGACACCTCAGATTCGATTGTATCCAACGTCGAATCACTCAACTGCCGCCGGCTGATGCGGACTCGCCATCGCAGCCGACGCTGCTTCCTGTGACTTGAGTAGCAGCCTTCACGACAGCTACCACTTCACCATGACAGCCGATATCCACTGTTGAGTCAGCGCTCCAGCCTCCAACACAAGGCGATGACGACACATCCGTTCTACGTGTTACGGATTCCACTCCCATGGCGCCGCCCCCGTCGACGGATGACGCGATACACGACGGTAGCATGCCAGTAGACTCGCTTATTGTGCCAACGGTGGCGGTCTATCATATATACAGTTAAAGGCTACCCAGCCATTGACCTTCGTATGCGCGAATTTGTTGCCCGAAATCTTACGGGAATCGCCAAAGTGTGCGCGGTAACGAGTGGATGGGCAGATATCTATTAGGTACATTACATATGTAGAATTGTGGACAGTTGGGAATGTGGGTCTCACGGGAAGCGTGCAAGGGATGAGTCCCTACAGTCCTCGGTGGCTCAGATGGACAGAGCGTCTGCCATGTAAGCAGGAGATCTCGGGTTCGAGTCCCGGTCGGGGCACACATTTTCAGCTGTCACCATCGAAGTATAGCAACAACACCTGTCGTTAGCTGAGGGTTTCAATTAATCATAATAATTTACTGTGTTGTTGGGGCAACATGGAAACACGTCCTCTGCTGCGTAACAGCACAGTCAACACTGTGCTCCAAAACACTTGCGCCTGCACCAGCAACGCGCTCTGTCGTCAAATCTGCCACAGATCGCAGCCTACCCTGCTTTAGAGAGCAGGAAAGCCTCAGATCCCTATTCTCTGTGATGAGGCGCGCACGTCCGACTTCTTGTCGCGTACTCGTTGTTTCAGCACACTTCAACCACTTCCCATTGATGCTCACGACAGCAGCACGCAAACAGACGACCAGCTTCGCAGTTTTTGAGATGCTCGCTCCCTGGCACTGGGCCAAAATAATCTGGCTTTTGTCAAAGTATCTTAAGTCGGCGGATTTTCGCACCTGCACCACTAATAGTTGCTACAATGGTTCCCTATTCGTCTGGCCATTAAAGTTGGTACCCCAAGAAGAAATGCAGATGATAAACGGGTATTCATTGAACAAATATATTACACTAGAACTGACATGTGATTACATTTTCACGCAATTTGACTGCATAGATCCCGAGTAATCTGTACCCAGAACAACCACCACTGGCCGTAATAACGGCCTTGATACGCCTGTTCATTGAGTCAAACAGAGCTTGGATGGCGTGTACAGGTACAGCTGCCCATGCAGCTTCAACACGATACCACAGGTCATCAAGAGTAGTGACTGCCGCATTATGACGAGCCAGTTGCTCGGCCACCATATTGAGCAGACGTTTTCAGTTGGTGAGAGATCTGGAGAATGTGCTATCTAGGGCAGCAATCGAACATTTTGTGTATCCAGAAAGGCCCGCCCAGGACCTGCAACATGCGGTCGTGCATTATGCTGTTGAAATGTAGGGTTTAGCAGGGATCGAATGAAGGGTAGAGCCACGGGTCGTAACACATCCGAAATGTAACGTCGACTGTTCAAAGTGCCGTCAATGTGAACAAGAGGTGACCGAGACGTGTAACCAATGGCACCCCATACCGTCACGCCGGGTGATACGCCAGTATGGCGATGACGAATACACGCTTTCAATGTACGTTCACCGTGATGTCGCCAAACACGGATGCGACCATCATGATGCTGTAAACAGAACCTGGATTCATCCGAAAAAATGACGTTTTGCCATTTGTGCACCTAGGTGCGTCGTTGAGTACACCATCGCAGGCGCTCCTGTCTGTGAAGCAGCGTCGAGGGTAGCCGCTGGCATGGTCTCCGAGCTGATAGTCCATGCTGCTGCAAACGTCGTCGAACTGTTCGTGCAGATGATTGTTCTCTTGCAAACGTCCCCATCTGTTGACTCAGGGATCGAGACGTGGCTTCACGATCCGTTACAGCCATGGGGATGAGGTGCCTGTCATCTCGACTGCTAGGGAAATGAGGCCGTTGGGATCCAGCTCGGCGTTCCGTATTACCCACCTGAACCCACCGATTCCATATTCTTCTAACAGTCATTGGATCTCGACCAACGCGAGCAGCAATGTCGCGATACGATAAACCGCAATCGCGATAGGCTACAATTCGACCTTTATCAAAGTCGGAAACGTGATGGTACGCATTTCTCCTCCTTACACGAGGCATCACAACAACGTTTCACCAGGCAACGCCGGTCAACTGCTGTTTGTGTATGAGAAATCGGTTTGTAAACTTTCCTCATATAAGCTCGTTGCAGGTGTCGCCACTGGCGCCTACCTATTGTGAATGCTCTGAAAGGCTAAGCATTTGCATATCACAGCATCTTCTTCCCGTCGGTTAAATTTAGCGTCTGTAGCACGTCATCGTCGTTTATCTTAAGTCAGCGAATTTTCGCAGGTGCGCCACTAACAGTTGCTAGAATGGTTCCCTATTCGTCTCTGCTCCACTGATATATTTCTCTTTGCGTGACGTGCTCTCAGGGCCACCAAACGGCATAAAACTCCGTGGTGGACAATGGTCACAATGTTTTGCTCATCAGTGTATCCTATAATCCCGTTTCAGTTGGGAAAGGTGTGTTGATCGTTCAACATTAGAAACGCGCTGTTGGGGTTGATTTTCGTGAGTGCCAGACTCCGCCTCACAAGACCATGACTAAGATTTCCGCCGGGCTTACGTGCTCACCGTAATTTACTGTGGGCCACGGCTCAGACGGCAGTTTGGTGTGTATAAACAGCGGGATGGCCCTGCCCGCTTGTAGCTTAGCGTCAGCGCAGCGGACTGGCAGTTATCTCGAAGCACCGGAGGTTAGTGCTGCCGTTAAGTACCTCCTGCGCAGCATCAAGCCGCGATATACCGAAGGGCTTATCCAAAGGCTGAGCAAGCAAGCGTAGAAGGCAGTATTGCACAGCTTACCTCGCCACCTCGAGAACCGAGCATGGTGTTCAGTCTGAAATTTCGATCCCTTCTGGTAGGAATGGCAATGGTTTTTGTAGGTGCCTACCCAGTGCACACTCTTGAGGTTGCGAGGAAGTCAGGCACTGCGTCGGTTCAATAATGATGTCTGTATCGACGTCAGTGATGCGGAAAACTTTGTTTCCAGGCAGTACTACTTCATGGTCATCAAAGAAGATACGTTGATGGTTAAACACGCATTTTATACTTTACTTGACGATTGTTGATAGTAACCTTCCAAAAATGTTGTAATTTTTCTCTTTCATTATCAACTAAACATTGACATTCTTCCTACGTGGTGTCGTAATGTCGTTGCATAGAAAATTTGCGGACTCCGTCGATTATGGGAGCGCACAGTAGATGCTGAGAATTCTCATCCCTCTCTTCTGTCATCCCCATTCAGTTTTAAAGTGTTGTGACGATAGACCGCTAGAGTGCCTCTTTTTATGCATACAGTGTCTAGACCTGTGAGCTTCCTTGGTACCACGAAGAAATAACTGAGGGAAAACAGCGCTGACATAGCGATTCTACCGGACTGAAGAGTGCCGTGCCGACCGCTAAATGCCACGTCGCAGTACCAAATGAAATGTCGCTCTGTACCGGGAAGGGTCGAGCAAAGCCGAAACACGCCGTGAGCAGACCTGATATACAACATGTGAAAAGAACAAGAGAGAAGAACAGAAATGGAAGACCAAGAACAAAATGCTCAGATTTCAAAGGGTGTAAAACAGAAAAACAAAATGCTGGGACTAAAAAGGGTATGCAAGTGGCTTGTAGTCTGTCGCCCCAGTCTATTCACTAAAGAAGCAATGACGTAAATAAAAGACAGGTTAAGGAGTGGGATTAAATTTAGGAGAAATGATATCCATGATAAGATTCCCTGAGGACACAGCTATCCTCAGTAGAAGTGAGGAGTAATTGGATGACCTGTTAAACGGAATGAACAGTTTAACTAGGAAACACTATGCACTGAGAGCAAACAGAAGATAAACGAAAGTAATGAAGAGTAGCAGATATGAGAACAACGAGAAACCCAAGGGGAAGTTTACTATCTTTGGCCCGAAAAAACCATGTTCTTTGAGGATTTTTTTCTTGGGATATGTTATAGAGATCAATGTCAAATTTCGTCAAAATGTTTATTGATATTTCCTCTACAAACTGGAAGCTTTTTCGACCGGAAATGTCGAATAGAAAAGGCGGAAGTGCGTCGGAATGAAACAAAATTTCGATGTAGACCTCCACGCGCGGTATGTCACAGGTCAACCGGCTCGCCTGAAATAAAAATGGAGTTGACGTTCGCGAAGTGTATAATATTATTTAGGAGTTGTGCCTCGCTTAAGTTATTTGGACCATAGGAAACAAAATGCCGGCCATTTGAAAAAAAAAGGGTTTTTTCATCGATTTTTCAACTTCGTCGGCCAAGTAAAAATATTTATGGTTGATGGATCGGAATAAAAGCGGTACTCGGGTCCATAAACTAGTCCTTCGTCTCCCTCACAGAGGGCGTTGTGCTCGATCTGGGCCGTCCTGTGCTGCTCCAGAGCCTCTCGTACGGCCGGTGACAAGCGGTTTTCGGCCGCTTGAGTCCGGTGGTCGTCCGAATGCTTGGCGAACTGCGTCGAATAGAGTCCCAGGGTGACGTCCAATCGTTGTCATGGTCTTCAGAATTACTGAATACCCTTCTTTGAAGCTGCTCACTGCGAGGAAAGTTGCAGTCTCCACAGTCTTCGCACTTGGGGGTTAACTTCCAAACACACGCGTTCAAACTTTCGCTTGAATTTTGTGTGTTTCCTTCCAAGTACCGGTGCAATAACTCGTCCTCTGAAAGAAAAAAACTGGTGCGTGAAAAAGACTGATTTCAGGCAGGTTCAGTTTTTTGTTCAACAGCGAATAACAAACATTTCCATTCGGAAAAACCGTTTGATGGGTGGATTCTAAACACTTTTATGGATCCAAAAATGAAATTTTAAAAAATCGATTTTTTGAGCCAAAAGATAGTAAACCTCCCCTTAACATCAAATTTGTGGATCGTGAGGTAGACGAAGTAAAGGAATTCTGCTGCCTTGGAAGCAAGGGAACACATGAAGGATAAAGTGAGGTGGGTGTACAATGCAGAACAGCACAGACAAAGCGGACTTTCTTGGCCAAAGGGACTCTACTAGTATAAAACATCGGATTTAATGTGAGCAAGATATTTCCATTTACAACAGCCTGTGTTGTATGGAAGTGAATCGTCCGCTGTGGGAAAGCCGGCGAAGAAGGGAATCGAAATGTTTTAGTTGTGTTGCAATAGGAGGATGCTGAAAGTTACTTGGAATGAGAAGAGAAAGCGGGGTTCTTCACAGGAGAGGAATTGTACCAACGAGGAGACTGAAGATTAAAATAAAAAATAAAAAATAGATACGACCGTGCTGAACTACTGAATGATGTTCGTGAGACCGAACGCACTGAGTACCTATCACCAAATCAGTAGGTGGATTTGCTAATCCCTGAAATTAACTGCAAAGAACCTGCAGGTATCGTGGGACAACGAGCGCAATAACGGAACCAATAACTGAGGATAGCAAATCGTCAACAGAACTACGCTTTTAGTAAGAACGATGATAGCATCAGGATGAATATATATTCCATGAACGGTGAAATAAGATTCATAATACTGAGAAGGTTCGGTATCAGTTTTACAAAGAAAAAAAATGACATGCTGAATAAACGGGAATTAGTATTTTGGAGAACATCTAACTAAACGGAGTTAAGAACGGTTAAGTGACGTAAACGTTGTTTCACTACTTTCCGCTGCAACCAGTTAATGCCTAATGACTGAAGCTACAGTTGAGGTTAGAACGAAAAGAAAAACTATCTCAGTCATCTAAGAAGTCTGTCGTAAAGTGAGACAAGGAGATAATCGTACAAATCAGTTTCTCTTCATCTTACACAGGGGTTTCACACAACAACGACGTCCTGTTACCCTCAAAGGAAAAAAAAAAGCCATAACGAAAACAACAAAGACTATTGTGTAATGTTTGTTAAAATAAAGGATGCCGAAACAAATAGTGCACACGTACGTGCCCCATATCGATTGTTCATTCAACTCGTCGTGCCGTTTGAAATACTGTTTTTAGACTATTGGTTCCCTTTCTCGAATATCCGTCTGTGAATCTGCTGCTTTCTGTACCTTACCAACCGAGAAATTTTGCGACACTTCATGTCTGTTTAGTACATAGAATATCTGTTAGCTGCTTGACACATGCAACTGCTGGAGATATCCTCATTTTTATGTTCCATGCCAGGATCAACAACAATTGTTATTACTAAAACGCTCTTACCAACACTCATTTCCTTTTATGGCCTTTCCATGAAACCTGTTAGAAATTCTGAAAACTTGTAATGGCGGACTGCAGTGTGGTACAAAGAAATGTCCGCTTCCTCAGTACAGTGCTTTTAAAGGAGTATCTCGTGGTAGCTTCTCACTTTCACTGAAGTACTAACATCCTCACTTACGTGGAACTCCGAGCGGCTTGCGTGCCGACTTCTGCAAAGTTAATAGAGTTTACACGAACTTGGCCGGGTTGGTAACAGCCTAAATCTTGTCGGAAGTAACGAGCTGTGTTAGAGGAGGAGCAAAAGAAGTCCGCTCTTGCCTCACCTACGGCACAACTTCATTCATGGTTACGCGGTGGCACCCATAAGCTAACCCACCAGCTCGCTGAAAATACGTCACTCTGCATCCAGTGAAGATGAAGTCAGTTACATGTAGAAATTAAAATCTGTGCAAACAAAAGATACCCAATAACAAAAGCGGAAAGATTTCTTGGATTTAATGCCAGTCTATCATAGTACCTTTAATTGGACTCAAACATGAACACTACAAGTTTCTGCTCATAACTGTTAAATATTTATAATTAAAGTTTCTCTGTTTCATAACCTACCGATTCCAAACCAAAGTCTGTGTGGTCGCATCTGACTATCACCCAGCATAACTTTAAATACGATATAACAACTAAGTTATCCAGTCATCATCCAAATAAGGAATTGCAGACAACATTTTTATATTTTGTATACTTTTCATTTTCTGCCTCTAAGAGTAAAAGGGGCTGTTAAAGGTATCATCCGCTGCAGATCCTAATTGACAATTTGGCAGAGGAGATCAAAACTTCGAATAAAGTTTCGTCATTTGCTTAGAAGACAGGGAAACTTTCCAAAACATAAACTGTTCCAAAACAGACTGAATGATGTTTCGGTCTTTAATGTCTCACAAGCGATACCACAAGATTGAAAGCAACGACGCTAAGGAAAGTTCAATCTTGTGGTATCAGTTGTAGTTTCAGAGCAGAACTTCATTGTGAACTTATCATCGTTTCTTTATTCGTCTTAGTTACGACTTTTCGGATTTAACCGGCCCATCGCACATAAATCTAAAATTTTGCGTTCGTAAGATGTGTTTGCTGCACTCTTTTGTTCCCTTTCCGTCTTACACAGCTGCATGTAAAAGCTTACTCAACTTTTAAGGGACCAAACTGCTAAGGTCATCGGACCCTAGGCTTACACGCTACTTAAACTAACTTAAACTAACTCATGCTAAGAACAACACACACACACCCATGCCCGAGGGAGGACTCGAACCTCCGGCAGGAAGGGCCGCGCAATCCGTGACATAGCGCCTCAAACCGCTCGTCCACTCCGCGCGGCCCTTAAGGAAAGAATCTGTTGGTAGGCCGCAATCGATGAAATCATTCTTGATCCTGCCTGGCTAAGTCAGACTTGTGCGTTTCATAAACAGGCCTGCAGTCACAACGAAAATTTCCATTCCATTTATGTTTACTTTTATGTACTTGAATCAATTGAGGACATTATTTTATTCGTATGTTACGTTATTTGAATTGTTTTGTCTGTGTTCGGATTTTCTGAGCAGAAACAACATCCTAGAAAAGTTCATTGTTTGTTCAATGGACAGTAGTCTTCTGAAGATTACTGTTGCTTATGCCCAGTCTAACAATTGTTCAAACAAGGCTGAGGACATGAGACGTAATTGCAGTTTTCAGCATAAATAAAACGCTTAGCTGTGTAGCTAAGTTTGTGAAAAAGTCGTACACAGTGTCTATTTTCGCCGGCCGCTGGTGGCCGAGCGGTTCTGGCGCTACAGTCTGGAACCGCGTGACTGCTACGGTCGCAGGTTCGAATCCTGCCTCGGGCATGGATGTGTGTGGTGTCCTTAGGTTAGTTAGGTTTAAGTAGTTCTAGGTTCTAGGGGTCTTATGACCTCAGCAGTTGAGTCCCATAGTGCTCAGAGCCATTTGAACCATTTTTTTGTCTCTTTTCATGCCTGCTTTCTGTACTACTAAAACAGCAAAAGGGAACTTATTTCTCATTAAATATTAACGAGGGTTCCGCAGAGACACTTAAATGTTGTCAAAAGCAGAAATTTATTGCCACTTCCCGATTGATCAGATTCGGCCTTAGAGACAATTTCCACGTTATCAAATGGCTCTGAGCGCTATGGGACTTAACATTGAGGTCATCAGTCCCCTAGCACTTAGAACTACTTACACCTAACTAACCTAAGGACATCACACACATCCAATCTCGAGAAAGGATTCGAAACTGCGGCCGTAGCAGTCGCGCTATTCCGGACTGAAGCGCCTAGAACCGCTCGGCCAGCGCCACCGGCTCCACGTTATCCATATACACGTCAAATACAGATCTGGGCGTGGATTTTAAATTTTCCAAATTTCTACTGTCCGTGTACAGAGTTGCTTTTGACTGACATGTTTCACCTCAAACTGTTCTGTAAGGCCGAAAGTAGACGTAAGAAATTTTCATTGGTGACCAAGAATTTTTATAATATCAGTACAACAAGAGTAGTAACCGTTGTATGGGTTCATGGTAGCCAAGGAACCTAACGTAAACAAACTTATTAATCTCCACTTCACCCTTCTGAGCGACAACAGTTAAATGTAGCGGTAGGCTTCACTTATGTAACGACGTGGAAGGGCATGTAGCGCGCTTACATTACAGTACGTTTTGTGTAATAGATTCTCCATATTGATGATTACAGAAGTTTCACTCAAGTGAATGTGAGCCACTGTCTAAAGATGACTGGCAAATTCTTTGGCAGAATGTTTTGCAAAGTGTCGGGAACTCCATCCACGGTAATTCCCGAGAGTCTTAAAAACATGCACTACGAAAGCACACAACGGACAATATATTACCAACTGGATCTATCGAGACATCCCTAATAATTAAGAAAGGAAATAGGCAAATTGACTCCATTTCCCTAAAAGTATTGTCTACAGCTTGGAGGTGGTCTTCAAATGATTAAAATGAGAACAAGAAGCAATAGGCGCACAAACGATTCTCATTTGAATTATCTACGATCTGCAGATGACATTATTTGTTTCATATCGAGAAGAATGTCAGTGAATAATGGAGGAAATGAACACGACATACAAAACAGCACACCTGAAGAGTAATTATAGCAGACCAAATTAATGCGCAATAATCACGCTGACAGAAAAATTCTCGAGATAAATAATGGAGTTATGGAAAGGGATGAACACTTAAGGAAGTAACACCGAGGATAAAAGTAGCTTGTAGTTCATTTGGGAAACTGAATGCAGCATTCAGAAGTAAACTCACAACCTGACTTAAACAGAATGTCTCCCGGAAAAGGATTGTCTATAATCAGTGTTTAGTGCCAGTATTAACTTACGGTAGTGAAACTCGAACATAAAACGTGCAAACAGTAAAATCGATTAGAGTTGCCCAACAAGCATTGGGTTTACCAATTTGCCTCCTTGTTCGCATCCGTTACTCCCTGTTCTGCGCATATAGGCACCACACAGCGCCTGATATACGCGGGGCTCGGGGACCACAGCACAGCGTAAGTGTCGTGATATCATTTGCATAAAGGGTGGTCCATTGATGGTGACCGGCCAAATATCTCACGAAATAAGAATCAGACGAAAAAATTACAAAGAACGAAACTCGTCTAGCTTAAAGGGAGAAACCAGATGGCGCTATGTTTAGCCCGCTAGATGGTGCTGCCATAGATCAAACGGATATCAACTGTGTGTGTTTTTTTTTTTAAATAGGAGCCCCCATTTTTTATTACGTATTCGTGTAGTACGTAAAGAAATATGAATGTTTTAGTTGGACCACTTTTTTCGCTTTTTCATAGATGACGCTGTGATAGTCACAAACGCACGTGGTATCACGTAACATGCCGCCAGTGCGGACGGTATTGGCTTCGTGATACATTACCCGTGTTAAAATGGACCGTTTACCAATTGCGGAAAAGGTCGATATCGTGTAGATGTATGGCTGTTCTCATCAAAATGCCCAACGGACGTGTGCTATGTATGCTGCCCGGTATCCTGGACGACATCATCCAAGTGTCCGGACCGTTCGCCGGATAGTTACTTTATTTAAGGAAACAGGAAGTGTTCAGCCACATGCGAAACGTCAACCACGGCCTGCAACAAATGATATGCCCAAGTAGGTGTTTTAGCTGCTATCGCGGCTAATCCGCACATCAGTAGCAGGAATTACATTTGTTCTGCCACCGGGCACAAGAGAGATTACGGGACGATGACAGATTTTTTCCACGCGTTCTATTTATCGACGAAGCGTCATTCACCAACAGCGGTAACGTTAACCGGCACAATATGCACAATTGGGCAACGGAAAATCCACGATTGCTGCGAAAAGTGGAACATCAGCGACCTTGTCGGGTTAATTTATGGTGCGTCCTTATTGGAGGAAGGATAATTGGCCCCCATTTTATCGATGGCATTCTAAATGGTGCAATGTATGCTGATTTCCTACGTAATGTTCTACCGATTTTACTACAAGATGTTTCACTGCATGACAGAATGGCGATGTACTTCCAACATGATGGATATCGGGCACATAGCTCTCGTGCGGTTGAAGTGGTATTGAACAGCATATTTCATGACAGGTGGATTGGTCAACGAAGCACGTTCGTCGAATCTGACGTCCCCGGATTTCTTTCTGTGGGGAAAGTTGAAGGATATTTTCTATCGTAATCCACCGACAACGCCTGACAACATGCGTCAGCGCATTGTCAATGCATGTGCGAACATTACGGAAGGCGAACTACTCGCTGTTGAGAGGAATGTCGTTACACGTATTGCCAAATGCACTGAGGTTGACGGACATCATTTTGAGCATTTATTGCATTAATGTGGTATTTACAGGTAATCAAGCTGTAACAGCAAGCGTTCTCAGAAATGATAAGTTCACAAAAGTACATATATCACATTGGAACAACCGAAATAAAATGTTCAAACGTACCTACGTTTTGTATTTTAATTTAAAAAACCTACCTGTTACCAACTGTTCGTCTAAAATTTTGAGCCATATGTTTGTGACTATTACAGCGCCATCTATCACCAAGCGAAAAAAGTGGTCCAACTAAAACATATTTTTTTACGTACTACACAAATATGTAAAAAAATCTGGGTTCCTATTTAAAAAAACGCAGTTGATATCCGTTTGACCTATGGCAGCGCCATCTAGCAGGCCAACCATAGCGCCATATGGTTTCCCCCTTCAATCTAGACAAGTTTCGTTCTTTGTAGTTTTTTGATTTGATGCTTATTTCGTGAGATATTTGGCCCGGTCACGATCAATGGACCACCCTGTATATTCCCTACCCAGGCAGTCGTCCGTAGTACTGTCTGGTACCACTAGCGCATTGACATAGGATTTGTACCACACTGCTCGACCGGTTTTTAAAACTTCTTAGAAAAAAATTGTTTTTTTGTTTTTTATGTGTGTTGCAGCGTGTGCAAATTATCTCCCGTCGCTTGCTATTTCCAGTACGATACCTAAGGATGGGCTTATAACAGCCCGAAACCGGTCGTGTGAAAATAAAGTAATTTACAACTGAAGATGTATTTTCAACCTCTGCTAAGCATTGGGAAGATGCAATTTTACATCCAAGTAGAAGGGACAGAAACGTAAATAAATTGATAAGAGAAAACACAGAAATCGAGGCAGTGGTAGAGTCTACTATGAAACGGAACTGAGATGTCCAGGCCGTATACTGAGGCAAATTGAAGGAGACAGATTAAGGATAGTCTGTGTTGGATTACTCGTGATGAGAAAAGGAACTGAGCACGAGATAAATAAGATGTATTAACGACAGAAGCGACGACCTTGAATGCCAAATACTGAAGACCGTACGTATGTGGAATTCTAAGAGGCTGTTTACAACTGTGGTTGATAAACGAGGCATATTGACGATAACAACGTAACCGCTTTCTACTTCAGTTGCTGTATTCTTTTACTTTTCCCTGTTAGTTTGTGCTGCAATATACACTATGTGATTAAAAATGTTTGGACACCCCAAAAACAAACGTTTTCCATATTAGGTGCATTGTGCTGATGCCTAATTCGAGTTACTCCATATGAGCGGCGTTGGTAGTCATTAAACCTCGTAAGAGAGCAGAATGGGGCGCTCCGCGGTACTCGCAGACTTCGAACGTGGTCAGGTCACTGGGTGTCACTTGTGTCACACGTCTGTACGCGAGATTTCCACACTCTTAACCTTCCATAGAGCCACTGTTTCCGATGTGATAGTGAAGCGGAAACGTGAAGGGACACGTACATCACTAAAGCGTACAGGCCGACCTCGTCTGTTGACTGACAGAGGCCGCCGTCAATTGAAGAGGGTCATAATGTGTAATAGGCAGACATCAATCCAAGACCATCACACAGGAATTCCAAACTGCATCAGGATCCACTGCAAGTATTACGACAGTTAGGTGGGCGGTGAGAAAACTTGGATATCATTGTCGAGCGGCTGCTCATAAGCTACACATCACGCCGGTTAATGCCAAACGACGCCTCACTTAGTGTAAGGAGCGTAAACATAGGACGATTGTACAATGGAAAAATACACTCCTGGAAATTGAAATAAGAATACCGTGAATTCATTGTCCCAGGAAGGAGAAACTTTATTGACACATTCCTGGGGTCTGATACATCACATGATCACACTGACAGAACCACAGGCACATAGACACAGGCAACAGAGCATGCACAATGTCGGCACTAGTACAGTGTAAATCCACCTTTCGCAGCAATGCAGGCTGCTATTCTCCCATGGAGACGATCGTAGAGATGCTGGATGTAGTCCTGTGGAACGGCTTGCCATGCCATTTCCACCTGGCGCCTCAGTTGGACCAGCGTTCGTGCTGGACGTACAGACCGCGTGAGACGACGCTTCATCCAGTCCCAAACACGCTCAATGGGGGACAGATCCGGAGATCTTGCTGGCCAGGGTAGTTGACTTACACCTTCTAGAGCACGTTGGGTGGCACGGGACACATGCGGACGTGCATTGTCCTGTTGGAACAGCAAGTTCCCTTGCCGGTCTGGGAATGGTAGAACGATGGGTTCGATGACGGTTTGGATGTACCGTGCACTATTCAGTGTCCCCTCGACGATCACCAGTGGTGTACGGCCAGTGTAGGAGATCGCTCCCCACACCATGATGCCGGGTGTTGGCCCTGTGTGCCTCGGTCGTATGCAGTCCTGATTGTGGCGCTCACCTGCACGGCGCCAAACACGCATACGACCATCATTGGCACCAGGGTAGAAGCGACTCTCATCGCTGAAGACGACACGTCTCCATTCGTCCCTCCATTAACGCCTGTCGCGACACCACTGGAGGCGGGCTGCACGATGTTGGGGCGTGAGCGGAAGACGGCCTAACGGTGTGCGGGACCGTAGCCCAGCTTCATGGAGACGGTTGCGAATGGTCCTCGCCGATACCCCAGGAGCAACAGTGTCCCTAATTTGCTGGGAAGTGGCGGTGCGGTCCCCTACGGCACTGCGTAGGATCCTACGGTCTTGGCGTGCATCCGTGCGTCGCTGCGGTCCGGTCCCAGGTCGACGGGCACGTGCACCTTCCGCCGACCACTGGCGACAACATCGATGTACTGTGGAGACCTCACGCCCCACGTGTTGAGCAATTCGGCGGTACGTCCACCCGGCCTCCCGCATGCCCACTATACGCCCTCGCTCAAAGTCCGTCAACTGCACATACGGTTCACGTCCACGCTGTCGCGGCATGCTACCAGTGTTAAAGACTGCGATGGAGCTCCGTATGCCACGGCAAACTGGCTGACACTGACGGTGGCGGTGCACAAATGCTGCGCAGCTAGCGCCATTCGACGGCCAACACCGCGGTTCCTGGTGTGTCCGCTGTGCCGTGCGTGTGATCATTACTTGTACAGCCCTCTCGCAGTGTCCGGAGCAAGTATGGTGGGTCTGACACACCGGTGTCAATGTGTTCTTTTTTCCATTTCCAGGAGTGTATTTTGTGCAGTGGCGAATCACGGTACACAATGTGGCGATCCGATGGCAGGGTGTGGGTATGGCGAATGCCCTTTGAACGTCGTCTGCCAGCGTGTATAGTGCCAACAGTAAAATTCGGAGGCAGTGGTGTTATGGTGTGGTCGTGTTTTTCATGGAGGGGGCTTGCATCCCTTGTTGTTTTGCGAGGCACTATCACAGCACAGGCCTACATTGACGTTTTAAGCACCTTCTTGCTTCCCACTGTTGAAGAGCAATACGTAGATGGCGATTGCATCTTTCAGCACGATCGAACATCTGTTCATAATGCACTGTCGGTGGCGGAGTGATTACATGACAATAACATCCGTGTAATGAACTGGTCTACACAGAGTTCTGACATGAATCCTATAGAACACCTTTGGAATTTTTTTGCAACGCTGGAGGTTTTAGTGTATTGCAAAGTGGCTGGCTCCTCCCTTTTTCCTTGCGGTCAGCCAGCCACTTCCATCTGCTACATTGTTTTTGCTCCCTCTACTACTTTCTTCTTGTGTTGTCCATGTTTTACTGCCGACGGCATGCTTCGTCCCACGTTTCGGTGTGGGTAGGCACATATTTTTCCAGCCTTGTTACCTGTGTTTTACATTCTGTTTTATCTTACTGTTCTGAGTATTTTCTAGACACCCGTCTCAGTCTGTAACTGAGCGGACGCTGAAGACGTTGCCGTCGTGCGCCCATACAACCCTCTCCATCCATTACATCCATGGAACGTTGACTTCGAGCAAGGCCTCACCGATCGACATCGGTACCTCTCCTCAGTGCAGAACTCCGTGAAGTATGGATTGTTATTCCTCAAGAAACCTTCCAGCACCTGATTGAACGTATGACTGCGAGAGTGTAAGCTGTCATCAAGGCTAAGGGTGGGCCAACACCATATTGAATTCCAGCATTACCGATGGAGGGCGCCACGAACCTGTAAGTCATTTTCAGCCACGTGTCCGGATACTTTTGATCACATAGTGTAAATGGACGTCGTTTAGAGGAAGGTAGGAAAGGTACAACCACACTGCATAAAATCATAAATACCGAAAATAGAAAATTTAGGTTTTAAAATGTTATGATTCCGGATGTTCTGCCTAGTTGTGTCAATTCTATGCGTAAAATGGAACCAACGACTCGGCGGAAGTACCGGAAGCACACTGTTTATCAATCCCGCCGAGGAAACCCGAGAGGTCACAGTTTAGACTTTTCTTGAAACCAGTCAGGGCATCCTGCCAGTTTATATTAGCGTCAGCTAATGCAAGTGTTTGAGTCCATAGGTTACTGTTTGTTAAGCCAAATTCAGTACTTAGAAGAGCGGTGTGCTACTGCGATTAACAGTAACCTATGGCAGGCAGTATTTGTAATACTAGGAGTATTGCTATTGGACTCGAAAATCAGGGAAAGAGATATTTTACATTCGTTCAATAAGTGCGATTAAACGGCAGTGTGAATGATACTTGGAAGTGAGAGCAACACTAAAAAGATTAATACAAAGTCCCATCTTAAAATTGCGGCAAAACGAATAGGATACGTCAATCGCAGACACGAGAACATGTGAATCTCTCCCCAACACCGGAAAGAAACGAACTACGTCTCTCGTCGAGCAGGCTGAATCAATACCTATCAGTCAGTGGCCATATGCTACGTATCCGTATTAAATCAAATGAGAGGTGAATTTTAGCAGCGCCTGTGGTAGAGTGGACATTCCGGAGCCCACGTCGTGGCACTGCGTGCTCTGCGAAAACACAGTGGGTAACGGCCGTCAGGCGTTAAGGACGATGGGTCACTTTAACAGCATCGAGGGAAGAGTCGATCCGGCGGTTCTCGGACGATACTGCAGGTACAGGATGTGGCAAAACATCCTCCCTGATTTAAAGTTCAAATAAGAAACAAATCGACGAAAATAAATAAACTGTGTTAACACGAACGTTGTGTCATTGGAAATTTGTCATTTTTTAAACTTTTTCACTCAAGTGGTGCATTCCACTAACGATCATTTCTTAAGGAATAAGACCGGTTTCTTCCATTACTGCATTTCTTAGGGCAGGCAAAGGCTTCGGCCAAAGTTTGAACACATCAGCCTTAAGATACTGTGACAGAGAAAAGTCGCAGGGTGTAATGTCCGGTGAGCGTGTTGGACAGGGGACGTTACCACATGAAGAAATTGAGAATCCGAGTAAAACATGTCGCATCAGTTGGGGATGAGTCTGAGCTGTTTGAGTGAGGTCTCCGTACTGCTGAAAGATTGGTTCAAATGGCTCTGAGCACTATGGGACTTAACATCTGAGGTCATCAGTCCCCTAGAACTTAGAACTACTTAAACCTAACTAACCTAAGGACATCTCACACATCCATGCCCGAGGCAGGATTCGAACCTGCGACCGTTGCGGTCTCGCGGTTCCAGACTGAAGCGCCTAGAACCTCTCGGCCACATTGGCCGGTCATTCGTAGAGTAAGTGCGATTAAACGTCAGTGTGAATGATAGAAGTGAGAGCAACACGAAAAAGATTAATACAAAATCGCATCTTAAAATTGTGGCAAAAAAAATAGGATACTTTAAATACAGACACGAGAAAATATGAATCTCTCCCCAACACCGGTAAGAAACGAACTATGAGAGTTCGTCTCTCGTCGAGCAGGCTGAAGCATTACCTATCAGTCAGTGTCCATATGCTACGTATCCGTATTAAATCAAATGAGAGTTGAATTTTAGCAGCGCCTGTGGTAGTGTGGACATTCCGGAGCAAACGTCGTGGCACTGCGTGCTCTGCGAAGACACAGTGGGGAACCGCCGTCAGGCACTAAGGACGATGGGTCACTTTAACAGCATCGAGGGAAGAGTCGATCCGGCGGTTCTTAGACGATACTGCAGGTACAGTATGTGGCAAAATATCCTCCCTGATTTAAAGTTCAAATAAGAAACAAATCGACGAAAATAAATAAACTGTGTTAACACGAACGTTGTGTCATTGGAAATTTGTCATTTTTTAAACTTTTTCACTCAAGTGGTGCATTCCACAAACGATCATTTCTTGAGGAATAAGACCAGTTTCTTTCCTTATTGCATTTCTTAGGGCAGGTAGAGTCCTCGGTCAATGTTTGAACACCTCAGCCCTAAGATACTGTCACAGAAAAAAGTCACAGGGTGAAATGTCCGATTAACGTGTTGGTCAGGGGACGTTACCACATGAAGAAATTAAGCGTCTGAGGAAAACATGTCTCAGCAGTTGGAGGTAAGTCTGAGCTGTTTCAGCGAGGTCTCCATGCAGCTGAAAGATTACCTGGACAAACTGCAGCGCGTTGAATACTGATGAAGAGAAAAAAGTTTTGGTCACGTGAGTGTATTGTTGAGAGTTTACTGTGACAGTGGGAACATCCTCTTGAAAAGAGCAAGGACAAATAATCCCAAATCTCCCAGCTGTGAACGGTACAGCTACACAGTCATTACGTTGTCGGTTTTCATGATGTTGACAAAGGTTTCGTCCACTGAAGTATCGGAAATTTTGACGATTAACACATCCTGATTAGCGAAAATGTGCTTCATCGCTGCGAAGGATCACAGCATAATCAGGCGCACTCTAAAGAATTTTTCTTCGGGATATGCCCATACTGCCATCTCACCAGTGGAAGATACGACAGTGTGTTGCGACAATTTAGAACGTTCATTAGGGCCACGTCATACCCTGGTATGAAGTTACGTACGCTTATACTTTTCATATGAGTCGATGAAAGCGATTTCAGTATGAGTTATGACGATACGAGGAAAAAGACCATTCGCTACCCAATCCTCGAACAGAGAAGATTTCCGGCCTCGCCGGGAATCGAACCCAAGTTGAATGATGTTTGCGCATGACCTCACACGGTTGTCATAAACACATTCAAACAATTGTTAAACAGTGACCATCTTGTACGGACGAAATCACAAGTCCTCTTGTAAAATTCGACGCACGTTCCACCAGTTTACTGAATAGCTTTAGCCTGTTTTCGAGCAGACATTTCTGCAGACTGCTAAATTGTTATCTTACTGCATTAATGTTTTCTTGCGTTCGAACCTGCGTGGAGTCCCCTTTCTTTTTTTAACCACGTCACAACTTGTAAACAGAACTTCCCACTACACAGATAACATTCGTGCTAATACTGTTTCTTTATTTTGATTCATCTGTTCTTTATTTGAACTTAAGCTAGGGGAATGTTTCCCTGCACCGTTTATAGCGTTTAGGCGGAAGAAGAAGAATTCAGCCACACGTTAGTATCCTGGCATCCCTACCAGTCAACAGTTGTACAGACTGAGACACGGAAATTTTGGTCGGGCGTCACGGAAAAAACGGTCTTCGAGACTAACCATCGCGGTGCAGCAGTTTAATATGGAAATTCTGATGGTATGAAGCTACGATGAATCTTGCGGTTGTTTGTCGATGACACTGTGGTGTGCGATAAGGTGTCGAAGTTGGGTGACTGTACGAAGACATAATATGCCCTTAGACAAAATTTCTAGTTGATGTGATGAATGGAAGCTAGCTCTAAATATAAAAAAAAAAAATGTAAGCTAATGCGGATGAGTACGAAAAACAAACCTGTAGTGTTCGGATTCAGCGTTAGTGGTCTGCTGCTTGACACAGTCGCGTGGTTCAAATATCTGGGCGTAACGTTCCAGTGTCACATGAAATGAAACGAGCATGTGAGAAATGTTGTACGGAAGGTGAATGGTCGACTTCAGTTTATTGGGAGAATTTTGGGAAAGTGTGGTTCACGTGTAAAGGTGATCGCATTTAGGACGCTGGTGCGACCTATTCTTGAGTACTGCTCGAGCGTGTGGGTTCCGTACCAGATGGGATTGAAGAAAGACCTCGAAGCAGTTCAAAGGCGAAATACTAGGTTTGTTACCAGCTGGTTCGAACAAGACTCAAGTATTACGGAGATGCTTTGGGAACTCAAATGAGAATCTCTGGAAGGAAGGCGATGTTCTTTTCGAGGAAAATTTAGAGAACCAGCACCTGGGGCTGACGGCAGACAGATTCTGCTGTCCCCAACATACGTCACGAAGATATGAGACATTAGGGCTCATACAGAAGCATATAGGCAGTCGTTTCTCCCTTGCTCTATTTGCGAAGAGAACAAGAGGATAAATGACTATTAGTGGTAATGAATACTCTCTGCCATGTACTGTATGATTGTTTGCGGTATTTGTATGCAGATGCAGATGTAGAATCGATTGCCAAATTGATCACACCTCTGACCTGCTGCCCTATGCCCCAGGAAGCCAGTAGACAATGACAGTTAATTTGGGTAGTTTCACACACTTCCAGTAGTGGAAATAATCTTCCATGCCTTACATGTTTCACACAGTTCGTCCACCTATTCTAAAACTGTATAGAATTTTTCATTTTAAATTTTCTTGTAATGTTCAAGTACAAGGTGCTACAATAAAGTAATGAGACTGATGTGAAAAAAATGTTGCTTACCATTTTAGTCTAGTTTAGTGTTGCTACCTTCAAAGTAATTCCCTTCTGATCACACACACTTTTTCCAGCGCTTCTGCCATTGATGGTAACATTTCTGGAAATCATTTTCTGTAATATCCTCCAAGACCCTCGTCACAGCTTTTTGGACGTATTAAGTTGTTTGAAACTGGTGTTCCCTGACCGCCGTTTTGGCTCTTGGAAATAGAAAAAAGTCGCATGGAGCGATATCTGGTGAACAAGGTGGCTGTGGTAGCACTGAAATTTGTTTTGAGGTTAAAAATTGCTGTACTGACAGAGCAGTATGGAATGCCGCATTATCGTGATGCAGAATCCAGTTATCAGGAATGTTGGCACGGACACTAAGAACTCTTTTATCAGGTCTTCCCAAAATTTCTTTGTAGTAATATTGGTTAACTGTTTGTCCAGGAGGCACCCATATCAGATCGTATGAGTTCATGCACCCTGGCCAAGTTGACATCTGTCCGTGAGGTTGATGGTCGTCCTCTGCAGTTTTCAACATTCGTTCTGCCTTCACTAAACATTTTATGCCAATGAAAAACTTGAGCTGTTGACATAACCTCCTCTCCAAAAGCCTTCTGAAGCTTACCGTAAGTTGTCATCGCGTTTTCACTCAATTTAACACAAAAAGAAGTGGCATACCGTTGCGCAATATTACGCGGTTCCATTTATGTGATAAGAGACACAAACACGTGTCACCTTATTACAGCACAACTCACGACTGAGCAGTTGCTTCGATGTGCCACATGGACTAGAAGCAGCTTATAGACCAAGGTCAAAGATATTGTGCCTATGCAAGCCTCCAGGGTTGCCACATCTTGCAAAGAAAATCAGTCTTATTACTTTATTGTCGCACCTCGTATAATTCATTAAGAAATTGCTGCAGAGGAGATTGTTTGTTACTGTGAAAATGTCCCGACTATCGGCCCTCTAGGCACTCGCTGTGTGAAGTCAGAGGAATGGTTGTGGAAGGAATCACGAGCTGACTTGGAGAACGTCGGCCGTTGGCGCCAAGCGAGAAGTATGAGACTGGCGATATGCCATAAGACTTTCGGAGGAACATCATTCACACTATTCAGAAGACAGCAAGAGCCGACAAGTGCGAGAACTTGCTAAGAAGAATAATACACAGAAGGATGCATAAGAAAACTGAGGATCTCTGGGATGACGGTCAGTTTGCTTTTGGGAAAGATAAAGGTACCAGAGAAGCACTTCTGACATTGCAGTTGATAATGGAAACAAAACTGTGAAAAATGAAGACACGTTCATAGGAATTGTCGACCTGAAAGAAGCTTCCGCCAGTGCCACATGGTGTAAGATACTCGAAATTCTGAGAAAACTAAGGTTAAGATATAGAGAAAAACGGGTAATATGCAATATGTACAAGGACCAAGAGGGAACAATAAGGCTGGAAGACCAAGAACACAGTGCTCTGAGTAAAATGGATGTAAGACAGTTGTAAGACGGGTAATAACAATATGTACAAGAGCCAAGAGGGAATAATAAGAGTGGACGACCAAGTACGAAGTGCTCCTATTAAAAAGAGTGTAAGACAGGAATGTAGTCTTTCGCACTTACTGTTCAATCTGTACATAGAAGAAGCAATGATGGAAATAAAAGGAAGGTTCAGGAGTGGGCTTAAAATTCGAGATCAAAGGGTATCAATGATAAGATTCGCTGATGACATTGCCACCCTCTGGAAAACTAAAGACGAGTTATATGACCTGCTGAATGGAATGAACAGTTTAATGGGTGCAGAATGTGGATTGAGAGCAAACCGAAGACAGACTAAAGCAGTGAGAAGTAGGAGAAATGAAGACAGCGAGAAACTTGAGATCAGAATTGAGAACCACGAAGCGGACGAAACTAAGCAATTCTGCTACCTAGGCAGCAAAACAATCCACGATGGACGGAGCATGGAGGACATGGAAAGCAGACCAGCACTGACAAAAAAGGCAACAGAAGTCCAGTGATATCAAACGTAAGCCTTAATTTGAGGAAGAAGTTTTTGAGAATATACCGTATGTACAGCACTGTATGGCAGTGAGACATTGATTGTGGGAAAACTGAAACAGAAGAGAATCGAAGCCTTTGAGATGTGGTGCTACAAAAGAGTGAAGAAAATTACGTGGAGTTTGGCCGCAGAATCGACGACGAAATTAATATATGGAAAACACTGACAAGAAGAAGGGAAATGACGACAAGACATCTGTTAAGACATCAGGGAATAACTTCCATAGTGCTAGAGAGAGGTGTAGAGGGTGTAAACTGCAGAATAAGTCAGAGATTTGATACATCAGCAAGTAATTGAGGACGTAAGTTGTAATCGCTACTTTGAGATGAAAAGGTTGAAACAAGACAGGAATTCCTGGCGGGTCACACAAACTAGTCAGGAGACTGATCGCTAGGAGGAAAAACGTTAACGCCAATTTTGTTTGGTCTATGAGAGCGTGCGCACGAACCGGAAGCACACATTAATGTGATTTACAGACACAAAAACAAGAAAAGGGAAAAGAAGCAGTTATATACTGCATGACAGACCCGCAAGGAACAGATGAAATGAGAATCATCTCAACGAGTCTTCATCTAAAACGCATAACCACTGTTGGGTATATAATAATTGCTCGTATAGATTTTATATGCAAATACCTAAATCCGCTCAATCAAGGATGAGATCCCTTCTACAAGGTAATATGAAGTCGTGTTATCCAACGAAGTTAAAAGAAATGAAAGAAAAACACCTAACCTTTCTCCTCACGTGACAGCCGTCGCTGTAATATAATTGCACCAGAATGATAGCTCAGAACGGGAAGACCTGTAGCCTGTCGGCAACATCAGTTTATCAGTCATATAATGGTGAGTTGATTCTCAAATAGAAGTCGGCACCTCTCGTTCATGTGAAGTGCCTCTAACCGCATCTACCAACCATGTGCAAGTGTGCAAGTGTTCTTAAAAAATAAAAATAAAAAAAACTTGCCTCTCTGCTCACATTTTGACACTAAGACAATTGTTTGAAAATCATTGGGAATATGATAAAGATATCTACAGCCTGTTCGTCGATTTTCAACGTGCATATGACAGCAGACACAGGAATAGCCTACACAATGCAATGCGGGACTTCAGAATACCTGAGAAGCTAGTGAGAATGGCGCAAGCTTGTATGGAAGGGTCAAAGGCAGCAGTACGTTTCCGAGGAGCCACATCAGAAACAGTCGAGATTGAGACAGGCCTCAGAGAAGGGGATGCCCTCTCATGTGTTCTGTTCAATGTCATCTTAGAGAAAGTAATAAAAGAGTGTAGGCAACAGGAGTGGGCTGGAGTAGAGATGGATGGTAACTTCAATTGCCTCGCATATGCAGATGACGTAGTACTATTAAGTGAATCAAAGCACGAGTTGAAATAAATGTACCTGAAAATGGACAATTATGCACAGAAGGTAGCGCTCAAAGTGAATCGAGACAAAACATACTTCATGCAATTAGGAAGAAAGAATAGCAGTGGGAACGAAATGCATGCATTCCCTCAGAGAGACACTTGGCTCTCAATCGGTCTCACTGAACACTAAGATGAAAATCTACAACACAGTGGTATGCCGAGCAGTAATGTACGGTTCAGAAACATTGAGCATGACTAAGCGAGAATGGGAAAAACTATTAATATTTGAAAGAAGAGTAGTGAGGAAGGTATGGGGACCAGTTTTAGATAACGGGGAATGGAGGAGGAGGAAAAACGAGGAACTCTACCTTCTGATGCGACAACCAACTATCCTACAGAAGATAAAGAGCAAAAGAACACAAGGGTTGGGGGGGGGGGGGGGGGGGGGGGTATGTAACCCGTATGCCAGATGGAAGACAGGCGATGATGGCACTAGCGGGGAAACCAAACGCTGGATGGACGACCTGGTGAAGGACCTAGCAGACCTGCGAATTGAAGACACCTGGAGGAACCGAGCACAGAATAGAAAGGAATGTATTCAGTTTGTGGAAGCAGCGCGTGGTCTGCAGGGCCTATGATCGCTGAATATCTATCTATCTATCTATCTATCTATCTCTGCTCCCCGCAAAATGTCCGTACGAAGCTTCCTCCAGTACTGGAAAAGCACAGTCAATGATTACCCAATTTATTTTATTTAGTCGTATCGCCAGGGCCCCCCCGTCGGGCAGGCCGTTCGCCGGGTGCCGGTCTTTCAATGTGACGCCACTTCGGCGACCTGATATCGATGACGATGATAGGATTATGAAAAGGACAGCACAACACCCAGTCCCTGGGCGGAGAAAATTCCCCGAGCCAGCTGGGAATCGAACTCGGGCCCAGAGAATTGACAATCCGTGACGCTGACCATTTTTTAAATGGTTTTGTTCGGCATTGTTCGTTTCGTTTGGTCTGGGCGGACGTCACATGACATCTGTTCAAGTTGATCGTTCATTCCTTCACTCATTTTTTTTTTTACTTCAGAGGACAATCGGCCATCTGACCAAACACGCTGAGCTACCGTGCCGGCAGAGTTAATGATAAATGGAGTGATGATGAGGTCCCATATTCCGACGATGCGAGAGACCCGCACCGTCGACTATGTTCTCGAGGAAGGCAAAATCCCCATCGGGAAACCATTCAGCTACCACGGGCGGACAACGATCACCCAATGAAATTTTAAGAAACGAAGCTCCAACCTCTCACCTAATAGATATTTCCTAAGCCATCCGGTGAGGTTCTTTCCCGTATAGGGAGAAACAAACTGTCGCTCGCGTGGTCTTGCGTCCGTTAACTGCCACGCAGCTTTCCCACAAGAAAACCGCTCGCCAGCTATATTGTCCAGCGTGACTCCCTCCGGCTTTCTCAAATAACTTTCGGCGAAAATCGCACTACTGAGGGGTTCCTTTAACAGAGATAGCGCCTCATTTATTCCGCTTTAGAATCGACGCTACAGTATTCCCACGCTGAATTCTTTCCTCTGCTGCATAGGATTAAGATCAAAATTCCAAACACCTGGAGTCGCACGCAACAGCCCAGCGCAATACTGTGCATAGTGGCAAAGTGGCGTGGCCACAGGTTCTACCTGCAGGTAAGCACTCAGGTCACTGCCCCCTGGTCAGCGCTCCTGCCGTTTTGCACCGCCCTGCGGTTGTATTGTGAACCACTTGATTTCCACTTTTGATAGTTCGCTGATCAATAACATCTGTGTTGCTTCCACTAACTTTCGGCTAGCAGAACTTCGCTACTCCATTTCACCGTCACATAAATGGACATTTGGAGAAAGGGAAAGGTAGTTTTTGTTTCACGACTTGTGAACCATAAATTATCTAAAGACTAAATACGTCTGCGGAATGTATAACATATAGTAAAGAATGTAAATCATTATTATCCGAACACAAATATCGATGTAATTAACAAAACACAGTTTTTTGGTATAATCTCTGTGTAACATAGGCCATGAAGATCAGAGACGATTGAAAGTGCTCCTGTTTTGTTTCGTCTAGCGGTAGGCCGCCATTGTAGTGCTGTCTGATATTTAATGTATGTTTTATCCGTATTTTTGCAAAATATAGTAGAAATTGTTATTAGAAATTGTGTATTATTGACTTAGTTGTCATCTCACATGATCGCAACCATTAATTCTCATTAACCAAGTTTTTACAGAACTCCGTAGAGCACGGAGCTCATCTCGTCTAGCTGGATTTAGTCGGCCATTACGCTGACTGTATTATTTAATGAAAATTTCACGTCATAATATTAAATGTAAATGCGAGACAGTTCTCAATTTTGATCTTTCATTTATTTCAAAGTTAAAAAGCGTAGTAATAAATTTCATTTACTAAGATTCACAGTACTGAATGAGTTCAGTATGTTTCATTTTGGCCGTCTAATGGCAGATGAGATTCTCTCCAGTTTTGCCTTGCAAATAATGAACAAGAAATATTGAAAATATTTTCAGACAATAAGCGCCGCAATATCTCAGTTAATCTTTATGTAGTTTGGTACATAAATAACCAGTAGCCCCTGAGACCCATATCAATAATTCCAGTTTGCGTAAGAATACGCAAATTTTCTTTTCTAGACAGCAGCGCTCACGCAAACTATTTACTAGAAGGCGGTGAGTCGCGCGTTGTGTTTGAAAAATATTATATCGTACGTACTTTGGGGGCAGCCGATGTCTGTACGAGTGTTATCGCAGTATAAGTTAATTAAAAGTCTCATGCTAGCCCCCAATATTTAGAGCCACCCAACCAAAATCATAAAATATAATTATAAAAATATATAATTATCCTGTGATAAAGGCCGCACACACACACACACACACACACACACACACACACACATACACATACACTTATACCGTGATAACCGCCACCCGGAGAGGTCACTCAGCCTTGCAAGTAATCGGTGCACTGTGAGTGTACGATGAAGGCTGAAAAAATGATTAGTGAAAAGGGCAACAAACTGTTGGTAGTAGACCGTTATAAGACCTTTCTCCATAAGTGTATAATAAAAAAATTGTTCAAATGGCTATGAGCACTATTGGACTTAACTTCTGAGGTCATCAGTCCCTTCGAACTCAGAAGTACTTGAAGCTAAGTAACCTAAGGACATCACACACATCCATGCCCGAGGCAGAATTCGAACCTGCGACCGTAGCGGTCACGCGGTTCCAGACTGAAGCACGTAGAACCGCTCGGCCTCTCCGGCCGGCTAAGTGTATCCTAGAGGGCGTTGTTAGATACAAGTGTACAATGATAACATGTTATTGTTTTTTGAAATTAAATTCTTTATATTGTATTGTCCATTTGAAGTTAGAACATATTAATGAAAAGGATGATAGTGGTATATTAAACCGGCAGGGAGTCAATAATACTGCGAAGAGAAAGGCTGAAGATAGAGAAAAGTCTCCCAATAACTTTCCAGAATTACATTAAGCAATGGCGAAAAATGTTTCTTCACACAAAAAGGGGAGACAACTTTTTATTTGTGAACGACTCTGCAATGAATATTGTGAATTTTTCAAGCCAAAGCAATTTAAGTTGTCTGAAGGAATAGAGAAATTTATTTATAAATGAGATCTCCAAGAGTCGCCCTGAGCTGTTACACCAAATATTTATAATTCATGGAGTAAAGGAATTATCTATTTCTCGTTGGTACGAGGGGCGTTCAATAATTAATGCAATACATTTTTTCTCGGCCAATTTCGGTTGAAAAAATGTGGAATTTTTGTGGAACATGGTGGAATACTCCAGCTTCAGCCTATATAGTTTCGTGAAGTTGTGATAGGTGGGGGCGCCATACTTAGCCCTAAAAATGGCCTGTGTAACGGTGGTGCGTTCCAAAGAGACAGCTTTCACTGAGTTTCTTTTGTCGGGAAAGTAGAGCATCGCAGGTATTCATAGACGCTTGCAGGTGTCTACGCTGACCACCCAGTGAACAGAAGCACACTGGAGCGTTATACGAGGCGTTTGTCATCATCGCAAGGGGGTCGCGCAAACCAGTCCGATCTCCCGGCCGCACACAGCTGTGACTCTACAATGTTGGAACGTACGTACACATTCATCCGTGGTGATGCAAACGAACTTCTCCATGCCAACGTAAGGTCTGTCACAAGTCCGTGCATCCGAAAGACTATTCTTCCTCATCCTCCCTATAGCCTGGATCACTCAGCTTCCGAATTTCATATGTTCGGCCCAATGGAAGATGCATTCTGCAGGAAGCAGTACTTGGATGTTGGGGAGGTTATTGACGCAGCAAGACGTTGGACCCGACATCTGTCACTGGAGTGGTACCATTCGGATATACAGGCCCTCACAGCAAGGTGGCGTAAAGCCGTCGCATTGAACAGAGATTGTACTGAAAAATAGCGTTTCGTAGCCAAAGGAGTCGGGAATAATATAGTGTATTGGAAGCTTTCACGGCCGGCGTCTTCATCAGTAAACACTTCCGGGCTAAGTTGCCGTGGTCGATCTGTAGAACTTCTTCTCCCTGACGTTTCGTTCTCAACTACGGAGAACATCTTCCGAGGTGAGTCAACGACTCGGAAGATGTTTTCCGTAGTTGAGAACGAAACATCAGGGAGAAGAAGTTCTACAGATCGACCACGGCAGCTTAGCCCGGATACTGATGATGCCCCCCGCATTACTTTTTTTTTTTTTCTCCCAGAAAACAAGAAACATATAAGAAAGCTTTGTTCTTAACTGCAAATAACGCCAATGGAGACATTATATACGGCAAATCACCAGGCAATGCAATCAGTGCAACTGCTTACATTTGGCCCCAATCGAATATAAAGGTCTCCAGGTTTCATCTCGGGCAGACATGGCCGAGAATGATTCAATCATTGGGGTTATCAAACGATTTGAGGGTCAAAAAATCTGAAATCGGAAGACTTCTGAAAATTTTATTTTTCACTGCCTCTCGTCCTCCCTGGCCAAACTGAAGATTGCTTCGGAGACTGTGGGAAACAATGGCTGTATCGTTTCAGAGATACAGTGGCGAGCGAGTGTGCCGGGCCTTCCCCAGTTCACTGCTAGTAGCGCCACGTCACCACAGCGCGTCTGTGCGTAACACACTAGTATCGCACAATAATTATGAAGGAAATTAAAAGTTTCATTGCTTTTCCATGTCAACATATGCTTTAGTGAAATAATGTTTAAACTGTCACGTCTCAGATTGATTAGGTCCATATTTTTAACAAAACACAGTTTTTTGGCACTACTTGACTAGAAGAAGGGATCGGTTGGTAGGGCATATTCTGAGGCATCAAAGGATCACCAATTTAGTATTGGAGGGCAGCATGGAAGGTAAAAATCGTAGAGGGAGATCAAAGAGATGAATACACTAAACAGATTCAGAAGGATGTAGGTTGCAGTAGGTACTGGGAGATGAAGAAGCTTGCACAGGATAGAGTAGCATGGAGAGCTGCATCAAACCAGTCTCAGGACTGAAGACCACAACAACAACAACACATCGTTTTAACAAAAAAAAGGGGCGCTAAATAATAAAGCTAGGAAGCCAGAAATTCGTCAAAATGTGCAGTTGTATGTCAAAATGAACTGGTATAAGTCTCAATGTGATTAAAGCAACATTTTGGTCAGAATACCCGTTTTTACGAAAAACTGAAGGCTCTAAATAGTAGAAATGTGAAAATATGTAGGACGCTTTAGTCCAACATAAAATTAATCACTACGTGATTCCATTAAGCTACCTCTAATAGTTTTCGAGTACATCTACATCTACATCTACATCTACATCTACATTGATACTCCGCAAGCCACCCAACGGTGTGTGGCGGAGGGCACTTTACGTGCCACTGTCATTACCTCCCTTTCCTGTTCCAGTCGCGTATGGTTCGCGGGAAGAACGACTGTCTGAAAGCCTCCGTGCGCGCTCTAATCTCTCTAATTTTACATTCGTGATCTCCTCGGGAAGTATAAGTAGGGGGAAGCAATATATTCGATACCTCATCCAGAAACGCACCCTCTCGAAACCTGGCGAGCAAGCTACACCGCGATGCAGAGCGCCTCTCTTGCAGAGTCTGCCACTTGAGTTTATTAAACATCTCCGTAACGCTATCACGGTTACCAAATAACCCAGTGACGAAACGCGCCGCTCTTCTTTGGATCTTCTCTATCTCCTCCGTCAACCCGACCTGGTACGGATCCCACACTGACGAGCAATACTCAAGTATAGGTCGAACGAGTGTTTTGTAAGCCACCTCCTTTGTTGATGGACTACATTTTCTAAGCACTCTCCCAATGAATCTCAACCTGGTACCCGCCTTACCAACAATTAGTTTTATATGATCATTCCACTTCAAATCGTTCCGTACGCATACTCCCAGATATTTTACAGAAGTAACTGCTACCAGTGTTTGTTCCGCTATCATATAATCATACAATAAAGGATCCTTCTTTCTATGTATTCGCAATACATTACATTTGTCTATGTTAAGGGTCAGTTGCCACTCCCTGCACCAAGTGCCTATCCGCTGCAGATCTTCCTGTATTTCGCTACAATTTTCTAATGCAGCAACTTCTCTGTATACTACAGCATCATCCGCGAAAAGCCACATGGAACTTCCGACACTATCTACTAAGTCATTTATATATATTGTGAAAAGCAATGGTCCCATAACACTCCCCTGTGGCACGCCAGAGGTTACTTTAACGTCTGTAGACGTCTCTCCATTGATAACAACATGCTGTGTTCTGTTTGCTAAAAACTCTTCAATCCAGCCACACAGCTGGTCTGATATTCCGTAGGCTCTTACTTTGTTTATCAGGCGACAGTGCGGAACTGTATCGAACGCCTTCCGGAAGTCAAGAAAAATAGCATCTACCTGGGAGCCTGTATCTAATATTTTCTGAGTAACTTACTGGAAACTAAATTTGGGACAAAAACGTCCTTATTTGTAGTAGAATAAGTATCTGTTATATTAATGCTAGAAATTTTTGGTTACAGCACGTGACGAAACCTATAAATAATACAGCTATAACAAGTTTTTGGACCTTGATGTTAATAACAACCAATAAAAGGTATCTTAAAGTTGTAGTTCAGAGGCCATGTTCTACTGTCAGCTCCGTCCTAAAAATTCTGGAGGCAAAGTTTTAATGCAGGTGTGGTAAAACTTTTTCTGTGATTTTAACCAACTTACCTACATGCATGAAAAAATTATGAAGTTCCAAAATTGATTTATTACGTTGTTATAAAATATTATGTTTCAAAGGAGGTGGCCGTTTAGAGACTGCTACCGTGGGCATAGAGCGGATGACAGCGGGTGTTCTCTTGGCCGTCCGCTGCGCCACATACATAAATACAGCCCTAGTGTCAAGACTAGGCTTCACTTCGCACCCAGCCCCTGTAAGATCCGAGTCAGTCAAATGCTGGAGTGCACGCTTCCTCGGATGACGTCAGACAGGCTGTTAGAAAACGCTTATTTTCAGTAATAACAGAGAGTGAACTCGCAAGGACTGTACACCGTCCTGGATCGGTTAGATTTCGCAAAAGTAACTGTTAGTGTGGCGCCAGTAATGTTAACAAATCCGCGTGGCAAGTGTTGACAATTATTTTCCATTTTTGTGGCGAGCATTTATTTCGATTAACAGTAGTCAGGGCAAAAGATATTTTAGTAGGAACTTACCGCGTCTGAAGTGCTCATAGTGCTGTTTAGAATAGAGTGATTTACTGTCAGTACGAAAATCATGAACATTACAATGCTCGTCCGCTGCTCGTGGTCGTGCGGTAGCGTTCTCGCTTCCCGCGGCCGGGTTCCCGGGTTCGATTCCCGGCGGGGTCAGGGATTTTCTCTACCTCGTAATGACTGGGTGTTGTGTGTTGTCCTTAGGTTAGTTAGGTTTAAGTAGTTCTAAGTTCTAGGGGACTGATGACCATAGATGTTAAGTCCAATAATGCTCAGAGCCATTTGAACAATGTTGTGCGTGTGAAACTCTACCAAATATATGTATCAATTAGAACTAAAAATCTTCATTCATAATCACAGTCCTGATCCCGCTGAGCAAATAGAGAATAGAAACATCTATTTCAGTGGGCTGGACAATAATGTGGAACTATGGTCCATCGCTTTCTGGCTGACCACAGAAATAGTTTCCAGGCTCTCGTAAAAGACGGCGAACAATATTTAAAGCAATTCAACAATATTTCCTTCTATGACTTATGATTGAACGTTGTTAGTATTATAATCAACCCACCGCCCCACTAGACGCTCTGTTGACAGCATGTGGGAATCAGTATGTTCGATATGGGAAAATACGGCGGCAGCTAATGGGAATCAAGACGTTTGTTTCCTAATCAGTTGAGGTCAGCCCAGCCCAAGCAGTTTGCATTTAGAATTCTTCCTGTCCATAAGTTCTCGTCTGGTGTCCGCAAGTGGCTTCAGACTTTCTATTAAATGGCTTCTCCACTTCATGAATGCAGACATGCATTGAATGAAGGAAATGCACTAAATATGTGGAAACGTTAGGTATATGTTAGTGACTCGATTTTTGCACTTATTATCATTACCCATTACAGTAAAATAGAGATTTCTATAAATAGGTACAATAAAAGTGAAACATGAAACGTATCATTACAACATTTGGCTGACGCATTTCACGATGACTTCAACGAATGAGCAATAAGAAAAACAGTAGGCAAGTAACAAAGTGGTTCAAATGGCTCTGAACACTATAGGACTTAACATCTTAGGTCATCACTCCCCTAGAACTTAGAACTACTTAAACCTAACTAACCTAAGGACATCACACATATCCATGCCCGAGGCAGGATTCGAACCTGCGACCGTAGCGGTCGCGCGGTTCCAGACTGAAAAGCCTAGAACCGCTCGGTCACTGCGGCCGGCTAGGCTAAAAACACTATCTTTTGATTATTATACCATGTTATTTGTCATGATAAACCGAGCGAGGTGGCGCAGTGGTTAGCACACTGAACTCGCATTCGGGAGGACGACGGTTCAATCCCGTCTCCGGCCATCCTGATTTAGGTCTTCCGTGATTTCCCTAACTCGCTTCAGGCAAATGCCGGGATGGTTCTTTTGAAAGGGCACGGCCGATTTCCTTCCCCATCCTTCCCTCACGCGAGCTTGCGCTCCGTCTCTAATGACCTCGTTGTCGCCGGGACGTTAAACACTAATCTCCTCGTCATCTCCTCCTTGTCATGATAATTTAATATCGGTTGTATTTTGCGTACTGTAACTGTTAAATCAGGAATTAATTTTTGATACCATGGATATGTAATTAATAATTTGTTTTCGTGAAGGAAATTACTCTCATTGTGTGTTTTCATGAAGGAAATTACTCTCATTGTGTATAACTCAGCGCCGCAAAAGAACCGACAGCAGCCGGCCGAAGTGGCCGTGCGGTTAAAGGCGCTGCAGTCTGGGACCGCAAGACCGCTACGGTCGCAGGTTCGAATCCTGCCTCGGGCATGGATGTTTGTGATGTCCTTAGGTTAGTTAGGTTTAACTAGTTCTAAGTTCTAGGGGACTAATGACCTCAGCAGTTGAGTCCCATAGTGCTCAGAGCCATTTTTTGAACCGACAGCACTTCGAAGTTATGTGTGCTTCAGTTATTTAGTGTCCTGAATGCTGATTCAATCATATAGGTCTCTGGTAACTAATAGTACTTAATCACGTCAGGTTACATCGATGTACTTTCGACACTGCAGTCCTCCGTACTAAGGCTAATATGACTCTGAAGTTTACTGGGTCAAGGTCAAAGCTCCCAGTGTGGTTGCCCAAAAAGAGACACCGACCAGCCAGAGTCACAGGCAGGTTGATCTCTGGTGACGTGTCTGGGTAGCACCTACTCCCATCCCCTCATCCCAATCTATCAGTGACGGCGAGTGACGGAAGTGCGAGCTTGCCGTTGCGTCGTGCGCGCTGGGGCAGGTTTACAAGTGTCGTCTCCCTTGTAGCTGAACCCGTCTAAAATGTTTCCTTTTTTTCCTTTACTTTCTTCTCATTTAACTAATGTTTGTAACGAGGCCTGCTAGTAGCAGTTACCCACCACAATGCAAGCGTTGTTCAGGCTGGCTACCGGGGAACTATTGTGGCAGTTTACAGCATAATGCACTCTTCACAATATGGCATCAGGCACCACACCCACAGAAGTACGACTTATCGTGATGAACACCTGCATTCGTGCAGAGTTTTAGTTTTTACAAGCAGCGCCGCCTGGCCAACGCACATTTCAAAGGAACTTTGTTTTATGCTGTCGAGTTACTTTTAGAGAACGCTGTGCAGGTGGAACTCAGTAACGTATAGTAACCTCTGCATTCGGCCAGAGGTGATGGAGCTGCATTGTGGTGAGGAATTCTTTTCTCTCTGGAAGATGATGGGCCACCTTATGGACAGTGGATACTCTCCTGTTTAAAAAGTTGTGAGAGGGTTCCTCATTGGTTAACCTTAAAAAATAACAGACTCAGGACACCAGCCTCTGAGAAATTTGGAGGTATATAGAAGCACATTGGCCGAAGTAGGAAACTTAGCTGAAGAGTGGGAGCGCAACTCTGAATTTTAAGAACTGTAAAAGGTGGGAAGGGAACGGTTGTTAACGTTGATAGCAGAGGAGATTGTTGACCTATTAACAAAAATATCACTGTCGAGCACTTTGCAGAGCCGTTTTCTATGGTGCACAGGATCTGAGCAAGCATATAGAAAGGAGAGAGAAATCTGTGCTGGAAGAGAACACTTCGACTGGAGACACGGAACAAAGCACTTGATACAGTGACACGTAAGCAGCTGGACAGAAAGTCTGGTCCAGCAGTCCGTGCCTCATGTGTTAGAGTTTGCTCTTAACATTCCACATTACTGAGTGCAGAACGTGGTGAAAAATTGCTGCATGGGCGACCAAGGGAAGAGAATCACTGAAAGTTGGTAGGCCTGCTGTTAGGGTCGGTTGTGTTCTGTGTATCGTATAGTTTTCTCGAGTGCCTGAATCCTCATTCGTGACTCGGTCACTGATGTTATTTGCATGTGGTAGTTTCCCCCTCTTGCGGTGGCTTTGGGCAATCACGCTGTGTCCCCAATTGATTTCTCTTCCTGTAATTCATTTACAGCTTATGCATGTAACAAATTCACCTTAACTATCCAATCTTTGTCGGGACAGTGAAAAGTTAAATTAGTACCATCCCATTTCGATAGTTGTCAGATTTCGTATTCTGTGCATTTCCTTACTTTCTGAAATTGAATAGGTTATGCGATAATTTGTTAGTCATGCAAATGAAAGCAAGAGACTTTATTCCACATGAATTAATGTGGTCAACTGTTTCATTTCATTGTCAGATTATCACCTGTTTATTACCTTTGGTAATATACAGCGATCAGACCCTTGCTTAGTGGGGCCAACCTTGTCCTATTACCTATCCGTCGAACAACTCCTTGCATTAAATGCTTATGAACCGGTGGGGAGCGATCTGAGTCTCAGCCAATCAATCTGATAAGCATCATTGTGATATCCACACTGTACATCGTAAGGTTAGCTGTCCCTCACAACATACAGAAGATACTAAAATTAAAATCTCCAGGGTTGTTAGGCCACGTCATACATTTAAATTGCTACACCAAGAAGAAATGCAGATGATAACAGGGTATTCATTGGACAAATATATTATACCAGAAATGACATGTGATTACATTTTCACGCAAATTGGGTGCATAGATCCTAAGAAATCACTACCCAGAACAACCACCTCTGGCCGTATAACGGCCTCGATACGCCTGGGCATTGAGTCAAACAGAGCTTGGATGGCGTGTACAGGTACAGCTGCCCATGCAGCTTCAACACGATACCACAGTTCATCAACAGTAGTGACTGGCGTATTGTGACGAGCCAGTTGCTCGGCCACCATTGACCAGACGTTTTCAGTTGGTGAGAGATCTTGAGAATGTGCTGGCCAGGGCAGCGTCGAACATTTTCTGTATCCAAAAAGGCCCGTACAGGACATGCAACATCCAGCTGAAATGTTGGGTTTCGCAGGGATCGAATGAAGGGTAGAGCCCGGGTCGTAACACATCTGAAATGTAACGTCCACTGTTCAAAGTGCCGTCAATGCGAACAAGAGGTGACCGAGACGTGTAACCAATGGCACCCCATACCATCACGCCGGGTGATACGCCAATATGGCGATGACGAATACACGCTTCCAATGTGCGTTCACCGTGAGGTCGTGAAACACGGATACGACCATCATGATGCTGTAAACAGAACCTGGATTCATCCGAAAAAATGACGTTTTGCCATTTGTGCACCCAGGTTCGTCGTTGAGTACACCATCGCAGGCGCTCCTGTCAGTGATGCAGCGTCAAGGGTAACCGCAGCCATGGTCTCCGAGCTGATAGTCCATGCTGCTGCAAACGACATCGAACTGTTCGTGCAGATGGTTGTTGTCTTGCAAACGTCCCAATCTATTGACTCAGGGATCGAGACGTGGCAGAACGAACCGTTACAAAAAATGGTTCAAATGGCTCTGAGCACTATGGGACTCAACTGCTGAGGTCATTAGTCCCCTAGAACTTAGAACTAGTTAAACCTAACTAACCTAAGGACATCACAAACATCCATGCCCGAGGCAGGATTCGTACCTGCGACCGTAGCGGTCTTGCGGTTCCAGACTGCAGCGCCTTTAACCGCACGGCCACTTCGGCCGGCGAACCGTTACAGCCACGCGGATAAGATGCCTGTCATCTCGACTACTAGTGATACGAGGGCGTTGGGATCCAGCACGGCGTTCCGTATTACCCTCCTGAACCCACCGATTCCATATTCTGCTAACAGTCATTGGATCTCGACGAACGTGAGCAGCAATGTCGCGATACGATAAACCGCAATCGCGATGTGCCACAATCCGATCTGTATTAAAGTCGGAAACGTGATGGTACCCATTTTTCCTCCTTACACGAGGCATCATAACAACGTTTCAACAGGCAACGCCGGTCAACTGCTGTTTGTGTATGAGAAATCGGTTGGAAACTTTCCTGATGTCAGCACGTTGTAGGTGTCGCCACAGGCGCCAACGTTGTGTGAATGCTCTGAAAAGCTAATTATTTGCATATCACAGCATCTTCTTCCTGTTGGTTAAAATTCGCGTCTGTAGCACGTCATCTTCGTGGTGTAGCAATTAATGGCCAGTAGTGTATTTCCTTCTGAAATAATCGTTATTTCGACCTCTCTGCTTGAATCTTCTTCAGGATTTTACGGTGTCCACTATTATCTAGAAGATTGCTGAGGTAAGATCTGAAGTGTCAGTGAAAAGTATTTTTATTTTTATTTTTATGAGGAAGCTCAGAAATTCTCTATAGCATTTACAATAGTTGGGACAGGTGTTAGAATGTGACCAACTTTTTTAAAAAATTTATGTCATCGAAATAATTTTTAAAGCTGTTACAGTTCCATAAAAAGTAATAATCTACAGTGTTAAAGCAGACCTTTGTTAAGCTATTCAGATGTAGCGTTCACGCGTTCGTATGAGCTGACATGCATAGCTACATCACGAATGTTAACAAACACGACTTGACACTTGGGAAATAATAGATGGAAAGAAGATAAAATAGAAAGTACTATGTTGCACATTCCGGCATCCCAAGTACAACCGGTGCTAGAAAGAGTACCACTTTCAGTAACAGAAGAATTAGTACGAACAGCAGTACTAGTTGTTAGATAACTGATAAAGGTGTAGTAGAAGATTTTTTTTTTCTTTTTATTTCCTTCGTTCCGTTTGTAATATTAGGTACCATCGAAAGCTCCAATCGTACCGACCGACCGCCGTTTCACCCTCAGCTGATAGGCGTCGCTGGATACGGATATGGAGGAGCATGTGGTCAGCACACAGCTCTCCTGGCCGAAATCAGTTTTCGCTACTTCTCAGTCAAGCAGCTTCTCAATTGGTCCGACTAGGACTGGGTGAACCCCACTTGCCAATAGCCCTCGGCAGCTCCAAGTGTTGGCCAAGCCCGACAGCGCTTAACTTCAGAGATCTGAAGGGAACCAGTGAAATCGTTGCTGAAAGGCCGTTGGCATAATAATTACGTACACTTTTGAAACTTCCTGGCATATTAAAACTGTGTGCTGGACCGAGACTCGGACTCGGGATCTTTGCCTTTCGCGGGCAAGTGCTCTACCAACTGAGCTACCCAAGCACGACTCACGCCCCGTCCTCACAGCCTTACTTCTACGAGTACCTCGTCTCCTACCTTCCAAACTTTACAGAAGCTCTCCTGCGAACCATCCAGAACTAGCACTCCTGAAAGAAAGGATACTGCGAAGACATGGCTTAGCTACAGCATGGGGGATGTTTTCATAATGAGATTTTCACTGTGCAGCGGAGTGTGCGCTGACATGAAACTTCCTGACAGATTAAAACTATGTGCCGCACCGAGACTCGAACTCGGCACCTTTGCCTTTCGTGGGCAAGTGCTGTACCACACTTTTTATTACACGATCTCCTATTTTAGCTATCCAAATAACAGGCTGCAACGGTTCATAATAGATAAATGACTGAATAAATGCTGAGAATGAGAGGCTAATCTGAGAAAATATGGAAGTGCGGCAGATACGGATGGCACTGCTAGCACAGAGCTATCACTCAGTAACTGTCACATACTGATTCTACAACAGGGTCCGTGTGAAAGCGACAAAACGATCAATCCTGAGAAATTACTGGCTTCGATTAATCCAGTCTCGGGTGTAGTCAGACGGAATTGAATCGCGGATGAAAGCCGTTCTAACCCGTCGAGCGAGGAGACATTAGTCTTCGTCACCCAGTTTTCAGCAGGTGACGCTTTAAAGTCCGCTCCGCGAGCGTCGGCAGGTACTTTTGACGGCGCACCTGTCGCAGCCGGACTGACGGCGGAAAAGTTTGCTCATATCGCGCGCGGCGGACCAATTAGAGGGGCGCTCACGTGCGCGGAGAGGCGTGGGTGATGAGGCTGGAGGGGGGGAGGGGGTAGGTGGTGGATAGCGCCGCTCACTCAGACCGGCTGCGCAGTGGGCGCTGCGCCGTGCCGCGGAACAATTTCAGCCTGACAGTAATATATCGCTGCGTGCCTAATGAAACCCGCTGTGCGCTCCACTCTCAAGTAGCTTACCAAACTCGGATAAGCCCTCATTCCGACATAAACGCCTCGAAAAGCGGCAGAAACATTCCCTGTCTCAAGAGAAAGGCTAGCTTCACTTCTCAGTTATTATTCGGGGACTTGCTGCTCCTAAAACCAAGCTAACGATATCAATTTTCATCCACCATAAGCACATAAAGAGTTCAAACTTAATGAGGTATTACACTAATGGCCATTAAATTTGCTACACCAAGAAGAAATGCAGATTATAAACGGGTATTCATTGGACAAATACATTGTACTAGAACTGACGTGTGATTACATTTTCACCCAATTTGGGTGCATAGATCCTGAGAAATCAGTACTCAGAACAACCACATCTGGTCGTATTAACGGCCTTGATACGCTTGGACAAAGAGTCAAACAGAGCTTGGATGGCGTGTACAGGTACAGCTGCCCATGCAGCTTCAACACGATACCACAGTTCATCAACAGTAGTGACTGGCATATTGTGACGAGCCAGTTGCTCGGCCACCATTGACCAGACGTTTTCAATTGGTGAGAGATCTGGAGAATGTGCTGGCCAGGGCAGCAGTCGAACATTTTCTGTATCTAGAAAGGCACGTACAGGACCTGCAACATGCGGTCGTGCATTATCCTGCTGAAATGTGGGGTTTCGCAGGCATCGAAAGAAGGGCAGAGCCACGGGTCGTAACACATCTGAAATGTAACGTCCACTGTTCAACTGACCGAGACGTGTAACCAATGACACCCCACACCATCACGCCGGGCGGTGCGCCAGTATGGCGATGACGAATACACGCTTCCAACGTGCGTTCACCGCGATGTCGCCAAACACGGATGCGACCATCATGATGCTGTAAACAGAACCTTGATTCATCCGAAAAAATGACGTTTTGCCATTCGTGTACCCAGGTTCGTCGTTGAGTACACCATCACAGGCGCTCCTGTCTGTGATGCTACGTCAAGGATAACCGCATCCACGGTCTCCGAGCTGATAGTCCATGCTGCTGCAAACGTCGTCGAACTGTTCGTGTAGATGGTTGTTCTCTTGCAAACGTTCCCATCTGTTCACTCAGGGATCGAGACGTGGCTGCACGTGCCGTTGCAGCCATGCGGATAAGATGGCTGCCATCTCGGCTGCTAGTGATACGAGGCCGTTGGGATCCAGCACGGCGTTCCGTATTACCTTTATCAAAGTCGGAAAAGTGATGGTACGCATTTCTCCTCCTTACACGAGGCATCACAACAACGTTTCACCAGGCAACGCCGATCAACTGCTGTTTGTGTATGACAAAACGGTAGGAAATATTCCTCATGTCAGCACGTTTTAGGTTTCGCCGCCGGTACCAACCTTGTGTGAATGCTCTGAAAAGCTAATCATTTGCTTATCACAGCATATTCTTCCTGTCGGTTAAATTTCGCGTCTGTAGCACGTCATCTTCGTGGTGTAGCAATTTTAATGGGCAGTAGTGTATAAATGTTACAAAGTCATGCGGGGAGGAGGGATGGAGCGGGGTGGGCACGCGACCATTATTTCTGTCTGAAGAGCCAAAGAAACTAGTAAACCTGCCTAACATCGTGATGGGCTCCCACGAGAACGCAGAATTGCTGTAAAAAGACGTGGCATGCACTCGACTAATGTGTCAAGTAGTGCTGGAGGGAATAGACACCATGGATGCTGCAGGGCTGACCGTAAGTCCGTAAGACTACGAGGCATCCCAAATATGCTCAATAATGTTCATATCTAGGGAGTTATGTGACGAGCGGAAGTGTTTAAACTGAGAAGAGTGTTCCTGGAGCCACTCTGTGCCAATACTGGACGTGTGGGATGTCGCATTGTCCTACTGGAATTGCCCAAGTAAGTAGGAATTCAAAACGGACATGAATGGATGCAGGTGATCGGACAGGATGCTCACGTGCGTGTTACCTGCCTGAGTCGTATCTAGGCGTATCAGGGGTCCCATATCACTCCAACTGCTGACGCTCCACAGCATTACAGAGCCTCCACCAGCTTGAATCGTCTCTGCTGACATGCAGGGTGCATGTATTAATGAGGAGGTCTCCATACCCGCACACGTCCATCCGCTCGATACAATCTGAAACGAGACTCGACCGACCAGAAAATATGTTTGCACTCATCAACAGACCAATGTCGGTGTTGACGGGCCCAGGCGAGGCGCAAAGCTTTTGTGCCGTGCAGTCGTCAAGGGTACACGGGTGGGCCCTCGGTTCCGAAAGCGCATATCGATGATGTTTCATTAAATGGTTCACACACTGACACTTGTTGATGGCCCAGAACGGAAATCTGCAGGAACTTTCGAAAGGGTTACACTTTTGTCACGTTTAACAATACTCCTCAGTCATCGTAGGTCTCGTCTTGCAGGATCTTTATGCGGCCGCAGCGATGTTGGAGATTTGATGTTTTACCGGACTCCTGATATCTGCGGTACACTCATGAAATGTTTGTACGGCAAAATCCCCACTTCATCGCTACCTCGGAGATGCTGTGTCCCATCGCCCGTGCGCCGACTATAACAGCATGTTCAGACTCACTTAAATCTGGATAATCTGCCACTGTAGTAGCAGTAACCGATCTAACAACTGCGCCAGACACTATTGTGTTATGTAGGCGTTGCCGAACGAAACGCCGTATTCTTCCTGTTTGCATATCTCTGTATCTGAATAGGCATGTCTGCACCAGCGTGATTGGCGCTTCAGTTGATAAAGTCTCCATACTGAAGACTCGTCGCAGGTGCACCACCTCAATCCCGACGTCACCAGGCTGCCACCATGAGCTCCAAAAGCACTGTTAGTGCCCTTATGATTAGCGAAAGCCACCACCTCGCCTCCTCAGGAATTACTGTCCGTCTGACTAAGTAAAGATAACAACCGCTTCTAACAATACCACCACTTGCAAAGTAGGTTAGAAATACGATCAATAATATTGCTCACGCAACATATGTTCGCTTTATCGGACAACAACAAAGTTATTGAGTGTGGATGGCATCGTCAGAATGGAAATAATGAAGTCACTGTAAAAAAGTCATTAATTTTGGCACTTATCTTCAATGGATTCCCACGAAGATTTCGTCGAAGTTGTTATGGCTCATCTTGTTGATTCTAGGATGATCCCACTTTGACTGCTAGAAGGTCCAGATCTGTATTTTAGCAATATTTGAAGACCTAACAAATACGTTTTTCAGGAAATTCTTAATGATCAAACAATCCCAGATGAGAACAATGGTATGGTAGAAATAATTTTTGACTTGGTGTTCACGATCCACATTTTTATTAAACTTCTTGTAAATTCATATATACTTCTTCCTTATTTGTCACATTATCTAGATAACTGTTTTGTATCATTCATCTTATATTTAATTTCCACTTTCACCAAACATAATGCTTGACTGTTCTTTTACAAAGCGAAATAACAAATTCTGCAAAGTGAAACAAAGACTGTTCTGTGCACCTTCGCGCCAAAACGGTTTCAAGTAAGTCAAACATTATGACAGACTCACAGAAATGAATACACACAAGAATGATATCACTGTAATATATCGATACATCGGAGTACCTATACATTAATAAAACCAAATGTGAATATTGTCACAAAAATATGTCTGTTACTTCCCAGAAAAGTATTACGATATTACTGGTACCGAGAACTGGGGTTGGAGTGCCGTAATGGTCCCGTAAATAAGGAACCATTACACGCTCCACCTCGTGGTTGTCCACAGAGCAGACGCGTGCGTGCTGACCGTCGACTTGTCCGACCACCATCCCGTTCACACTTGTTCCATGAGGCTCTGGCTAAGACTCACTGCCTCGTGCCACTTCAGCAACTGACCTCCTATCCACTGCCTATATGGAGGCACAGCCCGAGCAGCCAACTCTTCAACTTCTATTTTTATTGAAGATAAAGTTGACACTCAAAATGTCTCCAGGATAATATAATTACATCAGATCAACACAACACCTACAGGCTACTGTAGTAAAAATCTCGCTTGATACTCCAGTATTGGAGAGCCTCGACAATATTGATAATTTAAGAAGAGAAAAATGGGCTAAGATGTGAGTCGAAGTTTGTGTAAGGGAGGACACTGGTCTAGGATGGTTCGTGCAGCTGTGTCAGCCTCATTACCAAGAATTGTGTACTGGATCACACATTTGCTTAGTAAGCAGGAGACCCGGCTTCAACTCCTGGCTTAAGCACAAATTTTAACTCAATAACTCAACATTCTATCCTTATTATGAATACAGTGAAAAAGTGTTGGGTTTCACTTGAAGTAGTGTCCACCGATTTAGACACTACAAAAATCAAGTTCTTAAATTGTGGTGTTGCAGAGTTTTATGACATTAGGATTTAACATGGGGGTGAAGCTTCATGTTTTACATTAATATGTTGAATTTTTCCTTGTGGACCTCGGCGATGTCAGTGAGGAACAAGTAGAACTATTTCCACCCGGGCGTCAAGGAGATGGAAAAGACGTATCAGGTATGGTGGAACGCAAAGTGCTAAAGAAAGGTGGCAGTGGTGAAGGGAGACAATCCAGGAAGAGCAGTTTCGCCCCGTGTCAGATAGGACTTGACGCAGCGAACCAGCGAAGGGAAATTAAATTGCCATCAAACATGTGTGGTGTTTTTGTAATAATTTTCAGCATTCTTAAGTGAACATATACTATCGTCACAGCGTGTTATCGGCTCCATACATGGTTACAAAATACACTGGTGCTCAAAATTAAAGCAACAAACGGAAATTTTCAACGTAGCGTTATTTTCTTTGCCACAGAACAGTATAAACGGTTGATGATATAATAGAAACAATGCAAAAAAATACAGAACGTAAACAACTGCGACATTTATAACGGTGAAGGAAAACTTTTTTTTCCGACTTAACGTATTTGCACATAAATTCCGACAACTGGTTAATGTGCTCGCTATGGGGTGTGACCACCACCGGTGGCAATAATGGCCTGACGTCATGCTGTGAACGATGGAGTCAGTCCAATGTGGAGGAAATAAGGCCCGTTTCTCCTGCAGAGCTGCTCGCAAGTCTTGGAGACTGATTGGTGGATGCTGACGTGATGCAGCCCGTCTCCCTAGTGCATCACAGACATGCTCTATGGGATTCGAATCGTGAGAGCGAGCAAGTGCCGAGTACGAGTCTCGGTCCGGCACATAGTTTTATTCTGCCAGGAGGTTTCATATTAGAGCGCACTCCGCTGCAGAGTGAAAATCTCATTCAGGTATCAACAACGCGTGCTCTGTGATGTCGAACATTATCGTCCATCAATACGAAGTCTGGGCCCTGTGCATCTCGCAACAACCGAACATGAGGTCCCAAGATGTCGTCACGATACCTGACAGCAGTTAAAGCTTGCCGATTCACCCGTACAATTTCACGATGAGGTGTTCAAGCGGTCAACATGATCCCTGCCCACACCGTTGGCGATCCTCCTCGATATCGGTGTCTTTCCACAATTTTCGGGTCTCGAAATCGTGGTCCACGTTCCCTCCAGATGAGAATGCCTGAGAATCACTCTCCAGACCAAGTCGGGGCTCATCTGTGATAATAACATTGGCCCACTATTCAATTACACCCAAATACCTTTCCTCTCTCTTTGATGTCACACATGCTCGGCCCTGCCCTGGTCTTCTGGATACAGTTTCGGTTTCTGTAAACTGTTACCACAACCCAGAAATATCGAAACGATTTACATTAAGCCCTCGGGCTACTGGTAGGCGTCCTCTCTGTACCACGGTGCATCGTCTGTGACTGTGTACACAGCGATTGTGGATGTGGGACTATTCTGCGAACACGTCTGGTATTGTCCTGACGTCAACGTTGGAGTGGTTCTCTGTTGACCGGAAAGCCATCTTCCGTGCAGAACACGATTATACGGACATCTGTTGGCAGTCTGTATGATTATATCGTGGATTAAACTCAGGACGGGAAAATAGCGGTTTGTTGCTTTAATTTTGGACGCCAGTGTAAATAATTTATTTTTAATGGAATTAAAAAACTTCATGTAAAAAAATGGCTCTGAGCACTATGGGACTTAACATCTGTGGTCATCAGTCCCCTAGGACTTAGAACTACTGAAACCTAACTAACCTAAGGACATCACACACATCCATGCCCGAGGCAGGATTCGAACCTGCGACCGTAGCAGTAGCGCGGTTCCGAACTGCGCGCCTGGAACCGCTAGACCACCGCGGCCGGCAAACTTCATGTAAAAAGAAATGTGATTTCAGCTAAGACTTCAGATGTTATTTGTACAAAAATCTGCGTTAATACAGACAAACCAAAATTACACTTTAAATCAGTATGAAAAATACACCTTACAGTCATAAAACATCGTATCAAAAGTTTTAAAATGTAGTACAATGTACTCAATGATGTATTGTTCTCTCTGATGTGCCAGTACAAGGTGACGTTGCTGCAATATTTTGCTAGTTACAAGCGATTCACTTAATTTGGAAAATATTTCAGAATTTAGGAAAATTGTACTGGAAGTCTGCTGAAATGATGACACCGTCGGAAGTTCGGCCAACAGATCACCCAACGGAGCAGAGAATGTGTTTCCTGCTTTATTTCCTATGCAGATTGAAACGCGACGTTTTGGCAGGCAATTACGCCGCTTGTCAGAAAAGGCGACAGTGCACACGCCCTTCGTGTGTTCAATGTGCGGTGTGTAACAGCGCGTAAATAATTGGCAGCTTGCGTAACTTCATGGCTCCCAAAAAAGCTACACGCAGCGCCCGTGATGCCGCTGGAAACGGAAGTGCCTTCACTCTCTTCACAGTACAATGCTGTGCATACAACACGACGACAGTATGCTAAAGCATGATGATGCTTTTATCTAATAGAAAAAATCTGTGTTTGATTACAACTGTTGCAAGACATTGTTAACCAGTACTTGCCTACGCCGCATTGCGACATCCACGCCAAAAGAGGACATCACTGGTTACGTATTCCTCTCCTACGTTTTATCCGTTTAAATTCTCTTTTTATGAATTATTTTCATCCCATTTATGTAATTCTATTAGCTCTTTTAAACTTTCTACATTGCATTCCATTAGCTAAAGTATAGTTAGCTAAATTTCCCGCTAGATCTACAGCATTTCGGCACCACGTAGGCCTACTGTCAATCACGCATTTCCTTTTTCATTACATTTTAAAGAACTGCTTTCGTCTGCCCATTTTTGATGCATTTCAATTTGTACACTACCCAGTTTTTAAAACATTTTAGTTCCAGAATAGTTTTTAATTCATTGTAAGATTCTTACGTAATTGTGCGCACGTATTTGTGTGACGTATGTGAGATAGTAGGGAAAGGAAGAGAAGGAAAAGTAGTTGGTGAATTTGGTCTGGGGGTTAAGGAAGGAAACAGGAAGCCGCCTGGTAGAGTTTTGCACAGAGCGCAACTTAATCATAGCTAACATTTGATTTAAGAATCATGAAACAAGGTTGTATGTGTCAAAAGGGCCTGAAGACACTGAGAGGTTCCAGAGAGATTATATAATGGTACAACAGAGATTTAGGAACCAGCTAAATTGTAAGACATTTCCAGGGGCAGATGTGGACTCTGACCACAATCTATTGGTTATGAACTGTCGATTAAAACTGAATCACCTGCAAAACGGCAGGAATTTAAGAATACGGGACATGGATAAACTGAAAGGACCAGAGGTTCTAGACAGTTTGAGAGGGAGAATTGTGGAACAATTCACAAGTGCAGGGGAAAGCAATACAGTAGAAGAAGAATGGGTAGCTTTGAGCGATGAAAGAGTGAAGGTAGCAGAGGATCAAGTAGGTAAAAAGACTAGGGCTAGCAGAAATCTTTGGGTAACACAAGAGATATTGAATTTAATTGATGAAAGGAGAAAATATAAAAATTCAGTAAATGAAGCTTGCGAAAAGGAATACAAACGTGTCAAAAATGAGATCGACAGGAAGTGCAAACGGTAAACAGCGAAGGTTAGAGGACAAATGTAAGGATGCAGAAGGAGATAGCACTAGGGGTAAGATAGATACTGCCTACAGGAAAATTAAAGAGACCTTAGGAGAAAAGAGAACCATTTGTATGAATATCAAGAGCTCAGATGGAAATTTAGTTCTAAGCAAAGAAGGGAAAGCAGAAAGGTGTAAGGAGTAAATAGAGGGTCTATACAAGGGCGATGTACTTGAGGAAATATTATGAAAATGGAAGAGGGAGTAGATGAAGATGAAATGGGAGATGTGATACTGTGTGAAGAATTTGACAGAGTTCTGAAAGACCTAAGTCGAAATAAGGCCCCGGGAGTAGATAACATTTATTACAACTACTGATAGCCTTGAGTGACCCAGCCATGATCAAACTGTTTCACTTGGTGAGAAAAATGTATGAGGCGAAATATCCTCAGACTTCAAGAAGAATATAATAATTTCAATCCCATAAAAAGCAGGTGTGACAGGTGTGAAAATTACCGAACTATGAGTTTAATAAGACACGGTTACAAAATACTAACACGAATTGTTTACAGACGAAAGGAAAAACTGGTAGAAGCCGACCTCGGGGAAGATCAGTTTGGATTCCGCAGAAATGTTGGAACACGTGAGGCAATACTGACGCAACGACTTATGTTAGAACATATGTTAGGGAAAGGTAGACGTACGTTTCTAGCATTTGTAGATTTAGAGAAAGCTATTGACAATGTTGACTGGAATACACTTTTTCTGATTCTGAAGGTGGCAGGGGTAAAATACAGGGAGCTAACGGCTATTTACAATTTGTACAGAAACCAAAGAGAAGTTACAAGACTCGAGGAGCACGAAAGGGAAGCAGTGATTGGGAATGGAGTGAGGCAGGGTTCCAACCTACCCCTGATGTTATTCAATCTATGTATTGAGCAAGCAGTAAAAGGAACAAAAGAAAAATTTGGAGAAGGAATGAAAATGCAGGGAGAAGAAATAAAAACTCTGATGTTTGCCGATGACATTGTAATCCTGTCACAGACAGCGAAGGACCTTGAAGAACAGCTGAACGGAATTGACAGTGTCGTGAAAGGAGGCTATAAGATGAACATCAACAAAGGCAAAACGAGGATAACGGAATGTAGTCGAATTAGATCAGCTGATGCTGAGGCAATTAGATTAGAAAGGAGACACTGAAAGCAATAGATGAGTTTTGCTCCCTGAGAAGCAAAGTAACTGACGATGGGAGATATAAAATGTTGACTGGGTATGACAAGGTAGGCCTTTCCTAGGAAGAGAAATTTGCTAACATTGAGTATACATTTAAGTCTCCGGACGTTCTTTCCTAGAGTATTTGTATGGATGTAGCTACGTATGGAAGTGAAACACGTACGGTAAATAGTTTGGACAAAAAGAGAATAAAAGCTTTCGAAAAGTGGTACGACAGAACAATCGTGAAGATTAGATGGGTAGATCACGTATCTAATGAGGAGGTACTGAATGTAATTTGGGAGAAGACGAATTTGTGGCACAATTTGACTAAAGGAAGGGATCGCTTGGTAGGACACGTTATGAGGCACCAAGCGATCGCCAGTTTAGTATCGGAGGGAAGCGTGGAGGGAGAAATGGTTCAAATGGCTCTGAGCACTATGGAACTTAACATCTGTGGTCATCAGTCCCCTAGAACTTAGAACTACTTAAACCTAACTAACCTAAGGACATCACACACATCCATGCCCGAGGCAGGATTCGAACCTGCGACTGTAGCGGTCAAGCGGTTCCAGACTGATGCGCCTAGAACCGCATGGCGTGGAGGGAGACCAAGAGATGAATACATCAAGTAGATTCAGAAGAATGTACGTTTGAGTAATTACTCGGAGATGAAAGGGCTTACACAGGATGGAGTGACATGGATAGCTGCATGAGACTGGTCTCTGGACTGAAGACCACAACAACAATAACATGTGTGTAAGTGACATCTGACAAGTTTTCACAAGAATAATGTTTCTCGTGTCGAATCTGTACCCCGTTACGTCAGGAACGTTATTCACATTATGATTCTCCCGGTACTGCATTATCATGTCTGTTCGACCACGTTAAGCTTAATTTGTTTATATCTTATAGCGATGTCACTTTGACTGAATCGCATTTCGCTAATGTAAGGCAGATTCTGTTTTATTCAGGTATGTCTCATTACACTTTTAAGCTCGTATTTCCCATACGTACGAAATCAGTATTTTCTAAATATTTTATAATTTACTGTTTACATTACGTATATTGTCCAGCAATTGTATTTGGTTTCCCTTTTCCTGACAGATCAGTAGGGGATCATTATTGACCGAAATCGATAGTCTGACAACTGGCAATTACTGACTGGAATTAAAGGAAGAAATTCTAACACAAACGCCAACAGATAAATTTCCTGTTCCTCATTGGACTATGCTATTGATATATGAAGACCAGGTAAATACGTGGCTGCAATGCAATTACCGGAACTGGCAAGGTAATATCTAAAAACCAACTGCTTCACCTAAACTGTTCTCCACTATTTCGCAACTAACTTCTTTGTAAAGGGGGAAGATATGACAAGTCGTATTGCTGAAGTATCTTGTCTTTCTTAAGGGGAGGTTTACTATCATTTGGTTAAAACAATTGATTTTGTTTTTAAATACATTTTTGGATCCATAAAAATGTTTGGAATCCACCCCTCAAACGGTTTTTACGAATACGGAACGGAAATGTTTGTTGTTCGCGGTTGAACAAAAGAATGCACCTGCCTGAAATCGGCCTTTTTACGCACCAGCTTTTTTTTCTTTCGGAGGACGAGTTATTGTACCGATGCTTGGGAGGAAACACACAAAATTCAAATGAAAGTTATAAAGCGGGGGTTTGGAAGTTAGGCACCAAGCATTTGCATTCTGGGGGTAAGACTGTGGAGATTGCAACTTTCCTGGCAGTGAGAAGCTTCAACGAAGGGTTCGGCAATTCTGAAGACCATGACAATGATGGACGTCACCGTGGGACTCTATTCGACGCATTTCACCAAGCATTCGGACGACCACCGGATTCAAGCGGCCGAAAACCGCTTGTCACCGACCGTACGAGCGGTTCTGGAACAGCGCAGGATGGCTCAGATCGAGCAGAACGCCCTCTATGAGGAAGACGTAGTTTAAGGACCCGGAATAGCAGATTGAACGTAAGTTGCATAATATTGCATTTATATGTACTCAAAACTTCAAACGCGTTTTTCTCGAAATGACCTTTTTTTTATGGCGCGGTATGGTAACTTCAACTCTACTGAACCGATTGGCATGATTATTTGTTTCCGACGAAGCTAACTAAATTGTCTAGGAGTTGTACCACTTTTATTCCGACCCATCAACTATAAATATTTTTAGTTGGCCGACGAAGTCGAAAAATAAACGAAAAATCCCTATTTTTAACAAATGGCCGCCATTTTGTTTCAATAATCTTATATACTTCGCTAACGTCAACTCAATTTTGATTTCCGGCGAGTCGGCTGACCTTTGACATACCGCGCGAGGAGGTCTACATCGAAATTTCGTTTCGTTCCGAGGGTACTTCCGCCTTTGCGGAAGGAAATATCAATAAATATTTTGACCAAATTTGATATTGATATCTATAACACATCCTTTCCGGTCAAAAATTCCAGTTTGTGAAGGAAATATGAATAAACATTTTGACCAAATTTGATATTGATATCTATAACACATCCTGAGAAAAAAATTCTCAAAGAACATGCTTTTTTCAGGCCAAAGATAGTAAACCTCCATATACCTTTAGAAAATGTGTATGAACAGTTAGGGATTGTAAATGGGTTAGGCGGGCCTTATACAATCTATTGATTAACGAATAACGAAAGAGCAGATGGTATCATCTTCCTTACCGTCTGAATATCACAGAATATCACCTCAAGTGACGCAAGGAAGCGATGAACATGTAAGAAATGGAAATTTGTGGTAAGGACTATGGGACTAAACTGCTGAGCTCATCGGTCCCGAGGTTTACGCACTACTTAATCTAACTTAAACGAATGCTAAGGACAACACACACACACCCATGCCCGAGGGAGGACTCGAACCTACCACAGGGTGAGCCGCGCGAACCGTGACAAGACGCCACAGACCGCACGGCTACCCCGCGTAGCTTGAAGAAATGTCTCATGGCAATAACACTGAGTAAAATATTCTCCGGCTACCAGTCGCGTCAAGTGGTTCCAATGCCAAGAGCTTTCTGTCAAGTCCTTCCCACTGTCGTGTGGGGTGAGTGCTGTCGGGCTGCTGGTACATCCTTATATCCGTATAATTATCAGTCGAATTAATCGTCTTAAATTTACTATGGTGGCATTGTGAACAGTTTTGATATGATGGCGCTGTTTACGAATGTGTCTATCAAAGCCTCTTTGGACCTAGAATCCAAGTTATTTGAAAGTGATGTAGTCGAGCTGTTTAGACACACTCTTCCGTCATCTTGTAACGCCGGAAATGAATATCCTTCTATTTCCATATATTGTACTAAAAATTTTTTCCTTATTTTGTTACCTGAAGATAAGACTTCTCTGTGTCTTTGTATATTGTAATTGTTTTACTATTTGTATATATATATATATATATATATATATATATGTCGATGTATAATTGGTTTGTTTTGTAAATACCATTTGTATTTTTACGCTGGGTCTTGCCTAGGGAAAACTATGCTATCGAACGAATACATCGATAGGTCGTGTGGAGAACCAAAGTGTTTAGGATCTTTGGTAGTGTGAACTCGGCCGCGTGGAGCGCGGGCAGAGCAGAGTCTGGCTGGAGGAGGGCAGTGGAGCAGGTGTGCTGTGTGACGCTTCCGCGAGTTGCCGCGCTTTCCGGGTTTGGCAGCATGTAATTGCGCTCGACCTGCTATGTTAGTTTCTGACATGGTGTCGCGGACGGGAAGCGTTAGCTGGCACGCATCAAGAGCCCGTTTCGGCTGGAGACCGGGTCGAGAAGAAGGCGCGCCAACATCCAGCTTCTGCAACAGCGACGGCCGACAATGAGTGACTGTCGCCACCTCCTCGATCGACGACTTCTAACCTTCAATCAAACAACAAGGAAGACTGGTAGCACGTAAAGTTTTAGAACTGTATGGTAGACCTCTGCTTTTCAAACTGTTAAATTTTTCTCACCAAATTACAGCAACGTAGCATGAACCTTTGTTTGATCATGGTCCCAATTGCATTACCAAACAGGGTCCTTTCCTTTTCCGCAACGAACCCGAGTGTCGTTGAAATTCAAACGCCATCATCATTCTATTTCACTGCTTTAATTTCAAAGTTCAGTTAAGGTATTCATAGCTGGCAACAATATTTAGATTACACAAGCAGAAATTAAGAGTGCGAGTTTTGTGACCATATTTTAGCTTACTTGTAACTGCAGCTCAGCTTGGCACGTACTAAATTTTACTATTGTTAAATGTTCAGAATCATTTAATTCAAGTTCAAAGCTAAATCTCTTATTTCTAAATTGCGTAGCTTTTGAAATGATTGTTGAGGTAGCCCAAGACTAACCTTATTTTATTGAATTTCGTAATGCTTCAAAAACATAGCCCACTATTAATTTCAGTCACTAAATTAACTTTCAATTTTCAGGTTTTATTAATTCTTTTGCTAAATTAAGTCAGAGTGTAGCGAATTTCATTACTTCTGACAAACTTTCAGTTTTCACACTACACGTGTCAACCTTCAGTTGCCACGCTTCTAGTGCTAATTATATGTGTAATAACCTTTCTTTTTCAGTTACTATAGTAATTGTCCATAGGACTGGCGACCGTAATTTCCCCCAAATCTCAAATATCTAATTACCGCTAGTTAATTGTTAACGTAACGGCCGCACATTTACTTTCTTTATTAACTTTACCCCTTTTCAAAATTAATTTCCACCAATTTCATTTGAATTTTTCCTTTCATTTAGATGTAACGCTTTCCTCCCTCTTTACCGACAGATTAACTTCAGTGACGATTGCTTTTCCCAAATTTCCATTAGGTACATGCGGTTTAATTTTTCACTGTCATTAAGGTCGATAAGTGAGGGGCAGGTTACAATCTTACTTTCCGCACAACGGCCAGTATTACGATCAGGCCGACGGCACCGCGGTAGCAAGCCGATAGCTCCGGCAACTGCGAATCTGTTGATGGAGAAATTCAAGTAGATTGACTTCTATACGACCCCATTAAGCTCTAGTAGTTTGTTCCTGTACATTGATGCCACGTTATTTGCCTCCATGATCGTAAAAACTTTACTATGTTTTCGAATATCTCAGCGCTATAACAGTAACATCCTGTTCATTGTAAAAGTTGTAAAAGACGATGGATTGGCCGTCCTCGACGTCCTTGTCTAAGGCTAACGAAATTGATGTCTTGCGCACAGCGTCAACACCAAACATACGCATACGGCTCTGTACTTTCAACCCACCAACCGTTGTCACCCGTCACAGAAAAGCACTGTGCTACTAACTTTCATACGTCGTTCAAGACCGTTGTCAGACACCGATAATCTGCCCCATGAGGTGAGCCATCTACGCAAGGTCTCTGTAGAACTCAAGATGGGTGCGGAAAACAGCTGTCGTATGTAACCCAACTCGTTCTGTTTGCCCTTGAGACCCAGAAAGCATTAGATCTCGGCGCCCTGATTGCTGCCGTATTTCTTGGCCTCCGGACGGCATTTGATACAGTTCCGCACTGCCGCCTAATTAACAATGAACAAAGTAAAACGATATCATACTACCTGTGTGGGCGGACTGAAGACATCAAACAGAAAACATCATGTCATTCTTGATGAAGAGAAAACATCAGACATAAGAGTAACTTCGTGTGTATCCTAAGGCAGTGTAATAGAATCATTACTTTTGATATATAACCTCGTGTATAATGTCTGAAATTGCATGCTAATTTTAGCGGATACAGACGAAATAGCCGGCCGCGGTGGCCGAGCGGTTCTAGGCGCTTCAGTCCGGAACCGCGTGACTGCTACGGTCGCAGGTTCGAATCCTGCCTCGGGCATGGATGTGCGTGATGTCATTAGGTCAGTTAGGTTTGAGTAGTTCCAGGTTCTAGGGGTCTGATGACCTCAGATGTTAAGTCCCATAGTGTTCAGAGCCACTTGAATCATTTGAACAGACAAAATATGCTAGAAAATGGTACCGGAACACCTGCAGAGGATTGACGCCTGGTGCAGCGATTGTTAAGTGACCCTCAACGTAAACAAATGTACCATTTGCGCACAAATGAGCAGAAAGATCCCTTATTGTACGATGGAGGTTCAATAAATAATTCAACGCAGTTTTCTTCGCTGTTAGTTTCGATTGAAAAAAATGCGAAATTTGTTATGTGACACCGCAGAATAGTCCCGCTTCAGTCCCTATAGTCTCATGAATGTCTGATAGGTATCAGCGCTATACTTAGCCTTCAAAACGAAGTCTAGAAAGGAGGTGCGCCCCATCCAGAGAGTTGTCATTGAGCTTCTTGTGGACGAAAACCAGGGCATCGCAGATACTCATAGGCTCTTGCAGAATACGGAGACCTAGCAGTGAATAAAAGCTCGATGAATCGTTGGGCAAGCATCCGTCATCATCGCAACGAGGTCGCGCAAACCTGTCCAATCTCCCACATGCTAGCCGGCCGCCCACAGCTCTGACTCCTGCTGTATTGGGACGTGCAGACACTCTCATTCGAGGTGATGACGCAGTCACATCGCTGCGCAACTGGATGTCTCTGTGGTGTTGCTGACACACTCGTCTACCAATTGGCGTACTCGAAGACGTGTTCCCGCTGGGTTCCTCGCCGCCTAAGGAAGACTATGAAGATCAACAATGAGGGCTACCTGCGCGGCATTGCTTGCGCGTTACGAGGCCGCCAAGGCGATCCTCCACAGTGTAAATAATGGATTTTGATGCGCTTCAAATGTGTTGTAGACGTACTTACCCTGATTAACTGGCTATCCGGTTTTCTGGCGACGGGCCTTGGTATTTGAGAAAATCGATTTTGAAGTTCATTGTACGCTTTGTATATCCGTAACATCAGAAATATATCGAGTATGTCAGCGTAGCGCAGCGGTTTAGGTTCGCGGCTACCGCGATGAAGGTACCGTCTCCGAATACTGCTCGTGTATTTCTTTTTTTTTTTTTTTAAAATCGACCGAATTTTTCATTTTTATTTCAAAGAATATCAACAAACAGCGTATGGTGTGCGAAATTATGAAGCTGTATTCAGTTATTAATTTTTCAAATATTCATTCCCTTTGTGTTTCGCAGTTGGAGTTCCAAATGTGGGTACAACGGTCGCTTCTTGTTTTACCTGAAATCGGTCTCCACCCATTATCGTCCCCTCTCCCGTGAACACCGTTGGCCGTAACGGGAACCCCAGCTCCTAGGCCAAAGTGGATGCGATTTGCATTCCTTTACGTTCGCATCTAACTACAGTGTCAGTTGCTCGCAAAGCGTCTCTAGTTCCGTGTGTTAGAAAAATTCTGTGAAATGGAAGAACCAAGTGTTCCTGCAGTAGTGCAGCCAGAAGACGATCCATAAGTAGACGAGTTGAACGAAGAATCAAAAGGCGAAATCACAAATGCCGTTAAATACGCTGAAAATCTACTCCACGATTTGAATCTCGTAACGAATATACCGCCTAGCGTGATATCTGCCTATTCCGCTGCAATAGGCGATGAGATATGTATCGAAATACAGGATCTCTTGGCCGAAAGACACATCATTGATAGATTTCAACGAAGAAGATCAATTGGGAGAATACGATGCGAACCACAAACTGAATGAATATTTGAAAAAATTAATAACTGAATACATATTTATAATTTATCACACCTTACTCTGTTTGTTGACATTATTTTAAAATAAAATTGAAAAGTTCGGACGATTTAAAAAAAAAAAAATTACATGAGCAGGATTCGAACACAGTACCTCCAGCGGCGTAGTTATGAACCTTCACCGCTGTGCTACGCTGACTTACTCAAAATACTCCTAATGTTACAAATATACGAAGCGTGCAATGAACTTCAAAATCGATTTTCTCAAAAACCAACTCCCGTCGCTAAAAAACGGGATAGCCAGGTACTCAGGGTAAGTACCTCTAAATATATTTGAAGCGCATCAAAATCCGCAATTTACAGTATGGAGGTAACCTTGTGAGAGTGTAAATTTTTTGTTTGTCTCACAGGCGATAAACAAGGGTCCACCACTTCGAACCGGAAAGAAAATGGCAATCTACGGATTGGTGCCACACCACCTCCCCTCCGAACAAGTTCAAAGCCTCACCCTCAGTCGGTAAAGTTATGATGACGGTCTTCTGGGAGTCGGAAGGGGTTATTATGTTTGACGTCTTCCATCAGGGGTGCCACGATGAACGCTGAAGTGTATTGTTCTACCCTCAGGAAATTGAAGAATCGACTCTAGCGTGTTCGTCGTCACAAAAATGCAAACCAGCTTCTCCTTGTCCATGATGTAGCAGCACCACAGTTGAAGATAGGGAAGTTAGATTTGGTGCAATATTTTGGAGCACACAAGTTATAGCCAGGTGCGGGCCAGATAGCAGTAAGTTACGCTGAGCAGCGGTTGCGAAGTGGAATGGAGGCCATAGGGGCCAAGGAACCACTGAAAAGCGCAAACGTAGCGGTCTGCATGTCGCAAGCTACAGAAAGAATGGGCCCACTGGCGCAACCAGGGTGTGAGGCGTACATGACTCGGAGCGATGCGTTAGCGAAGCAGAGACGCGCAGCCAAGTATAAATAGGTGTTGTTTTCTAACGAGATTCATTCAAGTGTGGCAGCTCTCCTGGACGGCGGAGCGTGACACACTGCCGGGCCACACACAGCAACAGATGGGGCGCCAGCGTCCCAGTCCACGGCGGGTCATTGGTTCGACCCTCTGAGGCCAAAGCTGGGTCTGCAGCCAGCCAGGGCGGGCCACTCTTCGGCTCGCTACCGCCGACAGTCGTCTCGCTTCCCGACACACGCCGGTGACTTTCGTGGCGAGGGGCCGCAGATTCCGACGCAGCAACGTAGGGGGTCGTTGCCGCTGCGTTCCCAGCTACGGCAGCCAAGGAATAAACAGCAGCGGGGCCAGCCTACGGCTCCCAGAGGAGCAGCACAGAGTCAACGGGGACGGTGGCCGCTGAGTCGGCTGCTGGCGCAGCCATCCTGACGTGATCGGAACTACAGCTGGCGAACAAGGCAGGCACAACACAGCATTGCGTTGCACTGGTCACTGGGGCAGTGGCCTCAGCATTGCGGGGCCTGTGATGCGGACTGAGGTCAACGAAGCACTGCAGTGGAAATTAATGAATCATTTGAAGAGCTCGGACGAGTTTTAGTACGGTACCTCCTGGCACCCATCCGCTACATTTGGTGTCAATACGCCGCATTTGGCGTCTGATGCCACAACAGTGACAACCCAAGACCTCACTCAAGTTTGCACACTGTAGAGAAGAGCTCACAAAACTTCACTGGACTGTTCTTCCTCGTCCATCACTCAGCCTGGGTCTCGCACCTTCCGACTCCCATCTGCTTCGCCCAATGAGTTATGCACTCCACGGAAAAGAGTACATGCAAAGTGGGCAGGCTACTGATGCAGCAAGATTTTGGCTCCGATGTCGATCAGTAGAGTGGTACATGCGAGCATACAGGTCCTCCAAGTAACTTGGTGTAAGGCTGTCATATTGAAGGGATTATCTTGAAAAATAGCGTTCTTTACCTAGAAAAGTGAGGAATAGTATGGTGTAAAACCAACATTCTCTCAGAGGAATAATGTGTCGGATTAACTTAACGCCCCCCGTATTAGCAAACGTTTGTGAAACAATCAGTAGAAGCAGTCAGATCCATTAAATATCTAGAAGTATACAGCCAGAATGACTTATAGTGAAACGGATGCATAAAGGAGGCCAGATGCCAGACTGAGACTGATAGGAAGTTTCATCTGGAAATGTAGTCTATCAACAGAGAAGCTACCTTACAAAACAAACATTCGACCAATGCTTGAATGCTGCTCATCACTCTGGGAACGCCACCAGATAGGACGGACAGACGAAACAGAGACTATCCAAGAAAGAGAAGCGCGTTTCGTTACAGGTTCGTTTAGTACACCTACATCTACATCTACATGGATACTCTGTAAATCACATTTAAGTGCCTGGCAGAGGGTTCATCGAACCACCTTCACAATTCTCTATTATTCCAATCTCGTATAGCGGGCGGAAAGAATGAACACCTATATCTTTCCGTAAGAACTCTGAATTCCCTTATTTTTTCTTGGTGATCGTTCATCCCTATGTAAGTCGGTGTCAACAAAATATTTCCGCATTCGGAGGAGAAAGTTGGTGATTGGAATTTCGTGAGAAGATTCCGTCGCAACAAAAAACGCCTTTCTTTTAATGATGTCCATCCCAAATCCTGTATCATTTCTGTGACACCCTCTCCCATATTTCGCGATAATACAAAACGTGCTGCCTTTCTATGAAGTTTTTTGATCCACTCCCTCAGTCCTATCTGGTAAGGATCCTACACCGCGCAGCAGTATTCTAAAAGTGGACGGACAAGCGCAGTGTAGGCAGTCTCCTTACTATGTCTGTTACATTTTCTAAGTGTCCGGCCAATGAAACGCAGTCTTTGGTTAGGCTTCCCCCACAACATTTTCTATGTGTTCCTTCCAATTTAAGTTGTTCGTAATTGTAGTACCTAGGTATTTAGTTGGATTTACGGCTTTTAGATTAGACTGATTTATCGTGTAACCTAAGTTTAACGAGTTCCTTTTAGCACTCATGTGGAAGACCTCACACTTTTCGTTATTTAAGGTCAACTGCCACTTTTCGCACCATTCCGATATTTCTTCTAAATTGTTTTTCAGTTTGTTTTGATCTTCTGATGACTTTATTAGTCTATAAATGACAGCGTGATCTGCAAACAACCGAAGACGGCTGCTCAGATTGTCTCCCAAATCGTTTATATAGATAAAAGGCAGCAAAGGGCCTATGACACTACCTTGGGGAACGCCAGAAATTACTTCTGTTTTACTCGATGACTTTCCGTCAATTACTACGAACTGTGACCTCTCTGACAGGAAATCACAACGCAGTCACTTAACTCAGATGATATTTCATAAGCACGCAATTTCACTACTAGCCGAGTACAGAAGCCTCAAGGAGATGTTCAATTCTAGTGGCAGACGCTGCAAGAGAGGTGTCTTGCATCATGGTTTGGTTTAGTGTTGAGATTATCAGAGCTAACGTTCCTAGAAGAGTGAAACAATATGTTTCTTCCTCATACGTACATCATGAACGAAAATTAGAGATATTTGACCTGACATAATGCCTTATCAACAAGCGTTCTTTTCCGCGAACCACAGGTTGCTGGAAAAGGAAAGGCGGGAAGTGAAAGTAACACACAAAGTAACTAAGAGACACTCCGTAAAGTAGATTTCGCAGTGTAGATGCAGATGGCTATTGTTACGGTTCGTAAGCAACGAGTGTCACGGAAGCGACACGCGGAATCTGAGTGAGGCAAAAATTAAAAATAAACAAAGTAGTTGTAAATAATACAGCAAATAAAACAAAAACAAATAAAAGCATACGATTATCTTTACGTTGTAACTGAATGTTGTCACCCTGCGGCTAATCCTTATGAGTCGAAAGTCGATCCCGTTTTTCTGGAAGAGACAATGAGCAAAAATGAGCAGCAGCGATCTAGCTTTGCCTGTCTGTCCAAATAGAACGTCTGAGCAGCGTAAGGAGTGACGAATGGGGTAATATTTTGCAGGTAACCGGATATCGGAGAAATATCTCGTGAATTTACGACCACAAATCGTCAGCCAATCAGCGACGAGCGCGAGGAACTTTGTACATTCAAAGAGTGGAAGTTACATTTTCAGGTGGAAAGTCAAAGCTAGGCAGACCTTGCATTCCCATCCATGGTTGGTTGCGTTGGATGTGAATTTTCTGTGATTTTTTTCTGGGTAAAACCAGACTATGGAGTAAATTCTGCTGGAAGTATCGTAATGCCAATGATTTGTTGAGACAGTGAGCTGTAATACAGAGACGGCATTAGCATAAGCTAGTCGACGTGTAGTGCAACATTGTTAATGATGAAATCAAAAGGTTTCATTATTTCATAGTTGCTAATATACGGGGAGCAGAACTGAACTTTTTCGGAAAACGTGTAGTAGACCATTATGCGTGAAGTATCACGATGGTGAAAAAGAGAATAGAAATTAATTTTAAGCACACTTTTCTCCCTCAGATCGCATTTTTGCAGCGAATGCAGGAATTTTCACCCTCCAATATCGCTACAAACGTGACGACGAAGACGACAACAGCAGCTGCTGCAACAACAATAGCACAACAAAAAAATGGTTCAAATGGCTCTGAGCACTATGGGACTTAACATCTGAGGTCATCAGATCCCCAGAACTTAGAACTACTTTAACCTAAGTAACCTAAGGACATCACACACATCAATGCCCGAGGCAGGATTCGAACCTGCGACCGTAACGGTCGCGCGGTTCCAGACTGTAGCGCCTAGAACCGCTCGGCCACTCTGGCCGGCCAACAGCACAACAGAGCAGTAGCTTAGATAGGGAAAAAACCAGAACGCTAGACGCGCCCAAACACGTTTGCTAACCTAACAAACTTAAGCTCGCGAACTGACTGTAGTTTAATGAGCCTAACTCCATCACGTTACATTTCTCACAGCTCGTTCAGTGCAAAATTTCGCTCTATCCGATGTACCCTACCCTCCTCTGACATTACTGACACGTTGTTTTTCTCCGCCCTGAATAATTTAGCTTGTCAGAACTGGTACTCATGTTAGGATTCGCTGAATGAAATTACATTCTGGGGGCCTTTCGTCCAGTCATCTGGAAGGGAGTGCCTTTAGCCCGACGAGATTCTGCCACGAACGAAGAGCGCTGCCGCCGCACCGGCCGCAGGTAATGCAGCTTGCGGAAGAGAGGCAGGGCGCAGCGGCGGGGCGTGGCAGGGGTATGCCAGTCACGAGCCGAGCGGAAAATTCGTCGCCAACTTGGCGCAAACTTGTCGGGTCCAATTAGGGGCAGTTAGGCAGATCGGTGGCCAGCTGCGGGCTGATACTCAGCAGTGCGTGACTGACGGAGGGGCGGGGGGGGGGGGGGGCTGCGGGGGTGGGGGGCGCTGTGTGGGGGTGGAAAGGGGGCGAGGGGGGGGGGGGAGGGGTCAACCTGCAGGCCAACAACCTACGACGGCACCGAGGCTGAGCGGCGGTGCGCCCGCCAGATTACGGGTGCAAAACGTTGTAGGTGCAGGCGTTTACTTCTCTACTTCTCTGGCGGCTCAAAAGTATGCTAACTATTGCGTCTACGTTTGCGAGAAACGTTCAATAAGTAATGCAACACATTTTGTTTCTCTGCAGATGCCAGCTGAAAAATGCGAAATTCGTTGTGGGAGATTGTGGAGCATCCCCGTTTCAGCCCCTATAGATTCATGGTTCCGATAGGTGGCGGCGATATATACTACTGGCCATTAAAATTGCTACACCAAGAAGAAATGCAGATGATACACGGGTATTCACTGGACAAATATATTATAGTAGAATTAACATGTGATTACATTTTCGCGCAATTTCGGTGCATATATCCTGAGAAATCGGTACCCAGAACAACCACCTCTGGCCATAATAACGGCCTTGACGCGTCTGGGCATTGAGTCAAACAAAGCTTGGATAGCGTGTACAGGTACAGCTGCCCATGCAGCTTCAGCACTATACCACAGTTCCTCAAGAGTAGTGACTGGCGTATTGTGACGAGCCAGTTGCTGGGCCAACATTGACCAGACGTTTTCAATTGGTGAGAGAACTGGAGAATGTGCTGGCCAAGGCAGCAGTCGAACATTTTCTGTGTCCAGAAAGTCCGTACAGGACCTGCAACATGCGGTCGTGCATTATCCTGCTGAAGTGTAGGGTTTCGCAGGGATCGAATGAAGCGTAGAGCCACGGGTCGTAACACATCTGAAATGTACGTCCACTGTTCAAAGTGCCGTCAATGCGAACAAGAGATGACCGAGACGTGTAACCAATGGCACCCCATACCAACATGCGGGGTTATACGCCAGTATGGCGATGACGAATACACGCTTCCGATCTGCGTTCTCCGTGATGTCGCCAAACACGGATGCGACCATAATGATGCTGTAAACAGAACCTGGATTCATCCGAAAAAAATGACATTTTGCCATTCGTGCATCCAGGTTCGTCGTTGAGTACACCATCGCTAGCGCTCATGTCTGTGATGCAGCGCCAAGGGTAACCGCAACCACGGTCTCCGAGCTGATAGTCCATGCTGCTGCAAACGTCGTCGAACTGTTCGTGCAGATGGTTGTTGTCTTTCAAACGTCCCCATCTGTTGACTCAGGGATCGAGACGTGGCTGCACGATCCGTTACAGCCATGCGGGTAAGATGCCTGTCATCTCGACTGCTAGTGATACGAGGCCGTTGGGATCCAGCATGGCGTTGCGTACTACCCTCCTGAACCCACCAATTCCATATTCTGCTACCAGTCACTGGATCTCGACCAACGCGAGCAGCAATGTCGCGATACGATAAACCGCAATCGGGATAGGCTACGATCCGACCTTTATCAAAGTCGAATAGTGATGGTACGTATTTCTTCTCCTTACACGAGGCATCACAACAACGTTTCACCAGGCAACGCCGGTCAACTGCTGTTTGTGTATGACATATGGGTTGGAAACTTTTCTGCTGTCAGCACGTTGTAGGTGTCGCCACCGGCGCCAGTCTTGTGTGAATGCTCTGAAAAGCTAATCATTTGCATATCACAGCATCTTCTTCCTGTCGGTTAAATTTCGCGTCTGTAGCACGTCATCTTCGTGGTGTAGCAATTTTAATGGCCAGTAGTGTACGTAGCCTTCACAACGGCATCTGTAAGGGAGGTGCATCCCATGCAGAGAGTTGTCATTGAGATTCATTTGGCGGAAAACCAGAGCATCGCAGTTATTCATGGGCTTTTGCAGAACGACTATGGACACCTGGCAGTGAACGAAAGCATTGTGAGACGTATGTCATTAAGATATAAAGGTCGCGTAAACCTGATCGATCTTCCGCGTGCTCGCCGGCCTCACCAGCTGCGACTCCTGCAATGTTGGGATGTGCGGAACTGTCATTGCATGTAATCGACGGATCACAACATGCTGTTGCGCTACTGGACACTCGCCCTGACACACTCGCCCTGTAAGCATGTATCGAGTAGCGCTGATATCGATTATGATAACATCGCTATGGTGGGTTCTTTGTTTTTTTCGCGCGGGAACGAGCGAGGGAGTCACGTGGAGGTGTTTAATCGTGTGTTTGGTGTGAAGATGTTAAGGAATCAGGCTAAGATGGTTCAAATGGCTCTGAGCACTATGGGACTTAACATCTGTGGTCATCAGCTCCCTAGAACTTAGAACTACTTAAACCTAACTAACCTAAGGACATCACACACATCCATGCCCGAGGCAGGATTCGAACCTGCGACCGTAGTGGTCGTGCGGTTCCAGACTGTAGCACCTTTAACCGCTCGGCCACTTCGGCCGGGACTGTATGTATCAGTATCAACATATTTGTTACTTTGTGAAGCGTGTAACAGTGCAGTCCTGTGTAGTGCACGTGTTAAAAAGTACATCAATGGATTATATAAGGCTGAAACTTAAATTTCGTTATTTTATTCCCCTTGTTAGCTATCATTTATTACAGCAGTATTCAAGCTGCTACTCCTAGACTGCAAGGGAAGAAGCGAACGACGATCGGATTTACGAGGTGAGTAGGTACAATTAGCAAACACAGTCGGAACTATAACCCCACCTTCCCCCATTCGCCTACAGCCCCCCCCCCCCCCCCCCCCCCCAGTTGGAATACTCAAAGCTGTATGCCCGCTGGGTTAGTCGCCGCCTAACAGAAGCCCATGAAGGGCAACGGACTATCTGTGCGTTACGATGCTGATAGTGGCAGTTTTTTGTCGGAAATCGTCACAGGCGACGAAACGTGGGTCCACCACTTTGAACTGCAAACAAAACGGCAATCCATGGAGCGGGGCCACACCACCTCTCATCCGAAGAAAAAATTCAACTCCGTAAGCTCAGCCGGTAAAGTTATGGTGAAGGTTTTCTGAGACTCTGAGGGGGCTATTCTATTGGATGTCCTTCCTCATGGTGCAACGATTAACTCGGAAGTTTGTTGTGCCACCCACAGAAAACTGAAGGGACGACTTCCGTGCGTTCGTCTCCAATAGTGCAAACGAAGGCTCCATGGATCGCCATTTTGTTGCGGTTCAAAGTGATGAACCCACGTTTCGTCGCCTGTGACGTCGGAGCCAAGGGAACAAGAAAACTACATCTGGTATTTGCTTCAAACAACAGCAGTAAGAAGAGAGACAAGTAAAGTAAAACAACAAATCCGGGACACATTTTTGAATGAAATGGAACATAATGAACGTGAGCAACAAACTATAGCCTATAAGATACAGTAATAACTCAATAAAAATGAAAGAGATTTGATTGACATACCTGAATTTTGGCGAACTTCTATTGTTATACTTGTTATTTAAGAAATGGCATGGGGCGTGTGCAGTTGGAGTGATATGGGACCCCTGATAAGTCTGTATGCGACTCTGACAGGTAACATGTACGTAATAATCCTGTCTGATCACCTGAATTAATTTATGTCGAGTGTACATTCCGACGGACTTAGGTAATTCCAGCAGGACAATGCGACACCCTATACGTCCAGAATTGCTACAGAGTGGCTCCAGGAACATTCTTCTGAGTTTAAAGACTTTCGCTGGCCACCGAACTCCCCAGACGTGAACATTATTGAGCATATGTGGTATGCCTTGAAACGCACTGTTCGCAAGAGATCTTGTGAATTTATGAACAGCCCTGCAGGATTCATGGTGTCAATTCCCTCCAACACTACTTCAGACATTAGTCCAGTCCATTCGGCACTTGTGCATGCTAGCGGTGGCCCTAAACGATATTAGGCAGGTGTACTAATTTCTTTGGCCCTTCAGTGCATATGAAGGACGAAATCAACTTCTAGGTCATTTTATATTTTGTGACTAGTTTTCTCGTGTCTTTTGTTTCGCTGCTCAGTACAGTTTGATACTATTATCAGTACTTTCGTTCCTTTGCTAGCTGCTAGTGCACTGTTTACGTCATGGACAGGTTTGTAATAAGGAAGTAGAAAGTCTTAGACATCGACAGAACTTCTTCATTTGAGGAGAGTGGAGATGAATATACCAATATTAGAGAACAAAAATTACCCGGTCCTCTTCATCTACTAAACAGAAAAGCATAAGACGAGGATCAAACAAGGTCCATCATAGCTACCACTATAAAAGAAGCTATATGAAACTTGGATTCACGTCGACAGGTGAGAAGGGCAATCCCACACCAAAATGTTTGAGGCCCAGTACATTGTTGTCAAGTGAATATGTGGTACCTAACAAGCTAAAAAGGCATTTGGAACGGAGTCACAATAGTGTCTCTCAGAAGGTTCAAATGGCTCTGAGCACTATGGGACTCAACTTCTTAGGTCATTAGTCCCCTAGAACTTAGAACTAGTTAAACCTAACCTAAGGACATCACACACGTCCATGCCCGAGGCAGGATTCGAACCTGCGACCGTAGCGGTCTCGCGGTTCCAGACTGCAGAGCCTATAACCGCACGGCCACTTCGGCCGGCTCTCTCAGAAGCCACGAGAGTATTTTCAGCATCTGTGTGCTTCCATTCGAGCACCTTGTGTGATGCTGAAAAAGCGAATAAAGCTCTCACACGAAGCCCTTCCGACGTCATTCACAATTTCAGCTATGATTGCCAAGAAACAGAAACCCTGTAACGTCGGTAGAGAGCTTATTTTGCCAACACGTAAACAAAGTGTTGTTACTACACGGCCAGGAAAAAAATTGTACACCCTTTTAGAAATGGCTCTCAGCACTGTGAGACTTAACATCTGCGGTCATCAGTCCCCAAGAACTTAGAACTACTCAAACCTAAATAACGTAAGGACATCACACACATCCATGCCCGAGGCAGGATTCGAACCTGCGACCGTAGCGGTTGCGCGGTTCCAGACTGAAGCGTGTAGAACCACTCGGCCACACTGGCCGGCACACCCTTTTAGAAGTTTCCAATTCACTCGAGGTTCATTGTTACAATAGTGCGTATGGAGTACATGAAATCAAATCAGATCAGATCAGTAGGTACCAGCTATCAAGGCATACTGAAACAGTCATGGATGTGTGTGACGTCCTTAGGTTAGTTAGGTATAAGTAGTTCTAAGTTCTAGGGTACCGATGAACTCAGATGCTAAGTCCCATAGTGCTTAGAGCCATTTGAACCATTTTTGAAGGTGGCCTAGATATGTGTGTGCCCGTAGTCCCACTGGTAATAATCAGTTCACAACAGTTGCTGATGGTGTGAGATTGTTCACGTGAGCACTGATACGAGTGCTATTGTACAACTGACGCAGCACATCCAACTTGGGTGGCAGTTCCCCGAAAACACCATCTCACCACTAGGAAGGCCACAATTTGACCCCTTTCAAACTCTCTCAGTTGGCTGTTTTTTTTTGTGTTTTTTTTGTGGTTTTAGGTCGCACAACTTCAACGGTCATTAGCGCCCAGACTACGTTAGGAATGCACCGCGAGGCACAAGTTTAAAACAGCAACTAAAAGGGAAAACACGATAAAAGATCGACAGGCATAGGATTTAAAAAACAGCATAATCAAATATCCTTAGACAGGCTGGTCAAGTTGAGAAAACGAAGAACGTGAGCAGCTGCTCCTGGGTCATCCGCTAAAATGAAGTTGGCTGTAGGATATGCGAGTGGGTCTCCGTGGCAAGGTTATTTGCTTGCTTCGCACGTTCGCACTACACTGAACCTTCTGGCTGTGAGCATTCCGTGTTGAAGGGTAGACACAGATGGCATTCTGGTAACTATGCCACTACACTGTTTCTTGGTGGTCGGAGCTGGAAGCATTATCAGTACAGCTACTATCCCCAAGGTGGCATACGCCGTCATCTGATCAAAAACCAGTTATAGTAATTTTTCTTCCTGCAGTGTGTGTCGGGACGGGATGCAAGTGAAAATATTTCAGATATACCTCTGTCAAATGATACGGTTCATCGACGCATTACAGATATGCCAGTTGATATCCAAAGCAATGTTACCGAAAACTGAACGAACATGCAATTTGCTATACGGTTAGGTGAAAGTACCGACATTTCCGGAGAAGCTCAATTATTACTTTTTGTGAGGCTTGTTTGCGGATCAGAATTTATTGTTGTTACTACACAGCCAGGAAAAAAATTGTACACCCTTTTAGAAGTTTCCAATTCACTCGAGATTTATTGTTACAACAGAGTGTATGGAGTACATGAAATCAAATCAGATCAGATCAGTAGGTACCAGCTATCAAAGCATACTGAAACACTCATGGATGTGTGTGACGTCCTTAGGTTAGTTAGGTATAAGTAGTTCTAAGTTCTAGGGTACCGATGAACTCAGATGTTAAGTCCCATACTGCTTAGAGCCATTTGAACCATTTTTGAAGATGGGCTAGAGATGTGTTTTGTCGATAACTGTAAACAACAACGACTGAAGCGCTATACTTGCTACTGATGAGAATTTCTTTCAGTATAACGGACGAACTGCATTGCCTCATGCACTAATGACGCTGCTACAATGATACGAAATATAAAGCGGTTTCTAGCTTCTGTGTGGAATAAAAACCCACCGGGAATAACGACATATTGCTTTTTTACGTAGAGAGGTGCTAATGTTGAAGATCACGGACGGACATGAACTAAATAAAAATTCGTCCTGTAAAAACACGAGTGTTTGAGAAATTCTGTAAGAAGTGGCTGTGGATCATAAAGTGCTTTCCAAACGACAAACGCTTCCAAGGTTCTACAACATAAAAAGAAAACTAATGACAATAACAAGTTTCATTACTGTGAAAGTCTTAAAAACATCACTGGGTGTGGTGAGTTGGCGTACCTTTCCGATATTTTCAACAAACATAATGCATTGAATTCAAGTGTGCAGGGACGACATGAAACGATCTCATAAATGAATTTTGGAATAAACTTACCCTTTGGATCTCTGTTATAGGAGAGAAAGCTAACTACTTTTCGCGCTTCGGCTGCCGCATCAAGTGATTTGGATACAGAAGAAAAGAAAACCACGTAAAGAAACACATAAAAGGGCACATGTTTCAGCGACAAGAAGCGGTATCCAATACTTTCCCTAGAGCTCGAGTACTGGCTGGCAGTAGTTGACTGCACATGACGGAGAAATCGTACACGAAACAGCTCACAAAAAGAGACACAGAAATATCACAGAATACAGTCCTGAGATCAAAATTTAAAGAAAATGCTCCCGATTTTTTGAAATCTGAATCAAGGCGAATATACAGATATTTCGAATAAGGGAATATCTCTGCCACTGCTCTTTCCAACGTGCTACTTGTGTGAGTCAAAATTCTCCAAATTGAAAGAATATAAAATATGAGTATACGAGGTGCGAAAATGAAGTAATGAGACTGGTTTTCTTTACAAAATGTGGCAACCCTGCCATTGATATCAGTGAATACAGTCCTGAGACCAAAATTTAAAGAAAATGCTCCCGATTTTTTAAAATGTGAAACAAGGCGAATATACAGATATTGCGAATAAGGGAATATCTATGCTACTGCCCTTTTCAACGTGCTGCTTGTGTGAGTCAAAATTCTCCAAATTGAAGAATATAAAATATGAGTATACGAGGTGTGAAAATAAAGTAATGAGACTGATTTTCTTTGCAAGATGTGGCAACCCTGCAGGCTTGTGTAGGCACAATATCTTTGACCCTGGTCTATAAGCTGCTTCTAGTCCAAGCAGCAGATCGATGCAACAGCTTAGTTGTGAGTTGTGCTGTAATAAGTTAACACGTGTTTGTCTCTCTCGTCACGGAAATGGAACCACATAATATTGCGCAACGGTAAGCCATTTCTTTTTAAGTTAAATTGGGTGAAAACGCGACGACAAATTACGGTAAGGTTCAAATGGCTCTGAGCACTATGGGACTTAACTACTGTGGTCATCAGTCCCCTAGAACTTGGAACCACTTAAACCTACCTAACCTAAGGACATGACACACCATGCCCGAGCCAGGATTCGAACCTGCGACCGTAGCAGTCGCGCGGTTCCGGACTGCGCGCCTAGAACAGCTAGACCACCGCGGCCGGTAAATTACGGTAAGCTTCAGAAGGCTTTTGGAGAGGAGGTTATGTCAAGAGCTCAAGTTTTTCATTGGCATAAAATGTTTAGTGAAGGCCGAACCAATGTCAAAGTCAAAAGTGAAATGCATGCTTGTGTGGTTCTTTGATTCCAAGGGAGTTGTTCATAAAGAGTGGGTGCCTCCTGGACAAACAGTTAACCGATATTACTACAAAGAAATTTTAGAAAGACTTCGTAAAAGAGTTCTTTGTGTCCTTGCCAACATTGCTGATAATTGGATTCTGCATCACGATAATGCGCCATCCCATACTGCTCTGTCAGTACAGCAATTTTTAACCTCAAAACAAATTTCAGTACTACCACAGCCACGTTATTCACCAGATATCATTCCCTGCGACTTTTTTCTATTTCTAAGAGTCAAAACGGTGGTTGAGGTACACCATTTTCAAACAACACAGGATGTCCAAAAAGCTGTGACGAGGATCTTGGGGGATATTGCAGAAGATGACTTCCAGAAATGTTACCATCAATGACAAAAGCGCTGAAAAAGTGTGTGCAATCAGAAGGGAACTACTTTGAAGGAGACAACACTAAACTTGACTAAAACGGTAAGCAACAATTTTTTTTTCACATCAGTCTCATTACTTTATTGTCGCACCTCGTAGGTCTCACCTGTTTTATGGGAGGGTGAAATGAGAGTGTGTGTCAAGATTTCGTCGGCGCATAGATCTCCTTTGCAAAAATCGACAGGAACAGGTATGTCACTGGTATTAAGTATTATGTCTTTTATAATTCTGATGTTAATGTTTATTTTTTATGTTCCTGCTTAAGAGTCGTAAGTTCCTTTTATGTTCATGTGTATCTATCAAGAGCCTTGCGTAATCAGTTTGTGAGCTCTCTATCTCATAGTCGTCTCACAGTAACTAAATATGTATGTTACGTACGAGGGGCTTGCACTAAGTAATGCAACACATTTTCTTCTCGGCCAGTTTCGGTTGGAAAAACGCTGAATTTGTCGTGGGACGCCGTGGAATATTCCAGCTTCAGTTTCATGAAGTTCCGAGAGGTGGCGGAGCCATGCATAACCATGAAAATGGTGTCTGTGTCTGAGGTGCGTTCCAAGCAGAGAGATGTCATTGATTTCTTTTGGCGGAAAAACTGAGCATCACAGATATTTACGGGCGTAAGGAGACGTGTCAGTGAACAAAAAAGCACTAGGAGTTGTTGGCCGAGGCGTGTGTTACTATCGCTATGAGGTCGCGCAGACCTGTCCGATCCCTCGCGTGTCGTCCGACCCTCAGGAAATTGAAGAAACGACTTCAGCTTTTTCGTCCCCACAAAATTTCGAATGTCTCCATGACACAGCAAGGTCTCACAGAAATCTGTGCACCCGGCAGGAGCTCACAGAACTTCACTGGACTGTTGTCCCTTATCCGGCCTAAAGCCCGAATCTCGCATCTTCCGACTTCCTGCTGTTTGACCCTATGAAGGATGCATTCCGCGGGAATGATGGCGAGGTTTTGATGCAGCAAGTGGGCGTACTGACGCTCCCAGTAAGGTGGAGTTAGACCGTCTGCTTTGAACGGAGATCATGTCGAAAAATATGGTTTTGCAGCCAGAAGAGGGGTGTATAGTAAGGTGTACTGGAATCCTGAATGAAACACACCTGCTTTCAGAAAAAAAAATGTGTTGCTTTACTTATTCAACTACCCTCGTACTTTATGTTTGTGCTCATTTTTATGTTTCCGCTTAAGAATAATAAGTTTCTCTTATTCGATGGCTTACGTTTACGTTCATATGTTCCTATTCAAGAGTCTTGCGTCATAAATACACTACTGGCCATTAAAATTGCTACACCACGAGGGTGACGTGCTACAGGCGCGAAATTTAACCGACAGGAAGAAGATGCTGTGATATCCAAATAATTAGCTTTTCAGAGCATTCCCACAAGGTTAGCGCTGGTGGCGATACCTACAACGTGCTGACATGAGGAAAGTTTCCAACCGATATCTCATACACAAACAGCAGTTGACCGGCGTTGCCTGGTGAAACGTTGTTGTGATGTCTCGCGTAAGGAGGAGAAATGCATACCGTCACGTTTCCGACTTTGATAAAGGTCGAATTGTACAGGGCTATTACAAATGATTGAAGCGATTTCATAAATTCACTGTAGCTCCATTCATTGACATATGGTCACGACACACTACAGATACGTAGAAAAACTCATATAAAGTTTTGTTCGGCTGAAGCTGCACTTCAGGTTTCTGCCGCTAGAGCGCTCGAGAGCGCAGTGAGACAAAATGGCGACAGGAGCCGAGAAAGCGTATGTCGTGCTTGAAATGCACTCACATCAGTCAGCCATAACAGTGCAACGACACTTCAGGACGAAGTTCAACAAAGATCCACCAACTGCTAACTCCATTCCTCGATGGTATGCGCAGTTTAAAGCTTCTGGATGCCTCTGTAAGGGGAAATCAACGGGTCGGCCTGCAGTGAGCGAAGAAACGGTTGAACGCGTGCGGGCAAGTTTCACACGTAGCCCGCGGAAGTCAACGAATAAAGCAAGCAGGGAGCTAAACGTACCACAGCCGACGGTTTGGAAAATCTTACGGAAAAGGCTAAAGCAGAAGCCTTACCGTTTACAATTGCTACAAGCCCTGACACCCCATGCGATTTCTTTCTGTGGGGTTATGTGAAAGATCCAGTGTTTAAACCTCCTCTACCAAGAAACGTGCCAGAACTGCGAGCTCGCATCAACGATGCTTTCGAACTCATTGATGGGGACATGCTGCGCCGAGTGTGGGAGGAACTTGATTACCGGCTTGATGTCTGCCGAATCACTAAAGGGGCTCATATCGAACATTTGTGAACGCCTAAAAAAGCTTTTTGAGTTTTTGTATGTGTGCGCAAAGCATTGTGAAAATATCTCAAATAATAAAGTTATTGTAGAGCTGTGAAATCGCTTCAATCATTTGTAATAACCCTGTACATTACCGCGATTGCGGTTTATCGTATCGCAACATTGCTACTCGCGTTGGTCGAGATCCAATGACTGTGAGCAGAATATGGAATCGGTAGGTTCAGGAATGTAATACGGAACGTCGTGCTGGATCCCAACGGCCTCGTATCACTAGCAGTCGGGATGACAGGCATCTTATGCGCATTGCTGTAACGGATCGTGCAGTCACGTCTCGATCCCTGAGTCACAAGATGGGGACGTTTGCAAGACAACAACCATCTGCACGAACAGTTCGACGACGTTTGCAGCAGCATGGACTATCAGCTCGGAAACCATGGCTGCGGTTACCCTTGACGATGCATCATAGACAGCAGCGCCTGCTATGGTGTACTCAGCGACGAACCTGGGTGCACGAATGGCAAACCGTAATTTTTTCGGATGAATCCCGGTTCTGTTTACAGCATCACGATGGTTGCATCCGTGTTTGGCGACATCGCGGTGAACACACATTGGAAGCGTGTATCACCAGGCGTGATGGTATGGGGTGCCTTTGGTTACACGACTCGGTCACCTCTTGTTCGCGCTGAAGGCCCTGTGAACAGTGGACGTTACATTTCAGAGGTGTTACGACCCGCGGCTCTGCCCTTCATTCGATCCCTGCGAAACCCTACATTTCAGCAGGATAATGCACGATAGCATGTTGCAGGTCCTGTAAGGGCCTTTCTGGATACAGAAAATGTTCGACTGCTGCCCTGGGCAGCACATTCTCCAGATCTCTTAGCAATTGAAAACGTCTGGTCAATTGTGGCTGAGCAACTGGCTCGTCACAATACGCCAGTCACTACTCTTGATGAAATGTGGTATCAAGTTGAAGCTGCATGGGCAGCTGTACCTGTACACGCCATCCAAGCTCTGTTTGACTGAATGCCCAGGAGTATCAAGGCCGTTATTAGGGCCAGAGATGGTTGTTCTGGGTACTGATTTATCAGGATCTATGCACCAAAATTGCGTGAAAATGTAATCACATGTCAGCTCTAGTATAATATATTTGTCCAATGTATACCCGTTTTTCACTTGCATTTCCTTTTGGTGTAGCAATTTTAATGGCCAGTAGTGTATGTTAGCGACATTAGAATCATGAAGTAGTCAGCTTCAGATGCCGGTTCTCTACTGTTATCCGGCCGACATTAAATACGTGGTTAGGGTCACATCTCGTGGTAATGGCGGGATGTAGAAGCTGGACTGCTGCTGGAGAGGTGGCAACTGTTGGGAAAAGCAGTAAACTAAAGAGCCGCCGCAATTCCATAGAGCAGCGAGGCTTGACCGGTATCTGTACCCATCTATATGCGTATTACAAAGTCATCTGCCAAGTTTTCCTGTCTCATGTGAAGGGAATCTCAGGCACTAACTTAGGGATTTGATACGGTTTTTACTAACAGATAGACTTATTAATCAGGAAGGTTCATATATGAAATTTGTTATCACTCAGGCATACAAGTCAAGCAGCCATAGCTTCTTAGTGCTGCCCAAACAGAACTGGCGCATGTCGCTAGTGTTTTATTCGAATAGCACACTTTCAGACATGTCGAGCTTAACTTATCACCTGTATGAAGTGGCAGTTATGCTTTTAAAATAGCCGGCCGGAGTAGCCGAGCGGTTCTAGGCGCTACAGTCTGGAACCGCGCGACCGCTACGGTCGCAGGATCGAATCCTGCTTCGGGCATGGATGTGTGTGATGTCCTTAGGTTAGGTAGGTTTAAGTAGTTTTAAGTTCTAGGAGACTGATGACCTCAGAAGTTAAGTCCCATAGTGCTCAGGGCCATTTTGATTTTAAAATAACATCGACCATCTCCATTTTGTTGTAGTTCCTGTAGACTACCCGAACGTTTGTCTCGCAGACACTTCCTGTACTTCGGTGGTCCTCTGCTAAACTGTACACAAAGGTGCGAAGTAGGGCGAATGGCTCGCACAACAAGGCACCTGCTGAGTTGGCCGACTGAGCGAGGGAGCTTCAGAACTTGTACTTTTTGCGGGATAAAACTTGTGAGGCGGAGACCAAACAAGGGCGCCCTCGCGAGGCTGTCTGGCTGACCACACTACGGGATCCGCCTGTCCGCGTGGCAGGCCATTAGCGGCAGCGTATCGTGAGAGCGCCAGAGGCGGGAGGGAGGGAACCCGAGCGGCGACCAGCTGTGGACGCCCCCACAGCTGTACTTCCGCTTGCGACTGGAATGGCGAGGGGGGGGGGGGGGAAGGGGAAAGGGGAAGTAGTGCCAACACGGGCCACTCTGCTACAGAGCGATGTGTGGGTGGACGTGGGGGCAGGTGCCGTGATACAGCGTGCTTGGGTGTACCAGTCGGTAGTCCAACCCTCTCAACAATCTATGGTGAGTCACACTATCATTTCAATTCAGTTTTGGTTAATAAACGCATAACGGTAAAGATTAAAACTGAAAAAAGGCAACAAAATGTTATTACGAGTGTCGTTCAATACGTAATACCCCACATTTTTCTATCTCAGAAAATATGTGTTGTTAAGAGTCAGAATTTGGTGACAGTTACAACACGTCTTGTCCATGTCCTATTCTCCTACGTAGTCTCCATCATATTCTATGCCCATACGCCAACGTTGTGGAAGAGCAGATATTCCCTACTGGTAAAAGCTCTTGTCCTTTCACTTCTTTCACTGTATGACTCTCGTCATCTTCAAAGTGTGTTCCCCGTAGAGAATCTCTAAGCGGCCCAAAGAGGGTCCCAGGTCTGTTCTGTAGTATGGATGAGGCAGTGATGCCCAACCCCGGTTTGGCAATGTGTTCCCTGGTTCTCACACTTGTGTGTGGGCGTACATTACCGCGCTGTAGGAAGATTTGTGGTGCATTTGTGTCCGAACGAGCACGTCGGAAACGGTTCATGAGTTTATTCACAATCTTCACGTATGCCACTGAATTGGTGGTTGACCCTGTTGGTATCACATCCACGAGAATGACGCCATCACAATTCCAGAAGATTGTCAACATGGCTTTTCCAGCAGAGCAGATTGTCTTAATTTTTTTCTTTTATTTTGAATGAGGATGACGCCACTCCATGGACTGCCTTTTTGTTTCAGGCGCAAAGTGGTTCACGCTGCTTTCGTCCCCCGTAACGCTCCGTGACAGAAATAACTCCACATCGATCTCAAAACGGTCCAACAAAACAGGTCAAATGGCCTTTCTTTGAATCTTGTGGTCTGCTGTGAGCATTCATGGAACCACTCGTGAACACCACTTTGAATATCCTAGAGTCTTGATCATTTCAGACGCACTTCCACTGCTGACCGACAACTGCAGAGCCAACCGTCGAGATGTGGTGCGCCGGTCGGCACGAATAATGGCATCCGCGCGATTCAGCATGTCTGGAGCAGTGTCTCGAGCGTGGCTGATCATAGACCTCTGTTTCTGCATTTCCTGAGGCTGTAACTTTCTTTACCCGTCGCCTAACTGTATTCCTATCAACTGCAGCATTGCCATTCACTGCCCACAAGCGTTTATGGATGTCCACCACGGTATCCTTATCTGCACAAAAGATTTCAATAACAGCACGCTTCTTGTCATCTGCCAGCGCTGTTCGAAACTTCACCAGCGCACAGAACAAACATCAAATGTGAAGCACCAACTTGGGCGGTTGTCAGTGTATATTAATGGCTATTTTAAAAATATATGGGGCATTGCTTATTGAACGGTCCTCGTATCTGATTGTTTCTTTTGGTACATGGACGACGCAGCAAATAAACGGGAGCCGACAGCAGTTTTTTGTGCTGCACGAAGAGTTTGCATCGTCGCATGTGATTTTCCCGGAGTCGATGAGACGGAAGACACCTGAAGTTGCATTTCACTACTGTTGTAACAGTTATAACAATATAAAAATAAAATACAGTATCTGATGAAATAAGTTCAGATATAAGCAGAGTTGGTATTGTTTTGTTGTACATACCACACATAAGTTAATTTCACATTCTGCCGTACCTGGCAGATTCTGTAATCTGTTGTTAATAAACCGTTGTGAATTTATTGTAGCCGGCCGCTATGGCCGAGCGGTTCTAGGCGCTTCAGTCTGCAACCGCGCGATGACTACGGTCGCAGGTTCGAATCCTGCCTCGGGCATGGATGTGTGTGATGTCCTTAGGTTAGTCAGGTTTAAGTAGTTCTAAGATCTAGGGGACTGATGACCTCAGATGTTAAGTCCCATAGTGCTCAGAGCCATTTTAACCGTTTGAATTTTGAATTCATTTTGGAGGAGCGTGTTATGGTATTGATGCTTTTCTGTGAAAGTAAATAGCATTTTGAGTAATGAATGCCCGGAAGTATGCTTCTCTGGAGCAGAATACGTTGCACCCGTTTGGAGAGATTCCACACGTGCCAATCAGGTGGACACAGCGTTGAATGAAATTGGCTGCCTACTACCAACTCCTGTCACTAAAATTTATCAAGCGCCAGCCGATTTCCTCAGAAAAGGACAGCCGCAGAAATGGAGAAAAAGAAGCCGGTAATCAATCCCATTCACGCTTTTTAGGATATGAACCACAAAAACCTAGGCTGAAGTTGGGGAGGAACTTCCAGAATACCAAATCAGCGACTCCCAACACCCAGAACTGGCCAAATAGAGCTGTGGCGAAATTCACAAACCGAAAGGGTTGGGGAGAACATCAAAGAGGAACGGGATTTCATCTGCATTGCGTGACAAGGAAGGCACCGACTAAGGATAGGAGTGTCGCGATGCAAGACAAACGTTAGAAAGTGGGGCTTCATGAATGAAAACGAGTTCTGTGAGTGTGGTGATCTGCAGGACCCACAAGATCTACTGGTCTGCAGAGATCTGCCCGATCCTGGCACCACGAAAAACCTATATGCAACAAGGGATACAGACATCAATACAGTTTCCGGTCCACCTAATAGAAAATCAGCAGTGTCTTGCAAAATTTTCTTCTTATTATTTTGCGGTACTCTATTGTACTTTTATTATTTTTATGTTACCTGAGTCCTATAAACGTAAAATATTAGGCTGGTGAATAAGTTCGTAACATTTTTGTTTAGCATATTGGTATTACGGTTACTATGGGTTTATTAATCAACTGTCATTTTTACATGTAGTTAACGGTCACTATTTGATTTTACATATTGTCATTTTTTCATTTGCAGATAGTGGGTGGAGCTTGTAAAGACATTGATTTCCCCCAAAGTCGATAATATTTTTTTTCTTACCTTGTCATAGTACGTGTCTATAATTTACTTCAATTATTCTTTATTTGTTAATAAGTCACATTGTTTCTTCATTCATTTTGCTACTGTTTTATATTTTATATTGTACGAATATGAACGCTCTGGTTTCATATGCTTTGTAAATATTTGGTTAGGCTAAGAGAAGTACTGTGTCAGAGAGAGATCGAACGACTATCGATAGAGAGGGTGCGAATGTTGTGGTATCGTGGCCGGTTCGCAAGTGGAAAAACGTTGCAAAGTTTGGCGTGAAAGACGGTGATACGCGGAGGAACAATGAATTACAGTGCATCCGCTGTGTTAACAGGAGATCGTGCATTATTAAGTGAACGGTAAAACCTGAAAAGTATATCGGGTGTTTGCGGTGACGATGTTACAAACTGTGTAAACTAGAGACAATTAGCCATGAATCAGACACCATTGTCGTGTGGAGACACTAACTGTTAGAATTGCGTGAAAGCGGAACAAACCAAAATGTTAAGTAAAAGAACAGTGATGTGATTCGATCAAGAAACATTTATTATATCTTCCAAACTGTCTTGAAGACGATGACGTAAATTGAACTGACGTTTAACGGACTGTTATAGTGATAAACACATGTGACAGTTTTCCTGTGGCAACACGGTGAAAGAACTGTGCCAAGTATTGACATTAAGCGGCTATATATCGTAAATACTAAAGACATTGCATAATTCCGACCCACCCGCACCGCGAGGTTAATGAACTCTTAATAATAAAACGTCCCGCGCGTAACGACAACGCACACACTGAAACCGTTATTATCGCGCCAGTGCTGCCAGCTGATTCGACTACAACGGAGACGTGGACCACCGCCGTAACTGGAATATTAATGAAACAGGAGGATCCATCATTATCTTCACGCCACGAACCAGAATTAACTTCACACAGCGTCCGCGCGGACCACCGCTGACGTCATCGCACTGCCTGCAGCAACAGTTAAGACATTAAAAGAAAATTATTACGTTCTCTCTCATTTCAAAATCAAAGACAATTGGAGTTAAATTATCTATTTTAAAAATACTGTCACCAAATCAAGGTTCAATTTTGTTTAGTTCTCATAAATATTCTTTCCATTATTTCGTCTTGTTGACAGTGTTGAAAACCCGCCAAATTAAAGTTAAATTAATAATTTTCTTTCAAAATTCTTCTCAGACATTTTGCTGCTCATCATAATTTTATTTTAATGTTTGTGTGTAACTTCTTTTGGAGAGTACATATTTTACTTTTTGTGCAGTAAAATTAGCTACCATAAAATTACGTATATTACCAGCTGATGCTGTCCGCCATTACTGCTTGAAAACTGACCAATAGTATTTTTGCACCTATTTTTTCATTGGCTGGCAGCTTCAAAACAAAATTACGTATTTCGTGGGCATCTAGCAGATGTGCGATGTCTATGTAGGCCACTACAATAATTTTTTTTTTTTTTTTTTTTTTTTTTTTTTTGCGGGGTTACTGGAATCATATTGACTATATGGCCTCCGTTAAAGTGATTTATCTCATCTATATAATAATTGAACTGAATTACCTAATCTATTTTTTATTATGTAAACATTTGCAAACCATATTTAAATTAAAATTGACGTCTTATTAGCCTCACATAAGATTCTGCACGTTCTGACAAAGACTATGCCAATTTTTTTTTTTCGTCCATGACTAACAGGGGTACCCAGATTCCTCGTTTAGGTCATGTTTTATTATTTAAAAGGTTTTTTTTTAGAAGAAGAGAACCAGTTTCTTTACAAGCTCTGGACGCTAAAAAATGGAATACCGAGTAAATAAATCGGTACATCTCCGACATATTCTTCTGTTCGAATTAAGTAGAGTGGTGAGAGCAGCGGAGGCAGAAAAAATTTTGTCGTGCTTGGGAATAATGCCATTGGACAGAGCACGAGGAGGGAAAGGTTCTCTCGTTTTAAGGAGGATCGTGTTGACATTTGTGACTCTCCACGTCCATGAAGACCTTCGAGGTTTGATTACTGAAACGCATTAATCCACAACGATCCACGTTAGTGCATACATGAACCGGCAAATGTGATGAATTGTGATCATTCCTCCATCTTGCGACTTTTTCATGCAGTGGGGAAGATCCAGAAATCTTGTGGGTACTGTATGCTCTAAGCGAAAATCGCAAAAACCAGGGGGCGGCCATATTTGCACCTCTGCTTGCCCGTCATCAATTGTCTCGTGAACCACACCAACCATTCCTGTTCTGTGTCGTTATTGTTGACGAGAAATTGTGTCTTATGCGAATTAAGAGGAAAAGTAAGGTATGTTTGACTCTAACCGAAACGGTAACTTCCCGTACAAACACCTGCTCGCATCCTCAAAAGACAATGTTATGCATCTGGTGGAATAACAACGGCGCGGTGTACTACGAGTTGCTTCGCCAAGGGGTACCCATCACGGCTGACATTTACTGTCAACAGCTGTGACGTCTTGCAGACGCAGTCCGAGGATAACGATCAGGATCACTGCGTATAAAGTGATGTTACCCAACGATATCACCCGCCCGCACTCTTCCAGACTGACAAATAGCACTGTACAGGAGTTGGGTTGGGAAGTTATTCCGCACCCATCTTATTCACCACATCTTGCGCCCTCAGATTTTCATCTATTCCGCTCTCTATCGAACAACCTTCAAGCAACTTCCTTTTCGGATGAAAAAGCGCTCAGAAAGTGACTCGACGAATTCTGTGCCTCAAAACCGCATTATTTCTAAAGTAGCCGAATCGAGAAATTGTTCCGTGTTGGCAGACTGTCGTAAATAGTGAAGGAGAAAATATCATTATTGATTGAAGTCTCCATTATGTACATCTGTAGTGTTTATTATTAAGCTTTTGGAAAAGTGTTCTGAACTCATACGCCAACCTAATAAATAAATATAACGAATATTGAAATGAAAATTTAAAAAATCTGAAAAATAATTCCAAAATACCAGATGCTACAAAAAGTACATTATCGTTAATATCTTTGGAAATTCAATATTACGTGAACCCGGGTTTTCACTAGGAAGTGGACTTAACTAAATGAATGAAAGAAACATGTGTCCTTACTTAAACAGATACAATACATATTAATGAAAGCAGATATTAATATGAAAAGATACCAGCATAAATATATTTGAAATCAAACAATGGAAACTCAAGGTGGGAATATCAATAATGTAGTAAAAGACAGATTGCTACATACCTTAAAGAAGACATGTCAAGTTATAGACAGGCACGACTGAAAGACACTCACATATAGTTTTCAGCCACAGCCTTCGTCAGTGAAGAAACACAGACACACACACTCACAAGCAAGCACACATCACGCACATACGACCGGGAGCCCAAGGATCTCGGGCCGCCTCCATTATCAATGAATTGGCGAACTCATGTCAGCCTTCTTGATGCAATAATTTACCAACAGCCGTATGTATTGTAGAAATTTATTTTATGAATTTCTTATATGCTACCAGTTTCGGCATTACATTGATGCCATCTTCAGGCCCCTGTACAATGAGTAGAACAAATGTACTATTATAAAAAATATAGAACATACGTTAACAATTGACAGGTATATCTAAGTGTTAACTACACTCCTGGAAATGGAAAAAAGAACACATTGACACCGGTGTGTCAGACCCACCATACTTGCTCCGGACACTGCGAGAGGGCTGTACAAGCAATGATCACACGCACGGCACAGCGGACACACCAGGAACCGCGGTGTTGGCCGTCGAATGGCGCTAGCTGCGCAGCATTTGTGCACCGCCGCCGTCAGTGTCAGCCAGTTTGCCGTGGCATACGGAGCTCCATCGCAGTCTTTAACACTGGTAGCATGCCGCGACAGCGTGGACGTGAACCGTATGTGCAGTTGACGGACTTTGAGCGAGGGCGTATAGTGGGCATGCGGGAGGCCGGGTGGACGTACCGCCGAATTGCTCAACACGTGGGGCGTGAGGTCTCCACAGTACATCGATGTTGTCGCCAGTGGTCGGCGGAAGGTGCACGTGCCCGTCGACCTGGGACCGGACCGCAGCGACGCACGGATGCACGCCAAGACCGTAGGATCCTACGCAGTGCCGTAGGGGACCGCACCGCCACTTCCCAGCAAATTAGGGACATTGTTGCTCCTGGGGTATCTGCGAGGACCATTCGCAACCGTCTCCATGAAGCTGGGCTACGGTCCCGCACACCGTTAGGCCGTCTTCCGCTCACGCCCCAACATTGTGCAGCCCGCCTCCAGTGGTGTCGCGACAGGCGTGAATGGAGGGACGAATGGAGACGTGTCGTCTTCAGCGATGAGAGTCGCTTCTGCCTTGGTGCCAATGATGGTCGTATGCGTGTTTGGCGCCGTGCAGGTGAGCGCCACAATCAGGACTGCATACGACCGAGGCACACAGGGCCAACACCCGGTATCATGGTGTGGGGAGCGATCTCCTACACTGGCCGTACACCACTGGTGATCGTCGAGGGGACACTGAATAGTGCACGGTACATCCAAACCGTCATCGAACCCATCGTTCTACCATTCCTAGACCGGCAAGGGAACTTGCTGTTCCAACAGGACAATGCACGTCCGCATGTATCCCGTGCCACCCAACGTGCTCTAGAAGGTGTAAGTCAACTACCCTGGCCAGCAAGATCTCCGGATCTGTCCCCCATTGAGCATGTTTGGGACTGGATGAAGCGTCGTCTCACGCGGTCTGCACGTCCAGCACGAACGCTGGTCCAACTGAGGCGCCAGGTGGAAATGGCATGGCAAGCCGTTCCACAGGACTACATCCAGCATCTCTACGATCGTCTCCATGGGAGAATAGCAGCCTGCATTGCTGCGAAAGGTGGATATACACTGTACTAGTGCCGACATTGTGCATGCTCTGTTACCTGTGTCTGTGTGCCTGTGGTTCTGTCAGTGTGATCATGTGATGTATCTGACCCCAGGAATGTGTCAATAAAGTTTCCCCTTCCTGGGACAATGAATTCACGGTGTTCTTATTTCAATTTCCAGGAGTGTATGTAAGTGGCTCAAAATGAAATATTGTATATCATTAAAACTATATCTAACATTAGGGCAAATATGCTTCTGCCTATGTCATGTTGTTGTTCATAGTTTTCACTGTTTTACTCGGATATAGCATAATAGATTAACAATATACGCTATTATTTATAAATCCGTACCACACAGTTGTAATACGCCATGTAACACAACTATCAAATGTACTGCATACAATCATATGTCCAGTGGAAGAATATTTTTTTAATATGTAACTAATATAAATAAACAATAAAATAAATTAAAATACAAGAAAATGTTCCATAACCATGTCAGAATACATAAGTCACATATGTGTAGCCTAGGTCGTATTATGTGGAGTACGACAAATGTGTGCTACGGATTTATAAATAATAGTGTATAATGTTCATTTGTTATGCTATATTCGAGTAAAAAAGTAAAAACTATTAACAACATCACATAGTCAGAAGCATATTTGCCCTAATGTTACATATAGTTTTAATGATCCACAATATGTCTTTTTGAGCAACTTACATAGTTAACATGATGCCTGTCAATTGTTAACATATGTTCTATATTTTTTATAATAGTACATTTGTTCTACTCATTATAAGGGGCCTGAAGATGGCATCAACGTAATGCCGAAACTAGTAGCACATAAGAAGTGCATAAAATAAATTTCTACAATACATACGGCTGTTGGTAAATTATGGCATCAAGAGATACATGGCAGCCGTTGTCCCATGGTCCTTAAAGGATCAACGAAGATCATGTCTGCCTTACTACGACTTACTGATGTGAGGAAATCACACAAACATAGTATTATTATTAACCAGTGACTTATCTGATTGTATCAGCATTCAAGACTATTTGTTTCTATGAAGAGCATTACTCTTACTGAATATAACTCAGTACTACAGAAGGACCTACTTCAGAGTTATGTATATCTCAATTAAAAAGTTGTGGGCAGTTCTGGAGACATATGAGTGATACAGGCCAGTAACTAGTAGAGTCACGGGAGCTCCAGATAATTCAGTTCCAGCAAATTATATGTTAGCTACACTAATGATGTCATACTGAAGTGGAGCAATATGTTTCAACTTGTGCATATTAATAATAAATATTACACAAAATTTTCGTATGTTATTTATAATTTAAAGAAAACCTCGAACAATGTATGAAGTGACGCACCCGCCACGTTAGCCGAGAGCACTAATGCGCTGCTTCGTGGACTCGGGTAGGCGAGCCAGTCCCAGATCGAATCCGCCCAGTGGGTTAACGGCAACGGCCGGTGCGCTGGCCAGCCTGAATGTGGCTTTTAGGTGGTTTTCCACATCCCCATAGGTGAATGCCGGGCCGGTCCCCACTCCCCGCCTCACTTACATGGCATGCAGACATCTGGACACTTTCGCATTATTCCATGGATTACACTAGTCGCAGACATTTGGGGTACACTAAGGCCGTCCCATGGGGTACGGGGTGGTGGCAGGAAGGGCATCCGGCCATCCTTTAATCTAACATTGCCAAATCCGATTAACCATGCCGGCCCTGCATCCCTGCAGGAGAAAGGCACAAGCAAAAGAAAGAAAGAAAGAAAGAATGTATGAGGTGACGGACCTGCAACCTTGGACAAAACAATGAGCAAAAGGTAAGTACATCCACAGGAGCTGTGTATTGGAGAATCTGTTGAGGAGCGGTCAATAGCTAGACCAAAATATTAAACGTTTTAAGCTCTCAGTATGGACCTGACAGGATTCGCTTTCCGAAGTCACGAATTATGTGTGAGTTAATACCATAATACACAGTACAAAAGGATCAAACAAGCGTAAGTTTCGTGTCACTATAGGTTAACTAAATCTATCGTTCGAAAATCTGATACGAAACATAGCCCCTCAAAATTACTGGCTGTTCCCAAGGAATGCACAAATGTAACTTTTGACATAGTAATTTGAAGTCTTGTGAAAAGTTGCAATTCCATAAGGAAATTAATCACTCAGATTTTCCTCTCCAAACATGTGATCATGTGCTTGAGGCTATCTACCAAAGCAGGACTGTCCCCCGAAGATTCCCATTTTCCACATATCTAGGCTTTTCCGCTTGTGTATTTATCGATCATTTCCCCCCCCCCCCCCCCCCCCCCCCCCCCCCCGCCTCACCCCTCAGGGGCTAATTCCGTTTTAATGGGGTTTTTAATCGTCCCTAGTCTTTAATATTTTATTAAGTGGCCCGAGCAGCCACTTTTCCCGGGCCCTTCCAATTTGGGCGAGCCCTCTGCTCTCTGCGTCCCGCCTGATTCCAGGGCTCCAGCAAGTCTCCAGCCTCGTTAACAGACCGGCCACTCCAGCAGGCAGCCGTCGGGCTCGGTCCCGTCCGGTAACCCATCCCCTCGGCCGCACTCTTCAAAGCATTAAAGCATTCCCCACCCTGTCATCAGATTTTAATAATTTTTGAGGGCTACAGACTGTTCTGTCCAATAAAGAAAATTAATTAAATTCTTTTCTAGTTTTCGCCCTTTTTTGAGACATTCTTCCATCCGCTGAATGAACGCGCGTGTATTGATCATCAGCAGTTCGAAGTCATTTACCGCTTTACCTACGCTGATCCATTTCTATCACCATTTTTTTTAATGATTGATATACTGCATCTTTGCACAAACAGCTTTCTCAGCCATTAGATTGCGAAAATTACGGTTTAATTACAACATGCAAAGAAACCCGCTCGTTTCAGTATCTTGGTATCTAATGGCATGCTCGTACGAGTCCACACTGTTAAGACTGAGATCGATGACATGTACGAGATACAGTCCATTTAAGAAGAGAGTTTGTGGTCGTGAACAATAAACTTCATACAGCATCGTTCAAACTCATTCTGCAGGACAACGCAGTCATTAGTAGTTTCGTCTTGGTCCATAGAAGAGAGATTTATTCTCCAGTCGCAGCCATACAAGCTTAACTTCATCTAAATCGCTTTAATTATGTCAGAGGAATTTCTTCGATGTTTTAAAGAGTTTTCTTCCCCATCATTTCTAAAAGAGCTGATGTTTTCGTTGTAATCAGTTCGAAATCGACAGGACGTCAAACGTTACTTTTTTTCTGTAGGTAACACAGAAGAAATATAGTGTGTGACCACACGCCGTGGAGTAATGCGTTTTCTTTGTTCCACTTCATTTCTTGAGGGCCGCAGGTGTGTTGGGAGACTAAGTGTTAATCTTATGAGCTGAGTTTGAAAACGTGACGTTGAGAGCACTGTATATCTAACCGTATGGTTCAGTTGTGTGTTGGAGATAAACCGGTTCAATGATATCAGTTATTACTTTAAAAACATAACAGCCTCTACAGAACATCCTTAAAATGAATAGTATTAGAATGTAGCTAATTCCTGTGTCAAGAGTTTATCGATTCTTAATTTTCCTCCATTCCCAGCTAATTCGGTGTCCATGTTTCATTGGCAGTGCCAGTTACTTACTTCCTGCAATTACAGTAGCTCTTCTGTAGAGTGAACTGCACACTGCAATAACGCAATTCAGCCACGTTGCCCGTGATGGCCGATCAGGAATCCACATCGCATATTGGCCTTCAAACTCTCCGTAAGGCAGGAACAGTGACATACACTATTGCTACACCACGAAGATGACGTTCTACCGACGCGAAATTCAACCGACAGGAAGATGATGCTGTGATATGCAAATGATTAGCTTTTCAGACCATTCAGACAAGGTTGGCGCCGGTGGCGATACCTACAACGTGCTGACATGAGGAAAGTTTCCAACCGATTTCTCATACACAAATAGCAGTTGACAGGCGTTGCCTGGTGAAACGTTGTTGTGATGTCTCGTGTAACGAGGAGAAATGCATACCATCACGTTTCCGACTTTGATAAAGGTCGGATTGTAGCCTATCGCGATTGCGGTTTATCGTATCGCGACATTGCTGCTCGCGTTGGTCGAGATCCAGTGACTGTTGGCAGAATATGGAATCGGTGGGTTCAGGAGGGTAATACGGAACGCCGTGCTGGATCCCAACGACCTCGTATCACTAGCAGTCGAGATAACAGGCAACTTATCCGCATGGCTGTAACGGATCGTGCAGCCACCTCTAGATCCCTGAGTCAACAGATGGGGACGTTTGCAAGACAACAACCATCTGCACGAACAGTTCGACGACGTTTGCAACAGCATGGACTATCAGCTCGGAGACCGTGGCTGCGGTTACCCTTGACACTGCATCAGAGACAGGAGCGCCTGCGATGGTGTACTCAACGACGAACCTGGGTGCACGAATGCCAAAACGTAATTTCTTCGGATGAATCCAGGTTCTGTTTACAGCGTCATGATGGTCGCATCCGTGTCTGGCGACATCGCGGTGAACGCACATTGGAAGCGTGTATTCGTCAGCGCCATACTGGCGTATCACCTGGGGTGATGTTATGGGGTGCCATTAGTTACACGTCTCGGTCCCCTCTTGTTCGCACTGACGGCACTTTGAACAGTGGACGTTACATTTCAGATGTGTTACGACCCGCGGCTCTACCCTTCATTCGATCCTTGCGAAACCCTACATTCCAGCATGATAATGCACGACCGCATGTTGCAAGTCCTGTACGGGCCTTTCAGGATACAGAAAATGTTCGAGTGCTGCCCTGGCCAGCACATTCTCGAGATCTCTCACCGATTGAAAACTTCTGGTCAATGGTGGCCGAGCAACTGGCTAGTCACTATACGTCAGTCACTACTCTTGATGAACTGTGGTATATTGTTGAAGCTGCATGAGCAACTGTAGCTGTACACGCCATCCAAGCTCTGTTTGACTCAATGCCCAGGTGTATCTAGGCCGTTATTACGGCCAGAGGTGGTTGTTGTGAGTACTGATTTCTCAGTAACTATGCACCCAACTCGCGTGAAAATGTAATCGCATGTTCGTCTAGTATAATATACTTGTCCAATGAATACCCGTTTATCATCTGCATTTCTTCCTGGTGTAGCAATTTTAATGGCCAGTAGTGTAGAAATACAGTACAAGTTATAAACGGATACTAAATGGCGAAAAGCTTTTGATGGTGCAGAATGTATGTTATCTGCATTTTCGGTGTAACAACGTATCCTTAATACTAATCCCGGAAAATTATCGAGATACTCAGATCTGTTTATCGCTCCGAGAAATAGAAAAAAAGAAGAATTAAGACCAAGATTCGAGACCATCTTGTTCCTGGATGAAATATTTTGATGACAGAGAAGTGTTCAGATAACGAAAGAGGGAAATGAAGAAGAGTTTCAAGTGATAGGTAAACAGAAGTCAGAGACAAAATAAACGGCTGCTTCGCAGCAACTTCGCGTGTAGCCGTGCAGCGGCGAATACGAAAATAAGATATTCGCGAGATGCCATGCAAGTAACGCATAGCGAGGTATCGGGATAGGCGGTGTATCTGTTGCCGTTACGGGATCGGCGCGGCGTGAAGACTGGTAGCGGCCGTCGCGTGCTGCGAGAACATTACTGCTCACTCGATCGCTCGCGTGCCGATTCTATTTGCCGGGTCGCGCCGCTCCGCAGATGGCATCGGAAATAGAACCGAAGGAAACGAGGAACTGGCGAGCAGATTGGCTTCCTCGTCCCCGTTTTTCCCCTTCCCGTTCCGCGTTCCAGCTTCTTTGTCTACTGATAAGCAGCGTAGTCGCATGAGCTGAAAGAAACGAAAAACGTATTATAGCAAAACTGTCCTACTAATTATTTCTACAATTTTGTAGTAAAATATATTCAGCAATGCAGCTAATCTGAAGTATACGCGATAAAGACCAGTGTTGATCAATTCCTGGCTATCGGAAATTGTCCACGGGTCGGCTTAGTATCGTGATATGTAAAGGCGTGGGAAGAGTAAGAATAAAATTGTCATATATGATATATAGCAAAATCATAAATAGTGCGTCTATATGTCATATGCGTCTTTCTGTTTACTTGCTAAGGTGGACGTCCAATGAATCTGGCTTCCTATGCCGGCCCGTGTGGCCGAGCGTCGGCCGGTGTGGCCGTGCGGTTCTAGGCGCTACAGTCTGGAACAGCGCGATCGCTACGGTCGCAGGTTCGAATCCTGCCTCGGACATGGATGTGTGTGATGTCCTTAGGTTAGTTAGGTTTAAGTAGTTCTAGGGGACTGATGACCTCAGATGTTAAGTCCCATAGTGCTCAGAGCCATTTGAACCATTTGGCTTCCTATGATTCTCAAATGGGTAGAAACCGAAATTTTAGGTAGTTAAGTGACTGCTCAAGAAAGATATGATGCGAAACAAGGTGCTAAGACAGTATGTTTGTTGATGTGGTTTTCACTACGAAGACTGGTTTCATGCAGCTATTCTCGCTGCTCTATCCTGTACAAGTATGTTTATCTCTGCATAATTACTGAAATCTACATCCACTTGAATAAGTTTACTGTAATCAGGCTTTCACGTAACAATACTACTCATATTGCCAATCTATAGACCTTCCTTCATTAAAATATTAGCTTTACTTGATGCCTCACGATGTAATCTTCTTGTAGTGAAGTTGTGCAACACTTATCTTTTCTTCCCTGTTGAATTCAGTGCCTCGTCGTTAGTTATGTCATCTAATCTTTAGCGTTCTGCTGTAGCACTACATTTCAGCAGGTTACTTCTTTTCTTATCTGTATTGCTTATCGTCCGTCTTTCTCTTCCGTATGACGTAACATTCCAACAAAACATTTTCACAGAGTACTTTGTAACATTTAAACTTATATTCGATGTTAAAAGATTCATCTTGTTCAATGAACTTTTCTTGCTATTTCAAGTTTATGTTTTATATGTTCTTTATACCTGTCGCCATCAGTTTGAAACACAACAACAAAGTCGCTACTATTTTTTTCGCATAGTGAATTCTGTAACCATAACATAACTGTGATGTGGATTCTGTCACGTTGTCAATTAAGTGTATGTCAAAAAATTAATTCAAATGAACAAATTAAAAAGAATATTGTAATTATGATGTATTTAAAACGCTTGCTTAGTCATTGCTACTGTGTACAGTCAAAGAACTCGTCTGGAGTAAGGATAATTGTTGCTGGGCCCGTACATGCGGCGTCGGGAAGAAATAGTTGGCGGAGAGAGCAGTTAGCGGGAAGTGGTCAAATGCAGACGCGGTGCGCGGGAATGTAAGGAAGAGACTGCAAGATTTTTAATATGTTACCAAGCGTATTATGTGGTTGTAAATGTGCACAGTACATTGTTATAAAGAGGAATTAATATTTAAAAAGAGTACTGTGAGCTCAAACGTGTTACGTGGAGCGGCAATAAAGAAGAGGTTGTTGCAATACATTGTCAACGAATAATGCCTTACATCGTACCAGCAGCAAGGAAGTTCCAACCAATTTCATCTTTATGTTGTACAAGGCTAACTAGTATAGTAGTTTCCGTAACTGGATGACAGGAAGTTCAGTGAATCAACTGTTATAGTGTAAATGAACTTTACCTCAGTCATTTGCCTAATAGGAGCCTATCCTATCACCAGAATTGATTCCGAGAATACCACCAACGAAATAGTAGAAAAATATTGAAAGTGATGAGGTTTTTTAATTTCGATTACTAAGATAAAGAAGTGCAATTACAAAACTGAGAACTACCTAAAACTGTCATTTAATAATTGGTGAATTTTGTTGCTTGGTAGAACAACTATTCTTGGCAAAATATTACTTCAGAATAATATATTTCATATTTTTTGTCTGCATTGCAAACTGTGCTCACATTTGAAAATCACATAACAGTATAGTGCAAGATTACTTATTCTTCGCTAAATGAAACACTACGAACTTTATAGAAATAACCTACTATAACAGAAAACAAGTGTTCATGAAAATTTCCATTTCTAAAACCAACAGTGAGTAACGCCAATGTATTCATTACAATAACTGTTTTGCAAAAAATTTACTTTTACATGCATCTGTTCAGTTCAAATTATTTTTCTGATCTTCTGATTAACTTTAAGTCGTAGCGTGAACTGTGTGTACACATGAGCTCGAGTCAGCACCTGATTGAAGTTCAATGACAAGTTTGTATTTAAAATCTATAAACTGTTACTAATCATAAAATAATTTTGGCTCACACAGTGAGCTGGCAACCGTACTTAAGAAATTTTCTCTCTAAAATTATACCAGATTTAGTTTATTTATTCCAAATTTCAATTTTTATCTTTTTTGTCAAAATTTCTTTCGTTGGTTTTCGGGTGAAAGTAGGCGTGCGATAACGATTCGGTTACAATTGTATCTGCACTTATCCGGATTTTCATTATTCTTCGGAACAGATGCCTTCTCCAAAATACAGGGAATATTAGGTGCACATGTCATATACAGGGTGTTTCAAAAATGACCAGTATATTTGAAACGGCAATAAAAACTAAACGAGCAGCGATAGAAATACACCGTTTGTTGCAATATGCTTGGGACAACAGTTCATTTTCAGGCGGACAAACTTTCGAAATTACAGTAGTTACAATTTTCAACAACAGATGGCGCTGCAAGTGATGTGAAAGATATAGAAGACAACGCAGTCTGTGGGTGCGCCATTCTGTACGTCGTCTTTCTGCTGTAAGCATGTGCTGTTCACAACGTGCAAGTGTGCTGTGGACACCATGGTTTATTCTTCCACCGCCTAGAACACAGTGTTGTTGCAACAAGACGAAGTTTTCAACGGAGGTTTAATGTAACCAAAGGACCGAAAAGCGATACAATAAAGGATCTGTTTGAAAAATTTCAACGGACTGGGAACGTGACGGATGAATGTGCTGGAAAGGTAGGACGACCGCGTACGGCAACCACAGAGGGCAACGCGCAGCTAGTGCAGCAGGTGATCCAACAGTGGCCTCGGGTTTCCGTTCGCCGTGTTGCAGCTGCGGTCCAAATGACGCCAACGTCCACGTATCGTCTCATGCGCCAGAGTTTACACCTCTATCCATACAAAATTCAAACGCGGCAGCCCATCAGCGCCGCTACCATTGCTGCACGAGAGACATTCGCTAACGATATAGTGCACAGGATTGATGACGGCGATGTGCATGTGGGCAGCATTTGGTTTACTGACGAAGCTTATTTTTACCTGGACGGCTTCGTCAATAAACAGAACTGGCGCATATGGGTAACCGAAAAGCCCCATGTTGCAGTCCCATCGTCCCTGCATCCTCAAAAAGTACTGGTCTGGGCCGCCATTTCTTCCAAAGGAATCATTGGCCCATTTTTCAGATCCAAAACGATTACTGCATCTCGCTATCTGGACATTCTTCGTGAATTTGTGGCGGTACAAACTGCCTTAGACGACACTGCGAACACCTCGTGGTTTATGCAAGATGGTGCCCGGCCACATCGCACGGCCGACGTCTTTAATTTCCTGAATGAATATTTCGATGATCGTGTGATTGCTTTGGGCTATCCGAAACATACAGGAGGCGGCGTGGATTGGCCTCCCTATTCGCCAGACATGAACCCCTGTGACTTCTTTCTGTGGGGACACGTGAAAGACCAGGTGTACCGCCAGAATCCAGAAACAATCTAACAGCTGAAGCAGTACATCTCATCTGCATGTGAAGCCATTCCGCCAGACACGTTGTCAAAGGTTTCGGGTAATTTCATTCAGAGAGTGCGCCATATTATTGCTACGCATGGTGGATATGTGGAAAATATCGTACTATAGAGTTTCCCAGACCGCAGCGCCATCTGTTGTTGACAATTGTAACTACTGTAATTTCGAAAGTTTGTCTGCCTGAAAATGTACTGTTGTCCCAAGCATATTGCAACAAACGGTGTATTTCTATCGCTGCTCGTTTAGTTTGTATTGCCGTTTCAAATATACCGGTCATTTTTGAAACACCCTGTAAAAATCCTAATTAACCGGAAGTGTAGGACCGTTATAAGCTATTTTAATTCCTCTTACAATTAGTTTCTCGTTTTGTGATGTAACTGCCCCAGGCATCGTTTGATTTAATTCTACTACATTCCACTACTCCTGTACTTCTTTTGTTGATATTGATCCTGTAACATCTATTCAGTCCCATTAATCTCCCAATTTACTTGCCGTCTCTAATAGGATTACGTCATTGGCAAATCTCAAGGTTTAATTTTTCTCCCTGTACTTTTATTCCCTTTTTAATACGTCTTCTTACTCTCCTTTACTGCTTGCTCACAGTACAGACAATATGATGGAGGACAGACTACGACTCAACTACTATCTCCTCGTCATGTCCTTCAAATGTCATATTAATTGCAGTTTAGGTTTAGTGTAAGTTGTAGATAACCTTTCGCTCCTGGAATTTTATCCCTGATAACTTCAGAATGTGTGGGAATGTTTTCCCAACATATTCAAAAGTATTTTGCAATTACAGAAGCGCTCGAACTGTCAGTTTCTCTGTCTTCAGTCTATTTTCTGACACTTTAGGGTCAGTATTGCATCGCGTGTTTCTACAATTCCCCGAGAACAACATTGATCCTCCTTGTTTTCTCCGAGCTGTTAAAGCCTTTCTGTACGTAACTCGTGTCAGTATTTTATAACCACGACTAAAAAACGAATGCTGCGGCAGAAGACGTATCAGTACCTACTTTCTTTGGTATAAGTAGTATTGTCTTCTTCTTGAAATCTGAGGTTGTATCGGCTGTGTCACATAGGCCACACACCAAGCGGGGCATCTACATCCAATAAGTCCAGCCCAACATCTAAACCTTTTATGTGATCCACACCTTTCCCATACTTAACCAGATAATGGCTCCCCTTCCGAATTTCCTTTCGGCCTCTTCATTCCCAAGATTTTATTTCCTTTTTCCTCACACATACCCCAACATCCGTGCCTTATCATAAAGCTTAGTTCATTATACTTAACTACACAATGAACACTGTTGGACAAACCGCACTTCACAGTTTACAACATCACAGAACCAATCAATTTTTCCTCCGTATGCTGTAATACATAAAGTATCCGCTGTCATACACCATAAGATGGATTATGAAGCATAGATGTGTACCATCTTTACGGTGAAGTGGGTGCTTATTTTGAAATCGATTAGAATCATCTTTCTTAAAGGTGAATAGCCGATAAATTGCGTTTTGTTTTACTAATAATTATGGCTTCTGATTTATTAAGGTATCTCCAGATAAAAACTGCCAGTATGAGCCTAATAAATCGAAAAAGCTTAGTAACAAAGAAATATTAATTGGGCCAGACTCAGTTCGTCTGCTTTTTAGTTATGTATTGCATATACACTCCGTTTTTCGTTGAAAATCGTACAAGTATTTCTGTAGCTGTAAAACATACATAGGTAAAAATCTCAGAACTACCCATAGGGGTTTAGGAATTTGTATCAGGCCAGGAGAAATCATTTTATACGATTTAGCCTGACTTAAAAACTCTTTTCGTTAAAAATTTATTTTTATTTAAGTAATTATTTTAGTGTTGCATGTGTGAAATTTCTCAATGGATTTTAAACATTTGATCAGAATATAAGAGACATGTGCCAAATTTCTGATTTATTTCAATGTCTTTTCACCACATCAGACATGAAATAGAATAGTGTTATACCTACCTACTAATAATACATCAACCCGTTTAATTGATATTTTCCTAAAAAAAGGAAATAATGAAGCTTGTAAAAATAATTTTGTGCGATTTTCTACAGTAATTTTATTTTATTGTGGCGAACTATTGCCACATGAACCTGAGGATGATCAGGAATGACAGCAGAGACTGGCCATCTGGCTAGAGTTTGTCAACAGTGGTTAGCCATCTGTGAACAGGAGGACAACAAAAGAAGGAAAATGGACACCGGATGTAGCACAGCAGAATAAAAACTTTCAAGTGTATAATCCAAGAGTCAAATATAAGGTGCAGCCGGCCAGAGTGTCCGAGGGGCTCTAGGCGCTACAGTCTGGAACCGCGCGACCGCTACGGTCGCAGGTTCGAATCCTGCCTCGGGCATGGATGTGTGTGATGTCCTTAGGTCAGTTAGGTTTAAGTAGTTCTGAGTTCTAGGGGACTGATGACCACAACAGTTAAGTCCCATAGTGCTCAGAGCCATTTGAACCATTTTTATAAGGTGCAGCGAAATATGAGGCGAAACCAACGGTGTGTACTGAAAACGATACGAGAGCGCAAAAGGTACAGAACTGAAGGCAGGGATGCCGTGCAGCTAGCTTTATAGTTGGGCAGCCAGGAGTGACTGGTCGTCAAGGTGGGCGTGGCCCTGCTGCGCTGCGAAGCCCGACAGGGTCAGTACTAGCGCTCGCAGGGGTAGCTGTGCCGCCAAGCGCATACCGCCTGGAACACATTCCGATACTACACACACCACAAGCTGGTCCTGCAGGGCAGCCGAGATGTCTGACCTTACCAAACCTTTTCACCCCAGCTACGGGAGATATGCCAATTAGGCAAAACATTATGACCACGTGCTTAATAATGCACTGTTTCATTTTTCAAACAGATTAAAACAGGGATTCTGTTGGTCATGGATTCTACAAGTCCTTGACAGGACTCCAGAAGTACTTGGCACAAGACGTCCACGCTCAGGTCAAGAAATTCCAGCAAATTACAGGATACGAGTTTATGGGCACACAGCTGGCGCCCGATATAAGTTCCAGTGGGTACAGATCAGGTAGATTTGCTGATGAAGACATCGCTGTAGCACGATTCTGACCTCGCAACACGGACAGTCATGCTGCTGCAAGATGTCATCGCCATTGTGGGAGGGGGGGGGGGGACGCTTCAACCATGAAGCGGTGTAGGTGGTCCGCAATAATGCTCACATACTTCACTGCTGCCGTGATGCCTTCGATTACCACGACAGATCCCATGGAAGTCCAAGTCAGTGTGCCCCATAGCGTAATTCTGCCCCAACCGCCCTTCATCTGTGGCGCAATGCCTGTTTCTTGTAGCCGTTCGTCTATATGATGGCATGCAAGGACCCAAACCGTCGACCTAATGTAACAAGAAATGGAATTCATTCGATAGGCGACACGTTTCTATTGATCCACAGTGAAAACGCAGCGATGCCGTGCCCACAGCAGTCGTAGCTGACGCTGTCTTTGGTTCAGCAGAACAAAGTAAAGGGGTCGTGTGATGTGGAGCTTCATGTTCAACAATGGACTTTGAACGGCGTGTTCCGACACCCTTGTGGCTGTACTAACATTGCACTGTGTCGTCAGATCTACCACAGATCGCTGCCTGACCTGGATTACACAATGGGGGCTCTTCCGACCTCTACGTTTTTGTAATGAGACTTTGTCGTCCAATACCATAGGGCCTACTCGTTAATTCAGCATCCTTCAACCACCTTGTATACGTGCTCTTCTCACGACAGTATTAAGAAAACAAGCGACCCGCTTTGTCGTTTCAGAGATTACGGTTCCAGCAGCAGCCTCGCAACAACTTTCCCTTTGTCAAAATGGCTTATATCAGCGGATTCTCGCATTTGCGGTGCGTATCTTCGCTATAGTGACTGCCCATTCGTCTCTCCTCCGCTTTAATTCTTTCCTTCATAATGTTTTGGCTCATTATTGAAGACGCATCTTAGAGACAAGAAAGCGAGTTAAAGTTGAAACTTCCTGCCAGATTAAAACTGTGTCCCTGACCGAGACTCGAACTCGGGATCTTTGCCTTTCGCGGGCAAGTGCTCCACCATCTGAGCTACCCAAACACGACTCAGGCCCCGTCCTCACAGCTTTACTTCTGCCAGCACCTCGTCTCCTACCTTCCAAACTTTACAGAAGCTCTCCTGCGAACCTTGCAGAACTAGCACTCCTGAAAGAAAGGATATTGCGGAGACATGGCTTAGCCACAGCCTGGGGGATGTTTCCAGAATGAGATTTTTACTCTGCAGTGGAGTGTGCGCTGATATGAAACTTCCTGGCAGATTAAAACTGTGTGAAAGGCAAAGGTCCCGAGTTCGAGTCTCAGTCCGGCACACAGTTTTAATCGGACAGGAAGTTTCATATCAGTGCACACTCCGCTGCAGAGCGAAAATCTCATTCAGGAAACATCGTCCCAGGCTGTGGCTAAGTCATGTCTCCGCAATATCCTTTCTTCCAGGAGTGCTAGTTCTGCCAGGTTCGCAGGAGAGCTTCTGTGAAATTTGGAAGGTAGAAGACGAGGTACTAGCGGAAGTAAAGCTGTGAGGAGGTGGCGTGAGTCGTGCTTGGGTGGCTCAGTTGGTAGAGCACTTGCCCGTAAAGGCAAAGATCCCGAGCTCGAGTCTCGACCCGGCACACAATTTTAATCTGCCAGGAAGTTTCATATTAGTGCACACTCCGCTGCAGAGTGAACATTCTCCTCCTCGAGTTAATGTTGCTTGTCATCCTTGGCCTAAGCTATATTAACATTTCAAGCTCTAGTTCACTGGGAAGTTGATTTAAATTCAACTGCAAAATTTGTACCAAATAGGTCGACAAGAAACTGACGTAACAAAAATGTGTAAAGACAAGAAGCAATATGCAATTTTTGGACCAGGAAAGGGAAAGTAGAATGACGAAAATACAGGAAATGACGAGGGAAAGTGAATATTGAGTGAAACTTCCTGGCAGATTAAAACTGTGTGCCCGACCGAGACTCGAACTCGGGACCTTTGCCTTTCGCGGGCAAGTGCTCTACCATCTGAGCTACCGAAGCACGACTCACGCCCGGTACTCACAGCTTTACTTCTGCCAGTATCTCGTCTCCTACCTTCCAAACTTTACAGAAGCTCTTCTGGTTCGCAGAAGAGCTTCTGTAAAGTTTGGAAGGTAGGAGACGAGATACTGGCAGAAGTAAAGCTGTGAGTACCGGGCGTGAGTCGTGCTTCGGTAGCTCAGATGGTAGAGCACTTGCCCGCGAAAGGCAAAGGTCCCGAGTTCGAGTCTCGGTCGGGCACACAGTTTTAATCTGCCAGGAAGTTTCATATCAGCGCACACTCCGCTGCAGAGTGAAAATCTCATTCTGGAAACATCCCCCAGGCTGTGGCTAAGCCATGTCTCCGCTATATCCTTTCTTTCAGGAGTGCTAGTTCTGCATGGTTCGCAGAAGAGCTTCTGTAAAGTTTGGAAGGTAGGAGACGAGATACTGGCAGAAGTAAAGCTGTGAGTACCGGGCGTGAGTCGTGCTTCGGTAGCTCAGATGGTAGAGCACTTGCCCGCGAAAGGCAAAGATCCCGAGTTCGAGTCTCGGTCGGGCACACAGTTTTAATCTGCCAGGAAGTTTCATATCAGCGCACACTCCGCTGCAGAGTGAAAATCTCATTCTGAATATTGAGTGTTGGGCACGCGAGAGAAACAACGATAAAACGGCTATAAAAGAGTATAAAAGTAAACGCATCAGTGAAATTATAACGGTACTTTGCGGGCAGGCGTGTCAATTAGCATCATATTAATTAAAATCGCGTATAAATAGACTTTATTTTGGAAGAATTAAAAAGGGGAAAGTAATACGAAACTTTAATAACTGCTCAGTATTACTAAGAAGCAATATAATGAAAAGTAATAAAAAGCAAACTAGCAAAGACCAAGCGGGACAGAAAGATACAGGGGCGCGTTTGTTTTTTAATACATATAAAAGAACATGTAACACATTATTGAGCTCTCTACCTTCAGTTATCGCGATCGGGATAGTCGATGAAGAACTGGTACGCGACTGCCAAATTCGTTAAGAAGATTATTTAAAGACTCTTCAAGCACGTTTAAAATACATTACGTGTGACGAAGTGATCAGAGACGTTTACTGTCGGGTGAAGTGAAAATGATTCCGACAACATAATTCGAACTTTGTGTTAGCTGGGAAAAATACTCTTGGGAAACTATTATGGTTGTGGAACCCACGAAACTTGTACGCAACGGAAAGCTATAGTTTACGTAATTCTGCATTTCTGATACAAACAACGCGCCAGCATAAAAATAGTTCGCTTATTAACTACCAGATATTAATTAACGGGGACCTAAACTACTAAAAACAGTGCATCCACCGTTAAATTGAACCCTGCGTGTGAAAGACAATCACATCGAACATTTCGAGAGAGAAGAATAGACATTTAAGTGCCGAATTGAGAGCCTGGGTCGTATCTATATTTGGACATTATATGACACGCGTTATTCAGAACACGATATCGACCATTCTAATATTGAAAAGAAGGATAGGATCATCACCTCCAATCCCGATTCATATTTCATATTTAGTTAGTGAAAATAAAAGAAAAACAAACAACATTTCAATTTTATCCACGATTTTGGCTTCATTACGTAGTCTTGACTACAAGATAAACAAATAACATTTCAATTTTATCCACAATTTTGGCTTCATTACGTAGTCTTGGCTACATGATAAACAAACTACATTTCAATTTTATCCACGATTTTGGCTTCATTACGTAGTCTTGACTACATGATAAACAAACTACATTTCAATTTTATCCACGATATTGGCTTCATTACGTAGTCTTGACTACATGATAAACAAACTACATTTCAATTTTATCCACGATTTTGGCTTCATTACATAGTGTTGACCACATGATAAACAAACTACATTTCAATTTTATCCACGATTTTGGCTTTATTACGTAGTCTTGACTACATGATAAACAAACTACATTTCAATTTTATCCACGATTTTGGCTTTATTACGTAGTCTTGACTACATGATAAACAGACTACATTTCAATTTTATCCACGTTTTTGGCTTCATTACGTAGTCTTGACTACATGATAAACAAACTACAATTCAATTTTATCCACGATTTTGGCTTCATTACGTAGTCTTGACTACATGATAAACAAACTACATTTCAATTTTATCCACGATTTTGGCTTCATTGCATAGTCTTGACTACATGATAAACAATATCTGTGGAAGTTGTATATAACGTATCTTCATAATATTTAGGCAACCAATACTGTGGTACACCAAAAATGTAAATGCATGAAATTGTTCTTACAGCGGATGTATAAGGTGTGAGTGCGACGAACTATATTGATTAACTGAACGTCCATTACGTACTTGCATGTTTATCTGCGAAAATGTTCCTTGTCGGTACATCAGCATAGAGTTGGAATAGGATCGCTGGAACATTGCAAACCATTCAGATTAATCGAACATCTAAATACGCATAATGCTGGTATCACCAGGATGTGTTCTTTCTCCTCATCCCCGTGGCAGTAACTGAATTAAAAGTCAGCCGGGAATAACATTTAAATCAATTGACGACTATTGAATTTTCAAACGTCCACTGCCATGTATGAAGGCGAGTGACACCACGAGTGCTAACGTCGATCGAGGGGTGTCGTCGTGATCGTACTGAATGACATTGAGCGGTCACAAAATGTAACTATCAAAGTTAGTCTCGAGAGAAGAGTGACGTCACTAGCTAAGGTTGGGGCACGCATGCGCAGTGAGACACCAGCAGTGCGCCCTCTGCAGCGAGGGTTAATGACGATGGGAGAGGAGACAGGAAGCTCGGTTCGGTTATACGCTAGAGTGGGCTAAAGCGCGTCCGCTGGCCAAAGTGCTCGGTTTAATACAGGGCAGCGGGAGGCAGGCCAATTACTCGACAGTCACTGCATTGCCGGGGCGGCGGGCGCAGCTGCGCAGATGTCAGCTCAGCGACGCGCCCCCGCCGGCCGGGGTCGCGCTGCGCAGTAATTCACGCGACACGCCGCGCCCACCGCGAGCGGCGAATAAACAGCTGCGCACCGTAATCTGGGGCGTGATGGACGACGCCGGCGGCTTCCTATTGGCCCGCAGCCGCCGCCTGTCATCCTGTCCACCGACATCCGGGAGCCGCCTCAGCGGATCCTCGCTCACCGGTACCGTCTCTCTAGGGAGAGGACGGAGCGTTACGTGGTATCCTCGTGAACGGTCACTGTAAACACTACTGGACATTAAAATTGCTACACCACGAAGATGACGTGCTACAGTCGCGAAATTTAACCGACAGGAAGAAGATGCTGTGATATGCAAATGATTAGCTTTTCAGAGCATTCACACAAGGTTGGCGCCGGTGGCGACACCTACAACGTGCTAACATGAGGAAAGTTTCCAATCGATTTCTCATACACAAACAGCAGCTGACCGGCGTTGCCTGGTGAAACGTTGTTGTGATGCCTCGTGTAAAGACGAGAAGCGCCTACCATCACATTTACGACTTTCATAAAGGTCGGATTGTAGCCTATCGCGTTTGCGGTTTATCGTATCGCGACATTGCTGCACGCGTTGGTCGAGAATCCAATGACTGTTAGCAGAATATGGAATCGGTGGGTTCAGGAGGGTAATACGGAACGCCGTGCAGGATCCCAATGGCCTCGTATCACTAGCAGTCGAGATGACAGGCATCTTATCCGCATGGCTGTAACGGATCGTGCAGCCACGTCTCAATCCCTGAGTCAACAGATGAGGACGTTTGAAAGACGACAACCATTTGCACGAACAGTTCGACGACATTTGCAGCAGCATGAACCATCATCTCGGAGACCATAGCTACGGTTACCCTTGACGCTGCATCACAGACAGGAGCGCCTCAGATGGTGTACTCAACGACTAACCTGGGTCCACGAATGGCGAAACGTGATTTTTCTGGATGAATCCAGGTTCTGTTTACAGCATCATGATGGTCACATCCGTATTTCGCGACATCGCGGTGAAAGCACATTGGAAGCGTGTATTCGTCATCTCCATATGTATTCGTCATCTCCATACTGGCGTATCACCCGACGTGATGGTATGGGTTGCCATTGGTTACACGTCTCGGTCACCTCTTGTTCCCATTGACGGCACTTTGAACGGTGGACGTTACATTTCTGAGGTGTTACGACCAGTGGCTCTACCCTTCATTCGATCCCTGCGAAACACTACATTTCAGCAGGATAATGCACGACCGCATGTTGCAGGTCCTGTACGGGCCTTTCTGGATACAGAAAATGTTCGACTGCTGCCCGGGCCAGCACATTTTCCAGATCTCTCACCAACTGAAAACGTCTGGTCAATGGTGGCCGAGCAACTGGCTCGTCACAATACGCCAGTCACTACTCTTGATGAACTGTGGTATCGTGTTGAGGCTGCATCGGCAGCTGTACCTATACACTCCATCCAAGGTCTGTTTGACCCAGTGCCCAGGAGTATCAAGGCTGTTATTACGGCCAGAGTTGGTTTTTTGGGTACTGATTTCTCAGGATCTATGCACCCAAATTGCGTGAAAATGTAATCACATGCTAGTTCTAGTATAATATATTTGTCGAATGAATACCCTTTTGTTATCTGCATTTCGTCTTGGCGTAGCAATTTGGACGGCCAGTAGTGCATCAGATGAGTGAAAATTAATTTGCCTTCAGAACTAATATTCTTAGTGTCCTACCTCGTACAGTTTTTACAAAATTGACTCAAGTTAATTTTATTTTTAATTCATATGTAGACTTAGAGAAAGCTTACCACGGTCTTGGCAGCAATAAACTGCTTGAAATAGTCAAGTTATCTGCGATAAAATAGAATGAGGAGTTTTTTTTTACAACTTGCATGATGATGATAATGACGAGGTTAGGTTTAAAGAGGCTAAATGTCTGTGGTCATCCGTCTCATAATCAAGTGACCCTCTCTCTCCCTCCCCGCACCTTCCCAAGGATGGAATTTGTCTGTGTCTACAGTAAATATCACGTAGAAGTGTGGGAACTATTTTCTAAATGTCTGAGTTGAATGGTGCACGACATGGCTATTAGCCTGGTATTTATCTAGTACTAATGAATACTTTAACTGGAAAAAGCATATTATTGAGCTACTTTTGCTTTTCGTATAATTGGTAATCTTGGAAACAAACTTATCTACCTAATGTCATATTTAGCATATTCCCACTCAATAATGTCGCACGGAATTATTTTATGTGCTAACTCATCACTCAGAAAGACAGTAATGATCGCACGAAAGCGAGCAGTAAGGCTAATATGTTGTGTTCATTCTCGATCGTATGCTTTCGGGGAACTAGGCAGTTTTAGTGAGCCGTCACAATAGGTATTTTCACTAATGAAATCAGTCGTACGTAATCCATCAACAATTTAGGAAGAAAAGTGATGTACATGCCTGCAGCACTAGGGGGAAAAATGACCTTTATTACCCACTCTCAAAGCTGTCACTGACTCAGTGATATGTTCAAAATGCAGTAATGAAAAGTTTTCGAACATTTGCCCAAGAACATAAAACGTCTAAAATGTAGCGACGCAAGTTTTAAATCTAATTTAAAATCATTTCTCCCGTACGACTGCTTCTTGTGCACTGACACATTTCTACTTAAAAACGGACGGCCATTAGAAATTAAAAAAGTAAAAAAGACCAACAACTAGTTTTTAAGTGCATTTGCATGAGTAGGAATAAAATGGTAAAGTAAGAACCATGAACACCGCAGCGTGTCAGCAATCGCTGGTTAATATATTAAGAAACTAAAGACCCGCCTAGATTGCAAAAAAAGCACCTAATTTTAAGTGTTAACCCAGGTTTCGGCGTAGATAACTACACCTTCTTCAGAACAACAATTAATCCTACAAGTGCCTAAGAAGACCTTTGTCAATGATTAAAAGATCACCATAGCTATACATTTATAAACGGAAAAGGAAAGGAAAACACAAGCCGTACAAATGTACAAAGTCAAAACCACTTCGCCATAATGGCGGGTCATGGCTCATCGAACTTAGGCCGGTGTGAGGTGGAGCGTACACCATTAAGTTAAGTAGTGGTTTTGACTTTGTACATATGTACTGTTTGTGTTTTCCTTTTCATTTTCGTTTATAAATGTATAGCTATGGTGTTCTTTTAATCATTGAGAATGTTCTTCTTAGGCACTTGTGGCTTTTATTGTTGTTCTGAAGAAGGTGTAGTTATCTACGCCGAAACCTTGGTTAACACTTAACATTAGGTGCTTTTTTTCGCAATCTAGGCAGGTTTTTGTTTTTAATATAAAAATGGTAAAGTGTTCATTACTGATAATACTAATCATGTATACATATCTTGTAAACTGACTCGTTCCACATCATTTCGAAGAAAGAATTTTTGAACTCTCTATCGAGCATGTCGCTAACTAACTGTGTACTGACTACCTCTTTAAAAGCATGGGATGTTTTAGCGAATAGAAAGAAGATCCCTTCGACCAGGACTTTAAGTAGATGGAGAGGAGGTGCCAGGGAAGGCGACGGCATGGCAGCGTCATGGTCGACTCTTTTTGGATGTTAAGAGGGACTATAACGATGAAGCTTCAAGAGAGAAAATCGATAAAGAGGAAGCGTAAATTACCCAGACTACGTTCATCCAGTGTTGGAGGTTGAGAGCACTTAGCGACTCCCAATAAACTTTACACATAATTTCAAACTTTTACGAAACAGTGATAGCGCCCACAAAATAATGAAAGGAAAGAAGTTGATGGCTTACTGCGCTTGTGCTGTTTATACAGTAAAACTTGAGCATCCGGCGCAACGTTTTAATTTCTTACTTCTTCTCTGTCCACTGCCGAGAGTCGTGACAGGCGACAACTGAAGTGCGCAGGTAACGGCGACAACTGTTTCTTTACTAACTGAGAACAGAACTGACTACAGTTTCTGGGGACGAGTGTCCACTGTACTGCATTGCAAATTGAACTGTCAGTCCCTGACGAAGCTCACGACGGTGGGATCTATGCAAGGCGTTCTCGATTGTGAGCTGGAGGGCGCCGAAGGTAATTAGCGACAGGGTCCCTCGAGGCTGGGGGCGGCTGAGAGGCGGGTCCGAGTCCAGCGAAGAGCTGCACTATGGAGCGGCTGGCAGAAGTCCAGCCAGCGTCAAACGACCGGTGCTCAGGGCAAGGGCAGGACAATTCCATTAGACTGAGTCCAATGCGTGCACACTGGCTGCCGAGTGGGCCAGCGGAGTCCTAAATACCCGTTAGCGTATAAATACTAGTGTGGCGTTACGCGGGCCAATGATGTTGCGGGAGCCTGCGAATGCAGCTCTGTTAACGAAATGCCCGCGGCGTACCTGTGCGGCCTGTGCCCCCTCATGCTGTGGCGGCTGCTTGGGGCTCGGCGGAAAACAGCGCCGCGAGCTGTGTTGTCGTCCGCTGCTTCCGTGCGACCGTCTGGAATAGAGTTACTAGCAGCAGGGTCCTTGGGCCTTGCCCGCGGTACACGCCTGTAAGAATGGCGGCAGCGTCGCAGACCGGCGTATACTGTAACTTGCAGAACATTTAGCAGACAGTATCCAGTATATAAAAATGCAGTAAATGAAGCAGGCAAAAAGGAATACAAACGTCTCAAAAATGATATCGACAGGAAGTGCAAAATGGCTAAGCAGTGATGGCTAGAGGACAAATGTAAAGATGTAGAGGCTTATCTCACTAGGGGTAAGATGGATACTGCCTACAGGAAAATTAAAGAGACCTTTGGAGAAAGGCGCACTACTTGCATGAATATCACGAGCTTTCGTGGAAATCCAGTTCTAAGTAAAGAAGGGAAAGCAGAAAGGTGGAAAGAGTATATAGAGGGTCTATACAAGGGCGATGTACTTGAAGACAATATTATGGAAATGGAAGAGGATGTAGATGGAGATGAAATGGGAGATATGATTCTGCGTGAAGAGTTTGACAGAGCAGTGAAGGACCTGAGTCGAAACAAGGCCCCCGGAGTAGACAACATTCCATTAGAACTACTGACAGCCTTGGGAGAGCCAGTCCCGACAAAACTCTACCATCTGGTGAGCAAGATTTATGAGACATGCGAAATACCCCCAGACTTCAAGAAGAATATAATAATTCCAATCCCAAAGAAAACAGGTGTTGACAGATGTGAAAATTACCTAACTATCAATTTAATAAGTCACAGCTGCAAACTACTGACGCGAATTCTTTACAGACGAATGGAAAAACTGATAGAAGCCGACCTCGGGGAAGATCAGTTTGGATTCCGTAGAAATGTTGGAACACGTGAGGAAATACTGACCCAACGACTTATCTTAGAAGGAAGATTAAGGTAAGCCAAACCTACGTTTCTTGCATTTGTAGACTTAGAGAAAGCTTTCCACAATGTTGATTGGAATACTCTTTCAAATTCTGAACGCGGCAGGGGTAAAATACAGGGAGCCAAAGGCTAATTACAATTTGTACAGAAAGCAGATGGCAGTTATTAGAGTCGAGGGGTATGAAAGGGAAGCAGTGGTTGGGAAGGGAGTGAGACAGGGTTGTAGCCTATCCCCTATGTTATTCAATCTGTATATTGAGCAAGCAATAAAGGTAACAAAAGAAAAGTTCGGAGTAGGTATTAAAATCCATGGAGAAGAAATAAAAACTTTGAGGTTCGCCGGTGACATTGTAATTCTATCAGAGACAGCAAAAGACTTGGAAGAGCAGTTGAACGGAATGGACAGTGTCTTCAAAGGAGGGTATAAGATGAACATCAACAAAAGCAAAACGTGGATAATGGAATCTAGTCGAATTAAGTCGGGTGATGCTGAAGGTATTAGATTAGGAAATGAAACACTTAAAGTAGTAAAGGGGTTTTGCTATTTGGGGAGCACAATAACTGATGATGGTCGAAGTAGAGAGGATAAAAATGTAGACTGGCAATGGCAAGGAAAGCGCTTCTGAAGAAAAAAAATTTGTTAACATCCAATATAGATTTAAATGTCAGGAAGTCGTTTCTGAAAGTATTTGTATGGATTGTAGCCATGTATGGAAGTGAAAAGTGGACGATAAATAGTTTAGACAAAAAGAGAATAGAAGCTTTCGAAATGTGGTGCTACAGAAGATTGCTGAAGATTAGATGGGTAGATCACGTAACTAATGAAGAGGTATTGAATAGAATTGGGGAGAAGAGGAGCTTGAGGCACAACTTGACTAGAAGAAGGGATCGGTTGGTAGGACATATTCTGAGACATCGAGGGATCACCAATTTAGTATTGGAGGGCCGCGTGGGGGGTAAAAATCGTAGAGGGAGACCAAGAGATGAATACACTAAGCAGATTCAGAAGGATTTAGGCTGCAGTAGGTACTAGGAGATGAAGAAGCTTGCACAGGATAGAGTAGCATGGAGACCTACATCAAATCAGTCTCATGACCGAAGACCACAACAAAAACAATCCAGGTACACCACTGATTGTACCTACGAAGGTATACTGTTGCACAACACAAATTGCAGTAGACATGAAGTCAAACACTGAAATGCTTGAGAAAGTAGCGATTCTCAGATCGGAGCGCAAAATACCCGTACCACAGTCATCGGGTAGGGATACTCACATATGCAGAGGGCGGTAGTATCGTATACACGAGGTATAAAAGGGCAGTCCATCGGCGGAACTGACCCCCACCCTCAAGTGCCTTGGCGTCACCCTTGACTGTCGTGTCTCCAGGACCCCCCATCTCCAGATGATCCAAGCCAAGGCACACTCCCAACTCTGTCTCCTGAAGCTCCTTTCTGGCCGCACATGGTGTCTCGACCTCTCCACCGTCCTCCACATCTATAAATCCCTCATCTGCCCTATCCTGTGTTATGCCAATCCCACCTGTATCACAGCCCCTTCCACCTTCAAATCCTGGAATGCCATGCGCTCCGCCTCGCCTATCTCATTCGACTCCCCCCCCCCCCCCCCACGCGGATCCTCTACGACCTAATTCCTTTCCCGCACCTCCTCCTTTTCCTACAACTGATACGGATCCCTTACACTTCCCGCAAACTTGATCCCCCTCACCCACTTGTCTCTCCCATCCTTTCCCACCCTCGTCTGCTGCCGCGCCTGTACTTCCACATCCCACCCTCTCTCCATCTCTCCACACTCCATACTCTTGCCCAAGGTGGCTTCCGCCAATTCCCCCTCCCTGATGATGCCCTCATCCCCTCCATCTACCCCTCCTACCAACTTTGATCCTCCCCTTCCTCCCTCTGTGGTTTTCCTCCAGGGCACCCTCTTTCCCTTCTCTCCCTTCTCTCTTCCTCCCTCCCTCATCTCACAACCCCCCCCCCCACCCTCTCCCCCTTCTTTCTCCTCTCCCACTGGCATCAACTCCCTCTCCCTCCTACCCGCACGTCTTCCCTTTGTCAGGTCCCCAGCTTTGTGCGTGAACAGTGCATCTTCCGGCGATCGTCGCCAGTGCTCGTGTGTGTCTTCGCGCCAGTGCTTCAGTGTCTCTCCGTTTGTGCTCCTCCGTTCACGTGTGTAAACTCTGTCTTCCCCGTTTGTGTACAGTGATGAACGTTTTTATCCAAACAGTGCACCTGTGAACTACTTCATTTATTATTTTACTATGTCTGTCTCTTGTTTTTATCCACCATCTCTGTGGCCGAAGACCGGCGTAGATAGGCCGCTGCCAGCCTACCTTTCTTGTGAAGGTTTCAAAATAACAATAAAGAAAAAAAAAGCGTAACTGACACTTGACTTGTACTCAGGCGATTCATATGGAAAGGTGTCCGACGCCATTATGGCCACACGAAGAGAATTAAAAGACATTGAACGCGGAATGCTAGTTGGAGCTAGACACATGAGACATCCCATTTCGGAGATCGTTAGGTAATTCGATATTCTGAGACCTACAGTGTCAAGAGTGCCTCGGGAGTACCAAATTTCAGGAATTACGTCTCATCACGGATAACGCATTGGCCGATGGCCTTCACTTGCATTTCGACAGTAGCGGCATTTGTGTATAGTTGTCAGTGATAACAGACAATCAACACAGCGTGAAATATCAGGAGAAATCAACGTATGACGTACGACGAACGTATTCTTTAAGACAGTGTGGCGAAATCTGGGTTAATTGGCTATGGCAGTAGACGACAGAAGAGAGAGCCATTGCTAACAGCATGACTTCGCCTGCAGCCTGGGCTCGTGACTGTATGGGTTGAACCCTAGGCGACTGGAACCCGTGGCTTGGTCCGATGTGTCCCGATTTCAGTTGGTATGAGCTGAATGAAGCCATAGACCCGTTGACAAGAAGCCACTGTGCAAGCACCTAGTGGCTCGTAATGGTGTTGGCTGTATTTACATGGAAAGGAATGAGTCCTCTGGTCCAAGTGAACCGATCATCGACTGCAATGTTTGGCTACTTGAAGGCCATTTTCAGCCATTCAAGGACGTTATGTTCCAAACGTTGATGGAAATTATATGAATGATAAAGGGACGTGTCACCGGGTCACAACTGTTAGCGATTGGTTTGTAGAACCTACTGGACAGTTCGAGAGGATGATTTGGCTGTCTAGATCGCCCGACCTGAACTACATCGGGCGTTTATTGGACTTAATGGAGAGGTCAGTTGGTCCACAAAATCTTGCACAAGCAACACTTTCCCAGTTATGGACGGCTATACAGGCAGAATGGCTCACTATTTCTGCAGGGGACTTCCAACGGCTTGTCGAGTTCACACCATGTTGAGTTTTGCACTACGTCGGGCAAAAGGAGGTACGACGCGATATTGGGAGGTATCCCATGATTTCTGCCACCTGTGCACATTCATCCAGTGTTTGATAATGGGGCACTTGTCGGCTTCCAAAAGTATTCCAACACAGTTTCAAACGTTTTCTCAACTACTTCTCGCCTACAGCCCTACAAAATACTATCAACACCGTTAGGATTTTGCCTTTTCAGCCATAAAGGTTTGCTCTCTTAACGTCAATAATTTAACAAATTAATTCATATGTAAAGAACTGAGGCTTCTGAAGTGTTTTATACATGGCAGTTCGATTCTTTAAAAAATGGGAGTGAGGGATTTCTCGTATTACTAAGAAATCTGCTAGCAGTATTTTTAGTATGTACCTAAAAGGAAATAAAATAGTTGTAAAATTGGTAAGTGTCAGACTCTTGATCATGTACAATCACTGCAGGTTGGGGACCAGTCTTACAAGAGAGTGCAAGAATTCAAATACCTAGGGGCACTTTTCACTGAGAACTCGTCATGTGAAGCAGAGATCAATGCCAGAATACAAGCAGGAAATCGATCTTACCACAGCCTAGTAGAGATTCTTCGGTCCAGATATCTCTCCAGACAGTTCAAGATTCGACTGTACAAAACCCTGATCCAGCCTGTTGTTCTATATGGCTGTGAGACATGGAGCATCTGGAAACAGGACTTTCATAAGCTCCTTGTTTTTGAGAGAAAAGTGCTTCGGAAGATCTTCGGTCCGGTTCTGTATGCAGATACTGGGGAATGGAGGATCAGATACTACCAAGAGCTTGAGGAACTATACCAGCAGCCCAACATAGCAGTAACTGTCAAAGCCAAACGAATGCAGTGGGCCGGCCATGTGGCCCGGATGGAGGATCACAGATGGCCTCAGAAGCTCCTGGATATCACACCTACAGGAAAGAGACCGCCAGGGAGACCCAAGAAGCGTTGGAGGGATGGACTCCATGAAGATTTAAACCAAGTGTCAATAGATATGAACGGATGGCGGATAGCAGCAGTGGACATAATGCAGTGGAGGAGGAGACTTGAAGGTGGGTGCCGTCCACTGGGCCTGATCACATAGTAGTAGTAGTAGTAGTAGTAGTAGTGGTATATGTGCTCCAGGACCCCTTTAGTTAGCATCAATGGCGAGACGTTACAAGCCCCGTTTTGTTGCACTTTATGGTAAGCCATCCTGGACTTACGTTTCAGCAAGACAACGCCCGCCGTCCACAGCGAGAGTTTCTGCGGCTTGTTTCGTGCTTGCCAAATCCTACCTTGTCCAGCAAGGTCGCCGGATCTCTCCCCAACAGAGAACGTTTGTAGCATTACGTGGAGAACAGACCTTCGCTCCTGGCTGCCGGGCTGTATGGTAGGCAACACTCAGGTTGCTATTCCACCGCTGCCTGGGGTATCTCCAGATACATTTTCGGCCTGGAATCTCCTTGAATGGAGTTGAATTGTCTCCAGTGATGAGGCCTGATCCGAACTGAGCCCAGATGACCAGCAAAGACATTTTTGGCGATGCCCCAGACAGCATTGGGATAGCAACCTGACTCTCTCCCGCCATATGACTCAAAAATCAGGAATGATGGTCTGCGGCGCCATTTCTCTTCATAATACATTGTTGAACATGGTGCTTCGCTGCAGACCATCACTACGTGTGCACATGTTAACCCAGTGACATCGTCAATTATGAATGCAGTGGGGTACGGGACCACTGGGATTCGACTGTTGATAAACGGAAACTTGTCAGCTCCTCGGATGAATCAATTTCTTGCTGTACTAGGTCGGTGGTAGTCTTACCAAACGCCGTCATCGAGGTGAGCGGCTGCTCGAAACGTGCAGTGAGCCCCGGACGCAGGCTGGTTCGAGCAGTATGTGAGTTAACGAGCATTTCGCTCTCATTTAAGTATATGGCCGAAAGAGACAGCCTTCCAGGAATTTTGAAACGGATCCTGTGGTCCAGGACCGTTGCCACAAAGAGCGCAGATTCGCCACGAAATGGGGAAATTCACAGGCGTCTATTGTGCTGAATGAGGCCAGGTATATCAGGCCTAAGCGCTGTAGTGTGCGAGTGAGACAGACGAGAACCTACGTCATAGGGAAACCCCGTAGGAGCTGTTTGTGCCCAGGGAGGCGTAGTAGTGCTAAATATGGCGGACCTAAGATTGGTCATAAAGGGAAACATTTATGGAAACTGTTTAGTTCTGTAGTAATCAGAGAATGAAGCCACAGTAATTTTAATCTACAATCTTTCTTAAATTTTCATGGTGATCCCAATAAAACTTGAATATTGATCATATCTATATTAGTTTAGGATTTACTGTTTAAGTGAAATTAAGAAGTTTTGTAACAAAGATCTGAATGTTAAAATCTTAACATTTTCGTCATTCTTAACGACCGACATATCGTTTAAACGTGCATCATTAAAATGACAAATGTTGTAAATATCAACTCTTTAACTTTATTTGTTTAAAAGATATAGTAAATTTAAATTATCAGTATTTTCAGTTAGGCATCAGATCGTCATTTCTTCACACAAAACACACTGAACGATGACAGCATTACTTCTTATTGAACCATTAGGTTCCAAAAATGGTTCCAATGGCTCTGAGCACTATGGGACTTAACATCTGAGGTCATCAGTCCCCTAGAACTTAGAACTACTTACAAATATCCAAGCTAAGGATATCACATACACCCGTCCCCGAGACAGGATTCGAACCTGCGACCGTAGCGGTAGCGCGGTTCTAGACTGAAACGCCTAGAACCACTCGGCCACACCGGCCGGCGAATCAATAGGTAATAGAATAATCGTTGTAAAGTTTATTGCATAGTAGTTGCTTTTATTCTTTATTCATCTATCAGAAAGCACATTGGTGCAAGGCTACTGGCCATGACATTCAAAGTTAAGAAGGAAATTGTATTTGTTTTATGCAAAAGAATTGAACGGTTATTATGTAATGGATATTATTGTTACTTTATTTAGAACGTGAACGTGGTCAAGCTTTGATGGTTCAGATGGCTCTGAGCACTATGGGACTTAACAGCTGTGGTCATCAGTCCCCTAGAACTTAGAACTACTTAAACATAACTAACCTAAGGACATCACACACATCCATGCCCGAGGCAGGATTCGAACCTGCGACCGTAGCAGTGGCGCGGTGGTCAAGCTTTGATTATTTAAATATGTTAAAATTTGAAAATAATGTAGAATAAGCTGTAGCCAATCAGATGGACGGCTTCAGGGAAGGGAACTGCAATAGTGAGTTGAACGACGATGTTCGGCGCGCGGGAAACGCGGCCGGGGACTTTCAGACGGACAGTGCTGGTGGAGACGGGAAAGCGGACGGTCGGTCGTTAGGCAGCTAGGAAGTGAAACGGCTTGTAAAATTTCGCATCGTGTGATATCGCCGGACTTAGTTTCTGAGTGGCGAGCAGCAGCGCGCCTGGTGTGAATTCTAACTTTTCGCGTAAATAACTGGTATTTCGCGATGAGATTGTGAATGATCGAACTGTTTCAAATGGATATGCTCTCGAGTGTAACAGTGACTCTGAATACGACCACATTCGCTATTAGTTTGCTTTCTGAATAAACATTATTCTACCCAAATCGCAACTGCGTGGCCTATATGTTTTTTGGGTCGTTAATTTAGCTCCCGATATTATTATTACCGTTATTGTATGTTATATTAACCCTTTCTGCGTCTGCGATTCCAAATGGCATCATTAAGTATTCCTGGCTTTTTTGAGCTTCTCAATGCTTAATTATACCGTTTGGCATCACTTTACATAGTTCCAAGTTTGGCCAACAGATCGCAGTGGCGTTTCGCCGTTTATTTGAAGTGCAGAACAGAGAAGTGTCGTGAGTTGTGCTACTGCATTTGTGAGTGAACAATAACTGTTGTGTTTAGTTTTATACTGTGTATACTGAAATTCTTGGTTATGGAACCAACTTTACGTAGTTCATCAAAGGCAAGGGAAAGAAATACGGTAAGTTTACAATACAGTTATGTATGCATTTTTTGAGTAATTATTATGTAATTTCTAATGATGCCATTTGGAATCATTATTTTATTTATTAACCAATAGCTTCAAAAGAACTTTTGCAATAGATATGGCATATGTGCAACATATAGAGTAAATATTCATCACAAAAAAATTTTCTCCAATTTTTTTCTAAATGTCACGCACAAAGGATGAACTTTCTATGTTTCATACAATTTCTCAAACTTGCCATCAGCCAGACAATTTAACCAAAGAATCACAAGTGTCTAATTTAGGGCGTGTAATGTGACACTTGCGGTTCAACCCTTAGACGAATTTTAAGCCAAGAGATTTCGACGAAGGGGAACCGCATGTGAGCCCGAACATCTTCAGGATGTTAGCTCGCAAGTACTATGCGGTGGGAGCCATTATTCTGCTTTTTCATGGGACCTGTGGTAGTAATTGCAGACAGGCTGTCACCTACGTAATACCTGCATGTGTTGCATTAGTATAGCTACTCGTGTCTCGCAGCCCCAACTGTGTTGCAGTGGTTTGAGGAGCATTATAGCACACGTTGGTGTCTCCGCGACCAAATTACCCTGATGTAAATCCTACGGAACCCGCCTGGCTCGCTATCGAGCACCATCACCGAGTACGAAAATCAAAGGGCCACTATTTTCGCGAAATACATGAACTGCGCTTAGGCCTGTAATACCACATACCTGCACAAAACTACCAACAAATTTCCGTTAACTCCGACCCGCAGAGTAAGTGACGTATTTCTTTACAAAAGAGGACAATTGAACTTTTATGTTTTGCACCTAAAGAACTTCCATTCTATCCATCAGGGGTAATTCCCCCCAGGTTCGGAAGCACTTATTTGGAGAGTAAAGGTGTAACACAACGATTAGACTTTCCCGCAGCACTGCTGCGGAGCGCCACTGTCACTCCATACTGCTCTGTGGTCATGCTGTGAAGTTGAAGTGGCGTGAGGCCTACAGTCGCGGACGCATACAAAAATGGTTCAAATGGCTCTGAGCACTATGGGACTTAACATCTATGGTCATCAGTCCCCTAGGACTTAGAACTACTTAAACCTAACTAACCTAAGGACATCACACAACACCCAGTCATCACGAGGCAGGGAAAATTCCTGACCCTGCCGGGAATCGAACCCGGGAACCCGGGCGTGCGGACGCATACAGTGACTGCTCAAAAAAAAAAAAAAAAAAAAAAAAAAAAAAAAAGAAGGAAGAATCTTCTGCCTCATATGTTACTATCGACAGCAAATATGTTTAAAATGTGTTTTGCTCCCTACTTATTTAAGACTGCTCTATCGGCTGGACGCATCATGTTCTTTATAATCGAGTACCTCCCCTGGTAGACTTAGAGAAAGCTATTGGCAATGTTGACTGGAATACTCCCTTTCAAATTCTGAAGATAGCAGGGGTAAAACACAGGGAGTGAAAGGCTATTTACAATTTGTACAGAAACAAGATGGCAGTTATAGGAGTCGAGGGACATGAAAGGGAAGCAGTGGTTGGGAAGGCAGTGAGACAGGGTTGTAGCCTCTCCCCGATGTTATTCAATCTGTATATTGAGCAAGCAGTAAAGGAAACAAAAGAAAAGTTCGGAGTAGGTATTAAAATCGATGGAGAAGAAATAAAAACTTTGAGGTTCGCCGATGGCATTGTAATTCTGTCAGACGCAGCAAAGGACTTGGAAGAGCAATTGACCGGAATGGACAGTGTCTTGAAAGGAGGACATAAGGTGAACATTAACAAAAGCAAAACGAGTATAATGGAATGTAGTCGAATTAAGTCGGGTGATGCTGAGGGAATTAGATTAGGAAATCAGACACTTAAAGTAGTAAAGGAGTTTTGCTATTTGGGAAGCAAAATAACTAATGATGGTCGAAGTAGAGAGGATATAAAATGTAGGCTGGCAATGGAAAGGAAAGCGTTTCTGAAGAAGAGAAATTTGTTAACATCGAGTATAGATTTAAGTGTCAGGAAGTCGTTTCTGAAAGTATTTGTATGGAGTGTAGCCATGCATGGAAGTGAAACTTAGACGATAAATAGTTTAGACAAGAAGAGAATAGAAGCTTTCGAAATGTGGTGCTACAGAAGAATGCTGAATATTAGATGGGTAGATTGTGGTGTCACCGCCAAACACCACACTTGCTAGGTGGTAGCTTAAATCGGCCGCGGTCCATTAGTACATGTCGGACCCGCGTGTCGCCACTGTCAGGAGCGCAGACCGAGCGCCACCACAAGGCAGGTCTCGAGATACGGACTAGCACACGCCCCAGTTGTACGGACGACATTGCTACCGACTACACGGACGAAGCCTTTCTCTCATTTGCCGAGAGACAGTTAGAATAGCCTTCAGCTAAGTCCATGGCTACGACCTAGCAAGGCGCCATTAACCATATTAAGATAGAGTCTCACTTGTATCATCAAGGAATGTTGTATTCAAATGAAGGATTAAAAGTTAGGTATTATAGCAGCTACGTACTTTTCTTGCTACCATTCATTACGTATCCTGTTTCAGACTTCTCTTTAGCCAACGTGAGATTACGCGTGCCTTTCGGCTACTTCAGTGTGGCGTAGCTGTCTTGTTACGCCACAAAATAGATCACATAACTAATGAGGAAGTATTGAATAGGATTGGGGAGAAGAGAAGTTTGTGGCACAACTTGACCAGAAGAAGGGATCGGTTGGTAGGACATGTTCTGAGGCATCAAGGGATCACAAATTTAGCATTGGAGGGCAGCGTGGAGGGTAAAAATCGTAGAGGGAGACCAAGAGATGAATACGCTAAGCAGATTCAGAAGGATGTAGGCTGCAGTAGGTACTGGGAGATGAAGAAGCTTGCACAGGATAGAGTAGCATGGAGAGCTGCATCAAACCAGTCTCAGGACTGAAGACCACAACAACAACCTCCCCTGACATAGTGACATACTATGAAACATATCCCGAACCCACTTTTTTTTGTGCCGAACCCACCTACACATCGTGAAAAATATTGAAAATGGATTCAGAAATACAGCAGTAATGGCATTTGATGTTTACTAGGAGGGAAATCTCTTAAATTAAGAAATTCTTGATTGTATGACAGGTCCTTTTAGCATATCTATGAAGCAAGTAGCAAGAGGCACTACTTGACCTTCTGAAAGGAACTTTTAGTATAGTTTACCTGAATGAGAGGTAACTCCATCAATATTTGTGGAAACGTTAGTCACATTTCAAAGAGAGTGCGGGAAAGTTGACGACAGAGTGAAATGTCAAAAAGAAATTTTCAGCTTCGAGCTCGTCTCTCCCGAGGTCGCAGAGCAAGCTGGCAGTACCCCGCCGGCAGGATGCGCACGCGTGCGGCTGCTAATGAGCGCGCGAGAGATGCGTCTGTAATTAAGGTGCGTGTGCGTAGCGGGGGCGGCGTGCTGGAAGCAGCGTGGAGGGCCTGAAGGGCTGTCTGCTGCTGAGGAAGGCGCCAGCCCTGCAGTAGGGCGCGCCCGGGCAGGGAATGAAGATTCCCGGGAGTTGCGAGTCGTCCTGCCATTCGGCGAATGTGGTTGTGGAGTCCAGAACGGTTTGAGCTACTTAACACTACACTGCCGGAAATAAAACGGTACTCCTGGAGAGAAGACGTTCGTTTTGATCAGATGACAGCATGTTGCCACCTGAAAGACAGTAGATTTACTGATAATGGTGTCAACATGTAACACCATAGTTCTTAAGCTGTACGGATTTATTTTGCTTTTGTTTCATTTAATGTTACATTGCTGTGCTTCTGTAGATGTGTTTGTTTGAACAGATAACAGAAAACTGTATACTCCTTTCTTTGTAAAAACTTTGAGTCATGGTCTGATTCTATGCGATGTAGTATATCTGTCGTTTAAATGGTTTGTCCCATTTGGAGGGAAGAAAACTTACTGTATATGATTGTAATTTTGTGCAAATAATTTTTGGTAAAAACGTCAATATGTGCAAATGTTCTGTTTTATTTAATGTATTTGGTTGCTGTTATGTAAACTGCTGATCCTCACTTAGGGTTCTTAGTTAGTTTGTATGTAAAAGGTGTTGTGGTTCCCCTCGGGAACAAAACTGTGTAGCGCGCGCAAATTGTGGTTGGCCTATGTAGGAAAGGTGGAACAAGAGTCAATCGGGGACGAGCTGCGAGTCGGGGACGAGCTACCAAACCGTGCACTGCCATGTAAAAGATGCATATTGTGCTGGTTCCGAGAGAGGCTTTTTCTGCTTCTTTCCAATGCCTCGGATGGATGGATAAATAGTTGGAACTATTCTGGAATTTGTATCTATCATCGCCACCAAGAAATGACAGAATCCAGCAATTTCTGCCTGCAATTCCACCTACCAACATGCAGTTGCCACCACATTGCGCAATCATTGCATCGGAATGCTATAATGATGTACAGTGAAGGATCAGCTTAATGGATGTGTTAGTGTGTTCAAATATAAGGTAATTTATATATGAATTTATATACCAACCTTGATTTTTCTCCTCATCATAACACCTCTCAGGTTCCTCTCCGTTTGAACTGAAGTGATTTCCGAGTGTCCTTACTGAAAGAAATTAAAGCCTAGAGTTTTGCTAATTGATGCCTCTTGAACATAGTAAAAAGAAAGTTAAAGTTAATGCGGCAAGAGAGTGGGTTAAAGTTAATGATGCTTGCTGAAAATAATTTTCCTAGTAAAACTGCTTATTAATGTGTTGTTGCCTACTTCAAAATTAAAAGTTCTTAAGATTGAGGCTTATAAAGTTTTGCTTAGTGAATGATCACATTACTGCCTGTTGTAAATCGCAGAAGGTGAGTCAGTATCTTACGTATATGTTAATTTTGTGTTTCACTGTAGTAAAAATGGAAAACTGCAGTTGTGAAACGTTATATACTTATATTTGCTAAGTGTATGTTTCTCTTGTGTATAGGAAGTGCATATTGATAACATAACAGGATCCACAGTTTGTCTATTGTATTAATACTGGGTAATTAGTAACGGAAAGACCACTAATTATAAAAAAACCATAATTTCTTTAAAGCCTGAAAGTAATAGGGTGTTTCGGTATCTCTTATAATTTTGCAAATAGTTTCTGCTGCTCTAACTTTTAGTTTCAATCTTACCGTAAACATATGTATGTGTCAGAGTTCATTGCACTCGCGTGTGACAAAGTATAGGTTGTGTTTATTCGTTAAAATTTCTAATAACTATTTTCTTAAACGAGAATGTTAATCATTCTCTTGCCTGGTTAGGCTGGCGGCCATTTTCTTTATCAGTTGAACAGTACAGATAGGCAAAATTTTGTTCGTACTGTTCAAATATTTACGTAATTCTGACTTTCATTTTCGATAAGCCATTCCCGTTAGGTACAGCACGGTCAACCTAGCAAAATTCCTCTCAGAGGGTAACACTGCTCTGTTGCTACATACCATAATTGTTTTTACTAGATAATTATATTTCACGACCTGCCTCCTACTTTAAGGTTATGGTATAGCAGTAGCAGAACAGGAGTGTTATAAACGTCGTCCGCCAACAGATAGCCTAGCGACACAGTTACCAGAGCGCCATCTGTGTCAGTAGGGAATGCTCACAGTCAGAAAGCATAGTGTGGTGCAAACGTGCGAAGAAGCAGGCAACCAGGCCACGATGGCACAATCGTGCTTCGTACAGCCAACTCAGCGAGTTTGAAAGGGGTCAAATTGTGGCCTCCCGGGAGGCGAATTGTTCCTTTCGGAGAACTGCCACACACGTTGGACGTGGTGCTTTAGTTGTGCAACGATACTGAAATCAGTGGTCACGTGAACGTTCTCACACCCCCAGATGTGGGTCTGGACGTCCAAGCACCACAGACGACGGCCAGGATCGTCGTATTGTGAGGGCAACAGCGGCAGATCGTACACCTGTCACAGCACAGACAAGAGGACTTTGAGGCGTGGCGCCGTATAACGATCCTGCCTTGGAGGCGGTTAAGTGGGAGATGTGTCTCAGAGCTGAATAGTGACAGATGGTGACGCGAGACTGGACGCGCACGTAGTTCATGTAGCAGCCGATAGAGGACAATACTGGCTAGGGGGACTGTCAATTTAGTTTCGATTGTGACCACTAGAGTGCACTAAAGTAATAGAATGTTTTTCATAAACTGTGCTAGTATTTTCATAAAGTGTTGTTATGTCTTTTTGTGTATGTAAAATGTTATAAATGTGTTTTAGCTGTATGAATGATGCGTGAGTGTGGTTTAAGGTTAATATGAAGATTATTGTTTAACGAGTTGTGTAGTAGGATTTTGTGCGGGAACGTTTCAAAGAAGTATGAATATGAACAAAGGGGATTTTTGTAGAATAGATTTGTAAAGTAAGTTAATGGTAAACGGAAAGTTAATTCAGGTATAAATAATAATAGTAAATAACTTTATGCATAAACAAAACTTAAGCATATTAGATAATTACGTCGGTAAAAAGTGCAGTCGTTAGGTTTATTATTTTGCGATTGGTTATTGACGAAAAGCGCGGATTGACGCGGTAGAATGTTGTTTTGCTATTGGCTGTTGAGTGAACTGACCAATGGTAAAGCAATATTCTTCGCGCGCCTTTCTCTGCTGGTAAAGAAGACTTAGAGTATTCTAGAGAAGAGTGGGAGCCTAGCCATGAAACAGTTCGGACGTGTTTAGTAGTAGTTCCGATGGAAATGATAAGTTGCCGGATCTAGCAGTGTTTCATACATCAAAAGTGTGGTAAAGTGACGGTACAATTACTCCGATGGGCGTGTAGAAATTTCGGAATTATTAAGTGAATTTTGTGACGAGAAAAGAAATATATTCCACTTGGCGTATTGAGCAGGTCAGTGGCTAAAAACTGTGACTGCATTTGGTACCGACAGACTTAATATTTGGCGAGCATTATCAATCAAAAAGAATCAGTATTTTTGTACCTATTACGTTTTCGGGAAATGCAACACCATAAACTTGCTAACTTGAGTGAAAGGGATTGTGAGGGACTGTGTTAAGACTAGTATGGGCTTGGCAGTGATACTTGTTCACCTAAGTTTCAGAATATGTTAATTGAGGACAAAATTTCCAACCTTTCATTTCGTGTTTCTCCCGAAACGTAGATTAGTGACTTAAATTGCAGCCTGGTTCACGTCGAAGTACAGTAGGTTTCACTCGGCTTCCCTACCGATGATATGCTGACACAATGTTCACAGGTTGGTGCAGGTCCGTCATAAAGGGACGGAAAGAACTGCGCCACCGCAACTTGTGAGCCCAAAAGTGTCAACACTAACCGCTGCGAACCGGTTATTAGCAATGGGACTACAGGCACACACACCTCTAGTCTGTCTACCACTCATACATCAGCATCGACGTGCAAGGCTCGTATAGTGCCGTCTGAGGATCACTTGGAAGATGTAGTGGCAGGCAATGATATTAGTGAAAGAAGCTGATTCTGCCTGCACACATGATGGTCGTTTATGCATACAACATAGACTTGGTGTTGAGTGGTACTTAAGTAAATAAATTAGTGAAATCAAAGTGAACTAGAAATTAGAATATAAATGGGAAAACTTGGTTTAGTTTAGAGAGTTACATACTGGCATTCAGCGGGCAGAACAGAAGAGACAATGATCGTGAAGTCAGCAAGTTCCACATAAGAGGGCGCTGTCGATTCAGCCGTCAGGGCATCGCCCGACAGGCTCACGTGTTTCTCAGTTGTCGCATGTGAGCAAAGGCCCTTGCCTACATTCCAAGAGCCAATGACCGACGTTAAGAAGATTCTTCGAGAAGCTTTTCAACGTGACAGAAGAGGCAATGGCCGTGAAGTCGTTCGCCTCCAGTGAACTGAAGTGAATAAATACGCGAGACGCGGTGGGCCCGACAGATGAAGACAGATGAAGACGGGGATGAAGATGAAGACGGAGACGGGGACGGAGACGAAGACGAGAGACGAAGGAAGAAAAGAAGAGTAGCAGTAGTTTTCAGTCAGTTTCGGTGCTGAAGACCGTCATGCAAGAAGAGACTGCATCATGCACAGATGCACCAAGTCCGCCGCTGTAATGGAATAGCAAGCAGCAGCCGCGGCGCCAGAAGACAGAAGTTGAAAGGTATTTGAAGTCTGATTGTTACGTACCCGGGTGACTCGTGAGGACGGGAAGGAGACGGCCTCACCTCAGCAGTCACCTGTGAGCTGGGATGAAGACCTGACAGCCGAAGACTGGCAAGCGGGAGTCCGTGGTTCGAGTTTGGGACACTGGCCTTGCCCCGCCGCGCCGCTCCGCTGGTCGACGCACAACACACGCGGCCGCTTAGAGAAGAGAAACACTGGGACGCCACACCCAAGGTATCATCCGATGCACGACTTCGCTCGCAATAGTTAAACCGGCCACCTCGCGCTGCGCGTCTCCGGTCAGTTGGGCGAGACGGCGACACGAGATATACACCGCTACGCGTAATCAGACGCCGCCGCCGCCGCCGCCGCCGCAGCAGCAGAAGACTTCACAAACGACACAGCTGCCGCTCTCCGAACCAGAACTTCCCGTAAGATACAGTTGTACAAATCTTCAATAAAAGTTATCTTATGTAAAAAAGATGTTTCATTCGACCTCATACCCGAGCCAAGGGAGAACCCATCCTGCCCACATGTTGTTAAGAGAGAAAAGTTAATTGATTTAATATTTTCACCCTGACAGAATGCTTTAGAATGCTCATCCTGACAATTGACAGCATCCAAAGAGAAAACACAGTTACATTGAGTGACAGAAGTGTCACATTTAGTAACACAACTGTTACATTTGATGTCAGAAGCCGTTGTAGTTGCTACACTGGTAAGCACTGTCCCGTAGAGTTCATTTGTCCAAGACACACTGTCCTCCACCTCCCCCTCCTCCCATGTCTACCGTCCTTATGGCCTGGGGTGTGATTACACACAACCCTCATTCATCTTTACTTTTTCTGGAGGGTATGCCTACTAGTGTTCGGTACATGCAGAATGTTGTTTAACCCGTTCTTTTGCTGTTCTTACATCAGGAACTGTAGTGAAGGTACTCACGACTCCAGAGAGTACTGCACTACAATCGATAAGCAGCGGTCGTAACACTCATACCGCAGCAGCTGTTCGAGTTGGCAGTGCGAGCTGTTCCAAGGTCTGCCAGGGGCCGCAGCTGCCAACCCATGGGCATCACTTGTGTGGATAGCGATTGGTCAATGCCTCGTTAAATACTGGAATACGAAGGTACGGCGAACAATTCTCTTCAGTGCGCCGATTCGTATGCAATCTCCAGTTGCTGCCGCGTCCACAAGCTGCAGTAGTCACACGTCATCTCCAAAACTTTGGTTCTGAAGGCAACGTAGGGCAGCTCTGGACTCTGTGGGGACATCAGTCAGCGGCACAGTGACAGTACTTTAGTATTTTGGAGGACTTTTAATAATTGCCGGCCGCGGTGGTCTCGTGGTTCTAGGCGCGCAGTCCGGAACCGTACGACTATTACGGTCGCAGGTTCGAATCCTGCCTCGGGCATGGATGTGTGTGATGTCCTTAGGTTAGTTAGGTTTAAGTAGTTCTAAGTTCTAGGGGACTGATGACCACAGCAGTTGAGTCCCATAGTGCTCAGAGCCATTTGAACCATTTTTAATAATTCCAAACGTCTAACTGTGCTGGACATTTCACAGGAAGGAGCATCATTTGAGTATTTCTTCATATTTAATAAATATCACTTTATTACTAATTGTTGTGAACCTTTCTGATTGAAGATAATCTACGCCATCCTCCCGCATTCCCAACAGGAAGGTTGTAAGTAGGCTTTTTAGGTTTTTATGTTGGTAACGCTGCGTAGCGCTGTGTATGAAAATCACTGACTGTGCTGTGTGCAATCTGTGGCTGGTTGGCAATGTTGGAATATTCGCTGTTGTTGTGTTGGGCAGTTGGATGTGAACAGCGCGTAGCGTTGCGCGGTTGGAGGTGAGCCGCCAGCAGTGGTGGATGTGGGGAGAGAGAAGCCGAAGTTTTGAGATGTTAATATGAGCGAACGAGCTGGACCTGTGTCCGTCAGAAAAAAGGAAATTTGCCAAACTGGATATATATATATATATATATATATATATATATATATATATATGACTTTTGAACACTATTAAGGTAAATACATTGTTTGTTCTCCATCAAAATTTTTCATTTGCTAACTATGCCTATCAGCAGTTGGTGCCTTCAGTAGTTAGAATCTTATTTAGCTGGAATTACTGGCGCACGTGTATTGCAGTAGTTCGAGTAACGAAGATTTTTGTGAGGTAAGTGATTCAAGAAAGGTATAGGTTAATGTTAGTTAGGGCCATTCTTTTGTAGGGATTATTCAAAGTCAGATTGCGTTGCGCTAAAAAAAGATTTTGTGTGTCAGTTTAGTGATGATCAGAATAAGTAAAGTGAGAAATGTCTGACAAGGGGAACTCAGACACGGCCAACGGATTCGGCTCAAATTTGGCAGGTCGCTTGTGTACAACCTAAAACGAAGGAATCTAAGTTATTTTGGGTCAACACCCCCGAGTTTTTGAGAAAATCACCCCTAAAGGTTGTGAAGAGCAATCGCCTCAAAATTGGAGGGATCGATAGATAATTGTAAATAGAGCTTTTTTCATCATCGGGTATGGGGTCCGCAAACGCAAACTTTTCCAGAAATCGAGGAAAGAAACTTTTATAACTGCAGCTTCTGTACGCACATGGTAAACGCTATTCGGCGACAGCGCCGATAGCGCACCGGCCAAGGTAACTGGCTGGGACTCGAAGAACCCGGGTTCGAATCTCGAAAGATATGACACAACAAACAATAACTAGTTACTACAGCATAAAAATACGAGCTAATTACTGCAAACTACATACAGTACTCGTCATGTGTTACTTACGAAAGGACACTGTATTCATTCACACAACATATTTCATTCGGCACATTAATGATGGGAAAACCACTACATGCATCCGCGAGGTTAGAGGCAGCCTAATGATGGAAAACAACTCTTTCCGATTGACTGCTATAAGGCTCGTGCTGGACACCTTCACTCTTCCAGGTTCACAACTATGATATGACGAAGAGGCAACCGGGACAACTTAACTCTCCGCACGTGCATTCTGTCCCGTGCCTCGCTATAAACAAGCGTCGCGCGATTGGCTATCTGTGACCCCTTGAGAGGAATTCGCAGCACTCTTACTCGGAGTTGTTTTCATGTGACAAGGCATAAAAGTTTAATACTTTACTAACTCATGGCGTTTGGGAAATTAGTTTGCCTACATTATTATTATTTCTTATTGATTTACTTACCTTATTAACCCTCCTATCCCTATCAATTGAGATATGGAAAAATACAGACGAAAAGAATAACATCCGCTAAGTTTCTTCGAGATTCGAACCTGGGTTCTCCCATGCCGAGACAATTATCTTTGCCATCGGCTCTACTGACGAAAAGCGTTATGCATGTCGGTACAGAAGGGGCAGTTGTAAAAGTTTCTTACCCTAATTTCTGGAAAAGTATGCGTTTTCGGACCCCATACCGGATGATGAAAAATGCTCTACTTACAATTATCTATCGATCCCGCCAATTTTGAGTTGATTGCCCGTCATAACCTTTAGGGGCGATTTTCTCAAAAACGAGGGGGTGTTGACCCAAAATATCTTAGATTCTGTCGTTTTAGGTTGTACACAAGCGACCTGCCAAATTTGAGTCGAATCGGTTGGCCGTGTCTGAGGCCTTCCCCTTGTGAGTATGTTCAGTTTTGCTCATCAAATAACGTAAGAGGTTTACCAGCACTATCATTCTTAATTTTTCTAAGGGGATGTTTCAAGGTGATGTGTTGATTCAACAGAATAATGGCCGGCCATACATTGCCAGTGAAACTCAATATGCTCTGCCAGATGTGCAGCAACTTCCCTGGCCAGCACGATCTCCTGACTTGTATCCAAACAAGCACATGTTGAACGAGAAGTGACTCGTGCGACTCGTAAGCCAATAACTCCTGTAGAACTACGTGAACAGATCAAGCAAGAGTGGCATAATGTACGCCAGGACGGCATTCGTCATCTGTACGATCGACTGGATGCCAGAGTCAGTGCCTGCGTTGCCGACTGTGGAGGCTCACCACGAAATAATATCGATTTTTCAGCAAGGATCGATACCCAGTTCCTCAAAAACGCTTTTGATATCATCTTCTTTTCAGTTACCTTTGTAGTTACTAGTATATTTTTGTAATTTCTTGCTTGTTTGAGTGCTTATTAGGAGCAACCTTCCATTTTAAAAACAGTGTAGTGTACAGTACAGCCGTTGCTATCGACCGTTGTGTCGACCCTCGTATTGTACAGTCTTTCGTTTGTTTTGCTTAGAACAGCTCAGTGTGGGTTAGTCCGTCAGTGAGAGAGCACCGCGTGTTCCTTCTGCTAATAAAGTGAGTATACCGTTTGTTTATTAAATATCTATACGAGTTTCTAATAGGAGCGAGTTCAGAAATGGATAGGCACTGTGATTGTTGTGTACAGACGCGAGCTCAGTTGGTGACCCTACGCTCACAGCTGCAGGCAATGTTGGCTTCCGTCACACAGCTTGAGGCTGCTGCCAAGGGGCATCACCGTGGGGGGTCGGACCTGGGGATGCGTGGGATGTCTAGCACGACCCACCACGTGTCCCCTCCCCCCCCCCCCCCCCCAGTCGATCCACTGCGATGGCCACCCTGGCCGTGGTCGAGTGGGAGATCATTCCAATGTCTGGCAGGCAGCGAAAGACTTCCCGTGGGGACGATCGTAGGGCCTCCCCAGTTCGTTTGACGAGCAGGTTTCGGGCGTTATCTGTGGCTGATCAAATCTCTGTGCCGGATGCAGTCGTCCACCCTGTTCCAGAGGAAGCTTCTCAGCCCGCAAGGTCTGGGCATTCACAGAGGGTGGGTTTGATGGTAGTTGGGAGCTCCAACGTTAGGAGCGTAATGGCGCCCCTTAGGAACATGGCTGCCATGGAGGGGAAGGAAGCCAGTGTGCACTCCGTCTGCATACCGGGAGAGTCATTCCGGATGTGGAAAGGGTGTTTCCGGATGCCATGAAGAGTACAGGGTGCAGCCAACTGCAGTTGGTAGCCCATGTCGGTACCAATGACGTGTGTCGCTTTGGACTGGAGGGATTCTGTCTGGTTTCGGGCAGCTAGCGGAAATGGTAAGGACTGCCAGTCTTGTTTCCTAGATTAAGGCGGAGCTCACCATCTGCAGCATCGTCGACAGAACCGACTGCGGTCCTTTGGTTCAGAGGCGAGTGGAGGGTCTAAATCAGAGGCTCAGAAGGTTGTGTGACCGTGTAGGCTGCGGGTTCCTTGACTTGCGCCATTGAGTGGTGGGTTTCCGGGTTCCAGTTAATAGGTCAGGATACCACCACACACTGGAAGCGGCTACACTTGTAGCAGGGGCTGTGTGGAAGGGACTGGACCTCTTTTTTAGGTTAGATGGTCTCAGGAAACTACAGAATGAGCGTACGTCTAAAAGGTGGCAGATAAAACACAGTAAGTTGGTGGCAGAAACGATCGGTATTGCAGTTGTAAATTGTCGTAGATGTATTGGGAAGGACCAAAGCTCCAAGCCCTAATAGAAAGCACTGAAGATCAAATATAGGTACAGAATGCTGGCTAAAGCCGGAGATAAGTTCAGCTGAAATATTTTCAAACGATCTAACAGTGTTGAGAAAGGATAGATTAAATACAGTTGGTGGTGGAGTATTTATTGCTGTCAGAAGTAGTTTGCCTTGTAGTGAAATTGAAGTAGATAGTTCCTGCGAAATAGTATGGGCAGAGGTTATACTTGACAATCGGACTAAACTATGAATGGGGTCGTTTTACCGACCCCCGACTCAGAAGAGGTGATTGCTCAACAGTTCTAAGAAAACTTGAGTCTCATTTCAAATAGGTACCCAACCCATACAATTATAGTCGGCAGCGACTTCAATCCACCCTATGCCGGAAAAATTATACGTTTAAAGCAAGCGACAGGCATAAAACATACGAAATTGTACTGAATGCTTTCTCAGAAAATTATTTTGAACAATTAGTTCATGACTCTACTCCAAGCGTAAATAGTTGCGAAAGCATACTTGAACTCTTAGCAACAAATAATCCTGGACAAATAGAGAGTATCACTACGAATACTGGTATTAGCGACCACAAGGCAGTTGCTGCTAGGATGAATACCGTAATACCCACAACCATCATAAAGAAACGAAAAGTACATCTGTTTAAATAAGCTAATAAAATGATCTTAACGCCTTTTCTAGAGACTGTCTCCACTCTTTCCGATGTGATCACGTAAGCGTAGTAAAGATGTGCAATGATTTCAAAGTGACAGTATTGACGGAAATTGAGAGATGTATACCACATAAATTAATAAGTGATGGTACTGATCCTCCATGGTACACAAAACGGGTCACATCGCTGTTGCAGAAGCAGCGAAAAAAGCATGCAAAATTTAAAAGAACGCAAAATCCCGAAGATTGGCAAAGTTTTGCAGAAGTTCGAAATATAGCACGTGCTTAAATGCGAGATGCTTTTAATAATTTCCACAACGAAGCTCTATCTCGGAATCTGGCAGAAAACCTAAAGAGATTCTGGTAATATATAAAATACACCAGGGGCAAGACGCAATCAATACCTTCACTGCGTGATACCAACGGTAAAGTCACTGATGTTAGTGCCACTAAAGCAGAGTTATAAAACACGGTTTTCCGAAACTCCTTCCCCAAAGAAGACGAAGTAAATATTCCCGAATTCCATTCAATAGCAACTGCGAAGATGAGAAACATAGTAGTAGGTATCCTCGCTGTAACAAAGCAGCTTAAATCACTTAATAAAGGCAAGGCTTCCGGCCCAGATTGTACACCAGTCAGGTTCCTCTCAGAGTATCCTGGTGCAGTAGCTCCATATTTAGCAATTATATCTCCCAGTAAGTAATGGGAGATGAAGAAGGTTGCACAGGATAGAGTAGCATGGAGGGCTGCATCAAACCAGTCTTAGGACTGAAGACAACAACAACAACAACAACATACAACCGCTCGCTCACAAAAAGTTCCGCACCTAAATACTACAAAGTTGCTCAAGTCACACCAATACCCAAAACGGGGAATAGGAGTAATCCGCTGAATTACAGGCCTATATCACTAACGTCGATTTGCAGTAGGGTTTTGGAAATATACTGAATTCTAACATTATGAAATACCTCGAGGAAAACCTTTTATTGACACACAGTCAGCAAGGATTCAGAAAATATCGTTCTTGCGAAACACAACTAGCTCTTTATACTCATGAAGTAATGAGTGCTATAGACAGGGGATGTCAGATTGATTCCATATTTTTAGATTTCCAAAAGGCTTTCTACACCATTCCTCACAAGCGTCTTCAAACTATGTTCCTATGGAATATCGCCTCTGTTGTGCGACTGGATTTGTGATTTCCTTGTAGAAAGGTCACAGTTCGTAGTAATAGACGTAATGTTATCGAGTAAAAGAGAAGTAATATCCGGCGTTAGCCAAAGAAGTGGTATAGGCCCTCTATTGTTGCTGATCTAAATTAATGGCATAGGAGCTAATCTGAGTAACACTCTTAGATTATTTGTAGATGATGCTGTCATTTATGGTCTTGTAAAGTCTTCAGATGACCAAAATGATTTGCAAAATGATTTAGATAAGGTATCAGTGTGGTGCGAAAAGTGGCAGTTGGCCCTGAATGAAGAAAAGTGTAAAGTTCTTCACTTGAGTACTAAAAGAAATCCGCTAAATTTCGATTACGCTATAAGTCACACATATCTGATGGCTGTAAATTCAACTAAATACGTAGAGAGTACAATCAGAAATAACCTAATGTGGAACGATCGCATAGATAATGTTGTGGGTAGAGAAAACCAAAGACTGTGATTCATTGGCAGAACACTTAGTAGGTGCAACAGGGCTACTAGAGAGACTGCTTACACTACACTTGTCCGCCCTATTTTGGAGTATTGCTGTGTGGTGTGGGATCCGTATCAAGTGAGACTGATGGATGATATTGAAAAAGTTCAAAGACGGGTGGCTCGTTTTGTATTATCGCGAAATAGGTGAGATAGTGTCACAAACATGATACGTGAATTAGAGTGGCAATCATTAAAACAAAGGCGTCTTTCGTTGCGACGGGATCTTATCAAAAAATTTCAATCACAAGTTTTCTCCTCCGATTGCGAAAACATACTGTTGGCACCTACCTACAAAGGGACACATGATTATCACGATAAAATAAGAGAAATCAGGGCTTGCACAGAAAAATTTAAGTGCTCGATTGTCCCGCGCGCCGTTCGCGAGTGGAACGGTAGAGAGACAGCTTGAAGGAGGTTCATTGAATCCTCTGCCAGGCACTTAATTGTGAATAGCAGAGTAATCACGTAATGTAGATATAGATCTGTAAAGGGAATCATTTCATTTAATCCATACGTATTGTTGCAACAATAAATCTTGAGTGAACTTGGAACCTCTAAATTGGTGTACAAGCTATTTTACTGGCAATGTATTCCGTGTACGTTATTACATAGGAAGGGTATTCATTAATTCTACAAAATAATCTTGGGTAAATGATTTTTCGTTTGTTTGCAGGTACACGTCTGCTGTCCTAGTACACAGTGAAATCTCGCGCTACCGTGCCGCAGCATGTCGCTACAGGAGACGATGTAAGAAGTGCCACGGCCCTTCGAGATAGTGGAGTACTATGAGAGTATTCGAACTCTGCAACTGAAAATAAAGAACGCTGCAACAATCCGTACTAGGTTGGTGAGAGTTTACGACAACGATGGACCATCATACGACACAGAGCAGCTGGTGCAAGCACATCCAGTTCGGTCAAATAAATTATGAATGACGAAGATGGAGGTGACAGTCCAGTGTACTGTGAGGAACAGAGGAATGGAGGCCCTGCTGTACGATGGCTGGCGTAACACAGCGCACAGTGGAAACGATAGCGCAGAAAGTGAGTCGGTACATCGCTGTAGCACTGTAACAAATACGTCTGAGAAGGCCGTGCTCAGAATTGCCGTTTGGGTGGAGTCTTGGTGCTCGGATCCTACTTGAGCTGGGAACGTGGGGTAAAAAGTTTTTGTTCAGGACATGTAACTGCATTTGCGAATATGAACTACCGCCAGCTGTATATTGGATTTAAAGAAATGAAGTATTGTTAATGATTTTCCTTTTGTGTGGAGCCACGGTCATATAAAACTTTATGAAAGATATACCGGCTATATGTGTGTAAAACCAGCTTTATTTCACAATATAGATTTCAGTCTTAGTCCACTATCACGTGTTACAAGTATTAAAAATTATTAGACTTGCGTACAACACAACTCATCATGTGTCTTCGGTTATATGTACCAACGTTGTCAAGAGTAAGAGCGAGAGCATTTGTGTAACAGGCTCATTTACGGGCAAATACACACATCAAAAAACGTTTTGAATCAGCTCAGTTCCCAGAACTCCTGAAGATAGAAGTTGAATGTGGATATTGTATCACAGACACAGTCCCTTTGACTGTTTAGAGATGTCACAAAACCCTCCCAAAGAGGTAAACAGCCATGCATGAGCAGCGCCTATTAGACGGAGGTGAGTCCCATAGCCGATCATTTCCAGTCATTCCACCAGGAAGGATGTACATGGTTCGTGTTGTCTGTAGTTCAACCATGCCTAGACGGTGGATACTGCGGTTCGGTCGCGTCCGCATTGTTACTTTGTGCCAGGAAGGGCACTCAGCAAGGTCCGGACGTCTTGCAATGAACCAAAGCGATGTTGTTCGTACATGGAAGAGATACAGAGAGGCAGGAACTGTCGATCACATGCCTCACTCAGACGACCTCAGGGCTACTATTGCAGTGGATGACCCCTGCCTACGGATTATGGCTCAGAGGAACGCTGACAGCAACGCCACCATGTTGACTAATGCTTTTCGTACAGCCACTGGACGTCGTGTTTCGACTCAAACTGTGCGCAACAGGCTGCATGATACGCAACTTCACTGCCGACGTCCTTGACGAGGACCAATTTTGCCACCACGACACCATGCAGCACGATAGAGATGGGCTCAACAACAAGTCGAATACACCGATAAGGATTGGCATCACGTTCTCTTCACCGATGAGTGTCGCATATGCCCTCAACCAGACAATCGTCGGAGACCTGTTGGAGTCAACCCGGTCAGGCTGAACGCCTTAGACACACTGTCCAACGAGTGCAGCATGGTGGAGGTACCGTGATGTTTTGGGATGGCATTATGTGGGGCCGACGTACGCCGCTGGTAGTCATTGAAGGCGTCGTAACGGCTGTACGATACGTGAATGTCATCCTCCGACCGATAGTGCAACCACATCGACATCATATTGGCGAGGCATTTGTCTTCATGGACGACAATTCACGGCCCCATCGTGCACATTTTGTGAATGACTTCCTTCAGGATAACGACATCGCTCAACTAGAGTGGCCAGCATGTTCTCCAGACATGAACCCCATCGAACATGCCTGGGATAGACTGAAAAGGGCTGTTTATGGACGACGTGAGCCACCAACCACTCTGAGTGATCTACGCCGAATCGCCGTTGAGGAGTGGGACAATCTGGACCAACGGTGCCTTGATGAACTTGTGGATAGTATGCCGCGATGAATACAGGCATACATCAATGCAAGAAGACGTGCTACTGGGTATTAGAGGTACCGGTGTCCACCGCAATCTGGGCCACCACCTCTGTAGGTCTCAGTGTATGGTGGTACAACATGCAATGTGTGGTTTTCATAAGCAATAAAAAGGGCGGAAATGATGTTTATGTTAATCTCTATTCCAATTTTCTGCACAGTTTCCGGAAGTATCGGAGCCGAGGTGATGCAAAACTTTTTTGATTTGTGTAGCATGACTTCTTCACGGTAGGTTGCGGAATAAAACAGATGACCAAGTGGCAGGTTTTAAACTATGCTACACTTTGTCTGAGCAGTCCCTTAATATAAAATTGTAAACTCGCTTTCAAAATTCTACCTTCATTCGGATTTTACGAGCAGAACACATTTGCTGTGAGACTTTTTTGCACACCGCTGCAATGTTTTATACTTGGGTGAATTGGATAAAATTTTACAAGTAGGTAGACACATGCGATTAACGGTCGTTCTGTTGTTTTGTCAAAGCTTTATCCGTTGTGACGACACAAGCAACATGATTCGAAAGACAGTAAAAAAAATCACCTGCCGGTCGGTCGTCACGAGACTCATAGAAAGCGCACATCGGTTGCCAAGTTTTGGCGGTCTATCGTCAAAATTATGGTATATGGTAGAGTAAAAGTTGGGAAGCAGAATGAAAAATGCTCTTATGATGGGATAAAAGAAATGAAGTATGTCCTGGTCAGAGTTATTGTTGAAAATAGAAGGGAACTATCTTTTCCACTTATCTGTCAGCTTCAAAAGCATTTTAATTAAAATATCTTGATATACTCGCTTTTTTTTTTTAAAAAAAAAAAAAGAGTTAACCTTACTTCCCCAGCACTGAGAGGTCTCTCAGCTGGGAGGTGTTCGTACATCTGCATCTTACAATTTATAGGCTCATCTTATGCCCAAAATATATAAGATTCGCCAGTCAAAGTGAACCATATACAGTGTCATACGGATGAAGAGTATAAATGTAATAGCTAAAATTTTTTCTGGTTGATACAATTTCTGGGGGTGGATTTGTTCTTGAAGAGTTGACATCATGTATCATGTTAGTGTACTTCACGCGATGCATTTTATTACATAACTTGGTTACTAATAGTAAAAATTAAAAATGCACGAATATGTCAGGCTTCAAATGGCTTTGCAGCTACCAGATAAGTCTTTGATACTTTTTGTTGGATAATGTTGCAGCTATATACATCTATAACGACCACTGTGTGTCAGAATACTCACGGAGAGGCAAGGGTTTTTTCCGATTGGGTGCTTGGACAGCAATTCGGACGTCGTGCTTTCCAATCCCAGCAATGACGATGATACTGCAGAGGTGATTACTGGGGATCACGCCCAAACAGAAACTGAAATGAAACTAAAGGCTGATGTTTGCTTAACGAGGCAGCACTCTCATCATAATGCGGCTATTATGAAACAGTAACATGACATCTTCAAGCAAATCGTTAGGAGTGACAAAGCGACATTTTAACACCTGTAAAAAGTCAATAGCCGCTACTGCCTTAGACGGAATGGCGGTAGGTCTGTAAAATCCGATGTAACAGCCAAAATATATAAAATACCATTTATAAATGACGTGTGCTAGCTCATTTATATTTATATTGCAGAAATATTACAGGACGCGTGCAGCTGGAAAACTGACCGACGTCGGATGACATCGCAGGTCACAACGGAGGAGAAGAATGAATGTGTATTTCTTATCTCCAATAAAGTACGAATCAAGCGGAATAGCAAAGAGAATTCCAGGATTTACTTAAAGTATGTTTCAGGGAGATTAACTGAAAGCACAAACATCACACAAAACGCATGAGCAATCTGCTTTCGGAATCTCCCTGTACGTGATTTTTCTGCGAGACCTCACTCCAACAAGGTTGCCAGAGGAGTGAATCTGCGGTACAACAGGCATCAAGGTCATGGCAGGATTTAAAAATAATAGGACTCCTGACTGTGGTTGTATTACATGAAAGTCTCTCTCTGATTGCTATTCGTGTCGAGATAAAACATGTAGCATCCTTCCTTGGGGGACAATGTACATTGAGCAGTGCAAAATATACAGCGTTATTACACGATCAAACAATGACGAATTACACTAGGTGCCACTCGTTTAGAGTCCAAAGGAAAAAAAGTATTCTCTCTTCCATGACTATAACCAGATTAATAAGGTCACCGATATTTCAGAAGGCTAGCGTGTTTCTGAATGAAATTATTTATACAGAACAGTAATTAGTAACAGTATCAGGTAATCTGAAAACCATTATTATGGCGCTGCCAAAGACTACACGTACCAATAAACGTAAAAATATCTTATAGTCAGTGGTTGAACGTGTCAGTTCTCTCTGCGAAGTTCCAAAGCGTGGTGCAGAGGAAAAGGAAATGTGCGGAATTAAAAAATGAAAATGTATGAAAATTATCGCTCTAAATCTTTTAAACTGCAATATTCAGTGCTGGAACAAGCGTCTAGAGTCACGTTGAGAATAACGCACAATGAGAACACGTGACAGTCTTCTGAATCGATGATGAAATACTGTGTTTCTGCAGTATGCATGTTTATTGCGGCTGCGCTGGTCGTGGACTGTGGAAACTGTTCGTCATCAATTCTGGCTGGAATGGTCGTCATATATCTCTCCGAACCGAAACAACACACGTGGCATTTGATAGATCGAGCTGTGTCTCGTGCTTAATCAACGATTCCGATTCACGTGCAGTCACAAGCCACTACTTGCAGTAGCGTATGTGGTATACCAAATCAATTTCCCGATGTAATAAGTCATACGAAGCAATGCAGCTGCTGTTTTGCTGAACATTGCAGATATAGTTAACTGCAGTTTTTACTCCTAATAGGAAAAGTTAATGTCTTCTTGAAAGGCGCCACTCTCTTATAAATTGTTTATAACCAAATAAAATCTTTTACTACTTTCACCCTTTACCTACCATTGGGCCTCACAGGCCTGTCTGTGATGTTTGATATCTTCTCTATTAGTAACTATACATTTTAATGACAGTTTCGGACTTTCCCTAATTTGTCAAGTTAGTCATAATTTTGGAAAAAATTTTAAAAATTTACCCATAGCTTTTCGTTACGGACTTTCTTCAACAATTTGGAAAAGCAACTAGCAAGGGTAAAGAAGGCAATGAATTCATTAGTAACTCCAGATCCAGGAAGTGTAGTGAAACCCTCAAGTAAGAAAAGGAGGAAGATAGAAAACCACAAATTATATGTTATTGGTGTACCAAACCTATATGCTCGCAACATTCTGCTATTGTCGGTAGACTCTGCGCAAATTTGCAATAAGAATAAAAGCTATCAGCAAAAGTTCAAAAATTGTTATTTTTAAATGTAAACTTTCAGTAAATAAAATTATGTTAAAATTAATTATCTCAAAAGTCTTTCACGTCATAAATAGTCAAAATAGTTTTAATTTATGTCAGTTTAAACAATACGGGCCTGAGAAGCCCGACTGGTAGGCAGCACTGTACAGTTTTGCAGGTAAGTAGAGGGCAAAGCCGGCCGTGGTGGACAAGCGGTTAAAGGCGCTGCAGTCTGGAACCGCGCGGCCGCTACGGTCGCAGGTTCGGATGCTGCCTCGGGCATGGATGTGTGTGATGTCCTTAGGTTAGTTAGGTTTAAGTAGTTCTAAGTTCTAGGGGACTGATGACCTTAGAAGTTAAGTCCCATAGTGCTCAGAGCCATTTTTAGTAGAGGGTAAGTGATCCACACCGCATTCTCATTTCTATACATTTCTCTATTCCTTCCCAACACACCACTTCTCAGCGTGTAACTTTGGTTCCATTGAACCAGTGCTATTGTGTAAGCACTTTGTTAGTTAATTTATATCCGCTCCCGTTGCTAAAATGATACGAAGTCCACAACCAGTTTCTACCTTCACGTGGAGGCCACTTCTAAACTGCTCTGAAAATAGCCTGGTCGTGTACTTCGTATCGCTTTAGAAACTGTAGTGAATATTAAGGAACTGAATAAGCAGTTTCGGATATACACCACTCTCAAAACGTGGGGAAACTAATAACTTAGTTAATCTAACTGTATGAACTCAGTTGGTGTTTCTGAAAGGTTTGGAGTAACGAAGTTTAAGCACTAGTGAAGCAATTAACGTCCGGTTCTAACATTAAACTTGTTATCGTCTCAACTGAAGTGAAAGTTGATACGAGGAAATTATTAGGCTTTCTTAGCAGCGCGCGGGCATAGGCGAACAGCTTGTTTCAGCATATCGTTATGGTAACTCGACCAAGTAACCGGTAATGTACTGTGAATCACAGAGCAGTAGTGATTTTCAACGGTAGTGCGCGGTGTTTTTACTGGCGACAGAAATCTATAGCATCTGACAGATTTTTTAAATGTGCGACAACGAAGTGACTATTTTCGCAGAGTGATAATTCTACGAAATGCAGTAGATCACACTGGAGGACATTTCTCAACTTCATACGAAGGAAGATGAAAAATATCTTCCCGAAAGACGTACTGCATGCCGTAAGACTACCACTTTTTTCTCCTCGAGTAATTTAAGTTTTATAGTATTTAGTAAGGAGCCACGTTAAATTTGTTTCCTGTTTATTGTCTTTTCCTGAACGCTCAAAATACTGAAGTGTTCACTACGTCCCTGCCAAAATCGGCTATAAGCTTTTATTAAACTTAAAATAAAAATTTTCTGATGTAAGCTCCGATTAGTTCCCTAATGATCACACTATTGCATATACTGTGTCAATCGAAATGCGCTCTTGTTTGCTTGTAACTCGAAATGTACTCATGAAGCTTACCGCAGATTTTTCTCTTTTTTTCCCTCTTCTACTTGGGTTGGATGTAATTTACATAGATCACAAAGCTGTTTGTTTCTTTTGTAAAATATGTAATTGTTTAGTGCATACATCAAAATTGGAGGTTAGGGGCTCTACTCATAGTAATGAGTTAGGTTACTCCGTCCATGTTAGGATCTATACACTTTTGCCTTGAGTTAACGTCCTCAAATTTTTGGACATTGTCATTTCCATTGATAACTGTAAACAAAGGGGACCGAATTTCATTTTAAAACTTTGTATCTACCAACAGAATGATAGGGATTAATGTTGCAGACCGATTAAAAATATTTTCTGCCGCATCTCAGGTGAATCGATGATTACCTTCAAGTTATTTGACGGCTGCATGAAAACAATTTAGCAGCAGTGTATCCATTACACAAACAATCCTACCTGTCATCTCAAAACTGTAGAATCTGATCCAGTTCTTGATGCAGATATGGTACAAGAGAGGTGAGCAGGGTCGGATCTACGTACTTCAGCACTTAGTTATCTGAAATAACTGAAGGTATACTCCTATACTTCAAAGATGCTCGGAACCTAAGTACTTGAAGTTTTATCTCTCGGTTTGTAGACGTACCATGTGTAGGTAGTGATCTGAGTATCACAGACTCTTTTTTCAAAAAAGTAAAGTTCTTCTTGATCTGCTTCTTCCACACGTCAATTATTAGGTCTCTACCTACTACGCGGACCGTCTTCTCCCTCATCTTCTCAGACTGGACTATTTGCTGATTCAAATGGTGGATAGAAGCAGTTTACATATGTCATTAGTACATCGATGTAACCTGGATACTACAAACTGCATGTGGATCAACGATCAGGTGCAAGCCCTTCAGCTGGGCGCCACTAGACTAACTGCGTGACCCTAATCTGTCCCAGTAGTCCTACCAGGGAAAGAATACCTACCATTTTTTGCTGAAAAGCGAACGTATCGCTTCTGACGAGTCTCCAAATTAGAAACATAACTCTATATCCTAAGACACAGAGTCGTGTGTACCAGCAGTCATAGGACACACAGTGTAAAATGAAAGGTAAAGTGCATATATTATTTTAATAACAACAATACCCAATGTAACGTATTTCCTCGCTTAAACATAACCTGTAGGTATGTTTTTCAGAAAAATAAAAGAAAAAAGCAACTGGGGATGCCACAGCTGTGGTGGAACATGTTGGTGTGTTAAATGCCAAACAATAATCTGTGTATGTGCAAAAGGCGAACCTACCCTTAAATCGTTAGAGTACCCAAGTCATTTACAGAGCAAGGTTAGCTACTGTCAGACCAAAATGTTTTATTGTGAGAAAATGAAACTCGTGCAACAGTCCTTGTGATATTACTTATTTTGTTGCAACCAGTTTCAGCGCTTCAGAGCGCCATCTTCGGGCTGTAGTTGATGCGGAAGGGGTTGACACAATCCCTATATATATATATATATATATATATATATATATATATATATATATATATATGGCATCAATGGACAGCATAGCTGGTTACGCAGACTATCTGAAAACTTTGCTGTCAGGGCTGTACCCATCAAATGCCAACTGTCGCGTAACCTGTTATGCTGGCTAATGATGCGATATATGTAGGATCGTATTCCGCATCAACTACAGCCCGAAGATGGCGTACTGATGCGCCGAAACTGGTTGCAACAAAATGATAAGGACGGCTGTAGGCGTTTCATTTTCTCACAATAGTAAACGGCCGTCGTCCCAAAGACCTGTCAAAGGGATGGACAGGCAAAAAAAAGTATTTTATGGTCCGTCTGGGATTCGTTTGGGCGGCCTTCCGTGCTTCCAGGACAGCACCAGGCCCAACTGACGGATAGGCCTACAGTGGGAACTGATATTTGAATGATTTCAGAATTCGGAGAATCGGTGACCAGCCTGCAAACGTACCTCAGCAATACAGATACATGTCTCCATAGTAGCGTACCCATCAAGACGAGCACTCACCTAATAATAGACTGAGATGTACTTACCAGCAGCACAGCAACGAGCAGACACAGGGTCCGCATGGTGAGTGTCGCGGTGGCAGCACAGCAAGTCAAGGGGCGTGTGTTCGATCACTGATCGCGTGGTCTTCTTTCTGATCACTGCTCTTAGCCACGACTGCCCGGCATCAACGCATCAGATGTCGACCTGGGACAATACAAAAAAAGCTATGGATGTCAGGAACTCGCCACTCTGTGATGTAATTCTTTTACTAACAAAAAAAAAAAAAACAAAAAAAAACACAACGTTGAGACGTCATTGTAATTTTCAATCGAAGTCGCCAACTATCTGAACAGTTAAATCGCTAGCTACTCTTGTTAAAGTAGGTGAGAGGAGATAATTTCTTTAGAAATTTTGTATTGGATGCTGTCGGGTTATGTCTATTTTTTTTTTTTTTTTTTTTTTTAATGGTGATTACCTTGCATTTATTCACGTTTAATTCCAGTACGAATATTTTTCCTTGAAATGGAGTGTGCGATGTTTTGAAACGTACCGTACAAGATAAAGCTGTCCCCCCCAGGGGGTCCACAACTCTTTTGTGGACACGTGTGTAGGGAGCACGAGACCCCGAGATAATGTGGCCCTCCTTCATTTCTGGGCTGCATACCTTCACTTCCCTTTCCGCATCCTTCCCCGTCCCCCATCTTCGCCCCCCCCCCCCCTCACCTCTGGCTCTTTCCTTCCCTTTCTCCCCCTCTGGGAGTATGGTTTGTGCCTACGTCCGGAGACGGACGCTCGAAACTGTTCCAAATTCCTTGCTTTCTACACTTGCAAGTCCTCATCCTTCCTCCGTCCTTCTCTTTTCCTTCCCACTTCTCCTTGCCCTTTTCTCCGCTGTGGCGTTTGAGACCCCCTCTTCTTTACTTTCCCTTTCTCTTTTTTTTCCTCCCTGTGCGTGTCTGAAGGCCGACCCACGCACTTCCATGCGTAGCCAGTGACGGGGTAACGCGTAATTCCCCACCCCGGGTAGACAGGTAGGACACGTACGTACCCCCTGGTAACGGCCAGGCCCAGGGAGGGGTGATTACCCGAGCTGATACCTTCCGAAAGTGCCGATTGGTCCCTCCGTCCGTTTGTCGGGAGGTGTGACCTGAGGTGTGAACAATCACCTAAGGTGTGTGTGCCCTCGGTGAGGGCCCTCACAAGGGAGGAGCGCGCCATCGGAGACGCCGGTAATCATGGGGGATTCTTCCGCAATGGTTTCCTCACCTTCCACTATGTCTGCTCACAAACGTAAGTTCACTGAGTCTCAGCCACAGATGGTTCTTCCATCGTTACCACAGTTCCTTGTTGTTTCTCGGTCTGACGAAGGTCACGACTTCTCCACGGTCAACCCTTTCATTATTCAGAAAGGTGTCGACACAATTGCAGGTCCTGTAAAGTCTTGTTCCAGATTACGGAATGGCACCCTGTTGTTAGAAACACACAGTGCCCTCCAGGCTCAAAAACTGCTGCGTACTTCTTTGCCCCACACCTTCCTTGTCCGGGTGGAACCGCACCGTACCTTAAATTCCTCGCGTGGAGTCGTTTATACACGCTCCCTCGATAGATTGTCTGACGAAGAAATTCAGCACTACCTGTCTGACCAGGGCGTAACGGCTGTTCATAGGGTTATGGAAATGGTTGACATGAACATCATTCCAACCCGCACTGTCTTCTTGACATTTGACAAAGTTCAACTCCCATCGAAAATCAAAGCAGGCTATGAGATAATTTCCGTTCGCCCTTACGTCCCAAACCCTACGCGTTGCTATCGATGTCAGCGGTTCAATCACACCAGCCGGTCCTGTTCCAATCCGGCCAAATGTGTTACGTGTGGCAAGGATGCCCATGAGGGTGCTTGTCCACCTCCATCCCCTCGCTGCATCAACTGTATGGGTGACCACGCTGCTTCCTCTCGAGATTGCCCCGTTTTTATGGACGAAAAGCTCATCCAGGAAATAAGAGTGAAGGAAAAGGTGACGACCTTTGCTGCTCGAAAATTATTCGTCAGTCGACAGCCCACCGTGCCTCAGACAGGAAAATACAGCACTGTCCTTGCTTCTACTCGGCCAACAAAGGAGGCGGCCACGCAGACTTGCGACCTCACCTTTAGTACCACGGTCGTCAGATCGGCCAGCGCAAAGATCGCCCGTTCAACCTCACCACTTTCGCCTGCCCACTCTATGGCTCACCCTTCGTCGGGTTCTGCTAAATCTCGAGCCCAAAAGTCAGGCGCCAAGTCTTCAAAAAAAGAGCATACTCGTGAAGAGTTTTTACGTACCGCAACTTCACAACCATCGGTTCCTCCTTCATCTAAACATCATTCTTTCAAGAAGGCTACGAAGAAACACAGTTCCTCTCCTTCTCCGCCAAGGCGTGTCCCATCTACAGCACCACCTGGCGGAAATCGCCCTCGGCCGTCATCTGTGTCGCCGAGGCGCACTGCTGGTGGCCGGTCAACCTGCCGATCGCTGGTGGCAGGAGCTGCTCCTGACCAACCTATGGATCAGGATCTTCTGCCTTCGACTGAATGCCATTCCATGCTGTCGGTCGCAAGCTCTGAGCAGTCGTTGAGTTGACAGCACCCTTGGTCACATTCCTCCATTTTCTGTTCACCCTATGTCCATTATCCACTGGAATATCCGCGGCATTCGAGCCAATCGGGATGAATTGTCGATCCTCTTACGATCCTACTCGCCGGTCATCTTCTGTCTTCAGGAAACAAAGCTGTGTCCCCATGACCGCTTTGTTCTCCCTCATTTTCAGTTCGTCCTATATGACCTCCCCTCTGTTGAAGGCACTCCAGCCCATGGAGGACTCATGATTCTTCTCCATGATACTCTCCATTATCACCCAATCCCCTTAAACAGTTCCTTCCAAGCTGTCGCCGTCCGTCTTTCCCTTTCTGGATACACGTTCTCTCTTTGTACGGTATACATTCCATCGTCCACACCAATGGCACGCGCTGATCTCCTTCATCTTCTTTGTCAGCTTCCACCCCCCTATTTGCTGGTTGGGGACTTAAATGCCCACCACCCACTTTGGGGATCTCCACATCCTTGTCCACGTGGCTCACTATTGCTAGACGTCTTCCACCAAGCGGATCTAGTTTGCCTCAACACTGGGGTCCCCACATTTTTGTCTGCCTCCACGACAAATTTATCTCATTTGGACCTTGCGGTCGGTACTGTTCCGCTAGCTCGGCGCTTCGAATGGTTCGCCCTTGATGATACACACTCGAGTGACCACTTTCCATGTGTTCTTAGACTGCAGCCTCAACTGCCATATATGCGCTCGCGACGCTGGAAGTTTGCCCAAGCCGATTGGACACTTTTTTCGTCTCTAGCGACATTCGATGACTGTCGCTTTCCCAGCGTCGACGATGAGGTCACACATATTACCGACGTTATTCTTACAGCTGCGGAACGTTCAATACCACGCACCTCCGAATTGCCCCGGCGCCCCCCAGTTCCTTGGTGGAACGAGGCATGCCGTGACGCAATACGTGAGCGGCGATGTGCTCTTCGCATTTTCCGTCACCATTTAACTTTGGCCAACTGTATCCGATATAAGCAGCTCCGTGCGCGATGCCGTCGCGTCATCCGCGATAGCAAGAAGGCAAGCTGGAAATTCTTTATTAGCTCATTTAACACCTTCACTCCCTCCTCGGAAGTTTGGAGTCGGCTTCGACGGTTCTCAGGCGCGCCTAGTTTCTCCCCGGTCTCTGGGCTCACTGTCGTGCATGATACCTTAGTGGACCCCGTCGCAATTTCTAACTCATTGGGTCAGCACTTTGCTGAGATTTCGAGCTCTTAAAATTACCCGCCAGCGTTTCTCCCGAAGAAACGTGCAGCGGAAGTGCGACATCTTGCTTTCTCCTCTCAAAATCACGAAAGCTACAATACTGTTTTCTCCATGCGGGAACTCCAACATGCCCTCTCTTCTTCTCGCTCCTCCGCCCCAGGACCGGATGGTATCCATGTCCAAATGTTGCTGCATTTATCAACCCATAGTCTGCGTTACCTCCTTCGCCTTTATAATCGAATTTGGACCGACAGTACCTTTCCCAGACGATGGCGGGAAGCTATTGTCGTTCCCGTTCCGAAACCTGGAAAGGACAAACATCTCCCCTCTAGCTATCGCCCCATTTCTCTCACGAGTAGCGTCTGTAAGGTTTTGGAGCGTATGGTGAATTACCGTTTAGCTTGGTGGCTGGAATCTCGCAGTCTTTTAACACCAGCCCAATGCGGATTCCGAAAGCATCGTTCTGCAGTTGACCATCTTGTTGCTCTCTCCACTTATATCATGAACAATTTTCTCCGGAAACGCCAAACGGTAACAATATTTTTTGATCTGGAGAGAGCATACGATACCTGTTGGAGGACAGGCATCCTCTGGACACTGTTCTCTTGGGGCTTTCGAGGCCGGCTGCCCCTTTTTCTTCGCGAATTTATGGCAGAGCGCACATTTAGGGTGCGGGTGAACACTACTCTCTCCCGTACTTTCTCCCAAGAAAACGGGGTACCCCAGGGCTCCGTGCTGAATGTTGTACTGTTTGCCATCGCCATAAATCCAATTATGGATTGTCTCCTTCCTGATGTCTCGGGCTCCCTCTTTGTGGACGATTTTGCGATCTACTACAGCTCACAACGGACCAGCCTACATGAAAGACGTCTTCACGGATGTCTCGATCGCCTCCACTCGTGGAGCATCGAAACCGGCTTCCGTTTCTCACCCAGTAAGACCGTTTGTGTTAATTTTTGGCGACGTAAGGAGTTTCTTCCGCCCTCCTTACATCTAGGTCCTGTCAACCTTCCGTTTTCCGACGTCGCTAAATTCTTGGGTCTTATGTTTGACAGAAAACTGTGCTGGTCCTCCCACGTTTCCTATCTTTCGGCTCGCTGTCTGCGTTCCCTTAACACCCTCCGTGTCCTGAATGGTACCTCCTGGGGAGCGGACCGAGTGGTCCTTCTCCGCCTCTATCACGCCTTAGTGCGCTCGAAATTGGATTATGGAAGCATAGTCTACTCCTCTGCTCGGCCGTCTATTCTTCGGCGTCTCGACTCTATCCACCACCGTGGATTACGTTTAGTGTCAGGAGATTTTACACCAGCCCTGTGGAAAGCCTTTATGCTGAGACTGCTGAACCTCCGCTGTCCAATCGGCGGGCAGTCCTTCTGAGTCGTTAGGCTAGCCATCTGTCTTCCATGCCTGCTAATCCAGCCCATGACCTTTTTTTCGACGCCTCCTTTGATGTAGGGCATGCAGGCCGCCCCTCCTCTCTACTACCCCCGGGAGTCCGCTTCCGTCAACTGCTCCATTCTCTTTCCTTCCGCTTTCCTAAAACCTTCTTGACAACTTGGCTCCGTCCCCGGATCTACTTGCTCCGTGACCTATGTCAATTTCCCAAGGATGGTACCCCTACACTTGTGTACCGTCGGGCATTTGCTGCTCTATGTGCACAAATGACGGACGCCACATTTATTTACACCGACGGCTCGAAAACATCGTTAGGTGTAGGGAGTGCCTATATTGTTGGCGACACCCCAAATCACTTTCGGCTTCCCGACCAGTGTTCGGTTTATACTGCGGAGCTTTACGCTGTTCTCCAGGCTGGCCACTACATCCGCCACCATCAGCGGATACAGTACGTAATCTGCTCAAATTCTCTCAGCTCTCTCCTCAGTCTCCAAGCTCTTTACCCTGTGCACCCTCTGGTCCACCGGATTCAGGACTGTCTGCGCTTGCTCCACCTGGGGGGCGTCTCGATGGCGTTCCTCTGGCTCCCGGGACACGCTGGTATCTGTGGGAATGAGGCGGCCGATATAGCGGCCATGGCTGCAGTCTCTCTTTCTCGGCCAGCTATTCAGTCGCTTCCCTTCACCGATCTACGGAGCGGTTTATGTCGCCAAGTTGCTCATTTATGGCATACGCATTGGTCAACACTTCTTCATAATAAATTGCGGGAAGTGAAAGCCCTTCCTTGCGCTTGGACCTCTTCCTCCCGAACGCGTCGTCGGGAGGAGGTAATTTTAGCTAGACTCCGGATAGGGCACTGTCTTTTTAGCCATCGACATCTTTTAAGCGGCGATCCTCCCCCACTCTGTCCCCACTGCTCTCAGTTGTGGACGGTCAGACACCTTTTAATTGAATGCCCCTATTTTAATCCGTTACGCTCCCGTCTACAGCTATCGCCAGATCTATCGTCGATTTTAGCAGATGACACGCGCTCAGCCGACCGCGTTCTCCAGTTTATTAGTGACAGTGAAATGACGTCAGTCATTTGAAGCTTTTTTTGGGGACAACCAACCCCTTTCTGTAGTGGATTTTTAAGCATTCCTTCTGCTTTTAGTTTCTCAAATTTTATGACTTTGTTCCCATTGCTGCTGGTTTTAAATTTCGGTTTTTTCCTGTTTCCTAAGTCACGGGCTGGGCGCTAATGACCATAGAAGTTTTGCGCCCTAAAACCACAAACAAAAAAAAAGAAGTTAAAGCTGTGTGTTGAATCATGATTCTAACATGGGATGTGCTATCCACCGACTGACCTATGCAGCCACAATCCACACTCACAGGTTTACTTTTTTTCAGTATATTTTTCATGCTTTCAAAACTTCGTATACTTTTTTGTGCATACTTTTCACGCGTAGTCACTTATTAATAGCTCGTGGTCTTGCGGCTACCGTTGCTGCCTCTGGATCATGGGCTTCCGAAAAAAAAGTTCAAATGTGTGTGTGAATTCCTAAGGTAGCAAAATGCTGTGGTCATCGGTCCCTAGACTTACACACTACTTAATCTAACTTATGATAAGAACAACACAGACACCCATGCCCGATGGAGGACTCGAACCTCTGGCGGGAGGGGCCTCGCAGTCCGTGACATGGCGCCTGAAACCGCGCGGCAACTCCGCGCGGCGCGGGGTCCTGAGTTCGATCCCCGGCAGGGTCGGGGATTTTCTACGCCCGGGGGCTGTGTGTTTGTGTTGTTGTCATAATTTCATCATCATTTGGGAATAGTGTCATGCCTGGACTGTGAAAAGGTTGGGAATTTGTACGTTCGCTGATAATCGCGCAGTTGAGCGCCCCACGAACCAATATCATCATTATCATCTTCATCATCATATCATCATCATTTCTTCACAACATCATTTCTTTCAGAAGCGCTAGTCCTGCTAGGTGCACGACAGGTTCCGTGAGCCAGCCGGTGTGGCCGTGTGGTTCTAGGCGCTTCAGTCTGGAACCGTGTGACCGCTACGGTCACAGGTTCGAATCCTGCCTCGGGAATGGATGTGTGTGATGTCCTTAGGTTAGTTCGGTTTAAGTAGTTCTAAGTTCTAGGGGACTGATGACCACAGATGTTAAGTCCCATAGTGGTCAGAGCCATTTGAACCATTTTTTTGAAGGTTCCGTGAAGTTTGGAAGGTAAGAGGGAGATACTGACCGAAGTTAGGCTGTGAGGATAGCCCTTGAATCTTGGACGATAGTTCGTCTGGTAAGAACACTGTGAAAAGCAAGATTTTGGGATCGACCCTTTGTCCGTAACTCAGTTTTAATCTGCCAGAATATTCCATAGCTGTCTTCCATTACACCAAGTCGAAACTTTGTCGCAGTCTTTTTACATTTCCTTACGATCGTTCGGCAACAAAACTACACACAGAGCATCGTCAGTAAACAAAATCAAAGTTCGTTGTGCACTGTAAACGTTAACCGTAATTAATATCAAACTTCCTTGGGGAACACGAGATGTTACTTTCACTTTTCTGATACATTCACCCTCCAGTATAGAGCTTTTACTTATATTAATTCAGCATTTTTGAAGATAATACGTTGCGGCTATTGAGACAAAGGTTTCTTTATCAGCCACTTTTCAGTTGTTGGTTAATGTCATGAAAAATCGGTGATAAATATTTTCGGCCGAACAAGATCCACATTGATTTCAATCTGTAGGAAATAAATACTCAAACAGATGTGATAAATTTTGGATAGAACTATTGCCAAAAATATTGCAGTATTCAAATTCTGTCTGTGTAAGAACTCGTTAGTAAGCATCATAGTTACAGAAAGTTAAACGTTATACGATAGTAATGCTGTGCATGAAAAATTTGACGCATAGTGTGTGGCGTCGCAACAATGCTGAGCTGTAAATGTCTCACCCTCAACTTCTTGCTTCAGAAGTATATTTAATAATTGTGATTAGACTAATTTCTCTTAATAATAATGATAACTAAGGGCTTCACCAAAGTGCAATGCAAAGGAATCACGCCTCGCGATCAGATGACGTAATGCAACTGTTTATTTGTAAAACGTATATCTTTAATAAATTGCAGTACGAGTAACGGCACAGAGCACAGGAAATGACGTCATGCAGGCCTACGCGGAACTTTATGCAGAGAAGAGAGTGTGTCGTTACGGGGACGTCAGGTTATCGGAAATTCACACAGTCAGGACTGAGTAGAATATTCGGAGCACGGGAGAACGGTTTCTTTCTCGAATGTTCTAGAAAGTAGAGGATGTAGACTTTCTGTAGCGTGAGAAATGCACGGAACGGCTGTCGTAGGGCCATGCCCAAAGGTGGTGTACTGATCGATATGCCGAAATATCGCTGACGTCACAAAGTGGTGGGGTTAGTTCATTAACCCCTCAGGTTATATAACAGTTTGTTAATCACAAACTAAAAGAGGAAGTGTAACAGGAGCCCTAATTAGGTAAATTTTGCTTTAATAACAATTAGTTTATAAAGTTGACGTGTGTAATTTACTTCGGAGGAGCACACGTAAAGCGGAGAGAGGCGACAGCTAATAATGCCTTAGTGCGCAGTCCGCCAAACCACAGTGCCTGGCCTCCGTAGCGTACAGGTGCTTGCAGTACCGCACCGTAAAAGTGTTAGCCTCAGTGCTAATAAATTAATTTTACTAAATGCAGTTCGAACACTACACTCAGTGTTCAGAACCATTTATGAGTAGTTGCAGGTTTCAGTTCTACGCAGACACACGTGTCACGTAACGTGTATCGATCAGACAGTGACTTTGAATGAAGATTTACAACTATAGCTTGTGAAGCTATTTACAACAATGGCAGACTAAGTCATTTTTGTGGGGTTGGTGGGGTGGGGGGGGGGGGGAGGGGAGGGGGAGATGGTGCTACTTGAAGATGGGTAGACGATTCTAGCACTTGGCTTCTTATTTATCTCTGCTTAGTATTTGCTTACGCTGATAGCCTACCGCTAACGGGACGAGGTCTTAACTAGGGATGTAATGTTAAGTCGAGATCATGTAGGGGATCAGCATTTAAATCTGAAGCTCAGTTTCATGTTTTGTTTTGAAAGGATCTAAAGAGCCGCGTGGCAGTGTGTTTTCGGTTTCTACTGTTTCTCCGTTTTCTAGTCACTCACGCTTTGTAAGGTCTTAGTTCTGTCAGAGAAATCTTTCGAGCACATGTTAATATTTATTAGTTAGTTAGCATTACGCTACGGATATTTATTGCAAAGATCATTGATAGAGAGAACGAAATTTTCACTTTGCAGCGGAGTGGGCGCCGATGAGAAACTTCCTGTGAGATTAAAACTGCGTGGCGGATCAAGACTCGAACTCACGACCTGTGTCATTCACATGCAAGTGTTATATCAATGAGCTACCAATATGTGACTCACACCCCGTCCTCAAGCTTTACTTCCAGCAGTACCTAGTATTCTACCTCCCAAATTTCACAGAAGCTCTCCTGCGAAACTTGCAAGACAAATTTTTAATCTGTAACAAGTTTCATATCAACGTACATTCCTATGCAGAGTGAAAATTTCATTCTATCTGTGGCTATGCCATGTCTGTGTAATATTCCTTCTTCCAGAAGTGCTAGTCGTGTAAGATTCGTCGGAGAGCTTCTGTACAGTTTGGAAGGCAGGAGAAGAGGCACTGGCAGAAGTAGAGCTGTGAGGACGAGTCGTGGGTCGGGCGTGGGTGGCTCAGTCGGTAGAGCACGTGTCCGCGAAAAGCCGAGGTCACGAGTCCGACGGAGCGGGCTAGCGCACTGGACTCGCATTCTGGAGGACGACGGTTCAAACCCACGTCCGCCCATCGAGATTTAGGTTTTCTGTGATTTCCCTAAATCGCTTAAGGCAAATGCTGCAATGGTTTCTGTGAAAGGACGCGGCCGCTGATCTTCATCCTTCGCTAATCCGAGCTTCAGCTCCGTCTCTAGCTCCCTCGTTGTCGACGAGACGCTAACAACTAATCTCCACCTCCTCCTACACCCCGACCTCGCGACTCATTCCGGCACACAGTTTTAATCTGCTAGAAAGTTTAATCATTGAAAGCCGTTTCCTAAATGAGCACATGGAAAGGCTCATGCCTGAGGTCCACATCTTTCGCATGCTGTTTCAAAGTTCAATATGTCAATTATGATTGTAATTACCAAATACGTGTACACAACTGGCAATTACAATTGCTACACCAAGAAGCAATGCAGATGGTAAACGGGTATTCATTGGACAAATATATAATACTAGAACTGACATGTGATTACATTTTCACGCAGTTTGGGTGCATAGATCCTGAGAAATCAGTACCCGGAACAACAACCTCTGGCTGTAATAATAGCCTTGATACGCCTGGGCATTGAGTCAAACAGAGCTTGGATGGCGTGTACCGATACAGCTGCCCATGCAGCTTCAACACGATACCACAGTTCATCACGAGTAGTGACTGGGGTATTGTGACGAGCCAGTCGCTCGGCCACCATTGACCAGACGTTTTCAATTGGTGAGAGATCTGGACAATGTGTGGGCCAGGGCAGCAGCCGAACATTTTCTGTATTCAGAAAGGCCGGTATAGGACCTGCAACATGCGGTCGTGCATTATCCTTCTAAACTATAGGGTTTCTAAGGGATCGAATGAAGGGTAGAGCCGCGGGTCGTAACACATCTGAAATATAACGTCCACTGTTCAAAGTGCCGTCAGTGCGAACAAGAGGTGACCGAGACGTGTAACCAATGGCAACCCATACCATCACGCCGGGTGACACGCCAGTATGGTGATGATGAATACACACTTCCAACGTGCGTTCATCGCGATATCGCCAAACACGGATGCGACCATTATGATGCTGTAAACAGATACTGTATTCGTCCGAAAAAATTACGTTTTGCCATTCGTGGACCCAGGTTCGTCGTTGATTACAGCATCGCAGGAGCTTCTGTCTTTGATGCAGTGTCAAGGGTAACCGCAGCCATGGTCTCCGAGCTATTAGTTCATGCTGCTGCAAACGTCATCGAACTGTTCGTGCAGATGTTCTTGTATTGCAAACGTCCACATCTGTTGACTCAGGGATCGAGACGTGGCTGCACGATCCGTTTCAGCCATGCGGATAAGATGCCTGTCATCTCGACTGTTAGTGATACGAGGCCGTTGGGATGCAGCACGGCGTTCCGTATTACCCTCCTGAACCCACCGATTCCATATTCTGCTAACAGTCATTGGATCTCGACCAACGCGAGCAGCGATGTCGCGATACGATAAACCGCAATCGCGATAGGCTACAATCCGACCTTTATTAAAGTCGCAAACGTGACGGTACACATTTATCCTCCTTACACGAGGCATCACAACAACGTTTCACCAGGCAACGACGGTCAACTGCTGTTTGTGTATGAGAAATCGGTTGGAAACTTTCCTCATGTCAGCACGTTGTAGGTGTCGCCACCGGAGCCAACATTGTGTGAATGCTCTGAAAAGCTAATCATTTGCATATCACAGCATCTTCTTCCTGTCAGTTAAATTTCGCGTCTGTAACACGTCATCTTCGTGGTGTAGCAATTTTAATGGTCAGTAGTGCATTCATGCATTAACGGCAATGAAGGAACTAGATGCTTAAGCAGTAAATGCCAAGCAAGGTAACTACAACACGAAACAGTAGGGAAGTAGGGCTGTTCTCGGGTGCTTCAAAAATGGTTAAAATGGCTCTAAGCACAATGGGACTTAACATCTGAAGTCATCAGTTTCCTAGACTTAGAAATACTTAAAGCTAGCTAACCTAAGGACATCACACACATCCAAGCCCGCGGCAGGATTCGAACCTGCGACCATAGCAGCAGCACGGTTCCGGACTGAAGCGCCTGGGAGCCCTCGGCCACAGCGGCCGGCCCTCGTGTGCTGCATCGTTAGTGTTGAGGTCAGCTGCAGGTGCTGCAATCTGTTGTACATCAGTTGACAGTCAGTCTACGGCTGCATGTGAGTATCGTGGCACCGAGCAGTGAAGTTACTGAGCAGAGACACCGAGTAGGTATTAAGTAGCATCCTTTCAGGTTTAGTCTTGGTTATTACCTTCACATGTTCAGTGATAATAGTGATTATACAGTGGTAATTACTTAAAAATAACCCAAAAACCAACTAAGTTGCAAATGGAAGGTTTATGATGGTGATAAACGCCAGGCTGTGTTTAAGCTATTCTTCATGGAGTTGGAACGTTTTTGACGTATGTAAGTTTGATCTCTGTTCTTTATTTGTCATTATGAAGCGGTATCAACCGTTTCATTGACTAATTTTCAAATGTAAAATTCAGCTGCATCATTTTAGATTCCCTCCTTAAGCAAAAGGTGTGCAAGTAATGCTTATGAGTTTGTCACACCTAAATCAGCTAGGAATAATTTCTTTTACTGTTCTCTAATCACAATATAAAATTAAAATACTTCAGATAATCATTTCATTCTTATTTATGTAAATTTTTGATAAGAAAAAATTCCAGATTTTTAATCAATTATTTAAATATTAAAACTTATAGCACTGGATAAATAAACTTTGAAACCTTTTAACATTTATGAACATCTATGACAACTTTGGCAGGATCATGTACAATAAAGACAACAGAGTTGAAACACAAAGCTGTGTGAATACATCTATCAATTACTCCTTTCTTGAGGAATGGGATATCAAACTTGCTTTTGTGATTCTGAACCTGTATTAAATCAGCATTAAATTTAAGGTTATAGCAGACACTGGTAAAACATTCGATTTTCAAAAATTTTAATGAGATCAGAACGGACCTGGTTGATCTTCAAACAAGGGTAGAACTGTTTATTATGTATTTTGAAGCAAATTTTGTTGTATATTTGGTCACGTCATAGCGTAAAACTAAATAGCTAGCACAAAACCAAATGCATCGAATAGCAGCAGTCATCTCCTGGGTTACGATTGCTGCAAGTCGGTTGAAACTTCATCTTTTGTTTTCTACTTGATAGTTACTTTTACAATGTGACATTCCCTAATGCCCAGAAGGATTCTAAGCAAATTGATGCTTGTCTATGGACTTACATGAGGATGATACATTCAACATAAATTTAGGTAAAACTTTGAAAACATGTGCCAAAATGTAAACCCTGAAGACGGATAACACGTGAGATTTATTGTCCGCACAACACAGTTGCGTGTCACTATAACCTCAACTTTAAACATTCTCTAAAACTTCACTAAAGAATGTAGGTAAACAACTAAATACTTAAATAATCAGGAAAGAATCCAGTTTGAGAAGAAAAATCCGCATCCTGAACAGGGAACAAAAATTCTTGCAGTGTTGGTAAATCAGAAATGGTGATAGACAGAGATTCGTAACATTTATTACTTAATTCGTAACTAATAATTAGCCGGATGTCACACTGAAATGATCATAGATAAGAAATGCATTTGCCGGAACTAATGCTGTACGTGAAATTTACTAAAAGTTTTGCTATAAAACGAGAGGTTAGGGAGTAACATGAATTTCAAATACAACTCTTCAGTTGCCTATTTTTGAAGTTATGAGAGGTGATCAACGAAGAAAAGCAAAATAGAAGTAATAACTGTAAGCTTCGAAAACACACGTCCTAGTAAAACGTCATTGATCTTCGAAGACGTAGAGAAGGATGTCGAATGGAGGCTGATAATGCGATGGAATGAGACACGCAGTGAACTTATAGTAGTTCTGTCTATATTAGTGTTATGTCTATACTAGTAACAAAAGGCTGACAATGCATCAAATCAAAAAGTGCAAACAATATGAAAAAGGAGAAGAAACATGATCTAAACACAAAAAAAAACATGCCAGTGCGACCTCTATGTGACCAGATGAGAGGAACACTGATGCCAACTAAAAAAAGGAAGAACCATTCCACTGATGATGCCTTAACGTGAAAAAAGGCGAAACGAGTCTGGAAAAATAAAACATAGTGCAGCAAAAGAAGACTTTTTATTTACAAAAGCCGGCCTCTGTGGCCGTGCGGTTCTAGGCGCTTCAGTCCGGAACCGCGCTACTGCTACTGTCGCAGGTTCGAATCCTGCCTCGGGCATGGATGTGTGTGACGTCCTTAAGTTAGTTAGGTTTAAGGCTAGGGGACTGATGACCGCAGATGTTAAGCCCCAGAGGCCTTAGAGCCATTTGAACCATTTTTTATTTACAAAACAAATTTCTATGAAATCGTGTTGACAAGAAAGAAAAGTTGCTTTAAATAAAGTGAATATTTCTGCACCGACAGTAATGACTGGGTGACTTGGGTATCGTGACAATTATTGAACAAAATATCATATATACAGAAACTTTTGCGTTACTCTTAGAGAAATAAGATCTGGACTACGATCCAAATGATGTTACTTTGTGGAAACGCACTGTGGATATCCTACAAAGAACAAGGAATTTTAAAAGCACAGTAAAAGATGCAGGCTGTCTGCTTACAGAGAAAGATGCATCAATTAACGTAAAAGGAATAATCAAAAAATTATGTTGCAACCAGTTATTGATGAAAGAATATGAATCTCGGTGTATTACTATATTTCAGACAATGATCAACAATCTGAGGTAGAAGCAGGTAAAAGGGGTAAAATAAAAATAAAACATAATGAGTTGAAATTGAAGTAAACGCAAAGAAGAACAGACAGGAAAAGCTTAAAGTAAATGCGGGGTGACAATTACTGCACAATATGAAATAAAATCATCGTAACTTCTGAACGGTTTGCGTTAGGACAATCAAACTGCACGGTTGACCGCGGTACATGCTGGAATTATGCTCGTGCATGGTTTGGTTTAGCGGGGAAGCCCACTTTTATTTAGGTGGATTCGTCAGTAAGCAAAATTAGCGCATTCGGGAGACTAAGAATCTTCATTTCGTGATCATGAAGTCTCTTCTCCCTCAATTGGTGACTGTGTGGTGTGAAATGTCCAGTAACGAAATAATCGATGCGATATTCCTTGATGGCACAGTGACTACCGAACGGTACGTGAAGGTCTTGGAAGGTGATTTCATCCCCATAATACAAAGCGATCATGATTTCGAGGAGATGTGGTTCGTTCAAGACGGAGCTCGTCCCCATCGAAGCTGGAGAGTGATGTCCTGTAGGAGCACTCTGAGGACCGCACTCTAGCTCTGGGGTACCCAGAGGCCACTGGCATGGGCCTCGATTGGCCACCATATTCTCCTAATCTGAACACATGCGTCTCCTTTTTGTGGGGCTATATTAAAGACAGGGTGTGCAGCAACAACCACAAAACTGTTTCCGTGCTGAAAACAGCCATCCAGGTCATCGACAGCATCGATATTCCGACATTTCGGTGGTTCATGCAGAATTTCGCTATTCGTCTGCGCCACATCGTCGCCAATGATGGCTGGCATATCGAACATGTGATAACCTAAATTTGGATATCAGAAGTGACGTTTAGATGTTTATTAAACTGTGTCACGTTTCAATTTGTAACAAATTTACGTTTTTTCATGTAGTTCAATAATTGTCATCCTATTATTAGTGACATATTGTAAGATGGCAAGAACTATGCCCCTTACATGAAGTCATTAAAGATCACCTAACTCACGTTGAGCGAACAGTAGGGCTGATCAAAAATGACTGACAAGGCACAATGCACCTTGTAGAGGGTATAGTATGGACGTATTGGAATAATTAATGTCGGGTAATGGTTTTAAGGTAATTCACACGACATGAAAACTTTGTGGAAATGCGTTGATTTACTGGAGGCTAGTTTATCCCAGGGATGTATTCGAGTGACCGTGGCTGGTGGGGGAGCGGCGAAAGGAAGCTACAATAGGCAGCTTAGGGCGGCTGAAGCTCTGAGAAAGCGGTAACGGGGCGCGGCCTCCAGCTGCCTTAAGATGAGTGACAGTGAGTGGGTGGTTGACCCCATGCTGGTGTACCGGGAAGCAGACAGAGAACTTGTATGCCTGTTGATAAATGTCCATCGTCCCATTTTCAGTGAAACATGCAAGAAAGCCGCGCAAAGCTATGGTGGAGCAGTCAACAGAAGTCAAAATATGCGTGTTCGTGACTATAGCAACTTCATGTTGAATTCATGGTCTGCAGAGTCTCAAGTAAATCAGGTGAAGAGCGACAGAACTAAATACGCCAGCCTCCGATGGGAACGTAGGACCAAGGAATTTGAAGTGCTCTCCTGGGAGTCAGAATTCCGGAAAAATTGGTGTTTGTGCAGACGCTAACCTTGATGGGTGGCCTGGGAGGAGCTAAATAGCAGAAGTTGAGAGGAAGGGAAATTTTGTGGGAATTTGTTCTCTTCCCAGAGCAGGCATTAGTCGGAGCTGGGAAGCGACGCATAATTAACGCGACTTGCGCTGCAATTGGCGTGAGTGATTTTGCTGGAGGGGAAAGCGAGGCGAAGAGCGGACTGGGAGAAGTCTCCATAGTAGTCTTCCGTTCCGAGCTTGCCTAGAGTGTGGACATGCCATTCTTTACTCAGCTTGCCTGGGAAAGAGTGAGCATCTCTGCAGTTTAGGACCTAGCAAATGGAATGATTGAGCTTGGAGATAGGAAGTATCGGTTCAGCTACGTACTGAGTAAGATAGCTAGGAGTGAATAGATGAGCACAGCCTTGCAGCACCACGAGGTCGGCCAACGTCTGCACAACGACGCTGTATTTGGTGATATTGCGCCCTCTCCGGCCACTTGTTAATTTGTTGGATCACGTCAGCAAAGTTTCCACGAGGGTGTCATGAGCCATGTATTGTAGAATTCTTCTCGCACTTCTCATTACGCCTGGGTCAGTCGATAGGAATTACTTTTGAGTTATCGCACTTTACTCCACACAAACGGAATTTATTAGCACTATCTGTTAGGAGAGTCATGTAATGTGATGATTGAAGGTCGTGAGTTAAAAATAAATCTGTGCTAATCGACTGCATCTGTTTTCAATCAAGTAGTTGAAATCCCAAGTCACTTTCTTAATTAATTTTATGTTCAACATTTGCATCTGGTGTTCAATAGCTGAATATAACATCAATGTGCATCCCTTTTAATAAAAAGGGATCGATTCTGAATCAATTAATGTCAACACTGCCACGGCAGTTCAATGAGGAGTCACAGTGCCTTATTACTTTCTTTGCGTTATCCGACATTGCGGGAGTTTTGCACTCTCTGTTGATCTGTTGGTCAATTACCTGGGGTGAACACATACCAAAACCACATAAGTGACGGGTGGGGTGTTACAGTATCACAGAAAACAAGATGTCCTCCGTGAATTGGTCTGTGAGGCTTGTACAGATAGAAGTTTGAAAAACAGTCATCGGAAGAGGCGTGTTTTCAAAATCAGACAGCACAGCAGCTGTCCCACTGGACGAGAGAAACCGTCTCTGCTCTTCGGTCTCTGGACCGCGTCTCTCGCCGTTACGCCAGCCGGCTGCGGCAGCGACGCCATGCGACGCCGTCTTTCATTGGAGCTCCACCGACATCCGGACGGACGGCCCGTATTTCATTTCCGGTTAGCTACGGGCGAACCCTTGACTTACTGCTGGCAGCGCTATCTAAACGTCCCGGCCAGCCGGTACTGTATCGATAGGGACGACCTCTGCTTAGTTTGCTTCTCTGGGACGTGACATGTCCAATGTGTACGCCGCGCGTACGCACACACACACACACACACATACACACACGCGCACACACACACACACACACACACACGCAGACACGGACAGGGAAAGACAGAGACAGACAGAGAGAGAGAGAGAGAGAGAGAGAGAGAGAGAGAGAGAGAGAAGAGAGGGATGACGAGGGAGGGGTGAGGCTGGTCAAGGGTACAGAGACAGACAGAGAGAGAGAGAGAGCGAGAGAGAGAGAGAGAGAGAGAGAGAGAGAGAAGAGAGGGATGACGAGGGAGGGGTGAGGCTGGTCAAGGGTACTGATAAAGGAAACTCCCCATCGCACTCCCCTAAGATTTAGTGGTAAGATGGCGCATTGGATAGCCCGTCTAAAACTGAACAGAGATCAAGCATGAAAACAGGAGGAAGGTATACTAAACTGTGAAAAAAAAAGCAATATAGAAACAGTGAACGGTTCAACAACAAGAAGTGCAATAAAGAGCAGCGTCAACCGGAAACGGCGTCGTGGATAAATGGTTCTGGTGTTCGACTGCCAAGCAGGTGGGCCGTGTTCAGAACTCAGGTGTGCCGTTTAATTTTTTTTTTTTTTTTCACAGCATTATGAACTGTCTCCGGTCATTGAAATGTTTGTTGTCTTTCTACATCTACATCCGTACTCCGCAAGCCACCTGACGGTGTGTGGCGGAGGGTACCTTGAGTACCTCTATCGGTTCTCCCTTCTATTCCAGTCTCGTATCGTTCGTGGAAAGAAAGATTGTCGGTATGCCTCTGTGTGGGCTCTAATCTCTCTGATTTTATCCTCATGGTCTCTTCGGGAGATATACGTGGGAGGAAGCAATATACTGCTTGACTCCTCGGAGATGGTATGTTCTCGATACTTCAACAAAAGCCCGTACCGAGCTACTGAGCGTCTCTCTTGCAGAGTCTTCCACCGGAGTTTATCTATCATCTCCGTAACGCTTTCGCGAATACTGAATGATCCTGTAACGAAGCGCGCTGCTCTCCGTTGGATCTTCTCTATCTCTTCTATCAACCCTATCTGGTACGGATCCCACACTGCTGAGCAGTATTCAAGCAGTGGGCGAACAAGCGTACTGTAACCTACTTCCTTTGTTTTCGGACTGCATTTCCTTAGGATTCTTCCAATGAATCTCAGTCTGGCATCTGCTTTACCAACGATTAATTTTATATGGTCATTCCATTTTAAATCATTCCTAATGCCTACTCCCACATAAGTTATGGAATTAACTGCTTCGAGTTGCTGACCTGCTATATTGTAACTAAATGATAAAGGATCTTTCTTTCAACGTATTCGCGGCACATTACACTTGTCTACATTGAGATTCAATTGCCATTCCCTGCACCATGCGTCAATTCGTTGCAGACCCTCCTGCATTTCAGTACATTTTTCCACTCTTACAACCTGTCGATATACTACAGCATTTTCCGCAAAAAGCCTCAGTGAACTTCCGATGTTATCCAGTAGTCTTGACAGTTGTAATACTGTACATTGATTACAGGGTGTGGGTCATATGGTAAGAATACATTACCGTCGCAAGTAATTGTGATGAACAGCTAGAGCAGCCCAGATACTACACAGACGTCTCACAGAAATGAAAATAGCAAATAAATGTGTGTGAACTATGTTACAACAAAGGCACTCAAGAGCCAAAACTTCTAAAATGGAACGCAACTTCAAAAACGTTAAAAGTATATTTTTTGACCGAGCACAGAGAAACTGTGTGATTGCGAAGCTGTTGCGTTCATTTATTGCAGCTTATGTGACGAACTATTATATTTTCATAATTTCTTTGAGAGTGATCACATTCAGACGAACACCTTGATCAGGCGAGGAGGCATATCTCACTCACTTACCCGTCGTACAAATTACGTGCGTCGATAAAAGATTCCTATCGTATGACACACGTACTGTCGCTAATGACGTGTGTAACACACCAACTTGTTTTCCGGTGGAAGATTCGGTTGACTTGTTGCCTTGTCGTCAAATGTCTGCGTTTCCCATTCGAAAGCCACTTCCTTTCCACTGCTAATAGAGTAGTTGCGCAGAATCATCTGTCATTATAGGTCCCATACCTTACACCTTGCTGTTGCAAACGGACGTTACACCACGACACAGACACAAATTTGAATAAAGCGGACAGCGGAGAATAAAAAAAAGAAAAATGGCAATAGATAGCTTTGAATACTGCTCGCCCGCTTGGTAGGCCAACACCGTAACCACTTAACCACGAGGCCATTGCTGTAACAAGTTGCTCTATATTACACTTCTTCTCGTTCTCTGTTACTGTTCTTTTTTCCCCATGGTTCAGTACACCTTCTTCCTGTTTTCATGCTTGATCTGTGTTCAGTTTTTGACGAGCTGTTCACTGGAACCTCTTACCACTAAATCTGAGGAGGGAGAGGAACAAGGGCCATAGGAAAAACAATGCTAAAGCTACGAATTATGTAGGAATGCCAAGTCTTATCTTGCACAGAATTATTTCCGTAATGTTTGCACAGCTGGTACTATATCTGTATTTAGTAAATAAATTTTCTTAAATCCCATTCTTCACAGGTAAACCGCTATTAACACGAAATGGCCGTAAGAAAGCTGATTTCCGTTTTTACTTCGGTTCATCTTTAACTTCAAAATTACAACGAACTGCTATAAACGAAGCGTACCAGTGCCCATTTAGGAGGCAAACATCAACACGTGAACTTGAATCAACTTTTTAACTTTTCGTTTCATAGCCGCTATGAATTTGTTACGAGCTAAAACCATCACTCTGCCAGTGTAGAAACATTTCGCTAAAATTACAATTTATTCTTACGTCCGGGATGCGTAATCCCGGTCGTAGACGCTATTTTGATGCCAAGAAATGAACTTCTGAAGAAACTGAGTAAAGAAAAGGAACATAGTTGTATACTAATTCTAGACAAGACGATATATGATTTTCAAATTTTTATAGAAATCTGAAGAGCTATAGATGCATTTAACATTTTTCACTCGTAGCGACACATCACGCCAGCCCGTACGTTAGTTTATGGATATTACGTACTACACATCGAATGATTACAGAATATCAGTTAAAGAGAAAAGTCTCAAATGATCAATATGTTTCAGTTAGCGCAATGAAGTTTACCGAAATAGAAAGAAGTACGAATATTTTCAAAAAGCTTCAAATGGCTCTGAGCACTATGGGCCTTAACATCTGAGATCATCAGTCCCCAAGAACTTACAAGGGAACCTCCCCATCGCACCCCTCTCAGATTTAGTTATAAGTTGGCACAGTGGATAGGCATTGAAAAACTGAACACAGATCAATCGAGAAAACAGGTAGAAGTTGTGTGGAACTATGGAAAAAATAAGCAAAATATACAAACTGAGTAGTACATGCGCAAGAAAGGCAACATCATGGACAGTGTAAGCTCCGGAGCGCCGTGGATCCGTGGTTAGTGTGAACAGCTATGGAACGAGAGGTCCTAGGTTCAAGTCTATCCTCGAGTGAGAAGTTTACTGCCCGCATCTCGTGGTCGTGCGGTAGCGTTCTCGCTTCCCACGCCCGGGTTCCCGGGTTCGATTCCCGGCGGGGTCAGGGATTCTCTCTGCCTCGTGATGGCTGGGTGTTGTGTGATGTCCTTAGGTTAGTTAGGTTTAAGTAGTTCTAAGTTCTAGGGGACTTATGACCACAGCAGTTGAGTCCCATAGTGCTCAGAGCCATTTGAACCATTTTTGAAAAGTTTACTTTCTTTATTTTCGCAAAGTTATGATCTGTCCGTTCGTTTATTGACGTCTCTGTTCACTGTAATACGTTTAGTGTCTGTGTTTTGCAACCGCACCGCAAAACCGTGCGATTGGTAGACGAATGGACGTGCCTCTCCAATAGGAACCGAAAACATTTGATCGCAAGGTCATAGGTCAACCGATTCCTCCGCAGGAAAACACGTCAGATAATAATTGTCTGAAAATAAAAAATTAAACTTTTTACTCGAGGAAAGACTTGAACCAAGAACCTCTCGTTCCGTAGCTGCTCACGCTAACCACGGAACCACGGCGGTCCGGAGGTCACACTATCCTTGATGTTGCCTATCTTGCGCATGGACTACTCAGTTTGTATATTTTGCTTATTTTTTTCATAGTTCCACACAATTTCTTCCTGTTTTCTCGATTGATCTGTGTGCAGTTTTCAAGGCCTATCCACTGTGCCAACTTATAACTAAATCTGAGGGGGGTGCGATGGGGAGGTTCCCTTGTTAGAACTACTTAAACCTAACTAACCTAAGGACATCACACACATCCATACCCAAGGCAGGATTCGAACCTGCGACCGTAGCGGGCTCGCGGTCCCAGATTGAAGCGTCTAGAACCGCACGGCCACAGAGGCCGGCACTAATTTTTTATACCATTCCATTCACTAGTCCATAAATAAATTTTTCAGCGACATGGTAGTGTCGTAGCTGTTCCAGAACTGCCGCCGTTTTACTGAAACGAAAACATCGTGGCCAAAAGTCATGAGAAGGTCTGTCCCATCTGAAGATGTGTCATGTCTGAGATCTGACTGTTGCGACTAAATTCGACATAAGGCCCGACTGTTGACACGGTATTTGGACAGTCTGTTTCACAAATAAGCGCGTAGTGTACACAGAAGGAAGCAGCGATTAGAACAACTTTGCCCTTGGGGTGATTACCGGTGCAAGAGACGGGGACATAGAATATCCGAAATTGCACAAAAAAATAGGACTTCGGAAGCCAGAAGTGTCCAGGGTGATTCTACAGTACGAGAGAGGCAATGTTTCTACATTCTTTAACCGCCGCACAGCGCCTCAACAAGTGTTTGACGAACAAAACTCACGTTGTCTCCACATAGCGTCACCGATCTGAGTGTGGATTGTTAAGATCCTATGTGTATCAGGACAGTGCGGAGAAAAACGCATTGCCTCAGGCTTCATCAGATGACGACTGTCCTCACACTCAATGCACTGCGTTGCGTTTTGCCCACGCACTGTATTTGGCTGGTAGCAATCGGTAGTAGGCCTAATCAGGACTGCGCGATAAACGTCTGGCGAACAAACTAGACGCACTTTTTAACGATGTGGGAGTCTATGCGCTCACTAGATACGCCACTAGGCAAGCTATAGGCTCAACTGTTTGGGTAAAACACAACTATATTGCTTATAAATTCATTTAACTTATTAAAATGATTGTATTATGTTTTGTTACTCCTCGTGACAATCACAAAACTATTCTAACAAAAGTTTGAAAATGATTAATTTTTCATTTTATGTTCTATCTTTCGATTACTGAGAATTTTCGGCGTGTCGTAATGAATTCGTGTAAAACTGCAGTTGAAACACAAAGCTGTGGTTAAATTGAAGAAAAGGACATCCCGCAAGTGATCGGTAAATTATATTTCTGTAACGATCTTTTACTCGCAGTGGGACAGACCAGTTGTTAATCACAAAGAAAGAAACAGATTTCACACAGAAAATTTATTACAGTTTGAAAGCGCCTTTCGCATCAGTAGTATTCACGTATGTGACTGTGCAAGGAACGACGAGCTAATATCTTATATAACATGTAAATCCTGACACAGAACTTCCTGAAAAATCTTATGACCTCATAAATTAATGAACAGTGGTTAACCATCGTGGTTATGGTATCAGAAAAAAAATTGTAATCACCTTCCAATCGAATTTTTTCTCTGTAACACCACTGAAAAGAAGAAGACACACGTCCTAAATAGTGTCAGTGCTGTAGGAAAACAATGCTGGAAGAAGTAATAATAGTGAAACTGCTTCGCACACACTGTGGCGTGCACTTCGGTATCTTGGGCTAGACAACCTTAACATCCTACACTATGACAAAATACTCATTATACCCACAGATAGCTTGTAATGGAGTATGCTCATGTCCGAATATCAATACTTTCGTGGAACAGAATAGCGTGTGTGGTCATGATAAAACATTAGGTTGTGACCAGCCAAAACAACTTTCATAGAATGAAGGCTTTCACGGCAGGTGTTGTCATCATTTAACCCTTCCGGGCTGAGATGCCGTGGTCCATACATAAAACTCTCCCCAGACGTTTCGCCTTCGACTGCGGAAGGCATCCTCCGAGGCAAGCGGCGAACTGCAACGAGAACACTAGTGATCGCCGTATATATAATCCATCCAGAGGGCGCCGCTGTCAATCACGTGACGTCAGCTGTGCTATACTCTCTCATATAGCCAACTTTCTCAATTGAAATTAATCGATTGTTACGCGGTTGCTGCAATGTTGACATCCATATCTTACCCAGCTTAATGCCTTCATCCTTTCTATTAAAATTATTGCAGTGTTTGGCCATCTCAATAGCCTCTCTGTACATTCGCGCATAATAATGCGACGTCTTTGCTATGACGATCGTCTCACTAAACTTTATTTCATGATCCCCTTCCTGAAACACACTATCCGCTACAGCCGATTTATCAATACGTCCGAGGCGGCAGTTCCTTTCATGTTCCCCCAGACGGGTGTTGACGCTTCTTTTTGTTGTGCCTATATAGACCTTTCCACTGCACAGAATATTATAGACACTTGGTGTAGCTAGACGATGTCGGTTATCTTTTGCGAGACTGAGAGCGACACCCTCTGGATGGCTTATATATATGGCGGTCACTCGCGCTATCTTCTATCTCACCGTCTATGGCCGTCCCATCGCCCTCACTCCCACCCTTAAGTACCTTGGCGTCACCCTCGACCGTCGCCTCTCCTGGACTCCCCATCTCCAGACAATCCAAGCCAAGGCACGTTCCCGACTCCGTCTCCTCAAGCTCCTTTCCGGCCGTATGTAGGGTCTGGACCCCTCCACCATCCTCCGCACCTATAAATCCCTCATCCGCCCTATCCTTTGTTACGCCCATCCAGCATGGATCTCTGCTCCCCATACCTTTTATAAATCCCTCCAAATCCTTGAACGCCATGCTCTCCGCCTTGCCTATCGCATCCGTCTCCCCTCCCCCACGCGGATCCTGTATGATCTCATCCCTTTCCCCTACCTCCTCCCTTTCCTTGAAAGGATACAGATCCTGTACACCTCCCGTAAACTTGATCCTCCTCAGCCGCTCGTATCCCCGATCCTCTCCCATCCCCGCCCACTGCCGCGCCTCTATTCCCACGTCCCGCCCGGTCTCCATCTCTCCACCCTCCTTACCCTCTCCCAAGGTGGCTTCCGCCAGCTCCCTCTCCCTGATGATGTCCTCGTCCCCTCCATCTACCACTCCTATCAACTTTGACCCTGCCCCGCCCCCCACTTCCGGTGTCCTTTCCTTTCGGCACCCTCCCTCCCTTCTCTTCTCTTCCCTTCTTTTTCCTTTTCCCTGTCCCCTCCCTCCCCCCTCTCCCCCCAGGCTTCCTCTCCCCCTTCCTCTCTCCCCCCTCTCACCCCTGCCCATGGCCTCTCTGCTCTCCCCTCTCGCTCTCCCACTCCCCTTCCTCCTCCTCCTCTCTTGGCAGGTCCCCGGACTCGCACACGCATAGTGAACATTCGCGCGCCGGAGATCATCGCCTTCTGTGCCTCGTGTGTGTGACGTCGTTTAGCGTTTTTTGGTGTCCGCCGTCCCACTACTACGTTCACTTGTGCCATCGGATTCATCAGTGTTCTGTGCGCTGTGCCAACGTGTTTTCAGTGTTGTTATCGTCACGTGTGAACGACTCCGTGTTTTTTGTGTCTTTGTGACCTCTCTCTTTTGCCCGTCACTTTGTTCACTATCATTCTCCGTTCTTATACTATTGTAAACGCTCTGGCTGAAGAGCGGCGTAGTGTGCCACTGCCAGCCTACCTGATTTGTACAGGTTTTAAAATAACAATAAAGTAAAAAAAAAAAAAATAGCACTATCGTTGCGGTTCGCCGCTTGTCCTCAGAGGATGCCTTCCGTAGTCGAGTCAGGGGAGAGTTTTATGTATGGACCACGGCATCTCAGCCCGGAAGTGTTAAGTGATGAAAACAACTTTCTTCCAGCCAGAACTGTGGGTTCTTTGATTTTTCTGGGGAAAGGCTCACCAAACTAGAACACATGAAATATTAGTTCACTTTATTACATAAACGAATAAAAGGTATGCTTTGTCACAGTTATTTTCCACAGGACTGCATGATAATTTACAACTCTCATTGACTTTGAAACCAATACTTGATGCTCAGATTAACAAACTGTTCTCTTACAGTACAAACTGCAACGTTTACGAAGGTACGTTTCATTAGAAACTTTAACTGTTACTGTCTTACACGATGATGTTCATTGCTGTAGCTCAGGTCTCGAAATGGACTGAAATCTGGTATGCTCGACACTATATTGACCTCAGCGTGAGGGCGCTGCTGTGCTGAGACGGAGGCGTGGTCTTCTAGAGTGCCCCCCCCCCTCCCCCGATGGTTATTGAGGAGTGCAGGAAAGCCTCCCTGGCGTCTGTGGTATCGATTCGCGTTGCTGACTTCGGTGTGGCACCACGATCTCTGGACGATACCACAATACAAAACACTGCATTTCGCTCTTCTTCACCTGATGGGTTTTAGTGCATTAGTAAATACCTCTGAATCGTACGTTAATAATCAACTGCACAAAGTTAACCGCTGCGGGATTAGTGGACGATGAGAGCCACCAATAGGAGGAGACACATATGAATCACTTTTCTCTCTCTCTTTTCTTTTTTTGTTAACAGGCTTTTGGCCATGTAACCAGCCACGTGAACTTTTATTTATCCAAAACATTACGGCTACCCGCTTAACAGCGTGTCGATCCACCTTTGTGACGCAGCACAGCAGAAATTCTGCGTGGCATTGAGTTTAAAAGTCCTTGGCAGGTTTCCGGATTGTGTGGCACCAGATGTGTATGCACAGGTCACCTCTGGAATGATTCCCCATTCGTCTATGCTCCACACATATGCTTGCCATTCCTCGTATATGTCCGCAATGCCAATATGCGGCTTTCCAACTCTTGGTGGGCAGTGATTGTAACGTTTCGGCTCATTCAAGGCGGTTCTTTCAGTAGTGTAGTTGAGTCAAGGAAAGTAGTTAAAGATGAAGAATGAAGTATTCGCGTGTGGCTCAATGGCTGCGTGCATGGAAAGCTGCAACAGGAATAATTTAAACAAAGTATTATTTTTCAACAATTGACGCAATCAGACCAAATAAAGAAGGGAGTGATGCACAGACAGTGCTCCAAGGATCGACCTGAGAAAAGTCCCTACAGCTGAATATGCGGTGAGACAGGCAGCCAGGAGTTATGATCACTTATCAGGTTGGCAACTCAAACTAGGGACAGCTTAAATGCCGACCAGCACACTCGCAAAATCCACCTAAGATTCGATAGCAAATACCATGATAGAATAATAGTTAACATCATCAAATGGCAAGCATTTAATTACACAAGTTGGCTCCACCACATCCTAGTACGCAGACAAGTTTAAAACCAAACTGTCTATTCAAAATCTGACTAGATGCATATGGAACCGCAAAAGACAATTCGACAGACAACTCAAAATATTCTAAAACAGTCACTATATAACAACATGGCGAATTGCATGTAGACATGAACGCTGAGAACACACAAACGGTGGAAAGAGCAGATACACGTCGCCCGCTGAGACGACCGACCAATCGACCAACCACCGGTCGTTGCCAATCAAGTCAGGCAAGGGAAACGTCGGAGTATAAAACCGCCAACTGACAGCTTGATGGCATGAGGTCACTTCGACGGACGGACACGCACACACAAGTGAAAGTTGTACTACTCGAATATGACGATTCATTCAACTCAAACTCGCTGAATCAGGACCCCGACGTGGTCGTGCACTCTCGCGACCACATCCTTCCATCGGGCAGTGCATATATCGCCAGCTCCATCGGCGAGTACTGGCGCTGTCGGACTTCACTGAACTCCGACACACGACGACCTCGGAAGTATTAGAGGTCGCTCCAAATATAGTACCACAGTACTCACTATCGATAAACGCCGCTGCTGCCACTCACGGACAGACAAAGCGAGCAAACGTAGTGGCGTCATTGAACGCACTAACAAGGGAACCTCCCCATCCCACCCCCCTCAGATTTAGTTATAAGTTGGCACAGTGGATAGGCCTTGAAAAACTGAACACAGATCAATCGAGAAAACAGGAAGAAGTTGTGTGGAACTATGAAGAAAATAAGCAAAATATACAAACTGAGTAGTTCATGTGGAATATAGGCAACATCAAGGAACGAACGAACTAAAGAGAGCCGTGGTACCGTGAACATCTGCGGAATGGGAGGTCCTTGGTTCAAGTCCTCCCTCGGGCGAAAATTTTTCTTTCTTTATTTTCGCAAAGTTATGATCTGCCCGTTCGTTCATTGGCGTCTCTGTTCACTGTAATAAGTTCAGTGCCTGTGTTTTGCGACCGCATCGCAAAACCGTGCGATTGGTAGACGAACGGACGTGCCTCTCCAATGGAAACCGATTCCTCGACAGGAAAACACGTCTGATATATTCTATTCGACACTGGTGACGGCATGTGCGTCACATGACAGGAATATGTTGTCGACCCACCTAACTTGTACACTTGGCGAATGTGGGAAAAGATTCTTCTACCTCGCCCGATTTAGGTTTTCTTGTGGATGTGATAATCACTTCCAAAAATGTGATGAAAACATAAGAGTTTGTCACATAAACTGAAAATAAAAATTAAGCTTTTCACTCTAGGGAAGACTTGAACCAAGGACCTCCCGTTCCCCAGCTGCTCACGCTAACCACGGGACCATGGCGCTCCTGATCTCGTGCTATCCTTTTTGTTGCCTATATTGCACATGGACTACTCAGTTTGTATATTTTGCTTATTTTTTTCATAGTTCCACACAACTTCTTCCTGTTTTCTCGATTGACCTGTGTTCAGTTTTTCAAGGCCTATCCATTGTGCCAACTTATAACTAAATCTGAGGGGGCTGTGATGGGGAGGTTCCCTTGTAAGAAAACGGGAGGTCACAATCCGAATACACGACGCTTACCTGTCAACGTCACAAACGCGAACCGGAGCACCGCTCAATTACTTCCCCCCACATACATCCCGCGTATTGTCCACGAGGAGAAAATTCGAGAAATTAGAGCCAATACAGAGGCTGTTACGTCGGTGCCATGAGTTACGTTATGTATAAATAAAATTATGTATATATTTTATATATTTTTATTTTTAATTTATCATCATGAATTTTTCTTATGTTGGAGCTTGATTCTTTCTCTCAGGGATATTACCTTTTTTTATCACTTTTACTTCTGTGCATAAGTAAATATGAAACGGGTTCTTGAAGGGCCGCTGTTATCCATATTCCAACCTCAGATTTTAAACGTGGTGATTCAAATATAGTTGCCGCCAACTGAATTGAATGTAATTTTGTTAATTTCTATTTATTGATTGCAAAGCAAGGCTCGAGAGAATTTCGATTGTTGCCGTGGAGCTGCCAAGATACGACTTACTGAACTCATGGAATCTGTATAATTTAAAAAATGAGCTTTAACGTAAATTAATTATCTGTTGCAATTTAAAGAGGTTCTTACAACGAAACTCTCGCATTTACAGCTAATGTTAACGCTTTGAAAAATAAATTAATACTTCGGCACCTAATGGCCGATCAGAGGCTGAATCGGAAGATGAGCTTCTCGCAGCGCAAATTACTGAAAAAATGCTTATTAGAAATAACTAGCCACTGCGAGCATTTCAGGTGAAACTGTTACAAAGAAATTCATTTTGTGATAACAATAATTATGCGAATAACTTACATAAAATATGTGTAGCCGCGCAATGGCTGCCTTCCGTATCGCGAAACAAAACAGTGTGTGTACCATAAAGTACGTCCTTCCTCTTCGGCCGTCCAATCGCGTCTCTTTACGATCCTTTTTTATTTTCATAGATATCTTTTATATAAAGATGTTACTCTTAAATTATCGCTGCATCTCAGTTATTTCAAGAACATTAACTGTATCTTTTATGCTAATTATATTCATAAAATACGTTAACTACGGTTTACAACCGATAAAAATGTCAATATTTATGTGACGTACCGTCACAAGCTTACCGACAATCATTCTTCCCACGCACTGCTCGCAAGTGGAACAGTGTTGGAGGGATCAGTGGTACCGAAAGTACCCTCCGCCACATGCCATTAAGTGGCTTGCAGGGTATGATATAGATGTAGATGTTAATGGTGAATGTATAACTGCTGATTCAGATGCACGGGAAAGTTTCTACATTAAACTTCGTGATCCAACACTTGAATGTTAAGAAACACTAGTGGTGAATACCTAGTTGCCGGGAAAAATTGGAGCATTTCCTCCGGGGATATAGGACTAAGAGAATGCAACCAAATGGAAATACTAGTGACCAGCTATTTTAAGCTGGAGTACTGGGGATTTAAATTTCCCTTAATACTATCTTAGTGATTCTTAAGCAAACGTATGTGTGTGTTTTTGCAATATTGCTACTTGGCTGATTAGCATATTCAAATTATTTGTATTGTGCAGAAAACATCAAATGTAAGAACTTGATAAAAAGAAAATTGTATCTGTTACAATGATCTGAGGGATACACATGACTGTCCTGGATAAAAGTTCAAGATGATTAGCTCAACAAATACTACTGCTATTGGTAGACTAAACTCCAGTCAATTAATAATAATGGTCGCATACCTCTACCGGTAGTTTCAGGCTGACAGACGTAAACTACCATCAGCGAAGGGGAGTCGTCGAGCATGAAAAGATGCAGGTACTCCACAAAAATGTTCACCTAGGGCACAGCTGTCGTGGCGCTTTAGGTAACAACAGCAGGCCCATGTGAATGTGTCAAATAACATAATACTGTCTGCGTACGTGTCTCGGTGCATGTATCGAACAGCAGGTCGTCTGGATAATGGGGCATCCGGACACGTCCACGTGCCTGGCGCAACAGGAAACGTGACTTATCAAACCAGATGGCACTTTTCCGCATACGCGCGGTGCTTTCTCGATGATCCCGTAACCATAGCAATCATAACTGACGATGTCGTTGACTCAGCATGGGAACACGTGGTGTTCGTCGAGTACGGGGTCCCATGTTCAACAATAAGCGATGAGCGATGTGTTCCGAAAAACTTGTGCCCGCACCAGGACTGTATTCTGTCATCAGACCTGCCACAGGTGTTTGTCTATCCTGCTCTATGGAGAGGGCGTGCATTCAAACTGCACGGACTGTCAGGAGGTTTGGGCGTCCATCACCTTCCTGCCTTCTCATGGATTCACCGTACTTCAACCTCTTTCTATAGACCAGCGGTTCGTAAACAGGTGGTTAATTGCCCTCTAAAGGGTTAAAATGAAACATTATGAGGGATAAAACCGAAAAGAATTCAATGATTTGTTAGCCATCACTCAGTCCCCAGCTCGTGCTCTTGCGATAGCGTTCCCGCTTCTCGCGCACGGGTACCCGGGTTAGATTCCCGGCGAAGTCAGGGATTTTTCCTGCCTCGGAATGACTGGGTGTTGCTGTGTGGTCTTCATCATCATTATTCATCACCATTATGGTCGGCGGAAGGCAACGGCGAACCACCTGCGCTAGGACCTTGGCTAGTACGGCGGTGCGGCTCTCCCGCATAGTCCCCTACGCTCCTCGGAGTATGGGATCTCATCAGTCATCACTCCAGCTATTTTTGGAAAATAATCATAATAATCGCTATTACGATAGCCTTTAATATGTAATGTATCATGATCATCATCAGTAATTTGATATCCACTATTGGATCAAAACCACCTGTACATATTGCATTGAGATCGTGAGCGATACGAATCCCTCTTTCTCTTGTTAACTTTCTTCAGTCATCCGCTTACCATTAATTTGCCTTCCTAGTCTTCTGTCATTTCTTGCAAACCAGAAAAAGAACTTCCTCTGGGCATATACTATCCATGTTGCTGGCTACTGTAAACCCCATCTCTACTTCTTTCCTTCTCTATCATAGTTACGTCTTCCACTCTAGACTCTTTCTTAATCCATTTATTGTCTTTCCTGTCGACGACTGTTATCTGCAACGTCCATTGGTCACTGATCCACCGTCAGATTTTGAGTGGTTCTCGAGTTAAAAGGTCAGGTCTCACTGTCATAATAAAGAAAGAAAAAAACCGGTAATGTGAACTATTTTTAAACGTCCAGGTACATACACAATAAATGCTTCATTTTGAAATTTTATTCATTTTAACACCCCCTGCGAGTTCGGGAGTTAGAATAGGCCCAAGGTATTCCTACCTTTCGTAAGAGGCGACTAAATGGAGTCTCCCACTTTTCGGCCAAATCAGTTACCGTCCCTCTTTAAGGGTTTCACCTACACACAGCTTTCAAAATTGTCTGAAGTGTGGGCCATTTGGGGATGGACACCTTATGTGGTGCACCATATGTCCAGGTGCGGTTAGACCTTCTGCACATTGTCCTGGATCTGCCACTTCACCTGCAGTCCAGTTATCTGGGTAAGGACGCTTTAGAGTGTACATTATCTACTTCCATAGTCCGCTGCCCTCTTTCGCCCTAAGAGAATATTGGATTTCTTGGCACCCAGCATCCAGCACGGTAGCTAGCCCATTGTGGTGAGGCTGTTATGTACCTATTTGGTGGTAGGCCCCTAACAACATGGGGATTGCACTGCTGATGCCAGAGCTGCAAACTTCCCACATATACCAAGGAGTAGATGCCCATCTTCTTGGGGCATCAGGACTCCTGGCAACGACCATCATGCTGGATGACCTTTGCTGTGGCTGGATGGAGCCCTTGATCAGAGTGGGTGGCATCAGCGCTGATGACCTGCAATGAAGTTGACCAAGTCAACTTTTGCTGGGGACCGAATGGCCCCAGCAGTCTGTAAGAAAGGGACGGTTTACTTCAATGCTGACAGATATGACTCTAAGTCGTTCCCCTCCCAAGCAACACCGTGGGAGGAATGTAGTGCTACAGAACGCAGAGATCCGCATTCCCCTCATTACTTGGTGTGCAGCAAAACCGATGGCAACTCCTTCCGGATATGAACCCTCAGTTATTTGTTTAGCATCTGGAGGATCAGTTTGGGGAAGTAACAGCGCTGTAAAAAATGAGCAATGGGTCAGTTTTGACTCCGACGGCATCCTCAATCCAGTCCCAGGCGTTACTCGCCTGTGACAAGCTGGGTGATATTCCTGTTTACATCACTCCCCATAAAAGACTCACTGCTCTGGAGAATTATTTTTCATTGTGTCCTGCTGTTCCAGTCCGACGACGAGCTGCCCGCCAATTTGGACCAATGGGGCTTTTAATTCGTCTGGCACGTCTGTAGGGGGCCTGAAGACAATAGAGTAACCGACAGTGCCTTCATCTTGGCCTTTGAGAGTGATTCGTTACCTGACAAGGTCAAGGTGATGGTATACTGATGCGATGTCAAACCTTACGTCCCTCTCCCTATCCGGTGCCTTAGGTGCTGAAAATTCAGGCGCATATTCTCCTGGTACAATTCCAGAGCCACATGTAGAGACTCCAGATGTTCGCTGCTTCTGAATACTTCAAGTGCGCCGCCTCCCAGTTGTGTCAGTTTTGGAGAGCACCACTCCCCTTGCCCGCCAGACTGCTCACTACTCCAAAAGGAGCAGAAAATTATCAAGTACAAGACCCTGGACAGGCTGTCTTACCATGTGGCTAAACTAAAATTCGAAAGGTTGAACCCTGTTTGAATGCTATCTTCCCACGCTGCCACTATGACGACATCGCCATCCATGACTAAATTATGGCCCTCATCTAAGCTTCCTCCAGTGGGTCCTTAGGACTGCCCATCTTGTGCTCCCTCCAGCTGGTTGGGGACATGTTTTCTTCTGTTGCTCCTAAAGGTTCTACTTAGGAGAATCGCTCCCCCCAATGCTGTGGACATTGGTCCCCTCCCCAAAGCTAGAGAAGCTACAGTCCCCTCTGCCTTCTCTCACGTGGAAGGGGTCCCTAGGGACTCTACCTTCTATGGTCCCCCCCCCCCCCTGTGGTCAAACATACACCAACCAGTGGCTGATGGAGCCACCAACTGCTGTTCAAAGGGCTTCACGTTCTTGCCCTGTGCCAGAAGCTACTCCAAGAAGCCCTCCCAGCAAGCTCAAAAGGAACAGCGAGAAGGCAAACCACCAAAGAAGAAATGTGCTAGCAAATGGGAGCCTCTGGTGGCTCCTGCACCATCACTTCCCCATTGCTCTGTGTCTGAAGACGTTGTGGAGATTCGGTCGTCCCCTGATGACCTCAGTCTCACTGACCCCTTGGACGCCATGGTACTAGATGCTCAACTGGTGGCGGCAGATGATGGCGAGGCGTAATTTGACTCCTTGGTCACTTTGTGCCCTCCGAGACGACAGGAAGCGTCATTCTCCAGTCGAACTGTAGCTGTTTTTACTCCGACCTTGCCGAGTTACGTAAACTTTTAAGCCTTACACCTGCTTTTTGGATTGTCCTTCGGAATGGTTTTCCCCAAGTTGCTCCACCATCGACAACTTGGTGCACCTGGAGTCTGCCGTTCGATAGTCCTTTTCCCGGTGACAACACCTTATTGCCGTCTTTTTCGACCTGACAAAGGTCTATGATACCAGTAGCCGACACCATGTTCTCGTTGGTCTACGTGAGTGGGATCTCTGTGCCCTCCCTCGATTTTTATCCAGAACTTTTTGTCGCTCCGCACTTTCAGTGTTCATATCAGTCCTTCTCACAGCGTACCCCATGTACAGGATAATAGGGTTCTACAGGACTCTGTCCTGAATGTCCCACTCTTTATAATTGCCGTCAATGGTCTCGTATTAGCAGTAGAGTCGCCAGTATCTCCCGTCCTATATGCTGACGATTTTTGTATTTCCTTCTGCTCCTCTTCTATTGTTATGGCAGAAGAGAGCTGTGTGGAAGGTCCAGTCGTGGGCCCTCACTCTCAGCTTTCAGTTTTCTGCCGCCAAGCCTTGCGTCATGAACGTCTGTCGTCGTCATACTGTCCACCCCCATCCAGAACTTTATTTCGATGACCAATTATTAGATGTAGTGGAGACCTACCGCTTTTTGGGACCGGTCTTCGATGCCCACTTACCTTGGTTGCCCCGTCTTTGTCAGCTTAAGGACAAGTGCTGCGGGCATCTTAATCTTATTCGATGACTGAGCCACACTGGTTGGGGTGCTGATCGTCCCACACTGCTGCAGCTGTACAAAAGTCCTCATACAGTCCCGTATTGAGTATGCGAGTCTGGTGTATGGTTCTGCATCGCCTTCCACACTGCATCTGCTGGACCCTGTCCGCAACTGTGGAGTTCGATTCACGATGGGGGCGTTCCGAACGAATCCCGTGAATAGCCTCCTTGTGGAAGCTGGCGTTCCTCGATTGTGGCTCCAACGGAAACTACTGTTTCCAAATTATACCGACCACATTCATAGTTCGCCTCCTCATCCAAATTACCGTCTCCTTTTCCCTAACATGGCGAGCAATCTCCCACAATGGCAGCTCAGAACTGGGAATCCCTTCACTGCCCATGTCCGGTCACTTCTTAGTGAATACCCTTCACCTTTCCTGCGGGACCACTTACGCACACCTCCGTGGTCCATAACTTGGCCACAGCTTTGGCTGGACCTATTGCAAAGCCCAAAAGGCTCATTTCCACCTGAGGGCCCACCGGCAATTTCTCTCTCTTCTAAGGGAGTTTGATGGCTCAGAAATAGTCTATACAGACGGATCAATGGTCGACAGTCATGTTGGCTTCACTTACTCTCAAGTTGGCCTTACCGAACAGCGCTCCTTCCTAAGACGGTTGCAGTGGTTCACTGGAGAGTTTGTAGCCATCTATCGCGTTCTTGAGCATATCAACTCCTGCGCCAGTGAGTCCTTCTTCATCTGTAGTGTTGATTCCTAAAGCAGCCTACAAGCTCTCGGCCAATGCTTCCCTCGACAACCTTTGATAATGAGTATATAGGAGTCTTTTTATGCCCTTTGGACGCCAGGACATGTCAGGACGCCTGGCAATAAACTTGCTGACAGCCTAGCCAAGCAGGGTACCAGTAAACCAACTCTGGAGATCGGCCTACAGGAGACTTTTCCGCCGCAAACATTTCCCGATTTGGAGACTTTTCCACCGCAAACATTTCACAATCTGAATACTGAGTGGCGTAGCCTCGGTACCCCAAACAAACTCCGTGTTATCAAGGAGACAACGAATGTGTGGCGGTCGTCCATGCGAGCCACTTGCACGGCGTCTCTTGTCCTTTGCCGGCTCCACATCGGCCTTACATGGCTAACAGGTGGTCATCTCCTCCGTCGCGACGACCCACCTCGGTGTTGCTGTGGCTCCCGTATGTCGTCCACCTCTCGTTGGACTGCCCAATTTCGGCAGCTGTGCGGCGGACTTTTAATCTTCCCAGCTCCCTACCTACAGTGTTTTGCGACAATGCCTCAACGGCCGATATAGTTTTACACTTTATTCGTGACGAGGGTTTTTATCGTACAATCTAAGGTAGGGTGACTGGCCTTCTCTACCAGGACTCCACCCTCCCTACCTTTTACCTCTTCGTCACTCTTTCTCTGTATTTTGTTTGCCTTCGTCTTTTCCCTATGCGTGTTCTTCTCTCCTTGTCTTTTAGGCTGGCGATTTTAGTATGCTGCAGCGTGACTGGTTCATCCTTTTTAATCCTCGAGATCAGCCTGCCAGGCCATTTGCTATATGATTTTAAACCCTTCCTCTACAAACTTTTCGTGCACGTTTACCCCTTTCGTTCGCTTTTTTCGCTTTTTCTTTCGGTGTGCTTCCCCATTAGTTTTACGCCATTTTACTCCTCCCGACTTCTTCTTTTTAGTTGTTTTACGTTGAGACTTGTTTGCTTGAGGAAAAATGGACTGTTGACCCTGTAGTTAGGTCCCTTTTTACCCCAAATCGACCAACCATTCTAACAAGAGCACAGGAGTCCATTTTCACTTTTCTATTTATTTCTTTCGTTGTCCATCCAGCGCCAGTAGTTACACTCGTAGTCGTTAATAAATTCCAATATCAATCGTTTTTCTGACCTGGAAAACTGGCACTTATAAACCAGTTCTAAGACCAGTTTCTGTGTGGGACAGGATATATTCAAAGAGTGAAACGCGTGCGAAAGCACGATTTCTTGGACCTGTAAAAGAGATTTCCTTGAAACAGAATTGGTATTGTCTTAGCGCAAGGGTGGTTGCTAGTAGCTATTGCTATTGGAAGGACTCTTACGAATACAGATTCCATACGCAACATACTTACAAGAACGTCGACCTTCTACTACGTTAACACCGAAGGTAAGGTTAAGAACTGAAAGACTTTGGAGCTTGCCTTATGATGTGCAATGATGGAAACAATTCTTTTGTCATCAGTCTTCTGACTGGTTTGATACGGCCCGCCACGAATTCCTCTCCTGTGCTAACCTCTTCATCTCAGAGTAACACTTGCAGCCTACGTCCTCAGTTATTTGCTGGATGTATTACAATCTCTGTCTTTCTCTACATTTTGTGCTCTACGGCTCCCTCTAGTACCACGGAAGTCATTCCCTGATGTCTTAACAGATGTTCCGTTGTCCTGTCCCTTCTCCTTGTCAATGTTTTCCACATATTCTTTTCGTCTCCGATTCTGCACAGAAGCTCCTCATTCCTTACATTATCAGTCCACCTAATTTTCAACATTCGTCTGTAGCACCACATCTCAAATGCTTCGATTCTCTTCTGTTCCGGTTTTCCCACAGTCCATGTTTCAATATCATATAGTGATGTACTCCAGACGTTTATTCTCAGAAATTTCTTCCTCGAATTAGGGCCGATATTTGATGTTAGCAGACTTCTCTTCTCAAGGAATGCCCTTTTTGCCATTGGTAGTCTGCTTTTGATGATCTCCTTGCTCCATCCGTCATTGGTTATTTTACTGCCTATGTAGCAGAATTCCTTAACTTCATCTACTTCGTGACCATCAATCTTGTTGTTAAGTTCCTCGCTGTTCTCATTTCTACTACTTCACATTACCTTCGTCTTTCTTCGATTTACTCTCAATCCATACCCTGTACTCATTATACTGTTCATTCCGTTCAGCAGATCATTTAATTCTTCTTCACCTTGACTCAGGATAGCAATGTCATCAGCGAATCGTATCACTGATATCCTTTCACGCCGGCCGGAGTGGCCGTGCGGTTCTAGTCGCTACAGTCTGGAACCGAGCGACCGCTACGGTCGCAGGCTCGAATCCTGCCTCGGGCATGGATGTGTATGATGTCCTTAGGTTAGTTAGGTTTAATTAGTTCTAAGTTCTTGCGACTCATGACCTCAGAAGTTAAATCGCATAGTGCTCAGAGCCATTTGAACCATTTGAACCATATCCTTTCACCTTGAATCTTAATTCCTCTCCTGAACCTTTCTTTTATTTCCATCATTGCTTCCTCTATGTACATATTGAACAGTAGGGGTGAAAGACTTTATTATTGTCTTACACATTTTTTAATACGAGCACTTCGTTCTTGGTCGTCCACCCTTATTTTTCCCTCTTGGTTGTTGCACGTATTGTACAGTATATGACCCGTCTCTCCCTATAGCTTACCCTACTTTTTTCAGAATTTCAACCATCTCCCAGCATTTTGCATTGTCGAATGCTTTTTCCACGTCGACAAATCCTATGAACGTGTCGTCATTTTTCTTTAGTCTTGCTTCCATTATTTACAGCATCGTCAGAATATCCTCTCTTGTGCCTTTACCTTTCCTAAAGCCAAACTGATCGTCATCTAGCGCATCCTCAATTTTCTTTTCCATTCTTCTGTATATTATTTTTGTAAACAACTTGGAAGCATTAGCTGTTAAGCTTAGTGTGCGATTATTCTCGCACTTGTCTGCTCTTGCCGTCTTAGGAAATGTGTGGATGATGCTTTTCCCAAAGTCAGGTGGTATGTCGCCAGACTCATACATTCTACACACCAACATGAATAGTCGTTTTGTTGCCACTTCCCCCAACGTTTTTAGAAATTCTGATGGATCGTTATCGATCCCTTCAGCCTTATTTGACTTTAAGTCCTCCAAAGCTCTTTTAAATTCCGATTCTAATACTGGATCCCCTGTCTCTTTTAAAACGACTCCTGTTTCTTCTTCTATCACATCGAACAACTCTTCCCCCTCATAGAGGCTTTCAACGTATTCTTTCCACCTATCCGCTTTCTCCTCTGCATTTAACAGTGGAATTCCCCTTGCACTATTAATGTTATCACATTTGCTTCTAATGTCACCGAAGGTTGCTTTGACTCTCCTGTATGCTGAATCTATCCTTCCGACAATAATTTCTTTTTCGATGTCTTCACATTTTTCCTACAGCATTTCGTCTTATTTCCCTGCACTTCCTACGTATTTCATTCCTCAGCGACATGTATTTCTGTATCCCGAGTTTCCCGGAGTATTTTTGTACTTTCTCCATTCACCGATCAATGGAAGTATTTCTTCTGTTTCCCATTGTTTCTTCGCAGTTGTACCTACGTTTTCTTTCCCAAGTTCTGTGATGGCCCTTTTTAGAGATGTCCATTCCTCTTCACCTGTACTGCCTACTGAGTTATTCCCTATTGCTGTATCTATAGCCTTAGAGAACTTCAACCGTATCTTGTCATTCCTTAGTACTTCTGTATCCCACTTCTTTGCCTATAGGTTCTTCCTGACTAATGTCCTAAACTTCAATGTACTATCACTACTGTATTGTGATCTGAGTCTATATCTGCTCCTGTGTACGCCTTACAATCCAGTATCTGATTTCGGAATCTCTGTCTGAGTATGATGTAATCTAACTGAAATCTTCCCATATCTCCCGGCCTTTTCCAAGTATACATCCTTCTCTTGTGATTCCTGAACAGAGTATTCGCTATTTGTAGCTGAAATGTATTACAGAACTCAATTAGACTTTCTCTTTCCCATTTCTTGTCCCAAGACCATATTCTCCTGTAACTATTTCTTCTACTCCTTCCCCTTCAACTGCATACGGAATACAAAAAGTGACTTTAGAAATAAGTAGAACCAAAGATTCCAGTGACGCCTTTTTTCTTGGTGACGAGGGGACCAGTATTAATAGCAATGACTACAATGTCATTATTGACGTTGAACAAAAGTGTCATTTCTGTTTGTCTGGTTGTGTATTTCCTTTTGTTCAAATGGTTCAAATGGCTCTGAGCACTATGGGACTCAACTGCTGAGGTCATTAGTCCCCTAGAACTTAGAACTAGTTAAACCGAACTAACCTAAGGACATCACAAACATCCATGCCCGAGGCAGGATTCGAACCTGCGACCGTAGCGGTCTTGCGGTTCCAGACTGCAGCGCCTTCAACCGCACGGCCACTTCGGCCGGCTTCCTTTTGTTACCTGTTTCACTATACAGCAGCATTTGTCACTTTTTCCATCGAGCTGTGTTGCTTGGCAATAGCACATCGCGCAAAAGCTACTGTCGTCTATAAGTTTTCACATACGGTAATTGGTTTTGGTATCGTTAATTGTTAAGTATCTGTGTTTCTAATGGCAAAAAAAATTTCATAATGGGGCATGTCTACAAATTAAAGAGAGTTATGTAGAAGTTATCTTGCTTAGACTGAATCTAGATACGGAGGCATCAACTGAAAAGCAATCGGAAACGCAGCCACCCAATCTGTAGCAGATCTGAAAAGTTTCAGCTACAGGAGAGCCACGTTAGCCCCACTCTCTCCCTTTTCTTCTTCTTCTTCTTCTTCTTCTTCTTCTTATTTTTCTTCATATTCATATGTTTTCTTTTGCAACCACCCAAATGTTCCTGAGATCAGACGACAATTTCAATACATCCTGTCACAAAAAAAGGCCTACGGAGTATGGGAACAGCTGTTATGAAAGAAGGGTTTTTCGTTTGTTCTTTTGCTTATGCCTAATGAAGAAAATTTCATAACCATGTTTTCCCGAATAGCATATAAATTATTGTTTTTTTTATTCGTACAAAATTACACAATTTGTGCTACAGTGGTTAATTCAGGTCACTTCTTAAATTTAACTAGCATGCGTGCCGAGCTTGTACAGGAACATCTCAGAATGCCCCTTGTACTGCATAAGTATACATAATTGTAGCTGGACTGAAGAAATGTGTGACTGTCAACGTCAGCCATTGGAAATTTATTCATTCAGAACTGTAGTTGATAGTTCTTTTTTCAATGAAATGATATCGATAATGTTACAATAATTCTTACGGTACTTAGCACTCTTTATTGAGCATGGAGCCGAGAACCATAGGACGGTTGTCAGATTCGAATGCTAAGTTATGAGGAAAGTCGATTTTTCCGCGGCGCCCGCTCTCTCTGTCGTGAATCAATCCGGCCACACGGAACGCCGCAGATCAAAGCACTGCCGGCGTGCAGGCTTCGCGTTAAATAACAACCCACCCCGACCGCGCGCCGGCGGTTTCGCGCGATAATAACGAAACCTACCAAAGGGAAAGAGAGAAACCGTGCAGCTACACTGGTCACAAAAGAACCGGAGCGCTGGAAAAGAATGGCCCTGACGTGCTTGCTCGGGAACACTGCACATGCTAAGTCTGCGGACCGGCATGCCTTCTTGGGAACCAAAAGAAAACTCATTCAGTAAATTTTAAGACTGATACAGAATGAACATTGAGCCAATAACCACCAACTTTCGTACGTATCAAGTATTACTCCTTTAGGAATGTGTCCTAGATCGTGAGCGGGATTTATTCCAGACTGACGGCATACAGGGCGATCAAAAAGTCAGTATAAATATGAAAACTTAATAAACCACGTAATAATGTAGGTAGGAAAAAATTGACACACATGCTTGGAATGACATGGGGTTTTATTAGAAAAAAAAAACAAAAAAAAAACAAAAAAAACGAAGTTAACAAAATGTCCGACAGATGGCGCTGGACAGCAAAATTGCTACCGTGACGGGTGAGTGGTACGCTGATATATTACAGAATCGCATCATCCCCAGCCTGGCTGATAAACACCTGCTGGAAGGTACGATGTTTATGCAGGATGGCGCTCCATCCCACATTGCTAGATGCGTGAAAGATCTCTTGCGCGCGTCGTTTGGTGGTGATTGTGCGCTCAGCCGCCACTTTCGTCATGCTTGGCCTCCCAGGTCCCCAGACCTCAGTCCGTGCGATTGTTGGCTTTGGGGTTACCTGAAGTCGCAAGTGTATCGTGATCGACCGACATGTCTAGGAATGCTTAAAGACAACATCTGACGCTAATGCCTCACCATAACTCCGGACATGCTTTACAGTGCTGTTCACAACATTATTCCTCGACTACAGCTATTGTTGACGAATGCTGGTGGACATATTGAGCATTTCCTGTAAAGAACATCATCTTTGCTTTGTCTTACTTTGTTATGCTAATTATTGCTATTCTGATCAGATGAAGCGCCATCTGTCGGACGTTTTTTGAACGTTTGTATTTTTTTGGTTCTAATAAAACTCCATGTCATTCCAAGCATGTGTGTCAATTTGCACCTCTGTATCTGCATTATTCCGTGATTTATTCAGTTTTCAAATTTATACTGACTTCTTGATCACCCGGTGTATTGAATACGCTACAGTTCCAATGGAATTTCAAATTCGGGAGAGAACTTTTGATACAACTGAAGTTGTGAAGATAGGTCGTGAGACGTGTTTAAATAGTCCAGTTGTTGTTCCTAAAAGTCAAGGGCCTGAGCTACAGCCAGGTCCCACTGGCGTTATTAATACGTCCGAAAATTTCAGTAAGAAACTCAATTCAGTGACTTCATTAGTTACAGAGACTATAACAGTGTTGTTTTCGACAGTTAAGTTTATGGGTCTTTAAGATTCTAACACGACTCTCAGTCAGCTGTTATCTACGAAACAAAAATATACATATTTTGTTTCTATTAGGTAATAATAATTAATGTATTCATTAATTACTCATAACAATCCTCTCTTCGTCAAAGGTGCTTACGTCAATCGATTTTCCCATATGGAGGTTCCGAAATCAGATATTTGGTTGTAAAGCGAACCCACGTGAACATATAGACACAGATCACAATTCAGTACTGATAAGGAGTAGACTGAAGCTCAAGAGAATCGTCCAGAAGAATCACTATGGAAGAAAGCGGGGTACGTAAGTAATGAGGAATGATGACACGCATTTGAAGTTCGCTAACGTAGATACAGCCGTACGGGATATCAGAATAGGCTTTTTCAATTGAAGAGGAGAGGAAATCTCTAAGAAGGACAATCACGGAAGGTAACTGCGAAGAAGCCTTGGATAACAGCAGAAATATTTCAGTTGATCGACGAAAGAAAGAACCACAAAAATATCCAGGGAAAGACTGAAATACACCAATATAAATCCATTAAGGAGGAAACAGGAAGTGCAAGTGAGAAATCGAAAAATAAATAATAGTTGGGAGGACTAACTCGGCATATAGAAAAGTCAGAAAAACCTTCAGTGAAATTGAAAGCTATGGTGGTAACATTAAGAGTGCAACGGGAGTTCCACTGTTAAACGCAGTGGGGAGAGCGGCTAGATGGAAGAGTGAATGTGACGCAGCATGTGAAGGTTGCTGTGTGTGGATGGGTTACTCCTGTAACAGAAATTGCAGATCTGAAGATGGTTGCAGAGGAACCAAAACCGGTCATGTGAATAAACATTTTTGCAATCAAGACGGATTATAAATACATTGTATAACCAGTGATTGCGGTATCCCATCAGAAATTATGTCTGTTTTTGCAAAGAGTGCACAGAAGTTTTCGCATGTCTATCCTCCTGCTTGAAGGTTTGAGGGTCTTCCGCCGTTCACTTCTGTAGCTACCAGTTTCGGAGATTCAATACACCATCTTCAGAGCTTAACTGGCATAGGATAGGGTCACACAAGCCGCCGAAGGTCCGTCTAGTCGAAAGACTTGCACTTCGTCACTGAGCCACACGCAAATTCTTTATTCCTATTTTCCTTCATGGAACTTGTAATGGTACTTGAATTACGCAACCATTACGGCACCTCACCTGAACCTCTCGATACCAGCTATATTCTACTGTATTTCTGTTAACTACTTAACATATTTCTGAGACAAAATTCAGATTTGATTTCACTTTAGATACATCGACATGTTTATATTGCAATGATATTATTCTTATGTGTATTCTTTCTTTTGTCACTATGATCTTTGGCGTACTTGTAACTCTGATTTTTGGGTGCGTAAGCAATAGTTAGTTAGTTGTTAACTTGTTAGAGAGTCGGACGTGGAGAAGGTCAAGTCTTGGACGTCATGCTGGAAAGACGCTTAACGTAGTCCGCTTATAAAATGTGAACTTTAACAGTGACTGTGAGAAATATGTTTTCAAGTATGTATTGTATTGTGAAGTGATGTTTAGTGTGTTACGTGATATTGCAATAAAAGAAATTAAAAGGAAGTGTAACTTAAATTCGGAGTGCTGATTATTTTTTTACATCACCATTGTGCTAACTTTGAAAGGTTTAATCTCCAAGAATGGTTTGAGAAGCGCATCTACAAAAACATTTGAATATAGCAGAATAAAACCTAGGCCTCTTTGCATCCGAGCCTGGAATCATAACCACCAAGATTTTCAACGATTGAGCCATGATTTTACGACGAGACCAGCGTGGGAAACAGAAAAAGATGAGTGCCCAATTTTTTGATTATTACATGAAATGACTTTATTAACTGTGCTCTAATGACACCTGCCACATAATATGATTGTTGTTGCCCGAAAATGCGGTATTTAGCAGCGTGAGCAACACCACAATCGTTATTAAATTCTGACCTTTGTTGTGGTAGGGTTGTTAGAACGTGGGGGCTCAGCCGGGATAGGCAGCACTAAATATTCAAAAATTAACTGTAGATGTGTTTCACGAAAAAGTACACAGTGAATCTATTATGAAAACATCGACAAAAACCTGACAATCAAAAGGAGACAATCACAGGACGAAAAATGGACGCAAAAACAATGGGACGACAAAGGATTTAAAATTAACACTACGACAGGATTCCGATGGAGAAGACTTCAGCTATAAGTTAAGTAAAAAGTCTAACGAATTTTGTTACTTGGTATTGTCATTTCTAGTGGTTCATTTTCTGTTAACAGTTAACAGTGGATAAAATTAATGCAGGGGAAGAAATAGTAAGGGGGGATCCAAAAATTGATAAGTTAGAATTAATTATGCAGCTTCTGTATAAGCAGAATGAAAACATAAATAATTTAAGATCTGAAATGAGGGCGAAATTGACGAAAGGTTGGGGAGAATTTGAATAAGCAATTAAATGCAATAAAAACTGAGTTAACTGAGGTCAAAAATACACTGGAAGGTAACGTAAAGGTGGTAGAACTGAGGGTAGACAATGTGGAGAAAAAGTAATTGTTTTTGAAAGTGAGTTCATTGCTGAAAACAGTAACAGAGCCAGGGAAATTCAGGAACTTCAAAATGAAAATGAATCACTAGATGAATAATTTAATGACTTGAACGTAAACAGTGTTAATGCAGTCAGTAGTGTTGAGAAAAGGGTTGACAGTGTAGAATCAAATCTTACCAATAAATCAGACACATTAAAAACTAAAATAAATCAAGTTGAAGAATATGTTGTTAACAAGAATTTGTACAGTCATGGACCAGCATGGTCGAACCTGTTAGTGAAAAGTATACCTTGTGATAATTTGCACCCAGTTGATTTTTTGCACCATTGCAAGGACAATTTAGTGCCAGGAATGTCTGATAATTCAAAAATTAAATTTGTCAAAAAATTTCTTGAAGGGGAGGCCCTATCCTGGGCTAACCAAAATTTCAATCAGTGGGAAACCTTTGCAAATTTTGAGAAAAGCTTCTTAAACAAATTTTGGTCAGAATCTGAACAGGGGAGAATTAAATCTGATTTTTAAATGGACCTATTTTCAGAGGGAGAGTGGGCACCATGAAAGGATTTTGTAAAGATCAGAGACAGGGATAGAAATTTTGGAAATAGAAACAGATGGGATGACAGAAACAGGGGGGAACAAAATTGGAGATCAAACACAGAAAACAGGCAGGAAAACTCTGGACCGCCTCAATGAGGGTCCGCAGTTTTGGGGCAAGAAAATTTAGTTACAACAGGACCTACAATAATAACTGGGAATTTACAGACAGAGGAAGAAGGAGAAATGTAACTTATTATTATAATAAAACCAGTGAAAGACAAAACAAATACACACCACAAATAACAGACACTCATGTTCAATACCAAATTAATACTTTAAATTTTGATCAGAAATTTTGGGATACAATAAGAGAAAATAATCATGTTGAAAGCAATAAGGTAACTACTTCGGAGAACAAGCCAGATGAGGATATTGCAGTTGTGGCAGGATTTTATAATTGGGTCGAGAATAATAATCTATGTAACTCTGAAGTGTCTGACAAACATTACAACTCTGATTTGAATAAGTTATTTAATGAAAATAAAACATTACGTGAAGAGAGAGAGATGGAACTTAATGTGACTGTGGATAGGATGCAAGATAAGGAAAGTTTTGATTTTGATGAAAATATGGAAGCTAATGGTGTTGTTGAGAGTTGTACGGAGGTAAGTAATGGTGAGACTAATGCTGTAGGTGAGTATCAGGTATTTTTCGAGATTATTTCAAGTGAAGTAGTGAAGCTACATGATAATGAAGTTGATAATTGTGAGCATTATGATGAGGTAAGTGTGGTTAGTAATGAGGAAGAGGACACTCATGCATCTGCAGAACAGGTAAAGTTAAGTCAGTGTAACCTATTTAATGTAGCAGAAGACTGTAATGTTGTGCCAGCTAATAGTATGAAGTATTTAAACCCACATACAAGTTTTGAAGGAAAAGGTGAAATATTTTTAAAATATTATGGAACAGTTGCAATTACAAAACAGATAGGGAAGGGTTGTGGATCTATTTAGCTAAAATTTGTAGAAAGTTATATCCTCACTGGTGGCAAAGTGTAAAATGTAATGAATATCTGATGTATGCTCAACCTGTTGTATCCATAGATGATGGCAATGAAAGTGTCAATGTGTGTGTGAAGCTGTTAAAAATTGTTCAGGAAAATAATGAGGGTAATTTTAAAGAAATTGAAAATGACCTGTTACATGAACCATTAAAAGAAAAAGTAGAAGAATGTGAATTAGGGTGTCCATACATTAAAGCTAAAGTAAACAGTTGGGAGGGTAAATGTCTCATTGATACAGGGAGTTCTATTTCAGCTATTTCAGAAAAATTCAGAAATAAAATTAAAGACAGTGTTGATTTTGTTGAGGCCCCTGTGATGGGAGTAAAGATAAGAGGAGCTACAGGCAAACACAGTAAAGTCATCAAAAGTCAAGTATTTTTATCATTTGAAATAGAAGATGTAAAATTTGAGCAGGGTTGTCTTGTTATTCCAAGTTTAGAAGAGAACATATTGTTTGGCATGGACTGGGTGTTAAAGGTAAGTGCTGCATTTAGTTGGAGTGAGATGAAGTTAATTGTGTGTGAACCCAAAACCAATATTATTGTGTGTACACAACTGTTTATTATGCACTGTGGAGAAGGTTGCAATTATGTCAGAAAAATCATAGACTATGAAGAGAATTTATACTGTTGTGATAACAAGCCTGGGCTAAATTTTTCTGGTCAAAATTATGAAAACCTAGTTAAAAGCAAAGTAGAGGAAGCAATTAATTTGGACAGTGATCAAAAGAGACAGTTGGAAAATTTATTGTGGGAATTTCAAGATGTTTTCAATGAAAAACCTGGAAGAGTCAGGTATTTTCAGTGCACTTTACACCTTAAAAATCACGAACCTTTTTTCCTTGTACTGACTCTAGATACCTTAAAAAATTTTTGAAAAGAGAAAATGATCATCCAGAAAACATAGATGAACTGCTACATAAATTTGAATGTGTGAAATTCATGAGCAGCTTAGTCTTAACTTCAGGCTTTCACCAAATTTCTTTAGAAATAAATTCTAGAAAATACATTGCATTTTTGTATGGGGGGAAAAGTTATCATTGCTGTGTTGTACCATTTGGACTAACTGTTTCTGTTGCTGAGTTTGAGCATAAGATCTTGTTTTGGGGGATGAACTACTGTCTAAACTTACTGTATATGTAGATGATATTCTGATTTCTGGAAAAACATGGGAAGAACATTTTGAATTGCCAACACAGGTGTGTACAAAATTAAGGGAAGGGGGTATGACCTTAAAGTTAGAAAAATGTGAATTTGGAGTAAGTGAATTAAAATGTTTGGGACACATTATTTCGGAAAAGGGGATTGAACCTGACAGAGAAAAAAATGGAAGCTATAGAGAATTTTCCTGTTCCTAAAATTAAAAAACAATTAAAATCTTTTTTTGGTCTTGCTGGATTTTACAGAAAGTATGTCCATACTCAAGCTATGAATGCTTCTTGTTTATGTGATCTATTAAAGAAAAATACTGTCTGGGATTGGTCATCTGATTGTCAAAAAGCATTTGATGAGATAAAGAAACAACTTTCACAGAGCAGAATTCTATATAGGCCTGACATGTCTTTACCCTTCTGTTTAGTGACTGACAGCAGTGATACAGGATTAGGAGCACACTTATTTCAGGAAAAAATAGTAAGAGATCATATTGAACACCATTCCATTGCATTTGCTAGAAGAGTATTACAAAAGTATGAAAAGACTTACACTGTGACTGAAAAAGAACTTTCGGCTATACATTGGGCTTCCAACAAATTTAAAAATTATCTTCTTGGACACAAAGTGATCGTTTACTCTGACCACAAAGCACTAAGTTACTTACAGGAGTGTAGGCTTTGTCATAGTAGAATCGACAGATGGGCATTATTTTTACAACAATTTGATTATGAAATTAAATATATTTAGGGGAAGGAAAATTTTATTGCTGATGCACTTTCTAAGTCACCTATTCGGCTAAATTTTGATAATGAAACAGGCATTGATGACAAAAATTTCAAAATTATGTATTTGAAGGGGATAAAAGAGGAAGGAGAAATTTTAAAAATTTGCAATGACATTAGGAGACACCAAAATCATGATGAAAATTGGAAATTGGTAAAAAGTTATTTGGGAGTTAAGCAAAAGGTAGATGATTATTATAAGGTACACAAAGGGATTCCGTTCAGAAAATTAAGACCTGACCTGGATGACTGGAAATTATGTTGGCCTGAGCAGCACATAGTCACATTAATTAAGTACGTACATAAGAGTTTTGGACATTGTGGGTCTGGCAAATGCATACAAAAGATTCAGGAAAATGTCTATTTTTATAATATTGCCAGAAGAGTGAAGAAAAAATTAGCAGCCTGTGACTGATGCCAAAGAGTAAAGGTGAGTAATCAAACATGCAGAGGAGTGATGCAAAATATTTCACCCAGCAAAAATTTGGAGCTGACAGCTTGCGACATTTACATACCCCTCCCCAAGTCAAAAGGAGGTTACAGTTTTATTTTTGTGATTGTTGACATATTCTCAAAATTCATCAAATTGTATCAATTAAGGAAAGCCACAAGTAAACAGATTACATCTAAATTATCCAGTGATTGAATTGAATTGAATTGAATTTTATTTGATCCTGTAAGATTACATTGTGTACAGTAAATGTACATGTAATATAGGACATGTCAAAGTATTAACATTCTTTATCACTTATTTTTCTACACCTTTAGCTTACATTTTTACATCACTGATAATGGGTAACAATATATACAAATTTAATGGCATAAGTATTCTGCAACACTGTAAAACTCTTTTTCAATGAGATAGTCTTTAAGTTTCTTTGGAAAGTCATTATGTAGTACACTATCTTGCAGGTTTTTGGGCAGACTTCTTAATAGTCTGATACCAGAGTACTGGGATCCTTTTTCTAGCATTGCCAGTCGGTGGGGTATGCTCCGTACTTGAATCTTCTTTCTTGTATTTTGGGTGTGTACACTAGCATTTGTAATCCAGTCCTCACTACCTTTTGTGATGTACATTATTGTTTTGTATATATACAACGATGAAAAAGTTAAGATACCTAAATTCTTGAAACAGTTTCTGCATGTTTCAGAGGTCTTTCTTCTTAAAATGGTCCTAATTGCTTTTTTTTGTAATGTGAACACTCGTTTTGTCTTTTGTTTGTTTGAGTTTCCCCACACAGTCACGCCATACTGTAAGTATGGTTCGAAAAGTCCATGATACACTGTACACAGAAGGTTCTTGTCTGAATACTGTGATAGCTGCATCATTAAGAATACGACAGAGCTCAGTTTCTTACAGACATTATTAATATGTTTTTTTCCATTTCAGGTCATTATCCACAAGAATACCTAAGAATCTAGCAGATTCTACTTCTTCTAGCCTTGTTCCATCAACCTCTAAATCCATGTCTACAGCCTTTTCCTTGTTTTTAAACACTGCATACATAGTCTTTTTTAGATTTATAACCAGTTCATTTTCCAACAGCCATTGAGCTGTGACATTTGCAGATATGTATGCTCTTCTCTCAAGCTGTTCCATATTTTGGTCACTATTTAGTATTGTCATGTCATCAGCACACAATATTTTCTTTTCGTCCTCCTCAACACCTATATCATTAACAAATACATTAAATAACAATGGCCCCATTACCAAACCCTGCGGCACTCCATATTTGATGGATTTGGTTTCTGATTGGTACGAGTTTCCTAATGATACATACTGCTTGTGGTTGCACAAGTATGATTTTATCCATTCACCTGGTTGCCCCCGAATGCTATAGTTGCTTAATTTTTATGTCAGCATTTCATGGTCAATGGTGTCAAATGCCTTTGAAAGATCCAGAAACATTGCAGAGACAACCTTTGTCTCTTCTAAGGACTGTAAAATGTATTCTGTTAGACTGACAATTGCTGATTCTGTAGATTTACTCTTTCTGAAACCATGTTGTGAGGGCATGAGAATGTTATGTTTGTCCAAATAGTTAACTAATCTGGTATACATAAGCATTTCTAGGATTTTTGAGAAACCTGATATCAGTGAAACTGGTCTGTAGTTGTTGGGATCATCCTTACACCCTTTCTTGTACACTGGCACTACCTTCGTTATCTTCAGTTTTTCTGGAAAAATTGCATCTCTGAAAGAACAGTTTACTATGTTCAGCAGTGGTGTTGTTATCTCCTCACATACCAGCTTTATTACATGATTTGATATTTCATCATCACCAGCTGATTTCTTGGACTTCAGTTTCTGTATAGTTTTCCGCAATTCATCTTCCGTGACTGGTCTTAAGAACATAGTACTGCATGATCTTTTTGGTACCTTAATACCCTTCTGTTTTTGACTATTTCTTTCCAATTTTAGGTTTTCTACTACACTGATATAGTTATTATTCAGTATGTTTGCTATTTCCATACCATCTGTGACCACTGTGTTGTCTATTTTAATTGACCTAATACCTTCTTCTTTGTTTGACCCATCTTTTTCCTTTCTTTCAGCATTGATTGCATTCCAAGCTGCCTTTGCCTTGTTTTTTGAGTTCGCTATAGTGGTGTCAATTGCTCTTGCTTTCGCTTCTCTTATTGTTTTTCTATACTTCTTTTTTAACATTTTATATTTTTCAGCTTCACCCATCTGTCTCACGTCCTGAAGCTTCCTTCGCTGTTTTAATATTTCACTGGTAATCCACTGTGTTTGATCTTGCTGCCTTTCTTGTCTCTTTACTTCGGGAAATGCTACATTAAAATGATACTTAATTGTTGAAATAAATGCATCATATTTTTAATTTACACTCTGGGCCTGTAGGGTTTCATTCCAGGTTTCCTTACTTAACATTGTTCTAAAGATGTTGATATTTTGTTCACTAATGATCCTAATTTGTTTGGTTCTTTGTTTTGGTTCTGGTACTATGTCATTACTTCTGCAAAAGCTGATTAGTTGTCCACGATGATCAGATATTTCTGTCTGAACTACATGTGACTCATAGTTACACATATTAGTAATTATGTTGTCAATAATTGTCTCACTTTGTGAAGTCACTCTTGTTGGTGCAGTTGTTGCCACTTTCATGTTATGCTGTATTAACAATTCTTCAAAATCCTGTCTTATTTTTGTGTCTTTTCCCATGTCAATGTTGAAGTCTCCACATATAATAAGATTTCTTTTCATATTCATTCTCAATAAGCTAGCAATTTTTTTTAGAAAGATGCTAATATTGCCACATGGTGACCAGTACACACAAAACACTCTAAAATCCTCTGCCACAATACCAGTAACTTCAAAGTCTTTTTCTCTAGCTATGGGAAATGTAGCAGCTTCACTGTTTACATTCTTTGATAGAGTACCTGTTTTAATATATTTACAAATGCGACCACCCTTATATTTAGATCTGCAGAAGTAACTAGCTAGTTTGTAGTCCTTTATTGCCACATTATGTATTTTACTTTCAGTTAGTCCATGTTCACTTATGCATAATATGTCAGGTCTTACTTCACTCAGGAGTACTTCTGCTTCTAATTTTTTGTTACCAAAGTATTGAATATTTTGATGAAGTACTTTTATGTAATTTTTCTTTTGTTGGTTTACATGTTGTGAGCTGTATTCTGGGACAAATTCTTTAGTATCGTCTTTTTTTGTATGGTGTTTATATTTTTCTTTTCCAGCTGGAGTGTATGATTTTATTTCAATAAGGTAGGTACTCCACAAGCAATCTTGTCAGACAATGGCTCACAATTTACATCAAAAGTATGGAAAGATTTTGTTGAAAATGCAAACATAAAACATATTTTGATTTCAATTTATCACCTGTCCAGTAATCCAGCAGGGAGGTACATGAGAGAAATAGGGATGTTGTACAGAACATATTGTAGTAAGAACAATGTAAATTGGATTGAATATGTAAATGATTTCAAAGATATTATGAACAGTTTGCAACATACATCTACTGGCTTTTCACCATTCGAAATTATGTTATCAAAAGACCCACTAGCTTTATTACTGAACACATAGACTTTCCAGTTTGTCAAATTTTGTCACCTCAGGAGAGAGAACAAATTGTAAAAGACACTGTGAAAAATCAAGCAGATTACAGAAAGAGAAGACATGATGCAAAAGGCAGGTTTTCACACTTTAATATTGGTGATTTGGTTTTGGTTAAAATGAAAGAAAAATCTACACGTATGACTTCAGAATTAAAGAAATTTTTTGACATTTATATAGGACCATCTGAGGTGAAAGAAAATCCTCACCCAGCTGCTTACAGATTGATCTATCCAAAACCTAAGAAATTATTTGGTTTGAGAAATCTAACTGAATTGAAACCTTATAAGTCTGATACCTAGAATGAAATTTGCAAATCTCAATAACCTGGAATACAAGGAAAATTTTTCATATTTTATATTGTTTATGAAGTCGTTTTCTTTCATGTGATATGGAAACTATATATGGTACTAAAGCTTACTTAATGTAATTTCTATTTTGATGACATGTAATAGACATACTATTCATTGAATATATGCCTCGATGTAAGAAAATAATTTATTAGTTGCTTCTGCATTTTATTTTCTTTGTGTGGTAGTACATGTGCTATTGTAGTTATAGTTTACTCATGTTAGTTATTAGACATTTTAGTGAACATTTTGACATTCATATTTTGTGCTTACTACTATTTTCTTCATGTGCTGATGTCATTTATGCTGAAAACATTTTGTTGCTGTTATTATATTTTCTGAGCCTATATGTTGGAAAAGACTGAAACTGGAATATTATGGACAGGCTATGCCTGCTTATTTGCCCACTTGGAAGTTAGCATGTGTGAAATTGAGAACTTTCCACACTGTAGAATTAAATCATTCTTTTGTGTATTATTGGTGAACCATTCTCTCTGCCTGTGGAGGCAACACACAGATACTAACAATTGTCATTTTTCTTAATTTTGTCTTTCTATATAACATGTTTAGGATTAATGTGATACCTTTTGACATTTTGCATATTATGTTGATGAAATTAAGTGGATGCTTGTTGTAAAATCCAACGACTACTTTTGTCATTTTGATAATATTTTTTCTATTTTTGTAGGACTCAGTGTAGGCCTGAGCACTTTTCTTCCTTTGTACATGTCAAACTGTAGGTTTCTTTATATGCTAAAGTTAGATTGGATCTGTATTGGGGGGGGGGGGGGGGGGGGCGGGGGGGGTGAATATTGGGATAGACAATATATATCAGTGATGGGTTTCTTCAGCTACTGTAAGGGGATTATCACAGTCATCTGTTCTGCCATGTCTGCGTTGTATTTTATATTGGTGGGCGGCAGTTGATATTCTGCTCTCAGTTATATTTTTTGAGTCCTCCCCTTTTATTTCTTATCCTACTGCCTGTCACTGATTCTATTCTATTTTTCTTCTTCTGCTGATGAGAGGGGCCTAGGCTGAACTCTCCAGTAGTACCTATTTCTATCTTTCTTTTCCATCCACATATTTTGAGGTATCGCTCCTCCCTTGTTGCAGTGTCTATAATTGTACCGTGTCCTCATGCTCTTCAATACAGATCAACAAGCAACTGTTTTCTTAAATGCAGTCTGGTAATACTTTTCTTTGTCACAAATTTCATATTAATGTAGTAAACTGTATCTGGTTGAATAACTTCGAAATTAATTTCCAGATTTATTTATACACTGTCATACCATATTATAGTAGAGTAAAAATTCCAATTACTTTCAAATCAGAATGTTGAAGGGCTATGGATGATAAAAAGCTTGCTAATGACATGTCACAAACAAGATTTTTTTTTAAAGTAATGTTAGAAAATGAGAAATTTAATGTGTGTTGTAATATATAGAATTTTTATTGAATATGAATCATAATTGTTAGACTATTATAATCTTTCATATTGTTTCTTTCATGTCATTCTACTAGTGTTTGATCATTCTTGGTGACACAATATAATACGGAATATTTGTGTAGGAACTTTTACTGAACTGAAGAATAAAGTCTATGTAATAATTTCAGATAAAGAACCCACCAACTAAAAGGAACTATGTAAAGGGAATACCTATGAACCTGTTATTAAAGGGAAAACTTAACTAGGAGAACAGGAACTACAGTGGTGAAATGGACAGTGAGTTATATATAAATGATGGACTGAAAATAACAATTGGACTGTTGTTTGAAAAAATTTTAATATTTTTCTTATTTTATTGCCAAGAGACATATTCTGTGCTCATGTACATAGTTGTAACTAAGATTTAAAAATTTTATGAGTTTTTCTTTGCATACAACATGTTACAGATTAACAGATTAAATTTCGATATGTATGTGTACTGTTGTAAAGAGAGTGAAGGTAGGCCTGTTGTAAAATTAAATAATTTTTGCAAGTTTGGAAAGATATGGCTAAAGCAATTTTTAATTTATTACATTTCATTTCTTAAATGTTATACCACGAGGATCAAAAATCTCTATGTACTGTTTCAAAGATACTATTATTCTATGTAACTTACTACCTTATTATCTTGCTGTTTGGCACACCCAATCCCATGCAGAGCTTGTGCATGGAAATGTGTGTGTGTGTGGGGGGGGGGGGGGGGGGGCGGGTATTGTAATGGTACTTGAATTACGCAACCATTACGGCACCTCACCTGAACCTCTCGATACCAGCTATATTCTACTGTATTTCTGTTAAATACTTAACATATTTCTGAGACAAAATTCAGATTTGATTTCACTTTAGATACATAGATATGTTTATATTGCAATGATATTATTCTTATGTGTATTCTTTCTTTTGTCACTATGATCTTTGACGTACTTGTAACTCTGATTTTTGGGTGCGTAAGCGATGGTTAGTTAGTTGTTAACTTGTTAGAGAGTCGGACGTGGAGAAGGTCAAGACTTGGACGTCATGCTGGAAAGACGCGTATTGTAGACCGCTTATAAAATGTGAACTTTAACAGTGACTGTGAGAAATATGTTTTCAAGTATGTTTTGTTTTGTGAAGTGATGTTTAGTGTGTTACGTGATATTGCAATAAAAGACATTAAAAGGAAGTGTAACTTAAATTCGGAGTGCTGATTATTGTTTTACATCACCATTGTGCTAACTTTGAAAGGTTTAATCTGCAAGAATGATTTGAGAAGCGCATCTACAAAAACTTTTGAATATAGCAGAATAAAACCTAGGCCTCTTTGCATCCGAGCCTGGAATCATAACCACCAAGATTTTCAACGATTGAGCCATGATTTTACGACGAGACCAGCGTGGGAAACAGAAAAAGATGAGTGCCCAATTTTTTGATTATTACATGAAATGACTTTATTAACTGTGCTCTAATGACACCTGCCACATAATATGACTGTTGTTGCCCGATAATGCGGTATTTAGCAGCGTGAGCAACACCACAATCGTTATTTATTTCTGACCTTTGTTGTGGTAGGATTGTTGGAAACTGCAGTACTGAAAGAGCTGCCTTAATAGAACCAAAACATTACAACCACTGCCCACCACAAATTGGTAGTTGGTGGCTGGAGACACAACATCGTTGTTACAGTCTGCGGAAACGAATTCATAGATGTTAACCATTTAAGGGGTCGTGTATACGGGTGGAGTTAACCACCTCAGCGTCAATTAAAGCGTGAAGATTGTCTATTGAATCACCGAAACTGGTAGCTATAAAATACATAACATCGAAAGAGCGGCTGCAGGTACTCCATTTTATTACATAATCACATAGAAGGACTCCACGAGGGAGAAGTCTTGCCTGATGGGGTGATAGAATAGGAGACATAGAGAAGAGATAAGGGATCCAGTGTTAGAATCAGAATTTAAAAGAGCCCTGGGGGAATTTCGATCAATTAAGATAGAAGGAATAGGTAAAAATCCATCGGAATTTTTAAACTCATTGGGGGAAGTGGCAACAAAACGCTTATTCTAGTTGGTGTGCGGACCACGAGACTGGTCACCTACCATCAGAATTTTGGAAAAATGTTATCCACATAACCCTGAAGATAGCAAGAGCCGGTAAGTGCGATAACTTTGCACAGTCAGCCTAAAAGCTCGTGCACTGTAGCCGGTGCCAAGAACAATATAAAGAAGAATGGAGAAGAAAACTGGAAGTATTTTGGATGACGATCAGTTTGGCCTTAGGTAAGGTAAAGAGACAGTCATGACGTTGTGCATGGTAATGGAACCAGGACTGCAGAAAAATGGAGACATGTGGATAGGATTTTTCGACTTGGAAAAAGCGACTGACAGTTCAAAACAGTGCAAGATTTTCCAAATTCTGAGAGAAGTATGAGTAATCTACAGAATGAAACGACTAATATACACTGTGTACAAGAACCAAGAGGGAACCATAAGACTGGGAGACAAAAAGCGAAATGATCGGATTAAAAAGGATGTAAGTAAGGTATATAATGTTTCGGCCCCAACAATCAATCTTTAAATCGAAGAAGCGACGACGGAAATTAAAGTAAAGTTCAAGACAGGGAGGGAAAATGAAAGTGAAATGCTAACAATGATGAGATTCGCCGATGGCATTTCTAACCTCAGTGAAAAGAGGGTCCGTTGAATGGAATGAACAGTCTAACGAGTACAGAATGTGGTTTGAAGATAAACCAGAAAAAGACTAAAGTGATGAGAAGCAGCATTGCGAGAAACGTGAGATCAAAATTGTTGCTCAGGAAATAGACGAAGTTAATGAGTTCTGCTGCGTCGGAAGCAAAATGACAAATGACGAAGGATGGAGGAAATAAAAAGTACAATAGCACAGGCAAAGAGGATATTTCTGGTCAAAAGAAGTCTGCTGGGATCGAACAGTGGCCTTAATTGGAGAAAGAAATTTCTGGGAATGTACGTTTGGAGCACAGCTTTGTATGGTACTGAATCTGGGCCGTGGGAAAAATGGGACGGAAGAGAGTGGAAGGGTCTTACATGTGGTGCTACAGAAGAAAATTAGTTGGGCTGATAACACAAGGAATGAGGAGGTACTTTGCAGAAACGGCGAGAAAAGGAACACATGGAAAACGCTGACAAGGAGAAGGGACAGGATGACAGGACATACGTTAAGACATCAGGGAATATCATCCATAGTACTAGAGCGAGCTGTACAGTGTAAAGATTGTAGGGGAACACAGAGATTGGTAAACATCCAACAAACAATTTAAGACGTATGGTGCAAGTGATACTCTGAGACGAAGATGTTAACAGGTACAGGAGAGTAATTCATGGCGGACCACAAGGAACCAGTCAAAGGACTAAAGACAAAAGAAAGTATCGTCTCTAGAATGATTCCCCATTCGTCTCTGCTCCGCTCGTACGCTTGCCATTCCTCGTCATGTGACCACAATGCCAATATACGGCTTTCCGCCCCTTGGTTGGCAGTGACTGTAACGTTTCAGCTCCTTCAAGGCGGTTCTTTCAGTAGTGTAGTTGAATCAAGGAAAATAGTTAAAGATGAAGAATGAAGTACTTGCGTGTGGCTAAATGGCTGAGTGCATGGTCAGCTGTCCAACCGGAGAACTATATTTTTACTTTGGAACTCTAACCAAGTGTTGCACCTGGTGACTCCTGGCATCGGTCAGAGGTGGAGATTAGATACAAAAGCAGACTTAAAATTCCGAAACCCCAACCGGGATTCGAACATGCGACCTCTCGATTTCCATGAACTCGATTTATCGCTCAACCACAAGAACCAAAAAAATAAACAAAATAAATGTGATATTCTACCACGTCAAAAGTACCGAGTAGAGTTTTAGGACGCAAAACACTCAGTCCTGTCAGATCCTCGCGGGTCTACACAGTCAGTAACACTTAACGCTTTTAGTCATACATTTCAAATTTTGTACCAGATAATCGTTTTTCTTTGTAAATGGTAAAGATTGCGGTTCGAGGTCATACTACCACTCCACTGCTGTAACGTTTAAGTAGCAATGCCTCAAAGGCGCATTAGAGAAAAGTAAACGGTGGTAACGTGCAGCGTGGTGTGAAAGAACTTATCTCCATCTGTGCTGCCAGTCTCCGGAAATTTAGTCATCATAAATCCAGGTCTCACAAGCGACTGGTTTCTACGTAATTGCTCGACTAGTGGACCATTATAGTATTACCCGCTAACAGCCTGGCTGCATTACTCGTGAGAGCGAAGTGAAATCGTGCGACCAACATAAAGCGTTAATTCCCTCAAAAATCCGTGAGGACACACAGACGAGCTGAGTGCCTGTACCCAAACCGCTAATTCCGTTAATGGAAACGCGTGGCCGACGAGAAACAGAACAGGACTTGCTCTGAGGAACCTGCGAATTAGCTAATTAATTAATTACTTAATTAATTACCGAGTGGAATACCGAGGCGTTTTCTGTGGTCTGAGCGAAAGCAGTCGTCGTTGGAGGCTGCGGGATCCTTTCAGGCGTCATTGCCTGGCTCAGACAATGGTTATGAATATCCGGCGTGTGAACGAGTTTTAGTCTCGCTCTGTATGTAAATCGGCGCACGAGATCGCGGGTGACCAGGCAGTATTCACCTCCTCACAGCCCGATCTGTTGAACGGAGCCAGTCGAAGAGACCTGAACGTCATTTACTAATGAGTTAACAAAGGACAATGGTAAAGAGGCCCACTCGGAGGACAGAGAGAAGTGTTACAGCCCTAATAGCAGAAGACAGTGAGAATCCATTCCAGAACTTTGTTTCTGGAAGGTCTTAAGAATAGTCATCTGCGGCTTCCAAATCTCTTATTCAAGTAAAAAATGATTCACAGCTATACATTTCAGTAGTTGTGGAAATAAATGAAAGACTGAGGATACCAAATCCGATGAATATTACGAAGTAATGCTGTGAGTACTGGGCGTGAGTCGTGCTTCGGTAACTCAGATGGTAGAGCACTTGCCCGCGAAAGGCAAAGGTCCCGAGTTCGAGTCTCGGTCGGGCACACAGTTTTAATCTGCCAGGAAGTTTAATTTTACGAATGTTTCAATAGTTAATCTTTCTTCATTGCGGCATGGAGAATGACAACTTGTAAGCAGGCTGTTTAGGTTTTTATGTTGGTAACGCCACGCAGCGCTCTGTATGAAAATCACTCTATCTAAGTAGGCTGTTTAGGTTTTTTGTTGGTAACGCCACGTAGCGCTCTGTATGAAAATCACTGACTGTGCTGTGTGCAGTCTGTGGCTGATTTGCATTGTTGCAATATTTGCTATTGTAGCGTTGCGCAGTTGGAGGTGAGCCGACAGCTGTGGTGGATGTGGGGAGGGAGATGGCAAAATTTTGAGCAATATTAAGGTAAATACATTGTTTGTCATCCATGAAAATCTTTCATTTGCTAACTATGCCTATCAGTAGTTAGTGACTTCAGTAGTTAGAACTTTTTATTTAGCTGGCAGCATTGGCGCAGCTGTATTGCAGTAGTTCGAGTAACGAAGTTTTTGTGAGGTAAGTGATTCATTAAAGGTATAGGTTATTGTTAGTCAGGGCCATTCTTTTGTAGGGATTATTGAAAGTCAGACTGCGTTGCGGTAAAAAAATACATATATATATATTGTGTGTTAGTTTACTGTTGATCAGAATAAGTAAGGAGAGAAATGTCTGAGTACGTTCAGGTTTGCTCACCTGTTTGAAAATCAAATAACGTAAGAGGTTTACCAGCACTGTCATTCATAATTTTTCGAAGGGGATGTTCCATATGGCGACCCTGCCCCTCTAAAGAATGTGGAAGTTGTGCATTTGCATTTGTTCCTCAGATCGGGAGGACACTGTCCCCTTAACCTCCTTTATGGTATTACCTTGCTTCGAAACTGTTGTTCCCTATTACGCCTGAATGCTGCAAGTTCATTTGCCAAATTATCACGAGAAAAACACACAGAAAACTGAAATCGAGACCCAGAAGAAAGCCACTGCAACCTTGGCCGAAATGTTGGTTTTTCTCCAGCAGCAATAGTTTTATACATTATGACGCGGTACCATACCCAGAAAACTTACATGTCGAGACAACTCTCTCTAATATACTCGTACATATTCTTTCGTTGGAGGCCCAACGGTACTGCCCGGCTACCGTGTCATCCTTAGCTCTTACTCGTCACCGGATGCGGATACGGAGGGCCATGTGCTCAGCACGCCGCTTTCTCGGCCATTGTCAGTTTTCGTGGCCGGTGCCGCTACTTCTCAGTCACGTAGCTCCCCAGTTGACCTCACAAGGGCTGGGTGCACCCCGATGGCCAACAGAGCTCGGCAGACCTGAAGGTCATCCATCCAAGTGCTAGCTAACCCCATATATGACAGAAGTGTGCCTGCGACGCTCGTTACCTTCACTGAATAATATGTAACTGATCGTTAAATTTGTCTGCTGTGAACAACGGTAACACTATCGCAGTGAGAACATCAAGCTTAAGTGTACAACAGGTTATTTTTGTTGTCAGTGGATAGCACAATTAAAGGATCTGGAAATTGTAGTCATGTCTTCTTATAGCACATATTTATTGCAGTAACGAAAGGAGGTCAGAATTGGTAGTAATATCATATGTCTTTTTTATTGCAGATCTAGATTTCAGCTGGACTAATGCTTGTAAACGCTTAAATTATATTGGAGAACGAGGTGTCGTAATTACGTTGAGTCCTCGTGACTACCTATAATGCACTGATGGTAGTTGAGCTGTTATTTGAAACTAGATATGCATTAAAAAAGGAAAACGATATTACTATCGATGCTGACCTCCTTTCAGCCTTGGATTAAATCAGAGTCGTGGGGCACAGCCATTCCCATGGAATCGACCATGGTGAGACAGTTATTTGCTCTGATTGATGGATACAGTTCACAGGAAGTTGATACATAATGAAGTTCACTAAAATCTCTATTTAATTTACACAAAGTGACGTTAACACAGTGGGGAGTTGAGACATTATATGGAAGAACGCGTGAAGAAAACAGAACAAAGTATCCTTCTCTGGACAGGCCACACATTCAAAGTTAATGAGCAAAAATCACAAATTAAAAGTCAGATCGGCAACTCATGTTGTGTACCACTACAAGTAAGTAGCGTGCTGCTCAGAATGTGGATCGCACTACAACGAATTGAGACACATTTCTCCAAAACTCAGCAAAATGTGCCCTGATCAACCCCACATTGTAGCCGGGATAAGAGTAGTCACGAATCTTAGGTCTCCATCCTTAAATCCCTGTTGTTGTTGTGGTCGTCAGTTGTGAGACTGGTTTGATGCAGCTCTCCATGCTACTCTATCCTGTGCAAGTTTCTTCGTCTCCCAGTACTTACTGCAACCTACATCCTTCTGAATCTGCTTAGTGTATTCATGTCTTGGTCTCCCTCTACGATTTTTACTCTCCACGCTGCCCTCCAACACTAAATTGGTGATCCTTTGATGGCCAAGGATGTGTCCTACCAACCGATCTCTTCTAGTTGTGCCACAAATTCCTCTTCTCCCCAATTCTATTCAGTACATCATCATTAGTTACGGGATCTACCCATCTAATCTTCAGCATTCTTCTGGAGCAGCACATTTCGAAAGCTTCTATTCCCTTCTTGTCCAAACTTTTTATCGTCCATGTTTCACTTCCATACATGGCTACACTCCATACAAATACTTTCAGAAACGACTTCCTGGCACTTAAATCTATACTCGATGTTAACAAATTTCTCTTCTTCAGAAATGCTTTGCTTGCCATTGCCAGTCTACATTTTGTATCCTCTCTACTTCGACCATCATCAGTTATTTTGCTCCCCAAATAGTAAAACTCCTTTACTACTTTAAGTGCCTCATTTCCTAATCTAATTCCGTCAGCATCACCCGACTTAATTCGACTGCATTCCATTATCCTCGTTTTGCTTTAGTTGATGTTAATCTTATAACCTCGTTTCAAGACACTGTCCATTCCGTTCAACTGCTCTTCCAAGTCCTTTTCTGTCTCTGACAGAATTACAGTGTCATCGTCGAACCTCAAAGTTTTTATTTCTTCTCCATAGATTTTAATACCTACTCCGAATTTTTCTTTTGTTTCCTTTACTGCCTGCTCAATATACAGATTGAATAGCATCGGGGAGAAACTACAACTCTGTCTTACTCCCTTCCCAACCACTGATTCCCTTTCATTTCCCTCGACACTTATAACTGCGATCAGGTTTCTGTACAAATTGTAAATAGCCTTTCGCTTCCTGTATTTTACCCCTGCCACCTTTAGAATTTGAAAGAGAGTATTCCAGTCAACATTGTCTAAAGCTTTCTCTAAGTCTACAAATGCTAGAAACGTAGGTTTGCCTTTCCTTAATCTTTCTTCTAAGATAAGTCGTAAGGTCAGTATTGCCTCACGTGTTCCAACATTTCTACGGAATCCAAACTGATCTTCCGCGAGGTCGGCTTCTACCAGTTTTTCCATTCGTCTGTAATGAACTCGGGTAAGTATTTTGCAGCTGTGACTTATTAAACTGATAGTTCGGTAATTTTCACACCTGTCAATGCCTCCTTTCTTTGGGATTGGAATTATTATATTCTTCTTAAATCCCTACTTAAAATAGAATTAAAAATAAATAAATAAAATCTCTACATGATGTTGCCAGTGTTATAGATGAGAATGTTGCAAACGAAAAAAACAGAGTAATGCATCAGAAATTGCCTGCACTTGGTGTGCAAAATGCACAGTGACTAACACTAGATTGGTCACGGTCCAGAGTGATGTCTTCTCGCTTGGCCAACTTCTTAAGACGGTGGCAGAGGCGACGCATTCGTTTGGATAGACCAAAATTTTTGGAAGGAAAGCGACCAACTCTCTCACACCGGCCGGCCAGCGCTGTTGCACTCCCTCGTTTGGTGTTCTTACGGAAGACCTAAAAATTTCGTGACAGTTATTGCCGGCCGAAGTGGCCGTGCGGTTAAAGGCGCTGCAGTCTGGAACCGCAAGACCGCGACGGTCGCAGGTTCGAATCCTGCCTCGGGCATGGATGTTTGTGATGTCCTTAGGTTAGTTAGGTTTAACTAGTTCTAAGTTCTAGGGGACTAATGACCTCAGCAGTTGAGTCCCATAGTGCTCAGAGCCTTTTGAACCATTTTTTTGACAGTTATACTCGGGAGACGGCAGTGGCGGCACAGCGCCCTCTGACCTCAGCGAGGACAGTCACAGTCTCTGCCCACAAGGGCACGGAGCAGGTTGCTGCCCCAACTTCCGTAAAAAGTGGCCATGTCGCTCGTCTCTATGAATAAGATTCATTGACTATCTCTCGCCAACCACCAGGACTCTGAGACCACATTTGGAGCGCACCTCTCCTTCGAGAAAAATGCAATGCTTTCCTCTCTAGCAAATATATGCGGCACCAACAAAAAAATTACCACGAAACATCTTCAAGATAATGAAGCAATACCGCTTAATGAGACGTGATAGTAATGTCACGAACTTTATAATGTAAACTGTGTGGCCCTTGTTATGAGGGCTCACCAAGAGCTGTATTTCAAAAGCTGTGCTCCATGCCAGATATCTGCCGGCCGCGGAGGCCGAGTGGTTCTAGGCGCGTCTGTCCGGAACCACACGACTGCTACGGTCGCAGCTTCGAATCCTGCCTCGGGCATGGATGTGTGTGATGTCCTTAGGTTAGTTAGGTTTAAGTAGTTCTAAGTTCTAGGGGACTGATGACCTCAGATGTTAAGTCCCATAGTGCTCAGAGCCATTTGCACCATTTTGAACCAGATATCTAAACAGAGTAAGTGGTCAGCTAATTGGGTGACATCAGGTTACCTTCCATTAGGAATTGTAAGCTCCCTCTTACTAATCGGCCTATCCTGCTTGCGATATAAAACATTACTGTGGATCGCGTGTATGCCTAATGTGTTCTTTTCTAATTGTATAAGGCTACCTTTCCCGGAGAAGTGCTACCGATAAGTAGGAGGAAAGTGTACAACCAACCCTTCTAATGGAAAGTCGACTAAAAATAAAAGTAATTAAACCGAACAGGGCTATAATTTGGAAAACGAAAGTTATTTTGTGCATTCACTCACGAACAACACTGGACAGAAAGGGGTACCACTGACCATGAATCTAAAAGTTACAGTAATGAACGAAAAGGAAGTAATTAACGGTCGCCAGCCCACTAGGGCAATTTACATCCAAAATCCTGTGCAAGATGATGGGAAAGAAAATAATGTGTTATTAAACACTGACGTGGCAACTAAAGGCTTTTTTTTACACTAGTCTTAAGTGAGAATGTAATGATAAAGAAAACTGAGAAGCCACTCTTACATTATGTTTGGCATTAAATTTTGAAAAAGGCATTCGAGTAATGATCTGAAAATATGCAATTAAACTGTATGTTAGTACTGAACTTCGTTACTTGAACAATGACTTTCAGCGACCTCAGAATAAGAAATTAAAGAAAAAAAGCAAGCACTTTTTACTTTGCCGTTACTTGTTTTTGCAAATTGGATTTCATATTATTATCTGAACAACTGAGCCTTTTTTACTGACTTGAAAAGAATTAAATACTAGAATACGTACTAAACCAAACAGCCAAGCAATCATTCGTCCTTTTTTGCAGGTTTTATTCGTCAAATCTAGATTTCGGCTAGTACCTAGTCATTATCAATGGACTATTTCATAGTATCAATGCATGTCAGTTCCCTGTTGTCCGGGCGGCTGACACAGTTCTTTCAAGACTCTGGAAATGCATACAAGCCTCCCCACCACCGCAAGGTCCATGATTCACGGAGGGGGCGATCGGTCATAACGATTTTTTTCTCACGATTTTATAGGTTGACGAGAGCGTCCATGGTTCTCGTCATATTCAGCGTAGTCATGACTTTCTGTGAAATGCTTATACCGCTCGTAATGGCTTGCTTTATTCATAGCGCACCTACTAAAAGGGATACATTTAATTTTTAAAACTTTCCTGCTGTTTATTCCATATTTATAGCAAAACTAGCTTAGCACCCGCTGCTTTGCTCATGTAGACTGTATGGCCTGCAGAGATTTTTTTGGTTTTATTTAAATTACAATAGCTTCGAAGCCCGTCACGCTCATTAACGCCATAAGAATCATGGCCTTTCCCGCATGCACTTCTGAACAAAAAGCAGTTCTGATAGCTGGACTCCCAAGTTATCGTTAACCATGCCTTTGCGTTCTTGTGGAGATATTTACATAGCACCTTTCATCTAGTAACAAATGTATCTTTATATATAACTGAGAAGTGAAATAGCAATTTTCACAGATTTAGCTTTAAGATTTTTAAATGTAACGAAATATTTTCTTAAAAATTTTCAACCTCTGTTTCACTCCTTTAGGGGTTGAATTTTCAAAACCAATGAAAGATTTATTTTTTAACTTCTAACCGAGAAGACCAATTTTCACAAATGTACCTTTAAGAGAGTAGTAGTTGTTTATTAATGAGTCACTTTCAAAATAACCTTCACCCACCACTTTACCCCTTTAGTGGTTCAATTTCCAAAAATGCTGAAACGCATATCTTTTATTTCTGTCTGAGAAACCAAATACCTGTTTGCATAGTTCTATCTTCGAAATTGGTTTCAAAAAGCTTTTCACCCCAATTAGGTGTGTAATTCGGACAATCCCTTCTTAAACGACGCCTACATTGTAAGGTCCACCCTCCCCCCCCCCCCCCCCCCCCCCCAAAATTTCAGGTTTCTTTCTTTAGAGTCTTCGGCTGGGCGATGATGAGCCAGTGAACCAGGTTGGCCCTATTTCACCCCCTGACGGGTTGATCTTCCAAAAAGTAGTGAAGCACTTATTTTTTCATCTCTAACCGTGAAGGGCGTGTGGTTAGAGGCGCTATGCCACTGACTGCGCGGCCCCTCCCGCCGGAGGTTCGAGTCCGCCCTCGGACATGGGTGTGTGTCTTGTTTTTAGCATAGGTTAGTTTAAGTTAGTTTGAGTAGTGTGTAAGTCTAGGGACCGATGACCTCTGCTGTTTGGTCCCTTGAGAACTCACACACATTTGAAGATTTCTAACCGAGAAGCCAAATACCTGTCTTCAGAGATTTGACTTTAAAAATGCTTTCGCCATGAAATATTTTCGTAAAACGTTTCACCCTCTGCTTCATCCCCTTAGGGGTTCAGTTTCCAAAACCACTGAAACATGTATTTCTTTATTTCTGACCGAGAAACCAAATACGTATTTTCGTAGGAATAGCTTCAAAATTGCCTTGATAGCGACATTTTGTCAAAAAACTCTTCATACCCTATTTCATCCACTTGGGGTTGGAATATCGAAAAATTTCTTGTTAAACTACACCTACAATATGAGATCCACACCTTCTCCAAGTCTGAACTTTCTATCCTTAACAGTTTGGGGTGAGAGACGATGAGTCGTTCAATCGGTCGACCTGGACACTGCCTTTTGTACAGGGTGTAAGAGAAATGTACAACACATATTGCAGATCATATTCTTCACAAGTAGGCGAAGAAAGTGTGCTACATAAACATAGGTCTGGAGACGCTTCCTTTCCACTTTACAACTCATTTTCTCCAACTCGTTAATCATGGTAAACACTCAAGAACAGTACGTTAGAATCATGGGGAACATGCACTACCGGTGATATCTGGTTACACTGTGTACCGCCAGTGTTTTGCTTCATATGTCCCCATTGCCATGCGGCGTACATTATTGTTTGTTTACAGGTAAACCTTAACTGTTACAGCGATCAGTACGACCGTTGCTAGCACGTGGGTTACTAAGTAGAGCTAGAATGTGTACTGTGCCACGTGAGAAAAAGCAAATATTAACAATTTTAGAACATTAGATTGGTAGAGTGACCCTAATGGCGAGTGTGCCACTTCATTTGTCTAGTTCTGTTTAAAGCTGAAGAATGAATCTGCTAAACGTATTGCCAGCGCTACAGAGAGCCACAAGAAAATAAGAAGGGAAACAGGATCCTGTCAGAATGCCGCGTACCCTCTCTCCACGAATAAAAGTTGCGGCACACAGAGCAGCAAACTTTTGATATTGCAATGCAAGGAGGCAGGAAACGCCCTTAAGACGCCGATCTTGCCGTATTATGTTTCATGTTGTCTTGGCCCCCACAAAGATCCGTAACAAAGGATCGCGTTTCCCAGCAGCGAAAAATGGAGAAAAAAGTCTTTCTACGGCGACAGAAAAGAATTTAACTAAGGTATGAGACATACGAGTAACATTGACTAAGCATAATGACAAAAATGAAATTTATTTGATAAGCCTCTTTACAGCAGCCACAATATACATGTTTAATACAGTTTTGGCTCTCACAGTTTCCGAGTATTCTGTTACACGCAAATCCAGAAAACGGTCTAAAGTAGCTGAACGCAGAATAGGAACTTGTGTTTCTTTTGATATAACAGGGGAAGTCCACAGCAAGAAGCATGTACCACAATGCTAAAAACATCTAGCCCAAGTGCTAGACACTTTTGGTTGGTGGGCAATACGCTATTTGCATAAATTCCTAGAGGCATTTTTTTCCCCTCAGCGCTTTTGTTTCAGTGTTGCCGTCCAGGGATAGACATTGCGAGATAAAACTCGCAGAACGGACAAAACATGGTGCAATCTGTCTGCAAAGTCGAACGTAAACCTGAGTTTCTGCTTTACTAAATAGATTCTGATGTATTTGAAGAAACTACGATGTCAAACGATCGATTTAAAAGGAAAAGGGCCGAACAACTAATACTAAGAAAAGAGAGAATAATTAACAATGCAGAGTTAAACGAGTATATACAGAGTGTCTACAAATCAGTTATACAAAAAGAAGTATTAATTGCGGTAAAAGTAAACAGCTTATAGAAAAATTTATACACCACTGAATGCAGTAGATCGTCAAGTTTTATTTACAAATGTTTAATATGACTCTCTTCTGTAATACAACAAATGTCCCATGTGTAACAAGTTTGCTACCAAATCCTGTGAAGTTAGTCTTAATGTATGGTGACAATTGCTTGTGTTATTTGTGCTCGCAACTCGTCGATGTTCCCCAGAAGCGGAGGAACAAACACTCCGTCTTCAATGAAATCTCATACACAGAAGTCCATTGGGGTTAAATCAGCTGATCGTGATGGCCAAGATATTGTTCCACCATGTCCAATCCAAGTCAAAGCATTCCTACGGAGATACGCGACAACTTCAAGATGATAATGTGGTGACGCCCCATTTTGCTGGGAAGTAAATTGTGTGCCCATATACTGTTGTAATTGAGGCATTACAGAATGTTGAGTCATGTCCAGGTACAGCTTTCGGCAAAACAGAAGGGACCATAAATCTTGTACAGCCTACAGCACAAAAAACAGAACAAAAACAAAATCAAAAATTTACCTTAGACGAGTCCCGTACATATTACACGGCGTAGTTTCTGCTCACCCCATACTTGAACATAATGCCGATTCGCTTTACTGGAGATATGGAAGATGGATTCAAAAAATGGCTCTGAGCACTATGGGACTCAACTGCTGAGGTCATTAGTCCCCTAGAACTTAGAACTAGTTAAACCTAACTAACCTAAGGACATCACAAACATCCATGCCCGAGGCAGGATTCGAACCTGCGACCGTAGCGGTCTTGCGGTTCCAGACTGCAGCGCCTTTAACCGCACGGCCACTTCGGCCGGCGAAGAAGATGGCTTCGATACCGAACACAATTACATTAAGGAAATCATCTTCAGTCTACATTGCATTATGCATTATAGAAATTGTAGAAAGCCAAGCTCGTTTTTTTTCTGACACTTTCTCTTAATGCTTGTAAGAGTTCCAATCTGTAGCGTCTGAATGACAAGCCTTTCCGTAATACTTTCCACTCCGTAACACTAGGAATATTATAATCAGGCACGTCTCATTGATTTGCTGGGAATACGAATGTAAGACTACCGAGGTTGCTCAATTGTTGAGTCAGAAACTGCTGTCCGACCATGATCCAGCGTCTTATGTGATACACAGACAGTTCGTGTGAAACGATTCTACAACTAATAACATTTTTCTTTGAGGCAGTCGCTTACGACATTTAGTCCTGTATTGTCTCTGAGCCGTAGTGGCGGATTTGGATTAATGGAAGCATAACGAAGACTGTTCACTCTCTGCAGCGTTATGCTACTCCATGATGACTGTTGGAGTAATTCATTCGTGCGTGTCGCCAATGGAGAACGTCGGGAATTACCAGTGTTAGGCGGGAATAAAACTTGAAGATATAGTGCACTGATTCTGTGTCAAACATTTCTGTACGTTATTTACCCTTTACACAATTAAAGGTTTCTTTTGTATAATTTATAAACAACCTGTATTATGTAGACCTGCCAGGTCGATAACGTGTGATGCATGTTATTGAGGACCCATTATATAGACGAGCTTAAGAGAGAAAGGAGCAGCAGAAACAACTACTACTTGCAACATCTCAGAAATGAAGACAAAAAAACTGTATTATTCTAGTGTGGATGTACAAACTGTAAGAAAACTAAGCTTGATGAGTAGAATTCAACAATGAGAAGTGTATTGATCTGTCGAATAGACTGAACTAGCTGGTGATTTTTTCGTTTAGGAACTACACTGTCATTTTAGGGAAGTGGGGTTGAATGGCAGCTGGAACATTCTGTCTTTAAGTCATTAACCATAATTATATCAAGGCAGAGGTAACAAACTTTGTCAAAATTAGTTTACAGTTAAAACTGTTCTCCACTTCTTCATGCCTTGCAGATACAAAATGTCCTGATATTCTTACAAATATTTATTAGGATAAGTACTTTTGTGTTTTTTCACATTTTCCCTCACATTAAATTTGCTTGAAAATATTAAAATTTAACATGTTAATAATTATAGTTCACATCATAATTTTATTCCTTACAAAAACTGCAGGGGCTAAGTGCTTTTCTTACGGCAAAATGAGACTCATTATTTTCATTCCACACTCCATATTTTAAGAAACAACATGCAGTTACTTTAATTGTTTGTTTCGATGAATTTGTTTGTCTTCGCATTGTTTCACCCAAGACAGAACTGTTCTGCATTATTTCGTATACTGCTAATAATGATAGTACTGATTTTGCACTTTATACCGTAATATCTCTTTCGCTTTTTGCGAATTCAAATCTCTTTTCTGAGAAGATGCCTATTAAGGCGGCGAATGTTGTTGGCAGTGCATCAAGTAATTTTATTTTTGTTTCTTTAGCCAGCATCATGAAATAATTTCTAAACACTTCTAGATAACGTAAACAGTCTGTGGAAATTTTTCCATTCCATTAATGAAAACAAACTTTGCTACTTAGCACGCGACAAGCGTACAACGGCGTTTGTGTATATAATCACGTATCAGACTGATTTTATGATTTTTAAAAGCATTTAACCGTTTTATGACTAAAAGAATTGATTTACGCTCTGAAAGATGTGAGCTAAGTTTGATAAATTTTGCGAGCATTTTTATTGACCTTTTACATCTGTTGTTAAGCACACACACACACACACACACACACACACACACACACAAAGAAAACATGAAAGTTCATATTATTAACTGTACGTTTAATTTAACTGGGAAATTGTATGAACCTTCAGTATCTGTGTTCACCATCGGTGTTTGCCACCCAGATATATTTGTGTTACTGTGAATTTTCTAAAAACAAGATAGTTTTCTGACTGGTTTGTATCCGGGACAAATGTCAGTTGTTGAGGCTATATCATCAAAAAGGAATGAATTCCATGGTACTAGAGGGAACTGTAGAGGGCAAAAAGTGTTGAGAAATACAGAGATAGGAATACATCCAGCAAATAATTGACGGCGTAGGTTGCAAGTGCTACGCTGAAATGAAAAGTTTGACACATGGCAGGAATTCATGGCGGGCCCCATCAGAAGACTGATGACCCAAAAAGAAAAATCAAAGTACGCTATATAACCAACGAAATTTAAGATTGTGCCCTTTTATAATTTAAAACTGTAATGTTTTACCAAATTATTTATCCTTTTGATAGCCAGTTTTAATAACCTCAATTTTTACAATATTTTTAGCATGTTAAGAATGAGTATGTGAGAATCACTTTTATTAATGAGCCGAGTGTAGACTGAATTTCTTGTAAATTTTTCATGGAGTAAGTATAAAAAAAACGTATGGGTGATCGAAAGAAGAAATTTGCCAAAATCATCATTGCCTGTTATCTAATATCTTGTTTTATAATAATAACAGTTTTCTTAAACGAACCTGACAATTTGCATTTGCGGGCTGTTGACCATATTATCGACGAAAAGAAAATTGGAGGTCGATAGAAGTCTGTATTTCGCTTTACGAAGGAAATGCTAATGTTGCCCTATTCACAATGTGGAAGGTCATGGACAGAACAACATCTTCATGTCTTTAAGCACCAACGTGTGAGCTTACGTGGCATATATGAGTGTTGATACCGAATTATTCAATAACGCTTCAATCCAAATTGACATGTCACCTTTCGCTCTGACCAGCGAATTGGGGAGGCTGAGTCACGAAATTTGTAGAGGTACTTCATTTGCTGATAATTACTGAAGAGAAGTTTTATAAGACAGAAATAAACGTACGTGAATCCAGAATGGGGATATCAGAGGTATGAAAGTACGGAACAATATTTGACTTCCTTCAAGATATTCTCCTTACCCGAAAATAGTAAATTGTAAAGCATCCTTGCTGTATGATTAATTCTCTTCTTCTTAGAATGTAGTTCGCTTAATAAAGGCCGCAAACTACGTTGCATGTACGCGATTTTTATACGTAAAAGTATTATCTGTAATACTCCATATATTCTTTGGGGCAATCACGAGTGAAAATAAATAAAAATATTCGCAAATAAGTGATTGAAATCGTTCTCCAAATGCGAGGAAGTCTCGGGCACTTTGATCATTTTCTATTTAGTTTCTTCTGAGTAACAGCTGAAACAGAGCAGCCTTCCTCAATTGTGGAAGTACCGCAGTATAGTACGAAAAGGCTAGAGTACCGACGTTAGTCTTTGCGTGGGATCTGTAAGTACAGTAGAGATATTTGTAGTGTGTTGATGACACTGTGGGTTACATTAGAGTTTGGTTGGCGTTTGGTCAAAAGCTGAAGTTGTGGTTTAATAAATAGATGGTCAACGAGTTTCTCGTAACAGGTCAAAATTATTCACATACGAGAGTCTTTGAGTCATACAGAAATTAGTAAAGCCCACCTATTTTGCACCTTATGTGAACGTAGGGTTCCTTATGTGCAGCAGACTCTTCGAATAGATTCGGACCGATGGGAGGAATTTCATCTCCTTATTGTTGACTGAAATGTGGAGGGGTCGACAATGGCTCGGTCTAAACACAGTCACAATGTTACTGTTGCCCATGGGAAAGGAGTGTGAACTACGTTTCCGCTAAGCCTCATTTACTGCAATAAACACTAAATGTAAGAAGAAAGACTTCGGTTTATTCTTCCATCGCCCGTCCCAATCACTGTTATTAGAGCGCAAAACTAGCTCATATGATGATTCATAGCCGAATTTTGACGGGGCCTAGTTTTTTTAAAAAAAAGGCATTTGAGCATTCGGCTGAAATTATTTAGGGACACCATGCTGAATGTAAATCAGAGTAAATGATCGTTGGTTTGAATCGTTCTCCCTATAATACGAGTGGCGTAATTAACATCACACCATATCGAAAGATCGTCGACATACTTAAGTGTTGTTGTTGTTGTTATTGTGGTCTTCAGTCCAAAGACTGGTTTGATGCAGCTCTCCATGGTACTCTATCCTTTGCACTTAAGTGTTACGATAGAGAAAATACGGAGTATTATGGCGCAGCGGTTAAGACGATAGATGCCGGATTCGGAGGGCGGAGCTGAAACTATTGATGAGACATTGTGGCCTAGCTATGGCTCTAGTCACCATGCCGTTGATGGGACGTTAATCAATCTTCTTTCAATTATAGAAAATATAAATCACCGGAATGCACGTAATAATGCACGGGAATGACCTTTGACGGAATGATGTACAGCTCATATCGTAACTGGTACGACGCAGCTGATATCTTGCATCGTATGTGCTGAAATACACAGCTTGACATAAAAGTTGAGGCACCTGTAAAGAGAGAATAAAACTAAATCGAAAGAGGGTTGTGATGATATTCCAGTTATTACAATACCCATTCAATTTTCATATAACTTGGCAGTATCAGCCCACTAATCAATATGACGTTCCACGCTCTGTGGCGTTGATGTTCGCACTGATTCAGCTGGGAAGGGTGTCATAAAGCAGTTATATACACTCCTGAAGCAAGTCGGTGCACAACTGCCGTGACTCTAGCTGATATTCTGGATTCTAGCACTGGGACGGAGTTGAGCTTAACCTCGTCCCACACGTGTACTAACGCACTGTCCCGGTCACCGCAACACCTGCTAATTATAGTCATCCAGGATAGTTCAGAATCGCGATTAATCGCCGAACACAATTCGACTCCCTCCGTCAGCAGCCCATGCTTCTGCATCAGGCCACATATCAAAACGTGGGCGTTTGTGCTGTGGTGTTAACGGCATCCTAAGACTGCTGCTAGTCTCTGATCACTGTTCCGAGACGACAAAGAATGTTACCGAAAGTCCATTACTTGTTCTCGGATGCCAGGGGCAGCTGTGTAGGTGGCACGATGTGCTTGGTGCGCAGTACGGTGATCCTCCGTCGTGGTGGTCAGGCGTGGTCGGCTGTAGCCTTGAGGACGAGAACGGCTGCCCTCTCACGTTACCGTGCAGTCCAACATTGCGCCACAAGCGAATGCTCGACAGTTGTAGATATTGCAGGCTTCGACCAGCCGGCCAAATGAATACCCACAATGAGGTACCTCTCAAAGTCTGGCAGGTGCTGATAACGCTGTCTCACACCAATGCACGGCTTCTCCACGTCCTTCAGTGGTCACTCAAAACCTGACGCTGTTCGCGGCCCTGCCACACCTGATAGCAGCACTAAACACAAGCGACACTAATGTACGCTAGTGGGTTGCAAGGAAATGCAACTATAATCATTTACATGTCCATCAATGCTGTGTACGCGCACAAAGGCACAATGACTTCCAACAATCTTTCGTAAGTACATCTTTTGTTCTCGTCAGACATTGTGTATTTGTTAATAAATTTCATATCTGAATTAATCATCATCTCGACATATTGATATTTATGAACTGACATAAAAAAGAAAGACACATTTTTAATAGTGAGCTACTTGTTACTGAAGACAAAGGGTGAAATCTTAGGCATGATGAGTTTATACACAAATATGAAGTGGAGAGAAAAAAGAAGATATCTATCCGATAAAGCTGGCCTTAGATTTTTCACAACTTTATCCAAGTGCGCCAGTTATCAACCCAAGTACGACTCTTCTGTATGCACTTTCTCAAAGCAGTCACACTGTCTTATGAGACACTCTTACAACACTTAACACACACGTTGCATCAACCCGGAGGGTTCACAGCACCTCTTATGCACAGAACAATATTATCATATCCAGTGGCATTGTGTGTGGCTGCATAATAGTCATCGTAAACCGAACCACACGCAACTTTATGAAGTATATAGAAAATTAGTAGGTATTCATTTTCCCTTCAGTAGTAATACAGTAATTAATTTGCGTGTGCTCCCCATTACTGTTTCAAAATTAGTTCGTTTTAATTAACAGACGTTTTATGGTTGCATGGAAGGTCTAGAAATTAAGATTACCCACTTGATTGTATTATCCAAATCAGATTTTCCTATCTCGAACGTGACGTTCAAATAATTTCTGGTTGTACGAGTACTTCTTACGTCAATAATGTGATGGGCGATCAATAAGTAATGCAAAACATCATGTTACCCTCAATTCAGATGGCTGTTGCACGCAGCAACTGTATTGACTTGTAAATAATAGATTTCAGCTATCAGTCGTCCTTTTGAAATTTTATTGGCAGATCTAGATTTCAGCTAGAAACTACCCATTCTCAATGCACTATCATTTTTGATCAACGCATGTAATGCCTGTTGGTCGTACTTACCCCACAGTTCATTGAGTATTAAATGAACTGTGGAGGATGCCTGACCAACAGGCATTACATGCGTTGATCAAAAATGATAGTGCATTGAGAATGGGTAGTTTCTAGCTGAAATCTAGATCTGACAACAAAATTTCAAAAGGATAACTGATAGCTGAAATCAATTATTTACAAATTATAATGCAAAACATATTTGGTTTCCCAATTTTTGTTGAAAAACTGCAGAGTTCGTTGTGGGACTTCGTGGAATGTTCCCGCTTCAGCTCCTATACTTTCAAGAATTTTCGGTATTTGGGGACCACTATATGTAGCCTTCAAAATGGCGTCTCTAACTGTGGTGTGTTTCGGGAAGAGAGCTGTCACTGAATTTCTTTTGATGGAGAAACAGAGCATACCAGGTATTCGTAGGCGCTTCCAGAATGTCTACGGAGACCAGGTAGTGAACAAAAGCACGACGAGTCACACGGCAAGGCGTCTGTCATCGCAAAAAGGTCAACCAAACCTGTCGGATCTCCCGCGTGCCAGCCGGACGCTTCCAGCTGTGACTCCTCCAGTGATGGAACGTGCGGACACTCTCATTCGAGGTTGTCGATAGATCACAATCAAACACCTCGCTGCACAACTGGAGGTCTGTTCTCCTTTTCCATGACAATTCAAAGCCTCACGAAAGTCTCCACACCCGATAGCTCTCAAAACTTCGTTGGTCTGTTTTTCCTCATCCATCCTACAGGCAGGCTCTCGCACCTTCCGACTTCCGCTTGTCTGCCTCAATGAAGGATGCACTCCGCAAGAAGCAGAATGCGAATGATGGTTCTGACGTCTACGAGTAGAATGGTACCATACGGGCATAGAGGCCCTCGAAGTAAGGAGGCGCAAGCCCGTCGCCTTGCACAGAGATTATGTTGAAAAATAGTGTCTTGTAGTCAAAAGAGTGGAGAATAATATGATGTATTTTGAAACCGGAATAAAACAGACCTGCTTTCAGAAAAAGGTTTGTTACATTACTCTTTGAACGAGCTTCGTGTTACTCGTGTTACCAAGTAGTTGCCGTTACTGCGTACAAATAAAGAGATACATCTTCCTCAATAGGTTTGTTTCATGATTATCCATGTAGGCGTATACTAACGTATCACTGATGAATGTAATTCGCGTGGCATTGTGATCACGCTGTATCATCATTGAAGATAACGAAACGTTCGCTCATTGTGAAACCACTAGAGGTGCGGTTTAAAGTGTTGAATATTAACTATCACGAAATGAGTATACATTGGAACAATACTTACTGTTGGTGTGCAGCTTTAATGAGCCTTGTTTCTAGATGCATAACTTGCTGGATACTCCATGAAAAATTGATAACTGATTTGTAATATATTTCGTTAATTAGGAAGCATTCTCAAAAATGGTTCAAATGGCTCTGAGCACTATGGGACTCAACTGCTGTGGTCATCAGTCCCCTAGAACTTAGAACTACTTAAACCTAACGAACCTAAGGACATCACATACACCCAAGCCCGAGGCAGGATTCGAACCTGCGACCGTAGCAACAGCGCGGCTCCGGACTGGAGCGCCTAGAACCGCACGGCCACCGCGACCGGCATGAAGCATTTTATGTCGTTATTGCAAAGGGAGGTCAGTGCCGTAAAACGCACATTAACAGTGACAGCGTCACATCGCAGCTTTTCGAGTGCACGAGGGCAAAATAAAAATCTATGAGCAGTCACAAGCGATCCAGAAGAGATGTGTCACATTCTGAACGGCCAGTACTAATACTACACATTACACATTACTAATGTTCCCTCCCTCCCTCCCTCTCCCTCTCCCTCTCTCTCTCTCTCTCTCTCTCTCTCTCTCTCTCTCTCTCTCTCTCTCTCTCTCTCTCTCCCTCTCTCCCTCTCTCTCTCTGTCCCCCCCTCTCTCTCTCCTCTCTCTCTCACTCTCTCTCTCTCTCTCTCTCTCTCTCTCTCTCATTTCCAAGTTGGTTACCTCTATCGTTTATGATACTGAGGTTACAAAGTTTCATTTGTATGGTAACACTATTGTTTAGTCATGAATGAGTCTACATACATCGCTATACTTCTCAGTATTTGGGTCAGTTGTCACGTTTTTAATTTAGGAAGAAAATGAAGAAATGGAAACAGCAGGCTAAGCTTACGTGGGGATGTAAGCCGTTCTAGATGCGTAAAACAACAGTTTTCTGATAATTAGAATGCATTAATTCACGACTTCCGTTGTTAATATCCTTGGGAAAAAGTAAAGAAATTTCATTAGAACTAATAACAGATAAAAGTAAACTGGAATGAAATTTTCACTCTACAGTGAAGTGTGCGCTGATATGAAACTTCCTGGCAGATTAAAACTGTGTGCCGGACCGAGACTCAAACTCGGGACCTTTGCCTTTCGCGGGCAAGTGCTCTACCATCTGAGCTACCCAAGCACGACTCACGCAGGAGAGCTTCTGTGAAGTTTGGAAGGTAGGAGGCGAGGTACTGGCGGAATTAAAGCTGTGAGTACCGGGCGTGAGTCGTGCTTAGGTAGCTCAGTTGGTAGAGCACTTTCCCGCGAAAGGCAAAGGTCCCGATTTCGAGTATCGGTCCCGCACACAGTTTTAATCTGCCAGGAAGTTTCAAAAGTAAACTGGTTCTGCTTGCAGGCACACTAAACGTATTTTTTTGATATGCAACTTTAAATGAAACTGAAGCAGCACACATGCTCTGATGACAATCGAAGCATGTGGTATCACAGAAGAATACTGGGGATTGTGTGGGTAGATTTGGTAACTAATGAAGAGATCCTGAGTGCAGAATCGAAATGAAGAGCAAATAGTTTTATGGCGCAGATGACTAAAAGCACGGTCAGGCTGACAGGACATACTATGAAACATCAATGAATGGTTAATATGGTAATGGATGGAAGTCAGGGTGTAAAAATTCTAGAGGAAACTAAGGGCTGCACAGAAAGTAATAAGGCCGAAACAGATGCACAGGGATTGGACAAAAATATGAGAACAGCAGAAAAATAATACGTTATCATGCCCAGTTCGCTATAGGAAAACCTTTGACATACAAAACAGCTTACAGTCTTTTCGGAATGGATGAACATATGTTCATCTTAGAGGGAATATTATACCATTCTTCCTGCAAAATAACCTGAAGGTAAGATAACGATAAATGAGGTGGAGAGCGTTTACGCAAACTTTTCTGCAAAGCAGAGCACAAAAACTGGATGATATAGAGATGTCAAAATACATTCTCGTGCTCACAAACCACTCACGGACGATGCGAGCTTTGCGAACAGGGTCCCTGTCGTGTGGGAACACAGTATCACTATTGGTGAACAAACATTGTACCATGCGATGGATCTGATTAGCCAAAGTAATCACACAATCCTGGCAGTAATATCCCCTTGCAGAGTAACCATGGGGCCCATGGAATATCGCGACATGGCTGCCCAAATCAGCACCGAGTCCCCGCCAAGTTTCACTCTTGGGATGTAAACTCGTGCAGATGTTCTGAACAGTGTGAAACAAGATTAGTCCGACCAAATGATTATTCCATTGCTGCATAGTACAAGTTTTAGGGCTTCGGCACCACGTTTTCCTGTTGTGATCATTTACATTACTGATGAGTGGTTTTGGAAACACACCTCGTATTGAAATTCCTTGCTTGTTTAGCTCCCTTCATGTTGTTCTGGTGGTGACAGGGTCCGCGAGTGCTACGCTCACTTCTGCAGTGACTTTTTCAGTCGTCTTATTTGTCAAAATCCTCTTCAATGACCATCTGCCATGATCACTTAGCACACACATTCGTGAGTGTTTGGCTTTGCGGATGATGTATCTCAAATTTCCCGGTTGTTGTTGTAGTGGTCTTAAGTCCTGAGACTGTTTTGATGCAGCTCTCCATGCTACTCTTTCCTGTGCAAGTTTCTTCATCTCTGAGTAACTACTGCAACCTACATCCTTCTGAATCTGCTTAGTGTATCCATCTCTTGGTCTCCCTCTACGATTTTTACCCTCCACGCTGCCCTCCAATACTAAATTGGTAATCCCTTGATGTCTCAGAACATGTCCTACCAACCGATCCCTTCTTCTAGTCAAGTTGTGCCACAAACTCCTCTTCTCTCCAGTTCTATTCAATACCTCCTCATTAGTTATGTTATCTACCCATCTAATCTTCAACATTCTTCTGTAGCACCACATTTCGAAAGCTTCCATTCTCTCCTTGTCCAAACTATTTATCGTCCATGTTTCACTTCCATACATGGCTCCACCCTATACAAATACTTTCAGAAACGACTTCCTGACACTTAAATCTATACTCGATGTTAACAAATTTCTCTTCTTCAGAAACGCTTTCCTTGTCATTGCGAGGCTACATTTTATATCCACTCTACTTCGACCATCATCAGTTATTTTGCTCCCCAAATAGCAAAACTCCTTCACTACTTAAGTGTCTCATTTCCTAATCTAATTCCCTCAGCATCACCCGAGTTAACTCGACTACAATCCATTATTCTCGTTTTGCTTTTGTAGATGTTCATATTATGTCCTCCTTTCAATACACTGTCCATTCCGTTCATCTGCTCTTCCAAGTCCTTTGCTGGCTCTGGCAGAATTACAATGTCATCGACGAACCTCAAAGTTTTTATTTCTTCTCCATGGATTTTAATACCTACTCCGAATTTTTCTTTTGTTTTCTTTACAGCTTGCTCAATATACAGATTGAATAACATCGGGGAGAGGCTACAACCCCGTCTCACTCCCTTCCCAACCACTGCTTCACTTTCATGCCCTTCTACTCTTATAACTGCCATTTGGTTTCTGTAGAAATTGTAAATAGCCTTTCGCTCCCTGTTTTTTACACCTGCCAACTTTAGAATTTGAAAGAGAGGATTCCAGTCAATATATCCCGGTATGTAGTATAAATCCTCGATACGATGCCTCTTGAGGCATCAAATACATTCGCTCCCTTGAATACAGAAGCACCGACCATACGGGCACCAACAATCTGCCCACGTTCGAATTCACTTAGCTCCGACACAATGCAATCACAACCTCACACAAACTGTTCTGAACACGACTGATAGTTGCAAAACATCGAGGACACAGCAGAGGTGCCGTTCGTGGTCAATTAAAACAGTGTAACCTACAGGCGTGGCTCCCATCTGCATTTACGTTCATGTTTTAAACAACCCCCGTATGAGGTAGTAGTAGTGTATACGGAAGATACTTGCAGAACATGGGCTACTGTGGAGAACGGCATGAAACCAGTTTTCGAACTGGAGAGAATATTCGCCAGACCTCTTCCAGATATGAATGTGAAGTGTTTGTACACCAATGACTCTCGCCTGCACGTTAGACTGACCGGTAAAGCAGAAAAGAGGAGAAGGCTGCCTGTCATCTATCAGTAACAGTCCAATTTCAGTTCTATCGAGCAAACAATTTTTTAGGTTGATTCACTGTCGTAAACGTTAGTGCTTCAGCAAAATTTGATTGATTGAAGCGGATGGCACGTGTTTCGTGGTACATGACCATTTTCTCCAAAACTGTGTCGTAACTAACATGAAATCAGAAAATAAAGCGGAAAAAATAATCAACACAGATAAGTGGAATGCACGTTAGTATCAATGTTTTCTGATAAATTATTCATGTTAATTTACATTTTTATTCGTATTTGCATGGCTTGTATAAACATGAAGTGATCTGGAAGCACACTGGGACAAGCCACCAGTCCTCGGCCGAGCAGCAAGGTTCTGTAGCCCGGCAGAGTGGCCATTTCCTGGCGAATTCTCAGAAGGATGTGCTGCTAGAGACACTGGTCAGTTCCATTTGCTTCACCAGAGTTCCCTTTCGAGTTGCCACAACTAGACACGAGGCGCACCACTGGCAACATGGATGCGACCTCACCCGACGTAAGGCTTCCAGCAGCGAAGGTTTTATGTCTCAAAGGTGGAAAGATGGGAAATTCTGGTTCTATCTGCTTCTATCAAGGTCCAGCATACGCCCTATTGTGAAGAAAACGCAATAAGCTGTGTTTCTTTGGAACGCAGCGGTCGCCACAGACAACATTTAGGAAATAGAGTGAACACACTTTGGAACCTCTTTGTAAGTGCGAGATGCCACCAGAACCCAGGTTCACAAAAACGAAATTTTTGTAGAATACAAGAACTGCCAGGATTCGTTAATGTAAATAAACTGGAAGGTAGAGAGAGAAACTAGGCTGTTCTGCTCAGATCCCACTCCATTTGCAACAGATTGAGATAAAGACAGAGGCCTTCTCTCATCAGTAAAAGATAAGAAGAGAGTTCTGAAGAAAGACTCGGAGAAGGGGACCGGCATATTTTAAGGAATCTTTTTACTCCTCAGTTAGAATATCTGTAGCAAAGTCAATTTGAACACAATAAAGAAGCGCAAAAGGCATGAATACACTGAAGAGCCAAAGAAACTGATACACCTGCCTAATATCGTGTAGGGTCCCCATCAGCACACGGAAGTGCTACAACACGATGTGGTATGGACTCGTCTAATGTCTGAAGTAATGCTGGAGGGAATTGACACCAATAAACCTGCAGGGCTGTCCATAGATACGTAAGAGTACGAAGGAGTGGAGATCTCTTCTGAAAAAGCATCTTGCAAGGCATCCCAGATATGCTCAGTAATGTTCATATCTGAGGTGTGTAACGTCTCCTGGCAAAACACACATTATATGTGGTAAAAAAAGGGAAAAATAATGAAACTGGATGATTATAATTTTATTTCTGCGTGGACAACGATTGGGTGAACTTTATGTAATAAAGGGAAACCATTATGTATCATTTTATACTTGCATAGAATTATGTATCAATTTTTTTAAAGATAATATTTGTCTCGGCGAGTACTGGAACCGCCACAGACGATACTTATTAAATATCAAACAAAGATGTAGATGTATTAAACCAAGTATAAATAGTAATGACAAGGCATTAATTTTTCTATCGCCTTTTTGGAGTTAAGTGAGTAGGAAGAGCCTGTGACGCTATATTGTATTTTTGTGTCGCATTCATTTGTCAAGATTGAGAGAAGGACGCCATTAGGCATTGATTTGCAAAGGTGTGTAAGAATTTAATCTGTCTAAATGTTTTGAATAGAGTTACTTAGTGAAAACTTGCATTACGATTTGTAATAAGCTTGCCTGGTATTTTATCCCATCCTTTTAAGACATTTTCAGCTATTGAAGTATTATCCGTGGTGCAAAGCTCGCTGCGAACGAACGAGCCGCTGCCGCGGCGCATTCAAACTGCATTAAATGAAACAAATCATACCGCAAAGAAGCGGACAGGTAACAGAGAACTAAAACTATTTCTTTCAGCTTTCGGGATTGCAGGGCAGAGCAGCAGATTTTATGAAGTGTTTTACAGGTGGACGCAGGCTGCAGATGACGTTATATCATTAACAGTGCAGCAAGATAATTTACCTTCATCACATAAAACAAATCTTGCTGTGCGTAGTTCTGGCCTGGCAAAAATTATAGTAAAAACATTTTTTCTCTGATAACAGTCTCATGTTCTCGTGTTAGTCGTGATACTTATTGGTGTTTTAATGTTAACAAAAATCCACTGCAAAATTTTGATGTTGAACAAACATTGCGTACTGTAACATCAGTATTGATAACGAAATAATTTTCAGTAACTGTAAAGAAAGAAAGATATATTGAACTTTATAGCGAGTTAGAGTAACGAAACAATGTTCCTTTTATAGAAAGCCAGATCCAGAATAAAAAGAACATAATATATTTTGTTTTGTTGAAAATTAATGATCCAAAGAAAGTCACAGCAGAGCATCCCTAAAAAGTATTTCAGGGCTCTTTTCGTAGCAACATATTTTATCTCATCCATTTATCAATATATTAGTTGTTAGACGAGCAATAACAAGGGGAGTGAAAGGTGTTTGGTGGAATTCAGAAGTTTTTAATCTCAGACGGGTGTTCCTGGAGCCCCTGTGTAGCAATTATGGACATGTGGGGTGTCGCATTATCCTGCTAGAATTGCCCAAGTCCGTGGGAATACACAAGGGACATGAATGGATGCAGGTGATCAGGCAAGATGCATATGAACGTGTCACCTGTCAGAATCGTGTCTAGACGTATCGGGAGTCCTATATCACTCCACGTGCAGACGCCCCACACCATTATAGAGCCTCCACCAGCTTGAACAGTCTCCTGTTGACATGAAGGGTCGATGGATTCATGAGGTTGTCTCCGTACCCGTACACGTCCATCCGCTCGATATATTTTGAAACGAGGCAACACGTTTCTAGTCATCAACAGTCCAATGTCGGTGTCGACGGGCCTAGAAGAGGCGCAAAGCTTTGTCTCGTGCAGTCATCAAGGATACACGAATGGGCGTTCGGCTCCGAAATCTCATATCGATGACGTTTCGTTGAATGTTTCGCGAGCTGACACTTGCTGATAGCTTCAGCATTGAAATATGCAGCAGTTTGCGGAAGGGTTGCACTTATGTCACGCTGAACGATTCTCTTCAGTCGTCATTGGTCCCGTTCTTGCAGTATCTTTTTTCAGCCGCAGCGATGTCGGAGATTTGATGTTGTACAAGATTCCTCATATTCGTGGCACTCATGAAATAGTCGTGCGAGAAAATCCCCTCTTCATCGCTAGCTCAGAGAAGCTGTGTCCCATCGCTCATGCGCCGACTGTTAACACCACATTCAAACTCACTTAAATCTTGTTAACCCGCCATTGTAGCTGCAGCAACTGATATAACAACTGTGCCAGACACCTGCTGTCTTATATAGGCCTTGCCGACAGCAACGCCGTATTGTGGCTGTTTACATATTTCTGTATTTGAATACGCATGCCTATACCAATTTCTTTGGCACTTCAGTGTACGAGTTTTTGCCTTTAAGAATCCGCCATTTTCGGCGTTTGACTCTTTGACTTCTTCATCTCTGGCAGCCTCAGGTATCAGACATCTGCTTCCCTGTCCTTTGTCGCAGTCATGGTCCATCTCCGGGCAGGTGAGCTGGGAGGCTTGCAAAGATTTCGAGCTGACTGGAGCTTAGCCGCAGGCGTGGGTTGTCGGTGCACCGCCATGACTCATTCTGCAGCCCCTTCAACCTCCTCCTGTATAGATCGATATGGTGAGATCATGCCGCGACAACAAGATGATCTGTGGGTACAATACATTCCTTTACAATTTCAGTAACCTTAATCTTTGGTCTGAACACTTGCTTTCATACCCAAAGGACCAATTTTCTTCCTACTCTGGCCTTAGATGGGAGGCATTCTCTCCTCTAGTACTATCCGTCTTTTATACTAACATCATGAGGATCACAGAAGAACTCCACAACTGCAGTTTTAATTTTTATACTTGATTATTAGAATCTTATCGCAGACCCTTTTGTCAGATGTGCCAGGGTTTTACTTTAGAATTACTGTTACTTGACAGATGGCTTATGTGTCACTTTAACGAACTAACCCTAATTAATTGCTATTCTTGTTTCATTTAGTAGTCACTGAATGCCTAATTCATTATTTTGGAGAATATCTAATTAAGTCATGTCAGATAACAAGGCCAGGTGCGTACTTTAAGATTAAGCAGGGTGCCCTGTCAGTGTAGTATGCTGATTGGGTTTCCAGGACTCTTTAGGTTTTACAACAGATATTGATAATTATTTAGTCCTGTGATGCATTGTCGCCGCAGAGGCGTGCGGTCGCTTCATAACTTGTGAAGTTTCATAAATGTTTACCCGTTGTCTGGAAACTCGAAAAGCGAGTAACAGTGTAATATTCGACTTGTGTACCTTAGGAATCACATTTACTCAGTGCTCTAATGGCTTCTTTCATTGCTGCTGTAGTTCCAGGAGTACGGCGAGCGTGCGAACGGCGGCGCTGCTGCCGCTGTCTACTCGCCGATCGCCTTCCCTCTCAGAGAAGCGTGCTGGAGAGTGGCGTCAGTGGCGAGTTTTGAGCAACTCCTGCGTTGCTCTTGTTGCCATGTTGAGATATACAGGGTGTTACAAAAAGGTACGGCCAAACTTTCAGGAAACATTCCTCACACACAAATAAAGAAAACATGTTATGTGGACATGTGTCCAGAAACGCTTAATTTCCATGTTAGAGTTCATTTTAGTTTCGTCCACCTACGCTCAATGGAGCACGTTATCATGATTTCATACGGGATACTCTACCTGTGCTGCTAGAACATATGCCTTTACGAGTACGACACAACATGTGCACGATGGAGCTCCTGCACATTTCAGTCGAAGTGTTCGTACGCTTCTCAACAACAGATTCGGTGACCGATGGATTGGTGGAGGCGGACCAATTCCATGGCCCCCACGCTCTCCTGACCTCAACTCTCTTGAGTTTCATTTATGGGGGCATTTGAAAGCTCTTGTCTACCCAACCCCGGTACCAAATGTAGAGACTCTTCGTGCTCGTATTGTGGACGGCTGCGATACAAACGCCATTCTCCAGGGCTGCATCAGCGCATCAGGGATTCCGTGCGACGGAGGCTAGATGCATGCATCCTCGCTAACGGAGGACATTTTGAACATTTCCTGTAAAAAAGTGTTTGAAGTCACGCTGGCACGTTCTGTTGCTGTGTGTTTCCATTCCATGATTAATGTGATTTGAAGAGAAGTAATAAAATGAGCGCCCGCATCTCGTGGTCGTGCGGTAGCGTTCTCGCTTCCCACGCCCGGGTTCCCGGGTTCGATTCCCGGCGGGGTCAGGGATTTTCTCTGCCTCGTGATGGCTGGGTGTTGTGTGCTGTCCTTAGGTTAGTTAGGTTTAAGTAGTTCTAAGTTCTAGGGGACTGATGACCATAGATGTTAAGTCCCATAGTGCTCAGAGCCATTTGAACCATTTGAACCATAAAATGAGCTCTAACATGGAAAGTAAGCGTTTCCGGACACATGTCTACATAACATATTTTCTTTTTTTGTGTGTGAAGAATGTTTCCTGAAAGTTTGGCCGTACCTTTTTGTAACACCCTGTATAAGCTATATAAATATACTAATCTTCCTCGTGAATCAGTGTATCTAGTAGTAAGAAGAGTATCAAAATCCCTACTCTAGTTCCAGGAATTAGTCTTCACGTACAGACAGAAAAACGCGACGGGGCTTTAATTTACAATATATGTAGATAATCGTGACGCCCAACTGCTGCGTACGTAGCGGCAACACCGCGAGTCCTCGGTTAGCTAGTTTCGTGCTCCATGGAGCATTCTGCGCAATAGATCATAACGATGTCGAACGAGTTATTTTACATTCACATCGCAAATTAACTTGTACATAGGATTACGTTCTGAACATTTCTAAGTTTTCTTTCTACAAAAAGAAAAAAAAAGAAAAAAGTGTACAGATACGAGTTAGTAACGCCTACCCAACACCTTTTACATATTACAGTAGAAATAGAATAGAATAGAATAGAAGGAGAAACTTTCTCAGTTCGTTTTCAAATTTTACTTTGCTGTCTGTTAGACATTTTATATCACTGGGTAAGTGATCAAAAATTTTTGTTGCTGCATTGGGTACCCTTTATAGCTAAAGACAACGCTAATATGGAGTAATGGATGTCATTTTTCCTTCTGGTACTGTAATTATGTACATTATTGTTCCTTTTGGACTGTAGAGGATTATTTACAATAAATTTCATGATGGAATTAATATACTGTGAAGCAGTAGTCGGAATGCCCAACTGCTTAAACAGATGCCTACAAGATGACCGTGGGTGAGTACCACATATTATTCTCAGAGCTCATTCCTGTGGAATGAAGACTTTCCTTCTTATGGATTATTTACCTCAGAACATTATTCCATAAGATATTATTGAATGAAAATATGCAAAATATGTCAACTTACTGATTTGTCTCTCCCCAAGACTTGCAATGATTGGAAGTGCAACTTTGGCTGAACTGGGAGTTCCAAAATGTACTTTTTCCAATTTAAATGGTCATCAATACAGACACATAAGAATTATGAGGTTTCCACCCTATTTATTATTTCCTCATAATGTTTACATTCAACATTGGTGTAGTACCCATTGATGTTAGAACAGAATATGTTGTGTGTTTTTTATAAAATGTCAGCAGCTTGTGGTCTAGTGGTTCGTGTTGCTGCCTGTGGATTACAGGGTCCCAGGTTCGATTCCTGGCCCTGTTAGGGATTTTCTCCGCCCAAGGACTGGGTATTTGTGTTGTCCTCATCATTTCATCATCATTCATGGAAGTGGCGAGACAGGACTGAGTAAAGATTGAGAATTTTTACGGGCTCTGATAACTGCGCAGTTGAACCTCCCCACAAACCAAACATCATTTTCTTTGTAGAACTGAGGGTAAAACCATTCCCTAAAAACCAGTCAATGATACTTGTAAGAACTTTCTTTAACATTTCTTCTGTTTCTGTATGTCTGCTTGGATAGACTGCAATACTAGTGTCATCTGCAAAAACAACTACTTCTGCTTGTTGTATATTAGACGGAGCATTCTGTACATATATGAGGAACAATAGTAGACCTAAGACGGAGCCTTGGGGGACCCAACATATGATTTCTTCCCAGTCAGAATTATGTCCTCAGACTGTAATGCTTGACTTACTAAGTGCAACTTTCTACATTTTTTGGTTAGATGTGATATTATTCATTGGCTGGATATACAATCAGTCACACAAAACTTCAATTTGTCTAGGAGAATACTGTGACACACACAGTCCAGTGCCTTAGACAGGTAGTAGAAAATACAAACTGGAACTCATTAACTCCCTCTTCTTTCCACGCTGATGTAGCTAGTACACTTATATCAGAAAACAGTCTCAGGTGACGAATTTTTGGTTAATTCCCCAATCATCAGTTGCTGATTACCTTGTTAGTATAGGAGGTGCAAGCATACGATATCAGCTGATGGACCAGTGCTTTGTCAGAAGGACATTCGTTGAGTGGCGGTGCTATAAGAATCCGAGTTTTTTCTATATGAATTCACGTGCGTCTTCAAGTAGCCTCAGGTGTGACTACAGTGATCAGTATAGATGGCCTCTCGAGGGGGACAGGCAGAATCCGTAATAAATAGTTCCTGTGAGTTATTATGGGTAAAGGTCATTTTGGCAGCTGGAATAAACTAATAATTGAATCCTTCTACCGACCTCCCAATCCAGATGATACAATTGTGAGCGGTTCAAAGGAAGCTTGCGCCTAATTTCAGTTATAGTTGGTTGTGACCTCAATTTGCCCTCGATATGTTGGCGGAAATATATGTTTAAATCCAGAAGTATGCATAAACCATCATCCGAAACTGTGCTAATCTCGATCTCTGAAAATTATTACGAGCAGTTAGTTCTTGAGCCCACTTGAGTAGTAAGCGGCTGTGAAAACACACTTGACCTCTTTGCAGCAAATAATCCTGAGCAAATAACCAGCATCAAAACAGGTACAGGGATTAGTGAACACACGGCTGTCGTAGCGAGACCGAATACCGTAACTTCCAGATCCTCCAAAAATAAACGAAAAATATGTCTATTCAAAAAATCCTTTAAAATTTCGCTTGAAGTCTTCCAGAGAGACAATTTCCACTCCTTCCAAATTAACAATATAAGCGTAGACTAGACGCAGCTTGTATTCAAAGAAACAGTATCGACAGCAGTTGACGAATTTATGCCAAATGAATTAACAACGACGGAGCTGATCCCCATGTTGCACAAAACAGACCAGACAACTGTTTCATAAAGAACTAAAAAAGTATACCAAATTTAAAAGAACGCAAAATCTTCAGGATTGGCGAGCTTTTACAGAAGCTCGAAAAAAATCGCGGACTTCAATCCGAGATGCATATCACAGCTTCCGTAACGAAACCTTGTCCGAAATCTGGCAGAACCAAAAATATTCTGGTCATATGTAAAGTATGCTAGTGGCAAGACACAATCAGTGCCTTCGCTGCACGATGACAATGAAAATACCATCGATGACAGTGCTGCTAAAGCAAAGGCACTAAACACGGCCTTCCGAAATTCCTTCAGCAAAGAAGACGTAGTAAATATTCCATAACTCGAATCATGAACAGTTGCCACCATGAGTAACTTAGAAGTAGGTATCCTCGGAGTAGTGAAGCATCTTAAATCACTTAATAAATGTAAGTCTTCCTGCCCAGACTGTATACCAGTTTGGTTCCTTTCAGAGTATGTTGATACAATAGCTCCATAATTAACAGTCATTTAGAACCGTTCGCTCGACGAAAGATCCGTACCCAAAGACTGGAAAGTGGTACAGGTCACACCAGTATTCAAGACAGGCCACAGGAGTCCGCTAAATACAAGGCTATATCATGAACGTCACTATGCACCACGATTTTGGATCATATGTTGTGTTCTAAGATTGTGAATTACCTCGATGAGTACGGTCTACTGACACACAGTAAACACGGATTTAGAAAACATTGTTCTTGTGAAACGTGACTATCTCTTTACTCATATGATGTGTTGAGCCCTGTCGGCAAGGGATTTCAAATAGATTCTGTATTTCTAGATTTCCAGAACGCTTTTGATACTGTACCAGACAAGCGGCTTGTAGTGAAATTGCGTGCTTATGGAGTATCGCCTCAGTTTTGTGACAAGATTTGTGACTTCCTGTCAGAGAGGTCACAGTTCGTAGTAATTGACGGAAAGTCATCGAGTAAAATAGAAGTGATTTCTGGCTTTCCCTAAGGTAGTGTTATAGATCCTTTGCTGTTCCTTATCTATATAAACGAGTTAGGAGACAATATGAACAGCCGTCTTAGGTTGCTTGCAGATAGCGCGGTCGTTTCCGCCTAGTAATGCCAGCAGATGATCAAAACAATTGCAGAAACATTAGAAAAGATATATTTATCGTACAAAAATCGGCAATGGACCCTAAATAATGAAAAGTGGGAGGTCATTTATATGAGTGCTACAAGGAATCCGTTAAACTTCGGTTGAACGATAAATCAATTAAATCTAAAGGCTGTAAATTCAATTAAATACCTAGGAATTACAAATACGAACAATTTAAATTGGAAAGTATACACAGAAAATATTGTGGGGAAGGTGAAGTATAGACTGCGTTATATTGGCAGATCACTTACATGATGCAACTGATTTACTAAAGAGACTACCAACACTACCCTTGTTCGTCCTTTTTTGGGGTAATGCTGCGCCTTCTAGGATCCTTAGGACAGGATTAACGGAGAACATCGAGAGAGTTCAAAGAAGAGCAGCACGTTTATACTGTCGAGAGAGTGTCACGAATAGAATACAGGATTTGGGGTGGACGTCATTAAAACAAAAGCGTTTCTCGTTGCTGGGGGATCTGCTCACGAATTTAAATCACCAACTTCTTACTCCGAATACGAAAATATGTTGTTAATGCCGACCTACACAAGGAGAAACGACCATTTTAAGAAAATAAGGGAAATCAGAGCTCGCACGGAAACAGACAGGTGAGTGTTTTATCCGCGTGCTGTTCGAGAGTGGAACAGCAGAGAACCATTGTGAAAGTAGTTCGATGAACCGTTTGCCAGGCACTTAAGTGTGACTTACGGAGTATCCATGTAGATACATTTTGTAAACCCTCGTCTTTGTTTTGTAAAGGCTCCGCCGCTACTGCTGTGGAGGCCGAGTTTGTGAATCCGTGAAACGGCTTCTGGTGCAGTGCACCGTTAAGACAATTTCTCTCTGCCACTAATACACAGCTATGCCCCAGGGTCAGGTAGCAAGATAGGAGAACGAAGATTTTACAACACTACAACGAATTAGTAACAAAGTCACAGAAATGTGTTAAGGGGCTCCGGAACGCCCTATACTTGCAATGTTAAAATAACGCTTATAAATTACATCTTTCCTCACAAAGTATTTGAGGTAGGAAGTTGAACTTTTTACAGATTATTTATTGGAATATGGGCTACAACTTACCACAGGGATTTTACAAAATTTTAGTTCAGTTATTAAAGATGATTTTTTTTCAATTGTTATGAAAATTCACAACATTTTTTTGCAATTTTTTATTTATTTATTCAAAAATATACAGTTTTTTTCGAAAAAGGCTGTGATAAATTATGCAGAAGGTACTGTGTAACATTTACTGAAAGTTTGAAACAAATATGTTTGGAAGATCCTTAGAAAACATGTAATTAGTATGAGAAAATAAAAGTTTTGGGAATCGAGCGACAAAGATTGGATTAACTTTTTAGTGCATTCCAGGTCCATAGGATGGATTATCTTCATCCTCTGCAAACTCCTCCTCCAGCTTCCTCTTGTTCCTCCTCCTGTTTACTCTTGCTTGTATTTCTAGACTCTTTACAGCCCTGTCTGCAGCCCGAAGGCGTTCCTTGTCTAAAGCAAGCATCGCTCGTTGTTGTGTTCGTAGATTTTGCTACCATTTTCTTCAGTTGCAGTTACTGCAACACTGTTCCAAAAGGTGGTCATGTATGAACACTTATCACACTTCAGTTGTATTTCACTAGCAAGTCCTACGTGCTTTATTATGGAGAGTTCCAGACCAACTTCACTACAAAGAATACATCTTACACAGTTTGAAAAAATTCCTTTGAGAACCGACATATCAAATATTTCATTCACATCCGATTCGCCCATAAAACATTCGTAGTTTTCACTCATTGAACCAAGCTTCTTCTGTGAAGTATTTTCTTTCCCACTTTGACTGCTATGGGCAGGTGTACTTGAGAGGTTAGGTTCACTCACTTGGTTATCGTCTTTATTGTTGACAGTAATAACACGCACCTTTGGCTTTCCAACATTTCTCCTTTTCTTAAAAGCTTTCAGAGGATTTCTAATAACTTGACTTTTACTCATTATTATACTTCAACAAAACAGAGACTCAAGAAACAGAATTAATTACGAATATTTTCGAGATAACGACAGAGTAAATAAACATGAAACAATCGACAATCACACCAGCGATATACACTGAACCATCACAGGTTAGCCACAACACATACTTTATCTCACATCACTAAAATGTACCTGATGAACGCGGACGTTAATAATAACACCATTTGACAGCAGTTTAACAGCGCCACAGTAGGTCACGCCCATGTAGAACACATTTCAAAAAAAATTTAAAAATAGTTGTAGTCTTCGGAATTGAATAAATTATATATCTATTAAAAGGTAATAGTCTGCAGATTCAGAAAACGCAAAAAAGTAAAAATTGAACTTTTCATGATTTTGAGCCTTTCCGGAGCCCCTTAAAAAGGTTTACTTATCTGTGTGACTTGTTGAATGATTAAGTCTGCAATACTGCTTGTAAAATAACACGGAAAAGGCCCTCAATGGCTCAGAGCAAATAATCGTAAACTTCACAGTACACAGCAAATGCAATTACAACTGTCTGCTCAGTTCTAAGAGCTCACTAGACGACGTTCCCTGTCTATGAGAGCTCTGGACGATGATCTATAACCAAATGGGCGAGAGCTACTCCACTATCTTGCGAGTAGGCTTCTGTCTGTTGTCGGGCGGTCATTGGCGGATTGTATTCGTTCAGCGATTGGCCGAGGCGAAGTCGACATATTCATCGTGAGCGCCCCCCGTGGCTCTGGTGGAACTCTTGCAAGTGGCGAGTCTCTACGGTACTGGTACCAGCTCGCATCTTAGCGCCTGTGGTGCTTTTGCCCTGGCTGTGTCTTGTCCGGACAACACAGCAATGCAGAATATAGTTGTCGTCTCCAGTGCGAACACAGTTTGGCGCAGCGTGCCGCGATATTCTGCTCTGTGCATGCGTCTTCCTTTCTGCGTAACTATTGCAATCAACATCTATTTCTGCCTGCTCACTGTACTCTGGATTAGGTTCCTTCTAAAGCTTTTATCTGGAACTGTTTCTTTCAGCAGCAGCTTACCGAATCCTTGGTGCCTCCAAGATGTCGTATCGATCGGTCCCATCTTTTAGTCAAGTTGTCCCAAAAATTTATTTTCTATCCATTTCGATTCAGCACCTATCTTATCTTCAGCATACTCCTACAGTATTATACAATCATGCTCATAAATTAAGGATAACTGAAGAATGTGGTGCCACCCAACGTGGCTCTACCCGAAACTGCCGCTAATTACATAGGTACATAGGGAACACACACGACGCATATCTGTAAGTCCACGGTATTGGTGATAAGTTGAGAAAACCGTACCAAAACACATGTGCTACAAAGCGCCACTGTTTCCTGCGCATGTACCCTGATATCAATGTGGGATATGATCGCCATGCAAACATAGACAGTCCGCACAACGTGTTGGCGTACTCTGGATAAGGTGGTCGAGCAGCTACTGGGGTATAGTCTCCCAATCTTGCACCAGTGCCTATCGCAGCTCCTGAAGTGTCCTAGGGATTTGAAGACATGCAGCGATACATCGACCGAGAGCATGCCAGACGTGTTCGATGGGGTTTCGGTCTGGAGAACAGCCAGGCCACTCCATTCGCCTGATATCTTCTGTTTCAAGTTACTCCACCACGATGTCACCTCAGTGGGGCCGTGCGTTATCATCCTTCAGAAGGGAGGTGGGACCCACTGCACCCCTGGAAAGGTGGACATACTGGTGCAAAATGACGATCCGGTACACCTGACGTGTTACAGTTCCTGTGTCAGAGACATGCAGGGGTGTACGTGTACTAATCATAATCCCACCCCAAACCGTGAAACCACGACCTACATACAAGTCCCTTTCAAGGGCATTAAGGGGTTCATATCTCGTTCCTGGTTCACGCCAGATGAAAATCCGGCGAGAGTCACTGTTCAGACTACACCTGGACTCGTCCGTGAACATAACCTGATACCACTGTTACAATGAGCATGTACTGTGTTCTTGACACCAGGCTTTAAGGGCTCTCCTGTGATCAGGGATCAGTGGAATGCACCTTGCAGGTCTCCGGTCGAATAAAACATCGTCTGTAGACTGTGAGTCTGGAGACAACTGTTCCAGTGGCTGCGGTAAGGTCCTGAGCAAGGCTACCTGCAGTACTCCGTGGCCGTCTGCGGGCACTGAGATATCGGTTTTCTTGTGGTGTTGCACACTGTGGACGTCCCGTACTGTAGCGCCTGGACACGTTTCCTGTCTGCTGGAATCGTTGTCACAATCTTGAGGTCTCACGGAGGACCCGTGCTACGACCTGGCGTGTTTGGCCAGCCTTCAGTCGCCCTAGTATTCTACCCCTCATAACGTCATCAATTTGTGTTCTTTGAGCCATTTTCAACACACAGTCACCATTAGCACGTCTGAAAACGTCTGCACACTTTCTCGCTGCACCGTACTCTGACATGCACCAACACACCTCTGCGTATGTGGACTGCTGCCAGCGCCACCGTGCGACGACCGCAGGTCAAATGCACCGCATGGCCATACCCTGAGATGATTTAAACCCGCAAACCGCCCACAAGAGCGTTGTTTCACTATGTATCAGCATTATCCTTAGTTTATGAGCATGAGCGTATTTCAAAATCTTTTCCTTTCTTCTGGTCTGCGCCATTTATTATTTTCCACGTATAATGTCACACTCCTTATAAAGGGAAAAAGCTCCTACCACTTAAATTTATATTAAATGTTAGTATACTCTATGTTTCTACTATCGTCATTTATTTATCTCCATAGACAGCAAATCTAAGCTGCTACTTTCAGCGTCTCATTTCCTAACTAACTCTCTCAGTAGTTCCAGAATTAATTCGCCTCGACTTCATTATCCGTACACTTCATTACCCTTGTTTCACTTTTGTCAATATTCGTCTGATAAACTCTTTTCAAGACACTTGCCCATTGCCTTCAATTCGTCTACCAAGTCCTTTGTCTCCTTTGACAGAATTGCGATGTCATAGACAAACCTCAAAGCCTTATACATCTTCTCCTTGAAATTTAATTTACTCTCCAAATTTCTCCTTGATTTTCTTTACTGCTTTTCTGTCACGCCAGTTTGTTTCCCCCTGGCCGGCTGGGATGGCCGAGCGGTTCCAGGCGCTTCAGTCTGGAACCGCGCGACCGCTACTGTCGTAGGTTCGAATTGTGCCGCGGGCATGGATGTGTGTGATGTCCTTATGTTAGTTAGGTTTAAATAGTTCTAAGTTCTAGAAACTGATGACCTCAGATGTTAAGTGCCATAGTGCTCAGAGCCATTTGAACCATTTCAACCAAAACCAGCGTTACATTTCAGATGTGCTACGACCCGTGGCTCAACCCTTCATCCGATCCCTGCGAAACCCTACATTTCAGCAGGATAATGCACGACCGCATGTTGCACGTCCTGTACGGGCCTTTTTGGATACATGAAATGTTCGACTGCTGCCCTGGCCAGCACATTCTCCAGATTTCTCACCAGTTGAAAACGTCTGGTCAATGGTGGCCGAGCAACTGGCTCGTCACAATACCCCAGTCACTACTCGTGATGAACTGTGGCATCGTGTTGAAGCTGCATGGACAGCTGTACCTGTAGACGCCATCCAAGCTCTGTTTGACTCAATGCCCAGGAGTATCAAGGCCGTTATTACGCCCAGAGGTGGTTGTTCTGAGTACTGATTTCTCAGGATCTATGCACCCAAATTGCGTGAAAATGTAATCACATGTCAGTTCTAGTATAATATATTTGTCCAATGAATACCCGTTGATCATCTGCGTTTCTTCTTGGTGTAGCAATGTTAATGGCCAGTAGTGTATCTTACGAATATATAGTGACCAATGTTTCAAGGGAGGCACACTCACTTGAAAATTAGATAAAATATCTTTCACAGTGCAGTTTTAAATGGGTGAAACCACACATCAGAGCAGATCAGGCATGTGGGAATCTTTCTGTGCTACTGCTTTAGCTCCATAATCAAGAGGGCAGATAGCTGGAGCACCATCGCATAATAGCTACATTAGCCTCTGTACCAGCAAAGGTACGTCTTGTTGCTGGCGAGGTGGCTGCCCCACAGGAAGTGCAGATATGCGTCGACTGTGAGGCATTGTGGAAGGATGACTGGTCCCATGAGGCGGTCGTCAATAATCCCCACCCACACACTGGAACTGAAACGCTGCTGATGGTTAGCTACCACAATACGGTTGGGATTCTTCGCAGCCCACAGGTGGGTGTTGCGAAGGTTGGCGATGTCGTCCCTCGTATGGGTAGCATCTGTGAAGAGGATGGATCACTGAAATCCTAGCACTGTGGTGGCCTGTGCGACGAACCAGCGACGTAACTGCCGGCCCGGCGGAAGTTCCGTACATAATAAGCCCTTCACGCACTGTGATCCAGAAAACGGTAGTAGTCGTGGAAAACGGTACACGTTGTGGTCTGCTTTAGCCCATGATGACAGGCCACCATCCTGGTGCCGATAGCGAGGTCACTGACAAAGATCTTTTATCTCCACCGTCAAGCGGGTGTAATTCCTTATAACGCATTTCCGGGATTACGTCCATTTGACTTCACCCCTTATACTAGCAGGCATCGTTTTCTGCACTTTGTCAGCAATTAGTAAATTACGCAGTATTGCTTCCATCTTTGTATACCTCACGAAAAGAAAACGACAGTAAGGTTAGAGAGACTCAAGATCACGTAGAGGCTTACCAACAATCGTTTTTCCTGAGAACAATTGCGACTATATGATGGGAGAGGAGAAATGACAGTAGTACAAAAAGTGCCCTCTGCCACACACCATAAAGTGGTTTGTGTAGTATGGATGTAACTGCATCATACAATAAGCTACATACAATGTGAGACGAGGTGTTTAAATGTGGTAAAGGGAGCTCCTAAGGAGTGCTTTTCTCCCAGCGCACTTGTGACAATGAGTGTCAGAGTCAGTTTTGTAAATTTCACGACAGTGTTTCCCAGCACATTTTATCCACTTTCAAACTTCGTTGGAAGCGGTAGAAGACGGATGAGGAAGAAAGGAAGAAAGAAAGAGAGAGAGAGAGAGAGAGAGAGACAGAGAGAGATACAACAGCAAGCGACTGCCTTCTCAGCCGCTACTGAGAGAAGAAGCGTCGTTGTCTTCCTCAAACACAGAGCACGAGATCCGCAGCGACTCGAATTCAGGGCGGGGGGGGGGGGGGGGGGGATACTGAAACAAGACGCATACAAATCCTGAGATGGATTTAATTCGCCGCCAGCTCCCTGGACGTAATAAACAGGCGGGGCCGGAGCGCGCCCGCACTTTCTGGAGCAGGCTGCCGGCGGCCATGATGGATTTGCCCGACACCTGACGGGCAACGTCCACCCCCTCCTCCTCCACCCCCGCATACTTAATGCAGGTAGACTCCCACGCGGCTACGCAGGGCCTGCGTAATTACATTGCGCGCTGCCCGCAAGCGCTCGTAATTTCCTAAGGCGCCACAAAGGCCCGCTCTCCGAGCAGAAGAGGCGGCAGATAAAAGGCTCCAGCGGCCCATCAATAACCCCGCCATTCACGCCGCGTCTGCGGGCATTGCCTGAGACTCTCTCGTTCGCTCTCGCGACGGCAACAATCTTACTGGCTGACAGAGTGGCGAAGCGTGGCAGCTCACAATAATTCCCAGACACTATTTTCCGCTCGTCTTGAAGTCCTCAGACTTCAAGAAGAATATAATAATTCCAATCCCAAAGAAAGCAGGTGTTCACAGATGTGAAAATTACCGAACTATCAGTTTAATAGGTCACGGCTGCAAAATACTTACGCGAATTCATTACAGACGAATGGATAAACTGATAGAAGCCGACCTCGGAGAAGATCTGTTTGGATTCCGTAAAAACATTGGAACACGTGAGGCAATACTGACCCTACGACATATCATAGAAGATAGATTAAGGAAAGGTAAACCTACGTAACTAGCATTAGTAGACTAAGAGAAAGCTTTCAGTAGTGTTGACTGGAATACTCTCTTTCAAATTCTGAAGGTGGAAGGCATGAAATACAGGGAGCGAAAGGCTATTTACAATTAATACAGAAACCAGAAGGCAGTTATAAGAGTGGAGACTGCGCGAATGCTACGGTCGCAGGTGCGAATCCTGCCTCGGGCATGGATGTGTGTGATGTCCTTAGGTTGGTTTGGTTTAAGTAGTTCTAAGTTCTAGGGGACTGTTGACTTCAGATGTTAAGTCCCATAGTGCTCAGAGCCATTTTGAACCATCTTCAGTCCGTAGACGGATTCGATAAATCTCTCCAGGCTAGTCTAACTGCGCAGTCTTTTCAGCTCTGTCTAAGTAATGCAAACTACATCCATTGCTCCCTGTATTCAAGCCCCACCCCCTCCACCCCACACACCCAACTCAATCCTTCATGCATCAGGATGTGTCCTACCAACACATTCCTTCTTTTAGTGAAGTTGTGCCATAAATTTCTTTTGTTCTCAATTCCTTTCACTGGCTTATTAAATGACAATCGAATTTTCTGCATTCTTCTGTAGCACCAAATTTCAATAGTGTCTCTTCTCTTCTTGTGTGAACTACTTATCGTTCATGTTTCACTTCCATACGACCCTATACTCTAGTCAAATACCTTGAGAAAAGACTTCCAAACACTTAAAACCGTCAAATATGAATTTTCTAATTTTTAAGAAGTCTCTTTCAATTGAACTCATTACGGTGTACTCATTAAAATAAATTCACTGTAAGATTTGTAAAATAAGAAGCGATATGAAAAGTCCAAAACAATTCGAGAGTTGTCGCGTTGACACTAGAAGTCCGAAAGGATACCATTGATGATGTTGCAGCTCTCGAAGAATGAAATTACAATGAAATTCAGACCATGAGCTGTTTACAGGCGTTGATAAATATCAACGGGGACAGTTGAAAATGTATGCCCCGACCGAAACTCGAACCCGGGATCTCCTGCTTACAGGGCAAACGCTCTATACGTCCGACCCACCGAGGACACACAGGATAGTGCGACTGCCTGGACTTGGCTCTGGCATACTCCCCGTGAGACCCACATTCCGAACCTACTGTCCACACACTACACTTGTAGTGCCCCTGCCCACTATACTCATTACTCGCGGCATTCAGTCTACCGATTCCCGTAAGAGTTCGGCCATTGGATAACTGCCTGCAGTCTCATTACCCTCTGTGTTCTGGATGGCTGAGTGGGATAGAGCATTTGCCATGTAAGCAGGAGATTCCTGGTTCGAGTCCCGGTCGGGGCGCACATTTCCAACTGTCCCCGTTGATATTTATCAAACATAGATTTCATTGTAATCTCATGATGTGTGTTGGTGCGACAGTGATGTTGTTATCCCACAAGTGTCTGAGGCGTCTCTGGACAGGTCTTCGGCCTGTAATCTCGTTGAATGGAGTCGAATTGTCTTCAGTGAAGAGTTTCCCTTCGAATTATTCCCCAATGACCGGCGAAGACGTGTCTGCAGGTGTCCTGGGCAGTGGTTGACTCTCGGCCACCACACGACTCGATAACGAGGAGTGATGGTGTGGCGTGCCGTTTCTTTTAATAGTGGGAACCCTTAGGTTGTCTTACGAGGCATCATTCAGTACAGCGGTACGTCGATAATATTCTACGCCCGTTTCGATGCGGTACATGACAAGCTATCCTAAGCACACATTTCAACAAGATAATGTCCGCCCGCACATGGCGAGAGTTTCTACTGCTTGTCTATGTGCTTGCCAAACATTTTCTTGGTCAGCAAGGTAGCTAGATCACTTCCTAATTCAGAACATTTCGACATTAGGAGCAAGGCCCTCCAACCACCTCGGGATTTTGAAGATCTAACGTGCCAATTGGAAAAAATTTGGCACGACATCCCTCTATCAATCAATGGCAAGTGGAGTAACTACTTGAATAAGGATCAGGGGTGGACCAACGCATTATTGATTTTCTGAGTTTGTGAGGCTCTTTCTATTGAACAAATCATCCAGTTTTTCTGAAATTATAATTATTTCCTTGCCTGTAGATGTACATCATATTTACAGATACCGTTCAGTTCGGATTATTTTTTAGTGGTGAGTCGCTTCTTTTTTGTTTTAGAATGTATATGTGAAGGCACTCCTCAGTCTAGAGGATGGACTTGTTCCTGCGAGTGGAATTAGACTTAGGTAGGATCAGTTTTGTGACACGTAGCTATACATTGATGACGAGACAGCTAAGACAAAAAGTGATTCACAACGCTCTGCCATACTACCTATTGTAATAAATTCTTATACAGTAACACATAACTATTGAACATTCACATTGAACAAGTATCAAGATGAATTCTTAATACAAATTGTATTAAGAACAGTGTTACAGTCACGACATATTTCAAATCAAAATCACTATAGGTCTAATATAACTAATGACATTCCCAGAATAAAGTTTAAGAAACTGAACTGCTCTCACTCGCGGCGCACACTTTTGCACGTCCCGCAAGCTATGAAAAACTACTACGACTTAAAAAGAATTTAAACTAGCTCTAACAGTCACAAAATTTGTTGACAGCTAAATTATTTATTAAGCGACCTGTTTCGAGGTGACATCTCGTCGTCAGGCTATTCTGTCGTTGCAGAAACATTTAACACATGTTTATACAGATCTTGAAGCTTCTTTATATGACTGCTGTGATCATGGTGTGGAGAGACGAGGATAACTTACTAAGACGCGACGTCACTTTGCATATTGGTCTTCTGTTCACACGATAATTTTGTATAACTATCACTCTCTTTGTCTTGTAGAGTGTCGAGGCATCGCTATTTCCATTGTCCTTTTGGACTTCTTCAGCAATGTTCACAGAATTCAGAACGGCGTCTTTAAAGCACGGTACACAAAACAGATCGGCAGTATCATAGTCAATATCCCTTCAAATCATCAACCACAAGTTGTTCCACGAAAACCACGGACTTGCGTGCACGATGTTGTTTGCTAGCGAATACACCTAAAGCACTGCTCATAAATAACACAGTGCACTGTATCAACCACAAAACCACCAGGATGCAACCGTTAGCTGCTAAAGCAGTCAGGTAGTGCTCTTCTTGACACGCAGAAGCCCGTTTCTCCGCCTCAACTGCGGTGGCTGTCCGCCCAGTGGGGAAAAGACACCACTGCTCGACCAGGCTGTTGTGTCCACACAGCGGCCACGCCCCACGTTGACCGAAGTGGAACCCAGCTGACCTTAGCACAGCACACCAGCTACTCGAGGTCCTCGCTTTTGGCTCCTCCCACACTTTCTCCTTCGCCTCCATGCATCAGCTGACCATTCCGCCGTCCGTTAATGCCACTAGCTCGGCCACGGCGGCGCTCACGTGTCCGCGACATCCAGCCTCTCGCTGCTCCAGTGCGAGACCCCACTCTAAAGGACTCTCTGGAGGCGGGAAACAAGCAGTGCCATTCGACACGGCACAGTTCTATCACTGAATTGTTCAAAGTAACGCACTCTCTGACCTAACTCTTCTTCTTCAGTAGCGCTACAGCCCTTGGTGAGCCTTGACTTCTTCAACAATCTTCCTCCACACTTCTCGGTTATTTTCTGCTCTTTTCCACCCTCGGACTCCCATATCGGTGATATCCATTATTACCTCGTCGATCAATCTTTTTCTAGGTCTCCCTTTTCGCCTAACTGAATGGATCATACCTTTCATCATTTTCTTTGGGATTCTGTCCTCTGCCATTCTCTACAACCTAGCCATCGTATTCGGTGTGATTTCACAAAGTTTACTATGTCCCTGCCTTGTATTAACTCTTGTGGGGTACAAAGAAGGAGCCTCCTAGAAGATTGTGAGCCTAAAGACTGAAGACAGGCACAATCGGGCGTACCCTGAAAACGGTGAACGATTTCAACGGCTAATCCTTCTAACACCAGGTCAAGTTAAAGTCCGAAACCAAATTAACATCAAGATGCAACGGCCTTTTATCAAGACCACCCCTTGTGACGATCTCGATAAATATTGAGGGATTCTCTAGTCATAAGAGTGTTTTATTAGCAGACATGTGCTATAAGCATAAATGCGACATATTGTTGGTGCAGGAAACACACCGGGGAGCCACCAGCCACAGACCTAAAATAGCGGGAATGGATTTGGCCCTTGAAAGACCTCACGACAAGTATGGGAGTGCGATTTTCATCAGACCCGGGCTCAACGTAACATCAGCCGCAATGACAGAAGTAAATAACATTGAAGTACTTACCACTCGCGTCCAGAAGTTCTCTGTGACATCTGTGTACAAACCATCAGATGTGGACTTTGTTTTCCATGAACCAAACAATTTTACAAATGACCATATTAATTTTGTCATGGGCGATTTCAGCTGCCATGGTGAAGCATGGGGATATAATGAGACTGATGAGAATGGTGTACAGCTTGAATCCTGGGCTGACACTAGCGACCTACAACTCATTCATGACCCAAAACGGCCAGCATCGTTCAACAGCAGAAGATGACGAAGGGGATATAATCCTAACAACATCTTTGTGAGTAGGGAGTTGGCAGCACAGTGCATGAAGCTTGTTGAAGAACCTATCCCAAGTACACAACACAGACCCGTCGTTTGTGTTGTGAATGCCATGGTTAAACCAGAGGAGGTGCCTTTCCGAAGACGGTTTAATTTCAAAAAGGCAGACTGGCAGAAATTTAAAGAGCAATTGGAGGAAGAGATTGAGAAAATCCCTCCTAGACCAGATAAGTATGGTAGATTTATCGATCTTGTGAAAGGGATCTCAAGGAAAAACATCCCAAGGGGTTGCCGTACCCAGTACATCCAGGGTCTGACCGGCAGCAGCAAGGTCTTACTTGACAGGTACCAAAACCTGTTCAGTCAGGACCCCTTCAGCGAAGATACGATGGAGGCTGGGGAGGAACTAATGCAGGCTATTGCTGAGGATAAGAGATCACGGTGGTGCAAACTAGTCGAGAATCTTGACATGAAACAAAACAGCAGACGTGCATGGGAATTACTGAAAAACTTAAGTGGGAACCAACTGACCACCAGCAGAAGAACAACGGTGCAACAGCAAATCAGATTGCTAGCCAGCTTCTGAAGATTGGGAAAACCAAAGGGAAAAGAGAAAGGGAAAGAGTTATACCCCAAGAACAAAAAGGTTACGGACTCCTCAATGCTACATTCACAGCAACGGAACTGGAAGACGCCATCCAGAGTATGAAACTGAATAAGGCCGCTGGAACTGATGACCTTAAAACGGAGCAGATAAAACAGTTTGCGCCCAAAGCTCGAAACTGGTTACTACAAATGATGAACACCTGTATTAAAGAGCTGAATATTCCTAAACTATGGCGGCAGGCGAGAGTGGTGGCTTTACTAAAATCTTTATTATACAGGGTGAGTCACGTAACGTTACCGCTGGATATATTTTGTAAACCACATCAAATACTGACGAACCGATTCCACAGACCGAACGTGAGGAGAGGGGCTGTGTAATTGTTTAATACAAACCATACAAAAATGCACGGAAGTATGTTTTTAACACAAACCTACGTTATTTAAATGGAACCCCGTTTGTTTTGTTAGCACATCTGAACATATAAACAAATACATAATCAGTGCCGTTTGTTGCATTGTAAAATGTTAATTACATCCGGAGATATAGTAAACTAAAGTTGACGCTTGAGTACCACTCCTCCGCTGTTCGATCGTGTGTATCGGAGAGCAATGCAACGTACATCGCGTTTCTACTTGGTCAGCAGGAAGCAGACTAGTTCCGAGGGCTCGTACAGGAGCAGTAGAGACCGCCACACATACGGATCTTTTGGTGCAATTGCCGAGTCACTTTCCTCAGCCAGTCCGAGCCCACATAGGTAGACCAATAGCTATCTGGTAGTCATCCGCCACGTGAGTACAACTGCCCTCGCCCGGGAAGCACCAGGCAGTTTCGTCTCCGCCAACAGAAGCAGAAGTTTGCCAGCACCACGTCTCCTTCGCCCGGACTCGACATCGTCCTCGCCATCCCGGAAACACCACGCATTGCGACCGTCTGCTCCGGCTGTGGATTCTGAGGCTGGAACTCCTTGTGTTGCTCCTGAGATGGGACTTTAATTTTCTGTCTACTGTGCATGTCTAACACGATCTAGAAAACGTCACTGGAAGTGTCGATTACAGAGCGCACATGTTAACACAGGTAATACAACATGCACAAAACACATCAATACCGACAGCAAAGAACGCAAATGGCTCACCACTACCACGGACCAACGAACTCACGAGACTCAAACAAGATGCAAGACGCAAACAAAAATTATATCAAAGGGCGGTAGCAGATAGGGACGGACGAATAAGACTTGAAGCATATAGGCATGCACAAGACTTACACAGACGGACCCTATACAACACGCGTAGATGACAATGGGAGCTATTTGTTACAACACAAACAGAGCAAAATATATGGGGGAACCATACAAAATACTGACAGAGAAGATGAAAATCCTACTAGTTCTTGGAACGCTAAGGCAGGATAACCGCACGATGACGAGGGGATGGAGGAATACAGCGGAGTTTCTGCTGTATAAACTGCTCCCTGACGACGTTATCGATACAGACACACAATATCATGCAACACTAAGAGAAAATCTACACACACCATACAACACTGCAACTGTCACCTGTCCCTTTGGCGCAAGAAGAGGTTTCGCTAGCAATCTCAGAGCGCAAAAACAAGAAAGCAACTGGACCAGATGGTATCCACTCGGAAAGACTGAAAAAATTTGCGTCGCAGATCACCCCGTTCCTAACAACGTTACTGAACGATTCCTTACGGCTGGGCAGGCTACCTACAGTATGGGAAACCTCCAAAGCAGTCATCATTAAGAAATCAGCGGACAGGGATCCTTCAGATACAAAGACTTACAGGCCAATATGCCTAATAAAAACCCTAGAAAAGATTGAGGAGAAGCTATTGTGTAAGAGCTTACAAGCACTCAGAGATCTCAGGGATATGAGCCAACACCAATTCGGCTCCAGAACTGCAGATCAATAGATGATGCCATCAACGAGGCCCTACACATAGTTAATACTACAAAACAGAAATACGACATGGCAGTAATGACTGAAATTGCCGGAGCGTTCGATAATCTCTGGTGGCCCGCACTGTTTCAAAGGTTAAAACATCTGGAGGCACCGCAGTCGATGTACAAGCTTTTCCTAGACTTTTGTAATGCCTGAGTAGTCGAATGGCAGATGGACAGCCGGAAAGTAATTAAAAGAATTACCAAAGGCTGTCCACAAGGATTGATCTGTGGCCTCATCTTCTGGGACATAACAATCGAACCCCTCTTACAACTTCTGGATGGGGATGTCATGTCAGACGGAATTGTCGCCTAACCAGATGACCTATTAGCTGCAGTCACTGCAAACAACAGAGCCCAGTAAGAAGAGAAACCCAGTGGAATACTACAAACAATTACACAATGGAGTCACAACAATAAACTCAGGATAGCCGAAAACAAAACAACGTACACATTACTGAAAGGATCACTCCAAAGAAATCCTTCGGTTTCAATTGGGTACACAAACATCAAACCAGCACACGTAACGCGCTATCTTATTGTACACATAGATGAAAAATTGAATTTCTACGAACACATAAGGCTAACAACAGACAGAAAAAATACTACACAAACTGGTGAGGCTGAATTCAGAACAGTACAGATTACCTCTAGCAGTCGTACGGACATACCACTGTGCGCTCTTCGAGTCAGTATTCAGCTTCGCAGCTAGCAGGTGGGCACATAGACTGAACGTGGTCACCAACAAAGCATCGGTCAGACGAGGGCAGAGAAGTGTCCTACTTAGGCAATCTGGAGTCTTCGGCACCACCTCAGCGGATGCACTGTTGTGGTGCTCGGAATATGCCCCATAGATATCACGATCAAATACAGAACAGCAAGGTACTGGTTAAAGATGAGGAGACTAAATAAAATAGACACAGTAACTGGTGTGCCGACAGAGATGATACGTCACCTTAAGTTGGTGTTTGGATACATGGCAAGGTGAGTGGGATGTAAGTGATAAGACATGTAGACTGCACAACTTCCTCCCTGACATAAGGGAGTGGTTGAGAATGAAACATATCGATCCCAGCCGCGGTATGGTACACTTCATAATTTGACACGGACCTTATCCCACGCATTTAAACTGCCTGAGTCTGATGCAGACACCTACATGCACATGCGGGGAAGAAGGTTCCCCAGAACACACTGTTTTTTCCGCGGGCTATACGCGAACAGTTGAAATACACTACTCTTAGGCTACACACACACACACACACACACACACACACACACACACATATATATATATATATATATATATATATATATATATAAGAGACGAAAAACAATGGGCACAATTAAACGTACTCACAAACAGTACTTCAAAAACAACACATGAAGAGTACATGCGGACACAACATAACACCATACCTATGTGCAGCGTAACAATGTCCAGAGGATGGACAGCGACACCCACAGTGACAGCGAAAACAGTGACAATGTGGAGGAACAGGAGGAGGAAGCCGAGATGTGACAGTAAATAAGCATAAGGTGCTGGCGACCAAGCCAAGAAATCACCAAATGCTGAGCCGGCCGGAGTGGCCGTGCGGTTCTACGCGCTACAGTCTGGAGCCGAGTGACAGCTACGGTCGCAGGTTCGAATCCTGCCTCGGCCATGGATGCGTGTGATGTTCTTAGGTTAGTTAGGTTTAATTAGTTCTAAGTTCTAGGCGACTGATGACCTCAGAAGTTAAGTCGCATAGTGCTCAGAGTCATTTGAGCCACCTAAATGCTGAACACGGATGGGCACCTGAAGTTAATACACAGGATTAGTAATAAATAAGATAAGCAATACAATTTCTCTTCTAATAACCATTTGTGCGTGCGTGCGTGTGTGTGTGTGTGTGTGTGTGTGTGTGTGTGTGTGTCTGCATGCGTGTGTGCGTCTGTGTGTGTGTGCGCGCGCGCGCGAGTGCATGCGCGTGCGTTTCTGCTTGTGTGTGTGACTGGCGGTCAACGGCTCGAAGAAACCATTCCGAGGTATTCACCGTCAGTCACATTCGGTGATGGTACTAAAACATCTCTCCTCTATGCTATCATCTTTTTATATTCTTCTTACAAAACAACAGAATTTATTTATATTTCAACCTTAAATTATTGTTATTTGGAAAAGTACCATTCTTAGTAAATGTTGTAGATGAAAAAGAGAAAAGAAAACTGTAAAAAGATGAAAAACGAAAATTGCAAGATGTACGACCTGTTTTAGAATATCAGGTTACAGGCCTGTAATTTTGCTGTAAGTAAATAAGTAAATATGTGTTAATAAATAGTCGTTTTTGTTCGCAATAGAACTTTTCAGAGGAGAGTCTCAGGCAAAGTTTTACTTTTAATTGTTTTCCAAGAACTTTTCGCTGTCAAAGAATCATTCCTTCATTTTCCAAGAAGGATTTTTGTTAGTTGTTCCGAACTGCTAACGGCGCACAGAACTTAAGTTTGTGAACATAATCTGGTTGTGTCAATAAACTGATTTGCGAGCGTATTCACTGACTTACTGTGAAGGTACCCCAAGCTGGTACACTTCACTGATATTCCACGCTCCGACTAGTAGAATGTTACCCATTCGTTCTTTATTGCATCTTTTCCTCGTGGTCAATTTCTCTTGCCAGTCCCCTCCCAGAGATCCGAATGGGAGATTAATGAGGAAATTTTTTACCAACGGAGAGATCATCATCACACTTTTAATTACGCACTGCATCTCCCTGTGGATGCATATGAAGTGTCCTTATAGCACTAGTACTGCGTACTCGTACTGTTGTTGGTTCTTGTGTCTTTAGGGACAGTTTCCCACCACAAGAGCAAGAGGGTACGCTGATCTTCTATCCGCTTCTCTGTTCACTTTCACACGGTGGTACTCCTTATGCTGAAAGTCTTTGACCGCCATTGCTCATGAATTTAATCAAACTTTAAGCCGTGGCTGTGATTGGACCTGGGAGCCAGAATATTTTTGATTTGTTGTCCAGAAGGAAACCCAAAGAAGGAAGAGTAGGCAACCGTAATATTAGTGTAGTTCTCGCTTTCGTTACTGTTCAAGATGTGCCTTACAACCACAGTTCGCAACAGGTTTTCTAATAAGAATACTGTAACTATCTCAATAATATTCCACGCTTATAGAAAATAATGATTGTAAATTGAGTTAGAAAAAAAGGAAGAAAATAATAAATAGCTTGTAATTATTCGACAGAACAAATTCAAACTGAAAAGCTATGAAAATCGGATCAAAACATACCACAGTGTATGTAAAACGTCAGAGCCTTTTTGTAGACTTGAAACTATAAACTTTATGATGTTCTTACCATCATGAAATGAATGATGAAATATAATAGCTCAGACTCTCAGTCATATGCAAAACCCATGCAACAATTCCAGAATGCAACACAAACTGAATAAGAGTTATTTTGTGAAATATCGAACTAGTTGTTTAACAGTGTTATTGAACTATCTTTTGAAACTTTATGACAGCTCTTTCTGGAAGCCTGTAAACAAGTGTTGTTTTGTTGCTTGTACATCTCGATCTTCTTACGGAACATTTCGGGAGTATCAGGCACGTAATTCCATTGAATTAGTCACTAACACACTTACTTTATGTGAAGACGTTCCGTTGAAGAAGGGAGGAAAGTTAGAATCTATCGTCCAGTCATTAGAAATAGAACTCAACTACAGATTTTACAAAGATTGCGAAGAAAAAAAAAATGTAGTGCCCTTCTGAAGAGCCGGCCGAAGTGGCCGTGCGGTTAAAGGCGCTGCAGTCTGGAACCGCAAGACCGCTAGGGTCGTAGGTTCGAATCCTGCCTCGGGCATGGATGTTTGTGATGTCCTTAGGTTAGTTAGGTTTAACTAGTTCTAAGTTCTAGGGGACTAATGACCTCAGCAGTTGAGTCCCATAGTGCTCAGAGCCATTTTTGAACCTTCTGAAGAAACCTTCCAGTATTCAGTTTAACTTTGGTATTTGAAGGGGTTCCTTGCTGCATAAAACCTAGAGGTGGGGGCAGCTGAATTACGGGGTATAAACCTCATCCCATGGCACCTTTTTTAATTAACTCTTAAAATATTGCATCTTTTTCTCATTACCAAGCCTAAATGTTTTCCACGAATCTGCCTCAGGGCTGTAACGACTATTCGAAGACGTGCAGAATCACACGCAGTACACTCGCAGGTCTGCCCTGAACCACGTGGGCGTCCACAGCGAGCGCCTACTGTCAGCTGGAGCCACTGCGCTACGCGTGAAGCTAAAGCCGTCGGCACACGGACCGTGCTGTCGGACGTTAACGTTGAGCGTGCCAAGTTCAACGTGCTGCTCAACGCTCAGGAACGATGCGACTTGTGCATACGGTACGTGGGCCCCAACGTGGTATACGCGATCGCAACGCACTCCAGCGGCAGTTGAGGGATGTTTCTAGTTCGTAAATAAAACTGTTTACTCAACGGGCGCGCGTAAAATTCTCACGCTAGCTCTATTAAAACGCATATTTGCTCCATTGTCCACGAAAAGGAAAGTACCATGTCCAATCAATAAGGACACAGGCTTACAAAAGGTCCATTACAAACAGTGCATTACAAATTTGGAATACTTCTCCGTATAAGATTAACATTATTTCATCATTCCCACATTTTAGTAAAACCCCAAGGTCAGTCTTACTTGATCACTGTTCCCACCAAGTAGCAGAATCTTTGCAACATGTGAACTGCGAAGCGTAAAAGAAAAAGGAGCAAAATATCTTTGTACAAGTAGCGCAAGCTGTCCTGTAGATTAAGCCAATCGAACAAAGTCACCCCTCAAAAAAAGGAGAACTTATATTTACGTAGCATAAAATATTATAGTATATATTTACATTAAAGTAATAATAAAGCATCAGAACCTAATAAAAACGCGAATGTTAGGAAAAAAATTTGGAAGTGTGGAGTCGCGAACCACCGCCCCTATCCAACAACTCTTTGCAGGACAGTGACGGTACTCATTGCGCCGAACCGACATCATGCAGCTTATATGTAATCATATTATGTTAACCTTTGCTGGAAACCTTAATCGTAGATATGTTACTAATTGAAATTTAATTATAACAAATTGTACCAAGAACAATACGTTTTGGATGGATCTTCAGTACGTCGCTGCCTTCAAATTGCCTACTCTCATAATACGCAAGTTACAATAATTCTTTTGCCACGAATACGATGTTTCTCATTATTTTATTGCAACGAATCACAGAGTTAACAACGGGTTTTCCAAGGATTCTCAATTTGATGGTGCTCAGAAATGGCATATATACTTGTAGGTTTAAAATGAATGCCAATATGGCGCCTCACAACAATGTACCGAAGGGGGACGGCGTGCGTGTGACGTAGGTGGCGTTGTTCCATCTCATTGGTCAACGCTAAGACCCACGCTCTTAATATCTGACATGCCAGATATTGCTCTGCACGTTCGGAAAGACTCCCGAACGTGCTATTCCACGCTATGACGTCAGAAACTCAGCACGCTCAACGCTCAACGTTCGGATGCACGGACCGTGTGCCGACGCCTTAACTTAGGTGATGTAAGACACGGCAGCGCAGCAGTATGCGATGCAGCGAGGCGTACACACGTAGGCGGCAGAAATGGCTCAGGCTAAACACGTGTCAGCGGCGCCGTGTTGGGTAATGCACTGCGCTGCGCTATACTGCGAGGGCAGAGCGGTAACTCAGGGCGCGACTGACCACCGTAGCTCGCCAGTGTCTGCAGAAAGACGGCCAAGTGCGCACAACTTCACGCTGACTTACCACGTCACAACTCAGGCTCAGCAAGAAGACTGGGATATGGTTGTGGTGATGGTGGTGTTATGGTTGTTGGTGGTGGTGGTATGTATAAGGCGCTCAAAAGCGATGTCATCACGCCCGCATACCAAAGCGATATTGTTTCGTGAAAAGTGTGGTCGGAAAGGCAATATGTAAAATAAAGTCCTCACCCAACTTGGTTGACCCTCTCTCACTCACACTTTCACGCAGAACACCAAACGATGTTTGTCTCCGATCAGGCTGTGACTAAAATACGCAGCCTGTAACTACACAACATCTAAAATAGGGAAACAGAGTATTGTGCCTGCTTAACCAATGGGAAAACAATAGATGAAGCAGTCACGTGGAAACACATTAAAATATTCTCCCTGAAATACTATTGAGAAGATCGGACAACAGAAACAATCTCAAAACGCGGACCATATTCGATTCATCGTCTCCTGAAATAGAGAGCTGATCAGATGGTAAGATGGTTGCAGCCCTCACGTCTTGCCATAAAGCGTATTCTGTTAAAATTTGGTGTACAGATAGCCGTAAACTACAAGAACTGCATAGTTGTGGATTCTCAGGCCACAGAAGGTTCATATATATGGTTCATATGGCTCTGAGCACTATGGGACTCAACTGCTGCGGTCATTAGTCCCCTAGAACTTAGAACTAGTTAAACCTAACTAACCTAAGGACATCACAAACATCCATGCCCGAGGCAGGATTCGAACCTGCGACCGTAGCGGTCTTGCGGTTCCAGACTGCAGCGCCTTTAACCGCATGGCCACTTCGGCCGGCCGCCACAGAAGGAAACCATGCGTCAGTGCCCTTTCCGGAGGCACTTTAAGAGGACTTCCTCCTGCCGTAAGGAGGAATGCCACTGTCGCGTCGTTTGTTTCACCGATCGCAGCTTGTTGATCCCCAACCCTAACCACCCCTCTTCCAACAGGCAAATGATCCTATGACTCAAGAGCTTAGGAACCTGCGAAAGCGTTGATGACATGATAGATAATCTCCGGTGGAAGACTCTACAAGAGACGCGCTCAGTAGCTCGGTACGGGCTTTTGTTGAAGTTTCGAGAACATACCTTCACCAAGGAGTGAAGCAGTATATTGCTCCCTCCTACGTATATCTCGCGAAGAGACCGTGAGGATAAAATCAGAGAGATTAGAGCCCACACAGAGGCATACCGACAATCTTTCTTTCCACGAACAAGACTAGACTGGAATCGAAGGGAGAACCGGTAGAGGTACTCAAGGTACCCTCCGCCACACACCATCAAGTGGCTTGCGGAGTATGGATGTAGACGTACGGCGGCACCACATCCAGATATCGTATTTTCCACACAGGCACTCTTAGCTGCTTCATTAGCCTGGGATATATATACAACTGAGTCAAAGCAATATCACTATTACCCGCCAAGAAACTGAATGTAGCAGTTGGCATTTCTGGCGCGTGATGTGATACAGAAAGTAGATAATCGGAGCACAGACGAATGGCTTATCATCCTAGATAGGATGAAGGGCGCAAATGGGCAAATCCATTGCCATAAGCGAATTTCATAATGGACAGATTGTAATGGCCCGGTGCTTGGGAAAGAGAAACTCGGAAACAGCAAAACTGGTCAACGTTCACGTGCTACAAACGTGAGAATATATGGGAAGTTGTTGAAGGACTACGAAATATTTACGTGACAAGACGTTGGACTCTCACGCATCAATCCAGAACGTGGAGGTCGAAGTTTTGCCCGCTGTGTGTGCCGTTCCCAGGGAAAGTATTTGAAAAACGCGAATGCAAATATTTAAAACAATTAATATGGACGAGAGCTTTTATCTCGATGCTAGATATCATACTGAGTGCGACACTGGCCGCTCAGGCGGCAGGTAATTTGTATCATTTAGATAGCTATTATATAAAATGTTGACATAAACTTTCGAGTGCAGAGAGTAATAATTACGCACCGCACCAACAATGAAAATTAATGTAAAGAAGAATTGTGTTCAATTGTCTTCGTTTTCTCAGTTCACTCTCTCTCTTGTCTGCCATGTTAGTAGCCGGGCATATTGGTTCACTGCATTTGAATGTAAGCGCATTTGTTATATTAATTTGACAATATAATAGTTTAATATTATTGTTCACTTTTATTTGTAGAAGGTGAGCCCTGAGTCATGTCCGTTTCCTTTAAATATCAATATTCTGAGTAATTTTCAGCGCAACAATTGCAGCCGCCGCTGCAGCTACAGACGTCATTACGTGGCAGTCTTAATTCATGAAATTCGCGGAATCGAAGAAATCGCCTGCTTACAATATAATAACTATTTTTTTCCACGGCCGTCCGAAGCAGTGGACGAAGACGTAGTTTTTAAGATTTTCATTTTCAGTTATTGGCCGAGATTCGGAGCCACGGCTCGAACTACAATTAATTGTTAAAAGTGGTAATAACAATTATCCCGCGTGTGTGGGCAATTACAGATGATAATCAAAGATGTAATGCACGTCAACAATATCGGCCGAGGCAAAATACAGAAATATTATTTCAGTTCTTAAATTAAATGCAATGTGTTTCGAGATTGGCTTGTATTACAGTAACTAACGTGAACAAAATGTTTGCTCATGATTAATCATTATTGACCAACTAGTTGTGAAAAGCATAAAAATCAAATTCAGAAAATAGTTTAAATCCAAACCAAAACCAAATCTCAACCGTTTTGAAGAGCTCATCTCATACCATTTAATTATTCAAAAATGGTTCAAACAGCTCTGAGCATTACGGGACTTAAGATCTCGGGTCATCAGTCCCCTAGAACTTTGAACTACTTAAACCTAACTAACCTGAGGACACGGAATTTATATATATATATATATATATATATATATATATATATATATATATATATATATATATAGGGTGGAATGACACAGTCAAGGTAGCCTGTAAAAGGAAAAAGAATGCGTATCAAAAATGGCTACATACTAGAACTCAGGTAGACAGAGAAAGTTATGTTGAAGAAAGAAACAAAGCCAAACAGATAATTGCAGCATCCAAGAAGAAATCTTGGGAAGACTTTGGAAACAGGTTGGAGACTATGGGTCAAGCTGCTGGAAAACCATTCTGGAGTGTAATTAGCAGTCTTCGAAAGGGAGGTAAGAAGGAAATGACAAGTATTTTGGACAGGTCAGGAAAACCGTTGGTGAATCCTGTGGATGCCTTGGGCAGATGGAGGGAATATTTTGAAGAGTTGCTCAATGTAGGTGAAAATACGATCAGTAATGTTTCAGATTTCGAGGTAGAATGGGACAGGAATGATAATGGAAATAGTATCACACTTGAGGAAGTGGAGAAAATGGTCAATAGATTGCAGTGCAATAAAGCAGATGGGGTGGATGAAATTAAGCCGGAACTCATCAAATACAGTGGAATATCAGGTCTTAAATGGCTACACAGGATACCTGAAACGGCCTGGGAGTCATCAGACTGGTCAAAAGCAGTAATCACACCAATATTTAAACATGGAAACAGAAAAAATTGTAACAACTACAGAGGTATCTCTTTAATCAGCGTTGTGGGTAAAATCTTCTCAGGTATTGTTGAAAGGAAAGTGCGAGTATTAGTTGAGGACCAACTGGATGAAAATCAGTGTGGGTTTAGGCCTCTTAGAGGTTGTCAGGACCAGATCTTTAGCTTACGGCAAATAATGGAGAAGTGTTATGAGTGGAACAGGGAATTGTATCTATGCTTTATAGATCTAGAAAAGGCATATGTCCGGGTTCCTAGGAGAAAGTTATTGTCTGTTCTACGAGATTATGGAATAGGAGGCAAACTTTTGCAAGCAATTAAAGGTCTTTACATGGATAGTCAGGCAGCAGTTAGAGTTGATGGTAAATTGAGTTCATGGTTCAGAGTAGTTTCAGGGGTAAGACAAGGCTGCAACCTGTCTCCACGGTTGTTCATATTATTTATGGATCATTTGTAGAAAACAATAGACTGGCGGGGTGAGATTAAGATATGTGAACACAAAATAAGAAGTCTTGCATATGCGGATGACTTAGTTGTGATGGCAGATTCGATTGAAAGTTTGCAAAGTAATATTTCAGAGCTAGATCAGAAATGTAAGGACTGTGGTATGAAGATTATCATCCCCAAAACGAAAGTAATGTCAGTGGGAAAGAAATATAAACGGATTGAGTGCCAAACAGGAGGAACAAAGTTAGAACAGGTGGACGGTTTCAAGTACTTAGGATGCATATTCTCACAGGATGGCAACATAGTGAAAGAACTGGAAGCGAGGTGTAGCAAAGCTAATGCAGTGAGCGCTCAGCTACGATCTACTCTCTTCTGCAAGAGGGAAGTCAGTACCAAGCCTAAGTTATCTGTGCACCGCTCAATCTTTCGACCAACTTTGTTGTATGGGAGCGAAAGCTGGGTGGATTCGGGTTACCTTGTCAACAAGGTTGAGGTTACGGATATGAAAGTAGCTAGGATGATTGCAGGTACTAGTAGATGGGAACAATGGCAGGAGGGTGTCCACAATGAGGAAATCAAAGAAAAACTGGGAATGAACTCTATAGATGTAGCAGTCAGGGCGAACATGCTCAGATGGTGGGGTCATGTTACACGCAGGGGAGAAGCTAGGTTACCCAAGAGACTCATGGGTTCAGCAGTAGAGGGTAGGAGGAGTCGGGGCAGACCAAGGAGAAGGTACCTGGATTCGGTTAAGAATGATTTTGAAGTAATAGGTTTAACATCAGAAGAGGCACCAATGTTAGCACTGAATAGGGGATCATGGAGGAATTTTATAAGTGGGCTATGCGCCAGACTGAACGTTGAAAGACATAATCAGTCTTAAATGATGATGATGATGATGATGATGATGATGATATATTGTTGAGTGGTAAATTCGAGGGCGAATTTCTCCGAACGGTGGAGGAATGTTGAGTGGTACTTAAGTAAATAAATTAGTGAAATCAAAGTGAAGTAGAAATTAGAATATAAGTGAAAAACTTGGTTTAGTTTAGAGAGTTACGTACTGGCAAACTGCGGGAAAAACAGCAGAACAGAAGAGACAATGACCGTGAAGTCAGCAAGTTCCACATAAGCGGGCGCTGTCGATTCAGCCATCAGGGCATCGCTGTCGCATGTGAGCAAAGGCCCTCGCCTACATTTCAAGAGCCAATGACCGACGTTAAGAAGATTCTTCGAGAAGCATTTCAACGTGACAGAAGAGGCAATGACCGGCTCACGTGTATCTCAGTCGTCACGTGTTATCAAAGGCCCTCGCCTACATTCCAAGAGCCAATGACCGACGTTAAGAAGATTCTTCGAGGAGCTTCTCAACGTGACAGAAGTCGTTCACCTCCAGTAAACTGTAGTGAATAAATACGCGAGACGCAGTGGGCCAGACAGATGGAGACGGAGATGGAGACGGAGACGGAGACGAAGACGAGACGAGAGACGAAGAAGACGATGAAGTGAAGAAGCGTAGCAGTAGTTTTCAGTCAGTTTCGGTGCTGAAGACCGTCATGCAAGAAGAGACTACATCATGCACAGACGCACCAAGTCCGTCGCTGTAATGGAATAGCAAGCAGCAGTCTCGGCGCCAGAAGACAGAAGTTAAAAGGTATTTGAAGTCTGATTTTTACATACCCAGGTGACTCGTGAGGACGGGAGGGAGACGGCCTCACATCAGCAGTCACCTGTGAGCTGGGATGAAAATGTGACAGCCGAAGACTGGCAAGCGGGAGTCCATTGTTCGAGTCCAGGACACTGGCCTTCCCCCGCCGCGCCGCTCCGCTGGCCGACGCACAACACACGCAGCCGCTTAGAGAAGAGAAACACTGGGACGCCACATCCAAGGTATCACCATCCGATGCACGATTTCGCTCGCAATAATTGAATGGGCCACCTCGCGCTGCGCGTCTCCAGTCAGCTGGGCGAGACGGCGACATGAGATACACACTGCCACGCGTAATCAGACGCCGCCGCCGCCGCTGCCGCAGCAGAAGGCTTCGCAAACGACACAGCTGCCGCTCTCCGAGCCAGAATATCGAGTAAGAAACAGCTGTACAAATCTTCAATAAAAATTATCTTATGTAAAAATGATGTTTCATTCGACCTCATACCCGAGCCAAGGAAGAACCCACCCTGCCCACATGTTGTTAAGAGAGAAAAATTAATTAATTTAATATTTTCACCATGACATAACGCTTTAGAATGCTCATCCTGACAATTGACTAGCATCAAAAGGGAAAACCCAGTTACATTTAGTATCAGAACTGTTACTTTCCATTTGAATAACATTGCTCATTTTTTTTCAGCACGCAACAATGTGGTGCTGACTCTGACTTTGTACGATTTCGTGTCATCATTTTACAAACCGTTAGTTACACATTCTTACCACACTGAATGAAAAGGATGTTTAAATATTTTTGAGAAACTCTTAAAATTATGAGAGAGAATACACTTCTAAATAAAGAAAATATTACGACTGCTATGTACACCTCTATCCTATCCCACTTCTGACACCAAATGTAACAGTTCTGATACTAAATGTAACTGGGTTTTCCCTTTTGATGCTAGTCAATTGTCAGGATGAGCATTCTGAAGCATTATGTCAGGGTGTAAATACTAAATTAATTAATTTTTCCCTCTTAACAACATGTGGGCAGGGTGGGTTCTTCCTTGGCTCGGGTATGAGGTCGAATGAAACATCATTTTTACATAAGATAACTTTTATTGAAGATTTGTACAACTGTTTCTTACTCGATGTTCTGGCTTGGAGAGCGGCAGCTGTGTCGTTTGCGAAGCCTTCTGCTGCGGCGGCGGCGTCTGATTACGCGTGGCAGTGTGTATCTCATGTCGCCGTCTCGCCCAGCTGACTGCAGACGCGCAGCGCGAGGTGGCCTGTTCAATTATTGCGAGCGAAGTCGTGCATCGGATGGTGATACCTTGGATGTGGCGTCCCAGTGTTTCTCTTCTCTAAGCGGCCGCGTGTGTTGTGCGCCGGCCAGCGGAGCGGCGCGGCGGGGGAAGGCTAGTGTCCTGGACTCGAACAACGGACTCCCGCTTGCCAGTCTTCGGCTGTCACATTTTCATCCCAGCTCACAGGTGACTGCTGATGTGAGGCCGTCTCCTTCCCATCCTCACGAGTCACCCGGGTATGTAAAAATCAGACTTCAAATACCTTTTAACTTCTGTCTTCTGGCGCCGAGGCTGCTGCTTGCTATTCCATTACAGCGACGGACTTGGTGCGTCTGTGCATGATGTAGTCTCTTCTTGCATGACGGTCTTCAGCACCGAAACTGACTGAAAACTACTGCTACGCTTCTTCACTTCATCGTCTTCTTCGTCTCTCGTCTCGTCTTCGTCTCTGTCTCCGTCTCCATCTCCGTCTCCATCTGTCTGGCCCACTGCGTCTCGCGTATTTATTCACTACAGTTTACTGGAGGTGAACGACTTCACGGTCATTGCCTCTTCTGTCACGTCGAGAAGCTCCTCGAAGAATCTTCTTAACGTCGGTCATTGGCTCTTGGAATGTAGGCGAGGGCCTTTGATAACACGTGACGACTGAGAAACACGTGAGCCGGTCATTGCCTCTTCTGTCACATTGAAAAGCTTCTCGAAGAATCTTCTTAACGTCGGTCATTGGCTCTTGAAATGTAGGCGAGGGCCTTTGCTCACATGCGACAACTGTGAAACACGTGAGCCGGTCGGGCGATGCCCTGATGGCTGAATCGACAGTGCCCGCTTATGTGGAACTTGCTGACTTCACGGTCATTGTCTCTTCTGTTCTGCTGTTTTGCCCACTGTTTGCCAGTACGTAACTCTCTAAACTAAACCGAGTTTTTCACTTATATTCTAATTTCTACTTCACTTTGATTTCACTAATTTATTTACTTAAGTACCGCTCAACAATATATAGGGTGTTACAAAAAGGTACGGCCAAACTTTCAGGAAACATTCCTCACACACAAATAAAGAAAAGATGTTATGTTGACATGTGTCCGGAAACGCTTAATTTCCATGTTAGAGCTCATTTTAGTTTCGTCAGTATGTACTGTACTTCCTCGATTCACCGAAAGTTGGCCCAACTGAAGGAAGGTAATGTTGACTTCGGTGCTTGTGTTGACAAGCGACTCATTGCTCTACAGTACTAGCATCAAGTACATCAGTACGTAGCATCAACAGGTTAGTGTTCATCACGAACGTGGTTTTGCAGTCAGTGCAGTGTTTACAATTGCGGAGTTGGCAGATGCCCATTTGATGTATGGATTAGCATGGGGCAACAGCTGTGGGGCGGTACGTTTGTATCGAGACAGATTTCCAGAACGAAGGTGTCCCGACAGGAAGACGTTCGAAGCAATTGATCGGCGTCTTAGGGAGCACGGAACATTCCAGCCTATGACTCGCGACTGGGGAAGACCTAGAACGACGAGGACACCTGCAATGGACGAGGCAATTCTTCGTGCAGTTGACGATAACCCTAATGTCAGCGTCAGAGAAGTTGCTGCTGTACAAGCCAACGTTGACCACGGCACTGTATGGAGAGTGTTACCGGAGAACCAGTTGTTTCCGTACCATGTACAGCGTGTGCAGGCACTATCAGGAGCTGATTGGCCTCCACGGGTACACTTCTGCGAATGGTTCGTCCAGCAATGTGTCAATCCTCATTTCAGTGCAAATGTTCTCTTTACGGATGAGGCTTCATTCCAACGTGATCATATTGTAAATTTCCACAATCAACATGTGTGGGCTGACGAGAATCCGCACGCAATTGTGCAATCACGTCATCAATACACATTTTCTGTGAACGTTTGGGCAGGCATTGTTGCTGACGTCTTCATTTGGACCCCATGTTCTTCCACCTACGCTCAATGGAGCACGTTGTCATGATTTCATACGGGATACTCTACCTGTGCTGCTAGAACACTTGGGTTTACAAGTACGAAACAACATGTGGTTCATGCTCGATGGAGCTCCTGCACATTTCAGTTGAAGTGTTCGTACGCTTCTCAACAACAGATTCGGTGACCGATGGATTGGTAGAGGCGGACCAATTCCATGGCTTCCACGCTCTCCTGACCTCAACCCTCTTGACTTTCATTTATGGGGGCATTTGAAAGCTCTTGTCTACACAACCCCGGTACCAAATGTACAGACTCTTAGTGCTCGTATTGTGGACGGCTGTGGTACAATACGCCATTCTCCAGGGCTGCATCAGCGCATCAGGGAGGGTGGATGCATGTATCCTCGGTAACGGAGGACAATTTGAACATTTCCTGTAACAAAGTGTTTGAATTCACGCTGGTATTTTCTGTTGCTGCGTGTTTCCATTCCATGATAAATGTGATTTGAACAGAATAAAATGAGCTCTAACATGGAAAGTAAGCGTTTCCGGACACATGTGCACATAACATATTTTCTTTCTTTGTATGTGAGGAATGTTTCCTGAACGTTTGTCCGTACCTTTTTGTAACACCATATATATAACTACGCGAGATATGTAAGGTTGGACGGGCAGCGATCTGTGGCAGATCTGACGATAGAGTACAATTTTGGTATAGGCACAAGTGTTTAGGAGCCACACAATTGAGCGCACGTTGGGTGAAATTGGGGCTCCGCTCTAGACGATGCGAATGTGTTCCCATGTTGACAACGCACTGACATTTAGTAATGTCATGGGCACGGGATCGTCGAGATGATACCGTGGATCAAATTAAAAGTATCGCCAGGTTGGGTGAATGTCCATTCTTGGTACGCCGCGTCGATGGTCATGTCCAGATAGCCATCATTCAGGCAAATGAATGGTTGCTCGAAACATACGTCGCGCCACAGACATAGGCTGGCGGCGGCACCGTTATACGAGGTGCATTCAAGTTCTAAGGCCTCCGATTTTTTTTCTCCGGACTGGAAAGAGATAGAAACATGCGCATTGTTTTAAAATGAGGCCACGTTCATTGTCAATACGTCCCAGAGATGGCAGCACCGTATGGCAGATGGAATTTTACCGCCAGCAGCTAGAATGAGAACTGTTTTAAATACTTAAAACGGCGACGTTTTCCTTACTTCAACAGCGTGCAGTCATTCGTTTGCTGAATTTGCGTGGTGTGAAACCAATTGAAATTCATCGACAGTTGAAGGAGACATGTGGTGATGGAGTTATGGATGTGTCGAAAGTGCGTTCGTGGGTGCAACAGTTTAATGAAGGCAGAACATCATGTGACAACAAACCGAAACAACCTCGGGCTCGCACAAGCCGGTCTGACGACATGGTCGAGAAAGTGGAGAGAATTGTTTTGGGGGATCGCCGAATGACTGGTGAACAGATCGCCTCCAGAGTTGGCATTTCTGTGGATTCTGTGCACACAATCCTGCATGACGACCTGAAAGTGCGAAAAGTGTCATCCAGGTGGGTGCCACGAATGCTGACGGACGACCACACGGCTGCCCGTGTGGCATGTTCCCAAGCAATGTTGACGCGCAACGACAGCATGAATGGGACTTTCTTTTCGTCGGTTGTGACAATGGATGAGACGTGGACGCCATTTTTCAATCCAGAAACAAAGCGCCAGTCAGCTCGATGGAAGCACACAGATTCACTGTCACCAAATAAATTTCGGGCAACCGCCAGTGCTGAAAAAATGATGGTGTCCATGTTCTGGGACTGCGAGGGCGTAATCCTTACCCATTGCGTTCCAAAGGGCACTACGGTAACAGGTGCATCCTACGAAAATGTTTTGAAGAACAAATTCCTTCCTGCACTGCAACAAAAACGTCCGGGAAGGGCTCCGCGTGTGCTGTTTCACCAAGACAACGCACCCGCACATCGAGCTAACGTTACGCAACAGTTTCTTCGTGATAACAACTTTGAAGTGATTCCTCATGCTCCCTACTCACCTGACCTGGCTCCTAGTGACTTTTGGCTTTTTCCAACAATGAAAGACGCTCTCCGTGGCCGCACATTCACCAGCCGTGCTGCTATTGCCTCAGCGATTTTCCAGTGGTCAAAACTAACTCCTAAAGAAGTCTTCGCCGCTGCCATGGAATCATGGCGTCAGCGTTGTGAAAAATGTGTACGTCTGCAGGGCGATTACGTCGAGAAGTAACGCCAGTTTCATCGATTTCGGATGAGTAGTTAATTAGAACAAAAAATCGGAGGCCTTAGAACTTGAATGCACCTCGTACTACCGGGGACTTTAACCTGAGCTGCCTTGGGACATGTGGTAGTACCTGAAAAACCATGGCAGCTATGGAATACGTGGACATTATTGTGGACCACCTGCATCCTTCATGCCGATTATCATGCCATCTTTCAGTCGAATACAAGTCCGGATCTCAACGCCACAATCATTCTACTGCGCTTTGGGAAGAGTGGTAATGAACTCATTTCGATTTCTTTAACCCCTGATTCCCTACGTATGAACGCGATGGAACACATCTGGGATGGTATCAGTCGGCGGTTTCTGCCTTGCAAATCACGGCCTGTAATTTACGGGAATGGTCTGATTTGTGGGTAGAGATTTTGTGCGAGATACTTCTGGAAACCTGCCGAGGACTTGCCGAATACATGCGACGCACAATCGCTGCTGAATCCGGTGCTTGACATTTCAAGTTGATGTGCCCGATTTTCCTTTTACTTGTAGTCTCCAGCTCCTACCTGCTGCCTAAGTGCTAAAAGAAATATCTGAAATAATCACATCTGTCAGTAGGTTATACACTGCTGGAAAAAATCAGTACACCTGGAAAGTCGACGTCGATTTTGATCTGATGACGGCATATGCCAGCTGGGTGATAGTAGATATACTAAGAATAGTTTCAACGTAGATAGCGTAGTCGCTTAGATACCAGATCGCCATCCGTGTCTACCCTTCAGCAGGGAATACTCACAGACAGAAGTCTCAGTGTGGTTCAAACTTGTGAATCAAGCAGGCAAATACGGCACAGAGAAGCACTCGTGCTTCCTGTACGCAACTAAGCTAGTTTGAAAGGGGTCAAACTGTGGCCTTCTGACTGCCGGGATGGTCGTTTCGGAGAATTGGCAAACAGGTTGGACGTGCTATTTCAGTTGTGCAACGGTGCTATCAGTAGTCACGTGAACATTCTCACACCAATAAACGTGGTACAGGGTGACACACGGGAGACGGACGGTTTTTAATGAAATAATACTCGGCCAACTTTAAAATTAATTGATGTTTATTTACACAGAATCAAAGCTCATTACTTACCATTTAAGTTAACAAAGTAATTTGTGAAAAACAGTGTCGTCAAGGTGATGTCCATCATTTCGAATGCAGGACTCAAGTCTCTTCTCAAAATCCTCCATCACACGGTTTAAAATCTCTGCAGGGATTCCAGCAAATTCTTGAATGATTGCATTCTTCAACTAGTCCAAATTTCGTGGTTTGTGGTTATAGACACAGTTATTAAGGTACCCTCACAGAAAAAAGTCACATTCTGACAAGTCGGGAGACCTGGGAGGCCAAGGAACATTGCCAAAACGTGAGATAATCCGGCCAGGAAACATGCGTCTAAGAACTGTCAATGAAGTGTTCGCAGTGTGCGATGTTGCCCCATCCTGCTGGAACCAAACGCGTTTTAAAGAGATTCGTCATCTTCTTAGTTCTGGTTTCAAGATTGTTTCAAGCATACGAATGTAACGAACCGAATTAACAGTAACGTAGCGCCGTTCTCTTAAAAAAAAAAAAAAAGGTCCGATAATGTCAACAGAGCCAAGAGCACACCAGACTGTTACTTTTTCTGAGTGTGGAGGACGCTGGTGGATAAGGTGTGGATGCTCTGGAGGCCAGTAACGTAGGTTTTGCTTATTCACGGTGCCGTTTAAATGAAAATGAGCTTCATCGCTCATCAATAAAATTTCATTTTCATTCGATCCCAAAATCACTTGGATTCTGTAAGCGAAGTCTTCACGTACAGAAAAATCAGTTTCCTTAAATTGTTGCCGGCCGGAGTGGCCAAGTGGTTCTAGGCGCTGCAGTCTGGAGCCGAGCGACCGCTACGGTCGCTGGTTCGAATCCTGCCTCTGGCATGGATGTGTGTGATGTCCTTAGGTTAGTTAGGTTTAAGTAGTTCTAAAGTTCTAGGCGACTGATGACCTTAGAAGTTAAGTCGCATAGTGCTCAGAGCCATTTTTCGAACCTTAAGTTGTTGGACAATGAGCATTTTGTAGGGATGGAATTTTAATTTTTTTATGCAAAATTCGTCTAACCGATTCACGATTGATTCGTAACTCAATAGCATGACGTCTACCTGACCATCCTGGGCTTCTGACTGCCGCTTGCCTCCATAGTGACTGAGTAAATGAAATGGAGTCTTGTGTGGATCAGAACTATCCCTCCACCGCGCCCTCGGTACTACGCAGTTCAAAACCGTCCTTATCCCCTGTGTCACCCTGTATCTGTACGCCACCCAGCAGATGGATGTCAGGATCTTCGTATTGTAAGGGCAGCACTGGCAGATCATACAACTACCACAGCGCACAGTAGTCCCTCTAATCCACAAACCACCCAACCAACCAAGCACAGCGCACATAAGAGGGCTTGTGAGCCCAGACGTGTTGACACAAACTGCTGCGAACCGTTTATTACCATTGGGACTGCAGGCACGCACACCTCTAGCCCTTCATTCACTGTCGCCACAACATCGGCGTGCACTGCTGGACTTGTGCTCTCGGAGGATGTAATGGAGCGCCATGGTCTTCAGCGATGAAAGAAGATTCTGCCCGCGGGAAAGTGACGGTTATTTGCACGTACGACTCAAACCTGGTGAGCGCTGTCTCATAGACATAATTTGTTCGAGACACTCTGTCCTCATCCCAGGCCTTATGGTCTGCGGTGCGAAAAACTACAACTCTACGGTATATTGATAAGTTTCACTTAAGGACCGTCTGACAGCAACTGAATAAAACACAATTTTAGTGCCATACGCGTTTCACCTTTATTTTCTGCAAGGCATCATCAGTTACCTGGAATATGTACATATGTTTGCTATTTAATTTATATTTCTGTCACTGTACCTACAGGTTATAAACAGTTCTGGTGGTTGGTATTTCCTATTAAGTAGTAAGGTTTTGAACTGTACTTACAGGCTGCGTGGACAATTTCTTACATATTACGCTCGTGTTGCATTTTTAGTGCTGTTCTTCGTCTTATGAATGCCAATTTGCGGTTTTTTCCCACATTCCACAGCACTATGAACTGAACGCTTGTTTCAATGCAATGTTTTGGTTTCTGTTGCCGACTGTCAAATGTTTTTGCCAAAGATCGAATGTTATTGCCAAACTTTCGAGTGTATTGCAGTATCTGTGATCTGTTAGTGTATGCAGTTGTGTGTGCGTTTATGTATGTATGTATGTAAATGTGTGTGTGTGTGTGTGTGTGTGTGTGTGTGTGTGTGTGTGTGTGTGTGTCCAGAAGGTGAAGGGAGAAGAGTTTTTATGTTTTACCTTATCATTTTCTTTATTAAGTGTAGTAGGGAGCCTGTGCTGATGTGTGTTTGTTCATTTATCACATGTTTGTTTTCTGCTATGGCTTTCTGGATGTCGAAGTTTTCTTGAATTTGTATAAGATGTTTGTCATGGTTGCTTATTCTCATTATTTTCATTTCTTGTTCCATGTTTGTAGGATGATGGTTATGGTGTTTTAAATGCTCTGTAAATGTGGAATGGTTTGTTTCATACTTCCAACATCTGGTATCTTCTTTGTATCGTGTTTCAAAATTCCTGCATGTCATGCATATGTATACCGCACCACAACTTTGATATTCAAGTTTATATATTCCTGATTGCTGGAATTTGTCCCTTTATTAAATTTTTCCATAAGTAAAAATTATATTGCACGCAAATGAGGAAGACAGGACTACAAAAGTTGAAAACTACAACTCTTGTTCACCTTTGGTGTCTCTGGAGGGGAGGCTAACCAGCGGTCGGTACGTGCAGAATGTTGTTTGACCTCTTGATTTGCCTTTTCTGCAACGAAAAGGTGATGTGTTGTTCCAAATGGCTAATGCTCCCCCACACAATGCGCGTGATATTCAACGTGCTCTGAAAGACGTGCGGGAACTTCCTCGGCAAGCACCATCTCCGGACTTGTCTCAAATCGAGGACGTGTGGGATATGATGGCACGAGAAGTGAGTCGCATGACTGGTCAACCAGCAAATCTTACAGAAGTACGTAAACAGGTAGAGAAGACGTGGCACAACATATCCCAGTACAGCATTCGTCATCTGTACCATCGACTGGATGACAGAGTCAGCACCTGCATTGCCGCCCGTGAAGGCTACACCTCATACTAATATGAGTGCTTGAGCATGGGTTCATACCTGGCACCGCAGATCCGCTTGTGCTATTGACATGTAAATCTAACCATTTCGGGTACTCCATATGCACTGTTACGACAACATATCTTGAGGAAATTCGAAACCTCAAACAGAGTGTACTAAGTTTTTTTCGGCAGTGTGTATATTGGTGCCTTCCTATTAGAGATCCAAAGCATGAATTAATTTCGCAGTAACAGTTGCAAGAGGTCGGTTGAGGCCCGACCGTACCATTGCATGGTACTGGTTGGATTGTGCAATAGCTAGTGCACTGCCCGCTACTCCAATATGTAGTTATTAAGAACTGGTTCAACTTTATAGGCCCTACCGCACCACATTAATCATCCTGCTTCTTACTTCCTAGCAGATTAAAACTGTGTGCCGGACCGAGACTCGAACTCAGGAACTTTCATATCAGCGCACACTCCACTGCAGAGTGAAAATCGCATTCTAAAAACATCCCCCACGCTGTGGCTAAGCCATGTCTCCACCATATCCTTTCTTCCAGGAGTGCTAGTTGTGCAAGGTTCGCAGGAGAGCTTCTTTGAAGTTTGGAAGGTAGGAGACGAGGTACTGAGAGAATTAAAGCTGTGAGGACGGGGCGTCAGTCATGCTTCGGTAGCTCAGTTGGTAGAGCACTTGCCCGCGGCCGGCCAGAGTGGCCGAGCGGCTCTAGGCGCTACAGTCTGGAACCGTGCGACCGCTACGGTCGCAGGTTCGAATCCTGCCTCGGGCATGGATGTGTGTGATGTTCTTAGGTTAGTTAGGTTTAAGTAGTTATAAGTTCTAGGGGACCGATGACCACAGCAGTTAAGTCCCATAGTGCTCAGAGCCATTTGAGCCACTTGCCCGCGAAAGGCGAAGGTCCTGAGTTCGAGTCTCGGTCCGACACACAGTTTTAAACTGCCAGGAAGTTTCATATCAGCGCACACTCCGCTGCAGAGTGAGAATCTCATTCCATTCTGCTTCCATATGCTTTCAATTCACTAATTATATCAAGGGAAACGGGACACTATCTCTAACTTAATGGAACTGTGGGAGTCCTAATAATTCCACATATATTCAAATCCAGGCTACATATGCAGAATCTAATCTGTAATATTTTAAACTCGAAACTCCCCGTTCACTGTACAAGAAAACTTCGGGCTTAACATAATACAGTTATTAATCGTTCACGTGTGGTACAAAGGATCGCAGCTGGCAAAGCTTAGGTATATGTTTCGATTATTCACACATTTACATAGAAATAACTGTCATTGTCATTATGCATGGGTTGGGGCTGGGGGGGGGGGAGGGGAGGGAGGGGAGGTGACAGACAAGACAAAACAATAGTACACTACTGACAACCGGTACGCTAACAGACTTCATCTGTTTCATGTGGGTGGCCACATCAAAGAAACACAACGGAAATCGCATCAGTTATAGACGTGACATATCTCTCGCAATCCCAGAATCGTTAAGAAAGGGATCGAACGCAACGACCCGGTATCCACAAGCACCACAGCACACAACTCCATCTCGTATCACGTATGCCGTGTGACAAAGAGTTTCAGTAAAATTTAAAAATAATACACGAAAATGTCTCGAGAAATATATTTAGATTGCGGTTGTAATCAATTTAAGCAAGCAGAAAAACGGCGGGGAATCTGCATGTCATCATACGAAAATTGAAATACTATCTAATGCCACGAAAAAATTGGGAGATTTGTGGTAAGTTCCTATGGGACCAAATTGCGGATGTCATCGGTCCCTAGGCTTGCACACTACTTAATCTAACTGAAACTAAACTACGCTAAGGACAAAACACGCACCCATGCCCGAGGGAGAACTCGAATCTCCGACGGAGGGAGCCGCGCGAACCCTTCCAAGACGCCTAAGACCGCGCGGCTACCTTGCGGGGCTACGCCACGAGTAACTCATCACAAAGAACGTACGTCTCATTCCAAGAATTTACGGACGGAAATCGCTGAAAACTTAGGAAGCATCACTGAAATAATATAAACTGAGGCAGGCACACAGTGGGATGATTTAAGTAACCTCTATCACGTGACACTCTGGCTAGCATTTCTTTCATTCATACAACAAAGACAACAAAGCAAACTTGGTTCAAATAGAAGAAAAAAAACTAATATCGCGAAATATCAGAAATGTCGTACAAATGTTAGTTAACTGAAAATAGCGAGTGTGAAGCACTCCATAGGCCTATTTCTCACTACCAGATATCACATTGCCCATCTGGCTCACTCACATATACCGAGAGTTAAAAATCACCAAACACAGTTAAAAGACGTGCACACTGATTAAGCAGATTTAAAGCGTAGCAGACTATTAGATCAATGATGGCGCCTATCTGACCTCCCACCTTATCATTCTCAACTCTGATGAACGTTCACAGGGGGGCAACAACAAACGCACTTGATGCTACCTCGACTAAATCTGAAGAGTGAACGCCTGTCCATTTTTCTAACCCCTGAAACCCCGCTCCACAATGCTCCATTTCCTAACCCCTTCATCGCTAAACACGTGTAAACACGTGACCCCTGTCAACCTCTGCTCTTCACAGAAAAAAACTGGGTAATCCCTCTGATCAGTGGCCTGTTTGCCTCTCCCGCAACCGAAGATCTGGTGTGTCCTTACACCCACTGGAAACTGGCGGCATTTTTTGAGAGCTACTGACTCATTGCCATAACTATTGCTACTTCGAACTGAAAAAAGTGTTGGGACGAAGGGGTTATCTCCTGATATGTATCAGTTATTTCTGTGATTTTTCGTGCTTTTACTCTCTTTTAGACAAGGTGATGATTTACAAATATGAAACTTATCAACCAAAATTTGGCGTTCTCATGTCACAACATAATTTCATTTGGAGCAGGTAGACATCTTAACAGCGGCTGGAATCTTTTAGGCTAAAGAGCAGGTGATATTCCATGGTAATATTGTAACTCTACCAAGAATACTGTCGTTCTATTGGCAGATGGGAAAACAGCTCCTGGAAAATTATGCTTGAGTAACGAGAGGAACAGTCAGTGAAATTCTTCTCAGAGAATGACTGTGGTAATGTGAAATGAAACAGCGACCTTCATTACCGCTGTGAGTGTGACAAGAATTCTCTCGACGCCTAATGTCATTCACCCCTGTTCTGAAGAAAACTATGGTTGGTTTCTAGTAGTTGTAGCTTTTGGATGCCAGAAAACTCTGCACAAACATCGAGCATCTCATCAGTAACAGACAAGACAGAGTGGGACAATCTTCTTTCTTTTGATATCTATATTGACGGCCATGAAATGGAGGACGTGATGGTACAGTATTTTGTTGTAAAAACGTTATTGACCTTCCAGTTTTTGCCTGAGTTTGACTACTGAGCACTATGCGTATCACCTACCAAAATGTGGTGAACATCATGCAAAGGCGGTATTTGGAACATTCATATAGTAGATAATTTGCTTATTCACCCCCCCCTCCCCCACTTTTCAAATATTTTATCGAATTTCTTGACAGTCTGTATTTTAAAGAAGTAATCGATACAATTTCTCACATTGCACTTTCTTTGTTCAGTTTTTAATATTCACCAAAAAATAATTTTTTGTTCAGTGACCCTGATATCCCAACTCTTTCAACAGAAATGGAGCCGCGCACACTCGTGTAGTATTTTTGTTAGGTATAGAAAATTGATGAGACTAGTTACTACTTATAACACTAACAAAATATTTCATTACGTATTCAGTAAGTATCAGACTCTCTCTCTTAAAATTTTATTTCACCTGAGCATTTCCTTTCCACAGCAGTCACTTCATTTTCTCGTTCCTTACGTTTGTAATGTAGTCTCTAGTAGATGACCTTGGCACTTGGAATTTTTTCTCGTTTTCAGCATTCCCATTTATTTGATCGGAAGAACACGACAAACCTCCTGAAGACTTCATGATGAATATTTATGGTTTGTTTCCTGTACGTTTCAATCTTTGATGGTATATTTACTAACATAAATTATTAGCGTTACCTTAAGGTGCGTGTAACCTGAAATCATTCCATGTAGCTGCAAGTCATGGTTCTTCTCATCAGTTTTCTGTAGCCAACGAAAATACTGATGTAAAGTGCTTCACGAGTTACGATCTTAGTGTCAGTGAACTAAACCTCATTTTCATTCTAAATGCTAACACGTGAAATTAAGAAACTGAAGTGCCATCCGAACACTGGGCTCAATATAAATGAAACGGGGATCAAAAATATTGATACTTTCTTGAAATGAATAATCTTTGGTCCACAAACTTTCACCAGCGGAGAGGAGAAAATATAATACGATCATCACATGACTGTTAGCTGATCGTGTTTTCTGGAAGGTTTTTGCTTTGCTCATCGTAAACTTGCCCTCATGCCAATTTTCGGTACTAATTAATAACTAATAACTATATATTATATAATAACTAATTAAATGTATGTAATACCTACATACAATATGAGTGTGTGTGTTTTAGGTTTTACTTGCACGCTTAATTGCATTGGACAGAGGTATGGATTAGTGTTTACGGTCCACGACATATATGTCATTAGTGATCAATTATTGTCTTGATCACTGAAATTAACGATGATGTGGACGTTTTCTTTTTAAAAAAAACTATCAAGCAGAGATCTGAAAGATAAAAACTAGTGCTCGATGCAAATGTAAAATAGGACACGTGATTAATGAGACGTGTCTCGACTAACGAGAACTGAGCGTCGTGAACTTGACGACATATAACAAAAACTGATATAAAGAAAGACAGCAAGATCAAGGGGTGGAAATTGGAGGCTTGAAACGCAGCTACGTGATAAGAACAAAACGAATGGATGAGGAAGAAAAGAAAAAAAAAGTGACGATTGGAATGCAATTAAAGGCCGGCGCCAGCGAATTTGCGCTGTCAGATACTTGGGAGGGCTTGAATTTCCTGGAGACTGATTATTAACGAAGTTCTTCGGGCGATAGTTCCCCGAGAAGAAGCGTAAATGAGAGCACGAAATTGTCAGAACTGAAGCCATAAAAATTATAGAATCGTTCTCATTCCTCGATACTTCTACGATGTCAGCCTAAGCATCAGTAATAAAGTAATCCTACAATGATATTGGTTTGGAAAAGAGCTCTACAGCAGCAAATATATTATATAATGGTTTGAGGCTCGAATTTCTATAAATAAATTCTCGGTCTAAGATAACTTGAGTTATAGGAGCCACATTGATATCCATACAGGTATCGGCGGAAGAGGCAAAATTGTAAACCTTGGCGGCCGATGAATGTGGGACGCTGCAGCAGAACTTCACCGTGTAGCTGGTAAGTATAAAAAACAGGGGACGTGTCGATACCAGTGCATAAAGTCTCTGCAAATTTCATTGCGTGTATAGTAGCTATGCCTCTCAGACAGGCACTGGAACAGCATTCACAGATGTCAGTATTTGAGAGAGGAGGTGTAGTTGAGCTAAAGAAGCCGGTTGGAATAATCGACGGAACGGTCGGCTTTTGAGTAGGAACGATGGCATTATTCGTCGATGTTGGTAGGAGTGGGTGATCCATGGCCGAACACAGCTTCAAGAAGGAAATAGTCAACCTACAGAGAAGGCAGAACAAGAGGATTGAGTATTCGTATCAACGATCCGATGAGCAATTGGTGCTTCAGTGACAACAAGGACCATTAATAGGTGGCTCCTGGTAATGGTGCTAAGCTCACGGAGTCCCTTGCGCCGACTAACATTAACCTCTGTACACGAACAAGCCAGTTAGCATTAGTATCGGGCACATTCGCCCTGAAATCTAATTGAGTGGAGATGAACTGTCTTCAGTGATCATTCCCGCTTCGAACTGAGCCCTGATGACGAGCAAACACATGTCTGGAAACCGACCTGACGCCGGCCGCTGTGTTCGAGCGGTTCTAGGCGCTTCAGTCCGGAACCTCGCACCTGCTACGGTCACAGGTTCGAATCCAGCCTCGAGCATGGATGTGTGTGATGTCCTTGGGTTAGTTAGGTTTAAGTAGTTCTAAGGGGCTGATGACCACAGATGTTAAGTCCCATAGTGCTCAGAGCCATTTGAACCAACCTGACTATCGCCGGCCATACGGCCCGGCAGTCAGTGGTGATGGTCTGGGAAGTCGTTTCATTTCGTAGCAGGATCCTTTTGGTTGACATCCGAGACTTCTTACAGCACAGTTGTACGCCAGCGATATTCTATGCCCTGTTTTGTCGCCCTTTATGGCAAGACATCCTGGGCTTACATTTCAGCTTGTTATCGTGCTTGCCAAATCCTACTTTGACCGTCAAGGTCACCAGATCTCTCGTCAATCGAGAAGGTTTGGAGCATTATGGAGAGGGCCCTCCTACCAGATCGGGATGTAGACTACCTGACACAGCAACTGGACTGAATGCGGCACAATAATCTTCAGAACGACATCCAGCAATGTCAACCAGACCAGCTGCTTGCGTAAGGGCCAGATATGAACTAATGCGTTGTTTACTTTCTCAATTTGCGAGGCTCTTTCTCTTGCATAAACCATCCAATTTTTCTGAAACTATAATCATTTGTTTGTCTGTACATGTACATCACATCTACCGATTTTCGTCGCATTCTGATTAATTCTGAATATGCGTTGTTCACAAATTTGTCGCAACCATACTCTACTTTCTGTAACATTTATTTCATACAGTAAATGATGGCATTGTATGTATACACACCAAGAGAAGTTTTACATCCCCCTATAAATCGAGCATATCTTTTGCTATTGTGATTGTTCCTGCATCGATCGGTAGATCACCCCTGACGTTGTTTGCAAACATACTCACAGTTACTATCGGCGCTACCAACTCATAGAACGCCGCACTCGAATGGATTGCAGCAACTCACTTGAAAGTGAAGCATCGCATGGAACTTATAACAGATGTGTGTGGAACAGTAGCGTGAATATTCATCGAGCCGTGAAGGACAATGGAAAATGGCTCTGAGCACTGTGGGACTTAACATCTGAGGTCATCAGTCGCCTAGAACTTAGAACTACTTAAACCTAACTGACCTAAGGACATCACACACATCCATGCCTGAGGCAGGATTCGAACCTGCGACCGTAGCGGTCGCGCGGTTCCAGACTGAAGCGCCTAGAAGGACAATGGATTTTGCAGTGAACACACAGTGCTTAGTGGGGTGATCACACTGTTGTAGCCGGCTGTTGTGGCCGAGCTGCTCTAGGCGCTTCAGTCCGGAACCACGCTGCTGCTACGGTCGCAGGTTCGAATCCTGCCTCAGGCATGGATGTGTGTGATGTCCTTAGGTTAGTTAGGTTTAAGTAGTTCTAAGTTCTAGCGGACTGATGACCTCAGATGTTAAGTCCCACAGTGCTCAGAGCGATTTGAACCATTTGAACACTGTTGTAGAAATAATTCAAAAATCAAGACCGCTTAAATACTGTTTACTGGATAACCGGTTTCAACACACTAATAGTGCCATCATCGGATCTGAATGTAGATTAGGATTTATAAACCATTTGGATAGAACGATACATGAGGCAGACCAGCTGATATAAAATCATTGTCACACAAAATAGAAAACAACTGCTCTCATGGTCACTCTTTTCCGTAAGATCTTGTGGTTGCGGTTTTACATATCTTATGGAAAAGAGTGACCATGGGAGAAATTATTTTTATATTTTGTGTGACAATGATTTTATATCAGCTGGTCTGCCTCATGTATCCTTATATCCAAATGGTTTATGAATGTTAATCTACATTCAGATCCGATGATGGCACCTTTAGTGTGTTGAAATCGGTTACCCAGTAAACAGTATTTAAGCGATCTTGGCTTTTGAATTATTTTTACGGAAATGGATTGCTATGCTCTGGTCCACGTCATTACGTTACACACAGAAGGTTAGTCAGCCGAGGAAGTAAACTCTCGTGTGCTCTGCAGTCAAAGAGATGTGCGAAAGTGAAAACTGTTCTAGTTGACAGGTAGCATTGAAGATTTATACATACAGATTAACCACGTTAGACAGTGTACGGGATGATCGATATCTACGACTTTTGTTCAAAGGAATCGTGGGATGGGTGCTCCAGAACCGAATTTGGCTTTCGAAGAGCCTGCATGACGTCATGCATCGCATCAAACTGTTAGGAGACGATTTCGCAACGCTACGACCATGGCGAGCACCATGGTGTAGATCACATCTACATGGACTCTGTTAAAGAGGGGAAGTAAATCATCTAGAATGAACGCCCCAGGATTGGCAGTGGGTGTTGTTTACGGACGAAACTCGCGTTTGTTTGTACCCATATAATCGCAGACAACGGTTCTGGAGAAAATCCGGTAATGGAATGCCTGCTACACTGTGTCCACATGTGCAAGATGGTGGAGGAGTGATGTTCTGGGGGGCATTACGTTGGATCATCAGCTCACCTCTGAATGGGGCTGAGCAGAATCTTACAACTCTGCAGTGCAGGGACGAGATTCTACAACAAACAGTGAGATTTCGTCTGAATGGATTACAACTTGTGTACCCATCGTGCTGTTCTGGTCAACACATTCGGCCAGCATGCTAGGATCACCAGAATGTAGTGACCTGCCTGTTTCCCGGACGTGACCACAGTCGAACGCGTGTGGGATCGATTGAAGTGAGCAGATTTTGGTCGTTGACAACGATCACGTACACTGTGTGACCAGGGTAATCGATAGTATGCCACGAAGGGCCAAGCTTGCATCCAAGGAAGGGGATGTTGCACCTTACATTGCCGTTGATCAAGTATGGTGTGGAATCCCCACCCTAACCCAATATTTTTATTCTCTTATTTTTTATGGCCAGGATACATTGCAAATGAATATGTATGCATGCCACAGAGCCAGTTTTATTTTTCTCGGCCATAAATTTCGAAACAACGGGGTGATGCGGAACTTCTTTTGATGTATGTGTGTTAATATACTATTTATCGCCAGCCAGCCGTCTCAGTGGCGGGAGAGGACTGGCGACAATCCCAACAAAACCTCGCGTAACACTAGATGCAGAGAGGTGGAGGTCCCACCACTAGTTTACTCTACTGCTTACTGGTAACGTTTTACATGATTTTACGTTATTCGTAAATCACAAGGGAAAAACAGATTGGATGGATACACTGGTAACATATCTACATCGAGCCGTGTCAATACATTTGGTATCTCAGAAATCTTAAATCTGGTTACTTGGAACGTTAGATCCCCTCTCCCACAAAAGAAACAGAACTTTGCAGTCAACTGAAAAAATATTCTCCAATTACGAGGACTAAAACTATGCTCAAGGAAACTGTGAACCTAAGAGATTGCTTGGAGTGGAACAGACCACAAGAGCTCGTTCTGTAGTGGGAAGAATGACATATCAAATGTGGAAGAGCAGAATTGGATCATAACTTCATCAACGACATAATTTTAATGACAAAATTAAAAAAGTATTCTAGGGACCCTCACTGTAATCGGCGTATATGCCACTACCAATCAACGGGATGGGTACTCTGGAGCACTGGATGAACAGCTGCAAAAAACAGCCGAACATACCCAGCAAAACGGATCACATTACCATAATGGGAAACCCCAGCGCCAGAACTGGGAACCAGCCAATTGAAAATACAGTAGGATCTTTAGGAGAAAAAAAAACATTTATGGGAACAATATAAGATTAACAGAATTAGCAAGCCCAAATAAACTTAAAACAATGAAAAGCTTATTTAGAAAGAAAGACATAGTGGAGACAAGGAGAATCGCGCCACCTTAAGGTTAAAAAGTGTTCAAATGTGTGGGAAATCCTATGGGACCTAACTGATAAGGTAATCAGTCCCTAATCTTACACACTACTTAACCTATATTATCCTAAGGACAAACACACACACCCATGCCCGAGGGAGGACTCGAACCTCCTCCGGGACCAGCCGCACAGTCCATGACTGCTGTGCCTTGACCGCTCGGCTGATCCCGAACACCTTAAGTTAAATTATTTTTAGCTTAAATAAAAATTAATTATAATTGCATAAATATAATACAACGTGACTCTCAGTTATTTGGTTATGCATAATTATTTTGTTTCTTGTACTTTCACTCTAAGTGCATTAAAATTGTTCTTAATAAAATGTCTACATAGTGAAGGGATTTCCCCAGGTACCTGGGAAATTTCGTAATACCCTTGGGGTGATCATACCGACAGTTATAAAAGTAAGAAAATTACAGAAAACGCAATAAATCAAATAATTTATCGGAAAGTTTACTAAATAATGATATTTTTATACAATTAATGTTTACAACGCAAAGCGATGCAACAATAAGAGATTAAAGTTAAATTTTAAGGTTTCTGGGAAAAGTCACAAATATAATTGTCTGTGTAAGCAGCAACACTGCATTCGGAGCGTGTCCATTGTCCACACTGTCGATACCTGAAGCAAAGCTCATTGAAGCCGTACTCTCCACAAACAACGCGCAGTTCAAGATTATCTGATCTTACGTAAAAACATCGTCTTCATTGCACAAACATTTTCGTCTAAATCCATGTTGTTTTCACTTGACGAGTTCTCAAATTTAATTCCACAGCAGGAAGAGAGTGGTTTCTTTTTCTTAGGTGAGCCATTCTTCTTTTTAATACAACACCTCTTTTTAATAGATCTTTTCTTCTGAAAGGTTTGTTGCTGATTTCTTATTAGCTAATTGTTCCTTGATAATTTTTTACCTTCATTTACATTCGCTATCGTCAAGAACTAATTTCATAGGAGTGGACGTTAGAATAGCAGAGTGACTTTTTCGCTTCAAATTTCCCTGAACATTAATCACTGCCACTTTGGGAATTGGTGACAGCTTATCCAACACTTGAAAAAACATTTTCCCAGTTTTATTTCTTGACGGCGTTCCAGAGCACCCAGAAACTCCAAGCAAACCATCTTACTGCGTACACATCAAGCCCTTCAGTTTCTAAAGAGGTGCTCTGTGTCTCTTGAGGGTAGGTTCTCTGTTGTGGTATAGGCCTACTTATTTTTGGTTGAAGCTCTGCAGATTCGTCGTTAGTGCTGGAATGATTGGCCTCTTCATCTTCCTGGTTATCTATGATGAACTGGTACACAGCGTGAGGTGATGCAAGGTTCTCTCCTTTGAACTTATCTGCATTTGATGGGAAGATTACAGTACTTTCAAACATACAAACTCTTTCCTCCATTGTTGCCAAATTCACATAGGCAATAATGAATATTTTGACCATGCCATACGGTGTTACCTCTATGTATAAATTTGATCTCATGAATTTGTATCATTTCTTATTGAAAGCCTTTTCCAGCGGACTGAAAATTGTAAGGACAAGTGGTTGTATTTTGTGAGATATGTACCGATGAATTGACAACATCTGAACGTGATTTTGCCGAGAAAACTCATACGAATCCGATGATACTTGAACTCTTTGACTATCGAGTAAGAGCAGAACTGGCTCTTCTTTTGATGTCTTAGTGAATTTATTGAAGTGTTTTAGGCAATCAGGGGAAAGGTCATCATTAGATTCTCCATTGTGCGAGCATTTGTAAAGTTCACCAGCTGGTCCTCGTCTCTCGAGTAAGGAAGTTGTCTTTTTTCCGGGGAACATGAACATCGGGGGAACATACTGTCCAGAGGCACTCATAGGGCACACAACTGCAATATTGCGTCCTCTTTTCCATCTGGTCACACCTCCAACTCGTTTTTCACCTTTAGACCTCAAAATATGACCCAGTTTCTGTACCAGTCTCGTCCATGTTGATTATTGTGGATGGTTCAAATTTATATTTACCTATAACTAAACTCATATTTTTGAAAAATACGTCGACGTCAATTTCATTGAACCCAGTCACTCTGCTAATACGTGTTGCAGACGGTTTGGGCAAAGAAATTTGATGATTTCTCATTCGAAATCGTGATATCCAAGCTTCCACTGCAAACTGCCATTTTACTTTCTCAATTGAAGTTATGCTTGATTTGAGGTTCTTCTGCCAAATCATATGCCAGCAGTCTCAAATCTCTAATAGCTTCCCATATGGTCGTTCAAGGGTTTGCTTTTAATTTTTCAGTCAATCTCGAAGGGTAGACCTAGGTATTTTAAATGCCAGTGTAACACTTTTAAGTAATTTTCCCTCAGGAACCTGTGGCACGGCTGCGTGATAGAAGTTTGGACGAGATGGAGGAAAGTTGCAATGAATACTATGAAAAAAGAACTCTAGATGCACAAGTTTAAGTACTACAGGGAGGAAGTATAGAAGGTAGGTTTCAGAAAAGATTCACTGATTAGCCTATATAGACAATTCTGAATACTAAAACTATGGAACTTGGATGAATTAATATAAAAACCTTCTGATAAAAGTGGCCAACGAAGTCCTTGATAAGAAAATGTTAAATAAAGACAAAAGAGGATAAAAATATGAAACGAAAGTATAGAAGAAAGAAAGAAAGATAAAAAAGAGCATGTTATAAATTTCTGCAAATAAGAGCACGTACTACAGAGCAATATCCAAGGATATGGTCTATTGTGCGACTCTCATGAGAGAACTTAGCAATTTCCCCAGAATGGCGACACCTCATAGAATCCACTGGAACTTTGAGAAGATTCTGTCCCTTTAAAGAAGCACTGTTGTACAGAAAATATCCTTCCTTGCGTAGGTTAGCGCCTTAGTCGAAAAGGGAAACAACTGAAAAACAAAGGCGTTATCTCCTTTTTACGTTCAAGCAGGCAGTACTTTGCCACGGAATTTCTTAGCAATTGGCAGGAGGCCTGCTTTTTTATGTCGGAATCTTACCTAGTAGTGGGTCCTCCGAGGTCATAAAATTCCGGAACTCGTCGCCTCACCCCATTCTTTTTTGTTCAGATATCAGCGGTTGTGGTTAGATGGCACTCTCGGAAGACGCGAACAGTTATCGCATTCGGCTCTAAGAACTTGCCGCCTAGAGTCTCTGTTCATTGTCGCGGACATGAATGCGTAATGTCACCCACGGCAAAGCGTGGTGTGAACAGAATTTCAGGTAGGAAATATGCGGCAACATGCTGGATGCTGCAAGCCACTTCGGAGATCGCCATATGGCAAGAAAATATCGTAACCTTCTCCATCCTCCCAACAAACCCCCAACCTCATTTTGCCTCCTTGACCGAGCTATCATGTGCGCAAAGACGTCTGTGGTTTATTTCTATATCTTTCCACACGTGTACCAAAGTGTAGTGGCTAAGGTTGGCTTCTAAAGCCACGTCATCCGACGCTCTGCTACCACCAATACTTTAAAATTTATGAACAATGTCCATTCACTTTTACTGTTCGTGTTTTGCTTTTACAATATCTGACGAAATTATCTGCACAGTATTTTTGGACATTAGCATCGGATGAGCCATTCCTTAACTTTCAAGATGGCTTGAATTCTGCTGGGTACAGTCTCAATGAGGTGTCTGAATACCTGTTGTGGAATGGCAGCCCATTCTTCCTCGAGAGCCGAAATCCTAGAAAGTAGTGATGGACGCGGTCTGGAGTGAAGTCGATGTTCTAACTCTTCCCAAAAGTGTTCCATTGGCCACAGGTCGGGCATCTGGGCAGGCCAAAACTTTTCAGGTAGATTATTGCTTGCAAATCATATCCTCATACGTTCTGCTTTATGATAGGGTGCGTTGCCATGCTGTTACAATCAACGTCTCTGAACTGTTCCTCTACTGTACCCTGCGCACAATGTTGTAAAGTGTGTTCACACGTTCTGGCATTTAGTGTTTTCCTAAGCAATCTTTCTCGATGCGTTTGGATTACGGATCATGGATCTGGCATTTTTATTTCGTATTTCACCACACGTGATACCCACACCAAAAACAACACACATACTCAACAATACTAACGAAATACACACGTTTCATACACGGAACTAACCAGACGCTAATGGATACTTCCCTACAAGACCGCTTCCTAACCACGGAAAGGACTCCGGTACTGTAACATCACTTCGTCCGTACTTCACCCCTGGCACTACACATGAAGGCAGTTAACGTTTTTCAGGTTATATGAGAATGTAGGATTTCTTGGCGAATCGCGATGACAAAATCTTCTCCGGTTGACAGCCGAGTTAATGTGTTGTTCTCCGGCAACGTTTCAGCAGGTTTCTTACTTGTCATCTTCAGGCAAATATGGTAACTTGCTGAAACGTTGCTGGAGAACAACACATTGACTCGGCTGTCAACCCGAGAAGATTTTATGATCATTTTTCAGGTTTTAGAGAAATCCGTACCTTTCCATAGGATCGCCGCACGGTATAGCGTGAGTCATCACCCCAAATCACTCGTTTCCAACCGTCCCCCGTCCAGTGGTATCAGCCATTACACCACATCAAGCGTCGCTCAGCATCCACTACAGAAATGTGTGGCCCACTAGGATCTGTTTGATCATTGTACGTCATTCTTTTTAACTCCCTACGAACAGTCATTGCACCAGCTGGACTGCCGGTAGCGCGGTGGGTTTTGGAAAAAAGCGACATTTTGTCTATGAAGTGCGTGACTGATTCTCTTGTAAAAATTTTTTCTTTATTTATTGACACAATCTCATGTTTATGGCAAAGTCATAACCGGTTCCGGCCATACAATGCCCATCTTCAGATGCTAAAGCAACACAAAAGAAAATTTATATTAAAATCTAAAAAATAAGTGCAATATTTAACCACGCTTATTAGTAATCTAACTGAATTTATGCGAAATACATGTAGTTCATACCTAAAGGCGGCATACACTGAACCCAGGTTCATGCGTTGTCAGACTAGCTATAAAATGTGAAACACCGGTCTTACATAGATATAAAAATTTGTTAGATTTTGTCCACCGTCTTTGCACTATAAGCGCGCGTGAGTCATAATTTTTCAAAAGCCTAAAATATACACATGTATCCCCGTAATAAGACAGCGCTAGGCTTACATATGCAAGAGGAGGGTTATAATATTGGTAATATCGACGAACAGCTTCCAATTCTACAAGAAGTTACAAAAAGTAAACGATTAGACATTTTAGACCAACTGGAGATTTATGTTACGAGACGCGGAGAACCTGACAAACTCCTCAATGAACAGAATGAATTCGCAACAGACGCATACTTCAACATTTACGACGGTCTGTTCATCTGAGTGAATCGATTTTACTACATACGTGCTTCAGCTGAGGCTGGAGCCTTCCGGCGGTCGAGTATTGCACTGCCCAGTGCGGGCCGCAGCGGATGTCAACAACCTCTGAGGCGGAGGAGCATGCCATCCACCTGCAGCAGAGGACTGCACTCGTCGTCCTGTCCGTGTCGTCCCTGCTATACTATTGGACAACGGCATAAACAGGCAACAGCCGGTAATACAGCGCCATCGGGCGTCAGAAATACACTCTACAAGTGCTACTAATATTTACATCTATAGCAATGTTTTATCCTTGTTCTGAAATGTTATTTTACTGATTTAACGACCTGTTCTGTGACCTTAAATATTATGTACATGTGACCTAATTATTAATTGCAAATTTGTATATTTTAGGCTTTTGAAAGATTATTACTATCTTATAGAGGACGCGCGCATCTAGAGCAAAGACGGTGAACAAAATCTAACAAATTTTTATATCTATACAAGACCGGTGTTTTACATTTTATAACTGGTTTGACAACGCATGAACCTGGGTTCAGTGTGTGCCGCCTTCAGGTATGAACTACAGATATTTCGCATAAATTCAGTTAGATTATTAATAAGCGTGGTTAAATATTGCACTTATTTTTTAGTTTTTAATATAAAAATTTTGTTTGTATTGTTTTAGCATTTGAAGATGGTCATTGTATGGCCGAAACCGGTTATGACTGTGTCGTAAACGTGTGATTGTGTCTATAAACAAACAAAAAGATTTTACAAGCGCAGAGGGTCTCACTGATTCCTTCTGCTGATTTCATGCGATTTTTTACATCTGCCATCCGCAATGCCCGACGATCCCTCTCTGTCAGTAAATGAGAAATTATCTGCGGTTGTTCCTTCGTGATTCTGCCTCACAGTCATATCCTCAGTTGTCGAGTTTGGCTGCTTTAGGACTCAAACGACTGTGATGAATCTGTTATTCAGGTAACATCCAATGACTCTTCCACGTTCGAAACCGCCGACCTCTCGTGACCGACCCACCCTGTTGTTACTGCTTCTGCACTGATAGTACAACATTCCTAGTTTTCTTTTACACTGGTGGGTTCGCCTCTGGTGGCATTTAGCAATCAACTGCTCATTAGACAATGATGTATGGATACTTGTAGTCATTTGCAAAAACAGACGTAATATCTGCAGGGATACCGCAATCACTTTTTATACACTGTTACTTATAATCCGTCTCGATTGCAAAAATGTTTATTCACATGACCGGTTTCGGTTCCTCTAGAACCATCTTCAGATCTGTAATTTCGGTTTCGGGAGTCATGACAGTCATGACGCAGCATGTGAAGGTTGCGGACTGTGGACGAGTTACTCCTACAACCGAAATTGCGGATCTGAAGATGGTTCAAGAGGAACCGAAACCGGTCATGTGAATAAACATTTTAGCAATCAAGACGGATTATAAGTAACAGTGTACTTGTAGTCAGATAGTGTTGATGTGGGATTGACAGATATTTGACTCTGTGCGCCATTGCGACGCCTGATGAGATATATCACGTGGAAGGATTGTTTGTTAGAGGAACAAATGTGATGGTCTCCGTTGAGGCATGCGACTCAAGTGACAGTTGCTTGGTTGTTTGATTCGGGGGAGAGGACCGAACAGAGGGGTAATCAGTCCCATCGGATTAGCCTGAAGGGATTTAGGGAAACTACGGAACATCTAAATCAATATGAAACTTCCTGACAGCTTAAAACTGTGTGACGGACCGAGACTCGAACTCCGGACCATTGCCTTTCGCCGCGCGGGATTAGCCGGGCGGTCTAGGGCGCTGCAGTCATGGACAGTGCGGCTGGTCCCGGCGGAGTTTCGAGTCCTCCCTCGGGCATGGGTGTGTGTGTTTGTCCTTAGGATAATTTAGGTTAAGTAGTGTGTAAGCTTAGGGACTGATGACCTTAGCAGTTAGGTCCCATAAGATTTCACACACATTTGAACATTTTTTGCACCTTTGCCTTTCGCGGGCAAGTGCTTTACCAACGGAGCTACCCAAGCACGACTCACGCCCCGTCCTCACAGATTTACTTCCGCCAGTACCTCGTCTCCTACCTTCCAAACTTTACAGAAGCTCTCCTACGAACCATGCAGCAATAGCACTCCTGAAAGAAATGATATTGCGGAGACATGGCTTAGCCACAGCGTAGGGAACGTTTCCAGAATGAGATTTTTACTCTGCAGTGGAGTGTGCGCCTACATCAGTATGGTTGGATGCGTGTTTCAACCGTCGTTCTCGCGAATGCGAGTTCAATGTGATAACCACTGCATCACCTCGCTCGGTGACTCAAGTGAGACTCGTATCATGAGAACATTACTCCCGACGTTAAATACGATTAAACTCTAAGGATTTGGCAAGAGCGAAGACAAGCAGTAGAAACTGTCACCGTGTGTGGGCGGGCATTATTTTACTGAAATGTAAGCCCAGGACGGCTTATGTTGCTGAAATGCAAGCCCAAGATTGGTTGCATGAACGGTAACAAAAGGGGGGGGGGGGGGAGAATGTCGACAAATCGGTTTGCTGTAAGTGTGCAGCGGATGACAACGAAAGAGGTCCTGCTACAAAGTGATAACCCAGGCCGTCACAGCTGGCTGTTGGGCTGTAATGCGGGTGATAGGTTGGTGTTCCACCACTGTCTGGGGCGTCTCCACACCCGTCTTCGGCACGTAATCTCGTTGACTGGAGTAGATTTGGCTTCAGTGGTAAGACCCACTGCGAACTGAGCCCAGATGACCAGCAAACACTGGCTGAGACTAATCTTAAATTTTTTCACACAGCAAAGCGGTATCTCATTAAAGGTGCAATAGTGAGATATACGCCAGAAACTTTCTACGTTTACTTATTTAATCTCTCTCTTTGTTATCCGTTTTCGGACCGATTTGCCCATGTTAGATGGGTTAGGAAAAGTGTGACAAGTTAGATCCCATGTCGTTATTTATAGGTAATCCCACAGGAAGCAGGTGTTGACAGATTTGAAAATTACCGAACTATCAGTTTAGAAAGTCACAGCTTCAAAATACTGACGCGAATTCTTTACAGACGAATGGGAAAACTGGTAGAAGCCGACCTCGGGGAAGATCAGTTTGGATTCCGTAGAAGTACTGAAACACGTGAGACAATACTGGCCCTACAGCTTATTTTGGAAAATAGATTAAGGAAAGGCAAAACCTACGTTTCTAGCATTTGTAGACTTAGAGAAAGCTTTTGACAATAAGGAGGATATAAGATGAACATCAACAAAAGCAAAACGAGGATAAAGGAATGTAGTCGAATTAAGTCGGGTGATGCTGAGGGAATTTGATTGGGAAATGAGACACCTAAAGTAGGAAAGGAGTTTTGCTATTTGGGGAGCAAAATAATAGATGATGGTCGAAGTAGAGAGGATATAAAATGTAGAATGGCAATGGCAAGGAAAGCGTTACTGAAGAGAAATTTGTTAACATCGAGTATAGATTTAAGTGTCAGGAAGTGTAGCCAAGTATGGAAGTGAAACATGGACGATTACTAGTTTGGACAAGAAGAGAATATAAGTTTTCGAAATGTGTTGTTACAGAAGAATGCTGAAGATTAGATGAGTAGATCACATAACTAATGAGGAGATTTTGTATAGAATTGGGGAATTAGGGATTTGGGGAGAAGAGGAGCTTGTGGCACAACTTGACTTGAAGAAGGCACCGGTTGGTAGGACATGTTCTGAGGCATCAACGGATCACCAATTTAGTATTGGAGGGTAGCGTGGAGGGTAAAAATCGTAGAGGGAGACCAAGAGATAAATACACTAAGCAGATTTAGAAGGATATAGGTTCAAAAATTCAAAATGGCTCTGAGCACAATGGGACTTAACATCTGTGGTCATCAGTCCCCTAGAACTTAGAACTACTTAAACCTAACTAACCTAAGGACAGCACACAACACCCAGCCATCACGAGGCAGAGAAAATCCCTCATCCCGCCGGGAATCGAAAACGGGAACCCGGGCGTGGAAAGCGAGAACGCTAGCGCACGACCACGAGATGCGGGCAAGGATGTAGGTTGCAGTAGGTACTGGGAGATGAAGAAGCCTGCACAGGATATAGCAGCACGGAAAGCTGCATCAAAAGTGTGTCAGGACTGAAGACCACAACAACATATATATCGGCCGGGAGAGCAGTGTGCTGACCACATGCCCCTCCATATGCTCATTCAGTGATGCCTGTGGGTTGAGGATGACACGGCGGCCAGTCGGTACCTGGGCCTTCATGGCCTGTGCGGGAGGAGTTCAGTTCATGTATGTGTGTGTGTGTGTGTGTGTGTGTGTGTGTGTGTGTGTGTGTGTGTGTGTGTGTGTGTGCGAGTAATCAATTCGATGACAAAGACTAACTGAAGCAACTGCGATTTTCCCCTCAAACACCACGGTACATTCAGTTACGCATTTCTTGCTAGAGAAACATCTTTGAAGTATGCTTGCGATCTAGAATACGCGTAAGAGTGAATAGTCCTGCAAGGTATCATGGTGACAAGGAAATTTAAAGAGATTACTCGAAGAAGAAAAAAACAATCCAGTGTAAGATAGTGACCAGGAAAAAGTTGGCTAATAAAGAAGATAGCATAGTTTCTTCCTGACGTGTACTTCTGACTGGTTTTCTATACGCGTACAATAAATATTCTTCGGGACATAATAACAAGTCTTAAGAAAATGGCTCTGATTACTAGAACTTAGAACTACTTAAACATGACTAACCTAAGGACATCACACACATCCATGCCCGAGGCAGGATTCGAACCTTCGACCGCAACGATCGCGCGGTTCCAGACTGTAGCGCTTAGAACCGCTCGGCCACTCAGGCCTATTTCACTGGCAATAGTGATATAGATCTTTCCGGCGTTGTCGTATGACAGATTCTCTCACCTCTCTCATTGTGTTTCCGTCCATCCGGAAGCGCTGACTTCCGATGTCCGCAGAGTAGGTGGAAAACGGCCGACACGAAGTTTGCGACAAGGAAGCGCCCGCGCAGTCCGGGCGACACTTGACGCGTACCGTAAACTCCCGCCAAAGCAAGCCGACGTCGACGTCGACGCAGCCGTGCAGCAGTAATCCCGTGTCCAGCCGTAAGCCGGACTACGGCCATCGCGGTTCGCGTAATGGCCCAATAAACCGCGACTGGGCCTTCCGCCGTTAATGTGGGCCGAAACTGCTGGACGAGGACCGGCACGTGTCTGTGCATTCACGTGGGGCTGGCCGCAGCACGAGGATCGGTTGTTCTGAAGCACACGTGTAACAGTACGGCCGTTTGAGGAGAAGACCGTGATTTACCACTATGAAAACACGGTAATAGCCGTATAACTAATAACACGGACAGGAAGCAAGTCTGAAGTTACGGTTACATGTGTTACGAAAACAGGGTAGCCTTTTCACCTCCTTGCAAAACGACAGCTGGATTCTTTAGGTTTTCACTAGCTGTTGTTGTTATTGTGGTCTTCAGTCCTGAGACTGGCTTGATGCAGCTCTCCATGCTAGTCTATCCAGTGCAAGTTTCTACATCTCCCACTACCTACTGTAACCTACGTCCTTCTGAATCTGCTTAGTGTATTCATCTCTTGGTCTCTCTCTACGATTTTTACCCTCGACGTTGCTCTCCAATACTAAACTGGTAATCCCTTGATGCCTCACAATGTGTCCTACCAACCGATGCCTCCTTCTAGTGAAGTTGTGCTACAGCCTCCTCGTCTCCCCAATTCTGTTCAATACGTCCTCATTAGTTATGTGATCTACCTATCTAATATTCAGCATTCTCCTGTAGCACCACATTTCGAAAGCTTTTATTCTCTTCTTGTCCAAACTACATATCGTCCATGTTTCACTTCCATACATGGCAAACACTTCCCGACACTTAAATCTATACTCCATGTTAACAAATTTTTCTTCTTCAGAAACGCTTTCCTTGCCATTGCCAGTCTACATTTTATATCCTCTCTACTTCGACCATCATCAGTTATTTTTTTCCCCAAATAGCGAAACTCCTTTACTACTTTAAGTGTCCCATTTCCTAATCTAGTTCCCTCAGCATCACCCGACTTAATTAGACTACATTCCATTATCCTCGTTTTGCTTTTGTTGATGTTCGTCTTATATCCTCCTTTGAAGACAGTGTCCATTCCGTTCAACTGCTCTTCCAAGTCCTTTGCTGTCTCTGACAGAATTACATATCTTCGGCGAACTTCTTCCCTTTCATGTCCCTCGACTCTTACAACTGCCATCTTGTTTCTGTACAAATTGTAAATAGCCTTTTGCTCCCTGTATTTTACCCCTGCCACCTTCAGAATTTGAAAGAGAGTATTCCAATCAACATTGTCAAAAGCTTTATCTAAGTCTACAAATGCTACATACGTAGATTTCCCTTTCCTTAATCTAGCTTCTAAGATAAGTCGTAGGATCAATATTGCCTCACGTGTTCCAACATTTCTACGGAATCCAAACTGATCTTCCCCGATGTCGGCTTCTACCAGTTTTTCCATTCGTCTGAATAGAATTCGCGTTAGTATTTTGTAGCCGTGACTTATTAAACTGATAGTTCGGTAATTTTCACATCTGTCAACACCTGCTTTCTTTAGAATTGGAATTATTATATTCTTCTTGATGTCTGAGGGTATTTCGCCTGTCTAATACATCTTGCTCACCAGATGGTAGAGTTTTGTCAGGACTGGCTCTCCCAAGGCTGTCAGTAGTTCTAATGGAATGTTGTCTACTCCCGGGGCCTTGTTTCGACTTAGGCCTTCCAGTGCTCTGTCAGACTCTTCACGCAGTATCATACCTTCCATTTCATCTTCATCTACATCCTCTTCCATTTCCATAATATTGTCCTCAAGTACATCGCCCCTGTATAGACCCTCTATATACTCCTTCCACCTTTCTGCTTTCCCTTCCTTGCTTAGAACTGGGTTTCCATCTGAGCTCTTGATATTCATACAAGTGGTTCTCTTTTCTCCAAAGGTCTCTTTAATTTCCCTGTAGGTAGTATCTATCTTAGCCCTAGTGAGATAAGCCTCTATGTCCTTACATTTATCATCTAGCCGTCCCCACTTAGTTATTTTGCACTTCCTGTCGATCTCATTTTTGAGACGTTTGTATTCCTTTGTGCGTGCTTTATTTACTGCATTTTCATATTTTCTCCTTTGATCAGTTATATTCAATATTTCTTCTTTTACACAAGGATTTCTACTACCCCTAGTCATTATGCCTACTTGATCCTCTGCTGCCTTCATTACTTCACCCCCCAAAGCTACACATTCTTCTTCTACTGTGTTGCTTTCCCCCATTCCTGTCAATTGTTTCCTTATGCTCTCCCTGAAACTCTGTACAACCTCTGGTTTAGCCAGTTTATCCAGATCCCATCTCTTTAAATTCCCATCTTCTAGCAGTTTCTTCAGTTTTAATCTACATTTTATAATCAATAGATTGTTGTCAGAGTCCAAACCTGCCCTGGAAATGTCTTACAATTTAAAATCTGGTTCCTAAATCTCTGTACTACCATTATGTAATCTATATGATACCTTCTAGTATCTTCAGGCTTCTTCCACGTATACAACCTTCTTTCACGATTCTTGAACCAAGTGTTAGCTTTGATTAAGTTATGCTCTGTGCAAAATTCTACCAGGCGGCTTCCTCTTGCATTTGTCAGTCCCAATCTATATTCACCTACTATGTTTGCTTCTTTTCCTTTTCCTACTATTGAATTCCAGTCACCCATGGCTATTAAATTTTCGTCTACCTTCAGTATCTGAATAATTTCTTTTATCTCATCATACATTTAATTAATTTCTTCGTCATGTGCAGAGCTAGTTGGCATATGAACTTGTACTACTGTAGTAGGCGTAGGCTTCGTGTCTATCTTGGCCAAAATAATGCGTTCACTATGCTGTTTGTAGTAGCTTACCCGCTCTCCTATTTTTTTATTCATTATTGAACCTACTCCTACATTACTCCTATTTAATTTTGTATTTATAACCCTGTATTCACCTGACCAAAGTCTTGTTCTTCCTGCCACCGAACTTCACTATTCCCCCTATATCTAACTTCAACCTATCCATTTCCCGTTTTAAATTTTCTAACCTACCTGCCTGATTAACGCATCTGACCTTCCACGCTCCGATCCATAGAACGCCAGTTTTCGTTCTCCTGATAATGACGTCCTCTTGAGTAGTCCCCGCCCTGAGGTCCGAATGGGGGACTATTTTACCTGCGGAATATTTTACCAAAGAGGACGCCATCATCATTTATCCATACAGTAAAGCAGCATGCCCTCGGGGAAAATTACGGCTGTAGTTTCCCCTTGCTTTCAGCCGTTCGCAGTACCAGTACAGCGATGCCATTTTGGTTAGTGTTACAAGGCCAGATCGGTCAATTCTCCAGACTGTTGGCCCCTGCAACTACTGAAAAGGCTGCTGCCCCTCTTCAGGAACCACACGTGTGCCTGGCCTCTCAACAGGTACCCCTCCGTTGTGATTGCACCTACGGTACGCCTACCGTTGAGGCACGCAAACTTCCCCACCAACGGCAAGGTCCATGGTTCATATATATTTAGAGAGAGAGAGAAAGAGAGAGAGTGTTACAAATAATTTCTTAGGTCTAAATATTACGTGAAAGACGGCATTAATTCAATCGTGGTTCTGGATGCATATTTTTCGCACAGCCTACTCCGAATACGAGCTGAAATGTAGGCTTCTTACACAATTTAACACAAGTATCGACTGAGAGCTCTACATTTTCCTCTCCCCTACGCTTCTTCCTTAGTCTGCTACTAATTTAGTCGTTTTTGTCGTCATCCAGAATTTCAAGTATGTCTACTTTCCTGCAGTCTTTCACTCAATAACTCTTATTTGCAAGCAGCTTCTTCACAGTGTATGTCCCACTCAAGAATCGTCATTATGATCATCTTTGTAAGCTTTCTTCCTTCTCCCATTCGTATAAATACTCCTCGTTCGTCATTCTGCCAGTAGATAACGTTAAAATTACATCCAAATATTTTTCCTTCACATTGTCGACTTTCTATGATTTGGTGCCATACTGTACTACACTCCAGACTTAGTGAAACTCTTCTTTAACTCTATAGAAATTCCTTTTTCTGTCACCAATTCTTTCAGCTTTTTGAAAGTTCCTTTACCAGTAGATACTTTCCTTCTTATATCCTACAAACAGCTTGCATTTTCTGCTACTTAACTTCTATACTTTTACAGAACGTTCATGTTTGCCTATTTCCCAGTTTCACGGCACTCCCGCTAACGGTTGCGGTTTTCCCTCCGATTCAGCCCATTTTATTTGATCGTTTTAATAGTTTATACTCAGGCATTGGGCACCTGACACAGAGTTTATGTCCGGAGTTTCCCCAATCGACCTACACTGGTGAGAGAAAATAAAAGCGGACGTCCTGTTTAATAGCGTGTTGATCCACTTCTGGAGCGCGATATGAGTTCAGGAAGTCCATGGTAGATTTATGAAGGAATATGGCGTCAGATGTGTGCGCACAGGTCATGCATTCCTGTATATTTACGGGCTGGTAGCTTGTGGGCCCCGAACTAGCGCCCGATAGAGTCCCAGATGGGTTCCATCGGGTTCAAATAAGGATACTTTGGAGGCCAACAGATCAACGTGAGTTCACTACCACGCTCCTCAAACCACTGGAGCATGATTCTGGTCATGTCACATGACTCAGTTTGTTACTCGGCACACCATCGTGAGCGTTCAGGTGCTGAGTGCAGTCTGGTTTATATACGACATAAACCTAAGTACAGTGGCACAAGTGAAGATAATTCAGCTCCTAGTCTAAATGACCTGCAGTCGACACACTCAGCTGCACACCTGCGGTATTACATCAGCTTCAGCACAGTGCTGTGGCTCAAGCGCTACCGGTTGTTTGGTTTTCTAACACCTCGTCGCCGTACCACCTCCTCTCATCTCCGGCTTTCAAACACGCATCATCAACCTGTGAAAGTTGTTGTGTCGGCCTTCTGAAGATGCATGCGACTCGCCACGATTTCACCTCGTGTGGAGATTTTTTCATTTCATAGTAGCATAAACGTGCAAAGGCGCAAATACAAATAATTCGCCGCGCGGGTTTCGGCGAGCGGTCTGAGGCGCTGCAGTCATGGACTGTGCGGCTGGTCCCGGCGGAGGTTCGAGTCCTCCATCGGGCATGAATTTGTCCTTAGGATAATTTAGGTTAAGTAGTGTGTACGCTTAGGGACTGATGACCGTAGAAGTTAAGTCCCATAAGATTTCACACACACAAATTATTTCTCATACGCGTTCCAACCTGTTTTTCTAATATTAACATTGAACCCCTCCTAATGAAGGGGACGAACGCACATGGGTAGTCGCATATGTTGACCATCTGCTCGTCATCATAGTGGTCAAATGCAAACCGTTACCAACTGGTTCCCTAGACATAGACTTACAATTGCTGGATGAAGCGCACACGCACGCACGCACACGCACACACCAGTCTGGCATTCACACCACTTGTTTAGTGTTGTCGTTCCACTTTATGTGCCTCCAGATTCGTAAACGTAAGTTATGGGCCTCCACATTAGTAGCCCTAAGTTTTTTACGGTAGTTACTGTTCCCAGTCATTTAGCACCAACAGCGTAATCATACAGCAGAGGATTTATTTGGATATTTATGTGCAACACGTTACGTTTATGTTTTTTGTAAAGATGGCCGAGAAAATATAATAAGCTGATGGTTGTAATGGGACTTTCTAAAGCTAAATCGTTTCTGCTTCGAGCTTGGCAACATGAACTGCACGCACGCTGTTCAATAGCCCATTACGAAGATATCTTTACAACGTTTTCTGACATAACGGTGCACACGATTGTAAAAGAGCAACGTGAAAAAGAAAATCTGCAGTACTATAAAGCAATAACTGCTGTTTCGTGCTCTCAAGAAGTTGTTCCTCCTACCTCACTCTGTTTTCGATGACTGCTTTACTAGCACAAATACCGTCAGCAGTTGACCCACCTGAAAAGACAAGAGGAAATTTACATTTATTACGAGTGTATTCCTGACATTTTTTTAATCTGACACACACACACACACACACACACACACACACACACACACATATATATATATATATATAATCCAAAACAAGTATCAAATATACTACAGGCCAATAAAATTGCTACACCAAGAAGAAATGCAGATGATAAACAGGTATTCATTGGACAAATATATTATATTAGAACTGACATGTGATTACATTTTCACGCAATTTGGGTGCATAGATACTGAGAAATCAGTACCCAGAACAACCACCTCAGGTCGTAATAACGGCCATGATACGTCTGGGCATTGAATCAAACAGAGCTTGGATGGCGTGTACACGTACAGCTGCCCATGCAGCTTCAACACGATATCGCAGTTCATCAAGAGTAGTGACTGGCGTATTGCGACGAGCCAGTTGCTCGGGCACCATTGACCAGACGTTTCCAGTTGGTGAGAGATCTGGAGAATGTGCTGGTCAGAGCAGCAGTCGAACATTTTCTGTATCCAGAAAGGCCCGCACAGGAAACATGCGGTCGTGCATTATCCTGCTGAAATGTAGGGTTTCGCAGGGATCGAATGAAGGGTAGAGCCACGGGTCGTAACACATCTGAAATGTAACGTCCACTGTTGAAAGTGCCGTCAATGCGAACTAGAGGTGACCAAGACGTGTAACGAATGGCACCCCATACCATCACGCCGGGTGATACGCCAGTATGGTGATGACGAATACACGCTTCCCATTGTGTGTTAACCGCGATGTCGGCAAAGACGGATGCGACCATCATGATGCTGTAAACAGAGCCTGGATTCATCCGAAAAAAATGACGTTTTGCCATTCATGCACCCAGGTTCGTCGTTGAGTACATCATCGCAGGCGATCCTGTCTGTCATGCAGCGTCAAGGGTAACGGCAGCCATGGTCTCCAAGCTGATAGTCCATGCTGCTGCAAACGTCGTCGAACTGGTCGTGCAGATGGTTGTTGTCTTGCAAACGTCCCCATCTGTTGACTCAGGGATCGAGACGTGGCTGTACGATCCGTTACAGCCATGCGGATAAGATGCCTGTCATCTCGACTGCTAGTGATGCGAGGCCGTTGGGATCCAGCACGGCGTTCCGTATTGCCCTCCTGAACCCACCGAATTCACGTTCTGCTAACAGTCATTGGATCTCGACCAACGCGAGCACCAGTGTTGTGATAAGATAAACCGCAATCGCGATAGGCTACAGTCCGACCTTTATCAAAGTCGGAAACGTTATGGTACGCATTTCTTCTCCTTAGACGAGGCATCACAACAACGTTTCACCAGGCAACGCTCTGAAAAGCTAATCATTTGCATATCACAGCATTTTCTTCCTGTCGGTTAAATTTCGCATCTGTAGCACGTCATCTTCGCGGTGTAGCAATTTTAATGGCCAGTAGTGTACATACTGAATGAGTCGATAGCAGATAGATCTGTCACGAGTCCGCCGTGGCGCTGGTAATCTGTGGACGGGGTGAAAGTCGAGCAGCGTTGGCAGGTGCGCGATCTCTGTCACGAGTGTGCTACCAACGAGGAAGGAAGCACATGGTGCGTTGCATTGCCGAGCTGTGAGGAGCGAGTGCCGGCTGTGTTTGTCTTCCACTTGTCGGTGTCGTGCACGGAGAACGGGTATCGCGTGAGTGTGGTGGTGAAACAGTCATTGGCTACAGACGGTCGGCCTGTCGTCACCTCGACGTCGTGTGCCGATACCGCGTCCAGATGGGCGCTGTGGATTCACGAGCAACAGGTGTAAGGTGTAGGCTTGCCATCGTCTCGCTACTGTGTGTCTGGGGTAAGACGTCCCGGAAACATTAAGACGGAGGCATGCTGAGGGTGCTGGAAATGGCTCTGAGCACAATGGGACTCAACTTCTGGGGTCACCAGTCCCCTAGAACTTAGAACTACTTAAACCTAACTAACCTAAGGACATCACACACATCCATGCCCGAGGCAGGATTCGAACCTGCGACCGTAGCGGTCGCGGGTTCCAGACTGTAGCGCCTAGAACCGCTCGGCCACCCCAGCCGGCAGAGGGTACTGCAGGTAGAGCATATGTGTGAGCCAGTGTTATTCTGTCGGTCATTACGTTTCGTGAGGCGTCGTCTTTTTTTCGGGGAGCTTAGCTGTCTTCTGCGCCATGTTCGTGAAGTTGTGTTTAGTGCACGTGAGTTAATGTCTTGTTAAACTATGCATGTCAGTTCGTTGGTCTCTCGTACGAGTCTTCGTGCCTATTGTCACATGTCAAGTTTCGTTCTCGATCGCTCCTATTTGCTAAAATTAGTGTCAAGTATGGGTTGTCGTGTATTTGTGTCTGCAATCACATATTTAAGTACTACAAAGAACCATTTTGCCTTACTGAGACATACACATGTCCATGTGACTCAAGTTAACCGGTGTGCATGCCACGTATGTTCTTCTGCAGAGTTTTCTGTGAATGTGTGAGGTTCAGTGCGCCAGCTGCATTGAAGTATGCAAAGGTTTCGATGTGTCGCAAGTGAATTGACGTGGACGCCATGTATGTTCCTGTGTAGCTTTGAGTGAATATTTAATTGAAAGAATTTCCTGAAAGATTCGTCTTAATATTTTGAGTTTAATATTGGCCACTATCACTCACTTATCGTGTTTCCTGTATTGTTGTGCCCTGATAATGCGTGTATGCCTCAATTTATTATTTGTTGTTATAATACAATGTGCATGAGAGATTACACCCATACGAAATGATATCAGCTGCACGATTAAGGATCTGCTGTTTTATAGCTAAATGTAACAAATTATTTCCGGATAACTGCTGTGATCAGCCAGTGAACTCTCTCTTGCAGTGATGTGTAAAGGTCAGTTTCGTTTTGTCTTAATAGACGATGAAGTTAAACCATGTCCAGCAAAACCACCAGCACCTTTCTCTCCCACCAGTCCCACGTTTCCTGATCTTCACAAATGTCTGAGAAGTAGTGAGGTTCCACTAATACAATGATCCGGCATGTATGACATTTGAGACAATGTCCTGAGGAGTGTTTCTGGGGACTTGAAGACATGAAAGCTAAGTAAGGAGCTCTTTCAGAAAATAGTACTGTCACGTCCAGCGTGGCGCCATGCAAGTTGTTCAGGCCGCTCGAAAGTTTCATGTCGCCGTGTACTATTCCTCGAAAAGTCAAGCAGAAAACATCGTCACTCGTTACGCATACATTCTAAGAATTTATCTTTTATTTCATTTTATATTTTTACTTATTTTGCAGTTGCGGCTTATGTTTGTTATTAGCACACTCCTTTTGACAAGGAATTTTCTCTTTGATTGTGCTAGCCTATACCCTGCTTGCTTCATCTATCATGCCTCATTTTGCTACTAGTGTAACAGAACTCCTTCCTGTCTCCTTATGTGATTCTCAATTTGTACGTTAAATTCTCTAGATCCGTCATGCCCGTTCTCTCTCTTAGTTCTAGTTCCTGTTCTACACTACAGGTGAAGGACTTAGTTTTTAATATTTTCCTATTCCCATTATGATAATAGAACAATTAAAACCTATAAAGACTAAGCGTTTCTGTTGTGTGTTTAACTGGTCGTTTCCATAGTGGGCGCAATGCGTATTCACAACACCACAAATGTACCTTTACCTAATATGGCTCATCTCGAATATGTCACATTCCTTCAGCTGCATGTGTAGAATTACTTTACTGTACATTATGTGCATCTAGCAGTTTGTTTTTGTACCTGACCAGTTTATGTCATATTATCCCATAATGGTATGGAAGCGGGAGATTGGAATTGAAAAACGTGCTGTAACTATAGCTCTGCATCAGGGTGGGTAGTCTAGTAGGAAAGAAGGAACAAAAGTTGGCGTTGCCGAATCTACAGTGAAGTATGCATTGCTGTAGTTCACCTAAACTGGTGTTAGTACAAGTGTTTCGAAATCTGAAAAACACCGGGTAACATAATACACGGATGATCGGTTCATACTGCGGCGCGGCACGTTACTTTTTACCGCCCTGCCAGTGTCCAGCAATGTTCATTTGTCTAGCTAAAAGCTGTAGTAGAAAATACTAGACCACTACTGTCTATTGCAGGTCGCAACATACATAGAATTGTCCGGTAAACGGGATGTGGCTAGCTACCGAAATAAAAGTTTTAACTTGGCAATGTAAATTTTCTGGTGTATTTTTACGATAAAGATCACAGTTAATACTGCCAAGTCCGTACTAAGTGGCAACACAATGTAAAGTTCACACGCACACCACAATCACACACGTAGGCAGTTTATGGTATTTACACCCGTTACCGACGTTAGTAGAGTTCACCTGATCGTTTAGTTGTGAAAATGCTCGCTCAAATGTTGTGCACTCTGCTCTGCACGTGACACCTGTCCCAGTCTCAGATCGCACAACACGCCACGTGGTTTTAACTAACAGTCAAAAGCAATAATTTTGATATGCCGTCCGAAATACCACACGACTTCCACTATACCGTTCACTTAACTACACTTTGTACTGCATCGCGAGCTCGTAATTAGCATTTTCCGCGATTTTACAGTACTTTCGTCGGAGCTGCTTTCAGTGAGATGTTATTAGTTCGAGCCCTCAGCCCCGACCCCTCTAGATCAACCAAAGGCTTTGTTCAAAGCATAGATTGGCGCGAGCCTGCATTTTTCTGATTGGCTGGTATCACAAACAGCAAATCAGGTTGCAGTATTATCCAGCGCTTACCCGCGCTTTACTTCAATGACCAATCATAGTAAAACATTTCTTTCTATGGCAATTGTTAAATACATAAAGCCGGCCGGAGTGGTCGTGCGGTTCTAGGCGCTACAGTCTGGAGCAGAGCGACCGCTACGGTCGCAGGTTCGAATCCTGCCTCGGGCGTGGATGTGTGTTATGTCCTTAGGTTAGTTAGGTTTAATTAGTTCTAAGTTCTAGGCGACTGATGACCTCAGAAGTTAAGTCGCATAGTGCTCAGAGCCATTTGAGCCAAAATAAATAAATTTAGAAATGTATCAAATATAAAATTACTCCTTCTGAAATTACCGATTAATTTGTGTTCTACTCACGATTTATTAGTATCATAAACTGCACATTTAATTATAGTAAATCCCCTGTATAGTTTAACTGGTGCTTCGTGAATAAACAAAACAATTTTCATTTACTTCTGTTCTTCTTCACTCATACAAGACTCACACTACTAATTACTACACATATAAAACAATTATAATTATGCAAATATATTAATTATTAATCAAAAATAACTTTACAACATTGTTTTGACTACGACTGCTACCGAGCGAGGTGGCGCAGTGGTTCGACACTGGACTCGCATTCGGAAGGACGACGGTTCAATCCCGCGTCCGGCCATCCTGATTTAGGTTTTCCGTGATTTCCCTAAATCACTCCAGGCAAATGCCGGGATGGTTCCTCTGAAAGGGCACGGCCGACTTCCTTCCCTATTCCGATGAGACCGATGACCACGCTGTCTGGTCTCCTTCCCCAAACCAACCAACCAACCAACCAACCAACTACGACTGCTAGCACTGTCCGTCAACTGCTGACCTCTGCCGCCTACTAGTACAACTACGTGCAGCTCTGTAACTCAGGTCCATGTCAGCTGGTGACATCTGTCGATGACTCATGCCTATAACGATATCGTCCTAACAAGTGACAGGAGCGATGCGAAGGCGCTACACCTCAATACGTGTAGAGGGTGAACGTCCGCGGACTTGTACTGCACCTGTAATTCGCTAGAAGTGAATCATATGCCTCAGCAGTGCAACACCATGTCCGTGTACAAACTTCAAAAGGCCAAAAAATCTTTATTACGCAAACAAACCAAGGTGAAGAGATTGCAGTGAGCATACCAACAAAAAAACTGGAGTGTGCAGCAATCATGCAAGGCATTATACAAATTTAAGTCTGAAGTATCTGGACACCATCGTCGAATGTTTGTTCGTTGACTGCGTAGAGGAAATATGAAGTATCAGTGTATGATGCCAACAGTGAAGCATGCTGGGGGGTCAGTCATGGTGCGGGGGTTTCTTCTGATTGGTAATATCGGTGATCTAGTGAGAAAGAACGGAACTTTAAAGAAGGAAAGCTGTCACAGGATACTGACTAACAACGCAGCTCCATCTGGCAGGCCACGTATTGGTCGTGGATTTGTTCTGCAGCAGGGCGATGATCCCAAACATGCTTCTAAAGTGCGCAGATGGCATGTCAATAGAAAAGAGAAATGTGGGAAGCTCAAGCATATTATTTGGCAAAGTCAGTCACCCGAGCTGAATCACATTGAACTCTTACGGAATGACCTCGATAGGGAGTTCACAAAACAGAGATCATCTGTTGCTGAAGATCTTTGGAATAGTATTCTTCAGGGTTTCCCGATAATATGGTGACATGTTGAATAACCGGGACTTCTGCCGCTTGTTCGCGTTGTTCTAGCACCATGTTTAGACGGCATGACTCGCTGTCTTCTTAAGGTGGTCTCTCTAAATAAATTAAACGTATTTCATTATAAAATATTCCTCTTTTTCGGAGGCTATCAAACATTTTGTATCGTTTTACATAATTTTATGAGTGATGGGAACACGTAATGCACCCAGGAATGTTGTCGAACAACATCGTTTTGGTGGTCTAGCTGTCGTTCAATGTGGAGGTATAATGTTGCCTGGACGTACTGACCTCCAAATCTTATAAACTCACAGCTCAGTTTTATTGTGACATTTTACTCCTTCCCTATGTACGTCTTATCAAGGGTGCATTCGTCCATGACTTCGTTTTTATCAATGAAAATGAGCGGCCGCATCTTGCAACGGCCGGCCACTGTGGCCGAGCGGTTCTAGCCGTTTCAATCCGAAACCGCGCGACCGCTACGGTCTCATGTTCGAATCCTACCTCGGGCATGGATGTGTGTGATGCCCTTAGGTTAGTTAGGTTTAAGTAGTTCTAAGTTCTAGGCGACTGATGACCTCAGATGTTAAGTTCAAATGGTTCAAATGCCTCTGAGCACTATGGGACCTAATATCTGAGGTCATCAGTCCCCTAGAACTTACAACTACTCAAACCTACTTACATTTCACAAGAACTCCTTATTAACCTTGAAGCCAGCATCTGAGGACGTTGCAGGGCAAGGACTGCTGTCCGAGATGATCACACATCCTATCAAGGACCATGCCTCGGCTCTTCGCAGTGTCCGGGAGAGTACCAAAAAACGCAGACTTCAGAGTAATTTCTGTCTTTGAATGAAAGTGTCATCTCTGTTGGTCTCATTGCATAATTCTTTCAGTCGCTTTCTGTACTTTAGTGTACCGTACTATACGGTAGCAGTTGTTTCCTTGTATGATCCAAGTTCCATCGGGCTATGTTACTTGATAGTAACACATCGTGCGAAACTTACTTAAGTCCTGAAGTACTGCACTTACTATGTATTGCTTCTTCCGGACAATGCTCTTAAACGTCAGTCATCGCTTCATCGTGATTTGCTTACGATCAAAGTTTGTGTTTGCTCCTGTGTACGCCTTACAGCCCCTCATTCAATTATAGAATCACTATCTCACCGTAATATCATCCACTTGTTATCTTTCTGTTCCTCCTGGTATTCTCCAAATCTTCATCCTCTTCTTGTGCTTTCTAAAAACAATGTACTTTCTATTACTAAGTGAAATTTATTCCAGAACATAGGGAGATTTTCTCCTCTCACATTCATGTTGCCAATCTCGTAATTTACCATAGCTCTTCCAGAGACTGTTTCTTACACAGACTGTTCCATCAGTGCAGACATTTTACCTTAAAAAATATCCGAAGCAAAGTTCCCTTTCTACTAGACGACGCCTCATCACACGCTAATAAGAAAAAACGTGGGGGTGGTACGAACGAAAGTTGGTTTTTACAATCCACCATGTTGCCACTGTGTGACAATAGACCAAGAAAATACTTCTGGCAACAGCCTTCATCCCTGAGAAAACAAACGAATGATGGTAAGGACATCACAGGAAGGCTAAAAGTTATCAACGTACTGAACATAACATGTATGCTAGCTCAGACGTCAGAAGAAATGTAAACAAAGTCGTCAGCAAAGCCTTGCTATACGTTGGTAAGTGAAAATAAAGATCAGTACGAGACGACACAGGAAGGCTGGACAGTGTTCCCTTGCTGAAGCGCATTCCTGGCTGTGAGGGTGCTACGCCTCACGAGGTGACTGTAACACTCATGAACAAACAAGATGTGTGGCAGCTAGCATACCAGTCTGCAGCTCGAACGACGTAGTGCAAACTGCTGTCGCAACATTGACTGCAAGCCATAAGTGTCAAACACTGCGCCAACACCGACTGGTTGCCATAGAAACCTTAAGGGGCTCGGGAAAGGCTCAAAATCATGAAAAGTTCAATTTTTACTTTTTTGCGTTTTCTGAATCTGCAGACTATTACCTTTTAATAGATATATAATTTATTCAATTCCGAAGACTACACTATTTTTAAATTTTTTTTTTGAAATGTGTTCTACATGGGCGTGACCCACTGTGGCGCTGTTAAACTGCTGTCAAATGGTGTTATTATTAACGTCCGTGTTCATCAGGTACATTTTAGTGATGTGAGATAAAGTATGTGTTGTGGCTAACCTGTGATGGTTCAATATATATCGCTGGTGTGATTGTCGATTGTTTCATGTTTATTTACTCTGTCGTTATCTCGAAAATATTCGTAATTAATTCTGTTTCTTGAGTCTCTGTTTTGTTGAAGTATAATAATGAGTAAAAGTAAAGTTATTAGAAATACTCTGAAGGCTTTTAAGAAAAGGAGAAATGTTGGAAAGCCAAAGGTATGTGTTATTACTGTAAACAATAAAGACGATAACCAAGTGAGTGAACCTAACCTCTCAAGTACACCTGCCCATAGCAGTCAAAGTGGGAAAGAAAATACTTCACAGAAGAAGCTTGGTTCAATGAGTGAAAACTATGAATGTTTTATGGGCGAATCGGATGTGAATGAAATATTTGATATGTCGGTTCTCAAAGGAATGTTTTCAAACTGTGTAAGATGTATTCATTGTAGTGAAGTTGGTCTGGAACTCTCCATAATAAAGCACGTAAGACTTGCTAGTGAAATACAACTGAAATGTGATAAGTGTTCATACATGACCACCTTTTGGAATAGTGTTGCAGTAACTGCAACTGAAGAAAATGGGAATGAAGATAGTTTCTAACGTGGTACGAGCGATGCTTGCTTTAGACAAGCAACGCCTTCGGGCTGCAGACAGGGCTGTAAAGAGTCTAGAACGGGAGGAGGAACAAGAGGAAGCTGGAGGAGGAGTTTGCAGAGGATGAAGATAATCCATCCTATGGACCTGGAATGTACTAAAAAGTTAATCCAATCTTTGTCACTCGATTCCCAAAACTATTATTTTCTCATACTAATTACATGTTTTCTAAGGATCTTCCAAACATATTTGTTTCAAACTTTCAGTAAATGTTACAGAGTACCTTCTGCATAATTTAACACAGCCCTTTTTTCCAAAAAACTGTATATTTTTGAATATATAAATAAAAAATTGCAAAAAAATGTTGTGAATTTTCATTACAATTGAAAAAAAAATCATCTTTAATAACCGAAATAAAATTTTGTAAAATCCCTGTGTTAAGTTGTAGCCCATATTCCAATAAATAATCTGTAAAAAGTTCAACTTCCTACCTCAAATACTTTGTGAGGAAAGATGTAATTTATAAGCGTTATTTTAACATTGCAAGTATAGGGCGTTCCGGAGCCCCTTAAAAGAATCGCGTTACGTGATTGGTAGTGACAGACGCCCGACATTGCCAAGTTAGCCCACTTTTTACGATCAGGACTCTTCTCCAGCTAAACATACCGCTGTGTACCCTTGAGCAGCAACTTCAACCTACTGGGTTGGTGAGCGAGACGAAGAATTAGTTACTGTAAAACAAAGAAGCAAAGAGATGACCGACATTAACAGATAAAGTATACCACAGATGACAACAGAGAGAGGTAAGAACAATGGAAGTATTAACGTTTCACGATGGAGAAATGTCGTAGGAAGAAAACATCATTCATCACATAAGAACATCTTTCAGAAGACTCCCTTCTTATGACATATGATGCGCCCAGTTTCTTGATATTGCACCTACATTTGCACTGGTAGTTCAAAAAATATAAAACTAGTCATTCTTTTGTTACACAGAATAAAGTAAATAACTTGTTTTACATCATTTTTAGTGTTCCGCACCTCTTTCGGTGAAAACGGAAGCCATATAATATCACTTTGTTGGACGTCCGTGTTTCTGCCTGCCCAAGTGTTCGAAACCTTTTCTTCTCAACAATGTATCACGTTGAAACCTGTCACATATTAAGGTCTACGGTCCCTTGGGGACGTAAAATAGTGAAGCTTCTAAGTCAATGCCATCAAAAGATACGGCCATATGTATTACATATTTTGATACTGCCACTCATCGAAATCTGCATGGTGCTTCGCGTTGCCCTAGAATCATGAAATTTGCGATGGAGCAGGGTTTCACTCTGTAATCAAAAAGTAAAATCCGAAATTTTTATACGTATTTGTGTCACAAGCAAAAAGAATTTTTGCCATTTGTTATCAGTCTGTATTTCCATCCGTCTGTTAAGACCCCATTTGTCAGGAACGGGTAGACGTATAAAAATGAAATTTCTGTCACATATTAAGGTCTATGAATCTTTGGCGACATAATAAATGTTAGCTTCTAAGTCCCTGCCATCAAAAGACACGGATGTTTATGTGACATATTTTTACACTCGCAAACTCTCTGAGCAAAATCTTTGGGTTTCTTCCCGTTCCTCTAGAGCCGTGCTATTTGGCAAGAAGCAAGGCTTCAAAGTACAACCACAGGAACAAATGCAAAAGCTGCAAGTTTGTATTAAAATCACAAAGTTTTTTTTTTATCTGACCGTTTGTCCGTCCGTCTTTCTTTTTCTTAGTAACGGTTACACGTATGAAGATGACATTTGTCACATACTAAAGTTTGTGGCCCCTTGGCGGTTTAATTAACTTTAGCTTCAAAGTCAGAGCAGTCAAAGAATACGGCAATTTATGTTACGTATTTTGATACTCACAGAGTCACTCAATTAAACCTATAGGGTACTTTCCCTTCATGTATAGTCACGAATTTTGGCAAGAAGAACGGTTCCACAGTAGAAGTAAACGAAAAAAAACAGAAAATTCTTAATCTGTAATTTATCACACGAAAAATTTTTCTTTTGTCATTTGTTATACGAATTCGAACCTGAAATTAAAACTTTCTCTGAAGTCTTGGAAGCCCTCGAACCTATTTCTTGCCAGTATCGATGTCGATTGTTTTGTTGTTGTTCTAGCCTTCAGTCCTGAGACTGGCTTGATGCAGCTCTCCATGCTACTCTATCGTGTGCAATCTTCTTCATCTCCCAGTACCTACTACAACCTACATCCTTCTGAATCTGCTTAGTGTATTCATCTCTTGATCTCTCTCTACGATTTTTACCCTCCACATCGCCCTCCAATAAAAAAATGGTGATCCCTTGATGCCTCAGAATATGCCCCACCAACCGATCCCTTCTCCTAGTCAAGTTGCGCCACAAATTTCTCTTCTCTCCAATTCTATTTAATACCTCCTCATTAGTTATGTGGTTTACCCATCTAATCATCAGCATTCTTCTGTAGCACCACATTTCGAAAGCTTCTATCCCCTTCTTGTCTAAACTATTTATCATCCATGTTTCACTTCCATACATGGCTACGCTCCATACAAATACTTTCAGAAACGACTTCCTGACAATTAAATCTATACTCAATGTTAACAAATTTCTCTTCTCCAGAAACGCTTTCCTTGCCATTGCCAGTCTACATTTGATATCCTCTCTACTTCGACCATCATCAGTTATTTTGCTCCCCAAATAGCAAAACTCCTTTACTACTTTAAGTGTCTCATTTCCTAATCTAATTCCCTCAGCATCACCCGACTTAATTCCAGTAAACTCCATTATCCTCGTTTTGCTTTTGTTGATGTTCATCTTATATTCTCCTTTCAAGACACTGTCCATTCCGTTCAACTGCCCTTCCAAGTCCTTTGCTGTCTGTCACAGAATTACAATGTCATCGGCGAACCTCAAAGGTTTTATTTCTTCTTCGTGGGTTTTAGTACCTTGTCCGAATTTCTTTTTTTTTTTCTTTTTCACCTTTACTGCTTGCTCAATATACAGATTGAATAACACCGGGGAGAAACTACAACCTTATCTCACTCCCTTGCCAACCACTGCTTCCCTTACGTGCCCCTCGACTCTTATAACTGCCGTCTGGTTTCTGTAGAAATTGTAAATAGCCTTTCGCTCCCTGTATTTTACCCCTGCTACCATCAGAATTTGAAAGAGAGTATTCTAGTCAACATTGTCAAAAGCTTTCTTTAAGTCTGCAAATGCTAGAAACGTAGTTTTCCCTTTCCTTAGTCTTACTTCTAAGATAAGTCGTAGGGTCAGTATTGCCTCACGTGTTCCAATATTTCTACGGAATCCAAACTGATCTTCCCTAGGATCCGCTTCTACGAGTTTTCCCATTCGTCTGTAAAGAACTGGAGTTAATATTTTGCAGCTGTGACTTTTTAAACTGATAGTTCGGTAATTTTCACATCTGTCAACACCTACTTTCTTTGGGATTGGAATTTTTACATTCTTCTTGAAGTCTGATGGTATTTCCCCTGTCTCATATATCTTGGTCACCAAATGGTGCGAGGCGGCGCAGTGGTTAGACACTGGACTCGCATTCGGAAGGACGACAGTTCAATCCCGCGTCCGGCCATCCTGATTTAGGTTTTCCGTGATTTCCCTAAATCACTCCAGGCAAATGCCGGGATGGTTCCTCTGAAAGGGCACGGCCGACTTCCTTCCCCATCCTTCCCTAATCCGATGAGACCGATGACCACACTGTCTGGTCTACCCAAAACCAACCAACCAACCAACCAACCAAATGGTAGAGTTTTGTCAGGACGGGCTCTTCCAAGGCCGTCAGTAGTTCTAATGGAATGTTGTCTACTCCCGGGGCCTTGTTTCGACTCAGGTCTTTCAGTGCTCTGTCAAACTCTTCACGCAGTATCGTATCTCCCATTTCATCTTCATCTACATCCTCTTCCATTTCCATAATATTGTCCACAAGTACATCGCCCTTGTATAGACCCTCTATATACTCCTTCCAAATTTCTGCCTTCCCTTCTTTGCTTAGAACTGGGTTTCCATTTGAGCTCTGGATATTCATACAAGTGGTTCTCTTTTCTCCAAAGGTCTCTTTAATTTTCCTGTAGGCGGTATCTATCTTACCCCTAGTGAGATCAGCCACAATGTCGACAATAGGAGAAAATCATCGAAATCCTCGAATCTTAGAATGCGTAAATTGCCTATGTACAGAACACGCAACGCTAAAGTCCTGTTCGCACGTGGCCAGTTTCTTCTTCCTTTAAAAATTATTCTACATTATCTGACACTTCAGGATATCCGACGCAGTTGAGACCCAAATAAGGTCAGATAATACAGACTCTACCGTACGATAGGAATTTTTCCAGTCTCTTAAAATTTTCACTTCACGTCTTACGTTTGACGGCGACACATTACATATGAATCCTTTTTATAACCAGAATGTCTTCGTTTTATGGTTATACTGAAATCACAATGTACAGTACTACAATAATGAAGTAATATTTATAAAGATGATAGGTTTAAGTGCTTTAAAGATAGGACCACCAAACCTATAGACTTACTACTTGCTCTGGTCGATGGCAAGGCGGCAGTTCCGATAAGTCACTGGCCGCTTGCGACAAAAGTTTTCAAGTAATAATCAGATTTTGGCAGTACTCAAGCTCTATTCCAATTCCGATTACCGCAGAATTCACAACGAAGTCTCACTTTGCTGCAGAAGGAAAAAGGAAATGCCAGAGTAAATTAAAATTCCGCCAGTGCAGCGGGCGCCGATCCGTCGGCCCTGGGGAAATCAGACTCTCCGTCCTGCGTCACCTGCCATCTCGTATTCCCTCTGTCGGCGTTTAGCGCAGTTACTGCAGCCCGCGCATCAGGCGATCCCGCGAGGCCCTCGTGCAATCTTCATTTGTCGACTCAGCTGAGTCAAGGTCGTGCACTATTTTGCCAACTGTGCTCGTCTGTCTTCAACATCACTCTGAAACGGTAACACAGAATTTCACACAGCTCTGTGATCGGACGTTAAGTGTCGGAACCCAACGGGCTTCGGTGATATGTAGCGCTAAATAGGCAAATTGTTTTAATGGTTCTTTATCAGCTTCTGATACTTGTCGAAAATAGCACGATACTCGTTTCAACTCGATGAACTTTGAGCCGAAAATATTCGTACAATGCAAATTTCAGAGCGTCTCAATCTAATTGTGATTACGTTGGTCGTTCAATAAGTAACGATTTTTTCTCATTACTAAGGTTGTGACTGCGTTAGTGCTACACCTGTACAATAAGATACTAGCGCTGCTGGCCGGCAGGTGGCGTAGTAAGCTGTTTTGGCCGACCCCTGTTGCTGTCAGCGCGACCCGTGGGTAGTTTCTCTAGTAATAATGATACCCGCTATTTCATTTCTGTGCTCTATCGGGGGACTAGTCTTCACACTGAAAACAGGTTTGTGAGTGATATTGCGGAGTTTCAACTTGTCCTACAGAAAGTTTGCTCTCCCAGCATCTGCATTCCGTGTGTAACAATACATGAATACTTGAGAGAGGGTACCTCTGAATATGTTTGTTTTCGTTTCTGAACATATGCTTCGGCAGATTACCCCGACTTTCACTGTCTCTCGCTTCCCTACTGTCCCTTTTGTAAACTAGTTTCTTACTAGGCTGCGAAACACCTGCAGAAGAGACGAAGACCGACGCCTGGGACAGAAGATCCTCAGATGAGTGGCTGCTAGGGAACAGTCCGTCAATCGAATCTTCATTGCTAATCTGCTACAGTTACTTTGTAAAGACATTGCTTTCCCCTTAACTCGGTAATTTTTTCTTCTTTTGTGCGTTATCTTGTCATAGTACGTATGTATCATTTATTTCAACTATTCTTTATTTGTTAATACGTCACATTGTTTCTTCATTCGTTTTGCTACTGTTTTATATTTTATATTGTACGAATATGAATGATCTGGTTCTATATGCTTTGTAAATCTTTGGTTAGGCTAGGAGAAGTACTGTGTCAGAGAGAGAGAGTGAACGACTATCGATATAGAGCCTGCGAATTGTTGTGGTATGTGGCCGGTTCGCGAGTGGAAAAACGTGGCAAAGTTCGGCGTGAAAGACGGTGATACGCCGAGGAACAATGAATTACAGTGCATCCGCTGTGTTAATAGGAGATCGTGCATTATTAAGTGAACGGTAAAAACTGAAAAGTATATCGAGTTTTTGCGGTGACGATTTTACAAACTGTGTAAACTAGTGACAATTAGCCATGAATCAGACACCATTGTCGTGTGGAGACACTAACTGTTAGAATTGCGCGAAAGCTGAACAAACCAAAATGTTAAGTAAAAGAACAGTGATGTGATTTGATCAAGAAACATTTATTATATCGTCCAAACTGTCTTAAAGACGACGACATAAATTGAACTGATGTTTAACGGACTGTTACAGTGATAAACACATATAACTGTTTTCCCTGTGGCAACACGATGAGAGAACTGTGCGAAGTATTGGCGTTAACCGGATATATATCGTAAATACTGAAGCCAGTGCGTCATTCCGACCTACCCGCACCGCGTGATCAATAAACTTTTAATAATAAAACGTCGCGCGCATAACGTCAACGCACACACTGTAACTATTATTACCGCGCCAGTGCTGCCAGCTGATTCGACTACAACGGGGACGTGGACCACCGCCGCAACTGGAATATTAATGAAACAGGAGGATCCATCATTCTCTTCACGCCACGAACCAGGATTCACTTCACACATCGTCCGCGCGGGCCACCGCTGACGTCATCACACTGTCTGCAGCAACAGTTGAGACATTAAAAGAAAATTATTACGTTCCCTCTCATTTCAAAATTAAAGACAAATGCAGTTAAATTAACTATTTTAAAAATACTGTCACAATATCGCAGTTTTGTTTGGTTCCAATAAATATTCTTTCCATTATTTCGTCTTGTTGACAGTGTTGGAAAACCGCCAAATTAAAGTTCAATTAACAATTTTCTTTCAAAATTCTTATCAGATATTTTGATGCTCATTATAATTTTATTTTAATGTTTGTTTGTAACTTCTTTTGGAGGGAGTACATATTTTATTTTTTGTGTAGTAAAATTAGCTACCATAAAATTACGTAAATTACCAGCTGATGCGGTCCGCCATTACTACTTGAAAACTGCACCTATTTTCTCATTGGCTGTCAGCTTCAAAACAAAATTAGGTATATCGTGGGCATCTAGCAGATGCGCGATGTCTATGTAGGCCCTTAAAATAATTGGTTTTTACTTTTGCAGGTTTAGTAGAATTACATTGACTAATTGTTCATTTGGCTCCCGTTAATGTGATTAATCGCATCTATTAAATAATTGTACTGAATTACCTAATTTTTTTATTACGTAAACATTTGCAAAGCACATTTAGATTAAAATTGACGTCTTATTGGCCTCACATAAGATTCTGCACGTTCTGACAAAGACTATGCCAATTCCTTTTTTTTCTTTTTTTTTCATACATGACTGAAATGGATAATCAGATTCCTTGTATAGGTCATTTTTATTATTTAAAAGGTTTTTTTTTTTTTTTTTTTGCAAGTAGAGAACCATTTTCTCTACAACTTCCACATAAACCCCAGATGCTACAATCCGACCATGTCCTCTGGATGCTTAATTTATTTACTTTTGGTGAGGTAGTACAATTAAAATTTGTTTCAATTGTTCATAACCCGCGTCCTGCTCGTCATACTGTGTCCTGTATTTTCTGTCCCTGCAATGAAGTATCAGTGTTTGTTCTTCGACCGTACCAAGACTGACCACCTGGAACCATACATTAGCAGTGTTGCTGTCCCACGCCCTGTGTGTACAGAGTCGCGTCATTAAACGAGGTTTTGCTGGTAACGCAAGGCGAATCCAGCCTCTCGCTGCCTCCGCAGTGCCGGCAGAAGGCAGTAGCTAGCTGGCGCCTCTGGCTCACCACGGCACCGGGCCGTCCGCTACGTGACGTGACTGCCTAAGCTCGGCTCGCCGCACGTTGTATCGACAGGACAAAGCGCTTCGTTTAGCCGGGAAATGGCCCCACTCCCCTCGCTGCGCACACGACCAGCCAACAAAATGACGACTTATTCCCTCGTCTGTTCTCCTGTTTTGCTCTGCGAGCAGCATACGTGACCTCGGGGAAAGAATGCTTATTTGATGACGTGTGGCGAAGACAGTCTTTTCAATCTACTCTTCTGTTCCGCAAAATAATTTTTCTAGCCTACTGAAATTCAAAAATACCTTTTCTGTGTTTAATAATGTACACTGAAGAGCCAAAGAAACTGGTACACCTGCCTAATATCGTGTAGGGCCCAGTCGAGCAGGCAGAAGTGTTGCAACAGGACTCGACTGCAGTCTGAAGTAGTTCTGGAGGGAACTGACACCATCTGTTGCAATTCTCGAAGTGTGGGGTGTCGCATTGTCCTGCTGGAATTGCCCTAGTCCGTTGGATCGCACAATGGACATGTATGGATGCAGGTGATGAGACAGGACGCTTACATACGCGTCACCGGTCAGAGTCGTATCTAGACGTATCAGGGGTCCGACATCACTCTAACTGCACACGCACCACGCCATTACAAACCTCTTACCAGCTTTAACAGTCCCCTGCTGACATGCATGGTCCATGGATTCACGAAGTTCTCTCCATACCCGTACACGACCATCCACTCGATATAATTTAAAACGAGACTCGTCCGACCAGGCAACATGTTTCAGTCATCAGCAGTCCAATTTCGGTGTTGACGGACCCAGGCGAGGTGTAAGGGTATTGTGTCGTGCAGTCATCAAGGGTACACGAGTAGGCCTTCGGCTCCGAAAGCTCATATCGATGACGTTTCGTTGAAAGGTTGCACGCTGACACTTGTTGACGGCCTAGCATTTAAATGTGCAGCAATCTGCGTAAGGGCTGCACGTCTGTCACGTTGAACGATTCTCTTCAGTCGTCGTTGCTCCCGTTCTTGAAGGATCTTTTTCCAGTCGCAGCGATGTGGAGATTTGATGTTATACCTTATTCCTGATATTCCTGGTACACTCGTGAAATGGTCGTACAGCTCTTCGGCTCTGAGCACTATAGGACTTAACATCTGAGGACATCAGTCCCCTAGAACATAGAACTACTAAAACCTAACTAACCTAAGGACGTCACACACATCCATGCCCGAGGTAGGATTCAAACCTGCGATCTTAGCGGTCGCGCGGTTCCAGACTGAAGCGGCTAGAGCCGCTCGGCCACACCGGCTGGCAATGGTCGTACTTGAAAGTCCCCACTTCATCGCTACCTCGGAGAAGCTGTGTCCTATCGCCCGTGCGCCGACTATAACATCACGTTCAAGCTGACTTAAATCTTGATAACCTGCCGTTGTAGTAGCGCCAAGCACTTGTACACTCCTGGAAATGGAAAAAAGAACACATTGACACCGGTGTGTCAGACCCACCATACTTGCTCCGGACACTGCGAGAGGGCTGTAAAAGCAATGATCACACGCACGGCACAGCGGACACACCAGGAACCGCGGTGTTGGCCGTCGAATGGCGCTAGCTGCGCAGCATTTGTGCACCGCCGCCGTCAGTGTCAGCCAGTTTGCCGTGGCCAGTTTGCTCCATCGCAGTCTTTAACACTGGTAGCATGCCGCGACAGCGTGGACGTGAACCGTATGTGCAGTTGACGGACTTTGAGCGAGGGCGTATAGTGGGCATGCGGGAGCCCGGGTGGACGTACCGCCGAATTGCTCAACACGTGGGGCGTGAGGTCTCCACAGTACATCGATGTTGTCGCCAGTGGTCGGCGGAAGGTGCACGTGCCCGTCGACCTGGGACCGGACCGCAGCGAACCACGGATGCACGCCAAGACCGTAGGATCCTACGCAGTGCCGTAGGGGACCGCACCGCCACTTCCCAGAAAATTAGGGACACTGTTGCTCCTGGGGTATCGGCGAGGACCATTCGCAACCGTCTCCATGAAGCTGGGCTACGGTCCCGCACACCGTTAGGCCGTCTTCCGCTCACGCCCCAACATCGTGCAGCCCGCCTCCAGTGGTGTCGCGACAGGCGTGAATGGAGGGACGAATGGAGACGTGTCGTCTTCAGCGATGAGAGTCGCTTCTGCCTTGATGCCAATGATGGTCGTATGCGTGTTTGGTGCCGTGCAGGTGAGCGCCACAATCAGGACTGCATACGACCGAGGCACACAGGGCCAACACCCGGCATCATAGTGTGGGGAGCGATCTCCTACACTGGCCGTACACCACTGGTGATCGTCGAGGGGACACTGAATAGTGCACGGTACATTCAAACCGCCATCGGACCCATCGTTCTACCATTCCTAGACCGGCAAGGGAACTTGCTGTTCCAACAGGACAATGCACGTCCGCATGTATCCCGTGCCACCCAACGTGCTCTAGAAGGTGTAAATCAACTACCCTGGCCAGCAAGATCTCCGGATCTGTCCCTCATTGAGAATGTTTGGGACTGGATGAAGCGTCGTCTCACGCGGTCTGCACGTCCAGCACGAACGCTGGACCAGCTGAGGCGCCAGGTGGAAATGGCATGGCAAGCCGTTCCACAGGACTACATCCAGCATCTCTACGATCGTCTCCATGGGAGAATAGCAGCCTGCATTGCTGCGAAAGGTGGATATACACTGTACTAGTGCCGACATTGTGCATGCTCTGTTGCCTGTGTCTATGTGCCTGTGGTTCTGTCAGTGTGATAATGTGATGTACCTGACCCCAGGAATGTGTCAATAAAGTTTCCCCTTCCTGGGACAATGAATTCACGGTGTTCTTATTTCAATTTCCAGGAGTGTATTATATAGGCGTTGCCGACCGCAGCGCCGTGTTCTCCCTTTTTACATATGTCCGTATTTTAATAAGCAGGCCTATACCAGTTTCTAGGGCGCTTCAGTGTATATGCAGTCATGTCGAGCTTGACGTAAGAACGAAGCTGTGACAACATTAATATTCAAATTGATGAAGTTAAAGCGGTATTGCTCGTTCGCTCCATTTAAGCCCTTCCGGGCGGTAACTTAAGAAGTCGTTATATTGATGACCGGAGTTTGTGGTAGCCAAAGAGAAGCTACTCGAAACAGGTCGCTCACACAAAGTCCATCTGAAACTGAAAATGCATTTAAACTATGTTCCATTTTTCTGCCTCGGCGAATGTTGGCTGGTTCCCCTTATTCAGACTCAGTTACACTATGTCGGCGATTGCTCTGTGTGGTGAACACTCTCTCTACGTACGCTGTAATATTTCAGGCGTATTCAGCCATCATATTAGGCTCCAGGAAGCTATTCCCAGGGCAGTGGAGATGCAAGAAGCATAGAGATGACGCAATGTGGGATGAGGTACCGGTGACAGATGTTAGATTCGGTACCATTCCCGTGAGAAAGACCGCCTGCATGATGCTGCTGCTCTGTGATTGGCTGCTGTGTGCGGCGGTAAGGCGCCAAAATGTTAAACTTTACTTGCTACTATTAATTAAACCTGTCATCCAAATTACTTCATTTTTTTAAATAAACATCTCTCAACAGCCAGCTATCAATCAGTCATTTCAAAATTATTAAAATCAAAGTATGACTAAAACAAAAGACTGACGATATTACTGCCGATGCATTTCGGTGGCGTTCGGGTCACGCCTTGCTGGCTTGGCGCGCGAGGTGTCTCGGGCAGTCCGGCTCTCCAGTTCTGACTGCTCCAGTAGACAGACATGTTGTCTTTTATAGCAGTATCTGTTTCATGCAATTTTATTCACTACAGTTCCGACCGTCGCTAGGTACAGACATGTTGTCTGTAATAGTAGTATTTGATTCATGCAATTTTATTCTCCAGTTCTGACGGTTCCAGTAGACAGACATGTAGTCTGTGGCAGGATGTATTTTATGATATTTCAGCTAGATATAATGACTGTGGAAAGATACGTTCAATACGTTGTGATAAAGAATAGTTTCTCGTGTCTATATCAATAAAAACGCGAGTGGCATCCCAAATGAGTTATAGTTTATTCGTAGCAGCAGTTCCTTGCGAAGTTAATTTCAGCCTCACGAAAAAGAATCCACGATCTGCGTGCTGTTTTCTGCGCTGGGGACATCATTATCATGAAGTGTACAAGAACCTATGTATTCCACACAGGCAGTGGAAACAACTAGGCACCTCACGTGTACTGCATGCACAGTACAAATGTGCTCAGTGACACGTCGTCTGCAGTAATGCAGAGGAGGTAACGAAGGTTGAAGGTATTAACACTATCTCACTTTTATTCCTTTTTCCGTAACGCGTACACCACCATTCCTCTACCAGGCAAACATTGGGGTTACACTCGAATGAGTAGATCCCGTGAGGGACGGAGGTGTCCACTGGGGGCCGAACCGCACAATAACCCTGGGTTCGGTGAGGGGCGACAGTGAGGCGAGTGGACTGCTGTAGCCTCTTGTAGGGTTGTGTACTACTGAGGGCTACGGCAGGGACGAAGCCTCTCCACCGTTTGTAGGTCCCCGGTTCAATACATACATGCATTTCCTTAGTCCTTTCCTTACCTCTCATGAAAATGAGGGAAGAAAAGGGTGATGTTTTGGGTTGTGGCAAAGATACAACTAACCAGAGATGAGTAGAGCGTGGTTGGTTTGCTAAGAGAAACCTGTGGCCTAGGTTGAGCAAAGAAATGTGCATAGGTTTTCACAAGGTACCTGTAGTTTAGAGGACGTCAGATAGCTCCGCCAATGGGAGACTTGTTCCACCCACTGGTTGAAACTGGAAGATGTTGGCGCCAGGTTGCGCCGTTAAAGGCACTGTGTAGTTGGAGGGCCTAGAGTGCGGATGTCTCCACGTACGGTGAACTGATGAGGTAAGAAAAGTAGGTTAGAAAAAAGCTATATTGTCTTGTATCATGCTCGAAAAGCAGTTGTTAAAGTCCACATAGATAGGGAATTACTCGAAGACATAGCAGTTTTAGTTTTTGTTTTTTCTACCATTTAGATGATTGTAGGAGTGTAGCTACAACTGTAAGCGTGTGCTGCTAGCTCTCATCGTGGCACCTTTCCGTTTGTAAATCCGAAGTTAAAACTTCCTCAGTTAGGAGAGCGGATAAAAGATTCATTTCTGTGTACGGGTTTATAAATTTTATTTTGTTATGATGATGTTTTATTTGTGTAATAGTGTTGAATGCACTTCAAACTCAAGAGCCTTAAGTTATAAAATTTCAAAGTTTTACGGGCTACTAGCAACCGCCAAAAATTGTTATATATGTTAGAAGGTTAATCGGAACAGTTTAACGGGAACAGTTATCACATTAAAAAAAATGTACCCCTGTTGGTAATGAAGACCAGCTGTGAGAAATTGCTGTATTAAGTAAGAATATTTGCCTTGAATAGTTATTGGATGGGATTTATAACAACTTGGGATAATTTTCAGATTCATTTGCGAATTCGGGATCGTTTCCTTTGTACTTATTTTGCATCCACTTGTTTCGCACAAAGTTCGGGAGCCAGTTCTCAGTGGTCAGTAACCGTCAGTGTGTATTCTTTACTAATGTACAGTCATTGTTAAGGAAAACAGCAGCCCAGTAAGTATATTTTCTTGTTTAATGATGATTATTTTTCGTATTTTTTGTGGCGGGTGGCGATATCACATGGTCTGAAGCTTGTCGCTACGTATGTTTTGTGCACTGTACAGAGGTTCAGCATGCAGTACTACTTCAGTGAATATCAGAATTATTATAGCTTGGCTAAGCAGTCATTACTGTGTGTGGTGAATTGTGCTTGAATTTTGAGTGCTTGTATTTTAATTTAATTTCAAAATGGTTGTGGTAGTTCAGCTAAGATTTTGTAGTGGTTGTGTCAGTTAAATTCTGTAGACTGCCGCAGTAAATTCTCCAAGCACGTCACCCAAACCTAACGTAATTTTGACCATATGAGTTAGCTATATCTAGTAAAAATCATGAAAGTAGTCTTATTGCCAGTTCATATTTGAATACTCTCTCTGAAGTGATTACTAATCTTAAAATGCCTTCAGCTCTTTGCTAATGTAATCAAGAGAAGTTTTTCAGTGATTGACACGGTCCGTAATCATTCAAGTAGCACGATAGCTTTTGGGTGCAGTTACGTCGTTATGAGATCTGATAGTATGAACTGTATTTTGCTGATGTTCACCGCTAAGCCTTCACACTGCCAGCGGTATTCAGACCCCAGCAGTTAATATAGAGGGTATCTAGTATTCCAGTGAGAACTGCGTGTTGTGAGACGAATTTATTTCCATTGCATAAAACCTTCCTGGTACCTATTAGTAGCCCTACGAGCGCAACATTAATCCCAACTGGTACTTATTACATGTAGCCTTGCAGATGTAACAGTCCTATTCTGAAGGGGAGATGAAAATGTAACACGATGGTCAGTTTGAGGAATAAATTCTGTATAACAGGATCTCTGTGTTGCTCTTGACATGAAAGGAAACCTTTGTTTACGCCCAGTCAAAGTAAATTCCCAACAATCAATTGAATTTGTTTCAGGAGGATACTTATCTAACTGAAGGAAATTAAATTAAGCGAATCTCTACCCCCCCCCCCGTCCCCCGCCCCACTACACTGATTGTGCTGGCTGATGACAGTTTCAGGGATCGTTATCTGTTGGGCATTATTTCAGTTAATCTCAGAGATAAAAATTAATTAATATTATTCATTTAATTACTCGCCCGTAATTGGAAATATATTGTCAATAGCCAAATCAAGCAGTGAGAGGTGGCTTCAAGCTGAGCTCTAACCTTCAAAACTATTACCGAATGAGACAGCCAAGCACCCATTGTAGTATGAAAAAAACTCAGACTCGACAACAGCAGACGGTGAAATGAAACAAGCAAGTAGGAGTGAGTTTGCAAAGTGACATAACCACAGTTAAAAGCCCAATTCCTAAAATTTATAGAATTTAAAAGTCTTTAACCTGCAAAATTTGTCGTTGTATTTTATTAAAGATTCCAGTCGATATGATCTTCAGATATGTCTGTTTAGTGAAGTTGTAGATAATACATAAGAAAGTCGTAGCTGACACAGTTACTATCAAAAGATATAAAAACATAACGAATCTATCGTAAATAATCTCTTAGAACTGGTGAAAGTACTGACACAGTTGACTGTGTAAGTCCAAAAACTAAATGTACAAATGATTTGCTTATCACTGTCAACGTCTAGGCTATTTAACAGATAAATTCTGCCACACGTTTTTCAAAATCACACAAACTTTAATTGGTTGTTTGAAGAAGCCACTGTAGCAAAAAGAAATAAAGTAGTCGAAGAAATTAATTTAACAATTTAAAACAAGATTTATTCATTGGTTGATGCAAATGAAAGTGTTAATTTTCCCACCGAATTTTTGAATTAGATGGAAGTATCAGGAATGCTGAATGTCGTTACATGGTTTCAAATTAAAAATTGAGTCACCAATTATTTACTGAGAGATTTATATTCACCAAGATTATGTAATGGAACAAGAAGAAAACGATTTCTGGTAAGAGCAGCGTTTAGTGTCACTGTAAATAAGGCACAAACACAAAAGTTGAAATATTGTAATTTTTAATTAAATAAATCATGCTTTTCCCATGGTAACTTGTATTTAGATTGCTCTAGAGTGGGAAACTCATTGAATTTATATATCTACTCACTAAATAATAGTAATAATAAAAAGATGACAAATGAAGTTCGTAAACAAGTGTTGTAAAAAAATAAGATAGTTAAGTATCCATCAAAAAAAAAAGAAGAAAAGTAGAACTTTCTTCCATTTAAGACATACAACTGAATTGAGTATATGAAATTTACTTTACTTTTATAACTTCTGTGTTGGAAGGGTTCATTTCTTTTTAAATTCACGGTTTTAACTTAGCCAGGTGTCAATGTAACTTTGTATATGTATTAGCAATTCTGTGTGACAGGTAGAACAGCCACCAGGATCATTGGCTCAGGGATTTCGAACTGATTCCGTATTTCTAGATTTACAGATGGCTTTTGGCACTGTATCACACAAGCGTCTTGTAGTGAAATTACGTGCTTACGGAATATCGTCTCAGTTATGTGACAGGATTTATGTTTTCCTGCCAGAGAGGTCACAGACGTAGTAACTGACAGAAAGTCATCGAGTAAAACGGAAGAGATTTCTGGCATTCCCCAAGGTAGTCTGCTGTTCCTTATCTATATACACGATTTAGGAGACAATGTGAGCAGCCGTCTTGGGTTGTTTGCAAATGATGCTGTCGTTTTTCATGTAGTAAAGTTATCAGAAGATCAAAAAAAAATTCCAAAATGGTTTAGAAAAGATATCTGCATGGCGCGAAAATCGGCTGTTGATCCTAAATAATGAGAAGGGTGAGGTCATTCACATGAGTGCTGAAATGAATCGTTAAACTTCGGTTACACGATAAATCAGTCAAATCTAAATTCAACTAAATACCTGGGAATTACAGTTACGAACAGCATAAATTCTGAAGAACACGCAGAAAGTGATGTGGGAAGGCGAATCAAAGACTGCGTTTTATTTATTAGGAAATTCAACAGAGCTACTAAAGAGACTACGCTTGTCCAATCTCTTTCTGAGTACTGCTGCTGCGCGGTGTGGGATTCTTACCAGATAGGATCAAAGGAGTGCATCGAAAACGTTCAAAGAAGAGCAGCACATTTTGTATTATCGTGAAATATGGAGAGATAGTGTTACCCACGTGATTCAGGATTTGGGGCTGACATAATTAAAACAAAGGTATTTTTCGTTTCAGCGAAATCTTCTCAGGAAATTTCAGTCACCAACTTTCTCCTCCGAATGCGAAAGTATTTTGTTGACGCCGACCTACATAGTAAGAAACTATCATTAAAGGTAAAATAAGGCATATCAGAGCTTAGTCGGGGAGACCTAAGTATTCGTTTTTTCCGCGCTTTTCAAGATTGGAATAATAGACAATTATTCTGAAGGTGGTTCGATGAATCCTGTGTCAGGCACTGAAGTGTGATTTGCGGGATATTCATGCAGAGGTAGATGTAGATGTGGATGTTTGTGTTTAGTGTTGTTACAGGCCATGGCCATGAACGGCGCCAGATGATGAGTCATCAGTGTAAGGACTCGGAGATGCCGTATACTCTTGTGTAACAGCAATATCAAAATTTGAAATAGGTGTTACTATGGGTCCCCATTTGCACAACTTGTAGAACTGAGCAGTATCCAAATTTGCGAGCCATTCGTATGTGACGGTGCGCCGATGTTGGACTGCCAGGGAACATCAAGGCAGACATACTCGCCCTCAAGGTTGCAGTCGACCACGTCTGAGTATCACAAAACAGGATCTACATCTACATCTACATTTATACTCCGCAAGCCACCCAACGGTGTGTGGCGGAGGGCACTTTACGTGCCACTGTCATTACCTCCCTTTCCTGTTCCAGTTGCGTATGGTTCGCGGGAAGAACGACTGTCTGAAAGCCTCCGTGCGCGCTCTAATCTCTCTAATTTTACATTCGTGATCTCCTCGGGAGGTATAAGTAGGGGGAAGCAATATATTCGATACCTCATCCAGAAACGCACCCTCTCGAAACCTGGCGAGCAAGCTACACCACGATGCAGAGCGCCTCTCTTGCAGAGTCTGCCACTTGAGTTTCCTAAACATCTCCGTAACGCTATCACGGTTACCAAATAACCCTGTGACGAAACGCGCCGCTCTTCTTTGGATCTTCTCTATCTCCTCCGTCAGACCGATCTGGTACGGATCCCACACTGATGAGCAATACTCAAGTATAGGTCGAACGAGTGTTTTGTAAGCCACCTCCTTTGTTGATGGACTACATTTTCTAAGCACTCTCCCAATGAATCTCAACCTGGTACCCGCCTTACCAACAATTAATTTTATATGATCATTCCACTTCAAATCGTTCCGCACGCATACTCCCAGATATTTTACAGAAGTAACTGCTACCAGTGTTTGTTCCGCACCAACCACATCGTAGCACTTTCACATCTAGCAGCTGCCGTCCGAGAATGAGATCAATGGACTCCCTGCAACAATCCGTGTTATCCCGCACCATTAGTTGGGGACTAATAGTTTCCATAAAATAAAAAGAAATCCCATGCGTAGGATGCCATTAACACCACAACACAAACGGATCCGTTTAGAGGTGTGCCGTGGCCGGGATGCGAGGACTGATGATGAATGGTGTCATATTGTGTTCGGGGGTGGATCGTGTTTTTGCACTACCCTGAGCACCAGCAAGCATGGTGGGATACTGTGGGGAGATCCCACTCTTCTAATGTTTCGAAGAGGTGCAGCTGTATCACGCATGGCGTCGTGGTGTGGGTAACCATCGTTTATGACTTGAGGTCACGGCTGGTAGTGGTCGAGGGAACTCGGATGGTACATCAAGTACGTCCTGCGTCCTCCTCTCACGCCACAGCTTCGTGGTACCGTCTACAATAGGAGAATGCTCGTCGATGTGTCTCTATGAACTGTATACGTGATGTTGAGGTACTCCCACGACCAACAAGATCCCAAGGTCTGCCCAAATACGAGGGTCACTCTTAAAGAAATGCACATTATTTTTTGTAAAAACACAGTTTTCATTCTGCATGTATGAAAGTTTTACAGTGTGTCGATACATCCTTCCTGCTTGTTTTCAAACTTAGTTCAACCTGTTCCCGTGAGCGGCGCCGTCACAGCATGCCTTCAAGATGGCTGCTACACTTGACGTTCGTCAGAAGCAACGTGCTGTCATAGAATTCCTGTGCTGTGGAAACGAGACAGTGGAAAACATCCACAAGAGGTTGAAAAAGGTGTATGGAGATGCTGCTGTCGATCGCAGTTAGGTTAGTCGGTGGGCAAGCAGGTTACGTAATTAAAGGGGGTACGCCAATATTGACGATTGTCCTCGCAGCGGCAGGCCTCGTACTGCACGCACTCCAGACAAGGTGCAGAAAGTTAACGAATTGGTGACTGCTGACAGACGCTTCACAGTGAACGAACGGTCAGGCTACGTCGGGATAGGGGAAGGAATTATTTGCAGAATACTGAAAGTGTTGGCGTTAAAAAAGGTTTGTGCCAGGTGGGTTCCCAGGATGTTGACAGTGGCTCACAAACAAAAAAGAAAACGGTATGCAGCGAACTTCTGGAACAGTACGAGAATGGTGGAGATGAATTTCTTGGAAGAATTGTGACAGGTGATGAAACATGGCTCCATCATTTTTCACCAGAGACGAAGAGGCAATCAGTGGAGTGGCATCATGGAAATTGATCCAATAAAAAAAGTTAAAACCACACCTTCTGCTGGAATAGTTATGGCTATCGTGTTTTTCGATTTCGAAGGATTTTTGCTTGTGCTCATCATGCCAAGTGGAACCACCATAAATTCTGATGCATATGTGACGACAATGAAGAATCTTCAAGCTCGACTGAGTCATGTTCGACCACATCGGCAAAAGCAAGGTGTTTTGCTATTGCATGGCCACATGTCAGTCAAAAAACCATGGAAGCGATCACAAAACTCGGATGGACAACACTCAAACACTCGCCTTACTGTCCTGAGCTGGCTCCATGTGACTAACATCTCTTTGGGAAACTGAAAGACTCTCTTCGTGGAACAAGGTTTGAAGATGATGACTCCCTTGTGCACGCTGCCAAACAGTGGCTCCAACAGGTTGGTCCAGAATTTTACCGTGCGGGTATACGGGCGCTGGTTCCAAGATGGCGTAAGGCAGTTGAGAGAGATGAAAATTATGTGAAGAAATGAAATTTTGTTCCTAAAGGACGTATCTACACACTGTAAAACTTTCAAACATGTAGAATAAAAGATGGATTTGAGAATAAGAATAGTGTGCCTTTCTTTTGAAGTGACCCTCGTAAAACATGTGAGGGACCAGCCCAGATGTTAAGTCCATTCCAGTGCCAGTATGCGCGAAAATAAGAACGCGTTTACCGTAATTGTAGTCCAGATTGCGTCTCGATAGAATACATGCATTCAGGTTAGAGTGGGTTGGAAGTCATTCTAGTGAGTGGTTTCATACTGCCAACTTCTTTGTAAATTTGATGCTATTTTGTAATCACTGAAATAACATCAGAACCTCCTCGACCCGTGAAGTTTCCTTTCGTTTTCTTCTCCCTTTGAGGGAGGTTCACATTTTCTTCTCGGACAGTGTACCGACAATCACCGGTTTGTCTGTCTGATGCTGCACGTGGTTCTCCTGTCGTGCTCTACAGCGTTTGTGGTTGTGCGATGATAGCTGTTGTGGTTGTGGAGACAAGAGTGATTTAAGTAGTGTCTATTACGTTATGATGTTTACTAACACACCAAAAAAAAAATGGTTCAAATGTCTCTGAGCACTATGGGACTTAACTGCTGAGGTCATCAGTCCCCTAGAACTTAGAACTACTTAAACCTAACTAACCTAAGGACATGACAACATCCATGCCCGAGGCAGGATTCGAACCTGCGACCGTAGCGGTCGCGCGGTTCCAGACTGTAATGCCTAGAACCGCTCGGCCACCCCGGCCGGAAGCTCACACATCTTCCACCTCTCTCGGATCAAAGTATATTTCAAGCGAAAAAAGTAGATAAGAGGATTTAAGACCCGTTAAGAGTTTTTTCAGCATTCCGTAGTATTTTTGAGCTTTAAATACTTTTTACGATTTTTTTTCGACTGTTCATTTTTACCAGTATTTGGAATTTTCTCGATGGATCTGGAATGTTCTCAGAAAACAAATGGAAATAGAGGGCAAGCGAAGCGGTTCTTTTTCCTCCGATGTATTGACTTGAAAGAATAGCAAATCATTTTGAAACTTTGAGTGAGATTTGGAATTATCGCCACAGAGGTGCAGTCTCTTGTCCTGTCTATTTTCCTTTTATTATCTCCCCACTTTGATGAAGTTTGCTTGTTGTTGTTGTTGTGGTCTTCAGTCCTGAGGCTGGTTTGATGCAGCTCTCCATGCTACTCTATCCTGTGCAAGCTTCTTCATCTCCCGGTACCTACTGCAGCCTACATCCTTCTGAATCTGCTTAGTGTATTCATATCTTGCTCTCCCTCTACGATTTTTACCCTCCACACTGCCCTCCAATCCTAAATTGGTGATCCCTCGATGACTCAGAACATGTCCTACCAACCGATCCCTTCTTCTAGTCAAGTTGTGCGACAAGCTCCTCTTCTCCCCAATTCTATTCAATACCTCCTCATTACTTATGTGATTTACCCATCTAATTTTTAGCATTCTTCTGTAACACCAAATTTCGAAAGCTTCTATTCTCTTCTTGTCTAAACTCTTTATCGTCCACGTTTCACTTCCATACAAATACTTTCGGAAACGACTTCCTGACACTTAGATCTATACTCGATGTTAACAAATTTTTCTTCTTCAGAAACGCTTTCCTTGCCATTGCCAGTCTGCATTTTATATCCCCTCTACTTCTACCATCATCAGTTATTTTGCTCCCCAAATAGCAAAACTCCTTTACTACTGTAAGTGTCTCATTTCCTAATCTAATTCCCTCAGCATTACCCGACTTAATTCGATTACATTCCATTATCCTCGTTTTGCTTTTGTTGATGTTCATCTTATACCCTCCTTTCAGGACACTGTCCATTCCGTTCAACTGCTCTTCCAAGTCCTTTGCTTTCTCTGACAGAATTACAATGTCATCGGCGAACCTCAAAGTTTTTATTACTTCTCCATAGTTTTAATACCTACTCTGAAATTTTCTTTTGTTTCCTTTACTGCTTGCTCAATATACAGATTGAATAGCATCGGGGTGAGGCTACAACCCTGTCTCTCTCCCTTTCCAACTGCTGCTTCCCTTTCATGCCCCTCGACTCTTATAACTGCCATCTGGTTTCTGTACAAATTGTAAATAGCCTTTCGCTCCCTGTATTTTACCTCTGCCACCTTCAGAATTTGAAAGAGAGTATTCGAATCAACATTGTCAAAAGCTTTCTCTAAGTCTACAAATGCTAGGAACGTAGGTTTGCCTTTCCTCAATCTTTCTTCTAAGATAAGTCGTAGGGTCAGTATTGCCTCACGTTTTCCAACATTTCTGCGGAATCCAAACTGATCATCCCCGAGGTCGGCTTCTTCCAGTTTTTCCATTCGTCTGTAGAGAATTCGCGTTAGTATTTTGCAGCCATGGCTTATTAAACTGATAGTTCGGTAATTTTCACATCTGTCAACACCTGCTTTCTTTGGGATTGGAATTATTATATTCTTCTTGAAGTCTGATGGTATTTCACGTGTCTCATACATCTTGCTCACTAGATGGTAGAGTTTTGTTTGGCCTGACTCTCCCAAGGCTGTCAGTAGTTCTAATGGAATGTTGTCTACTCCAGGGGCCTTGCTTCGACTCAGGTCTTTCAGTGCTCTGTCAAACTTTTCACTTAGTATCATATCTCTCATTTTATCTTCATCTACATCCTCTTCCATTTCCATAATATTGTCCTCAAGTACATCGCCCGTGTATAGACCCTCTATATACTCCTTCCACCTTTCTGCTTTCCCTTCTTTGCTCAGAACTGGGTTTCCATCTGAGCTCCTGATATTCATACAAGTAGTTCTCTTTTCTCCAAAGGCCTCTAATTTTCCTGTAGGCAGTATCTATCTTATCCCTAATGAGATAAGCCTCTACATCCTTACATTTGTCCTCTAGCCATCCACGCTCAGTGATTTTGCACTTCCTGTCGATATCATTTTTGAGATGTTTGTATTCCTTTTTGCCTGCTTCATTTACTGCATTTTTATATCTTCTCCTTTCATCAATTAAATTCAATATTTCTTCTGTTACCCAAGGGTTTCTACTAGCTCTCGTCTTTTTACCTACTAGATCCTGTGCTGCCTTTACTATTTCATCCCTCTAAGCTACCTATTATTCTTCTTATGAGAGTTCAATTTCTAAAGTTTGTACTAGTAGGGTCAGCCTGTCCACCTACTACTCCTACTACTACTACTACTACATCCTTGCCGCCACAGCTGGGCACGCGGGCCTGCGTGCTTCCCCTGCGCTCACAGCGGAGTCGACTGAGACACGCCCGCACTCGACCGCCCCCTTGGCAGCGCGGCTTCCGCCCCGGGCGCACGCCTCCGCCGTGCCGCCGCTGCTCTCCCTTTTTATCCCTTACGGCGCTTTCCGGCTCGCCCCTTGACGCACCCTTTCCCCTGCTGCCGCCGCCGACCGCCTTGCCGCTCTTTGCACGCCTGGCAAACTTCCCACGGTCTGTCGCCGCCCCTCGAATGTTGCTGGAGAATTTATTATTAACCGCGTACGCTTGTCGCAAGGGGCAACATCGGGCGTGTTGGAGTTTGTTGAGGTTTATTTTGTCGCCGAGAAGGCGACAGACGCGTGTTCTTTATGCAAAACAGTAAAGCACAACTATTTAGCTTCTTAAATAATTTGATAGTTTCGTAGTCACATGTTCATTAATAATAAATCTGTAAAAGTGTCGTATCTCCCTGTTTGGGCAAGCTGATCTCCAAAACAGTTAATCTCCATGGGATTTTCGAGGGTAGCTTGATAAAAGCTTGGGGAGTCGTACAGGCTTCCTTTCTCCAAAGTCTGATCACGAAAAAAAAAAGAATAGATATCGTGTTTTAAAGTTTTATCTCTTACGGTCGTATCTGTCTGAAGTTTGCCACTTTATCTAACTGGGGTGAAATTACATTAGGTGTTCCGCAGGGTTCAATCATGGGTCCCCTTCTGTTCTTGATAAATGTGAACGACCTCCCTTCCTACCTGAAACAGGAAGCTGAGCTCACACTGTTTGCTGATGATCCAAGCTTCATTATTAATCCAGTAAAAGAAAGTCCAATTGAAAATGATACAAATAAGGTCTTTGGAAAAGTCATTAATTTTCTGCAAATGGGCTTGCTTTAAACTTTGAAAAAACACAGTACATCCAATTTTCTGCTGCAAAAAGTACAGTTCCTTCAATAAATATAACACAACAGAAGTCAGTAGACAGGGTAGAGCATACTAAGTTTCTGGGTCTACATATAGATGAGAATCTTAATTGAAAAATTCATATTTTGGATCTCCTAAAGCGACTAGGTTCAGCAACTATTGCGATCAGAATAATTACCAATTTTGAGGATATAGAAATTAGTGAGCTAACATACTTTGCGTACTTTCACTCTCTGATGTCATACGGAATAATATTTTGGGGTAACTCAACATTTAGACAAAAAGTATTCACTGCTCAAAAGAAAGTGGTTAGAATAAAGTGTGGGGTTCATGGTCGCACATCTTGCAGTCATCTTTTTAAAAGATTGGGAGTTCTTACAACAGCCTCACAATACATCTACTCACTAATGAAATCTGTTCTCAACAACATGGATCATTTTAAAAACAACAGTGATATTCATGATTGTAATACAAGAAAAGAGAAAGACAAACACTATCCTTTCCTCAACCTATCTTCGGCACAGAAAGGGGTAAAATATGCTGCTATAAAAATTTTCGACAAATTACCGAACGAAATATGGTGTCTAACAGACGGCAGCAATAGCTTCAAAAATAAAGTGAAAGGTACTAGGTGTCTCGAGTCACGTCTTCGCTGCTCACAGGGATCAGTTCGAAGCGAAACTCATCACTGAAGGCAATTCTACCCCAGTCAATGGGAGTCCAGGCCGAAGACGTGTTCGGACACTCCGCGGTCGTCATTGGGGTGGTATCCTGATTGTCGCCCGTCATATGGCCCGCTGGGACATAATTCCTTTTTTGCATGGCAGGATCCATTTGGTTTTCATCCGCGACAACTTTGCAACACACTGGTGTGCCGAAGATATCATATGCTCCATTTTGTTGCCCTTCGTGGCGAGCCATGCTGGGCTTACATTTCAGCAAGATAACCTCCGCCCGCACACGGCGAGAATTTCTACTGCTTGTGTTAGTGCATGCCAAACACGACCTTCCCCAGCAAGATTGCCATATGCCTCCCCAACTGGGAACGTTTGGAGCATAGTGAACGGGGCCTTCCAACAATCGATTTTGACGAGCTAACGCGCCAAATGAACAGAATTTTTCATATTACCCTTAGGAGGACACCCAACAACTCTGTCAGTCAATGCAAAGTCGAATAAATTCTTGCATAAGGGACGATGGAAGAACGTCTTATTGACTTGCTCAGTTCTTGAAGCACTTCCTGTTGATTAAATCACGTCTGGAACCGCACGACCGCTACGGCCGCAGGTTCGAATCCCGCCTCGGGCATGGATGTGTGTGATGTCCGTAGGTTAGTTAGGTTTAAGTAGTTCTAAGTTCTAGGTGACTGATGACCTCAGATGTTAAGTCCCATAGTGCTCAGAGCCATTTGAACCATTTTTTAATTAAATCACCGGACTTTTCGATACTGGATTAATTTGTCTGTTCACATACACCACAATCTATGATTTTCGTTCCATTCTAATAATTCCGTCGAAGTGCATGAATTTTTTTTTTCCTTGAAGTGTACTATAAACGCGAATGTAGCTTTCTCTCTTACGTTTTCATGGCTAACTCGCTGGTCTGATTTCGATGAAATTTGGTATGGAGACAGTCTGCACCCTGAGGAAGCAGATGGACTACTTTGCAAAATATGTAGTACAATATACTCACTGATTTGAAGAATCTTACGCGAATTAAGGAAAAATGTTTACTCTGCTGAAAAATCTATTTACTCTTGGAAGTTTGAACTTTACTGCGTTTGTGAAACTGCTTTTATTGGTGGATACACTTCAAATTAATGAATTCTACGCTTATACAGTATTGAATGTGTTTCATCCGTACTTCCCATTATTTATTGCTTAATGTACATGTTGTATAAAGTGTAGCTACCTATCAGTATCTGCGCGTCATCAACATATCTATAATAGCAGACGCTCTTATTAAGTATTGTCCACCGCGATTGGAAAAAGGATTCTTCTAATGTGTTTATAGAAATATCTGCAATTGTGATCAAAACTCTTCTGGGTATTACGCCGCGACATTGCTAAAAACTAACAACAATAATGAACTAATACCGACGTTTCGGCCGAATTGCAACGGCCTTCCTCAGGGCACGACTGGTTTTGCATGGGGATGGGTGCTTCTGTTTATTACATACTATCGATGTCTGACGTACTGTTGTAAAGCTTTTAATCGGCTAGTCATGACGTAAGTGAAGATGGAAGGAAAGAGGCTATTCGTGGCTGTCCATGTCGTCAACGATTGGTAGCTGTCCGCCAATCAGCGTTCGGCTTCTGGTCGGCAAGTCTTCCTCCTGGTGTGCGCGGAGGTGGACTGACAGTTGTTCTACAGCAGTTTGTGCAAATACGTCCGTGTCCCTTGTAGCTTCTGCCCCACGGCCACTCGCGGCCCGTTGGACTGGCTCAAAAAAATGGCTCTGAGCACTATGGGACTCAACTGCTGAGGTCATTAGTCCCCTAGAACTTAGAACTAGTTAAACCTAACTAACCTAAGGACATCACAAACATCCATGCCCGAGGCAGCATTCGAACCTGCGACCGTAGCGGTCTTGCGGTTCCAGACTGCAGCGCCTTTAACCGCACGGCCACTTCGGCCGGCCCGTTGGACTGGGATGGCCGTCAGCCAGGAAAACTTGCCGACCAGAAGCCGAACGGTGATTGGCAGACAGCTATCAATCGTTTACGAAATGGACATCCACGAATAGCCTCTTTCCTTCCATCTTCCCTTACGTCATGACTAGCCAATCACATTAGAGGGCCAATTAAAAGCTTTACAACAGTGACGTCAGACATCGATAGTCTGTAATAAATAGAAGCACCTATCGCCATGTAAAACCAGTTGTGCCATGAGGAACACCGTTGGAATTCGGCTGAAACGTCGGTTTTAGTTTATTATTGTTGTTAGTTTTTAGCAATGACGCGGCATAATAACCAGAAGAATTTTAATCACTGCGACACCGGTCGCGGGAGCCTACGTTCTTATATCTGCAATTCTGCATTCAATTAATCATGGAGTGGAAGAAGGCATGCTGTCGTCTTTTAGGATCGCACGAGTTGGCATTTATTGCATTATCTGTGTTGGTTGGTTTTCTGTATATGTCAAATGTGTGGCGATTGATGTCTTTGCTAATTTTGAGGTCAATGTAGTTTATTAGATTGTCTATTTCCAATTCCAGAGTAAATTTGATGTTAGGATGGAGGTTGTTCAGTGCTTGGTGGGTATTATTGATGTCTGTATTGCTTCCATCAACCAGCATTAGCGTGCCATCAGTATGTCTACTGGATGAAAAGTATTTAAACCGACAAACTCTGAGAGGTTGTAGGGGACATCAAATATTTTTCCCCTGATGTCATTTTTTCATATGAGGAGTATTTAAACCGGTAGAGGAAGATTTCTCTGGCGACAAATTAATTAAACCAACAAACACTTTTCCATTTTTATGACTAAGAGACAACACATTAACACCCCAATTTCAATTACAGTAGATTTTCAAAAATACCTGCAGTGACACATAAACAAAGATTACACCGTTGGATCATGTTCTGTTTGACACGGGCAAAAACCCGTATGCTGAATTGTTCCTGCTGCTGCTACTATCCGGGCAAACAGATCCTCTTCTGATGCAACAGGAGTTGTGTAAACAAGGTTGGACATCTCTCCCCATACAAAAAAATCCAGAGGGGACATATCTGGGTATCGAGCAGTACATGGTACAGGACCAGCTCTACCAATCCACTTTTCTCGTAACCGTCGGTCCAGAAATCGACGCACACGATGACTGATATGTGCCGGCGCCCCGTCATGTTGGAACCACATACGTTGTCTTGTAGGGAGCGGGACGTCTTCCAGCAATTCTGGCAATGCTCTGGAGACAAAATTGTAATAGCGCCTTTCTATCTAATTGCCTAGGTAGCAGATACGGCCCAATTAAACAGTCCCCAACGACACCAACCCACACATTAACGAAGAACCGCACTTGATGAGTGCTAGTAACTGTGGGATGTGGGTTATCTTCACTCCAAACATGCGAATTGTGCATTTTGAAGACTGCATCACGCCCGAACGTTGTTTCTTCGGTAAACAACACAGACGATGGAAATGTAGGATGCATTCACACTGTTCCAGGTACCACTGCGAAAATTGTGTTCTGGGTGGATAATCAACTGGTTACAGGTAGTGGACACACTGTAAGTGAAATGGAAGTAACAATTGCTCTCAAAGGATTGTTGTTACATTCGTTCGATTCGTCCCGATGTTAGGTGCAATTGCACGAGTGCTGATTGAAGGATCCCACTCCACATGCTGCAAGACAGCTTCCTCAAATTGCAGCGTTCTTACCGTGCGACGGTGTCCCTGTCCAGGTAATCTGCTGAATGACGCGGTCTCACGCAGACGTTGGTACACAGCAGCAAAGGTCGTATGATGCGGGATACGGTGATTAGGATATTGTTGATAACCCCGCTGTGCAGCTCGTCTGTTGTGGAGCGCTACGTAGTACGCACCAGCCGTATAAGTGTACTCACTCCAGGTGTATCGCTTCATTAGTAAACAGAGACAATGCACTACTACACTGGTGGACAGCAGTTGTCTACAACTGAAGAGCGTAATATGCCCTCTAACAACTCAATATCGTAATACGGCCACTAACAACTGAAGAGCGTAATATGGCCTCCACCGGTTTAAGTAATCCTCCCAGGAAAAAATGACATTAGGGAAAAATATTTGTTTTGATGTCCCCTACAACCTCCCAGAGTTTGTCGGTTTAAACACTTTTCACCCTGTCTAGTAGTAGGCGATCTTTTAACCATTGCCATTGACCTGGAAATTAGCAGAGACAAAACCGCCAGACATTTGACATGTACATGAAACCAACCACCACAGATAATATAATAAAATCCAACTCTTGGCATCCTGAGAAACAAGAGCATGCCTTCTTCCGCTCCACGATTAATAGAATGCACAAGTGCACATATTTTTCTCAACACGTTAGGAAAAAAGTGTAGCTACTTCAGTAGCATGATGCGTGGATACATGCTCTTGCTCGTGCCCTCTGTACGCACTGCGACGCTATTACGCACAGTAGCTCACATACTCAGCCTTACTCATGACAAGAAACCACTGACATGCCAGTGCAGCCATGGGTAACAGCTAGTTCTTTAATAAATGCTTTACGTATTTCTTGCTGTCTGAGTTTTATGCAGTCCCAGGCTCTCAACGATTTCCTTCATCGTCATCGTTTGATCTACAGAAGACACGGTACTTTATTTACGCAGCTGTATCACTATGTCAGTCCAAAATGTTTGCACCCTGCATTAATAAATAAATGTAGACAGATTAAGATGATTTTAATGCTTCAGGTATTCTGCACAGTCTCTCCCACTTGACTACAATGGACAGAACGCTCCTACAATCATGTGAAACTGTCAGGAAAGTCTGTCTTTAGGATGATGCTCACCTCACTCATCACACTGGCTTCAATATCGGTTATGTCATCAAAATTTTGGCTAGTCATGTGAATCTCTGCAGTTTTTCATTTTGTGGTACATCTGTACTCCTAATACGAAGTCTCGTCACATATGATGACTATTTTTTTTTGTTTACGTTATGTGTCGTTGATATGGTTCGGCAGTGAAGGTATACAAGACAAACTTCGCACGCACTTTTCCGCACTTCAGAAGAGTCTGGAAAATTTTTGAACTCCTGATTTGTAGACGGTGTTTCACTGCGGTTTATGACAACAACATTGACCCGACGACTACTCAAACACTGCTCACTTATAACTGACTGGCCGAATGCACATCTGTTGTCTACGCTTGTTAGTAGAAGCTGTCTCCGTATTTACTACTTTGAAGCCTTTGGAATTAAATCAGTCTCGGAACGGTGTATCTCAAGAAGACGTCATGAAATCACTGAACTTCGAAATGATACCTCATATTACGTTGATCTCTGTCACGGAGGACCACTGATAGCGATGTTCATTCCGTTAGATGGAGGCTGGCTCATCTGATATATCCATTATCTTTCAGTATCAAGCTCCCCTTTTCACTGTTACAGTTAAAGTTGTTACAGGTTCTGATGTCAGTGGCTTCTTTAATGGCAGAACCCCAGTTTCATCAAACATAATCCACTGTTTGTTGGTAACGCTGTGTTCGGCAAACGAAGTTTTGAAACCTGTATGTTTTATGTGGTGTTTGTGCTCTGTACTGCGTTCTCAAATCGTTTGTAAGGCTTGTCCAATGTAACTGCTACCATATTCAAATGTTCAAATGTGTGTGAAATCTTATGGGACTTAACTGATAAGGTCATCAGTCCCTAAGCTTACACACTACTTAACCTAAATTATCCTAAGAACAAACACACACACACCCATGCCCGAGGGAGGATTCGAACCTCCGCCGGGACGAGCCGCACTGTCTACAACCGCAGCGCCTTAGACCGCTCGGCTAATCCCATGCGGCGCTACCATATTCACAAGGAATTTTGTAAACCCCAGGAACACTCAGGTCAGTGCTAGATCCCTGTAATTTTCTTGGGTTATCGAAAAATGGAACGAATAACTTGTCGCCCAGGGCTCTTCCTACTACGTTTCTTGTAGCTCCAAAGCAAGGCAGGTGCACTGTAGTCTGACATCTTAAGTATCTCTGTGTTTCCGTTTCTTAGAGATAGTTAACGTAACAATCAGACACCTACAGCCGTTCTTCAGGAAACAGTTTCATGAATATCTGATGTCGGAAACATGATCGTCCCTGCCAGTAACAGATTCAGTTCTATGTATCAGCGTATGTAAGACTGATTTCTTTTGGGATGGATGCTAAAAGCTGAGTCATACAGAAATTATCGACATCGACATCACTATCAAAGTTCATCTATTGTAAGCATCAGCATCTTTGGTAAAATATGGAACTCCTGTTACTTCTCGACTTCTCCGTCACTTACCACTGCCTGCAAACCAAGTGAAGCACTCAATAGACATCACAGTATGTCAATGTAGCTTCGCAAACGTACGCACCATGGGCGAGTATGTCAATTATCAGAGTTGTAATTCTCTACGACAAGTAGAACGGCAACCAGAATGATTCCTGTTGAGTGTTTTTACCAGACGGTGGGGCATGTAAGGGGCGTGAACAGCCTTAGATGTTGAGTGATCTCGGTTAAGGACATGCAGATGCCGCACGCTCGTGTGACAGAGCGTTGCCAATGCGTGACAGAGAGTAAAAGGACGCTTATTTTTTATCTCCATTAGGGCGGCTGGTCGAATCGAGCAATGTCCAGATCTGAGGGGCATTTGGATGTGGCAGAGCCATGATTCGTCGCTAGAGACAATGCGACGCTATTCAGAGTGCTCTTTACTGTAAAGTAGCTCTCACGTGTGTGATCTGTTGCAACCAGCTACTGGGGCATGTTGTAGTCAAAGAACTGAGTTTTTATGCTTTGCCCTCATGTATTTCCTCACATTCGAAGGTATCGTGGGACCATTTTTCTTCAACAGGACAATATTCATCCAAAAATGGTAGGTGTTTCTACAAACTGTCTGTGTTACGCCGAGTCACTCTCGTGACAACCAAGATCTCCAGATTTTGGCCTCCCTGCTTTTTTTTTGGCTCATCAGGCTTCTGATCGGTTGATGCGGCTCGCTACGAATTCCTCTCATGTGTCAACCACTTCATCTCAGATTAGCACTTGGAGCCTACATCCTGAACCACAGCACTTGCTGGATGTTTTTACTCTCTGCAGCTCCCTCTAGTACAACGGAACTCACTCTCTCATGTCTTAACAGCTGTCCTATCATTCTGTCCCTTCTCCTTAACAGTGTTTCCCACATATTCCTTTCCTCTCCGATACTGCTCAGAACCTGCTCATTCCTTACCTTATCAGTCCACTAATTTTCAGCATTCGTCTGTAGCATCACATCTCAAATGCTTCGATTCTCTTCTGTTCCGTTTTTCCGGTTTTCCCACAGCCCATGTTTCACTACCATGCTGTGCTGTACGCCAAACGTACATTTCTCAGAATTTCTTCCTCAAACTAAGGCCTGTGTTTGATGCTAGTAGATTTCTCTTGGCCGGGAATGCCGTTTTTGCCGTTGCTAGTCTGCTTTAGATGTCCTTGCTACATCCGTCATTTGACTATTTGACAGCCTAGGCAGCAGAACTCCTTAACTTTATGTACTTCCTGAATATCAATCCTGATGTAAAGTTTCTCGCTGTTCTCATTTCTGCTACTTCTCATTACTTTGCCGGCCGCTGTGACCTAGCGGATCTAGGCACTTCAGTCCGGAACCGCGCTGCTGCTACAGCCGCATGTTCGAATCCTGCCTCGGGCATGGATGTGTGTGATGTCCTTAGGTTAGTTAGGTTTAAGTAGTTCTAAGTTATAGGAGACTGATGACCTCAGATGTTACGTCCCATAGTGCTTAGAGCCTTTTGAACCATCTCATTACTTTTGTCTTTCTTCGATTTACTCTCAGTCCAAATTCTGTACTCGTTAGATTGTTCAGTCCATTCAGCAGACCATGTAATACTTCATCACTTTCACTCAGGATAGCAAAGTCATAAGTGAATCGTATCATTGGTATGCTTTCACCTTGAATTTTAATTCCATATGCCCCTTATGAAACATATACTGCAACAGCTCCGACGTCGACTACATCCGAGTGCTAGCATCCAGCATATAAAAGACCATTTTACAGCAGTTGTGGGCTATCTCGCCTCTGGAGGGCATACACGTTTTCCAACCAAATCAGTTCATGCATCCAGTCTAGAGCAGGTGCAACCTCAGGCTGACAAGTGGGCCAATACTGCCACAATCATCAGTTTTGTAGTCAGTGAAATATCTAAATCTACATCTACATTTATACTCCGCAAGCCACCCAACGGTGTGTGGCGGAGGGCACTTTACGTGCCACTGTCATTACCTCCCTTTCCTGTTCCAGTCGCGTATGGTTCGCGGGAAGAACGACTGTCTGAAAGCCTCCGTGCGTGCTCTAATCTCTCTAATTTTACATTCGTGATCTCCTCGGTGGGTATAAGTAGGGGGAAGCAATATATTCGATACCTCATCCAGAAACGCACCCTCTCGAAACCTGGCGAGCAAGCTACACCGCGATGCAGAGCGCCTCTCTTGCAGAGTCTGCCATTTGAGTTTATTAAACATCTCCGTAACGCTATCACGGTTACCAAATAACCCTGTGACGAAACGCGCCGCTCTTCTTTGGATCTTCTCTATCTCCTCCGTCAGACCGATCTGGTACGGATCCCACACTGATGAGCAATACTCAAGTATAGGTCGAACGAGTGTTTTGTAAGCCACCTCCTTTGTTGATGGACTACATTTTCTAAGCACTCTCCCAATGAATCTCAACCTGGTACCCACCTTACCAACAATTAATTTTATATGATCATTCCACTTCAAATCGTTCCGCACGCATACTCCCAGATATTTTACAGAAGTAACTGCTACCAGTGTTTGTTCCGCTATCATATAATCATACAATAAAGGATCCTTCTTTCTATGTATTCGCAATACATTACATTTGTCTATGTTAAGGGTCAGTTGCCACTCCCTGCACCAAGTGCCTATCCGCTGCAGATCTTCCTGCATTTCGCTACAATTTTGTAATGCTGCAACTTCTCTGTATACTACAGCGTCATCCGCGAAAAGCCGCATGGAACTTCCGACACTATCTACTAGGTCATTTATATATATTGTGAAAAGCAATGGTCCCATAACACTCCCCTGTGGCACGCCAGAGGTTACTTTAACGTCTGTAGACGTCTCTCCATTGATAACAACATGCTGTGTTCTGTTTGCTAAAAACTCTTCAATCCAGCCACACAGCTGGTCTGATATTCCGTAGGCTCTTACTTTGTTTATCAGGCGACAGTGTGGAACTGTATCGAACGCCTTCCGGAAGACAAGGAAAGTGGCATGTATCTGGGAGCTTGTATCTAATATTTTCTGGGTGTCATGAACAAATAAAGCGAGTTGGGTTTCACACGATCGCTGTTTCCGGAATCCATGTTGATTCCTACATAGTAGATTCTGGGTTTCCAAAAACGACATGATACTCGAGCAAAAAACATGTTCTAAAATTCTACAACAGATCGACGACAGAGATATAGGTCTATAGTTTTGCGCATCTGCTCGACGACCCTTCTTGAAGACTGGGACTACCTGTGGTCTTTTCTAATCATTTGGAACCCTCCGTTCCTCTAGAGACTTGCGGTACACGGCTGTTAGAAGGGGGGCAAGTTCTTTCGCGTACTCTGTGTAGAATCGAATTGGTATCCCGTCAGGTCCAGTGGACTTTCCTCTATTGAGTGATTTGAGTTGCTTTTCTATTCCTTGGACACTTATTTCGATGTCAGCCATTTTTTCGTTTGTGCGAGGATTTAGAGAAGGAACTGCAGTGCGGTCTTCCTCTGTGAAACAGCTTTGGAAAAACGTGTTTAGTATTTCAGCTTTACGCGTGTCATCCTCTGTTTCAATGCCATCATCATCCCGTAGTGTCTGGATATGCTGTTTCGAGCCACTTACTTACATGCTAGTGGATTTTATGTTGAACAGCGAATGATAGCCACCAAGTCACTATTTATGTGGTGTCTTATGTTTCAAGAAAAAATCTGTCAACACATGTTGACAGATTTAGTAAAAAATCCAAGTCACTTTTATTTAGCTGAGCTGCATTGCTACTCCGAGATTTTTATGGATTCGTTGTCAGTTAACTTCCAATGGGCATAAGTAAATGTAAACACCTCTGTGCTCTCCCTCCTCCACCCATGCCCCCCCCCCTCTCCCCGCGCCGCTCGCTCCAGCCCCGAATACTGGAAAATTGTCACATTGGATCAGGTGCGAGACTTAAGTCATGTAGACACAACGTAAAAAAAAAAAAGACGTTACATTGTTCACGTGCGTGAGCACAAAGCTCAGACCACCTTAAACAGGGATATCTTAAGCCAACCACAAGAGAAGAGGATATAAGCATCGCGCAAATCAGGAAAAGCTATCTTCGCAGCTCATGGGATACATACATATATTCATAAAGCATTAACATAAAATAAATACTTTATCATCAACTAGATAAATGTCGGAGGCCAAACACAATAGTAAATCACTGGACACATCGTATGAAAAAAAAGAAGACCTCCACCCTCCCTTTTACGTGTCTTTATCTCCCCTCCATATCCCATTTAGATAATTAACTCCTTCACCACTATTCTGCTTCCTCACATACGCAAATAAATGCATTTGCCTGTAATTAAACCAATCTAGTGTATATATGGCAAATCACAGATCAAAACCAAGTTTGACAGATGGACGGAAAACCAAAACAAACAGATAAGTTTATAAAATAACATTTATCTTAATAATATGTGTATTTATATATGGAGAGAGACTGATTTTTGATTGAGATTTTTACTTTAAGTAGTAACTGGTACCTGAATTTTGGCTGCTGCCTCCTTGAATGATCAGCTTCTGCACCAGTTGGTGACGTATTACAATTTGGAGGAAGATATTGTTCTTTAAGGTTTAAAATACGACACCGTTAGTTACTTGGCCGTATTGCGGATAGCTTTTAGCCCAAGTTTTCGTAGCTTTTCACACCTAAGGGACCACTATTGTAAGTAAATGAGATCAAACAGCAATCTGCTTTTCGCGAGACAAGCAGATTGCTTGGCACACAAACTTCCTTCAAACTACACGTCTGCTACATCAAAATTGGTCAGTGGAGTTCAGCACCATACTATTGTACAAGATCATAATCCAATTACTGTAATTAAGATATTATGAGAGGTTGTTACGTATTGAATGAAAATTATAGACAATGCATTTCCTTTCCTGTATTTTAGTGAATTTTGTACACTTACAATTCTGTCGATTGATAGACGGCGACGACAATGAAGTCCACCTCCGTTTCCACAAACAAGATATATCTATTCCTCTCTTCCAGAAAATTTGTATACATAAATGCTTAGCAACTCTTACACATACTTTACTCACTAAAATATCAATTTTCATTAAATGTAACAATACGTTCTGAGCGACGGCCTAGCAACACGTCCTCTTTGAACAAGATACAGATTAACAGTCCTCTTTTTTTTAATAAATCAATTGTCTCTTTTTTTAGAGTCCATACTCAAAGATTCACAATTACTATCGTTGCGGGAATTGCGCGCTAAAGATTTTCTTGATGTCCAGCTGCGCTTCACTTCAAGTACTTTTTGAATCACATTTACATTTACGGTATTTACATACATTACTGAGCTTCTCAGAATAAAATTAGGCACAAATTAATTTAAAAAAAGGCAGTGAGGCACACATAACATTACAAGTTGACAATCACACTCACAACGTACGCTACTTGTACATACATTTAGCAATGAGAACGTAAATGGAAATTAATGGTGCAATATTTAGCGGTATTTTACAAAAAATGGCTCTGAGCACTATGGGACTTAACTACTGTGGTCATCAGTCCCCTAGAACTTAGAACTACTTAAACCTAACTAACCTAAGGACATCACACACATCCATGCCCGAGGCAGGATTCGAACCTGCGACCGTAGCAGTCGCGCGGTTCCGGACTGCGCGCCTAGAACCGCTAGACCACCGCGGCCGGCTCGGTATTTTACGTATGGGAATATATAGTGCATGAATTAAGAGTGGTGCACAGCGCCAAACGCATGACTATGTGGAAAATGTAAATGTAGAGCACAGTTCCAGATTTAAGCGGAAATCAGACAGAAATGCAGTAAGTAAACATCACAGATCAATAGTTTTTGAAGGTAACTAATTTTAGATCTAAAACGGCCCAGAATTGTAAATGTGCTTGATTTCAGACTGCTGAGGATGTTTCAGATTAATAAAAAGAAACGATCATGCTAAAATTAATAAGCATGTATTGGAAATACATTACTTCGATAGAAAAAAGTTCAAAATAATACTTCCGCAAAGCGGTGGATTGTTTTAATACGTGTAATGAACATCGTATCGCCCCATTTTGAGTAAATAGGAACTAGAAACTCAAACGCTTTCGATTTTAAAATTGCTATGATCTGCTCTTGAAGCTTTCGTACTCCATTTGAATCCCAAATCGGCAATATTATGTCTTAATTTGTTCACTAGGAAGATATACTTCTCCTTCTGGGTGTTTGTCTTTTTTTAGTTCTCTTCTATTAACTTATATTTGAAAACAACCTACAGTATCGTAGTCAATACAGAAAATATGCATTTCGTGACATTACAATGGTTGTAGACCAAAGACAGTAAATACGGTCAAAGCCCACTGCAGTCGTTTTTCCACCAAAGGACTTTGTGTGGCTGTCGTGGGCCAATACGAGCGGGCGGCAGGGACAGAGGGACAGGACGTAATTCCTAACTGACGTGCACAGAAGGAAAGGAACAGGCGACTTTATTCCTCAGAAAATGTAAGCGATAAGGGCGGTATCTCACAGAGCGGACTGCTACGGTACATCAAAATTGGAATATCGACTTCCTTTCATATCGCACAGCGTCGGGGAGCAATATCGCTCGCCCGAACCTCCCCCTGGAGGCAGGAAATAGATACGAAACGTTGGTGGTAAAAGGGGAAGAGACGGAGAGCAAGCAGAGAGCCTATCTGTGTACCTTGTGTGGGGATCGCGAAGCAGAGCCGCGGTGACTGACTGCACCAAGTCGCCGGCGTCTCTCCGCCGGCTCAGTGGCTCAATCTAATTCTGACGGGCCCTCCTTCTCACTTTGCCACAGACAGAGGGCTCACCGGCAGCTGCCCGCATCGTCCGCAGTCTTCAAGACGTCGCTTTATCGCATTTCATTCTCCTCTACCATAGTAACTCAACTATTCCTCCTCTCAAAGAGGTCGCCAAAATTTGCCACTTTGCCACAAGAAAATCCATTCTGAATTCCATTTTCAAATGTGATAATCCCCTCCTGGTGCTGTCTGTTCGCAACTGGGCACCCGCTGTACAGCGTCCTGTCCTGTATGTGACCCAGTTATCAGGTTCCTCTTGCACTTGCAGGCATAATTCCTTTTGGATTCTCACTTAATCACTGTGATAATTATCTAGCTACTAATGGAATTTGTAATTCTGTCAGAGACAGCAAAAGAATTGGAAGAGCAGTCGAACGGAATGGACAGTGTCTTGAAAGGAGGATATATGATAAACATCAACAAAACCAAAACGAGAATAATGGAATGTAGTTGAATTAAGTCGTGTGATGCGGAGGGAATTATATTAGGGCATGAGACACTTAAAGCAGTAAAGGAGTTTTGCTATTTGGGGAGCAAAATAACTGATGATGGTCGAAGTAGACATGATATAAATTGTACACTGGCAATGGCAAGGAAAGCCTTTCTGAAGAAGAGAAATTTGTTAACATCAAGTATAGATTTAAGTGTCAGGAAGTCGTTTCTGAAAGTATTTGTGTGGAGTGTAGACGATAAATAGTTTGGACAAGAAGAGAATAGAAGCTTTCAAAATGAGGTGTTACAGAAGAATGCTGAAAATTAGACGGGTAGATCACATAACTAATGAGGAGGGATTGAATAGAATTGGCGAGAAGAGGAGTTTGTGCCAGAACTAGACTAGAAGAAGGGATTGGTTGGTAGGACATGTTCTGAGGCATCAAGTGATCACCAATTTAGTATTGCAGGGCAGCATGGACGGTAAAATTCGTAGAGGGAGACCAAGAGATGAATACACTAAGCAGATTCAGAAGGATGTAGGTTGCAGTAAGTACTGGGAGATGAAGAAGCTTACACAGGATGGAGTAGCATGGAGAGCTCCATCAAAATAGTCTCAGGACTGAAGATCACAACAACAACAACAACAACAACAACAACAATGGAATTTAAGGACAGTAGGGGAGATTACCTCACTATCAAAGAAACATATACAGAGGCTGAATCACGGTTAATTTGCTTCTCTTTTATTCTGAAATCGAAATATGGAAATGAGGTTTTTGACAACGGATAGTACGAACAAAGGTACGTAATTTTTTTCCAGCCGAGGCATTGAAGCAAGTATTGGTGACCTTTTTCTTCTAAATGGAACTATATATTTTTAACGGCATTCGGATGCGTTTGAAATGGCGAGTAACTCAACTAAACCTCCTCTCACAGAGATACATAGCGAGGTGGCGTGTTTGTTTGCACACTGCATTCGCATTCGGGAGGACGACGGTTCAAATCCTCGTGCGGCCACCCAGATTTCGATTCTCGGTTATTTCCCTACATCGCTTCAGGAAAATTCCGAAGTAGTTCCTCTGAAAAGCGCCCAGCCGATTTCCTTCCCCAGTCTTTCTTAATCCGAGTTGGATCTTTATCTCCAATGACTGTCGACAGAACGTTAAATGATAATCTTCCTTTTTTTTATCAAAGAGTTCAAAATGGTTGAAATTGCTCTGAGCACTATGGGACTTAACATCTGAGGTCATCAGTCCCCTAGAACTTAGAACTACTTAAACCTAACTAACCTAACGACATCACACACATCCATGCCCGAGGCAGGATTCGAACCTGCGACCGTAGCAGTCGCGCGGTTCCGGACTGCAGCGCCTAGAACCGCTTGGCCACAGCGGCCGGCTATCAAACAGTTTGTCGAAATTTACTGCAGAGCACAACAAAACTGAAGGCTTACGTTTCCGAAACGCCGTAATTGTCTACGCTTCCGAAGTTTGAAATTTAGTTCAAACGTGGCTAAAACCTTCCTCTGTAACGTTGCAAAAGCGTCGGCCGCTGCGACTTTACCCTCGGGCTCGGCGAGCTTCAAACAGTAAGATGTCGACACGTGCGAAAACAGACCACAGCCCAGAAGTTCATGTAAGTTTTATGGTGGGCCAGTGATATCACATTGGCACCAAATTGCACCACAGTTCTGCCCAATGCCCCCGCAGACTTGTCACACGATGAGAATGTCGTCACACCCTCTCTTACCCACATTTCACTCCTTCCTTTGACGCCTCTAAGGTTGAGGTTAGAACCGCGACACCCAGTACTGAAATCAGCTGCTTTCTTGTGGATGTGGTGGCCTAGGAAAACATTTCAGACGCACCGCCGCTCAGAATTGGCACTAAAAGCCCTCAGTACGTGTCACTAAGGGTGTCGATAAAACCAGCCCTTTACTTGGGGCGTTGACTCCCACGCGAGTTCCCAGGTAGATGCCGTGTTTCTTGACTTCCGCAAGGCGTTTGATACAGTTCCCCACAGTCGTTTAATGAACAAAGTAAGAGCATATGGACTATCATGCTAATTGTGTGATTGGATTGAAGAGTTCCTAGATAACAGAACGCAGCATGTCATTCTCAATGGAGAATTCTTCCTAAGTAAGAGTGATTTCACGTGTGCCACAGGGGAGTGTCGTAGGACCGTTGCTATTCACAACCTTGTGGATAACATCGGAAGTTCACTGAAGCTTTCTGCAAATGATGCTGTAGTATATCGAGAGGTTGTAACAATGGAAAATTGTACGGAAATGTATGAGGATCTGCAACGAATTGACGAATGGTGCAGGGAAAGACAATTGAATCTCAATGTAGACAAGTGTAATGTGCTGCGAATATATAGAAAGAAAGATCCTTTATCATTTAGCTACAATATACCAGGTCAGCAACTGGAAGCAGTTAATTTCGTAAATTATCTGAGAGTAGGCACTAGGGGTGATTTAAAATGTAATGACCATATAAAATTAATCTTCGGCAAAGCACATGCCAGACTGAGATTCATTGGAAGAATCCTAAGCAAATGCAGTCCGAAAACAAAGGAAGTAGGTTACAGTACACTTGTTTGCCCACTACTTGAATACTTCTCACCGGTGTGGGATCGGTCCGCAGCTCGTGGTCGTGCGGGTTCGATTCCCGGCGGGGTCAGGGATTTTCTCTGCCTCGTGATGATTGGGTGTTGTGTGATGTCCTTAGGTTTAAGTAGTTCTAAGTTCTAGGGGACTGATGACCATAGATGTTAAGTCCCATAGTGCTCAGAGCCATTTGAACCAGTTTTTGGTGTGGGATCCGTACCAGATAGGGTTGATAAAAGAGATAGAGAAGATCCAACGGAGAGCACCGCGCTTCGTTACAGGATCATTTAGTAATCGCGAAAGCGTTACGGAGATGACAGATAAACTCCAGTGGAAGACTCTGCAAGAGAGACGGCTCAGTAGCTAGGAACGGGCTTTTGTTGAAGTTTCGAGAATATACCCTCGCCGAGGAGTCAAGCAGTATATTGCTCCCTCCTAAGTATATCTCGCGAAGAGACTATGAGGATAAAATCAGAGAGATTTAAGCCCACACAGAGGCATACCGACAATCTTTCTTTCCACGAACAATACGAGACTGGAATAGAAAGAGAACCTATAGAGGTACACAAGGTACCCTCCGCCACACACCGTCAGGTGGCTTGCAGAGTATGGATGTAGATGTAGATTTCGCGATCTAAACCGACAGTTTGCATCACTACCATCTCTGGTTTCCGCTCTTGAGGAAGAACGGGCAACCATTTGCCTACAGGCATTCAGACACCCCGCTAAAAAGTATCCTTAGAAGACTTCAAGTTCTCATAAAGGCGAAGTGTGGACACACCACGCATTAATATCCATAAGTAATTGCATATATGAAGATAGTAACTGCTCAAAAGAACAGATACCATTGACTACCGTGCATCTTTTCTAGAATAAATGATAATTAGTTGAAACCCTCATCTGCCGACCGGTGTTGTTGATATACCTCAATGAGGACAGCTGAAAATGTTTGCCCCGACTGGGACTCGAACCCGAGATCTTCAGCTTACATGACAGACGCTCTATCCATCTGAGCCACCGAGGACACAGATGAATAGGGCGACTGCAGGGACTTATCCCTTGCACGCTTCCCGTGAGACCCACATTCCCAACTGACCACAACCTACATACGTAAAGCACCTAATAGATATTTGCCCATCCACTCATTACTCGCGCACACCAAAGTGACTATTCCCGTAAGAGCGTGCAAGGGATAACTCACTGCATTCGCGCTATTCATCTGTGTCCTCGGTGGCTCAGATGGATAGAGCGTCTGCCATGTAAGCAGGTACTCCCGGGATCGAGTCCCGGTCGGGGCACGCATTTTCAGCTGTCCCCATCGAAGTATATCAGGAACACCTGTCGGCAGCTGAGGGTTTCAGTTAATTATCATTTATTCCAGAGATGCTGCACAGTCATCAATTGTATCTGTTCTTTCGAGAACAGTTACTATCTTCCTATACATAGTTAGAGGCTACCCAGCCATTGACCTTCGCCTGTACCAATGCGCACAGATAGCCCGAATTCTTACGGGAATCGTCACCTTAGTGTGCGCAAGTAATGACTGAATGGGCAAATATCTATTAGGTACTTTAGGTATGTAGATTGTGGACAGTTGGGAATGTGGCTCTCGCGGGAAACGTGCAAGGGATAAGTCCCTGCAGTCGCGCTATTCTTCTGTGTCGTCGGTGTCTCAGATGGATGGAGCGTCTGCCACGTAAGCAGAAGATCCAGTGTTAGAGTCTCAGTCGGGGCACACATTTTCAGCTATCCCCATCGATGTATATCAACATCACCTATAGGCAGTTGAGGGTTTCAGTTAATTATCATTTATAAATAATAGTGTTTACACTTTCGCTCATATTGTTGTGTGCCAAACGACACATTTATTCTTCACACTTTCCCGCCGCCAGTGCAGAGTACACCGTTGATCGGGCACATCTGTAATTCCTATATTCTTTTCTTGCGGTGGTAGCATCACCGAGAGGCCATGCGGGGTACGAGGGAGCCGGGAAATGGAGTCCTCGGTGGAGCGGCAAGTGGAGACAGCCAAGGTTTGCTTGGCGCACCATGTGTCTGACACCCTCCTGGTAGCGGAAGGCTACGTATTGGGCGCTTGCTATACTACTGCTGTTTGGAGACAGAACCCTGTTGTATGGGCGTTGGCTGGGCCCTACTAATATGGACGGAATGGGAAACGACTATCCGGCGGTATTCCACGAATTCTGTAGCTGAAACTCCTCTAACAGGAACGTTATTTCTTCCTGATTATTCTGGTTACATCTAGGTATGCAAGTAAGTTTTACTGTAGTTCTTCAGAGCTAAAGTATTGATTGTGTTAAACACCGCCAGCTGTTATTCGCCCGTTCTGTTCCCGTCGTATGCATCGATAATTACTATGGGCACCCAACCGTTATTTCAAGATCAACGGCCTTGCCGCAGTGGTAACATAGGTTCACGTCATATCACCAAAGATAAGCGCCGTCGGGCTAGGCTATCACTTGGATGGGTGACCATCCTGTCTGCCGAGCGATGTTGGCAAAAGGGATGCACTCATCCCTTTTGAGGCAAACTGAGGAGCTACTTGAGTGAGAAATACCGGCTCCGGTCTCGTAAAATGACATATTGCTGGGAGAGTAGTTTCAACATGCTCATTCATATCTGCCTGTGGGCTGAGGATGACAAGGCGACTGGTCGGTACCGTTGGGCCTTCATGGCCTCCATGCCCGAGGCAGGATTCGAACCTGCGACCGTATCGGTCGCGCGGTTCCAGACTGAAGCGCCTAGATACGCTCAGTCACACTGGCCGGCATCTTGTAAGAGCTGTTGCCACATGTATTCAGTGGACATTTTGTGGAAGAGCCTGAGACTAATTAATTTTACATTGTCTGAGGTTCTTGTAACTGCGTAACTTAAGATCACAGTGTGTCTCATTAATGTGCAAACCATCTCTAGAACTAAAACAGTTTCATTACAAATTGTCTGAGGCATTGTTGCTGTTACTGTGGTCTTCAGTCAAGAGACTGGTTTGATGCAGCTCTCCACGCTACTCTATCCTGTGCAAGCTTCTTCATCTCCCAGTACCTACTGCAACCTACGTCCTTCTGAATCTGCTTAGTGTATTCATCTCTTGGTCTTCCTCTACGATTTTTACCCTCCACGCTGCCCTCCAATGCTAAATTTGTGATCCCTTGATGCCTCAGAACATGTCCTACCAACCGATCCCTTCTTCTAGTCATGTTATACCACAGATTTTTCTTCTCCCCAATTCTATTCAATACCTCATCATTAGTTACGTGATCTACCCATCCAATCTTCAGCATTATTCTGTAGCAGCACATTTCAAAAGCTTCTATTCTCTTCTTGTCCAAACTGTTTATCGTCCATGTTTCACTTCCATACATGGCTTCACCCCATACAAGTACTTTCAGAAACGACTTCCTGACACTTAAATCTATACTCGATGTTAACAAATTTCTCTTCTTCAGAAACGTTTTCCTTGTCATTGCCAGTCTTCATTTTATATCCTCTCCGACCATCATCAGTTATTTTGCTCCCCAAATAGCAAAATTCCTTTACTACTTTAAGTGTCTCATTTCCTAATCTAATTCTCGCAGCATCGCCCGACTTAATTCGACTACATTCCATTATCCTTGCTTTGCTTTTGCTGATGTTCATCTTATATCCTCCTTTCAAGACACTGTCCATTCCGTTCAACTGCTCTTCGAAATCCTTTGCTGTCTCTGACAGAATTACAACGTCATCGGCGAACCTCAAAGTTTTTATTTCTTCTCCATGGATTTTAATTCCAACTCCGAATTTTTCTTTTGTTTCCTTTACTGCTTGCTCAATATACAGATTGAATAACATCGGGGATAGGGTACAACCCTGTTTCACTCCCTTCTCAACCGCTGCTTCCGTTTCGTGCCGCCCCCCCCCCCCCCCCCCCCAACACTTCTAACTGCCATTTGGTTTCTGTACGATTTGTAAATAGCCTTTCGCTCCCTCTACTTTACCCCTGCCACCTTCAGAATTTGAAAGAGAGTATTCCAGTCAACATTGTCAAAATCTTTCTCTATGTCTACAAATGCTAGAAACGTAGGTTTGCCTTTCCTTAATCTATTTTGTAAGATAAGTCGTAGGGTCAGTATTGCCTCACGTGTTCCAACATTTCTACGGAATCCAAACTCATCTTCTCCGAGGTCGACATCTACCAGTTTTTCCATTCGTCTGTAAAGAATTCGCGTTAGTATTTTGCATGGCGACACAGTGACACAGTTCAGTTGAATATGGCGTCGTCCTGTTTTTTTTTTTGGTCATCAGTCTACTGACTGGTTTGATGCGGCCCGCCACGAATTCCTTTGCTGTGCTAACCTCTTCATCTCAGAGTAGCACTTGCAACCCACGTCCTCAATTATTTGCTTGACGTATTCCAATCTCTGTCTTCCTCTACAGTTTTTGCCCTCTACAGCTCCCTCTAGTACCATGGAAGTCATTCCCTCAATTCTTAGCAGATGTCCTATCATCCAGTCCCTTCTCCTTATCAGTGTTTTCCACATATTCCTTTCCTCTCCGATTCTGCGTAGAACCTCTTCATTCCTTACCTTATCAGTCCACCTAATTTTCAACATTCGTCTATAACACCACATCTCAAATGCTTCGATTCTCTTCTGTTCCGGTTTTCCCACAGTCCATGTTTCACTACTATGCAAAGAAGTACTCCAGACGTACATCCTCAGCAATTTCTTCCTCAAATTAAGGCCGGTATTTGATATTAGTAGACTTCTCTTGGCCAGAAATGCCTTTTTTGCCATAGCGAGTCTGCTTTTGATGTCCTCCTTGCTCCGTCCGTCATTGGTTATTTTACTGCCTAGGTAGCAGAATTCCCTAACTTCATTGACTTCGTGACCATCAATCCTGATGTTAAGTTTCTCGCTGTTCTCATTTCTACTACGTCTCATTACCTTCGTCTTTCTCCGATTTACTGTCAAACCATACTGTGTACTCATTAGACTGTTCATTCCGTTCAGCAGATCATTTAATTCTTCTTCACTTTCACTCAGTATAGCAATGTCATCAGCGAATCGTATCATTGATATCCTTTCACCTTGTATTTTAATTCCACTCCTGAACCTTTCTTTTATTTCCATCATTGCTTCCTCGATGTACAGATTGAAGAGTAGGGGCGAAAGGCTACAGCCTTGTCTTACAACCTTCTTAATACGAGCACTTCGTTCTTGTTCGTCCACTCTTATTATTCCCTCTTGGTTGTTGTACATATTGTATATGACCTGTCTCTCCCTATAGCTTACCCCTACTTTTTTCAGAATCTCGAACAGCTTGCACCATTTTATATTGTCGAACGCTTTTTCCAGGTCGACAAATCCTATGAAAGTGTCTTGATTTTTCTTTAGCCTTGCTTCCTTTATTAGCCGTAACGTCAGAATTGCCTCTCTCGTCCCTTTACTTTTCCTAAAGCCAAACTGATCGTCACCTAGCGCATTCTCAATTTTCTTTTCCATTCTTCTGTATATAATTCTTGTAAGCAGCTTCGATGCATGAGCTGTTAAGCTGATTGTGCGATAATTCTCGCACTTGTCAGTTCTTGCCGTCTTCGGAATTGTGTGGATGATGCTTTTCCGAAAGTCAGATGGTATATCGCCAGACTCATATATTCTACACACCAACGTGAATAGGAGTTTTGTTGCCACTCCCCCAATGATTTTAGAAATTCTGATGGAATGTTATCTATCCCTTCTGCCTTATTTGACCGTAACTCCTCCAAAGCTCTTTTAAATTCCGATTCTAATACTGGATCCCCTATCTCTTCTAAATCGACTCCTGTTTCTTCTTCTATCACAATCAGACAAATCTTCACCCTCATAGAGGCTTTCAATGTATTCTTTCCACGTATCTGCTGTCTCCTCTGCATTTAACAGTGGAATTCCCGTTGCACTCTTAATGTTACCACCGTTGCTTTTAATGTCACCAAAGGTTGTTTTGACTTTCCTGTATGCTGAGCCTGTCCTTCCGACAATCATATCCTTTTCGATGTCTTCACATTTTTCCTGCAGCCGTTTCTTCTTAGCTTCCATGCACTTCCTATTTATTTCATCCTCAGCGACTTGTATTTCTGTATTCCTGATTTTCCCGGAACATGTTTGTACTTCCTCCTTTCATCAATCAACTGAAGTATTTCTTCTGTTACCCATGGTTTCTTCGCTGCTACCTTCTTTGTCGGCCTGTACCGGGTAATAAACACAGCCCACGCCGATGCGCCTATTAACTTCTCCGAGCTGGGAAGTTGTTGAATATATTGTTCGTTATTATTTCATTAATTTTAGTTGCAGGATTATGCTTTTACCAGTTACTTAAATTGTTGCAGAATGTCAAATCGATTACCACTTATTAATGTACGCTCTTCCATCTAATGATTCTGGAGTTGTTGTTTGGTTAAAGTAAATGACTGTCTGAGTCAAACTTTCGTTCTTAAACATTTGTAGATCTGAATTATGCGGCAAAATTAATTTCTATACGGTCACAGGTAACTTTAATTGATATGGGTGGCCGCTGATTCCCTTTTTTAATCTTCTGGTTAATTCGGTTCTGTTTTGGGTTTCCAATAAATTACCAGCTAAATTACGTCCGATGTAAATTCAATGGCTAAATCCTGAATTAACTTTAATCATTTACGGTTTATTATTAGTAATCTGTTGCCAATAGTTGTGTCTTTATTACCTTACTTCAAAATGAGTGAGGCCTTCAGCTTGTAACACGCCCGGGAATACAAATGGGGGTGGGGGAACCTTTTACTGGTTGTCGTTCCTACTTTTCGAGACCGTGCGCCCTGTCCACTCCACGTACCTGATAATCCGGCGGCGGTCGTATTGTCCTGCTCCACACAGCTGTTCGCTTGCCTGAAATTATCTATCGAAATGTTCAAGCGAGTTAGGGGAGCCACTCAACGTCAAAACACAACACTGTCTTACGTTTGGTATGAACAACTATATTCAGAGACGATAAAAGAAAATCGCAGGTTGCAGTGTTTACATTCTAAATCGTAAATGTTTATCCCAATTAACAATCTTGATGATTATCTGTCCACAATATCACTCAGACGAGCGTACGAGGAACCGACACGACGCGGGTGATTGTTGATGATGCGGAAGCCGAATGATCGAACGAAAGTTCTTACGCTCGCCACACATACAGATATCTGGTAATAGTCCTCCTTGACACTAGTAAATATATAACACTGTTCGTAAAGTTAATTTTTCAGTTCTCAGTTCTCACTTGTACGAGCGTGCGCGTAACCGTCGCGGCGTGGCTGATTGTTGATAATGCGGAAACGCGATGATCGAACGCACGTCCTCACGCTCGCTACAAGACTCTGGCACTTGACTGCACTCTTTTATGGTTGCTAATTTCTACTGATTCACATCAGTTCATTCTGGAAGACCGAAGACGGCGCGGATGATTGATACTCTATGGTACGACACGCAACGAGAGGATACACAAATCCGTTATCAGCAGCAATGCTCATTTTTAATTACATCTTGACGCACTTTCCTCAGAACCATTTACTTATTTTATCACTTACTGTAATATCACTTGTGGCAACACTTCAATTTCCACACTAACAATGCCTCTCACATGCAGAGCTGCACACTACACAACATAACAGTTCCGTGTCCCGCGCTCGACTCTCCACCAGGCCCCAACAACCGCACGAGTGGTCGACTGTGAAGAGCGGACAAATTGAATAGCTGGGCGGCGGCCATTAGAGTGGAAACTGACGCGCGGAGTTCAAATGTTTATACATCGCTTTTGGTTGTAAAATGCCTTCCCTTGAGTTAGGTCACAAACATAATGCCTCATTTAAATACGTTACTACAGTATACTTTTTAATTTATGAACAAACAGCAACTAGTCACTGTTTATGAATTTATCTTACGTACTACATGGAATCTGCCGTAGCTAAAAGTTACGTACTGGACCCCTAGCATTTTTCGTAGTTCATTTACGATAGATGTACGCAAAATGCATCAAAATACTCGAAGATTTGCCCACTATATTAATAGATATTTTCTGACCCTACCTTGCTTTAGATTTTATGACGAGAAGTGCGTTATATATGGCATAGTGCTTTGGCAGCTCACGACCAAATTATCAAGTTTCAACCTAACCTAGACAATGAAAACACTACAGATCAGCCAACTTTCTTCAAAATGATCAGAACATATAAAATGGTATTCTTTCGGTCGGAAATGTAGCCTCCTGACAGGGTGTAACCATTTTTGTAACAGCTATGGTTTTGAGAAAGGAAACCTGCAAATAGATGCACAGACATTATACTAATACCGTGTTATAAAAACATTTATTAAGCAAGTGCACTGACATACAAAACAACTTAAAATATTCACTTACCTGTGAAATGTAATATTCGTTCCTTTCTCGAATTTAATGGTACAATTAATCGCTGCACGACTCTTCACCATTGTACGTCTTTTGATTGGAACGTACAGACAGTAGAATTACGAGTAACAAATACTGTATGTACGTCCCAACAAATATACAACCTTGAATCAGGGTCTTCATAAACAACAGTACTACACAACACATCAGATTACAACCACTATAATGGCGTCCAGCCGAAGGTTCAAATTATCCCGCAACTGCAGCGCCATCAGTGAGTCTAGTTATTTTTTACAAGGTTTTTGCTCTCTACAGACTCGGCTAACCGCAAAGATACTCCACAACTAAGCCAGCGATATGACAATGCGCTTAGAAGCTCCACTGCCACTCTATTTAAATCAGTTATTCTACACGACTTTTGAGTTAAGATTGAATGCTATAAGATTTTTAATCTTTTTTAAAGATATACCTCCGTAAATTAACAAGCTTTCATCGAGAAAAACAAAACGTAGTGTTTGTTGTGGTCAGTAATGTAATGAGCGTTTGAAATATTCTGACTTTTATGGATGTATCAAAGTGATATTCTGCACCTCATCCACGCAAACGTCGCAGCACATACCGACGTGGCACACGAGATTTAAGGCAGTATGTGGCAGCGGGCTACACGAGAGGGCACCTGTTATGCGAGGGCTTCGATACCGCCGCCCCTGGAACGGACGTCGCTCGGTGATGCGGAACGAGCAATGGAATGTTGGCGGCCAGCAAGAGAGATAGGTAGATAGATAGATAGATAGAGGGGCAGAGGGATACTGGAATGTTAAGAGCCGTGAGGTCTGGCAGCGTGTTTGCAGAGTCCAAGTGTTTCCACGGGACTTGACATAGCTGTAACTGGACATCGTTTGCTTTAAGAACGGTTGAAGTTTTTTTCCTGGCGTCCAGATGGAGAAAGAGGCCCCCGCAGCCACTAACGAAGAGCGGGGAAGGGTTTGTTATTGCAATATCGTCCAGAGCACCATGTGTTCTGCTTTTGGTGCCCACATTTGTTAGTGGGTAGCTGGTAGGTTCGGACAGAGTAAACCATCGTGCGGCGGGTGCTGGCTCTAGTTAAGTCAACTGGAGCCTGGTGTGGTGTCTTCAGACACAGCGAAGTCGTTTTATATTGTGTGAAGTGACATTCTGCATTGCACGAGAAAGTGCTGATTCTTTCGAGTGCGATTATTGTACTCAGTCAGGGATTGTGAATTAGTCATTCTATAAAGCCGCAAGTTTTATCCATGTTGTGCCGCTTTCTCTTGTCTGCAGCTGCGTTGGGCGCTAGCATTTGTTGAGTAGACCGTGGAGTTCGATTCTTCTAGAGGGTACTTCCCTATGCGTCAGTTGCCAGTCTGACTTATAGAACACGGTCCTGGGTGCCCTCTTGTAAATCTATTACACAACTGATATTACGATATTCGTTTCTTGGTTGGTGGCCACTTTTAACGTCGCTGGGACGAGTAAGGCACTGTTTACGATTCTTTCGATCTGTTTACGTTTTTTATTATTATTTTGCTGTCCCCAGTTTAAGTAACAATTGTTCCACTGTAGAATGGAACACTTATTTTTTATTTTAACTATTACAGACATATCTGCAGATGTTGTTAGAGTTTCCATACTATAATACATGGTGGTAGATAATAATCTACATCTACATCTACACTTATACTCCGCAAGCCACCCAACGGTGCTTCTGAAAAGAAGCACACTCCCGCACAACCTCCATCCGAAACCACAACTCCACACAAATCCTGTGCTACAAGACAGTGTTTGAGAAACTTTTCGATATCAACTGTAACAAATGCTACGGAACTGTTTTCAAGAGCCTTCCAATGCTGTTAAATCAAGCACGTCACTTCATTTTAGATAAACCACAAATGCTTCAGTATCTCGTCTGGTACAAGAGTTGAGGGAATTGAATGTGCAACAAAGTTCCGTGCACTTTCCCTACTATAATTTTCTTAAAACGTTGTTTCGATATCTTGAATCGTTCACGTAATAGTAGGGGTAGTACAAATATTTGTCGATTTAATCTGTGTTCAGTAAAGGCCTCAATTACTGATAGAAGAAAACCACTTAATCGCGGACCCTGTTCTACATTTGCGTGTTATTGGAACGGTAATCATTGATCGGCCAACAGGAGAAAATAGCATACAAAAAATGTAGAAATATAGAAGGAAAAGAAGATGATGACACTATGGCAACACAACGGCACCATGGATGACATTGTGGTTCTGTTACTGTTATGCTTTCGAGCTATCGTCGTAATATCAGTTAATCAAGTTGTTGTGACTAATGACAAACAAAATGATTAAATGCTAATCTAACCGGTAGCCTTTACTAACCTCCAGAGGCTTCAACACTGAGGAACACTGCTGCAACATCGAGATTAAACTGTTTGTCTACGTTTCCCGCAGGCGCGTGTTGACTTTTCCAAGGCAGTCAAGAAAGTGAGAACAACTGCTCGCCTTGGGTGTTACGTAAAACCTATGCACCCAAGAGAAACAGTCGGCAGACCAAACTGACACTAAGATTTACGGCCAACCTGTGTTTTCACTTCTTTACGTGCTGACATTCACGTATGTTCGTCTGGCCTATGTTCAGTACCTAGCCACGTATTGTGGAATAGCCCTGCATAACGTCACCTTATGTAGTTTACATTGCACATTTATTATATTCAATTTTTTATCATAAAACAGATCAGAAGAGGGTCACCACGAACCAAAATGGACAATAAATTGATGTATGTTTGCAAGCAAGCTCAGAGATTAAAGAATTAAAAACACCACCTGAAAAGGATTTTAAAATTTGGGTACACATTATTTACTGAAGTTCATGAATTAATTTTTAACCTCAAATGTTTGATTTTCTTTAATCTAAGTAGTTACACATTTTTATCTTGTTACCTGCATCACTTGGCACCGTGAAGCGACAGATACCAGACGTTACGCTACAGTGAATTCTACAAATGTGACGATACTGTCATTTTCTAAGAGTACCGCATCTCTTCCTGTGTTACTATTCGGGATGAACGTGGCGCTTTCGAGATGAACTACAAGGACGGCACGCCGTATTCAGTTATAACACCGTCATTGACAAACCTTCAACTATGCGAAACTGTGCTTGTGTACTCTTCGGACTGAACGTGCCGCTTTCAAGGTGCTCTACCAGGACGGCACCCTGTATTCAATTATAACATCGTCATTGACAGCGCCTCGGCTAAGGGAAATTGTGCTGTGTAGTTGCTGCATCGCGGCAAGTCGAGAGCTGCCAAACTTACCACCCTTCAGCTAATGAGAGCGCAAGTTGGCGAACATGGCCTAGAAATTACCTGAGACGGGAAAATTAGTGGTTGCAGAACACAGTGAATGGAACCTGGCGATGTAAGGACTGTTACCGTGCTAAGTTTAATACTGAACTTAATGCAAACTCCGCATACGTGACGAAAAAATTAGCTAGTACTTTTAATACGTCGTTCAGACATGTTACTACTGCAGATGGGAGTGTATTAATTATTGAAACTGAAGTCTTGAGTAAGTTATTATTTCCCTTTAACATTGGTTTCTCCGAGCGAGTGTACAGACTTATTTGACACCGGACAGTGTGAATTATAATCCTTTAGGAGCGGCATTTAATGAATTGGAGAACAGTATACTCAGGTATGGTGTTAAACTATTTATTTACGATGTCTTTATCGTTAGCTTTGAAGGGATGACAAAGAGAAAATTTGGTACGACATGAATTTTAGTTACGCATCTAGTGGATGCCACTCTGAATGTCACTGAAAGCTTTAAGCTACACCTAGTGAAAATTTCCGATTGCAGTGTAAAGCAAGCGAGGAAGCTTACAACTATTTGACTGTTTACCGTTTATTGTTCCAGGACTTACAACCATTCCGGTTTTTCTATTTTTTCTCGTCCTCTGTACGACTTCTTCAATCTGGCAAAATCATAAATTTATGGAAGTGCGTTATCCAAATCTTGATCTTCTAAAAAGATTATCAGGCTACAATTCTTCCGTCACTTCCAAAGTTACTAGGAGTATATCACTTGTACGTTAGTTTGGAGCACACATTATCCACTCTACCAAAAAAAAAAAAAAAGACGCACGATGAATAAATTATCTTAATGGGACAGAAATCGGCAAACAAATGTTGTTGTTGTGGTCTTCAGCCCCGAGACTGGTTTGACGCAGCTCTGCATGCTACCCTATCCTGTGCAACCTTCTTCATCTCCCAGTACTTACTGCAACCTACATCCTTCTGAATGTGCTTAGCGTATTCTTCTCTTGGTGTCCCTCTACGATTTTTACCCTCCACGCTGCCCACCAACGCTAAATTTGTGATCCCTTAATGCCTCAGAACATGTCCTACCAACCGGTCCCTTCTTCTAGACAAGTTGTGCCACAAACTCCTCTTCTCCCCAATTCTATTCAATACCTCCTCATTAGTTATGTTGTGATCTACCCATCTAATCTTTAGCATTCTTCTGTAGCACCACATTTCGAAAGCTTCTATTCTCTTGTTGTCCAAACTATTTATCGTCCATGTTTCACTTCCATACATGGCTACACTTCATACAAATACTTCCAGAAACGACTTCCTGACACTTAAATCTATACTAGATTTTAACAAATTTCTCTTCTTCAGTAACACTTTCCTTGCCAATGCCAGTCTACATTTTATATCTTCTCTACTTCGACCATCATCAGTTACTTTGCTCCCCAAATAGCAAAACTCATTTACTACTTTAAGTGTCTCATTTCCTAATCTAATTCCCTCAGCATCACCCGATTTAATTTGACTACATTCCATTATACTCGTTTTGCTTTTCTTGATGTTCATTTTATATCCCACTTTCAACACATTGTCCATTCCGTTCAACTGCTCTTCCAAGTCCTTTGCTGTCTCTGACAGAATTACAATGTCATCGGCGAACCTCAATGTTTCTATTTCTTCTCCATGGATTTTAATACCTACTTCGAATTTTTCTTTTGTATCCTTTAGTGCTTGCTCAATATACAGATTGAATAACATCGGGGAGAGGCTATAACCCTGTCTCACTCCCTTCCCAACCACTGCTTCCCTTTCATGACCCTCGATTCTTATAACTGCCATCTGTTTTCTGTACAAATTTTAAATAGCCTTTCGCTCTCTGTATTTTACCCCTTCCACCTTTAGAGTTTGAAGGAGAGTATCCCAGTCAACATAGTCAAAAGCTTCCTAATTTCAAAAGCATTGTATGATCTATTCGAGAGACAGAGCTTCACAAATTCACCAAGTCAATAGCGCGTTGGTTTGCCTTTGCTCTTATGGGTGTAGTTATTCGGATTGACATTGACTGACAGATTTGATGGCTGTCCTCCAAATCGATATCGTAAAAAATTATGTCCAATTGGCGCTTTAGATGGACAGTATTCTCAGAACGTTGGAAGGCACTGCCCATCGTGCTCCAAAAGCTCTCAAATATCCGGCTACCTTGCTGGCCAAGGTACCGTTTGGCAAACACGAAACAAGTAGTGGAAACTCTCGCTGCGTGGTGGTGTGCTTTATGTTGATGAAATGTAAGCCCCGGATGGCTTGCCGTGATGGAAAAAATAACGGAGCGTAGTAATGGTCGACGTACCGCTGCGCTGTAAGGCTGCCACGGAAGACAACCAAAGAGGTCCAGGGATGAACTGTAATGGTGTCCCAACTCCTGGTTGCTGGGCAGTATGGCGGACCATTTCCAGCTTGGTATCCCACCGTTCCCGGGGTGTCTCCAGACACGCCCCATTTTTCAGAAATTTTAATCATTTGTTTGTCTGTACGTGTACAGCACATCTGCCGACTTCCGTCCTATTCGGATAATTGCTTCACACTTCGTCTTTTCTTCTAGGCCACTTGCAATTTTCAACTTTCATCGATTATCTGATAATATGACAGACAGTTACCAATAATTTATACCTACCGAAACTGGGACCAGATGTAAGCCCTGAAGTTTACCAACAGCTTTAAAACATTGATATGAGCAAGAACAAATTTACAAACATAAGGTTCTTGCCCGGTAAACAGATGAAGTTTTTCGTGAACTAGGAATTTTATATCGGCGTAATCATTGCACACACTACCTATGGGCAAATCTTTGCACAGTGGCGGGTTGACAGGTTACTTTCTTGAAGCCATCTTTGCGTCTGCCGCACAGATATTAACTCTGTTTCCTATCGTTTCTTGTGCGAGTTCAGAAGTATTGAATGACTTTTTCGTATAGCGTATCTCATTCACTTAAACATCGAATCAGAACTGTATCAGTGAAAGTGACTGTTACTGTAGTCATCTGACCACCAGGAAGGTGCTAGTTCCGGTAGAAGCACTCGTTTCTTCGATACAGAATTGTGGCATTATTCGGAGGATGAACAAAAGTGGACAAAAGGTAATATAATGACACTAACCTTGAAAAGATTTTCCCAACTATTTTGTTAGTAACCTGTTCAAATCCTTTTATTAAGTTGTATTATTTGCTTTCATTAGCCTGTCATGCAGCGCTACTTATCAACTTTGTGTGCTACCTAAGTTGTAAGCTCGCTTCTATTCACAATAAATGAATTGGCAACCAGCCTGCAGAAAAATCTCGATAAGTTGCGTGCGATTCTGTTAGTGTTGTAATTCGTTAAATTTACTTTTTTGCTGAATAAAATCTCATTAGTATTCCAATAAATGGCGAACCAAATTAATAAAAATTGCCAAAAGGTAAAACTACCACTAGAAACAGCATTCTATTCAGCTCATTTTTTTCAAGTTTAAGGAAGTCATCTAATTTGTACTGTTTGCTAACTAGAGAAGGTTCTCAGTCGCTATAAATGACAATAATAATTATAGTTAGAGCTGATTTTCTATAGTTCATTAGAATAACCTTTCAGTTTTCTTCACAAGAACGTCTTAGAGACGATAATTCCATACAATATTGGGTGGTGGTACTGCGGAAAGAGATGAGGTGACGTTTACTGAAGAGTGTTTGGCCATCACTGTATATACTGATTATTTCCCAGACTGAGAATCCAGAAAGAATTTCAAAAATCCAGGAAGATGATGTGAAATATTAACTGCATTACCAGTGAATGCTGAAACCGTACCGAAGTCTGGCAGACTGATATCAGCAGAACTGTTCTTTCATTACATTTACAGCGTAGTCAACGCACACGTCTACCTTCGTGTGATCGTCGTCTGGTACCACTCCTTGAGAAAGTTGCTTACCGAAATTAGCTGCCTTACGAAATGTTCCCCGAGTTTTCTATTGTCTTAGCAAACATGTCCTGTTCGGTGATAAAAATATTGTCAGTTATCGCAATTATCACAGTTATGTGATCAGCCCAATCTAGTGTCCTCTTCTACGTTACTTCCTTATGCGTTTACAGTAAGAACCGAGGCTACATAAGAGCACTAGCATGAACACTTGTTAGCTGTTGGGTGAGTCTAACGTTACTGGAATTTCTCAGGTGGCGATCAGATCACATGTCCGAAGGAGGTATACTTGGAACGAATCGCCATGTTTCGGACTCTGACGGATATGGGAGCATCATACTAACAAATAGCGCAGATTGTGGACTGTGTGCTGATGACTGAAAGACGAATGATGAAGAGATAAACTCAAGAGAAACGTGTGGGAAAAAGAATATGTATGTTACGACCACACGAAACTACTATCATCCACCAATACCTATGGGTTCTTTGATTGCTCTAGGAGATGGCTTATCTTTACTACAACGTGTGATATATTAGTTCACTTTCTTACATGAATTAATAAAAAGATTTAGTTAACTTGATACAACCTTTAGTACAGGAGTACTTGAAAATTCACAACTGTCATTGACTAATACATAAAGCATCACCTGGTGCATACAGTTACAATCCTGCTCTTCTGCAATGTTCAGCATTTAGAAACGTACGTTTTCGTCTGAGGTTCCAATAACTCTTTAGTCCTACACGATGATGTTAACTGCTTCAGCTGAGGTCACGAACTGGATATAGCGCTTCCAAACTCGATTCTATATTGACCTCCGTGAAAGGGCGCTGCTGTGCTGAGAGGGGGGCGTGTCTTCTTCATCCTCAGCCATTCTTCGTTGCGTACTGCAGTGGGACATCACTAATGTCTGTGGTACCGAAGTGCGTTGCTGACTTCGGTGTGGCACAGCAAATCTTTCGACAATGCCACATAGTAGGCACGGTACTTCCAGAAGTACACCACGAGAAGATAGTAGGACTGTTTTTAACGTACTTCCACCTCACTTCGTTAATTTAAATTACTACTGTCACTGAGCTGCTGCTTTGCCTGACCGTGAGCGGCGTTAGCAGCGCTTGTCGATATGTCCCCTTTCGTAGTATCTTTCCTTGACTGCTGTTACTTCCCGGTCGTTGTCTGTCGTAATCCAGTTGGGATTGCGAGTTCGGGTCGCGAGTTCGGGGCTGCCAGTCAGTTGGAACGCGTCTGGAGTGCAGTCCGGACCTGTCAGTCGGAGAGTTGCAATTCGGCCCTAGTGCAGTCGGGTTGGAGCACTGACATGGCCCGCCCGAGCATTGCCGCCACGCATCACTTGAGCCGGGCCACGGTCTTGATGGATCGTCGGTAGGTCGTCTAACCGGACGACGGGTTTTGGCTCGCTGATCGTTCATGAGTCGGCTGTGTGTGTGTGTGTGTATGTATGTGTGTGTGTGTGTGTGTGTGTGTGTGTGTGTGTGTGTATCGACTCCCGATTTGTCTTCGCGCGTGTTTAGTTACTGTTGGGTACCGTTTAGGTCTTCGTGCAAGTGTTTGTCAAGTTGTGTGTGTAGTTTGCGTTATTTCCTTTGACAAGTGATTTTAAATGTTGTCAGTGTACTGCCTGTGTGAGGTCGGTCGTCCATCGGGCGACGTGTAACTGGTTCTCCGAGCGCTTCTGTCCCCTTCTATTACCATCTTGTTGAAATTAGGTCGGTCCTTTCCTGGTGCAGCGTTCTCGTTTAGCCAGTAGGCATGTTTCCTCTGCATTGTTGGGTCCGAGCCAGTATTTCCGCCGTCGTGTGTCTGGAAGTGAGTGGGAGATGCACCAGCAGTGCAGTCGCGACAGAGCAGCAGTCGCGGACGGACCAGCAGGCAGTCGGTCGGTTGCTGCAGACCAGGGAAGATATCTCCGTGCGGTGCAGTCGCTGGGTCCGCTGCCGCTCCGATCGCTACGACCTTCGTGGTTCACCTACCCAGGACGTCAAGGTTGAGTGTGGTTTAAAAAGTACCCAAGCCCCGTCCATTCATGTCGTGGTTCGTTTCGGTGGTTCGCTGTTGGGGAGGTTTTCCTGTGAGCAACACCGAGTGTTTGTATAGATTTGATTGTGGATGATTACATGCGTAACATTTGTGTTTGAGTTCTCATTTACCGATTGGTGGCAAGTAAGTCGTTGTGTCGGTCCGTGGCTTTCCCCTGGTTGGGTTCCCACGGATCAAGTGTATTTGGGCTCACCACCTGTCTCGCCGAAGTGAATGAGGGCAGACCGACCTCCCTGGAGGCTTCTGAGTGCCACCGGTGTTTAATTATGTGTTTTCAGCTACTTAAAATTTAAGGCTAGTGGTTATTTTTTCTTTTTTTTTTTTTAAATTTTTTTGCAAAATTAATTCTTAAATTTATCTTTCAAGCTTAAACCTTCTGGCCTTCTTCCTTTAAACGTCTATGGTAATATATTCTAAAATTTTGAAATTTAATTTTGGCCCTCAGCAATTTGTATTGCACTCAGCATATGTTATTACAATAAATGACATTAGGAGAAACTGATCTCAACCTTTGGCCCTATCCACAATCCTATTACCTGTTCTGCCCAGCCCGTTTAGAGGGTATTTCGCTGTGAACAGCAGAGTCGCGACGTCTTTGTAAGTTTGTTACGGAAAGCGCCGGGTTCCATGACTTATCCAAGCTGAAGCCGCTATCTCTGTTAATTAAACTCTTTCACCACCGAGTCCCAGAAAGATGATGCAGACGCCAAAATGTCGACGTTTACGTGTATCATCGGGTGACCAGTGTTAGTGCAGCGTTCTGCGACAGCCGATTTATATGGCTGTAAGAGGTGGATTTACCTGCGGTGTTCCGCACATCTTCCATGGACTGTACGAATCGTCTGTCCGATGTACGAGAGGCCACATTTGCAGGGGACTTCGTAAACTCCAGCCTTCCGAAGCACCAAATCATTTTTATCAGAAGTCAAGATTGCTGCTGTCTCCGGTGGAGGAGAATTTTGAAGCCAGCGGGTATTTTCCACATCAGATTCGTAAAGCGCTACGAAAGAAATCAAAGGTAGCCACAAGGAGTACATAAAACGCACAGAAATATTTACACCCATGGCTTTCCAGCCATATGTGTGAATCACATCTTCAAAAATAGGACAGATCCTCATCAAGCACAGAGTAAAACTGATTTTTCTTCCTCCGCCGAAGACAACAGCAGTCTTGGATTACGTTAAACACGATTTGATGCTTTATAAGGCTGGGGTTTACAACGTCCCCTGCGAAAATGGTCTTTCAGGCATCGGGCAGGCGATTCGTACGATTAGTACAGCCTATGAAAGATGTACGGAATACCGCAGGTACACCCGCTTCCTACAGCGAAATAAATAGGCTGTGGCAGAACGCTGTACTGCTGCTGGCCACTCTTTGCTGTACGAAAACGTCGAAATTTGTCTACGTCATCTTTCTGATACTAGGTGGTGAAAGAGGCGATTGAAATCCACATGGTGACGATTTTAATTAATAAAAATAGCGGCTTCAGGTTGGATAAGTATGGGATCCAGCGCTTTCTGTAATAAACTTACAAAGACGTCGCTACAGTGCAGCTGACAGTTATACACTGACTTCCTAGCCTGAATCGACTGTGTAACCACAAATATAATTACTACACATTCGACATCTTTGCCGCTTATCAACGTCGCTGGCATCTGAGTATCTGTGGCCTTACGAGCATTGGCGCGGCCCGCGAGGATAAAAGGGTGGAGCGTCAATCTTTCTGCTCACTCTGAAAGCATTTGGGAAACAAAGATGCACATGTTACTGGTGCTTCATGGTGCGACCTTTTCGATTTCCATCAGTGTATTTATGTCTGAAATGAAAGCAGGATTTTCATCATATATCTTTTGAGAGTTAGCGTCTCACATACATAAAGCCATATCTGCGCATTCGGTGACCGGTAGAGACTAATATTAAATTCTTGGAGGTATGTGTTTCGCTTCATTTATTTGGGAAGCATCATCAGTGGCCTGAAATAAGTTTCCTTTTATTTTACATACAATAAACGTATTTTGTGGTAGATATAATAGACGCACCAAAAAATGTTTTACATTACCTCGGTTCGAGAGTTCCGGAACCAGTACAGTAAATTGGAATAGAGATCAACATAAACATCATTTCCGCCCTTTTTATTGCTCGTGGAAACCACACATTGCATGGTGTACCACCATACAGCGTGATCTTCAGAGGTGGTGATCCAGATTGCTGCACACACCGGTACCTCTAATACCCAGTAGCACGTACTCTTGCATCGATGCATGCCTGTATTCGTCGTGGCATACTATTCACAAGTTCATCCAGGCAATGTTGGTCCAGATTGTTCCATTTCTCAACGGCGATTCGGCGTAGATTCGTCACAGTCGTCCATAAACATCCGTTTTCAATCCATACCAGGTGTATGCGATAGGGTTCACGTCTGGAGAACATGCTGGCCTCTCTAGTCGAGCGATGTCGTTATCCTGAAGCACAAGATGTACACGATGGGGGCGCCAATTGTCGTCCACGAAGACAAATGCATCGCCAATAGGCTGCCGATGTGGTTGTACTATCGTTCGGAGAATGGCATTCACGTATCGTGCAACCGTTACAGCGCTTTACATGACCACCAGCGACGTACGTCGGCCCCACATAATGCCACCCCAAAACAGTAGGAAACCTTCACCTTGCTACACTCGCTGGACAGTGTGTCTAAGACATTCAGCCGGACGGAGTTGTCTCACAACACGTCTAAAGCGATTGTCTGGTTGAAGGCATATGCGACACTCATCGGTGAATAGAAGAAGGTGATGCCAGTCCTGAGCGGTCCATTCGGCATGATATTGGGCCCATCTGTACTGCGCCGTATGGTGTAGCGGATGCCAAGATGGACCTCGCCATGGACGTCGGGGGTGAAGTTGCGCATCATGCAGCTTACTGACCACCGTTTGAGACGTAACACGACGTCATGTGGCTGCTCAAAAAGCATTATTCAACATGGTGGTGTTGCTGTCAGGGTTCCTCCGAGCCATAATCTGTAGGTAGCGGTCATCCACTGCCATTGGGCAGTCTGAGCGAGGCAGGTCATCGACAGTTCCTGTCTCCTTGTAGCTCCTTCATGTCCGAACAACATCGCTTTGGTTCACTCTGAGGTGCCTGGACACTTCCCTTGTTGAGAGCACCTCCTTGCACAAAGTAACAATGCAGACTTGATCGAACAGCGGTGTTGACCGTCTAGGCATGGCTGAACTACAGACAACACGAGCTGATCAGTCCCCTCCCTGTAGTATGCGCTTCACATGCATAGTTGTTTACATCTTTGGGCGGGTTAAGTGACATCTCTCAACAGTCAAAGGGACTGTGACTGTGATACAACATCCACAGTGAACGTCTATCTTCGGGTGTTCTGGGAGCCGGGGTGATCCAAAACGTTTTTGATGTGTGTATATCTAAGACATAATACGTTTATTGTTTCTCTCAGAGCCGTGCTTGCGCTCCTATCGATACTTGATGGGAGCCATTAAAGACTGTTTTGCTGCACCGCGGCGAGGTGATCTTCACCGAGATGGGGTAGGAGACGCGTGAGGAGGGAAAATAAGGATCTAACGTCGTACGATAGATAGAGGGGGGTGGGGAGGTTCTTGGCTGCAGAGGCGACACCTATTGCACTGGACGTGTTGTGCCGGCTGTTTACCGGCTCGTGGTGCAGCGTGAGAAACTGTGTTACAGAGCAGGTCGTTCGGCAGCTTGTTGCGTCGCTTGCATTGCATGCCAGGCAAGGTTTAAACTTGGCTGCAGGTCGTTGAGGCATATCACTGGTGGTTTACGGCCATCTCATCTGCCCCTCAGGACTGTGTTAAATCTGGTGAGACTTCATTTTTTTATCTGATTTTGAGCCAATGCGTGTTGCACTATAGTATACCCGTTTCGATAGCACTTGAGTGAAATTAGAAGTTTGGGTTGGTTATGTTTTTAAGTGGCTTCCCTGTGGTGAAACAAGTTCGTATTCTGGTTAGTTCCAAACGTCTATTAACGTAAAGTAAGTGCCAGCTACGCATCTGATGTTACACCTAGTGATGACATTTCTGTCTTCGGATTACTAATTCCAGTGTACTGCCCAGTACAGGTTAACTAGTAGTTATTCTTGGACCGTATTTCATGTCTGAGTCACTATGTTGCATTTGAATAATTTCCCTTTCTGTATTTCTAGCCAAGTGGCCCATCACCGCTAATCGTATTCTTAACTTGTGGGGCACCCAAACGACCTGGACGGAGCTGAGCTTATTTCGTGTGTTGATTGGGTGCCCTTGTTACAGAAACGATGATTATGAATTATTATTTCTTTTGAAACCTGCATTTCTGACAACCTCGCTAGTAGCCAGTGTTACTGTATTCTTTTACTTGTTTGAAGACTGCTTTGATAACTGTAATTGCTTAGTTCAAGCTGTAACTTTCATGGTTAAAATTTTAAATTTTTTTATTTAACTTGAGTTGTTGCTTCAATCAACTGCCTTGCCTTGTTTAAACTTATTAAACTAACTACAATATGTCTTTTAAAAGATTGCGCCAAATTTCCTTTGTGGAGAAGTCTAGAAAATGAAAGCAACTGTTGTATTAAAACATCACTGTACTAGAACCACAATACCTAGAGGTCTCCTGCTTCATGCAGTTTTTATCGCTGTAATGGGTTGGTGAATAACTTCATAGCGTTTCTCTCACAACAGATATACGTAACAGAGACTTTAGTCATTATACAACACTCCCCGTCTGCTAACTACTGTACCATAACCTCAATGCCAGAAGCAGGTTGTAACATAAAACAATTTTGTAAAAGTAACTATGGCACAAAGCAACAGAGCAGTGTTACCCTCTGAGAGGAATTTTGTTAAGTTGACCGTATTGTTCCTAATGGAAGTGGCTTATCGGAAATGAAAGTCAGAATTACGTTAATATTGGAATAGTGACAAACAAAATTTTGCCTAGCTATACTGTTTATAGAATAAGGGAAACTGTCGCCAGCCTAATTAGGCAAGAGAAAGATTAACATTCTCGTTTATGAAAGTAGGTATAAGTAACTATAATGGACAACACAACAGACACAACCTAGACTTAGCAACACGCGAGTGCAATGAACTCTAACACACATATGTTTTAAGATTGAAGCTAACAGTTAGAGCAGCAGGAACTATTTTCAAAATTATAACAGGTACAGAAAAACACTATCACTTTCAGGGTTTACACAAACTGAGTGGTCTTTATACAGTTAATATGCACACAAGAGAGACAAACACTTGGCATACATGAGAATGTAACGTTTCATAACTGCAGCTTTCTCACTTTTACTACAACGAAACACAATGTTGACAAAATTGCAAGGAACTGACTCTCCTTTTTAGAATTTACTACAGACAACAACGTGATCATTTACTTTATAAGACTCAGCCTAAAGTTTGAGTTTGGTAACAGCACTTTAAATAACAGTTTCAATAGGAAAATTATTATTGGACAAATAACATTTGCTTTAACTCACTCTGTTACCACATTAGCTTTAACTATCTTTCAAATAAGTTCAAGAGGCATTATTTAACAAAGCTCTAGGCTTCAACGTACTTTGAGTAAGGACACTCGGTAATCACTTTACTTCAAACGGAGAGGACCCTGAGAGGTGTTATGATGAGGAGTAAAATCAAGGTAGGTAAATAAATTCCGATATGAATTACCTTATATTTCAGCACACTAACACATCCATTAGGCTGATCCTTCACTGTACATCAATATAGTATTACGTTACAGTGATTGCGCAATGTGGTGGCAACTGCATGTTGGTAGGTGGAATTACAGGTAGAATTGCCAGACTTTATCGTATCTTCATGGCGATGATTCATACAAATTCCAGAATAGATCCAGCTATTTATCCACCCATCCGAGGCATTGGAAAGAAGCAGTAAAAGCCTCTCTCTGAATCAGCATGATATGCACCTTTACATTGACAGTGCACAGACTGGTAGCTCCTTTCCGACTGGTGGCTCGTCTCCGACTACTGCTCGTCTCCGACTGACTATCAGTTCCACCTTTTCCACCTATGCCAACCACAATTTGCGCGTGCTACGCATTTCCGTTCCAGATGGGAACCACTACACCATTTACATACAAACTAACTAAGAACCCTAAGTGAGGATCAGCAATTTACATAACAGCAAACAAATACATTAAATAAAACAGAACATTTTCACATATTGACACTTCTACAAAAAATTATTCACACAGAATTACAATTACATACAATAAGTTCTGTTCCCTCCAAATGGGACAAAGAATACAAATTGCAGATACACTACTTTGCATAGAATCAAATCACGACATCAAAGGTTTGACAAAGAAAAGAATACACAATTTTATGCTATCGATTTGAACACATTCACAGGCGATCAACAATGTAACATTAAATAAAGCAAAATGAATCCATACAGCATAAGAGCTGTGGTGTTACAATTAATAATACATTCTCCTTCAGTAATTACAACAGTCTGCCGACGCTGGTGTAGCTTCTCGATTCGGCGACTCTACAACTCGTCGAGCCATGTTCCGAGTGGTTTTTCATCCGGAAACGAAGTTTCTTGAATTTTCATCTACATCTACATTTACATGGATACTCTGCAAATGACATTCAAGTGCCTGGCAGAGGGTTCATTGAACCACCGTCACATTTCTGTATTATTCCTGTCTCGTATACCGCGCGGGAAGAATGAACACCTACATCTTTCCGTACGAGCTCTGATTTCCCTTATTTTATCGTGGCGATCGTTCCGCCCTGTGTACGTCGGTGTCAACAAAATATTTTCGCATTCGGAGGAGAAAGTTGATGACTGGAATTTCGTGAGAAGATTCCGTCGCAACAAAAAAACGCCCTTCTTTTAATTATTTCCAGCCCAATTCCAGTATGATTTCTGTGACGCTCTCTCCCATATTTAGCGATAATACAAAACGTGCTGCCTTTCTTTGAACTTTTTCGACGTACTCCGTCAGTCCTATCTGGTAAGGATCCCACACCGCGCAGAAGCATTTTAAAAGAGGACGGACAGGTGTGGTGTAGGCAGTCTCCTTAGTACGTCTGTTGCATTTTCTAAGTGTCCTGCCAATAAAACGCAGACTTTGGTTAGCCTTCCCCACAACATTTTCTATGTGTTCTTTCCAATTTAAGTTGTTCGTAATTGTAATACCTAAGTATTTAGCTGAATTTACGGCTTTTAGATTAGACTGATTTATGGTGTAACCGAAGTTTAACGAGTTCCTTTTAGCACTCATGTGGATGACCTCACACTTTTCGCTATTTAGAGTCAACTGCCACTTTTCGCACCGTTCAGATATCTTTTCTAAATCTTTTGCAGTTTGTTTTGCTCTTCTGGTGACTTTATTAGTAGATAAACGACAGCGTGATCTGCAAACAACGAAGACGGCTGCTCAGATTGTCTCCAAAATCGTTTATATAGATAAGGAACAGCAAAGGGACTATACCTCTACCTTGGGGAACGCCAGAAATCACTTGTGTTTTACTCGATGACTTTCTGTCAATTGCTACAAACTGTGACCTCTAAACAGGAAATCACAAATCCAGTGACATAACTGAGGCGATATTCCATAAGCACACAATTTCACTACGAGCCGCTTGTGTGGTACAGTGTCAAAAAACCTTCCGGAAATCCATAAATACGCAATCGATCTGAAATCCCTTGTCAATAGCACTCAACACGTCGCGTGAATAAAGAGCTAGTTGTGTTTCACAAGAACGATGTTTTATAAATCTATGTTGACTGTCTGTCAATAGATCGTTTTCTTCGAGATAATTCATAATGTTCGAACACAATATAGGTTCTAAAACCCTGCTGCATATCGACGTAAACGATATGGGCCTGTAACATAGTGGATTACTCCTACTACCTTTCTTGAATATTGGTGTGACCTGTGAAACTTTCCAGTCTATGGGTACGGACCTTTCGTCGAGCGAACGGTTGTATATGATTGTTAAATATGGAGCTAATGCATCAGAATACTCAGAAAGGAACTTAATTAGTATACAGATTGCTCTATACAGGCGGAAAACGTGAAAATCTGAGGGGGCAGCATCATATGAATAAGGCGAGTGCCAAATGACTTCCCATCTCATCCCACCCCATACAGTGGTTTTGTCAGTCTAGCAGGATGCGGGTGGGCATTATCGTGGAGTAGCATCACCTCACGCAGTCTTCCTGGTCGTTTTCTAGGACTGCATCTCCAAGACGTCTCAGTCGTTGACAATAAATGTCAGCAGTGATGATAACACGTCTGGGAAGCAATTCGTAGTGAACAACACAGTCTCTGTTCCACCAGATAAATAACATTATCTTTCCTGGATGCGCGCAGGTCTTTGCACAGGGAGTTGCTGCTTTGCCTGGGCTCGTGAATTTCTGTTTTTTTTCCGTTTTGTTAACATGATGTTGTGGTCTTCAGTCCTCTGACTGGTTTGATGCAGCTCTCCATGCTACTCTATCCTGTGCAAGCTTCTTCATCTCCCAGTAACTACTGCAGCTTACATCCTACTGAATCTGCTTAGTGTATTCATCTCTTGGTCTACGTCTACGATTTTTACCCTCCACGCTGCCCTCCAGTACCAAATTGATGATCGCTTGATGCCTCAGAACAAGTCCTACCGAACGGACCCCTTCATCTAGTCATGTTATACCACAAACTCCTCTTCTCCCCAATTCTATTCAATATCTCCTCATTAGATATGTGATCTACCAATCCTACTGAATCTGCTTAGTGTATTCATCTCTTGGTCTACGTCTACGATTTTTACCCTCCACGCTGCCCTCCAGTACCAAATTGATGATCGCTTGATGCCTCAGAACAAGTCCTACCGAACGGACCCCTTCATCTAGTCATGTTATACCACAAACTCCTCTTCTCCCCAATTCTATTCAATACCTCCTCATTAGTTATGTGATCTACCAATCCTACTGAATCTGCTTAGTGTATTCATCTCTTGGTCTCCCTCTACGATTTTTACCCTCCACGCTGCCCTCCAGTACCAAATTGGTGATCCCTTGATGCCTCATAAGTCCCACAGTGCTCAGAGCCAGAGCCTTGATGCCACAGAACATGTCCTACCAACCGATCCCTTCTTCTAGTCAAGTTGTGCCACAAACTCCTCTTCTCCCCAATTCTATTCAATACCTCCTCATTAGTTATGTGATCTACCCATCTAATCTTCAGCATTCTTCTGTAGCACCACATTTCGAAAGCTTCTATTCTCTTGTTGTCCAAACTATTTATTGTCCATGTTTCACTTCCATACATGGCTACACTCCATACAAATACTTTCAGAAACGACTTCCTGACACATAAATCAATACTCGATGTTAACAAATTTCTCTTCCTCAGAAACGCTTTCCTTGCCATTGCCAGTCTACATTTTATATCATCTCTACTTCGACCATCATCAGTTATTTTGCTCCCCAAATAGCAAAACTCCTTTACTACTTTAAGTGTCTCTGTTCCTAATCTAATTCCCTCAGCATTACACGACTTAATTCGATTACATTTCATAATCCTAGTTTTGCTCTTGTTGATGTTCATCTTATACCCTCCTTTCGAGACACTGTCCATTCCGTTCAACTGGTCTTCCAAGTCCTTTGCTGTCTCTGACAGAATTACAATGTCATCGGCAAAACTCAAAGTTTTTATTTCTTCTCCATGGTTTTGAATACCTACTCGGAATTTTTCTTTTGTTTCCTTTAGTGCTTGCTCAATATACAGATTGAATAACATCAGGGACAGGCTACAACCCTGTCTTACTCCCTTCCCAACCACTGCTTCCCTTTCATGTCCCTCGACTATTATAACTGCCATCTGGTTTCTGTACAAATTGTAAATAGCCTTTCGCTCCCTGTATTTTACGCCTGCCACCTTCAGAATTTGAAAGTATTCCAGTCAACATTGTCAAAATCTTTCTGTAAGTCTACAAATGCTAGAAACGTAGGTTTGCCTTTCCTTAATCTTTCTTCTAAGATAAGTCATAGGGTCAGTATTGCCTCACGTGTTCCAACATATCTACGGAACCCAAATTGATCTTCCCCGAGGTCAGCTTCTACCAGTTTTTCCATTCATTTGTAAAGAATTCACGTTAGTATTTTACAGCTGTGACTTAAACTGATAGTTCGGTAATTTTCACATCTGTCAACACCTGCTTTCTTTGGGATTGGAATTACTATATTCCTCTTGAAGTCTGAGGGAATTTCGCCTGTCTCATACATCTTGCTCGCCAGATGGTAGAGTTTTGTCAGGACTGGCTCTCCCAAGGCTGTCAGTAGGTCTAATGGAATGTTGTCTACTCTCGAGGCCTTGTTTCGACTTAGGTTGTTAACATAACATAAACACAGTATTTCTAGTCAACAGCAACGATACAGGATAGGAATGGCCGATTTCGTTCACGAGTCAACTGCTGACGAGCAAACAGAGATGCACATATAGCCACGGGCTGATCTTTGTGATTTTATCTTAGAGCAAGCGGTACCCAATTACTTGATTTTTCAACCTTCCGTATTGCATGCAAATGTCGCACGATGGTAGAATGGTCCAGTTCATCACACCTGCCAGTTCTCGACTGCACTAAGGATAAATGGGTTTAAACGATTTTCATTAAACCCCGAAGGTCTTCCTGAACATGGAAAGTCGCCTGCTTAAAAACAACCCTCCTTAAAATAAGAAAACAATTTTCTTGCCATGCTCCGTCCAATGCCATTAGTCCCATACACTGCGCAAATGTTTCTGGCTGCCTCTGCTGCTGTCACCCTTCTACTGAACTCAAACAGAGTAACATGTGGGAAATTTCCGATTTCTCCACTTAGCGCTCAATTTTCTAGCGTTCACTGCTCCAGTCACGATTTCCAAACAACAAAATGACAATTTATAACGTCATACAGTTACAAGGTACGAGAATTAAAAATTGATAATGTTTGACTATAAACTCAAAGCAACCAGAATATGAACATTCCAAACAAAAACGCTACGAACTTACGCGCCAACTTAATAACTACCGCCACAGTGTCATTCTCTTCTATAAAAACGCTTCCTAGATACGTATTTAAAACTCACAGATGTTTATAATGGTTGAATGCTGTACATCCAATACAGTACATACAATAACAAGTGAAAAGGCAGTTTTTATTTCTGATCTATCTGTTGACAGCGTTGGCTCAATAGTAACATGGTTGGAGCTCACTGTAGTGCTTGTGCGTTAGCTGTGATAATACAGTGATTTCAGATGAGTGTATTATGATCGATCCGCTACTCGTAAGCATCAAGGAAGAAACGAGGCCAGCGATTGGTTTACTGTACTTTGAAGGGTCTAAAGCTGTGGAGGACATCCGCAGAACTCCAGCACGGTGACAGCTGCCTTGGTGAACGAAAAAAAACATGAGTGGATAAATAACTTTAAAATTAGATGATAGACAAGCATAAACAGCTTCTCAAGTTTGTTTGCCCGGCTGTCCTCCGCAGCTAGCACAAAAATATTTCTTATGTAAATACAACAGCCTTTTCTTGCTGCAACTCTTTTATTTTTCGCAGACACGTTTCACCTTTTTCTTTCTCTAAGGTATCTGCAGTGGGATCCAGAACGATACAGTTTTGTTGTTTTTAGATTATCAAAAAATTGACGCGTTTTTTATGTAAATAACTAATTACTTACTGTAAAGATGAGAGGAAACGCAGATTCAAACAAACTGTAAGTAATTACGTATTTACGTAAAAAACACGACGTGTACTCTTTGATAATCTAAAAACAACAAAACTGTATCGTTCTAGATCCCACAGAACAAGCCTTAAAGTAAGGAAAAGGCGAAACGCACCTGGGAAAAATAAATTACATTTGCAGCAAGAAAAGACGGTTTTATTTACAAAACAAATATAGACAGATTCGCTTGGAAATGCCGAAATTAGATGTAAGGAGTTTTGAAGAGGAAGGAGAAGACTGTTTGAGGCGCATAGAGTCAGCTGTCGCGACATGGGTTCATCATGACGTACTACAGAGTAACTGCTGGAGCATGAAGCGGGAACACCAATCTTCGCCTACAGGGAAAATATTCAAAAGCTTAGCTTACGCAGGAAAGAAATGGTGACAGTATTTGCGGGTGTGAGCAGTCCGCTGTCGATTCGTTACACTCCTAAGGGCCAAACAATGAATAGTGGCAGCGACCGTCAGAAACTGCGACTTGTGAAACCCAAGACCTAGACGAAAAGGAGGTGCAGCTTTTGCTTCTGGATAATACTCGTACTCAAATAGCTGGCAAACATTCAGATGGATTCAGATTCTTGGTTTCGAGCGGCTGGAGCACGCACCGTTCAATCTTAACATAGATAGCTACATCCACATAAGTTGGACAAAAAATATGGAAAAACAGCGAGAAATTCATGTTTGTCCATAAATTCATATGCTAGCCAAGCCTGCACGATGGGCTGTTGCCTTTGACCACCAACAGGACATGTGCAATGTCCTCAATACGTTGTGATGTTAGTCTTGGTCAGAACAGTGTTCTGTGCAGCCGTGGGTGCATTACTTTTGCGCCTGAAGATATCTCTTCGTTGAGAATACATGATGTGCTCTAATGCCTAGCAGGTCATGAACCCAGTCACACAGCTGATCTGATTCTGTTCAATGTACGGCAGTGCGGAAGTACACTGAAGCGCCAAAGAAACTGGTATAGGCATGTGTGTTCAAATACAGAGATATGAAAACAGGCAGAGTAGGGCACTGCGGTCGCCAACACCTATATAGACAACAAGTGTCTGGCACAGTTGTTAGATCGGTTACTGCTGCTACAATGGCAGGTTATAAACGTTTAAGTGAGTTTGAACGTGATGTTATAGTCGGCGCACGAATGATGGGACACACAATCTCAGCAATGAAGTGGGAATTTTCCCGTACGACCATTTCACGAGTGTACCGTGAATATCAGTAAGCCGGTAAAACATCAAATCTTCGACATCGCTGCGGCCGGAAAAAGATCCTGCAAGAACGGGACCAACGACATTGAAGAGAAGCATTTAACTAGACAGAAGTGCAACTCTTCCGCAAACTGCTCCAGATTTCAATGCCGGGGCATCAACAAGTGTTAGCGTGTGAACCACAGAACGAAACACCATCGATAGGAGCTTTCAGAGCTATATACAGGATATTTGGCAGGTGCACCAATTTATTTGGCTCTTCAGTGTATATCGAACGCGTTTCTGAAGTCAAGGAACACGGCATCAGGCTGAGTGCCGGTGTCTAGAGCTTTCTGGGTCACGTGAACGAACGGATCGAGCTCATGTAAAATATGTATGTAGAACTGTAAACGGATCCTGTCCAAGGCTCGACATACGTTTCGTTCCAAGAATAATGGAGATGTAGACCTTTTACGCAATTTCTGGTTAAACGACCTCGCAAGGGCAATTATAAATTTAAAAATTACAGGGTCGCCACCAGCACAAGCCCTTCCTAACAGTTAAGAATAGACCGAACTGGAAAATATCAGTTTAATTAAATTAAGAATTTAAGCACAAGAATGAAATTTTTTCAAAAGAACTAACAAGATGAACAGCATTGTATGTCGTACATCAATGAGCTTTGATTAATTACATCTTAATTCCTTAATTTTGAGACAGTACACCGCCTACTTTGATTAGTCCTCCCACGTTTGTTCATCACAAGCAAACAGATTAACTTTAAAAAAAATCAGGAAATAGAATATTAATTTGAAAATTGGCATCAATGGAAAAGACAAAGGATGCTGAATTTATCTTTTACGTAGTACATTTATTTCATGACTGAATTTGATGCACATCCTATGAATACACATGACTGGTGCCTAAATAAAAAAATTTGACTAAAAAACTCGAAAAAATGGTAGGATAGCACAATGAAACTGAAGAACACACAAGAGGGAAGAGGAACACAATAATTCAATCATTCCGTCTACATACCCACCACAGAAATAGTTCAGAGAGATACCTATCACCATTATGCTCATGCACTAGCTTGGAAAGAGGTTTATCCGATTCGCAATGTTTTGTTGATTAGATATACGACGTAGAAACCGCCCCTGCCGCCTACGAACGGCCGAACTTCAGCACGTCGTAAACCTGATGATGAGTTAACTGTTCACAAATTAGATATTAAACCAAGCACAAATGTAAGAAATTTTAACGGTTCAATACCAGAATGATTTTGCCACCACGAAATAAAATTAACTCGGCAAGGCAGAAACCCCCACAACCGTTTCAACTTACACGTGGTCCGTTCAGAAACAAACTGCTACAAACATTTCCTCTATGTGCACGGAAAGCTGATATTTTACTGAAATTATAACACACGAAACAATTAAACTGGTAATATGGAAACCTATTGCAGTGTAGTAGTAGATCAGAAGGATCATCGGTTACCAAAAACGAGGTACGAGACAAACACAAAGAGACAATAGCATCTTCCACGAAAATATAGAAAATAAGAACAATGAAAATCACACTCGCTCGGAAACTCTACTATTCTCACGTTCACCTGAAGTTATACTGACTAGCTTTTCCTAAACATATTCACTGGTAGAAATTCCACACCATGATGTCCGAAGGGAACAAAGCAACTTCCGCACTTTTAATTTCAACCACCATCTTCGCCGACTTTTTTAACAAAATAATTACGCCACATTCCAAAAATACATAACTACACACGCTTCAGTTAAGTTGAAGTACTTAAATAGTCCATGAGTTTAACATATGGAAGTTCTAATTCGACCTACTTCCTATCAGCAGATACCTTCTCTAGGAGCTACGAACAGTATTCGCCAACCGCTACCTGCAGAGCGATCTTCTCATAATTACCGGTGCAACGGAAGCTACCAGAGGGCTAGCCTTCCGCCACCAACATGACAGATAAACCAACCTCAGACTAAAAGGGGTAAACCTCTCTGTCCAAGTACTGGGATGCTAAGTTCGTCATCCTGTGCTACCTTCCAAACGAGAAGCATACTTCACCTGCTCCTAGCAGACGACAACCAACTCAGCGCCCCCCACAAAAGAAACCCGAAACCTCTCGTAAGAACACTCATATAGTCACATTCACTCAGTTACATACGATCATTGTTGTCAGAACTCACGTTGACTCCTACACAAGGGCGCGAATCAAGTGGTGGAAAACACATAATCATTCTTTGTTGCGTTGGACCACGTTCAGATTTCGTCGAATGGCTTTGATCAGTTCCTACTGGTTACATCCCCTACACCAAGACAAAAATTGCGGCCGCGCTACACTACAAAGGATTCAGATAACGTTCAGTGGTTTTGCGAACCCACGTCGTCCTTAGAGAAAGGTTGACGCGCGCAGGGGTGTCATAGAGCGAGGTGGCGCAGTGGTTAGCTCACTGGACTTGCTTACGGGACGAACGACTTCTCAAACTAGCATCCGGCCATTCTGATTTTGGTTTTCCGTATTTTCCCTAAATCTCTTCACTCAAATGCCGGGATGTTTCCTTTGACAGGGCACGGTCCACTTCCTTCCTCATCCTCCCCTAATCCGATGCGACCGATGACCTCGCTGTTTGGTTTCCTCCTCCAAATCACCCAACCAATGATTATTAAGAACGTCATTCTATTGCATATCTCACTGCAAACTGTTGTATTCGACCGCGAGATGTGCGTAAATGAATGCCCCAAGGGACGGATTGGTTTCATCGACGACCTTTACACTAGTTCCAGAAGCCTTTTCGCGTCACTTCAGAGCGGCGTTGTGTCTGAAATGGTTTTACTCTCCCACCCACTAATAAACCGCTTGATTCTGAACACTCGGCATCGCGGTTCGTACCTCCAGTGGAGAGGGGTCAAAAGAAGGGATGAAACGTGGGTAGGAGGGGCCATGACGACCTACCTGTCGTGCGACCTTCATTGCGCTATAGCAACGGTGAAGTCACTGATGACAGTGCCACTAAAGCAGAGTTATTAAACACGGTTTTCCGAAACTCCTTCACCAAAGAAGACGAAGTAAATATTCCTGAATTCCAATCAAGAACAACTGCCAAGATGATAAACATAGAAGTAGATATCTTCGGAGTAACGAAGCAGCTTAAATCACTTAATAAAGGCAAGGCCTCCGGTCCAGATTGTATACTCCTCTCAGAATATGCTGCTAAAATAGCTCCATATTTAGCAATTATATACAACCACTCTCTCACAGTAAGATCCGTACCTAAAGACTGGAAAATTGCTCAAGTCACGCCAATACCCAAAAAGGGAAGTAGGAGTAATCCGCTGAATTACAGGCCTATACCACTAACGTCGATCTGCAGTAGGAATTTGGATATATACTGTATTCGAACAGTATGAAGTACCTCGAAGAAAAAGATTTATTGGCACATAGTCAGCACGGTTTCAGAAAATATCGTTCTTGTGAAACACAATTAGCGCTTTGTACTCCTGAAGTAATAAGTGCTATCGACAGGGGATGTCAAACTGATTCCACATTTTTAGATTTCCAGAAGGCTTTCGACACCGTTCCTCACAAGCGTCTTCTAACCAAACTGAGTGCCTACGGAGTATCGCCTCAGTTGTGCGACTGGATTCGTGATTTCCTGTCAGAAAGGTCACAGTTCGTTGTAATAGACGGAAATTCATCGAGTTAAACAGAAGTAATATCCGGCGTTCCCCAAGGAAATGTTATGGGCCCTCTATTGGTCCCGGTCTACACTCCTGGAAATGGAAAAAAGAACACATTGACACCGGTGTGTCAGACCCACCATACTTGCTCCGGACACTGCGAGAGGGCTGTACAAGCAATGATCACACGCACGGCACAGCGGACACACCAGGAACCGCGGTGTTGGCCGTCGAATGGCGCTAGCTGCGCAGCATTTGTGCACCGCCGCCGTCAGTGTCAGCCAGTTTGCCGTGGCATACGGAGCTCCATCGCAGTCTTTAACACTGGTAGCATGCCGCGACAGCGTGGACGTGAACCGTATGTGCAGTTGACGGACTTTGAGCGAGGGCGTATAGTGGGCATGCGGGAGGCCGGGTTGACGTACCGCCGAATTGCTCAACACGTGGGGCGTGAGGTCTCCACAGTACATCGATGTTGTCGCCAGTGGTCGGCGGAAGGTGCACGTGCCCGTCGACCTGGGACCGGACCGCAGCGACGCACGGATGCACGCCAAGACCGTAGGATCCTACGCAGTGCCGTAGGGGACCGCACCGCCACTTCCCAGCAAATTAGGGACACTGTTGCTCCTGGGGTATCGGCGAGGACCATTCGCAACCGTCTCCATGAAGCTGGGCTACGGTCCCGCACACCGTTAGGCCGTCTTCCGCTCACGCCCCAACATCGTGCAGCCCGCCTCCAGTGGTGTCGCGACAGGCGTGAATGGAGGGACGAATGGAGACGTGTCGTCTTCAGCGATGAGAGTCGCTTCTGCCTTGGTGCCAATGATGGTCGTATGCGTGTTTGGCGCCGTGCAGGTGAGCGCCACAATCAGAACTGCATACGACCGAGGCACACAGGGCTAACACCCGGCATCATGGTGTGGGGAGCGATCTCCTACACTGGCCGTACACCACTGGTGATCGTCGAGGGGACACTGAATAGTGCACGGTACATCCAAACCGTCATCGAACCCATCGTTCTACCATTCCTAGACCGGCAAGGGAACTTGCTGTTCCAACAGGACAATGCACGTCCGCATGTATCCCGTGCCACCCAACGTGCTCTAGAAGGTGTAAGTCAACTACCCTGGCCAGCAAGATCTCCGGATCTGTCCCCCATTGAGCATGTTTGGGACTGGATGAAGCGTCGTCTCACGCGGTCTGCACGTCCAGCACGAACGCTGGTCCAACTGAGGCGCCAGGTGGAAATGGCATGGCAAGCCGTTCCACAGGACTACATCCAGCATCTCTACGAATGTCTCCATGGGAGAATAGCAGCCTGCATTGCTGCGAAAGGTGGATATACACTGTACTAGTGCCGACATTGTGCATGCTCTGTTGCCTGTGTCTATGTGCCTGTGGTTCTGTCAGTGTGATCATGTGATGTATCTGACCCCAGGAATGTGTCAATAAAGTTTCCCCTTCCTGGGACAATGAATTCACGGTGTTCTTATTTCAGTTTCCAGGAGTGTATATTAACGACGTAGGAGAAGATCTCAGTAGCAGATTGTTTGCAGACGATGCTGTCATTTACCGTCCTGTAAACTCATCAGATGATCAAAACGACTTCAAAAATGAGATAGATAAGATATCTGTATGGTACGATAAGTGGCACTTGACCCTGAAAAAAGAAAAGTGTTGAGTTACTCACATGAGTACTAAAAGAAATGAGCTAAATTTATATTACGAGATAAGTCACACAAATCTGAGGGCTGTAATTTCAACTAAATACTTACGGATTACAATTACAAATAACCTAAATTGGAACGATCACATAGATAATATTGTGGGTAGAACAAACCAAAGACTGCGATTCACTGGCAGAAGTCTTAGAAGGTGCAACAGCTCTACTAAGGAGACTGCTTACACCACGCTTGCCCGCCCTGTTCTGGAGTATTGCTGTGCGGTGTGGGATCCGCATCAGGTGGGACTGACGGATGACATTGAAAAAGGAGAAAGAAGGACAGCTCGTTTTGTATTATCTCGTAGTAGGGGAGATAGTGTCACAGACATGATACGTGAATTGTAGCGGCAATCATTTAAATAAAGGCGCTCTTTCGTTGCGACGGGATGTTCTCATGAAAATTCAATCAACAGTTTTGTCCTCCGATTGCGAAAACATTCTGTTGGCACCCACCTACATAGGGAGAAATGATCATCACGATAAAATAAGAGAAATCAGGGCTCGCACGGAAAAATTTGAGGGCTCGTTCTTCCCGCGTGCCGTTCGAGAGTGGAAGGGTAGAGAGACAGCTTGAAGGTTGTTGTTTGTTTGGCTGGAAGAGACCAAACAGCGAGGTCATCGGTCTCATCGGATGAGGGAAGGATGGGAAAGGAAGTTGACCGTGCACTTTCAAAGGAACCATCCCGGCCTGGAGTGATTTAGGGAAATCACGGAAAACCTAAAGCAGGATGGCCAGACGCGGGATTGAACCGTCGTCCTCCCGAATGGAGACAGCTTGAAGGTGGTTCATTGATCCCTCTGCCAGGCAGAGTAATCACGTAGTTGTAGATGTAGATGACGCGTCCACGGAGGGATTGAGTAGAATTGCGGTAAAATTGGGTGCCAGTATGACAATATTAACCCACCTTACACCTCACATGAACTTCCGATACCTGACTTTTTTTTTTTTTTTTTTTTTTTTTCGCACGTGCCGACACCTTGCTGTTTGAAGCGTAGCCAAGTCCGGGGGTGAAGTGACAGCGCGCCACGCTTTTACATCGTTACATAGAAAGTCTGTAGTTAGCTTACAGCCAAATTTGAAGCTTTGCGTCGCAATGGGAGAGAATTACGGTGTTTCAAAATAGTTGTGTTTTAATTGTGTTGCGCAGTGCAGGATATTCATCGGTGCTAATCTGTTCTGGAGACAGAAGCAGAGTACCCGGTACATGATATCCAGTGACGCGAAGCCGCTGCATTAGCCGGAATTAGAGACTAGAGCCAGCTAGAGGATCAGACCGACGGCAGGCAGCAGGCGAGACTGATGCAGAGCTAAGCCCCCGCACTGACGCGCCGACACCGCCACCTCAGCTCCAGTGAGCCACACTGGAGATTGCCTATCGGCTCCAGGGCGGCGGCGGCAGCTCGGCCGCCTCCAGTGTCCGGTCGCTATCAGATGTCCCGCCACCGCTACCGCCCCCGCCGCCAATGTCCTCGGCCATGTACGCCTCGCACGCCTGCACGTCGCGCTATCACGCCCGCCACGGCTTTGGCGGCCGGCGCTGACCGCCTGATTCACGACCGCAATTTGCAATTAGCTGCCACACGAGCTTGTCGCCGTCCGAAGTGTGAACTGTCAGTCAGCGGCTGGTGTTGCGTTCACCGTACCCTCGGACAAGGACAAGGCCAAAGGCCAATCACAATGCGAAAATTTTCCAGTTTCGCTCAGGGATGCCATTCGTACCAGAAAAATTTCTATTTGATATATTATGTATGTAGGCTGTTTAGGTTTTTATGTTGGTAACGCCATGTATCGCTCTATATGAAAATCACTGACTGTGCTGTGTGAAGGCTGTGGTTGGTTTGCATTGTTGGATTAATATTCGCCATTGTAGTGTTAGGCAGTTGGCTGTTAACAGCGCGTAGCGTTGCGCAGTTGGAGGTGAGCCGCCAGCAGTGGTGGATGTGGGGAGAGAGATGGCGGAATTTTGAGAGCGGACGATCTGGACGTGTGTCCATCAGAAAGAGTAAATTTGTGATATTGGATATCATGGACTGATACATATATTATGACTTTTGAACACTATTAAAGTAAATATATTGCTTGTTCTCTATCAAAATCTTTCATTTGCTAACTATGCCTATCAGTAGTTAGTGCCTTCAGTCGTTAGAATCCTTTATTTAGCTGGCAGTATTGGCGCTCGCTGTATTGCTGTAGTTCGAGTAACGAAAATTTGTGTGAGGTAAGTGATTTGTGAAAGGTATAGGTTAGCGTTAGTCAGGGACATTATTTGTAGCGATTATTGAAAGTCAGATTGCGTTGCGCTAAAAATATTGTGTGTCAGTTTAGTGTTGATCAGAATAGGTAAAGAGCGAAACGTCTGAGTACGTTCAGCTGTTTGAAAATCAAATAATGTAAGAGGTTTATCTGCATATTAATTCATTAAGTTTTCCAAGGGGACGTTTCAATTAGCACGGGTAGAGCGGGAAAAACGAGCAACTTACGGTTTGATGTTTCTATTTTTAAATCTAAGTTACAAGTTATCTAGGTACTCCAAAACCACAAGATGTAGAGTCAGACTTTCCTCATACATGACAAATTTCTTTCAGTGTCGTTCGACAAAATGAGAGGACAAATAAGACCAATAATCTTAAAAGCACTCGCGTGATAAGTGTGCCAGACGCAGTAGGACATAATGCCCACAGAGCTAAAAAGAGCTAAATAAAGTGAGGAAACGATTTTTATCTTTGAAAAAGTATTGAGAGAAAAACAAAATTATTTTGGGTATAAATTACATCTACATCTACATCCATACTCCGCAAGCCACCTGACGATGCGTGGCGGAGGGTACCTTGAGTACCTCTATCAGTTCTCCCTTCTACTCCAGTCTCGTATTGTTCGTGGAAAGAAGGATTGTTGGTATGCTTCTGTGCGGGCTCTAATCTCTCTGATTTTATCCTCATGGTCTCTTCGCGAGATATACGTAGGAGGGAGCAATATACTGTTTGACTCCTTGGTGAAGGTATGTTCTCGAAACTTCAACAAATGCCCGTACCGAGCTACTGAGTGTCTCTCTTGCAGAGTCCTCCACTGGAGTTTATCTATCATCTCCGTAACGCTTTCGCGATTACTAAACGATCCTGTAACGAAGCGCGCTGCTCTCCGTTGGACCTTCTATATCTCTTATATCAACCCTATCTGGTGAGCAATATTCAAGCAGTGGGCGAACAAGTGTACTGTAACCTACTTCCTTTGTTTTCGCATTGCATATCCTTAGGATTCTTCCAATGAATCTGAGTCTGGCATCTGCTTTACCGACGATTAATTTTATATGGTCATTCCATTTTAAATCACTCCTAATGCCTACTCCCAGATAATTTATGGAATTAACTGCTTCCAGTTGCTGACCTGCTATATTGTAGCTAAATGATAAAGGATCTTTCTTTCTATGTATTCGCAGCACATTACACTTGTCTACATTGAGATTTAATTGCCATTCCCTGCACCATGCGTCAATTCGTTGCAGATCCTCCTGCATTTCACTACGATTTTCCATTGCTACAACCTCTCGATATACTACATCATCCGCAAAAAGCCTCAGTAATCTTCTGATGATATTCACAAGGTGATTTCTGTATATTGTGAATAGCAACGGTCCTACGACAGTCCCCTGCGGCACACCCGAAATCACTCTTACTTCGGAAGACTTCTCTCCACTGAGAATGATATGCTGCGTTTGTTATCTAGGAATTCTTCAGTCCAACCATACAATTGGTGTGATAGTCCATATGCTCTTACTTTGTTCATTAAACGACTGTGGGGAACTGTATCGAACACCTTGCGGAAGTCAAGAAACACGGCATCTACCTGTGAACTCGTGTCTATGGCCCTCTGAGTCTCGTGGACGAATAGCGCTGAGTTTCACACGATTGTTATTTTAGAAACCCATGCTAATCCTACAGAGTAGATTTCTAGTCTCCAGAAAAGTCATTATACTCGAACATAATACGTGTTCCAAAATTCTACAACTGATCGACGTTAGAGATATAGGTCTACAGTCCTGCACATTTGTTCTTCGTCCCTTCTTGAAAACGAGGATGACCTATGCCCTTTTACAATTCTTTGGAACGCTACGCTCTTCTAGAGACCCACAGTACACCGCTGCAAGAAGGGGGACCATTTCCTTCGAGTACTCTGTGTAAAATCGAACTGGTATCCCATCAGGTCCAGCGGCCTTTCCTCTTTTGAGGGATTTTAATTGTTTTTCTATCCCTCTGTCATCTATTTCGATATCTATCATTTTGTCATCTGTGCGACAGTCTAGAGAAGGAACTACAGTGCAGCCTTCCTCTGTGAAACAGCTTTGGAAAAAGACAGTATTTCGGCCTCTAGTGTTTGGACATTTTGTTTTGATCCACCAACTGCTTTTACATAAGACCAATATTTGTTACGATTTTCGGCCAAGTGAGTACATAGAACATTTAAAAAATTAAGTATCTAATATAATTATTATTTACTTCTTTCAAGAAAAATTCATTATTGCTACCCATAAAATATGTGTTTAAAACATTTTACGCACAGTTTTCGCACAGATACCCATTTTCGTTCTCATCAGTTGCCGACGTTTGTTCGTGAGCCCACACTGCATCTCCTGTACACCTGACCACAACCTGAATGTGGTAATCTTTTCAGGAAACCAGCAATCCAGCCATTCTGCTTTCCTTATTAAAATTACACGTGACGTTTCCCTTCTCGTGCGATTCAGATACTGTTAATTACAGATCCTTAACTGTCAGACCGAAGAATCTTGCCTTCAGCAACAGCAGATATTTGTAAATCAATTCCTTTTCTTGTTTTGAAGGAAAAATGACTGAAGCCCTCCATATACCTTCTTGATGTCAATATACGAGTACAATATCTGTTTACAGAAATAACAGTGAAAAAGGAAGAAAATTCTGGGCGGGTACATTGTCCACTGGCTGGGCATTGTACCTGCCTAGACGCCATTGCACTAAAGCTGTTTTCAGTTGGCGAGGGCCTCCCATAAAACAATTGTTGACATGAGACTTTGTCAGTAAGTAACCGCCTTTTAAACGGAGTTATGTTACAACCTAACATGTTGCGTCATTTATAAGAGCAACATGAAGTGAGAACGGCCCCTTCGATCTCATTGTCTCAAATTCATACAAAACGTGACAGCGAAACAACTCGATATCCTGTCTCTTCAAATGGCTATCCGCAACCGAAGGGGTTGAGGTGACACCTTTATGCGGTTTACGTCCGCCTCTAGCACTGTACCGGTACGGATGAGAAATTCAAATGGCCCTTGTGCCCGCACTAGTCATTATACCCTCCCTCCTCCCATATTAACAGCACAACGAGAAAACTGACTTAAATCCACTTTTTGTAAAAACCATCTTACGCTTCGCTCGTGGAACTTGAGTTATGTACATTATTGCGAACATGTCCTCTACGGATGAACGAGGTTAGTCAGAGACATGTAGAGTCATTCAGTACACCGCGAAAAAGAAAACAGCGCCTGCTGGTGGAAAAAAGGAATGTACATAAACGTCGTACTGAATCAAACTAGCACTGAAATTTATTTTCATGTTGAATTTGGCAACCTACAATTAGTTAATCAGACGGTACAGCTTTATTCTCTATTTACGTCGTAACGTCGAAGTCACTGCTGAATCTCAGTCTGTCCATTATTGTTTCAGAAGCTATGTATTTGTTAGTGCTACGATGTTATTTGTGGGCTTTGGTGGCCAGCGGCACATTTTTCTTTTATTTCCTTTTTTCTACAACATGCTAGAGCACAGCAATTTATCTGTGACGAAAATATCGAATGCCTACATCTACAGGTGACACTGAAAAATTAAGTCATATGCAATGTTAAAAGATGCAGAAAGAGGTTCAGGTCACATAAGGTATGTCTTGCAGCTGCAAATTGACCTGTTTTACAAAATGCGGTCACCGTAAAGGTATAACGTAACAAAAGATTTGAATACTTCGGATTCTCCGAAACCCAACGCTGCTACTCGTCTCTAGCACATGGGTATTGTCTCTAGCACATGAGTATTGTCTCTAGCACATGAGTATTGTCTCTAGCACATGAGTATTGTCTCTAGCACATGAGTATTGTAATTTCATAGCTAACAAATGAATAACTTACTATTACATTAAAAAACTGAACAATATTAACCGGTTTACAATAAGCAAAAAAGCAACTGCATTTCGTGTTCTTATAAATATTTTAAACCCCAGAATGGACGAAATGTGTTCTTTGTATATTTCTTTTTGCCCCAAGCAGCTTCATGCCACACTAGATTAATTTATGGTTTTTATTTATTATGAAAATGCTAATATGACAGCTAACAGACTTTCTGTTACTCACGTAAGTATGTACTAAGAAAAATTAAGGTACGTTCAGGAGCAGAACGCCGGTTATGAAGCACTCTGTTTTTTATTGACACAGCGGTCCTGCACATTTTATTCACATGAATTTACCTACTTTTTCCTCTGTGGTCATAATATGTTGTACATAAAACGTAAGCTAAGTGTCAAACTCAACCGCTCAGTAATTTTGTTTCCAACTTTTAAAATAGTCGAGGTGTGTGCGAGCGCGCGCGCGCCTGTTTGTGTGTGTGTGTGTGTGTGTGTGTGTGTGTGTGTGTGTGTGTGTGTGTGTGAGAGAGAGAGAGAGAGAGAGAGTGTGATTGAGTGAGTGTGTGTACGTGCACGTGTGGTTCAAGTAGATAATCTGCTATGTTTCGTAAAAATGCATAAAATCCTTTGATTTACACGATTTGTAATCAATTGAAATAACTGGAGCGCCATGGGAAGTTACTTCCCTTATTTTCTGCAATTAAGTAAGAGACAGTTAAAAGATGATTCACGAGAAGGATACAGAAACACCATAAACGTGTCCAGTAAGTGCTGCACTGCCAGAAGTAGTAGTGTAGTAGTAACAGCTGTTATTGTTTTATTCCTCCGTGGAACATTTTTACATAGATATTGATCATGTAATGGTTTTACAATTTCAGAACAAAAAAAGCATAATTCAGACAAGCAGTCTGATAGGGATGGGACAGGTAGTCGACCGTGGCGTTGTACTAGAACCCGTCAACGATTAAAGGTTCATGAAATAGTTGATGCCATGGGCATATTTTATGTGTGGTTTTACAGCCGAGTTAATTATGTCGTTTTTATTTCCGTGATATACGGCTAGAAACCCAGATGCTACCAGAAACTGGAAGAGGAGAACTGTAACCTAGTTTTGAGGAAGATGGGTGCTCAATTTATTGAATGATAACCAAAAGCCAATATATAAATGTACGTCTCCAGAATGTTTGGACCGTTTCAAAATTTATCTAACAATTTTGTATGAGAATTTGTTGATGCGGATAAGATGCAGATTTTCCATTTTAGGCCAGATACGAAACATATAAAAGCATTGGTGAAAGTCGGTGATGAAGCGCAAAATACGACTGAGCCAATTCCATCGGCAGAAGAGTTTGTGGTGTTTTCTACGCCGCAAAGTGAATTCTTCTCATTGCGGTCACAAAAAGAGCTAATACAGGTGCCTAGGTGAACTGAATGAAAGGAAATTCGTGAAAAGAGGCTTGCATTACGAAACAAATAAAAATCATCTACCATCCGTAATATTCACCCGAAGCTCTTTCGGTAAATGAAACGTTCCATGTGAAGCTGATACACCTCAGTTTCTTTGACCTCCTTGGAGCCGTATTTGAACCATTGCGTTTGTTGCACCGAAATACGCGCGTGGTAGGAAAGAGAGTATCACTGATCCGTGAAGCGTTATGGAACGATGAACGGAAGAAATGTTAAATCTGTGTGTACCAGAGACTTACTTACTGCATACTCGTTTAGTAATCGGCAAGCCTTTGTGAGTCTTAATATCTTTTTTGCATAGCTTATCCGCGAAGTTATGAAATACGGTGGCCCTAAGATTAATACGTTTTAGGTAAGAGGAAACGAAACTACTACCTTAAGACAGGAATGATGGTTCAGTATGCGACTTGTGCAAAGGCAATCCATACTCTTGTGGTTCGTATAGCAGTAAACATGTCAACTACTTCCAGTCGAAACAATCCTTAAGAGGATCATCATCAAACGACTGCATTTAATTAAGTGTTCCGGAACGGATCAGAACAATTGAGGAAGCTTCGATGCAAGCGTGAATCAGGGAAAAATTTCCTTGAAGGATGTGTCTTAAAATATGTTTGGCTGTGCCAAGTATTGATACCAGTTAACGGATCTCCTACCAAGCTGCCCACAACCAAAAACACTCATCTTCAAAAGAAACAGAACAGCTTGAACGACTAGAAATAGGACATTTATATTCATAGGACTTGTACATTAGTATGTTCTGCAGAAATGATTCGCATTTCAGTCACCTCGGTTCAGCATGTATCCTGTTGCCTAGTAGGCACAGGGTCCACCATGGGCCCTGATAACGTTTTCCATGCGTGATGACATCGACTTTGTGGATGACATCAGAAGTTCACTGAGGCTTTTTGCAGATGATGCTGTGGTGTATCGAGAGATTGTAACAATGGAAAATTGTACTGAAATGCAGGAGGATCTGCAGCGAATTGACGCATGGTGCAGGGAATTGAAACTGAATCTCAATGTAGACAAGTGTAATGTGCTGCGAATACATAGAAAGATAGATCCCTTATCATTTAGCTACAAAATAGCAGGTCAGCAACTGGAAGCAGTTAATTCCATAAATTATCTGGGAGTACGCATTAGGAGTGATTTAAAATGGAATGATCATATAAAGTTGATCGTCGGTAAAGCAGATGCCAGACTGAGATTCTTTGGAAGAATCCTAAGGAAATGCAATCCGAAAACAAAGGAAGTAGGTTACAGTACGCTTGTTCGCCCACTGCTTGAATACTGCTCAGCAGCGTGGGATCCGTACCAGATAGGGTTGATAGAACAGATAGAGAAGATCCAACGGAGAGCAGCGCGCTTCGTTACAGGATCATTTAGTAATCGCGAAAGCGTTACGGAGATGACAGATAAACTCCAGTGGAAGACTGCAGGAGAGACGCTCAGTAGCTCGGTACGGGCTTTTGTTAAAGTTTCGAGAACGTACGTTCACCGAAGAGTCAAGCAGTATATTGCTCTCTCCTACGTATATCTCGCGAAGAGACCATGAGGATAAAATCAGAGAGATTAGAGGCCACACAGAAGCATACCAACAATCCTTCTTTCCACGAACAATACGAGACTGGAATAGAAGGGAGAACCGATAGAGGTACTCAGGGTACCCTCCGCCACACACCGTCAGGTGGCTTGCGGAGTATGGATGTAGATGTAGATGTAGATGTAGATGCAGATGTTGACTTGTATAAGGAGCGCGAATGGCGTCCTGTGGTACAGCCATCCATGCTGCATTCACCAGGTTCTAAAGTTCATCTGTGGTGATCGACATGGTTCACAGAGCTTCTCCCGTCATTTCACCGTATCCCACGCATTTTACGTTGGCGACAAGTCTGGTGATCTGGAGGGCCATGGCAAAAGGCTGACGTCCTGTTACACCAAGAAGGCAAGTGTTAGTGCAGCAACATATGGTCGTGCATTGCCTTGCTGAAAAATGGCGTCTGGGGTATTGTGCAGAAAGGTTATGGCTACGAGTTGCAAGATGCCATTCACGTAACTCACACTGGTCACGGTGTACTGGATACGGAACTACTGTGGTTTGTGGCTGTACCCAACAGCACCCCACACCATAAGATCTTGAATTGGGGCAGTATGTCTTGTGCGAATGCAGTCACTCTGATGCCGCTCCCTCTGTCCGCGGCGAACGAAAATGTGGCCATCATTTTCAAACAAGCAGAAACTGCATTCGTCCGAAAACCCTATCTGATGCCATTCCTGTCCACAGTGACGTCGTTCCCTATATCATTGCCTACCAGAATGCTTCCGTACATTCGTCTAAGGCAGGCGGAGACTTGGACGGCGGGTATGTAACACACGCCGCAGTAAACGGCGACACACTGTCGCCGATGATAGTGTACGATGTGTTACACTGTTCCACTGTTGCACCATTTCTGTCCTGCAATCCCATTTGGATGAGATGTCCATCTTCTCGGGAGTGGTCTGGGTGATGCGACCTGACCCATCTCCGCGTGTTCTTCCTGCTTCCGTGAACTAATGTACATGTCCTGTGAATATGAACGTTCAAGGCGGTTTTTTTTTTCTTCTGAACATGAGTGTATCAGAACCCATGGAAGCGGCACCGCTCAGTACTTCTTCAGAGATCTTCCGCCCCCAGAGTCAACACTGGTTACACGTGACAGAGCAAAGGGGACACTACATGGCATAGTTTACATTGCCTATAAAGTTTGTCCTGCTAATGTGAACAAGAAAAATACAAACTCATTCTCCACCAGCACCACACACACACACAACCTATCATTTCCATTACTTGAAGCCATCAACCATCAAAACGATAAACTCTGATGTCTAGTTCATAACCAATGTATAGCAAGCAATCGTAACCTTGCTAAATGAATTTCAGTATAAAGAAATATAGAAATATAGATATTTCTACAATATTTATCACTACTGAAATTACATTTAGCAGTTTTGCCTGTTTCCCTTTGAACTATCGGAAATACAAGCGATGATCAGTGAAAACCTTTATTCGAAGCAAAATCGTAAAACCTTTGCTTCATGTGCACTCTCTGGTTCGTTTATCCTGTAATGCACGTAGAAGTTGTTCCAGACGCTAATGTGCGTTGTGTTGCTTAATTACCATACAACTAGCCAACATAAACAAAGTTATTTGAAGTTATTTGTACTCTAGTCTTAATCCTAAGACTTCAAGTACCTGCAAGCAATTCCTTCAAGTGGTCTTTATGATTTTATGATGTAAATAATTCCAGGATATCTCGCTACATTCAGCGTTTATCTATTTAGATCTTTTCCTGTCTTGTCACAGCTTCACAACGGTCCCCAGAATGATATATTCGTGTGGACTTCCGAAAGTATGTTAGACTTCTCGTCTCACGCTACGACCACTGCACAACAATAGCGGCGCATTATTAGAAGAGGGGAAATGTTCCAGGTTTCCTGCAGACACACTCCTGTTACGGTGATGACAGCTGGATCACTATGTGCGAATGAAATTGGTGTGGCAACACAAAACGTACTCCAAAGTTGAAATAAGCCTGACGGCACGGTTCTCGTGGAAAAAACTTCTAGACTGCGTACAGATTAGCTGTGAAGTTCTGGCGGTGTATAGACCAAATGTAACGTACCGTCCAGCCTTAATGAAACAGTGCCATCAATTTGACCTAAGCCAGACGGACGTGTGTGACGCTGATCTGGACGGAAGGCCGCTGAAATCGACGAGAGTGGAAAATGTCCAGGCATCTGCGGATGAACGTCTGGCGGAAAAAGATTTTCCAGGATGATCACACAACAGTTCTCAAATGGCTCCGTGAGCGAGGAGCAAATTGCGTTCGTCCGTCCGATCGTTGTTTACGGAGACTGGGCGACTATTTTGAGGAACAGTGTCATGTGTCTGTCTCACTTTGAAAAGTAGTGCAACATCCAGTAGAAGGTACTGGGCATGCCATAATAATGTGTAACTTACTATCTGAAGTCAGCTAGTACTATTTTGTTTATTTATTTCTCAAGTAAAGACCAGCTGCCTGTTGTTATGCAGCAGGTAGGACATTGTGTGATTTCACGTGTAATATGACGCAGATTCAGTTTTATTACTAGTACACTATTTAAGAATCTTACTATATATATATATATATATATATATATATATATATATATATATATATATATAGGGTGAGTCACCTAACGTTACCGCTGGATATATTTCGTAAACCACATCAAATACTGACGAACCGATTCCACAGACCGAACGTGAGGAGAGGGGCTAGTGTAATTGTTTAATACAAACCATACAAAAATGCACGGAAGTATGTTTTTTAACATAAACCTACGTTGTTTTAAATGGAACCACGTTAGTTTTGTTAACACATCTGGACATATAAACCAATACGTAATCAGTGCCGTTTGTTGCATTGTGAAATGTTAATTACATCCGGAGATATTGAAACCTAAAGTTGACGCTTGAGTACCACTCCTCCGCTCTTCGATCGTGTGTATCGGAGAGCACTGCAACATACATCGCCTTTCTACAGAATGATCTGCCACCGTTGCTCGAAAATGTCCCACTGGAAACGCGTCGACGTATGTGGTATCAGCATGATGGTGCACCTGCACATTCCGCAATTAACACTAGGCTGACCCTTACAGGATATTCGACGGGCGTTTCATAGGACGTGGAGGACGCATAAATTGGCCAGCCCGTTCTCCTGATCTTACACCTCTGGACTTCTTTCTGTGGGGTACGTTAAAGGAGAATGTGTACCGTGATGTGCCTACAACCCCAGAGGATATGAAACAACGGATTGTGGCAGCCTGCGGCGGCATTACACCAGATGTACTGCGGCGTGTACGACATTCATTACGCCAGAGATTGCAATTGTGTGCAGCAAATGATGGCCACCACATTGAACATCTATTGGCCTGACATGTCGGGACACACTCTATTCCACTCCGTAATTGAAAACGGAAACCACGTGTGTACGTGTACCTCACCCCTCATGGTAATGTACATGTGCGTCAGTGAAAAAGACCGATAAAAAGGTGTTAGCACGTGGACGTAATGTGCTGTTCCAGTCTCTTCTGTACCTAAGGTCCATCACCGTTCCCTTTGGATCCCTACGTAATTCGGTGCTCTCCGAAACACACGATCGAACAGCGGAGGAGTGGTACTCATGCGTCAACTTTAGGTTACAATATCTCCGGATGTAATTAACATTTTACAATGCAACAAACGGCACTGATTACGAATTTGGTTATATGTTCAGACGCGCTAACAAAACTAACGGGGTTCCGTTAAAAAAAAACGTAGGTTTGTGTTAAAAAACATACTTCCGTGCATTTTTTTTATGGTTTGTATTAACCAATTACACTAGCCCCTCTCCTCACGTTCGGTCTGTGGAATCGGTTCGTCAGTATTTGATGTGGCTTACGAAATATATCCAGCGGTAACGTTAGTTGATTGACTTTGTATATATATATATATATATATATATATATATATATATATATATATATATAGCACGAATGTACTAATATATATACAATTTTGTTTGAATCTGTTGCTAACTCAGATAATGATGATAAGAAAGATACATAATAGGTTGTGGATGTATTTTAAGTTAAAAATTGGAAGTGTACTTAATGGAAGAAACAAGAGATGACAATTTGACTTAGATATGATTTGATAGTTCTTCCCTTTATACGTTCTTTTGTATGGTTACATCTTTTACATATGCTGGCTTGACTGTAGTAATAATTAATAATGTATTGATTAGTTAAGTTATAATATGTTTGCTAACGTAAGGTGACAGTGGAGATTGGGAGATGATTTAAAATGTCATAGCTGCATCAGGTGCGAGGCCTCGGTAAAACTTCAAGCCAATCACACTTGATGCAGCGAAAGAAGAAGAGATGTCACATCTTCATATAGTGTTACACGCTATGAACTGTTATAACAACCAACTGCACACAGAGTTATATTTTCACATTGATTCAATTTAGTGTTGGAGAACCTTAGGTTACCTTTGCTATGTTTGTATACATATCTCGTCTTCTATTCTTGTGTGGGATATAGAATCTGATTCAGAGTCTGTGTCTGTACCTGTGTTGTTTAATATGTACTGCTGATCTGTCAGATATGGGGCCTGTCTTATTCTGGCGTATAGTCTCTCCCACTTTTATGCATGTAATGCTGGCAATATTTCGCCTGCGTTATTGTTTATAGAGTTCCAGTCGTCTGCATATTAACTGTCCTATTTCCTGGTTTCCTAAACTAGGTCTTAAATGTCATAGGGTACCGCGGATGAACACCGTCTTCAGGCGTGCCATTCTCACCACAGGCAAATGTGTGAGACTGTTTTAGGGCAAACCTGTATAGATGCACAGGATAAGGGCCGTGGTTCGGGAGACAGTGCACCATGCGGTGTTTTGAATTTATGTACTTCAAATTCATCTGCTTTCGTATACTGCGGAAGAAAGAGTAGACTAGTCTTCCCTTATCGGTCGTGTCATATTCTGTACGCTATGAATCAGTTTTCCACTTGTTTAATTTCCTCTTGGCAGTTATGTCTTGTCCAGTTATTTCTCATATTTTGTTGCGTCTTTCCGTCTTCAGCCAGTAGGACGTTGCTCTGTGGAGAATTGTAATATCTATAGGGAAAACTCCCTGTGCCACACACATTGCTTCAGTCGAGGTTGTGCCGATGCCGAAAGCTCCCAAGAATCGGAGTAGAACAGTCCTCTGACCACGCTTAACAACGGGTTTATGCGTACAAAAGCATTATCGATGTGCCCAAGTATTAGCCACAGAACAAGTTATTGACTCAGAGTGCTGTGTCATATGTCCTCATTGTCTGTATCTTATAGTGTTCAGTCTTACAAGTTGGTACATGAATTTCGTCGCTTTATTGGTTCAAATGGATCTGAGCACTATGGGACTTAACTTCTGAGGTCATCAGTCCCCTAGAACTTAGAACTGCTTAGGTCTAACTAACCTAAGGACATCACACACACCCATGCCCGAGGCAGGATTCGAACCTGCGACCATAGCGGTCACGCGGTTCCAAACTGAGGCGCTTAGAACCGCACGGCCACACTGGCCGGAGTCGCTTTATTAGTCTGGTATGTTCGTTAAAATGTAAATGTTCGTCAGCATAAATGCCGCGGTGACTTATCATAGCTTTCCTTTTTATAGATGTGTTGTTTAACTTTATAATTGGATTTCTTTTCAATGTGCCTCTTATAAGTAGGTAAACAGCTTTGTTAGTCGCTATTGTGAGTTTGTTGTTCGTGCACCATGCACCAATGAACGCGAGGAGCCGCGTGGCTTTACTCTCTAATTGGGACCAGTGAAACTCTATTCGGAGCCAAAATCTTAAGACTTTTACTTTAACCACACTCTCTGGTTCGTTTGCCCTATAAAGAACGTAGGGGCTGTTACCAGAAGCAGAACGTGTGGTGTTGTTTAGTTAACATGTAACTAGCGAAAATAAGCAATGACTTCTTAAGTTATCTGTGCACTGTTCGAAATCCTACGACATCAAATACCTGCAAGCCATTCCATCAAGTAGACTTAATGATTTTATAACGTAAATGACTCCTGGATAAATCGCTGTATTCAGTACTTACGTATTCAGGTCTTTTTCTGTCTTGTCACAACTGTACAACGATCGCCATAATGATATACTAGGCCTGCCACAATAATGTTCAAATGGCTCTGAGCACTATGGGACTTTACATCTATGGTCATCAGTCCCCTAGAACTTAGAACTGCTTAAACCTAACTAACCTAAGGACATCACACAACACCCAGTCATCACGAGGCAGAGTAACTCCCTGACCCCGCCGGGAATCGAACCCGGGAACCCAGGCGCGGGAAGCGAGAACGCTACCGCACGACCACGAGCTGCGGACCACAATAATGTGTAACTTACTATTTTAAGTCCGCTCGTACTATTAGTAAGAACAGTGCCATCTGATGATGAGTCATCATCAGATGACCATCACGTAAGGCGAATGATTGCGGTCATTGCTGATAGCGGTCAACAGGTGAAGAGAATGTTTCTGTCTATACCATACTAGTTTACTCAAAACTTTAGAGGAATTGACCTAATCGTCGTGAGTGGTGTTTGCAATAAAATAAAAACAAAATTAGCTTGGAGGTTGTTCCGAACCTTCTCACTGTTGAAGGACAAAGGTAGAAATAAAAAATCAATGCACTGAACTGGATGACTACACCAAGATAGGCTACGCAGAGTACGTGCAACGACGCCACCTCAGATGACGTCAGACCACAAGCAGATGTTGTGCAGAGGGTATCATGTCTCCCGTGCTCTACACTTTGTGCACCACTGATGTTCCAGAAGCCACTCGTACTAACGAGAAACTGGCTATGTAAGCAGACGATACAGCTTATTGGTGCTCTGTATCCTCCACCCGTATTACACTGAAGCAGACACCCCTGTACCTAGACTCACTTCAGACATGGATGAGAAAGTGGCGAATAAAGTCAAATACCATGTAACACTATGTTCTAGCCACAAGATATTAAAATGAACTAAGTGTACAAACTTCAACAAATATTATCGATACTACGTATAAAAAAGACTGTATCGCGTAAAAATGACGATAATTTTTTCATTATTTCTGTAATAATTTAATTTCTGTGTGGATTAAAACTATTATCAGAGAACTACATTCATGGACAACGACAATTATAATGTTTTTGTTACCTGTGATAATTGTGGTTCAGTTGTTCTTCCTGTGGTAACCGATGAACTATTTGGACGTGAGACGCGTGAGGTCTATAAAGGGAAAACCTGTAACGATATTGTTAATTTTTATTTGAAAAATAGAGTCGCTATTGTCTAGACGTGGATATGTATTTATTTCAATTGTAATCCAATCTAATTAATGTTTTTAATTAGCCATTAGCGCTAGTAACTTACATCGAAGTTTACTAGTAGCTGGTATGAAAAAATATGAAGTAATTTCGTTTAAAATTATTAGTAAATAATTTTAAATGGTAAAGAATAGAAAGTAAAGGACTTAAAAAATTTTATCTAAATATATTAGCTTGATACAAAAAGGAATCCAGAATAACAATAGTCAAACTGACTGTCGTCTGTCTGCCGCCATCTTAGCAAAATTATCTCCGCGGCAGTTCTGAATCTAGAATTTTAACAAACATAAATGTTGTTAGATATAAATAAATGGAAATAAATGTGCACCGGTGATCCCGAATCTACTTTAAAAGACAGAATACAACTCAGATTCAATCTTTAAAAATAGTGCTCACAGCACGTTACGTAATATCAATTTCTTATTCGCTGATGTATGAAGCCTAATTATTTCGGACGATTTACATGAAATATTTTAATAGGAGATATATGTCAGTGTTGTGCGCGGGTAGTATTTTGTGACTAAATGTTCCCTTTGCTAGAGAAAGGTCTTTCCACCTTACGTAAAAGTTGTGTAAAATCTGATAAATGATATGCATTTTAATCCCACTCACACGACTTTACAGACAACTTTTCTACACAACGTCAAGTGGAGATTTCTTTAGCAGAATGACAAATATCAGCCGGGATAACCATTTTTGAGATCAAACGAATTGTTACCTTGGCAACAGGTAACTGATGTTTATATATACCCGAAATATCATTAATAAGTAATTGTTGTTGTTGTTGTGGTCTTCAGTCCTGAGACTGGTTTGATGCAGCTCTCCATGCTACTCTATCCTGTGCAAGCTTCTTCATCTCCCAGTAACTACTGCAACCTACATCCCTCTGAATCTGCTTAGTGTATTCATCTCTTGGCCTCCCTCTACGATTTTTACCCTCCACGCTGCCCTCCAATACTAAATTGGTGATCCCTTGATACCTCAGAATATGCTCTACCAACCGATCCCTTCTTCTAGTCAAGATGTGCCACAAACTCCTCTTCTCCCCAAAGTCTATTCAGTACCTCATCGTTAGTTACGTGATCTACCCATCCAATCTTCAGCATTCTCCTGTAGCAGCACATTTCGAAAGCTTCTATTCTCTTCTTGTCCAAACTATTTATCGTCCATGTTTCACTTCCATATATGGCTTCACTCCATACAAGTACTTTCAGAAACGACTTCCTGACACTTAAATCTATACTCGATGTTAACAAATTTCTCTTCTTCAGAAACGCTTTCCTTGTCATTGCCAGTCTACATTTTATATCTTCTCTACTCCGACCATCATCAGTTATTTAGCTCCCCAAATGGAAAAACTCTTCTACTACTTTAAGTGTCTCATTCCCTAATCTAATTCCCTCAGCATCACTCGAGTTAACTCTACTACATTTCATTATCCTCGTTTTTCTTTTGTTGATGTTCATCTTAAATCCTTCTTTCAAGACACTGTCCATTCCGTTCAACTGCTCCTACAAGTCCTTTGTTGTCTCTGACAGAATTACAATGTCACCGGCGAACCTCAAAGTTTTTATTTCTTTTCGATGGATTTTAATACCTACTCCGAATTTTTCTTTTGTTTCCTTTATTGCTTGCTCAATATACAGATTGAATAACATCGGGGAGAGGCTACAACCATACCGTTTAGACATCGTAACCTATCCCAGAAAAGACGGCAAGATGTGAGGCTCTTACAACTCCTCTTATGGGAAGTCCACTGACACTATCAGAGAATACAAAATACCTAGACGTACATCTAGACAAATATTTAAGTTGGAAGGATCACTGCACTGACGTAGTACGCCAAAGACAAAAACTGGTAAGACTTGTACAAGGACTATTCTATGCGTGCCGTCCCACCACGTCAGTAATCACTTATAGAACGTGCGTGACACCAGCGATGGAGCACGACGCTACTCCTTTGGCAGACCTATGTCAGAATCGCTGTACGCCACCGAACTACGCCGGCTGCGAAGCAGCCTCCATCTGCCGTGCCACACCGTAGCTGTCCCACTGCAGCCGAGAGTCGCAACCCGTCGTGCCAGGTTCAGAAGACATATCCTACAGAACAAACGAGTCATAAGTGACATCCTGACGAAATGATCTAGACGCACAGCTAAATCCAGGCACAAATACATCCACCCAGCAACAGTCATAGCGCATAACACCAGCAAAGAGTACAGCGACACCCCAGAAGAACTGCTTACCCTGACACAAGACGCGCCACACTCACAACACGCCGTTCCTCTCCATGAACGTGGTGATAATGTTGACAGCGACTGAAAGGCGACTATCTACAGAGTGTTTCAAAAATGACCGGTATATTTGAAACGGCAATGAAAACTAAATGAGCAGCGATAGAAATACACCGTTTGTTGCAATATGCTTGGGACAACAGTACATTTTCAGGCAGACAAACGTTCGAAATTACAGTAGTCACAATTTTCAACAACAGATGGCGCTGCGGTCTGGGAAACTCTATAGTACGATATTTTCCACATATCCACCATGCGTAGCAATAATATGGCGTAGTCTCTGAATGAAATTACCCGAAACCTTTGACAACGTGTCTGGCGGAATGGCTTCACATGCAGATGAGATGTACTGCTTCAGCTGTTCAATTGTTTCTGGATTCTGGCGGTACACCAGGTCTTTCAAGTGTCCCCACAGAAAGAAGTCACAGGGGTTCATGTCTGGCGAATAGGGAGGCCAATCCACGCCGCCTCCTGTATGTTTCGGATAGCTCAAAGCAATCACACGATCATCGAAATATTCATTCAGGAAATTAAAGACGTCGGCCGTGCGATGTGGCCGGGCACCATCTTGCATAAACCACGAGGTGTTCGCAGTGTCGTCTAAGGCAGTTTGTACCACCACAAATTCACGAAGAATGTCCAGATAGCGTGATGCAGTAATCGTTTCGGATCTGAAAAATGGGCCAATGATTCCTTTGGAAGAAATGGCGGCCCAGACCAGTACTTTTTGAGGATGCAGGGACGATGGGACTGCAACATGGGGCTTTTCGGTTCCCCATATGCGCCAGTTCTGTTTATTGACGAAGCCATCCAGGTAAAAATAAGCTTCGTCAGTAAACCAAATGCTGCCCACATGCATATCGCCGTCATCAATCCTGTGCACTATATCGTTAGCGAATGTCTCTCGTGCAGCAATGGTAGCGGCGCTGAGGGGTTGCCGCGTTTGAATTTTGTATGGATAGAGGTGTAAACTCTGGCGCATGAGACGATACGTGGACGTTGGCGTCATTTGGACCGCAGCTGCAACACGGCGAACGGAAACCCGAGGCCGCTGTTGGATCACCTGCTGCACTAGCTGCGCGTTGCCCTCTGTGGTTGCCGTACGCGATCGCCCTACCTTTCCAGCACGTTCATCCGTCACGTTCCCAGTCTGTTGAAATTTTTCAAACAGATCCTTTATTGTATCGCTTTTCGGTCCTTTGGTTACATTAAACCTCCGTTGAAAACTTCGTCTTGTTGCAACAACACTGTGTTCTAGGCGGTGGAATTCCAACACCAGAAAAATCCTCTGTTCTAAGGAATAAACCATGTTGTCTACAGCACACTTGCACGTTGTGAACAGCACACGCTTACAGCAGAAAGACGACGTACAGAATGGCGCACCCACAGACTGCGTTGTATTCTATATCTTTCACATCACTTGCAGCGCCATCTGTTGTTGAAAATTGTAACTACTGTAATTTCGAAAGTTTGTCCGCCTGAAAATGTACTGTTGTCCCAAGCATATTGCAACAAACGGTGTATTTCTATCGCTGCTCGTTTAGTTTTTATTGCCGTTTCAAATATACCGGTCATTTTTGAAACACCCTGTACATGCACCATGCCACCAGCATCATAGAACATCAAATTAAATAAAGGAACAAAAAGAAAGAAAATCACGAGAAACAAAACAAGCTATTTAGACCAAATTTATATTAGTTAAATCATGTATATACCCTGTAAAGCAAAGATGTGACGTTGTGTCCACAGCTAATAGTGGTCTGTTCTTATAAAAGCATGTGCAAAGTACATTAAGCTTCAACCACTTTTAACTACAGCCATTGCAACTCATTTTCATTGTTGCTTATTCTCCTACTACTACTTGCCTATGTACATATATTCTTTTTGTGCTAGTTACCACTGACTCGTGTTGAAAGCAAAGCCGGAGTATGGCAGTTTCTAAACGAATGTATTCATTAATGTACAAACTAAAACTTAGCTTCCTGTATTTTATCTTTGTGTAATGACTAGTTTTGTATCTTCGTTTATATCTAAGTGAACATATGTTTTCTTTGAGCTAAATATCTTTCACCACTTACCACTAAGTGTACTTTCTCATATCTGTAACAGTTTTTAATCGCTACTCAGGTTAAAAAATGTTTTTCAACACATAATTATTGAAAAGGAAACTATTGTCGATACCACATAAGTAACGTTAACCTAATGTATTAAAAAGAAAAGAAGTAAACAGAAAAAATCAGAACAAAGGCTGAAAATAGCCGCAAACTCTCAGTCGGCGCATCCTTCTCCTTCACTAAAGGGAATGAATGGTTAAAAAACGGTAGGTATATCGAGATTGTATGGCACTGAACGTTTTTCTCTTTCCTCTTCGTGTTTCCTATCAAACTAGTTGGTGATTAAAACTCTTCTGGGTATTATGCCGCGTCATTGCTAAAAACTAACAACAATAATATACTAAAACCGTCGTTTCTGCCGAATTGCAACGGCCTTCCTCAGGGTTTTAGTCTATTATTGTTATTAGTTTTTAGCAATGACGCGGCATAAGGCCCGCATCTCGTGGTCCTGCGGTAGCGTTCTCGCTTCCCACGCCCGGGTTCCCGGGTTCGATTCCCGGCGGGGTCAGGGATTTTCTCTGCCTCGTGATGGCTGGGTGTTATGTGATGTCCTTAGGTTAGTTAGGTTTAAGTAGTTCTAAGTTCTAGGGGACTGATGACCATAGATGTTAAGTCCCATAGTGCTCAGAGCCATTTGAACGCGGCATAATACCCAGAAGAATTTTAATCGCTATGACACCGGCCGCGGAATCCCACGTTCTTAAAACTAGTTGGTGTCAACGTCATTAATACGAACTTCGTGCTCATATATATGCCAACATAGAAATTTATATCACGAAATGGTAACGGACGGTACTCTGCGGAAGAACTCTCATTAAGCTCACTTTGTGTGCTCAGAAACAATTGTCTTGACTGGAGAGTAATGGAGTTTCCACAGACTGCCCTGAAAGCACTATAAATCCGAGTTCAGGCTCCAGAGATAGCTTTTATGTACGGAAATGGCATTCTCCTTTTAGTTTTTCTTTCTGATGTTGGAGAGATTTTACAGAGTACTTCAGCACTAGCGTGGATAGGTACGGTTCGTGCCTGCAGGTCATTTTACTTCGTGAAAGTTAAAACTGGACTATAGGTCGTTGCTTCTTGCGGGTTACTTGCTATGCCTGCATCTAGTGGAAACATCGTTCAAACTTGAAAGCAGCGAAAGCAAGGAAGGTTTAGACGGTGACTGTTGTTAGTATCCAGAACTAAAAAATAGGAAAGAATTATATTTCGTTTTTGACTGCGAATTTTAGAAGAATAAATTCAGAAAGACACCTCATGCGCAATTTGGCGTGTTATATAAGCTTTGATAAACAATTTTCTCAAGGATCATGCAATTAAATACCAGTCGTTATTTCTACACGCTCCTTGCACTTAAGTGGAAGGGGCTTTTGGTGTTTGAAACAAAAAGAACAAGATTAGATGCGAGCCGGCATATACTTCTTTATTTCAGCAGCGGTCTATTTATGTACAACAATGATAATGCTGTGTTAGTTTTTATTCATTTGCAACCGATCTCGACTATACAATCCACCATCTTCAGGCCCTCAGATACATGAGACACATTTACCATACTACATAGTTTCAGTACAGATTGTTTCGTTGTCCGACAGTTATTAGAATCTTTTTACCGTGGAGACACTATTCATAGATGATAGCAGTTTTAATAATACGCTGATGGGACACACATACTTCGTGAAAACTGGTTCATTCTAATTCAGTTAACATCTACTCATTTGAAAGATAAATGTAGATAGCATAAGAATGTCTTCTGTATAAAAAGGTAAATGATATGTTCGCTATACATATGTATTTATGTTTTACAGTACCTGGACAATGGAAGAAACTACACTGTGCATAAATCCGGAGGTAGACAGATATAAACTTTTTTTTAAATCAAAATTGTTTCAACAATTAATTAGTTATTTTTAGTGAATGAGGAAAGCTATTTTCGATGTTCCTTTGGTAAAAGTGTTTTATCAACTGTCTTCTAAATGTTACTAGATGTATTTGCACGTATAAATTTGCTCGAGTAAATAAATGACGAATGTTTAATATGCCTGGACGACACATTTTGTATTCAATCTGCATCCACCAAGAATTATACTCTGCTAATTAATAAGCTTTCCTGTCATCGGTAGTCCCTTAATTATGTTGCTATATTTCGACGTTTCGTTAGGAGGATGGTCCAACATAACATGACCTTCACCATGCTGGTTGGTAAACTGTACGGCAGACAGCTCTTGGATCTCGCAGAATTGTGGTGCCGACACAGAGACAAAAACGATTTCGTAACAAGTGAGGTTCAGTACTGCAACTGCAGGGGCATTGCAGCAGACTCAGAAGAACAGTTGACTGAGACTAGGAAATCGTTCGAGTAAAGTAGTGTTCAGGTGGAGCAATATAAACTGCGAAACGGGGTTGTTGCCCTATCGGCGTGCATATGGGACACCCAGCCAGTGTTCAAAGCCATTAATTTCACTGCCACCGGTTGCCCGTATAAATGGTTCTCAGATGATGTCCAGGCGCTTTAATTATGACAGAAAGAAGGGAAGCATAGAACCAGTTCCACTGACGTCTAGAATCTCCTAAATGCTCAGAAGTCTGGTCGGTTTTTAGTCCGATTTGTGAAACGCGCTGGGTTGTTTTATGGGTTCACTAACCGCAGCATTTTTTAGAATGGACATACAAGTACTAACAATAGACATTGTTTGATTCAGACCAGAATTTACGGTTGCTGTAGTCTTCTGCTTGGCATTTTCCACATCACGTTTGATAGCCAAATGCGATCTGGAGTAGGGGGGCTCAGAGTCCGAACATGGTCGCAGTATGTGAAGTATGCGAGAAACGTAATGAGACTGGCAACACCACGATCGATCTGAAACACTGTGTTGCTATGCTTGTGTACTCCAGTGTGTTCGCTGCTTCCATGTTCTCGGTCCGCGTTTCAGCTGAATACATACCTCACGTGATTTTTGAGAGACCCGTCAGTGCTGTTGTGGTTTTGTTGACTTTTACGAAACTGGAACAGCGGAATTTAGGGCAACGTTATACAGCCAATTTTTGCGTTAAACTTGGGTAATCCATGACTGTGACCTTTGAAAAGTTGAAAAAGGCCTGTAGGTAACATTCATTATCAAGAGCACAAGTTTTTCGCTGGCACAAATCATTTTTGGAAGGCTGAGACCACAGTGAAGATGAACCTCGCCCAGGGAGACCTTCAACTTCAAAAGCTGGGGAAAATGCCGAATGCGTGCCTCCTGTTGTGGGATCAGACCGATATTAAACAATGATGATGATGGGTAACCTGGAAACCCTCAGGAAAGTGTCAAATCGAGTGGGACTGGAGACTGCAGACAGCTCAGTGCTGCGTCATGACAAAACGCCCTGTCACATGTGGCTAGCACACTGGACTCGCATTCGGGAGGACGACGGTTCAATCCCGTGTCCGGCCATCCTGATTTAGGTTTTCCGCGATCCCCCTAAATCGCTCCAGGCAAATGCCGGGATGGTTCCTTCGAAAGGACACGGCCGACTTCCTTTCCTAATCCGATGATACCGATGACCTCGCTGTCTGGTCCCCTCCCCCAAAACAACCCAACCCCCTGTCACGTGGCCACTTCCATCACGGAATTTTCGACCTCAAGAGGCATTCCTATTGTTTCACAGGGCCCCCTATTCACCTGATCTGAGTACTTATGACCTTTTTTTCCGAAATTGAACAATGTCTTAAAAAACGTCATTTTCGGACTCTGGAGAACATTCAAAGGAATGTGGCCGACATTTTAAGCGCCGTACCAGTTGAAGAATTTCCACGCTGCTACAAAGACTGGGAACAACGAATGGTCTTGTGTATAACTGCCGAAGATAAGTACTTTGAAGAAGAAAGTGTTGTTGTTAGATAAAAATAAAAACTTTGATGGATAAAAGAATCAGTCTCATTACTTTTCTCACACATCTTGCAGAATATTAAAACATCTGAGCGGCCTAGATCGAGGAAGTCTCTCCTAGTGCTATCATTTAAAAGTCTTTTGTTCCTGTACTGCCCAGAGAGGCAATAGGACTTATCTTTAACGGCCTTGTTCTAAAACATCTACCTGCAGCTTCAGCATGCCTTGCCACTTCCTTCGTGGAACTGTCGCTAACGCTGAAATCTTACAACACGTTACAGAGGTTCCACACGTAGGAGCAGATGTTACTATACCAATTAAAGTAACACACTTCTGCTATTTTCATCTCTGTTATCAAGTTCTTATTTCACAGTTTGCACTGTTCAAGAGTAATATATCCGCCTTCCGCGGATAGGAAACTCTCAGAGTGAGAGTTATAGCGTCCTTATTTAAACTAAAGTCTTTCTTCAAAATTTACAGTCGCCTAGAACTTAGAACTAATTAAACCTAACTAACCTAAGGACATCACACAGATCCATGCCCGAGGCAGGATTCGAGCCTGCGACCGTAGCGGTCGCTCGGCTCCAGATTGTAGCGCCTAGAACCTCACGGCCACTCCGGCCGGCGCTTGGTGGTAATAATATATCCTCTACATCCTCGGTGAAGATTGAATTTCGGAATTTAGTGTGCAGCCCCTTCTGTTTAGTGCGTCGTCTATCTGCAAGTGTGTTCCACTTCAAACTTTCTATGAGATTTGTAACGCACTCGCGATGGCTAAATGTACCAGTCACTTGCCGCTCTTCTTTGGACCTTCTCAATCTCTTGAATTAGACGCAACTGGTAAGGGTCCCATACAGACGAACAATACTCTAATACCGGACGAACTAACGTATTGTAAGCTATTTCCTATGTTGAAGGACTGCATCGCTTCAGGATTCTATCAATAAACCGCAATCTAGAGTACGCCTTCCCCGTTACTTGTGTAATCTGATCATTCCATTTGAGATCGTTTCGAATAGTCACACCCAGATATTTTACGGACGTTACCGCTTACAAAGACTGGGTATTTATTTTGTACTCGTACATTAATGGGGATATCCGCCTTGTTATACGCAGTGGGTTACACTTACTAATATTGAGAGATAACTGTCAGTCATTGCACCACACATTAATTTTCTGCAAATCCTCATTGGTTTGTTCACAACTTTCGTGTGATACTACTTTCCTGTAGACTACAGCATCGTCGGCAAACAGTCTATGGCCGCTGTCAATGCCACAAACCAAATCGTTTACGTAAATTGTAAAAAGCAGAGGACCTATTACGCTGCCCTGGGGCACACCTGAAGTTACCCCGTTCAAGACGACATACTGCTCCCTGTCTGTTAGAAAACTTTCTATCCAACCGCACATGCCATCGGATAGACCCTACGCGCGCACTTCATGTAGCTAGCGACGGTACGCAACTGAGTCGAACGCCTTTCGAAAGTCGAGAAATATGGCATCAGCCGGTATGTAGAACCTCCTGTATATCATGCACAAAGAGGGCCAGCTGTGTCTAGCATGACCGCTGTTTCCTAAAACCGTGCTGGTTTCTGCAGATGAGCTTCTCAGAGTCTAGAAAGGTCATTATGTCTGAACACAAAATATGGTCCATGATTCTACAGCAAATCGATGTCAGTGAAATTTGCCGGTAATTATGTGCATCCTATTTTCTACCCTTTTTATAGATTGCTATGACCTGGGCCTTCTTCCAGTCCCGTGGAACACTGATTGTGCATTACAGTTCTCTTCCGGCTGCTTATTTATACTGGTGAACCCAAGTTCGCCAGCCAGCAGCTCCATGACAAATGGGAGAGAAACAACACCAGAATGCAGAAGTCACTCACTCTGAGGAGGACCGCTGCGAAGAAGGTCAAAAAGTTGACATTTTAGTGGTTCTGGGGTTTCATACCAACTCGGCCAAATACCCGAAGAAAGGCAGCTGGTGTCAGTACCCCTTCCTCTCCCACCTAGCAGGCAACGTAATCTGTCGGTATGAGGTGTTTCATTCAGACAAGCTCCAGAATCAGCCATTGTCACAGGAGACAATTTCAGACTTCCTGTACGGAAAACAGTGACCTTACCGTCAGTTTGAGCGAAAAGCCAACGCCCTACTAATCACTGTGGACCTGTCTGCCATAACGGAGCTGTTGTTTCGTGTTACATAGTGTGTTATCGCTTCCTAAAAATCTGGAATTCAGCCGTGACACATTTTCTCCAAATGACAGTTTCAGCAGTTAACAGGTGAAGACTTTCCCTCGGTCTTTAATTCACCTTGAACCCGCTTAGATAACAGACGGGCGAAAATATACTTCAAATGACGAAATATATACGGTACTGGCCATTGAAATTGCTACACCACGAAGATGACGTGCTACAGACGCGAAATTTAACTGACTGGAAGAAATTCTGTGATATGCAAATGATTAACCTTTCAGAGCATTCATACAAGGTTGGCGCCGGTGGCGACACCTACAACGTGCTGACATGAGGAAAGTTTCCAACCGATTTCTCATACACAAACAGCAGTTGACCGGCGTTTCCTGGTGAAACGTTGTTGTGATGCCTCGTGTAAGGAGGAGAAATGCGTACCATCACGTTTCCGACTTTGATAAAGGTCGGATTGTAGCCTATCGCGATTGCTGTTTATCGTATCGCGACATTGCTGCTCGCGTTGGTCGAGATCCAATGACTGTTAGCAGAAAATGGAATCGGTGGGTCCAGGAGGGTAATACGGAACGCCGTGCTGGATCCCAACGGCCTCGTATCACTAGCAGTCGGGATGACAGGCATCTTACCGCATGGCTGTAACGGATCGTGCAGCCACGTCTCGATCCCTGAGTCAACAAATGGGGACTTTTGCAAAACAACAACCATCTGCACGAACAGTTCGACGACGTTTGCAGCAGAATGTACTATCAGCTTGGAGACCATCGCTGCGGTTACCCTAGACGCTGCATCACAGACAGCAGCGCCTACGATGGTGTACTCAACAACGAACCTGGGTGCACGAATGGGTAAACATTTTTTCGGGTGAATCCAGGTTCTGTTTACAGCATCATGATGGTCGCATCCGTGGTTGGCGACATCGCGGTGAACGCACATTGGAAGTGTTTATTCGTCACCACCATACTGGCGTATCACCCGGCGTGATGCTATGGGGTGCCATTGGTTACACGTCTCGGTCACCTCTGGACAGCACTTTGAACAGTGGACGTTACATTTCAGATGTGTTACGACCCGCGGCTCTACCCTACTCTTGATGAACTGTGGTATCGTGTTGAAGCTGCATGGGCAGCTGTACCTGTACACGCCATCCAAGCCCTGTTTGACTCAATACCCAGGCGTATCAAGGCCGTTATTACGGCCAGAGGTGTTTGTTCTGGGTACTGATTTCTCAGGATCTATGCACCCAAACTGCGTGAAAACGTAGTCACATGTCAGTTCTAGTATAATATATTTGTACAATGAACACCCGTTTATCATCTGCATTTCTTCTTGGTGTAGCAATTTTAATGGCCAATAGTGTAATTTTCATATATGTGACGAAGTGCCTACTTCATTCACTATGCGTTTCGTAGTTAGATTGCAGCTTTCGACTGTGAAAAGAACAGGGTGTGTGCTACAGTCTGGCTCGAGAAATTCCATGTGTTTGGCACTGTAGGTCAGTCACACAGTATTATGTTTACCAAGCGAAGTCATAAATTCATTGATACGCAACCGCAAAGTGAAGCAAAGATTTGCTGATTAACGCATAATTTTGTTTCCATTCCGTTACCAATTGCAGCGCGTAATAATTATCTGTAAACAAGAACAATCCGATTACATGTAGTAGCAGTAGCTACCGTTAATAATTGTATTTGTGATCCCACATTATTGAAACCAATTGCACAGTCAGTGTCCAGATTAAAATGAGCAAAACAAGGATGCAAATAGTGACACAAAATAGCAAAATTTACGTTGTAACAGTTTATCTATTTTTTTTCACAATAAGACTTTTTTTTGCGAGCTCGTTTAACAGCCACGCACGGGGTCTACCACTTAACAAGGGAATCGACAACCGCTGCAGCGGTCACTGTGGCAAAAGGCAGACTAACATCTGCCGTTAATTGCATCGCCCAGTCTGGCAGTGGTACTGACAGCTTGTACGTCAAAATATGTTACGCATCGACGGCAGTATAAAATTATGACGGCCCTGTTATTATTCCGTAATGGACAGTCTGGTTAACGTGACAGCAGTAGCCTGCATTAATATTCCACTTTGTGTCACTTGTGGTACGTGTGACAGGACATCTAATAGTCTGTAGTACATTGATAAATGAGCTTCTTAATGGACATGATGGGCCTGTTGTAGTTAGCACAATGTCGACTTCCTTTCTTTTCATTTTGGAAGTGTCTAAATGATCCGTTTAGCATAACTCGCTCATTAGCAATTGATTTTAACAAGGGGAGTCTCTGACTGGGATCTTTGCTTCCGAAGTGCGGAAAAATTAACATTATGTATCTGCAAAATTTTAGACGATTCTCAGCATCGGTTTGTTTACAGAACACTTATAAATGTTTCAACGGAAAAGAATGTTACCGTCCCGTGTATTTATCTTCCGACTGTACGGATAAAAAGGAGCAGCTGACAGCTGATGCTATCTCGTTGATTCTACAAAATATTTTTTCAATAAAGGTCTAGCTCAGGAAACCCCACTTGCATCTGCACGTATAATAACGAACTGTAAGTTGGAAAATCACTGTTTACAGGGCCTCCGAATACGTGACTGGATATATAAGTTTTGGCTATGTCACCGTGTAGTACCCAACCAACACATTTGTTTCATTAACACTAAAAAGAAAAAGAGAGAAATAAAGAAAGAAATATCCAGTTGCAAAGTTCAAATAAAGGCAGGTAGGGATTTTCGGTAAAAAATTATGTCAATTACTCGCAGCATTTTAAATTTTTGCTTAAACAGAATTTATTGTATTTACTATTTACTGTGACACTCATCACAGGTTAATAATTGTTTATCAATAAGGTAATGAGTAAGCCAGGGATTAAACGGAATGGCACAGTATCTCACCTCCACCCAAACTTTCGAAAAATGTAGGAAAATAATCAAAGTTGGTTTAGTGCACGGTTTAATTTATAGTTCCACAATTACGAACTAACTATGCACATCACTCGCAAAAATAACTGCAGTAAAGTTGTAGGTATCAGACTAGTTCGCCTAAGGTGAAATATTTAAAGTCGACAGGATGAAAACATTTCAGACTATTCGCTGTCGATAAACGCGAATACCACGTGTCCACGACTGAATACTTGGAAAAATTTCAACTCACTCGAAACGCGACCTACTGCCTTCACAGACGAATTGTGTACCCCAGATCTAAATACTGATCGCTGAAGAGTGCCAATGGGACCTGTACGTAGACATTTAGTTTTCGAAAATCGCTTAAGGTGTTGCTGAGACATTAAATATTCAAAATTCATTTTATACGTATAAAATGTTGACTTGAAATAGCTTACAAGTTCTTCCCCCGATGAAGGACGCTTTTTCTCCCACACACTCGTCCTATTATTGCGTTTGTAAATATGTTACTGGCTTCTCTGTACTTAACTGGATTCGGTTTTTGTTGACTTTAATCTTACGTAACATTTATTCTGGACACTCAATGCTGCCACGTCGATTACCATTCCGTGTGTCACGCCAGCGGCCGGACGCCCAGGTTTTCCCGAGCACACGGCCAGACCATATGTTTATCTGCTAGCCGCCGCTGTTCTGCGGTCTTGGTAACTTTCGTGCTCATGAGTGTCCGCCGGCCACTGAACCTCAAATTGTGATAGCATCAAATGTTGACACTGCGATCCTTGTGCAGCTACTGAGCTCTTGTCAGAGCCGCTGGGATGTAGGTCTACCCTCTCAGTCTCCAGGCATATTTCTTACAGATGAACAAGAAAGTAGAAATAACACAATAGGTCGACAACTACAACCAAAAAACTTGTACACTCAGTCGCAAAAGTATTCGGACAGTGGGAAGTTTCACAATGAGTACTCGAGAAAGACTGAATATGAAACCCAAACACACTTATTAGCAATATATATGCGCAACAACATTAATTACAGAAGAATTATTGTATTATTCCGTTTCCAAAACATAAATAACAGAAAAATTAACAGGAAAAATGAAACATCATGCACACCCCGCTGCTGCAAAAGTATTCGGACACTGTCCAATAAATGTTCAGAAGTTGTACGACGAAAATGTCAATACCTTGTGGGTCTACCTTTCATTTTCAATACCTCCTCCAACCTACTAGACATACTTTCCACGAGTTTTTTCGTGAAATCTGGGCCTATATTTGCCCATTCTTCACGCAGATTCTCTTTCAAGGTCTCCTTCGTATAGATGTCCGCGCGGATAGGGTTAAGGTCGGTGATTTGGGGAAAGGGGTGCAATACCTTCAGGCAATTGCAGAGCAACCACATTTGTACGATATGCGCGCTATGCTTGGGATCATTATCCTGATAAATTTGAAAGTTGTTCGCAATACCTAGATGTCGTGCACTCTGCTTGAAATGTCCTCGCAGTATATTCAAATACGCTTCCTTGTTCATCGTATCATCAGTGAACACTGAGTCACTCACACCGTTGCCGGACATGCATACCCCCACCATGATCCTCTCACCACCAAACTTTACTGTTGGTTTGAGGTTCCTGGGATTCACCTCATCGGTGGTCTTTCACTACACGTTTGCCTCTCCGTCACTTCGCCATAATGTAAATTTACATTCGTCGCAAAATATCACCCGATTCCACCAAGTATGATCGTATTCGGCGTATTCCCTCGCAAACTGCATACGTTTCTTCCGGTTCACTGCATTTATGAATGGCTTTCGCCGTGGCACTCGACCATGGTACTGCGATCGTCGTAGTACTCTCCGCACGGTTTCGGGATGAACTTTTATACCAAGGTCTCCCTCCACCTCACTTGCAATTCGTGTGGCAGATATTTTCGGATTCTGTTGTACCTTTCGCACAACCACACGTCCATCTCTCTGTGAAAATGTCCGTGACCGTCCTGTATTGCAACGGAATTGAAATCGGTCTTCTCTCTCGAACCGTTTAATAATGTCGTGAACTGTACTTTTCTTCATGTTCACTATTGCGGAAATTTCCCTGCAGGTTTTCCCCTTCGCGTGATGATAAACGACAAGTTGCCTTTGCTCGAACCTAGAACACTTCCCTCTGCGTCTCATCGTCGACCTGCACAGGCTCGCAATACGTGTTTACTAATCATCGCTATCGTCTCGCGGAAATGTCGGACACACTGCAGTCTCTTCACCCTCTGTGCGTCTCGGAATGAACTATTCTCTCACGTTGTCCGCCTTTGTCCGAATACTTTTGTTGCACCTTCCCATGCCGTTTTCAGGAAATATTACATAACAGACACATTCCCAACAAAAATTCTTCGTATTTGACGCGTGTTTCTTTGTTGCGACATAGTACCCAGAGTCCCAAATACACTACAAAGTGCAATTTCTGTATTTGTTCATGCGGCAAACTGCAAAATTATGCGCCGTCACGTGCTGTCCGAATACTTTTGCGACTGAGTGTACATTATGTGAAGGACAATCAAACAGGTTAGAATCAGAGACGGGAAAACAGTCTGTATTAAAACTGAGTGAAAGTCCAAACCCACAATGACTGTTGTGTTTTCACTGTATGGCGACCTGTTTCATACCCAGGATTACTTGAGGTCACATAAAACTAATACTTCATTGCGCCACGAATTCCAAAGTGCGCATAAGAACATGTCACTACTCGGTAAAACTTTGCATGAAACGGCAGATGAGACTGTGTTTTGGAGATGTGTTAGTGATCATGCATGTTTCGGATCGGACGGCCTTGGTTTTACCGAGGACTGACGTATTTTTACTAGCACTTGCAGCTTGGAATTCGTGGCACATGAAGTATTAGTTTTACATGAGCTGCAGATATACCTCCAGGATGTGAAACCGGTCGTCATACAGTGAAAATACAATAAACAGCTATTGCGGATTTGGAATTTCACTCAATTTCGGTATAGACTATTTTACCATCTCTGACTTTAAAGTGTTTGACTTTCATTCACATTACGAACAAGAGAGCGTCATAAAATCTTAGTTTACACCCACTAGTTTATCCATTACCTTAACGTTTCGCCTATCAATTGTGTCACTGGCTTTAAATCTGCCACAGCGAGCGTCTAGGTTTCCGGGGCTTCCAAACGCGTGTCGAGAAGCAACCGCAAGCAACGTGTCATCTACAGTACTTTATTCAAAAGTAAGGAAAAATTTTACATTTACAGAATGCCTGTATTCATGAAACTAATGTGAAATTAATATGCCTGTATTGAAAACGGAAGGAAGACCAATGTTTAACATGCATTCGGCAAGTAGGTTCAGAAGAGACGCAACCCAATCTCGGGTTAAAGAAGGATGGAGAAGGACACCGACCACACCCTTTCAAAGGAATGGTCCCAGCATTTGCCTGGGGCGCTTAAGTTAAATGTCGCAAATCCTAAACCACGATAGCTGAGTGAGCATTAGACCCTATGTCCTCCCGAATGCAAGTAGCTGTATCCTTTGATGCTGTAGATGCGTTAACGGCAACGGCTGTGGAGTGGTGGAAGACGCAATATAATTTATTATACAAAACTATGAACCATAGACTTCATTGTTGTTACACTTTTTTTGTTTCTCCTGATGAAAAATACCTGCAACCAAAACCGCAAGGCACTTCGACCATGTTAAAATGTAAGCAGCTGTTTTGTAAACATACTGATGGTAGTGAATAACTACAATTTTTGAGTCACAATCCCCATAGTCCTGTTTATGTGCACACTTCGAAAGCCGAGTGTGTGGCGTAGCAATGTACATCGACCATATAGCACCCTACGACAGCTATCTTCACACATGAAATGAGTCACGGATTCACTGTGACAGATTTTTCTCGCATGAGCCAGCCAGCAGCTTCATCCGAGAGGTGTCACTGTCTTACAGGCAGCGAATTATTAGCTTCATTATTATAAACTAGGCCTTGGTCTCACCCAAGTTGCCATGAAACTTGGTGCAAGTTGTTATGTTAATTGCTGAACTACCCCGAAGTACTTTTGTAAGTAGGCTGTTTAGGTTTTTTATTGGTAACGCCACCTCTGTATGAAAATCACTGGCTGTGCTGTGGGCAGTCTGTGTCTGCTTTGCATTGTTGTAATACTCGCCATTGTAGTGTTAGGCAGCTGGCTGTGAACAGCGCGTAGCGTAGCGCAGTTGGAGGTGAGCCGCCAGCAGTGGTGGATGTGGCGAGAGAGATGGCGGAGTTTTGAAATTTGTCATGAACTGCTATATTTATATACACTCCTGGAAATGGAAAAAAGAACACATTGACACTGGTGTGTCAGACCCGCCATACTTGCTCCGGACACTGCGAGAGGGCTGTACAAGCAATGATCACACGCACGGCACAGCGGACACACCAGGAACCGCGGTGTTGGCCGTCGAATGGCGCTAGCTGCGCAGCATTTGTGCACCGCCGCCGTCAGTGTCAGCCAGTTTGCCGTGGCATACGGAGCTCCATCGCAGTCTTTAACACTGGTAGCATGCCGCGACAGCGTGGACGTGAACCGTATGTGCAGTTGACGGACTTTGAGCGAGGGCGTATAGTGGGCATGCGGGAGGCCGGGTGGACGTACCGCCGAATTGCTCAACACGTGGGGCGTGAGGTCTCCACAGTACATCGATGTTGTCGCCAGTGGTCGGCGGAAGGTGCACGTGCCCGTCGACCTGGGACCGGACCGCAGCGACGCACGGATGCACGCCAAGACCGTAGGATCCTACGCAGTGCCGTAGGGGACCGCACCGCCACTTCCCAGCAAATTAGGGACACTGTTGCTCCTGGGGTATCGGCGAGGACCATTCGCAACCGTCTCCATGAAGCTGGGCTACGGTCCCGCACACCGTTAGGCCGTCTTCCGCTCACGCCCCAACATCGTGCAGGCCGCCTCCAGTGGTGCCGCGACAGGCGTGAATGGAGGGACGAATGGAGACGTGTCGTCTTCAGCGATGAGAGTCGCTTCTGCCTTGGTGCCAATGATGGTCGTCTGCGTGTTTGGCGCCGTGCAGGTGAGCGCCACAATCAGGACTGCATACGACCGAGGCACACAGGGCCAACACCCGGCATCATGGTGTGGGGAGCGATCTCCTACACTGGCCGTACACCACTGGTGATCGTCGAGGGGAGACTGAATAGTGCACGGTACATCCAAACCGTCATCGAACCCATCGTTCTACCATTCCTAGACCGGCAAGGGAACTTGCTGTTCCAACAGGACAATGCACGTCCGCGTGTATCCCGTGCCACCCAACGTGCTCTAGAAGGTGTAAGTCAACTACCCTGGCCAGCAAGATCTCCGGATCTGTCCCCCATTGAGCATGTTTGGGACTGGATGAAGCGTCGTCTCACGCGGTCTGCACGTCCAGCACGAACGCTGGTCCAACTGAGGCGCCAGGTGGAAATGGCATGGCAAGCCGTTCCACAGGACTACATTCAGCATCTCTACGATCGTCTCCATGGGAGAATAACAGCCTGCATTGCTGCGAAAGGTGGATATACACTGTACTAGTGCCGACATTGTGCATGCTCTGTTGCCTGTGTCTATGTGCCTGTGGTTCTGTCAGTGTGATCATGTGATGTATCTGACCCCAGGAATGTGTCAATAAAGTTTCCCCTTCCTGGGACAATGAATTCACGGTGTTCTTATTTCAATTTCCAGGAGTGTATGATGATATCAAGGTAAATACATTGTTTGTTCTCTACTAATATCTTTCATTTGCTAACTATCCCTATCAGCAGTTAGTGCCTTCCATAGTTTGAATCTTTTATTTAGCTGGCAGTAGTGGCACTCGCTGTATTGCAGTAGCTTGAGCAGCGAAGATTTTTGTGAGGTAAGTGATTTGTGAAAGGTATAGTTTAATGTTAGTCAGGGCCATTCTTTTGTAGGGAATTTTGAAAGTCAGATTGCGTTGCGCTAACAAAATATTGTGTGTCAGTTTAAGCACAGTCTCGTGCAGAATTGTTCAAAGGGGACGGTTCATATGTCGACCCTTAGCCGAGGATACCTCACTGGAATCTTCTGATTTTTCTTGTAGTTTGTGTAATTAGTGTAGATTTTGTTTATTGCTAGCGCGTAACTGTAGAGAGAATCTCCTTTGTAGTTGCAGTCTTTCATTGTTGTACAGTAAAACAGTTGTGGCATGCATGTAGATTTGCACCAAGTATTTCGCAGCTGCGCTGGCAATTAAGTAGACATTATTTCCATTGCTATGTTATTTTATTTTTGCTCTTCAAATTGTGTTTTTCTGTGTTGTCGTGTGAAATACTGTAACAATAATGGCGTGTGAAAAGCGTAATACTAGGCTCCAAAGTAAACTGAGAAATGACAGTGAAAATGAAAGCAGTGTGTTAGCGCCACCGAGTAATGAATTAACTGATGTTCAAAGTAGTAATTTGATAATTGTGCATAGGGAAATGGAGCGGGCGGCAAACAATGGCGTGGACAGTGAAACAATTAGTGAAGAGGGAAGCATTATCGATCGATCGGTCGGCAACAGCTCGCCTCAGGAATCCGAAATGATAGGACACAATTTTGCAAACACTGTAGATTCAGGTTTTGCGTCCTCACCGTTTTCTCAAATGAGTCAAGACACGTTTTCCGCTTGTCAAAATGTGAATGTTGCCGGTGCAAATTCACTGCCGAAAAGCACTGAGGAACATGTTTCAGACACCAGTGCATTGTTATTACAGTTAATGCAACAAATGGGACAAAGGCTACAAAAGTTAGACACAACGCTTGAACAAAATCAGAAACAAACACAGCAACAGTTACACACAATGGAACAAAATCAGAGACAAACACAGCAGAATCTTAAAAAGTTAGACACAATGGAACAGAATCTTCAAAAGTTAGACTCATTGGAGCAAACTCTTGAACAAACACGTGAGGATTTAACTACTGAGTTACATCACATTGAATCGAAATGTCAAAAAGTCTGTAATGACGTAAAAACACAAATTTGTGAGTATTTCCAACCTATTTTTTCGCGTCATGAAAATGCATTACAGAATCATGAAGCAGCCATAAAAGAACTGCAAACTATTGTTCATGAAAATCACAACACCTTGCAAGCTAAAATTGACTCAGTTGCATCTACCGATTCGGTTACGCAACTTGCAAAAACTCAGGAAAACTTAAAGGACACAGTAGATACTCTGAAACTTGTTTCAGAAAAAGATACAGAGGAAATAATTTCACTATCGGATAAAGTAGCAGAACTTTCAGATCAGTTCACTAACTTATCTACAAAGGTAGATGATGATCTGAATAACACAACACCTGTAGCCTTCACTGACACTGAACAGTATGTAGAAATTAGAAAATTCAAACAAAATCAAAATCAAATCAATACACAGTACAAAAGAGAAATCCGGGAAGTGCAAGATCAGTTGGCACAAGTAGTACAAGAATTACGTATTTCAGAGGATACTCGCGCCCCAATACGGGAAGAGGGACACAGAAATACGGAACAGCCACAAAATAATAACACAGGGCATTTCGGAAGTTATGAAAGAAATTGGCAATGTGCACCGAATTGTGAGATGGAACGGCCGACACGACCTAACAATGACCGATATGCGACTCGCCGACATGACGATTTTGACTATAAGCTGTTCATTCAAAACATTTAAGAATTATGGCAACGACATTCATCCACAAGCATGGCTCCATCAATTCTCTCATTGTTTTCCTCCCAACTGGTCGTTAGAACACAGATTAGAATTTATGTGTGGCTACTTAGAGAATGAACCAGCTGTAAGAATGCGATCGGTCATTCACGATTGCCACAGTGAGGGAGAATTTTACCATGCCTTCCTCTCAGCATATTGGTCTCAAGCCACACAAGACCGTGTAAAACATAGCATCATGATGATGAAACACTTTGAACAGTCTGAATTTTCCAGTCTTGTGAAATATTTTGAAGACATGTTGCACAAGAATCAGTACCTGACAAACCCATACAGCCCCTCAGAACTCATCCGCATTTGCTTAATCAAACTGCCGGAACATTTACGACATATTATTTTGGCAGGACGTTGCAAAGACGACATTGAAGCATTTCAGGGACTATTACAAGAATTAGAAATTGACACTGACAATCGCGGAACGTGAAAGCAGGAACACAACAATTACAGGTCACATCCGTCGCAATTCCGCGATGAAAGAAGAAATAACTTGACACGACAAGGCTATTCTCACAACACAAATCGTGACCAAAACAGACACCACCCGTATGACAACCGTTGGCAGAGTAGTAATAACTACAGGGAAAGATCACCTCTCCGTGGTAATGACTATCACAGAGACAATAAGAGAAACAGACAATATGGGAACCAAAATAAATACTATCAAGGGAGACAGAATAACTTTAGACGCAACAGTTCAGCGCGCAGTTACGATTCCGGGAGAAATTCTCCACCACATGACCGACAAGAAAGAAACTGTGTAAACTACCGACAAAACGACAGACCTGAATTCCATCAGAACTGGCGAGCTTTAAACAGAGCTGGGCCCTCTCGGCAAGGCGAATTTGTGGAAGTTAGGCCTCCTAATCCCAGTAACGACGCGCGGCAACAAAGAGACAGACAATGACTCGCGCCGCAGGCACCCACGTGCGCCGGCTGGCTCCGAGAAAAATAACATTATATCTGGTACTGCTAATGAGATTTTAATGCAACATTTTGGTTTACTTGAAAATACATTCTGGATTTAAAGTACTTTCTGAGAGATACCAGATGACACAAAGGTTAGTTTAAGTGACAACTACACGGTTTTATCAGGACGCTACTAATGAGTGACAATTTACAATGTTGATTTTGCGGTGTTTCTGTTTTATATCTGCACAGTTTTCTGAATTCTTCTGCAAAGTAAAATATGTTTTAGTAGTAACTTTTGTGGTATAGCAACAATGAGACAGCCTTTTTCGTGGCATAACAATACGTTACTGTACAGTACTTTCTTCATCACGCCAATAAGCATAATAACTACGATATCTATACGCAAAGCATTTCACTTATGTTTATCATGAGGTAAGTACATTGGCTTCTGCAGAACTTAGCTTTCGGAGGAAAATAACTACGACACTTCCACAGAGATTATCTTACAACAAGATGCACATTTAGCGCTACAGGACACGCATTTCAGTGATTAATTTTGTACTTAAAACATTTATTTTTAAAGATTTTTGAATTACAAAGAAAGTTTTCCGTGATATATTTCATTCCATTGGTGTAATCTGTAACACCTGAGGGTATAATTACATTAATCCTCAGGGGGGTACACGCTTACTTTGTGTACCATGTGTGTGGCAACCACAAGGAACCCTAGCTAATATGGTATTTGCTTATACAACTTTACACATCGGTACCATATTTCTCTAACACACAAATTACACAGCTATCTGATCATGTAACTGAGAGATAAACTTTTTTTATTACATCAGTGACATATGTTTACGCAATACACAGTTGGGTAACTTCACACTTATGAAATTGTATTTTGTCTGTACTGTGTGAACTCTTCATATTTTTTCGGAACCATTGTGATACTATGAGAGCTTTGAATGATATATTTGGTAAGGGAGTATGATTTTAAAGTACGTTTGAGGTAGATGACACTATTGAAATGAGCAGAGAATTTTTTTAGGTTTTGAAATTATTGGAGGAAGTTACGACGATTTTGAGATTTGACTGAGGTGTTATAATGTTATTTTTACGACGACGATGTGTATTATGCTGCTGAGGTATGTTTATGATTAATAAGCTGATGCTATATGAGGAATCTGATTATGCTATGTAGCTATTATGATGAAATATTGAAGATGTGTTGATGAATATGAATATGTATATGTGTAATAAGGTAAGGAATAAGGAGTAGGGGTTAGGGACTCTGATTTATGAAAAGGTTGTTGGAAACCAAGAATCGTACTTTAAGAGTTATGAAATGTGTGTGTATATGCATGAATGTATTACAATGCAGACGAAAATTTTTTGGACACTGTTATATCAATAGCATTTTGTTTCTACAGATTTGCAACGCTAATTCTTGACCTGTGAAATATTTCTATGTGAGACTGTCACTGTAGCGGAAACTGCTGTCGTAAATATTTCCGTAAGAAAGTTAAGTGACCACCTGCACGTAATGCGTCGCGGGCACCCACCTGGGCGACAGCCACCCGAAAAAAAGCCATTAGCCTTACAGTGGCACAGGTAAAAAAAAAAAAAAAAAAAAAAAAAAGGGGGGAGGCCATTATAATGACAAGTGTCTTTCTACGAGAGTTGAGAGCTACTGACTTATGAAATGTCACATGACTATTGAATGATATTTTTATGCTTTGGTTTGCGTAATTGCTTATTCATTTGATATCTGGTTTCCAGCTGTGTTGCAGCATTGCTTTTATAAAATGAAATGCATTTACTAATGTGAACACTTTCTGTCAACAGATCTATTAAATACTTATTTTATGATCCACATTCTTTAAAAAAGGAGCACTTGGAAAGGAAAGAACTATAAGAAGGAACTAATAACAGTAACACATAATTTTCTTTTCAAGTACATGGTAATATTTTTGTTACAATAAGTTGTTGTGGTGCACCACTTTAATTACTTAGACATTAAGATGTGATTATACATTTGCCTTATCTGCATTGTTATCTTTACTGTACTATTTTTTCTGCTTGCGCTATGTCATGTTTAGGTATAAGTTGCTGCTGTTTGCCAGGCATAGTGTTATTGAATTTGACTTTTGCTCATTTATGCTGCTAGCTTTGCCAATTTGCATTTTTTGCATTGCTGTTTGTGTTGATTTGTTACGTGATGCTGCATTGCCTCGTCCCTTAGTTTAGCATCTGAGCTCAGTAGATTTAAGTTAGCTTAAGAGGGGGTAGCCTCTAAGAGAATGAGTTGCGATGAATTGGAAGAAATGCATTGAGAAAACAGGTTTAGGTAGGATTTTCTTGGAAATAAATGTTGAGGTAAGAAATGTGTGATCATATGAATACAGAAAGCATGCTTAGATAGAATTTTTTTGGTGGAAACAAAGGATGAAATAAGAGGAAAGATATATGAAGTTTTGGGTTGGACTGCAGTACCAAATGTTACACTGAAAACGAACCCTGTCCTTTCCTATTGGTGTTATCCCACTATGTGTTTGTGTACCCTTGTGTAGTTGTTTTCTTCCTGTCTCTGTGTAGTTTCATAGAATTTTTTCTTCTTTTAATATTAAGCTACATTCACTATGATGAGGAATACTGTAATCCTCGAATATAATTGGCATTAATAATATGTTATTTACTTTGTAAAGATATTAGACATTATTCATTCTGTTTAAATGCTCATGTGTGAAGTTGATGTTTCGCAAGTTATTCTGATCTTCTATGTATGTACTCATGTCATAATTCCTGTAACACTGATGTATATGTTTATTTCTATTCTTTTGTAAAGCCCCTATTACTACAAACGTTATCTGTATTATTATGTTTTAATGATGTGTTTTGTACCTTTGTTATTGTATTCTTATGTTATAAAATTGTAATTGTCACCAGTTCATGAAATTATTAACTTGTAAGTTACATTTCACTGCACACGTTTCTGTTGGTCATAGTATATGGACAATATGTGAGAAGTAGGGACTGTGAGTGTTTGCAAGTGTATTAATAATTCAGCAAGGGACTGGATAACAGCATTGCTGGTTCTAAGGACAATTCCAAAAACTTTGTGAGTGCACAAGTGGTGGTTTATGGACTTGCTATATTCTCCGCAAGACTCTTCGATGGTGAATGTGCACCTGCACAATCGCAACAGATGGCTGCTGGCCTTCTCTACAAGGACTGCAGTGGGTCTGCACCTCTGGTGGCCCACCAATACCATAATCTCTACCAGGACTACAGTGGGTCTGTTCTGTGATGACCTACCTACCAATATTCTTCAAAACGTCGAATGACTCTGCTGTGGGTTTGCTCCATGGTGGCCCATTACCTGTCAGCATGTCGAGAGTCAGCACTGTCTTTCTGTTGGAAGGACAACGCTACTTCTTCAAGACTGCATGGAAATCCACTACTTCTGTGTGCAATTTCTTTTACTAATGAGACTTTGTGAAAAAAACTGTAATTACTATTATGATGAATGATTAGGACTATCTTTATGGACTGTGAGAAAATTTTAGCTTTTGACCAACATAATATCAATAAGTGTGTGCATTTGATTTCTTTGTTATTGTAATTATGAAAAATTTTTCAAATCTGTATTGGCCACTGCCCAATCCCATTTGTAAAATATTTTTGTGGGGAGCATGGGGGCTATGTAAGTAGGCTGTTTAGGTTTTTTATTGGTAACGCCACCTCTGTATGAAAATCACTGGCTGTGCTGTGGGCAGTCTGTGTCTGCTTTGCATTGTTGTAATACTCGCCATTGTAGTGTTAGGCAGCTGGCTGTGAACAGCGTGTAGCGTTGCGCAGTTGGAGGTGAGCCGCCAGCAGTGGCGGATGTGGCGAGAGAGATGGCGGAGTTTTGAAATTTGTCATGAACTGCTATATTTATATATGATGATATCAAGGTAAATACATTGTTTGTTCTCTACTAATATCTTTCATTTGCTAACTATCCCTATCAGCAGTTAGTGCCTTCCATAGTTTGAATCTTTTATTTAGCTGGCAGTAGTGGTGCTCGCTGTATTGCAGTAGCTTGAGCAGCGAAGATTTTTGTGAGGTAAGTGATTTGTGAAAGGTATAGTTTAATGTTAGTCAGGGCCATTCTTTTGTAGGGAATTTTGAAAGTCAGATTGCGTTGCGCTAACAAAATATTGTGTGTCAGTTTAAGCACAGTCTTGTATAATTGTTGAAAGGGGACGTTGCACTTTCACAGATACCCATCACACAAAATTTAGAGCTTCCATCAATAAGTGACTTCCTGACACGTTCATAAGTATTGGCTAATAGTCAGTGAACAAGATTTATGAGATATCTAGCCTTTAATAACATACGACACAAATTTTCTGTGAAACACTTATTTTTACGTACTTTTTTTATTTTTTATTTACGGTACGATTTCTGTTAAGTAATGTCAACTGCATTTATTTTTGTGATAAGTAATCCTTGTAACTGTAAGTAACGAAGTATACAGGGTGTTACAAAAAGGTACGGCCAAACTTTCAGGATACATTCCTCACACACAAAGAAAGAAAATAAGTTATGTGGACATGTGTCCGGAAACGCTTAGTTTCCATGTTAGAGCTCATTTTATTACTTAATCATGGAATGGAAACACACAGCAACAGAACGTACCAGAGTGACCTCAAACACTTTGTTACAGGAAATGTTCAAAATGTACTCCGTTAACGAGGATACATGCATCCACACTCCGTCGCATGGAATCCCTGATGCGCTGATGCAGCCCTGGAGAATGGCGTATTATATCACAGCCGTCCACAATACGAGTACGAAAAGTCTCTACATTTGGTACCGGGGTTGCGTAGACCAGAGCTTTCAAATGCCCCAATAAATGAAAGTCAAGAGGGTTGAGGTCAGGAGAGCGTGGAGGCCTTGGAATTGGTCCGCCTCTACCAATCCATCGGTCACCGAATCTGTTGTTGAGAAGCGTACGAACACTTCGACTGATATGTGCAGGAGCTCCATCGCGCATGAACCACATGTTGTGTCGTACTTGTAAAGGCACATGTTCTAGCAGCACAGGTAGAGTATCCTGCATGAAATCATGCTAACGTGCTCCATTGAGCGTAGGTGGACGAAACTAAAATGAGCTCTAACATGGAAATTATGCGTTTCCGGACACATGTCCACATAACATCTTTTCTTTATTTGTATGTGAGGAATGTCTCCTGAAAGTTTGGCCGTACCTTTTTGTAACACCCTGTATATTTGTATTTGTACGTGTGTATGAAGGTGGAAATCTGAATGTCAGTTGCTGCTGTCAGTCATACAAGTAGTGAAATTGAGAATTGTGAGTTAGCCAGCTTACGATGCGGTTGAATTACAATAACTAGTTCAGCTCTTCCTATAATTCATGAAAAGGTTGATTTTTGTTTGTTTTTCTCTAACATATTATTTGGTAAGTTCGTCTAAAGTAACTTCGGGACGGGATTGGGTCAAGGCGGAAAACGCGAGATTGTGGATATTAGCTGAGTGTCCACGACAGGAATCGGCCAGTCAGAAGTAAGAAATTTCTCGCGCGTTAGTCTGTGAGCCAGGCCGGCCGAAGTGGCCGTGCTGTTAAAGGCGCTGCAGTCAGGAACCGCAAGACCGCTACGGTCGCAGGTTCGAATCCTGCCTCGGGCATGGATGTTTGTGATGTCCTTAGGTTAGTTAGGTTTAACTAGTTCTAAGTTCTAGGGGACTAATGACCTCAGCAGTTGAGTCCCATGGTGCTCAGAGCCATTTCAACCATTTGTCTGTGAGTCACACTGGGGTCCGGTATTGGGAAGAGTCTGTGTGTAGCTCTCTTGACTACAGGACATTTTCATCTGAGTTCTGTTATAATGTGCCAGTATTGAGTAGTACCTAAATGTAAATGGTTGTGGGTAACTGAAAGCGTTTAACTACAGGCGTAAATGATGATTACGCAAGGTCCGGATACTGTCTATGCAAACTGTGACTTTATTTCGAGTAACTGAAATTCTATGTGGACTGCTATGCTCCTGTAACTGAGAACTTAGGTCTATAGCCTGAAGTGAACATTTGCCAAGCACTGTGGATATCTTCTAAGCACAGAAATCCGTCAGTATTTTTCGGCTCAAATGGTTCAAATAGCTCTGAGCACTATGGGACTCAACATCTGAGGACATATGTCCCCTAGAACTCAGAACTACTTAAACCTAACTAACCTAAGGACATCACACACATCCATGCCCGAGGCATACTAGGCGGAAATCAAATCTGCATGTTGAATTTACTTCCTTGACTCTTGTGCAGAAAGGAGTGCAGTATTCTGCTGCATCCATTTTCAATAAGCTACCACAAGAACTCAAAAATCTTAGCAGTAGCCCAAACTCTTTTAAGTCTAAAGTGAAGAGTTTCCTCATGGCTCACTCCTTCTATTCTGTTGAGGAGCTCCTAGAAGAGCTAAAAAATTAAGCAAATTCCAGTGTTACATCGTTAATTTTCTTTATTTAAACCTTTTTATATTTCATTTATATTTCATTTTATCTGTTTCTACTATCGTGTTTATAGTTCCATGTATTGACTCGTTCCATGACCATGTAGACTTCTCCTCAATTTGGTCCCATGGAACAATAAATTAATTAATTAAAAATAAATAAATAAATAATGGATTCGAACCTGCGACCGTAGCGGTCGCGCGGTTCCAGACTGTAGCGCCTAGAACCGCTCGGCCGCAACGGCCGGCCAGTATTTTTCGGTTTCAGGTCACTGTGGAAACTTCAAACTGGTTACTAGCAAGCGTTTGTGTTATATACATTAATCGTTTTACCAACTAATTATAAACAGTACGAGATTGGTAATGCAAATTTGTAATTAAAAGTGACAATATATGTAGCTAGCATGTCCTGAAACTTGAAACGTCTTTGCACCTCGTCCACACGTTTAGTGCGGATAGTTTATTGTAGTGATGCAAAATGGTTCAAGTCATACCTCACTAACAGGAAACAAAGGGTGTCAGTGCAATTAAGTCATCAGTCATCATCAGAATGGGAAGAAATTACATGTGGTGTCCCACAAGGATCCATCTTAGGGCTATTGCTTTTTCTTGTGTATGTTAATGATCTCTCATCAGTTATACTGCTAGAAGCAGAGTTCGTTTTGTTTGCAGATGACACAAGTATTGCAATAAATAGTGTGTCAAGTGTAGTTCTAGAACGATCTGCTAATGATATTTTCATGGATATTAGAGCCAACTCACTGACATTAAACTTCGAAAAGACTCGCTATATGCAATTCAGATCCTGTAAGAGGTTTCCACCCAGCATATGCATAAAATACGAAGAAGAGCAAATAGAAGAGGTTGACAGTCTTAAATTCCTGGGATTACAACTTGATAATAAATACAGTTGGGAAGAGCACACCACAGAACTGCAGAAACGCCTTAACAAATCTGTATTTGCAATTCGAGTGTTAGCAGACATAGGCGACATAAAAATTGAAAAAGCTTGCATACTTTGCCTACTTTCATTCCATAATGTCATATGGTATAATATTTTGGGGTAACTCTTCAAGTCAAACAAAAGTTTTCAGAGTCCAAAAGCGTGTAATACGTATTATTTGTGGAGTAAATTCACGGTCGTCCTGTAGAAACCTCTTCAAAGAACTGGGTATACTAACTGCTGCCTCTCAGTATATTTATTCATTAATGAAGTTTGTCCTAAATAATATATCTCTTTTTCCAACAAACAGCTCAGTTCATACATTCAATACCAGGAACACAAATGATCTGCACAAGGACTTAAAAGCACTTACTTTCGTTCAAAAAGGGGTCCACTACTCAGGAACACACATCTTCAATAATTTGCCAGTAAACATAAAAAATTTAGTTACAAATAATGATCAGTTTAAAAGGAGCCTGAAAGACTTACTAGTGGCCAACTCCTTCTACTCCATTGACGAATTTTTTTAATAGGAACAAATGATGTATATATTCATACTATTAGTATTGTTATTTCAGCTTAAAAAAAAAAAATTGACATGTTCCACATCCACGAGGATCTCCTCAGCACGGGTCTATGGAATGAAAAACTAATCTAATCTAATCTAATCTATCTAGTACTTTTTTTGTACGTCACGCCAGGACAGGCTTCATTCGCCAAAGATGAGTGGAACTGTCTTATGTAGGACAACAAACAGCGTAGCCGCACCAGGATTCACCTGCTAGCCCGGCAGTCCATAATGCTACATTCTACACAGCATTTAACTTGATTTCGATCGTTTTTGCTGCCAGATGCTGGTAAACAGTTCGTTTTAATAGGAGCACGTCGAATACGACATGTCATTCATAGCCAAAGCTGCATCGTCTAGAGACCTTAGACTTGATTCGGTCGACAGAAGAGCATCGTGTGGATATCTAGGAGATCAATCGATCATCAGAGATTCAGTGTCTAGGATCTACGAGTTCAGAGTTCATTCGACCGTCAAAAGCGCAGTGTGTTGTCTAGAGACCTAGGAGCTAATGATGTAACTTCTAGAGACCTGGGAAGTCTATAGACTCAGAGAGTGTGACGCCGGACACGGTTATCGTCAAACGAAAAATTTGACATTGGCTGGCCTGAATGCATGACGTGCAAAAGGCTTCCACCTTGCAGAACTGCTGCTTCTCTTGCTAAAATGTGATGGTGTTATCTTTTGAACGCGTTTCGTGATGTGCACCTGCGAAAGAACTAGTTCTAGGTATGTCTTAGTACACTGCCCCCATGGAAAGAGACTTCGTGTGAAGTACACAGCGATAATTCAACACAGTCATCTTACTCCGAATAAACTGGCTTCATTATTTCGAAAGCATCAGTTCGCCAATTAAGAAAAAAGGCGCACCACATCTCCACATTTCGTCAAACGATCCGCAAATCTGAATACTTCCAGATCTGTAGAAAAAAATCAGTCTTCATACCCAGACTTCCCACGCAATTAATTGCCTTCAATTTATGTACCTACTTAATTTTTTCCCAGTTTTCTCTTTCTAATCACCTAGATGATAACCACACATTTCCTATAAAATGTCTGTTCTTGATAGTCCGATACTCTATATCGTATTCGTGTAAAAGATAATGTGTATGTGTCGACATCGAGTTCGTTTTCGAGGCCACAGTCAAGGTAATTGGTCATCTTATTATTAACTATCCGTCGTATCAGCCGACGCCTCGAATAATTTTCGTTACCGGTCTCATTGAAGAACAGGACATCGCTCCCACATGTAATATTTCGTACCGAAGGGAAAAGAATACATTGGTAGTCATCATCATCATCATCATCATTTAAGACTGATTATGCCTTTCAGCATTCAGTCTGGAGCATAGCCCCCCTTATACAGTTCCTCCATGATCCCCTATTCAGTGCTAACATTGGTGCCTCTTCTGATGTTAAACCTATTACTTCAAAATCATTCTTAACCGAATCCAGGTACCTTCTCCTCGGTCTGCCCCGACTCTTCCTACCCTCTACTGCTGAATCCATGAGTCTCTTGGGTAACCTTGCTTCTCCCATGCGTGTAACATGACCCCACCATCTAAGCATGTTCTCCCTGACTGCTACATCTATAGAGTTCATTCCCAGTTTTTCTTTGATTTCCTCATTGTGGACACCCTCCTGCCATTGTTCCCATCTACTAGTACCTGCAATCATCCTAGCTACTTTCATATCCGTAACCTCAACCTTGTTGATGAGGTAACCTGAATCCACCCAGCTTTCGCTCCCATATAACAAAGTTGGTCGAAAGATTGAACAGTGCACGGATAACTTAGTCTTGGTACTGACTTCCTTCTTGCAGAAGTGAGTAGATCGTAGCTGAGCGCTCACTGCATTAGCCTTGCTACACCTCGCTTCCAGTTCTTTCACTATGTTGCCATCCTGTGAGAATATGCATCCTAAGTACTTGAAACCGTCCACCTGTTCTAACTTTGTTCCTCCTATTGCCAAATCCGTTTATATTTCTTTCCCATTAACATTACTTTCGTTTTGGAGATGCTAATTTTCATATCGTAGTCCTCACATTTCTGATCTAGCTCTGAAATATTACTTTGCAAACTTTCAATCGAATCTGCCATCACAACTAAGTCATCCGCATATGCAAGACTGCTTATTTTGTGTTCACGTATCTTAATCTCACCCAGCCAGTCTATTGTTTTCAACATATGATCCATAAATAATATGAACAACAATGGAGACAGGTTGCAGCCTTGTCTTACCCCTGAAACTACTCTGAACCATGAACTCAATTTACCGTCAACTCTAACTGCTGCCTGACTATCCATGTAAAGACCTTTAATTGCTTGCAAAAGTTTGCCTCCTATTCCTACACTGGTAGTTCTAATAATATTTTTTTGATGAAGGATCTTTGTATTAAAGACCTAGTCCTTCTCTCATCCAAACGAAATGTCTCACTTCACATTAAATTGTCACATGCAATAATCTTTAACTTCACTATTCAATACAATAAAAAGTGACTTCTGTCACAGAAAAAATGGATTAATAGAAGTTCGCAGTCACGCAAAGTACAGTGACAGAATCTGTTGAAATATCGATGACTAGCATCTCAGGTACAGGAACAGAAACCCGTTTAAGAGAAATTGATTACTATGACAACGTTGCTATGTAATAATTTGTCTGGGAATTTAAATGAAAACCATGCTCTGCCAGAGGCAATATTTTTCGAATTGTTGTTTATGCTCGTTTGCTGTATATTCCGACTACGCATCTCATCACTGTAGTTGTTGAAACAGAGGTCACATTATGTCGGCCGTAACATAACACGCTCTGCGTTTATTTGTCAGCGTTCGCAGCACAAAATGAACCACCGAACAGGAAGAATAGCAGCTGTTTCGTCGTCTATCAATTAGTAGAGTTGTACTGCAACACATCAACAGTAATGAGACGAATTTGGCCAGTGTCATCATCTGGCGCAAAAATAATGAAATTCTAAAAGTAGAGTTGTTAACTTATGGCAAGTAGGAAGCTAACATCTGAATAAAACAGCTGATAGGAATAGTACATTTAAGGTCAATGCGAAAAATGGAAGGGGTCTAAAAGCATTATAGGCAGAGAGATTCAGTTAGTGACGAAATCTTACCCACTATTATAGTCATAGTTTGACATAAAGTCACATGATTTAACTTATACATGATAGTAACAGTCGACAGTGTTAGTAAACATTCGTATTCATGGCATCACTGATAAATAAAACAACTATATGATTAACTGATATGGATCAAAACCGTAATCATTGTCGGTATTCTAGAAAAGTGTTTTTCGCTGATGCACGGGAGCGGCACTAGCGGACAACCACCAAAACTATGCTGCTATCAGTCTAAAATGCTGCGTCTGTAAAATTTAACTAAAAGTAAAACTGTCATCAACGCAGAGTTTCCTTTAAAAGGTGTTATTCTATTGAGGGTGGTAGCACTTCTCTTCCTCAGACCTTTGACCAGACTTACCCAGCAAAATATAGAAGGACCTACACTTTAAAGTTGACTACGTACTACGGTGCAACTCGGCTGCCAGAGATGGAACAAATTATAAACTACACACAAAAATAGTATATATAATGGGGGATCGAAAAGGAGACAGACAGAGAGAGATGGAGAGAGAGAGAGAGAGAGAGAGAGAGAGAGAGAGAGAGAGAGAAGATATCGCATCAATTTCTTCTCATAAAAACTGCCAAGGAAGCAATTATGTCTTTGCCGTTACAAAAAACAGGACCACTGTATCTCTCAGATCGAGAATTACCTGCACTACAACGAAACGCCAAAGAAACTGATATAGGTAAGCGTATTCAAATACACAGCTATGTAAACAGGCAGCATGCGGTTTCGTGGTCGGCAATGCCTATATAAGGCAACAGGTGTCAGGTGCTGTTGTTAGATCGGTTACTGCTGCTACAGTGCAGCTTATCAACATTTAAGTGAGTTTGAACGGCTGTTATAGGCGGCGCACGAGCGATGGGACACAGCATCTCCGAGGTAGCGACGAAGTGGCGAATTTACCGTACTACCATTTCGCGAGTGTACCGTGAAATTGCCCCTAAAGGCGGAAGAATCAGCAATGATCAACGACATGAGGATGCAGAAGGCAATGGAAACCACTGCATTAAAGACACGTAACGTGTATCCACAGGACATGTGGCCTGTAATTGAAGAAGTGTCATGATGATCTCTCCATTGGCAAAAGATTCCGGAATAGTCCCCCACTCGGACCTCCGGGAGGGGACTGCCAAGGGGGAGGTTACCATGAGAAAAAGATTGAAAAATCAACGAAAGGATAACGTTCTACGAGTCGGGGCGTGGAATGTCAGAAGCTTCAACGTGGTAGGGAAACTAGAAAATCTGAAAAGGGAAACGCAAAGGCTCAATCTAGATATAGTAGGGGTCAGTGAAGTGAAGTGGAAGGAAGACAAGGATTTCTGGTCAGATGAGTATCGGGTAATAAAAACAGCAGCAGAAAATGGTATACAGGTGTAGGATTCGTTATGAATAGGAAGGCAGGGCAGAGGGTGTGTTACTGTGAACAGTTCAGTGACCAGGTTGTTCTAATCAGAATCGACAGCAGACCAACACCGACAACGATAGTTCAGGTATACATGCCGACGTCGCAAGTTGAAGATGAACAGATAGAGAAAGTGCATGAGGATATTGAAAGGGTAATGCAGTATGTAAAGGGGGACGAAAATCTAATAGTCATGGGCGACTGGAATGCAGTTGTAGGGGAAGGAGTAGAAGAAAAGGTTACAGGAGAATATGGGTTTGGGACAAGGAATGAAAGAGGAGAAAGACTAATTGAGTTCTGTAACAAGTTTCAGCTAGTAATAGCGAATACCCTGTTCAAGAATCACAAGAGGAAGAGGTATACTTGGAAAAGGCCGGGAGATACGGGAAGATTTCAATTAGATTACATCATGGTCAGACAGAGATTCCGAAATCAGATACTGGACTGTAAGGCGTACCCAGGAGCAGATATAGACTCAGATCACAATATAGTAGTGATGGACAGTAGGCTGAAGTTCAAGACATTAGTCAGGAAGAATCAATACGCAAAGAAGTGGGATACGGAAGTACTAAGGAATGACGAGATACGTTTGAAGTTCTCTAACGCTATAGATACAGCAATAAGGAATAGCGCAGTAGGCAGTACAGTTGAAGAGGAATGGACATCTCTAAAAAGGGCCTTCACAGAAGTTGGGAAGGAAAACATAGGTACAAAGAAGGTAGCTGCGAAGAAACCATGGGTAACAGAAGAAATACTTCAGTTGATTGACGAAAGGAGGAAGTACAAACATGTTCCGGGAAAATCAGGAATACCGAAGTACAAGTCGCTGAGGAATGAAATAAATAGGAAGGTCAGGGAAGCTATGAAGAAATGACTGCAAGAAAAATGTGAAGACATCGAAAAACATATGATTGTCGGAAGGACAGACTCAGCATACAGGAAAGACAAAACAACCTTTGGTGACATTAAAAGCAACGGTGGTAACCTTAAGAGTGCAACGGGAATTCCACTGTTAAATGCAGAGGAGAGAGCAGATAGGTGGAAAGAATACATTGAAAGCCTCTATGAGGGTGAAGATTTGTCTGATGTGATAGAAGAAGAAACAGGAGTCGATTTAGAAGAGAGGTTCTGTCAAGTTTGGAAGGTAGGAGACGAGATACTGGGAGAAGTAAAGCTGTGAGTACCGGGCGTGAGTCGTGCTTCGGTAGCTCAGATGGTAGAGCACTTTCCCGCGAAAGGCAAAGATCCCGAGTTCGAGTCTCGGTCGAGCACACAGTTTTAATCTGCCAGAAAGTTTCGTATCAGCGCACCCTCCGCTGGAGAGTGAAAATCTCATTCTGGAAAATACCAAATCAGCAACATCGTTACTGCCGGAAAAATATCATGTAAGAACGGAACTAACGACGACTGAAGAGAATCGTTCAACGTGACAGAAGTACAGACCTTCCGCAAATTGCTGTAGATTTCAATGCTGGGCCATCAACAAGTGTCAGCCTGCAAACCATTCAACGAACATAAACCATATGGGCATTCAGAGCCGAAGCCCCACTCGTGTACGCTTGATGACTACACGACAGAAAGATTTACGTTTCGCCTGGGCCCATCAACACCGACATTGGCCCGCAGCTCGTGGGCTAGTAGCTAGCGTTGCTACCTCTACATTACGGGTCCCCAAGTTCGATTCCGGGCGGGGGTGGGGATTTTCTCTGCCCGGGGACTGGGTGTGTGTGTTGTCCTTATCATTTCATCATCATCCTCATCTTTCGTGACAGTGGCTAGATTGGACTGTGAAAAACGGTTCAAATGGATCTGAGCTCTGTGGGACTGAACTTCTGAGGTCATCAGTCTTCTAGAATTTGTAACTACTGAAACCTAACAAACCTAAGGACATCACACACATCCATACCCGAGGCATGATTCGAATCTGCGACCGTAGCGGTCGCGCGATTCCCGACTGTAGCGCCTGGAACCGCTCGGCCACTTCGGCCGGCGACTGTGAAAACAATTGGACTGTGAAAAAGTTGGGAATATGTAAAGGCGCTGATAAGTACGCAGTTGAGTGCCCCACAAACTAAGCATCATCATCATCATCGTCATCATTATCAACGACATTGCACTATTCAAGACTGGAAACATGTTGCCTGGTCGGACGAGACTCGTTTCAAATTGTATCGAGTGGATGGACGTGTACGGGTATGGAGACAACCTAATGAATGCATGGGCCCTGCAAGTCAGCAGGGGATGTTCAAGCTGGTGGAGCCGCTGTTATGGTGCAGGGCATGTGCAGTTAGAGTGATTTGGAACTCCTGATACATCTAGAAACGATTCTGAGAGGTGGACACGTACGTAAGCATCCCATCTGATCACCTGCATCAATTCATGTGCATTGTGCATTCCGACGGACTAGGGAAATTTCAGCAGGATAATGCGACACACCAAACGTCCATAATTGCTACAAAATGGCTCCAGAAACATATTCTGAGTTTAAATACTTCCGCTTTCCACCAAACACTCCAGACATGAATATTATTGAGCATATCTGGGAATTCCCTGGAACGTGCTGGTCAGCAGAGATCTACACCCCCAAGTACTCTTACAGATTTATGGACAGCCGTGCAGGATTCATGGTGTCAGTTCCCTCCAGTCCTACTTCAGACATTAGTCCAGTCCATGCCACGTCATGCTGCGGCACTTCTGCGTGCTCGTGGGGGTTCTACACGATATTAGGCAGATTTACTAGTTTCTTTGGCTCTTCAGTGTATAAAGGATGTTATACAGCGTTGAACCTACTCAGCAATGATTTTGTAATCCTGTGTCTAACAGCCAGTGAAGGAAGTGCAAAAAAATTCAGAACTCGAGAAATACACACATCAAAAAACGGTTTGAATCACCTCGGTTCCGAGCGTTACGGAACCTGTACAGAAAATTGGAATGGAGATCAACATAAACATCATTTCCGCCCTTTTCATTGCTCATGAAAACCACACATTGCATGTTGTACCACCATATAGTGAGACCTTCACAGCTGGTGGTCCAGACTGCTGTACACAGCGGTACCTCTAATACCCAGTAGCACGTTCTCTTGCATTGATGCATGCCTGTATTCGTAGTGGCATACTATCCACGTTCGTCAAGGTACTGTTGGTCTTGATTGTCCCACTCCTCAACGGCGAATCGGTTTCAGGCTAGCTATCCATCTTCAGATCATATATTGCAGTTGCAGAGTAACCTGTCAGTACAGAACTACTGGTTCCGTGTTATGACAGTGAAGCAGTACTTTTGTACTGACAGGTTATTCTGTAACTGCAATATGAGATCTGAAGATGGATAGCTAGCCTGAAACCACTTATTTAAAATAAAAAATGGCGATCAAAGACTGAATTGCCATATTTTTATGTTCGATAGGGTTCACGTCTGGAGAACATGCTTGCCGCTCTTGTTGAGCGACGTCTTTACCCTGAAGGTTCATTCACAAGATGTGCACGATGGGGGCGCGAATTGTCGTCCATGAAGACGAATGCCTCGCCAATATGCTGCCGATATGGGATGGCATTCACGTATCGTACAGCCGTTAAAGCGCCTTCCATGACCACCAGCGGCGCACGTCGGCCCCACATAATGCCACCCCAAAACAGCAGGGAAGCTCCACCTTGCTGCACTCGCTGGACAGTGTGTCTAAGGCTTTCAGATTGACCGGGTTGCCTCCAAACACGTCTCCAACGATTTTCTGGTTGAAGGCATATGCAACACTCATCGATGAAGAGAACGTGATGCCAATCCCTAGCGGTCCATTCGGCATGTTGTTTGGCCCATCTGTACCGCTCTGAATGGTGTCGTGGTTACAAAGATGGACCTCGCCATGGACGTCGGGAGTGAAGTTGCGCATCATGCAGCCTATTGTGCACAGTTTGAATCGTAACGCGACGTCCTATGGCTGCACGAAAAGCATTATACACCGTGATGGCGTTGTTGTCAGGCTTCCTCCGAGCCATAATCTGTGGGTCATCCACTGCAAGAGTAGCCCTTGGATGGCCTGAGCGAGGCACGTCATCGACAGTTTTGTCTGTCTGTGTCTCCTCCATGTCCGAACAACGTCGCTTGGGTTCACTCCGAGACACCTGCACACTTCCCTTGTTAAAGCCCTTCCTGGCACAAAGTAACAATGTGGAAGCGATCTAACCGCGGTATTAACCGTCTAGGCATGGTTTAACTACACACAATACGAGCTGTGTACCTCCTTCCTGGTGGAATAGCTGGTACTGATCGGCTGTTAGACCCCTTCCATCTAACAGGGGATGCTCGTGTATGGTTGTTCACATGTTTGGGCGGGTTTAATGAGATCTCTGAACGGTCAAAATGACTGTGACTGTGATACAATATCTACAGTCAACATCCATCTTCCAGAGTTCTGGGAACCGAGGTGATGCAAAAATTTTATTATGTGTGTATTACATGGTTTAACTCCTACGTGATACTAGGAGTCAATAATTCAGTAGTCCTTCGTGTTCGTGGCATGTTGATAAACAAAACAAGTATAAGGTTAACTAATATGGGGTTGTCGGAATTCCATAAAAGTGCATACGGTGATACGGTGCTAGTTAACAAGCATCAATCCTGTGCTGCTATCCGTCTAAAATGCTACGTCTGTAAGACTTAACTGGAGGTAAAACTGTCATCAACCTGAAGCTTGCTTTAAAAGGCGTTATTCTGCTGGAGGTGGTATGCGCTTATCTCCCTCAGACCTTTGAGATGCTTTACACAGTCAAATACAGAGGGACCTGTAGTTTACACTACGGCGCAACTCGGCTGCCAGAGATGAAACACGTGATACATGACTCATAAAAATTCTGAGTGTAATCGGGTATCGAAAGAGAGAAAGAGAAGGTATCACATCAATTTCCTTTCATAAAAAGTGCCACGGAAGCAATTATGCCCTTGCCCTTACTAAAAATAGCTGCACTATATCTTGAAGGTCGTGAATTAATCGCACTATAAAGGATATAATACAACATTGAAGCTTCACGCGAATGTTTCTGTAATTCGTGTGTCTAACTATCAATGAAGGAAGTGTGAAAAAGTTCAGAACAGTAGAAACATCAAGGTATCTGATACGAATGATCAAGCTCACTAACGACAGGCCACGGTTGAACTCAGAACGCAGGTTGAAACGAATGCGGAGCACAGACAGTACAGCGCAGCATAATGATAAACAAAGCTAACACGAAACTGAGAAAGAATGGTTCAGATGGCTCTGAGCACTATGGGACTTAACATCTAAGGTCATCAGTCCCCTAGAACGTAGAACGTAGAACTACTTAAACCTAACTAACCTAAGGACATCACACACATCCATGCCCGAGGCAGGATTCGAACCTGCGACCGTAGCGGTCGCGCGGTTCCAGACTGAAGCGCCTAGAACCGCTCGGCCACACCGGCCGGCTAGAATGTTTCAAATGCGACGAAGCAAGGGAGATACCTAATGCAGGTTGGCGTAGGTGATGACAGATTTAACCACAAAAGATTTCTCCCTCTATCAAATAACGATTCGGAGATCAGGAAGAGACAAGCTTGTGCCTGAACCATAGTACTGTATAGAAGTGATACGTAGAACATAAGTATACCGTAGAAGACGAAAAACATTTCATTTAACCAATCGCACATAACGTTACGAGTATCTGCTAGTAGCGGTTTGGTCCACCTTTGAAATGCAATGCAGTCGAGATTTTGTTTGACTTGGATTTGGTATGTTAGGCTTCCGGAGGTATGTCGCAACAGAAATCTACTCACAGTTCACGCAACTCCCGTACATTACTGGTCTGTGTTTCGGGCAGCGGGAAGGTGGCTCCCGATAGAGTCCCGGACACGCCCCACCTCATTCAAATTACACGAATTTGGTGAGCAAGACATTAATAAGAGTTTACAGTCATGAGCCTTAAATCACTGAAACACTCTTTTGGTCTTTTGACAGGGACAAATGTCGTCGGGGAAGTCATGTGGGGTAGCAGATGGTCAGCAATAATGTTCACGTAGTCCACACGTGTCGTAAGTTCTGGTGAAAATCCCCCGGAGCATAACACTACCACCATCACCTTCCACTCGAGCCACGCTGCGTTTTCGAGCACCGTTCGTCTGAATGACGTCATATCCGGCCACAACCATCGACCTGATGTAATAAGAAGAAACGATTCGACCGACAGGCGACACGTTTGCATCGATCCACGGTTCTGTCTCTACAGTCTTGTGGCCAGTGCAATCGTAATTCACGCTGTGTTTGGGCCAACACGTGAACAGGTTGGGATCGTTCGCGGCGGGGCCTATGTTCAACAATGCTGGGTGAACGGTGCGCTCGGAAACACTTGTCCCACACCCAGCACTGTACTCCGTTGTCAGTTCTTCCTCAGACCGTCGCCTATCCTGCTTCACAGAGCGAGAAAGTCTCTGACCTCCTCGGTCTATGATGAGGCGTGAACGACTAACCCCTTGTCGCCCACCAGTGGTCTCACGGGCTTAAGTCTTTTCCGTGTCTACTCGTGAGAGCAGCGCGCGAACAGCCGACGAACATCGCTGTTTCAGAGATTCGCTTACTCAGACACGGCGCCATAACAATATGTCCTCTGTCGAAGTCGCTTATGTCAATGAATTTTCCCATGTACAGTTCGTGTGAACACTTTCTATACTGGGTCTCGTGCCCGCACCACCACCAGGGAGCATTCAGTATCACGATGGGCAGTGGTCACTATGTTTTTGATCATCTCTGCGCAATGCTCCGGAAACTGTAAACTGTTTAACAGATATAAGATTTGATACATTCAGCCCAGTTTCATTGAGCCAGGACCAGTGCGCTATATTATGAACTAAGAATTCTTGGGACAGATTTCTATTTCCAGCAACTGCCTTATAACCGCACTAAAAACCTCATAAGCGTAGCACAAGTACTATTTTTAGTTCTCACTAGGAACATTCTGTAGTACGCTGGCCCAGTGTGAGTGCGTCTAATTGTCCATGTGTGTCAAGGGGTAAAGTCGATGACCTGCCCGATGTATGGTGCAGTGCAACTACTAGTTTACGCAATGCTATTATTTCTTTTAACTTAACGTTTATTATCTCAATATTTCTCTATCACCAGGCACAAAGACTCGGCAGGATGGCTTGCTTGCCTAAACCATACAAGAGGCCGTACCACAGGTGCAACCACAATAGAAGGACGTCAGTGGAGAGGTCAGACCAGCCTATGATTTCTGAAGAGGGGCAGCAACAGTCTGGGTAAATGACTTATCTAGTCTTCTAACATTAGCCAACATAACCATGCTGTGCTGGTGCTGGGAACGGCTGAATGTAAGGGGGAAAGTACTAGCTGTTAGTTTCTTCTCGAGGAGATGCAGCTCTACGTCATGGCTTAATGACGGTATTGCTATGTAAAATATTACGCAGCTGGAATAGTCCTCAGCCGGATCTCTGAGATGTGATTACTCAGAAGGACGTCGTCATCAGGAGAAACAAAAGTGACATTCTACGGTTCGGTGCGTGGAACGTCAGATACCTCTATCAGGTAAGAGGATTAGAGAATTTGAAAAAAAAGAAGTAGGGAAGCTGTAGTTAGATATTGGGTATTAGTAAAGTGCTGTGCCGGCCGCAGTCGTCAGTCGGTTCTAGGCGCTTCGGTCTGGAACCGCATGACCGCTACGGTCGCAGGTTCGAATCCTGCCTCGGGCATGGATGTGTGTTATGTCCTTAGGTTGGTGAAGTAGTTCTAAATTCTAGCTGACTGATGACCTCAGATGTTAAGCCCCATAATGCTCAGAGCCATTTGAACCATTTAAAGTGTTGCGGCAAGAAAAACAAGACCTCTGGTCAGGACAGTACAATATTATCAATACAAAATGAAATAGCGATAAGGCAAAAATAGGCCTTGTTGCAACTGAGATACATATGAAGCTAACACCCTCCACAGTAGTGCCAGTGCAGATACCAACTAGCTTCGGATATGAGATGGAAAGAATGTATGAGTAGATAAAGGAAATTAGTCAGATAGTTTAGGGAGGAGAAACTTTAATTGCGGTAGTTGACCGGAATTCGATAGAAGGGAAATGAAGTACACTATCACTTTTGTACTTTGCTGATATTCATCTTACACCACTTGTCAAAACATCATTAAAGTGATCTTCCAAGCCGGCCGGAGTGGCCGAGGGCTTCTAGGCGCTGCAGTCTGGAACTGCGCGACCGCTACGGTCGCAGGTTCGAATCCTGCCTCGCGCATGGATGTGTGTGATGTCCTTAGGTTAGTTAGGTTTAAGTAGTTCTAAGTTCTAGGGGACTGATGACCTCAGCAGTTAAGTCCCATAGTGCTCAGAGCCATTTTTTTTGGTCTTCCAAGCCATTTGCAGTTGCTGATAAATTTACAGTATCATCGACGAACCTAAACGCTTTCATTTCTTTTCTCTGAACTTCTATGCCTTTTCAAAATCCCTCCTACCTTTTCTTCACTGCCTGCTCTGTGAGCAGATGGCATAACGTGTGGTGTAAGCTACAACCATGTCTTACACTCTAGCATCTTTTTCATATCCTTTGACTCACAATTGTTATTTGGGTTCTGTGGAAGTTGTGGATGACATTTCGTGTTCCTTATTTTAAACCTGCTATCTTCAGAATTTCAGAGAGCGTATTCAACTCTACATCTACATCTACATCTATACTCCGCGAGCCACCCTACGGTGTGTGGCGGAGGGTACTTATTGTACCACTATCTGATCCCCCCTTCCCTGTTCCATTCACGAATTGTGCGTGGGAAGAACGACTGCTTGTAAGTCTCCGTATTTGCTCTAATTTCTCGGATCTTTTCGTTGTGATCATTACGCGAGATATATGTGGGCGATAGTAATATGTTGCCCATCTCTTCCCGGAATGTGCTCTCTCGTAATTTCGATAATAAACCTCTCCGTATTGCGTAACGCCTTTCTTGAAGTGTCCGCCACTGGAGCTTGTTCAGCATCTCCGTAACGCTCTCGCGCTGACTAAATGTCCCCATGACGAATCGCGCTGCTTTTCGCTGGATCATGTCTATCTCTTCTATTAATCCAACCTGGTAAGGGTCCCATACTGATGAGCAATACTCAAGAATCGGACGAACAAGCGTTTTGTAAGCTACTTCTTTCGTCGATGAGTCACATTTTCTTAGAATTCTTCCTATGAATCTCAACCTGGCGCCTGCTTTTCCCACTATTTATTTTATGTGATCATTCCACTTCAGATCGCTCCGGATAGTAACTCCTAAGTATTTTACGGTCGTTACCGCTTCCAATGATTTACCACCTATGGCATAATCGTACTGGAATGGATTTCTGCCCCTATGTATGCGCATTATATTACATTTATCTACGTTTAGGGAAAGCTGCCAGCTGTCGCACCATGCATTAATCCTCTGCAGGTCCTCCTGGAGTACGTACGAGTCTTCTGATGTTGCTACTTTCTTGTAGACAACCGTGTCATCTGCAAATAGCCTCACGGAGCTACCGATGTTGTCAACTAAGTCATTTATGTATATTGTAAACAATAAAGGTCCTATCACGCTTCCCTGCGGTACTCCCGAAATTACCTCTACATCTGCAGATTTTGAACCGTTAAGAATGACATGTTGTGTTCTTTCCTCTAGGAAATCCTGAATCCAATCACAAACCTGGTCCGATATTCCGTAAGCTCGTATTTTTTTCACTAAACGTAAGTGCGGAACCGTATCAAATGCCTTCCTGAAGTCAAGGAATACGGCATCAATCTGCTCGCCAGTGTCTACGGCACTGTGAATTTCTTGGGCAAATAGGGCTAGCTGAGTTTCACATGATCTCTGTTTGCGGAATCCATGTTGGTTATGATGAAGGAGATTTGTATTATCTAAGAACGTCATAATACGAGAACACAAAACATGTTCCATTATTCTACAACAGATTGACGTAAGCGAAATAGGCCTATAATTATTCGCATCTGATTTATGACCCTTCTTGAAAATGGGAACGACCTGCACTTTCTTCCAGTCGCTAGGTACTTTACGTTCTTCCAGCGATCTACGATAAATTGCTGATAGAAAGGGGGCAAGTTCTTTAGCATAATCACTGTAGAATCTTAAGGGTATCTCGTCTGGTCCGGATGCTTTTCCGCTACTAAGTGATAGCAGTTGTTTTTCAATTCCGATATCATTTATTTCAATATTTTCCATTTTGGCGTCCGTGCGACGGCTGAAGTCAGGGACCGTGTTACGATTTTCCGCAGTGAAACAGTTTCGGAACACTGAATTCAGTATTTCTGCCTTTCTTCGGTCGTCCTCTGTTTCGGTGCCATCGTGGTCAACGAGTGACTGAATAGGGGATTTAGATCCGCTTACCGATTTTACATATGACCAAAACTTTTTAGGGTTCTTGTTTAGATTGTTTGCCAATGTTTTATGTTCGAATTCGTTGAATGCTTCTCTCATTGCTCTCTTTACGCTCTTTTTCGCTTCGTTCAGCTTTTCCTTATCAGCTATGATTCGACTACTCTTAAACCTATGATGAAGCTTTCTTTGTTTCCGTAGTACCTTTCGTACATGAATGTTATACCACGGTGGATCTTTCCCCTCGCTTTGGACCTTAGTCGGTACGAACTTATCTAAGGCGTACTGGACGATGTTTCTGAATTTTTTCCATTTTTGTTCCACATCCTCTTCCTCAGAAATGAACGTTTGATGGTGGTCACTCAGATATTCTGCGATTTGTGCCCTATCAGTCTTGTTAAGCAAATATATTTTCCTTCCTTTCTTGGTATTTCTTATTACACTTGTAGTCATTGATGCAACCACTGACTTATGATCACTGATACCCTCTTCTACATTCACGGAGTCGAAAAGTTCCGGTCTATTTGTTGCTATGAGGTCTAAAACGTTAGCTTCACGAGTTGGTTCTCTAACTATCTGCTCGAAGTAATTCTCGGACAAGGCAGTCAGGATAATGTCACAAGAGTCTCTGTCCCTGGCTCCAGTTCTGATTGTGTGACTATCCCATTCTATACCTGGTAGATTGAAGTCTCCCCCTATTACAATAGTATGATCACGAAACTTCTTCACGACGTTCTGCAGGTTCTCTCTGAGGCGCTCAACTACTACGGTTGCTGATGCAGGTGGTCTATAGAAGCATCCGACTATCATATCTGACCCACCTTTGATACTTAACTTAACCCAGATTATTTCACATTCGCATTCGCTAATAACTTCACTGGATATTATTGAATTCTTTACTGCTATAAATACTCCTCCACCATTGGCGTTTATCCTATCCTTGCGGTATATATTCCATTCTGTGTCTAGGATTTCGTTACTGTTCACTTCCGGTTTTAACCAACTTTCCGTTCCTAATACTATATGCGCACCATTTCCTTCAATAAGAGATACTAATTCAGAAACCTTGCCCTGGATACTCCTGCAGTTTACCAATATTACGTTAACTTTTCCTGTTTTTGGTCTCTGAGGACGGACGTTCTTTATCAACGATGATAATGTCCTCTCTGGTAAGCCGTCAGGTATTTTATCGTTTCGCCCAAGGGGGGGTCCCTCTAACCTAAAAAACCCCCGTGTGCACGCCACACGTACTCTGCTACCCTAGTAGCTGCTTCCGGTGTGTAGTGCACGCCTGACCTGTCTAGGGGGGCCCTACAGTTCTCCACCCAATAACGGAGGTCGATGAATTTGCAACCATTATAGTCGCAGAGTCGTCTGAGCCTCTGGTTTAGACCCTCCACACGGCTCCAAACCAGAGGACCGCGATCGACTCTGGGCACTATGCTGCAGATATTAAGCTCAGCTTGCACTCCGCGTGCGATGCTGGTTGTCTTCACCAAATCAGCCAGCCGCCGGAAGGAACCAAGGATGGCCTCAGAACCCAAGCGGCAGGCGTCATTCGTTCCGACATGTGCTACTATCTGCAGCCGGTCACACCCAGTGCGTTCAATAGCTGCCGGAAGGGCCTCCTCCACATTACGGACGAGACCCCCCGGCAAGCACACCGAGTGCACACTGGCATTCTTCCCCGACCTACCCGCTATTTTCCTAAGGGGCTCCATAACCCGCCTAACGTTGGAGCTCCCTATAACTAATAGGCCCGCCCTCTGTGACTGTCGGGACCTTGCCGGAGAATCGGCCACTGGCCCAACAGGCGAGGCATCCTGTGGTGGGTCGGAAACGATGTCATCACCACTAGGAAGCACTCAATGTGGCTGTGGCGTATCAACCCTAAAGTAAGCAAGTCTGACAGGTGGGGAGTCGGAACATCGCTCAGGTATTGCTGCTCGCCCTGTTCGTTGCTTTGGATCCTGAGTCTGTGTGTGGGCACGGCAGATCGCAGTGTGCTGAGTCGCCAGATTACGGCAGCAGGCGCCCGGTGGGAAACGTAGGGCACTGAGATAAAAGTAGAGCGTCAGGTCGTGTTTGACCGATGCGCGGCCCGCAGGCACAGAAGGCGTCCCGGTGTGCGGGGCTGTGTTACAAGCACAGGGCTGCATTAAAGCTGCCAATTTAACACAAAACTGTACACCGTGTGAGCGTGGGATTGCTATTCTGTCATTCTGCGCAACGGATTGATCTGGGATGTACCCTTCACCGTGTGGCTCCTGCAAAATGCAATTTCCACCCCCACAGTAAAACAGAAGTCAGACAGACGCTCCTAACGTTCTGAAGAGAAATGCCTGAGAAACTTTCAGCAATAAGTATCTTCTCGAGTCGTCCGCTGTAAGGGAATGACACAAAAATTCACAAAATTTCTTACGTAGCTAGTGGGATACTTGGGTACTGGAGTAGTGCTAGTTAGTGTAAGAAAAACATGAAACTAACGAAAATTATTATTTATTTTGCTAAAATTCTGAGAAATCACAATGGCACTTTTAGTTATGAACTTAACAGGTTATTTCCTGGTTCTTTTCGGAATGTGAAGTTACCTCTCAAGGATAGGACTCGCTAATGAAATTTCTGTACAAAGTTTAAGATTGTTATTGACTTGGCAGAAAGCCTGAGAGCCGCACATACTCACCTGAATAATTATCCTTTAGAATCTTGCTAGGTACGGTCGAGGCTGTTGCGTGTTCAAATGGCTCTAAGCACTATGGGACTTAACAGCTGAGGTCATCAGTCCCCTAAACTTAGAACTACTTAAACCTAACTAACCTAAGGACATCACACACATCCATGCCCAATGCAGGATTCGAACCTGCAACCATAGCAGCCGCGTAGTTCCGGACTGAAGCGCCTAGAACCGCTCGGCCACTGCGGCCGGCCTGTCGCGTGTGAAATGCAGTGAAGTGTACTGTTGTGGAGGATATATGGGGCTTGCAAGAGCTGTAGCGCACAATACCGTAAGCTGCGATGACTGCTGTCTGCGCCACTCGCTGCTGACAAATAAGGTAACTTTCGTTCTATCTGGATTGACCTTCAAATGGTTCAAATGGCTCTGAGCACTATGGGACTTAACATCTATGGTCATTAGTCCCCTAGAACTTAGAACTACTTAAACCTAACTAACCTAAGGACAGCACACAACACCCAACCATCACGAGGCAGAGAAAATCCCTGACCCCGCCGGGAATCGACCCCGGGCGTGGGAAGCGAGAACGCTACCGCACGATCACGAGATGCGGGCGATTGACCTTCGCCAATCACACTCTCCCTACACCTTGATTAAGTCAAGGACTCCTATTCGCCCCTAGTCCAACTATTGGCGTGGTACACCGGTCAGATAACCAGTCCACAGTGATGTCTCTCAAAAATTCGCTCGCAGGCGTTCAACTATAACTCTGTCCATTCACACCGCACAATAAGTGTGTCGGCCAACACAGTGAACAACACTTAATCTCAAGGACTCAATATAGAGTCGCACTTCGATTCGTTCTCGACAGAGGTGCTCTCCCAGTGAAGTACTGAGTAGACACTTGTTCCTCGCTCTTTGAGTACACGTATCAGCGCGCACGCTCTTGTTACGTGTTCTCGCTCCAAGAGCGACAACAGAACGGCCCCTCTCCACGCCAGACCTGAAGGGGAATATCTTTCAGTATCTTCCATTACTCCTTCAGCTCAAGACATTAGAAATATCGTCTGCCAATCAGCGTTGCTCTTCTAAAACGGGAGAACGGCGTTTCGTTTAAGGCAATCAATCCAGAAACCTATAGTATCAGCGTTTGGCGTTTGCTGTCTCCCTGTGAAAATCTCTGAAACTGCATGCTATGTGTAAAGAATGCGTACGCTGGCCACTACCAGAAAATGTAGCGGAATTTGCTTTTAAGCCGAACATGGGGTCGTTCCTTCTTTTCACTCAGGCCAACGCTGTCTGCTCTACAGACGGTCACCGGCCGACATAGATAGGCTGGGTCGTCCTCTGAAGGGACCTTCCCCCTGGTGTGCGGTCTGCCTCTCTTGAACTAAAGGCTCCTGTGACCGTCCTGTCTGGAATGTATGTGTCTACGCCAGCCTCGAGTATTTCAACCATGGTGCACGTTGGCGATTTACTAGTTATTTGCATATCGTTTACATGAATTCATACAACATTGACTTTATCTTCAGCAATGACTTTATCTTATCGAGTTTGGGTTCGAATTAAGAGTGCGGAATATGATTGTGAGGGCGGAATATCTAAGCAATGAAGGTCAGGAGACCACGATGTCTTACAACCGGGGACGACTTTTTGCAGTTACCAAAGCCAAGTCTATAGTTTAATTACGCGATTCAGCTTTTTAGTGGGTGATTTTTTCCATCGTCTACAAACTCTAGGGATTGATGGATGAGAGGGTATGGAACAAACAAGGGTGCAACGAAATTATGTCCGGAAATGCATGTATTCCGTCCTAGTGACCATTTATTCAGTCACACCTTGTTATAGAGACTGCAGTCTAATACGTGCTCAACCATGTAGCCACAGTTACAGTTTGCTTGTTTTCCTCTTTGAGGGTGGTACTGTTCCTCATGCGTCATGGCGTAGCACTCTCTCCTATCATAGTAAATGGTAATGTTGTTTCCGATTCACTTCCCTTGCTGACTTACCTAGCAGTGGATGTGATACAGGGTTGTGCACAATGGTTCCGAGTTCTAATCGAGAGCTTGCTGACATGGTGTTTTATCTGAGAAAGGGCCGTTTCAGGATGCAGGAAATCATGAAGGATGTACCCAAAATGTTCGGACACCAGACTTGGAGAAAAATGTGAGTTACACGGCGGAAGGCGACCGCTGTGTCAGTACCAGGCAGCTGGCCATGCAGTAAGGGGTAGGCCAGACGACTGTGTGGAACATTCTTCATGAGAAATGTTGCTATCCTTATCACTTATAGCGGGTGTAGGGCTTACTAGAGACTGAGTTTTCCACGTCGGAACCAGTTTCGTCACTGGTTTCTTCACCAGGCAATCAAGATTCTGGGATTTGTGTCATCCATCCTATTCACAGAATGCGTGAAGTGGCATGCTCAACTTCCGTTACAGTCATCTGTGGGATAGTATGTAGAATCCTCATGGTATGGCGACGAGAATCATGAGCATCGGTGCAGCCGCAATATGTGGGTCGGGATAATTGGCGACCGTATTTTGGGACCAGTGTCCCTTCCACGTCGCCTAACGAACCCGAACAATCGGCTTTTTTTGCGGGTGACGTTGCCTCAACTGCTAGATGGAGTAGTATTGATGATTCGAAGGGTTATGTGACTGCTACATGATGGTGCTCCAGCCCACTTAGCCGTTAGCGTCCGGACACTTCTCAGTCGTGTCTTCCCTGGTCGATGGATCGGAAAAGGGAGTCCAGTTGGATGGCCTGCTCATTCATGATGGGATCTCAACCCATGCGATATCTGGTTATGGGACCATCTCAAAAGTATCGCGTGTGCAGAGCTCATTCCAGATGTGGAGACAATGGAGAAGCGTACTCATGCTGCCTCTGACACTGTTCGGATTCAGACTAGCCGATGTGAACGTATGGGAGACAGAACATGCTAAGGCGCATACACGCATGCGTTGAGGCACATGAAAACCATTTTCGACACATACTGTAATTGTGGCTGCATGGTACACCGCCTATTAGACTGCAGTCTCTGTAACTAAGTATGATTGAATAAGTGGTCTCTAGTGTGGAAAACATGCATTTCCGGACATTATTAAACTTGTTTTGTTAGGTATCCTTTCATCGACCAATCCATAGAGTGTGTACATAATGGAAAATAGTCACACTGTATATCGTGATGAGAATATATGTCAAGAATGTACTTCAGACCAGGAATAGAGCCTCCTAACATCTATGCCATACGAACAACTAGAATGATATGGTAAGAAAGCAGAGACAGGATGCGGTCTTGAATCAGTTCATAGAAGGAGGGATAGTCAAGAAGTTTTAGTTAGAAGCTCATCTGCATTGGTGAAATATGAAGAAAGAAACTTATGTCAAGGTGATAATTAATACTTTATGACTGCCTCTTACCGGACCGATCGTGAAAGAGCGAAAGATCGAAATTCGAGTATCTGCCCAGCACACAAAGAACGTGTCTAATGTCTGTGGATTCGGGCGAGTAAAGACAGCTTTTTTCCACATTAGAATTGGCTACGTGAACGACCCATTTCGGCAGCGAAAAATAAGAACGTATGCGATTTGAACATATAAATTCAAAGTAACATCGCTGGCCACTTGTATTCATCTAATTTAATCGATTCCATTACCGATGCCGATGAAATGGTCAATTATACAATTGAATTACTGAGTTCACTGGACTTGCCAGGAATACCACCGGACGATTTGCACGCAAGGTCGGTTCAGTGATTATCACGTTTCGCAGACTGAACCAAACGAAACTATGCAGTGGAACACGACTCGTTTTTAAGAAGCTGATGGACAACGTGATTGAAGCAACGATAGTCGACGGAAAATTCAAAGGTGAGGATCTTCTGATTCCAAGAATATCACTGATTCGGACCGACTTACCGTTTCAATTTAAGCTTGTCCAGTTTCCGGTTCGCCGTGCATTCGCAATGACGTTTAATAAATCGTAAGGCTAGTCGTTGGAAGTTTGTAGAATAAACCTTGAACTGCCGTGTTTTTCCTGTGGGTAACTGTACGCCGCGTGCTCGGGAGTCGGTAAACCATCGGCACTATTCGTTTTCTCTCCAGACAGAAAGACAAAAAATACCTTTCAACATCAAGCGTAGGCATGAACGCATAACAAACACCATCAAATTATTGTCATAACGACAGACAATATACTGCTGTTCATTTGTGTGCGACAAAAAATATTGAAATGCGTGTGAATTCCTAAGGGACCAAACTGCTGAGGTTATCGGTCCCTAACTTAAACTAACTTATGTTACGAACAACACAGACACCCTTGCCCGAGGGAGGACTCGAACCTCCGGCGGGTGGGGCCGCGCAGACCGTGACGTGGCGACTCTAAACGCGCAAGAAAAGAAAAGAACAGAAGAAGAAGGAATTAGAAGAATCACAACTGGGAGAAAAGGAAATAATCTGAGTTTTGACTGTCTGCCTTTTGCAGATCTTATAATTTTTGCTGTGTCTATAGTAGATGCAACAATGCGGTTTAATCTCCTACACGAAATAGCTTCAAAAGCAGATATACATACATCTCTTGAAAAAACAGAGTATATGGCATATGTGAAGGAGGCACCGAAGCATATGCAAACTGATTATGGCAGAATATAAAAAAAGGTTGCAAAACTTGAATACTAGGTGAAATAATACAACCAAATGCTTTAGAGGTGACTTTTAAACTTAAAAAAAAGGAATTGTATAACAAGAAATCTATTTCCATAAATGATAAACTTCGGCACTACGATACTGCCATTAAACTAGAAGGCTTTTATGCATGAGAATGCCTTTCGTTAAATACAGCCAAACAATCAGGTGAAATAGAAAAGAATGAAAGGAAAGTAATCAGGAAAATCTTCAGACCAAAATATGAGAATGGGAAATGGAAATTAAGAAGTAGTAAAAAAATAGAGTATCAGACACGGTGAGGAAGAGAAAATTAGCATTCTATGTACACCTAAAAAGGCTGGGTGACAACATCTTTGACAGAAACTCCAAAACATCAATAAGGTGGATAAAAGAAGTTACAGCAGACCCGAGGGAAATGGAAATAATGGAAGAAGGAATAGGAGAAAGAAAAAGGTTTAGAGCAAATGTAAAAGGCTTCAAGGACTTCCAGGAGAAAACGAAAAACAGACAGGTGCAATATGGACAGAAGAAAGAAGAGAAAAACATAAGGAAAGAATAAAAAAATTATTGGAAAGAAACAAAGGGAAAACGAAAGAATAAATAAAATGTTTTATGTGGTCCTTAGCTAGCCAATTCAACAAAAAAAGTTGTTAAATAAACACTTTCTGTTAAACCGGTTGCGAGAAAGAACATGCTAAGCTGTGCTATGACAATGTGCGGTTTTGCTTTCCTTTTCGCAGTCATTTTTAACATAAAACAGGAAAATTGTGTTTATGGTTAACTTTATAATCCTCCCTGTTCGTAGAGTAAAACCATACCAAATACTGTCATTAAAGTTGCTATCCCCGCAGATCCAGCAGCTGGAAACGTCTCTCATACCCTGTGTACAAATAGTTCCATTTACCCATTCATTTTGACTTCTATTCCTGTTGCGTTGACAGAAGAGCCAACACCGTGTTACTAGAGGAGGCCGAAATTCACGCGTTTTAGCTCACGCAGGCTGGCGTGAGGAGGAAAGGAATTAGAATTCAGCAAGCGGACGTAATTAGTTTGATACTTAACTTTAATCCATTAATGATGAACGTCGCTCTTGATGGTACGTGATTCACAATATTATCTGTTCAGAATTATAGTAACTGAATATGGCGCCTTGCTAGGTCGTAGCAAATGACGTAGCTGAAGGCTATGCTAAACTGTCGTCTCTGCAAATGAGAGCGTATGTAGCCAGTGAACCATCGCTAGCAAAGTCGGCTGAACAACTGGGGCGAGTGCTAGGGAGTCTCTAGACTAGACCTGCCGTGTGGCGGCGCTCGGTCTGCAATCACTGATAGTGGCGACACGCGGGTCCGGCGTATACTAACGGACCGCGGCCGACTTAAAGGCTACCACCTAGCAAGTGTGGTGTCTGGCGGGGACACCACAATTCCCACTCTAGATTCCGGTCGCAATAACAATGAATAAGGCCAGAGAGATGGGGGAGGAGGAGATGGACAGAAAAGGAGGGAGGAAATGGATATAAAAAAGAAGAAAGAAGATATGGACAGAGAGATGAGGGAATAAAAGTAGAGAGGGTGTGGGACAAGAGATGAATAAAAAGTGGACATATGGACAGAGACTGGGTGGCGAAGAAGGTATAGGCAAAGGGCGAGGAGTGGTGGCAAGGGGAGGGGAGGAGAGGGGATCGGCAGAAAGAGATTAGGACGTACACATGTATTTATATATAGTTCACACATCCTAGGAAACGAGAATCTCAACGATTTTTGCCTCTTTTCGTCAGTCTGGTAAGGCTGCATCAAACTCTCCTCAGTAGTTCCTCATACTAACGCCGACACACGAAAAGAAGGGAGCAGCGGACTTTATACATGCAGATATAGAAGATTTAATAAAATATTTTTTATTACTTACTAAAACCTGACTACCACTTACATTTAGTGTTTGCATGAAGTACTGTTCCTCTATTGTACTTTTGACGGATGATGAACGCAATGTATGTCCTAATGCCAAAAATATATTTTTATGTGATGTAATTAAACAATTTTCAGATTTGTTTGCTTGTACTGAAAAACCTTTCCGCTCACTCTTCTCAACAAAATTCATCATTCTACGTCAGCAGGAAGTACGATATAGGTTTTTATGAATAAGTTTGTCAGAATCAAAATATATGATATCAGTGTCCGAATCTTTTGATTGCTTAGTACGTGACATTAATTTGAACTTGATACGCCAACCTCAAGAAGAGAAAATGGGTTTTTAACAGACGGACAGACACAGATATCGATAAAAATATTAAAAAATATTATTTTACTGCGATGCAATTACAAATTGATAATTTTCTTATATTCTCCTTTAGTTGCACTGTTGAACCTTCTTTCTTGCCAAATTTTCATAATTGTAGGCCAACGGGGAGTGCTCTACAGGATTTCATGAGCGAATTTTCAAATACCAAAATTTGTGATATAAAAAGGCCGTATCTTTTGATTGCATTGGCTTAGAAGCTTAAAGTTTTTACACTGCGAAGTGATCGTAAACCTTAATACACACATCAAAAATAGTTTTACGTAACACCGGTTCCCAGAACTCCTGAAGATAGACGTTGACTGTGGGTACTGTATCACAGACACAGACCCTTTGACCGTTCAGAGATCTCATTAAACCGGCCCAAAGACGCAAACAACCATACACGAGCAGTGAGTCCGACAGCCGATCAGATTCAGTCATTCCAGGAGGAAGGAGGTACACGGCTTGTGTTGTCTGTAGTTCAACCATGCCTAGACGGTCAATACCGAGGTTCGAGCGCATCCGCATTGTTACTTTGTGCCAGGAAGAACTCTCAGCAAGGGAAGTGTCCAGGCGCCTCTGAGTTAAGCGCAAGCGATGTTGGTCGGACATGAGCAGATACAGAGAGCCAGGAACTGTCTATGAAATGCCGCGCTCAGACCATCCAAGGGCTGCTACTACAGTGGATGACCGTTACCTACGGATTATGGCTCGGAGGAACCCTGACAACAACGCCACCATCTTGAATAATGCTTTTCATGCAGCCACGGGACGTCGTGTTACGACTCAAACTGATCAAACTGAGAGCAATAGGCTACATGGTGCGCCACTTCACTCCCGACGTCCATGGTGAGGTCCACCTTTGCAACCGCGATATAGTCTGTCGGTAAACTGAAGAGCGAGCGCGCGAGTCCCCACTCTGCCTACCCTGGTACGTCACAGGGCGCTTCTACAGGCTGTTCCACAACGTAGTACAGTCCCTGCCGCGGCGCGCGCTTTAAAATCTGTGGCGACGCCGTGTGCAGATACGTCCCGTCTGCGTTTATTTTTAGACAAGTGCATTAAGAGTATAAGGAAAACAAAAGACGATAGCTTCTTCGAAACAAAACGTTATAGAGTAAATAATATTAACATAAGAACGGAAATCAGGATTCTACTACAAACATACAACCGAATGCCTATCCATATGAATGTATGTTCCTCTATTCATAAGACGAACCAGATATAGTGCAGTCAGTCTGAAGAATGTAAGGCTTGCTCTTACTTTGTGTTTCTACTAAAAGGTAGAAGTTTTCTTTGAAAGACTGCATTAAAGCTTAACAATTCTTGCAGCACGAAGAGTGTTTAAAAAGTAACCAGATATTTATAATTACGTGTGTTGTATTACTTCGATTCGCACTGCTTTTTTTGACACTGTCTTCATAAACATGTCTGGAAAGTATTTCCAGGTACATCCATTTCACTCAATGTCTTGTGTAAAACATCTTTCTGCAACGAAAATATATTTTTTGTTTCACACCAGTGAGTAATTTCCGTAATGTGGGCATTATTTTTTGGTTTATGTAAAAGTCCTCCATCGTTTGTCGTATGACCGATTTTGTGAAACTGTCTATAACGATGGGTTTCCTACCTAAATTATTAGTTTTTCTTCACGGCGATTCCAGTAAACCAAGCGCATTGTTTTCGCGTTCCTTCCTTATGCGTCCTATTTTGGCGAAGCTGACGTTTGCACAAACTGCAGCCCTTTGATTGGGACTGGTAATATTAGTTACAGCTCTTTTTATGTTGCCTCCTTAACACAAGCTGTAATAACGTTAGAGACGATCGAACGCTCGTTCTGCGCAAATATCTCCTTTGTATTCTGTACACTTTCTTGCAATGCAGGGCGATTATCCATCACTTCCGGATACTGAAGTATATCAGTGAGTACTCAAAGTCAACTAACTGAGATTGGCAACTAAGATCCCACGAACAGAAACGACGTATATCGTGGCACGCCGAACTACACCTCTAGATAGGTAACGGGCAATTGATTTTGGGTTGCCCTGTAGGCCAGTGGCAGGGTTCTTCCGGGAAAGGCCACTTCCCCCACCAAATGCGCTGCTCGCTCTTGAGTTTGCAGACAGAATATACCATGCAGCGCGGTAGGGATGGACCCAACAACATGCCATATGGTCTGCTCAGGATTGGCTTCACCTTCTATTCACCGTTGAATGTTGCATATGCCTTCAACAAGACAATCGCCGGAGAAGTGTTTGGAGGCAACCGGGTCAGGCTGCAAGCCTTAGACACACTGTCCAGCGAGTGCAGCAAGGTGGAGCTTCCATGGTGTTTCGGGGTGGCATTATGCGGGGCTGACGTTTGCCATTGGTGGTCATGGAAGGCGCTGTAACGGCTGTATGATACTGGAATGCCATCCTCCGACCGATAGTGCAATCATTTTGGCAGCATAATGGCGAGGTATTCGTCCTCATGGACGACAATTCTCTCCCCTGACGTGTAGATCTTGTGAATGACTTCCTTCAGGGTAACGACATGGCTGAACTAGAGTGACTAGCATGTTCTCCAGACATGAACCCTATCGAACATGCCTGGGACAGATTGAAAAGGGCTGTTTACGGGCGACGCGACCCACCAACCACTCTGAGGGATCTACGCCGAATCGCCATTGAGGAGTGGGACAATCTGGACCAACAGTGCCTTAATGAACTTGTGGATAGTATACTAGGACAAATACAGGCATGCATCAGTGCAGGAGGGTGTGCTACTGGGTACCGGTGTGTACAGCAATCCCGACTGAAGCGCCTAGAACCGCTTGGCCACACCGGCCGGTTGGACCATTTCCTCTGAAGATCTCGCTGTATGGTGGTACAACATGCAATGTTTGGTTTTCACGAGCAATAAAAAGGGCGGAAATGATGTTTATGTTGACCTCTATACCAATTTTCTGCACTGGTTCCGGCACACTTGAACTGCGGTGATGCAAAAATTTTTGATGTATGTATGTGACGTAAATTTGAACTTGATACGTCCACCCGTTCCTGAGCAAAAGGGTTCTGAACAGTTTGACACACACACACACACACACACACACACACACACACAGAGAGAGAGAGAGAGAGAGAGAGAGAGAGAGAGAGAGACGGACAACAAAGCCATCTGACAAGGGTTCCATTTTTGCAGATAGAGGCACGGAGCCCTAAAAAGATCTACTGCGCACTTCACACTCGATTTTTTTTTAACGGCCATTGTTCTTCCTCAGGGTGCAAGCTGTCTCCATACTATGTTTCACTGGAACTTTCATCAGTTCAGCAGTGTGAACTCGGAACTGACAGTCTGATAATCACTCGTTGTTAGCTGCCGGGCTAAAACTATGGCAGCTCCAGGTAACTGTCACAACTGTGACAAGTGGTCAAGTAAAGATATGAGGACGATTTTACCCACCATCGGTGAGTGAAGCGTCATCTGCGTTCTCCTTGCCAGGTTGGGAAAATAATCCATGCCTTCAGTGGTCTCTGTGACGTCAGACATAGCTATTTTAATGCCTTGTGGTGGAATCATAACTAAGTTCCTTTTACGTGCGCTACCTGTGACGATTGCTCGAGGCTATGTGCTGCTACTCTGGTGAGTAGCCCTCTTTGGTTACAGCTGTGTGCCGTGTACGACTGTGCACACAGCAGTTTATATTGTCCCTGATGAGTCGAAGCACTGTGAACACCTACTTCCAACACAGCAGCATTCAGCCAGCACAGTTCACACCACTACCGTAAATAACAGGCCGGTGATTGTGGGCGTGGAGCTGGCACCCACAACATTTCTTATACGTTGCATACTGTTCATACCGGGCGAATTTTGTTGCCAAGACATCACACCGTAAGTTAACTTATCTGTGATTCTGGCGCTGGGCTAAGGACAATTACCCTGCTGGAAGATGCTAATACAGCGGGGGAAGAAACTACGCCTTCAAGAATGTAGGTGGTCAGCCAAATGTTACACTGGCTGTAGCCTCCATGGTGCCTTCGATTACTACCACAGAGCCGCTGGAAGCCCGAATCAATGTCCCCTATGGCAAAACTGCCGATCCAGTCTCTATGATCCCCTACCCACTGCTGTCCTACCTGACGATGTCAGTGTGTCAAAACTGGAACACGTAGGGTTTGACCGCTGTGGAGGAACATGTTCAACAACGTACAGTGAACGTTGGACCGCAAAATACTTGTGCCTGCATCAGCATTGTACTCTGTCATCAGACAGAAAAAGAAATATGTTTCACCTGCACTTACATCTACACCTGCAATTCATTATCCACCACACAGTGGCAAAATGTTCTACTAACCACATAGCTCTTATGCTGGTTGAGACTTTTCCGACGTAATAACTGCTTCAGTGATTCATGGGCTTCGCGTCGGATAATGTGAAAGCTGTACAATATTTTGTCAAGACAGCTGCTCGTTATCTTCAGGCTCTAACTGAAGTGTTGCTCCAGTGGCTCGCCAATACATACGCTGGCTCACTAGAACAGCACAGGTGCCAAGGAATGGGTCTCTAAGGTCGTCGTAGACGAATAATAGAGGACGTCGATATCCAGAGCCCCCCAACGTAGAAACACGGCACCGTCTTCGCATGTGCGACGCGGGAAAAGCGCGGCCGCAAGTCGCTGACCAACGCGTCCGCGGGCAGAGTGCTGGCGCCCAGTCTGAGTGTCCTGACTTTGTTCCCCTGTCTGTACTGACTCGATAAATTTCTTCGTCCGCGACGGACAATGCCTTAGTACCGACAATGCTTCTTCCCACGCCTTGATAAGTTGAAATCCCGTGTCTCTGTTAATCAGATCGTTAATTATACGTATTTGGACTACTTCTTTAATGGTGGAGTCCCAGTGCGTGGAGGCAGACGAAAGAGTCTATGCCTGTCTGCAGTTCAAGCTATGTCCCGTGTCAAGACAGTGTTCATCAATAGCAAAGTTTTATGGCTGACTTAATCTGGTGTGGCATCCATGTTCGCCGCATCTATCTTTAACGGTACGACATGTCTGGCCAGTGCATGATTTTCCACAATGGCACTGTATTGTATATATTCCTGGTCTCCTTAGACGTAGGTAGTCTTTAACAGAACTCAGCATCGCCTTGACTCGCTCTGGAGGTCGGAAAACACACTCTATTTGATGTTATTGAACAGCCTGCGCATCATAAAGGACACACCACCAACATTAGATGTGAAAATCATCCTCGAGGAGCTCTCGGTTTTTTATGACTGCTCCTGAGACTAAGTGCATGCTGACAGATATGCACTTCGAATCTGATGAGAGTACCCGTCCTAGATAAACATAGAGCAAAGTTGCCTAAACTCTTTCTATAAAGTCTCCGGGTCTAACATAGCTCCATCCCTATGAACGAGAATCCTTAATGCACCACTGCATTGGGATGGGTTATGGCAACTCATAGCTCGCAGTTGTATGTCAGCGTGAGTTCGCTTACGGGACGCACTGTAACCAAGGAACCGACTTCTTCTCTACGGACGAAGACATTTAAAAATCAGAAGTCTCCATTTTTCTCCAGGCAAATGTCCAGTTGGAGAGAGTTACGTTGTTGCAGGTATGAAGAAATCGTTGCTGTCCTGTGTGGGCATACCACAACGATATCGCCAACATACCTCCAGGAACCACCGACCGAAGTGCTTTGTCCTCGAAGTCTTCCATAGAAAGGTTAGCTGTTGTGGGAGAGAAAGTGCTACCCATGGCAACACAGTCAGTTTTCTGATATCTGCATTCGTCTGGCCACGTTGTGTTACCTTCCTCATAGGCTGCAGAATTCTTTCACTCCTGTCGTCGTATGTTCCCTATTATTGATGTTACTGCCACTGATCATCAATTTCGTCATTACTTTCTTTGACTGAAACATATATCCCGTGCTAAGCAGCTCGTACAATCCGTAAGTTATGTTATTTTCTATCATATGCACTGCGACATCAACGAATCTTGCGATATATAATGTGCCCGCTGCACTTTCACTTCTCTGTTTTTTTTTACGCTCTCCTCGATATCGTCAAAATACGAATTGAACAGCAAAGGCGATACGCTGTTCCTTCCTGAGCACGAACCAGAGGTCCGTTAAGTAAATCGTTGAATCTCTAAAGAAAAGCACCAAACAGAGGGAGTCTATAAAACAGCCATCTTCAGATGTTATTCTCCGATATGGGAGGTCTGTCAACTCCAGTCTCTCTATCTTTCCCACTCGTTTATGTTAATACTGAAAGTTTACAAATGACACACTAAGCTCTGAGAGTGGTGCTATTAATGTCGTTTCGATCTGATGAGTTGTGCAAGTCCCTTCGCCTACCCCCTCCTCCCCTCGGAGCAACGCACTTTGATAATCGTTGGCGCCAGTAAGATGCTAACAGAGAGCAGGTTCAGTAGCTTATTGTTTGTGTGATTATAAAACGTGTGACAAAATCAACGCTTCTGCCAAGCGTGAAGTTCATAGTGTAATATAGTTACCAAATGCAACAGAAGGGTGCCCTGTCGAAGTTTACAGATAACCTAAGTTTGTGGAAATGTTTTGAACGAAGCTTCAGTTGGGCAATGGCGCATGGCGTTAAATGTCGTGTGAACGAGTGTTCATCATGAACGATGAGGTTGAAATTCAATAGTGACAGCGAACTAAACATTCCTTTTTAACAGATCTCTTATTATTAACGGAATGAGTTTGTGCTTTCTTGAAATTTCTCGATTTGTACCTTTTCTAACTGTTAATGATGAGTTAGGATACAGAAAAGTGCGTGGTTGTTGGGTTCCTAGACTTTCGACAGATGAATACAAAAACTACGAGCGTGTACAGCACTGGCGTTTATCACTCAGTACGACAACGGTGGCGAGGTGTTTTTGGCCAAGAAACTTACTGGTGTCGAGATCATGTTTCGCATGAAAAATCATAAATGAAACGGCAGTCACTGTGTAAGTAGGCTGTTTAGGTTTTTATGTTGGTAACGCCACGTAGCGCTCTGTATGAAATTCACTGACTGTGCTGTGTGCAGTCTGTGGCTGGTTGGACTCATTGTTGGAATATTCGCTATTGTAGTGTTGGGCAGTTGGATGTGAACAGCGCGTAGCGTTGGGCAGTTGGAGGTGAGCCGCCAGCCGTGGTGGATGTGGGGAGAGAGATGGCAGAGTTTTGAGAGCGGACGATCTGGACGTGTGTCCGTCAGAAAAGGGAAATTTGTAAGACTGAGTGTCATGAACTTATATATATATATATATATATATATATATATATATATATATATAATGACTTTTGAACTCTCTTAAGGTAAATACATTGTCTGTTCTCTATTAAAATCGTTCATTTGCTAACAATGCCTATCAGTAGTTACTGCGTTCATTAGTTAGAATCTTCCATTTAGCTGGCAGTATTGGCGTTCACTGTATTTGAGTAGTTCGAGTAACGAAGGTTTTTGTGAAGTAAGTGGTTCATGAAATGTATAGGTTATTGTTAGTCAGGGCCTTTCTTTTGTAGGGATTATTGAAAGTCAGATTGCGTTGCGCTAAATAAAAAATTAAAAAAAAAATTGTGTGTCAGTTTAGTAATGATCGGAATAAGTAAAGAGAGAAATGTTTGAGTACGTTCAGTTTTGCTCAGCTATTAGAAAATCATATAACGTAAGAGGTTTATCAACACAGTCATTTACAATTTTTCTAATGGGACGTTACAATTGCAATGGCGTCATTCATGTTCCCCAACAAACAGAAATTCTGAACACCAAAACGTTTAGGGCCACAGTGTTTCGAGATCGAAAGGGTATCCTACTGATCGATTTTATGCCTACAGGAAAGATCATAAATGCAGTGCCCTACGGTCATATCCTTCACCGAAAGATCGTGATGTGCCGTAGAATGGCATTGCATTTCCTCATCTTAATGCTCGCTCCTCTCTGTTCTGCTGCTTTGAAATTTGGAAATTTCTGGTAAGGTCTTATGGAACCAAACTGCTGAGGTCGTCGGTCCCTAACCCAACACACTACGTAATCTGACTTAAGATAAGCTGGGCTGTTGACAACACACACCCACGTGCCCGAGGGAGGACTCGAACCTCCGACGTGGGGAGCCGCACGGGCAGCGACAAGGCGCTTCACCAGACCTCGCAGCTACCCCGCGCGGGTGCTGCTTTGATGAAGGATTTCTTATAACAGTTTATAGGGGATGTTTTAATACATCCAGTATCCCGGACACATCTTAGATATACACTCCTGGAAATGGAAAAAAGAACACATTGACACCGGTGTGTCAGACCCACCATACTTGCTCCGGACACTGCGAGAGGGCTGTACAAGCAATGATCACACGCACGGCACAGCGGACACACCAGGAACCGCGGTGTTGGCCGTCGAATGGCGCTAGCTGCGCAGCATTTGTGCACCGCCGCCGTCAGTGTCAGCCAGTTTGCCGTGGCATACGGAGCTCCATCGCAGTCTTTAACACTGGTAGCATGCCGCGACAGTGTAGACGTGAACCGTATGTGCAGTTGACGGACTTTGAGCGAGGGCGTATAGTGGGCATGCGGGAGGCCGGGTGGACGTACCGCCGAATTGCTCAACACGTGGGGCGTGAGGTCTCCACAGTACATCGATGTTGTCGCCAGTGGTCGGCGGAAGGTGCACGTGTCCGTCGACCTGGGACCGGACCGCAGCGACGCACGGATGCACGCCAAGACCGTAGGATCCTACGCAGTGCCGTAGGGGACCGCACCGCCACTTCCCAGCAAGTTAGGGACACTGTTGCTCCTGGGGTATCGGCGAGGACCATTCGCAACCGTCTCCATGAAGCTGGGCTACAGTCCCGCACACCGTTAGGCCGTCTTCCGCTCACGCCCCAACATCGTGCAGCCCGCCTCCAGTGGTGTCGCGACAGGCGTGAATGGAGGGACGAATGGAGACGTGTCGTCTTCAGCGATGAGAGTCGCTTCTGCCTTGGTGCCAATGATGGTCGTATGCGTGTTTGGCGCCGTTCAGGTGAGCGCCACAATCAGGACTGCATACGACCGAGGCACACAGGGCCAACACCCGGCATCATGGTGTGGGGAGCGATCTCCTACACTGGCCGTACACCACTGGTGATCGTCGAGGGGACACTGAATAGTGCACGGTACATCCAAACCGTCATCGAACCCATCGTTCCACCATTCCTAGACCGGCAAGGGAACTTGCTGTTCCAACAGGACAATGCACGTCCGCATGTATCCCGTGCCATCCAACGTGCTCTAGAAGGTGTAAGTCAACTACCCTGGCCAGCAAGATCTCCGGATCTGTCCCCCATTGAGCATGTTTGGGACTGGATGAAGCGTCGTCTCACGCGGTCTGCACGTCCAGCACGAACGCTGGTCCAACTGAGGCGCCAGGTGGAAATGGCATGGCAAGCCGTTCCACAGGACTACATCCAGCATCTCTACGATCGTCTCCATGGGAGAATAGCAGCCTGCATTGCTGCGAAAGGTGGATATACACTGTACTAGTGCCGACATTGCGCATGCTCTGTTGCCTGTGTCTATGTGCCTGTGGTTCTGTCAGTGTGATCATGTGATGTATCTGACCCCAGGAATGTGTCAATAAAGTTCCCCATTCCTGGGACAATGAATTCACGGTGTTCTTATTTCAATTTCCAGGAGTGTATTACCATATTTTTTTCCAAATTGAGTGACCTTTGGTTCAAATGGCTCTGAGCACTATGGGACTTAACATCTGTGGTCATCAGTCCCCTAGAACTTACAACTACTTAAACCTAACTAACCTAAGGACATCACACACATCCATGCCCGAGGCAGGATTCGAACCTGCGACCGTAGTAGTCGCGCGGTTCCGGACTGAGCGCCTGAACCGCTAGACCACCGCGGCCGGCTGAGTGACCTTTCTTTTTGGCTGAAGGTACGTTGGAAATAACAACGAACTGAAATGAGTGTTAGTGGTTGATCCAACAAGCCGGCCAGAGTGGCCGAGCGGTTCTAGGCGCTGCAGTCTGGAACCGCGTGACCACTACGGTCGCAGGTTCGAATCCTGCCTCAGGCATGGATGTGTGTGATGTTCTTAGGTTAGTTAGGTTTAAGTAGTTCTAAGTTCTAGGGGACTCATGACCTCAGATGTTAAGTCCCATAGTGCTCAGCGCCATTTGAACCATTTGATCCAACAACTTTGCAGCAAAATATGCAGAAAGCATTGGAAGGCTTGTGAAGTACTACGATAGTTTTGTAATTTCGGAGCGGCGAATAAGCAGAAAAATAGTTTGAATATCAAAATATCACACAAAGTAAATTTTCTTTTATTATCTCGCATAAGAATACCTGGAGAAAGAAATGGAATCAAGTAACGGCCTTAATAAACGCCACGCATGAAAGCTGCATTCGCAGTGTTCCTTAGTCTCGCCAGCAGCGATTAAGCGGAATCGTCTCTGCTGAGATACGAGAGAGGGGTTCGGACGTGCTTGCTATCCCGCGCCATCTGGTCCAGCGTTTTAAAAAAACGTAATTGCTTCGACCTCACTTCAGAATAACAAGTTAATTAAAAATAACGAATGTGCTGCTCCCGTGGGAGTAATTGGGGAATTCAAATTGGGTGCGGGCGGCACTGCGCCCAGTATTTATAAGATATGCGGGTTTTAAATCAGTCGCTTTTGACTCTATTTTGTTCTCTTCCTCTTCTGCCCTTCTTTCGCTATCTACGCCAACCCCTCCTCCACCAAACGCAACCGCTTCAATTACTATTCTCGCGATGTTAACGGTGGAAAATGTGACGCGCTGGACCATGCCTCGGAAAATACGGGAGCGCCGAGCGGAAACTAAACATTAAATGCCAAACTGGGCGTCCAATTGGTGAGCGCAGCGCCACAGAGCAGATCAAACAAAATGAGGCAAGAGCGCGGGCTCGCAGAGCGGCGGACATTCCTTCTAATTACATAAAGCAAACACGCGGCGACGCCGAGGAGCACACCGCGAGTCAGCGGGACGAAAAAATACACAGCGCCGGCCGAGGCGGCAATGCAATAACACGGCGAAGGAGCACGGGCCGCGCTGCCGCGTTGCCGGCCACCTGCAAACCCTGCGCTCCGCTGCCTGAGATGCCGAGCACGTACCTGTTCGCTGTGTTTCACGGAGAAAAAGTGAACTGTGCAAGGAAATTCGTATTCCTTTCTTACCGCGCGTCTGTGGCACTTTGTGGAAAGCGTGGACGCGAATAAGTTGAAGATAAATATTTCGACACATGGGAGGCTACACCTCTTAAACTAGGTAGACTTACAAAATTTAGGAACATGCATTACCAATGAGCACTAAATTGAAACTGGGCATAAGTGTGCGCTGTAGAGTTTCTTACACTGCCTCAACGAACATGGCTTTCCCTAGCCATTATATACTGGGTAATCAAAAAGTCCGTATAAATTTGAAAACTGAATAAATCACGGAATAATGTAGATACAGAGGTACAAATTGACACACAAGCTTGGAATGACATGGGGTTTTATTAGAACCAAAATAATTCAAAAGTTCAAAATATGTCCGACAGATGGCGCTTCATCCGATCAGAATAGCAATAATTAGCATAACAAAGTAAGACAAAGCAAAGATGATGTTCTTTACAGGAAATGCTCAATATGTCCACCATCATTCCTCAACAATAGCTGTAGTCGAGGAATAATGTGAACAGCACTGTAAAGCATGTCAGGAGTTATCGTGAGGCATTGGCGTCGGATGTTGCCTTTCAGCATCCCTAGAGATGTCGGTCGATCACGATACACTTGCGACTTCAGGTAACCCCAAAGCCGATAATCACACGGACTGAGGTCTGGGGACCTGGGAGGCCAAGCATGACGAAAGTGGCGGCTGAGCACACGATCATCACCAATCGATGAGCGCACGAGATCTTTCACGCATCTGGCAATATGGGGTGGAGCGCCATCCTGCATAAACATCGTCCGTTCCGGCAGGTGTTTATCAGCCAGGCTGGGGATGATGCGATTCTGCACATATCGGCGTACCTCTCACCCCTCAGGATAGCAGTTTTGCTATCCAGCACCATCTGTCGGACATTTTATGAACTTTGATTTTTTTTTTTTTTTTTTTTTTTTTTTTTTTGTTCTAATAAAACCCCATGTCATTCCAAGCATGTGTGTCGATTTTTTCCTCTCTATTTACATTATTCCGTGTCTGTTAAGTTTTCAAATTTATACTCACTTTTTGATCATCCGGTATGTACAGGGTGGTCCATTCATGGTGACCGGGCCAAATATCTCACGAAATAAGCGTCAAACGAAAAAACTACAAACAACGAAACTTGTCAAGTTTGAAGGGGGAAACCAGATGGCGCTGTGGTTGGCCGCTAGATGGCACTGCCATAGGTCAAACGGATATCAACTGCGTTTCTTTAAATAGGAACCCCCATTTTTTATTACATATTTGTGTAGCACGTAAAGAAATATCAATGTTTTAGTTGGACCACTTTCTTCGCTTTGTGATGGATGGCGCTCTAACAGTCACAAACGTATAAGTACGTGGTATCACGTAACATTCCGCCAGTGCGGACGGTATTTGCTTCTTGATACATTACCCGTGTTAAAATGGACCGTTTACCAATTGCGGAAAAGGTGGATATCGTTTTGAGGTATGGCTACTGTGATCAAAATGCCCAACGGGCGTGTGATATGTATGGTGCTCGGTATCCTGGACGACGTCATCCCAGTGTCCGGACTGTTATCCGGATAGTTACGTTATTTAAGGAAACAGGAAGTGTTCGGCCACATGTGAAACGTCAACCACGACCTGCAACAAGTGATGATGCCCAAATAGGTGTTTCAGCTGTTGTCGCGGCCAATACGCACATCAGTAGTAGGCAAATTGCGCGAGAATCGGGAATCTCAAAAACGTCGGTGTTGGGAATGTTACATTAACATCGATTGCACCCTTACCATATTTCTATGCACCAGAAATTGCATGGCGATGACTTTGAACGTCGTGTATAGTTCTGCCAGTGAACACAAGAGAAATTTCGGGACGATGACAGATTATTTGTACGCGTTCTATTTAGCGACGAAGCATCATTCACCAACAGCGGTAACGTAAACCGGCATAATATTCACTACTGAGCAACGGAAAATCCACAATGGCTGCGACAAGTGGAACATCAACGATCTTGGCGGGTTAATGTATGGTGCAGCATTATGGGAGGAAAGATAAAACTGTATAAATGGTTCTGAGCACTATGGGACTTAACATCTGAGGTCATCAGTCCCCTAGAACTTAGAACTACTTAAACCTAACTAACCTAAGGACAAAACACACATCCATGTCCGAGGCAGGATTCGAACCTGCGACCGTAGCGGTTGCGCGGTTTCAGACTAAAGCGCCTAGAACCGCTCGGCCACTCTGGCCGGCGGAGGAAGGATAATCGGCCTTCATTTTATCGAGGGCAATCTAAATGGTGCAATGTATGATGATTTGCTACATAATGTTCTACCGATGTTACTGCAAGATGTTTCGCTGCATGACAGAATGAAGATGTACTTCTAACGTGATGGATGCCCGGCACACAGCTCGCGTGCGGTTGAAACGGCATTGAATAGCATATTTCATGACAGGTGGATTGGCCGTCAAGGCAGCATACCATGGCCCGCAGGTTCACCCGATCTGACGTCCCCGGATTTCTTGCTGTGGGGAAAGTTGAAGGATATTTTCTATCGTGATCCACCGGCAACGCCTGACAACATGCGTCAGCGCATTGTCAATGCATGTGCGAATATTACGGAAGGCGAACTACTCGCTGTTGAGAACAATGTCATTACACGTATTGCCAAATGCATCGAGGTTGACGGACATCATTTGAGCATTTATTGCATTAATGTGGTATTTACAGGTAATCACGCTGTAACAGCATGCGTTCTCAGAAATGATAAGTTCACAGAAGTACATGTATCACATTGGAACAACCGAAATAAATTGTTCAAACGTACCTACGTTCGGTATTTTAATTTAAAAACCTACCTGGTACCAACTGTTCGTCTAAAATTGTGAGCCATATGTTGCGACTATTACAGCGCTATCGATCAGAAAGCGAAAAAAGTGGTCCTACTAAAACATTAATATTTCGTTACATACTACACGAATAAGTAACAAAAATGGGGGTTCCTACTTAAAAATCGCAGTTGATATCCGGTTGACCTATGGCATCGCCATCAAGCGGGCCAACCATAGCGCCATCTGGTTTCCCCCTTGAAGCTAGACAAGTTTCTTTGTTTGTAGTTTTTACGTTTGACGCTTATTTCGTGAGATATTTGGCCTGGTCACGATCAGTGGGACATGTTATCTGATAAATTCTCGAATAGTTCTTGACCAATTTAATTTACGTTTTTACGCGATACCGTGGTAAACATCACGATGGACGAAGGCTACATATTTGCTTTTAAACAACAGTGTATACGTTTTCTGTTAAAACGATCTGGGAGGAAGGAGGAGTTGCCCTGTTGCAGTGTTCAGATTCGTTTTCATTCACACAGTCCGTTCCCACTGGAATAACAGGGCATGTAAAGCATTAGACAAACTGATTCTCCCATATACAGGTGGGTTCAGTTACCCATACCGCTGGGTTTTGTGCAACGCAAAACACCTTCAAATACCACCTGCAAGATTTTCATATTCCTTCGCTCACTACGTGCAAAATATTAGTCTTAACATTACACTTCCGTTAAATTATTTACTGAGACGCGTTTTCGTTAGAAGCTGTAGTTTTCGAATTATTCAAGAGAAGCGTAGAAAAGTGACCTTCAATCGCGTTTTCCTTGAGTAGCTCGGAAACTGCTGTCTCGAGCGAAAACGTATCTCGGTACAAAATTTAACTACATCTTCTACGAAAAGGTCCTGTTCATTTTTTCTGTAGAACTAGCAGTTTGCACGTAGTGTGAGAGAGAGAGAGAGAGAGAGAGAGAGAACATGAAAATCGTACATGTGGTATTTGAAGGTGATGCGGGCAGCATAAAACCTAGTGGTAGGGGGGCAGCTGAATCACCCCGCAAATTTTTCATCTATATCTACACAATATTCTGCAAGCCACCTAATGGTGTGTGGCGGAGGGTACTTTCGATACAACTATCAGATCCCTCCAACCCTGTTCCACTCGCGAATAGTGAGAGGGAAAAATGATTGTCGATAAGCCTCTGTATTGGCTGTAATTTCTCGAATTTTCGCCTCGTGGTCAATACGCGAGATGTATGTGGGGGGAAGTAATATGTTGCCCTACTCCTCCTGAAAAGTGCTGTCCCGAAATTTCAATTTTAAATCTCTCCGTGATGCACAATGCCCCTCTTCTAACGTCTGCCAGTGGAGTTTGTTCAGCATCTCTGTAACGCTCTCTCGCCAGCTACACGATCCCGTGACGAAACGCTCCGCTCTTCGCTGGATCTTCTCTACCTCCTCTATCAGTCCTACCTGATACGGATCACAGACAGATGAACAATACTCAAGAATCGGGCGAACAAGTGCCTTCTAAGCCACTACTTTCGTGGATGAGTTACATTTCCTTAACATTCTTCCGATGAATCTGAGTCTGGTATCTTCTTTTCCCACTAACTGTTTTATGTGGTTATTCCACTTAAGGTCGCTCTGGATTGTTACGCCTAGATATTTTACGGCAGACGCTGTCTCCAGCTGTTTGTCATGAATAGTGTAGCTGTACAGTAGTGGATTTCTTTTCCTATGTATGGGTAATGTGTTACATTTATTTCAGTTCCGGATCAACCGCACCATTCATCAATTCTCTGCAGGTCGTTCTGCAAATTCTTAGTATCTTCTGGGGTTGCTACTTTGTTATGGGCAACTGCATCATCTGCGAATAGCCTTAAAGAGCACCCGACGCTTTCTACTAGATAATATATATACATTTTAAACACCAACGGTCCTATCACACTTCCCTGTGGTACTCCGCATATTACCTTTAAATCTGTCGATTTAGTTCTGTTAAGAGCGAGGTGTGGAGTTGTATCTGCATGAAAGTCTTGAATCTAATTGCAGCTCTGCTCCAATACTCCATAAGGTCGTATTTTTTTCATTAAACGGCAGTGCGGGACGGAGTCAAATGCCTGGCTGAAGTCAGGGAACCCGGCATCAACCTGAGCGCCGTTGGCCACTGCGCTTTGGATCTCATGAAGGAACAGAGCGAGCTGAGTTACGCAGGATCTCTGTTTGCGAAATCCATGTTGATTTTTATAGAGGAGATACTCATTTTCCAAAAAACGTCATTTTTCTCCTTATGTATCATTTCAAACAAGAATTGTATACATAATACTGTGCCGTTTTGTTTCCGTTTTCTTCCTCGTCGTTGGCTTTAACATTAGACCTGTACGTTTGGAAAGTCGGCTTATTGTTAGAGTACTGCTATGCAACCTGAATCGTCCGAAACATTGTAATGCTACCCATTCGCAAATTAAAAATATACAAAATAATGTCATTGAAGCTACTATCCCCACAGATTCAGCGACTGGAGAGGTTTCTGCTTAGTCCACACACTAACGATCCCAACCGATTTACCCATTCAGTTTAAGCGAATCAAGGTTTAATTTGTAGTACCAGTAAAGAAGGCTGCAGGTCGGTCTTTCAGATACGCTGAAACTGATTTACGATCAGTGTATTTGGCGAACGATCACTTCTATGTTGTGTACGCTGCCCTTTCTGGATCTGGTAGTTCAGAAAGCCAGTTCAAACTCTTACCGCACTGAATCAAGAAAAGAAAACCCCAACTGTCTTATATTCTGAAGTTTTTAATTGTATTATGTATAAAAATTAGAAAAAAACTTACGAAAACAAAAGGATCTTATTCTTTCATATTCGATATGATTTATTGCAACTCTGAGTTCGATATCTTCAAATTAGGTGAACTCGCAGCGAATATCCGAAATCTCCGTCGTAACACAATTCCCAGTGATACCCCAATTAGGAAGTTTATCCAGTTCCCATGCATATTTAGCAACTGCGAAGCAATCCCTGGCTCGTTAACTATTACTATAATTATTATTATTTCTTTCCTTTCTCAGACATTACGTCTGGTTAAAAATCGAAAGTGACGCGGACCTTGATCAAGCGTGACTTCCTTTTAACTGCACGGTATATGTTACATTGCATTTAGGAACTTTCGGGAAACTGAACATGTATCAATAATTACAGATTTCTGTAGTTGTATATATACGTTTTGATGTTGCTGTATTGCGTTGATGTATAATAATAATAATAATAATTATTATTATTATTATCATTATTATTAACAGAAAAGACAGCAAATGAGTCCGCTATGCTGGATTTCGCATCATTAGTCGGGCACATCGCTAGCGTCTAAGATTGCCTGTTGTATTGGTGGATACATAAATTTAGACAACATTGCCTGTGGAACGGAGCGATCTGGTGCTATACTTAGGTTAAAATCAACAGTCGAGATCGCAATAACATTTTTTTATTGACCGGCTTATGTTACAACCATCCTAGAATTTTTTGGCGAAGGTTTCTCCGTGATACCACGTTCGTACACTATAATTCTGAGGATGACTTTAACGTAAACCGAAACCGGTCAATAAACAAATGCTATCGTGATCTCGACTGTTGATTTAAACCTAAGTGTTGGTAGATGGCTCGTGCAGACACCATAAAGTGGCGTTTTGTACTTGGGGGATGGAAATGGTCCTCCAGTGCCCTCTAAGATCTTTCGACACTGTTCTAGACTCTCTGACAGAACTGTGGTTCGAAACGGTTCTGTCATTTGTTAATTGGTAATGGCTTTTAGTGATTTCATACATATAACATCATTAAGTTCCTATATCTAAGTTCCCTGGCAAAAATGTGGATCAAAAAATTCATAATGTGGATCAAAAACCTTCGCAATTTATAATAGCTTTTTAAGTTTCTATTTGTGCAAAATCCTTGCACTTTCTGTGGCGAAGTTCTTTGACCATAGCCTACATGTTTCTGTATGAGCAACATCCTTACACCTCCTACGTCTAAGTTCTTTGACCAAAGCCGACATGTTTGTACGTACACACAGTGGACGAGTGGACGACGCTATAGTGAAATATGCAGCTAAATTTTGTAACACTGAAACATGGACATCAAAATGATAACAAATATACCACTGAGTGGAAAGACAGTCACCACAGCGTAATTATAATAATGATGCTACATCTTTATGTAAGTACAGATATATTTTTGACAAATTCTGACTTGCCACTTACAAATGTTCCACTTGTATATGTTTAGTCACCAGCAAATACTTTTCTTTGTATTTATACAGTGATCTCCAGCAATACAAACATGTACATGAATGTATAAACACTTGAGGATGGACACAAATCTTATATCGTGACTGGTAGTGTAAATGTTTCTACACCCTATAAAGGAACATCACTGAGTTCAACAGCATCCACTATAGATAAACTTCACTCAATTTATGGGACGTAATTGAGAGGTCAGTTCGTATACAAAATCCTGCACGGACAGCGCTTTCACAGTTATGGGTGGCTATAGAGCCAGCATGTCTACATCTACATCCATACTCCGCAAGCCACCTGACGGTGTGTGGCGGAGGGGTTCAGCATTTCTGCAGGTCACGTCCAACAACTTGTTCAGTCCGTGCCACGATGAGTTGCTGCACTACACAGGGCAAATGTAGGTCCGATACAGTGTGCGAATGTATCTCATGACTTTTGCCGCCTCAGAAGCCTTAAGAGTTTTCACATGTAACATTCGCAGCATTACTGTTCGGCATGTCCTCATACAGCGTATTTTCCCTAATCAATGCTATTATCTATGTTAGAAGCCACAGTTTGGCCTTATTATATTCGTGGAATTTCGACTGGTTGGTTTTCACAGGTCCCGCACTTGAACCTTATCATGCGGTCCGATCGATCGGTAACACGACGCGTGTTATGGCCCACATGGACATAGCATCTTACACTTTCCTTCATTGTACTTTGTAAGTACCTTTCTCATTTAAAATTAATGTATGAATTTACGAAGGTTGTACCTACAGTTACAGATGGTGACGTACTATGTACCTTCAGCTATTGGACATGACTCCTTGGTTAACATTTGTGATTGAAACCACCATTGTTATAGCGGTTCTTGTGCAATATAGATTTATCCGTGATTGTTGTTACTGATGTTACACATCGTTTTGCATAATGTTCCGTTATCTTCAAGCTGTGTTTCCTGTTGACACGAACCCACCTCTTTGTACCAGACTGAGCTGTGTACATTACAAATAAGGGTACGTTTACATGATTTCTTGGAGAGCATTACTGTAGTTCGTCGCTGTACGAGTCTACAAGATGTTGTACACAATGACTCTCTCCGCTTGGCGTATTTACAGTTCCACCAACACAGACTTCGACGGTGTAATTGTGTCAGTAAATTTACTGTAAGTTTGAATAAGTGCTATTTACGGGGTCATTCGGAAAAAAAGGTCCCATGTCGTTAAGTTAGTACCTCGTGACGGGATCACAGATAAAGACAGTCACTGCCTCAGGCAGCAGCGAATCAGATATGTCGGGGTAACACACCGTCAACAGGTTCCATACGCCGCCGGTGCTGGGAGGTTAAGTAAGTCAGAGTGCAGTGCAGTGGGGCCCCACTCTGTACTCACCGCTTACGGCGACATCATCGTTCTTGTGCAACGCAGCTAGCTCTTTATTCGCACGAATTTATGGCCACCATCGACAGGGGATCTCGAGTTGATTCCGTGTTTCTAGATTCCCGGAAAGCTTTTGACACCGTTCTTCATAAGCGAGTTCTAATCAAGCTGCGGGCCTATGGGGTATCGTCTCAGTTGTGCGACTGGATTCGTGATTTCCTGTCAGGAAGGTCGCAGTTCGTAGTAATAGACGGCAAATCATCGAGTAAAACTGAAGTGATATCAAGTGTTCCCCAGGGAAGCGTCCTGGAACCTCTGCTGTTCCTGATCTATACAAATGACCTGGGTGACAATCTCAGCATTTCTCTTAGGTTGTTCGCAGATGATGCTGTAATTTACTGTCTACTAAGGTCATCCGAAGACCAGTATCAGTTGCAAAGCGATTTAGAAAAGATTGCTGTATGGTGTTGCAGGTGGCAGTTGACGCTTAATAACGAAAAGTGTGAAGTGATCCACATGAATTCCAAAAGAAATCCTTTGGAATTCGATTACTCGATAAATAGTACAATTCTCAAGGTTGTCAATTCAACTAAGTACCTGAGTGTTAAAATTACGAACAACTTCAGCTGGAAAGACCACATAGATAATATTGTGGGGAAGGCGAGCCAAAGGTTGCGTTTCATTGGCGGGACACTTAGAAGATGCAACAATTCTACTAAAGAGACAGCTTACACTACACTCGTTCGTCCTCTGTTAGAATATTGCTGCGCGGTGTGGGATCCTTACCAGGTGGGATTGACGGAGGACATCGAAAGGGTGCAAAAAAGGGCAGCTCGTTTTGTATTATCACGTAATAGAGGAGAGAGTGTGGCAGATATGATACGCGAGATGGGATGGAAGTCATTAAAGCAAAGACGTTTTTCGTCGCGGCGTGATCTATTTACGAAATTTCAGTCACCAGCTTTCTCTTCCGAATGCGAAAATATTTTGTTGCGCCCATAGGTAGGAATGATTATCAAAATAAAATATGAGAAATCACAGCTCGAACAGAAAGGTTTAGGTGTTCGTTTTTCCCGCGCGCTGTTCAGGAGTGAAATGGTAGAGAGATAGTATGATTGTGGCTCGATGAACCCTCTGCCAAGCACTTAAATGTGAATTGCAGAGTAATCATGTAGATGTAGATGTAGATGTAGATGTAGATCCAACAGCGTTTTTTATTTGAAGTCTGAACAGTATCGAACTTTATAGTCTATTGCACACTGAGATGAGAGTATCCTTCGGTATTGAGTGAAGCGATAAGTTATAGAGTACAGCGACAGCGATGCATACATAAGTCACATTCCTGTGGACGTGGTTATTTCCAAGTTAAGTAATTCAGGCTGTTCAGACTTCTATTAAAGTGCTCTAATATTTTGTGTGTGTTATAATATCTGCTCGACGTGCTCTAGAAATAAATGTAGGCTTGCTAGGACGCACTATAGTTTGCAAGCGAACGTCTCAGTCGTATTTTTTTGTCCGGCACTAGATAATGATAGATATCAAATCAAATTTGGATCCAAAACTCACAGGCATTCGTTTTAAATGATTTTCCTTTAAGCGCCTGTGTATCACTTGCGGCAGTGTTGTTGCTATCAGCCTTGAGAAGACAGTCGTTCACTGTTCGACAGTTTTTCACGGACGAAAGGTTCCCTTTTGTCCGGTGCTCGGTAGCTGGCCCCAGCATATGGAGATTCGTAACCGCGTGCTACTTGGCCAGCTCACAGCCGGATGTTCCTCTACTCGACTTGATGTCAGCGGGTCGCGAGTTTCTCAGCCTGATGAGTGCCGCGTGCGCGTGTGGAGGCCGTGCGCGTGTGGTAAGTTGGTGCTGGGAAATCGTTTGAAATGAAATTTATGCAGGTTGCCCCAGACCGCATTAGAGCAGTTTTTAATGGGGAGCCCCGGCGCCGCGTCCCCGGGGCTGCAACCCGCCTCCAACTTCCGGCCGCCATTATGACAGCGTGTTAAGCCCATTTCGGCTGCGGGACCGCACGTGCAACTTTAACGACGCGCGCCTCGGTCTCCAGAATGCAATATTCACTGCCAAGTTGGGCCAAGTTCCGTTTTAATCTCGCATTCCCCGGGGAGCCTGCTCCAGTACTGTTTCCGACATTAGCGACAGGTCCCAGCTACTTGTTGGAGTAGAACGGCTTGCAAAATGTGTTCCACGCTTACTTCCCAGTGCGACAGGTGATGCGCGCTTCGTTAATGCAGGGGTCTGAAACAGAGTGGAACATACCTCTCATAGACTAGCAAAGATGTGTTCTGCCATCCGTATGTTCAATCCTCATCTAACATCTGTTTCTTAGGAGTGGTGAGGTAACTTCTATCTCGCAGCGAATAGTCCAGTTTCCTGCGTGAGACGAAGTAAGCTAAAATGAAGCTTAAACAGTTTCCATGAGTAACGGCAACTCAAACCTAGGAGTGCTAAAACTTAAGTGTGTTGTTTCCGCCATTGAAATAGACTGGCATGATATACGACCCTATTTACTGCTACTTGGAGCAATAAAATACACTATAAGTCAAAATATATGACTGTCAATTGAGATAGGAGCGTTAGCTTTTTGTTTGCAGACATTCAACAATGCAAAGAAGCAACAGTCACGAATTAATCTCGTCAAGAATTCTGTGGGAACTATTTGAGGACGGATATGACTTCGCTTAGACGAACTTTTCTTGATTGCGTTTTCTTATCTGCGAATAGTATTCATCAATATGTCTTAAAATGTGATACTAATAGCTACACCTATGTTCACCTGTGACAACTATCAGTCAGACAATGTAGGTTAGATCTTTCTATGTACGATCTCCTAAGTTCCGATGTTAAAAAATATTTGTTCATCACACCTGTTCAGTCTGGAACCGCGCGACCACTGCGGTCGCAGGTTCGAATCCTGCCTCGGGTATGGATGTGTGTGGTGTCCTTAGGTTAGTTAGGTTTAAGTAGTTCTAAGTTCTAGGGGACTGATGGCGTCAGATGTTAAGTCCCATAGTGCTCAGAGCCATTTGAACCATTTGAACTACACCGAAGATTGGGCACTTTGATTCCTGAATGAGTGTACTTTATATACCGTGCCATAAAAATTTAAAATTTAACGGCCTGTTTTTTTTTTCAATTTTACTACTGCAAGCGCAATAAAGTAAATGCTGCAAAGAGTTGAAAAATACCACTGTATTTCAGAAATATATTTTAATAGCTCCTTCCACAAACTGTTTAATGACTAACGATTCAGTAAAAATATTACCTATCGAACGAAGATAGAAAGAAATACAGTACTAAGATTCTTAATATTCGTGTTACGACTTCAGGCTACACGTCATGTATTCCCCTCGTGAAGTTATTAACTGCTGTTCAGTGATCACTGTGGCGTTATTGATAGATGACTGACATATGTGGGCCAACCAGTGGTAGTGTAAGCCATCCTCTTTTCTGCAGACACCACTCAGATCATTTAATTTCTGATTTCTGGCCATCTCGGGGCCCGCCAGTGGGAAATCACGTGGAACAGACGTGGCGAAACACATGTGATCAAACGTATCCGGGCACCTGGCTGAAAATGACTTACAAGTTCGTGGCGCCATCGATTGGTAATGCTGGAATTCAGTACGGTGTTGGCCCACCCTTAGTCTTGATGACAGCTTCCACTCTCACAGGCATAAGTTCAATCAGATGCTGGAAGGTTTCTTGGGGAATGGCAGCCCATTCTTCACGGAGTGCTGGACTGAGGAGAGGTATCGATGTCGGTCGGTGAGGCCTGGCACGAAATCGGGGTTCCTAAACATCCCAAAGGTGTTCTATAGGATTCAGGTCAGGACTCTGTGCAGGCCAGTCTATTACAGGGATGTTATTGTCGTGTATTATGAACAGGTGCTCGATCGCGTTGAAAGATGCAATCGCCATCCCCGAATTGCTCTTCGACAGGGGCAAGCAAGAAGGTGCTTAAAACATAAATGTAGGCCGGTGCTGTGATAGTGCCACGGAGAACAACAAGGGGTGCAAGCCCACTCTATGATAAACACGACCAAGCCATAACATCACCGCCTCCGAATTTTACTGTTGGCACTACACAAGCTGGTAGAAGACATTCATCGGGCATTCACCATACTCACACCCTGCCATCGGATAGCCACATTGTGTACCGTAATTTGTCTTTCCACACAATGTTTCTCCACTGTTCAATCGTCCAGTGTTTATGCTCCTTACACCAAGCGAAGCGTCGTTTGACATTTACCAACGTGATGTGTGGCTTATGAGCAGCCGCTCGACCATGAAATCCTAGTTTTCTCGCTTTCCGCCTGTCATAGTACTTGCAGTAGATCTTGATCCAGTTTGAAATTCCTGTGTGATGGTCTGGATACATCTCTGCCTATTACACATTACGACTCTCTTCTTCCGCCGGCCGATGTGGCCGAGCGGTTCTAGGCGCTTCAGTCTGGAAGCACGCGACCGCTACTGTCGCAGGTTCGAATCCTGCCTCGGGCATGGATGTATGTGATGTCCTTAGGTTAGTTAGGTTTAAGTAGTCCTAAGTTCTAGGGGACTGATGACCTCAGATGTTAAGTCCCATAGTGCTCAGAGCCATTTGAACCATTTTCTTCCGTCGGCGGTGTCTGTCACTCAACAGACAAGGTAGGCCTGTACGCTTTTGTGCTGTACGTGTCCCTTCATTTTTCCACTTCACTATCACATCTAAAACAGTGGATCTAGGGATGATAAGCAGTGTGGAAATCTCGCGTACAGACGTATGACACAAGTGACACCTATTCACCTGAGCACGTTCGAAGTCCGCGAGTTCTGCGGAGCGCCCCTTTCTGCTCTCACGATGTCTAATGATCACAGAGGTCGCAGATATGGGGTACCAGGCAGTAGGTCGCAGCACAATGCAGCGTAATATGAAAATTGTATGTTTTTGGTGGTGTCGGATACTTTTGATATCACACACACACACACACACACACACACACACACACACACACACACACAAGAACGCACACTATATATAAATGAATTGCCCCTTTTCCTTCTCCCATACAGGAGGACACATGGGTCATCACTACGAATGCGGAACCACCCACCTTGACTGTGCATAATCTGTCCCTGTCCACACACACACACACACACACACACACACACACACACACACATGCACACGCGCGCGCGCTTGCTCACGTACACACTAACACGTACGGAAGCACTCCAAATAAATAATTTAGTGCTCTACCGCAATTGCAGCAGTAAATATTTCTCCCGAGTGCTCTCGGAAGGAAATACATTCTGAGTACCCTGCAACCAAAAATAAAGGAATGTCCACCCTGCGTCTGGGAGCACGCCAGTGCTCGGAGACGCCGGCCAAGAATCTTCCACTCACCACAAATCCGCTGCTTCGTTTTACTTCAGCCCCTGGAAGGCAGGCTTCTTGCGCAGTCCCGGAGGCCGGCACGGCAGTAACTGATGCGCGCCTTTGCAGATGTATAAATTCAAATTAAAAAACTGCGAACGAAGTGGAGGCGACTGCTGGAGTGTTGAGGGGTCGGGTGGGTGCGGTGAGGGGGGGGGGGGGGGGACCAGTTTGTGCTGAGTGGGCCCCAGCGCCGCTCGCTGTGTGCTGGCCAGCAGCGGATGCGTCCCGCGGGGGCGGCGATAAATCCTGTGGGCAGCCGTTGGCCAGGACGGCGCTGCGCAGGCGCGGACCGGGGCTGCCTCTGCGGAAGTGAGCTCCTAGCCGCGTCTGACAACTATCCGCGGTCGCGAAAACCGCTTATAGCCTGCACAGTCTCCCATAATCTACGTATATGTCACCGATACAAAAATTAAGAGTGAAATCATTATCTCCGTTAGGATTCCGTAGAAATGTTGGAACACGTGAGGCAATACTGACCTTACGCCTTATCTTAGAAGAAAGATTAAAGAAAGGCAAAGACAAGCCTACTCTTCTAGCATTTGTAGACTTAGAGAAAGCTTTTGACAATGTCGACTGGAATTCTCTCTTTCAAATTCTAAAGGTGGCAGGGGTAAAATACACGGAGCGAAAGGCTATGTACAATTTGTACAGGAACCAGATGGCAGTTATAAGAGACGAGGGGCATGAAAGGGAAGCAGTGGTTGGGAAGGGAGTGAGATAGGGTTGTAGCCTCTCCCCAATGTTATTCAATCTGTATATTGAGCAAGCAATAAAGGAAACAAAAGAAAAATTCGGAGTAGGAATTAAAATCCATGGAGAAGAAATAAAAACTTTCAGGTTCACCGATGACATTGTAATTCTGTCAGAGGCAGCAAAGGACTTGGAAGAGCAGTTGAACGGAATGGACAATGTCTTGAAAGGAGGATGTAAGATGAACATTAACAAAAGCAAAACGAGGATAATGGAATGTAGTCGAATTAAGTTGGGTGATGCTGAGGGAATTCGATTAGGAAATGAGATGCTTAAAGTAGTAAATACGTTTGCTATTTGGGGAGCAAAATAACTGATGATGGTCGAAGTAGGGAGGATATAAAATGTAGACTGGCAATAGCAAGGAAAGCGTTCCTGAAGAAGAAGAATTTGTTAACATCGAGCATAGATTTAAGTCTCAGGAAGTCGTTTCTGAAAGTATTTGTATGCAGTGTAGCCATGTATGGAAGTGAAACATGGACGATAAATAGTTTGGACAGGAAGAGAATAGAAGCTTTCGAAATGTGGTGCTACAGAAGAATGCTGAAGATTAGATGGGTAGATCACGTAACTAATGAGGAGGTATTGAATAGAATAGGGGAGAAGAGGAGTTTGTGGCACAACGTGACAAGAATAAGGGATCGGTTGGTAGGACATATTCTGAGGCATCAAGGGACCACAAATTTAGCATTGGAGGGCAGCGTGTAGGGTAAAAATCGTATAGGGAGACCAAGAGATGAATACATTAAGCAGATACAGAAGGATGTAGGTTGCAGTAAGTACTGGGAGGTGCAGAAGCTTGCACAAGGATAGAGTGGCATGGAGAGCTGCATCAAACCAGTCTCAGGACTGAAGGCAACAACAACAACAACAGGATGTAAGATAAACACATAGCATAACACTTGAAGCAATAAACATTTTGTAGGCGATTGAAACAGTTGATATGTATTTCAGAAAGTACGTGATGTGTATTCGTCTATATTCATTTTATTATCACAAGTGGTTCCGAATGTCAGCCATCTTCATTTTTATCTGTATACAGTAAACAAGAGCATAAAACAAAAATGCGTAGATTACGTTCAATAGAAATGTGGGTTGGTATAAAATGATATTTAGAAAAGTCACAGTTTAGTTACATGTCACGTCAGTCTTCGACATGGTAAAGTTCTCAACATAAAACTGTATGTCATCGGTAGTGCTCAGCATAAAAGAACACCTAATAACGAGGTTCGTCCAAGTGATCATGTCTACACGATATTGTAGATCATCTGATGGAATCATTAAAAGGAGATATCTGGCAGGCAATCCCTATAGAAGAAAAAGTACAATAGCAGTGTATTAGATGTGGGACAACAGTTACAACTGATCTTCCTATAAATCGTAGCCGACTGGAGTGGCCGTGCGGTTCTAGGCGCTACAGTCTGGAGCCGGGCGATCACTACGGTCGCAGGTTCGAATCCCGCCTCGGGCATGCATGTGTATGATGTCCTTAGGTTAGTTAGGTTTAATTAGTTCTAAGTTCTAGGCGACTGATGACCTCAGAAATTAAGTCGCATAGTGCTCAGAGCCATTTTTATAAATCGTAAACTGGCCATAGAGTATTAGAACAGATGTATATTATGTCCCAGTACAAAGACAAAACATGTCAATAGAGATTACTTAGTTCAGCTATGTACAATCTGTTTTAGAAAGTAATAAATAATTAGGTACGAGTTACCAAGGAGATTTATCATCTAGATCTAGATTTGTTAAAATAATGTCTTATCCAATTCTGTATACAAACAAAAATCACTTACTTTACAGAAGAGGAGATATTTCATATTTATTTAATTTTTTCTTAATTCAGGTAGAAATGGTATAAAAGTACATCTTAATTGTGCAAAAGTATAAACCAAAAGATAAAATGAGATAATTTTTGAGAAGCAAAAATGTAAAAATTTAAAAATGTAATAATATACATTCGAATATAATTATAGACAACAAACGTATGGGGAACTTCAGTAGTAACAATACATCATAATATATTTACATTATTTGTGTATGTACATACACTGGCATAATAAGATGTTAATGATTTCTCACCAGAAAATACAGCAACAGTTGAACCATTAAATATTTCTGATGCTGACTGCCAGCAGCAGTTAAGTATTTCAGAAAGTGCATGATTTATAATTCATAGTATAAACTAAGTAATAAAAATTATTTAAATTGATATGTTCCACACTTTATTATTATATGTAATAATATAGAATTAAATTACTGTATCAGATAACACAAATTTGTATTGATTATATCATTATAACTAATGTAATTATTTTGAAATAATATTTACCTTAGTTGTATGATTGTATATTAATATATGTACATGTTTTTGTAAAAGTAAGTAAATATGATGTTGGTACATTACCATTTTTTGTCTTTTCATTACTTTAGTTGGTTGGCTGGGTTTTTGGTTAATTTGGGGGAAGAGACCAAACAGTGAGGTCATCGGTCTCATCGGGAAGGATGGAAAAGGAAGTCAGTCATGCCCTGTATAAGGAACCATCCCGGCATTTGCCTGACGCGATTGAGGGAAATCACGGAAAACCTAAATCAGGATAGCCGGACGCGGGATAGAACCGTCGTCCTCCCGAATGCGAGTCCAGTGTGCTAACCACTGCGCCACCTCATTCGGTATTACTTTAGTGCAGTTGGCAATTGGCAGATAACACATATAGACAAATGTGTAATCAAAAAATTCCGGTTCGTATCGCCTGTTTATGCAGATAAATTTACATTTCGTTATTATGCCAGTTACCAGTGTTTGAGCGAAATGCTGACCGTCTGCAGGGAGTTTTAGCGTTTTGCAACAGTTTTTAAACAATGTGATATTCTCTGTTCCCAACAACACGCTATTACTGGCTTCTTACAAGTAAAGACGATACGCTGGTATTGATGGTAGGTTGGCAGTAGTATTTCAACTAGACTGCAGACTTGTTCAATAAACAATTAAAAATTCAGGATTGCAACATGATTCGCTTTTGTTAACGGCAGTGTCATTAGTCGTTAATTCTCGCCTCACTGCTTGAACTGATGGAACCGTGTAAGTCCATTGAACTCGAGATATCTCTGTGCCCAGTCCACTGTACAGATGCCTGTCATGCCGCCTGATTATAATTTTTAGCTATAGTTGTTAAGATTCATTACACATGCATTGTGGGAGTCTAAGAAGCAACCCAGTATTTTTTATGGACTTACAGGCGCATTTGGTTCCTTTGCTCCAGCAAATTATAGGAGTCTAGATATCGATTATAGTTTTAGTGTCCTGAACATTTGATACTGTTTTTAAGATCATACTCAAATGAGTGAGAATAAGTCCTTCATTTACGGTTCATGAGAACGTTTCTGTAATTGATCTTAACTGAACTAATCTGTGATACTAACGTGTACGCGAGAGTGTTTTCTTTGTATTGTGTAGCGTCGAACAGCACGTCTGTCATACTCAACGATCAAAGGGTCCTGTTTTGGGGACGTGTAGCTCTGGCAATATGACAGGTTGGGCCACACATGCACATGATTCCCGCGAGGACGAAAGGGTCTGAGGTCTAGCAGTGACTGATCGAGTGAAAGTCAGTTGGTGCATGGTCAAGTATGGTATAGGTTCTCCCAGCTGGTACGCCAAGGAGCTGTCTACGGGACTAATGGTCGTCGCCCGACGTGGCTGCTGTGTAGACAGAAAGAACACGGTGGTGCGGCTGGTGCGTTTCTCCCGTGGCAGAGGACGGTGGTTCCAATGGACGTGAGGAAAAAGACTTCTACATTTCAAGAACAGCACTGCCTACGTGTATTAGTAGCTGACGTCTAAATCTGTGTGGTCATGTGATCCAGTATGGTGTATAGTGCAGGGTACAAGCAGTGCACTGAGCGCATTTATTAACTAGTAATATTAAGCACAGAAAATCCATAGTCATAGTACGATATGTTATGGCTGTTGTACGATGGCAATTTGCGTGTGTGAATATGTTGTCTAAACGTAAGAGCTATTCTGATTTTGTTAATTACACGTTGTGAGCATGACTTGACTTGTATGTTTTATTGTAATGAATGTCCTCTTGTTTCCATTACGCTATGAACGTGGATAATTTGGTATATGCCACTTATAGACACTAAGTTACCTTGTCATTTGGCTGCATGGGAGTCATTAATTTATATGTTTTCTTGTGCACAAGTCTGTATTGAGATACTGGGAGTTTCAAAAAGAGTATTCGTATTTCGAATGCATATATTGAGAGATGGCATGAGCCGCCCCCCCCCCCCCCTCCCTCGTATTTCTATCTTACTCTGAGTAATTCGATTTTCCTCTCTAATTGCACGTGGTGAAAAGTTGCTATTCTTTCACACGCGGACTTCCCACACAGCGTCTCTTGTCACCCGGGTGGTGTGGTGACAGGCGGGCTCTGCTGATCTTGAAAGGGTTAAGTGACGGGTGTGAGGGAGTTGAGTGGGTGCTTTCAAGACGGCGACATTGTCATAAGAGTGGGGGCGACACGCCCACAGGGGCCTGAAGGAGCGGCTGTGCTAGAGATTCCGTTACTTCGCAGAAACGTACTGAAAACACTTTCTGGTGGGCTACCAGCGAGGCGTGGGAATGACTTGTGTTCCCAGGCAGTCTTGGCTGGCAAATTCCCGTGTTTTCTGCAAAATCATAACTGTGATTGGCTTGGTCAAGGGATAGCTCCGTGACGTAGCAAAATCGGCGCAGAAATCGGCGCCAAGTATCTCCATTGGTGGAACAGTAGTGCGTCGGTAATAGAGTGGAATTTTCCTCCGGTTTTCGAGTTGCTGATTGGAACGTTTAGCCACGGCCACTGTCGTGGGGGAGGGATTGTTATGTGTTCGATCATACAATGTAGGCTTTCATGGCCGGTGTTGTCTTCAGTTAAAACTTCTGGGCTAAGAGGCCGTGGTCAATGTATAAAATTTCCACCTGACGTTTCATCTCCACCTGCGGGAGACATCTTCTGAGGTCATCCGGCTACTGCCACTGAGGCTCCAGGTACTCTCGCAGTAGCCGGACGACCTCAGAAGATGTCTCCCGCAGATCGAGACAAAACATTAGGTGGAAATTTTATACATCGATCACGGCCTCGTAGCCCGGAACTTTTAACTGAAGTTCTGTGTTCGGCTTGTACGGGTGCTTTTGAGAGGGTCGGCTCTCGCCTTTTGGTCAGGGTAGGTTACAAGATTGAGCTCTCGCTGCTCTGGACAGCCCGCCTTCCATTGGCTGTCTAATATACTTTCATTTCATTGTAACTGTTTGATGAAGTTGCTGAAGTTCCGACTTCAACGTAACTTTCCGAGTACGGTTGGTAATTGAGCGTTCTGCGTACAAGCGGTCTATGTTGTCCGTCTTGGGCAGTTCTGACTAAAGTTGACTGTACCGGAGTTACTGTGTGACTTCACTTGTTAAAATCAATCACTGTACCATCAGTGATTGTGTGGAGAGCCTTCTTCATCTCCCTCAGAGGCGCATTTGTATTGATAGGAAGTCTTGAGTCTGGAACAAGCAGACCAGGATAATTTGTTTCGGGCTATGCTCGCGACATTATCGCCACCACGACGGGACGTCGAAGCAACCAGCCATCGCCTCCGGTACGCCAGATCGTGTCCTTGCAGTTAAGAAGACAGCTTGGTAATGTATGTCCACAGCACAGGCAGATTAGGGAATTTTGCTATGTGACAATCAGACCTCAGCAGAGCGCGAATGTTCCCGTCTTTTCTAACGTGGTTCTGTCTTGGGTATTCATTGTCTGAGTTCTCACTACTGTAGCAGCAATTAATGTTGGGTTGGCTGGGTGTTTCTCTTAAGATCTGAGTGGGGATACGGAATCGGATTTTGGGTCAAAAAATCGAATTTTTTTTATTGGCGTATTATATTCTGCCATGTTTCCTCTTTAAAATGACGTATCATACATAGCTCTACTACAATTATAACTATTTTATTTTTATATATTTGTGAGATCAGGTATTGCGCTTTAGTTATACACGTCTCTCGTGGCTGACCATGAACTTTTTGGCAGTACCTTTAAAGTGACATGAATTCAAATATCCCGGTTTCCAGCGACTATTTATACACTAGTTGCCCGAAAATGTTTCTCTCTGGTTTCCTCAAGTTACTCTTTGACTTTGTGGCGGGACTGTTTTGTAAACAGTGTGATATAAGAAAGTAGTTGTTGTTGAGTTATTTCGTATTTAGTGCTTCATTTTTCTCAGTGAAAATGCCTAGAGCTAAAGCAAAAGTATTTAAAAAGCGTGTGAACTGGCAAAAGAAAAGAAATAATGATTCATTAGCAAAGCAAAGCAGTTCATCATCATCACTGTTGGAAAATGTGAATCCACTTATTACTGATTTGCCGAACGAACTTACACCAAATGAAAACAGTGCTTCTCATAAAAAACTAAGAGATTTGGAAGAGAAATATAATTTACTTGATAGAGGGAATGAAGTTTTTGAACTCATTGATACGAATATATTGTGTGAAGCTCTTGAAAACAGTTTGTGCTGCAAAAAATGTCATGGAAACGTTTCTCTGAAAGTAGAATCCCATGTTGGCCTGGCTGCCAAGTTTAATTTAATATGCAGTGTTTGTAAATACAGCTGTAAGTTTCCAAGTTCGGTTTCAGTAACTGTAAATAATGGATACAAGAAAACTGAACTTTATAGTGTAAATATTAGGTTAGTTTATGGATTGCGAGGAATTGGTAAGGGCAAAGCAGCTGGTGATATGCTATGTGGTGTTCTAAATCTTCCAAGTGCACCTTCAAAGTTTGAAGCTTACAATTATGTACTAGGATCTGCAGTTGAAGATGTAGCACAGAAGTCAATGCAGGTTGCTGTGGAAGAAGCAGTGGAAGAAAATGACGGCAGTCGTGACCTCACAGTGGCGTTTGATGGCACGTGGCAGAAAAGGGGCCACACCTCCAACAATGGTGTTGTAACAGCAACTAGTGTTGATACTGGCAAGGTTATTGATGTTGCAATAATGTCTAAATACTGTAGGTGCACAGGCAGGCTGAAAAATGAACACAGTGATGACTGTATTGCTAATTATTATGGTAGTAGTGGTGGCATGGAGGTTGCTGGGGTGAAGAAAATTTTTCATCGCTCTTCACAGTGGTATAATGTTCGCTATGTCAAATATCTGGGAGATGGTGACTCTAAAGCATTCAAAGAAGTTTTGGAAAGCAAACCATATGGGAACAGTGTAAATATAAGCAAACTTGAATGTATAGGACATGTGCAGAAGAGAATGGGTGCCAGGCTGAGAAGGTTAAAATCAGTTATGAAAGGGAAAAAACTAGATGATGGGAAAACCTTGGATGGCAGAGGAAGATTGACTGATTCCATAATAGACCACATTCAGAACTGCTATGGCCTTGCAATCAGGCAAAATACAGGCAATCTTGAAGAAATGAGGAGAGCTATATGGGCTTTATATTTCCACACCGCATCCACGGATGAGCATCCACAACATGGTTTGTGCCCCAAAGGTGAAAACAGCTGGTGTAAATACAATAGGGGACTAACAACAGGAGAGAAATACATTCACCACCACAGTCTACCATCAGCCATCATGGCAGAAATAAAGCCCATTTTCAGAGATCTGGCTGACAGAAGTCTTCTGATGAAATGTCTTCACGGAAAAACGCAGAACCCCAACGAGTGCTTGAATAGTGTGATATGGCATCGTCTCCCAAAAACAGTGTTTGTCGGAATTAATACACTACATTTTGGTGTGTATGATGCTGTGGCAACCTTCAATCTTGGAAATATAACTAAATGCCAGGTCCTTCAAAAGTTGGGTATGTGTGTTGGTTCCCGTACGGTACGTGCTATGTTCTTTTTAGATCAGCACAGACTAAGGCATGCTGATAATATAATCAAGACATTAGTGAAAAAAGCAAGACAGGTGCAGAGGGGTGCCAAAAGAAGACTTGAAGATGATTATGAAGACTGTGAAGGGGGTATTAGCTACGGATCAGGAATGTTTTAATCTTCTTTCTCCGTTTCCCGTAAGTTTACTTTTTACTTCATCTAGGAACATTATCTCAGGTACTGGTCAACCTAGAAGTCTGAAATTTTTATGACGTAGTGACATAGGTCCCTATTACATACTGAAACAACGATTTTTTAATTACTTGATTTACAAAAGACTTAGGGGTGATAGTCTAGTAAAAAGCGATGGAAAAAATTTACTTAAAAATAAATGTACAATATCTCTGTAAGAAAATACTTTGACAATAAACTGTTGTTTCAGTATTGTTGTAACATATGAATGCACATACAGTAAAATTTTTACCTCTCTGTCTCCAGTAGTTTGTGAGAAAATGTTCCCTATAGTAGGCATATATTAACATTGCGGGGATAGGTGATTCCGTATCCCCTTAAGATCTGAGTTGCAAGGAATTGGCTCCACATACCACTTGGTGATAAATGTCACAATCTTGTTTATGGACAACTTCACCTTCACAGCATTTATTTGAGTATCGAATTTGACATATTGTAAATATTTCATGTGTTTTGTTTATTATTTTGAGTTTAGTCATAATAAATAAAATTGTTATTTTGGGCAGAATTTTTATTCTGTGGATCGGTAAAGCAACCCTTTCATTTCTCTCTACGTTAATGAAGCTTTCCTTTATCAAATTAATTTCTATCAAATTAAATTATTGCAGGTGCCGAACTCTTTTCTACTCCACTTGCAAAGTCGATTACAGTCAGTTAGCGTTTCTTCTTAATCCATGTGCAACAACAACAGAAATAGGAGTTAGAAAAGGGGGGGGGGGCTTAGAGCATCATTTCAATATGAAGATTCTAGAAGAATTTAGTGTTAAATACACTGCTAGCCCGGCACCTCGCAATATTTTTTAAACTTTAAGACATACAAATGTGAAATTTTACACACATATTTACGAACCTTTTAGGTACAGATTACAGATGTTCAATATGTCCTCCATCAGCTCCGAACAATATCAGATCGATACACAAATTCCTCCCATACTCGGCCAATCATGTGCTTCGTCACTGATTTTAGGGCAGTACGGAACCGGTTCTTCAACTCTTCCAGGTTCTGTTGGAGTGATGGTACATAAACGTTGTCTTCAACGAAACCCTACAGGAAGAAGTCAGAGGGTGTTACATCCAGTGACCGTGGAGCCCAGATGAGACAGCTAAGTCGCCAGCTCCTTGACGACCAATCCAACGGTTCGGTGGAGTTTCATTCAGATATTCACGCACTTGGCGACTTCAGTGAGGGGGTGGCCCTTCTTGTTGAAAAAATGAAGTTGTTTTCATGCAGTCTCTTAATCAACCATTTTTGTAACATAGCGAGATACTGCTGACCGTTAACCGTGATTTCCTCAAAGAAGAATAGGCAGTAAACAGGTGATCGGAATATCGCACAAAACACAATGACATTGTGTGAATCTCTTACATGTTCAATGGTTGGATGTGGGTTCTGTAGGCCCCAAATTCTAATACTGTTTTTGTTTACCTGACTACTAACATGGAAAGTCGCTTCATCACCAAACACGATGCGTTGTGCGAAAGTATTATCATTGTCAATAGCATCAAGAATCTCCTTACAAAATGCCACACATTTGCGTTTGTCATCGGGACGTAGAGATTGTGAAAGGTGTAACTTGTTCTGCTTCATAACCAACCGACGTCTCAAAACACGCCAAACTGTTGTTGTAGGCAGTTTTAACTCCCGACTGGCACGACGCGTTGATTTTGAAGGACAACGTTGGAAAACAGTTCGAATTCGTGCAACATTTTCTTCAGGAAGATGAGGGCGGCCAAGACACTTTCCTTTACATACACATCCTGTATCTAGAGACTGTCGATATCATCTACGAATGTTCCAACCATTCGGGGGATCAATTTGGTTCCTCAACCTGAAACGTCTTTGCACTGTAATCACGGAATTGCACTTCGCAAACTCTAGAACGTAAAATGATTTCTGGTGCGGAGTAGCCATGTTAAACATATGACGATTACCAAGTAAAACAGGAGATAACTGACATCTAGCGGCTATTAATGTAAACTAGACTATGTATTCGTTTCTCCAATAGCCGCGCCGAGGCGGAGCGATCGATAGTATGGACAAAATAATACTTTGTAGCACGTATATTCTTTTTGAAACACCCTGCATAGTTATAAGTAGTCCTGTGCACTGTTAGCGGGAGCTTGTCGTAATGACTAGTTAGTGATAGGAGTAGACTTAGACCAATTTTTAGCGGCGTGCTATGTGGATGATCTTGATGGAGTCTGAGTGTTTGTAGACATAGAGGGCTCTGTTTTGTCGCAGAAGTTATATGTATTGCATTTTCCTGGCTGTGGCAAAGAAAAATATACTGTAATTCTTATTGCTGTTGCTGCCCGATTCGACGTGCTGGGGCAAAGTTGATTTCAATTCTTTTCATCGAATTTTTTTTCATTGAGCTGAAGGAATTTTATTTCTTGTTCTCTTGTTCTAATCAAGCTTTCAAGACGTATATTGGGCTGTAATTTGAGCTCTGGTTAATTGTTACATTTATGTTGCCAAGAAGACTTTGTGTTTAATAAATCAACCCTTAAATTGAGCGCACACCTGAACAACCCCTAATGCGAACCTCACTCCACACAAATCCTACGCTACAGTACATACTGCGTGCTCTGCTTTTATACATTATGCACGTATACAGATGATGGCAGTGCATTGGCAGAGTAGTCATTTGTTCTTAGGTGCTTCATGTGAAGATGTTTCCGATGTGATTATCGCGACACCGCGGAAATTAGCAGACACTGAACTCGGAATGGTAGCTGCAGCTAGACGCATGGGACATTTCATTTCGGGAAACGTTAGGAAATTCAGTATCTGAAGACCTACAGTGCAAAGAGTGTGCCGAGAATACCGGATTTCAGGCATTACCCCTCACCACGGACGATGCATTGGCCGACAGCCTTCCCTTAACGACCGAGTATAGCGGCATTTGCGTAGAGCGTCAGTGCTGACAGACAAGCAACAGTGCATGAAATAACCACAGAAATCAGTGTGAGGCGTACGACGAACATGTCCGTTAGGACGGCGCGGTGAAATTTGGAGGTACTGGGGCTATGGAAGCAGACGACAAACACGAATGCCTTTTCTAACAGCACGACATCGCGTGTACACCTCTTCTGGCCTCTTGACCATAAACGATTGGAAAACCGTGGCATGGTCGGATGAGTCCAGATTTCCGTCCGTAAGAACTGGTGGTAGGGTTTGAGTGTGGCGCAGATCCCACAAACTCTTGGACTCAAGTTGTCAACAAGGCACTGTGCAACCTGGTGGTGGGCCCAACTGAACCGATAACTGAGTGGAAATGGTTACGTTAGGCTACTTGGAGAACATTTGTAGCCATTCGTGGACTTCATCATCCCAAATAAAACTGGATCACAATGCGACATGTCATCGAGCGAATGATCTGGCCGCCCAGACGGCCCGACATGAATCCCATGCACAAAAGCATGACCGGCAACATTTTCGTAATTACGGACGGCTGTATACGGAATATGGTTCAGTATCTCTGCTGGAGGACTTCCGACGATTTGTTGAGTCCATGCCGGCAGAGGTGGCCGAGCGGTTCTAGGCGCTTCAGTCTGGAACCGCGCTACCGCTACGGTCGCAGGTTCGAATCCTGCCTCGGCCATTGATGTGTGTAATGTCCTTAGGTTAGTTAGGTTTAAGTAGTTCTAAGGTCTAGGGGACTGATGACCTGAGCTGTTAAGTCCCATAGTGCACAGAGCCATTTGAATCATATTTTTGTTGAGTCCATGCTACATCAAGTTACTGCACGTCTTCGAGAAAAACGAGGCCCGATACGTTCTTAGGAGGATTCGCATGACTTTTGTCACCTCGATGTGTAACACTCTTCTGAACTGCCTTCTTCAAATTCATGACGTCTTGTACGTTTCCTGGAGATTTTGTAAGTGCATATGTATAGCTTACTTCATTACATTTAAACCTTGCAGCAAATTATTATCGCCACTGGGTTTCCATTAGTACAATCGAATCTTTTAGCAACATGAGCTCTAACGAGTTCTCCAAAAGTAATTGAGGGCAGTCTCGTGTTAACACCTCAGTGTCGTAGCTAGGCAATATGCACAAAAGCTCTCAACTTACATCATAATGGTAGGAGCAGGCAGGAAACCCTCTATTTCGTACCTGGAAAAGAGAGAAGTTTTGCTTTAGAAACTAACTAACGTAAATTTGTATGATGTATAACTCTGAGCAATACATAAAAGAACAATAAACTATTACGGTATATATATTCACCGTACATTCACAATTATAATGATACAAAGCGTCACATCTTAAACGTAGCCAATCTATGGGGCACATCTCAGGCCTCAGGGATGATAGAGACTACCAGGCGAATCAAATCAGCAGGCATGCAGGGAGCTAGTAAACAAGTTAAACAAATAGCGGTACTATAAGCAGAATGCAGGTGTGTCGACTACGCTGTTAAAGTCTGACAAAAATTTCCAGCGATAGTAATTATAAAAATAGCAATAATAATAATAATGGTGTTCAAGTCTCTCAGGGAGATCTCATTTCGGCGACTTTCCTGAGCCAATGACATCCGGTGTTCTGAGGTGGTTAAAAATTTAATTAGTAGCCAGGTTCAAATGGCTCTGAGCACTATGCGACTTAATTTCTGAGGTCATCAGTCGCCTAGAACTTAGAACTAATTAAACCTAACTAACCTAAGGACATCACTCATATCTATGCCCGAGGCAGGATTCGAACCTGCGACCGTAGCGGTCTCTCGGTTCCAGACTGTAGCGCCTAGAACCGCACGGCCATGCCGGCCGGCTACTAGCCAGGCCCTATATTGTTGAGTTTGGACGAGAATCAGTGCATCCACCACGACAAGGGCGTTGACATATTCAGCGATATGCCGTTAGTTCATTAAAACTTTATCAGAATTGCAAAGAGACTGACAATCAATCTCAGTTGAGCACGGAAGGGCTCGACGCTGTACGTTCGTCGTAGCAAGTGTGCACAGTATGGCCGTGGAAACAACAGCTTCACTACTCCGAGCTATGACCATACTTTCCCAAAAAACATACAGCACTGAGCCTGTAAGTTCACAATTCTGTGTATCATCATACATCTTCTACGTGTTTTGTGAAGTTTGCTTCATTAGTTTGCCGTATATTACTCTTGTAAATATGCTGTCAAGTACAAAAGCTGTTTGTTATTTAAGAAAGAAAATACGCATGGAATGTTAACATTTTGTAAGTAGACACGCTGGCCTACTCAGGGAATGGCTACTGTCAAAGAGTGTAATAAATTATAAATCCATTATCGCTGGGCGTGCGAGCGCGCCAAAAAATTAGTAGCAGTTGGGAGTCGCGAGGAGACGTTTGGTGTCGTTGGTTGTGTGTATTTGCTGGTTTCCCTACGCAAAAGTTCGGAGACAAAAAGTCTGTTTCCGAAGTGCGGAGCAATGGAAACTGAAATTGTTGTTTTGGCAGATGTTTAATATGGGCAAGCTATGGCATTAATTAGACACAGTACAAATGCAGCAAGAGAAATCCACATAATATCAAGAGTACTGTGGGCCCTTGTTATTGGCTATGGTATGGCAAGAATATCAACCTGTGCCCTATTTACCGCTATATGAAGCCACGCCACAAACCAACGGCATCATAAAGTGAAGTAGGATCTACTTCTTACAACTAGAAGTGCAATAGACTGATCAGCGTAGTTGGAATTTTATTGCTTGAATATCATTCTTTTCGTGCATATTGTCACGTAAATAATTATCCAATTAGTATCCATCCTATCACTTTGTATGAACGGAGATAATCATAAAATGAACTGAAAATGAAGCGAACATTGATTTAGTAGCTTATGAAAACATAATTTTTCCAACTTCTGGACAATTACGTTGTATTGAAATCTTTGGTTGTAGTACGAATAATGTCAGAAATAGAATGACATATTTGAGAAAAATAGAGTAACTTTCATAATAAAACATTGGCAGTAAAACTTAACATAACTTAGACACTAAATTTCATTGCAAAAGCACAGTTCTAATTTGTAGCTTGTGGCATAATTTATAACTTTTATTACAAAGAAATATTAAAGTAACTGCTAAATTCAAACAATCTTTCTGCTTGCTAGAATTACGACAGTCAGTATTGCGGTGAGTCACGTAGCAAAACGATTCTGTCCACAGCCAGTAAACAATCTTACTTTGATTGATCTTTGAAAATTAATATGATACGATGTATGTCCTTCCCCATGAGCCATGCACCTTGCCTTTAGTGGGGAGGCCTGCCTGCCTCAGCGATACAGATAGCCGTACCGTAGGTGCAACCACAACGGAGGGGTATCTGTTGAGAGGCCAGACAAACGTGTGGTTCCTGAAGAGGGGCAGCAGTCTTTTCAGTAGTTGCAGGGGCAACAGTCTGGATGATTAACTGATCTGGCCTTGTAGCACTAACCAAAACGGCCTTGCTGTGCTGGTACTGCGAACTGCTGAAAGCAAGGGGAAATTACAGCCGTCATTTTTCCCGAGGGGATGCAGTTTTACTGTATGGTTAAATGATGATGGTTTCCTCTTGGGTAAAATATTCCGGAGGTAAAATGGTCCCCCATTCGGATCTCCGGATCTGACGTTCTAAGGAACCGTGCGTGGAATGTCAGATTCCTTAATCGGGCAGGTAGATTAGAAAATTTAAAAAGGGAAATGGATAGGTTAAAATTAGATATAGAGAGAATTAGTGACGATCGGTGGCAGGAGGAACAAGACTTCTGGTCAGCTGACTACAGAGTTATAAACACAAAATCAAATAGGGGTAATGCGGGAGTAGGTTTATTAATGAATAGGAAAATAGGAATGCGGGTAAACTACTACAAACAGCATAGTGAACGCATTATTGTGGCCAAGATAGCTACCAAGCCAACGCCTACCACAGTAGTACAAGTTTATGTGCCAACTAGCTCCGCAGATGACGGAGAGATTGATGAAATGTATAATGAGATAAAAGAAATTATTCAGATAGTGAAGGGAGACGAAAATTTAATTGTCATGGGTGACTGGAACTCGATAGTAGGAAAAGGAAGGGAAGGTAACATAGTATGTGAGTATGCAATGGAGGTAAGGAATGAAAGAGGAAGCCGCCTGGTAGAATTTTGCATAGAGCATAACTTAATCATAGCTAACACTTGGTTCAAGAATCATAATAGAAAGTTGTCTACATGGAAGAAGCCTGGAGATACTGGAAGGTCTCAGATAGATTATATAATGGTAAGACAAAGATTCAGGAACCAGGTTTTAAACTGTAAGACATTTCCAGGGGCAGATGTGCACTCTGACCACAATCTATTGCTTATGAACTGTAGATTAAAACTGAAGAGACTGCAAAAAGGTGGAAATTTTAGGAGATGGGACATGAAAAAACTGAAAGAACCAGAGGTTGTAGAGAGCTTCAGGGAGAGCATTAGGGAAGGATTGACAAGAATGGGGGAAAGAAATACAGTAGAAGAAGATTTGGTAGCTTTGAGAGACGAAATAGTGAGGGAGCAGACGATGAAGTAGGTAAAAAGACGAGGGCTAGTAGAAATCCTTTGATAACAGAAGAGATATTGAATTTAATTGATGAAGGGAGAAAATATAAAAATGCAGTAAATGAAGCAGGCAAAAAGGAATACAAACGTCTCAAAAATGAGATCGACAGGAACTGCAAAATGGCTAAGCAGGGATGGCTAGAGCACAAATGTAAGGATGTAGAGGCGCATATAACTAGGGGTAGGGTAGATACTGCCTACAGGAAAATTAAAGAGACTTTTGGAGAAAAGAGAACCACTTGCATGAATATCAAGAGCTCAGATGGAAACCCAGTTCTAAGCGAAGAAGGGAAAGCAGAAAGGTGGAAGGAGTACACAGAGGGTCTATACAAGGGCGATGTTCTTGAGGACAGTATTATAGAAATGGAATAGAATGTAGATGAAGATGAAATAGGAGATATGATACCGCGTGAGGAGTTTGATAGAGCACTGAAACACCTAAGTCGAAAGAAGGCCCCGGGAGTAGACAACAATCCATTAGAACTACTGACAGCCATCAGAGAGCCAGTCCTGACAAAACTCTACCATCTGGTGAGCAAGATGTATGAGACCGGCGAAATACCCTCAGACTTCAAGAAGAATATAATAATTCGAATCCCAAAGAAAGCAGGTGTTGACAGATGCGAAAATTACCCGAACTATCAGTTTAATAAGCCACTGTTGCAAAATACTAACACGAATTCTTTACAGACGAATGGAAAAACTGGTAGAAGACGACCCCGGAGAAGATCAGTTTGGATTCCGTAGAAATGTTGGAATACGTGAGGCAATACTGATCCTACGACTTATCTTAGAAAATAGATTAAGGAAAGACAAATCTACGTTTCTAGCATTTGTAGACTTAGAGACAGCTTTTGACAATGTTGACTGGAATACTCTCTATCAAATTCTGAAGGTGGCAGGGATAAAATACAGGGAGCGAAAGGCAATTTACAATTTGTACAGAAAGCAGATGGCAGTTACATGAGTCGAGGGACATGAAAGGGAAGCAGTGATTGGGAAGGGAGTGAGACAGGGTTGAAGCCACTCCCCGATGCTATTCAATCTATATATTGAGCAAGCAGTAAAGGAAACAAAAGAAAAGTTCGGAGTAGGTATTAAAATCCATGGAGAGGAAATAAAAACTTTAAGGTTCGCCGATGACATTTTAATTCTGTCAGAGACAGCAAAGGACCTGGAAAGGCAGCTGAACGGAATGAACAGTGTCTTGAAAGGAGGATATAAGATGAACATCAACAAAAGCAAAACGAGGATAATAAAATGTAGTCGAATTAAATCGGGTGAAGCTGCTGGAATTAGATTAGGAAATGAGATGCTTAAAGTAGTAAATGAGTTTTGCTATTTAGGGAGCAAAATAACCGATGATGGTCGAAATAGAGAGGATATAAAATGTAGACTGGCAATGGCAAGGAATGCGTTTCTGAAGAAGAGAAATTTGTTAACATCGAGTATAGAAGTCGTTTCTGAAAGTGTTTGTATAGAGTGTAGCCATGTACGGAAGTGAAACATGGACGATGATTAGTTTAGACAAGAAGAGAATAGAAGCTTCCGAAATGTGGTGCAACAGAAGAATGCTGAAGATTATATGGGTAGATCACGTAACTAATGAGGAGGTATTAAATAGAATTGGAGAGATGAGAAATTTGTGGCGCAACTTGACTAGGAGAAGGGATCGGTTGGTGGGGCATATTCTGAGGCGTCAAGGGATCACCAATTTAGTATTGAAGGGCAGCGTGGAGGGTAAAAATCGTAGATGGACACCAAGAGATGAATACACTAAACAGATTCAGAAGGATGTAAGTTGTAGTAGGTACTGGGACATGAAGAAGCTTGCACAGGATAGAGTAGCATGGAGAGCTCCATCAAACCAGTCTCAGGACTGAAGAGCACAACAATAACAAACGTTGTAAGTGTTTGCTATGTGATTATTATTTGACTACTGCGACATGTGTGATGTGCAGTACTTGAAAGTGTGCACTATGTACTGTTCCTACGTCCTGACGCCGGTAACTGTTCTTACGTAAGTATGCTTACGAGTATACATTTCAGTTGCAATTTAATTGTTCTGGTTCCGGTGGCGATCTGGCGACCGTTGGTTATTTCATTAATGACATTCTCTGAAAACCTTTCTTCCAAATTTTCCACCAACAACTGTTAATTAGCCCGCTCATTTAGCCGTGCGCTCTAACGGACGGCTTTCCAGGCGGGAAGGAGCGCCTGGTCCCCGGCACGAATCCGGCCGTCGACTTGTGTCGAGGTCCGATGATCCGGCCAGTCTGTGGATGGTTTTTAGGCGGTTTTCCATCTGCCTCGGCGAGTGCGTGCTGGTTTCCCTTATTCCGGTTCAGCTACACTATGTCGGCGATTGCTGCGCACTTACGCGTACGCCACCATTACTCTACCACGCAAACATAGGTGTTACAATCGTCTGTTATGAGTTTCCCTGAAAGGGGGGGGGGGGGGGGTCCACCCGGGTCCGAACCGCACAATAACCCTGAAAGATAGGTTCGGTGTGGTGCGGTGGAGGGGTGAAATGGACTGCAGTGGTCGTCGTGTGGTTGTCAACCACTGCAGCTTGGTTGGGCCGATTTGGGATGGACAACGCATGTACCCAGCTGGATCGCCGAGTGACTTGACGAATACTGAGCAGCCTCTAAAGAAAGTGACGAACGTCGTGCTCTGTAACTCTGGTGACGGGGGCCTCCTTCTGTTATTTGGAACAAGAGTTAAAAGAATAATTGACGGTGGGAAAAGTGCACCGTAATATAGTGCCTATTGATATTCGAGCACCGCGGTTTTATTGTTTAAAAGAAAATTGGCGCAATATTATTGTGTCTTGTTCAGTGGAAAATATGTATTTGTTTGTTCTGCATTGTGCCTTGGCTTGAGAGTGACTAATGGTTGTTAGTGCGTCTTCTTTGAAGCCACGTGATTCTGTTGATTGGTAAGCCGCTTGTGTGCACCCGCTTGGGGTGCGATGTTATGAATTGGAGTGGTAACACCGGTGAGTGGCGCTGTACCCGATGGCAATGTCATGGTACTGTATCGGGTACTAGGTATGAATTTGAAATCCAACTGTGATTTAGTGAAGTGTATTAATTCTAAACCACATTGATGTGTTTAAGTCATAATTTAATTACGTAGGGCTACTACTGAGTGAAATTTTCTGCTTTGCTAAAGCTCACCTTAGCTAGTGTTTCTTAACGCTTTAGCAATAGGCTACTTCTTCATGCTTCACGCGGAGCTTAACTGCAACTGCTCTGTTTATACCTGCACCTTGCAAGTACCCGCTTATCATCTTACCTAGACAGAGGCGTATGTATTTGTTGTGTACGACAAAATCCATTCCAATTATCTCTGTCAATCTTAGCGAGTTGCCCCCGATCTGATTAAAAGCCTTGTGAAGGCGTATATATTAGTTCATTTATTTAAGTTTGGCCTTATTTGTTTTATCTGAGATTACGAGTCGTATTTATTTTGATAAAGCGAGTCTCATCATTTGTGAATGTATATTCTGTTATTGTTTGAGGATGCTGCCACGTGTGTGATTAATGTTGACAGTTGACTGCAAAACACGCGAGTCTACCTTGGTGTTTGCAGCTGTGGCTTCTGGGCCGCTACCTCGGCGGCATCCTGCCCAACGCCACAGGTCTAAGTTATTGCCGCGGGGGTGCTTTGCCGCGTCGCCCGTCATACCTAGTAAAAGCTGAGTAGTTGTCTTGTTCCTTGGAGCTACACCTGTGTTGAGTGACTGCCGCCAGTTTTGTAGGCTGTGGAGTTTAGCAGAATTAACTCATAAACTTCTGTAAATTACTGAACGATTCCAATTTCATTCATTACTGATCATAAACTCGGATGCTTTGTGTTTATTGAATACTGTCTCCTGTTGCTTATATTGGTAAATTTCAGTAGTTCGTCACTTTACATGTCACTATAATTCTGATGGTTTTCATGTTCTTATTACTGTGGAATTTAACTGATCAGAATATTTTTCTTAAATAAATGTTAATCTGGTGAAAAAGACGAACAATCTGATGGGTCTCCCTTCCAGGTGTTGATGTTTGATCTTCTCCTATCCTGAACCTATTACCTGTGTTTCAGCTGTAACCTTGTGGGTACTACATAAGCAGCAGTCTGAGAAGTTCCTTTTCTCTATTTCTTAGCTAATGTTTGCTGACACCCCACATGATGAGAAGAATACTCGAGTGCTTCCTACTGGTTGATGTACAAGAGATTTGACAAACATTAACTGAATCTATTGATCGAAGTTGCAGCATTAGAAAATTGCAGCGAAATGCAGGAAGATCTGCAGCGGATAGGCACTTGGTGCAGGGAGTGGCAACTGACCCTTAACATAGACAAATGTAATGTATTGTGAATACATAGAAAGAAGGATCCTTTATTGTATGATTATATGATGGCGGAACAAACACTGGTAGCAGTTGCTTCTGTAAAATATCTGGGAGTATGCGTGCGGAACGATTTCAAGTGGAATGATCATATAAAATTAATTGTTGGTAAGGCGGGTGCCAGGTTGAGATTCATTAAAATGTAGTCCATCAACAAAGGAGGTGGCTTACAAAACACTCGTTCGACCTATACTTGAGTATTGCTCATCAGTGTGGGATCCGTACCAGGTCGGGTTGACAGATGAGACAGAGAAGATCCAAAGAAGAGTGGCGCGTTTCGTCACAGGGTTATTTGGTAAGCGTGATAGCGTTACGGAGATGTTTAGCAAACTCAAGTGGCAGACTCTGCAAGAGAGGTGCTCTGCATCGCGGTGTAGCTTGCTGTCCAGGTTTCAAGGGGGTGCGTTTCTGGATGAGGTATCGAATATATTGCTTCCCGCTACTTATACCTCCCAATGAGGTCACAAATGTAAAATTAGAGAGATTTGAGCGTGCACGGAGGCTTTCCGGCAGTCGTTCTTCCATATACGGCTGGAACAGGAAAGGGAGGTAATGACAGTGGGACGTAAAGTGACCTCTGCCACACACCGTTGGGTGGCTTGCGGAGTATAAATGTAGATGTAGGTCCGAGGACTTCCTCTAGATATGAGGAACAGCCTGTGGTGGCTAATTTGATCTGTCCTATATTTGCCAAACGCGAAACCGCAGCCACAGCGGATACCGGCCGCGACAATATGAAATACGAGGCGGGTATTCGTTTGTTGTGCCGAGGCGCTGAGAAGTGTGGGCCGGCCACCGCTGCCGTAACAAGAGCGGTGCGGCTCGGCGCTCTGCGGTGCGGTGTGGCCGTCCCTTAATTAGAGCCTGGAGCCGGCTGGAGGGACGAGAGCAGAACAGAGCAGCGCTGGGCTGGGGGGAAGGGGGGAGAAACAAACCAGGCAGCCCGCGGCGGCGTGCATGCGGCGCACGTAGCGCTGCGATACAGCAGGGAAGCGCGCGCGCCGGCCGGTCTGAGAAACGGCGCCGTTCCTACGGCGGGCACAACCTCCCGCCTTACTCGCCGACTTTCTTTTCCATTTCTTCTAATTATTGTGATTGCCAGTGGAGTGAAGAGGGCTGAGGGGGAGGGCGGGGGTGGGGTGACTGCAGTCTCGACTGCTCTCCATTTGAAAAAAAAAACTAAGTAAATAAAGTCTACAAAATATATGAAGCCATTAATTTTTCAGGGTTTTATAACATTAAATGAAATATATTAAACCAGATGATGTACGTTGTATCGTACAGTGTGCATGCGTTTAGTCATATCGCTACCTGGTGTCCATATCATACCCCTGGTAGTACGTGATTGTCGAAGAATGTGTTGGTATTGTAGTGTCGCGGAATAGTAAAGAGTTGGAAACGTGGAATATTGTCAAGTTTCGTTGCCTATGCCGAGAGCCAGAGGCAGTAGGTTAGCCAGGAGGCTTGCACATATATCGGAATGTGTCGTCACGCAGGGGCAATGGCCTGGTTACACACAACAGGCGAGAGAGAATTGCTTAGCACGCGGGTTTGCGTTAGACGGAGACTTTCGTAGAGTGCAAGACAGAGGTATAGCGTCAGCTGCACTGCATTTCACAACTTCGCGTAAGTCTGGCGTAACAACACGTAACTCTGTCGCAAGAACACCTAAGGGGCGAGTACGACAGATGAATCAGCAGTATAAGTGGAACGAATGCGTTCATTACAAACGAGCATGACGTCAGGACGTCGCTCGTGCTTCCTTTAAATACGCCAGCTTTGATAACGACAAGGTACTCGCAGTTAGACTTGCAGTTAGATGTGTACTGGGACGCTGCGTAGCGCTGAGCTCGGTGATCGACATGTTAATCTTTATTAAGGAGACGTTACAGTAAGGGCGGCCGATCCAGCAGCAGACGTGAGGGGACAGTACCAGCTCTGGTTTTCTCTGCTGCCGCTGTCAATCATCGACCCAGGATTAGCAGACATCGCGGCAGACTCGCTCGCCACCAATGCTGACCACATCAGTGAGCCGTCGTCGACATCGTGCGGGGCCTAGGCCCTTTGCATCCGCCGTCACAACCGGGTGAGCCGACGACGCAGGGGGACTGCAGCCCGTTCCGCCAGTCCACTGCGGACGAGCCACCAGGAGGAGCAGAGAAGAAGACAGGGTGGGATAGAGTACACTCCGCACTACGAGAACGCCTGTCGTGCCGACAGCGCCGGCACTCCAACCCGGAGCCTCCAAGCGCAGCAGCTTGCTGTCCGCAACCGAGCTGGCCGGCCAGAAGGGCGCCACCAGCCACGCGCGGCCGAAGTACGAAGTAAGGACATTCCTCCGCTACGTCACAGCACGCGGCGCTGCGCTAGCAAGACTGTGCGGCCCAGAGCTGGTGTCATCGCTACGAGTCAGCGAGGACTCTGGAAGGTAGTTGATATCACCAAGCCACATTGTACTCTGCAGGAATAAAGGTGTTATGAATTACTAATGTTTCTTTGGCGTTTCTGACGCGTCCACAGTCATTTCCTAGCATCCTCACAACCGGAGATGTCACCGCTCGGCCATCCAGTCCACCGTAGGCGACCTTTATCACCGGGGCGCCTACTGTATCGCTTACACAAGGTATAAATAGGCAGTGCATTGCTGCAGCTGTCATTTGTACTCAGCTGATTCAATGGAAAAAAGTTTCCGACGTGATCACGTTCGAGTGAAGGGAATTAGACTTTGAACGTGAAATGGTGTATGGAGCTAGACACAGGGGATATTGCGTTTCGGAAATCGTTAGGGGATTCGATATTCCGAGATTCACAGTCTCAGGAGTGTACCAAGAATACCAGATTTGAGGTATTAACTCTCACCACGCACAATGTAGTGGCCGACGGACTCCACTTAACCGCCGAGAGCAGCAGCATTTGTGTAGAGTTGTCAGTGCTAACACACAAGCAACACTGCGTAAAATAACCGCAGAAATAAATGTGGAACGTACGACGAACGTATCCGTTAGAGCAGTGCGACGAAGTCTGACGCTACTGAGCCACGGTACCAAACGACCGACGCGAATGCCTTTGCTAACAGCACGACGTTGCCTGCAGCACTTCTCCTGGGCTCGTGGCAATATCGTTTGACCACCGACGTTTGTGAAACCGTGGCCTTATCAGATGAGCCACGATTTCAGTTGATAAGAGCCGATGACGGGGTTCGAGTGTGAAGCAAACCTCACGGAGCCACGGACCCAAGTTCTCAACAAGGTACTGTGCGAGCTGATGGTGCCTCTGTAATGGTGTGGGCTGTGTACATGATATGGGCTGGGTACTTTGCTCCAACTGAACCAAGCATTGAGTGTAAATGGTTATGTTTTGCTACATGGAGACCACATGCAGCCAGTCGCGAACTCCATGTTGCCAAATGATGGAATTATCATTGGACCACATTTGTTTGTGATTTGTCTGAATAATATTCTGGATACTTCGAGCGATTGATTTGGCCACCGAACTCGCCTGCCATGAATCCCACAGAACGTTTATGGAAGATAATAAAGAAGTCAGTTTGTGCGCAAAATCCTGCGCCGGCAACTCTTTTGCAGTTATTGACGGCTATGGCAACAGCATGGTCCAGTATTTCTGCAGGATACTTCCAACGACGTGTTGAGTCCATGCCACGTGGAGTCGGTGCGCTACACCGGAGGATGTTAGGAGGTATGCCATGCTCTTTGTCACTTCCAGGGTTTCAGCAGTCAACTACATGTCATACAGAAAATAGACATAGTGGACACAGCACCTCCCTATGATTTTAAACCAAATGCAGGTGATCAATATGGCCGTCGTTTATGATGAAGTAAGCCCGGTACGCGTGCACGGTGTATTGTACGAGGTGCATTCAAGTTCTAAGGCCTCCGATTTTTTTTCTCTGGACTCGAAAGAGATAGAAACATGCGCATTATTTTAAAATGAGGCCGCGTTCATTGTCAATACGTCCCAGAGATGGCAGCACCATACGGCAGATGGAATTTTACCGCCAGCGGCGAGAATGAAAACTGTTTTAAATACTTAAAATGGCGACGTTTTCCTTACTTGAACAGCGTGCAATCATTCGTTTTCTGAATTTGCGTGGTGTGAAACTATTTGAAATTCATTGACAGTTGAAGGAGACATGTGGTGATGGAGTTATGGATGTGTCGAAAGTGCGTTCGTGGGTGCGACAGTTTAATGAAGGCAGAACATCGTGTGACAACAAACCGAAACAACCTCGGGCTCACACAAGCCGGTCTGACGACATAATCGAGAAAGTGGAGAGAATTGTTTTGGGGGATCGCCGAATGACTGTTGAACAGATCGCCTCCAGAGTTGGCATTTCTGTGGGTTCTGTGCACACAATCCTGCATGACGACCTGAAAATGCGAAAAGTGTCATCCAGGTGGGTGCCACGAATGCTGATGGACGACCACATGGCTGCCCGTGTGGCATGTTGCCAAGCAATGTTGACACGCAACGACAGCATGAATGGGAATTTCTTTTCGTCTGTTGTGACAATCGATGAGACGTGGATGCCATTTTTCAATCCAGAAACAAAGCGCCAGTCAGCTCAATGGAAGCACACAGATTCACCGCCACCAAAAAAATTTCGGGTAACCGCCAGTGCTGGTAAAATGATGGTGTCCATGTTCTGGGACAGCGAGAGCATAATCCTTACCCATTGCGTTCCAAAGGGCACTACGGTAACAGGTGCATCCTACCAAAATGTTTTGAAGAACGAATTCCTTCCTGCACTGCAACAAAAACGTCCGGGAAGGGCTGCGCGTGTGCTGTTTCACCAAGACAACGCACCCGCACATCGAGCTAACGTTACGCAACAGTTTCTTCGTGATAACTTTGAAGTGATTCCTCATGCTCCCTACTCACCTGACCTGGCTCCTAGTGACTTTTGGCTTTTTCCAACAATGAAAGACACTCTCCGTGGCCGCACATTCACCAGCCGTGCTGCTATTGCCTCAGCGATTTTCCAGTCGTCAAAACAGACTGCTAAAGAAGCCTTCGCCGCTGCCATGGAATCATGGCGTCAGCGTTGTGAAAAACGTGTACGTCTGCAGGGCGATTACGTCGAGAAGTAACGCCAGTTTCATCGATTTCGGGTGAGTAGTTAATTAGTAAAAAAAACCGGAGGCCTTAGAACTTGAATGCACCTCGTAAGTCGCCTTAAAGGTATCGCCTGGAAGTGACGACGGAAACCCGCTTTGAAGATGTGTTGATTGGGTTGCTTAACTGCAGGCGCAGACGAATTCAATGCTATTGTATGGAACACAACTGCGCCTACTTCAAGACGCTTGTTACGACTGGAAATTTACATATGCTCTATCCTCTGTTCTGTGTCACTTCTCTGTTCTCTTTTAGTTTTCTTACAGTTATCTTCTGATCCCTGGAGGTACTTACGAATAGCCTCATTGTGAGGGTGAGACGTTCCCTGCTGGCTGCATTAACGACCTCTACGTCTTGAACACTAACAACATGTCCAGACGGCGGAAATTATGCTAAAGTGCGTCACATCGAGGTATTGGATGTATGTGCTAAAGAGTTATACAGGGTGGTCTGAAAGACTCTAGAAGGCCTGTAAGTGTGTCGTAGGATAGGTTGTGCTTGGAAATAATTGTTAAGAAAAAATACAATATGCTGCACCGTATCCGAGCTAATTAGCATTGAAGTTAGCCAATCAGGCCTTTGCAAGCGCGAATTGAACTGGCCCGCCAGATACAATTGGTGACAGCGGTTCTCATAGCGCATACGACGAGTGGACAACCAGCGTCCATTGGGTCTGATGTAGCTCGCGACTTTTTCCATTGTGGAGAGCGAGCGAGGCGTTCGCATTGTACTCTGTTCGGGATGCCTTTTCGGGGGTTTCCGCCCACACTCGGCTCCCCTCCGGTTTGCAGCTCACGTCGCAGGCCAGTGAAAGTTTTGCTTACTCTGCGCGTGCTATTTCGCCGCGCTGGATCTGAAAAACAAACAGAAACGTGTCCTAGTCTGAGCACATAATTTATTTGGCGTTACAGAAACGCCTCATGACTATGCGATCAGTAATCAGAAGTATTTTTGGACAAATATTTTAAAAATGCTTGCTAATACTGTTCGTGGAGGTTTACAAACTAAATTTGAAACACGTGATGACCTGCTTATGGACAAAAATCACAATGTTATTCCTATTTGCTTGTCAACTGGAATTGAATACTTGGCTGCCGTATTTTGTTTTCCTATTCATTCTCGTATTAACATGAGTAAATAATTTGTTCCTTGTGAACGTTTTAGAGCACTGGTACTGTTGGAATAAAGTAATTTATTATGGATTAACTGCAATCAGTTGCTATTATAAGCATTTATTTTTCCATGCTCGCTTTTTAAGACGTGTGGCATGCCATCATTAGATGTTTGTATTCATTTACGTGTGGTGAATATTTTCGCTGTACAAACGGTATTGCAGAATATTGCAATGTAAGTTTTTAAGACAGTTATAGTAAACCGTTGCAAGTGAAGACACAGCGTTCTCTGGCCGCAAATAAATGTAAACATCTGAAGAAGACGTGAATCTGAAATGAATGTCTTCGCTTAAGTGCTTATTGGGAGGCTTAATTTGTTGGCGTGACGTGTCGGGAAATGGTTCCTATTCGTATTGTGGACAGGGCGTTACCTCGTAACTGCCCCGTAGATATTAACGTCGCGGCTACTGTAGTTTTTGCATTATACGCTAGGGGCGCTACTATCGCGCTACGTGACGAGGCGGCCGGCTACCCTATGTATGTACGTGTATCACGCCCCCGTGTGATGGAAAGGTTCCTGATGCGTAGCAGAGATGGTAGCGCATCAAATTGCTCAGCCTTAGGCTCGGGTTCGCTTCTGTCCCACATCCAATTGTTGTATCACTGTCTTGTTACGTTTTATAAAACCGCCGCTTGAATTTCCACCCGCAACGGACTGATCGGCTAACTTCAAAGCTATTTAATTCGGAAACGGCGCAACGTAACACACACACACACACACACACACACACACACACACACACATATATATATATATATATATATATATATATATATATATATATATATATATATATATCTTCAGAAAAACTAGTTCTGAGCACAATCTACCCTGAGACACCCTTACAAGCTTTTCAGACCGTTTATAACCATCCTGTATAATTGTTATTGACTTACGAATACGTTTCTCACGTTGTGGAGATTAATAACTGTCCACCTCGAGACGTTTGTCGGGACTCGTATGCACGCGGGTAGTTGATGCTTTAGTGCGAAAGATCAGTTCAAAGTAAACGGATTGATAGACAAGAGTACGAATGAAATGATACAATTTCAGAGGCTTTTTGCTGGTCTCGTACACACCTGATTTTTTGTCAGCACAACCTTTGCGCTAACATTTGGTGGGTAGTGGGGGGCATGGATACTACACATTGATCTTGCTTACTGAAGTGGCGAGTGAGCATTTGTACCAAGGCCAGGAATCGAATACGGGTCTCCTGCTTACTGAGCAGGTGCGTTAGCCACTAAGCCACCTTGGCGCGGCTGGCTGTTCACTCAACTGCATGTGTGCCGGATTAATCCATCCAGTCGTCTAAAATGCTGCGCCAGGGTGACTTAGCGGCTAACGCCTAACGCTCGTGCCTAGTAAGCAAGAGACCTGCGTTCGATTCCCGGTCTTGGCACAAATTTTCACTCGCAGCTTGACTATACATACAATTAGATAAGAGTATTTCACAAGTAGCTGAGCATTTGCTTTAGCAACATGTCGTGGAGAACACATTCATCTGTGAGGCGACTGTAGCGCACGCCCCGTGAACAGGAACTGTGTGTTGCGTAACCATTGCCAACAATCCATACTAGCTCGAAAAGTTTCCTCATCATTTACCTAGCTTCATGCTGTGACTTCGGTGTCAGCATGGCTTTGCCAATGTTAGTGGTTGAAGGTGGCCGGCCGGCCGGTGTGGCCGAGCGTTTCTAGGCGTAACAGTCTGGAACCGCTCGAACACTTGACAGCGGTAACGGTTCTGAAAGGTGGTTGCTGAAGGACAATAATTTTGATACTGTTATAAGCTCTACTTCTAAAATGAACAGTATCTATTTCATGGAATCTGTATAAGCTTTTTCACTGCGTAGAACATTAGTTACTGTGGTGTGCGTACGGTAAGACCTTCAGTACACACACCATCAGATTATTTGACTTGTCGCTCTAACGAAGTAGGCGAATGTCAGCAATGTGTCTCGTGGTCTTATCATGGCGTGTTTATCTTCTGCCGTTAGGTCAGACGATAGAAATGCCACTTGCACGCTTAGAGTAGCAGACTGACGGTCACCAACTTTAAACAGAACTTGATTAATTTTCACACACATTTATTAAAATAATAACAAGCATAATAGTTACTTAACTTGGTTCTGGGTGCTATTTACAATTGACAATCTGAAGTTCCTTTGGAATTGGTACGTTAATCTTATTCTCACATATATCTCTGATACTTGACAAAAGTGTCTATACATTTATATTAATTGGCTATGTACTGGAATATAGTAATCTTATTAGGCGCAGACTGAAACTTGACTATAGACTGGTACAGACAAATGTAGAACTCGTACAGACTGGTACAGACTAATGCAGACTGGTACAGACTGGTGCAAACAAATGCAGACTGACTAGTCGGAGGTCTGTACAACGTTATAATACGTCGCGCGTTCATGTATCACTGCGCGAGTGTGATCCGCGAAGAGAAATGGTTCTACGTTAGCAGCAATCTCATTGGCTGCGTTACATATTAATATGCGGATCGGCGGAAGCAGAATTTGGTCTGTCTCTATGACAGCACCATCTCGTAGTGCGGAGACGGACGAGCGCTGCGCCTGCGCTGTTGTGCTTAGCGGGGTGCGCTCTAGTGGGAAAGTTGTGTACGCGCTGACTACGCGGAACTATGTACACAACAGTTACACTTTTGAGCCGTGAATCTGTTATAGCTCAATTCATTTATTACAAATGATATTTTTAAGTGCATAAACATTTCAAAATTAATTCTTACACAGTCTTCCACTATATAATTACTATCATACTGGCGAAACAGTAACTGTTATGTCTACCAACACAATTCTTGACCACTCAGCATCAATCAATCAGAACAGATACAACAAAAAACAAATAGACATACATATTCTATTTACAAACCAGTTATAGCCATTGACTGTTGTAGGGGCTTCAAACTATTACAGCCTAAACTGTGATTCTGTGATAACTATTCTCTACTTTATATTTAGAGAAAGCCGGCCGCGGTGCCGAGCGGTTCTAAGCGCTTCAGTCCGGAACCGCACGACTCCTACGGCGCAGGTTCGAATCCTGCCTGGGGCATGGATGTGTGTGATGTCCTTAGGTTAGTTAGGTTTTAGTAGTTCTAGGTTCTAGGGGACTGATGACCTCAGAAGTCCAATAGTGCTCAGAGCCATTTGAACTATTTGAGGGTGGCCGCATAACCTTCCTGCTGCCACCCCATCCAACCTCTCCCCCCGGCCCCCCGGCATGTAATTTGTGCACCCCATCTGAAAGGTTCTACTGTTAACCTATGTAAAAATGTGACAATGGTTTCTAAATGATAGTGTGTGGAGGAACTGAGGCGGGATGTGGGTGCAAGTGGGATGTACACCCTGTTGGAGATGAGAAACCACATGCGGCCTGCCCGATGCACAGGTCCTCTACTTTAATACGCCGGGGATGTGCGATCCGAAGCCGTAAACCTTACTGAATCGCGGAAGCGTCGTGATAACGCGTGTGGATGTATTTTTTCCTTGTGTATTCATCCGCAAGATTTCTGATTCACACTTTTTCTCCAGCTTCAGAACTTTAACACAAGTCCAAGCAGGCACACATCTTCCGTCATCACACACTGCCTTAAATGCCTCATATGTTTTTATCTCATCGATTTCTGGCAACACGAAGTCCTTCCACGGTTCTGCTCAGTCTTGGAAGTAGAAAGAAGTCGCAGAGGGTCATGTCCGGTGACTATAGTGGCTGAGGCAACATAAAGGTTTTTTTTTTTTTTTTTTGCTAAAAAATCACGAACGTCCTTTGAGGTGTGAGCGGGAGCATTATCGTGTTGCAACTTCCACGAGTGGTTCTGCCACACTTCTGGTCGTGTTGTTCGGATAGCTTCACGCAAACGCCGCATAACTTCCATGTAGTATTCCTAACTGACCGTACGACCATAAGGCAGGGACTCGTATGCACTATCCCATTGTAATCGGAGAAAACAGTTAGAACAACCTGCATGCGTGATTGAACTGGTCAAATTTTTTCGGTCTTGGCTCTTCAGGCCGTTTCCATTGGGACGATTGGGCGTTGGTATCGACATCAGACCCGTATCGTCACCTTCTATAACCTTCATTAGAAGTTCAGGACCGTTGTCGATTTCATTCAGCAATTCCTGAGCAATGTCTATGCGACGTCGTTTTTGGTCGAAATTCAACAATTCGAAACAAAGGTTGCTGCTACAAGTTTTACGCCAAAAAACATCCGTAAAAATTGTTTGGAATGAGTCAAAGAATATGCCAGTGGTAATTCGGTGATTTTCCCGAACCATTTTCTTTACTTCTTCCACACCGTCGTCAGTAACTGATGTGCTTCGCCGCCCAGGGCGGTCATTGTCTTCGTGCTATCGATCCTCTTTGAAACATTCATAGGCCCCGTAAACTCTTGTCTTACTCATAGTAGATTCGCCAAAAGCCACAATCGACATTTAGATGCGGTGCTGCAAGATATACTATTTTTCAAGCAAAATTTAATGCATATTGTTTGTTCCATCTTTTCGAAAGTAAAAATCCATCGAAAGGTCGAAAACGCGTATAAACCTTTCCAATGCAAACAGTAAACTAAATATTTAAAACAGCTGAAATTGAAAACGTTCATCAGGAGCATGTGCAGCAACAAGATAAAAAAGCCCGCAAAATTAAAAGAATCCAGTTCCTTTTTGACGGATGATAAAAGAAAGAGCGGGAATCGACCCAGCTTTCCAGCGACCACAGTGTCATCAATAACCAACTTTTTTTTTTAATTTTTTCACTGTTTATAACAGAACACAATTAACGAAACAGGTTTCCATAGGCAAAAACGAAAAACGATAAGGAACATAAACCATGATAGGGCGCCCAGACATCTCTATTGGATAAGGGCCACACCCACTGACAACATTAACCAGCATCCTGTGTAGTAAACGTGAGATTCGGCGTATTAGCAAATTTGACCTGATTTCGGGGAAATTGCGAGGCGTTGCATATACAGTAAGTATAAACTGCTAAAACGTCAAAATGTCAACCCCCACCTCCCCACGCCAGCAACAACAAAATGTAAAAAACGAGCAGTTAGTCCCGCCATAGAATTTGATTTCGGAAAGGACGAATACGGCCGCAGATGCTGTAAGCAGTGACACAAATCATGGAGAGGAAAGCAGGTTGATTCTTCAGCCAGAGTCAGTTCTATAGGTGACTACTGCAGGTACAACTACGCGGAAGCGCGTCCAATGAACCACATTGAGAACATGCAGCCGTGTCACTAAGTCAAACTCGGTGTAGACGTTTATTAGTAGGTAATGGGTTATGTATGACTCTCTGCAAAGAGGAAGCCATTTCCGTCGTTAGAATCGGGCCCATACAACCTCCCAACGATCACGCGGCGATAACAGTTCAACGGTATTGGGGCACACCATCCACGTGATCAAGTAGGAATTGTGTCATGGCCACTTGCCGCCTCAAGGTGCCGTCCTGGAGGTAGCTCACCGTAATGTAAAATTCTCGAACGAGATGCAATTTGAAATGAATGCAACCTGTAGTCAACAGGCGAAGCAAGACTCATTGGCTGCATGAGGGTAAACAGCCGAGACGTAACAGGGTGCTATTTACGGGAAACATTCTGTGTCGTATGTCGGACATAAAATGCAGATGCCTTGCGTGTGATGTCTGCGAGAGACAAGCGTCATTCCGGGCGCGGATTCGTCAGATTGTCGTACAGTAATTTACATTTATTTCCTTTGCGAATAAATCGACTAGCTAATTGCCGCAGTTTCTTCGCTACCGGTATGGGAAGGGGAAAGGTCTGTGAGATACAATACGGCCTCCAGTATTTGTACTTGTTGGCAATCCAGAGGGTCAACTCCAAAAAATCATTTGCAAAACTGTATTTATCAACAATTCGAGCTTTTTAATATATTGCTGGCTTTTGGTCATCACCCGTACAGCCAGCCTCAGACCATAAAAAACAACAATTATCTGTTACATCCATTTAAACTGAACTTATGTAAATGATCTGAGTAAATTAACATATTTAATTTATTATAATGTAAAAACATTCTCTGTTCCTATACTCTCAATTGACCCTCGGTTATAAAATCGTATAAGAGCTTGTACGCTTTTGTGTTGTCTGTTGGTAGAAGGGTCTTAATGTTCGTAGGCAATGCATTTCCAGAGGTCATCAGATGCTGCAATAGTTTCTTAGTTTCTTGATATCTCCTCTGGCAGCCGAAGAAAATGTGATTTACATCTTCCTCGATGCCACATTGACATGAAGATGATGTGACCATGTTACGGTGGTAAAGATGCTGCCGAAATCTCCCGTTATAGAAGCAAAGTTGGCCCATTGTCACTGTAAAGTTTCTGTTGCATGTACAATTTGGGAAACAGGTGCCGCTGCAGCATAGTGAATCACTTTAATTTCGAAAGACTGTTGGAGATTTTCGTTCCGTCGGCCACTGATTATGGTCCTTATACTCATTTTATTCAAGCGGGAAAGTTCTTGCACTGCTTCTATAATAATATATTAGATAAATTTTGGTATTGCTGACGCCACAGCATTTCAACAGGATCAGTGGTAAGCACTAATTTTATAAAATTACGATTGATTCTTCTTACACTTCCATCGAGTTCTGCGGTGACTATGGAAGCGACTTTGGAAGTTGAATTTGCCTCCTCGATTAGCATTGCCATCTATGAATGCACTTGCTGCCCCATCTTTTCGTTTGGACCCATTTGCGTAGATCTTCTTGGCGATGGCCATGTTGCTATGTTGTTAGCTAAAATTTCCTGATGAACCTTGTCTGAATCGAAGGGCCTTCACGTTCAGCGTCACTAAAGTATTAAGGAAACGATAGGTATTGAATCAGATGTACTGCATAACGGGCTCAAACGCAGGGATCTCCCTCTACGAGGTAACGCCACGTAACGCTCTGTATGAAGATCACTGACTGTGCTGTGGGAAGTCTGTGGCTGGTTTGCATTGTTGGAATATTCACTGTTGTAGTGTTGAGCAGTTGGATGTGAAGAGCGCGTAGCGTTGCGCAGTTGGAAGTGAGCCGCCAGCAGTGGTGGATGTGGGGAGATAGATGGCAGAGTTTTGAGAGAAGACGATCTGGACGTGTGTCCGTCAGAAAAAGGAAATTTGTAAGACTAGATGTCATGATGACTTTTGAACAATATTAAGGTAAATACATTGTTTGTACTCTATCAAAATCTTTCATTTGCTAACTATGCCTATCAGTAGTTAGTGCCTTCAGTAGTTTGAATCTTTTATTTTGCTGGCAGTATTGGCGCTCGCTGTATTGCAGTAGTTCGAGTAACGAAGATTTCTGTGAGGTAAGTGATTCATGAAAGGTATAGGTTATTGTTAGTCAGGGCCATTCTTTTGTAGGGATTATTGAAAGTCAGATTGCGTTGCGCTAAAAATATTGTGTGTCAGTTTAGTGTTGATCAGAATAGGTAAAGAGAGAAATGTCTGAGTACGTTAAGTTTTGCTCAGCTGTTTGAAAATCCAATAACGCAAGAGGTTTACCAGCATTGTCATTCATAATTTTTCTAAGGGGACGTTACAATATGATTGGTGAGACTCGTGTTTTGCTGTACTATACATGTGAGAAAACGCTAGTCGATAACCCGAATGCCTTTCCGAAAAGTTAACGCAGGTGGTACACATGAATTTTTAAATTAACGGTCACTTTATCCTTCGTTCTGTGCGCTCTCGTTGATTACCGTGACAGAGCAAAGTGCGCGCAGTGATTTCCGGCCGTGCAGCTCGTAACTCGCTAACGCGGTCCGACGCCAGCAACAATGGACTGGTTTAACACGGCCACGAGACCTCGCTGCGAGTGGCCGGATAGGCTCATATTCCAGATGGTTCGGACACGCCGAATTACGAGAGATCACATTGCAGCCGGTTTCATCAACAGCGGCGCGCAGTTTCCATTTACCGCGCAACACAGTGCCGTGCGAACTGTGTTCCACATCGATTTCGCAGCGGCTGCAGCGTTGCCGAGAGGCTGGTCGGTAATTGAAAACGTAAACGTATCTTCCCATACCTGTCCATCACTGTACCATAATAGCGTTTAAAAACTAATTATTTCGATTTCATACGTTCCTGTAGCATTAATTGGTTAGTTCCTGTGGTCTAGTACTGATTACGTTCAGACAGAATCGCTGCTAAGTTCGTTATCAAACTGTAATTACCTGACTTTTTTCTCTGTTTCAAATGACGTTAAAGTTGGTTCATGGTCGATCCTGATTGTAGATGACAAACTGAAACAAAGAATCCATTTCCTCGAAACTGCTTTGTACTGGAACTAATTGTGTCGCGAGTTCAGACCATTATCAAAGACGCCTGACGTGTTTTCACATTGCGCGTTTCTAAATGACAATCTTTTATCCTCTGAGAAAAAAATAATTATAAAGAAACTGTAAATGTTTCGAGTGCATACGCCTGGCTGGATTTATGTTTTCGAAGAAAAATTAAACATTGCGGTGATTGCTGAAAAGTACGAACTGACTATACACAATCGTAACTTACAATTAGGCCATATAATTATTTGTATTGGAGCCTTTCCTAGCGTGTTAAAGGAGTCTTCTCATTAAGTTCGTCTGCAAAACCTAGAAAAAAATTATTTGAGTAGTTATGTATTTTTAAATAAATTTGCTATCACGAATTGACAGAAAATCAAATTTTTACGGTGCTCCGAGATACAATAGTTATTCGTCGAGCCTTTCGTTATCAGCTGTGCGCTTATACCGTACTAGGCAAGGTCCTAGTGGAGGTGATTTGCCATTGCCCTCCTCCGACCGTACTGGGGATGAATGCTGATGATGAACACGACACATCACCCAATCATCTCGAGGCAAGAAACATCCAAGACCCCGCCAGGATTCGAACCCGGGACCCAGTGCTCGGGCAGCGAGAACGGTACCGCGAGACTACGAGCAGCGGACCATGCTGTTAAAACTTCAAATCGATAACTTCAAAGCTTTTGGAGATATAATTTTTTGCCTAAAACACATGATAACCGTGCCGGCATTGTGAATCTCGAGTTAATTCATCTATAGAGTTAGTTCATCCAAAGTATCAATTGAAACAAAAACCAAGAGGACAAGTTCTCATAATCTAATTTTCTTGAATTTTCGTGACATTCATTATTACAGATTTCTGAAGTAATTAAAAATACTTTGGAAAATTATTATTTCATCGTGGTTTGGTTGTGATGTTAGTGTTTTGGATATTAAATTAGTTTTCGTTTCATAGACCCAAAGATGAGACGATTCTACTGAGTATCGTACATGTCAAAGAGTATAACACAAAAAACATAAAACATCGTCGAAATAGATGAATAAGAGAGGCTGGATGAAGGACATACGTAAAGTGAGTGTTGTGGCGTAACAAGACAGCTACGCCACACTGAAGTAGCCGAAAGGCACGCGTAATCTTAAGTAGGCTTGATAGAGGTCTGAAACAGGATACTTATTAATGTTATAAAGAAAAGTATGCAGCTCCTCGAATACTTAACTTTTAATTATCCTTGTTGGTTTACAACATTCTTGATGAGACATTTTATACTATGTAAGGCTAATGGCGCCTTGCTAGGTCGTAGCCATGGACTTAGCTGAAGGCTATTCTGTCTCTCGGCAAATGAGAGAAAGGCTTCGTCAGTGTAGTCGCTGGCAAAGTCGTCGTACAACTGGGGCGAGTGCTCTTCCGTCTCGAGACCTGCCTTGTGGTGGGGCTCGGTCTGCGATCACACAGTGGCGACACGCGGGTCCGATATGTACTAAATGGACCGCGGCCGATTTAAGCTACCACCTAGCAAGTGTGGTGTCTGGCGGTGACACCACAGTGAGAATGTGATATTGCGTTAAAACTACGTAGATGTATGTGTGAGAAATTGTGGTGCAGCATGTGCAATAGGAGAATTTATGACGTATGTCCTAGTGAGCTTGATTTTGTAAAAGGCAGCCAGGAGGAGAGTTGAGTATTAAATTTTGTTAGTAATTTATCCTGTGGAAAGGAATCGTATTTTGTTTTCATTAAATTATATTTAGTTTCGGAATTACGAGATTTCTAGTCTGAATTGCTTGTGGTACTATAACTGGGTGACATTAGAGATACCGCTAGTATAGAAGTGATCGAGATGATCTGATTGGTTACTTAACATACTAACCAATAATAATTGAGCATTTTCCCCGCGTCTGAGTAGGACTTTGTGCCTCGGGGCTATGAGTTGAGATAGTCACTCAGGAGCCCTCGTCTGGTAAGCACATATGATAAATCGCGCTGGTCAAATTTGTACTAAAATGAAGAAATTCGCGTGTTTGATCGGTTTTCGTATCGGTACCGAAAAGCAACTACAGTGTTGAGTGGTTTCATTTAGGAGATATTTACGTGTGAACATTTCAAAACGTACATAAACTCAGCGTGGCGTGTTTCGTGCAGATTACGAGACATTATGGCGGGCATTTCTTTAGAGGAAGCCTACCGCACGACTGACTGTGTTAACTCACAAGTAGTGTGGGTCAGTGACTGTTTAGGACGTTAAGAATATCGGATCAGACTAAATATCTTCTGGCTGCTTTCATATGTGAACTTATTATATAGACAGACAGTAAAATTGCATAATCGATGTTCGGAAATTAAATACGGACTTGATAGCCATTTTCCTTGTTTTAAAGACGATAAAAACTCAAAGGAAATTTTATACGTTTTATCAACGACTCATACAAGAATCCCGAACGTTCGATAGCTTAACTAACTTTCAGATACTACCCATGGACTGGAGTTATGTGGCCTTTGCGTGGTAGGTATATAGTTGAATTTTCATCACCGCTGCTTTTATCGGCTAAAACGGTATCTACCATCGTAGAGCGAAGGGGCAGACGATCTGAAACGTATCCAGGTAAGGGGAAAATTGTTTAAAGGATACTGATCGACCGACCCGTCTCGCCGTACACGGTATAAGATCAGATCAGATTCAGCAGCTGGAACATAAAGATTGGAGTGGAAGTTCTCGTCAATGTCGATATCACTGGAGCCAGAGTACCAGGCCCGTCAGACAAGATGAAGACAATCTACAGTCGTGTTCGTGAAGGAATAGCAGAAGATTGGGTTTTGTCGTTCAGTTGTCGATGAGTCCTTAAAGAGACGAATGACGAACTGAGATGGGGAATGAATGGGAAAGGACATCCCATACCGGTATTCACCTCATAAGACTTGGAAACTGCGGAAAACTTAAATCGAGATGTACAGAAACTGAACGCCGAATATTAGTACGATGTTTCAATGATGTGATAGAAGCGACCCAATTAGCATTTGCTCCGTGTCATGTAGGTAAACCATGTAAAGCTTATTTCAGAGTGTCCAGACAGAGTTTGGGATCCCACACACCCCAAACCATGGCCCGACGTGTTAACTACTGCACCAGTTTTTATACCTCCTTTGTTACAAACACCGCTTTCCACCCGGCTCTTCCAGTTAGAGCGTTCTGCGATGACGGATAGAAACGCTGTTCTTCTTTTCGACATCAACACCGCTGTTTCTGGGGTGAATGATTTCAGTGCTACCAAATATGAAGAAAGAAGCTTTCTTTGACACCTAGCGGTAACTGAGTACAGTAATTCTACCCGGTAAGCAACTGGAGGAAACACTGTTTTCTTAGTGCACTTTTGTTTAAACTGTTTTACAGGGATGCCTAGGGTCACGGTAAAATCTGGAGCTACAATGCCTAAATATTCACTGATTTTAAAATAAATTTCTGTGATTTGTGACTCGTCTGCTAAATCCTACGCTAGTGGCAACTAATATGACAACCTCAATACACTATAAACTGTGAACAACACACTAAGCGATAAGAAAGGGTTTACATTATTTAAGCAACACTCAGGCATCATTTCCTGTGTAACATGGACGTACTACGGAAATTTTAAGTGTCCATGCTACGAATGTTCTAGCGTAGTTCGCTAACACCAACAATCATTCGTAACTCACTGATGTCCTATAATGAAGCAGAACATTTAAGGCTATGATACTAGTCGATGTATAAGTTAGTAGAGCGAGAAGTATCTGTTAAAAAGATTTCTTGTTGTATTTTACAATTATTGTTAATCTGACACATTGTGAATGCTTTTAAAAAACAGCAGGAACGAACAGGGTTAAAGTATCTGTAGGAAAAGATAATGTTGTAGATGTCAATAAGGGTTACAACATACCAGCATAAGACGCAGAGTGGTTCAAAGAAGGACAACGAGTCACGAGAGAGGTGCGGCGCTTGACGTCCGAAGACCGCCAAATCACAATCGAGGCCGTAGCGGAAAGAGGGAAAAGTCAGTGGTGGTCTATTTTTCAGCGTCTTGCTTCACATTTTGGAGTGTAACGATACTGGGTGGACAATATGCAGCGTGATTCAAAAGTAACTGCACACACTTCGAGGGTGTAATATACGAATTAAAATAAGAGTAAAACTTTAAACAAAGTTTTGTCTGAAATTGTTTTATTTCAGAGTTATGCAGCAGATTAGGCATCACAAGTGCAACATAAAAACCACAAAATTAATTCTTCTCAGAAAACAACGACATGATGGGGACCCTAAGTTCAAGTATGTACTGTACATTCACACCAGGCCATGTTCAAAATGATGTCAGTATAGACGAAGGCAGTAACGTGCTCGACTTCTTACCGCTCTGGAATGTTGCAAGCTTTATTCATGTCATTCAGCACAGTTGCACAGCTGCTACATTCTCAGCTCCAACACCACACACTAACTCCTTGAGACGGTCCTAAAAGTAGAAGGCCAAGTGCTAAGATCTGGGGATCTGCAACCCAAGCAACTGGTCATGCGCGACCAGTCCACTTAGCGGGATATGTATGACAGAATCTGGCATTCAGACTGAAACGTGCAGGACCACCGCCAACGAAGCAGTCGATATGCAGGCGAACATGACACGCCAAAAGCCTGTAGTGGCCCATGATGTAATGTCTACCACAAATGACATTATGCAACGTATCTATCTGTGTATTGAACTGGGGACCTAGAAACGACGGAGAGGCTTCGTCCCCGCCGTAGCCCTTAGGGGAACACAACCCCACAACAGGCTATAGTAGTCCACTCACGCCACCGCCACCCTACGCCGAACCGAGAGTTATTGTGCGGTTCGGCCCCCAGTGGACACCCCTAGGGGACGTATCATTAGAGAGGAGTGTAGCCCCAATGTTCGCGCGGCAGGGTGGTTATGGTGCACGCGTACGTGGAGACAGTATTTGCGCAGCAATCGGTGACATAGTGTAACTGAGGCGGAATAAGGGGAACCAGCCCGCATTCGCCGAGGCAGCTGGAAAACCGCCTTAAAAACCATCCACAGGCTGGCCGGCACACCGGACCTCGACACTAATCCGACGGGCGGATTCGTGCACGCCTTCTCGCTCGGGAAGCAGCAAGTTAGACCGCACGGCTAACCGGGCGGGCTTATGCAATCTAACTTGGAAATAAGGCAGTTTAAACCAAAACTTTATTTAACATTTTACTTTTATTTTAGTCCATACATTACACTCACGAAGTGTGTACAATTGTGTACAATTATTTTATGCTGTATTCTCGTAAACTTTCTGAATACTAGAGCAGGACCGGAAAATGATGGCAGTGTAGCTCGTGTTTGTCCCAACTGTTGGAATGTGGCGCGGCGTGTCATAACCAAGTTTGTGTTAGAGGGCAGACAACGGCGGGAATCCGGGAGGTTTGCCACAAGAACCTCCCACAGGCACACAGGCAACGGTCACACGAGTGATCCGCCCTGAGTATCTCTTGGGATAGGACACCTCAAAAGCAGTGAAAACCACGTGAGCTCCCCAGAGATTTCAACGAAACACCACTGGTTGTCCTGAAAGTGGAAGCAGAGAACAGAGCCGCCTCTATTTTTCTGTAAACAGCGTGTGAAACGAACTGCATTTACACACCCAGACATCGTTCCACAGATCATAACGCGAGAGCTAATACACTACCAAATTTTAAGTTGTTGACAGAGATTACAACAAGTGTTGGAGGAGACAAGTTTGCAAATTTTCTCTGCATGTAAGAAGAGAAACGGAGATCTTAAGTTGTCACTTTTGCAGACCTTGCGATTTCTTCCCCTCCTACGGTAATTCTGAAAAGTGTGTGAGAATAGGTAGTGGTAGTAGATTTTGTGGCAAGAACACAGCGGCGAGAACAGGCAGTGGTTGTAACTTTGCGGCAAGAACACAGCGGCGTTCCGTGTCTCGTCGTTGGAGAGTCGTTGTTCGGTGCCCTGCTTCCGTTTGGCGCTCCTTTAGCTGTTTACGACTGAGTGAGATGTTTATCGTCTGCATTGTCCTTGCACTATAGAGTGCACAATTTGAGTGTCTTCTTTGCAACTTGTGATTGGTCGTTGGTTCTCTATCCTATTGGGCTCAAAGGTCAATGCTATCGAGTATACGTCCGTTTTGTGCGTTGCCCAAGTTTTGGAAAGTGATTTGCATCTCAATTTACAGTCTTCCAGAGGGCGTTAGGGTACCTTATGCACTGATACGATGTTTATAAATCTGAACATTATCACGCTGATCATTCAGCAAAATCTTAACATTGTACACATGCTGCTGTTTATATTTTTTGATGAAAGTAATTATAAATAAGTTTAACTCCAACTGGAACAATACTGACTGAGAACAAATAAATTATTCAAAACAAAATTTCTGGGTCTGTGACCACATTGTCAATATGTAAAACTACCGACATTTCGGTCCCTGTTGCAAGTGACCTTCTTCAGGGTGCTTTTGTTTGCTGCTGAATTATCAAACCTTGTTCCTTATATACCTGCAGATATGGCTGTTATCTAATTCTGATAGGCTGTTAAGAATGAAGGGGAGGGATGTTAGAAATCTGTATTCGTGTTTTTATTTTTTATTTTCATTGGTTGCAGCCCGACGTTTTCATTGGTGTTTGCATTGCTACTTGTGATTGGTGGAAATCGGCGATTGGAAAACCAGGCGGCAGTTGTGACGTGCCGTTGTTTTCCTGCTTTCTAGCGCCGGCTGAGGCGCGCCAGTACTCTATGTACCTGTCGCCGCTAGAAAGCTGGAAAACAACGGCACGTCACAACTGCCGCCTGGTTTTCCAATCGCCGATTTCCACCAATCACAAGTAGTAAAGAAACCACCAATGAAAACGTCGGGCCTCTACCAATGAAAAGAAACAATAAAAACACCAATAAAGACTTCTAACATCCCTCCTCCCCTTTATCCTTAACAGCCTATCAGATTTAGATAGCAGTCGGCCGGAGTGGCCGAGCGATTCTAGGCGCTACAGTCTGGAACCGCTCGACCGCTACGGTCGCAGGTTCGAGTCCTGCCTCGGGCATGGATATGTATGATGTCCTTAGGTTAGTTAGGTTTAAGTAGTTCTAAGTTCTAGGGGACTGATGACCTCAGAAGGTAAGTCCCACAGTGCTCAGAGTTATTTAGATAGCAGTCATATCTACAGGTACATAACAACTAAGGTTTTCTCATTCAGCAGTAAACGAAAATACCCTGAGGAATGTCACTTGCAACAGGGGCCAAAACTTCGGTAGTTTTACACATCGACAATGCGGTTACAAACCTAGAAAATTTTTATTGAATGTGACAATGTCCGCTTAAGCCTAAGTTTATAACAAATAAATTAGTATTTGTAAGAAAACTTACTCTCACTCCTTCATTTCCTCCCTCAACGTTCTGATGAGGTGACCCTTTCCATTACAAATAAATATCGTCAGAGGATTATAGGTCACTGAATTGCAGTCTCATTGTGAAGGTCTTTCCAATGTAATACAGGTCTCAGTACGAGAAACGTATTCTTATCATTTACTCTGGAAAGTGAGCTGGGTCCTTTCTTATTATATGAATCGAATTAAATTTTATTTTGTGGCTAATGAAACTTCAGCTGCATTAGCACTTACCAGTGCGAATAATTATCAATTTAGAAGATGTTAAATTGGATTGGATTCCATCTGGGCATACAATCAATTTTGTGGTCATTTGTGTGTTGACTCCGCGAGTGCAGACAACTGCTGAACCATGATAAACTGTCCGTCTCGGTAGCGCTAGTTCAGAAGGAATTACGGCAGGATAGAAATGATAATAATTTTTATTATCTGCCTTTCAACCCCACTTAACGTAGAAGCCTTGCTAGGAGCTGACTTGGACTGGATAACCACCATGGCCACGGCACGAGCTGTTTACTTGGGTACCACTCAGCCACCCACGAGTAAAAATGCCGAGTGCATGACGCCGCTACTCCCGCGATCCGTTAATAGCGAACCAGTAGTGTGCGAGGGGTGTATGACGCGAGGCCCTCGGACGATCGGCGAAGAAACGTAGCCACGAAGGCGACGTTCTCTTCTCTGCTGTCTCCCTAGTCGAACAGGCGCAAGTATTCTTCTCTCCATGATGGCTTCCTCGCAACCGCCCTTGTTCAACAGCTCTGAATTGGCTGCGTCCTCCTGCTGAACCTGAATAACTTGTCATTATGATCTAACTTGAAATTTTGCTTGAAAACTAAGGGACGCCCCAACCTCGCCTATCTTGCTCCTGACAGTCCTGAACAGCTGCGCAGTTTGGTAACCGAAGGGTGCCAGATTCGATACCCGGCCGTTTTTCTGTATTGTCCTTACGTTCTAATCGCCATAACTGACGTTACCCTATTGAGATGGCTTTATGGACACTCACAAAAACCAAAATTTTTTTTTAAAAAAAGAAAGAAACCTGGTCGACTCGCACATAGTACAACAAGAACGATGACAGACGTAAACATTTCAGGAGTACTACCAGACTCCCAGCCTGCTAGGTTCCGATACTGCTCAGACCTATTGAGCGGAAATGTTGCATCTGCACCAGTCCAAACCACAGATGACATATTTAGACGCCCAATCACACTGGACGACAGATGGGTGTACCATTATGACGCAGGGTCAAAGAGCAAAACTTGAAGCAAAATTAATTGGCTTCACCACCACCGAAACAGGCGAAGATGTGACCCTCAGAGAGTAAGGTGATGTCGAGTTTTTCTAGGCTAATGTGGTCTGGTGCTAACAGGCTATGCTTGTATGTGTGCAGATCGTCACGGGAGGATACTAGTGAAATCTTCTGCCGAGACTACAGAAGCTTGTCAATACGAAGCATCGCAGGAAGATGAGCCAGAGCTTATTCCATACTGTCAGAATCTGACAGAAGAAAGGAGCAACACGGCGACTGTCACCATGCTGCTTGTTTGGGCTTCACTCCTTGTATTCTGGCACGGCACCCATCGAATTCTTTTTCTTCTTTCTCCAGATGAAGAAATCACTGCATTGTAGTCGTTTCCACAACGACAACGAGGTGATTTTCGTGGTGGAACTTACCCTGAATAGCCAAAACAGACACTACTAGAAGCCAGTTCCCCGACGAGTCACCCCTCGTAGCGAAAGGTGAGTCATGTTGAAGATTGTGTACGTAGAGAAGGACTAACACGATGCACATGTTTCAGGATGGCAGCTTGATTATTTTCGTGGTGATAGTTAAAACTTGACTACTTCTCTCGTATCGCGTGACGCTATCCACAACAGCCGCAGGTATAGTGGGCCGGCGAACTGAAGCAGACCGTGTTCCGCACGCGTCGGGCCGGCCCCGTCTTTAATTAAACACCGCCGGCTACCACTAAGTGTGAGTACGCGTGGCAGCGTAATGAATTCGCGGCACGCGCCTCTGACGTTGGCTGCGTGCTCACGCACACGCCGCCACTCTACGCCCGCGCCGCTTTTCGCGGGCGTGAGCAGAAAGTTCGCAACAGCACGCCGCTGATGGACGCGCGGGGATTTCGTTCTGGCAGCTGTATTACCGCATAAGCCGAAGGCGGCACACTCGCTCTGCATTCACAATTGGGTCTCGTTTTCAGTGTGTTACTAACATACTTTTCGTTTCAAATTAAAACTCACTGACGAAGTTGCTACTCAAGAAGTCACACTGCAGCTGAAGTGTTACTGTACGATATAGGAATAGAAAACATTTATGAAAAGCGGACTTTTAATGTCGAAGAGAACGAAGCGCTACCTCAAAAAAGAACCTCCTTCAGCGCTTGTGGGAAGTACACTGGTCTCCTAAACATAAGGACGAAAGTAACATTCGTATAGTAACATAGCTCGAAACTTGTACCATACATAGATAGAACTGCTATAGTAACCGAAAGTAATTAAAAGATACGAACAGAGACGGCACTTTTATTCGAAGACAATAACTACAATGAAGTCACCGCGATGTATGTCGGTCGCGTTGACATTACGAAGGCAGAGCCATGGTTTTTAATAGGCTTTGTGGTCGGCAGTGACGGCAAACTGCACTACGTCATCAAAAGTATCCGGACACGTGCCTGAAAATGAATTACAAGTTCGTAGCGCCCCCCCACTGGTAATGCTGGAATACAATACGGTGTTGGCCCACCATTACATTTCATGACAGCTTCCACACTCGCAGGCATATGTGCAGGCAGGTGCTGGAAGGTTTCTTGGGGAATGACAGCCAATTCTTCACGGAGTGTTGCAATGAGGAGAGCTATCGATCTCGCCCTGGCACGAAGTCGGCGTTCCAAAATATCTCAAACGTGTTCTATAGGATTCCTGTCGGGACTCTGTGCAGGCCAGTCCATTACAGGGATACTACACTCCGCGACGTGACATGCATTATGAACAGGTGCTCGATCATGATAAGAAAGATGCAATAGCGATCCCCGAATTGCTCTTCGACGGTGGGAAGCAATAAGGTGCTTAAAACATCATTGTAGGCCTGCGCTCTGATAGTGCCACGCTAAACAACAAGGGGTACAAGCCCCTCCATGAAAAACACAACGACACTCTGTAACACCTCCGTCTCCGAATTTTATTGTTGGCGACTACACAATGTGGCAGATGACGTTCACCGGGAATTCGCCATACCCACACCCCCGCCATCGGATCGCCGCAGTGATTCGTCACTCCACACAACGTTTTTCCACTGTTCAAACGTCCATTGTTTACGCTCCTTACACCAAGCGAGGCGTCGTTTGGCATTTACCGGCGTGATGGGTGGCTTATGAGGAGCCGCTCGACCATCAAATCCCAGTTTTGTCATCTCCCGCGTAACTGTCGTTGTTACACATTACGACCCTCTTCAACTGTCGGCGGTCTCTGTCAGTCAACAGAAAAGGTCGGCCTGTACGCCTCTATGCTGTACGCGTCTCTTCGCGTTTCCACTTTATTATCACATCGAAAACAGTGGACGTAGGGATGTTTAGGAGTGTGGAAATCTCGGGTTCAGACGAATGAGTCCCATTCTGTTCTCTCACGGCGTCTAATGACTACTGAGGTCACTGATATGGAGTACCTGACAGTAGGTGGCAGCACAATGCACCTAATACGGGGTCCACTCCAAAAGAAATGCACACTATTTTTGCAAAAATACAGTTTTCATTCTGCATGTGTGAAAGTTTTACAGTGCCTAGATACATCCTTTCCGCTTGTTTTCAAACTTAGTTCAACCTGTTCCCGTGAGTGGCGCCGTCACAGCATGTCTTCAAGACGGCTGCTACACTTGACGTTCGTCAGAAGCAACGTGCTGTCATAGAATTACTGTGCTGTGAAAACGAGACAGTGGGAAACATTCACAAGAGGTTGAAAAATGTGTATGGAGGTGCTGTTGTCGATCGCAGTACAGTTAGTCGGTGGGCAAGCGGGCACGGCAATATTGAGGATTGTCCCCGCAGCGGCAGGCCTCGTACTGCACACACTCCAGACAATGTGCAGAGAGTCAACGAATTGTTGACCACTGACAGACGCATCAAATTGAACGAACTGTCACGCTACGTTGGGATAGGGGAAGGAAGTGTTTACAGAATACTGAAAGTGTTGTCGTTGAAAAAGGTTTGTGACAGATGGGTTTCCAGGATGTTGACAGAAAAAAACAAGAAAAACGTATGCAGCGAACTTTTGGAACAGTACGAGAATGGTGGAGATGAATTTCTTGGAAGAACTGTGACAGGTGATGAAACATGGCTCCATCATTTTTCATCAAATGAAGAGGCAATCAATGGAGTGTCATCATGCAAATGCACCCAAGAAAAAAAATTCAAAACCACACCTTCTGCTGAAAAGTTATGGCTACGGTGCTTTCGATTCCGAAGGACTCTTGCTTGTGGACATCATGCCAAGTGGAACCACCATAAATTCAGATGCACATGTGACGACACTGAAGAAACCTCGTCTGAATAACGTATGTTTTTGGTGGTGTCCGGATACTTTTGATCACATGCTGTATCCCTGCAACGCCCTCCCAAGCTGGCTACAAGGTTGGTAAGGAGCTCCTGCTGTAGAGCATTCCGTTCCTCTACCGGCGCCTTTGACAAGTGCTGGATGGTAATCGATGGAAGTGAACATGCTGCAGCAAGTCCCCACGACGCATTCCACAGGTGCTCGATGAGATTTAAGTCGGGGGAACGGGAAGGCCAGTCCGTCCACCGAATATCCTCTCGTTTCAAGAGTTCCTTCAACTACACACTTCGACGCGGTCGCGCCTTGTTAGCCATAAAAATGACGCCTAGTGCGAATGCACCCCTGGACAGTCGGATGTGGGGAAGGAGCACAGTGCCACAATGGCCTTGATTTGTTCTGTGTCCGAAGATTAGCAAGACCTTCCGCCCAAGCAACATTTTGCGTTGCCACAGCATAACGCGTCGACCACCAAATCGATGGTGTTCGACAATGCTGGACGTGTCCTCAAGTTGCGAGAAGTAGCAACGCGTAATGCATATCGAAAAAGAAGAGCGCAGTTGGAGCAGTTCTTGGACTGACAAGATATTTGGCTAATAGAAAGGCCTGCCAGTAGCCCCTGACATAAATCACATCGTACACGTGCTGGACGCGTTGGCGGGACGTGCTGCAGCACGTTCACATGTACCAACGGCCATGCAGCACTTGTCAGTGGCGCCGGTGCGGGAGCGGAACGCTCTAACACGGGACCTCCTTACCAACCCATCCTCAGCTCCTATCATTCTTTCCATTGCCTCCGGTACTATAGCAGTTCTTCCTATGTACGGTCGAAATTTCATCAAACTCTGATTCCTGGGAGCGGCATACCGTACGAAAATTACTTTCGTCCTTAAGTTTTTCACATCAGTGGATTAAATTTCTCAAGTAATTTCGTTACCCTACGTCGAAGACTCTTAAGCTACTTGACAAACAAACAGCATCGACAGCTAGCAAGTGGTAGTTACTCTGCGTTTCAAACTAAACCTGTAAGGTGGCAGAATAAATGGGCAGATTCACACCTTACATGAGACCTTTAGGAATCGCAACGAGAAGGTGAAGATGACACCTAACGTAAATCGACAGTTATGAGAACATTTGCCTATCAATATGTAATGCAAAAAGGGATGACAGTCAATCGACGGTAATTAACACACCATTCCTATACAATGCATGTCTTTGAGCGGAAGGTAGAACAGGGAACGCGAGTCGAGTTGCTTTTAGCTTTGAAAAGCCAGCTCCACAACGGCGCAGCAAAACCGCGCTGTGCGAGTTAAGCCGGCCACCACTTAAAAGGGGTGCAAGAAAGGAGGACAGCGACCACGGGCCAGGTGATTCCAGCTGGATGGCCACCTGTAGCGAGGCCATTGGTACAAGAGCAGAGAAGAAGCTTTAGAAAAATGCGTTTCGAAATTCCAACGGGATATGAACAAAAGCAAGTGACGCATTTTCGTACAGCGGGTGCAACACACGGAAAGGTTAATGTACTTTAGGCGTCTAGAACGAGCACAAAACGACCGATTGGCAGTAACTCACTAGGAAGGAGAAAACTACTGAAGTTTCGACGCAGTTTGATAGAAGGGACGTTGCGATTGGTAGAGGATGTTTCTACAAAATGAGAGGAACGCTCCTATTGATCGAAAAAAGCCGTGACATGAAAATGGAACCCAAGTGGAGGGAGGCCGTTCTGCCATGAGAGGACAAGAGAGAAATTTTGGATGTGACTCTTCTCTGAACTGGCGTCAAGTGCAGATCGGAGCGCTTAACGCTGCGTACGATGCTGAGAAGAATCAGGTGTGGACACTGCGTGCACAGCGGCTGTACTCCAGCTAAAATTAGCTGTAGCAACGTTTAGCTCCAACTGTGGAGAAACGAACCAGCCAAATGAGTTAATTCTCTTGCGAGAACTGAGAGGGCACTATAATATGCACGCTGCTCCAACCATGCGCGTGTATATCTACACATAATGAGACTAGGGTTGAGTACATGTTTTCTCGCATAACGAGAAACATATGCAAAGTTTCCGCTGGAAAGTTCAGCAAAGGCCAGATTAGTTTAGTAGGAATTTCAGTGGGGGAGAGCGGCCTTGCAGACAGCAGCACGTCGCAGCTTAAGGTAAATACCGCGTGCAGAGGCGTAAACTTCATTGGTTCACCAGCTTGCGTCCACCGTAAACTCGAATGGCCTTGGGTAATCTTGTGCTCAAATTTTTCACTTGACTGACCATCCACCGTCGGCTTGATTGTCATCCTAAATAGTACCGAACTTTGAACCGTAATCGGACGATTTTCGTAGTACTGACCAACATCATAACGTATGTGTAGGAGCAATTTTGTAAAGAAACGTCCAATTAAACATTCATATTATTGTGCTTAGGATTCATGTAAAGAAACTTCCAATCAAACTTTCATAATATTGTGCTTAAGATTAATGTTCTTTCAGAGAGTTAATATTTAACATTGTTGTGTATAAACTTATTTCACTTTTTGATGTTGGCAAGATGCGTTATCCATTGCACTGTTTTTATGTTGGCGAGTTGAAAACTGTGTGAAAAGCTGTACACACAGTTGGTCTCAATTCAAGAATAAGCAGAAAAAAAACCGCAACTTTACAAACTCACCAGACTATTATTTCGTTATCACTGCGGACATGAGGCTAAGACCATGTAACGACCCTCCAACATTGGCCACGTCCTCAGTTCGGCGAGGGAGAGAGTCGACGTGTTTCTTCCGGTATGCCGTATGCAGTACGAGCCTCTCGTCCGTGATTAGACTCCGCGGAGGTACCAGATTCATGGGACGTTTATTGCTGAGTTTGAAACAGTCCCAGACATATCCTGTAACGTTAAGGTCGGTGACTTCGCAAGCTAGTCGAAAGGTAAAAGGGTGCCCAAGCGGTCATCGAACTAGGAACATATGCTTATAGCCGAGAGAGCAAGACTTTTGTCATCTTGGAATAGGAGAATTTCCACAGATTAATCTAGGGTCTAGTGGTAGCGTCTTTGATTAGTAATCGAAATGACCTCGATACCAGGTTCGAGTCCCAGCATTTCAATTTTGATTACAAATCATCAGCAACGGTGGCCGAAGACTTTTGGCATGAGAAGTCACAGTCATTCAGCCAGCAGCCTTGTCAAAGAGGCGGAGGGAACTGACAAGGGAGAGGTGACCAAGGTAAAATGATTGAATAACCAACGAAAGGATAATATTCTAGGAGTCGGGGGGTAAAATGCCAGAAGTTTGAAAATGGTAGTGAAACTAGAAAATCTGAAAAGGAAAACGGTAAGGTTCAATCAATATATAATTGGGGTCAGTGAAGTGAAATGGAAATAAGACGAGGATTTCTGGTCAAATCGGTGTAGGGTAATATCAAGAGCTTGGTGAAGATGGTATAACGGGAGTAGGATTCCTAACCAATAGGAAGGTAGGGCAGAGAGTGAGTTACTGTCAACAATTCAGTAATAGGGTTGTTCTCAACAGAATTGACAGAAAACTAACATCGTCAACGACAGTTCAAGTATACATGCCGACGTCGCAAGCTGAAGAAGAGATAGTGAAAATATAGGAGGATATTGAAAGTGATTCAGTACGTAAAGGGAGATGAAAATCTAATAATCATGGAGGACTGGAATGTGGTTTTAGGGGAAGGCGTAGAAGTAAATGGAGAAGATGGGCTTGGTGCTTGGAATGAGATAGGAGGAAGACTGTGTTCTGCAATAAATTTCAGCTAGTAATACCGAATACCCTGTCCAAGAATCACAAGAGGAGGGAGGTATACTTGGAAAAGGACGGGAGTTACAGGAAGTTTTCAACTACATTACATCACGGTCAGGCAGAGATACCGAAATCAGGTATTGAAATAGAATTCTTACCCAGGAGCAGATGAAGACTCGATCACAATTTAAGAGACTAGTCAGGAAGAATAATTGCGCAATGAAGTGGAATACTGAAGTACTAAGGAATGAAGACGTACGTTTGAAGTTCTCTGAGTCTATAGACACTACGATAAGGAATAGCTCAGTGGGCAGTACATTTGACCAGCAATGGACGTCTCTCAAAATGGCAATCACAGAAGTTGGAAAGAAAAACATAGGTATAGGGAAGGTAACTGCGAAGAAACCATGGACGACAGAAGAAATACTTCAGTTGCTCGACGAAAGAAGGAAGTAAAAAATGTTCAGGAAATTTCAGGAACACAGAAATACAAGTCACTAAAGAATGAAATAAACAAGAAGTGCATGGAAGCTAAGATAAAATCGCTGCATGAAAATTTATAAAGAAATCGGAAATGAAATTACTGTCGGAAGGACTAACTCAACTTACAGGAAAATGAAGACAACATTTGGTTAAATTAAAAGAAAGGGTAGTAACACTAAGAGTGCAAGGATATTGCTCTGTTAAATGCAGGGAAGAGAGCGGGTAAGTTAAAAGAGTACACTGAAGATCTGTATGAGCGAAAGACTTACCTGATGGTGTGATAGAAGAAGAAACAGGAGTCGAATAGAAGACTTAGGGAATCCAGTTTTAGAATAAGAGTTAAAAAGTGCTGTGTGAGACTTTAGATCGAATAAGGCAGAAGGGATAGATAAAATTCCATCAGAATTTCTAAAAACATTGAAGGGGGTGGCAACAAAATGATTATTCAAGTTTTTGTTAGGCTCTATGACTCTGCCGACATACCATCTGACTTTCGGAGAAACATCATCCACACAATTTCGTAGATTGCAATAGCTGACAAGTGCGAGAATTATCGCACAGTCATCATAACAGTTTACCCGATGAGGTTGCTGTCAAGAAAAATAAACAAATGACTGGAAAAGGACACTAAGGATGTGTTAGATGACGATCAGTTTGGCTTTAGGAAAGGTAAAGGCACCAGTGCAAGCAAGATTCAAGAAAAATGAAGACACATTCATAGTATTTGTAGACCTGGAAAATACTTTCGACAGTGTCAAATGATGCAAGATATTCCAAATTCTGAGAAAAATAAGCCATAGGACGAGACACGTAATATACAATATGTATAAGAGCCAAGAGGGAACAATAAGAGTGGAATGCCAAATAGGATGTGTTCGGATTAAAAAGGGTATAAGACAAGGGTGTAACCTTTCGGCCCTACTGTTCAATCTGAACATCGAAGAAGCAATAACAGAAATACAACAAAGGTTCAGGAATGGAATTAAAAGTCGTGATGAAAGAATACCAATGATAATATTCGTTGATGACATTGCTATCCTCAGTGAAAGTGAAGAAGAGTTATAGGATCTGCTGAATGACATGTACAATATAATGAGTACAGAATATGGACTGTGAGTAAACCGAAGACGAAAGTGATGAGAAGTAGCAGAAATGAGGACAGCGCTAAACTTAACATTAGAATTGGTGACCACGGAGTAGACAAAGTTAAGGAATTCTGCTTCCTAGGCAGCGAAATAACCCATGGCGGACGGAGCGAGGCGGACATCAAAAGCAGACTATCACTGGCAATAACATCGTTCTTGGCCAAGAGTAGTCAAGCAGTATGAAATATAGACCTTAATTTGATGAAGAAATTTCTGAGATTGTACATTTGGATGACAGCTTTGTGTGAAAGCGAGGCTGGACTGTGGAGAAACCGGACAAGAAGAGAATCGAACCATTTGAGATGTGTTGCTACAGAAGAATGTTGAAAATAAGGTGAACTGATTAGTAATGAATGAGCAGTTTCTCCAGACAATTAGAGAGAGTAGGAATATACGGGAAATAATGACAAGAAGAAAGGACACGATAGTAGGACATCTGTTAAGACATAACGGAATAGCTTCCATCGTATTAGAGGGAGTTGCAGAGGATAAAAGCTACAGAGGAAGACAGAGATTGGAATACTTCCACCAAGCAGTTCAGGATGCATGCTTCAAGTGCCACTCCGCGTTGAAGAGAATATTAGAGGAAGAGAATTCATGGCAGGCTGCATCAAACCAATCACAAGGCAGGACACCAAAATATACAGGGTTATTACAAATGATTGAAGCGATTTCACAGCTCTACAATAACTTTATTATTTGAGATATTTTCACAATACTTTGCACACACATACCAAAACTCAAAAAGTTTTTTTAGGCATTCACAAATGTTCGATATGTGCCCCTTTAGTGATTCGGCAGACATCAAGCCGATAATCAAGCTCCTCCCACACTCGGCGCAGCATGTCCCCATCAATGAGTTCGAAAGCATCGTTGATGCGAGCCCGCAGTTCTGGCACGTTTCTTGGTAGAGGAGGTTTAAACGCTGAATCTTTCACATAACCCCACAGAAAGAAATCGCATGGGGTTAAGTCGGGAGAGCGTGGAGGCCATGACATGAATTGCTGATCATGATCTCCACCACGACCGATCCATCGGTTTTCCAATCTCCTGTTTAGGAAATGCCGAACATCATGATGGAAGTGCGGTGGAGCACCATCCTGTTGAAAGATGAAGTCGGCGCTGTCGGTCTCCAGTTGTGGCATGAGCCAATTTTCCAGCATGTCCAGATACACGTGTCCTGTAACGTTTTTTTCGCAGAAGAAAAAGGGGCCGTAAACTTTAAACCGTGAGATTGCACAAAACACGTTAACTTTTGGTGAATTGCGAATTTTCTGCACGAATGCGTAAGGATTCTCTACCGATCAGATTCGCACATTGTGGCTGTTCACTTCACCATTAAGAAAAAATGTTGCTTCATCACTGAAAACAAGTTTCGCACTGAACGCATCCTCTTCCATGAGCTGTTGCAACCGCGCCGAAAATTCAAAGCGTTTTACTTTGTCATCGGGTGTCAGGGCTTGCAGCAATTGTAAACGTTAAGGCTTCTGCTTTAGCCTTTTCCGTGAGATTTTCCAAACCGTCGGCTGTGGTACGTTTAGCTCCCTGCTTGCTTTATTCGTCGACATCCGCGGGCTACGCGTGAAACTTGCCCGCACGCGTTCAACCGTTTCTTCGCTCACTGCTGGCTGACCCGTTGATTTCCCCTTACAGAGGCATCCAGAAGCTTTAAACTGCGCATACCATCGCCGAATGGAGTTAGCAGTTGGTGGATCTTTGTTGAACTTCGTCCTGAAGTGTCGTTGCACTGTTATGACTGACTGATGTGAGTGCATTTCAAGCACGACATACGCTTTCTCGGCTCCTGTCGCCATTTTGTCTCACTGCGCTCTCGAGCGCTCTGGCGGCATAAACCTGAAGAGCGGCTTCAGCCGAACAAAACTTTATGAGTTTTTCTACGTATCTGTAGTGTGTCGTGACCATATGTCAATGAATGGAGCTACAGTGAATTTATGAAATCGCTTCAATCATTCGTAATAGCCCTGTATATCATGAACATACAGGAGAAAAGGTAGACTTATTCACGCAGAACATTAAGACAAACATCATGGATCATAATAAGATAAAATTCTTTCAAATAAATCACATAACCACCTTCGGCCGCAGCTACATCTTTGACACTGTGAGACAAAGCGGGGATTGGATGCGCTTAAACACACTAAGAAGTCTTGACGATAATTTTATAATTTCAAAATGCTTTACGCGTTTCTACTTGTGTCATCATCAAAGGCAAATACTTAATGTTATTACTATGTGTTATTAGATACAGTCCAAATAGACACATGGTATCTGATCAATATTCCTTAACCACAGCGAGTGCTCTGTAAATCAAAGTACTGCGGTCACTTATCGTCTGGGAAGGATCGCGGCCGCTTTTTGCACGCAAAAATAGATACGTATGCGTTGGCTTCCGATATACGGCATATCGGAACGTGCCATCGCCTTTGTGACCAAAGAAAACCCCCAAAACCGGAAGGCATCCCTTCTTTTCGATTTCCATTGTAAACTGGATTTGTTCGTCGATAGAATTTAGAAGATTTAAAGATTCTTGCACTTTATGTTCAACAAGGGGCCACCCACAGAAAATTCGAGTCGTTAACGTACCTCCAAAGTTCGGTGGTCTTCAAACTAGCAGATTATAGCGGCTTTTCCTCGAAGTTCTCAACAATGAAATTGGCCACTAAGAGCGAAAATGGACTAACCGTATCGACATCGTCAGTCCATTCGAAAGATTCGTCATTAAATGAAAATTATGGCGAGGCCTTAGCATGTCTGAATAAAGCTAAAGCGTCTTTATCAAAACTTTTCCCAATAAGAGACAAGGTTCTGAAAGGGGAACCCATGTAAATAAGGAAACTACATCTAACCTGACAAATAAATCAGAACTGTTCTATTTCTGTTATTCCAGTTTGCCAAAGAAGTCTGCAGAGGTGAGTATTTGATGATCGCGTTTTTCTGCAAGAGGTCTTAACAATGTTAATACGATAGTCGTCACGAGACATTAAAACAGCGGCAGATGGAGAAAGCAACATGTTTCTCAGGACTCAGTTACACAATGCTCTCTAGCAGCTACAAACAGAGCTTCCACTCCAGGTTATAAGAAATCAAGATAGAATAACGATAGTTGCTTGCTGAAATACCTCTGGAGATCGCAAGTTGCCGCTTTTGTCAATTAGTAGATCTCCCAAACCAAGACCATTGAAAAATACTGAGATAACGGAAATTTAGTAGACAGTGTAGATGACTGACCAATCCTCATTAGGTGACAAAGGAATAGAAACTGATGGAAGAGGAGTAGGGTGTTTGAAGTTTGCTGATCACATGGTCCTAATCACCACAGGGGAAAAATAATTACAGGATTTAGTGGACACCATTGAAGCAAACGTAAAAAAATTATGGAATGAAAATTAACACAAAGTAAACAAATGTATTGGCACTAGGAGGTAATAAAGAAAAAAATTGTGCTGAATGGAGAAATATTAGAAAAGGTGCAAAATTTTAAGTATTTTGGAAATAGGATAGACACCGACTGGAAGTACAGCACAAAAATTGAAACAAGGACAGCAATGGCAAAAGAGGAATTTTATAAGAAAAGCAGCAGTTTGGACAGAGAACTGAGGAAAACACTGATAAAATCTTTTTTTATGGAGTATTCTTCTGTATGGGGCTGAAACATGGACTTTGAGGACGAAAGACAGAGATGATGGAGGCTTTTGAGATGTGGACATGGCGGAGGATGGAAAGAATAAGTTGGATTGACAGAGTAAAAAAATGAAGTGGTACTGAGAAGAGTGGGGGAGAAAAGACTCTTACTATATGTGATAGAAAGAAGAAAAAGAAATTGGATTGGGTATATATTAACAAAGAATGACAGACTGATAGAAACAGTTTTAGAAGGTTATTTAGGAGGGAAAAGGAAGCGAGGGAGGATGAGATTTCAGATACTGGATGGCGTGATGGACTCTACAACATACGGCAGCCTTAAGAAGGAAGAAGTGGATCGCAAAAAATGGAGAGGCAAAGGACCTGCTAATACAACAGAAAATTGATGATGATGATGATGATGTAGATCGGTAGATCGCATCGGTGAGCATAATGGAGCAGAGTCAGCAGCCGACATAATTTACATCAGTCGAACTGGCTGTGGCTCCGGTCTTACAACAAGAGCCGTTAAGATCGGATCATATACTGTTTCATGTGGACAGCATTGTCCTCTGAAGTTTACTGTAACATCTGTACATGGAACAGAAGGAAATTTGATTCTCATGTCTGGAAGGGGTTCGTAGAACGCAACTTGCAGTGGCTGATGAAACGAAACACTTGACAGCAGCAAATATGTTTTCCTGCACAAGCCATCTGATTTGAAGCTAGAAGGTCAACGCCACAAAACCGACAGAGTAATAAGCAAAGATGGCTTCAAGGCTCTTAGAGCCAATAGGTCTATATAATTAACACACTGCATTAAATCTACATTAAATCATAGATTCTATTTTAAATATGGGGCAGAGAGAACCGAGTGTCTTCTGAAACCAAAGGGAAATGAAGAAGACTTCTGTTAGACTTCCGCGAAACAAACAACAGGCAGAGGTATATGGCTGTAAATTAAGCGCTTTACTAACAGATTTAGGACTACTCAGTGGAAGGCTGCTGCATCGGAGAAAGGATTAGCGGAAACACTGCAGCAACCGCCGCCTCTGACGCAGCAAAGGCGAGAGGCAGCTGCGCAGTTGCATAGACTGACAGGCAGCAGGACGGAGCGCTATTCTCTGCGAAAACCGCAGCACTAAGGCGTAACAATACGTTACGCAATGCTGCTTCTGCGACTACTGAAGCCAAAGGGGAGTGAAGAACACTTCTTATCTTACAAGGGGTAAGATAGATACTGCCTGCAGGAAAATTACAGAGACCTTTGGAGAAAAGAGAACCACTTGCATGAATATAAAGAGCTCAGATCGAAACCCAGTTCTAAGCAAAGAAGGGAAAGCAGACAGGTGGAAGGAGTATATAGAGGGTCTATACAGGGGCGATGTTCTTGAGGACGATGTTATGGAAATGGAAGAGGAGGTAGATGAAGCTGAAATGGGAGGTATGATACTGCGTGAAGGGTTTGACAGAGCACTGAAAGACCCAAGTCGAAACATGGCCCCGGGAGTAGACAACATTCGATTAGAACTACTGACAGCCTTGGGAGAGCCAGTCCTGACAAAACTCTACCACCTGGTGAGCAAGTTGTATGATAGGCGAAATTCACTCAGACTTCAAAAAGAAGGTAATAGTTGCAATTCCAAAGAAAGCAGGTGTTGACAGATGTGAAAATTACCGAACTATCGGTTTAATAAGTCACGGCTGCAAAATACTAACGCAAATTCTTTACAGACGAATGGAAAAACTGGTAGAAGCCGACCTCGGGGAAGATCAGTTTGGATTCCTTAGAAATGTTGGAACACGTGAGGCAATACTGACCCTATGACTTATCTTAGAAGAAATATTAAGGAAAGGCAAACCTACGTTTCTAGCATTTGTAGACATAGAGAAAGCTTTTGACAATGTTGACAGGAATACTCTCTTTCAAATTCTGAAAGTGGTAGGGGTAAAATACAGGGAGTGAAAGGCTATTTACAATTTGTACAGAAAGCAGATGGCAATTATAAGAGTCGAGGTGCATGAAAGGGAAGCAGTGGTTGGGAAGGGAGTGAGACAAGGTTGTAGCCTCTCCCCAATGCTACTCAATCTGTATATTGAGCAAGCAGTAAAGAAAACAAAAGAAAAGTTCGGAGTGGGTATTAAAATCCATGGAGACTAAATAAAAACTTTAAAGTTCCCCGATGACATTGTAATTCTGTCAGAGACAGCAAAGGACTTGGAAAAGCAGTTGAACGGAATGGACAGTGCCTTGAAGGGAGGGTTGAAGATGAACATCAACAAAATTAAAAGGAGGATAATGGAATGTAGTCGAATTAAGTCGGGTGATGCTGAGGGAATTAGATTAGGAAATGGGACACTTAAAGTAGTAAAGGAGTTTTGGTATTTGGGGAGCAAAATAACTGATGATGGTCGAAGTAGAGAGGATATAAAATGTAGACTGGCAATGGCACGGAAAGCGTTTCTGAAGAAGAGAAATTTGTTAACATCGAATATAGATTTAAGTGTCACGAAGTCATTTCTGAAAGTATTTGTATGGAGTGTAGCCATGTATGGAAGTGAAACATGGACGATAAATAGTTTAGACAAGAAGAGAATAGAAGCTTTCGAAATGTGGTGCTGCAGAAGAATGCTGAAGATTAGATGGGTAGATCACATAACTAATGAGGAGGCATTGAATAGAATTGGGGAGAAGAGGATTTTGTGGCACAACTTGACTAGAAGAAGGGATCGGTTGGTAGGACATATTCTTAGCCATAAAGGGATCATCAATTTAGTACTGGAGGGCAGCGTGGAGGCTAAAAATCGTAGACGGAGACCAAGAGATGAATACACTAAGCAGATTCAGAAGGATGTAGGTTGCAATAGGTACTGGGAGATGAAGAAGCTTGCACAGAGTAGAATAGCATGGAGAGTTGCATCAAACCAGTCTCAGGACTGAAGGCCACAACAACAACATGCTACGAGTGGAAATAGCAGCAAATGCTGCAAACAGCGGGTAAGAAATGGAGGTCAAGTACCGCTGTTCTATTTATGAAGATGGCGAGGGCGCTATCGATTAAGAAACTGTAGTGATACTAATATTTTGATTCGTCGCCACGAAAATGGATGTGTGATATTGATGTAATGTTAGATGCTTATAGACATGTTTGAAAACTGTCAATGACGGGAACGAGGGAACTGGTAGCGGAACGGCATTGCGCTGGCTTGACAGCACGTGGTTCTTGTCCTCGCTTTTGGAGGAATTTCGTACAAAGACCGCTTCCTCGAACAGGAATGTCGTCTCAGCTATGTGACTGGATTCGTGATTTCCTTTCAGAGAAGTCACAGTCCGTAGTAATTAACGGCAAGTTATCGAGTAAAACAGAAATGATTTCTGGCGTTCCCCAGGGTAGTGTTATTGGCCCTTTGCTGTTCCTTATCTACAACGGTAAGTCAATTATTATTCGCATAACAGTTTTAAAATTTTATAGTAATCAAATAAGAAACTTACATGAACATCATTTTTCATCATAGTCTCCTTGCGTTTCAACGCAATTGGTCCATCGTTGTACAAGCTTCCTGATGCCCTTATAAAGGAAGGTTATCGGTTGAGCTGCGAGCCAGGAATGCACCGCTTCTTTCACTGCTTCGTCCGAGGCAAATCGACGGCCCCTTATTGCCTGTTAAAGTGAACCAAACAAGTGATAGTAAGAAGTGGCAAGATCGGGACTACATGGAGGACCATCCAGTACTTCAGATTTGAGTTTCTGAAGCGTTTCAGCAGTGTGGGTAGCAGTAAGCGGGCAGGTATTGTCGTGAAACAAAACAACACCTTTTGACCGCAATCCTCGGCGTTTGCTTCGAATTGCAGGCTTTAGCCTGGCAGTAAGCATCTCACTGTAACGTACACTGTTTATTGTTGCACCCCTTTCCCCATAATGCTCCAGTACTGGACCTTGTGAGTCCCCAAAAACCGTAAGCATCAGTTTTCCTGCGGACGGTTGGGTCTTGAACTTTTTCTTGCAAGGCGAATTTGGATGTTTCCTTTCCGTACACTGCCATTTACTCTCCGGTTCGTAATGATTGATCCAGCTTTCGTCACCAGTAATGATCCTGTTTAAGAAGTTGTCCTCTTCGCTACCATAGCGATCCAAATGTTCTTCTTTTTTACAGATGTCCAAGCGCGTATGTTTATGCAACTGTGTGAGTTGTTTTGAGACCCATTTTGCACAAACATTATGAAACCCAAGTCTGTTGAGATTGATTTCGTAGGCAGAACCATGACTAATTTTCAGACGATGTGCCACTTCGTCAAAAGTTATTCGTCTGTCTAAGAGAATCATTTCACGTGAACGCTCAATGGTTTCTTCATTTGTGCCACTAACGGTCGCCCGGTTCCTTCATCGTGCGTAACACTTGTGCGACCGTTTCGGAATTTCTCAATCCATTCGTAGACACTCCGTTGTGGCAAAACATTGTTCCCGTACTGTACTGAAAGTCTTCGACGAATTTCGGCCCCTGATACGCCTTCCGACCACAAAAAGCGGATCACTGAACGTTGCTCTTCTTTGGTGCAAATAGACAGCGTAGCAGCCATGATTAACAGCACAGAAGCGATATCGAAACTAACCTAGCAGCTTGAAAATTGAAAAGATATAACAAAAATAAACAAAGTATGCGTCATCAACGTAAAACGACAGTACTACCAAAATAAACAAAAATATAACTAAATTGCGGATAATAATTGACTTACCCTGTATATAAACTATTTGAGAGAAAATCTGAGCCGTCGTCTTAGGTTGTTTGCAGATGACGCTGTCGTTTATCAACTAAATAGAGTCGTCAGACGATCAAAACAAATTGGAAAACGATTTGGAAAAGATATCTGCATGGTGCGAAAATTGGCAGCTGACCCTAAATAACGAGAAATGCAATGTCATCCACATGAGTGCTAGAAGGATTCCGTTAAACTTCAGTTACTCGATAAATCAGTCAAATCTAAAGGGCGTAAATTCAACAAAATATCTAGGAATTACATTTACGGCAACTTAAATTGGAAGGAACACATAGAAAATGTTTTGGGGAACGCTAACCAAAGATTACGTTTTATTGGCAGGACACTTAGAAAATGTAACAGATCTACTAAGGAGACTGCCTACACTACGCTTGTCCGTCCTCTTTTAGAATACTGCTGCCCGGTGTGGGATCCTTACCAGATGGGATTGACAGAGTACATCGGAAATGATCAAAGAACGCTGGCAAGTTTTATGTTATCGCAAAGTAGGGAAGAGTGTGTCATTGAATGATACAGGATTTGGGGCGGTCATCATTAAAACAAAGGCGGTTTTCGCTGTGGCGGAATCTCCTCACAGAGTTCTAATCACCAACTTTCTCCTCCGAATGCGAAAATATTTTGTTGACACCAACTTACATAGGGAGAAACGATCAGCATGATAAAATAAGGGAAATCAGAGCTCTTACGGAAAGGTATAGGTGTTCGTTCTTTCCACACGCTGTACGAGATTGGAATAACAGCTAATTGTGAAGGTGGTTCGATGAACCCTCTGCCAGGCATTTAAATGTGATATGCAGAGTATCCATGTAGATGTAGATGTAGATGTTAGATTGAGGCCGTTAAATTTAAACGCGGCGAAGAAGACAGAGATTTTTTCAGTCTCAGGACCAGTGCAGAATCGCGGTTACCAGCAAACTCAATTGAGTTAAATTTTTCTATTGCTCCCGTGTGGGGGGGGGGGGGGGGACATGCCTGCAGCACCAGCTTGGTTGGGAGGGAGAAGCCAGCGCACCGGTTTTTCTGAAGTTAACAGTGAAAGAAAGGTCAACGGGTTTGGCGGAGAGCAAGTACAGAAACCCACTCGTAGGTGCGTAGGGCGGCCGTGACGGATGAGCCTCTGTTGCGAACGCAAGGTGCGTTGAAGTCACCGTGGCCACTGGAAGTCACGTCGCAGCATACAAGGGAACCCTCCATGCGTAGAAAAACCCTAGCGTGATTTTTCCTAAGGCGTTTCTATGTGTTTTTGTTTCAAAATGGCTCTGAGTACTATGGGACTTAACATCTTAGGTCATCAGTCCCCTAGAACTTAGAACTACTTAAACCTAACTAACCTAAGGACATCACACACATCCGTGCCCGAGGCAGGATTCGAACCTGCGACCGTAGCGGTCGTGCGGTTCCAGATTGAAGCGCCTAGATCCGCTCGGCCACTTCGGCCGGCATGTGTTTTTGCCATCATAGTTGTGCACTGAAATGCATTAAGAAGATGCGCAGTTATTTCACATGACTAGGTCAAATAATATAGTGTCTGTTGTTACCGTCACTAAGTTTGATGCTTTGGAATCCGTCGGCGGTCACAATATCACTGTTAACACTGCAAGTAGAATCGATCTGATGCCCTCTGACAGAGAGCATGTATTTCCATTAACGTGTGCGGTTGCTCTTTCAGGGAACTCGTAGAGTTACATTAATATGGCGACTGTACTTTATGCAGTCATTTAAGCCTGCCATACAGGCCTAGCCGGTGCCACACGAAATTAATTGATAGCAGACGATGAATAATAGTAGAGTACTAACACAAAATCACTCATGAAAGAAAACGGCGTGTTTTAGGCCATAACATAAATACACAAAATATTCATAAATGTACAGACTGGGTTGGTGGGTTGAAAACATGGCCGTTTTAGTGCCAAATCAGTTTATGTTTAATAATGCAACGACCACAAACGACGCTGTAATATCCCGAAAAACTGCATTCATAAACTTGAAAGAGGAATTGAAAATTAAGTGTCAACGTTGAAACACACACTCTGTTTGTAACTCTATAGAACTATTTCATTGGTGTCATCAAAACTATATAAAATGCGAAACAACAGTTTTGGACTTGCCTGTATCGCACGGTAAATTTATGGAGTGTATCGAATAACCTATTTCATTAATCCACAAGTACTGTACGTAGAGTAATATGAGCTACAGACCAAGTCCGTAACGCGAATTACATATGAGATACTGGTACGGTGAAGATACACTTTACCTTGCGAAGAAGAACGCAGAAGTTTTTGAATTTTCTTACAGTTTGGTCTTTCATGTGGTTAAAGACCCTAAACCAATGATTCAGTCTTTAGGGCAAGCGGTAGAAAATTTTCTCTTACGCCAAGTAAACTACATTTCTTACCCTCTTCATATCTCATGAATCGTATGTCCTACCTCCAGGTTTTCCTTTTTTGTAGTTCAACCAACTAACTAACTAAGTTTGCTGTGCCTAATTGTACCGTATACGTCACGCCACTGACCTTTTGTACATCATTTGCTTTCGTTTTAGCAAGCTCCTACGAGATTTCAGAATTTTGTATGAAGAAAGATTTTGATCACATGGTTAGCATGGCTTCAAAAAATAAAGGTAATTTTTGCTTGCTTTTAGTAATGTAACTAGATTCCGTTTAGAATATGCTATAGTATCCTAATATACCCGACGCTATCCAACAAGTACTTCCTTATAACAATACGGCGATTTTCTTTTTCCGACGAGGCACTGGGTCCACAATCGGCAACGACCTATGCCTTCACATTCCAGAAGAAAGGTAAAGCGAAAAAAGAAGGCGAAGGAATGTGATGAATAAGACGATACGTTTCCAATTAGCAAATTCCCCAGAACACCAAGGTTCATGCTATCGCTAACAGCAAGGATGGTCCACTCCATGCATCGATCGTTTCAGATGTGGATTGTCTTTTTGCAGTGCAGTAGATACAAAATATATCTTTATTTCACAGAAAAAAGGAACTTTTTTTTCAGTTCCAAAAACAACGTAACAGAATTACAGACTTCAAAAAATAAGTTACGCAGTAGTCCCGCACTAACAAGGGAACCTCCCCATCGCACCCCCCTCAGATTTAGTTACAAGTTGGCACAGTGGATAGGCCTTGAAAAACTGAACACAGATCGATCGAGAAAACAGGAAGAAGTTGTGTGGAACTGTGAAAAAATAAGCAAAATATACAAACTGGGTCGTCCATATGTAATATAAGCAATATTATGGGGAATGTGAGATGAGGAGTGCCGTGGCCCAGAGGAAGATCATGAACTCCCTATAGATGCGTTTAGAAGGCTGGAACTGACAAAATAACAAGGCAGTGAAATATTTTGCGATGTCGCTGTTCGGGACTTCTCTTCTGTCCATGTAATTTACCCTGGAAAGAACACATATCAAGGATTTACTGAATGATTAATTTGGGCCTAGGAAATGATGATGAGGAACCGGCTGCAGAAGAAGAAAATGTGCAAGCTGAACTGCCACCAGTTGAAGGTGACAGTGAAGAACGAAATTCGTCAACTGGCAGCGTGTGAAATGAAGTCTCTGCTGCGATACCACGCCGAAGAAGTGAATGTTCCCCAAGAAATTTACATTGACGGAAATGGTGGAAGATAAGCTGTTATCATTTTAAAACGAAAATAAAGTAAATTTAATTGTTTAAAAAAAAAAAAAAAAAAAAAAGTGGTTAGCGTGAACAGCTGCGGGACGAGAGGTCTTTGGTTCGAATCTTCCCTTGACCGAAAATTTTAACTTTTTATTTTCGGTTTATGTGACAAACTCTTATGTTTTCATCACTTTCTTTGGAGTGATTATTACATCCACAAGAAAACCTAAATCGGGAAGGTAGAAGAATCTTTTTACCCATTCACCAAGTGTACTAGTTAGGTGGGTCGACAACATATTCCTGTCATGTGACGCACATGCTGTCACCAGTGTCGTATAGAATATATCAGACGTGTTTTCCTGTGGAGGAATCGGTTGACCTATGACGTTTCGATCAAATGTTTTCGGTTCCCATTGGAGAGGCACGTCCTTTCGTCAACTAATCGCATGGTTTTACGGTGCGGTCGCAAAACACAGACACTAAACTTATTACAGTGAACAGAGACGTCAATGAACGAACGGACAGATGATAACTTTGCGAAAATAAAGAAAGCCAAATTTTCAGTCGAGGGCAGATTTGAACTAAAGACCTCTCGTTCCGCAGCTGTCCACGCTAACCACGGGACCACGGCGCTCCTCGCCTCACATTGCCCTTAATATTGTCTATCTTACGCATGGACGACCCAGTTTGTCTTGTAGACGCAGTTCTGCTGCGATACGGATAACAAGTGCATCACTGCCCATGAGTGAAATGGAAACTTACTCTAAAGCTGAAGCATGCCGTACAGTAAGATTGTTGTGGGCAAAACGCCCAAACAGCACACAGATTAACCGTGAAATTTTGCGGTATACGCAGAGGCGCATCCTGCCGTAGTGAAATGAAGGCAACAATTTGACCTAGGCCCCTCAGGTGGGGCTGACGCTGAACGGAACGGACATTGTCCGGGGAATCGAGGAAGAACAATTGGAAGAAAGAGATCTTCCAACGATGAGGAGATCCACACAATATTTCTTGAATGATTGGATTTCTGTCGTCGAGGAATTTAACGAGAGACTTCACACTTTGCGACTATGTTGATAACTAGCGTCTCGTATCTGTGTTACTTTCAAGTGGAGCACAACATTCAATAACAGTTATATGGCCTCCCATAGTATTGTTCAGCGTACTCTTTCTACATCTGCATCTACATAGATACACCGCAAGCTACCGTACGGTGCGTGCCGGAGGTTACCCTGTACCACTACTTGTCATTTCCGGTGCTCTACCACTCGCATATGGAGCGAGGGAGAAATGACTGTCTGTACGCCTCCGTATGAGCCCTAATTTCTCGTATCATACCTTCGTGGTCCTTAAGCGCAATGTATGTTGGCGGCAGTAGAATCGTTTGGCAGTCACCTTCAAATGCCGGTTCTCTAAATTTTCTCAATAGTGTTTCCAGAAAAGAACGCAGCTTTCCCTCCAGGGACTCCCATTTGAAATCCCATAGCATCTCCGTAACACTTACGTTTTGTTCGAACCTACCGGTAACAAATGCGGCAGCCCTACTCTGAATTGCTTCGTTGTCTTCTTTCAGTCTAGCCTGGTACAGATCCCAAACACTCGAGCATTATTCAAGAACAGGTAGCACCGAGGTGAACCAATCTTTTCTAAAATTCTCCCAATAAACCTAAGTCGACCATTTGCCTTCCCTATCACAGTTTTCACATGCTTGTTCCACTTCGTATCGCTTTGAAACGTTACGCCGAGATATTTCAACGACTTGGCTGTGTCAAGCTGGAAACTAGTTAACACTATATCCGAATATTGCAGGTTTGTTCTTCCTGCTCATAAGCATGAACTTACGTTTTTCCATATTTGGGGCTAGCTGCCATTCATCACACCGACTGTGAATTTCGTCTAAGTCGCCTTGTATCAACCTACAGTCACTCATCTTCGACACTGTACCGTACACCACGGCTTCATCAGCAAACAGCCACAGATTGCTGTTCACCCTGACCGCCAAATCATTTATGTATGTAGAGAACAACAGCGATCCTATCACACTTCCCTGGGGCACTCCTGACAATACACTTGTCTCTGATGAACACTGGCCATCGAGGACAACATACTGGGTTCTAGTACTAAAAGAGTCTTCGACTCACATGTCTGTGAACTTATTCCATATACTCGCACCTTTGTTAACATCCTCAAATGGGGCACCGTGTCAAATGCTTTCCGGAAATCTAGAAATATGGAATCTACCTGTTGCCCTTCATCCATAGTTTTCAGTATATCATGTGAGAAAAGGGCAAGCTGAGTTTCGCACGAATGATGCTTTCTAAAGCCATGCTGATTCGTGGACATAAGCTGCTTAGTGTCAGGAAGTTTATTATAGTCGAACTGAGAATGTGTTCAAGGATCGTGCAGCAAACGGAAGTTAGGGATATTGGTCTGTAATTTTGCTGATCCGTTCTTTTACCCTTCTTATATGCTGGAGTCACCTGCGCTTTTTTACAGTCGCTTGGGACTTCGTGCTGGGCGAGAGATTCATGATAAATGTAAATTAGGTAAGGGGCCAATGCCATAAAGCACTCTACAAAATCTAATTTGGATTCCATCGGGACCTGGTTTTGTTTTCAAATCCTTAAGTTGCTTCTCTAGCCACTTACGATTATTTCTATGTCGTCCGTACTGGAGTCTGTCGGACAGTCAAATGATGGTATGTTTGTACGGTTCCCCTGCGTGGAAGATTTTTTGAACGTGATATTTAAAACTTCTTCTTTCGTTTGCTATCTTCAACTGCCACACCAGACTGGTCAACAAGGAACTTGAGTATCCTAGTACGAATGAATTTCTCAGTAACTATACCTTCCGTCGGGTTGTGGCTGTAGGTAACAATATTAAAAAGGAATACACTTCCTAATGTTCTGCAAAATTTTGTTAATAGTATAGCCCCTATTATCAATCAGCGCAGAGCTACAGTCATTACTGGGAGCAATATGATCTATGGTGCGTAGTTCTGTCTGAAAGGCTTATTCAGATAATGGATCCATCGCCTCATCTCTGTTCCATTATCTTAATCAGCCTTCCAAATAGAACTATAGACCATCAAATATATCGTTTCCAAATATGGCTATAGCTCTGCCGTGATTGATAACATACTACGAAAAAAAGGAAACGCATGAAATTACGCCACTTCTGTGGTCAACAGCAATCACTCAGTATTTAAAAAGCCTGGTGCAAAATCCATGATACTGGCAACATTTCTGACAACCTTGCAAAAAATTCACAACTACCGACTTGCAAGCGCTGTGAGAAAGTGGATACTGGTCAGTCAGGCATAGCTGTGGCAGTTAGGCTAGTTGAAGATGAGAGAAGCTGGCGATTAAGGAAGATTATTTCGACCTTTGCTGATCACCTTTTAATAGAAGATCATTCCTATGATATAGGATGTGGAGTTTTACATCCTGTCAAGAAAAGCAGAAAGATGACCCTGCTAAGCAGAAAGATGACCCTGCTCGAAATACGGAAATCAACAAACACTTGACAGCTTAGTATCAAATGATCAGATTCAGTTTCCACTTTCCCTCTGTTAAACCAAATTTTTGTAACAAATAATATATACAGACTCTAAATTCATCTTATTTCTCATCAGTTGTTAAGTGTATCTCTAAATGAAATACTCCCTTTTTTAATTAATGAAATTATTTCTATGTGGGAGAAAGTAATTTTTTACTACGAAAACATTGTAATTCGTATATCTTCCGTAAAAATAACTTCTGTGTAAGTGTATGCGTGCTTGCGACGTTCAGTTGTCACCTGAAGATGGCCTGATAAGCCCAAAGTCGGTTCGTGACCAAATAAATATAACTTCTCAGAACATTAGGTGTGCATACCTTTTTAAGATTAATGTTTTGATTTTTTTCTGACATAATAATAAAAGTATGAGATTATAAATAAAATTCATCAAAGCAGTAGCTGAAGATATATCATTACTAGGATAAAGGCATATTTGAGTCCTGATGTAGCATATATGCTACATGACTTAAGATTGTGGTGAAAGACAACAATATTTTAAGTTTTTTTAGTATTTCTTTGTCCCTGAAGAACGCATTGTCCACCAACATGAACGTTTCGTTCACAAGAGTTATGCTCTAGACTGGGAAGGTTAAATGGGCTGTCATGAATAAAATGAAAACGGACCCTAATACGAAAAATAAATGTTTACCATTGGCAATATGCTAAAAACTGAAGTTCAGCAAACGTATCAGAAGAGCAGGTACTACATGCTGAAGAACGACAAATACCTCTGAATCAGCTGCGACAGGGGTGTTCAAACTTGGTGGTACGACGGGCCTCCAACCCCTCACTATGGCTACGTAAGGGGTGCAAAAAGAGTTCACACTTAACAGATTACGTCATCTGCTTCACAAATATCCGCTTTATTTGACAGACATAATTACAACATGGATTCTCAAAAGAACTACGTTCTCCTTTCTGGAAAGGAACGAAAGATGAGTAAAAACCCAAATGAACGAGAACGAATGGTGTGACCGGGGCCGGTATCTATCATATGGCTTGCGTGCAGACCCCTGTGCACCCCTGAGCTACGCGGATTACTTCAGTATCTTGAAAGCACTAGTCTGGCCATGCTTCATGCATGTATGCATCTGCTGTGAGTCAGGTAACTTGACTTCCTTATCAACACTGGACAGAATTTGACTTAAGCGCTCAGGGTGTTTTGGCGCGGTGAAATGAAAAACTACGTTACTGTAAAACATGGAAACACCAGTATAATTTCGAGTATTTGTAAAATAAAAATGGTTAAAATGGCTCTAAGCACTATGGGACTTAACATCTGAGGGTCATCAGTCCCCTAGACTTAGAACTACTTAAACCTAACTAAGGACATCACACACATCCATGCCCGAGGCAGGATTCGGACCTCCGACCGTAGCATCACCGCGGTTTCGGACTGAAGAGCCTAGAACCACTCGGGCGCAGCGGCCGGCTATTTGTAATATACCGAAGTTCAGTTTGAAAGTTAATCTCTATAGGAGATCATCGGTAAACCAGAAGATTTGATTGGCTGCGGGAGACTACTTTAAGAAACTGTATAATATCAACAAAAATGCTGACGTAAGTCCCACACTATTTAAAAAAAGAAGAAGGCTAGGCATGATATTTATGTTTTACATTCCCACTGTGTCAGTAGTGTTTTTGATTCATTATGTATAAATGTGGGTGATTACTGAACGATAGCAATTTCTGGATGGCTGTATGTTCATTTACCAAAAAGCAGTACAGAAAAAAAGTACAACAATATATGGTTCTGCTATAAGAGGCATTTTAAACTATACGGAACTATAATGTTTTAGACGTACTATTAGATTCCATAGTGGATAGCAGTCGCTATTTTTGGGCCTTACTGGGTGAGAAGCAATTCCATTGCACCCTCAGGTAAGGCGAACAAGCAGATGCAGAGGTGTATCTTGAAGTTTTCCCGGCGTTTTGATTGGTGCATCATATTTCGGGCTTGCAGCCGGATCACGTTGACATCTTGGCACGATATTTCGGCTAACAAACATGCAGCCATCTTCAGGTGAGTACTAGACTGAAGATTACAGGTGCGCGTCGTTCTATATATACCGAAAATTGGCGCGGCGGCGCCTGCGCAGTGGAGAAGGCTAATACCGCGCCTCCTATCTAATTTGGCGCGCTCTCCAGCAGAAGCGGGCCGCGCATGCGTAGTGGTGTACCTACATTTTCGCTATCTGTCGTAAAGCGCCTTCGCGCAGCTGAGGCGCGGAAGTCGAAAGTATAAAATCAATTTTCGTCAGCCGTCGCACTAGATGCAGACCAATGTCTCTGTGAAGCGATTAAAGAAATTACAGGATCCCATGCTTTATCCATCTGAAAGCCGCCGTCTCGATTAATAAGATCTTCAGCCAATCGTATCTCCACGGACTCCTCGATAATGGATTCCCAAAAAGATCTAGTTGTTGCTAAAATTTTTGTTCCACAATAATCCATGGAGTGTCCCGTCGAAATACAGTGTTCTGCTATGGCTGATTTGTTGGGCTGTAGTAGACGTGTGTGGCGCTCATGCTCCACGCATCTTTCCCGTACTGTGCGAGTAGTTTGGCCAATGTAGGATTTGCCACATTGATAGGGGATCTTATGAATAGCCGCCTTCCTCAGACCCAGATCGTCCTTCACAGAGCCAAGCAAAGCCGATATTTTCGTAGGTGGTCGGAAGATCACTTTAACACAATGCTTCTTTAAAATCCTTCCTATTTTAGAGGAGAGGTTACCCACATACGGAAGGAACGCCCTGGAGCTGACCACCTCTTTGTCTTCTTCATCTTGTTTCCCTTTACATTTCTTCTTTGTTACAGCAGTGCGGATTTGGCGTGTAGAATATCCATTCTCCCTGAAGACGGATTGCAAATGCTCTAATTCTTTAGGAAGGCTGTCCTTATCAGATACCACATGTGCCCGGTGCACCAGAGTACGCAACAAACCCATGGTTTGTGCAGGATGGTGGCAGCTTGTCGCCTGCAAATACAGATCTGTGTGTGTGGGCTTCCGGTAGACGGAGTGCCCCAAAGATCCATCGATTCTACGATTGACAAGGACATCCAGAAACGGCAGACATCCATCTTTTTCGACCTCCATGGTAAACTGAATATTCTTCTGAATGGAATTCAGATGTTTTAAGAATACTGCCAGTTTTTCTTCTCCATGGGGCCAAACTACAAATGTGTCATCCACGTAACCTACGTCAAATGTAGGTACACCACTACGCATGCGCGGCCCGCTTCTGCTGCAGAGCGCTCCAAATTAGATAGGAGGCGCGGTATTAGCCTTCTCCACTGCGCAGGCGCCGCCGCGCCAATTTTCGGTATATATAGAACGACGCGCAACAGTAATCTTCAGTCTAGTACTCACCTGAAGATGGCTGCATGTTTGTTAGCCGAAATATCGTGCCAAGATGTCAACGTGATCCGGCTGCAAGCCCGAAATATGATGGACCAGACGCAGAGGTGCTGATTAGTAATTTCACAAGCGAGCCTGTTTGTACACCAAAAGGTGCCCGGGCCGACTCGCACAGTGGTGGTGACGTTGCAACTACGAAACAGCCTACGGAATATTTCCACACCACTGAGGCACGAAGGCATCAATCTGTACGTGCCTGGTGTGTACCAGCACAACAAGCGTGCTATTAATCACTATAAACACCCTCTCATTCTAGCATAGTTGGGTGCAGTCTGGCGGCACCTTCTGCAATATCGGGTACACACAGGTCTCCATCACGTTACGGGTCAGCCAGCAGATGACGCCTGTCTGGGCAGCCACCTCCAACAGACCAGTTCACGGTTCTAAGTCCGCACCTGTGGTCTTAGAACGACACGACAGATGACTCGTACCCATGCTCCACGGTAAAAACCAAACTAGTGCCTCGGAGGTGAACGATTCACAGCCAGGCTGGTACTGCCACCATCCCTGTATGCCAGGGGAGCTTCTAACCCGGTGGCTTAGGACGCCTACAAGAATTCAGCGGATATTCGCATCGCTGGCAATACTTACTCAGCTACACAGAGTGCTAACTCGTGCACGCATTGCTGAGTAGGGTAAACAGCGTCAGCATAGCGGGAGGCAGACGTCAAACTGCCATCCCGCCCCCACGACCTTCTTGCGTCAGCAGAACTGCCTGTAGGCCTAGCACCTGTGGAGGCCGTATCCACGGGCGTTCCATCACTTCAGTAGTGTATGTTGTATATTAACCGGGGACGTAGAAACGACGGAGGGTCTCCGTCCCCGCCGCAGCCGTAGTGGTCCACAACCCCACGACTACTACCACAGTCTACTTCACCCCTCCGCCGCCCCCCACACCGAACCCAGGGTTATTGTGAGGTTCGGACCCCCCCCCCCCCCCACCCCCCCCTCCCGCGCAGGGAACGTCTCACACCAGACAAGTGTAGCCTCTACGTTTTCGTGGTAGAGTAATGGTGGTGTAAGCGTATGTGGAGAACTTGTTGGCACAGCAGTCACCGACATAGTGTAGCTGAGGCGGAATAAGGGGAACCAGCCCGCATTCGGCGAGGTACATGGACAACCTCCTAAAAACCATCCACAGACTGGCCGGCTCGCCGAACCTCGACACAAGTCCGCCGGAAGGATTCGTGCCGGGGACAAGGCACTCCTTCCCACTCCGGAAAACCGTGCGTTAAACCGCTCGGACTTCAATACTGTAGCTCAAGACAAAATGAAAGATATTATATCATGCAGTGGAGTTTTCCTAGCTAGCCCTAATAATTTATGGAGGTGGTGTCAATAATCTCCTCCTCCAGCTGCTGGAGAGTAAGGGATTCAGAGAGGGAATGTATGGAGTAGGGATTATAGAATAGTATCTTGCGGAGGGAGCAGAGACGGTTCTGGGATGTCTGTGTCATGGAGATGTACTACGTTTGTGAGGGCCAGGGATTGGCGGATTGAGAAAATGGCTCAAATGGCTCTGAGCACTATTGGACTTAACATCTGAGGTCATCAGTCCCCTGGAACTTAAACCTAACTAACCTAAGGACATCACACACATCCATGCCCGAGGCAGGATTCGAACCTGCGACCGTAGCAGTCGCGCGGTTCCAGATTGAAGCGCCTAGAACTGCTCGGCCACCACGGCCGGCGGAATGAGAAAAGGTGCAGATCATTGAGACAGGAGGTGTGGGATCCAGAGAATGTAATCTTTACGGTTAGGGCGTTTGGGGGTATTCCATGGTTTAGGGAGCATTTGAGAATCAGGACGTGGCACTGGGTTTTAGCGAGGAAAGGGATACTATTCCGAACTGGTGCAGAAGTATTGAGCAGGGGTCCATTGTAGTAGGAATGGTGCAACGGAAACGGGAATGACGCAGAAATGGGCAAAGTAAGTGTTGTGGGAGAAAATTGGTAACTGAAAAGAACCGTAGAGAGCGCCACAAACACGTAAAAACACGCAGAAACATGCACACTTAGGAAAAACTACGCACAAATACGTAAAAATAAGCACAGATACGGAAACACACGTGAAAACACGTAAAACAACGCACAAAAAAGGTGTTAAAAACGCACAGAATCGTGGGTGAATAGGAACGATGGGCTATGGTTGTGTTTGTGTGTGTGTGTGTGTGTGTGTGTGTGTGTGTGTGTGTTTTGCGATAAGCGAAGAGAGAGGGGTGAAGTCGGATCAATAAGAATAAAAGTTATTAACTATCGTAGGAAAGAATCAGGGGCATTAGATGCAGAATCAGCAATCTGCGCGGTCATGAAGTCTGTGTTTTGAGCGTAAGGTCGTTTATACAGTGTGGCTCGGAAGTAGATGCAGTTTGGAAGGCGGTGATTAAACACAGGAAAGAAGAGAAAGAACGGACACCGAGAAAAGTAATGCTATAAAAATGAGTAAAAAGGGAAAACATTACAAGGTTGTAGGATGGAACAAAGCCGTTTGGCAAAAATCAAACAATTGAAACTCTAGGTAAGAATATCAACAATGTAGGAAAATATAATTGCGTAGGCTTCCGCGGACAGAGTCAGTCGAAACGTTTTTGTTTATTTATAAACGCAATCACATTCTTATGGCACATTCTTATGACTGTCTCGTAAGGATGTGATTTTACAAAATAATCAGTCACTCACACTATTGACAAAATTTTTATGGGTAAGATACTATGTCATATTGTTTAAAACTACCGCTGGAGAAAACCAACCATTAGACCCATAAGAAGGCCGCTGCAACCGTGGCCGAAACGTTAGTTTTCTCCGGCAATGGTTTTATACAATATGACGCAGTACCATACCCAGAAAACTGAAAACTTTTATGCCGAATGTAGGAAAAGATCAGTTGCTACTTATAGTAAAGAAGACAGGTCAAGTTGTAGGCAGACACGATTTGAAAACACTCACATATAGCTTTCGGTCACAGCCTTCTTCGGTAAAGAGAGAGGCGCGCGCGCAGACACATACACACACACACCCACACACACAAGCAAGCAAACCTCACGCACAAACAACTGCCAACTAAAGCATCTCGGGCCAAAACTCTATCCACTCAGCTCAGGTCACTCTGTTATATTCCCAGTTGTGGACACAAAATATTAGTTAGCAAATAAAGGAGATATCGTGACAAAATAACACTCGCACATGCTGATATCTTCACGAAGTTCCTGATTACCTATACTTCTGTGACCGAAAAAATAAGCAGTTCTGTAGTTAGGTATTTGTTTTAAACATCTCATTGTTGTCGTTCGACACATATTATAGCGTTGCTGAAACGCTGCTACTACCATGATTGATTTCCCAACATACCTAACCCTTCATTTAGTGACTTACAAGACCGTGAAGGCCTCTGATAGTCACATGCTCAAGCAGGTTTGTGAAGAAACAGATGTATTGAAATTCACATGCTTGCACAAAGAATTCTGTTTTAGAAAAAATCGGTACACGTGCGACATGTTCGAAAGAACAGATACCATTAGTGATCTTGCAGCTCTCGAAGAATGAAATTACAAAGCATTTTAGACCATTAGCTGCTTACGGGCGTTGATAAATATCAACGGGGACACTCGAAATAGTGTGACCCGACCGGGACCCGAACCGGGGATCGCCTGCTTACATGACAGTCACTTCGATTGAGCCACCAAATATACAGGGAATAGTGCGACTGCAGGGACTTACCGCTGGCACGCTCCCCGTGAGACCCACACTTCCTACTGTGAGTTAACGAGCATTGCGTTCTCATTTAAGTATATGGCCGAAAGAGTCAGCCTTCAGGAATTGTGAACCAAACCCTGTCATCCAGGACCGTGTGCCACAAAGAGCGTAGATTCGCCACGAGATGGGGAAATTCACAGGCGTCTATTGTGCTGAATGAGGCTTAGGCACTGTGGTGTGCAAGTGTGACAGACGAGAACCTACCTCATACTGAAATCCCATAGAAGCCATTTCTGGCCAGGGAGACGTAGCAGTGTTAAATATGGCGGACTTAAGATCAGCCATAAAGGGAAACATTTATGAAAACTATCTAATTCTGTAGTAAGTCAGGGAATGAAGCCACAGTAATTTTAATCTACCATATTTCATAAACTTTCATGGTGATCCCAATAAAACTTTAATTTTGATCATATCTATAATACTTTAGGATTTACTGTAAAAGTGAGATAAACAAGTATTGTAACAAAGGCCCGAATGCTAAAATTAGAACGCTTTGGTCTATCTCAACGATAGAAATTACATATAGAAGCGCATCATCAAAATGATGAATGATGTAAATATCAACTGTGTAACATTATTTGTTTAAAAGATATAGTAAATTTAAATTATGAATATTTTCAGTTAAGCATCAGATCATCATTTCCTCCTCATAAAACTTATTGAACGATAACAGCATGACACCTTATTGAATCATTAGGTAGTAGAATACTTGTTGTGAAGTTTAGTGCATAATAGTTACTTTTGTTCTTTTTTTATTTATCAGAAAGCACATTGGTGCAAGGCTACTGGCTGACATTCAAAGTTAAGAAGGAAACTGTACTGGTTTTATGTAGAAGAAATTAACGTTTATCATGTAATGAATATTATTGTTGCTTTATTTAGAAAGTGAAAGTGGTCAAGCTTTGATTATTGAAATACGTTAAAATGTAAAATAGTGTAGAATAAGCTGTAGCCAGACGGGCGGCTTCAGGAAAGGGAACTGGCCTCGTCAGTCGAGCGACGATGTTCGGCACGCGGGAAACGTGGCCGGAGACGTACAGAGGGACAGTTCTGGTCTAGACACCAAAGGGTGCAGTGCTGGTGGAGAGGCGAAAGAGGACGGTCGGTCTTTAGGTAGCTAGGAAATGAAACGACTTAGAAAATTTTGCGCTGTGTGGGATCTCAGAAGTTAGTCTCTGAACGGTTTGCAGCTGCGCGGCTGGTGTGAATCCTAACTTTTCGCGTAGCTAACGAGGTGAAGTATTGAACATGTGATTCGCGATGAGATTGTGAATGATCGAACTGTTTGAAATGGATATGCGCTGGAGTGTAATAGTAATTCTAAATACGACCTCTTTCGCTATTTGTTTGCTTTATGAATAAACATTATTCTAAACAAATCGCAACTGCGTGACCTACATCATTTGTGGGCCGTTAATTTAGTTACCGATGTTATTATTACTGTTACTATATTAGCTTTGTTTCATTCAATTTCGCCAACCTGCCATCAGCCAGACAATTTAACCAAAAGGTCAAAAGTGTTTAATTTAGGGCGTGTAATGCGACACGTGCGGTTCAGCCCCTAGGCGAGTTTGAGCCAAGACACTTCAGCGAAGAGGAACCGCTTGTGACCCCAAACTTCTATGGGATGAAACTTCCTGGCAGATTAATGCTGTGTGCTGAACCGAGACTCGAACTCGGGACCTTTTCCTTTCGCGGGCAATTGCTCTACCAACTGAGCTACCCAAGCACGACTCACGCCCCGTCCTCACAGCTTCACTTCTGCCAGTATTACGTCTCCTACCTTCCAAACTCAGTTTGTAGAGGAATTGGCCGCGAAAGGCAATGGTCCCGAGTTCGAGTCTCGGTCCAGCACACAGTTTCATATCAGCGCACACTCCGCTGCAGAGTGAAAATCTCATCTATGGGATGTTAGCTCGCACAACTTACTGTCCGTCACATGTCCAAAAGAACGGATATCATCTTCATATATCTATAAGGCTTACTGTCCAATGATCTTCTTCAGTGCGGATGCACTCACATTGCTCAAACTTGAAACACGTATGTAACATAGCAGTGATGGCGAGGCATTGTAGCATCTGTGACCAGAGAGTATGCGCTTGACCGCGCGAGTGTTGCGAGCGGTTCTCAGTCTGTCAGTCAGTCGTTGCGAGTCTGTAGCTCTGTCTAGTTGAGGGCAGTACTCTGTCAGTAGTCGTCGCGTGCAGTACGCTAGTAGTCGTCATGCAGAGCAGTCGGTCAGTAGTAGCAGCCCAGTGCGGTTGTGTGATGTAGGCGGTCGGCAACACTGGTCAAGATGCTGAATGAGGTATACTGTTAATTAATATAATCATTAGATAATGAAAAATTTTATTTATTGTAATTATTCTCCAACAAGTGCCCCAATAATAATTTTTATTTCAAAAGCATTTTCTCAAAAATTTAATTTTTTATTGAACTAAAGATTTCGTTGCACTTCCCATTTCATTCCACTTCTTTTGAAGAAAAATTTCACTAAAATCACAAAAAAAAGAATATTATTATTTGCAATGCAGTTCCTCCAAGCGGTGCGCAACAACAAGAGCAGAAATTTGACTAGGTGTTGCAATGAGGTAAGAATTTAATTTTGATTTTTGCACAGGGCCAAAGACCGATATTTCGGTTTAATTGAATTTTCTTATCACTGAATGGACTTTAATTTTTTGGTGAAGAATTTATATTTGAGTCAGATTGCGAATTTCACATTTTTGTTGCCATTGTCAGTACATTTCATTGTGGGCAGGTTACGCTTAGCGCAATGTCCATTAGGATTCATAATTAAATATTGTCATATTTCTTTCTTTCAAATTTTTGTGGGGAGGTTACACTCGGCTCCCATTTCTATTAAGTATTGTCTTTTTTCCTTTTAAAAATTACGGTGGGGAGGTTACAAACTCTTACGCGAACCGGTAGATTGACTACCGCGAGTAATGAGTACAGCGGGCAGGGGCACTAAAAATGTAGTTTGTGGACGGTAAGTTGGAAGTGTGGGTCTCACGGGGAACGTGCCAGAGATAAATCCCTGCATTCAAACTATGTTCTGTGTCCTCGGTGGTTCAGTCGGATAGAGCACCTGCCATGTAAGCATTTCAACTGTATCCGTTGATATCTATCAACGTCTGTAAGCAGCTAATGGTCTGGAATTCATTGTAATCTCAACTTTCAAAACTGGCTCGCTACATTTATCCACTTCCGAGATACACAGGTTCAAAATTACCCTACTTGCACACAAAAAATACGTGAGTAAAATAGGCAAAAAGGTAGCTTATTAGTGACGTAGCGCGTAGAAATACACAGTTAAGTGTGTCCGTTATCATCAAAAGTGTAGAACTGAAAGACATGCAAAATTTTTGTGTACATTACGTTCAGTCTGAGATAGAAAATTAGTTGTGTCTTTTCGATTTCACTCAAGTAAATTAACAAAATTTTAATGACCCATAAAGTTCTTTCCATTTCATTGACATATCCTCTGCAGCAAAGAAAAGAAGGGAACCAGTGGGAAAAAAAGGCGAGTATACACCCATTTAAAAGACTCCAGCTGAGAAATGGGGTAGCTTCTGCCCCATTCTACCTTTCTCCTTTCAAAAATTTTTCAAAAATTTTAGCAAGTGTGCGTAATGGAGCTTCTTTTTGTGCTGAGAGAGAAGGTGACAGTCACTGTGGAAAAGAGAAGAAAAATTATAAATACTGGAAGATAGTAGACCCCAGTCTTGGTATGGAAAAACCAAAGGAGGCAATGGCAGTTACTGTGTCCAGACTAAGCGCCTGCAACTCTCGCTTCCCGCGAAGCAGACCGGTAAAGCGGGCCAGGACCGAGTAGGGGTCACCCGGGCCTGTCGTCCCGGAAACACGGACGCTTCCCAGAGACCACGGCGCCGCAAGAGGTCGCTACAGCCGCGGACCTCTTTCCTTCCGCTCGACACGTGACTGCAAATAGAGCCAGCCATATCCATGTGCCAAGCAGTGTTTAGGTTGGCGCAAGAGCCTGGAGAGGCAGTTCCCGCCGAGGGAGCCCACTGGTGTCATCGTAGCCACCGCGTCATCGTCCACCGCCACCAGCGTACCGGAGCCATCCTCGCAGGGCCTCTACTAGTCCTCTGACTCAGGTGACGGCAACATGGACTCCGCGCTGCTCTTCACGAGACGCCCAGGGCTTGGTTTGGTGAAGTTGTATGGTTACTACAGACAGTTTTATGTTGGAAGAATCTCTGATTTAGTTATTGGTAGGCTTGGAGGATCAGTCCTACCTCACGAATATTGTTTTGTAAATTTTGTAGAAAGACTTTAGTTTAAATTAAAACGCTATAACTCACACTCTGAGATTTTCCTATCCGCGGACGGCGGATATATTAGCAGTATGATAGTAAGAGTGACAGTGAAACACAGTTGACAGTGCTAGGAAACGAGAGACAGTGCCAATGGGAGAAGAATAAAGAGAAAATGGAAGTGGGGGGGGGGGGGGGGGGGGTGAGCCATTGATAACGAGAGAGAGTCTATGACAATGAGAACGTAGAAGACAGAGATAGTTACAATGAGAAGAGGCAGCAAGAGTGGAAAGGAATGAATGAGATAGAAGCAGTCAGAGAGAGGAAGAGGGAGACAGTGACACGGAGGAGAAGCAGTAGTAGTAGGACAGAACGATGGAGACTGTGGAGGTGAGACAGGCAACAGTGACAGTCAGAGAGACGCAAAGGGATAATGACAGTTAGCTTAACTGAATGAGTGAGTGAGTCATTTACAACAGTGGACTAGCGGCAGTGTCCGAGGTGCAGTTAGGGCTGATTGTGAGTATGAGAGACGAAAACATGACCGCATGCTAAAACTTTTTGGAAATCTTTTTAATGTCCTGAGGTCGGCAGAATGAAGCAGCATGTACCCTCCACTTTTCGGTCAGATTCTTTTAAACAGGAGCATATTCCGATTTTTTGTACTCTTATAGGATCATTTTTCCACTGGTATGAATATTATCGAGAAGTACATGCAATGTTTGCTCAATTCAGAAAAATCTTTTGTCACTCTTAACAGAAGCTATTTCTGACGGGCGATGAGGATATTCAAACTCCTGCAAAACTTATAAATCTAATACGTTCAGAAAATAGCACTTTCTGCATCAAAGTCAAAATTTTCATTACCAAGGTTCTTAGTGCCGGGAGTGCGGTGTGCTGACCCCATACTCCTGTATACGGATCCGATGATCAAAACCTGAGGATGATCCGACGGTCGGTCGACTAAGGCGTTGTCTTCAGGGTCTGATCGCGGGATCTTTTTTTCGTGGCAGTGCACACTCCCGTTTAAACAAGTAGGTTATCAATAGTTCTCTACACATCAAGCAAATAAGCGAGACGGCAATGATAAAAAACAAAGTTCCAATATTGGCTTACGCTAATGAAATAACTCTTTCTGGAGATAAAAGAGCATCACATGTCTCTCTCAGCAGTCAATCGAAAGCCTCAGAGGCACTGGTTTGCAATTAAATACCAACAAACTAAATATTTTGTATTTGTTCGTACCCATAAAGGGAATTACAAAATGAAAGTCGCAGCTGCAATATTTGAATGGGCAAATGAATTCAAATATCTGCGAACGATCTTCAGTGAAGCAAATAATGTCAAATATGAAATTAAAATTAGAGCTTATCAAGCAAGTAAAACATATTATGCCCTATGAAATATCATGCATACCTCTAGCAAAGCCCAAAATTGTCTCTATTTCACTTGTACAACCAATTATTACATGTCAATGAAAAACTTTGGCAATGAAGAAGACACCATCAGGATACTCGAGAGGAAAACCATGCAAAATTTTGGGAACAGTGAAAAGTGACGGATCCGAAAAAAAGGTTTCATATTTTTTAGATAATTTAAACATGGACATAAAGTTTTAAAAAAAAAATATTTTGTGAGACTATTGGAGTGACAAACAAGCTTCGCAAAATATGTGTTCTGCGTAACCACAAGCGCCGGAACGAAGAGGGAAACCAGAGAAGGTGGTGAGACGGCTTTGGCCAATAGCGCGCTGACCAGGACGTCACCACGATAGGAGCGGCATCCAGCCGAAGTGAATTTAAGCGCTGCTCCTGCCAGACTCGGCTCACGTTAGTGGACAGAATTCGCAGAGTATTAGCACGGCCTAGCAGAGAGTGCTACGAGAACAGTCATTAGTGATCCATATTCGTTGTCTGTTGGGACTTTGTCTATAGCGAAGAACTTTACTGTTTGTATGTCGCCCATCGCTTGCCACACTTGTTCTAAATACAGAGATAAGCATTGTCAATCTGTTTTATTGAAATAAGTCTACTAATGTTATTTGCATTAGGAGATTTATTTGCAGCACTGAAAGACCTAACTCGAAACAAGGCCCTGGGCGTAGACAACATCCCATTAGAACTAATGACAGCCTTGGGGAGCCAGGCCAAACAAAACTCTACCATCTAGTGAGCAAGTAGTATGAGACAGGCAAAATACACTCAGACTTCAAGCAGAATATAATAATTCCAATCCCAAAGAAAGCAGGCGTTGGCAGATGTGAAAATTACCGAACTATCAGTTCAATAAGCCGCAGCTGCAAAATACTAACACGGATTCTTTACAGACGAATGGAAAAACTAGTAGAATCCGACCTTGGGGAAGATCAGTTTGGATTCCGTAGAAATAATGGAACACGTAAGGCAATACTGACCCTACGACTTATCTTAGAAGAAAGATTAAGGAAAGGCACACCTACGTTTCTAGCGTTTGTAGACTTAGAGACAACTTTTGACAATGTTGACTGGAATACTCTCTTTCAAAATCTAAAGGTAGCAGGGGTAAAATACAGGGACCGAAAGGCTATTTACAATTTGTACAGAAACCAGATGACAGTTATAAGAGTCGAGGGACATGACAGGGAAGCAGTGGTTGGGAAGGGAATGAGACAGGGTTGTAGCCTCTCCCCGATATTATTCAAACTGTATATTGAGCAAGCAGTAAAGGAGACAAAAGAAATATTCGCAGTAGGTATTAAAATCCATGGAGAAGAAATAAAAACTTTGAGGTTCGCCGATGACATTGTAATTCTGTCAGAGACAGCAAAGGACTTGGAAGAGGAGTTGAACAGAGTAGACAGTGTCTTGAAAGGATGATATGAGATGAACATCAACAAAAGCAAAACGAGGATAATGTAATGTAGTAGAATTAAGTCGAGTGATGCGGAGGGATTTAGATTAGGAAACGAGACACTTAAAGTAGTAAATGAGTTTTGCTATTTGGGGAGCAAAATAACTGATGATGGTCGAAGTAGAGAGGATATGAAATGTAGACTGGCAATGGCAAGGAAGGCGTTTCTGAAGAAGAGAAATTTGTTAACGTCGAGTATAGCCTTAAGTGTCAGGAAGTCGTTTCTGAAAGTATTTGTATGGAAGTGAAACATGGACGATCAGTAGTTTAGACAGGAAGAGAAAAGACGCTTTCGAAATGTGGTGCTACAGAAGAATGCTGAAGATCAGATGTGTAGATCACGTAAGTAATGAGAAGGTATTGAATGGAATTGGGGAGAAGAGGAGTTTGCGGCTCAACTTGACAAGAAGAAGGGACCGGTTGGTAGGACATGTTCTGAGGCATCAATGGATCACAAATTTAGCATTGGAGGGCAGCGTGGAGGGTAAAAATCGTAGAGGGGGACCAAGAGATGAATACAATATGCAGATTCTGAAGGATGTAGGTTGCAGTAAGTACTGGGAGACGAAGAAGCTTGCACAGGATCGAGTAGCATGGAGAGCTGCATGAAACCAGTCTCAGGACTGAAGACCACAACAACAACAACAACAACAACAACAACAACATGTTAATATCGAAATGGGACATTACTAGGCACCATCCTTTCTTGCTCCCCCCCCCCCCCCTTCTCACCAATATAAGTAATTCCCTATTGCCTTTGATTATATTTGTGACCGGTAAAATTTATTGAAATATAGGTAAGAGGTTGTCCAACTTTACAAACTGCACACAGAAAGTGAACCATGGGAGTACAAAAACGTAGTCAGGTGCGATCCGGTGCTTATGTAACCACTTTGATAAACGTTTACTACAGTTTCTTTCAATCGCTGCAGTATATAACATATGTTTTCGGTAAGATACGGAGGCACCCCCCACCCCCTCCGGCCACCCTCTTATCTTCAAGTGTGCAACATTGGAGGCTGCTTGGGGAGAGAAAGAGAGAGAAAGAGACAGAGAGAGAGAGAGAGAGAGAGAGAGAGAGACTTCAAGATGAGGTGTCGCTTTCTTCTCTCGTACGGACTTTGGGCGCAATACGCTTAACGACGACAGAAATTAAATAGAAAAATGAAATCACTGGCTCTGGAAGTGGAATTACATGAGCTGAGGCCGGTGTCTGCTCAGAATTCTGTGCCGCCTTCTCAGTCGTTGAGTCGCAGCCGGCAGTTTTTAGCGGAGGCGCCGAGCGGTGGAAGAATGCCAAGCACGGGAGGGCTTTCCCAGAGCCCGAGCTGAGTGGCTGCCTTGTCGTTGCTACGGCGGGCAATTGCAGTTTATGCTCCGAGCCTGTTCCCGGCTTGCCACTGGCAAACAGCTTTCCGCGCCAGCCTTGCTAGAAACCTCGGTTCCTCCGGTAGCTTACGAGAACATCGCTTTGGAAAATAACACAAACACACACACACACACACACACACACACACACACACACACACACACACACCTCTTCTCTGTTTCCGTAGATCGACTATACAAAGTTTCCAAATACCGAAAAATCCCTGTAATAAAACAACTATAAAGCGATGCCCTATACTATATCAAAATACTAAAAAAAAGGAAACACAAATGAACTGGCAACAGGTGGCGATTACTTAGGGAAACAATTCCCCGAGCACCTTTACTTGAGGAGTGAGAGATGAAAAGTGATAACATGTAAGTATAAACCAGCAACACATGCACAAACTCCAACCAAAATACAAATACGTAAGTCGAGCTATTTAGAAAAAAATTGCATTTGACATTAGACATCGCTAACACGTTTACTGGTGAGTAGTTGGGTTGATAGAGTGGCACTTAAAAAGTATCGAAGGCGAACTGCGAGGGTTGGAACTTTAATAGTGCCAACTATTTATTTACAGGTCGTACAAAATAGATACGTGTTTCAAAGTTTTACTGACCTTCAAAGTAGTCACCAGCATTGTGCATAGCCCGTTGCCAGCGGTGTGGAAGTCGTAGGATACTCTTAGCAGTGCCAGTTGGTTTGACAGTTCGAGCGGCGCGGTCTATTGCCCGACGAATTTGTAGCAGTTCTGATGCGAATGCCGTGAAGTGCTTCGTTCAGTTTAGAAATCGAGTTGAACTCACGAGGGCTTAAATCATGGGAGTGCAGTAGGTGGTACAGCACTTAGTATCACCATCAGTCAAACAAATCAGAAACAGGTTGCACTGTACGTGCTTGAGCATTGTCCTGCAAAATGATGGTCACGTCCTGCAGAAAGTGTCATCACTTCTGTCTCTAAGTTGGTCGTAGGTTGTGTTCGAAAAATGAATTATTATTACTATTATTATTATAACTACCACTATTAGTGGCTGGCGCGGGATTAGCCGAGCGGTCTGAGGCGCTGCAGTCATGGACTGTGCGGCTGGTCCCGGCGGAGGTTCGAGTCCTCCCTTGGGCACGGGTGTGTGTGTTCGTCTTTAGGATAATTTAGGTTAAGTAGTGTGTATGCTTAGGGACTGATGACCTTGGCAGTTAAGTCCCATAAGATTTCACACACATATATATTAGTGGCTGCAACTTGTAACGGAACTGAAATGATGGTGGGCTGACAGTAATTTGGAGCCCGCGCGTCGGAAACGGGCGCGCTGGTGTGAGACTGCCAGGGAGTGCACCGTGATGCCATCTATTGGCGAAACTGGGAATTAGCGCTGTCTCAGACAATGCACTAAACTCTCGGAGTCAAATGTATTCTTTTTGATGGTAATTATAAGTTATTACTGTATGATTTAATGTTATAAGGCGCTAGTAGTAAATTATTATGACTGGTATGAACTCCAGGGTAATAAATATAAATATTCTTAAATACTGAATGATTTCGGTGAAAAGGTGGTAGGGGAACGCCCCCACTCTTGGTGATACGAGCATAGCTAGAGGTAGCTGGAGACACAGGGACTGAACAATGGAATGGCCTGGGGAGTGTTGACGTGAGCGGACGTGCATAACTGTCCTCACGCAAAAGTGACTGTGCAACAGCGAAAAGGAGAATATCGTCGCCGTTTGTGGAGTAGAACGCGACGAATGGTTGTCGAAGCCGTCTCCATGCCACTGGGGCTGATTGTAAGAGTTCCTGCGCCCAGATTTTATGGCGGACGCGCAGTAGCTTATACGAGTGCTACAGCTCGTAGTTCCAGCCGCCATTAAGGGCACGAGGCGTGAAGAGCTGCGGTAGCCACATGCATCCCACCACCAGCACCGACACGTCTACCCAAGGCAAGACTGCTTGCAATTGTTAAGTCGAACTTTGTATACATGTAAAAGGAGAATACCAGTTTTCTTTTGTGCAAGTGCAGAGGACAGAATATAGTAATGAGTAAAATTACGACGCATGTTGTTCATTGTAAAGTGTAGTAACCTGAAACATAGTGTAGTGAAATCAGACTGAGGCCACCATCGCCTCTTTCATTTACAATTCTTTTGGTTGTAGAATACTTTAGCGTATAAGAATGTTGAAAAGAGCAATGGTCACACCAGAATGAGTCGCCTATTTATAGTTACTTAAATTTTTCTGAGTAACCTTTCAAGTAAAGTCACTTAACTAATTCTATAGCAATTGTCCAAAGAGTAATATCCCAAAATCATTAAATAAGTTAAAGGGTAGAAGTTTGTTAAATTAAGTTGCTTAAATTGTCTTGGTGGTAATTACCAAGCCAACTCACAGAAATTGAGAGAGTATTTGCTTTGTAGAATCACCTAGAATGATCAGAAATAGTAATATTCAGAATTAAGTTTAAAATTCAACTCAAGCCGTTTCACTTTGAAACGAGCCAAAAAATTGATTTATTCTTTTGCTCCTTCAGAGCTGGCGACCGTAGTTATAAGTATTTTCAGGAGGATTCGACGGTAAGTCTGCTGCTCTCGTCGTGCTGATAGGATTATCTACTGCTGCTAGCAGTGGTGATTGGATACATAAGCTCACTACCAAGTTAAGTGGGTCAGGTAGGCAGTGTTACCGTGTGAACTGTAGGGCACTGTAGGCCGTGGATCGAACCCGTTCAATCATCACAGCTCTTTGAGAAATAGTCCGGTTAGGAGTGTACTAATCCAATAGGTAAATACTGGCGAGTAACGGTCAAAAAATGTATACGCAAGTGAATTTAGCAAGGTCCATGTAGCACCTAGTTAATGTGGTGTAATGGCGAGGGTAGGAGTGGAGTAAAAGTGAGCTGAGCTTGTGGCAGCTGTGCTGTCTTCAAAGATTAATAACGCCAGAATTCACTACTAACTCTTACCATTAGGGCTGAGCTATTTACGGTTAAAATACGTAGCAGTAAGCACAAAGGCGTGACAGCTACAAGTCCGTATTGGCTTTATACATACGGAAGTAGGAAGCGGGTCATTCTGTCAGTGGAGGGGTTAAAACAATGGAGTCACTTGAGAACATACCCCATTTACTGATGGAAAGATTCGGCGGTTCGGTCGCAAACTGCAGAAGTACAAGCAGGGCCTGATACCGGTATTAACTTTGTTACTTTATAGTCAGTACAATTTCGTCACACCACCACTTCTGACACTCGAGCCATTTTAATACCAGTTGTCATATTAAACGATTTTCTTTTTTGGTAACTTTGATGTGACACATACTGTATGTGAGAAACTCTCGTCAGGTGTAAGAGAGGGTCTGACGGCCCTTCTCATATCACGGTAAGTAAATAAATGAAATAAATAAAAAACCAGTCTGCTCCTTGTAAAATGAAGGCAATGTCCAGATTATCACAAAACCAACGGTAAAGAAAGTGGTAGGTACTGCATCTCCTAGAGAGTGATCCCTGTTCGCTTTTTACATCTGCCATTACGTGAAATTGACAGAACTGTGAATGTAGGTCGAATGCTCCGGCACAGAGCGAAATTGGTCCATCTCGGCAGAACGCTTTAATTTTAATGGAATGTGAGGCTTACGGGATACGAACAGTAAGCCGGGATTACGCTGCCGGGGGCCAGACGAGACGGGATGCCGGCCGAACAATAATTACTGCGGTCGGCTCCAGTGGGCCGTGATTCGGCCGCTGGGGAAATTATCGGGCGGTGCGACAGGCAAAAACGGCCGCTCGCCGAGAGAGGGGGATCTGGGGTCGCCCAGGAGTGACGTCGCAGTCACCGAAGTGGCGGGCCAACTCTGCCCGCTGCCGAAGTAACCTCTGGACTGCGACGTCGCGAGGAACTGCTGTGCGTCTCTGTGCTACCAGCCAAACTCTTCAAGCTCTTCTGCGTGATTCATCAATTCGTGTGGGTGGTAGATGTTCTTGCAATATGCCAGGTAAACAGGTATAAAAAATTAATGATATAAAAGTAAGATGCAGTCAAATGAAAACGAGGCAGATGGAACAAAAATAAACTTAATATAGTTGTGAGAGCTCTTCTGAAGAGACCACAAGAACAGCTAGAACATACAATTTCAGATTACCATGAAGGCTTTCGACCTAATAGATTGTGCCTGGAACAGATCTTTAATCTTAAAACTATTTTAAAAATTAAAGCAGTCAGATCGAAACCAATAGTCTGAACATTTGTTGACTTTAAAAAAGCGTACGATTCTATAGACAGACAATCCTTATGCAATATTCTAGAAGAACGCGGACTAGACATCAAAACTCGAAAACTGATTGAAAAAATACTGTCAGAAATCATATCAAAAATTAAATTCATAGATGAAATTTCGGAACCATTCTTAGTTAAAAGAGGGTTAAGGCAAGGAGATGAGATCTCGCCACTATTATTCAACACAGCTTTAGACAAAGTAATGAAAGAATGGGGAATGGAACTAAGAAAATAAGACTTTTGGAAGCCTATCGAACTAGGAAGAGGTCAAGGAAAATTGAACGTTCCATAATTAACGTTTGCAGATGATTTGGCGATTCTAACCGACAGTGAAGAAACAGAAGTGAAACAAACTGAGACCCTCAAAGAATGTGCAGAGAAGGTTGGCCTGGAAATCTCCTTTGAGAAGACTGAATTCATATTCTGCAAGCTAGATATTCCGAAACTTAAAACAAATCATGGTGAAATCAACACAGTCAATCACTTTAAGTACCTCGGTGAAATTATTGAACCAACAGGGGTTCAAAAAATAGCACAAAAAACAGACTGCAGAAAATCAAAAGAGCGTCCGGACTTGTTTTAAATTTGTATAACAAAAAATGAATGTCAAAGGCACTAAAATCAGACACTACAACACAGTAATCACACCGACAGTCAGATATGCAAGTGAAACACTCTCATTGAATCAAAATATAGATTTACAAGAAATTAAGGAGTTAGGTAGAAAGGTTATTAGAAAAATTCTGGGACCGCGATACACACAACATGGATGCAAACCATTGAGACAACAGAAAAATAATCAAACATCGAAAATGACATCGGTAAGAGACGAATGAAGTTCTATGGACACCTAGATCGATTACCTGTAAACAGGCTAACTTACATCCCTTACAATACCTTTGGTAACTGAAGTTAAGAAGGAATTGACAAAAGCAAAAATTGACTTGACAAACGCGTCAGACATGGATACTCAGAAGCAAAATTGGTAAGTGTAAGATTATTCCAGAGATGGAACCAAGAGCATACCGACCAAAGTACACTGAAGGAAGAAAGAAGGCGTTCAGGGAGAAAACGAAAAAATATTGGGAAAATAAGAACTCTAAGAAAGATTGATATTCACCTGTTTACCGGTCTCCAAGGGGGATATTCACTAGTAAAAAATATATATTTGTGAGACAAGACGGTCAAAACCCTCACAGAAGTACGTTTGTGGCCTGTGGAGACACGATTGTACCTAGGAGTAAACCTGTTTTTCCGAAACAAGTCGACGGCCACGAATGTCTTTCTCCAGAACTCCAAAATATGGAAATAGAGTGGGGAAATGGAGCATGTGTAAGGGCTTCCCAGCGAAACTTCGGCAGCGCAGTTCAAACAACCCGCCAACACAACGTCCGCCCACATTTTGCCAAGGTTGTTACTGGTACGCTGTGGAATTGGAATGGAGTCAAATGAAATCAGGCAATTATGAGGGCCGGTCGGTGTGGCCGTGCGGTTCTAGGCGCTTCAGTCTGGAACCGCGTGACCGCTACGGTCGCAGGTTCGAATCTTGCCTTGAGCATGGATGTGTGTGATGTCCTTAGGTTAGTTAGGTTTAAGTAGTTCTAAGTTCTAGGGGACTGATGACCACAGATGTTAAGTCCCATAGTGCTCAGAGCCATTTGAACCATTTGAATTCTGAGGGAATTAGGTTAAGCAATGAGACACGATTATTACCTGCTTGACTAGCAAATGAGCTGACGATGAGAGAAGTAGAGCGAACATAAAATGTAGACTGTAAATAGCTGGAAAAGCGTTTCTGAGTAATATAAATCTTACCATGAAATAGCAATTTATATGTTAGGACGTATTTCCTGTTAGTATTTGATTAGAGTGTAGCCTTGGACGGAAATGAAATCTGGACGATGGACGGATGAGACAAGAACTGAAGCTTCTGAAATGTCGTGTTGCAGAACAATGCTGACTATCAGGTAGGTAGATAGGATAACTGATGATGTAGTACTGAATCGAGATAGGAAGACATTTATGGCACAACTCGACTGAAGAATGTAATCGGTTGTTACGACACATCCTGGAGGCAACGAGGGACCGTCGATTTTGTCATGGAGGGAAGAGTGAGTGTGGGCGTTGAGGGAGATGGGGACTGTAAAGAAAGACCAAGTGATGAATAAAATAAGCAGATTCTAATATTGCTGTAGGTTGCAGTACCTATGTAGAGATGAAGAACCTTACACCGAAACTGACTTGTGTCGAAAGCCGCAGCAAACTTTATTCGAACTCAAGACTCAAAAACAACAGCACCATATATTCGAGATCACACTGTTTCAGTTGTAAGAAATTCCATTAGGGAAAAAGCAGCAGTATAGGTTACGCTTTCTTAAGAAATACTAAGTGGTTCTCTGAAAATGGACTCTCCCTAAATATTGAGAATATCCTCTGCATTCTGTGGAGTCATGCCAGTAACTGGTGGAGCACATGAAGAAGAGGCAGTAAACAGGACAGAATGCTCCAAACTTTTGGGTATACATATTGATGGGAACTTGAATTGGAAAAAGTACAATACTGAGTTGCTCAAACAATTAAGCTAACTACTTATGTTCTACGTATAGTCACTAGCTTTGAAAACAAGCGAATCTACCTTTTGACATATTTTGAATGCTTACAGTCAGTAATTTTCTGGGGTAACTCATTACTTAGAAATAGTGTAATGATTGCACAGAAACGAACATTAAGAATAATATGCGGTGATTACCAGCAGTTGTCACGTAGGTACCTCTTGAATCATCACAATACCAATGCATCGTCACAATACCTATTCACTACCCAAATTCATGATCTATAACCCATCTCAATTCAAGAAGAATAGTGATGTTCGTAGGTAAAACTCTAGGGGAACAAATGAGCTTCATTGACCACTGTTATAGTTGTCAGTGGCCGAGACAAGAGTCCAATACGTGGCAAGAAAATTTTTGATAAAATATCTGACACTTAAAACTTCCAGGCTGATAGGCCGTGGTCAGTGTATAAAACAAGACCCTGACGTTTCGTCTCCGACTGCGGGAGACATTCTACGAGGAAGTCTCCTGCAGTCGGAGATGAAACGTCAGGGGAGAGTTTTATACATCGACCACGGCCTATCAGCCCGGAAGTTTTAACTGAAGACAGTATCGACCGTGAAAGCCTACACTGTATGATCAAAATAGCTGACAATTAGCAAAATAATTTAAAGTAGTTTCCCATGGACAAGTTCTTGTGTTCCATGGAAGAAATTTTGTACAAGAACTCGTAGCCTCTAAAACAAAAAGTAGTTTGTAAGTGCAACTGCATGAGTAGGACTAAAAAGAAACTAAGAGTTCATTAACGCTAACACTTATTATCGTACGCATCAGTTACAACAACAAAATTGTTTTCATACAAACCATTTGCATTATATACACCATGAACGGCCCACACGAATGTCGCAACACTCAATCCATTTGAGTGCGCTTGTCGGATGATACCTGTGGATCCCTGATAGCACCAGGAAAACGAGCTTTAGGAACATCATTTACATTGTGGCTCATTGTCTGAATATCACCAGTCAGACGTACTGTCAGTGCAAAAGCCCCAGTTATGCATGTTGCATTTCCACATTCTATCTCTAGAATGGACTCTATTGAGCTGTACCCAGACTTCTCTAGGAAGATGAAAGTTTGAGACAGGACACATAAGTTGTTAGTAAGTTTTTGGTTCCGCTATTTCCTAGCTTCACACTCACGTTTACATGCAGTATTGCGATTGAATGACGTGAAAAGCATTTGGACTCCTTCTTCTCGATTTGAGGCGTATCCTGAGCAGTGAATGTAAATCTTGGTGAAGATGGCTTCGTTCATTTTTAGAAATTTAGTTACTACAAAATTCGCCATTGGAACTCTTTTTCTTTGTAACATATAATGTAGTAATTATATGCGAAGAAGTAATTACGCATACCCTCAGTGGTAATTCTGATCGAAAGACGCACACGGGGAAGGAGTGTCACGATAATGCTGAGCGGCTGTACGGTGTTGAAACATTTTCAAGTTGGTACACCCTTCCACCTTGGGCCTCCCCACACTAAAACACCTGAGCCACTAAAACGGTCATGTCTGACAGTGCTGCAGGTACTCTCGTATGTCGAGAGGCGGGATCACGCAATGTACCCAGTAACATTGCCGAACGGCGAAAATACTGGCTTCCCTGCTGCTCCGACTTACGGTCAATCCAGTAAGTATGGGATGCGTTTGGGAGACGTACCGCAGCAGCTCCACATGCACCAATGGCCATCCAGCAGTTGTCAACCGCAAACGTGGAAGACTGAAGCGCCCTGCCAGAAGAACCTCGTGGCCAGCCTGAGAGAACGCTGCAGAACGTGCGTTGCCGTACCTGGTGATCGCACACCCACTCCCGCTTTTTGTAACGTCCAGGGGAATATCGTAATCACCGTGGCAGCAGTGTAACTACAGGGGATAGGCAAAATAATATGAACACCTGTACTTGCTTGGGAATGGTTTATTAATAAGGTGTTGGACCCCGATTTGCCATAATACAGCTGCGATTCTTCTTGGAATGCTGACATATAGTGATTGTACAGTCTCCAGTGGACTGTTATGCCTCTCTTCTATCAGAACATCCTCTAACTTGTGTAGTGACGAACGAGGCGGAAATCTGGTCCGGAGACTGGGCTCCAATAACGCCCACAACGGCTCGGTAACGTTAAAGATCGGGGACCGTGCCGCCCACGGAAGACGCTGCATTTCAGTTGCATGCTTCTCATATCACGATTGCGCGGACCTGGCTGTGTGAATGGGTGCGTTATCGTCCTGAAATATGGCATCATTGTTGGGGATGAACATTTGAATCATGGGGTGCACATGATCACCTAAAATGTTCACATAATCGTTGGATGTAACACGGCTTTTGCGAGTAGTCATGGGACCAGCACAATACTATGATATGGCTGCCCACACCATCACACTTGCTCCTCCATGCTTAACAGCAGGAATCAAGTAATCAGGACTTAGGCTTCTTTTGGCGTTCTTCAGACGGAAACCCGGTCCGATATTGGAAATAACTAAAACGTTGATTCGTCGGACCATATGACGTGTTTCTCAAGATTAGCCATCTAAGATTAATGCTCCTGACATTTTTTACGTTTCTTTGCATTGGATGTCGTCGCTAATGGTTTCGGTACAGCATCTCGTACATGAATGTTCACTTTATGGAGTTCTCGGGGGACAGTGTCGATAGATACGCAGTCTCAAAGATTGCTGTTGAGTTATGCAGTCAGTTAATCCGCCACAGTTTCGTGTTAGCGTACAACGATCACTATCATTTAGTTTTGATTTGCACCCACTATTACGTTTACACGATGAAGTATTTCCATATTTTTTGTAGGCTGTCATCACTGTTGAAACAGTTGCTATTGAAACATTAAATAAGTTGGCTGTCTTGGTTACTGATGCTCCAGCTAATCGGGCACCCGCAGTCTGCCCTCTTTCGAACTCTGTCAGGTCTTATAATGCTCGCCTATATCGGCCTCTGAATGCAAATACGAACTGTGCACTACTCGTAAACAATCTGCAATGATGCCTAGTCCGTACTAAACACGCACAATCCAGCGCAACACGTACCTTACCTGCGTTGTTAACCATGAAACACAACCGTCCAATTACTACAACTGTTGACATTATTTTACCTATCCCATGTATTGTCTCTGAATAAAATTGTCATTCATATTCGTCTAATTTCCCACTTCTTTCACCTACCTTCTCTAATATGCTGTAGCAGTTCTTTCCATTACCGTGCAGGTTTCGCTGAGCTATGTTATTTTGCGCTGAGACATCATGCCAAAGTTACTTTTGTCATTAAGTTTATTGCCCACCAGTACGGCCGGCCGGTGTGGCCGAGCGGTTCTAGGCGCGTCAGTCTGGAACAGCGCGACTGCTACGGTCGCAGGTTCGAATCCTGCTTCGGGCATGGATGTGTGTGATGTCCTTAGGTTAGTTAGGTTTAAGTAGTTCTAAGTTCTAGGGGACTGATGACCTGAGATGTTAAGTCCCATAGTGCTTAGAGCCATTTGAACCATTTGAACCCACCAGTACGAATAGCTGAGCGGTTGTAAGTTGCACCCATCTGCCGGATGCGCAGCTATGAGCACGCGCCTGCAACGGCACGCGCCGGCAGCCCGCGACACCTGGCTGTGGAGCGTGTGGGCTAATCGCCGGCGCCTGGGGGTCGTCGGCGGAGTGTAGCGCGGCGTGCCGCGGCATACCGGCGGAGCGGCCACGTGCATCGATCGCGCGCGGGAGGAGTGCGACCCACATTCCACCTCAACTGGAAAATTGGTGCTCCGCAGATGGCGGCGGGGGTGGCGGTGGCGGCGGCGGTGGCACGTGGGGGAGGAGGAGCAACGGGCCGGGGGTGGCAGCCGGCGTGCCGTGGGCCTACGGCCGGTGGCATTTTGCTAACGCAGGCGCGGCTGCCTGCTCTAGGTGACGCACAGAAGGTCAGCGCACACGCTCTGTGCCTCGACACGTGCCGTTATTAAAATACTTGTGACTGGTCGAGGGGAAGAGCACGTTGTGACCGCTGCTCGCTCTGCTCCTATTGTCGTTCACCTACATAGTCTCTTTTTCCGCCCTCTTCTTTGATGTTTATACGTACCTGAGCGCAGCACATAATTTCCCGGTTCCGATCAAAGTTTTCGGGAGGCTTCCCTCGGTCATCAGGGGATGGAAACGTTCTCCCATAAATTTCCCAGTCTGTTGCGATAGGTAGCTGAATAGATAGAAGTTCTGTACCAACCCACTCTGCTCTAACGAATTAGGACTAAAATATGTAAAATACAATGCAGGAGGAATTTTATATTGACTTAATGCAATATTGACTATTCATCGAACAATAGTCCGTCTTGCTCCCACGAGAAAATGTAGATGTTAAAGTTGTTGGGCTTTGTCTTGGCTCGTGCTATGGTGACCCTGCAGACGCATTGATAGTTAAATCGCAAGATTTCCTTGAATCCCTTCTTGTTTCTACGGCACCGTGTAGTTCATTGTCCTGTCATGTTTTCATAGTCCGTGGTAGTTTTATGAAAAGTGGTTGACAAGATCCAAGCAGCCATAGAACTGAACGCACTACAAGAAGACAACCATTTCACATGAGCAAAGTGAGTTTTTATTGTAAAACTCTTGATCTATACAGCAGATATATGTATGGTACATAAATTTATACTAATATATAAAGAGAAGTGCTTGTTTGAACTTGTTCCCAAAGATCTCGAAAAGTTCTTGATCGCTATATTTCAAATTTTTATTTTAAGGTATAATAAACGTTTGGAAAGACATAGGTTATGTTTATATACTAAAGGGAAATATTGTCACAAAAGTTCTCGAAAATTTCTGGACTACTTACTTTACATTTTCAAACGATGCTCTAATAAACGATCAGCAGATATGGGGTACACAATTTTTAATATATGTGGTATACATTTTCAGACGATGGTCTCATAAACGTTCAGATACGAACAGGCTGCATATTTTTGAAATATATGTAATAAAAAAAGGGGTAATATGGTTTACAAATATTTCTAAAAGTTCTCGGCCGTTTCCACGATCGCTAGTATAGCTTATACGCAGTTTTTGTTAGTTGCGGGTATAAAGCTTATTACAGAGGTATGTTTTTGTTTCACGTGTTGGCATTCCATTTGCTGTGGGCTGGTTTACCGACTGTCATTTTTTGTCATTGAAGCCGTAACGTAGTGCTTCAGTTTACGTAATAACTGTGATTGTGATCTTGATTCGTTGGCGAATTCTACTCCGTCGTTTAAGCTTGGCGCATGTTCTGAAAAGTGATGAGTGTGCCGATGAGGTATTTGTCTACTGATCCTCCAATGGAAACACTGCAGCTGCTGTTGCTGGTAGAGAACACAGTACACGGTTTCTTAACTGCAGAGTACCAGATTTAGTAGCGTCTACTGGCATATTCCATAAACTGTGGAAGTCCGGTCAAATATGCAGAAGATATATTTCGTCTGAACGTGCAAATGAACAGTGTGTGGATAAAGCAAAAGACACTAAGAAGATGCAACGAATTCGGACAAGCAGTGAAGTGTTAGCATGTTTGATTACTAATCAAAATGTCATGGGTCCCGAGTTCGAACCCCACCACTTCCTAAATTTTTTATAAAAATAATCAGGCACTGTCGCTGAAGATCTGGGATAAGGAGTTAACCTCGTGCTACAACCGGCCTTGTTAATGTTGTGGAGGAACACACAGTCTTCCACGGTAAACTGTTGCCCTTGGTGTGAGAAACTGCCACTAAAGGAGGAATAATTGGCAATAATCAAGAGTATGAGGATGAAGAAAGCAAAGGAAACCACTATATTGTGGACACACGGAGTGTATCCACAGTAAATGTGCTCAGGAATTGAAAACGTTCATGATGATCTCTCCATCTCCGAAAGATTCCAGATTAGTCCCCCATTCGGATCTCAGGCAGGGAACTTCAAAGAGGGAAACAACCATGAAAAATTGATTAAATGACCAACGAAAGGGCAACATACTACGAGACAGAGTGTGGCATGGCGAAGTCTGATTGTTGTAAGGAAGCTAGAAAACCTGGAAAGGGAAATGCTAAGGCTCTCTCTTGATACAGTGGGTATCAGTGAAGTGAAATGAAAAGAATTTAAGGATTTCTAGTAGTATGAATGTAGGGAAACATAAACAGAAGCATAAACTGGAACAACGAGAGTAGGATTCGTTACTAATAGGAAGGTAAGGAAGCAAATTTCTGTGAACAGTTCAGTGATAGGATTGTTCTATTCACAATCGACAGCAAACCAACAACAACAATATGTCTACATCCCGACGTCACAAGCAAAAATATGCAGCGACTGAGAAGGTATACAACGATGACGAATAAGAAATGAAATATGCAAATGGAGATGGTAATGTAATAATCACGTGGAACTGGAACGCGTGGTCGCTGAAGGAATAGAAGACAGAGTTATGGGAGAATATGGGTTCGGTAGCTGGAATGAGGAAAGAGAAAGACTGAGTTTTGCCACAGATTAGTAATATTCAATACACTGTTGGACTGCACGGCTTATTCACGAGCAAATAAAGGCTCGGACCATAATTTAGTAGACTGAAATTTAAGAGAATTTTTCACAAGAATCTGTATTGAAAGAATAAGGATTTTGTAGAACTAAGCCTCTCTAAGGCTGTAGACACTTTAATAATGATTAGCACAGTAGGCAATTCAAATGAAGAGGAATGGGCAACTATAAAAAGGGAAATAATAGAAGTTCGACAAGCAAACACAAATACAACGAAGGTAACTGTAAAGAAATCGTGAATAACGGAGCCTAAATTTTCTTTGCCAGTCTTCTGTATACTGTTCCCGTTAGCAACTTGGGCCATAGTTCTCGAAATTATCCGCCTCATCTTTCGTCGATCAATTTAAGTGTTTCTTCTTTTACTTAAGGTTTCTTCGCAATTCCGTCCTAGTACCTATGTTTGTCTTTCCAACATGTTTGTTTGCTCTTTTTACAAATGTTCACTCCTCTTCAACTGAATTGGCTACTATGTTATTTCTTACCAGAGTATCCACATCTTTAGCGAAATTCAAATGAGCCTCATTATTGCTCAGATCTTCACTATCGCACTTCCTTCCACACTGATTCTTCCGTACGATTCCCTGAACTTCGCTCTACTCCTCATCGTTACTGAAGTGGCATCTGAGTACGCCTTACACCAAAATATCTCGTTTCGGAATATCTGGCGGTCCATGATGTAGTCAAACTGGGATCTTCCCGCGTTTGCCGGCAATAACAAGTGTACCTTCTACTTTTGTGGTTCTATAACAGGGCATTCACTGTTGCTAGGCGAAATTTATTGCAGAACTCCATTAGTTTTTTTCCTCGCTCATTTCTGCTACCATAACCCTTGCCCATATTCCTTTCTCTAGAACAGCGTTCCAAGCCCCCATGATGATTACATTTTCAGTTCCCTTTACATACTCAGGTACCAGCTCAGTATTCTCAAATACTTTATCTCTTACATCCTCAAATACCTTACCTGTTCATGTTCTGCTTTAGAGGTTGGCATGTATAACAGAACTATTGTCTTCGGAATTGGTTTACTGTCGATTCTGTTGATGACAACGCCATCACTAAACTGTTCGAAGCAGCTCACTCTATGCCCTACATTCCTATTCATAACTAATCCTACTCTCGCTATACCATTTTCCACTGATGTTGATATTACCCTATATTCGACTGATCAGAAATCATTATCTCCTTTCCATTTTTCACTGACTCCAGTTACATCTAGATTAAGCCATGGTATCTCCCTTTTCAGGTTTTCTGGTTTTCCTGCCACGTTCAAACTTCTGGTATTCCACGCCCGGAGACGTTGGTTATTCCATCTTTTTCTCATGGTCCCACCCCCTTGGCAGTCCCCTCCCGAGGACTTGAATGGAGGATTATCCCACAAGCTTCTGACGATGGAGAGATCATCACGACACTTTTTCAATTACACACCACATATCCTGTGGATACACGTAATTCGAGGAAAAGGTTGTTGTAATGCTCCAGTTGTAAAGAAAGTTGCTGTATTATTGGTAGCCGAAGATAAAGATCCAAATATATTATTCCGCAACGTCGAGATAACCAGGTGAGACGAGCAACAGAGCATCATGGTTCATCATGATCTACAGCACCCCTCGGAGGAAGATGGAGGGCATACTGCTACATCAAATGTACGTGGGGTTAAAATGGATGTTGATAACATGTCGATTGTTCCGTACAGTTCATATTTACTGTGAAGTCCTAATGCATGTATAAATGTAGAATTCTGCAATTCCATCCAATCTGTTAAATATAATTGCAAAAATGTTAATAAGGATCCTGAATCAACAAAGTTTTCTGTTCCAAATGGTGTAGATGGGATAACCAATTGTGTAAATGTTCGTTATATGTGTACCTCTGAAGCCATTAGCCTTTGCTTGACTTTAAATTTCATGAACGATTTCCTACTGTGGTACGCTTAGTATGCTTAGACATTTATCTGGAAAGTGACTATTTTACTGAGGAAGACATTCTTGGTGTTGTGCAAAATCAACGACAAACTACTATTATTCCTTTTCCTGATATCTGTTAAAGAGACGATTTTAATAAGAATCCATTGCGTTCTGGGGTTCCTAACTGTTATTCTTAGAGCAATAATCAGATCTCTTGTTGGAGAAAACAAATCTTAGATGATGAAGGTTTTCCTGGAATTAAGAAAGATACAGCTCTCCATAGAATTTATACAGTTCATCAATATCAAAGTGAATGTTTCCATTTACGCATCTACTTGTGCGTATCATGTTCGCGGATCCACATCTTCTAATAATCTGAAGACTGTTGATGGGGTTGTTTATCCAGCGTTCCAAACAGATTGCAGTATATTAAATATTGTGGAGAATGATACTCTAGCAGATGCGGAAACTTCGCAGACTCTGTCAAATTAGAGAGATTTATTCGCCCGCATTTTAGTCTTTTGTCGTCCACCTCAACAGACTGCGCTATGAGAATTTAAAACATACTCGTATTTCAGTGAGGCTTTCATTTATGACGCTATATGTCACAATAATGATGACAGTATTAATTATTTACAAGATATTTTTAATAACGACCTTATTTAAACTGAAGAAAAATTTATAAGTCTCAGGGAAATGTATTTACGTGGTTCCGGAATACAAGCGCCACTACGTGATGACCAACATAATCTAATCGAAACCCCTATGAATCATGTTCAGAAATTAATAAAGCACTGATGAGCTTCGAGAATACATCAGGACCAACCTTATGAAGTTAGTCCAAGATCAGTGAAGAGCATAGGACTATCATCTCTATCACGTGAAATGCACACAGTCTAAGACAAAATATATTTAGATGCTTCTGGAGGCACTTGTAAAAATGTCATATCGAGCTCACGTATCTATCGATCGTACTCTCAGAGATCTTCATCGTCTGGTAAATTGACGGGTGGCTTAACATTTGTGTGTTGCTGGTGATTTTAGGCAAACTTTGACAATCATACTTAAAGGAAGAACGACTGACATGATCATAGCCTGTCTTGAATCATCACCTATAAGGATGTCTCTCATTAATTTGAGTTTAAGAACTTACATGAGTGTGCACCTTAAAGGTGGTGATATTCAATTCCAGCTAACACTGCTCAGTGTTGGAAATGGAACAGTACTACATGAGCTTGGTTATATATCTATCGAAGAGAAACTTGATAACATTATGCCAACAACTGATCTTAAATTTCTAAATTGTATCCTAATGTCAATGATCCTTTACAGAAACCATACTATTGGTTTTATGAAAGACCCATTATTACACCATGAAACACTTATGCAACTGAAACAAACAAATATTACTTTGGAACAGACAACAGGAAAATCAATCGATGCTGCAGTCACCACTGAAAATTCCGTTCGGTATCCATATCAATCTCTAAAATTACTGAATTCAGCTGACTTCACGGCATGCAGTTTGAGGCATAAAACTGGCATTCCTGTGGAAATAATACGTAATCTTAGCCCTTCCATACTTTATAGTCGTACGAATTTGACAATTAATCCCCTGAGACCTAATCTCTCTGAAGCAACCATCCACACAGGTTCAGCAACTGGAGAGGACGCTCTCATATGACGTATACCAGTGATCCAAAAGGATTTACCGACTCTTTTTAAACGATTTCTCATGTCATTTTTAACAACTATAAGCAAGTCTCAAGGTCAAACACTCAAACTGGGCTATTTGGAAAGTAAGGTCCGATCGGGCACGAAAAATCACAGTGAAAATGGCTCTGAGCACTATGGGACTTAACATCTATGGTCATCAGTGCTCTAGAACTTAGAACTACTTGAACCTAACTAACCTAAGGACAGCACACAACACCCAGTCATCACAGTGAAAATTCGCCGAAGCTTTGCACAAATGTGTTGAGCAGTGTCTGTAGTACGCCTTTCGATAACGTCACGTTTTTCTTTTCCGTTGTAAGCGCACAGTGAGCACGTAAAGATGTATTGAAAATAATGTCTCCCGCCAAGTTTGAAGTCCTGAGGAGGGGCATGCAACCTGTGTAACGTAATTGCCATGAATTCCCTTCGTCATGACAATTCTCAGACACACTCTGCAGCAGTAATGAAGATGCTCCTGCAGCGTATTCGATGGGGAGTGTTTGAACACCCACAATTCAGCCCGTAAATGACACCCTGAGAGTCTCACATGAACCGCTAACTATGAAGAGAACATTTTGGCGCAGACAACGAGCTGTAGACCACCGTAGAGAACTGGCGGAAAGCACAGGCGGCTGTCTACTATGACCCGGCTATTGTAAATTTCGTACCACACTAAGACAAATGTTTAAGTCAGAGCCGCGATTATGCAGAGAAGTAGCTGGAAGGTGTAGCCGACTGTTGCAAATAAAACTTTTTGATTTTCGCAGGGGTTTCCATTTCGCGACCAATCGGACGTTCCTTTCCAAATGCTCCTCGTACTTTAGGATTGAGTTACGATCAAAGCGTTTTTCGCTCGGTCAGGTGTATGTTGCTCTTTCACGAGCTGCCAGTTCAGGAAACCTGTTCGTACTATTACCACATAGTATTAGGAAAAAAGAGTATTTTCTGAAGTTTAGTGATTTTATTGTGTACAACAACAGAAAAACCTTAAAAATAATGAAAAGCGAAAACGAAAATAGAGGAGTCCTTTTTTTCAATCTTATTCTATATTTTTTTATTGTAATTTCGAGTTTTACACCTTCAAATATGGCAACGAGAAGCCGAGCTTTGCGTTCTGACACAGTTCCCTGGGGCATCCAATATCAGATAGTACATCCAGTTCCCATACATATTCAGTAATAGCGATGCGCTGCCGAGCAACTTCACCACAGTAAGTGACGAAGAGTTCGAAGAGCAGAACGGAGAGAACTCCCGTTGCGCTACCTTTTCTTTTCAGGGCTCCAGAACTAGACAGTTTCTGGTGAAACTAGTCCTCAGAGCATAACTATCTCGATAAGCACTTTACTGGAGGACGAGGAGCAGATTAGGTTTTAACGTCCCGTTAATAAAGACATCGGTTTAGGGAAGGGTGAGGAAGGAAATCGGTCGTGACCTTTCGCAGGAACCACCCCGGTATTTGCCTGAAGTGATTTGGGGAAATTACGGAAAACTTAAGTCAAGATGGCCGGACGCGGGTTTGAACAACCGTCCTCCCGAATGCGAGTCGATCGTGCTAATCACTCCACCACCTCACTCGGTCCTTTTACTGGAGTTCAGAACTTTGGGAAAGGCCAATTTCTACAGGAACAAACACTTATGCAACTGAAAGAAATAACATTATGTTGGAAAAGGCAATAGAAGAAATAGTAAAACTGAAGTGATATCAGGTGTTCCCCAGGGAACCGTCCTGGGACCTCTGCTGTTCCTGATCTATATAAATGACCTGGGTGGCAATTTGAGCAGTTCTCTTAGGTTGTTCGCACATGAAGCTGTAATTTACCGTCTAGTAAGGTCATCCGAAGACCAGTATCAGTTGCAAAGCGATTTAGAAAAGATTGCTGTATGGTGTGGCAGGTGGCAGTTGACGCTAAATAACGAAAAGTGTCAGGTGATCCACACGAGTTTCAAAATAAATCCGTTGGAATTCGATTACTTGATAAATAGTACAATTCTCAAGGCTGTCAATTCAACTAAGTACCTGGGTGTTAAAATTACGAACAACTTCAGTTGAAAAGACCACATAGATAATATTGTGGGGAAGGCAAGCCAAAGGTTGCGTTTCATTGTCAGGACACTTAGAAGATGCAACAAGTTCACTAAAGAGACAGCTTACACTACACTCGTTCGTCCTCTGTTACAATATTGCTGCGCGGTGTGGGATCCTTACCAGGTGGGATTGACGGAGGACATCGAAAGGGTGCAAAAAAGGGCAGCTCGTTTTGTATTATCACGTAATAGGGGAGAGAGTGTGGCAGATAAGATACGCGGGTTGTGATGGAAGTCATTAAAGCAAAGATGTTTTTCGTCGCGGAGAGATCAATTTACGAAATTTCAGTCACCAACTTTCTCTTCCGAATGCGAAAATATTCTGTGGAGCCCAACCTACATAGGTAGGAATGATCATCAAAGTAAAATAAGAGAAATCAAAACCGAACAGAAAGGTTTAGGTGTTCGTTTTTCCCGCGCGCTGTTCGGGAGTGGAATGGTAGGGATATGGTATGATTGTGGTTCGATGAACCCTCTGCCAAGCAGTTAAATGTGAATTGCTGAGTAATCATGTAGATGTAGATGTAGAACATAAGAAATTTCAGTCCATAGATACTGCAATCAAAACAGAAAACGGCCTTCATTACTCACAAGAATTTCTAAATTCACTGAATCCTGCTGGCTTTCCGCGAAACTTGTCTTACCACAGTTCACGTTCTCAGAGGATATCCTTCGTTTGATAAGGGGTGTTAAAGTGAAACGGGCACCAGTACGATTGTCAGCGGCTGAGGCAGTTTGTAGTCCGTCACTACGCGGCACGGCCCGTAGCGATATAGCATAGCATCTCGGGCGAGCCCATTCCGCTGTGTGGGCGCCTCACCAGTGATCTCACAGAGTTTTGTGTGGCGAGGCAACACACACACACACACACACACACACACACACACACACACTGCTATTGTATGTCCTGACTGCGAACAGCGCACCAGCTTGTCCTGGCGAACAATGCAACGCTGCGGACCACAACGCAACACCCCACCTCCAAGCCCCGCTTCCATCAGCTCAGCAGAATGACAATCGGGATCACCCAAAAGCGTACATCGCCTATTTGCTGTGTGTAGCCGTGAATTACACAGAACCGAACACAGGAGCGCTCCATGCGTTACACGTTGTACGAAATTGAGCGCAGAGAAGTACCAAAGAGTTATTTTAGTTGATAGGTGCTTAACGTGTATGCAGTTAGTGAATTACTTCCTTTCATTCACTCATACGGTTTCTGCCATCAGGCTTTCTGATGCTTTGATGGTGTCCTTCACTATTGTTTCATACTTGTGTCAGTCCCTTCATCCCCCCCTACTACTATGTCTTCCATAATCTCCTTTTCAGAGTTAACATTTTATTTCCTGGTATAATTTTTTCTTGTTATTGGCTTCAGACAGTTCCTATTTAACAGGAACCAATTATGTGATACAATGATGCAAACTTCAGTTACAATACATGAGACTTTTCCTAGAGAGGGAATATCATCAACAGTCCCTCTGAGTGCATCCAGTTACCATGAACGGGCAGTACGTTGGTCTGCTCGGGGATCACTTTTGTCGAAAATTTTTGTTTAGAATATAGACAAAGTCACACTTATTGCTCATTGAACAAAGAGGTTTTTAGACGTTAAAAAAAAACTACTGACATTATTGGTGGAGGCTTTGGTTTGGCTTTCTTCTTGGATTCCATGGTGTTAACGTCTTGTGGTTTCCTCCGCATCTGCTTTTGGCCCCGATATCGATGTTCAGACAGTTTTCACCGCCCCTTTAAGCCATCTGCTTGGTCATGTGACTGCTTTAATTCAAATCACTGCCTTACATTTCAAGTAACTACTTTGTAAAATTAATAGCGCCGTTTTCCTTCACTTATGATAATGTTTAATTTTATCTAAGCAGACATCTGAATACGTCACATAAATGTGTGACTCCACTGTAGGTGCCTCCAAACTATGGCCTTCCTTATGTATTCATATATTCATCATTCTTCATTATAATGATTAAAAACGATGTAATAAGTATAGACAGCCGAACTTGGATGTTTGTATTTATTCTGTCCACTAGCATAAAATGCAGTTGTTGTACTCGTGCTATCAGGTACTGTGAAAAAATGTACATGGAACTGTATCGGTGTTTTTGGAATTTACATTGTCTGTTACATTTTACACTTTTTATAAATCAGGAAAATATACATATAAGGTGAACACTCAGCTCCTAGACTAAGGCCGCCATACAGCTGCTTTAATTCGCTTCTACTATGGGTTCCTTAATCAGAAAAAAATACTTTTTTGTCTTATTTTCTGTTTTCACGATCCCCGCAGAACTTCTTATGTAATTTATGACGATATTTTGCTGCAGATACTAAATAATTATGGAATTCCAGGCCGGTGAAACAGGTGGATCAGTTCTCATCTACATGATCATTAACAAATCACTCAAATAAAATTAGAAGATATAGAAACACATCACATTCCACATTCTTTTAGTAAATTACACAGGAACAACAAACAATTCTCCTGGGAAACATCCGAAATTGATCATCTAACAGACATGAAAATCGCCGCTTCAGTCGTAGGACTTATTTTTTGATGTCATGACCAATTTCGGGATATCAGCTGCCCATCATCAGCCGCAATTAGTCGTGTGTTGTGAACCCGACAGCCGGGCAACTGGGTAGAGCAGAGGCCACCATCGCAAGCCAGCGCAAAGCGCGGTTTTAACACAGTGGTTCAGCACTCACGTGTGTATTACAATTTCTGAAAAAACCGTGGCAGTCACTTTCCACACAACACTGAAACTGAAACCTACAATATCGAGTTTTAGCTTTGATGGGAAAACTGTGTGGACAAAAAGTGACACAAAATTTTAAGATATTAACTAACTGTGAAACTAGATATGCACCTGAATAATCTAAATAAAAAGCTAAATTTACTCACATACACTGCAACCATCCTCTTACGAAATTCAAGCTGTGCATCAGTGGTACCAATTACGTGAAAATCTTGTGTGTTTGGTGCTCCACAGCTTGTAAGTATCTATTAAAAGACACCTCGTTGTACAGCATTTGCTGCATGTAAAAATGTTTAATTGATAGACCGGTATTCAGTCATAGCGCTCATGGTCAGTGGCACCTGATACAGTTGTTTTGTTGTGGTCTGCATCTCCTGCCACAGACGATCACCTCTCTGGCCGAATACTGGTCTAACAGTTAAATATTTTAGTCGGAATCTATGATGATAATGAGATGTCTTTAGAGAGTGATGGTAATAAACCTTGGCAGTGTCCAAACACTATTGACGTATGGAATTATCTGTTGGAGGAACTCCATAATTTGCAGCAAAACTATTACACTGCAGAAAGAGATTGTCAGAGTAATGAAATTAGTTAGATACTGAGACTTCTGTAGACCAAAATTTAAAAATCTGAACATACTACCCTCGGTCTGTTCATATATCCAAAAAAACACTAATAATTACAAAAGACAGTATATTAAAAAAGCAAATATCATAAAATGTAACTGATTTACAATCTTGTGATGTTGAATTATTTCTTACGTGTCAATACCACAAGCATCCTCTTTCAGATACGAGACTCATATATAAGTGAAACTGAAACAGTACTTGCTTGTCCATTGATTCTATTCTGTTTCTGAGTTTTTGGAGCGCCACAATTAGTTTGATTAACAATACCTACTGCTTTCAATTACGTCGTTTTTACTTATAATTATGTTACCAGTATGCAATATACAGTAGGGCTTCCATAATGCGGCATGCTTCGAGACCTGTCAGTGCCGAATTATCAAATATGCCGGATTATCAAGGTAATTTTTAAAAACCTGGTTTAAAAATGTTGTATATTCAAAAACTATAGTTCTAACGTATAAAAACAAGTAACTGTTTATTATTGAAAATAACAAGAAAGATTACAATGTAAAATATCATAAGTGTGTGTTACTTCACTGTAAAAAGAAAATTGAATTAGAAGCCGAATACCGTAATGCTGTATATAATCAGTTTAAGGGTCTAAGGTTCGGAAAAATTCTGTGTACATAAATAATATTTGGTACGCCAGTTACGAAATAAAATAAGCACCATTGACTTGGAAAGATCAAGAACAAGACAATTAATAAAAAATTGTTACCAAGAATTTCGTGCAGTATAATTAGTCATTCTCTTTAGGAATAGTGCAGATGTCTGAAGTCGTCGAGGGCATGATATATTTCGAAGAGATATGTATCTGCTGATGGTTAGCTGAAGTTTTCTTCTGAGCCCTCTGAACATTACAGAAACGCTAACTTGTTGCTTAGATTGCTTTTGCCAAAATTTATTCTGTATGATTTGTGCTTGACTGTCGGATTAATGCTGTTTTACTGAATACTGGTTTATTATTACAAAAGCAGATATAAAATTACTAACTTGATCTACAACGTATATGCAAATAATGTACCAAATCGCGATGTAGAAGAATAACATGTTTGTAGCGCCTGCCTCAAATAGATGTCTCATTGCGTTGTTAATTAACTCAGTACTGAAAACAAATACATGTAAAGTACATCCACACCATACTTCCATTCCACGAAGGAAACAAGTCAATGAACATAAACGATGTGTAAAGAGAACATTTATCTTTGAAATCCATTTTAACTGTTAAATACGTGACTACATGGAGAACATCCCTTTGTGTTCGGACGAAGTATCGACACTATTTCGCCATTTGTGACAAAAAACAACATCTACAGCCATCTTTATGATTTTATTTTACTTTGTTGCAACCAGATCCAACGCTTCACTGCGTCATCTTCAGGCTTGCAGTTGATGGTTGAAGTACTGACGCCTAAGTTTCAGATCATCTGCGTATCCAGTAATGCTGGCAACTGATGTTATACATATATAGGGATCTTATCAACAACAGCCTGAAGATGACGCAGTGAAGCTTTGAAACTGGTTGCAACAAAGTAAAATAAAATCATAAGGACGGCTGTAGGTGTTTTATTTTGTCACAATAGTAAACGACCGTCGTCCCAGAGAACTCATGCTAAAAGGATGGACATACAAAAACTATTTTGCCAGCGGTAACTGTAATTTCCTAGACAACCGGTTCTTGGTTTTATGGTACTTAATACAAATCAAGTGCAGAGGCACTGTCCAGCGCAAGCAATCGGTGCCATATCCTTGCCGATTGCAGTAATCGGCTGGTGCTGTATTTCGTCATCACGATCGACCTTGCTAAATTGGTACGTTGGTACCCCCAACCAATCACAAACCAGTGATGCTACCGAAAACCAAGACACTCCTGCAGCATTGCGACAGGGGAACTACCTGATATCTGAGGCATCAGCATGTCAACATTCCTGACTGTGCTGCATGTAAGTACTGGCCTCCAAGGCAGCAAAAGGTGGAGCTACTGCTGTGTAGCCTGGAGAAGCATCATTTGATGCTGCTGTCCACTGGTGCAGTCATCATCACCCATCATTCTTCAGTATCATCTACCACAAAGTGCAGCATCAGCTCTGATGCGCCACCGACCCATGTAGCATTTACCATCACTAGATGCAGAAAGCCAGAAGTAGAAGTTTGCTTCCTAGATGCCATCGCTTCCATCACCAGCTGCTGCTGGGACAACTCTTCAACTTAACTTGCACGTGGCGCAGTCCAGACGGTCTGCAGAGCCAGCAACTGAAGCAGCTCCAATTCCAGCTGTGAATGGCTACCTTCCTAGGTTGTTCCCCACTAGGGTCATTCTAAACCACACAGATGTTAAATGAGGATCAGACAATGCATTGGCACTGAGGACCCCATCCTGCCTGTTGGACGTGAGGATTGGACAATATGCTGAACTTAAGAAATAAATCAGCTGGTTCAAAATGACGGATTTGCTAATACTCCCACCAAACAACCCACACCATTGTAGAAGGAGAGTCCTAATGACCGCCGTTACAAGTCTACTTCTGGCGTCACCACCCTCCAACGGGGTCGACACTAGAGAGTCCATCTGATGTTGTCAATCAAGTACTTGTGGCACTCTCGTTAAATACACTGCTGGAAAAAAAATACACCATAGAGGGCTGTGTCCAGTAACAACAAAGTATGATATATGCATACTGGGGGTCTGTATTGCTGATGATTCATTTGTCACGGTCAATGGAGACGAGATGGTACTCCAGAGGCCTCTCCATAACACCTCTGTTTCGGCTCTGGAGGCTGTAACTATGCAGAATTGAGAGGTGAAAACGGTTTGCAACATTCGTTCTAGGGCAGTGACATGCCCCACCGACAAGTAAATAACTTGTCGAATATCTTCAAGCATCTGAAGGGACCGAATCGTGGACCTGTATGGGGTTGGATAGACGTATCGATGGATTGCTGCACATGCTGCACACAATGTTTCAATGGTGTGTTGCCGTTTTCAACATGGTCTCTCAAGTATTTCCGCTCCTGTAGACCGGAATCTGGATGTCCACGTAATACAGAAGCGCGTCAAGATAGACGTATCGTACGAGCAGCAATGATCGATCGATCATCATCCAGAGACGAGATCTGGCCCACGTTACACCTGCTGTTTTACCAGGGATCACTGAGAACAATCTGGTTGCAGCAGGAATAAGATCATGTGTGCCTCTGACCAGGCTACCAATGATACTACGCGTGGTGTCGTGAAAGACTTGACTGGAGAGTAGATGGTCTCTATTGTCTTCAGTGATGAGAGTAGGTTTTTGCCTTTATGCAGTTGATGGACGTACACGACTACAGCATAGAGTTGGTGAGCTGCCTATTCCTGAGCGCATTCACCCACGACGCAGATGCTATCCCAAGCATCACGGTGTGTGGGGCGTTGGGCCAAGGAAGGAGGGGGGGGGGGGGAGGCTATCAGTTGCAACTCGCGGCTACATTTGGTGTTTCTGTAACAGTGACCAGTGCCTGCTACATCGTACAGGTTTTTATAGTCGTATTACTATCGTTTCTTCGAGAGGAAGTGGCCGTTCTTTTCCAGCAGGACGACGCACATCCACATACCGCTGTTGAGACGCCACACACTCTTCTGGGGGTACAACTACTGCCCTGGCCTGTAATATCACAGATATTTCGGTTATTAAATACGTATGGGACATGATGAAGAGGAAACTATTCGTTCTACAGAGACTGCAAAAACCACTGCCAAATAGCAAAAAAGCTGAAAGATTGAAAAATAAATTAAACTCCGTCCGAACAGGTCTCGAGAGGCCCAACAGTACCGACCGACCGCCGTGTCATCCTAGGCTGTTAGATAAGTCTGGATGCGGATATGGAGGGGCATGTAGTCAGCATACCGCTCTGCTGGCCATTGTCAGTTTCCGTGACTGGAGCCGCTACTCCTAAATGAAGCAGCTCCTCAATTGGTCTCAGAAGGGCTGAATGCATTCTGCTTGCGACCAGCGCTCCGCAGACCTGGGCGGTTACCCATCCAAGTGCTGGCTTAGCCCCACAGCACCTAAACTCTTTGATCTAACGGGCGCCGCTGTGACGACTGCGGTCAGACGTTTAGACCATCTATCGTAGAATGCCTTGCACTGTTATCAACGTTTGCATGCAATTCAATGGGAATCATACAGCCAACTTGTTACACGGGAAAGTTTGTCCAATTACCTAGGTTTCGGCAGATATAAAACTGTCTTCCTCAGAAGTGTGGAGAGAGAAAGGAAGTGATAAGGCTCATCTGACTCTGGAATTATCCACGTAAATGCTATACGTAATTATGAGGCTTACTAAGTAGTAAAAATGATCCATGTAAAATCTAAAGCAAACGTGCATCATACAAGCCACGTCTGCCTTGGATTTTAAATTGATCATATTTACTGCTTACTAAGCCATAAGGCTTTGTCATTATTTATATGTATTGTAAGTAGGCTGCATAGATTTTTTTATTGGTAACGCCACGTAGCGCTCTGTATGAAAATCACTGGCTGTGCTGTGTGCAGTCTGTGGCTGGTTTGCATTGTTGTTGGCTATTGTAGTGTTGGGCAGTTGGCTGTTAACAGCGCGTAGCGTTGCGCAGTTGGAGGTGAGCCGCCAGCAGTGGTGGATGTGGGGAGAGAAATGGCGGAGTTTTAAGAGACAGTAAATTTGTAAGACTGGATGTCATGAACTGCTATTATATTATGACTTTTGAATACTCTTAAGGTAAATGTATTGTTTGTTCTCTATCAAAATCTTTCATTTGCTAACTATGTCTATCAGTAGTTAGTGCCTTCAGTAGTTTGAATCTTTTATGGCTGGCAGTATTGACGCTCGCTGTATTGCAGTAGTTTGAGTAACGAAGATTTTTGTGAGGTGAGTGATTCATGAAAGGTATAGGTTATTGTTAGACGTTTCAGTATCATTTTACCGTTGGCTATGCCTTATAGCTTCAGACAATATGTAACAAGAATTTTTCCTACTTCTAAGGAAGACAGGTTTATATCTGTCGAAACCTAGGTAAAAGCCTGAAAAAACTTTTGTCATTCAACTGTTGGCTGTACGATTCCCCCTGTAACCATAATTCTGCAGTTGATGACTCCATCCATCTTCAAGATTTTAAAGTTTGCATGCAAGAATACCTGTGTTGCTTTGACAAGGGGATGCACCGCATACTGATGCTACTGTTTGGAAATTCTTTACTGTGTTGTGTGCGTTTCATTTGGTCTGAATTTGTTCTCATATAGTCCTACAATGATGAGCTGCCTGTCACATTCCTTGTCAGTATAATGACCTTGTCCTTCAGTGTGTTGCATTTTTATTTTTCAGCAGTGCATGTGAAGGGCACTATTATTAACGGAAGTGACTCAGTAACTGTCAGATAACAAACCTAAAAGTTCGCATTGAAGTCGTCCTAGGACCTATGTTAGAAGTTATCATTTATTTTACCTCTGATAGTGGTGAGTGGGTGTACCACCAGCGTTCGGAGTTTGTTTTAAAGTGACGACCTAAAAGTAACTATGTGAGGTATGTTCAAGAGATACAGAAAGACAGTGCTGTGCCACTAAAGCAGACTGTTCCAACCGAGCTCCAGTGAGCCGGAGCGCTCCGGAGCGCTCACTGCGGCAGCTCGGAGCCCGCGTGGAGGGGGAAAGCGAACTCACTGCCCCCTGGCCGCATGCAGTCGCAACTGACGCAATAATCCGTGATCAATGACAGCTATGACTAGCCGCGGGAGCCCTGTACCTCTATTGGAGGATACCTTTCTATTCATTGAGAGGGATGGTCGTCTGCAGTTTCTTTCATGTCATAAAGTATTTAATTCTGCGAAGAGGTACAATATACAACGACATTATACACGTCTTCACGCAGCGCACTACGACCAGGTAGAAGGCGTTGCACGCAGAGAACTGGTAGCCAGGCTTAAGAACGATATACCAGGAGACGTAAGTTTAAAAACGGTTTCGTAATACGGAGGGTATCAAAAGATGCAACATATTTCGTTTTCTGTAATGCGTTTATAATTTTCAGGCGAATGAGAGCGGAGAAAACACTAATGAATCTGCAATTCGAGAAAGCTACGGGGTCGCTCGCATCATTGCGACGAGTGGCAAGCTGTTTTCGGTGGGACCACTCGTAAAATCGAGCATGGTAGCAGTTGCAGAATGTTTGTTTCCAGGGGAGGTGCAGGCAATTGAAGGGGTTTGCCTGTGGAAGCAAACAATGTCTCGTCGAATCCTGGGCATGGCAGCGGATTTAGAGACACAGCTCAGGAAAAAGGCGGAGAGCTTTGTTGCATTTTCGCTAGCGCTTGACGAAAGCACCGACATATCGGACTGTGATCAGCTTGCAGCCTTTGTGCGTGGTGTCGACATGGAGCTACAAGTAACTGAAGAACTCTTGGATGTGGTACCACTCGATTACACCGCAACAGGGCGTGACATGTTTGAAGCTGTTTGTGAATCGGTGGACAATAAGAATTTGCCGTGGGATAAGCTCCAGATGGGTGGATCACATAACCAATGAGGAGGTATTGAATAGAATTGGGGAGAAGAGGAGTTTGTGGCACAACTTGACGAGAAGAAGGGATCGGTTGGTAGGATATATTCTGAGGCATCAAGGGATCACAAATTTAGCATTGGAGGGCAGCGTGAAGGGTAAAAATCGTAGAGGGAGACCAAGAGATGAATACACTAAGCAGATTCAGAAGGATGTAGGTTGCAGTAAGTACTGGGAGATGAAGAAGCTTGCACAGGATAGAGTAGCATGGAAAGCTTCATCAAACCAGTCTCAGGACTGAAGACAACAACAACAACCTCCATTCTGTAGCGACAGACGGTGCACCACAAATGATCGGACGTCACCTAGATTTTGCTTCTCGTTTGAAAAATAAACTCAGGGACGAATTCGGGAAAGAGATTTTGACTCTTCTTTGTTTTATTCAACAAGAGGCACTGTGTGCTGAAACAGTAGAGCTAAGCGGCGTAATGAAAGATGTCGTGAAGTGTGTGAATTTTGTGCGGCGTCACGGTATGAATCACCGCCTATTGAAAGGACTGCTGAAAGATATGGAAGTGGAGTATGGGGATATACCTTACCACAGTAGAGTTCATTGGCTGAGTCGGGGAAAAGTTCTTGACGTTTTCTATACCACTCGTGAGGAAATATCCCTTTTTCTCGAAATGAAAGGGAAAAAATGCGTTGTCTGAAAGATATAAAATGGATATCAGACCTGGCGTTCGTAGCTGACATAACCATACATCTGAATAATTTAAATCGGTCATTGCAGGGCAAAGGGCAGCTAATCGTTGACATGAACGACCAGATCAAAGCGTTCATGGAAAAGTTACGTTTATTTGAGAGGCAGATGAGTAATAGACATTTAACGTTCTTCAATCGTCTTGCTTGTTTAAAACTACCTGAAGGTACTACTTTCGGCGATTACCATGCAAAGTTAAAGCAGCTCATCACGTCGTTTGGAACAGGATTCCGAGACCTCACTAGTTTGGAAATGGAACTGAAGGTGTTCAGCATTCCTTTTTCAGTTACCTCCGATGACTTGTCATCGTCACTTCAATGGGAGATTATTGATTTGCAAAATTCAGCTTTGTTGGAAGAAAGGTACTACAACACGTAGGATTTGTCACGATGGTATCGTTCATTACAGCAAAAAACATTTCCCAAGCTTCACAACAATGCCGCTCAGATCATGTGCATGTTTGGATCTACGTATTGTTGTGAGCAGCTTTTCTCAGCAATGAAAATAGTAAAAAGTAAGGGACGATCGTTTCTTCAGGATGCAACAATGAAGGCCATCCTCCGCATTAACGCTGCGAAAACTTTGACGCCCGATATTTCCCGATCTTGTAATGGAAAGAAAATGTCAAGCTACACAGGCCCAATAAATTTAGTATGCAATTTCTTGTAAAACAGTTGTTTCTCATTTATTTCCTGAACATCGTATTCCTGGTGTAGCATGTCACCACGTCTTAGCAGCTGAGAGTATGAGGTTGTCGATCTTTTAAGACGCAGCTGCCACATAAAAACGCTTGCCCTGCCGCACGCCTCAGCCGGCCGTGCCACGTGCCGGCGTGCCGGCCCACTCGAATGGTCACAGCGAGCGACACGGCTCCCTGGAGCAGGGAGCGCTCCGCGGCTCACAACGGAGCCGACTAGCTGGAACAACCTGCACTAAAGCATGGCCACTAAAGCACTGTGGCCGAGACTGGTTTGTGCTCCACTACTAACGGGTCCTAGGTGGCAGCATGTACCTCTGCTGCGGCTATGCATGATTATGGGAGACGAAATTACGCACTGGAACCTAACAGGCGGGATAGGAATAGCGACCGGTGTGCCGCAGCGGGCAAGGCAAAAACGCGCGGTGTGGCGAAGGGCCCGCCGCAGCAAAGACGGCGCCGGGTCCGCCTCAATGGCGCGGCCACCACAGCGGCAGGGCTGCCACCCTTCCGGTAATGAGCTCGTTAAGTGGCTCTCAGGGCCGGCCGACTCAAAGCTCTGTTTGCGGCGGCCGCTCTCAAAGAGACCTCAGCGCGAATGGCGACCCTGCCGCGGCGAAGCGCGGCGTGGGCGGGATGCGACCCGGGCGCAGATATGTGGAGCGTCCGGCGGGACGGAGACTTAATTAATGCGGGGATCCGCGCCAATTAAAAAAGTATCCGCTGCGAACGGGGAGGGCCGAAACAAGCACTGCGCCTGTCCTCAAGACGCGAGGCTTCATCTGGCGGTGTACTGTGACCCAAATCTGTTTGCATCCCAAGTTCTGGAAACCTTGCACTAGCGCCATGTTAAAAATAATGAGCAACAATTTTCAAACTGTTTGGTCCTGATATTTAAGACAGACAAAGTACATCAGCCTAATATACACTGATCTGCAAAACTTAAGGACGAAATTGATAAAGTGACATAATATGTAAACCACTCTGCGAAAGAGGGGGATCACGTTTCTAGGAGTAGAAAGCTAGACATCTCATGGTGTGAGATAAGCATGATTGTAGCCCCAAATGGGGCTCGCTCCATAGTACGAGGCAGTTGAAGGAACGGGAAAATACAGTGGACTATGGTGTTTTCTTCAATACAGCATGGCCCGTGGACAACATTGGATGACTTCACACGATGAAGAATCATTGGAAATCTGGAAAAAGAACGGAGTCTCACGAGCGTACCATACGATTTAAGTATTGCTGATAGCATTGTTGTCGTGGATGGGGAAGGCTCTAAACCACAGGCACTGACTCCCAAAAATTGAGAAAGTGGTCGACCACCATCAACTACAGCAGCAGATGAACGGTACGTTGCGCAAACACATCCAGGAAGGGACACATGTCAAACATAGCGTGCAGTTCGAACGAAGTTTACACGAACTGTAAGGCATGCATCCCGCCGTCCACTTTGAGAAACCGACTGCGTGTGATCGGTCTCTTTGCCCGATTGACAGCCGCACATCAGTGGCACAGTTTGTGATGGTATCAAGGGCAAAAGAACTGGATCAGCGACGAGACAGCAGATTCAGACTGAATAGCGGCTCTGGAAGTACCTTCATATGACGAGAGGCTGGAACACGTTATGTACCCATGAACATTGTCGAATATAACCGTTTTAGTTATCAAGGCGTTACGCTGTGGGGAGGTATAATGTTGCAACGGCGTACTCAGTCCCAGATGTTTATACGAAGGTTATCCAGAAACTAAGGTTACAATTCAGATGGATTTAGCACGGAATGTTCGTGGAGGAAGTTGGTAAAAATGGCGTGTACCGGAAAGCCAACGGAAGAAAACAGCAAAATGGTTCAAATGGCTCTGAGCACTATGGGAGTTAACATCTATGGTCATCAGTCCCCTAGAACTTAGAACTACTTAAACCTAACTAACCTAAGCACATCACGCAACACCCAGTCATCACGAGGCAGAGAAAATCCCTGACCCCGCCGGGAATCGAACCCGGGAAATAGCACCTCCGACAACCAGTAGTTCGTCGATTCCTGTTGTGGTGACTGTTAGAAGTGATTTGGTGCTACGGAAGAATGTTGATAATTATGTGGACTGGTGAAGTAAGAAATGAGCAGGTTCAGAAGGTTCCGCACGAACTCGGTGAAGAGAGGAATATGTGGGAAACACTAGGAAATGAAGGGACAGAATGATGAGACTTGTGTTAAAACACTATAAAATAACTTCCATGGGTCTAGAGAAATCTGTAGAGGGAAATAGCTGTACAGAAAGACGAGATTCGGCATTGAGCATTACTATGGAACTTCGACGACTGAAATGTGATTTGTAGTGACAAAGTAATTATGCAAAACAGCGCTATAAATTTGTATCCGCGAGAATAACAGTAAACTGGACAAACTGTGTACTCGGGAAAATAAGTCCCGTCCGACTCGTAATTCCTAACAATTGCGAGTGAAGACTTTTAACTTGTGTACAGTGCCGTCACATCAATACACTTAGTTCTCGGAATATTCGAGAAATATTTACCAGAGATTAAGTGCGGCCATTTGCAGGAGTGAGGCCCACCTAATACTGAGCAGTGAACAGTAAGTGCTGGTAAGCATTCTGAAAGCAACGCAAGAGGAAAAGCTCCACTGCTACCAACCACTGCCCATTATTTACAGTTAACTGTATTTCACGCACGTGTTACGAGTAGTGCTAGAGGATATTACGCGCCCTCCAAAATCAGGGAACGGAACGAGGCGAATCAGTGGTTGGGTGCTGGATCCGTATTCAGGAGGACGATGGTTCGTATCCCCGTACGGCCATACACAGTTACGTTTTCCATGATTTGCTTAAATCGCTTAAGACGAACGCCAGCTTGGTTGTTTTCAAAGAGCACTCTCGGTTTCCTTCCCATTCCTTCCTGAGTCTAATCTTGTATTTCGTCTCTAATGACCTTGTCGTCGTCGAGGAGTTAAACCATAAACTTACCTCCTTAACATCTTCAACTTTTATAGTCCTGTCTTCCTCAGTTGCGTGTAATATTACGGTATATTAATAATTTTTACTTATGGACAATATAGAAATCATAGAACAATCATAGAACAAAGTAGAACAATATAGAAATCATAGAACAGAATCTCTCATCCCACAGCAACCTCACCACAGATGCAATAAAAGAAATAACAGATATGCTCAGACTGACAACTGAACAAAACTACTTTCAGTTTGAGAAAGAATATTATCTACAAACTGATGGAGTGCCCATGGGATCCCCAATATCAGGAACACTAGCAAACATTTTCATCAGTCACCTAGAAAATCAGATATTTGATAAGATAACCACAAATGAAAGTTTCAAAATCATATATTGGTGCAGATATGCGGATAACATTATTTGTCTGGTAGATGAGCCAAGTGAAAAAATAGATGAACTCCATTCAGAAATAAACAAAGCTCGTCAGAACATAAAATTCACACTTGAAAAAGAAAAAGAAAATCAATTAAATTTTCTTGACATTACAATTAAAAAAGAAAATGGTAAACATACATTTAACATCTTTAGGAAACCAACAGCCACAGACATAATAATACATTCCACATCCAACCACCCCCACAGCCAGAAACTTGCAGCACTAAGACACATGTTACATAGATTAAACAGAATCCCACTCAGCGAGAGAAACTATGAACAAGAAATGAGTACAATCATACAAATAGCTAGGAACAACGGGTATGACACACATGTGGTACACAAGCTCAATCAAAAAATAAAAACACAAATAAAAAACAAACACAACAGTTTCACAATACAAAAGAACTCACAAGCTGAAAACTTACAAACACACTCAACAAACACACACAATGACAACACCACACAGAAAAGAACCAGATGGTACACCATGACCTACACACATAAACTAACACACAGAGTTGCAAACATCCTAAAGAGACAGGGCTTCAAAATAGCATATAAGCCTGGGCAAACCCTTCAATCACACCTAAGCCAGCCAGCTACCAAGAGAGACAAATTCCAAAAATCAGGAATATATAAACTTGAATGTCAAAGTTGTGATGCAGTATACATAGGCATGACATGCAGGAATTTTCAAACAAGATACAAAGAACATATCAGATGTTGGAAGTATGAAACAAACCGTTCCACATTTGCAGAGCATTTAAAACACTACAACCATCATCCTACAAACATGGGACAAGAAATGAAAGTAATGAGAATAAGCAACCATGACAAACATCTTATACAAATGCAAGAAAACTTCCACATTCAGAAAGCCATAGCAGAAAACAAACATGTGATAAATGAACAAACACACATCAGCACAGGCTCCCTACTACACTTAGTAAAGGAAATGATAACATAAAACAAAAAATAATAAAAAAATTAAAAAAAAGAAAACTCTTCCCCACATCATCTGGAGACACACACACACACACACACACACACACACACCCACACACACACCCACACACACACACACACACACCCACACACACACACACACAGAGCAATATATAAACACCAAAATACACACACACACAGCACAAAAAATATATATCACACCAAAACACACACACACACACACACACACACACACACACACACACACACACACACACACACACACACACAAATGCATACACGAACAGACCACAGATACTTCAATAGTTACACCCATAAATTTGGCAATAACATTCGATCTTTGGCAAAAACGTTTGACAGTCGGCAACAGAAACCAAAACATTGCTTTAAAACAAGCGTTCAGTGCATAGTGTTGTGGAATGGGGAAAAAAACCGCAAATTGGCGGTCATAAGAAGAAGAACAACACAATAAATGCAACAGGAGCGTAATATGTAGGAAATTGTCCACGCAACCTGTAAGTACAGTTCAAAACATTACTACTAAATAGGAAATACCAACCACCAGAACTGTTTATAACCTATAGGCACAATGACAAAAATGTAAATAAAATAGCTAACATATGTACATATTCCAGGCCACTGATGGTGCCTTGCAGAAAATAAAGGCGAAACGCGTATGGCACTAAAATTGTGTTTTATTCAGTTGCTGTCAGACGGTCCATAAGTAAAAATTATTAATATACCGTAATATTACCTCCTTAAATTCAGAGTCACATGTTTAGATCGGCTATGACCTACATTAGCGCCGAACGTAGGCTAACTACACAAAGACATCGGAATACAATAGAGACCGGAATATATCGTAAAAATAATTGTAACCGAGGACGCTACTCTGATATGTAGAGTTTTGCACAGGGAAGGAAGTCGTGGTGGGTCGGGTCAAACCAATCAGAAGACCGAACGCTTATGTTAAATAACATCCGACACCTGACTGAATCGACTCAGAGTATTGTCACTACAACGGGTCATGGTAGGACGCGCACAGGCAAGGTTCCACAGCTCGTTGTCTAGTCGCTAGCGTTTCTGCCTCTGGATTACGGTGTCTCGGGTTCGATTCCCGGCCGGGTTGGGGATTTTCTCCACCCGGGGAATGGGTATTTGTGCTGTCCTCATCATTTCATCATCATTCGCGAAAATGGCGAGATTGGACTGCGTAAATATTGGGAATTCGTACGGGCGCTGATAACCCGGCCGTTGAGCGCTCCACAAACCAAACGTCGTCATCATCACACAGGTGCGGGTGAAGACTATGTAGCTCCCGTGCAGGCTGCGTTAAGGTGGGGGCCTCGCGGTCTGCTGGATTTTGTAAAGTGGAACTCCGCTAATTAATAATTTACACCGTCCGTCCGAAAAGATCCGAAAGTTTATTTCTGGCTTGTAAGCGACGTCAGCACAATAACTACGGTGGCAACTTCAACTAACAACTATAAATAACAAATGACCAATCCGATCAGTTTCGAGCACGTAGTGTTGAGTAGCGGACATGTGGCTGTTGTGTGTCTACGTTTTTGAGTCACAAATCGTAATGGAGCAACAACTCTAAATTAGGTGTCCAAGACATTTTCCAGAATGTTTTGAAGAAGAGAAAAGTGTGTGCGAAGTTCGTCTCACACACTTCGACTCCCGAACGAAAACAATAACCCGTGGATGCCTGTCGCGACTTGATTGAAATACGAACCTAACACAGAACGACAGAGTGCAGGTGTTCGCATGAAAGTTCTACGCTTTACGACATAATCGACATTCGATCCAATGCGACACAAGAGTACAACATCCCAGAGAATGACTTTTCAGACAATTTCACAGGGTTGTATAAACGTTCTGTGCTCTGTACTCAAGTGGAGAGAGACGACGTAGAACACCTGAAGGAGTAAAACAACCATCTCAAAGTTTTCGTTTTTTAATTAATCCAGCCTCGAAACTTGTAGGACTGATTAAGGATGAACGTTCTGAGAAGGGCGAATCATTTCCACTGTTTTGATGTATGAGGTTTACTTTCAAGCTGAAGCAAGAACAATAAGTGTTCTTTTTACTGTATTTCTCGATTTCATAATATAATGATACGTGAGAAGTATCACAGTTAACTTTGCTGCCTGAATGGTGTATGATACTGAACATTTTTTTATCTAATGAGTTTACTATAATAATATTTCCGTTCAGTAGAGGCACGAAGTCTTCTCTTTGTTTTTACTTGCTGGACCCTCGTTGCTGAGATCTGGTGAGCGTAGGCGGCAATGATTCGCCTAGGATTTAACATACGGGCAGTAGACGACCGACCATCGCAAATATGAGGCTGAAGCTACAAGCCACCACATCCACTGCGGCGGAAACGATCTTACCACGAAATTAATGTCATGTAAGCTTTGAAAATGATAGCAGGCTTCAATCCCTCGAACAAAGTACATTTTATGGTAAAAGTTAAAACATTTTATTACACAGGCAATCTCTGTGTTTATTTGACGTGAACAAACAAAAATTGTCCTCTGGAGATTAACGAATGTTCAGTGAAAGATACTATCTTATTTATCTAACGGCACAACATTTTCTGTTGTATTTAGTATAGAATTTTAATTATCTGGTTGAACAGATCTACTATGGACACTGCCCACACTACGCGTTGTGGGATCCTTACAAGATAGAATTGACGGAGTACATCGAAAAAGTTCAAAGAAGGGCAGCACGTTTTGTATTTCCGCGAAGCACGGGTGTTAGTGTCACTGAACTGATACAGGATTTGGGGTAGACATCATTAAAACAAAGGTGTTTTTCGTAGCGGCGGAATCTTCTCGTGAAATTCCAATCACCAACATTCCGACTGCGAAAATATTTTGTTGACACTGACCTACGTATGGGGAAACGATTACCATGATAAAATAAGGGAAATCAGAGCTCATACGGACAGATATAGGTGTTCGTTCCTTCCGCGCGCTTTACGAGATTGGAACAATAGAGAACTGTGAAGTTGGTTCGATGAACCCTCTGCCAGGCACTTCAATGTCATTTGCAGAGTATCAATGTAGATGTAAAAGTGCGAATGAAGTAGTTATTTAAACCAAATAGCAGGCCACTGTGGCCAGCTGAATCTAGGCGCTTTAGTCTGGAACCCCGCGACCGCTGCTGTCGCAGTTTCGAATCCTGCTTCGGGCATGGATGTGTGTGATGTCCTTAGGTTAGTTAGGTTTTAGTAGTTCTAAGTCCTAGGGGACTCATGACCTCAGATGTTAAGTCCCCTAGTGCTCAGAACCAATAAACCAAGTATACCTTTGGTCTTCTAATACTTCGATGACGTGACATTTCGAAAGAATATATTCGTGTTTAAAGAAAAGTAAGGGGCTGAAAACTGTATGTTAATGAAAAGAACGCATTCAAAGAAAAAGGAAAGAAGACTGGGTTTAACGTCTCATCGACCTCGAGGTCATCGCAGCACAAGCTCGGGTTGTGACAAGGATGGCGAAGGAAATCGGCCGTGCCCTTTCAAGGGAACCATCCGGACATTTTCCCGGTGGGATTTAGAGAAAACACTGAAAACCTTAATCTGAATGGCCGTACGCTGGTTTGAGCCGTTGTCCTGCCGAGTCCAGTGTGCTAACTACTCCGCCGCCCTACTCGGTTATGCAGTCAAATTATCTGGAAATTAATGTCATAGTATACTAATAAAGAAAAATATTGTCGAGTGTAATTTCTAGTACAGAAATTAACAATTTTTACTGGCTGCATTCAAATGTTCAAATGTGTCTGAGTTCCTAAGGGACCAGACTGCTGAGGTCATCGGTCCCTAGACTTACACACTACTTCAACTAACTAAGGCTAAGAACAACACACACACCCATGCCCGAGGGAGGACTCGAACCTCCGGCGAGAGGGGCCGCACAATCAGTGACATGGCACTCTAACCGCTCGGCCACTCCGCGCGGCAGTGACTGCATTGAGTGCATTTAGGTGTAAACATGGGATGATGGCGCTCCAGACTTGCACTGTGCGTCGCTTTGAAACAAGTACCAACTTGTTAGTTCCCTCAAAACATTAACAGGCTACTTATTACGATTGCTTCTTGTTCTTAATTTTTGTCGTGTGCACGCAAAAATTGTTTTAAATAGCAAATGTTACAATGCTTTAGTGAATAACACACTGTCAAGAAGGAATTTTCAAACGCTATTCTGCCTTTAAATACATATTCACCTAGTGATACGAAGCGTCTGTCCACGTTAATGTACACTACTGGCCATAAAAATTGCTACACCATGAAGATGACGTACTACAGACGCGAAATTTAACCGACATGAAGAAGATGCTTTGATATGCAAATGATCAGCTTTTCAGAGCATTCATACAAGTTTGGCGCCGGTGGCGACACCTACAACGTGCTGAGATGGGGAAAGTTTCCATACGATTTCTCATACACAAACAGCAGTTGACCGGCGTTGCCTGGTGAAACGTTGTTGTGATGCCTCGTGTAAGGAGGAGCAATGCGTACCATCACGTTTCCGACTTTGGTAAAGCTCGGATTGTAGCCTATCGCGATTGCCTTTTATCGTATCGCGACATTGCTGCTCGCGTTGGTCGAGATCCAATGATTGTTAGCAGAATATGGAATCGGTGGGTTGAGAAGGGTAATACGGAACGCCGTGCTGGATCCTAACGGCCTCGTATCACCAGCAGTCGAGATGACAAGCATCTTATGCGCATGGCTGTAACGGATCGTGCAGCCACGTCCCGATCCCTGAGTCAACAGGTGGGGACGTTTGCAAGACAACAACCATCTGCACGAACAGTTCGACGGTGTTTGCAGCAGCATTGACTATCAGCTCGAAGACCGTGGCTGCGGTTACCCTTCACGCTGCATCACAGACAGGAGCGCCTGCGATGGTGTACTCAACAACGAACCTGAGTGCACGAATGACAAAACGTCATTTTTACGGATGAATCCAAGTTCTGTTTAGGCGCTACAGTCTGGAGCCGCGCAACCGCTACAGTCGCAGGTTCGAATCCTGCCCCGGCATGGATGTGTGTGATGTCCTTAGGTTAGTTAGGTTTAAGTAGTTCTAAGTTCTAGGGGACTGATTACCTCAGATGTTAAGTCCCATAGTGCTCAGAGCCCATGTTCTGTTTACAGCATCATGATGGTCGCATCCGTGTTTGGCGACATCGCGGTGAACGCATATTGGAAGCGCGTATTCCTCATTGCCATACTAGCGTATCAACCGGCGTGATGGTCACCTCGGTCACCTCTTGTTCGCATTGACGGCACTTCGAACAGTGGACGTTACATTTCAGATGTGTCAAGATCTGTGGCTCTACCCTTCATTCCATCCCTGCGAAACCCTACATTTCAGCTAGATAATGCACAATCGCAGGTTTCAGATCCTGTACGGGTATTTCTGGATACAGAAAAATGTTCGACTGCTACCCTGGCCAACACATTCTCCAGATCTCTCCCCAATTGAAAACGTCTGGTCAATGGTGGCCAAGCAACTGGCTCGTCACAAAACGCCAGTCGCTACTCTTGATGAACTGTAGTATCGTGTTGAAGCTGCATGGGCAGCTGTACCTGTACACGCCATCGAAGCTCTGTTTGACTCAATGCCCAGGCGTATCAAGGCCGTTATTACGGCCAGGGGTTGTTGTTCTGGGTACTGATTTCTCAGGATCTATGCATCCAAATTGCGTGAAAATGTAATCACATGTCAGTTCTAGTATAATATATTTGGTCAATGAATACCCGTTTATCATCTGCATTTCCTCTTGTGTAGCAATTTTAATGGCCAGTAGTGTAGCTTTCCTTTTGCTTTACGTTTCTAACAATCAAGAAGACAAATGCGTAATGCAAAAAGGCTGCTTCTGTATTCCAGTGTGTACCTTAGTAAAGTATGACAAAACAGATGTTCTCTTTACGTCGTCTTCTGGAAAATGCTATGTGTGGTCGTTTTCCAATATTTCCTTCTCACAGCGTTTTTCGAGAGAGCTTTTCGAGTTGAACTGATGGGAAATCTAAAGTCAAACGATGAAATAAACCACCACAGTAAAAACAATAATGGCATCCAAAATTCATGTATATCAAGTAACATATTGCTTGGAAAAGTCCACTTGCGAATGAAATGTCATTGCTTTACAGTGTAGACAATAGAATCAGAAGGTAATGTCACGACAGCTCTCAGCGTTATTCAGGTATTCCCAAACAGCCGTGCGGTCTGAGGCTCCTTGCAACGGATCGCGCGGCTCCCCCATCCTGAGGTGCGAGTCCTCCCTCAGGTATGGGTGTGTGTGTTGTCCTTAGCGTAAGTTAGATTAAGTGGGGTGTAAGCCTAGGGACCGATTACCTCAGCAGTTTGGTCTCATAGGAACTTACCACAAATTTCCAAAAAGTCTCCACAAACAGTGAATTTTATAACGACTTCTGAAAGATGTCGTAGGAAAGAATCTTCCTTTCTCTATCTCAATCTTCCACAAATATGTCGAATTTGTGGCTATAAGACGGCTCTTCGAAAGTAAGGTCCGATGTGTAAGGAAATGGAAACCATTGTGAAAATCAAAAATGTTTTATTTGCTACAGTTGGCTACACCTTCCAGCTACTTCTCCACATATTCGCCGCTTCGAATCAGGCATTTGTCGTAGCGTTTTGTCAACTTTCCAGTACCCTCGTCGTAAAAGGCAGCCGCCTGTGCTTTCCGCCAATTCTGTACGCTGGCCTGCAGCTCGGTCTCTCTGGCGAAACATTGTCTTCATAGGCAGCGGTTAGTGTGTCCAGAGATGATTGTCACGGGGAGCCAATTACGGTCCCTAGTGGGGGTGATCAAACACTTGCCATCGAAAACGCAGCAGGAGCATTTTAATTGCCCCTGCAGATTGCGACCGAGAAGGAAACGAATGAGAATTATGTTTTGTGACTGAATGGCATCGGGAGCGATCTCTCACCAGGCCCTCATATTTCGCGAGAGATTCTATACTGTTCTGGGCAATTTTACGTCCTCACTGTGTACTCAGAACTGAAAAGAGCGACGTGACGTAATCTACGGGCATGCTAGGGACACTGCTCAACACTTATATGCAAAGCTTCACCGAATTTTCACTGAGGTTTCGATTGGATCTTACTTTCCATATAGTCCGCAGCTCGTGGTCGTGCGGTAGCGTTCTCGCTTCCCGCGCCCGGCTTCCCGGGTTCGATTCCCGGCGGGGTCAGGGATTTTCTCTGCCTCGTGATGACTGGGTGTTGTGTGATGTCCTTAGGTTAGTTAGGTTTAAGCAGTTCTAAGTTCTAGGGGACTGATGACCATAGCTGTTAAGTCCCATAGTGCTCAGAGCCATTTGAACCACTTTCCATATAGCACTCGTACAAGCAATCAAGGACATATAGCCAAAGTGATTATATATTGGAATATTCTGGTAAGTATTATAAATTTGTGACTACGATTTAAGCTCCGAGGTGAAAGTGCGACAAAAGTTAAAATTTATTAAACTGAAAGGAACAGTGAACCATAATTACGATATGGTATCAAAGGGTCAAACACAGCTGTGCTGATTACGACAGTACTCACTGTAAGGATATCATAACATATATTCTTCAACTTATCATATTCACTAGGAACCCGTTACATTGAAATACACTGAAGCTCCAACAATACTGATATAGGTATGCGTATCCAAATACAGAGATGTGTAAACAGGCAGAATACAGCGCTGCGGTCGAAAACGCCTATATAAGACAACAAATGTCTGGCGCAGTTGTCAGATCGGTTAATCCTGCTACAATGGCAGGTTTTCAAGATTTAGGTGAGTTTGCAAGTGGTGTTATAGCCGGTGCTCGAGCGATGGGACACAATATCTCCTAGGTAGCGATGAATTGGGGATTTTCCCGTACCACCATTTCACGAGTGTAGCGTAAAGGAGACCGATTATAAAACACTAATACGACCTATTCTTGAGTACTGCTCGAGCGTTTGGGATCCCTATCAAGTCGGATTGAGGGAGGACATAGAAGAAATTCAGAGGCGGGTTGCTAGATTTCTTACTGGTAGGTTTGATCATCACGCGAGCGTTACGGTAAAGCTTCAGGAACTCGGGTGGGGGTCTCTAGAGGAAAAGAGGCGTTCTTTTCGTGAATCGCTACTGAGGAAATTTAGTGAACTAGCATTTGCGGCTGACTGCAGTACAATTTTACTGCCGCCAACTTACATTTCGCGGAAAGACCACAAAGATAAGATGAGAGAGATTAGGGCTCGTACAGAGGCATATAGGCAATCATTTTTCCCTCGTTCTGTTTGGGAGTGGAACAAGGAGAGAAGATGCTAGTTGTGGTAGGAGGTACCCTCCGCCACGCACCGTATGGTGGATTGCGGAGTATGTATGTAGATGTAGCGTGAATATCAGGAATCGCATAAAACGTCAAATCTCCGACATCGCTGCTGCCGGAAAGAAATCCTACAAGAACGGGACCAATGACGACTGAAGATAATCGTTCAGCGTGACAGAAGTGCAACCCTTCCGCAAATTGCTGCAGATATCAGTTCTGGGCTACCAACAAAAGTCAGCGTGCGCATCATTCAACGAAACATCATCGATATGGGCTTGTGGAGCCGAAAGCCCAAGCGTGTACCTTTTATGAATAGACAACACAAAGCTTTACGCCTCGTCTTGGCCCATCAGCACCGACATTGGGCTGTTGATGTCTGGAAACATGTTGCCTTATCGGACAGGTCTCGTTCCAAAACTGTATCGGGCGGATGGACGTGTACGGGTATGGAGACTACCTCACGAATCCATGGACCCTACATGTCGGCAGGGGACTTTTCAAGCTGATGGAGGCTCTATAACGATGTTGGGTGCGTGCAGTTGGAGTGATGTGGAACCCCTGATACGTCTAGATACGACTCTGACAGGTGGCACGTACGTAAGCATCCCGTCTGATCATCTGTATCCATTCATGTCCATTGTGCATTCCGACGGGCTTGGGAAATTCCAGCAGCACAATGCGACACTCCACACTTCCACAATTGCTACAGAGTTGCTCCAGGAACACTCTTGTGAGTTACTTCCGCTGGCAACCAGACTCCCCAGGCATGAACATTATTGAGCATATTTGGGATGCCTTGCAACGTGGTGTTCAGAAGAAATCTCCAGCCCTTCCACTCTGACGGATTTATGGACAGCCCTGCGGGATTCATGACTTCAGTTCCCTCCAGCACTAGTGGAGTCCATGCGATGTCGTATTGCAGCACTTCTACGTGCTCGCAGGTGCCCTGCACGGTATTGGGCAAGTGTGTCACTCCTTTGGCTCTTCAGTGTAATTTACGACGAATGTAACGGTCTTCACTAAAAAGCTGAAAGAACCGCTCCTCACGTAGATTTACTAACTTTCTCTCCCTATCTCAGCCCGGGTTACAAAACACGCTGCGACTTTACGATCTTTGCCAATAAAAACTAAGAGTTCTCACTCTGTGTGGTTTTGGGCCCTGCTCCACCGGATATCAGTCCTCGGTGCAGAGGCGGTGTCCCTGTAAGCCGAACACGTTCGCGTCATCTGTGGTATTTCAGCTGTCACACGGCTGCGGGGAGCCGAAAAAGATCTCGCCTCTGGCCGCGCCCCCTCCGTAATAACGCGTCCGCTGACGGAGATATAGTGCCGTGTGACGGTGCTGCGGTCACCGGCGGTCAGCACTCCCGTGCAGTCGGCCGCATATCGACTGCTTCGGCTGCCCCGCGGCCAGATACGAATGATGTATGCCCCATCGGCTCGCCGGCTATTTCTGAACTGTCGTCCCGAAAACAGCTGAGCTTTCCCACGTCATTCGGTGCCATACATAACAACGAGACACGCCGTTCACCGCGCTCTTTAGTCGCTGCCGGGGCATTTCCGACAGAGCACACCGGAATACCCGAGAACCTCGCCATGTGGAACAGTCACGTGGCGAGTGTTCGAATGAAGTTACCAACAGCTGAACCGAAGTCTTTCTAAATCCTGTTTTAGACGAAAAAGAACGTCTCATTGGTATTCGAGGATATTTCCATTTCCGTTGGGATAGTTTTGCGTAAGCCTGACTATCCGATTTACGTGTTGTCCATCTCAGACAGCAATACCCGATCAACAACCGTTGTCTCGTCAGTCACTGCACTGGGACAAACTGACAAACTACTTGGATTGAAAACGTCAGCTCAGGACAACTCATAGAACTCTGCGAGCTTTTTCTTCGCGTTAAGACCAGGCTGCGACACCACGAGGTCTGCACTCTGAGTACACTTGAGGACATCGCCGTGGGCACAATGCCAGCGCCTGCAAGGGGGGGCCGGCCGAAGTGGCCGTGCGGTTCTAGGCGCTGCAGTCTGGAACCGCGAGACAGCTACGGTCGCAGGTTCGAATCCTACCTCGGGCTTGGATGTGTGTGATGTGCTTAGGTTAGTTAGGTTTAACTAGTTCTAAGTTCTAGGGGACTAATGGCCTCAGAAGTTGAGTCCCATACTGCTCAGAGCCATTTGAACCATTTTTTGCAAGTGGGGGGAGGGGAGCGGGGTGGGGGGGAGAGATCATGTTCAAAATAAAAATATAAATTTTGTACAGGATGGCGCGTATGGGCACGCGGTGGGCGTTATGGAATAATAGGGTAATTTTTAGAGAAACGCCATTTATTGGCTAAAGTATGTTGAAAGGGGCTACACCGGCCTAGGGAGTTGAGGGTGAGCCAGAGCTTAGAATTTGGCGATTGTTCGCGAAGCTACCGAAAATTGCTGTCTGCCAAAACTAAGTCCACAGTGCCGCAGCACCGGGAGAAGCGGGAGATGTTCAACGCTACAGGGTGCGCATCCGACTCGCGGGTGAGCAAGAATACAAGAGACCGAGCCCGGCGACGGGCGGCCGGGTATGTTCGACGCACCACGCGGCTTCCTCCGCCCTGATTGGTCAGGACCGAGCAAACCGTGCGGGCGGCATGGAACTTTCCAGAGCGTTGCCTGCTAAGCGACGCCTGGGACGGCGTTACCTCGTCAGCACACGAGAGAGGCGCGTGAACAAGGTGCCCTTTCTCGGTGCTGACTTCCTGTTACTAGACCGTGGGACGAAAGAATTTACAAGCACCTAACACTGCCGGCCATGGCTTGGCCGCAATGGAAAAATGAAGTTACCGTTTGGAGGCTCATATAATAAAGTAAAATTTGCTACTGTCTGGCTCATACTTTACTATTTAAACTGCTGTAATTGTGCTATTTTGATTACAGTTTTGTATAACAATTTCTTGGTTTTTAAGCTTTACGAAACAAAACTGGTATTCACATTGGAAACTGATATATGAAGACGCCTCACACAGAATCGCGGTTTGAGGGGTCTTGGCGCTCGGTTTCTTTTTCACCTAGGCTGGCTCTGAGCACTATGGGACTTAACATCTGAGGTCATCGGTCCCCTAGCACTTAGAACTACTTACACCTAACTAACCTAACAACATCACACACATCCATGCCCGAGGCAGCATTCGAACCTGCGACCGCAGCTGTCGCGCGGTTCCAGACTGTAGCGCCTAGAACCGCTCGGCCACCCTGGCCGGCTTTTCACCTAAGAATATGGTGTAAAAATTTTTTGGTTTATCCATTTGTATAGTCATTCGAACATCTGTCTTAATGTAGCTATGCTAACTATATTAAGCAAGCTTTGAAAGACGAGCCAGAGCTGGCGCCTAGGAAGATGGTGCACATCGATTAATTCCTTTTGAAAAAGATTTCAAATGCGTTGAAATTAATTTTCAGCCAATGGTAACACTTTTATGTGCACACTTCGGATTTTACGTTCAAAAACAGTCACCTTCGTTCGGATATTACGTGAATAAACTAAATTCCGCCCGAACAGGACATGAAGGCCCATCGGTACCGACCGGCCGCCATGTCATACTCAGCCCACAGGCGTCACTGGATGCGGATACGGAGGGGGATGTGGTCAGCACACCGCTCTCCCGGCCGTATGTCAGTTTATGAGACCGGAGCCGCTACTTCTCAATCAAGTAGCTCCTCAGTTTGCCTCACAAGGGCTGAATGCATCCCGCTTGCCAACAGCGCTCGGCAGACAGGATGGTCACCCATCCAAGTGCTAGCCCAGCCCGTCAGCGCTTAACTTCGGTGATCTGATAGGATCCAGTGCTACCACTACGGGAAGGCTCTTGCGTGCAAAAACAGTCACCGTTAAATGTCTCCGTGCTGGAGCGAGACTGATAGTTTAAGTTTGATCCACGAGTTAAAAAAGTCTTGCCTTGAATTTTATGTGCAAGTAAACACGTTTTTCTGGGAGGTTTTGGAAGCGCGTTGCTTCTATACTTGAAACTTGTACTAATCGGTTCAAAATTTGGATGTAGGTAGATAAATGGGCAAAGTCAAAACTCAATATTTTTATTCAGTAGTCTTTGTCCCTTGTCAAGATACGGAAGTTAGTTACCTTCTTTTCAATCCCTAACTTTGCTCAGGACATATTGGCCCTTTTTGTAAATGACAAGTGCATCTTTCATTCTGGTATTTACATGTTCCCGAGCCAACGAAAAATGCGCTGCTCTGCTATTTACTGTTTTAACAAGCTACCAGCGCTAAAAGTATATTAGTAAATTAAAAGCAAATTGTAATCAGAGGAAATACAACTAAACCTGCTTGGACGCCATCTTAGACTCATTTTACGAAATAATTTGCTTCTGTTTCCCTTACACAGAATATTGCTGTGTTTTATTTTATAATTTCATTTTTTGTTGTTTCACATGTACGACTGATAATTATCAGTCTATTCCAAGAATAAGAAAAGTACATGGTTTACACCCAACCATGAACTGTAAAAGAGCAGTGTTTCAGCTGCCCCTGAGCCGATGGGGTTGTGTAGTTCGTGCAAAACTTGTGCTAACGTACAGAACTGATGATTCGATTATTGTTGATCAAAGCACGAGAGCAACGGATTGCAAAATGGAGGCGTGCGTCCACATCGTGAACAAAGATGCTGCTTCAACATAGCTCGTCCAACAGCTGCGCATAACCATAAGCCCGTGTCGCTGACGCAGTCTGTTGTGTTATGGAACAAGTCTGACGCTCGCATATCACGACCATTCTGGAGATCGAAAATCTGTTCTGCTTCCTGGAATCCCCTCAGCTAGCCTGGGTATTAGCTAAAAAGAACCGAGCCTATAGTAGGATAGAATTAACAGCTCTTTTTACCGTTAGATGTAGAAAGTGAAAATTATGAAAAGTTGTTCAACGTAGTAGTCCACTTTCTACTGAGATGGAATATACATTAATAAATGAAATATGTTCTTTATTACATCACTTCTCCAGTTTACTTAAGAGTACTTTCACTGATTTTGCCAGCTTTCCAACTGTCACTGAAAGATTCATTCCTACCGTCATCTATAACATTCAACGTCTCCCTGATTTCGAGGTAATATACCAGTTTCCACCACGCACATTCAACCTGATTCGTTTCTTATTGCGTTATTATCGTCATACTTACACCGTATATTTAGTTACTCAAGTGTTTTTATGGAATTAATCACGTAGAATTAAGGAGAACTCTAACAGTGATCCATATTATCACGAAGTTCTCACTTAATTACATTACGTTCCATTACTAAAAATTGTGTAACACACAGTTTGAGATCAAGTTTATAAAACCGCCCAGATTTTTATCTTCTTTGACAGCAATAATTATGCCATGGACCTGAAAATGATAATCGATTGTCCAACAGCATTCTTGACACCGAGTACTTCTTAATTATTTAGCTGAATATAGCATCTCCCATTCGTCGTGCTAAATGATTCTGTAGATTCACGTTCCCACCTCATTTTGGTAACTGAATGTTCTGATAATTCAATCATAACGTATTCGTTGCCCAAAGAACTACCGCTCACGAATATACATTGGTGAAATTATTCATTCATTTGACAATGCTTGAGCTAGATTGAGCAGCTGGCCACCTCTTATCTACTCCTTTGTTTTTTTGATACGTACGTCTAAGTTGAGCTATTAATTACTTTCCAAAAGGAATTAAAGCTTTGGCCCAATTGTACAGTGACTCAGTTTCATGATGACCGTTGATGAATGAAGATGAGAGATATATCTAAAACAAATTTGAGAGGGAAGTTACCTATTGTAATGATCAGGCTATTGCGTGCGCACTGCTCGTTAAATAAAGAGACTTGGTTCCGAATCAGGGTCGGGCACATATACTCTACCCGGCACATACCCTGCATGCAATGTGGGACTTCTTTCCCAAATATAACTTCTGCAAATAACGGTCCTATTATTACATTGTCGAATGAGAAAGCTCACTATTTGAAGTTGTGAAGACTTACTGGAGAAATGCTAGCATCAAGTTCTCCTCAGACTATCCTGATTTTAAATTTCCTAAATCGTTACAGGAAAATTCTTTATCAGCTCCTTATAAAAAGTTATCGACTAATTCTTGCCACACACATACTCAAAATATTGTGACTGTTGTAATGACCTTAACGTTGTTACAACTTAGTGTATGCTGCTACAGATGATGCACGCTGTGCGGAATTCATGTTGAAGAAATAATAACATTCGATCATTTTCCACATCGTGGTATATTGGTAGAGTATTGGCAGACACACATACGTAAATGCGACGTTAACAGACTATCAATTATACTGTGTCACCTGCCTGTTCCCGCGACATGCAGCTGTCAACATCCATGACGTCACAGCAGACACCGCAGAAATTCTCATGGAATATTGCATTTCAGCAGTTCTTGCGATTACGTCGTTATAATCTCAACAAAACTGAAATGTTTGATATCTGTGTTACAGAGCACAGCTCTCATATGGAATAACGCTGTAACAGAAAACCTATGATGGTAATAGCTTAATCACAATCAGCTGAGATTAAATAACGAAACATACAGACCTGTGAAAACCTAAATTTAATTTTTGTATCTTCCTTCCTTTTCATATTAGTAGACATTCCAAGCTGAATTTTTATTATGTTTATGAATGTCCATTATTTCATTTTACTTTGCCTTCACTCCTTTATGGTGATGATTAAGTCTTCATGCTGCACCTTGTAACTGTGGTCTTCTTTAAGCAGGTGTTCTGTAAAAGTAGTCTCCTTTTCTAAGATTCAAACTTCTGTGGTGTTCCTTCAAGCAGATGCAGATCGCACTGCCAGGCTGACCTGTAGCGAATATGCTTTAATGTTTTATATTCACTCCTTCCGAAAGTTGAAGTGCTGTGTTTACCATTGGGCAAAATGTGTCCACTATTTTTGTCCACATAAATTGATGCTCCAAACTTTCTGGATTTAAGATTCATGGCGGCCTCAGAGAGACTTTCCCTAAATGTAGACTCGTGTACCATTTACTGAGGTCTTAAGGAGATGATTCAAATGGCTCTGAGCACTATGGGAATCAACATGTTAGGTCATCAGTCCCATAGAACTTAGAACTACTTAAACCTAACTAACCTAAGGACATCACACACATCCATGCCCAAGGCAGGATTTGAACCTGCGACCGTAGCGGCCGCGTGGTTCCAGACCGTAGCGCCTAGAACCGCATGACCACACCGGCCGGCTAAGGGGATGAGTCGATAACACTGTAAAGTAGAGAGGAGAACTGGTATTCCTGTTTTTTGTACATTATGGAGTCCACCAAGGAAGGAATGTAGCCATTGTTTGATGATATTTGTTTGACTGTATTTCATTCAGATGGAAGTTGTCATCGCTCATGGAATGGGTATTAGACGATTTATCACAGAATAAAATACAGCACGATTATGGGACAATGAGGCTGAGATTTGATAGGTATTTCGTTGTCTGTGGTAGTAGATTCCCTGCAAATCTTGAAAGTGTGAATGTGATCTCTGATATCTATGGTTAGACTGAAATGATTTGTGGAGTTGGGTTGTTTTTGGGGAAGGAGACCAAACAGCGAGGTCATCGGTCTAATCGGATTAGGGAAGGATGGGAAAGGAAGTCGGCCGTGCCCTTTCACATGAACCATCCCGGCATTTGCCTGGAGCGATTTAGGGAAATCAAGGAAAACCTAAATCAGGATGGCCGGACGCGGGATTGAACCGTCGTCCTCCCGAATGAGAGTCCAGTGCCAAGCCACTACGCCACCACGCTCGGTTTTCAAGACTGTCCACGAAGATTTCAGCCAGCACTGCACTGAGGGGAGACCCATAGCTAGACCATCCAACTGTTTTGAAATCCTCCCTTGCTGACGCAAGGGGTGAGCAAAGCAGGTCAGTTAGCAGCATCTGTGCAGAATGACCACAAGGAACGACCGCTGATGTTGCATGTAACACGGCCGCGAGGCAGAGCTAATTTCAACACACCTTAACTTTTGGGAGCCTAACGCGCATACGCAGCAGAACGACGTCATAGGAAGAGAGGAATGACCACACAGAATGGGCAAAGAAACGGAAATGTATGTTAGACAGATATGTGCAGCGAACCTTATGTCAACCGTTACAACTTGGGTAACTCTTGATTTATCTGGCAAGTCTGTGAGAATTGTTACGTATATACAGTGACTTTCAACCTGTCGAAAGATGTAATGAAATGAATTTGCATATGTCATAAAAGACTGCAAGTAATATTCGCAGTAGATGTGGTATTGAAACAATTTTGTTATGCCTCACAACTATCATAACTGTATTGAATTACATTTTGCGAGTGACATATTCCTTTTTTATTTGTAATAAACGGCTTACGCTACCTACTTCGAATATTGTGGTATTTCTAGCTTATTTCTGATAGTCGATGAACGTTATGTGAGCTCTCTTTTATTAGATGTGACATATACTTCGTATTTATGCACTGGATACTTTTCAAACAGATGGTTTCAGTAGCCGGTGTGTTACGCCACAGAGGTTCTGAATGCAGGCCACATTGTAATAATTACAGTCATGATACTCTCTGGTGCGAAAATTGTTACCGTGTGACACCAGGAGCTGCACTAGCGCTCAGAGCGGTGAGAAAGCAGTCAGTCATGCGTCGTAAGCATAATGTTTGTTTTCAATTATTTTCTACATGATTAACAAAACAGTTAATGTATTTTTGCATCCTGTAAGTTAGTAAGTTACCAGGGTATCTGAATTATCACGAAATAGGTGTAAGAACAACCGAATCACACTGATTCAGTGACAAAAGCTACAACTTATCCAATGTGAATTGTTTTTGGACACATGTATATTTGCTGCTTACTGCGCTTAAAGTAGGTGAATAAAATACATATTTCATGCGTGAGGATCATATGTTTCTGTTATTATTTATTGTTATTATCATAGGCACTTTCCTTGACACTTACAATTTTTTATGGAGCCTTATGAGTCGCCTACTTTTACACTCCGATCAACATCTTAATATACGAACATTTTCGTAAACGTAATTACCTTTGCTTCAAAAGCGAATGTGTTGAAGATTCTAGCCGTCTGTGGCTCAGATTTAGCGACAAGCGTGGAATAGTTTCTTATGTGTTGGTAAAGAGTTTTATTGCTTTTGATGATTTATTATAACATATGTGTGATTTTCCTTAGGCAGCAGATGTGGTGGCTTATTTGTTTCTTAAAATAATGTCGGCGTCACGGTCCATATAGGTTTCCTACGTTACATGTTGACTGACTTGGCTGAGAGCGTAGCGAAAAAAACTCAGCATTTTTGGGTAGATACACGAGGTATTTCTGAAAAAGGACAGGTCTACTGCTGTTTATAGTAATGTTATGTTAATAAGGGAAAACGACATTACTCACTAAATTTCTCTATGTTAGAAGAGAATCGTAAGTAAACTGTCTCGTATTGCACCGTTTCTTATCTCTGAGGGTCCTTAGGACACTAAATAATTACAAAACTGAGTAATTTCTTGTTATTGTCTATTTTTATGGCACTACATACATTCCCTATTGTAAGAATTATGTTACAAATCAGTATAGACGTTAGTATTCGCACTTATCCGACATCGTGTACAGAATGTCGCTTGCTGGTCGCTTGGGGCGCTGATGTCGCTGGGGGCCGGGGGGGGGGGGGGGGGGGGGGTAACAGAAACGAGGTGAAATGTTGCGACTGTTATGTTAGACTGTGGTACAAACGATGTGATATTTGGTTGCCAGTAGCATTCAGTGAGAAGTAAGTGATGGAGTCGGCTGTTTATCACACTGCTCAGTGATCTCGAAACAGCTAACAAACCACAGAGATACAAATGCGAGGAATGCTGAACTTAGGATGTATGATTTTGTAAAGATTGATTTTGAGAGGTGTGAAGATATGCAGGTAAAGTTGTCCTGCACTGCTTGCTTGCGCATAATTTAAGAATTTTTTGGCAACGGTAAGGTAATAGCGGGATTTCTTTTTTTATTGGTTGGAGTCAATCCTATTCTCGAGACGTATTAATTACTGTTAAGAACCAGTCATTTTTTAAAATCAGGAGTGATTTTTGTAAAGATGTTATAACTGTTAAGGAATGAGTTTTATAAAACAGGCTAGTCTCTTTTCAATCATTTGCTAAGTCGATTCTTTCTCACTGTCTCTTCAAGAAAGTTTTATTTCCTGATTGTGTGTCACCTCATTGCACTTAGTGAATCATAGTTACCTAGGCTTAATGTGGTTAGCATAGTTGTTTTTCCTTGCATTGCACTGGACGAGTTTTCTTTTGGCCCGCATCTCGTGGTCGTGCGGTAGCGTTCTCGCTTCCCACGCCCGGGTTCCCGGGTTCGATTCCCGGCGGGGTCAGGGATTTTCTCTGCCTCGTGATGGCTGGGTGTTGTGTGCTGTCCCTAGGTTAGTTAGGTTTAAGTAGTTCTAAGTTCTAGGGGACTTATGACCACAGCAGTTGAGTCCCATAGTGCTCAGAGCCATTTGAACCATTTTTTTTGAGTTTTCTTTTCCTTAGCTGGTTTGCTGCTGTGCTGTGTTTTAATATTCACCAATTTCGAGCAGTAACGACTTTTCTTTGCCACAAGGTGAGTCATGAAAATTTATTGGAACCAGTTTAACATTAAAGTCAGCAAACAATAAGATCATTTATAGTTAAGTTTTGCAATTCAAAATTAGTATTTCGCCTGTGTATCATTGAAAGCTTGGAATTTTATTTAGACAGTTTTGGTACGTAAATTTGCAGGGAATTTCAATAGAAGCATTGTGGACAGTTGTTATTTCAAAACTTGGTTTGTAATTTTGTGTAGAAATTTTATTCCGTTAGCTTTCTATGTTTCAACTGCAAGTCACGTACTGTCGTCACACTTTGTATCACAGTTCACTTCATTTCACTGCACAATACAGAATATGACATGTCAGCTTATTTAGGATACAGTTTTACATTTTCTGAACGTTAATTGCAATACAGCTATACAATTTCAGTCATTTGGCTAATCACACTATCTGTACTATTCACTATCACAGTAAACACACACACGAAATTAATGATAGTAAACCAGTCCAATAAGCAAGAAAAACAACAGCACATAACACTAAAAACGTTAGACAGTTACAAATGGCTAAGTAGGAACGTCGTTAGAGCTATGGTAATAGAAACAGTTTGACAATGTGGAGAGGAGGTGATAATGTTCATAACGCCAAACTGTTGACCTATACCCGTGATATCAGAAAAACCTTTTCATATTGTCCCAGTAAGTGTAACGATATTAATTGAGATTAGCGTTGATGTAGAGATTAAACTCGGTTGTCTCTTCGTGTAATGGTCCGTACTTCACATATTCATCCACGCTAAGCAGTCACGTTTGAAAGCTAAGACACTGGGCGAAGGAAAGTTTTAATGAGCAAGAAATGAGAAAACCTCTGGTGATCTGAATCCGTTATATCAATTTCACAATACAATGAGGGTCGTAAAACACCTGTTCATCTTAGCTGCGTACTGTTCATATAAGCTAGTATAATATCTTTTACAGACAGGATTTATTTCATACAAAGTAATTTTCACAGCAGGGAGTATCGCTAATGTATGTGGTTGCACTGCGACCATGTCACACTATTACCAGACCGTTATGCTCTGTTTCTCTTTTCTCTCGTCTGTGCAGTCTTATCGTATACTGACACTTGTTTGATTTTGATACCGGCAGAAATCTTTTCCTCTAACCTGTATTTAGTCTTTCGACGACGTCACTTGAAGTGTGGAGTAAGTGAAGGATGCGAGGTGTGGTGAGAAAAAATGTCGTGCTATGTACGCCACAGCGGCCCCTAAAAAGAGAGAACGGGAGAGATATTGCCATCGGACAGCAAAGCGGGGATGGTGTTCCATTCGCTACTCATTTTATTAAAAGCTTTTGTCTGTGTCCTGCGATATATGGATACGTTTGCTCACATTTTCCCGTCGTTTTTATGACGCTCAAATGCTTGTTTACTGTCCTGGCGCGACTATCCGAAAACATTCCTCTACTGCCTTTTATTAAAAGTCTCATCGTTTACTAAACGTGAATTTAGCGAATTAAATTTTCCCCGCGTTAATTTTGTCCCATCTCAAACGAAAAAGTTGCTTAATGAAGGCGTGGGAAAGAAGTTACACTTTTCGAGCTTACGTTTACAGTCTCGTCAGATTTTCAGGTGTTGATTTCATGTTTCCTCTGGAGTCACGTAATAAAAAATGATAGGATCTCCATTAACCTAGCATCAGCACGTAAGTCCCATTTAGAGAAACGTTATAACATTTTAAAAAGTGATTGGCAGTACATTTCCGTCTATTTACGGTTGCCGTATCGGACCCGTGTGCTGTTTCGATATGTAATCGAAAGCACTACATAATACACTCCCGGAAATGGAAAAAAGAACACATTGACACCGGTGTGTCAGACCCACCATACTTGCTCCGGACACTGCGAGAGGGCTGTTCAAGCAATGATCACACGCACGGCACAGCGGACACACCAGGAACCGCGGTGTTGGCCGTCGAATGGCGCTAGCTGCGCAGCATTTGTGCACCGCCGCCGTCAGTGTCAGCCAGTTTGCCGTGGCATACGGACCTCCATCGCAGTCTTTAACACTGGTAGCATGCCGCGACAGCGTGGACGTGACCCGTATGTGCAGTTGACGGACTTTGAGCGAGGGCGTATAGTGGGCATGCGGGAGGCCGGGTGGACGCACCGCCGAATTGCTCAACACGTGGGGCGTGAGGTCTCCACAGTACATCGATGTTGTCGCCAGTGGTCGGCGGAAGGTGCACGTGCCCGTCGACCTGGGACCGGACCGCAGCGACGCACGGATGCACGCCAAGACCGTAGGATCCTACGCAGTGCCGTAGGGGACCGCACCGCCACTTCCCAGCAAATTAGAGACACTGTTGCTCCTGGGGTATCGGCGAGGACCATTCGCAACCGTCTCCATGAAGCTGGGCTACGGTCCCGCACACCGTTAGGCCGTCTTCCGCTCACGCCCCAACATCGTGCAGCCCGCCTCCAGTGGTGTCGCGACAGGCGTGAATGGAGGGACGAATGGAGACGTGTCGTCTTCAGCGATGAGAGTCGCTTCTGCCTTGGTGCCAATGATGGTCGTATGCGTGTTTGACGCCGTGCAGGTGAGCGCCACAATCAGGACTGCATACGACCGAGGCACACAGGGCCAACACCCGGCATCATGGTGTGGGGAGCGATCTCCGTACACCACTGGTGATCGTCAAGGGGACACTGAATAGTGCACGGTACATCCAAACCGTCATCGAACCCATCGTTCTACCATTCCTAGACCGGCAAGGGAACTTGCTGTTCCAACAGGACAATGCACGTCCGCATGTATCCCGTGCCACCCAACGTGCTCTAGAAGGTGTAAGTCAACTACCCTGGCCAGCAAGATCTCCGGATCTGTCCCCCATTGAGCGTGTTTGGGACTGGATGAAGCGTCGTCTCACGCGGTCTGCACGTCCAGCACGAACGCTGGTCCAACTGAGGCGCCAGGTGGAAATGGCATGGCAAGCCGTTCCACAGGACTACATCCAGCATCTCTACGATCGTCTCCATGGGAGAAAAGCAGCCTGCATTGCTGCGAAAGGTGGATATACACTGTACTAGTGCCGACATTGTGCATGCTCTGTTGCCTGTGTCTATGTGCCTGTGGTTCTGTCAGTGTGATCATGTGATGTATCTGACCCCAGGAATGTGTCAATAAAGTTTCCCCTTCCTGGGACAATGAATTCACGGTGTTCTTATTTCAATTTCCAGGAGTGTATCTTTGCCCGTGGCCAAGCAACGGCCTTCTTCGCCTTTCGTCAGCGTGGAATTCGTGTGCTCTGCCGTGTTGACTTACCGGCGGCCCGCATTAGCTCACACTTAATCGTTCACCAACAGCAGGAGGATGGCCGCACAAGAGCAACTGCTGACAGCCATTTGGTACGTGGGCGCTACGGGCAATTTCCGGAATTTAATGTTATTTGGATCGACTGAGAAGCGCTATTCTATCAGCTTACGTGCTCGAGAAGCATGTCGCTCGGATTTGCTTGATGACGGCTCTGAAACTTCATCTGCTATTTATGGCTACAGAATTCACTAGCAAAGTGGAATTATTGAGTGATAGACAACGGGCTCCACTTCATTTGCTTGGTAAGAATACCAGTGTGTAGACTGTATGAAGATTCAGAGCCATCCGCTGGGTCGTGGAGATGATTATATTATGCGTTAATCGGTACGAATGTGACAGCATGCGCTACCAAAAAATTCCGAAACGACGCGCATAAAATCGGGATTTGTCCGGCGCTCATACCTCGGATTCTATTGGTGATAAAAAGCTAGGGTCAATTGTTTTGGACAGCCCTTGGGCTAGGCGTTATTTACATATGCAGTAGAAGGATCGCCTTACTGCAACTGTCCTAAATTTCGGGGTCAGAATTTGAATATTACACGCTTCCTCCGGCTTAGTCAAATGCAGAAAGTCGGTTGGTTTTTTTAGCGTTCGATGTGGTCTACAGTGCCCCTCAAGGAGATGGTAGCACAATTTATTTCACGTAAGCCGTAGACCCGGGTTCAGATCCCGGCATTGGCATGTATTTTAATATATTTTTTGTTAAGTTTCCATCCTTATCGAAAACCGAAAGACAGCATTTATCGGCGTTTTTCGACGTCAGCATTGGATGTCTACATAAGTAACAGCAGGAAATGGCGCAAATTTTAACGGTGGATTCTCTAGACATGTATCTACAAGTACAATTTTGTCGTTTTCAAATATCTTTATCCTTTATCGTGAAACGCCTTGTTCTTGGGTACGAAAACCGAGCAGTGGATTCTTAGGTGGCGATGCACATAAATGGCTGACCTTATTACGACTTATTTCTAAGATTACGAAGTCGAACAACCTTGAATATTTTCTTCATATATTTATCCGTCTCCTAGATACAGACGTTCAAAGTTACACTAATTGCGCACCTAAAATACGCACGTAAAACTCAGTGTAAGGCAAAAACGTAGTTTATAAAGTGACGTACCAGAGAGAAATATAATGTAAAGTGTCTCAGTTATCGTGAGAAGAGTTGCAGAAACACCACGTTGTAGTAAAGTGTGTGCAAATCTTTCGTACGCCTAAAATCCGGCATGAGGTGTAAAATTATTTTTGCGTTATTCCAATTTCACTTAAGTAAACAATCAAAATTTCATTGAACCATAAAGTTCCTTGCATGTGAGTGACAAGCCCATTTGTAACAGGGAAAACGAGGGAACCTGCGGAAAAATGCTCCTGTCGGTGTAAAAAAAAGGCGAGTATGCTACTCTTCTTTAAAATACTCTGACAAGTGGGATACCAGCTGCTTCCTTCTACCACAATCAGCACCGTTACAAGCGTTCCCAAAAGTTTTGGAATCCGAACAGATTCGCAATATTTTATACTGAGAGAGAAGGAGACAGTGGCAGTGGGACAGAAACGGAAAAAGAATAAATAATGGCAGATAGTAGACAGTTGTGCTATAGAAAAAGGGACAGAAAGAGAAACACTGTGCTAGTGGAACATACTTGACTGTGACAGAACACTACTAGGAAAGGAATGAGGGACCTGGCTGGCCAAAGCAGGGTTTGGCAAGCACGAAGACGAGCAGTAGAAAATTTCACCGTTTGCGGGCGGGGATTATCTTGCTGACATGTAAGCCCTGATGGCTTGCTATGAAGCGCAACAGCAGGCTGTAGGATATTGTCGACATACTGTTGTGTTGTAAGGGTGCTGTAGATGACAACCAGAGTGGTCTTGTTTTGGAATGAAGTGACTCACTAGACCAGCACTCCTGGTTGTTGAGCAGTATGGTCGAAGACAGTGGGTTGGTATCCCACCATTATCTGGCGCTTATCGGGATAAGTCTTCGCTGGTGATCAGGACTCATGTCGAAACAGGACTCACCACTGAAGAGAATTCTAATGCAGTCAATGAGATTCCTGTCCGAAGACGTGTCTGGAGACACCCAAGACAGCGGTGGGACCGGCCGGGGTGGCCGAGCGGTTCTAGGCGCTTCAGTCTAGAACCGCGCGACCGCTACGGTCGCAGGTTCGAATCCTGCCTCGGGCATGGATGTGTGTGACGTCCTTAGGTTGGTTAGGTTTAAGTAGTTCTAAGTTCTAAGAGACTGATGACCTCAGATGTTAAGTCCCATAGCGCCTAGAGCCATTTGAACCATTTTGAACAGCGGTGGGACACCAACCTCAGTGTCGCCCAGCATACAGCCCCACAACCAGGAGTGATGGTTTGCAGCGCCATTTCTTTCCATGAGCCGGACCATTTGGTTGTCAATCGAGACACCATCACAGCACAGCACAGTAGTGTCGAAGGTACTCTACGCCTCGTTTCCTTGATCTTCATGAGAAGCCATCGGTTTTTACGTTTCAGCAAGATAATGCTCGCCATTACATGCCGAGAGTTTCTTCTGCTTGCCTTCGTTCATGCCAAACACTATTTTGGCGAGAAGGTCACCGGATCGGTCCCCAGTTGATAAAACGTTTTGGGCGGATCTCTCCAACCAACTAAGGATTTTGACGATCTAACGTGCCAATTGGGCATAATTTGGCACAATATCCATCAGGGGGACATCTGACAACTCTCTCAATTAATGCCAAGGCGAATAAAAAATGTGTGTGAAATCTTGTGGGACTTACCTGCTAAGGTCATCAGTCCCTAAGCTTACACACTACTTAACCTAAATTATCATAAGGACAATGACACACACCCATGCCAGAGGCAGGACTCGAACCTCCACTGGAATCAACCGTACAGCCCATGACTGCAGGGCCTCAGACCGCTCGGCTAATCCCGCACGGCCAATGGCGAATAACTGCTTGCGCTATTGACTTCGTCAATTTAGGAATCTATTTCTCTTTTCTTCACAATTTTTCTGAAATTATCATCATTTGTTTGTGTGTACATGTACAACACATATACCGATTTCCGACACATTCGGATGATTTCTACGTGGTGCCACGATTTTTTGTCCGAGTTCTGATTCGACTTCAGCAATTGTTCTTTACTTTCGTGTTTCTTCAATTTACTCTCAATTACACTGATCTGAACGATTCGCGGAGTATCTACACTACTGACCATTCAAATTAATACACCACGACGATGACGTGTTACAGACGCGAAATTTAATCGACAGAAGAAGATGCTGTGATATGCAAATGATTAGCTTTTCAGAGCATTCACACAAGGATGGCGCCGGTGCCGACACCTACAACATGCTGGCATGAGGAACGTTTCCAACCGATTTCTCATACAAAAACAGCAGTTGACCGGCGCTGTCTGGTGAAACGTTGTTGTGAAGGCCAGTGTAAGGAGGAGAAATGCGTACCATCACGTTTCCGACTTTGATAAAGGTCGGATTGTAGGCTATCGCGATTGCGGTTTATCGTATCGTGACATTGCTGCTCGCGTTGGTCGAGATCCAATGACTGTTAGCAGAATACGGAATCGGTGGGTTCAGGAGGATAATACGGAACACCGTGCTGGATCCCAACGGCCTGCTATCATTAGCAGTCGAGATGACAGGCATCTTATCCGCATGACTGTAACGGATCGTGCAGCCACGTCTCCATCCCTGAGTCAACAGATGGGGACGTTTGCAAGACAATAACTATCTGCACGAACAGTTCGACGACGTCTGCAGCAGCATGGACTATCACCTCGGAGATGATGGCTACGGTTACCCTTCGCGCTGCATCACAGACAGGAGCGTCTGCGATGGTGTACTCAACCACGAACCTGTGTGCACGAATGGCAAAATGTCATTTTTTCGGATGAATCCAGGTTCTGTTTACAGCATCATGATGGTCGCATCCATGTTTGGCGAGATTGCGGTGAACGCACATTGGAAGCGTGTATTCGTCATCGCCATACTGGCGTATCACCTGTCGTGATGGTATGGGGTGCCATTGGTTACACGTCTCGGTCACCCCTTGTTCGCATTGACGGCACTTTGAACCGTGGACGTTATATTGCAGATGTGTTACGACCCGTGGCTCTACCCTTCATTCGATCCCTGCGAAACCCAACATTTCAGGAAGATAATGCACGACCGCATGTTGCAGGTCCTAGTTCAAATGGCTCTGAGCACTGTGGGACTTAACATCTGAGGTCATCAGTCCCCTAGAACTTAGAACTACTTAAACCTAAGTAACCTAAGGACATCACAAACCTATGCCCGAGTCAGGATTCGAACCTGCGACTGCAGCGGTCCGCGGTTCCAGACTGAAGCGCCTAGAACCGCTCGGCCACTCCTGCCGGCTGCAGGTCCTGTACGGGCCTTTCTGGATACAGAAAATGTTCGACTGCTGCCCTGGCCAGCACATTCACCAGATCTCCCACCAACTGAAAACCTCTGGTCAATGGTGGCCGACCAACTGGCTCGTCGCAATACGCCAGTCACTACTCTTGATGAACTGTGCTATCGTGTTGAAGCTGCATGGGCAGCTGTACCTGTACATGCCATCCGAGCTCTGTTTGACTCAATGCCCAAGCGTATCAAGGCCGTTATTGCGGCCAGAGGTGGTTGATCTGGGTACTGATTTCTAAGAATCTATGCACCCAAATTGCGTGAAAATGTACTCACATGTTAGTTCTCGTATAATACATTTGCCGTATGCAGACCCGTTTATCATCTGCATTTCTTCTTGGTGTAGCAATTTTAATGTCCAGTAGTGTATTAAATTATCGGAGATACGTCGTTTGCGGAAACCAGATATTTCCGTGACCGGCAGAAGAGGAAGTGCACGTGATGGGGAGACAAAGCGGAGCTAATTCACTTCGAATCAACGTTTAGTGCCAGTTCTTCGGTGCACGGTGCGGCAGTAAAAGGCTGGGCGGCGGCATTCGCAGGCAAGCGGACGCTGGTTCGGGGCGGACAGTGTTTTCTTCGCTCGAGGAGGAAACGGCCGGCTGAGTAAAAGGCCAGCCCGGCACAGTGCTGATGGCCCGGGCCCGCGGGCGTTTCACTGCCCGGCCAGTTTACGGTCGCTGCGGCGGACGTGCCGCGCGCAACCTCGGCTGCTCGAGGCGGAGGCGGCAGTCGCGAGCTTCTGCGGGAATGGGGGCGGACGGACACTTGCCAGGAGGGCAGTACGTGCCGTGGGGGCGGAGGGGGTGGAGGCGGGGGCGGATAGAAGGGCTGCCGGGAGAGCGAGCTTTGAAATACACCGCCGCACGGATAAGCTCTCCGCTGGCGAATAGAATGTGGCGCCAGAGCACCGCGCTGCTCGCTACTATTTATGGCGCTACATTCATCTCCAAAGACTTTTATACGTGTGTGTGTGTGTGTGTGTGTGTGTGTGTGTGTGTGTGTGTGTGTGTGCGTGCGTGCGTGTGTGTGTGTGCGCGTGGCCGCGCGATTCTGGTAGGAGGTTTCAGTGATAGCAGCAGGGTTGATGGCAGAACTGCGTCCAGGGAAAATGTTGCGGAGGAAATCAAAACACCCCACTTCCTGTATTGAACGTTGTACTCGTTCTTGGAAAACAGTTTACTGATGATAAGCTAAGAAGGGGGCTGTTAACACGTGTAGGAGGAGGTAATGAAGATATTCACAAAAAGTTTGGGTGTCAGTGGAAACCTACAAATGAGTTATAACCTCTGTCCGGAATTCTGCATACGTCCATTATCATCTCAAGTCACTGTAAATCTGGGCAGATAATGAATGAACTGAAGAACTCATAGGATGAGCAGGTATTGAAATTTACTATCTATACTGAAAAATATGTTACTATTGATCATTGTTTTTTTACTGAAATGGTAAGGTTGGTTGGTTGGTTGGTTTGGGGAAGGAGACCAGACAGCGAGGTCATCGGTCTCATCGGATTAGGGAAGGACGGGGTAGGAAGTCGGCCGTGCCCTTTGAAAGGAACCATCCCGGCATTTGCCTGGAGCGATTTAGGGAAATCACGGAAAACCTAAATCAGGATGGCCGGACGCGGGATTGAACCGTCGTCCTCCCGAATGCGAGTCCAGTGTCTAACCACTGCAAATGGTAAGGTTCATGGTCCAAATACTAAAGCAAAAACCGCCCTCTTGCCCGTGCGCAGCATGTTCCTGGCTGGCGGCTGTACTACTAGTGGTACAGTTTGTAGAACTGCCTCCAGGGAAAATGTTTGCGAAAGAAACAAAACATTTCCTGTAGCGAACATTGGCCCTATACCTGCTCACCACTGTACTGGTGCATGGGTCCTAAGAAGTACAGGGCAGCTTTCACGTGTAGGAAGAGGCAATCAAAAAAGTGACGACTTTTTTTAATTGTGAAGACGTTCAGAATCAGCTAAATCCAAGGTCTCATATCAATAAGTAGGACAGATAATAAAAAAAATTGTTCAAATGGCTCTGAGCACTATGGGACTTAACATCTATGGTCATCAGTCCCCTAGAACATAGAACTACCTAAACCTAACTAACCTAAGGACATCACACAACACCCAGTCATCACGAGGCAGAGAAAAATCCCTGACCCCGCCGGGAATCGAACCCGGCTGGAAGCGAGAACGCTAACGCACGACCACGAGCTGCGGACGACAGATAATACAATGAAGAGCCAAAGATACTGGTGCGCCTGCCTAACATCGCGTAGGGCCCCCACGAGCACGCAGAAGAGCCGTAACATGACGTGACATGGACTCGACTACTATCTCAATTACTGATGGAGGTACTTGACTCCATTGAAAATCTGCAAGGCTGGCCACAAATCCGTAAGAGTACAAGGGAGTGGGGTTCGTTGCAAGACCTCCCAGATATGCTCAATAATTTTCATGTCTGGGGAGTTTGGTGGCCAGCCTAAGCGTTTAAACGCAGAAGAGAGTTCCTGTAGCCACTCTGCAGCTATTCTGGACGTGTGGGGCGTCGCATTGTCCTGCTGGAATAGTACAGGTCCGTCGAAATGCACAATGGACATAAATGGATGCAGGTGGTCAGACAGGATTCTGATGTACATGTCACATGTCAGAGTGGTATCTATACATATCAGGGCCCCATATCATTCCAACAGTACATGCCCAACATCATTACAGAGCTCTACGAGCTCCACCTGCTGACATGCAGGAGTCATGAGGTTATCGCCTTACCCGTAAACGTCCATCCGCTCGATATAATTTGAAACCAGACAACATGTTTCCAGTCATCAACAGTTCAATGTCGATGTTGACGGGCTCAGGCGAAGCGTAAAGCTTTGTGTAGTACAGTCATCGAGGGTACACGTGTGGGCCTTCGGCTGCGAAAGCCCATATCGATGATGTTTCGTTGAATGGTTCGCACGCTGACACTTGTTGAGTACCCAGCACTGAAATCTGCAGCAATTTGCGGAGGGGTAGAGCGTCTGTCACGTTGAGCGATTGCCTTCAGTCGTCATTGGTCCCGTTCTCGCAGGATCCTTTTCCGGGAGGGCGATGTCGGAGGTTTACTGTTTTACCTGATCCTGATATTCACGACACACTCATGAAATGGTCTACTGGAAAATTCCCACTTCATCGCTACCTCGGCGATGCTTTCCCGTCGCTCGTGTGGCGACTATAGCGCAACGTTCAAATCACTTAAGTCTTGATAGCCTGCCATTGTAACAGCAATAACCGATCTAACAACTATGCCGACCGCAGCACCGGATTCTGGCGGTTTACGTATTTCTGTGCTTTAATACGCATGCCTATGCTAGTTTCCTTGGCGCGTCCGTGAATATGAAATGAAGAAGTGATAGGAACCCAAGTATTAAGTGCCTCACCACATTGAACGATGGGTGACTAATACTGACTCAATGTTTTGACAGCCAAATGTGAAGCTACGTACGGTATGAATATCAGAGCATAATAGCCCTCATTCGTACGATGTACTCAGTGCAGGGTTTCAGAGTTATGTCCTTACATTCTAGGTATTCAGAATGTGCATAATTAAATGTTTGAAGTACAGGCACATCATGTGTTCGCTACATTCCGACTAATTTGTGTATGATATTGTTCTGTTAATATAAATATTAACCGTCAACCTTTTGTAAATTTTGTCACTTTATATCCGATAATTACTGTATTTTAAAGTAACTTAACTCTGTGCTACCCCGGATATCTACCGTCGTAGTAATTCGTCTACCTGTATAAACACAGCAAACCGGGGTCACCTACGTCGGGGATTGGGCCTTTTGCTTCGTTCCGTCTCCATAAAGATTGGTCAAGCCATGAGTGGTTCGCCTAAAGACCTTTTGCCTCTTGGTTCATATTTTTTATGGTTTTAGTGGTTCTTGCATCCTGCATACGGTCTGTACGTTCTTTCAGTCTTAACTTGGCTCTGAGCACTATGGGACATAACATACGAGGTCATCAGTCCCCTAGAACTTAGAACTACTTAAACCTGATGACATCACACACATCCATGCCCGAAGCAGGATTCGAACCCGTGACCGTAGCGGTGGCGCGGTTCCAGACTGAAGCGCCTACAACCGCTCGGCTCAGTCTTAACTGATATTGTTTTATGAAGTCAGTTATATTTTTCATATTCAGTTCATCTCGGATGTCATCATTTCTGTTTTCGGCCTTCAAAATGTATCCACCGACGTTAATTCATTTCACATGCTCCTATCCTCTTTTCATCTCTCTTCTTAAGTGTCCAGTTTTCGTATCCATGGAGCAGTGCTGGTACACCCATAACCTTATAGAAGTTTAGCTGAGTATCTCTGTGGAATTTCTTTCCCAATATTCTGCGTAAAGTTCCGCAGAAACAGTTAAGAAGGTCTGACTTATTTTGTACTGACTTATTTATCCTGTATGTAATGCTGCACCATAAATAATTAAATGTCGTAACTGGTTGTCAGTTTCAGTCATAACTCGCATGGGTTGGTGTCCTAACATGCCATTTACTTTTTCTTTGTAATGGAGACGTTTAGATAGCATTCTCTGATTATTTCCCTTAGACAGCTTCTTGTAAATCATTTTGCTCTTACGGCCATTTGGATTTGAAATTTCAGCTCGCCCTGCAGACATCTGTTTATGGAGATAACTTCGTGTTCTTTTAATGCTGACAGGGTTCACGATTGCGACATTCAATTTTGCAGTGATTTTTGCAGTTACTGACTTCTTGTTTTTTCCTTATATTTCTCTTCAATGACCATCCGTTTCTACTAATCAATACACACTTTCGTCCGTGTTGTGTCTTAGCGGATGATGTTTTCCATTTTCCCTATAAGCGATATAAACCTTCGATTTGGTGCTCCTGAAATACCAGACACTTTGACTCTATTGGTTTCAGAAGCACACTCCATGCAAACACCACCAATCTGCCCACGTTCGAATTGACTCAGCGCTGACGTAAAGAGACCACAATTACAGGAACTCTGTTCTGACCACGACTGTCTTGAGGACACTGCACAGATGCCGTTAGTGGTGAAATACAACAGCGCAACCTGCGGGCTTGGCTGTCAAGATGTGCCTTTACGTCCAATCACGCATTTCTTTCGATGTTTCCATATTTTTGTCCAACCCCCGCAAGTCTGCAGCACTTCGTCACATACAAGTAGCGCAGCAGAAACAAAGAAAGATGAGTAAACCGTGTTGAAACCGTACCTAACACGGCGGTCTGTGGATCAACAAGTGTTCTGCTTCAGCGAGAGATAAGCAAGCGTTTGACTGCCGTATACTCTCTTGTTAAAAGTGATTAAGACGTAAACTCGATCAGACAGTTTCAGTTTGCATGCATATTCAAATTCAGACTTGTGACAGCAGTGAACGGTGTATTTGGCCATGGAGGGAAGTGTGTTGGGTAAAAATTGTAGGGGCAGACCAAGGCTCGACTCCAGTACGCAGGTTAAGAAGTGTGTGGACTGCAGTAGCTGCAGACAGAGTAAATGGCCTGCAAACGATGGACTGCTTCAAACCAGTTGCCGCACTGAATAGCACAGAGCAACTTTCAGTACAGTAACTACCTGAATAGTATTCTATTTTGAGAGTACATAGAGATACGTGTTTCTGTTTACCTTTCAGTCAAGCCAAAATATAGAGACATGGTGGGCACTAATAGTTACAACCCAGTAATTAAAGTTTTGTGCTACTTACTGTGTACCTGGTGATTCACCGAAAGTTGTGCATTGATTGTTTACCGTCGGTGAACGTGTCTCGAGACAAAGAGTGTGTTGCATGAACCAGCCATCATTTTCAGCGCCTTTTCAGGAAGCAATATTAGTTTTGACCGTAATCAGATTTGTTTGGTAATCAGATACCCGGGTTTTGCAAAGGGCACTCTCATTACCACCGTCCCACTCTTACTGGCATAGCGTCTGTTAGAAACTTCGCAGTCTTCGTAAGCGGTGCAAAAGAAACATTACGAAATACTGTTATGTTTTAAACACTGATTAAAGATGGCTGTAATCGGATTGAATTTACTTGTCTGCAGCTCGACACAATGAGATGGCTCGATCAGAATGAACGCCTCCGTGCAAACCAGATTAAATTACGAATGCTTCGGACGTACGAAACTCCAATCACATGAAATCGTGAAAGCCATGTGTCAAGGCAGTCATGTGGCGCATTATTTCTTGACTTGCAAAATGTGTTTCGTTAAGTACCACAAGAATACTCATTAACTAAAGTACAATAATATGGGGTACCATATTTGTGACTGCACTGCAGAGTTCTTGGCAAGGAGGAGTGAGGATTTTTAAATTAAATTAAATTAAATTAAATTAAATTAAATTAAATTAAAAGCCCGCCATTTGACTATATTATTGTTTATCTCATTACGACCTAGGTTTCGGCCTTTCATATCATTTTCAAGTGATTAAGTATATGTCATTAACATATGTTGTAGAACATAAGGCTCAAAATTGGCCCTAAATTAAGAAAAATATTGGCTCCCCACGAAATAGCAGATGTAAAATCACTAGATGGTGACTTTACATCTGACATTTCCCCTGAAGACAATATATTTCTTAATTTATGGCCAATTTTGAGCTTGATGTCCGACAATATGTATTAATGACATAAAGTCAATCACTTGAAAGTTTTATAAAAGGCCGAAACCTTGGTCGTAATCAGATAAACAGCAATACAGGCAAATCGCTGTGTGTTTATTTAAAAATTATTGCATCAAAAAGGAAGTGAGAATGTTACCATGGACTGCAAATCATCGACAGATGTAGAAGTAACTTCACGCATGCCGAGGTAGTTGTGTTCGAACCCTTGTTGTTGTTGCATATTAATGAACTGCCAGGAAGTGCTAATAGTAACTTTCAAAACGGTAGAGGGCAACAGTCAGTCGTCGTTTCCGCTCTACATTTATTAAAACACATCCATATTTAGCCTGATAACTATCCAGTATTTTAGAGTCAATAAGAAACTGTGACAGGAACCCGAGCAACAAGTGCACACTTCCTAGAGAATGTATAACAGCTCTGCAATACTCCATTGACAATGGCTCGTTACTAGCCGAAACCTGATCTGCTTTGATAAAGCTAGAACGAAAACGACGACTGACTGCTGCTCTTTTCCATTTTGAAAGTCATATAACAGTCGTTGAGGGCAGCCCACTTTCCTAAAGGAAGATAATTTGACTAATAGGAACCTTAAACGTTTTACAGCTGAGAAAGTTGTGTGTAATGAAGTATTGTCTGGAAAGAAAAGCTGTAGAAATAATCAATCTAATTTTGATAAGATTTAGAAATGGTACAAATATGGGAAATTGCTTTAAATGTATGAGGGCTGCCCAGAAAGCAATTAACTGCATTATTTTTTTTTTTTTTGCCTGCCGGAAACAATGCTACGAATGCGAAACGTTACGTATGTATTATTTGAAGTCTCTTCACTGAGCGAGCCAAGTTTCTGTCACTTCCGACAGATAGCGTAGCTGCAAGATAGTTTCAAAATTGCGTCTGTATGCGATACACTTTACAAGCAACGTGCCGTCATTGAATTTCTCTCTACAGAGAAAGGAACTGTGGGGGATACTCACAAATGCTTGTGCAAAGTCTATGGAACATCTGCTGTCGACAGAAGTAGAGTTAGCGGCTGGGCACGGAGGGTGTGGTCGTCAGGGAGACCATCCACGGCTGAAATGACGTGAAATGAATAGATGAAGAAGTCACGTATATATAACCGATACAAAGAGCTAAATGAGTGACAGAGGGCTGCCGTTTATCCCTTACACTGTTCAAAACTTACACCCAGGGTGCAGTTCGCAAATGGAATTCTTAGATAAACAGTGGGGTACAACTAAACAGTTCGGTAGAGCTGAAATCACTTCTATATACTGATGATTTTACAAGGATTCTTTTCAAGAGAGCATTTACAAAAAGTAATTTATGAAGTAAATAAAGTATATACAGAATGTGATATGAAATTATCTTCTAGTGAATCTAAGTCAGAGGTATTTCGTGGAAAATATTCAGTGGGAAGTATGGTAACAGTTTATGAAAAAAACAGTACATCAGGTACAATATTTTCACTATCTTGCATGTAAAACATTGTATCGGAACGAAGAAAAAAATGAAGATTAAGTTGAATAGATTCAAAAGTACCTGTAGAACAATTAGCAAACGTTTGTACCACAGAACGCAAGAAGAACTGCCAATGAAATTTTATAAAGCAGTTGCATTGATAGCCCTGTTATATGGCAGTGAATCGTGGGTACTGAACAAAATAAAAGAAAAATCTAAGACAAGGAGAGGGAATGAGATTTCTTGGAACAGTGAAGTGATGTAAAACAAATGATGAAATACGAACTTAAGATATTCGGATGAAGTTGAAAACAAAAATAAATGGAATGTACGTCTACAGAGAATGGATCCAGAGAGACTGCCACGTCAGATAAAGAGCTTTAAAGCAAAAAGGAAAAGAGACGATGGTAGACCGAGAAAAATATGAAACCGTAACAGGCCACAGCTGGCCTAATGCGGAAAGTGGAGGAGGAGATGATGATGATGATGATGATGAGCGAGTTCATAGGTTCAGTCGTAAATAAGGCAGGTGGCAGATTTTGGTTGATTGGTTCGATACCTGTTAAATGCAAACAGTCTACAACTCACTCAACAGTCCCATCTCAGACTGTTGCTTAAGTGTATGGGATTCATACAAAATAGAACAAGGGCAGCACGAAAGGTACGGGTTTGACGCACAGGAGAGCGTCATTGAGACAATAAGGTAAGCTGAACTTGCGGATACTCTCAGACTGAAGCCAGCTCTTTCGCGAAAGCCTACTTACGAGGCGTCAAGGACCGCCATTAAAAGTGAGAAATCTAGGTATATTCTACTGCCTGCGTCGCATCGCTCCTTTGGGGCCCTCGACGACCAGGTGAATTATGGCGCGCATCAAGGAATTTAAGCAATCTTTCTTCCTGCGCTCCATATAGAGACGAAACCGGAAGGAAACCTTGTAAATGGTGAGTTGCATTTCGCAGTGGTTGTATAGCGAAATAGTTTCGGCTGGAGGTGCGCGGATCGAAAACACGACATTAACGCCAGTACTCCGATGACCGCAGGCGCATTAAATCATCCGCAGCCGTCTTACAAACATTTATGAGCCAGGACATTATGAGGACTCTGCTTAATGGCGTGTCCTCCATCGGGTCCATATTAAGCAAGTCTGGTGGCCGAGACATCAACATGAGTTCGCGACCATAAACTTTCAAATTACTATAGCACGACTGTGACCTTGTGATACTTGACGTGTATCTTGCTGGAAGAGATCCATCCTCGTCAGGGAAAACATGCACTGTGAATGGATGCAGGTAGTCCGCAGTAAGTTTCACGCAGTCCACAGCTGTTATGCTTTCTTTGTTTAGTACTATAGGCTCCACAGAAGCGGACAGGCACGATGGGCGCTCAATAAGTAATACAATGCATTTTTTCTCAGCTAATTTCGACTGAAGAAAGTACGAAATTTGCTATCGGGCATCGTGGCGTATTCCCGCTTCAGCCCCTGCAGTTTCATGAAGTTTCAACAGGTGAGGGCACTACACTTAGCCTTCAAAATGGCGTCTGTGTCGGAGTTGCGTTGCAAGCAGAGAGCTGTCACTAAGTTTCTCCTGTTGGGAAATCAGAGCACAGGAAATATTGATAGGCGCTTGCAGAATGACTACGGAGACCTGGCAGTTAACAAAAGCACGGTGAGTCGTTGGGCGAGGCGTCTGTATCATCACAGCAAGGTTGCACAAACCAGTACCGATCGCCTGTACCCTACACAACTGTGACTCCTGCAGTGTTGGAACGTGCAGTCACTCACGAAGGTGATCGACGAATTGGAATTAAACGTCTCTCCTACACGCAAGGCCTCTTACAAGTCCGTGCACCTGAGAAGTGGTCACAAATATTCATTTCATCTGTTCTTCCTCATCATCCGTAGCCACCGGATCTTGCACCTTCCGACTTCCATCTATTTCGCCCAGTGAAGGCTGGACTCCGCGGGAAGGAGTACGAGAATGATTCGGAGATTATTCATGCAAAAAGACGTTGGCCCCGACGTCGAAAAATAGTGGTACCATGCAGTCATACAGGCTCTCCAAGTAAAGTGGGGTAAGGTTGTCGCATTGAACGTACGTTATGTTGGAAAATATTGTTTTCCAGCCAAAAGAGTGGGTCATACTATTATGTACAGGAACCCTCAACAAAACCAGCGTGTTTTATCAGAACAAAGCGTTGCATTACCTACTGAACGCCACTCGTATGTCTTCCATAGAAAATTAATGCCCCACCGCCCTGAATGACGGCGTATCAAAGTACAACAACAGTCCAGATGTAACAATAAGCTGGCCGTGGTGGCCGAGCGGTTCTAGACGCTACAGTCTGGAACCGCGAGACCGCTACGGTCGCAGATTCGAATCCTGTCTCGGGCATGGATGTGTGTGATGTTCTTAGGTTAGTTAGGTTTAAGTAGTTCTAAGTTCTAGGGGACTGATGACCTCAGAAGATAAGTCCCATAGTGCTCAGAGCCATTTGAACCATTTTGTAACAATAAAAGTTATTCGTTGGAGCATGTGAGACCTCAACTATCAACGGTCCGTCGTCAAAGATTTCGTGCACACAGCAACGGTAATGGACGACGTCCTTCGGTGAACAAGGCAATAAGTAGGGGTCTTTTGCTGCAGAGATCCACATACGCGGATGGACGGTGCACTACGAATTGCACGAAGAAGGGAGGAAGAAAGATTAGAGTGTGACCTACTGTCGACAGCGTGGTCATTGGAGTCGGAGCAAAAGCTCGGATTACGAAAGAATGGTGAAGGAAATCTGCCGCGCACTTCCCAGGAGAACCGTCCTGGCATTTGCCTGGGACCATTTAGAGCGATGACAGAAACATAAATCTGTATAGCTGGACGGGGATTTCAACTGTCGTCCTCCCGAATGCAAGCCAAGCGTGCTAACCTATGCACCATCTCTCTCGGTAAACACTTCTGCCTGCATCAGCATTGCTACCGATCACATCCTCTCCTCCTTTACAGAGAGGACAAGCCTTTGACCTCCAAATTCCGGGAAGACGCGTGGACGTTCTCCTCCGTCGCAGCTTGGCCCTCTTACTCGTCTTCGCCCGACTTGTATACAATGGTGACAAAAGTCATGGGATACCTCACCTCCTTTTGCCTGCCATAATGCAGCAACTCGACCTGGTACGGAGTCGTTCGAAGTCCTCTGCAAAAAATATTGAGCCATACTGCTTCTACAGCCGTCCATAATGGCGAAAGTGTTGCCGATGCACGAATTTGTTCACGAACTGACTTCTCGATTTTGTCCCATAAATGTTCATTGGGATTCATATCGAGCGATCTGGTTTGCCAAATCATTCGCTCGAGCTGTCCAGAATGTTCTTCAAACCAATTAAGAACAGTTGCGGCCCTAAGGCATCTCTAAAAATTTCACCGTCGTCTAGAAACATGAAGCCCATGAATGGCTGCAGATGGTCCCCAAGTAGCCAAATATAATCAATCGCTGTGAGTCAGTGACGAGTTCACTTGGAACGGAGGACCCAGTCCATTCCATGTAGAGACAAATCAAACCATTACGAATCCCCCACCAGCTTGCATAATGCCTTGTTGACAACTTGGATACGTGGCTTTGTGAGGTGTCTGCACCACACGCCAACCCTATCGTCAGTTCTTACCAACTGAAATCGGGACCCATCTGACCAGGCCATAATTTTCCAGTCGTCTAGGGTCCAGCCAACATGATCTCGAGGCCAGGACAGGCGCTAAAGGCGATATATCATTGTCAAAGATAATTGCGTCAGTCGTCTGCTTACGTATCCCATTTACGCCAAATTTCACCGCACTGTCCTAAGAAATACATTGATCGTACGTCCCACATTGATTTCTACCGTTACTTCGCGCAGTGTTGCTTATATGTTAACAACGACAATTCTACGCAAACGCTGTTGCTCTCGGTCGTTACGTGAAGCCGTCGGCCACTGCGTTGTCTGTAGTGAGAAGGTAATGCCTGAAGTCTGGTATTCTTGACACACATTCGGCACTGCGGATCCAGGTGTAGTGAATTTCCCTAACGATTACTGAAATGGATTGTCCCGTGGGTCCAGCTCCACTACCATTCCGCGTTAAAAGTTTGTTAATTCCCTTCGTGCGCCCACAACCACGGCGGAAACCCTTTCACGTGAATCGAGTACAAATGACAACTCTACCAGTGCACTGCCCTTTTACATCTTCCGTACGCTTTTCTACCGCCAACTGTATATGAACACATCGCCATCCCGTAACTTCTGTCACCTCACTGTATATCTATCCTTTATGGTATCATGCAGCAACACATACAGAAATTCGTATAACCTGAAGGGCCTATTCATGTTATAAAGTTTTCATAACAGACACTCTGTTCAGTTTGCAAACCGTAGCGATAATTAACAAAAGCTTGTCGTACATAACGAACCGACCCTGTACTAACTAGCGTCGTGGGTGGAGATGCGTGAGACAACTCTATGTTCACCCGACGGACCGGCACCGTCTACACGATCGCAAAACCACAGTTTTTCAAACCAGTGTTTGCAGTAAAGAGTTCACTGTTGCACATAATTACCTTCAGCATTCCGCGGAAGCAGTATTGGGCGGAAATGAATTAATGATGTCCACGAGAGGACCGTGAAGCATGCTGCAGTCTTTCGAACATTTTTCAAGCTCACCTTTCAGCGTCTGCGCAAGAAGGAACCGGCTGATACAATATCGTTTCACGAAATGAGAAAGTCTATCGGCAAATAACACACATTAAGATTGTAACACGTATCGATACTGTTGTTGTTATTGTTGTTGTTGTGGTCTTCAGTCCCGAGACTGGTTTGATGCAGCTCTCCATGCTATTCTATCCTGTGCAAGCTTCTTCATCTCCCAGTACCTACTGCAGCCTATATCCTTCTGAATCTGCTTAGTGTATTCACCTCTTGGTCCCCCTCTACGATTTTTACGCTCCAACCTGCCCTCCAGTACTAAACTGGAGATCCCTTGATGTCTCAGAACGTGTCCTACCAACCGATCCCTTCTTCTAGTCAAGTTGTACCACGAACTTCTCTTCTCCCCCATTCTATTCAATACCTCCTCATTAGTTATGTGATCTACCCGTCTAATCTTCATTCTTCTGTAGCACCACATTTCGAAAGCTTCTATTCTCTTCTTGTGTAAACTATTTATCGTCCATGTTTCACTTCTATACATGGCTACACTCCATACAAATACTATCAGAAACGACTTCCTGACACTTAAATCTATACTCGATGTTCACAAATTTCTCCTCTTCAGAAACCTTGCCATTGCCAGTCTACATTTTATATCCTCTCTACTTCGACCATCATCAGTTATTTTGCTCCCCAAATAGAAAAACTCATCTACTACTTTAAGTGTCTCATTCCCTAATCTAATTCCCTCACCATCACTCGAGTTAACTCTACTACATTCCATTATCCTCGTTTTGCTTTTGTTGATGTTCATCTGATACCCTCCTTTCAAGACACTATCCATTCCGCTCAACAGCTCTTCCAAAACCTTTGCTGTCTCTGACAGAATTACAAAGTCATCGGCGAACACCAAAGTTTTTATTTCTTCTCCATGGATTTTAATACCTACTCCGAACTTTTGTTTCCTTTACTGCTTGCTCAATATACAGATTGAATAGCACCGGGGAGAGGCTACAAAACTGTCTCACTCCCTTCCCAACCACTGCTTCCCTTTCACGTCCCTCGACTTTTATAACTGCCATCTGGTTTCTGTACAAATTGTAAATAGCCTTTCGCTCCCTGTATTTGACCCCTGCCACCTTCAGAATTTGAAAGAGAGTATTCCAGTCAACATTGTCAAAAGCTTTCTCTAAGTCTACAAATGCTAGAAACGTAGGTTTGCCTTTCCTTAATCTTTCTTCCAAGATAAGTCGTAAGGTCAGTATTGCCTCACATTTTCCAACATTTCTACGGAATCCAAACTGATCTTCCCCGAGGTCGTCTTCTACCAGCTTTTCCATTCGGCTGTAAAGAATTCGCGTTAGTATTTTGCAGCTGTGTCTTATTAAACTGATAGTTCAGTAATTTCCACATCTGTCAACACCTGCTTTCTTTGGAACTGGAATTATTATATTCTTCTTGACGTCTGAGGGAATTTTACCTGTCTCATACATCTTGCTCACCAGATGGTAGAGTAATGTCAAGACTGGCTCTCCCAAGGCTGCCAGAGCTTCTAATGGAATGTTGTCTACTCGCGGGGCCTTGTTTCGACTCATGTCTTTCAGTGCTCTGTAAAACTCTTCACGCAGCATCGTATCTCCTATTTCATCTTCATCTACATCCTCTTCCATTTCCATAATATTGTCCTCAAGAACATCGCCCCTGTATAGATCCTCGATATACTCCTTCCACCTTTCTGCTTTCCCTTCTTTGCTTAGAACTGGGTTGCCATATGTGCTCTTGATATTCATACAAGTGGTTCCCTTTTCTCCAAAGATTTCCTTAATTTTCCTGTAGGCAGTATCTATCTTACCCCTCGTGAGACAAGCCTCTACATCCTTACATTTGTCCTCTAGCCATCCCTGCTTAGCCATTTTGCACTTCCTGCCGATCTCATTTTTGAGACGTTTGTATTCCTTTTTGCCTGCTTCATTTACTGCATTTTTGTATTTTCTCCTTTCATCAATTAAATTCAGTATCTCTTCTGTTACCCAAGGATTTCTACCAGCCCTCGTCTTTTTACCTACTTGATCCTCTGCTGCCTTCACTATTTCATCCCTCAAAGCTACCCATTCTTCTTCTACTGTATTTCTTTCCCCCATCCCAGTCAATTGTTCCCTTATGCTCTCCCTGAAACTTTGTACAACCTGTGGATCTTTCAGTTTATCCAGGTCCCATCTCCTTAAATTCCCACCTTTTTGCAGTTTCTTCAGTTTTAATCTGCAGTCCATAACCAATAGATTGTGGTCAGAGTCCACATATGCCCCTAGAAATGTCGTACAATTTAAAACTTTTTCCTTAAATCTCTATCTTACTATTATATAATCTATCTGATACCTTCTAGCATCTCCAGGTTTCTTCCACGTATACAACCTTATTTAGTGATTCTTGAACCAAATGTTAGCTATGATTAAGTTATGCTCTGTGCAAAATTCTACCAAGCGGTTTCCTCTTTCATTCGTTACCCCCAATCCATATTCACCTACTATGTTTCCTTCTCTCCCTTTTCCTACTCTCGAATTCCAGTCACCCGTGACTATTAAATTTTCGTCTCCCTTCACTACCTGAATAATTCCTTTTATCTCGTCATACATTTCATCTATTTCTTCATCATCTGCAGAGCTAGTTGGCATATAAACTTGTGCTACTGTAGTAGGCGTGGGCTTCGTGTTCATCTTGGCCACAATAATGCGTTCACTATGCTGTTTGTAGTAGCTTACCCGCACTCCTATTTTTTTATTCATTATTAAATCTACTCCTGCATTACACCTATTTAATTTTGTACTTATAACCGTTTATTCACCAGACCAAAAGTCTTGTTCCTCCTGCCACCGAACTACACTGATTCCCCACTATATCTAACTTTAACCTATCCATTTCCCTTTCTAAATTTTCTAACCTATCTGGCCGATTGAGGGATCTGACATTCCACGCTCCGATCCGTAGAAGGCCAGTTTTCTTTCTCCTGATAACGACGTCCTCTTGAGTAGTCCCCACCCGGAGATCCGAATGGGGGACTATTTTACCTCCGGAATATTTTACCCAAGAGGATGCCATCATCATCTAACCACACAGTAAAGCTGCATGCCCTCGGTAAAAATTACTGCCGTAGTTTTCCCCTTGCTTTCAACCGTTCGCAGTACCAGCACAGCAAGGCCGATTTTGTTAGTGTTACAAGGCCAGATCAGTCAATCATCCTCATTGTTGCCCCTGCAACTACTGAAAAGGCTGCTGCCCCTCTTCAGGAACCACACGTTTGTCTGGCCTCTCAACAGATACCCCTCCGTTGTGGTTGCACCTACGGTACGGCTGTCTGTATCCCAGAGGTACGCAAGCCTCCCCACCAACGGCAAGGTCCAAGGTCACCGGGGGGGGGGGGCAGAACATTTAGAAAACGTAACAGGTCAACTAAAGAGCCTGCTTATACTACGCTTGTCCTACTTCGTCTGGAGTATTGTTGTGCGGTGTGGGATCTGCATCAGATAGTATTGGCGATGGAGATCGAAAAAGTTCAAAGAAAGCAGCTCGTTATTTTATTATCGCGAAATAGCGCAAAGAGTGCCACGGATAAATAAGCGAAATAGGGTGGCAATCATTATAACAATGGCGTTTTTCGTTGCGGTGAGATCTTCTCATGAAATGTCTATCACCAACTTTCTTCTCAGAGAGTGAAAACACACTCCTGGAAATGGAAAAAAGAACACATTGACACCGGTGTGTCAGACCCACCATACTTGCTCCGGACACTGCGAGAGGGCTGTACAAGCAATGATCACACGCACGGCACAGCGGACACACCAGGAACCGCGGTGTTGGCCGTCGAATGGCGCTAGCTGCGCAGCATTTGTGCACCGCCGCCGTCAGTGTCAGCCAGTTTGCCGTGGCATACGGAGCTCCATCGCAGTCTTTAACACTGGTAGCATGCCGCGACATCGTGGACCTGAACCGTATGTGCAGTTGACGGACTTTGAGCGAGGGCGTATAGTGGGCATGCGGGAGGCCGGGTGGACGTACCGCCGAATTGCTCAACACGTGGGGCGTGAGGTCTCCACAGTACATCGATGTTGTCGCCAGTGGTCGGCGGAAGGTGCACGTGCCCGTCGACCTGGGACCGGACCGCAGCGACGCACGGATGCACGCCAAGACCGTAGGATCCTACGCAGTGCCGTAGGGGACCGCACCGCCACTTCCCAGCAAATTAGGGACACTGTTGCTCCTGGGGTATCGGCGAGGACCATTCGCAACCGTCTCCATGAAGCTGGGCTACGGTCCCGCACACCGTTAGGCCGTCTTCCGCTCACGCCCCAACATCGTGCAGCCCGCCTCCAGTGGTGTCGCGACAGGCGTGAATGGAGGGACGAATGGAGACGTGTCGTCTTCAGCGATGAGAGTCGCTTCTGCCTTGGTGCCAATGATGGTCGTATGCGTGTTTGGCGCCGTGCAGGTGAGCGCCACAATCAGGACTGCGTACGACCGAGGCACACAGGGCGAACACCCGGCATCATGGTGTGGGGAGCGATCTCCTACACTGGCCGTACACCACTGGTGATCGTCGAGGGGACACTGAATAGTGCACGGTACATCCAAACCGTCATTGAACCCATCGTTCTACCATTCCTAGACCGGCAAGGGAACTTGCTGTTCCAACAGGACAATGCACGTCCGCATGTATCCCGTGCCACCCAACGTGCTCTAGAAGGTGTAAGTCAACTACCCTGGCCAGCAAGATCTCCGGATCTGTCCCCCATTGAGCATGTTAGGGACTGGATGAAGCGTCGTCTCACGCGGTCTGCACGTCCAACACGAACGCTGGTCCAACTGAGGCTCCAGGTGGAAATGGCATGGCAAGCCGTTCCACAGGACTACATCCAGCATCTCTACGATCGTCTCCATGGGAGAATAGCAGCCTGCATTGCTGCGAAAGGTGGATGTACACTGTACTAGTGCCGACATTGTGCATGCTCTGTTGCCTGTGTCTATGTGCCTGTGGTTCTGTCAGTGTGATCATGTGATGTATCTGACCCCAGGAATGTGTCAATAAAGTTTCCCCTTCCTGGGACAATGAATTCATGGTGTTCTTATTTCTATTTCCAGGAGTGTATTTTATTGTTGTCTAGCTACGTTGGGAGGAATGATCGTCATAATAAAATGAGAGAAATCAGAGCTCGCGCGGAAAGATTTAAGTGTTCGTTTCCCCCGCACGCTGGTCGAAAGTGGAGCAGTGGAGGAATGGCTTGAAGGCGGTTCGATGGACCCTCTGCCAGGCGCTTAACTCTAAATTCCAGAGTAATAATGTAGTTGTAGATGATAGGTTATTTCGTCTGTTTTTGTCACAAATGAGTGTCTCACAACGACTGTAAAGCATTACTTTGCCTGAAAGCTATTACGCACTTGCCAATGTTATTACGTACTCGCTTCTCTATTATGATCGGATCGTTGATTTTTGCATTCAGTGAACATTAGAGGACCGTAAGATACAAGAAAACAATACCAATAAAAGCTTTCCGATACTTTTCCTCTTGAAACTTCAATGACTAAGCGAAGACTGTGCGGAGAATAATGGAAGGAATATTACGATACTTGATTTTGCGGTTGTACTTACTCTTTTGATAAAGATAAGAAATTTTATTGCAAGTTTCTGAAAATCCTTTTTTATAACTTTCACTCTCGTCTGTTTTGTGAAAACAGTATGTTAATCACGATTGCAGAGTGACGCTGGCTAGAACCACTTCTTAACAAATTCCAGTGTCGCATGCTCTTATTGCTGAAGTACTGCTTTTGAATTCGAAAGTTTCAGTTTTCAAGAAAATTCCGGCTTCGAATTTACAATATACTCCCAAGTACGTGTAAGAATCGAGAGGACGGCTTGGCTATCGAAATTCTATTTCAAGTAACGTTCCGTTCGGGTGGAACGACGCCAGAGCCCCGGCTGAAATTACACCGGAAACGTGCTTCATTAAAGAAGTACTTAGGCAAGGACGGCGAGGCAGAGAGACCTGGCGTAATACGTGAGCGGATTAGGTTCTGGCTGGCTGCCGACTCGGAGCTCACGCTCCAGATAAGGAGCAAGGCTTCCTCCCAAAGTCTGCGTCGAAGGCAACCCGGTCTAGCCTAATTTAATCGTTGTATTCCTATGTCACTTGCGCCCTCTCAATTCCATGTGTGGGAATGTGTGTCGAATGAAACTGAGCGTGTTATCAAATATGGTGGTGAGATGTTATTTGCTTAGGGGGCTGTAATTAATAAGAAAACTGCCATATTTACGTAGAAGCAAATAAGAAGTGACTATAGAAGAATGCTAGATGACTTAGACAAAATTTCTAGTTGATGTGATCAATTTCCGCTATTTCTAAATGTCGAAACCTGTATGTTAATGCTGGTGGGCAGGAAAAACAAACCTGTAATGTTACAGTATTGCTAGTGTCCTCTAGACACAGTCACGTCTTTTAAATATCTGGGCGTAACGTTGGAAAACCATATGACATGGAATGAGCACGTGAGGATAGCGGTAGGGAAGGCGAATGCTCGACATCGGTATGTTGGGAGAGTTTTGGGAAACTTTGATTCGTCTGTAAAGGAGAGCGCATATAGGATGGTGTTGCAACCCATTCTTAAGTACTGCTGTAGTGTTTAGGGTCCACAACAGGTCGGATTCAGAGAACACATCGAAGCAATTCAGTGACGTGATGCTATTTTTGGTTACCAGTACGTTCGAACAGCACGCAGACGTTACGGAGATGATTCGGGAACTCAAATGGGAGTCTCTGGAGGAAAGGCGACGTTCGTTTCGAGGAAACTATTGACGAAATTTATGGAACCGGCCTCTGAAGAGGACTGCAGGAAGATTCTACTGCCGCCAACATACATTTCGAGTAGGGATTACGAAGATACGAGGGTAAGTCAACTGAAAACCTTAAATTTGTAATAACAAATCGAAATTCTGCGCCGTTATCCTGTAAGTTGGTAAGCGTGGTACAAACAGTGTGCAGAATGGCCTGTAGGTGGCAGCATAGTGCAGATGCACACATACCGTCGCAGTGTCAATATAAAGATGGCCGCCCCACTTGCAACTTGCACCAGGGAAGAACAGCGTTCTTTTACTCGGTTTTTGCATAGTGAAGGTGTGAAACCTACTGAAATTTATCGACGAATGAAGATTCAGTACGGTGATGCATGTTTGTCACAGCAGCAAGTCTACGAATGTAGTAGGAAGTTCGCAAATGGTGTGACTTCAGTGGAAGAGGCTCCTCGTCCAGGTCAGGTACAACGAGTTGTGATTCCACAGAACATTGGAGCAGTTGAAGCCATAGTGTAGGAAAACCGCCGAGTGACACTGAATGACATTGCAGCATGTTTACAGATTAGTCATGGGTCAGCACACCACATTGTGCATAATGTGACCTAGTTTTACAAAGTGATTGCAAGATGGGTGCCACGGCAGCTGACTCCTGAAATGAGAGAACGACGTGTTGATGTTTGTGAAGATCTTCTTCGACGCTTTGAACGAGAAGGTGATGGCTTCATTGCAAGAATCGTTACTGGGGACGAAACCTGGGTTCACTTCCACCAACCGGAAACAAAGAGAGCGAGCAAGGAATGGTTCCATTCCTCATCACCAAAACCAAAGAGGTTTCGAACAGAACCATCAGCATGGAAGGCTATGCTGACTCTCTTTGGGGACGAAGAAGGCGTCATTTTGGAGAATTCCATTCCTAGAGGGACCACTGTCACCAGTGGATCATACACGGATCTCCTAAAATATCATCTGCGGTGTGTAATCAAATCAAAGCGACGTGGATTGCTGTCAGCAGATGTCCTTTTTGCAAGGTGACAATGCAGGGACCCACACTGCCCGTACAACAGTTGCAACAACACAGACCTGCATTTTGAGTGTCTTCCTCATCCACCGAACTCGCCAGACCTTGCCCCAATTGATTTCCATATGTTTGGACCACTCAGAGACACAATGGGAGGAAAGATGTTCCGTTCTGATGAAGAGGTATACACGCAGTGCATGAGTGGTTGCGCGGCCTACGAAAATAATTTTTTTCTAAAGGAATTTATGCACTTCGTAAGTGCTGGAGGACTTACATTGAGCGTGGGGGAGATTATGTTGAAAAGTGATACAGCTTTGTACCACTTCTGCACAATAAATAATATTTAAAAAAATTAAGGCTTTCATTTGACTCACCCTCGTAATGTACAAGAAATTAGGGCTCCAAAAAAGCACGAAGATAGTCATTCTTCACTCGCTCTGTTTGCGAGGGAACACGAAAGGAAATGACTGCTAGTGGTGGTACAGGATAACCTCCGCCATGCACCGTAGGTGGTTTGTGGAGTATGTATGTAGATGTACATGTAGGAGTAACGTGTTAAAATGTTATGACGACCTGCTTTCTAAGCGGGTTGATCTACCTTCAGCACGTAGGACAGCTGCTATTCTGCGTTCTATGATTTCGTCAAGTGCTTGTTAGGCTTCCGGAGGTATGTAATACCTGTCGTCCGACTGATCCCAGATCTGTTCTCTCGGGTTCAGATCAGGCACATCTGGCGGCCATAACCTCAACGAGAGTTGACTTAAATGGCCCTCGAGCTGTGGAAATATGAGCATTCCTACTCTAAATAAAACTACTAGTATTAGTAGTAGGCGATACTTCGAAACCGAAATTTCTGAAGAGGTGCATACGGTGCACTCCATTGGCTGTAAGTGGTCACGAACTGTGGGAAAATCAGAAAATAGGAGAATGAAAGCGTCTGAGACGTGATGTCATAATTGCATGCTGATGACAGGTTCACGTGACTAAATATAAGTCATCCTCTTAAAGGAACGGTCTAGCTGGTCAGAATCACTGAAGACTGTACAGGACTGGTGTCACGCAAAATGAACGTATGGTGTAAGTCACGACATGGGACGGTATCTACCGGTTGGTTGTGTGTGGAATCAGTAAAGTAAGGGAGGTACATGGGTAGGTGGGGTGAAATCCAGCAATTTAAATCGTATTCTCTACGCGCCCATGATCATGTTGTGGATGAAGTAACGAGATTTCCTTTTGTTTCAAGACGGACAGTACAATGAGTCCATGAGGGTGGTTTGATAACTCTGGTACAAAAGCAAGAATTTTTTTTTTCATAAACAACTCACGTTACTTTTCCAGATAGTCTCCATTGATGTACATACATTTGATCCACCGGTAATCCAGCTGTTTCATCGCATTGGAAAAGTAGGTTCTGACAAACTTCGCCAAATATCGTGGACTGTAAGAAACTTTCTTCCCAGTACACCATATTTTCAAGTTAGGGTACAAGAAGAAGTCACTTGGGGCTAAGTCTGGTGAATAGGGTGGAAGAGGAACCAATTTAGAGCCCAAGCTATACACTCTCGCATTGTTATCTCTGACGTTTGGGGTGGTGCACTGTCCTCGTGAAAAAACACTTGGTCTTTTTTCAATCAACGCATATTTCAAACGATCCAACAATGAATCATAATACACTGAGGTGACTAAAGTCATGGATAGTGATGTACACATTGTGAGCGTGTGGGTGCTATTCTGTCATTCTGCGCAACGGATTAATCTGAGATGTACCCTTTACCCTGTGGCTCCTGCAAGATGCAATTTCCATCCCTACACTACTACAGAAGTCACACAGATGCTCCTAACGTTCTAAAGAGAAATGCCTGAAAAACTTTAAGCAATAAATATCTTCTGGAGTCGTCTGCTGTAAGGAAATGACGCAAAAATTCACCAAATTTCTTACGTAACTAGTGGGATACTTGGGTTCTGGAGTAGTGCTAGTTAGTGTAAGAAAAACATGAAACTAACGAAAATTATTATTTCTTTTGCAAAAATTCCGAGAAATCACAATGGCTCTTTTAGAGCTCAACTGAACAAGTTATTTCTGGTTTTTTTTCGGAATGTGAAGTTACCTCTTAAGGATAGGATTCGCTAATGAAATTTCTACACAAAGTTTAAAATTGTTATTGACTTGGCAGAATGGCTGAGAGCCACGCCTACTCAACTTGAATCATTATCCATTAGAATCTTGCTAGATATGGTCAAGGCTGTCGCATGTGAAATGCAGTGAAGTGTATTGTTGTGGAGGAAATATGGAGCTCGCAAGAGCTGTAGTGCACAATACCATATGCTGCGATGACTGCTGTCTGCGCCGCTCGCTGCTGACAAATAAGATGACTCTCGTTCTATCTGGATTGACCTTCACCAATCAAACACTCCCTATGCCTTGATGAAGCCAAGGACATGTATTCGCCCCTAGTCTAACTATTGGCGTGGTACATCGATCAGATAACCAGTTCACCTCGATTCCACTCAAAATTTTGCTCGCAGGTGTTTAACTATAACTCTGTCCGTTCACGCCGCACAATAAGTGTGTCGGCCAACACAGTGAACAACGCTTAATCGCAAGGACTCGATATAGAGTCACACTCCGATTTGCTGTCGACAGAGGTGCTCTCCCAGTGAAGTACTGAGGAGAGACTTGTTCCTCACTCTTTGAGTACACGTACGAGCGCGCACGCTCTCATTACGTGTTCTCGCTCCAAGAGCGACAACGGAAAGGTCCCTCTCCACGCCAGACGTGAAGGGGTACATCTATGTGTCTCTTCCATTACTCCTTCAGCTCAAGGCGTCAGGAATATCGTCTGCCAATCAGCATTGCTTTTCTAAAACGGGAGAATGACGTTTCGTTTAAAGCGACCAATCCAGAATTCTGTAGCCTCAGCGTTTGGCGTTTACTGTCTCCCTGTGAAAACCTCTGAAACTGCGTGCTCCATTTGTAAAGAATGCGTAGGCTGGGCGCTCCCACACAATGTAGCGGAATTTGCTTTACAGCTGAACACAGGATCGTTCATCCTTTCACTCGGGCAATTGCTGGACGCTCCACAGGCGGTCAAGGATGACTCGTCCTCTGAAGGGACCGGCCTCCCGGCATGCAGTCTACCTCTCTCGAACTAAAATCTCCTGTGACCATTGCGTCTGGAATGTATGTGTGTACGCTAGCCTCGAGTATTTCAACCTCGGTGCACACTGGTTATTTGCATATCGTTTACATGAATTCATACAACATTGGCTTAATCGTATCGAGTTTGGGTGCGAATGAAGCATCTTGATGTGCGGAATATGATTGTGAGGGCGGAATATGTAAGCAGGAGACCACAACGTCTTAAAACATACACAGAGGGCGACAAAGCTGTAAAAGAGCAATGCATTGGCGGAGCTGTCATTAGCATCCAGGTGACTCATGTGGAAAGGTTTCCGACGTGGTTACGTTCGTTCGACGGGAATTAACACACCTTGAACGCAGAATGGTAGTCAGAGCTAGACGAATTGGAGAATGCATTTCGAAAATCGTTAGAAAATTCAGTATTCCGAAATCTACAGTGTCAAGGATGTGCCGAGAATACCACAAGTCAAGCACTGCCTCTCACCGCAGACAACGCAGTGGCCGGCGGCCTTCACTAAACGACCGAGAGCAGTGGCGTTTGCGTAGAGTTGTCAGTGATAACCGACAAGCAAAACTGCGTGAAGTCGTAGCATAAATAATTTGCGGACGTACGACGTAAGTATCTGTTAGGACAGTGTGGCAAAATCTGGTGATAAAAGGCTGTGGCAGCGGACAACCGACGTGAATACCTTTACTAACAGCATGGCATCGCCTGTGGTGCCTCTCCTTAGCTCGTGGACGTATCAATTAGACCCGAGACGACTGGAAAACCGTGACCTGGTCAGGTAAGTCCCGATTTCAGTTGGTAAGAATGGATGATAGGGTTTGAGTGTGACGCAGTCCCTACGAAGTTATGGATCCAAGTTGTCATCAAAACATGGTGCAAGCTGTTACTGGCTCCGTATTGGTGTGGGCTTTGTCTACATGGATCATTGCCTGGAAAGGGTTATGTTGGGCTACTTGTAGACCATTCGCAGACATTCAAGGACCTCACGTCGCGAGACAACGGTGGAATTTATATGGGTGACAATGTGCCTTGTCTCCGCCCCACAATTCTTCGCAATTGGCTTGAACAACATTCTGAATAATTTCTTTAAAGTCAGTACATCCATTAGACTATTGTTTATTTACAGTGTTACATTCACCCTAAGGAGGTGATGACAGATGTAAAAATTACCGAACTATCGGTTTAATAAGTCACGGCTGCAAAATACTAACGCGAATTCTCTACAGACGAATGCAAAAACTGGTAGAAGCCGACCTCGAGGAAGTTCACTTTGGATTCCGTTGAAATATTGGAACGCGTGAGGCAATCGAGGAAGGTCACTTTGGATTCTGTTGAAATATTGGAACGCGCGAGGCAATAGTGACCCTGCGAGGTATCTTAGAAAATAGATTAAGGAAACTGGACTTAGAGAAACCTTTTGACAATGTTGACTGGAATACTCTCTTTCAAATTCTGAAGGTGGCAGGGGTCAAATACAGGGAGCGAAAGGCTATTTACAATTTGTACAGAAAACAGATGGCAGTTATAAGAGTCGAGGGACATGAAAGGGAACAGTGGTTGGGAAGGGAGTGAGTCAGCGTTGTAGCCTCTCCTCAATATTATTCAATCTGTATATTGAGGAAGCAGTGAAGGAAACAAAAGAACAATTCGGATTAGGTATTAAAATTCATGGAGAAGAAGTAAAAACTTTGAGGTTTGCCGATGAAATTGTGATTCTGTCAGAGACAGCAAAGGACTTGGGAGAGCAGTTGAATGGAATGGACAGTGTCTTGAAAGGAGGATGTAAGATGAACATCAACAAAAGCAAAACGAGGATAATGGAAAGTAGTCGAATTAAGTCGGGTGATGCTGAGGGAATTAGATTAGGAAATGAGACACTTAAAGTAGTAAAGAAGTTTTGCTATTTGGGGAGCAAAATAACTGATGATGGTCGAAGTAGAGACGATATAAAATATAGACTGGCAATGGCAAGGAAAGCGTTTCTGAAGAAGATAAATTTGTTAACATCGAGTGTAGTTTTGTCAGGCAGTCGTTTCCGCAAATATTTGTATGGAGTGTAGCCATGTATGAAAGTGAAACACGGACGATCAATAGTTTGGACAAGAAGAGAATAGAAGCTTTCGAAATGTGGTGCTGCGTAATAATGCTGAAGATTGGATGGTTAGATCACACAACTAATGAGGAAGTATTGAATAGGATTGGGGAGAAGAGGAGTTTGTGGCACAACGTGACTAGAAGAAGACATCGGTTGGTAGGACATGTTGTGAGGCATCAAGGGATCACCAGTTTAGTATTGGAGGGCAGCGTGGAGGGAAACGAAGATATGAATACACTAAACAGATTCAGAAAGATGTAGGTTGCAGTAGTTACTTGAAGAAGCTTGGACAGGATAGACTTGCATGAAGAGCTGCATCAAACCAGTCTCAGGACTGAAGACCACAGCAACAACTACAACAACATTCACAATTACACAAATATGAGTTCCGCGTCAGAGGGCCATTATCATGTGTTTTACGGATTATACATAGCGTAAGATGGCTGTCTAACACTTAAAACACTTAATAATGTCACTTTGAAGCCGAAATCATGATTGTGGAACTGTAAATGTGACACTGTAAATAAACAACAGTCTAACGGCGGTACTGACTTTAAAGATATATATCATGACTATGGCCCCGCATTATGAAATAAAAATATTAAAAACTTATTGTGACAATGATTTGGCCACCCAGATCGCCCGATATGAATCCCTTAGAACATTCATGAGATGTGATCGAGATGTTAGTTCGTGCACAAAGTCCTGAACCTGCGACCCTTTCGAATTATGGACAGCTATGGAGACAGGGTGGCGCAATATTTCTGCAGTGGACTTCCAACTAGTCGTTGAGTGCATGCCACGTCGAGTTGCTGCAGTATTCTGGGCAAAAGGAGGTACGACACGAGGCCAGGAGGTATATCATGAGTTGTGTCATCTCAGCGTAGGGACCAGTGATGGTTCTGCCTTCTTCAAAGTAATCTACAAGAATTATTCCTTTGGAAGCATAAAAACAGTGGCCATCATCGTACCTGCTGACAAAATGGTGTTTGTCTTCTTTGGGGTAATTTCACCAGTCCTTATCCTATATCTTGACTGCCTTTTTCCGGCCGGAGTGGCCGTGAGGTTCTAGGCGCTACAGTCTGGAACCGAGCGACCGCTACGGACGCAGGTTCGAATCCTGCCTCGGGCATGGATGTGTGTGATGTCCTTAGGTTAGTTAGGTTTAATTAGTTCTAAGTTCTAGGCGACTGATGACCTCAGAAGTTACGTCGCAGTAGTGCTCAGAGCTATTTGACTGCCTTTTTGATTCTGGTGTGTAATGATGGATCCAGATTTCATCGACAGTCACAAATCGGCATAAAAAGTCTAGAAGACTGCGATTAAACACCGCCACACGTTGTGTTGAAATGTGTTGGATGCGGTTTTGCTCGAAAGTGAGCAGTCGGTGCACCCATCTCGCCCACAGTTCCTTCATAGCCAATTCTCCGTGCAGGATATTATGTACTCTCTTAGTTGAGGTACCGACATTCACAGAAAATTTAAAAAATCGCAGTTTTGTATGTGGCGGTCTTGTATTACCACGTCAGGAATTTTGTCTATGGTTTCCTTTGTGGTGGTCTCAATTCGACTATCGGAGCGCGCTTTGTCTTCGCCGGTTGTCTGACCACCTTTAAAGCTATAAATCCAACATTAAATGGTGTTCGGTGACGGTGAAGAGCCCGCGTGAACTTCATCCAGTCCTGTTTTGATGTGAGTGGCAATCCAACCATTCAGTGTCTAATAACAGCACAAAACTCGGGTTCCTCCATTTTCAGTCGCAGTCGACAGACTGAGGAATTCAGGCGGCTGTCAAGAACGAATTGCAGGCTCTACATTGTTGAAAATATTTATACGATTCTTTAAAATAATCAAGCTTGCCATCCGTGAACGCGCGACAAAAACGTTCCCATTCCTTCGTGGAAAATTACCAGGCTTATGAAGCTGCTCTCGTACAAGGATTGCTGCTCACTCACAGCCATGTACCATGGCGTAAGAACAGTGGTCGTAAAATCGTCCTGACGCAAAGCGACTGTCACGTTTTGTCAGCGACAAGCTGTTTTAACATTATAGGAATAGCAACAGTCGATGAATTCATTTCCGTCCCACCCAGTTGAGGTGAAAAGATTGCTAAGGGAACTGCCTGCTGTAGACATCTGGTGTCGGGTGCCTCCTGAAGGACTCTACTTACTCTGCACGCCTTCAGTGATACAAACAAAACAAATCAGATGTTGGCTGAGTGGGGGTGTGTATGTGGTCCAGTAGGTGGGGATTTTTTCTCTTTTTCAATGCGCTTCTGCTGCAAGTCAATGCCCTGCTCCGAGCGCTCTCCGTGGTGAAACATCGCCTCTTCGACATCAAAACGATTGTTTTCGCACGGCAAGATCGCAGGACAACGCCGATCTCTCAGAGCACGAAGCATTTCTATAATCGGATGCCATGCAAAATTTAACTGGAAACCGCCCTCTCGAATCACAAGGAATTCAGACAGTCTTATTTCCACAGAATCATTTGTGACTGAGTTTGAAATGTTTGACGTTTGGGCCATAGTTTATTTTTCTTTTCGTTAAATTTCATCGAATGACCAGTGGAAATACACTGCTAAGGGATAGCGGACTTATTTGCTTGGAGAAGACGAGTGTGCCGAGATCTTCTTTAATGCGATCCTGCACAGTGCGCGTCGTTTGCTCTCTGAGATCTGCCGCATTCACACGGAATCCTGTAAACACCTGCTTTGTGCAACTCTACGTCGTCTTTAACGGATTCCAAAAGGACTCGTATTTAGGAAGGAAGTGGAAAGATTACCTTAGTCTTCTTAATACGCTATGTGATCAAAAGTATCCTAACACCTGGCTAAAAATGACTTACAAATTCGTGGGGCCCTTCATCGGTAATGCTGGAAATCAGCGTGGTGTTGGTTCACCCTTAGCCTTGATGATAGCTTCCACTCTCGCAGGCATACGTTCTTGGGGAATGGCAGCCCATACTTCAAGGAGTGCTACACTGAGGAGGTGTATTTCTGTCGGTCGGTGAGGCCCTGCACGAAGTCAGCGTTCTAAACCATCCCAAACGTGTTCTATAGGATTCAGGTCAGGACTCTGTGCAGGCCAGTCCATTACAGTGATGTTATTGTAGCGTAATTACTCCGCCACGCGCCGTGCAGTATGAACAGGTGTTCGATCGTGTTGAAAGATACAATCGCCATACCCGAATTGCTTTTCGAAGCAAGAAGGAGCTTAAAGTATCGATGTAGGCCTGTTCTGTGATAGTGCTACGCAAAACAACAAGGGGTGCAAGTCCCCTCCTTGATAAACACGACCACACCGTAACACCAGCGTCTCCGAATTTTGCTGTTGGCACTACATACGCGGGCAGATGACATTCACTGGGCATTCGCCATACCCACACCTTGCTATCGGATGGCCACATTGTGTACCGTGATTCGTCACTCCACATAGCGTTTTTGCACTGTTCAATCGTCCAACGTTTACGCTCTTTACGCCAAGCGAGGCGTCGTTTGGCATTTACCAGCGTTATATGATACCCACACCTTGCTATCGGATGGCCACATTGTGTACCGTGATTCGTCACTCCACATAGCGTTTTTGCACTGTTCAATCGTCCAACGTTTACGCTCTTTACGCCAAGCGAGGCGTCGTTTGGCATTTACCAGCGTTATATGTTGCTTATGAGTAGCCGCTCGACCATAAAATCCAAGTTTTCTCGCCTCTCGCCTAACTGTCATAGTACTTGCAGTGGATCCTAATGCAGTTTGGAATTCCTATGTGATGGTCTGGATAAATGTCTGCTATTACACATTACGACCCTCTTCAACTGTCGGTGGTCTCTGACAGTCAAAAGACGAGGCCGGCCTGTGCGCTTTTGTGATGTAAGTGTCCACGTTTCCACTTCACTGTCACATCGGGAATAGTGGACCTAGGGTTGTTTAGGAGTGTGGAAATCTCACGTACAGGCGTATGACACAAGTGTCACCCAATCACTGAGCCGTGCTGTGGCTCACGTTGGTGCTGATTGTAGATTTCCGCCCTCATTTGGAGCCCAGACCGCATCCTTTAGTTGGCATGGTTGCGGTTGTTAGTCTTCTTCTCGTCTTGACTGGTGCCACTCGTTTTGCAAGCGTTGCCTGTCCGCTAGTGGCAGCAGCGGCGGTTATCGATATGTAGTAAATGTTGCCCTATATTTGGGGCGACGTCGTTGTTCTTCCGTGTCGTGTGAGTGTGGCAGTTCGCTTGCGGACTCAGGAGGAGCCAGGTCCGCGCAGTACATCAACACACCGGGACTGCTGGCAGCACACGTGGACTGCCGGATGGGAGGGCTGTGTTCACGAGGGTGCACGACCTCGTCGTAAACCGGATCCAGCAAGCTTTAAAATGAGTGCATTTCAGTTCAAGTAGAGAAACCTCCTCCAATGTGACATCTCGCGATTCTCCAGTGACTTGGGTTCGTGTTGCTGCTCATAGTGTCGCCGAGGCGAAGAGCCGCGAGTGGAGTGCTTGGGCAAAGCGGATCTGACTAGCTTTCCTGGACTTCTTACTGCTATTTGCTACGTTCAGCTTGTTACAATTGCTTAGTTCAACCAGCGGTATTTTTCCTGCCTGGTGGCCGCTAACGCCCCAGTTACCTGCCCTGGGGGTTAGTGTATGTTACGGCAGTGTACGTTTCCTCACCTTCCGCTGCTGTCCGGTAAGGCGTGTAGTTTTGACAGCTTTCTTGATTGTAGGCCGTTTGTGATTCTTCTGTTCTGGTGGTAGTGATTCCTTTCTCGTTCCTGGCGCTCTAAGCAGAGTATTCTGGGGGCGTAGTGATGTCCGCCGGTTCCAGCTATGGCGTGTTGTTCCATTCTTGCATTTGTTTATTGTACGTCAGGTAGCTTCAGTAAGATTATCATTAGTCATTCGTTAGACTGCCACTAGTCTGAGTTACCATCTTGCGGAGTGAATGCAACTCTTGGCTGCCTATCTCATTGCTCTCGAAAGTGTTAGTTGCCGGACCTTCCCAGAGGTCGATTCCTGGAGCACCGTCTGTGACTGGTCCTTGTGTTCTGTTATTGTATTATTTATTACCACACCTTGTAACGCCTACATTAAAGGTTATGTATGTCTAGTTAATAGTTCCGGTCGCCTTCTGGAATAAATCTAGCAGTGTAAGCGTTGTCACAAGGTTACCATCATCTTATTTCACCCGTTTGGTGGTTAGTTTCTTGTTTCTTTTAAATAACCTTTGGTTGTATTTGCTGTGTTACAGCAGGTTTCTAATTTTTTTTGTATAAATGCCGTTCCTGGCGTGTAAGGCCTTCATCCGTGATCGTGGTCACTTGCTTTAAGAATAATTCGATATTTTTATTTAAGCAGTAAGCCTTAAAACCTTATTTACTGCCATTCCAGGTCTCTGATATCTTCTGCTGTGTTGGTGGCCACATAATTTTAATATTTCAATACCTGTAATTTGTAATTGCATTCGTAATTTATTGCCATTCTTGGCGTGTAAGGCCTTCAGCAGTGAGCACAGTGGCTTTTTTTTTGTTTTTTTTTTTGAAACATTATCTGTTTCTGTATTTTATGATGATTTGCTAAATTGTAACTCACTGGAGACACCATTATTTATACAGTTGTTTATTCCTTCATTAATAACATGTGGTATTTTTTTATTTACTGTTGAGTCTGGAATTTCTGTTTTAAAAATAAATGTGTGTAACTGTAAAAGGCAACAAATAGCAACTGATTACGTCCCCGTCCACAATCGTAATCGAATCCTGCCTTCCCTTGACTATCAGGTCACAATCACCTGACCACGTTCGAAGTCCGTGAGTTCAGCGGAGCGCCCCATTCTCCTCTCTCACTATGTCTTGTTCAAATGTTCAAATGTGTGTGAAATCTTATGGGACTTAACTGCTAAGGTCATCAGTTCTTAAGCTTACTCACTGCTTAACCTAAATTGTCCTATTGAAAAACACACACACCCATGCCCGAGGTAGGACTCGAACCTCCACCGGGATCAGCCGCACAGTCCATGACTCCAGCGCCTGAGACCGCTCGGCTAATCTCGCGCGGCTCTCTCGATGTCTAATGACTATTGAGTTAGCAGATATTGAGTAGCTGGCAGTAGGTGGCAGCACATTACACCTATTATGTAAAACGTTTGTTTTTTCGGGTGTCCGGATACTTTCGATCACATAGTGTATTCTGCGTATTTTAGACTATTCGCCGAAATATCGTACTAGCAAATTACAAACATCCGGCAATTCTCCCAAAAATTTGTGGAACTGTATGTGCGCTTACAGTTTTATATTTCACACCAACCAGGATGTTTATTTCAGCAGTCTCGGATACCCAAAGCTACCTTTCATATCCGTATTCTTGACGAATCTGCCGTGGACGTTCCTGTCTGCTGCTGCAGTTTTCAAAAGGCTGAACACAAATCTTCATCGTTTCACAAACACTCAGGCACCATATAGCACGACGAATGGCCAGCTAAATGACAAGTCCTTATTAAACCCATGGATGGTGTAGTCATTTGGAGTAGCGGAGGACACATTTTAAATCAACATTTCTGCTGTACGGTATCTAACAATCAATGAAGGGAGTCAGTCCCATACGGCACACCTGAAGAAAGTTGAGCACTACCTTCCTCACAGATCCGAGGCCAATATTAGCAATAGAGGCGGTTTAGAGCCATTAATATAGTGGTGAATATAGGAGTGATAAACGTTTTGTAGTGTGTACTTCATATACACTACTGGCCATTAACAATGCTACACCACGAAGAAGACGTGTTACAGACGCGAAATTTAACCGACAGGAAGAAGATGTTGAGAGATGTAAATGATTAGCTTTTCAGAGCACTCACACAAGGATGGTGTTACAGACGCGAAATTTAACCGACAGGAAGAAGATGTTGAGATATGTAAATGAATAGCTTTTCAGAGCACTCACACAAGGATGGTGCCGGTGGCGACACCTACAACTTGCTGACATGAGGAAAGTTTCCAACCGATTTCTCATACACAAACAGCAGTTGATCGGCGTTGCCTGGTGAAAAGTTGTTGCGATGCCTAGTATAAGGAGGAGAAATGCGTACCATCACCTTCCCGACTTTGATAAAGGTCGGATTGTAGCCTATCGCGATGGCGGTTTATCGTATCTCGACATTGCTGCTCGCGTTGGTCGAGATCCAATGACTGTTAGCAGAATACGGAATCGGTGGGTTCAGGAGGATAATACGGAACACCGTGCTGGATCCCAACGGCCTGCTATCATTAGCAGTCGAGATGACAGGCATCTTATCCGCATGACTGTAACGGATCGTGCAGCCACGTCTCCATCCCTGAGTCAACAGATGGGGACGTTTGCAAGACAATAACTATCTGCACGAACAGTTCGACGACGTTCGCAGCAGCACAGACTACCAGCTCGGAGACCGTGGCTGCGGTTACCCTTGACGCAGCATCACAGACAGGAGCGCCTGCGATGGTATACTCAGCGACGAACCTGGGTGCACGAATGGCAAAACGTCATTTTTCGGATGAATCCAGGTTCTGTTTACAGCATCATGATGGTCGCATCAGTGTTTGGCGACATTGCGGTCAACGCACATTGGAAGCGTGTATTCGTCATCGCCATACTCGCGTATCAGCGGGCGTGATGGTATGGGGTGCCATTGGCTACACTTCTCGGTCACATCTTGTCCACATTGACGGCACTTCGAACAGTGGACGTTACGTTTCAGATGTGTTACAACCCGTGGCTCTACCCTTCATTCGATCCCTTCGAAACCGTACATTTCAGCAGGATAATACACGACCGCATGTTGCAGGTCCTGTACGGGCCTTTCTGGATAAAGAAAATGTTCGACTGCTGCCCTGGCGAGCACATTCTCCAGATCTCTCACCAACTGAAAACGTTTGGTCAATGGTGGCCGAGCAACTGGCTCGTCACAATACGCCTGTCACTACTAAAATGGTTCAGGTGGCTCTGAGCACAATGGAACTTAACTTCTAACGTGAGCTTAGAACTACTTAAACCTAACTAACGTAAGGACATCACACACATCCATGCCCGAGGCAGGATTCGTACCTGCGACCGTAGTGGTCGCGCGGTTCCAGACTGTAGCGCCTAGAACCACACGGCCACTCCGGCCGACGCCTGTCACTACTCTTGATGAACTGTGGTATCGTGTTGAAGCTCCATGGGCAGCTGTACCTGTACACGTCATCCAAGCTCTTTTCGAATCAATGCCCAAGCGTATCAAGGCCGTTATCACGGCAAGAGGTGGTTGTTCTGGGTACTGATTTCTCAGGATCTGTGCACCCAAATTGCGTGAAAATGTAATTACATGTCAGTTCTAGTATAATATATTTGTCCACTGAATTCTTGTTTATCATCTGCATTTCTTCTTGGTGTAGCAATTTTAATGGCCAGTAGTGTAATACATTGACACAAAAAAGCGCAACATGAAGAAGGAAGTGTGCGACATAAACGAAAGTTGGTAAGTGATGTCTATTCATATTTCGTGCCAGTGGCATAAGAGTGCCGCTAGTAGAGCCGCTACGAGGATGCAAATCAGATTTTCTTTAAATACACGCCTCAACAGGCATGGGACGTTCTTGTGTTGTTAAGGGGAGTAACGATTTATGTCTCAGGAGGAAGGGGCAGCATGGCAGGGGGTGTTTTTAAGACATCAGTGAATAACTTTCAAGATCCTAGAAGGTGCCGTGGAAGACCGATGACTCAATATAAGGAGAAGTACCCGAATGGACCCGTCGGATCTGTCCCGAGGCTACAGTGAACGAACAATAGCTTGCAGAAGCCGTGTGTTGCACATCCTACAACTTTGTGGCGGAGCAGGAAAGGCGTTACGCCGGATGAGGTCGGACAGGGCAGCGGGGAGTGTTGCAGCTTCCTCTGCGAGCGCGGCCCGGCAAAGTCGCCGGCGCCAGCAGCAGCACGGCGGTCCGGAAGCTACGGCGCCTCGCGGTTCGTTCGCTGCCACGGCCGGACGCCACCAGCCTGTTAGCCCTGCTGCCCGTGTGTCGGCGCCTCCCGCTTCTGTTGCCGGCGCTGCGATGTTAGTCGGCCGCGCCGGCGGCGGCGTCTGCCGTTACACGCGGAGCTGCAGCTGGCCACGGCGGGCGCGGATCGTGCAGGGCACACCGCGGGGGCCAGCCCCACGCCACGCGTGCGCTTTGAGCACTGACTTTGAAGAGCAGGTTTGTCACAGCCTTCCATGTCACGCGTATTAGCACCCGAACAACCAATCGGCGTATGCTGTCCGATGCAGAGTATCCGGGGGGCGTTCATATACAGGGTCGTCCATGGATCGTGACCGGGCCAAATGTCTCACGAAATAAGCGGCAAACGAAAAAACTACAAAGATCGAAACTTGTCTAGCTTGAAGGGGGAAACCAGATGGCGCTATGGTTAGCCCAATAGATGGCTCTGCCATAGGTCAAACGGATATCAACTGGGTTTTTTTTTTTAAATAGGAACCCCAATTTTTTATTACATATTCGTGTAGTACGTAAAGAAATATGAATGTTTTAGTTGGAACACTTTTTTCGCTTTGTGATTGATGGCGCTGTAATAGTCACAAGCATACGGCTCACAATTTTAGATGAACAGTTGGTAACAGGTAGACGTTTGAACATTTTACTTCGGTTGTTCCAACGTAAGTACATGTGCCCAGGCGATCGTCATAGGCCGCACCACCCGCTGCTTCCGCCTCCGTGATTTGTACCTCACCATTTATGGCCATCCTACCCACCTCACTCCTACCCTCAAATACCTTGGCGTCACACTCGACCGCCACCTCACCTGGACTCCCCATCTCCTCACCATCCAACACACAGCTCACAACTGCCTCCACTTCCTGAAACTCCTGTGCAACTGGATGTGGGGTCTGCATCCTTCCACCATCCTTCACACCTACAAATCCTCGATGCGCCTCATGCTCTGTTATGCCAGCGTAGCTAGGATTTCCGCCCCTCCCCGGTTCTATAAAGCCCCCTAAACCTTCGCACGCCATGCGCTCCGCCTCGCCTTCCACATCTGCCTTCCGTCCGTCACGCGCATCCTCCACGACCTGATCCCTTTCCCCTACCTTCTCCTTTTCCTTGAACACATGCGCATACTCTATATATTGCCTGCTGCCTTGATCCCCCTCACCCCCTGGTGTCTCCCTTCCTCTCCACTCACAACCAGTTGCCGCGCCTTTACCGTTGTGTCCCACCCTCTCTTCATCTCCACACCCTCCGTCTCCTTTCCCAACGCAACTTCCAACATCTACCCCTCCCGGATGATGAGCTTCGCCTTGTCATCTACCCTTCCTACCAACTCTAACCCCATCTTCCTGCCTCCTCATCAGGGCTCCCTCTCCTCCCCCTCCCTTCTCCTGAGCGGCTTTCCCCTCCTACCCCCGTCCCTCTCTTGTGATCCCCTTCAGTGTCTCTGAAACGCCCTCCTGCCCTGTCTTCCCTCTTCATCTCCTACCCAACGTGTCTCCTGCCTCTTCGTGTACCCGCTGACGCCCCTACTCTCTTCATCCCGCCACTTCCCCTGTTGCCTCTTGCTCTCCCCTCCTTTTCCATCCTCTCTGACCTTTCCCTCGGCAGGTCCCACCTGGCAGTTTTATTCTTCGTCGTGTGTGCTCCAAGTAGGTTTTAAGTGTGTTGTTCTGGAGTGTTTTTAACGCTGTGGCCGACTCTTGACCTGTGCATGTCCATTCAGTGTCTTCTCTGTGTTTTAAGAATCGCCAACTCTGCTTTTTAACATTCTGGTGACTTTTTTTAACTGTCCCCCATGAATGTCTTCATGTCAGTCTATTTTTACCTCCATTTTCTCCCGTTACACTGTTTTATGTTCCCCTTTTTTATCGCCTTATGTATGTAACATTTTATTCATATTTTAGTTGTCATGTCACTCGGCTGAAGAGCGGCGCATTGTTCCGCTGACAGCCCTCCCCTGCCCATATGGGGCAGGGGAATGAAATCACAATAAAGGAAAAAATAATACATGTACCTTTGTGAACTTATCATTTCTGAGAACGCATGCTGTTACAGCGCGATTACATGCAAATACCACATTAATGCAATAAATGCTCAAAATGATGTCCGTCAAACTCAATGCATTTGGCTATACGGGTAACGACATTCCTCCCAACAGCGAGTAGTTCGCCTTCCGTAATGTTCGCACATGCATTGACAATGCGCTGACGCAAGTTGTCTGGCGTTGTCGGTGGATCACGATGGCAAATATCCTTCAACTTCCCCCACAGAAAGAAATCCTGGGACGTCAGATCCGGTGAACATGCGGGGCAATGGCATGGTGCTTCGACGACCGATCCACCTGTCATGAAATATGCTATTCATTACCGCTACAACCACACGCGAGCTATGTGCCGCACATCCATCATGTTGGAAGTACATCGCCATTGTGTCATGCAGTGAAACATCTTGTAGTAACATCGGTAGAACACTACGTAGGAAATCAGCATACACTGCACCATTTAGATTGCCATCGATAAAATGGGGACCATTTCTCCTTCCTACTATAATGCCGCACAATACATTAACCCGCCAAGGTCGCTGATGTTCCACTTGTCGCAGCCATCGTGGATTTTCCGTTGCCCAGTGGCAGAACTGTACACGACGTTCAAAGTCGCCGCCATACAACTCCTGGTGCACAGAAATGTGGTAAGGGTGAATCGATGTTGATGTAGCGTTCTCAACACCGACGTTCTTGAGATTCCCGATTCTCGCGCAATTTTTCTGCTACTGATGTGCGGATTAGCCGCGACAGCACCTAAAACACCTGCTTGGGCATCATCATTTGTTGCAGGTCGTGGTTGACGTTTCACATGTGGCTGAACACTTCCTGTTCCCTTAAATAAAGTAAATTTCCGGAGAACGGTCCGGACACTTGGGTGATGTCGTCCAGGACACCGAGCAGCATACATAGCATACGCCCGTTGGGTATTTTGTTCAAAATAGCCATACATCAACACGATATCGACATTTCCTGCAGTTGGTAAACGGTCCATTATAACACGGGTAATGTTTCACGAAGCAAATACCGTCCGCTCTGGCGGAATGTTACGTGATACCGCGAGCTTATACGTTTGTGAGTGTTACAGCGCCATCTATCACAAAGCGAAAAAGAGGTCCAACTAAAACATTCATATTTCTTTACGTACTACACGAATATGTAATAAAAAATGGGTTCCTATATAAAGAACGCAGTTTACATCCGTTTGACCTATGGCAGCGCCATCTAGCGGGCCAACCATAGCGCCATCTGGTTTCCCCCTTCAAGCTAGACGAGTATCGTCCTTCGTAGTTTTTTCGTTTGATGCTTATTTCGTGAGATATTTGTCCCGGTCACTATCAATGGACCACCCTGTAGAGTCTTATGTAAATAGGTGGAGGGGGGGGGGGGGAGGAAGGAAAAGGAAAGGAAAGCACTGATAATACGAGCTGCATCGCGGCTTTTATGCGAATTCGGCGGCGACGAGTGAAAATATGTGTCGGTCCAGGACACGAACCCGGGATACCCTGCTTACTAGGCAGTTGCGTTAACCACTGTGCCACCCGGTCACAGTGTTTATCCTACTTGCGTGGATACCTCGGAACGCCTACCGGCCGACTCAGATTTCCATCTAGCGCCACCTATCTCCTTTCCCCGTCCGTGTCCTCTATGCTCGCTAATTTCAGATTCCCGCTGGAAGTCGAACGTAAACGTGAATCCGCAAAGAAGTTTCTAAATCCTTTGCCCACCGAGGCGAATCAGTTGTACGAATATGTGGTGTCTGTTGTTTCGGAAATGTTTGAAAGATATGTGGCGCTAGTTAGGAGTTAGGAATAGCCAGGGAGCTTGCCGAGATAGTGAGTGCAGTTGAGATAAACATTGCCAGCATGGCGCAACCATTAATGCAACTGCACGTTAAGCAGTAGATCCAGGGTCTGAATCCCAGTCTGGCATTAATTTTCATTCGCCGCCGCCGTATCCGCATAAACGTACCGATGCAGCTGATGTCATCCACTTTCAGTTTACATGTATCACAACTGCGGATTTCACGTAATTTTTGTTCTTTCGGTCCTATCCTAAAGAAAAGACACCACACATACATATTATACGTAGTGGGTCGATCCTTCATCCTTATCACGGCTTGAACTCTGAAGTGTCTGAATGTCTGTGGAGGATTGGCAGCCTATTCTCTCTTTAAGTGCAGAAAACAGAGAAGGAACTGGTCTGGGACGCTGTGGTCCACACTGAAGTCAACGTTTTAACTCATCCTAAAGGTGTGCCAGTGGGTTCGCGCCGGGACTCTTCGCCCACAATTCTATTTCAGGAATGTTATTCATACAAACCATTACATAATACGTGCTGATTTGTGACAGGGTGCACTCTGATGCTGATATAACCATCTTCTCCGAACTTTTTCTCTACCATAAACAGTGAACTGCGCTGTAAAATCTGTTCATTTCCTTCCGCGTGAGGAGACCACACCCCCAACAACGAAAAACACCCCATTCTGTAACACCACGACCTCCGTACTTCACTTTTGGCACTACGCCATCATGGCAGGTAACGTTCTCCAGGTATTCTCAAAGTCCAATCCCTTCCATCGGATTGTCACAGGGCCTAACGGGATTATTCACACCAAATCACTTGTTTCCAGTCATCCGCTATCCAGTGACGTCGTTGTTTACACCGCCTCAAGCATCGCTTAGTATTTACTATAGAAATGAGTGGCTTCCAGGAAGATGGTCTACCATTGTACCTCATTCAACTTCATACAGACACTCACTGTTTTGTGGACTGGCAAGACAGTCAATCCGCGAGGACAGGAGGCCAAAGGGCACGCGTTTAAGCTCACGCAGGATGGCGTGAGGTCTGGAAAATGACAAGGAATTGAGACTAGCAAAAAAGGTACATAGCTGCTGGAATACTTAACTTTAATCCATAATTGGTGAACATCGGTCTGACGGTACATGCATCACAAGATAAATAGCAATTGATAATGGCTCCTTGCTAGGTCGTAGCAAATGGCGTAGCTGAAGGCTATGCTAACTATCGTCTCGGCAAATGAGAGCGTAATTTGTCAGTGAACCATCGCTAGCAAAGTCGGCTGTACAACTGGGGCGAGTGCTAGTAAGTCTCTCTAGACCTGCCGTGTGGCGGCGCTCGGTCTGCAATCACTGACAGTGGCGACACGCGGGTCCGACGTATACCAACGGACCGCGGCCGATTTAAAGGCTACCACCTAGCAAGTGTGGCGTCTGGCGGTGGCACCACACACTGTCCTCTCTGGACTGCTAATAGCACTTTGATATTTAGGGATGTTTCACTAGATTTGTTACAACCACCCTCCACAATGCTCTCTCAGTACATCAGTAATGTAGTCAGTTTGGTCTTTGTTTACCTGTGTTTGTTTCTTCGCGATTACGCTTCACAAGCACATTACAGCAGTCGACTTGGTTGACTTCAACAAGTAATGTCTGCGATGGATTTGTTTCTCGCATGAAACCAATGTCTAGACCAAGTTCGAAGTTACTGATCTTCCCTCACCGACCCACTCTGCTGACAAGGTTTACACTGAAGCGGCAGAGAAACTGGTATAGACCGGCGTATTCAAGTACAGATACATGAAACAGGCACAATATGGCGCTGCGGTCGGCAACAAGTGCATGGAGCATTTGTTAGAACGGTTACAGCTGCTACAACGGCAGGTTATCAAGATTAAATGAGTTTGAACGTGGTGTTATAGTCGGCGCACGATCGATGGGACACATCATCTCCGAGATAGTGATAAAGTGGGAATTTTCCCGTACGACAATTTCACGAGTGTACCGTGAATATCAGGAATATCGAATCCCCGACATCGCTTCGGCTGCAAAATCATCCTGGAAGAATGGGAACAACGACTATTGAAAAGAACCGTTCAACGTGACGGAAGTGCAACCCTTCCGCAGATTGCTGCAGATTCTAATGCTGGGCCATCGACAAGTGTCAGTGTGCGAACCATTCAACGAAACATCATCGATATGGAACTTCCTGGCAAATTAAAACTGTGTGCCAGACCGAGACTCGAACTCGGGACCTTTGCCTTTCGCAGGCAAGTGTTCTACCAACTGAGCTACCCAAGCACGACTCACGCCCCGTCCTCAGAGCTTTACTTCTACCAGTATCTGTGTAGCTGTGAGGACGGGGCGTGAGTCGTGCTTGGATAGCTCTGTCGATAGAACACTTGTCCGCGAAAGGCGAAGGTCCCGAGTTCGAGTCTCGGTCTGGCACACAGTTTTAATTTGCCAGGAAGTTTCTTATCAGTGCACACTCCGCTGCAGGGTGAAAATCTCATTCTGGAATCATCGATATGGATTTTTGGCGCCGAAGGCCTACTCGTGTGCCCTTGATGACTGCACGACACAACGCTTTACGTCACGCCTGGGCCCGTCAACACAGACAGTGGACTGTTGATGACTGGAAACACGTTGCCTGATCGGACTAGTCTCGTTTTAAATTGTATCGAGTGGATGGACACACGTACAAGCTGGTGGAGGCTCTGTAGTGGTGTGAGGCGTGTGCAGCCGGAGTGATACACAACCCCTGATGCGTCCACATATGACTGTCAGGCGATACGTACATAAGTATCCCGCCTGACCACCTACATTGATTCCTGTCCATTGTGCATTCCGACGTTCTTGGGCATCTGCAGCAGGACAATGCGACAGTCCACACATGCAGAATTGCTATCGAGTGTCTCCAGGAACACTTCTGAGTTTAACCACTTCCACTGACCACCTGACTCCCCAGACAAGAACATTACTGAGCAAATCTGTGAGGCCCTGCAACGTGTTCTTCAGAAGAGATCTCCACCTCCTCGTACTCTTACGGATTTATGGACAGTCCTGCATGATTCGTGGTGTCAGTTCCCTCCAGCACTATTTCAGACATTATCCGAGTCCATACCACGTCGTGTTGGGGCACTTCTGCGTGGTCTTTGGGGTCCTACATGATATTGGGCAGGTGTAGCAGTTTCTATAGCTATTCAGTGTATATACTCACCGTCCACCTTCACACTGGCAGGATTGCCTCTCCAGACATCTAGTGGTCAAATCTTCATCGCTTAAGCGTGGCCAGATGGTTTTGATCAATTAGACGATCAAAAAATTGTAACCACCTCTGACCTTTTGGAAAGAAATAAAGAAATAATTCTGCTTGTAACAGTTCGACAAGTCATTGCTAGGTTTCCAGCGTTGTGTGGTACCAGGCACCTACGCACAGGTGACGTAAATTCCCTAAGTTAGGTGCCGTTGCTCTATGATCGCGTCAGGTATCTTCCGATGTGTGTTCCACAGGGTTAAGATAAGGTCAATTTGGTGGAAATGACATCAGTGTGAGTTCGTCAACACGCTTCGCAAACCATTCTGATACTGTAACTGAGAGTTATCCTGCTGGAAGATGACATCACTGTTAGGGTGGCATCAGACATGAAGGCATGAAATAGCAATAATGTGCCCCTACTCCTTTGACTACTATCACAGGTCGTATGGAAGCCCACTTAAATGTCCCTCATAGCAAACTGTTGTCCCTACCGCCCTGTGTCCATGGCGTCGTGCATGATTCGAGCCGTTGTTCAATTGGACGACCGAGCATCACGATGGAACCACCGAGCTGGTTCAAGAAACGTAATTCATCACACCAGGTGACATGTTCCCATTGGTCTGCCTCCCATCCTCGATGATCCTGTACCCACTCTGATGAGGAGTGGACTTCCAGGACCTTGCCTACATGTGGTTTCATCAACCCTCAGCCGCTTGCGGTAGATGATCACAACAATGGCATGCCTAAATTGATATGATTTTGTTTTATTAGGGAGAGAAAACAATGATCTTAGCCCCTTGTTGCCTGCACTGTCAGAAGGTGAAGCCAGGCAGTACCACTGAAGAATAGTATGAGTCCATTTGCTACGTTTCCATAGGATACAGTGTCTTGAAGATTTGGTGAAACGAAAAATTTGTGTCTTTTGGCATCCAGTGCTTCGCTTCGGAAGATTAAATGTAGTGTGGTTTTATCCCCCTCCCCAGATAGTCCACATTTCTGGACTCTTTTCTCTATTCCCTTCGTGTATGGGCGTTCCTTGAAGTATCCAAGGACAGTCATCAAACTTACAATGACCTTAGCTGCCTTCTGTTCAAACCCAGGACTGTAGAACTTCTGTTTAAACATGCTTTCGGCGTCATTAGCTTGCCATGATTTGGCTTTTGTGAGTTAGTGCAAAGTTCTATGTGCTGCCTTCTGTTTCAGCTACATAGTTTATATTTTGTATCGCCTTAGTCACAGAACAGGTTTCGGTCCAACAGATAAGCTTGATACGTTTGTTCCGGCTGGCCTATCAGCTTTGCTCGTTGCCAGTGATACCTGAGTGACAAGGAACTGGCATACTGCATCGATCTCTGATCACGCTTCAGGGACTGACAGGGGTATCAGAGCTGCTTGGCTGAATGAATGTAGACGCTACGATCCTTGTAACACGGACGCAGATTCTCCTCCGCGCCTACTCTTGTAATCTGCCTGAAGCAGACCAGCTTCTCTTTTTCCGATAAGCTCATTCCCATACGCTGGGCCCTAACATTTTGCCTTTTGTTAAAGTCACTTGTGTGAGTGAGCGTCGACATTTGCGGCCCGCTTTATCGATGAAACGATTCCTCATTCACCTCTGATACGCTTATATACTCGCATTTTCGCCGCCAGGAGGTATTAAACCTCGCAGTGCGTGATGGGAAGAAGTGATAATACTGCATTAATATGTAACGTGTCATGCAACGGAACACGTGACTAAGTGAACAGCAATTTTAATCTTAGGTCATGCTGTTACCCTAAAAAATGCTGTGAGTACTGGTGCAGAAGTGGAAAGTAGTTGTCAGGCGGACGTATATTAACAAATGATTTGGAGGGGCAGAAGAGCCCTTTGCCGTGGCGCGAGGGAAGGTAGGCCAGAGAGACAATGGCGCCCGGAAACAACGCTGACTGCAATTGGGATGCTCAACGGTCCAGCTGGCTTAATGCGCCTTAAAACCACAACAGTCCAACAAAAATTTTATTTAAATTGTGTATGTTTTTATTCACAAAAGCTTTTGTCTGAATTCAAGAGAGTTTTTGTCCTACCAAGTCTTGTGATTGTTCTTGTACAGACGCACACATCACAGATAGCATTAAAAGCAAAAGTAACGTGGAGAGAAGTACTCATTAGTTGACACAAAAATTCGTCGTTGGGGTCGATCAGGAAAGAGCAACACTCACGAAAGACACGCCAGGCGGCTGCATTACACATACTCAAAAGTTCGCATGGGCAACAGGAACACAGTAGATTTGACTCTGACATTTCATTTCACAGTATTGCGAAGATCTTGGTACCGGTTACTTCGCTCCATCGGAGCTGGACTTCCCCATTAAAAAACAGTTCATGGCCTAGACGTTCTATGGTAAATATTTTTAAGCCATCTTTCAATATGTGTGGTTTCTAAGTAGGTTAATTAAAATATGAGGCCTATTATACACCACTATCCATTGAAATTGCAGCACCAGGAAGGACAGCAGACAACGAAATTCTCTTCACGCTGCATAAGCAGTACAGTAGGCAAAGACGACTATAGTCCACCCTTCGCCCGGATCCCATCATTACCTTCACGCCCCCAGCTCAAAATTAGATTTGCTAGCTAATCTGAAAGTCACAAATTCAAAAATTTATTGAGATATTAATATCTTTTTGTAATTTACACCAGAAACACTTTTTCTTAGAATCTTCATTTATCATAAACTCTCTATGCACAAAACTGGAGGCTCCCATCCAGTGAAAATTACATAAAAGAGGGCTCAAATATGTGAGTAACATATTTCTCAGTGAATACAAAACTTATCTGTTGCTCATACACATTTGTAAAATAAAATCAGTTACAGCTAGTTAGCAGTTCCGACAAAAAAATTAATAACTAAATCATTGAGCGTTCATAGTCTCAGCCTGTAATCTCCCCACTCCTCCCTTCTTCCATCTTTTGTCCACATTAAACAATGCCCAGTCCAAGTAACTAATAAGCAAAGTCTTTTATGAAAATTTGAGAGGAGCGAAGATTAGAATAAACATTCAAGTTTACTTAGTTTGTCATGTTGAGATGGCTCCCGTTCTTTTTGTCTAGGGGTCTGATTCTTGAAGCTGAAAATCTCACATCAGGTCCTCACGGTTGGTTAGAACTATATAAATTGAAAAATTGTTGTTGCAGATTTTTTTTTTACGTAAACATATGTTTCACTGATTTTGTCACATTTTAGTAGATCATACAGTATTTTGATTTTTCACATTAACAAAGCCGAAATTACATTGTTCGGTCCTATAATAGAAAAATACGTCCGATCACATCAGAGGCAAGCTTACGACTCCCCACTCCGCGGAAACAACAATATCCCAAATGGTTTACTATTCTTCTTAACAAATGAATTCCTACTTTTTTTCGTTACATTATTAATTTCGATTATTGTTTCATAAATGAATCCAGAAATAAACACTAAACAGAACAGGATTGCGTGATCAATAATAGAAATTTTAAGTGTGCAAATAATTCCTATTTTTCAAGTGTTTTTAAGAAAAATTTAACTGTGCACTCACAACTAGTACTTATCGATTATGACATCGAAACTAAAATATTTTATAAAGTAATTCGTTTTCATAAATCTTAGCTTGAAGTATAACACGCTGTTTATGAAAGTGTATGAAAGTTTTGAGAAAAGCAACTGAGACAATACTAACCTGTAAAAAAGTCGAAAAATAATACTAGTACCGACAACTACTGTTGAGGAAAAGTAATGCTAGAGGAAGATGTCCTGCTATAAGCCTTCAACGCCATGCTGCGACTGTTGCTCCGTAAGGAGACCTAGTAAAAGTAAAGTCGTGTGGCGTGGTTGCCTAAAGACCCTGAAAGGCAGGTTTCGCCCACTAGGAAAGGTTTCTCCTATCTTTGCCACACACTAGTACCTTTCGTTCGCTAGTGAGAGTTCGGTGCTTAAGTATATCTGGTAAGTGTAGGTGGCGAATACCCAGAAAATATTAGATACAGGCTCCCAGGTAGATGCTATTTTCCTTGACTTCCGGAAGGCGTTCGATACAGTTCCACACTGTCGCCTGATATACAAAGTAAGAGCCTACGGAATATCAGACCAGCTGTGTGGCTGGATTGAAGAGTTTTTAGCAAACAGAACACAGCATGTTGTTATCTACAGACGTTAAAGTAACCTCTGGCATGCCACAGGGGAGTGTTATGGGACCATTGCTTTTCACAATATATATAAATGACCTAGTAGATAGTGTCGGAAGTTCCATGCGGCTTTTCACGGATGATGCTGTAGTATACAGAGAAGTTGCAGCATTAGAAAATTGTAGCGAAATGCAGGAAGATCTGCAGCGGATAGGCACTTGGTGCAGGGAGTGGCAACTGACCCTTAACATAGACAAATGTAATGTGTTGCGAATACATAGAAAGAAGGATCCTTTATTGTATGATTATATGATAGCGGAACAAACACTGGTAGCAGTTACTTCTGTAAAATACCTGGGAGTATGCGTGCGGAACAATTTGAAGTGGAATGATCATATAAAATTAATTGTTGGTAAGGCGGGTGCCAGGTTGAGATTCTTTGGGAGAGTCCTTAGAAAATGTAGTCCACCAACAAAGGAGGTGGCTTACGAAACACTCTTTCGACCTATACTTGAGTATTGCTCATCAGTGTGGGATCCGTACCAGATCGGGTTGACGGAGGAGATAGAGAAGATCCAAAGAAGACCGGCGCGTTTCGTCACAGGGTTGTTTGGTAACCGTGATAGCGTTACGGAGATGTTTAGCAAACTCAAGTGGCAGACTCTGCAAGAGAGGCGCTCTGCATCGCGGTGTAGCTTGCTGTCCCGGTTTCGAGAGGGTGCGTTTCTGGATGAGGTATCGAATATATTGCTTCCCCCTACTTATACCTCCCGAGGAGATCACGAATGTCAAATTAGAGAGATTCGAGCGCGCACGAAGGCTTTCAGACAGTCGTTCTTCTCGCGAACCATACGCGACTGGAACAAAGATGGGAGGTTATGACCGTGGCACGTAAAGTGCCCTCCGCCACACACTGTTGGGTGGCTTGCGAAGTATAAATGTAGATGTACATGTAGATGTAGACCGTCATAGCGACGTGTGTAGTGTGGTGTCATTGTCGCATCGGATAGGTACGTAGCCTACTCCTCTCTGATACCAGTGAGGGGAACACCGAACTTAAGGTCCCCAGTTGGCACATGGATCAACATCGAAAGTGTCGCATGGCTTCGCCGGCCGGAATGGCCGTGCGGTTCTAGGCGCTTCAGTCTGGAACCGCACGACCGCTACGGTCGCAGGTTCGAATCCTGCCTCGGGCATGGATGTGTGTGGCGTCCTTAGGTTAGTTAGGTTTAATTAGTTCTAAGTTCTAGGCGACTGTTGACCTCAGAAGTCGCATAGTGCTCAGAGCCTTTTGAACCATTTTTTATCGCATGGCTTCACTTCAAGAGACTGAGTAGAGGTTTGGAATCAAATCTAGGACATTAGGCGCAAGTGGCGATCAGTCACGTTACTCCACCAACCTCCCTCCCCTTTGCTCTGACCCGTCGTGGGTATCGTGATGACACATACAGGCACGGCATTCTGTGCTGTTTCACCTATTATGAGAATTAATCAGTAGCAGTGTGTGGCAAGAGAATGCCCCTGGCATCCTGTCGGCAACGTATGGCCAGAGGTTTTCAGTGGTATGAGAGATCTGGAGAACGCAAAGGCCAGGCCGACCGTCGGACGCCCCCTCTGTATCGAGGTGTGTGAGGACAACACGGGCCGCGTACGGTCTTGCGTTATCTTGTTGAAAGATAACGTTCCAGAGATATCGAAGACAGGAGAGGGCCATTAATCTGATCACGTCAGAAATGTAACCGTTGCTGTCCAAATTACTGGGCATGTGAACAAGAAGTGACTGTATTCTGTGTCCAGTGGCACACCACGCCATAACGGGAGGTGCTGCACACGTACCACGCTGAAGATATCTGGTAGCGTTCATTCTCTTCGGAGCTTCCACACACGGATACGTACGTCCTTACGCTCAACGCAGAATCTGGGTTCATCTGAAAACATTGCGTCGTTCCACGCCTTCACCCAAAGTCGTTGTTGAACACACCACTATCCGTTCGCCTCAGTCTCCTACCGCGTCAAGTGATGCCATAACTACAATCACTGACCACTTTGCTGCATACACCGTCGTATTGTCAGCGTGCACACTCGTGTTGCTTCAAACAGGCCCATTTCCTGCCAAAGAACGTGACGTGGCTGTAGTTTCCAGCACGGCCAAGCGAGTAGCGCGTCTTTAGTCTCAGGCACTAGATACGTGGACCGTTGCAATCCCGCATGGTGTTTAGTACGACACCCCTATACCCGTCGATTCCATGTCTGCGTGACAGTCCTGGCATCCCGACCAACGTGACCAGCAGTACTGCGAGACGATATTCCGCAGTCTCGGTGGGTCTCTGTGTCGAATTCCACCACCTGCTCCTACACCTGTCTCGCTCTTACACGAGGCATAACACGATCTTCTCACAAACAAACAACATTCTAATTGCGATTTGTAAATGAGAAATCCGCTGCTTAGTCTTCCCTTATATACAGAATGTAGACTGCGTTACTCTTATCACGCGAACGCTTTTTGAGGGCTTAAGATATCTCAGACTGGACGGATCATTAATCAAAATGTTTAATGATATTTTCGCCAATTGACCGTACAACTTCTTAATTTTATGTCGCTATCATAAATGCGGTCTTAAACCATTTTCAGGCACAACAGTGTTGGATATAACTACACTTTGTTTAGTGAAGTCATCGCCAACATCTCTTGACCTGGGTGTAAACTACAAAATCAACGAAATGTATGGCAGATTGCTGACAAACATGTTCTACAGCCATAAAACAACTGAGCCACAAATCAACACCAATACTGCAGTTACATATTAGAGATTGGATTTGATTAAATTAGATTAGAACTTGTTCCTTAAATCATGAATGCGACACTTCGTAATGATGTGGAACCTGTCAGGTTAATAAAAGCTGGCTATGAAAGATATTACATTACACAAAATATTATATGACACTTAACATTTTTAATTTTTTTGTGGTGGTTGGGGAAATTACCCACTTAATATATCCAAAAATTCATCTAATTAGTAGAAGGTGTTGCTATTAAGAAATTCTTTTAAATTCCTTTTAAATGCTATATGGCTATCAGTCAGACTTTTGATGCTATTAGGCAAGTGACCAAAGATTTTTGTGGCAGCATAATTTACCCCCTCCTGAGCCAAAATTAGATTTAACCTTGAGTAGTGAAGATCATCCTTTCTCCTAGTGTTGTAGCCATGTACACTGCTATTACTTTTGAATTCGTTCGGATTGTTAATAACATTTCATAAGTGAATATGTATATTGTGAGGCTACAGTGAAGATCTCTAGCTCTTTAAATAAGTGTCTGCAGGATGATCTTGGATGAGCTCTAGCAATTATTCTGATTACATGCTTTTGTGCAATGAACACTCTTTTATTTAATGATGAGTTACCCCAGAATATGATGCCATACGGAAGCAGAGAATGAAAATAGGCGTGGTAAGCCAATTTACTGAGATGTATATCGCCAAAATTTGCAATGACCCTAATAGCATAAGTGGCCGAACTCAAACGTTTCAGCAGATCTTCAGTGTGTTTTTTCCAGTTAAAACCATTATCAATGCATACACCTAAAAATTTTGAATTTTCTACCTTAGCTACCGATTTCTGACCGAAGTATATATATATTAATGGTGTCATTCCATTTACTGTGCGGAACTGTATGTACTGTGTTTTGTCCAAGTTCAATGAGAGCCCATTTGCAGAGAACCACTTAATGATTTTCTGAAAAACATCGTTTTCAATTTCACCAGTTAATTCTTGTCTGTTGGGTGCGATAGCTATACTTGTGTCACCGGCAAAAAGTACCAGCTGAAGATTATTATTGATTAAAAACTCATAAAACTTAATCCATCAACTTATGCAATTACATTAATTTTTCCGAATACCTCCGATGGAACGCCCACACGAATGACCATCGAACAGGTGGGGTGGGTGGGGGGGGGGGGAAGTAATTTCCTCACTCTTCCATTATGGTGCGCTGCAAGCGCTGGAGTACAGGTGGAAAAGTAGCAGGCGGTCGGCTACATACCGACGAATGATCTGAAAGGTCAGAACAGCCCTGTTTAAGGGCCCGGTAGACCGCTTGCCCACGGGGGAGCAATCTACAGCTGGCGCCAAGCAAAACAGCTGACCGAAATCGGAATGTTCAACGGTCCACCTTGCCTAGAGCGCCTAAAATCTACCAGAGTCCGTCAATAACTGAGTCAACGAATCACAGCTTAAGATAACGACATTGTATAAAAGATCCACGCCCTTGTGTTCCAAATATAAGTTGAAGCCACGTTCTCGTGGAGACATACCAGTTTCTCCCTCATGCGGAAAATTTTTTAAACAAAATTTAGTCGACATTGAACTGAGTCGACATATGTCATCTCTGATAGATTCATTACAGTAGGAATGGCCAAGATTATTTAAAAAACGACTCTTTACTACTTGCATTACAGAATAATATTAAACCAGTATCTAGAATACCATGCAAAAGTGTGTTACAAGGACTGCAATAACTTAACCTGTCACATTACCACTTCGAATATTTACGAGGATATTGGGAGTGATGTGCTTACAAGGTTCGATACTTCAGTACTCGCAGCTGATGATAGATACAATATTCCACTGTGGTTCAATGGGAGACGAACTTAATGTTGAACCTATTATAGAATTTGTCGGTCTGGAAGTAAGAACGTATGCTCTAGAGATCGAATCTGGGCGCGTATGTACGGAGCCAAACGTATGCTCATCTTCTACTAAAAGATTAAACTTCGATATTAATCACAGACATTGTGTGCTGTATTCACTGGATTCAGAAGTACAAACGACTGTGCACTGCATGGTTTAGTCCAAGCGCATGTCGTTTCTCCCCCGTCGGAGGTTCGAGTCCTCCTTCGGGTATGGGTGTGTGTGTTGTCCTTAGCGTAAGTTAGATTAAGTAGTGCGTAAGCTCAGTGACCGATGAACTCAGCAGTTTGGTCCCATAAGACCTTGCCACTACTTTCCAAAGGTAGCAACCAAAGTTGAGGTAATGACAGTAACCATGACTGAGATAATGGCAGTCACAGTTTGGGGTGATGGCAAACGCCATGATATGATTGGGGTAATGGCAGTCTCCATTGTTGAGGGGTAATGGCAGTCATATAATCGTACGTAAATATCTTCCACTTTCGTATCAAAGTTACATAAATAATGCATACCTTAATACTTGGCACCGTTTCAAGCAAATGGTTCTGAGCACTATGGGACTTAACATCTGGGGGTCATCAGTCCTTACCTAAGGACATCACACACATCCATGCCCGAGGCAGGATTCGAACCCACGACCGTAGCAGTCGCACGGTTGCAGACTGAAGCGCCTAGAACCGCTTGGCCACCGCGGCCGGTTTTTATGAAAATAACAACATTATTTTAATATTACGCCGATTAAACAGATAACAATGTTGGTGTATACAATTTTATGCAAATATCTTTGACTTTGAAGAGACAGTTTCAGACCTATAAGTTTGCGTTTATATTCTGTTTGCTTATTTCATTTTAGTACTACGGTGTGATTGGCTAGCGAGGGTGGGGAAAGTGGGACGGGGAGGGGACAGGGTACGAACCGCAACTTGGCTAGATCAACCATCCTGGATGTTGTTTTAATTTCCCGCTAGCACAAATGGGTTAATCCTGCCACCTTGGATTTCAATTGAGTGGAGAGAGGAGGGGGGGCATGAGGATTTATAGACAAGGCGGTGTCGTTGCCCCTATCTTAGACTGTGACGTTATTGCCTCTGTCCCTGAGTGTAGGTAACCCACCAGCAAAGGTCAAAGAGGTCCTGAGTCGCCATAGCCATACTATCGTCGTCGTGGTCGTCGTCGTCATCGCATCAGTGATATCACCATCATCATCATCATCATCATCATCATCATCAATAACAACATTACTGTCACTATCATCGTGTAGTATGCATGTGTTAGACGTATTGCAAAGTCAACTCATGTCTGTTTAGATGCAAGAGAGGGCCTCAAACGAAAAAGTCTTGCCAGACAAAATAAATAAATACAGGTGAAATAGAATAATCCTGTTCGACAGAACGTCAGATTATATTTTGACCCGAGACAGCGCAAGTAATTTGCAGATGCTACTATTCATTAAAGTACTTGCTGCAACAGATGTGAATATTCTCTACATTGTTGCAACAGATGTGAATATTATCTCTATACTGATGCAACAAAAGTGAATGCAATGATAATGACGACTATTATGTACCGTAAGACGAGTACGTACTTTAAAAATTCTTCAGCACACATTCTCTAGCTAAATTTTTAGAAACGTGTTCAACAGATGGATTGATGAAGCTCAGGCTCAAATATCATCCAAGACTCAGCTTCCCGATAAATACTGCCAGTTCACTGGGGCAGTCCTCTCTACCGACATACCTACGAGAAGCGCAAAATTCCAACAATACGACAGCAGCCTGAGGACGAAATCGCTAACTGCATTCGCAGCGGCGCGGCAGATGTCAGGCCTGTCTAAAATTAATTTCCTCAGAGGTGCGGCGGGCCAAGGGCAACACAAAGGAGCGCCCTTGCCGGTTTGGCGGTGACTTGCGCCCAAACTCCTCCGCGCGCTCGCCGCCCTTTGCCGCCAGTTGGTTCCTTAGTATCCTGTCACCTCAAGTTCCTCCTTGTGCAGGTATAACACACCGGCAATTCTCGGAGATAAATTTGCTCTGCCAGTTCCGAATGAGAAACTGAGGACAGAGTGGAGAGTTATCTGTCCAGCAATGAGAAAACTTTAGTCAAAAAAAGAAAAAGAAAACTGCCATCTGTGGCAACCTTCTCACTGGTTTTATAGAAATCTCTTCCAGAATATTGTTTAGATGTGGTTTGGAGAAAAGCGGAGGACACCAAACTTGGTAAGTATGGTAAACATTCCAACAGTTTGTATTTAAATTACTTTATTTATACAATTTCCTAAATATCCATATAGAACTAATTTTGAAGAAACAATTTCTTAATTAGCTTTTGTAGTTCATGCTTCTTCACATGTATTTTTCATTCGGACGGCTCAGAAGAATATGTGTAATTTTCTCGAGGTCTAGTTCTAATTTTGTAAGGAGATAAACGAAAAGAATCCATTCAGCACTGCAGCAGCACTGGACACTACTTTTTTGGGATGTTACTTACACAAAATTTACAGTATGGATTGCACTTTGTTTAGCCACATAGACTATGAGTTACGGTGGACGGTGATCATCACATCTTTCGAAAGGTCTTCCATTATAAATCGACTTATAGTCTTTTCTAAATTACTTTAGGTTTGACAGCTACATCGGAAGTAGTAGCAGGACAGCACGTATGGTAGGCACGACAAGCATTCCGCCAACTCCAAGATGCCTGTAGCCGCAGCAGGCATCTGAAGTTACCAGACTTCCACCCCCTACCATTACAACATTTCGTGTTTGCACTTTGTTCCAGTTTCGGGCAGCTAGCTTGTGATTTTGTTCATTTTCAACTTCACAGTTGCAGCTGATATTCTTTTCATTCCTTGTTACTGTTATTCGTTATGTGGTTGTGAACATTGTCAGAAATAATTTCATACAAAGTTTCGAGTGGAAATATTTTACGTTCTCTTGACCGGAGGTTTACCGTACGAGGTCTGCCTCGCATTACTGGCCCATTCAGAGACTTAAATTCATAATTATGTCCCGCTGCTCTCCGTTAGCAGCGTATCTGAGACAACTGCTGCAGCTTTGAATGTAAGCTAAAAAGCTGTTGAGAACTGACGAAAAATGTTCAAGAAAGAAAAGGAAGCTGGATAAACATTGAAGCTCGAAACCTTGCGAAAAAACATTGTATGGATAACCCACGAAAGAATAACGTTCTATGGGTCGCGGCGCGGAATGTTAGAAGTTGGAAAATGGTAGGGAAACTAGAAAATACTAATCTAGTTATAGCGGGGGTCAGTGAAGCAAGACAAGGATGTCTGGTCAGATTAGTTTATAGTGATACAAACAGCAGCAGAAAATGGTGTAACGGGAATACGATTCATTATGGATAAGAAGGTAGGGCAGAAACAGAGTTACTGTAAATAGCTCAGTGATCGTGTAATCAGAATCGGTAGCAAACAAACACCTAACAACGATAGTTCAGGTGTACATGCCAATAGCACAAGCCAAAGATGAAGAGACAGAGAAAGTGTATGAAGACATAGAACGGGTACTACGTAAAGGTAGATGAAAATCTAATACTCATGGGGTACTGGATTGAAGCTGTAAGGGAGGAAGTAGAAAAAAGGGTTACTGAAGAACATGGACTTGGTACTAGGAATAAGGGAGGAGGAAGACAAATTGAGTTCTGCTATAAATTTCAGTTAGTAATAGTGATATGATACTGTTCCAAGAAAATTACTTTGGAGAGGACTACATATGGCAAACATAAACCCTCCCTTGATTAAAAGAGTACAACAGATGTATAAAGATAACATTTGCCAAGTGAAAGTTGGTAATAAACTTTCACAGAAATTTAGAGCAAGCAAAGGCCTTTTACAAGGCTGTCCCATGTCACCATCATTATTTAAAATCTATATAGATATTAGCCTTAGAACATGGTCTCGTAAATGTAATAGTATGGGATTAGAAATAAGAGATGGAGTTTACCTACATCATTTATTATTTGCTGATGATCAAGTAGTCGTAGCACAGGATGGGGAGGATGCTAACTATATGTGCAATCAACTAGCAGTAGCATACAAAACTTGGGGTTTGAAGATTAATTACCAAAAAACAGAATACTTGACTAATGATTCAGATAAGCTATACATTGATGGAAAGAAAATCAAAAAGATAAACACTTTCTGTTATTTAGGATCCATTTTAGAAATCGAGGGAAAATCAGAGTCAGAAATCAATAAAAGAATTAGTAGCGGACGGAGGGTCATTGGGATGCTTAACTCAGTCTTATGGAGCAGGAATGTAATGACCAGAACTAAAAAACTAATATACAAATCCATATTAGAGAGTGTGGTTCTGTATGGAACGGAGACCTGGACAATAAACATGAAGCACATTAAAAAATTACAAGCTCTAGAGATGGACTTCTGGAGAAGATCGGCAAGAATCTCCAGGAACACCGAAATAATAAGGAGAATGCAAATGAAAGAAAGAATATATGGCGTAATGGATAGGAAGAAATTACAGTGGTACGGGCATGTACGACGAATGGAGGAAACCAGAATACCAAAATTGATACTGGAGTGGGAACCGGAGGGGAGAAGAAGAAGAGGACGACCTATGACAACCTGACTCCAAAATGTACAGCACATAATGAGGAGAATGGGCGCAGAGGAAGAGGACACACAAGATAGAAACACCTGGAGAAATATTTTGAGATTATAGTTTAAGAACGTTTATGGTTTTGTATTGTAATTTCCAAGTAAATTATTATGTTGGAGATAAGCCTCTATAATGAGGAAAAGCTCAAAATAATAATAATTATAATAATAAAGTAATAGTGAATAGGCTGTTCAAGAATCACAAGAGGAGGAGACATACTTGGAAAAGTATGAAAGATACGGAAGATTTCCGTTAGATTACATCATGGTCAGACAGAAATTCCGAAGTCAGACACTGGATTGTAAAGCGTTGTATTTAATCAGGTATCCTTCTAGCTAATTTTTATTGGTGGCCGTATTAGAAGTCTTTTTAGTTAATTTATAGTAGTAGATTTTATTACAAAGTACACATAGATGTATGAGATAACAAATTTCTTTCGTTATCTGTGATTAATTCATATCGGAGAAGTAAATCGACGACGTTTAGTTCACGATAAAAGTAAACTGTATTTAACCTGGACACACGACAATTTTGTCTTCTTCCGAGTCCCTGAGATACACAGACGTGTGCTTCATAATATAATCTACTGCTAGAACTTGGCAGAGAGAAGCCACGTAAGCACATCCAAGTTTTGATAAGACCATAAATAAAAAAAATTGCCAAGAGGACAGCAGATTAAATACACTGGCGCCCAATGTGGTCATATTTTAAAACACTTTTTCGTAGCAAAACTGATTTCAACGCTGGCTTTCCACTGCGAGCAGAGATGATAACAGTTTTTCCTTTGGAAAATTAATCAAATTGACTCGCTATGTTAAAAATGCAGAAAGCAAATATCAAGTATTATCACTTCAATGCTTTCCACTGTCCACATTCTGTATGTGTTAATAATTTCAGTCTCTTTTAATAATCTCCGAAAATAAATCTTTCTACTTCTTTAGTTGATTTATCAGACTTGGGAAAAGATAGTGAACTTCTGAATCAATGCTAACAACACTGCGAATTCACTTCTTGAAATAAATCGAATAAAACGCAATTTTAATAATATTGATATTTTCTTCACTTAAAACTTTCTGGCTGATAGGCCGTGGTCGAAGTATAAAACTCTCTTCTGACGTTTCATCTTCGACTGCGGGAGACATCCTCGGAGGTAAAGCGGCGAACTGCGAAGAGAACTCGAGGAAGTGCTGATTATATAGGCAGTACAGAGGGTGCCACTGTCGATCACGTGGCGTCGGCTATGAGATTGTCTCTGGTATTGCCAACATTCTCGATTGAAAGTAATCGATCGTCACGCTTGCGGTGCAACGCTGACATCCAAATTTTATCCCATTTAACATCTTCGTCTTTCCTGTTAAAATTATTACGATGTTTATCAATCTCGATAGCCTCTCTATACAAGCGTGCATAACAATGCGAGGTTTTTGATATGACACTCGTCTCGCTAAATCATGAAATAAAATTCAGCGAGAAGACAGTACCGGCCGTGAAAGCTTACATTGTATGATCAATATTGACATTTTGTTCCAACTTACAATTCACAATTACACATCGCATTGAAGCAACTAGTAATAACGGACAAGGTTCTTACAGAAGAGATTTGAACACAAGTTAGAGCGAGGCACCATTTTCTATATTAATTATAAATTAATACACACAAACGAACTCTACAGTATTCTTACTGCTTTACTCTTTTAGGTTTATGTTGCATTCCTTTCGTATAACTAATGCTTAAATATTTCAGTGAAACTAATTAAACCTTGCTTTTTATTAAAATTACGCCTTAAGGCCGTCAAACCGTAGTTACAGAGTACCCTGGAGCAGATACAGACTCAGATCATGATTTAAAAGTGATGAAGAGTAGGCTGAAATTCAAGAGGCTAGTCAGGAAAAATCAATATGTAAAGAAGTGGGATGCGGATGTACTACAGAATGAAGAGATGGGCTTGAACTTCTCTGAGGCTACAGATACTGCGATAAGGAATAGCTCAGTAGGCAGTTCGGTTGAAGAGGAATGGAAATTTCTGAAAAGCACAGTCAAGAAGTCGGAGAGAAAAACATTCATACAAACAGGGTAACTGCGAAGAAACCCTAAGCAACAGAAGAAAACTTCAGTTGATGGACGAAAGAAAGAAGTACAAAAATGTTCAAGGCAATTCAACAGTATATATGTATGTATATTTCTGGGTTGGGTTGTTTGGGGAAGGAGACGAGACAGCGAGGTCATCGGTCTCATCGGATTAGGGAAGGATGGGGATGGAAGTCGGCCGTGCCCTTTCAAAGGAACCATCCCGGCATTTGCCCGGACCGATTTAGGGAAATCACGGAAAACCTAAATCAGGATGGCCGGATGCGGGATTGAACCGTCGTCCTCCCGAATGCGAGTCCAGTGTCTAACCACTGCGCCACCTCGCTCGGTAATTCAACAGTCCCTCAGGAATTAAAGACATAGGAAGTGCAGGAAAGCTGAGGCGAAATGGCTGCATGAAAAATGTGAAGATATCTAAAAAGAAATGACTGACGGAAGGATTGATACAGCATATAAAAGAAGTCAAAACAACCTTCGATGAAATGGAAAGCAAGGGTGGTAATATTAAGAGTGCAATGAGAATACCACTGTTAAATGCAGAGAAGAGAGCGGATAGGCGAAAACAGTACAGCGAAGGCGAAGACTTGTCAGGTAACATGATTGAAGAAGAAATTGCAGCCAATATAGAAGAAATTGAGGATCCATTATTGTAATAAAAATTTAGAAGAGCTTTGGAAGACTTAAGATCGAATAAGGCAATAGGGATACATAACATTCCACCAGAATTTCTAAAATCATTAGGGAAGGTGGAAACAAAAAGACTATCCACATTGGTGTGTAGAACGCATGAGTCTGGCAATAAACAACCTGACTTTCGTAAAAACATCATCCACACAACTTCGAAGATTCCAAGAGCTGACAAGTGCGAGAGTTGTCGCACAATCAGCTTAACAGCTCATGTATCCAAGCTGTTGAGAAGGATAATATACAGAAAAATGGAAAAGAGAACTGAAGCATTTGAGATGTGGTGTTACAGAAGAACGTTGTAAATTAGGTGGACTGGTAGGATAAGGAAAGAGGATGTTCTCCAGAGACTCGGAGAGGAAAGGAATGTATGGAAATCACTGGCAATAAGGAGGGAGGACATCTGTTCGGACATCAAGGAGTGAATGACTTGCATGGTATTAGAGAGAGCTGTAGAGGTTAAAAACCGTACAGGAAGACAGAGATCGGAACACACTCATCAAATAATGGAATACATAGTTTGCAAGTGCTAATGTCAGATGAAGAGATTGAGACAAGAGAGACTAATTGGAATTCGTGGCGGGAAGCACCAAACCAGTCAGGATACACACACACACACACACACACACAGACACACACACACACACACACACTGAAAGAGAGAGAGAGAGAGAGAGAGAGAGAGAGAGAGAGATAAGTAATTACCAAAATGGATTCACTTGCTGAGGATGTGACTCGTCATCATGTTTATGATTATTATCTCATAAAGGATCATACGAAACTCAACCACCTATGGGTAACACTTTAGGAATCAGATATTTTTGAAGGTAAGTTGCACATCGCTGTTCACAGTTTTGCACAACATAGGATTTCGCTATGGAGTATCTGTAGCCGTAAGCTGTTTGTATGGGTGATGAAACAGCTGCATGGTGATGTAGATTTTTAAATCAGATAAGAGTGGTGAATATCGACGGAGTGATGTGGTTCGATGAAACGTAGGTCACTTCTGGTCGGGTTGTAAAGCTTGGCTGGTTATGCGATATGACTAAAGGAATGATAGCAGTACATATTCACAAGGGGAGTAGATTTATAGACTAGAGGCACCTCGCAAGGTATTCTCCCAAACAGTCTCCTGTTTTCCTTTTTTTTAACGAAGAAGAAATAAACCACGTTAAGTTCAGAAAGTGACTGACAAAATCACATAAATCCTAATGTGGAAAAACCGTAACCAATTATTCTACCTAATATTTTTTATCATTCAGTTGATGAGGTATCAACGCCATAACACTGACGTAAATGATAATCTTAGAGACCTTATGGAACTAGTATCTCCCAATGAACCACAGCTATCCATGTACGATATCGACGAACTGGCAAAAAAATATGTGAATTCAGTCATTAGGCTACCACCTTACCACAGCCATTTCAGTTCGATTGAATTAATATGGGACCAAATTGTAGTTTATATTGCCAGGTATAATAATTAATCACCATTTCTGCAGTGGAAGCGCTCTCAAAAGAAGCTAATTGGCACGTCACCCCTGGAGACTGGAAGAAACCCTACAGATAAACGCAGATCATCATGGAGAGAGCATGGCAGACTGAATCTGTTTTGCAAAATTCAATGGAGAAGATTATCATTTCATTAAATGGTTCAAATGGCTCTGAGCACTATGGGACTTAACAACTGTGGTCATCAGTCCCCTAGAACTTAGAACTACTTAAACCTTTCTAACCTAAGGACATCACACACATCCATGCCCGAGGCAGGATTCGAACCTGTGACCATAGCGGTCTCGCCGTTCCAGACTGTAGCGCCTAGAACCGCACGGCCACATCGGCCGGCTCATTTCATTAATAACAACAGTTACACTGATACTTGAGGTATCTGTCATAGCGATCAGAGTGGAATTTTTCATTGTCATCACAGAAATGAAGTGTAGGTTTATGTAGCTGCATGTTTTGAGTGCGCAGTTTACAATAATAAGCAGCCACATAACATAATTACATTTTCGTTCGTTTTGACATTTAATAAGAAGTCTTATCAGCACCTTACTCCAAACGATGTTCTTCTCATCTATTCAATCTGTATCACACAAAGTACTGTTTGCTGTACAGGGTGAGTCACCTAACATTACCGCTGGATATATTTCGTAAACCACATCAAATACTAACGAATCGATTCCACAGACCGAACGTGAGGAGAGGGGCTAGTGTAATTGGTTAATAGAAACCATAAAAAAATGCATGGAAGTATGTTTTTTAACACAAACCTAGGTTTTTTTTAAATGGATCCCCGTTAGTTTTGTTAGCACATCGGAACATATAAAGAAATACGTAATCAGTGCCGTTTGTTGCATTGTAAAATGTTAATTACATCCGGAGATATTGTAACCTAAAGTTGACGCTTGAGTACCACTCCTCCGCTGTTCGAGCGTGTGTATCGGAGAGCACCGAATTACGTTGGGATTCAAAGGGAACGGTGATGGACCTTAGGTACAGAAGAGACTGGAACAGCACATTACGTCCACATGCTAACACCTTTTTATTGGTCTTTTTCACTGACGCACATGTACATTATCATGAGGGGTGAGGTACACGTACACACTTGGTTTCCGTTTTCAATTACGGTGTGGAATAGAGTATGTCCCGACATGTCAGGCCAATAGATGTTCAATGTGGTGGCCATGATTTGCTGCATACAATTGCAATCTCTGGCATAATGAATGTCGTACACGCCGCTGTACATCTGGTGTAATGTCACCGCAGGCTGCCACAATACGTTGTTTCATATCCTCTGGGGTTGTAGGCACATCACGGTACACATTCTCCTTTAACGTACCCCACATAAAGAAGTCCAGAGGTGTAAGACCAGGAGAACGGGCTGGCCAATTTATGCGTCCTCCACGTCCTATGAAACGCCCGTCGAACATCCTGTCAAGGGTCAGCCTAGTGTTAATTGCGGAATGTGCAGGTGCACCATCATGCTGATACCACATACGTCGACGCGTTTCCAGTGGGACACACTCTATTCCACTTCGTAATTGAAAACGGAAACCATGTGTGTGCGTTTACCTCACCCCTCATGGTAATGTACATGTGCGTCAGTGAAAAAGACCAATAAAAAGGTGTTAGCATGTGGACGCAATGTGCTGTTCCAGTCTCTTCTGTACCTAAGGTCCATCACCGTTCCCTTTGGATGCCTACGTAATTCGGTGATCTCCGATACACACGATCGAACAGCGGAGGAGTGGTACTCAAGCGTCAACTTTAGGTTACAATATCTCCGGATGTAATTAACATTTTACAATGCAACAAACGGCACTGATTACGTATTTGTTTATATGCTCAGATGTGCTAACAAAACTAACGTGGTTCCATTTAAAAAAACGTAGGTTTGTGTTAAAAAACATACTTCCGTGCATTTTTGAATGGTTTGTATTAACCAATTACACTAGCCCGTCTCCTCACGTTCGGTCTGTGGAATCGGTTCGTCAGTATTTGATGTGGTTTACGAAATATATCCAGCGGTAACGTTAGGTGACTCACCCTGTATAACTGTTGCAGTTCTTTTCTTCCCCAATTGCCGGTTGGGCTATTTAAGACACATTTCCTCGCCGCGATGAACATGCACAAATCTTATCTTTCTTTACTTTAGAAATAAGAAGACGGATAAAAAGACACAGTATCAAGCAATTTATAGACTTAGCGAACTGTTACTCGTAACGGAACCATACGGGCTACCGCTTAATACTTAACATGCGAACGGATCATTCTCCGTCATATTTAAGTGAAATTAAATCGTCATAGAAAAGACGGAAAGAGTTCTGAGTTGAAGCAGATGAGAAAATGCGTTTCTAAGATTTCGTTTACATTTGTTCACCAATCTTTAACATCAAAAAAAGTTACTCGTGCACAGAAAATTCGGTAATGTCACAAAATGCATTTTTGTTAACTGTCCCTATAACCTCTTAATAATTTGCTGCAGCAAATTAAACTAAAATCAAGACACAGTTGAACTATTTCAGAGGACATTGATACCAGGTCCACGATTTACATTGAATAGTTTTTTTGTGGGGTGGTTGCAATTCTGCCCTGTACCTCCAATTGTTTCTGCCGAACTGTTATTCCTGAAGTAACTTTGAACGGATTGTAGTGCTTCGTACTACGGAGTTACTAATTTGCACCTTCTCCTTTAATCATTATTTCGTTTTCGGCCTTAAGTGATCGTTCCACGTCTTACCCAGAATATCAAACTGGAAAACGGAATCAGTTGGATTCTTTTTCAAACTGAGAAATGCGTTTTGTAATTTGCTTTCATCAGAGTTTTAGAAGCTACTCACTTTACAATCAACTTTCTCTTACGGATCTCTGGGGACTGAAGAGAAGAATGAAAATTTGCACCAAGACCGGTATTCGAACTAGTCTCCTGCTCACTGTGCAGATGCTCTGACGACAGCGACATCCCGCCACAATGGCTTTGGACACCTGCATGGACTACGACGCCTTTCTCCTGAATCCAAATCCTCATTCACTCCACAGCTGACTTTTCGTATTCCCCATAAACTTGAAAAACATTGCAAAAGCTCTCCAGCTGTATTGGAAGCACTTCAGAACCGAACGAAATGGGGGACCCTGCCTGAAAAGTACCCTTTCCTGGGTTTGAGTCAGGATCCCCCGTTTTGGTCTGTTCTGAAGTGCTGTTCCAATAGAGTTGGAGACCCTTAGCAACATTGCTAGAGTTTATTGATAATACCAATTGCACTGAGGCGTGAATGGAAATTTGTGTTGGTCTGTACAGTAATGCAAAGACACTGTGACAGGGTGGTGTAGTGGTGAGTGCATTTGCCTCATGAGCAGGAGACACAGATTCGAATCCCCAGTTTGGTATAAATTTTCATTCGTCGCTTCAGTCTGCATATATACATGGCAGATGTCTGGGACCCGGAAAAGTCACTGGAACCGTACAGTTTTGTTTGAACTTTCTTTTAGTTATTTCGTCACGTAATTTGTTGCATTATCTTCCTTCTGTTATGACTGTGTAGTAAGCTATTTCAGATACCTTCAATCTCCTGTCGTCCATAATAATACCGTCGACCGGCTTTTTCCATATTTTCATGTTTTTAATGTATGGTTGTAGTTTTGAGAAATCCCTCTTTAAGTAGGGCATATGCCGTAGAGTTCAGGAATATTTTTCGTAGTTGTTTGTAATCAAAGGGCGGGCTTCTCGTGCATTTCCGCTATTTTTTAATATCGTGTGCGATAAACTGCCGACAGACGGACAGAGAAAAATAAATAAATAAAAATTGTTTTGAGACGTCACGGTATAGTTCTTTCATTTAGATGACACACAAAATAAGCACACTAAGAAAACATTGCGCTAATAAGTTAACTCCTGACTACTGTTCAATATGTACCAAAAGGGTCAAATGGCTCTGTGCACTATGGGACTTAATATCTGAGGTCATCAGTCCCCTAGAACTTAGAACTACTTAAACCTAACTAACCTAAGGACATCACACACATCCATGCCCGTGGCAGGATTCGGACATGCGACCGTAGCGATCGCGCGGTTCCAGACTGAAGACCCTAGAACCGCTCGACCCCACCGGCCGGCTCAATATGTACCAACACAAAAATAAAACCAATCCTCCCACTAATTTATCTCACTCTCGTAGCTTACCGAGGCACGTCTCCCATCCTGAGGATTGGTCCCCCCTCCCCACCATTCTTACCTAGGCACAAGACGATCTGGTGCCATATCTCCCTTTCGTAAACGAGTCACATTAAGAGTTAAATCACAATTATACACTGAAGAACATTTACACGATCGACAGAAAGATGGACAGGTAGCAAGTTTTTAGTAAAATACTCGTGTTTCATTTACACTGAAAATTGTCCTGTGGAAATCAGGATATCTCGATTATTTAATACGTGGGTGGAACAAAACCCGAAGGAAAGGTTATTAGTAGATGGTACACATATACTGTACAACGTGTGACTGGAAGATTATTTTGAGTCCAACGAATTTACGACAGCTGTAGAGTGCTGTTTTGCAGGCGTTTCCGAAGGTTAAATCAGGGATGGAGGTCACACATAGGAAAAATCTTACGACAAAATAAAGCGATTCTATAATTTTCAATGCGATGGGGTCAGCAGCTGCCCTGAATTTTTCTGAAAGATTTCAGCATGCCTTCAGCTGCCATTCTCTTTATTTCATTAACGATTGTACGATTCAGCTTTAGGCCTTTTTCAAGTGTTTTATGGATGATTTTTCAGTAGTAGATTGTCGTGTACGTCGTTGCTCCTATGACATCATGTTATGCTCATAAAACAAATGCGAGATGCACGCTATTAGCTTTAGTAGGACGTTACTTTTGCAACAACTACTGGTACGTAACGTGCTCCTAAAATAGAGTGAACATCTCGGATTTATTTTATGAGCATAACATAATATCATAGAAGCAACGACGTACATGAAATAATCTACTACTAAAAAATAATCCATAAAATACTTGAAAATGACCTACACATCCATGCCCGAGGCAGGATTCGAACCTGCGACCATAGGGGTCGCGCGGTTCCAGACTGAAGCGCCTAGAAACGCTCGGCACATGAAATAAAGAGAATTGCAGCTGAAGGCATCATGAAATCTTTCAAAAAAATGAAGCGACTTAAAAACGATTGCGTTGTAAAGTAAATATTTTTTATGTAAAAAGTCACTTCACTGCCAGCTGTCACAGTTGTCGTGGCTCGCACAGAAGAATGTATGTTTTTTAACAATGACAAAAATTCGATTTACTTATATTGGTGGGCTTGTGGCTTTTCATGACCATTTGCGTTTGCTCGAGGCACATATTACTCTGTGACGTTAGTCCGTGTAGGACCTGCAGGAACCCTTCGACCGTTTATATCAATAAACGACAAAAACGATGACAGAGGGACACGCCTTTCGGTATTACGATGTGAGTCGTACTTGCAGAGGGGATGGTTCAGCTGAGCTACCAGCGTACTTGGTTTTGAAACTGAATTTCCTAGTGGGAGAGCGGAAAACAGTTGCTCTAAAAAGTGTCCACGCAGAGCCCACGCCCGGGTGAAAGTGCTTTTCGACCTTCGGTTTCCTGCCACAGGAAGCAGATGGTCATTAAAAATTTCGCTTTCATGAATGTTCTATAACTTCAGGCAAGCTTTCTGAGGGGATGAAGTTCTAACAAAACTTGACGCCAAATCTACATTAAACTCGTTTCAAGACGCCAAAGCGACGGAAATGCCACAAAGTATACAGCCGTGGTTTTCTTGTGCTCGTAACGGCGCTACTACACATTCCGGAGAAGTGTGTAGAACTTTCATATAATCAAAAATTATAGCAACTACAGTTCACTGTTGACCTATGCGATTGCTGCGTTAAGCGATATACGTTCAGCACTCGCTGACAACACGTTGTCCGTGTCTGTAGTCCTCATTGTCTGTGCTGTATACACTTCCAATTGTGACACAGCGCTTTTGTTTTGGCTTTGATGTATGACAAATGTGCAAGTAAGGGACCGATGTGATACTGTTTGTGGCAGGCTCTATTGCTGCGTGTTTCCTATTACTAATGTACTGTAAACTGTCGTTGAGAATGACTATTAACATAGAAATAAAACGTTCCCATACCCACGCCCATGTAACATATTTTCAACTTCTGTGTGTTAGAAAGATGGCCGAAAGTCCAAGCTATCTTTTATTATAAAACAGAGGGTGTATAAAATCATGTGTCAGAAATTATGTATTTACGAGGCCTGTTCAGAAAGTAAGCTCCGATTGATTGCCAAATTGAAACCACAGTGAACATCAGAAATGTTTTACTTGCAACAATTAGCTACACCTTTCAGCTACTTCTCTATGTAGTCGCCGTTCTGACTTAGACTTTTGTCATAGCGTTGTACCAACTTTTCAATAGCCTCATCATAGAAGGCAGCCGCCAGTGCTTTCCGCCAATTCTCCACGCTGGCCTACACCTCGTTGTCTGTGTCAAAATGTTGTCTTCAAAGACAGCGGTTCATGTGACCAGAGATGAAACTCAGGGGGAGACAATTGCGGACTGTATTGTGGGTAATCTAACATTTCCACTTGAAAGCGATACAGGAGCATCTTCATTGCCCCTGCAGAATGCGGCTGAGAATTGTCGTGAAGACGAAACAGCACGACAGTTATGTAATGTTAGCTGCATAGCTTCAGGCGAAATTTCTCGCCGGGCCCTCGTACTTGGCGGCAGACACTATTTTCTAGACATCTTTACGCACTCACTGCGAGCTCAGAAATGAGAAGAGCGACGTGATGCTAACTGGGGTTATACTAGAGACACTACCCAACACATATGTGCAAAGCTTTATCGGATTTTCATAGTCGTTTCCATTTCGCGACCGATCGGAGCTTAGTTTCTGAACGCCCCTCGTATTTTTGACATCAAAGCATTACAAGAAGACCTTACGAACACGGGTCCGAAGATCCTTCTTTCAGAAAGTATGAAAGGAATTGTTTGTAACAATTTCTGGTTGTGTAATTTACCTCACATGTGCATGGCACCCACTTTCTTGGTTGCAGTTTGTTGTGGTATTTTTGTTTTGTTTTTGTTTACCTGATTGTCGCTTATGTTTCCTTTCATCATAGCACATTACAATGATATAGTCAGTGTCTGAAATGAGGGACGTAGCAGTTCAGCTTTCTGCTGAACGTCACCCTTTGTATGACTCCGACCAACGGTTGCGAGAGACGTGCTCATTGGAGAAAAGAGCTGCAGGTGGTGCTGTGTCCATACTAAGCGCCTGCAACTCTCGCTTCCCGCGAAGCAGACCGGTACAGCGGGCCCCGGAACGAGCAGGGGTCAGCCTGACCGGTCGTCCCGGAAACATAGACGCTTCCCAGAGACCACCAGGAGGCGTCCACGGCACCGCAAGAGGTCGGTACAGCCGCGGACCTCTTTCCTTCCGCTCGACACGTGACTGGAAATAGAGCCAGCCATATCCATGCGCCAAGCAGTATTTAGGCTGGCGGAGGAGCCTGGACAGGACCACCTCCGACTCCTCAAACTCCTCTCAGGCCGGACACGGGGGTTGCACCCCTCTACCATCCTCCACACCAACAAATCCTTAATCCGTCCCATCCTCTGTTATGCCAGTCCTGCCTGGATATCTGCCCCCCCCCCAAATTCTATAAGTCCCTCCAGATCCTTGAGCGTCATGCACTCCGCCTCGCCTTCTGTATACACCTCCCGTCCCCCACGCGGATCCTCTATGATCTCATTCCTTTCCCCCATCCTCTACACCTCCCGCCGCCTTGAGCCCCCTCACCCCCTGTTTGCTCCTCTCCTCTCCCATCCCCGCCCCCTACCATGCCTTCACTGTTGTATCCCCCCTAGCCTCCATCTCTACACCCTACTTCTCCTTACCCAAGGTGGCTTCCATCAACTCCCCCTCCCGGATGGTGCCCTCTCTCCCTCCATTTATCCCTCCTATCAACTCTGATCCTCACCCCCCTCCTTTCCTCTGTCCTTTCCCTGGGCTCCCTCTTCCTCCCCCCTTCCATCTTGTGTTTTCTCCCCACCTACCCTCTCCCTATCTCCTTTCTCCCCCCCCCCCCTGAGTCCTTTTGTACTACCCTCCTCTGCCTTACCCACTCCCTGGAACGTCTGCTCAGCACCCCCCCACCCCTCTTATGGATCCTCATCTTCCATTGGTTCCTTTCACCCCTCCCCCTTCACTTTTCCTCTCCTTCCCCCCCCCCCCACGTTTTTTCCTGTCATCTGTCCAGTTTCCCCCCCACCTCCTCTCGGGTATGGTATGTCATATTTGTGCCAACTTTTTAGTGCAGTGTTTAAGTGAGTGTTCAGTGTTGTGCGTCTTTCCACAGTTTTGCGAAAAGAAATCATGCTGTCGCTGGGTGTGCATTTTATATCTCTTGCGAACAGAACCCAGACTGACGCCGTGTTTTTTAATTGTCTGTCTATTATTTTTCTGCTTCCTGTGTATTTTATTAGTATCATCTACCCTGTGTTTTATGTTTTAAGCGCCAGAATTTTCTGCCATCTTACCTGTAAGTCACCGATTTTATCGCCGATTGTTATTTTTTATTATCTTCATCTTTTTAAAACAAATTCTGCAGGCTGAAGAGCGGCGTAATAAGCTGCTGTCAGCCCGCCCCCTTCAGGGGGAATCGAAACTCAATAAAGGAAAAAAAAGCCTGGACAGGCAGTTCACCCCGAGCGAGCCCACTGGTGTCATCGTAAGACGCCGCGTCTTCGTCCACCGCCGCCAGAGTACCGGGGCCATCCGCGCAGGGCCTCTACTCATCCTCGGACTCAAGGATTGGTTTGGTGAAGTTGTATGGTTACTACAAACAGTTTATGTTTGGAAGAATCTCTGATTTAGTTATCGGTAGGCTTGGAGGATCAGTCCTACCTCACGAATATTCTTTTGTAAATTTTGAAGAAAGACTTTAGTTGAAATAAAAACGCTATAACTCACACTCTGAGATTTTCCTATCCACGGACAGCGGATGTATTAGGTGGTATGAAACTAAGCGATGTACACGAACGTCTAAGGTTGAAGAACAGGTTCTTCGTACTCTGTACGAAACTCAGTCTACTGGTACAATGAGGATTGCGAAAATTGATGACATTAATCATACTTGTTGTATCCTGCCTAGTCGTAGACTATGGGGTGTCTAGGAAATTTGCTATCTCAGATCGCTGGACAACAATTCAAACAAATCGTATTAATGAGTTTTATTAGGAAAAGTGTATGACAATACTTAACTTTGACAATTACACTACGGCCATTGAAGCAGCTACACCAACAAGAAATGCAGACGATAAACGGGTATTCGGTGGACAAATATATTATACTAGAACTGACATGTGATTACATTTTCACGCAATTTGGGTGCATAGATCCTGAGAAATCAGTACACAGAAAAACCACCTCTGGCCGTAATAACGGCCTTGATACGCCTGGGCATTAAGTCAAACAGAGCTTGGTTGGCGTATACAGGTACAGCCGACAATGCAGCTTCAACACGATACCACAGTTCATCAAGAGTAGTGACTGGCGTATTGTGTCGAGCCAGTTGCTCGACCACCATTGACCAAACGTTTTCAATTGGTGAGAGATCTGGAGAATGTGTTGGCCAGAGCAGCAATCGAAGATTATCCAGAAAGGCCTGTACAGGACCTGCAACTTGCGGTCGTGCATTATCCTGCTGAAATAAAGGGATTCGCAGGGATGATCGAATGAAGGGTAGAGCCACGGGTCGTAACACATCTAAAATGTAACGTACACTGTTCAAAGTTGCGTCAGTGCGAACAAGAGGTGACCGAGACGTGTAACCAATGGCACCCCATACCATCACGCCGGGTGATACGCCAGAATGGCGATGACGAATACACGCTTCCAATGTGCGTTCACGCGATGTCGCCAAACATGGATGCGACTATCATGATGCCGTAAACAGAACATGGATTCATCCGAAAGAATCATGTTTTGCCATTCGTGCACCCAGGTTCGTCGTTGAGTACACCATCGCAGGCGCTCCTGTCTGTGACGCAGCTTCAAGGGTAACCGCAGCCATGGTCTCCGAGCTGATAGTCCATGCTGCTGCAAACGTCGTCAACCTGTTCGTGCAGATGGTTGTTGTGGTGTCACCGCCAGACACCACACTTGCTAGGTGGTAGCCTTTAAATCGGCCGTGGTCCGGTAGTATACGTCGGACCCGCGTGTCGCCACTATCAGTGATTGCAGACCGAGCGCCGCCACACGGCAGGTCTAGAGAGACGTCCTAGAACTCGCCCCAGTTGTACAGCCGACTTCGCTAGCGATGGTTCACTGACAAATTACACTCTCATTTGCCGAGACGATAGTTAGCATAGCCTTCAGCTACGTCATTTGCTACGACCTAGCAAGGAGCCTTATCATTTGCTATTTATCTTGTGATGCATGTACCGTCAGACCGATGTTCACCAATTATGGATTAAAGTTAAGTATTCCAACAGATACCTACTGTTTTTGCTAGTTCATTTCCGTGTCCTGTTCCAGACCTCACGCCAGCCTGCGTGAGCTTAAACGCGTGCCTTTCGGCTTCACCTCCTAGTGGCTTGGCTGTCTTGCCAAGTCACAACAGTTGTTGTCTTGCAAACGTCCCCACCTGTTGACTCAGGGATCGAGACGTGGTTGCACGATCCGTTACAGTCTTGCGGATGAGATGCCTGTCATCTCGACTGCTAGTGATCCGAGGCCGTTGGGATCCAGCACGGCGATCCATATTACCCTCCTGAACCCACCGACTCCATACTCTGCTAACAGTCATTGGATCTCGACCAACGCGAGCAGCAATGTCGCGATACGATAAACCGCAATCCCGATAGGCTAAAATCCGACCTTTATCAAAATCGGAAACGTGATGTTACGCATTTCTCCTCCTTACACGAGGAATCACAACAACGTTTCACCAGGCAACGCCGGTCGACTGCTGTTTGTGTATGAGACATCGGTTGGAAACTTTCCTCATGTCAGCACGTTATAGGTGACGCCACCGACGCCAACCTTGTGTGAATGTGTGGTCCATGGTCACGCTACCTGTATTAGTAGGCCCACGCTCCGCAAACTGTCTCAAACAGTTACAGTTCTTATGTACCACGACATTTATATAGATCGATCACAAACAGTCTCGTAACTTGTGAGGGTGTTGAAGGTTAAGTTGTGCTGTTAAACTGCTGTCAAATGGTGTTATTATTAACGTCCGTGTTCATCAGGTACATTTTAGTGATGTGAGATAAAGTATGTGTTGTGGCTAACCTGTGATGGTTCAATATATATCGCTGGTGTGATTGTCGATTGTTTCATGTTTATTTACTCTGTCGTTATCTCGAAATTATTCGTAATTAATTCTGTTTTTTGAGTCTCTGTTTTGTTGAAGTATAATAATGAGTAAAAGTAAAGTTATTAGAAATCCTCTGAAGGCTTTTAAGAAAAGGAGAAATGTTGGAAAGCCAAAGGTATGTGTTATTACTGTAAACAATAAAGACGATAACCAAGTGAGTGAACCTAATCTCTCAAGTACACCTGCCCATAGCAGTCAAAGTGGGAAAGAAAATACTTCACAGAAGAAGCTTGGTTCAATGAGTGAAAACTATGAATGTTTTATGGGCGAATCGGATGTGAATGAAATATTTGATATGTCGGTTCTCAAAGGAATTTTTTCAAACTGTGTAAGATGTATTGGTTCAAATGGCTCTGAGCACTATGGGACTCAACTGCTGTGGTCATAAGTCCCCTAGAACTTAGAACTACTTAAACCTATCTAACCTAAGGACAGCACACAACACCCAGCCATCACGAGGCAGAGAAAATCCCTGACCCCGCTGGGAATCGAACCCGGGAACCCGGGCGTGGGAAGCGAGAACGCTACCGCACGACCACGAGATGCGGGCTGTAAGATGTATTCATTGTAGTGAAGTTGGTCTGGAACTCTCCATAATAAAGCACGTAGGACTTGCTAGTGAAATACAACTGAAATGTGATAAGTGTTCATACATGACCACCTTTTGGAACAGTGTTGCAGTAACTGCAACTGAAGAAAATGGTAGCAAAATCTACGAACACAACAACGAGCGATGCTTGCTTTAGACAAGGAACGCCTTCGGGCTGCAGACAGGGCTGTAAAGAGTCTAGAAATGCAAGCAAGAGTAAACAGGAGGAGGAACAAGAGGAAGCTGGAGGAGGAGATTGCAGAGGATGAAGATAATCCATCTTATGGACCTGGAATGCACTAAAAAGTTAATCCAATCTTTGTCGCTCGATTCCCAAAACTTTTATTTTCTCATACTAATTACATGTTTTCTAAGGATCTTCCAAACATATTTGTTTCAAACTTTCGGTAAATGTTACACAGTACCTTCTGCATAATTTAACACAGCCTTTTTCCAAAAAACTGGATATTTTTGAATATATAAATAAAAAATTGCAAAAAAATGTTGTGAATTTTCATTACAATTGAAAAAAAATCATCTTTAATAACTGAACTAAAATTTTGTAAAATCCCTGTGTTAAGTTGTAGCCCATATTCCAATAAATAATCTGTAAAAAGTTCAACTTCCTACCTCAAATACTTTGTGAGGAAAGATGTAATTTATAAGCGTTATTTTAACATTGCAAGTATAGGGCGTTCCGGAGCCCCTTAATTGGTATTGAAGTTAGCCAATCACGCCAGCGCGAGCGCGAACTCAAGCGGCCCGCCAGATACAAACAGTGTCAGTTGCTCCCACAGCTTAGATGATAGCGCTCCAAACTACTCAGCTTTCGGCTCAGGTCCGATCCTTACTACCGTTCCATGCCTAACTTTTGTATCGCCCTCTTGTTTTTAGGAAACCAAACGCAAGCCACTTTTGCTCATTTGAATTTGGTCTTCCAATGGACTGACTGGCTAATTGCCGTGCCAGTTAACTCGGAAACGTCGCAGCGTTAGAGCTTTCTTCTTAACAGACTTTTAAAACTGTCTCTGATTACCTTGTATATACAATGGCAAAAAAGCGGGCATGTCGGAATACCTAAGACACAGAGGACGTTAATTTCGCTGTTGACTATGCATCCACATTACAAAGTTTCATCTCTGTGAAAATTTCCAAACCATTCACATTCCTGTACCGCTACTCTACGTGCAGGTTTCTTTTATTACTAGGCGATGGTGCGGAAATCTCACAGCTTCGTTTCGTGCAGCATGGTGTTTGTAAGTCACCTTTCCACTTCCCGTTATCCAGTTGCTTTCTTTATCAGTTACTCCTCTGCGAGCGCTATTCTTGTCTTCAAAAGGTTTATCTTATACAAATCTTTGACAATTTTTCTCCTGCATGATTGTCGTGCACCAGTTCAGAGTAAAGTTTCTATGTTATTTTCACTGTTGTCTTCAAATGTTCAAACGTTCAAATGTGTGTGAAATTTTATGGGACTTAACTGCTAAGGTCATCAGTTACTAAGCTTACACACACCCATGCCCGAGGGAGGACTCGAACCTCCTCCGGGACCAGCCGCACAGTCCATGACTGCAGCGCCCTGGACCGCTCGGCTAATCCCGCGCGGCGTTGTCTTCGATTTGGAAAGTACTCTGTTGTAGCTCTCCACGCAAGTACATCTGCTACAATTATCCTTCTCTGTAAAACTGCTTCAACCTACCTGCACATTCAAATGTAGTCTATAGCTTGGCATTGATCTCCTTCCACGATTTCACGCGTCTCCCTGTCCACCAGCTCGCCTCCAAATACGTTAGCAATTATCGATACATCCCTTAGAATAAATCCTATCAGTTGATCCATTCTTTTAGTCCAGTTGAGACGTTTCTTTCCGTCCAATTGTATTCAGTATCTCTCCATTAGTTACTCAATCTGCACATGTAATTTTCAGCATTCAACTCTAATACCACATTTCAGAAGCTTGTAATTTCTTATAGACTGAACAGTTTGTTGTTCACATTTCACTTCTGCGCAAGGCCATACTCCAGACAAACAGCCTCACAAAATGACTTATATTGACACCTTTTTTTTCTTTTCAGAAACGCTTCACATGCTATTGCCAACTACATTTTGTAGTAACTATTACTATGACCATCGTTAATTATATTTCTACCTGAATAGCAAAGCCCATTTACTCCCTTTTTTGTTCGCCTCATTATGGAACTAATAAACTCATATACAGTTAGTCTCTCTTTCTGCCAGAGCACAGATCTCCAATGAATAGTTCAAAAATGGTAATATACTACGTACTCAAGGAGGTTAATTTTTCCATATGTGGCTGTCGCAATGTAGGCAACTTACTTGGCTGTAAAACGGAGCGCTTTATTGTGTACGGTTTACAACTTCAAATCTTTACATTATATCACATTGGCCAAATGCGGTAAGTGTTAAGAAATCTTCAGGTGTCATCCATTCAGTGTAAATCGGGCAACCCTTCTTGACACTTTAACCTTCATGGCTACAGTATTCGATTTACCCACTTTAAGACAAAAACCTCCTGTTACTGATTGTTTCAAATTTCAGTTTTTTTAGGACTTCATTTCTATCCCGCCAGATCATAACATCAGCTTACACCAGTGCCTTCACTTCAGGTTCAAATGTGACCTTTATCCTTTCCATCAAATCGTGCATGACAATGACGAAGAGCAGTGGCGACTAGGTGCTCCCTTGCAGGACTCCACGTTTGGTCCCAGACCATTCACTCTCTCCATTTACTTTTTGAACTCAGCTGACATACCGCCTATAGAGTGTCTTATCAGCCAGTTCCTTGTGTATATTCCTTCTCTCTGGAAACTTCCAGATCTTAGATCTCAGTATACTGTCGTAGACTTTTCCTGTACCTTGGAAGACCACTGTGAAGCTCTTGACCAAGTACTTTTTAGAAGCACTGTTTTCGCTGCAAAGATCAGTTCGATTGGACTGATAGTGCAAGCGTCATATGATATTCATTCTAGTTGCGTGTTGATTAATTCTACGCGCACGGAAACACCTCCCTATTTCCCCTTCCACTCCTCCCCCACACATCACTGCCAAACAGTCAAGCTGAGTGAATGCGAGGCTGCCAGTTACAAGCCTTGTACAGGCACTGGTAACCGACGTCACTGCAAGGTTCCGCTCGCGTATTATTAATTGATCGTGTTTCCGCCAGGGAGATGGTCCCCGCATACCGATGAGGCGCAGTCCAGTGGGGTGACATGGGGTGAGGTGAGGTGAGGTCTGCTGATCTGCGTCAGGTGGCACGCGGCCGCTGTGGGGTCGGCGGCACGCAGGCGCCTGAATAATTCCCGCCGACTGTCCCGGCCGAGTTTGAGGCATGTCCCTCAATAATTCAGCCGCTGTGCCACGCCGGCTCTCGGAGCGGCCGAGGCAAGCACAGGGACAACTTCACACTCCACGAAGCCGGTCACCGGAGAGCGCGTAATTCCTCCCATTCGTGCATTGCTTCTACTTGATGCTCTGCTATACCTGCTTCCACTCTGCAAACGCCACTGTGTGTGTAACGAGGTGACTATGTTGTGTAATACCGTCACTAATCCCCTCCTAATTGGCTACAACAATAAGGGTTGTTAGTGGTGGTGGTGGTGGTTAGTGTTTAACGTCCTGTCGACAACGAGGTCATTAGAGACGGAGCGCAAGCTCGGTTTAGGGAAGGATTGGAAAGGAAATCGGCCGTGCCCTTTCAAAGGAGCCATCTCGGCATTCGCCTGAAACGATTTAGGGAAATCACGGAAAACCTAAATCAGGATGGTCGGAGACGGGATTGAACCTTCGTCCTGCCGAATGTGAGTCCAGTGTGCTAACCACTGAGCCACCTCGCTCGGTGGTTGTTAGTCCATCAGTTCATAAACACTATCTGTAAGCTGTCGCCAGCACACTGGTCAACAAAGATGTAGCGCGAAGATCGATAGCAGGCGCTGGGTCAAGTGCATCTATCACTAGAGAGGCCACAGAGACACCGTCAAGCAACACGCCGCCAACACCCTCTCGACAGCATACATTTAGGACGTTGCCGCTAACCTGAGGGCCCCACTAACGCACTCTCCAGTTTGGCGTCTGTCAGACCCATCGCGGAGCGTGTCACATGCTACGATAGCACATCGCAACCAGATTAGTGTAACAGCAAGATTACCGATATTGCCTGCCAGAGACTACTACGGAAGAGCTTGTACAACAAGTCATGGACTCTCTTCGGATTAAGCATCCAGTTGTTGTTGTGGTCTTCAGTCCAGAGACTGGTTTGATGCACCTCTCTCTGTTACTCTATGCTGTGCAAGCTTCTTCATCTCCAAGTAACTATTGGGGCACTGATGACCCCAGATGTTAAGTCCCATAGTGCTTAGAGCCATTTGAACCCTACATCCTTCTGAATGAATTCTTTACAGACGAACGGAAAAACTGGTAGAAGCCGACCTTGCGAAAGATCAGTTCGGATTCCGTTGAAATGATGGGACATGTGAGGCAATACTGACCCTACGACTTATCCTAGAAGATAGATTAAGGGAAGTTAAACCTAGGTTTCTAGCATTTGTACACTTAGAGAAAGCTTTCGGCAATGTTGACACTGCGAGCTAACATCCCATGACGAAGAGCAGTCACATGCGGTTCCTCTTCGTCGAAATGTGTTGGCTCAAACTCGTCTAGGGGATGAACCGCTCGTGTCGCATTACACGCCCTAAATTACACAATTGCGACCCTTTGGTTAAATTGTCTGGCTGATGGCAAGTTTGCGAAATTGTATGAACCATTCAAAGTTAATATAACATAACAATAGTAATACTAATATCGGGAGCTAAATTAACGACCCATAAATGATGTAGGCCACACAGTTGCGATTTGTTTAGAATAGTGTTTATTCAGATAGCAAACTAATAGCGAAAGTGGTCGCATTTAGAGTTATTGTTACACTCGATCGCATATCCATTTGACGCAGTTCGATCATTCACAATCTCATTGCGAGTTATAAGTCCAATACTTCACCTCGTTAACTACGCGAAAAGTTAGTGTTCACAACAGGCGTACGGCTGCTCACCGCTAAGAGACTAAGTCCCGCGATACCACACAACGCGAAAGTTCCTAAGTCGTTTCACTTCCTGGCTACCTAAAGATCAACAGGCCGCTTCCGCGTCTCCACGAACACTGTCTCTCTGCCCGGCTCTCTCCGCGTCTATGCCGTGCCAAACATGGTCGCTCAACTGACTATTGCATTTCCCTTCCCTGAAGCCGTCCATCTGATTGGCTACAGCTTATTCTACATTATTTTACATTTTAACCTATTCAAATAATCAAAGCTTGACCACTTTCACGTTCTAAATAAAGTGCGCATGTAGAAACAGTGCCTAAACTCTTACGGGAATCGGCAAAAAGCCGCGAGTAATGAGTATAATGGGCAGGGACACTATGAATATAGTGCGGGACAATACGTTGAGAATGTGGGTCTCACGGGAGGCGTGCCAGAGATAAGTCGCTGTAGTCGCACTAGCCTCTGTGTCGTCGGTTGCTCAGAAGGATAGGGCGACTGCCATCTAAGCAGGAGATCCCCGGTTTGAGTCCCGGTCGGGGCACACATTTTCGACTGTCCCCGTTGACTTATATCAACGCCTGTATGCAGCTAGGGGTATACATTTCATTGTAAGTTAAAGTCTTTTACATAAAACCAATACAATTTCCTTCTTAGCTTTGAATGCCATGGCCAGTAGCCTTGCACCAATGTCTGATAAATAAATAAAGAAGAAAAGTAACTATTATGCACTAAACTTACCAGCAAATATTCAATTACCTAATGATTCAATTAGGTATCATGCTGTCATCGTTCAGTGTGTTTTGTGTGGAGGAAATGATGATATGATGCTTAACTGAAAATACTGATAATTTAAATTTACTATATCTTTTAAGCAAATAAAGTTACACAGTTGATACTTACAACTTTCATCATTTTGATGATGTGCTTCTATATGTAATGTCGATTGTTAAGATCGGCCAAAGCGTTCAGATATTAGCATTGAGGTCTTTGTTACAAAACTTGTTAATTTCACTTTAACAGTAAATCCTAAAATATTATACACATGATCAAAATTCAAGTTTTATTGGGATCACCATAGAAATTTATGAAGGATGTTAGATTAAAATTACCGTGGCTTCATTCCTAAATTACTACAGAATTAAATAGTTTTCTTAAATGTTAGTCTTTAGGACTGATCTTAGGTCCGCCATATTTAACACTGCTATGGATCCTTGGTCACAAACAGCTTTTACGAGGTTTCTCTATGACGTAGGTTCCCGTCTGTCTCACTTGCACACTACAGCGCTTAGACCTCATTCAGCACAATAGACGTCTATGAATTTCCCCATCTCGTGGCGAATCTGCAATTTTTGTCCTCGACGACAGGTTCTTTTCACAATTCCAGAGGGCTGAATCTTTCGGCCATATACTTAAAAGTGAGCGAATTGCTCGTTAACTCACAACTGGAATATTCTCTTTCTAATTCTGAAGGTGGCAGAAGTCAAATACAGGGAGCGAAAGGCTAGTTACAATTTGTACAGAAACCAGATGGTAGTTATAAGAGTCGAGGGACATGAAAGGGAAGCAGTGACTGGGAAGGGAGTCAGACAGGGTTGTAGCCTATCTCCGATGTTATTCAATCTGTATGTATTGAGCAAGCAGTAAAGGAAACAAAAGAAAAATTTGGAATAGGAATTAAAATCCATGGAGAAGAAATAAAAACTTTGTGGTTTGCCGACGACATCGTAATTCTGTCAGAGACAGCAAAGGACCTAGAAGAGCAATTGAACGGAAAAGTATCCAGCACAAGTAAATGAAGAAACGTATTAATCCACGTGTGCATTTTTGTTGTACGTCGGCCACACATAACATCTTCTTCCTTGCTTCCTTACAGTACAAGACCCTACAGTGGCGACGAGAATTCTACAACGTGGGTACCTAGGATGAACAAGTGCTTCAACAAAAATGAAGATGCTAGCCGAACCTGCTGGTTGCGTTGTTGGTTTTGACCACGGAATGTGCCTGTGCAATGCCCTCAGTACCTTCCAAGTGTCTGTCATGGCAGGACAGTAATCTGTACAGCTGTGAGTGCAATATGCTGAAGCCAAGTGAATTCCCACGTGGGAATATTGTTGGTGCGTTTTTGGTTGGTGTTTTGGTAAACAGGGTAACCGAAGTGTTTTGTGTTTCAGGAGTACCATATCAAAGCTTGGTTGGTAGGACATGTTTTGAGGCATCGAAGCATCACAAATTTAGCATTGGAGGGCAGCGTGGAGGGTAAAAATCGTAGGGGGAGACCAAGAGATGAATACACTAAGCAGATTCAGAAGGATGTAGGTTGCAATAGGTACTGGGAGATGAAGAAGCTTGCACAGGATAGAGTAGCATGGAGAGCTGCATCAAACCAGTCTCAGGACTGAAGACCACAACAACAACAACAACATATCAAAGCTTTGTACTGCATGCAGGGAAAAATGAGAGTAAAATCATTCGCTAAGTCACAACGCAACGGGGACCAAATTGAGTGAGAGTGTTGGACGGTCACTGAAAAGGATTGTGACGAAAAATTAGATGGCGACAGCTGCATAATTCACTGCACAACTGAATGTTGCGCTCACGAACTCTGTCAGCACAAAAACAACTCTGAGGGAGCTCCATAACCAGGGAACTGCAGGAAGAGCTGCAATTCATCAGTGGTGCAAATTTCTATAGCAGGAAACTTGGTGCCGAAGAGATAAAACCTGGATAGAAGAAAGTTATATGGTCGGGTGTGACATGTTTCTGTTTCTAGCTGCTGGCCGAGTTTACATCCTAAGAATGAAACACGGCCGTAGTTCGGTGATGATGATTCCTATGCCCGTAGTATCCATGCAATGTCGCACTACTGCCAAGGATTTTGTGGACTTTGTGACAATTTGGGCTAGTCGGGTCCATCACATCGAACAAATGTGTTCCCCAACGCATCGTCCAGGACTGGTTTTGTGAGCACGAAGATGAAAAACCGTACCCACTGGACGCAGCTAACTGTTTAAATTGCTGCAGTTGGCGGAATTATGCAGCATCTCCAACCGAGGGCTGAAAATGCTCACTAAAATGGCTACGGTATTTTGATAACAAGTTTTACTTGACAGTGAAGTTGTTCGCAGGATGCTGCTACGCGAAGTTAAGTATTCTAGTTCTGTAAGCCCAGCTCTCGACCTGCATGAAATGAGTTAGAAGTTATTTGTATGTAAGGTGTTTCTGTTGCCACCCGTTTCATTTATTCAGCACCAGACTGATACCTTTACTCCGTTCAATGATCTAACATTCTCTCATATTCTTCACTAATACAGGGAGTTTCAAAAATGACCGGTATATTTGAAACGGCAATAAAAACTAAACGAGCAGCGATAGAAAGACACCGTTTGTTGCAATATGCTTGGGACAACAGTACATTTTCAGGCAGACAAACTTTCTAAATTACAGTAGTTACAATTTTCAACAACAGATGGCGCTGCGGTCTGGGAAACTCTATAGTACGATATTTTCCACACATCCACCATGCGTAGCAATAATATGGCGTAGTCTCTGAATGAAATTACCCGAAACCTTTGACAACGTGTCTGGCGGAATGGCTTCACATGCAGATGAGATGTACTGCTTCAGCTGTTCAATTGTTTCTGGATTCTGGCGGTACACCTGGCCTTTCAAGTGTCCCCACAGAACGAAGTCACAGGGGTTCATGTCTGGCGAATAGGGAGGCCAATCCACGCCGCCTCCTGTATGTTTCGGATAGCCCAAAGCAATCACACGATCATCGAAATATTCATTCAGGAATGGCCGGGCACCATCTTGCATAAACCACGAGGTGTTCGCAGTGTCGTCTAAGGCAGTTTGTACCGCCACAAATTCACGAAGAATGTCCAGATAGCGTGATGCAGTAATCGTTTCGGATCTGAAAAATGGGCCAGTGATTCCTTTGGAAGAAATGGCGGCCCAGACCAGTACTTTTTGAGGATGCAGGGACGATGGGACTGCAACATGGGGCTTTTCGGTTCCCCATATGCGCCAGTTCTGTTTATTGACGAAGCTGTCCAGGTAAAAATAAGCTTCGTCAGTAAACCAAATGCTGCCCACATGCATATCGCCGTCATCAATCCTGTGCACTATATCGTTAGCGAATGTCTCTCGTGCAGCAATGGTAGCGGCGCTGAGGGGTTGCCGCGTTTGAATTTTGTATGGATAGAGGTGTAAACTCTGGCGCATGAGACGATACGTGGACGTTGGCGTCATTTGGACCGCAGCTGCCACATGGCGAATGGAAACCCGAGGCCGCTGTTGGATCACCTGCTGCACTAGCTGCGCGTTGCCCTCTGTGGTTGCCGTACGCGGTCGCCCTACGTTTCCAGCACGTTCATCCGTCACGTTCCCAGTCCGTTGAAATTTTTCAAACAGATCCTATATTGTATCGCTTTTCGGTCCTTTGGTTACATTAAACCTCCGTTGAAAACTTTGTCTTGTTGCAACAACACTGTGTTCTAGGCGGTGGAATTCCAACACCAGAAAAATCCTCTGTTCTAAGGAATAAACCATGTTGTCTACAGCACACTTGCACGTTGTGAACAGCACACGGTTACAGCAGAAAGACGACGTACAGAATGGCGCACCCACAGACTGCGTTGTCTTCTATATCTTTCACATCACTTGCAGCGCCATCTGTTGTTGAAAATTGTAACTACTGTAATTTCGAAAGTTTGTCCGCCTGAAAATGTACTGCTGTACCAAGCATATTGCAACAAACGGTGTATTTCTATCGCTGCTCGTTCAGTTTTTATTGCCATTTCAAATATACCAGTCATTTTTGAAACACCCTGTATATGATAATGCTGACACAATGTAAAGTGACACTTTTTACATCAAACAGATACAGTAGATGCAATCCTTAGAAAGTCAGCTTTTTATAGAAATTTTGCTGTGTGCCATGCATGACATGGCGCTAATTTCCAGAGGTAATAAGACAAATTAACTGTCATTCACAGGATGCACTCTAGTGAAATTGACAGTCAAAACAATTTCCTTTATCATGTATGAGGAAGTTTAACTGTTCAATGGTCAAAATCTGTATTTCATCGAACGTTCAGTCAACTCATGCTTATCACTGTAGCTAAACTCAACATCATTCATTTTTAGTCTTGGATGTTGCGCATACAGTTGCACAGTTAGTCACCTCACTGCCGATTGCACGTTGAGTGCAGTACGGGTTGGTAATATATTTATTTGCTGTGTCTCTTTCACACAACTTACTTAATATTGTAAGAGTGCAAGCTACCATTGTGCGAAAGTGTGTATACTTTTTAATTCCTTCCGGAATATTTTTGATATATTTTAAAGTGTAGTAGCTTAAGGGGCTCCGGAAAGGCTCAAAATCATGAAAAGTTCAATTTTTACTTTTTTGCGTTTCCTGAATCTGCAGACTATTATCTTTTAATAGATATATAATTTATTCAATTCCGAAGACTACAACTATTTTTAAATTTTTTTAAAAATGTGTTCTACATGGGCGTGACCCACTGTGGCGCTGTTAAACTGCAGTCAAATGGTGGTATTATTAACGTCCGTGTTCATCAGGTACATTTTAGTGATGTGAGATAAAGTATGTGTTGTGGCTAACCTGTGATGGTTCAATATATATCGCTGGTGTGATTGTCGATTGTTTCATGTTTATTTACTCTGTCGTTATCTCGAAAATATTCGTAATTAATTCTGTTTCTTGAGTCTCTGTTTTGTTGAAGTATAATAATGAGTAAAAGTAAAGTTATTAGAAATCCTCTGAAGGCTTTTAAGAAAAGGAGAAATGTTGGAAGGCCAAAGGTGTGTGTTATTACTGTCAACAATAAAGACGATAACCAAGTGAGTGAACCTAACCTCTCAAGTACACCTGCCCATAGCAGTCAAAGTGGGAAAGAAAATACTTCACAGAAGAAACTTGGTTCAATGAGTGAAAACTATGAATGTTTTATGGGAGAATCTGATGTGAATGAAATATTTGATATGTCGGTTCTCAAAGGAATTTTTTCAAACTGTGTAAGATGCATTCATTGTAGTGAAGTTGGTCTGGAACTCTCCATAATAAAGCACGTAGGACTTGCTAGTGAAATACAACTGAAACGTGATAAGTGTTCATACATAACCACCTTTTGGAACAGTGTTGCAGTAACTGCAACTGAAGAAAATGGTAGCAAAATCTACGAACACAACAACGAGCGATGCTTGCTTTAGACAAGGAACGCCTTCGGGCTGCAGACAGGGCTGTAAAGAGTCTAGAAATACAAGCAAGAGTAAACAGGAGGAGGAACAAGAGGAAGCTGGAGGAGGAGTTTGCAGAGGATGAAGATAATCCATCCTATGGACCTGGAATGCACTAAAAAGTTAATCCAATCTTTGTCGCTCGATTCCCAAAACTTTTATTTTCTCATACTAATTACATGTTTTCTAAGGATCTTCCAAACATATTTGTTTCAAACTTTCAGTAAATGTTACACAGTACCTTCTGCATTATTTAACACAGCCTTTTTCCAAAAAACTGGATATTTTTGAATATACAAATAAAAAATTGCAAAAAAAATGTTGAATTTTCTTTACAATTGAAAAAAAATCATCTTTAATAACTGAACTAAAATTTTGTAAAATCCCTGTGTTAAGTTGTAGCCCATATTCCAATAAATAATCTGTAAAAAGTTCAACTTCCTACCTCAAACACTTTGTGAGGAAAGATGTAATTTATAAGCGTTATTTTAACATTGCAAGTATAGGGCGTTCCGGAGCCCCTTAAATACATTACCGTGTCGTTATGTGCACTCTGCAAAATTAGTTCCCGAGCAGCTACTACACGCGATTCCTATCGTTTCGAATGCCTCAAGGTAAGTTAAAAGCCATTCTGAATTACGAACAGACGAATTCAGTGAAACGAAGCAGCAACATCGCACTGTCCAGTCGATGTCCACTTTATTACATATGGATCACAAGCTTGGATAACAGGAAGTTAAGGAAAGAAAGCAGCCATCCCATTTTAAAAGAGAAAATTTGCCTACATATATTTGGGGAAGCCACAGGGAACCACAACTTGGACGGTGCAGGGGTTTGAACTGCAGTCAACCAGCACATTACCTGTGAATGGAGACTGGCTCTAGGCGTCTAACAGTTTCGATGAAATCACTGAATCAAAATTGCAGAAAGTTCTTCGGTGAGTTCAATTAATTTCTTAATATTGCACTGTTTACATAGATGTAGCTTTTAAAAATGGTTTGAAGCTATTTTCTACCTCTGGAACTGTCACTTTCGCAAATTGCTTTAAGGTGTCGGACTACGCAGCTCAAGGATAATGTTGTCTCTGAAAGTGAAGACCGTTGTTTCGATTAACGCCTTGGTTGTATCAGATTTATTTAGGTGATTGATGTGTAGAATGTCTGCTATTAAAAAAATATTTAGTAACCTCCTTATACATTAAAAAATGTTCTTGGAGAATACATCGAAAGTGAACTTTAGGCAATGTCCAGAGGCTCTTTTAATTCAAGAACATCGTTTTCTTCGTTCCTTCAGTTTTACACGATCCTGTTCTTGGCTGCTATTTTAACGACCTCTTTTCCTGTCATGCTTTTTTGAAGTAAGTTCCTGATTCTTGTTAATCGCTCGGCAAATCTTGTCTTCCTGACCAATACTTTCTCTGAATCCTTGAAACAATACAATATGTTTGTGGTGATCGCTGCTTAAAATCATTGTGTAGATATTATTCTGCATGCTTTTTCTTCACAGCTAATTATGTTAGCTAACCACTTCCAGTGAATGAAACGTGGCACAAAACATCCTTCTGTTTTCCACATCGTGTGGCGAACTATTACAAACTTTTGTGGTAAATATTGGTTGCAAAGCTTGTCAAGGCTCTATGAAGATTCTCGTAACATTGTGTGGTTTGTAACGGCGATTACATTCGAAGAACATAAGAATTTCTCGTAATCAATTTATTCTCCTGATTTTTGTTGAATTTTATTGTTTATATATCTAGGAATGTGTTACCTGTTTCTACTATTATTTGCAACAAAACTTAGACTAGTATTTTTGACGCACAAAATATAAAGAATATTTCTGGGGACCATAATACCTTATATATCAGTTTTCACTAGTGATTTACTTCATAAGTTATTCGCTACCCTCCACAGTGTTAAAACTTTAGATGGTCAATTATAATTAAGAAATATGCATTTCCTTTTTAATGTAGCAATGTAGCAAGCTTAGTTATCACAATGTACTGACTCAGCTTTTCCTCTGATTTAGGAGGGCGAGATAGCAGTGATTCATAACTATGTATTCGCCACTGAACACAGTTTGATACAGGCTAGTTCAGTTATACGAACAGTATTGGATTCTTGATCCTGCAGCGATATCACGGCTACGTTCCAGCGCCTGTGATATCTCTGGAATTTATGGATCCCTGATACTATTCGAAAACATGACAATGAGAAGAAAAACAAGAACGTTACAAATTAGCATCCTCTCTGCAGCCACACTAGTGAACCATTGCTATCCACTTGGCAATTCCTGCCTTTTAAAACAAGCAACGAAAAACTTGCTAACAGTGCCACATTACAGTGAGTTTTTTGTGCCATACACACATCAACTTAATGTAACTTTCAACGTATACCTGACATAAAATTACTTATGCCTTCTAGGAAATCGAGAGATGATCGTAAAGCAAAAATTTCTAACTTCAAGCATGTAATATGCACTGTAAATGTTCATTTGCTCTACATAATTAGTATATATATATATTGATACGCCTTTGCATTTTTGGAAGTGCTATTTTAACAATGCGGCACGATGATTTGAAAATGGGTCCCGGTCTGAAGCAATTCATCGAGTAAATAAAAAAAGTGAAATTTGCAACTTACGCTGATTTTTAGCTGTACTGAAAAGTTCATAAGTTCAGAATTATAACTAGCAAGCAAAATAGGGAATGTCCAGACACTCCATTGCAAGATGGAAAACGTTATTACTGGAACTAATTCATCGTGTTTCTCATAGGACGTACGTCATAAGACAAAATATATCTGTTTCCCGTTACACACGAAGCTAATTGCCAAACGCGACGTTGGTAGAGTTTTCATTTTGCCAGTTTTCTAATAGAAACGAAAACAACAAATGAACTGTGTTAGTAGTGAAGTATCAACAAATTTCATTTCAATGTATTCATGGAAACACCTTTGAAATTATGAAACAGTCGTACAAAGAAATAAGCATAATGTACAAATGTAGAAGTACGGAATCCAAATTATGAAATATGAACCCAGTCAGTTTCTGAACATCGGACACAGCTGCTTCGCGTGGCTACAACGCGATTTTGTAAGCGTGTATGTGGAAATGCGTCCTCATAGCTCTATAGACGGCTATCGGTTTCACCTACAGCTATTTGCGCTTCACATTTGAAAACTCTTAAGAGCGCTGCCTGGTATCAAGTATTTGATGAGGTGACTCGACCGTAGGAGTGCCTTAGTACCACAGAATAAACGTGTTAAAGCTTCATGCATGATGCGGCATTTTTTACCTTTCTCAATGTTTATGACGTCATATTCCTTGGTACGTTCAGCAGCGTATGTCGATATTGTTAGTGAATTATATTGCCAATAGAGTTAGTAGCGCAGAAGTAATAAATTTAAACGTCATGCAAGATGCGCCAGTTTTTCACGCATTCTACGTTTAATGACAATGTAACTGCTGATAAGTGTGTCATACGTTGATATAACTTTCTAGGTACATTCAGCGGCATATGTGAATACCGTCTTAAAAATGGACGTCGCAGGGAAGATGTAATAAATTGCAAAGTACGCACAACATAGTTCGTAAACAAGAACTAATAAATTTCAATGATAAGGAATTCTTACATTTCTATCATAGATACTAAAAGATGTATAGGAAAGTGCTGACTGAAGCAAAAAAATCATTTAATGACAAAATAATATATAATGCTGAGAATAAAAGTAAAGCTTTCTGGGATGTTATAAAAAACGAAACGGGGAGAGGCAAACAAACGCAGAGTAACATACTGCTAAGGGAGGAGGTAAGATAATAAATGATCCACAACACTAAGCAAACTACGTAAGTGAGCATTGTTCAAGTACTGCAGAGAAGTTAAAGCAAAGTTTCCCCAAAACAAATATAACACCTGTAAATAATATTGTACTAAATACAATGATGTAACTTTCAATCACAGAGAACGTAGTCAATAAAACTGTTCAAAAACTAAAAAATAAAGTCAGTAGGATTGAATGAAATACCAATGTGTGTACCGAAACAATGCATAGAGATTATACAATATCCCTTAACAAATACAATAAATGAATCCTTCGCATCAGAGACATTTCCAAAGCAGTTAAAATAGGCAAGAATTTTGCCTTTGCTTAAGAAAGGTACTGAAGAAGACATAGAAAATTACCGGCCCGTTTCCCTGCTGTTACCATTCTTAAAAATAATAGAAGCAATTATAAAAGATTAATGAATTACCTGAATAAATACAATCTCCCTGCTGTTACCATTCTTAAAAATAATAGAAGCAATTACAAAAGATTAATGAATTACCTGCATAAATACAATCTCTTAAGAGAATCACAGTTTGTTTTCCGAAGTGGAAATAATACAGAGTCAGCCATAGCAGAATTCACAAAAGTTGTACTTAAAGCTCTTGACAAAGATGAGTGGATCACAGCCATATTTTTGGATCTTCCTAAGGCCTTTGATACAGTCGACCACAGATTCTAGTATGAATTAGAAGCACTAGGAATTAGAGGGGTAGCTGTCAACTGGTTTCGATTATATCTAGCAGAAGGGTAAACAAAACTAGCTAGTAGAAATAACACATACTTGAAAGAGATCTAAACATTTAGCAAAATACATATCAGAATCAAAATACATTAAAATAAGGGTTCTGCAAGGTAGCATATTAGGACCAACACTATTCCTGACGTAATTAATGACTTTCATAGTAGTGTTACTCATGGTGAAAAAATGCTCTTCGCTGATGACAGCAATATTACAGTCACTGATAACAAGAGAACTCCTTACAGAGAAAGTAAATGAAACTCTCAAGGAAGTTTACAACTGGTCAATAAGCAATAAAGTGACGTTGAACATAAAGAAAACTAATGCCGTGAATTTCAGTTTGAACAGGGAAAATGACAATGTTAAATTAAATGTAGGTGGAACCTCTATAGACTGTAACTAATGCAAAATTTCTGGGAATGAATATTGATTCTCAGTTGAAGTGGTGTGAACACACAAAGGTACTCGCAAACAGAATGTCTTCAGCATGTTATGCACTTAGAATCATATCATCAGTGTGTAACATGCAGTGTCTTTCAGTTATGTGCTGCTTATATGTACACTTAATTCTTATGTATGCCATTATTTTTTGGGGAACACATGCACAAAATATGAACACAATTATTAAACTCCAGAAACGAGCCATATTAATAATAACCTAAAATAGTAGTCCAGCTCATTGTAAAGGTCTGTTCAAAACACTGGGGATTTAAGTGCTCTTCATTAATACATTTATGGGTCAGTTGTACGCATCAAAAATAACATTGGTAATTACTGCACAAACAGCTCTGTGCATGAGCTTGGAATAAGAGCTAGACTTAACTTACATTTACCAAGAAAAAGTAAACATAAAACTCAAAACAGCATTTCCTACCAAGCTATATAACTGTACAATAAATTATCAAAAGAGATTAAAGTAAATACAGAAATACATTTGTGGGAAAAGGCAGCTAAAAAGTATCTGTTATGCAATACATTTTATACACTGAAGGATTACTTAGATAAGACAGAGTAGGGGTTTGGTAAAAAATGCTATACAAATAAATAATAATTATGATTATAAAACATTCAAGATTCCACTTAACACCTTCATACTATGTTTCTTCCTTCTTTTTTCCTTTTCTAGAAAAATTTTCCCACAAACTATGCATTGCACAGTACTAACAACTCTTCCTCTTACTGAGCTCAACATCTCACTCATTATTGAGGGATGCTTGTAACAACAACAACTGTACATATAATAATTTTTCTTCTGATTTTCGATGAATTAATGTAAGCAATGTTTTGATTTCATTTCTTTTTCTTTTCGTGTCATTATGTTAAAGAAAATGTAAGCAACTTTCGATGCGAATGTTAACATTTATGTCAAATTTCAAGAAACGCTATAACAGAATTGAAGTGTAACACATGTTGAATCTATTGTAACATATTTAAAATTGTAATTGTGCGCCTGGTCCATACGTAGGCAATGTATTAAGATATGTGGAATGTAAAACCTTTGGTGAATACCCTATCTGTAGGGGAGCGGTAAAGGGTGGATGGCAGGCGAGCACGGGAAAATGCACACGGGCGCGGCACGGCATAACGGGCTCAGCAATACAGTCGGAGTTGGGCATCGGTCTGAGGAACACCTTCCGGATCGAGGAGCCTATCCTGGAAAAAGTGGTTTCATTGAGCCTCGGATGTGCCGTTTCCGACGACTATCCAGCATGGCTATATTCTATAGGGACTGAATTGAAAAGGATTGCAACGCTAAGAAGAAGCAAAGTGCCGATACAGCAAGAGCCATAGCTGTGATTGTATGTGTGCTGTGCGCCTCGCCATCTCGCTGCCCGCCAACCGCCGCATCGACACGAACAGGTTGAATCTTTAAAATTGTATTCGTGTGGACCAGTGTTTATTTTGATCCTGACTGTTCAATTATAACTGAACTTTTACCAGAATTGTCCTAGTAATTAATTATCCTTATCACTAACCTAGACAGGGTCCTTTCCATATGTTGTGCAACCCGAGTGTCCCGAATTGAAGATTTAAAGTTTGTGTTAAAAGGAATTACCTGCAGAACTATCTATGCTAGAAAGATGTTTAAGGAGCTTTATTGTTAATGAAAATATAAGCAAAGAACTAAGGTCTGACAAAGTTGGAAGATAATTTGGGAATTGGTTTAGTAATGGAACTTAATTAATTTGAGACAAAAATAATGGTAGTTAAATGAGGAAGTAATAAGACAAAAAGAGTAGTAACTCATATTTTGTAAATCTTGAGTGCTTAATGTTTCCAATAGTCAATAGTTTCAACACAGTGATCATAACAGTTTCAGGGTCCCCCCCCACCTTCCACTCTTTTCTTTTCTATTCATTTAAATTCTGGAGTGTACTGAACTGATTTGACCTGTAAAGTTAAAGTCAATATAAAACCTAAATTTACCAGTATTTTCTCTTATTAAGATTGACATTGTATGTGTGTTTCAAAAGTGCTATTTCTAGGGTAATCTATGCCCGATTTCAGTCGGATCAATAGACAAAATGCAGTTTGTAGCAATCATTGTAGTGTAATGTTGTGTATTTACAGCTTGTCCAAATTAGTACCGAAAGGGAAAATATTAGGTCAGTAGATTTTTCTGGTTCTAAAATTTACCTTATAATGCAGTATTACTACGTGTTGTTATGCTTGTACGTACCTTAACTTGTACAAGGGAAAACTCACTTAATGCCTAATTAGGCTGGCAACCGTATTATTCACAATTGGTAGCATCTGCTGTGTATGTTTCTTACCTGTCCTAACGTGTAGTTGCACTTTATACTTGCTTGACGTATCATTGTTGTTACTGACTGGGTATAAGTCCGATTTTGCTTCCATTCAGGTACACGCGGTCAACATATGTACTAAAATCCTTTCTTAAAAGGTGAAGCCCGTCAACTTATCATAGTACAGGCTTTAAAGAGTTAACGTACGCCCGAGAGCGGAGACCGTTACATGCTGACTCAGTTTTTCAGGATGTCAAATGGGAAGTTGTGGTACAGAAAATGACCCAGAGATCACCAGTGTGTGTGGGTGTGTTTGTGTGTCTAGTGAGTGAAGTGTTATGAAACAATGTGTGCATGTTGTGTGCAGTGACTAATAGTGAGATATGAGTTAACATTGTCGCATCACATTATTTAATAAGTTATTTGTAAAACAAGTGTATACCAGGAGTAAATCTAATGATTGTCTCTAACTAGAAGTCTGTAAATATAAGCGTATATGAATTAGATTACTTTAAATTGGTCTAAACTTGTAAATACTTCGGAATATCCTATATCCTTGTAAAAAGAGATCTACAGATGAATAAAGCTGCTACTACCACTACTACTACTACTACTACTATTACTACTACTACTATGTCGTGCACAATGCACCAGTTTCTCACACATCAATGTGTATATGAAGTCATTGCCCTTGAACTATTATAGGTAGATGGTTTTTTCACCCCCACAAATTTTGGTTGCAATCAGTATAGTAGTTTAGGTGGGGATGTGCAACATACATCTCAAATATACACACTCAGACCTATGAACATCTCTTTTCAAAAAATTTGTCGATTTATTTGCAGGGTATGAAATGAAGAAATCTTGTGATACTGTATGACAAAATAAGGGACATAAACTTAAAAAAGCTTGAAGAAATTTCATACAGAAGAGAGAAATGTAATACTGCAGCTCTGACCGGTGTGGTGAAATATACTGTGTGTTTTCAGTGTAATTTTCTAAGTAAGTGGTCACTTCCCGGCGAATAACGCGCAAGTAAGGTACCGCACATGCAGATGTTATCTTTTACATGTTATATAAATATAGTAAACAGTAGTTTGCGGTAACATTATAGGTAGTTTGAAACATCTGTGTTATTACGTTACCTGTGCGCTTTCGAGTCTGGCACCCAAAGATGTAAACAACCATGCATGAGCAGCGCCTGCATGAGCAGGAGCGGGTCCGACAGACGGTCAGTTCCAGCCATTCTACCAGGATGAAGGTACACGGTTCGTATTGTGCGTGGTCCAAACGTGCCTAGACGGTCAATACCGCGTTTCGATTGCGTCCGCTTGTTACTTTGTGCCAGGAAGCGCTCTCAAGAAGGGCAGTGTCCAGGAGTCTCGGAGTGAACCAAAGCGATGTTGTTCGGACATGGAGGAGGTACAGAGAGCCAGGAACTGTCGACGACACGCCTCGCTGAGGCCGCCAAAGGACTTCTACTGCAGTCGATGACCACTATCTACGGATTATTGCTCGGAGGAACGCTGACAGCAACGCTATCACGTTGAACAATGCTTTTCGTGCAGCCACAGGACATCGTGTTACGACTCAAACTGTGCAAGGTAAGCTGCATGATTCGCAACTTCACTTCTGACGTCCATGGCGAGGTCCATCTTTGCAACCACGACACCATGCAGCGCGATACAGATGGGCCCAACAACATGCCGAATGAACCGCTCAGGATTGGCATCACGTTCTCTTCACCGATGAGTGTCACATGTGCCTTCAACCAGACAATCGTCGCAGACATCCTCTAACCGATAGTGCAACCATATTTGCGAGGCTTTCGTCTTCATGAATGACGATTCGCGCCCCCATCGTGCACATCTTGTGAATGGCTTCCTTCAGGATAACGATATTGCTCGACTAGAGTGGCCACCATGTTCTCCAGATATGAACCCTATCGAACATTCCTGGGATGGATTGAAAAGGGCTGTTTATGGACGACATGACCCACCAATCACTCTGAGGGATCTACGCCGAATCGCCGTTAAGCAGTGGGACAATGTGGACCAATAATGCCTTCATGAATTTGTGGGTAGTATGCCACGATGAATACAGGCATGCATCAATGCAAGAAGACGTGCTAATGGGTATTAGAGGTACAGGTGTGTACAGTAGTCCGGACCACCACCTCCGAAGGTGTCGTCGTATGGTGGTACAACACACAATGTGTGGTTTTCGTGAGCAATAAAAAGGACGGAAATAATGTTTATGTTGATCACTATTCAAATTTTCTGTAGGGGTTCCCAAACTCTCGGAACCGAGGTGATGCAAAACTTTTTTGATGTGTGTATAAACACAACTGTGAAATGAGTGTAACACAATTAGGTCATGTGTTAAAACGATGACAGTGTGTTTTTCATAATTACCTGATTAATCCGAAAGAAGGGTGGACTATGTGGTTATGTTTTTTACTACTGCTCGTAGATGTTGATGTTGACCAGTAAATTTTTAAGCGTATCGTCATATCGCTGGCTTAGTTGTGGATTATCTTTGCGGGCAGCCGCCTCTGTAGAGAGTTGAACACAGAACACAGAACTGTTATGTTGTGTAGTGTGTAGCTCTGCATGTGAGAGGCATTTAGCATGGAAGTTGAAGTGTTGCTACAAGTGCTCTTACAGTAATGTGATGAAATCTGGGAGTGATTCAGAGGAAAGTGCGTCAAGAAGTAACTAAAAAAATGAGCAGTGTCACCGATAACGTATTTGTGTATCCTCTCGTTGCGTGTCGTACCATAAAGTATCAATCATCCGCGCTGTGTTCGGTCTGCAAGAATGAACTAATGTGAAGCAGTAATACTATTTACCACATAAGACAGTATTTAAGTGCCAGTGTCTTGCAGCGAGCGTGAGGAAGTGCGTTCGGTCATCGTGTTTCAGCATTATCAACAATCAGCCGCACCGCGACGGTTACTCGCACGCTCGTGCAAGTGAGAACTGAGAACTGAAAAATGAACTTTACGAACAGTTTCATATATTTACTAGTGTCAAGGAGGACTATTACCAAATATCCATATGCGTGGCGAGCGTAAGAACTTTCGTTCGATCATTCGGCTTCCGCATCATCAACAAACACCCGAGTCGTGTCAGTTATGAGTACGCTCGTCTGAGTGTTATTGTGGACTGTTAATCATCCATTAATTGGGATAACACTCTGAATTAGAATGTAAACAGTGCAACCTGCGACTTTCTTTTATCGTCTCAGAATATAGTTGTTCATACCAGACGTAGAACAGTGTTGTGTTTTGACGCTGAGTGGCTCCCCTAACTCGCTTGCGCATTTCGATAGATAATTTCAGGCAAGCCAGCGGCAGTGTGGAGCAGAACAGTACGACCACCGCGGGATTATCAGGTACGTGGTGTGGACAGGGTGCACGGTCAAGAAAAGCAGAAGCGACAACCAGTTTAAGGTACCCCCCCCCCCCCCCATTTGTACTCCTGGGCGTATTACAAACTATTGTAGCGAAAGTTAAACAATAGTGCACTGTCCATATAACTGTGTACTATTGGGAGGTTGTGAACAGTGAAAGTAAAAGACGGTGAAATGTACCTGTGCATCTGTCGGCTACATCATTTACAGTAGACAGTCCTGCACTTCCACCACCTATTTTCTCAGCAAGTATGTCGACACCGAGGACAATCAATGAAAAAATAAAAGTGGGCAAACCGTCACATTTGGTGCACCGACGTGAGGACTATTTTAAGCGGGAGCAATAAATTTGGACTCACGAACTTTGACAGTGAAGTGTGAACTATAGCAGTACAATTTTAAATGGAGGAGATGCTACAACCAATCAGCGCTAGGGTTTCATAGCCACAGTAGGACAGCAGCCAATCTGCGAGCCGGTTCTATGGAAGCAGCGACTGAGTACAGGAGCAGCCAAGAAACGCGGGTAGACACAGCTTACTGAGTTAAACAAGACACCTCGCTGAGAGAATTACAACTTGCAGCCAACGACAAGTCGAGATGACAACAGCAGCGGCAGCAGTAGCAGAAGAGTGATTAAAAAATAAGGTAATTTCGTAGCAAAAACTGTTTTCTATTAAGTGATACATAATGAGTGGCCTTAACGAATAAGACAGTGTGACTGAGAACAAATCTGTAGAGGTTAAGTTTTCAAGTGAACAGAAAGACCTAAGTGGGACTAGTTCTGTAGATGGTAGTAGTTATAAATCAGACATGAAAGTAACTTTGAAGGATAAGTACTACAGAATATTAATGAGAAATCAACATTAATGAATATTAAATGTGTAGAAGAGAGAAAGAAGCTTTGTGATGACTATAGTAGGAGGGTGGAGGCCTCTGAAAAACAGTGTAAAGTTGAAGTCAAAACTGCCGATTAAAAATGATTTAGAAATAGAGGTAGAAACCAAGTTTGCAATAGTGGTAGAGGAGAACTGGTAAAAGTAAATAAAACTGTAGATTAAAAATTGGCTGAAATGGATAAAAAGCTGCGAGAGGTACAAAATTAAAAGCATAGAGTATGTAGTGTCCCAAACAGTCCTTCATTTGTTATTTGTAAGAAATTTAATAGTTTTGAAGCATTAGATTTCATTACAGAATTTAAATACTTGGTATGACAAAGAGAAGATGTCATTTGTGAGAATGGTTTTGAAGGGGGATGCTTAGGGATGGGCAGCTCAGGTAGATGATAGTTGTACTTCGTGGAAAAGACTTGAGAAAGCATTTTTAGATGAATATTAGCCCAAAGAGAAACGGCAGAGAATTTTGAGTGAATTTTGGGGAGGAGAGAGATTTCACTCTAAGAAGGGTAGTGTGAAAGGTTTCTGTCAACTTTGGATAAACAAACTGAAATATTTAGAGAAAGAGCTAGGTATTGAATAGATAATTATAGGTTTAGAAACTAAGTTGTCTCAGAACGTTAGAGAATTGCTTGTACCTGTCTGTAGGGATTAGTGATTTCTTGAATTACACTGATAAAGTGGAGAGTGAGAAGCACTCAGTGGAAGATTGTAGAGGAATTTTGATGACAATAATCAGTCAGGGGGAGAATTTCTGGTAAATAGGATGCACAGGAGTTATTATAGTAGAAATTCAAGGAATGGTTGGGTGGAGGATAGACAGAATGGGCATGGAAACGGTAGGCGAAATTCAAGTAAAAGAAATGGAGAAGATGATTTTAATTCTGGATCAAACCAAGTTTTGGCTCCTACTAGAGCAGGTAGTGATGAAGAGCCAATTGTATATAAATGTGCTGTAATCACAGGTAAGGGTAATGTAAATGACAATACTAAGACGAGTGTAATTTCTAATTCTAGTGAGATGTTGAATGATGGTGTGGGTAACAATGTTTATCCCATAAAAGGAAAAGAGGAACTTACTATAATAAAATCATATGATGAAACAGTGTGTGTTACTGTCGCTTAGGATGCCCAAAGTGTCAAAATGGGATTTAAATTTTTAAGAGGACAGAAAGAGTTCAGGTGTTTTGCTTTGTGGGCTAGTAATGGAAACAAGCATCAACTAATTAGCCAAGTGTTTGAGGACAGCGAAAGAGACAGTGGGTCTGGTTCTGACAGTAGTGGTAATGATGACAGTAGTGATGAATCCAGTAGTGATGAGGATGAGGTTCTTGAATTTATAATTGATAATGATGGCCATGTGGTAAGTAAAGAAAGAATAAACAGGGGTAATACTAGGCCTAATGAATAGTTTGAGAGTTATAATGAGGAGGAGAACCACGCTATCTGTCATTTGATTCTGTCTGATAATCATTTTTACAATCAGGACGATAGTTGTTCCAGGGAAATGATTAATCAGGGTTTGTGTACGAAGAAGTTCACATGCTAAGTAAAAAGGAAGCATGACACACTGTAATAATAGCAAAGGTACGAGGGATTCATGGTAAGTGTTTACTGGAGAGTGGTAGTGATTTGAATGGCATTTCACAGGTATTTTTTTGAATCTATTAAGAATACGGAAGGTATAGTAGTCATGCATGTTTCTGGAAAAAAAATTATTGGCGCTACTGGTAAGCTATCAAAGAGTGTGAAACAAGACGTCCTATTTACTGTGGAATTGTCAGGACAGCCGTTGGTGTGCAATTTTTTCGTGATTCAAAATTCAGCATTGATGCAATATTTGGAACTAATTTCTTGTGCAAATGGTGTGTAAATATTGATTTTGCTAGCGATAAGATTAGTTTTAAGTGCAACAGAAGTAAATACGAAGTATCATTTTTGGAAAGTATGGAAGAGCGTGAGCAAACTGTATTAGATATTCCACTAAGAGTTTTGACCACAGGACCGGTTACTGAGAAAGAAGAGGAGGAGAGAGTAAGGTTGGAGGTAATAGAGTTGAGGATACTGAAGGTATTACAAATAGTCAAAGGGAGGAATTAATAGATATTCTCCTGAGAAACTGTAAGGCATTTTCAGACAGGCCAGGTTTGGTAATATATTTTGAGTGCAAAGTAAATTTTAAGGATCATGAAACATTTTTCAAGAAATTTTATATCACTCCAGTTTCAAAAAAGGGAGCGGTGAGGAAAGAAATTCAAAAGGTGGTCTCATGGGGGATTACTGAAAGGTCAACCAGCAGGTATAGTAACCCACTTGTGTTGGTAAAGATGTAGAATGATGGTGTCAGGTGGGTTCTGGGTGCCAGGAACTTGAATGAAATTTTAATAGGCGAGAGTGACGGACCATCTAACGTAGATGAAATTTTGCACAAGTTCCATGGATGTAAATTTCTGACTTCTTTCGATGTGACTTGCGGCTATTGGAATATCAGTCCGGCCAAGGAATCTAGGCCATGTACAGCACTTTTACATGAAGGTAAGTGTTAGAAATACTGTGTCGTGTCATATGGTCTGATCTTGTGTGTGTGTGTGTGTGTGTGTGTGTGTGTGTGTGTGTGTGTGTGTGTGTGTGTGTGTGAGTGTCTATCAGAGCTATTGACAAGGTGCTAGTTGAGATATTAACCAATGAAATAATGGTCTATGTAGATGATATCGTAGTAGCGAGTGCAGAATGGTACAAGCATTGTAAGATTCAAGTTTATTGAATTGAAAAAATTTCATTATCTTCCTCAACCTGCAATGCTGCTTATGTTCTGTGATCCTAGCGTTGATTGATCGTTCAGTCATTCCAGCATAAGCTTTTCCTCATGGGCATGGTATGCGGAATATTCCCGACATTGCACGTGGTCCATTTTCTCCTTTTCCGATTTGAGACACTCTTTGATCTTCTTTGTCGGTTTATAAATAGTCTTTACGCCGTGTTTGCGCAATCTACAGTCGATTCTGTTCGTCACTCTGGGAATCAATGGTAGAAAGGCCGTGGTCGCCATTTCTTTTCCGATGTGTCACTTCGTCGAATGTCTCACTGGGTTACGCTGGTGGAGTACCCATTGCTCCTCGGAACGCTTTCCAAGTGTTGCAACTCGCGTATGAGGTGCTGTGGCTCACGTATACGTCCTGCTCACATTACGAGCATGCCTGTTTTCTGGCTCAGGTGATGATTTGACAGTTCGTGCAGGTATTGGTGCGTGTGTTTCGGGTTTCGATACGCGCTGTGCCACGGATTTTCACCATCCCTTGTAACCAGCACTTCTAGAAAGGGTAGATGTTTGTCCTTTTATGTTTCCATGTTACATTTTACGTTGGCATGAAGGCTGCTAAAGTGTCTTAGGAAGTCACCGAGCTGTTCCTCACCATGGCTCCACACAACCAAGGTATCATCGATATATCTGTACAACACCTTAGGTTTACAAGGTGCCAAGTCCACTGCCTGTGGTTCAAAATGTTCCATGAAGAAGTTGGCCGCCACTGGGCTAAGGGGACTACCCATGATACCGCCTTCCAGCTGATCGTAGAAGCTGCCATTCCAAGGTAAAATAGCACGTAGTGAGACATGCATGAAAGAGTTTGGTGCCGTTTTGATGGAAATGGAACCGATGTGCCGCAGAGAGTCACCAAGTGACACTTTGGTAAACAAAGAAACAACATTAAAGCTGACCAGACTGTCGTTTAGTCCAAGGTTTAGTTTTTCAAGCTTCTCGATGAAATGTCCTCAGTCCTGTACGTGTGTCAGTCTTAGTGTGGCTGGGGCAGAGAGTGGGCTGGTGTTTTGCATTTTTACTCGTCGGAGAACCAGTAGTACTAACAATTGCTATTAATGGAACATTATTCTTAAGGATCTTTGGTAACCCATACAGCGCAGGTTCCTCTGTACGTCCGGCGAGAGAGAAGACGCCTTGATTAAGCGATTCGTATTCAGCGTGATCTGCTTTTAGTTTTCGGTATGTCGTCGGATCTAATAGGCCCCGGATCTTCTGCTTGTAATGTTCGGTCTCCATTATGACGTTCGAATTTCCCTCATCGGCAGGGAGTACTAATATACGCTTGAATGAGATTTTCACTCTGCAGCGGAGTGTGCGCTGATATGAAACTTCCTGGCAGATTAAAACTGTGTGCCGGACCGAGACTCGAACTCGGGACCTTTGCCTTTCGCGGGCAAGTGCTCTACCAACTGAGCTTCTGTAAAGTTTGGAAGGTAGGAGACGAGGTGGTGGCAGAAGTAAAGCTGTGAGGACGGGGCGTGAGCCGTGCTTGGGTAGCTGAGTTGGTAGAGCACATGCCCGCGAAAGGCAAAGGTCCCGAGTTCGAGTCCCGGTCCGGCACACAGTTTTAATCTGCCAGGAAGTTTCTAATATACTCTTGTTGGTGATCAGATTCTGGTAGCCTGTACATCTTCTTTCTTCAGATTGCAAGATGGTTATTTTGCTCGGCTGTTTCAGTACTGTTTCCCGAGGAAGGGTCCGAATGGCGGCTTCGGTATTAGCAATGATGTCCATCGTAGGTACGGTTCTCGGGATGATAGCAAAGTCCTCTCAAAAACCTCAACAGAAGAAACTAAGACAATGAGCGTCATGAGGAAAGAACCATTAGAACCAGAATCGTGGTAATTTTAGAGCATTTAAGTCACTTGACTTACCCAGGATGTGAGGTGACAAACGGCTACAGAAAACAGACAGGGATTAAGGTCAGTAAATTGAGAAAGTTATGTGGAACAATTAACAGAAACCTTGAAAAAAAAAATAAGGAAAAATTCTCAAATTGTACAAAACAGTTTCAGTCCACGAACTGTTCTATGGAAACGACACCTGGGTGATTAGTAAAAAACGAGAAAGCGGTATCCGAATACTAGAAACGAAAATTCCACAGACGATTTAAAATTTGCACAATAGAAGAGAGACAAAGGAGTATCGATAAAAGAGAAGAATTAAAAATTTTAGTCTAAATGATAAGATTCTAGGTTACAGGAGATAATATAACGAACATCTGGAAAGAATGGAGAGCGGCAGACTACTGTTGTTGTTGTTGTTGTTGTTGTTGTCATTGTCTTCCGTCCTGAGACTGGTTTGATAGAGCTCTCCATGCTACTCTATCCTGTGCAAGCTTCTTCATCTCCCAGTACTTACTGCAACCTACATCCTTCTGAATCTGCTTAGTGTATTCATCTCTTGGTCTCCCTCTACGATTTTTACCCTCCATACTGGCCTCCAATGCTAAATTTGTGATCCCTTGATGCTTCAGAACATGTCCTACCAACCGGTCCCTTCTTCTTGTCAAGTTGTGCCACAAACTACTCTTCTCCCCAATTCTATTCAATACCTCCTCATTATGTGATCTACCCATCTAATCTTCAGCATTCTTCTGTAGCACCACATTTCGAACGCTTCTATTCTCTTCTTGTCCAAACTATTTATCGTCCATGTTTCACTTCCATACATGGCTACACTCCATACAAATACTTTCAGAAACGACTTCCTGTCACATAAATCTATACTCGATGTTAACAAATCTCTCTTCTTCAGAAACGCTTTCCTTGCCATTGCCAGTCTACATTTTATATCCTCTCTACTTCCACCATCATCAGTTATTTTGCTCCCCAAATAGCAAAACTCCTTTACTACTTAGGTGTCTCATTTCCTAATCTAATTCCCTCAGCATCACCCGACTTAATTCGACTATATTCCATTATCCTCGTTTTGCTTTTGTTGATGTTCATCTTATATCCTCCTTTCAAGACACTGTCCATTCCATTCAACTGCTCTTCCAAGTCCTTTGCTGTCTCTGACAGAATTACAATGTCATCGGCGAACCTCAACGTTTTTATTTCTTCTCCATGGACTGTAATACCTACTCCGAATTTTTCTTTTGTTGCCTTTACTGCTTGCTCAATATACAGATTGAATAACATCGGGGACAGGCTACAACCCTGTCTCACTCCCTTTCCAACCACTGCTTCCCTTTCATGTCCCTCGACTCTTATAACTGCCATCTGGTTTCTGTACAAATTGTTAATAGCCTTTCGCTCCCTGTATTTTACCCCTGCCACCTTCAGAATCTGAAAGAGCGTATTCCAGTCAACATTGTCAAAAGCTTTCTCTAAGCCTACAAGTGCTACAAATGTAGGTTTGCCTTTCCTTAATCTATTTTCTATGATAAGTCGTAGGGTGAGTATTGCCTCACGTGTTCCAGACTACTGTTAATGGCCAAAAATTGTAAGTGGCAAGGCAGAAGAGATGAAGACCCCGGCAACGTTGGGTACCGTGACCGGTAATTTCACATAATACCTGAAAAGGAGAAGAAGAAGACAGTTACAATACTATTTTTTACATTATAATTGAAACTTAAATAACTACGTTATATTGGGAATGATTCTGTATGCTGACCACCGTAGGGTTAAGCCCTAGACATTTGCGACTAGAAATTATGGGGACCCACGAGCGAAGATCGCCTGAGCATCGTGAATGCTGAGACATGTGGCAGGTGGCAGCCACGTGTCCCGGCTGACAGCGCTGCAGCGCCAGCACGGTTGAGGGCCGCGCCACGTGTCCACGTGGCCTCATCGCCATTGATCGACAAACCCCCGCCCCAGACGTCTGGAACGTCAGTGCCATTCAAGGTCGCAGTTTTAATTGCAGACGATGGCTGCCAGGCTTCCGCCCGGACGTTCTGTAACCGAGAAGCGGCTTCCACAGTGTGTGCCAGTCTCTTCCGCAGGTTTTATTGTGGTCAGGGAAGGATACAAAAACAGAACAGCCCTTCCAACCTGCCAGATACAGCTGGGGCTGCACAGTTCAAGTCACCGGAATAAGTAATTTGTGATCAACGATTGTTTGGATGGTAAATATTAGTAATAACACCGATCACTGGTTGCTCCCACAATGTATTCAAAGGTAATTACTATAGTTCAATTCTTTTATCTTGGCGGTTCGCGCATGCCCGCCCAGACGCGGGAGATTGCTGCGTTGCCAGTTGTACGCGCCAGGAGAAGCAGCGCCATAGTACAGTTCGCAAACTTACGTTTAGGGGGGAGCGCGCAGTTTATGAAGTAAAGCCACCACGGCCGCATTAACCCTTTCGCTGCTACAGAGACGTGCTCCCTGCATTCCGCGATGTGCGCGAATTTGTCATCATTGCACTGCTCGCCTGTGCAGACACATGGTGTTTCGACTGCTTTGACACACTTTATCATTCGATTTTACAAAAACTATTTGGCCCAAAAATTCGATTTTTACACATCTTCTTGACTGATACCTTCCCCCCATAAATGACTTAATTTTGTTTCGATGTTCAACGCAGTTATTGTGCAGCATTAGATGTTGTAAACCATTGCACGAAATTTTGAAGAGTTTGCAGAGGTAAAAGTCCATAGCGTGGATTATAGTAGTTGCCACAATGTTGAGAATGAAATGTGGACAAGATACCTAAATTTCAGATGAAATTTACTGTATAACAATATCATGTAATTAGGTACCAGATAGGTTCCGTATGTAATATTAAAAAATATTCCGTCTTTCGCGACTGTTATAAAAGTTTTGTTACACCTGGTGCGTTTGGCTTTATTTTAAAGCACTTCAATCAATGAAAGGTAAGGCACATACACAATGGTACTCATGTTCTGGCTGGCTGGCTCTGAGCACTATGCGACTTAACTTCTGAGGTCATCAGTCACCTAGAGCTTAGAACTAATTAAACCTAACTAACCTAAGGACATCACACACACATCCATGCCCGAGGCAGGATTCGAACCTGGGACCAGAGCGGTCGCCCGGCTCCAGGCTGTAGCGCCTAGAACCGCACGGTCACTCCGGCCGGCACTCATGTTCTTTTTCTTGTTTATGTTCCACAGTCGCAGTTTTAGCAATGGTATTGAAATATATTCATCTTTGCAGAGGTAAAAGTCCATGGCGTTTACTTTCCGTATGGTCGATTTTAGTTACCACTAGAAATGTCAAAAAATTACATTCAAAAAAATAAAATTCATGAAGTAAGACAGTTCGATATTGTTTTTAAATAAAGAAAATACTAAGCACCGAGCAAAGTTTGAACTCAGAACCTTTCACTTAGCAGCCATACACTTTAACCATTATGCTAACACAGCTCGTCATTCAATTATATTTCCCGGAGGACTTTAAAATATCACACAAAATACCGACAAACACTGTTGGTATGATTATGAATTACTCACGATCCGTCGAAGTACAATAGGAAATAAACAATTACCGCTGTTCTTTATTGCGATAAAGCGGTTAGTGAGAATGATACAAACATCTTTCCTTGCTATCGCCTGAATTAGGAGGCTTATTGCTGGTTTGGTTTAATTGATTAATAGAATATGAAGCAATTGGTATAAAGAATGCTTTTCCAAACTTTCTATAAAAGAAAGTCTGCTATCAAGACATTGCTTTTGTTCAATTACTTTGTATATGACTGAACGTTTCTAAAACTGAAGACACTCGTTTGTGCTCTGCACTGCAGTCGAGCTCTGGCAACGTCGTTCTCTATTCATTGGCTGACTGTGTTTTGTGACGTCAGATGCGCAGAACGAACCTAAACTCGGCCGCCGTCATAAATGACGCGCACTTTAGTAAATAGCATAGCCGTTGTATAATCGTATCCGCAAATTGAGACTGCACTTCGTAATTTTAGCCAAGTCTTAGCGCACTTTCAATGAAGGTAGTCTAATAAAAATATATTTGGGAGTTGGAACTTAACATTTACCTCCACATCCAGTCGAACAAATTTGTGTGATTTCATTATCAAACATGAGAATCATATGTCTCACATTTTTTTATGACAGATGACGTTCAGAGCAGCTTGTAACATCTTTGTAAAATTTTTTAGAATTATATCAGCCCACTGTAGAACTGCTGATATCAGAAGCATACAGCTAGATGTGACATTCTAAGCAGTGTTGAAGGAAGTGTAGAAAAAGCAAATATGACATGGAATTTATTAGTTAATGTGTCCGCACATCGAACGCCAGTCATGTTGGGAAACAAATCAGTATTCTTAGTGCAACTGAACGGGGAAATGCAAAAAGTTCCAGTACCCAATATACGATGATCTGCAGCTTAAAGCAATTGATCTATAGTGTGACACGGAATATAAGAAATTCTATATTTTACCAAGTATTTCCCTTAGGCTCGATTACATCGTTTACAAAAGGCTCCCCACAGGTGCCCAACCTACTCCTTGGGTACAGTAGTCGCTGTAGTACCTGAGCCCACCACCTGCTAGTGGAGCGCTCTACCTGTGGAGCCCTGGTGTTAAGTCAAATATATGTTAGCACTTACGTAGGATGAGGGGTAGTCACAAAGTCATCATAATCACCTCGAAGATCATAAAGTTACGTTTTTAATTTTTATTTGTTTTTAAGTACACATATGCACTCCTGATACTCATTGAAATCCCCCCACCACAGTACAGTAAAATCCCACCAGATGTTCAAACAACGAATGGTGCAGTCCATTGGTAAAGTGGAGTATCGTACAACAATTCATTTTCAGCATTTGAAGAGGAACGACGCAACAAAAAGTCCAACCTGACCTGATAGAGTAGCACAGCAACAAGTTACATTTTAAGGTTGAAACTTGGGACTTAGGGAAAGCAGGAAAAGGTGTGAACGGTGCCTAATCAGTTACCGTTGATTGCACAGTAAACACATACGCTTTATTTAAGGAAATAATTTTTTAAAACAATCATTTAAAATGTAACACAAGCTACACTGACAGCTGAAGGTCTTATTAAGATAGAATTCAAAATTATTTGTCGGCTGAAGGCCACAAGAAATAGGAATAATTTAAATTAAATATTATTTCTAAACAATTGACACAATCAGATCAAATAAAGAAGGGAGTGATCCACAGACAGTGCTCCAAGGACCGACCTGAGAAAAGTCCCTACAGCTGTGTAAGGGGTAAGACAGGCAGCCAAGAGTTATGGTCACCTAACAGGATAGCAACTCAAACTAGGGACAGTTTAAACGCTGATCAATGCTCTTACCAAATCCACTTAACGTGTGATAACGAGTACAACAACGGAATAATTCAAGCTAGAACGATGTGACAGACAGCACTGCGTCTTCAGAATGCGGTGTTTAAAACATCGAAAGGCAGAAGGAGCCACTACAACCAAGGTAGACAAAGAAACCTCAATCCATACTGCAATCAAGGAGGCTGCCGAACTACAGTGTGTTAACTGTAAGACGGCAGAGTTGTGAGGGGAGTGCGGGGAGAGGAGGAAGCAGGCATTGGATGGCGAGGGGCGTGAAGCCGTTGGGGGGAGGGGGGGGGGTGGGGAGGGGGGGAGGACAAGGCACGCCTACCAATTGCAGTTCTGGCACAAATTACGCGTCATGCTTACACGTAAGCAGACGAAAGGCTTGGAAGTTAAACTCGCTTTAAATGTTGTTCGTAAACGAAACTGAAATCGTCATGTACATTAATATATATATATATATATATATATATATATATATATATATATATATATATATATATATAGGAATGTATGTATGATTGTCTACTATATGCTCACAAACCATTCATGCGATTGCAATGAAACTTTGGTGAGTTGTTTTCCGAACGCCCACGAAGGTTCCTAGCCAAAAAAAAAAAGATATAAACACATGCTTGAGGAGATATGACGCCATAAACAATGAGATGCCACCGCGGGAAAATACCCAGATTTATGCATCCACTATTTGAGAATGAGAGCACTTAGCGACTAGCAACAAACGTTACATAAAATTTCAAACCATTACGAAAATTTTTCTCGCTGACACCCCCCACAAAGTAATGAAAGGAAAAAAGGTTGTCGCTTACTACATTTTCTCAGTACATACCGTAAACCTGCCGCAGTAGGCATGACGCTTTAATGTATTATTTCGTTACTATTAACTCTAATCGCAACATATTTCGCATACAGTATCCACATGTATCAGTAAATGCGCCGGCAAATTTATGTCTCTTCACGACATATAATTCATAAGATATGACGTGGTAAACATCGAGATGCGTGAAAAAGTGCCGCGTCAGGCATGACGTTTTGTTCTATTATTTCTTCACTACTAACACTATTCGCAACACGTTTCGCAAACGTGTTAAAAAAAAGTATATAAAACCAAAGCGTATTCCTAAAAACTCCTGAGATGGGCCAGCAACTGCCTCTTCACTCATTTTGATAATGTTTTGCACAACTGCACAATAAAAACACGCAGAACAGTGCAGCGCAAAACAATAACGAAGCAGACGACAATGGCTACCTTGTACAACACAGTCAGCTGCGTAATGTTGGCAGCACCCGAAACTGCGTGCCTACCGAAGCCTCCCGACGTTTACCGACTTCTACCGATTCAGGACTAGGGAGACGTCTGCCATCTAAAAGTTTACACACTGTACACATAATGCAGGACAGCATCGGTAAGACGAGAAAAAGTACACTGCCGTAAAAATACGCTAACCTCTAGGGCACGTAACTGGTCAGTTAGGGGCCACCAGGCAGTAAAATACCGCTGGTTGCACTTCACCAATAATAACATAAAATTCAAAAACTAATAACAGGCAGTAGAAGACGACTGAAAGATTCCGCGATCTCGCCACGCTCCACTTGTTGCTGTTCGTTTCACGGCGACCCTACGAGAAGCAATGCACGAATAAATGGCGTGGTCACAAAATAGTGGAGGTTTTACTACTGGATTAATGTTAACTCAACGTGCTGTGTCCGGTGGACAACGAGGTTGTGGCCCTCACAACTACAGCTCCTCGATCCGGCTATGCCTGCATCCCGCCAGCAGTCCTGGCATGTCTACACGCTGCTGGACCTCTCTTCTGCTCCGTCCAAACCGAACTACTGACACACCTGACCCGGAAAACACTTCACGTCTTTCCCAAGATAGTACGGGTACTAGATATCGATAAACGCTGCTGCTACCACTCGCAAACAGACAACGCTAGCAAACGTAGTGGCGCCAGTAAACAGAAGAAGAAAACGAGACGCCACTATCCCTATTACACGACGCCAACCTACCAACGCCACCAACGCGAGCCGCACACAGCTCAAAGGTACTGAGGCTGGGTGGCACACTCGTTTCTAGTGTAGCCACATAGTCTGAACGAAAAAAAAAAAAAAAACCAAGTGCCAGACAATCTCTCTAAGACAAACCAGGATTCACAAGAAGTGGAGCCATCTGGTGCGCCAAAATTGGCGCATCACAATATAGATGATATTGAAAAAAGTGAGAATCAGTCAGTGGGCACTTTGCAACATCTTGAGTAATATGTACACATGCCACACTGATGCTGTTTTATTCTTTGCGTGTGTGGGGGAGAGGCGTGCACTGCCATGATGTACTGACAACAATTATGCTTTTAAGGGGGAAACCATCACGAGAACATACTACCAAACTGCCCTAACGAGCTTATGGTAGGCAAGCAAGATAAAGCATCGTCGCCAGATGTCTGAGCGGGTATTCTTGTTCCACGACAAAGCCTCAGTTCATTTTCCACACAACAGTCCTACGTGTTGTTTTTTGGGCTTTTAAATCTTTTTCTCATCGTCTATATACTCTTGAAATGGCACCCATTTAGTTCTTCCTCTTTCCTGGGATGAAGAAAAGTTGCGTATTGCTCATTTCCTGAATGACAATTTGCTTTTCGAAACCGATTTTTTCTGGAAAAGCCAAAATTCAGACTTCTTCAACCAAGGTCTCCACCAAGTCGTCCAGCGTTGGACAGAAGGTGTCTCACTGAAAGGTGAACTTTTACAGGGGACGTAGCACCATCATAGAATTTCATGCTCACAGCTTGAATTTTTCGAAATTAAAATTAGTAATTTATGAACACAGTTCGCGTATCTGACAGATTTTATTAGAATCCCTATGAGGGGAAAAAATTTGCAGTGTGGTTCTTTATAACCTGGGAATACCTAGTATAGAGGTTGTTTTGCAAACGTCAGATTTATAGAGTGAAGTGGGATACGACAGCGCAGGACTTCAACTGTCTGTGCAAAGAAATAATTTTTGCAGTTCCAGATCGCACTCTGTCTTTATAAATAACATGAGGTACATCTGGTTTCTAGTATGAGATATTTCTTACAACTGGGCAACTGTGTGTCCAGAAATATTATAAAGTTTTGTAATACAGCTTTTAGGTAAAGCCAAGTGAGGGTAGGTTGACCGATTTTGTACTTAAAACTTAAATATTTCTGAAATTAATAAAATTATTGTACTGCTTTTTCTTTCGGAGCACATGGAACTGAATTATAGCAACAAAATGTTTCATCTTTTTTATCTTTTGCTCTAACAAATCAGAAAATTAACAAAAGCCATGTCAGTCAATTTGACTATTTACCTCTTACTTAACAATTCTGTGTTATTTATTACCCTGTGGTGCGGTCAACTTCAACAGTAATTAAAAATAATAATTAAATGTTAATTACAATTTTATACTGGCAAGTGTAACTTCAAGAACTAAAATATGGGTTCGCAAGTGTTCTGTATGAAATTCCGAAGAAACTCACACAAAAATCATAATCACTGTACACTGAACACCAAAATGGTAACTTCAAAGGAGTCGCCGCCTTCTCTCGATAATCTGGTTCGTCATATTCCTTTTACTACCTCTCAAACGTCGATTGTTTCTGTATCATCAACTACAGGCCGCAAAAAATGAGACTAATTATTGACAGGAATGTAACCTTTAGCTGTCTTGGTACCCCATAAGAAATTTGGAAAAGGAAATATAATAACTATGACAAAATAATTTTTTGACCTTGTTGGTTAACTTCACACCCGTGGTTTACTTTATCTCATTTGGTGGTGCATGTAACGCGAGTTGCGCCTGCTGCCTGCTTCGACGTGTTTCCAGACCGTGATTGGTTGTATACTGTAGGCAGAATGTGAGCTGCGCTGTTAATGAACGTCCGTGAGCGAGAGAGGTAGCGACACTTAGACAACAGCTAGCAGATCTGCGTGCTGTTCGCGGTCGCTCCACTGCTGTAAAAGGAGCACGGAGCAGGCGGGCTCGGGGGTTTCTTGCAGTCACTGTTGCCTCTGGGTCTTCCCGGGTCTTTCATTACTCCCGGCGTAGCACCAGATGCGCTACCCCCACTCCCACCCCGCACCCCCACCCCCGTAACCGCCGGCTCGCCCGCTCAACAGTTGCGCTTGTTCTGGGCGTCTGCGAATGAGCGCGCTAGCAATTCACCCCAAGTCTCGCCCGGAATGAATGGGAGCTGGTGCTGGCGAGCGGGTTGCATACCACTCCAGGGGCGCCCGTTTATACTGGAGAGGCGCGGAGCTGTGACCGCGACAACGTGTTTTGCGGGCTCCAGGCTTACTCCACTGAGCTATGTTCTGCTTAACGCTGTTACTGCGTTTCTGCATCAGTGAATCAAAACTGAAAAGAGCAGGAAGACTACTATTTACTGTCGTCAGAAGTAATTTCTGATAATGCAATCGTTAAAAACTATCATTTATATGCCCTTACTATATTATTTACTTGGCTCTTTTCGATGGTATTTAAAATCCAACTGTGCAGCTATTAAAGACTTCGTATCTGTATATCATACACACTTCCACTTGACGATCTGAAACATCGTCATGGGCGGGATGTTAAATTATTCCTGGCTACACAAATCTGAACGAACACTTGTGTGCTACGTTTTGTCGTACTTCACGTCAGAAAGTAGATAGTGACCCAACCAACGTGAGATTAGGCCAAAAACATTAGTCTCAAACTCAGGAATACTTGAAAAAATTATAAGCAGATGGCACTTCCAGACGTAAGCAGATATCAAACAAGAAATGTCACCGCTGACGATGTTTTAAATAAATTAACCGAAACGTTTCGTTACGCAGATACGCATTTTTAGTAGTTGCGTGGGCAGATTTTAAATATCTTTAATATAACAGTAATATTTAGGTTTATTTAGCAAACGCAGACATCACCTTGCAGAACGCACGCGACCGGTATAACTGATGCACTGATAAACCGCCATATACGCAACGGACATCAACAGCGTGTTTGACCATACTTGCCTCTGACGAAGAGCGAAACTAGGCAAATAAATCAGTTAACACACAACTTGTGGTGGTTTATCTCTGCATCAACTACATTTAGGCTTACTTTCACACGTTTAAACCCAGTGAATGGCGCGATGTCCCCACTAGAGTTCTCCGTCCATCTTTCTTTCATCACCATGCAGCGACGGGGGAAATGGGAAACTGGAAAGCCCTTTCAGACTTTATGCTCTGGTATCGACATGTCGTCTTTTTACATACAGCTGCGCGGCCAAATAGCGCTGTAGTGTCACACATTCATCCATCGGCTACGCCAAAGTTTACAATTTTGTATTTTCTGTCGATACCTGTATTGGCTGGTTGGTTTATGGGATTGAAGGGACCAGACTGCTTGAGCCATCGGTCCCGATACCTGTATTACTATCAATCTGTGACCAATTTGCACAGCTCCTTCATGGTATGTCCTTTTTTTGTCTTAGAGTGTATTCCTAAGTCTTACTGGACCCTTCATGATAGAACCGCATCTTATACACTTTTCATGGCGAGCCCGTCACAGTTAGTTATTTTAGCACCTGTTTCAGCTCAGTATTGGTCTTTGTTATTCATTTAGCAGCGGCTGGCTGATGAGTTGGTCCACAAATTTTCTTGAAGATGGGAAGAATGAAGATTAGGATTTAACGTCCCGTAAAAGGCGAGGTCGTTAGGGACGGACTGCGTAAGGGTGGGAAAAGACACTGCCCATGCCCTGTGAATTGGCTTTTGCCTTAAGCATTTTAGCGAAAAGCTTTAACATCCGAGGTTAATTAGCCCTATACGTCAACCACAGCAGTGAGGCTGTCGCAGAAGTAATCTTCTTTAGCATACAATATTGTGGGGAGAGATTTGTACTCAAAGTCATGAGCTTGCACACCTGTGCGTCACGTGGTATTGCCTTGTGAGGTAACAACACTTTTCCTTGTCTCTCATTGGTAGATTTGAGGCCACAGAAACAATTTTCCTGCCTTTTGGCTGGCTTCGGGAGAAGAAATGGAGATCCCTGCAACACTGAAGAAATGCAAAACGTGAGACCATGTTTGGCGGTGATATGGTTGGAACACGTCAGGGGTGGTAGAGCACCGCGAACAACGCAGACTGATGTATGGTAGATTTATACTGCTATTGTGTTGACCGGTACTATAAAATTTCTTTTGTGCATCTATCGGACTCGAGTGAAAAATTTCACTTCGATTTTTTTTACACAGTCTAAGTCAGTAAAAAAGTGGATTTGCAAGCTAAACAGTTCAAACTTTGCTACCTGCCGTCTAGCAAATCCCTCATAGCGATCAGCGGTTTTCAAAGGTGAGTGACCTACGAACGGGCGCCTAATACTACAATGTACAATGTATGAATCTTCGTGGTGACTGTATAGCGCACCGTTTAAATATACAACGCCTTCTCTAGTTTAATCTCTAAAATTATGGAAATCGTCCTAAAAAATCCTGAGTGAGAAACAAAACCAAATAAAATATTTCAACTTTTACCTTTAAAGAATATCGAATTTTCTGTGCCTTGAACATTAACGTCACATGTCTAGGAATAATTATTGTGAGATAATATTTTACTTTATATTACATTGCACAGACTTACTGGTTAAAAATGTGATCTTAAATGAAATATTATGAATTCCATATTACAGTATTTCAGCTATTTTCTAAGAATTAGCGAAGCTGCTACACAAAAAGTCATTTCTGAATGATAAGCAAAAGGAATTGTTTCACGAAAGTGATATACACGACTCTGATATGTCAGAACTGCACTTTTAACAAGAATACAGTTGCAAATAAAAGAATAGTAGTTTTGCTGAGAAGAAAATTTCATTATTTCAGAGCTTAGGCGGCACGGTCAAGAAAGAAAAGATAACTACAATGAAGCTTTGGAAGAATTTTCCTCACGGACAGAAGCAAAATCACTGCACATGAACTTGGTAAGAGAATACAAGAAACTTCAAGTACATTTAATGAAATACGCGGGTACCAAAATAGACTCAGAAATTAATTGTAATGATTTTTGTAAGATACGTCTAACTTTCAGAAGTCAGTCACAGGGATGTACCATTATCTATACTTAATAGTTACAGTATGATTCCTAAATGGAACGCCGCGAAATGTGAGAGCGTGAACCGTGGACCCGTCACTAGCGGTCGCCCTTTCATGTCTGTGACAGCAGCGTAATACGGGTTGAACGTTATTTGGAAGCGTCGTGACCGAAACCTGGTTGGCTGCAAGGTGATTAAAACCCATCTTCGTCCCGAATAAAAGATCAGTATCGCCCACTCGTCTCCCTCGGTCATCTTTTCAAGATTTTCTTTTCAAAATTAAGATATTTTCGAGATCCTGTTTGTGAGCATTACAAGTCTGACAATCAGTACCAGAAGCAGTAATAGCGATTCGCTCAAACCAAGTCTCAACTCGCGTGATATGATCCTATACTAAAAAAGATGAAGTGGCACTTGTTCAAAGCTTCAATCCTTAGTTTTTACTTAAGTAAGATCGGATATATTATAAAACGTGTGTCATAATGAAATTAAGTCAAATCAAATGGCGGCATGAATATCCTACTAAAAGAAACAATTCACACGAACAATTACTCGAAGATATTTATGACCTGTCGCTATTACTTCTGTAGTGCACATGTTTCCGGCATATAGCATTTCCGTGAAACAGTCTAATTTCACTACCGCTAAATATTAGAAATCACTAACTCAAATGTAAAGTATACAACATCTTACTTTTAAAATTGGCAACAGAGCACACTGCTTGCCCCGGTGAAACATTTTCCCTAGAGTGGGATACGCTAGAACCGATGTTCAATTCCTTTCACGCTCTCCAGTGACGATAATTCACCACGTTGATATGTGTCCCACGATTCAGCAGCAACAAGATGATTTTTACGATCACGTTTATTTATTGTTTCTTTTATAATGTACTGTGTTAAAACACGGACAATTTTCACGTTGAAGCTGCTATAACACTTCCGTAAACTCGTGGCTAGAAGAATGGGGTTTATGACTCAGTTGCCTTAAATGTCAATGAGACGACTCCGCACCATTAGTAGTTCTGATTTCTTCTGTTGGCATACTGGTCCATGAATTTTAGGAAAATTTAGAATCATCACTCACAGTTTTCAAGTACAGTGTGTAGAAAGAAATTTAACTTCCTGTGAGAGCAATACTATACAACCATACGAATGAATTCCTGACTGTGCTTGAAGGTAGAAATCTTAAAACAAACATATATTTCAGAAACTTTCCGACTTCTTTTTGAGGATGACTGTATTCAGAACTAAGTCCACATTCGACTGTCTTTCGATGTCATACCTGACCTAAGTGAAAACAGCAGGAGTTAATTTTTATGTTTGCAAACGTACCACGAAATATTGCCCGTATTTTTACGCTGCTTTCTGTACTTAAAATTGTTCTTAACAATGAAGTCCACTTCACAACTTGTAACTTTTTTTATGATTTCAGTTCTCTAAACGCTTAAAGTGATAAGGAAAACATAAATGCACTTCGATATCACTGCCGAGACTTGGTTCCCATCGCCTGTGTAAAGCAGTTATTTCCAAGTGTATACACGGATATACAGAGCAGACACAATACACAATACGAGACGAAATGTTGTTACGAACGTTTTTGTGTTGTTAGTTTGAAGAGAATCGCGTTGTGGGGTCACTGTTCGAATTTTGGTTCACTTCATATATCAAACAGTGGACGTGTGTTCGATTGTTGCACATGCTCACTTCAAGGACGGATGCCATTCATTTCCAAGTATGGAATTTTTATAGTAAGAACATAAAAACATCTCCACCTGCACTGTACGATTTTCTAATTTCTGCCCATCCGACGTAATGGTCTTGTTTTCCCGCTCACTTTCTTTGCAGGAGCACCCAAGAGTATCAGTGTTACGTTGAAAGTAATGTGTTGGTAAAATGGAAAAAAGGAGGAAATTGTGTATATATTTGGCATTTCACTCTCTGACTTTCGCACAGGGATTACGAGACAGCAACCTAGAAATTACGAAACATCAGCATAGGATTGACTGTGTATTTGTAGCGTACCTAAATATAGACACAACAATGTCTCCATTAGTTACTATTGTTACAACAAAAGTGGTCACATTCTGCAAGTTGGACACATCTGTGCCACGCCAGCAGATACACAGAAAGACTTTGGACAAATTAGCTTCAAAACTAACGATACTGTTATTATCTGTACACGTTTCCCTACACGTCGTCCATGCGCCGAATCCGCTGCGACCGCAGTATTTGGAACGCTGGAATCGTCCTACATTTTGTTTATAATCGGGATATTTCGGTGCGACCGCAGTATTTGGAACGCTGGAATCGTCCTACATTTTGTTTATAATCGGGATATTTCGGTGTTTGGATCCCAATGATAGGGGCGTTACACACTGGGATGGGTTAACGACACTAATTAAAGCTACATGAAAGCCCATCGAAGCGGCGTTATCAGCTGTTCGCCGTGGAACGTCCACATTTTAAAACGAATAAAAACGCAAAGATGCGTAATATTTCAGCCGTTATCTCGGTGGCGCACCCGCTAAACAATAGCGCCTATTTAAATATTTAAAAGGCAATTAATTGTCCACTGAACACAATTACGCGCCAATGGACCTATTTTGATTAAATTAGTTTTTTCGAATGGAAAGGCGTTCGCTGTAGAACAATGCAGAGTAAATTACTGACTGTTTTTGATTTCCGTCACTTTACTGGGGGGAGAGAAAAAGTTGGTCCGCGCGGGAGCCGGCGCGATAGGGGGAGACATTAACAATACAGCGTGAACAAACGGGCGGGCAGCTGGCGTCGCCCATTACGTGAATTAATCACGGAACCGCGCCGTGTCCGCGACGCGAAGCGTTGGAGCAGCCGCCGGCAGCCACGGCGGCGTATTTGTGCCTGTCAGGCAGCTGTCCAATCGCCTTTGTGTGCCGTACGAGTATCCCACTGCGTGACTCCTAAACTCTGGTGAACAAAGTCATGACAACTGAAAGCCTAGTGATTGCATAGATCCTATAATACGAACTTGTTTCTGATGGGCAGTTATCGGCAGATGAACAAGTAACATTAGGAGTGATCCAGTGAGTGGTATTAGGATCCCTCCTATTCATACTGTCAGTTTAATAAGTCACGGCTGCAAAATACTAACGCGGATTCTTTACAGACGAATGGAAAAACTAGTAGAAGCCGACCTCGGGAAAGATCAGTTGAGATTCCCTAGAAATGTTGGAACACGTGAGGCAATACTGACCCTACGACTTATCTTAGAAGCTAGATTAAGGAAAGGCAAACCTACGTTTCTAGCATTTGTAGACTTAGAGAAAGCTATTGACATTGTTGACTGGAATACGCTCTTTCAAATTCTAAAGGTGGCAGGGATAAAATACAGGAAGCGAAAGGCTATTTACAATTTGTACAGAAACCAGATGCCAGTTATAAGAGTCGAGGGACATGAAAGGGAAGCAGTGGTTGGGAAGGGAGTGAGACACGGTTGTAGCCTATCCCTGATGTTGTTGAATCTGTATATTGAGCAAGCAGTGAAGGAAACGAAAGAAAAATTCGGAGTAGGTATTAAAATCCATGGAGAAGAAATAAAAACTTTGAGGTTCGCCGATGACATTGTAGTTCTGTCAGAGACAGCAAAGGACTTAGAAGAGCAGTTGAATGGAATGGATAGTGTCTTGAAAGGAGGATATAAGATGAACATCAACAAAAGCAAAACGAGGATAATTGAATGTAGTCGAATTAAGTTGGGTGATGCTGAGGGAATTAGATTAGGAAATTAGACACTTAAAATAGTAAAGGAATTTTGCTATTTGGGGAGCAAAATAACTGATGATGGTCGAAGTAGAGAGGATATAAAATGTAGACTGGCAATGGCAAGGAAAGCGTTTCTGAAGAAGAGAAATTTGTTAACATCGAGTATAGATTTAAGTGACAGGAAGTCGTTTCTGAAAGTATTTGTATGGAGTGTAGCCATGTATGGAAGTGAAACATGGACGATAAATAGTTTGGGCAAGAAGAGAATAGAAGTTTTCGAAATGTGGTGCTACAGAAAAATGCTGAAGATTAGATGGGTAGATCACATAACTAATGAAGAAGTATTGAATAGGATTGGGGAGAAGAGAAGTGGGTGGCACAACTTGACTAGAAGAAGGGATCGGTTAGTAGGACACGTTCTGCGGCATCAAGGGATCACCAATTTAGTATTGGAGGGCAGCGTGGAGGGTAAAAATCGTAGAAGGAGACCAAGAGATGAATACAATAAGTAGATTCAGAAGGATGTAGGTTGCAGTAGGTACAGGGAGATGAAGAAGCTTGCACAGGATAGAGTAGCATGGAGAACTGCATCAAACCAGTCTCAGTACTGAAGACCACAACAACAACAACATTAAAGACTTCTCAGACATGTTGATAGTAACCTCAGACTTTTCACAGATGATGCAGTTATCTATAATGTACGAGGGTTGCCCAGAAAGTAAGTTTTTTTCTTCAACAATTCTTCACTGATCATATTGAGAATTACACACACGAAAGAATGATGTTTTATCTACGCACCCTATTTTTTCACGTAATCTCCATCGCGTCCTATGGCCTTTCTCCAGCACGAAACAAGGGCGTGTGTGTCCTGTCCGTACCAACCCTTGTTCTGGTGGCGGAGCCAGTGCTTCACTGTGTGAATCGCCACTTCATCGTCCTCAAAATGTCTTCAACGAATGGCATCCTTTAATAGCCCAAACAAGTGGAAGTCCGAGTGAGCTTGGTCAGGGCTGTAGGGGGGTGAATGGGGTAACACTGTCCAATCCTGTTTTGCGATGTGTTCAGCAATCTTTAGACTTGTATGGGACGGAGCGTTATCGTGTTGCAGGGAAACATCTTCTGGGTTGCTGTGGCGCCAAAGTCACCCGAGGCAGGTCTTGAGTTTTGTTAATGTGTTGACATATACTTCTGATTTGATGATACTGCCACTTGGTATCACATCAGTGAGAATCACACCTTCACATTCCCAGAACACGGTGATCATGACCTTACCGGCAAGAGCAGCTGCTATGAATTTTTTCTTCTGTGGAGAGTGGGAGTGGCGCCATCCCATCGACTGTCATTTTTCTTGGGCTCAAAATGGTGAACCCAGGTTCCATCACCTGTCAGTCTGGGACAAGAAAGCCCCCCCCCCCCCCCCCCCTCAGCTTCGATACGTTGTAGCAAATCAAGACAAATGATTTTTCTGTGCTATTTGTAATCCACCGTTATACACCGAAGAATCCGTCTTGCACACGCTTTTGAATATTCAAGAGTGTGGATAATTGCATCCACACTTCCTTTCCTGATTAACAGATGTAGCGCCAACTGCCGAGTCGTAATACGTCTGCCCTCGCGAATGACAATATCAGCTCGCTGCAATATGTCAGGTGTGACAGCCGTGGACCGCTGCAAATCGTGGAATTCCGCCAAACCGCCTTCTGATGACCTCTCCATCTGTGCCCAGCGACTAAATGTACTTCTGTAGACAGCAGACGCTCCGTAGATCCTACACAAGCGTTTGTGAATATTCCCAAAAGTTTCTTTCTCTGCAGTGAAAAATTCACTGGCAGCACGGTGTAACGCACATCACCTACAGACTCCATTTTGAAACTGTCCTGCAGCTATGCTATCTGTCGGAAATGGGGAAAACTTGGCTCGCTCACTCAGTAGACTTCAAATAATACTTACGTAACGTTTCGCATTCGTAGCATTGTTTTAGAAAAAAAGTGCGTAGCATTACTTTCTGTGCAACCCTCGAACTCTTTCCTGTAGCAAAGTTGTCCAAAACCCAGTCAAACTTTTATAAATTATCTAAGTTGTGTTAAGACTGGCAACTTGCTTTAAATAATCAGAAAACTAAGTCGTACACTTCATAAAACGAAATAACGAAGTATCCTATAAATACAATATCAGTGAGTCACCACTAGAATACGTCAGGTAGGTACCTGGGTAAAATAGTTTATAGAGGATATGATACGAACCTTTGACATAGACTTGGGTGAGGCAAGAGATGGACTATGTTTCACTAGTATGATATTGGGAAATTGTAATTAATTTATAAAGGAGTGATCCATCCTAGAGTATTGCTCAGTGTGAGAGATTCATACCAAGCAGTACTAACAAGAGATGTTGAACGTATGCAGAGAACGGGAGACTGAATGGCCACAGGCTTGTTCTATCTGTGGAACACCGTCAGTGTGATGTTGAAAAACCAATACCGACAGATGCTTGAAGATAGGTGCAAAATATGCCGAGAAAAACTAATTAGTGAGTTTCAAGAACCAGTAATAAGTGACGAACGTAGGAATATACAGCACCCCGCTGCAAGTCGCTCCCACAGGGACACGTATACGACATTAGACTAGTTATGGAGTGTCGGGAGGCACTTCGGCATTATTGCTTCCGCGTTCCTTACGCCAATGGAATGAGAAGAATCAATAATATGCTGCGCAATGGGAAATACCATAAGCCATATACTTCTCCGCAGTTTGCAGAGTTTGGATGTAAATGTGGACATAGATCTAGACGTACTGAAAAAAGAACGTGTAGGGCACGGAGCGGGTAAAGATACTCGTCATGCGTTTGAAAAAGAAGATAACCCGCAATGTCGGCCTGAAATAATTTCAGGAATAAAAGAAAGCCAAAATCAAGATGATGTGACGGAATGGGTGTCTAGTGCGTCACACACTGTTAGGAAAATGTATGACTCAGTTTTAAAGCGTTGCTAGTTATCACCAATGTGGCGAGTCGTACGTCACCTGCTTTACGCTCAGCAGCTAAATTTGCTGCACATATTGATGTAATACGTGATCCTGCACCCTGAGTTGTCTATATTTGCCAAGTTTTGTGAATTAAAGAAAAACACAAGTCCAATAACACCAGGAAAAGGTTGTATCCTTTCAGGTAAATGGTGTTATGTGACACCAAAGGATTTAGATTTAACGAACTGATCATTTTCTCGTTCGATTAAACACACAAATAGCGAAATGGTGGTCCCATAAGATATGCATACAAGCATAAAATAAAATAACAATATTAAACAAATGCACTAAAAATTGTGCATGTCCATAACAAAGTGCTAATAGTTTCCCCAAAATTAACTAAACATCCGTAGTGCACAAATTACGAGGTCCATTTCGCTACTCACAAGTCACACCTATATCAAGTTCGGTACAGCGATTAACATGTCTAAATTTTCCTAACCATTTCTATATTATACAGGCTAATCTGTAACGATCCTTAAATACAGCTGAAATAATCCAAAGCTACACACCGTCAGGCATTCGAAAATTTTAGACTGATTGTCTCCGAGATTCTATGTCCAACTTAACTTGGAATTTTTCTAACTTCAGTAGAAAATTAAAGTTTTCACAAAGCGACTCATCCCCCAAAACCCTAATGCTTTACAAGTTCCAAACCACCCAATAGATTTCCAACACACAACTTATCTCAATGACCCATCTGATGAGACTCACCTGCTGGAACTGAATGACTGTGTAGCCATTCCCACATCCTTTGATGCCTTCTCACAGCTGTTCAAAATTTACAGTGATAAACGAAATTTACAAACTGGACCCTCATTTAAATTACAAACGTCCGCCTTCTCTCTCTGCATGCACCCTCAGACCACAAACATTATTCTAAGTCTAATAATTTAGCCACAAACGACTTAAATATGAATTTTGACTCGAGCACTCTACATTTACCAGAAAAAATATCTTTAATACAAGACATAATAAAGATGGCCTGCTAACAGAAGCATCACTTTGTGCTCTGTTCAATGGTGGTAACAGATTTTACATATAAAATGCATCTTTCAAGTGACTGGCGTCTTTATTAGAGTCTAAAGTAACATTTAAATAGTTAGACAAGAATTCTCTTTATAAACTATAATATAACACAAGGATAAACAGTGAAAGATTAAAATAGCGTCATTCTACGTTCATATTATGTTTACGTGTGGAAGAATCGATTTTCTGACATATTTGGTCAATTAAAATGAAATAAAACATGGTGTAATCCATTATGTAATGTAGATATTAAAGTCTCGTCTTCACTGCCAGTAGGTAGTGACCTCAGCTATCATCCACCGTTTTGATTGCAAAGATAGCTCGAAGCGTTCAGGAGTTATTAATTTATAAACCCTTGTGTCATTATTAACTTACAGCGTCGACATAACTTCTATAGACTTTAGATTAACATAGTTATTAAAACAGCAATACATGCACCTCAGTACCGTGATTACAGCGATATGCTTAAATTTGCAATACGATGTTTTTCTGAATTAGTGTATAATTTCAAAATATTCTGCATTCGCCATTATCTACCACACTGCAGACCATGCCATCTGAGGCACGAACTCAGACTTGTGCATGCTGCCGCTCAAAGCCTATGGGAAAGACAGGCCACGGTCCGTACGTCACAGCACGTGACGCTACAACTCTTCCCAGTGCTAGCAGCCGTCTCCGGCGGGGAACGAATAACTATTTCAGACTTGTTTAATAATTCTTTACTGTTAGTTTAAATACGTGTAAGCTCTCGGCGAGAAATTTAAGACCTTCAGCGTATACCCTTTCAATTACAAATTGATTTCCCGTGGGCCCTGCGTGGAACCGAGTGTTCGCGAAGTGTGGCGGACAAGCCAACTAGTGTCACATCACAAGTTCGTTGCAGGGCCCGTATATCTCGTCAAATGACTGTTGTTGATATTCCAAGGTTCTACTTCGCCCATTCCCCTCTGCCTGGAAAATCCTACCGCGATTCCGCCAATTCGCCTCATCGGCTGCCGCGTGTCCGCTGCCAACAGGGAGACCCAGCTGTGCTGGCACTTGAGAATTTACGCACTCCCCTCCGCTGACAGCTTACCACCATATAAACTAACCTATAACTATACTGCAGTATCGCTCCCAAATGGTTAGTAGGGTGTTTCATATAGACTTACCAAATATCACAATCCTATGTTTTGTACATGAATGAGGATAGCCACTTGGGATGAATTTTAAATTACACTTTACAGTTACGTTTATCAAAGATACGAGGCAGGTAAGTGATGGAATGTCGAGAATAATTTTCGCCAGGAAATTAGCACAAAGTTATATTGACTTAGTCTTTAACCCAAGATGACAAACATTCAGTTCCTTAAAAGCAAGCAACCTCATTTAATCATAAAAGAATCTTTAATTGATTCACGATAAACAATACCTTTAAGATAAGGACTTTAACTAAGTGAATAAATCAAACAAATTTTACTTCCAGAATTTAAGGAGGTACTTCCCATTTACTGGTATTGACAAAACCAGCCCAGTGGAGCCTTGGAATAGTAATAACAATCTGTCAGGACAACAAATAATGCAGATCTATAACATAGAGACAGAAACGCCATTAAAATGAGTGTTCACTATGTTGAAACAAGAGATAAACTCTAGGTACCAAACACAGCAGACGCCAATCATAAGTTTTGAAACATTTAATAATTACAACAAACAGACACAAAAGAGTTACTGTTAAGCACTTGAGAAATTATGTTGTACATTGCCACTCTCGAACTCACGATTTAAGAGAAACTAAATGCACACAAAAGACCCCTGCTAAGATAATAATTTAAAAGATTTAGTAAATGTACCTTTATTATTCGATCCAGAGACAGACTAGTAAAATATCATTCACGATAAATAAAACTGATAGAAACACATATGAAAAAGCAACCATGGCAGAAAGCAGTAAGAGAATGTTCAGTACCAGTTTTCCAGTGTGATCCGTAGGGACAATTTCAGAATAAATTTGTCACCAAATAATCTTTTTCGCTGTGATCGTCCTGGAGTGACGGTTTCATAGTCATCGATGACGTGTTCGCAAAGTTGATGTACTTACGGTAACTTCCTTCTTAAGGCTCTCCTAACGTTAACAGCCAGGTTTGGAGTGCAGGAACTGCCCTGAAGTATTAGACGCCAAGTGGAATTTTCCTACTTGGCCAAAACATAGAATCGCATGGCGGTGTAGCACCTCCATCCCATCACTGATGTAAATATCCTAACTAACTCCAGCACGCGACTCTCCCCGAAATCATGACCGATCCCTGTGCCCTATTGGCACGGAAGGTAAACAAGTTCCCGACACTTAGTCAAAGATATAGTAAGAGGAAAAAGCTAGCGATCACGTGCCTTGCATGGATCAGTTCGGGATCGAAGCTTTGGTTTATTTTTCACAAATGCTCATTGTGTCCTCCACCAGAAGCACGAAAACTAACTAGACAGTAGTGAAACATGTCTCATATTTTTATGAGTCTGTCTTCAGTTACCGTATTCGCTATTGTTCCTATGCATAATGGAAGACCACGTAAAATATTGTAAGGCCAGAAACATAGGCGAAGTCTTTCCCAAAACCACCACCAAAACATTACAGTGACATCAGATGAATATTGCAATGCGGGATCGAAACATCCCCTACGCAACAGCATGTGCAGTATGGTACGCTCGACGAAAATCACGCCGCACAGTTGTACTGAATTGCACCTGTGTTTTCACCACCACGTCCGCTGCCCGTGGTATATGCAGTTGCGCTTCGTGCACAGAGCGAGCAGGTAGTTGTTTACATATCCGCTCCGCCGCATTGTCGGAAATGTTTAAAAAAGCAGTTATAGCTTTTTTCTGTGTAACCTCGTTGTTGTATAGTCTCGTCCTTTGTTGGGTGTGTGTCTGATAATAGCCTAGTCCTCGCCTATTGATTCGTGTGGAGTCTAAGAGTGTTCCAATGTAGAGATGCTGTGAGTTTTTCGTTTGATAAGTAGGCTCGTAATGTGCAGCCCGGATCTTCTGAAATCCCGGACTGGTTATTTGATAATTATGTTACCTCAGACCAAGTGCATATCACCTATTTTGAAACTGAGAATTGTTTTTTTGTGGAATTCCTAGATCCCTAGACAAGTTCCTTTTAATGTAGCTACACTTTCGGCATAGAGACGGTTCTATGAGTATGGTGCTACTTCTGAATGCGAACATACAATATACCAATGTTCGAACACTCAGTCTTCCTCCGGATGTACAACATACTTATCGGATGGAAGTTTTCACGGAATATGGTGACGTGAGAGGCATTGCCCGTGAACGCTGGCTAAGTCGACACAGGGTCCTTATAGCGGCATATGTTCGGTGAAAAAAAAAAAAAATTAAAAATAACATTCTGTCCCGTTCGCATGTTTGTGGATATAGCATACCTTTTACTTTCATCGGCAGTTGGGGTCGTGTTTTCTGTACAACGAAAGTGATCGTCTACGAACCAAGTGCTTGTGGAGAATTTTTGTTTTGTGTTCTTTCTTGGAACAGACCGGTGTGACTTTCTCCCACACGGTAACAAACTGAGGGCTACACCTCCACTTGTTTCTAGTGATCATCCGACAGTGCCCATTGCCAGTGTGGGCGATTTTCCGCCGTTGCAAGGAAAGCCCAACCCCGCACCTGCTACTGGGAGATTCAAAATAAACCGTCCCGGAGTTTCGGACGTAGAGGAGCACACTCGGGTACAGTAATGGTTCTGCAGGCAACCGCAGACACTCTCCGTGTGGGCACTGACCGTCTTGTCTCATACTGGGTTAAATGCATTAACAGATATGGTGACTGCTTTTGAGACAATAAAAGATTTAATTTTTCATCTGACCCGTTTTCATTTGACTGATCCTTACAGCACATAAATTACAAATGTAATGGACTTTCTAGGAAAACTGGAAGTAAAAAGTATATATATCTTATTTTCTGATGCAGCTACTGCGATTTGGTTTTAGTATAATGATTAATAATGAAGAGATTTAAGTAGCATCAGATAAAAGATTAAAATTGCATTATTAGAGATAAAACAGAAAGGGCTGTAATTAATAGTTGGAAAAATATTCCTTTACAAAAATTGTACTTGAAATTTCACTTTTCTTTGCATTTCCTTGCTTTAAGTGACGGGAACTCATTACATCCTTCAAGTGAATATTAGCAACTGTGTCGTATTCCGTTGACAGGATAGCTACATTTGACGGCTAACAATGCTCGTAATATTATTAATGAGCCGTAGAACGTTTATTCTTGGATTGCTCTTTATTTACATAGCAGATCGTTCCAACCGAAACTTGAGAACAGCGAAAGTCCTTGCTAGAAAAGCAAGTAAATTACACAGACCCTTCGCCTTTTCTGCTTGCTTCCTGCGTAGTCTTCTCTCACTCTACTCTACAGTCGGCAGCAAAAGTCGAAACTCTGAAAACTCCATACAATTAGCGTACTTGTGTCAGCATCCCCGTCCAGCCTTCAAATTCGTACAATACCATAGCGAAGTAGTAGCAACAACTCCATTGTTGAACATAATTCTGCTGCATAGGTAGCGGCTGCGTGAACCAAGCGCACTATTGCTAGATAAAATACATTAGCGATAGACGTCTGTTCGGTAGTGGACATTTGGTTATGATGCTACGTGGAAGATGCGACACTGTAAAAGTGTCACTGTCACAACAGCATACGTTTACAGTCGTGGGCCGAGGGGAATGTTCCTCCTTGTGAGTAAAGCAACACGAAGGGTTTGATAGGTCGCATGCGTCTATCGGTTAATTCCTACGGCTTCCTCCCTTCTTCTTATTCTTCATCGCTGTTGCTACACCTCTGACGGGGACCTAAGTCTCCACCCCGTCTGTACCATGCTGATAATTGAATGTCCAGTTGCTGCATTATCTCTAACACTAAGGTGGTGTTGGGTCGTTGCTTATTGTTGAGTGGTACTTAAGATAGGTAAATAAATTAGTGAAAAGAGTGTGAAGTGAAATAGAAAATAGAAAATAAATGAAAAACTTAGTTTAGTTTAGAAGAGTTACACACTGGCAAACAGCGGGCAGAGCAGCAGTGGCAACAGCTGGCGCTTGCAAGTCAGCATGTTCAGGAGAAGCCATCGCCCTCCCCACATAAGCGGAAGCTGTCGATTCAGCCGTCAGGGCATCGCCCGACCAGCTCACCCCTCGCCTACATTCCAAGAGCCAATGACCGACGTTAAGAAGTTTCTTCGAGAAGCTTTTCAACGTGACAGAAGAGGCAATGACCGTGAAGTCGTTCACCTCCAGTGAACCGAAGTAAATAAATACGCGAGATGCAGTGGGCCCGACAGTAGTTTTCAGTTCAGTTTCGGTTCGAGTTCAGTTCCAGTGCTGTTCAGTCGGTGCTGAAGACCGTCATGCAGTAAGAGACTACATTGTACACAGAAGCACCAAGTTCGCCGGTTAAATGGAATAGGAAGCAGCAACCTCACCGCCAGAAGACAGAAGTTAGAAGGTATTTGAAGATTGATTTTTACGTACCCGGGTGACTTGTGAGGATGGGAAGGAGACGGCCTCACATCAGCAGTCACCTGTGAGCTGGTGATGAAGATCAGTCAGCCGAAGACTGGCAAGCTAGAGTCCGTTGTTCGAGACCGGGACACTGGTCTTCCCCTGCCGCGCCGCTCCGCTGGCCGACGCTCAACACGCGGCCGCGGCCGCATATAAAAGAGAAACACTGGGACGCCACATCCAAGGTATCACCATCCGATTCACGACTTCGTTCTCAATAATTAAATGGGCCACGTCATGAAGCGCGTCTCCAGTCAACTGGGCTAAAGAGCGACACGAGATACACACCACCCAGCGTAATCAGACGCCGCAGCTCACGCACCAGAAGGCTTCGCAAACGACGCAGCTGCCGCTCTCCCAACCAGAACAATCCAGTAAGGAAACCATTGTACAAATATTTCAATAAAAGTTATCTTATGCAAAAATGCTGTTTCATTTTACCTCATACCCGAGCCAAGGAAGAACCCATGTTGTTAAGAGAGAAAAAGTAATTTATTTAGTGTTTTTCACCCTGACATAATGCATTCGAATCAAATGCCCTTTGCAGTAATGCTCATCCCGACAATTGATTAGCATCAAAAGAGGTTACCCAGTTACATTATAGCCGTGCTTGTGTTATTTGCAGTTCATTTGCCAGTGGCGCAGTATTTTTGGAGCACCAATCAAGAGGTGAACTCTAGGCTGCTAGTGAAGAAGGATGCGAGACTACAGCACCACCGGCAGCAGGGGCCCCTGTCAGTTGGGCAACCCGGCGCACAGCGCCGGCTGCCGCAGCCACACCGCAGGCCGCAGTGCCGCAGCTGGGCTCTGCCGCACAGACACCTGTTGTGCCGCCCTGACAGCCAATCAGGGGCCACCTCGCGCACGCACCCTCCTAACGCGTGAGCGTGCGTGTACGCACTACGCCCGCTACTGGGTTATTACGAATCTTCTCAAAATCGTGTAAGAAACGACTTACATATCCAGCCGAGGCAGACTCGGTGACTCATCGATGTCGACGAACTTTGGGATACTAGTCGGGGGACACTCGAAATTAAGTCTGTGTTCACAGTTGCACTGACAACGATCGTCAAACAGCGTCGCCAGAGGTTGCCCGATAACATCGGCTAACAGGCTTCGTCACGGTGCGTCCGATCTCCTTCGTTAGTTTTTGACGGGGTCAAGGAGGTTAGTTTAGGTTAGGTTAGGTTATAATCGACTCTACGTATGAAGTAGGTTAGGGTTTAACTTCCATGGGTGATACAGATACCACGACCTCTTTGTGCCAGCGGACGAGTGCTGCTAAACGGCGATTGCTATTAAAAAATTAACGAATGCGTGTGGATGAACTATATTTATCTCTTAAGGGGGGTAGGACGTCAAACGGGCCGACTTGGAGCAGGAGAGGCATCACAGGACATTTTAATTTCCAGTGTCCGTACTTTTACAAATAAATTCATAAAACTTTGTCAGCATCACCAGGAAGAATTCAGGGTTCACACTCATTGCAGTGGAGGTTCGAAAACATAACAAAATATTTTTTTTTACGTGTGAAATTTCATCACTTTTTCACTTACTAATGGCTACATTTGTTGCTATAGGTACACTTTCCTTCATAAGTTAGAGAGATTCTTCGATGAATTTTTCACAGCATACATACCATACTTACAGGTGTATGAAACTCTAGAATTTATTTAATTTATGAAAAAACGAATGAGCTATTGTTTTTTAAACTTCATGTTTAGAAAAAACAAAAATTTCGTAGTTAATTACCTCAATTTTTACCACAGTTTTTAATAGATTTGGAAAATTCTAGAATTTCATACACCTCTAAGTATGGTTTGTATGCTGTGCAAAATTCATCGAAGAAACTCTTATTTATGAAGAAAAGTGTACCTATAGCAACAAATGCTGCCATTAGTAAGTGAAAAAATTATGAAACTTCACATCGAAAAAAATTATTTCGTTATGTTTTACAACTTCCACTGCTAAGAGTGTGAATTCTGAATCCTTCCTGGTAATGCTGACAAAGTTTTATAAATTTATTTGTAAAAGTATAGACAGTGGAAATTGAAATGTCCTGTGGTGCCTCTCCTGCTCCAAGTCGGCCCGTTTGATGTCCTACCCCCCTTAAAGAACTTGGCGAGTATTGTACACATTGATCTCAGTTATTGGAATTACCAGACTAATTTTGCGAATATATAAGACGAAGGAAAAAACTCCGTGCCACGAAAGTTAAAAAGGCTTTTTCTTTGTGATGCTACTTTACTTCTCTCGCCACCGATTAGTGACATAAGTGACCACTACCTTTGAACCCAACATGACATATTTTACGTTTTTCTTTATTATTCTTGTGTATTACGAAAATATGTAGTTTCAATGACACACCACATTAAGGATTTCAGATTGAGTGTAAATTTTGTAAAGGAATTTTCTGATTACTGTGTCTTCTGGAGCACTTGCAAGAATCATATATCCAAAATTCGATATAGATAAATTTAATATTTCAAAGGCATTTGGGGTACAAGACTCAAAATATTACATTTTAAATTCCACACACAAAAACTACCAAAATGAACTTGGCACAGACCTAAATACTGTAATTATGTAACAACCAGATGTCAAATACTGAAGTGTCACTTCCTTGATCCAGAACTGCATCTGTATTGTATCGCTTTTTTTTTATTATTAGATCTCGAATCACACCTCTAAATGCACTCGAAACTAGCTTTCGTTGCCTGAAAGTGTTTTACGTATGGATCTTCAGCAATAAAAATTCGAGGTGATTCGTGACGACCTTGAAAAGCAAGATTACACTCTGTTTCGGCGAATTTATTTGAATTTGAATTTGTGCAGACATAAGTCAATTAAACTTCAATGATTGTCCTTCATCATACATGCGAAACACAAACATATAACTTACAGTAAGATACTCTGGACACCCAAAGCACTGAAAAGTGGATTCACATATATCACATTTCCAAACCATTTCATGGGAACAGAACTACCAGCCTACTGGCATAAAAACGCCAATAACCAACAATAATGATTTGTAGATAGCTAATGTCCACCTACTGCAACCCAAAAAAGATCCAATACGCTAACTTTAAAAATAAGGTACACCATCCTCTTACTTGCACAAACATTTTTTTGGGGTTACAATTTACACCTGAAATTTCCGATGAACATATTTCCTACTTGTGAATATCAGTACACGCGTGATTTCAGTCCAGAGATTCCGGACCACATCCCAATTATGATCCTTTTCATCCTCAGGATGCCACAAAATCTTCCTCTGGTTGTATTTCCCCACAGTCTATCTTTCGTGTCTTTTGAGTCGATTTGGCCGTATATCACAAACAGAGCTGAATTTCATCGATTGCCGTCTGAAATCTGTAAGTTCGGGCGATGAGATCAGCTACATTGTGACCTTGCATGTTGTGGTGTACCGATTACAGAAGATAGGCGTCGGTCGTCGGCGAAATCCACAGATATCGGTAGCACTGTGACCGTGGCGCACCCCTGTTGAGTCTTTGGGTCAACTTTGATCAGTTTACGAAAAAGTTAAGGTCAGAGTTAATGAAGCAGGATCCGTTTCGAACCGCTTGGAATCTTCGGCACTGCCAGAGACGAGGAATATTTAAGCTCGTGAAGTCAGCAACTTAATATTTTCCAAGAAATAAAACAACTGCTGATGTAGATTCACTGCAGATACACTTGAGCAGGAAACCTCTTACTGGCTGTGGTTGGTGATCAAGTGGTGTACGACCCGACGTATTACCTGCTGGCTTTCACCTTGGAATCTTTGGCTAACGTTTGCTTGAAGATGTTTCTGACGATTCCCCAACGCGACTTGTCTGGAATCTTCAGATATTCACCTTCCCCACTGCTAATGGCGGACGTGAAATGACGGGAGAATCTGTTGACAATGCCAACCACTTGTGCCGGCGAATCGTCAAAGAAATGATCGAGCACACGCCAACCCAACATTATGCGACAAACTGGGCAACGAGCGACACGTCGAAAGTCACCAACAAAGCCTCAGCAATTTGGTATACTTGCAGATGGCAGTCATCACCGTGTTCGTGTATTCAGTCTGCATAGTAGCTAAAACTGCAGTACGATGTGGATATTTTTTTTCTTTTTTTCTATGGCTCCTTTTCCCTTCCTTTCAGTTTCATTTTCGTGATACATTGAAAGAATTATTTCACCAGGAGTTTTGTAAACTTATTTCTTTGTACAATTATGTTTCTGTTTATGTCATGAGTGGCGATCAATGTAATTGCTATTTTTGTTTTGTTCTGTTGCTGTATATTTTCTAGTTTATTAACATGATGTGTGAATTCATTTCCACGAACAAAATAATATGATTAGAAAATGAATTCATAAACTGCGAATGCGGGGCCACCTTAGCTATATATTCTACTGGAAACAAATGAAAATTTGTGCCGGACCGGGACTCGAGCACGAATTTCCTATTTTACGCGAGCGATCTGCTTTGTCACTTCGGCTGCCTGACCATGCTTCACGGTGAGGGTCAGACGACCATGTGCTCCAGTGGCTGTTACCCGTAGTGCTCGCACAATGGCGCGATTCCCGCACAGGTCGAGACTTATTTAGTTCTTACGTCAGACTTCATTGTCAAAAAAATGGTTCAAATGGCACTGAGCACTATTGGACTTAACTTCTGAGGTCATCAGTCCTCTAGAACTTAGAAATACTTAAATCTAACTAACCTAAGGACATCACACACATCCATTCCCGAGGCAGGATTCTAACTTGCGACGTAACGGTTGCGCGGTTCCAGACTGTAGCGCCTAGAACCGCTCGGCCACCCAGGCCGGCACTTCATTGTCTTTGGCATGAAATACGTTAGCGCAGTGTCTGTATCTCAGTAATGCAAAGCTGCTGTTTTGTGTAAAACTATAAATCGATGCACTCAGAATTTTTAAAGTGTAATGTGAAGAAAGATGTGATAAGCGGTATAGAAACACGTCGATAGGTCGGCAGTGAAAAGCGACAACAAACGGTTGGGAAAGGTAACAGTAAGGTGACTGTGTTATCGTGTGTCAGTGTGTGTTCTGTCCGTGCCGAGTGGAAAATAAGTATATGGACAGTGACATGTTTTGTGATTTCGGTATGTACCGCGGACAAAGAATTAGTAATCGTACGCACTGCCATGTTTACAAGTCGAAACTGCTACTCAGCACATTAGCCGTAGAAACTACGATATGCAAACCGCTAAGCTGCGTGAACGATGTCTGTACACTGTTGTGATCGGAGACAGCACAGGCTGTTCAGTGGATTCCGCGGACAGCGAAATGACTTTCCAGAAACACAAAACATGACGTTAGCCATTTACGCGGATGAACAAACATCCTTGCGCAAGACTAGAAACCGTCGAACATAAATTCGCGAATACAGATGGCACTCAGAACTGCCGCGCCGTGGTTGGAACGATGGCGTATTAAAGTAAACGACGACAAGTGCGAAGCAGTTTTGTTCATACGCAGACCGAAGCTACTGCAGAAACATCAACACTGTAGACAGGTAACTCTATACGCACACCCAATACGTTTCCGAGAGAAAGTCACATGCCTCGGTGTCTGGTTGGACCGGAAACATACATAAGGAGACCACATGGAATACGTTGTCAACAGAGCGCACGTGAGGCTCAGCCAACTTTAACCAATGCTCAACAGGGAAAGAACACTGAACAGGAGGGTGTCGAGGTCCATATGCACAACACTGATTAGACCTCCGATGCGTAAAGAGCTCCCGTCTATGGATACGCAGCTCCTACACACCTGCGCCACTTGCAGATCATACCGAACAAAGTGCCACGCATCATTAGCAACGCTCTATGCCACAACCGCACCGTGGACCTTCGCACTGAATACGGCCTTGAAACGCTCAAGGAAATATTAAAAAAAACTCTCCACTCTACAACACAGGAACTCGAGACACTCGAACGATCCTTTCATCCTTTCTCTGGGAAATTGTAATCACAACTATAGATGGAATAATAAGCGGCCAAAGACACTAATAGCTACGGCATAACCACCTATGGTGAGCTAACTTACACACACAAGCAACAATATCTGCAAGCCCCTGTAAATCAGCGCCGGCCGGTGTGGCCGAGAGATTCTAGGCGCTTCAGTCTGGAAGCACTTGACCGCTACGGTCGCAGGTTCGAATCCTGCCTCGGGCATGTATGTGTGTGATGTCCTTAGATTAGTTAGGTTTAAGTAGTTCTACGTTCTAGGGGACTGATGACCTTAGAAGTTAAGTCCCATAGTGTTCAGTGCCATTTGAACCTGTAAATCAGCAAACTGACGGGATATTCCAGCTGCTATTAAAGCCGAACAACAGGTTATAACAGGGAAGCCGACAAGCTCGCAGAAAAACGCACAAACAAACCGCCTATACTACCCTACACTGTGAATCCGATATACACTCCTGGAAATGGAAAAAAGAACACATTGACACCGGTGTGTCAGATCTACCATACTTGCTCCGGACACTGCGAGAGGGCTGTACAAGCAATGATCACACGCACGGCACAGCAGACACACCAGGAACCGCGGTGTTGGCCGTCGAATGGCGCTAGCTGCGCAGCATTTGTGCACCGCCGCCGTCAGTGTCAGCCAGTTTGCCGTGGCATACGCAGCTCCATCGCAGTCTGTAACACTGGTAGCATGCCGCGACAGCGTGGACGTGAACCGTATGTGCAGTTGACGGACTTTGAGCGAGGGCATATAGTGGGCATGCGGGAGGCCGGGTGGACGTACCGCCGAATTGCTCAACACGTGGGGCGTGAGGTCTCCACAGTACATCGATGTTGTCGCCAGTGGTCGGCGGAAGGTGCACGTGCCCGTCGACCAGGGACCGGACCGCAGCGACGCACGGATGCACGCCAAGACCGTAGGATCCTACGCAGTGCCGTAGGGGACCGCACCGCCACTTCCCAGCAAATTAGGGACACTGTTGCTCTTGGGGTATCGGCGAGGACCATTCGCAACCGTCTCCATGAAGCTGGGCTACGGTCCCGCACACCGTTAGGCCGTCTTCCGCTCACGCCCCAACATCGTGCAGCCCGCCTCCAGTGGTGTCGCGGCAGGCGTGAATGGAGGGACGAATGGAGACGTGTCGTCTTCAGCGATGAGAGTCGCTTCTGCCTTGGTGCCAATGATGGTCGTATGCGTGTTTGGCGCCGTGCAGGTGAGCGCCACAATCAGGACTGCATACGACCGAGGCACACAGGGCCAACACCCGGCATCATGGTGTGGGGAGCGATCTCCTACACTGGCCGTACACCACTGGTGATCGTCGAGGGGACACTGAATAGTGCACGGTACATCCAAACCGTCATCGAACCCATCGTTCTACCATTCCTAGACCGGCAAGGGAACTTGCTGTTCCAACAGGACAATGCACGTCCGCATGTATCCCGTGCCACCCACCGTGCTCTAGAAGGTGTAAGTCAACTACCCTGGCCAGCAAGATCTCCGGATCTGTCCCCCATTGAGCATGTTTGGGACTGGATGAAGCGTCGTCTCACGCGGTCTGCACGTCCAGCACGAACGCTGGTCCAACTGAGGCGCCAGGTGGAAATGGCATGGCAAGCCGTTCCACAGGACTACATCCAGCATCTCTACGATCGTCTCCATGGGAGAATAGTAGCCTGCATTGCTGCGAAAGGTGGATATACACTGTACTAGTGCCGACATTGTGCATGCTCTGTTGCCTGTGTCTATGTGCCTGTGGTTCTGTCAGTGTGATCATGTGATGTATCTGACCCCAGGAATGTGTCAATAAAGTTTCCTCTTCCTGGGACAATGAATTCACGGTGTTCTTATTTCAATTTCCAGGAGTGTACAATCTATCGGACACTAAGCGATGATGAACCGAACCGTCACAGACATGCTGATGCTGACCGAGAAGGCAACAGCGCTATCCAGCTGCACCTGCCGAGTAACACCGATCCACAATGCCACAGGTATCCGCCTGCATAATTCCCAGTACTGACAAAACCTACCTTACATGACCTGTCGCAGGCATCAAGAAAACCGCCACTGCTCTTGCAACTCGACCCAACTATCACAGAGGTTCTTTCCCCTTGGCTCTTGCCTTTGCACTTCTTTTCCTCTCCCCTTCAAACTGCTACACATTGTTCAACTTTCGACCCAATCTATCCCCAGATGCTCGCGCATTAATTGTTAACCTTAATCAGACGTACGAGAACACCGCAGTACCGACAATCCGTGTGACCTCACTCAGTGAAAACTAAGCGTTACGCAGAGATGGCAGCAGATTTTTTCTGTTGGCCATCATGCCGGTGTGGACGTGGAGGCGCTCCACCCTATTAAAAAAAGTGAAATTAAACAAAAATGTGATAACGCATTTCAGTCCGTCGAAATGGTATTAGTAACTTTAACCGAGAACGTCGCGAGACTACTGTGATTGTAGGTGACGTTTGTGCACAGCACGCTTTGTTTGATGTAGACCTCTCCCTTTCAATTCAGATTACAAATATATTAATGTTCTTTCTTATTGCGGACGGTTGTACCGTTAAATTAGCCGAGCCGCATTCGAATGGAAAAGTGTACACCTGAAACTATCATTAGTAATGGCTCACAGACATGAAGACGTCAGGATACGTCACGCGTTAATTGAATGAAGCGTGTCTTACTTTCGTCGCTGCATGTAGATGCGCCAAATTGGGTAACTGATCTTTTCGATTTAAAACCCAATTAAAATCACCTCCAAGTAATAACTATCTTGAAGTTTTCCTTAACAAGTATATCAGGTCTTCTTTGAAGAAACGTACCCTGTCATCTCGGTGAGAACTTCCTGACGGGGCGTACAAGTTGATGATAGTCACATCATAGATATTTAGTCCTATTCCCCTTCCGGATTCCAGTCGTTCCACCTCGCTTACTGTACTCCCTTTTCTCACCAATACAGCTGTTCCAACACTTGTTTCGGGAGACACATTTATGTAACTGACAAAACCGGGAATAACTAAATCCGAAATTAGAACTTCTTGTAACAGGGCAATATCAGTCGCGGATTCGTACAGAAATTCCTTGAGGGCCGATAATTTCAAACCGGTCGTAATTTTATTTATGTTTATAGTGGTAACAGAATAAGGCTGCGTCGTTGTGCTGTCACTATGTAGTTGTTTTGATGAAATAATTTAGTTTCCTGTAGCTCAGGGTTCAGTTAAGCTGTAACAGTTTTCTCGGAAGGCTGAACATGGAATAACACTTCACTCAGTTTATTAGTTACTGTCCAGTTTTTTTCTACTTCTGATGTTTTCTCTTGTACCGCAAGCAGACTGATTTCCTGGTAAACTTTCTGATATTTCCTCCAGTGATTCGTGTAGGACCGTTTCGGACCGAACATTCTTTGGGCTTGAGTCTCCCCTACCGGAATTTCCCTTCCCTTGGTTACGAGCTACATTCTCGTTTGGTTGCGTCGGTATTTTACTTCGCGGGTTATCTGGAGCAGGAGCAGGCGCTTTCGCAATTTCGGTTGCCGGCGCCTGCCCTGAGGTGTTGACCGTGATTTCAGTTTGGCCACCACTTCCTCGTTCTTTATTAATTTCAATCACTTCCTGATCGAGGGGAACAAATGGAGATTGCAGTTTTTTAACCTCTCCCTGAATTTTTTTATTAACAGATAGCTGCTGATCTTTACAATCGGCTTCTACACCTGTTGTTTCTTGCAAATTAATGCTGATTACACCCCCTTCGTTTTCTGGTACCGTATGTGTCTTATCTTTATGTTCATCAGTTTCCTTTCGCATTTTGCCTTCCGGTTCCTCTGCCTCCTCATCGCACTGTTTTTGCTTGCGAAGTGAAGGAGTGGGACAAGACAGCTCATCCTCTGAACAACTACCAGTTGCCTCCAGAGGTCGTTTTTTCGGTTGCATTTCAGTTTTACGTGTAGTGGAAACTCGGTTTCCCCTTGTTATTAACGGGAGAAAAAAATGGTTCAAATGGCTCTGAGCACCATGGGACTTAACTGCTGTGGTCATCAGTCCCCTAGAACTTAGAACTACTTAAACCTAACTAACCTAAGAACATCACACACATCCATGCCCGAGGCAGGATTCGAACCTGGGACCGTAGCGGTCGCGCGGTTCCAGACTGTATCACCTAGAACCGCTCGGCCACTCTGGCCGGCTTAATGGGAGAAATTGACTGTTATCGTGAAGGGAGACATCAGCTTGGCCCGCTGCGTTAACATCCTCAACCAGTTGACCCGGGCTATTCTTTGGTAACAGATCATTTACGGTAAGCTTCTGACGCTGTATCATATTACTTTTAAGAACAACAGCTCCCCGCGATCATTCCTGTCTGAAGTGACCGGTTTCGTTACATATATGACATGTAGCTTCCTGACCTGCACAAACAATTTGTGCCTTATACCCACAAACAGTTATGTGAGACGGAATATTCGTCTTAACGTCCATCTCTACACAGCGGACCCCGTTGAAACAATGCAGTTTAAAACGAGACGACCATCTTTCATTTGCAATTGATTTAACGTCCCCGTAGTTTGAAAGAGCTTCCTTAATCTTATCATTTTCAATTTCAATGGGAAGATTCAAGACACGAACGTTTTTGTAATGAATGTCCTCTCTATAGATGGAAACCTTACTTTTATAAACATTTATATGCACAAAATCTACTTCATAGCCCCACTTTGTAACACTTTATCAACAGTCGCAGCACTGATTAACTTGACAAAAACACAGCATTTTTCCTGATCCAGTTGCCAGATATGGACGGTTTCAGAATTGACATCAATTACCTGTGTATTCCAGTCATCTGTATCCAGGGATGTCGGCTGAACAGGACGGGATTCCTTGTCCAAAGCAAATAGCAGAGTATTCTTCCTGAGATTTGTGGGCATGGTTAATCCAGCGACGCAGTTTCGGTTAAACAACCGAAATTCCAGTTAGCAGCAACAAGACCAGACAGAGCGATCAGATCACAAGGAGTAGGAACGAACACGGAGATCAACGGACGGACAGCATTCGGCGAAGCACAAGGACAGCGATGTAAACACTGAAGTGCAACGCGCAGGTAACAGCGGCCACTCGCTAGCGTGGCTGAAACGGAACTACATAAATGCGTGATAGTTTGGAAGGTTTCCATTATCAGCCTTCACATAATTGCTTTCCATTGTTACTTGAAAGTTGTAAACACGTTTCGATAGTTACTAACTAACCCATTTGTGGGAAAACGTACACACAGACACCAGTAACGTCAGTTCCCACTCATGTAATATATATATTTCATGATCTTTAAACTCTTATTTACATAAAAATAACACGTATTTTCGAGAGAATATTGACCGAAAACTTTTTTTATGTAATCATTCACAGTAACAACCTAACATAACCATATTTCTAATAAAGGAAAATAGTTTATTGCGAACTCACTTTCCAACTGGATGCGTCATCTGGTGATTTTTAGTAACACAATCACTAAATCCAAAGCTAAAACCGCTAAACACGATTAAAATAACAAATTATAGGTGTACATAAACCACAGCTCACAGGTCGACAGGGCCAGACCAAATCCAAAACCTCTCGGTGCAATTGTCGGGAGGAGGACCGTTCGGTAACAAGTCTCAGAAGTTTACTGAACAGGATATTTCGATAAAGAACCGAAAATGAAATCACTACCGAGACTAACGTACTACACCGATCGGTAGAACGATACAGAATAGGGCCCCAGGGCAGGAGGCAACTATGGCCAACAGTGCACCACCATTTGTAAAGTTGTCACAATAAGCGATTCACTGATAATCATGTTTTCTTAGCGCCACGAGCGCTCCCAGACGATTCTTGACATCTTGCAGAGGCATCATCCACTCGGCCCTTCCTTAATGTAACGAATTCGTTTGCTTGCCACAGTGGTTGCTTGGTTGTTATTGTTAATGGCCTCTGCGTCATCAGCTGACAATTACAGGTAGAAATTGTAGACTCCTGCGTTATTGTTAAGGTCTTTTCCTTTGACGTCTTTCAGACTCTCGTTGCCTATGAGAACAAAGGTCTTTAAAAAGAAGGGACTACGCGACGCAGCGCCCATTCCAGGAGCTCCGGGTATAACAGCGGCCACGTCATTTCGGACAGCTTCTCGCGAGTAGCGACCATCGACTGACGGACGAGTCGACTGCAGGTCGATAGTGGGCCCGGTAATTGGCATGGTCGGTGGCCGGCGGTCGGTGCGCCCCCCGGTTAAGCGATGGGGGAGCCCGCCCCAGCCGAGGAGGTCGTTAAAAAGCGACTCCGACCGAGCCGCCCGCCAGCCTGCCCGCCCCCACGGATTCGGCTTTCAGTTTGCTCCGCTTCCGAGGGCTGTCGGACTGCCTGACAGAGCTCGTGAATATTTCATTCTCGCGATGTCGGGAGCAGATAGTGTGTCACGCGAGCGGGCGGCCGGGCCGATGCTCGGCACTCGCCTCCACCGTGCCGGCTTCGCTCCGCTTTCATCTTCTTCCTTACCGCCTCTTTCCTGCTATCCTATGTTCTGCCATCTGGAGACCCCCCCACCCCCCCCCCCCCACCCAAGTCAATACTTGTTTCTGTGCGTGTGTGTTTGTGTGTGTGAGAGAGATAGTGGGTGTGTGTGACCCAAAAAGAGTAAGGTTTTCTGCAGACTTGTCTAATCCGATATGTTGACTGAGACCTCGTTAAGGAGACTTGAAAATTCTTACCGAGGAAAGCAACGTAGAATTCCTGTACAGTGTTAATGTAAAAGGAGTTTTCTTTTAAACCTTAATTACAGTGCAGAGCGACCAGAGGCGCTTTCAGCTGAAATGGCAAATAGTTTGGAAAGCAGCTCAAGGACGGACTGAAATGCGATTCCTTTTATAAATGCATTCACTTTATCCATGAAATCAGAAATGTGTGGCTTGTCACCTTGTGATGTGTTACTCAGGGCAGTCTGCAGTCACTTTTTCTTTTAAAATTGCGAAGTCTGAAATCCATTGTGGACCTACTAATTTCCTTTCTTGCTTTTAATTCTCCATCAGAAATTCAACAATCGCGTGTATTAAATCGAAAAACGTTCTAGGAATGCAGCGCTCGTTACTATCCGAAATCTGGATCTGCTCTGATAAAGCTTGAACGGAAACGATGACTGATTTCTGCTCTTTACCATTTTGAAAGACATATGACAGTTGCTGAGCTCAGCCCACTTTCCTAATGGAAGGTAATTTGACTAATAGGAACCTCAAAAGTTTTACAGCTGATGAAGTTGTGTGTAACGAAGTATTGTCTGGAAATATAAGCTGTAGAAATATTAAGTCTCATTTTGATAATATTTCGAAATGGTACAAATATGGGAAATTGCTTTTAAATGTACGAGGGTTTCCCAGAAAGTAATTAACTGCATTTTTTTTTACTCAGCCGAAAACACTGCTATGAATGCGAAACGTTACGTATGTATTATTTGAAGCCTCCTGAAGGAGCGCACCAAGTTTCTGTCACTTTCGACAGGTAGCGTAGCTGCAGGACAGTTTCAAAACGGCGTCTGTAGGAGATGTATGTCACGAGAAACGTGACGTCATTGAATTTCTCACTGCAAAGAAAGAAACTGTGGGGGATATTTACAAACGCTTGGGCAAAGTCTATGGAGCGTCTGATGTCGACAGAAGTACAGTTAGTCGCTGGGCACGGAGGGTGAGGTCATGAGAAGGCGGTTCGGCGGAGCTCCACGATTTGTAGCAGTCGGGTAGACCATCCATGGCTGTCACATCTGACTTATTGTGGGGAGCTGATGACATTCACGAGGACAGACGCAATACGACTCGGCGGTTGGCGCTGCATCTGTCAGTCACCAAAGGAAGTGTCGATGCAATTATCCGCAGTCTTGGATATTCAAGGATTGGTACCGACAGAGCATACACGCCCTTCGCGCTGGAATAAGGCCAGAGAACGGGATGGATATTACGTAGAAAATTAGGGCGTGTAGATAAAACATCGTTCTTTCGAATCTGAAATTCTCATTATGTTCAGTAAAGAAGAAAAATGCGGTGCATTATCTTCTGGACAACCGTCGCAATTACTTCGCGCTGATACATAACATCTCCAAATACTTAGTTTAGTTTCATCAAACACTTTTGCAACTGGCATATAATAATGTGCGCAGCTTATTGTTCATACCACCAATTAAAAAAAAAAATAGTGCAAAGTGCAGAACAATGCATACTATGTAAATCGCCTGCCGACTGTGGTAATTTTGAGCTCTTTCCTAGTCAATTAAATCCTTAATTTCTTTCTACGTGGCTTTTAAATGCCGTTTCATGGCAAATTTGAGGTAATCATTAATTATACGACTAAGCAACAGGTATTAAGAGTTCTCATCCTTTTTCTGTGGCATTCGCTCTTTATTAAAGGTTTATGATAACAAATAGCTATATTGCCTCTTTTTGTGCAAACAGCCACTGGACCTGTGAATTTCCTTTGTATCACAAACAAAAATGAAGGATAAACAGCGCTGACGCAAAGAATGTCGTCCCCAACCAGAAAGTGCCGTGCAAAACCTCAGAAGAACGTATCGTACGGCAATGGTAAACGAAAGTCAGACCGAGGCCGAGACATACGTAGTACTACCGACACAGGCCTGACCTCTGATTGCGTGCGGCCGGCACATCTAGCACGTCTGCAGTTTTGCATGGCTTGGTCCAACCTGTGCTAGATGATTCTGACTGAGCACTGAAAGATCTAAGTCGAAAAAATGCACCTGCAATAGACAGCATTCCACCGAATTACTGAGATCTTTGGACAGACCAAGCATGTCCAAAACATTAAACGTGTTACGTAAGATGTCAGAGAGAGGTGAAATACTTCAAGTAGAAAGTTATAACCCCGATTCGGAAGATGACATGTGCTGATAAAGGTGAATATTACCGGACCATCAGTTCATAGTTACAGAACACTGACACGAATTATTTGCAGAGAAATCGAAAAACTGGTAGAAGCCACCCTTGGGGAAAACCTGTTTGAGTTCCAGAAAAATGTAGTCAACACATGAGGCAATACTGGCTCCACTGTTTATTTCAGAAGATTAGTTACACAGACATAAACTAAATTTATAATATTTGTAGACACAGAAGCTTTTCACCATGTTGACTGAAATACAAATGTAGCAGACATGGGAAAAAACAGAGAGTGAAAGGTTTCCCCAATATTTACAGAAATTAGACGTGAGTTAAAGAGTCGAAGAACATGAATGGCAAGCGTTAGTTGAAGGGAGTGAGACAATGAATCCAAGCAGCGATAGTATTCAGTTTGTAGATTGAGCAAACAATTAAGAAAATCTAGGAGAAATTTGGAAAAAGGAAATTAAAGTTCAGGGAGAAGAAGTTGAAACTTTGAAGTTTCAGAGAGACCAAACGAGTTGGAATATTAATGAAGTGGAATGGACAGCGTATTGAAATGAGGTTATACGATGAGTATCAACAAAAATAAAAGAAAGGTAATGGAGTTTAGTAGAATTCCTGCAAAACGTAAATTTATTAACATCGATTATAAATTTAAAATTTTTGGCAATTGTTTTTCGAGTGTACTTGTATGGACTGTACCGTTATATGGAAGTGAAACGTGGACTATAAACAATACAGATAGGAAGAGTTTAAAATGTTGCAGAAGAATGCAGAAAATGAGATGGTTAGATATGATAACCAATGAGGAGCTACTGAAACGAGTCGGGGAGTGGGGTTATTGTTGTTTAAGTTGTCTGAAAGAAGACCTAGGCTGATGATACACATCCTGTGTCTTCAAGTAATGGTTCAAAAACGTGGTTCAAATGGCTCTGAGCACTATGGGACTTGACTGCTGAGGTCATCAGTCCACCAGAACTTAGAACTACTTAAACCTAACTAACCTAAGGACATCACACACATCCATGCCCGAGGCAGGATTCGAACCTGCGACCGTAACAGCAGCGTGGTTCCAGACTGTAACGCCTACAACACCTCAGCCACTCCGGCCGGCAAGTAATGGTTTCTTTTATAGTTGTCGGAAATACATGTGGGGGGGGGGGGTGGTTGGGGGAGGGGGTTAGAAATCTTAGAGCTGCGTTAAATGAGACTTCGGACTGACGACCACAACTACTACTTTCGATCGCGGTTGTATGTGGTGACAGTTAGGTATTAATCTTCATACTACAGTACCTGATGTTTAGTTAAACCTATCTATACAAAATTATCGCGGCAACTAATGCTTACTCTTCCAAAATCTTTGTGAATAGGAACGCTCTTGCGTTTAGATACTATTTATTCAGTAGCCGCAGGAATGTGATAAAGGCGGAACCGCGCGCCGGAAGCGCAAAGCCGCAAGATGCGTAATTTGTGGTCCGCGGCGGACGGCGGCTGCCCGGCCAGTGCGGGAGTCCGAGGCGCGGGGCGCAGATTGGCCGGGCGCGATTGCCGGCTCCGGGCTCCGGCTCTGACGTCACAATGGCGCCGTCGTGTCGCCGTGGATACGTGAATCTCGTCTCGCTGCGGCGTCGTTTGGCGCGCATCCAGCGGCGGGGCGATCTGCGTGCGATATAGGGGAGGGAGGAAGAGGGAGGGAGAGAGAGGGAGGGAGAGAGAGAGAGAGAGAGAGAGGGAGGGAGAGAGAGAACTCCGCTGGTGTGTCCCACACACCGCGAGACAGCGGAGGCAAACACACCTCTGCGTCGTGTAGGTGACTTACTGTCTTTATCCAGAAAACCTGTAAGTGGTAAGTAATGAGAGAACATATTGCGAAGAAATTAAGCTGCTGGCCATTAAAATTGCAACAGGTTTCTTGTTTGTAGTGCTCTAGCATACTACCCTCTCCCACCCCCTACCCCGCCACCCCTCCACAGTAAATAATTTTTAGCATTTTTTTAATCCTTCGGCTGACGGTTTGGTATCTCCTTGGAACTTAGTAGATCTGCATTTAGTAACGGCGGATAAGGCGTGACTGATTGCTTGTATTCCACTCCGAACTGACTTCGGCAAAATAGTAGCGATACGAGACTATTATGTGCGTCCTGTTTGCTTGGGTGGAAATGATCGTTGCCATTCTGTACGTAGTTCCACTTAGATTACATTGCGCTCCATGGAGCCGCAGTTATAATACGTCTTGGACTATCCGCCGTAAATGAACAAGAGCTCATGCACTGTAAAGTACGAAAATATACGTAGCTTCATATCTATTTTTACGTTCTTAACGCCATTATTGACGACGAAATATTTTGCTCGTCCACTTTCCATTCTGTACCTGAATTCCTATTTTCCCTGTTATGCTAATAATTATATATTATCGTACGTTTAAAAAGTCTCAGCAGCAAAATACTAACGTGAATTCTTTACAGACGAATGGAAAAACTGGTAGGAGCCGACCTCGGGGAAGATCAGTTCGGATTCCGTGGAAATATTGGAACACGTGAGGCAATACTGTCCTTACGACTTATCTTAGAAGAAAGATTATGGAAAGGCAACCTACGTTCCTAGCATATGTAGACTTAGAGAAAGCTTTTGACAATGTTGACTGGAAATCTCTCTTTCAAATTCTGAAGGTGGCAGGGGTAAAATACAGGGAGCGAAAGGCTATTTACAATTTGTACAGAAACCAGAGGGCAGTTATAAGAGTCGAGGAGCATGAAAGGGAAGCAGTGGTTGTGAAGGGGGTGAGAAAGGGTTGTAGCTTATCCCCGATGTTATTCAGTCTGTATAATGAGCAAGTAGTAAAGGAATCTAAAGAAAAATTCGCAGTAGGTATTAAAATCCATGGAGAAGAAGTAGAATTTTTTAGATTCGCCGATGACATTGTAATTCTGTCACAGACAGAAAAGGACTTGGAAGAGCAGTTGAATGGAATGGACAGCGTCTTGAAAGGAGGATATAAGATGAACATCAACAAAGGCAAAACGAGGATCATGGAATGTAGTCGAATTAAGTCGGGTGATGCTGAGGGAATTAGATTAGGAAATGAGGCGCTTAAAGTAGTAAAGGTGTTTTGCTATATGCGGAGCAAAATAACTGATGATGGTCGAAGTAGAGAGGATATAAATAGTAGACTGACAATGGCAAGGAAAACGTTTCTGAAGAAGAGAAATTTGCTAACGTCGAGTGTAGATTTAAGTGTCAGGAAGTCGTTTCTGAAAGTATTTGTATGGAGTGTAGCCATGTATGGAAGTGAAACGTGGACGATAAATAGTTTGCACAAGAAGAGAATAGAAGCGTTCGAAATGTGGTGCAACAGAAGAATGCTGAAGATTAGATGGGTAGATCACATAATGAGGAGGTATTCAATAGAATTGGGGAGAAGAGGAGTTTGTAGCAGAACTTGACAAGAAAAGGGATCGGTTGGTGGGGCATATTCTGAGGCATCAAGGCATCACTAATTTAGTATTGGAGGGCAAAATCAAATGGCTCTGAGCACTATGAGACTTAACTTCTGAGGTCATCAGTCCCCTAGAACTTAGAACTACTTAAACCTAACCAACCTAAGGATATCACACACACCCATGCCCGAACAGGATTGGAACCTGCGACCGTAGCGGTCGCGCGGCTCCAGACCGCAGCGCCTAGAACCGCTCGGCGACCCCGGCCGGCCGTATTGGAGGGCAGCGTGGAGGAAAAAATCGTAGAGGGAGACCAAGAGATGAATACACTAAACAGATTCAGAAGGATGTAGGTTGCAGTAGGTACTGGGAAATGAAGAACCTTGCACAGGATAGAGTAGCATGGAGAGCTGCATCAAACCTGTCTCAGGACTGACGACCACAACAACAACAACAACGTACGTTCCTAGCTCGAGTGGTACGAGAAAGACAGTTTCATCTTTATATGATTGTTCACGTTTATATTAATCAGTTGTTGACTACTTTCGTTTGCCAGCAGCTAATGGAAACAACAACAAATGGAACAAAAGCGTAAAAAGCCATCTGAAGATGAATCTGTCGGTTCGAAACCGAACTCAGTCGTGCGTAATAGCCGCATATAAGATTTTGCCACATCACAACATTATACTAATCTCCTCGTCTCTTCTAGTATTCTGAAACGAATGCATCACCTTAGATCTTCACATAAATCGCTTGCTTCACTAAACCTACCGATACCGGCTGTCAGCTTCTTCCGGTGATGCGTTGACACTATGGCGCTTGTCATATGTGTACAAACAGGTGAAGAACTTACTTTGTGTCCATGGTATTTTTGTAAATGTATTTTGCCGTGGCAGACAGATCTGTAGCTTATCCGAAGCCTTGGTTAGGTTAGAAGATGCCACTTTGTGAGTTGGTGGAGCACTGTTAGAGTCTTCATGAATCCAATCCTGTTTACTAATATTAATATTCTAAACAGAGCACTTCAGCGTTTATCAGTTTTAATTTTTCGAATAAGCTATCAGTTACATCTGCCACTACTATAATTTGTAATCGAAGGGAAACACGAATTTTCGAGTTGATTTTCTTGCCACCTGTTTCAACGACCGATACCGATCAGATGTGTTGATAATTGCGTTTCTATCGCGACGTACACTGGTGACTCGGAAAGCAAAACTTTGACCAGAACCGCTCGCCGTAGCGATCTAGACGGGACTGGGCAGTGCGGGCACCCAGACACCTTTCGTAAGGTACTTGGTTGTATGAACCCATTTATCAAAACGAAATTGCACGCCCTCTTGTAACAACAACGACGCTGTACTATTGTACCTATAAGTAATTTTTTTTCGATAAACTTGTGTAATTGATGTTCTGATTTCATTTCTTTTTTTGTTTCATGTCATTATGTTAAGAAAACTATAGACAAGTTTCAATGTGATTATTAATGTTTATGTCAAATGTCAAGCACTATTGTAATAGAATTGAAATGTTGAAACTGTTGTAAGATGTTTAAAATTGTAATTGTGCGTCTGGTCCATACGTAGGAAATGTGTTAGGATATGTAGAATGCAAAACCTCGGGTGAATACCCGGTCTGTAAAGGAGCGGTGAAAGGTGGATGGCAGGCGAGCGCGGGAAAATGAGCGCGGGCACTGCACGACACAACGGGCTCTGTAGTTTGTTGGAGTTTGGCACTTGTTTGAGCAACACCTGGAGCGAGGAGGCTCTCCTGGAAGACGTAGCTTCACTGAGCCTCGGGTGTGCCGTTCCAACGCCCACACAACATGGCAAAATTCCATAGGTACTAAATGGAAAAGTATTGCGACGCTGAGAAGAATTAAAGTGCCGATACGTCAAGAGCCATAGCTATGGTTGTATGTGTGCTGTGTGCCTCGTCATCTCGCCACCCGCCAACTGCCGCATCGATACTAGCAGGTTGAAACTTTTAGTGCTGTATTCGTATGGATCAGAGAGTGAACTGTGCAATAATAACCTAAATTTTACCAGAACTTTACCATCATTTAATTATCCTCACAACTAACCTAGACCGGGTCCTTTCCAAATGTTGTGCAATCCGAGTGTCCCAAAATGAAAATTAAAATTTGTGTTAATAATAATTATTTGCAGAACTAGCTAAGTTAGAATGGGTTTAACGAAATGTTTTGTTAATGAACTAGTAAATGAATAACGAAGGTCTAACGAAGTTGAAAGATAACTTTAATATTGATATAGTAATGAAGTTTATTATTTCGAGACAGATGTAAAGGTATTTAAATGAGCAGTAAATAAGATAAAAAGAGTCGTAACTTATACAGGGTGTTACAAAAAGGTACGGCCAAACTTTCAGGAAATATTTATCACACACAAAGAAAGAAAATATGTTATGTGGACATGTGTCCGGAAACGCTTACTTTCCATGTTAGAGCTCAGTTTATTACTTCTCTTCAAATCACATTAATCATGGAATGGAAACACAAAGCAACAGAACGTACCAGCGTGACTTCAAACACTTTGTTACAGGAAATGTTCAAAATGTCCTCCGTTAGCGAGGATACATGCATCCACCCTCCGTCGCATGGAATCCCTGATGCGCTGATGCAGCCCTGGAGAATGGCGTATTGTATCACAGCCGTCCACAATACGAGCACGAAGAGTCTCTAAATTTGGTACCGGGGTTGCGTAGACAAGAGCTTTCAAATGCCCCCATGAATAAAAGTCAAGAGGGTTGAGGTCAGGAGAGCGTGGAGGCCATGGAATTGGTCCGCCTCTACCAATCCGTCGGTCACCGAATCTGTTGTTGAGAAGCGAAGGTAGAGTATCCCGTATGAAATCATGATAACGTGCTCCATTGAGCGTAGGTGGAAGAACATGGGGCCCAATGAAGACATCACCAACAATGCCTGCCCAAACGTTCACTGAAAATCTGTGTTGATGATGTGATTGCACAATTGCGTCCGGATTCTCGTCAGCCCACACATGTTGATTTTAAAAATTTACAATTTGATCACGTTGGAATGAAGCCTCATCCGTAAAGAGAACATTTGCACTGAAATGAGGATTGACATATTGTTGGATGAACCATTCGCAGAAGTGTACCCGTGGAGGCCAATCAGCTGCTGATAGTGCCTGCACACGCTGTACATGGTACGGAAACAACTGGTTCTCCCGTAGCACTCTCCATACAGTGCCGTGGTCAACGTTACCTTGTACAGCAGCAACTTCTCCGACACTGACAATAGGGTTATCGTCAACTGCACGAAGAATTGCCTCGTCCATTGAAGGTGTCCTCGACGTTCTATGTCTTCCCCAGTCGCGAGTCATAGGCTGGAATGTTTCGTGCTCCCTAAGACGCCGATCAATTGCTTCGAACGTCTTCCTGTCGGGACACCTTCGTTCTGGAAATCTGTCTCGATACAAACGTACAGCGCGACGGCTATTGACCCGTGCTTATCCATACATCAAATGGGCATCTGCCAACTCCGCATTTGTAAACATTGCACTGACTGCAAAACCACGTTCGTGATGAACACTAACCTATTGATGCTACGTACTGATGTGCTTGATGCTAGTACTGTAGAGCAATGAGTCGCATGTCAACACAAGCACCGAAGTCAACATTACCTTCCCTCAATTGGGCCAACTGGCGGTGAATCGAGGAAGTACAGTACATACTGACGAAACTAAAATGAGCTCTAACATGGAAATTAAGCGTTTCTAGACACATGTCCACATAACGTCTTTTCTTTATTTGTGTGTGAGGAATGTTTCCTGAAAGTTTGGCCGTACCCTTTTGTAACACCCTGTATACTGGAAATCTTGAACGCATAATAAATTTAGTAACCATTTTTTTTTAATACAGCGATCATAACAGTTTCAGGGTAACCCCCCCCCCCTTAATTCATTTGAATTCTGAAGTGTTCTAAATTGGTTTGACCAGCAAAAGTTAAAGTCAATATAAAATTCAAAATTTTTCAGTGTGTTATCTTTATTAAAATTGGCATTTTGTGTGTGGCACGAAAGTGCTATTTCTAGGGTAACCTATGCCCGATTTTAATCAGATTAATAAACAGTATACAGTTTTGTAGTATACATTATAGTGTAGTGTTATGTATTCATGGTTTTTCCTTATCAGTACAGAATGTGGAACTATCAGTTCAATAGGTTTTCTGGTTCTAAAATTCTACTATATTATGCAGTGTTACTACTTGTTGTTTTGCATGAATATATACCAACTTGTACAGGGAAGAAACTCAGTTAATGCCTAATTAGGCTGGGGACCGTATTATTATCAAATTGGTAGCATCTTCAGTGTTGCTTTTGGTCCATCCTGACGTGTAATTGCATTTCGAACTTACTTGACGGATCAGTGTTATTACTGAGTGGGTGTAAGTCTGATTTGCCACCATTCAGGTACACGCGTTCGATATCTATGCGAAAATCCTTTCTCGTAAGGTGAATCACGCTCACTTACCTTAGCACAGGCTTTAACGAGTACTGCGTCAAGCGGAGGTTACACTCTGGCCTGGATCATCCAATGGTTCCGTTGGGAAGTGTGCCATAAAGCATGTGGCACAAAGCCGTTGTAGCCTCGCCTGATGCAAGCTGAATACGACTGTTATAGCTGGACACTGATAGCCAGAATACCGGCAGTAGGACGGAGCTGACGTACGAGCTAGTCCCGCTCATGTTCCATCGGAGAGGGAGCTTGAAATACTGCAGTTCACTAGAGGTACGTCAACATCACGAAACAGTTCACAGCGACAAGTGGCGTTTGTGGACGGGCACTGTCCTGTTCAAAACAGCACCACGATTCTCGTACTGTCGTATGAGAGGTAGCACATGAGCGCACAATATGCCCGTGATGTGTGGAGGAGGAGGAAGTCAGTGTTTAGCGTAGCGTCGACAACGAGGTCGTTATAGACGGAGCACAAACTCGGATTAGGGAAGGATGAGGAAGGAAATCGGCCGTACCGTTTCAAAGGAACCATCCCGGCATTTGCCTGAAGCTATTTTGGGAAATCACGGAAAACCTAAATGAAGATGGCCGGTCGCGGATTTGCACCGTCGTCCTCCCTAATGCGAGTCCAGTTTGCTAAGCACTGCGCCATCTCGCTGTGTCCATGATGAACCGTTGTGCCGTCAGAGTGCCTCAGTCGGCACCACACATGACCTGTAGCCATACCCGATGGCTCTCCACTCCGTAAAGCCTGGATTAACACTGCCCTGCCTCTCCATAACATTGGAAGAACAGGGGCACTCCTCAGGCTGTCGTCATACTCGCCGACGAAGTTCATCGGGAGTAGCGCAGAATAGCGATTCATCACTCAACACAGTGCGACGCCACTCGTCGGCTGTACATGCTTCCCGGTCACTGTACCACTCCAAACGCAGCCGTTTGTTTTGTAAACGTTGTTATAATAAAGGCAGCGCAGCCCGACGTGGCAGGGTGCACCCCTAGTCCTGCTGCTGTTAGTACCCGAACGATGGTGCAGGATGTCGCAGAGGGTCGCACGGAGTCTTAATTGTGCTGTGATGGCAGCTGTATGTCAGAGGGTTGCTATGTACCTGGTACACAATACGGCAATCCCCCTCGCGGTCTACCAAACCTTGCCCTGGCATTCCCAAGTGGTCCATCATCGGGCCATTGTTACACCCGAATGTTCCACAAATCTGTTATTTCAGGATTCGATCAGCCGGCCAAGTAGGGACCCACAAAGAGAGTCCTTACAAACTCAGTCCGGTGCTGATAACTCTGTCTCAAACTAGTACGCAGCTTCTCCGTGTCCTTTGTAAGTGGGCTGTTTAGGTTTTTATGTTGGTAACGCCATGTAGCGCTCTATATGAAAATCACTGACTGTGCTGTGTGCAGTCTGTGGCTGGTTTGCAGTGTTGGAATTTGCTATTGTAGTGTTGGGCAGTTGGCTGTTAACAGCGCGTAGCGTTGTGCAGTTGGAGGTGAGCCGCCAGCAGTGGTGGATGTGGGGAGTGAGATGGCGGAGTTTTGAGAGCGGATGATCTGGGCGTGTGTCCATCAGAGAGAGTACATTTGTAAGACTGGATGTCATGAACTGATGTATATATATTACGACTTTTGAACACTATTAAGGTAAATAATTGTTTGTTCTCTATCAAAATCTTTCATTTGCTAACTATGCCTATCAGTAGTTAGTGACTTCAGTAGTTAGAATCTTTTATTTAGCTGGCAGTATTGGCGCTCGCTGTATTGCAGTAGTTCGAGTAATGAAGATTTTTGTGAGGTAAGTGATTCATGAAAGGTATAGGTTATTGTTGTCAGGGCCATTCTTTTGTAGGGATTATTCAAAGTCAGATTACGTAGCACTAAAAATATTGTGTGACAGTTTAAGCACAGTCATTTATAATTTTTCTAAGAGGACGTTTCACCTTCACAGCGATCACTTAACATGTGACGCTGTTCACTCTCCTTATATATCCTACCATGCCTGGTAGCAAAACTAAACACGAATAACACTATCACACTCTGGTGGCCTTTCGACCTGTCACAGTGAATTGCGACTGTAATTATTTACATACCTGTGCACTGTGTGTACCTCCACGAAGTTAAATTGACAACCGACAATGTCTTCTTGGTGCTGAACTTTATCTTTCTTTTTCTTAGTCGATGTGTATGACACCTCATAGTCCTATGAATCTGTGGTATTTCGCTGACTCAATGAAGGTTTTGATGCAACTTCAGAGACATACTTTTCTCATTCTTATATGATTAATACCCTGAGTGATTTATGTGACAACTTGTGTTTTGCCGTTTACAGTAGCTTTTAATTGCCTGGGATTCTTCGGCGCTTTCCTGAAGGTCCACAGTTTTCTTTTCTTTCTAAATAATTTAATATTATATTGTTTAGAAATTCTGCCCAGAAATCAGTTTCAATTTTTTGTCCCAATTTCACAACGTTAGGTATTTTTTAAAACAATGGAGGGCACTTTATGAATCAGTATTAAGTGGGTCGTCCGTTTATGGTTGTCTGACTCATTTAATTGGTGAGGTGGAGATCACATTATCATTCACACCCAAAAAAATTCTCCTTTACTCGTAGTACCTCCTCAAGGCATTTGTAAAAGGTGTTGCATTTTCCTTCTTCGTAAAGGACCCCCATTGTTTCTCAAGAAATTATCAAGCGTTTTTATCGATTAGTTATTGCCAAATTAGTTTCTGTATTAATTGGTCTACGTTTTAAATTACATTTCCACTCTACAAAAACTATGTTGTGTGTAAATATCTCTCTCTGATACTACACTGAACTAAGGACTGCGTACAGGTCTGCTTTTGCCAATATCCGTTCACATTACTGAAGTAAGTACATATCCATTAAAAGCAGATAGAGAAGTAAAGGTCAACGTTGCTTACATATCATAAAGAGCGATGACACATGGAACATGAAACAGTCTTGTATGTTAAAACAGCTAAATTCATATGAGTTACTGCAAATCTCTTGTACCCAGTACAAGCTATCGTCGCTGGCAGCTCTGCACTATGACATATGCAGTGTATTTCTCTTACATTAACCTATAACATACGCTTTGCTCAGCTCGCAGCAGCATGTGAGTTAACCTTGACCTTTGATACTTCTGTATGTTAAGCTTTCTTTTTTCAACATGTTAAGCTTTGCCTGTATTTGCGGTACGTAAATGCAAACTGATCTGTTTGCGATCTATAACTGACGGCTGCACATTCCAGTACGTGACTTGGTACGTATGCTCGTAAGAAATGTTATTTATGTCCTTTAATTATGAACATAGAGAAGCAAAACTGGTACAGGAAGGAAAAAAATATTTTAAAGAACCTGATTTACTCTTGTTCTGACAGACAACGTTAAAACTTTTGCTTTTATTTCCGCCGAAGATCGTTCTGCCTTTCTGACGACCATATATTTTTCAACATCCGAAAATTCAAGACGTTTGGCACGGATAAATCACTTTCAAGCGTTGCTAATCTCCGTCATAGCGATAAATGAGTTTTTTGAGAGTAGACTGAAATTACTGCACTACTGATCCGACCAAATCTAGTAACCACCACTTCAAAAGCGAAATGTAAAATCTAAAGACACACAACTCGCGTCTGCGAGAATAGTATCTTACGTGAAAACTCCCTACTACTGTTACAGTATATTTTTAAAAGTTTACCAGTTGGTCTCATTGACAAGTTTAAAGGATGACAGTTGTGATTTACGTTCCCTGCAATCAAAAATTCAGTAACGAAGATTAAAGCAACATTCAACTGCGGTCCCAGTTTCGTTTCCCTCAGCAAACTTGATGCCATACGGACATTTGCTAGGATAGGTTTAGGGGAGTGATAAACACCTGGTAATAGGTAATTCTCACGTGATGTGTTTCTGTCATACACTGAAGGAAAAAAAAATCACAACACCAAAAAGGTCGAAGTGGCCGAGCGGTTCTAGGCGCTACAGTCTGGAACCGCGCGGCCGCTATGGTCGCAGGTTCGAATCCTGCCTCGGGCATGGATCTGTGTGATGTTCTTAGGTTAGTTAGGTTTAAGTAGTTCTAAGTTCTAGAGGACTGACGACCACAGCAGTTAAGTCCCATAGTGCTCAGAGCCATTTGAACCATTTTTGAACCAAAAAGGTGCTGTGGGACATAAATGAAATTTGGCAGGCGTGTTTCTACATCTGAAAGCCGAATTCCTTTCAAATTTGGCGACAGTGGCATAGCAGTGGCGCTAGTGGCACCACAATGAGGATGCAAATCAGTTTTGCTTTAATTACACGCGGTAAAGGTTGGGGGCGTTAGTTACATTTCAGACTGGACGTGGGTATTAAAGTTACTCATGAACGCCTTTAAGGCGACAAAGATGCCGTTATCAACTCCTCACGGAGTTTGAATGACGTCGTTTAATAGGGCTAAGAGGAGCTGGATGTTTCTTCTGCTACTGCAGAAACACTTTACAGGAATGTAGCCACTGTTCATGATTGCTGGTAGCGGTGGTCACGAGAATGTACATTTGCAACAAGGCCGGGCCCCGGACGGCCACGTGGTACTGCCGAGAGGAAGGCCATCGTGTTCGGAGTATGGGTCTGGCGCATTGAACTAGATCTCTAGCAGCAATAGGAGCAGTAGCTGGGACCACTGCGACACTATAAATTGTTACAAACTGGTTACTTCAAGTGCCTGTGATGGCCTTGTGTTGGTTAGTAGGAGGTGACTTGAGGGTCTGCAACCAATCTGTCTCCGAGCTACGCACAATGGACCTGTATATGGAGTTATGGTGTAGGGTGCGAATTTCTATGACAGCAGGAGCACTCTCTTGGTCATCCCACGCTCCCTGACTGCAAAGTTGTACATCAGTCTGGTAATTCGACCTGTTGTGCCACCATTTCTGAACAGCAGTATTTTCCGACAGGATAACGCTCGCCGACATACTAGTTTTGCGACCAAACATGCTCTACGGAGTTTAGACATGTTACATTGGTTTGCTCGATCACCAGATCTGTCTACAATCAAGCACTTTGGACGACTACTCAAACGTCATCCAAAAAAATCATTAACCGTCCCTGTATTGGCCGACCAAGTGTAACTGGCATGGATCTCCATTCCACATACTGGCATCCGGCACCTGTGAACACAAAGCAGGCACATCTGCATACTTGCATCCAACATTATTAATGTACCAGCATTTCACATTTGCAGTGGTCATCTCGCACTTACATTAACCTGTGATCTTGCAACGCTAATCACTTGAATATCTTAGGAAGACAACTGTACTCCCAAAATTTCATTACTCTACATTAATTATTTTTTGGTGCTGCGTTTTTTCCCGCCAGTGTACGTACAGGCTGCCTCTCCTAAGAGTGATCAGAATCATTGTCTCTGGTGTTTCTGCCAATATTTGCAATTACGGTTCTGTATTCTGTAGCTGAAGTCAGGTCAAACAAATACTGCTCACCACATTTTTCATGGGACGCCAGTGTCGACGGAAAGCACCGGTTTGTTTCCTAGTACAAAGAAAATTATTTTTAAAGCGGAATTTTACTTGCCCATTCAATAATCGGTCCCAGATATCTCTGTTAATACATATTGATCAAATAAATATCAGAGTAGACTAAATTCGGAGAGCTCTATCGAATGGGAACGTACAGTTCCGATTTAAAAATAATTTTCTTTGTAACGGGAAACAAGCTGACGCTCTCTGTTGACAGTGAGCGGCGCATGAAAGACGTGACAAGCAGTAATTGTTTGGAATGACTCCAGTTACACAATTCAAAAACGAAATCGCAAATATCTGCTGAAACACCAGAGAAAATTCACCTGACGTCCCTTAGGAGAGAAATCACGGCACATGGATACGGCGAGTTCAGAGACAGATGCTTTGACAGGATTTTCTGGTGATTTTAAATGGAGTATACGAGACGTAGCGTGGAATGTTAGTAGTTTGAGCGTGGTAAGGAGGCTAGAGCATCTGAAAAAGGAACTGGGAAAGCTCAGTCTGGATGTACTGGGGGGATCAGTGAAGGGAAATGGAAGGAATACAAGGATTTCTGGTCAGTTGAGAATAGGATAATATGAACAGCAGTAGTAAATGGTATAATGGGAGTATGATTCGTTATGAATAAGATAGTAGGCCAGAAAGTGTGTTACTGTGAACAGTTCAATGGTAGGGCTGTTATCATGAATACCAACAGCAAACCAACACCGGCAACGATAGTTCGGGTATAGATGTCGACACGCAAACTGAAGATGAAAATATACAGGAAATATTTGAGGAAATTGAACAGTTAGACGGAGACGAAAATCTAATACTCATAGGTAGCTGGAACGCGGCTGTAAGAAAAAGAAGAAGAAAGGGTTACGGGAGCTATGGGCTTGATTCTAGGAATAAGAGAGGATAAAATTAATTGAGTTGTGCAATAAATTTCAGCTAGTAAAACCGAATACTCTGTTCAAGAATCACAAGAGAAAGCGGAATACTTGGAAAAGGCAGAGAGATATGTGTATGATTCAGTTAGATTACACCATGGTCAGGCAGGTAATCTGAAACCAAATGGTTCCGAAATCAGATTCTGAATTGTAAGGCGTAGCTACAAGCAGATACAGACTCAGATCAAAATGTAGTAGTGATGAAGAGCAGGTTGATATTTAAGAGATTAGCCATGAAAACTCAATACACAAAGAAGTGGGATGCCGAAGTACTAAGGAATGAAGAGACACGCTTGAAGTTCTCTAAGGCTATAGATACTGCGATAAGGGGTACTTCAACAATGAAAGAAGTAAGTACAAAAACTTTCAAGGAAATTCAGAAATACAGACCGCTGAGGAAAGAAATAAATAGGAAGTGCCTGTAAGCTAAGAGGAAATGGCTGCATGAAAAGTGTTAAAAAATCGAAAAAGAAATGATTGTCCGAAGGACTGATTCAGCATATAGAAACGTCAAAACAACCTTGGGTGATATTAAAAGCAAGAGTGGTAACGTTAAGAGTGCAATAGGAACTCAACCGTTAAATAGAGAAGAGAGTAGACAGGCGGAAAGAGTAGCTATTTGAAGGCCCCTATAAAGGGGAAGATTTGTCTCATGTGATAGAACAAGAAACAGGAGTCGATATAGAAGAGATGGAGCTTTAGTATTAAAAACAAAATTCAAAAGACCTTTGCAGGACTTAACATCAAATCAGTCAGAAGGGATAGATAACATTCCATCAGAGTTTCTAGAATCATTTGGGGAAGTGACAACAAAATGATTAATCACCCTGGCGTATAGAATAAGTGTGTGCCGCGATATACCATATGACTTCCTGAAAAATAACACCCACACAATTTCGATGAGTGCAACAGTTGACAAGTGCGAGAATTATCAAACAATCAACTTAACAACCCAAGGATCCAAGCTGTAGTCAGCAGTAATAAACAGAAGAATGGAAAAGTAAATTGAGGATGTGTTAGATGATGATCAGTTTGGCTTTAGGAAAGATAAAGGCACCAGAAAGGTAGTTCTGACGTTGTGGTTGATAATCGAAGAAAGTCTAAAGAAGAATCAAGACACATTCATAGGATCTGTCGACCTGGAAAAAGCGCTCGACAATATCAAATGGTGCAAGATGCTCGAAATTCTGAGGAAAATAGGGGTAAGCTATAGGGAGAGACGGGTAATATACAACATGTGTAAGAGTCGAGAAGGAGCATTAAGAATAAAGAATAGAAGACCAAGAACGAAGTCGTCGGATTAAAAAGGGTATAAGACAGGGAATTAGTCTTTCGCCGTAATTGTTCAATATATACATCGACAAAGGAATGGCGGAAAATAAAAGAAAAGTCCAAGAGTAGAATTGAAATTCAAGTGTAAGGCTATCAATGATAAGACTCGCTGATGACAGTGCTGTGAGCGGTGAAAGCGAAGAAGAACTACAGAATCTACGAAATGGAATGAACAATCTAATGAGTAGAGAACACAGGCTGAGAGTAAATCGAAGAAAGACGAAAGTAATGAGAAGTAGGAGAAATGAGTACAGCGAGAAACTTGACATCAGGATTGATGGTCGAGAAGTGAATGAAGTTAAGGAATTCTGCTACCTAGGCAGCAAAATAACCCATGACGGACGGAGCAAGGACGACATGAAAAGCAGACTGGTATTAACAAAAAGGGCATTCCTCACCACGAGAAGTCTACTAGTATCAAACATAGGCCTTAATCTGGGGAAGAAATTTCTGATAATGTACGTTGCGAACTCAGCATTGTGTGGTTTTTAAATATGTAGAGTGGGGTAACCGGAACACAAGATAATACAAGCATTTGAGACGTGCACTACAGAAGAATGTTGAAAATTATGTCGGCTGACAAGTAAAGAATCTACGAGGAAAGGTATACGTGAAAAACACTGAAAAGAAGAACGGAAAGGATGACCCGACATCTACATCTACATGGATACTCTGCATCGAACCACCTTCACAATTCTCTATTATCCCAATCTCGTATAGCGCGCGGAAAGAACGAACACCTATATCTTTTCGTACGAGCTCTGATTTTCCTTAATTTATAATGATCGTTTCTCCCTATGTTGGTCGGCGTCAACAAAATATTTTCGCATTCGGAGGAGAACGTTGGCGATTGGAATTTCGTGAGACGATTCCACCGCAACGAAAAACGCCTTTGTCTTAATGAAGTCCAGCCCAAATTCCTGTATCATTTCAGCGACACTCCCTCCCCTATTTCGCGATAATACAAAAACTGCTGCCCTTCTTTGAACTTTTTCGATGTACTCTGTCAGTCATATCTGGTAATTATCTCACACCGCGCAGCAGTATTCTAAAAGAGGACGGACAAGTGAAGTGTAGGCAGTCTCCTTAGTAGATCTGTTACATTTTCTAAGTGTGCTGCCAATAAAACGCAGTCTTTGGTTAGCCTTCCCAGCAACATTTTCAGTGTGTTCCTTCCAATTTAAGTTATTCGTAATCGTAATTTCTAGGTATTTAGTTGAATTTACAGTCTTTAGCTTTGACTGATTTATAGTGTAACCGAAGTTTAACGAAATCCTTTTACCACTCATGTGGATGACCTCACACTTTCGTTATTTAGGGTCAACTGCCACTTTTCGCACCATTCAGACATCTTTTCTAAATCGTTTTTCAATTTGTTTTGATCTTCTGATGACTTTATTAGTCGATAAACGACAGCGTCAGCTGCAAACAACCTAAGGCGGCTGCTCAGCTTGTCTCCCAAATCATTTATATAGGTAAGCAACAGCAAATGCCCTATAAAACAACATTGGGGAACGCCAGAAATCACTTCTGTTTTACTCGATAACTTCCCGTCAGTTACTACGAACTGTGACCTCTCTGACAGGAAGCCACAAATCCAATCACACTACTGAGATGATATTCCATAAGCACGTAATTTCACTACAAGTCACTTGTGTGGTACAGCGTCAAAAGCCTTCCAGAAATCCAGAAATACGGAATCGATCTAAAATCCCTTCTCAATAGTCCTCAACACTTCGTGCGTGTAAAGAGCTAGGTGTGTTTCACTAGAAATGTGTTTCCTAAGCCCATGCTGACTGTGTGTGTCAATAGACCGTTTTCTTCCGGGTACAGTAATTCATAACGTTCGAACACAATATATGTTCCAGAATCCTGCTGCATATCGACTTTAATGATAAGGGCCTGTAATTAAGTGGATTACTCCTACTACCATTCTTGAATAGTGGTGTGACCTGCGCCACTTTCCAGTCTTTGGGTACGGATCTTTCGTCGAGCGAACGGTTGTGTGTGATTGTTAAGTATGGAGCTAATGCATCAGCATACTCTGAAAGGATCCTAACTGGTGTACCGTCTGGACCAGACGACTTGCTTTTATTAAATGTTTTAAGTTGCTTCTGTACTCCGAGGATACATCTACATCTACATCTATACTCCGCGAGCCACCTTACGGTGTGTGGCGGAGGGTACTTATTGTACCACTATCTGATCCCCCCTTCCCTGTTCCATTCACGAATTGTGCGTGGGAAGAACGACTGCTTGTAAGTCTCCGTATTTGCTCTAATTTCTCGGATCTTTTCGTTGTGATCATTACGCGAGATATATGTGGGCGGTAGTAATATGTTGCCCATCTCTTCCCGGAATGTGCTCTCTCGTAATTTCGATAATAAACCTCTCCGTATTGCGTAACGCCTTTCTTGAAGTGTCCGCCACTGGAGCTTGTTCAGCATCTCCGTAACGCTCTCGCGCTGACTAAATGTCCCCATGACGAATCGCGCTGCTTTTCGCTGGATCATGTCTATCTCTTCTATTAATCCAACCTGGTAAGGGTCCCATACTGATGAGCAATACTCAAGAATCGGACGAACAAGCGTTTTGTAAGCTACTTCTTTCGTCGATGAGTCACATTTTCTTAGAATTCTTCCTATGAATCTCAACCTGGCGCCTGCTTTTCCCACTATTTGTTTTATGTGATCATTCCACTTCAGATCGCTCCGGATAGTAACTCCTAAGTATTTTACGGTCGTTACCGCTTCCAATGATTTACCACCTATGGCATAATCGTACTGGAATGGATTTCTGCCCCTATGTATGCGCATTATATTACATTTATCTACGTTTAGGGAAAGCTGCCAGCTGTCGCACCATGCATTAATCCTCTGCAGGTCCTCCTGGAGTACGTACGAGTCTTCTGATGTTGCTACTTTCTTGTAGACAACCGTGTCATCTGCAAATAGCCTCACGGAGCTACCGATGTTGTCAACTAAGTCATTTATGTACATTGTAAACAATAAAGGTCCTATCACGCTTCCCTGCGGTACTCCGTTACTCATGTTGGCAATTATTCTTGATTCAAATTCTGGAATATTCACTTCGTCTTCTTTTGTGAAGGCATTTCGGAAGGCTGTGTTTAGTAACTCTGTTTTGGCGGCACTGTCTTCGATAGTATCTCCACTGCTATCGTCCAGAGCTGTTAAATCAGCGAATAACATCCGTGGTGAAAGAGGGACCTGTAGAGGGTATAAACTTTAGAGGAAGACAGAGACTGGAATACATCCAGCAAATAACTGAGGACGTAGGTTGCAAGTGTTACTCTGAGATGGTGTAATGTAACGGACTACAGAAACTACCGATACCACCGACTGGCGAGGTGTGCGGTGCCGTCAATCAACTTGAAGGAGCAAGTGAACTTTAACTACGTAAACAAAAACTGAAATATTTTTATTGAAATGATAATATGTAGCTTAATATACTACTATTAATAATAATTAATAATTTTCCCTCGGAGAAAGAGGTGCATTACAATGGAGAGGTTGACACAAGAGAGGATTTCGTGCCGGGCCGCTTCAACCCAGTCAGAAGACTGATGACTCATAAGAAAAGAAACAAACAAAAAAGAACGGAGCTCATTACTTCATTAGTGACCTTTGATTTTAAAATTTAAATAACAGATACTCTTGGATCCAGACACCCTAGCGTAAGCTAGGCGAACTGAAACATTGCGTTAGTAGCAGTTCACAGTTTCTTCTGTCACGATCAGGAAAGGAGGGACCCCGTGTCGCAGTTTTTCGAAGAGATTTGTCACCTAGTAACGTGGAGAGCGGTGCTCCGTGAGAGCCTCTAGGAGCAGAGGCGGACAGCTGTTGAAATGCGCGGACCGGTGGCCGCGACAGCTAAGCCCCACTCACAGTCGCAGGGAGCTCCCGGGACGGCCCAGGGAGAGATCTGCGTGGAGGGTGCGCCGACTGTCACAGACACGCGGAGGTGGGCCACTCTCCGCGAAATCGTTCACAGCCGACGCGGACGCCTGCGTCCAACCGTAAGGGCGCCAGCAGAGAGCAAAGAACCAGTTTCTTTCTGTCCACCGTCCACATCCTCTCACCACTTTCGTTCCTGTGTAAACGACCATATAAAGAACAGAAAACTTAAAGCTATCTCAGATGTTTGACCTGAGAGTGGTTTCCTGCATAACAAAAAACAAACTTCTTTCATTTTAATTTTATCCATATTTTGCAGCTTACATGTTTCACGATCAGAATATGTTATCACAAGACGAAACTAATTTCCTCCAGGCATAACAGTGGCTTTTTTGACAGTTCTGGGGGAAATCTTATCGAACTAGAACATATGAAATATTAGTTCACTTAATTACGTAAATGAATAAAAGATTTACTGTACTTTGACACACTTCTCTGACACGAGATTGCTGGATAATTTACAACTGTCATTGATTATAAAAGCATCACTTGATGCACTCAGTAACGAACTGTTCTCTTGAGATTCTAACAACCCTACCACAACAAAGGTCAAAATTTAATAACGATTGTGGTGTTGCTCACGCTGCTACATAATGCATTTTCGGGCAACACCTAAGTTATTATGTGGCAGGTGTCATTAGAGCACAGTTAATAAAGTCATTTCATGTAATAATGAATAAACTAAGCATTCATTTTTCGTGTTTCCAACGCTGGTCTCGTTGTAAAATCATGGCTCAATCGTCGAAAATCTAGGTGGTGATGATTCCAAGTTCAGATGCAAAAAGGCCTAGGTTTTATTCTGCTATATTCAAAAGTTTTGTAGATGAGCTTCACAAACCATTCTTGAAGATTAAACCTTTCAAAGTTAGCACAATAGTGATGTAAAGAAAAGGAATCAGCACTCCGAATTTAAGTTACACTTCCTTTTTATTGCTTTTGTTGCAATATCAAGTAACACACAAAACGTCACTTCACAATACAAAACGTACTTGAAAACATCTTCCTCACAGTCACTGTTAAAGTTCACATTTTATAAGCTGACTACAATATGCGTCTTTACAACATGACGTCCAAGACTTGACTTTTTCAAGGTCCGACTCTCTAACAACTAATTAATAATCGCTTACGCGCCCCAAAATCAGAGTTACAAGTACGTCAAAGATCATAGTGACGAAAGAAAGAATACACATAAGAATAATATCACTGCAATATAAACATATCGATGTATCAAAGTACCTCTGCATTAATGAAATCAAATTTGAATGTTGTCTCAGAAATATGTCAACTACTTCTACAGAAGCGCAGTAGAATATTACTGGTATCGAGAGGCTCAGTTGAGGTGCCGTAAATGTTACGTAATTCAAGTACCATTACAAGATCCACCTGCATAGCTGGGTGGTAACGTGCTTGATTCCCATGCAAGTGGGCCCAGGTTCGGTTCCTAGCCAATTTGGAGATTTTCTCCTCTCGTGAACAGGGTGTTGTGCTGTCCTCATCTACGTCTACGTCCATACTCCGCAAGCCACCTGATGGTGTGTGGAGGAGGGTACCTTGAGTACCTCTATCGGTTCTCCCTTCTATTCCAGTCTCGTATTGTTCGTGGAAAGAAAGATTGTCGATACGCCTCTGTGTGGGCTTTAATCTCTCTGATTTTATCCTCATGGTCTCTTCGGGAGATATACGTAGGAGGGAGAAATATACTGCTTGACTCCTCGGTGAAGGTATGTCCCCGAAATTTCAACAATAACCCGTACCGAGCTACTGAGCGTCTCTCTTGCAGAGTCTTCCACTGGAGTTTATCTGTCATCTCCGTAACGCTTTCGCGATGACTAAATGTTCCTGTAACGAAGCGCGCTGCTCCCTGTTGGATCTTCGCTATCACTTCCATCAACTACGGATCCCACACTGGTGAGCAGTATTCAAACAGTGGAAGGACAAGTGTACTGTAACGTACTTCCTTTGTTTTCGGACAGCATTTCCTTAGGATCCTTCCAATGAATCTGTCTGGCATCTGCTTTACCGACGATTGATTTTATATGGTCATTCCATTTTAAATCACTCCTAATGCCTACTCCCAGATAATTTATGGAATTAACTGCTTCCAGTTGCTGACCTGCTATATTGTAGCTAAATGGTAAAGGATCTTTCTTTCTATGTGTTCGCAGCACATTGCACTTTTCTACATTAAGATTCAATTGCCATTCCCTGCACCATGCGTCAATTCGTTGCACATCCTCCTGCATTTCAGTACAATTTTCCATTGTTACAACCTCTCGATACACCACAGCATCATCCGCAGAAAGCCTCAGTGAACTTCCGATGTTATCCACAAGGTCATTTATACATATTGTGAATAGCAACGCTCCTACGACACTCCCCTGCGGCACACCTGAAATCTCTTTTACTTCGGAAGACTTCTCTCCATTGAGAATAACATGCGGCATTCTGTTATCTAGGAACTCTTTAATCCAATCACACAATTGGTCTGATAGTCCATACGCCCTTACTTTGTTCATCAAACGACTGTGGGGAACTGTATCAAACGCTCATGAACGGTCCAGAAACACCCCGGCACTATTGTAAACAGAAAAAAGTTTTCAGTCTAAGTGTTATAGAGAACGCTTTAGTCCTAAATTTAACACAGTAGCTGCCTGGCCTTTTTCCATTAGTTTCACCTCTGTAAATGAGTAACAAGTATTTAATTATAATATTGCTAACTTGGCCGTTGCTTAGGTGTTCTTTATGCTTTAGAGAAAATGGCGCTCGACCTCTAGGTGAATGAGCGTGAAGTATATGCTATTGCTAACCCATAACTTAAGTGAAATAGCGTCCGTAATTTAAATGGTTCCTGCCTAGGATTTAGGTTCGCACTTTGGTAGAATTTGGGCTTGTTTTTATTTCTGTATAGTTTATGCTCTTACATTTCGAGTGAAAATTTTGTCTACATATCTTTATACAAGTCATGTTGTCACACAAACGTGCCAATGATTACTTAATAGAAAAATTTGTATTCTTGGCATTGTCCATGGCTATAATGAGTCGTGGCAGTAACATAATACTATTTCTAAGTCAGTTTATTGCTCCTGTATTCTGTAACATATATAACACTTCCTGCATATTACTTATTCTAAATTGTACGGTACCAGGTGTTTAAGTCATCTGTATAGCTACTGAGGTTTAGATTAGTCAGTGTCTGTAATTTAAATGATTATTGTCCAAGTTCTAGTTTATATGATTACTGATTAGCACTTGAGGTCTAAGATGTACAAGTCGAAACTGGTGCCATTGTTTATTCCTTCAGATATTTAGAATTACGCGTTCATGTAACTTCATACACTACTGGCCATTAAAATTTCTTCACCACGAAGATGACGTGCTACAGGGGCGAAATTTAACCGACAGGTAGAAGATGCTGTGATATGCAAATGATTAGCTTTTCAGAGCATTCACACAAGGTTGGCGCTGGTGGCGACATCTACAACGTGCTGACATGAGGAAGTTTCCCAACCGATTTCTCATACACAAACAGCAGTTGACAGGCGTTGCCTGGTGAAACGTTGTTGAGATGCTTCGTGTAAGGAGGAGAAATGCGTACCATCAGGTTTCCGACTTTGATAAAGGTCGGATTTTAACCTATCGGGATTGCGGTTTATCGTATCGCGACATTGCTGCTCGCGTTGGTCGAGATCCAATGAGAATATGGAATCGGTGGGTTCAGGAGGGTAATACGGAACGCCGCGCTGGATCCCAGCGGCCTCGTATCACTAGCAGTCCAGATGACGGGAATCTTATCCGCATAGCTGTAACTGATCGTGAAGCCACGTCTCGATCCCTGAGTGAACAGATGGGGACGTTTGCAAGACAACAACCATCTGCACGAACAGTTCGACGACGTTTGCACCAGCATGGACTATCAGCTTGGAGACCACGGCTGTGGTTACCCTTGACGCTGCATCACAGACAGGAGCGCCTGCGATGGTGTACTCAACGACGAACCTGGGTGCACGAATGGTAAAACGTTACTTTTTCGGATGAGTACAGGTTGTGTTTATAGCATCATGATGGTAGCATCCGTGCTTGGCGACATCGCGGTGAACGCACATTGGAAGCGTGTATTCGTCATCGCCATAGTGGCGTATCACCCGGCGTGATGATATGGGGTGCCATAGGTTACATTTCTTAGTCACCTCTTGTTCGCATTTACAGCACTTTGAACAGTGGACGTCACATTTCAGATGTGTTACTACCTGTGGCTCTAGCCTTCATTCGATCCCTGCGCAACCCTACATTTCAGCAGGATAATGCACGACCACATGTTGCAGGTCCTGTACGGGCCTTTCTGGATACAGAAAATGTTCGACTGCTGCCCTGGCCAGCACATTCTCCACATCTCTCACCAACTGAAAACGTCTGGTCAATGGTGGCCGAGCAACTAGCTCGTTACAATACACCAGTCACTACTCTTGATGAACTGTGGTATCGTGTTGAAGCTGCATGGGCAGCTGTACCTGTACACGCCATCCAAGCTCTGCTTGACTCAATGCCCAGGCGTATCAAGGCCGTTATTACGGCCAGAGGTGGTTGTTCAGGGTACTGATTTTTCCAGATCTATGCATCCAAAGTGCGTGAAAATGTAATCACATGTCAGTTCTAGTATAATATATTTGTCCAATGAATACCCGTTTATCATCTGCATTTTTTCTTGGTGTAGCAATTTTAATGGCCAGTAGTGTATAGATTTTGTTAAACAAGGGAAAATCCAGGATTGAATTCATTCAGTATTATGAAAAGGATAGACTGTTACCATAAGAGATGTTGAGTCGCAGAGAGTCACATCAAAAAGACTGTTATACATGTGAGCTTTCCGCCAAAAGACTTTCTACGCACATTCATGCAAGCATATCTCACATACGTAAGACCACTGTCTGTGGTCACTAAGGCCGGACTGTGGGCTAAGAAGCTTCTTCCAACATGAGACAAATTTGTCCTTACGTTGTGTTATACGTAACGTAGGATAAGGATAAATTATCTTGCATTAACGAGTTGGCTGTTTTTATTTTTGACTCACAATTTTTTTTTTTTTTACATCCGATTATTTATATTAGCGTCATCTTATCAAGGAATAAAAACGCACAGCATAGCATTCAATAGTCAGACAGCGACATTCTTTCACAATGTTCGTTAGGCTTGTACGTGAAGTATTGGAAGAAATAGTAATAATGCCCTAGATAGAATGTTGCAATACAGTGTCGGAAAAGACTCGCACCAACAACGAGCAGTTTGGTGACATAAAGGAAGGTTGGAAGAAATGTTTCTACATCTGGAAGATAATGTATATACGTATTTCGAGCCAGTCACATAAGCGTGGCGCTCGTACCGCCATTATGAGGATGCATATTAGGTTGGCCTTGAATACATGCTGTAACGGTAGTGGGCGTTCATTACCTTTGAGATTGGACGTGGTGAGTTGATGTTCGACAAGAATACCTTTAAGGCGAAAAAGAATCCATTGTCAACACCGAACTGAGTTTGAAGGAAGTCGTGTTATAGGGCTACGAGAAGCTGGCCGTTCCTTCTGCAATACTGCTGAAAGTCTTCGCAGGAATGTAGCGGCTTTAGACGATCGTCGGCAGCGTTGGTCACAAGAATGTACGGTCTAAAGAAGACCGAGCTGCTGACGACCACGTAGCACTACCTAGAGGGGAGACCATCGAGGCTGACGTATGGTTCTGGCACCTCATACTGCATGTGCAGGAGCAATATGAGCGGCAGTTCGTACCACAGTAAAGCAACAAACTTTTCAAATCGATTACTTCAAGGACAGCTCAGAGATAATCCCCTGTAGCGCGCATTATACTGACCACTAACCAACACCATTTCCCACTTCACTAGTGTCAAGCGAGAGCTCATTGGAGGGCGGGGTGGAGATCTGTTGTGTTTTCTGGTGAAAGTTGGTTCCGCCTATGGGCCACTGATGGCTGTGTGTTCGTTAGAAGGAGGCCAGTTGAGGACCTGCAGCCAACCTCTCTGCATGCCATACACACTGTACCTACATCTGAGGTATGGTCTGTAGTGCGATTTTGCATGACAGCAGGAGAACTCTCATGGTTATCCCACGCATACTGACTGAAACTTTGTACTTCGGTCTGATGATTAGACCTGTTGCGTTGCCATCCATTCATGAACAACATTCGAGGGGTGTTTTCCAACAGGATAACGCTCGAACACGTACCGCTGTTGTAACCCAACATGCTCTACAGAATGTCGACATGCTGCCTTGGCCTCTTCGATCACCAGATGTGTGTCCAATAGAGTAGACCTACATACGGAACATCAACTCACGACAACTCCGGCGTCCACAAACAGCTGTCATGAAGCAGAATGAAATGGTTATAAATCAGATAAAAGTATTAATACTCACTTATACTGGCTGAGGGAATTCAATGCCTGCCACGGAAAAAGGCGGGAGCATGATGTGAACCGTTATGTCCAAAGTGGGTCAGGTCGAAGACACTGTGTGCCGAGTACGGAATAAGCATTCGGCAGAAAAGCGGATGGAAAACCAAAGGAAGTGAGACAAGAGTTTTCATAAGAAATGTTGCAAGAAACTATCTACTTCATAAGAGTACATAACGAGGGAGCGTCACAGCGGTAGCAGGATGTAAAGTGAATGTAGCAGAATAAGGAAGACACATTCGCTCAGTACGAACTGAGCTTTGCGTCATAGCGTCTCGCTAGCTCCCTTTTAATACTACAGCCCTCCAGATCTTGTCATGAGTTGATCATTCGGATCGATGGTATTCACAGTAATAGCACTACATTTCGTGATTACTATAGTGTAGTGGATCTGCGTCCTTCATACACCAGGATAGTGCACACCGAAGATGTACTCAGATGATGGTCTTCACCAGATGAACTTCATGCTGCTTGCCACCTGCCATCTTCTGGTGGAGAAACTATCTGTCTTCCGACAACACCACATCATAGAGTGCTACCAATACTGGAATTCCATATGGAAGCCAGTAACATGGCCTCTTGGTGTTCACATTCTTTTTCAACACTCAGACACCTTCACGTGTTGAAACTTATAAGTAGGAAGAAGATCAACCGACTACATGACTACCAGCGCCAGGTACATTCCGGATGGATCATCATTGGCCACTGTAGAATTTGGAGTGGGACCAAGTATACTCTCCAGCCAGCGTGAGAAGCACTTTGCGCTGCGCAGCTGCCTCTCTGCTGAAATAGCAACAGCCGAGGTTGCTGCAGAAGAACAACTACTTGTAAGCAGTGCTAATAGATAAGTGAACTCTAATAAATGTTTTAGTTGCGTCGTTGACACTTCACAGGTTCCCAACAGCTATCCTGACTTCATGCAGAAGTGTCTCCACTCGGCTCTCTGTGCAGTGTTAAGAATCCCCGTATTCACCGACCAAATGCAACAGGCATAGAACTCCATACCACAAACTGGCATTTGGCACCATTACGATACAATGCATGATGTCTGCATGCTTGCATTCAACGTTCTGGCCGCGCCACCAGTTATTAATATACTAGTATTTCACTTTTTCAATGTCTTATCTCGCGCTTACGTTAACTTGTTATCTTCCAGTGTTAATCACTTAAATGTATTACCTAGACAAATGAATTTCTGGGATTTCATTACTGTACCTTAATTATTTTTTCGTGTTGCGATTTTTTCCGTCACTGTACATTTCACAAAAACAGCCATCCTGAATATCTATAAAAACACATCACATGCATGCCATGTAGTAAGTTTCTTCCAATCTCACTCTTTCCAAGCATGTATTCCGACTGGTGGGGTGTGCTGTTATGGTTAACCGGATTGGGCATGTTACTTTTAATAGGTGGCCAGATGCCCTTCCTGTCACCACCCCATACCCCCCCACCCCCACCCCCCAGTATGGAATGTGTGTACCCCAATTGTTTGCATCTAGTGTAATCCATGGAATAGTGCGAACATGTTTCAAATGTCTGCAACTCGTGTAACTGAAGCGGAACGTCAGGACCAGCTCGGGATTCACCTAGCGGGATATGGAAAACCGCCTAAAAACCACATCCAGGCTGGCTGGCACACGGGACCTCGTCGTTAGTCCGCCGAGCGGAGTCGATCCGGCGTCGGTGCGCGTACCCAAAAAAAATGGTTCAAATGGCTTTGAGCACTATGGGACTTAATTTCTAAGGTCATCAGTCCCCTAGAACTTAGAACTACTTAAACCTAACTAACCTAAGGACATCACACACATCCATGCCCGAGGCAGGATTCGAACCTGCGACCGGAGCGGTCGCGCGATTCCAGAGTGTAGCGCCTATAACCGCTCGGCTACCCCGGCCGGCCTCGTCTACCCGTGTCCACAGGAGGGGGAGGGGGGGGGGTAGTAACTTTCGTCCAATAAGAAATAAGAAATCACACACCTTGATCGGCAACAACAGCATTCTAGAGCCATCTGTCAGTTACGAACACCACTTCTTCTTCGTTTACTACTAACTGTATATGAACGAGAAGGATTCTTATGTTTTCGTACCAAACGTATTCGAATTGTAGAGAACCGTTTGAGTGTGCTGTAATGTCACCAGTATCTTTTGACGGTTACCTTAAAGATAATGTATTAACATACGACACATGGATTATCGATGAAAGTCTCAAATGGTTACACATATTTTCTCCTCAATGTTCCCAAAAAACGAGAAAAATATTAGCAGAATCAATCTACCCTTGTCATGTAGCTTAGCATGCAGCACGTGATGGGGGTCAAATCAGCACGGCAGGTTAGCGACAGCTGGCCTTTTACACCTGCCGTGCTCACTTTAGTTTTTAGGCAGTTTTCCACGATCGTTTGGACAAATACTCGGCTGATGCCCAATCTGGGCCTCAGAAGAACCGACACTCAGAGATTATTTGTACGTCCATCTTTTCACAGACGGTTGCGGGATTTCGGCAGTTCGGTATTGGTAGTCAAATAAGCAGTCTAAGTTGTTATTTTATTAGGCTACAATTTTGGGCAATATATTACGCCATCTTCAGGCTCCCTGATCGGCGTGTAGGATGATTCCAAACTTTGATCGAGTCAAAATAGGGGTCAGCATTGAGTGCCTCGTATCCGTAGATTTTTGAGACAGTGATCGCTTCAGACATCAACTGCAGACTCCTACACCCAGATCAAGGGGCCGAAACTGGTAGCCCAATAAAATAACAATTTAGATGGCTGGAAGATGTTTGATTTGATATTCTATGCTCAGAAACGGTGCGCTTCCGGGTATGTGGATAAGTTCTGGTTTTCATTTTATGCATAAGAATTTCTTTATGTTTTAATGTATGAAATATTATTATCTACTTCGTCGTGATGGTGTTGTAGTAGGATGCGCAGATATTTTTATTTATTAATTTTTTTAAGGAAGTCCTTGGGGAAGGGTTCACCTGATGAACAGTTGGGAGTCGATGACAGTTGGTGAAATTTCAATTGGTCGCATGAAAGTGACATCCTTATTGTTACACTGGTTTTATCTGTGCGATTCCTATTTAGAAAATCATATGCCGCTCTGATACGGACGTACCTTCGAGGGACTCCCGTTGTAAATTGACCGATAGACTTGAAGTCGGCCCTCAGCGCCATAATTCTATATGTGAAGCACGTTACCTGCTGTGGTGACCACAAGGTGATTACGTCACGAGCTGCAAAGAAGTGACGTTAGGACGGCTGCGTGACCGCTGCAATGCCGCCGTCATGTCCGTCCAGAGAGTTTCTTATAGCATTCACTATGCACACCACCCACCTGCAACAACGCAACAGTTCATTGTAAGCTTGAAGATCAGGCAACTTGTTTATTTCTTACATAAAATAAATAATATTCGGCAGCTTTGTAAAATTTATATTTACTCATTTAGGTCAAATGGTTCAAATGGCTCTGAGTACTATGGGACTTAACATCTGAGGTCATCAGTCCCCTAGAACTTAAACCCAACTAACCTAAGGACATCACACACATCCATGCCCGAGGCAAGATTCCAACCTGCGACCGTAGCAGTCGTTCGGTTCCGGACTGAAGTGCCTAGAACCGCTCGGCTACTGCGGCCGGCGCTCATTTAGTACTAGCGCAACATACGATATGAAATTATAGCGGGTCGCATGATACGATTCAGGAAACTAAATCGTCATAATATTATATTATGTAGATTGTTCACTTCAGTCCTTATTGTACTCAGTTATGGTGGATGCGACTGTATATGCGCCGTGATTTTCATACGCTCTTTTTTCTTCTTTGCCATCGGCGTCCTTAATAGCTTTCCCCTCATTTCATATACTTATCGTTCCATAACTGCAATGCTAGATTGGAGACCTGCATTATACTGGCAACACAAAAGTAAATCTTTCTTCATCTCTCTCTCCGTTTCAACCATACGACTCTGCAACGATCTACCCTGTAACCTCTCCACTCAAGAGGAGGTTGAAGCTTTATCCGTTACCAACAGCATAGCTTTCCTCTCGACATACACCAGCTGTTGCCTCCTGACCTACAGTGAAGCAAGTATCGGTCATATTGTCGACATTGTCCATGAGTTTCCTCATCTCTACCTCTATTTTCTTTCTTCAATCTTGTCTTCCAACCTTTTCCTATTAATATTCGCTCTGATCACTTCTCTACATTTGATTCCTTCCTTGCTATTACGATGCATTTCTGTTACATGGAATTATTCACATTCAAGCCGAACTTAATCCTTAACACCATGTTTATACTACTACTACTACTACTACCACCATTATCAGTATTTTTATTAGATACTCTTCATGTGATATTGAAAGGGTACAGTACCGCCCGACATTGAAAATAGGTACAACATACTTCATTATTCTTGTCTGAACAACATATTTTTTTCTAATAATAACTCAATTTCAATTAATACAGCGAAGCCGGATACCAGAGTGGGAAAAAATGACAATTTATTTATTTAATTGATCACATGTGCACTCCCACAAAATAAATCCCTACATCCAATTTGGTGAGATCTGTGAAATGAATGAATGTATGGTCGCCTGCTAACCGCAGATAGTGAATGTGAATATATGATCATCTTTGAGACGATCCCTTGGCCACCTTTGGTGGAACCAAAGAGATGAAACTTACCGGAGCTTTGAGCGCCAGAAATGTGGCTGACCAATATGGTAGCATGGTCTTCCCCCACCTCGACAGAGGTGCGAGAGGACCTGAAGAACGGCCATGTCTCAGCACTCTGCCGCTGGATCTTGTGCTGTTGAGACCTGTCTTGGGTGTGCTCCGTAAAGACAAAAGAGTGGAGACATGGTATGCGTGTGGAATATTTAAGAGTAGTTTGAAATAATAATTTCTCTATTTCAGGAACTTTTGTGGGGAGAATTAAATGTCAGGCAGGTAATATTAATGGGATCGTAGTAATCTTCGGAAGTGACCAACGGTCACAATGAAACCTCGTGTAGCAATAAGTTGAAATACTTCCGTGTGCTTAAGTTTAGCTGAATTACTAGCGTGTGTACAATAAGTTGAAATATTTAAGAAATAGCGTGTGTACCATAAGTTGAAATATTTAAGAAATGGCGTGTGCAGGACTTGAAATTAGAGACGAGTACTTCCACGTGGTGAGTACTGTGTGAGTCTCAATCTGTGTATGAGACAAAGTATAAAGAGAAGTACTCGTCCATGGTATCAGTTGAGGACTCGCGTGTGTGATAAATACGTTCTTAATATTACTTTGCGTTATATGATTCCGTGTGACGATAGATTCAAACTCTGAGAGAGAAGCAAGGTGAGTCGGCCGTCTATCCAGCAACGCCACTTGGCTTGCATTGCACAGGAAGACGTGTATATATCTCCAGAGTTCATAGTAGGAAAGTAGAATTACAAAGTGGGGCAGTGTCGTGTGAAACTGGGGTAAATACTAATTGAAGTGGGAAAGCTGAAAGTGATAGTGTTGTGACTATTTATTGTATTGTATTCCATGTTGTAGTGTGGTGTATGTCATGTAATTTGGGTATGTGTGGTTTGCATGGGAGAGTAGCAAGGTAGTTTCAAAAGATTAGTGGGTTATGCTTGTTTCTTTGGTACCGCTCGGTCTAGAGGAAAGTTTCGTGATGATGACTGAGAGTCGAAGTGTGAGGTATAATAAAAGATCCACCATCCTATCCAGAAAGTGCACTGTAGCGTTAAATAATTACGAGACCATAAGGTAGAGAATCACCAATGTAAAGCCATGCCCACTGGGCGGAATTTCTCATGTGTTATTGTTATAGGTTATAGAATTTGTGTGTTTAGGTTATAGAATTTATCGGAATAAATAAGATAGTGAAAAGAAAAAGATTGGTGGACTTTTCCTTCGAATTGTATGTTGTCATGATGTCCCGAATTTATAATGTGTGCGCCATTCATATTCAGTGCGGTGGCCACGTATTGATAAAAGCCGTTATATAAAAAAAAAAAAAGGGAAAATGTGGTATTGCCAGTGCGTAGTGAACAGTCAGAGTTCCGTAAATTACTGATAGATGTGCGTTTCCGTTGCGTATTATTCATACAGGAGGTTGATTAGTGACTTAATTGTGAGTACGAGAGTTCATGTTACTCGATAAATAAGAATGAATCCACTCGCTTGGCAGACCACTCATCTTGCAGGCCTGACTGCTTGATGCCACAGTATGAGCAAGGCATGTGGGTGCCTCTCAATATGGATATCGTAATATTGACATACTATGGATGTCTTCCCACTCTAGTGGTGCTACGTCGTTGACGTCAAAGAAAGTGAGTCTGGTAGCAGTTCTTTACGACAGAGGTAAGGGAGCCGTCAGCACCATCAGATGCCCCTGCTCCATGATGCGCTGACATTTAGAACACCTGTCGACATCGCCACTTCTTGCTGATAGAGATGAAGAGTACATTGCAATTTTTCCTGCAAATGTCAACGATGACAGTTTGTCAAGACTAGTAATCCAACCGGTTTCAAAATTGGTTCAAATGGCTCTGAGAACTATGGGACTTAACATCTGTGGTCATTAGTTCCCTAGAAATTACAACTACTTAAACCTAACTAACCTAAGGATATCACACACATCCACGCCCGAGGCAGGATTCGAAACTGCGACCGTAGCAGTCGCGCTGTTCCGAACTGAAGAGCCTAGAACCGCTCGGCCACCGTTGCCGGCCAACCGGTTTCCTCGAAAAGTAACGCAATCACACTAGCGTGTATTAACTATGTGGTCTATGTAAGGGTGGACGGCTTTATAGAGAATCACAACGCTCTTCCTGTCAAATGTTCCTCCTACAAGAAGACAAGGTGGGTTAAAGAAGAGAGAGGACCTGTTACTCACTTCTGTATAAAGAGAAACTGTATGGTTCCGGAGACCTTTTTGTGTCTGAAACGTCTATGATCTACATATGCAGACTGAAGCGACAAATGACAATTTGTACCAAGGCTTCTGCAATGCTGTTCGAGCTTAGGGAGAATACCAAGTGGGCTGAGGCGTGAATGAGAATTTGGACCGAGAAGGGAGTCATGCAGCGGTAGTCCGTGCAGTTGTACAGAGCCACTGTGCCAGGGTGGCGTAGTGGTTAGCGCATCTCCCTAGTGAACAGAAGGCCTGGGTTCAAATCCCAGCCTTGGTGTATATTTTCATTCGTCCTTTCAGTCGGCATATATACATTTATTTATTTTCCGGAATGTAATGGACAGTATCATCGCTTCAGATTTCAGAACGGGGCAAAGAACTCCAAGTGGGGACCACGTCGTCAGAATTCTAACATATACAAATCTAATTCGTGATAGCTTTATGTGGACTGTTTTCACAAAACAAATTTACCTAATTTCATAGGAAGGCAGGCCTGTGATAACGTATTGCTAAAGAATACAGTGGTTTCTCAAAGGATCTGTATAGATAGATAGATAGATATTCAGCAATAACAGGCCCTGCTGTCCACGCGGTGCTTCCACAAACTGTCTCCATTACATCCCGATTCGTGCCCCGTTCCACCAGGTATCTTCGATTCCCAGGGCTGCTAGGTCCTTCGCCAGGTCGTCCATCCAGCGCTGCCTTGGTCGTCCAATGGGGCGTTTGGTTTTTGGTTTCCCCGCTAGTGCCATCTTCGCCTGTCTTCCATCTGGCATACGGGCTACATGGGACACGCATTGTATTCTTTTGCTCTTTATCTTGGTTGTCACATCAGAAGGTGTATTTCCTCGTTTTTCCTCCTCCTCCTTTCTCCATTATCTAAAACTGGTCCCCATATCTTCCTCATTACTCTTCTTTCAAATATTAATAGTTTTTCCCTTTCTCGCTTAGTCATGCCCCATGTTTCTGAACCGTACATTACTGCTGGGCATACGTCTGTTGACGGCACAGTGATATGCAAAACGGCAGGAGCGCTGGCCAGGGGGCAGTGACCTGAGTGCTTGCCTGTGGCCACGCCGCTTTGCCACTATGCACAGTATTGCGCTGGGCTGTTGCGTGCGACTCCAGGTGTTTAGAATTTTGATCTTAATCCTATGCAGCAGAGGAAAGAATTCAGTTTGGGAATACTGTAGCGTCGAGTCCAAAGCGAAATAAATGAGGCGCTATCTCTGTTAAAAGAACCCCTCGGTAGTGCGATTTTCGCCGAAAGTTATCTGACAAAGCCGGAGGGAGTCACGCTCGACAAGAGATAGCTGGCCAGCGGTTTTCTCGTGGCAAATCTGTGTGGCAGTTACCGGACGCAAGACCACGCGAGTGACAGTTTGTTTCTCCCGATACGGGAAATCACTAGCTTAGGAAATATCTATTAGGTGAGAGGTTGGAGCTCCGTTTCTTAAAATTTCATTGGGTGATCGTTGTCCGCCCCCGGTAGCTGAATGGTTTCCCGATGGGGATTTTGCCTTCCTCGAGAACATAGTCGACGGTGCGGGTCTCTCGCATCGTCGGAATATGGGACCTCATCATCACTCCATTTATCATTAATTCTGCCGGCACGGTAGCTCAGCGTGTTTGGTCAGATGGCCGATTGTCCTCTGAAATAAAAAAAATGAGTGAAGGAATGAACGATCAACTTGAACAGATGTCATGTGACGTCCGCCCAGACCAAACGAAACGAACAATGCGGAACAAAACCATTAAAAAAAATGGTCAGCGTCACGGATTGTCAATTCTCTGGGCCCGAGTTCGATTCCCAGCTGGGTCGGGGAATTTTCTCCGCCCAGGGACTGGGTGTTGTGCTGTCATTTTCATAATCCTATCATCCTCATCGACTGCAGGTCGCCGAAGTGGCGTCAAATTGAGAGACCGGCACCCGGCGAACGGCCTGCCCGACGGGGGAGGGGGGGCTAGCCATATGAATAAATAAAATAAATTGGGTAATCATTGACTGTGCTTTTCCAGTACTGGAGGAAGCTTTGTACGGACATTTTGCGGGGAGCAGAGATAGATAGATAGATAGATAGATAGATAGATAGATAGATATTCAGCGATCATAGGCCCTGCAGACCACGCGCTGCTTCCACAAACTGAATCCATTCCTTTCTATTTTGTTCTCGGTTCCTCCAGGTGTCTTCAATTCACAGGTCTGCTAGGTCCTTCACCAGGTCGCCCATCCAGCGTTTGATTTCCCCGCTAGTGCCATCATCGCCTGTCTTCCATCTGGCATACGGGCTGCTTGGCCCACCCATTGTATTCTTTTGCTCTTTATCTTGTGTAGGATAGTTGGTCGCCGCATCAGTAGGTACAGTTCATCGTTTCTCCTTCTCCTCCATTCTCCATTATCTAAAACTGGTCCCCATATCTTCCTCATTACTCTTCTTTCAAATATTAATATCTTTTCCCTTTCTCGCTTAGTCATGCTCCATGTTACTGCTCGGCATATCACTGTGTCGTAGATTTTCATCTGAGTGTTCACTGAGACCGATTTAGAGCCGAGCGTCTCTCTGAGGGAATGCATGCATTTCGTTCCCACTGCTATTCTTTCCTTGACGTCCATTTTTATGTTGTTGACCGTGGTAAACCACGATCCCAAGTATTTGAACTGGTCTACTCTCTTGAACCTCTTGCCACCTATCTCAAGAAATTGTATCTGCTCTTGTCTTCTTCCTAATTGCGTGAACTCAGTTTTATCTTCATTCATTTTGAGCCCTACCTTCTGTGCATAATTGTCCATTTTCTAGTACATTTCTATCAACTCGTGCTTTGATTCACTTAATAGTACTATGTCATCTGCATATGCGAGACAATCGAAGTTACCGTCCATCTGTACTCCAGCCCACTCCTGTTGCCTACCCTCTTTTATTACTTTCTCTATGATGACATTGAACAGAACACATGAGAAGGCATCCCCTTGTGTGACACCTGTCTCAGTCTCGAATGTTTCTGATGTGGATCCTCGGCAACGCACTGCTGTCTTTTACCATTCCATACAAGCTTTCACCATTCTGATTAGCTTCTCAGGGATTCTGAAGTCCGGCAATAAGTCTTCAAATCTCCGTTTTGATTTACAACAGTTGGACAAGAATAAGGAAATACCACTAAAATGAATGGTTGGGCATAAACGCAGATGCTAGCCGAGACAGCTGTCACGCTATTGTTGTTCTCAACGAACGGCACATGTGCAAAGCCTCAATACGTTGCAAGCGCCAGTTGTGGTCAACCCGTGCTCGTGTGGTGAACATTTCCGTAACCACCATAGCCGAAGTGTGTTGCGTTTCAAGAACATTCGAACGTCTACGCCATATACTCGGAAAACAGAGAACATCTACATAAATACATACATACATACTTATTCTGCAACCCGTCGTACCACGTACCGCTACCAGTCATTTCCTTTCCTATTGCACTCGCCAATAAAGCAATGAAAAAACGACTATCCACACGCATCCGTATGAGCCCTAATTTCTCGTATCTTGTCTCTGTGGCCCTTACGCGAAATGTATGTTGGCACAGAAGAACCGTTGGGCAGTCAGCTTCAAATGACGATTCCCTAAATTTTCTCAACAGCGTTCCTCGAATAGAACGTCGGCTTTCCTCCAGGGATTCCCTTTTGAGTTCCCAAAGCATCTCCGTAATGCTTCGAAATGTTCGAACCTATCGGTAACAAATTCAACAGCCCGCCTCTGATTTACTTCCATGTCTTCCTTTAATCCGACCTCTTGTGAATCCCAGACACCCGAGCAGTACTCAAAAATACGTCGTACTATTGTGCTATAAGCAGTCTCCTTTACAGGTGAACCACTGTTTACCTGAATTCTCCCAATAAACCGGACTACTCGCCTTCTCGACCATAGTCCTCACATGGCTGTTCCATTTCATATCGCTCTGCAACGTTTCGCTCCGATATTTAAAAGAAGCGACTGTGTCAAGCAGTACACTACTACCAATGCGGCATCCGAATATTACGGGTTTGTGTTTCCTACTCATCCACATTACCTCACATTTTTCTACATTTAGCGATAGCTGCCATTCATCACACTAACTAGGAATTCAGCCTAAATCCTCTTGTGTCATGCTGCAGTCACTCAACTTCGGCGTCTTCCCGTACACCACAGCAGCATCAGCGAACTACCACCCAGTCCTCCAGGTCATTTATTTATATAGAAAATAATAGCGGTCCTATTTCCCTGGGCACCCCTGACGAAACCCTTGTCTCTGATGAGGATTCCATTTCTTACGAAGTCTTCAAGCCATTCATAATCTGGGAACATATTCCATAAGCTCGAACTTTCGTTAACAGCCTGCAGTTTTGGCACCGTGTGAAATTCTTTCCGGAAATCTAGAAATATGGATTCTCCTTGTTATGCATCCATAGTTCGCGTTGTACAGGGTGATTCAAAAAGAATACCACAACTTTAGGAATTTAAAACTCTGCAACGACAAAAGGCAGAGCTAAGCACTATCTGTCGGCGAATTAAGGGAGCTATAAAGTTTCATTTAGTTGTACATTTGTTCGCTTGAGGTGCTGTTGACTAGGCGACAGCGTCAGTTGATGCTAAGATGGCGACCGCTCAACAGAAAACTTTTTGTGTTATTGAGTACGGCAGAAGTGAATCGACGGCAGTTGTTCAGCGTGCATTTCGAACGAAGTATGGTGATAAACCTCCTGATAGGTGGTGTATTAAACGTTGGTGTAAACAGTTTACAGAGAATGGGTGTTTGTGCAAAGGGAAAAGTTCTGGACGGCCGAGAACGAGTGATGAAAATGTAGCACGCATCCAGCAAGGATTTGTTCGCAGCCCAGGAAAATCGACTCGCAGAGCTAGCAGAGAGCTGCAAATTCCACAATCAACTGTATGGAGAGTCCTACGAAAAAGGTTAGATATGAAACCTTATCCCGAGGCGATGGATCGGCCGCCAGGCAGCCCGTGACAGAGCACTTCATCACTGGCCTCCAAGAAGCCCTGATCTTACCCCCTGCGATTTTTTCTTATGGGGGTATGTTGACGATATGGTGTTTCTGCCACCTCTCCCAGCCACCATTGATGATTTGAAACGAGAAATAACAGCAGCTATCCAAACTGTTACGCCTGATATGCTACAGAGAGTGTGGAACGAGTTGGAGTATCGGGCTGATATTGCTCGAGTGTCTGGAGGGGGCCATATTGAACATCTCTGAACTTGTTTTTGAGTGAAAAAAAAACCTTTTTAAATACTCTTTGTAATTATGTATAACAGAAGGTTATATTATGTTTCTTTCATTAAATACACATTTTTAAAGTTGTGGTACTCTTTTTGAATCACCCTGTGTAATGTGCTGGATCATCGAAATAAGCTACTTGGTTTAAAAAAAAATCATTGTATTCGAGCTGAGAATATGTTCAAGTAGTCTGCAGTAAACCGATGTTAGGGATATCGGTCTTTAATTCTCATGTCCGTTCTTTTACTCTTCTTGTATACAGGAATCAACTGCCATTTTTTCTAGTCGCTAGTGGCTTTGCGCAAGACGAGAGATTCGCGATAAATGCAGGACAAGTAACAAAACGCGGGCGAAAGTATTTAGCGATCGTGACAGACGGCCACTGAACAGGATTGTGTTGAAAATAGGAAGAAGACAGCAACAAAAGTCACTGCAGAATTGTCATTAGTGCTGCAAATCCCCCTAACAGTAAATCGTAGAGCCCGAGCCATAAAAGCTGGACTATGTAGGAGCCGAAGAAAGTCATTTGGTCGGCTGTGTCTTGTTTCGCACTGTTTCCAACTTCTGGCCAAATTTTGTGTCCCAAGGTTAGAATACGGCAGGGATCGGTCATGATTTGGGATGCAATACCGTGGTATTACATGCACACCATGTTTACTCTGTTACTATGCGACGTCGCATTAGTGCCAATAATTATGTGACCATTTTTAATTATCAGGTACGTCCCATGGTACAATGCTTGTTCCCAAACGGTCCTGCTGTGTTATACATCTACATCTACATCCATACTCCGCAAGCCACCTGACAGTGTGTGACGGAGGGCACCCTGAGTACCTCTATCGGTTCTCCCTTTTATTCCAGTCTCGTATTGTTCGTGGAAAGGAGGATTGTTGGTATGCTTCTGTGTGGGCTCTAATCTCTCTGATTTTATCCTCATGGTCTCTTCGCGAGATATACGTAGGAGGGAGCAATATACTGCTTGACTCTTCAGTGAACGTATGTTCTCGAAACTTTAACAAAAGCCCGTACCGAGCAACTGAGCGTCTCCCCTGCAGTCTTCCACTGGAGTTTATTTGTCATCTCCGTAACGCTTTCGCGATTACTAAATGATCCTGTAAAGAAGCGCGCTGCTCTCCGTTGGATCTTCTCTATATCTTCTATCGACCCTATCTGGTACGGATCCCACACTGCTGAGCAGTATTCAAGCAGTGGGCGAACAAGTGTACTGTAACCTACTTACTTTGTTTTCGGATTGCATTCCCTTCGGATTCTTCCAATGAATCTCAGTCTGGCATCTGCTTTACCGACGATCAACTTTATATGATCTTTCCATTTTAAATCACTCCTAATGCGTACTCCCAAATAATTTATGGAATTAACTGCTTCCAGTTGCTGACCTGCTATATTGTAGCTAAATGATGGAGCTTTCTTTCTATGTATTTGCAGCACATTACACTTGTCTACATTGAGATTCAATTGCCATTCCCTGTACCATGCGTCAATTCGCTGCAGATCCTCCTGTATTTCAGTACAATTTTCCACTGTTACAACCTCTCGATATACCACAGCATCATCCGCAAAAAGCCTCAGTGAACTTCCGATGTTATCCACAAGGTCATTTACGTATATTGTGAATAGCAACGGTCCTACAACACTCCCCTGCGGCACACCTGAAATCAGTCTTACTTCGGAAGACTTCTCTCCATTGAAAATGACATGCTGCGTTCTGTTATCTAGGAGCTCTTCAATCCAATCACGCAGTTGGTCTGATAGTCCATACGCTCTTACTTTGTTCATTAAACGACTGTGGGGAACTGTATCGAACAAGACGACAGGGCTCCAGTCCACGCGGATGGTATCGTCCAAGACTGGTTTGGTGAGGACGAGAATAAATTTCCGTGTCTCCCTTGGCTGGCTGGCTCTGAGCACTTTGGGACTTAACTTCTGAGGTCATCAGTCCCCTAGAACTTAGAACTACTTAAACCTAACTAACCTAAGGACATCACACACATCCATGCCCGAAGCGGGATTCGAACCTGCGTCCATAGCGGTCGCTCGCTTCCAGAATGTAGCGCCTAGAACCGCTCGGCCACCCTGGCCGGCGCGTCTCCCTTGACTACCACAGTCACGAATCTGTATATTATTCTGCCTTCGTGATATACTTTGGAGAGAAGGGTGCATGATCACTATCCACGTCCATCATCATTGTTTGCACTTGCACTATTTTACATTAAGACTGGTATAAGCCATACGGGACTAGTATTTAACCATTCCGAGACAACTGGGAGCTGTTTTGAAAGCCAGTGGTTTTCCTACAGGTATTTGGTATGGTGATGTGTTGGTTTTTGGTTTTTTCATATTTTTTTCCACACCCTTCATTGGAATGAGGAGGTTCTGCGCAGAACCGGAGAGGGAAGGAACATATGCAAAACACTGATAAGGAGAAGGTACAGGATGATAGGACATCTGTTAAGACATGAGGGAATGAATTCCATGGTACTAGAGGGAGCTGTAGGGGGCAAAAACTGTAGAGGAAGACAGGAGATTGGAATACATCCAGCAAATAATTGAGGACGTAGTTTGCAAGTACTACTGTGAGGTGAAGAGGTTAGCACAGGAGAGGGATTCGTGGCGGGCCGCATCAAACCCGTCAGGAGACTGATGACGAAAAAGTACAAGGAAGAAGTACCAACCTTCGTAAGCACTTTAACAATTCTAAAATGAGAGAAAAAGGTAACAGTTTAGAAAATTTGGATGAGTCATATTACAGTGTTGGCTAGAAGGCCGGAATAAATTGTCCTAATATCAACTTGCAAAAGCTTTTTCCCTCGACACATTGATACGTAAGATGTCAGACTTGGCTTATGGATCTTTATTTCGCGTTACCTCCTGATAAATGCAAGTGAAATGCAGCATGCTTGTAATGTTCATGGCTAGGGGACAATCTGGCAGCTAGTGTCGTAACATGCGTGCCTTAAACTGTACCTGGTAAACATCAAGCTCAACAATCTGGTCAGACAGATTGCTATCACTGTGTCCTTTATGCTTTCTCTATTAAGCAATTCGGACAGCTCTTATGCTTAACCCAGAGCAATATCATTGCTGTTCATTCATGAAGAACCAAACAAGAGGGAAAACAGGGGAGATATTGTGTTGTAATGTCCCGTCGACGGCGTGGTCATTAGAGAACGAGTAGAAACTCGGACTGGGAAAGGATGTGGAAGAAAGTGGATCGTATCGTTTTTGAAGATAACATCTGGGCGTTTTCCCTAATATATTTAGAGAAACAACGGAAAAACTAAAATTCTCGATGGGTGAATGGGGAATTTAGCCACCAATCGCCGGTATGTAAGTCTTGTCTCTTACAACTGAGCCAACTCCCGCTGTCAGAACTAAACATAAATACCGTTCTTCCTATGGGCACAAATCCCATCACATATTTATTTTGTCCCACATCGAAAATCACCCTTTTCCATGTCGAGCGCCATCGCGATAGAATACTTTGGCTAGTTCAACCACGAATTTAGATACCTTAAAAACAAATAAAATAAAAATAAGTTGCAAAGTGTATCTTACACCGTGATTTATTAGTATCCTGCAGTATCCCCGACGCACATTACAAGCTCTGCGTCAAGCACAAGAGTACCGATCAAGAAGCTTGGCAGTATTTGAGTTCCGGGGCGAGATCGGTCACGATAGCGCCCATGATTTCCGCTTGAGTTAAAAGCGGGTCTGCGCTGCAGAGAAAGTAGTTGCTAAGCCAAACGGGCAGCGTGCCAGAGGCAGCGGCTCCGGGCCAAAAGTGGAATTTTCCGAACGCAGAAGCTACTGTGTCCTGTATGTCGCAACTGCGGCGGCCAATGTTTATCGCATGCGCGAGCGCCACCCAACGGATGAGTCCGCATTTCCTCCTCGCTGTGCAGCCAGACAGAAACGGAATACGGAAGATACGAGAGGGAGTGTTATTTCTGGTTGGCGGAAGAGTGAGTTCGTAAAGAACAGGACAAGATAAAGCTTTATGTAGTAATTGAAACTAAAATAAACTTCACAATGTATTGGTTAAAAACAGCCTTGGATGCGATTTTAGTTTTTTATTTTTCAACGACGCGTTTCGCCTTATTTAGCCATCTTCAGGTTATCTTAATTTGGTATTTCTTAGAAGAATCCTTTAGTCAGTGTAGCCAAAAGGGCATCGTCGAATTTATCAGGCCACCATCGCCATCGTTAAACTCAGTAAAAACTTATCTAGAAATACCAAATTAAGATAACCTGAAATTGCCTAAATAAGGCGAAACGCGTCGTTGAAACCAAGGCTGTTTTTAACCAATACTGTTAAGCACTGGTTTGTTGTATGCCACATATGGATTTGAAGACCTACTTGTTAGAATTTGCCGTTTCTGCTGCTGATGATGGTAGTTCCCTTACGACTACGTACAGACATTTCTGTCAGTTTTCGTTTAAATAACTGTACAATCAGAGTAATAAGATTCAGTTATCACTAATAGTCCTAACTTTTTCTTCTAGTAATCCTACCAGTTTTAATTCAGATACTGGTATCTACAGACTTACGTCCATTCAAGAAAACCTGCTATTGCTTCTACTAACGCTATAACTATTAAATTCGTAAACCAGGACCTCCACTACCGTTGATTGGAGTCTTCGTGTGTTAAAAGATTTGTCCGTCACTTTCGGCAGTGTTTCTAATATACTCTTATTTTCCAGAATGACTTTTCACTCTGCAGCGGAGTGTGCGCTCATATGAAACTTCCTGGCACATTAAAACTTTCTACCGGACCGAGACTCGAAATCGGGACCTTTGCCCTCCACGGGCAAGTGCTCTTCCGACTGAGCTACCCAAGCACGACTCGCCAGTTCTCCTCACAGCTTCAATTCTGCCAGTATCCCATCTCTTATTTTCCAAACTTCACAGAAGCTTTTCCGTGAACTCTTATCTTTCCCGTCATGTATGTTTCCACGCTTCTTACAGAGACTTGTAGCTAAGTACCTCCCACTCCTTGTATGTCTTCACTCACAACCTCTTCACCCCATTAACAGGCGCAGAAATCACATTCCGATGTGCCATCATTGCTACGAGGCAACCAATCATGTACCTGACATTCCATTCTACAGAGTGCCCATAGTTAAAGTTCCAGTTTCAAAACGCTATAGAAAGAAAACCTTTGCTCAGAATGACATCAAATTCGAACAGCATGTTATTGACGCTGGGGGACAACTCATCGAACAGAAGAAAATGAAAATTTGACCAATAGATGCCGCTGTAAGCTTCAGAATGTGGACTCCAATACAATCGCGGCACACAGCTATTCCTCAGTTTGCGTCCGAGAGGCGCAACACGGCGGTCTCCATAAAAGATTGCGCGCTGCTGGTAAAGTTCTTTCACGAGAACTGTGGCTGTGAGCCAATAATCCTGCAGAAATTCCGGACACTCAAGACTGTGGAAAAAGGCATTAGTTCGATGTCTGCTAAGGATCTGGAGAAAATGATAACAAAATTCGGAAAGGCGTGCTCTTCAGAAGCCCAGTGTGGTGGAGGGAGGAAAAACAGTTGATCCGATGTCTGTCGAAGACGTGGCCACAGCAATGCAAAATGGGTCGAGCGGTGGTGTGTGCGAACTCACAGTGCACTGGGAATTGACACAGCGTTGAACGTACCTGCGAGCACGGTCCATAAAATCCCACGAAACCTGCTCCATTTCTATCCATACAAAGTTTCTTCCTGCTGAGCTGCCAGCACGACAAAAGTTTGCATAGAAGTGGACAAAGAAAGGCCACGGAACATTCTGTGGGCAGACGAAGCTCATTACCATCTCCAAGGACATTTCAATACACGGATTCACAGAATATGGGCAACGAAATATAGACACGCACATCAATCGGTACCATTTTATTCTTCATAGGTGACTGTGTGGAGTGGGTTGAAAGCCTCGTATATCGTAGTGCCGTGTCCTTTTTTATTTCTTTTTTTTCCTGCGGGTCCTGTTACCTGTACTTTTACTGATAAAAGCTATGAGAATCTCTTGCGTAAAAACATAATTCCAACCCTTCAACAGCGTGAAGGTGTGAACATGTGAGTAGGATCATTTTTAAGCAAGATGGCTCTCCTCCGTACATTGGACCGCCCGTGAAGCGGCACTTCGGAAACGCTAGAATAATCAGCAGTGACTTCCCCACAGGCTGGTCTTATAAATCAACTGGTCTTAATCTGCCTGACTTCTGACTGTAGGGTTATATGAAAGATGCTGTATCCAGTTCTGCAATTACAAACGTAGCTGAACTGAAGAAACGCATTCCGCAACGCGTTCTGAATGTGATCCCCGAGACACTCCGACCTGTCGGAGGACGAGCTGTTTCTTGATTTCAGCTCATGTCAACGATGGACAGCATATTGAACATGTTTTACGCCAGTCTCACGACAGTCAGAAACCGATGCCATATTGAGTATTACCCGGTTTTTGTCCTCAGGACCGTTAAAAACCGATTCGTCCCATCCTCTGTGGCCACTTGTCGTGGTGGATGGACTTAACTGCCTCAACTATTGACTGCCGAAGCAATTCAAACCACAGCCGTCATACTGCTAATAATCTGCCATTTGTAGCCGAACCCATTTGCGTTAAGACGCTTGTTGTGCCATCTGTTGGTAAGATTTCTATTACTTTTTTTTTGTTCCATTACGTTTCCACTGTGTCAAAAATGGTTCAAATGGCTCTGAGCACTGTGGGACTTAACTGCTGAGGTCATCAGTCCCCTAGAACTTAGAACTACTTAAATCGGACTAACCTAAGGACATCACACACATCCATGGTCCCTTTCTACAGCATTTTGAAACCGGAACTTTAATTATGGACACCCTCCATTTAAAAACAAGTCGGAGCATTGTATGCGTTATTTTCTCAGGGACAGTGGACTGCACCTCTTGTGTAATTGAAATGTGAAATCGTCGAATGATGTTTCACGCTGAACAAGACGTAACGATTCGACCAATTTTGGAGACATCCCACTCTGCTATCGAAATGTAGGAGTCTCTGTTTATTTTCTTTTTCTATATCGAAACTAACTTCATATTCATCCTAGATTTCTTCTTCTGCGCCACGTTTCACGGCCTAAAAATTTTGTACACGTATATCCTAAATATCAAGTACTTCCTTTCTATCTGTCTCCCAAACACACAAACTGGATTTAAAACAATTATTTGCATTATTTGATGACTGTATATGATGGCTTCCTCAATTATCAACTGTGAACAAAAAAATTCACACTTCATCTAATAGCTTACGTAAATATTTCCTCTTGTAAAACAAGCACATGCTCTCGAAACGATGCATTCCCACATTAAGTTGCCATGGTGTAGCAGAAGCAAGAAGTCTAGGATTTTGTTGTTCAGCAGCTTTGAGAAATGGCGGTCCTACCGTGGCTGTGTAACATCTTGTCAAAGAACTCATACAGATAAACGAGTTAACATTGTTCGTGATAGTTCTGTGATAAGAATTTTTGGGTTCATCATCACGAAGCTGGAGCAATGGTACTGAAGCAACGTTAAGCATTTGTAAAGCGTGTTTACCTGACATAGATATAGACCAAAGGGGCGAGCAGAGAAGCATGAAACAAGCAAATGATCATGCTGAACATAGCTCCGGGTACCAATGCTTTCCCCGATTTGACGTATGCACAAGTGTAGTTATGCCAACGCTTTATTGTGCAGTGTGAATGATGTTCCTTATGGCGAAAGGATACTGTGTGGTACATGCATAATTGTGCTCCTGGACACTTTCGTTCGGATAGAGTATATAGTACAAATCTTCGACAGCTAATCAATCTATCCGTCACGCTTCTCAAATTCCATGGCCACTCATGTCTTCCGACTTCATCCTGCTGGATCTTTTCGTGTTTCGGTTGTTTAAAAGCTTTGGTGTATTCCATCAATGTTGATAGCGTCAACGAAGTCCAGGAACACATTGTCAATGCGGTCGAAACACCTCTGGGATTCTTTAACGTGTTCGGGCATCGAAGAGGAGACGTCCAGAAGGCAGCCCTCAGGCGAAGTGTTTTCGTTTTTAGCACTTGTTGTAACGTGCGTATGCTCAAGTGCAAATGTGCAATTTAGATCCTCGAGGACAGTTTTATAAAGCGTCCATTCCTTAACTGAGTCACCAGAACGGTAGCTTGGCGTGTTCGGTCAGAGGATTAGCTGCTCTCTGTAAATAAAAAATAAATAAATAAATAAATAAATAAAACTGAGTGAACGGATCAACAATGAACTTCAACGGGTGTCGTAAGAAGTCCGCCCCGAACAAATGCAACGAACAATAAGCAACAAAATGAGATTACAAAAAAAAAAGCAGTGGTGACGTGTTCGCTTGCCACGCAGCGAGCCTAGGTTCGATTCCCGGCCAGGCTGGAGATTTTCTCCGCTCGTGGACTGTGTGATGTGCTGTCCCAGCGGCTCACAAGGCGCGCAGTGTGGTGTCGACTGAAATAAGACATGCAAATTGGTGGCCGAACTTCCCCGGACAAGGCCATCAATTCCATACGATTTTTTTATCTTTTTTTTACTCGGGCGTAATACGTGGTTTTGCAGACCTGTGTTCGTTAAGATTATTTCCGTGTTGAGTATTACCAGCAACACTCTGACACCCTGCACATATCTTTTATCAGACCAGCCAGTGAGCAGAGAGATGAAGACAGTGATACACATTTGGTGTCTTGTGGGCGATGGTCGCGAATTTGGGGGGACATGTATAGCGGGACATGAAATGAAAGCCAGGCGGAGACAACGTGGCAGGAACCAGCGCAGCAGATTCTCTGCAGTCGACCACCGAAGAAAGGACAGTGGTTTTCTGGTTTTTGGTGTGGTGGTACAAAGACTCACTGGTAGACTTACAGTATTGGAAGGAGAAAAGTGAGCTTATCGTCGTTCCAGAAAGCAAATTCGTGCGACGCTGACGTCATTGTTGCCGCAGGTCCCACGTTACTGAATGAAGATACTCTCTGGTGTAGCAAAATACCGTCGAAATTGTTGTTATGATTTCTCCCAGACCCATCGGATTTCTGTGCGTTTTTGTTATTATACAGGATGCCCATAAAAGAACATCCCACCTTCAGTGGTATATTATGTAAGGTTTTCATGTTTCCTGGCATTGTGAATAATTCACCTTTACTGTACTTGGACAAAGTTGCAACAGTGCGCTTAGTGGTAAGATCCTTGACTCTGTGTTTAATGTAATCCGTTGTGTGCCTGGTCGCAGTCAGCGGTGCAGCGTTAGGGGATTCGTATTAGAGACGTAGTAGCGAGCAGTTGAGTTTTAGAGCAGGAGATGTGATACTTGTGAATCTTGGATATATTATCTGGAACACTTTATTACCAAGATGAAAAATTGTCTGTTATTATGTTTTCTTGACTATGGATGGAGAGGAGTTTTGGAGGAATATTTCAAGGCAACCAACGCACGAGCAAGAATGAAACGTTTGTTTGTAAGAACTTTTAATTGAAGAAAATCTTTATACCGTAAGTAACTAATATCATTCGTGATTGGTGTTAACTTTACCTCTTTGTTTTTATTATGACACAAAGAACACAATGGGTTTAAATGTACGTAATTTTGTAATGAGTGAATTTCGTACAGCTTTTGCTGGCAATAATCAGAATTTAATTTTTCAAGAACTCCTTTCTTTAAAGTAAAACTCTCCTCCATCGTTTGTAGTGAAGTTTTTCAATATTTTGTCGCGTGCGCATCGCACCTTACTCCACACGCACCCACAGATTGTTTCTGACAAGCGAAGGAAAAATTTAGTAATAAGCAGATTATTTTTCTTTAGGTGCTGCATTTGCTGGTTTCAATTTACTTTCGAGTATGCTAAGCATGAGGTAAGTTTCTTTCCTTTCGGGGCAGATCTCACTTCACATTGTTGTCATCAGACAGTGCATAGTCAGAGTTTTCAGGTATTGTGCTAAGTAAGCAGATTCATTTACGTTGAACATCGAAGGTAATATTAAATAAATATTTTCTTCCGCGTTGAGCAGTATATGATTTTGTAGATATTTCAAGTCAGACATTGCAGTTCGTGCTCCATAACTCTCATAACGTACTTCAGTGTTGTGTTTCAGTTAAATAGTTTTTACTGAGTAATTAGATTAATTTTAATTATTTCAAATTCAGCATTCCTGGTAGATTAAAGTTTTGTTTCACGACACTGGTTACAAGCGCTATACAGGGCCAACCAACAGTCAGTATTGCACAGCAATTGAATGCAATATATTAGACACACAGGAGAAAGGTTTTACAGCTATTACATTGTAATTGAGACTATTCACAACAAATTACACAGCAAAGTGAAGGTGAATTAACAGTTTTTCTTACAATTGTTCAATATGTGCAACTTTAGTTATGCGGAACAAGTACAACCTAAAATCGAATTCGTCCAACACTTTGGTTAACAAGTCCGTAATAACGGAAAGAATAGTGTCTTCAATTCTGTGTGGCAACTCCGGCCAATCACTAGGTGATGAAATGGTTCAAATGGCTCTGAGCACTATGGGACTTAACAGCTGTGGTCATCAGTCCCCTAGAACTTAGAACTGCTTAAACCTAACTAACCTAAGGACATCACACACATCCATGCCCGAGGCAGGATTCGAACCTAGGTGATGAGCAAGCCTTCCTGTAGCCAAATAAAATTTTAAGGATAGCTTTATAATTGGGGAAAGAGCCATTGTTACAACATGCCCAAGTAAGCCACCTCTGTTATGGTAGCTTCCGCAAAACAAAATTGTCTGTACACTTGTCGTCGCGACACAGCACAGGAAACATTTAATTTTGTGTAATATCTTTGATCTTGTGCAAGTTCATGAGGATGTTCTGCCACCCAGATGCGAACATTAGGCCTAAAGGTATTTACCTTCCCGCTTAGATTAAAAGTTACCTGATCACTGAAGACGGCACGACCAAGAAAGCCAACTGTCCGCTGCGACACTTCTCTTGCAAAGTTATAACGCCCATAATAATCAGCTGACTTTAAAGCATGTGGCCATGTAAGTTTCTTAAAACCTTCCACACTGTCGTCATTGGCAACTGAAGCTCAAGAGTTGCCATCCGAATAGACTTCTTAGGACTACGGAGTAAGACATTGACACAGTCAACATTCTCTTTAGACACATTTGGATGTCCCTTGCTTCTTTTATACACAAACCTCCGGTCGTTAGGAACTAAGTGTACGATCAGTGTACTTTTTTCAAATAACTTCCGGGAATTCAGCCAGGTAACACTTTCAGCGACCGCCGATATTTCGGCGGGAGAACACCCCGCCATTTTCAAGGCAAACTGCAACGGACAGGCGACGTACATGCAAATTTAATACCTCGGTTCTCGGACCCAAGCAGGAAAGATAACACACACACACTGAACACTAGTGCCACCAAAGATGGCCAAAGTCAGAGCTATCGATAGTGAGACTATGAATTCGCAGGTGAGGTAGCATTGAGTCTGTCCCTCTGTTTCTTGACAAGGGAGAGAGCCGGATTCCAAACAGAGTTTAAACAGAAACCTCCATCCCTGTTAACAAGGTTGCTCGCTAATTTAATCTCAACTGCCTCCCGAATCACACTGTCCCAATAGCTGGACGTGCATGCCAATATCTCGGTGTTATTATATAACATGGAGTGACCAGTATCCAAGCAATGTTCGGCAATAGCAGATCTATTTGGCTGCTGTAATCGTGTGTGCCGTTTATGCTCAGTACATCTGTCCACCACGGTCCTGATAGTTTGACCCGTCTGTTTCTATAGATACGTTGACGATACCTTCGTTGTTTGGCCTCACGGTAGGGAGAATTTGAATGTCTTTCTAGAACATCTGAACTCGATCCACCCGAACATTCGTTTTACGATGGAGGTGGAAAAGGATGGTTGCCTTCCCTTTCTCGACGTGTTGGTTAGGAGGAAGGATGATGGATCATTGGGACATGCAGTCTACAGGAAACGTACTCACACCGACTTGTACTTACAAGCTAATAGTTGTCACCATTCGGCTCAGCGTGAAGGGGTACTTCGTACCTTGGTACACAGGGCACATATCGTTTCTGACGCTGAGACTTTGCCAGCTGAGCTGTCCCATCTTGAAGTTACATTTCGTCAAAATGGTTACAGTGATAGACAGATTGAACGTGCGTTGCGCTATCGACCAACTGTACATCAGGTGATTGATGATAATTCTGAGTCAACACCTAAGTCTACTGCCTTCTTGCCTTACGTAGGAAACACGTCCAATAAGATCGGTCGTATTTTACGGAAATACGATGTGAAATGTGTTTTCCGATCTCCATCTAAAATTAGAGCACTTTTGAGTTCCGTTAAGGATGATCTTGGACTGCGTAAGGCGGGTGTATATCGTGTCCCTTGTAGCTGCGGCATGGCGTATATTGGTCAAACTATCAGGACCGTGGAGGACAGATGTACTGAGCATAAACGGCACACACGATTACAGCAGCCAAATAGATCTGCTATTGCCGAACATTGCTTGGATACTGGTCACTCCATGTTATATAATAACACCGAGATATTGGCATGCACGTCCAGCTATTGGGACAGTGTGACTCGGGAGGCAGTTGAGATTAAATTAGCGAGCAACCTTGTTAACAGGGATGGAGGTTTCTGTTTAAACTCTGTTTGGAATCCGGCTCTCTCCCTTGTCAAGAAACAGAGGGACAGACTCAATGCTACCTCACCTGCGAATTCATAGTCTCACTATCGATAGCTCTGACTTTGGCCATCTTTGGTGGCACTAGTGTTCAGTGTGTGTGTGTTATCTTTCCTGCTTGGGTCCGAGAACCGAGGTATTAAATTTGCATGTACGCCGCCTGTCCGTTGCAGTTTGCCTTGAAAATGGCGGGGTGTTCTCCCGCCGAAATATCGGCGGTCGCTGAAAGTGTTACCTGGCTGAATTCCCGGAAGTTATTTGAAAGTTGTATACGCCAGGAGAAACTCAGGTCTCAGTGTACTTTTCATTTACGTCGAAGTGAAATTACAGACTCCCTCTTAGCGAACCGTAGGACACAAGACGCCTTACGCTCAGGAGCCGTCATTTTACGTATATGGCGCTGCAAGCGGGAAAACAGAAAAGCAGTACTGGTGCAAACTTTTATCTGAAACTGTTTAAGTTACTCTTTTGTTGTGACCTTCAACCAGCGCTGTACAACGCTTCCATTTGATACAGTTAAAATCTGGGAAGTTCTCTTATGGGCACCCTGTATCTTGTGCTTTGCAATGATTAAAAATATATGCCGTTCTTACAAGGCTTCCTGGGATTATAAATTTTATTTCATACCTAGCTAAAAATAGTAGATTGTATGTTAGTACCCCCACTCTTCCTCCAGCTGTGCAATTGATCCACAGTAACAATATTGCTGTTAAATCGCTACTATCTGCGCAATGCCCTTCGGTCAATATAATTTCTCTGTCGATTAATGAGCACAATCAGTCTTTCAGGTGAATCGTAGAGTTGCATTAATCAGACGACTGTACTTTATGCAAGTATTTCAGCTGTCTGTATAGACACAGCTGAGCGAAGAAATTAGTCAGGAGGCATTAGGGAGAGGCTGAAGACGAGAGGGGTAAAGGGGGGGGGGAAAGGTACTACCACACAGAAATAGACAAATGGCTGCAACAGTGTTACACAAGTAAAAATATTTTTATCGCAGTTCGACTGGGACTGTAGAGAATATTGGGATCGTGAGGACGACGCACGAGTTGTGGGCATTGAAACTGGCATAGGGCTCTTATTGTCGGCTTGTGTCTTACAGCGCATTCCACACTACAAATTGAAATACTGTCTGGGCAAAATTATGATAAATCAAGTGCTGCTTGAGAATGACATTGAGCCAGGGAGTCTCGAAATTATTGCTCTCGGTGGTGGTGTACTGATATGAATGCCAGCGCATATATCCTACTAGATGTGGTGCAGAGTATACGAAACCGTATATGTTCATTTGCGGAAAACTGGCGAAAGCTGTAACAGAAACTACTCTAGACACCGTAACCTTACTGATTTACATTGCGTTTCAAATGTGTCAATCCTTCTACTTCAGTTTACTTAAAACGAATGGGTTACAACACAAAGAATTCATATCACTGTATCGCCATATTGCGCCAATGTTTCCCACCGAGAGAAGCGCGATTCACCGCATGAGTTGTTTCAAGGAAAGAACAAACTAATTCTCGATTTCTTTTATTGTTCGAAGACATGTGTAACTCTTTACTGGAGATGTTTCCTCTCTACATTATAAAAAAGATGCAGGAAACTGTAAGAAATTGTTTCATAAACTCTTTGTTCAAACGTTACAGAAAACTTTTGAATTAGGCAGTTCTCTGCAGAGTAGTTGATTTCTAAATAACACGATACTTATTTTTAATAAATTACATATTTCTCAAGAGCGGTTTTTTATATTAACCTTTTATAACATTAGCATTTTGATATCATTAACGTTTCTTATGAGGAACCTGAATCTTAAGCAGATGGTTTGTAAATTTCAAGTAGTTAAATTTTCGGACCCCAAGTGAACACAGGTGATTCACTCACACATCCTTCTGCTTCATCTGCCTGACCTAGCATTCAAGTAAAGTCTTAGTTGAAGGAATATTAAACACTGTATCTCGTTCGATTCTCCTCCATTAGAAACTGTGACATCTTCCAGGAGCTGTTCGTAGCAATGTTATTCGATTCACAAACTCACGGTATCACGATTTATGCTACAAAGATCTTTCTTTATCCCTACTAGTGCAATAGTAAACGCTCTCAGTTGTAGACCTGTCTAACACAGCTGGGATGTTTTTCACCAGCCCTCACAAATAAGCTGGTGGTGGTGGGGGGGGGGGGGGGGGGGGAGGTAAGACCACCGAAGAACAGAAGAAATCTGGTTATTAATTGTTCCTAATTACTAATGAGTAGGTTTCTCACACTTTCGTGGTTTTGTAAAATCCAGGAGGGGATGTGAATACAGTAACGCTCAGATAAGAACGAAAAGTGGTAACAGCTGGTGACAAGGTGCCAGCAGAGAGTAATCTTGACTGCGTAAGGGTAAATAGACATCGTCCAGCAACGGATCAATGGCGAATGGAACAGGAACTCCCGGTTAGTTATGCCTGACTTAAAACAGCTGAACTGTAGAGAACGGTGGGACGGACGCGGCTCTGCACAAATGGCCGAGTGGCAGAGTCTGACACAAATGGCAGAGTCTGACACAAATGGCAGAGAAGGGGCGGCTAGTGATGGGCGCAGTACTTCTCGTAACGCGATAAACGACTGCTGCGAGAGAGCAACGTATCCAGTAGTCAATGCGGATGGACGTCAATAACTGTTTTGCAGGTGGAAAAAGTCCCAACAGCAGAGACGGTAGTGCGTTTTCAGTCGCGTGTATAAAGAGAAATGAGATTTTCTCATAGTGAAACATTATTTGTACCTCTTACCACCACAGGGATGGATGCCATCACCATGATAAATATGCAATAAATGATCAAAAGTGTCCGAAAACCCCCAAAACACACATTTTTCATATTAGGTGCATTGTACTGCCACCTACTACCAGGTACTGCATATCAGCGACCTTAGTAGTCATTAGATATCTTGAGAGAGGAGAATGGGGAACTCCGCGGAACTCACGGATTTCGAACGTGGTCAGGTGATTGTGTGTGACTTGTGTCACCGCCGGCCGTTGTGGCCGAGACTTTCTAGGCGCTTCAGTCCGGAACCGCGCTGCTGCTACGGTCGTAGGTTTAAGTACCGCCTCGGGCATGGATGTGTGTGATGTCCTTAGGTTAGTTAGGTTTAAGTAGCTCTCAGTCTAGGGGATTGATGACCTCAGACATTAAGTCCCATAGTGCTCAGAGCGATTTTTGAACTTGTGTCACCCGTCTGCACGCGGTATTTCCACACTCATAAACATCCCTAGATCCACTTTTTCTTATGTGATAGTGAAGTGGAAACGTGAAGGGACACGTACAGCACAAAAGCGTACAGGCCAAACTTCACTGTTGACTGACACAGACCGCCGATTGTTGAAGAGGTTCGAAATGTGTAATAGGCAGACACTATCACATAGGAATTCCAAACTGCATCAGGATCCACTGCAAGTACTACGACAGTTAGGCGGGAGGTGAGAAAACTTGGATTTCATGTTCGAGCGGCTGCTCATAAGCCACACATCACACCGGTAAATGCCAAACGACGCCTCGCTTGGTGTAAGGAACGTGAACATTGGACGATTGAACAGTGGAAAAACGTTGTGTGGTACACAATGTCGCTATCCGATGGCAGTGTGTGGGTATGGTGAATTCCCAGTGAACGTCATCTGCCAGCGTGTGTACTGCCAATGGTAAAATTCGGAGGCGGTGGCGTTATGGTGTGGTCGTGTTTTTCATGGAGGGACCTGAACACCTTATTGTTTTGCGTAGTACTATCACAGCACAAGCCTCCATTGATGTTTTAAGCATCTTCTTGCTTCCCACTGTTGAACAGCAGTTCGGGATCGGCGATTGCATCTTTCAACACGATCGAGCACCTGTTCATAATTCACGGCCTGTGGCGGAGTGGTAACACGCCAATAACATCCCTGTAATGGACTGCCCTTCACAGAGTCCTGACCTGAATCTGACTTCTTGCCAGGCCTCACCGACAGACATCGATACCTCTCCTCAGTGCAGCACTCCATGAAGAATGGGCTGCCATTCCTCAAGAAACCTTCCAGCACCTGATTGAAAATATGCCTGCGAGAGTGTAAGCTGTCATCAAGGCTAAGGGTGGGACAAAACCATACTGAATTCCAGCATTACCGATGGAGGCCGGTACGAACTTGTAAGTCATTTTCAGCCAGGTGGCCGGATATTCTTGATCAAATAGTGTAACTGTATATTTGTGCTCGTCCTTGAACTAACTACGTGGTTTTTTCTCAGTATTTTGCTTGTTTTATTGTACTTTTTTCTGATGTGTGCTGATTAAACAATGTTCAATGAACAAAGTGTGCCCTGTCAAGTTTGATGTCCTGTAACTTGCCTGCTCACCAGGAAGAACTTCGATTTCGTCGGTAACGGACTAAAAGCAATGCAGTAGAATATTTCGGACTGAGAAGGTTATTTGGGAAGTCATTGTGAAAGACAGAAGATGCTGCATACCAGAAACGTGTCACTGGATCAAAATGGTTGATGGAGAGGAGCTACGGCCTGCGCAGCCAAACATATGGATCCAAGTACAATTTGTTTTAAATTAGTACTTAATTTACTATTATACAATCACAGCAGATAATTTCGCATTTATGGGTAGTTTCCAGATAAAAGGACACAGGGACTGCAAAGGCATGTGTGACAACAGTGGCTCCGCCATAATGGATTACTTCCCATCAAGCTGAGAGCTGGCGCAGCGATAAACAAAGCAGACTGTCCTATATTCTGGAGGAGTGGAAGCCATTGCACTGACAAGTTTATTACAAAGTGTTTAACTGAAAACAATCATCTTTACGGCATAAGAGAGCACAGCGACTCTGAATCATTTGACTTCAAACGCAGCTGCCTCAGCTATTAAAGTGCGGTATATAGCTGTTTTCATTTGAACACTTTGAAATAGACTTGTCAGTGCAATTGTTTCCACTCCTCCAGAATATAGGACAGTCCGCTTTGTTTATCGCTGCGCTACCCTTCAACTTGAAAGGTAGTAATCCATTATGACGGAGCCATTGGAATTCAGCTTCAAGCAGTCTGTGTTAGACGCTTTTTGTATGTTGTCTGTGTCTTTGTACTACATTCTTCAAATAACTCTTTTGAGTTAGGCGCTGTCCTCTATAACATTCAAGCAGTTATTCCTTACTGCAAGAAGCCCGACTACTGGTAGTTAAAATTTATAAGCCTAGTTAGCCGTACGATTAAAGTGGTAGTGTGTTCAACGTGCTGTGGTGTACTAGTACGGTGGCTGCTCGTAGGCAAGTTAGTGTAGTATTCACACTGCTTAACTCTGTCCGTAGATTGTGAATAGAAACATTGTGTATAAGTGTACTACATTACACATAAATGAGCGACACTAGCTCTCTTGCAATGCTATGTAATCCAAATTCCAGACATTGTGTCATTTGTGAGACTTAATTTGATCTCTCACTCCTCCACTTACATGTCATCCGTTGCGCAAATATTACATTTATTGTGTTTAATATTTCCAAAAACGAATACTATATGCCCTGGAAACTACGAGAGACAGAAAGTCACATAATATATTCCAAGACGTGCCTGTAAGATAGGATACCACCACATGAATACTCTGCCGTTCACACTGAAATGATTGACATAGGGTTCATAGAATCACTTTCTGTCTATTTCTAAACGACTTCTCTGGAACAGCGCGTCGGGAAAATAAATATCTACACCTTTACATGCGAGCTTTTATTTTATTACAGGGGTCCTGTATAGGTAGGAGTCAACAAAACAATTCGGTATTCGGTCGCGAAAGGTGGTAATTGAAATTTTGCGCGGTGATCTATCTGCAACGAAAAACTCCCTTCTTTTAGTGATTTCCACCGTAACTCTCCCCAATTTCGTGATAACACGAAACGAACTGCTCCTTGAAATGTTTCGATGTCCTCCGTCAATCCTATCGAGTAAGAATCCCATACCGCGCAGCAATGTTCCAGAAGAGAAAGGACAAGCGTACAGTAGGCAGTCTTTTTAGCAGATTTTTTGAATCTCCAGAGCATTTCGTTAATGAAATAAATTCACTGATTTGCCTTCCTGGAAACATTTTCCATGCTATGGTTCCAATTTAAGTTGTTCGCAGATGTAATTCCTAGGTGTTTAGTTGACTTGGCAACCTTTAAATTTGTGATACGAGTTCTGTAATGGAAATGTAACGGAACTTTTTCAATATTCGTATGGAGAACATGTAATTTAGTTGGCTAGGCTCAAGTGCTACTTATGCATCCTGCAGCATTCTTGTCTAAAACATTTTGTAATTCGTTTTGCTCTTCTGATGACCTTACTTGACGGTAAACTACATCGTTACGTGTGAAAAACATAAGAGGGCTCTTCACATTGTCTCTTAAATCGTTTATATAACGAACAGCGGACCTATAACACTTCCCTGGGGAAACAATAAATAACTTCGGTTTCATCAAATGACTACCCGTTGATAACTAAGAATCACGAACTTTCTGACAGGAAACCACGAATACAGTTAAACAACTGAGACGGTAATCCATAGTCATGCTATTTCATTAAAAGACGAATTACGAGCTGGTTGTGCGTTAACAGATCGTTTTCTTCGAGCCATTTGATAGTGCTGAAACGCCGTAGATATTCCAGAATGCTTCTACAAATCGGAATCAATGACATGGGTTCATAATTCAGTGGATGCAACTTTCATTCTTTAGGTAAGAATCTTTCGTCGAGTGAGCGTTTGTACGTAACTGCCGAAAATAGAACTGTTTCTTGAGGATACTGCGAAACAAACCTAACTGGTACAAAGTGTGGACCAGAAGACCTGACTACACCGAGGTTATCTACTTCGAAACTGCTCATGTGGGCAGTTGTTCTTCATTCGAATTCTCAGTCATTTACAGCACCTTCTTTAATGAAGGGATTTCGGAAAAACGTGCTTGGTAACTGCTTTAATGAAGCTTTAGTCAGTAACATTACCATTTCCATCACGTATTAAAGATTTTAATTGTGTATACTATACATCCGACTATAATCTCTTTAGATTTTCTTACAAATTTTATGACAATGTTTCGCTGTGGTCGCTACTAGGTATGTCCACAACGTTTTTAAGCGTTTTTGAAGTAAGTTCAGTTTCTAAATATTGTAGTTGTAGCCTTATGGTCGCGTACTCCATACGCTTCCAAAGTACCTTCACCTACTGCGCTTGAACGAACTTTTGTGTATTCGTGTTTAAAATGGCTCAACCGACTGCACACGCCTAACACAAATTTTTGCTGCAATATTTTGTTGTTTTCATACCATCATTCTAAACGCTGCTTAATAATGCTCTCGCATTACCTTCGCTAAACAAGTACTGAGGTGATAAGTTTATACGACTCTGGTTTATGGCATAATTTCCCCAATTTGTGGTTGGAGAGGACACGACATGTTTCCAGCAAGTCGATTTTAATCTGAATCCATACGCTATTTCAATGTTTGTGTAGCAGCAGTTTCCCCATGCGTGGGATGCGCCGTAGCATTAGGTAGTCAGTATAATCTGGGCCAGATGCAGTACTCTTCCGTCGAAAGAGCACAATCTGGAGTTCTTCCAGCGAAAAGGGTTGTCCTCTTCCTTACGCACCTCCTCTTCCTTGTCAGATGGGGCTATCTTATAGAAGAATGTTTCTAAAAGTTCGCCGTATGGTTGCATGTCCACTGTGAGACGGTTTTTTTACGTTCCTTGTTACATTCAAAATCCTGGTTACTTTGTTTCTTTGGAGGCTATAGTGCAGAAATTTTGCCGGGACCTTCTTCTTTTGTACTTGAATATTTTCTTGGCTGCAGCTTGTGTTTTCTTAACAGCAATTAAGCTGATGTCATTAGCGTGGGCTCTGTAGTTCCTTAATGCTTCCCTTCGTTCCAAGACGACTGCGTCGCATTTCTGATCTCACAAACAAGGGGACGACCTATAAATACTCCGCTTATGTCCTTTTTGAGGTATTGAGGCTTCCGCTGCTTCAATGATAAGCGATACCAAGATCCCGTAGTCTCCTTCGGAATCCTCAGTTTCGATGATCGATGATAGTGTTTCGCACGGGTTAAAGTTGGCTTGGTTTGTGCCCCATTTCTGGCTGACTGCGTGTTTGGCAGTCTCCCTAGTTGGTGCGTTTATTAATATTTGATTTGTCAAGTTACCCGAAGTATTCGGTATCGTTTTTTTTGGTAGACTGTGCAGGGGATGCTACGAGGGTATGCTAACGTCGGGATTCGTTTGATCCGACTGTTCGTGCTGGTGAGCCGCCACTTAGTTACTGTAAGGTTTTCCTAATTTAATACATCCATACGTACTTTCCCCACTGCGTAAGCAGTTCTGCAGCCTCGTAGTGCATGGTGGCCGTTAAAGTCCTTTAGTAGTGGAAGGGTTTTGCCGATGAACTCAATTATTGTTGTCAACTGGTGTTTGGAAAGTATGTCATTAAGTGCTTTGCATCTTGAGACCAAATACAGATGAACGTCCTTGATCCGTAGGCGAATACCCACCATTTGCAATTTATCGTGCCGAATGCCAGTACTGGCAACAGAAGAGTGATTCACCAGGAACGCTGCACCGCCTTAGTCAACATCTCTTTTCCCTAATGACACAATAGCCAGGTAGCGCAAACAGTTAGTTCGGTTTGAAGCATGTTTCAGTGATGGCAGAAATGTCTATATTATACTTAATACGTTATTAACGAGGTAGTTCACAACATCACTTTGTTGGTTGAGTCTTTGATATTGTGGTGGGTAAGGGCTGCGACCAACTGGAGCAAGAGGATGACAAAATTCTGGTTGGTACAGTTGGTTCAGGAAGACTGTACTTTGGTTGGAGCCTCGATATGTTCCATAGAATTGATGCGTTGCTGATGGTGTACTTAGACATGCTGTATTAGAGGAGCGGAAGGCGGTGTCGGCGGTGAATCCAGTCGAACCACCGTCCTTGATGTCTGCGGTGTTGTCATCATGGCACGGGTTGATTGCTGCAGGTCGTAGTTGGTGGTGACGGTATTTACATTGAGCCGGTATTGAGTCGGAAAGGGGAGGAATCTTGTACCTTGTCGCCTTATGTTTGGGGAAAAATAATTGCCTTCTCATAAAGTTTGTTTACAAACACAAATGCTGCTTCTCTAAAGGTAACATTATTGAGAGGCAAAGTTTTGTTAATTTCCTCGGGTTTGAGATACATTGGACACGTTCGAGACAGGGTATTTTGATCATCGGTACACTGAATAGAGGTTTATTGATCGGCCCTCCTACAAACATCACTTCTTTGTGGATCTGCGCAGTACACACATCTTGCGTTACTTCTGCATTGTTTCCTGCCATGTCCAAATTGCAAACAATAATAGCAATGTAGTTCTAGGCGCTCAGTCCGGCGCCGCGCGACTGCTACGGTCGCAGGTTCGAATCCTGCCCCGGGCATGGATGTGTGTGATGTCCTTAGGTTAGTTAGGTTTAAGTAGTTCTAAGTTCTAGGCGACTGATGACCGTAGATGTTAAGTCCCATAGTGCTCAGAGCCATTTGAATAGCAATGTAAGATGAAGGGGACATACATGGCCACTGGACGGCGAGCTTCGTGACCATAAGCGTACTGTGGGAGCTGCTGTGATCTAAACATCACAACACAAACTTGTGACGGCTTTGTTACCATTTCCCTGTTCAGCTTTATGATTTTACTAGATCGCCTAATGGCACTAACTTCGCAGCAACGCTTCCGTGAGGGGGGTTTAAGCCTTATTCAGTAGTGAAGAACACCTGAATATAAGCCTCTCAATTTGCTTTGTCTAAGAGAGATTCTTGAACCGAGGCATTTGTAGTTAATCTTGACACAGTCTCAATTTTCACACAATTTTTACCTGCCCCCGTAATACTGAATAATGACTCATATACTCGTCTACTAAGCCTAGCGCCATAAGGCGGACCTGTCTGTCTGTATCTCTTCTTCCAACAAACAGGATGAAAGGTACTTTGTCGGTAGTTGCTTACAAGTTAGAAGAGCATCTTATCCACTGAAAAGCCAAAGAAACTGGTACACTTGCATAATATTGTATAGGGACACCGCGAGCACGCAGAATGCCGCAACACAATGTGGCATGGACTCTAATAACGTCTGGAGTAGTGCTTTAGGGAATCGACACCATGAATCCTGCAGGGATGTCCATAAATCTGTAGGAGTACAAGGGGGTGGAGATCTCTTCTGAATAAAACTTTGCAAGGCTTCATGTCTGGGGAGTCCGGTGGCCAGCGGAAGTGTTTGAACTCAGAAGAGTGTTTCTGGAGCCACTCTGTAGCAATTCTGGACGTGTGGGAGGGTCGCATTGACCTGCTGGAATTGCCCAAGTCCGTCGGAATGCACAATGGACATGAGTGAATGCAGATGATCAAACAGGACGCTTACGTACGTATCACCTGTCAGAGTCGTATCTAGACGTATCAGCGATCCCATATCACTCCAACTGCACACGCCCCATACCATTATAGAGCCTCCACCAGCTTGCCTCTGGGTAGCACAGTCAATACAGACAGTGTTGTAAGATCTTTGAGAGACCTCACTGTGCAATCAAAAAGAATAGGAATAGCATGCTCAGTGACAACCGTTTGTTGTTGAATTAATGAAGCACTTTGCCGGTCAGCGGTACGAGCAAGATGACGATGTCAAAACGTCAGTACAGGGCTGCTAAAAATAAAAGAAAGGCAGATTCTTGAGAGGATGGATTTCAAGAACAGGTCGTAAGATTTAGTAAGTGCCTTAATGTTGATGGATATTATGTATAGAAGTACATTATGGTCCCCGCTTTCACATAAATATAAAGTGGTTGTAACACTGTTTTGGTTTTTTATTTTATTTTACAATGGTACATACTTCAAAAACGCGCCTCGTATTAAAAGCATCTCGCATTGAAGTGCGCCCTAAATTACGTACATATGTAAAATGATATCAGTGTTGGAGGTTTGCTGTCTTTTAAATCTGGCATGGTACTTTCGTTGCTTTTGCAGCACTGTCCTACCATGTTAGATGTGCTGGAACAGGTAAGTTGTTCACGTATTGACCTCCAACGGGGCCTCATAAATGTGCTATGTGATCAAAAGTATCCGGATACCCCAAAAAACATACATTTTTCATATTAGGTGCATTGTGCTGCCACCTACTGCCTGGAGCTTCGTATCGGCGACCTCAATAGTCATTAGAGATCGTGAGAGAGCAGAATGGGGAACTAAACATTACTCACGGATTTCGAACGTGGTCATATGATTGGGTGTCACTTGTGTCAAACGTCTGTAAGCGATTTCCACACTCCTAAACATCATAATGGCTAAGCAGGGTTGACTAGAGGACAAATGTAAGGATATAGAAGCATGTATCACTAGGAGTAAGATAGATACTGCCTACAGGAAAATTAAAGAGACCTTTGGAGAAAGAAGAACAACTTGCATGAATATCAAGAGCTCAGATGGAAACCCAGTTCTAAGCAAAGAAGGGAAAGCAGAAAGGTGGAAAGAGTATATAGAGGGTCTATACAAGGCGTGGTTCTTGAGGACAATATTATGCAAATGGAAGAGGAGACAGAAGAAGATGAAAGTTTGACAGAGCACTGAAAGACCTACGTCGAAACAAGGCCACGGGAGTAGACAACATTACACTAGAACTACTGACAGCCTTGGGAGAGCCAGACCTGACAAAAATCTACCATCTGGTGAGCAAGATGTATGAGACAGGTGAAATACCCTCTGACTTCAAGAAGAATAAAATAATTCCAATCCCAAAGAAAGCAGGTGCTGACAGATGTAAAAATCACCGAACTATCAGTTTAATAAGCCACGGTTGGAACGTACTAACAATAATTCTTTACAGACGAATGGAAAAACTGCTAGAAGCCGACCTCGGGGAAGATCAGTTTGGATTCCGTAGAAATGTTGGAACACTTGAGGCAATACTGACCCTACGACTTATCTTCGAGAATAGATTAAGGAAAGGCAAGCCTACGTTTCTAGCATTTGTAGACTTAGAGAAAGCTTTTGACAATGTTGATTGGAATACACTCTTTCACATTCTGAAAGTGGCAGGGGTACAATTTGTACAGGAACCAGATGGCAGTTATAAGAGACGAGGGGCATGAAAGGGAAGCAGTGGTTGGGAAGGGATTGAGATAGGGGTGTAGCCTCTCCCCAATGTTATTTAATCTGTATATTGAGCAAGCAGTCAAGGAAACAAAAGAAAAATTCGGAGTAGGAATTAAAATCCATGGAGAAGAAATAAAAACTTTGAGGTTCGCCGATGACATTGTAATTCTGTCAGAGACAGCAAAGGACGTGGATGAGCAGCTGAACAGAATGGACAGTGTCCTGAAAGGAGGATATAAGATGAACAGCAACAAAAGCTAAACGAGGATAATGGAATGTAGTGTAATTAAATCGGGTGATGCTGAGGGTATTAGATAAGGAAATGAGACTCTTAAAGTAGTAAATGAGTTTTGCTATTTGGGGAGCAAAATAACTCACGATGGTCGAAGTAGAAAGGATATAAAAGGTAGACCGGCAATAGCAAGGAAAGCGTTTCTGAAGAAGAGAGGTTTGTTAGCATCGAGTATAGATTTTAAGTGTCAGGAAGCTGTTTCTGAAAGAATTTGTATGGAGTGTAGCCATGTATGGAAGTGTAGTTTGGACAAGAAGAGAATAGAAGCTATCGAGATGTGGTGCTACAGAAGAATGCTGAAGATTAGGTGGGTAGACCACGTAACTAATGATGAGGTATTGAATAAAATTGCGGAGAAGAGAAGTTTGTGGCACAACTTGACTATAAGAAAGGGTCGGTTGGTAAGACATGTTCTGAGGCATCAAGGGATCACAAATTTAGTATTGGAGGGCAGCGTTGAGGTTAAAAATAGTAGAGGGAGACCAAGAGATGAATACACTAAGCAGATTCAGAAGGATGTAGGTTGCAGTAGGTACTGGGAGATGAAGAAGCTTGCACAGGATACAGTAGCATGGAGAGCTGCATCAAACCAGTTTCTGGACTGAAGACCATAACAACAAACATCACTAGGTCTACTGTTTCCGATGTGATAGTGAAGTGCAAACGTGAAGGAACACGTACAGCACAAAAGCGTACAGACCGACCGCCGACAGTTGAAGAGGGTCGTAATGCATAACAGGCAGACATCTATCCAGACTATCACACAGGAATTCCAAACTGCATGACGATCCACTGCAAGTACTATGAGAATTAGACGGGAGGTGAGAAAACGTGGATTTCAAGGTCGAGCGGCTGTTCATAAGAAACACATCACGTAGGTAAATGCCAAACGACGCCTCGCGTGGTGTAAGGAGGGCAAACATTGGGCGATTGAACTATGGAAAAACGTTGTGTGGATTGTCGAATCACGGTACAGAATGTGGCGACCCGATGGCAGGGTGTGGGTACGGCAGGCAATCACCGGTGAAAGTCATCTGCCAGCGTGTGTAGTGCCAACAGTGAAATTCGGAGGCGCTAGTGTTATGTTGTAGTCGTGTTTTTCATGTTGTTTTGCGTAGCACTATCACAGCACAGGCCTCCATTGATGTTTTAAGCATCTTCTTGCTTCCCACTGTTGAAGAGCGATTCGGGAATGGCGACTGCATCTTTCAACTCGATCGAGCACCTGTTCATAATCCACGGCCTGTGGCGGAGTGGTTACACGCCAATAACATCCCTGTAATGGACTTTCCTGCACAGAGATCTGACCTGAGTCTTATAGAACACCTTTGGGATGTTTTGGAACGCCGACTTCGTGCGGGGTCTCACCGACCGACATCGATACCTCACCACAATGAAGCGCTTCGTGAAGAATTGGCTGCCATTCACCAAGAAACCTTTCAATACGTGATTGAACGTATGCCTGCTGTCAGCAAGGCTAAGGGTGGGCCAAAACCATATTAAATTCCAGAATTACCGATGGAGCGTGCCACGAGCTTTTAAGTCATTTTCAGCCAAGTGTCCGGATACTTTTGATCGCATGTAATACCTCTATTATAGCGAACAGTCGCAGCGACGATACTTGACCCAGATGCGAGGCGCTGTGGAACTCGCCCGCTGCTGTGGCTACCAGCGGCGCGATGTACTGTGCGCGGCACTTTACAGCCCGGCGCTGCAGCTAATCGTGGGATACGGCACGGGGTGGATGAAGCAGCGGCGAGCCCAGGCGCAGAGCGGCCGTCCATCGGCGGGCGCCATTAGTCACGCGTGCGCTGGTCGGCAACATTCATAATCACCATTCGTCAGCGGGTGGCGGCGGCCAATGACAGCGGTCGCTCAGCCGCTGGATCACCGGTGATTTAGCTGCCAACGCAGCTGCGACTGCGGCCGCCATTTTGCCGATGCCGGACGCCGCCACATGGGACCTGGCCTCTGCCGTAGCCTGACAAGAGGTTGGTTCACTGCTCTCGATAAATGTCTCTCTGTTTCGTTCGCGCGTCAGACTATTTAGAATATTCAACCATTCAGCTACTCACTGAGCTGTCATCGTCATCGGTTAACTAACGTACTAAGATAAAGTCTTAAAACGCAGACAAATGTAACGCATTTAAATAACGGTAGTAAAACACTGTTCATTTCGCACAACACTTCTACCCTTTTCCCCTTTTCTAAAAGACCTTGCTCTCAGACAATACATTCAACTATACCTTGGGGGTCAGGAATGTGGGGCAGCGGCTGGTCGATGAAATGCAATTATATTGAACCAACAGCCATTACCTTGACATTGTTTTACTAGGCAATCAGTTTCTACCTTCCCATCACATCATCTTTAACCCCATAAATTTACAAGACAGCAAATAAACACATAGGTGGACGTCACATATCACATACCTTCTCATAAATTAAACAAGTGATACATATTAAAACACACTGAAGCGCCGAAGAAACTGGTGTAGGCATGCGTATTCAGTTACAGAGATTGTAAACAGGCAGAATACGGGGCTGAGGTTGGCAACGCCTAAATGTCTGGCGCAGTTGTTAGGTCGCTTACTGCAGCTACCACGGCAGGTTATCAAGATTTAAGTGAGTTTGAACGGGGTGTTATAGCCAGAGCACGAGCCATGGGGCACAGCATCTCTGAGGTAACGATGTATCGTGAATATCAGGAATTCGGTAAAGCATCAAATCTCGGACATCGCTGTGGCCGGTAAAAGATTCTACAAGAACGGGAGCAACGACCACTGAAGAGAATCGTTCATATTGACAGAAGTGCAACCCTTCCGCGAATTGCTGCAGATTTCAATGCTGGGCCAATAATAAGTGTCAGCGTGCGAAGAATTCAACGAAATATCATCGATATTCGCTTTCGGAGTCCAACACCCACTGGTGTACCCTTGATGACTGCATGACACAAAGCTTCACGCCTCGTCTGAGTTCGACAACACCTAGATTGGACTTTTGATGACTGGAAACTTGTTGCCTTGTCGGACGAGTCTTGTTCCAAAGATTTTCGAGGGGATGGATATCTACAAGTATGGAGACAACCAGATGAATCTATGGACTCTGCATGTCAGCAGGGGTCTCTTCAAGCTGATGGAGAGTCTGTAATGGTGTGGATCCTGTGCGGTTGGAGTGGTATGGGACCCCTTATACATGTAGATATGACTGACAGGTGACACGTACGTAAGCATCGTGTCTGATCATCTGTATCCTTTCATGTCCGTTGTGCATTCCCATGGGCTTGGGCAATTCCAGCAGGACAATGCGACATTCCACACGTCCCGAACTGCTACAGAGTGGCTCCGGGAACAATGTTCTGAATTTAAACACTTCCGTTGGCCACCAGACACCCCAACCGTGAGCATTATGGAGGATATCTGGAATGCCTTGCAACGTGCTGCTCCGAAGAGATCTCCACCCCCTCGTACTCTTACGGGTTTATGGTCAATCCTGAGGATTCATGGTGTGAATTCCCTCCAGCACTACTCAGGACATTAGCCGAGTCCATGCCACTTCGTGTTGCGGCTCTTCTGCGTGATCGCGGAGGCCGTACACGATATTAGGCAGGTGTACCAGTTTCTTTGGCTCTTCAGTGTATATAAGTAAAAGAAACAATTAATGATGTAAACTGTTCAGGTTGTATTGAAAAATGTAGTATGAATGTGCAACATGATGTGAATGCATAATCCAATAACATTTGTCAGTTAACAGAAAATGGCCTGAAGATGACATGATTGGAACGTTGAAACTGATTGCCTAATAAAACAATATCAAAATAAGCGCTGCTTCGACAGTAATATTACATTTTTACTCTGAAACCTCTAAATCACCTTACCCTCTTCCCGTGCTGAAAATCTCACTCATTGTGCAGCGATGAGGACGCAGTGTTTCAGGCAAGCGAATGCGAAGCTCCTGTCTACCTCCACATGAGTACTATACAGTTCACACTCAAGTGCCTGGCAGAGAGTTAATGGAAACACCTTCAAACCATTTTTCTACCGTCCCACTCACGAATAGCGGGCGCGAAAAACCCCATTTAAATCTCTTCATGTGACTTGATTGCTGACTTTTTATTACCATGGTCATGTCTCTATATGCATTTGGGCATCAGCACAATATTTGTGCATTCGGACGAGAAAATGGCGATTTAAATTTCGTAAAAAGATATCTCGGCATAATGATTGCCACCCCAACTCGCGTATCACTTCCACGACACACTCTCAACTATTTCGTGACATTACAAATCGAACTGCCCGTCTTTGAACTTTCTCGGTGTCTACCGTCGGTCCTGCCAGGTAAGGTTCCCAGAAGAGGCCTGACAGGTATACTGAAGGCAGCCTCTTCAATATTCCTGCTGAATTTTCTGAGTGTTCTGCCAATAAACTGCAGCCATTGTTTCTCTTTTTACTAAGTGATCGTTCCAATTTAAGTTATTCGTAATTCCCCAAATATCTAGTTGAATTCACAACCTTAAAATTTGTACTTTTTATCGTTCGTGGAATTTACGAATTCCTTTTAGTACTCATGTGGATGACTTAACACTTTCCATTATTTAGGCACAACTGCCAGTTTTCGCACGATACAGATATCGTGCCTAACTCATTTTGCAATTGGGTTTGACCATCTGACGACTTTAAACGACGGTAAATGAGAATATCACCCCAAACAGTCTAAATGGTTTACCTTGTGGTTTGCCAGATGTAGCGTATGTTTTTCTCGATGATTTTCTGTCGGTTACTACGAGCCGTGATCATTCTGACAGTAAATCATGCATCCACTCGCTCAATTAAAACTATAATTCAAAGGCAAGCAATTTCATTAGAGGTCGCTTTTGAGGAACAGTATCAAATACGTTCTCGAAATTTAAAAATATGGAATCAGTTTACGATCATCTGTCGACGGCACTCATTACTTCGTCCGAACACAGAGCTATTGTGTTTCACAACAACGATATTTTCTGAATCTGTGCTCACTATATGTCAACAGATCGTTTTCTTCGATGTAGTTCATAATTTTAGAACCAAATTTCGAGCCAGAGTTTCGTCGTGGAAATACTGATAACATCTCGCACTGAAGTTCACTCTAATTTCGAGATTATCTAAAAACTCGCCAATCCTTTACATTTTGCGTTCTTCTAAATTTGGCATGCTTTCCTCGTTGTTTCTGCAACAACGTTCTGAGGTGTTTAGTGTACGATGGGGACCAGTTCCAACTCTTATCAATGTATTTACTGTAAATCTCTCAATTGCTGCCGATAGTATCGCTTTGGATTTAAGTCACATCTAGTCTACATTTACATAGTAATCTCGGAAGTAGTGGAACTGTCTCTTAGTAAAATGTGTCAAGCGAATTTTTATATGCTTTTTTAATTAAATACTTTCTGCATATACTGTAGGGTGATTTGGATATTACTATGTTCAGTCACGCTATATAGACATCGCAGACAATAATTCCTTTATTAGTGATGATGCCCCCTATTTTACTACGAATATTTGTTTCTAAGAGGTCATTATGTTTTCGGAACAATTTACAATTGGAGTGGGCTTCTGAACTAATTGTTCAAAATAATTCTTGGAGAAAGCATTTAGTACAGTTTCGTACGAGGTGTTACAGCTGCCACCGGTTTTGAGTAGATTTAAGTCACTTCCAACTACAGTTGTATAAGTGGGGTACCTTCTCATTCTGGGGTACCTATTTGAAATGATACTCATGTTTTCTCTGAACCTTTCAGCAACTGTATCATATGCGTCATGGGATCCGTAAAAGGGCCCAATTATTAATTTAGTCCCGTTGACAAGTATAACATCGACGGGAACTATTTCAAAAAAATGGTTCAAATGGCTCTGAGCACTTTGGGACTCAACTGCTGAGGTCTTTAGTCCCCTAGAACTTAGAACTAGTTAAACCTAAGGACATCACAAACATCCATGCCCGAGGCAGGATTCGAACCTGCGACCGTAGCGGTCTTGCGGTTCCAGACTGCAGCGCCTTTAACCGCACGGCCACTTCGGCCGGCGAACTATTTCATTTTCGCTTCGAGGTAAAGAAGTTTTAACAGCAAGAGAGGCGCCACCACCACCAACTGTGTTTAATCTTTCCTTCCTGAACACCGGTAGATCCTTTGTAAAATTTTAGGATGAACTTATCTCTGGCCTTAGACAGATTTCATTGTCTATAAAGATCTCAGCTTCAGTGCTTTGCATTATCGGTTGGAGCTCTGGCTCTTTCTCAACACAGCTACAACAATTTACTACTGTAATATGTATAGATCATAAGTCTACTCTCGTTCTGTGTTTGATAAGCACGTTTTATGATTGACGTCCTTTCTGCAGTTTTCCGTGATCCTCTAAAGTAAAAAGAAGCCCCCCGAGTCCATTCCACACAGCCGCCTCCTGTGTAAAATGGACCTATGAGCTACTAAGCAGAACCTACAACCCCAATACCCTATGACCCATATCGAGGAATCAACCACCTACACGGTTGAAGAACAGTCTGGTCCTTTGGTGAAGACGCTCCACTCAGCTCTGTACTAAATATCTGCAATAGATCCTGTCGTCGATGCTACAGATGGCGATCTCTGGCTTCATCTCGCACCATTCAGACAGCCACTCGAAACAAGTGGAAATCTCTTCGAATCCAAAGCTGTTCACATCGTTACTACTGACGTCAGCTACCACCTGCAGTTGGCTACGCTCTGTGTTCTTCATGACATCTGGAAGGACCAGCTCTATATCTGGGATTACTCCTCCCAGTTTTGATGCAGAGTGCACGCTAGATGTCCTACTCTTCTTGACAACCATATCTCGAAGGTGCTCCCAGCTACCGGTAATCCCACCCTCTGTAAATTTCCAGATCCTGCATACTGGGAGGCTTCCTCTGAAACAGAACAAGCGACTGCTTCTCACTCAGGATCTTTATAAGCCACAGATAGCGCCCGAAAACGATTTTTCAGGCAAACCGCGGGGGCCTTTTGATCTCCTTCCCTGAAAGTCTTTCGCTGCCTGCTACACCTTGGCAAAACTTTCCACGAGACCACGGGCGAGGGGAAAAGGCAGTCCGAGCAGTAACCAGCGCGGCAGTAATGGATGAAGTTGGGGAAACTTGGGACGTCCTTGGATCCTCATATCCGGCCCCACACAGTGATGCTTATTGGCAACAGCCTCGAGAGATATGGCTGAAGCCAGCACTGCCTGGAGATGTAAGTGAAGGATCACCAGCTTAGGTCATACCGAAACACACTAACCACTGTCTCTAACCATACAAAAGACTTAAGAACTCTTCACTAGTCGGTTGTTAAAACGCAAGACCTTACGTAGTAAATATATATAACCGCAAGGGATTTAAGATTTTAGATTGAAAAGGACACAAGTATTTTAAAATAAGTCGCTTCTAGCTGGAAGCTAGTAAAGTAATACTGGAACGAGCACTGCGCCCTCCTATGCTGCTGCAGGGACGGCAGCTTGCGGGTAACTCATGTCAGAGATCAGTGCGTACAGTGTTACATTACAAAATAATGTTTGTGTACTGTGTGTGGTTATTACACGGTCTCACAACCTTAAGCTGCATGCTGTTATTTTACTAAATTTTGACTGCGATCATTTCACTAATGGTTTAAGTAATTGAAATCGAAGTTACTTGCTCGTCTTTGAGACTGTCTTTAACACCTAGTTAGACAGCCCACAATTAACGGAAATATTTTATACCTCTTAGGTACAAAGAGGCATGACCTTATCTACGCTGTCCGTATAAAGATGGGGCCTAATGATCATGATATCATAGTGACAATGGTTACTAAAGTTATAAATCCATCAAGAAAGCTAGACAAGTATTTTTGCTAGAAAGACCAAATAAACAGTTGTTAGCCTCCCACTTAAACAATAAATGGTACTCATTTAGTTCCAATAAGACGAACGTAGAGGATTTATAGGCAAAATTTAAACTGATTGTAAAGTGCGCCGATTAAGTGGATTAAGGATGGAACCCCCCCCCCCTCTCCTCCTCCTCATCACCGCTCCCCCCTCTCCCCTTGGTTTAATAACGAAATTCGGAAAATTATGAGGAAGCAGGCTATTGCACTCCCAGTTTAAAAAAGTGCTCTCAAATGGCGACAAGCAACGTTAGATAAAATTTTTGCGTCTGTAAAAAGATCGATACACGAAGTATACAATAACTTCCGCCGTCATGCCTTAACAAAAGATCTGGATCCGGCAGAGAACCCGAGAAAATTCTGGAACTACGTAAAATCGCTAAGTGGCCCTTCCTTCCAGTCACTCATTGACCAGAATGGTGTGGCAACAGAAGACAGCCAAAGGGAACCTGAAGTTCCAAATTTTGCTTTTAACAAATCGTCAACGCCGGAGAATCATACAAACGTACTGTCGTTCGACGCCGGCCGGAGTAGCGGAGCGGTTCTAGGCGCTGCAGTTTGGAACCGCGCGACCGCTACGGTGGACAAGATAGCTGGGACACCCTGTATAGAGAACAAGAGTGGTTCTGTCGTTTCCTAGGACATTCCTAATTATACCCTCGTCTCTTCAGAACACTCACCATCGAGTACAGTGTGTTCGGTTCTGTTACATATCTGGGAACCTATCTCTTATGCTCGTACCTTCGTTAACAGTCCGCAACGGGGCATCGTGTTAAAAGCTCTCCGTAAATCTAGGAATATGGCGTCTGTCTGTTGCACTTGATCCGCGGTTTACAGGCTATGATGTGAGGAAAGGGCAAGGAGAGCTTCTAACGGGCGACGCTTTTTAAATTCGTGCTGATTTGTGGACAGAAACTTTTCCACCTCATGGTATTTTGTTGTATTGGAACTGAGAATATGTACAAGAATTATGGAGCAAACCGATGTTACGGATTCTGGCCTGTAATTCTGCGGGTCCGTTGTTTTGCCCTTATTATATACAGTAACCAGTTCTTTTTTTTCAGTCACTGGAGGAGAGATGCACGATAAACGCAAGCTAAGTGACGGACCATTGCTGTAGAGCACTCACTTTAAAGCGAACTGGGATTCCATCCGTCCCTGGCGGCTTACGTGTTTTCAACTCTTTCAGTTGTTTTTCTATGCCAGGGGTGCTTATTACTATGTTGTCTATTCGGAAGACTGTACGACCGTCAAACGACAAAATGGCTCTGAGCACTATGGGACTAAACTGCTGTGGTCATCAGTCCCATAGAACTTAGAACTACTTAAACCTAACTAACCTAAGGACATCACACACATCCATGCCCGAGGCAGGATTCGAACTTCGCGTATCGTTAATCCGTTACTTTGTGACTAACGTTGTTGTACACAGATATGTTACAGAACCGCATCACCCCTTGCCTATGGGATAAATACCTGCTGGAATGTACGACGTTAATGCAGGATGGCAGCAGACCGTATTATTCGTTTCGGACCTCTTGATAAGTATGGAAGTGTGATTACGCATGTCAATCACATCGCGATTTCGGGCAGCATGGGGCTCACGCCTGAGCCTCAGGACGTGCGCTAGCAGCGTATGTCGGGTGTTTTAAGTGTCAACTTCGCGTCTTAATATCTCGGGATGTAATGGGAATATTGCGATGCAATCAACGCCATTGTGTATGTGCTTTGTCACGCTATGGATTGCTGCAGAAAAAATATAGGAGGTCTATTTAAAAAACATAAGTTTGTGTTAAAAAACACATATGCTTTCGTTTTAGAATGTTTCCAAATATGTACATTCATGGGCACCAGCCCTACATTGATACCGGTGAAAGTCGTTTTCCAATAGCTGTTATTGTTCCAGAGATATTTTGGGTGGACAAGATAGCTGGGACACGCTGTATATAACAGGCTGTTAAATGAAAAAGTAAGCCAGCCGCGGTGGCCGTGCGGTTCTAGGCGCTGAAGTCCGGAACCGCGCGACTGCTACGGTCACAGGTTCGAATCCTGCCTCGGGCATGGACGTGTGTGATGTCCTTAGGTTAGTTAGGTTTAAGTACTTCTAAGTTCTAGGGGACTGGTGACCTAAGATGTTAAGTCCCATAGTGCTCAGAGCCATTTGAACCATTTTTCAAAAAAGTAAGTAAACTGTTTATTATTTCAAAAGTAATCGCCAAGACTGTTAATATATTTATTTCACTGTGAGACAAGACCGCCAGTTTCCTTCCTGGATAAAAGTTTGCAGTTGCCTACGGATCCATGATTGTACCCAGTTTTGCACCTCCTTGTGCGAAGCAAGAGACCAATAGGCGGTCACGAATCACTTTCCTGAGGGCTCCAAAAAATGGGAAAGATCAGATTATAGGGAGGTCGTGCCAAGGCTGTCCAGTGATATTTCTGCAGCATACTCGAAACAACTTTAGCAATATGTTTGCCTGCTCACGTTGTTGAAGCTTTCGCCAAATCTACAAATGCTATGAACGTAAGATTCCCTTTCATTAATGTTTCGTCTACGAGAAGTCTTACGGTCATTATTTCCTCACATGGTCATGAATATCTGCGGGGTCCAAGCTGATCTTCCTATATGTTGGCTCCCAAAGTTTTTCCACTGTTCCTTAAATAATTCGTTTTGGGATTTTATAAGTTATTAAACTAATGGTTCACGAATAATCACACCTGTCAGAAACTGCTTTGTACGGAGATTTAAGCACTATTCCTTCCGAATACGAGTCCTACACAGTTAGCTGATAGTAGCTTTGAGGACAAAATATCTAGTAGCTTTCACGATCAGAACATTAGCTGTGAAAGGCCAGATTTACGTCCAGTCAGAAATCACTCGAGAAAACTTTCTTAATCGTAATCTCCTTTCAAGAAGGATTTGTGTTGTACATCACAGCCACCGCCCGGGATAGTTTCTGCCGTAAACCTCTATAGCTGTATTATCTTTCTCTGTGGGATGGTACCCTCCATGAATTCTTCGCTCTGACTGGTAGTTTTAGTGGAAAATTTTGGTTCGTGTGGAATTACGTTCCCTGTGCTTTTCCCTGCAACACATCAACGTTATACTTGAGAAAAATAGAGCATTCCTGTACCCTGAGTATTTTTCAGTATAAGTAAATCATACAATGCGGATGTTGGCAAAATAGTTTGTTTTAGAATCGAATAATATAGTACTATTCTTCTTCTGCGTGAAGATCTACGAACGACTGACTAGTTTCTATTACACATGACGCGCTCCAGACGTATGAAGCCAATATCTGCACTTTTAACACGATTCGATACATCTGCATTGGAGATATCTAGCTTGCACATCGCTTTACTCTCACTTTTTGTGAGTCCTCAGTCTTCTGAGTGATTTGATGTGGCATACCACGAATTCCTCTCCTGTGCCTACCTTTTCGAATCATAGCATTAGTTACAACCTACGTCCTCAATTATTTGCTGGCTGTATTCCAATCTCTGACTTCCTCTACATGTTTTACCCTCCACAGCTCCTTCTAGAACCATGGAAGTTATTCCCCGATGTTTTAATATATGTCCTATCAACCTGTCCTTAAGTATTCTCCATTTACTGCTTTCCTCGCTGACTGTGCCAAGAGCCTCATCATTTCTTAACGTACCAGTCCACTTAATTTTCAACCTCTCGAATACTTCGATTGCCTTGTCTTCCCACTGTCCATGACTCATTACTATATAATTCTGTGCTCCAAACGTACATTCTGAGTAATTTCTGCCTCAAATTAAGGCCGGAGTTTGGTAGCAGTAGACTTGTCTTAGCCAGGAATGTCCTCTTCGCTGGTCTGCTTTTTTATGTCATCCTCCCTCCTTTTATTATAGGTCGTTTTGTTTCCTTAATTCCTTAATCCTGGGTAGCAAAATTCCTTAACTTCGTCTACTTCGTGAGCCCCATTTACAATGTTAAGCTCGTGGCTGTTCTCATTTCTGCTGCTTCCCATTATTTACGTGTTTCTTCGATTTACTATCATCCATATTGTGTTCTCATTAGACCGTTCATTCCATTTAACACATCCTCTCTTCTTCCTACTTTAAAACGTACGATTATAAAAATAATCTTCGAAACTACCTAACGATCGGTGTATCTATTCCCCACATTATATGTAGAATTACAGAATCTGACTAGTGCCAACAGGGTGAGCAGAAATTCATTGAAAAGTGTTATCGTATTCGCATCTTTCATTTTTCACCGACGTAGATATGGGAGGCCATCGTAGAACTCGCAGCTGTTTTCAGACAAATCCGCATCTTACGACCTGGAAGTGCGCAAAGAAATTCTCAATTCGGGATATTTGAGAGCGCATTGAAGTTCCGGCATTCGCAAGTTAACCGAGGGAGACCTTTAGAAAATCTTACAATTGTTGTTAACTTCTTCCTGGAAAAGCGTTGTATCAGCAAAAACATTAACATCTTTATGTGTGTGTGTGTGTGAGAGAGAGAGAGAGAGAGAGAGAGAGAGAGAGAGAGAGAGAGAGCAAGAGAAAAAGAAGTTCAAATGTGTGTGAAATCTTACGGGACTTAACTGCTAAAGTCATCAGTCCCTAAGCTTACACACTACTTAACCTAAATTATCCTAAGGACAAACACAGACACCCATGCCCGAAGGAGGACTCGAACCTCCGCCGGGACCAGCCGCACAGTCCATGACTGCAGCGCCTTAGACCGCTAGGCTAATCCCGCGCGGCCAGAGAAAGAGAGAGACCCATGGTAAGTACTAACATGTGTTTTTATTCCGATAAAAACTCCGTGACTTCGTAAAACGCCAGTTTCCAGTTTCAAAAAATGTCACACTCAACAAGTTCTATTTAGTGAAAAAATTTATTCTGATTGATATGAAGGGGTTAATAGGCCGAGACATAATTTTTCGAGGTCTTCTATCGGTAGCTACTCATAGTAGCTTCGCTGCAGTGTGTTTACGTCATTAACAGTCGACGTTGAGTCCAGGTGTCGAAACTTTGCTCTGAAGTCTGCACTCCTGAGACGGCTAAACGCTCGATAGAGGTACGTGCTTGGCAGCGTGGAGCGGCCAGGTCGCGTGACACCCTCTGCCTCTAGCCGGGTTCGCAAACTGCAGCAGCAGTAGCAGCGTGACATCCAAGCGGTCGCCCGCTGAACTATTCGCATCTGCGACAAGTGTCCCACCGGCCGCAACACGGCCACGCTGCGAAGCGTCGCCCCGGCTGACCTACTGTGCGCTACGCTGACCGCAGCCGTGCCGCTGCTGCTGCTGGTGGTGGTGGTGGTAGTAGTGGGTCGCGCTCCCCACCTCCTCCACCCCCACGTCTCCCCCTCCCTCCTAACTGTCACCGTAGTTGGGACACAAACTGCTGCGCCCGACACGAGGGCGTGCCACCGGAACTTATAGACCACGCGTCCTCCTCTCGCGTCCCTCCTTCGCAGTCCTGTCGCCAGAATATCTTTCTGCCCCCTTCTGTCTCTCTCTCTCTCTCTCTCTCTCTCTCTCTTACTAGCATACACACACACACACACACACACACACACACACACACAGACGAAAACTACACAAAGATGGAAAGACTGGCAGCTTGCTGTTAACTGTTGCAAAATATTAAACTGTGCGCTGCACCTGTAGAAACCTCTTCATCTACGAATAACTACTGCTACCTACATCCCCCTGAATCTGCTTATTGTATTCATCTCTTGCTCTCCTCCTACGATTTTTACCCCGTACACTTCCCTCCAGTACTAAATTGATGATCCCTTGATGTCTCAGAATGTGTCCTACCAACCCATTCCTTCTTTTGATCAGGTTGTACCACAAATTTGTTTTCTCCCCAGTTCTGTTCAGTACCTCATTTGTTACGAGGACTCAGTGGTTAATAGGCACATAGCCTACTCCTCTCAAATAGCCGCCGAGATTAATGTCCCTATAAATCCAGACAACAAAGGAAAATAAAGAGAAAATCGTATAGTACCCAATTTTTGCACAGTTGTAGAAGGCAGTGTCCTCAACAACATACTAATAATCCTGTCCAGTCGGGTGTGAGCGTTGGTGTGGCCGTGGGTTTAAACATAGTTTTTTTTCTTTATATACACTCCTGGCCATTAAAATTGCTACACCAAGAAGAAATCCAGATGATAAACGGGTATTCATTGGACAAATATATTATACTAGAACTGACATGTGATTACATTTTCACGCAATTTGGGTACATAGATCCTGAGAAATAAGTACCCAGAACAACCACCTCTGGCTGTAATAACGGCCTTGATACGCCCGGGCATTGAGTCAAACAGAGCTTGGATGGCGTGTACAGGTACAGCTGCCCATGCAGCTTCAACACGATACCACAGTTCATCAAGAGCAGTGACTGGCGTATTGTGACGAGCCAGTTGCTCGGCCACCATTGACCAGACGTTTTCAATTGGTCGAGATCTGGAAAATGTGCTGCCCAGGGCAGCAGACGAACATTTTCTGTATCCAGAAAGCCCCGTACAGGACCTGCAACAGACGGTCGTGCATTATCCTGCTTGAATGCAGTGTTTCGCATTGATCGAATGAATGGTCGTAACACATCTGAAATGTAACGTCCACTGTTAAAAGGGCCATCAGTGCGAACAAGAGGTGACCGAGACATGTAACCAATGGCACCTCATACCATCACGCCGACTGATACGCCAGTATGGCGATGACGAATACACGCTTCCAATGTGCGTTCACCGCGATGTCGACAAACACGGATGCGATCATCATGATGCTGTAAACAGAACCTGTATTCATTCTAAAAATGACGTTTTGCCATTGGTGCACCCAGGTTCGTCGTTGAGTACACCATCGCAGGCGCTCCTGTCTGTAATGCTGCGTCAAGGGTAACCGCAGCCATGGTCTCCGAGCTGATAGTCCATGTTGCTGCACATGTCGTCGAACTGTTCGTGCAGATGGTTGTTGCTTTGTAAACGTCCCCACCTGTTGACTCAGGGATCGAGTCGTGGCTGCATGATCCATTACAGCCATGCGGATAAGATGCCTGTCACCTCGACTGCTAGTGATACGAGGCCGTTGGGATCCAGCACGGCGTTCCGTATTACCCTCCTAAACCCACCGATTCCATATTCTACTAACAGTCATTGGATCTCAACCAACGCGAGGAGCAATGTCGCGATACGATAAACCGCAATCGCGACAGACCACAATCCGACCTTTATAAAAGTCGGAAACGTGATGGTGCGCATTTGTCCTCCTCACACGAGGCATCACAACAACGTTTCACCAGGCAACGCCGGTCAACTGCTGTTTGTGTATGAGAAATCGGTTGGCAACTTTCCTCATGTCAGCACGTTGTAGGTGTCGCCACCGGCGACAACCTTGGGTGAATGCTCCGAAAAGCTAATCAGTTGCATATCACAGCATCTTCTTCCTGTCGGTTAAATTTCGCGTCTGTACTACGTCATCTTCGTGGTGTAGCAATTTTAATGGCCAGTAGTGTATAATCAGTCAAGAAATCGCCGAACAGTACACTCTCCGCTAGAGAGTGTAAGATGTATTCCGCAAGAACGGCTCTGATAAACTTTATGTTTTTGGGCAAGATACTGGGGCAGAAATGCCAGCAACAGGTTCTGACCTGTCGTGTTAAATAAGTCCATTTTCTTAATAAATGTATACCGTTATGCACCAAGAATCTTCTTGGTGTTTAAAAGGACTTTTCGCAGCCCTGTTACCTATCAGCATTGCAGTCCGTTGTTCACAGCACAGAAAAGGATAAATGAGTCAAACTATCTTCTTAATACTGAAAAAACCCACTAATCGTTTCCGAATAATTTCGGCCAATGTAAATTTTGATTTGGGGACATGGTCTTCCGGAACTATCTTTTCTTCTTCTTCCTTTAAAAAAAAAAAAATGGGGGAAGATGTATGTGAAACGAGATGATCACAAGGTCGTTTGTTCGGACTTAACTTGCTGCTACGACAGCTCGCAGGACAGTTTGGCGTCCTAGTTTAAATTTACCTTCAGTATAAAGTCGTGTTTCACCAGTTCAAATCAAGGATATCCACTATTAAATTCTCGTGAGAACCACGTTATCGGGAGAGGTACCTGTTTTTGTGACTCGAAGTCGCCCGTGGCCTATGAATTCCAACTAGGTTCCGTTATTAAAATCGTATGCCAGTGGTCACATTTATTCTTACAGCAGTCATTCAAAATATTAGTTTTACTGGCCTCCTCCCAATTTTGTACGAACTGCGCCATGTTAAGAACTTGTTTCATAGGTCAGAGACGTTCGTTTTCTCATGGTGTTAATGAGATCCTAATGATCCGTCTCCCCAGTGAAAGTTCAGCTGAGCGTGCATTCAGCACTTATTTAATAACGCGTCTATTCGAATTTTGAGTCCTGTGAATTTGCTGATCCAGTTTTTTAAGCCAGAACCTGGAATCCCGGAATCCGAGGGGTCGCACATCGAATCCCAGTCAGATCTTCGAAATTTTCAGCGTCGCGTTGATCTCTCAACGATATGAGATGAGTAATATCCCATAATGATACGTGCTTCTGATTCCACGTTACTGTGTAAGTTTCCTTGCCTCGGTTGAGTGGCTGAAGTAGATTAGGACGCAAAGTCCTCGAACTGAAGTCCAATTAAAGATTTGCACTTGGCCATTGAGCCGCACGAAATTAATTATAGTGAAATCAATATTTCATTTATTACCTCTTCCAAGGATGTGAGACTTGTATTGATAATCAATACTAGTAGCAACCGCTTTGTCTCTCAAGTGCTAGATTATGAATGCAGCTGACTGCCACAAGAGATATGAATCTTTGCACCGATACGTAATGTGTTGTGTTGACTTAGTCATGTGCATAATTGTCTTAATAAAACTGATGTAAAAACTTTCTATACTTCCTCTGAATTAAAATGCCTTATAAAGTCCGTTCCTATTCGTGTTTATTGATACCCTTTTGTTAACAATAGCCCTTCAAGGAAAGACACAAATAATAACCGTTAAAGAAGTTAATGAAATGAAAGCCTCCTTCTTCTGGCCTATGCTTCTATCTGAACATCATCCCTGTCACCATCGCGATGTTATCATTTGAACAGCCTTGTTCGCCTTACATAGCAGAATTGAAATTCGGTCGTAATTTAATTCAACAGGGACAGCAAAAATGAAACGTTTAGTGAGAAATAGACAATGAAAGTTCCCAGAAACTGAAGACGCCGTTCTTACAGCAAAGATAAACAGTTAATAATTGCCAATAGGAATCTTAAAACGCAATTCGTGTACTAGCTTATATTAGAATAGTAAGGGCAAAGGCTTTTCTTTATTGTAACCTCCAACTAAATGGTACCTTCCTACGAGCAACGATGCCACTTCTTTGGAGACCTAGATGTACATAGGGGAGTCGTCGAAGTGATGTGACGTGAAAGTATGATACCGAAACTTACTACGCACGTTCAGTTTAGTACAGGTCACATTTCAGGGCAGATCGACTGACTGATGACAAATTTACACTGAGACAGGCGGGATATAAACGAATGCAACTTTAAACTCACACGCACTACACTAATTCTTCGACTACTCTTCACTGGTTCACGGAAAATAAACCGTCGGGATATCCTTGTGAACTTCATACGAACCGCAAAGGACCTTGCCAAGCGAAACAGAACCACACTGTAACTACCACCCCCGAAATTTTCTTCGTAGATATAACGCAGGAATTACGTCTGATACCGTTCACCAGGCTCTCTCTAAATTTTCACGACTCCATACTGTGTACTGTAATTCATCACTGCTCGAAACATGTGTCCAGTTTTACACGGCTTTGTTGCGTCGCTGGGTACATGACGCCTGGAAGCGTCCAGCATTTTGTTAGAATGATTTATGGCTTAGCGGCAGCTACTCGGCCATGGAAAATTAATACACGTCATGCTTCTCACACGTGTTATAACAGGTGGCCGGTTCCGTTTCTAAAGAGAGATATAAAGTTACGCCGGCATTATCTTTCTGTCTCTAGCTTTTCCATACTCACTAAAACAAACTAAACACTGCAGATTTAAAATGCCACAACTAAATCCATTTAGACTCAAAGTTTCTCACATAGCGTGCTGAACGCTGAGGTTAAGTTAACTTCAAACTATATGGCTCTAGGTCATAACAATGAAATCATCTGCGTTGTCAGTACAAACCTTAATTACTGACCGCTAACTCACCATCAGTGTCAGACGCTTTTTCGTTGTTCGCCAGAAACTATAGCGATTGTAGCCGTGTGCCGTTCTCTCTCTTACTCTCTCTCTCTCTCTCTCTCTCTCTCTCTCTCTCTCTCTCTCTAAGTTCTTCTTCCTGTTGACAACGTTAGTATGTGCAACACAGCATACATTCGGAATATTTCCGGCGCACACAAACGTTTATATGGCTTGGATCACTAAGAATAAATGGACGTACACGGCAGTTAGATATGCACCAAAACATATGCTTAGGATTCCAGAACCGTGCATGATCTCTGCTACTATTCTATAGTATGGGAAACCTCATATTGTACGCTCAGAGCATGTAAATTTCAGACCTGGATATGTTCCTGAGGAATATCGATCCACCTGTTTTGTATGTACAACGAAGAAGGCTTGCATATTCTGCCACATGTGACCATGCATGGAAATGTCTCATTGAGGCCCTGAACCGTACCGTCGTCTACAAAGTGGTAATGGTGATCGGCTGAAGCATGGGAATGGGCAAACTAAGTTTACCGTCGAAAAGGAAAAGCAATTAGTAGAATTGGTGTTTAGGTTGTCTGCTTGTGGGTTAGTTCAAAAATGGCTCTGAGCACTATGGGACTTAACATCTGAGGTCACCAGTCCCCTAGACTTAGAACTACTTAAACCTAACTAACCTAAGGACATCACACACATCCATGCCCGAGGCAGGATTCGAACCTGCGACCGTAGCAGTCGCGCGGTTCCTGACTGAAGCGCCTAGAACCGCACGGCCACCGCGGCCGGCTCTTGCAGGTTAGGATTGGATTCTGCAGTAGTAAGAAAAGCTGCATTTTCTTCGCGAAGCAAAATGGAATCGAACATAAGTTTTTGAAACACCAAATGGCAGCAATGTGATTGGCTTATTGCTTTTCGTATGCGCAGTCTTGTAACAACATTCCAGAAGGCTGAAAGTCTTTCTTCATATCGTTGCAAGAGTGTTAATAAGCCTGACATTGAGTAATATTTTACTTTATTGGGTAAATTTGTGGAAGAACTTAATTTCTCTTATAAGCCACAATCGATTTGTAGCTGTGATAAATCAGGCCGTCAAATGAATAACAAACCAAACAAGAAAATATTCGCGGACTTGTGTAAAGAGGGGAAAACCTGTTACTATTCTTGCTTGCACGAATATTGTAGGCAATGTTATTCTACCAATAGCAATATTTAAAAGCAAAAAGTTCCATCCTGAATTTTCCGACAGTTTTCCCATTGGCTCATTGGTAACAATAATGAGTTGGATAAGTGAAGATATCTTTTTGAAACGGCTGCATAGGGTGCCTGGAAGATGTCTCTTACTTTTGGATAGACACTCTTCCCCTTAAAGTTAACAAGTATTGGAGTTTTAAGAGGAAAATGGCCTATATATGATTTGTTTATTTCGTCATACACTGCATCGACTTCAGTCATCAACTAGGTCATCTCTCACGCAGATGAAGTCATATAATAACATTGAGCCGTAATACCTGCGTGAGAAACAACTAGCGCGAAGGAAAATTAACAAGCTGTCTTTTGGAAATTTATTCAAAGTCAGTCTGGTTGAAAGCAGCCAAGGAAGGGGAAAGGAGTGATACCACGAGAAGCGTGTAGGGGCTGAGTGAAAGAAGTAATGTGTTTGTGGGATATGTGTGCTTAAAAATAAGATTCGGAAGTAAGAAAGTTGTCTTGAGACACGCAGCATACATCCTTAATGTATGCAGTATATGACAATTAAAGGATGAACAAATGTTATTGTAACACTATCCTGATTTACCTCAGTGACTGACCCCTTAATCCTTACTGGCGAGGGTAAATAGGTAAATGCATTCTCTGTGTGTATGATTACAAAAGCAATATGTCCCGAAATTTGTTCCTTAAATATTTTGGTAAAGAATGAAATAGTAGAAACTGTGAAGTTTCTAATAGTAAAACCAGTATTTTAAATTTTTAAATTGTTGTCCCGATTCAATCGAGTCTTCTTAAATCTATTATTCTTAAACTAAATTTGCTTTTTAAAAGCAAAATGGTTACGAATTACGATGTATTACCTATTCTCCACTTTTAAAATTGTAAATTGTAAACTAATGCTGCTTGTAATCTACTCAGCTTCCGCAACCCATCCCGCAGGAACCAAATGTTTGCCGACCCCAGCCACAGGTTACGCAGCAACAGCCGCTCGGCAACGGAGGTCTAACGTGATCGTCTGACGTCGTAGCGCAGAGGTAAGTAAGGATTCAGCATACCAGCCATCAGAATATATTCCAATCTGACGTCCGATTCTGAGTCTGCAAGGCTGACAAGGCGTCCTGTGAAAAGTGTTGCAGAGCGTCACCACAACCGCACGGGTGCAGCTATGAAATTTTTCAGCTGTAACCTGCCGGATCAAGAGGAAAGTTCTATGCGAGTCGCCAGCATTGGTCATTAACGTAATGTTAATGGCTGCCGTCACGTTGCCTTTTGGGGCATATAATCACAGTTTCGTCCTTAGTTGGTGAAGCCAACTAATTTCAAAGACGAACAAAAAAAAAAAACTGGTTATGATGACACAGTGATCGGATAAATTATAGGGGCCGATTCCACTCGTCGGCTTTGAGCAATGAAGTCATATGTGAGGCAAGGACGCTACATAGACGCAAACTTCTAAAGCAACGGGTGATATTCGTAAGTAAAGGAATGTAGAATACGATAAAATTACAGTTGTATTCACACACACATATACACACACACACAATATATATATATATATATATATATATATATATATATATATGTGTGTGTGTGTGTGTGTGTGTGTGTGTGTGTGTGTGTTAAATTTGATTATAGTATAGCGCCTGGTGAAGTTGTAGTAGCATGAAACAGTGTTAATTTACAGCAACAATTATTGAATCTAACGGGACTACGGCGGGAAAAGTGGGCTTTGGCGCGGGGTGAAACTAAAATGTAGCCGGTCGTTGAGTGGCCGAGCGGTTCTAGGCACTACACCCTGGAACAGCGCGACCGCTACGGTTGCAGGTTCGAATCATGCCTCGGGCATGGATGTGTGTGATGTCCTTAGGTTAGTTAGGTTTAACTTGTTCCAAGTTCTAGGGGACTGATGACCTCAGCAGTTAAGTCCCATAGTGCTCAGAGCCATTTTTGAAACTAAAATGTAAGACAACAACGGGAAAATGAAAGAAATAATAATTTGTACGAAACAGTAGCGTGAAATGTGGAAAAACCGACACAGAATTCCTAAAAACATTCAGACCACGATTAATGAAAATTCACAAAAAGTAACAGATATTGCAATCAATAACTTAGAATTGATCTTTGTAGGAGATCAAATTTTGTTACAGATACCAACCATTCGATGGTCCATAATTTTGGACTCGTTTGCAGTAAGTGTGTGAATTTGGTTTTTGTAACATTTCCAGAATTCTTATTGGTCTCTAAACTAATGCGAAAAAGAGAAAAATATTGTAGGTACCGATTCAAAGTTTTTTTTCTTTCTCATAATAGTGAAAAGGGTAATACCAAATGTAGAAATGATGTAACACTTAAATGCACACACTTGTTCTAAAATTGGTATAAATAACGAATTGTGAAATTGTTGCAATCTGTATCTAGAATTAACTTGTATTGATTAGTTATAGCTACCGATTCCAATATTTGTTCCTTTTTGTCAATTTTCGTTACTTGTCTGCTGAACGTTTCTTTTAGGATTTTCGTGTCGATTTCTCCACATTTCAGCCTACAGTTATTTTTATATTTCATATATGTTATTAATTATTTCATTTTTACGTTGTTACGTTACATTCTAGCTTCTCCGTGCCCAAATCCCCCTCTTCCCCGCGGCATTGCAGTCAGATTCAACAATGTTCATAAAAATTAACTTTTTTTGAGAATACCACATCACCAAGTGCTCTGCAGTAATGGATTTAAAGGTCCTCTATGGTTTCCTTACTCGCATATATTAGGACAATAATTTATTTCAGACATTTCTCTTTTTCGGTTTTATTTATTTTTGTTACCCTCAATTCCTTTCGATTTATTTCATGTCTAAGTAATGAATCATCTGAACTATGACTGTAATTTTATCGTACGCTACATTCGTTTTTTTACAAATATGATCAGCTGCTTTCAAAGATTGGTTCTATGTAGCGTCTTTGGCTTAGCTATGACGTCATTGTTCAAAGCTGACCGTGGAATCGCATCCTAGTGTTGACGCCAGTGATCTGTAAGTTAGCCCGATGTACAGGGAAGGTTGGAAGGTATCTGGTTGTGAGTTGGAGACGCCGACAAATGTGATAGTAAAAATCTTTTAGTGGTGACAGACTGGCGTGTAGTTTTGCCCGAGGCCTAGGTTAGGTAGAAAGGTAACAATTTGAGAGCTGGCCAAGACAACGAATGTGATACCAAGAAAACTTGTTTGTGGTGTCAGACTGCTCTGTACTTCAGCCGTTTGAAAAAAATCACAAATAACATCACTTTATAGTCGCTATATTGTTTACGGCGTTTTCGCATACTTCTTATGCCATTAGCCAAAGGCTACGACTCCTGTCGAACATTCTTCTATATTCAACCTGCCTGTTCTTTTCTGTAAGTACTTTTCTATAACACAATTTTTTGTCTGTACTGGATGGCCACTATTTCCATTTCACCTCTTGCTAGTAATCGCGAATTTTGTAGTTCTGTGTTCGCTTGTCTGAGACTTCATACTGCGTAATCAATTTCCGACATGGGGCCAATGTGAGGGATTCTACTACTACCGACGAAGTCAGAAGTGGAGAAAACGCATAGTTCGTCCCAGTCGCTAATAATGGTCACAGAGTAGACGCATACAGCAACAGGCCCACTTTATTTGACGAAACTTTTTGTGCCAGCGAATGACGACATTTTTATGCCCCAAAAAAATCTTTCCGCCATCCGTTTCTACATGTCAGCATCTCTACTCACAGGCTGTACTCAAAAATGTCTGTTTTCTAAGAGAGTTACGAAATGCGAGTGGCTTTCAGATCAGATCATGCTACAAATATTGGCAACTGACACTCGTCATTCATGTGCGCACATGGACGAAAGGTTCCCATTTCTTTTGACCTCACAATGAGCAGACAATAGCTGGAATCAGCTACAAGAGTCATGTATGTGAGAGTGTACACTTGGAGCGATTTCAGGTGAAACGACCATATAAATGTAATCGAGGGATATACAGATGACGAAATCGATGGTGGAATAAATTGGTCATCATCTCCCTTATGGTTCCATGGTAAAATGTTGTCATTTCATTAATTTAATCCAACTGTAGCGCAAAAAAGAGTGAAAATATTGCAGCCTGTTTCGCTGTAGGAGCCGTTATATTATCCCTACAGATTGCACCTGAGTTGAACGAGGCTACAATACGAGGCGTATAACGTCAACTGTTGGGATGAATCTATCTTAATGCATCGTGACAAATTGCTCCAAAATGAAGTACTTGCTTTCTGTTTGGCTACTGCAGTGAAACACAGAGGTGAATATCAACCAGTCTATACGCCAACGCATGGTTTAGGGGTAGCGTCTTTGACTGGTAATCAAAGCGTCCTGAAAACGGGATTCGAACACAGATACAATTTAAATTTTGCACAAAAAATATCAGCAATGGCAGCCAAAGATTACCGGTAGAAGGAGTCACCTATGTTCTGCTAATGGCCTTCTTCAAAAAGTCGGAGACTGTTTTACCACGTGCTACTCACTAGGCTCATAGGCTGGTAGGAAAACGTGTGCTAATTTGATATCGCCTTATGTGGACTCTCTGGTGGGGAAAAGGCATACAATTTGATTTCGTTGGAACATTCATAATTTCCTTGTTCTCTAACTTCCGTTTGCATCACATACAGACGTCTCCCGTCGGTTTCTACCTGAATGCATATTAAATCACACAGAGAAAGTTTCCGAGTAAGGGATGATACTCTCTTTCAAAGCAATCACAGAAATGCCGGTGAAAATGGAAGATTATTAGATTTTCTGGTTCTTTAGTACGTTCCACACAATTTCGGTTCCTGAAATGGCGTTATGTCCAGCTGGCTACTGAGAACCTCCCTAGACCAGAGCTTGTGCTTATTTAAAGGAAGATTAGAGTTTAAAGTTCCGTTGACAACGCGGTCATTAGAGACGGGTTCCACCGGGGACCGAACCGCACAATAACCCTGAAAGAGTGGTTCGGTGTGGGGCGGCGGAGGGGTGGACTGCGGTGGTCGTCGTGGGGTTGTGGACCACTGCAGCTGCGGCGAAGACGGAGCCTCTCCGTCGTTTTTATGCCCCCGGTTAACATACAATACAATACAATGGTTGTGAACGCATTAGAATAAACAGTGATTAGACCTAAGGTCACAGGTAGCAAAATACAGCAGCTGAGAATTACAAGCAAAATTTTTGTGTTCGGAAATACCATTCTCGGAAAGGACCTTGCCCCTCCAGTGTTCGTATTGGTCTTGTCTGCTCGACAAGAAAAGTCTGCAAATGCATAAAAATACTCAGAACCTTTTAAAATGACAAATGCTAAAATCAGGATAAAAGTCGAATATTTTCCAGCAGTGCAGTGATATTTCAGAATATAAGTGGGCAAAGAATGGCAACATTACAGTTTTGTTCAGGATTTCAGTTACATTCGCTTCCTTCGCAAGCAAACCTCTACATTAGCTTTACATTCACATAAAAGTACGTTCATATATGCATACATTTCCTAATGCTTATATCGTGCAGATCAAACATTCAAAGACTTCGTAAGAGCGCACAACGGGAGAACTTTTAAGAAGTTTGACCTCAATAGACAGAAGTCCTTCGAGTTCAGAATTTAGTCGTAATCGTGTCTCGAAAGTTGGTAAGAGCCCTTACGTAACTGTTATCTCTCTCGGGAGGACGCCAGCGGGAAGTCGTGACCGACCTAGAGATCATTGAAAATAAACCTCAATAGCAACCATAACTGCAAATTTATGTGCCGTAAAATTACTGATAAAAGTTTCTGGGAACAGATTATATCTGTTAAAAATTACGCTGTACGCCTAGACGTTTATCGTAGGGTAGTTATTCACTTTCTCTCCCATTTTTCTCCGTATGTTGTAACATCATTATATAACCGAATTGCGTTATACTGAAAATTTCTTTAAAGTTACGTGGGAAATTTTCACGTAACGTCAAAAAACACTATATAAATAAGAATCTGAAAAGAGGAAAGAAGAAAGACTTGAATTTTCCTAACTGCTGGTATGTCCACTTTAACAAAGAATATTGTGAGTATGCACTACTCTTAAATATGCGTTACACATTTAATTAGGATTTATAGCTACACTGCTATCAATTTTTTGTCTGTAAACTGTCCACATTAATAACAAGCAATAACGCAGAACTAGGGTGATTGCGAAAGTTCTGTAATATATTGTAAGACTTTCAGTACTGGCAATAAAATAAAATGACATGCTAAATACGAATTTCGCCATTCTGTTACACCGATTTTAGACTGTATTTCTCTAGTGCTGTTAAAGGCATAATGCCATAAAGAATACGCTGGTCGCAGGTTGTGTCAACAATTTCAAGTTATCACGATACAGCCGATTTCGTTTTTCCTCAAGTTTGTTAGCTCCATATCTATTTTTTCTCCTGCGCAGTTTAGTCTAATGGCCTATCTACGTGAAATTTTATCCAAATTCTCCAAAAGACGGAAAACAAAATGTAATATTCCACTTTTTCTTGTATTGTACTTCACTTACATTTCTTCTCTTTCCATTCATGGATACGTTAGAGAAAAATTACTGCCTTAAATGTCTGTATGATATGGTATTTGCATGCTGTTATTAATATAATTTAACCGTATCGATATGCATATGGGTTTAGCAATATTAACTGATTTAGACCCGAAAACAGACTTTCGAAATTTTTAGCCGGCTCCCGCAAAATAATCAGCACCTTTCCCAAGTTTTTACCAGTTACGGTTTTCAGGACTGTACCAAAGTTTTTCGTTCGGCTTAAAAATGACCATTGGCCTTGTAAACGTATTTTGTCTGTTGCTGATTTGATGATTTAATTTTATTCCTGCAGGGAAACAAAAACAACAGTGGTCTTAGCCACTTGTTGCCCGGACCGAAACTGCGTTTATTGTGTGGTTTCGCTCCCGGTATCCGTAAGTAGTAGTTTTGAGTTACCTGTCCTCTGACGGGTTTGATGCGGCCCGGCACGAATTTCTCTCCTGTGACACAACCTTTTCATCTCGGAGTAGCACTTGCGACTTACGTCCTATATTATTTGATGGATATATTACAATCTCTGTCTTTCTATAGAGCTTCCACTTTCTACAGCTCCATCAGGTCTTAACAGATAGCCTGTCAATTTGTTCCTTCTTCTTATCAGTGTTTCCCATATGTACCTTCTCTCGTCGACTCTGCGGAGAATCTCATTTCTTACCTGACCAGTCCATCTAATTTTCAACATTCTTTTGTTTCATCACATCTCAAACGCTTCGATTCTCTTCTGTTCCGGTTTTCCTACAGCCCACGTTTCACTACCATACGAATCTGTGCTCCAGATGTACATTCTCAGAAATTTCTTTCTCGAATTAACACCTATGTTCGATACTAGTAGACTTCTCTTGGTCAGAATGCCCTTTTTCCAGTTCTAGTCTGTTTCTTATGTCCTCCTTGCACTGTCTGTCATTGGTTATTTTGCTGCTTAGGTAACATAATTCAGTAACTTCGTTCACTTTGTGATCCCCAAATCTGATAAGTTTCTCGCTGTTCACGTTTCTGCTACTTCTCATTACTTTCGTCTTTCTTCGATTCTCCTCTCAGTTCATATTCTGTACTCACTAAACAGATACTGTAATTATTCATGACTTCCATTGGGGATAGCAATGTAATCAGCGTATCTTATCACTGGCGTCTTTTCACTACGAATTTTAATACCACTCTTGAAACTTTCTCTCATTTTCGTCATTGATTTGTCGATGTATAGATTGAACAGTAGGGTGAAAGACTACATCGCTGTCTCATACCCTTTTTAATTAGAGCACTTCGTTCCTGTTACGTCTGCCACAGACGGCCCCTGCCAGGCAGACCACACTCAATACACCCCTGTGTACCATATAACATACACAAGCACTTGCAGGCGCAACAAGAGGAAAATAATTCTTCAAAATAATCGGAACTTGCTAGAGACTAATGCGAACCTTTTTCTGCAGAGGTCGCCTCAGAGATACAGGGAAACTTGGAGTACTCCGCCGACCTCCGCCGGCTTTATAAGGCCAGCGCAGCAGTAGTACAGCCAGTTCCTCGCCGAGCTAGGACCAGCTCCGACGGACCTCACCGACGCTCTTGATGAATGGTCGTCTACATGTTATTTGTTTTCTCTGTGTGTATATATATATAGTGATTGTTCGAGAAGTGTAGTTCAGTTTCAATAAACGACATTATACTGAGTGTTCTACAATACTGAGTATTCTTCAGTTCCTGGTCTTCAAGTCTCGTTGTTCCCTCTTGATCTTTTTACATTTGTTCTATTATTTTTTGAAAAGTTCTTATGCGACTTACTTCAGATTTTTACACGACACTCAAATAAACATTCATACGGCTAGAAGCTATGTATATACAGGGTAAACAAAAATTCGCGTACTCGGACTTAGCAAAAGGATTCCTCACACACTAGAAATACAAATATTTCTCTCACAAAATTTCGTCCTGCGCATATTTACGGCGGTAAATGGACAATCTGGCAACACTGTTTTCACGTGTACGGTAACTACCTCTGCCAGCATACAGGAGTAGAGCTGTGCAATTGGTGCAGTTAACAGCGTTTTTGGTTAGGAAGCAGCAGATCGAGGCTGCGATTCTGGGTAGAGACGTATTTGTTTTGATTCGCCAGTTTCATTTTACCATATAATACTGTAATGTACACCGTTTATTGTACCCCCGGATTCACGAAGACTGCAGTAATTCGAAATGCAAAGAAAGTAGTTGCTGACAGGTATCAAAATTACCCATATATTACGCTTGCAAAATACTAACACGAATTCTTTACAGAAGAATGGAAAAACTGGTGGAGTTATGCAGAGTCGAGGGGTACGAAAGGGAAGCAGTGGTGGAGAAGGAAGTGAGACAGGGCTGTAGCCGATCCTCGATGTTGTTCGGTCTGTATATTGAACAAAGAAACAGAAGAAAATTTTGAGTAGGACTTTAACTTCAGAAAGAAGAAATTAAAACTTCGAGGTTTGCCGATGACATTGTAATTTTGTCAGAGACAGCAGAGGATTTGAAAGAGCAGTTAGATAGAATGGACAGTGTCTTGAAATGAAAATATAAGATTAACAACAACAAAAATAAAACAAGGCTACCGGAACGTAGTAGAATTAAACGAGGTGAAGGTAAGTGTATTAGATTAGGAAACGAGACGCTTAAAGTAGTAGATGAGTTTTGCTATTTCAGCAGCAAAGTAACTGATGATAGTCGAAGTAGAGAGGATATAAAATGTACACTGACAAAGGCAAGAAAAGCATTTCTGAAGAAGAGAATTTATATGGAATATAGATGCAAGTGCTAAGAAGCTTTTTTCTGAAGGTATTTGCATGGGTTGTTGATATATGTGAAAGTAAAACCTGGACGGCAAACAGTTTGGACAAAAAACAGAAACTTTCGAAATGTGGTGCTCCAGAAGAATGTTGAAGATTAGATGGGTCTATCATAGAACTAATGAAGAAATACTGAATAGAATTGGAGAGGAAATCTGTGGCACAACTTGACCGAAAGAAGGGATCGGTTGATAGGACATATTCTGAGACATCAAGGGATAACCAGTTTACTACTGGAGGGAAACAGAGAGTAAAAATCGTGGAGGGAGACCAAGAGATGAATACAGTAAGCGGATTCAGAAGGATGTAGGTTGCAGTGGTTACTCGGAAGCGAAGAGACTCGCTCAAGATAGGATAGCATGGAGAGCTGCATAAAAGTGTCTCCGCACTAAAAACCACAACAAAAACATCGTTTCTTAACCCACAGTTATCAGACATGTACACAGTACAGTGTTTTGTAGCGGTGAAAATAACAAAAACAAACAGTCCTAACAAATGATCAGTCATGGAACAAAATAATTACAAAAATTATTTCAATTTCGAGATGTTGAAGATGGTTGGTTGGTTGATGTGGCGGGAGGGAATCAAACAGCATTGTCATTGGTCCCATCGGATTAGGGAAGGATGGGGAAGGAAGTCAGCCGTGCCCTTTCAGAGGAAACATCCCGGCATTTGCCTGAATCGATTTAGGGAAATCACGGAAAGCCTGAATCAGGATGGCCGGACGCGGGTTTGAACTGTCATCCTCCAGAATGCGAGTCCAGTGAGCTAACCACTGCGCGACCTCGCTCAGGGATTAAAGATGATTGCACAGCTAAACAACTCAATATATACTAGTCATTTCTACTATATGCAGTACGTCCGAACAGATGTAACACATCAGAAACCAGTGACGGTAACAATTTTCATATTAATGATCGTATGACGTTTACAAAAGAATGTGTTGTCCTGGGAGCAGATGCTCAAAGCGACACCCTGCTTGTCCAAACATTGAGCGACCCGCTCGATCATACGACTCTGGACTCTTCGCAACATGGTTGCATCCACAGATACAAGAGCAGCATGAACACGCGCTATCAGTTCTTCCGCATGTATCGCCGGAGTAGAATACACGTGCTCCTTCAAGTGTCGTACAGGAAGAAATCCAGGGGATTTCGGTCAGGTGAACACGGACGAGCCATTTCCCTGAAAATGTTCTGTCTAAATACCGTTATACGTCAGTTCCAAAGGGAGGAGGTGCACCATGATGTTGGAACCATAACCAAATAGTGTGAGAGGAATACATGATACCTTCGTACAGTCAACAGGTCAGGCAGCAAAACTCCTGGCCGCGAGGGGTAGCGGCGCGGTCTTCTGCGTCTTGTCGCGGTCCGAGCAGCTCCCTCCGTCGGAGATTCCAGTCCGCCCTCGGGCATTGGTGTGTGTGTTGTCGTAGCGTAGGTTATTTAAAATTAGACTAAAATAGTGTGTAAGCTTAGGAACAGATTACCTCAGCAGTTTGGTTCCAAAAGATTCTACCACAAATTTCTAATTTTTCCCAAACTCCTGTCTCCCAGTATTCCGGTCCAGACGTCGGTGCCAAAGTGATGCCACGGTCGCGAGTAACGTGCGGGACGCAGGCTTTGCATTACGGAACAATGATAGGGATGTAGCCCATGCTCGTGCAGCACGGCAACGACCGCACATTGCGAGACACGCAGCGGCGTTGCTACGCTAGGTGTACGTCACTGGGGTTCCTTGTGTATGATCTCCAGAATAGTTTCCTCAGTAGCTGGAGTATGGCGAGACCATGGACGACCTCTGTCACGCCACGGTGCAAGGAGGGAACCTGTTTCCCTATGGCGAAGCTACAGATGACGAAACACATTTTTCTCAGGATGGCGTCAGCCAATATAAAATTAATCGTCGGTAAGAGCAGATGCCAGACTAAGATTCATTGGAAGAATCCTAAGGAAATGCAGTCCGGAAACAAAGGAAGTAGGTTGCAGCACACTCGTTCGCCCACTGCTTGAATACTGCTCACCGGTGTGGGATCCGTACCAGATGGGGTTGATAGAAGAGAGAGAGAGAGAGAGAGAGAGAGAGAGAGAGAGAGAGAGAGAAGATCCAACGGAGAGCAGCGCGCTTCGTCGCAGGATCATTTAGTAATCGCGAAAACGTTACGGAGATGATAGATAAACTCCAGTGGAAGACTCTGCAAGAGAGACGCTCAGTAGCTCGGTACGGGCTGTTGTTGAAGTTTCGAGAACATACCTTCACCGAGGAGTCAAGTAGTATATTGCTCCCTCCAATGTATATCTAGCGAAGAGACCACGAGGATAAAATCAGAGAGATTAGAGCCCACACAGAGGCATACCAACAATCTTTTGTTTCCACGAACAATACGAGACTGGAATAGAAGGGAGAACCGATAGAGGTACTCAAGGTACCCTCCGCCACACACCGTCAGGTGGCTTGCGGAGTATGGATGTAGATATAGATGTAGATGTAGATGTAGGAGCATAATCACGAGCGGCAACACAAGGCCGGTTATCAGATGCACCAAGACCAGAAGCGTATTCACATATTCATTGTATCTGTATGCTTTACGTTGTAGCATAAAACAAGAAGACAATACGACATGTGTACGAATATACATGGAGACTGTCACGGATGCGTTACTCCGCTAGCAACTAGACCCCATCTGATAAACAGCGCGTACAGTATAAACACTTTATTAGTCGCAGAAACCCGTTCCACCTAATGCGCATCGCCTCTCTTACAGCTTTTGTTCTGCGTGATTCAACCCGACATGGCTAACTGCGAAATATTCGTTTTCGAATTACATTGTTTCCCTAATGATAATGGACGTGATGTTTCCCCATTTCCATCGATGATAATAATAATAATAACAACGCATGGAGATACTAAATAGCATGCGCTTATCAGTCTCCACGTTGAAAGTTATAGTAAGTGGTTCCATGGTGATAATACGTACAACTGATAACCGAGTTTTGAAACTATTTGCAAAGCACGTAGTTAGCCCTACTTGCGACGTATGGCCCTAATGAAATGTAATGGACCTGAACGTGGCAAAAGTAACTGCTGGAACTAATCGGTGGGAACATTGGGGAGGGTACACAGAAAACAGATTTGGAATCTAGTAAATACAGTGGTGCGAAACAGTTCGAGTCCACAACGTAAAACAAAATCTTTTTCAAAAGGTGACCAATGAAAACAACTGTACTTCCATTTATGTGTTCGTAGTACTTAAATGCAAACGTTTTGTAGAAGACCCACTGCAATCGCTGTATGACGATTAAGATGACAAATACCGTACCACAAACACTACGTTAAGCATATGAAAGCAAATACACCTCGATCAAGAATCGAACTCTCGGCCCTCTTCATGCTATCCCAAAAAGCTACACACTGCGCCAAATGCACAGCACTCTTCGTACTTCCTGAGGTAAGTGCTTATGGTGCATGTGATTATATTCTTTCCTGACAGCCAACCCTTAATGTCCATTTACTGCCGGAAACATGCGCAGGACGAAAATTTGTGAGAGACATTTTTGTATCGCTAGTATGCGAGGAATCTCACTGCGAAGTCTGAGTGCGCGAATTTTTCTTCACCCCGTATACGTAAACGTGTCGTAATGACTCTACCGAATTACTTCAATCTTTGACTCCAATCTCTAATAAACATTCTGACGGGCTTAGTCTATTTCAGATTCAGGGGAAAAGTTGTTTACAACAAAAAGTCTCGAAAAGTTCTTCACCGATTTACATTGCAGCATATTCTACCAAAGATTTGGACAGACGTAGCTAGGGTAAAGCTGTTAACAAAAGTCTCAGAAAGATCTTGACCGAATTATAACGGCCATAGGTTACGTATACACTGGTCAGAACATTACGACCACCTACCTAACGGCAGGTATGTCCTACATTGACAGGGATAACAGTGGCGACACTTCTCGGAATGGAAGTAAAGAGGCCTTGGTAGGTCCCTGGAGGGAGTTACCTAGTCAAATTACAATGAAATGAACACCCTTAGCTGCTTACAGGCGTTGACATACGTCAACGGGACAGATGAAAATGTGTGCCCCGACCGAGACTCCAACCCGGGATCTCCTGCTTACATGGCAGACGCTCTATCCATCTGAGCCACCGAGGACACAGTGGATAGCGCGACTGCAGGGATTTATCTCTGGCACGCCTCCCGCGAAACCCACGTTCTCAACGTATTGTCCCGCACTACATTCGTAGTGCCCCCGCCCATTATACTCATTACTCGCGGCGCGTTGCCGATTCCGGGAAGAGTTCGGGCACTGTTTGTGTATTCGCACAGAAGAAGAAGATGGTCATGTGGCCGGTGAGCCTTAACTATGTATACACTAAGATGATATCTATTCTTCGGCACAGGTAACCCGCGCTATAGGTGTCAAGGAGCTGGAAGACGGCTAATTCGCACCCTCCCATCATCACTCTACCATCGCGCCAACGTCCATTGCAGATGGTCACGTGCGCATTTCAGTCGTAGTTGCTGATATTGTTGTGTCTAGACAAGACAGCCTAGACGCAATGAGAGGAAGCCGAAAGGCACGCGCTAAGCCAAAGCAGGGTGCGTGAGGTCTGAAACAGGATACATAATGAATGCTATAAAGAAAAGTACGTAGCTTCTGGAATACTTAACTTTAATCCATCCTTTTTGGTACATCTGGAGATTGTGGCGATACAAGTGAGACTCTTTAGATACATGCAATGTTATTAATGGCGCCTTGCTAGGTCGTAGCCATTGACTTCGCTGAAGGCTATTCTAACTATTTGCTCGGCAAAGGAGCGAGGCTTCGTCAGTGTAGTCGCTAGCTACGTCGTCCGTACAACTGGGGCGAGTGCTATTCCGTACCTGCCTTGTGGTGGCGCTCAGTCTGCGATCCCTGACAGTGGCGACACGCGGGTCCGACATGTACTAATGGACCGCGGCCGATTTAAAGCTACCACCTAGCAAGTGTGGTGTCTGGCGGTGACACCACAGATATCGTGGCGTTAACATTGGCACATATATGGGTCGTCGATTCCTGAGGCCTATCGTTAGGAGTGTTCTGTGCACTATGTGTTCAGACACACTTGTACTCTGCCCAGCATTAAAGTCAGATGTTAGTTCCACCACACTTTGCCGCGCGTCCTGTTTTGCCAGCCAACCCAGCCTACGACGTCCGACATCTGTAATGAGGGGTGGCCGCCCAATCGCACGACGTCTGGTCGTGGTTTCGCCACGCTTGGAAGACACCACAGCACTCCCCGAACACCCGACAACTTGTGCAGTTTCCGGATTGCTCGTACCGAGGCTCTGGGATCTCCACTACATCTACATACACTACTGGCCTTTAAAATTGCTACACCAAGAAGAAATGCAGATGATAAAAGGGTATTCATTGGACAAATATATTATACTAGATCTGACATGCAATTTTCACGCAATTTGGGTGCATAGATCCTGAGAAATCAGTTCCCAGAACAACCAACTCTGGCCGTAATAACGGCCTTGATACGCCTGGGCATTGAGTCAAAAAGAGCTTGGATAGCATGTACAGGTACAGCTGCCCATGCAGCTTCAACACGATACCACAGTTCATCAAGACTAGAGACTGGTGTATTGCGACAAGCCAGTTGGAAATGGCGTGCAACTAGGGCCTCCCATCGGGTAGACCGTTCGCCTTTCGAGTTGACGCCACTTCGGCGACTTGCGTGTCGATGGGGATGAAATGATGATGGTAAGGACGACACAACACCCAGTCCCTGAGCGGAGAAAATTTCCGACCCGGCCGGGAATCGAACATGGGCCGTTAGGTATGACATGCCGTCGCGTTGACCACTCAGCTGCCTGGGGCAGACACGAGCCAGTTGATCGGCCACCACTGACTACACGTTTCCAATTGGTGAGAGATGTGGAGAATGTGCTGGCCAGGGCAGCAGTCGAACATTTTCTTTATCCAGAAAGGCCCATACAGGACCTCCAACATGCGGTCGTGCATTATCCTGCTGAAATGTAGGGTTTCACTGCGATCGAATGAAGGGTAGAGCCACGTGTCGTAGCACATCTGAAATGTAACGTCCACTGTTCAAAGTGCCGTCAATGCGAACAAGAGGTGACGGAGACGTGTAACCAATGGCACCCCACACCATCACGCCGGGTGATACGCCAGTACGGCGATGACGAATACACGCTTCCAATGTGCGTCCACCGCGATATCGACAAACACGGGTGCGACCATCATGGTGCTGTAAACAGAACCTCGATTTATCCGAAAAATGACGTTTTGCCATTCGTGCACCCAGGTTCGTCGTTGAGTACACCATCGCAGGCGCTCCTGTCTGTGATGCAGCGTCAAGGATAACCGCAGCCACGGTCTCCGAGCTGATAGTCCATGCCGCTGCGAACGTCGACGAACTGTTCGTGCAGATGGTTGTTGTCTTGCAAAAGTCCTCATCTGTTGACTCAGGGATAGAGACGTGGCTGCACGACCCGTTACAGCCATGCGGATAAGATGCCTGTCATCTCGTCTGCTAGTGACACGAGGCCGTTGGGATCCAGTACGGCGCGGCGTTCCGCATTAACCTCCTGAACCCGCCGATTCCATATCCTGCTAATGGGAGCAGCAATGTCGCGATACGATAAGCCGCAATCGCGATAGGCTACAATTCGATCTTTATCAAAGTCGGAAACGTGATGGTACGCATTTCTCCTCCTTACACAATAACGTTTCACCAGGCAACGCCGGTCAACTGCTGTTTGTGTATGAGAAATCGGTTGGAAACATTCCTCATTTCAGCACGTTGCAGGTGTCGCCACCGGCGCCAACCTTGTGTGAATGCTCTGAAAAGCTAATCACTTGCATATCACGGCATCTTCTTCCCGTCGGCTAAATTTCGCGTATGTAGCACGTCATCTTCGTGGTGTAGCAATTTTAACGGCCAGTAGTGTATATACTTCGCAGCCCACCGCACGGTGCGTGGTGGAGGATACCTCGTACTACTAGTAGTCGTTTCCTTTCCTGTCCCACTCGCAGATAGAGCTAGGGAAACACGACAGTCTATATGCTTCCGTATGTGTCCTAATTTCTCGTATCTTATCTTCGTGGTACGTACACGAAATGTACGTTGGCGGCAGTAGGATCGTTATGCAATCAGCTTCAAATGCCGGTTCTCTAAACTTTCTCAGCAGTGTTTTTCGAAGTGAATGTCTTCTTCCCTAGAGGGATTCCCACTTCATTTCCCGAAGAATATCCGTAACGCTTGCGTGCTGATCGAACCTACCGTTAACAAATCTAGCAGCTCGCCTCTAAACTGATTCAGCGTCTTCTTTCAATCCGACCTGGTGCGAATCCCAGACACTTGAACAGTACTGAAGAACAGGTCGCAATAGCGCCCTATATGCGGTCTCCTTTACCAGACAAATGAACCACACTTTCCTAATTCTCCCAATAAATCGTAGTCGAATCTTCACATGCACGTTCCACTTCATATCGCTGTGCAACGTTATTCCCAGATATGTAAACGACGTGACCTTATCAAGCAGTAATGTTCTACCCATACATTCGGGTTTGTTTCCCTAATCATCCACATAACTTACATTTTTCTACATTTAGAGCCAACTGCCATTTATCACACAATTAGAAATTTTGTCTAAGTCACGTTGTATCATCCTACAGTCACTTATCTTCGACACCTATCTGTACACCACAGCATCATCAGCTAACAACCATAGTTTGCTACTCACCCTCTACCCCTGATATTATGCCCGTTTACGATGAACACTCGCCTTCGATGACAACATACTCGATTCTATTACTTAAGAAGTCTTAGAGCTAGTCAGATATCTGGAAGCCTATTCCTTGGGCTCGTAACTTCGTTAACAGTCTGCAGTGAGGAATCGTGTCGAATGCTATTCGGAAATCTAGAAATATGGAATCTGCCTGTTGCCCTTCATCCGTAAATCGCAGTATATCATGTGAGAAAAGTGCAAGCTGGGTTTCGCACAAGTGATGCCTTCTAAAGTCGTACTGTTTCATGGATACGAGCTTCTCGGTCTCTAGGCAATTTATTATATTCGAACTCAGAACATGCTCAAGAATTCTGCAGCTAACCGATGTTAAAGACACTGGTCTGTAGTTTAGCGAGACCGTTCATTTACTCTTCTTGTATACAAGAGTCACCTGCGTTTTTTCCAGTCATTTAGCACTTTGCTCTGCTCGAGAGATTCGCGACAAATGCAAACCAAATAAGGGGCCAATGTAAAACTGAATTGGGATTCCATCCGGACCTGGCGGCCTATCTGTTTTCAACTCTTTCTCTACGCCATTGATGCTTGTTACTATGTCATCCACACAGGACTCTGTGCGATGGTCAAACGACGGTTCGTTCGTACGATTCTCTTGTGTGAGCGATTTCTTGAAAGTGGAATTTAAAATTTCAGCCTTCCTTTTCCTATCTTCTGCTGCCAAACCATACAGGTCAACGAGTGACTGGATGGAAGCCTTAGACCTCCTTAGCGATTTTACAGAGGACCAGAATTTTTTTTGGATTTTCCGCCAGATCTTTAGCCAAGGTATGATGGTGGTAGCTGTTGTATGGATCGCGCATAGATCTTTTCACAGACGCACGAATCTTACTAAGCATTGCCTGTTATGATTTGCAAGTCCTCTTTTGTACCGAGAGTGCAACAGTCTTTGCTTCCCCATCATTTTTCGAATATCATTATTAAACCATGGTGGGTCTTTACCATCCCTAATCCACTTATTGTGCCCCTAATTCCTCTATGTCCATCATTCTGGAAACAAATGGTTGCAGTTAATTTTCTAAGAGAGATGTTACTCCTCTATCTAGCAGAAACACTCTCCTAGCCTTCCTGACTAATTTCTACATTTCAAAACCATAGTCGTTATGGTATCATGATCAACAATCCCCGTCTGTATACTGATTCCCTCGATAAGGTCTGACCTGTTTGTAGCAACAAGGTCTAAGGTATTTCCATTGCGTTTTGGCCGCCGAACTATATGCTCAAGGCAGTTTTCGCAAAGCGTGTTCGAAAGTACTTCAAAAAACTATCTGTCTGTACCCCCTGCAATGAATCCATACACTTCCCAGTCTATGCTCTGTAGGTTAAAGTCATCTCCAGCAAGTGTTGCATGGTCTGGATATTTATGCACGACTGACCATAGACTTTCTTTGAATGACTCTAGAACTGTCCGGTTGTCGGCAAAAACATCCAACAATAAGTTGTTTTCACCTAGACCTGCTATTTCACTACCACGTTTCAGCATCAATAGACACTATATTTTTGCCGACTGCGATCAACATTCTCCCTCTTACCGTGTGATATGTGTCTTTCCGATAGCCATTCCACGACTGATGAAATACCTCAGAGCTATTTACTTTATGTTTTAGCGAGCTCTCAGTCCCAAGAATAATCTGTTTGAGAACTTTGCTTGAGGGCGGCAAATTAGGGAACTTTGTTACGAATACTTTGACAGTTTACTGCTAAATTTTTACATTCGAAAAGTCTTCACTGTGTTCTTGGTCTGATTTCCCTACATGCGCATCGACCGGCGAGTGTTCATTAGAGTGCCTGAAACTACCGCCTAGCCTGAAAATACCCCACGTGCACTCCACAAGCACTCTGCCGTCCGAATAGCTGCTTCCTTTTTGTAGCGAGGATCGAACGGAGTGGCTAAATAGGCTGATTAAAACGGTCACTAGTCTCAAAACAGACAGCTGAGTAACTACTGCGCTACTGTCTGACTGAATATACACCTACAAAACGCGAGATTACACTCTGAGCCTCTGAGGCTGCAGGTCTAATTAAAATTTACTCTTTGCAAGGGTAGAGGAGTCAAGTAAATAAGTGACACTAGCGATTACTGCGGCGGAAAAGTGCACTAGAAAGTAAACTCGCTCAACACAGAAGGTCGAAAAACACGCAAATTCTCACAACAAAAATATATAACACTGCTAAAAAACAGCTAAATAGTCAGCTACTGACCACTTCTGCTCACAAGTAATTTAAAATAGCACTAAATTATACACTCCTGGAAATTGAAATAAGAACACCGTGAATTCATTGTCCCAGGAAGGGGAAACTTTACTGACACATTCCTGGGGTCAGATACATCACATGATCACACTGACAGAACCACAGGCACATAGACACAGGCAACAGAGCATGCACAATGTCGGCACTAGTACAGTGTATATCCACCTTTCGCAGCAATGCAGGCTGCTATTCTCCCATGGAGACGATCGTAGAGATGCTGGATGTAGTCCTGTGGAACGGCTTGCCATGCCATTTCCACCTGGCGCCTCAGTTGGACCAGCGTTCGTGCTGGACGTGCAGACCGCGTGAGACGACGCTTCATCCAGTCCCAAACATGCTCAATGGGGGACAGATCCGGAGATCTTGCTGGCCAGGGTAGTTGACTTACACCTTCTAGAGCACATTGGGTGGCACGGGATACATGCGGACGTGCATTGTCCTGTTGGAACAGCAAGTTCCCTTGCCGGTCTAGGAATGGTAGAACGATGGGTTCGATGACGGTTTGGATGTACCGTGCACTATTCAGTGTCCCCTCGACGATCACCAGTGGTGTACGGCCAGTGTAGGAGATCGCTCCCCACACCATGATTCCGGGTGTTGGCCCTGTGTGCCTCGGTCGTATGCAGTCCTGATTGTGGTGCTCACCTGCACGGCGCCAAACACGCATACGACCATCATTGGCACCAAGGCAGAAGCGACTCTCATCGCTGAAGACGACACGTCTCCATTCGTCCCTCCATTCACGCCTGTCGCGACACCACTGGAGGCGGGCTGCACGATGTTGGGGCGTGAGCGGAAGACGGCCTAACGGTGTGCGGGACCGTAGCCCAGCTTCATGGAGACGGTTGCGAATGGTCCTCGCCGATACCCCAGGAGCAACAGTGTCCCTAATTTGCTGGGAAGTGGCGGTGCGGTCCCCTACGGCACTGGGTAGGATCCTACGGTCTTGGCGTGCATCCGTGCGTCGCTGCGGTCCGGTCCCAGGTCGACGGGCACGTGCACCTTCCGCCGACCACTGGCGACAACATCGATGTACTGTGGAGACCTCACGCCCCACGTGTTGAGCAATTCGGCGGTACGTCCACCCGGCCTCCCGCATGCCCACTATACGCCCTCGCTCAAAGTCCGTCAACTGCACATACGGTTCACGTCCACGCTGTCGCGGCATGCTACCAGTGTTAAAGACTGCGATGGAGCTCCGTATGCCACGGCAAACTGGCTGACACTGACGGTGGCGGTGCACAAATGCTGCGCAGCTAGCGCCATTCGACGGCCAACACCGCGGTTCCTGGTGTGTCCGCTGTGCCGTGCGTGTGATCATTGCTTGTACAGCCCTCTCGCAGTGTCCGGAGCAAGTATGGTGGGTCTGACACGCCGGTGTCAATGTGTTCTTTTTTCCATTTCCAGGAGTGTACTATGTAAGCAAACTGTGTACTCCCGACAAGCGAGTAGTCATAATGGATGAAGCTGGTCCCCCAGATCGACACGCCTCATGTAGATGTAGATATCTTGTGTCAAATCGCGACCAGCATGGGACTTGGGGCACCATTCCACAACCGCTGTTTTCAACAGAGATGCTGCCCCATACATATTATTCATTCTCCGATGGATGTCTAGTCTACCGGTGTTTCCTTCGGTGACCAAGAAAAGAACATCAGCACATCAGTCCTGATTGGACGTCGCCTTAGTTCACGTTTCCGCATTTTCCTCATACACGTCGGAAGACACGAATGGCACACTCACACCTTGCCTATTAACAGCTCGATTTGATCTTTGAACTAAAAAAAACTAAACTCCGCCCGAACAGGCCATGAAGGCCTAACGGTAACGACCGGCCGCCGTGTCATCCGCAGCCCACAGGCGTCACTGGATGCGGACTGGAGGGGCATGTGGTCAGCACGGCGCTCTCCCGGCCTTTTTGTCAGCTTACGAGACTGGAGACGCTACTTCTCAGTCAAATAGCTCCACAGTTTGCCTCACAAGGGCTGAGTGCATTTCGCTTGCTAACAGCGCTCGGCTGCTATGTTATGATGATCTGACTGGATATTTCTACACTTTTATTCGGACAGATTATTCTCATAGATAACTGCTTTATCTGCGAAACGTCTGAGATTCCAATCAGTGCAACACGCCAATTATTGACTATGTAATATGAACAATGAATGACCCAATCACGATTCTCCGAGGCAGACATATCGCGAAAATAAACACCAAATCCACCAGATAACGTACGTTTGGAGCACATCACTATATGTTAGTGAAACATGGACTGTGGCAAAATCGGAACAGAAGGGAATCGAAGCATGTGAGATGTGGTGCAACAGAAGAGTGTCGAGAATTAGGTGGACTGATAAGGCACGCAATGAGGATATCATCTGCAGAATCGGCAAGGAAAGGAATTTATTGAAAACACTTATAAGAAGAAGGCTCAGGATGGCAGGATATCTGTTAAGACATGATGAGGTAACTCGCATGGTACTAGAGGGAGCTGTAGAGGGTAAAAACTGTAGAGGAAAACAGAGATGGGAATACATCCAGATAATATTGGTACTCTGAGATGAAGAGGCCGGCACAGGAGAGGAACTTGTGGCGGGCCGCATCAAACAAGTCAGAAGATTGATGACTAAAAAAAAAAAATCCTTATAGTTAAATATCCGGTACTCCATAGCCTTCCTTTGTAGGAAGGACCTTTTCCCCAATTGGATATCGGTCAAGGCGACCACAGACAACAACTAATTTACTTTATTGATGGACCTGTATGAGACTTTTGTCAATCACCGGCGGCTATGTTTATGGAAGACAAACAGACTGAAGAAACAATTACAAATTAACGCCGGATATCAACGATGTGGAGAACTACGGATGGGTATAGAAATAGAAGTAATTAAAAATTAGACGTACACTGTAAGGGCAGTATGGGTCGCGGCCTGGTTGAAGCCTTTCCATTTCAAACCACTTCGGCCAGTAGCGTCAACCAGCATACAATGGAGACCACCACTAATGAACACTCATGTTAATAAACACACTGCTGGCCGTTAAAACTGCAACGACATGAACGCGGCATGCAACTGTTGCAAAACTGGCATTTAGTGTAGCAAAAATTAGATATGCAAGCGATTAGCATTTCAGCACAGCCATCACGGAGTTGGTACGAGTCCACTTTGTATATAAGGAAAGATTATGCAGCGGGTTTACCAATCAGATATCGCATCTGAATGTCATTGGTTTGGGAGGACACCGTGTTATGCATGGAGTAAGAAAGTAGAAACTTCTGCCAGTAAATACCGCTTTACAACGGCGGCAGGATGGTTGCCTATCGAGATGTGGTTCCTCGTTTCGCGACATTGCCGCTCGCATTGGTAACGATTCCAAGACCATCACGCGAATATGGAACCCATGAGTTCCGGAGGACCATTCTCAACTCCATGCAGGAACCCGAGAGGACAGAAATTGTGTTCTCTCACTCGTGCAGGACCCTCCAGCCACGCCACGTACATTGAATAAGGAAATGAGCTTGTCTGCAGCGACGCTGTTTATTACCCATGAAAACAGAACGTCGTCGTCTGGAGCATAGCGGACTGGCACCATGGTGACTATTATTGGTGCTTCTATTGTCATGGCTGACGAGAGAGGCGCATTCAACGACAAGATGGCACACACGACTGCCACCACGTTGACCTTTCAGCGGAGTTCCGATTCTGCGAGCACCATCGTATCCATTTCTACATCCATTTGCGCAAGCGATCATACCGTGTAGGGTGAAGAGTATCTTGCACTACTTCTGGCTATACCCTTTCTTGTTCCAATGGAAAATGCGCCGAGAGAAAAACGACTGACTGACTGTTGGCACCTTAAGAATTCTGACTTTTCCTGTCTTATTCTCGCGGTCCTTACGCGACATGTACGTTGACGGCAGTAGAATCGTTCTGCAATCAGCCGCAATTGTTGGTTTTCCAAACTTTTGCAACAGTGTTTCGCGAAAAGAACTTCAGCTCCTGTGCAAGGATTCACACTGGAGTTCACGAGGCATCTCCGCAATACCCGCTTGTTGATCTGATCTACCAGTTTCAAATCTAGCAGCGTGCTTCTCGATTGCTTCCATGTTTTCCTCTAACCACATTTGATGGGAATTCCAAATACTCAAACAGTACTCAAGAGTGAGTCGCACAAGCGTTCTATAAGCGATCTCCTTTATATAAGGGCTTCACCTCCTAGAATTCTCCCAATAAAACGAGGCCAACCGTCCCCCTTCCCTGCTACCGACCTTACATGCACCTTCCGTTTCATATCGCTTTGCAGAGTTGTTCCTGGATACTTAATCGGCTTGACTATGTCAAGCAGCACAACACTAATACAGTTTTAGAACATCAAAGGATTATTTTTTCCCTCACATCTGCATTGCCTCACGTTTTTATACATTTAGAATAAGCTGCTACTCATCACATCGACTAGGCATTTTATCTAAGTCAGTGGCGTCCAACCTGCTAGCTTACCTGGGACACATTTGCAAGATGAGTATTTTTGGGTGGCACGTATTACGAGGGCTATTCGGAAAGTAAGGAACGATAGATCGCGAAATGGAAACCACAGTGAAAATCAAAACTGTTTTATTTGCATCAGTTAGCTACAACTTCCAGCAACTTATCTCCATAGTCGCCGATCCGACTTCGACATTTGTCGTAGCGTTGTACAAACTTTCCAATACCCTCGTTATAGAAGGCAGCCGCCAGTGCTTTCCGCCAATTCCCTACGCTGGCCTACAGCTGGTTGTCTTTGCCAAAATGTTGTCTTCATAGCCAGCGGTTCATGTGAGCAGAGATGAAACTCAGAGAGAGACAATTACGGGCTGTACTGTAGGTAATCAATCATTTACAATTGAAAACGATGCAGTGGCAACTTGCACGACAGTTATGTAATGTTGACTCCATAGCTTCGGGCGAAACTTCTCACCGGTGAGGGGGGTGGGGGGGAGGGAGGTGGAGGGAGTGCAGTTGGAGGTTTATTTAGTTAATGCACTTCACAATGTGGCGGGAGTTTCAAACCGAAAACATTCAATTTATCATAATTTTGCATAAACGGAATTTTACGTAAATTTGTGATAAATGCTCACGTCTTGAGCCGCATTGATACTAGGTTTGCTCCGCATGCGGCCCGCGGGTCGCAGGTTGGACATCCCTAGTCTTCTGACAAAACATAAAAACACCTACAGCCGTCCTTATGATTATATTTTATTTTGTCGCTACCAGTGTCGACGCTTCATTGCGTCATCTTTAGGCCTGTATGCATAAAACATTAAAGACAGCATTATCAACTTATCGGTCAAGTTATGTAGAAACAGATTAAAATAGAATGCGAACAAAGGCAAGACTCTACAAATGAATTTACACCGAACATTTGACACAAAGATCAGATTCATCCATTGTCACATATCTAGAATGTACCATCACGAATTTCCACTCAATACATTGTACAATTATATTATCTATTAAAGCTTCTTTAAAGCTATTCACGATTTTTGACAGTCGGACATTATCTCCACAACCTTGAAATAACTTACTGTAATACAGAATATCAGTAAAAGGTGAAACTTCCTGGCAGATTAAAACTGTGTGCCCGACCGAGACTCGAACTCGGGACCTTTGCCTTTCGCGGGCAAGTGCTCTACCAACTGAGCTACCGAAGCACGACTCACGCCCGGTACTCACAGCTTTACTTCTGCCAGTACCTCGTCTCCTACCTTCCAAACTTTACAGAAGTTCTCCCGCAGGAGTAGCGGGCGGGAGTCGTGCTTCGGTAGCTCAGTTGGTAGAGCACTTGCCCGCGAAAGGCAAAGGTCCCGAGTTCGAGTCTCGGTCGGGCACACAGTTTTAATCTGCCAGGAAGTTTCATATCAGCGCACACTCCGCTGCAGAGTGAAAATCTCATTCTGGATCAGTAAAAGGTGATGAATGGAAGGAAACAATGCGTTACAAAGAAGTGAAAAGGAGGAACATGACCTATGCGTCGTGTCAAACTATCAAATGCTTATGTGTACACAGATGACGGGCATACACTGTCATATCTATAAACTGAACGTCCGAGACGTGGTATAAACCGAATTTAGGACCCACATACATAGAATGTATGAAAGACACCCATAAGCAAATTGTTCATGATGCAAACGTTCATACGCGAAAGCATCATATATCGTGTATTGCCATGTAACAATCACACACAGGGATATTAAGTAGCCCGCAAGCAAGCAGTGTCTCATGAAGGATGACAACTGTATAAATAAACCAGAACAGCTTACTGAGTAGCAAACCGCTCGAAAAGTACTCTTGTGTGTTAAACACGAGGAACTAATATATACACTCCTGGAAATTGAAATAAGAACACCGTGAATTCATTGTCCCAGGAAGGGGAAACTTTATTGACACATTCCTGGGGTCAGATACATCACATGATCACACTGACAGAACCACAGACACATAGACACAGGCAACAGAGCATGCACAATGTCGGCACTAGTACAGTGTATATCATCCTTTAGCAGCAATGCAGGCTGCTATTCTCCCATGGAGACGATCGTAGAGATGCTGGATGTAGTCCTGTGGAACGGCTTGCCATGCCATTTCCACCTGGCGCCTCAGTTGGACCAGCGTTCGTGCTGGACGTGCAGACCGCGTGAGACGACGCTTCATCCAGTCCCAAACATGCTCAATGGGGGACAGATCCGGAGATCTTGCTGGCCAGGGTAGTTGACTTACACCTTCTAGAGCACGTTGGGTGGCACGGGATGCATGAGGACGTGCATTGTCCTGTTGGAACAGCAAGTTCCCTTGCCGGTCTAGGAATGGTAGAACGATGGGTTCGATGACGGTTTGGATGTACCGTGCACTATTCAGTGTCCCCTCGACGATCACCAGTGGTGTACGGCCAGTGTAGGAGATCGCTCCCCACACCATGATGCCGGGTGTTGGCCCTGTGTGCCTCGGTCGTATGCAGTCCTGATTGTGGCGCTCACCTGCACGGCGCCAAACACGCATATGACCATCATTGGCACCAAGGCAGAAGCGACTCTCATCGCTGAAGACGACACGTCTCCATTCGTCCCTCCATTCACGCCTGTCGCGACACCACTGGAGGCAGGCTGCACGATGTTGGGGCGTGAGCGGAAGACGGCCTAACGGTGTGTGGGGCCCGTAGCCCAGCTTCATGGAGACGGTTGCGAATGGTCCTCGCCGACACCCCAGGAGCAACAGTGTCCCTAATTTGCTGGGAAGTAGCGGTGCGGTCCCCTACGGCACTGCGTAGGATCCTACGGTCTTGGCGTTCGTCCGTGCGTCGCTGGGGTCCGGTCCCAGGTCGACGGGCACGTGCACCTTCCGCCGACCACTGGCGACAACATCGATGTACTGTGGAGACCTCACGCCCCACGTGTTGAGCAATTCGGCGGTACGTCCACCCGGCCTCCCGCATGCCCACTATACGCCCCCGCTCAAAGTCCGTCAACTGCACATACGGTTCACGTCCACGCTGTCGCGGCATGCTACCAGTGTTAAAGACTGCGATGGAGCTCCGTATGCCACGGCAAACTGGCTGACACTGACGGCGGCGGTGCACAAATGCTGCGCAGCTAGCGCCATTCGACGGCCAACACCGCGGTTCCTGGTGTGTCCGCTGTGCCGTGCGTGTGATCATTGCTTGTACAGCCCTCTCGCAGTGTCCGGAGCCAGTATGGTGGGTCTGACACACCGGTGTCAATGTGTTCTTTTTTCCATTTCCAGGAGTGTAGTTATGAATAAATGCATTGTAACTAGTACACACTTCCGTCTTTCGATGCCATTAAAACCAGATCCAATCCACTGTAAACTGATGTTTGGATAACTCTGCCCTCACTAAGCAATGATTGCAGCTTTTGGTTCCGCGGCAAATTGTGTACCTTTTTTTTATGTATTGGCTAGGTTATCTATAGCAGGGTGCCATGCGTGCTTAATACTATTTTTGCGTACTTAATACTATTTAAATTTACTTAAATTTATTTTCTAAAACGTAATTGTGTGTCTTTTCGCTACTACTGAACCGTTTCACCTGAACCTTCGAGTGTTTAATCTCTATGTACACTAAATGTGACGATAATGGATTGTCTTGTAACCAGATCTCATGTATTCTGGAACCAGGTGGATATTTAATAGCGGCCAGACTTGAGCAAGGAACTAAAACTTAGAACCTGAGACGTTCTTCCTAAAATGGAACTTGGTGCTTTTACTTTCTAAAACTGTGTCAGTTATTTGGAATTTCTCTGAAGCTATTAGTTAATGTATAGTATTACAAAACTGGTTTGGGAACTTGATTTTATGGCTGTTCTCTTCATTTTGTTTCTTTCACAAGACTTTTTGGTATTACTCTAACTCTTTTTTTAAGCCGTTTGTTTGCTCGAGTTCGAAACTCAGCTGCTATAAAGAGCGATCTATTAAAGTTTAGTTTGAGAATGGGGGAGTGTATGTGATAACTTGTGTGTGTAGCTGAGAAGGTGAGAGTTTTTAATAACATATGCATGCGCGCGCGCACGCACACACCTAGTAGGATACATAGAAACCAACACTGGAATAGTAGCCGCCATCACAGCCAGAAAATCAAGATAAAATACAATCACATTCGGCTCGATCAAAAAAAATTACACGTGACCACAAGGTGAATGACGATATATAATAACATGAAAAAGAGCAAAATATTATGTGTTAGCGAAATACGATGCAGTAAAAATGGGATATTACAGAAGCCATGAATGGCTGCTAAAACACGATGAACTTACCTCAATACGCAATAGATGAAACTATGCAACATGTGTGACCCATGATAAAATATTGTTCAACTGCGCAATAAAGACGTTTTTCGAAATGATTAGTGGATTAAATACGTAGCATGTTCAAATAATTCCGGAACATTGCTAATTTCGCGCCAATGGTGTGTTGGATCGAAATGCAGTTGGCATCCCTGCACACGCCTGTGTTTAATGCGAAACTGCTGGAAGTTCCATTGTTGTATCTGTTAGTGTTCCGTGTTATACTGAGCAGATCGTTGTGTCACACAGTTTGCGAATTTCGAAATGGCAGAGTTAGAAAAGCAACGCGTCTGGATTAAATTTTGCGTAAAACTCAGGAAAACCTTTACAGAGACACAGCAAATGATGCGGGAGGCCTACAGTGATGAGTGCTTAAGCTGTACTCGGTATTATGAATGGTTCACACTGTTTAAAATCTGCCGGATGAAACTTAAAGATGACCTTCGTTCAGGACGCCTTCAGACGTCTACCGACGACGCTCAAGTCAGAAACCTCAACGAAATTGTGCTTGCCAGTTGCAGACTGACTATTCGAGATATTGCAGAAGAATGAAGCATTTCAGTTGTATCATGCACGAAACCCTGACACAGCAGCTTTTAACGCATCGTGTTGCCGCTATGTTCGTCCCACGACTCATGAATCAAGACCAGAAAGACCTTCGCGTCGCAACCTATATGGAGCTTTTGGTTCGCGGAAATGAGAAAGATATGTACCTTAAGAGAGTCATAACTGGTGTCGAGTCGTGCGCCTAGGATTATGATGTTGAGACCATGGTTCAGCCTCCACAGGAGGTCGGGAAAGGTTCTCCAAACGCAGAAAAATCTCGTCAGGTCAAGTCAAATGTCAAATCCATGCTGATAGTTTTCTTGCACTTTGAAGGATTAGTTCTCAGGAATTCGTGCCACAAGTACAAACTGTTGATCGATGGTACTATCGGGACGAGTCGCGACGCTTTCGAGAAAATTTGAGAAAAAACCGCCTGAAACGTGGCGAAACAATTCGTGACTCTTGCATCACGATAGTGCACCGGCACATTCCTCCCTGTAGATGCGTAACTATTGCACAAAAAACGATATCAGCAGTTCGACCCTTCCTCCGTACTCTCGAGACCTGGCCCCTGTGGACTTTTTTTTATTTCCAAAGTTGAAAACCCCGCTGAAAGAACGACCCAGCAAGAGGGGTACGAAGATTGCTTCTGGAAGTAGGAACGGATTTGGGAGCGGAGTATCGATTGTGGAGGAGACTATATCGAAAGAGACCATGCACAGTAAGTATAGGGCAAGTGTAGAAAAATGTTGTGGACAAAGTTCTGAAAGTTTTCTGAACAGACCTCGTACGTATAAGCCACTTATTTATGTCCACATACCAAAAATCTGGCAATATATGTTCCTGAGAAACTGTAGCAGCAATTCGTCTAGCGAATAAGAAGCTTCATTCGAACTATGAGAACCGCGCCCCTATTAGGGAACAATAATGTGGGGTGCGCCCACCCTTCGTCCTTATGAGGGCTTGAACATTGCGGGACACACTCTCGACGAGGTGTCAGAATCTCTGTGGACAAACGGCAGCCCATTCTTCCTCAAGAGCTGGAACCAGGGATGGCTGTGAAGTCGGATACGGAAGTCATATTCCAGAAAACACTGAACGTAATTGTCCAGCACATGGAACTGAATTTGCCTTTTCTGGCACATGACAGTGTTTCCACCTTCCTGGTGGTTTGATACTTCTCAGAGACACGTCTCCTCCTCAAAACCCACAATAAATTAATTCCAAATATTACTATGAACACAAGTTTAGTGTTTGTTTTTGGTCAGCATTCAGAAAATGGGAAAGCACATATGCAGCACAATTTTCTCATGCACGGAGTAATCGAAACTGAAGTTACTAGTCAGATATTTCTGGAATTTCTTCTGTTACGGAAAAATTAATAATGTGCAGTGATTCGGATACATATATTAGGCAACTGTGTAGAGTTTCAACAGCCCGCCGCCTACAGCGCTAGTTGTAGGTGAACACAAGTGAATCGTTTGGAATACTGGTCTCACAAAGAAATCATCTCAGTTATTTGGTTTCTGTGGGGAAACATGCAACAGCGGCTGAAATTCACCGGCAACTGGTGGAGCTTCACGGAGAGACTGTAATGTTCCGAAGCAACTTGCAGAGTGGTGTCAGAAATTCACGGCTGGTAGAGAAAACGTCACTAAAGAGCAGCGATGTGGCATACCCAGCACGGCATCAACAGGTTATGATTACAGGTCGCTTGGAGGAGATGATTCAGGACAACAGAATCACTTGAGAGAGCACCTAGGATGCCGACGATTCGTTACAGACGAGGAGGTGGAACACTTCGCGACAACGAGGTTGAACACGCAAGGTCAGAATTTTACCAAGATGGCATATTCAGCCTCATCCTATAAAGCGGCAAGTGTCTAAACCAATGCAGAGACAATGTCGAAAAATAGCTTAATGAATGTACCATCACTTGGCGGTAATGGTTGTATGAAAGAAATTGTACACGTTTCACTGCAGGGTTTCTCAACTTTAGTTTCTGGTCGCCCATCATATTTAATTCCTGAAGTTAAATTAACCATACTGCTTCTTCTAACGGTGCTGCGGCGTCAGTTATAATATGCAATACAATATCCTGCACTTACATACGAACACAAAGAAAAATTATTATTATTTCAGCAAATATATAAAGTAATGTGGAAAATACGTAGTCAACCCTGCAGATATTTTGGAGAAGGATCTTTTCAAAACGCAAGAAAATTATTGGAATGGCAACTAGACTGAAATATCTTACTAAATGTAATCCAAAAAATGATTACACGTCAATCTGTCGGATAGTACAAGATGAGAAATTGCAAACCATATGTCTGTTACTGTAATGTGGGTGGCACAAAAGAGACTGCCAGTAGATCTTCGGAACACCATGTACAGATTCATTTTATTCTAAAATACGTGGCTTCATGAAATAAAAGATAAAAATTAATTATGTTTCTATTATTCCAAGACTTCAGATACCTGCATGACAGAATAAACTCCAAATGATCTGCGACAGTTAAAAAAAGTTGGCTATATATTCTTTTCAAATTTATTGTCGACTGACTGTTCAAGTATTATCAACAAAATGAAGTTTACACAAATTGATATGGATTCTGATGTAGGCAGTGACGATTAGTTTGCTAATCAATAACTGTAAATGTGCGCTGACTACGTTCATATGCAATTCTGATCCGTGCGCTGCATCGAATCGACAATGAGATTATCTGGCGCCAACGACACGCGCGCGCGCGCGCACACACACACACACACACACACACACACACACACACACACACTAGGAACTTCAGCCAGTTTGACGTCCTGACATCTCATATTCTTAGCTGACAGTATCATTACGCAATATTAGAATTTCATATTCAAGGAAGTCAGTCTCGATTCCATTACGTAACTCGTGCGCTGCAGTGTTCAGCATATTATACATGTAAAAAAATACTGCTAAATAAACGCAAGACAGGAAAATTCAGAATCATCTTTCTTTACTACGGTATAGAAGACCAGTCACGATGTTTTTTTTTTTTCCCTTGTTATTCCCCAAAGGTCCACATTTCATGTGGATGAAATTTTACGTGAATACCATTTGTGTTGCTTCTGATAAATCCATAACGCTAGACAGACAGTAGAATACTATCTTTACCCTCATATACGATGAAAGTGCCTATAGTTCGTGCGTATCTTCATTTTACGTATCTTCAGTAAGTCAATGACATTTCTTCCTTTTTTTGGGTATCGTTTCGATTAGCACATCCATTTTGCAACAGAACTACTTGATGTAATTCTTTTAAAAATTTGTGAAACTGTATGCTGTCGCAGACTGACAGATTAACAAAAAAACAACTAAATAAAATACAAAACAAATGGTCTATACGTTGCATTGGTATTCGAATTAGTAAGCTATCAAACATGATTTCCTTTAACCATTTCATCACGATCGTTCTCATTACAACCTATACATTTTGAAACCTGGCTATGAATCAGATAAGAAGTTAATAAGATAAGTAACGAGGAATGATCCTCAAGTTTCCCCATTTCTAGTCGTCAAACTTACATGGAGACCAAAGTTCGAAATTATTAGTGCGTTCTGAGCTTTTGCTCGATGTGTTAAAACAACTGTAAGTAGTGAGATCATGACGATTGTCTCAGCATATAAATTTTTGTCATCTACGTCATTTACAACACTGATTGCGATAGCGATTACCCGAATAATACAGCTGAGGTAGCCGAGGATCGAACACCAATGGCAAATTCCAATGAATCACCTCATCAGCCAAGTTTTTCTTCTACCAAACGTGAATGGAAATGGAAATGAGCGTGTGGCGTCAGTGGCCGGGAGGCCCCTCGCGGGGCAGGTCCGGCCGCCATATCGCAGGTCTTATCACATTCGGCGCCACATTGGGCGACCTGCACGCCGGATGGGGATGAAATGATGATGAACACAACACAACACCCAGTCCCTGAGCGGAGAAAATCTCCGACCCAGCCGGGAATCGAACCCGGGCCCAGAGGACGGCAATCCGTCACGCTGACCACTCAGCTACTGGGGCGGACACCAAACGTGAAAAGGCGGTGCAAGTAAGGCTTTTATGTCAAACATATCCAGTAGACTCAATGAGATGCCTGATGATTTGAAATTTGTGGCACGTCGTTCTTCCTGCCCCACCCGGATGGCGTTGCTCTCGAGACAGTGTTGCTGACCCAGTTAACGCCGCTGTGAGCTGACATGGAGAGGCAGTCACTTGCTCTGCTCGGAAAGCGAGAAAACCTCGTGGAAGTCAGTGCCGTGACCGCTGTGGAGCGAGGGAAACGCCAAATTCAACGCGGTAACTCTTCTCTGTGACATCACCATGACGTATGCATGCGCAGTTTCAACCGTCGGGGACATCTAACGACTTCCGTTGTGTTACAGAGTCTGATTGTGGAGAGCCTATCGTGGAAGGTTCATCCATCTTGTGTTTACGTAGAGATATCGCATTGGTGACCATACAGTCTCACGATTTCGGCTGGGAGTTGGCAAAGCCATAGTTTCGATACATGCTACCACCTATAGAACGTCTTTTGTAGTAGTACACTACCGATCTGAAATAATGTAAGTAGCTTCTGTTTTCAAAACCTAATTATTCCCAAGCATGAAAGTTATGTCTTGGTAACGAAGTTAAGTTCTTTTCAGAAATGGTCAGCATATAAAGAATCATTTTGTGTTCCGCGTAAGTATTAAAATGTTGAACGGGTTTTATTGGTTGCATACCAGTCAGTAAATCACGTATTAAACAGGGCGGTCCATTGATCGTGACCGGGCCCAATATATCACGAAATAAGCGTCAAACGAAAAATCTACAAAGAACGAAACTTGTCCAGCATGAAAGGGTAAACCAGGTGGCGCTGTGGTTGACCCGCTAGATGGCGCTGCCATACGTCAAACGGTTATCAACTGCGTTTTTTTTAATAGGAAACCCCATCTTTTATTACCCATTAGTGTAGTACGTAAAGAAATATTAATGTTTTAGTTGAACCATTTTTTTCGGTTTGTGACAGATGGCGCTGTAATAGTCACAAACATAGGGCTCACAATTTTAGACGAACAGTTGGTAACAGGTAGGTTATTTAAAATAAAATACAGAACGCAGGTCCTTTTGAACATTTTATTTCGGTTGTTCCAATGTGATACATGTACCTTTGTGAGCTTATCATTTCTGAGAACGCATGCTGTTATAGCGTGATTACCTGTAAATACCACATTAATGCAATAAATGCTCAAAATGATGTCCGTCAACCTCAGTGCATCTGGCAATACGTGTAACGACATTCCTCTCAACAGCGAGTAGTTCGCCTTCCGTAATGTTCGCACATGCATTGACAATGCGCTGACGCATGTTGTCAGGTGTTGTCGGTGGATCACGATAGGAAATATCCTTCAACTTTCCCCACAGAAAGAAATCCGGGGACGTCAGATCCGGTGAACGTGCGGGACATGGTGTGGTGCTTCGACGACCAATCCACCTGTCATGAAATATCCTATTCAATACCGCTTCAACCACACGCGAGCTATGTGCCGGACATCCATCATGTTGGAAGTACATCGCCATTCAGTCATGCAGTGAAACATCTTGTAGTAACATCGGCAGATTATTGAGTAGGAAATCAGCATACGTTGCACCATTTAGATTGCCATCGATAACATGGGGGCCAATTTTCCTTCCTCCCATAACTCCGCACCATACATTAACCGGCCAAGGTCGCTGATGTTCCACTCGTCGCAGCCATCATGGGTTTTCCGTTGCCCAATAGCGCATATTATGCTGGTTTACGTCACCACTGTTCGTGAATGACGCTTCGTCGCTAAACAGAACGCGTGCAAAGAATCTGTCATTGTCCCGTAAATTCTCTTGTGCCCAGTGGCAGAACTGTACACGACGTTCAAAGTCGTTGCCATGATATTCCTGGTGCATAGAAATATGATACGGGTGCAATCGATGTTGATTTAGCATTCTCAACACCGACGTTTTTGAGATTCCCGATTCTCGAGCAATTTGTCTGCTACTGATGTGTGGATTAGCCGCGACAGCATCTAAAACACCTACTTGGGCATCATTATTTGCTGCAGGTCGTAATTGACGTTTCACATGTGGCTGAACACTTCCTGTTTCCTTAAATAATGTAACTATCCGGCGAACGGTCCGGTCACTTCGATGATGTCGTTCAGGATACCGAGCAGCATACATAGCACACGCCCGTTGGGCATTTTGATGACAGTAGCCATACATCAACACCATAAACTTATAGATTTGTGGCTATTACAGCGCCATCTATCACAAAGCGAAAAAAGTGCTCCAACTAAAACATTCATATTTCTTTACGTAATTCACGAATATTTAATAAAAAATGGGGGTTCCTGTTTTAAAAAACGCACTTGAAATCAGTTGACCTATTGCAGCACCATCTAGCGGACCAACCATAGCGCCATCTGGTGTCCCCCTTCAAGCTAGACGAGTTTCGTTCTTTGTAGTTTTTTCGTTTGATGCTTATTTCGTGAGATATTTGGCCCGGTCACTATCAGTGGACCATCCTGTATACACTGACGAGCAAAAACATGATGACCATCTGCTTAATAGCTTGTTTGTCCGTCTTTGGAACGAAATACGATTCTTCGTATCACGGATCCGACAGATTCTTGGCGGTTTTTGTGGATGTACGTGGCATTAGCGGCAGTAAATCTCTACTCGGCCGCCATATGTTGCCGTGTGGTTCTAGGCGCTACAGTCTGGAACCGCGCGACCGCTACGGTCGCAGCTTCGAATCCTGCCTCGGGCATGAATGTGTGTGATGTCCTTAGGTTAGTTAGGTTTAAGTAGTTCTAAGTTCTAGTGGACTGATGACCTCAGATAATAAGTCCCATAGTGCTCAGAGCCATTTTTTGTCTACGCGCAAGTCATATAATGCGAGTAAATAACGAGCCCCTGATTTGCATAGGCGGCGATGGCGCCCGATAGCGATCCAAATGACTTCCATAGGATGTACATCAGCCGAATTTGGTCGCCGAGACATCAACGTGAGCTCACTATAATGTTCCTCCAACCACTGTATCACGGCTCTGGCTCCAAGGCAGGGACGATTACGCTGCTGAAAGATGACATCGCTGCCGGGGAAGACATCTAGCATGAAGGGATGCAGGTGGTTCGTAGCTGTCAGCGTGTCTTCTATTACTACCACAGGTTCCAAGCAACCGCACGTGAATATCTCCAAAACCATAACACCGCTCCCACCATCCTGCGTCCGTGGCGCGCTGCACGTTTCGAGCCGCCGTTAACCTCGATGACGGCGTTTGTGGAGACGAACATAGACCTAGTGCAGCAAAAATATTCATCCGAAGAGCCGACACGTTACCACAGTCGAATCCCGATGGTCCTGCGACCGCTAAAATTGTAATTAACAATGTATTGCGTCAACATATGAACACGTGGGGATGGTTTGCTGCGGAACTCCATGTTCAACAATGTACTATGAACCGAGTGCTCCGAAATACTTGTGCGTGCGCCAACATTGTGCACTTTCGGCAGAGATGTCACAGATCACCATCTATCCCACTTTAGAGAGCAGATAACACTCTGAGCCCGATGCTCTACGAAGAGTCGAGCTACGAGCGCGAGTCAAATGAAACCAAAAATGGTTCAAATGGCTCTGAGCACTATGGGACTTAACTGCTGAGGTCATCAGTCCCCTAGAACTTAGACCTACTTAAACCTAACTAACCTAAGGACATCACACACATCCATGCCCGAGGCAGGATTCGAACCTGCGACCGTAGCGGTGGCGCGGTTCCAGACTGTAGCGCCTAGAACCGCTCGGCCACACCAGCCGGCCAAATGAAACCATAAATATTTTTTTAAACATTTATTGTGTAGAAGTGGTACAAAGCTGTATCACTTTTCAACATAATCCCCCCTCGCTCGATGCAAGTCCTCCAGCGCTTACAAAGTGCATAAATTCCTTTAGAAAAAAAATTCTTTTCGTACTTCGCGCAACCACTCATGCACCGCGTGGCGTACCTCTTCATCAGAACGAAACTTCTTTCCTCCCATTGCGTCTTTGAGTGGTCCAAACAGATGGAAATCACTTGGGGCAAGGTCTGGTGAGTATGTGGATGAGGAAGATACTAAAAAAGCATGTCTGCGATTGTTGCAACTGTTGTACGGGCAGAATGGGGCCTTGCATTGTCATGTTGCAAAAGGACACCTGCTGACAGCAATCCACGCCGCTTTGATTTGATTGCAGGCTGCAGATGATTTTTTAGAAGATCTGTGTATGATACACTGGTGACAGTGGTCCCTCTAGTCATTTAATGCTCCAAAATGACGCCTTTTTCATTCCAAAAGAGAGTCAGCATAACCTTCCCTGCTGATGGTTCTGTTAGAAACTTCTTTGGTTTTGGTGATGAGAAATGGTGCCATTCCTTGCTCGCTCTCTTCGTTTCCGGTTGGTGGAAGTGAACCCACGTTTTGTCCCCAGTAACGATTCTTGCAATGAAGCCATCACCTTCTCATTCAAAGCGCCGAAGAAGTTCTTCACAAGCATCAACATGTCGATCTTTCATTTCAGGAGTCAGTTGCCATGGCACCCATCTTGCAGACACTTTGTGAAACTGGAGCAAATCATGCACAATGTGGTGTGCTGACCCATGACTAATCTGGAAACATGCTTCATTGTCATTCATTGTCACTCGGCGATTTTCCTTCACTATGCCTTCAACTGCTGCAACGTTCTGTGGAGTCACAACTCGTTGTGCCTGACCTGGACGAGGAGCATCTTCCACTGAAGTCACACCATTTGCGAAACTTCCTACTCCATTCGTAGACTTGCTGCTGTGACAAACATGCATCACCGTACCGAACCTTCATTCGTCGATTAATTTCAATAGGTTTCACATCTTCACTAAGCAAAAACTGAATAAAAGAACGCTGTTCTTCCCTGGTGCAAGTTGCAAGTGGGGCGGCCTTCTTTATACTGATACTGCGACGGTATGTGTGCATCTGCACTATGCTGCCACCTACAGGCATTCTTCACGCTGTTTGTAGCACGCTTACCAACTTACAAGATAACGGCGCGAAATTTCGATTTGTTATTACAAATTAAAAGTTTTCATTTGACTCACCCTCGCATTTAGCACCTAGCGGTAGTTTCACTGCCCTTCTACCTATTTACATAGATGTTCACGACAGTATCACGAGCACATTCTACCATGCCCGCCGTTTTCGAGATATTCCTTCACGGGTTTTGCGTAATAATAATCAGCCCTTCGTCAAAGTCGCTTATGTCCTTCGATTTGCAGCCTAAATCTTCACTATGGTGATCTCTCGTCTGTCTCTGCACTTTTGTTACCGCATCACCTACCCGCAACGCCACCAGGAGGCATCTAACGCCGCGGTGGGCAGGGGTCATAGTGTTTTGGCTTATCACTGTAAGTTCGTAGGCCGATGTCATTTTGGATAAAATAATTATGGGTATTGGTCTGCGTCATTACAACTAATAAAACAGCTCATTTTCCTACGTTTGGACCAATTTACTGCAGTCCTCTCGAGTGAACCGCCCCGAAGAGGACCGCAGCAAGTCGGTCAAAACGTTGGAAATTTAGCTGTTGTGGTAAGTTGCAATGAGGCAGCCCAATGCCCAGGATTATTTTATCCAAAAGTCACATATTACTTTATCACAATTCGATTTCACCTGTTTACTGACATCATTGTGTTTACTCATTTAAAGTTCATACATGCGACGTAATTTTGTCCAGTTACACAGGGTGGTCCATTGATAGTGACCGGGCCAAATATCTCACGAAATAATCATCAAACGAAAAAACTACAAAGAACGAAATTCGTCTAGCTTGAAGGGGGAAACCAGATGGCGCTATGGTTGACCCGGTAGATAATATAATAATAGTACCTTAAAGTAACACTCTTCTGAAACCGTAAAAAGATTGTAAATACAGAGTATCGCTGTGATTGTGGTACCCACTCTTGCTCACAAATTAAAATAGCAACTTTTATCTTCAATTGGTACATTAAGGGCAATTTTGGAAACTTTTCTTGCCCTCTGTTTCTTTGGAACTGAGAAACTGCGAACTTCATACATGTTATTTACATACCGTAATTATGCATTACGGAAAATACTTAACAATAAGCTTCCACAATGGTAAAAATGTGGTGGTCGTGTGAAGTATGTTCGAAGTTGCGCGAAAAATTACAATTTACTGGACGAATAATGGACGTTTTCTTTTGCACTTTAGAAGGTAACTGCAACAACGAAAGGTATATTCCCGCGTCACCACTAAAATACTCTGAGATGACAAACATGGTATACCGCCTAACGTCGGTATAGTGCAGCGACTCGGTGTGACATGGACGCCACAGTCGTTGGAAATACCCTGCAGAAATATTGAGCCATGCTGCCTGTGTAACCGTCCATTATTGCAGAAGTATTACCGGTGCAGAATTCTGTGCACGAACTGACCTCTCGATTACATCCCACAAATGTTCGATGGGATTCATGTTGGGCGATCTCGGCAACTAAATCGTTCGCTCCTCTGATCAGTATGTTCTTCAAACCAATCACGAACAGACGCGGCCCTATGACGTGACGCATCGTTGTTTGACGAACATAACCATTTACAATCAGTTGGACCAGAGAACCCAGCCTATTCCATGTAAACACGACCCACACTATTATTGAGCCACCACTAGCTTACACAGTGCCTTGTTGACAACCTGGTTCCATGGCTTTATGGGCTGTGCATCACATCCGAATCCTACCGTCAGCTCTTACCAACTGAAATCAGAATATACCTGGCCAGGTCACGGGTTTCCAGCCGTTTAGCACCCAGCCAATACGGTTACAAGCCCAGGAGAGGTGCTGCAGGTGATGCCGTGCTTTTAGCAAAGCATTATAGGTGTGAACGGCCAAGAACGAAATGCTCGGATTGAAAAAGATGTCGGTCAGAAATGTAGTCTTTCGCCCTTTCTGTTTAATCTGTACATCGAAGAAGTAATGATGGAAATAAAGGAAAGGTTCAGGAGTGGGATTAAAATTCGATGCGAAAGTATATCAGTGATAGGATTCCCTGATGCCATCGCTAACCTGAGTGAAAGTAAAGAAGAATTACATGATCTGCTCAATGGAATGAACAGTCTAATGAGTACAGAATATGGATCGAGAGGGAATCGAAGAAAGACGGAAGTGACGAGAAGTAGCGGAAATGAGAACAGCGAGAAACTTAGCATCAGGATTGATGGTCACGAAATAGGTAAGATTAAGGAATTCTTCTACCTAGGCAGCGAAATAACCAATGACGGAGAGAGCAAAGAGGACACCAAAAGCAAACTGGCACTGACAAAAAGGGCATTCCTCGCCAACCAGGATGGTCTGCTGCGGAGCTCCATGTCTGCTAGTATCAAACATAGTCCATTGTTTAATATACTGTTTCTCCTGGGTGGACTTGGATTTAAAAAATATATAAACTAAATATTACAATAAATTTTGTAAATAATCGACAAGTACGCCAAAGAAGAAGAGATAGAACTACAATGGACATGTTATTCCATGGACTCTTGCGCTTGTATGCATGAACTATCTTTCCTTTGTCTTTCACTTATCTGCTTGGATTCGGACCTAGGAGGACGTTCTAGTGTAAAGTTCATCTTGCTGTACCAGCTGATAATGTAAGTTGTACTTAAGATCCGCAAAATATAATGGTTATTTTGTCAAAAGAATTTGTGTATGTGGTCAATCAATTGGTAGTCTGATACCTGGATTGCCGTAAGTAGATATGGGCCTTAACAAAGAATTTCATTGTTAGGTGCCGTCTTAGAAAAATCTTTAACATTTTTCTTTTAGCTAATCTACGAGACGTGCCGTCGGTTAGGAAAATTAACTTTATTTCAGATCCCACGAGACCGGAGGCAGCTACTAATAATTTAACAATTTTACTTACAGATTTTCTTTATATAACGGGATAACATCCCACGCAGAATAGGTCTGGTCACAGGATTCCAGCTCCGTTATAGTATTTCATTTGTAGAGGCTACTCTTGTTATCTTATATTGGGGAATCGAGACGAAACCACGATGTTAAGTTACGTACTGCAGTAGTGTACATCGAACAGACTTGGCAAATATTCTCTGGTGCAATAAGCACACGACTTCTCACGAGTCTGAAAATTAATTATCGACGATTACGTAACTACCCTGAGAACTGAGCTAGTTTAGTGAGTGCTTATACACGTCGGGGTAAAATAAACAACATATTACACTGTTAATAATATTCGTACATTAGTTATTTTTCATTTATGCTGAGCCATTGCATTAATGTGTGTTTCTTTTTTATATAAGTCACGGCTCATGTTCATTCCATTACATTATACTGATAGCTAAGAAAAAGAGTCACAAATAATTTTTATTTTATTACATTACATTGTGGAATAAATTTCTGAGAACGTACGTTTGGAGCACAGCAGTGGATGGTAGTGAAACATGGACTGTGGGAAAACCGGAACAGAAGAGAATCGAAGCGTTTAAGATGTGGTGTTACAGACGAATGTTGAAAATTACGTGGACAGATAGGGTAAGGAATGAGGAGATCCTGCGGAAACACTGACAAGGAGGAGGGACAGGATGATAAGACATCCGTTAAGGCATCAGGGAATGAGTTCCACGGGTACTGGAGGGAGCTGCAGAGGGCAAAAACTGAAGAGGAAGACAAGAGATTGGAGTACACACAACAAATAATTGGGGACATAGGTTGCAAGTGCTTGTATGAGATGAAGATGTTAGCACAGGAAAGCAATTCGTGGCGGGCCACATCAAACAATTCAGAAGATTGATGACCCAAGAAACAACCTTCAAACTTCATTCATAGACAGACAGACTCTTGTTAGGATCCTTAAGAACAGAGGACTTGATGGAACTACACAAGAAATCATAAAAGGAATTCTGACAGACACAAAAGCAAGGGTGAGATTCTGAGGAGCACTGTCAGAAGAATTTGAGATCAAGACTGGTGTTAAACAGAGAGATGGATTGTCACCATTGTTGTTCAATATAACACTGGACGAAGTGATCAGGCAGTGAAGAGCAATAAAAGAGGAAATGGGAATACCGAAGACCCATGTGGGGGACAAAAAGGACAACAGGGCTCAAGTGGACTGCCTAGCCTTTGCAGACGACATATCAATAGTAAGAGAGACGGAAGAAGACGCAAAGACACAACTCGACAACTTAAGTGAGGCAGCCAGAAAGGTGGGACTGAGGATCGCCTATAACAAGACAACGGCATTAAATACCACTGCAGACTGGAATCACCGGCAGGCACTGTGCAAATGGTGGACAAATTTAAATACCTGGGAGAATTTATAACACGAAGGAACAGAAGCAAGGAGGGAATAACAGAGAGGATAAAGAAGATGAGGTCAGCCTTCTGCATGACGAGAGAGATATACAAAAAAAAGAATATATCCACAGAGGCAAAGATAAGCCACTACAAGGCAACGGTGAGGAATGCAGTATTATAGCCGGCATTTGTGGCCGAGCGGTTCTAGGTGCTTCTATCCGGAACCGCGCTGCTGCTACGGTCGCAGGTTCGAATCCTGCCTCGGGCTTGGATGTGTGTGATGTCCTTAGGTTAGTTAGGTTTAAGTAGTTCTAAGTCTAGGGGACTGATGACCTCAGATGTTAAGTCCCATAGTGCTCAGAACCATCTGAACCTTTTTTTTTTTTTTTTGCAGTATTATATGCTGCTGAGACGATGACACTAGGAAGAAATGGGGCAGAACAACTAGAAAAAGGAGAGAGAAAATACTGAGAAAAATACTAGGTCCCAAAAGAGGTGGAGAGAGGTGGATGCGAAGACCTAAGGAAGAATTGTACCGGAACATGAGGACAATATCCGGGTAAATCAGACTCAAATGGGCAAGGATTGCTGGATATGTAGTTAGGATAAGAGTGGACAGAGTGACGAAGAGAGTGTGAGAAACAACACGGAGGACAAGGGGAAAGACAGGAACCAAGTGGGTTGTTGAACTTCGGAAGGACTGGTTGGAATTGGAGATCAAGGTCGAAGGAAAGGAAAATGGGAGGAACAAATATACACCGACCAATATGCCGGAGATCAATGACAGAGAAGAATACAGAGTCACCAGTGGAGCCGAGAGGAGAAACGGACACTGAAGATCTCGGAAGAAGAGCGGGAGATAAGAAGAGAAAGAATGAGGAGGTTCTGGGAGAATAAGAGGAAAATGCAGTCCACAAAGGGGCTACCCGTGGTCCTACAGAGGCCGTAACGCAAGAAGAAGAAGAAGAAGAAGAAGAAGAAGAAGAAGAAGATTTACAAATTTCAACAGTGAGAAGAGTTCAACTGCCGTTATGTTTTTATCTTTTATTTCGTTATAAAAAAGGGTACCAGCGGCGTGTGTGTGTGTTTTCGAGAGATCCTCCATATTTGAAGCGGTCTATATTTATAGGATGTACGTAGTAGTTTAAAACCTAATGAATATAGCTTCTCGCACTTCTCAGAACTCGATACGACCACGAAAGTCGATAGATATCCGCGACGGTCGCATGTACACGTCATAGTTACGTCACGGGGAAGTGGTAACGAGGTGAATCTAGCGCCTCTCGGTGGAGCGCTCGTGAAGCCTGCGACGTCGACAGCGGTCAACGCAGGGCGTGACCGAACTGAGGGAAGCAGCCGAGTTTGACGAATTAGGCTGCACTTTCAGGTGTGGGGAGCAGATTGGGTCATGGAAGGGCCGTAAAGGGAGCCTCCGTCGGTATCCGCCTTCCGGGTGGTTCACAAGGCGTGCGGTGGTGCCGGGACTGTATCGGGTATTGGTCCAACTCGTCTGAAGTGGCGTAGAAGGCTGAATGGATCACAGTGGCGGCAGCCGCTGTGAGAACGGAGTGAGTGAAGGCGGTCAGTCGGTGGACAGCCAATGAGACGATGCCTACTGCAGAGCCGGCGTACCAAGGAACGGGAGATGGGGTTCCGCTAACGGCGGACGCGCGGAGTGGACGCATACTGTGGCCACAAACGGGCCAAGAGAGCGGTTGGTGATATCCCCGCGCGAGAGGAAGCGATTCCAGAGGAGATGCAGACAGGGGCTGGCGCATTTCACCAAGAGCACTTATAGTGTGCTTTAATGACCAGCAGTAGAATATTGGGCGGTTGATTTGATTCAATCTGTATTTATTGTACAGTAAATACAGATTGAATTTACTGTACACTAAATACGGATACAGTGTACAGTGCATTCGACAGAAGAGAGGAGACACTTTGTGGCAAATTAGATAAAGAACTAAGGAAATGGCTTGGTTAATATTTTGTTAGGAGTGTGGCATTATATGGGACAGAAACATGGACGCTGAGGCGAGAGGATGAAAAAAGGTTAGAAGCATTTGAGATGTGGATGTGGAGGAGAATGGAGAGAATAAGCTGGATGGAAAGAGTGAGTAATGAAAGAGTATTGGAAAGGGTTGGTGAGAGAAGATGTCTGCTGAGGGTTGTAAGAGAAAGGAAAAAGAACTGGTTGGGACATTCATTGAGAAGGGAGTGCTTGCTAGCAGATGCTTTGGAAGGAATGGTTTGTGGGAGAAGACTGAGAGGGAGAAGGAGATACAAGATGGTAGACGACATAAAGGGAAGAGGAAATTATGCAGACCTGAAGAGGATGGCAGAAGACCGGACAGCCTGGAGAACTACCATGTGAAAACCTGCCTTTTGGCAGAACACTCATGATGATAAGTGTACAGTGAAGTGCGCAAGCGGCATGCACTGACTGTATTCATTTGCCAGTCACGGAAGTACCATGTAGGAAGTGTGCTGTGTTGAGGGTACTACGTTTGCTTTGCGGGAGTGTTCTCGAAGCGAGACGAGTGTCAATCTTGTTTGTTAATATTATACTGTAAAAGTAACCAGAGTTCTATATGCTGCTGAACGAGGAACTGTAATAGCTAATTTTGGACAGGTAGTATTTTAGTGGCAGAAGTGCTGTTAACAGAGAATAGCTGGTGAATACGGTGGTTATTAGAGCTGTTATTCGGCTTACGTGAAAGCGTATGGATGACCAGTTAACTCTGGAGACTACCTTCCTGATTAACTGTTGCTTCTTAGTGGTCTTGTCTCTGAAAGCTATTTTCATTTTGTGGTCATTGTATTTTTTGTCCAGCAGGCCGCATATAGTGAACTGCTTGTGTTCTTGTTGAACCCCCAAATTTTGTGTTACTGTGGTGGTGCTAATTTCAGATCGTTTTATCATTGTGATGAAGAAAATATTTTAACTCAATTTTTATGTTGCTCTAATGCCTACGCTACGGAAGCTATAACTGTGTCACGTATTAGACTGAGTTGTCATGTTGCTATCTGGTTAATTGTCAAGGAAAATAACTTTGGTTTAAATAAAACTGTTCGTCAAAGTAAGTCCACGCCTGCACAACCCCCAACTGGAACCTCCCTGCAACCGACCCCTATGTTCCATTACAGATGATAACTAAAACCCTGTTTCGAAACACTAATTGGAAGCTAGGTAAAAAAGATATGTTAGGACTTATATGGTACCCTAAAGGGTTCCTCGAAATAAAAATTTTGAGGTGGTTATAACAGTACTTGACTGTCTTAATCGTTACGCACACGTAAACAAAAGCTTTGCATTACCTCTTTATTTCTAAATTCGTGGTAGAGCAAACAAAAATTGACTCTGAGGCATGCATGCTGGAATTGCAGTTTGTTCAGATCGCAAAAAAAGAAAAAACGCCTTGACAAAATCGTTTATTTTCCCATGGTGGACTCTTTCACAGCACTTCTGAGCAACGTAAACACATCATGCAACGTCCCCTTGCTCGGGTGTAGGCTTCAGTCCGTCGGATCATACCATAGAACAGATCAAGCCAGCACTAGTGCAAATTGTTCCACTCTTCAATGGTCATTCTGCGTAAGTCGCCCAGAGTACGTGGTCTTGTCGATGTCCAAAAACAGCTTGTCTCAATCGATTCCACACGTTCTAAAGAGGGTTCATGTCCGGGGAACAGGCAGGTCACTCCATTTTAATTAATAGCACGATGAGCACGTGAGTTATCGTCTCCTAATCACCACCACCACCACCACCACCACCACCACCACCACCACCATCGTCATCATCATCATCGTCATCATCTTCGCAGACGTCGTTTTCCAACTCCAGTTTCCCACGGATGGTGTACAAGCGCTTGCCATCTTCTTCTCTCTTCATACATCTTCTGTTCCAAGACAGCTTCCTATTTGTGTCCTTTCTCCTCCACATCTGATCTTACAGTCTCTATCCAGCGCTTTCTTTGTCTTCCCCGTGGTCTTCTCGCTACAACGTTCGGGTTGAAATATCTTTTGATAAGTCTTTGGCTGTTCATTCTCATTATGTGCTCATACCATATCGTCTATCAAGATGAAATTGCCAAAAATACTGTAACACTATTTGTTGCAGAATCCCGCCCCTGTACCGTAGATTACCTTCAACAACACGACAGATGTACGCTGGCACCAGTAATGCCACCCCAGAACATCACTCCTCCACCATTTTCTTGCACATGTGGCTTGTAGGAGCCATCTGGTATTACTGGCTTTTCTCCAAATTCGTTACCTGCGATGATCAGGTACAAGCAAATCCGAGTTTTGTCAGTAAAAACCTGGCGGGAGTCTTAGATATCGACCATTCTGTGCATCTGTTAAATTTGGACGGCCTGTGAAGTGTAAGCCTCCAGCACTCTGCTAATTGGAACCGGCTCCATGCCGCAACACATCGCTTTGAATTCGGTGGGCAGGTCGTTACGTGATGATGCGGACCCGATCATTGGTCGTGATTATCCTCCGCGGCATGATGGATGTTCACTCTACTATTCCACAGGCGTCTCCAATGCGTCCCAACTGCTACTTTACTTTCAACTCAAACGCTGGAATCCATTCGAAGGCGGCGTTCTACCTGTAGATACTATTTACAAAAAATCTCAGAAATAACCTTCCGATCGGTACAGGTACATTCCAAATAACAATATACCTACATATCCTTATGCCAGTATGGTCGATGAATTCGTTAGTTTAGCTCTTGCTATGTCAAGTAAGTATCAAACAAAAAAATTACAGTTCCAACAAGCAATCGGCAGGAATTTGTGAAGGCATAATTTCACTAAATGCCTTTCAATAACATTGCTCGCTTAGCTGTAGCTATGTCACGTACGTAAGTTCTTAATTAAAGGAACTTGCAGATGGCTTGCATTTAGTTTCGATATCACCAGAAGATTTACGGTAATCGAGTGGAACTACAACGTTCGATTTCTCCTCAAGTAAGGTGTAAGTGGACGATTATTTTTAAAGTGTCGCATGGTGCCGTATTGGGCTTCGATATCACATTACCATGAACGTGACACCAATTGTAGGGAATATGTAGAGAAAAATAATCGCTTCGAATAAGTTGATCACAATATTTTCCACGTGTTTCCCTGGTTGTCTCCGCCTCTCCCTTGTTCCCACCAATCTTCTCGCTCTACTTTCCAATTGACCTTTCCCGATTTCTTATTTTGATTTCTTTTCTTAGCAATGTCTTTCACTTCAGCTTACTCTCCATGTCGTAAAATATCTAGTGCATTTACTAGCGGTTTCAAACAAACGTGTGGAGTATAAAAACCGAAACGTTACGGTTCGTATAAAGTCACTAAAAAATATAACATCTGCTAACGGCACGGGTTAAACTGGAATGGAATAATATTGCACGACGTTTTCATGGCGAAGCAGATGACCCGCCCCCAACCATTTCAATTATACAATAGAGAAGACCGTTGCCATCATGCTTTCATCCCGGTTTGTGTGTGTTTGTGTGTGTGTGTGTGTGTGTGTGTGTGTGTGTAGCCGGGTTATAACGGCGTAACATTCTGTGGTTAGATGCGCAGAGTATTTCGTGGGGGAACTTGCCTGTGGATGGTCTGTTCATAAAGAAAAACGTATAAGAGCTTCCTGTTATTGCACTGTCGTATAGTGCTCTATAGTTGTTTAAACTACCCGCCACATCCGCGCAACGGAAAAGCCATCCATATACTACTTCTTTCCAGTCCCCAGACCAATCTCTTTCTTTTTCAGTCTACACATGACAATTTTCTAAAGACTCGTCATGTCAGATTAGTTTTAGGGTACATCTCTGCAGTGTCATAATTATGTTTGTTAAATAAAACTTTTGGCGGAGAGGTACATCCATAAGGAGTTTTACATGTGACGTTCCATGTAGATGTTTGGTCCCTGAACAGAATACGTATCACCCTAGATAAGGTCCTAGTATTCATTTAAATGATTGCCTCATTCAAGAACATTCACTGAAGTGAAAACTCTTAAATTTAGTATTGTACTTTGCACCTCAACTTTTGAGCAAGACAGCTGGGTAGGCAGTTTGATCAGAAAACTGCGTTCAAGAGGATAAACGTTATCTTGGTGCTATTCAGGCCAAAAACAGTTAGGAAATTGCGTCTCCTATTTTCCTCTCGGATATCTTCCCAGTTGCATACCCGCAATTTTCAGGCTTTAGCGGATTTTGGATAACATAACAATAACAAGGAGAGATGCTGATAGAACTGAGAAATAGCACACTATGTTATGACGTAAACCTAGAATCTCCCTTTCATACATTGAGCAAACAAACTGAAAATACAAATCCTTGGTTGCACATGTACTTTATACCGGAGCCAAAATGACTAAATGTTCTGCGGCACTGAAAGCTTTAATCTCCTCCCAACCAGTCATGTAGACAACGGATTATAAAATTAACTTCAACCACAAACTAAATCGCATCTAATAATACATTAAGTGTGGATCCACTTTTTGCAAATACGCAGTTATTGGTTTGCTTTAATAATCAAACAGGTTTCGCCACAATTGTGGCATACTCAGCGGAATTTGTTTTCTAACGCTGCCAGCCGAAATCAGCCACAGGTCTAAATTAACACACTATCTCTGCTAGCATGGGAACTGAGCTCTAAATTGCATTGCAGTATGATGACTCGTCTCTGCGTAGGGGAATGTCTGAATGTGTAATAATATAGTGTGTAAGAGGGAGAGGGAGAGGGAGAGAGAGAGAGAGAGAGAGAGAGAGAGAGAGAGAGCGAGAGCGACTCAACGTAGTTAAATAGAAATCACTGTATGCAAAAAACGTATGTTAAGATAATTACGTAAATGGTAAGACAATCATGCTTGTATCGTAAATAAATTATTTTAATCTCCCAATCTCTCTATATTAATTTAGTTGGTCACGTGGCTATTTTGAAATAGCTCAGAAAACGAAATATCGTCTCCTAGCTTTCACCCAGATAATCCTTTAAACAGATAGCTCATAACATTTGGTTGCTGAGGTGCATCAGTCATCTGCAGATCGTACGCAAATACTTGTGTTTAATATTACATAGACAAACAAGTTTCGATTCACATGCTTTAGTGACAGTGATCGCTCATTCTCAAGCTTTTTGCTCATTCTCATGCTTTTTTTAACGTTGCTATCAATCCAGTTATTTATTCCTCAGATTTAACGTGTGGTTCAGGTGGTTCTATTATCATTTCGGCGGCTTCCGTATCGAATTCTTAAGTGTAACTGTTTTGCGTGACTGATGACTTCGTGAGATATCATTACGTATCTTTGTTGTTCACGATGATCGCAGAAAAGGTACAAGATGACACTTAATGGCAATGTATAGCTTATCCCTCTCTAATACCACCAAGGTGACTTACATACTTTAACACCTACAATCGATATACGTCAAAAGGGACATATGCCCTCACTCCAAGAGACACTTAGCAGTATGTTCGGAACTTAACTCTGAACAATGGGGCAAAATCTGGTCATCAAGAGTCTTAGACCCCTAATTCCCCTCACGTTATCGGCCAAATATGGCCGATGAAAGTTTTATCTCCTAAGTTAGAAAGAGTTACTACAGGTTAAGAGTAATTTTATTACTGAGTCGTCGTCTGCATTCACAATACTGTTTCTAATGTGGTCCAACGCATTTTGGGACCGTATCTCAATTCTCAAAGATTACGTTGACTTTTTTGGACGTTAACGCTTCTTCAGTTTCATTACCTTCATTTGGCCACGAAATATTGATGTTATGCCAAGATGAAAGCTTCCACATTTGCACTTACACTTCTTATAAAGTAATACGTCGACGGCTGAACTACATACATAGTTCAAATGACACCTAACGTTTGTAGTGTAGGTGCAAAGGCAGAAAGTGAACACTTCGTGGCGAAATGGAGGTGCGAATTGAAGCAGACTGTCCAAAAAGTTTACGTAGTACTTGTCAATGGAGTTGTAGCTCTTTAAAAGCATTGATCGAAAACAAAACAAAAAAGAAATGTCGTTATGTTCTAATAATAAAAATATTTTTAACCTATAAGTTACAGTAACGCACAGCCACTGACGAAATATCTGTTAATAAGGTATCAAGTACTTGAGCACCATCACACTAGTGGGGTTTGACTACGGTTACGAAAACATTAAGTACCCAGTGGTCAGTGAGGTTTTGTCAGGATTTCAGTTCTCAGAATCCATGGTAATTTCCAAGAATGATTGCCTATCGAAGTCGCTGGGTCCAAACGATACATATCGAACGTGCGATCGTAAATCGATCATGCGACTCTTGTGGCAGGCGTTATGAGTATGTTTACGGTGGTTACTACAGTAATGACAAAAGAAGAGCGTTACAAAAATTCTTGCAATTACAAAGGAGACGACTTACATTACTCGTCGTCAGTGTTGTCATGTTAAAGTCCATTACGGTGGTCTGGATGGGTAATTTGGGAGAGTCGAACCATGTATTCTTCCTGGTACTCGTTCGTTTTCCGCACTGTCAGCAATGAAATTGTAACGGTATTTCATCATCGACACTGTTCTTACGAAGTTTTACACGCTTCGCACCACTACAGTCTACACAGTCCCTTCTTCCCTCATCTGGTAATACTCCATATTTGCGACAAAAAGTCAAACAATTTTCTACGCTGGATAAATATGGAATTAGATGTTTCCATGTGAGAAACGTCAACAATACTAGACATTCCACTCAGTAACGACATAAATCCTCTGGGTTTCCCTAGCGACTCACAAATAATTCGCGGAGGTACGTAATTTAGAGCAACTACGGGAACAACGGGAAACAGATAAAAATGTTGTTGTTGCGGTCTTCAGTCCTGAGACTGGTTTGATGCAGCTCTCCATGCTACTCTATCCTGTGCAAGCTTTTTCATCTCCCAGTACCTACTGCAACCTACATCCTTCTGAATCTGCTTAGTGTATTCATCTCTTGGTCTTCCTCTACGATTTTTACCCTCCTCGCTGTCCTCCAATACTACATTGGTGATCCCTCGGTGCCTCAGAACATGTCCTACCAACCTATCCCTTCTTCTGGTCAAGTTGTGCCACAAACTTCTCTTCTCCCCAAACCTATTCAATACTTCCTCATTAGCTATGTGATCTACTCATCTAATCTTCAGCATTCTTCTGTAGCACCACATTTCGAAAGCTTCTATTCTCTTCTTGTCCAAACTATTTATCGTCCATGTTTCACTTCCATACATGGCTACACTCCATACAAATACTTTCAGAAATGACTTCCTGACACTTAAATCTGCACTCGATGTTAACAAATTTCTCTTCTTCAGAAACGCTTTCCTTGCCATTGCCAGTCTACATTTTATATCCTCTCTACTTCGTCCATCATCAGTTATTTTGCTCCCCAAATAGCAAAACTCATTTACTAATTTAAGTGTCTCATTTCCTAATCTAATTCCCTCAGCATCACCCGACTTAATTAGATTACATTCCAATATCCTTGTTTTGCTTTTGTTGATGTTCATCTTGTATCCTCCTTTCAAGACACTGTCCATTCCATTCAACTGCTCTTCCAAGTCCTTTGCTGTCTCTGACAGAATTACAATGTCATCGGCGAACCTCAAAGTTTTTATTTCTTCTCCATGAATTTTAATACCTACTCCAAATTTTTCTTTTGTTTCCTTTACTGCTTGCTCAATATACAGATTGAACAACATCGGGGAGAGGCTACAACCCTGTCTTACTCCCTTCCCAACCACTGCTTCCCTTACATGTCCCTCGACTCTTATAACTGCCATCTGGTTTCTGTACAAATTGTAAATAGCCTTTCCCTCCTTGTATTTTACCCCTGCCACCTTTAGAATTTGAAAGAGAGTATTCCAGTCAACATTGTCAAAAGCTTTCTCTAACGTAGGTTTGCCTTTCCTTAATCTTTCTTCTAAGATTAGTCGTAAGGTGAGTATTGCCTCACGTGTTCCAGTGTTTCTACGTAATCCAAACTGATCTTCCCCGAGGTCGGCTTCTACTAGTTTTTCCATTCGTCTGTAAAGAATTCGTGTTAGTATTTTGCAGCTGTGACTTATTAAACTGATAGTTCGGTAATTTTCACATCTGTCAACACCTGCTTTCTTTGGGATTGGAATTATTATATTCTTCTTTAAGTCTGAGGGTATTTCGCCTGTTTCATACATCTTGCTCACCAGATGGTAGAGTTTTGTCAGGACTGGCTCTCCCAAGACCGTCAGTAGTTCCAATGGCATGTTGTCTACTCCGGGGGCCTTGTTTCGACTCAGGTCCTTCAGTGCTCTGTCAAACTCTTCACGCAGTATCGTATCTCCCATTTCATCTTCATCTACATCCTCTACCATTTCCATAATATTGTCCTCAAGTGCATCGCCCTTGTATAGACCCTCTATATACTCCTTCCACCTTTCTGCTTTCCCTTCTTTGCTGAGAACTGGGTGTCCATCTGAGCTCTTAATATTCATACAAGTCGTTCTCTTACCTCCAAAGGTCTCTCTAATTTTCCTGTAGGCAGTATCTATCGTACCCCTAGTGAGATAGGCCTCTAGATCCTTACATTTGTCCTCTAGCCATCCCTGCTTAGCCATTTTGCACTTCCTGTCGATCTCATTTTTGAGACGTTTGTATTCCTTTTTGCCTGCTTCATTTACTGCATTTTTATATTTTCTCCTTTCATCAATTAAATTCAATATTTCTTCTGTTACCCAAGGATTTCTATTAAAATGACGATCACAAATAATTGATCACAACGCCCGCCACCGAGTCGCATGATCTATTTACGGTCGCATGTTCGATATGTACTGTATCGAGCCAGCGACTTCGATAGGCAATCATTCTTGGAAATTACCGAGTCCATTGATACTGCTGTTCAGTTTCAGTCAGGGTGGCTACTTCAAATAAAATTATATTTGCTACAATACCTTTCGGGCGTCTTCAGCGTGAGCTGACAGTGCTTTTTCCTTTGTTTTAAACCACAGATACACAAACGGCACACCAGAGACGATGATCGGCGACAAAGAGCGTGCTTAAATTGAATCTGTGACTACGCGGTGGATGCATGCAGAGATGGCGACGTACTATTATTAACTACACTATAACGACGCTTTCGCGAGTTTATTAGAGAAGGCGCTAAATTCCATAATATATTCACGTTGAAACCGCTCTGTTAAATAAATTATTCTTCCACCATAGAGTCCAGAAAAGATATAGTGGGCACTAGAATTTCGACATTTTCATATCGCACAGAACGGCCGGTATTCTGTCACAGCCACTTCACTACCCCGTAAGAACCAGATATACCTACGGGTTCTATGCATCATTCAAGGACTGCACAGCCGGCCGTGGTGACCAAGCGGTTAAAGGCGCTACAGTCTGGAACCGCGCGGCCGCTACGGTCGCAGGTTCGAATCCTGCCTCGGGCATGGATGTGTGTGATGTCCTTAGGTTAGTTAGGTTTAAGTAGTTCTAAGTTCTAGGGGACTGATGACCTTAGAAGTTAAGTCCCATAGCGCTCAGAGCCAAGAACTGCACAATTCGTCGGTCCCATATACGGAAGGTGACGCTCTCAAGGTATCTTGTAACCTCCGGCCTTTCGGAGCATCGAGTCATCTTTAAAGGAACCGAAAAATGCTGCTGTCCTTGGTTCACCACAAAAAACTGACTAATTTTGTGGTGTTGGCAGAAGAACCAACACCGTGTTACTAGACGAGGCCGAAACGCACGCGTTTTAACTGACGCAGGCTGGCGTGAGGAGGGAAGGACTATACTGACGTGAGGTCTGGAACATGATAAGGAATTGGAATCCAGAAAGCGGACGTAGCTAGTTTGATACTTAATTTTAATCCATTAGTAATGAACGTCGCTCTTGACGGTACATGATTCACAATATTATCTGTTCAGAAGACATAGTAACTGAATATGGCGCCTTGCTAGGTCGTAGCAAATGACGTAGCTGAAGGCTAAGCTAAACTGTCGTCTCGGCAAATGAGAGCGTTTGTAAACAGTGAACCATCGCTAGCAAAGTCGGATGTACAACTGGGGCGAGTGCTAGGGAGTCTCTCTAGACTAGACCTGCCGTGTGGCGGCGCTCGGTCTGCAATCACTGATAGTGGCGACACGCGGGTCCGACGCATACTAACGGACCGCGGCCGATTTAAATGCTACCACCTAGCAAGTGTGGTGTCTGGCGGTGACACCACAAATTTTCTGCTTGATGGTTTCGTAGCAAATAGACATGCTCCACAACAGATAAGTAAGGACCTAACAATGAAATCTGATATGGAGACAAGGAACGAATAAGAAGTCAGAAAAACTGAAATATATGGGTACCCCATCGTCAAAATGGGTACCCTATGGTCAAAAAGAAGCAGGATCCTCAGCAATCAGAAAGGTAAGAGGATTTTTCGCCCTCCACCGAGTATAACAGCCGTTTAAGGTTTCCTCAAAGGTGACCTGATACTCCGCAATACCAAGGTTTACAGACTGCCCTGCCTGGGTGGCCTTTCGTAAGCCGGACAGGCGACTCGTACAGGCCATGAAAGACACACGGAACACCATAGGGTCATCCGGCTGTAACTATCCAATGGGTTGGCTGTGTCTGGACGTTGAACACTGCATCAACATCGTTCACTCTGGGCGGTATGAAAATGTCGAAAGTCTGGCAACGATTTGGCCTCGGTTGCTGGGAGAATAATTTAACTAACATATCGGTTTCAAATCTGAGAAATCACCGAATCCAGCGCTTTCTTTAAATAAACTCACAAAGACGTCGCTTCAGCGCAGTTAATAAAGACACACAGACACCCATCATGGATCGACCGCACAACCATAGGTACAGTTCATGCGCACTCTTTACCATCGATCATCTCTGGGCACGGCTTGTGTATCTGTGGTTTAAAGCGTCGGCTCATGCACTGTAGATTCCATCTGTCGTTTCACTCCGAAGATGACCGAAAGGTATACGGCTGAATGAAACTGAAGAGCCGAGGAAATTGGTACACCTGCCTTATATCGGGTAGGCCCCCGCGACCACGCAGAAGTGCTGCAACTTGACTTGGCATAGACTCGACTAACGTCTGAAGTAATGCTGGAGGAAACTAACACCATGAATCCTCCTGCAGGGCTGTCCATAAATTCGTAAGAGTAGGAGGGGGTGGAGATCTCTTCTAAACAGGACGTTCCAAGGCATTCCAGGTATGCCCAATAAAGTTCATGTGTGGGCAGTGTGGTGGCCACTGGAAGTGTTTAAACTCAGAAGAGTGTTCCTGAAGCCACTCCTTAGCATTTTTGGACATGTAGGCTGACGCATTGTCCTACTGGAATTCCCCAGTTTCGTCGGAATGCACAATGGACATGAATGGGTGCAGGTGATCAGAAAGGATGCTTACGTACGTGTCACCTTTCAGCTTCGTGTTTAGACTTATCAGGGGTTCCATATCACTCCAACGGCACACGCCCCTCACCATCACAGAGCCTCCATCAGCTTGAACAGTCCCCTGCTGACACGAAGGGTCAATGGGTTCATGAGGTTGTTTCCATCCCCGAACACGTCCTTCCGCTCGATACACTTTGAAACGAGACCCGTGCGACCTGGCTACGTGTTTTCAGTCATCAACTGTCCAACTTCGGTGTTGACGGACCCAGACGAGGCGTGAAGCTTTGTGTCATGCTGTCATCAAAGGTGCACCAGTGGCTCTTCGGCTACGAAATCCAATATCGGTGATATTTCGTTGAATGGTCCGCACGCTGACACTTGTTAACGGCCTATTACACTACCGTCCGCTACTGCTATACCATAACCTGTAGGCAGGTAGTAAAATAAAACTATCTTGTGAAAGCAATTATGGTATAAAGCAACAGAGCAGTGTTACCCACTGAAAGGAATTTTGTTATGTTGACCGTGATGTACCTAACGGAGGTGGCTTATCGGAAATGAAAGTCAGAATTACATAAATATTTGAACAGTAACAAACAAAATTTTGCCTATGTGCATTGTTTAACTGATAAAGAAAACGGTCGCCAGCCTAACTAGGCCAGAGAATGATTAACATTCTCATTCAAGAAAATAGTTATTAGTAACTTTAATGGATAAACACAACCTATACTTGGCCACACGCGAGTGCAATGAACTCTGAGACATACATATGTTTACGTTAAGACTGAAGCTAACAACTGGAGCAGCCAAAACTATTTGCAAAAATATAACAGATACCGAAACACTCTATTACTTTCAGGACTTGTTCAAACTGAATGGTCTTTATAGCATTATTATTAACATTCACTGCAGGATCATAAATAGTACATAGGTGAAGTCTCTCTCTCAGTTAAATACTTTACTATTTAAAATGAAAGTTAATTGGAATCCACTAACAGGTTGTTTCTCACTATCATTTGAATAAAGGTATTATGGTTTTCCTAATTAGTGGTCTTTCCGTTACTTGTTACCGAGCATTAACATGATAGGCAAACTGTGGATCCAGTTATACTATTAATATGCTCTTCCAATACACAAGAGAGACAAACACTTAGCAATCATGAACATATAATTTCCTACTATTGCAGTTTTCCACTTTCACTACAGCGAAACACAATGTTGGCAAAATTGCAAGAAACTGACTCGCCTTTTAGAATTTACTACAGATGGCAAGGTGATCATTTGCGAAGCAAAACTCTATAAGCTTCAGTCTTAAGAACATTTAATTTTACAATTGGCAACAGTACTTTAATAAGCAGTTTTAATAGGAAAATTATTTTCAGCAAACATTTACTTTAACTCACTCTCTTGCCACATTAACTTTAACTTTCTTTTTACTAAGTTCAAGAGGCATCAATTAGCAAAACACTGGGCTTTAATGTACTTTCAGTAAGGACACTCGGAAATCACTTTAGTACAAACGGAGAGGAACCTGAGAGGTGTTATGATGAGGAGAAAAATCAAGGTAGGTACATAAATTCAGATATAAATTACCTTATATTTGAGAACACTAACACATCCATTAAGCTTATCCTTCACTGTACATCATTGTAGCATTCTGATGCAATGATTGCGCAATGTGGTGGCAACTGCATGCTGGTAAGTGGAATTGCAGGTACAATGGCTGGACTCTGTCAGTTCTTGGTGGTGATGATAGATACAAATTCCAGAATAGTTCCAGCTATTTATCCATCCATCCGAGGCATTGGAAAGTAGCAGAAAAAGCCTCTCTCGGAACCAGCACAATATGCATCTTTTACATGGCAGTGCACAGTTTGGTAGCTCGTCCCCGACTCGTAGCTCGTCCCCGACTGACTCTTGTTTCCACCTTTCCTACATAGGCCAACGACAATTTGCGCGCGCTACACAGTTCCGTTCCCGAGGGGATCCACTACACCTTTTACATACAAACTAACTAATAACCCTAAGTGAGGATCAGCAATTTACATAACAGCAAGCAAACGCATTAAATAAACCAGAACATTTGCACATATTTACATTTCTGCAAAAAATTATTCACACAGAAATTAAAATTATATATAGTAAGTTTTGTTCCCTCCAAATGGGACAAAGAATTTAAATGACAGATATACAACATTGCATGCAATCAAACCACGACATCAAAGTTATAAAAAGGAAGGAATATACAATTTTATGTTATCGATTCAAACACATTGATACTCAGTGATGTAACATTAAATGAAACAAAAGCAAAATTAATAAGTACAGCATTAGAGCTACGGTGTTACAGGCCGAGCATTTAAATCTGCAACAATTTTCGGAAGGACTGCACTTCTTTCACGTTGAACGATTCACTTCAGTCGTCTTTGGTCCCATTCTTGCAGCATTATTTTCCGGCCGCAGCGATGTTGGAGATTTGATGTTTCACCAGATTCCTGATACCTACGGTAGACTCGTGAAATGGTCGTACGGGAAAATCACCCCTTCATTGCTACTTCGGAGATGCAGTGCCACAACGCTCGTGCGTCGACTATAACACCACGTTCAAACTCACTTAAATCATGACAACCTGCCATTGAAGCAGCAGTTACCGATCTCAAATGGTTCAAATGGCTCTGAGCACTATGGGACTTAGCATCTGAGGTCATCAGTCCCCATATAGCTTAGAACTACTTAAACCTAACTAACCTAAGGACATCACGCACATCCATGCCCGAGGCAAGATTCGAACCTGCGACCGGAGCGGTCGTGCGGTTTCAGACTGAAGCGCCTAGAACAGCTCGGCCACAACGGCCGGCAGAACGGAACCAACAGTAGAACATGACCTCTGAACTACATCTTCAAGAGACCTTATATTGGTCTTCATTATTTAATGGATGTAATCAAGTGCTATACTGAGAATCTCCTGTGAGTCATGTGAATTATACTTAACCTATTACAAATAATGACGTTTTTGTTAAAAATTTTATTTCTAGTAAATTGCTTGAAAACTATTAGTGTAACTTAATGGGGTCCGATAATTAATGTTTTTATATCAAACTGAAGCTTCATACCAATTTTCATCTTTCTGAGTCTAATATTTAGCGCCTTCAGTTTTTCGTAAAAACACCGATTCTGACCGAAATATTTTTCCGGTCAAGATGAAATTTGTAATAGTTGATTGCGACATACATTTACACATAATGAGTAAGTTTTGGCTTTCTGGCTTTACTATTTAGCGCCACTTGCTTTTTATTCAAAACGATGTATTTAGGGAAAGATATTCATGTGATCACTCTTGATATTTAACGATTTAAAAATTTATATATTGAATCATATATTGACAAAGTTTGGAAAAGTTACTTTAATTTTTAATTTCATTCTTAGATATGACGCAATGCTTTGTAGGCCACTCACCGGCTCGTTAGGTGACTTGGCGTTAGTAGCTGTAAACTGGGGTAAGTTCAAATGGTTCTAAGCACTATGGGACTTAACATCTGAGGTCATCAGCCCCCTAGACTTAGAACTGCTTAAACCTAACTAAGCTAAGGACATCTCACACATCCATTCCCGAGGCAGGATTCGAACCTGCGATCGTAGCAGTCGTGCGTTTCCGGGATGAAGCACCTAGAACCGATCGGCCACCGCGGCAGGCTGTAACCGATCTAACAACTGCGCCAAACACTTGTTGTCATATATAGGCGTTGCCGACCACAGATCCGCATTTGCCTGTTTACATATCTCTGTATTTGAATACGCAGACGTATACCACTTTCCTTGGCGCTTCAAAGTATTTGAATAAGAAGAGCAAAGTTTTTGCAGCTACACTCCCCCAATTATGTGGATGTACTAATACTGCTTTTATTTCCTTTATTTGCTTTGCCTTTGGAAGACGCTTAGTCCCATCGTGTAATACACTTTTTAATGCCTACAGCACACGTACGACTTGCGTCGCGGCAGTGTGTGTGACTTCGGACAGCTGTCACCCGTCAGCCTTAGGCAGACTGTATTCCTGCCGGCCGGCTGACGACGGTTGAAGAACACGATGCATGTTGCATGAGCCGCGTCGTGCCGGCCGCCCAACACGCTTCTCGCATCGCTCCTAATTGACACGAGAGCGGACCGGGCTAGGCCGGCTCGGCCCGCTTCGCTCTGTGGGCAGTGGATCCGCCACGTGGTGGCCGCGAAGGGGCGGCCTCCCGCCCACGCCTCTTCGCTGATCCTACTCCAGTAAACACAAACTGACCGCACTGCCAAGAGCGCGTAATGGACGAGGGACCCTGAAATTACCAGCACTACTGCCGAGCCCGAGGGTGTACGTAACCAACAAGCACCAGTGTGTCACACCTAGTTACCTCCTCCGCTCCATTTGTAATTGGTAAATGAACTCTCTTGTCACCACCAGGGAGTTTTCGCACAAAGGAAATGCGACGACAACATAGAGTGTGTTGCGGGGAAAGAAGCGCTGTATAGTCCTCGATGGTGAGTGTTCATCGGAGGTGAGAGTATCATCTGGAGTGCCCCAGGGAAGTGTGGTAGGTCCGCTGTTGTTTACTATCTACATAAATGATCGTTTGGATAGGGTGGATAGCAATGTACGGCAGTTTGCTGATGATGCTGTGGTGTACGGGAAGGTGTCGCCGTTGAGTGACTGTTGCAGGATACAAGATTACTTGGACAGGATTTGTGATTGGTGTAAAGAATGGCAGCTATCTCTAAATATAGATAAACGTAAATTAATGCAGATGAATAGGAAGATGAATCCCGTAATGTTTGAATACTCCATTCGTAGTGTAGCGCTTGACACAGTCACGTCGATTAAATATTTGGGCGTAACATTGCAGAGCGATATGAAGTGGGACAAGCATGTAGTGGCAGTTGTGGGGAAGGCGGATATTCGTCTTCGGTTCATTGGTAGAATTTGGGGAAGATGTCGCTCATCCGTAAAGGAGACCGCTTATAAAACACTAATACCACCTATTCTTGAGTACTGCTCGAGAGTTTGGGATCCCTATCAGGTCGGATTGATGGAGGACATAGAAGCAATTCAGAGGCGGGCTGCTAGATTTTTTACTGGTAGGTTTGATCATTACGCGAGTGTTACAGAGATGCTTCAGGAACTCGGATGGGAGTCTCTAGAGGAAAGGAGGCGTTCTTTTCGTGAATCGCTACTGAGGAAATTTAGAGAACCAGCATTTGACGCTGACTGCAGTACAATTTTACTGCCGCCAACTTACATTTCGCGGTAAGATCACAAAGATAAGAGAGATTAGGCCTCGTACAGAGGCATATAGGCAGTCATTTTTCCCTCGTTCTGTTTGGGAGTGGAACAGGGAGAGAAGTGCTAGTTGTGGTACGAGGTACCCTCCGCCACGCAGCGGAAGGTGGATTGCGGAGTTTGTATGTAGACGTAGATGTAGTTTGAGAGATACAGAGGGAGTGAGTGTGCCAGGACTTACCCCAGGGCCGGACTCTGTGGCCGACCGGTTCTAAGCGCTTTAAAAAAATGGTTCAAATGGCTCTGAGCACTATGGGACTTAACTTCTGAGGTCATCAGTCCCCTAGAACTTAGAACTAATTAAAACTAACTAACCTAAGAACATCACACACATCCACACCCGAGGCAGGATTCGAACCTGCGACCGTAGTGGTCGCGCGGTTCCAGACTGTAGCGTCTAGAACCGCTCGGCCACTCCGGCCGGCCTAGGCGCTTCAGTCCGGAACCACGCGCCTGCTACGGTCGCAGGTTCGAATCCTGCCTCCGGCATGGATGTGTGTGATGTCTTTTGGTTAGTTATGCTAAGTAATTCTAAGTCTAGGGGACTGATGACCACAGCAGTTAAGTCCCATAGTGCTTAGAGTCATTTGAACTTACCCCAGTTTACAGCTACTAGCGCCAAGTTATCAAAACCCGACGGTGAGTAGCGTACAAAGTATTGCGTCATAATCTAAGAATGAAATTAAAAATTAAAGTAACTTTTCCAAAATTTTCATTATATGATACAGTATATTAATGTTTGAGTCGTTAAATCTCAGAGTGATCACATGAATACCTTTCCCGAAAACCTCGTTTTGAATAAAAAGCAAGTGGCGCTAAATAGTAAAGCCAGAAAGCCAAAACTTACTCGATGAGGATTTGCAGAAAATAAATGCGTGGTGTAATGACTGGCAGTTATATCTCAATATTAGAAAGTGTAGCCTACTGAGTATAACAAGGCGAAAATCCCCATTAATGTGCGATTACAAAATAAATGCCCAGTCTTTGGGAGCGGTAACGTCCGTCAGGTATCGGGGAGTGACAATTCGAAATGATCTCAAATGGAATGATCTGATTACACAAGTAACGGGTAAGGCGAACTTTAGATTGCAGTTTATTGGTAGAATCCTGAAGCGATGCAGTCCTTCAACAGAGGAAATTGCTTACAATACGGTACTTCGTCCAGTCTTGGAGTATTGGTCGTCTGTGTGGGACCCTTACTAGTTGGGTCTGATTCAAGAGATTGAGAAGGTCCAAAGAAGAGCGGCAAGATTCGTGACTGGTACATTTAGCCATCGCGAGAGCGTTACAAATCTCATAGAGTCTGAAGTGCACACACTTGCAGACAGACGGCACGCTAAACAGAAAGAGCTGCTCACTAAATTCCGAAATCCGATCTTCACCGAGGATGCAGAGCACATATTATTACCAGCAACTTTCACATCGCATGATGATCACCAAGGTAAGGGAAATAATAAGAGGCGTTCAGACAGTCGTTTTTTCCTCGTGCGATGCGCGAGTGGAACAGAGGAGGGGAAATATGACGTTGGCGCGAATTGTGCCCTCCGCCACACACCGCTTGGTGGCTAGCGGAGTATATATGTAGATGTAGAATATGTGCAAATGTATGTCGTAATCACATTTACATGTGTCAGCATGATCGGAACAATATTTCGCTCAGAATCGGCGTTTTTAGGAAAACCTGAAGGCGCTAAACATTAGACTCAGAAAGATGAAAATTGGTATGAAGCTTCAGTTTGATATAAAAACATTAACTATCCTACCCCACTAAACTACACTAATAGTTTTCAAGTAATTTGCTAGAAACAACATTTTTAACTAACACGTCATTAGTTGAAATAGATTAAGCATAATTCACATCAGTGACAGGAGATTCTCATTATAGCGCTTGATTACATCCATCAGATAATGAAGATATAACAAGTTTCAAGACTCTGATGTAATTAACAACCAATACAAGGTCTCTTGAAGATGTAGTTCAGAGGTCATGTTCTACAGTTGGTTCCGTTCTAAAAATCCTAGGCCGTAAATTTTAAATGCAGTAGAGCTAAAACTACTTCTATGGTTAAAGACCCCTTAACTGCATTCATATAAAAATTACGAAGTCTGCAAATTGATTCACGACCATGTTATTAAATAATATATCCGAGAAAGCGGTCATTTAGAGGCTGCTACCTGGACACGCAGCAGATGACCGCAAAAGTTCACTTCGGCCGCCCGCTGCGCCCATATATGAATACGGCCTGAGAGGCAGTGAGAGACTTCACTTCCAACCAAGCTACCACACGGTCTGCGTCAGTCAATCGCCTGCTTATGCGCTAGCTCGGATACGCCAGGCGCAACTAAACGCATTTTGCGGTACAAATAGGAAGTGAACTCTAGAGGACTGTGTAGCGTTCAGGATCGCTTAGATTCCACAGAAGTAACTATTTGCGTGCCGCCTGTAACGTTAACCAAACCGCTTGGCAAGTGGTGAGATTGTTTTCCACTTTTGTGGCGACCAATTACCCCCGGTGCTTAGAAGTCAGTGCGAAAGACCATTCTAATTGAAACTCACCGCAGAAGTCGCCTCTGAACTGCTCATAGTGCTGTTTATGATAGAGATATCATTATTATTATTATCATCAGGAACATAACTCAATACATTAATCAGTTGGAGGTCAAAACTTTTATTTATAATCATAGTTCCTGATGCCGTTGAGTAAATAGAGACTAGAAGAGCGCAAGAAGGATGTGGACTTGCAGACTCGAAACTGTGGTCAGCATATTCTCCATCGCTTTCTCCATCGCTTTGTGGCTGACTGCAAAACTAGTTTTCAGGCTCTCGTAAACGACGGCGAGAAACGAACAAATACGATATTTCCTCTTCTTCTTAAAATATACCCGCTTCCCCACAATATAAATAATTCTACCAAAGCTATAGATGACAAGAAACCGAAAGACTGAATTGAGCCTACAAAATTATTTCACCGAAAAAGATACTGTGTTCCCTCATTTAGATCGTAGCAGAAGGGTTAGGGTTAGTAACTCTGCAACTGAAAATCAACTGTACCCAGTACGAAAAGCTCCCTCGACATAATGGAATACCTCTTCTGCTTTACGTTCAAGACAGAATCCAAAAGTTTCCATATTTGAGTTTTGATTTCAAATGTTTATGAGTACGCTGATATATTGTTAGGTGTCTCTCCACTCATCCTTCCTGATGCAGTATGGCAAGTGAACACAGATCCATTTTGTTTCGATGTGTTTGCGGTTTTACTATGACCGACCTGAAAAGCAGCATGTCTGTACATGTTTTTGTTGTAAATTTGAGAAACTGCGATAGAAACACGCCAAATGTTGTAGCAAATCTCCGCTGCAAGTCAGACACAGACTTACAACTGCTATAAGAGTTTCAACATGGGTGAACATCGGTTGAAGATGGTGATCGCTTCGGTTGGTGTTCACCAGTATCTCAACAGAAAATGCTCAGAAAGAGAGGGGTCTGAGTCGGCAAAATCGTAGATAGACAAAGAATTCTGGAATACTTTTAGAACACGTTAGGTGGCGTCCATTAATTACGTGTTCTGATTTTGGCGCTTTTTCAACACCCCCTTCCTCCCCCCTTGATGAAATGATGTGAGATCTGTCTCGAGTCTCTCTCTCACACCCCCCCCCCCCCCCCCCGATTTTATATGAAATTTTTCAAAATGCGTATTTTTTGTGTAAATACGTTAATTTTATTTTTTTAAAGAAAAGCAATTTGCATAATTATTTTAATTTAAGACTAGCTAGGACTAGTATTTAATACAGCTGAAAAAAAACGAAGAATAAAATGCTTAAATAAAAGGAACTAGTAAAATTCTTCGAACAATATTAGTTATAATTCACTCAACGGGGACTCATGTGGTATCCAGAGTGACTACTGAGTGACTACCTAAAAGAATGGGAACAAAATCCATAACCCGGTGGTTGGATTGGACACGTGAAGGGCAATGTTTTGTGGGCAGTGTGTGCTGTGCAAATCTGCATTCACAGCAGAATTATCGGTGGTGAAAACCAATACAACAGGTGCTTGAGTATTCGCCCTCCGTATCACTTTCTCGAGATGTGTATAAAATAGAAAGGGAGGTGTTAGCCGGCTTTATTAAGGAATGTCATAGTAGTCCGAGCATCTCTGTCCGTCGCTTCTCTGAGGTGTTAGATCTCATGTTGAACGTGTAGCACGAAACATTCCCTTTTCGGGAACCTTTGCATCGCTGCGTTCTATAACCTTATCAATTCTTTCTGGCAGCACTTCTTCGTCTTGTAGACGTGCCTTTTCCCGTATGCAACATAAGAATCATGATAACACATTCTGAAAGAGTGACAGTATCTAAACAATTACGGGCGTAAACAGAGCAGGTCGGGACGTAGCCGCAAGTCATTGAGTCTCGGCCTTATATACAGGCTGGTCCATTGATAGTGACCGGGCCAAATATCTCACGAAATAAGCATCAAACGAAAAAACTACAAACAACGAAACTCGTCTAACTTGAAGGGGGAAACCAGATGGCGCTATGGTTGGCCCGCTATATGGCGCTGCCATAGGTCAAACGGATATCAACTGCGTTTTCTCAAATAGGAACCCCTATTTTTATTACATATTCGTGTAGTACGTAAAGAAATATGAAGGTTTTAGTTGGATCATTTTCTTCGCTTTGTGATAGACGGAGCTGTAATAGTCACAAACATATAGCTCACAATTTTAGGTTTTTTAAATTAAAATACAGAACGTAGGTACGTTTGAACATTTTGTTTCTGTTGTTCCAGTTGATACATGTACCTTTGTGAACTTATCATTTCTGAGAACGCATGCTGTTACAGCGTGATTACCTGTAAATACCACATTAATGCAATAAATGCTCAAAATGATGTCCGTCAACCTCAATACACTCCACAATAGGTGTAACGACATTCCTCTCAGTAGCGAGTAGTACGCCTTCCGTAATGTTCGCACATGCATTGACAATGCGCTGACGCATATTGTCAGGCGTTGTCGTTGGATCACGACAGCAAATATCCTTCAACTTTCCCCACAGAAAGAAATCCGGGGACGTCAGATCCGGTGAACTTGCGGGCTATGGTACGGTGCTTCGACTCCCAATCCACCTGTCATGAAATATGCTATTCAATACCGCTTCAACCGCACGCGAGCTATGCGCCGGACATCCATCATGTTGGAAGTACATCGCCATTCCTTCATGCAGTGAAACATCTTGTAGTAACATCGGTAGAACATTACGTTGGAAATCAGCATACACTGCACCATTTAGATTGCCATCGATAAAATAGGGGCCAATTATCCTCCTTCCATAATTCCTCACCATACATTAAACCGCCAAGGTCGCTGATGTTCCACGTGTTGTAGGCATTGTGGATTTTCCGTTGCCCAATAGTGCATATTGTGCCGGTGTATGTTACCGCTGTTGGTGAATGTCGCTTCGTCGCTAAATAGAACGCATGCCAAAAATCTGTCATGTAGCGTTCTCAACTCCAACGTTTTGAGATTCCCGATTCTCACGCAATTTGTCTGCTACTGATGTGCGGATTAGCCGCGACAGCAGCTAAATCACCTATTTGGGCATCATCATTTGTTGCAGGTCGTGGTTGACGTTTCACACGTGGCTTAACACTTCCTGTTTCCTTAACTAACGTAACTATCCGGCGAACGGTCCGGACACTTGGATGATGCCGCCCAGGATACCGTGCAGCATACACAGCACACACCCGTTGGGCATTTTGGTCACAATAGCCATACATCAACACGATATCGACCTTTTCCGCAATTGGTAAACGGTCCATTTTAACACGGGTAATGTGTCACGAAGCAAATACCGTCCGCACTGGCGGAATGTTACGTGATACCACGTACCTATACGTTTGTGACTATTACAGCGCCATCTATCACAAAGCGAAAAAAGTTGTCCAACTAAAACATTCATATTTCTTTACGTACTGTACGAGTATGTAATAAAAAATGCCGGTTCCTATTTCAAAAACGCAGTTGATATCCGTTTGACCTATGGCAGCGCTACCCAGTGGGGCAACCATAGTGCCATCTGGTTTCCCTCTTTAAGCTAGACGCGTTTCGTTCTTTGTAGTTTTTTCGTTTAATGCTTATTTCGTGAGTTATTTGGTCCGGCCACTATCAATGGACCACCCTGTATACGCCGCAGCGTTCGTTGAGTTGTGCGGTTGGCTGGCCGGTGGCGGAAAAACAGTCGAGAGGCCACTGTGCTACTTCGTCGCGTTCGCGTAACCGCGATAAATATTATTGTATAGGTCTTAGTTATTTTTTAGTGGATAAACATGTGTTACTTAATTTAATCCAGTTTTCTCGATATTTCACACTGTTTCCTTTGGAAAAAAATTACTTGATATTTGCCGAGACCCCCGTCTGCCCCAGGTGAGATTGGATGAAATTCGGCTCGACCCCCTCCCCATCCTCTAAGCGCCTTACGTAATTAACGGACGCCCCCTTATGTTACACGTGAATATATTACGTGGAAACAACCGAGCATGAGTAGTACTGCGGTGCAGTTTTTGCCAAGTCTGCTTAAAGACGATGTGGAGCATAATCGCGTGAAAGTCTGCAGGGTACTTAAACAACTGCTTGAAGATGATCCGAACTATGTATCAAAGGTTGTCATTGGTGACGAAGGTTTGGTTAAAAGCTATGACCCTGAAATGAAGCAGTAGTTGTCGCAATGGCAGGGCACCCCCTCCTCCTCGACCAAAAGAAGCTCGATATGTCAGGAGTACAAGATGATTTTTTACCACTGACGGATTTTCGTTCCTCCTGGTCAGATGGTCAACAAAGAGCTATATCACGATGTTCTAACTCGCTTGAAAGATGACATGGGGAGAAAACATGTGAAGAAGTGGCGTATGAACGATCGGATACCGCGTCATGGCATTGCACAATTGGATACAGCCTTGACGAAATAAATCTCGGGTGAACAGCCTGGTGTGAGTGTGCATAGGACACAGTATTTCGGCAATCGACCACGTTGCCATCATCATGTGCGCTGATGTACTGACCGGCTGCTGGCCGGCGCCAGGTATATATAGGACAATCCCCCTCCCGATCCTCCCTCGTGGCTTCAAAACGTAGGACGGCTGGGATACGTAGCGCCATCTCCCCTTATTCTTACCTCCATGGTTCATAGACTTACTAAATAAAAACTAGACCGCGCATTGGCGCTAGTGTCGCGTCCCCACATTGAACGTGATAGAAGCTGCCATTTGCAGGGAAACAGTGCGTAAACAGTGTTGTTCGTGTGCTGCTTTTAATTGTAACAGTATAATGGAAGCAAAGACGAAGACGGAAACAATGTTACATTTCACAGGTCAGTCATTTTTATTACTTGTGTATAGTATTTTCATGGAGAAATAATAAATCAATAGCGTTTGATTTTGTCTAGGTTTCCCCTTACAAACGATTTTCTAAATCGGAAATGGATAGTTGCTATTCGGAGAGAGAACTTCCAACCGACAGCAAATCGTTTGCTGTGCTCTCTTCATTTTGAAGAGAATTGTTAGATGGAAAATTATGTAAATAGACGTCAACTGAAGGACGATGCTATACCGACAGTATTTGGATTTCCAACTCATTTGAAAAAGGTATAGAGTCCTGAAAGGTCTCTGTTGGATTCCTTTCATGTTTAATTTCTTAAATCTGTTGTCATTTATGGAATAAATTCCTGCCGGCCGAAGTGGCCGTGCGGTTAAAGGCGCTGCAGTCTGGAACCGCAAGACCGCTACGGTCGCAGGTTCGAATCCTGCCTCGGGCATGGATGTTTGTGATGTCCTTAGGTTAGTTAGGTTTAACTAGTTCTAAGTTCTAGGGGACTAATGACCTCAGCAGTTGAGTCCCATAGTGCTCAGAGCCATTTGAACCATTTTTTTGAATAAATTCCTCTCCTAAATTTACTGTGGCGTTTCTGACTATCTGGGAGGAGACTGAGTAGTGGAACGTGTTACCTTTACACGTAAACAAGAACGATCTGTCACACTACTACACTTTAAAACACAGTTTATATGTAATTCATGTCACACAGTCTCATACGGAATCTACATCCGCTTTCTGTTATATACTGTATATGATAAGATACTGTCATCCCCCTTCCCTTCTGTGTGAGAGGATGAATGATCAAATGTGTTTGTAGTTGCATGCTTGAGGGTAGCAGACAAGCCTGTCTGCTAGAGAACAGTAGGACCAACGTCGGAACAGGTAGCTACGCTTCCTAAAAGCAAAGAGGTTTCTATCCTTAGTATGGTTCTGTCTGTCCGTTGTCATGTTGGTATAGGAAGCTGCCCCTCTGGCCACTTCCGTTTGTCTTTGTGAGCCACCCAGAGGAAGCACGCTCGGCAGTAGGCAGTTGCAGTCTGGCGGTGGCGAGCGTCTGAAGTGGTAAGATCTCCGGCTAAGCGCGTGTCTGCTAAGTCCATAGGACAATGGATTTGTTAAGTTCAGCCTAACTGAAAATTTAATCATCTTTATTTCGGGTTTAACTCTAAAATATCTAAGGTTATCTTAAATTGCAGCGTAGTGTAATTCTCGTGTGAAGTTCATAGTATTTTCCGGTTGTTGCTTTGTTACTACTTTGTGAGTAAAGTGGAACCACGTGTTGATCAGTAACTCTAACTAAGATCAATCTTAAATGCGAATGCTTGTGTGATTATAACGTCTCGTCTTGACAATATTTTCAATATAGCAACTTTTCTTTATGTTCAACCCACATGGGGTGTACTTTGCGAGACCAGTACCACGTGCTTATATAACTGTTTGACCCGTCAGGTAAACAGTAAGACGTTAATAACCAGTTCGAGGTTTTTCTTTTGTAATTTGCTTTTCGATCTAATTTATTTTAATTATCAAAATTATTGTGGAGTTGTACGCTTTGTGTAAACCAAGTTGACCACGTGAAGCATGTGGTGTAATCATCAAAGTAGCCCTCAGCTATTCTTTTTGCGAAGATTTCACAAAGAGTTAATATGAATTTAGTATACCAGTGTGTGGTAATTACATGACGGACAGAATTGTGGTATGAACGTAATTTCTTTGGGTAAAAACTGAATCTGTTGGTTGTGGTTAATTTCTTCTTGCTTATGTTTCAATGTTCTTCGTGTGTTATTTTATGAATGTAGTGTTGTATGCAGTCTCCCAGTCTTGGCTCCATATTTTATGTGTTCCGTAAGATTACAATCTCACATTTTTTCAATCGTAAATAAGGCACCAGCTCCGTTATAACTCACGTATAATATGCTGAAATCTCAATGAACAATCTTAAAATAAATTTCCAAATATAAACTGATTTCTTTCTTTTTATTTAAATTCTCCTTTTTTTATATACATATTACCGGTTTTGTATGACTATTAAAAGATTATCATTAATGTTAGTCTGGTTGGTAAACCTAGACTAAATATCTGATGAAACAGTTGCCCAGTAATCCACGGTTAACGTCCCCAGACAGATCACGGCTTTTAACCCACTTTCATTGTCAATTAGCACCGATCTCAGCATACCAAATTGAAGTAACAACTTTACAGTCCTGCAAATCGTGCAATATAGGGGTAGGTTAAATTGTGTGGAAATACTGTCAGTGTGTATAATTTTGAACGTTCAAATTGTTCAAATGGCTCTGAGCACTATGCGACTTAACTTCTGAGGTCATCAGTCGCCTAGAACTAATAAAATGTAACTAACCTAAGGAGACCACACACATCCATGCCTGAGGCAGGATTCGAACCTGCGACCGTAGCGGTCGCTCGGCTCCAGACTGTAGCGCCTAAAACCGCATGGCCACTCCGGCCGGCTTTGAACGTTCCTTTTCCAGGTTACCAAGGCAATGAAATATATATTAAGTATGAATCAGAGGTAGGTCGAATAATTGCGTTTAGATACTTAACATGTGTTGCCAGGTGGTGATTATACTTCCTAAATGGTCAAATATTTGATCAAATGTTGCAAACTCAACCACTTTTAGAGGTGCTATCAGTGTTAAAAACTAATGTGCAAATGAAATTCCTACCGTATTTAAAGTGATATGGGTTATTACAATTAATCATACCAAAATTCGAGTGTAGATAATACTGTTCTAAACAAAGGTAAGCGTGCAAAATGTACACAGCAATCGGCAAAAAGCGAACAGGACCTGACAGGAAAATTACGTGAATTAAATAATAATCGTACTGTGTGCTACTTTAAAAGTTTCATGTAATTATCTAATGCAAATAACTCTGTGTAAACTCGCTCCACCTTCTCAGGAAAGAGCCTTACATTCTTAAATTTTGCGTCTCTATGCAGACGTATTTCGGAAATTAGGAAACTTCATTCATTTAATTATACTTTTAAAATAGACTCGAATACTCAGTACTTTTTTAAACAAACATGGGTTTAATTTGTGCTTCAAGTTGCTCCTGTTGCGTCTCATATACGTCAAATCACAACCCCAGTACTAGGATTCATCCGTGCAAATGGCGGCGATCAGCTGCTTCACATGGGGAACAGTTGCCTCGCTTCTCCGCTACGGCGTGGTAGGGGCTTGGGTTGGTTGCGTGACTGTGGAGACATCTGTCGGTAGTACGCACTACCAAGTAGCGCAGACGCTCGCGGATTTTTTTAGTCGCGCGGGGAAGGGAATTTTTTTTTTCCTTTGATTTTTGTAAATGTCTTGCCGGGCCACCAAAATCCCTCCGAGGGCCACACGTGGCCCCGAGCCGCTATTTGCCCACCCCTGCTTTAGTGTATTTTATAGCACTTCTGAAGTTTTATTTTGCGAAGCTAAGCCTTAAGTCAAGCATTGGTTGTGATTTATGAATTAACGTCTGGACATTACAGAAGTTCTCAGTTCCCTATCAAATCAGTTTCTGTGTTGTCCCGGCCGCCACAAATCAGGCAGCAGTCCTCCGACGCTGAGGCGCTTGCCGGACCTCGTGACACCCGAGTTGCCGGCGGACTCTATTTACGACCCAGATACGGAGTCCGCCGGATGATTTCCATGGCATGACGGATGCGTGGCACGATAATATCCAATTAAGAGCTCGTGTTGGGCAAGAGCGGGGCGGAAACGGCCTGCCGAGGGTCACCGCTCTCGATAAGAGGTCGACCAATCGCCGTAAAATTCTGCCGATAGCAGCTCATCAATGAACCCGAGCAGTCCATTCACACTTCTTGGCCTGTCAGCGACTTTGAACGTGTCCTTTTCCTATAATCTTCTGACGCAAAGTTATGAGAAAGCGCCTTGGTACTGGTTTACGGTTGCGAAATGGTGAAAAGAGTCGGTACATTCCATGAAAGAGGGCACGGTGGATCGTTTCCTACTTGGGTGAGATAGTTATAGTTGATAGTTACGTAGCTCGTCATGAGAGGTTTTATCGACGGGACAATTTTGTTTACACCATATCGCTACCATATATATATGTATTATTTCCCAAGTCAACATACCTCTTTCTCAACAGATACAAATCGTACAGGCATGGGTGATGATTCGTGAGAAACCTTTTAAATCGGCTTGTGATACTCCATAACGATTTAGTGCTAAAACTTACTATATGTGGAAAATTTTAACATGAAAGAGATTTTTAATTATCGTATCTAAAAGGGCAACATTGATGCCCAGCTTCCTACCTGTTTTACGAAGCTGACTTATTAGTCACGAACAAGAGACCCCCTTTCCATATTATCATTATCACAAATGCTATAGGCATTTTATTTGTATTAAAGTACTTCTTAACTGGATAATTTCTATACAGCACTGTCGAAGATAATAGCCGCAACGACTGCGGTAGTCCATTATCTCTGCCCGTCGTACAAGGTGACTTTCCTGAACTAATATGTTTGCCGAAACGACAAATGCATTTGTCCTTGTCGCCTTGAACTGTGATTTACCTGTCTGCCACTATTGCCTAACGTTCTTACGTACAGTCCAAAGTGCGATTAAAATATCAGAATACAGTTAGACGTAATTGTAGCCGTAGAGAAATCCCAGCTAAGAAGCGAACACGTTCTAACTTATATACTTCGCGTTTATTTATTGCTTTGTATTTAATATCCGTATTTCTCATTAAACTTCTCCGTAGCAACAGGTAAATGTAAACATTACGGTCGAAAGTTAGAAATTACGAGCAACTAATGACCATCACAAATTGTCATGAACAGTACATTACATTTCTTTACTCCTATTATTTTATGTTTCTATTTGATCATTAATTATTAACTTTTATCAACAACACAGTGTTGAGATTACTGCTATTATAAACAATAAATAACAAGTTTACGATGCCAAGGAACAAACGTTAGAAGCTGTCAGTGAGAAGCGTCACTCCAAGGCTGCAACTGTCACATCTTTTCAGAGAGAAAGGCGGCATTCCCACAACCACCCTTATTATCAACGACTACACTTATTACAAATGAAGAGCCAAAGGAGCTGGTACACCTGCCTAATATCGCGTAGGACCCCCGCGAGCACTCAGAAGTGTTGCAGCATGACATAGCTTAGACTCGACTAATGTCTGAAGTAGCAGTGGAGGTAACCGACACCATAAGTCCTGCAGGTCTCTCTATAAATCCGTAAGAGTACGAGGGGGTGGAGATCTCTTCTGAACAGCACACAGATGAGCTTAATAATATTCACGTCTGGGGAGTTTGGTGGCCAGCGGAAGTGTTTAAACTCAGCAGAGTATTCCCGGAGTCACTTTGCAGCAATGGAGGACGTGTGGGGTGTCGCATTGTCCTGCTGGAATTGCCCAAGTCTGTCGGAATGCACAATGGACATGAACGGATGGAGGTGATCAAACGGGTTAATTACGTACGTGTCACCTGTCAGAGCCGTATCTAGACGTATCAGGAGTCCCATATCGCTCCAACTGCACCCCCCCCCCCCCAAATTACATTGCCACCACCAGCTTGAACAGTCCCCAGCTGACATGCAGGACCAATGAATTCTCCATAGGCCGGCCGGAGTGCCGAGCGGTTCTAGGCGCTACAGTCTGGAACCGCGCGACCGCTCCGGTCGCAGGTTCGAATCCTGCCTCGGGCATGGATGTGTGTGATGTCCTTAGGTTAGTTACTTTTAAGTAGCTCTAAGTTCTAGCGGACTGATGACCACAGATGTTAAGTCCCATAGTGCTCAGACCCTTTTTTTTTTTTGCTCTCCATACTCGTACACGTCCATTCGATACAATTCGAAACGAGACTCGTCCTACCAGGCAACATGTTTCCAGTCGCCAACAGTCCAATGTTGGCGCTGACGGGTGCAGGTGAGACATAAAGCTTTGTGTTCTGCAGTCAGCAAGGGCACACAAGTGGACCTTCGGCTCTCAAAGCCCATATCGATGATGTTTCGTTGAATGGTTCGCACGCTGACACTTGTTGACAGCCCAGCATTGAAAACTGCAGCAATTCGCGAAAGGGTTGCACTTCTGTCACGTTGAACTATTCTCTTCAGTCGTCGTTTCTCCCATTCTTGCAGTTTTTTTCCGGGCGCAGCGATGTCGGAGATTTGATGTTTTACTGACTTCCTGACATTCGCGGTACACTCGTGAAATGTTCGTATGGGAAAATCCCCACTTCGTCGCTACCTAGGAAATGCCGTGCCCCATCGCTCGAGCGCCGACTATAACACCACGTTCAAACTGACTTAAATTTTAATAACCTGCCATTGTAGCAGCAGTAACCGATTTAACAACTGCGTCAATTGTCTTATAGAGACGTTGTCGACCTCGGCGCCGCATTCTGCCTGTTTACACATCACAGAAATTGAGTACGCATGTCTATATCAGCGTCTTTGGCGCTTCAGTGTGTATATGTATTTCTAATTAAACTTTCCTCAGCAACAGGTAAATGTAAATGCTGGGGTAAAAGTTAGAAATTACAAGCAACTGATGACAGTCAAATACTATCATGAGCAGTACATTACGTTTCTTTACTTCTTACATTTTATGTTCGTATTTGATCTTTAATTATTACAATTTATCAACAACAGGACGGTGGAAATACTGCTAACGTTAACAATTAATAACAACTTTCCGATACCGAGGAAGAAACGTTACTAGCTGCCAGTGAGGAGCGTCGCTCAACAGTGGAGGCTGCAGTTCAAACATCTGCTCAGAGAGGAAGGCGGCGTTCCCACTACTACCTTATCCCAGCGACTACACTCATTCCAAATAGTTGCATTCTTTATAACCATAAAAGTGATAATGCTTCGCACGGGTCCACTGGTAATTAGTAAAGTACAATGCTGTGCCACCAAAAAGTTCTTAGTTTTAATAGTTTTGGATTGTTTCTCACGAACGGGAATTCAGACGAAGGGTAGCATTTAGCATCCTGACAACGACTACATCATTAGAGATCAAACCCAAGTTTGGACAGGTTAGAAGGTTGAGAAGGAAATCAATCTCGTTCTTTCTGAAGGAATAACCCTGTCATTTGCAGTGACGAACGTAAGGAAGGAAACCAGGTAACACACTAGTGGCCTTTAAAATTGCTACACCAAGAAGAAATGCAGATGATAAACGGGGATTCATTGGAAAAATATATTATACTAGAACTGACATGTCATTTCATTTTCACGCAATTCAGGTGCATAGTTCCTGAGAATCAGTACCCAGAACAACCACCTCTGGCCGTAACAACGGCCTCGATACGCCTTGGCATTGAGTCAAACAGAGCTTGGATGGCGTGTACAGGTACAGCTGACCATGCAGCTTCAACACGATACCACAGTTCATCAAGAGCAGTGACTGGCGTATTGTGACGAGCCAGTTGGTCGGCCACCATTGACGAGACATTTTCAACTGGTGAGAGATCTGGAGAATGAGGTGGCCAGGGCAGCAGTCGAACATTTTCTGTATCCGGAAATGCCCGCACAGGACCTGCAACACGCGGTCGTGCATTATCCTACTGAAATGAGGGTTTCGCAAGGACCGCATGAAGGGTAGAGACACGGGTCGTAGCACATCTCAAATGTAGCGTCCACTGTTCAAAGTGCCGTCAATGAGACAAGAGGTGACAGAGACATGTAACCAATGGCACCCCATACCATCACTCCGGGTGATACGCCAGTATGGCGATGACGAATACACGCTTCCACTCTGCGTTCACCGCGATGTCGCCAGACACGGATCCAACCATCGTGATGCTGTAAACAGAACCTGGATTCATCCGAAAAAACTGACGTTTTGCCATTCGTGCACCCAGGTTCGTCGTCGAGTACACCATCGCAGGCACTGCTGTCTGTGATGCAGCGTCAAGGGTAGCCGCAGCCATGGTCTCCGAGCTGATAGTCCATGCTGCTGCAAACGTCGTCGAACTGTTCGTGCAGATGGTTGTTGACTTGCAAACGTCCTCATCTGTTGACTCAGGGATCGAGACGTGGCTGCACGATCCGTTACAACCATGCGGATAATATGCCTGTCATCTGCCCAACTGCCGTTGGGATCCAGCACGGCGTTCCGTATTACCCTCCTGAACCCACCGATTCCATATTCTGCTAACCGTCATTGGATCTCGACCAACGCGGGCAGCAATGTCGCGATACGATTAACCGCAATCGCGATAGGCTACAATCCGACGTTTATCAAAGTCGGAAACGTGATGGTACGTATTTCACCTCTTTACACGAGGCATCACAACAACGTTTCACCAGGCAACGTCGGTGAACTGCTGTTTGTGTATGAGAAATCGGTTGGAATCTTTCCTCATGTCAGCACGTTGTAGGTGTCGCCACCGGCGTCAACCTTGTGTGAATATTCTGAAAAGCTAATCGTTAGCATATCACAGCATCTTCTTCCTGTCGGTTAAATTCCGCGGCTGTAGCACGTCATCTTCGTGGTGTAACAATTTTAATGGCCGGTAGTGTAACTAAATCTCTGAGGCTGAATGTAAATTCGAATCAGCGTCTGCCCAAATACGAATCCGTGGGCTTACAATTGTAGATCCGCAGTGAAACTGCTGTTTTCTAATAGGAAAGAAATGCTTACTCAAGTTCTAAGATGGCTGTGTGTATCCTGAAGGTGATGCGCTTGAAGGATGACCGTAAATGAAAACAACGAGATTGTGCACAGTATTAGAAGGTCGGTGACTAACGGCGTATATGACATACTTGAATCCTCAGACACACATTTTATGTGAAGAAATAATTATACTATGAAGAAATTTCTCTTCGATATTTGAACCGCGTACAAAGAGTCCATCCAGTTTTAAGCGTCGATTTCATATTGTACATTAGACACACATCCACCATTTTCCGTCAGAGAAAGCACCTACAGGTGAAGTGGTACAGCAGAAGGTTGGGCTTCCGCGCAACCTTGGAGAGGCTGCGGAGGTGGTGTAATTTAATGCCCGCCTACACACAGTGCTAATTAGATATGAAGCTCAGCGAAAGCTGCAACGTCTTGCAGCTTAGATTCTGATCGTTAGGCACGCTCTGGTTGTGCAATTGACCCTTGAAGGGCAGTTACGTGCGGTCATGTTCCTGGAACTTTAGCATAGAGATCTAACTCGTCGTATACCTGATGATTCCGTCGTGATTCAAGCTTTCTGGGCTGACGGAGAAGGGGAAATCTGCCAGGCTGAGATTAGTAAATCTGGTTCATAAAGAAATTTAATTCAAGTCGGTTGACGGTGATAAATATCCAAGTCGGCATTTTCCCCTATTTCAATCGTCTGCAGAACATACATAAGCTGTTACCGTCAGTAATGTGGTGTCCACCAGCTTCTAGGCATAGAAGCCACCGTTGCATGCAGTTGTGACGTATCCATTTGAACAAACCAGGTGACCTTCGGAGAGCAGTCCTCATGTGTCTCGACAATGAGACTTTTCCACATGACAACACATGGTTATATCAACTTGTATCAGATTAGATAGACGAGCTTTCCACAAAACAAGCCATCTCCTTCCCGAGCCTTTTCAGAGGACATCTAAGACAGATGCACGCAGCCAATAGGTGCAAACTGAGTTTGTACTGCATTATTTCGAACGAGATACACTGATGATCCAAAACAGCATCCACCACGAGACTGAATGCCGTCTGATAGAGTTGTGGGCACGTAACGTGGTAAGGAAAATACAGTACTGGCCATTAAAATTGCTACACCACGAAGATGACGTGCTACAGACGCGAAATTTAACCGACAGGAAGAAGATGCTGTGATATACAAATGATTAGCTTTTCACAGCATTCACACAAGGTTGGCGCCGGTGGCGACACCTACAACGTGCAGACATGAGGAAAGTTTCCAGCCGATTTCTCATACACAAACAGCAGTTGACCGGCGTTGCCTGGTGAAACGTTGTTGTGATGCCTCGTGTAAGGAGAAGGAATGCGTACCATCACGTTTCCGACTTTGATAAAGGTCGGATTGTAGCCTATCGCGATTGCGGTTAATCGTATCGCGACATTGCTGATCGCGTTGGTCGAGATCCAATTACTGTTAGCAGAATATGGAATCGGTGGCTTCAGGAGGGTAATACCGAACGCCGTGCTGGATCCCAAAGGCAGTTGGGCAGATGACAGGCATCTTATCCGCATGGTTGTAACGGATCGTGCAGCCACGTCTCGATCCCTGAGTCAACAGATGGTGACGTTTGCAAGACAACCACCATTTGCACGAACAGTTCGACGACGTTTGCAGCAGCATGGACTATGAGCTCTGAGACCATGGCTGCGGTTACCCTTGACGCTGCATCACAGACAGGAGCGCCTGCGATGGCGCACGAATGGCAAAACGTCATTTTTTTCGGATTAATTCAGGTTCTGTTTACAGCATCATGATGGTCGCATTCGTGTTTGGCGACATCGCGGTGAACGCACATTCGAAGCGTGTATTCGTCATCGCCATACTGGCGTATCACCCGGCGTGATGGTATGGGGTCCCATTGGTTACACGTCTCGGTCACCTCTTGTTCGCTTTGACGGCACTTTGAACAGTGGACGTTACATTTCAGATGTGTTACGACCCGTGGCACTACCCTTCATTCGATCCCTGCGAAACCCTACATTTCAGGACGATAATGCACGACCACATGTTGCAGGTCCTGTACGGGCCTTACTGGATACAGAAAATGTTCGACTGCTACCCTGGCCAGCACATTCTCGAGATCTCTCACCAACTGAAAACATCTGGTCAATGGTGGCCGAGCAACTGGCTCGCCACAATACGCCTGTCACTACTCTTGACGAACTATGGTATCAAGTTGAAGCTGCATGGGCAGCTGTACCTGTACACGCCATCCAAGCTGTGTTTGACTCAATGCCCAGGCGTATCAAGGCCGTTATTACGGCCTGAGGTGGTTGTTCTGGGTACTGATTTCGCAGGATCTATGCACCCAAATTGCGTGAAAACGTGATCACATGTCAGTTCTACTATAATATATTTGTCCAATGAATACCCGTTTATCATCTGCATTTCTTCTTGGTGTAGCAATTTTAATGGCCAGTAGTGTATGTAAGTGGGACGGAGACAAATGAGTTCTCATCCTACTGAAGATACGGGTCAAAAATAGGAAACGCGCCTCATATAAGCGACATTGACAAAGGGTAGATTGTTAGGACCTCGCGTCCGGAAACGAGCGTCTCTGATACGACGAAGACGGTCGACTGTTCGCGTGCTACTGTCGTAAGCGTCTGTGGAAGTGCTTGAAGAACGGTGAAACGAAGAGGTGACGAGGTGTTGTACGTCCACTTCTCCTCACAGGGCGTGGAGAGCGGAGGCCTATCTGTTCTGCAAATGGCAGATTTGACGACAGTTTACAATGGCTGTGCAGGCACAATCTTACGAGTACATCGCTCAGTGTACATTGTTTGACACGGGACTCCGCAGTAAATGATCCGTACCTGTTCCCAAGATGGCCCTACGACATCGTCAGCTACTTGAATAATGATAACAAAACGAGCGGCTCTATCTGAGTCTACGTCGTTTATTGTTTTTAACACATGTTACCAGTTTCGACATCAAATGGTGTCATCATCAGGCGTCAAGCGTAGCCTGCCACCTACAACCGTTTTCATGAGCAATTGACAGATTCGTATGCAGCGGGACAAAATTAACTGGATTCCGTACCTTCCGTGGCAATGACAAGCCCGGCATTGCCAGACGACAACGTCATTTACGGTAATTACGAGACACGCGCGTAGACGTCAGGTGCGAAGTACCTCGGAAAATCTATTGAGAAGTTGTCGAATCCCTCCCACATGATCACTGTTGTAGTGCGTTTCAAAAATGGAGCAGCATGCTACGGAGCATCTCGTTGCAGTGTTTTGCCTCTTCATTGTATGTTTACAGATATAACGGGATACATTGCGATAACATGGAGAAACTGCCACCCAAAAATGCAGATTACACTGGATCAGTAAAACCGGGAGGAAGCAGATACTGGCCTTCTGTCCATCAATGGCGAAGCCTGTGCACAGGTTCATTACAAATCTGTATCTACCGCTCTTCCTAATTGTGGCGTGGAGATTCTCAATTGCCAGTGTGGTTATAGGGATTATTGCACATTCAGGATCTCTTTATACAGTACTTCCGCAGGAAATGAAGGATCGAACGAACAACACCGACTGGGTCGGTACCACGCCAGGCCTGTTGGCTACATAGGGCAACATTAGAGATTGTATAACCCTCGAAGAGCATTAGTCGAGTTTATGAACACACTCCCTTCATGTAGCCTACATGTCGGTCGGATTTGCATACCATACAGTGTTATCAATTACTTATATAATTATTTGATACACAGTCCAAGCAAAGACTAGTTGAGGTTTCATATTCTACAGACAGAGTCTACCTACTGTACGTTTCGCTTCGTAATTTCTTGATTCTGTTGTTTCCGGATTAAGGTTTCTTATCTCTAGTCCGTACGTACTTTTATAGAATGAGTTGTACCGTTTCATTATGTGATTCTTAGAACGAAGTGTGCTGATTTGGCGGGTGCCTAATAACTGATTCTCTTTTCAATGTGCTGTGCCGACAGTGAAATTCAGTGCAGGCTGTGTATTTATGTTTGCCAGTTTTTCCTAAATTGAGCTTACGGAGATCAAATTGATACTACAACAAAACCATGTGTTCATGAACACATTTTAGGAAGTAAAGTGTGCCACCCACACTTTGGTAGTATAACGGTACTTTGCGGGCAGGCGTGTCAATTAGCATCATATTAATCAAAATCGGGGATAAGTAGACTTTATTTTGGAAGAGTTAAAAAGGGAAAAGTAATACGAAACTTTAATAACTGCACAGTATTACTAAGAAGCAATATGATGAAAAGTAATAAAAAGCAAAGTAGCAAAGACCAAGTGGGACAGAAAAATATAGGGGCGCGTTTGTTTTTTAATACATGTAAAAGAACATGTAACACATTATTGAGCTCTCTACCTTCAGTTATCGCGATCGGGCTAGTCGATGAAAAAGTGGTAAGCGACTGCGAAATTCGTTAAGGAGATTATTTAAAGACTCTTCAAGCATGTTTAAAATACATCACGTGTGACTAAGTGATCAGAGACGTTTACTGTCGGGTGAAGTGAAATGATTCCGACAACATAATTCGAACTTTGTGTTAGCTGGGAAAAATACTCTTGGGAAACTATTATGGTTGTCGAACCCACGAAAGTTGTACGCAACGGAAAGCTATAGTTTACGTAATTCTGCATTTTATAAAATTGTAATACGCGTGTGCGCGGAACATTAAGAGAATATTATCCTCGTACGGTTGCGGGGTTAACTGATACAACGCGCCAGCATAAAAATAGTCCGCTTATTAACTACCAGATATTAATTAACGGGGACCTAAACTACTAAAAACAGTGCATACACCGTTAAATTGAACCCTGTGTGTGAAACACAATCAAATCTAACATTTCGAGAGCGGAGAATAGACATTTAAGTGCCGAATTGAGAGCCTGGGTCGTGTCGATATTTGGAAATTATATGACACGCGTTATTCAGAATACGATATCGACCATTCTAATACTGAAAAGAAGGATAGGATCATCACCTCCAATCCCGATTCATATTTAGTTTGTGAAAAGAAAGGTGTTAATAAACAAACTACATTTCAATTTTATCCACGATTTTGGCTTCATTACGTAGTCTTGACTACATGGTAAACAAACAACATCTCAATTTTATCCACGATTTTGGCTCCATTGCGTAGTCTTGACTACATGATAAACAATATCTGTGCAAGTTGTATACAACGTATCGTCATAATATTTAGGCAACCAATACTGTGGTACACCAAAAATGTAGATGCATGAAATTGTTCTTACAGCGGATGTATAATGTGTGAGTGCGACGAACTATATTGAGAAACTGAACATCCATTACGTACTTGCATGTTTATCTGCAAAAATGGTCCTTGTCGGTACATCAGCGTAGAGTTCGAATAGAATCGCTGGAACATTGCAAACCACTCAGATTAATCGAACATCTGAATACGCATAACGCTGGTATCATCAGGATGTGTTCTTTCTCCTCACCCCAGTGGCAGTAATTGAATTAAGAGTCAGCCGGGAATAACATTTAAATCAATTGACGACCACTGAATTTTCAAACGTCCACTGCCGTGTATGAAGGCGAGTGACACCACGAGTGCTAACGTCGATCGAGGGGTGTCGTCGTGATCGTACTGAATGACATTGAGCGGTCACAGCAGCTGAAATAGATCATTTTCTGTATAATCTTGGTAACTGTTGTGCCCACGGAGTTAAATTTGAAGCAAGAAAACAAATTCCACCTTCGGTGTATTAGTACTTATTCGCGTGTATCCCCCGAATACTATTGTAACACTACAACTCCCAATCTACTCTGTTAGTTGCGTATTTGGCGTCTTTGTGTATTTTGAATGCATTGAATGCGTTAATTGTGTCCTGTCGTGACATGCAGACGCTATCGTTTCAGCGAATTGTATCTTTGTTATGTAATAAAAATGCGGTGATGAAATGATGTTAGTCTGACTCAAATCCTTTTCATACACTGTAATGAATCGCTCATAAAATCGTTTGTTTGATCGTAGCTAACTATAGTGTTTAAGTATTTTGCCCTGCAATTTCATATTTTACGGATAATTTCTCTCTTGCTCATTAGAAGTCTAGGTAGCAATTACATTAGTAAGTTGTTCAGAACTTCTACAGAAAGTTGAAGGTAGACGCAGAGCATATAGAGGCAGAGGATACTTGTATTTTCATTTCTGCTATACGCCCGCATCTCTTTGATCATTTTCACGAGTGGGAACAGGAATTTCTCATCAGCATATGTGAAAGCGTACATGAATCCTGCTTTTGCAGCCTCTCGACTGAGGGTGAGAGAATTTTCGCTGAGAGATGTTTTCATAAAACCTAAGTTGGATCTGCCACGAATAAACTTCTTCTCTAAGCTTTAAAGCACTCAATATGACTTAATTTTATTTCCATAGCTTTCAGTGCGTTTCGAATAGAGATGGTATATGATCACAAATGAAATTTCTAATCTAAACACATGTTACAATTGTTTTCAAGTACATTTAAAGTTTTTTCATTACTCGAATATTCACTGAACGGCAATAATAAACAAGTCCTTTAAGGGATACAAGACAAAGTAAAAGAAATGCTATTTATGCCATACCAAGTTTTTTCAATGCCTTCAAATTTTTCGGTATTCTTACAAATCTTGGTGATTTCACTCAGATAATAGTGCTAAAAGCATTTAAAAACAATGTCAGATGTTTTATCTGAGATGTGAGACAGATGATGCAAGAAACTAATGAAACAGTTCAAACGACATATCTTGCTGGTACCCCATTAGTGATCGAAAATATCACAGTTTCTGCGAAATTCTGTTATAGGTGATAACTGATGTTAAAGTTATCAGCTATGCCAATATTTCGCAGGAACTATGAATCTCACACACGTATCAGAAAAACCTTCAGCAGCTTTTATTCCATTTGCGTTCTGTATACATCCACATCTACATGTATACTCGTCAGGTCGACTTATGGTACGTGGCGGAGGGTATGTTGTACTATTAGAAGCCATTTCCTTTCTCGTAGCATTCGCAAATTGAGCGAGGGAAAAAAACCGTCTATATGCCTCCGTAGGAGCCCTAATTTGTCTTGTCTTTGTGATCCTTATGCGACGTAACGTTGGCGTCAAAAGAATTGTTCCACTGTCATCCAAAAATATCGGTTATCTAAAATTTCTCAATAGTGTTTCTCGAAACACCTTCCTCTTCCTTCCACGAATTTCAATTTGAGTTCACAAGTGTTTTCGTAACACACGGGTGCTGATCGAACCACCGGTAACAAATCTAGCTTCACTTCTCTGAATTGCTTCCATGTCTTCCTTTAAACCGACCTGGTGGGCATCCCAAACAGTCGACAGTGCTCAAGAATGAGTGGCACTAGAGTTCTGTGAATGTCTCTTTTATAGGTGAGCTATACTTTCGCAGTAAAAGGAACTCGACAATTCGCCTTCCCTACTACGGCTAATACATTCTGCTCGTCAGTGGAATTAGGGTCGAATCTTGTGCTTCTAGACATATTTGTTACGTATGACAAATCCGTAATTCATCCAATGTCAACGTTAGAGACAGTCCCCAATTTTACGCTAACACCGGTTCCACTTGTTCTGTACTCTCCGTCGTCTAGATTGTTTCGGATACCCTTGATAGTAACTCATCATGAACAGATTTTTTTGCGACCCGAAGTGTTTGAGCCAGTACTAACCACGTTTTCTGCTCACAGATTCTGTTTATGCACAGTTGTACCAACATCGTATATGGATTCGTCGTCATTGGTCATAATTTTCGATGAACTTTAGTGCAGTGTGTGACCAAAAAATGGCAGCGCGCAGGGGGGGAGGAAGAAACAAATTTCGCGGGTATCTGATGTTATTTCAGTGACTGCAGTATCGACAGAACATTACAAAGTACTTCACCGTTTGAGCTCACGTATTAGTGTCAAGTAGAACCCCCTCTAGCCGTGATGCGTGCAAAGATTAGGTTAGGGATGGTGTCACAAAACCGCTGTACACACCGAACACAGGAAGAAAGTAGATACAGGAACCAACGGTATAACAGTTGTAAATTGTCGTAGCTGTGTTGGGAAAGTACCAGAGCTCCAAGCGGAAACGGAAAGAACTGATGCACAAATCGTTATAGGCACTGAAAGCTGGCTAAAGCCGGTTATAAGCTCAGCCGAAAATTTTGCTAAACGATAGGCTAAACACGGTTGGCGGTGGCGTGTTTGTTGCTGTAAGAAGTAGTTTAAATTGTCGCGAAATTGAAATAGATAATTCTTGTGACTTAGTATGGGCAAAGGTCATTGTTGGCAACCGGAATAAAATAATAATTGGATCCTTTTACCGACCTCCCAATTCAGATTATTCACTTGCTGAAAGGTCCATAGAAAACTTGAGTTTGATTTCAAACACGTACCCGACTCATACGATTATAGTTAGTAACGACTTTAATTAACCTTTGATATTTTGGCGAAAATACATATTTAATTCCGAGAGTGTGCTAAACGCATTCTCTGAAAACTATTTCTAGCAGTTAGTTGTAATATTTCTGGCTCAGTCAGCCATCATATTAGGCTCCAAGAAGCTGTTCCCAGAGCAGTGGAGATGCAAGAAGTTTATAGATGACAAATGTGGTGTGAGGTACCTCTGACAGATGTTAGATTCGGTACCATTCGCGTGAGAAAGACCGCCTGCATAACGCTACAGCTCTGTGATTGGCTGCTGTGTTCGGAGCAAGGGCGCCAAAACGTTATAGTATAGTTATTATTATTAGTTAAACTACTCGTTGGAATGACTTCACTTTTTAATATAAATTTCTCTCAGTCATTTAAGAATTATTAAAAACAATGTAAATAAAAAACAAAAGACTGACGAACTTGCAGACGAAGCACTTCGGAAGCGTTCGGGTCACGACTTTTCTGGTATGGCGCGCGAAGTGTTTCGGGCTGTTCGTCACTCTGGATTAGGCAGTCGAGAAGAACAGACATGTTGTCTGTCGTAAGATGTGTTTCCAATTTTTATTTTAAGTTCCTGTTCGTCACTCTGGATTAGGCAGTCGAGATGTACAGTCATGTTGTCTGTGGCAGGATGTGTTTGCCAGTATTCAGTATTAAAAGATTCACTCCGGTAGTCATGAGGCACAGACACGTGCCACAAACAGTGTGTAGATACATTTTCGTAAACATTGTGTTTGATCATGTACTTTGCTGTATCAGAAGGTGTTGTATTAAGATCATGTAGTCTTCTCGTGTGGCTATATTAAAATACGCGAGTGGCATCCCATTATTACATACCATACATTTTAGAACAGAACCTCGCTAAAAGTCAGTTTCAGCCTCAAGATACAGAACCTAGGACCTGCGTGCTGTTTTCTGCGCTGGGGACATGTACTGCATGCACAGAACAAATGTGCTCAGCGACACGTCATCTGCAGTAATGCAGAGGAGGTAAAGGAGGATGATCCTTATTAACCCCAACAATCGATTCATCCTTCCTTTCTTGCCGTATAGTCCATGAGCCCACGCGAATAGTAAACGGTTGTCGAAACACACTTGACCTCTTCGCAACAAATAATCCTGGGTTAATAACGATCATGAAAACGGTTACAGGGATTAGTGAACACAGGGTTGTCGTAGCGAGACTGAATATTGTAACCCACAAATCCACCAAAAATAAACGAAAAATTTACCTGTTCAATAAAGCAGCTAAAAATTGACTTGACGCCTTCCTGAGAGACAGCCTCCATTCCTTCCAAATTAATAAGGTAAGTGTATACCAGATGTGGCTTGAATTCAAAGAAATAGTATCGCCAGAAATTGAGAGATTTATACCAAATAAATTAACAAACGACTGTTATAGAAACAACGAAACAAACATGCCAAATTTCAACATACGCAAAATCCCCAAGATTGGTGATCTCTTACAGAAGCTCGAAATTTAGCGTGGGCATCAATCCAAGATACTTATAACAATTTCCACAACGAAACTGTCTCGAAACCTGACAGAAACAGAGAGATCCTGGTCATGTGTGAAGTATGTTAGCGGCAAGAAACAATCAATGCCTTCTCTGCGAGATAGCAATGGAGATACTATCGAAGACAGAGCTCCCAAAGCAGAGTTGCTAAACACAGGCTTCCGAAACGCTTTCACAAACGAAGACGAAGTAAATATTCCAGAATTAGAATCAAGAACGGCTGTCAACGTAAGTAACGTAGAAGTAGATATCTTCGGAGTAGTGAAGCAACTCAAATCACTTAATAAAAGCAAGTCTTCTGGTCCAGAATGTATACTAATAGGGTTCCTTTCAGGGTATGATGATGCATTAGCTCCATACTTGATAATCATATACAACCGTTCGCTCGACAAAAGATCCGTACCCAAAGACTGGAAAATTGCGCAGGTCACACCAATATTCAAGAAAGGTAGTAGGAGTAATCCACTTAATTACAGGCCCATATCATTAACGTCGATATGCAGCATGATTATGGAACATATATAGTGTTCGAGCACTATGAATTACCTCGAATAAAACAGTCTATTGACACACAGTCAACATGGCTTTAGAAAACATCATTCTCGTGAAACACACCTAACTCTTTACACACACGTAGTGTTGAGTGCTATTGACAAGGGATTTTACATCGATTCCGTATTTCTGGATTTCCGGAAGAGTTTTGACACTGTACCACGCGAGCGGCTTGTAGTGAAATTACGTGCTTATGGAATATCGTTTCAATTATGTCACTGGATTTGTGACTTTCTGTCAGAGGGGTCACAGTTCGTAGTAATTGACGGAAAGACATCGAGTAAAACAGAAGTGATTTCTGGCGTTCCCCAATGCACTCTTATAGGCCCTTTGCTTTTCTTTATATATATAAATGATTTGGGAGACAATCTGAGACGCCGTCTTAGGTTGTTTGCAAAGACGCTGTCATTTATCTACTAATAAAGTCATCAGAAGATCAAAACAAATTGCAAAATGATTTAGAAAAGACATCTGAATGGTGCGAAAAGTGGCAGTTGACCTTAAACAAGGAAAAGTGTGAGGTCATCCACATGAGTGCTAAAAGGAATTTGTTAGACTTCGGTTACACGATAAATCAGTGAAATCTAAAGGCCGTAAATTCAACTAAATATCTAGGAATTACTATTACGAAGAACTTAAACTGGAAGGAACACACAGAAAATGTTGTGGGGAAGGCTAACCAAAGACTGCGTTTTATTAGCAGGGCACTTAGAAAATGTAACAGATCTACTGAAGAGGTTACCTACACTACGCTTGTCCGTCCTTTTTTCGAGTACTGCTGTACCGTTCGGGATCCTTACCAGACAGAATTAACGGAGTACTACCGATAAGCAGGGGAGAGAGTGTCACGGACATGATACAGGTTTTGGGGTGGACGTCATTAAAACAAAGGCGTTTCTCGTTGCTTGTTGATCATGAAATTTTAATCACCAACTTTCTCCTGCGAATGCGATAATATTTTGTTGACACCGTTCTACATAAGGAGAAATGATCGACACGATAAAATAAGGAAAATCCGAGGTCGTACGGAAAGATACAGGTGTTCGCTCTCTCCATGCGCAATACGAGATTGGAATAATAGAGGATTGTGAAGGTGGATGGATGAACGGTCTGCCAGGCACTCAACTGTGATTTGCAGAGTATCCATGTAGATGGAGATGTAGAACTGGTTCTCGATAAAGCGCACGCTGGCGCTGGTACGGAGTTGACGTCGGAGCTGCTCACACACGTTTTACCATCAGGGACAGGATTTGGGATTTTGCTAGCATCAGGGGTACCTCTACATCACACAGACATGTAAAAGTAGTGAAAAACAGCCTACAGCGCAGTGGCTATTTTATTTAAATGACCAGTTTCTGCCTAGTCTTAGCCCACCTTCAGAATAGCACTGTGAAGGTCAGAAATCGCGCTGGTTACATAAAACAATCAGTGACTTAAAATAAAGTAATTTTTACTTATTACAATCGAATAGTCGTTACCCATCAGCTGAAGTTGACGAAGTCCAGTCTACTGACTGTTCTGGACATCGTTTATGTTTTCTTTCTGAATGTATCTACTAGAATTATTACCACAGAGCATCCATTGCTCATCACAACTCACAAAGGTCTATGAACTCTTACTGAATTTCTACGGTGACACTTCAATTTCACTACGGAAAAGTGTGCACGGAAGGTATATCAAAGATATTGTCTAATTGCGATTCCGCCAATAAAAGATACTCCACAACAATCACTAGTCATGCTCTAAAAAAATAAGAACTCAGATTCTACTGGAAGGGCGTTTAACCTATGATAAGTACAACGACTAGGGAAATATGTTCTAGAAATCATAAGAACTGACTCTTGCTAGGAGGACAGGGTCTAACGTTTCATCTACACCTTCTTCATCCGCAAGCTATACAGTGGCTGCCGAGGGTACTTCGCACCAAAACAAGCAAATTTACTGTTCCATTCCACTCACATTGTTGCACAAGGAGAAATTATTTGCCTCAGTAACTCATCACTGCGAAGCAATACGAGATGTGTTCAAAAAGAAACCTAACTTCTGCTGTCTTCCTTGTTTACCATTTGACCATGTGGCACAAATTCAGGATGGATAATGCCTATGTAGTCAGAAATCACAACCAACATCACCTTGACCTTTGACCGACTCACACACGCTAATCTTGGCCGCGGTGACCCTTTGCCCGCCCACTACGACGACTGCATCTTCGTTTCCGTTACACCCACATCTTATCGCCTGTTATGATGTTCTTAAGAAAGTTTTCACTGTCATTAACAGCAGCAATCAGTTCCTTGCACATTTCAACATGGGTCTGTTTTAGATCTTCAGTCAAAAAACGCGGTACGAATTATGTACGGACAGCACGAATCTCAAATTTTTCATTCACAATTTGGTGGCATGATCCTACGCTGATATCCACCCCCTCAGCAACTTCCCGAACAGTTAAACGAGGATTTCCGCGAATCACAGCACGAACGCTATCCACGTGGCCATCATCTGTTGATGTCTAAGGACATCCTCAGTTGGAATCGTCACAGACCGACATTCTGCACTTTTGAAAACGTTTAAACTACTGCTGTGTGACTGCGTGTGACTGATACAATCCTCCCCATATGCTTGACTGAGCATCTGAAATGTCCCAGTGGAAGTTTTGACAAGTTTGTAGCAGAATTACACACACACACACACACACACACACACACACACAAACGTTGTTCTTCAAGCTCCTTCATTAGACCAATCCAACGAGCAGGCTGTAAACGTGCTTACTTCAGCGGTTGTGGTTCGCTTTCTAATTCTTCGAGCGACACGAGGCAAATGGAAGTTTGTTGTCCAAACCTGCCGCTACGTGCGCCCAGTAGCAGCAGTGCGTTCTCTCTGCTGGTTGGCGCGCTATTTCAGAAGTTCGGTTTATTTTTTAACATACCTCGTAGCCCGCTGATCTTCTGCGCACGGACATGTTGGAGGTTGTACGCCGTTGCCTTCTTTCGAATTCTGAACTGAATCACCCTCTCAATTACATGGGTCCCTACACTTAAAAGTGTATTCCAAACTACGGCACTGCTTGGCTTTTTTCACATCAACAAACACCGGCACACGTACAAGAACTGATACGTGACACATGAAAATCGTACAACTGACCAGGATCGAACCTCACCTGCGGATTTGTATTCTGCCGGTTGACCAATGAGTGACCACAGAATGCGCCCTAATATCCTCATGATCCATGCGAGAGACTTACAGTCGTGCGATGTGCAACAAGGAAGGTTATGTGTCATGAAATGTGACCTTCAGTTGGTTCATTATGTGAATGTAGTGCCTGTAGAAGAACATATGGGTACTTGAGAAGGATGTGGAACCCAGCTCGCGCTATTCGAGACTGAGAGGGCCATAGACACGGATTCCCAGGTAGATGCCGTGTCCGTTGACTTCCGCAGGGCGTTCGATACAGTTCCCCACAGTCGTTTAATGAGCAAAGTTAGAACATATGGACTATCAGACCAATGGTGTGTTTGGATTGAAGAGTTCCTAGATAACAGAACGCAGCGTGTCATTCCCAATGGAGAGAAGTCTTCCGAAGTAAGAGTGATTTCAGGTGTGCCGCAGGGGAGTGTCGTGGGACCGTTGCTATTCACAATATACATAGATGACCTTGTGGATAACATCGGAAGTTCACTGAGGCTTTTTGCGGATGATGCTGTGGTATATCGAGAGGTTGTAACAATGGAAAATAGTACTGAAATGCAGGTGGATCTGCAACGAATTCACGCATGATGCAGGGAATGGCAATTGATTCTCAATGTAGACAAGTGTAATGTGCTGCGAATACATAGAAGGAAAGATCCTATATCATTTAGTTACAATATAGCAGGTCAGCAACTGGAAGCATTTAATTCCATAAATTATCTGGGGGTAGGCATTAGGAGTGATTTAAAATGGAATGGTTCAAAAAAGTTCAAATGGCTCTGAGCACTATGCGACTTAACTTCTGAGGTCATCAGTCGCATAGAACGTAGAACTAATTAAACCTAACTAACCTAAGGACATCACACACATCCATGCCCGAGGCAGGATTCGAACCTGCGACCGTAGCGGTCGCTCGGCTCCAGACTGTAGCGCCTAGAACTGCACGACCACGCCGGCCGGCAAAATGGAATGATCATATAAAGTTGATTGCGGGTAAAGCAGATGCCAGACTGAGATTCATTGGAAGAATCCTAAGGAAATGCTATCAGAAAACATAGGAAGTATGTAACAGCACACTTGTTCGCCCAGTGCTTGAATATTGCTCATCAGTGTGGGATCCGTACCAGATAGGGTTGATAGAAGAGATGGAGAAGATCCAACGGAGAGCAGCACGTTTCGTTACAGGATCATTTAGTAATCGCGAAAGCTTTACGGAGATGACAGATAAATTCCAGTGGAAGACTCTGCAGGAGAGACGCTCAGTAGCTCGGCACGGGCTTTTGTTGAAGTTTCGAGAACATACCCTCACTGAGGAGTCAAGCAGTATATTGCTCCCTCATACGTATATCTCGCGAAGAGACCATGAGGATAAAATCAGAGATTAGAGCCCACACAGAGCCATACAGTCAATCTGTCTTTCCACGAACAATACGAGACTGGAATAGAAGGGAGAACCGATAGATGTACTCAAAGTACCCTCCGCCACACACCGTCAGGTGGCTTGCGGAGAATGGATGTAAATGTAGATAGAAAAATGAAAATGACAAATTACAACCCTATATTTATAAAGGGTTAGATAATTTGAAAGTGGTGCAAGAATCACTACAGACGGTCTAAGAAAATACGTATAATAAAATAAATTTATTTGTATTGTAGACCACTGATGATCTCTAGCATGCAGAAGCGAAACATGTTTGGTTGGAAACGAAAGAAAAACTCACAAGGGAATCTCCCCATCGCACCCCCCTCAGATTTAGTTATAAGTTGGCACAGTGGATAGGCCTTGAAAAACTGAACACAGATCAATCGAGAAAACAGGAAGAAGTCGTGTGGAACTATGAAAAAATATGCAAAATATACAAACTGAGTAGTCCATGCACAGGATAGGCAGCATCAAGGATTGCTTGAGCTCAGGAGCGCCGTAGTCACGTGGTTAGCGTGCGGAGCTGCGGAACGAGAGGTCCTTGGTTCAAGTCTTCCCTCGAGTGAGAAGTTTAATGTTTTGTTTTCAGTTTATGTGACAAAATCATGTTTTCATCACTTTTTTGGGAGTGATTACCACATCCACAAGAAAACCTAAATCGGGAAAGATAGAAGAATCTTTTTACTCATTCCCCAAGTGTTCAAGTTAGGTGGGTCGACAACATATCCCTGTCATGTGACGCACATGTCGTTTCCAGTGTCGTGTAGAATATATCAGACGTGTTTCCCTGTGGAGGAATCGGTTGACCTATGACCTTGCGATCAAATGTTTTCGGTTCCCACTGGAGAGGCACGTCCTTTTGTCTACTAATCGCACGGTTTTGCGGTGCAGTCGCAAAACACAGACACTAAACTTATTACAGTGAACAGAGACGTCAATGAAGGAACGGACAGATCATAACCTTACGAAAATAAACTTTTCACTCGAGGGAAGACTTGAACGAAGGACCTCTCGTTCCGCAGCTGCTCACTCAAACCACGGGACCACGAAGCTCCTGAGCTCAGACTCTCCTTGTTGTTGCCTACCTTGCTCATGGACTACTCAGTTTGTATATTTTGCTTATTTCTTTCATGGTTCTACACAACTTCTTACTGTTTTCTCGATTGATTTGTGTTCAGTTTTTCAAGGCCTATTCACTGTGCCAACTTATAACTAAATCTGAAGGGGGTGCGATGGGGAGGTTCCCTTGTCAGTGGAAAAATACAATTTTCTAGTCTGGGGCTTCCGAGCTGCATCGGAATAGCTTTCTGTGCCGAGATGGAATCACGGGGAAAGAGAGAGCACTGAGGCGTGCGCTCTACAGGAACGGAGTGAAGTGTGATGGGAGGAGGAACTCAAAGGATAAAGAGGGGGAGGACAGGGTCGGAGCTGGAGAGAGGGAGAAGGGGGAGGGGAACAGAGAGAGAGAGAGAGAACACAGCGGCGCCTGAAAGCCCTTGTGGTGCAGCAGAAGAGGCCGCGGCTCGGTCTGGCTGAAGGTGATTGATCACCTCGGCGTGTCGCGCGGATGGTAGGGCACGACGCAGAAACAAAGGGCCAAGTCGCAAGGGCGCGCCAACTCCGACTAGGGCGACTGGCGGCACTCAGCGCTGGAAGGGACACTTTGGCCCTGTTCACGAGCCTCCACCCCCACTTCCCCCCTCTGGTACGCACAACTTTCTTTTTGCCGGGTCCTCGACCCACGAGGCATGGCGTACGACAGGCAGCGTACGTTCACTACAAGCTAGTACACCAGTCCAACGATTTTAAGGTGAGCGTGCCATTCCTGAGAGGTCACCCGAGACAATGACGGCAACAAGTGGGGAGTACAGATTAAAGCGCATGCCACTGGCTTAAACCGCTAATAAAATGCAAATTCCGTTCACATTCAACATCCTTTCTTTGTATATTAGTGCTTTTAATGCACCTGTTCAACTTGCACAGACATGACTTACCCCACAACATTTACTCCATGAACTCACAAGGAGAAGGTGAGAACGTTTGTTGACAAATATAACGTACACATTTTAGCGTTGAATGCAGTGTGGAGTCCAGTGACGGCGCTGTTCGTAAAAAAAAAGTTTGGAATAAAGTAAATGTTGAACACAGCCAATTAAAAGGCTGGAATAGAATAAAAGGCTCATAAAAATTAAAAATAGACGGACTAGTGGTGAAATGGAAAGTAATAGTTTCAGTGAACTTCCAAGTACTAAAATGGACCGAAATGTCAATCTAAATGAATAGTGAGAAGGGGAGGTGAAGGGAGGGGAGGCGAAGCTGGAGTGTGAGAGGGAGAGAAATAGGAAATGGTAAACTTATAGCTGGAAGGGGGGTGGGCGGGGAGAGTGAAAAAGTTAAACACGAAGGCTTAAAAAAAATATTGGGGTAATGGGGAAACCGAACACAAAGACACGGTGGTAGGGGACAAATGTAGAAAAAGTGAGGACCAGACCAAACACAAAGACAAGAGAAAAAGCTATGTGAATTTTAACAAAGCTGACATCATAGAAAATTCTAGAGATCCACTCGCTTCGGCATACTTATTGTCTAAAGTGATGTTTGTTTAGCCATCTGATTCTTGACTATGATCGCTAACTTATCGTCGCACCACACATTGCCATGGTTTGGCGAGTTTCTTTTTGGTTCCTAATTTATTATTAATGTTGTAATTTGCGCTTTTGGACATATATATATATATATATATATATATATATATATATATATATATATATCGGTTATTTAGGATATATATATACACTTCTGGAAATGGAAAAAAGAACACATTGACACCGGTGTGTCAGACCCACCATACTTGCTCCGGACACTGCGAGAGGGCTGTACAAGCAATGATCACACGCACGGCACAGCGGACACACCAGGAACCGCGGTGTTGGCCGTCGAATGGCGCTAGCTGCGCAGCATTTGTGCACCGCCGCCGTCAGTGTCAGCCAGTTTGCCGTGGCATACGCAGCTCCATCGCAGTCTTTAACACTGGTAGCATGCCGCGACAGCGTGGACGTGAACCGTATGTGCAGTTGACGGACTTTGAGCGAGGGCGTATAGTGGGCATGCGGGAGGCCGGGTGGACGTACCGCCGAATTGCTCAACACGTGGGGCGTGAGGTCTCCACAGTACATCGATGTTGTCGCCAGTGGTCGGCGGAAGGTGCACGTGCCCGTCGACCTGGGACCGGACCGCAGCGACGCACGGATGCACGCCAAGACCGTAGGATCCTACGCAGTGCCGTAGGGGACCGCACCGCCACTTCCCAGCAAATTAGGGACACTGTTGCTCCTGGGGTATCGGCGAGGACCATTCGCAACCGTCTCCATGAAGCTGGGCTACGGTCCCGCACACCGTTAGGCCGTCTTCCGCTCACGCCCCAACATCGTGCAGCCCGCCTCCAGTGGTGTCGCGACAGGCGTGAATGGAGGGACGAATGGAGACGTGTCGTCTTCAGCGATGAGAGTCGCTTCTGCCTTGGTGCCAGTGATGGTCGTATGCGTGTTTGGCGCCGTGCAGGTGAGCGCCACAATCAGGACTGCATACGACCGAGGCACACAGGGCCAACACCCGGCATCATGGTGTGGGGAGCGATCTCCTACACTGGCCGTACACCACTGGTGATCGTCGAGGGGACACTGAATAGTGCACGGTACATCCAAACCGTCATCGAACCCATCGTTCTAACATTCCTAGACCGGCAAGGGAACTTGCTGTTCCAACAGGACAATGCACGTCCGCATGTATCCCGGGCCACCCGACGTGCTCTAGAAGGTGTAAGTCAACTACCCTGGCCAGCAAGATCTCCGGATCTGTCCCCCATTGAGCATGTTTGGGACTGGATGAAGCGTCGTCTCACGCGGTCTGCACGTCCAGCACGAACGCTGGTCCAACTGAGGCGCCAGGTGGAAATGGCATGGCAAGCCGTTCCACAGGACTACATCCAGCATCTCTACGATCGTCTCCATGGTAGAATAGCAGCCTGCATTGCTGAGAAAGGTGGATATACACTGTACTAGTGCCGACATTGTGCATGCTCTGTTGCCTGTGTCTATGTGCCTGTGGTTCTGTCAGTGTGATCATGTGATGTATCTGACCCCAGGAATGTGTCAATAAAGTTTCCCCTTCCTGGGACAATGAATTCACGGTGTTCTTATTTCAATTTCCAGGAGTGTATATCGGTTATTTAGGACATGTCCGAACACATATATACACTTAAAAGTATTTCCAGCGAAAGCAGATGTCAGACCGAGGTTCAGTCGAAGAACGCTTGAGAAATATAGTTCACGCACGGGAGAGGTTACTGGCAGAACAGCAGTTCGACCGATTATTAACTTTGGCTTGTCATTGTGGTCTATTTACTAGTGAGTAAAGGAGATAATAGGATATCCAAAGAAGGGCGGCGCATTTCGTCAAGGGTTCGTTTAGCGAGCACAGAGATGCTCGTCCAACTATAGAGATGGACGCCACAAGAGAGGCGCCACATTTCACGAAAAGGGTTTTCAGAGCTTTGACGTCAGGCAACGAAATGCTTCGTCTTTCACGCGTCTTGCAAAGTGACCTTCGCGGAAGTATGACACGAGCTCGGCCACTTATCTAAACGAAAGTCATTTTTCACGTGACACTAATCGCAAATGAAACACTGAAGCGGAAAATGACACATTCTAATATCGACAGCCGCACACATTAAGGTTACTTTCATACTTTCAGAGTACAGATGCCGAGTCTTCTACTTTCAGAGTTCAGATGTAGAAGTGTTTGCGTCGTGTTAATCAGGCGCTGAGCGACCAGTTGGCATGAAACAACAAATGGAATATTGATAACCCAAGTCTCAACATCTGCTAACAAGCCTGATGTGCAAATGTTCATGTTTTTACTGAAGTGAGGTAAAAAGAAGGCAACGCTTCGCATTCTGTCACCATTTCCGAGGAGCAGGGATGGAGTAAGGAAAAAAAATGGTTCAAATGGCTCTGAGCACTATGCGACTTAACTTCTGAGGTGATCAGTCACCTAGAACTTAGAACTACTTAAACCTAACTAACCTAAGGACATCACACACATCCATGCCCGAGGCAGGATTCGAACCTGCGACCGTAGAAGTCGCGCGGTTCCGGACTGCGCGCCTAGAACCGCGAGACCACCGCGGCCGGCAACAAGCGCGTCATCTCGCTAGGAATTATAATTATTTCAACTTAAATCAGCTTAAGAAAACAGTTACGTTGCAGAGATTTCATCAAATTGTTCTAAAACAATAATCGCCTACTAATATCTTTATACACGTTGCATCAATTTCAAACTGCGCAAGGTGTGAGAGATGCTAATTAGATAATTGTGACAAGATAAAATAGAGAGGTATAATGCTTCCTTTAAAAGTTAGAAGACAGGCTGAAGAAACACAAACCAACATTTATAACGCCTGTAGAGTTAGAAAAAGCTTTTGACAAAGCTCTGAAAGTAAAATCAAGGCGCAAGTGGTTACCTATAACTTGTATAGTTTCCAGATTGCAGTTATAAAAATTGAGGCAAGAGAGGGAAGCCAACAGTCTTGCCGCACTGGTAACACCGGTTCCCGTCAGATCACCGAAGTTGAGCGCTGTCGGGCTGGGCTAACACTTGGATGGGTGATCATCCGGCCTGCCGAGCGCTGTTGGCAAGCGGGGTACACTCAGCCCTTGTGAGGCAAACTGAGGAGCTACTTGATTGAGAAGTAGCGGCTCCGGTCTTATAAACTGACATACGGCCGGGAGAGCGGTGTGCTGACCACGTGCCCCTCCATATCCGCATCCAGTGAAGCCTGTGGGTGAGGAAGACACGGCGGCCGGTCGGTACCGTTGGGCCTTCCAAGGCCTGTTCGGACGGAATTTAAGAGAGGGAAGCAGCAGTTGAAAAAAGACTGAGACAGGTTGCAACTTATACCTGAAGTTACTCAAGAATTTCTGGAAAAAAAAGAAGTCAGTTAACATCAAGTGTAAATTTAAATGTTAAGAAGTTTTTCTGAAGTTATATTTCTAGAATGGAGTCTTGTATTGAAGTGAAACATGGACGGTATGTAGTTTACACAAGAAGAAAACATAAGCTTTTGAAATGTGGTGCTACCAGAGAATGCTCAATAATAGATGGGTAGGTCGGGTAACTAATGAGTAGTTACCGAACAGAATGGAGGGAAAAGTAAATTAATTTTAGAACTTGACTAAAAAAGGGGTCTGCTTCATATTACATATCCTGAGGCATCATGGAATTATCAAGTTGGTAATGAATAGACTAGGCAACGGCCTTGCCGCCGTGGATACACCGGTTCCCGTAAGATTACGGAAGATAAGCGCTGTCGGGGAAGGCCAGCACTTGGATGGGTGACCATCCAGGCCACCATGCGCTGTTGCCATTTTTAGGGGTGCACTCACCCTCGTGATGCCAATTCAATAGCTACTCGACCGAATAGTAGCGGTTCCGGTCAAAGAAGACCATCGTAACGACTGGGAGAGCGGTGTGCTGACCACACGACTGTCCTATCCACCTCCTCAGCTGAGGCTGTCACGGCGGTCGGATGGTCCCGATCGGCCACTTGTGGCCTAAGGACGGAGTGCAATGAATGGACTTGGTGTGAGGTGGTAAAAATTATAGAGGGAAACCAATGATTGAGGACGTTCAGCAGGTTCAAGTTGATGTAGGCTGCAGTAACTATGATGAAGAGACTTGCACAGGATAATTAGCGTGGGGAGCTGATCACACCAGTCTTCGGACTGAAGGCTACATCAACAAAATTGTGTGACGGACCGGTACTCGAAACGAGACCCCTGTCTATTGCAATGGGTGCGCTACAAATTTCACGCTTCACTGGCATGGTCAAAGCTTCAAATTTCCACTAGCGCCTCCGTTTCCTTTGTAAATCAACAGATATTCGATCGATATTACATGGTACTTCTCTTTGCCCACCGGCCGCGGTGGCCGAGCGGTTCTAGGCGTTTCAGTCCGGAACCGCGCGACTGCTACGGTCGCAGGTTCGAATCCTGCCTCTGGCATGGATGTGTGTGATGTCCTTAGGACAGTTAGGTTTAAGTAGTTCTACGTTCTAGGGGACAGATGACCTGAGATGTTAAGTCCCTTAGTGCTCTGACCCATTTTTTCTCTTCGCCCGCGTGATGGTTTCAAAACATCATAGAAGATCCTTTCCAGAGTTGGGTATGAAAAGACTCCAGCCTTGTACACGTTTAAACTTTGTGTATGTGAGGCATAATCGAACAGCACAATTGGTAGCACATTGACAGTAAGAGACTGAAATCACGATTCGAATCATAGCCTCGAACACAGGTTGTGTCTATTTATTTTTAGCGTTCCGTGCCTCAAACGTTAAAAATGGAACAGTTATAGGATCGTTTTGTTGTTCTTTATCTTTCTGACTTATGAAACCGGTCTTCTCAAGAACGTGTAAACGTATCAAATCAAAATTTCTGTCACATATTAAGGTTTACGGTCCCCTGGGGCTCTAAAAATTGTAGCTTGTAAGTCAATGCAGTCAGAACGTACGACATTTAATGTCACATATTTTAACATTCGCGAACTAACTCACCAAATTCTACAAGGTATTTCTCGTTGGTCTAGAATCATGAAATTTGGCAAGAAGCAAGGTTCCACAGTACAAGAAAAGGAAAATATCCGAAAATTGTCAATTTGTTTCACATACAACTTGAAACGCCGGATCTACATGCCGCAATCGCTCCTGGATATCCGATGATGGATAAATTCCGAAAAATTAGGAAACGTATCATATGAGCTGTAATGTCATTGCTTGCATTTCGCTACTGCCACCCGGTCATCCGGAATGGAAAACTACTGATTGTTATAAATATGGTCGCTTCCCTTCTGCATGGCTTTGTCACTTTTGTATTCTTGAAATTAAAGAAATTCCTTAAAATATTGAAATACCTGAGGCCGATATCCTGTTAATATTAATAACAAAGAAATAGTCAATTTCTCGCGTGCCGGAATGGATGAACTGTCTATATTCATAATTAGCTCGAGTCCTACAGGCACATAGTCATTTTTTTAACCTGATAATATTAGCGCCTTCAGCGATTCTTTTCATCCTATTAAGGTTTCATATATACCACACTTTTTACATCGTAGTTATTGTACTTTAAAATGACAACTTCAATGTGACACATAGCAATAAACAAGATCTGGCTGCATCTAACGACAGTGTGAAAATATTATATCTACCCTACTTTGTAGATAGTTCAAGTTTGTGCCACTGTTCGGTGATGCTGTCACGGCATTGCTAGTGGGAAAAAAATTAAAAAAATCTAAGATTGTGGCATTATCTATCATGTAACAAACGCGCTTATCCATGACATCACAAAGAAAGATGGCAGTAAGGCATGCCTCTCCGCCAGTAACGATGTAGTCTCTTATCTGCCGATTCCAGTGCAGCTCCACAGTAGCCATCTTGGCCGTGTTCTAGCGTATCCGAACGATCTGAAAGTTTTGCATCAAGCCCAAAAGTATTTATTCAAAAAGTTACAGAAAGCGTGAAAATTCTAGAATTGCCACATCTAAAATACAGCAATAACAATGACCCAGCCACCACCTTCCACCCCCCCCCCCCCCCACACACACACAAACACACAGCTGGCAGATCCATCTATGGATATGTTTATATTGGCGGTTCATTGAACGGGCTGTCATCATATGACGTTTTAACAAGTTATTAGAAGACAGTCCAGGTCCCAGTTACCCAAGCAGAACGAGCGTCCAGCAGAGTTTAGCCACTTCTCTCAAGAGCTGAATACTGCGTATTTATCTGTCTAGTGTTTCTTTACATTTAGAGCTTGCGTGTTTTCTTCTGCAGTAGTTTCCCTGCGAGAAATGAGGAGTACGTGTTCATACACCCGTTTTCAGCAGCGTAATTTATTTCTGCTTTAAGAGCTTGCCGATCTTGCGATCTTAAGAGTGTAGTGCGAACCGTGCAGTTCAGATTGTAGTGTGGTCATTTTTCTCTTTTGTATTTTGTACACGTTCTATGCTCAGCAGCGCCATAGTTGAGTGGTTTTCTCTCCTGTGAGTCTGTTTATCTTTCTCAGTTAGACTGCTTTGTTTATGTTTTAGAGATTTCATGCAGATGTTTACACAGTACGATAAGGCGATAAGGATCGGGGCACTACTGCTTGTGTGCACGCACGAGGGGAAATGGCCGCTCTCTGTAAACAGCTGGAAGCTGCGTTGGCACGGTCGACAAGCTTCAAGCTGCTGCTCAAAGCAGCAGCAACTTTATTTTATTTTTTCCCCGTAGTCGTCTCCTGCGCCAGTTACTGCATTTAGGAGTGGCAGTTGAACCCTACGTTGCCGGATGTATACCAACTTCTGCCTCCCCCTATAGTTTTTATCCTCTACATTTCTCTTTAGTACCAAGAAGATTATTCTCTTAACGCCTTAACATATGTACTTTGATACAATCCCTTCATCTTGTCATTTTTCCCATATGTTCCGTTCTTTCCCTATTCTCCAGAGAACCCCCTTATTCCTTATGTTATCAGTCCACCTGCCATTCAACATGCGTCTGTAGCATCACATCCTGGCTTCTTACGCCTTAACGAAAGGTACGATGTGCTACTCAGTGTTGATAATACTTCCGAGAGAGCGTACGACTCCCCCCCCCCCCCCCCCTCCTCTTGCGCCACTGGTCCATTTTCTTGCCCGGTGTGTAATGCTACTAAGCATAAGCGAAAGAAGAAAGTGTCGCAGACTTTCCTTTTGTTTTGACGGTAAACTTTACTATCTTTTAACAGGTTCCTATAAATCTGAAGAGATTGAAAGATCAGCCAACCAACTGCAAACAAAGGTGTAATAGATCTTGACCTACACTATGTGATCAAAAGTATCCGGACATCTGGCTGAAAATGACTTACAAGTTAGTGGCGCCCTGCATCGCTAATGATGGTATTCAGTATGGTGTTGGCCCACCCATAGCCTTGACGACAGCTTCTACTCTCGCAGAGCCAGCCGCTGTGGCCGAGCGGATCTAGGCGCTTCAGTCTGGAACCGCGCTGCTGCTACCGTCGCCGGTTTGAATCCTACCTAGGGCATGGATGTGTGTGATGTCCTTAGGTTAGTCAGGTTTAAGTGGTTCTAAGTCTATGGGACTGATGACCTCAGAAGTTGAGTCCCATAGTGCTCAGAGCCATTTGAACCATTTTGTTAAGTCCCATAGTGCTTAGAGCCATTTTTGAACCACTCTCGCATGCATACTTTCAATGAGGTGCTGGAAGGTTTCTTGGGGAATGGCAGCCCATTCTTCACGGAATGCTGTACTGAGGAGAGGTATCAATGTCGGTCGGTGAGGCCTGGCACGAAGTCTACGTTCCAAAACATCCCAAACGTGTTCTATAGGATTAAGGTCAGGACTCTGTGCAGGCCAGTCCATAACAGGGATGTTATTGTCGTGTAACCACTCCACCACAGGTCGCGCGTTATGAACAGGTGCACGATACTGTTGAAAGATGCAATCGCCATCCCCGAATTTCTCTTCAACAGTGGTAAGCAAGAAGGTGCTTAAAACATCAATGCAGGCCTGTGCTGTGATAGTGCCACGCAAAAAGTAAGTGTGCAAGTCCCCTCCGTGAAAAACACGACCACCCCATAGCACGAACGCCTCCGAATTTTACTGTTGGCACTATACACGCTGGCAGATGACGTTCACCGGGAATTCGCCATACCCATACCCTGCCATCGAATCGCCACATTGTGTACCGTGATTCGTCACTCGACACAACGTTTTTCCAGTTTTAGATCGTCCAATGTTTACGCTCCGTACACGAAGGGAGGCGTCGTTTGGCATTTACCGGCGTGATGTGCGGCTTATGAGCAGACTCTCGACCATGAAATCCAAGTTTTCTCACACCCGCCTAACTGTCATAGTACTTTCAGTGGATCGCGATGCAGTTTGGAATTTATGTGTGATGGTCTGGATAGATGTCTGCCCATTACACATTACGACCCTCTTCAACTGTCGGCGGTCTCTGTCAGTCAACAGACGAGGTCGGCCTGTATGGCTTTGTACTGTACGTGTTCCTTCACGTTTACACTTCACTATCACATCGGAAATAGTGGACCTAGGGATGTTTAGGAGTATGGAAATCTCGCGTACAGACGTATGACACAAGTGACACCAAGTCACCTGACCACTTTCGAAGTCCGTGAGTTCCGCGCAGCGCCCCATACTGCTCTCTCACGATCTCTAATGACTACTGAAGTCGATGATACGGACTTCATGGCGGTATGTGACAGAACAATGCTCCTAATATGAAAAACGTATGTTTTTGGGGGTATCCGGATACTTTTTATCACATAGTGTATGTTTCGATACTTGTAAAAATACGAGGCCTGTTCAGAAAGTAAGCTCCGATTGATTGCCAAATTGAAACCACAGTGAACATCAGAAATGTTTTACTTGTAACAATTAGCTACATCTTTCAGCTTTTTCTCTACGTAGTCGCCGTTCTGACTTAGACTTTTGTCATAGCGTTGTACCAACTTTTCAATACCCTCATCATAGAAGGCAGCCGCCAGTGCTTTCCGCCAATTCTCCACGCTGGCCTACACCTCGTTGTCTGTGTCAAAATGTTGTCTTCAAAGACAGCGGTTCATGTGACCAGAGATGAAACTCAGGGGGAGACAATTGCGGACTGTATTGTGGGTAATCTCACATTTCCATTTGAAAACGATGCAGGAGCATCTTCATTGCCCCTGCAGAATGCGGCTGAGAATTGTCTTGAAGAAGAAACAGCACGACAGTTATGTAATGTTAGCTGCATAGCTTCAGGCGAAATTTCTCACCAGGCCCTCGTACTTGGCGGCAGACACTATTTTCTAGACATCTTTACGCACTCACTGCGAGCTCAGAAATGAGAAGAGCGACGCGATGCTAACTGGGGTTATACTAGAGACACTACCCAACACATCTGTGCAAAGCTTTATCGGATTTTCATAGTCGTTTCCATTTCGCGACCGATCGGAGCTTACTTTCTGAACGCCCCTCGTATCTTCCTCAGAAGTAGTGGGCTTTGTTACATTACTATAAATTCTACAGAGTAATGATAATCGTGAAACACAGTATCTGTGAAGTAGCAAATGAAAGTTGACGATTAGTCTACATTCTTTGAAACTGGCTTCTTGTGTCTGTGATGAGATGTTGAGAGCAATGGTTATACTGAGCAGACATTACAGTGCTCTGTAATAAAAATGCTTGTGAGGAAAATATAATTTCCAATGTTGTTAACAGCAAAAGTGTTTTTAAATATTTCTCCGTGAAACTATGAAGAAAGAATTATTGGTGTGCAAAAGGTGCAGTACGGCGAAACGCTGAATCACGTGCAATCGCTGAATGCAGGCTACGCGGAAACAATAAGAGATGTTTTGGGCGGACCCCAATTAACTCAAAGGAACTGAAATACTGCGAACTGCAGAGTTCGAAGCCTGTCTTTAATATTTTCGAGCGCATCTGCACCGATATTTATCCAGAAAGGACAATGCACATAAACATTGGGTGTACAGAAGCTCATTATAAAACTCCTACCTAACGCGAACGCGACGAAGTGGCACAGTAGCCTCTCGATCGTTTTGCCGCCATCGGGAAGCCAACCGCGTAACTCGACGAACGCTGCGGCGTATACAGGGTGGTCCATTGATAGAGACCGGGCCAAATATCTCACGAAGTAAGCATGAAATTAAAAAACTACACAGAGCGAAACTCGTCTAGATTGAAGGGGGAAACCAGATGGCGCTATGGTTGGCCCGCTAGATGGCCCTGCCATAGGTCAAACGGATATCAACAGCGTTTTTTTTTTTTTAAATAAGAACCCCCATTTTTATTACATATTCGTGTAGTACGTAAAGAAATATGAATGTTTTAGTTGGACCACTTTTTTCGCTTTGTGATAGATGGCGCTGTAATAGTCACAAATGTATAAGTGCGTGGTATCACTTAACATTCCACCATTGCGGGCGCTTCGTGATATATTACCTCTGTTAAAATGGACCGTATACCAACTGCGGAAAAGGTCGATATCGTGTTGATGTATGGCTATTGAGATCAAAATGCCCCACGGACGTGTGCTATGTATGCTGCTCGGTATCCTGGACGACATCATCCAAGTGTCCGGACCGTTCGCCGGATAGTTACGTTGTTTAAGGAAACAGGAAGTGTTCAGCCACATGTGAAACGTCAACCACGACCGGCAACAAATGATGATGCCCAAGTAGGTGTTTTAGCTGCTGTCGCGGCTAATCCGCACATCAGTAACAGACAAATTGCGCGAGAATCGGGAATCTCAAAAACGTCGTTGTTGAGAATGCTACATCAACATTGATTGCACCCGTACCATATTTCTATGCACCAGGAATTGCATAGCGACGACTTTGAACGTCGTGTACAGTTCTGCCACTGGACACAAGAGAAATTTTGGGACGATGACAGATTATTTGCACGAGTTCTATTTAGCGACGTAGCGTCATTCACCAACAGCCGTAACGTAAACCAGCATAATATGCACTATTGGGCAACGGAAAATCCACGATAGCTACGACAAGTGGAACATCAGCGACCGTGACGGGTTAATGTATGGTGCGGCATTATGGGACGAAGGATAATTGGCCCCCATTTTATTGATGGCAATCTAAATGGTGCAACGTATGCTGATTTCCTACGTAATGTTCTACTGATGTTGCTACAAGATGTTCACTGCATGAAAGAATGGCGATGTACTTCCAACATGATGGATGTCCAGCGCATAGCTCGTGTGCGGTTGAAGCGGTATTGAATAGCATATTTCATGACAGGTGGATTGGTCGTCGAAGCACCATACCATAGCCCGCATGTTCACCGGATCTGTCGTCCCCGGATTTCTTTCTGTGGGGAAAGTTGAAGGATATTTGCTATCGTGATCCAGGGTCAACGCCTGACGACATGTGTCAGCGCATTATCAATACATGTGCAAACATGACAGTAGGCGAACTACTCGCTGTTGAGAGGAATGTCGTTATACGCGTTGCCAAATGCATTGAGGTTGACGGACATCATTTTGAGCATTTATTGCATTAATGTGGTATTTACATGTATTCCATTGGAACAGCCGAAATAAAATTTTCAAACGTACCTACGTTCCGTATTTTAATTTAAAAAAACCTACCTGTTACTAACTGTTTCTCTAAAATTGTGAGCCATATGTTTGCGACAGTTACAGTGCCATCTATCACAAAGCGAAAAAAGTGGTCCAACTCAAACATTCATATTTCTTTACGTACTACACGAATATGTAATAAAAATGGGGGTTCCTATTTAGAAAAGCGCAGTTTATATCCGTTTTACCTATGGCAGAAGCCGGCCGCTGGTGGCCGAGCGGTTCTGGCGCTACAGTCTGGAACCGCGCGACCGCTACGGTCGCAGGTTCGAATCCTGCCTCGGGCATGGATGTGTGTGTTGGCCTTAGGTTAGTTAGGTTTAAGTAGTTCTAAGTTCTAGGGGACTTATGACCTCAGCAGTTGAGTCCCATAGTGCTCAGAGCCATTTGAACCATTTTTTTGAACCTATGGCAGCGCCATCTAGCTGGCCAACCATAGCGCCATTTGGTTTCCCAATTCAATTTACGCAAGTTTCATTCTCTGTAGTTTTTTCGTTTGACGTTTATTTCGTGAGATATTTGGCCCGGTCACTATCAGTGTACCACCCTGTAGATTAATACCGTAGAGGAGACAATGTCACACTCCATTGCAGAATGTAATCAACTCGGAATAAAGAAACTAATCTGCAGATATTTGCCTAACTTCAGTGTGAAGCTGTGATGAAGAACACGGTCGAAGTGAGTTACAGACGGGCACGTTCTCTGCCAAAGTGGAGAACTGCTGCCGGTCATTCACCCCCGTGCGCGCGCATCTGCTTACTTGGAGCTCCGCGTTTCAAACGCGGCTTTCTGCTGGGAACAACGGGTACTGTGAGCACGCCAGCGCACAGTACAGCAGTACAGTACAGTGGAGTAGCGCGCAGCTAAGTACGGCGCCAAATGCGCGATTCAGCGCGAGCGACCGCAACCATTGTGCCGGCTCTGTAAACTAATTTCCAGCTGCCACTCCACTCGTTATTCGCGATTTGTCATGCGCTGCTGTGGCTTCGTTCAATGGGCGTATGTGAGTTTGTAGGGTGGGGCAGCCGGAGGGGAGGGTAGGGGAGATGGTGGTGCGTGCTTCTGCTGTTTTGTTCAAGTGTGCCGCTGTGCCGGCTCTCTCCGGGAACGGCCATCCACTCTGTAACACAGCTCTCGTGTTGGCAGTGGTCGTGCCGGCTGCAGTTGTGCCACAATTGACTCTGACGGCGAGTTCACAGTGTGTAGGCGTGCGTAGCTTTCATTCCATTTGTTCCGCGGGGTGGCATTACTACGGAACGCACAGTGAATACGTCATAACTGTTGACAGACCGCAGGAACGATAACGAATCAGGCTGCGATCCAATGTTTGCTGCGGGCAACCAGTGTTAAGCGCAGAGTAAAGAAAAATATACAGATGGCCTCTCTTTTTTTATGGGTTAATCAGCTGCGATTGTTCTCTCTACTGCCGGATACTAACGATTATGACAACTTGCTTAAGAGTGTTTCGGTTCACCTTCGGCGTGCATTGTAACAGCGATTCTGTGTGACACGGATTTGACAGTTCCTCGGTAGTTTCCACAAGTTTTGTGACAACAGATGCCAACGTACAGGTAACAGAAACAATTCGCGTGAATAACGGACCGGTGCCTTGTGGGGACAGCGTTGGCTACCGTAGTGAGTGCCATCTGGTTTACATCTAGCGAATTTGGTGGCGAAGACGTCAACGTGAGTTCACTTTAACGCTCCTCGAATAACTGTAACAGGATTCAGACTTCGTGCCACGAACACCTATCGTGCTGGAAGTCACCAGAGCTGAAAGGTCGCAAGTGTTTGTAACGCCGGAAATGCATATGCTCCTATTTCCATCTATTTTACTATGAATTTTTTCCTTAATTTGCTACCTGAAGATATGACATTTCTGTGTCTTTATATATTGTAATTGTTTTACTATATATATATATATATATATATATATATATATATATATATATATATATATGCATTTATGTCGATGTATAATTGGTTTGTTTTGTAAATGATATTTGTAATTTTACGCTGGGTCTTGCCTAGGGAAAACTATGCTATCGAAAGATTACATCGGTAGGTCGTGTGGAGAACCAAACTGTTAAGGATCTTTGGTAGTGTTAACTCTCGCTTCCCACGCCCGGGTTCCCGTGTTCGATTCCCGCCGGGGTCAGGGATTTTCTCTGCCTCGTGATGACTGGGTGTTGTGCGATGTCCTTAGGTTAGTTAGGTTTAAGTAGTTCTAAGTTCTAGGGGACTGATGACCATAGATGTTAAGTCCCATAGTGCTCAGAGCCATTTGAAGCCAAGTGTTAACTCTGCCGCGTGGAGCGCGAGCAGAGCAGAGTCTGGCTGGCGTAGGGCCGTGGAGCAGGTGTGATGAGTGACGCTCCCGCGAGTTGCCGCGTTTATGGGGTTTGGCAGCATGTAACTGCGCTCGACTTGCTATGATATTTTCTGGCACGGTGTCGCGGACGGGAAACATTAGCAGGAACACATCAAGAGCCCGTCTCGCCTGGTGATAGTGTCGAGAAGAAGGCGCGCCAACATCCAGCTTCTGCAACAGCGACGGCCGACAATGAGTGATTGTCGCCACCTCCTCGATCTGCGACTTCAAACCTTCAATCAACCAACAAGGAAGACTGAAAGAACGTGAAGTTTTAGAACTGTATGGCAGACCTCATCTTCTCAAACTACTCCATTAGCATCACTAAAATACAGCAACTTAGCATAAAATTTTGTTGCTCATTGTCCCAAATGCATTATCAAGCAAAGCAGAGTCCCTTCCTTTTCCGAAATGAACTCGAGTGTCGTTGAAATTCAAACGCCAGCATTAAAGTAATATCATTCGATTTCACTGCTTTAATTTCAAAGTTCAGTTAAGGTATTCATAGCTGGCTACAATATTTAGGTTACACAAGCACAACTTAAGAGTGCGAGTTTTGTTACCATATTTTAGCTTACTTGTGACTGCAGCTCAGTTTGGTACGTACTAAATTTTACTATTGTTAATTGTTCTGAATCATTTAATTCAAGTTCAAAGTTAAATCTCTTACTTCTAAATTGCGTAGATTCAAGTAGTTTTTGAAATGATTGTTGAGGTAGCCCAAGACTAACCTTGTTTTATTGAATTTCGTAGTGGTTCAGAAACAAAGTTCACTATTAATTTCAGTCACTAAATTAACTTTCAATTTTCCGGTTTTATTAATTCTTTGGTAAATTAAGTCAGAGTGTAGCGAAATTTATTACTTCTGACAAACATTCAGTTTTCACACAACACGTGTCACTCTTCAGTTGCCACGCTTTTAGTGCTAATTATCTGTGCAATAACCTTTCTTTTCCAGTTATTATAGTAGTTGTCCATAGGACTGGTGACCGTAATTTTCCACAAATCTCAAATATCTAATTACCGCTAGTTAATTGTTAACGTAACGACCGCACATTTACTTTCTTTATTAACTTTACCCCTTTTCAAAATTAATTTCCACCAGTTTCATTTGCATTTTTCCTTTCATTTAGATGTAACCCTTTCCTCCATCTTTACCGACAGATTAACTTCGGTGACGATTGCTTTTCCCAAATTTCCATTAGGTACACGCGGTTTAGTTTTTTACTGCCATTAAGGTCGATAAGTGAGGGGGAGGTTACATGTTCTGCAATAATATTCACGCAGTCCACGTCTGTCATAGTGCCTTCAATTACTACTACACATCCCATACTACGTACAATACTGCACCCTCCGTTCATCGCGTCTTTCCTGCCATGCGTGTTACGAGCAACTGTTCACCTCAGTGACGGCTAACCTTCAGTCGACAATCGGCCTTGAGTTACAATAAACGGGATTCATCCCTAAGTGAGTCCGGAGTTCGTGGTCTAGTGGCTCGCGTTGCTGCCTCTGGATCAATAGGGCCCGGGTTCGATTCCCGGGCGGGTTGGCAATTTTCTCTGCCAAGGAAGTGGACTTTTGCGTTGTGCTCATCAAATCATCATTATAATCATCACTCGTGACAGTGGCTAGATTGGATTGCGTAAAACTAGGACTGTGTAGAAATTGGGACTTTGTACGGGCTGTGATGGTTCAAATGGCTCTGAGCACTATGCGAGTTAACTTCTGAGGTCATCAGTCGCCTAGATCTTAGAACCAATTAAACTTAACTAACCTAAGGACATCACACACGTCCATGCCCGAGGCAGGATTCGAACCTGCGACCGTAGCAGTCGCGCGGTTCCAGACTGAAGCGCCTAGAACCGCTCGGCCACCGCGGCCGGCGGACTTGATTGGATAGCTCAAGGATCTTCCCCATCGTATCCACATATTTGGAAAAATTGCGTCCACAACTTTCCTGGAAACACGTGCATAGTCTGCGGGCCTTCCATCATGCTGGAACCGCAGTGATAGACGCGTTTCCAATCTCACGTTCTCCGTGAGAAGCAGAGTGTCTTGCAGAAATGAGGCATATCTCTGTCCGGTTAATGTCCCCTGATAAAAATATGGATCTACAATAGGGGTACAATGACGCGCCACTGTCTTTGATGAGCCACCGCGCGAAGCCAGAGAGGGTCTCGCACGGACCAGTAGTCCATGTTCCTCAGGTTGACATGACCCTGATTTCCGAAGAAAGATTCGTCCGTAAACAACGTATCACGTAGGAAGTCAGGATGACCTTGCTGCCTCTGACGTGCAAAACGACGGAATTAAATTCTGGACTCAGATCCACTCCCGTACAGTTCTTCGTGGAGTGAGATACGATACGGATGAAAAGTGTGCTTATGCTAAATTCTCCACACACTACTACGGCTTATTTCAGAACCACGCGCAGTCTGGCCTGCTCTCACCTCATAACTTTGCGCTACAGCAACCAGAACAGAAACTTCGTTGTCAGTGTCAGTTGCTGTGGTTCTACGTTCCTTTGTAAGTGCCCAGCTGCCTGTTTCCATGAGACTTGTTGCAGAAGCTGGATATGGTACGTCTTAAAGGACGCCGTCGATCTACGTATCGTTCAGCGTACACTGCTAGAGCTGCAGTTGCCTTTCTGCGACATTCGTCGGAAATTAACATCATATCAAGTTTTTATTTATTACTGAAGGCCGGCATATCGACGAGACGACCGAAAATGTCATAGGTCACACCAAAACAGGGAAAACACTGTCCGAAACGTAAGTTAGAAGCGTCACAGTGCGTTTTCCTGTTGATACAGACGGGGTACAGCAGGCCCGAGTAGGAGACACTAGCGGACTGAACAGTGTAGGCACAACTTGCGTACTGATAGTGAAACAAAGTCTGCCATCATTAATTGTATCTCTACTTTATATTTATGTAGAAAGGCCTACATGTGCCATTAACAAAAAAAAAAAAGGAAAATACCTAACTTCGTGTTGAAATGGTGTTCGTGGACCTTCATAAATTATGCATTTCTGCCCATTGTGTAAGCCACTGACATTTGTGAATCCTTGTCCAATTGCATTTTTCACATTTCCGTTTCTTTTCGGAAACATATGAGGTGGCAGAGTTAGGTGGTACACCCTGTCAGTCGAATCACTTGGTACCTAATAACACAAGGCGGTTGTTAAAGAAATCGGTCTCGCACTCTTGTGGAGGATTCAAATCTTAGGTCTATCATACTCCGTGCGTTCTTTGACAAGATCTTGGTTGAAACTTCCTGCCAGATTAAAAATGTATGCCGGACCGAGACACACAGTTTTAATCTGCAGGAAGTTTCATATCAGCGCACACTCCGCTGCAGAGTGAAAATCTCATTCTAGAAACATCCCCCAGGCTGTGGCTAAGCCATGCCTCCGCAATATCCAATCTTTCAGGAGTGCTAGTTCTGCAAGGTTCGCAGGAGAGCTTCTGTGAAGTTTGGAAAGAAGGAGACGAAGTACTGGTGGAAGTAAAGCTGTGAGGACGGGGCGTGAGTCGTGCTTCGGTAGCTCAGATGGTGTCGACACGGTAGCTCAACGTGCTCTTTCAGAAGGGAAGCAGCCCTCTGTAATAAAAGAACTCAAGCGGGTGTCCTGCGATATGCACCCCGAGCAGATGCAGCGAACGAAAACTAACAAAATGAAATTACGAAAAAAAGAAAAAAGAAAGGATGGTAGAGCACCTGCCCGCGAAAGGCAAAGGTCCCGAGTTCGAGTCTCGGTCGGGCACACAGTTTTAATCTGCCAGGAAGATTCATATCAGCGCACACTCCGCTGCAGAGTGATAAACTGATTCAAGATATTGGTCGCAGGTTCGAATCCTGCCTCGGGCATGGATGTGTGTGATGTCCTTAGGTTAGTTAGGTTTAAGTAGTTCTAAGTTCTAGGGGACTGATGACCATAGATGTTAAGTCCCATAGTGCTCAGAGCCAAGATATTGGTTGATTTTTTCCCCTTTCATTACATAGATGATCTTGTTTTCAAAGTGACGTTATGTTTCACCTATAGAAATATAAACTAGAGGTACAATTACTGATGGGAGACTTGGTTTCACTGTTCTAAACCTCATAAACACTGAAATATCAGACTTTAAAAGATGGTAACGACGCCGTGATTTCTGCCGTACAACAAGCCGCAGGACAAGGGTTCTCTGCACTATACTACAGATTGTTCGAAACAGACCACTACCAGTGCGCACGTTCTACCTACACTGTTCAGTCTGCTAGTGTCTCCTATTCGGGCCTGCTGTACCGCTATCTGCGTCAAACAGGAAAATACACTGTGACGCATTTAACTTCAGTTCTTTTAACAAAAATGTTCAAATGTGTGAGAAATCTTATGGGACTTAACTGCTAAGGTCATCAGTCCCTAAGCTTACACACTACTTAACCTAAATATCCTAAGGAGAAACACACACACCCATGCCCGAGGGAGGACTCCACCGGGACCAGCCGCACAGTCCATGACTGCAGCGCCCCAGACCGCTCGGCTAATCCCGCGCGGCGTTCTTTTAACGAGCGCTATAAATCTTGAAGAGGAGATTAGAATCACACAATGGAAATGATGATCCCATAGTTTTCCCAACATCTTCATGTTTGAATACTGTAAAGAAATACGTGCCGGGATTTATTAAAAATTAATTACTTTTGAATACATTGTGGGAGTGAACAGTGATCAATGTGTTACAAACATTTACTATCAAAAACAGTCTTGATAACAATTTGTTTATTACGGTGACCGGTTTCTACCACTATTGTGGACATCTTCAGACCAATGAGTAAGAACCTGCTTCTGCTAGAGAATTAATTAAAAATTAATTTAAAGTATTGAACCTGCTTGATAAAAGCTGTACTTCCTATCAGGACTCTAACCTGGGACTTCTGTCTTTAATGGGCAAGTGCTCTAACGTGTGAGCAGTCCAAAACGATTCACAACCCTGCAGCACAGCTTCACTCCCGCTAGCGCCTCTTTTTATGGCTCCCCAATACTTTGTAGGATCAGCACTCCTGGAGGAAAGGATATTGCGCAGCAATGGCCTGGCCACAGCCTGACGGATTATTTCCAGAAGGAATGTTCACTCTACAGTGGGGTGTGCGCTGAGACTAGCTAGCAGATTAAAATTCTTTACCGCACCAGGGCTCAAACCTCGGAACTTTGCCTTTCGTGGGCGACTGCTATACCAACTGAGCTATTCCAGAACCACTCACGGCGAGCTACACAACTTTACTTCCTTACTTACCTCTTCTCCCGACTTCTGCGGTAGAACTTTTGCGAAGCAAGCTCATCCAATCCCAGTGACAGACGTCTCAGGGGAGATGTTGTGCATCACGATGTGCTGTACTGTTGAAATTCCGAGGTAGTAGAATCACAGCCAATATATTGGTTCTTCATACATATATCTAGTGAAAGGGCCATGGAGATGTTATCAGAGAGATTCGTGCTCACACTCTGGGTTACAAATTATCGTACTTTCCGGAGACCGTTCACGACTGCAACAACAAAAGGAGGAAGTGACAATCATACATAATATACCATCTGCCACATATTACAAAGTGTAGTGCAAATTATACAATACTGGCCATTAAAATTGCTACACCAACAAGAAATGCAGATGATAAACGGGTATTCATTGGACAAATGTATTATACTAGAACTAACATGTGATTACATTTTCACGCAATTTGGGTCCATAGGTCCTGAGAAATCAGTACCCACAACAACCACCTCTGGCCGTAATAACGGCCTTGATACGCGTGGGCATTAAGTCAAACAGAGCTTGGATGGCGTGTACAGGTACAGCTGCCCATGCAGCTTCAACACGATACCACAGTTCATCAAGAGCAGTGATGGCGTATTGTGACGAGCCAGTTGCTCGGTCACCATTGACCAGACGTTTTCAATTGGTGAGGGATATCCAGAATGTGCTGGCCAGGGCAGCAGTCGAACATTTTCTGTATCCAGAAAGGCCCGTACAGGACTTGCAACATACGGTCGTGCATTATTCTGCTGAAATGTAGGGTTTCACAGCGATCGAATGAAGGATAGAGCCACGGGTCGTAACACATCTGAAATGTAACGTCCACTGTTCAAAGTGCCAACAATGCGAACAAGAGGTGACCGAGACGTGTAACCAATGGCACCCCATACCATCACGCCGGGTGATACGCCAGTATGGCGATGACGAATACACGCGTCCAATGTGCGTTCACCGCGATGTCGCCACACACGGATTCGACCATAATGATGCTGTAAACAGAACCTGGATTCATCCGAAAAAATGACGTTTTGCCATTCGTGCACCCAGGTTCGTCGTTGAGTGCACCATCGCAGACGCTCTGTCTGTGATGCAGCGTCAAGGATAACCGCAGGCGTGGTCTCCGAGCTGATAGCCCATGCTGCTGCAGACGTCGTCGACCTGTTCGTGCAGATGGTTGTTGTCTTGCAAACGTCCCCATCTGTTGACTCCCGGATCGAGACGTGGCTGCATGATGCGTTACAGCCATGCAGATAAGATGCCTGTCGTCTCGACTGCTAGTGATACGAGGCCGTTGGGATCCAGCACGGCGTTCCAGATTATGAACCCGCCGATTCCATATTCTGCTAACAGTCATTGGATCTCGACCAAAGCGAGCAGCAATGTCGCGATACGATAAACCGCAATCGCGATAGGCTACAATCCGACCTTTATCAAAGTCGGAAACGTGATGGTACGCATTTCTCCTCCTTACACGAGGCACCCCAACAACGTTTCACCATGCAACGACGGTCAACTGCTGTTTGTGTTTGAGAAATCGGTTGGAAACTTTCCTCATGTCAGCACGTTGTAGGTGTCGCCACCGGCACCAACCTTGAGTGAATGCTCTGAGAAGCCAATAATTTGCGTATCACAGCATCTTCTTACTGTCGGTTAAATTTCGCGTCTGTAGCACTTCACCTTCCGGGTGTAGCATTTTTAATATCGAGTAGTGTAGTTGTAGATGTTGTAGCCATAGATGCATCTTCTTCCTTTTTGGCAAACTACATGCATTGGCCAGTAATAAGGTGACGGAAAGCTACCAAAGATAGCATATGACTAGCTATTTGAAGGGAAAAAAATGATTTAATTCCAACACAGTCTGTAATTGCAAATGTTTTTTGTTATTTAATGACTGGTTGGTTCGTTATCATCATCATCAGATTGATCTGTCTCCTTGAAGTTAAAAAATAATATTTGTGGGCACTATTGGCAACGTCACATACTGTAACAAACATGATGACTACTACTCGTATGTGGTGATTACGCTCATGGCGACAAATTTTATTTACCTGCTTGAAGGAGTCAGATCAATCTGATGATGATCGTAACGGTCCAAACCACTCTATGAATATAATATTTGCGACCACAGACTTCTTCCTTTCCACCTTCACCTTCGCACGAAGTAATGGCCGCTATCGACAGGGGATCTCAAGTTGATTCCGTATTTCTAGATTTCCAGAAAGCTTTTGACACCGTTCCTCACAAGCGACTTCTAATCAAACTGCGGGCCTATGGGGTATCTTCTCAGTTGCGCGACTGGATTCGTAATTTCGTGTCAGGAAGGTCGCAGTTCGTAGTAATAGACGGCAAATCATCGAGTAAAACTGAAGTCATATCAGGTGTTCCCCAGGGAAGCGTCTGGGACCTCTACTATTCCAGATCTATATAAATGACCTGGGTGAGAATCTGAGCAGTTCTCTTAGGTTGTTCGCAGATGATGCTGTAATTTACCGTCTAGTAAGGTCATCCGAAGTTGCAAAGCGATTTAGAAAAGATTGCTGTATGGTGTGGCAGGTGGCATTTGACGCTAAATAACGAAAAGTGTGAGGTGATCCACACGAGTTCCAAAAGAAATCCGTTGGAATTCGATTACTCGATAAATAGTACAATTCTCAAGACTGTCAATTCAACTAAGTACCTGGGTGTTAAAATTACGAACAACTTCAGTTGGAAAGACCACACACATAATATCGTGGGGAAGGCGAGCCAATGGTTGCGTTTCATTGGCAGGACATTTAGAAGACGCAACAAGTCCACTAAAGAGAGAGCTTACACTACACTACCAGGTGGGATTGACGGAGGACATCGAAAGGGTGCAAAAAAGGGCAGCTCGTTTTGTATTATCACGTAATAGGGGAGAGAGTGTGGCAGATATGATACGAGAATTGGGATGAAAGTCATTAAAGCAAAGACGTTTCTCGTCGCGGCGAGATCTATTTACGAAATTTCAGTCACCAACTTTCTCTTCCGAATGCGAAAATATTTTGTTGAGCCCAACCTACATAGGTAGGAATGATCATCAAAATAAAATAAGAGAAATCAGAGCTCGAACAGAAAGGTTTAGGTATTCGTTTTTCTCGCGCGCTGTTCGGGAGTGGAATGGTAGGGAGATAGTATGATTGTGGTTCGATGAAACCTCTCCCAAGCACTTAAATGAGAATAGCAGAGTAATCATGTAGATATAGACCATGTCATCGTCAACGTGAAGCGAGAACCCGTGCCTGTGGGTCTGCACGCAGCTGGTGCAGCTGGCAGTGGCAGCAGTAAGCTGGTGGCTGGGGGTCGGCTGCGGGTCACCGTCGGTATCGACTGAAGGGCGGCGGATCGGACTGAGCGAGGCCGCTCAGCAATTATTCACCGGCAGCCGGCGCGTCACACTGACCGCCATCGGCCGGCGTCCGACTGCCCACGCTAGCTCGACCGCGCGCATGCGCCGTCCGGCCGCTGTGGACAGTCATCGACGCCGGACGGCCAACAGGTTTGCGCGGGTGGGCAGCCACCAGAATAACGAATTTCCGTCCCAGTGGAAACAAGGCCGCACCGAATTTCGCTATTTTCGGCTCCAGTATATTTGGCCGTGAGCGTGTACAGTAGTCGAGATTTTCCTCTAGCAGATCACTGGTGCAGGTGATTTAAAAGATGCGTTTGGAATTTTGTCGTATACCTAACGACTTTGTCATCACGGTCAGGATAAGAATAAAGACTACCTACGCCGTTTGTGTCAATATATTTCGTTAACTATTTCATTTTCCTAATAGTTGCTTTAGATAATTAATTACTTAATAGGAAGGTTGAAACGGTACAGTAGTTTCCGCTCTATAAGCAGCAGGTTTCGCTGCTCGCTCGCACCGGGAAATAGAAACAGAGACGGTTCCGCAACCAATTTTATTACACGATGCGGCCGGCCGCGGGTGCAACAGAACCCATGTGGACGGGTGGAAAGAAATGTGTCAGGCTTCATAATACGTATTTATATGTGTCGTGTATTATGCATTTCTTGCACGTGGATGTGAATCTGCACATGAACTTTCATAATCGTCCTCACACCTTTCCGTAAAGCGTGGCCAAATCTTTGTTGGGAAGTAGTTCTGTAGTATAGTAGTGCCAACCTTACTCCTGGCTAGGGGATCAGAGAGACAGCACAGGCAGGTAAAAGTCAAAGACTTTCCAGTGTCACAAGATTTGGGGTGGAGAGTGGTTCGACCACCCCCTCCACCGGGGCCCAGGAAGACCTCTGAGTGCCCGCCATATTCTTAGAGAGTTACAGAAGACGGGTAAGTGAGCAGACTTGCCCTCAGTGCGTGTGTCTCCATGGTCACGCATGGAAGAGAGGTATTTCAATATTTGTACTAATTCTTTTATTTCCCGCTTCGTATTGTGTAAGGTAATGAATGTGCTCGTTTAATTCCGGAAATTTTACCCCCTGTGTTAAAGTATCTGGTCCCCAGTTTACCCGTTATCCTCCTCACGTAGAGAATGTCCTATGTAAAATATTGGGAGACTTTGGTGGTATACATTTGGCCAATGCAATTCCGTCTTACCCGTAGAAATAAGCGTGCAGATTAGTATATAATATACCCGAGCTATAAGTTGTAAAATTGTAATATCTGTAAACTGAAACAATTGCTGCTATCGCTGTAAAGTCGAGCGATAATGTTTAAAATAAATAGGAAATCAACTGTCATCAATCTTTAACATACCTTAAAAATCACAAAGAAGTCAAGTTAAAGGAATTCATTTAAAATAAAAGATATAGAATGCAGGGACCCACACAGCAGCGTGTGAGCCCTCCGGCCCCTTGCCTAGTATCGTACAGAAAGGACACGCTCTCTAGGTAGCGCTCTCAAGCTCCTCTCCCCAGTTATCCGTTGCGCAATTTTGATTCAGGGCTTGACGACATCAACTTTCATCTGGCGTCCCTAGGCAAGGAGGTAAGACGGTAAACTATCAAGGTTATTTACGTAAAGTTTTATAACAGAACGCAGCATGTCGTTCTCAATGGAGAGAAGTTCCGTTTCCTTTCGAACATACCTCACAGCACGCTAATCTTACGGGCACCGACATGTTGGAGGCTGTTGCCTTCTTTCGAACTCTGAACTGAATCACCCGCCCAGTTACATAGGTCCCTACACTTAGAAGTGTATTCCAAACTACGGCACTGCTTGGCTTTTTTCACATCAACAAACACCGACAGAGGTACAAGAACTGATACGTGACAGATGAAAATCGTACAACTGACCGGGATCGAACCTGACCTTCCGTGGATTTGTATTCTGCCGGTTGACCACTGAGTGACCACATTATGCGCCCTAATATCCTCATGATCCGTGCGAGAGACATACCGTGGTGCGATGTGCAACAAGGAAGGTTATGTGTCGTGAAATGTGTAAATGTGACCTTCAGTTGGTTCATTATGTGAATGTAGTGCCTACAGAGGAACATATGGGTACTTGAGAAGGATGTGAAACCCAGCTCGCGCTATTCGTCCACGAGACTCTGAGGGCCATAGACACGGGTTCACAGGTAGAAGCCGTGTTTGTTGACTTCCGCAGGGCGTTCGATACAGTTCCCCACGGTCGTTTAATGAACAAAGTAAGAGCATATGGACTGTCAGACCAATGGTGCGCTTGGATTGAAGAGCTTCTAGATAACAGAACGCAGCATGTCATTCCCAATGGAGAGAAGTGTTCCGAAGTAATAGTGATTTCAGGTCTGCCGCAGGGGAGTGTCGTAGGACCGTTGCTATTCACAATACACATAAATGACCTTGTGGATAACGTCGGAAGTTCACTGAGGCTTTTTGAGGATGATGCTGTAATATATCGAGAGGTTGTAACAGTGGAAAATTGTACTGAAATGCAGGAGGATCTGCAACGAATTGACTCATGGTGCAGGGAATGGCAATTGAATCTCAATGTATAAAGGTATAATGTGCTGCGAATACATAGAAAGAAAGATCGTTTATCATTTAGCTACAATATAGCAGGTCAGCAACTGGAAGCTATTAGTTACATATATCATCTGGGATTAGGCATTAGGAGTGATTTAAAATGGAATGACCATACAAAATTCATCGTTGGTAAAGCAGATGCCAGACAGACTCATTGGAAGAATCCTAAGGAAATCCAATCCGAAAACAAAGGAAGTAGGTTACAGTACACTTGTTCGCCCACTGCTTCAATACTGCTCACCGGTGTGGGATCCGTACCAGATAGGGTTGATAGAAGAGATGGAGAAGATACAACGGAGAGCAGCGCGCTTCGTTACAGGACCATTTAGTAATCGCGAAAGCGTTACGGTGATGATAGATAAACTCCAGTGGAAGACTCTGCAAGAGAGAGACGCTCAGTAGCTCGGCACGGGCACGGAGATCATACTTTCACCGAGGAGTCAAGCAGCATATTGCTCCCTCCTACGTATTTCTCGCGAAGAGACCATGAGGATAAAATCAGAGAGATTAAAGCCCACACAGAGGTATACCGACTGCCTTTCTTTCCACGAACAATACGAGACTGGAAGAGGAGGGAGAACCGGTAGAGGTACTCAAAGTATCCTCCGCCACACACCGTCAGGTGGCTTGCAGAGTATGGATGTAGATGTAGATGTAGTAGACCATATGTACCAAGTGCTTATAATTAAGCTTTCCCTATTCAGCACGTCATAACACGGAAACTAACTACCGTACGAGGACCAGACTTGTTAGCATTAATGTAAAGGACATGAGGAAGAGAAATAATGCGGAATCAATTCTACTGACACACTTTTAAATTGCTGCTACGGTACATCATACCATTACATACCGGTACCATTACTGCTACAAAAAGGGCTCAATATGGGGCTCATCAGTGTCCAGAAGAGTCTGAAAGCGCAGAATTGCATTCTGCACAGCAGAACGAGTCATGTCTATAGGTATGCTGGCTACCTCTCTTGATATGCTGCGCCTCAGATCAGCACATGTTTGAATGTTCCCCTGGTAAATCCTGTCCTTCAAGTAGCTCCACAACCAGAAATAACAGGGAGTGAGATCAGGTGATCGTGCCGCCCAAGCGATCGTCTGATAATTTGATCGTTTCCAAATGTGTTTAGGACGAGCAGGTGAACTTTACGAGCGATGTGGGGTGGGGCTCCACCTTGCATGAAAACTGTTGGGTTCAATGAGTCTCCCTACAGTGGGGCGGGTATGACATGCTGGCGAAGCATATCGCAGTAACGCCGGCCAGTCACATTACACCTCTTTGGCTCTTGAACGCCAACCTGGTCAAAAAGGCATGGGTCAATGATGAACGTAGCGGTGAAACCACAACATAAGGTGACACGTTCGCCATGCAGATTAACTTCATGCACAGTAACTGGAAGATCCCCACACTCGGCTATTCTGTGTTCACATCACCCGTCAGAAAAATATGAGCTTCGTCTGTCTATAGGATGATCCAGGGCCAGCCCTCGTCAACTTCAATCCTTGTGAGATAGTGGAGAGCGAAGTCAACACGTCGTTGTGCTTTCTTTGGTTCAAGCTGCTGTACGAAATGGATATTGTGCGGATACGACTTCAGAATGGTTCGAAGCACTTTCCGTACAGTGTACCACGGGATGTTAAACTCCCGTGACACACCACGCGCTCTGCCTGAGGATCGGGAATTGTGCGCAGTGTTGTCTGCCATAGCAACAGCGATTTCATCAACCACCTGTGGTGCAGCCAGTCGTCGGCCTCTTCCCGGAGCGACGCCCAGTTCTCCAGTTGATTCGAACTACTTCATCATGCCCCGCACAGCAGGTGGTGAAAGAGGACCCTTCCGTAATCCTTTCAGGAGGCGAAATTCCCGAACGGCAGCTGCATCATTGCTGTTGTTTTGATAATAAAGCTTCACGAATAATGCCCTGCTCTTTCTGTCCAAGCTCATGTTTACATGTCAGGAAGTGCACTGCGACTGATCAGGTGAGTGAGCTTATGAATCACGATGAGTGATCAGGGCACCTGGTGGCCATAGTTCGAACTGGACGGTGGCACTGTGATGCATGGAGACCACGCACCCCATAATCTGGACATTTATGCTGCCAAGTTTGGTACTCGTACAGTAACTAGTTTTGGTGTTATAAGGTGTTAAACAGGGAATGTTAATTATAATCACTAGGTGTTAATACCACTTTTCTCTTGCACCATCCTGCCATATGATTATATGACACTATTGAATATCTTTCAGATACCAATAGAGTCAAATCAGTCCAAGATAACATTAACAGTCACAGCACCTGATACATGATTGCATTTTTAGTTGCCACCTGGCTCAGTCACTGGGCCATTCTCAAGCTTACAGGTTATAATTAATGCAACATACAGGTGTCTAGCATATCACAAAACGAAATTGGTGTGAAGGAAAAGATTCATAATATGTTGAACGTAACTTCTATGCACTCTTTACAATGATACTGGCGTAATTTCTATATTATTGATTTAACTAAAGAAAAATCTTTTACAAAAAATATCTCTTTTACAAGCACTATTCTAGTCATTCTACTGTGAAGAGTCTTCGAACTGTACTTTGTATGCGGCTATTTTTACAGTAGTTGTGGTTAGTGGTTTATATGCAGTCTGCATTGGAAGACTATTAGTTAAAAATAAAATATGCACAGAATGAAAAGCAGAGCAACTTACACAAATAATTAAGTGGATACCGTGTCAAACGTTATGGCGGGGTACTAATTAATTAAATTACTGCATAATGAACGAAAGATGAAAGATCCATCATTATCCAGCAACGGTGTCATTATGTCATTTTTTGACAGAACAGCGTTAATAAAGGAGAAAAATCCGGATAAGCAAGTGTAGACTTGCGCAGTGATGGTTCCGTACAAACGTTATTATGTACGTAGATAGTTCATCTATCCCGGGAATCTAGAGGGTCGACGATTTTTACCTGTTCTCGTTATCGATACTGACATGATATCGGTCCTGGGAATTCCAAGACTTTGGAGAATCACAAATAATGTTTGTTATCGTGCGATATAAATAGAGATTAACAATTCTCGAATTTCTTCCTTTGCTTGTACTGTGAAACCTTGCTTCCTGGCAAATTTCATCATTCTACATCAAAAGGGAGTATCCTTTAAGTTTTAATGAATGAGTTTGCGATTATCGAAATATATGACATAAATGGCAGTATAGTTTGATTCCATTGACGGCCAAGGAACCATAGAGCTTAGAATGTCTCACAGATTTCGATTTAATATGTTCACGAATTCCGGAGAAAAAGGGGACTCAGTAGATGGACGGACAGGAAGCCAGCTAGAAAACAAATTACAAAAAATAATTTTTAAATTACAAATTAACAGTTCCATGATTATGGGCAAATGGAAAGTACGCTATAGGTTTTCTCGATCGAGTTCGCGAGTATCAAAATACATGACACAAACGGCCGCACCTTTTGACTACATCGACTTAGAAACCTCCGATTTTTACACCGCCAAGGAATAGTAGACCTTAGTTCCTGCGAATATGGGTTTTTGGCAGTCGGACAGACAGCCGGATAACAAAATCCTATAAGTGTTTCGTACGCAACCTTAAAAAGGAAAAAAGTCAGTAAATGAAACAGCGAACGGGAATATAGACATCTACAAATTAGAGTAACAAAAAGTGTAAAACGGCAAAAGAGCAATAGCTAGAGGACGAATGCAGCGCTACACAAGCATTCATGACTAGGGCAAAAATGTATGCCGCCTATACAAAAATTAAAGACCTTAGAAGGAAAGTGAAGCAACTGCCTGAATATCAAGACGACAGATGGTATGCCTTGCCAGTACTGAGCAAAGAAGAGTAGACTGAAATGCGATAGTATGTAGTACACTAGGGAAATAAACTTAATGAAATGTTATACACTGAAGAGACAAAGAAACTGGTACATCTGCTTAATATGGTGTGGGGCGCCCTGGAGAACGCAGAAGTGATGCAGTACGATGTGGCATGGTCTCGACTGATATCTGAAGTAGTGCTGGAGGGAACTAAACACGACGAATCCTGCAGCATTGTCAATAAACCCGGAAGAGTACGAGGGGGTGGAGACCTCTTCTGAACAGCACGTTGCACAAGGCATCCCAGATATGCTCAATAATGTTCATGTCTGGGGAGTTTGGTGGCCATCGGAAGTGTTTAATCTCAGAAGAATATTCCTGGAGCCACTCTGTAGTAATTCTGGACGTGCAGGGTGTCGCATTGCCATGCTGGAATTGCCCAAGTCCATCGGTAAGCAAAATGGCGGTGAATGGATGCAGGTGATCAGACAGGATGCTTACGTATGTGTCACCTGTCAGAGTCGTATCTAGACGTGTCTGGGGTCCCATATCACTCCAACTGCACACGCCCCATACTATTACAGAGCCTCCACCAGCTTGACATGCGGGGTCCATGGGTTCATGACGTTGTCTCTATACCCATTCACTTCCATCCGCTCGATAAAATCTGAAACGAGACTCGTACGACCAGGCAACATTTTTCCAGTCATCAACAGTCCATTGCCGATGTCGACGGGCCCAGGCGAGGCGTAAAGCTTTCTGTCGTGCAGTCATCAAGGTTATATGAGAGGGCCTTCGGCTCCGAAAGCCCATATCGAGGATGTTTCATTGAGTGATTCGCAAGCTGACACTTGTTAATTGGCCATCACTGAAATGTGCAGAAATTTGCGGAAGGGTTGCACTTCTGCCACGTTAAACGATTATTTTCACTTGTTGTGGGTCTCGTTCTTGTAGGATCTTTTTCCGGCCGCAGCGACGTCGGCGATTTGATGTTTTACGGGATTATTGATATTCACGGTACACTCGTGAAATGGTCGTACGGGAAAATCCCCACTTCATCGCTACTTCGGAGATACTGTGTCCCATCTCTAGTGCACCGACTATAACACCACGTTCAAACTCACTTAAGTCTAGCTAACTTGCCATTGTAGAAGCAGTAATCGATCTAACGACTGCACTAGACGCTTGCTTTTTTTATACAGGCGTTGCCGGCCGTAGCGCTATATTCTGCCGTCTGTTTACATATATCTGTATTTGAATACCCATGCCTATATCAGTTTCTTCGCGCTTCAGTATAGAAAGAGAAGCAGAAGTATATGGAGATGAAGTATAGTTGAATTATCTGATGACTGGAAAGACCAGGTTCAAACGGAGATGAAATGGGAGAGCGGATATGAAGAGAAGAATGTGACAGAACACAAAAAGACCGAGATCGAAACAAGGTCGGTGGAGTAGTCGATATTTCCTCAGAGTTTTTGAGATCCATAGGAAGACACACCATCACAAAGCTATTCTACGTGGGACGCAAGAATTAAGACAAAGAAAAAATACACTCAGACTTAAAGAAGAGTAATATTTCAAGCTCTAAATAAGACAAGTGCTGGCAGGTGTGTATCTCAGCAAACATTCCGTTTAATAAGCTGTGTTTGCAAAATACTGACACTAATTATTATTCAGGGAAGAATGGAAACCCTGTTATAAGCCGACCCAAGGAAAGATAGTTTGCGTTGCAGAGATTGTATTGGAACACACGAGGCAATACTGACCTACGACTTATATTAGAAAGGTTAAGGAAGAAAACATTTTTATAGCAAGTGTAGATTCAGATACAGCTTCTCACAAAGTCGACTGCAACACACACTTTAAAATTTTGAAGAACATTTAGGTGTTAGGAAGTCTTTTCTGAAGGTATAGGATTGAAATGTAGCTTTGTATGTAAATAACTCATGGACGATGAACAGTTCAGACAAAAAGAGAGCAGATGCTTTTCAAATGTGACAGTACAGTAAGACAGTGAAAAATAAATGGGTAAATGGAGTATCTTAGGAGGTAAAGGGAGAGGGGGTGCCCAATCGAAATGGAGAAAAAGAAATTTATATCGTAACTTGAATAAAATAAGGTATTGGCTAATAAAACATGTAGTGAAGCTTCAAGGAATCGTCGATTTGGTAATGGAGGAAAGTGTGAAGTGTAAAAGCCGTTGAGGGAGATCAAAGGTTGAAATCAGTAAGCGGATTCAAGTAGATCTAGGTCGCTATACACATGCAGAGATGAAGAGATTCATACAGGAGGTGCTTCACCCTCAATACGTGTTGCTTAAATTATCAACGTTACAGATGAAGTATAGTTGAATTATCGGTTGACTGGAAAGACCAGGTTCGAATGGCTGTGACCACTATGGGACTTAACAGCGGAGGTCATCAGTCCCCTAGAACTTAGAACTACTTAAACCTAACTAACCTAAGGACATCACACGCATCCAAGCCCGCGGCAGGATTCGAACCTGCGACCGTAGCGGTCGCGTGGTTCCAGACTGAAGCTCCTAGAACCGCTCGGGACTCGAGAAAGACCAGGAAATTCGTCCAATGGCCCTTTTCATGTTAATTACGGTGTCCTTGGACATACACACTGTAGTTTCAGCGTGCATCGTAAATGCCATGACCGACTATTAGTGGCACGGCGTCCAGGGAATAGGGCAATAAATAACGTATGACACGCTCATGATGAGAACTGGTAGCCAAATGGCTTGAATCAGTGCATAATAGTCAGATAGTGTAGCCGTTTTTATCTTCTTGCTATTATTATTACTATTTCCTTCACTTTCTCAGACGTTATTATTATTATTATTATTATTATTATTATTATTATTATTATTATTGAGATCATGATGCATACGAATGCATCCGCGAAATGGACACAGTGCGTTAATAAAATCAAATTTGGCGAAGTCTTCAGTCTTCGACGGCTCACCTGTAGAGTTCTTGCAGGTGGTCAAATAAAATGTCGTGTGCGGCAGTGATCAAAAACATACCATCCACCCATCGACCTATCTTCCGGGGGTTCCTGCTAACAACAAGCGCAAAGTTTGAGGGCCTCGAGCCACAAATGCGGTCTACGACTACACACCAATGTCTCTGTCTGCTAGAAGGACAAAAATTTCAATTTCTACATGGCTGATTAGCAGAAATGTAGATCATATTGTAGGCATAAGTATATTCGGAAAATAAGCATTTTCTTTCGTACTTCTATACGCGGAATACACTCTAAAATTATTTCAAATTGTTTCAGTACATCTTGTATATCAGGATTAAATTTATAAAAGTATGGCGTGGTAAAAACACAGTACCCTGTAATAAGAACTAAAATATGATCGTGTGTTATATCTTCGCAAATACGTGGTCCATGAATATTTGACTAATGCAATCCTGTGCGTTATAGTGAACGGCGAAACTTTTGCAGAAATAAAATTAACATTAGCTATGTGTGAAGGTAGCGTGATAGAACCGCACATGTTCTCATGATACATAAGCTATTTACTATACAGCGTCAGCAGTCCTGTAAGATAGTTCACTTAGTTGTGTTGCCTGAACTATCGTAAAGAAATGCAGAAAGACTTGGACAAAAGTTGTACTTGATATAATGAATGAGATTTCTCTTCAAATCCAGTTATGGAAGATAACACATGTAGCAAACCGAAGATCTCGGTAGCATCTGTTTACAAGATTACTGGTTGATGGTTCAAATGGCTCTGAGCACTATGGGACTCAATATCTATGGTCACCAGTCCCCTAGAACTTAGAACTACTTAAACCTAACTAACCTAAGGACATCACACACTTACATGCCCGAGGCAGGATTCGAACCTGAGACCGTAGCAGCAGCGCGGTTCCGGACTGCAGCGCCAGAACCGCACGGCCACCGCGGCCGGCTTACAAGATTATTAGTGACTGTCTTGATTACGTCGTATCAAATGACTATTTAGGCGTAACACCAAGAATCTGTATGAAATAGGACCATCACGTGAAATCCAGTATCAGGGCAGGAAAATGAGGGTTTGTTGGAAGGATCCTTGGTAAATGTTTTACGTCTGAAGAGGAAACTGCATACAAGACGATCAATCCTATAATATTGTTTCAGAGTTTGAATTTTACATCAGGTAGCTATCACGAATTAAGAAGTAACAGGTTTATGTAGCTCGCAGGAAAATGTTATAGAAATTGTCGGGGAACTTAAATGGAAATCCTTGGAAGAAAGGCGACGATGTTCTCGCGAAACCCTGATGAGAAAATTTATAGAAGTTGTATCACAAGAAGACTGTGTGACATATACGCTGCCACAATCGTATATATCGCTTAGGGTTCATGACATGAAGATTAGAGTTATTGGGTCTCCAAACTGTCATTTTTCTCTCGCCCAATACTAAAAGAGAATAGCGCAGTGAATAATGTCGGTTAATGGTACCAAATACAGAACTGCGTAGTGTACAGTTGGTGGGAAAATATATGAGCAGATACAGAATACGGTGTTACAGAGATGAAAATAACACAAACTGCTGCATTTGTAACATGTTACACAAGAAAATAAACACACGATACTGTCTGATCAAAGTAACCGGATACTTATCAGTGGATATTAATATGAAGAGTACCCAACCTTCATCTTTACAACGGCTTGTACTCTGCCGAGAACGCTTTCAAAGTAGTCTGCGTAGGCCTGTGGAAGAATGGCAGCCCATTCTTCCTCGACAGCCACAACCAGAGGAAGTAGTGATGTTGGTCGTTGGGATATGGAGGAAAGTCACCGTTCTATCTCCTCCCAAAGATCTTGCATTACGTTCAGTTGGGGACTATGGGCAGCCCAGACCATTTAAGGAATATTTTTGTACACAGTGTCACAGATGCTGCTTGATAGCAGGGTGCGTTGTCATGTTGATACAATCATCGCCTCCGAACTGCTCCTCTGCTATATGCAGTACACTTGTGCTGTAAAATCTGTTTATATCCTAATGCCTTTATAGTTTTCTTTAGCGCAGTAAGGGAACCACACCCTACCCATGGCAAACACCGCCGTACCGTAACAGCATCTTCTCCGTAACGTCGGTGTTGGCACCACACATGACGGCAGACATCGGTCTCCAGACATTCGCCAGACCCAAACCCTTCCATCAAATATCACAGGGTGTAATGACTCCAAATCATTCGTTTCCAGCCGTCCACTATCCACTGGCGTCGCCCTTTGCATCACCACCAGCGTTGCCTATCATCTACTACAGTTATGCTTGGCTTACGAGAGCTGCTCGGTCCTTGTAGCCCATTCTCTTTAACGATCTACGCACAGTGACTGTACCAGCTGGAGTAGTGATTACCCTTCAGAGCTCACGAGTGATTTCTTCCGCTGTATTCATACGATCTATTTGCAACCACCATCTACAATGCTCAACGGTCCCTGCCCTTCAGCACAAAAATTTTGGTCGACGGTTCCTGTCTTTCAGTAAATGCATTTGCCTGGTACTGGTTTAGATGTGGTTGTTACTCCGCGTTTCCACATCACAATCACATCACCAACTGTCGACATGGGCAGCCATGAAAGCATTTGAATGTCCCTAGTAGGTTCCTTGGTCAGGTGACATGCGATGTCGCATGACGGACGCACTTTGCTGTCGCTGCTTCTCTGCTGACGACACAAAACCCACGCCTCCTTTTATTCTGGCTGGTCTGCCTGTCATGACACCTAGTGGTCAATTCCAGATTACATAGGGGTGTCCGGACACTTTTGATCTCATAATGTATGTACACTCATGTTCATAAATTAAGGATAATGCTGATACATGGTGAAACAACGCTCTGGTGGGCGGTTTGCGGTTTTAACTCACCTCGGGGTATGACCATGCGGTGCATTTGACCTGCGGTCGTCGCACGGTGGCGCTGGCAGCAGTCCACATACGCAGAGGTGTCTTGGTGCATGTCTGAGTACGGTGCAACGAGTAAGTCTGCAGACGTTCTCAGACGTGCTAATGGTGACTCTATGTTGAAAGTGGCATAAAGAACACATATTGGTGACGTTATGAGGAGTAGAATACTAGGGCGACCGGAGGCTGCTCAAACACAGCACGTCGTAGCACGGGCCCTCCGTGTGCCACAAAGTGTGATCTCAGGATTATGGTAACGATTCCAGCAGACAGCAAACGTGTCCAGGCGCTGCAGTACGGGACGCTCACAGTGTACAACACCCCAAGAAGACCGACATCTCACCATCAGTGCCCGTAGACGGCCACGGAGTACTGCAGGCAGCCTTGCTCGGGACCTTACTGCAGACACTGGAACAGTTGTCTCCAGATACACATGGTTTATTCGCCTGGCGACCTGCAAAGTGCAATCCACAGACCCCTGGTCACAGGAGAGCCCGTTAAGTCTGGTGTCAAGACACAGTACATGATCACTGGAGCAGTGGTCCAAGATTATGTTCACGGACGAGTCCAGTTATAGTCTGAACAGTGATTCTCACCGGGTTTGCATTTGGTGTGAACCAGGAATCAGATACCAAAGCTTAATGTCCTTCAAAGGGACCTTTGTGGAGGTCGAAGTTTGATGGTGTGAGGTGGGATTATGAATGGTGCATGTACAACCCTGCATGTCTTCGACATGGACCGTAACAGGTCAGGACACTTCAGGAGCTCCGACAGGCACTGGTGCAAGAATGGGAGGCTATACGCCAGCAGCTACTCGACCACCTAATCCAGAGTATGCCAACCCGCTGTGCGGCCTGTGTACGTGTACATGGTGATCATATCCCATATTGATGTCGGGTTACATGAGCAGGAAACAGTGTGGTTTTGTAACACATGTGTTTCGGGACGGTTTTCTCAACTTATCACCAATACCGTGGACATACAGATCTGTGTCGTGTGTGTTCCCTATGTGCCTATGCTATTAGTGCCAGTTTTGTGTAGTGCCAAGTTGTGTGGCACTACATTCAGCAGTTACCCTTAATTTATGAGCATGAGCTTATATTATTCCGGTAAGATCGTTGAGTCACTGTACACTCTGAGAATTACTACACTTTTGGCCCCTAAAATACGGGAGAAGATGTCAGCCAATAGGCCGTTGACAAGGACCACACCATGACAGGAGCGCCCTCTAGCCGAAGAGAATATAAGTGCCGCTCCTGTCAGCCTCGGCCGGACAGTACTAGACCGGCACAAGGAGAGCACTACCACAGAAGTGACGTGTGATCCGTATCAGTTACTTACATGGACCTTGTATACAGCACAGAACTCTGTTTGCATGTTGCCCATCGCTTGCGACACCATTGTAAATTCAAAATTATATATTGATAATCTGATTTACTGAAGAAAACTACTAATATTATTTGCCTGAACTGTTGCATAGCTTTCCGAGAACGTTGCATGCCTTAGGCACCCCAAAAGCGACGAGTGGGCGGGACCGCACATCTCCATCTTCATGACAATTCTCGGCAGCACTCTGCAGAGGGGATGAAGATGCTACTGCACCGTTTTCGTTGCGTAGCGTCTGATCACCCACATCACTGCCCGAACTGGCTTCCCCTTAGTTTGATCTCTGCTCACATGAACCACTGGCTATGAAAATGAGCCGTAGACCAGCGTAGAGAACTGGCAGAAAGCACAGGTGGCTGCTCTTCTGTTGTTGTTGTGGTCTTCAGTCCTGAGACTGGTTTGATGCAGCTCTCCATGCTACTCTATCCTGTTCAAGCTGCTTCATCTCCCAGTACCTACTGCAGCCTACATCCTTTTGAATCTGCTTAGTATATTCATCACTAGGTCTCCCTCTACGATTTCTACCCTCCACGCTGCCCTCCAGTACTAAATTGGTGATCCCTTGATGCCTCAGAACATGTCCTACCAATCGATCCCTTCTTCTAGTCAAGTTTTGCCACAAACTCTTCTTCTCCCCAATCCTATACAACACCTCCTCATTAGTTATGCGATCTACGCATCTAATCTTCAGCATTCTTCTGTAGCACCACATTTCGAAAGCTTCTATTCTCTTCTTATCTAAACTATTTATCGTCCATGTTTCACTTCCATACATGGCTACACTCCATACAAATACTTTCAGAAAAGACTTCCTGTCACTTAAATCAATACTTGATGTTAACAAATTTCTCTTCTTCAGAAACGCTTTCCTTGCCATTGCCAGTCTACATTTTATATCCTCTCTACTTCGACCATCATTAGTTACTTTGCTTCCCAAATAGCAAAACCCCTTTACTACGTTAACTGTCTCATTGCCTAATCTAATTCCCTCAGCATGACCCGATTTAATTCGACTACATTCCATTACCCTCGTTTTGCTTTTATTGATGTTCATCTTATATCCTCCTTTCAAGACACTATCCATTCCGTTCAACTGCTCTTCCATGTACTTTGCTGTCTCTGACAGAATTACAATGTCATCGGCGAACCTCAAGGTTTTTATTTCTTCTCGATGAATTTTAATTCCTACTCCGAATTTTTCTTTTGTTTCTTTTAATGCTTGCTCAATATACAGATTGAATAACTTCGGGGAGGGGCTACAACCCTGTCTGACTCCCTTCTCAACCACTGCTTCGAGCATATTCGAAAGTTGCTACAACGCTACGACAAATGTGTAAGTTGGTGAGGCGACTCTGTAGAAACGTAGATGGGAGGTGTAGCTGACTGTTCCCAGTGAAACATTTTTGATTTTCACAGTGGTTTCCATTTCGCGACCAACGGGACGTACTTTCCAAATAGCCCTCTCAGGTAATGTTGCCTCTACGAGGACACTATGATCTGCCCCTGTTCTAATAAGAGTCATTTACAGATAAATATAACCCCAGCCAGTGAATCTGATAGCTCAAAACGAGAACTACATTTGGAATCTTGCTTAAGAATACGAAAGTGCAGCAACAGGAGTGGAACCACGGAGGGGCTAACGACTGGTGCAACGTAGGACGCCGAGACGAGATGAGCATCTGAAGGTGGCAACGAGTCTGCTTGCTGAAACATCGTCTAGCACTTATACGACTGGCACCCAAGAATTTCACAAATTATTTAAATGGACAGTGATTACGCTGACTGGGTCAGTACATGAATAATTACTTTACATTTCAAAGAGATAGTATCGACAGCAATTGAGAGATATATACCACATAAATTAATAAGTGATGGTACTGATCTCCCATGGTACACAAAACGAGTCAGACAGTTGTAGCAGAAGCAACGAAAAAAGCATGCTAAATTTAAAAGAACGCAAAATCACTGACATTCGCAAAGTTTTGCAGACGTTCGAAATATAGCGCGTACTTCAATGAATGCGTTTAATAATTTCCACAACGAAATTCTGTCTAGAAATCCGGCAGAAAACCCAAAGAGATTCTGGTCATAGATAAAGCACACCAGTGGCAAGACGTAATGAATACCTTCACTGACCGATAACAACTGTGAAGTCACAGATGACAGTGCCACTAAAGCAGAGTATTGAACACGGTTATCCGAAACTCCTTCACCAAAGAAGACGAAGTAAATATTCCTGAATTCCAATCAAGAACAACTGCCCAGATGAGAAACATAGAAGTAGGTATCCTCGGTGTAACAAAGCAGCTTAAATCACTTAATAAAGGCAAGGCCTCCGGTACAGATTGTATACGAGGCAGCTTCCTCTCAGAGTATGGTGATAAAATAGCTCCATATTTAGCAATTATATACAACCACTCGCTCACAGAAAGATCCGTACCTAAAGACTCAAAAATTGCGAAGTCACACTAATACCCAGAAAGGGAAGTAGGAGTAATCCGTTGAGTTACAGGCCTATATCACTAACGTCGCTTTGCAGTAGTGTTTTGGAACATATACTGTATTCGAACATTACGAAGTACGTCAAAGAAAATTTATTGACAGATAGTCAGCACGGATTCAGAAAATATCGTTCTTGTGAAACACAACAAGCTCTTTATACTCATGAAGTAATGCATGCTATCGACAGGGGATGTCAAATTGATTCCATATTTTTAGATTTCCAGGAGGCTTTCGACGCCGTTCCTCACAAGCGTCTTCTAACCAAACTGCGTGCCTACGGAGTATCGCCTCAGTTCTGCGACTGTATTCGTGATTACCTGTCAGAAAGGTCACAGTTCGTAGTAATAGACGGAAAGTCATCGAGTAAAACAGAAGTAATATCCGGCGTTCCCCAAGGAAGTATTATAAGCCCTCTATTGTTCCTGATTTATATTAACGACATAGAAGACAATCTGAGTAGCCGTCTTAGACTGTTTGCAGATGATGCTGTCATTTACCGTCTTGTAAAGTCATCAGACGATCAAAACGACTTGCAAAATGTTTTCGATAAGATATCTCTATGGTTTGAAAAGTGGCAATTGACCCTGAAAAAGAAAAGTGTGAAGTTATTCACATGAGTCCTAAAATAAATCAGCTAAATTTAGATCACGTGATTAGTCACACAAACCTGAAGGCTGCAAAATTCAGCTAAATACTTAGGGATTACAATTACAAATAATCTAAATTGGAACGATCACAAACATAATATTGTGGGTGGAGCAAACCAAAGACTGCGATTCATTGGCAGAACACTTAGAAGGTGCAACAGGTCTACTAAAGAGAGTGCTTACACCACGCTTGTCCGCCCTATTCTGGAGTATTGCTGTGCGGTGTGGGATCCGCATCAGGTGGGGCTGGCGGAAGACATCCAAAAAGTACAAAAAAAGGGCAGCTCGTTTTGTATATCGCGAAATAGGGGAGATAGTGTCACAGGCATGACACGTGAATTGGAGTGGCAATAATTAAAACAATGAAATTTCAATCACCAGTTTTCTCCTCCGATTGCGAAAACATTCTGTTGGCACCCACCTACATAGAAAGAAATGATCATCACGATAAAGTAAGAGAAATCAGGGCTCGCAGAGAAAAATTTAAGTTCTCGTTTTTCCCGCGTACCGTTCGAGAGTGGAACGGCAGAGAGACAGCTTGAAGGTGTTTCATTGAACCCTCTACGAGTCACTTTGTTGTGAATAGCAGAGTAATCACGTAGATGAAGATGTAGATCCCGATACGCTATTAGGTTTCATTGATATAAAGGCAAGCAGCAATAATAAAGGAAGAACGATAAAGCTGTCATCAACCCGACATAGGGAGCTACGGTTTAAAGTTGACACCGAACCAAGGTGAAAACCTACATTTTTCATATTAATACCGACAGAGGTGAACGAAGTAATCAATAACAGATAAAAATCATACGACCCGCCAGAGATCCAGTCCGAGACCTTCAGATTTGTAATCTGACGTAAAATTATTATAAAAGTGTCGTAAACCACATCGCTGAGAATTAGAGGATGTAAAACGTATGTAAAAAGGTCTACACACCGAATGAACTGCATAATTTTTCGTTCTGTACATTGTATGTGGTTGTCATACGGACGCTTTGCTGTAAACCAAATTAGATTTTTGTGAGCCACCGCTCATGTTCGGTAGAAGAAGCACGCAAACAGTTTGTGCTATTTTCGGAATAGGACGATGTCTGCGACCTGTACAGGGATTGCTATTGCAACAGTTTCCTCCAGGGTTGCGCGGTTTGCGGATGCACCTCTGCGGTGCGGCGCTGAGTAATATTCCTCGGACGCCGAAGGCACACGGCCGGCCTCCGTAATAAATCTCAGGCGCTGCTAGTTTTGCAGAACGGCGCCCGGCAAAACGTGGTCACGCTATCCTAAAGAGCGCCGTCGTTTGCCATTTCGCCGCTATCCCTGACTTGTTATCTAATCTAAGGAGCTGATATATAGCTGCACTAACCACTGCATGTCTTTCAGGTTCCACAAAATGTTAGGAGTAATGGCAATAACGCAGACAAGCTAAACAAAAAATACTTTATGCCTTGCTTGTAAGGTAATAGCTTAATCTCATCCTTTTTTGGACAATGAACCTATATCAGACATAAGTTTTTTTCTGTCACGTGCAGCTATTCTACGGTGTGACTTCCTTATAAACTAGAAAATTAGCAAAACTCATTTGACTAACGAAAAGTACTTTACTTTCCGAAACGAATAAACGTTTTTTTTAAGTAAAACATGAAACTATCACTTCATAACAGTTATGAATCCATATCTTCTTCTTTTATGTACAAACCACCGCGCACTACGCTTCTTTCAACTGTATTTCCTTCCACACTTCTCACTTCATTTCCCCGCTACGGTCGCAGGTTCGAATCCTGCCTCGGGTATGGATGTGTGTGATGTCCTTAGGTTAGTTAGGTTTAATTAGTTCTAAGTTCTAGGCGACTGATGACCTCAGAAGTTAAGTCGCATAGTGCTCAGAGCCATTTGAACCATTTGAACTTCATTTCCCGACGTTTCTCTGTCGTTTCTTTTGCCCAGACGACTGCATTCTTCTTCTTGGGTTTGTCATGGAAACATCCGAAATGATGACTTTCTTTATGGATGGCAGTAGGTTCTCAGCAACATACGGAATAATTTTGAGTTCTTATATGTCTTTCCAATTTCTTTCCGCCACGTGTTATCAATTTTTAAATTACAGAAATAAGTAAAAGTCTTTTTGCCAGTTCAAAAATGGTTCAAATGGCTCTGAACACTATGGGACTTAACATCTGAGGTCATCAGTCCCCTAGGACTTTGAACTACTGAAACCTAACTAACCTAAGGACATAACATACATCCATGCCCGAGGCAGGATTCGAACCTGCGACCGTAGCGGTCGCGCGGTTCCAGCCTGAAGCGCCTAGAACCGCTCGGCCACACCGGCCGGCCTTTGAATAGGAATTTCTAATCATTAGTGAAAATACTCTTAGTATCCACCAACAGAATCATCTGCTTTTCACCGGTTTCTTCTGCTGGTAAACGAGCCCATTTACTTCTGTCCGCTGCAGAGAACTGACAGTATTCATTTTATCTCCCAGGATACCTTCAGAACAAAGAATACTTTTCCTACCCCGTTACCTTCCTGTTTGGGATTATTCAATGCGACTCACCTTTCACGGTGGATTTTTCTTCCATCAGTCCCCCCCCCCCCTCCCCCCCCCCCCCTCCCCGTCGAAGCTATTCATTCGCGACACTGTTCCTTTTTTCGTCTGCTTTGCATGTCCTTCTTCTCGGAGAATCTCTTCTGGGTGCCCAAATTATTTTCGCTCCCCGTCCGCTAGCCGCTTCGACTGCCGTGGGCGCATTTGCGGGTAATTCAGTAGGGAGCTCTGTGTGTTTGTCTCAGGGCCCCATCAACAACGTACGTAGCTGGCGAAACGATTAGAGGAGGACAAACACAATTCCAAGGAGGCCAGCGGGTTTCTGGCGGCAACGCGATGGCAGAATAAAACGACACTAAGTGAGGAAATGACGCAGGGGTGTTCAATTGAATGGGTGCGTAGCACTGGAAAACAGACCTGGAACGAAAGCAATAAAGAAAGGGGAGAAAGGGAATGAAGGAGAAATGGCGACTACCACAGTAAAACCATACTTCCTTGGTCTCTGTAACATGCCTGGAAATTGGAAATTTGTGGTAAGAAATTATGGGACGAAACTGCTCTCTAAATTGTGTCATTCGCTGTTACTGTGACGTAAAAAATTGTCGTGTGTAGACCAGTCCAGGCGCTAACGATCCATGGCAGCGTAGAAAATGGGCAATAACAGATCTTAATTTTTCTGCGAAAAGAAAACATCTTGGCGCAAGTTGCACATAAATTCAAGTGACAAGTATTCTGAAGGTGTTGTAGAATTCATTCACAGTTCACTGCGAAGCCATTTGCTAAGATTTATTAGGTTGATGCAAACACTCGTAGCAGTTTTTCCGAATGTCTTGCAGTTTATCATTTTCACATTAACGCTTTGTCTGTCCAAAGAAATCCAGACGCTTTGGAAGTTGTTATTGAAATTTATGAACTGTAAAGACTTATAGGACTTAATTACACTATTTAAATATTTTTCAGCATTTCTGTAAAAAAACAAGAAATATAGAGAACGTCGCTTGAAGGGAGGGAGAGAGGGACAAAGGAACAAAGGGACAGGGGGACAGAAACTGGTAGAGGGGACAAAGCAAGTGTCCAGTTTCAAAGTAGAGTGAAGTTTCGACGTTAGGAGGAAATTTTAAAACGTGAGGTAAAGAATGAGACCACCTCTTTTTAGTGGTGACGTAAGCTACATCGTTTACAAAGCTAAATTTAAGATACGACGATAGAAACGAACGAAGGGCGTTCATCAAGTGTGGATGCGTGGTCTCGTTTTCATAAAAACACTCGTAAATATGGAGTGGGCATCGCATCAAGAGCATGGACGATTTTACCAATTGAATTAAACAGTGGCGTCTTGTGCAACCTGTTATAATGCTCAGACTTGATATCGTCTCCCTATATACCCGTGTTCGTGTGAAATACTCTACAGATCTCATCTCCCAGTTATTTGATAGCACAAGTGTGTGGTTGCTTAAGCACACGTTGACATCGTATTTCTTATACGGCGGCCAGAATTTCGACCAGTATGACGATGGTAAATGCATCCTTACCCAAACGTTTTATAGACAAATTTAATTTGAAAACATTGCTTCGGACATGGCTGCAGTTAAGCCATGCTGCTTTTATCGTTACGTCGACGACACCTTCATCCTCTGGACCCATGGACGTGAAAAACTGGGAGAATTATTAGAACTCCTGAACGGCGTTCACGACCACATCAGGATTACGATGGAAGTAGAGATAGATGGTGACGTTGCCATTCCTTGACGTCCTCGTTCACCGGGAAACCAATAGCCACCGCAGCAACAGTGTCTACAGGTATTCTACTCACAAGGATCTGTATCTGCACGCTCTCTGCCACTATCATCCGGTAGAAAAACGTGGCGCTGTGAACATCCTCGCCATCGTGGTAAAGTCGTCTCAGACGTTGAGAATCTGCCAGTAGAACTAATCCACCTTTGAAAAGTGTGTTTTTTGCCTTTCTATGGCACAGTGTTGGGAAATATTAGCCGGCTCCTGAAGAGAGACAACATTCCATCAATGTTCAGGCCCCCGGCAACTGACACCGAATTCTATTCTACGAAACGTCTGGCACTATGAGGACGAAGAGATTTTGCGTTAGCGTTATAAAAGAAGTTATAGAATTAAAAATTCTGAAAACATCAGTAAACATGGTGGTTTGCAGCTCAGCATAGGTTGGGACTCGCCTAATGCGAGGTCGAAGCGAGCGCGACGGACACGGGACGAAAACAATACCGTATTTGGCGAGGAAGAGAGCATCAGTGACGTCACAGTCAGCGACCCTGCTATATAAGGCGAGGCCACGCAGGCACGCCAGTCATGTACCATTTGACAATGGTTGAGGAAAGCTCGGTCGAAACCTCGTGGGATCTTAACCACCTGATACGGCTGAAGGCATTCATAATGACATGGTTACCACGTTGAAGAGATATAGTTACATAATTAATTTACTGTTCGTCTGCAGGTATATGCGTGCAGATTTGGTACACATCGCTGTAGTATCGTAGCACCGAGCCAGAGGGCACGAAGCAAAGCACTGCGTGCTGTTGGTGAGGTTGAGTATTGTGCGGTAATTCGATGGGGAATAATGCTACAAAAACCTTGTTCAGTTGGTATAATGTACAGTAACAATTCACCATCGTAATATAAGTGTTCAGCTGCCTCAGACGCTTGCACTGCTGTGAAAGAAGTTTGAAAGACCAAGAACTAAGTGCCAGCCCATCTGTCCATGAAGGAGTAGGAATCTCAAGATACGTGGATGGCCCTGCTGCTCAACGATAGGCGTGTCACAATTTACGCGATCACTTCTGTGTAACACGACGTTTCCAACACGAAAAATGTTCGTCACCGACTGGGTTCCGCGACTCTTGACCCCCATTCGCAAACCCCACCGGACTGAAGCAGCAGCCGAAATGTTCCAGCTGTGCCAGACCAATCCAGATCACTTATTTACTCGCCTAGTCACTATGGACGAACGCTGGGTGTATCACTATCACTCGGGCGCTGATGGTCGCGCACTTGAGCGCCCCACAAACCAATCATCATCATCATCATCATCACTGTCACCCTCAAAGTAGCAACGCAAGCACAGGAAAACATACGAATTTATCACCGCCGAAAAAAGCGAAGAATAAGAAGAAGAGGAGGAGGAGGAGGAGGAGGAGGAGATTCGGGTTTAACCTCCCGTCGACAACGAGGTCAAGCCGGCCGTTGTGGCCGAGCGGTTCTAGGCGCTTCAGTCCGGAACCGTTCGACTGCTACGGTCGCAGGTTCGAATCCTGCCTCGGGCATAGATGTGTGTGATGTCCTTAGGTTAGTTAGGTATAAGTAGTTCTAGGTTCTAGGGGACTGATGACCTCAGATGTTAAGTCCCATAGCGCTCGGAACCATTTGAACCAACGAGGTGATTAGAGACGGAGCACAAACTCGGATCAGGGAAGGATGGAGAAGGAAAGCGGCTGCCCCCTATCGAAGAAACCATCCTGGTATTTGCTTTAAGCGATTTAAGGAGGTCACGGAAAACTTAAATCAGGATGGCAGGACGCGGATTTGAACTGTTGTCCTCCTTAATGCGAATCCTGTGTGCTAACCACAGCGCTACCACGTTCGGAGAAAAAAAATAGGGAAAAAAAGCATTACTTGACTTTATACAGTCCATTGCTTCAGTAACGACCCGTATGTTTACAACTGTCTTCGAACAAAAAGCGTCACTTGATGCACATTGTCACAAGCTCTTCTCTTGAAGCAGAAGTTCAACAACTGCAAAAGAAGGGTTGCATCTGACTGTGCAACTTGCATAGCACTGGTGTCCTAACTAGATCATGTTGACTGCTTCATTGAAGGTCACGAATTGAGTCACAGCACGTCCGTGCTAGGATCTATAACGACCATATCAGGAAGTCGTTTCTGAAAGCATTTGTATGGAGTGTAGCCATGTATGGAAGTGAAACGTGGACGATAAATAGTTTAGACAAGAATGTGGTTCTACAGAAGACTGCTGAAGATTAGATGGGTAGATCACATAACTAATGAGGAGGTATTGGATAGAACTGGAGAGAAGAGAAATTTGTGGCACATCTTGACTAGAAGAAGGGATCGCTTGGTAGGTCATATTCTGAGGCATCAAGGGATCACCAATTTAGTATTGGAGAGCAGCGTGGAGGGTAAAAGTCGTAGAGGGAGACCAAGGGATGAATACACTAAGCAGATTCAGAAGGATGTAGGCTGCAGTGCGTAGTGGGAGATGAAGCAGCTTGCACAGGACAGAGTAGCATGGAGAGCTGTATCAAACCAGTCTCAGGACTCATGACCACAACAACAACAACAATAACAGCCGTACGCTGCAGAGACAGGGTCCGTGTCTTCAGGAGCGCCTCCAATTCGTCTTTGCGGGCTGCAACGAGACATCGCTAATTTCTTTGTTGTCAAATGATTCAAGTGGCTCTAAGCACTATGGGACTTAACATCTGAAGTCATAAGTCCCTCAGACTTAGAACTACTTAAACCTAACTAACCTAAGGGCATCACGCACATCCATGCCCGAGGCAGGATTCGAACCTGCGACCGTAGCAGCAGGGCGATTCCGGACTGAAGCGCCTAAAACCGTTCGGTCACAACGGTCGGCTTCTTTGGTATCAATGCACGTTGCCGGCTTCAGTGTAGCAACGCGATGTGTGGACGACGACACACACCCATCACCGGGCAAGCTTGTATTGACAAATTTTCTGGGATTCCATGATGAGGTTCCAACAGGCTGAGATCGTATGGAGTCAAACGTCACAGGAGCACACTACCGAAAGCACCACACGATGTTACGGGGGCCGGTCACCATGAAGCGTCGCGAGAAGCTGATATTGTTCCACGACAGTGTCCCAGTTCACTCTCTACAGGCCACAGTAACACGTGGTGCTTCTTTAGGGTACGATATTTTGACCCCCTCTCTTCATTCTCGTAATTGTCACCGAGTGACGCTTACCTCTTTCCTCGTATGGATAAACTACTGTGAGTCAGGCATTTCCAGATGAACGTCGAGGTGATTTCCTCACCAGCCAAAATGCAGACTGCTGCCAAACTTCCTTGCGCTCTGTGACGCATCTGCAAAAAGACGTTATGCTTCTACCAATTGTGTCATTCAGTACTAATGTGAAGAAAAAAGTTGTCGTTTGTGGATTAACCCAGGCAGCAACGATCCATGGCAGCGTCGAAAGTGGGCGACAATAGACCTAAACTTTCGCGCGGAAAGAGATTATCCTGGAGCAAGCTGCTCAAAAATTCGGAAGAAACAGAAAGAGAGAAATAAAGACTTGAGACAATTTAGAACAGAACACAATTATTTATTTTGCTTCTGGCGTGACAAGAATGTTGCTCTGTTGTCGGAACTGTTTCTGAGATAACTGTCTGCAACTGTGACAGATTTGCTTTACCATCCGTATGTCAAACGTAAATGAGCGGCGTTCAATGTGTTAGGTTTTGTCTCGCCAGACGCAAAACAAATCATTGTATTATGTTCGTTGTTGTTGTTGTTGTGGTCTTCAGTCCTGAGACTGGTTTGATGCAGCTCTCCATGCTACTCAATCCTGTGCAAGCTTCTTCATCTCCCAGTACCTACCGCAACCTACATCCTTCTGAATCTGCTTAGTGTATTCATCTCCTGGTCTCCCTCTACGATTTTTACCCTCCACGCTGCCCTCCAATACTAAATTGGTGATCCCTTGATGCATCAGAACATGTCCTACCAAACGATCCCTTCTTCTGGTCAAGTTGTGCCACACACTTCTCTTCTCCCCAATCCTATTCAATACTTCCTCATTAGTTATGTGATCTACCCATCTAATCTTCAGCATTCTTCTGTAGCACCACATTTCGAAAGCTTCTATTCTCTTCTTGTCCAAACTATTTATCGTCCATGTTTCACTTCCATACATGGCTACACGCCATACAAATACTTTCAGAAATGACTTCCTGACACTTAAATCTATACTCGATGTGAACAAATTTCTCTTCTTCAGAAACGCTTTCCTTGCCATTGCCAGTCTACATTGTATATCCTCTCTACTTCGACCATCATCAGTTATTTTGCTCATCAAATAGCAAAACTCCTTTACTACTTTAAGTGTCTCATTTCCTAATCTAATTCCCTCAGCATCACCCGACTTAATTTGACTACATTTCATTATCCTCGTTTTGCCTTTGTTGATGTTCATCTTATATCCTCCTTTCACGACACTGTCCATTCCATTCAAATGCTCTTCCAAGTCCTTTGCTGTCTCTGACAGAATTACAATGTCATCGGCGAACCTCAAAGTATTTATTTCTTCTACATGGATTTTAATGCCTACTCCGAATTTTTCTTTTGTTTTCTTTACTGCTTGCTCAATATACAGATTGAACAACATCGGGGAGAAGCTACAACCCTGTCTTACTCCCTTCCCAACCACTGCTTCCCTTTCATGTCCCTCGACTCTTATAACTGCCATCTGGTTTCTGTACAAATTGTAAATAGCCTTTCGCTCCCTGTATTTTACCCCTGCCACCTTTAGAATTGGAAAGAGAGTATTCCAGTCAACATTGTCAAAAGCTTTCTCTAAGTCTACGAATGCTAGAAATATAGGTTTGCCTTTCCTTAATCTTTCGTCTAAGATAAGTCGTAAGGTCAGTATGCCTCAGGTGTTCCAGTGTTTCTACGGAATCCAAACTGATCTTCCCCGAGGTTGGCTTCTACTAGTTTTTCCATTCGTCTGTAAAGAATTCGTGTTAGTATTTTGCAGCTGTGACTTATTAAACTGATAGTTCGGTAATTTTCACATCTGTCAACACCTGCTTTCTTTGGGATTGGAATTATTATATTCTTCTTGAAATCTGAGGGTATTTCGCCTGTTTCATACATCTTGCTCACCAGATGGTAGAGTTTTGTCAGGACTGGCTCTCCCAAGGCCGTCAGTAGTTCCAATGGAATGTTGTCTACTCCGGTGGCCTTGTTTCGACTCAGGTCTTTCAGTACTCTGTCTAACTCTTCTTGCAGTATCGTATCTCCCATTTCATCTTCATCTACATCCTCTTTCATTTCCATAATATTGTCCTCAAGTGCATCGCCCTTGTATAGACCCTCTATATACTCCTTCCATCTTTCTGCTTTCCCTTCTTTGCTTAGAACTGGGTTTCCATCTGAGCTCTTGATATTCATTCAAGTCGTTCTCTTATCTCCAAAGGTCTCTTTAATTTTACTGTAGGCAGTATCTATCTTACCCCAAGTGAGATAAGCCTCTACATCCTTACATTTGTCCTCTAGCCATCCCTGCTTAGCCATTTTGCACTTCCTGTCGATCTCATTTTTGAGACGTTTTTATTCCTTTTTGCCTGCTTCATTTACTGCATTTTTATATTTTCTCCTTTCATCAATTAAATTCAATATTTCTTCTGTTACCGAAGGATTTCTACTAGCCCTCGTCTTTTTACCTACTTGATCCTCTGCTGCCTTCACTACTTCGTCCCTCAAAGCTACCCATTCTTCTTCTACTGTATTTCTTTCCCCCAGTCCTGTCAATTGTTCCCTTATGCTCTCCCTGAAACTCTGTACAACCTCTGGTTCTTTCAGTTTATCCAGGTCTCATCTCCTTAAATTCCCACCTTTTTGCAATTTCTTCAGTTTTAATCTACAGGTCATAACCAATAGATTGTGGTCAGAGTCCACATCTGCCCCTGGAAACGTCTTACAATTTAAATCCTGGTTCCTAAATCTCTGTCTTACCATTATATAATCTATCTGATACCTTTTAGTATCTCCAGGGTTCTTCGATGTATACAACCTTCTTTCATGATTCTTGAACCAAGTGTTAGCTATGATTAAGTTATGCTCTTCGCAAAATTCTACCAGGCGGCTTCCTCTTTCATTTCTTAGCCCCAATTCATATTCACCTACTACGTTTCCTTCTCTCCCTTTTCCTACACTCGAATTCCAGTCACCCATGACTATTAAATTTTCGTCTCCCTTCACTATCTGAATAATTTCTTTTATTTCGTCATACATTTCTTCAATTTCTTCAATTTCTTCGTCATCTGCAGACCTAGTTGGCATATAAACTTGTACTACTGTTGTAGGTGTGGGCTTCGTATCTATCTCGGCCACAATAATGCGTTAACTATGCTGTTTGTAGTAGCTTACCCGCGTTCCTATTTTCCAATTCATTATTAAACCTACTCCTGCTTTACCCCTATTTGATTTTGTGTTTATAACCCTGTAATCACCTGACCAGAAGTCTTGTTCCTCCTGCCACCGAACTTCACTAATTCCCACTATATCTAACTTTAACCTATCCGTTTCCCTTTTTAAATTTTCTAACCTACCTGCCCGATTAAGGGATCTGACATTCCGCGCTCCGATCCGTAGAACGCCAGTTTTCTTTCTCCGGATAGCGACATCCTCTTGAGTAGTCCCCGCCCGGAGATCCGAATGGGGGACTATTTTACCTCCGGAATATTTTACCCAAGCGGAGGCCATCATCATTTAACCATACAGTAAAGCTGCATGCCCTCGGGAAAAATTACGACTGTAGTTTCCCCTTGCTTTCTACCGTTCGTAGTACCAGCACAGCAAGGCCGTTTTGGTTAGTGTTACAAGGCCAGATCAGTCAATCATCCAGACTGTTGCCCTTGCAACTACTGAAAAGGCTGCTGCCCCTCTTCAGGAACCACACGTTTGTCTGGCCTCTCAACAGATACCCCTGCGTTGTGGTTGCACCTACGGTATGGCTATCTGTATCGCTGAGGCACGCAAGCCTCCCCACCAACGGCAAGGTCCATGGTTCATGGGGGGGAGGGTATTATGTTCTATAGTCTCCAATTTTTTTTTTATTTATCCTTCTTTCTTTCGCCTTATCCTCTCTCTTTGTTTCAGATTGCTGCATAACTTGCGTTGATATTCATGTGAGGAACAGTCAAAGTTTAAATTATCATTTCGAAAAAATCTATCTGCGTCTATTATTCTCGGTAATGATGATAATCCTCTTCTACGTATTCACCAATCAATGCGACACGTTTTTTCCAATGGCGGATGACGTGGAGGAGACGTCAATAGCAGAAGTTTTAATCTGGAAGAAACTCATTTGAGATATGAATCTTACTTGGAAACTTTCCTACCTTTACTTCCAATGAACAGCAAAAATACTCATTCGAAGAAGAGAACTTTAATCAGGCAGTTATTTCGAAATGTATCACAACCGAAGTTACCTTTCTTACAAAAAGAAGTTTTTCAAATAACATTTGACACAATGAAGTATCACGATGCGTAACTGTAATAATTCATTACAGCTTAGGAAGTGCAGATTAATTTGTGTTTCGCACTTCTGTATTGTAGCCAGAATTCCGATGAGACGACAAAACTATGTATAAAGAAAATCTTGTTTATTCCTCTTCTTTCAAGGTGTATCACCAATACATTTCCATCTTAAACGTTCTCAACCTAATATTGTCTACGGCAATTAGTGTTAAAGGGAAATTACTTTATAAACGCCAGTTACCGTCTCCTTTTAACTCCAGACCGGCAGAAACGTTCGTGTGTCGGTCATACATACACCATAACAGTGAGGACAATCTTGTCAATTTGATATTTTACTGGTAAATTAGTGTCTTCCTTGCATCTCAGATGCTTGTCAAGTAAATACTTTTGCAGCGTCGGAAAAGCTGGGCGGACTTGTATATCAAATTCATTGTCAAAATATAAAATTAATTTCTCTTAAGAGACCATCTATGAACGACAAATACGCTTAATCGTAGATCGGCTGACCTATTCTAATGGAAAACAGGTTCACTGAAAATGCTTACCAATTACACTAATGCTCTTAATCAGCAGTTTGTTATAATCATTTTACTTACCGTATTTTCTTATTACCGTCATACTGGAATTAGTAGCTGCCAACCATAACTCCACAGTTACACATTAAAGTGCATTTCGAAACTACGTACCGAAATAAGCTACTCAAACCCTCTCAGATTCGGCCTAACTCCTCGTGTTTTCTGTGCACCTTAACATCAGTCGCGAAAACCGTTTGTTTGTGACGCTTTTTTCATCTAAAACTTCCAGGAGAGTGCTTTTTAGCGTTCCCTTTGATCATAGCAACTCCAGAACCATACTTTATTCCGCAATGCGTTGTGTGCATTTTAAGTTCATTTCATCAGTCTGTGTTTTCAAAAGCTTTCAGTTGAACGTGTTCGTGTAGCTACAGTTGCCAGAGCAAAAGAATTACAGCGAACCGCATTTTTTACATTCTCATGACGTACTCAGGAATGATATCCTCATCCGTAAGTGAACTTTTTATAGTATCGTCTTTGTTCTCTCAACATGAATTTACGATTCAGCGTAAATGACTTATGTGTCTTGCATTAACATGTGAAGAAAATATGTGCTAAGCATTCGTTTGTTTCTATTGTCTGAATGTACATTTCCATCATTCAGACAACCATTATGTGTATTTGGGTGATCAAAACTCATAATGTACGCAGTAAAATCATAGATAATAGAAGCAGACAGCAGCGTATGTGTCAATCTATGATATTAAATTGCCTGTGAAACGCTATCCTATAGAGTTCGAAATGTTTTATTTTTACCACACGTAACATTTGCTGCCTATTTTAAATGGCTCTGTGAAAGATGTATGGTTTCACGGACTAATGTTTACAAAAATTATGTGGTTGTTTGCAACAGTTGTAACACGTTAATATCAATTTACAATTATGATGTATGTAAGGTCTTAGTTGCGCCACAAGTCATTAAAAAGAAGTAAACAAAGTGAAATCTTTTCGCCTCATTTGAACTGATTTTGCAGGATAGAAAAATCATTATAAATCTTGATTAATGTCCAGTATTTTGACATCTCAACAAAGAATCCATTTCGTAGAAGTGTGTGTGGTTATGAGTTTTCTGTTTCGGTTTGTCATGGTGGCTTTGTAGTACAGAATGAGCCTTCAGCGGTTAGTACAGCTGAACAGCAGTAGCACACGTCCCTTACCTATGCATACATGTAGGACCCACTTTACATTTTAGCTACTAGTCAGCGTGTGTTAATTCAATACGCTGAATACAGTAGCAGTTAATGTACATGAATGAAATGTAAGTTTTATTATGTATGTCGCAAATACAATGGCTCGTTTTCGCACTACCTTTTCTTTCTTTCAGAGAACAACGAATTAAGATAACTTTCATTACCTGAAACTTTCTTGAAATATTGAAGTTGCATGTCACACCAGGACTCCTGCCTCTTCCTAGTAACGTTTGTGACGAACGAGCTAACCAGAGGCGGCAACGTGGCCCACAATCTTCAGTGTCCTAAGTGCTTCTCAGTTATCCATATGCCGCAGTGCTTCTGTGGCATACCAAATTGGGCTAAGATCACTGGGACAAAGGTGCGTAGCTTTATTAGGTGAGGAAGTCTCATTATAAGGTACAGTCAGGTACAGAGTCCATCAACTAATGGGTTCACATTTTTAGGTACTTCAGGTAAGCCGAAGACGATGTACGATATCAGAAGAAAATGAGCCGTACATCCTGCTCTTTTAAGACCTGCAATAATCAGACTAGTCGATGCATCCAAGGCATTTTACGTCGGCGTTTTGTGACAAACTTTTTTTTTTTTTGGATTGCCGTAATTTACAGTTAAGTCAACTATTTCAGTGATGAAAATTAAGATAAAGTTTTCTTATATGTTTAACGCGAAACTAACTGAATTACAGGTCATGTTAGCTACTTCATGTTCCGTAAATGCCAGAAAAATCGTGAATTCTAGTGACACTATTACCTTTTTTCAGTATCAGGTCTTAAATTAGTTTACCAAACAGGTAACTGACTTAAGTGATAGATTAGCGTGTAATTGTGTGCTGTTAGCGCCGGTTCATTTTGCGTTTTTATTTGACGTAACTGTCCCGGAGCGGAGAAAATCTCAGACCTGACTGGGAATCGAATCCGGGCCCAACACATAGTATTCTGCCGCGCTGACCGCTCAGATGTGGAGGCGGACTAATACACCAATTATAGCTAAACGTATGGTAGCTGAGACATATACTATAAATAACCATGTATATGGTCCAAGGTAGTATCACTCTCTGTTCCTGTTTGATGCATGAGAAAAACATATTCGATAGCGGCTCAGTGAATTTATTTGGCCCGCATCTCGTGGTCGTGCGGTAGCGTTCTCGCTTCCCACGCCCGGGTTCCCGGGATCGATTCCCGGCGGGGTCAGGGATTTTCTCTGCCTCGTGATGGCTGGGTGTTGTGTGATGTCCTTAGGTTAGTTAGGTTTAAATAGTTCTAAGTTCTAGGGGACTGATGACCATAGATGTTAAGTCCCATAGTGCTCAGAGCCATTTTTGAATTTATTTGGCCAGTATCGAGTCTATGCTTTCATTTTCACTTCGGCAGTTTTAGCCATGTATTTCTGATTATAGGCGTTACTTATATAACAGGAACTGTATCATTCTATGGGTAATCTATTTCTGTACGTACGGGTACTTTTTTCATTTTAGTTTGCGTGTTGTTTGGTTTTACGTACCTTAACGTATATTCAGAATTATAATTCCATGACAACGAATCACCCCAACTCATCCTCTGCATGAAACTCGAATCAAAGTGTCTGTGAATTTAAGTTTTTGAGACGCTAATACTAATCTGGGCGAATTTCTGAGCAGCATTATTCAGCGGAATACTTCAAGAGATTACTAGTTTGTCATAATAACTTTTTAAAAAAAAACGGTAAATTTCATTGCGTGATTTGAGCACAGGAAGTGATCAACACAGTCAAAGGCATCAATAAATCAATGTTCTGAGCAGAGACATTCTGTGGAGTGTTACGAAACATTAAGAGCAGAATGTGCTTAATGACTCTGTATCCCAGCAATACCGCGCCAAATGTAATGGATGAGTAGGTATTGGGTGGCTCTCTCCAGTAAGGCTTTGCTTTAATATCGAAGTGTAGACATGTAATTGTTATTGTTGCAGACGTCGACATTACATTGAGTATAATTGCATCAAAGTGAACCAAAAAGTACGCTGTTTGAGGGCTGGAAACACACACGTCGCAGAAAAAAAGGGAAGAATCAGAAAGCCATGAAAAAGACAAATGCAGAAAAGTAACTGACATTAAACATGCAAAAGCTGAAAAGATTATCTTAAAGTTGACTGATGTAAAACTGAAATGACGAAAGGTATTCATATGCCCAAGCAGCGTTCAAGAACCACCGGTATCTGTGGACTAGAAAAAAAGCAAATTCTTGAATTCATTTTGCAGTCCATAATATACATACGTGGAACTGCGCTTCAAAGGTTACAAAGGCAGCTGACATTAGAGACAGCTTATGTTAGAAGCAACCACGGCTCCTCAACAAAGTAATGCTATTACATGGTCTGGCCACATGACAAGGTAATTTAAAAAAGTACAAGTGATCAGTAACTCGAACAGAATTTTATAGGTTGGTTTTAACGTTAAAAACCGCGAAAATAATGAATTGTGGCAGTAGAAAGTAGAAGTTGACGAGAAGAGGCATGCAAGGAGGAGACAGACAATGTCGGTAGAAAGGGTAGTTAAGTTGTAATATACGGGCGAGACAATCGCTGATTCATCACCAGACAATAGAAAGATCAGTAAGTAACGACGAATTACGTACAAAATGTGAAGCATTATTGGTTTTTATAGCAGGGTAGTTAAGTTGTAATATACGGGCTAGACAATCGCTGATTCATCACCAGACAACAGAAAGATCAGTAAGTAACGACGAATTACGTACAAAATGTGAAGCATTATTGGTTTTTATAGAAGGGTATGCGTTATGTCTCTCATCGCTATTCTTATGCTGGTTGTAAACTCTGCAGAGAGCTGTGTGTATCAGTTCCATGTTCATCACATAGCTACAGATATTTTGAATCTGAAAATTCAGACCTTATGTTATATACGACTGTGTTTTGATCGTTCGCCGTTCCTAGTTCACATTAATGATCTTCCATTGCAGTGTCTTTTAAATGCTTTTGATTCCAATAGGAATGAGACATGTACATAATGACAGACAAGTCTTATTCTGAAACTTTAGGCATGATTAATACGTATTTGTGACTATAGTTTAACAAGACTCAACACATACAGTATATTTGGCTCTAATTTCCGGTAACTGTGGTTGTAAGCTACTCAGACAATGAAATCCGAGAAGCAGAAATGGTTCAGATGTTGATGGTACGAGTAGGTCGCATTTATAATTAGAGGACCCACATCCCAACCTCGGGCAAGCTCCTGAGGTAAATGTATTCGACTTACGGATCGGTTCTTGAAATGAGAAAATTAGTTTATTCTCCAACTTAGTGTCCACTGATAAGTAATGGACTTGCTTCTCTCAAGAAACTCCACAAAGGAGACAGTTATTCGAGAAAGCATAAGCTACGTTATAACTATTACGTTGTACTGAGTGTTTATGAAAAAATATATTCTGAGACCACATTCAAAAGCTTGGTATTTCCATAGATTAACACAACAGACACACAAATTTCCCGCATTGTTACCAACTTCATTTTTGTGATAAATAGTGGGAATAATGACAGTAGTACTACATTGGCGTGCATGCATCAAGGACGAAACAAATTTTCGCGTGATGTGCCTCTGCCAAGTAACATTGCACCATGAAATGTGGACCATATATAGAAAGAACTATTTCAGTATGGCGTAGAAGGTAATAGAAATAAATGCGCAATGAGAAGAACAGAACAGCGTTTTTATTCGAAGACGACAGTTGCACTGAAGTCAGAGAGATTTATCATGGTACACTGCACATAACAAAAGTCGGGAAATGGTTCTTCATAGGGTGGGCGACCTCCACGGACGGCAATGCATACTCTGTAACGTGCTGACATGCTGATCAAGCTGGTAAGGACTTCTTGTAGTAAGCGTTCCGTTCCTTCCACAGCTCGGAGGAAAACTACTGAATAATCTTTGTTGCATGCGGACGAGCTGCAATGTCTCCTCAACGCATTCCACAACTGCTCGATCCGATTTAAGTCGGCAGAAAGGACAGACCGCTCCATTCGCCGAATAGCTTTTCGTTCCTAAGAACGCCGCCACCTGCACTGCTCGATGCGATCATGCACTGCCATTCATAAAAATGAACTAAGGGCCGAACGTATCACTGACAAGTCACACATGGGGAAGGACCCCAGTGTGCCGGCCGAAGTGGCCGTGCGGTTAAAGGCGCTGCAGTCTGGAACCGCAAGACCGCTACGGTCGCAGGTTCGAATCCTGCCTCGGGCATGGATGTTTGTGATGTCCTTAGGTTAGTTAGGTTTAACTAGTTCTAAGTTCTAGGGGACTAATGACCGCAGCAGTTGAGTCCCATAGTGCTCAGAGCCATTTGAACCATTTTTGACCCCAGTGTCACAATAACGTGAACTCGTGAGTGTGCCGTATTCAAGGATATCTTGAAAACGATCATGTTCTACATTACTGAACGTATCTTCGTATGGCGAGAATCGGGAACACGAAATGCACCATTTTGGTCGCCGAGGTGTTATGGTGTGGAGAGGCATAATGTTGCATGGACGTATCGGCCTCCATATCTCTGAAGGTGGTACAGTCACCGGTCAACGTTACTCTGACACTGGACTCTTTTCCCATGTGCGTATACTTAGGGGTACATTCGGCACTGACTTCATTTTTATCGATGGCAAATCGCGAGACGTCTACATCTACATGTATACCCTGCAAATCACATTTAAGTTCCTGGCAGAGGGTTCATCGAACCACCACGATTCTCCATTATTCCAATCTCGTACAGCGCGCGGATAGAATGCACAGATATAACTTTCCGTACGAGCTCTGATTTCCCTTATTTTATCGTGGTGATCGTTCCCCCATACGTAGGTCGGTGTCAACAAAATATTTTCGCATTCGGAGGAGAAAGTTGGTGGTTGAAACTTCGTGAGAAGATTCCGTCGCAACGAAAAACGCCTTTCTTTTAATGATTTCCAGCACAGATCATGTATCATTTTTGTGACACTCTCTCCCATATTTCGCGATATTACAAAACATGCTGCCTTTCTTTAAACTTCTTCGATGTACTCCGTCAATCCCATCTCGTAAAGATCCCACACCGGGCAGCAGTATTCTAAAAGAGGATGGACAAGCGTAGTGTAGGCAGTCTCCGTAGAAGGTCTGTTACATTTTTTGAGTGAGTGTCCAGCCAATAAAACGCAGTCTTTGGTTAGTCCTGTCCACAACATTTTCGGTGTGTTCCTTCCGATTTAAGTTCTTCGTCATTGTAACACCTTGGTATTTAGTTGAATTTACGGCTTGTAGATTAGACTGATGTATCGTGTAACCGACGTTTAACGAGTTCCCTTTAGCACTCATGTGGAAGACCTCACACTTTTCGTTATTGAGGGTCAACTGCCACTTTTCGCATCATTCCGATATTTCTCCTAAATCGTATTGCAGTTTGTTTTGATCTTCTGATGACTTCATTAGTCGATAAACGACAGCGTCATCTGCAAACAACCGAATACGGCTGCTCATATTGCCTCCCAAATCGTTTATATAGACAAGGAACAGCAAAGGGCCTATAACACTATCTTGGGGAACGGCAAAAATCGCTTCTGTTTTACTCGATGACTTTCCGTCAATTACTACGAACTGTGACCTCTCTGACAGAAAATCACAAATCCGTTCACATAACTGAGACGATATTTTATAAGCACACAACTTCACTACCAGCCGCTTGTGTGGTACAGTGTCGAAGGCCTTCCGGAAATCCAGAACTACGGAACCGATCTGAAATCCCTTGTCAATAGCTCTCAGCACTTCATGTGAATAAAGAGCTAGTTGTGTTTCACAGGAACGATGTTTTCTAAACCCATGTTGACTGTGTGTTAATAGACCGTTTCCTTCGAGGTAATTCATAATGTTCGAACACAACATATGTTCTAAAATCCTGCTGCATATCGACGTTAACGATATGGGCCTGTAATTTAGTGGATTACTCCTACTTCTTTTCTTAAATATTGGTGTGACCCGTGCAACTTTCCAATCTTTGGGTACGGATCTTTCGTCGAGCGAACAGTTGTATATGATTGTTAAGTATGGAGCTAATGCATCAGCATGCTCCGAAAGGAACCTAATTAGTATACAGTCTGGACCAGAAGACTTGCTTTTATTAAGTGATTTAAGTCGATTCACTACTCCGAGGATATTTACTTCTACGTTACTCATGTTAGCAGCTGTTTTCGATTCGAATTGTGGAATATTTACTTCATCTTCTTTGGTGAAGGGATTTAGGAAGGCTGTGTTTAGTACCTCTGCTTTGGCAGCAATGTCTTCGATAGTATCTCCATTGTTATCGCGCAGACTAGACAATGATTGTTTCTTGCCGCTAACATACTTCACATACGACCACGATCTCTTTGGATTTTCTGGCAGATTTCGAGACAAAGTGTGCAGGTGGATGTGCTCCGGAATCGAGACGATAATTAGCGAACGTACCGGCCTGTCTGTTCACCCGACTTAAACTCCATCGACCACTCGCGTAATCCATCTGGGAGACGTACTGCTCCACGTCCACCTGCAGCAGAGGCCGGCTCCCAGTCGCCAACCCACTGGTTGAGGAGTGGAACGCTCGACCACAAGAACCGTTTACCCTGTGGCCAGTATGGTAACAAGCTGCAAAGCGTGCATCCAGTCCGTGTGATCCCATACTCTATTAAGCACCACGTGCCGCATTTGAAATGCTCAGGAGATAGTTGTAAATGACGGTGACCTGAGTAACTATTTTCTTTCAATAAAAGTGCTATTTCTGTTCGTTGCATTGCCTCTTTCTTTCAGGCACCTACTGTACTACGGTGTAACAGTTCTTTCAATATACAGCCCAAGTTTCGTCAGGTTATGGTACCTAGCAGTGACACATCATGCAGGAAGTTCCTTCTGGTCTTGAGGTTTGTACCCCACTGTATAAATAAAGGTTTCAGCAGTTTACAATAGTACTGACTCTCTCATAACATACATTACTGGCCATTCAAATTGCTACACCTAGAAAAAATGCAGATCATAAACGGGTATTCATTCGACAAATATATTATACTATAACTGACATGTGATTACATTTTCACGCAATTTGGGTGCATAGATCCTGAGAAATCAGTACCCAGAACAACTACCTCTGGCCATAATAACGGCCTTGATACGCCTGGGCATTGAGTCTACCAGAACTTGGATGGCGAGTACAGGTACAGCTGCCCATGCAGCTTCAACACGATACCACAGTTCATCAAGGGTAGTGACTGGCGTATTGTGACGAGCCAGTTGCTCGGCCACCATTCAGCAGACGTTTTCAATTGGTGAGAGATCTGGAGAATGTGCTGGCCAGGGTAGCAGTCGAACATTTTCTGTATCCAGAAAGGCCCGTACAGGACCTGCAACATGCAGTCGTGCATTATCCTGCTAAAATGTAGGGTTTCACAGGGATCGAATGAAGGGTAGAGTCACGGGTCGTAACACGTCTGAAATGTAACGTCCACTGTTCAAAGTGCCGTCAATTCGAACAAGAGGTGACTGAGACGTGTAACCGATGACGCCCCATACCATCACGCTGGGTGATACGCCAGTATGGCGATGACGAATACACGCTTCCAATGTACGTTCACCGCGATTCATCCGAAAAAATGGCGTTTTGCCATTCGTGCACCCAGGTTCGTCGTTGAGTACACCATCACAGGCGCTCCTGTCTGTGGTGCAGCGTCAAGGGTAACCGCAGCCATGGCCTCCGAGCTGATAGTCAATGCTGCTGCAAATGTCGTCGAACTGTTCGTGCAGATGGGTGTTGTCTTGCAAACGTCCCCATCTGTTGACTCAGGAATCGAGACGTGGCTGCACGATCCGTTACAGCCATGCGGATAAGATGCCTGTCATCTCGACTGCTAGTGATACGAGGCCGTTGGGATCCAGCACGGCGTTCAGTATGACCCTCTTGAACTCACCAATTCCATATTCTGCCAACTGTCCTTGGGAACTCGACCAACGAGATAGGCTACAATCCGACCTTTATCAAAGTCGTAAATTTGATTGTACGCATTTTTCCTGCTTACACGAGGCATCGCAACACCGTTTCACGTGTCGACGCCGGTCAACTGCTGTTTGTGTATGAGAAATCGGTTGGAAACTTTCCTCATGTTGGCAACTTGTGGGTGTCTCCACCGGCGCCAACCTTGTGTGAATGCTCTGAAAAGCTAATCATTAGCATATCACAGCATCTTCTTCCTGTCGGTTAAATTTCGCGTCTGTAGCACGTCATCTTCATGGTGTAGCAATTTTAATGGCCAGTAGTGTATTAATTATCTTCCGAGCAATAGTGGACTTAAACACTTTAAATAAAGACCTTTACATTGGCTACTTGTTTCTTCACTACAGCAGAAAGTATTCTCAAGATTCGTAACTAAATGGTGCTCCTAATATTATAATATTTCGCAGCTGCAAGCTATTCTTATTACAGCACTTAAACGAAATGCGAATGTCTTGTTCCTTTTGCATCTCAAACATTTCTCTCTGTGCTATGTATGAAATACAATAGATGAACGCAATATAAAGTTCCTTAATGTTATCATCATTAAATTCACATACCAGTTATGACATCCCCTCATAGAAATCAGTCCCTAGTTTAAGACAGTAATATTTGCGTATATAAATATTGATGAGCAAAACTAATTAGCGTAGAGTTTAACAACGAGATTACGTGAATTAAGGCTAATATAAAGGCCCACTGAATCGAGGAGAGACAAGAAACAGAAAATTCGCGTATCATCAAGAGAGGGTAATTTCTTCGGCATCCTTGCCTTTTTACGACACTCTAACCATTTTTGAAGTAAGTTTCGGGCTCGTCGGCAGAATTCGAATATTACAGAATATAATTGTTATCTAATAAGCACTTGCGGAGTACGTTTCGTAACAAGTTTTGAACACTCCTCTGTGCAGGCGAAAAATTCGCCCACTCTCCAAACTGGCCTCTCGCAAACGGCTTGGCGAGCCTTCGATTTGAATGCCTCCTGTGGAGAGGCCAGACGTTCGCCGGCAGTCGTTTCCAGGCAGTTCAGAGCAGACATTAGGACTCACCCTCGCCCCCCCCCCCCCCCCCCCTCTTAGCCCTTTGGTGGTCCCCGCGGCAGTTAAGAGCCTCTGACCTTCGTGCTGCTCAGACCTGCTCGCTGAAATACCCGATAAGCACGACAGGCAAAAGCGAGTATGCGCACGAACGGAGAAAATTCGGTTCCTGCCTCAAATCAGTAAATTTTTGAGTAATTTAGGCTTTCATTCAGACCTGACAAAGTGTGTAGCACGTTTCGCACTTTGTATCATTGAACGGCAGCACAGTAACACACCGCCGATTCTTCCTCTAACGGGTTTATATAGATTGCAGGGCGATGAGTACATATTGTGTGATTCCAATGGTCCTGTTTTTCTTCCCTAGTCAGTAATCTGGCGAACTGACGAGATAATACCAACAATTACCAGAGACCTAATACCTGCACTCCCTCCATGTCTACTGTAATATTGTTGGATTTCAGATACTTTTCTTATGAGATATTTGTCTTATGAGACCAACACCGACAACGATAGTTCAGGTATACATGCCGACGTCGCAAGCTGAAGATGATCAGATAGAGAAAGTGTATAAGGGCATTGAAAGGGTAATGCAGTATGTAAAGGGGGACAAAAATCTAATAGTCATGGGCGACTGGAATGCAGTTGTAGGGGAAGGAGTAGAAGAAAAGGTTACAGGAGAATATGGGCTTGGGACAAGGAATGAAAGAGGAGAAAGACTAATTGAGTTCTGTAACAAGTTTCAGCTAGTAATAGCGAATACCCTGTTCAAGAATCACAAGAGGAGGAGGTATACTTGGAAAAGGCCGGGAGATACGGGAAGATTTCGATTAGATTACATCATGGTCAGACAAGAGATTCCGAAATCAGATACTGGATTGTAAGGCGTACCCAGGAGCAGATATAGACTCAGATCACAATGTAGTAGTGATGAAGAGTAGGCTGAAGTTCAAGACATTAGTCAGGAAGAATCAATACGCAAAGAAGTGGTATACGGGAGTACTAAGGAATGACAAGATACGTTTGAAGTTCTCTGACTCTACAGATACAACAATAAGGAATAGCGCAGTAGGCAGTACAGTTGAAGAGGAATAGACATCTCTAAAAAAGGCCATCACAGAAGTTGGGAAGGAAAACATAGGTACAAAGAAGGTAGCTGCGAAGAAACCATGGGTAACAGAAGAAATACTTCAGTTGATTGATGAAAGGAGGAAGTACAAACATGTTCCGGGAAAATCAGGAATACAGAAATACAAGTCGCTGAGGAATGAAATAAATAGGAAGTGCAGGGAAAGCTAAGAAGAAATGGCTGCAGGACAAATGTGAAGACATCGAAAAAGATATGATTGTCGGAAGGACTCAGCATATAGGACAGTCAAAACAACCTTTGGTGACATTAAAAGCAACAGTGGTAACATTAAGAGTGCAATGGGAATTCCATTGTTAAATGCAGAGGAGAGAGCAGATAGGTGGAAAGAATACATTGAAAGCCTCTATGAGGGTGAAGATTTGTCTGATGTGATAGAAGAAGGAACAGGAGTCGATTTAGAAGAGATAGGGGACCCAGTATTAGAATGAGAATTTAAAAGAACTTTGGAGGACTTACGGTCAAATAAGGCAGAAGGGATAGATAACATTCCATCAGAATTTCTAACATCATTGGGGAAAGTGGCAACAAAACGACTATTCACGTTGGTGTGCAGAATATATGAGTCTGGCGACGTACCATCTGACTTTCGGAAAAGCATCATCCACACAATTCCGAAGATGGCAAGAGCTGACAAGTGCGAGAATTATCGCACAATCAGCTTAATAGCTCATGCATCGAAGCTGCTTACAAGAATAATATACAGAAGAATGGAAAAGAAAATTGAGAATGCGCTAGGTGAAGGTCAGTTTGGCTTTAGGAAAAGTAAAGGGACGAGAGAGGCAATTCTGACGTTACGGCTAATAATGGAAGCAAGGCTAAAGAAAAATCAAGACAGTTTCATAGGATTTGTCGACCTGGAAAAAGCGTTCGACAATATAAAATGGTGCAAGCTGTTCGAGTTTCTGAAAAAAGTAGGGGTAAGCTATAGGAAGAGACGGGTCATATACAATATGTACAACAACCAAGAGGGAATAATAAGAGTGGACGATCAGGAACGAAGTGCTCGTATTAAGAAGGGTGTAAGACAAGACTGTAGCATTTCGCGGCCGGCCGAAGTGGCCGTGCGGTTAAAGGCGCTGCAGTCTGGAACCGCAAGACCGCTACGGTCGCAGGTTCGAATCCTGCCTCGGGCATGGATGTTTGTGATGTCCTTAGGTTAGTTAGGTTTAACTAGTTCTAAGTTCTAGGGGACTAATGACCTCAGCAGTTGAGTCCCATAGTGCTCAGAGCCATTTTTTTGTAGCATTTCGCCCCTACTCTTCAATCTGTACATCGAGGAAGCAATGATGGAAATAAAAGAAAGGTTCAGGAGTGCAATTAAAATACAAGGTGAAAGGATATCAGTGATACGATTCGCTGATGACATTGCTATCCTGAGTGAAAGTGAAGAAGAATTAAATGATCTGCTGAACGGAATGAACAGTCTAATGAGTACACAGTATGGTTTGAGAGTAAATCGGAGAAAGACGAACGTAATGAGAAGTAGTAGAAATGAGAACAGCGAGAAACTTAACATCAGGATTGATGGTCACGAAGTCAATGAAGTTAAGGAATTCTGCTACCTAGGCAGTAAAATAACCAATGACGGACGGAGCAAGGAGGACATCAAAAGCAGACTCGCTATGGCAAAAAAGGCATTTCTGGCCAAGAGAAGTCTACTAGTATCAGATACCGACCTTAATTTGAGGAAGAAATTTCTGCGGATGTACGTCTGGAGTACAGCATTGTATGATAGTGAAACATGGACTGTGGGAAAACCGGAACAGAAGAGAATCGAAGCATTTGAGATGTGGTGCTATAGATGAATGTTGAAAATTAGGTGGACTGATAAGGTAAGGAATGAGGAGGTTCTACGCAGAATCGGAGAGGAAAGGAATATGTGGAAAACACTGATAAGGAGAAAGGACAGGATGATAGGACATCTGCTAAGACATGAGGGAATGACTTCCATGGTAGTAGAGGGAGCTGTATAGGGCAAAAACTGTAGAGGAAGACCGAGATTGGAATACGTCAAGCAAATAATTGAGGACGTAGGTTGCAAGTGCTACTCTGAGATGAAGAGGTTAGCACAGGAAAGGAATTAGTGGCGGGCCGCATCAAACCAGTCAGTAGACTGATGACCAAAAAAAAATTTGTCATAAACGGAAAGGACAGCCAACGAGCTGTAGTTCGTAAATATGCTAATCATCACAGCGTGAGAGTAAATAGACGAAGTATTTTTCTTTTATGTACGCCTATACCAATACGGGCGCAGATATTTAAAATCATAGCCGCAACGCTTGATAGCAAGAAGCTGCGAAACAGAAGAAAGGATAATTTCGGTCGTCAAATATATACCTGAGCGTGGCCATTTCCACCATGAAGCGCCGGCAGCCTAGTGGTTAGCGTTCAAGCCCCGTAATCGTTGGATCGAGTCCCGTTCGTCAGTTTTTTTCAACACAGTCATTTTCTTTACTATCGATATTACAATTGATCGGCTGAACTTGTATTAAATTTACAATGTTATCTGGCAGTCTAGATATTTTTACTATCTCAAATAATATAATATTCGTAACTATCGACTAGTAAATGACCAAACGCATAAAGTAATACTGAAAATGTATGATTGTCCGTGTCTTCGGAATTGTTCGTATTTAATCGAAAGAGACCGAGAAATTGCTTCCCGTGAAGACACTATTAAAATACACTCGATACTGCATGGCCATCAGGGATGATATTTAAGGAAATACTGCGTTATGCATGGCTCGCTTCCATATTATCGGCTGAAAGAGAGGTTTTCGAAAATGTTAACGAGGTTTGTGTTTCCACGGAAAACCGCAAAAGACCTTGCTTATGCGGAAACATGTCAATTATTCAATGCAGCTGGTGCCGTTTAACTTTATGTTTCCATGTTTTTTACGAAAAATACCATCCTGCAACTTGTACTCGTAATGTCGAAAGCAACTATTAATTGTTCATCTTCCGAAAGCCGTCTGTGCCTGTCAAAACTTGGAGGTAACAAGTCGTTTCGGGCTCCTTCCAGGTATAAGCGATTTCTCAATTCACGGACAGGCATACATTTTCAGTATCACATTATACGTTTGGTCCGTTACTAATCGATAGTTATGAATATTATACTATTTGTGATAATAAAAATTTGTAGACTGCCAATTAACATTGTAAATTTAATGAAAGTTCATCCAATTACACGTATTTTTCCCATTATATCAATTGTAATATCAATAGTGATGATAATAACTGTGTTGAAAAAAAAAAAAAAATAAACTGACGAACGGGACTCGATCCAGCGATCCAGTGATTACGGGGCTTGAATGCTAACCACTTTTTTTCTTTATTAAAACAACCATACAAGCACAAAAACAAAATAATGAAGTGCTGGAACTGCTTCAACACGAATTGTATCCTACAATAGACTGAAGAACACATTTCGATATAGTGCCATACAGTGACATTTGTAAGCTTACAAAACAGAACAAAAATATTAAACTGACGATAGCATCTTCAGTCCATACAGAGACACAGAACCAAAACGCAAAACATATTAAAGAAACTATATATACCAAACGCTTCACAGAAAGTCATTTGGAGCATACAGACGGATAACAAAGACATGCACACGCAACAAGACACTCGGCTGCCTCCGCTTCATGGTGAAAATGCCCACGTTCGGATATATATTTGACGACCTAAATTATCTTGCAATTTTATCAATAACGCTTCAGAAGTACGCGATACTGGTTACACATTTTGTTGTCCTAATGGAGTACTACGAGTGCAAGAAGTTTGCAGTAAATCCGCGTTCCAAACGTCGTGGCCTCCCTTTGTCAGTACTGATGCTCTCGAAGTCTGCGACCCCACTGGACCGACCTTAGTTGGGCGGGTGTTTGAGTCAGTGTTGACAGGAGGCGCTGAACTCTGTGTATCATGTCTGAGATCAGTAAGTCTGGTAATAAAATTAAAGCAATTTGGAATACAGTTGAATGTGAAACAGGGCAACCAAGAGCAGAGGAAGACTTTAGTGCCATAAAAGTGAATGACAAGTGTACTAACAAACAATCAGAAATTGAAAATATTTTCAGTAATCATTTTTTAAATGTTGTGGAGAAAATAGGATCTAGATCTTCACTAGAAGAGGCAAGGCCATACCTGTGCAGTTTGAAACAACTGTAATTCCACCAACCTCTCCCTCTGAAATCAGTAAAATAATAAACTCACTGAAAAGTAAAAGCTCTTACGGAATTGATGGCATTTCCAGCAAGGTACTTAAAGCTTGTTCCCCACAGATAAGTAGGATTCTCAGCCACGTATGTAATAGCTCTTTGGAGCAGGATGTTTTCCCCGATAGACTGAAATATGCCATTGTAAAACCATTGCATAAAAAGGGGGATACGTCGGATGTCAACAACTACCGCCCAATCTCTCTTCTGACAGCTCTATCAAAAATTTTTGAGAAAGTAATGTATTCAAGAGTAGCCTCCCATATTTGTAAAAATAAAGTACTAACAAAATGTCAGTTTGGTTTTCAGAAAGGCTTTTCAACAGAAAATGCTATATACGCTTTCACTGATCAAATATTAAATGCTCTGAATAACCGGACATCACCCATTGGTATTTTTTGTGATCTCTCAAAGGCCTTTTATTGTGTAAATCATGGAATTCTTTTAGATAAGCTAAATCATTATGGTTTGAGTGGGGCAGTGCACAAATGGTTTAATTCATACTTAACTGGAAGAATGCAGAAAGTTGCAATAAGTGGTTCATGTAATGTTAAAACAACAGCTGATTCCTCAAACTGGGGGGCTATCAAGTACGGGGTCCCACAGTGTTCGGTCTTAGGTCCTTTACTGTTCTTGATATATATTAATAACTTACCATTCCACATTGATGAAGATGCAAAGTTAGTTCTTTTTGCTGATGACAAGTATAGTAATAACATCCAAAAACCAAGAACTAAGTGATGTAATTGTAAATGATGTTTTTCACAAAATTATTAAGTGGTTCTCAGCAAACGGACTCTCTAAGTTTTGATAAAACACAGTATATACAGTTCCGCACAGCAAATGGCACAACTCCAGTAATAAATATAAACTTTGAACAGAATTCTGTAGCTAAGGTAGAATTTTCAAAATTTTTAGGTGTGTCCATTGATGAGAGGCTAAACTGGAAGCAACACATTGATGGTCTGCTGAAACGTCTGAGTTCAGCTACGTATGCTGTTAGGGTTATTGCAAATTTTGGTGATAAGAATCTCAGTAAATTAGCTTACTATGCCTACTTTCATTCACTACTTTCGTATAGCATCATATTCTGGGGTAATTCATCGTTGAGTAGAAAAGTATTCATGGCTCAAAAACGTGTAATCAGAATAATTGCTGGAGCCCACCATCGGTCATCCTGCAGACATTTATTTAAGGATCTAGGGATCCTCACAATAACCTCACAGTATATATATTCACTTATGAAATTTGTTGTTAATAATCCAACCCAGTTCAAAAGTAATAGCAGTGTGCATAGCTATAACACCAGGAGAAAGGATGATCTTCACTATGCAGGGTTGAACCTGACTTTGGCACAGAAAGGGGTAAATTATGCTGCCACAAAAGTCTTTGGTCACCTACTAAACAGCATCAAAAGCCTGACAGATAGCCAACTAACATTTAAAAATAAATTAGAAGAATTTCTAGATGACAACTCCTACTCATTGGCTGAATTTTTAGATATAAATTAAGGGAAAAAAACCAACAACAACTTAAACATTAGTGTCATGAAATATTTTGTGTAATGTAATATCTTGTACAGACATCTTTTATTAACCTGACACGTTCCACATCATTACGAAGTGTCGTATTCATGATCTATGGAACAAGTATTAATGTAATCTAATCTGTCTTCCTCGAGGTGTGGCGCTGCCCGCTCTTTCTACTGGCGCGCTGATCAGCGCCTTCTTGGTGCCGTTTCACCGGCGCTGTGCCCGTCGGTGTGCAGTCGACTGCACAGTTACAGCCCTGATATTTACCCTGTCTAATAGATCTAGGCCATTCCTCGCCATCCTTCCTCATATCAGGATTATTTCCTCCCATCCTGGCCTATTCCTTTCTTCTCTCTCCATAACCGCACACTGGGCTTCTTCCTGGCTACCTCTACCCTGAACCCCACGTCCCTCCCATACAACTCTGCAACACCACGCATCCCTGCTTATCAACCCACGAAATCTGTTACTACCCGACTCCTCACAACAGTACATGAACCTCCTACTCCTTGCAAATCCCATCCTAGATGCAAAGCGATAAGGTGTTTCATTTCTCATCACAAAAATATCACTATTTGGTGTTAAAAGAAAAGCAAATTATTGTAACAGGCTCAAGATAACTCACCTTCTTAATCAATTATGCGGAAATGGTTCATAATTTAAATATATTAAAATAATGTTTAAAATTCTTGTGGGTATTATGCCGCGTCATTGCTAAAAACTAACAACAATAATAAACTAAAACCGACGTTTCGGCCGAATTGCAACGGCCTTCCTCAGGGCACGACTGGTTTCGCATGGGGATAGGTGCTTCTATTTAATACAGACTATCGACGTCTGACGTCACTGTTGTAGAACTTAAGTGTACCGGAAACCAACGCACACTAATCGCTACCTACACGCGGAGAGCCACCACCACCCACCTCAAAAGTATTCTGTTCTGCATACGTTAACTGCCCGAGCCTACCGGATAAGCGATGACAATAACATCAAAGAAGAATTAAAGGAGCTACAACACACGTTTCGTGCCAACGGCTATGATGACAACATCATAATAAAGGTAGCTAAAACCAAAGGGAGCAGAACACTAGAAGAAGGCAAAGAAGAGAAGCTTCCACTGGTACACTTACCATATGTAAAATGCGTAAGTGAACGGCTAGGCAACGTCCTCCGCCGACGAGGTTTCAAACCGATTTTTCGAAGCAGTCACAGGATCCACGAAATGATAGGTTCCACCAAAGATGTAGTGAACAGACTTTAACACTGCAGGTGTTTACGAACCACTCATGCGGAGCTGCCTACATAGAAGAAACAGGGAGACCTGTCAGCTTACGAGTAGCAGAACACGAACGCTATGTACGATACAACAGCATAATAAATCGGCGATAGCGGAACACCACCGTGACTGTGGACAACCTATCAGATTCCAGGAAGCCCGAGTACTGGCGAAAGAATCGTGGATGCGAGAACGCAAAATACGGGAGGGGATCTAAATTATTAAGCAGCCTGACAACATAAACAGAGAAGATGGCTACAGACTCCCGGCGTCCTGGCTGCCGGCCATCCCAGTCCAACGGGCCGCGAGCGGTCGCGGGGCAGAAGCTACACGGAGCACGTACGTATCTGCACAAACAGCTGTAGAGCAACTTTCAGTCTACTTCCGCGCACACCAGGAGGAAACCTTGCCGACCAGAAGCCGAACGCTGATTGGCGGTCAGCTACCAATCGTTGACGACATGAACATCCACGAACAGATTATTTCCTTCCATCTTCCCTTACGTCATGACTACCCAATCGTATTACAGGGACAATTAAAAGGTCTACAACAGGGACGTCAGACAACGACAGTCTGTAATAGATAGAAGCACCTATCCCCATGCAAAACCAGTCGTGACTGAGGAAGGCCTTTACAATTCGGCCGAAACGTCGGTTTTAGTTTATTATTGTTGTTTCTTTTTATTAATGACGCGGCATAACACCCAGAAGAATTTTAATCACTATGACACCGGCCGCGGAATCCTACGTTCTTATATTAAAATATCCTTGCATCTTTAAAATTCTTTCTGTTGATTAGCGGGAAAAATATCGTTTCGAGCGCACAATTACAATCAAAGTCAGTTGTGTTTTAAGAGTTGAAGCGAGAAAGCTTTATAGTGCTCATTCACAAGTTATTTTATGTATGTACGCATCCCCTGCTAACTGTCCAACAAGTGCTTCGAACTGACACAACTACTACATAAAGTCGCAAAGGAGGCAGATCACCAAGCAGATAATGGACAGCAGAACTGCAGAAAGGTTGGATTGGTCGCTAATCATAAAGCCTTGCTTCAAAAACAGAATGACTTTATTGCCCGTAATATGAAGCGTTTCGGACATGGCCATCTTCAGATACCTGGGAGAAACATGATACAGCTTGATATAAATGTTGCAAAAAGTGCACTTACCAATCATAAGAAATGATATCATTCTATTTTTTAAGCATGACACTTCGATTAGCGATCAATCCAGCCTTCTTTATGCAGTGCTACTGTTAATGAGCTTGGAACTCTTCAGTTACGTAATATAAATAAAGAACTGTCACTGCATATTGTAGACATGAATATACTAATGCTTGAAATACACCAATCTTGCTACCTTCAACGTTATTTCCTTTTCGAATTACACTTGAACGTATATATTTGCAACCTTTATGTTCGATGTATAAAGTAAGGACTGTCTGCCCACCGTTGCTAGCAGCAAGGTCTAATGCACTGCTTCCCGAGAAGGAAGGCGTGAGGGCCCCAGCACGAATCCGCCCGGCGGATTAGTGTCGAGATCCAGTATGCCGGCCAGTCTGTTTATGGTTTTTAAGGCGGTTTTCCATCTGCCACGGCGAATGCGGGCTGGTTCCCCTTATTCCGCCTCAGTTAAACTACGTCGGCGATTGCTGCGCAAATACTGTCTCCACGTACGCGTACATCATAATTTGTCTACCAAGCAAGCATTGGGGGGGTTACATTCGTCTGGAATGAGACGTTCGATGTGGGGTGGCGATGGGGTGAGAGGAGTGCTGTAGCCTGTTGTGGGGTTGTGAACCACTGAGGGCTACGGCGGGGACGAAGCCTCTCCGTTGATTCTAGGTCCCCAGTTCCATACATACATACAAGGACTGTCTGCAACGGAAAATGAAAACATTATATGAAGATGGTATCCGTTCTATCGAACATGTCCGAAAGAACAGATACCGTCATGACCAAGCAGCTCTCTTAAAATGAAATGATAATTAAATGAAGACCCTAAGCTGTCGACAGGCGTTGATATTCATCAACGGGGACAGTTGAAAATGTGTGCCCCGACCGGGACTCGAACCCGGAATCTTCTGCTTACATGGCAGACACTCTATCCATCTGATCCACCGAGGGCACAGAGCATAGTGCGACTGCAGGGAATTATCCCTTGCACGCTCCCCGTGAGACCCACATTCCCAACTTAATGTCCACGCACTACATTCGTAGTGCCCCTGCCCACACACGTACACACTCAAATGTAAAGTTTCTGGGACTAATTTCAATACCTTATTTGACTAAATATGTACAACCCTATATTAACAGAGTACGTTCTCATACACATTAAAAATATCAGATACAGCTTTTGATACCCTGCAGTATGTGTCTTACGCCTTGAATCGCCGAATATTGTCAACAGTTAAGAGGTTTTCATATTACACATCATTTATCAATCTTCGCACTGGTGCATGATTTGAGAAGACGCAAACTGATCTATGGCTCCCTTTTATGGTACAAATGTGCACTGTAAAAATATAAATATTTCACATGTAAATGACAAGAGTATACAGAGTATTACTTAGGCTTCAAACATGGTTTCTTAGCAACCTGTCATTGGAGATAAAAAAAGATCCCGTTTGCACATACATTTTCTTTCCCCAATGGCTACAGGATGCCGAATAAATTTTGCACAGATAGTGCCCCAGGGATTGCAAATATTTAAAAAAGATGCTGTCGCCAATGGATGTCATTACTACTCTGAGATGCAGAACTGAGAATGGAGAGGAAGGTGTGATGGGCCGCGTCAAACTTGTCAGAAAGCTGACGACATCTCCTTCCCCCACCCCCTCCTGAAATAAAAAATTCACGAAGCTCCTTGCTAAACCATGAATTTTATAATTTCGTAAATTCATCGCACAGCAGGCGCTAATTGGTGACCATGAGTTTCTTCAAATGGAGTGCATCGTTTTTTACACCTACAAGTTATATTTATTTCACAGTGCCACCTTACAGAATGTACGTGGAATGCGCGCATCCGGAAAAATTCGAAACGTAACTTTGTGCCAGACTTCCCTGGTTTTAACGACAGCAGTTAAACTTGATAACGAACTGCGGAATAAGCAACTCAGATTCTGCTTTGCAACAACGGAACGGACTGACGCGTCTCCGTGCTACGAAGAAGTAAAATATTTTGAAAGTTTGGAGATATGAGAGATGAGGGAAATAAAGGAGTCTCCTCCCTGGTGTGAAATGGGCAGAGCGCCGCGCACTGCGAAGTTTCTGGAAGAAGTCTTAACACGATTTCCACGGCGTAATAACAGCTAGATTGGACGTATTACTGCACACAGCAACCAAGTCACTTCCGCTCCAGCTTTCTCAACTACAGACACTAGAAGAACTGCGAATGTACAAAACAAAAGTATAAACAACTTGAAATGGTGACGCATTACCTACTGTGTTTATGAGTAGTTGTGCGTCGGCAACCAGGGTAAGCAAATACGGTGCTCCCACGGTTGTATTGCTTCTTCTTATGGTGCGATTGTTTCTTAGGACAGTATTCATTTACGGGATGCAACTACCCATCACTTTGATTCCAGAAAAACTGGCGCCTAATGGAATACACAGCTAAGCTAAATCAGTCTTAACTTCTCTACCTGCCAACTAACTCTCACGACTGTATCCGTATAGGTTACGACAGTTTTCAGAAAGTTTGTGGAGCTGGTAAATAGTTGACGTCCTTCACAGGCGGATTGAGTTAACAAGTAGTTCTGCATTTAAACTTCCGATGACCAGAGTATATTGTACTGTCTTCAAGACGTAGTGTGTCAGTACGCACACATACCACAACAAACATTAGCTTACTAAATAAACCTGAAGCCGGCCGGAGTGGCCGAGAGGTTCTAGGCGCTACAGCCTGGAACCGCGAGGCCGCTACGGTCGCAGGTTCGAATCCTGCCTCGGGCATGGATGTGTGTGATGTCCTTAGGTTAGTTAGCTTTAAGTAGTTCTAAGTTCTAGGGGACTGATGACCTTAGAAGTTTAGTCCCATACTGCTCAGAGCCATTTGAACCATAAACTTGACGCGATGTTTCTTTCGATAAAATTCTACTTCTAGTGGACAGTTTCCAAATTTGAACTATCGTGCCTTTGAAACTACCTGGTTCCACACTTTTATCCGTATATGTAACTGAAATGGACAATTCGATACACAGAAACGTCCGCAATCACTTTTGTAAAACAGCACATTCAGTGAAGCACATAAATAGCTAAAAGATATGAGTGCTATAGGCAGTACTGTATTCGTCATTGCTGCTGATAAACTGTTAGCTACAGGGCGTAGATGTGTGGACGAGTAGGTCAAAACCTTTATCTGATGCTCAGAGTAAGCGAACAGGATAGGTTTACTGATGTATGTTGATTCAACGATTTGGTGCAAGTTTAAATCGATTGTAAAAACAAAATTTTAAATGTAGTATAGACTAGAAACATGTAGGGATATGAGTTATAGCCGAGATAAATGCTTTGTAATCCTGAATAGGCCTTGAACTGGAATGTTTGATAGTAACATCTATGTATGAAATCTCAATTTAAAGTACCCAATACACTTTTAAGTAATCTGCTGTCGGAATTTTGTTTCTGTTCGAGCGGCTAACAGCTGTTCAATGAATCATAGATGTTCCTCCCTCGGATTGCGGCGGGGCGGCCTCGGTTCATCCCTCGTACGTCTCGTATGATAATGTCCACCTACCTCAGTACGGCTTCCGTTCGACGTCCCTTCACTCTGCAATCGTGGGTACTTACTAGGCAGCGAAAAAGCAGTGACGAAGAAAAATGCCACCTAATACCTATCCTGCTGAAGCCGCGTAATTCTAATAGTGAAAAACAGTTCCTGCAAGTTCATATTTATCAAGATTTCGGGTGGTAATATGGTGTATTTTTGAGTGAAATAAGCCTCTAAAAATTCCAAGACCGGTATATTTATCGCTTATAAAATAGAGAGTAATGGCTACCAAGTCCTTATTTAGTGATATATGACTATCAGACACAATTCACAGTCAGAACTACAGATTTCATACGCAAAAGCAGCCATATTCTATATTAGTCCGACCCGACTGAATACGCGCTCTCACATCACTGATCCATTATTATAAGTGCGATTTATATTCGGTCTTATCAGTGAGGTTTTATAAAAGAAATTCTCGCCAAATATTCCATAATGAAATGCGGAGTATGCTACACGGAATTTTCAATAGAGGCCGAAACCTCACACGCTCATAACTCTTCAACCAACAGACTCAAACACATCAAACTTTACTCAAATTGTTCGTAACTGCCGGCCTCTGTGGCCGAGCGGCTCTAGGCGCTTCAGTCCAGAACCGCGGTTGCTGCTACGGTCGCAGGCTCGAATCCTGCCTTGGGAATGGATGTGTGTGATGTCCTTAGGTTAGTTAGGTGTAAGTAGTTCTAAGTGTATGCGACTGATGACCCCATATGTTAAGTACCATAGTGCTTAGACCTATCTGAATTTGTTTGTTACTGGAATCTTCAACGTTATGACTAGCCCTAAACGAAACGAACTCAACAATTCTTCATTTTACACATAATTTTCACCGTGACATCTAACATGACCTTTCACGTCCGATGGCTAGCGAGCGAATCCTCGGATCCTACCCCACTCTCTGCCTATCTACTTTCAGTACGCGGGAACCTCTTAATTCTGATTGGCTGATCAGTCTGCCTGGCCAATCAGAACGATCATTCTCGCGGCAAAACGTGCCTAAGCCAATCACTATTCAGAAAGTTATTTACGTCGTTCCAAAATGCAAATGTTAATATAAGGTTTGATAAAAAACATCGAAATGAAAAATAATCTTGAAATTAATTAAGAAACCGATTACACTTCCAATTGATATTCTGGCTGCTCGTTTACAAAAGCACGCACACCTCGACATACGTCATCAGCAACGTGGGTACAGTACATCTTTCCCACTGTCCAACTGAGACAAGTTTTACAGAAAATAATATTGCATTTTATGTGAGTGAATGTCACCACTTCGTGCAGCAGTTACACTTATCCTAAGTTCGCTTATTGCTAGAATATCTTCAAAAGGCGTTTTGATTGTGTTAAACGAACGTACTTACAAAAAAATTAATACCGCCAACTTCTCACGTAGGCCCAATTATAATTTCCCTTTCCTAGTACTAATCCCAGCAAATTAAAATTTCTGATTAAATTTGTAGGATCGAGCTAACGTATAACAGATATCCAGCTTTTACAGAAATTCTATCCCCATGAATCAACACCCTAAATCCTGGGCAGCCACTACACATTCTTCAGCACCAAAAAATGAGTTGGAAACATAGCAGACATTAACTATGTTCCCATCGTAACAAGGCTGCATCGTAGATTCGTTGAAGGGTACTTAAAATTAACATAACATCATAGCATTACGCCCAGTCTAGTATGCTTTCTGATGCAAATATATTTCTGGTTAAATATATACCAGTTTATACTATATACTAACGCGAATTCTTTACAGACGAATGGAAAAACTGGTAGAAGCGGACCTCGCGGAAGATCAGTTTGGATTCCGTAGAAATGTTGGAACACGTGAGGCAATACTAACCTTACGACTTATCTTAGAAGAAAGATTAAGAAAAGGCAAACCTACGTTTCTAGCATTTGTAGACTTAGAGAAAGCTTTTGACAATGTTAACTGGAATACTCTCTTTTTCAAATTCTGAAGGTGGCAGGTATAAAATACAGGGAGCAAAAGGCTATTTACAATTTGTACAGAAATCAGATGGCAGTTGTAAGAGTCGAAGGGCATGAAAGGGAAGCAGTGGTTGCGAAAGGAGTGAGACAGGGATGTAGCCTCTCCCCGATGTTATTCAATCTGTATATTGAGCAAGCAGTAAAGGAAACAAAAGAAAAATTCGGAGTAGGTATTAAAATTCATGGGGCGGAAGTAAAAACGTTGAGGTTCGCCGATGACATTGTAATTCTGTCAGAGACAGCAAAGGACTTGGAAGAGCAGATGAACGGAATGGGCAGTGTCTTGAAAGGAGGATATAAGATGAACATCAACAAAAGCAAAACGAGGATAATGGAATGTAGTCAAATTAAATCGGGTGATGCTGAGGGAATTAGATTAGGAAATGAGACACTTAAAGTAGTAAAGGAGTTTTGCTATTTAGGGAGTAAAATAACTGATGATGATCGAAGTAGAGAGCATATAAAATGTAGACTGGCAATGGCAAGGAAATCGTTTCCGAAGAAGAGAAATTTGTTAACATCGAGTATAGATTTAAGTGTCAGGAAGTCGTTTCTGAAAGTATTTGTACGGAGTGTAGCCATGTATGGAAGTGAAACATGGACGATAACTAGTTTGGACAAGAAGAGAATAGAAGCTTTCGAAATGTGGTGCTACAGAAGAATGCTGAAGATAAGGTGGGTAGATCACGTAACTAATGAGGAGGTATGGAATAGGATTGAGGAGAAGAGAAGTTTGTGGCACAACTTGACTAGAAGAAGGGATCGGTTGGTAAGGCATGTTTTGAGGCATCAAGGGATCACAAATTTAGCATTGGAGGGCAGCGTGGAGGGTAAAAATCGTAGAGGGAGACCAAGAGATGAATACACTAAGCAGATTCGGAAGGATGTAGGTTGCAGTAGGTACTGGGAGATGAAGAAGCTTGCACAGGATAGAGTAGCATGGAGAGCTGCATCAAACCAGTCTCAGGACCGAAGACCACAGCAACAACAGCATATACCAGTTTATACAGAGTGAAAGGGAAAAAAAGTACGTGAGAGCTTGAAGTCTCGTTGGCATCGACACGCTTAGAAACGTTTAACTTTAAACTTTACCTCTTTTATGTCGCTGATCTATCAAAGAAGAATTATAATATTATTGTAATAGCGTAAAAGGAATCCATGTTGCTATACGCCCAACGTAAAATTCGATTATTTCGGCAGCTGGTAAAACCGCATGACCAATCAGTTCTATAGGAAAGGCTCTCCAGCCGATGACGAACATACTGTTTGGGATAGCAAAGACATTTCGCAACAAAAAAAGGTAATGTTACACAAGCTATAGCTCAGTAAAGTTCACTTTCTGTGCCTGCAGTGGAACGTCTGAGGGAAATTTGTAAGATCGATTCAGTGGAGCGAATGCTGTCACTGTCGACACTCTTCCGATCTGCGTCAAGGAAATAAGGGAACGGGATGTCGTCAGTAGACTGCACAAAATAGATCTATTCGGAGATAATGTGTGTGCAGTGATTGCTGAAATGTAAGGGTTACTCGAAGAACAATAGATGAGTGATTTTGAGAGAAACGTACAAGTCTATTTTCGATTCCTATATTTGACATCTTCGTGCACACTTTGAAACCAATAACGAATGCCAGACAAGTTTCACTGTTTCCTCATGATGTACCTGTTGAAAATATTTATATAGATTCTACATTTTTTTCTGAGGCGTTTACCATGATAGACCTCTGACAACGGTTAGATTTCTACTGTAAAGTCTAATCTTGTAAACATTTTGGTTTTCAATACGAGAACAACTAATGAAACAGTGCCATGACTAAAATATAAACTTTTTGAAGAACCTGGTTTTTACTTTGTTGTGACTGCATTGAGAACCACAGCCATAGGTCAGCTTAAAATGGCCATTGTGATTTATTCGGTTTGCCACTCCAGTTACCTTCCTTTTTGGAAATATGCTTTTACAAGACCGAAGAAAACTATTGCCAAAACGTACAGTAATGTAACACCCCTCAAACAGGTGTAAAAGTATTGTAATGTGCTTGACGTCACTATGGGAACATCTCAACTAAGCGTTGCTGTGCTGCACTTACAAAGCCTTCAGTTAACCAGCATACGAGGTGCAAGTCGACCAATTCTCCATCAATACAGCTACCCATACTACTGTTAACAGACGACTACGCTGCCGAAAACAAACTCGAGACAGAACAGAGTACTATTGAATGCGGACTTGAGAGCGTAGGGTCATAGCTCGCGCAACATACGGAGGACAATGCGGAGTGACCAATTTTCGTCCAAAGCGCTGGACGAGTTCCTTCGTTGGTTCAGAGGTGACGCCAGTAAGAGTTTTCCACTTCTCGGACAGTCAGCGATGATAGAAATAAAGGGCGCACAGTGCAATCTTTCTCAAACGATTTTACACAAACTATTCGGTATAAAAAATCGTTTTTGCTTTGTTTACAGCTTTATATGTCAGGTTCATGACGATGTGCCAATCATTTCGTTAATGGTCATAGTTACTGTGATATTTACGTGAAAACAAGGCACTGTGCGGAATTCGGAAAAGTGTCAACGAAAAATAGAGATCACTGCGTTTGGCGCATATTATATAACGTGTTGTTGCATGTAAAATTTAGCCAATATATTGAATTTTTCTTAAGAATTGGTTGTAGGTATCTTCATCAATCTCCAGAAAACTGATGTGATGTAACACACTCATTAGAGATCGCGCCGCGCCATCGATAAGCCAGAGTGAAATACTCACAACATTCCTCATATTTCATATACGGTTTCTGATATCAAAATGAGATTTTGGAAAAAGATAGCACGCCAAGAGAAGAGCATTTTACCACGTCGTTATTATGTAAAACTTCATTATCTACTGTGTTATTCCAATAACTACAGACTTTATCGGTGAAAGAATGTAATTTTTAAGGGTCATTGATAGCTGGTAAAATAGGAAGATTTTGGGTTTTGGAACAACAAATATAAAGCCTTTACTCGTCTTTTGTACTGAGGATGTGCTTTTTCATAAGCTGCTGGCTCTACTTTTCCTCAATTCCTCACTTAATAAACTTAATGAACCGCTGATTCAGAATTCTCTCGCAGCAGCGTCTGTGAAACATGTTAGCGTGGTGAGACAGTGTAAACTCCACTGCTGTGTTTTGGCAAAAGAAGCAAATTTTGACATGTGAACCAGAGACATATGCAGATTTTACTCTAAATTTGCCACTCAAGACGTTTCTCTGAAAGTTAAAAATAGTTCACAAGCCAGGCGGAAATAAATCGCCTCATTTTCGGCGCAATTCCTTTTAGATGCCAAAGAAAACAGAGGTGGCAATATATCTTTTTGAATGGTCACCACTTAAGTGTGGCTTTGGAGGGGCCCACTTAATATTTGCAAAAAATGTGGGAATGGGCTCCAGTTTCCCTCCAGCGCTCGGCGTTTCTCCTATAGCGCTCCGAGCGCCCCCCCCCCCCCCCCCCCCGTCTCCACCAGTTCCACTCTTCCCACACTTCCCCACCCGACTGCCATCTAGCGGAATTTTGCGCACATTATAAAATGGGTATTATGGTCGTCAACAGCAACCAACTTGCCTGGACGGAACAGGTTTGCTTCCAAACAAGACAGATGGCGCGTACTATCGACATTTGCACTGTAATGCACTACTTCCAGTACAATACACAGATAGAAAGCTAATCATTTCAACGAAATGTAATAGCTGTGAAACGAGCCGCTGGAGACCCTGGGACCGTTCACCAGAATACTCAGATGTCGCTAAACAACCTCTGAAACTTTGTCGATGCAGTTCTGGTTCATCCTGCATATACTCTGCAAGACACCATACAATCCATAGTGGAAGGTACAGCGATTTTCTGTCTTATGTCATTTGTTAGATGGAAAGAATGACCATCACCTGCCTATGCTCCCAAATCTCTCTTACCTTATTATCATAATAACTGCAAAAGATAAACAATGGTGGCAGCAGTATGTGCACCATCACACACTAAACTGTGTTGCACAATGCTTGTGGCTGCGCTGCATAAGCGAAGAGAATTTGCCACAGTTCGCGAGAGAGATAAACATTACCAGGGCCTCGGGATTTGAGATTAATTTCCAATACAGTATCGGAATATGAGAAGGTATTGACTACGTCTCGGCTTGCAGGCGACCACTGATTTGTATGTATATTGGCGAAAGGTGGTAGGAACCGGTACTAACAAATAAAAGAATCAGGAACTGTGACAAATCAGACTTAATTCGAAGTTGTACTGCGTTCATCATAAGAATAAACCTTGACGTATTCTTCCGCGTTTGCTGGAGTCTCACTATATTTAGTTTCACGTTGAGCGGAGACAAGCTGTCTCCAGCACAGTCAAGAGCGAAAATAATGATACGTTTTATGCTGAGTGTTACGCGCACATCGACACAGCGTCAGTATGGGAAAACAGCTTTACCGGCCCATGTGACTTGGGCAGAACTAGCCAATCAGTGGATTCAACTAACATACAGCGACGTAAATAGCTGCAGTTCGGACGGAAAAACAGAAGAACAGGGAAGCACTATAGCTTCGAATATCATTTAATATTATGGGGCAAAACTTCGGCAGTACGCTTCGTAGAAGGTCAGACGGCAAACTTAACGTGCTCTCGTTGTGAGCTAACATAGTATTGTAATTAAAAACAAGAGCGATGGAACTTACTAACTTAAACACCAGGGTAGTTTCTCTGCGTGAGTGTGGCACAAAATCGTATTGCAGGGATTTCACCTCAAAATTAATTATTGAAGCCACTGAAGGTATTAATTAGTCGTCTGGCAATCTCTGATGTCTTTCCTTCTCCGCATCAGAGGAATACATTTCAGCACTGTTAGTGCTATCTGCTGCACTTATAGAGTCGATTGACAACAGAATCGACGAAGTCACCCAAGCTTCACATTTTCTCCTCTTGTTTTATGACATGCTGTTCTGCATCCCTCCATCGTTCGGCAGTGACGTGTGACAAAAGGTCATAAATTACTTCGAGTACGTCTGGTTGCTTAAGTGTCTTATTTTTCACTACAAATACATTACCTTGGATCCAGGTCGTGTCTATTGCGTTCAGACTGCGGAAGGAACCGTAAAAATGCAGCATTTCTATGGCGTGCTCGGCGCTGTGAAAACCATTGTTCCCCATTCGCCTATCACTCTGGCTCGTATGAGACGATGTCAGTGGTATAAACCAAGAAAGACTATGATTCTTCAGCCGGACGCTGTGGCCGGGCGGTTCTAGGCGCTTCAGTCCGGCACCGCGCTGCTCCAGCGGTCGCAGGTTCGAATCCTGCCTCGGGCATGAATGTGTGTGATGTCCGTAGGTTAGTTGGGTTTAAGTAGTTCTAAGTCTACGGGGCTGATGACCTCAGATGTTGAGTCCCATAGTGCTTACAGCCATCTGAACCATTTTTTATGATTCTTCATTTCTGTCCAAAAAAATTATTTTGTTTTTATTGTTTTAAACACTCTTTATCAAAACTGTTTTATAAAATATCGATAACTAAGAATTTATATCTGCAATGGAAACTGGAATTTTGCATGTGACATACAATCAGTAACAAAAAGACATGCATTTTTAATAAAAAATGATAGTTATATATGTGTTAATTAGCATATCTTTGATGACTTTTTATATTTAAATACTGTAAATATTCGAGCAAAACGAAAAAAATGGAGAAAAAATAAAAGCCCACAGCGAGATTGGAACCATGGATGCACAAAATATCTACATCTACACACATACTTCAAATGGTTCAAATGGCTCTGAGCACTTTGGGACTCAACATCTGAGGTCATCAGTCCCCTAGAACTTAGAACTACTTAAACCTAACTAGCCTAAGGACGTTACACACATCCACGCCCGAGGCAGGATTCGAACCTGCGACCATAGCGGTCGCGCGTACACACATACTCTGCAAGCCACCAGACGGTGCGTGGCGGAGGGTACGTGTAGCACTACTAGTCGTTTCCTTTCCTTTTCCACTCGCAGATACAGCGAGGGAAAAAGACTCTCTACGCCTCCGTATGAACCTTAATTTTTTGTATCTTGTCTTCATGGTTCCTCTACGAAATACATATTGGCGGCAGTAGGAACGTTTTGCAGTCAGCTTCAAATGCCGGTTCCTTAAACTTTGTCAGTAGTGTTAATCACGTGTTCGATTGATCAATCTCACGGTTACCGTTATGTTATGGAACGTGTCAAGTGCATAAGAGAAAATCATCATGCTAATCAATTGGGAAAAATCAACAGACTGGAAGAAACTAACAGAAAATTCAGGAAGCCATCAAATTACGACAACCCTATCGCACCAGGAAAAATCGTTGGTGGAACGCAACCTGCGATCAGGCAGTCGACAACCGAATAACTGCGTGGAAAACATTTAGGAGTCACAAAACTGAAGAAAATTGGGAGAATTTTCTTAAAACCCGAAATAGACTTCAAAAATATTTAGAAAGAAACGGGGATATGACAACAATAGAATCTGGGAAATCCAGCAATATTTCATCAAAAATGATAAAAGAAATTTGTATACGACTTTCAGAGAAAACTTGCTTCTGCTTCAAAAAACCCGTTAGTTCTTTGGAAACTAATACGAAAAATAACTGCAAAATCTTAGGCCAATATTTCAGTTTCCTTCTCAACTGCGAACCACACCGCCCGCATCTCGTGGTCGTGCGGTAGCGTTCTCGCTTCCCACGCCCGGGTTCCCGGGTTCGATTCCCGGCGGGGTCAGGGATTTTCTCTGCCTCGTGATGGCTGGGTGTTGTGTGCTGTCCTTAGGTTAGTTAGGTTTAAGTAGTTCTAAGTTCTAGGGGACTGATGACCATAGATGTTAAGTCCCATAGTGCTCAGAGCCATTTGAACCATTTTTTGCGAACCACACCAGGAAAAACATGTCTTTTCTTCTCCAGTATTCATACACCCAGACTCTCATACCCCGGATCTCGAGGAATTTATGGAGATAGTCAAACAGCTGAAAAATAACAAAGCACCAGGAGAAGATGGGATAGTTGCTGAATTCTGGAAACTAAATGATCCTATACTTATGCAGAAACTACATCATATAATATTAGACATATGGATGACGGAGCAAATACCACCCGCTACACCAAAAGGGAGACAAGAAAGGCATCAACAATTACAGAGAAATTTCCTTGCTCCCAGTCGCTTACAAAACCCTTTCCAAAGCACTTTCAAGCAGGATAGAATCCCAAGCAAATCCTCTAATTGGTGAATACCAGGCCAGATTCAGAAAGGAACTATCATGTGCGGAACAGACCTGGTGCTTAAAGACGATATTACAAATGAGGAAATGCGGAAAAACAGCAATTACATTCATCGACTACAGGCTAACATACGATTCCTTGAACAGTGAAACCCCGTTTAAAATCATGGAAGAATTTGGGATCGACCGAAAGCCATGAAAAATCACAGAACAGACCCTTACAGGAGCAACATACAAAGTGGAATTCGTGGACGAAATATCAGAACCATTCGAAATAAAAACTGGAATCCGACAGGGGGAGGGACTATCCCCAATGATTTTCAGTATTGTTCTAGAAAGGATCGGCAGGGAATGGGAATCTCATATAAAGGGCATCCAAATTGGTATCAAAAAAGAGAACCGAATTAAAGTCAAGTGCCTAGCTTTCGCTGACGATATTGCAATTATCATCAATAACAAAACAGAAGTGATTCACGGAGTGGGAAAACTATGACAATTCACAAAAAAGGGACCACATATATGGAAAGACAGCCAGAAAATGAATCCCCTTTTATCACAAAACATGGTAAAATTGCACAAGTCTGCCATTTTAAACACCTCGGAGAAACTATACAGTCCTCAGGATTAAACCGAATCGCCAATGAACAAAGAATCACCAAACTCCAGAAGACCAACAAGCTAACATGGAAGCATTACAACAAGAAGTGCATTTCGACAGACGAAAAATTAAGGTACTATAGAACAGTGATCCCTCCAGAAGCAATCTACGCAGCTGAAACAGTGGTAATTGATGGTCATTCAAAAATTAGGGAAATAGAAAAGCAAGAAAGAAAAATTCTCAGGAATATTTACGGGGCAATTAACATAAACGGCATTTGGACGAAGAGACCACAAAACGAGCTCTATATCAAGACCAACACAGTAACAGACGAAATCAGCAAACGCCGTGCCGTATTTTTTACACATATATACAGGATGTAAGACTCCAGAACAGCAAGGAAACTTTTCAGTATTATAACAAAGAGTAAGTGCGGCACAGAATGGCTAAAAGAAGTCCAGAGGGATCTGCAGAAGATCAACATAAAAGCTCTCAAAGATCGCAGTGAGTGCCGGAATAAAATCACAACTGTGAAGTTTGAGGAAAGAACATCGCGCCAGCCTGATATAAAATGGACAGAAGAAAGGAAGAAGGAGCATTCTTAGAGGATGAAGAGTTTTTGGGAAGCAAACAAGAGAAACGTCCGGAGATGAAATTATGAATTCAAGTTCAATCGCTCTTCTAAAGGGTAACAATCGTTATAATAACAATACATATATATATATATATATATATATATATATATATATATATATATATATATATATATAAGCTTCAAATTTTTATTACCTACCCCAATCCCCTAAATGGCACAAAATTCATATACTAGTATATATTACACCTACTGATTTATTTATCCCTATTCAAGAATTCATCTATGGTATAGAAACAGTTCTCAAGGAGATATGATTTGAATTTATTTTTTAAACTATTGCTGCTGTCTGTCAGACATTTTATTTCATCTGGTAATTTATAGAAAAGTTTTACAGCAGCACATTTTACCCCTTTCTTTACCAAAGATAGGTTAAGTAGAGGATAGTGTAAGTCATTCTTTCTTCTGATATTATAATCATGAATGACACTGTTTTTTTTAAACTGGTCCATGTTGTTAAGAGCAAACTTCATTACTGAGTAAATGTACTGCGAGGCTGTTGTAAGAATTCCTAATCCTTTAAAGAGATACCTACAAGATGTGCGACTATGAGCCCCCCCACATTATTCTAAGCACTCCCTTTTGAGCAGTGAACACTTTTTTCCTAAGTTACCCAAAAATATTATTTAGTATGACACCAGAGAGTGAAAGTACGCAAATGGATTTCTCCTTCTCTCCAGGGATTCCTGCTTGAGTTCCCAAAATACTTCCGTAACACTTGCATGCTGGTGGAACCTTCCGGCCACCAAATCTAGCAGCTCGCTTCTGAAGTGCTTCGATATCTTCCTTCAATCCGACCTGGTGCGGATCCCACACAGTAGAGCAGAACTCGGGAATAGGTCATGCCAGAGTCCTACTTGCGGTCACCTTTACAGATGAACCTCTCTTTCCTAAAATTCTCCCAATAAACTGAAGTCAACCATTCGCCTTCTCTACCACAATTCTCACAAGGTCGTTCCATTTCAAATCGCTTCGCAACGTTATATCCAGATATTTAAACGACGTGACTGCGTCAAGCAGGACACTAATAATGCTGTATCCGAACCTTACGGATTTGTTTTTCCTACTCAACCGTACTAACTTACATTTTTCTACATTAAGGGCCTCCTGTCATTCATCACACTAACTACAAATTTTGTCTAGGTCATCTTGTATCACCCAATAGTTACTAATCTTCGACTCCTTCCTGTATACCACAACATCATCAGCGAACAACAGCCCGTCTCCCCGTCCGCCAGATCATTCAAGTGTACAGAAACCAGTAACGGTTCTATCACACTGCCCCGGGCCATCCCTGATCTTGCATCTGTCGCAGATGAACACTCGCCGTCATGGAAAACATACTTGATTCTGTTATATAAAAAGTCTTTGTGCGACTCACATATCTGCGAACCTACTCATTGCTCGTATCTTCTGTAACAGCGCGCAGTTAAGCACCGCGTCAGAAACTTTCCGGCAATTTAGAAATATCGGATCTGCCCGTTCGCCTTCATTCTTAGTTCGCGATATATCATGCGAGAAAAGGGCAAGCTGAGTTTTCCACGAGCCATACTTTCTAAAGCAGTGCTGTTTCGCGGACATGGCGTCTCTAGGAATTTATTTTCTACTAAGAGTATGCTTTAGAATTCTGTAGCAAACACATGTTAAGGATAATGGTCTGTATTGTGCAGGTCTGTTCTTTTACCCTTCTCATATGCTCGAGACGTGCTTTTTTTCAGTCGTTTGGCACTTTGCGGTGGTGGAGAGATTCGCGATAAAAAACTAAGGAAGGGGCCAATGACGGAGAATACTATGTCATCCATATGGGAATCCATGCGATGGTCAAACAACCAGTTTATCATTTTCCAATGCTACCGATTTAACCATGCCTATTTAAATAAACGTATTAACTTCAAGTGCCAAAGTTACCAGAATATTTCAAAACCGATTTACTCTCTAGACTTGTAGAAAACACTGAGAACAACATGTTTCTCGCTATTTTTACCGATGTTCCACGCACGTCTTTCACTATGGAGCGTTAAGCAGCGTCAGCCATTTTCACAGTACGTATTAAGAACGCAACAATCAGAGCACGAGAACTAGTTTTTACGGAGACTGCGACTGTACACGATTTTTGAAGTGAAAACTATGTAGCTAAAGTGTGATTAAGAAAAACTTTGACGGCTGTTACTACGTTAGAATATCTTAAATTTCATTTACAGTAACATAGCAATAAGATAGGTAATACGTAAGTGGGACATACTTCCAAGAGATTAACCAACACCAGTAAACGTGTGCTACAGTTGCTGACCAACCATCGCGTTTGTGTTTGTCTGCATCAGGTTTACTCTTATGATGAACGAATTATGCAGGGAAACAATTATTGAGCTCCAGAATGAGATTTTCACTCTGCAGCGGAGTGTGCGCTGATATGAAACTTCCTGGCAGATTAAAACTGTGTGCCCGACCGAGACTCGAACTCGGGACCTTTGCCTTTCGCGGGCAAGTGCTCTACCATCTGAGCTACCGAAGCACGACTCACGCCCGCTACTCACAGCTTTACTTCTACCAGTACCTCGTCTCCTACCTTCCAAACTTTACAGAAGCTCTCCTGCGAACCTTGCAGAACTAGCACTCCTGAAAGAAAGGATATCCTTTCTTTCAGGAGTGCTAGTTCTGCAAGGTTCGCAGAAGAGCTTCTGTAAAGTTTGGAAGGTAGGAGACGAGGTACTGGCAGAAGTAAAGCTGTGAGTAGCGGGCATGAGTCGTGCTTCGGTAGCTCAGATGGTAGAGCACTTGCCCGCGAAAGGCAAAGGTCCCGAGTTCGAGTCTCGGTCGGGCACACAGTTTTAAGCTGCCAGGAAGTTTCAATTATTGAACTATATGGAAACAAGGTAAATTAGTTACAAACTACGGCGTGGACACACTTTATTCAACATGTTAACGTCATGACAGATATTCAGATTTAGGTTATGACATTTTCGACAAGCTTGACACCCTTGGCGTTGATGTGGAGCAGACGAATAGCGAAATTCTGCGTGACCCGCTGAAGTGTCGGAACATCGATGCTGTCGATGACCTCCTGATTGGCTCTTTTCAGCTCATCAGTGGTTTCTGGGTTATTGCTGTACACCTTGTCTTTAATATAGCCCCCAAAGAGAGGAGACGTGTTCAGATCCGGAGAATATGGTGGCCAATCGAGGCCTATGCCAGTGGCCTCTGGGTACCCCAGAACCAGAATGCGGTCCCCAAAGTGCTCCTCCAGGACATCAAACACTCCTGCTCCGATGGCGTTGTGGTCCGTGTTGCATGAACGTCTAAACCAGGGTCGGTTTGGATAATGGGGATGAAATCGTCTTCCTAAACCCTCAAGTACCGTTCAGTAGTCACGATGCCATCAAGGAATATCGCACAGACTATTCCGTGACTGGACATGGCACACCACACAGTCACCCACTGAGGGTGAAGAGACCTCTATATCGCGAAATGCCGGTTCTCAGTCGCCCAATTACTCCGATTTTGTTTGTTGACGAACCCATCCAAATGTAAGTGGGTTTCGTCGCCAAACCAATCCACACTGCGCATTCAAATGCCCATCGTGCCTCACTGTCCATCGTGCAGTTTGAACGTCCTAACGCAAACCGTTCAGAAGCTATGACGATTTTATTTCATATAGTTCAGTAATTGTCGCCCTTGTAATATTAGTAATTTTCGCCTCACAAACATTAATATACGCTCAATAGTAAACGCCTGATGGCCTAAAGTTATCGAACAATTGTAAAGTAAAAGAAATGAACCATCGCATAGCAGCGACAGAATCTATTATTATTTATCTTTGCCGTTCTTGCGCGGTGCCAGTAAATCTCTATGTACATGTATCGATTAATGGTATAAAAAAAAGAATTCTGTTTTTACAAGACAAATGAGGCTTTTGGCGCCTCACCTTTTACTGTTTGTATTCCATGAGAGGCGGACGCGGACTTGCTGCGTTCCGCAACTGTATTATATATTCTATGTGTAAATATTGAGTAAAATGCTAAATGTTATTTCTTTTTCAATCAGAAAGCATGTAGTTTCTTGTAACTGATATGGAACAGACAGCGTCAAGAGGACATTTTGACTGTTATGTACAAAGTATTTAACCACAATGGTCATCTATTGTAATTTAATATGAAAAGGTACGTAGCATTAAAAAAAAACGTGTGTTAAAGATAAGTGTGCTTATTTTCGTAAATTAACCTTGATGATTCCATCTCCTTATTTACTTGACTGTTAATTATTTTGTGTTACTTCATCATCAGAAATTACGATCACGCTGATGGGCCGAACGCAACATGAGGCAGGAGGAACATTATCGTTTTCCTATTATTTCTGAACCAACTCTTTTTTAATTGTGTAGTGTTGCATTTCTTTTAACGTCTATAAATCTTCTGGTCCCTTAGTGTTGATCCGGGTATGACTACATCGCGACTATAAAAAATGCACAGAAATGATAATGTTTCTTCCGAACGATCTGAAATATATATATGAATATGCTGCTCTTATTCAGGTATTTAATGGTCAACGTATGTTATTATAATAGCGTAATAAATCCCTGATTCTGTTGCCAAGTGGCCCACCAAAATATTCACTTTTTCGACATTAAAAAAAAGTAACAGTTCTTTTTATTTTCGTCCCCCAAGAGCAACGCTACACCCTGTAGTATGGAGCGAGGTGCAATTTAACCGAGGGCAATCTCTATTGACATGTACACGGTCACAAAACGATGCAACTACATAGAGAATGATTACTGAACATCAGAGAGAGAATGCTGTACCGTGAGAAGCAGATGGAGTCATTAAAGGGGGTGGGGGGCAGACTTCGATGAAGCTTAGCTTACAGCATGGATGGCTCACGTTGCTGTTGTACCGATAAATACTCGCAATCTAAGCGGCGATCGAACCTGAGAGAAATTACTAAACTCTATCCGAAGTAAGCAACCGCTGAATTTTTCTACAGCACGGCCTACATAGTGAAGACCCAGCCGCGAACGAAGCGGCTGCTCCGAGAAAATCTCCTAGGATGGGAACGGTGCAGCAGTGGTCAGGGGTCCTGTTACCTCGCCGCCGCTGCCGACTAGTATACCTACGCCTTCAAAAAATAGGTCTGACGCCAACCTGTTGTGCGGGTCAACGGACAATTCTCGCCTGCTGGGCCATATAAATTGGGTTCTTCCTTTTTGCTGCAGAGATTTCTTGCTTTCCGACGCCCTTACAGCCATCAAAAAGGGCGGATTTTCCTCTGTCCCTACACGCTTTATTACCAACGTTCAAATTTCAATCTTTTTGACGGTTGCTCTACGTTGAATTAACTACTTCTTCCTCTCAAAAGGATGGCAGCCAAAATGTGTTTACAGATTTCGGTTTCTCTGCATATCGCAAATTATTACACTCCAAGGGGAAAACAAACGACACACCACGAAGGAAGTATCCGAATGGGATGGGAGTGGGAAGATGTGGTATACTTGTACAAACAAACAATTGATTACAGTTTCAGGGAAATTAGTAGATTCAGTCAAGAGCAAGAGCTTCAGAAATTGAGCAAGTCAGTAATGCTTTGGTCACTTCTGCCCTTTATCCAAGTAGTTATTCCGCTTGAAGAGAGTTCTTGCACATTCTCCTGAGGCATATCGTGCCACATTCTGTACCACTGGCCGGTTAGATCTTCAACACCCCCATATGGTAAAAGGGTCCATAACGCTCCAGACGTTCTCAATTGTGAAGAAATCCGGTGACCATGCAGGCCAAGGTACTATTTGACAAGAACGAAGTTTCTTGCTGGAATATAAGTCCTAGTTGGCTTGCCATGCAGGGGCAATAAAACATCTACATCATCTGATGTCTGATGCCGCTTCTAACTTTAGACTCAGTCGTTTCGGAATCAGGTCCCTTACCTCAAATTGATACCTCTACCCTTCACTATCATCCCTGAAAGTTTGTATCATCATCACAGAATCTACCTGTATAAGGATGACAACTATCTCTTGTTTCATGCATAGGACTTTTCCTTGCGCTAATATCCGGTCTGCAGCAAATCTAAACAAAGCAGGTTTCTTTTTTGTAACTACCTGATGAACAAAGTAAGAGCATATGGACTATAAGACCAGTTGTGTGATTGGATTGAAGACTTCCTAGATAACAGAGCGCAGCATGTCATTCTCAATGGAGAGAAGTCTTCCGAAGTAAGAGTGATTTCAGGTGTGCCGCAGGGGAGTGTCGTAGGACCGTTGCTATTCACAATATACATAAACGACCTTGTGGATAACATCGGAAGTTCACTGAGGCATTTTGCGGATGATGCTGTAGTATATCGAGAGGTTGTAACAATGGAAAATTGTACTGAAATGCACGAGGATCTGCAACGAATTCACGCATGATGCAGGGAATGGCAATTGAATTTCAATGTAGACAAGTGTAATGGGCTGCGAATACATAAAAAGAAAGATCCTTTACCATTTAGCTACAATATAGCAGGTCAGCAACTGGAAGCAGTTAATTCCATAAATTATCTGGGAGTACGCATTAGGAGTGATTTAAAATGGAATGATCATATAAAGTTGATCGTCGGTAAAGCAGATGCCAGACTGAGATTCATTGGAATAATCCTAAGGAAATGCAATCCGAAAACAAAGGAAGTAAGTTACAGTACACTCGTTCGCCCACTGCTTGAATATTGCTCACCAGTGTGGGATCCGTACCAGATGGGGTTGATAGAAGAGATAGAGAAGATCCAACGGAGACCAGCGCGCTTCGTTACAGGATGATTTAGTAATCGCGAAAGCGTTACGGAGATGATAGATAAACTCCAGTGGAAGACTTTGCAGGAGAGACACTCAGTAGCTCGGTACGGGCTTTTGTTGAAGTTTCGAGAACATACCTTCACCGAGGAGTCAAGCAGTATATTGCTCCCTCCTACGTATATCTCGCGAAGAGACCATGTGGATAAAATCAGAGAGATCAGAGCCCACACAGCGGCATACCGACAATCTTTCTTTCCACGAACAATACGAGACTGGAATAGAAGGGAGAACCGATAGAGGTACTCAAAGTACCCTCCGCCACACACCGTCAGGTGGCTTGCGGAGTATGGATGTAGATGTAGGAAACTCGCAGCATCTGGAAGTTAGTTGTTAACTCCCAGCTATGATTCGAAGCATAAACTTTGGCGACTACGGAGCGTGCGCCACGACTGTCGATAATTTCAGTGTTGTTGATTTGTGCAACGGTCTCTCGACGGTGTTGCGACCAAAGAAGGTGTCGTCTGATTCTCTGTTACATTCGACATAGCAGCAGGACTAGGCGTCAATTACAACGTTCGTTTGTGAAATAACATTGCACTGGCAGTAGCTACATTTATTCTGTTCAGCAATATTGATCTTTTGGGTATTGAAATAGTCAACAGTACACAGTGAAGTTACACACCTATTAAGACGATTCAGTGTTACAATAGAGCATGTTTTTCAGAAAACATGGAACAAATGAGCTAGAGAAATTGTAGCATGTATGCATGACCAGAAGTCAACAAATATCGCTGCCTGTATATCTTTGTAATCTCGTCAGAGAATCTATATTCGAGGTAAGTTACAAAAGTAACAGGAAGGAATAAAAGTATTAAACGTACCGTCAACAACTAGGTAATTAGAGAAGGAATACAAGCTCGAATTAGTCGAAGGATTGGAAAGAATTCGGCCTTATTTCTGAGATAACCAGCAAAGTAAAATCGGGAGAGTGGAGTGTTTATTCTAAGTGTCTTGCTCGAGGAAGCGAGTCCTGTACCCGAGCACTGTTGCATCTCGCTAAGTAAGGTAGCTGACTCCAGGGGAGGCGCATTAGGTGTGCATCCTTCGAGCAGCAGTGTCCATCTGCAGTGCGTCTAACGGCCCTCATAGCGGCAGAGAAGCGCGGACTTATAATGCGCCATTGTGCGACATCGGCTGTCTTCTGGTTTGCGGTGTCTCCACGTTGGGCTACCAGACGTCTATTGCTTGTAGTAGCCACGGTGTAGTACAAGTGACTAAACTGACTGTGCCGAAAACTGTGAACTAGTAGCACACATTAACAGAGCGACGGCTGTAGCCTTTATCGTTTGTTTCTAGCAGAAAACAGGGACACCTCGTTTCAACATTTAAATCAGCTACACAGGGAGAAATGAACCAGAAGGCTTAGATTATCGTTTAATCATAGCGTCATTAGTCCAGGAACTATGATGCAGAAAAATGCACATGTCTACGAACCTTAAGAACGAAAGTAAAGTGTCACTGACAAGTGGCATAGCCTGATGAAACTTCAATCACACATAGAAAAAACTGCTACAGTAAAGTACAGTACGGAAGATAATTGAAAGAAATACGCAGTGAGGCGGACGAAATATTTCTTTCAAAGACGATAATTACTCCAAAGTCAACAGGATTTATGATGCTTCCCTGGGGGGGGGGGGGGGGGGGGGGGGGAGGAGTTGTTTGTGGGAAGAGACCAAACTGCGAGGTCATCGGTCTAGTCGGATCAGGGAAGGATGGGGAAGGAAGTCGGCCGTGCCCTTTCAGAGGAACGAACCATCCCGGCATTTGCCTGGAGCAATTTAGGGAAATCACGGAAAACCTAAATCAGGATGGCCGGACGCGGGATTGAACCGTCGTCCACCCTAATGGTTCCTTGGGTACTACAAAAGGCAGGACATGGTTCTTAATACGATGTGTGATCCTGACGACCGGAGATGCTTGCGTTGCATGGTGGTCCCATTCTGACAAGGACGTTGGCAAGGATCTCTTGCGGTAGAGCGTACCACTACGCCATCGGTCCATTCCACATCTGCTGGACGGCCGCTGATGCTTGGACATGTATACGCTCGTGCATTAGGTACCCCAATGTGGCGAGAGCTACGAATACGTAATGCACCCAGGAACTTTGCGGAACATGATCGATAATCTTTACTTTGGCTGGAGCTACAGTCTTGGTACATTTTTTGAATGATGCTGCAGCCATTTGACTGTAATAATTTTTATTTTATTGTTATACGATCCAGATTTCAGCCTTGGGCCATTTTCAAGTACAGAAATTTATATATCGAAATGCATCGGGCTCCTTGTCGAAATTGCGTATCTAGTCACACAGGCCAGATGTCCACTTCTCGCCTTTTGTAATGCCAAGGTGACCATCATGAATAGCGGCGACGTCAGAGTAATTATTGCACTTGAATCTGTCATTAATATGACCAGATATACTTTTTCGACGAGGACTTGCTTCTCATACCAGTCTGAACTTTTTGACATATAAATAAGCTTTTGTGCTTGAAAATGATCTAAGGCTGAAATCTGGACGGTATAACAACAAAATAAAAATTGTTGCAGTCAAATTGCATCATTCAAAAAATTTACCATGGCTGTAGCTCCAGCAAAAGTAAAGGTTATTGATCATGTTCCAGAATGTTGCTGGGTACATATCATATTTGCAGTTCTCGCCATTTCAGGGTACCTAATGCACAGCCTACACTTGTCCAAGCATCAACGGCCGTCCAGCAGTTGTAAAATGGACCGATGGCGTAGTGGTACGCTCTACCGCAAGAGATCCTTGCCAACGCTGTCAGAATGGGACCACGATGCAGCGCATGCTTCTCCGGTCGTCAGGCTCACACACCGTATTAAGAACCATGTCTTGCCTTTTCTAATACCCAGAGAACCATCACAAATCGAGGTGACTTCAGTGTAACTATTGTCTTTGAAAATAGAGCCATTTTGTTCGCCTCATTGCGTATTTCTTTCAGTTATATTCCATACTGTGCTGTAGCCATTCTTCCTATGTATGATTAAAGCTACATCTAGCTATGTTACTTGGAAGCGACACTTTACTTTCATCCTTAAAGTTTGAAGATCAATATATTTTTCTGTATCATAATTCCTGGACTACTGACGCTATGAGTAAACGATAATGTATAGCTTTCTGGTTCATTTACGCCTGTGGCGTCGATTTAAATGCTGAAACGTGGTGTCCTGTGTTTTCTGCTAGAAGAAAACTTCAAAGCCTTCTCTCTGTTAATGTATCCTACGACTTCATGGTATTCAGCAAATACTGGATCGTCGCTACCACAAGAGGCAGACGTTGTGGAACATGATCTCGTTTGGATGGTCCAGGAGTTATGGTGTGTGGAGGCATGATGTTGCATGGGGTACTGACCTCCATATCTTTGAGAACAGTACGCTCACTGGTCAACGTCGTTGGAACAGTGCGTCTTTTCAGGGACGCATTCCACCCTGATTTCATTTTTATGGATGACAAGCCGCGAATACATCGAAATCTGCAGGTGGAGTGGATAATTAGCGAATGGACTGGCCTAACCGCCCCCCCCCCCCCCTCCCGAGCTTAAATCCATTCAACGAAGTGTGGAATGGGCGCACTTAACGACCATTCAGTATTTGTCAGCCGGGCTTGTTGAAGAATGGAACGCCCTACGACAAGAACTCCTTACCAGTCCTGTACCAGCATGAGAGCTCGTTTCAAAGCACGCATCTCTGTCTGTGGTGACGACACACACCATTAAGAACTACTTCCCGCCTTCTGTAACGTCCGGGCGATTATCATGAATCGCGGCGACTTAAGTGTAAATATTGTCTTTTAATAAAAGTATTCAAATGGTTCGAATGTCTCTAACAAGGGAACCTCCCCATCGCATCCCCCCTCAGATTTAGTAATAAGTTGGCGCAGTGGATAGGCCTTGAAAAACTGAACACAGGTCAATCGAGAAAACAGGAAGAAGTTGTGTGGAACTATGAAAAAAATAAGCAAAATATATAACCTGAGTAGTACATGCGCAGGATACGCAACAACAAGGAGATTGTGAGCTCAGGAGCACCGTGGTCCCGCGGTTAGCGTGAGTAGCTGCGGAACAGGAGGTCCTTAGTTCAAGTCTTCCCTAGAGTGAAAATTTTACTTACTTTATTTTCACAAAGTTATGATCCGTCCGTTAGTTCATTGACGTCTCTGATCACTGTAATGAGTTTAGTGTCTGTGTTTTGCGACCGCACCGCAAATCCGTGCGATTAGTAGACGAAAGGACGTGCCTCTCCAGTGTGAAGCGAAAACATTTGATCGTAAGGTCATAGGTCAACCGATTGCTCCACAGGAAAACACGTCTGATATATTCTATACTATATTGGTGACGGCATGTGTGTCACATGACAGGAATGTGTAGTCGACCCAGCTAAATTGTACACTTGGCGAATGGGTAAAAAGGTTCTACTACCATTTAGGTTTTCTTGTGGATGTGATAATCACCCCCAAAAAAGTGATGAAAACATAAGAGTTTATCACATAAACTGCAACAAATGAATGCAACAGTTTCACAGTCGCACAGTTTTCCCTGTGCTCTGTCAAAACATATGTTTTTAACGTTTTCAAATTTTTCCGTGTGTAGACTGTCAAATCCTGCACATGTCCAAGCAAATCTGAACATATCCTGCAATTTTGGATAGCGAAGTTTATGAGTGAGTGCCTGAACTTTGATAATCGTCTGAAAATAAAAAAATCAAACTTTTCACTAGAGGGAAGATTCGAACCAAGGACCTCACGTTCCGCAGCTACTCGCACTAACCACGGGACCACGGCGCTCCTGAGTTCATACTACCGTGGATGTTGCCTATCCTGCTAATGGACTACTCAGTTTGTATATTTTGCTTATTTTTTTCATAGTTCCACACGAGTACTTCCTCTTTTCTCGATTTATCTGTGTTCAGTTTTTCAAGGCCTATCCACTGTGCCAACTTATCACTAAATCTGAGGGGGGTGCGATGGGGAGGTTCCCTTGTAAGCACTATGGGACTTAACATCTGAGGTCATCAGTCCCATAGATATAGAACTACTTAAACCTAACTAACCTAAGGACATCAGACACATCCATGCCCGAGGCAGGATTCGAACCTGCGACAGTAGCAGCCGCGTGGTTCCGGAGTGAAGCGCCTAGAACGGCTCGGCCACAGCGGCCGGATAATAAAAGTGTCAATTCAGTTCGTCTCATTGCGTATTCCTTTCAGTTGGCTTCTGTACTCTACTGTAACAACTGCTTCATCGATCTATGTTACACGGCTGTCTTACATAATGCCAAAATTGCGTCCTTACGTTTTGCACAGCGGTGTACATTTAACTAAGCCCAAATGACTGTACTTATTATTCGGTTGCCTACGGTTGGGTGAAATGATTTTGTAAGCCATTCAGTCCCTGTGAGAAATGAAATAAAGATGCATAAAGATTTTCTTAGAAATGAAATTATATAACGCCGAATGCTTTCATTGAAATTATTCTTTAATGGGCGACGGGCTTCGGTCAAGGATCATTACCCTGCACCTGCTGAAGAACTAGATTCTATTTTAAATGAAGCAATCGAACTGAAAAAGAAAAACAAAAAATAATGAATAAATGAGTGCTGGCAAGGTATTGCTAGACAAGAGGACCGGGAGGTTTACCAATCGTTTATTCATGAGTCTTTGCCGTTTTATTTAGTGTGTTCCTTGGAAGATTGTATGTAACGGGGCCTCTGTATGGCTAAGCATCATTTATAAATATTGTATTTGTGTTATTGTGTTCCTTTCTGACGCATATGTGTAACTATCTGATAACACAAATGTAAAGTATTGTTGCATACTAAAATTTTTCTACAACCTTTTTAACTGTTCTGTGAATTCATGCCGTTTGTACACCACGTGATGGACAACGGCGCTTGACGAAATGGTGTACATGGAAGAATACATTGTACAGTATATTATGCTGTCACACAAAGGCACCTCTGAAATTTATCAAAAGTGCGAAACAAAATCAATAAGAAGTATTTTGTATAAATAACATTACGACTGCAAGCAAAATCCCTTCATTGGGTTTTTCATTTACTTAATTAAATAAGGAGTTATGTAGTTGTCGGTTATGTTTTATAGACTGTGGTGCTTACAAACTGAACCATGTTTTGTGCCTGCAACAAAATCAACAAAATGCTTCCTATAAGATTCTTTTTGCGAAACCCGTAAATATATCCTTTCAGTGAGCAAATACACCATTTACGATTGGGGAAAACGAAGGCTGTTGCTTATAAACGTGCTGCCAAACCGGAACCAACAACAGAATTACAAACGAAAGTAGAACATACTTTCTACGCACACAGTCCGCTCAATGATAAACTGAATGTTCAGAGCAATAACGCAGTTCAGTAAATAAAACTGGGAGCCCGTGCCCTGCAACATGCCTCAAGGAATTTGGCCGTCTCGTTAGAGAGGGTAATTCAGTTTCCTCTCTAAAAACTGATTTCGGCCGTAATGAGAGAACGGATCGAACAATTCGTAATCGCGGAATAAATCAAGTGCCAGCAAATCGTTACAGCGCAAACTAAGTTACCTGACCCCGCCCGCTGTTTCTGGAATGAAGGAGAGAGCAAAAAGAGGACTCGTGATGTAGCCTTTGCCGACAAATTAAACTTCGCCGTGCAATATTGCTAAGTTTTTTTTCCATCGGAAGTACTTAACAAATTTACTTGTCTAATGGGAAATTGGGTTCAGGGTGTACTGTGTAATCGTTCATTTTTATCTCGTACTTAAATACAGGTCGATGTCTTTCTCGATTAACCTTTCAAAGCACATAAAACAGCGCTGTGATATGGGGAACTGCACAGGACGGAAACCGTTGCAATGAAAATCATTTTTCAGAGACATGGTGTATTTTTTTGTGTTACTTTTATCGTTCCTGTTCTCCCTGCTCATGTATTAATATCCATACATCTCTCTCTCTCTCTATCTCTATCTGTCCGTCTGTCTATGTGTGTGTGTGTGTGTGTTTTGTATGATTTTCCACATCTCCTCCTCCTCAACCACTGGACCGATTTCAACCAGACTTGGTACACACACCACTTTCTATCAGGCAAGAAACACCTCAACGACCTGTCACAGTTCTGGCGGTATGACGATAAACAGTGACACGCTTGAGAAACTGCCTCAACATGCAACATGAACAAATTTATTATTTCGGTGCTACTAACTCTATTCACAATGAGCTTAGCAGGCAGTAGTCACATATGCCGCTACAAGTACGTGCAAAAATATAGCACGGTACCACGCATAGCTCAGGAGATCTGACGTCATAAATACCGAGATGAATGAAAACTGCTGCATTCTTCATGACGTTTAAATTTATTATTTCTTTGCCACTAACTCTGTTTGCAAACAGTACCCACGCATCCCGATGCATATACCTACACAAACAGATCGATGTACGACACATAGTTCAAGAGATATTGTAAGCGTGTTGTCATATCGCTGGCTTAGTTGTGGAGTATCTTTGCGGGCAGCCGCGTCTGTAGAGAGTCGAGCGCGGGACACGGAACTGTTATGTTGTGTAGTGTGTAGCTCTGCATGTGAGAAGCATTGTTAGCATGGAAATTGAAGTGTTTATACAAGTGCTATTACAGTAAAGTGATAAAATAAGTAAATGATTCAGAGGAAAGTGTGTCAAGAAGTAATTTAAAAATGAGCAGTGCTGCTGATGACGCATTTGTGGGGTCTAGTGTAGCAGGGGATACAACCCGTCGGCTTTGAACAATGACGTCACAAGTCGCCACAGAGCATGTATTACAAAGATGAAAAAGCTGAGGAGAATGTTGAGAAACAAAAGAATGCGAGAGAGATAAACATTGATCTTGTCAAAAGCCGAGAAGTGATTCTTCTTAGTGTTGTAGCTCCCTTCAGTAACTGATAAGTGTTTTTTGGCTTTTTAAAAAAAAATCTCACGAGATAGAATAAACTGATATTCTATCTCGTGAGATTTTTTTTAAAAAAAGCGAAAAAACACTTATCAGCTACTGAAGCATCTGTATCTTAGGATCAGTTTATTCTATCTCGTGAGATTTTTTTTTAATAATCCAAAAAACACTTATCAGCTACTGAAGCATATTGGTGGAATAAGAAAGTGAAATATGGTAAAATAGTGAAATATAGATAAACGATCGCTTTTAGATTCACATTCAATTATTTTAATGATAGCGCTTATCAGAACACAGAACTGCTTTATTATCTATGCCTCGAAGTGAAGACATTACTATCTACGACTAAGGAATGACGTCATTGTTCAAAGCCGACGGGTTGTATCCCCTGCTACACTAGACCCCATTTGTGTATCCTCTCGATGGGTGTCGTACCGTACTGTATCAATCATCCGCGCCGCGTTCGGTCTCCAAGAATCAGCTAATGTGAATCGGTAATACTATTTACCACGAAAGAGAGCATTTAAGCGCCAGTGTCTTGTAGCGAGCGTGAGAACGTGCGTTTGATCATCGAGTTTCCGCATCATCAACAATCAGACGCGTCGCGACGGTTACGCGCACGCTCGTACAAGTGAGAACTGAGTACTGGAAGATTAACTATATAAACAGTGTTATATCATTACTAGTGTCAAGCAGGACTGGTACCAAAATAAGTCTGTGAATGCGGGCGGAGCGTAAGAACTTTTGTTCGATTATTCTGCTTCCATCCGCGCCGTGTTCGGTACGCGTACGCTCGTCCAAGTGGACAGATAACCATCAAGACTGTCAGTTGGGATAAACATTTACGACTTATAACGTAAACAGTGCAACGTGTGATTTCCATATCGTCTCAGAATATAGATGTTCATACCAGACTAAGAACAGTGTCGTGTTTTAACGTTGAGTGGCTCCCCTTTTTCGATTGCATATTTAGATAAATAATTTCAGGCAAGCCAGCAGCACTGTGGAGCAGAAAAGTACGACCGCCGCGGGATTACCAGGTACGTGGTGTGGACAGGGCGCACGGCCAAGAAACGGTCACGAAACAACAGTTTAAAAAGTACCCCACCCCCATTTGTACTCCAGGGCGTGTTACAATATGACGTCATAAAAATGTCACCGTATGCATCAAGTTTTAACATATTTATTCTTTACTACCATGACACTCCTACAGTTGAGTGAACTTAAGGAAGTCCCTGAGACGTGACAGCGCTTTTGACGAAACGCGAAAGGCTGTAGGCGAAAACAATAGCCCTCTATAGAGCTGTGAAGACGTGTCGCCGTAGGGACGTTTACAAGGTCGCACTGTAGACACGCGGAGCAACTGTACTCACACATTTGTACATTATGAATATTTCTATGTACGACTATTTCACATTTTGAAAGCTATTTTCACGAATATATGAAATTTTTCCATATATTTACTGGTCGTATGTGAAGTATGTTAGCGACAAGAAACAATCAATGCCTCCTCTGCGCGATAGGAATGGAGAAACTATCGAAGACAGTGCTGCCAAAGCAGAGTTATTAAACACAGCCTTCCGAAATGCCTTCACAAAAGAAGACGAAGTAAATATTCCAGAATTCGAATCGATAACAGCTGCAAACACGAGTAACGTAAAAGTAAATAACCTCTGAGTAGTGAAGCAACTTAAATCACTTAGTAAAAGCAAGTCTTCTGGTCCAGACTGTATACCAATTAGGTTCCTTTCAGAGTAAGCTGATGCATTAGCTCCATGCTTAACAATCATATACAACCGTTCGCTCGACAAAGATCCGTACCCAAAGACTGGAAAGTTCCACAGGTCGCACCAATATTGAAGAAAGGTAGTAGGAGTAATCCACTAAATTACAGGCCCATATCGTTAACGTCGATTTGCAGCAGGCTTTGTTCAAATGGCTCTGAGCACTATGGGACTTAACATTTATGGTCATCAGTCCCCTAGAACTTAGAACTACTTAAACCCAACTAACCTAAGGACAGCACACAACACCCAGTCATCACGGATTTGCAGCAGGATTTTAGAACATATACCATGTTCGAACATTATGAAGTACCTCGAAGAAAACTGTCTATTGACACAGTCAACATGGGTTTAGAAAACATCGTTCCTGTGAAACACAACTAGCTCTTTATTCACATTAAGTGTTGAGTGCTATTGACAGAGGATTTCAGATCGATTCCGTATTTCTGGATGTCCGGAAGGCTTTTGACACTGTACCACACAAGCGGCTCGTAGTGAAATTGCGTGCTTATGGAATATCGTCTCAGTTATGTGACTGGATTTGTGATTTCCTGTCAGAGAGGTCACAGTTCATCGAGTAAAACAGAAGTGATTTCTGGCGGGCGTTCTCCAAGTGTTATACTCCCTTTGCTGTTCCTTATCTATATAAACGATTTGGGAGACCATCTCAGCATCCGGCTTCGGTTGTTTGCAGATGACGCTGTCGTTTATCGACTAATAAAGTTATCAGAAGATCAAAAAAATAACTGCATAACGATTTAGAAAAGATATCTGAATGGTGCGAAAAGTTGCAGTTGACTCTAAATAACGAAAAGTGGGAGGTCATCCACATGAGTGCTAAAACGAACTCGTTAAACTTCGGTTACACGATAAATCAGTCTAATCTAAAAGCCGTAAATTCAACTAAATACCTAGGTGTTACAATTACGAACAACTTAAATTGGAAACAACACATAAAAAATGTTGTGGGGAAGACTAACCAAAGACTCCGTTTTATTGGCAGGACACTTAGAAAATGTAACAGACCTACTAAGCAGACTGCCTACACTACGCTTGTCCGTCCTCTTTTAGAATACTGCTGCGCGGTGGGGGATCCTTACGATGTAGGACTGACGGAGTACATCGGAAAAGTTCAAAGAAGGCAGCACGTTTTGTATCATCGCGAAATATGGGAGAGAGTGTCACAGAAATGATACAGGATTTGGGCTGGAAATCATTAAAGGAAAGGCGTTTCTCGTTGTGACGGAATCTTCTCACGAAATTCCAGTCACCAACTTCTTCCTCCGAATGCGAAAATATTTTGTTGACACAGACCTACATAGAGAGGAACGATCGATATAGGATTGATGTAGGTGTTCATTCTTTCCGGGTGCTATGCGGGTTTGGAATAATAGAGAATTGTGAAGGTGGTTCCATGAACCATCTGCCAGGCACTTGAATGTGATTTGCAGAGTATTCATGTAGATGATGTAGATGTAGATGTGAAAACACAGTTCAGTTTTTGTGCCTTAAAATTGGCAGAATGTGCGTTTGTCAGCTAGTTCCTAATAAAAGAATGATTTGGTAAGTGTTTACGTGAATAAGTTACTCACAAGTACCGAATAACCACAGACTATCCTCTAATTCTGTTGAAGAATGTCACGACACTCTTTGTAATCTCTATGAACTCCACTTGTTCATATCTGTGTGCGTAATTCTTCAATAATGATGCAATAAAAATATGTTTGAGAACTCATTATATAACACTCACAGTAACATCAAAAGCTTTAGTAACTTCCGGCTTGCTGTGGAAGGAAAGGAGAGACGTAAGTAGTTAACATCCCTTCGACGCAATGCTCATTAGGAATGGAGCCAAAATCCGGTTAAGGGAAGCATGGAAAAGAATACAGGCCGCGTCCTATTCATACGAACCATCCCGGAATTTTCCTTCAGGGTTTTAGCGAAATCATGGTGAACGTAAAAGTGGATTCGTATCGCGGTCCTCCCATCTGCTCCACCAGTGCCTTAGCACAGGGCCATGTCTCTTGGTTTGTTGTGCAGCAGAAGCTGTCGTCGTTTAAGAAACAATCTTTCAACAGAGCCAACCTGCAATGGAAAAGAATACCGTTGCGCTTTGCATCCCTTATGGCAAGCTCGGATTTTACTGCTTATCGACGTTTCGGTGATCAGAGGCGGAGCAATAGCGTTCTTGTGAACTCAGTGCGTTATGGGCTGTTGACGTCTTACTGGCACACGCCTGAAGTGGATCAGGGAAGCAAAATACACTACTGGCTGTCAAAATTGCAATACAGCGAAGGTGGCATGCCATGAAAGTCAAACTGGAATATATTGCACTACGTGCTTGGATATAAAAATTATATGAACGCAACATCACAACTACATGCTCATTTTTTTCTATAACGAAAAATTACGCAGGGGAGTTCTCATTAGAATGTTGTTTGTGATAATGTCGATATGACTCGTGTTAGAAGAGGAGCGCTGGCCAGCACGTGTCGCGATATACATACACAAACTTATTATTACATCATTTCTTCCTATGTAGATGGGCATCAACAAAATATTTTCGCATTCGGAGGAGGAAGTTGGAGATAGAAATGTAATGAAAAGATATCGTTGCTCCGAAAAAAAAACCATTCTTTTCATGAATTTCACTCAACTCGCATGTATATCCGTAACACTCTCCTCCATATTTCGCAAAAATACAAACCAAACTGCCCTTCTTTGAACCTTTTCTATGTCCTCCGTTAATCCTATGTCGTATGGATCCCATACCGCACAGCAATACTCCAGAAGAGGACGGACATACACGCAGTTTCTTTCGTGTACTTTTTGCATGTCCTAAATGTTCTGCTAGTAAAACGCAGTCTTTGATCGACTTCCTCACAATATTATCCATGCTATCGTTCTGATTTAATTTCTTCGTAATTCCTAAGAACTAAGCTTAATTCAGGGCCCTTAGATTTGTGTGATTCATCACGTAACGGAAATTTAACGGATTCCTTGTAGTACTCGTGTATATAAACCACACTTTTCGTTATTTTGAGTCATTTGCCACTTTTGTCAACACACAGGTATCTTATCTCAATTAATTTTCAGTTGGTTTTGATATTCTAATGACTTTACTAGACGTTAAATTACAGCATTGTCTGCAAACAATCCAAGATAGCTATTGAGATTGTCTCCTAAATGATTTACATAGATTAGGAACACCAGAGAACCTGTAACACTTCCCTGGGAAATTTATGCCACTCATGCTGGAACAGCTCTGTTGAACTGCCACTCAAATATCTCCATAGTGTTACAACAGGAAATTACTTTAGTTCCAAACATAAATTGCTTATGGCCAGACTTATAAATACCGTCTGCATTGTGCAGAATTTATCAAAAATCCTGGGAGTTTAAATGACATGGATACGTCAACAAGTTCACAAATATTAACAATAATTTCTTATTGCTCACGACCTGTTGAAAGTAATGATACGGTAATGTGTCACTTGAAACACTGTATTTATAGTACGTTTATCGATCTTCCTTTTATCGTAACTCTGTCCTCATTCTACGCCTCAATAAAAGAAAACAGTTACTTTTGTATATTTTGTAGGGTCTGCTGCTCATGAAAGGAAAAGGAGTCGAAATAGTGGAAATGGAGGCGATGACGAGCATAACAAAAATGAAGTCTCACGATCATCACTTAAAGGTGACACTCAACAACAATCAAATTCGACAGTATTATCCGTAATTATAATTTTCCCCGCTCATTATTCTCACTCAACGACCGAACTAACTTGTGTTCCAAAGACGATTCAGAAATTTCATTTAAAATTGATTGCAAAGAAAAAGATCTGGGTTGTTATATTGGGCTAACTAACCAGATATCAGTGGAAAAGAAAGAGCTCTTACTAAATTCTTCGATGCCTTCAGGGAATTATGAGTCTGAAAGTGATACAAGGTTCAAAAAATGGTTCAAATGGCTCTGAGCACTATAGGTCTTAACATCTTAGGTCATCAGTCCCCTAAAACTTAGAACCACTTAGACCTAACTAACCTAAGGACATCACACACATCCATGCCCGAGGCAGGATTCGAACCTGTGACCGTAGCAGTCACGCGGTTCCGGACTGTAGCGCCCAGAACCGAAAGTGATACAAGGCATTTGCAAAGAAAATTTAATCATAGTTGGTTAGATCAACATGAATCGTAGCTATCATATTACGAGGTACTCTAAGACGCCCTAGCAAGCCCTTTTTTTTATCTCCCCTCAGCGGTTCTGTTACAGGCAGTTCATGATCATCTCGCATCAAGCCGTTCATAAAATTCAAGCATACTCATGAAGAGTCTCGGAAACACGTTAAATCCCAGCTTCATTTAACAGGGTCAGCTGCAGCAAAAACGTTTCTGAACATGTCCATGTGGACGTCCAACTGCATAATGTGTATCAAAAAGCAGGATAATGTTCTCATCGATTCTTTCTTTTGGTGATGTTATTAGGGATAAAACACTTATTGACATTAAAAAAGACTTGCAGTCTTGGCTAATAAAACAGCAGATATACCCGGGAAGGAACAGTTATCAATAAGCGTGCAAGGTGAAAACCTGAAGATAACTCGTGGGTTTTGTAGAACTACAGTCACAAAATGCCTCATCAACCGTGGAAGTAATGATAATTTTTTGATTAATAATAGTCGTGTAGCAGAAGATTGTGTAGTATTAGGATTCGATAGCTGTTCTACAACAGCGAGCAGAGAGAGCGGTGTACAAGCGTATTTAAGAACGAAATATTATCGTGTCTCGTACATCACTGCTCAATCCATAAATTCAACCTTGTGGTTAACGATGCAAATGCAATGCCGTAAATTAGAAATATGTTGCCAGTATAAAAGACACTAAAACCATTTTTTTATAGTAGATTACAGATCAGCCGGCTGTTGTGGCCGAGCGGTTCTAGGCACTTCAGTCTGAAACCGCGCGACAGCTACGGTCGCAGGTTCGAATCCTGCCTCGGGCATGGATGTGTGTGATGCCCTTAGTTTAGTTAGGATTAAGTAGTTCTAAGTCTAGGAGACTGATGACCTCAGATGTTAAGTCCCATAGTGCTCAGAGCCATTTGAACCATTTGATTACATGTCGCAAATACGCTCCCAGGTTATCACAAATGTCTGAGAAGAGATGGTCTGAAAAAATAAATCCAACGCACTATTTTCTCAACGTTTCCCAGAGGTTGTGAGAGCTCTAGAAAAATTGTCTGCGAAGGAAAAATATGCAACGAGACAAACTGCGTATCAGTTGCATTCATTCAGTTCAAAACCAATGTTCATCTCAGCTAAGTGTTCTGCCAATAAAAAGCAATCTTTGATTCACCTTCCCTCAACATTATCTACGTGGTCTTTCCAATTTAAGTTGTTCGTAACTGCTATCCATAGGAACTTAGTCGAACTGCCAGTCTTTAAAATTGTGCGATTTATCATGTAGCCAAACTTGAACGGATTCTTTTCAGTGCTCATACGAATGACCTCACACTTTTCATTATTTACGGCGAACTGCTACTTTCCGCACTATATTTATGTTTTGTCTATCAGATTGCGATTGTTTTTGATCTTCTGATGACATGACCAGAGGGTGAATGACAGAAATCTCTGCAAATAATCAAAGATGGCGGTTCAGATTGTCTCCTAAACACTTTATCCCACGAATGCCACGTGAATGTTGAATCGTACAGTCACGTCAGCAACTCGAGTCACTGAACTGACTTTTTTTGCAGCAAGAAAAGCATCTGCGTCGAGCGTGGGTGATGACTGCAGCACCACGGACTCTCACCACGGAAGCAGCAGGTAGATGATGTTTGGTTTATGGGGCTCCCAACTGCGCGGTTATCAGCGCCCGTACAAATTCCCAATTTTCACAGTCCAATCTCGCCACTTTCACGAATGATGATGAAATGATGAGGAAAACACGAACACCCAGTCCCCGGGAAGAGAAAATCCACAATCCGGCAGGGAATCGAACCCGAAACTCTGTGATCCAGAGGCATCGACGCTAGCCACTAAACCACGAGCTGTGGCAGCAAGTAGAGACGCGCCGTCACCTGACACTGCACAAGTAACGCGTCGTCGTTTCAGACGTCCCAGTTATGGGCACAGCGTCATGATGCACGCAACCGTGTGCAGATTGTTCGAGTAACACGAACTACGCCGCATTTTTTCCACTACCGTCATAGGGGCCCAATACCTGACTTAATGATACGGGCTATCGTTGCGTACGTAACAAATCGCGCCTCATTCGCATAGCCGATGATTGGGACATTTTCTCCAGATCTCTTACCCACTGAAAGAATCAGATAACGGGTAGCCGAGAGATTGGGACACCGTCACTCGCCAGCTATTAGGTGAGATGAAATGAAGAAGCATCGAATTATGTGCCCTCGTTATTGAAGCTAATTTGGATCAGTGCCTTGGAGGTTTAGAGCCATTTCTTGGGGCAAGAAGTGGCAGCTGTGTGTACTTAATTTCGCACCCGGCACACCCGAAAATCACTTAAAGTTTTAATCACGTAATCCCTCTTCTGTACTCTATACTCATAACAAGAAAAATTTCATTACTTGCTGTCGTTTCTGGTGCTGTAATTTTAATTCCAGCAGGGTGAGATCTAGACCTGGTTGACGTGACGGGTATATCAACCTATGTTACTTACAATCCGCCTAGATTGCAAAATTTTTATTCAAATGACCGGTTTCGGTTCATCTAGAACCATCTTCAGATCTGATATTTCAGTTACAGGAGTAACCCGTCCAAATCCAGCAACTGTGAAAGTTGCTGGATTTGGACGGGTTACTCCTGTAACTGAAATATCAGATCTGAAGATGGTTCTAGATGAACCGAAACCGGTCATATGAATAAAAATTTTGCAATCAAGACTGATTATAAGTAACATTGTAAAATCACTGATTGCTGCTATCCTATCAACGTCTGTTTTTGCAAAATATATTAACCAAGTTTTCCTGGAATTCGTCCCCAGTATCTTCACTACTGCACCACCTCGCTCCGTAAATGATCTCAGTGTCCAGATATAAACTTAATATCAGACCATAGAGCGGAATTTCTAGTATACAGTAGATACAGTGTAGCAGGAAGCCAATATTTAAAAACTGTAATACTACTGGAGACACACTATTGTAGTCTACCAGACACAAATGTAGCATGAATGACGAAATGACAGGTTTTGTAACTCTTCCAAACATTTTACGGAACAGTTTTTCGTACGTAGAAATATTTACAGATCTAACTGATAGTCAAAATCCGACAATCTTGAAATATTTAATTCATAAAAAATAATAAAATGGTATTTAAGAACTACACCTGTACGGTTATGTTTCGTTCACCCGATTTATTGGCATAGAGAGTTAATGGGGAAAAAATATAGCACCACAAACATCTTTGTGGTACAAATAAAAAATGGTTCAAATGGCTCTGAGCACTATGGGACTTAACATCTGAGGTCATCGGTTCCCTAGAACTTAGAACTACTGAAACCTAACTAACCTAAGGACATCACACACATCCATGCCCGAGTCAGGATTCGAACCTGCGACCGTAGCGGTCACGCGGTTCCAGACTGAAGCGCCTAGAACCGCTCGGCCACAGCGCCGGCTTTGTGGTACATAAACAACAATTACAAGAGACGGATAGATTAATTACTTATCAAATTGGTTTAACTTTTTTATAGTCGTATTTCTATGCATTTCCAAGAATATCTATATCATGGAATTATCTGATTTATCATGACGATAATTTCTGTATGTGCAGAAGAACAAGGAAATGAATTCCCAGTCTTGGGTATAATGTCATATTAACGAATTGGAATTACCACATCGTCCAGAAAGTGTTTTCTAAGAGGTTTCAACCCTACCTGACCAAATAAACCAGACAACAGGTTGATAATTGCAGAATGTAGGGAAAAAGTACATTATTTGCGCTCCAGATTGACGACGCTGTGGTTAATTAGTCTCGTACTATTTAATTACTTAACACTTATACATCCTAAATACATTTATCGTAATTAAAACAATTGCATCTTCTAGACACACTTTCGATTCTACTTGTAGCTCGTTAATGATTCAATTTGTTTAGTGGTATTTTATTAAACTTTTTATAAGAACTGTTAGTACGTAACTTACAAGTAATGGGTGAAATAATCACAACCTTTGTTCCAAGACAAATATCTTTGTGGGTAAGTTAGCATTTGTATACGTAAGACTCGACTTTTAGTTATATTAGTCTCGTCATAAGATTTTCCTCTAGTATGCTGTGTGCAACTTTCATGAAAACTGTGTTCCTAGATCTTTTTTCATAGCACAGCACTGTGACAATGGTACTGCGGTCAACGCCCAGTCACGAACAGATATATATATGCATACTGAAAGCAATTATTTGCTGGTGGATGTCATCGATACCAATAAGACAGTTAGGTGAGGCAAACAGAAAAAGTTTATGAAAACAGCGTGTAACATATCGAGGAAAGAAATAAACCCCAAAAAATACGTGGAATTTATGTACGTCTAATACAGGTTCATACATTTCTCCATGACTACACTATGGTCTCCAGTACTTGGCATAAACTAAGTCTTAAAAGTGTATCTGAAGGAAACGGTATGTCATGTCAGACTAAAAAGAAAAAAATTTAACAAAGAAAATAAAGCAAATGAAGGCAAATGTACTGAGTTCCTCCTGAAATTTAATACGTACTTTTAGAATATAGTTTAAAGGTCTGCACGTTCTCAGAAATGAATTCTTAGATGTCTGCTTCACAAATAGAAGAAAAAGGCTTAGTATTACACAAAACAGGTCGATCCAGAAAGAAAAAATATTTATTTCGCATACACGATTATAAATCAGTTATCGAAATTAAGAAAAAAATCAATTATTACTGTTTTCTTCATCGAATGTAATTTTTTAATGAATCTTGTTAAGGAATTTTTAAGGAGGATAATAATAGTATTTGAAAGTGCCTTGCAGCCCCCTTCAGGGGGCCTGACACATCGCGGAGCGTCGCCGCCGCTCACCTTTCGCGCGCGCGCCGCTCAGAGACTCGCGTCAGGGGCAGAGAGGTCTGCTGCCGGGTGGGCGCCGTGTCGCTCCCCTCAGCTGCCTGGCCGGCTGCCCGCGTCAACTGCCGCAGCGCGAGTGACGGCCGCAGACGGCGCCGGCCGCCCTAGTGCCCGCGACCACCGCGCCGTGCAGCGGCGCTGCCATCGTCCCGCCGCCGGCGTACTAAGCGCCCCCGGCAGACTCGGCTACCCGCGCAACTCGCGCCGCGGCGAACTAATTCCGTCCTTTGCCCTCCTAATCCGTGTTTTACTGCTCCCGTTCGGCAGCGGGTTTATTGTCTCGCATTAAATGCTCTGTCTCCCTAACACAATTTCTTTCATTTCACATTTATAGTGCCACGTATTTTACATTCATATTGGCATTAATAGGAGCGTGCTCTTTGTCCCGGCACTTTGTTACTGTTTGCGCTTAGAGCTTCACATTGCACTGTGTGGGGTATGGGAAAATGTTCGGTAACAAAGAGCTACAACGGGTCTGACCAACAACGGAGAAGGTGGAAAATTCGGTGTCAGAAATCTGTCATCAAAAGAAGATTTTGGAACACATCACATTATTCAAATATTTACAGGAAAAATTTAAAATCTGCCCAACTGATAAACTTAGTAGTGGGGGTGAGGGGCAAGGGAGGGTAAATTTAAGGCTTGGATTTGTAAGGAGAGTTCTGGAAAAGTAAAGTGCATTTGAGAGGGAAGTAGGGACTTACATTGGGCACTACCTGGTTTCGGGACATATGTCCTCATCTTCAGGTGCATATTCAAATTTGAGTACAAAAAGGATGCTTCAGTGAGATTAGAGTTGTAACCTTAGTTATGCATCCTTTGAGGACTCACATTTCAATATGTTCCTGAAAATGGAACATATGTCAAGTTGCCGGGTAGTGCCTTCCTTTTTAGAAAAAATGATTCTTGCAACTGCAGCGGATTTCGTCATTGACGAAATTGGGACTCCTGCCACAGCTTAATCGTCAGCTACGAATGACAAGTCTCTGTTCAGTGAAAGTTAAAAAAATGGTTCAAATGGCTCTGAGCACTATGGGACTTAACTGCTGTGGTCATCAGTCCCCTAGAACTTAGAACTACCAAAACCTAACTAACCTAAGGACATCACACACACATCCATGCCCGAGGCAGGATTCGAACCTGCGACCGTAGTGGTCACACGGCTCCAGACTGTAGCGCCTAGAACCACACGGCCACTCCAGCCGGCAGTGAAAGTTAGTTATTCAACATCATATTCGAGCCAGACTACTTAATGCAGATTCCAGGTATCATAGTCAGGCGGATTTAAATATCATGTGTCCGAACATATCTCCTAAAAATTTGGCGCGTCGATCATAAAAACTGTGCAGTTCGGTACATTACGAATATTACCATTCTTTAGCGTAAAATGAGCTATATTCTGTCATTTTCGTAATTTCAAATTGCGTACTTTACTGCTAAAAAGACAAAAGTAATTTTTTAGGCTTATTAAAAATACTCCTAGTGGACTGTGCGTCCCAGTCGAATGTAAAATTACGTCCTCTAACATGAGCGGATCAGAGTTAAACCATTAGATACTGAGAGGGCGCTAGTGAGTCTTGGATGCAACGTGGGATATTTACAAGAGCATGTTTACAAATTTAGGCACAGCTAGACATTCTGGTGTTCCTTCAAAGGAAGTTGCCAATAACGTCGCAACAAATGTCCAAAAAATGGATGTTTCTTAGTGTATATGAAAATGACTTACAAGTTCGTGGCGACCACTATCGGTAATGCTAGAATTCAGTTCGGTGTTGGCCCACCCTTAACCTTGATGACAGCTTCCACTCTCGCAGGCATACGTTCAATCAGGTGCTGGAAGGATTCTTGGGGAATGGCAGCCCATTCTTCAAGGAATGCTGCACTGAGGAGAGGTATCGATGTCGTTCGGTGAGGTCTGGCAAGAAGTCGGCGTTCCAAAACATCCCTAATGTGTTCTACAGGATTCGGGTCAGGACTCTGTGCAGGCCAGTCCATTACAGAGATGTTACTGCCGTGTAACCACTCCGCCATAGGCCGTGCTTTACAAATAGGTGCTCGATCGTGTTGAAAGATGCAATCGCCATCCAAGAATTGCTCTTCAATAGTGGGAAGCAAGAATGTGCTTAAAAGCATCAGTGTAGTCCTGTGCTGTGATTGTGCCACGCAAAACAACAAGGTGTGCAAGCTCCATCCATGAAAAACACGACCACCCTATAACACCACCACCTCCGAATTTTACTGTTGGCACTACACACGCTGGCAGATGACGTTCACCATGCATTCGCCTTACCCACACCTTGCAATCGGATCGCCACATCGTATACCGATCACTCCACACGACGTTTTCCCACTGTTCAGTCGTCCAATTTATACGCTCCTTGTACCAAGCGAGGCGTCATTTGGCATTTACTGGCGTGATGTGTGGCTTATGAGCAGCCGCTCGACCATGAAATCCAAGTTTTCTCACCACCCGCCTAACTGTAGTGGATCCTGACGCAGTTTGGAATTCCTGTGTGGTGGTCTCGATAGATGTCTGCCTATTACACATAGCCACCCTCTTGAACTGTCGGCGATCTCTCTGAGACGAGGTCGGCCTGTACGAGTCCTGTCATGTTTCCACTTCACAGTCCCATCAGAAACAAGGGTCGAGGGATGTTTAGAAATGTGGAAATATCGCGTACAGCCGTATGACTCACCCAATAACCTGACCACGTTCGGAGTCCGTGGGTTCCGCTGAGAGCCCCATTCTGCTCTGTCACGATGTGTAATGACTAGTGAGGTAGCCGACGTATAGTCCTTGGCAGTAGGTGTCAGCACAATGCGCCTAGTATGAAAAACGTATGTTTTTTCGGAGTGTCCGGATACTTATGATCACACAGTGTATTTCTAAAAAAAGATTCCTTCATTGTACGATTAATTACGAGGTCGTTTTCGTGTGACCATATTGTATTAACTTAGTTGTGAAGGACGTAGCCTTACACTCCCGCAGTGGTTAGGACACTGGACTCGCATTCGGGGGTCGACGGTTTAATACCGCGTCCAGCCAGCCTGATTTAGGTTTTCCGTGATTTCCCTAAAACCGCTCCAGGCAAACGCCGGGATGGTTCCTTTGAAAAGGCAAGGCCTACTTTCTTCCCCCTCCTTCCCATATCCGATGAGACCGATGACCTCGCTGTTTGCCGGCGGTTGTGGCCCAGCGGTTCTAGGCGCTTCAGTCCGAAACCGCGCTGCTGCTACGGTCGCAGGCGCGAATCCTGCCTCGGGCATGGATGTGTGTGACGTCCTTAGGTTAGTTAGGTTTAGAGTAGTTGTAAGTCTGGGGGACTAATGAGCTCAGATGTTAAGTCCCATAGTGAATTTGAACCTCGCTGTTTGGTCTCTTCCCCAAACAAGCGCCCCCCCCCCCCCCCCCCCCAATACACTCCGCTGAGATGAAATATGAAATTTCAAAAATGTCATAATATGACTGCTTTCAAGTTACAACATGCCAACGCTTTTAATGTATCGACCTGCACAGTTTTTATGACAATGACACACTGATTTTTGGGCAGATAAGATTTAAATCCGTGTGCCTTTTACTATTTGTTTACCATTTGACGTTGCTCGTCAGCAGTACAGTGTAAGCATATAATCTTTCTGTAGTTATACCGTACATGAGTATGATTTGTTTTTTCCTCTCGTGCTATGGAAAAAAATCATACAGGGTGGTCATAAACAGTCTGTAAAAACTTGTAAGAGTGTCGCAGGAGAGATTGTGCCAAGAAATAATCGTTACGGAAACAAAATTGATACGTTACGCTGTTCCCGAGTTGTTTAGGACTGACGTCAAAAAATGGTTCAAATGGCTCTGAGCACTATGGGACTTAACATCTATGGTCATCAGTCCCCTAGAAATAAGAACTACTTAAACCTAACTAAGGACATCACACAACACCCAGTCATCACGAGGCAGAGAAAATCCCTGACACCGCCGGGAATCGAACCCGGGAACCCGGGCGCGGGAAGCGAGAACGCTACCGCACGTAGGACTGAAGTCAACCAATCATATCGTCACGCTTGCAAATTCAAGCAACCTTCCACAGACAGCTTTTGCTCATCTAGTTTAAACTTCTGCCTTCCGAAAAACGCACATTTTTGTGGGTAATGACCATTTCAACAAGTTGCAACTCACGCACCCGGAGATGTCTGGGCATTACCACATATTAGCGCGTGTAAGTGTTCGAATTCGACCACGCAACGACCTCATTGGGCAACTTCTATTCTAAATAACTCAGAAACGCTGCAACGTGTCGGCTTTTTTCGTAACAGTTATTTCTCAGTACAACATCCCCTGGAACATTCTCAAAACGTTTTCACATTGTTTCTGACCACACTGTATATCAATCACACTATGCGTTATCAATTTCGGTTTCAGATCCACTCGAAAATGGCCTGACTGAAAAGGACGAAACCAGTCGTGGACATAACATAGAACCCATTACAACTGAAGCGGCTTTTCATTAAATGTGATTCATGCACGAAAGAAGTGGCTTACAAAATACTTGCTCGATCAATCCTTGAACATCGTCCATCAGTTTGGGACGCTCACAGATTAGGATCAACAGAAGAGATAGAGAAGATTCGATGAAGAGCGGCAAATTTGGACATGGGATCGTTTAGGTGACCCGAAAGCGTTACAAAGATGCTCAAAACACTTCAGTATCAGCAACTATGTGTTCCTCCACATAGGCATATGGGTTTTTGTCGGACAAGAGATGTTAGTTGCCAGTTTGATTGATATCGTTAATTAGCTGGATTACTCGCCGAGCTACAATTAACCAGCAGGGAAATACCAGTCGTCTATCTTCTTATCGTCTGGTAACGGTATGGAGAGACGCTGTGCACACCCAACGTCCAGTATACTGTCTTACGTGCAACACCATTACGTGTAGATATTCTGTGTCTGGTTGTCGAAGCACTGAGATTTTCCACCTGAATAACGTCTTCTACTTTATCTACATTCTGTTCATTTGAACTTCCAGATGAACTCTGATACTGGACACACACCAATCTCTCGCGGCTTAGTGAAACATGTGCTGCCTACAAGCAGCGGCAGTGTTTTCGTTACAAAACCGTTACAACAATACGGTATCGGCATTCTAAGCACTTGTACGAGGGCGTGCTGAAAAGTAATGCATCCGAAATCTTTATGTGAAAACTCTTAAAGGTTTTTAGATAAAACATACGTAATTAATATATTACATCTTTACTCTTCACCACTAGATATTTATTGCTCAAGATAGCCACCCTGACGACAAACACATTTCTCCCAACGGGAGACTAGTTTTTTGATATCGTCACTGTAGAATGTTTGACTTTGATGATAGAGCTAAAATCTCACCCCGCCTCGCACCGCTTCATCACTATGAAAGCGAAGTCCTCGAAGATCTTGCTTAAGTTCTGGAAACAAATGAAAATTTCATGGTGCTACGTCGGGACTAATATGGAGGATGATCGACGACAATGAACACAGCTCATCGGATTGTTGCAGATGTCACACCGCTCGCGTTTGGTCTAGCGTTTTCCTGCTGAGAGAGAGGGTGCGCCATGTGTGAACGAACTCTACGAATTCTAAACTCAATAACAGTACCCTGTTTCTCACGCACCGACGTAGTTAGTTTACACGCCGCCATATTACACGCTGCAATTTGAAGCCTTCCGGAAGCAGAGGACTGAAAATATCTAGGAATGAAGAATAAATATGCATAATGTTAATAACGTTTGTTTCCTTTAAAAAGCTGTAAGACTTTCAACAAAAAAATTCAGAGGCATTACTTTTCAACACCCCCTTGTAAATAGGTGTTCTTTGCTTAGACGATAGAGTAGAATAGGTCAACAAATCACTATCATAACCACAGCTGAAAAATTCAGTTATGTAAACTCAAGCACAGCTACACAACTTTACCTTCAAAACAAAGATAGCAGTCGATATGTAAACCTGCAGCGACTAGAGTACCAACAGTAGAAATTGAAAACTTATCTCTGTAACCAGCTATATCTCTGTAATCAATAAAAATTGGACACATGTCACATGGAATGTTTTATACGAATTAGTCTATACTACCACCTCTCAGTGTGTCCGACAGCCGTAAAAATGTTAGTAGAAATCGACAAAGTCGGGGGCAATGAATAAGACGTTTTCCATATAATAGGCATGTGTGTATTCACGAAATAGGTGCAGAAAGTGGTAGTCAAGCTTACAGTAGGATTCATTTGAGACCAGAAACATCTGAATTTGTTACGGCTACTGATCAAACCATTCCTCCTCGTTTTCCATGAGTCTGCACAGAGAACCAGCAGCTTCTGCCTTACGACAAAGCTCAGTGTCCGTATTTAGGTGCGCCTCCACTTATGCTGAGGTGACGGATTCTCATGAAACTGCTCGCAGTGTAAGGTCATAATCGGTGACCAGTAAACAGTTACACTCAAATTCTGCTGGCACGATGCCACAAATCCGTGCATGAGTTACTTGGAACGGAAAATATTCTACACCCAAAAAAATCGTTGGCTCGTTCTGTTGTGCAGAAGTAGTCCACCGAGACAGACACAGAAAGAGAGAAGTAACCGCTTTTGTAATATTTACGAGTTCCTAACCTGGAGCGAATTTTATTGTATCGTCTGTGTGCTTCGATAGTTTAGTTTGAGTATCTGTGTATAAATTCAATACCTAATAGCCACAGTTCACGCGTTTTCGTTGGCATCAGAAAGTAAACCGATTTCGTGGCATATTAAAAGTTGCTAATCAGGGGCAAATTATTTAGTTTCACCTGAGTGCTTCGGTTGTTAGGGTTCTTAATAAGGGCGTATTACTAGATACAGTTCGTGCGTTTTCGTTAGGGCAGTAGATTTGCGCAGCAGTTGCAAATAGTCTGTTTATCTGCATCGTTTCGTTTTCCACGGTTCTTGCTCTGGACACTGACTGCGATTGTTGTGTGCGGATGCGAGCCAAGTTGGTTACACTTCACTCTCAGCCTCAGGCTGTGATGGCTTCGGTTACACAGCTTGAGGCTGCAGCGGATGGGCACCACTGTTGCGGGCCGGACGTGGGGATCCAACGGACGTCCAGCGCTTCAGAGTCCTCCGATCAGGTCTTCACCGGTGGCCAACCCAGTTACTGCTCGCACTGAGGCTGACCCCTCACCTATGGTCGCGTGGGGCGTGGCCCCGGGGTGAAGCAGGCGGCGAAAGAATTCCCAGGCGGCCGCACGTAAGGCCTCCTCGGTTTGTCGCCAGTCCTGTTTCAGAGGAAACCACTCAGCCTGCACTTCAGCACGTCAGAGCCCTCCGATCTGTCCTCAGCGGTGGCCAACCCAGTATCGAAAGTTCCATGCGGCTTTTCAGGGATGATGCTGTAGTATACAGAGAAGTTGCAGCATTAGAAAACTGCAGCGAAATGCAGGAAGACCTGCAGCAGATAGGCACTTGGTGCATGGAGTGCAAATGACCCTTAACATAGACAAATGTAATGTATTGCGAATACATAGAAAGGATCCTTTATTGTATGATTGTGATAGCGGAACAAACGCTGGTAGCAGTTACTTTTGTAAAATATCTGGGAGTATGCGTACGGAACGATTTGAAGTGTAATGATCATATAAAAGTAATTGTTGGTAAGGCGGGTTCAAGGTTGAGATTCATTGGGAGAGTCCTTAGAAAATGTAGTCCATCAACAGAGGAGGTGGCTTACAAAACACTCGTTCGACCTATACTTGAGTATCGCTCAGCAGTGTGGGATCTGTACCAGATCGGGTTGACAGACGAGATAGAGAAAATCCAAGGAAGAGCGGCGCGTTTCGTCACAGGGTTATTTGGTAAGTGTGATAGCTTTACAGAGATGTTTAGCAAAATCAAGTGGCAGACTCTGCAAGAGAGGCGCTCTGCATCGCGGTGTAGCTTGGTGTCCAGGTTTCGAGAGGGTGCGTTTCTGGATGAGGTATCGAATATATTGCTTCCCGATGAGATCACGAATGTAAAATTAGAGAGATACGAGCGCGCACGGAGGCTTTCCGGCAGTCGTTCTTCCCTCGAACCATACGCGACTGGAATAGGAAAGGGAGGTAATGACAATGGCACGGAAAGTGCCCTCCGCCACACACCGTTGGGTGGCTTGCGGAGGATCAATTTAGATGTAGATGTAGATCAGGGCAATCGCAGAGGGTGGGATTATTGGTAGTTGAGAGCTCCAACGTCAGGTTCGTTATGGGGCCCCTTAGGGACTTGGCAGACAAGGAGGGTAAGAAAACCAATGTGCACTCCGTGTGCATACCGGGTGGAGTCATTCCAGTTGTGGAAAAAGTCCTCCCGGATGCCATGAGGAGCACAGGGTGCAGCCAACTGTAGGTGGTGGCTCACGTCGGTACCAATGACGTGTGTCACTTTGGATCAGAAGAGATTCTCTCAGGTTTCAAGTGGCTTGCTTGCAAGGTGAAAGCAGAGCTGACCATTTGCAGCATAGTCGACAGGACCGATTGCGGACCTCTGGTGCAGAGCCGAGTGGAGAGCCTGAATCTGAGGCTCAGACGGTTCTGCGACCGTGTAGGCTGCAGATTTCTCGACTTGCGCCAAAGGGTGGTTGGGTTTGGGGTTCCGCTGAAAAGGTCAGGTGTCCACTATACGCAGGAGGCGGCTGCACGGGTAGCAAGGGCTTTATGGCGTGGACTGGGCGGTTTTTTAGGTTAGAGGGTCTCGGGAAAACACAAGAAGGGCTTCAGTCACAAAGGGTGCAGGCTGAACACAGGAGAAATGTAGATACAGGAACCATTAGTTTAACAGTTGTAAATTGTCGTAGCTGTGTTGGGAAAGTGCCATAGCTCCAAGCTCTAACTGAAAGCGCCGATGCTGAAATTGTTATAAGCACTGAAAGATGGCTAAAGTCGGATATAAGCTCAACCGAAATTTTGCGAAGAACCTAACGATGTTCCGAAAGGATAGGCTAAAAACAGTTGGCGGTGGCGTGTTTGTTGCTATCAGGGGTAGCTTGATCTGTCGCGAAATTGAAGTAGATACTCACTGTGACGTAGTATGGGCAGAGGTCATTGTCGGCACCAGGAATAAAATAATAATTGGACCCTTTTACTGACCTGCCAGTTCAGATGATACAGTTGCTGAAAGGTTCAAAGAAAACTAGAGCTCGATTTCAAACACGTACCCGATTCATACGATAATAGTTGGTGGTGACTTTAATTTACCCTCGATATGTTGTCGAAAATATATGTTTAATTCCGTAGGTACGCATAGAATATCATCCGAAATTGTGTTAAACGCGTTCTCTGAAAATTATTTCGAGCAGTTAGTTCATGAGCCCACGCGAATAGCAAACGGCTGTGGAAACACACTTGACCTCTTAGCAACAAATGATCCTGAGTTAGTAACGATCAACAAAACCGACTCCGGGATTAGTGAACACAGGGTTGTCGTGACGAGATTGAATATTGTAATATCCAAATCCTCGAAATATAAGTGAAAAATATACCTATTCAAGAAGCAGATAAAAATTCACTTGACGCTTTCCTGTGAGAAACTCCACTCATTCCAAATTAATAATATAAATGTAAACCAGATGTGGCTTCAATTCAAAGAAATAGTATCAGCAGCAATTGAGAGATTTGTACCAAATAAATTGACAAACGACAGAGCTGATCCTCCTTGGTACACAAAACGGGTTAGTACACTGTTGCAGAAACAACTAAACAAACATACCATTTTTAAGCAGACGCAAAATACCCGAGATTGGCGATCTTTCACAGAAGCTCGAAATTTTGCGCAGACTTCAATGCGAGACGCTTATAACAGTTTCCACAACGAAATCTTGGTCTCGAAACTTAGCAGAAAATCCGAAGAGATTCTGGTCGTATGTGAAGTATGTTAGCGGCAAGAAACAATCAATGCTTAGTCTGCGCGATAGCAATGGAGATACTAGCGAAGACAGTGCCGCCAAAGCACAGTTACTAAACACAGCCTTCCAAAATGCATTCACAAAAGAAGTAAATATTCCACAATTACGTGAGTAACGTAGAAATAAATATCCTCTGAGTAGTGAAACAACTCAGATCACTTAATTAAAGGAACTCTTCTGGTACAGACTGTTTACCAATTAAGTTCCTTTCGGAGTATGCTGATTCTTTAGCTCCATACTTAACAATCATATACAACCATTCGCTCGACGAAATATCTGTACCCAAAGACTGGAAAGTTGCACAGGTCACACAAATATTCAAGAAAGGTAGTAGAAGTAATCCACTTAGATTACAGGCCCATATCGTTAACGTCGATTGCAGCAGGATTTTAGAACATATATTTTGTTCGAACATTATGAGTTACCTCCAACGAAACCGTCTATTGACACACACTCAACATGGGTTTACAAAACATCGTTCCTGTGAAACACAAGTAGCTCTTTATTCACGTAGAGTGCTGAGTGCTATTGACAAGGGATTTCAGATCGATTCCGTATTTCTGGATTTCCGGAAGGCGTTTGATACTGTAACACACAAGCGGCTCGTAGTAAAATTACGTGCTTATGGAATATCGCCTCAGTTATGTGACTGGAGTTGCGATTTCCTGTCAGAGAGGTCACAGTTCGTAGAAATTGACGGAAAGTGATCGAGTAAAACAGAAGTGATTTCTGGCGTTCCCCAAGGTAGTGTTATAGGCCTTTGCTGTTCCTTATCTGCATAAATGATTTCTAATAAAATCATCAGAAGATCAAAATAAACTGCAAAACGATTTAGAGAAAATATCTAAACGGTGCCAAAACTGGCAGTTGACCCTAAATAACTAAAGGTGTGAGGTCATCCAGATGAGTGCTAAAAGGAACTCGTTAAACTTCGGTTACACGAGAAATTAGTCTAATCTAAAAGCCGTAACTTCAACTAAATACCTAGGTATTACAATTACGAATAACTTAAATTGGAAAAAAACACGTAGAAAATGTTGTGGGGAAGGCTAACCAAAGACTGCGTTTTATTGGCAGGACACTTAGAAAATGTAAGAGCTACTAAGGGGACTGCCTAACTACGCTAGTCCGTCCTCTTTTGGAATACCGTTGCGCCGTGTGGTATCCGTGGGATTCTTACCAGATAGGACTGCAGGGTTACACCGAAAACGTTCAGTGAAAGGCAGCCCGTTTTGTATTATCGCGAAATATGGGATAGTGTAACAGAAATGACACAGGATTTGGGCTGGAAATCATTAAAAGAAAGGCGTTTTTCGTTGCGACGGAATCTTGTTACGAAATTCCAGTCACCACCTCTCCTCCGAATGTGAAAATATTTTGTTGAGACCGACCTACACAGGGCGGAACGATTACCACGATAAAATAAGGGAAATCAGAGCTGGTACGGAAAGACATAGGTGTTCATTGTTTCCGCGCGCTATTCGAGATTGGAATAATAGAGAACTTTGAAAGGGGTTCGATGAACCCTCTGCCAGGCACTTAAGTGTGATTTGCAGAATATACATGTATATCTAGATCTAGATGTAGATGTCGTGTTTTTATTGTAAACTCTTCGTAATTTTTCTTGTGTATGTCGTTAGATATTGCAAAATACTGTAGTATCATTAACGTTTCTGGATCATAAATTTTTATCAGAGCAAGTAACGCGCGGTAGACTTTTCGATATGACTAGAATGAGACTTCTTTTTAACGTAGCTACGCCACAATACAAAACAAAGGTTTTTCTCTTAGGGGAGCTATGGACGGTGTAAAAAAATATACTGACATTGCAAATGGTATCTTAAGCAAGCAGTGTGGGAACCCATGTCCGGAACCATCACCTGAGAACAGGATACACTTTTGCAAATTTCTTCCTCACAAATTAATAGTTTCACCGTTACGCATTTCGATATATCATCATCACAACACAGATTTGGCGAGAAGAAGAAACAGTATAAGAATCGTTAATAATGAAAATTTTTCATCCATACTACAGCATTTTCTACTCATATTTAGAATAAAATACAAAGCAAAGCTCAGGAACGTGAGTACATAAATCACTGATACAAAGACTCTCACACCTATATAGTCAGAGACGCCAGATGGCATTAACAGTCATACAAAGAATAAACTGAGTATCAAAGAATAAAACCACTACGAAAAAACTCAAGCAACTTATTGATTAACTCTTACATGAAGTCCCAACCAAACAGAAGCCATACAGGTATAATACATTGTCACAGTAGCAAAATATTTCAAGAAGTTAACAGTGTATACTGTATAAATGCAGACACAAAGATAATGCTATCTTTACAGACTACATATCGTTACAAATCCTCTTTACAAATTACACATAGACAGGAGGCACGGAAACAAAGCAGTGTTCGCACAGTATAAAAATAGTTTTCTTCTTTTTTGTACCGTCCAGCTGTGGCAGAGGCAGTCAATAGGAAAATTGTGTGGATGCCAAACACAGCCAAACTGCCCGCCTGGTTAGCCGCGCGATCTAACGCGCTGCTTCCCGAGCAGGAAGGCGTGCCGGTCCCTGGCGCGAATCCGCCCGGCGGAATAACGTCGACGTCTGGTGTGCCGGCCAGCCTCGCGGTTTTCCATCTGCCTCTGCGAATGCGGGATGGTTCCCCTCATTCCGCCTCAGTTACACTATAGCGGCGACTGCTGTGGAAACAATGTCTCCACGTACACATACACCATAATTACTCTACCAAGCAACATTTGGGGCTACAGTCGTCTGGTATGATACGTTCCCAGGTGGGTCCACTGGTGGTCGAACCAAACAATAACCCTGTTTGGTGTGGGGAGGCGGTGGGGTGGGTGGACTCCTGTGATCTGTTTGGGGGGGGGGGGGGGGGGGAGGGAGCTTGTGAACCACTGAGGGCTACGGCGGGACGAAGCCTCTCCGTCGCTTCTAGGTCCAGGGTGAAACCACACACACACACACACACACACACACACACACACACACACACACACAGAGACAAACTATGTGACGTATCTTTGCGCTTGGCATCTGTACAATTCGTATGGAATTTGTGAGTAAGATACTTCCACAGTTGTATCCTGTGCCAAATCTGATCTACTGAGTCTAAATTGTTCAGTAGTTTTTAACCTCCAATAAATGTACAACCAGTAGCGTCACCTGGTGGAACATTGTTTGCATGGTAGCTCTGACACACAACGTTTAGCGTCCAGCCTGCTATTATGCGGGAATTTTCTACATCTACATCTACACTCCTTGAAATTGAAATAAGAACACCGTGAATTCATTGTCCCAGGAAGGGGAAACTTTATTGACACATTCCTGGGGTCACATACATCACATGATCACACTGACAGAACCACAGGCACATAGACACAGGCAACAGAGCACGCACAATGTCGGCACTAGTACAATGTATATCCACCTTTCGCAGCAATGCAGGCTGCTATTCTCCCATGGAGACGATCGTAGAGATGCTGGATGTAGTCCTGTGAAACGGCTTGCCATGCCATTTCCACCTGGCGCCTCAGTTGGACCAGCGTTGGTGCTGGACGTGCAGACCGCGTGAGACGACGCTTCATCCAGTCCCAAACATGCTCAATGGGGGACAGATCAGGAGATCTTGCTGGCCAGGGTAGTTGACTTACACCTTCTGGAGCGCGTTGGGTGGCACGGGATACATGCGGACGTGCATTGTCCTGTTGGAACAGCAAGTTCCCTTGCCGGTCTAGGAATGGTAGAACGATGGGTTCGATGACGGTTTGGATATACCGTGCACTATTCAGTGTCCCCTCGACGATCACCAGTGGTGTACGGCCAGTGTAGGAGATCGCTCCCCACACCATGATGCCGGGTGTTGGCCCTGTGTGCCTCAGTCGTATGCAGTCCTGATTGTGGCGCTCACCTGCACGGCGCCAAGAACGCATACGACCATCATTGGCACCAAGGCAGAAGCAACTCTCATCGCTGAAGACGACACGTCTCCATTCGTCCCTCCATTCACGCCTGTCGCGATACCACTGGAGGCGGGCTGCACGATGTTGGGGCGTGAGCGGAAGACGGCCTAACGGTGTGCGGGCCCGTAGCCCAGCTTCATGGAGACGGTTGCGAATGGTCCTCGCCGATACCCCAGGAGCAACAGTGTCCCTAATTTGCTGGGAAGTGGCGGTGCGGTCCCCTACGGCACTGCGTAGGATCCTACGGTCTTGGCGTGCATCCGTGCGTCGCTGCGGTCCGGTCCCAGGTCGACGGGCACGCGCACCTTCCGCCGACCACTGGCGACAACATCGATGTACTGTGGAGACCTCACGCCCCACGTGTTGAGCAATTCGGCGGTACGTCCACCCGGCCTCCCGCATGCCCACTATACGCCCTCGCTCAAAGTCCGTCAACTGCACATACGGTTCACGTCCACGCTGTCGCGGCATGCTACCAGTGTTAAAGACTGCGATGGAGCTCCGTATGCCACGGCAAACTGGCTGACACTGACGGCGGCGGTGCACAAATGCTGCGCAGCTAGCGCCATTCGACGGCCAACACCGCGGTTCCTGATGTGTCCGCTGTGCCGTGCGTGTGATCATTGCTTGTACAGCCCTCTCGCAGTGTCCGGAGCAAGTATGGTGGGTCTGACACACCGGTGTCAATGTGTTCTTTTTTCCATTTCCAGGAGTGTACATCCATACTCCTCAAGCCACCTGACGGTACCCTGAGTACCTCTATCGGTTCTCCCTTCTATTCCAGCCTCGTATTGTTCGTGGAAAGAAAGATAGTCGGTATGCTTCTGTGTGGGCTCTAATCTCTCTGATTTTATCCTCATGGTCTCTTCGCGAGATATACGTAGGAAGGAGCAATATACTGCTTTACTCTTCGGTGAAGGTATGTTCTCGAAACTTTAACAAAAGCCCGTACCGAGCTACTGAGCGTCTCTCCTGCAGAGTCTTCCACTGGAGTTTATCTATCATCTCCGTAACGCTTTCGCGATTACTAAATGATCCTGTAACGAAGCGCGCTGCTCTCCGTTGGATCTTCTCTATCTCTTCTATCAACCCTATCTGGTACGGATCCCACGCTGCTGAGCAGTATTCAAGCAGTGGGCGAACAAGTGTACTGTAACCTACTTCCTTTGTTTTCTGATAGCATTTCCTTAGGATTCTTCCGACGAATCTGTCTGGCATCTGCTTTACCGACGATCAACTTTATATGATAATTCCATTTTAAATCACTCCTAATGCGTACTCCCAGATAATTTATGGAATTAACTGCTTCCAGTTGCTGACCTGCTATTTTGTAGCTAAATGATAAGGGATCTATCTTTCTATGTATTCGCAGCACATTACACTTGTCTACATTGAGATTCAATTGCCATTCCCTGCACCATGCGTTAATTCGCTGCAGATCCTCCTGCATTTCAGTACAATTTTCCATTGTTACAGCCTCTCGATACACCACAGCATCATCTGCAAAAAGCCTCAGTGAACTTCCGGTGTCCTCCACCAGGTCATTTATGTATATTGTGAATAGCAACGGTCCTATGACACTCCCCTGCGGCACACCTGAAATCACTCTTACTTCGGAAGACTTTTATCCATTGAGAATGACATGCTGCGTTCTGTTATCTAGGAACTCCTCAATCCAATCACACAATTGGTCTGATAGTCCATATTCTCTTACTTTGATCATTAAACGACTGTGGGGAACTGTATCGAACGCCTTGCGGAAGTCAAGAAACACGGCATCTATCTGTGAACCCGTGTCTATGGCCCTCTGAGTCTCGTGGACGAATAGCGCGAGCTGGGTTTCACACGACCGTCATTTTCGAAACCCATGCTGATTCCTACAGAGTAGATTTCTAGTCTCCAGAAAAGTCATTATACTCGAACATAATACGTGTTCCAAAATTCTACAACTGATCGACGTTAGAGATATAGGTCTATAGTTCTGCACATCTGTTCGACGTCCCTTCTTGAAAACGGGGATGACCTGTGCCCTTTTCCAATCCTTTGGAACGCTACGCTCTTCTAGAGACCTACGATACACCGCTGCAAGAAGGGGAGCAAGTTCCTTCGCGTACTCTGTGTAAAATCGAACTGGTATCCCATCAGGTCCAGCGGCCTTTCCTCTTTTGAGCGATTTTAGTTGTTTCTCTATCCCTCTGTCGTCTATTTCGATATCTACCATTTTGTCATCTGTGCTACAATCTATAGAAAGAACTACAGTGCAGTCTTCCTCTGTGAAACAGCTTTGGAATAAGACATTTAGTATTTCGGCCTTTAGTCTGTCATTCTCTGTTTCAGAACTATTTTGGTCACAGTGTCTGAACATTTTGTTTTGATCCACCTGCCGCTTTGACATAAGACCAAAATTTCTTAGGATTTTCTGCCAAGTCAGTACATAGAACTTTACTTTCGAATTCATTGAACCCCTCTCCAATAGCCCTCCTCACACTACATTTCGCTTCACGTAATTTTTGTTTGTCTGCAAGGCTTTGGCTATGTTTATGTTTGCTGTGAAGTTCCCTTTGCTTCCGCAGCAGTTTCCTAACTCGGTTGTTGTACCACGGTGGCTCTTTTCCATCTCTTACGATCTTAAAAAATGTGGAACGCTTCACGATTTTGCGCGTCATCCTTGCGCAGGGGCCATGCTAATCTTCTCTGTATCGTTCCAAATGGATTCAAATGGCTCTGAGCACTATGGGACATCAGTCCCCTAGAACTTAGAACTACTTAAACCTAACCAACCTAAGGACAGCACATAACATCCAGTCATCACGAGGCAGAGAAAATCCCTGACCCCGCCGGGAATCGAACCCGGGAACCCGGGCGTGGGAAGCGAGAACGCTACCGCACGACCACGAGCTGCGGACTCTGTATCGTTCCAGTTTTAGTAAATGTGCTGCCGAAGCGAGTACCTTGTCGTTCATCGTTGCTACGTGTCATGAGTAACTCATTCTATAAACCTTACTGTTCATGCTCCACGTGTGTCTATGTAATGCAATATTTCCACACTTGATATGACATCCTCAAATAACTGAGTTAAACTTATGTACTGTTTACTCGTGTGAAGGGTCTAGAGCAACGTAGTGTTTTGTGATCTCACTCTGCACATGTGAAGATTATGTGATACAAAGTTATTACAAAGTGGTTGCGACGATCTCTTAGTCATAGGTAAGAGTTATGTAGTCTCAGTTTTTCTTTTAGTTTAATGCGCAATGTTACATAATGCTCATTCATGATGTAAATGTATATTTATCTGATTTTACAATGTTTCATCGAGCTTTCTGGTAAGATTGAATTATGTAGCTTTCACAAAATTTTCGCCGATGTGTCCTGTTGTGACTTGGCAAGACAGCCAAGCCACTAGGAGGTGAAGCCGAAAGGCACGCGTTTAAGCTCACGCAGGCTGGCGTGAGGTCTGGAACAGGTCAAGGAATTGAGACTAGCAAATAAAGTATGTAGCTGTTGGAATACTTAACTTTAATCCATAATTGGTGAACATCAGTCTGACGGTACATGCGTTACAAGATAAATAGCAATTGATACTGGCGCCTTGCTAGGTCGTAGCAAATGACGTAGCTGAAGGCTATGCCAACTATCGTCTCGGCAAATGAGAGCGTAATTTGTCAGTGAACCATCGCTAGCAAAGTCGGCTGTACAACTAGGGCGAGTGCCAAGAAGTCTCTCTAGACCTGCCGTGTGGCGGCGCTCGGTCTGCAATCACTGATAGTGGCGACACGCGGGTCCGACGTATACTAACGGACCGCAGCCAATTTAAAGGCTACCACCTAGCAAGTGTGGTGTCTGGCGGTGACACCACATGTCCTATCGGTTGGTTATTGTACACAGAGAAAGTTTTACCCAGTGGTATGTATTCACATCGGGAACTGTTGTACTGGTAGTTCGTACTACACCATTTCCCTACATGCTGTTTTATGGATAATTACAAGTTTGGAGATGGCTAAAAGATTTAGCCGAAACTAGTAATCAATAAAAATGAAAAGTGGCAATTTTTACTAGTAAAGGATTTTTTCTGGATCCAGTAAACGTAAACAATTAAAGATAGCGTATCTCCAAATTGATCATGTCAAGTAACAACTCAAAAGTATATACTAACTAAGTATATAATTTAAAACTGCTATTTCAAACTGAAAAGCAGGTCAAGATTCCCAGGATTAGTTTACCATTATCGTGCACACAGGTGTGCTTCTCAGTTACACTGTATTCCAATAGTCCTCATTAAGCCATGAAGTCATTATTTTTGTGTTGTCCGTTGTTCATTTTGTCTTCCCACGGACTCCATTGAACCAACACCTGACTCCACATACTGTTTGGTCTTCCCCCGCTGTGTGACTATCCCAGTGATATCTCAGTTTCGCAGCATTAGAGTTCGGTAGCTCCGTCAAAGTAAAGCGCCCACTTATACTGCGCATCTGTCAGAGACTTTCCTCGTCAAACACAATATTCCTAATGTTAGTCACGATTTTCCCATGGCTCCGCGTAACTTTTGACTGTTTTTCAAGTTGCCAATGCCCATTAAAGAACATGATTTGTCTCAAGAGAAGACATCGTGGAGTATTCCAGAAAGGGTTCCAGGAGACTTTACAAAAATGATGGGAACGGCTGCAGAAGTATGCATTACGAAGGAGACTACTCTGATGGGGATTAGGCTTCTGTGCCCCCAGATCAATAAATGTATTTCTGCCAACCAGGTTTCGATTCTTCTTCAACAAACCACGTATCTACCAACATCCATTAAGGTTGATACGCAACACCTGTCTTTCTCCTGCTGCCTACGCTGTAATTTATGAACCAATGTTCCTAGACTGTAAGTTCCCCACAACACAGACTTTTTTGTGTCGCTGATCAGAAACTACACGAACCCAGCTACGTTTTTATCCGCACTTCAACTTACTTCTGTCTTCTCTGTTTAGCTCCCTTGGTTTACTCTTGTCCGTTTCTGAATACGACTCCGACGATAGAAGATTGCGTTACCTTGGGTGAGTTTAATTTTGCTGCGAAGGGCAGTCCTCACTTTCCTCTGTTGTCTCCTTACGTGTATCATTTGTATAACACTCTGCATTTCTTACTGCTTGTTTAGGTAGCGCAACGCTCGAAGAGTGTAGTTTCATGAAATGTAGTTCATCTTAATTGCATATGATTTCGACAATTATTAAGAAATCTGCCAGTTGAAAACTTCTATGAGTCGATATGATCGTAATGATAAATTGGTTCATATGCTCCCAGTTTAGTTTTAATGCGCTGAGTACATTATTTCTTTCCACTTAAGTAGTTACGCTAACTTAGTTTAACGTGCTATGCCTGCTGGTAAAATGACAAAACTATCAAAAGGCTGTACTTTTTTAGATTTTAAATATGAGCTTGTAATCTATGACAGTTTGTTCCCGTACCTACATTGATTGGGCGAAACTGTTTCTAGGGATGCCGCTACAAGCTGATTTTTCCCTGCAGTGATGTGTGCAATACAAAATATTGTAATGAAATTTATATTGTGATTTAGCTTGATGAAGGCCAAGGGGACGAAATTAGCTAAGCGCTAAACAAAGAAATGAACTGTTATTTAAAAGCAAAAGGACTGCCTACGCGATATAGTGACTATTTTTAAGAAATTTACGTAGTTTAAGAAATTTATGCCGGCTGTGGCCCACATACAAAAAAGACTATACTGGGATGTTTTAGTCACGTAAAACAGGTTACCAAGGTTTTTATCTTTGGTGAGTGTATCTGAAAAGATTATTAGAAAAGATTTCGCGAAGAGAACCAAATCGTGGAGCAACACAAGACACCGACGTCAGTACAACCTCAGTGGCAGAAAAGTAGTTCCTGTTGCCTTTCGTTCTCGTAAGGCGTTTGAGGTCTTTTGTGTTTTATGTCAAAGGACCTCGTTTGTATGCCTGCCTCGTTTTAACATAAATGTCAGAGCCACACTGAACGCCGGAACTGATCAGAAATCCCTTTTATGCGACTAAAGATAGCAGACTAACTTGACGCCCTTTCTTTCATGTTCTCGGATTGCTGGAGTATAACGAACATCCTGCGAATCTGGAGCATGACCTCGTCTCTGGAACGTTGCCATGGGGATGCTCTACTGACTTCTCGCCAATCCCACACGTAGGCAAAAAATGAACTCCCGCTCCCTGCGCTCTGCCATGAAATTGTACTTTACTGCTAGACTCTTTCTCCAACGGCGCACTTCTACTACTGACAACAGCTGGAGTCACTCATGAGTGCTTTAAATGATTATATGACCATAATGAATCAGCAGTACGTCGTGATGATCTCTGTTTTACTGGTGATTTAATTTAATTTTGTAATACAAATATCGAGCACAAAGTAACAACCTACCACAGCGCGGTTGTAGCTCGGTGGATAGTTGCTTGCGTGTCAGACCACAAATACAGTGGTTGGAGATTTGAAACTCAAACGGTACTGTTGTCTTTAACTTGAAAGTTCTCTCACTTGTACCAGTACTCAAAATAAGTGAAAAATGAAGATTTGCATTTTGGCTGTGAGTTCAGGTTAATCTGTATGGTTCCTTATTACTACCTAGGTGTAATAGCTCATAGGTTGGGGTACGAAAACTGTGCCTAGTAAACCACTGCTGTTCTGAAACCACCTTTGGGTTGGTGAAACTGTTACTTTTGTAACGTCCCCTTAGAAAAATTTATGATTGACTGTGCTGGTAAACATCTTATGTTATTTGATTTTCAAACAGTTGAACAAAACTGAACGTACTCAGACATTCACTAAACTGACACACAATATTTTTAGCGCAACGCAATCTGACTTTCAGTAATCCCTACAAAAGAATGGCCCTGACTAACATTAACCTATACCTTTCAAAAATCACTTACCTCACAAAAATCTTCGTTACTCGAACTACTGCAATACAGCGAGCGCCACTACTGCCAGCTAAATAAAAGATTCTAACTACTGAAGTGACTAACTACTGACAGGCATAGTTAGCAAATGAAAGATTTTGATAAAGAACAAACAATGTATTTACCTTAATAGTGTTCAAAAGTCATAATATATAGATCAGCTCATGACATTCAGTCTTACAAATTTACTGTCTCTGTCCAGATCATCCGCTCTCAAAACTCCGCCATCTCACTCCCCACATCCACCACTGCTGGCGGCTCACCTCCAATTCCAACAATGCCACCCAGCCACAGACTGCACACAGCACAGCCAGTGATTTTCATACAGAGCGCTACATGGCGTTACCAGTAAGATAACCAAAACAGCCTACTTACACTTTTACCCACTATTCTTCCGATCTAACAATATGTGTCTGCTCCCTCAGGTGCTAGGCGTTGAGTGTAGCCCTTCTGAATTCTTTTGTTTCATATTTGCGTGACAGTCTTGGTATGCCAATCAATGTGAGCAGAATCATTACGTCCGCAGCTCGTGGTCGTGCGGTAGCGTTCTCGTTTCCCGCGCCCGAGTTCCCGGGTTCGATTCCCGGCGGGGGCAGGGATTTTCTCTGCCTCGTGATGACTGGGTGTTGTGTGATGTCCTTAGGTTAGTTGGGTTTAAGTAGTTCTAAGTTCTAGGGGACTGATGACCATAGATGTTAAGTCCCATAGTGCTCAGAGCCATTTGAACCAGAATCATTACGGATCGATTAACCACAAGCTTGATACACCGCAATTTCATCATAAACAACATCTATGACGTTCAAATGTGGTCTCCAAACGAAGAACCTCCTGCGTAATACACTGAAGAGCCAAAGGAACCGGCACACCTGTCTAATATCGTGTAGGGCCCCCGCCAGCACGAAGCACTGCAGCAAAACGATGTGGCATGGACTCCAATAATGTCTGGAGTAGTGCTGGAGGGAAATGCCACCATGAATCTTGCAGTAAGAATACGAGGGGGGTGGGGGGGGTGGGGGGGGGGGAAGATCTCTTCTGCACGGCCCGTTGCAGGGCACCCCAGATATGCTCAACTATGTTCATGTCTGGGGAGTTTGGTGGCCAGGGGAAGTGTTTAAATTCAGAAGAGTGTTCCTGGAGCCACTCTGTAGCAATTATGGGTGTGTGGGGTGTCGCATTGTCCTGCTGGAATTGCCCAAGTGCGTTGCTTTTGCACAATGGACACGAAACGATGCAGATTATCAGACAGATCCTTACGTACGTGTCACATGCCAGAGTCGTATCTAAACTTCTCAGGGAGCCCACATCACTCCAACTGCACATGCCCCACACCATTACAGAGCCTCCACCAGCTCGAACAGTTCCCTCCTGACAGGATCCACGTGGTCGTCATCCGCGTCCATCAAACGTCCATCCGCTCGATACAATATGAAGCGAGACTCTTCCGACCAGGCAACGTGTTTCCAGTCATCAACAGTCCATTGTGGGTGTTGACGGGCCCAAGCGAGGCGTTATGCTTTGTGTCGTGCACTCATCAAGGGTGCATGAGTTGGCCTTCGGCTCCGAAAGCCCATATCGATGTGTTTCGTTGAAAGGTTCGCTCGTTGACATTAGCTGATACCCAGCATTGAAATCTGCAGTTGTTTGCAGAAGAGTTGCACTTCTGCCACGTTGAACGATTCTCGTCAGTCGTCGTTGGTCCTGTTCTTGCAGGATCTTTCTTCGGCGGTAGCGATGTCGGAGATTTGATGTTTTACCGGATTCCTGATATTCACGATACACTCGTGAAATGGTAACACTGGAAAATCCCCACTTCATCGCCACCTCTGAGATGCTGTGTCCCATCGCTTGTGCGCCGACTATTATACAACGTTCAAACTCACTTAAATCTTGATAACCTGCCATTGTAGCAGCAGTAACCGATCTAACAACTGCAGCAGAAACTTGTTGTCTTGTATAGCAGTTGCCGACCGCAGCACCGTACTCTGCCTGTGTCTGTTTACATATCTCTGCATTAGAATACGCATGCCTATTCCAGTTTTTCTGGTGCTTCAGTATAGTTCCTCATATAAAGCATGTAGATGACTTTACTGCTAAATACTGTGTGTGTGGTACCTTTGAAACGTTGATCATCTGCATATGCAAACACGTAGTACAGTTCGTGCTAATTTGACGTACGTTACACGCTACCTACATAATGTTCCAGTTTTAGTTGTCAGCAGTGTACATACGGAATTATACCAGAATAGTGCCATGTTCTTAGATTGGTGACAGGATGGACGTTGCAACAGGGCTTTTCGAATGGGGCACCCATCTATCCGTTTCCGACCTAACGTTTACACAACGATTACCCAACACGCAGATATGGCTGAGATCAGTTGGTTTACTACGATCAACGAATTTAATCTCATAATCTGTTTAATGCACACAATATCACTTTCCGAATAAACAAGGATAAACGGAAGGGATCTCAGTGCTGGTTATTGTCCATTTTGCTTTCTGGTATTCTTTGTAGTTGTCGCAGGTACTGCAGTATAAATTTATTACAAAGCAAGATGCTATTTGTCATGCATGCGAACGGCAGTATTGAGTCGACTGATCACAGTATTACTGGTCTCCATGCTATTGTTCTGGATGTTAAACTAGCGATCCTAAACTTCTCTTTCCCTGTTTTATAGCCTTATTCGCATAAACAACAAGAGCCTGAAGATAACGCATCTGCCTGAATTTCGCAAACTATAATTGACAATTTCTGTTTATGTATTACAAAATTAGTTAAGCTACTATAATACTTTAACTTGGGAGACTAGTCTTGTTTGCGGACATTCTTAGACCGCAGTGCTTCCACAATTAAGTTACTATTTCGGCACTGAAGCTCATTAATGATCAAAATGTGAGTTATGAAATTGGTAATAGCTTATATTTTGGGGTTTTCGACTACAATTGTAATATGAGATTGTTCTTCTTAAAGAAAGTATAATTTATTGCAAATATTGATTACATCTGTGACATAGAACTCTGTCTTCTTAAGTTTAATTAAAATTGATTATTATTTCACCTACAATAGTTACCTGACGGTTTCTTTCAACTGAATAATTAAAAACATATTTTCGAAGGCCCCACTTTCATCCCTCTTCGTCTTCTTCTTCTTCTTCTTGTTCTTCTGCGCCTTTTACTGATTATATCGATTTATTCTGGTCTCAGTTCCCTCTTTTAACTACCAGTCCTCTGTCCTGTTTTTTGGCTTTGTATTGTAAGGCCATCTTGGTTTTGTCGCTGCTGGGGGCTGTATCCAATGAATCTATCGAGCTATTTTTCTTTTTTTAGGCTGATGAGTAAAGAGTTTTTTTTTACCTCAATGGGCTATCAATACAACTCGAGGACCGTCTAATTTGTAATCGAGGTTTTCTTCCTCCATCAGAGAGGCATTAGCTTCTGTGTTACCACCCCGGTGACATGGTCGGTACTTTCGTTCTTTGAAATGTGGAGGGTGTCACTTAGACCTGGCTGTTCTCATCCCAAAACCACTCAACACTTTTTTAAAAAAAAATTAAACGAAACAGATGCTCTCCACTCAACTTAGACAGGAAAATGTCCTGTTGCTCGCTATACTTGATCCCAAGACCAATGAATGTGAATATGCGTCTGATCAGGACGAAAGGCAACCCTCAGTTGCATTTAACACGAAAAGGAAAAGCGGTTTTTTATCCCTTCACAATGATGCCGATGTTGCTACTCGTACATATGCGTGGACAGTGCTCCTTCAACGGTCAGATTTATTAGTTTTTCAAAGAAGGATATGTTATTTTTCGGATCGTGCAGCCTGGCGTATTTAAGCATTAACAGAAGCAGTAAACGTTACTCAAAACTTATGCACTTTGTTTCGATGTTGGCTGCGGCTGCCGCGAACAAAGCTCTGAAGGATCATCACAAAAAAAATGAAAATCTAACATTACAGCAGTAATTGCTTTATAACACCAGGACGAATTGCCTTCTATGTAAAAACAATTTAGGTTATTCCTCCACTTGTATCCCTAGGATAGGGTTGAGGCAAATTATTAATCAAGCAAGAAAGAAATGCGTGTGGAAATGGGAAAAGGAGAAGAAAATAAGACTAACAAATGAAATGGCTCTGAGCACTATGGGACTTAACATCTGAGGTCATCAGTCCCATAGAACTTAGAACTACTTAAACCTAACTAACTTAAGGACATCACACACATCCATGTCCGAGGCAGGATTCGAACCTGCGAGCGTAGCGGTCGCGCGGTTCCAGACTGAAGCGCCTAGAACAGCTTGGCCACACCGGCTGGCTAAGACTAACAGGAGGGGATATATCAATACTGCTGCAAGTAGTGAAGTTCCACAGGAGAGAAGCTCATAACAGATTAGGTGTACTTGTGATACGTGCCGCGAGTTGGGGAAACGTGAGGAGATAAATATTACTGATTATTGTCTGTTATGCTTATAGAAAAAGAAAATATGAATATTGGGGTGTTAGTAGCCGAGCGGTTCTAGGCGCTTCAGTCTGGAACCGCGCAACCACTACGGACGCAGGTTCGAATCCTGCCTCGGGAATGGATGTGTGTGATGTCCTTAGGTTAGTTAGGTTTAGGTAGATTTAAGTTCTAGGGGACTGATGACCTCAGATGTTAAGTCCCATAGTGCTCATAGCCATTTGAACCATTTTTATTGGGGTGTTAGAATAGTGTTATATAAGCGGCTCAAGTTTACTGATGTGACAAAAATCATGGGATACATGCCAATACAGTGTCTGACCACGTTTTTCCCGGCGAAGTGCACCAGCTCGATGAGGCATGAGCACAACACGCCGTTCGATGTCCGCTACAGAAATACTAAGCCATGCTACCTCTACACGCGTTTATAACTGCAAAAGTGTTGCCGGTGCAGGAGTTTGTGCATGAACTATCAATGTTCGATGGGATTAACGTTGGGTGATCTGGGTGGCAAAATCATTCGCTGTCCAGAATGTTGTAACAGGGCTCATCGTCATCCATAAGAATTCCATTGATATTCGGAAACATGAAGTCTCTGAATGGCTTCAGATGATCGCCAAGCAACGGAAGATAATCATTTCCAGTCAACGATCATTTCAGTTGTATCCAAGGACCCAACCCATTCCATGTGAACTCAGTCCACACCCTTATAGAGACACCACCAGCTTGCACAGTGCCTTGTTGAACCCCCTGGCTTCGTGGGGTCTGCGGCGCACTCTAACCTTACTATCAACTCTTCCCTCTCTCTTTTTATTTTGTTTTTTTGAGACATCAGTCTTCCCACTGGTTTGATGCGGCCCGCCACGAATTTCTCTTCCCTGCCAACCTCTTCCTCTGAGAGTAGCATTTATAACTTACGTTCTCAATTATTTGTTGGATGTATTCCAGTCTCTGTCTTCTTCTACAGTTTTTACTCTTTACAGCTCCATCTAGTACCATGGAAGTTATTCCCTGATGTCTTATAAGATGTCCTGTCATCCTGTCCGTTCTTCTCCTCAGTATTTTCCACATATTTCAATTTTCTCTGATTCTGTGCTGAATCTCCTCATACATTACCTTATCAGTCCACCCAATTTTCAACTTTCCTCTGCAGCACAATATCTCAAATGCTTCAGTTCTCTTCCGTTCCGGTTTTCCCACAGTCCGTGTTTCACTACCACACAATGCTGTTCTCCTAACCTATATTCTCAGAAATTTCATCCTCAAATTAAGGCCTATGTATGATGCTAGTAGACTTCTCTTAAAGAGGAATGCCCTTTTTGTCAGTGCTAGTCTGCATTTGATGTCCTCATTGCTCCGTCCGTCATAGGTTATTTTGCTGCCTAGATACCTAATTCCTTAACCTTATCTACTTTCGTGACCATCAGTCCCGATGTTCAGTTTCTCGTTGTTCTCATTTCTGCTACTTCTCATTACTTTGTCTTTCTTGGATTTACTCTCTATCCATATTCTGTACTCATTAGATTCGGGCGCTAAAGACTACACTGTTGAGCGCCCATAACACCATATCCCTCCATCATTAGACGGTTCATTCCATTCAGCACATCATGTAATTTTTCTTCACGTTCACTCAGGATAGCAATGCCATCAGAGAATCTTATCATTGATACCCTTTCACCTTGCAGTTTAATTCCACACCTGAACGTTTCTTTTATTTGCATTATTGCTTCTTCGATGTACTGATTGAACAGTAGTGGCGAAGGACTACATCTCTGTCGTACACCCTTTTTAATCGGAACATTTCGTTGGTGGTCGTCCACCCTTATTATTCCCTCTTGCTTCTTGTACATATTGTACATTAATCGTCTCAGCCCGTAGCTTACCGATATTTTTCTCAGAACATGGAACATCTTGCACCATTGTACATTGTTGAACGCTTTTTCCAGGTCGACAAATCCTGTAAACGTTTCTTCATTTTCCTTCAGTCTTACTTCCATTATCGACCGCAACGTCAGAATTGCCTCTCTCGTGCCCTTGCCTTTCCTAAAGCCAAACTGATTGTCATATAACACGTCTTCAAAAAAAGATCTTGAAATTTTTGTGAATACCTTAGGGACCAAACTGCTGAGGCTATTGGTCCCTCGACTTACACACTACTTAAACTAAGTTATGCTAAGAACAACACACACACCAATGCCCGAGGGAGGACTCGAACCTCCGGTGGGAGGGGCCGAGCAGTCCGTGGACATGGCGCCTCAAACCGCGCGGCCACACGTCCTTAATTTTCTTATTCATCCATATTATTTTTGTCAACAACTTGGATGCATGAGCTGTTAAGCTGATTGTGCGATAATTCTCGCACTTGTCAGCTCTTGCAGTGTTCGGAATTGTGTGGATGATCTTTTTCCGAAAGTCAGTTCTTACAAGTGGAAGTCCAGACTCAGCTGATCAGGCCGCGGTTTCCCAGTCGTCCACACTGCAACCGACATGGTCACCAGCCGAATTTTAATTCCAGCCAGAAGAGGCGCTGCAGGCTGTATCATGATGTTAACAAAGGCACTCGCGTCGTTCCTCTGCTGCCACAGCCAGTAACGCCAGAATTCGCCACACTGTCAGAGTGGATACGTTGGTCGTGCGGCTACTTCACGCAGTGCTGTTGGTCTGTTAGCACTGCCTACTGTACGCAAAATCCGCTGCCCTCGGTCGTTAAGTGAAGGCTGTCGCTCACTGCGTTGTTCGTGGTGGGAGGCGCTGCGTGGCATTCGGTGTTCTCAGTACAGGGCTGACACCGTGGGTCTCGGAATATCGAATTTCCGAAATGGAAACTCACAATCCCATTCCGCGTTTATAGACTTTACTCCCGCTGTGCAGCCATAATTATGTCGGAAACATTTTCACATGAATCACCTGAGTAAAAATGATAGCTCCGACAAACCACTGCACTTCTATACCTTGTGTCGCGACACTACCGCCATCTGTGTATGTGCATATCACAATCTCATGACTTACGTCACCGCCGTGTATGTTGATGGCGGAATTACAGTAGTAATAGTAAAGGGAAACAAACGGTTCACAATAAAGCAAGTACACGTGCATGAACGTCATCATACCATCGAAGAGAGAAGATATGCTGTAAGAAGATGTAAGATTTAAAAATGAACATAAACTGTCTCTTGCCACTACAGTAAGAGAAAGGAATTAAGTTTTCAGAGAAATCTGTCAGTACATGTGGATTCGGCAAATTCCGGTAGTTACGAGGTGCATTCAAGTTCTAAGGCCTCCGATTTTTTTTTCTAATTAACTACTCACCCGAAATCGATGAAACTGGCGTTACTTCTCGACGTAATCCCCCTGCAGACGTACACATTTTTCACAACGCTGACGCCATGATTCCATGGCAGTGGCGAAGGCTTCTTTAGGAGTCTGTTTTGACCACTGGAAAATCGCTGAGGCAATGGCAGCACGGCTGGTGAATGTGCGGCCACGGAGAGTGTCTTTCATTGTTGGAAAAAGCCAAAAGTCACTAGGAGCCAGGTCAGGTGAGTAGCGAGCATGAGGAATCACTTCAAAGTTGTTATCACGAAGAAACTGTTGCGTAACGTTAACTCAATGTGCGGGTGCGTTGTCTTGGTGAAACAGCACACGCGCAGCCCTTCCCGGACGTTTTTGTTGCAGTGCAGGAAGGAATTTGTTCTTCAAAACATTTTCGTAGGATGCACCTGTTACCGTAGTGCCCTTTGGAACGCAATGGGTAAGGATTACGCCCTCGCTGTCCCAGAACATGGACACCATCATTTTTTCAGCACTGGCGGTTGCCTGAAATTTTTTTTGTGGCGGTGAATCTGTGTGCTTCCATTGAGCTGACTGGCGCTTTGTTTCTGGATTGAAAAATGGCATCCACGTCTCATCCATTGTCACAACCGAGGAAAAGAAAGTCCCATTCGTGCTGTCGTTGCGCGTCAACATTGCTCGGCAACATGCCACACGGGCAGCCATGTGGTCGTCCGTCAGCATTCGTGGCGCCCACCTGGATGACACTTTTCGCGTTTTCAGGTCGTCATGCAGGATTGTGTGCACAGAACCCACAGAAATGCCAACTCTGGAGGCGATCTGTTCAACAGTCATTCGGCGATGCCCCAAAACAGTTCTCTCCACTTTCTCGATCATGTCGTCAGACCGGAATGTGCGAGCCCGAGGTTGTTTCGCTTTGTTGTCACACGATGTTCTGCCTTCATTAAACTGTCGCACCCACGAACGCCCTTTCGACACATCCATAACTCCATCACCACATGTCTCCTTCAACTGTCGATGGATTTCAATTGGTTTCACACCACGCAAATTCAGAAAACGAATGACTGCACGCTGTTCAAGTAAGGAAAATGTCACCATTTTAAGTATTTAAAACAGTTCTCATTCTCGCCACTGGCAGTAAAATTCCATCTGCCGTACGGTGCTGCCACCTCTGGGACGTATTGACAATGAAAGCGACGTCATTTTAAAACAATGCGTATGTTTCTATCTCTTTCCAGTACGGAGAAAAAAAATCGGAAGCCTTAGAACTTGAACGCACCTCGTACAGCAAACGAAATTTATCAAGAATCGTAAAAGAAGACATTAGACACATATTTCTGAAGTTGAAAGGGAGTGATACCAAACTGATTACAGTTTATCAGAAAAGAAACATGAAAACTGCCGACAACACCCAAAGTTTATCAAAAGACAGATACAAATTGAGACCACAATTTGTTAAGTGGAAACAAATACTTCGTACAAGAGAGTAAAGTGGGGCTCAACGAAATAGTATTTAAATACCCAATTACTTGATAAGGATGACAGGTTCAAATTGCGAAAGGAAAATGTTTGACCAAATGGTAACAAGGAAAGGAAAATTTGGCAAGAACGAGTGGTACAAATGGCTCTAAGCACTATGGGACTTAACATCTGAGGTCATCAGTCCCCTAGAACTTAGAACTACTTAAACCAAACTAAACTAAGAACATCACACACATCCTTGCCCGAAGCAGGATTCGAACCTGCGACTGTAGCAGCAGCGCGTTACGGACTGAAGCACCTCGGCCACAGCAGCCGCCTGGCAAGAACAATTCGTTAATATGTAGAAGATAACGACATGGGAGAAAATTCCATCAGATGCTGCAGAGGAATCTGTAGAAGAATAAATAATGACATTATAAGCAGACGCGAAAACTAAAGCGAATCGAAGTTTGAGAAATGAGGTAAGTATAGCATTATCTACAGGAAAGCTAAAAATATGTATTTTACATAAGAAAATAAACAAAAACCGAATGTAAAATTCTGGTAACCAACAAAAAATATTCTATTTAAGAGCTGTACAAGTCCACACAGACATAGAGGAGCACCGAGAGAGGTGGTGCAGCGGTTAGCACACTGGACTCATATTCGGCAAGACAACGGTTCAAATCCGCGTCAGGCCATCCTGATTTAAGTTTCCCACGATTTTCATAAATCGTTTAAGGCAGATGCCGGAATGATTCCTTCGAAAAGGCACGGCCGACTTCTTTCCCCAGGATTCCCTAATTCTTCTGGACCGGTGACCTCGCTGTTTGTTCCCCTCCCCCAAATCAACCTACCAACTAAGTGGTGCAAACCAAGTGAACAATAACAAATGTTGCTAGCAACTGAGGTAGTAAGGATGCCTAATTAAATGAAAAATCTGAAATCAGATTGGATTAGTTAGCATTAGGGCTCAAGCAGCTTGGATGTAAGTAATGGACGTTTTACACATACATAATGAAACGTATGAGAGTGGAAAATGTTTGGAAGATTTCTTGATAACGATCAGGATTACAAATGCTGAAAAGAAAAGACGTGCGAAATTTTAAGAATATCGCCCTAACACCACATCTAACTGTAGTATTCTGTGAAGAATACGTGGAAACAAAAACATTTATTTATGGAGAAAGGTGTGATGTTTCAAGATCTAGTGAAAATGACACAAAGTGAAGAAATAAAATCCAAAATCACAACTGACTAGAATGCATTTGACGGAAAGAAAGAAAAAAAAAAACTTTCCATATTTGAAATTGTACATGTAAATGACAGAAATAAAAGTCCAATAATGAAAACTCCAGTTTGGAATATCAGCAATATTAAGAAAAGATTAAATTGCCACCCACCTTAATAATGACCTATTGAGTTGCAGACAGCGAAAAATCTGTTACACATTATAGCTTTCGAACAAACCGTTTGTAACCTCCCCCTCACGTATCGACCTTAATGAGAGTGAAAAATTAAACCGCGTGTACCTAATGGAAATTTGGGAAAAAGCAATCGTCACCGAAGTTAATTTGTCGGTAAAGAGGGAGGAAAGGGTTACATCTAAATGAAAGGAAAAATGCAAATGAAACTGGTAGAAATTAATTTTGAAAAGGGGTCAAGATAATAAAGAAAGTAAATGTGCGGCCGTTACGTTAACAATTAACTAGCGGTAATTAGATATTTGAGATTTGGGGGAAATTACGGTCGCCAGTCCTAAGGACAATTACTACAGTAACTGAAAAAGAAAGGTTATTATACATATAATTAGCACTAGAAGCGTGGTAACTGAAGGTTGACACGTGTAATGTGAAAACTGAAAGTTTGTCAGAAGTAACAAATTTCGCTACACCCTGACTTAATTTAGCAAAAGAATTAATAAAACCGGAAAATCGAAAGTTAAATTAGTGACTGAAGTTAATAGTGAGCTTTCTTTCTGGAGCACATCGACATTCAGTAAAATACGTTTAGTCTTGGACTACCTCAACAATCATTTCAAAAGCTACTTGAATCAACGCAATTTAGAAATAAGAGATTTAACTTTGAACTTGATTTGAATGATTCTGAACAATTAACAACAGTAAAATTTAGTACGTACCAAGCTGAGCTGCAGTCACAGGTAACTAAAATACGATAACAAAACTCGCACTCTTAATTTGTGCTTGTGTAATCTAAATATTGTAGCCAGCTATGAATACCTTAACTGAACTCTGAAATTAAAGCAGTGAAATCGAATGCTTTTACTTTAATGCTGGCGTTTGAATTTCAACGAGACTCGAGTTCATTCCGGAAAAGGAAGGGACCCTGCTTGGTAATGCAATTGGGACAATGAGCAACAAAGGTTCATGCTACGTTGCTGTAATTTAGTTATGAAAATGGAACAGTTTGAAAAGCTGAGGTCTGCCATACAGTTCTAAAACTTTACGTGCTTCCAGTCTTCCTTGTTGGTTGATTGAAGGTTTGAAGCCGTCGATCGAGGAGGTGGCGACAGTCACTCATTGTCGGCCGTCGCTGTTGCAGAAGCTGGATGTTGGCGCGCCTTCTTCTCGACACGGTCACCAGGCGAAACGGGCTCTTGATGTGCGACAGCTAATGCTTCCCGTCCGCGACACCGTGTCAGAAACTATCATAGCAAGTCGAGCGCAATTACATGCTGCCCAACCCCGAATGCGCGGCAACTCGGGGGAGCGTCACACAACACACCTGCTCCACTGCCCCCCCCCCCCCCCCCAGCCAGACTCTCCTCTGCCCGCGCTCCATGCGACAGAGTTCACTACCAAAGATCCTAAACACTTTGGTTCTCCACACGACCTATCGATGTATTCGTTCGATAGCATAGTTTTCCCTAGGCCAGACCCAGCGTATAAATAGAAATAATATTCACAAAACAAACCAATTGTGCATCGACATAAATGCATATATATACAAATAGTAAAACAATTACAATATACAAAGACACAGAAATGTTATACCTTCAGGTAACAGAATAAGGAAAAAAAATTTGCAGTGTAATAGATGGAAATAGGAGGATATGCATTTCCGGCGTTACACCTTCTTCAGCAAAGAAAACACACACACACATTCACAAAAGTAAGCACGCTTCATACGCACATGACATTATGTACATGTCTATATGATTTATGAAGGGGCGTGTAGCCCAGCATTAAAAAGCACTTTTTATTTCAAAGTTTTGTGGTACACACTGTTAGGCTTCTGCCTAGATAGCCTGCACGTATATGCATTTGACGATTTTTAAATGGACAGCCAGAAAATCAGAGCGTGACTCCTGAAACACTATGTATACGCATTTTAACGTGATTGTGTTCTAAAGGAACACAGAGATTAATAATTAAATACAGAGATTAGTTGTATGATTTGCTGTTTTTCTTAGTGAACTGTAATATTGTTAAAAATCGGGCAATATAGAACACTGGATTATATCGTAGAAAAATCAATTGCTAAGCTGCTGCACTAACGTCTGTGTCTACATTTATATCTCCATCCGTACTGCAGAATCAACCTTGTGGTGTGTGGCTGTCCTGCTCCAAGCATAAATAACTGACGGGAAGAACAGTGCTGCTATGCCTCCATGTGAGCACAAATATCTAATTCTACCTCCAAGGTGGGTCAATATCATCACATATATAGCTTTGTGATAATAAGTAAAATTAGCAGCTTAATGTTCTTAACCATGCTTGAGGTAAATACATAATTAGTGACTTCTGGAGAAGATACATGAATTTCTTTTGGCTGAAGCAGGCCTGAGAGGGTGCGGAGATGAACCTAGACTGTGGCAGTGTTAGGAATACGCTGAGGTTCAACTACCCCTCTCCCCCGTCCCGCTGGGCTGGTGGTTCTCAGAAGTGTTGTGGCCACACGCTGGCTGTTTCCTGCTGTGTTCGAGGCGGCGCGGACCCTGTAAGTGTAGCTGCGCGACCATAGGCGCCTTGAGCAATTCTGGTGCGTCGAACCTGCATTTTCGGTCGGTGTCTGCAAATACACGACACCGGCACTGTGCCGTGTTCGGTGTGGGAAAGTTCCAGGAATCAACCATCCAGATGATGTCAACCAATCAGAAAAGTCACCAGCGTAGGCACTGTAGCGTGAATATCTGAAATGATGAGTGGTGGTACAGTATATACAGTGTACGAACTTCTGCCAAATTAATGGGCATACTGCAAGCCGCAATCGAGAAGTTTTGGCTGGTTTCATCAGCGGTTCAGCTTGTTAAGATGAATTCTTGGTCGTCACTGTGGCGAAAGTTGTGAATCCTCCACTCTAAGCTATGCTCTTCTGAGCTCCGACGCGAGTGCGAGTTAGTCGAAGAAGAGGCAGTTCAGAGATGCATGGCTCAAAGGTCACATGGAGAGAGAGAGAGAGAGAGAGAGAGAGAGAGAGAGAGAGAGAGAGAGAGAGAGAGAGAGAGAGAGAGAGAGATTGTTTGGATTCTGGATCAGCATTTAACTTGTGTTTGCGAGTTGCACAGTTTTTGCAAAGGCAATCACGGTTCCACAGCAATCTTCTGTTCAAATAGAGATAGCCACCACCTGTTAGTACAACAGTCTGCCTCAAATGATCTTCGCTCAAGCAATCATTTGTGGTGCTTTTCAGCACATCAGCATCCTTTCCAGTGTGAAATTCAGTTTGTTTGATTTCTTGGAGAGTATTTGATTTTTATTTAAGCATCAAATAAGTAATTATTGGTAGATTCATTCCGAGAAAACATTTACTTGCACTGATATATATATATAAAAAAAAACGAACCACCAAGAAGGAGTTGTGCGACATAAACTAAAGTTGGCAAGCATGTTTCTAGATCTTAAGCATGACGTCTATTCAAATTTCGCATCAGTCGCATTAGAGTGGCGCTAATAGCGTCAGTATGAGTACGCAAATCAGGTGTGCTTCAGATACAAGCTGTAACAGCGGTGAGCGTTAATAACCTTTGAGATTGGACATGGTCAGTTGATCGTTGTCAAAAATGTCTTTAAGTCGACAAAGACGCCATTATCAGCACCTCACTGAGTTTGAACGAGGTCCTGTAATAAGGGCTACGAGAAGCTGGATGTTCCTTCCGCGATATTGCAATAAGACTTGAAAGGAATGTAGCCACTGAATATGACTGCTAGCGGCGGTGGTTAAGGCAATGTATAGTCTAAGGCGCTGCAGTCATGGCCTGTGCGGTTGATCCCGGAGGAGGTTCGAGTCCTCCCTCGGGCATGGGTGTGTGTTTGTCCTTAGGATAATTTAGGTTAAATAGTGTGTAAGCTTAGGGACTGATGACCTTAGCAGTTAAGTCCCATAAAATTTCACACACATTTGAACATTTCTGAATGTATAGTCACAAGACGACCAGGCTTCGGAGAGTCACGTGACACTACCGAGAGAGAAGAGCATCGTTTTCGAAGCTTGACTGTGGTGCACCGTATTCCATCTACAGCAACAGTTTGGGCAAGGTTAGCACCACAGTGACACAACGAAATGTTACAAATAGATTACTTCAAAGACAGCTCCAACTCAGACGCCCTGTAGCGTGCATTCCACCGACCTCAAAACGGGACCTTTTGCGACTTCATCGCTGTCAAGATAGTGCTCATTGGAGAGCAGGGTCGAGTTCTGTTATGTTTCTGTTGAAAGCTGCTTCTTCACTGGTGCCAATGATGACCATTTGTTGGTTAGGGGGAGGCCAGTTGAGGACCTGAAACCAACCTGTCTGCGTTCTAGACGCACTGGAGCTACACCTGGAGTTATGGTTAGAAATGCGATTTCGTATGACAACAGGAGCACTCTCTTAGTCATCCCACGCACCCAGAATGCAAAACTGCACGTCAGTTGGTCACTCGACCTACTTTGCTGTCATTTATGAACAGCATTCCAGGACGTGTTTTGCAATTGATAACGCTCGCCACATACATTGTTGTAACCCAATGTCCTCTACAGATTCTCAACATGTTGTCTTCATCTGCTCGGTCATCAGACATATTTCTAATCATCCACCTATGGGACATCATCGGGTGACAACTCCAGCATCATCCACAAACAGCATTAACGGTCCCTGTATTGAGCCACCATGTGCAACAGGCATGGAACGTCAACCCATAAACCGACATGTGGCTTGCATTCAACAGTCTGGTTACTGATGTACCAGTATTTCACATTTGCAATAGCTTATCTGGAGGTTACATTAACCTGTGATCTCACAATGTTAATCACTGAAATATGTTACCTAGACAAATGTAGCCCCGAAATGTCATTACTCTACATTAATAATTTTTTGCTGTTGCGACTTTTTTTCTGTCAGTGTATTTTTGATTCTATTTGAAGAAAGTACAGTTGTGTTTTAAAAGAATAAGTTTGAACGAACTTTTCTTTAGTCCTACAACAAACTAGGTCAGGCGATTTCTTCTACGTAACTAAACTGAACAATATACAGTGCGAACATTAATAAAACTGACAAACTGCAGAGACGGATTCCTGACTGAATGCATCGTTGCCACGGTACATGGCACTGACGAATGGAACTTCCTCTGATCACATGCAGTATGTTCCTTGTATGTTGCAGGCTGTGTGATCGACGCAGCAAGTAGCAGATTTGTGCGCTATTCACGTCGAGAACAAGCCGAGATGGTGTTTGTGTACGGCGAAGAAGATGGAAACGGCAGAGAAGCATCACGGCTGTATCAGAACAAGCACCCTCACACACACCAACCACATCATACTACATTTCAAACACTTTTTGGGTGTTTGTGTGATCATGGGCAACTTCAGACAGTCGAAAGTGCAGGGAGGCGGCGGACTGTGCGTACACCAGAGTTAGAGGACCAGCTTCTACAGGATATTGAGACAAGCAGTTGTACGAGCCTCAGGAAAGTGGCCCGCGAACATGATGGAAGCCAAACTGCGGTAATCCATGATGCGACGTTTGAACGTTTGTATCGAATCCCCTCTTTGAACATTTATTGTGGCTTGGATGCGATGCACCTGTGTATACTGTGTTCCGTGACGAATTTCTGTCGTTGCGAGCATACCGCCCACTTCCGGACACTAGTTTATAGGACATTTTTCCTCTATTCTCAGTCCAGAATCAATCCCTGTAGCTTGTCGGCTTTATTAGTGTGCATCCTGTATGTGTGGTACGGGTTTTACTTATTTTTATGTGACAAATGACTGATGAGACTTGCTCTCATTTATGTTTAATAGTTTTTACAACACAGAGTGTTTTAAGTTACGGTAATTAGTAATTTTCTTAGTTAAGGCAAAATAAGGGACACACCAGCTTGCATATCGTTTGTGTGTTCAGCACGTAAGTGTGGCAGGAAAACAGCACTCTCCACTGCTGAGTCCCGACTCGTCATCCTCACAGAGATGTCCTAACAGTCATCACATTTCAAATTCAAATGGCTCCAAGCACTATGGGACTTAACATCTGAAGTCATCAGTCCCCTAGATTTAGAACTACTTAAACCTAACTACCCTAAGGACATCACACATATCCATGCCCGAGGCAGGATTCGAAACTGCGATCGCAGCAGCAACTCGGTTCCGGACTGGAGCACCTAGAACAGCATCACATTTCAATTGTCTTCTCGGGAGCTGCACGTATGAGGAAGCAATATATTCGCTTACTGACAGCAAGAGAGTTCGTCAGAATTGAAAGATGTTTGGAAGTCTTAAGATCATATAAGACAGAGGGGCTGCACAACATTCCATCAGAATTTTTGAAATCATCGAGGAAAGGCTCAACCAAACGACTATCAGGTTGATGTGTAGAATCTACGTGACTGGCGATATACCATCGGACTTTCGGAAGAAACACCAACCATACGGTTCCGAAGATAGCAAAAGCAGCTAAGTGCGAGAAGTATTGCGCCATCAGCGTAACAGCTCATGCATCCAAGTTGCTGACAAAGATAATACATAGACGACTGGAAAAGAAAATGGAATATCTGTTAGATGACAACCAATTTGGTTTTAGGAAAGACAACAGCAGCAGTCCCGACGTTGTACTTGATAATGCAAGCAGCTTGCGGTATAGTGAGTTTGATATATGATCGTCTCGAAGGTTTACCAACGTAATAGTAATTACTTACATACATCATTATGATAAACTCCTCACATTACATAATATTTCGTTCGGTGTCGTATTTATGCTTGGTGTTATTTTAGGCACTGTATTCTGTACTAATGGATATTTCACATGTGTGCGTATACATTCTGATGTGTATATGAATGACATATGTTTAACTATAAAACGAAACATTTAAAAACTATATAAAGCTAACAAAGCTCTCAACAATTAAAAATATAAAACAAAATAACAAAAAAATTAAAAAATAACAAAATAAAAATACAGAACAAAAACTCCCCACTGCATGTGACCTTGCGTGGTGCTGAGGCTCCGGTGGTCTGAGGGCACAATAGACTACCCTAACTAGACAGATTCAACCACACCAGGTAGGTAACCGTAGAGCAACCAGACTAATGTTGCCTAACTCAAGCAACACGTTTCGATAAAAAAAATAGATGATCTAAACTTGATCAGTCGTAGGCCATGTAAACAAAAATAGACATCAGTCGTCAAAACATGGTAGTCTAATGTCAAAATTATGGTAGAGTAAAACTGGGAACAATAATGAAAAATCATCCTATCTTGGCACAGAAACGGATGTGCAAGAAGGCAACTAGTTTTTCGACTTATCTGACAGCTTCACTGACATTTAAAGCAAAACATCGTGACATACAAGCTTTCGCACATAATTTATGAGTTGACCCTACTTCCGCAGCGTAGTGAGCTGTCTTAGCTGCAAGGTGTCGGTAATCCTACATCTGGCAATATGCTAAAGTCCCTGATCATGTGTCAAAATGCAGAAGATTCGCCAGCCACAGTAAACAATACATAATATCATACGTGTGTAAAGACAAATAGATGCAAATTGATGTGCTTCTCTCTCTCTCTCTCTCTCTCTCTCTCTCTCTCTCTCTCTCTCGGTCATTTCCTATTGTAGATGCGACCCACACTCTAAAGTGGAATGCATCTACAATAGCAAGTATCCGAATGGGAGAGGGACGGCATTTATAATAGGAAGTATCCCAGAGTGGTGCTGCATCCATTCTGATCTTTCATGGCACGTATTGTCATATAGCACGACGTGACAAATGCCATGTTGGATAACATGACAGAATGCATCATGTTATACGACATGACATCCGTTATGTTACTTGACTCGACACGATACATTGTATAACGTGACATGGGTACTAGTAGTAACATGGAGAAAAGCGTGAAGATGTTAAAATGTTTGGTTTAAATGTCTTTGATTCCCAGATAAGTGGAAAAGCTGAAAAATCTAGAATCTAGTTTCGTTCTTTATTTATTTATTTATTTATTTATTTATTTTTTTGTACAGTCGTAAGTCTGCCCAAGACATAATCGTCTATCTTTGTGCTATGATAGGAGCATTCTGTTTTCTGATATACAGTACATACAAAAACCAAAATAGGAATAATAAGAATGGAAGACAAAGAACGAAGGCTCGAATTAAAAATGTTTTTAGACAGGGAAGCAGTATTTTGCCCCTACTGCTCAATGCATACATAGCAGAAGCACGGACGCAAAGGTGCAAGAGTGGGATTTAAATTCAGGGTCAAGGAATATCAATGATATTGGAATCTTCAGTGAAAGTGAAAAAGAATTACAGGATGTGTTGAATGGAATGAACAGTCTAATGAGTATAGAATATGGCCTGAGAGTGGACCAGGAAACACACAGGTAAGACACGTAGTAGAAATGAGAATAACGAGAAACTTGACATTAAACTGGGCGATCGGACGTAGGCAAAGTTAAGGTATTCTGCTACCTTAGAAGCAAAATAACTGATGATGGGCGAAGCAAGGAGGACAAGAGAAGTAAACTGGCACAGTCAAAGGGGGATTTCGTGACCAAAAGAAGTCTACTAATATGAAACATAAGTGTTAACTTGAAGTAGAAAATTCTGACAATGTGGATTTGGGGTACATCATTGTATTATAGGAATCATGGTCAATGAGAAAACCGGAACAGAAGAGAATCGAAGCATCTGAGGTGTGGTTCTGTAGAAGGATATTAAAAATTAGGTGAACCGATAGTAAGTGAGTAGGTTCTTTGCATAATAGACGAAGAAAGGAACGTATGGAAAACACAATGAGAAGGGACCTGAGGGTAGGACATTTATTAAGACATCAAGGAGTAACTTCCAGTATGCTGGAGGAAGCTATAGGGGCTAAGCATACACACGACAAATAATAATTGAAGATGTGCTACTCTCCCTAAGATGATAAATAAAACGTTGAGTCCTCTTTGGTAGGTGGTAGGTTGGCAGCTGGCATCTTTCAGACAGTGCGCAGGACAGCTTAATTAACTGTTTCCTCTGCCCTGACAGGCCAATGGCTTTAATCCTTTAGGTATTGCGTGAGTTGTCAGCCGACACGGTATTCCTGAGTGTGCCCTCTCGGCAACCATTGTCTGCAGTAACTGTATCGCAAAAATGTCGTTAGCCTGATAGTTGCAATCTGACGTCAAACAACGAACTATAGTCGGGTGCTTAGAAATTATCTCGTTGGACTGCAAGGATTCTTCCAACCAACGTGGAGTGAAAATGTGTATGTCACAAAGTGATGGTAAAAATTGGGATGAAAGCAGCGATCTGACAAAAGCGGAAGACTGAGTCCACAGTAGGTTGGCATGCCTCACGAAGGCAAACTCACTGTCCCTTCTGATGCCTTTGACTGGTTGCTCACCATTCCATCACCGTCTCTTGACTGCCGCATCTGCTGCTGGCTTTCTGGTCACTGCTTACTGATTATCTGACGAACTGACCAGACTATCTGCTCTCCACTCACGGGCCATTCACTGTCGTCTCTCCACCTGCTGATCGTCTCTTTGACTGGAGGTTGTCTGATTTCTCTATCTGTTCACATTTCTCATTGGCTGATCTCTTACTGCCTGACTGGCTATCCACTGTCTGACTGGCTATCCACTGTCTGACTGGCTATCCACTGTCTGACTGGCTATCCACTGTCTGACTGGCTATCCACTGTCTGACTGGCTATCCACTGTCTGACTGGCTATCCACTGTCTGACTGGCTATCCACTGTCTGACTGGCTATCCACTGTCTGACTGGCTATCCACTGTCTGACTGGCTATCCACTGTCTGACTGGCTATCCACTGTCTGACTGGCTATCCACTGTCTGACTGGCTATCCACTCTATCTTTCAGCTGCTGCAGCTTCGTGTTTTGTTACACATCTCCGTCACTCTGTCATCCAGAGCGAAGAATTTTCCATCGTATCATCTTCGTTATTCACGGACTCAGCTGGCTGAAAATATCTGATCTTGTGGTAGCTAGCTTCTAGCCTGGGAGCTCCCGACTAGTTCTCACGCTGTTCCCTTTGTGGCAGTTAGCAGGGCTACCAGTAATGTCACAAGAGAGTTGTATAACGTTAGGCGTTACTTCAGGTGCATGCCTTCACTCCTTAGACGTCAAAAAAGCAGCCATTCAACAAGAAACACTCGTGTTTGGAATGGGAATGCCTGTGCTTCATTCAATTGTTGCCAGTCGTTCATCACTTGATGAAATATATCTTGCTCCCCATCAGACTTGACATGGGGAAACCCTTCCCGTATATAGCTATCAGTGTGTGAATTTTGGAAAGGTCTCACGTGCCGGTGAGCTCCTCTCAACTTCAGCACCAAGCGGCAAAGTATTACAACAGTCAACATAAAATTTCAAGTTTTACTTTTTTTATGTAACAGGCAAAGATGGAGAAGTTATGGGGTCAATACAATGAAAATAACACGAAGAAAGCTGTTCTTGTAATCCATGGAACTTAGTAACATTCAGTTGCAAGAAGTACAGTCGATGATTGATTTAATGCCTTATGGGCAAACAAAAAGGTCACCACGAAAATTGTACTAGGAAATAATAATGAACATTAAACAGTACTGTATGGTAACGATAAAAATTTAGGTACCAAGCTTCCCAACCCAGTTAACATTTATGCGGAGCTACTGAAAATAAAATATAGGTTCAAGCAGAAAAAATGAAGCCAGGTGAGAAGATAGGAGAGTTTAGTTTGCAGAAAGCTATATCCTTGATTTTCCAGCGAGTAGCAGGCTTCAGTAAAGAACTGGCTGACAGATTCCTTGACAAATTAGTTGAGCTCATGGACAAGCTCAAGTTTATAATTATTTATGATATCAATTAAAACTGTTTACAACGAAAAAAATTTTTCTACACTATTTCATGTCCCTCAAAAAATTTGAATAACGAAAATGTAGAGGGTGGAAAAACGTAAAACAATAATTGAATGTGTCTTTTTCAGACATCAAGTTTTATGTCTACTACCTGTGAAAACTACATTGTCCGGGTATTTATTTACGTATATCAGTTTCCTGTTACTTTATCTCCTCCTTCCTCCTCTCTATGTCAATCCCCCCTATAACTGTCCATTACCTCCATCCCTCCCTCCCTCTGTCCACCTCTACCACCCCCTCCCTGTCCACCTCCTCCACCCCCACTCTCTGTCCATCTCCATATGTACATTACTCTACCCATGTAGCCCTCCCCCCTCTCTCTGTCAATCTACTCCTTCCCCTCTGTACATCTGCTCTCCCACCTGTCATTCCATCTTCAGCACCCTCTCTCTTTGTCAATCTTCTCTTTCGCCTCTCCATTTCCATCTCCTTCTCCCCCCATACCTCTCCATATCATCCTGTCCCTGTCAAGCGGTACCCCTTTCCTTTCTGTGTCCATCACCTCTTCTGCCCTCTCTTTGCCTATCTCCTCCCCTTTTTTCTTTCTCCATTTCCTCCTCCTCTCGTTCATCACCTCCTCCCCCATCTGCTGCTTGTCTCGTCCTCGACCTGTCCTTCCATCTCCTGCTCTTACCTTTCTCTGAACATCTCCTTCTCTCTTACCTCTCTCTCCATTTCCCTCTCTCCTAAGTCTATCCATCTTCTCCTATCTGCGCCTACCACCTCCTTCCCTCTCGCTGTCAGCCCATCTGCTCGTTCTCCCTTCTCTCTCCACGTTATCACACCCACTCCAATAGGGGTTTCGTGGTTCTTCACCCCTTTACTATGTCTTTCGAGATAATAGTTAATATTTGTACCAGATTTGACTTAAGTGATTCCAGGGGTTTGGGATGAGGCTTTTACCCATGACGTTGCTGGTATACGCGCTTGTGAAATGTATTTCACATATATTTAACACAATTCGCACGTATTTGTATACATTTTTGACCCGTACGTCCGGCCATTTTTCCCTGCAGTTTCATTCTCACTCGGCTTGACGTTTATGACGTCATATATCCTGAACTAAGCGTCTTACGATGACACAGTCTTGTAGGTTCATTCAGCGGCATATGTGGGTTGCGTCTGTGAAATGTGTTGCGAATATAATTAGTACTAAAGAAGTAATCAATTTAAAAGTGTTGTATAATGAAGTATTCTTCTATGCACTCAGTTTTTATGAAGTTGTACCTCCTGAACTAAGTGTCGACAAATTATGTAATTTCTCTGGTACATTGAGTGATATACGACAATATTATCTGCAAAATGTGTCACGAACACAGCTAGTACTAAATAAGTAATTAATTAAAACGTCATGTGGCAGTTTTACTGCATGAACAGTGAGAGCGTAGTCAGCGAGAAACTATTGTCTTTTCATCATTTTCTTGGAATTGTTAGAAAGAAAAAGTTTCGTAGAGGTTCGAAATTGTGTGAAAGGTTTGTTGCATTTGTGTAAGTTTTCTTATTCTCAAATACTGGAAAACTAAAGTAATGATATTCTCTCGTCGTGAGCTAGAACTTGTAACGATACATCGTATTATTTTTCGAGTTTTGGACAGATCAATATTATCTCAGTTGCTTTGCTGAAAACTTTCATATTATTTTATACACAATATGTTATATTTCAAGCTAAAAGTTATTAAAAGAAATTATTTTCGATGTTACAATCGATAAGTACCACCTCTGAATGTACAGTTAAATTTGTTTTAATCATTTGAAATTACGAGTTATCTGACAAACTTAAAATTTTTATTATTAATTACGTAATATAGTACTGTTTACTATGTTTATTTCTAGATTCATTTGTCAAATAATAATCGAAATTAACAGAAATACATTTGTGAAGAAAAATTGTAAGCCCTTTGGAATATGGTTATTACCGCAGAGTGAAGAGTAGTAAGCATGCCTCTGATGTGGTCGGAGGTATTTTTGTATTTGGGCGAACAACGTAATTTCAGCTTTGTTAATGTGAAATTTCAAAAGACTGTACAACATCCTAAAATGTGACAAAATATATTAATGTAACAAAAAAAATTCTGCAACTACAATCTTCAAATTTATTCAGTTCAGTTCAACCATGAGGACCTAAAATGTGAGAATTTCAGCTTCAAGAATCAGACTCCCAGACAAGAATAATTGGAGTCAACCTTACACAAAATCTAAGTAAACTAGAAAGTTTATTGCAATCATCGCTCCTATCAAATTTTTCACAAAATATGACGCAACCTCTTTAATTATTTTTATTTAACACTAACCTAGAAAATTTCCCCTGACAGAGACAACTATAACTTAACCTATTCATTTATTACCCACAATATACAAGCCCAACACAATCTGACTGCTGTACATTGACAAGACGACTTCCAATACTTAAAACTAAAGAGTGATCCTGAATAGGAAGAAATCCTAACAATAATATAAAACCAAAAAAATATGAAACTACAGAAATATGAAACTACCTCCAACTCTGTTAATTGCCTAAACCCATTTCAATCACGAATGCCAACAGTGCAAACTTCATTAATTTTCATAAGTCACTTACCTCACAGAAAATCTTCGTAACAGGAACTAAAGCAATTACAAGTAGCAACTACATCCAGATAAATAGAAAGATACCGAATATTATAGGCTCTAACTGCTAGGAGACATATGATTAGCGAAAGAAAGATTTTGTTGAAGAGCAAACAATGTATTTAGAAAATTTAACTTATTCGTGTGACATCTAGTTCCAAAAATTATATAGTTCTCAATAATTCCACTGCCCAAACATTATCAACCAAACATCCATCATCATACATTTCCTTGCGTATTTTCTTAAAAAAATATCATTTCATCTCACTTTACAATGCATGTCCTACAAACACAGAATTTCCACTAAGAAAATCATGTCCATACACTTGCCTATCCACTCGCTAACTGATAGTCCGTCCATCCACAGAGTTTCTTGGAGAGGGCGCAGAGCGCTGTCCGCGATATTAACACTGTCTATAGCGCTGCCAACATGCAAATAGGCTACTTACAAAAACCCTGTTTATAGGCGACAATAACTGGAACTAGGAAGAAGGTGGGAAATTACAAACTGCTTTATGATCCCAACCCCAACCCTTCGATAGGTGCGTGTTTTTTACGCCCCCCCCCCCCCCCCAAGTGATTCATTCAGAAAGTAAATGATGTGTGTCACGTTTCCTTGAAGCCGTTTGGGTGGCTTAGGAGGGGATATGGAACATACTACATCTATTTTTGTAATGTAAGCAAGGTGTCGTTTGACGTCAAATTACTACACCACGAAGATCACGTGCTACAGACGCAAAATTTAACCGACACGAAGAAGATGATGTGATATGCAAATGTTTAGCTTTTCAGAGCACTCTCACAAGGTTGGCGCCGGTGGTGACACCTACAACGTGCCGACATGACGAAAGTTTCCAACCGATTTCTCATACACAAACAGCAGTTGATCGGCGTTGCCTGATGAAACGTTGTTGTGATGCCTCGTGTAAGGAGGAGAAACGCGTACCATCACGTTTCCGGCTTTGATAAAGGTCGGATTGTAGCCTATCGCGATTAAGGTTTATCGTATTGCGACATTGGTGCTCGCGTTTGTCGAGATCCAACGACTGTTAGCAGAATATGGAATCGGTGGGTTCAGGAGCGTAATACGGAACGCCGTGCTGGATCCTAACGGCCTCGTATCACTAGCAGTCGAGATAACAGGCATCTTATCCGCATGGCTGTAACGGATCGTGCAGCCACGTTTCGATCCCTGAGTCAACAGATGGGAGGGGGACGGGGGGGGGGGGGGGGGACACGTTTGCAAGACAACAACCCTCTGCACGAACAGTTCGAAGATGGTGTACTCAACGACGAACCTGGGTGCACGAATGATAAAACTTCATTTTTTCGGATGAATCCAGGTTCTGATTACAATATCATGATAGTCGCATCCGTGTTTGGAGACATCGCGGTGAACACACATTGGAAGCGTGTATTCATTATCGCCATGCTGGCGTATCACCCGGCGTGATGGTATGGGGTGCCGTTGGTTACATGTCTCGGTCACCTCTTGTTCGCATTGACGGCGCTTTGAACAGTGGACGTTACATTTCAGATGTGTTACGACCTGTGGCTCTACCCTTCATTCGATCCCTGCGAAACCCTACATTTCAGCAGGATAATGCACGACCGCATGTTGCAGGTTCTGTACGGGCCTTTCTGGATACAGAAAATGTTCGACTGCTGCGCTGGCCAGCACATTTTCCAGATTTCTCACCAACTGAAAACGTCTGGTCAATGGTGGCCGAGCAACTGGCTCGTCACAATACGCCAGTCACTACTCTTGATGAACTGTGGTATCGTGTTGAAGCTGCATGGGCAGCTGTAATAATACATACCATCCAAGCTCTGTTTGACTCAATGCCCAGGCGTTTGATGCGGCCAGAGGTGGTTATTCTGGGTACTGATTTCTCAGGATCTATGCACCCAAATCGCGTGAAGATGTAATCACATGTCAGTTCTAGTACAATATATTTGTCCAATGAATACCCGTTTATCACCTGCATTTCTTCTTAGTGTAGTAATTTCAATGGCCAGTAGTGTAGAAAAATTATGGTTTCGAAAAAGCTTACGGGTGCGATACTACCAAACTTTATCCAACCAGGTGAGAAACAGAACTCTGTGAGCTACGGGTCTGTACACCTGGGTGATATACAAGACGTGAGATCGCGCCAAATCACTGGGAGGTAACGCAGGAGAAATTCGCCTGCCGCTCTGGCGCCGGTGGCGCTGGCTGTGTGGGCAGCGGGCAGCGGGCAGTGGCGGCGGGAGTGGGCGTCGTTCGCTGTTGGGTTTCTGGACGCGTCGCCGGCGAGATCAGGCGGGCCGGCAATAGCGGGACCCCGGCGGCAGTAATTTAATATGTCGCGTCCAGCGCTCTGCCTCCTCCCGCCTTCCTGGACGCCGCTGCACTGCGCTGCACGGCGCCTCCAATCGGCGATCGTCCGGCAGCTGAGCGGCATCTCAAGCACGACCGCTCTGCCCGCGCCTCAGTACCTGCTGCCCGCGTGAGCCCGCACTGGGCCGACTCGCAGGAGCCCTCGCGGGTCATACGTTCGCAGGGCCACACCTGACAATGGTCAGGTGGGCCACAGATATGGCGGAAAAATTGACCGGATAAAAAGACGACGCACCACGAAGCAATTATCCGAATGGGACGGGAATCAGTAGATGTGACGTGCATGTACAGGAAAACAAATGGTTAGAATTTCAGAAAAATTGGATGATTTATGCGAGAGAAATAGGTTAGTGAATAACTTGTTCGTTGAAGAATGAGATTTTCACTCTGCAGTGGAGTGTGCGCTGATATGAAACTTTCTGGCAGATTAAAACTGTGTGCCGGTCCGAGACTCGAACTCAGGACCTTGCTTTTCGCGGGCAAGTGCTCTACCATCTTTTTTTTCATCGTTGTGTTTGGTCGTTGCGGACGTCGTAAGACATCCTGTTCAAGTTCGGTGTTTGATCCTTCCTTTTAGTTTTTTATTACAGAGGCCAACCGGCTCTCTGACCGAACACGCTGAGCTACCGTGCCCGCTCCATCTGAGCTACCCAAGCACGACTCACGCCTTGTCCTCACAGCTTCACTTCCGCCAGTACCGAGTTCGAGTCTCGGTCCGGCACACAGTTTTAATCTGCCTGAAAGTTTCAACGTGTTCGTTCATCTCTGGATCTAATGCAAGCAGTTATTCTGCTTGGCATTTGCTAAAAGAGTTGTTTGATGTCCTCCTGAGGGATGTTTGTGCCAAATTCTGTACAAGTGGCTCACAGATCGTGAAAATCTCGAGCTGCTTGGAGGAATCTCCCAATAATGCTCCAAACCTTTTCACATGAGGAGAAATCCGGCGATTTCGATGGCAAATGTAGGGTATGCCAAGCACAAAGACAAGCAGAAGAAACTCTCACAGCGCAGGCGTTAACCCATTGAAGTGTAAGACGAGGATGTCGTGGCATGGAGGGTAATAAAACGGAACGTAGAATATCGTCCACTGAGCTGTACTGTACATGTCTCGCGGACGACCAAGGAGTCCTGCATTGAGAAGCAATGACACCCCAGAGCACCACTACTCGTTCTTGGGCCGTATGGCGGGCGATAGCCAGGTTGGTATCCCAACGCTGTCTGGGGCATCTCCAAACAAATCTTCTCTGGCTATCGGAATTCAGTTTAAAGCGCCATTCATCGCTGAAAACAATTATAATCCAGTCAATGAAATTCCACGGAGAAGACGAGCGTAAAGACAGTGTTGGGATGCCATGTGTTCCGACAGCCAGGATAGAGAACTTGGAGTGTCATTTCTTTTCATACCAGGATCCCTTTGGTTGTAAGCAGCACCCTACACGACAGAGGTACGTCGACGATATTCTGTTCCTCGTTTTGTTGCTCTTCATGGCAAGCCAGCCTGGGTTTACATTTCAGCAAGATACCGGTCCACTTCACATAGCTAGAGTTTCTGCTGCTTGTCTTCGTGTATTCCAAATCCAACACTGGCCAGCGAGGTCGACGGATTTCTCCTCAGCTGAGAAGGTTTGGAGCATTTTGGGCAGGACTCTTCAACTATCTCATGATTTTGACGCACCAGTTAGATAGAATTTGGGATCTTATCGTTCAGGAGGACATCCATCAACTCTATCAATCAATGTCAAGCCGAGTAACCGGTTGTATAACGTTCAGAATGGGTCCAACGCTTTATTAACTTGCTCAATTTCTGAATCTCTTTCTCTTGAATAAATCATCCATTTTTTCTGAAATTGTAACCATTTATTTGTCCAAATGTGTCCATTACATCTACCTATTTCCACCGCATTCGGATATGTTCCTTTGTGGTTATGTCCCATCGCGTTAGGGAAGGATGCGAAAGGAAATCGGTTGTGCCGTTTCAGAGGGACGATCCCGGAATTTCCCCGAAGAGATTTAGGGAAATCACGGAAAACTTAAATCAGGATGGCCGGTGGCAGGTTTGAGTCGTTGTCCTTCCGAACGCGAGTCCAGTGTATTAACCAATGCGTTACCTCGCTCGGTAAAAAAGAATGCTTAACACGAGAACGCCTGCCGGGGATCAGCTGAACATCTTTTTATTTTAAGCTACGAATTTCTTCGTCGTTTAAAATAGTATATTCCTGTATTTTCATAAGTTTTGTTCCAAAGGAGGTTTAATTTTCGTTAATTGGTTTGCTCCGTAACTACAGATTATTAATATAATCACACATTCACCCATGGTTCACGTTAGCAATAAAACGACCTGTTCTCAGAAATGTGTGTTTCATATGGTTTTTTGGCGCTTTTATTAGCCAATAATGCTGCCGTGCATACATTGGTGCCCCAAACTGATTTTCCGCGATTGTTTTTGTGATTAAAAGTGCAACTACTGACTACACGGATCGCTATTGCAGTCGTGGCTTTTCTGAAGCTAAAATCATAGAATTTCTTCAGGTATCTCCAACTCTGTCCAGTGTCTAAGAGCTTCAGAGAGAGCACAACACAAGTGACACGTTCGACAATGATCGATAAATCCTTCATACTCAAGTAGTGACTTATCAGAAGTCAGTGATGACAACCAACCAGTGGTTTGTTCCGTCCACAATGATGCTGTAACTTCTGGAGACGGATCTGGTATTCGTGTGAGACTCACAATTATTGTTACTTGTCGTAGAGACAGAGAGAAAGAGATGAATAAAATATTTAAAAAAAATTTTAATTGTAAAATAAAAAATCAATTTGTATATACTTTACGTTTCCTTTTTGTCTAATATACATTTATCAAGTTTATTTTTGTATTTTTATGTTGTTTTTTTCTCATTGCATCTAAATTTTGAAGGTGCTACAGTACAAAATTCTGAGAGAAAGTGATATTAGTCACCAAGAGTTTCGGACTGATGGGACAGCATGGACATGGGCTGCACCTAGAAACCCTGCAGGAGTGAATATTTAGCAGAACGCCGTTTGAGAGACAGCTGGATCTACAGCGAGCACAAACTGTAGTGGCGGAAGTAAAGCTGTGAGGACGGGGCGAGAGTCGTGCTTTGGTAGCTCAGTTGGAAGAGCACTAGCCCGCGAAAGGCAAAGGTCCCGAGTTAGAGTCTCGGTCCGGCACACAGTCGTGGCTTTTCTGAAGCTAAAATCATAAAATTTCTTCAGGTATCTCCAACTCTGTCCAGTGTCTAAGAGTTTCAGAGAGAGCACAACACAAGTGACACGTTGGACAATGATCAATAAATCCTGCATATTCAAGTAGTGACTTATTAGAAATCAGTGATGATAACCAACCAGTGGTTTGTTCCGGCCACCAAATTTGGTTTAGATGTGGCAAATGAAACGTTACCCAAATATAGCGTAAGAGCCACAACGAGGTGCTGCCCATTACATGTTTTTTTTTTAATGACGTACTAGATCTGACTATGATCAGAGTCCACAAATGAAAGCTGTAGAACAATTACTAGTACCAGTTAGGAATTCTTGCCCTAATAATAATAATGGCGTGTGACGAGGGCCTCCCGTCGGGTAGACCGCTCGCCTGGTGCAGGTCTTTCGATTTGACGCCACTTCGGCGACTTGCGCGTCGATGGGGATGAAATGATGATGATTAGGACAACACAACGCCCAGTCCCTGAGCGGAGAAATCATCCGACTCAGTCGGGAATCGAACCCGGGCCCTTAGGACTAACAGTCTGTCGCGCTGACCACTCAGCTACCGGGGGCGGACATTCTTGCCCTGAGCAGCTGCATCTCCATCCATTCCGACTGCCCACAGAGAAGAACGTACTTCTAGAGGTGCTAAACGAAAAACTTGGCAACTTGGAAGAAAAACAAAACTACAGATAATTGTTTTACATGTAAAAAATATTCGTGCGATACATTTCTAAGTAAAAGGGTATGCAAAAAAGCAATTGAGAGTATCTGATTGTACAGAGTTCTCCACACAGTTGTGTCTAGTAAAACACTAGCACAAGATAAAAGTATAATCGGCTAAGCGAGTCTAGGATCATATCATTTGTCACCTACTGATATAAAAATTTTGTAAAACGAAATCATTGAAACCGAAAGCAAATCTATGTACCTCTAATACAGTGTCACTTACATTTGCATGGCGTAATATAAAATTGAAATTTAGCAGGTTTAAATAAGAATGAGACCACATAATTGTTGTTGTTGATGTTGTTGCTGCCGTCCTCAGTCCGAAGACTGGTTTGATGCAGCTCTCCATGTTCATGTATCCTGTGCAAGCCTCTTCATCTCCCAGTGACTACTGCAACCTACATCCTTCTGAATTTGCTCACTGTACTCATTGGCGTATTCTTGACGTCTCAGAATGTGTCCTATCAACAAGCCCCTCTTCCTTGTCACGTTGTGCCACAAATTCCATTCCTCCCCAATTTTATTCAGTACCTTCTCATTTGTTACTTGATCTACCCATCTCATCTTCAGCATTCTTCTGCTGCACCACACTTCAAAAGCCTTTATTTTCTTCTTGTCCAAACTGTTCATCGTCCATGCACGGCTACATTCCCGACGAATACCTCCAGAAAAGTCTTCCTAACATTTATTCGATATTAATCAGTATCCCTTTTTCAGAAACGCTTTTCTTGCCATTACCAGTCTACGTTTTATATCCTGTTTACTTCTGCCATCATCAGCTATTTTATTGGCCAAATTGCCAAACTCGTCTACTAATTTTAGTGTCCCGTTTCCTAATCTAATTCCCTCTGCTTCGCCTGATTTAATTCGATTGCATTCAGTTATCGTTGTTTTGCTTTTGAGGTTATTCATTTTATATCATCGTTTCAAGATGATGCCCATTTCGTTCAGCTGCTTGTCCAAGTCCTTTGCTGTCTCTTACAGAAATACAATTTCATGTCATGTCATGTCATGTTTAACAATTATTATACAGGGAAAAGTAATAAACACAATAAATACTAAATATGAATGCACTTAGTAAAAAAAAGCATAAAATACGATGAAAATTGAACTCCATTGGGATAGTTCGAAGCTGCAGTAAGCGACGTGAGTTCTCCTGCTTTTCGTGTTCGCATCTTCTGACAATGAGAAGAAGCATTTTTGTCACTAAAGGTCACAGTGTCATTTCTATAATATAATTTTGTCGAATGAGCATCGTAAGTAAGCGACTACTGCCGAACAGAAGTCTATCGTCATCATGGTTTTTGCGGCAGCACTATAATGGGTTCACAAACTGTCGCCTACACAGCTCGCTTGCACTGCTATGCCGGAACGTTATGACTTCCTGTTTAATAGAGTGCTGATACAATCTTGGAGCCCAGTACTGCAAAGATTCTCTTTGGCATCAGTTCTACACGTATAGAGGTGTGTAGCACCGGATGTCTACAAAAAGGTCTTGCAATTCCCATAAATTATTGGCTGCTGGTTTACGAACGCAGACAATTACCGTGGTGGAAGAAGTCCGAGAAGACATTAAGCAAGATGGTATGCAGGTGGGTAACAATACTGCTCACATAGGCCACTACAGTCTTTGTGCCTTATTACCTCCACAAGTCCCATGGAACCCAACATAAATGTCTCCCTTTGTATAATATTACACCACGATTCTGCATCGACGGCGCAATATTTGTATCTTTCAGCCAATCGGCGTACCTGGATGCGACATGGTGTTGCAAAAGACGGGATACATTCGACCAAGCAAGAAATTTCCATTGATACATCATCCAGTCTCTGTGATTCCGTGAGCACTGCAGTCGTAACTGGGAGTGTCGTTGGGTCAACATGGCAGAACGTATGACTCGTCTGCTGCACATCCCCACTGATACGCCCGATAAACCCACTCGGCAGATAAGGTAATAGGATAGTGGAAACGGCGAAGGGGTGAGGTTAGTTTCTGCTTCTAATTGCCATTTATTGTAATTTAATAACGTTTACAACCAAAGCGGCGCATAGTCGAATCTTTACCGAATGCAACTCTTTCACGGCTGAAGGCCTCCAACAAGAAGAAATCTTGACAAGATAAAAATCCAATTAAGATAGCAATAAAATAATTTAAAGAAGCATCATATGCAAGGCGCAATACCAATGGCTGAGGGCCACAATTAAACTTCAAAGTTTTAAAATATATTCCATAATCTTTCAAGGTAGAAGGCCGCAGTGTTTAATCTTGAAATATAAATTTAAAAATTAATTTTGCAAAATTTTAAGTAACAAAACAAATAACCATAAGCCTAAAATTTAAAATACCTGTCAACAGATAATAAAACACCGGTGGCACTCAGAAGGCCTCCAGAGACGTCGATCTGCCCTCGTTCACTTAAATGAGACAGGTGGTGAGCCCAGCTATACTTGATCCGTCAGAACCCAACCAGGGGACTTCCACGGACCGACCGACACAACAACTTGCTTCCCGTCAATCAGTACATGAGAACTCAAACCGGCAATGTTACAAACGCGATAATCCACAATGGAATATATATTAGCTGTCAAAATTACACACCATGTTGGACAGCGACAACAGGTGAGGAAAGAACGCTGCCTGAAATTACGTAAGTGGCCATGGCAGGTAACTGGGCCTCTAACGGCCCCTAGGCAGAAAATTCCGCTGGTACACTTGAATTTGAAACACGGTAATAGTTAACTTCGCTCATAGAACAGTGCCTGATTTTACGTCAGTGCCCAGGGCAGGTAACCAGAACACTAACGGCCACAAGACAGAAAATTCCACTCGTTCACTCAAATCGCAGTCGAACAAAATAGTTAATTGCACCACATGGCGGCTAAATCTCAGCAGTAGAACCACTCGGTGTTGCTCACCGGAAAATCTCCCCAACAGCAAACCACCGAAGCGAACCACCCCGACATGAATGGACGTGGCTTGGGTAGTTGAAACCACTACTCACCTTTGACGTCCCGGATCGGTGAACCACGAAGCTCATGGCGATCGGACAGCTCGACACACGCTCCGACACTGCGCAGGGACTGCAAGCTGCCCCAGCCGACTGCACCACGCGGAGATTACTTCCCTCGTCCGCAACAACCGACCGACTGTCTCCAGACCCCCTTGCCGGAAACTATACGTACCAAACCAAAGATGATACACGGCGCAAATATCGATACACATCACTGCTGCCACACGTAGAAGGAAGAAGAACCACGACGTAACCGCGACAAGGGTGGGAAACCAAACACAGAGAGACAAGGAAGTTCACGAAAACGCATAGTTGGGAGAGAGAACGGCTCACCCGCGTTGTAAAATGTGCTCGGAACGACGTGCTCCGAATGGTGCCTGCACCAGCATTGTTCTCTGGCATATAGATGTGCCACAGATAGATGCTTATCCTGCTTTACAGACCAGCCAAGCCTCCAAAAACCAAATTCGGTGATTAGGAGAGGACGACCGAGCGCACCGTCTTTCAATAACTTTCCGTAGCCGCTGATGACAGTACTGCAGGGATAGCCCACCTACTTCGCCGTTTCTGATAAGCTCGTTCCAAGACGCTGGGTCATAACACACTGCCCTGTATCAAAGTCGCTTAGGTTGGCGTATTTTCATACATGTGCTCCACAATGTCACTAGAATGATACGGAATTAGTCCTTACTCTGTTTACTTAGTCGCCGGCCACGGTGGTCTAGCGGTTCTAGGCGCGCAGTTCGGAACCGCGCGACTGCTACGGTCGCAGGTTCGAATCCTGCCTCGGGCATGGATATGTGTGATGTCCTTAGGTTAGTTAGGTTTAAGTAGTTCTAAGTTCTAGGGGACTGATGACCACACTAGTTAAGACCCATAGTGCTCAGAGCCATTTGAACCATTTGTTTACTTAGACTACACAATATGATCCAAAGTATCTGGTCACCTACTAGTGGACATTAATATGGGATGTGACCACCCTTTACTTTCATGACGGCTTGAACTTTGCCAGGGACACTTTCAATGCGGCATGTGGATGTCTGAAGGAATTGCAGCTCATTCTTCCTCAAGAGCCTCAGGTAGTGATGTTGTACGCTGGAGTCTGGAGTGAAGCTGACGTTGTAACTCATCCCAAAGGTGTTCCATTGAGTTCAGATTGGAACTTTGGCCTCACCTGTCCATTGCAGTAATGTTATTGACCGTTAATCATTGCTTTGTGTCAGGGTCCACTGTCATCCTGATACAGTCAGTCACCGTCTCCAAACAGTTCCCCTACCATAGGCACTACACAATGGTGTAAAATGTGTTCACATCCTTCCACATTTGTCGTTTTCTGAATATCAGTAAGGGGACCAAATGCTAACCACAGAAAAAGTCCCCGCATCAAAGTAGCACCTCTTCCGTATTCCACAGCTGACACTACACTTGATGGCATTCACCAAATTCAAATCCAGTGGCGGCTTGTGTAGAATCTTTACCAATGTGCTACCATGTGGTGGCATACAGCCTTTTGATCTAAAATGGCAGTAATCATAACTAAATTGAATATATTAATTTTATATACGTAAATTGATATGTTTAAATAATTTTAAAGTATATAATTAGTCGTTTATTAGTGCGGGGAATAAAATAAAATGCAAAACAAAATTATGAAAGCAGTGGGAATCGAACCCAAGCTGGTGAACTGCTACTTAGTGCACGTGTTGACTCGGCCGTGTCACTGTTACACCAACTGCATCTCAAGATTGTCTCATACTCTACACTTGCACAACATGTTACACGCAATTTCAAAGAGAAATAATGACATGGTGCAGTGAACAACATAGCACTCACGCAGCCTAAAGACATGACGTCACATCAGAGCATGTGCAGTCAAAAACCGACAGCTGCATCCCTTCACTGAGTTTATCAAAGCGCAGCTGACCATCATCTTAGCACGCAATACTCTTTCAAAGTTGTCATAGAGAGAGCACCAGAAAACACGTTTTCGTCCGTTTTATTAGCATACATGGAAAATAAGTCCTAAGTAAAGAAGGGAAAGCTGAAAAGTGACAGGAGCATATACAGGGTCCATGCAAGCGTGTTTAAATTGAAAACAGTATTATAGAAGTGGAAGAGGTCGAACCTGAAAATGAGATGCGAGGTATGTTACTGGGAGGAGAATTTCATAGAGCAGTGAAAGATTAAATTGAAAACAATATTATAGAAGTGAAAGAGGTCGAACCTGAAAATGAGATGCGAGATATGTTACTGGGAGGAGAATTTCATAGAGCAGTGAAAGATCTAAGTCGAAACAAGATCCTGGGAGTAGATGACATTTCGCCACAATTAAGAGAGTCAGCCACGACAGATCTCTTTCATCTGTTGTGCGAGACATAAGAGTCAGGCGAAATACGCTCAGATTTCAAGAACAATATGGTAATTCCAGTTCTAAAGAAAGCAGGTGCTGATAGCTGCGAATATTACAGAACTATCAGTTTAATAAGTCATGGTTGCGAAATACTAACACAAAATCTTTACAGAAGAATGGAAAAACTGGTAGAAACCTATCTCAGGGCAGAGCTGTCTGGATTTTGGATGAATGTAGGAACACGCGAGACAATACTAACCCTACGACTAATTGTAGAACATAATTGAAGGAAAATCTACGTTTATAGCGTTTGTAGGCTTGGAGAAAGCCTTCGACAAAGGTGACTGATGTACCGTCTTCGACATTCTGAAGGTAGCAGAGCTAAAAGGCACTGAGCAACAGCCTATTTACGATTTGTACAAAAACCAGACGGTAGTTAGAGAGTCGATTGGCATGAAAGTGAAGCAATGGTTGAAAGAGGGTGAGACAGGGTTGTATCCTACAACTGATATTATTCAATCTGTACGATAGTAAGCAATATAGAAAATAAAAAAGCGGAGTTGGAATTAAAGTTTAGGGAGAAGAAATAAAAACTTTGAAGATCTAAAAATAACACAGTAACTCTGTCAGAGACAACAAAGGACTTGGAAGAGCAGTTGAAGGGAATGGCCAGTTTCTTGAAATAAGGATATAAAATGAACTACAACAAAAGTAAAACAAGGAAGAAAATATAATAGAATTAAATCAGGCGTTGCTGAGGAAATTAAGATCAGAAAACGAGCACTTAAAGTGTATGTGAAGCCAGATAACTGGTGTTGGCCGGAGTAGAGATGATATAAAATGATGGGTAGATGATGTGACTAATTAGGAGGTACTGAATAGAAGTGGGGGGAAAAGACGTTTGTGGCGAAACCTGACTACAGGAAAAGATGAGCTGACAGGACAGATTCTGAGACATCAAGGGATCATGAATTTAATGTTGAAGGGAAGTGTGTGTGTGTGTGTGTGCGTGCGTGCGTAGGAAGGGGGAGGGTGCAAATCGTAGAGGGAGACCAAGTGGCCAATACAGTAAGCAGTTTCAGAAAGATGTAGGTTGCAGTAGTTATTCGGAATGAAGAGTCCAACATAGCACAGAGCAACTTGGAGAGCCACATCAAACCAGTTTTCAGACTGGAGACCACAACAAGCAGCACACTTTTGATGAAAAATGGCGTAATTTTAGTGCGATTTCCAGCTCGCAGTCTAAGAGAAATGGCATAGTTTTAGCGCAATATTTAATATGTCCTGTGGCACATTAGCCCATAGTAACTGCCCGCCACTGCCCATTCCCCTCCCATCGGACTGACATGGGGGATGTCGTGATCCTACAGACCTAATCACTCGATTCCGGTCATACATCGTCTAGCAGTGCCGTTTTTTACACCACCTCAAGTATCTGTCAGTATTAACAAGAGAAATGGGTTGCTTATGAGGAGATCATCGGCCATTGTACCTCATTCGTATTTAAATCCCTACGCACATTTAGCTGGGTTGCTTGTAGCACTTTGTAACTGAGGAGTTCCTCCTTTCTGATTTCATGCCATTTCTTACACATGATCTCCGCGGTGGTCAACGTTCCTTGTCCGTCAGTACACCCTGTCTGCTTGGTCTTAGTACGACTGTGGTTGTCCTTAGTTTAGTTGTGGTTGTTCCTTTGCGTTTCCACTTCACAATCACATCACCAACAGTTGATTTGGGCAGATTTAGAAGGTTAATGGAACGCCCCTCATTTGCCTTTTTTAAAAGGATTTTCTTACGTTCACTCTTCCGGTTTCGACCTTTATATTAAGCTATTATCAAGGACACCTGGAAGTTTTTGTGTGTCCATCCTTTTGACTGGACGACTTGGGGACCACGGCCGTTCACTATTGTAAGAAAATGAAATGCCTACAGCCGTCTATAGATCTTATTAATTGCGTAGCTACCAGTTCCGGCTCTTCAATGAGCCTTCTTCAGGCATTAATTGATGCTGGAAGGGTTGTCACTGTTCATATATACGCTGCACACAGTGGCCAACATAACTGGTTTACGCAGACTATCTCTAACTGTGATGTCAGCACTCCAGCTGCCAACTGACTCAGTTGGACGGCTCTAGGTGTTTCACTTTGTTACAAAATGGAAGTTATGCTGTAGAGAAGCAACATCAATTTTGCATTCGACATTGCTTCTCTGCAGCGTAACTTACAGATGCACATGATATTGGTCTAATACGAAAGTCGAAACGCGTCGTGTAAACGTAATAATACTCTAATTAAAGCCAATCGAGCGGCTTTTTATTAACTGAACATCAATTGCGGAATCAGCAGCAGCAGCATCTAGACGTGGAGAAACTAATGGATTTAGAAGGGCAGAAATGCCCCTGCTAGATTTGTTACTCAGGTGACACCCAGTGACAAGTCCACGTTCGAAGTCACTAAGGTCGCCTACCCGACCCCTTCTGCTACTATTGTTTCTCTACTGGCACCACACTACTCACCACCTATTTCAACGCACGCTGTCATGACATCTTGTGGTGGAGTTCGGATACTTGTGGTGTGGCACTGTACTCTCCTTGCTGCGCCACGTACTTGCCACGTCACGAGGTGGCATTCAGTCTCGCTGAGGGCAGTGGGCGTAGTGATCACGATGGCGGGGTGTTGTGTGCTGTCCTTAGGTTAGTTAGGTTTAAGTAGTTCTAAGTTCTAGGGGACTGATCACCATAGATGTTAAGTCTCATAGTGCTCAGAGCCACTTGAACCATTTTTGAGCCGTAGTGATAAGTGACAGGAGGCCGAATTTTTAAGTCTTCCAGTTTGTCTAGTTCATTCTTGTTCGTATGAAACAGCTGCAGAATTATGTCCTGTATTGTGAACCTTATCATCAGAAGCAGCATCGGCTTTTCTGAATTCCTGTGCCGGTTTCCTCTTGTTCTTTTTTTTTTTGTCTTTAACATCTTAGATACCTTCAGTTTACATTTCCCTAAAAATGACTAAGTGTACCGATAAATATATAGGGACGAGTACATTCTCTTCGAAAGACCCGCCATGGTAGCCGAGAGACCTGACGCGCTGCTTCCTAGACTCGGGTAGGCGCGCCGGCCCCGATCCAATCCGCCCCGCGCATTAACGACGAGGGCCAGTGTGCCAGCCAGGCTGGATGTGGTTATTAGGCGGTTTTTCACATCCCGCTAGGTGAATATCGGGTTGGTCCCCACGTTCCGCCTCAGTCAGATGCGTCGCAGACATTTGAAACACGTCCGCACTACTTCACGATTTACACTAGATGCAGACAGTTGGGGTACACTGATTCCGTCCTGGGGGGTACGGGGTGGCGGCAGGAAGGGCATCCGGCCATCCCCATCACTAACACTGCCAAATCCGTTATAACCACGCCGACACTGCGATCTCTGCGGGACTATGGCGTCAGCAAAAGAAAGAAAGAGATAACATTGTCTTCGAAAGCCTCAGGAAACTCAAATATTTGGGTGCTACAGACGTCTTGACTACCACACAGTCCCGAAGGCTGAGCTTTGCGCAATATCAGCTGCACTAGCCACAATCAAAGTACTTCCATTCTCGTTTGCCTGTTTAACACGGAAACGCTCGTCTTGGATAAGTCGACTCTGTAAATAGATGAGGCGACGTTCGTTTTGTTCATTCGAAAAAAGCATTTCTTTTATGTTTACTGACATTGACTCATTGAGTATGATCTTCGGTGTGATCATTTATTTATACTGCGCAGTCGTTCTGTTGATTTAGTACTCCCCTCACTTGCCACATCAGTATATCCAATAACAATGGCAAGAGTGTGCCAGGTTCACACAGCTGCTGTCCATACAGATCAATTGTGTTCAACAGTGGAAAAGGTGCAGTGTTGCAACATTTCAAAGGTCGGCGAGCGGTTGCTGAAGCAAATATATTATTTCATCGAATGCTCCCAATTTTTGGAAAATTCTACCAAAGGAGGACTGGAACGAGACGTCTCGTTGGAGAAAGCAAGCAAAACAGATTGAGGTAATTTACTTGCCCCTCTAGGCAGTACTTATTGTGCTCGCATCAGTTGGTACGATCTGCTCTCTAAATTTAAAAAATCATTGCAGAATGAGGTTTGCGTGGCTGGTTAATGATGTTGCATGAGTTCTTTGTCGTTTTGCATATAGATACACTCTGTTTACTTTCGTTGAATCCTCGTGTAAACAAACGCAACACGGAAATTCTAACTCTTACCTACAGCCCTTTTTCTTTAATGTTAATTATTTATGCACTATTAATAATTAATGGGGAGGCAATAAAATCCGTTGTTTATTACAGACAATAGTGAAACAGTTATACAGTAGCTCCATGAACAACAAAATACAAATCTTACTTAAATGATTATATTTCACTTGAAACTGTGATTTATCCGTTAGTTGTTTTACCATGGTACATTTTCGGCCTGAGGCTATTTTCCAGTTTCCGCACACTTGTGAATAATAAATTCGTCAAAAATCAGCGATTGTTCATTTGGCTATAATAGTCTCCCACAAAAGTGTGGACACTGTTCAGATACATGTGCCGAAATTGTACAATAGTAAAAAATGTTTCAAATGGCGCTGAGCACAATGGGACTTAACTTCTGACATCATCAGTCCCCTTGAATTTAGAACTACTTAAACCTAACTAACCTAAGGACATCACACACATCCATGCCCGAGGCAAGATTCAAACCTGCGACCGTAGCGGTCGCGCGGTTCCAGACTGTAGCGCCTAGAACCGCTCGGCCACAAAGCCAGCTAAAATAGTACAACAAATAAAGAAAATTTGACGGCCGCAGATATAATGCAATCGCTTACACAATTTGTCGCAGCTCTGGACCCAGTTCAATGATAGTAGTAGATATAGGTTGTGTATTACTTTCGAATTCTTAAAAATTTTTATACAATTTGTAATTTTGTTTACTGGAATTATACATTTAATTTCTTGCAAGTTATATTTTTCGTCAAGGTAGTTCATCTAAATATTATTTGTCAATAACGGGTCATTTTATTAAACCTATTTAGAGAATTTTAAAATTTGCTGAAGGTATGTAACAGCAATTTCAGAAAGGGAGTTTTACGAGGGAAAGTAGTAGCAATCGCTCGGCATCACCAACTGACTGTGAATCAAGGTGCGCATTGATTTAACTAATAACTTCTCAGTTGCAACGTAAGAGGGCTCTGTTATTGAACTGAAACTATACCATAATAAAAACGCAATCTGATCGCTAAATAATTGCAAGTATCATAAAAAGACCGTTTTGTGACATTTTTTTTGCTTGGTTAAGCCAGATAATCAACGTACGAATACTTTGAAGCTTTTCCGACGAAAGAAGTGCTTGAAAGGATCTCGAGCCTAGAGTCGGATTTTATTGTCTAAACTGTACAGTATTTACAAGAGGCAGCTCCTCACTATTGTGACAGTAAGCCCCTTATGAGCCCGCCCGGTAGGCCGTGCGGTCTAACGCACGGCTTTCCGGGTGGGAAGGAGCGCCTGGTCCCCGGCACGAATCCGCCCGGCGGATTTGTGTCGAGGTCCGGTGAACCGGCCAGTCTGTGGATGGTTTTTAGGCGGTTCTCCATCTGCCTCGGAGAATGCGGGCTGGTTCCCCTTATTCCGCCTCAGTTACACTATGTCGGCGATTGCTGCGCACACAAGTTCTCCACGTACGCGTACACCACCATTACTCTACCACGCAAACATAGGGGTTACACTCGTCTGGTGTGAGACGTTCCTTTGGGGGAGTCCAACGGGGAACCGCACAATAACCCTGAGTTCGGTGTGGGGCGGCGGAGGGGTGAAGTGGACTGCGGAAGTCGTCGTGGGGTTGTGGACCACTGCGGCTGTGGCGGGGACGGAGCCTCTCCGTCGTTTCTAAGTCCCCGGTTAACATACAATACAATACATACAAGCCTTTATGGAAAAGAAAACACGCACTAATCAAAACAGAGGGTACAACATTAGGCATTTGGGAATGGCTACTTCATTATTTGTTCTGGTGTTGACAGCGTTGTAAACAACATAGCTCAGTCCCTAACTGCACTTGTAGCTCACAGAACCATAGTTCAAAACACCCACACCAAAACTGTCACCTTATGGGATCTCTATAATAATCACTCTTCGAACTCAAGGCTACGACAACAACAGCAATAACAACAACAAAAAATCAGATGGTTAAGAGGCTATTTTACTGCAGTGTTTACTGAGAATAGCAAAGAAGACTTTTTGCCTTAGTAGTTTGGCAGGTTGCAGACATAACCTGTGCGAGAGGACACATTATGTACCGCGATAATAGCGATCCCTCTTAGGTGCCACTAAAATTCGCACATAGATTTCTCTCTGCATGCGAGAGGGCATCTTCGACTTCACGAGGGGCCAGAACTACCAGAAACAAAGTTTAGGAAGCAGCGGTCACGAGAGAAATGCGGAGTCACGGTGGATGGGGTGAAGTGGCAAACATAATCTCAGTGTACACATATATGAAGTTTCTGTTTCTGTCAGTGTTCATTACGTATGACGACCTTTTATTCTAAGATGATTTACATCGTTGTACCATTGGATTCCCTAATAAACGATCAGGCTCACAAAAATGATGACTATGTGTCTCGGCGTTTGGCAGCTGTACACTGATTAGAGTATTTTGTTATGATCTGAAGTTCAGTAAGTTATTCAGTAAAATTATATTTGCGATCTTAGTTACTGAAAGTTTTTCTGAATCCACAAATTCAACACTAAAATGATATCACGCTACCCAAAACCATTTCTATAACCGACATACGTCAAGTACAGTTAAACACACAACGCTCACACTTCGCCAACGAAAGGTGCCACTTTGTGCGGAGGCCAGGAAAACCTTTCCAGGTAGGCTGGTAAACCTGCCCTTCAGGGTCTCCCTGTCATCAGTGCCAAACGACTTTATTTGTTTACTATGGACATGGAGCAAGTTCTTTCTGTTACTAAGGCCGTTAACGCATATGCCCCCAGAAGGTAGCGGGCTCTAATCCTTGCGATGGAAAAAAATTTCGGCACTGATATTTGGGTAACAGAAGAGCAGCAATGGCTGAATACGTTTACTAATCAACACACTTGTAAGATAATCAGCAGAGAACCTCTTGCAGCTCAGAGTATGGGCATGTAACACTGCTGATAGTGAACCGTAGGTGAGATAGGAACATTAAACTCGATAGTTTCATAGTTGCTCTTCAAGGGAAATGCCTAGAGTGCAATAGAGAAGAGCAAAGAATTGTTCTGCTCTATACACTGTCCTCTTTATGTGCTACCTTCATTATTGCTGTTTTTCTATTTTTTGTTTAGGACAAGATATACAGGGCTATTACAAATGATTGAAGCGATTTCATAAATTCACTGTAGCTCCATTCATTGACATATGGTCACGACACACTACAGATACGTAGAAAAACTCATTAAGTTTTGTTCGGCTGAAGCCGCACTTCAGGTTTCTGCCGCTAGAGCGCTTGACAGCGCAGTGAGACAAAATGGCGACAGGAGCCGAGAAAGCGTATGTCGTGCTTGAAATGCACTCACATCAGTCAGTCATAACAGTGCAACGACACTTCAGGACCAAGTTCAACAAAGATCCACCAACTGCTAACTCCATTCGGCGATGGTATGCGCAGTTTAAAGCTTCTGGATGCCTCTGTAAGGGGCGCGCAGTGAGCAAAGAAACGGTTGAACGCGTGCGGGCAAGTTTCACGCGTAGCCCGCGGAAGTCGACGAATAAAGCAAGCAGGGAGCTAAACGTACCACAGCCGACGGTTTGGAAAATCTTACGGAAAAGGCTAAAGCAGAAGCCTTACCGTTTACAATTGCTACAAGCCCTGACACCCGATGACAAAGTCAAACGCTTTGAATTTTCGGCGCGGTTGCAACAGCTCATGGAAGAGGATGCGTTCAGTGCGAAACTTGTTTTCAGTGATGAAGCAACATTTTTTCTTAATGGTGAAGTGAACAGACACAATGTGCGAATCTGGGCGGTAGAGAATCCTCACGCATTCGTGCAGCAAATTCGCAATTCACCAAAAGTTAACGTGTTTCGTGCAATCTCACGGTTTAAAGTTTACGGCCCCTTTTTCTTCTGCGAAAAAAACGTTTCAGGACACGTGTATCTGGACATGCTGGAAAATTGGCTCATGCCACAACTGGAGACCGACAACGCCGACTTCATCTTTCAACAGGATGGTGCTCCACCGCACTTCCATCATGATGTTCGGCATTTCTTAAACGGAGATTGGAAAACCGATGGATCGGTCGTGGTGGAGATCATGATCAGCAATTCATGTCATGGCCTCCACGCTCTCCCGACTTAACCCCATGCGATTTCTTTCTGTGGGGTTATGTGAAAGATTCAGTGTTTAAACCTCCTCTACCAAGAAACGTGCCAGAACTGCGAGCTCGCATCAACGATAGTTTCGAACTCATTGATGGGGACATGCTGCGCCGAGTGTGGGAGGAACTTTATTATCGGCTTGATGTCTGCCGAATCACTAAAGGGGCACATATCGAACAATTGTGAATGCCTAAAAAAACTTTTTGAGTTTTTGTATGTGTGTGCAAAGCATTGTGAAAATATCTCAAATAATAAAGTTATTGTAGAGCAGTGAAATCGCTTCAATCATCTGTAATAACCCTGTACTGTATTTTTCGAAACTGAGAGAGAGTCCAATTCCTGGGTGACATCAGTCCCAATTCTTTGAAAAATATTAATAATTTTCGTATTATGTAAGCAAAACACTATCACTGTTATCTGTGTACAGTATTAGTAAGAGAAACCAAATATAAACGGGGCGTACACAGAAACTGAATAATTTACTATCCGTAAGAAGCAAATAGTATAGTGTTAGGTTGACACAACCACTCTTGCAAACCTTAAAATGAAAAAAAACATTGTACACGAAATGCATAACATGTTTTCAACTATTGTTGGTGAAATATTCTAACAGATGTAATGATTCTTTTATTAATATAGTGACATACAAATAGAAAAAACAACGTAACGTGTCAAGCAGACGTCAGATGAAAGAGTGCAACACGACATCTTCCGAAGTACTCGTAGATCGATTGTCTTCCTTACTAATCTTGTAACTGCGGGCTATCAAAAGCATTAAAATGAAAGGATGTAATGTGGTGGCCCTCAACTAAGTACCCTCAGACTGAGAGCTGAAAAATTAAAAGCTTTGGCTGGTTTCGTTGTATAGGGGCTGGGATGCATAGTTGCCGCATTACAAGCGAAATACTTCTGAGTCTACAGTATACAATATGAATATATACATGAATCGAATGGTTGAAGGTTCCTATCACTCGAAAATTGAGAATGTAACACAGAAATTTATAAATGAAAGATTGCAATTAAATAGAATCTGCAGGTACTATCTTAACGACTTTAAATGATGAGTACGATAGTTGAAGTACTTTTGAGAATGTGGTATATTTCTTGCAAAACATTTATTGGTGTCGATGGTCTAGCAATTAAAAAAAATATAAACTGAACAACAGGGAAACAATAGATTCCTACTGCACGTAATTAGTTATGAACAACATAGCTCGTGAGATATTCACTTCTAAACGCACACTACGTCTTCACTGTACAAGTCACGGAAATCTCACAATTACACAAGTCGGCACTCAGAAGAATTTCTATCTGCCGCGACCACATGCAAACCGCTCCACACTCTCCAGTCTCTCTCGCGACCGTGCATCCGTTGCGCCGTAACGTCCCGGACTCTTACCGTGTCCTGTGCGACCGTCCCTCGCACCACACTCTCGAACTCCACGTATCCTCTCCTGTACTCTTCTAACATTTCCATCCAGTCTCCCCATTCACGAGCGCTATGATGGGCTAGAGAGCTCCCGCCATGTCTTCAAGCCAATGCACACTCTCAAGGAAACACATTCGAAATTCTAGATCTACATTTAAATAACTTGAAATTAAATGAATATTCCTATGGCTGGACCAGAAACACACTGTAACACACATTATTAAATACATAAACAAATTAAACAAACAAACATCAAAGAGTTATGCAACAGCCTTTCCGCAGTGGATGCACCGGTTACCGTCAGATCACCGAAGTTAAGCGCTGTCGGGCGTGGTCGGTAAAGTATTCTCGATGCAGGATTTGTTCTGTGACGCAGGTGTAAGGTTTTGAATATAAATTATATGCGAAACTGTGCTTTAAAGGGAATTTATTTTTGCAGTTTGTACTACATCAGACGACAATTTCGTGATATTAGGGAGAAATTTGAGGGGCGAACCCATGGAAATAGTCTTAAGTGATCCCCTTTAAAAATAAAAATTTGTGTGACACTGAAAGACGTGACACTGTAGGCACCGAAAATTTATATATATAAAATTATACGTCACAGATGCCACAGCGGTCGGATTGTCCCGATCGACCACTTGCGGCCTGAAGACGGAGTGCTTTATTCACATCAAAGGAATAGAACAGAGGTAAGCCAGTAGCCTAATGTCTCTGTGCTTCCTGGAGCACAGTAAATAATGGCCAGTTTCTTCATGAATAGTATATCTCGGATGTAAACAAAGACATAGACGAATAAATCTATTTATAAGCATGCTGCTACCGTCTTTTCGTGTCACTGCGTAGTACTTATGGCCTGAGGCGATTGATAGTAATCGGCCACTTTGACCTCCAATAACTCATGTACTATTCAAGTTACATGCCTGTAGTTTACACCAATGTAGGTTTACACTAATAGCTTTCTAAAGACACGTGGAACGACAAAATTGGATGAACTGTTTGGATTTTGGAAATTCGTTTCTGGGTGTTACGTGTATAATTTACAGCCAGATACTAAGCTTTAAATTAATAAAGATATTGAAAATCTGATTACACCATTAGAATCGTCGTGCAAATAATGGTAATGTGCATGTTTCTTTTTGAGGTTTCATGATTCATCTAAGTACTATTAATTTCTTGATGAACTGCGAAATGTCTGCCATTATGATTTCACAAAGTCCACCATCTTTGGCACGCCCGACATGTCTCCTTCATCGACACAAAGCACCGTCCTTGTCACAGCGTCGACATGGAATTCCCAGCCACGCGATCGCCTCGACCCCGGCTAACGTTCGGCATTTCTTGTTTGCTGCCGGGCCTCGGTTTGCCGAGCGGTCCGTGCGGCCACGCCAACTCCGAACATAGAATATTTCCAGGGCGCCACAACTCGCCCATTACCTCACGTAATTCAGAGTTCCTAATACATGACCTGCGTAGAATATTCCGCATTCTGTACGGTTTTGCTTGATGTACAAGTTTTTCATTTCTTATTAAGTAGGTAATATCAGGAGAGAAGCTTCATTATTCCTGGACGTGTGTTTAGAATGTTTTATTTCGTAATTGCTATATGTATGGGACTATGAATGACAAGTAACTGTGGTTACAGAAAGTAAATGAGTCTTGTTTAGTTATTGTTGACAACTACATACAATTCTTGAAACTGGCGTTTAACTCCAAATGACTTCGACAGAATTGTTTGGATATACGGCGTTGAAATTTAAATTCCTTGTAGTGTGCACCCTTTCTGAAGAAAATATAAGTTTTACTATCCTTGGTGTTTTAGTACTAATTCAGTGTGGACTAAATTTTTGGTACTAATTCAGCGTGGACTAAATTTACAAGAATGTTGCCTAATGTCCTCTTTGGTTAATCCCATCCGCGAACATTTCCATTGCCAGTTGTTAGAAACTGTAGGCCATTTTAGCGGTAGGACTGAAGTTGAAATGCGTCTCTGATCGGCAGCAATATTTTATTTTTACACACAGGATGTGAGGACGTGTCTCCATAAGCTACTTCAATACTATTTCGAATAGTATTTTTAAATTTCCTTTTTCTGTTGCGGAAACTTTGCATATGCCATAGTTGTCAGGGAATCTTATTACCGTTAATTTTGGTTTGTATAGACGAAGTGTAGAAAGACCAGGGGTTTACATATAAAAAATTTGGACACTTAAGAGGAGACATAGGGAACACTTTCGTTTATGTAACAAAAATGCCACAGCTTCTAGGGGCGCATTAGGATTTTGATGATACTGATATTCAGAGATGGAATTCAATCTGCCGCGTGATGAATATTGTTTTTAGAGATGTTGTTCGAAGACTCCGTTTACATTAATGCACAACTGGCATCTACGTATTAGCAATTGTGTAACACAATCAAATCAAAGCGCTGTACGACGAATAATGGCTGTAGCCTCAGCCAAACGGGCAACCAGCCCTTCTGAAGTGTATATAGGACTCTCATAGACCTAGCCATACAGTGGCGTTAGAGATATTAGTTCCACGGCTATAGATCGTATGATGGTGGTGAGACTATCCATAATTCGTTGTAACAGAATGTTCTCAAACTGAGCAGTTACCCTCGGTCTGGTATAATGGATCCTGTTTAAGGAAGTCACGGCCATCAATACTGAAATGTGAAGTGATCTGTTAATCTTCCATCGTGAAATCATTCTGCATACAGGAACCGTGCGGCACGAATGTTGGATCGTGCCTCCCTGTAAGTGAGACACATGTCACCTAAGCCAGTTACAGTGCGATCAATCATTCTTCAAGAAACTTTCATGTAAACACAACATTTTTTGAGTCATCAGTCTTCTGACAGGTTTGATGGAGCCCACTACCTATTGCTGTCCTGTGCTAACCTCTTCATCTCAGAGTAGCACTTGAAACCTACGTCCTCAGTTATTTGCCACATGTATTCCAGTCTCTCTCTTCCTCTACAGTTTTTGCCCTCTACAACTCCCTATAATACCATAGAAGTTGGTTTCTAGTGTCTTAACAGATATTCTGTCATTCAGTCTCTTCTTCTTGTCAGTGTTTTCCATATATTCCTTTCTAAACCGGTTCTGCGGAGAACCACCATATTCCTCACCTTATCAGTCCACCAAATTTTCGACATTCTTCTGTAGCAACACATCTCAAATGCTTCGTGCCCCGTCTGTTCCTGTTTTCTCACAGTCCATGTTTCACTACCATACAATGCTGTGCTCCAAACATACATTCTCAGAAATTTCTTCCTCAAATCGAGACCTATGTTTGATACCAGCAGACATATCTTGGCTAGGAGTGCCCTTTTTGCCTCTGCTTGTCTGCTTTTTATGTTCTCCTTGCTCCGTCCACCATGGGTCATTTTGCTGCCTAATTAGCAGAATTCTGTAACTGCGTCTACTTCGGGATTTCCAATTCTAATGCCAAATTTCTGCTACTTCTCATTACTTTCGTTTTTCTTCGATTCACTCTAAATCCATATTCAATACCCATTAGACTGTCCATTCCATTCAGCAGTTCCTGTAATTCGCCTTCACTTCCTCTGGGGATAGTAATGTCGTCAAAGAATCTTATCATTCATATCCTTCACCCCGTATCTTAATTGCCCTCTTAAACCTTCCTTTTGTTTCCGTCATTGCTTCTTCGACGTACAGACTGAACAGTACGGGTAAAAGACTACATTCCTGTCTTACACATATTTTAATCCGAACACTGCCTGCTTGGACTTCAAGGCTTATTATTCCTTCTTGGTTCTTGTACATACTGTGTACAACCTGTCTTTCCCTACATCTTCAACTTATTTCTCTCAGAATTTCAAATATCTTGCACCATTTTACACTGTCGAATGCTTTTTCAGTATCGACATATCCCATTAATGTGTCTTGATTTTTCCTCAGCCTTGCTTCCATTATGGACTACAGTGTCAGAACTGCTTCTTTGGTGATTTTTACCTTTCCTTAAGCCAAACTAACCGTCATCTAACAGATTCTCAGTTTTCTTTTCCATTCTTCTGGATATCATTCTTGGCAGCAACTTGGATACATCAGCTGTAAAGCTGATTGTGCGATAATCCTGGCAATTGTCGGCTCTTGCAATCTTCGTAATAGTGTGGATGATCTTTTCCCGAACGTCTGATGGTATATCGCCAGTCTCCTACATTCTGTACACCAACGTGGCTAGTCGGTTTGTTGCGTCTTGTTGCAATAATTTTAGAAATTTCGTTCGAAAGTTATCTATCCCTTCTTCCTTACTCGGTCTTAAGTCTTCAGAAGCCCTTTTGAATTCTGATTCTAATGCTGGATATCCTATCTCATCCCTATAGACTGTTCCTTCTTCTACCGCGTCATCAAACGAGTCCTCCCAATCACAGAGGCCTCACTGTACTCACCCCACCTACTCGCTTTCTCCCCTGCATTTAACAGTGGAATTCCCGTTGCATAAACAACAATATTTATATTGCTTACCCAGGGACGTGGGCACCGCTAACAGTAATGACAACATATCGTTCCTAGTAATAATGTTGTTTTGCAAATAGAGTCCATTGTCAACGAAGCAAGCAAAACAACTGTGAACGCTGGCCTAAGGGAAGTGGTGGTTCTTCTTATTTGTGTCCTAGGAGATGGATGTAACAGATAAAAGTCCAACCTCCAGTTCTCTAGCGCCCACTTGAAGCAAAATATCAGTTCTCTTAATCTGGCTCGAGTGAACCGCCATGAAAAGTGTCCTAACATAAAATTTCCCTCTTTATAGCAACGCTCGAATCTTACTGGAGCCCTAATTTCCATCTCACTGCCTACTCACACTTATTTCCTACAACACAAGTTCTGGCGCATAACAAGGGCAAGAGAAATCCATTCCAATAAAGGAATAATGACTACTCTCCATTTCTCACACCACCATTTAAATGAAAAGGAAATCAGCAAATCTGTAATTAGCTGTTAAGAAGTTATCAGTCACTCACATCTTCAGTACAGACAGGAAAACTATTTATTACTTGAATAAAATACAGTAAGTTGAGCTCATGCTCTAAAAACACATTAACATTGACTGCATCTCGTGGTATCTAACTATCCAAAACGGGAAGTCAAACAATGTTTAGTTCAGTATCAGCGTTACTCAGTGTGGCTTGGAGCAATGAGTGATTTTGCATTAGTCTGGGACTGTCACAAGACAGAGGCTGGCGGTTTAAAGTTTACTTCACGTATCATTTTTGCTCGGTAACAGAGACCATATGTTATGCACTGTCCGAACCATTATTATGTTGGACTTACCTCTCACGCCTTCGCCGTCCTGTTATTCCATCCCCTGGCATCTGTATGTGAGTGGCGACTTAGAATTCTACAACTAAGATTTCCAGAACGGTTACTGAAATAGTTATCCCATGCTTGCGGCTCTAACTCTATAACTTAGCAAACACCTTTATTTCATCAATCTGGTGTTACTACACTGGTGTGAAAAAAAGGAACAATATAGTAAAGAAGGCAGCTGAAGGAAATACACGTCACTTATTCAAAGACAATAATTACACTGGAGTCACCACAATTCATGGTGGTCCCGCGGACGTTAGAAAAGGTGAGACTCGGTCCTTGATAAGCTGTGTGATATGTTTTGTTTTAGGGCGCAAAAAATAACTTGGGTCATACGCTCCCATGTCTGATACGTACAACACGAAGAAAAAGTAGTTGAAAACAGCTACACGTTTAGCCCAATCGACGGAAGGAATGACGGGTAAAAACGGGTACTTGGAGAAAGGTCCGTAAAATACACCTTACAGAAACGGAGATCCTGAACGAAAGATTAAATGTCATTCGCCATATCGCTACGACGGATAAAAAGTAAAACGCTGTCGACAGCCAGCGAGTCTTTCGCTAAAACGGCCGATAACTCAGACGGCAAACATAAATGAGAACGTAAGTGGATAAAAGAAGGTCATTCCGTCAGGAAATGGCTAACCGTCAAAGGTTGAGGGCGATGAGTACAAAGTGGTTGGGGAGCACCACTTAACGAATGGCGATGGCTAAAAGGGCAGTGCCCAATACGCAACTGTGATCCCCTCACGGCGAGAGGGCCGAGATGAGGCCGCCCAAGCCGTTGGGAGAGGTTTAATTCCCCAGAGCTTGTTCCGATGAAGGGATGACCAGTGGTGATTCCAAGGTTTCACCACCTGTTGACAGACGGCAACACATAGGTAATTGGAGTGAATGGAATACTAGCGGGCCGGGGTATGAGGACTGCAGCCTTCTTCTAAAGAAGCCGGCCGCGGTGGTCTTGCGGTTCTAGGCGCTGAAGTCCGGAACCGCGGGACTGCTACGGTCGCAGGTTCGAATCCTGCCTCGAGCATGGATGTGTGTGATGTCCTTAGGTTAGTTAGGTTTAAGTAGTTCTAAGTTCTAGGGGGCCGTCCTTAGGTTAGTTAGGTTTAAGTAGTTCTAAGTTCTAGGGGGCCGATGACCGAAGATGTTAAGTCCCATAGTGCTCAGAGCCATTTGAACCATTGCTTCTAAAGAAGGCTCAGAAGAATGATACAAAGAATAATACTTCTGATGCAATAAATAGGATTATTCCTCATCGTAATCCAATTGATACAAATCCTGTATGTAATCCTTGATATGTTCCTTTCAGTACTACATCTCGTCATCATTGAATTATAGTTAATAAGGTAATTCCAAATCCAATTATGAATAAATTAATGTTAAATAGGTGAAATCACTTTGCTAATCCTGATACTAGGACTAATAACCTTCAAAGTTATAACTAAGAGAATAATCTTTTAGGCCTTAGTAAAACTTAACACCTCTAGAATTGCAGTCTAGTATCATAATTGAATATAAGACCAAAATATGGTAAGAGAGAAAATATCTCTTAAGTAGATTTACAAATGAGGACTGTAGCCTTGGCAGCAGCATCGGCGGCCTCGTTTCCCGTCAGACCGACATGAACAGGAACCCAAATAAACACCACAGTGGTTCCATCAAGAGTGAGCCAGTGACAGCTTTCGTAGACCCGTTGCACTAAGGGATGGTCGGTGTACAGAACCCCAGGAGGTGCTGAATGGCGCAGAGCGAGTCGCAGTACATGACGCAGTTGAAAAGCCTGTGTCGCCAGATGTAGTGCGTGGCCTGATAGAGGGCGAAGAGCTCTGCCGTAAATACTGAGCAAAGTTCCGGATTCCGATACCAAAATTGTAGGTGCCAATGACGAAAGCACACTCGACACCACGGTCAGTCCGAGAGCCGTCAGTGCACAGAATGGTACTATCGGGAAGTTCCGTGCGAAGGTCGTGAAACTTACGGCCATGGAGCGAGGCTGGAGTAGTGTTTTTAGGAAGGGAATGAAGGCCAACGTGAACAGGGACTGCCGTACGAAGCCAAGGTGGTGACGGGTTTACACTTACCGGGAAAGTTGTAGGTAGCGTGACGTTAAGCTGCCGGAATAAGAGCTGAAAGCGAACTTCAGGAGGTAACAGAGAATAGGGAAGCGCCCCATACTGGAGATCAAAGGAGTCATCGAAGAAGGATGAATAGGATGGGTGGCCAGGCATGGTAAACAACCGGCATGCGTATCTGTTGACGAAAAACCACGGTGGTATGACAGCGGTAGTTCGGCAGCTTCTGCATACAGACTCTCAATCGGGATAATGTAAAAGGCGCCATTCGCCAAACGGATGCAACGATGGAGGGTAGTATTAAGACGGCGTAATAGGGACGAATGTACAGATGCATAAACGAAGCACCCATAGTCTAGTTTCTAACGGACAAGAGATCGGTACAAACGGAGGAGGGTGGTCAGATCCGCTCGCCACGAAGTACCGCTTTAATAATAGATGGGGCCATTCAACGCCCGCACCACCCTGGTGACCAAGCCAAAAGTTTTACTGTCACCTCCGTCAACAAGTTAATTATCTAATAGGTGGAACACAGGATGCTGGACTGTGATGTTATCCGTGCGTCTGGGTAAGACTACGCATTAACACGGTCCATCAGGTGATAGATAGTGGACGAAACGCGAATGAGGGTAGCAATTTGAAGAGCAGAGGTGAAAAAGCGCCAAGGCTCGTGTCGTGGGAAAAAAAACCTCTGCGACAGTGGGATGGGTAATAAGAGCGGTAGTGCCTTACTAGCTGCGATAGTTCATGCGAGGTTTGGTTTGTTAGTATGTGTATCATGCATCATTACCGTGGCTAGCGATGGCGATGTATCCAAGTTTGCTGCTGCTGCTGCATTCATGAAACGATCAGGATCGTTATATAGTAGTGGGAGATCAGCCATAGATCATCTCACTCTGTGGAGGGGGAGGGGGGGGGGGGGGAGCTTGTCTGAATGCAGTGTGCGGTACGGCTTCCCTGCGTGGTGCCAGTTATTGGGCAAGTGTGTTCCAACTGGATATCCAGTGATGGTGGCTGATTAACAGGGCCTCACCTGTACCGTTGTGTTTGCGTGAACATGGCCATAGATGTTAGGTCCTTACGAGTATGTCGTTTGGTCTTTTATGTTTCCATCTATGGTTGTGGTCGTAGTTCCCCAGATTTAGAATAAACGGTTCTGAGAATCTGGAGTTTCTGTATAGTCTTGTGGTGGGTTTGTGGATTACCTCCTTGAGAGTCTCAAGTCGGTATTCCAGGATAAGGTCCGCGATGCGTGTGTATCGTGGAACATTGCTTATGATTTTGAGTACTTTGTTTTGTATGAAATGCAGACGGTGCAGGCGTGTGGCCGCAGCGTATTCCCCGACAGGCTCTGCGTACGTCATCAGGGGTCGGATAAGTGTCATGTACATCGACCTCGACACCCTTCTGTTCAGTGTGCAACGCCTGTTGAGCAAAGGGTAGGGCTATTTGAGCATCGCGCTTGCTCCGTTGGTCATGTGTTGTATGTTGTTTACTCCAGATTAATTTCCGGTCCAGCGAAACACCGAGGTATTTGACTTTCTCGCGGAAACGTATTGGGCATGCATGTAGAGTTATTGGTCTGCAGTATCGGTGTTTGCGCAGTTGCTTCGGTCTTCTAGTGAACAGAACGGCTTCGCACTTGTCGACATTTACTCTAACACGCCATTTCTCTAACCAAGGCTCAGCCACTCTGAGTGGGGTCTGTAAGCGTGACGTAATGTTTGATGGTTTCGAATCTTGCGCAAGGATGTCTGTGTCGTCTGCGTAGATTGCCACCGTTGTGTTGTGTGTGGTTGGGAGATCGTTTATTTAGAGGTTAAACAGTAGGGGCCCTAGGATGCTTCCCTGGGGTAATCCCGCGTGTATGCCAAGTCGTGTTGATTGTTTTCCCTGCACGTCAGTGTTGAAACTCCTGTCTGTGAGGTATGAGTGTATTAGACGCACCAGCCCGTCGGGGAACCCCGCGTCGCTGAGTTTGCGAATGATGCCGTTGTGCCATAGAACGTCAAAAGCCTTTTCGATGCCCAGGAACACCGCCCCTGTTGCTTTGTTTGTGTTGAAGCCACGTGTTATATGTTCAACGACCCGTAAGAGTTGTTGTGTTGTGGAGTGGTGATTCCGGACACGAAGGATATTGTGGGATCGCGTACAGCGGGCGGCCAGGTAAGTCACGTGGGAGGACCAAGAAAGTTTCCTATCGAGCACGAGAGCCAGAAATTTCGTAGTTTCAACGAACGGAAGAGCAAAGACGGTGGAAGTAATCAACTGCGCCGCCAAAAATCCATTTGTCAGTGGAAAAGCGGAAGCCATTGTCGATGCACCACGAATAAAGACGATCGAGACATCGATGAAGAAGCTGCTCAAGGAGACAAGTCCGTGGAGAAAAATCGTCAGCGAAAATGGAGCCGGGGTCGCTCAGCGGCAGACAGGTCATAATAGGGTTAATGGCGACAGCAAAGGGGACGACTCTCAGGGATGGAACCCCGAGGCACACCGTTTTCCTGTATAAAGGTGTCCGACTTCTCCGTGCCTTAACTCAGAACTGGGTTTACGTGTCACGTAAATGATCGCAGTACATTGAGTCCGTAATTCCTGCGACCATGCCGCAGTTGGGTCAAGACAATATTCTTTGACAATCGTAAAGTGCAAATACTTCAAAACTAAAAACTGAGGTTGCGTGATCACCACGGACGGCAACACATGTTCCGCAACGAACTTCCTTGCTGGTCACAAGACAGGTAAGGCGTTCTTGTAGCAGGGCGTTCCATTCCTCCACCAGCGACGTTGACTACGGCTGAATGGTTGTCGGTGCATGTCGATATGCTGAAATACTTCAACCAATGCATGTGTTAACACGTGCTGGATGAGATTTGAGTTGGCGGAACGAGCAGGCCAGTCCATCGGCCGAACATTCTCTCTTTCCAAGAGCTCCTCCACCTGCAGTTCCGAAGTGGTTGCGCACTGTCATCCAAAAACATGAAGTCAGGGCCCCATCGAACGTTCCACTGTAAAGGCGCGCACGCGGAGGGAGTACAGTGTCAAAATACAATTGACCCGTGAATGTACAGTGTTCAAAGATTTAGAAATCAGCACGCCCAACTAACATTATGCCCTCCTGCACCAAAGCACCTGATCATGTTCGTCAATGCTGGACGTACTCTCATATGGTGAGAGGTGGGAACCCGTAATGTGCCCTGGAACGTTGTCGAACATGGCTCCCGACTAAAACTCCAATGAACACGCGTGGGATGAGGTGCAGAGTCGTACTGCACATGTAACAACGACTATCCAACAGTTGCCTCCCCCGCTGATGGATGAATAGAATGTTCCGCGACATGAACTTCTTACCAAGCTCGTGGCCAGCCTGGAAGCTCGTTGTAGATCATGCATTGCTGTCTACGGTGATCATACTCCCTCCTAAGAACCATGTTCCGCCTTTCGTTATATAAAAAAGTCGCGCTCATGTCATTTCGTATCGTTTTCTTTAACTCTTGTACTCTGCTGTACTATACTGTACTGCAGCAGCTCTTTCTATGTGTGAACCAAGTTTTATGGAGTTACGATACTTGGCAATGACACATGGTGCGAAAGTTACTACAGTCGTTAACTTCTGACCACCAGTGTACTCTAAAGGTGGAAATGACAAGGCGTATGTACTGCGGACTTCGGCTACGGCCACACTTGCGTTTTTAAAGCTGGACGCTCAGCATCTAAAGAAGCAGCTTCAAAAGTCGCCTGGTGGTGGCCACATTCGACCGTGTATGTAGCTCCTTTCAGCGCAACGCGTCCTAGCAACCAAAGACGTGAATGTGGCCATATATGGCTCAGTAGCGTTTCAGACCTGCCTGGGTGACATCACAGCATTGAGAAATGAATGTATTGAGTAAACAATCTGCAAGAATAGTATGTGCTGCATTGTTACGGATTCGACGGAGACGACGTAGACAAAAATGACGTTTCTGGACTCATCCAATGATTGAGGACAGATCAGAGAGGGGAACATACAATCTCCTACACAACAAACTTAAAGACAACTCTGAAAAGTTTATTGAGTACTACAGGATGTCTGTTAAGTCATACGGAACTCTGCTGTCTAATGCGTCGAATGCTATTACTGGAAAAAAACACTCGACTACGTGATTGTATAAGGGCTGAAGAAAAACTATTAATTACTCTGAGGTAAGTGAAGTTTTGTTACTTATTGTATTATTTGTTTACAACGCATAAAAGGACAGGACTGAATCTTCTGACTTTTCCTCGAAGATCATTGTAGGTGTGCTGCTTGTGGACTGAGATTATTGTTGGTCACTTGCAGATGTAATTCTGGACGGCTGTGCATGTGTGTAGGATTGAACCAATTGTAAATATTTCAACTGAAAATCCATCTTGTCAGCTGAGCTACAGTTCTTAATAAGGGGCATTTGCGAAAGTAAGGACATTTCATCTGGCTCATTACTTCTATGTTCCTTTGAATGTGATTGTTGCAAACTCGTTTCCAAAACGCCCAACAACTTTTTTTCAATCTCGTCCTGTTTTCGTTTCTTCGGAAATGGACTTTCTTTCTCCCTTTGCGCTGTGCGAGCAGGGGGAGAGGCTTTGGAAGTATGTTGTATTTCAGGTGTCGTGTTTGCTTTTTGTTGTGCAGTGTTGTTGTCGTCAGTGTCTTGCGTATCGAGAGCCATATTCCCAGATGTCCTGTGGTAAAAAGAGAAAACTGTAATTGTCCACAGTAAAATTTTATAATTTTTGGCCATGTATGGCTCAGTATGGAAGTTAAAAAAATGCACAACATTATACTTTTGCCATTGTGCGTTTTCACATTTTTGTAGTAGGAATCCTTAATGCTCTTCCACTGTTTTTGCACTTCCTTCCCTTTAACCCTAGGATGCATGGTGCCGAAAACACACATGAATGCATATGCAGGGCCTCCAAAGCCCTGCACTAATTTAAGATTTTCCTCTTTTCATATAATCGTTCTTTTTAGTTAAATTTATGGCTGTGAAATTTATTGTCATTTTGAAAGATTCCTAAGATACAGTAACAGGATCTGGTGGACGTGATTAACATTTTATTAATTTTTAAAAAAAAAACTCTAAGAGTGAATTTTTATCAGTCACATCCATATACATACAACATATACAAATAATTTTATTAATTCACTTATAAGTTGCAGTTTACATTTTATAACATTTATTACAACCAATTTCTTCAATTAAAACATACTCATTATTCACAATATTATGAATACAGGCCATATTTTGACAAAAAGTTATTACTCATTGTTCACATAAAATTGCATTTTTCTTAGTTTTCAACATGTGACAAACAAGAAGCACAAAGAACGCCACTATGTTCCTTACAAATGTTGGTTTTACACTTAATGCATGTCATAGCACTTTTCTTGAGTTTATTATATGGACAATAATTGCATCTTCTTTTTTCTGAAACAGGTAGTTGGTTCAGCAGTATCACATCTTTTTGAACACCACATCTTTGCATGGCATCAACAATTTTCTTTGGAAGATTAAGGATCTGAATACGAAGTTCCATTAGTGGTCTTACCATTTCCTCTGCGAAATCTCTTAGGAGCAAACGCCTTTTATCACTTCTTCCACTATGGTATGTCAGATGGGCGGAAAATAAAATTTCACTGTTCATTGCTGCGACGTCCATCATATTCATCCATAATGCAAATGGCCATCTTCTTGTTTCTCTCTTGCAAATGTAATAACGAATTTTCTCGTCCATTTGATCTACTCCACCCTTCGTAGAGTTATAGAACTTTATTATATCTGGTTTCTTTTTTGCATGAGTTTCATCAATGTTTCTGTCGTGATGCATTGTGCTAATGAGAACTACAGACTTTCTTTTTTCGAACATAACTCACCATTGTAATGTCACCTCTAAATGCAAACAAAGAGGAATGAATCGCTCAGATGGTTTCATCTCATTAGGAATTTCTGGTTTATTTTGTTTGATTGTTCCCACCATTGTAATTTGCTTCTGAAGCATCTCTTCTGCCAGCTGCACACTAGTAAAGAAGTTGTCAGTAATATTTTTTTATGATCCTTCAATGTTTTTAGCAAGATCTTTCACCACATTCAATCCAAGATTTTTCTGAATAGGTTCATGGGGCTTCCTTCCTGTGTAAACAATTCCGTCTAAAGCAGATGTAGCATCACATAACCAAAATATTTTTATGCCATACTTGGCTGGTTTTATACTGGGTGAAGCTGCATCTTCCACGTAATGGGACTAGCTGTTCGTCAACTGTGAGCGAATCATTGGAAATCATTCTATTTCTACACCCGTCAAGAAATAGTTCCCATAGATAGCGAACAGCTGCAAGTTTGTCATCCGCAGATCGAGCTTCACGGGTACGCCTGTCATCAAATTTAATCATTGTCCTTATATCCTCGAATCTGTTTACTGACATGGTGGCCTTTTATGTAGGATTTGCCTTTTCATCCAAGAATAATTCTCTAATAGGGACATCCCAACACTTCTCAGCACCAGAAAGCAGTAAAAGACCAAGAAAACCCTCCATTTCAGCAAACGAAACGTTTTCTCACGTTTTACCACGTAAAGCAGCCACTCTTCTGCCTTCAATATTTCTGCAGTTGATGATTTCCTCTAGTATTTCCTTGGAGATGAAATAGTCCCAGGCATCCTTAGGTTTACAGGTTTTCAAACCACGCGCTGGCCTGGTGCCTTTACGATATTATGGACAGGCATACGAAATGTTGCAGGAGGATCTAATTTCCAAATCGTTCCATTCCGACTAATGTATGTGTGATCTTCTATACCTTTTTGTGGTGGTTCTTCATTTTCAGATGGTGATGAAGTAATATTATCGGAAGGACTGTCATCTGCCTCAATATTCACATCTGCAGGTTCATTGGCTGATTCTTCACTACTTGCATCTTCAAAAATATTTCCTTCCTCGCAAGAATCATCTTCTCCAAACTACTGAGCCACAACACTTTCAAAATTAGCTGCATTTGCATGTGCTGACTCTCTTGCTTTGCGTGTCGAAGCCATAGCAAAAGGTGTGTCTCTCGAACAGCAGCTTGTGCAGCACTAAACGAGTCTTACTCGTAACAATGTGGGCTTTGCAGCAACAAACAAACTACAGTAACAATGAGGCTGACAAGAGCATCACAGGATAACAATACTATGCAATAATAAAACATTTGATAGCAAAAAGATCAATAATACACCGACAACGCCAATATGTGGAAGTAGTGTGTATTATTTTTTAGTTATATTATTACTACTACAGCTACTGCTGCTGTTGGCACTCCTGTTGCTGGAAATACCACTTGAATTATATAAAAAACTTAAAAAGGTATCTCGTTCAGACATGATAGGAGGAATGTCGCAGTGTTAGTGAAAGAGTACTGGAAAGCAGTTTGATATCAAACAAAAAATTACAGAATTTTTTTGAAAATTGAAGACATACAAGGGTCTCGGAGGCCCTATATATGCATCCTAGGGTTAAAAAAAATTTAAATAATTGAAAAAACACATAATATAAATATTGGTTCTACTTTTAACACATTATCAATGTTTCATTGTAGGTATCTCACAACTGGTAATTCCATGAGATGTCTACACTGCCAGTTTCTACTTGGACGTTCAACAGTTTCAAAGATTATTCGAGAGACATGCTCAGCAATCTGGGAAGCGATGCAAGGCCAATATATGAATCAATTAACTGCTGAAGATTGGTTGAATATTAGTTTACAATTTTTAAAAAAAAGCCAGTTTACCACATTGTGTGGGATGTATTGATGGTAAGCATATTAGAGTGATCAATCCATGGGGATCGAGTAGTGAATACTTTAACTACAAGAAGTATTTTTCAATAGTTTTAATGGCATTAGCTGACGCAGATTACTGCTTCAGATATATAGACGTTGGGGCCTTTGGACACGAGGGAGATTCAAACATCCTGAGAAGTACCCATTTTGGCAAGATACTCTATTCCAAAACCACCACCAGCCCCCTTACCAAACGATACATCTGGTCGATTACTGCCCTGTGAGTTTCTAGCAGATGATGCCTTTGCTGTGTGTGAAAACCTTCTGAGACCATACCCCGATAAGGACACGACTAACATCAAAATAACTTTTAACTACAGTTTATTGAGTGCCAGGCGGTATGTGTAATGTGCATTGTGTATTTTAGCCAATAAATGGCGTATATTCCACCGTCCGATTGACGTCAGTATCGATTTGGTTGACACCATTGTTAAAGCCACTTGCGTACTGCATAACTTTGTGAGGGAAAACGATGGGTACAACTCTGAAGACACGTTATCGTGTCCTTTGGACAGCATTCCGGCCCAGAGGACAAGCGGGACCGTGAAAGGAACACACACAAGAGATTAGTTTGGTGGATATTTCTGTTCTACCGCAGATTCTGTAGCCTGGCAAAACCGATACGCAAACATTGCTGAGTGAAAAAGACTAGACATCTCTAATATTCTATAACAAAAGGCATATATTGTGACTTGTTGTACTTACTTAATTTAACAAATGTCTTTCATAAAATTTATAAATTTTATTGTATTTTTTATCTTTTATACTACTCAAATTAAATGTTTTTACTACAATTACCTAAGGCTTCTTTTGTTTCTTTGTCCCTGTTGTCTCAACCTTCACTAACAACATTAGATGTCACAGCTAGCCAACCGTCTCTTCTTTTTTGTCTGTTTTTATAATCCGCATTTTGAATGTCGCATAAAAAGGTCGAGCTTGAACATCTAAAGTAATACGTTCTCTATCAAGTTCAATTTTTTTCCATTTCACACATCGAAAAAACTGTAACGAAACACTGGACTACACACACTACTTTGTGTTCAAATGGTTCAAAAGGCTATGAGTACTAAGGGACTTAACATGTGAGGTCATCAGTCCCCTAGAACTTAGAACTACTTAAACCTAACTAACCTAAGGACATCACACACATCCATGCCCGAGGCAGGATTCGAACCTGCGACCGTAGTGGTCTCGCGGTTCCAGACTGTAGCGCCTAGAACCGCACGGCCACTCCGGCCGGCTAATTTGTGACGACATACTGCAAAGTTACTACTGAGTTCACGTGGGAACGCAATATGAGAAGCGTCTTCTGACGCAGGGAATGGGCCCCGGCCCATCCGACTAGCGTCTGACCTTGAGGACGTCTGACCGTGGGATGTTGGCAGAAATAGGCGCTGTGTGTGGCCACTACCGGCCTTCTGCCAGCCTGCCTATAACTGCGACGTCTTTTGACGCTGAGCGTCCAGCTTCAAAAAATGCAAGTGAGGCCGTAGCCTTAGGCGGAAAATATAACCTTATCGGATCTCCACGTGGGAAACTGTAACTGTGACATGTGTGTCACAACGAATGTGTTCATCCCCTTTAACAACTCTACAGAACTGTACTTTCCTACACCCTGTATATACATAAAGGGGGCGTTCCTGCCACAGCCGGCTACAACAGCTTCCTGCCGGCTGCTTTGCAATGGCCGCTGCCGCAACGCCCGCCTCCGGCGCGGGGGCGGAAGCCGCTTCACACAGGCGTCGAGGGCGCCGGTAATCCGCCCTTTGGCTCGCCAGAGCTCGCTAATAACTCCTCCCTTCGCCCTCCTATCCGGATCCCCCGCCCCCTACCCCTACCCCTGACCGTGCAAGTTTCATTTCCTCGGCTCGGATTGCAAACACTGGCCCTCCGACTGAGCCATTGTCTTGGCGGCTGCCGGCGACAGATTGATTCCCGCTGTTTCCGCTCCGCAACAGCTGGTTCATCATCGGCGGTCCCAGTCCACTATCGCGTGTCCTCGTCGCTGTTCGTCGTCGCCTCACACACACACACACACACACACACACACACACACACACACACACTGTCCAATACTTGTCTTCTTTGTTGACGGTCTGGGAGCCCGACAAACGCCACAGTCCTATAGGCGACTCAGTGTTCAGATGCCAAACCATGGACCCGAAAGTGTCGAGTTCGACACCCGATCAGCTCTATCATATTTATCTGTCATTTGCCACTTCTTGAATATCTGACAACGTATGATAATGTTACAAAGAGCTACTTTCACCATGAGTCAGAGTTGACATTAAACTTAAGGTAAGTTAGACGAAAGGTCGGAAGAAGTGTAAAGCCCCAAGGACAGAAAACCTCAATTAACAAACTTTGTGAAAACTTAAAGTAGGGAAGTGAGTCATCTTGACAGTGACAACAACTATTGGCGAAAAAAAATTAATTACACTGATAATGTTTTTATTAACAACTATAACACTTAAATACTGAGAGTACCATACAAAAGAGGAGATAAAAGGAAAGTATTGTCATGAATTTCCTTTTGAACATCTATCTATAAAATAAATTTAAATTCATATGAACGAAGGTTAAATCCAAGGCGGTAATTCGGTCAAAGACAACATTTACCATGGAAGAGAGTTGTAGCTGCATCGTAAAGGTAATTCAATGCGCCTACAATGCAACTCGGATATGGAAATGTTTAGTTAGTTGCTCTTGACTCGCTCTAGAGTAGTATTGCGATAGTCTTCTGGAAGCGAACGCTGTTAGATTGTTTCAGTTGTGAAAGTTCGATAGTTCGTGAGAGAGAGACTAAAGCCATACTCAGTCATTCGACTGAATAAACTAATTTTTAAGGTTGTCAACTCGACGGTGATTTTAATTGAGTGATGCTGATTTACTGGGCTTAACTTCGGACTGAAGAACAGTTGCGAACTTGATAGTAATGTATCAGTGACAAGAAAACTATTCGTAGTCTTGAGTAGGACACAATAATACAAAGTCATGAAGAAAAACCAATACGCCGTTCAGTCAAAAGTTGTTGTCAACGTCACGATTACCGGACTGATGATTTTGAATGACATATCGGTGTGCGTGCGTGATAGAGACAAACAGTTAATTACAAAAAGATTAATACACTATTAGTCAAGAGATAAATCAGATGTGTCGCCTACATGATTCAGGGAATAATATTACGTATGTTCATGCTAGTGATTGAGTCTTTTAAACATTTTAAGTGACTGTGTGAAGACAGGAAAATAGACATTGAAAGGTGAATAACATAAAAATCAGCATTACGGCGTGTTGCAAGGATGTTACTTCAACATAAGTGATCTCTGGATTTACGTTGGACCGTTGTTAATAATTTCACGTAGCAACGAGTGCAGGAGGAGGGAAGGGACGTCACAGAAGGTAATGGCGTACCACGTCCAGTACAACCACACATAGTAAAGCATGTGTGGCACGTAAGAACATGTCCGAAAGAACATACACCAAGCGTCCATATAACTGATTCGATTCGATGGGTCAGTGCATCCACAACTTCAGTGCAGATGCACACTTGCATTCGACCTCCGGTGAGAATCTAAAATCAGCGAGCTTGGAGGACAGGGTCGGGGAGTGTGCGTAGGTGGCGCTAGATGAGAGATACAGACGGCTGCACGTTTGGAATAAACACTGCGTCCGGTTGGTGAAGAGCTTACCGCAACTGACTAGTAAGCTCCAGAACGCCCGACCAGAGGCCCAAGAGAAAGACAGGCCGTGGTGCGTACGTCACAGCACGTGACTGTGGTGCTACGGGTCTTACGAGCGCCAGCAGCCATCTGTGGCGGAGAGCGAGTAACTATTTCAGACGAGTTTAATAATTCTTGACTGCGCATTTAAAAGCATTCAAGTCCTCGATATCACACAAATCAATTAAGCCTTTTAGAGGGTACCTTTCCAATTACATATTGATTTCCCGTAGGCCCTGCAAAGAGCTCAGCGCTGGCGAAGTGTGACGAAAAAGGCAACTAGTGTGGTGTCACAAATTCGCTGTAGGGTCTGTATTTCTCGCTGACCCCAGTTCGAATGCATATGTGCAACAATTCGCTACGAACCCATGAGCTGCTAAAAGGGTGAAATATGCCACTGCTCATGTTGCCCCACGACTGCCACAGATACTGCCAATGCCACATGGTATTACTGACAGGTTTATTGCGGCCTTTGGATACTATCTCAGCCAAGGGATCCTGTTTAAGGTCAAATTCGAGACTTTAATAACTCTCCCACACCACTCTGGAGGACTTTATCGCACGAATGTTCGGGACAAGGCTCTCGCTGTGTACCTGCAAGCGACGGTACAGACCTGTAACCAACGGCAACACGCCATCACCTTGCGGGCTTTCAAATAACGGAAATGAAATGAGTGGCCCTCAGCTACATACCCTCCGACCCCGAGTTGAAATATTAGAAGTTTTGGCTGTCTTCGTTGTCTAGGGGCTGGGATACGTAATTGCCGCATCACAGGACAAATACTGCTTAGTCTACAGTATACGATAAGAATACACACATGGATCGAATGGTCGAAGGTCACTCGCTCACTCGGCAATGGCGAATTATGAATGTAACATATAAATTTGTAAATCAAAGATTGCAATTAAATAAAATCTGCAGGTACTATCTTAACGACTTTAAATGATGAGTACGATAGTAGAAGTACTTTTGAGAATGCGGTGTATTTCTGCAAAACACTTATTCGTGTCGATGGTCCAGCAATTACATAAATTATAAGTTAAATAACAGGGAAACAATAGATTCCTACAGCATGTAATTAGTTATGAACAACAACAAAGATCGCAAGATATTCACTTTTAAGCGCAAACTACGTCTTCACTGTCGAAGTCACTGAAATACCACAAGTTGCATGGGGGCTTAATTTAATAGAATGCAAATATTTTTAGTTTTAGTCGCTGTCTATCCGGTTACGCAGTCACGTAACCGGTTGGCCTTGACTAGTATTAGCACGCAATCTGACTGCATAGAATAACAACAAGGAATGAAAGGAAATTTCCGTTAACACAATTAATTAATTAAGTCCCCAGAAACTATAAAAGCTACGAATCAACAAAGCACAAGTGTAACTGTTCTGTGTGTGGAAGTATGATTCAACGTACACATCTGGCACGGTTCTTCCTCAATACGACAAGATGCTTTAAACACCATTTACAATGAAGTAATTTAAAAAAAACCAGAAATACTATGATTGCACATAGAAACCCGGAATTACACTCTAATGCATGAACACAAGCCAGATGCTTTGTTGACTGAACCTGTGACCAAGAGACATTGTTAGTTAAGAAAATTTTTAAAATTAAAAAAATGTTTTTTACCTTCATATATATTGACGAAAAATACACTCTGATCATTACAACATCTCCATTCGAACAACATCTGCTGTCTAGCCCATCAAAACAACTGCACACGACATGGCCTCAAATAATACAGCTATCAACATCCTCTCAGCAAAGCACTAACCACCACACCTTCTGAACAAGCACTGCCAGTGGAGGCGGCGGAATAAAACTCTTTGGCGCAATCTCTGGCGCTGTGACTCAGTGTAGCCACCTTTCATATGCCCTTCCTCCACGGCTAGAATTTGATGGTATTTTTGCCAGCATTGGTGGTGAAAATACCACCAAATTCGTCAAAAAAAATACAGACAAAAATAAAAGATAATATTAATAAGTAAATATCACATACCTAGATAAATTTTGGCTTTGCACTGACACTTCAATAACCTAATATATAAAATACAGTAAGGAATACAAATGCTTGTATACATGTGATTTTACATAATAGTTTACACAAGTATCATGTGGTTAAGCAATTCAATCAATAGCGTCAGCAATGACGAATAGGTGCAGGTAAGAGTCTCATAACATTTCATAAACAGTAAATACACAAAAAAATCAGTTTATACAAATATTCACATAAAATCTTGTCAATAGTTCAATAAACAAGCAGCACTCCTCAGAGTAGTCGACAGTTCCAACAGTAGCACCCAGCAATGGTCAGCAGCTGCAAATAGCAGTCTCATAACACTTCATCATCAGTATTTAAACAGCGCCAACAGTGGCACCCAGAAATGGCGAGCAGGTGCAGACACCAACAAGTGACATCATTTCAGTAGAATCAGTTCCATCAATGGCACCCTGCAGTGTTGAGCAGGTGCAGACAGCAACAAGTGACATCATTTCGGTAGAAGCAGTTCCATTAGTGACACCCAGCAATGTTGAGCAGGTGCAGACAGCAACAAGTGACATCATTTCAGTAGAAGCAGTTCCATTAGTGTCACCCAGTAATGTTGACAGGTGCAAGCAGCAACAAGTGACATCTCATCACTGGTTGAGCAGTTCCAACAGTGGCACCCAGCAATGTTGAGAAGGTGCAGACAGCAACAAGTAACATCATTTCAGCAGAAGCAGTTCCATTAGTGACACACAGTAATGTTGACAGGTGCAGACAGCAACAAGTGACATCTCATCACTGGTTGAGCAGTTCCAACAGTGGCACCCAGCAATGTTGAGCAGGTGCAGACAGCAACAAGTAACATCATTTCAGTAGAAGCAGTTCCATTAGTGACACCCAGTAATGTTGACAGGTGCAGACACTAACAAGTGACATCATTTCAGTAGAAGCAGTTCCATCAGTGGCACCCAGCACTGTTGAACAGGTGCAGGTAAGAGTCCATAATATTCACTGTCACTAATTAGACAGTTCATCAGAGTTCATTAGCATAAATTAAACATTGTAAGTGGCACCCATCAATGTTGAACAAGTGCAGGTAACAGTCCATAATATTCACTATCACTAATCAGACAGTTCATCAGAGTTTATCAGCAGAAATTAAACATCTCTTAGTGGCACCCATCATGTTGAACAAGTGCAGGTAACAGTCCATAATATTCACTGTCACTAATTAGACAGTTCATCAGAGTTTATCAGCACAAATTAAACATTTCCAAGTGGCACCCACCAATGTTAATACGTGTAAGCACGAACAACAGTTTGAATGCACACACAATTGCTTTTACAAAATTATCATCAACGCTCTTACACTAAGCATACAAATTATAATAAACACACAAATAATATCAGATAATTGTCATATTAAATATTACAAATACACAAATATCAGTAAACCTATAATATTTATGGGTGTCAGTGCAAGCCACAACAAACAAGTAAAATAATATTTAGGATGTAGGTCGGCACCAATTATTTGGTATTAGGAAAGGAAAACACACAAAACACATTCACTCATCTTTCATCCACATTAAGTGCTACTGTGTAATTGAATAGTGTTAACTGTGTAAATGCAATTCTGTCAAAATTTGATGTTCAACATGTGTGTCAAGTAGTAGTGGCAGCAATGTATAACAGTCAATAATAATTAGTCAACGTCATAGTCATCATGACAAGACCAATGTTTGCCAAGCCAAATCAAATGTACGGTTGCTGAACAACTGTCAATGTGCCAAGATATGCAAATACTTCCTCTCTCCAAAAAAAAGTATATACTTCTTAGTGATTTAACAAAGTGTGTGTGTAGACAATCTTCCTTCCACTTGAGTGTTCTAGTCTGCCATCTTCATCCGCATTGTTCCATATAAACCAAGGAAACAAATATGCTCCTCACTTACTTTACCTCTTATCCACCAAAACTCCAATAATCATCAGCATCACATAATCTTAATACTTCAATAATACCTCTTACGTCGATACATATAAACCTTATCATCAATATCATTTACCTTACCTCTTGTCCACCAAAACTCCAATAATCATCAACTTCACACAATCTCAATACCTCAATAATACCTCTTCAATATGTCGACACATATAAACCTTATCGCCAATATCATTTCACTTCCATAACAACTCTTTCCTCTAGTCAGTCTCCTCGAACAAGTACAGATAAAATCCTAGTGCAAACTTCAATTCATCATCCCATACAATCCGAAGACACAACGTCCACACACAACCTCTGTGTAATCATTCTGACCTAAATCTTCTACTCATTATGAATCATAAAATACATTTTGGTTACCTTGTCCATCATTAAATAAAAGAAATGCCTACATAACCTCTAACAGCCTTTAGTTTGAATAACTTTCAGTAAGTAAGTACGAGTACGGAGTGTGAATGATAGTAATAATTCACAGTGTGTACACTACTTTAAGAATCATGGCAAAACAGAAGCAAACATGTGGAGTATTTCTTGTGTCAAGTGTCACTTGCTGTTTCAATTGCTCACGAAGAATGCAGTGTAATAACTGTCAATGGTCTAAACCTAGTGTTGGTATGTCATGTCGTTAGCTTCCGTCCCATTAGCATAAATTTATACAGCTTCCATTAAACCTCCAGCACATGTGACTTCTATGAAGTTTCTTGTACTAATGTCGTTCGTCGAATTATAGCAATTCATTTTCTTATCTTAAAAATATAATGCACTGAGCGTAAGCAAAACATACAATAGCGAGTAAATATACCAGTGGAGAACAGAATGTCAACAAGTGGATGCAGCACAATTCCTACAACGAGGCTCTGCCAAGCGAACAATCTATAATTAATACCATAGTGTATATCAGCATTTCTATATACCAAATTAAAGAGTAGTTATGACAACAAACCAGAAATGTGTAAATATGCAATCCATACGCAAGGCAGCAAATATGTATCTTACATAATAAACAGGTCATTAGCATCATATCAGCATAAGCAAATAAATGTTCATATGTAATCTTAATAAGTAAACATGAAGGAGCAAGCAGATAAATCACAAAGTATAACTTACATACATAACCATACCAGCACAATTAATCATGTGACAATTATAATTTAAATAAATAAGCACAGCAGGCATATAAAAAAATGTGTATATTATGCATAGCAACCAAGCGATGCATAATATACACAAGGAACAACCCTGTTCATTAATAAAACATTGTCAAAATCAGCAAATGTACGCAAGCACGTCGCTTCACAAGTAAATTCATAGAACATAACATTTAGCACAAAGTATAAATCACGTAATCGCGAGCAGCAAATTACGTCTAAAGTACGTACCTAAGTGGAAATATGTTGCCTGAAAAATAAACTCAATTAATAGATACCTTTTTAGTTTATTAGTTCCTTCTTCGAAATTACATTCTACCTGAAAATTTCCTGAAAATTTCTCGATAGCAAGTCCTCTTACCTCGGACACACACAGAATTTACCTGAAGTTCTTAAATATTTTATACAACTGTATCCTGAAAAATACTGAACGTTAATAACATAATTTATCAAGTCACTATAGCTTTATACTGAATTGAATCAGAGAAATTAGACTGTGTATTTGTTTACGGCTGTCAGTGCATTCGCACTGAGCGCTCGATCAGCTGTAGGTACGCGTGACATAGGAAGTAATTGTTTGCGGTCAACGACTGCCTTGTGCGACGCGCAGACTTGACTGTTGCTTTGAGTATGTGCCGCCGCCAAAACACTGCGCGGTATCCTTGTACTCTCCGTGTGTTTACGTATAACTGTTAGTTTCTCAAAAGTATGTCATTCCACAAAAATTTTAACGTTCGATATATGATGTACTCCCTTAGAGCGCCGAGATTTAAGAGTTTCTACTTCGACAGTGTTATCATGAATGATTTTGCGAACCCTATATGGATCGTTATAAAGCAGAAAAAAATTGCGACACAAGCTTTTTCCTTTGTGAGACAAACGGTGATACTTAATTAACACCTTTTGACCAACTGACAAGGTTTTTAAACGACCAAGACGTTTAGCTGATTTCTCTCTTCTCGCAGCCGCAGATGCAATATTTTGCAGAGCCAGGTTCACAACTTCAGAATGCCGCAGTTTCCGTGTAGGCGGAAAAGGAACTATTTCAGAAATGCGATTTGTCGGTGCTTTATTTTTTAATATCAATATAGGCGGTAAAGAAGTTGAATCATTAGGAAGTTCATTCATTCAGAATGTTTTGAAAAATATGAAGATACTGATCCCACGTTCTGTGACTCTGATGACAATAAAATCGACACAGTTTATTGATTTCCTTCATCCATCTCTCTGAAGCGTTAGATTGAGGGTGAAAAAGTGAAATGAAAATTAGTTTAATCTTACGACGCCGTAGAGTACGAAGCCAAATTTTAGAGCGAAACTGTGATCCATTATCTAACTTTATCAACATGACCCACTTCTTTAAGAAAATGTTTGATGAAAGCGTTAGATACTGAACGAGCTGTTGCTTTGCGTAAAGGTGTAAAACACACATATTTTGATGCCAATTCTACTACTACCAAAATGGACGCAAAACCATTAGTGGATCGAACCACTGGACCGAACAAATTGACTGCAGCCATCTCCTTTAATTTCGCTGGAATGATAAGAAACAACGGTGCTCTGTGAGAAATAGCTGGCGGCTTAGCCTTTTGATATAATTTGCATTTGGCAAGAACAGATCTAATACGTTTTTCCATATTACTGAAGTAGCAATTTTCTCGTAATTTATGAAAGCATTTTCTGGAACCAAAGTGTGCATAACTGAAATGTGTATACCAAATCAATTTATGAACCCACTCATCAGGAATACAAACCAACAAAAACAGAGTTGTCGACCGATTTTCGTTTAAAAAGAACTAAATAATACTGTCTAATCGCTACGCTTTCCTTTCTCCTCCACTTCTCCTTAATGTCCTTCCAGATTGGATCCTTATATTGCTCCTTAGCGATGTCCTGGAGCGAAGACGAAATAAAATTTTCAAACGCAACACCTTGAATATACATCAAACAATAATTGTTTTCTTTGCTGTCCTCTTCAGCACTTTGTTTCAAACCCATAGGTGCACGTGATAAAGCATCAGCAATAATATTTGAAGAACCCTGAATGTAAACAATACTAAAATCAAATTCCTGTAGATACAGTGTAGCCACCTTTCAAAGTGCACAAGTCGGCAATCCAGAGTATTTCTATCTGCCGCTACCACGCGCAAATCGCTCCACACTCTCCAAGTCTCTCACGCGACCATCCGCCGCGCCTCCGCGTCCATCACCCCTTTTCCTGTGCCGTACTCTCCAGAACTACCCCCTGCTCGAACTGCGCTCGTGTCCTCTCTCGAAACGATCCTCCTCCCCCACTTTATGGTGTGAGGCACCAAAGTCCATAATATTTCCTACTACACTTTCTACAGTTGTTTCGATTGGTGTCTCTCCCCTACTAATTATCCTGCGGGATCGTAAGCGACGTGACACTTCACTCGTTTCATTCTGTTCATTTGAAGCTAAAGATGACATTTTATCGTCTGCCATAGCTCACTTATTTGCAAACATTAAGTCAATGAAGTTCGTTTGAGTTACGCCCGTCAGCTGTCGACAGAGATGTAATTTATTGATAGCGAGTCGGTTGTCACTGCTACGTCACAAGATTGGAATGTCGGGAGTTGCACGTCACGAGAACAAGTGACTATTCTGGACCGTAAAGGAAGTATGGCTGCACACGGATCAAAATAAATGAAAACTTATACTGGTAAGCTCTTTGAAACGGCAGCGGAGATTTAAAAACAACTGATATACAATACACAACAATGGAATTTAAGCAATCGTTAAAGAAATGCCCAATCTACTAAATGCAAACAACTGGATTTGAAGCAAATTTTCTACTGCAACTACTAAAGATCGTCACAAATTGATTAATGACGTCTGAAACTTAGGAAGCTTGGGTACGGCTGACAAAATTTTAACTTATGTTGTTGGTGACTGCCTTCGGCGATTTTCGCTCAATTTACATTCCAAAAAATATCTTTTCCACAAATTTCTCTGATTGCCTTATCTCTTTTGTTCGCTCGATGGAAATTTTATTGGATGGTGTTAAATGCATGTAACAAAGCAAAATGTATGGAAATTTCCACAATGCTTATCTTACTGAAAAATTTTTATGCCTTTGCGCAGTACACAAGTTTTTTTTTTTTTTTTTTAATTCGTGTCCCTGTTCAGAGGCGCCAATTATAACAATACATTTACTTTTGTGCGTTAACATACAGCTATAATCGGTAGTGGAAATGTATTTGCACAGAAAAGCACATAATGATATATATTGTATTTTAGGCCAATAGACTTAACTAGTTATTGTAGTGGTTTTGAATACCTTTACTGGTCAGGGCTAAATGACTATTGAAAATATTATTGTTTTTGGATGTCTCAACATGAATTTCCTAAGGGACCGAAGTTTATCATGCATTTACCAGCAGAATAAGGCGCGGAGAAACTATTTCGCCGTATGCAACTTCCGTCCGATTTCGACGAAACAATTTGTGACTTTGAACCATCAAACTTTTCAGAAACATAAAAGAAAATTAAATATTTATGGTCATGAAGTAGTGAAACATAGGTTCTATACTGAATAATTAGTCCCTACACAAGTTCCATTAACTTTGAATTTATGGCAGATAACATATAACGAACTTACATTTTTTAACATTTCTAGATACACATCGCACAATATAGCTTCTCACATGAATCTACTGCTATGCAGAATGGCACTTTCACATTACACTACAAAAATATTTTTTAAACACTAATAGTACGGTGGCAAGACATGCGTGTCCGACACAAATTACGAGAGACAGAAGAGTGGGTAACTGTTCATCGAGAATATCTCGTACATCAAACTAATGTGTAAAAATGTTCTTCTTCGGCCCGCCTTTCGCGCAACGGCTTTCAAAGTCAATAGCTCACTGCATCTCTGACGGCACAGTAAACACGTCACTACACAAGACTTTATTTGCTAACTGTAGCTGTTGCGAGCGACTGCTCGGTTAGTGAATGATTTAAAATGGTAGGGCATTCGCATAATGTTACAACTTCCATACAGTCTCACCATTAACGAGCGCTGTGATTGGCTAGAGCGCTCCCTCCATGTCTCCAAGCGAACGTACAGTCACAAACATATTTAAGAACATACGAAATACTGGATTCACATTTAAATACTTGAAATTAAATAAATATTCCTACGGATGGGCCATAAACACGCTCTAACACACATTATTAGATACATAAACAGATTAAAGAAACATATATCAAAGGAATACAATATCAAGGTAGACCAGGAGCCTAATGTCTCTGTGTTTTCTGAAACAGAGTAAATATTTAACCAGTTTCTTCATGACTAGTGTATATCGGATACAAACAAAGACATAGATGAATAAATATATTTACAAACATGCTGCTACCGTTATTTCGTGTCACTGTGGAGTACTTATGGCCTGGCGCGATCGACAGTAATCGGCCACTTTGACCTCCAATAACTCATACCAATTTAGGTTTACAGTAATAGCTTTCTAAAGACACGGCGATCGACGATATCGGATGAAGCGTTTAAATTTTGAAAATTCGTTGCTGGGTGTTACTTGCATAATTTACCATCAGATACTAAACTTTAAACTAATCAAGATATTGAAAATCTGATTACACCATCAGAATCAACGTGCAAATAATAGTAATGCACACGTTTCTTTTTTAGGTACCATGATTGATCTGGCTACTATTAATTTCTATACGAACTGTGAAATGTCTGCCATGATGGATTCACAAAGTCCGCCCTCTTTGGCACTCCCGGCGTGTCTCCTTCACCGACACAACGTCACTATGGAATTCCCAGCCACACGGTTGGACCACGCACTGGGACTACCCCTCTCGTCCGGCTGACGTTCGCCACCACGTGTTTGATGCAGGGCCCCGGCTGGCCGAGCAGCCGGTGCGGCCACGCCACCTTCGAATAGTTTCAGGGCGCCACAATTCGCCCGTTACCTTACAACGTCGGCGATTCTTCCCCCGACCTTTGGACTGCCGGTGGTGGTAGGGCAGTGTCGCCTTCCATTCCCACGTTGCACGATTCTTCGTTGATTTTAGTTATGTTCCACGAGGATCCCCACCACCTGTGAGATATGTCTATGCTTGTAGCGTCATCAAGGCAGCACTGTTGTCAAACTTAAATACCCAACGAGGGATTGCCAACAGATCTGGCGAACTGGCCATACACGTCTCCTCACCACAGTGGCGAGGTCGTACTGGTGTGCATTTGTCAGCCACCAGACACTCACACCGCGACCGTTGGACGACGTCTGCAAGGCCGATTCCCCACGGTGTCTTATATGCGACATGCTAGACACCAACGACCTTTGTCTCCACCGCGGTAATGCGAAGGATGTTTGGCAGCTGACGAAACGTATCGTTGCACTCCTCCAATGCATCAACGACTTTGGGATCACGGAGAATACTTTATATTCTTCCCATACGCGGTCTTCCCCGCACACCCCCACCCCTTCACAGGAAACGTCGGCACAACCCGCTGGATTGCAGGCCACGAATCGCACTACGCGCTCTCGCAGAGTGTGATATCGGACATGGGTTATTGGCTATTCCTACTAGAAAAACATGAGCTCTTCCGATGTCAATGCAAACTTTTTGGGCAGCAAAATTAAAGTAATAACAGCCCTCGGTCTCAGAAATAAAATCTTATGACCTAGGTTTCAGCAACTACTGAGAGTGCCTTCACCAAAAGTAAAACACTCAAACTGGCCTGTGACATAAGTATAAAGTTTCAGGAAAAAGAATTTTAAGTGTAAGTACAGACTACCAGGACAAAAAAGAAAAGAAACAGTACTTACAAGTCTAGTATAAAATAAATATCAAGCGATAAAGCTTTAGTCACAAAATTTTGAAATAGAAAACATACAAGTGAAGCCACTAGGGGCTGCTCACAATGTGAGCGCGCGTGGGTGCTATTCTGTCATTCTGCGCAATGGATTCATCTGAGATGTACCCTTTACCCTGTGGCTCCTGCAAGATGCAATTTCCACCCCCACACTACTACAGAAGTCAGACAGCCGCTCCTAACGTTCTGAAGAGAAATGGCTGAAAAACTTTCAGCAATAAATATCCTCTGGAGTCGTCCGCTGTAAGGAAATGACACAAAAATTCACAAAATTTCTTACGTAACTAGTGGGATACTTGGGTACTGGAGTAATGCTAGTTAGTGTAATAAAAACCTGAAACTAACGAAAATTATTATTTATTTTGCTAAAATTCTGAGAAATCAAAATGGCACCTTTAGTTATGAACTGAACAAGTTATTTCTGGGTTCTTTTCGGAATGTGAAGTTACCTCTCAAGGTTAGGATTCGCTTATGAAATTTCTATACAAAGTTTAAGCTTGTTATTGACTTGGCAGAATGGCTGAGAGCCACACCTACTTAAGCTGAATAATTATCCATTAGAATGTTGCTAGGTACGGTCAAGGCTGTTGCGTGTGAAATGCAGTGAAGTGTAGTGTTGTGGAGGAAATATGGGGCTCGCAAGAGCTGTAGCGCACAATACCGTAAGCTGCAATGACTGCTGTCTGCGCCGCTCGCTGCTGACAAATAAGATAACTCTCCTTCTATTTGGATTGACCTTTGCCAATCAAATTCTACCTACGCCTTGATGAAGTCAAGGACTCCCATTCGCCCCTAGTCTAACTATTGGCGTGGTACACCAGTCAGATAACCAGTCCACCGCGATGCCACTCAAAAATTCGCCCGCAGGCGTTTAACTATAACTCTGTCCGTTCACACCGCACAATAAGTGTGGTGGCCAACACAGTGAACAACGCTTAATCGCAAGGACTCAATATAGAGTCGCACTCCGATTCGTTCTCGACAGAGGTGCTATCCCACTGAAGTACTGAGGAGAGATTTGTTCCTCGCTCTTTGAGTACACGTATGAGCGCGCACAGTCTCATTACGTGTTCTCGCTCCAAGAGCGACAACGGAACGGCCCCTCTCCATGCCAGACATCAAGGGGTATATCTTTCGGTCTCTCCCATTACTCCTTCAGCTCAAGGCGTCAGGAATATTGTCTGCCAATCAGCATTGCTCTTCTAAAATGGGAGAATGACGTTTCGTTTAAGGTGACCAATCCGGAAATCTGTAGCATCGGCGTTTGGCGTTTGCTGTCTCCCTGTGAAAATCTCTGAAACTGCGTCCTATGTTGTAAAGAATATGTAGGCTGGGCGCTCCCGCACAATGTAGCGGAATTTGCTTTTAAGCCAAACACGGGGTCGTTCCTCCTTTCACTCGGGCAAATGCTGTCTGCTATATGGGCGGTCGGGCGCCAATGTAGATAGGTTGAGTCATCCTCTGAAGGGGCTGGCCTCCCGGCGTGTGGTTTATGTCTCCCGAACTAAAAGCCCCTGCAACCGTCGTGTCTGGAATGTATGTGTGTACGCCAGCCTCGAGTATTTCAACCACAGTGGGCTTACTTGTTATTTGCATATTGTTTACATGAATTCATACAACATTGACTTTATCTTATCGAGTTTGGGTTCGAATGAAGCGTCTTGATGTGCGGAATATGATTGTGAAGGCGGAATATGTAAGCAATGAAGCTCAGGAGACCACGACGTCTTACAACACATGTAGAGCTATGGTAGACTGAGGCGCCCACGTTAGCAATTGCGGGCAGGTGAACATTACACCAAGAGTGCAATCTAGTAGCTGCAAATACAAACAGGCTACGTAACACTCAAAATATAGGCAGACGAATATTATGATGAACATTATTTAATACACGAAGTATGAGGCAATATTTTATCTGACAGTAGCAGACATGGTAACAATTTGTCTACATAAGAGCTTAGAAGCACAGTTTAAAGGCTGAAAACATTACAGAATTACAAAGGAAGCTGATTAACACAGCGAGTAGAAAAACTGTATAACATATAATGTAGTTAATATAAACCATTCAATGAACAAAAATTATGAATCGACGTAGATAGAAAAAATATTTCGGTAACTGCAAGAGGGAACACGAAATCAAATATCAAGTAATGGCTTTATACCGTTGAACAAGCTTTTATTACGTAATTGTAGTTGATCATTAAGAATGAAGCCATCATTTCGAGAAAGATGTTTAAAAAAGAGCATCTGATCTACTCAGTGTATAAAATGTTGATATTGTGAATAGCCTTAGGCACGTAACCTGTAACCAGAACGTGGTCGACATAAGACGAATTTTGGTTGCCACTACCACTTTTTCTTAAAAGATTTTCTTTGTATATCACTGTAAAGGCACGTCCTGTTTGTCCTATGTAGTATGAAGAGCAAGTGTCGCAAAAAATCTTATAAACACCAGAGTTTTTTAAAGGGGAACGGGTCGGCTTTAAATTATGAATAAATTTTTCTTCAAACTATTATTGGCTGAAATGGCTACATTACAGTTGTATTTATTACGAAGAAGTCGTTCAATCTGATAGGAGATGGTCCCCAAGAAAGGAATAGAAAAAAAACTTCTTCTTTAGGCTGGACTCTATGATAGAGGTGCCGAGTGTAGTAACTTTTTTAACAGTTTTCTTTTGAAGGATGTTATCCGCTATGACAGGTTCATATTAGTTATTAACTGCTATCGTTTTGATTAAATTAGTTTGCCTCTCACCGTGTGGCAACATGTGCAGCCCTTTTATACACATTCGTTTCTTCTAGTATCCGTAAGAGCGCTGATAAGTTTAATGCCTACTATGACTCACGGTGCAAGTCGCTTTTTCACGGTGGTAGTTAATAACGACGTAACATTCCGCATTACTTTCAGTAAACAGTCCTTTCATTGCTGCAAAGTATAAATACTAATTTTCGCAGTTACAATTCGACATAATACTGAATAACGAGTTCCTACAAATGGATTAATCTCAAACTCGTGAATAAACAGGACAAACTAATAACAGTGCAAGATGTTACCGTACAGCTGCAGCTGTTTTTCACTAATGAAGACCAGTTACATTATTAGAAACAGGCCATAATGTAGGGTACGGCAACATAGTCGAAACATCGGGTTTGTATTTTAAGACGATACAGCAGTACAGGTAGAGCAGATTTTCATGAGATATGTATTTTAAATTGATGTTTTCTGATAAATATTGGTATGAGTAGTAGGAAAACCAGCAAAGCAATCCAACAATTACCTAAGGAAACCTCGGGAGGATTGAATGTCAGCTAGAGTAGGGGAAGAAATGTCTGGTCAGTGGTGGCCGAGCAACTGGCTCGTCACAATACGCCAGTCACTATTCTTGATGTACTTTGGTATCGTGTTGAAGCTGCATGGGCAGCTGTACCTGTACACGCCATCCAAGCTCTGTTTGACTCAATGCCCAGGCGTATCAAGGCCGTTATTACGGCCAGAGGTGGTTGTTCTGGGTACTGATTCCTCAGGATCTATGCACCCAAGTTGGGTGAAAATGTAGTCACATGTCAGTTCTAGTATAATACATTTGTCCAATGAATACTCGTTTATCATCTGCCTTTCTTCTTGGTGTAGCAATGACCAGTAGTGTATAACCGCGGTCTCGAGCAGAGATTATTTCCCTAAGTCTTCTGTGTACGAGTATGTCGTTTCCGTTATAATGTAGAACTGCAGTTACTTATCCAAATGAATCAAAATTTCAAAAACATGATAGGCGCCAACCGTCATATTGGTGGCGCTGCTAAAAGTGAGAAAGGTTTTGATTACACACCGCGAGTCGAAAACGCCCTGAGAATTTCGCTACTTAGGCTTCCAGCGACGAGGGACGGGGCGCTCGCGGAGCTGGGACCACACGCGATATTAATACGGGTAGAAGACGAGGCCGTTAACGGTGTGCCGAAGGACACGGTGTTTGCCGCTGAATAGCTAACGCAGCCGTAGTGATGAATAGCCAGTGTTCGGGGCGCAGATTCCCCACCCTGAATTATGGAGAGCTCTGAGAGAGGCGAAGGGCAAACAGGGAGCGCCGTGAGCCGTGTTAGTTATACAGGGCGGCCGCTATCTGCTGCGAGCAGAGCAGGCCGGAGCTGCGAAGACCGGCGGCGGCTGCGTACGCCACTTGGCGAAAACTTGTCGCTCTCCGCCAACTTGTCGGCGTCGGCGTCGGCGTCGTCAGCGGGCGAAATCTGACACAAATTCCCCAGCGGCGGAGCTGCGGCGAGGCACAGTGGGGCAATCTGCAACGCTATCCGCCCGTCACTGACGTCATCGTGAGTCCACTCATACAGAGTGCACAGTCAAACAGAGTGAAGAGCTGTCATAGTCTTCCACCGTGAAAAAGCAGTAGAGCAGGAAAAAGTTTGACGAAAAGTAATGGAGGAAACACCAGTGATGCGTTTCGCAAGCAAACTGCTGTTCGTTCAGAAATAGGAGAGACTTTAAACTGTCAAATAAAACGAGAGATTTACATAGTAAAATTTGGCCTAGTCTGTTTATTCAACTAATGAAACATATGTAGATACGGAGGAAAACCACCCACTAAACATAGATACAGAACTCCGATTATAAGTGGGCTGCCTGTGTGTTGGCAGCGCTGCGTAGCGCTTTGCATTGGATGTCTGACTGCACTTTCTTTGTAAGAGACTCTGTGGCTGGTCGGACTCGTTGTTGGAAGTTAATCGCCAGTAGTGTTGGGAAGTTGGAAGTTAGTCGCCAGCAGTGATAAAAGTACTGCTGCGCAGTTGGAGGTGAACGGCCAGCAGTGACGGAAGTTAGATGTGGGAAGTTAGCATTGATGGAGGTAGAGGTCTGAAGTGTTAGCGTAGGCTAAAGATCTGTACATGTTCGACTTGGAGATTGAATGTTATTCATGATCATATACTTTTGTACTAGATGTCAATGACGATTTATGATTGTGTCTGAACTGGATGTCACATTATTAAGGTAAAAAGTACATTACGTGGTTTTCTTTGCTTTCCTTTGCTAACCACATGCCTATTAGTAGTCAGTGGCTTTAGTAGTTAGAATCTTTTATTTAGCTGGCAGTACTGACGCTCGCTGTATTGCAGTATTTCGCGTAATGAAGATTTTTGTGAGGTACGTGCTTATGAAATGTATAGGTTATTGTTAAGATTTCTTTTTAGTCAGGGCCATTCTTTTGAATTAATTATTTGAAGTCAGGTTATCCTTTTCTCTGAGCAGTCAGATTTCGTTGGCCTAGAATATTGTGGGTCAGTGTTGACATGATAAGAATAAGTAAAGAGAAAGTAGGTTCACCTGCATTCAATTTCACTCAGCAGTTTAGGTAAAAGTTTTAATAAAGAAGTTTCATGGTATCTGGTAACAATATTACACAATAAGGAATTATAAAGCAGATTTTAAACTCCAAAACATTCCCAGGGACAAATTGGGAATCTCAATATTGTTTTTTGATTGAACTGCAGGTTGAAAGTGAAGAATTTACAAAAAGTTATGAAATAAAGGAAGAAGAACATGGATGAGTTGAAAAAGCCATACCTTTTGAGAGTTTGAAATGGATTAAGCAACGACTGATTGGAACAAGGTAAGGAATACAATAGAAGATGAATTGGTAGCTTTTAATAACAAAATAGTGAAAGCAATAGAGGAGCAACAGGGTGAAAGACAAGGCACAACAGAAGTTCTTGGATAACAAAAAAATATTTAATCTACTAGACGAAAGGAGAAAGTATAAAAATGCAACAAATGGGATAGGAATAAGGGGATACAGATGCCTCAAGAATGAGACCGACTATGAAGATCAGCTGAAACGAATTAGTAGCGTCCTGAAAAATCTTCATCTACAGGGGTGGACAAATATTGAAAAACCAAGACGTTACAATGTCTAATATGGTGGAGGAAAATCGTTGGCATTCAAAACAGCTTTCAGTCGTGACGGAATGGATAAACACGTGTTCTCTATGGTTGTCAGTGGAATCTTGAATCTTTATTCTTGCAAGATAATGGAAACTTCATGCAACGATGATGTAGGTGTATAGAGACAACAACGCTTCTTTCCAAAGTACACCACAAAGGCTCAATGATATTGAGAGCTAGTAGCTGTAACGGCCAGGGAAATACGATAATTCACCATAGTGTATACAAAACCGGACCTGGACTATGCGAACTGTGTGAACAGTGGTCCTGTAGTATTGAACTGCAGCATCACCACTGGGGAACCAACATTGTACCATGGGATAGAACTGATCTGCCAAAATAGTCACATAATACTTAGCGGCAAATGGACTTGGCAGAGTAATTTGGGGCCAACGAAATACCGTGCTATGGATGCGCAAATCATCACCGATCCCCCACCATGTTTCACTCTTGCAACTTAAACTTGGCCAGAAGCTGGAAACAGTATAAAAAAATACTCATCCGAACAAATGACTTTGATCCATTGCTCCATAGGACAGGTTTTAGGGCTTCGTCACCTCGTTTCCCTGCTACGGAAAATTGCATCACTGGTGAGTGGTTTTGAAATACCAGCACGCCCCGATGTTACCTTCTTGTGGACTTCCCTTAGTCTTGCTTTGCTGTTGACAGGGTTCGCGAGGGCGACATTCAGCTCTCCAGAGACATTTGCAGCATTCGTCATTTTTCGTCAGAATCCTGTTCAGTGACTGTCCGTCGCGATCTCTCAACACACACTTTCGTCCGCGTTGTGACTTAGCGGAAGGTGGTTTTCCCGCTTTCCCTGTATGCTGCAGAAATATTCGATACGCTACCTCTTGAACTGCTGGCCCATCAAACCCACATTCACCACGGAGCTATGGTTCGAATCCTCGGCAGATTCCTTTTTTCGACATGCTTTTGGTGCTGGTTGCATCTGACATCCAAGCTGATGCTATTCGTGCGTATGCTGCGCGGTACCTTCAATGGTGCCGTCCCGATAACAATGTTTTTCCTCTCCTGGAGCAACGCCTTCGGGAAATCGGCAATCTTCGTCAACAAACAATGGATAGAGGTCGTCCAAGGACTAGACGTACTGCACAAACAGAGGACACGTTTCTTGAAACTGTTCACCAGTCACATCGGCGAGATACGTGTAATATTGAAAGGCAGTTCCAGGTATCTCGAAGACCAGTTGTTCAAGTGCTGCACGATGAAGAACTGCATCCATATCATTATACGTTAACTCATACCAGTGTGTGACAAACCCCAGTTACTAGATGAACATTTCTAGTATGCATTGATTGCCTTGTGGAGAGCGAGCGCGCTACATGGTACGGGATTCGCGGAAGCGCGTGACGGGCGCGCGTGAGATTTGCATCGGTCAGTGGGATGGTCTCTGCTGCTGGGCGGCCACGTGGCCCGCAGCTTGGGACCTTGGTTGGTTTTTCGCGCTTTAGGCGAAAACTGTGTAACTTACGGTGAAGAGCGATGCGGCAGTGAATTGTGATCAGCAATATGCACCTTCTGAAAGATCGATCTTTATTTCAAGTCACGAGACGCAAAAGTTATAGTAACCTCAAAATCGGTTAATATCACGAACATTGAATTATTAATAAAAATAGTAAATAACAACTTACAGGGGTGAGCGAGCACTCATTAAAAACGTCTCGTCATAGCGGATCGAGTGTCGTAGTCATACGTTAAGATTCATAAATAAATAAGCCGTAAAGAGCAATAAATAAAGTTTGAGGGAATATTGTTTATAAAATTCAACAGAAAATTCATGACGTAAAGAACGGCACTATATAGTACTTTGGGTAGCATCACATGTATTTTAAATTAGTTAAGTTATACTATACACTTAACTTGCAATAGTTTTCATTGTTTGCAAATTATTATTAATATTTTACGCCCATAATTAATTAATTATTATCGATACGAAGATTTTGAACAGCGCAACGTGTAGATCGCTACAGATTACCTCTAAAAACGGTGCTACATGCCGTTGTATGTCAAAACTTTGCAGCACAGATGTAAAGAAACAAATTTGCGCTAAGTGACGAAATTTTGCAAAAACTAAAACTTGATCTACGGGCGACAGAATAATCCTAGAAATTAATGTAACATAGTAAATAAGACTTACTTTTTAGCGCGGTTCCGATGGTGTACTCATTTCTGTCGAGGGATGTATGTATCAAAATTTGTAACCTTAACTGGTGAGACTGGTACTTGCATAACCAAGGGGTGGACATCCGAGCCTATATAAGCGAGCGGCCATCCTGGCCAGGGGTGAGTCGTTGGTCGGTCGTTTTGGAGGGTGGGTGGCGAGCAAGACCCACTTGAGAGTGGCCCATGTGGTCGTTTGAGAATTCTTTTTCGGACGAATTTATTTCGACAAAGAGTATTGTTAATAGTGCGAGTGTACAAGCATGTATTTGGTGAACTTGAAAGTGCTACAATTATTTGTGTGAGTACGATTTAAGAGGTATACATCGTCGTAAGTGAACATGTGGCGAACGGTGACTTCGCGCCAGAACTGTTAGAACAAAGAGGACACTGGGACTTGTGGTTCTGTTCGAATTGATTGAGTAATTTTCGTTTATAGCAGCATACATTACTGCTATTGGGGGCTCGGGGTCAAATTATTATTAAAGTAAAACTGTAAACCGTCTCACCAGTGCTAATTTCATTGTGTGAAAGAAAAAGACAACGCCAATATATAGTGATTTAACTGTGTCGTGAAAAAACTGATTTTGCTATAATAATCGCCTAATTTTTGTTCCCTAGCATAAACTGTACTCATGTCTCAGTGAATAATTAATTAAAAAACTACAGCAAATGTGCCGGTGTGGAACAGTGTAAAAATGCACCAAGTGTGGAAATCATCCCCTGAAACTTACGTGAGATCCAAAATTACGCAATAACATTTTTAACCAACATTTGTATATGCTCATTCGTGTGAACTCTTCAACCGCACTTCTTTATTAACCGCCCCATCGCAAGTGGCAATAAGACTGCTTTCGACGAGTACAGTTTTGTGAATCGCTTTTGTATCAAGTGGAAGATAACGAATATTTTATAAATAAAATGATATGTACTGACGAATCTAATTTCGCTCGTAAAGGGTTTTCAGTCTCTAAAACAGCCGATATTGGTCGGAACACAACCTGAAGCTTGGGGAACATTTACAGAAAGTCAGTTGATTACACTCAAAAGTCAATTTATGTTCTCAAATGTATGTGCTTCGATCCATTAGGAGTTCAAAATAAGAAAAGTGCTTCTTCAAAATGAAGGCATGACTTTTTTGGCAACCTAAAGTTCCTGGACAACAATGCAAGTAAATCTCTGCGTGAGTCTATCTTCTAAAACGAAACAGACTATCTTCTTAGAATTAAATAGTAGGCAGAAAAGTAAGGTCGTACCTCACGGCTGTACAAGGAGTTCCAGCATCAGAGTCCACAGCCAGAGCAGCGAGTCACGACGAGCTGTGGTCCCGGGTGGCAACGGCGACGGTGAGTGTGCGAGGGAGGGAGGCGGGGGCTGGCGGCGATTTTCTACACTCCTGGAAATTGAAATAAGAACACCGTGAATTCATTGTCCCAGGAAGGGGAAACTTTATTGACACATTCCTGGGGTCAGATACATCACATGATCACACTGACAGAACCACAGGCACATAGACACAGGCAACAGAGCATGCACAATGTGGCACTAGTACAGTGTATATCCACCTTTCGCAGCAATGCAAGCTGCTATTCTCCCATGGAGACAATCGTAGAGATGCTGGATGTAGTCCTGTGGAACGGCTTGCCATGCCATTTGCACCTGGCGCCTCAGTTGGACCAGCGTTCGTGCTGGACGTGCAGACCGCGTGAGACGACGCTTCATCCAGTCCCAAACATGCTCAATGGGGGACAGATCCGGAGATCTTTCTGGCCAGGGTAGTTGTCTTACACCTTCTAGAGCTCGTTGGGTGGCACGGGATACATGCGGACGTGCACTGTCCTGTTGGAACAGCAAGTTCCCTTGCCGGTCTAGGAATGGTAGAACGATGGGTTCGATGACGGTTTGGATGTACCGCGCACTATTCAGTGTCCCCTCGACGATCACCAGTGGTGTACGGCCAGTGTAGGAGATCGCTCCCCACACCATGATGCCGGGTGTTGGCCCTGTGTGTCTCGGTCGTATGCAGTCCTGATTGTGGCGCTCACCTGCACGTCGCCAAACACGCATACGACCATCATTGGCACCAAGGCAGAAGCGACTCTCATCGCTGAAGACGACACGTCTCCATTCGTCCCTCCATTCACGCCTGTCGCAACACCACTGGAGGCGGGCTGCACGATGTTGGGGCGGGAGCGGAAGACGGCCTAACGGTGTGCGGGACCGTAGCCCAGCTTCATGGAGACGGTTGCGAATGGTCCTCGCCGATACCCCAGGAGCAGCAATTTGCTGGGAAGTGGCGGTGCGGTCCCCTACGGCACTGCGTAGGATCCTACGGTCTTGGCGTGCATCCGTGCGTCGCTGCGGTCCGGTCCCAGGTCGACGGGCACGTGCACCTTCCGCCGACCACTGGCGACAACATCGATGTACTGTGGAGACCTCACGCCCCACGTGTTGAGCAATTCGGCGGTACGTCCACTCGGCCTCCCGCATGCCCACTATACGCCCTCGCTCAAAGTCCGTCAACGGCACATACGGTTCACGTCCACGCTGTCGCGGCATGCTACCAGTGTTAAAGACTGCGATGGAGCTCCGTATGCCACGGCAAACTGGCTGACACTGACGGCGGCGGTGCACAAATGCTGCGCAGCTAGCGCCATTCGACGGCCAACACCGCGGTTCCTGGTGTGTCCGCTGTGCCGTGCGTGTGATCATTGCTTGTACAGCCCTCTCGCAGTGTCCGGATCAAGTATGGTGGGTCTGACACACCGGTGTCAATGTGTTCTTTTTTCCATTTCCAGGAGTGTAATTCCGCTGGCGGAGACAGAACTGCCTGCTGCTCGCCGGACGACGGCAGTCATACCCGCGTGGCAGGTGACTAACAGAGATAGCCGTGTATGCCCGAATTGGCAGAGGAACATGGTGCGGCGGATGACTAGGAGGTCTACTGCTCTTCTGCGCGCACTCTTGACTAGACCGCTTCTTGCAGGTCAGACGAAATTTGGGTGACTTCCGCCGGTGCGCCTGCGGAGCTGGCGTAATGTCCCGCACAGCGGTGTTACGTTGCGGGTTGGCGGAATTGCAGGAGACTCCGGGAACCCGCCACAACCCATATGTCACACATAAACATGGTTTTCAGGCACGCTTTGGCATACTCCTATTGGCTGGAATTGTGGGTGGAATACTTTTGGAGCCCTACCTATTTTCAGACTAGTCGAATGCGCCCCTGCAGCGTGTGTTCCTCTGCAATACTTTGTGAGACCATGTTCCATTTGGTGTTAAGCGACATCTACGGTTTCAGCATGATGATACACCGCCAAACTTGGGATTGAATGTGCGTTTTTGTTGTAGTCTTCAGTCCAGAGACTGGTTTGATGCAGCTACTCTATCCTGTGCAAGCTTCTTCATCTCCCAGTACCTACTGCAACCTACATCCTTCTGAATCTGTTTAGTGTATTCGTCTCTTGGTCTCCCTCCACGCTGCCCTCCAGTACTAAATTGGTGATCCCTTGATGCCTCAGAATACGCCCTACCAAGCGATCCCTTCTTCCAGTCAATTGTGCCACAAATTTCTCTTCTCTCCAATTCTATTCAATACCTCCGCATTAGTTATGTCACCTACCCATCTAATCTTCAGCATTCTTCTGTAGCACCACATTTCGAAAGCTTCTATTCTCTTCTTGTCTAAACTATTTATCGTCCACGTTTCACTTCCATACATGGCTACACTCCACACAAATACTTTCAGAAACGACTTCCTGACACTTAAATCTATACTCGATATTAACAAGTTTCTCTTCTTCAGAAATACTTTCCTTGCCATTGCCAGTCTACATTTTATATCCTCTCTACTTCGACCATCATCAGTTATTTTGCTCCCCAAATAGCAAAACACCTTTACTACTTTAAGCGTCTCATTTCCTAATCTAATATCAGCAGCATCACCCGATTTAATTCGACTACATTCCATTATCTTCGTTTTGCTTTTGTTGTTGTTCATCTTATATCCTTGTTTCAAGACACTGTCCATTCCGTTCATCTGCTCTTCCAGGTCCTTTGCTGTCTCTGACAGAATTACAATGTCATCGGCGAACCTCAAAGTTTTATTTCTTCTCCATGGATTTTAATTCCAACTCCGAATTTTTCTTTTGTTTCCTTTACTGCTTGCTCAATGTACAGACTGAATAACAATGCGTAACTGTTTAAAAGGAGCGCTTGCAGGGTAATGGACTGGTCTTGAAGGTTCAATGTTCTGGCCACCACGTTCCCAGGATAATAATCCACTAAATTTTTGTGGAGACATATAAAGCAACAATTTTATAGTACTCTTCCAGTGGATGTACACTGATAGCTCACTTGTATGTCGCTTCGGTGAACGTGGATGCCGTCGTGTTGCGTATGTGAGACAGTCGATTTATGAGAGTTCAAATAATGTTCCTCTGATGTACGGCAAGGTTGTATTTCACGTTGTCTTTATAGTTGCTAATGGCATGTTGTGATTTGGTATGATAACAAGTGTTAGCTGATATCTTAATTAAATGTTTTTTAATGCTTGATGTATTATTCTGGACGATTTGTTGCCTGAAATGACTTTCTGTCTGTCCCAGTAGTGCCTGAATTCGTACTGTGCCTCTTCATCTTATTTGAGACAGGGCTATCCGAGTGAGGAGAAGCTCAACACTACCTCACGATTAGAAATCACAATTAATACTGATAGAATTTCAAATGCTAAATATTTACTGCTGACTTTTTTATTTTTTGGATTGCTGTAAATAATTGTTTTATCGAACTTGTTAAATTTCACGTGTTAAGTAATTCTGATACGCGCGTGCCCAACTTGTCAAATAAAATCAATTTGTATTTTCTCGGTGACGTTATGTTTTTTATGGCCCGGCAACGTACCGCTCCTAGCTGTTTGCTTGTTAAAATTTTTGCCTGCAGTTGTGCTGCACATCCAAATCCATGCACACAGAACCGTAGCACTATGCATTAAGAGAAAAAACAAATTGTCGTAGCCCATTGGTAAAGCGAGGTGTGGTGCGGTAATTCTTTTCATAAATCGGAAGAATACGAGCGCGGCCAGGATCCATGCTGAGATGCTGGAAGGGTACAGAAACAACACATCATCATATGAGACAGTGATTGTGTGGCACAAACGATTCCATTGTGGTCAGGCGAGTCTGAATGACGAAGAACGAAGTTGCAGACCGAAAATTGCAATCGAAGAAGAGGCACCGGTGCTGGAAGAGCGAATTACAAAATCGAACTGAAATCGTAAATGGTGAAAATCGTTCAGAGTACGATTTTCACCATTCTGCACAACTTCTTTTTAACTTGACGTACGTCACCGCCGTAGGGTTTCGCGACTGCTCTCATATATATATAAATATATCTATTCAAATACTCATCCGAACAGAGGCAGTAGGCAAAATTGAGTCTGGCAGAACATTACCTGGTGACTGTATGATACTGCTATCTATAGTTCTCATGAGGCCAATGACCGATGATATCGGTGGACTACAAAGGTTCCCAATGGAATCTGCACTAAAGCATAAACTAAAAGTGTCATTACAACTAATTATTTGGAACGCTTATAAACAGAAGGAGGCAGTTTAAAGGTATTTCATTCTTCAGACGGAGAGATTACATTCTACATGTACAGTGCGTTCCTAACATGCAGAGTGGTACACAGCTACTGCGTGGGGTTGTCTAGGAGGGGGAGGGGTTGAACATCATTCGAGACCAAAATATTTATTGACCAATGCACGACTAAAAAATCAAACAAACCTATTAAGAAAAGGTTACTCGTAATCTTTCAACAGTTAATTAAAAATCACGTTAAGAAGAGTAACAAAATTTAAAGGTGATCAAATTTCATAAATGTACACTCCCGAACATGTGCTACAGTATTTACTTTTCATTCAGGTAAGACTTTAGTGCAATGTCACACTGGCCCACAGCGTACTGTTAAAACACGGGAAAGTCAAAGTGTTGTATATGGTTATTAAAATATCTATATTCAAAGACAACAATGAGCTTTGCACTTAGCTACCACAGTTATAGCAAATACTTTCAACGACCCACATCGCAGAGGCAAGGAAATTTGTTGCAGACACTTGAGAATTAATCGCTTATCACTACGTTCCTATTCTTATGATGAGATACCTTTGTAATTATTAAGAAACAGAAATTTTTTTGTTACAAGCACATGTGACGGAAGAACAATGCAAGAATTTAATTCAGTGCCTATGCTTCAAAACGATAGCTACAACAAGAGGAATTTGTGTCACAAGCAAGCCCTCCATTATTAGAACCAAAAAACAATCGGGGCCTTATTACTGAACACACACCAAAACCTCAACAAGGAGGTAAGAAGATTCGCGAACCAATACAGTTCAGTTTCGAAACAACGCCCGATGGCGTAACGGTAGCAAGTGGGCCGCCACGCGGGGCAGCAGATCAACAAGATTTAAATGGATTCACATGGTTGACAAACGAACTTGAATTAAATTAGCAGACAGTACCTTAAATACCAAGAAATTGGCATGAATGCTTTTCTCCCAGAATGAACAAGTAACTAGCAAGCATCAAAGTCACTCACAGCAATAAATGAAATAATTTAAACCAAAATCCACAAAAGCTGTCGTATACGAAAAGGTAAAAAAAGTGTGTCTTAGTTACAGTGAATCGCAAATTTACGCTAGTATAATAGGTAGTTGGTACAAACACGTGCAGACCTCTTGAACACGCACTCAAAGTACCCACGACCGGAACTTAAGCAAGCAGGAAGATTGAGCCGGTAGTTTTAGAGTTCTAATAGCTGTGAAGGCTGCCCATAAGCAGCGGCGACGCCCTGGGAAAGACAGTAGAAAGGAACATTTTGCGAACCTCACGCTCTCCCCAAATTCACTGACCGGCAGTAAGGGAACTCGCCGTTGTTCTAAGACGGCACGCCCCCTTCTAACCAAGACCCCGTAACCGCGGACTTCCACAGTAGAAATGGCTTCGGCCGCCTCGTGTCCTCTGGGGCCGCCAAGATGAAAATTTACTCTCGGACACGCGACCCCAAGCCAAACACCGAGTCACAATCGTCCGACAGAGAAATCGCACGGCGCAGATCGCAGCACGCCGTGCCTAGAGAGCCCCTCATCCGCTGCCCGCCGCCGTCAAACTACTCAGCACACTGCCACATGCTTACGTCAAAACGGCATGCCTTCCGCTAGAAGCAAAGATGGCAGTGGAGGACGTCCTGCGACCTATCGACGCCGTACAGCTAACACAGACTATAGCTCCTTAAGTATTTTTTGTTACTTAGCGCATATCACTTCTGGGAGGTTCTTCAAATATCGTATGTTTGTATATTCTGTAATATTCGATGTGTAAATAAGTGGCCCTAAGTCGAGAAAGTCTGTAAGTCTGTTTTGTTCTGGTGTTCGTAAGAAAACGTGAATTCAGTGCTGTATTTCACTGACGACTCTGCTTTCGTATTTGAACTTGATTCTGGTTACGACATGACAGTATTCATTGAATGAATTAGACACTACACTGTCGAGGAGATAATACTTGTCTTTTTTCTCTAATATGTTCTTGATTTCTACATCTACATTTATACTCCGCAAGCCACCCAACGGTGTGTGGCGGAGGACACTTTACGTGCCACTGTCATTACCTCCCTTTTCTGTTCCAGTCGTGTATGGTTCGCGGGAAGAACGACTGCTGGAAAGCCTCCGTGCGCGCTCTAATCTCTCTAATTTTACATTCGTGATCTCCTCGGGAGGTATAAGTAGGGGGAAGCAATATATTCGATACCTCATCCAGAAACGCACCCTCTCGAAACCTGGACAGCAAACTACACCGCGATGCAGAGCGCCTCTCTTGCAGAGTCTGCCACTTCAGTTTGCTAAACATCTATGTAACGCTATCACGGTTACCAAATAACCCTGTGACGAAACGCGCCGCTCTTCTTTGGATCTTCTCTATCTCCTCCGTCAACCTGATCTGGTACGTATCCCACACTGATGAGCAATACTCAAGTATAGGTCGAACGAGTGTTTTGTAAGTCACCTCCTTTGTTGATGGACTAAATTTTCTAAGGACTCTCCCAATGAATCTCAACCTGTTAGCCGCCTTACCAACAATTAATTTTATATGATCATTCCACTTCAAATCGTTTCGCACGCATACTCCCAGATATTTTACAGAAGTAACAGCTACCAGTGTTTGTTCCGCTATCATATAATCATACAATAAAGGATCCTTCTTTCTATGTATTCGCAATAAGTTACATTTTCCTATGTTAAGGGTCAGTTGCCACTCCCTGCACCAAGTGCCTATCCGCTGCAGATCTTCCTGCATTTCGCTACAATTTTCTAATGCTGCAACTTCTCTGTATACTACAGCATCATCCGCGAAAAGCCGCATGGAACTTCCGACACTATCTACTAGGTCATTTATATATATTGTGAAAAGCAATAGTCCCATAACACTCCCCTGTGGCACGCCAGAGGTTACTTTAACGTCTGTAGACGTCTCTCCATTGATAACAACATGCTGTCTTCTGTTTGCTAGAAACTCTTCAATCCAGCCACACAGCTGGTCTGATGTTCCGTAGGCTCTTACTTTGTTTATCAGGCGACAGTGCGGAACTGTATCGAACGCCTTCCGGAAGTCAAGGAAAATAGCATCTACCTGGGAGCCTGTATCAAATATTTTCTGGGTCTCATTAACAATTAAAGCGAGTTCGGTCTCACACGATCGCTGTTTCCGGAATCCATGTTGATTCCTACAGAGTAGATTCTGGGTTTCCAGAAACGACATGATACGCGAGCAAAAAACATGTTCTAAAATTCTACAACAGATCGGCGTCAGAGATATTTTCTGTAGTTGTGGTTTTTCGTCCGAAGACTGATTTGATGCCGCTCTCATGTCACACAGTACAGTTGCATGTCCGCGGGAAGGCAACAATCACCATCTCGCCAAATTTCATTTCGTATCCCTTGTTTAAGCAGTGTTCTGTTACAGCCCATTTTTCCAGCTGTTGTAGCCTCGTATGATGGGGATGTTCCACGCACCTGTCCTGAACTATGCGAGTACAACGGACGATGCAAGCCTTCCCACATTGACAAGGAGCTGTATATACGCCAGGCTTACCAAGCCACAAATCGTCTTTCACAGAGCCGAGTTGTGCCCTCATCTTTGGAGGTGGACGGAGCACACACTTAATGTCAAAGCTCCTTCAAACTCTTCCATTCTTAAACAATATGCCCCCAGCATAAGGAATAAAGGTCGCAGATCTGTGCTCCTCTTCGTGCACTTCCAGAGATGGTCCAAACTACGTAACCCAACGAATCTGATTCTCGCCCAGTGGAGTTTGGACCATCCCTATCTAACGAAACTGGCTGTATTGTATCACGTGGAGTACTCGATACAGCAGGTTTCGTAGTATGCGATACGTGCTAAAACAGATGTGGGTAGTGTATAAGGACACTTAGTGAATAAGGTCACTTAGTGCAACATAGTGGAATAGCTGTAACGAAAATGTTTAACTGTGTCACAGACCAATTTATGTATGTTCTTAACCAGGTAAGGTAATGTACTGTTATGATAGTCATTATCACTTTGATATGAATTTCGGGATGTTTTTAAGAGAGAGAACAACTTCTGGAATCAGTGTTAATAGTGTATAAATGTTAGTAACCTGTTTCATTCAGTTTTGTAGTTATAATTCGATTAGTAAAATTTATTGTCTACTATAACACAAATTAACTGTGTAAACTATTAATTTTGGAAAAGCTTAACATTTACGTATGGCCACGGCCTTGCCGCAGTGGATACACCGGTTCCCGTGAGATCACCGAAATTAAACGCTGTCGTGCGTGGCCGGCACTTGGATGGATCACCATCCGGGCCGCCATGCGTTGTTTCCATTTTTCGGGGTGCACTCAGCCTCGTGATGCCAATTGAGGAGCTACTCGACCGAACAGTAGCGGCTCCAGTCAAAGAAAACCATCAAAACGACCGGGAGAGCGGTGTGCTAATCACATGCCCCTCCTATCCGCATCCTCAACGGAAGGATGACACGGCGGTCGGATGGTCCCGATGGGCCACTTGTGGCCTGAATACGGCGTGCTTTTTTTTAACATTTATGTATCTTTGCAAGTCAGGGCAACATATTCTTATGGAAATCATGAAATAAAAATCTGTAATTAAACTCATAATTAAAGTTTCTGGTACTTTCTATAGAGAAATCGAGTGCAATGTCCACTTATTACGAAAACTATAGAAGATTCGTTTAAACTGGAGACATAACCCGATTCAGAAAGGCAATTTGTACCATAAATGATGTTAGAAGAACGAATCATTAATTCTTTGTAACACGATTCAAACATTTTGCGTTATACGTAATTATTCTGTATTTTAGCCCTCAAATCTTGTACAAAATCATTTTGAAAGTTTGAATTGTATTTTTGATGTTGCAGAAATATTACCAGCTCTATGTTGTTTCATAAAATCGCATGATTAATTAATTAGGTAATAATATTTGACATTGTTCTAGACTGAATAATAAGAACTTAATTGTTAACTGTAAGCATGTTTTAAAATTGCACATGTAAATGATCGATAGTTTCTGAAATATGCATTATCATTGTACTCATTTTAATTTCCACTAAAACCCTGTAATGTCATTTTTTGTTGGATTAACTTATTGCAATCGTAACATCAATCATGAAGTAACATAATAATGTTAAAATATGTAAAAATACAACTGCTCGAAAGCCTTTGAGAGGCACGGAGTGCGTTTGGAGTACTATCTGGTGTTCCGGTTCCTGTAAAGTTGGGACAAATAAGCAAGTGTTGTGAACAGATTAATTGGCGTTCGTCTGGTAGTGACCTAAGACTTTCTGCAGCGAAGTTATCACCTCTAAAAATGTAACACATGGTACGGTCAGTGTACTATGTTAAACCTGAATTGATGGGTTTGCTACGTTAGATTTGGTGGTATGAGAAGTTACATTAGATTTGACGCCGGCCGCGGTGGTCTAGTGGTTCTAGGCGCGCAGTCCGGAGCCGCAGACTGCTACGGTCGCAGGTTCGAATCCTGCCTCGGGCATGGATGTGTGTGATGTCTTTAGGTTAGTTAGGTTTAGGTAGTTCTAAGTTCTAGGGGACTGATGACCACAGAAGTTAAGTCCCATAGTGCTCAGAGCCATTTGAACCATTAGATTTGACGTTGGAGCTGGGCTTCTGGACCTGGTTACGTTTTACCTAGAAGCGCACGAAGAGGAGAGACTGTGATGGGCGGTGCATGCCCCGTGTACGGTACGGACACCCGTATAGGATGACGATCTGCAGCCTTGGTATCAGTTTTCAGCGGGTCATAGGAGCAGCAGCGTTCTCCTGCAGATCGCGAACAGCTGGATCCCCGAAATATTGAGCCAAGTTGATTTTAGGATCCGGCAGCAAACCCGAGGCTTATTACGTACTTTAGAAAGCCTAAGAAGCCAGATAAAGCCTGTGGTCCTCCCTTGCTATCCGCCGTTCACAGCATCAACCCAGCTACGACATGTTTGTGTGGCCTCTCCACAGATCATCCCCTAACGGGGCTGCATCTTCCGTGGTATTACTACCTGTAAAGTAGAGCCACGGAGTCCATCTCACATCGGCAAAATTAATTGTTTTTGCGGTTGGTGGGGTAGGGGAAGAGGATTTAATTACACTGGTTCAGAGAGGATTTTTGTACAGAAAGCAAAATAGTCAGGGTATCTTCATTTGTGTGTCCATATTGCCTGTAGTTGCTTTACAATTCTTGAGGGTATTTTTGGTCTGACGTGGTGAGTGGGCATAATTGTGTAGTAATGGGATGAAGTGTGAGTTAGAGGAAAGGTGAGGAGCGAGAAGTGAAATGAAATTGAGAGTGGGGGGCTGTGAGAGAGTGGAGTGGGGTGAAGGATGGAAAAAGCTCTTTCCTTTTTCATGTAAGTTTATCATTTATTTTATACAGAATCTGGTTTCCAATATTTATTTGCTAATTGAGCAACTGTTTATTTTCTGTTAAGGTTTCCACCCCGCCCACTCTCCCATAAACCCCCCCCCCCCCTTCTCACACACACACAATTTCATTTCACTTCTTGCTCTTCACCTTCTCCTTTAACTCACACTCCATCACACTACTATACACTTATGTCCAGTCATCATGGTTTCTCCCTCCCCCACACCAAACAAACGCCGGCCGCTGTGGCCGAGCGGTTCTAGGCGCTACAGTCTGGAACCGCGCGACCGCTACGGTCGCAGGTTCGAATTCTGCCTTGGGCATGGCTGTATGTGATGTCCTTAGGTTAGTTAGGTTTAAATAGTTCTAAGTTCTAGGGGACTGATGACCTCAGATGTTAAGTCCCATAGCGCTAAGAGCCATTTGAACCATTTGAATCAAACAAACATCCCTCCATTACTATTTCTTCTCCACTCTTGTACGGTATATAAATACCCAGTAACATAATTAAATAGAATTACACACATACAATAATGTAATAAGAAAAGAAAAAAGTTTGTAGATCAAAGGCAAAATAGTGGAAAAGTTATGTAGGCAACACAAACTCAAACCGCAACACATACTTAGAAGTATAAAAACAAACAGAATTACAATGGTAAGCGTAAAACTGTGCTGTGAAAAAATGCATATTGCTGCAGAACAACTAAAAATTAGACCAAAATTATCAGTGTCTAGTGCAGAAAAACAACGACGTGCTAGGAGACTGCATTTTCCGATGTAATCGAGAAATCAAGCTAAAGTAACTGTAAGTACAAATCAACATATGCCTAACCAACTGAATCTCAATTTTAAAGCGAATCAAAATGAATATAACTTAATTACAGACCACTGATGCTGCTTTACCTCAATAAAGCGAAACGTGTCTGGTGAAAAGATCACGCATTTTTGTATTTGCAACGACAGAACAAAAATACCCTCAAGAATAGTCAGTTTTTATATATTTACATGCGCTGAACACGAATGTCACTATTACAATTATCTCCTAGCTCAGGGTTATAAGCATGTTGGAACTTTGCGTTTTACGTATATTTCCACTGTTGTCAATTGAGTATGTACAATAACTGATTTTACTCGTACCTAGTTTATTCACACAGTTTCTTTGCCTTACTCCTGTGGGTATTGCCTGGAGCATCTCTCTGTAGCATCAAGCAGAAGTCAGCTAAAATGAATGCACAACAGCAAGTGCGATAGGTGTGTATGGCCTTTCGTTATTGTTGTGCAACAGTACTGCCTTCAGAATTCTTTTTGAGCAGTCTGTAAAGAGTCGCCACCAGTGTGGTTCGTATGTAATGTTCAGGTCTTCTAACAAACCGTCAGTGTCATTGCAGAGTGTAATGTCTTCTTCAGTGCTGTAAAGACGCTTAAGTTTTTCTCTGTCTCTCCCGTAACACAGACGGACGTACTGCGTCAGCGGAGAGATTCCCCTGACTGCTGTAGTCGAGGGCCAAGAGGTCGAATGTGTGCTTTAGAATATCTAAACCCCTAACCAGGTCACTGAGATCACAGTGTGTGATTTTTTGTGGTTCTGCACATGACGATGTTGGGGTAATTGTAGGATCAGTGTCACTGGTGGACGATTGGACGTTTTTGGCTGTATTTGACGGTTCATAACTATCGCTGCTTTATGCTGGCATATGATGTGAAAATGGAACTGGCAACCCTTCTCCATGTGCCACAGGGCAAATTCTAGATGGGTGATCAGGGCAAGGATTCTTGGTATTGGCTGATTCTCTCAGTGGAGGTACCGTACAGAAACACCAATCCGATGCACGATTTGTGCGTTCTCTTTCCTCATGAAAGCTTTTTTTACCACGCGTACGGGCATTCAGTGTAGACCAACACAAGTATCAACACACGTATGGAGCCCACTATTTACCTTGGTCTCCAACTCAGTACCTTAAATACAAGTCGCATGCACGTTTTACTGCTTTAGCCAATGGTCGCCTTCTTCAACCACAAATAACATCTGCACAAATGTAACAGAAGATATTAAGTTCAAATGGTTCAAATGGCTCTGAGCACTATGGTACTTAACATCTATGGTCATCAGTCCCCTAGAACTTAGAACTACTTAAACCTAACTAACCTAAGGACATCACACACATCCATGCCCGAGGCAGGATTCGAACCTGCGAACGTAGCAGTCGCGCGGCTCCGGACTGAGCGCCTAGAACCACTAGACCACCGCGGCTGGCTAGATATCAAGTTTGTTAGTGCAGGTGCAGGTGCAGGTAAAATAGTCCCCCATTCGGATCTCCGGGCGGGGACTACTCAAGAGGACTTTGTTATCATGAGAAAGAAAACTGGCGTTCTACGGATCGGAGCGTGGAATGTCAGATCCCTTAATCGGGCAGGTAGGTTAGAAAATTTAAAAAGGGAAATGGATAGGTTAAAGTTAGATATAGTGGGAATTACTGAAGTTCGGTGGCAGGAGGAACAAGACTTTTGGTCAGGAGAGTACAGGGTTATAAATACAAAATCAAATAGGGGTAATGCAGGAGTAGGTTTAATAATGAATAAAAAAATAGGAGTACGGGTAAGCTACTACAAACAGCATAGTGAACGCATTATTGTGGCCAAGACAGACACGAAGCCCACGCCTACTACAGTAGTACAAGTTTATATACCAACTACCTCTGCAGATGACGAAGAAATTGTTGAAATGTATGATGTGATAAAGAAATTATTCAGGTAGTGAAGGGAGACGAAAATTTAATAGTCATGGGTGACTGGAATTCAAGAATAGGAAAAAGGAGAGAAGGAAACATAGTAGGTGAATATGGATTGGGGCTAAGAAATGAAAGAGGAAGTCGCCTGGTAGAATTCTGCCCAGAGCATAACTTAATCATAGCTAACACTTGGTTTAAGAATCATGAAAGAAGGTTGTATACATGGAAGAACCCTGGAGATACTAGAAGGTTTCAGATAGATTATATAATGGTAAGATAGAGATTTACGAACCAGGTTTTAAATTGTAAGACACTTCCAGGGGCAGATGTGGACTCTGACCACAATCTATTGGTTATGAACTGTAGATTAAAACTGAAGAATCTGCAAAAATGTGGGAATTTAAGGAGATGCGACCTGGATAAACTGAAAGAACCAGAGGTTGTACAGAGTTTCAGGGAGAGTATAAGGAAACAATTGACAGGAATGGGAGAAAGAAATACAGTAGAAGAAGAATGGGTAGCTTTGAGGGATGAAATGGTGAAGACAGCAGAAGATCAAGTAAGTAAAAAGACGAGGGCTAGTACAAACACTTGGGTAACAGAAGAAATATTAAATTTAATTGATGAAAGGAGAAAATATAAAAATGCAGTAAATGAAGCAGGCAAAAAGGAATACAAACGTCCCAAAAATTATATCGACAGGAAGTGCAAAATGGGTAAGCAGGGATGGCTAGAGGACAAATGTAAGGATGTAGAGGCTTATCTCACTAGGGGTAAGATACACTCCTGGAAATTGAAATAAGAACACCGTGAATTCATTGTCCCAATAAGGGGAAACTTTATTGCCACATTCCTGGGGTCAGATACATCACATGATCACACTGACAGAACCACAGGCACATAGACACAGGCAACAGAGTATGCACAATGTCGGCACTAGTACAGTGTATATCCACCTTTCGCAGCAATGCAGGCTGCTATTCTAACATGGAGACGATCGTAGAGATGCTGGATGTAGTCCTGTGGAACGGCTTGCCATGCCATTTCCACCTGGCGCCTCAGTTGGACCAGCGTTCGTGCTGGACGTGCAGACCGCGTGAGACGACGCTTCATCCAGTCCCAAACATGCTCAATGGGGGCAGATCCGGAGATCTTGCTGGCCAGGGTAATTGACTTACACCTTCTAGAGCACGTTGGGTGGCACGGGATACATGCGGACGTGCATTGTCCTGTTGGAACAGCAAGTTCCCTTGCCGGTCTAGGAATGGTAGAACGATGGGTTCGATGACGGTTTGGATGTACCGTGCACTATTCAGTGTCCCCTCGACGATCACCAGTGGTGTACAGCCAGTGTAGGAGATCGCTCCCCACACCATGATGCCGGGTGTTGGCCCTGTGTGCCTCGGTCGTATGCAGTCCTGATTGTGGCGCTCACCTGCACGGCGCCAAACACGCATACCACCATCATTGGCACCAAGGCAGAAGCGACTCTCATCGCTGAAGACGACACGTCTCCATTCGTCCCTCCATTCACGCCTGTCGCGACACCACTGGAGGCGGGCTGCACGATGTTGGGGCGTGAGCGGAAGACGGCCTAACGGTGTGCGGGACCGTAGCCCAGCTTCATGGAGACGGTTGCGAATGGTCCTCGGCGATACTCCAGGAGCAACAGTGTCCCTAATTTGCTGGGAAGTGGCGGTGCGGTCCCCTACGGCACTGCGTAGGATCCTACGGTCTTGGCGTGCATCCGTGCGTCGCTGCGGTCCGGTCCCAGGTCGACGGGCACGTGCACCTTCCGCCGACCACTGGCGACAACATCGATGTACTGTGGAGACCTCACGCCCCACGTGTTGAGCAATTCGGCGGTATGTCAACCCGGCCTCCTGCATGCCCACTATACGCCCTCGCTCAAAGTCCGTCAACCGCACATACGGTTCACGTCCACGCTGTCGCGGCATGCTACCAGTGTTAAAGACTGCGATGGAGCTCCGTATGGCACGGCAAACTGGCTGACACTGACGGCGGCGGTGCACAAATGCTGCGCAGCTAGCGCCATTCGACGGACAACACCGCGGTTCCTGGTGTGTCCGCTGTGCCGTGCGTGTGATCATTGCTTGTACAGCCCTCTCGCAGTGTCCGGAGCAAGTATGGTGGGTCTGACACACCGGTGTCAATGTGTTCTTTTTTCCATTTCCAGGAGTGTAGATACTGCCTACAGGAAAATTTAACAGACTTTTGGAGAAAGGAGAACCACTTGCGTGAATATCAAGAGCTTTGATGGAAACTCAGTTCTAAGCAAAGAAGGGAAAACAGAAAGGTGGAAGCTGTGTATAGAGGGTCTACACCAGGGCGATGTACTTGAGGACAATATTATGGAAATGGAAGAGGATGTACATGAAGATGAAATGGGAGATATGATACTGCGTGAAGAGTTTGACAGAGCACTGAAAGGCCCCCGGAGTAGACAACATTCCATTAGAACTACTGACGGCCTTGGGAGAGCCAGACCTGACAAAACTCTACCATCTGGTGAGCAAGATGTATGAGACAGGCGAAATACCCTCAGATTTAAAGAAGAATATAATAATTCCAATCTCAAAGGAAGCAGGTGTTGACAGATGTGAAAATTACCGAACTATCAGTTTAATAAATCACAGCTGCAAAATACTAACGCGAATTCTTTACAGACGAATGGAGAAACTAGTAGAGCCGACCTCGGGGAAGATCAATTTGGATTCCGTAGAAATGTTGGAACACGTGAGGCAATACTGACCCTGCGACTTATCTTAGAATAAAGATTAAGAAAAGGCAAACCTACGTTTCTAGCATTTATAAGAGAAAGCTTTTGACATTGTTGGTTGGAATACTCTCTTTCAAATTCTGAAGGTGGCAGGGGTAAAATACAGGGAGCGAACGGCTATTTACAATTTGTACAGAAAACAGATGGCAGTTATAAGAGCCGAAGGGTATGAAAGGGAAGCAGTGGTTGGGGAAGGGAGTGGACAGGGTTGTAGCCTATCCCCCGATGTTATTCAATCTGTTTATTGAGCAAGCAATAAAGGAAACAACAGAAAAGTTCGGAGTAGGTATTAAAATCCATGGAGAAAAAATAAAAACTTTGAGGTTCGCCGATGACGTTGCAATTCTGTCAGAGACAGGGAAGGACTTGGAAGGGCAGTTGAACGGAATGGACAGTGTCTTGAAAGGACGGTATAAGATGAACATCAACAAAAGCAAAACGAGGATAATGGAATGTAGTCGAATTAAGTCGGGTGATGCTGAGGGAATTAGATTAGGAAATGAGACACTTAAAGTAGTAAAGGAGTTTTGCTATTTGGGGAGCAAAATAACTGATGATGGTTGAAGTAGAGAGGATATAAAATGTAGATTGGCAATAGCAAGAAAATCGTTTCTGAAGAAGAAAAATTTATTAAAATCGAGTATAGATTTAAATGTCAGGAAGTCGTTTCTGAAAGTATTTGTATGGAGTGTAGCCATGTATGGAAGTGAAACGTGGACGATAAATAGTTTAGACAAGAAGAAAATACAATATTTCTTAATGTGCTGCTACAGAAGAATGCTGAAGATTAGGTGGGTATATCAAATAACTAATGAGGAGGTACTGAATAGAATTGGGGAGAAGAGGAGCTTGTTGCACAACTTGACTAGAAGAAGGGATCGGTTGGTAGGACATGTTCTGAGACATCGAGGGATCACCAATTTAGTATTGGAGGGCAGCGTGGAGGGTAAAAATCGTAGAGGGAGACCTAGAGATGAATACACTAAGCAGATTCAGAAGGATGTAGGCTGCAGTAGGTACTGGGAGATGTAGAAGCTTGCACAGGATAGGGTAGCATGGAGAGCTGCATCAAACCAGTCTCAGGACTGAAGACCACAACAACAACAACAACAACAATAGTGCAGGTGCGGAGCATTTTTGTGGTAGCATACAGAAGCACGATAACACAGCTCTTCAATTTCAACACTTCGCAGTTTAGACGTTATCCAAAGTGCCACAATTGCATTTAGGACACAGCTTAGCTCTTCTGTACCACGACTGTCGCACGTGTTGAAAATGTGTAGCATATTCCGGATTGTATCTCTAGCACTGCCTTCCACAGACCGATGTGTTTTGCCTTTCAAAGTACACAAACTCTTCCGTGTGCCCGCACAACCAGAAGTCACAGGCAGTGAGATCGTGAGAATCCACCTCCCAAGGCGCCATTCATTTAGTAGCGAGTAACAGCATGCTTATAATGTGCAGGACCTTCGTCATGAAGCCGTTGCACGTTCTGTCGCATTGCCAGTGGAACATTTCCTCTTGTAGATCAGGAAGAAAGGTATTACGAAGTTGCAAGTAGTTGACGTCTCGAAGTCGTCCACGGAGTTCAGAAGATCCAAGCAGGCAGTCACCAATAGTTCCTCGCCACACGTTGGAGATGCTGAGAATGGACCTCCAAGATGATGTGCGATCTTTCGTCAGCCCAAACGAGGTAATTGTGTTGACTGAAAAAGCCGTTTCTGATAAATGTTACTTCGCCCAAAAGCACTGAGTAATTATTGGTCTCTGTCGTAACAGAATGTTCCACGCCGTGAGAACCAATTCCTGGGAGATACATCGTTGTGTCTGCCTGATATATTCCATCCCATATTCGCACTCAGTACTGTAAATATACAGCGTCTGCAGCCACAGCCGGTCTTTGGTTGAGCGAAGTATATCTTTGACTTTTTTCGGTGCGCGAAAGTTGGTCGTTACTTCGTGCTTCTTTAATATTCTTGCGATCATGGCTGTTGGCGGTCCAGCAAAGCCGGCCGGAGTGGTCGAGCGGTTCTAGGCGCTACAGTCTGGAACCATGCCTCGGGCATGGAAGTGTGTGATATCCTTAGGTTAGTTAGGTTTAAGTAATTCTAAGTTCTAGGGGACTGATGACCTCAGATGTTAAGTCCCTTAGTGCTCAGAGCCATTTGAACTATTTTTTGGTCCAGCAAACGGCAGAAACGCCACACGTTGCCCTCTTTCTATTGAGGAGCTGGGTGTTGTGGAGATGAAGGTAGACCAGTAATACCTCGTGACAAAATTCAGAGGCGAGAGACAAGTTGTAATCTGACGAGAAAAGCCACAGAAGATATTTGTGAGAGACCATCAACGCTAATCTACAGTCAGTTAAGAGGAGAAGATACGCAAGAATATTAAAGAAGCACGAAGTAACGACCATCTTTCGCGCACCGAAAAAAGTCAAAGGTGTACTTGGCTCAACCAAAGATCAGCTGGGGTTGCAGACGCCGGGCATTTATAGTATTGAGTGCAAATGTGGGACGGAATACATCGGGCAGACACAACGATGTATCTCCCACCGCTGTACTGAACACATCAGGAACGTACGACTAGGACAGACAAACAAGTCCGCGGTAGCAGAACATAGCATTATCGAGGGACACACCTTCGAATCCGAAAAAACGAAGAATCTGTGCAGCACCAACGGTTTCTGAGACTCGATCTTCAAAGAGGCAGTGGAGATACGTCTGCACAATAATTTAGTCAACAGGGATAGCGGCTTTCAGCTCAGTGCATCGTGGAATCCCACAATTGACAAAACACGTCAGGAACGGTCCGATCTGAAGGCAGCGGCGTCTGCAGACACGTTGGATAGCCACCGGGTCTCGACGCCGGTCCGGTCCGCCCCGCCTCCCCCCCTCCCCCACCCCCATCACCGACTCGGTACCCCCTTCCGGAGCAACTTGATTGTCCGGCCTACGGTAGCGGACGACGGCCAAGCAGCTATATAGATATGCAGAACATAGCATCCCGACCAGTATGGCATAGAGGGCTACTCTACAAGTTGTACACGCAAGGGTTCCCCGGGAGCATAGTCAAGCTGATCAAAAGCTGTCTCACGAATAGAACTTTCTCTGTCAAAGTAGAAACTGCCACCTCCACCAAAAGGCGTATTCGTGCCGGGGTGCCACAGGGATCGGTCCTGGGGCCCGTTTTGTACAGTCTGTACACTGCGGACGCTCCAACGGCCCCCCTGGTGCACACCGCGCAGTACGCGGACGACACAGCCTTCTACACGAGAAATGCGAACAAGGACTTGGTCATCCGTAGGCTACAAAAGGTTTTAGGTGACACAGAAACTTGGGCCCGTCGCTGGCGCATCACCATCAACTCTGAGAAGACACAGGCAATGTTGATTACCGGCATTCTCGGAAGGCGTGAACCTCCTCAACGTCCCCCCTCCATCTGCACCTAAATGGAACCCAACTCCCCCGGCGCAGAACCGCCAAGTACCTTGGCGTAACCTTGGACTCTCATCTCACGTGGAAACCCCACATAGACGAGGTCCACAGGAAGGTCTGCGCCAGAATGCCCATCCTATACCCAATCCTGAACTCAACCAGCTCCCTTCCTGCCCAGTAGATGTGTACCGGGCCCTGATCCGGCCAGTCATGGAATATGCGTGCCCTGTCTGGGGATACGCGGCAAAGCAGCACCTGGACAAACTCCAGAGGCTGCAGAACCGCGCCCTCAGGAGGTCAGTGCATTTACCTCTTGGATTCCCCACAGAAGATCTGCACGCTGAAATCCCACTCCTGAGAGAGCGTTTACAAGATCTGGCAAGGGCCTTCTATGAAGGTTCTTCCAGATCAGGAAACGCCCTCATCCACTCCCTAGGTCGGTATGATACGTCCCGCGATAAGCACAAGCGCCCTATGACGATCTTCGACGATTAAGTCGAAGAGAAAATCCCAACACCCAATCCCTAATCCTGTTCCTTCCTATATAACACCAGTCATCTCGCCTACCTCAAGCAAGTACCAGACACAGACAGAACAGTCATCACATAATCGCAGATACCAAAAAACTATAGAAAAATCACACACACACGTTCACAGGGGAGTACTAGCCGAAAGGCTACAAACTCCCCCCTCACACTTCCCCAACGAGGGGAAAGTACAAGATCTACATCTACATCTACATCTACATCCATACTCCGCAAGCCACCTGACGGTGTGTGGCGGAGGGTACCTTGAGTACCTCTATCGGTTCTCCCTTCTATTCCAGTCTCGTATTGTTCGTGGAAAGAAGGATTCTCGGTATGCCTCTGTGTGGGCTCTAATCTCTCTGATTTTATCCTCATGGTCTCTTCGCGAGATATACGTAGGAGGGAGCAATATACTGCTTGACTCTTCGGTGAAGGTATGTTCTCGAAACTTTGACAAAAGCCCGTACCGAGCCTCTGAGCGTCTCTCCTGCAGAGTCTTCCACTGGAGTTTATCTATCATCTCCGTAACGCTTTCGCGATTACTAAATGATCCTGTAACGAAGCGCGCTGCTCTCCGTTGAATCTTCTCTATATCTTCCATCAACCCTATCTGGTACGGATCCCACACTGCTGAGCAGTATTCATGCAGTGGGCGAACAAGCGTACTGTAACCTACTTCCTTTGTTTTCGGATTGCATTTCCTTAGGATTCTTCCAATGAATCTCAGTCTGGCATCTGCTTTACCGACGCTCAACATTATATGATCATTCCATTTTAAATCACTCCTAATGCGTACTCCCAGATAATTTGTGGTATTAACTGCTTCCAGTTGCTGACCTGCTGTTTTGTAGCTAAATGATAAAGGATCTATCTTTATTCGCAGCACATTACACTTGTCTACATTGAGATTCAATTGCCATTCCCTGCACCATGCGTCAATTCGCTGCAGATCCTCCTGCATTTCAGTACAATTTTCCATTGTTACAACCTCTCGATACACCACAGCATCATCCGCAAAAAGCCTCAGTGAACTTCCGATGTCATCCACAAGGTCATTTATGTATATTGTGAATAGCAACGGTCCTATGACACTCCCCTGCGGCACACCTGAAATCACTCTTACTTCGGAAGACTTCTCTCCATTGAGAATGACATGCTGCGTTCTGTTATCTAGGAACTCTTCAATCCAATCACACAATTGGTCTGATAGTCCATATGCTCTTACTTTGTTCATTAAACGACTGTGGGGAACTGTATCGAACGCCTTGCGGAAGTCAAGAAACACGGCATCTACCTGTGAGCAGCAGCAGCATCCCGACACTTCGCCAGAAGATGATGGGTACTGAACTCATTGAAACGTTGCGTCAAGACGACGCCACCACTCGGCTCATAACCCGAGAAGAATTCATCAGTTGAATACACCGAGAGAGACTGAAATCGAGGTGAAACGTTTCCTGAACAACGGAAATGCAGACTTCTAAAGCCCAGTTGTTCGCCATGTCATCCATCACCGGGAAAATTGTCTCACACTGAATGGTGAACACGCAGAGAACGTCTAACACCTATACCAATTAAAGCTGTACGACTGGCCACCGCACCTGCAGCGCCAGAACGCAGGTGGCCGGTAGACTCGGTAGACGCCGAGGGATGGGGCTCGCAGGTGTTGAGCGACTGCCGCGCGCAGTCACATCGGTCAGGCGCGACGTCCGATCGCCAGAAGCATAAAGAATCAGCAGCCCCAGGGGTGCTGCGCCGATCTCAGCAGCCAGCGCCGCGCCGTGCCAGCTGTCGATGAATTATTCACGCTCTTATTGATTCCCGAGGCGGCCGCCTGCGAATCTGGAGGGTCATTTTTCACGCACGTACGCGCCCACGTCGGCACGCGAGCCTACACACACACACACACTCTGTTTTTACGGGTCAGGCAGACTCGCCTGTCTTCAGCTGGCTCTTCTACACTGCTCAGCAAGTCTCGCACGTCTGCCTTCTCCTCGGGCTTGCACACAGGAGGGATACCAATAAATGTACGTGAAGCATACAAACTTAGACAAACGTCCTTAAATTGCCAAAACTCGTTGTCTAGACTCTCTTTACAGGACAAAAGTTACAACACCTTAATGTAAAACACTGACGGAAAATGTCATAACCACAAAAAATAAGTAAAGTAGAGTAATCAAATTACGGCAATAATTTTGTCTGCTAGCCAGGGTGGCCGAGGGTTGTAGACGCTACAGTCTGGAACCGCACGACCGCTACGGTCGCAGGTTCGAATCCTGCCTCGGGTAAGGATGTGTGTGATGTCCTTAGGTTAGTTAAGTTTAAGTAGTTCTAAGTTCTACGGGACTGATGACCACAGCAGTTAAGTCCCATAGTGCTCAGAGCCATTTGAACCATACGAAACTGCGCCCCAGACAATAACTCAGACAAATTGTTTGCAGGCCAGGCCCTAGGCTGGCCTCCTCCTAACCAACAAGTGGCATCGAGGCAGCCCCAGTTTTCATCATAAAGAACAACAGTCACTCATAATGCTGCTCTCAAATGAGCACTGGCTTGACACTGCTGAAGTTGCAAATGACTGGTCAGTGGAACGTGTAACACCAAAAATGAAGTATGCATGGCACCTGCTACTGATATATAACTTTTTTTAATTGTATGTAAATATTTGTAATTTAAATGCTTTCTTTTAATAAGTAAGGACATTGCTTCACTGCATGGGTACATTTAGGTAGAAGTCTGTTGAGGTTTCATTCTATTTATCTGTGTCTTAGTGTGAAACTTATAAGCTCCGGGAAAAGGCCAAAGAAATTGTTATTTGCATCGACCAGCAACGATAACAGCAGTTCTGGTGCGTTGTAGAATCTTTGGGTAGGGAGTTGTTGCTCGGAACGCGCGGAGAGAGGAGAGGGTTCCAGCGCTGGTAGTGTGCGGAAGTGTGGCGTTAACGCTCTCGCAGTAGAGAGTACCATTTTCGGCGGCATCATGTACCTGCGCCGGCCAGATGTCTAGAGCAGGAGTACGAACAGTGGACGGGCGGAAGAGGCTGTATTAGTTACGACTGCCCGCTCCTTTAATTAACTGTGGCTCCACAATATGCTACCGTCTTCAACGACAGCAGCAGTTCCAGCAACACAGTTTCGTCGTCGGCTCCGAGTTTCGTCGTATGCACAGCACTGAAGTAAGACGGTTCATTGGTACAAAGTATTAACCTAACCCAGCAGCACAACTGAATGTGATTTGATTGATAAAACGTATTTAAATAATAGTTAGGTAAACTCAAGACGATTGTGTCCTCATTGTCCGCAGACATTGTTACCAAGCAGGGTCCTCGTTCCTTTTTTCCTTATATGCTCACCGAGTGTCAAAAGAAACAAATTGAATAGTTACAGCCAATTTATTAATCAATAATTTCACTTTTAAGAATTTTAGCCTCACTCTACTTTCAATTAACTGTTGTACAACAGAGGCTTCAGTATGTGACTAAAGTAAAGCAATTTCATTTTTCAAGTTTGAGAATCAATCACTGGAAAAATCCAAATCTAAAGAAATTCACAAATTAAGAGTGCGGAAGTTTTATTTATTTTACATATAGCTTGGAGCACATGGCTATTTGGTTCGGTACACATTCTAGTATTTAATTCTGTTGAAGTCAGTAAAAAAGGCTCAGTTGTTCAGACAATAATATGAAATCCAATTTGCAAAATAAGCAATGACAAAGTAAAATGTGCTTGCTTGTTTTCTAAATTTCTTTGATACCGTTATGCTGCGGTCACTGATAGTTATTGTTCACGTAACGAAGTTCAGTACTAACATACAGTTTAATTGTATATTTTCAAATCATTACTCGATTTCCTTTTTCAAAATTTGATGCCAAACATAAGAGTGACTTCTCAGTTTTCTTTATCATTACATACTCACTTAAAATTTCTTTCACATCATCTTGTACAGGATTTTGGATCCAAAATGCCCTAGTGGGCTGGCGACAGTTAATTACTTCCTTTTCGTTCATTAGTGTGTGTGTGTGTGTGTGTGTGTGTGTGTGAAATCTTATGGGACTTAACTGCTAAGGTCATCAGTGCCAAAGCTTACACACTACTTAACCTAAATTTTCCTAAGGACAAACACACACACCCATGCCCGAGGGAGGACTCGAACCTCCGCCTGGACCAGCCGTACAGTTCATGAGTGTAGTGCCTAAGACCGCTCGGCTAATCCCGCGCGGCGTTCATTAGCGTAACTTTTAGATTCATGATCAGTGGCACTCCTTTCTGTCCAGTGTTGTTCGTGAGTGAATGCACAAAATAACTTTCATTTTCCAAATTATAGCCCTGTTCGGTTTAATTACTTTTTATTTTTAGGAGACTTTCCATTAGAAGAGTCGGTTGTAGACTATCCTCCTACCGATCGGTATCACTTCTTCGGGAAAGATAGCCTTATACAATTAGAAAAAATCCATTATGCATACACCCGATGCACGGTCATATTTTATATCGCAAGCAGGATTAGCCGATTGGTAAGAAGGAGGTTACAACTGTACCCTACACAGCGTCTGGCTCGGAGATGACCTTGAAGTAACCGATTTGTAACACTTCGTTTTGTCGTTCTGGTGGCACATTTCTCCTGCAAATGCAGCATGATGCGACAGAACCATACGAACACGATTTTCTTCCCCCCTCGGTAGTGCCACGTGTCCGTCCGTAGCCCGGTCTTCCTGAGGCGATACATTCTCGTGACCACCGCTGCCAGCAGTCATGCACAGTGGCTACATTCCTGTCACGTCTTTGTGCTGTATTGCTCAAGGAACACCAAACTTCTAATAGCTCTATATTATACGTTTCCAATATTATACGTGCCAAGTTGACCGAAAACATATACGTATAGGATGTAGTAAAAAAAAATGGTTCAATTGGCTCTGAGCGCTATGGGACTTAACATCTGAGGTCATCAGTCCCCTAGAACTTACAACTACTTAAACCTAACTAACCTAAGGACACCACGCACATCCATGCCCGAGGCTGGATTGGAACCTGCGACCGCAGCCTGCGCGCGGTTCCAGACTGAAACACCTAGAACCGCTCGGCCACTCCCGCCGGCTAGGGATGTAGTCACAATTGCAGTTTGCATTGCATCACTAAAGCTCAAAATGCATCAAGAAAATGATCCAGGTTGTCTAGGCTCAAGCCCGTCAATAATCCGTAGAACAGTAATCCAAACGGCAGTCCAGTTAAACAGTCAAGTGCCGAAATGACGGTCTAAGAGAGGTGGAGACCTCGGCGCAGCGCGATTCGAAGCGTCTTGCTGCGGTTCAGTGGGTGAATTTATCTCCGTCCTGAAGTCAGCGTCCACGCCCGACCGAGACTCGAACTCGGGACATTTGCCTTTCGCGGGCAGTTTTAATCTGCCAGGAAGTTTCATATCAGCGCACACTCCGCTGCAGAGTGAAAATCTCATTCTGGAATATAAGACGGTGCAAGTCGTAATTCTGAGGAAACAGGAATAAGGTGTCGCGAAAGGTGAATAGTATACAGCATGTTCAACATCCAAGACGGATTTAAGAACGGGAAATCAAGACAGAAGGACTTGGGTAAGAGGCGAGTAAAGTAAGAGTATAGTATTTCTCCTCTACTTTTTTTTTTTTTTTTTTAAATGGTTCAAATGGCTCTGAGCACTATGGGACTTAACTTCTGAGGTCATCAGTCCCCTAGAACTTAGAACTACTTAAACCTAACTAACCTAAGGACATCACACACATCCATACCCGAGGCAAGATTCGAATCTGCGACCGTAGCGGTCGCACGGTTCCAGACTGTAGCGCCTGGAACCGCTCGGCCACCTCGGCCGGCTTTCTCCTCTACTCTTGAATACCAACATCACAGAAGCACCGATGGAAAAATAGAAAATTTCAGGAGCGTGATAAAATCCAGGTTGAAAGGGTGTCAATGACAGGATTCGCTGACGACGCTACTGTCCTCAGTGAAAGTGAGGGGGAAATAGTGGATGTGTTAAATGGGATAAAACTGCTAATGAGCACGGAGTAGGGATTGAGAGTAAACCGAAACAAAATGCAGCACTGAGAAATAATAGAAGTGAGAATAGCGATAAACGTAACATTAAATTGGGGACCAAGAAGTAAAGAAAGTGAAGGATTTTAGCTACTTCGGAAGTGAAATGACGCATGACGGAGGGAGCAAAGAGGATATAAGAAGCGGGCCAGTAAAGGCAATGCGTTCACTTCTCGCAAAAGAAATCTAGCAGTATCTAACATAGGTCTTAATTTTGGGAAAGCATGTCTGCGAATCTAAGTTTGGAGCACATCATTGTACGGAAGTGAATAATGGACTGACAAAGAACTCGAACAGGAAAGGACTGAAATTTTAAAAACGTGGTGCAACGGGGTGTTGAAAGTTATGTGGTCTGACAACGTGCGAAATGAGGTTCTTCATACATTCGGCGAGGAAATGAATGGGGAAAATGATAGAACAAATGTTAAGAGATTATGAAGTAATTTCAATGTACTAGAAGGAACCATAGAGAGGAAATGTTAGATCAGGCGGTCATTCTTCCATCGAAGTCCCTATACCCTGCACCTATGTTCTTAGTAGTTAAACAATCAGATGGATCCTGACCGGTGTTGGATTATAGAGAACAAAATAAGAAAGTGATTCTCCAGGCCATTACAATACTGGATTTACCCACCTGCCCTGGATGGTTCACAGGAACTCAGATTTTCAAGACCTTCGATCTCAATAAAGCATACTGTAAAGTTACTTTGGATGAGGGGTCAGAGCATATTCGGCATCCGCTACTGACTACAACCTTTCTGAATTTAACCATGCATCCTTTGGCCTCACCATTCGTGCTGCCGTATTATTTTAATTATTGAATCTGCTTTTTTAATCATGTGTGCATCATGATGCAGTAATTTTCAAAATGGGATGGGAGAAGCATGTTGTGCACCTACGGGAAGTATTTCTGCATCTTAGGTAGGAAGGATTAACTTTTAACACAAGTATATCCGGGAGAGCTACAGGTATATCCTGAAGGTACTGAGGCGATTAGAGAATTAGGAATGCTAAACAGATGGCCAGATTTGTTGGCATCGTGAATCTCTTCAGGAAGTTTGTCCCAAATTTTGCGCAAGTTTCTGTGCCACTGAGTGAGTTGCACAAGAAACTTGAATGATGGGGAGGGCGAATCACGAAAGGATGCATTCAGAGGACTGTAAGAGGTTCTAGCAGGAGCGCCCGTTTTAGCTATCCTTGACTGAAGCACCTTTTCGTGTGCAAACCGATCCTTCCATGCCCGGAACAGCACCTGCAACAAGCTACACTATGTTTGCTTTTAGCCCCAGCTCCGTTATCCAGTTTATTGCCAATTGAGAAGCTGTTGTTGAGCAAAATATTCACAAAGAAATTTAGAAAGAAGTGGTGAAGAGCGCATAGAAAAATCGTAACTACCCACGAGCACACAACACCATACCAGTGAGAATATGTGCAAACGTCACTGTAATAATAAAGATTTTAGAAGAATCTGAATAGTTTCGGAATTTATTGGACGGTATGTCATCCACTATTAAGATACAGGAACGTTTTAACGTCCTGTCGATAGTGACTAACGAGGGCTACCAACAGGGAATCTCAAACTGATTCCATACTTTTATATTTCCAGAAAGTTTTTGACACCGTTCCTCACAAGCGGCGTGTAATCAAATTGTATTTCTATGGATTATCGTGGCAGTTGGGCTACTGGTTTTATGATTTACTGTCAGAAAGGTCATAGTTCGTTGCAAAAAACAGAAAGTCATCGAGTGAAATACAACAGGTATCTGGCGTTCCTCTCTGCTGGTCCTAATCTATGTAAAAGATTTGGGACACAACATAAATAAGCCTCTTAGACTATTTGCAGATGAGGCTTCATTTTAACATCTAGTAAAGACCTCAGAAGATCAGCACCAATTGCAAAATTTCTAGGCAAGACATCGGCAAGGTACGAAAATTGGCAACTGACTTCAAACGATAAAATGTGTGAGGTCCTCCACAGGAGTATTAAAAGGAATATGTCAGACTTCTGCTACGCGACAAATAACGCAAATCTGAAGGTATTCAATTCAACTAAACACTCAGAGATTACAGTTTTGAACAACTTAAACTGTAACAACCACGTAAAAGCTCTTGTGGCTAAGTCGAACCAAAGATTGTGTTTTACTGGCAGAACACCTAGAAAATGCAACAAATTTACTAGACTGCCTATACTACGACGGTCCGTTGTGTTTTGGAGTACTGCTACGTGAAATGAAAACCTTAAAACAGTGTGCTGACAGAGGACATCGAAAAAGTTCAAAGAAGGGCAGCTCGTCTTGTATTATCGCGGAATAATGTCAGAGTTTCACGGATATGATAAGCAAGTTGGCGCGACAATCATTAAAACAAAGGCATTTTTCGTCGTGGTAAGAGCTTTTCAGTCCCCAAGTTTCTCCTACGAACCCTAAAATATTTTGTTGACTCTCGCCTATATGGTGTTGTATGACCATCTCAATAAAATATGTCAGGGCTCGAAGATTTAGGTGTTCGGCTGTTCGAGAGCATTGCAGCAGAGAGGTAGTCGGAAACTGGTCCGATAAGACCTCTATCGGGCTCTTAAGTGTGAACTGAACAATAATTAAGTAGATGAAGATGAGTATTTCAGTTGTAGAAATGTAGGAAATGAAGATGGATCCTGCCGCTGCTGCAGAAAGTATCTCTGAGTATGTGGCAAATGATTTGTGGAAACCACGAAAAACACAAATAACTGTTGCCAGGGGAGATTTTGAACTCATGAAAATATCATAACTTCTAACAACGTTAGGTACGTAGTATTTATCATCATCACCGTACGAAATGACAGAACATACACGTGCAAGTCTCTGGACGTCTCCTGTACAAAAATTGAGCCATGCTGTCTTTATTGCCGTCCAGAACTAAGAAAGTACAGCCTGGGCAGGATTTTGTGCACGAGCTGATCTCTCGATTATGCCCCATAAATATTCGGTGGGGTCTCGAACTGTTCAGAATGTTCTTCAAATCAATCACGAATAATTGAGGCCCGTTCACATGGCGCTTTTCATACATAAAAATTTCATCGCTGTTTGGAAACGTGAAGTCCATGAATGGCTGTAAATCGTCTCCAAGTAGCCGAACATAACTGTTTTCAGTCAGTGATCGGTCAAATTTTACCAGAGGGCCCAGTCCATTCCATGTAAACAAAGCCCATACCGTTACGAAGCCACAGCCGAAATCTGGTCTCATCTGACCGGGCGATGGTTTTCCAGTGGTCAAGACTGCAAGAGACATGTACACGAGCCAAGGATGACGCTGCAAGGGATGTCGTGCTGTTACCAAAGGCACTCGCGTCGGTCGTCTGCTGCCATAGCCCATTAACGTCAAGTTTCGCCGCTCTGTCCTAACGGATACGTTCGTCGTACATCTCACATTGAATTCTGTGGTTATTTATCGCAGTGTTGCTTGTCTGTTATCACTGACAGCTCTACGCAAATGCCGTTGGTCTCGGTTGTTCAGTGAAGGCCGTTGGCCACTGCTTTGTCCGTAGTGAGAGGTAATGCCTGGAACTTGGTTTTCTCTGCACGTGCTTGACACTATGGATCTCTGAATATTGAATTCCCCAACGATTTTCGAAGTGCAACGTTCCAAGCGTCCAGCTCCAACTACCATACCGCGTTCAAAGTCTGTTAATTCCCGTCGTGACGTCATAATAACCTTTTACATATATCAACCGAGTCAAAAAGATAATTCAGCCATTGCACCGCTCTTTTACACCTTGTGTACGCGATACTACCACCATCTTTATAAGTGCATATCGCTATTCCATGACTTTCGTGATCTCAGTTTAATGAGCAAGAAATGTACAAGGAAAATTTGATAATGACATAGCAGCACTTGGTGTCACTTCGAGCTAGTTTTTCAGACCACCTTCAATTGAATGGAGTTAGCAGTCCTTCACAGTGTATTTTGTTGTCTGTTTCTAAAAATGGTTCAAATGGCTCTGAGCACTATGGGACTTAACTTCTAAGGTCATCAGTCCCCTAGAACTTAGAACTACTTGAACCTAACTAACCTAAGGACATCACACACGCCCATGCCCGAGGCAGGATTCAAACTTGTGACCGTACCGGTCACGCGGTTCCAGACTGTAGCGCCTAGAACCACACGGCCACCCGGCCGGCTGTCTGTTTCTCTGCACAAGTTAGAGGCATCACTTTCACAATAACCCCATTTCTTCAATATTTACCCACTACAAAAAGTGGTTCTGAGCACTATGGGACATAACTTCTGAGGTCATCAGTCCCCTAGTACTTAGATCTACTTAAACATAACTAACCTAAGGACATCATACAGATCCATGCCCGAGGCAGGATTCGAACCTGCGACTGCAGCGGTCTCGCGGTTCCAGACTACCCACTACACCTTCATCACTTTCGGATACAGTTGAGTTTCGTCCATTCAGCAAGGGGAAGATCAGACGCTTCAGTTTTCTTAGTTGGATGTAGGAAGAGGTAGGCGTTCTGGTATGGATGTTCATTCCATCGTTCTTTCTACTTCTCAGCGACATCAAAAGCGGCCCGCGTGAGGCAGCTTACGTGACTGCATGTGCATAGCTGGTGGATTAAGAAAGCGGTCTTGATGAATCCGGTCTTAAGGGACTCTGTCTTCTGGAGAATTGGCCCTTTGGCACCTTCTCCACTAAGATACGAAGGACCGACTTTGTAGAGAACAGGCATCTATTAGATGGAAGCCGATTTGACAGTGCCGTTAATGATCCACATGGCTTCATTCAAGCGCCCGTCTATCGTACGCTGAAGAGTCAAAGAAACTGATATAGCTGCCTAATATGGTGCACAACGCCTGCGAGCTTGCAGAAGTGCCGCAACACGACGTGGCATGGACTCGACTAATGTCTTAAGTAATGCCAGAGGGAGTTGGCACCATAAATCCTGCAGGGCTGTCCATACATCCGTAAGCGTACGAGGGTCTGGAGATCTCTTGTGGAATAGCACACTGCAAGGCATTCCAGATATGCTCAATAATGTTCGTGTCTGGGGCGTTTGGTGGCCAGGGAAATTATTTAGACTCGGAAGAATGTTCCTGGAACCACTCTGTAGCAATTATGGAAGTGTGGAGTGTCGCATTGCCCTGCTGGAATTACCCAGGTCCGTCGGAATGCATAATGGACATGAATGGATGCAGGTGATCAGACAGGATGCTTACGTACGCGTCACCTGTCAGAGTCGTATCTAGAAGTATGACGGGTCCCATATCACTCCAACTGCCCACGCCCCACACCATTACAGAGCCTCCACCACCTTGAACAGTCTCCTGCTGACATGCAGGTTCCATAGATTTATAAGGTTGTCTCCATACTCGTACGCGTCCAGCCGCTTGATACAATTTGTAACATCATCAACAGTCCGATGTCGGTGTTTACGGGTCCAGGCGAGACGTACAGCCCATATCGATGATGGTTCGTTGAATGGTTCCACGCTGACAGTTGTTCAAAAAATGGATCAAAGGGCTCTGAGCACTATGGCACTTAACATCTGAGGTCATCAGTCCCCTAGAACTTAGAACTACTGAAACATAACTAACCTAAGGACATCACACACATCCATGCCCGAGGCAGGATTCGAACCTGCAACCGAAGCGGTCGCGCGGTTCCAGACTGAAGCGCCGAGAACCGCTCGGCCACACCGACCGGCGCTGGCTACTTGTTGATGGCCCAGCATTGAAATCTGAAACAATGTGCGGAAGGATCCCACTACTGTCACGCTGGACGATTCTCTTCAATCCTTGTTGCTCCCGTTCTTGCAGGATCTTATTCCGGCCACAGCGTTTCAGAGGATTCCTGATATTCACGGTCCACTAATGAAATGATCATACGGGAAAATTGCCACTTCATCGCTACCTCTGAGGTGCTGTGTCCCATCGCACGTGCCCTGACTATAACACCACGTTCAGACTCAAATCCTGATAACCTGCCGTTGTAGCAGCATTAATCGATCTAACGCCGCCAGATAATAATTGTCTTACGTAGGACTGTCTATTGCAGCGTCGTATTGTGCTTGTTTACACTTCTCTGTATTTGAGTACGGATGGCTGTATCAGTTTCTTTGGCGCTTCAGTGTCTAAGTATGTTCACTGTTTTCACATGCCGAGGCACAATATTCAGCAGCTGAATGCGCAAGGTAAATTTCAGAATTACGTTGCTTATCTGCAATAGAAAACTGGGGTTCTACGGATCGGAGCGTGGAATGTCAGATCCCTTAACCGGGCAGGTAGGTTAGAAAATTTAAAAAGGTAAATGGATGGGTTAAAGTTAGATATAGTGGGAATTAGTGAAGTTCGGTGGCAGGAGGAACAAGACTTATGGTCAGGTGACTACAGGGTTATAAACACAAAATCAAATAGGGGTAATGCAGGAGTAGGTTTAATTATGAATAGGAAAATAGGAATGCGGGTAAGCTACTACAAACAGCATAGTGAACGCATTTTAGCCGGCCGAAGTGGCCGTGCGGTTAAAGGCGCTGCAGTCTGCAACCGCAAGACCGCTACGGTCGCAGGTTCGAATCCTGCCTCGGGCATGGATGTTTGTGATGTCCTTAGGTTAGTTAGGTTTACCTAGTTCTAAGTTCTAGGGGACTAATGACCTCAGCAGTTGAGTCCCATAGTGCTCAGAGCCATTTTGAACGCATTTTTGTGGCCAAGATAGATATGAAGCCCACACCTACTACAGTAGTACAAGTTTATATGCGAACTAGCTCTGCATATGACGAAGAAATTGAAGAAATATATGATGATATAAAAGAAATTATTCAGATAGGGAAGGGAGATGAAAATTTAATAGTCATGGGTGACTGGAATTCGACAACAGGAAAGGGAGAGAAGGAAACGTAGTAGGTGGATATGGATTGGGGCTAAGAAATGAAAGAGGAAGCCGCCTGGTAGAATTTTGCACAGAGCACAACTTAATCAAAGCTAACACGTGGTTTAAGAATCATGAAAGAAGGTTGTATACATGGAAGAATCCTGGAGATACTAGAAGGTTTCAGATAGATTATATAATGGTAATACAGAGATTTAGGAACCAGGTTTTAAATTGTAAGACATTTCCAGGGGCAGATGTGGTCTCTGACCACAATCTATTGGTTATGACATGTAGATTAAAACTGAAGAAACTGCAAAAAGGTGGGAATTTAAGGAGATGGGACCTGGATAGACTGAAAGAACCAGAGGTTGTTCAGAGTTTCAGGGAGAGCATAAGGGAACAATTGACAGGAATGAGGGAAAGAATTACAGTAGAAGAAGAATGGGTAGCTTTGAGGGATGAAGTAGTGAAGGCAGCAGAGGATCAAGTAGGTAAAAAGACGAGGGCTAGTAGAAATCCTTGGGTAACACAAGAAATATTGAATTTAATTAATGAAAGGAGAAAATACAAAAATGCAATAAATGAAGAAAGCAAAAAGGAATACAAACGTCTCAAAAATGAGATCGACAGGAAGTGCAAAATGGCTAAGCAGGGATGGCTAGAGGACAAATGTAAGAATGTAGAGGCTTATCTCACTAGGGGTAAGATAGATACTGTCTACAGGAAAATTAAACAGACCTTTGTACACAAGAGAACCACTTGTATGAACATCAAGAGCTCAGACGGAAACCCAGTTCTAAGCAAAGAAGGGAAAGCAGAAAGGTGGAAGGAGTATGTAGAGGATCTGTACAAGGGCGATGTACTTGAGGACAATATTATGGAAATGGAAGAGGATGCAGATGAAGATGAAATGGGAGATACGATACTGCGTGAAGAGTTTGACAGAGCACTGAAAGACCTGAGTCGAATCAAGGCCCCCGGAGTAGACAACATTCCATTGGAACTACTGACGGCTTTCGGAGAGCCAGTCCTGACAAAACTCTACCATCTGGTGAGCAATATGTATGAAACAGGCGAAATACCCTCAGACTTCAAGAGGAATATAATAATTCCAATCCCAAAGAAAGCAGGTGTTGACAGATGTGAAAATTACCGAACTATCAGTGTAATAAGCCGCAGCTGCAAAATGCTAACACGAATTCTTTACAGACGAATGGAAAAACTAGTAGAAGCCGACCTCGGGGAAGATCAGTTTGGATTTCGTAGAAATACTGGAACACGTGAGGCATTACTGACCTTACGACTTATCTTAGAAGAAAGATTAAGGAAAGGCAAGCCTACGTTTCTAGCATTTGTAGACTTAGAGAAAGCTTTTGACAATGTTGACTGGAATACTCTCTTTCAAATTCTACAGGTGGCAGGGGTAAAATACAGGGAGCGAAATGCTATTTACAATTTGTACAGAAACCAGATGGCAGATATAAGAGTCGAGGGGCATGAAAGGGAAGCAGTGGTTGGGAAGGGCGTAAGACAGGGTTGTAGCCTCTCCCCGATTTATTCAATCTGTATATTGAGCAAGCAGTAAACGAAACAAAAGAAAAATTCGGAGTAGGTATTAAAATCCATGGAGAAGAAATAAAAACTTTGAGGTTCGCCGATGACATTGTAATTCTGTCAGAGACAGGAAAGGACTTGGAAGAGCAGTTGAATGGAATGGACAGTGTCTTGCAAGGAGGATATAAGATGAACATCAACAAAAGCAAAACGAGAATAATGGAATGTAGTCGAATTAAGTCGGGTGATGCTGAGGGAATTAGATTAGGAAATGAGACACTTAAAGTAGTAAAGGAGTTTTGCTATTTGGGGAGAAAAATTACTGATGATAGTCGAAGTAGAGAGGATATAAAATGTAGACTGGTAATGGCAAGAAAAGCGTTTCTGAAGAAGAGAAATTTGTTAACATCGAGTATAGATTTAAGTGTCAGGAAGTCATTTCTGAAAGTATTTGTGTGGAGTGTAGCCATGTATGGAAGTGAAACATGGACGATAAATAGTCTGGACGAGAAGAGAATAGAAGCTTTCGAAATGTGGTGCTACAGAAGAATGCTGAAGATTAGATGGGTAGATCACATAACTAATGAGGAAGTATTGAATAGGATTGGGGAGAAGAGAAGTTTGTGGCACAACTTGACGAGAAGAAGGGATCGGTTGATAGGACATGTTCTGAGGCATCAAGGGATCACCAATTTAGTATTGGAGGGCAGCGTGGAGGGTAAAAATCGTAGAGGGAGGCCAAGAGGTGAATACACTAAGCAGATTCAGAAGGATGTAGGTTGCAGTAAGTACTGGGAGATGAAGAAGCTTGCACAGGATAGAGTAGCATGGAGAGCTGCATCAAACCAGTCTCAGGACTGAAGACAACAACAACAACAATCTGCAATTGCTCTCCGTTATTTTTGCGACTATTTTGTGGGGTACATTTACTTTGGAGCCAAGCTTCTTCCACGGGTTCGTGCAGTGGTGCTAATTACGGTGAAGGTGACGGTATTTTATCGACTGTTTACTTTTGCAAATGGAGACGCCATTCAAATCAAAGTCAGAATGTGAACCGATGCCGTGGCATTATTAGTCCGTCACTGCACGACGGCGCGCTGCGTCTCACGTTCAGAAGCGTCCAAGCCTCGTCCGACGAGGTAGGCACTGATATTACGTTAAGATTTCGAGGGTAGCTTCCGCAAAGAATGTAGGATACATAACATCAAGTTGAGCGTGATTTCATCGGAGAATTTGAATGGCAGTGAAAAAACGGAAGCGAGAGGAGAAGCCGAAAGCTTCGGAATATTTATCCAACGTTGCCAATATATTGGCAAAAATGTACCGGATATTATAAAAATTTAATATTCCTTGTAACCCGCTCTCACCATGCCTCTACAGCTCCGCATAGTCGAAGATGATGCGGGTTTTCGCAGACCAGACATATTCCCTATACCTTCAAATATGATACTGCTGAAATGATATAATGTAATATGTATACATGGTGTTTCACAAGGGACGGTTAATTTTCAGAGATACGACTGGAATAATCATTCGAAACAAAAAAGTCAGGTAACAAGGAGTCTAAAACGCATACCTGAAGAGCTATACTTCATCCTCGATGCTGTGAAAAAAAATGTTCTACTGCAAGCTCTTTGTTTTTCATTCTTTGGAAGTGGCAGTATGGACCAAAACAAGGAAAAAATGACCACTAAACATGGACTCTAAAACGCATACCTTAAGAGCTATGAACACTTGTTCATCTTCGCTACTTTGAAATACAGCTCTTCTAATGAACAAGGGCTCATAACTGTTATGGTATGCATTTTAGAGAGCACGTCTACTGGACTTATTTTTCTTGTTTTGGTCCATACTACCACTTCCCAAAATACGGAAAGCAAACACCTAGCACTAGAAGAGATTTGCTTCGCGATATCGAAGATCAAGAATTGCTCATTGCTCTTAAGGTATGCGTTTTAGAGCCCATATTTACTTGATTTTTTTGTTTCGAATGATCATTCCTGTTATATCCCTGAATACTGGCCATCACTTCTGAAACACCCTGTATAACATTTTTCGAACTTCATTACATATTGTGGACTGTTTATGGAATCGTTACAAGCGCAGAAAACGTATGAAGCACGGATACAGTGGCGTAAAATTTGTCTCCCTGTGTCAAACCGGCATTTCTAAGTGCTGTGTAACCTATCAGTTATTAATGTTTTTATTCAGGGTTTTAGTACAGGATGAATCACAATCAATATACAGGTTTTAGGTCTTTTAAGGCCTTATCACATTCAACTTATAAAGAATACATTAAACGGAAGAGCAACTCACTTTCGTTTGTATAGGTGTCCGCAGATGGCAGTGTATAGGACGACAAAGAATAACTGAAGAACGTGCTGCACGAGCAAGACTCCTTCGCTCTTAGCCCCAAGAAATCAGTTCAGAAGGCTACACGTGAATAAGCAATTCCAGTGACGTCAGTGTGGAGTGTTGTAACGAGGTGCTTACAACTGTGTCCCTCATCGTCTGCAGTTGTTACAAGTTCTAAGATCTGTAGACTACGGATGCGTCCCACTACAGAAACGAAATTTTGCTGCATGACGAAGATTTTCTGGATCGTGTCGTCTTCACTGATTCGATATTTCACCTAAGTCGAAATGTGAACACGCATAATGTGTGCATCTCGGGGTCAGCAACAAGGCTTCTCTAAATTAAATGTTTTTTGTGCCATATCCCGGCGGACGGTGTATGGGCCTCTTGTCCGGTGAAGCAACTGTAACGTATTTCTTATGTTGATGCTCTACAACTATGGTTCTTTCCTCCATTGGAAGAAGCTGAATAGAACTTTATTTGGCAGCAATACGGTACGCAGCCTCTCTGGCATAACTTAGTAGGCGATTGGTTAACCGACGTTTACATGACCGCGAGATTGGGCACAAGCTGACGGATGACAAAGCTTGTTTTAAAGACCTCCACATTCACACACGATGTGACGCCACGTAACGTTCACCTTTCGGGGTTCCTGACGGTTCAACTACTTTTCATTGTCAAGCACTTATAAAACCAACATGGAAAAGCAGTTTATTATCTGCATGCATTGCATGTATAACTAACACATTACACACGTCACATTAAGGTAAAACGTTACTGCACCAGTAATGTTTTATCTTAACTCAGGCGTGCAAAGTGTTAGTTATACATGCGATGCATGCAGACAGTATAGTGCTTTTCCATGTTGGTTTTATGAGTGCTTGACAATGACAAGCAGTCAAAATTAGCTAATCGCACGGTTAAATAAAAATCACGTTACAGCCTAATATTGACCATGTTTACATTTTTTAAGCATCTGGAGGCTGTGGATCCTCACAGATATACTCGTAAAATTTTACGTCGTTGTATTGTTTTGATGAAATCAACAGTCACTTATTCGGTAGGGTAGGGACTATCAGCATATTACAGCAGGGTCTAAACGCATTCCAGTCCAAAGTTTCTAAAAACAAACCGAGATTACTTTTATTTTTCGAAAACATGCTGACACTGTGATGGATACCGTTTAGAAACATGTGGTTAGACGTACTGGGAACATGCAAAGATGAAAAACAAGTGGCCAGTGAAAGCACATGGTGTAAAGTATATTCCCCAATTAGACACAGCAAGTTCCATTTATTGCCTGAGCTATAAAAAAATAAAATTCCGATGTAGCATATGTGCTAAGTAATAACTGAAGAGGTTAACTTAAATATTAAATTTAAGTACTATGTATATGTTACCGTGAAGGACGAGGTTGGAGAACGTTGAATTTCTTTGGTGAAAGTCAACACATACCAAATAAGTCGGTGAAGAGCAGAATATTTGGTTATGTTTTTATGAATTAGTGCTGTTGTAACTCTTATATCGATTAGAAGTAGGTTTGTACTATGTAACTGTGTAACCGTAATTATGAAATGTGTGCTCTTTCTTAGTTAAGGTCATTGATTTGTGTCAGGAAATTTAGAGATCTGTAATATATATATATATATCTCTCTATTCGTTTAGTCGGTTCCGACTCTTCGTGACCCCATGAACCAAATCACGCCACTTTTTCCTGTCTTGCACTTTCTCCCGTAGACCTTCCAGGTTGGAACACATTGCTTCTGTGATGCCATCGATCAATCTCATCCTCTGACGTCCTCTTCTTCTAGTTCCTTCAATCTTCCCCAGCATTAATGTTTTTCCAGCGAGGCATGCATTCGCATTTTGTGTCCAAAGTAGGTCAGCTTTTGTTTTAACATTAGACCTTCCAGGGAGAAATCTGGTTTTATTTGCTCCAATATTGATCTGTTGGTTGTCTTTGCAGTCCATGGAAGTCTAAGAAGTTTCCTCCAACACCACAATTCGAAGGAGTCAATTCTACGCCGTTCAGCCTTTCTAATGGTCCAGGTCTCACATCCATACAACACAACTGGAAAGATCATAGCCCTCACAATACGGATCTTTGTTGCTAGTGTTATATCTCGGGACCTTATAACCTTGTCAAGGTTTGACATCGCCTGTCTACCGAGCAACAGGCGTCTCCGTATTTCATGGCTGCAGTCGCCATCAGCAGAGATCTGGGAACCGAGATAACTGAATGTGGTTACTATCTCCACGGTTTCTCCTGCTATATCCCACGAATTGGTAGGTGTAGTTGCCATAATTTTCGTTTTCTTCACATTCAGCATAAGACCGGCCTTTTCACTTTCGTCTTTCACCTTCAGTAAGAGTGTTCTCAATTCTTCTTCACTTTCTGCCAACAGGATCGTATCATCCGCGTACCTGAGGTTGTTTACATTTATTCCAGCTATTTTAATTCCTGTTTCTCCTTCATCTAGCCTCGCATTCCTCATAACACGTTCTGCATACAGATTGAATCTTTATCCATTTCGTTGTTCCATACATAGTTCTCACCGTTGCTTCTTGGTCAAGATATAAACTCTGTATATATATATATATATATATATATATATATATATATATATATATATATATTATAGGGTGTTACAAAAAGGTACGGCCAAACTTTCAGGAAACATTCCTCACACAAATAAAGAAAAGATGTTATGTGGACATGTTAGAGCTCATATCAGTCTCTTCCACCTACGCTCAATGGAGCACGTTATCATGATTTCATACCGGATACTCTACCTGTGCTGCTAGAACATGTGCCTTTACAAGTACGACACAACATGTGGTTCACGCACGATGGAGCTCCTGCACATTTCAGTCGAAGTGTTCGTACGCTTCTCAACAACAGATTCGGTGACCGATGGATTGGTAGAGGCGGACCAATTCCATGACCTCCACGCTCACCTAACCTCAACCCTCTTGACTTTCATTTATGGGGGCATTTGAAAGCTCTTGTCTACGCAACCCCGGTACCAAATGTAGAGAATCTTCGCGCTCGCACTGTTGACGGCTGTGATACAATACGCCATTCTCCAGGGCTACATCAGCGCATCAGGAATTCCATGCGACGGAGGATGGATGCATGTATCCTCGCTAACGGAGGACATTTTGAACATTTCCTGTAACAAAGTGTTTGAAGTCACGCTGGTACGTTCTGTTGCTGTGTGTTTCAATTCCATGATAAATGTGATTTGAAGAGAAGTAATAAAATGAGCTCTAACATGGAAAGTAAGAGTTTCCGGACACATATCCACATAACATATTTTCTTTCTTTATATGTGAGGAATGTTTCCTGAAAGTTTGGCCGTACCTTTTTGTAACACCCTATATATATATATATATATATATATATATATATATATATATATATATATATATGATATTTAAAATAATGATAGTTTATAATATGCGTATATTTAAAAGAAAAAAAATGTTATTGGAAACTGGTTCATGCTTAGGGCACTTGCACTGTAAAATGTAAAAGATGTAGTGAAGACCCTCCACAACGGAAGTGGCATGGCACAATGTAAAAGGTGGTTTTGGCGGTCGAACTGGGTGGCTCCTAGGTGTGAAAGATACGCAGTCAGTAGCTAGCCGTTGCACGGTACACATCGACGGTGCCAAGGTAGACAACTGGAAGCCGCTTTCCAAGGAATTTTGCCTCGAATGTGGATTTGGTTGTTGTATGGTACTCTTGGCAATAAGGAATGGCTGTAACACGTTAAAAATCCGTCGCTAAGAAGAAATTTTATAGAGCATTCAAACAACAAGTGCCCTGAGTACAGTTAGACGCCATGTTGCCTGCCACCACAACTTCGCCACTACTACAGATATGTATCAGAGCATGGAACAGTTAATTTGTGTGAATGATTATAATAATAACCCAAGTGCTATAAACCAGTTTTTACAACCATATCTTCCATCCTGATCATGAACCTATGCAGGGTCCTCTCCTAAGTGTTTATGAAACCGAGTATCATGTTTTAAATTAACTAGTGATTTATTTATGTTTGTCAAATGTGCAAGGATTAGCAAACGTTGAAGTTAGTTATAGTTTTGCTAAAGTCCTCTCAATTTATTGCAAAGTATCGTTTTCGAAAATTTCAGTGCCAGACTGTGTAAATGTTAGTGTCAAAAGTTAAACTTATTTGAAACATAATTTAGCCTTGATTACTATCATGAACGATTTTTTTAAGTTCATTGAGCTCATTGTTGAATAATTTGACTTGAAAAGTAAAAATATAAACTTTTCCATGTGAAGTTAAGAGTTAATTTTGTTTGAATTAGTGTCTGTTACTGAAGTAAGCTAACTAATGACACCATACTAGTTTATGGATCCCCAACATGTTCCTCGCATATTAAAAAGATAAATGGACTATTATTACTACTAAGGAGGTCTGATATATTTCTATAAATGGGAGTATAATCAGTGTGATTGTGGTATTATTTATTCTGATTGTGGTATTTTTATGTCAGTTAAGTCAAAAGCACCTCCTGGGCAATTTTAGTTCTGCACTTCTGGCAGGAACATTTCAGTACTGGTCCAAGTAACAGCATTTGCGTGTAGCTCTTATTAGTGTGACTTTGGTACGAGTTTGCTTTCTATGGTTACTAGTATGTGCATTATTGGTAACTACTGCTAATCACAGCTCAGATTGCGCTGTGTCCGTTTGTATCCTGTGTGCTATTCAAAGGGAATGCTAATGAAAGTAACTTCAATAACTGATATTCAATTTTATTACTTATATTTGCAAATTAATGTGGCCAATTAGGCTGGTGACTGTTCGTTTTCCACTCACATATGCATTTTACTATTTTCATTAAACCCCAAAGTTAGAGCCTGTTTAGTTTTTCTGTTAATTGCAATATATTCAAAATTACAGTCCCATACCTTTATCCATTAGACACACACGCGGTCAAAATTTCAGAATCCTCTCAGAGGGTAACATTACCTTCAGTAATGGCAGGCTAGTGTTATACTATCACCGGAGTATGTTGACAAGCACAGCTATGGTTCGGTGGAAGATGAAACGAGAAGTCGATGTCAACAGAGACTCCAGTCCGTCACTAAATCCTTTGTTCTGCCGCAATTGAGGTCATCTGTTTGCTATACTTGGAAACTTGTTTGTCAATCTGCCTACAAAGTTTTCTTAAAATTTTTATTATTTTTTTTTGTTCGATACCCTAATTTACACTGCTTGACAGTTGCTAAGGAATAGAGATAATGTGAGATAGGAATAATGACAGGCAACGAGCGACCACATGTAATATATTACATACGTAATAAAGGCTGATGTAGCGGAAAAATAACGTTCATGTTTGACACAAGTCAGACTCCCAACGAACTCTCAGTGAGGGATATGCCCTCCTCGGGTACTTACACAAATTTTGCACCTGCTATGCGTAACGATTACCAGACTGCTGAGGACTCCTTGAGGGGGGATGGGGGGCGGGGGGATATTGTCCAGTTCGCCTCTCAAGGGAGTTTTCAGTTCTTGTGCGGGTCGAGGAAGGGGTGTTCATTGAAAGAAGCAGCATTGGTGAAAAACAGTCCAGATCGCATTGGTTATTTTATTTAAAATGGCCATTGCGATCTAGATTGTTTTTCACTAATTTTACATAGCTTACAAGATCGCTGTTCTCTGAAAAAGTTATAAAAAATTGATTTCTGTTGGGTTAAGACCGGGGAGCACGCAGGCCATTTCATACGAATAATAACTTCACTTTTTCAGTGTGTCAGGCATCTCAGAGGTCCTGTGTCGACGGGAATTGTCGTCCATTAATAGAAGGTCAGGACCTTACGGGCAACTAAACAGATGAACATGATCCAGAATAATCTCACTGCAACACCATTGTGCTGTAACGGTACCTCGCATAGAGATATGAAGCGGTATTCGGCCATTGTGTATAACGCCTGCCCACACAGTAACGCCTAGAACACACTGATGACGTTCACGAACATTCTGTGGGGTGCAGAATGAGATTTTCACTCCGCAGCGGAGTGTGCGCTGATATGAAACTTCCTGGCAGATTAAAACTGTGTGCCCGACCGAGACTCGAACTCGGGACCTTTGCCTTAGCTGTGAGAACCGGGCGTGAGTCGTGCTTCGGTAGCTCAGATGGTAGAGCACTTGCCCGCGAAAGTATACAGTATTACATTAGCAATAATAAATTGGTCAATATACTATACGGAACTCACACCAGGAGGGACCATTCAGGAAGAACACGGATTCTTAAAGAATTGCAAGTTAAATACAAAAGTATTACATATGAAGCTGTAATGTTTTATTTAAATTTATGTAAACGATGTCAAATGAAAGACAGTGCACCGAAAAAAGATACTGATGTGATATCAATGGTCAGACATCCAATCAGACAGGGATGATGCATACAAGTTCATAATGGTGTACCTAATCATTTAACAGCAAACTTCAGTAGTCGCCATACCGAAAACAATATTTCAAGGGAAAATACTGGAGAGCTGCAACCGAACAGATTTTTTTTTTAAATCAAGCCCTGACTGAACAAAACTAGTTTATTTTTACAACGTAGCCGGCCGCGGTAGTCTAGCGGTTCTAGGCACTCAGTCCGGAACCGCGCGACTGCTACGGTCGCAGGTTCGAATCCAGCCTCGGGCATGGATGTGTGTGATGTCCTTAAGTTAGATAGGTTAAAGTAGTTCTAAGTTCTAGGGGACTGATGACCACAGATGTTAAGTCCCATAGTGCTCAGAGCCATTTAAACCATTTTTTTACAACGTAAACAGAGCTCCCGCGAATGAGAATATCCTTCTGCAAGCAACGAAGACGTTACGAACCTCAAAAAGAAAATTTCCTGAACGAGATTTTAACTCTACAGCGGAGTGTGCGCTGATATGAAACTTCCTGGAGGATTAAAACTGTGTTCCGGACCGAGACACAAACTCGGGACCTTTGCCTTTCGCGGGCAAGTGTTCTACCTTCTTTTCCGCCAGTACCTCGCCTCCTACTTTCCAAACTTCACAGAAGCTCTCCTGCGAACCTTGCAGAACTAGCACTCCTGGAAGAAAGGATATTGCAGAGACGTGGCTTAGCCACAGCTTGGGGTATGTTTCTAGAATGAGATTTTCACTCTGCAGCGGAGTGTGCGCTGATATGAAACTTCCTGGTGGATTAAAATTATATGCCGCAATATCCATTCTTCCAGGAGTGATAGTTCTGCAAGGTTCGCTGGAGATCTTCTGTGAAGTTTGGAAAGTAGGAGGTGAGGTACTGGCGGATGTACAGCAGTGAGGACGGGGCGTGAGTCGCGCTTTGGTAGCTCAGATGGTATAGCACTTGTCAGCGACAGGCAAAGGTCCGAGTTCGAGTCTCGGTCCGACACACAGTTTTAATCCGCCAGGAAGTTTCAGAAAATTTCCTGCTTTTCAGATTGATGATATCGTACGAGTACATTTCCTGATGTCGACCGTGGCCGTATAGGAGTCCCAAGGGTGTTGGCGGTCATTGGAATGGGAGACGACGACTTTCATAAATTAGCAAAGAAGTAGTATTCTCAAGCAGCTTTATACCCGCAGTCAGTTCGGAACGTGTAAAGTAAAGTTACTGTCCAGGGATGAGATTCTTTTTCAAGAAATGTCGCTGAGGGGAAACAAGTGCAGCTAATTCTAGAAGTGGATGGCAAGACTGTACACATTGTCACTGGAAAAAGAAGTGTTCAACGAATAAATTCAGTTGGTACAACAAGGAACTAAGGTGCCATAACAGTTTAAATTGCTGCAATAAAAAGATTGTGTAACGTCTATTAAATAACTAACTACGTTTATTATTGGTATTATCTTATTTTCTCATTTAGAATGTACTGTTTCTGTAATGTGGTAATGGTAGTGACTCACCAAAATCACGATAGTAATCCGTTGTAGTTGCTACCTATTTTACTACGATAATACAGAAGACTGCCTTACAAGGCCAGATCAGTTCGACAAATAACAAATAAATGTCTTTAACCGGAACAAGACCCATAAAACGTGAAATTTGAATATGACTAGGTAAATATACTCAGGTAAAGCTTTACTTAAATAGTACAAAATGGTTCAAATGGCTCTGAGCACTATGGGACTTAACATATGAGGTCATCAGTCCCCTAGAACGTAGAACTACTTAAACTTAACTAACCTAAGGACATCACACACAGCCATGCCCGAGGCAGGATTCGAACCTGCGACCGTAGCGGTCGCGCGGTTCCAGACTGAAGCGCCTAGAACCGCTCGACCACACCGGCCGGCCCTAAATAGTACAAATGTCCATACAATTCCCATCTGAACTCTCATTACTTCCAACCAGCTGGGGAGCAGATTAAGGGTAAGAACACAGATCGTTTAAGGTTTGGCTAGCAAACTTTCCTAAATAAAACTATATATAAATGACTAAAACAATTAAGGAAGTGCTTTAACTTTGACCAAACCAATCTTCAAATTTACTTAGTTGATTAATAAACAATATTCTTAGAATGATTACAACTAGAACATAACCATATGACAATACCCCTAAAATGAGGTCGCTTCAATATTGCATGTGAATTAGCGATAGACGCGAGCAGACCAAGGATTCAAAGCAATACGAGAAATCCACGAGACAGGAAATGACATAGAAATGTACTCGGCTTTGCACTGCAATTGAACTTTAGAGGCTATAATTCACCACCGGAAAGTTGGAATCACGCAATAGTGACAACATAACCCAAGAAGTAAAGGAGAGGACAGGGCCTTAAATATCTCTCTGCCCCTGTGGTGCTCTGCTCCCAGTATGCTCGCGTCGACCGCTGCCAATTATCTGTAACATAACACACATCAGCGGCAGACAATATTCTGAGACATAAACTACACAACTTTATCTAGAGATCAAATGATCAATACAACTGAATACAAACAAATTAGCCTCTGTGTGTTACTTGGCCAGTGCCAGCCCTTAAACTTTGATTAATAAGTTCGCTAAAAATCACGCCCTAAAGTTAAGATGACAAGAATTATCTCGGCGCACATTTACACGCCAAACTACCAAATGAATTACAAGGTAGAATAGGAGGCGTATCTCGGCGTGTCTTAAAACATCAGAGCCGGACTTACTCACTACTCCTTGCACTCCTAGTTACGTCTTTAACCACACTTCATGTCGATTGGTTGGCCGTAGCCACTCTTCTTCAACTGCCGTCAAAATAGTCAGTCACGACACCGGGGTAGGTGATAAACAACTAAAACAATCCCAAAGGATTTTTAGTACACTGGCATATTCAATTAAGCCGCACGCAACCCACAGAAGCAACTCGGCGACTCCAGTTCAGTCGGTCGGCGTAGCTTATAACAGACTCGAAGGAACTTATCCTTCCGACCTCTAGGAAAACCAAATTACCATGGGAGGTGGATCTGCCCTCACGACTCAACACACCGTAGCCGCTGGCCCCGCTCCTTCGTTGTCGACTCGTCCTCTTGCCGTCCTGCCTACGTACACAGTCCCACGCGACTCTCGCTCACCGCCGATCCCGACACACCTCCCCAGCAGGGCGCACGCGCTGCCGTTGAATCAGCGCCGCCAAAGATGACCAGAAGACAAATAAGCATCGAAGTCGACTCAAAGATCAAAATGACGATCGATGGAAACTGGCGGCAGAAAACGCACAGTTTATTTACATGTGCTTTCACTTAGCCTTTCTTCTATTTTAACAGGTAAGGGGCGATCAAAAACTGTCCGTTTGAGGGGTTGCTTCAGCGATTGTGCAAAGTAAAGTGTCTCTTGTGCAGAAGCGTGAACCATGGCGATGTTGTTACCAGATGCTTTCTTCGCGCCCAAGGACGAGCCTCGGTAAACATCCGTCAGAGAATGAAAAATGTTTATGGGGCAGCATGTCTGTCGAGAACCACTGTTGTGGAATCACGAGCCAAGTTACGTGCTGGCCGTGATTCTGCACAGGATTCTGTTCGATGTCAGAGGTCACCCTCATACATCACTCCACTTCAAGTGGGAGACACTCGAGCACCCGCCCAACAGTCTTCATCTCTCCCCATGCGATCGTCACACATTCGACCCCTTAAAGAAGGGCCTTGAAGGGTCGACCATTCCTGTTGGACGAGCCTGTGTAGCGCTCAGTTACGGACTTTTTCTCGCAGCAGGACACGGGTGTCTTCAGCCTGGTATGTCGGTGGGGTGATCTTGCCTGCTTGGCAGAATGATTCTGGATTGTACGGCCTTTGAACGAGAACTTTTTGGTCCCCACTTATATCTCATGATTTGGTTTGATAATAAACTATGATTCAAACCAGCAACAAAGTATTTTTAACAACTTTCACCAACAGTGCTTGATGAACATCGACATTCGCCAGTGTAAGTGGGAAATAATGACGTCAGGCAGATATTTCGAACATAGACTCTAACCTACCTCTTACTAATCGGCCTATCCTGCTTGCGATATAAAATATGACCGTGGATCGCGTGTATGCCTAATGGATTTTTTCTAATTGTATAAGGCTATCTTTCCCGAAGAAGTGATACCGATAAGTAGGAGGAAAGTGTACAATCGACCCTTCTGATGGAAAGTCTACTAATAATAAAGTAATTAAACCGAACAGGGCTATAATTTGGAAAATGAAAGTTATTTTGTGCATTCACTCACGAACAATACTGGACAGAAAGGGGTACCACTGATCATGAAACCAAAAGCTGCACTAATGGACGAAAGGAAGTACTTAACGGTCGCCATCCCACTGGGGCAATTTACATCCAAAATCCTGTACAAGATGATGGGAAAGAAAAACGTCTATTATTAACTAAAGGTTGCCAATTTTTTTTTACACTAATTTTAAGTGAATATATAATGATAAAGAAAACTGAGAAGTCACTCTTACGTTATGTTTGGCATTAAATTTTGAAAAAGGCAATCGAGTAATGATTTGACATCTGGCCGGCGCGCGTACATGATGCCGCCGAAAATGGTACTCTCTACTGCGAGAGCGTTAACACCACACTTCCGCACACTACAAGCGCTTGAACCCGTCTCTCGCTCTCTCCGCGCACTCTGCGCAACAACCCCCTACTCAAAGATTTTACAACGCACAAGCACCGCTATTATCGCTGCTGGTCGATGCAAATGACAATTCCTTTGGTCTTTTTCCACATCTTACAAGTTTCACAAGTTTCACAGTAAAACAGATAAAAACAATGAAACGTCAACAGACTTCTACCTAAATGTACACACGCAGTGAAGCAATGTCTTTACTCATTAAAAGAAAGCATTTAAATTACAAATATTTACGTACAATTCAAAAAAAGTTATGTATCGGTAGCACGTGCGATGCATCCTGCATTTTCGGTGTTACAATGTAGCACGTGCCATGCATCCTGCATTTTCGGTGTTACAATACCAAGTGACTATGTGGATCTGAACATTCTCCAGTTTTGGTCTTTCACGGTAAAGTATACAGCTGTTTCTCGAAGCAGCATTACGCACGGCGCTGAAATTACCCAGAATGTATTCATCCAAGGTGCTAACATCGTCAATATGCAGAACATTTAATACTGCATTTCTACTAATAATTGACTGATATAAAGATAAAGTTGATCCGTGGGGAGTTCAAAATCAATTTCAAGCATGGAGGTAAGAATAAGGGGAGATGGCGCTACGTATCCCAGCCGTACTACGTTTTGAAGCCATGGGGGCGTGGCTCGCTGCCATGACACTCTGACCAAAACATTGCCAGTGAGCTATAGCGCTGCGTGTATTACAGTCGCTAATTGCATCATGTACGCATGTAACGTCATCAGATTGGTTGTTTCAAAGTTTTTGTTTAAAATAAAATCTCGTAAATGCGAAATTCCGCGTTTGTTCTGATTAAAAATAGTTTTTAATGGAATATTACGAATAGCTTGCCTTCAATGTAAACGATACAATTTTGTTATTTCAGTAATAAACGTATATCACAAACTAAATAATAGAAACTGAAAACTGAGTTAGCTATACCCTACCTCCAAAGCCCCATAAATACATCTTGTTTGTAATACGTACTGGGACATTTCAGTTACGTTACACTACTTTGTTCATTACCATCAATATTTACTGAAATACGGTACATAGAATGGCAAATCTACACAGTGTCCTGTTTAGGCCTATACTTTACGCCAGTTAATGTAGTGTAAGCTTTTAATTTGGTACATGATGAAGACAAAGTGAGTTACTCAACACTTGGATTATCGACGATACGTACGTATTATACTGAAACGTGAACTTGAAAACTAAGAATTTAATTCCTTGAATTAACATACCTTTTGCAAATGTTTTGGGTGTGTAGGCAAAACTGATGGTACAGCATTTTCTCGCAGCCTTACTGTTGAAAGGCAAGTTCGGTCTATGTCCTCGTCTCGGAAATGCTGAGAACATATAGTGCTCCATTTAGACGCACGCCAATTCTTCCTCCTCACGGCATTCTCCCACTGAGCTTTCCGACTTTCATTTTTAGGACATCTAAAATCACACAGGAGAAAAACACACCATAGTACAAGTACCGATGTAGCACACGTTCATTCACAATGAAGTTGTAAAATCACACTTAACGAGACAACTTACACATGAAATGTTATTCCCTTCGATTTCGCATCACAATCAGAACGATTCGTACATCCGAACACCACACAAGTTACCATAATAGCGCAAAATCCTTCCAAAAGCGAGCGACAAGCCTATGCACACAAGCTTACAGCAGCAATGTTTTGGTCGGACTGAGATGGCTACCCTCGGCTTCACATAGCTTCGCAGCTGTGACGTCACGGCGTCTCCCTCTATTCTTACCTCCATGATTTCAAGTGTCTCGATTTCCAGCGTTATTCAATGGTGCTATTATTCGCAGCGCGAATCGATTGTAGCTTGTCGCTGATTATCTCTGGCAGAACAAGTCCTAAAGTAGCCGTTGAGCAGCGTTGGTTGGGGTAGTAAGAGCCAGGCAGCGAGTGACAGCGGAATAGCGGACATAGCGGGCAGACTTCTCGACATAGTGGGTCAGTGGGCAGTTGGCTCTGTTTATGTCAAGAATGGTGTAACTGTGAAGTCGAAGTTACGGCACCGAGCTGAGTATAGCGTCCCTTTTTCCACGCTCGCTGATATGTCCGGCTTCGATATTCCATGCTGTGCAGGCCTGGATCCTGGGAGCCAGAATGGATATTTCCAGGACTTTTAAATATCTGCCGCATGGTGCGTTTATGCCGTACTTAGCCTTTTGAGCTTCGCAGCCCATTTTTCAGCGGCTGGTGGCCGCGAGGGCTTGTTGCTGTTACGCACCGCCTTGTTGTTTCTTGGCTGCGTTTGAGGCGCATCTGCAATTGCCTTAGTGTGCTGATTCACCTTGCCTCCTAATAAATTTTAAGTTAAGTAGGGGCTATATTACTTAATGATCTGATCTATGGAACCTCATTTAAACTTTTCTTAAACTTGTATATTTCCTTTGAAATATGCTCATATTGCCCATGTTATGAATTGGGATAACAAAGTTTTTCTGAACTTGCTTAAGTCCGTGGTACTGTCTGTATTATTGCTACTAGAAAATTTGCAAATCAGTTAACCTTAATTACTAGACTGAGTATAATCTGCCTCACGTGTGGACGACCTTAATCTACACTCCTGGAAATTGAAATAAGAACACCGTGAATTCATTGTCCCAGGAAGGGGAAACTTTATTGACACATTCCTGGGGTCAGATACCTCACATGATCACACTGACAGAACCACAGGCACATAGACACAGGCAACAGAGAATGCACAATGTCGGCACTAGTACAGTGTATATCCACCTTTCGCAGCAATGCAGGCTGCTATTCTCCCATGGAGACGATCGTAGAGATGCTGGATGTAGTCCTGTGGAACGGCTTGCCATGCCATTTCCACCTGGCGCCTCAGTTGGACCAGCGTTCGTGCTGGACGTGCAGACCGCGTGAGACGACGCTTCATCCAGTCCCAAACATGCTCAATGGGGGACAGATCCGGAGATCTTGCTGGCCAGGGTAGTTGACTTACACCTTCTAGAGCACGTTGGGTGGCACGGGATACATGCGGACGTGCATTGTCCTGTTGGAACAGCAAGTTCCCTTGCCGGTCTAGGAATGGTAGAACGATGGGTTCGATGACGGTTTGGATGTACCGTGCACTATTCAGTGTCCCCTCGACGATCACCAGTGTAGGAGATCGCTCCCCACACCATGATGCCGGGTGTTGGCCCTGTGTGCCTCGGTCGTATGCAGTCCTGATTGTGGCGCTCACCTGCACGGCGCCAAACACGCATACGACCATCATTGGCACCAAGGCAGAAGCGACTCTCATCGCTGAAGGCGACACGTCTCCATTCGTCCCTCCATTCACGCCTGTCGCGACACCACTGGAGGCGGGCTGCACGATGTTGGGGCGTGAGCGGAAGACGGCCTAACGGTGTGCGGGACCGTAGCCCAGCTTCATGGAGACGGTTGCGAATGGTCCTCGCCGATACCCCAGGAGCAACAGTGTCCCTAATTTGCTGGGAAGTGGCGGTGCGGTCCCCTACGGCACTGCGTAGGATCCTACGGTCTTGGCGTGCATCCGTGCGTCGCTGCGGTCCGGTCCCAGGTCGACGGGCACGCGCACCTTCCGCCGACCACTGGCGACAACATCGATGTACTGTGGAGACCTCACGCCCCACGTGTTGAGCAATTCGGCGGTACGTCCACCCGGCCTCCCGCATGCCCACAATACGCCCTCGCTCAAAGTCCGTCAACTGCACATACAGTTCACGTCCACGCTGTCGCGGCATGCTACCAGTGTTAAAGACTGCGATGGAGCTCCGTATGCCACGGCAAACTGGCTGACACTGACGGCGGCGGTGCACAAATGCTGCGCAGCTAGCGCCATTCGACGGCCAACACCGCGGTTCCTGGTGTGTCCGCTGTGCCGTGCGTGTGATCATTGCTTGTACAGCCCTCTCGCAGTGTCCCGAGCAAGTATGGTGGGTCTGACACACCGGTGTCAATGTGTTCTTTTTTCCATTTCCAGGAGTGTATATAGCTGCTTGCGTACATGATAAAGTTTTCACTACATTTTATACTGGTTTTAGCAGCGTGATTCCCTATCGTGAGTTAAGGACATGTTTAATTAAAAGAAAGTTCTGGCACTGTGTTTTTGGTTTGTTGAGTTAAGTCATTTGTTAAAGCCGATTATTTATGCAAGCGAATAACTAGCCTTACCCTGTCGCTCATAATTATTTATGATTATTGTATTTACTACTACTGCTGCTCCTGCTGCTGCTACTACTACTACTACTACTACTACTACTACTACTGCTGCTACTACACTGAAGAGATAAAGAAACTGGTACACCTGCCTCATATCGTGTAGAGCCTTCTCTAGCACGCAGAAGTACCGCAGCAGGATTTGGTATGGACTCTACTAATGTCTGAAGTAGTTCTGGAGGGAACTGACACCATGAATCCTGCAAGGCTGTCCTTAAATTCGTAAGAGTACGACGGGGTCGAGATCTCTTCTGAATAGCACATTGCAAGGCATCCAGATATGCTCAATATGTTTATTTCTGGAGAGTTTGTTGGCCAGCAGGAGTGATTAAACTTAGAAGAGTGTACTTGGACTCAATCTGTTGCAGTTCTGGACGTGTGAGGTGTCGCATTGTCCTGCTGAAATCACCCAACTTCGTTGGAATGCACAATGGACATGAATGGATGCAGATGATCCGACAGGATGCTTACGTAGGTGTCACCTGTCAGATTCGTATCTAGACGCAGCAGGGGGTCCCATATCACTCCAACTGCCCACGCCCCACACCATTACAGAGCCTCCACCACCTTGAACAGTCTCCTGCTGACATGCAGGTTCCATAGATTTATAAGGCTGTCTCCATACTCGTACGCGTCCACCCGCTTGATACAATTTGTAACATCATCAACAGTCCGATGTCGGTGTTTACGGGTCCAGGCGAGACGTACAGCCCATATCGATGATGTTTCGTTGAATGGTTCGCACGCTGACAGTTGTTCAAAAAATGGTTCAAAGGGCTCTAAGCACTATGGGACTTAACATCTGAGGTCATCAGTCCCCTAGAACTTAGAACTACTCAAACATAACTAACCTAAGGACATCACACACATCCATGCCCGAGGCAGGATTGGTGAGGTTGTCTCCATACCCATACACGTCCATCCGCTGGATATAATTTGAAACGAGATTCCTGCGACCAGGCAACATGTTTCCAGTCATTAACAGACAAAGTTCGGTATTGACAGGTCCAGTCGAGGCGTAAAGCTTTGTGTCATGCAGTCATCAAGGGTAACGTGTGGGCCTTCAGCTCCGAAAGCCCATTTCAATGATGTTTCGTTGATTGGTTCACACATTGACACTTGTTGGTAACCCAGTATTAAAATCTGCAACAATTTGCGGAAGGGTTTTACTTCTGCCATGTTGAACGATTCTCTTCAATCGTCCTTGGTCTCGTTCTTGCAGGATCTTTTTCTCGCCACAGAGATGTCGCAGATTTGATGTTTTACCTTATTTCCGATATTCACAGTACACTCGTATGGGAGAGGAGGTGGACTGGGGGGAGAGTGGGGGACAGAGAGTGTGGGGAAGGAGATGGTGGGGGGAGAGTGGGGAGAGGAGAGTGTGGGGTTTGGGTACAGTGTGTGGGGGAAAGGAGAAGGAGTGAGGGGAGAGAGTATGGGGAGTAAGAGTGTGTGGGAGGAGAGATAGGGGAGTAATACCGTGGGGGAAGAGTGTAGGGTGCAGAGAGTGTGAAGGGGGAGAGAAAGTGGGGATAAAGACTGTGGGGGGGAAAGAGTGTGAGGAGAAAGAGTGTGGGAGCCAGAGAGAGTGTGTGTTGGAGGAGAGAGTGTGGGAGGAGAGAGTGTGGGAGGAGACAGTGTGGGAGGAGAGAGTGTGTGGGAGAGGAGAAAGTGTGTGGGAGAGGAGAGAGTGTGTGGGAGAGGAGAGAGTGTGTGGGGGAGGAGAGAGTGTGTGGGGGAGGAGAGAGTGTGTGGGGGAGGAGAGTGTGTGTGGGGGAGGAGAGAGTGTGTGGGAGAGGAGAGAGTGTGTGGGGGAGGAGAGAGTGTGGGGGGGACGAGAGAGTGTGGGGGGGGGGGCGGAGAGAGTGTAATGAATCAGCAGTTTGAAATTTCTATTAAACTGCTTATTTTACCTCAACCAATGATTATACAAACCTATGTAGTTGCTTTTTCATTGCTGTGTGCCAGTGGGCAGAATTTTTCTTGAAAGGGTGTGCTATTTGCTGTTGCCTAGCACATAGATTTGTGTAAGTTGTTTATTACGCTGTTGGACAGCTTGGTTAACATGAGTTCTAGTTATTCCATATTTTGGCGACTTACAGTATGTTTATAGGTGAATGTTAGTAGTCGTTCTAAGAGCTACTTGTTCAAGCTGGAAGTGATCGTATTATTTGCTGGAAAATGAATTCAGTTAAGTGATTAGTTTGGTGTTCTTGAAAAATTGTTACTGGAGACTGAATTGCTGAAGTTGTGTTGATATTTTACATGTGTTGTAATCTTTTAAATGAGAATGTATTTATAAATGCTAACTGGAATTTTTGAGTGTAAATAGATGGATTTTGGATTTGCACACCCCTCTCAACCCAGCATCACTGCTATAAATCTTAATTCGCTGCACATATACTCATTTAAAGTGTGAAACTACAGCTCAGCTTTCGTTACTGAAATACAAACTTTCTTTTACTTTACAGCTATAAGAATGTTCGTTTTCATAAGTATAGTGTTTAAACATTTTGGTATAAGGATCAATGTATTTTATGTAATAAAAATATTTGATGAAAAACGAGAATTATTTTGTATAACCATCTAGCAAAAACATTGGAAACGTCAGAGACGTAAAATCTTATGAAAGCTTGAAATAGTTTGAGTTGTAACGCGAAGCAGATTCTTTCTAAAAGACTTTGTAGACGAAGAGTGATGGTTGTGCAGGCAAGAAATACGAGAGAGAAAGGACGCAGGAATTCGTGAATATAGGGAGGCGCCTTCTAGAACAGCGGACTCTTGTGGCCACAAGTTGCACAGTTCATACCCCGCTAATCAAGAGGCTGCGAGACGAACAGAAGAACGAACACCGCCCAGTAGCAGAATTCACTTGGTCAGTGCAAGAACCAGGAACTGGGAAGTGAGCTACTGTGTCAAACTGTGGAAAGATGGAGCAATGTCGCCACGTAGCTATTACTTCATATCTGCAATAGCATAAACTATAACATAAAACTACTACATACTTTCACCTTTGTAAAAAGCTTGCCAATACTTTACATACTGAGGGCAATATATGTATATGAATTGTAAGTATAGACAGCAGTAACAATTTTCTAAGTCTCATCATTGTTTGGAACAGTTTCCAGGACCTATAGTTCTTCATACTAAGTACCATGCTTTGAACGTTAATTTTAATAGTTAATGAGAATTATTCATGGTGCCAGAAATTATAATTATATTTTATGTCGGTGTGTAGGTTTAGATTTGTTTTCAAGTAATTAAGTTCATGAATTCACATTTTAATAACCTGGCAAGTTTCAGTAATTTATTTTCTTTATTTTGTTAAAGTGACTCACTTTTTATACTACAGTGACAGTATCAATACCTTATCTGTCTTTCTGCAGTGTTGAAGCAGTGTCTTACTGCTTCTTTGAAGGCATTAAATTTCAGTGAAGGAATATTGTTCACTATAGTTAAGCATCTGAAAAAATTTGTCTATTAGAAATCATAGCAGTAAAAGTGACTGAAGTCAAGTAACGTCATTCATATTTTTGTGTGCAATACTTATTTATCTATTCATTCATTCATTCATTCATTTACCATGCTGTTAACCACTATATACAATAAGCCTGCGTATCATGATTCTGAATATTGACATAGTAATGTATTACGACTCCCTGTCTACAAATTTGGCTTCCTTGTGAGAACTGATTTGCGTCACTCAAACAACGAGAGCATAATTCTACAGATCATTCGTAAGTTCAACAAAAATGTTGACCTCTTTTGGACTAGTGGCCTAAAATAGGTGAAATGGCTCTGAGCACTATGGGACTTAACTTCTGAGGTCACCAGTCCCCTAGAACTTAGAACTATTTAAACCTAACTAACCAAAGGACATCACACACATCCATTCCCGAGGCAGGATTCGAACCTGCGACCGTAGCGGTCGCGCGGCTCCAGACTGTAGCGCCTAGAACCGCTCGGCCACTCCGGCCGGCGGACTAGTGGCCACATTATTTTTTTAACCTACTAGTATTTAAATGAAATATAAATTGATATTCATTCATACTCTTAACTAATCAATCAGAACTGAAGTACGTTATTGCGATTCCTTTAATTATTCATTAAGATGAAACAATAAATTGTTATTCTGGTAGATAGTTGTATATTTCCCTACATCGTTTTGGTCATAATACTTCGGAACTGATACCTAAAGGAGTTCTTAAATACATGTGATAATGGTAGAGTTACGGCGAAGTGAGAAATTACGAATACATTTATCAAAATATTGTTTCCTAATAGATACTAGTTACAGAATAGAATATTATTATTAAATGTGACTAACAATGACGCCGCGATTTAAACAACCAAAGGCCGAAGCACGATCTGCGGAAAATGGAGATCCTCTCATTGTAACTGAACAAAGTATGTGACTAAGCAGTGAACAACGGATGATGTTTGTGCGATGCCGTGTCGCCTCTGGCAACGGCGTCATTAGATGCGGCGCGAAACATAATGTGAAAAAGATAAGAGTATTTGAAGGCATTGAACGGGCAACTCAGTATGTAAAGAGACACGAAAATCTAATAATTCTATGGGAATGGAAAGGTGTATTTGTGGAAGGAATAGAAGAAAGACTTGTTGGAATATGCGGGCACGGTAGTAAAATTAAAGAGAAGTTACGGTAGAGAGCGAAGTGACGGGAATATAAGGGTAAGAGACAAAGAAATATTTACCTGAAAAAAGAACATTTTATTTGTGTTTTATGCTGCATAAAACGATTGAATTTACAAAACATTATTGCCAGGAGGCTTCCGTTAGAAATACATAAATATATATCACATGCACCAGCAGCACCAAAATAAATTTACCAGGAGTACATTAATACACGCTACATCCAATAAGGATCTGGTGTTGGTCACCGAATCTTGGTTGCATTAAACTGCCCATTCAGAGTTGTTACAACTCTTGGAAAACTCTTATGAAACGTGAAAATTTATAAGGCATGCACAATAGTAGGAAAAGAATCCGACAATAAACTTTCAGGACAGTGGAGTGAGAAAATAGTAAGAATGTGAAAGTTTAGTAATATCAAATAAAAGAACCATTAACCCTATGTAAAAACACATCCTAAAATCGAATAAACCTAGACCGTGATAGAATCCCATGGTACGTAATTTCCAAAAGGCGTTGACCATCGAACGCACGGGCTCTGAGAGATATGTAGGATATCTCAAATGTTTGGAGTCAAATTGAAACTGATGATAGTAGGTCCACAACTGATTATATTGAGATAGAGAACAAATGGTGGGGAATGCATATTTATTGTGTTATCGACATATACAGCGTACACCACGTAACAAAAATATATCTCATAGTAATTGTTCAAAGTGGGGACCGTCAGTCTTAATGAATGCGTGGCAACGGTACATGAAGTCCTGCCGCGCTCTCGTAAATATCCCTGGTGTCTGCTGTACCAGGAGACAAGCAGCTTGGACGCTAGCAGGCAGGTTTTCATCAATTCCTACTTGTTACGTACACCAACGTCTTCACGTAATCCAGAGTAAAAAGCCCCGAAAGTTTGAGATCCGGCGATCACGTTGAGCGTGGGGCAGGATCTCGCCTTCCATTTCAACGACGAGTGTTCACGTGCTAGCAGTCATTAACATCGAAGTCGGCTGATGTATCATCCTGTTGAAATCGCATCCTTTGTTGTAAAACGCCTCGTCCAATCGAGGTTTTAGAGGTGTTAGACAAGGTTATTGCCTTTCCCCACTGTTGTTTAACGTATACCTGGGAGAGATTATTGCGAAAAGCTTAGATGGGAAAAGAGGAATATGTGTTGGTGGAAAGAGAATAGAGTGTATAAGATTTGCTGATGAGATGGTATTAGTGGCAGAAAGTGAACGGACAGTGAATAACATGCTGAAAGATCTGAATGAAGCTTGTGTGGAATATGGGATGCAAATAAATACAGCAAAAACAAAGAGTATGGTCATCAGTACAAGACGCAGACTGTCCAATATTGAAATAGGACAATCTACCATTAGCCGAGTAAGTGAATTTAAATATCTTGGAAGCATAATAACTAAAGACTTGAGATGTCACCAGGAGGTGAAAACTCGAATTGCCATAGCGAAGGAGGCATTCAACAGAAAGAGGAGACTCTTATGCGGCAAGTTAGATAAAGGACTAAAGAAAAGGCTTGGCAAATGTATTGTGTGGAGTGTGGCACTATATGGGGCAGAAACATGGACGCTGAGACGAGAGGATGAAAAAAGGTTAGAAGCATTTGAGATGTGGATGTGGAGGAGAATGGAGAGAATAAGCCGGATGGAAAGAGTGTGTAATGAAGGAGTACTGGAAAGGGTTGGTGAGAGAAGATGTCTGCTGAAGGTTGTAAGAGAAAGGAAAAAGCACTGGTTTGGATATTCATTGAGAAGGGAGTGCTTGCTAGCATGCTGTGGAAGGATTGGTTTGTGGTAGAAGACTGCGAGGAAGAAGGAGATACAAGATGATAGACGACATAAAGGGAAGAGGAAATTGTGCAGACCTGAAGAGGATGGCAAAAGACCGGACAGCCGGGAGAACTACCATGTGAAAACCTGCCTTTTGGCAGAACACTGATGATGATGATGATGATGATGATGATGATGGACAACAAGGGGTAGAGTCTTCGAGAACTGTGGCAACGCATTCGCAGCAACACCAGGTAACGTGGACCAGTCAAATGGGGAGGCAGCAACTAAGACGCCATTGTGTGATCTTGCACAATGCCCGCCAATACGTTGACAGAGAATCGTTGTTGGTGGCCACAGATGTGGGTGACGTGTGGATTGTCCTCACTTCAAACATGGTGTTGCAGCTGTAGAAAACACCATCACGAGTGAATGAGGCCTTATCCGTGAACAATAACAAACTGTACAATGTTTGTCACTACAGACTGCGACGGAGAATTCATTGACAGAAGTGAACGCGGGGCTCAAAATCCATTGGTCCCAGCGCTTGAATACATTCGTTCTGACAAGGATTACCCTCCACACCTTACCGTTCGAAGTGTGAGTTACACCGGCAAGTTGACTAAAGTTTATTGCTGGGTGGTCGGCCATACGATCCAACAGAATGTCCTCAAAGTTTGGTGTTCAGAGATATCTCTGACTGGAACCTTGGTAGGCTCTGTGGCGTGAACGATCCCGTCTGTCGTAAGTTGGCTTGAACGGAGATAAACTTCTTCCAAGTAGGACGACACTCTTGGAGAAAGCGTTCTCTGTACATTCGTACTGCTTTTTGGGCACCACATCCTGCCGCACCGTATATTAGATGCATGTCTGCCAACTCTCTTGATGAGTAACGTTCAGTCTTTGACGACACGTCATGCACTGTACACCTCACCATGGACACATCACAAGCTGTGTGATGCAATGGACAACTGGCACCGCGGGTAGTGGTGTACTTGTGGCACAGGTTAATGCGCTGATGCGATGTATGCAGTCGTCTCATGACACACGTGCTATGGCCCAATTTGTTTGCAGTATGTCTGTTTGGCAGTAAGATGTGTAGGCTGCTCGTGACCCGCCGACTGTTCCAGTCTACTACAGACACCAGGGACCTATGCGAGAGTACGCCAGAACTGTGGAAGTCTCTTTGAATAGTCATTATGAGCAACATCACTGTTATGCGGTATTCGCTGTGTATGTCCATAACACAGTAAATATTCATTTCCGATCATTAGTTCCCTATCTCAATATAATCTGATATGGACCCACTACCAACGGTTTGAATTTGACGCAAAAGGTTTGAGGCACCTTGTATATCGAACGACGAAGTACATGAAACGGACGGCCACCGTGGCGGGAAATATGGAATGTGTTTAGTGCGTTGCCAAGTGAACACAGTGTAATGTTTAGCGTTGTGAATAGGCATGAGTGAAACCGTTGTAGTCTGGAGTCCCGATATTCTTACCTGGCGAAACTTAATTCCTCGAGTTTCTAGTGTGCTATCTTGTTAGTACTTCTATTGCGAATATGGATTGCTGCCAAGTGACGATTGTAGGGTGTGTGTGAATTGCCACGGAGACTGCAGTATGAAACTTCGTAAGAAAGTCACTGATGCTGGTTTCGCAATTCACTTGTACCGCGCGCTGTCTGAAAAGGGCACTGACAAGAAAAAACACATGGTTCGACAGTTTGCCATCAAAAAAAGAGTTATTTTACTCTCATGTTGGGTAGGAATCTATAGATTACAACCGACCGCTTGCAAAACTGTTATCCACAAACACAGTTTCTGACTACCAAGAGTTCTATAGAGTCGTGCGCTATACGATAGCCACGAATGACAGCGTTCCTGTTGGTAAAAAAACCATATAGTTGAAATAGACGAAACGCATATAGCCTCTAGGAATTACAAGAAAGGAAGACCACTAAAAAGCAAACTGAACACCTATCAACATTTGGAGGCACAGAAACGGAATCCTTGAAGACCGGCCGGGGTAGCCGAGTGGTTCCAGGCGGTTCAGTCTGGAACCGCGCGACCGCTGCGGTCGCAAGGTTCGAATCCTGCCTCGGGCATGGATGTGTGTGATGTCCTTAGTTAGTTTTAAGTAGTTCTAAGTTCTAGGGGATTGATGACCTCAGATGTTACGTCGCATAGTGCTCAGAGCCATTTGAACTATTTGAATCCTTGAAGTATTTCCTATTTTCATTTTATTCGAAGGGGAAGAAAATTTCAGTGTGTTTCATAATACACTTCATATGGCCAGAGGCCAAAGTTATAACAAAAAGCTGTAAGTCCTACAACACCTTGAAGAAAAAAGGATTTCAACATGCATCTGTAAACCATTCTGCGGGATTTGTGTCTTCGGACGAGCCATCTGCCACGTAGTACACAGAGTAGGAAATCTGTCCGAGTGTTGATGGCTGACCGCGAGACAGGGAATAACTGTACGTCGACAGTTTGCGGTTGCTCTCCCAATATTCCTCAGAGACATACAGGGGATTGTTGTTGTTTTTGTGGTCATCAGTCCTGAGATTGGTTTTATGCAGCTCTCCATGCTACTCTATCCTGTGCAAGCTTCTTCATCTCCCAATACTTACCGCAACCTACATCCTTCTGAATCTGCTTAGTGTATTCATCTCTTGGTCTCCCTCTACGATTTTTACTCTCCACGCTGCCTTCCAATGCTAAATTTGTGATCCCTTGATGCCTCAGAACATGCCCTACCAACCGGTCCCTTCTTCTTGTCAAGTTCTGCCACAAACTCCTCCTCTCCCCTATTCTATTCAATACCTTCTCATTAGTTACGTGATCTACCCATCTAATCTTCAGCATTCTTCTGTAGCACCACATTTCGAAAGCTTCTAATCTCTTCTTGTCCAAACAATTTATCGTCCATGTTTCACTTCCATACATGGCTACACTCCATACAAATACTTTCAGAAACGACTTCCTGACACTTAAATCTATACTCAACAAATTTCTCTTCTTCAGAAACACTTTCCTTGCCATTGCCAGTCTACATTTTATATCCTCTCTACTTCGATCATCTTCAGTTATTTTGCTCCCCAAATAGCAAAACTCCTTTACTACTTTAAGTGTCTCATTTCCTATTCTAATTCCCTCAGCATCACCCGACTTAATTAGACTACATTCCATTATCCTTGTTTTGCTTTTGTTGATGTTCATCTTATATCCTCCTTTCAAGACACTATCCATTCCGTTCAACTGCTCCTCCAAGTCCTTTGCTGTCTCTGAGAGAATTACAATGTCATCGGTGAACCTCAAAGTTTTTATTTCTTCTCCATGGATTTTAATATCCACTCCGAATTTTTCTTTCGTTTCCTTTACTGCTTGCTCAGTATACAGATTGAATAACATCTGGGAGAGGCTACAACCCTGTCTCACTCCCTTCCCAACCACTGCTTCCCTTTCATGCCCCTCGACTCTTATAACTGCCATCTGGTTTTGTAAATAGCTATTGTCAAGAGCTTTCTCTAACTCTACAAATGCTAGAAACGTAGGTTTGCCTTTCCTTAATCTTTCTTCCAAGATAAGGCGTAAGGGGATAGGAAAAATAATGTGCACAGTGGTAGTAATGGGACGGTTGTGTTTGACGGTCAACAACGCAGGTAAGGCACGTGTCGCGCTGGACTGTGCGTGTTCAGTACGGACTAGGCTTCATTGCAGGTTGTTTACCAGTAGTTCACACTTCGTATTTGCATTTAGAGGCCGAGGTCGACGTGCAATGAAAGACCTAACAGAGTTCCAAAGAGGGCTGATTGGGAAGGGGGGGGGGGGGGACCGGTTAACTGGAGCATCAGTAACCAAGACAGCCAACTTATTGAATGTTTCAAGAGAAACTGTTTCAACAGTCATGACAGCCTACACGAAATATGGAAAGACATCATCGTGTAAACGTAATAGTGGGGACAAATCAAAACTAAATTACAGAGATCATTGTGCGCTAACATGAATTGTGTCAAAACAACAGAAACTACGGCGGCTAAAGTGACTGCAGAGCTCAACAGCCATCTTCGAGGCCCCGTATCTATTGACACTGTCCGCCGAGAACTCCATAAAGCAAATATTCATGGACAAGAAACTATACTGAAACCAACGCAAAGAAGCGAAAAACATGGTGTCAGGAGTATAAATCCTGGAGGGGAGCTCAGTAGAGACACGTCATATGGTCCGACGAGTCAACGTTTTGGCTATTTCCTACATCGGGCCTGGTTTATGTCTGGAGAACGCCAAGAGAAGCCTACAATCCTGATTGCTTGATTCCAAGGGTTAGATATGGAGGTGGAAGTGTCATGGTGTGGGCAGCCATATCATCATTACTCTCCAACGATTATCTGTAAATTACCATTTATTTAATAGTTGTTTAGTTACCTGTTTCATAGACTAGTTTTATTAGTCGTTAATTTATACCTTGTTTCTCGGAATATCATCATTGATTTCTCTCCTGTATTTATCAGTATCTTGTCACGGTTTCAAACTATAGCTTCAAAGCCAGCTCTAAAAGAAGAACGTGGAGCGTGCTGTCTTACGGAACAGGGTAAACAGGCACATCAAGAGCGGAGCCGGCCGTTTGTTTAGGATCCTGGTTTTCCCGTGGTTGATTAGGTCAATGACGTGGTGATCTCCAGTATCCGACTCTGGAAACACGGACCTTAAACATTTACCCATTCACAGACAGAGAGCGCAAACGAATTTCCTGAAGACTGTGGCCGGCCATTGTGGCTGAGCGGTTCTAGGCGCTTCAGTCTGGAACCGGGCGACCGGTACGGTCGCAGGTTCGAATCCTGCCTCGGGCATGGATGTGTGTGATGTCCTTAGGTTAGTTAGGTTTAAGCAGTTCTAAGTTCTAGGGGACTGATGACCTGAGATGTTAAGCCCCATAGTGCTCAGCGCCATTTGAACAAATTTTTGAAGACTGTGGCTGCGGCACATCCAACCACAAGGTAAATACAGTGTGTATATAAAGTACTGGAGCACTTACAATTATTTATTGCACAAGAACTAAACACTGTGCAGATGTCATACATATTGCAAATGGTTCAAATGGCCCTGAGCACTATGGGACTTAACATCTGAGGTCATCACTCCCCAAGAACTTAGAACTACTGTAACATTCTGCGTGGTGTCTGTTGTTCTAAGTCGTGTCTCCCTATCACTTTCGCGCAACGACGCTCTGAGCGTGTTTTTTAGGGAATTGACTAGTTTGAACCTGGGACCTGTTGCTGGTAAGGAGACGCCAGACCACACATGACATATAGAGTTCAGAAGAGTTCAGTGAGACTAGCGATGATATAACCAAATGCTTAATGATTTCGGCATCAGCTCAACTGCACTCCCTGTTAAAGAATCTTAATACTAACTAAATTTAGTGGAAGTGGTTCAAGGATTTCCTATTTCTAGTTAGCTGGTAAAATAACGTCGAAAAAGCAGTTAAGTTTACCATTGGAAATTTTATTCTACTCACAAAGCATTGTTTATAAATTGCACTGTTGATAAAAGGAAATATTTTAACACAGGATGTTAAAAAGCAACTGCATTCAACAAAAATGTGAACGAATATTCCTTGAGTTGGTTTCCAAGTTCTACAATGGATGGAAGGATGACCTATGCCATATGACATCTATAATTTAAGTTTAAATTAAGTTTCACAAAAGAGAAAATTATCAAAATGATCTACAGTGACCCTCAATTATCTATAATTACTTATGTAACTTATCGTAAATTACAGTGGCTGATGTGGCTTCTCAACAATTACATAACAGAAAAATCATGGCGTTTCAGATTTTAACTTACTTCGAAATGGGAATACCATGAGCTTCAATTGACGATCGACACTAGCACTACATAAAAGGGGGATGTAACAGATGAGACTTCTGCAGTTCTGAGTGAAGCCTTATGCGCTCAAAAATGCGGCATTGCGTGCATTCATTACCTTGTCGGTGTTCGTCAGGGGGTGGCGGAAGGCACAGCTCCCCGCACCTCGCCGTCGCGGAAGCAACTCTTTCCTAACTTCTCCTTACTACAATTTATGGAAGTTGGTTTAAAAAAAAAAACTATTTGGCTCTGTTTTCATCTGACCAACCAGGGTCCCAATGTTAACTTTAAGCTCTGCCTACAAAAATTCTGTCTATCCAATGAGAAACGTTATACTTTTCGTGGTGGGCAAATGTTTTTAAAGTTTGCAACGTAACAGAGACGCGAAAAAGTCTCACGCTAAAATTTGCGGCTGCTGTGGCCCTTTTTGTGTTATGATAAGATCTATACTGTTCATCTGGAGGGCTCTAGCTTTTAACATGGGCTGGGGGGTGGTCCTGGTGGTTAGCTGGCGACATGGGTGTCCGTCCCTTATCGTAGGGACTTCTAGCTTAACACGGTTCTGCTCTCGGCTTCTATTCTCGTTTCTCCCCTCAGAACTGCGTCTGTCTCACGGTGGGAAGGTATGACATGCATTTAGGCATTCTTGTGTTATTCTGTGGTATTCCATTTGCTCACTCGTTACTCGTATTATTTTGTTTAATTTAATGTCACGACTTATTCGGAGCTATGTGACATATTACTGGATTTGCTTATAATGTCAGGATTTTCATGGAAGGTGTTGGATTTGCCTGACACCTTACACTACGTAAACCTAACTAACCTAAGGACACAACACACGTCCATGCCCGAGGCAGGATTCGAACCTGCGACCGTAGCGGTCACGCGGTTCCAGACTGAAGCGCCTAGAACCGCTCGGCCACACCGACCAGCATACATATTGCATTCTGAAGAGAAACTTTGAAAGTTTTTTTACAAGTATTCAATATGTGAACCATGAGGGACCCGGCACACGTCAACACAGTAATCGAATTCTTGGCATACCCGTTCCAGCATGGCATCGTCGACTGTGGCAGTCGCTTCCCGTATTGTCTCCCGGAACTCTGCTACATCACCTGGCAGATACGGTACACTCGCCAGATCTTTAATGTGTGCCCACAGAAAAAAATCACAAGGAGTGAGATCTGGTGATCGGGGAGGTCATTTCATGAAACAGCTCGCTTCGCACCTGAACTCGCCATGTTTGCGACTAGCGTTGACTATCGGCAAATTACCAAACTACGTTGTGGCGGTATAAATGAAAAAAATTTCAGTGTTCCTCTTGAAAATGACATGTGTGTGGTATCTGTACAACGTTCGGTTCTTGTGCAATAAATAATTGAAAGTGTTCCCGGACTTTATGTTCACCCTGTATATAATAAACTGTGATATAGAAAAAGGTTAACCCCATAGAAAGGGGCCAACGGCATGCTGCAAATGGCACTCAGAAATCACTTCCGGTAGTGGTTTCAATAGTACCTGTGGCGTTTGCTGTGTTATTCAGTGGTTTGGTAGATAACTAATTTGTAAATGAAAATGATAATTTTATTTCATTACAGTGAGTAATTACAAAATAATTTTTTCTGCCGGTTAAAGATTTGGTCAAGTTGCTAAAGAAATCCAAGTTAACCTTGTGTGAAAGTGTTGTCTGTAAGTTGTGTAAGTGTCACTAAATCGCTGTTCATACAGCCGATTCTGCACAACTATTGATTATGATGGAAACAGTTATCTTCAGCAAAATGGTCACTAAAACCACCGAATATCAGCCGCGCACAACACTGACGTATGTTACCTGAAACAATATTCTTCGCAACTCGTGCGTAATTAATTTCGGCTCCATACCTCAGCAAGAAAAAGTTGGTTATATGGATCGTGCTACGAGCACTGTTTTTAAAGAACCAATCTGATTCGAATTATTTTCATTAAAATGAGTTCGAGACCACCGGTGCACATTTATTTTTACACATTTTTATTACCTTCGACATTTATGTCTGCAGAGTTGATTAATTTGAATTTGCCGCTGAAATAATTGTTAAGATGGCGGCAGACAATTGACACAGACTTTCTATTGTTAGAGCAAATTTCCTTTTAACAGCATAAGTATTTGATTTAATACCGATTATTTTTTATCTTTATATTGTGCACTATTTAAACTAATTTTCATCAAGCAAACCTTTGATACTTTCGTAAGAAACACAGATAAAAATGCGATACAAATCGCTATCATCAATGGCTGCGCTCCTTGCAGCGGAAGGAAATAATGCTTATTGGGAGAGGAATTAAAGTTACAAATAATTATTCACACATATTTATGATAATAAAGAACTCTATTCTCAAGTAACAATTAACAAATAATTACAATTTATTATCAGACCTCAGTTTGATATGCGTCTTGCGTCCGCAACTTACGAAAGCCAACGAAAAAAATGTAAAAACAAAGGAAGACCTACACAGATAATAAAAGGAATTTACAATTATCATTGTATTTGTATGATACACATCGATATGTCCAATTATATCATAAACTATTAGATACATAATTAATATTTATCATCGTTTTGTTTTATTTCGCTGTTTTTCTATACGTCGGAGAGATGATGTTTATGACTGTTAGAGGCATAATCTCCTGTCGTCGCACTGTAGCTAAAATTTATCTCGTGGATGTTACATACCGAAAGAGCTGTACAGAACAGCACAGACTCTCAGGAAACTACATTTTCCTCCAGAGTTGCTGCTTCCCATTGCACGTCTCCTGGCGATGAACTCCAAATAGTAGAGTCCAGCGAGCGACACCGCTACTGCGCAGAATTCGCGACGTTCTTGTGTTTGACAGGCAGTTTTCTGTAGCTCTCTCTCTCTCTGTCTGCATTGCTAGCACGGATCTGGCGGCGTATTGCATTTCGATCAGTTGCTTTTCGAAGCTTGCCGTATTTCTGTGTAGGATGACAAGGCGGATGCTGCCGAGACCCGGCGTGGTTCGGAATAGCAAGCAGATAACTCGCGGGGAAGGAGCGGCGCAGTCGCAGCTGCAGCCGAAGGCGAGGCACAGACGTACTGTGCGCTGCTAGAGAGAGGCGTCTAACGTGCCGAGTTCCGCTATGAAAGGAAAGTTACTTTCACTGAGAGGCTCTTGTAATCCAGAGACATTTCAAATTGAGTTACGTGTGTGTTAACTCCAGCCGAGATTAAGAATCGCGGATCAGCGGCACAAGGCACGATATTTAATTTCTAATACAGCACTTGCACGACAATAACGAAAAAAGTATAGTGAAGGCAAAAAGAAATGATTCGCAACGAACAGGAAGTATCTAGAATAGGTTTTGATTTTCCATTTACACATTTTTTCAACTTTTAATATCTTACTGAAAGACACTCAGGAACACTGAAAATAGCGTATCAGGAAGTTAGCATCAGATCTAAATGAAATGTATTAGACATAATGATAGAGATGAGAGATTCACTTGATCTCAAACTCAATATATGTAAACAAATACAGTGCGTACAAGCAGATAAATACAGTGCAACATCAATAACGCGTTGAACTACCTTCTGCTCCAATACATACCACATGGGCCTCGTCTTGGAAGGACGATATCAACAAAAGCAAAACGAGGATAATGGAATGTCGTCGAATTATATCAGGTGATGCCGACGGAACTGAATTATGAAATCAGACACTTAAATTACTACATGATTCCAGAATGAGATTTTCACTCTGCAGCGGAGTGTGCGCTGATATGAAATTTTCTGGCAGATTAAAACTATGTGCCGGACCGAGACTCGAACTCGGGACCTTTGCCTTTGGCGGGCAAGTGCTCTAACATCTGAGCTACCCAAGCACGACTCACGGCCCCTCCTCACGGCTTTACTTCCACCCGTACCTCGTCTCCTACCTTCCAAACTTTACAGAAGATCTTCTGCGAACCTTACAGAACTAGCACTCCTAAAAGAAAGGATATTGCGGAGACATGGCTAGGCCACAGCCTGGAGGATATTTCCAGAATGAGATTTTCACTCTGCAGAGGAGTGTGCGCTGATACGAAACTTCCTGGCAGATTAAAACTGTATTTATCTGCCAGGTAGTTTCATATCAGCGCACACTTTAGCAGGACATTTCTAAACTATCTATTGTCTTCTCGTCGACACTATTTATCGTCCATGTTTTACCTTCATACATGGCTGCACTCCATACAAATACTTTCAGAAAAGATTTTCTAATACTTAAACCTACATACGATCTTAACAAATTTTCTTCTTCAGAAAATCCTTCCTTGCCATTGCGGGTCCTGCTAAAGAAGAATACTGAAGATTAGACTGGTAGATCAAATAATTAATGAGGACGTACTGAATAGAACTGAGGAGAAAAGAAATTTGTGGCACAACATGATTAGAAGAAGGGATGGGCTGGTAGGACACATTCTGAGACATCAATGGATCACGAATTTAGTACTGGAGGGAAGCGTGGAGGGTAAAAGTGGTAGAGGGAGATCAACAGATGAATACAATAGCCGGCCGGAGTGGCCGAGCGGTTCTAGGCGCTACAGTCTGGAACCGCGCCGCCGCTACGGTCGCAGGCTCGAAACCTGCCTCGGGCATGGATGTGTGTGATGTCCTTAGGTTAGTTAGGTTTAAGTAGTTCTAAGTTCTAGGGGACTGATGACCTGAGATGTTAAGCCCCATAGAAGTTAAGTCCCGTAGTGCTCAGAGCCATTTATATACAGTAAGCAAACTCACAAGGATGTAGGTTTCAGTAGTTACTTTATATAAGGCTTTCCACAGGATAGAGTAGAATGGAGACGGACTGAAGACCACGACAACGACATCATGCTGCAACACGGTCCAGCATCGAGTTGATTAGACGTCTGATGTTGCTCTGAGGCACACTGGCCCTCAAATACACTCCTGGAAATGGAAAAAAGAACACATTGACACCGGTGTGTCAGACCCACCATAATTGCTCCGGACACTGCGAGAGGGCTGTACAAGCAATGATCACACGCACGGCACAGCGGACACACCAGGAATCGCGGTGTTGGTCGTCGAATGGCGCTAGCTGCGCAGCATTTGTGCACCGCCGCCGTCAGTGTCAGCCAGTTTGCCGTGGCATACGGAGCTCCATCGCAGTCTTTAACACTGGTAGCATGCCGCGACAGCGTGGACGTGAACCGTATGTGCAGTTGACGGACTTTGAGCGAGGGCGTATAGTGGGCATGCGGGAGGCCGGGTGGACGTACCGCCGAATTGCTCAACACGTGGGGCGTGAGGTCTCCACAGTACATCGATGTTGTCGCCAGTGGTCGGCGGAAGGTGCACGTGCCCGTCGACCTGGGACCGGACCGCAGCGACGCACAGATGCACGCCAAGACCGTAGGATCCTACGCAGTGCCGTAGGGGACCGCACCGCCACTTCCCAGCAAATTAGGGACACTGTTGCTCCTGGGGTATCGGCGAGGACCATTCGCAACCGTCTCCATGAAGCTGGGCTACGGTCCCGCACACCGTTAGGCCGTCTTCCGCTCACGCCCCAACATCGGGCAGCCCGCCTCCAGTGGTGTCGCGACAGGCGTGAATGGAGGGACGAATGGAGACGTGTCGTCTTCAGCGATGAGAGTCGCTTCTGCCTTGGTGCCAATGATGGTCGTATGCGTGCTTGGCGCCGTGCAGGTGAGCGCCACAATCAGGACTGCATACGACCGAGGCACACAGGGCCAACACCCGGCATTATGGTGTGGGGAGCGATCTCCTACACTGGCCGTGCACCACTGGTGATCGTCGAGGGGACACTGAATAGTGCACGGTACATCCAAACCGTCATCGAAACCATCGTTCTACCATTCCTAGACCGGCAAGGGAACTTGCTGTTCCAACAGGACAATGCACGTCCGCATGTATCCCGTGCCACCCAACGTGCTCTAGAAGGTGTAAGTCAACTACCCTGGCCAGCAAGATCTCCGGATCTGTCCCCCATTGAGCATGTTTGGGACTGGATGAAGCGTCGTCTCACGCGGTCTGCACGTCCAGCACGAACGCTGGTCCAACTGAGGCGCCAGGTGGAAATGGCATGGCAAGCCGTTCCACAGGACTACATCCAGCATCTCTACGATCGTCTCCATGGGAGAATAGCAGCCTGCATTGCTGCGAAAGGTGGATATACACTGTACTAGTGCCGACATTGTGCATGCTCTGTTGCCTGTGTCTATGTGCCTGTGGTTCTGTCAGTGTGATCATGTGATGTATCTGACCCCAGGAATGTGTCAATAAAGTTTGCCCTTCCTGGGACAATGAATTCACGGTGTTCTTATTTCAATTTCCAGGAGTGTATTTAACAGCAACCTCCAAATCATGTACACAGTGACGCAGCAGCATCTGGCGTCTCAGCTGGTCAACTGGTTCTACATGTACTCTATAACAGTGGTTCTCAAAGAATGGGTACGCGACCATCGCGCGTGGGAGGGGAGGGGGAGAGGGAGGTTGGGAACGCAATGGCATGTTTTCCTTCGAACAGAGAAGATGCAGCTGATCTGAATTGAATTTCACCCGATATCGATGTTACGCCAGATGCGGTCGACGACAGTGAAACCGCGGCCATACTTTCGGCATTGTTTGAATAATCGGGCGAGCTGTTGTGACGTCGGCCGCCGGCGAAATCGCTGCATGTGTTACTGCTGTGTCCTCAACTATCGTGCGCAGTTCAAGCTTTCGCTCGGGTATCTCGGCGCCTCTTTACAGTCTATCAGATTTTTCGAGAAAGACTTGACTGCATTATGAAATTGTTTCTGGTTAGTGACACATCACGAAGAAACTAGTGATCCATCACCCTGGTGGAGGGAAGGGATATGGTGCAAAGGCGACAACGAGAAGGTATGATAAGAACCATTTACTGTTAGGCTTCACGAAAGCTACAATCAGTGCTGAAGACCGTCTGCAGTGTAATTTATTTAACCATTTTAGCCGTTCGTAGTACGAAGCCCAACAAGTTAAAGAAACATTTTGAGCCAAACACCCTGCAGCAGCGGGAAACCAAAAGATTTCTTTTGTCAAGAAACTTATTGTCAATCAGACACCTTTGCTAAAACAACGAATGTGACTTCTGAGGACCTATTAGCGTCTCACCAGATTTCGCATGAGGTTGCGAAGTGCAAGAAACGACACATGGTTGCAGAAATTGTGGTTTTATGAGCAGTGACTGATACAGTATGAATAATGTATGGTGACTCATTTGTTCAGTAGTTGAAAAGTATTCCTACCTCTAATGACACAGTGCACGGAAGAATTTTAGACATTAGTGACGATGTTGTCAAGCAATTAATGGATACATTGTGTAACAACTGTAGCGGCACTACCGTTTGGGATAGGGAAAGTCAGTTTTGGCGCAATATTTCTGAGCGTGCAAGTTACAGCCAGGTGCAGGCCTGTTTACAGTGAGTTACACCCACCAGCAGTTGTGAAGTAGAATAGAGGCCACAGGGGCGTAGAACCGCCGGAAAAAGTAGATGCAGCGGTTAGCATGGTTCAAGTCACAGGCAGAAGGGGCCCACTGGCCAACCTAAGTGTTATGAGTACTTGACACAAATCAGCACATTTAGCAAAACAGAGCATATGGGGCGCCAGCATTCCAGTCCATGCAGGTTGCTGGTTGAGCCTTCTGAGGCCAACGTGGGGTCCACAGCCAGCCAGCAGCGGACCACGCCATGGCTCAATACTGCGGGCAGTCTTGTTGGCTCCCTACACGCGCTGGAGTCATCCTGAAGCGAGGGCCGCAGATTTGGACACCGGATAGTGCGCGATTGTTGTCGCCGCGATCTTAGCCATGTCAGTGAAGAAGCACCCCACGACCACCTTGCAGCTTCCCGCGAGGAGCTCGGAGACAACAGCGGCGAAGACTGCTGAGTCGACTGCAGACACATGCTGACGTCATCACAACTCCACGGCCGTACAAGACCAACACTCTGTTGGGTGTTGCATGGGTCACTGAGGCAGCCCTTCCGCAGCAAGCCATTTTACTGACAGCGAAGTGGTATCCTCAGCATTATGGGACCCAGTGACGCAGACCAAGACGAATGGGGTCACTGCAGCTGGAAATAATAAATCACTTGGATAACCAGGACGTGTCTTAATATGGTGCCTTCTACCTATTCCCACTACATTTGCTGTTGCTGTTGCATTCGGTGTCAGAAGTTGCTACTACATTTGGTGTCTGAATAGCGGATTTCGTCTGTACAGTACGACGTTCGAGCCCACTGCCTGCATTACAGTCACAATATGTTGTGAGTTTTGACCAGTTTTCTTTTGGGTATTAGACGTTTCCTTTCTTTTTAGAGTTTTTGAGTATGACTCATGGTAGCACATTGTAGATATTTTGTGTGTGCATAGTATTTTTTGTTGTCAGAGTAAGTGTTAGTGTATTTTGGTCAGTAAGATTTATTTTTTCTCTTTCGTGGCATTTAATTACTTTTGTATTGGTTTGAGTATGATGTTACTGAGATGTAGGGAGTTGGGTTATTTTTGTACTTAATTGTTTTGTTTCAGGATTAACGGGGAATGAAAGCAACACAATGGCAGAAACAGGAACATGAGGTGTGTCAGAACCAGTTGGTACAGATTTTGTTGGAAAAGGTAGCACAGTTGACAGTGGACAATATGCAGTTGATGAGTGAATAAACATCTAGAAGTGAGCGGGAAACCGCATCGGATCAGTCGTTGTTGCTTAGGATGCCACAGCAGGAGACTGATCCAGCTGCTGCCAGTTTGATTATTACATTTTCTGGCAAGGCATCTGAGGATGTACGTTCTTTTGTGGAGGACTTGGAAACTTCAGCAGTGATGAATGGTTGGTCGGATGAACAGTTGTTAGATGTAGCCAAGATTACATTAATGGGTGAAGTAAGGTGTTCTGAGGCCTTAAGTAAGGCAGGACAGTTTAAGCAGCTGAAGAAGGGGCTTTTACATAGGTACAAGAAACAGAATAGCGCTCAGTACTTCATAGAGAGGTTGAGTACAATGACGAAGAGACAGGGGGAGATGGTAGAGAAATTTGTGGACAGAATAAGAGAAACTAACGAGTACACTTACGAGTTAGGTCAGAGCGATGAAGCGAATGGTGTTCTGTTGCAGGAGGCCGAGAAAATGCTCTTGATGTATTTTTGAGAGGGGTTACCAGCGCGTAAGGGACTCCTAAAGATTTGTATTGGGAGATTCAGCTGGCAATTCAATGTGAGGAAATAGATGTGGCACTGGGGCTATGTGATAGACAAACAGTGTTTACTTTGGGTATAAAATGTTATAAGTGTGGTTGTACATGTCATGAGCAGAGGCAATGTATCCAATCACGGAGGAAAAGAGGAAGGTATGGAAATAAGCAGCGTGGAAGTGGAGATAGGAGAGGTGGACTAGCGTTAAACGGCAGAGGGGGCACAAGACCCACCTAAGGGAGCTCCCGTTTAATTTCAGTACTACAAATACGTATGCAGAGATGGAATGCTCAGTGGTAGGATCCACAGCAACTAAAAAGTTTAAGATTTTGTTGGACACAGGGCACAAGTGTCAGTGGCCACTAACAATATAATGGGACAAAGGAAGTTATACCCACCACGTTATAGGTTGCGAGGAGTGGGGGATAAGGAGTTCACACCTGTGGGGTCAGTGACAGTTGAATTTCGCATAGGGAAAGTCCGATTTGATGCATGCATGGAGGTAGTACGATGGATAAGCGAGGGCTACGGCGTGTACCTAGGAGTACATTTCTTACATCAACATCATGCCCCAATTGACTTTGGACAACGAACTGTGGTACATGGTGGAATGTTATTTCGGCTAGGGGAAAACAAAAAAACTACAAATACTCTACTACAGAGCTGTCGCGAGGGACGTTCAACGTAATGAACAAACCAATTGAACCGGGTACATTACCATTAACGCTTAATTTGCATGAGTGTGTGTCTGGTGACACCGGGAAGTCGCTTTGGGTAAGTGTGGAATCGAATCTACCTGTGGGTACAGTATGTGTTATTGAACCATTGGAGGATAATGAAGTTTTGGGTCCATTGGGTTGTTTTGTGAAACGTAGTACTGTACGCGTACAGGAGGGGAACGATGGGCGAGTAGTTCCGTGAACGTGGATAATCTCGGCGCTGCAGATACGAATTTGAGAAAAGGAGTTTTAGTAGCAAATTTGGATGTGCCAGATGACAAAGACTGGTGTTCGAGAGCTAGGCGAAGCGATCAACTACTACAGTTCTTTTATCTTGGCGACCCGCGCATACCCGCCCAGACGCGGGAGATTGCTGCGTTGCCAGTTGCACAAGACGCACGCGCCAATAGAAGCAGCGCCATAGTATAGCATAGTTGGCAAGCTTACGTTTAGGGGGTAGCGCGCAGTTCATGAAATAAAGCCACCACGGCCGCATTAACTCTTTCGCTGCTACAAAGACGTGCTCCCTGCATTCCGTGCGGTGCGCGATTTTGTCACTGCACTGCTCGCCTATGCAGACACATCGTGTTCCGATTGCTTTGACACTCTCATCATTCGATTCCACAAAATATATTTGGCCCAAAAATCTTATTTAGGTATCTTGTCCACATTTCATTCTCAACATTGTGGCAACTAAAATCGACCATACGGAAAGTATGGAATTTTTCCACTGCAAACTCTTCAAAATTTCGGCAATGGTTTACTATATTTAATGCTGCATAATAACTGCGTTGAACATCGAAACAAAATTAAGTCATTTATGGGGGGAAGGTATCAGTCAAGAAGACGTGTAAAAATCAAATTTTTGGGCCAAATTGTTTTTTCTGAAATCGATTGATAAGTGCGTCAAAGCAGTGGGAACACAATGTGTCTGCACAGGCGAGCAGTGCAGTGATGACAAAATAGCGCACAGCGCAGAATGCGGGGAGCACGTGTCTGCAGCAGCGAAAGGGTTAATGAAGAGACAAAGCACTAGAAATTTCAAAAAATTGCATTCAAATGAATATAATTCGTGAAGTAAGGCACTTCGATATTTTTTAAATAATCAAAGTATTAAGCACCGCATAAGGTTTGAACTCATAACCTTTCGCATAGAAACCCAACGTCTTAACCATTACGCTAACGCAGCTCGTCTGGACAAGAAACGCCATGAGGACTCTAACACGCAATACTGACAAACACTGTTGGTATGACTATGAATTACTCACGCTTCGTCGAAGTACAATACGAAATAAACAATTACCGCTGTTATTTATTGCGAAAAAGCAGTTCGTGAGATTGATACAAACACTTTTCCTTGCTATCGCCTGAATTAGGAGTCTTATTGCTTGTTTGGTTTAATTAATTAATAGAATATGAAGCAATTGGTATAAAGAATGCTTTTTCCAAACTTTCTATAAAAGAAAGTCTGCTATCAAGACACTGCTTTTGTTCTATTACTTTATTTATGACTGAACGTTTCTAAAACTGAAGACACTCGTCCATGCTCTGCACTACAGTCGAGTTCTGGCAACGTCGTTCTCTGTTCATTGTAGTGATGGGGAGCTCGTGAATGAGTCGATCAAATGAACGCTTCACTCCTGTGAAGTGTGAACTAACCATTCAGTTTCAATGAACTGGTACTTCAAACTCTTCACAGATAGCACACTCCACACTTTTTTCTAGTTCACTCACTCTCTTCCCCTCTCCCTCACCCACGTCACTCCTCCTCCCATCACTTCACTCTTCCCTGTCCTGCCTGTCGACGAATCACGCGGTGTTAGTGGGGAACAATAGGATTAGAACGGGTGGTGGAGGTGAGGGGTGAGGGGAAGGCAGCGTCAGCTGCTACCTGCAGTGCTGACATCATTACCCGTGACTATTTGTGCAGTTAAACTTCGCGTCTACAGGTAGCCTACCATTGGCAGCGCTTGAAGACAAATGAATATTAAAGATAGAAACGAAGTGGCTATCTGTGTGAGCACGCACAGCAAACATGAAAATAAAAGGTTTGTTAATAACACTGAAAGAGGGATTTTACCTGAAATCGTACCAGTGACTACAGGTGACAGTTTACGTTTTGAATCTAGTGGGTTATTATTGTCAACAGAAATAAAATCTACAGGAAAACTTCTGAATAATTACTTAACGTAGGTATATAGACTTTGTGACAGTGTTAAACATACTCATTCTATTTTGGATTAAATTTTAAATGGAACATAAAATTGGACTGCATTTCGTTGGTAGCCCTATTTTTCGGTTCATGAATACAACAAATAATGTTTCATTTGGCAGATAAAGACTTTTTTGGGCGCTTCATGAGAAAATGTCGAGCAAGATTAAATGTAGTACCTTCTTTATATGTGACAGCCTTCTCTGTTTATCTTTCCTTTGTCCCCCTTTTCTTTTCTTTATTGTCATTTTGAAACCTGTATACACGCAGGCCTGCAGCAGCATACTACGCCGCTCTTTGGCCGCCGAGAAACACAAAAGATAGAAATGAAGACAATTAGAGAAAAAAGATGGTGGACATATAAACGGAGCCAAAAACTTTTTAAAATATAAGGTGCCGTTGTTCAGACACTTGGACACAGACAGAAACGCCCTTTGTCCCCTTCGACCATGCTGTATTTAAGATAACTCAGACGCTGTAAGAGCGTAAAACGTTGCGTGCACGTTACTCCATAGTTCCGCCATCTGTTGGTAAAATTGTGAAGTATTACGAAGCTTTATTGTACGAGCGAGGCGAAGCGAGCGTAGCAGCGGCTGAGCGGCGAACTGGGCAACTTCGCTAGGCTTCCGTACTTCACGAATGAACTACTTCATTTGAACGCTTCACGGCAAAGAGTGAAATGAATGAAGTAGTTCACGGGAATGAACGAGTTCGACCCACCTCTAGTTCATTGGCTGACTGTGTTTTGTGACGTCAGATGCGCAGAACGAACCTAAACTCGGCCGCCAACATAAATGACGCGCATTTTAACTGCCGATAGAACTGCATTGCGTGACAGACTTACGCATTTGAAAGGAGGAGGAAGAGAGCATAAGGAAGAATTATTGTGGTAATTTAAGGACTTGTTTTTTCCACAAGGGCCATTGCCAGCAACTCCGTTAGTTCAACATAGGATACCAACAGGGAACGAACCACCTGTTTACCGTAAACCGTACAGAACAGAACACCGAGGTATTTGCAGCCGATTGTGGACGGTTACATTGATCAGCAGCTTGTGGATGGTATTATAGAGCATAGTAATAGTTGCTGGGGAGCAGGAATTAACGTTGAGCATAAAAATCTATGGATGTAACTCAGAAATACACGTTCAGTTGTGACTACCGATACCTCAATAATAAGACAGTAACGGACGCATACCCCATTCCAGACATTTCGGAGACTTTGGATCACTTAGGCCAGTGCCAGTAATTTTCTACGATGGATTTGACAAGTGGTTATCATCAGTTAGAGGTGGCTCCAGAGGATCGTCCAAAAACTGGGTTCTCTACTCCTGAGGGTCATTACCAGTACATCAGAATGCCATTCGGTTTAGAAAACGCTCCGGCAAAGTTTCAAAGCTTGCTAGACGTGTCTTGAAGGGTTTGAAACCACGGCAGTGTCTTGTCTATTTGGATGTCATTACAGTATTTTCAAGTAGTATGGAGCAACATAGACAGCATTTAAGGGATGTCCTTATGAGGTTAGGAGTAGCTCATTTAACGTTGAGCCTGGAGAAGTGTCATTTTGCATTGGAAGAAGTGAAATATTTAGGTTATATCATCGGTAAGGACGGAGTGTGAACAGATCTGAGGTTGGTACAGGCATTAAGGGATTTTCGGGAGCAGAAAACAGTTAAGGAAGCGCAATCATTAGTCGTAATTTGCAATTTCTATCGAAAGTTCGTGAGCGGTTTTGCAAATTTAGTACAGCCATTGACGCGATTGTTACGAGAGGGTTTGAAATTTGAGTGGACAGAAGAGTGTCAGAAAGCGTTTGACAAACTGAAAGAAGTGTTAACATAAGGTCCGGTTCTTATGTTTCCAGATTTTGAAAAGGAATTTATTCTAGCAAGCAATGCATCGAATCAAGCATTAGGGTGTGTTCTTAGGAAATTGATGTGAAAGAACATCCTGTAGCCTATGCATCTAGGCAGTTGAATGCAGCAGAGAGGAATTACTCAGCAGCAGAGTATGCTTAGCATAATCTATGGAATCACATATTTTAAATTTTATATATATGGAAGAAGATTTCGGGTAGTGACAGGTCATGCTGCGTTGAGGTGGTTGTTGGGGTTCAAGAATCCTTCCACTAGACTCGCTAGATGGGCTGTGAGGCTTAGTGAATTCGACTACGAAGTGGTGCACAAGCCTTGGAAGAAGCACGGTAATGCGGATGCACTAAGTAGGAAGGTAGCAAAAGTAGAGGTCATAGGTTATGACATAGCTGTATGGCAAGAATTACAGGATGTGGACAATTGTTTAATATGTACGATGGTCTTCTGTGTGGGGAAACGAAGTTAGGACCAAGGGTAGTAGTGCCAGCGAAACTGAGAGATGAGGTTTTAAAGGAAGCACGTGATCACATGTTATCTGGTCATGGAGGGTGTAGGGCAATGAATAGGAGAGTGGTGGAGAGGTATTGATGGAGAGGTAGGAAAGTAGATGTGGATTAGTATGTCAATAATTGTATATCATGTGTGCAGAGAGCAGATTTCAGTCGGAAACAGATACAGCTACAACGATTGCCGAAAGCGACACGTCCATTCTCTATTTTGGGGATTGATGTCTTAGGACCTTTCAGGCGAACACCATTGGGGAACAAATTCGTTCTGACAATAATAGACCATTTTTCGAGGTATGTGGAGATGATGGCTATGCCAAATCAACAGGCAGCAATGGTCGCACAAGTGTTAGTAAACAACTGGATTTTGAAGTTTGGTGTACTGGAGACAATAATTACTGACCAAGGGACAAACTTCTTGTCGAGTTTAATGAAGGAACTATGTAAATTGTTGAACATAAAGAAGCTGACGTTGAGCAGAAGGACAGAACGGGTACACAGAACAATCGGGAAGATGTTGAGTTTTTATATGAATTCCCATCACCAACAGTGGGACGAGTATTTGAAGCTTATTGTATGCACATATAATGCAAAAATCCATACAAATACCGGTTTGTCTCCATATTCCATCACCGTTTGATATGGTGAGGCTACAGTAAGGAAGGGCCGGTGAATCTGTATGTCAATTCACGAGGACAATTCAGAATGTTTGGAAAAGGGTACAAAGGACAAATACGATGGCTTTGGAAAGGCAGGAAGATGCAGTGAAGCGGAAAGGAAGTTTACCGCAGTATAGATTGGGGCAATGGGTATTGCTATCCAGCCCCTATATGCAAATAGGGAAAATGAAGTTCCTCATGAGGTATCAAGGGCCATACCAAGTAGTTGAAACCGCATCCCCCGTTAATGTTAAGCGTCAGATGCCAACTAGAACAACGATAGTACAAAGGGCGGTTACAGCCATTTAAGGTTTGCCAGATCTGATTCCAAGCATGTCACATGAAGGGAAGAGGAAGAAAGAAAGAGTGAAGACAGGTATTCAGCGCAGAGAAAACCAGGAAGATAGAGTACAGCATGATGTACAATATGCTTTGTGATCCAGAAAGTAGTAGAGTATTTGTAGTTTTTTTTTCTTGTTATGTATCATTCGGTTTGTGTAGATTAATTAGGCACTGTATTTTCAAATGTTGTGTGTGTTTCCGAGTATTGTGAGCCTGCTAGGGACAGCAGTCGTTTGGGAGAGGGAGGAAGGGTGATGGTGATCACTGTCCTAAAGTCACTGAAAAGGGGAGTGTTGAGCAATTGGTAGAAGTAAGGAACTGAGGAGGTATCCCTGATCCTGGCAGTTAACAGCCAGTATACCGAGATGTTGAGGGAGGAATTATGGAGCTGCCATAGAGGGAAGGTAACGGTGTGTCCAGCCAGGGTGATACGCACCAATCTGGACATGTGTACAGTGCAGTTATTTTTAGCCAGGAAGGAAGGAATAGACTGTCCAAGGGATATCATGGAGCCCAAAATTGATCTTGCAACAGATAGGGATGCATTGGATCCTCTCCACGTACACAAAATTAATAGTTGTAGCAAGTTGTTTTGAGCAGGGAGTATTTGCAGAAGCGAAACGTATAGAGCTCGAGGGGAACTGCGTGTAACATAATAGGACCAACCTTCCTTCAGCCAGCGTCAATTTCAGGAATCACGCAATTGAATGTTACACAGCCACAATTGAACTAGCCGGAAGCAACTTTAGAGTTTTGGCCAGGCAGAATCTGACCTCGTTAAACTCTGGAGTCAGGTCTGTTGAGATCCATAAACCGTTCATTTTAGAGTAAGAGGGGCGCATATCAGCCGAACAGCTTGTGCAACATGTCGCTCACTACAGGGAAAGGGAACGGAAAATAACGATCATTTCCACCACCTCTGTGCCAAGTGTTTTCGGAGCCTTAACTTTGTTATCTGTTGTTTTCATTCTGATCAGGCAGAAAGCCAGTTCCAAGACGGAACCAAGTGTAGTCCAAGTCCCAGTGGATTGGATACCGATGGCGTGAGATGAGTAGGTAAGGGGTTGATCGAACAGTGGTCGTCTGGTTTTTGTTTCATGTCATGTGTTTTAAGGGACACTAGACCACATTTAAGTTTTCTTTAAGTAAGGAAATATACCATAGGTGCCAACCCAAACTAGTTACGAGTTAGTTAAAGGTCGGCCCGGGGACCAGGTCTTCCCAAAGGGGGAAATAATGTAGTGGGACTACCGTTTAGGAAAGGAAAAGTCAGTTTTGGTGCAATATTTCTGAGCGCGCAAGTTACAGTCAGGCAAAGGCCTGTTTACAGTGAGTTACGCTCACCAGAAGTTGCAAAGTCAAAGTGAAATGGGGGCCGCAAAGGCGTAGAACCACCGGAAAAAGTACACACAGTGGTTTGCATGACACAAGTCACGGTCAGAAGTTCCCACTGGCCAACCTAACTGTTATGAGCATGTAACATGGAGCAGCGCATTTAGCAAAACAGAGGCGCACAGCCACATACAAATAGGTTCCGGTTCACTAACAAAGCATTCAGGTGTAGCTGCTCTCCTGGACAGTGGGGCGTGTCACATCACCGGCTGCACACAGCAGTAGATGGGGCGCCAGCGTTTCAGTCCATAATGGGGCGCTTGTTCGACCCTCTGAGGCCAACATGAGGATCAAGTCTGACAGCTTTCCTGGAAGGTGAGGTGCATCACACCACCGGCTACACACAGAGGCAGATGGGGCGTCAGCGTTCCAATCCACAACAGGTCGCTGGTTCGACCCTCTGAGGCCAACGTGGAGTCCACAGCCAGGCAGCAGCAGGCCACGCCACAGCTCGCTATTGCGGGCAGTCTTGTTAGGTTCCAACACACGCCGGAGTCATCACGATGCGAGGGCCGAAGATTCTGACGCCAGATAGTGCGCTCTTGTTGTTGCTGCGATCTTAGCCACACCAGGAGGAAGCATGCAACGGCCGCCTTGCGGCTTCCCACGAGCAGCACTGAGTCAACAGGGGCGAAGACCACTGAGTCGACTGCAAATGCATCCTGATGTTGTCACAGCTCTGTGGCCGTAGAAAGCTGACACACCGCAGGGTGTTGCACGTGTCACTGGGGAAGCCATTCCGCGCCAAGCCATTTTGCAGACAGCGAAGTGGTGTCCTCAGCATTGCGGTACCCAGTGACACAGACTGAGAGGAACGAGGCACTGTAGCTGGAAGTGGTAAATCACTTGGGAAACCAGGACGAGTCTTAATATGGTGCCTTCTGCCTCTTCCAGCTACATTTGGTGTTGCTGTTACACTCGGTGTCAGAAGTTGCTACTACACAACTGTACTGCTCTTCAAGTGAATGAAGCAACTTATACCCATAAAAATGCTTATTTGTTTGTTTATTTTCAACACTGCTTGTTACATGGGAACCTCTGGTCACCCTTTCATTAAGTGCTGCAAGCCATTTTAGAAACAGTCAATATTAGTTAGGCAAAATCTATAAACTCAGCGCTTGTTCTATGTGAGGAAATAGGTGCTGATCATGCTCAATTGCTTTTGGCTTTCTTTTCTTTTCAGAAACACTCAATGGCTTTCCACAGGTAAAGAAGTAAAGCCAAGGACAGACGTCTCTCTCTGGGAGACTGTTTCAGCAACATAGATTTTCCATTATAAATGGCTTACCTGGCAGATATTTTTTAAAAGTAAATAGTCTTAATGCTTCACCTCAAGATAATGAGGTACCTGCAATACATTGGAATGAAAAAGTGAATGTATTCATAAGGAAATTAGAACTGTGGCAAAGACAAATGAAAAGTAGCATGATTGATATGTTCCCTACTGTCACTGTTAGAGGGCAAAGATAATATGACACTTGCAATGAAGATAAAAACCTGCCTCCTTCATCATCTTGAGACACTGAAAGTTCGCTTCAAAAAGTATTTTAGTGACGATTTTGATCAATTTAATTGGATTAATAATCCTTCACAAACGCTGCTGGATCACTATGCCTAAACATGAAAGCGTAAGAAAAACTTATTGATCTCACTTGTGAATTCACTGGCGAGTAAATTCAGTGAAGTGTCTTTGTTGGACTTTCGGATACATGTTGTAAGTTGGCTATAGTTTCGCACCTTACAAGCACTCATCTACATACTTTGCCATGATTTACAATCGGAATTAGGTATCATTTGACAGGTTGTTCACCGTATATACGAATATTTAAAGAAGACTGACATTGTCACCTACACCTTGTAGATAGTTGTTAACGCTTATTGCATGAAAGGTGAAGCATTGTCCTTATTAACAAAATTACGTTATGAATGATTTCCTATACTAGCAGAGGTTGGAACACCAGTGCAAATGGAACAGCAGGCGTAACTCTGGTCCTGGGTTGAAATGCCCGAGCAGGTCTGTTGGTCCTGCTTAACACAGGAAGTAGCTCAAGATGGACAGTCGGGGCACCTGAGCTCTGAAGCACGATAAAGCGGCGGAAGTGCTCTCAATCACTGAACACTGAGTACTCAAGCGTACTCAACGACGACTCCCTACCCAAACTCCAGAATCGTATAAGTTCACAACAGTACAGTGCCTAACCTTCTAACATTCTGGAAGTTTTCTTCAGTTTTGTGCATCAGCATGCTGTTTAATAGCGGTAGTGTGACTTTTATACATATTTTTTTGCCAGTGGTGGCTTGCCCAAGCGGTCTTCTCATTGGGACGTTTTTTGCTCGCTCCGCTGAGTGAGGGCATTCCGAGCCCCTTCTGGCGTTCGGTGTCCTGTCGTGTCTCTGCAGGGTTCCGGCACTCTGTGGTTCTGCTTGGCAGCAGATTTATTTACGGCCCACTTTCGCTACAAGAAGGGCCCTCTGTTGGTCTCGCTGTCCTTTCTCTTCTCTCGACGCTTCTGCCTTGTAGGAATCGTGTCTTGCTAATTACGTCCGTTTCTTTCTTGATACTTCTCGCGTTGCAACTTGTGGGTCGTTGCATCTCGTCCTTGCTGAAGTTTTTACAATGGTTCTTACAAAAAGTTTTACTTATAATCATCTAACATATGTCTAGTACCTACATTGTTTTACACCTTAAAAAACTTTACAAATTTCGGCACCCTTTCCATGTTACAATTCTAAGATATTTTGAGTCTTAACAAGAATCCTCAAATTCGTTTTTTATTTTTGTGTAGTGTTGTGGTGTATAGCATTTTAGTATTTCATGCTGTTAGACTATCTACGCCTTAACCCTTCACCTTAATCTATGGTACTATTGGTGTTATTTTTGTTTTTGTTTTTATTGAAACTACTTTATTTTTCCCACCTTCCTCTCTCTTCATTCTTCTTTTTCCTGACGATCTTATCTGCAACATAATCTTGAAATATAGTGCTGATTATTTACCAGTAATAAAATTAATCTTCAAACTTGTACTGAAAGTGTTTAATACTGCCAGTCTTAGGTAAAAATACCTCTGCTTTATCTCGTAAAATACGCTCTAATTCTCTTTTACTGGGTTCTGAAATACCTTGTACTTCTTACAATTTTTCGTCGATTTCTTTATGAACTTCTAACATGAGTTGAGGCGATTCCCCCTTTTGTGCATACCATTCTAGTTCTTCATCCTCTTTATCTCGCATCATTGTTAATTGTTTGTTTATAACTGGTATTTCTTCTAATTTTAGCTTTTGCATCAAAGTGAAGTGTGACATTCCCGAATGTTACGCTACCTTTCCCCATATCTATTATCGCTCGTCTCTCATTTAAAAAATCTGCACCTATAATCAAATCTACAGTTAGTTTAGGTATAATCACTAAGTTGGCTTCGATCTTTTGACCTTGGCACGAAAGAGTTAACCTTGTTTGTCTAGTAACTTCCCCAGCATTGTTTCTAATAGGACCTCTTACTTTAATCTTACGTGTTTTCAGAACTGGCAATTCCTCATTGGCATTACACTGCATGAATAAATTTTCTGAGATCGCAGTCAGTTCACTCCTGTTCTCAATTACAATATTGACTGGGATATGCTTTACCATGGCCTTCACAATTGGTTGAATTTGAAAGGGTTGGTTCTGTTCTTCTTCTTATTGTATCAACGAATCCTCCACTGAATCATACATGAGTCTTCTTAGGAATTTCCCTTTTGAATTCGAACTTTCTGTAGCATAAGCTTCGACTGCTACTTCTCTCTTTTATTTCCTCTTCTCTATTTCTTCCTTCATTTATGCTTTCTTCAACATCCTCTACTTTTTCCTCATCCTCGTCTATCTTCTCCTTCTTCGTCGCTACTTCCACATAATCACATCTAAATGCTCTAATTATCGCTTCATAACTTCCTTCATTATATACGTTGGGTTGTGTGCCCAGTCATAACTTATTTTCAACTTCTGTCGACTGTGCATTATCCTCATTGAATTCGCTTTCCCTGGTTTCCATCTCAAATAGCTCTGCAATACTCATTACTTCGTCCTTTCCTCCTACATTTGTTGTGCATGCCTCTGATAATTCATCTTCCTCGTCAGTATTCTCCTAATTAATTTCGTCCCAACACGATATTGTTATTTTCTTGTCTTCGTTTTCATCTGGTCCCTGTGGATTTGTTTCTTCCTTCTTCTCTTCTCGTGATAAGATTTTTACTTCTCTGTTCAAGGTGCTGCAATTGTCCTGGGTCGGTGCGTCATTCTCTTTGGCATGGGCGCTTAGCTGTCAATTCGAACGTTTATCGGGGTTTGGTGGTCTTACCTCCACCTCTTCTATCTGTATTCTCTTTTCATGTTCAGCTTGTTGATAGTGGTTTCTTTGTTGACAATTTGTCGGTCTATTGGTTCTCCAGTACCCGTTCCGGTTGTCGGTATTCCCTCTGTAATAGTTGTTGCCGTTCCTGGGTGAATTATAGTTATTGCCATATTCTATTCTAAATCCATAACCGGTACTTTGTTGATATCTATTGCCGTTTCTTGGTGCGAAGTTATCATATGGTTCGTAATTATTGTTTCTTCGTACTGTGTCTTGTGGATTCCACTGCTTTTTGCTTTCGTTTTCACGTGCGCTTCGTCTTTTTCTTGCGTCATCTTCCGAAAATATGAACTCTAGTTCCCTTAGAATACCTTTAAATGCTTCGACGTCATTGCCTCCGCGACCTACTAATGATTGCTGGTATCTAAATGGTAGTTTCATTGCGCATAATTTAATCAACTCTCCGTCACTGTATGGTACATCTAAGCATTGATTTTTCTTTGGCATTAATTCGAAAAATTTCAAGGGATTCTTCTCTCCTGAATTTTCAAAATGTGGGTTCTGTAATAGTTCGTACTTCACTCTGTTCTGTGCTTCGCTGGACCAATATCGTGAGAGAAACTTCTCTCTGAAATCTTCGTACGATCGGCATGTCGCTGCAACATTCTGCATGGTTTCTGCGACAGTTCCTGACATGTGTGAACATATAAAGTCTAATTTGTGTGCTAGCGTCCAGTGTTCTGGTAATCCTACTCGGATTTTATCAATAAAAGTTCGTGGATGTAATGAGTTTCGTTCTCGGGAAGTGTTGAAATTTTCTGACTGTGAGGAAATGATCGTTGTCGTACATCGTCATAGTTCCATATGAAATTCGCGATTCTTCGCCACTTTTGTTTCTGATCATTTCTCCCATCGTTCTTTCCGGTTGTGGTAGATCCATTGGATATTGTCCACTGTAACTTTCGCCTACCCTTGCGTAGTATTGTTGGAGTGGTACGCAATAATTTTCTTCCATCGGTTGTGAACGTGTAGCTGAATGCATTGCACTGTGCTCTTCGCGACCTGGCTTTACATTGTCATGTATTGGTTCGGTATCTTGTCTGGCTAACCTTGCTGCTTCATTGCACGATCCAAACTGTCTTGAAACTTATTTTTGTGGTTCCCCATGTGTTTGTGGTGACGTTTGTTCATCAAGAATTTCGAAACATGTTCGTTGCTGTGCAGGCTGTCTGATTTCACGTATGTTACTTTCCGCCTGTGATTGGAATCGCAAATGCGTAATATCTTCGTTAATTGCTTGTTTCTCCGGTGTTGTTACAGATACGGATGGGGTTGCAGACTCTGTGCTTGTTCGATCCTGTTCACTACGCTCTTCAATGGTTTGCAACAACTCTGTTCGCAATTTCTGAAATTGTCGCTTTGTTTGCGCTTCTATTTTGACTATGCGGTTATTATATCTTTTCAGCGCTGCTTTTGTGATACGTTTGTGTAACACACTGTTTTCAACAATTTCACGCGCTGTACCTGCTGCTTGTCTAGTAATTTCGTTTATCTGTTTCTCTAGTTTCTTGACATCTCCCCGGGTGTTGTTACGTAATGCTTCGATCTCGTCCTGAATGTCATTACGCAATGTTTGTACGTCCACTTGTACCTTGTCAATGTCTGTTCTCAATTGATTGTGACCTGTTATTAAGTTTCCTATCACTTCTCGAGATTCTTTTGCCTCGTCTTCAATATGACTTAGGTGTAACTCAATTTTTTTTTTTTTTTTTTTTTTTTGTTCTTAAATCTCACGCATTTGTCTCGTGATTTCTGCAATTTGGTTAGTCGTTTCTGCATTCTGAATTTTAATTTGGTTCGCAATTTCTTTATTTTGTCTTGTCACGGTTTCCATCATTTGTTGTAATAATTCTGCCAGATTGGTGGATGCTATTGCCTTTTCTTACTGCATCGTCTGTTGTACTGTCCTCTATGCTCTGTCCATTCTCATGCTGGGTCTCTACCTAAATTCGGTCAACGTCTCGATCTGCCATTGCTAATCTTTCCGAATCCCTTATTTTCTGTTTTAAAAGCAATTCACGCGCCCTACTTCGAGTCAACATGCGCTCATACGATCTCACGCGTTTCATAAACTTTTTATTCACATGACTTGACAAACCATTCACTTACTTGTTGGGTCAGAACCAACTTGTCAACGATGTATCCGCCACCTGTGCGCTTGCATTGGAGAGAAAACTTAATTCTAACAATATTAAAATTAATAAATTAATTATGCTATTATCACTGCCAGAATGAATGTCTCACTTTTATAGAATACTTTCTTGCTATCTATCGCTGCAGCTACTGTTTTCGACTATTTATAAAGCACAAAAGTTTTTTTTATTCAGAAAATTTATCAACAGAACATTTTTCTGACCTAGTTAGGCATGTGTTCGACCTTCACCATGTTATTTTACCATCCTGGCAGTGTCGCCATTTTCTAACATTCTGCATGGTGTCTGTTTGTTCTATATCGTGTCTCCCTACCACTTTCGCGCAACAATGCTCTGAGCATGTTTTTTAGGGAATTGACTAGTTTGAACCTGGGACCTGTTGCTGGTAAGGAGACGCCAGACCACACATGACATGTAGAGTTCAGAAGAGTTCAGTGAGACTATCGATGATATAGCCAAATACTTAATGATTTCAGCGTCAGCTCCACTGCACTCTCTGTAAAAGAGTCTTAATACTAACTAAGGGGTTCAAGGCTATCCTATTTTTAGTTAGCTGGTAAAATAACGTCGAAAAAGCAGTTAAGTTTTCCATTGGAAATTTTATTGTACTCACAAAGCATTGTTTATAAATTGCACTATTGATAAAATGAAATGTTTTAATACAGGATGGTAAAAACCAACTGCTTTCAACAAAAATGTGAACGAATATTCCCTGAATGGGTTTCCAAGTTCTACAATGGATCGAAGGATGACCTATGCCATATCACATCTATATCTAGGTTTAAATTAAGTTTCACAAAAGAGAAAACTATTAAAATGGTCTACAGTGACCCTCAATTACCTTTAATTACTTATCTAACTTGTCGTAAATTACAGTGGCTGATGTAGCTTCTCAATAACTATATAACAGAAAAATCATCGCGTTTCAGATTTTTACTTCAAGTGGCAAATGTGAACACCATGAGCTTTAATTGACGATCGACACTAGTATTACGCAAAAAGGGGATGTAGCAGATGAGATTTCTGCAGTTCTGAGTGAAGCCTTATGTGCTCAAAAATGCGGCATCGCGTGCGTTCATTACCCTGTCGGTGTTCGTCAGAGGGCGGTGGGCAGCACAGCTCTGCTCACCTCGCAGTCTCGGAAGCAACTCCCTCTCCTAACTTCTCCTTACTACAATTTACCGAAGTTGGTTTAAAAAAAACACTATCTGGCTGTGTTTTCATCTGACCAATCAGGGGCTCAATGTTAACCATAAGCTCCACCTACAAAAATGCTGTCCATCCAATGAGAAACGTTATACTTTTCGTGGTGGGGCAATATTTTTAAAGTTTGCAACGTAACAGAGGCGAAAAAGTCTCACGCCAAAACTTGTAGCTGGTGTGGTACTTTTAGCGTTATCGTAAGATCTATACTGTTCTTCTGGAGGGCTCTATCTTTTAACATGGGCTGGGGGGTAGTCCTTACGTAACAGAGACGCGAAAAAGTCTCACGCTAAAACTTGCAGGTGGGGTAGCCCTTTTTGTGTTATTATAAGATCTATACTGGTCTTCTGGAGGCCTCTAGCATTTAACATGGGCTGGGGGGTGTTCCTGGCGTAACAGAGACGTGAAAAAGTCTCACGCTAAAACTTGCGGGTGGTGTGGTCCTAGCGGTTAGCTGGCAACGTGGGTGTCCGTCCCTACCTTATCGTAGGGCCTTCCAGCTTAACACGGTTCTGCTCTCGGCTTCTGTTCTCGTTTCTCCCCTCGGAATTGCGTCTGTCTCACTGTGGGAAGGTATGACATGCATTTCGGCATTCTTGTGTTAGTCTGTGGTATTCCGCTTACTCACTCGTTACTCGTATTACTTTGGTTAATTTAATGTCACGATTTATTCGGAGCTATGTGACATACTACTGGGTTTGCTTATCATGTCTGGGTTTTCATGGAAGGTGTTGGATTTGCCTGACACCTTACAACCTTTCTAACTATAAATTCTCCTGAGAGCAAAGACAGCAAGTCTCTCTGTACCAGCAAAAGCTGATACAGAGCGTCCGTCAAACATGGGTGCCCAAAGCAGAAGACCTCTTTTTCTCACTCCTGGCTTCCCAGCAAAGCTCGGCTCCCTTCCCTTGTAACTGCAGAAGGCAAATCATATTCTCGAAGCCTATTCTCCCTCTCTACAGATTCTTCCGAACGTCGACCATTCATATTTCAGTCTTTTGTCGTCCAGCGCGGAAAGTTTGCGAGGAAATACCTATCCCCGTTAATTAGGAATTCATACAATGGTACATTTTCAGAGTAAAAATCCTTGGAAATAACACAGCCTACATGATTTCAGAGGTAACGATTCCTTGTTTTTCTTTGCTGTGTCCAAGAGTTTTAGAGTTTTCGAAGTATTATCCGGTTATCCTTCTGGCCTCGCTGCAATAATGGCTGGCCGACACTCTATTGTGCTTCAGCGCTCAGGTGTCCCAACCGTCTATCTTGAACTACTTCCTATGTTAAGCAGGACCAACACACCTGTGCGGGCTTTTCCACCCAGGGCATGAGTTACAACTTCCGTTTCATTTCCACTGGTGTTCCAACCTCTGCTAGGATAGGCAGTCATTCACTACATTGTTTTGATAATAAAGACAATCCATCACCTTTAATGTAATAAGCGTTACCAAATATTTACGAGGTACATGTGAAAATGCCAGTCTTCTGTAAATATTCATATTCACTCTGTGTACAACGTATCAAATGATATGTATTTCCGACTGCAAATCACGGCAAAGTATGTAGATGAGTGCATGTGAGGTGAGAAATTATAGCGACCAAACGATATTAGAGAAAAATTCCCAACACTGAAACAAACTGCAGTGAGTGTCATGATCCCATTTGCAATAACATACTTGTGCTGCATAGGCATTCCCGCTTTGGCAGCTATGAAGTCAAACTACCGTTCAGAGCTCAGTTTAAGTTAAGAGCTTCCATTGGCTGTTTCAGCTACTGTAGAATGTCTTTAGAAGCTTTCTTCTTAAAAGCAAGCCCATCGATCACATTTAACTTTCTAATTTAATTTAGTACCTTTGTAATCTCTGCTTGTTGGCCTGTAAATATTTCACAGTTGTTGAATGAATGATAATGAGATGAAGCAAGCATTTGTTTCGTATTTTCATTACAACAGTTGTTGTAGTTTTGGTTTCAGTCGCGTAAAATCCTTCTAAGTTGAATTTGGTAAAAGCGAATAAGGCAAATCAATAATGACTATTGTTTTCATAAAATAGGCTTGGAGCTGGTGAAAGCGATAGGGGCCCGAGGAAAATTTGAGAACCACTGCTCTACAGGGGACAAGTCTGCGGAGCAGGTTGGCAGTGGAAGAATCTGAATGTGTCGTACTGAGTCTTGAGCAACTCGAGCTCTATGCACACAAGTATTATCTTGCTGGAAGGTGCCCATAGCGGACCACATAGGAAAGGACCCACATGAGGTCGAGGAATTTCATCAGAATAACGCTGATCCGTAAAGGTTCCCCGTATCACAACTAGAGAGGACCGACAGTCGTCGGCTATGATCCTCCAAACCATTACGCCGGCTGTGAGGGCACTGTGGCGTACGACAGCGCTGGTGTAAACATGTTCAAAAGTCTCCCTCCACACCCGTACGGTGTTATCACCCGATCCAAAAATTATTCGGAATTTATCACCAAACACCACGTTTTGCCACTCCACGTCATTCTGGATTGCAAATTCGCGTCTGCGAGGTGTGTGGAAATGGCTTGTGGAGCAACTGGCACCCGTATATCTGCTTGTATGGTGGAACGAGGCACTGTAGGATCCCTGATCGCTTGCTGCATCATCCTTCGATTGTCTCGCCTCGACTTGTTCCTGGACGCTCCAGACCTGGTATGTCGCACATGGGTGCCATCTCGTGTCCACAGCTCTCAACATCGCCTGACAGAACACACCGAATTATCAACCTGGTGAGCCACCCGGCCTGCGGTTTTCGTGCGAGTAGTCAGGTCCCTCCCAAACTGGCTTAACTGTGAGAAATGTCGTTTAACATATCTGTCTACCTGTCATTCTGCGTCTACTAACGTCCTCCTCGATTCGGGATATGATCGTGACCCGTCCACTATGCTGCCGGACTGCAGCGCTACTACAGGGTCTTTGTGCATGTGCACTCATATCAAGCTTAGGTCATTTGCGTATCGGATCTCACTGTACTTATGTGCAAAGTTTCGCGTTTTTACCTTTCTCCCCTTTTCGTGCCCTGTTTTCAATGTTTCAAACACCCAAACCTCCAGGCGCCAGAAACTCAGATCGGTACAATACGTTGTATATCAATAGCGTATTAAACAAAACTCCAATTTAGTTCGTACTATGCGCTGCTGTCCAGAGGAACGGGCGTAAACTTTATTTTAAAGTAACACCAGAACTATGGAGCACACGAGAAGCATAACTGTGAGTAATTAACACAGAACGCTTACGAGGGGAGGTTGGTAGAGTGTAAGATCGTCGTTCAATGACGACAATTTTTTAACTGTATTATGCGTGAAAGTGTTATATGATACTAATAATACTTCCGCATGTGTGATGCAATTGTTTCTTTATTTTACTGTTCCGATTGTTATATTCATTCCGTGAAACTCAGCCGGTGTGGCTGAGAGGTTCTAGGCGCTTCAGTCTGGAACAGCGCGACCGCTACGGTCGCAGGTTCGAATCCTGCCTCGGACATGGATGTGTGTGATGTCGTTAGGTTAGTTCGGTTTAAGTAGTTCTAAGTTCTAGGGGACTGATGACCTCAGATGTTAAGTTCCATAGTGCTCAGAGCCACTTGAACCATTTTTTTTAAACTAAAAATGCACTAGCTGTTTCATCAAATGTGGTGTGAGTTCTGTCGCACATGACCGACAGAACACAACTCCTCTCAATACAAATGTAGTCTGTATGTTTTCTACTTTCGACTAACGAAGCTGTGGTGAAAGAAGTGCTGTACCGTTTGAGAGATACAGAGGTGAACGAGTGTGCCAGGACTTACCCCAGATCGGCCCGCCCGGTTAGCCGTGTGGTCTAACGCACTGTTCTCCGGGCACCAGCACGAATCCGCTCGGCGGATTAGTGTCGAGGTCCGCTGTGCCGGCCAGCCTGTGGATGGTTTATAAGGCGGTTTCCCATCTGCTTCAGCGAATGCGGGCTGGTTCCCCTTATTCTGCCTCAGTTACACTACGAATATGTCGGCGACTGTCGCTCAAACACTGTCTCCACGTACGCGTACACCGTCATTACTCTACCAAGCAAACATTTGGGGCTACACACGTCTGGTTTGAGACGTTCCTGGGGTGATCCACTAGGGGCCGAACGGCACAATAACCCTAGGTTCGGTCTGAGGCGGCAGTGGGGTGAGTGGGTTGCTTTAGCCCGTTGTGGGATTGTGAACCACTGTGGTCTATGGCGGGGACGAAGCCTCTCCGTCGTTTCTAGGTCCCCAGTTTCATACGATACAACACAATACCCCAGATCACTGCTAGAATCGCCACGTCATCATAACGCGTGTGTGCGTAGCACACAAGTATTGCACAATAATTAATAATGAAATTGAAATTTTTTCGAACCTTGTGAACATATGCTTTAATGTAATAATGTTTAAACTGTCAAGTATCGGAATGATTAGATCAGTATTTTACCTAAATACATTGTTTCAAGAAAAAAAAAATGGCGCTAAATAATAAAACTAGGAAGCCAGAAATCGGTCATAATGTGAGGATATACGTCAGAATTAACTGGTACAAGTCTCAACGTGATTAAACAAATATTTTGGTCAAAATCCACGATTTTAAGAAAAATTAAACTTATAAATGTGAAAATATCTATGACGCTTCAGTTCTACATAAAACAATAACTACATGACGAAATTAAGCAACCTCTAATAGTTTTCGAGTAATTTGCTGAATACTAAATTCGTAACAAAAACGTCCTTATTTGTAGCAGATTAAGTATCTGTTATATTAATGGTAGAAAGTTTTGGTCATAGCACGTGCTGAAACCAATTAAATAATACAGCTATAACAAGTTTTAGGACTTGATGTTAATAAAAACCAACACAAGGTCTCTTAAAGTTGTACTTCAGAGGTCATGTTCTACTGTCAGTTCCGTTCTAAAAATTCTAGAAGGCAAAGTTTTAATACAGGCGAGCTAAAACTTTTTCTGTGATTTTAACCAAGTTACCTATACACATCTAAAAACTACGAAGATTCTAAATAGATTCATGACATTGTTATAAAATACTGTGTATCTGAGAAAGCGGCCGTTTAGAGGCTGCTACAGTGGGCATAGAGTGGATGACAGCACATACATAAATACAGCCCTAGAGGCAAGTCTAGGCTTCAGTTCACACCCAGACACCGTAAGACCCACGTCAGTCAAACGCCGGAGTGCACGCTGCCTCGGATGACGTCAGAGGCGGGCTGTTACAAAACGCTCATTTTCAGCAATAATACAGAGTGAACTCGCGAGGACTGCACACCGTCCTGTCTAACATTCTGCGTGGTGTCCGTTTGTTCTATATCGTGTCTCCCAACCACTTTCGTGCAACGACGCTCTGAGCGTGTTTTTTAGGGAATTGACTAGTTTGAACCTGGGACATGTTGCTGGTAAGGAGACGCCAGACCACACATAACACGTAGAATTCAGAAGAGTTCAGTGGGACTAACGATGATATAACCAAATACTTAATGATTTCAGCGTCAGCTCCACTGCACTCCCTGTAAAAGAATCTTAATACTAACTAAATTTAGTGGAAGGGGTTCAAGGCTTTCCTATTTTTAGTTAGCTGGTAAAATAACGTCGAAAAAGCAGTTAAGTTTACCATTGGAAATTTTATTGTACTCACAAAGCATTGTTTATAAATTGCACTATTGATAAAAGAAAATGTTTTAATACAGGATGGTAAAAACCAACTGCGTTTAACAAAAATGTGAACGAATATTCCCTGAATGGGTTTCCAAGTTCTACAATGGATTGAAGGATGACCTATGCCATATCACATTTATAATCTAGGTTTAAATTAAGTTTCACAAAAGACAAAACTATCAAAATGGCCTACAGTGACCCTCGATTATCTTTAATTACTTATCTAACTTGTTGTAAATTACAGTGGCTGATGTGGCTTCTCAATAACTACATAACAGAAAAATCATCGCGTATCAAATTTTTACTTCAAGTGGCAAATGTGAACACCATGAGCTTTAATTGACGATCGCCACTAGTATTACGCAAAAAGGGGGTGTAACAGATGAGACTTCTGCAGTTCTGAGTGAAGCTTTATGCGCTGTTATGTGGCATCGCGTGCGTTCATTACCTTGTCGGTGTTCGTCAGAGGGTGGCGGGCAGCACAGCTCCGCTCACCTCGCCGTCTCCGATCGGCCCTCTCCTAACTTCTCCTTACTACAATTTACCGAAATTGGTTTAAAAAAACTATCTGGCTGTGTTTTCATCTGACCAATCAGGGTCTCAATGTTAACCTTAAGCTCCGCCTACAAAAATTCTGTCTATCCAATGAGAAACGTTATACTTTTCGTGGTGGGGCAATGTTTTTAAAGTTTGCAACGTAACAGAGACGCGAAAAAGTCTCACGTTAAAACTTGCAGGTGGTGTGGTCCTTTTCGCATTATCGTAAGATCTAAACTGTTCTTCTGGAGGGCTCTATCTTTTAACATGGGCTGGGGGGTGGTCCTGAGTAACAGAGACGCGAAAAAGTCTCACGCTAAAACTTGCGGGTGGTGTGGTCCTAGCGGTTAGCTGGCAACGTGGGTGTCCGTCCCTACCTTATCGTAGGGCCTTCCAGCTTAACACGGTTCTGCTCTCGGCTTCTGTTCTCGTTTCTCCCCTCGGAATTGCGTCTGTCTCACTGTGGGAAGGTATGACATGCATTTCGGCATTCTTGTGTTAGTCTGTGGTATTCCATTTGCTCACTCATTACTCGTATTACTTTGGTTAATTTAATGTCACGATTTATTCGGAGCTGTGTGACATCCTACTGGATTTGCTTATCATGTCAGGGTTTTCATGGAAGGTGTTGGATTTGCCTGACAGCTTACACCTGTATTGCTTATATTTCGCAAAAGTAACTGTTAGTGTGCCACCTGTATTGTTAACAAATCCGCATGGCAAGTAGTGACAATTATTTTTCACTTGTGTGAGAGCATTTATTTTGATTATCAGTAGTCAGGGCGAAAGTCAATTTAGTAGAAACTTACGGCCGAGCTTCCCTCTGAACTGCTCATAGTGCTGTTTAGGACAGAGAGATTTACTGTCAGTATGAACTTAACGAATATTGCATTGTCGTTTGTTTGAAACATTACCAAATATATGTATCAATTAGAACTCAAAATCTTCATTAGTAATCATATTCCTGATCCCACTGAGCAAATAGATAATATAAAGAGTTCTTTCAGTGGGCTGGACAAGAACGTTGACTTGCAGACTGGGAACTATGGTCAGTATGTTCTCCATCACTTCCCGGCTGACCACAGAAATAGTTGCCAGGCTCTCGTAAAACAACAATTCCAACTTCCTCCTATGACTGATGAATCTTCTTCCTTCTTTTCCTTCAGAGTTTGTCCCGCGCGCCTGCGGGGTCTGCTACATGGGTCCTTTGTCTCCATTTCCCTCTATTGCGGGACGCATCTGGGTCGATGTTCACGCATTTAAGGTCCTTATGAATCGTATCAGCCCAACGCAGCCCAACGTTGCTTAGGTTGTACTTTGGGTCTACTGCCTACGACTTCAAAGGTGTAACCCGCCTTGGCAATAGAGTCATCACCGGCCGTAAAACAGGCCCAAACCATTGAAGACGACTCTCACACATCTTGTCGTGGATTGGTGTAAAACCAGACTGTTTCCTAAGGCTGTCATTAGAAACGTGATCTAACTTAGTGAGGCTCGCTGTCCACCTTAGCATCTTCGTTTCCATTACACTTAGATGGCGTCCTGTCTCAACAGTAGTTGGCCAGCACTCACAACCATACAAGACGACTGGTCGGATGACAGAGCGGTAGATTTTTGATTTTAAATTATCTTTCATTCTGCGGTCACAAGTGACTACGGTTGTTGTTCGCCACTTCATCCAGGCTGCCTGAGTTCTGGTGTTGACCTCTTCGGTGAGTCGGCCGCCAACGGTGATCGTGGGATCAAGGTACACAAACTTACTCACCATTAATTGTGATGGTTCCCATTCCATGTCTGTCTGATGTCACGTACTCGGTTTTCTTCAAATTAAGGCGCAAACCGTGTTGCACCAACCGGTCACTTCATTCTTGAGTTAGGTTCTGCAGATCAAGCTTGTTTTCTGCTGCCAGCATCACGTCGTCAGCATAAAGTAGGGTCTATGGTAATGGCCGGTGCAGGCCAGCTGTCGCGGTGTCCATTACCAAAATGAACAGAAGCGGTGATAATACTGAACCTTGATGGATGCCGATTGTGATGGGGGAGTCCTTGGATAGTCGTGAGGTTGTATGGACACAATTTCTTGGCTGTGCATAAAGTAACTGCACCCACTTAATAAGCTACTCTGGCACATCATGCTGTCGAAGTGTTAGCCACATGAGACTGTGTGGCACCTGATCAAAGGTCTTTTCGAGATCCAGGGATGCTAGATGCAGCGGCTTGGCTTTCTCATGATGTTTCTCGATTAAGAGTTTTCGCAGCATGAATCGCAACAGTTCTGCCGCAGTTCTTGACAAATCCAGCTTGTTTTCTGGAAATCTGTGTGATCTCACAGATCCTTTGGTCCAGAACACCCTCAAAGATTTTCAAGGCGTGGCAGAGAAGTCGAATTGGACGGTAGTTTGTGAACTCAGCGGGATGTACCTTCCTCTTAAAGACAGGCACGTTGAAGCTCTGCTGCCAGTCAATTGGTATTAGTCCCTCATCAATGGTCTTGTTGAAGAGTTCCGTTAACCATTCCAATGATGGGAACACCATAACTTTGCTGGAAGGCCATCTGGGCCGTTGGCTTTCCCAGGATTCAGTTTCCTCAGTGCAGTCTTGACCACTTCGACTACAATTTCTCTTACGGGCCCTTCAACAGTATGTCTGGTGAGTATTGGTGGATGGTAGAACTCTTCTGTTGAGATCTTCTTGAAGTAGCTGCGCCATCGTTCTCTGGCCTTCTTCGAGTCAACTACCAGATTACCGGTCTCATCACTGACTCCGTAGAAGCGATGAACATCTTCTGAGTTGCGACATATTGCTTTGGCGAGTCGATATAGGACCCGCTCTCCTTCACGTGTGTCAAGTTTTGCGTATGGATAGCATAACGTGAGGATTAGGTTGCTGCTATAGCCTGTTTTACATCTCTTCAGGCTGTTCTGTACGCATTCCATCGCTCTAGTGTTTTATCGGCAATAAACGCATGATACAATCGTTTCTTTGTGTGTACCGCGTCTTTGAGGGTGTCATTCAAAGCCACGTATGTCTATCGATCATCCGTCGTCCTGGTTTTGTTATCCTAAGAATTGCATGTGCATCTTAGTGAGCAGACTCTTTCAGTTTCTCCCAGCTTTCTTCTACTGTGGTAATTGGTGGCAAAGTAATTTGGGCTATGATTTCGGCTTCCTTATCCTTGAATTTCCATCATTTGATTCTCGCAGATCCTGTGCGATCTACGCGCTTGTTTGTTGGCAACTTGATTCGTAGCTTACAGGTCAATGGACGGTGTTGTGTCGCAACAGTTTCATATGGAATGACTTTTGCATCAAGCACATCTTTGATATCACGGCGTCTCACGAGGATGTAGTCGATCTGCGTGGCGTTAGTGCTGCTGTAATACATGATTAGATGTGATTCACGCTTTTTGAACCACGTGTTCGCAATTGCCAGGTTATGAGCTTCTGAGAAATCTCGGATACGCTGACCGTCCCATTATTTTTTCCGAAGCCATGTCCACCGTGAACAGTATGGTTTTCCTTTCTGCACCCTACGTGACGTTCAGATCACCAGCGATGTGATATAATCTTCTGGGGGCACTTCAGCAGTCTTTGCATCAAGCACCCTCCAAAAGGCGTCCTTGATGGAAGTTGCTTGGCCAGTTTGTGGAGCTTATGCACCGAAAAAGTGGATTCTTCTGCCATCTGTGATGTACACAATCTTCATCAGGCGATCATCATATCTTTGCACTTCAGAGATATTACCGTCAAACTTGGGTGATACTATAATGCCAACGCCACCAGCTGTTCCGCTTGTGCCCTTACACATCAGCTTGTAACCGCATCCAATGTCGTACGATTTTTTTTCCGCTCCACCGTGTTTCTTGGACTGCACAGGTGTCTATGCGTCGGGTTTCAAGGGTTCTAGATAGTTCGTTCTACCGTCCAGTTATGGTGCCGACATTGAGTGTTGCAACACGGGATATGAGGGCTAGCTTGTTTAGCCGCCAAGCCTGTTCAGGGGCACGCATCTTGCGTGACGTGCGTGGCGAGCACGGGGCCTCAAGCTGGGCCTGGCATTGGTTCCACTTACTCGTGCCAGGTCCCTCCTGTTTTCTTTTCTATCGACCACACTCGGTCAACTCTTGGTCACTTCCGACCTCGACGGTATTAGGGCATCCGTGTCTTTCATTTCCCTCTTTCTGCCTTTCATGGCTCTTGCCCTTGTGCTTCCGATAGCTCATTCTTCAACTGTCGGAGCTCTTTCTCTTTCCATTTCTCTTGACGTTAGTCAACAGCTTCAACGGCGGACGAGGTCTGGAGATCCAACGCCGAAGAAGGTGAAAGAATCAACTTCAGCAGCGTTCGTACTCCATGTTAGGAGCGGCTGTATCAGGTGTCTGTTCTCCAAGTCTGGAGCGGTCTTTCCTCCTGCTGGCAGTAGCTCTAAAATGCTTGGTGACAGGCGATGTAAAGAGCCGACTGTAAAAATTCTGTCACATGTTTATGAAAATGTTGTCTTCTGGATGCTTCTATGACTGATGAATAATGACCGGTTATTAATATGAAGAAAACCGACCCTCCGCCCCACGAAATGAAAGTAGTCTGCCAAAAGAACATTGCTACGAAGTCCGAAAAATCCTTTTACATGTAGGAAAATTTCCTCCCATATAACAGTTTCACGCGTAAGCAGTTAAAAAAAATCATCGTTGGGGGTTTGAACACAGGGCCTTTGGTATATCGCCTTTACCGACTACCCACGCAACTTCTACAGAGCAACGATTCACAGATACGCTTTTCTTGTCCTCCATCGTTCTGGTGTTACTTTCAATTACCGTTTACGCATTTGCTACTGGACGACAGCACACAGCAAGAGCTAAATGAGTGTTTTGGTTGATACTCTATCGACACACAACATTTGGCACCGATGTGAGAGTCTGACACCTGAAGGTTTGGGTGTAAGTGTATATGATGCAGAAATTGCCTGTTGAAACACGCAACTATATTTTTAAACATCACAGAGGGTTATGAAACCGGGGAAATTCAAGATTTCAAATAGTATATTTCATCCCAAAGAAATCTGAACTCTGAAATGTGAAGAACGTCGCAACCTGAGTCTGTTGCCGTACACACTCAAAATATTCGCAAGAATAGCAATCTATGATCGAAAAAACTGAACCAAATTTTGTAGAAAGCTAATTTGGATTTAGACGAAACAGGAACTGCTATACACAGAAGAGAGTAGTCAAGGACTTGTCACTGGTGTTGTTCAGTCTGTATTTCGAGAAAGAAATGTAAAAAAGTGGAAGGATAAAACTTAATGGAATGAAAATCCAAAATAACGAGAACTGCTCGCCACATAGCAGTCACTGAGGAGAGCTAAGAAAAACTGCAAAAATATTAGTAATGAAGAACAAGATCATCAAAGAGAAGTATTACATAAAAATAAATACAGAGAAGACACAAATTATGTATGCAGCATCCAGCACATTTCTGTCACATAAGAGTTAATGTTGTACTATTCAGACTCATATACAGGGTGTTTCACTAAATGTGTTTGCCTCTGTAAGTTACGAAGTAATAGGTGACGGAAATATTTATTGAGGTAGGTCACCATAAGAAACGTTACACTGTTTGCGGAGCTATGAACATAGTTTATTGTGTTATTATCCAAAGAATTACAGCAGAAATATACAGTTTTTTTAAATGCAACAATAGTCGTTTCTATCATGCACTGGAATCAATAACACCAGCTGTGTATACACCGATTTAAATGACATTCCTATTACCTTTAGTTTGGAAGCTACAACACTTCAAAGTGCAGGGGCAGATACCACACGCTGTACATAATACATGGCTGTGTGGTGGGTGATGGATGTTCTGGCGGTGGAAAGTTGATTAAAATGAGATGTTCAAATGTGTGTCCATATTTCTGAATGGACAACGCAACGCGTCTTCTAAAGGATCTGCAGACGAGATGTAACACCACCAATGTCACGGAGCAACATGCGTCCACGATACGCCGGTTTAAATCATCTGGGGATGTGGGCTCAGTGACATAAACACGATCCTTTAGATATCCTCACAAAAAGAAATCTAATGGTGTTAAATCGGGCGACATTGCAGGCAATGAATGAGAACCATGGCACCCCAACCACCTTCCTGCGAACCTGTTGTTTAGTTCTTCCACTAGAGCACGCGCAGAATGGGCTGTGTGACTATCGTGCTGCATCCACATATGGACTCACGTGTGTAGACACACATGTTAGAGGAGACCACCCAAACTGTCGACTATAAACGCGCGATATATCTCACCTGTCAGTGCACCTGGGAAGTAGTGTGGACCGATGATTTCATCTCGAAGGATTCCACACCATACATTAATAGACCACCTACGTTGACGATCGACAGGTCGTACCCGCCAAGGATTGTCTGCGGCCCAGTAATGCACGTTATGGAGATTCACTGCACCATAATTAGTGAACGTGGACTCATCAGAGAATATAACACCTTGTAAAGACGCGTGAAATTACGCATGGCCCATTCACAGAATGTAAATCTCGCACGGAAGTCGTTCCCATGCAGCTCCTGGCTCAGTGACAGGCGGTACGGGTGAAACCTGCTGCCGTGTACTATACGCCACACAGATGTGAGACTGACGCCAGTGACTGCAGCAACGGCTCGTAAGCTGACATGAGGATCGTGGTGTACTGCAGCTAAAACAAACACCTCCGTCTCCTCACTTCTTACAATTCTTCGTCTGTTCCTACAGCGCATTACCAAGCTGCCTGTTTCCCGAAGTCGTTGTTCGGCACGTAAGAAAGTAATGGCTGCCGGAGCTCTTCGCCTAGGATATCTCACGGCGTACGCCATAGCTGCTTCAGTGGCATCGTGTCGGCACTCTCCGAGCATCAGCAACATGTCAACGTACTCGTTCGTGTATGTCATCTTCATCCTATGTCAGTAACTGTGGTATATTGAGCCCCGTTTGTTTGTTTGGCTCTAACTGTCGGATATACGGCCGTGTGCGGAGACAGTCGGCAGTCTGACGGCGTATAGAGGAAGCTTCTCACTCCGTGACACCGGCGACGTTACAACTCGGCCGCACCACATTTAGAAGGCGCACTGCATTATGCGCAGCTTGTGTGGAATCTGCCCCTGAAATTCTGAAGGGTTGTAGCTGCCAAACGAAAAGTGATAGGAATGTAATTTAAACTGATGTATACACAACTGGTGTTACTGATTCCAGTGCATGATAGAAACAACTACTGTTGCATTTAAAAAATTGTATCTTTCTGATCTTTGGATAATAACACAACAAACTATGTTCATAGCTCCGCAGACAGTGTAACGTTTCTTATGGTAACCTACCGCAATAAATATTTCCGTCGCCTATTACTCCGTAACTTACAGAGGCAAATACATTTAGTGACTCACCCTGTAAATCCTTAACCACAGTTCTTGGGAAGTAAAATCACTCAGATGGCAGACGTTCAGCCGAATAAAGAAGAGAAACGCACAGGGGAAACTCAAATTATTACAATAGAAGGTTGCTACTTACATAAAAGAAACTAAACGTGGATGCCAAAATAGATTTATGAGAGGTTTGTCTGGAATGTGGTCTTCTATGGTTCAGAAACGTGGTCTACTGGTGTGTGCTGCAGTATACAAGTCGACCCGCTAGAAACGTCGTGCCTGAGGAGGATGGAGAAGATTTCGTAGACAGCAATGCCAACAGATGAAATTTTCGGAAGAATAGGTGAGAAAAGGTATCTCTTTACCAATATTACACATTAGTTTTCCTGCTGATGCTGAGGAGGAAATGATTTAAGGTGTGTTCCTCCAAAATCTACAAACAAATTATTCCTTTGATAAAGTTGTCACTAGAGTCAGTGTCTGTCTTTTTAACTCATTTATAATATCAATAAAATTTTTAAGTTTCCATCTCTCTCTCTGTCTCCAAGCGCACTTGTTTGCCACAGTGGAACACTGTATATATAACATCACAACGACATTTGCAAATATTAGAAATACTTGAACTATTATTTATATTGAGGAAAAATTTATATGTGACGTGGTAATCCTCATATGACAGTAAAGCATGTTAGCACTGCCATGACATTTGATAAGTCGCATACAACATTGAAGTATGCTTACAACGATACCTAGCAGATGCTGTCGCCAGTCACATACGAAATTGCACGAATTGCCACCTAAATGACTCATGTGTATCAGTTGCAACATTCGTATCTCAAGCAACTTTCACGTCGGAAATGAACTTCATTGAAATTTGTCTGTGCAGATGCCACAGGCATTCTTTTGAGGGTACTTCATTGTATTAATCTTATGATAATAAATAGAAAGTGACTCGTAACTGCATCACATTACTCTTGAGGGGGGACTTGCCTGCTGTTCTTTGAGCTGTCCCTATAGCGGTGGTTGGTTGTGGCAACGGCTGTTGCTGGTGTGGCAGTGCTGCCAAAACTATGGGAGTGTCGCTGACCAGCAAAAAAATGGTTCCAATGGCTCTAAGCACTATGGGACTTAACATCTGAGGTCATCAGTCCCCTATAACGTAGAACTACTTAAACCTAACTAGCCGAAGGACATCAGACACATCCATGCCCGAAGCAGGATTCGAACCTGCGATTGTAGCGGTCGCGTGGTTCCAGACTTAAGCGGCTAGAACCGCTCGGCCACTCCGGCCGGCCCGTTGTCCAGCAGTTTTGCTATTACCAGATCAGGGGCACACAGCGCTGATGAAACAATAACGAACTAGAAGTATAATCGAATATGTATTTCTTAATAATAATACAAATTATAATATTAATATGTACTAGGCAAGGTTATAGGGGAGGCGGTTTGCCATTGCCTCCCTCCGACCGTAACTGGGATGAATGATGATGAAGACGACACAACATCACCCAATCATCTCGAGGCAGGTGAAAATCCCTGACCCCGCCGGAAATCTAACCCGGGACCCCGAGCTCGGGAAGCGAGAATGCTACCGCGGGACCACGAGCTGCGGACGGATTTATAGTACTGTTCAATAAATAGGAGGAATATGGAATCTCGCTTCCTATTGGTTCAGCCTTTCTATTAGCGCAGGGCGATGGGAGTGGGAAGGGGTGGGGCTTGTAAGGTGCCTCTTACGTGAGGAAGATATTTTTACCAGATTTAATAAATTATTGTCTCTCATTGATGTATTCACGAGAGTTAGGAAGTGCTGTAGTCCGTAGCCGGCCATGAATGGGAGAGCATTTCCCACGCTGGCTTGCTAGGTGACGAAGCGACCATATGTCGCGCGTAGTGGGGTGGGGCTCGGCGCTGGACCGTAGCAACAAGCGTTAGCCTGGGAAATATACATGACGGGAAGTACAGCCATCTTGGCGCCAAAGTCACCGATTTTATTTATTTATATTTAATAATTAAAGTCATTTACGACAACATGAATACTAGGAGGAGCCTCTGGATGCTTAAAGCTATTTATCATAATTGTACCTCGTTAAAATTCATACCCGTTCATTAACAAATGCATATCTTAGTAACTACGAACTTGATCGGAAATCTACGAGCTATGACGAAACTAGTAAGAGATACAGACTGCGCGCCAAAGTCGGCAGTCGGCGTTAAGGGCTTTTCCCGTCTTGTTCGTTGGTAGCCATGCTCTCGGTTACGAGTAGTTTGTGACACGAGTGGTAATATTACGGCTTTCTGAATGTTAATTTCGAGTAAATAGATACCCCAAAGTTGATCGACAGCCATTTCAGATAATTAGCTTCCATCGACAGAGACATCCAATGCGCCAATGAAGAATCTGCACGGGATGACATTTGCGTGAGCTGCACCGCGCACAGGTAGGAGAAAATTCGACGACACGACCCACCAAGGCGGATCAAGGAAGGTCCGACTTACATTAGCAAATTCCTGGTGGAAATGCTGACCAGTCATACCGTACGGCACATATAATCAATGAACTTCCATTGGTTTCCCAGGGGGAGGGGAGTGACGGTTGAATATGTCACCTAAGTGTGTAGCTTGACACCGGTAATTCTTATCAGTGACCTCGAAATAATACCCAGTTATAAGTGAATCTGATCATCAGTGCCAACTGACAACTTACATGTGTTAAGTCAAAGCAACTGCTGTGCAATGTTTAAATCAGAAAGCTGAACAATGTGAGCGTGAATGAGATATTACGAAAAATAACAGGTTGGTAGTGACAAAATTTCGATTATTTTTACTGCTGGATTCATCGTCTTCTGTGGTGCTACACTGTCTTTTGGCAAAGTGAATAAACGATCTCCATTAACGAAAATTATTGCAATATTGGAAAAGTTAGTCAGCGTTTCTAACATACAGTAATGGTTAATATTTGAGGATCTATAACCCTGACGATACTATCTCTCTAACATACTATGGATTGCAACAGTTAACACTGACTGAGGCATTCCATGATACAGGGACTATAGACAGCGGTTGCTGGTGAACCCTTCACAGACGGAAGAGCAAACGGGCTGTCTTTATTTCACTTAATTACTAATGTTCTTCCATTACTCTTTCTTTCAGTTGCAAAATAAATTTCATGCAAGTACACAACAAAGGCACCAGCAGAACTTTCATAATTTTTAAATAGCTGCAGTCGTTAGAACTGCTACGCTATTAGTCGTAAATATGTACACTATTCCTTCCGAAACATTTACTGGTACCGTACAGACAGCTGCAAAGATATAAGCATATTTTGTAATCTATGGACTGTTACTCTTAACCACAAGCTTCACAGCACCAGTAAAGGTAACAACTGTTCAAGTAATTTTGTCTGCGAGAATCCATCCACAATAAATTGTTTCATTAAATATGTAAGGAAAATCTTTAATTCGTGTAATGGTTTCAGCTATGTTAACGTGACCCGTCTTGTACACTTGTGCAGTCAGATTTTTCGATGCGGAATGATCTATGGATAGAACTCCTTTCCCCCTCATGACGTATGCTGCTTCTATCTGCCATCGCTGATTCTTCAAAGAAGGCTTGGTGCCTTTTTTGATTTTAGGTGAATGTACACAATAACAATTATTCGCATCATGTGTTTGACAATACGACTAATCGAGCAGATTTTCTGAAAAGCAAAAATACATTTGGTACACTACATCAAGTAGTATCCAGGTTGGGAAAATATTTTCAGTTATTCACAATCGCCGATTTACAGTCACACTTGATCGCAATGTTCAATATATTATTGTAGGATGTGATCTCTTACTAAACAGAAAAGACACGCAAAGCAATTACATTACTGCACCTTCATAAAAATGTTGTTTACTAATCAACGCCACCCCTGTTTCTTCACAGAATCGAACTATCACGTACAAAACACGTTCAAATATTGGATTATCCTTACAAATGACTTAATGTTTTAAACATTTTGTGTTGTGTATGAGAAACCTTTATGGCTTGCAATAGCACTATTTGATTTTGAATATTCTTGTATGGTGCAATCGGCCATTAATTTACTTTTTATTGATATTATTATTTGTTACCGGGTTCTAATGAGGTGTAAAGGGTTGTACCCTTAACTATGAACCTAAATCGCGTCGTTTGGATGTCGTTACTTTGACATTCCTTTCCTGTACAATGAAAGTGAATTGTATTTCATTTCAGACTTTGTATTGTCGAATGATATTGGCTCTCCTTACCTCTGATCTCGCCAATAGTTCGTGTTTGTTGCTAGCATCGACGAGATTTAATAAATAATTGAGGTTTTTTTTTTGCCATCGTGGCTGGAATCGGCAGCCAAACACTACGTCTTGTAATGGGACATCCTCCTCCTGCATTACTTTTCCTCGACAGAAGATGTTGATACCAGTATTATTTTCGAATTTTGGACAGGTCAGTATTATCTCTGTTTCTTTCCACAAAACGTTCATATAATTTTATACACAGGCTATGTTATATTTCAAGCTAAAATTTATGGAAAGGAATTACTTTATAAAATACTTTAGTTTCTATGTTATAATCGATAAATACTAGTTCTGAATGTACAGTTAATTTTTTAGAAACATTTGAAATTACCAATTATTTGCACATTTAAAATTTCTATTAGTAATTACGCAATTATCTACTGTTTACTATGTTTATTTCTGGATTCATTTATGAAATAATAATCGAAATTAGTAGAAATTCATTTGTTAAGAAAAATTGTAAGCCTTTTGGAATATTGTTATTTCCACGGAGTGTAAGACACGTAATCATGCCTCTGATGTGATCGTAAGTATTTTTGTATTTTTGTGCGAACAATGTAATTTCGGCTTTGTTAATGTGAAAAATCGAAAGATTGTGTGATATACTAAAATGTGGGAAAACATATTCATATAAAAACAAAAATTGTGCAGCAACAATCTTCAAATTTAATTAGTTCAATCCAACCGTTAGGACCTACAATGTCAGATTTTCAGCTTCAAGAATCAAACCCCTAGACAAGAAGAACTGGAGCCATGATATCAACACAAGCTACGTAAACAAGAAAGTTTATTGTAATCTTCGCTCCTCTCAAATTTTCATAAATGACTCTGGGTGCTAATGTCGATAATAGATCGAAGTAGAAAGGAGGGGATAGATTACAGTCTTCACCAGCGAGTTCGACGATTTTTTTTCTGCCATGACTGGTCCCACGGCTCAAAAAACTGTGGCTGCCAGCTTTGTTCTTTGCAGAATTGGTTCAAATGGCTCTGAGCACTATGAGACTCAACATCTCAGGTCATCGATCCCCTAGAACTTAGAACTTCTTAATCCTAACTAACCTGGGGACATCACACACATCCATGCCCGAGGCAGGATTCGAACCTGCGACTGTAGCGGTCGCGCGGTTCCAGACTGAAGCGCCTAGAACCGCTCGGCCACCCCGGCCGGCCTGTTCTTTGCATTCTGCAACGTATTTCACTGTAACTTCGGCCAATTGAGTATTAGCGAAATACCACAGTCAATATTCATACTTTATCTAATACGTTACTAAATAATAATAATAAATTTGTCTGGCATGTTCCTAATGAGAATATTTAATGTGGATAGGTCACAAAGTATTTGGTTAATCGAATTTTGTCATCGAAGTACAACGTTGATTGGGTGTTCAATCCTAGGTAGAGTACAGCCCTACTCTTCGTGCACAGTTACTTCTGTGCATTTTGGTTTCCATTCAGTGGTCGTAGCAGCAGACAATTTCAACCATACCAGACAAGGAGTATTTAAAGTGAATTAAGGACAAAATTTTTAAGTTTCCATCTTTCTATTTCTACTAATATCGGTCGCCAACTCAGAACGAGCAAACTTTCCTCTACGTTTCTGTAATAAACGTGAACATATTAAAATTCCAACTTCAAATTTATTTTAGCAGACGTTAGACGATTTTACTCACTTGTTGCTCTTCTGAAAAGTTACTTACGTGTATGAAATTTCATTTCTTTGTGTGCTCAGATATAAGATGGAAAAGTATGCTGAACTTTTATTATTCTTAGCGTACTTTCTACTGATGCAATGTTATTGTTATAAACTGTGACCAAGAATGTACTGAATTGACATTAACTTTCAGTAATTCGTTTTAATGACTGTTTCCATTAAATAAAATAAGTTTTAAACATCTGACCTGTAAAAGGTGACCATGTTGTCTTACCGCTAAGGATCACATAACATCGTAATATATCAGTGTTTAAAATTACAAGATCTTTTCTTTATTCTGTGCTAATAATTCACTTTGTTATTTATACTGATATTTACGCTGAATTAATTTTGGGAAAGAGGAGTACTGTTTAAGGTAAAACAACTTTACAATAATTTCTTTGAGGTTGTATATTGTTGCTATTGTGATCATAAGTTGAAATGAGTGACTGGGGGGTTTTCTGAACCTTTCTAAAAGTAATTAAGCAACAGTTTTCTGCCTTGCCTTCTGTCGTTACGAGTTGAAACTCCTAAACAGAGATGGACTGGCAGCTGAATGGTGTTGTCACGTCTGTGAACTGGTAGCCATTGTACATTTCGATGCCATCAAGATAGTTGGAAATCCTTGCACTCAGACTATTTGAGATACGGAGACGACTTTACCTATCATGCAACGCATCTTTCTTGATGTCACTTTCATTAAAAAAATCAACATTTAACATTTTTTTCCAGAATGGGTCTCTCACGTGTTCACACACGCGCGTCTACCATAATGACTCTACCATAATGACCCTCCCACTTCTCAACACTGCTTTCTTTGCCCGCTTTTGTTTGCACTCTTTACCCACACACAAAGTAACTCAACCTTAACGCTTCTACTGTGTTTTATGAATATGAATACATTAAAACTAAGAAAGCGCCAGCCTATTACATTCTCAACAAAACAATTATTTAGCAATCCAACGTAATTAACAAAATTTTGGTTTAGCACATCGACATTCTGACATGAAGTTCATCTTACATTCAAATGTCATGGTTTCCAGAAGTGCGAGCATATGAACAGTAAGAAAACTTTCTTACACCTTTAGTTGCATACTATGAAAAATTTAGCACGCAAAGCCAAGTGACGTTACAAACTCTGGAGAGATCCACTATATGCAGTTCACAACCTGTGAGAGATTTCTTCCCAGGAAGTGTATAACATGCAGAATGCAGGTTGAAGAGGTTGCCTATGTTAAATTTCTGTGAATGTAACTCGATAATAAATTCAGTTGAGAAGGGCATACCACAGAATTTCTAAAGCTCCTAAACAAGTCTTTATTTGCAATGAGAATAATGTCAGATGTAGGAGATATAAATATAAAAAAAAAAACTTGCATGCTTTGCATTCTTTCGCTCTATTATGTCATACGGGATCATATTCTGGCGTCACTCGGCAAACCGAGCAAAAATTTGCAGCGTGCAAAAGCGTGTAATACGATTCATTTGTGGTGTAAATTCAACAACATCATGTGGAAACCTGTTCAAGGAACTTTGTATTCTAACCACTGTTTGTCAGTACATTATTACTTCGTGAAATTTGTTGCAAGTAATGTATCTCTGTTTCGAACCAATATCTCAATACATAGTATCAGTACTAGGAATAAGAACAGTCTACATAAACACCTAAAAATCACTTACCTTGGTCGAAAAATGGGTCATATATTCAGGAATCCACGTTTCCAGTACATTGCCAGCAACCATTAAAAACTTGGTTTCGCGTAAAGCACAGTTTAAACACAGATTGAAAGATTATTTGATAGGCAACTCCTTCTACTCTGTAGATGAATATCTTAACAGGAACTGTTAGGCCAGCTTAATTAAAAACGTCTGTTAGATTTCAGTTTTGACAGCACTTGGTCACAACATTCATGGTTAGGTATTGTGTGTATGATAAATTTATTAAAAGTGCGTCATTATGTTTCATTCTGACAGTTTACTAATTTTGTAAATAGTACCAATTCCAGTGTAATATATTCACCTGTTTTGACAATCTCCTGACGAATGATCAGGGCAATGACTATTATATTCAAATGTTTTATGTTTTTTATGTTATCCATTATGGCTTGTTCACACCCACGAGAATCATCTCATTTTTGGGTCTATGTAATGAAAACTGAATCTAAATCTAACAAGCCAAATGCACTTGATCCTAATTACGTTGGTTTATTAGTTTGTTGGAAGTCGTTATGTGCCCTCATTCACAAATACTGGACGAATGTTGTGAGTATTTAAGGCGTCTATTAATAATCCAGTATTCTCGTCTAGTAATCATATCAATATGCATTTGACTATATCCAAGCACGTTCAAACAAACACCAGAGTAATTCCCAACCCCACTCGCAAGCGACATATCGAGTGAGTGACTATCATGGATGCAGATATCGATTAAATATTGCTTTTATTTATTTATTTATTTATCTATTGTTCCATGGGACCAAATTAAGGAGAAATCTCCATGGTCATGGAACGAGTCAATACATGAAATTATAACACGATAGTAGAAACAGATAAAATGAAATATAAAAACATATTTAGATGACAAGTCGTAAGTTTAAAGAAAATCAACATTGTAACACTGGAATTTGCACAATTTTTTATCTCTTCCAGGAGCTCCTCGACAGAATAGAAGGAGTGAGCCATGAGGAAACTTGTCAGTTTAGACTTAAAAGACTTTGGGCTACTGCTAAGATTTTTTAGTTCTTGTGGAAGCTTATTGAAAATGGATGCAGCAGAATAGTGCACTCCTTTCTGCACAAGAGTCAAGGAAGTGCATTCCACATACAGATTTGATTTCAGCCTAGTATTAACTGAGTGAAAGCTGCTAACGGTTGGGAATAGGCTAATATTACTAACAACAAACGACATTAAAGAAAATATATACTGTGAGGGCAATGTCAGAATTCCCAGACTATTGAATAGGGGTCGACAAGATGTTCTTGAACAGCCCGTTTTTGAGCCAAAAATTCCCTTTTTGAATCAGAAGAATTACCCCAAAAACTAATACCATACGACATAAGCGTATGAAAATATGCGAAGTAGACTATTTTTCGTGTTGAACTGTCACTTATTTCAGATACTGTTCTAATCGTAAATAAAGCAGCATTTAGTTTCTGAATAAGCTCCTGGACATGGGCTTCCCACAACAGCTTACTATCTATCCGAACACCTAGGAACTTGAACTGTTCCGACTTGCTTATAATATGCCCATTCTGTCTGATCAAAATTTCGCTTCTTGTTGAATTGTGAGTTAGAAACTGTAAAAACTGAGTCTTACTGTGATTTAGCATCAAATTGTTTTCCACAAGCCATGAACGTATTTCATGAACTACATTATTTGATACTGTTTCAATATTAAACACAAGATCCTTCACTACCAAGCCGATGTCATCAGCAAACAGAAATATTTTTGAATCACCTGTAATACTAGAAGGCATATCATTTATATAAATAAGAAACAGCAGTGGCCCCAGCACCGACCCTTGGGGAACACCCCACTTAACAGTGCCCCATTGCGACTGAGCATCACTACCGCTCTCAATATTGCGGAGAATTACCTTCTGCTTTCTGTTCTTAAAGTAAGAGGCACACCAATTGTAAGCTACTCCCCTTACTCCATAATGGTCCAACTTCTGCAGTAATATTTTGTGGTCAACACAGTCAAAAGCCTTCGTTAAATCAAAGAAAACACTTAGCGTTCGCAACCTTTTATTTAATCCGTCCAAAACCTCACAGAGAAAAAAGAATATAGCATTTCCAGTTGTTAAACCATTTCTAAAACCAAACTGTACATTTGACAACAAATTATGTGAATTTAAATGCTCCAGTAACCTCGTATATACAACCTTCTCGATAACTTTAGCAAACACCGATGGCATGGAAATAGGTCTAAAGTTGTCAACATTATCCCTGTCTCCCTTTTTATAAAGTGGCTTCACTACAGAGTACTCTAATCGATCAGGAAACCGACCACTCCTAAAGGAAAAGTTACAGATATGGCTAAGTACTGGGCTAACATACACAGAACAATACTTCAGTATTCTGCTAGATACCCCGTCATATCCATGAGAGTTCTTGGTCTTTAGTGATTTAATTATTAAGTCAATCTCCCTCTTGTCAGTGTCATGGAGGAGCATTTCAGGTAACAGTCTCGGAACACTTTTTTCTAAGAGCGCTATATGATTCCCTGTTGGGACTAGGTTTCTATTCAGTTCACCTGCTATATTCAGAAAGTGATTATTAAATACTGTACATATGTGCGACTTATCAGTAACACGAACATTCCCACTACGTACTGATTCTATATCCTCGACCTGTCTCTGCAGACCAGCCACTTCCTTTACGACTGACCATATGGTTTTAATTTTATCCTGAGACTTAGCTATTCTATCTGCATACCACCTACTTTTTGCCTTCTTAATAACATTTTTAAGCACCTTACAATACTGTTTGTAATGGGCTGCTGCATTTAGATTTTGCCTGTTTCTAACGTTTTGATATAACTGCCACTTTGTTCTACAAGATATTCTTATCCCTCTAGTCAACCACCCAGGCTGCCTGTTTGTGCTAGTACCCTGTTTTGAACGTTCTAACGGAAAACAACTATCAAAGAGCACGAGAAAAGTCTTGAGAAAAGCATTATATTTATCGTTTATTGTATCAGCGCTATAAACATCTTGCCACTCTTGTTCCTTGATAAGGTTTACAAAGGTCTCCACAGCAACAGGATCAGCTTTCCTATACAGTTGATAACTATATTTAACATGTGTTGCAGCACAAAAATCTTTTAGAGTTAAAATTTGTGCATCATGATCTGAAAGGCCATTCACCTTTTTGCTAACAGAATGCCCTTCTAGTAATGAGAAATGAACAAAAATGTTGTCTATGGTTGTTCTACAGTTCCCTTGCACTCTCGTTGGAAAGAATACGGTTTGCATAAGATTATATGAATTAAGGAGGTCTACCAGCATCCTTTTCCTTGCACAGTCACTTATACAATTAATATTGAAGTCACCACATATAACTAACTTTTTGTATTTCCTATAAAGTGAACCAAGAACCTCCTCTAGCTTTAGCAAAAATGTTGTGAAATCGGCATCTGGGGATCTATAAACAACAACAGTTAGAAGTTTAGCTCCATTAAATTTAACCACATCACCACAACATTCAAACACCTTTTCAGTGCAGTACTTTGAAACATCAATTGACTCAAATGGGATGCCGTTTTTCACATACATGGCTACTCCCCCACACCGCAAAGAGCTCCTAGAAAATCTGCCAGCCAACCTGTATCCTGGTAAAGGAAGCCTCTGAATTGTCTCCTTATTTAAGAAGTGTTCAGATATACCAATAATTTCAGAGTCAACATCTATAAGCAGTTCACTAACTTTATCCCTAATACCTTGTATATTTTGATGAAATATACTAATTCTCTCATTACTCGGATACCTAAGCTTTGTCAAAAGTGGTTCCTTTGTTAGAGAGACTTCCATTAAGCAGAAATACCTATCAGCAGACTTCAATCTAAAAAAGGTGCAGCTCTAACACCCACTACTGCAGGAATTTTCCCATGAGTGATCCCACCACCCCCACCTATAAGCTTTGCCAACCTCCCCTTCCCATACCTGTTGAGTTGCAGGCCATGTCTACTGAAACCCGTCCTGCTGATAGACTCCACCGACACCACTGAAATGTGACCCATGCTTTCTGTCATCAGCACACGCCCCAAGTCTCATGTTATTACGCCTGACGGCTGTATTAAGATGAGGCCGATCGTGACGCTGAAACAGTTCCACGAAATGCACATTCGTGTTGCCAGTCTGAGTGGTTATCTTTTCCAGGTCACCATCTACGTCATACTCCCCATCCCTATCAATACTATTATCAGCCCCACCCACAATCACTACCTGATCCTCTTCAGTAAAATCCCTACAAAACCCCCCTATGTTAACAGTCACCTGAGCCAATCCTGCATTAGGCTTCACAATGCTGGTGACCTGGTACTCACTCCCCAACACTTCCTGCAACTGCTGGCCTACACCTCTGCCATGAGAACAACCTAACAGCAGAATCTTCTTCTTCCTCTTCGACTTTGCAACTGCCCCAGCCACGGTAACTGCTGAGGTCTGCTGCATGCTTCCTACATCTACAACTACTAGAGATTCATCTCCACTAGACGCTGACAGTTGGTCATATCTATTGCATACACCAATAGTAAAACTATCTGAAAATCTCCTTCTCCCAGCAGATCTCTTGCCAACAGCGAGCTTCCATTCCCCAACCCCCTTCTCCCTCCTCAACCTATCTAGCTCCTGTGCGTTTTCCAACTCCTCCTGAAGGGCACAGATCTTACGCTCCTGCTCCTCTATCAGCTTACTCTTGCTACATAACCTGCAGTTCCAGGAGAGGATCTCACCAGAATGCCCACTGGCTTCCCCACTGCATTCCCCCCAGTGAAAATACTTCGAACAAGTCTCACACCGCAATTCACTACTCACGAACCTACGGCAAAGCCCACACTTCTCACTCATGGTAAAATTTTACACTTATTGAAACAAGAAAACTACTTTATCTAAGTTCCGCTACGACAATAAGAAGATGTTAAAAACCTGACTACAATAATCACAAACTTACTCAACAAGGGAAGTAACTACTATTATTAATATTATTAATCAACAACAAAGGAGAATATAACAAAATACTAATACAGAAAGAGAATCAAACGTCTAATGACACAGTAACGAAACTAAAAACAGTTCCCAAAAGGTTCTTCTGAAATTATTTCACCATAGAACACCAAGAACACCGGTTGAAGGCTACTAAAGTTCCTAAATAAACCACTATACACAAACAATTAATTAGTACTTAGCTTTCGATGCGCCGCTACAGCTGCAACTGGTCAGCGCGCAGAGTTGGTAACAGAACGTCTTGTGATAGTGAATCCTGTCATCAGTTCTCTACAGAAGAGTGACCTGAAGTCGGTGCAGTGTAGACTTTCACTGCTTTTACCTAGTGGGAGTTAATTCCAACACTGTGTACTGTGGAAAGTGGTTTAGACTTCTGTTGGAAATATCATTTATTGGTGAATCACGATTTTAGGAATTGAGTGGTTTGTCTTGGAAACATATGTGTAAAGCTTAGTAAAAATTGACCGATGTTGATTTCAAGTTTCAGTTATATTGAATGTAATGTCACAAAAAGGGTACGCTCACGAAAAAACATGTACATAACGAATAAGATAAGTTCAAATACTGCCATCTTTTCTTGTTGTCAGCGTTTAACAAAATCGACATCTGGCACCCTGATAGTCGTGCGCTCGATATACAGGGTGTTACAAAAAGGTACGGCCAAACTTTCAGTAAACATTCCTCACACACAAAGAAAGAGAATATGTTATGTGGATATGTGTCCGGAAATGCTTACTTTCCATGTTAGAGCTCATTTTATTACTTCTCTTCAAATCACATTAATCATGGAATGGAAATACACAGCAACAGAACGTACCAGCGTGACTTCAAACACTTTGTAACGGGAAATGTTCAAAATGTCCTCCGTTAGCGAGGATACATGCATCCACCCTCCGTCGCACGGAATCCCTGATGCAATGATGCAGCCCTGGAGAATGGCGTATTGTATCACAGCCGTCCACAATACGAGCACGAAGAGTCTCTACATTTGGTACCGGCGTTGCGTAGACAAGAGCTTTCAAATGCCCCCATAATTCAAAGTCAAGAGAGTTGAGGTCACGAGAGCGTGGAGGCCATGGAATTGAGCCGCCTCTTCCAATCCATCGGTCACCAAATCAGTTGTTGAGAAGCTTACGAACACTTCGACTGAAATGTGCAGGAGCTCCATCGTGCATGAACAACATGTTGTGTCGTACTTGTAAAGGCACATGTTCTAGCAGCACAGGTAGAGTATCCCGTATGAAATCATGATAACGTGCTCCGTTGAGCGCAGGTGGAAGAACATGGGGCCCAGTCAAGACATCACCAACAATGCCTGCCCAAACGCTCACAGAAAATTTGTGTTGATGCACAATTGCGTGCGGATTCTCGTCAGCCCACACACGTTGATTGTGAAAATTTACAATCTGATCACGTTGGAATGAAGCCTGATCCGTAAAGAGAACATTTGCACTGAAACGAGGATTGACACATTGTTGGATGAACCATTCGCAGAAGTGTACCCGTGGAGGCCAATCGGCTGCTGGTAGTGCCTGCACACTCTGTACATGGTACGGAAACAACTGGTTCTCCCGTAGCACTCTCCATACAGTGACGTGGTCAACGTTACCTTGTACAGCAGCAACTTCTCTGAGGCTGACATTAGGGTTATCGTCAACTGCACAAACAATTGCCTCGTCCATTGCAGGTGTCCACGTCGTTCTAGCTCTTCCCCAGTCGCGAGTCATAGGTTGGAATGTTCCGTGCTCCCTAAGACGCCGATCAATTGCTTCTAACGTCTTCCTGTCGGGACACCTTCGTTCTGGAAATCTGTCTCGATACAAACGTACCGCGCCACGGCTATCGCCCCGTGCTAATCCATACATCAAATGGGCATCTGCCAACTCCGCATTTGTAAACATTGCACTGACTGCAAAACCACGTTCTTGATGAACACTAACCTGTTGATGCTACGTACTGATGTGCTTGATGCTAGTACTGTAGAGCAATGAGTCGGATGTCAACACAAGCACCGAAGTCAACATTACCTTCCTTCAATTGGGCCAACTGGCGGTGAATCGAGGAAGTACAGTACATACTGACGAAACTAAAATGAGCTCTAACATGGAAATTAAGCGTTTCCGGACAAATGTCCACGTAACATCTTTTCTTTATTTGTGTGTGAGGAATGTTTCCTGAACGTTTGGCCGTACCGTTTGTAACACCCTGTATACCCCTTGCATATGATCTTGGAACTTATCGTCACCGGTATATATATATATATATATATATATATATATATATATATATATATATATTGCGCAATGGTAAAATCTCTCATTACTTTGAATGTATTCTGGTGTGGCTTAACCAACAAGTAACCTCTGTGTGCCACTAACGACCAATTGCTATCATTATATGTAAGATACGTTTACTCAAAGAGGGAGTGACAACGCCACACCACTGGGAAAGAATAACCCAAGAGCTCGGCAGGTGCAGTTTCATCGTTCTGCAACGTGACTTGCCATACATATACAAAATTGATCCTATTACATGACAGTGACTGCTCATATCTTACATAGGCAGAAATAATTTAAAAATCCGGTCTAGCACTAAACACAGTGTTTATTTGTTATTACCTCAGAAAGCATGAGATGGGAACATTAGTGTGACTAAATAAACTTCTGGTTTATCAGAATAATTACTATGAGAAACCCTGAGAGATTGCAGGGCACTCTCACTTCTGATTTGGTGTTATGCCACTTCATGTTCATAGGGAATATGATCTGTATTGCAATTTGACTTCATACATCATGATGAAATGGTGGGCAGTAGTTAATGCTCTTGCTTGCATGCTCTAGGTAAGGAATAACAGTAAGCATTACCTGCGTTCAAAGGAATAGGGCGCCGATTTAAACGACTGCTGTAAGAGCACGGTGACGGTGGGCTGAGGGAAGCGCCTTTTTTCTGCGGAACCTGGGTGGAAACATTTCCGGATGGCCGAGTTGCGAGGTCTCATTGTGCAGACGCGTTTGGATGGCGCCAGTCGGTAGGCAGCCGCGTCCAGGTAGACTGACTAGCGCCCAGAAGTCGCCACTGCAATGGCCAGCGCATTGTAGACTGGCAATAAAGCAGAGGATGGGCCCTTGTTAGGCAAGAAGCCGACAAGACAACTGTGAGCGTTCTGCGAATTTCCGCGGGACAGGGCACTGGCGCCCAGACGTCCAGACTGTGTTACAGAACATATTTGTGAAAGCACGTGGCTTTTAGCGAGTTTATGGCCGTTCTTTGGAAACATCGAAATGGACGCAACAGGGGCGATAAAAAGCTTTTTATGGAGAGGTGTGGTTCCATCCTGGCCATATTGTTAGCAAAAGACAATGGCATAAACGCCTGGGAAAGAGGTCGGGAAGCTGAATCTTTTTTCCTTTTCTTCCAAATTAACTTTAAAGTCTGTGATTGGTCAATTCAGTGTATGCAGAGCAAGGGGCGCTCTCCGAGCTTCGATGCCGTGTTGCAGCTCGTGATTGGCTTGTGTTAAAGTCGGGGAAGCATAAGATGTAAATAGGCTTTTGCTACCGATCTGAGGAGGAAAGCGGACAGAAAGAGACGATCACTCTTGTACTGGCGCTTCGCTAGTAAAGAACTGCAGGTCTCTACCTAAACGGTGAGACGTGTGTTCTTTGCTGGCGTGCCACTTAGAGCTTGTGCCAGTCACCTGAACTGTCAGAGGTATTGCTTTTAGCATCACGCACACAACGAGTGACGCATGGGTGTACTTACATCTAAACATTTGACATATTCCCTCACGCATAGTCGTGACACGGACGCAAATTGGTTTGGCAGACTAGCAAATGGGTCTACCCGCACACTGGAATCCACCGGCGTTGCAGAGGCTCAGAGGGAAGTACCTGCACTCTATATTACCCGAAAGTGAGACCGCATACTTGCATTTTTCGGGCACGCGCCATTAACAACAGATTGCGGCCGTCCGTGTCTTCAGTCGCCGAACGCATAGTGGTGTGACGCTCCGACCAGCAGAAGGGTAAAGTATTCGCTGCTACAGCGTAGGGCTCCAATATATGTTTCTCAGCACCCTGTTCTTTCGAACCATATTTTTCTTTTTTGGGATAGTCGAGTCTAGATGCTTGATGGTGGCGTAGTTTTTTGTGCCATAACCCGGATTCACGTGTATGAAGTCAGATAAAGCGATTTGTGTTCGGCTTGGTGTCGTGTGTCGACCCCCAGCTGATGACTTTGTGCACCACAGACGCCATCTTAGTGAAAGCATTTGTCAAATAAAAATGTTTGTGTGACATTTCTTTAGTCATTTTTGTAGTCTCGTGATGTTAAGGATGAATCAATCTATTGTCATTTAGATCACAACTTATCCCTGTGTTCAGTCTGAAACCGCGCGACCGCTACAGTCGCAGGTTCGAATCCTGCCTCGGGCATGGATGTGTGTGATGTCCTTAGATTAGTTAGTTTAAAGTAGTTCTAAGTTGTAGGGGACCTATGACCTCAGCAGTTGTGCCCCATAGTGCTCAGAGCCATTTGAACCATTTATCCCTGTGTACTGATTAACAGTACCTTGCCATTTTTATTAAAGTCCAGATTATAAAAGAAAGTATTAACCTTGCAACCCCACGCAAAGATTAATATAATTCGAACCATCTGCTACACTAATCTCTGCTCGACTCCTGAAATGGTAATATTAAGAAACACATAAATATTACCAGTCTTTATGGTGAATGATGTACTCAGTCTAATCTTCACTCTGCTTCATGGTTCATAGGAAAGCCTAATCAGTCACACTGCCTCTACATAACACACCGAACCTTGAGGCAAACAATAACACCTTACCTCGTATTGGTGAGCAGCATAAAAAGAGAGGAGCGACGTGTCCTTATCGCAGTCAATTCAAAAAATTGCTCTGTCTATCAAGACAAAATACTGTAGCCACTCTCAGTACCAGTTCCATACTATGCACTTCTTTTCTTAAGTTGAGTGGCAGCAGAATTACCAGACCACAGCCTGTCTGAACAAACAAACGATCTTTTCCTGCTCGACGCTGCCTGACCTTCAGCACAAACTTGCAGACACTTCACATGTAAAACTGCTCTGCGCCGACTGAATCACAATAACGTGCACTGCATTACATCGCGAGACTACATAGGACCATGTCTGACCACAACATAGTACAACTGCCGCTCCAACTTCCTTTGAAATTCTATGTGCTCACGTGAGGCGACCACCCCCCTATGCATTCATTGACCCAGCTACACACTCCAAAGAAGGCAAATGAAGAGCAAGATCATCCCATGTAGCAGAGATAAACATTGAAATTTACGAACATGCGATCGGAAAATAAAGGCAATGAGCTCTCCCGTAAATGCGAAAAATAAACGTAGCCCGACGAGGCTGCACACCGAGAGTTAACACTGACTCAGGACACATACAGAGTTTCTAACTTCAATGCTTGACATATGTGTTAATCCTTTAACGTAAGATTACAACTCTTCATGAAGAGCTTATGACAGATATTTAATTTTTTGAATATTATCAATGAGTACACAACGTACCGAAAATCAAATTTCAGTTACCCTTGGAACTCATTAGATAGGCAACCTGGATTGAGAATGTCGATCGCTTTAATCGTTTACTAATATACATCACTGCGTTCCGTGATTAGCAAAAACCTCATTCTTCCGTCATATACAGGGTGGTACATTGATCGTGACAGGGTCAAATATCTCACGAAATAAGCGCCAAACGAAAAAACTACAAAGAACGAAACTTGTCTAGTTTGAAGGGGGAAACCAGATGGCGCTATGGTTGACCCACTAGATGGGGCTGTCATAGGTCAGACGGATATCATCTGCGTTTTTTTAAATAGGAACCCCCATTTTTTATTACATATCCGTGTAGTACGTAAAGAAATATGAATGTTTTAGTTGGACCACTTTTTTCGGTTTGTGATAGATGGCGCCGTAATAGTCACAAAAATATGGCTCTCAATCTAAGACGAACAGTTGATAACAGGTAGGTTTTTTAAATCAAAATGCAGAACGTAGGTACGTTTGAACATTTTATTTTAGTTGTTCCAATGTGATACATGTACCTTTGTAAACTTATCATTTCTGAGAACGCATGCCGTTACAGCGTAATTACCTGTAAATACCACACTAATGCAATAAATGCTCAAAATGATGTCCGTCAACCTCAATCCATTTGGCAATACGTGTAACGACATTCCTCTCAACAGCGAGTAGTTCGCCTTCTGTAATGTTCGCACATGCATTGACAATGCGCTGACGCATGTTGTCAGGCGTTGTCGGTCGATCACGACAGCAAATATCCTTCAACTTTCCCTACAGAAAGAAATACGGGGACGTCAGATCCGGTGAACGTACGGGCCATGGTATGGTGCTTCGACGACTAATCCACCTGTCATGAAATATGCTATTCAATACCGCTTCAACCGCAAGCGAGCTATGTGCCGGACATCCATCATGTTGGAAGTACATCGCCATTCTGTCATGCAGTGAAACATCTTGTAGTAACATCGGTAGAACATTACGTAGGAAATCAACATACATTGCACCATTTAGATTGCCATCGATAACATGGGGGCCAATTTTCCTTCCATAATGCCGCACCATACATTAATCCGCCAAGGTCGCTGATGTTCCACTTGTCGCAGCCATCGTGGGTTTTCCGTAGCTCAACAATGCACAATTTGCAGGTTTACGTTACCGCTGTTGGTGAATGACGCTTCGTCGCTAAATAGTACGCGTGCAAAAAATCTGTCATCGTCCAGTAATTTCTCTTAAGCCCAGTGGCAGAACTGTACACGACGTTCAAAGTCGTCGTCATGCAATTCCTGGCGCATAGAAATTGGTACGTGTGCAATCGATGCTGATGTAGCATTCTCAACACCGACGTTTTTGAGATTCCTGATTCTCGCGCAGTTTGTCTGTTACTGATGTGCGGATTAGCCGCGACAACAGTTAAAACACCTACTTCGGCATCACAATTTGTTGCAGGTCGTGGTTGATGTTTCACATGCGGCTGAACGCTTCCTGTTTCCTTAAATAACGTAACTATCCGGCGAACGTTCCGGGCACTTGGATGATGTCGTCCAGGATACCGAGAAGCATACATAGCACACGCCCGTTGGGCATTTTGGTCACTATAGCCATACATCAACACGATATCGACCTTTTTCGCAATTGGTAAACGGTCCATTTTAACACGGGTAATGTATCACGAAGCAAATACCGTCCGCACTGGCGGAATGTTACGTGATACCACGTACTTATACGTTTGTGACTATTACAGCGTCATCTGTCACAAAGCGAAGAAAGCGGTCCAACTAAAACATTCATATTTCTTTACGTACTACACGAATATGTAATAAAAAATGGGGGTTCCTATTTAAAAAAACGCAATTGATATCCGTTTGACCTATGGCAGCGCCATCTAGCGGGCCAACCATAGCGCCATCTGGTTTCCTCCTTCAAGCTAGACGAGTTTCGTTCTTTGTAGTTTTTTCGTTTGATGCTTATTTCGTGAGATATTTGGCGAGGTCACTATCAATGGACCACCCTGTATAGCTCACATACCAGCTCCTCTGTTTATACGCTCCTTGTGGAAGCTCTATAATTTTAATCACTTGGAATTGGATACACAGTTTTCGATAACTGTCAGTCCTTGAGTAGCTCGAATCTCTGTTTTTTATAAATTAGAAGACTTGAAAATCTCACGTCATCCCTTTTTCCCTTATCGTTCTACGTTCCTATAACTGTCTCTAGGCGGGGCACTCGTACATCAGAAAATATGCATGAACAAAACTTACATCCTAATTCAATCACGCCTACTTTAGGTAACTTAGACTATATTAAAGGAAAGCGAGATGAAATGTACTGTGATTCAATAGGAACACCGACGTCAACCACATGAGGACACTGAAATAATTAGTGGCGATAAGTGAAAATCTTTGTCGGACCCGGAGTCGAATCCTGACGTCATGCCTGACACGATTGGTCGCCTTAACCATTTCAGCTATCCTGACGCGCTCCGCAACCCACCCAAATCCCTAACTTGTGGCTCACTACATCTTCAGCGCCCCCTGTCCACGATCCTCATGGCTCGCAGTGTTTACGTTGGCACCATTCCCACACTGAAGATATTTCATGAAATGCCGTCATGGGGTGTAGATATTACTATCATACGTGTTGTGTCTGCTGTTCTGGACATATCACAAAGAACAGACACCACACCTGCAGTCCATGCTAATATTATAAATGAGAAAGTATCTCTGTCTGCTACGCTTTCACAACTAAACACTGAGCGAGGTGGCGCAGTGGTTAGCTCACTGGATTCGAACCGGGGAGCGCGATGGTTAAAACCTGCGTCCGGCCATGCTGACTTAGGTTTTCCGTGATTTCCCTAAATCACTTGAGGCAAATGCCAGGATGGTTCCTTTACATCTACATCATACTCCTCAAGCCACCTAATGGTGTGTGGCGGAGGTTACTTTCGGTACCACTATCTGATCCCTCCAACCGTGCTCCACTCGCGAATAGTGGGAGGGGAGAATGATGGTCGGTGAGCCTCTGTATTGGCTCTAATTTATCGACTTTTCCCCTCGTGGTCAATACGAGAGATGTATCTGGGGGGAAGTAATATGTTGTCCCGCTCCTCCTGGAAAGTGCTGCCTCGAAATTTCAATAGAAAATCTCCCCGTGATGCACATCGGCTCTCTTGTAACGTCTGCCAGTGGAGATTGTTCAGCATCTCCGTAACGCTCTCTCGCACCTAAACGATCGCGTGACGAAACGCGCTGCTCGTCGTTGGTTCTTTTCTATCAGTCCTGCCTGATAGGTATCCCAGATAGATAAACAATACTCAATAATCGGGCAAACAAGCACCTTGTAAGTCACTTCTTTAGTGGACGAGTTACATTTCCTTAAGTTTATTCCGATGAGAGTCTGGAATCTGCTTTTCCCACTATCTGTTTTATGTGGTCGTTCCACTTAAGGGGAGCAGGAGGTGGTCAAATCCAAAAAATTACGATTTTTTTTTGCTACCGAAAATTAATTGGAACATTTCTCTTTAATGTAAACTTTGAATTATTGTTCTACTCGCCCTAGAAGTGGAGTTATTACCATTTTCTCCCACGCCTGCAGAGGAAATGGGTGGCCTCTGAATGCATCTAACACCCTCTCGTGACTTCCTGGCGAACTGCTTGGGATTTTCTCGGCCTGTTACGCATACAGCGCCTTATGTTACGCATAAAGCGAGTGTGCAAGGGTTGGCTACATTGTTTCCTGTGACAAATGAAGCGCTAAGAGCGCGGAACATCGTCTCTTTGCTGTTTACCGTTTCGAATTAGTTCAGTGTTGCGCCTGTTGTTGGTAGTATTATACTTCTTGTGTGAAGCGTTGTTCTGGTTATGATGCCACGTTTTAGTAGCCGTGTATATAAGAGGAGGAAGAACGTAGGGAAAAGAAAATTAACACTAATACCAAGTTGCGATACTACAATTACTGAAACAGTGCGTTCTTCTGCTAAGCAACACATGGCCGGCGATACCCCTGTGACATCTTCTAGCAAATACTACCTTGGGGATGGTGACTCCAAAGGTTTCAAGACTATAGAGGAACTGAAACCATATGGAAATGAATTTGTAGTTGAAAAGTTGGAATGCATTGGGCATGTGCAAAAGCGTATGGGTGCACGGCTTCGAAGGCTCAAACAAACTTCGGGTTCAAGTAAGCTCAGTGATGGAAAGACAATAGGAGGGAGAGGCAGGCTTACTGATGAGGTGATTGAACGTCTACAGAGATATTATGGGTATGCTATAAGGCAAAATACTAGTAATGTTAGTGACATGCGAAAAGTAGTGTGGGCATTGTTCCTTCATACTGCCTCTTCCAATGAATACCCTCAATACAGCCTGTGCCCAAAAGATTCCTGGTGCAAATATAATGCAAAAAAGGACTATGATCACAAAGATGGTTTGCCAGCAGCTGTGATAAATGCAATAAAACCAATTTTTCATGACTTAGCACAGCCAGAATTGTTACACAAATGTCTACACGGAAAGACGCAGAATCCTAATGAGAGCGTAAACAATTTGATTTGGAAAGTGATTCCTAATAGGGCGTTTGTAAGCATAAAAAGACTGAACTTTGGCATTTATGATGCAATAGCAACCTACAACCAAGGGAACAGTGTGAAGTGTGAAGTTCTGAAGGCATTAGGATTTACAGCTGGGGTGAACACTGTACGAGCACTAAGAAATATTGACAGAGAAAGGATAAGAGGAGCAGAAAGAAGAGAAAGGCATACGAAGTATGATGGAACAACAGGCCAGAAAATAAGACAGAAGAGGAAGCTTTTGGAGGATGAAGAAGAAGACCCCGATAATCCATCCGATAGTGCAGGAATGTATTGAGAAACTTTGATAGCCATTTCCCATAAGTTAGAATTTTTCGAATATAAGGAACATTTTCTCAAAATCCACTCAAGCTAGAGAGATGAAATTTTTATACAGCACTCCTAGTGGTCAAACTTACATTGTAACACAGCCATTTAGCAATATGTTCAGTAGTTTCATTTCAGTTTAATTATAAAGCAATTATTTGTAAAAAAATTTGGGTCATTCATAAAAAAAATAATTGGAAGGGAACTAGAAAAGATACTCCAAAATCCCTCTGTCATAGCTGCAATACCAAACCACTCTGTACGTAAAAAAAAAAAAATTCTATTCCTCAAACTTAGTGGTTTTAACATGGGCAGCATAAGTACCTCCGGCTCCCCTTAAGGTCGCTTTGGATAGTTACACCTAGATATTTTACGGCAGACGCTGTCTCATCAGTAGTGTAGCTGTACAGTAGGGAATTTCTTTTCCTATGTATGCGCAATATGTTACATTCATTTACGTTCAGGGCCAACTGCCAGAGCCTGCACCTTTCATCAGTTCTCTGATGATCGTTTAAATGAGCACGGCAGACTTCCTTCCCCATACTTCCCAATACGATGGGACCGATGGCCTCGCTGTTTGGTCCACTTTCTCCAAATCAACCCAGCACAACTAAACTGCTGGACCAATTTTGAAGAAAATTGGTATGGTGATAGCTTGAAGGCTGAGGATAAACATAAGCTACTTTAGAAAGTGGGTACTACAAGTTATTTATTGATTTGAAGAATATCATACGAAATATTGGCGTATAATTACGCTTTGACTTTTGAACTTCGTCATATTTGTGAATATGCTCTCATTGCTTCATATATTCTACATAATATGAGTCTACGTAACGAGTACAGTACTTAAACAGTCCTCATCTTGCGCATTCCATACTTCTAACACCTATCACAATCCTGTCGCATCTTAGCGGCCAAGAGTCACGCATCTCTTACAGCTTCTGAGACTACTGAAGACTCACAACAACGACATCCGCTAAATGCCGTGCGGCAAACAGAGAGACGTCGCGCTTTCACACGCAGAACATGGGAGGTTTTTATTCAGGCTGCATTTGACACTTGATTATGATATGCAAGCGCAGAAGCGGGTAACAGGTAGAGACTCGAGGGCAGCCGACTTTATTGTAAGTACAAATGTTATAAAATTCGTGCTACACCGAACAACAAATTAATTACTTTCATTCTTTGTCAGTTTACCACTGTATAATAATTTTAGGAGATCAACATTTTATTTTAGTACCGTGACCATCACCTATCGTAACAAAACTACTGATAATTGTCAGCAGCTTGTAGTCTTGCGGTTAGCTTTGCTGACCTCTGATCACACGGTCCTCGGTTCGATCCCTAACCAGGTCAGACTTCCTCAGTTCGAGATTGTGTGTGTGTGTGTGTGTGTGTGTGTGTGTGTGTGTGAGTGTGTGTGTGTGTGTGTGTGTGTGTGTGTGTTGTCCTTACTATCATTTTGTCATCAGCGACACGCAAGTCACCAGCTTGTTGTCAAATAAAAATACTTGCACCAAGTGGCCGAACCCCGAATGGTGCCCCTGACCAATAAAGCCAGATGCACATTTCATTTCATTTTGCTGATACGCGAGAGCAGCTTTTACGTGTAAGAGATACTAGCAGTCTACATCTACATCTCTACTCATACTCCGCAAGCCACCTGACGGTGTGTAGCGGGGGATACTTCGAGTACCTCTATCGGTTCTCCCTTTTATTCCAGTCTCGTATTGTTCGTGGAAAGAAAGATTGTCGGAATGCCTCTGTGTGGGCTCTAATCTCTCTGATTTTATCCTCGTGGTCTCTTCGCGAGATATACGTAGGAGGGAGCAATATACTGCTTGACTCCTCGGCGATGGTATGTTCTCGAAACTTTAACAAAAGCCCGTACGGAGCTACCGAGCGTCTCTCTTGCATAGTCTGCCACTGGAGTTTATCATCTCCGTAACGCTTTCACGATTACTGAATGATCCTGTAACGAAGAGCGCTGCTCGCAGTTGGATCTTCTCTATCTCTTCTATCAACCCTATCTGGTACGTATCCCACACCGGTAATCAGTGGGCGAATAAGTGTACTGTAACTTACTTCCTTTGTTTTTGGATTACATTTCTTCAGGATTCCTCCAATGAATCTCAGACTGGCATCCCCTTTGCTGACGATTAATTTTATATGGTCATTCCATTTTAAATCACTCGTAATGCCTAATCCAAGATAATTTATGGAATTAACTGCTTCCAGTTGCTGACCTGCTATCTGGAAGCTAAATGATAAATGATCTTTCTTTCTATGTATTCGCAGCACATTACACTTGTCTGCATTGAGATTCAATTGCCATTCGCCGCACCATGCGTCAATACGTTACAGATCCTCCTGCATTTCAGTACAATTTTCCATTGTTACCACCTCTCGATATACTACAGCATCATCAGCAAAAAGCCCCAGTGAACTTCCGATGTTATCCTTAAAGTCATTTATATGCATTGCTAATATATTGTATTGAATATTGTATTAATCAACTTTCAGGAAAATGAAATTTCAGAGTGAAAATTTCTTTCTGTAAACGGCAGCAAAATACCATCATAGCATGTATTGCAAGCCCGATAGTAATATAAGCAGCCATGCCACTGTTGTGTCTCGATAGGAAGGTGTATTGTTCCATCAGCACTCTAGATCTGGTGTGGTCCACTGAGATAGTGCTGCATCACAGTGGACGGCGATCCTGCCCAAGAGCTGCCGTTGGGGTGGCACACACCCGGACGATCGCTCATTTCGCGAGCAGAGCACATCGACCCAAAGCCGCTTATGGAATGACAGCTGGAGGGAGGTCTCGCTGCGTCCGTGTGCAGACGCCCGAGCCAGATGCTGCTGCTAAGCCGGCCTCTGGTCAATTATTACTGCGGAGGCCACGAAGCGCGAGAACTGCTGCGGAGAGACGGGCTTCGAGTGGAACTTTGACCTCAGAAAAGTCTGTAACCCTTAAAACTCGAGTGACAAGCATTCCGAATATAACATGCACTACTGGACATCAAAATTGCTACACCACGTAGATGACGTGCTACAGACGCGAAATTTAACCGACAGGAAGAAGATGCTGTGATATGCAAATGATTAGCTTTTCAGAGCATGCACACAAAGTTGGCGCCGGTGGTGACACCTACAACGTGCTGACATGAGGAAAGTTTCGAATCGATTTCTCATACACAAACAGCAGTTGACCGGCGTTGGCTGGTGAAACGTTGCTGTGATGCCTCGTGTAAGGAGGAGAAATGCGTACCATCACCTTTCCGACTTTGATAACAGTCGGATTGTAGGCTGTCGCGCATGCGGTTTATCGTATCGCAATATTCCTGCTCGCGTTGATCGAGATCCAATGACTGTTACCAGAATATGGAATCGGTGGGTTGAGGAGGGTAATACGGAACGCCGTTCAGGATACCATCGGCCTCGTATCACTAGCAGTCGAGATGACAGGCATCTTATCTGCATGGTTGTCAAGGCGTGCAGCCACGTCTCGATTCCTGAGTCAACAGATGGGGACGTTTGTAAGACAACAACCATCTGCACGAACAGTCCGACGACGTTTGCAGCAGCATGGACTATCAACTCGGAGACCATGGCTGCGGTTACCCTTGACGCTGCATCGCAGATAGGAGCGCCTGCGATGGTGTACTCTACGATGAACCTGGGTGCACGAATAGCAAAACGTCATTTTTTCGGATGAATCCAGGTTCGGTTTACAGCATCATAATGGTCGAATCCGTGGTTGGCGACATCGCGGTGAACGCACATTAGAAGCGTGTATTCGTCATCGCCATACCGGCGTGTCACCCGGAGTGATGGTATGGGGTTCCATTGGTTACACGTCTCGGTCACCTCTTGTTCGCATTGACGGCACTTTGAACAGTGGACGCAACATTTCAGATGTGTTACGACCCTGGCTCTACCCTTCATTCGATCCCTGCGAAGCCATACATTTCAGCAGGATAATGCACGACCGCATGTTGCAGGTCCTGTACGGGCCTTTCTGGATACAGAAAATGTTCGACTGCTACCCTGGCCAGCACATTCTCCACATCTCTCACCAACTGAAAACGTCTGGTCATTGGTGGCCGAGCAACTGGCTCGTCACAATACGCCAGACACTACTCTTGATGAACTGTAGTATCGTGTTCAAGCTGCATGGGCAGCTGTACCTGTACACGCCATCCAAGCCCTGTTTGGATCAATGCCCAGGCGTATCAAGGCCGTTATTACGGCCAGAGGTGGTTGTTCTGGATACCGATTTTTCAGGATCTATGTACGCAAATTGCGTGAAAATGTAATGACATGTCAGTTCTAGTATAATATATTTGTCCAATGAATACCAGTTTATCATCTGCATTTCTTCTTGGTGTAGCAATTTTAATGGCCAGTAGTGTAGTTCAATATAATAAAAATAAACATTATTACAAGTAAACATACAGGGTGGAGCACGGTAAATTGCTGATTTTGGAATGAAATAAAAACGATGAACACTTGGAAACTTACATTTTTATTTTTCTCATATTGGACAATAATGGAAGTTGCTAATTACATGGGTTAAACAATATATCCGGTAAATGTCTACCTTCACAATCGACACACACTGCCGCAGTCGTTTTCTGAAATTGTCAGGCACTCTTTCCAGCATGTCTTCTGGTTTTCTTGCAATTTCAGCCTCAATATTCTGTAGGTCCTACAGCGTGTTGGGACGGCTGCAATACACCTTTAACTTCAGGTAACCTCAAAGGAAAAAATCGTGTGATGCTAAGTCCGGTGATCATGCGGGCCAGTTGAGATCCCCCTTCGAGAGCCAAGTCTTCCAGGGAACGCTTGCCTCCAGAACTTCATGGTAATGCCCGCTGTGTGTGCAGTGGCACCGTCTTGCTGAAACCAGGCATCCTGTAACTGCATTGCCTCGAAAGCCGGCTGGAAAACCTCTTGCAGCATAGCTAAGTAACGATCCGAATTCACAGTTTCAGCACGACAATTTTGCTGGAGAAAATAAGGGCCAATGATTTCTACTCGTGATATGGCGCACTATACAGCGACGTGGTCTGAGTGCAGAGGTCTCTGGTGAATTTGCCTTGGGTTCGTGTCGCTTCACTACCGCATACTCTGTTTGTTTATACACCCACTGAGGTGAAAATGTTCCTCGACAGAAAAGAACACGTTTACGTCGCGGGTATGGTTCCAAGCATCTCTTCACAAAATGTCCTTCGTATTACATAACCCATACTGGCAATTCTTGGACGACGAACATTTTATACTGGTGAAACTTCAATTCATTATGAAGAATCCGGTGGAGAGAACGTCTTGAAATGGCAAGGGCAAGTGCGCGCTTCCGAGCCGGGCGTTTCGGAGATTGCAGTACTCCCGCTCTAACTCGTTCGACAATTTGAGGTGTTGTAACCTTCCTCTCAGGTTCTCTTAGCACAGATGACACATCCCCTGTTCTTCTGACTGCATTTACGCAATTTAAAATTGATTGCCGTCCAGGAAACGTCCGAGTGAGGATACTGCAAATCGCAAACGAGAAGCGCGCTGCAATGCAATGATCGAGTGGGAATTCGAGAAATACACTTCAACACAAAATGAGCGCTCCTCACGTATCCACTCCATTATCGACAGTGAACAACAGTTGAACACAAACCTCCCGTCGCTCACTGTAAACCACGCCCAGTCTTCCCACTGTTCGAACAACAGTGCCGCCACAACGTGAGTTCTAAGAAATCAGTTTACCGCGTTCCACCCTGTACAAACAAAATAATCCCACGGGAAAAAAATATTAAATTAGAATGGATAGTTGCTCCTGGGTGAGTGCCCATGTTGTATTTCGAAAGTTTTCCACATTTGGAAAGACCATACTTCTCTGAAGGAATTTATGTAATTTTCGAAAAAGATAGCACCACATATAAAGTGAATGCTGTGATCTCAAAACGTTACATGGAAGATGCGAAGTCTGAAACACGTTCCAAAATATAACACCTTCCCCCAACAGTGTTAATCTGCATCTACAGGCAGAATAAATTCTTTTGGAGATGCACAGCCGTTGAACATGGTCGTGCTGAAAAAGCGAATTTATCGATTTGAGCACAGGTGAGTTTTCAGGTTGTCAGATGTGAATCGACTGAAAAAACTGATCACGTTGCAAGTGTAGGTAGTTAGAATCTGGAGAGGAATGAGTTATAATGAACATTAGTGAAGATTAAAAGTGGAATAAATGTCTGCAATAGGTACGAAGGGGAAATGTGATAAATAAAAATGGAAATGTCGTGTGGCTAGGGCCTCCCGTCGGGTAGACCGTTCGCCTGGTGCAGGTCTTTCGATTTGACGCCACTTCGGCGACCTGCGGGTCGATGGGGATGAAATGATGATGATTAGGACAACACAACACCCAGTCCCTGAGCGGAGAAAATTTCCGACCCAGGTCGAACCCGGGCCCTTAGGATTGGCAGTCTGCCACGCTGACCACTCAGCTACCGGGGCGGACAGAAGAAAGATCTTACACTACCTGAAAAGGATAGTGAACCACCCAGAAGACATGGTCGGATTTCAGTGTAACGTTTTACACATACAGGCAATTCATGGGTATGTAAATGATTGGTTACAATTCAGTGTAACACACAGAGCGGTCACCCAGAGTGCGTTAATGTTGTTCGTTTATAGCGTTGATGTCAGGCCCGGTATGGAATATAAGGGGTGAGAACAACGTCAGACATTGCCTGATCGCTGTAAAGCGCAGGGTGATACCAAGCACTCTTGTGAGACGCCGTCATCAGCACCTGACCATATTTGAAAGGGGCTCCCATTTGTCCTGCTGCCGAGTTGAGCAGTATCCATATTTTTGGCGCATTCGGATGTGACAGGGGCCCAATGTCATACTGCATGAAAACCTGAGGGTAGGCGCGTGACCACCAAAAGAGAGGATCGTAACCCCTTAATGTCTGCACTTGCTAGCTGAGAACACGTAACAAACTCCCTGCAACAAATAGCGTCATCCAATAGAGTCATTATGAAACTAGAAGCAGGCAGACTGGAAAATTACCATCCCGTAGGTAGGCTACCATTCACGTGACAACGCAACCGGATGTCTTTGTAGTTGTGCTGTGGCCGTGAAGCATGTAGTCCAGATGAATGGTCCTGTAATATTTTCTAAGAGGAATCGTGATTCTGTGCTATCCCAGATGACCGTCGATGATGACTACAGTGTGTACCTCGAGAAGAGGTTCTATTCGTTCAGTGTTCTGAAGAGACACAGCAGTGTGAGGCGCCATTGGGTAAGACTTCATGCCACGACTGGCAATGATTGAGGGCACTGTGATGACACAATAATAGGTCATGACATTCTGTGGCCTCATCTGTTACTTCACATCTGAAGATAGTTTTCAACAGGACAATGCTCACCTACACAAGGCACGTTTCTGTGATTTATTTGCCTAGTGTTGGGATACTGCAGTGACCACCAAGATTCAGCAGATCTGTTCATGAAACAACATGAGTGTGACCAGCTCAGGCGTCATCTCTGTCTCAGTTCCAGCATCCAGGAACTTAAGGTCCAGGTAGAAAAGTGTGGGCCAGCTTTCATCAGAATACAACGGCTTAACAACTCCCTTCCACATCGAATTAGTGCATGTGTCCCGGCCAGGGGAGATGCAACGTCATACTGGTAAGTGGTGTCATACTGCCAAGTTTGTTGTAAATTTGACTCGGTTTTGTAATCACAGAAATTACATCACATATTCTCTCAAACAGTGAAATACCTTTTCGTTTCCTCCTCCCGTTCTTACACTTTACTTTTTTGCCAGATAATTTATGATATGTATCAATCAAGGTACATTTTTCAATATGTAGTTTTTGCAATGCAAACAGGACAAACCACTGGAAGGGATACGGCAGCAATTAAAAATTGGAGCAAAGAGATGCCCTCTGTCTATTCAGTGAGCTTTGCCTTGCTACCACTGTTAAGTAGGGACGAGTCTCAAGTACACGTAAGTGTAGTGAATACCCAACAGACTCTCACCAGAAAAACAAGAGTTTCGAAAAAAAAAGGAAGTATCAGGAAAATTCTGTTGCTAGGAAGTAGCCATAGAAGAGGAGTGGGCAAGATTTTGCAGGAAAAATTAGGTGACAGATACCAGGTTACAAATTTTTTCAAGCCTAGTGCGTGTCTTAGCCAAGTGCTAGAGGATTTAGGATCCTTGTGCAAGGGCTGTAAAAAATGTTGTGATAGTGGGCGGAGCCGGAAACAGTATTGATAGGGATCAGGGCAACTATGCTGAGAGTGACTTGGTAAAAATAGCTTCTGCAACGAACCATAGAAATGTTTGGCTGGTGCCTGCTTCCGTGCATTATGACGGGCTCCAGCTAAACAGCTCTGTAAGGAGCGTCAATGTAGAGTTGGATTGGCTGCTTCTGGGGGCTACTGGGTCAGACACAGGTTTGGTTCCTGCGGATGTCATTGTTAGGTGGGATTTCACATTGTATGGCCTGCATCTCAGTAGGAACGGGATGGGTAAATTGGCTGGGTTGATAGCAAAATCCATAAAGGGGAGGCACTGAAAGTCATGGGAGTATCTCTTTTTAAGGCTAAGATCAGTGTCCAGTGATACAAATTGAGAAGAATCGAGCATAGTAAGAAGCTCAGACAGGCAGATACTAAAGATGGTATAATACCTCTAGATTCCTATAAAAGTGTAGTGAGAAATAATGGTAGTATATTGCATCATGATATTAGGGAATTTAACAACAAAGTAAATGAAATTATTGTCTCTTTTGAAGATTTAAGAGCAGATAATGCAATGAATGTATTATGCCTGTATGAATATCATACAGTCACAAATACGGAAAAGCTTATGTACGTACAGACAATATGGAAAAAGGAGGAGTTGCCATGTATTTCAAAGGTTATCATAGTGTGAAAAATTTAGAAACTAAAAGATTTGGTGTAGAACAACAGATAGATGCACATATCTGTGAGCTTAAACTAAATAATTGCAATTTTAGAATTGTAATTGTGTATAGGTCCTCCAAGGGAAATTTTCAACTACTTCTGAAAAGCTTGAATCCATTGGTGTGCTATCTGTCAGACAAAGGAAAGCAAATTATTAGTTGTTGAGATTTTAACAAAGATTTTCTGAAAGAGAATGATAGGAAGAATGATCCTGAAGTATTACTCAGTTCTTTCAATTTGGCATTAATTATTGATTTTCCTACACAAGTAGTATATGAATGCAGCATACTGATAGACAATATTTCTATAGATTGAGAAAACTTTACTCTATTGAACATTTATCCTGTTAAGAACAGTGTTTCTGTTCATGATGCACAGATAGTTACAATATATGATATAGCTCCATACAGTAAAACAAATCAGTCCTCCAACATTCAGCATTGAATTAACGATTTTACTGTTGAAAATTTTAGGGACGATTTGCAACAGTTAGACTGGAATGAGGTGTACCAGGAACCTGATGCTAATGTAAAATATAATATAGTTCATGTAACGTTTGTGAGTATTCTTGGAAATAGTCTCCCTAAAAAAAACAGGGTAATGTAATTGTATGAAATCATGTAAAAGCTATGGTTTACTAAAGGGATGAAAATATTTTGTAACTGGTAAAGAGAAATGCATCTAACAGTAAGGCTCAGAAACAGTAAAATATTATAAAAACTACTGTGCTGTATTAAGGAGCATTATTAAAATGTCCAGAAGTATGTGTATTATGTCTGATAATAAAATTATAACCACTTGGAATATTGTTGAAAGGGAAACAGGGCAACCGAGAGCACAGAAATATTGTATTACCATGAAACTGAATGAAAAGTTTTTTAACAAAAAGCCAGAGGTTGAAAATGTTATTAATAATAACTTTTTACATGTTGTGAAGAAAATAGGATGCTGATGTTCATTAGAAAAATCAGTGTTCTGTGTGTAAGAGGCAATGCCTATGCAGTTTGAAAAAACTGAAATTCTACCCATCTCGCCTCTCTAAAGTAAAAGGTTGCATGGAATTTATGGAATCTCTAACAATGTACTAAAAGCTTGTCCCCAACAGTTAAGTAGAATTCTCAGCCACATAAGTGATAGCTCACTGAAACAGGGTATTTCTCCTGTTAGACTGAAAATACTACTATTAACCCATTGCATAAAAAGGGCAATAGGTCTGATGCCAAAATTACAGCCCAGTCTCACATCTGACAGTTCTGTCGAAAATTCTGGAAAAAGTAATGCATTCAGGAGTAGCTTCAAATATTCTAAAAATAAAGAACTAACAAAATGTTAGTTTGGTATTCAGAAAGCCTTTTCAATATAAAATGCTATATATGCTTTCACTGATCAAACATTAAATGCTCTGAATAATCAAACACCACCACTGGGATTTTCTGTCACCTCCCAAAGGCGTTTGATTGCGTAAATCATGGAATTCTTCTAGATAAATGTAAGTATTGTGGCAGGAGTGGGACAGTGTACAAATGGTTTAATTGATATTCAACTGGAAGAGTACAGAAATTTAAAATAAGCAGTTCACATAATGCATGAAAGTCAGTGCATTCCTCAAAATGGGGAACTAATAAGAACGAGATCCCACAAGGTTCAGTCTCGGGTCCCTTATTGTTCTTAATATGGATTAATGACTTGCCACTCTGTGTTCATGATGAGGCAAACCTAGTTCTTTTTGCTGATGATACTAGTAAGCACACTCAGTAAACAAGAATTAGCTAAGGTAACAGTAAATAATGTCTTTCAGGAAATTATTATTTGGTTCTCTTCAAATGGACACAGTATATACAGTTCTATCCACTAAATGCCCCAAAGCATTAATAAATATAGTGTCTCAGCAGAAGTCTGTAGGTATGGCAGAATGTACCAAATTTTTGGAGTGTGAACTGATGAGAGATTGAATTGGAAGAAACACTTTGATGATGTGCTGAAACGTTTGAGTTCAGCTATTTATGCTATTAGGGTTAATGCAAATTTTGGCGAGAAGCATATGTAAATTAGCTTACCATGCCAATTTTCATTTGCTGCTTCTTACGGCATCATATTTTGGGAAAATTCATCATTAAGGAAAAAAGCATTCATTGCACAAAAGCCTGTAATCAGAATAACAGCTGGAGCCCAGATAATATCGCCTTGCAAACATTTATTTAAGGAACTAGAGATATTCACAGTTGCTTTGCTATATATTTATTTACTTACGGAATTCGTTATTAACCCCAATTCAAAAGCAGTACCCATGGGAATAGCTACAACACTAGGAGAAAGGCAAATCTTCACTACTTTTGCTTAAATCTAACCCTGACATAAAAACGGGTGACGTACGCCGTCACAAAAATCTTTGATGACTTACCAAATAGCATCAAAAGTCTGATAAATAGCCAGCATCCGTTGAGAACCATATTAAAATAATTTCTGACTGACAACTCCTTCTACTCAATAGTTGAAATTTCAGTCATGAATTAGTAATCTTACAAGTAAAAATAAAACTTTGATTACTGCATGTAAAGAAACCTTTCGTTGAACGGACATGTTCCACATAATTACTAGGCGTCGTACTGATGATCGACGGAACAAGGATTAATCTAGTCTAATCTATTTAATGAGTGACTTACAGTTCTGCTTTAATTGGGTTATATCTGAAATGAGAATAAGCACTATTTAAACTTCGATATTTCAGTGTGGAGTAGTCCTTTTATTGCTGTTCAAATCAGCCTCTTCGTACACACTACCTGACAATTGCTAAGCAATAGAAACATCGTTCGACAGGAAAGTCAGAGGCAATGGTGTACGATCTGAAACGTAGTACATGCACAAGACAGGTGAAGTGGTATATCTCTAACGAAACTGGTACATATTTCATCATGTGGGAAGACAGGACAACAGAAAGAAATATTGTTCATATCTGATACAAGTCAGACACCTAACATACATGTCAAATGGTTCAAATGGCTCTGAGCACTATGGGGCTCAACATCTGAAGTCATCGGTCCCCTAGAACTTAAAACTACTTAAACCTAACTAACTTAAGGACATCACACACATCCATGCCCGAGGCAGGATTCAATCCTGCGACCGTAGCGGTCACGCGGTTCCAAACTGAAGCGCCTAGAACCGCACTCGCCACACCGACCGGCTAAGAGGTTGGCAGCCCTGCAGCCAGGCGACTAGCGCGAGTTTTGGTGTTCTCGTAAAGATAAGTCATTTTAGATTATAAAACATATAGATTAGTTCTGATTAAGTGGTAAATAGGTGTATTAGCCTGCCGTTTAAGTGTACCATTAAAGGTTTCATTTTTCTTTGCGTAATATAGCAGAAAACGCGAAAAGACCGTACAGTCGTATTTTCTGTTTACGTTCTGCTGCAGCAAATCTATAGAATTTCGTTTAGTTGTTCCTTGCTCTCTCCAGCAATTTAACTTAGCGTACCTCTTCATTATTTAACTAGCATTTCCGGAAAGTAGCGTAAAGTTTAAGTTGTTGTTTCAGAAACTTTGCACTTTTGTTTTTGTTTACACACAGTTGCGTATAGGCCAAATTTGTGTAGCCATATTTTCGTGTTTATCTGTAATTTAACTGACTTATTCTTAATAAACCATTACGTTTATCATGAGTGAAAAGTGCTTGACTTGCCGTAGAATTATTAGGTCGGGGCTTTGGTGTGATGGGTGCTATAGTTTTTTCCATGTGGGTGACTGTAGTGGCGTGGGAATAGGGGAAGTAAATGAAACTCATCAGTGGTTTTTTAGGATTTGTAGTAGAGATAGGAAGATACTAGAACAGGAGGGGAAAATTGCCGCCCTTCAGGCTGAGTTAGACAAGGCCAGGGGAGATCTTGACAGGTTAAGGAGGGAGAAGGGTAAAGAGAGGTGGGAAGTGGCAACAGGCAACAGCAGGAACAGGCCAAGAACTTTGTCTGACAGCTTTATGGTGAATGTGGAAAATAGATTTGACCTGTTGCTTCAGTTAGAAGCTGGTGAGTCTCAAGCAGTTGCAGGTGTAGACAGGGCACAACAAACTTTCAGCAGCAAATTGAAAAGTAAGAATGTAGGGAAATCAGTAAAGAGAATGACAGTGTTGTTGTTAGATAGTTCCCATGGAAGAGGTGTTGGCCAACTTTTGCAGGATGAACTAGGATCAGAATACCAGGTCACCAATTTTTTTAAACCTAGTGCTGGTCTGGAGCAGGTGACAGAGGATTTAGGATCACTTTGCAAAGATGTCACTAAAGAAGACACCGTGGTTATAGTGGGTGGGGCAGGTAACAGTATTGACAGAGATCCCGGGTACAGTATACAGTGTGACCTGGCGAAGATTGCATCAGCATCGAAGCATACTAGTGTTGAGTTTGTATCTGTTCTTGGGCGCCATGAGCGACCTCATTTGAACTCTTCTGTCAAGAGAGTTAATTTGGAGCTGGAATGGCTGCTCATGTCGGGTGCGGGGTCACACATTGGTGTGGTTCCTGTTGATTCTCTCAGTAGGTGGGATTATACTAGGCATGGCCTTCACCTCATCAGGAAGGGGAAGGGTAAATTGGCTGGAGAAATAGCAGGAAAGTTAAAGGGGGGAGGCACTGTCATGAGTGGTAAAATACCAGTGGGTATAGGATTCAGAAAAGACCCTTTTTTAGGGTAGGGAGGACAGAAAGAAAGCAAATTTGAAGAGAGGTTAGAACTGAGACAAACCCTCAGTTTGAGAAAGAAATCAAAAAAGATAATTCCAGCTTATTCCATCAGCGTAAACAGCCATTGGTTAAGAATTTTCAACTGTCAGCAGATATTTTAACTCCACCCAATTTTAACTCAGTCAATGTGAAATGTCAGCTATCTTTATTGCATCAAAATATTCGAGGACTGAGAAATAAAATTAATGAATTAACTATTTGCATAGATGAATTACAGTCTTCAAACCCAGCCGACATAATCTGCCTCTCTGAACATCATGTGACCACTGGTATAGAACTTTTAAGTGTTACAGGCCTTAGGTTAGCATCTCACTTTTGTAGATCAGAAATGGAGAAAGGAGAAGTTGCCACATTCATCAGGAACTGTCATAAATTTAAGAACATAGGCATTCATAAATTTTGCCTAGAACAGCATATGGAAGCATGTGCAACAGAATTAGAATTTCACAAAAAATCCTTCATAATATTAAGTGTATATCGAGCACCTGCAGGTAACTTTAATCTGTTTGTAAACCACCTTGAAGCTGTACTGGCCCATTTAACAACCAAAAACAAAGAAATAAAGGTTGCTGGTGATTTCAATGTAGATTTCCTTAAAGACTCTCCCAATAAGAACTTATTTGAGTTAGTAACACTATCATTCAACTTAATTCCCACTGCAAAGTTCCCCACTAGGATAGCCACTTGCTCACAAACAGCCATTGACAATATCTTTATAGAAAAGTCCAATGAACAAAATTATATTACAAAACCAATAGTCAATGGCCTCTCAGACCATGACATGCAGTTCCTTCTGTTAAATGTTAATACTGAACAGGATATAAAATCTGCTAAATCTGAGCTCAAGAGGGTAATCCGTAAGCCAAAAATTGATTATTTTAGGACACTCCTCAGAGACATTAACTGGACTGATGTTTACAGTGCTCATGGCATGAATGAAAAATATAACATTTTTGCTAATAAAGTGCTTACCTTATTCGAACACTGTTTTCCCCCAAAACTTACCAAGGTTAGAGCAAAGTCTACAAAGAAGCCATGGATTACTCAAGGAATAGGGGTATCTTGTAAAACAAAAAGAATACTGTATCTGTCAATCCGAAACATTTCCAATGTTGATGATATAGCACATTATAAGAAATACTGCAAAATATTAAAGACTGTAATACGGATGTCAAAGCAAATATATTACGAGGGAAAGATAGTCATACCAGATAACAAAATAAAGACAATATGGGATATAGTGAAGGAAGAGACCGGTAGAACCAGACATGAAGAGGAACAAATAGCATTAAGAGTAAATGATACATTGGTGACATATGTGTATAGTGTTGCAGAACTTTTTAACAAACATTTTATAACTGTTACTGAAAAGATGGGGTTGTCAGGTTCGGTAGATGCTGCTATGGACTACCTTAGACCAGACATTTCAAGTAACTTCCATAATATGAATTTGACCCTCACTAACCCAACAGAAATAATGTCCATCATAAAATCTTTAAAATCAAAAACATCTAGTGGGTATGATGAAATATCAACAAAGTAATTAAAGAATGTGATTCTGAGCTAAGTGACATATTAAGCTATCTGTGTAACCAGTCGTTTATCAGTGGAATATTTCCTAAATGGCTGAAATATGCTGAAGTTAAGCCACTGTTTAAGAAGGCAGATAAAGAAATAGCATCAAATTACCGTCCAATTTCCCTGTTGCCAGCATTCTCAAAAATTCTCGAAAAAGTAATGTACAGTCGTCTTTATAACCATCTTATCTCAAATAACATACTGTCAACGTCACAGTTTGGATTTCTAAAAGCTTCTGATATTGAGAAGACTATCTACACTTACAGTGAAAATGTGCTTAATTCATTAGACAAACAATTGCAGGCAACTGGTATATTTTGTGATCTGTCAAAGGCATTTGACTATGTAAATCACAATATCCTTTTAAGTAAACTAGAATATTATAGTGTAACAGGAAATGCTGCAAAATGGTTCAAATCTGATATCTCTGCCAGGAAACTTTGAAAAAACACACTACATGCAGTTCAGAACTTGTAAGGGGTGTCCCAAGAGTCTATGTCCAACATACGATGACAAGAAGATAGAAGAAGTGGACAGTGTTAAATTCTTGGGATTACAGCTTGATAATAAATTCAACTGGGAAGAGCACACCACAGAACTGCTGAAGAGTCTTAACAAATCTCTGTTTGCAATGCGAATTTTGTCAGACATAGGGGATATAAAAATGAAAAAGCTGGCATACTATGCTTACTTTCATTCGATAATGTCATATGGGATTATTTTTGGGGTAATTCATCAAGCAAGCTAAAGTTTTCCGAGCACAAAAACGTGCAGTAAGAGTTATATGTGGTGTGAACTCAAGAACATCCTGCAGAAGCCTGTTTAGAGAACTAGGAATACTAACTACTGCTTTCCAATATATTTATTCCTTAGTGAAATTTGTCATTAAAAATATATCACTTTTTCAAACCAACAGCTCAATTCAAGGAATCAATACTAGAAATAAGAATAATCTCCACAAGGATTTAAAGTCACTTAGTCTTGTACAAAAAGGTGTGCATTATTCAGGAACACACATTTTCAATAACTTGCCAGCAGCCATAAAAAGCTTAACAACCAATAAAATTCAGTTTAAGAGAAGCCTAAAGGATTTATTGGTGGCCGACTCCTTCTACTCCATTGATGAATTTCTTAGAAAAACCAACTGATTTGTATATAAGTACAATATAACTTCTGCACAATTTCAGTGCAGTAATGTGTTCATTGAAAATTTGTGTGTCTGTGTCTGTGTGTGTGTGTGTGTGTGTGTGTGTGTGTGTGTGTGTAAGTATAATCTAACTTCTGCACCATTTCAGTGCAGTAATGTGTTCATTGTAAATAAGTATTACAGTAGTTGTATTACATGTTTATTACCTTATAAATAAGTAAAAAACTTTTTTATTTTAAATTCAGTGCATTAATATTTGTAAAATGATTCTTAGTGTTCATTAAAAAATCATGATCATTCCACTTGGGACCTGTGGAATGGTACATTAGCTTATTTGTTTTAGTTGTAAATATTTGTCACGTATTGTTGTTTTTCTGACATGTTCCACATCCTGGAGGACCTCCTCACTCAGGATCAATTGGAATGAAAGTATATCTAATCTAAAACACACATGTCAATATCGGACTCTCAATAAGGAATATGCCGTCCTCGGGCATTACTGCACAGTCTGTGTCTCTTGTGTGCTGGTTACCGAAGTATTGAGGAGTCCTTGGAGGAATAGTGTCCCACTCTTATCTCAAGGCGGTTTTCTGCTCTTACACGGTTCAGGGAGAGGATGTTCATTGATCAATACTTCTCGACATCTCAGGCACGATTTATAGGGTTAAGTTCCAGAGAGCACACAGATCTTTCAATACGTCCAATATCTCAATTTTCCAGTGTGTCCGACACTTTAGTGGTCCAATGTGGGCGGACGTTGTCGTCTATTTGCAGAAAGTCTGGACATACGGCATTCCTAAACAGTCGAAAATGATCCAGCACAATCTCCCTGCAATACCGATGTGCTGTAACGGTGCTTCGCGCAAAAATATGCAGCAATGTTCGGCCATTGTGCGTAACTGTTGCTCAAACCTAGGCCATATCGATGACGTTCACGAACGTTTTGTGGTGTGTAACGTGTTCCCACCCCCCCTCTCTCCACAGTAACTGGTGGACAGAATCACTTGCAGAATGCAGCGGGATTCGTCGGAGGACATCACTCTCGAACACTGTCACCAAACCAACTCTTTCTCGACGATCTCGTGGTTGAAATGGGATGCATTTAACAGGTTTCCAAGGATTCAAACCAGCCTGATTTAATAGCTGCGAAATAGTTCTGGCAGAGACACGTGTACCTGTAGCGGTTGCAAAATGTGCAGCGATCTTCTTGGGAGTCAGACGTCTGTTTCTTTTGGTCACTAGAGCTATATATCAATCCTCTTGCGTTATAGCTGCCAGTCTACGACCACCGACATGCTTTCGCAAAGAATTTTCACCTTCAACGGCCTTTTAGTCCCGAAATGACACTTTTGGACACACGTATTACTGTGGCCACGGTAGTGACGCTTTGACCAGCTTCTAGCTGTCCAACTGCTCGTCCACAGTTGTAAACATTTAATGACGTCTTGTCACACCACACGAAATATCGTACTAATCAGTTCCATAACAACCTTCGTCACACACCGTACTGCATCAACTGTCGAATGCATATGTCGAACGCAAACAGAGCCTTTGTGTACAGGCTTCGTTGAAGTTAACATGTCCCACTCTCTACTTTTCCTTTTACTACCATTCATCCCATTGATCGTTTGTTACGTAGCAATTGTTGGTTGTTCTCTAGCAATCGGCAGTTGTTCCTTAGCAAGTGTCATTCGTACCTTAGTAATTTTCAAGCAGCATATGAACTAGTTTACTGACAAACGTCCGGACGCAGTAGGTCACCACGGTAGACCTTTAGTGCGACGGGTGTACCGTCATTTCCCAGACAACGAAGAAGAGCCGAAGAGTCGTGCTAGACTGTACATTTTAGGAATACGTCAATGCTGGCTAGTGAGCAGTATTTGCCTCAGGAATGCCTGAAGCGTCGTGAGTAAAAATTGAACAACAAGGTAAGGCAATGTGACAAACGCTGTACTCACACGTACGACAAGTGTCTTCATTCAGTACTGTACGTCTGTGCTGCCCAGATAGCGCATCGGTTAGATTTTTGCATTCGAATACTCGAGTTCGATTCTTGGTCTAGGCGGAAGCTTTTCAATTTTTTATTTGGTAATTTTGATCTGTTCAGTTCTATTATAGTATTAGCTGTTCTTAAATGTTACATAAGCTACAACTACAGTTTTTTAACATCGAAGATCAAGGGATGGATCAGACATGTCTGAAACGTTCACGATGAGTAATAATCACTTTAAAAAATCCGGACAAGTGTGAGTTAGTAATATAGTAATATAGTAATATGCAGTAATTTAGTAATATGCAGTTAATAATAATTTCATGTGCTTAAGTGACCGAGTACATGTACTTCAATCGGACGGCAGTTTTGCGTGTCCCTATCCAATCCAAGCTATCCAAACAGAGAACAGAGGCTTACAGTCTAACGCAGATTTTGAACAATGTGTCGTTCCTCGCGACATTCGATCCCGCGACTTTTTGGTTTGTAGGCACCAAGTGTAACACTAGACCACTAGAATCTATACGGAAGCAGGTAGTTCATCTACAGGTTTTGACGAATGACCTTGCGGGTATCAAAATACGTGATACAAGTAGCCGTATCTTTTTATTTCATTTACTTAGAACCTTATATTTTTTACGTCAAGGGACCAGAGACCTTAGTACATGACATAAATTCCAAATTAATACCTCTAACAATTCTTGAGAAAAGCGGTTTTAAGGGGCTCCGGGAAGGCTCAAAATCATGAAAAGTTCAATTTTTACTTTTTTGCGTTTTCTGAATCTGCAGACTTTAACCTTTTAATAGATATATAATTTATTCAATTCCGAAGACTACAACTATTTTTAAATTTTTTTTTTGAAATGTGTTCTACATGGGCGTGACCCACTGTGGCGCTGTTAAACTGCTGTCAAATGGTGTTATTATTAACGTCCGTGTTCATCAGGTACATTTTAGTGATGTGAGATAAAGTATGTGTTGTGGCTAACCTGTGATGGTTCAATATATATCGCTGGTGTGATTGTCGATTGTTTCATGTTTATTTACTCTGTCGTTATTTCGAAAATATTCGTAATTAATTCTGTTTCTTGAGTCTCTCTTTTGTTGAAGTATAATAATGAGTAAAAGTAAAGTTATTAGAAATTCTCTGAAGGCTTTTAAGAAAAGGAGAAATGTTGGAAAGCCAAAGGTATGTGTTATTACTGTAAACAATAAAGACGATAACCAAGTGAGTGAACCTAACCTGTCAAGTACACCTGCCCATAGCAGTCAAAGTGGGAAAGAAAATACTTCACAGAAGAAGCTTGGTTCAATGAGTGAAAACTATGAATGTTTTATGGGCGAATCGGATGTGAATGAAATATTTGATATGTCGGTTCTCAAAGGAATTTTTTCAAACTGTGTAAGATGTATTCATTGTAGTGAAGTTGGTCTGGAACTCTCCATAATAAAGGACATAGGACTTGCTAGTGAAATACAAATGAAATGTGATAAGTGTTCATACATGACCACCTTTTGGAACAGTGTTGCAGTAACTGCAACTGAAGAAAATGGTAGCAAAATATACGAACACAACAACGAGCGATGCTTGCTTTAGACAAGGAACGCCTTCGGGCTGCAGACAGGGCTGTAAAGAGTCTAGAAGTACAAGCAAGAGTAAACAGGAGGAGGAACAAGAGGAAGCTGGAGGAGGAGTTTGCAGAGGATGAAGATAATCCATCCTATGGACGTGGAATGCACTAAAAAGTTAATCCAATCTTTGTCGCTCGATTCCCAAATCTTTTATTTTCTCATACTAATTACATGTTTTCTAAGGATCTTCCAAACATATTTGTTTCAAACTTTCAGTAAATGTTACACAGTACCTTCTGCATAATTTAACACAGCCTTTTTCCAAAAAATTGTATATTTTTGAATATATAAACAAAAAATTACAAAAAAATGTTGTGAATTTTCATTACAATTGAAAAAAAATCATCTTTAACAACGGAACTAAAATTTTGTAAAATCCCTGTGTTAAGTTGTAGCCCATATTCCAATAAATAATCTGTAAAAAGTTCAACTTCCTACCTCAAATACTTTGTGAGGAAAGATGTAATTTATAAGCGCTATTTTAACATTGTAAGTATAGGGCGTTCCGGAGCCCATTGATACACGGAATGGTTCAAATGGCTCTGAGCACTATGCGACTTAACTTCTGAGGTCATCAGTCGCCTAGCACTTAGAACTAATTAAACCTAACTAACCTAAGGACATCACACACATCCATGCCCGAGGCAGGATTCGAACCTGCGACCGTAGCGGTCGCTCGGCTCCAGACTGTAGCGCCTAGAACCGCACGGCCAATCCGGCCGGCTAATACACGGACAACACAGTCATCCTATAAGAGTTCCGTTTTTAGCGACCGTGGTTCAGAAAGCTACAAAATTACATTCCATACGATGGAAGTATCAGAAGTGTAAATGGAGATAAGTTAAACGTACGTACTACATTCAGTTACGCGAATCATACATAGTCTTCACAGAAAATGCTCAAATTGACATTCTTGTATTTCCAAACGCTTAGTGACTTGCTGAATAATGCTTATCTGAAATCTTCGCAGCGTAGCTACGTTCACAATAACAAAGAGCAGCATGGAAGCGCTCCACAAGTTCCTCCAGATTCATCGGCGGAGCGGAGCGAACATTCGTCTTCAAGACTTTCCGCAAGATGAAATTCAGAGGATTTATGTCAGGTGAATCCGGCGTCCACAAAGCAGAAACCGCACCATTTCCTGTGAAAGGCTCTGCTCAAACTGCCTCGCACTTTTCTTCCAAAGTGTGTACATGCACCACCATGTTGGCACCACGTCTGCCGAACACGAAGTCCTCTAGTGACTTTGCGAGAAATGCATATTTTACATGTATAAGTTAAAGAGTCATTGTTAAATGTTAATCACGGAAGGAGAATATCAACTGTAATAAAGAGGGAGAGTGAAATGTGCAGTCAGGCCATCTACAGGCATTGTGTCGCATACTGTGCATCAAATTGTGTACTATACGAAGTGAACGGTTGTATTTTAAAACGTGGAGTCAAAATCAGGAGGATCTCTGGTTTTAATGATCGACAGTTATTTACGCTAAACAACCATTAACTGCAGATCTTGTATTTTCGATTATTTTTTAAACTAGCAAAAGGACTACTGCATACAGAACGCATTGTCATCATCTGTTATTCTCACTACAAAACTATTGCTAATTCTTATTGCGATACAGTCACTGAATAACTAGGAAATGGTTAAAAGCGAGTAGTAAATGCATCATTGAACGTTTCCCCTAATTATTCATGTTGCTTTGCTTTCTCACTATAATGATGTTGGAGAACCCATAAATTAGAAAGACTGAAACTAGTACTGGTAGACACTGCATACTATAAATTTTTTGACCAACAAAAATAGATAACTGTAATACAGTGACTTCTGAAAGAAACTTCTTAGGGACATTACTGTTGAATGCTTAAGTGGGATTCATATTTTTTGTTGTTATTGAAATTAAGTGGATAAATGTAATGCTCATACCAGTCAGAAAAGTGACGCATTATTCCATAAGGTTCACAAGGGTCAGTTTATTTGCAATTTTAAAATCATTTGTGCTCTGCAGATACATGCGGCGTGAAATTGCACACATTTTGGTTTGAATAAGCTAGAAACACACTGAAATCATCTGAGTTTTTTCATACACAAATAGTGATCTATTCGCATTATTATTGTACTAGTAACAGTGGGTGAGGCGTTAAAGTTTGTTCACCAACATATTTTGATTGTTTTACTAGTAAGAGTGGGTTAGATATCATGGAACTACTATTCACCAGCACATATAACGTGGCAATGTGTGGATCTAAAAGTGTAAATTTAGCGATGGCACCAGATCGTGACTTTGCTGTGGAGATTTAATTTGAAACTGTAGAGTGAGTTAGTACCAGACTTCGTTATTCGGGAGAAGAGTGGGAATATTTGTGTAACATGATGGGTTATATAAAGAATAGGATGAAGGGGAAATATGGTCCACGCCATACTCCAGTACACAGTCACATGTATGTATCAAGTGGAGCAGTGCATCACTGCCTGTACACCTCCTGTACCAAAGTGTCTAAGTGTAGAACCAGTCAAGCCTGTAGAAGGTGAGTTCACAGACATTGCTATGTGGGTAATGTCTCAAATTGGCCTGAACGCTATATAGGCCCAATTTATAGACGTCACCTACTTACAAACTTCTGTGCTACTACTACATAATAAGATTTGTAGATAAAAAGAAGTCATTAAAGCACGGTGTGTTTCAAAAAATGTTGTTTATTTCTTGTACAACCCCCTCATGTCCTATCCAAATATATACACATAGCTTCTTACTGGGAATCATAGTTTTCATGCACTGCAGCTGCTGCCACCACTCCACCACAGCTGCCGCTGCCATCGGTACCGTCCCAAACACCTCCAGTGCTACCTCTGGCGCTTTGACGACACATCCAGAGTTGCCTCCGCCGATGCTGCAGCATCCAACACTTGGAACGACTTTCTAATATACTGAGAGAGTTAAGCGTCCGTGGTTTATCAGGGCCAATATGTGGTCACTGGCACCCAATTTGGAGGCTCATGGCTCAGCAACAGATGCAGTGAGAGTCATGCGCATCACTGAAGTATTAATTAATTAATGAAAAGCAGTAGACATCATGGATTACTAGTAGTCGCCGCGTCCCACTTATTCGTTAAACCACCTCTACACACACACACACACACACACACACACACACACACACACACACACACACACACTCTCTCTCTCTTTCAAATATATTGAGTAGAAAAATCATTTAGTATTTTCCATTTTACAATCAACAAAGTGCAGTTTCATGTGACGAGGGCCAATTAATCTGGCATGATATTTTCACTTCATAATGTTTATAGCATGGCTCAAACATAGAAAGAAGCACATAATTTGTAAAGACCCGAGGCAATAAGTTAAATTTCTGTTAAAAATATGGCATAGCGAAGCTATAAGCAGTGTGGGAAACAAATAATAGTCTATAGAATTCACACTATGACATTGTTCAGTAAGCTTATTATAGATATCCAAAAGCACTTCACTATTATTCCTTGATTTCAGCCCCTTGAACACGTAATAAGCAGTATTAACTGATTCATAGTCATCTTGAAAGCCATAAGCTTCCAACTGAATCATTGTAACATATTCAGGAATATTCAGAACGTCTGGGTTAAGCTGTTTTCGTGAATATACCGAAGTTGTGCAGTCACTGCTCTCCCTAAATAGTGTCATTGCAGACGATGAATTGGCGACAGAGGCCATCGCATTCGTCTTTCATACTGAGATTCCTTTAAAACTTGCATACATTGCTGCAAATAATTTATGTAAACAGCGATTGATGAGTATTTCATCCAGTCATTAGGAAACCAGCAAAGGGGTAAGGTGTTGCGTTGTATAGCAGGTGAGCTGAAGAAGCAGCAGCCACATGGTAGGGTTATTATGTTGTATTAACAGAATCTTCCGTCGGTTCTTGATAGAACAACATTATAATAATAAATGAAAAGCACCAGTTTGCTTTTGTTCTACAATATTATTTTTATTGCTAACCGGTTTTCGGCTTACATGGCCATCTTCAGACATTTATTGAGTATTATCACCAAAGAAGTTAAATGTTAGCAGACAACATTCGAAGAGAAGTAACACATCTAGAGTGAAGTAGAAACATACAGTGAGTAACGTATTTGCAATGAAATAGTAAAAACTGAACAGTACATAAATAACAATGGAGTTGACAGGAAAACCTTTAGCACAAAATAGGAATAGCATGCCTACATAACAGTTTCTATTAATAAACAAAACTAATAAAACAAGATAAAAGGTTGCATCAAGAGGTATGAAACATGGAGAGTGATACACAACCAATTAAAAAAGAAGAGACAGTTGTCCTCGTGTATTCTGTATTTACATTGACAAGTGTCTCTTCTTTTTTAATTGGTTGTGTATCACTCTCCATGTTTCATACCTCTTGATGCAGCCATTTATCTTATTTTATTAGTTTTGTTTATTAATAGAAACTGTTATGTAGGCATGCTATTCCTATTTTGTGCTAAAGGTTTTCCTGTCAACTCCATTGTTATTTATGTACTGTTTAGTTTTTACTATTTCATTGCAAAGACGTTACCCACTGTATGTTTCTACTTCACTCTAGATGTGTTACTTCTCTTCCAATGTTGTCTGCTAACATTTAACTTCTTTGGTGATAATACTCAGTAAACGTCTGAAGATGGCCTTGTGAGCCGAAAACCGGTTAGCAATAAAAATAATATTGTAGAACAAAAGCAAACTGGTGCTTTTCATTTATTATTGTAATTATGTTGTTTAGTGTTAGCTACAGCTTAAACAACACAGGCAGTAAATGCATCAGTGTCGGTATGATCTTGAGTCAGGAGCTCTATTCGGCGGTTGTATTAGAAAATCCAAAGTTTTGTGATGCTAAATTGATAATTTACACAGATGAGTGATTCTTACTGCGTGATATGGCAACGCATATTGCCACTTTCTTCCTAGGCAGCATTCATCTGCCATCAGTAATGTTGGTTGATCATATAGTAAATCAGGAAACTTCCCGCATTCAACTGCATCAACAAGCGTTTAAGAGCCCAATGTACAGAAGCTATTCGGTGACGTATGCTTCAGATTGTTGACAGTGGTGGCAATTGTATGATTGCCATTTCTTTGAGACTTTGTGGAGTAAACTGTTGGTATCTGCTCACCAGAATTTGTGCTCATCAGAAAAAACTATCGCTGAATTGTATGGTTCGTGATGTTGCTCCAGTGTGGAGGCAGAAATGTACGAGTATGAGCCAAGTGTACCTGATATTGGCACAGAATTGTGATTGTATTTAATTCTGTTCATATACCCTGCAACATCAGTTTATAAATAAAAAGTTTTGGAGCTACATGTGTGTGTGTGTGTGTCTATGTGTGTGTGTTCTCTATAAAATGTCCTGTGTGCCACTGTGAGCATTTAGTCTTCAACATGACTGAGTGGATGAAACATCCTCATCACAAGAATCTTATAATAACTGGCTGGTCCTCCAATGATGATGCTGGACGCCGGAGGAAGAAGAAGAAGTAGAAGAAGAATGGTTCATTACTTCCCAGTAACTTATGTGCTTCAGTTTGTGGGAAGACTAATCTTGTTCTAACGCTGTTAACACATTCTGAGGGAGCTCGCCTTTCAAAAATCCTGTTTGAGCCAAAATTTGAACTATGGCTGGTGATTTTACATGGTACTGAGGCAGTAACCAGATGTCCTGTAAGAGTGGCGATATTCCAGCACCTTATGCAGTAAAGTCAGACAGCATCTTAATATTTGATGGCATCACATTGGAAAGCTAGGTTGAGACTTGGGGATATTTCTGCATGGCCGCTATATTCAAGATGACATATTTATTTGATCCAGATGTCGTTGTGGAACCTTATTCAGTTGATCCACCATAACGTGAATCTTATGACCACTTTCAAACAGGATACTCTGATTTAAAACATATTCACCAAGCACATGTAGGAACCATCATGTCATTCACTAAATTCTTCACCATACGTCGGGACTGCTGGAATAACTTACATAATGGATTTCTGGTAACTGAAAAAAACTAAGAAATAGAAATAAGGTCGATATCGAGATTCTGCTAAAAGGTACTGTACTAAAACGTAAGTGTGTCGGTATATCGTAGACTATGGATAAATTTGCACACATGAAATGTTCTTATTCTAATGGTATGAAGCCAAAGCCAAACATACATTCATACGTCGACAGAAAAATCTAGACAATCAATGCGAGATTAGCGGAATTGGAAGTGGTGTCAAGGCAGTGGCTATGAGAGATAAGTTTCATCTGAATGATAGCATCTAGTGAAGTGAGCAATAAATCATCATAGCTTTAGTGGGATTGGATAGCATTATCAAAGCTGCAACTACGAAAGTTGGATCTCAGGTGTGGCAATTGAATGATACATTATAGTCATACATTAAAGTGACAAGCGTAAACATCAATAAGCCTCCTACAGCGACTGGAATGATCCACAAAACTTTAGAAGAGTTTAAAAGGTCCTTTCCTGTAAATATTTTGGAAAGACAAGCTCAGGATGAAGACAATGAAAGCCTTCTGAGGTTACTCAATGTAATAAATGGAAAGTTTAACACGTTTCAGAAAGCTCTATATAAGACTATATAAGATATGTACTATTTCGAAGAACGATCAGTATGCGGAAGAATGTCAACAAAATACAGTGTCATAGAATCGTGGAAAACTATTCGCCACAAACTAAGACATTTAAAACTGGGACTGCTGGAGAGCGAACAGTCATTCTCTGAAATGTGTAGACCCATAACAGAAAGTATTGAATAGCTCTCACACATGACAGCAGCAGGTGGCAGTAGAAGAGGGTGAAGAAGAAGAATTTCATGAATTGTCACAGTGCAAGTAAATTATGTACGACATTTGGGGTAAGTTGAGATGTTCGGAAAGCTACCTACACACTTAATGAAGGGCACCATACACTTTGGAGACAGGTCGTTTGAGCAGACACCTGGTTTAGTGGAGCTACTATTCACAAAGTTCGAACAACCAAGTGCCAGGTGTAGAAGTATGAAACCGAAATTTTGTTGGAGCAATTACACGTCTGTTGTTTGAAATTGATAAACAAGATTTTATTCAGAATAATCTCCGTTGCCATTTGTACATTTCTCCCACCTCTCCGGGAGGCTATGAATGCCCTATCGAAAAAACAGTTCTTCTTTTGAAGCGAACCAGTCACTGAGCCATTTTCGTACGAATTGAACCGTGGTTAAGTGAAGGCGTGTCCCAGTGATGCAAACGGATGATAATAGTATGGAGCCACGTTTGGAAAAATTGGAAATTTGTGATAAGGACAATGGGACCAAACTGCTGAGGTCATCGGTCAATAGGCTTACGCACTACTTAATATAACTTAAACTAACTTATGTTAACGACTACACACACACACACACACACACATGCCCGAGGGATGACTCAAACCTCCAACGGGGGGGGGGGGGGGGGGGGGGAGCCGCACGATCGGTGACAAGACGCCCTAGACCCAGGCGCCAAGTCTGGAGAATAAGCCGCATGCCCCAGTATTTTCCAACTGAACGCCTCGAACGGATCCCTGACCGATTTTGTTGTGCGTGACGGGGCGTTATCACGGAGCAATATGATTTTGTGTTGCCTTCTTCCGTATTCCGGTCGTTTTTCACGTAATGCTCGCTTTAAGTCGATCATTTGCCGTCGGCAGCGATCGGTGTTAACGGTTTCACCAGGTTTTAGCAGCTCATAATGGATGACACCATTCTGATCCCACCAAACAGAGAGCATTGTCTTCTTTCAAATGGTTCAAATGGCTCTGAGCACTATGGGACTTAACTTCTGAGGTCATCAGTCCTCTTGAACTTAGAACTTCTTAAACCTAAGTAACCTAAGGACATCACACACATCCATGTCCGAGGCAGGATTCGAAACTGCGACCGTAGTGGTCGCGCTGTTCCAGACTGTAGCGCCTAGAACCGCTCGGCCACCCCGGCCGGCTGTCTTCTTTCCAAAGCGATTTGGTCTTGCAGTGGATGTCGATGGTTTGCCTGGATTTGTCCATGATTACGATGCTTAGGGTTCTAAAATTTTATCCATTTTTCATCAGCTGCAACTATTCAATGGAAAAACGACTTTCTTTGGTATCTGGCGAGCAGCATTTCACAAGTGATCTTTCGATTTGCTTGCTATCTTTCATTCAGTTATGCGGAACCCATTTTCCCACTTTCTGCACCTTTACCGTAGCTTTCAACCGAAGGGCTTTCTGGGTCAAATTCAATTGTTCCGCGAGTTTCTGTTGATTTTTAGTAACATCTTTATGCAATAAAGCCTGCAATTCATTGCCTTTGAACTTTTTCGGTGGTTTCCAGAGCTCGTCGTTTCTAACGTCATAATCATCACTTCTGAATTTCTTGAACCACTCAAAACACTGTGTTTTCCCAAGAGCATGTTCGCCGAGCTTCGACAAGCATTGGATTCGATTCTGCAGCAGTTCTCTTCCAATGGAGTTCGTAGGCTTAACACTCGACATGTTTACGGGTTTGAAACAGACACGGATGTATGGAAATTGGGTTACTGTGTGTTGACATTCATCGTCAGCATTACAGAAAGCAGATGACTATGCAGACGCAATCTCTTGGGCCCTACACTGACGCCTAGCACCATCTATAGGAAGATTCCGATTTCATAGCTCTACATCTGGTATTTGTAGAATGAGAAGAGATCACATGCTGAGATATTACTTATGACTAATGTGCATAGGCAAGACAATGCTCTAAAAAGACGATTAAAAGCCTAAGCGCTAGGAAATATGTTAACATTATTAGACAGGTGTTAAGCAGTGCACATAGCAAAGGCCAGGGCACTGACATTCAGCATAAACAGCTGAACACATTAGCTCTGGAGTATATTTGTAACGATGATCTTAACGAAATCATTGACTCCAACTACTGACAACTTCAGCCACTGCAGGTAATACAGGTCACACATACGAAATAATATGATTCATTTCGGAACATCGAGAAAGATATATTATTGAATAGTAATAATAATGGAGACAGAGGTCCGTAAACTCCACAGACTGGCTTGTAAAGCTTTCCTGCACAGATTAATCACAATACATGGTTTGGATGATTCATGGTAGGTTGATCTCATGGATATGAGAGAATATACATGAGCGAATAATCATAGATGTGCTTTCCAAATTTGCCTGGGTCCTTCCTCTGATGGCAAAGACTGGGAAGGATATTGTGCAGGTGTTTGAACAGTTGCTGCAGACTGGGACAAATCTGTGTACTGACAACCTGCAAAACGATAAAAAAAAGGCGAATTATAAGACAAGTATTCTAGTCAGTCTTGGAACGATATTATTCAGTATTCTCCCACATGGAAGCAAGTATTGTGGAGGGCCTTTACAGAATCTTTAAAACTCATATCTGGTGAAATTTAAAGTTTGTGTACATACGTTTGACATTGCTTCCATCTTTGTGGTTCATACACGTGGCTAAACATCCTCCCCATCGAGCGTGGAACAGTTGTTAGCACACTGAACTCGCGTTCGGGAGTACGACGGTTGGAACCCACGTCCCGCCACCCTGATTTAGGTTTTCCGTGATTTCCCTAAATCGGTGCAGGCAAATGCCGGGATGTGTCCTTTGAAAGGGCACGGCCGACTTCCTTCCCCATCCTTCCCTAATCGGATGAGACTGATGACCTTGCTGTTTGCGCCCCTCGCCAAAATCAACCAACCAGCCAACATTCTCCCACAAATAATTGGGTAGTGTAATTGAGCTGAGCATTATCCAATTAAGATGAGGCCTACTGATGTGTGTAACAGTGGACTTCTGAACAGCATAAAACCTTATGAAGACGGAGGATCCACGCAAACAGAAGTTCAATGTAGGCAATTGATACATATTTCCAAACACAAAACTGCGTCAGAGAAGTCTTACCTTCGTAACTAGTCAACAAAGATATTTACCATGTCCGAAGAACAGAGGACGACCAGAGGACTTAAAGCACAGTGATGGTGAAGGACCTGCAGGGAGTTTTTACACAGAGGAATTAGAGACAAGATCTGAACCAGACCTGTTTCTCGTAGAGCGTGTCATAAGCCACCATGAGAAGAGGGCTAAGGTGAAATTGGATTGGCTTTACAGCATCCCAAGACAGTTGGTAGACTCTTGCAGTTTCGGTTATAACTGGGTGCACAAACGTCACGCAGTGCGATGACGTACGATGAGGGTTAGGAAGCGCATCAGAGCTGGTGATGGTATTCTTGATAAACGACCAGTTCATATTGCCAGATACAGTTCAAGTGGGCCTGGAACGAAAGAGAAAAAATGTCTTGCTCTTGTTGAAAAGGGGATTAAGCTGTGTGTCAAGCACTGCAAGGAGCATGATTTAGCTCATGCTGCGTATCAAGGTCTGGCAATACGTCCCGCTGCAGATCGAATTTTAGCTGATAAAGCCAAGGAACTGCATCGAAGAAGCGACATAGAAATAGGGTAACGTGTTTACAGTTGATAAAAACATCCATACCAAACTTCAACTGTGTGCTGAAATAAATTTAAAACTAAGTATGAAGCAGCTTATTTTACACTGAAGAGGAAGAAATGCACAGAATGTTTAAAAAATTGTATCTAATCAATAGGGGTGTAAGTAGGGTGTTTAGGTTTTTGTATTGGTAACGCCACGTAGCGCTCTGTATGAAAATCACTGGCTGTGCTGTGTGCAGTCTGTGGCTGGGTGGCACTGTTGGAATAGTCGCTATTGTAGTGTTGGGTAGTTGGATGTGAACAGGGCGTAGCGTTGCGCAGTTGGAGGTGATCCGCCAGCAGTGGTGGATGTGTGGAGAGAGATGGCGGAGTTTTGAGAGCGGATGATCTGGACGTGTGTCCATCAGAGAGAGTAAATTAGTAAGACTGGATGTCATGAACTGATATATATAATGACTTTTGAACACTATTAATGTAAATACATTGTTTGTTCTCTGACACACAATATTTTTAGCGGAACGCAATCTGACTTTCAATAATTCCTACAAAAGAATGGCCCTGACAAACAATAACCTATACCTTTCATGAATCACTTACCTCACAAAAATCTTCGTTACTCGAACCACTGCAATACAGCGAGCGCCACTACTGCCAGCTAAATAAAACATTCAAACTACTGAAGGCACTAACTACTGATTGGCATACTTAGCAAATGAAAGATTTTGATAGACAACAAACAATGTATTTACCTTAATAATGTTCAAAAGTCATTATATATATATATATATATATATATATATATATATATATATATATATATATATATATATATATCAGCTCATGACATCCAGTCTTAGAAATTTACTGTCTCTGATGGACACACGTCCAGATCATCTGCTCTCAAAACTCCGCCATCTCTCTCCCCACATCCACCACTGCTGGCGGCTCACCTCCAACTGCGCAACGCTACGCCCTGTTCACATCCAACTACCCAACACTACAATAGCGACTATTCCAACAATGCCACCCAGCCACAGACTGCACACAGCACAGCCAGTGATTTTCATACAGAGCGCTACGTGGCGTTACCAATACAAAAACCTAAACACCCTACTTACACCCCTACTGATTAGATACAATTTTTTAAGCATTCTGTGCATTTCTTCCTCTTCAGTGTAAAATAAGCTGCTTCATACTTAGTTTTAAATTTATTTCAGCACACAGTTGAAGTTTGGTATACATGACCTAAAAGAGAGGGCATGGAAGCAACAGGAACAATAAGAGGAAACAGAGTTAAGAATTGTACTCTATCATCTGTAGATAAAATGATAAAAGGAAATAGAGGATCATATGAAGTTAGTTCTGGCTCAGCATCCGGGATTTCCATTCTACGTTGGAATGACAACCATGTTGTTACTGTTGCCACCAACCTTGACAGAGTGCAACCACTACACTCTGTAGCAAGATTTTCCAGGGAAAAAAAAAGGATTATCGTGCCTCAACCTAACTTATTACATTCCTACAATACTCATATGGGAGGCATAGATCGAGCTGACCAAAATGTATCCCTATATAGATGCTCTATAAGAGGGAAAAAGTGGTATTTCCTGGTCATTGCACATTTTATGGACATTACAGAGCAAAATGCCTGGGATCTTTACAAGCACAACGAAGAACCCAGATCATCTGACATTTCGTCTTCGAATTGCCACTGCAGTTCTTGAAAGTAACAAAAGAGTCACTACCAACAGAGGACGTCCTAGTAAGAGGGCAAAACTAGATTCTAGATTCGATGGAAGGGAACATTATGTTATTTTTGTTTTGTTTTTTGTATTTATTAGCTGTTCTAGCCCATAATTCAAATTTATTTGTGTTTATTTGAAAGTATAAAAACCAAAACAAGTTAATTGTGCAATGTCATATACTTTAAAAACATGTTACCTTATTGTCCTGACGTCCTTCTGGAAGGACGCTCATTTTTGGAAATACTAAATAAAAATAAATACTCAAAATTGTTTTTACTTTCTTCCTTACAACCTTGTGAATGAATGTAGATAAGATACAAATCAATTTTGAAAAACAAATAATTCAGAACTATCTGGGTTAAGACGTTTAAGATATAGATAAAAACGACAAAATATATAATAGACTTCAGAAGGGAAGGCTCAGCAGGATCGATACATAGTTGCTCACGGTCCAAGCTCTGGCTACTATAACATGGCGAAAATTTACGAGTCGGATAAACCAGTGGATATTCTACCTGTTAGCATGTCCTTAACGAGTGTAATATAGTAATGAATTAATACAACAGCAAATTAATATACACCATTTTGCAAGATGGGAATAATTATGCCCCTTACATGAAGTCATTAAAGATCACCTAACTCACATTGAGCGAACAGTAGGGCTGAACAAAAATGACTGACAAGGCACAATGCATCTTGTGGAGGGTATAGTATGGACGTATTGGAATAATTAATGTCGGGTGTTGGTTTTAAAGTAATTCACACGACATGAAAACTTTGTGAAAACGCGTCGATTTACTGGAGCCTAGTTTATCATAGGGAAGTATTCGAGTGACTGTGGCCGGCTGGGGAGCAACAAAGGGAAGCGACAATAGGCAGCTTAGGGCGGCTCAAGCTCTGAGAAAGCAGTAACGCGGCGCAGCCTCCAGCCGCCTTAAGATGAGTGACAGCATGGGTGGTTGACCCCGACCCCATGCTGGTGTACCGGGAAGTAGACAGAGAACTTGTACGCCTGTTGATAAATGTCCGTCGTCCCGTTTTCAGGGAAACATGGGAGAAAGCCGCGCAAAGCTACAGTGGAGCGGTCAACAGAGGTGAAAATATGCGTGTTCGTGACTATAGCAACTTCACGCTGAATTCACGGTCTGCAGAGTCTGAAGTAAATCAGGTGAAGAGCGACAGAATGAAATATGTCGGCCTCCGATGGGAACGTAGGACCGAGGAATTTGAAATACTCTCCTGGGAGTCAGAATTCCGGAAAAATTGGTGTTTGTGCAGATGCTAACCTTGATGGGTGGCCTGGGAGGAGCTAAATAGAAGAAGTTGAGAGAGGAAGGGATATTTTGTGGGAATTTGTTCACTTCCCAGATCAGGCATTGGTCGGCACTGGGAAGCGACGCATAATTAACGCGACTTGCGCTGCAATTGGCGTAAGTGATTTTGCTGGAGAGGAAGCCGAGGCGAAGAGTGGACTGGGAGAAGTCTCCATAGAGGTCTTCCATTCCCAGCTTGCCTAGAGTGTGGACGTCGCGTTCTTTACTCAGCTTGCCTGAGAAAGAGTGAGCATCTCTGCAGTTTAGGACTTAGCAAATGGAACGACTGAGATTGGAGATAGGAAGTTTTGGTTCAGCTATGTACTGAGCAAGATAGCTAGGAGTGAATAGACGAGTGCAGCCTTGCAGAACCACGAGGTCGGCCGACGTCCGCACAATGACACCGCTCTGCCTTGCTGTATTTGGTGATATTGCGCCCGCTCCGGCCACTGATTAATTTGTTGGATCACGTCGGCAAGGTTTCCTCGAGGGTTTCATGGGCCGTGTGTTGTAGAATCCTTCTTGAACTTCGCATTACGCCTGGGTCAGTCGATAGGAATTACTTTTGAGTTATCGCACTTTACTCCACGCAAACGCAATTTATTACCACTGCCTGATAGCAGAGTCTTGTAATGTGATGATTGAAGGTCGGGAGTTAAAATAAATTTGTGCTAATCGACTGCATCTGTTTTCAATCAAGTAATTGAAATCCCAAGTCATTTTTTTAATTAATTTTATGTTCAACATTTGCATCTGGTGTTCAATAGCTGAATATAACATCAATGAGCACCACTTTTTAATTAAAAGTGATCAATTCTGAATCAATTAATGTCAACACTGCCACTGCAGTTCAATCAGGAGTCACAGGGCCTTATTACTTTCTTTGCGTTATCCGACATTGCGGCAGTTTTGCACTCCCTGTTGATCTGTAAGTCAATTAGCTGGGGTGAACACACGCCAAAACCAGATAAGTGAAGGATGGGGTGTTACAATTTATAGATTCTTCCCTACAGTGGGATAAGGGTGCAAACTCCTTGAGGTCCCCAGAAGTCCAATATACCTCCAAGTGACTGTTAAGGCATTAGACCACCTCAAGATGGACATCGTTCACCAGTTAGTCGATTTTCGTGGAGTTCAAATCGTGGCGTGTCTTCATTTCAACCAGCAGCAGCACAACAGTCAGCCCACACACCAATAAGTACTCCACTGCAATGGAAGGACAAGATGATAAAACATCAGACTTCTGAGTTCCTCAAGTTGATAGGATTAAAACCTTGCAATGACATCACTCAGAATAACGTCTCCAGTTCAGTACAATGAATGAATCACTCATCAGAAATATATCTGTCACAAACCTGTTGCTTTGACAACCTTTAACAATAACCATGAGATATGACTTCTGATTCAGCACAAGATGATTTAACAATTCCAAGCAAATGTTTCCTAAACTTGGCAGGTAAATTTAAGAAGAATGATAGATCTCCTTTCTGTTTCAAAGAATATGATGTGAACATAATAGTATTGATGACGACCACACAAGAAACATTGAAAACATGTCAACATTCAAAATTTACGTATCCGCATCAAATTCGGACCTGAATTTTCTCCAAAACGCAGGAAGGTTGATGATGAATCGATAAGTAACTACTATTATTAATATGTCATCATTTTCGAAAAGCTTATGGTGTTCTTCGAAGACAATAAGCAAGCTATTATGAATTACAAGCAAGACGTGATTCTTGTTTGAAGTGCTACAGGTAATAAGGTGTACATGCAAGATGCACAAGCAGCAGAAAACAAAATTCGTGTGGAAAGTACGGCACATATCTGGATCAGGTAAGACCCATCTGAAACTTCTACATACGCCAAATTCTGGAGTTCAATTGCCATTAAGTTTCTGTTCATCCAGTTCTCCCGACGACTTCAAGACATAGTGGCTGATTAAGACATCCGTCCAACTATAAATCGGTTGATTATTGATACGAGGGCTGCAGATAGAGTGGACAGGGAATTTGACTAACGACTCCAGCGTATTCAACAACTGTAACCGAATGAATGCATAAGTGTTCCTGAGTTCAGTATATTATCCATACGTTCTTTTCGTTACCTGTGATGACAGGTTGTGGACTACGGTGGGCAGCATCCGTTGTTATAGTCACAGATGCTTTATAAACACTGCCACTGCAAGGTTACAATGTCAGAGATGATGATCAAGCTTTTAACGAAAATTGTATCCACACAACTGAAGTTCTAGCACAGGTATTCCTTCTACATAAGGAAAGGAAAGGAAATGAGTTAGTGGACCACAAAGCCACTGAACATAGCACAGACTTTCATGACACGTTAAAGATACGTATGTTGTCAATAGAAAACATGTTTTATTCTCTCACTTACTAATCGTTTTCCTCCTTTGGAATGAGGTCACCGTTGATTTTTACAATTATGTACAATTTACCTTCTTCTGTGGCTCAAAATATGTCACTTTTGATTTTTTATATGATGCAGAATGCGATGTTTTGATTCAAACAGAGAAGACATGACTTAATGAGAAGGTAATACATATCAGTAATAGACCTGAAGTTGACCTGATAACCCCTAAAATTGGTTTCTGTTGCATTAGCTCATAGTGGTACCTAAAAAAATTAAAACTGACGTGAAGTAAGAAGCAGGCCATCTATGTCTGGCACAGCAGTGGAAGCTGTGGAAGATACAGCAGCTGTAGCCAGTCTCAGTTTATATGGGGTGTTACTTTGGAGGTACATAGTCCAAAGTCAAAATAACACACACCGTTTACAAGATGTTGCACGACAGCCAGTAAATGTTAATCCAAACTGTGCAAAAATGTTGAGACGAAGCTGAAAGCAGACAAAGAGTTCTGTCTTCTAGTTTTAGTAACATGACAACGTGCATCGTCTCGTGATGTTGTAAATATGTTTAACTGTTACCCTTAAGGAACTGGTCATGAACAGTCCTAAAGTAACTTTTCATTATTATTTATCTACGACAAAATAAACGACCTTGCTTCTTCCGTAATCATAATACATAATTTCCTCGATAAGTTTTAGATTTATTTCACCTTTGAATGTAAGAAATGTAGCTTAAAAACTTTCCAGAGAGGTGGAGCCTCAAATTTTCCTAATAAATCAGACCTCAGAAGAGATCAATTTTGTGACCACATTGGTCACCAGCTGTAACCTATGTGGACGTGACGTGGTGTAAAATTATAAATAATTACTGCCGTTGTCGAATTATGTCAAAGCACTGAGGAAATAGTACCTTCGCCCCATTCATACACGATCCACTGTACTTGAAATAGAATGCTAAATTTAATTCAAATTTCGTGCGCTCTTAGATGAACTTCATTGAAACTACAAATAATATGCGCTGGGAGTCGATTTGTTGTGGAGCCTCAAATTTTCCTAATAAATCAGACCTCAGAAGAGATCAATTTTGTGACCACATTGGTCACCAGATATAACCTATGTGGACGTGACGTGGTGTAAAATTATAAATAATTACTGCCGTTGTCGAATTATGTCAAAGGACTGAGGAAATAGTACCTTCGCCCCATTCATACACGATCCACTGTACTTGAAATAGAATGCTAAATTTAATTCAAATTTCGTGCGCTCTTAGATGAACTTCATTGAAACTACAAATAATATGCGCTGGGAGTCGATTTGTTGTATTTGTTTCTGTGTCTCTCGTTACTCTACAACTGCAGAATTTTAGTTTGAAATTTACTGAATTATTTACGGTTACTGTGATATTTCTGCTTGTCTGAAATATGAATTTTAACCATGTTCATACAAAACGCAAACTTAACTACGTAATATTTAAAACATTAAATATGTGTCGATATTATCCTGACAATTTGTTTTTCTAAATATGAGACTTTCGGGCTAGAGAAGATGTGACGCTGTTTCAGAAAATATCGATTGTTCAGTGTTTATGTTTTATACCTATCCAGTAGAGCCATGTTAAGCAAACGGAAAACGCAGTAACACTTGAAAAAGTTTCTGTTGCTTCGTCACTCGCATATTTCTCTTTCTTTTGTTTAATATAAACGCTCAGCCATTCAAACTTGATATATATCGTGTCATGAACGCATTTGTATGTCGGCGTTCTGCTTCATGGTTGCAGTACACATTACCCGAGCGACCGGGGGCGCATGTGGAGAATTTCTCGACACTGTAGATAGCAGTGAGGCAGCCGTGCGTCTGCATTTCCCTACGGACAGCCCAGCCGCGCCCTCAGGAAGAAATTCGTTTCGCTGATAAGCAAAAGCTCGCGGCAGACGGCGTCTAGCAATATATGGAGGGACGAAACATCGCCCGCTTCTGCTTCGTATATGGGTAAGTCATACCGTAGCTGTAAACACGATATACAGTCCATTTTTATTCCGCCGCAAAAACAGTACATTACCATAAACATTAGTGATCTGTAAGACATATTACGCTTGAGTGCAAAACGTATAACTCACACTGTGGCGGTCACGGTCGACCTACAGTTAGCTGGTAGTAACATCTGTGAAGGAAAAAAAAATGATGCTTGTTAAACGCCAGTGCCGAAATCAGCAGTGCTTTTAAACAGTTCTTGGACATTAGACTGCACGTCAGTGTCCTCACACATATTTGTAGCTTCTCAGGGTGGGGCTTTGATAAGTCGATCTGATGGAAACATTAAGCTCGGCGCTTGACTTGGTGCTAATCTAGGGTAGGCTGTACGAGGTGTGGCTAGAAAAAAACCGGACTAGTACTGGTGAAACAATAAAACGAATGCAATAAGGCTAAAAGTCGCGTGGCCTGTCACGTGACTCTCGCTCCGCCTACTGCTCGAGTTTCATCTGCCTCCTGCACTCAGTCTGCCCGTGGCGTCTGTTTTAAGTAGTTGACGTTTTGTCTGTGCGTCGGAAAATGTTGAGTGTACAGAAATAACAGCGTGTTAACATCAAATTTTGTTTCAAACTAGGAAAATCTGCAAGTGAAACGTTTGTAATGTTACAACAAGTGTACGGCGATGATTGTTTATCGCGAACACAAGTGTTTGAGTGGTTTAAACGATTTAAAGATGGCCGCGAAGACACCAGTGATGACACTCGCACTGGCAGACCATTGTCAGCAAAAACTGATGCAAACATTGAAAAAATCGGTAAACTTGTTCGACAAGACAACAAGTCAACTCCTGTTAACTCAGACACTGCTCTGATTGTTAAACGGCGATCTTGTCGAACAAGTTTACCGATTTTTCAATGTTTGCATCAGTTTTTGCTGACAATGGTCTGCCAGTGCGAGTGTCATCACTGGTGTCTTCGCGGCCATCTTTAAATCGTTTAAACCACTCAAACACTTGTGTTCGCGATAAACAATCATCGCCGTACACTTGTTGTAACATTACAAACGTTTCACTTGCAGATTTTCCCAGTTTGAAACAAAATTTGATGTTAACACGCTGTTATTTCTGTACACTCAACATTTTCCGACGCACAGACAAAACGTCAACTACTTAAAACAGACACCACGAGCAGACTGAGTGCAGGAGGCAGATGAAACTCGAGCAGTAGCCGTAGCGAGAGTCACGTGACAGGCCACGCGACTTTCAGCCTTATTGCATTAGTTTTATTGTTTCACCAGTACTAGTCCGGTTTTTTTTCTAGCCACACCTCGTATGCCGGCACCGGAAGTCATCACATGTTTTCTTCCTCGTGACTGTAATAATTCTAATAAAATACAGTATGATACAGCGTCCCCAGCTCGTGGTTGTGCGGTAGCGTTCTCGCTTCCCACGCCCGGGTTCCCGGGTTCGATTCCCGGCGGGGTCAGGGATTTTCTCTGCCTCGTGATGACTGGTTGTTGTGTGATGTCCTTAGGTTAGTTAGGTTTAAGTAGATCTAAGTTCTAGGGGACTGATGACCATAGATGTTAAGTCCCATAGTGCTCAGAGCCATTTGAACCAGTATGATATAGCACAGTATACTACACTATGGTAAAACATACAAAAATATCATGGCCATCACTATCAAAGTAGGCAGTAAGAGACATCTGCTAAAAGCGTCTTTCATGATATATATCGATACTTAAGTCGTGAGTCGTCTTCATGGTTCAAAGTCTATGGATTCCATACTCTCGGATGTTAGGGGCGTTACTTCTTTGGGTAAGCAACCTGTCTGCAAACAACACTTTGAAAACAGAATGAATGTGTGTGTGTGTGTGTGTGTGTGTGTGTGTGTGTGTGTGTGTGTGTATGTCTGCAGAACAACGCACTCTAGCACTGTGTCTTCCCATGATCGGTGCGTGCAATAGGTAACACCACGCTATACAGAGTGAGACAGCTAAGTAATAACACCTCTTGTATCTCCCCAACCGTAATAGATACAAATATTTCATGTTTGTGCTTTTTTTTACTGCAGATATATGAGGCCAACTTCGTTTTTTTTAAATGGAACCTCATGTTAAATTTTAGCGTAACATTTTGGGCTTAAAACGACGGTTTCAAATATGTGTATATCATAATATTTAGGCGAATAGTTTTTGAGACACGGGTATGTTCCCGTATCGTATTCGTCCTTCGAAGCGGCGTTGTCCAATGCGGCCTCTCCTGTTGACCACTGAGGAACTTAACAGGGAAGGCGCTGTTTTCCTGCTTCTCGGTAACGCCGCAAGGTGAGCACGAGGTAGCTGGAGAGAGGGGTATAAATGCGCTGCTGGGGTAATGAGACATCGCATTTCCATCACAGTTTCTTGGAGCAGACATGTGCACCAACGAAGAAAGGCTAGACATTCTTCTAGTGTATGGTGAAAGCAGAAGAAATGCTGTTAGAGCAATAAAGCGATATGGAGAGTTGTATCCTGATCGTGAGCGTCCTACGCGCCAGCTTCTTGCACGTATTTGCAAGAAACTACTTGAATCGGGATCATGGAACGCCATACAGAGGACAAGGCAGGAAACTGCAACTGTCGAGGTACATGAAGAGAGCGTTCTAGCGTTAGCGCATAATGACCCTACTGTTCCGTCGCGACGTATCGCCTCGGAATGTGGTGTAAGTCAGAGAAGTGTTCTACGCATATTGCGCCGGCATAGATTTCACCCGTTTCACCTCTCATTGCATCAGGCACTCTCCGGTGTGGATTTCGAACGGCGCCAGGAATTTTGCCGGTTTGCTCTGCAGCGCCTACAAGATGATCCAACGTTTTTTTTAACCGGTATTTTTACTTATGAAGCGACTTTCACCAACCACGGTAATGTGAATTTGCATAATATGCATTACTGGTCGCCGGCCGCGGTGGCCGTGCGGTTCTAGGCGCTCCAGTCTGGAGCTACGCTGCTGCTACGGTCGCAGGTTCGAATCCTGCTTCGGGCATGGGTGTGTGTGATGTCCTTAGGTTAGTTAGGTTTAAGTAGTTCTAAGTTCTAGGGGACTAATGACCACAGCAGTTGAGTCCCATAGTGCTCAGAGCCATTTGAACCATTACTGGTCAAGAAGCCTCATGGGTTTAGACAGGTACAGCATCAGCAACAGTGGAGTGTTAACGCGTGGTGCGGCATCGTCGGAAGTGCCATTGTGGGGCCGTACGTCATTCCGGGTATGCTAGATGGCAGTTCGCGCGAAACGTTCTGCCCATTTTGCTGGAAGAGGTACTACTAACTACGCGTCAGTGCGAGTGGTTCCAACATGGCGGCTGTCCTGCTCACTCTTCCCGTGTGGCTACAGAGCCGTTGAATGAAAAGTTCCGGATTGTTGGATAAGACGACGTGCTGAAGTGAAGTGGCCAGCCCGTTCTCCTGATTTGACCCCTCTTAATTTTTTTTTCTGTGGGGAGCAATCAAACATAAAGTGTATGCTCAAATACCAACTACGCCAGACGATATGAAGCAACGCATCATCGAAGCGTGCGCAGATATCTCACGCGACACCCTCGCAGCCGTTCACAAATCATTCGAACGGCGACTACAAATGTGCATTGCAGCAGAGGAGAAGCATTTTGAGCACATGCTTCTGTAAAGTTTTGTATCATTTACAGTATGTATTTTGCATCTTTGTGTGTATTTGCTTCGTATTGTGATCAATAGTAAATATTTTCAAATAAAAAACAAATACGTACGGCCGGCCGGTGTGGCCGAGCGGTTCTACGCGCTACAGTCTGGAACCGCGCAACCGCGACGGTCACAAGTTCGAATCCTGCCTCGGGCATGGATGTGTGTGATGTCCTTAGGTTAGTTAGGTTTAAGTAGTTCTAAGTTCTAGGAGACTGATGACCTCAGATGTTAAGTCCCATAGTGCTCAGAGCCATTTGAACCATTTTTTGAACAAATACGTACGAAATAATTGTGACCAATAAGGACCTCCTTATTTACATTTGTATTTCTGTTACTTAAAATGTATTAACATCTTGTAGTATTTTAATACTGTATGTTGTCTACTATTTTGGTATTACAGTTGTCAAATAACTGAATAATATTTGCGTGACATCATCAGTTAATTTGTGAGCAAAATACCGCATTATGTATTACTATGCTGGGGAAAAGGGCGTGTAGGACGGACTCGCGAAATTTACCATGTACTCTACATAACAGGAACGGTCTCACTGGACAACGCCGCTTCGAAGGACGAACACGATACGAGAACATGTCTGTGTCTCAAAACCTTTTCTCCTTAATATTATGATATACACATATTTGAAACCGCCTTTTTAAGCCAAACATGTTACGCTAAAATTTAACATAGGGTTCCATTTAAAAAAAACCAATGATGGCCTCATATCTCTGTAATAAAAAATATTACAAACATGAAATGTGATGTATTCAAGTAGCCCTGTCCCTACAATTCACTGTCCAAACGGCATCTTTGTATCTATTACGGTTGGAGAGATACAAGGGGTGTTATGACTTAGCTGCCTCACCCTGTATATATAATGTCTGTACTTTCGTACATGTCCGAAAGAGCAGACACCATTTTAATTTTGCAGCTGCTATGAATCAAAACACAAATGAATTAATGACATTAGCTGCCAGTGGGCAATGACTTCAATTAGTGGGGAAAGTTGAAATTTTGAACCGGACCAGGATTCGGACCCGTGTCTCCGGCTTCCTAGGCATATGCGCCGTCCAGACACAGTGGTCATACGTTATTCTCTTATACCTTATTGAGACGAGCATTTTTACACTGCAGTATACAGACTTTATGGTGAGAGCATTGCTCGCTGACGTTGTATTGAGTGAGGTCTGACTTTATTCGGGTTGCGCCTTCCTTGATTTCGCGAGGATTAGCAGCTTCTTTTGTTTCAGCCATCTGCATTTATTAATATTTTTTTTTCAGTTTACATTATCACTTACCAGACACTATTACAGAGTGTTGACAACATACGGGGTAAATTTTCTGGTTTTGAAAATATGCGGTTTTCGATTACGAAAAAAAATGGTTCAAATAGCTCTGAGCACTATGGGACTTAACATAGGTCATCAGTCCCCTAGAACTTAGAACTACTTAAACCTAACTAACCTAAGGACATCACACACATCCATGCCCGAGGCAGGATTCGAACCTGCGACCGTAGCAGTCCCGCGGTTCCGGACTGCAGCGCCTAGAACCGCACGGCCACCGCGGCCGGCTTTCGATTACCATGTGGTCCTTCGCAGGGCATATGTTAATGGACTTCCATACATATTTATTGAAGAATAACTGAATAACTGAAATCATCTCTCAGTCCTACTATAATGAATTCTACTCTGTTTTTGTAAATGATGAGTCTATGTGAATGCAGCTTGCCGCTGACTTGGTGTAATGTTTTGTCTGTACAGAAGTGTATCTGTCGCCTTTATCGCTCTTTCCCTCTCACACATAAATCGGTACAATAAAGTCAGGGCTTCGTGTTTTCTTATTAGGCTGATTCGTGAAAAGACAGACAAACAATTATGCTAATGGAGGATTCTGAGTAATTTCTCGAATTTCATTCGCTCTCTCTCTCTCTCTCTCTCTCTCTCTCTGTCCTTTATCTGTGTACAGTTTAACTATATTATTTACGTGAAATCAGCCTAGTAGAATCTCTGGTGGAGCCCTTCGTCTTAATGTTCAGCGGCTGGCTTGCTGGAAAAGATCTTTACATTTGTTATTATTATTAAGCGCTGCATTCAGTTGGGAAAATCGATCGTTTGAACAATTCGTTCAGTTTACGACAGATCTAAAATTTCAGATGTGGACGAAGCCTTTTTGGACGATTTATAAAAACTCAGAGATTTCAGGCTCTCTTCGTCACTGCTGAAACTTCCTAATTAATTACAGGGCCCAGACAATCATCAATGGTTCAGACAGAGAACTCATTCGTCATTCACTCTAGAATAAAATGGTCACAAACCTTATTTCTGAGGAAAATTGTATATTGAATCCATTTCCGTACATGTTCCGTTTTCTGTTGGTTCCAAGTCTCATGTAATTTTCTTTTACAGGTTTTTCTTTCTCTTTATCTATCACGCTAGCGGCACAAACTTTCCTAGCTCGCTTTAGCGCGAAGAAGAGTAAATAACTCTCCTTTAGCAATCCGACAATCTTCCAACCGATACTTCCGAAGCTGTTCCTCTCTCCCACTATAATAACCATGGAGCATACATTTCTGTACCTCTGTTGTTCCAAAGAATAAACGTACTAGAAAAATACCTTGGCGTCGACGAGCTGTCGGCGCATATATTACTAGAAAATCTGATCAGATACTTTTCAAACGTAAATACATGTGGATGATTTGGTTGACCATTATTAATTATTGCGGGGTAGAGGGTAATTTTCCGAGGGGAGATTACACTACGATCTGTGTTCAGTCCTCTGTCACGTTAGTAGCTGATGGGAGCACTGTGTACTGCAAACAATAGTGAAACTTTTCTTCTACTTTGTCTATTTTTTGTGGGCACAAACTTTTCCCACAAATAATGCTATAGCGAGGTCAGCCTCAGTAGCTTCGCTGCCAGCCCTGCAGGTTTCTAAGTGAAGGGGCCTGCGTTCGATTCCAGGCTTGGTCGAAGCCGTTTCTCCACTTGGCGACTATATGTTGAGTCGTCCTTACTTTCGTATTGTCATAATTGACATTCCACTACTGAGAGGGCTGAATGGGCACGGAAGCCAGTAACTTAAAAAAAAAGGCTACAGTGATATAAGTTGTGTTGTTGTTTATGGTCAGTAACTATTGTATCGTGAAAGTATTTATTTATTGTAGAGTACAGAAAATGGAGGCGAGGAATTATCCTCATGTGTCCGAGACAGCTATAGTATCAGTGACCATAAACATTACATGTCCCTAACTGTATCTATAGAGTGATCCACCATAATATTTCTAGTTTTGTTTCATTGCTATTCTATCAGAATATACTGCAGTGTAGAAATGCTCGTCTCAATAAGGTACAAGAGAATAACGTATGACCACTGTGTCTGGACGGCGCATATGCCTAGGAAGCCGGAGACACGGGTCCGAATCCTGGTCCGGTTCAAAATTTCAACTTTCCCCACTAATTGAAGTCATTGCCCACTGGCACCTAATGTCATTAATTCATTTGTGTTTTGATTCATAGCAGCTGCAAAATTAAAATGGTGTCTGCTCTCGAATGTTACATACTGCTTCTTTCTAAGCCATTATGTAATTATTACCTAATTACTACATAACTGTTGTTTTGGTCATATTCATGGTGGATATCATTTCAACCGAATAATGACGCTACACCATTGTTGTTGTCCGCACATATAGGCTGCTAAATTCTGTCCCTCTTCGGTCACGATTAGCGTGCGCAAAAATGTTTTCAGCGTGTATCACCGTGCTAACGCCACTCTACATTTCGTAAGTGATCATAGTGTACCTTACGCTATCAGACAATCCATATATACGAACCTGATCTACTCTTGTTCTGACGAATTCCGCACCGAATTCCACTTAGTGTCTGGGATACATTACACAGCTTGCTCTCTTAGCATTTGTAATGTCTGTAAGTCCACAGTTGATGTCACGCTGTAAGAGACACATATTACTATCAGTGACAAAAGAATAATTTTCTCATCTTGCATTTGGACATTACTACACAAAGATCGACCTCTATGGATCATATTTCTAGCTTCCTCTTGATTCAGAGTCTCAACATTCATAGTCATTAACACATCATTTGCATTATACTAACACCGAATGAAACACTATAGAGATCCAGAATGAGATTTTCACTCTGCAGCGGAGTGTGCGCTGATATGAAACTTCCTGGCAGATTAAAACTGTGTGCCGGACCGAGACTCGAACTCGGGACCTTTGCCTATCGTGGTCAAGTGCTCTACCATCTGAGCTACCCAAGCACGACTCACACCCCGTCCTCACAGCTTTTCTTCTGCCAATACCTAATCCTACCTTCCAAACTTTACAGAAGCTCTCCTGCGGACCTTGCAGAGCTAGCACTCCTGAAAGAAAGGGTATTGCGGAGACATGGCTTAGCTACAGCCTCGGGGATGTTTGCAGAATGAGATTTTCACTCTGCACCGGAGTGTGCGCTGATATGAAACTACCTGGCAGATTAAAACTGTGTGCCTGACCGAGACTCGAACTCGGGACCTTTGCCTTTCGCGGGCAAGTGCTCTACCAACCAAGTTATGGATGCTTCGCATTTCGGTATCGGAGCAATACCGATGGATATGAACGTCGAATCACACATACATTTAGAACTATGTTGTCTTACCAACAGATTACTCACAGATTAAAAAGGAGGCTCTCTCTATTACCTGTGGAATACAAAACTTCCATTATTGTCTGTTCAGTAGAGCATTTGAATTGATCTCAACCTATAAAATAATGCTGGTAATATTTGCACTTCCTGAGCACACCTGCACACCTACACTACCGATCCACACCTCCTCATGCCAGTGCAGGTGCTTTATCCTGGTTACTCACAGGTACAGAAGAGATGTTCGAAGCCTTTCCACAGGTCTAACAGGTCTTTGGGTGACAGCCTTTCAAATACACTACTGGCCATTAAAATTGCTACACCACGAAGACGACGTGCTACAGACGCGAAATTTAACTGACAGGAAGAAGATGCTGTGACATGCAAATGATTAGCTTTTCAGAGCATTCACACAAGGTTGGCGCCGTTGACGACACCTACAACGTGCTGACATGAGGAAAGTTTCCAACCGATTTCTCATACACAAACAGCAGTTGACCGGCGTTGCCTGGTGAAACGTTGCTGTGATGCCTCGCGTAAGGAGGAGAAATGCGTACCATCACGTTTCCGACTTTGATATAGGTCGGATTGTAGCCTATCGCGATTGCGGTTGATCGTACCGCGACACTGCTGCTCGCGTTGGTCGAGATCCAATGACTGTTAGCAGAATATGGAATCGGTGGGTTCTGGAGGGTAATACGGAACGCCGTGCTGGATCCCAACGGCCTCGTATCACTATCAGTCGAGATGACAGGCATCTTATACGCATGGCTGTAACGGATCGTCCTGCCACGTCTCGATCCCTGAGTCAACAGATGGGGACGTTTGCAAGACAACAACCATCTGCACGAAGAGTTCGACGACGTTTGCAGCAGCATGGACTAGCAGCTCGGAGGCCATGGCTGCGGTTACCCTTGAGGCCGCATCACAGACACGAGCGCTTGCGATGGTGTACTCAACGACGAACCTGGGTGCACGAATGGCAAAACGTCATTTTTTCGGATGGATCCAGGTTCTGTTTACAGTATCATGATGGTGGCATCCGTGTTTGGCGACATCGCGGTGAATGCACATTGGAAGCGTGTATTCGTCATTGCCATACTGGCGTATCACCCGGCGTGATGGTCACTGGTTTCATGTCTCGGTCACCTCTTGTTTTCATTGACGGTACTTTGAACAGTGGACGTTACATTTCAGATGTGTTATGACCCGAGGCTATACCCTTCATTCGACCCCTGCGAAACCCTACATTTCAACAGAATAATGGATACAGAAAATGTTCAATTGCTGCCCTGGCCAGCGCATTCTCCAGATCTCTCAACAATTGAAAACGTCTGGTCAAGGTGGCCAAGCAAGTGGCTCGTCACAATACGCCAGTCACTACTCTTGATGAACTGTGGTATCGTGTTGAAGCTGCATGGGCAGCTGTACCTGTCCACGCCATCCAAGCTCTGTTTGACCCAACGCTCAGGCGTATCAAGGCCGTTATTACGGCCAGAGGTGGTTGTTCTGGATACTGATTTCTCAGGATATATGCACCCAAACTGCGTGAAAATGTTATCACATGTCAGTTCTAGTATAATAATTTGTCGAATGAATACCCGTTTATCATCTGCATTTCTTCTTGTTGTAGCAATTTTAATAGCCAGTAGTGTATCACATGCGAAGTCTAAACTCAGTAGGAATGGTAAGGCAACTATGAAAACAAAATTACTTTGAAATGTTTAAGTGGGATAGAAGCTCCATAGATTTATTACCCTTGATGTCACAAACTACCCCTCCTAATCTATGGCGTTATCTTCATCAACTGATGAGTCAGGCCATCTACCCCCTCTCCCCTAGCCTCAGAAAATATTCATCTTGACTGTGCACAAAAGTATCCAAATGATCAAATTTTCTGCACTGCGCCCAAAAGTATCTATCCAAAAACAATTTATGTAGTACTTGTGGTATTTACACACACACACACACACACACACACACACACATATATATATATATATATATATATATATATATATATATATATATATATATATATACACAAACTATTGGGTGATGAAAATTATGGTAAATTGATTGAGTGACTACCATTATCAAATGGATACTCTTGGATGAGGCAATGATAGCCAGTTAGCGAGCCATTAAATAAAAACGAAGGGTCCTGTGCTTTTGACTACCTAGTTTCATTTAATTTTTAAGGCTACCCAACTAACCACTTTCGGCTACTTTGCAAGAGCACCATCAAAAAGACACATGTAGATTACTTTAAATAGGACAACCTTTTTTTAAGGTTTTTGGCAGTTTAGTAATTTTTTGTTTCCTTATTAATTACCCTGCCAAAAATCCGGAAAGTAGTTTCCTATGTGTGTGAGTCTTCTCTGTGGCCATGTTACAAAGTAGCCGAAAGTGGACAGATGGGCGATCTTTAAAAGTTGCTTTAATTAGATAGCAGACACATCTGCAACAATCTTTTCTTGTCCATATCAGTCTCCAGTTTTATAACACATCACCGTGCTGAGTCAACAATTTCTAACAGGCAAAAGAATGAAATTTATCTGCCATTTGTCAGCAAATCCTTTCTTGTCAATACAAGCACCGTATTTCGGTTTTCCACCTTTCCAAAGAACTTGATCTCTGAGTTATGTATACTTCAAGACGTTCTTAACACAGGAAACTCAATCTCAAACGTGTATGTTGTATCTCTACATTTAGAAAAACAAAAAACAGATTAACGTATTCAAGGAAATCAAATCTCTCTACATCTCTGTGCCGTATTCATACATACAATGAATCAGTTCTGAACCTTGCCATTTCTGACCACCCTGCTGTATGGATACTAATAGAAGTTTAAATTCTTCATGTTACCAACAAAAAGAAACTATGTGACGAAAGAAACCACCTGTGATGACAATGTTAAAGATCTCAATCGTATGCCAAAAAGTTTACAATAGCGTGAAAAGAACTGCATTACTTTCAGTGAACTTACATCATATTTTTAAAAGTTCTTCAGTGTCTAATGCTAAGAAATGATCTTTCCAGTAAATGGGTCCGAAAAACTACATAAAAACAGTATAAATCATGAAGTGAAAACAGCAAGTGAAAAACTTAGACTTTTCCAATGTGCAAAGCTAAAGAATAACAATGCTAATAGATTAAAGATAGAATTTAAGAACTTTCGTGATCATTATACAGATGTGCTGTTAGAAAGTAAAAATAAATACGTAGCTTCAATGTTAACAAACCCTGCTAACATTGGCTTAACTGTCTGTAAAGTAATAAATAAATTTGGGAATTGTAAGGACAACTCAGCTAGTGATCTTACTGTAAACTATAAATCGAATATCATCAAATGCCAACATCGAATCGCAAATGTTTTTAATGAGTACTTTTCTTCTGCTGGCAAATCCATAAATGACCATTTCAGCACTCTTCAGTATAAATACGGACATAAGGGCATTCAAGTCAAACAAAGCGTATACTTGGGCCCAGCCAATAACAAGGAAGTAAAACACATAGTAAGGTCACCAAGACATACAAAATCAGCAGGCCATAATGGACTGTCTGTGAAAAGATCAAAAAGGTGCATAGACAACACATCTCATGGCACGACCACAGCAGTAAATTACGTTATTGTATCAAGTAGTTTCCCTAACAGTCTAAAATTGCCCCAAGGCTTTCAGGAAAACACAAAAGGGCTTCAATCCCAAACCATGCAGGTTGACCACAAGAAGAACGTAACTCGGTATAACAGTTGTGAATTGTCATAGCATGTGTTGGGAAAGTTACAGCCACTGAAACCTGTCTCTAAGCGCTACGGGACTTAACATCAGTCCCCTAGCCTTAGAACTACTTAAACCTAACTAACCTAAGGACATCACACACATTCATTCCCTAAGGCAGGATTCGAACCTGCGACCGTAGCAGCCACGCGGTGCCGGACTGAAGCGTCTAGAACCGCTCGGCGATATGGGCCTCCTTGAAACCTGGCTAAAGCTGAAGATAAGTGCAGCAGAAATTTTTACTAAGTACCAAACGGTGTTTAGAAAGGATAAGCTAAATATAGTAGACGGTGGAGTGTTTATTGCTAGTATAAGCATAGTTCATCTCGTAGCGAGACTGAAGTAGATGTTTCCTGTGAGCTAGTATGGGTAGAGGTCATTCTTGACAACGGGAAGAAAATAATAATTGAATCCTTTTACCGATCTCCCAACTCAAGGGGTACAATTGTTGAAAGGTTCAAAGAAAACTTATGTCAACTTTCAAACATGCACCCAACTCATACTCTTATAGTTAGAGGTGACTTCAATTTACTTTCAATATCTTGGCGGGAATAAATGTTTAAATCCGAAGGTACACATAAAATATCATACGAAACTGTGTTAGACCAATTCTCTGAAAATTATTATGAGCAGCTAGCTCATGAGCCCACTTGAATAGCAAACGGTAGTGAAAACACACTTTACCTCTTAGCAACAAATAATTCTAAGCTAATAACGAGCATCAAAATAGGTACAGAGCTTGGTGTCGTAGCGAGACTGAATGACCGTAACTCCCAAATGCATTAACATTAAACGCAAAATATATGTATTCAAAAAACCAGATAAAAATTCGGTTGAGAGACATTTCCTGAGAGACCACCTCGACTCCTTCCAAATTAACGATGTAAGTGTACACTAGATGTGGCATGAATTCAAGGAAGGTATCGACAGTAAATGAGAGATTTGTAACAAATAAATTAACAAATGACGGAACTAATACCGCATGATACACAAAACAGAAACAACGGAAAACGCATTCCAAATTGAAACGAACGCAAAATCCGCAAGACCGGCGATATTTTACAGAAACTCTACAACGAAACCTTGTCTTGTAGTCTGTCAGAAATTCCAAAGAGAATCTGCTCGCATGTAAAGTATGTTAGCGGTAGCACATAATCAATGCTCTATAGCAATGGAAATGTCGATGACAGTGCTACTAAAGCAGAGTTGCTAAAGACAGCCTTCCGAAGTCCTTCACCAAAAAATACGAAGCATACATTCCAGAATTCGAATCAAGAGTAGCTACCAACATGAGTAACTTCCAAGGAGATATCCTCAGAGTAGTGAAGCAACTTAAATCACTTAATACAACAAAGTCTTTCGATCCTGACTGTATACCAATTAGGGTTCCTTTCAGAGTAAGCTGATGCATTAGCTCCATACTTAACAATCATATACAACCGTTCGCTCGACGAAAGATCCGTACCCAAAGACTGGAAAGTTGCACAGGTGACACCAATATTCAAGAAAGGCAATAGGAGGAATCCACTAAATTACAATCCGATATCATTAACGTGATATGCAGCAGGATTTTGGAACATATATTGTTTTCGAACGTTATGAATTACCTTGAAAAGAAAGGTCTATTGACACACAGCAACTCGGATTTAGAATACATCTTTCTAGTGAAACACAACTAGCTCTTTACTCACACGAAGTGCCGAGTATTATTGACAGGGGATTTCAAATTGAGTTAACGTTTCTAATTTTCTAGAAGGCTTTTGACACTGTATCTCACAAGCAGCTTGTAATCAAACTGGGTGCTTATTGAATATCTCCTTAGCTATGCGTCTGGATTTGTGATTTATTGTCTGAGAGGTCACAGTTCGTAGTAACTGACGGAAAGTCCTCGAGTAAAATAAGTGATTTCTGGCGATCCCCAAGGTAGTGTTATAGGCCCTCTGCTGTTCCTCATGTACATAAACGATTTAGGAGATAATTTGAGCAGCCGTCTTAGGTTGTTTGCAGATGATGCATACGTTTGTCGTATAGTAAAGTGACCAGAAGATCAAAACCAATTGCAAAACGATTTAGAAAATATATCTGTATGACGCGAAAATGGGCAATTGACCCTAAATTAAAAAAATTGGAGGTCATATACATGAGTGCTATAAGGAATCCGTTATACTTCGGTTACACGACAAATCACTCAAATTATAAGGCCGTAAAGTCAACTAAATACCTAGGAATTGCAATTAGCAACACGTTAAATTCGAATAAACGCACAGAAAATGTTGTGGGGAAGGCGAACCAAACATGCGCTTTATTGGCGAAACACTTAGAAGATGAAACAGATCTACTAAAGAGCCCGCGTACACTACGCTTGTCCGTCCTCTTTTGGAGTACTGCTGCACAGAGGTGGGGTTCTTACTTGATAGAATTAACGGGGTACATGGAGAAAATTCGGAGAAGAGCAGCACATTTTGTATTATTAAGACATAAGGGAGGGACTATCTCTGACATAATACAGGATTTGGGGTGGAAATCATTAAAACAAAGGCATATTCATTGCGGCGGAACCTTCTCAAAAAATTTCAAACACTAACTTTCTCTTCCTAATGTGAAAACATTTTGTTAACGCTGGACTACGCAGGGAGAAAAGGTCTTCATAGTGAGAGAAATCAGAGCTAACATGGAAAGATACAGGTGTTCGTTTTTTCCTCATGCTCTTAGAGAGTGGAATAATAGGGAATTAGTGTAAAGGTACAATGAACCCTCTGCTAGGCAGTTATGTATAATTTGCAGAGTACTCATGTAGATGTAGATGTGGAGGTAATCTCCGTTTATAAGAAAGATGATAAATCTGAAATGGAAAACTCCGGCCCATCACAATCTTACTTCCGTTTTCTATGGTAGATGAGAAAGTTATTTATGCCAGACAAATGGCATTCCTGAGTTAATACAATTTAGTATTCGAAAATCAGGAAGACTTTGTGAAAAGCAAGCCAGTTTTAGTAGTCACCGGATAATTAATAAACTAAATATTAACTCCACAGTGGACAAAGACTGTGTTATTGGAGTGTTCCTTGACCGAGAAAAAGTTTTTTACTGTGTCAACGTCATCATATTAACTGACAATCTGTGGAATTTTGGTGTTAGAGGAACTCGCTATGGGTTAATAAAATCGTATATGAGAAACGGATAACTATTTGTGTTGCTTAAAACAAACAGGGGGTATTTCAAATAAAAAATTTCTGAATCAAGTATGGAGTGCCTCAAGGCACTGTCTTGGCACGTCTTCTTTCCTTGATTTACATTAATTAAGCCATCCCGGTTAGACATGTGGTCTAACGCACTTTCCGGGTGGGAAGGCGTGCTGGTCTCAGGCACGAATCCGCCCGGTGGATTAGTGTCGAGGTCCGATGTGTCGGTCAGTCTGTGGATGGTTTTTACGGCGGTTTTCCATCTGCACCGATGAATGCTGGCTGGTTCCCCTCGTTCCTCCTCAGTTAGACTAAGTCGCCGATTGCTGAGCAAACACTCTCTTCACGTACGCATACACCATAATTACTCTACCACGCAAACATTGGGGTTACACTCATCTGGTGTGAGACGTTCCCAGGGGGTCTACTGGGGGCCGAACAGCACAATAAAACTGGGTTCGGTGTGGGGCAGCAGTGGGGTGTGGACTGCTGTACCCTGTTGTGGGGTTGTGTACCACTGCGGGCTACGGCAGGGACGAAGCATCTCCGCCGCTTCTAGGTCCCCAGATCCAAACAATACAATACAATACGTTAATGATACGCAGTACTGTTTTCCTAAGTCGAAAAAAATGTTGTATGCAGAAGATACATCAGTTGTTTACAAACACAAAGGCTATGAAAATCTGGAGGTCCTCCGCAACAGTGTAACTGATGAAACAGTAAAGTATTTCATTGAAACCCAGCTAAAGGTAAGTGCTTCAAAGACTGCAGTGGTGGAATTTAACAGCAAGAAACAAGGAGAACCTGATATAAATTATTCATATTAAATAAAGCTGTAAAAAAGGAAAAATGGATAAAATTCTTGAGAATCACCATTCAAAGCAGCCTAAAATGGGACATGCGTATAGATTCCATAGCCTATAAGCTGTTGAAAAACATTCTTGCCATGAACATGATTTGCTAATATTGTTAAGGATACATGTGTACAAAAAACTGCTTGTCATTCATTGTTCTTGTCCAGTTTAGACTGTGCAGTAGTAATATATGGTGCAACAATGCAAACCAACCTAAGCACATTATAAACACTACAGAGAAGGTTATCAGAATTACCTGTGGGTTCAAACTTATATAATTATGTAGGATTCTAGTTCCAAAATTAGGTGTATATATATATATATATATATATATATATATATATATATATATATATATATATATATATATTGAAAGTAATACTGCTTGTTCTAACAATGAAATCAAACTTCAACTGGATGTACACCATCATAGTGCAGGAAAAAATTGAGATACCATGTAAATAACCACGCAACAGCTTCATATGAAAAAGATGTACCTCATGCTAGGCTGAATGCAGCCAGTCCCTCCAAAAAGTATCTCAGTCTTTCATACTATCAAATTAAAAGATCAGCTAAAAAGAATTTTAATTGAATGTCATTTTATTCCCGAGATGAATATCTCATCTTTATGGAAACCACTTTGTAAGTACATCTAATTTGTAATTTTAAATAGTTAAAAAGTGATCTAAACATAATAAAAATATTTGTAACACTTATTTGTACATTAAAAATGTCAAACGCATTAAAATACAAAATTTATTGTTACACATAAAACTTTAGTTTGTAATATGTAAAATGATGTTTTCTGAAGAATACTGTGTACAGTGTCCTGAAACTGTATTATTTCTAGGGATTGTATTTGATTATATGATGTTCAATAAGTATTATTATTATTATTGTTGTTATTATTATTATTTGCTGACTGGAATTTTGCTGTAAAAGAATTTTTAATTACCACTATTTTACTCACTTTTGACAAGAAATGAGGTCGAGTTCTGCTTTATGTGTTGAAATTTGTAAGGACCCAGGTTTTACACGTAATATTGGTGCTATAATTTGGTCTATATCTCCAATTCTCCTGCAAAATTGTGCATGATCCATCGCCATCTGTTCCCATAATCCAGTCTGTGTTGTGAAATCCTATGTAAAAATTGCGTGACTGCTTCCAACCCTGCATAACGCACTTCTTGTGGGTTTTGTTTTAAGTGATTAAACTCACATGCAATTTAGAATCTTGAAAAGGAATCTTTTAGTTTTCAACGACTATGCTAAACGTCAAAGAATAATTTATACTTCACAAAGCTCTTCTTCAGTAGATATTATTTTATTATTATGTAAATTATTGCCTAATTCTTTCAAAGGTAGCAAGTAAACTAATCACTCTACTAATTTATTTGGATTATGAACAAAATCACATGTGCAGGTGATTCGATGGAGACTATATTCCACCTGCAAATATCTTGTGCATTATCTGCATCATCCTCGGTCAATAAAGGTCCACTAGTTTATTTAATGCTTTCTTAATGATTTGGCCATATTTACTGCCTCTGGAGGAGGACAACTTTGCTTATGAGAATTGGTGGCTTTCAGAATTTTATCATAATTTTGAAGATCTCATACTGTGTAGCTCCTTACAGAAGATTATATAATCCTCACATTTTCAGTTATCTTAAATTGTGAAATATTAAATCATCCAATTTGACAGTTATTTGTGAATTACCAACAATTCATACTTTTGCTACCAGATCAACTATGATGCTGTATAGGGTATCATGTACTCTGTCTATCGATTAACTAAAAATTTATGCTTCCAATGAATATACTTTATGTGGTATAATTTTCTTTCATGACTCATTCTGTTCATTTTGTATAGGCGAGAAATGAGGGTTGCTGTGCTTTTAGCAGCTAGTATTGGCTACTTTTCTAGGTCAGCTATCTACCCTCTTTCTGCCATTTTGCAAGATTTCCATCCAAAGGGAAAATGTAGACCATCATCTATAGGAAACTTTTTGTAGAATTTTCGGTAATGAATAATAAAACAAATATTCTTCATCAAAATCTTTATGTGTATACATTTATACATAAGGAACAACTTCTATATGTTTGCTTTATGTATTTTTAATAGTGCCCAGCTTAAATTTTAACTTACAGCTTAAATATACATTCAAATCATACAATTCTTTTTCCAACCAATAATTAGATAAGTATGAAGGTGGTATGCTGACAGATTCTAAAATATGTCGAAGCATTTACCAGTAAACCATCTGTTTTATGTATACAACAAATCCTTCTGTTCCTTTCTTCAACTCCTACCTGAGAGCATTCAGGGATTTTAAATTATCCTTTTATTTCCTGCATTACACTGTTGTTAAATCATTTCATGTCTTCTTAGGTCCACTTTGGTAATATGTTTCCACGACATCCTTTCAGACTTTTCCTATGCAACTTTACGTTTACAGTTTTAGCAAATGAATGTGCTTTAAATGTAGTTATTCTGTCAGTTTTAAACTCTGCAAATGGGTTTTTCTTTTGCCAGATGCACAATGTCCATTACATTACATTTAGACACAATGTAAGCGTCCATTTTAAGCAGATAAAAATTGGAATGGAGGCTACTAAATTGATTTTTCACATATCTTGATATAGTAAATGTGCTTTAATCCGTCACTTTCAGTGAGTACTCCACATGTGGCCACTTTCTACTGTAATTCACTGTAAATGCAGGTATCTGGTATTCCCCAGTCATATCCATATTTTTGTCTATACTAGTATTAAAGGAGTTCTTAAGCCGTGATTAAATATTTGAAGTGCGTCCTTCTTTTACAGTAGCACTTTATATTGTTCCAACATGGAATTTGGTTTTACATTTTTTGACTTCACTTTCTTCCAGTTACAGTTTTCTTTTGCGTATGTGTAGTACATTAACTCTAAGTCAGTTTGATTCATTGGTTCTTAAGACCATGGAATGACATTGTTAGGGGAACCAATCCTAATTTGGCAGTATCTATATTGAACAGTATTATGGAGGACAATGTCCTGGTTTCAGAAAAATGTGGTTCTTCAGCTTTAATATAACACTTATATATTGTACTTACTTCGTCTTTCTAGGAGTATGTGTTAACAGTAATTTCCACATAGTTTACAAATAAATACCTGTAATTAAAACTGTTAACAAACAACATAATTTTTACCCTTTCTCAATCTTGATTATTAGGGAAGTTTATTTATACACCAATGTATTTTCGGTTATTCTTTTTTCCCCAGTAGATGAACTGAAGAACACTGTTAAACACCACACAGCAACTGTTACGTAAGCTGTATAGTATTTTACAACATATAAAAGTCATTGGCATGAAGTAGAGAGAAACATGTTTTAAATATTGTTTTTTGGCATTTAATACACTTAAATAGTCTTCATTGTGCCATACATGCCCTCCATTCTGTAGTTGTATATTGTAAAGCCAATCTGTTAATACCCTGTTGTTTAGTCAAAGATGCAGTACAAGTTACTTATATAAATTTGAAACTCATTCACATTAAATGGTCTATTCCATCTGTCTTATGATTGCTCATAGTCCTATTGCTGTTTCCTTGCACACAGAAGTCGTGCTTTGATAATTGGTAGTGACACATATTCATTTTGTAAAAAAAACTTTGCATTATATCCAGGTCCATAAGATAATCGTCGTCTACACGAAGCTCCTTCAATATCACAGGCAGCTCGTGCTCATACATTAGTGCAGCCATTTTAAAGTTAGCAAATTCTACTTTACATGGTTCGTCACAAGATTATAATAATTCGTCGAAATGGTTTCTTGTGCTTCTTTGTCGATTTTTTTACCAATATGCTTCATCCTGCCACCCTGTCATTCCCATGTAGGAGAAATGCTAGTTTCATCTTGATGCTGCGTGACACAGAGATGACGTTGAATAATTTACCATGTAGATAACTGTTAAGTGCATCAAACACTTACTTCCTTGACATTACAGACTGTCCAGTCACTGATTATTCTTGGTAGTCCAGTTGATCACATATTTTAATGACTATACTGTTGTCACAAAATGTTAGTGTAAAAGGCACATCAGATTTTAATTCTTTTTGTTAAGAAGTGTGCCATTCACAGTGTAATTTACATGACCAATGTCAGTAAGAACGCTGACCAGTTTTTCCAATAATAGGTTTTCATCAGTTCATATTGTCTCCCTCCTAGGTGATGTGAAGCATTTTGAAGGAAACTATGTGGATTCTTTCCACTATGCCAGAATATCATATCTATCAAGACTTCTTATATGCTTTAAAGACCAAAGAGATCGTGACAGAACTTCGCTCACTCCTTTTAAATTTGCTTTTGCTTACAGTCCAATCTATGTATACTGCCACTAAATTTTGGGTGCATAACCGAAATTTTATGTGTCGAACATATATATAGTGGGCGTGTGGTACGCAATTCAGAGGCAAATTTCTTTGAACATGATAACAATTTAAATGAATCTTATGTAGATTTCGATATGGAAATCTTGTACATGAAACCATTTTACGCAGTTCAGAGGAAAATCTTTGGATTTGGCGCCATTTTTGGGCAATTCAAATGAAGTTTACATAGTTTCATAGTTTCATGAGTGACCATTTCATTTTAATATTCGCTAAAGTATCACGCTGTGAGTGGTTGCTTCGTTTTAATGTCTGCTAAGATAGTATGCTTACATTGTCTTCGAACAGGCAGGGTGTTCGGAGAAATTGCGTGGGAAATTGGAGGGGGGGTCATGATGACATAAAGTGTTCAAGGTGAATGAAAGCGTTTAAGGTTGAATTGAATCCAAAAAACCCATTGCCTTATACTACCATCTTCTATGGCGCATGTGGATTGCATATGTAGTCGATAGGTGTCAGATTTCAAGCGAGACAGCAGGTAGTCAAAAGCCTGCTCTCTTTCCACCACCAGCACAAACGAGTTCACGAAAGAGTATTCTTTTCATGAGCAGCTGCAGAAGGATTCAAGCGAGAGAAAAGGCAGCCAAAAGCCTGCTGTCATTCCACCAACAGCGCAAGAGAATTCACAACTGAGTATTTGTGTTATCAGCAGCTCCAGAATGAGACAAGCTGATTATTCTGGCGGCCTTAAGGTTAGAGGTGTCAGCATTCTTCCATCAACTGAACGAGTCTATTGCGCAATAACTTGCACACTGGAAAGTAAACTGGTATGGTGTAAATGAAGACATCATACAGATGATCATGTCTAGCCATAAGTATGACTTTTTCCACTCAGCACCAAGTCAGCAGTTCCATTCCTGGCTCCCAACCACTATTGCAAAGTCGATGGCACCACCTCCACATATACTTTGTGAGACTACTTCTATGACGTAAGTGAATGGTACTAGGGTATGCGTAATCGCATTTCACCAATGTGATACAAAGTTACTACAGGTCAATGGATTCCGACAATAGGAGGTTATCCCTTGTATTTGCAATACTTCTTTCTAAAGTCACAGTCACCCCAATTTCGATGCTAAGCGTTTTGAAACATTTGTATCTTTAATCGAGTACAGCATCTCCAATCCATTCTCTTCTTTACTCCTTCCAGTGGTCTAGCGGATAGTCAAGACATACATGGTCCCAACAATACAGAAGAAGAGTTGAGGAACAGCATTTACCACCTTTTTAGAGTATGTACCATTCTACACCACCATCTGCAGACCAAAATACCTTCAAAAACAAGATCTAGTTCTCGTATGAGCCTTAGTGGGAATGGTTCCTTGACAACTAGATACGCCACCAACAGCGTGACACCAGCGCCATGACTGGAGCCAGTAGCCAACCCATCAGCTTCAGCACAAGGAGAGTTTCTCGCGTGCCCGGACGTCGAAATCGCAGTAGCAGCCACACTATATCCATTCCACCACTATCGGCAGATGAACCAAGACTAACACCGGTGGAAACCGGCTGTATGCAGCAATTACCAGCTACACCAGTACCTGGAAGTCGAGACCCCTGCTAACACTGACCACGTGCAAGTAAGCGAGCAGTTTTTCCCCATATGTGGCCCCGTTGGAGAAGAGGGGATGAAAGGGAATGAAGAGGCATCGATGGCGGAAACAATGGGCATCGTAGGCTTAGGACTGCCGTCACAAGCGTCGGTAACTACGTCACGTGACCTCCAGCCACGTAAGTCGTCCGCATGGTGAACTTCGAAAACTGCAATATAATAGGCCACAGCGCAGGCGTAAGTCAGATCATGGCCAGTTATCCGTATAAAATCTTCTCAGACTCCCCGCATCAAGTGCTTATACATCCACGATCTAGAGTTCCTGCTTCTCTTTTAAGTGGTATCTGAATGCTATTTTGCTGATGACCTCATCTTTATGTAGCCATGATACCGGCTGTGACGTTACCGATGCTCTGTCGATCACAGTAAAAGGCAGTATTAACACTCCGTGTCTTCCGTGTCCAATTAACCTCGGCATGGCCTGGTTCCACGCTGTACTCGGTCGCTAGTCGTCGTCTTTATTGAGGGAGTTATTAGATGTTTTTATCTGCACGGTTTCTTTTATTACTCTATCCGGGAAACCTACAGATCGCGCCACGATTGTGAAGTCGTCGAAAACAATTTTATGTCCATACTCTAAAACGTGTTGAACCACCGATAATTTCTCTGAATGCGCAGTCACAGAAATGTTTTATGTCCAGTTCATAGTTGTTCCGTGGAACGGGAAACGCCCGCTAAATCACGCAAGGCTAACAATTAATTGGGATTGTGGAATGGGCTAAGGGAGTTGCGGTCGGATTCATTTCACAATTGCAATTTATTATCATTTAGTTCACAAATACACTTTTGAAAGAATTAAATTTGCTTAGCAACTGAAGGCCTCCAAACAGATGCTTTAGAATAAATTCAAATGTGAAAAGACATGACACACAGTTAAATTTACCAATAAGATAAATGGTATACATATATGAGATCAGCATGCGTAGCGGCTGAAGGCCGCCGGATGAAATCTTCAAAATTCCAGACATACTATGATGATTACTGAAGGCAGAAGGTCACAATGTTTTAAGATGCTAACAGGGCTGATTGCCCACAAGGTGCACAGAAAGAGATAAACAAACGCAATAAGATGTCTGAAGGCCGCAAAGTTAAATTCCGCAAATTAAGGAAATATATATTGCATCAATCGGTAAAACAATACATTAAGTTTAAAAATTTCCTTTTGTAACACCAACGGCGGAAGGTCCACAATGACTTGCAAAATCTTTCAGAGGAAATTACAATAACCTTTCAAGAGCAGAAGGTGATAATGTTTGGACTTGAAGGAAACTCTGAGAATATGTTTCCAGAAATGAACGCCCACAACTAACCTTTCCAGATTAAAAATATAAAATACAGTTAAATTACAACAACATTAATACTGCCAAAAGGATAATTAAGAGAATGGCACAAAGCAGTCTCGAGTGGATCGGTCTGCCCTCGTTCACTTAGGCGAGACAGGTGGTGAGTCCAACTACACTTAAGTCGTGCGAACTCGACCAAGGGACAGTCACGGATCGACCGACCAACTGCTTGCTTGACACGACGGACTACACGAGAATTCAAGGCGCCAAAAAATTACAAGTATCACTATCCCCAAACAAACGCGTATGTGAACTCAGCTGCCAAAACTACACACCATGTTGGGCAGCAACAACACGTGAGGAAAAGACACTGCCTAAAAACTACGTTAGCGGCCAGGGCAGATAACCAGAACACTAACGGCCACAAGGCAGAAAATTCCGCTGTTGCACTTGACTTTGGGTAAATTAATTTGATCAATTCCACCTGACGGCGGTTATCTCGAACACTTCAGTCGTTGTTGGTCACAGGAAAACCTCCACAACAGCAACCCCGGAACCAACAACGTAATGCTCAACACCACTCAACCTTCACGTCCTGGGTCGGCGAGCGACGATGCTCGTACCGATCGGACAGCTCCAAACAGATTCCAACATGGCGCAGAGACCGCCAGCGGCCCAGTCGACTACGCTGCACGGAGATGTCCTCGGACGAACCGACCGACCAACAATCCACCGGCTTAAGTGATGCGTGGCGGCAACGGTCGGGCGGGCGATGTCCACGCAGGGCTGACTGCCGCTGCAAGCCGGCGACTGGCTGGCCCGGGCTGCGCTGCAGACGCGTTGCAACCGACTGCCAGGGCCCAACTCACGACCCGAACTGCCGCCCTGAACTCTCCTCCTCACACGTTCCGACAGACTCCACGATAGATGACAACCGGGAAGTAATAGCAGCAGAGCAAAGATCCTATCAGATGGGATATATCGATACGTACTGCTAGCGCCGCTCATGGTCAGGAAAAGCAGCAACTGAGTGACACCAGTAATTTAAATTAACGTAGTGAGGTGGAAGTACGTTAAAAACAGGGTGTAAAATACATGATGGCGGGAACACGAACCACGCACAGCTCAGAACGCATTGTCTATCCATCGTAATACTTACCTCAATCATACGGTATTTTGTAAACGCCTTGATTTTTCAGGCCTGCAATATCGTTCACAGACCGAATGACTTCGGGTATTCTAGATGGAGACCGTAACACTGACTTGTTATTGTGGCTCTTTAAGGGGCGGCTATCTACCTTGCCACTGAGCCACCGAATGGTGAAAAAGCGAGCTCTTTACTCTTCTCCTGTGGTTCTGCATATATATTAGTTTCTTATGCCAGCCATTTTAATAGAAAGCTGAAGGATGGGACAGTTGTTTTGGTATTACAGATGGATTGCACTCGATAAGCCAAGGTCCTCAGAACACGGGGCTTTGGGACCTTTTGGTGGTGGGAAGATTTCTTCGATAGCGTAATAAAACCACTTTTTTACTACAGTTTTTAACCACTACAGTTCCCTCTGCTATTTATTCGCTGATGACTTAACACATGTCCTATTATGTCCCTTCTTCTCTCAGCCGTTGCCGTATGTTCCTCTCCTCCACAATTCTGCAGAGAACCTCCTCATATTTTACCTTGTGAGTCCACCTGATTTTCAGCATCCTTCTGTAGCACCACATCTCAAACGCTTCGATTCTCTTTCTTCCCACTTTTTCCACTGCCCATGATTCACTACCATACAATGTTGTCCTAGGAACTTATATTCTCAGAAATTTATACTTGAAATTAAGCCATAGTTTTGATACCAACAGTCATCTCTTGACCAGGTATAAATTCTGTGCCTTTTTATTCTCCTTTTTATGTCCTCTTTGCCTCGCCCGTCATCTGTTACCTTGCTTCCAAGGTAGCAGAATTACTTCATTTCGTCTACTTCGTGGCCCACAGTTTTGCTCTTAAGTTTATCACTGTTCTATCACTTCTCATTAATTCCGTCTTTCTGTAGTGTACTCTCAATCTATAGAAGTTACAGAAATAAAAATATCTAATAACACCTCCAATAAAGACGGTAGCTTGCCGTTGGTTACAGCGCGGAACACGACCATCAGTAGGTTGGCGGAAGCGTCAGACACAAGAAGCAGCGCCGAGGTAGTGTCAGCCCGTGACGTCACAGCTCTTCCCAGGACCAGGTAAGGACGAATCTCATGCAGAGTCTCAGTGACCTCAAAATCTACCAATCCGTACCCTAGACAACGGAGCACACATCCATGCCACAACCGAGTGGTCAGAAGAATATTCGCCAACCATCAATAAGAAGGAAAAGAAAGTCCATAATCTGCGATAAAAGTGAATTATTTGTTCTATTTCCTCTCCTGTCTTCATTCGCTTAACCCTGCCGCTATGTTCGGGTCTATATGATATAAAAGAGTAAATTTCGTTTCTAATTATTTAAATACCAAGACAACTTTGCCACATTTAATGACTTTGTCTGAAAATACATTAACAAAAAGTGCATGAAAACATTTTAAAATTCTTTGGTCATCAACGGCAGAGTTAGGAGGTGAGTGCGGGGAGAGGAGGAAGCAAGCATTGGCTGGCGAGGGGAGAGGAGCCGTTTGGGGGGGGGGGGGGGCACAAGGCACGCCTACCAGTTGCAGTGCTGGCACTACAAATTGCGCGTCATGCTTACACGAAAGCAGACGAAAGGCTTGGAAGTAAAACTCGCTTTAAATGTTGTTCGTAAACGAAACTGAAATCGTCATGTACATTATAATCTCTCTCTCTCTCTCTATATATATATATATATATATATATATATAACTCTCACAAACCATTGATCCGATTGCAATGAAACTTTGGTGAGTTGTTCTCCGAACGCCCGAAAGCAGTAATGGACAATGTTTTAGCAGGTCACCGTTGTATGCGTAGCGCAATTGATTTCCTGCCGGCACGGTAGCTCAGCGTGTTCGGTCAGAGGGTTATGTGCCCTCTGTAATAAAAAAACTTTGTCAATCATCAACAACGAACATTAATGGATGTCTTACTACGTCCACCCCGAGCAGATGCAACGAACAAAAGCCAACAAAATGAGATTAAAAAAAATTAGGTAAAGGCTTGTCACGCAGCGGACCCGCGTTCGATTCCCACTACACGCAATTTTTTTTTTCATTTTATTTCAGTCCCCGCAATGTTAAACTATTAATTATAAAATTTTAATATACTTAAACAGGTCATATAGTATAGCGTAACTGTCAATGTCTATATATAAAAATGAATGTATGCATGTCTGCCCTCTGTGCATTCCCAAACCATTCATCCGACTGCGATGAAATTTTGGTGATTCCTTCAAAGTGATCGTAACAAAATACCTGAAATGGAAATTCACCTTTTCTTGCCAGGCGTTTGTGGTGATACGCCAGGATGATTCTTGGAAAACTATTTGAATCATCCAGTGCTACCCATGCTTTGTCCTGTGTATGTAGCAGCTCTCACTGAAGATTTGTAAATGGGGTGAAGCATCTTTTTCTGCTCCCTTTCCCTTTCGCAGCATTCAATCACACGCAATATAATTTTGCGAACATCGCTATGTAATACTGGTTTCCTTCTAACCATAGGCCTACCGGTAGGGGTTGTTGGCGACTCCCGAGATGGGCCAGCAACTACCTCTTCACTCATTTTGATAATGTTTAGCACAACTGCACAATAAAAACACGCACAACAGTACAGCGCAAAACAATAACGAAGCAGACGACAATGGCTACCTTGTACAACACAGTCAGCTACGTAATGTTGGTAGCAGTCGAAACTGCGTGCCTACCGAAGCCTCCCGACGTTTACCGACTTCTGCCGGTTCAGGACTAGGGAGAGGTCTGCCATCTAAAAGTTTACACACTGTACAGATATTATTAATGCAATGTCAAACATTATTATTTTCATCGCTCTAGGTTTCTCTGAAATATCATCAACGTTTCTGTATTTACAACAATGTTATTGTATCTTACTTTTCTCAAGCAATTGTTTAGCAATTCTCAATTATTTGCATGTGTATTGTTTCTGCTCAGTTTGAATTGTTACACCATGGCAGTTAGATCACTGATTGATGTTGAGTTGCAAAAATTTGTAAATGACTCACGAGATGACAGGAACTTCCAAGTTTGAGGATCTTGGAAGTAATGCATCTAAAAGCAAGTGTTTTATGACAGTGTACAAAATAGTGTACAGTCTTTTCTTTCTAAAAATGTAGAATTACAGTTACACCCACAAGTACGACACGGTCACCTACCATCTTCGAATATTATCAGGAGTACCGCAAGAGTTAGCAGGCATGCAACCAGCAGAATAAATCAAGTAAAAAGTTCATTTGAAGTCGTTTTTTTTTAACAGTGTTTCAAAAAGAAACAATAATGATGTCAAATATTGAGGGGCAGAATATATCTGGAGATACTTGGAAAATCACTATTAGCTGAACATACTGCATCAAGAAAACCTTTCTCAAGAATAGAAGATTCTGTGAGTGTGGTCATGTGCACCCAAAACCCTGAAGGAATGGCAAGTGTGTCGTTATCAGTGTCAACAAGAAAACGTACTAAGTGTAGGCTCTGTAAGCTGCGTCCAAAAAGCAATAACAGTAAAACAAAGAGTAATAAATGTTTGCAAAACACATGTTACCTACTTATGTCCAAACTATCATGAGTTAGAAAATAAATGTCAGGCTTTCAGAAATAATTGCCTGTATTGAAAACTATTGTTTCATATTCATAATTTTGTCGATATTTATGCGACAGCTTACGTCCAAACTGCAGTAGCAAAGTAAGGAAAAAGTTTGAAAAGAAAAACAATCAAATGTTCTCTAAGAAGGATGCTTCACTGAAAATTGTTGTTCCAAATTTTCCCCAAGTGAATATCGAAATAACAAATCTGGTTGAATAAAAGACTACATAATATTATTATTTCCAACAGTATACTGGTATATAGCTGTATTTTAATGTTGGGGTCATATTAGCCTGAACAGTACATTTGAAGAGCAAAAGTGAACAGAACAACGAGTTAAATATTTTTGCACATACAATGTCTACAGATCAAGACAGTGGGAGACAAGGGAATGAGGAAGTCTCATAGAGCGTATGCAATGGCATACCGCCATCAGGTACCACTTGGTAATGGTGGAGCACTCATTCTAATGATAGTGGCTGTAAAACCCCTTGAGTAGGTGAAATCCTGAGCAGATTTTATTCAGGCACAGAAACTGTCTCTATCATGTCACTAATTTCCTAATAATCACCGTTTAAATTTAGCTACAATCAAAGTTTCGTGTGAAATGACCGCCATACGACGGAAAGTTCTGCAACAAAATTGGAAACCGTGTACACTGACATCAGACTAGAGCTGAAAAGTGGTCACTTAATAATGAACACTTATTTCATTCTTCCCCAATCAACAATAGGCATTGTGTTTGTCACTTTGTAATCTCCGCCTTCCTAATCGGCCTACTGGACTGTGATATAACTGCCAGTGATCGCATATGCCTAATGAAATTTTACAGTGAAAAAGGCCATCGTTACCGAAGGAAAATAACACCAGTTAGTTGGGGGAAAGTGTACAACAGACACTCCTGAAAGAAGAATCTATTCTAAATTTAAGCTAAATTTAGATGATAATTGTGGAATGGGTGGACTATAGTGCAATCGCTCACGCACCTCACAGGGCTGGAAGGGGGAGGGGGGGGGGTAAAAAGGATACCACGTAATATACCATGTAATATATACTGCAAAAATCATTGCTAACACAAAGAGAACACTGAATTGCAACAGAAGGTTGCCACGCTTTCCTGCATCACAACAATTCACGAGAAAATAAATGATTCAGAAAGCACTGAGTTTGCAAATACTTACCCTGAAATACCAAATTTTGAAATTAACCTCAAATAAAATTACTGGTTAAATAAATGACTGGCATATACTGAACATTGTTATGTAAAAATAAACTTTCAGTAACCTCAGTGTAATGTAATGCAAAATTTAGAAAAATGCAAGCAATTTACTTTTGTTTAAATTTATCTGTGTTATATGGATGTTGCTTGAAGTCTGTGACTGTATTGTAAGCTTATGTGGAATAATTTATACTGCTGCAGCCACTTTTTACTAGTATTTTATTAGCACAATGCATTTTGGCAGCATGCTGCCAACATCAGGTGCATTATACAGTTACTTATACATCAGCTGATAGGTTATGTACAGTCTTAGACAGTAAAACTGACCGCCAGCCGGCCGCCACAGGGACTAAGTCCGAGTCATTCACTTAAGGTGGCCAATAAAACTGACCGCCCCTGACAACTCTAAGTCCGGAAATCTGCACAATCTGGCAACACTGTAAGATGCGGAAGTGTCAGGAGGATGTGTTATCTACTTCCGAGACGTTGTCGGACTACGTGAGCCCGTGGTCTAGTGGCAAGCGTCGTGCGTTCTAAACTTATAGTCGCCTGTTCGCGTCCAAATGTATTTTTTTTTTTTACCGCAGTCGGTCAAAAGTTATGAGTCTGACTGAACATCGAAGATAATTCGCTTAACATTCTACCCACCAGCAATAACAAGTATTCCAGAAACAATTCCGCAGGATAGCTCGTGGCTGCCCCGCGATCATACCAGCTTTCTCTCGAGCGTTTCCTCGCGCTGCAGCGGCTACCGGCCACCGGCCAGACGCCACCCGCCGCCTGATATCCGGCGCCGCCCAGGTGAACGCGTCGCGACGCTGTCAGTGTGTGTCTCAACTGTCATTTTCGAATTTGAAGTTCTAATTATCATCTGGCAGCTAAGCAATGGATTTCGCAAACTTGAAAATCATGAACTACAGTTAAGCATTGTAAAACTGAGTCGCAAGTGGAAATAGGTGTAACATCTGCAACACAACGTTTACTTTTGGTATAATAGAGGGGTGAATGCAGAGGAGGCAGCTAGAAAGATTTGAATTGTGTGTGGAGCGACTGCTTTTGGGAAAAATACGCCAGGAAAAGATATTCTTGTTTCAACAAAGATCGTTCTGGCATGAATGATTTTCCACATTAAGGAAGTCTCGACTACTGATATATGTGATAGATTACCATTTTACCATCACGCGACATTTGCATTCAACAGGCAAAGTTCAGAAGTCTGGTGTAGAAGTACTGCATGCTCTAATTCGAAACAACAAAAATCAACGGAGTGACTATTATTGAACGTCATCAGATCGCTCATTGAGCATTCGTATGCAATACTGTTACTGGTGACGTGTTATGATGCCTTTATCGTTAACTTCCTAAGAAGAAATGAAAGGCAGAGCCCCTCCAAAAGATACAAACTCGAGCAAAGAGTAGTATGAACATAATATTTTACATCTGATAGCTCCAAAAGTGTGTTTTGGTCTACGAATTCTGCCCCAAGGTCTGTGTGCAACACAGCTGGAATTTGTTGCCAACAACTGAGACACCTTTCGGTCTTAGCGTAAGAAAATCGAGTAATACATCACATGTGTTACTGTATGATAACGCACTTCTTGATTTGAGAAACAAAACTATCCAGGAGACTGAAATTAAAGTCATCTCTCAAGCACTTGTATTGGTAGAGAAGTCCTCTCTCAAGCACTTGTCCCTCTCGTCATATATTCGTAAAGATTTACCTTTCCCGCTCTTGATCGATCAACCGTCAACGCAATCCATTTCTAGACGAAAATACTCTTCAAACTACTCTGGTATAATGATATCGTTGGAACCAGTAGGTTTCTACTGACGTAGAATTTGTAAACAACTTTAGCATTGTCAGATCGTTTTAGATATCGTGAAAGAAAATTCTTTTGCTGATTAATTTCTCTTTGATGATTACTGTTGCGTTTAGTAAACTAATGGAAAATCCAATTAAAATATTCACTGTACTAATACAAATTAAATTCAGCTTACTACAGAAACATCACGACGGCAGACTATCTTAATAAAGCATTAAGTATCTGTAAGACGATTGAGCCTATTTTAACACGAATTCGTAGGACATTATCGACTTTTGACTTCGAAAAGATCTGCATTTACCTCATTTCCTGTATCATTCGCAATTATTATGAAAATGTGGCATTTCATAGATAAACTTATGTATTCACAACAACAAAAAATATGTCGTCATTATGAATTTGGCAGTACCGTAAGGTTTTCGCTCTGACACTAAGGGTTACTGAAAGTAGCAAGGCGCATTTTGCTCGAGCGTTGTCTTACGATTCCCTTATTGCGTTTGTATCTGCCTGCTTGTAGCTCTGCTACAAAAGAATTAAAAATCTGGCTCTCAGCGAGTCTCGAAAGGCGAACGAAAGCAGCTTGCACCTGGTAGCCAAACATGTTTCTTGGGAACAGGCTACTTCCTAAAGCGGGAAGACATTCTTTTGTGGTTGAATTGTTGGCAAGTGTCAGTCAGACGTGTGCCGTTCGTCTAAGCGTTTCGGTGTGTTGAATTTGTACCAATTATTTTTCTACAGGTTTTTTCTGTCCCAAATAGAGAGTTGAAGTCTCCCATTAGTATTTTCACGTCTTCTTGGTGAATTTTGCTCATAGTATTTTCGAGTGTATATCTTTTATAGGGGCTCTGAATGAGCATAATCATAAGTCGTTTGTTGATGGATGCGATATCTTTGACAGAGTTGATGACAGATCTGTGTTCGAGAAATGCAGTGCCGAAGATTGGTACGCCTTTCGCTACCTTTTGTTGTATTTTGCTCTTGAAGATGCCATAGTTTCAGTAATGCAAGTTTTAATTGTCAATTAATCGTGGTTCTTGAAGAGCAATGATGAGAATTTTTTGGCGGACGATTTCTTTTGTGAGATTATTGAGGTTTCTTGTTTGGGTCAATGTATCGATGTTTAGTTTTCAAATGAATGTCAGAGATCTTCTGGTTGTTAAGTACTAATGGGCAAATCATGTTAACGCGTAGACTGCCACTTTCGGTAGCCGTTATCTGGCCTGGCCTTGCCTGCTGCATCATCATGTGAAGGCACGTTTTGAGAGTTTACAGCATCCGTGTGCACGCTATTCGTTACGCTCTGAGACACTGAAACAGGGAGCTGACATTCCACAGTTCAAGTTTAATGTTGAGAAAGTCATTATTACTAAATGATTTTTCCACTTGTTGTTGCACTTTTGCGTAAGTATGCTCTTCCTGTTACCGCCTACCTCATATAGCCTTTTCCTTTAAAACTGTTTCTTCTACTTGGAAGTACACTTAAAGCATAAATAATTATTTTAAACATACAAAAATTTGCAACTGAACGCTCTCAAGACAGGGTACAGCTTTCATGATGTTGAAATAAAAATAGTTTGTATCAGCATAATTAATCAACACATTCAAACAAAATTCGACTTTGGAAAACAATAATCACAGGTAATAAATCAACAAGCAATATTTAAAGAAACCTCGATTACTAAGCGCCATGGGCTGGTCCCGGCGAAGGTTCGAGTCCTCCCTCGGGCTTGAGTGAGTGTGTTTATCCTTAGGACAATTTAGGTTAAATAGTTTGTAAGCTTAGGGACTGATGACCTTAGCAGTTAAGTCCCATAAGATTTCACACATATTGGAACATTCTGAACGAAGCCTTCGGAAAAAATGGATGTTAATGGATTATGAAGAGTACCCAGTATAATACAGCAAAATTTGTCGAACACATTTTTGCAAACCTGCTGGTGATAGCTTTTGCGATTGCTCATTGAAATGTATTTGAACTAAAACTTACAATCACTTACATGTTCTATAATCGGCAGAGGAATTGGGCGACGGCTTTGGTAAACGATACGTAACAAAGGCTCTGAGCACTATGGGACTTAACATCTGAGGTCATCAGTCACCTAGAACTTAGAACTAACTAACCTAAGGACATCACACACATTCATGCCCGAGGCAGGATTCGAACCTGCGACCATAGCGGTCGCGCGGTTCCAGACTGAAGCGCCTAGAACCACTCGGCCACTCCGGCCGGCGATACGTAACAGACAACGGTTTTAAGATGATTATTTCATATCAAAATGAATATTTACGAGCAGGAGGTCCGATTTCTTTTCTGACCACAAGTGGTGCCTCCAATGCTGCGCAATCAAATCCTGTCGAGCGAAGACAGATGGCGCTGTTAGGTGTCGGCGAAAATGAGCAACTTCTGCAACCGCAGTCGTGCGTTGGTGGTTCGTGGAAGGATTGTCCAATATACTCGTGTATCATTGAACGGAAATGAAAACACCTCACGAAACCCGACAGACCGCTAGGGAGTTGGGCAGCGGGAAATAACCCAATCACTTGCGACAGGGAACACATTTAGAAAGGGATATTAACGTCCTTCAGAGAAAATGCTGTAGGAAGCACGTCATTCTTAATGTGGAACAACTGTAAAAGGCGTGTGTTCTCCGTGTTAGGATGTAACACAATCAATGTCAGCAAAAGTTGTAAGGTGCCTTTGAAAAACAGAAGAAGCCAACTACATTCGAAATCAGTAAGGACTGTGTAACGGGAAATTCTCCTCTAGCATTACTTTTCCTCAACAGTAATTGTCGATACTAGAATTATTTTTCGAATTTTAGACAGGTCAGTATTATCTCAGTTGCTTTCCTGAAAACTTTCATACGATTTTATACACAGTATGTTATATTTCAAGCTAAAATTTATGAAGGGAAATTACTTTATAAAATATTTCAGTTTCGATATTATAATCGATGAATACTATTTCTGAATGTATAGTTAAAATTATTTTTTTAGAAACATTTCAAATTACGAATTATTTGCACACTTAAAATTTATAATATTAATTACGCAATCCTGTACTGTTTACTGTGTTTATTTCTGGATTCATTTATGAAATAATAATCGAAATTAATACTGTAACGAAACCTAGCAGGAATCCATGTGTTAACAAAAATTGTAAACCCTTTGGAATATTGCTATTTCCGCAGAGTGTGAAAGTCGTAAGCTTGCCGTTGATGTGATCGGACGCATTTTTATATAACAGCTGCGAACAACGTAATTTCAGCTTTGTTAATGTGAAAACTCGAAATACTGTATGATATAGTAAAATGTGAGAAAATCAGTGGAAAATATATTTACATATGGTTCAAATGGCTCTAAGCACTATGGGACTGAACATCTGTGATCACCAGTCCACTAGACGTAGAACTACTTAAACCTAACTAACCTAAGGACATCACACACATCCATGCCCGAGGCAGGATTCGAACCTGCGACAGTAGCAGCAGCGCGGTTCCGGACTGAAGCGCCTAGAACCGTTCGGCCGCCAGGGCCGGCGATATTTACATTAAAAAAATAGATCTTAAGCTTCAAGAATCACACCCCTAGACAAGAACAACTGGAGCCATCTCAACATGACTAGCTAAGTAAACTTGAAAATTTATTGTAATCTTCCCTCCTCTCAAATCTTCATAAAAGACTTTGCTTATTAATCACTTAGTCTGGCCATTGTTTACTATGGGAAGTTACTACTGTGATGACGGAAATAAGTTAGACAACTTCAAATCGCTCTTAAAACAAAGATTATTACTGGCTATTATTCTGACAAAAAGATCATTAATGTTGACACCTCTTCATTTCGAATTTCCGCTGAAGATGGTTCAAGTTCTAACGTAGAAATTTGCTGAACTGCGAGCTGACAAGTCCAGAACCAATACACGCAGTCTTTAATTTGCATCTGTCTCCATTCCGACGGCCACTCCAACTGATCAAATGGAGACTTGATGTTGTATAGACTATTTGCAGCTTATTCATTACTTACTGCTATTTTGTGCAGGTAACACTGTTAAAGTGCTCCAATATTGAGCTCTCTTCTAGTAAAAGAATCCTATTTTATTTGTATTATCACAGACTATGATGAGGAACACTAAAATGTGGGACGTTAAGACGAGGGACTGGTGTTTACCAGAACTGTACGGGAGACTTTGGGCAGCATAATATGATGCTGAAATGAAGAAAGGGGATTAATGGGAGACTTTCCGCTGTGTAAGAGAAAGATTCGTTACGCAAGGTCAACCAGTACCATCCTGCCACTTTGTAGTATGAAAGCACTGTATAGCTCTCTCTCCATAGCCTTTCATATCATGGATGACTACGAAATGACTAAATCAGCTTCCTATTAGGCCTTAGTGATACACTACACATTAAAGATTTTTTAAAAAATGAGGATGTGAGCCATACTCATTAGTAACAGGGCCGTAGGGCTAAGTGTGAGCACTGCCAAAAGTTCAGTGACAGCATTATTCTCAAAAAAATAGAACCAAACCAACCCAAGGATTACACTACTGGCCATTAAAATTGCTACACCACGAAGATGACGTGCTACAGACGCGAATTTCAACCGACAGGAAGAAGATGCTGTGATATACAAATGATTAGCTTTTCAGAGCATTCACACGAGGTTGGCGCCGGTGGCGACACCTACAACGTGCTGACACGAGGAAGTTTCCAACCGATTTCTCATACACAAACAGCAGTTGATCGGTGTTGCCTGGTGAAACGTTGTTGCGATGCCTCGTGTAAGGAGGAGAAATGCGTACCATCACGTTTCCGACTTTGATAAAGGTCGGACTGTAGCCTATCGCGATTGCGGTTAATCGTATCGCGACATCGCTGCTCGCGTTGTTCGAGATCCAATGACTGTTAGCAGAATGTGGAATCGGTGGGTTCAGGAGGGTAATACGGAACGCCGTGCTGGATCCCAACGGCCTCGTATCACTAGCAATCGAGATGACAGGCATCTTATCCGCATGGCTGTAACGGATCGTGCAGCCTCCTCTCGATCCCTGACTCAAAAGATGGGGACGTTTGCAAGGCAACAACCATCTGCACGAACAGTTCGACGACGTTTGCAGCAGCATGGACTATCTGCTCGGAGACCATGGCTGCGATTACCCTTGACGGTGCATCACAGACAGGAGCGCCTGCAATGGTGTACTCAACGACTAACTTGGGTGCACGAATGGCAACGCGTCATTTATTCGGGTGAATCCAGGTTCTGTTTACAGCATCATGATGGTCGCATCCTTGTTTGGCGACCCATACTGGCGTATCACCCAGCGTGATGGTATGGGGTGCCATTGGTTACACGTCTCAGTCACCTCTTGCTCGCATTGACGCCACTTTGAACAGTGGACGTTACATTTCAAATATGTTACGACCCGTGGCTCTACCCTTCATTCGATCCCTGCGAAACCCTACATTTCAGCAGGATAATGCACGACCGCATGTTGCAGGTCCTGAACGGGCCTTTCTGGATACAGAAAATGTTCGACTGCTGCCCTGGCCAGCACATTCTCCAGATCTCTCACCAATTGTAAATGTCTGGTCTATGGTGGCCGAGCAACTGTCTCGACACAATACGCCATTCACTACTCCTGATGAACTGTGGCATGGTGTTGAAGCTGCGTGTGCAGCTGTACATGACAACGTCATCTAAGCTCTGTTTGACTCAATGCCCAGGTGTATCAAGGCCATTATTACGGCCGAAGGTGGTTTTTCTGGGTACTGATTTGTCGGGATCTATGCACCCAAATTGCGTGAAAATGTACTCACATGTCAATTCTACTGTAATATATTTGTCCAATGAATACCCATTTATCATCTGCATGTCTTGTTGGTGCAGCAATTATAATGGCCACTAGTGTATATTTGAGGTACGCGTGTCGACGTTACAAACACGATTACGCGATAGAGAGGAGGAAGTGGTTACAGTAAAGGTGCAGCTACGCATGAATGGTCCAATAAGGGCTGTAACTATCGTTCGGCAGCGAAACTCGATAGATATGCTAATGATCAATGCGGAGCTGATTTACGCTGATAAAAAGAGTTGGTTTCAATTTTGGCCACCAAATATGGAGCAGTACAATGTTTATATGACGGTACGACATCCACGTTGTCATTTTACAAACGATAACATGAGTGACTAGTATGGGTATCGAGAAGAGAGACCGTCCACTGTTAGGGAAACTGTTTTATGCGAACACCAGTAATTATAGTGCTGCACTGAGGGAGTATCGCCGACTCAAAGGTCTGAGGAGAGGCGTGATGCCATTAAATGGTTCAAAGAAGATGGTAATAAAATTCTAAGACACGGATGAGCTTGATGTGTCACCTGGAAGAGGAAGGAGTCCTGTCCCGGTGGAAACCATTGACGAGGCTGCTGTTGCTGTAGCTGACCATGCAGCACATGCCCCGGGTAGTGCAAGTGCCCTTGCTGTGCCACAAGAATTGTCCATCTATGATCAACAGCACAGAAATGTTGCAGTCTGTTATACACTGGCACCCGCACAAGATCAAGACAGTGCAGCAACTGAAACCTCATGATCCGCAGTAACGTTCTGAATTTGCCAATGACTTGTGGCCAGGAAATATTCTACGGAGTGAAGACGCACATTTTACCCTACAGGATGAGGTGGATACACAGAACTGCCGAAGTCGGGTTTAAACAGTGTGTTGTGCACCTTTATTCTCTGTCCGTTCTTCTTGGAGAGAATGCACCCAGAGGGCCTCTCAGTTGTACCGTGACGTCTGCACATTATCGAGGCGTTCTTGTTTAGTAACTGATTTCTGTTTTGAAAGACGACCACTGTGTGGAAATCACTGTTTTCATGCCAGATGGGGCAACACCTCATGTAGCTCGGCCAGTGAAAGATGTGCCTAATGCAACATCCCACGAAAGTGTCATATACAGAAGTTTTCCAAGTGCATGGGATCCAAGACCTGAACCAGTGTGACATTTGGCTATGGGGATATCTACTCTACTGCCCATTAAAATTGCTACACCAAGAAGAAATGAAGATGATAAACGGGTATTCATCGGGCAAATATATTACACTAGAACTGACATGTGATTACATTTTCACGCAATTTGGGCGCATAGATCCTCAAAAATTAATACCCAGAACAACCACCTCTGGCCGTACTACCGGCCTTGATACGCCTGAACATTGAGCCAAACAGTGCTTGAATGGCGTGTACAGGTACAGCTGCCCATGCAGCTTCAACACGATACCACAGTTCATCAAGAGTAGTGACTGGCATATTGTGACGAGCCAGTTGCTCGGCCACCACTGACCAGACGTTTTCAGTTGGTGAGAGATCTGGAGAATGTGCTGACCAGGACAGCAGTCGAACATTTTCTGTATCCAGAAAGGCCCGTACAGGACCTACAACATGTGGTCGGGCATTATCTTGCTGAAATGTAGGGTTTCGCAGGGATCGAATGAATGGTAGAGCCACGTGTCGTAATGTAGGGAAGCAGCCTACTCACGCCGTATAAAATTCACATCAGTCTTTCCATTGTGTGCCAGCCAGTCCGCTGTAACTAGCTCTGACGTCATAAATGTTGCGCAATACTTTAAAAATCAAGTAAATAACCTGAAACGTTTCTAGCATGTCAGGAGTAATACTAAATCAATATGTGTTGAATATCAGCTCAATAACTTTAACCATTTTCGAAATTTGCATGTTTTTCTGTAAAAATCATTGGCGCAACAGAAAAGAGCTAGAAACTTAAAAATTTATATTTAGATTCCTTTTTCATAATAATTTAGTAGAAACAGTATTCTGGATCTCACAAATTAAAATTTTAGTTCAAATTCATGATTTTCTGGTTTTTGTCTTAAAAATTAAGGAAGCAAGATAGATTAAGTAGGCGAATAAATAAGGCTAGGATGTTTAAATTTAAGTAGAAGGGAGATCCGCTATAATCACAAAGATGTGAGAAGTTTCAACTGAATAACTATAAAACTATAGTGATAGCGTATCTGCAAAGGGCAAGTTCAGAGGTTGTCTACTGCGTGTAGTGTAATTAAATTAATCCTCTCGCCTAAAACATTTGACTTAGCCACGTCAGACTTTTATTATGATTACTTACCTGTGTGTTGATTGCACATTTAAATTGAGCGCTTCATCGGCATCAGCAAAGGAAGCAATGATTTATTCGATAACTTAAAGTGGTGCATTACTAGCCCAGCGGCTAGTCGGGAGAGCCGAATGATCAGGCGTTCCCATAGCCGTCTGCACCGCGGTTTATATATAAGAACGCTGCGCGAGAAAAGAAAGCCCCAGTTCTCTCCAGACGCTGATTACCGCACCATCTGTGCCGGGAGTCGCGTCGGTATCATTGCTATAAACAGCCACGGATGCCGTATTAAGTTACTCGGGATACGCGTAACCATGAAATCGTTTTCGAGTGAAGTGTTAATTCTGGGATGACTTTAATGATCTATCTTCAGTTTGCGTGTGTCGTATTTTCACGTGCCGTCGCGGGACAGACATTCTACCATTACTTAGCGTGGCGTTTGATGAACATTATCATCAAATTATGGCGAGCACTCACTTAAACCTTTAATTTGAACAGTTATAGTTGCATCAGCGCATTAGACCCTGAACTGCTGTGGTAGTTGGATTGTGTGGATTCTTTTTTGGTCTGTGACTTACAGAATATAGTGAACATTTTAGAGAGAATCGTTTTTGATTATGAATCCCAGCCAATATCCTAATTCCTCAGAGCTATAAGCTGTAGCTATAAGTGTATTTCTCAGATGAAGTGGGCACTAGGAATTCTAATTACGTTTTGCTAATCACTTTCTGGTTGCCAATATTGTAGTTACAGAGCCAGTGTTGAGAACGGCAAACAACAGCATTAAATAAATAATAGGTACATTTTAACAATTATTCCATCCGCTGCCCCACACATGTTGCTAATCGGCCCGGGAAATGCATCTTTTCTATATTACATTTTATAACAACAATTACTCCACCCGCCGCCCCACAGTAACACATCTGAAATGTAACGTCCGCTGTTCAAAGTGCCGTCAATGCGAACAAGAGGTGACCGAGACGTGTAACCAATGGCACCCCATACCATCACGCCGGGTGATATACTAGTATGGCGATGAAGAATACACAGTTACAATGTGCGTTCACCACGATGTCGCCAAACACGGATGCTACTATCATGATGCTGTAAACAGAGCCTGGATTCATCCTAAAAAATGACGTTTTGTCATTCGTGCACCCAGGTTCGTCGTTGAGTACACCATCGCAGGCGCTCCTGTCTGTGATGCAGCGTCAAGGGTAACGGCAGCCATGGTCTCCGAGCTGATAGTCCGTGCTGCTGCAAACGTCGTCGAACTGTTCGTGCAGATGGTTGTTGTCTTGCAAACGTCCCTATCTGTTGACTCAGGGATCGAGACGTGGCTGCTCGTTCCGTTACAGCCATGCGGATAAGATGCCTGTCATCTCGACTGCTAGTGATACGTGGCCGTCGGGATCCAGCACGGCGTCCGTATTACCCTCCTGAACCCACCGATTCCATATTCTGCTAACAGTCATTGGATCTCGACCAACGCGAGCAGCAATGTCGCGATACGATAAACCGCAATCGCGATAGGCTACAATCCGACCTTTCTCAAAGTCGGAAACGTGATGGTACGTATTTCTCCTCCTTACACGAGGGATCAAGACAACGTTTCACCAGGCAACGCCGGTCAACTGCTGTTTGTGTATGAGAAATCGGTTGGAAACGTTCCTCATGTCAGCATGTTGTAGGTGTCGCCACCGGCGCCAACCTTGTGTGCATGCTCTGAAAAACTAATCATTTGCATATCACAGCATCTTCTTCCTGTCGGCTTAACTTCGCGTCTGTAGCACCTCATCTTCGTGGTGTAGCACTTTTAATGACCATTAGTGTAAAAGCACGCGTTTGGCAGAACACGTTCGGTCTGTCTGATCTGATGGCCAGTATACGGGAACACATTACTCAGCTTCCACCAGAACTGCTGCGACGAACTGTTGACCACGTCGTTTTACTAATGCAGAATCTCGTTAACGTCTCTGGCGCTCTTACCGAACAAATTGTGTAATCGGCGATTTATAATAAAATCAAGATTATGCCCTTCTCACCTCTCTGACCTTTTTGCTCACGACCCAATCCTAATCTGGCATATTCAGAAACATTTCTGTTCATCTTTCTTGCATTCACAGCGCCATATTTGCGCCTTGTGGCCAAAATAGGAACTACTTTTTTTCTTCAAACTACCGGTTCCGTATTAATACATCACAATATCTATCGAGTGTCGCTACCATACTGTAATTACAGCCCACACTGGACCTCTTTGACAAGCTGCGCTTTAGCTGTGACCACCCAGTATGAGGAGACTGCTGGGGGAATAAAAATGAAATAGCGTTGGAAACTGGAACCCTATAGCAGGGGAATAAGGATGCAAAGCGACTCCCCCTAGATGAGATAATCATCAACACAATCTGTGTGTTCTCAGATTAGTACTACGGTTATTGGAGTCCGCACCAGAGAGCGACCCTGACGACAGAAAGCGGCTCCACAGCCGTATGGATGGATCGTCCATCACTGCGCTTCTACCACAACAACAGCCACAGCTGTTAATGATACGTTTTTCCAGGCAAATGAGTCCAGTAAAACAAACATAGAAACGATTTAAATGAAATTAGACAGTAGTAGAATCAAAATATTAAATAATTTACTCAACAGAGTGATGAAGTTAATATGAATACTGAATACCGTATTTTCTATAAAATACAAAGCAGGATCATGGCCTTACATAAAACCATTAAATACGTTTCGGTTTCCACTTTGAGTGACTGGATTAAAATCGTAGCTAATTGCAGTTAAGATTGCTTGAATAGCGAATAATATCTGGCAGATTCCCCATTTAAATCAACTAATTCAGTCGAAAAACCAAAGCCCAGTTCACGAGTATAAAATACTGTAAAAGTTCATCAGTGATGCTCCTTCACCGTCCGGTAACACTAACACTAGCGCCACGTTAAAGTTTACGAATTGCTGAAATACATGTCACTCGAAAACAGCGTGAAACAGTCCAAGTCCAGACGTGTTGCTCAAACTCACCCGAAACATTTCAAGATGTTGCTGTGCTGCCACCCAGAAACACTGCCATCTGATCGCTACCCAGACTCACCAGCACTTTACACTCAAACTGACTTACTGTATGCTACAAACTGACCAGGAATGACCACGAGGAGCAGGAGTGCCACCTATTTCACAACACGCAAACCATACCATGCTACTCAAATACACTATTTGTTACAAAAATATCATTAATAGTGACCGTCCCTGAATACTCGTTGGACTTCTCACAACTGCCTTCCAACACTTATCACTTTCCGATCTTACAAAACATTATAGGGTGGTTCATTGATCGAGACCGGGCCAAATATCTGACGAAATAAGCGTCAAACGAAAAAACTACAAAGAACGAAACTTGTCCTGCTTGAAGGGGGAAACCAGATGGCGCTATGGTTGCCCCGCTAGATAGCGCTGCCATAGGTCAAATGGATATCAACTGCGTTTTTTTAAAAATAGGACTCCCCATTTTTTATTACATATTCGCGTAGTACGTAAAGAAATACGAATGTTTTAGTTGGACAACTTTTTTCGCTTTGTGATAGACGGCGCTAAAATAGTCACAAACATATGGCTCACAATTTTAGTTGAACAGTTGCTAACAGGTAGGTCTTTTTTTAATTAAAACACAGAACGCACGTACGTTTGAACATTTTATTTCGGTTCTTCCAATGTGATACATGTACCTTTGTGAACTTATCATTTCTGAGAACGCATGCTGTTACAGCGTGATTACCTGTAAATACCACATTAATGCAATAAATGCTCAAAATGATGTCCGTCAACCTCAATGCATTTGGCAATACGTGTAACGACATTCCTCTCAACAGCGAGTAGTTCGCCTTCCGTAATGTTCACACATGCACTGACAATGCGCTGTCGCATGTTGTCAGGCGTTGTCGGTAGATCACGATAGCAAATATCCTTCAACTTTCCCCACGAAGTAAATCCGGGGACGTCAGATCCGGTGAACGCGCAGGCCGTGGTATAGGGCTTCGACGACCAATCCACCTGTCATGAAATACGCTATTCAATACTGCTTCAACCGCATGCGAGTTATGTGCCGGACATCCATCACGTTGGAAGTACATCGCCATTCTGTCATGCAGTGAAACATCTTGTAGTAACATCGGTAGTACATTACGTAGGAAATCAGCATACATTGCACCATTTAGATTGCCATCGATGAAATGGGGGCTAATTATCCTTCCTCTCATAATGTCGCACCATACATTAACCCGCGCCGCGCGGGATTAGCCGAGCGGTCAAGGGCGCTGAAGTCATGGACTGTGCGGATGGTCCCGGCGGAGGTTCGAGTCCTCCCTCGGGCATGGGTGTGTGTGTTTGTCCTTAGCATAATTTATGTTTATTAGTGTGTAAGCTTCGTGACTGATGACCTTAGCAGTTATGTCCCATAAGATTTCGCACACATTTGAACATTAACCCGCCAAGGTCGCTGATGTTCCACTTGTCGCAGCCATCGTGGATTTTCCGTTGCCCAATACTGCATATTATGCCGGTTTACCGCTGTTGATGGATGACTCTTCGTCGCTAAATAGAAAGCGTGCAAAAAATCTGTCATCGTCCTGTAATTTCTCTTGTGTCCAGTGGCAACTGTACACGACGTTCAAAGTCGTCGCCTTGCAATTCCTGGTGCATAGAAATATAGTACGGGTACAATCGATGTTGATGTAGCATTCTCAACACCGACGTTTCTGAGATTCCCGATTATCGAACAATTTGTCTGCTACTGATGTGTTAATTAGCCGCGACAGCAGCTAAAACACCTACTTGGGCATCATCATTTGTTGCAGGTCGTGGTTGACGTTTCACATGTGGCTCAACACTTCCTGTTTCCTTATATAACGTAAGTATCAAGCGAACGGTCCGGACACTTGGATGATGTCGCCCAGGATACCGTGCAGCATACACAGCACACGCCCGTTGGGCATTTTGGTCACAATAGCCATACATCAACACGATATCGCCCTTTTCCGCAATTGGTAAACGGTCCATTTTAACACGGGTAATGTGTCACGAAGAAAATACCGTCCGCACTGGCGGAATGTTACGTGATACCACGTACTTATACGTTTGTGACTATTACAGCGCCATCTATCACAAAGCGAAAAAAGTGGTCCAACTAAAACATTCGTATTTCTTTACGTACTACACGAATATGTAATAAAAATGGGGATTCCTATTTAAAAAAAAAACGCAGTTGATATCCGTTGGACCTATGGAAGGGCATCTAGCGGTCCAACCATAGCGCCATCTGGTTTCCCCCTTCAAGTTAGACGAGTTTCGTTCTTTGTAGTTTTTTCGTTTGATGCTTATTTCGTGAGATATTTGGGCCGGTCACTATCAATGGACCACCCTGTATATATATGAAAACATAATACAGTGACATCACTCACACTACAAAATAACAAAACACAAGAAAATACATATGCACAAGTAGGTCATATCAAAACAGCGAGCAAAGTCCGAGCCGGCTGGGGTGGCCGAGTGGTCCTAGGCGCTACAGTCTGGAACCGCGCGACCGCTACGGTCGCAGGTTCGAATCCTGCCTCGGGCATGGATGTGTGTGATGTCCTTAGGTTAGTTAAGTTTAAGTAGTTCTAAGTTCTATGGGACTGATGACCTCAGAAGTTAAGTCCCATAGTGCTCAGAGCCATTTAAGCCTTTTTTTTTTTTTTTTTTTTTGAGCTAATTCCGACTCGTGTAAATAATGCACTTGGTGTTTGTGTGGCTCTCACCAAAGTCGACTCATGGTCTATCTAATTTGTGTCCTGTTTCAGTCAAGTAACACAACGTTCAATTCAGCACATAAATATCTTACGTGTACCTAAACACAAACACGTTTCGGCAAAGGTAAACATACAGGGTAATAAACGCTGACAGCATGACACGTGATACTGTGGAGTACCTTGAGCTGAGGTCAAATTGAGAATGTTAATCAAAATCTTGTTACTCTGGACCGAGTTAGCTTACAGATGATACAGATTTTTGTATTTTGTAGGACAGTTCTTGTAGAATGTATACTTTCGGATTAAAGGAGATCATTCACTGGAAAGCAGAAATGTTGAGTTGTCGAGAGGCAAACACAAAAGAAAGAAACCATGCTAGCTTTCGGAGTTATTCGTCGACGAGCTATAGTAAAATAAGTATATTATGCTACAGCTCGCCAAAGGAAAACTCCAAAAACTAGCATGTTCTCTTTTTTCTGTGTGTTCCTATCGATAACTTAACGCTGCTGCTTTTTGCTGAGCGATCTGCTTTAATCCTAAAGTATTTAAATAAAAAATAAATTAAATTATTCAGGTTAGTACGTGAAAGTTCCTGGCAGATTAAAACTGTGTGCTGGACCGAGACTCGAACTCGGGACCTTTCTCTTTCGCGGGCAAGTGCTCTACCAACTGAGCTACCCAGGCACGACTCAGGCCCTGTCCTCACAGCTTTATTTCTGGCAGTACCTCGTCTGCTACCTTCCAAACTTTACAGAAGCTCTCCTGCGTACCTTGCAAAACTAGCACTCGTGAAATAAAGGATATTGCGGAGACATGGCTTAGCCGCAGCCTGGGGGATGTTTGCAGAATGAGACTTTCACTCTGCAGTGGAGTTTTAATCTGCCAGGAAGTTTCATATCAGCGCACACTCCGCTGCAGAGTCAAAATCTCATTCAGGTTAGTACGTGTTTACATTGTAGTTATCGTACAATTTGACATATTGTTCATTCTTCTAGCAGTAAAAAAAGTATATTATACCACAGCTCGCATAAGAATAACTCCATAAACTAGCATGTTTTCTTTTTTCTGTGTGTTCCAATCGACAACGTAACGCTTCTGCTTTGTGCTGAGCGGTCTGCTTTAATCCTAAAGTATTCAAATAAAAAATAAAATATTTAGGTTAGTACGTGTTTACAATGTAGTTATCGTACAATTTGACATATTGTTTATTCTTCTAGCAGCATTGGTTGGCCAGGCGTCTAGTTTAAAATGTTTGTTCAATCATTGTGTATAAAAATCAGCGTTAATCAAAAATAAGAGCTTGCGCAACGTTGAGTGATGCTCGATTGGACTTGTGACGTTAACACGTATAGTGTGATTTCTTCACTTATTTGGTGGGTTCGTTCAATGCAGTTCTGGCGCTTTTCTACGTAACATAGGCGAGTAATATTCTGTAACAGCGGAGCGGCGCGTACGACAGTCGGCCATGCACCTGCCGCAGCCTCTGCCGTGGCGTCCCTTTGTGGGATTTACGCCCTCCAGCTGGGACCGCCAGCCTCTGTGCTCAGCGCTGGCTACGCCTTGGTCATTGCGTCACTCTCCCAGACCAATCCAGTGGCCCAGTTACCAGAGAATATGTGCTCGGCAGTAGCAGTGAGAGAACAGAAAGATTCATAGAGCTCTGAGATAAACTTCAGCTATTAACTGAAAATACAGCAACAGTCACAAGATGTGGAGGTATTACCCGAAAATAGGCTACGAGATTCCTGTATAATTATATCATGGCGACAAATGGCTTTCGAAACCAGTTATTGGATTGTAATGCATGGCCAAGTGCAGAGACAGGCTTTGATCACAGTTTAGCATTGATGAAGAGCAGGCCGAAAACGGGAATCGTCAGGGAGAATTCGTGCGCAAAGAAGAGAGAATCTAAAGTACTCAGGAATGATGACATTCATGGAAGAGGCTCTGTACTATGGTAGGCAGGGGCTATAGCAGTTCAAGGGAAATACACATTCCTAGAAAGTGTAGTCACAGAAGCTGAAGAGACAAATAATCGTACATGAAAACTAACTATGAAAAAAATCTTGTATAACATAATAAATACCTCTCCTGATTGACGACAAAAAATGTACAGGAAAATAAATAAACATTGCAATATAAGTGGCTTCAAGACGAAATGAAGACGAAGTGCACTGAGGTGCCAGAAGTCATGGTATACCTCTTAATATCGTGTAGGGTCTCCTTTTGACCAGCGGTCTGCGTCAACTCTGTGTGGCGCGGACTCAAAAAGTCGTTGGAAGTCCCTTGCAGAAGTATTCAGCCATGATGCCTCTATAGCCCTGCGCAGTTGCGAAAGCGTTGCCGGTGCAGGATTTTGTGCACGAACTGACCTGTCGATTATGTCCCGTGAATGTTCAGTAGCATTCATGTTGGGCGATCTCGATCGTCAAATTAGTCCAGAATGTTCTTCAAACCAGTCACGAACAATTGTAGCCCAGTTACATAGCTCACTGTCACCGATAAAAATTTCATCGTTGTTTGTAATCATTGTCAGTGTATGGGTGTTATGTTGACGAGTTGCGCAGCGGATTGGTCTGACAAGTACTCTTTGGCTCCTGCAAGAAGCAATTTCCACCCCACACTACTACACAAGTCAGACAGACGCTCCTAACGTACCAAAAAAAAAAATCCCTGAAAAACTTTCAGCAATAAATATCTTTTGGAGTCGTCCACTGTAAGGAAAAGACACAAAAATATTCTATTTTCTTACGTAACTAGTGGGATACTTGGGTACTCGAGTATTGCTAGTTAGTGTAAGAAAAACATTAAACGAACAGAAAATAGTATGTATTACAAAATTTAAGAAAAATCAAATGAAACTTTTATTTATAAACTGATACACAGATTTCTGGGTTCTTGTCGGAATAGGAGGTTACCTCTCATGGATAGGAGTCCTGTTAATGACATTTATAAACAAAGTGTGGGAAAGCTCTTTTATCCCGTTTCTTTAAGAATTTTATTTAATCGGCAGAATGGCTGAGAGCCATGCCTACTCAACTTTAATAATTATGCGATTGAATTTTTCTAAGTACGGTCGAGGCTGTCACGTGAGAAATGTAATGGAGTCACATGAATGAAGTATGTTATTTCTAACGGAGGGGAGATGGGACTCGCGTATGCTGGAGAGTGCACAATACTGTGAGCTGCGACGTCTGATGCCTGCATCGTTCGCCATTGAAAAATGACAAAACTATCTCTCTCTATCTGGATTGACCTTCGCCAATCGAACTCTCACTATGCCTTGATGAAGTCAAGGACTCCTATCTGCCCCTTATCTAATTGTTGGTGTGGTGCACCTGTCAGATAACCATCCACCGCGATGCCACTCAATGTTCGCTCACAGGCGCTAACTAATACTCCGTCTGTGTTCACACCACACATTAAGTGTCACGGCCAACACAGTGAACAAACGCTTCATCACAAGCGACTCAATATAGAGTATCACTCCGATTCGCTAGCGACAGAGGTGCTCTCTCAGTGCAGTACTGAGTAGAGACTTTGTTTCTCACTCTCTATGCACACATACGAGCGCACTCGCTCCTGCTACTTGTTCCTGCTACAAGAGCTTCACCAGAAGGACTTCCCTCCACGCAAAAAGCGAAAGGGTATATCATCTGCTGTCTTTCCCTCACTCCTTTGGCTAATTGCGTCAGAAATATTCCACCAATCAGCGTTACTCTTACAAATGGGAGACTGGCTAAGCCGAACAATCCAGAAATATATAGCATGTGCGTTAGGAGTTTACTGACCATATGTGAGTCTGAAACTGCACACTAGGTCCGTCAAAAAAATGCGTATGCTGTTGGTCTCCCAAACAATACAGCGGGTTTTGCTTTTAAGGTGAACACGCAGGTCATTATCCCTTTTCTCTGGCAAAAATTGTTTTGGTCCATGGGCGGTCAGCCAGCTGGCGCAGCTGCATGCTAACTCACCCTCCTATGGACTTTCCAGTGGGCTGGTTGCCTCCACCAAACAAAAACTCCTGTGGCCGTCATGTCTTGAATGTTTGTATATGCCAGCCTCGACTTATTAATCTCGGTGCGCACTTGCGATATATTTATTTATTAGATTTTCGTATCGATTAAATGGAAATATGTAAAATTGACCCTACCCCAATCGAGTTTGGGCTCGAATGAAACGCCTTGATACACAGAATAAGATGGTGAGGTCGGAATATGTAAGAAATGAAGATCAGGAGACCGCGCCACCATTCATCATGTAGTTCATGAGTAGCTGCAATTGGTGTCCAAGTAAGAAAACATAGCCATCTCCAGTTAATGTAACATGTGAACACAGCCCATACCATCTTGGAGCTACCACTAACTTGCACAGTGTCTTGTTGACATCTTGGGTGCATGGCTTTGTTGGGGCTTTGCCACACTCGAATCCTAACATCAGCTCTTAACAACTGAAATCGGGACTCAAATAATGGTTCAAATGGCTCTAAGCACTATGGGAGTCGACATCTGAGGTCATCAGTCCCCTAGACTTAGAACTACTTAAACCTAACTAAACTAATGACATCACACACATCCATGCCCGAGGCAGGATTCGTACCTGTGACTGTAGCAGCAGTGCGGTTGTGGACTGAAGCACCTAGATCAACTCGGCCACAGCGGCAGGCTATATCGGGACTCATTCGACCAGGCCACAGTTTTGCAGTCGTCTAGGGTCCAACCGACATGGTCACGAGCCCAGAAGAGGCGCTGCAGGCGACGTCACGCTGTTAGCAGAGGCATTCGCGTCAGTCGTCTGCTGCCATAGCCCACCAGATTTCGCCTCACTGTCCTAACGGAAACGTTCGTTGTGCTTATTTCTGCGGTTGTTTCATGCAGTGTTGCTTGTCTGTTAGCACTGACAACTCTTCACACACACTGCTGCCGTCGGTCGTTAAGTGAAGGCCTGAAATCTGGTATTCTCGGCACGCTCTTGACACTGTGGATTTCGGTTTCCGAAATTGAATATCCCATGCATCGATTCCGCGTTCAAAGTCTGTTAATTCACGTCGTGCGGCCATAATCACGTAGGAAGCCTTTTCATATGGATCACCTGAGTAGAAATGACAGCTCCACCAATTCGCTGCCCTTTTACACCTTGCCGCCATCTATGTACGTGCATATCGCCAACCCCTGATTTTTGTCAACTTATCGCATATTGGCGTGAAATGATAGCAGGAGAAAGGTGAAAAAATATAAAATAAAATGGTCCTCACCACAGAGTTAAGGTACAACGTAAAGTCGCGCAGAATGCCTAGGACCGTGACGCAAACTTCAGGAAACTAATGCTAGACTGAACTTGTCACTTGCTCAAACTTTTTTCGTTAAAAAAATTGAACAAGTGACCTTTTCATTCTAGCGACTTTTTTAGGAAAATTCAAGATAGCTCTCAGAGGAATTAAAACTCCACTTTTCCCCTCACTGTGTTAATTTTTTGTGCGCTTCATATTGTGTTACAGATAACTGCAAGATAAATGGAACTACGGTAGGATTTTTATGAAGTCACATTTAACACAAATATTTTACGACATTAGAGTGAAGTGCATATGAAATCAAGTGCCGTTTGAGTAAATCTTCTAAAAGGCAAATCGAGAATTAGTGAAACTGATAGCTACCATTTTATCGCTACAACCTCAGCAAACAACAAGAGAAAGACAGGTCACCTAACAAGCAACAAACGTGTAAGTACTGTGTACATAATCGCACGTAAGAAAGATAAAATGTCGTTGCTTCTAGAATAACCGAAAAGTAGAATCGTACTATGTATGCAAAATAATTACAGAATCACCATTGATGATGCTTCACCAAAGAAGCGTAACATATCTGACGAAAACAGTCTTACTTTACAGCATGCTTACGATAATAGAAGCCAAATAACACTTGTTATAGCCAACGACTAACTGAGGTAGTTGCGTATAACCGCTCGTCTGAGATGAAGATATCGGCGCAGGTGACCAGCTCTTAATGGGTCGCGTCAAACAGGCAGAAAAACACAAATGAGACAAACTGCTGGTGGAATCGGCCCCTATCAACCATGTACTTTTTATACAGGCAAGAAGATATGGCCTTATATGGATCAAAAGGATAATGACTGCTCCAGCAAAACACCGGTGATCTAGCAGCTTACAGCTAAAATGCAGCAGAATACCGTTTTCGCGGTACAGGAAATATGGGAAAGATGGTGACACGCTGGCTCAAATTAAGTAGAATTATATCAAGCTGTTGCTTGGTATAATCTTACGAAATATATATTTCTATGTTTTCTGAATTCGAAAATTTACTCTGTTTAGAAAATCTGTCGTTGACCTCAAGTAAATTTCTTGTGCGGATTTGATGGATACCTTCCCCTGATTTACCTTCGTACAAATTGAGGGAAGGTTTTCTATATTACAATCAAGTACTTGTTTCCTGATGATATTGTATGTTACGCTGAAGGAGTGGTTGCAGTAGTATCTGGCACTTGGTAAAAAAAATGGTAATATTAATAACGCTGCCAGGTACTGGAGCCAGTTGATACATCTACGTCCATGCGGTCCCAATACCTCCACGCGTTCGGTGCGGTATGTTGAGTGACACATGCACTGCATTTACAATTACTTACTGAACCAAAAAAGTAATTTATCTTTATTTGACACCTTTCCAAGGGAATCTGGTGCGCTATCACAGATGTCTCTGTAAACATAAGCGCTATCACAGATGTCTCTGTAAACATAAGCCCGCCCAAAGTGTTAATTTTAACCATTGCTAAAGTACAAAAATAAATAATATTTCACTGGACACCAACATTAAATTTCGTAGACATTAAGAATAAGTGTTAATTTTAACAATGTCAAAATTTCAAAGATGAACAGTGTTTTACTGGACACCAAAGTTAAATTTAATAGGCACTGAGAATTATTTATCAGTTTTAGTAATATCATTCCGTAACCGTGTTTGTTGTAGCTCTACATTCGCATATGCATTGTATCGTGATGTTGAACCTATGAAAGAAAACGATGTGATAGTTACTAGATGGAGATCAAATTTTCCAGTAGTAGGCTCCAAGTAAACTTATCTTCAAACCGTGGAACCATACATCTAATAAAATGTAGCATACGACATTCTGATCAGTAAGTGAGCTTATGCAGAGTAGGTCTATGTTATTATTCAAGGATTCCTTGTATCGACGGGAACACGGCAAGATGGGATACAGAAAAATCAGGACTATTATTTTGAGTCTTTTGAGTTGCTTGTTGGTTAGGGATGTGACGTTACGCATATGTAGCCGAGCTAACTGGCCACTTAGAGCTGGTACAAGGTAAGATGAATTTGTTTGTGAAGCTGTGTGATCGCAAGGCCGATAGAAAGACGCCGCTCCGGGCGGGACACGTGTGTTGGCATAGGACCGGAAACGAGGAAAATCCCAGAGATGGGAATCTGGAAGGCTGTTACTCGCATGGCGTCTCTGCAGGAGACTCTCAAAAAACCGCGGAGTGTGAGATAATCTTGAAGATTGATAAGTTACAGCTGTTTGAGATTCGACAATAACTAACTGCATTAACAATTTTTAACTGCTTCGTGAGATTTCAACAAACTATGTCTCAGATGATAGCGTTGCACTACTGCTATCAACCCTGAAAGCTACGTACCTGTATCTAACTTATTTATTGATTTACGATGTGTTTTATATCTGTTTCATTATGCAAACGTCTGTCAGAACATCATATCTGCCACAATTACACAGTAAACGAACACAGCGTTGATATATTGTCATAGTTGTGTAGTTATTTAATCAACAGTTTATTATTTTGCCAGTAACTTCATTTAAATTTTGATTTCAAGTGCTATTAAAAAACTATACTAAATCAAGATAAGTTAGTCGCATGTGTTCGTAGACACCACGATTGGAAGGACAGCCAAGAGACACGTCTGTCAACAAGGCATACATAACTGTTTCAACAATATTTAAGGAGAATCCATTGTCATCTTTCGTGACCGCACTTGAGCAAGAGTACTGGCTTATTTATTTATGAACTAACTATTATTTGTATTTGTCGTAATAGTCTGAATGCAACCGAATGTTTATAAAGTTTATTTAAATATTGTTGTAATGTATTAGTTTAGAGCAGAAAAGTGGTCATGTTGAGTCAAATCATTTCTGTAAAGGTTAAGGGCGATGTCTTACTGGTAGGAACAGCCTTCAGTCAGTGGTAAAGCAGACAGCGGCGGAAGACTATGGGAATCAAGTATGGGCTGGGAATTTTCGTGGGAAGAGTTCAAAATAGCGATTTGGGTCACTGTGTGTCAAGTGCTGGGAGAAGGCAGACCTGCCTTTGGTGATTTGCGATATTCAGTCGTATATCCGACTGATTTTGGGCGGTGAATGGCCGCTACAGTACTTAAACATCTGAGCCGACGTTATATTACGAGAGGTCTGAATGTACTCCATAGTAGGACTCTTAACTTATTCCAGTTCTAATTACGGAATTGAGGAGAGACAGAGTATGAATTACTATTCTTTGTATCACATGTATTAATTGGTGAATCATCACATTCAACTCTAAACTGCTTTGAACTGGTGAATATTTAAAATATGTGAATACGAAATTGACTTCGTTTTCACTCACCATCTACACCCAGATCTACATAGATGCTGTGAAAATCACACTTAAGCACCTGGTAGAGGGTTTATTGAACCAACTTCACAATAAATCTCTGTCATTCCACTCTCACCTATATCCTTCCGTCCGAGCTCTGATTTTCCGTATTTTATTATGATGATCGTTTCTCCCTACGTAGGTCGGCGTCAGCAAAATATTTTCGCATTCAACGGAGAAAGTTGCCGACGGAAATTTCATGAGAAGATCCCACCGCAACGAGATGTGCCTTTGTTTCTTTGATATCCGCCCAAAACCGTGTCTCATGTCCCTGACACACTGTCCCATACTTCTCGATAACACCAAACGTGCTGCCCTTCGTTTAACTTTCTCGATGTATTCCGTTAATTATGTCTAGTAAAAATCCCACGCTGCGAAGCATTCTCCAGAAGCGGACAGATAAGAGTAGTGTAGGAGTCTCTTTAGTAGATCTGTGGCGTCTTATAAGTGTTCTGTCAAAAAATCGCAATCTTTGGTCCGCCTTCCTCACAACATTTTCTGTGTGTTCTTCCCTATTTAAGTTGTCCGTCATTTTAGTTTCTAAGTATTTTGCTGAATTTATGGCCAATAGATTTGAGTGATTTATTGTGTAGCCGATGTTTTGGGTCAGCTGCCAATTTTCGCACAATACAGAAATCTTCTCTAAAACCCTTTATCAATTTTTTTTTTATCTTCAAATCACTTTCCTAGCGGATAATTGACATATCATCTGCAAACAACTGAAGACAGCTGCTCAGATTGTCTCGTACATCGTTTATATAGACAATGAACAATAGAGGGCCTATAACACTACCTTGGGGAATACCAGAAATCGCTTCTGTTTTACTCGATGACTTTCCGTCAGTTACTACGAAATGTGACCTCTCAGACTGGAAATCACAAATCTAGTCGCATAAATGAGACGATATTCCATGAGCATGCTATTTCATTGCAAGCCACTGGTTAGGCACATTCTCAAAGGTCTTCTGGAAATGTAGAAATACGGAATGAGTTTGAAATATCTTGTCAATAGCACTCAACACTTCATGTGAGTAAAGAGGTAATTGCGTTTTATTAGAATGATGTTTTCTAAATCCTTGTTGGCTGTGTGACAATAGACCGTTCTCTTCGAGGTAATTCATCATGTTCGAACACAATATATGTTACAAAACTCTGCTGCATATCGTTGTTAGTGATATGGGCCTGTAATATGTTGGATTACTCCTGTTGCCTTTCTTGAATATTGGTGTCACCTGTGCAATTTCCCACTCTTTGGGTAAGGGTCTTTCGTCGAACAAGTGGTTGTGTATGATCGTTAAGAATGGAGCAATTGTATCAACATACTCTGAAAGGAACCTAATTGGAATACAATCTGGACCGTAATACCTACTTCTATTAAGCTATTTAAGTTGCTTCACTACTCCGAGGATTTCTCCTTCCAAGCTACTCAAGTTCGGAGCTGCTCTTCATTCTAATTCTTGAATATTTGCTTCGGTTTCTTTTTTTTTTTTGTGTGTGAAGGAATTTCGGAAGGCTGTGTTTAGTAACCCTGCTTTAGCAACACTGTCAATGACAGTGTTTCCATTGCTATCGAGCAGAGAAGTCATTGATTGTGTCCTGAAGCTAGCATATTTTACATACTACCAGAATCTCTTTGGATTTTCTCCGACGTTTCGAGACAAAGTTTCATTGTGGAAACCATTGTACTCATCTCGCACTGAGGGCCGCGCTAAACTTCGAGTATCTGTAAAAGACGACCAATCTTGGGGATCTTCCGTTCGTTTAAATTTGGCATGCTTCTTTCATTGTTTCTGCAACAGTATTCTGATCCGTTTTGTGTAACTAGGGGGATCAGCTCCGTCGTTTGTTAATTTATTTGATATGGATCTCCCAATTGCCTTCGATACTATTTCCTTAAAATCCAAACACATCTGGTTACACTTACATTACTAATTTGGAAGGAGATGATATTGTCTCTAAGTGAATTTTTATCTGCTTTTATGAATAGGTACATTTTTCGTTTATTTTTGGAGGATTACGTTACGACAACCTTGTTTCACTAACATCTGTATTCGTTTTGATGCTCGTTATTAGCTTAGGATTATTTTTTGCTAAGGGTCATGTGTTTTTTCACAACCGTTCACTACTCGTGTGCGCTCATGAATTAAGTGCTCGAAATAATTTTCAGAGAAAGCATTTAGAATAATTTTGGGCGATGTTTTATGCGTACCTCCGGATTTAGACCTGTATTTTCACCAACATATCGAGGGCAAATTGGAGTCACCATCAAATAACTGTACGAGTCGGGGAAGTGTTTGAAACTGTGAAACACCCCTGTTATGTCCTTTATTAGCTTTTTTTGTGCGATTTACCGAAGCCGCCCAACAGTTAATTATTATGATTATATGACCGTGTGCTTAATGGATACAAGGCCATCGGTTTTTCTGCTGTGGTTTCGTTGGTATTTCAACCGAGTGCAGCTGTTCTGAGACGGAATAGTTAATAATTGAAACTTTGTCTATTATTAAATACCATAAAGTTTGCGATATACAAACTAGTATGCATTTTCTACTAACACACAAATTCTGAGGCAGTTGCTACCTTCACCTTACACGTTTAACTACTGTTATATCTTTTATTTGTTGCTGGTTTTAAGTACTTCGTCACACGTAATGATGATGGTTACCATTAACAACAATCCTCTCTGCAATCCATGGTAGTTGCTGGCCGACGCGGTTGACGCGAAACACGTAATTGGACACTTGTCACTTTTGGTCTTATATCACTCGCGAATCGGTACCGATGAGAGTCAACAGCACGACGATAAAGGGGACGCGCTCATTTGTCACACTCCAGTGAATTTACGATTTACTCCTCAGTCGTCTCATCCGCCATTGACACCGTACCCAGTTCGACCGCCATTCTTTCCCGTCTTCCCGGTGCTGCTGCCCACTCGACACTCATCTCACTGCCTCCTGCTGCGCTCGACAATCGACTCCTGTCTACTATCGACCCGGGCATCGGACACTAATATCACAGTCTAACATAACAGTCGCGACACTCACTGCTGTAAAAGTTGTTGCCGTTTGACAGATGGAGCGACACTAGCGCTCCAAGCGGCAGGTAAGGTGAACGTCAGACGCGTTGTAAGCATAATGTTTGTTTACATTAATTTCCTACGTAATTTCCGAATTATTCGAGTTATTTTCTTGCCTCCAAGAGTTTGTTTAGTATCGGAAGGCATATATGTTTCTATTAATGATTCTAAAGTAAGCGCAAGTATGGACAAAAACCATGAATAGAGTGGCAAGCTACAACACATTCGTGAAGAAACACTTGTGACATTGGACAGAATTGCAGCTTACCACGTTGATATCAAAAGAATATAAACACACAGATTCACATGTAAGAAGCACAGACATGTACCTCTACATGCAAAAGCGATTGACAGCTCGTTTATCGTTCTGTAGGCCTACTGTGTGTGTCATTGTTGCCTGTTGCCACAAGTACGACCTTAATCTTTATATTATTCAAAGTGGGTAAAGCAACTGCCAAATAGTGGTAGAAATATGCTGAAAACATTATAATGAGCTGATTACATTACATTTCACGAAAAACCAAACATTTGAATAATTTTCAAACAATCTGTCTGTAGGCACTTTGCTTGTCCCGTAATAGTTTCGCTCGATCTGCACATTCTGACACTTCACACGCTTTTGTAAGACATGAACAGCTGCACTTAATCTAACCACTTTATCGTCAAAGCACGTCTGTGGTGACGATTCGCACGAATCTGGCACTGATACATGGAGAGCTGAACTGGCTGCTTCTGTGTCATATGACTGTTTTACAGCTTTAGATTGACTGTCGAATCTTTGTGGCAGTTTCCACTTCATCGTCAGTTGAGGTGGCTTATTTAGTATGTCAAACAGTGTGGGTACTGCATTCCACACGAGTTTGTTATTGTCTGCGTTCATGAACTGGTTTTCTTCGAAATGTAGCGGACAAAACCTAATATTATTATACAGGTAAACTGGGTCTTTCTACATAAGGTCTTCTCGTCTGCTATTAACAAGCCATTTTCTGCTTCAAAAATGATCATTTATACACATATAGTTTGCAAGTGAATCCTGACGATACAGATTAATAACATGATGGTATATACCTCTCAGGATCCTTAGGAAACCTAAAAAGAGACACCTGTGGTGTCTTCTTCCTGTTGTTGCTGCAATTTATTGCGCTACAAACGCTCCCGATGGTAAAAACCATTGTATAAATCAAAATAATCAATCACTATTCGCTTTCACGATCGCGCCGAACTCACAGTTCAACCTACCAGCCGCTTGGGGCGCTGCTGGCGCTGTAGGCAACAAAATCGAGGCGAAGTGTCGCGACTGTTATGTTAGACTGTGCTAATATCTATGTTCGTGGTATCACGGATCCCTTACAACTGGACTCAAGTTTTCTTTGAATCTTTCAGTAATTGTATCAAATGAATTGGGGGTTGAAGGTCGGTAACAGGATCCAGTCACTATTTTATACCGATTAGCAAGAATGATATCTACCCATACTAACTCAGAGGAACTAATTTCTTCAATTTCGCTAAAAGGTAAACTACTTCTAACATCAACAAACACGGCACCGCCAACTGTGTTTAGCCTCTTCTTTCTGAACACCCTTTGGTCCTTCAGAAAAATTTCGGGTGAACTTATTTCCGGCTTTAGCCAGCTTTAAGTCTCTATAACGATTTGAGCATCAGTGCTTTCTATTAGCGCTTGGAGCTCTGCTGCTACCCCAACACATCTTTGATGATTATTTAGTTTGCGGACTTTTGCTACAGTTCTCGTAACACTCTCAACGTAACTTTACTGCATTTTATAAGGGTATTTTCCGTCTGTGTTATAAGCGAATATCGTAGGACCACTTCCAGTTTATTTGAGATGTCCTTTCTGAATAAACATTATCCACCATGATTCTCTGTCGTCTGTAGCAATTCCAGACGTTCGAATATAATCCTTTTTATTATTCGTTTACCTTTATTTTATATTTGTGTTCATTTTACTATTTCGCAATCCCAGTCAATAAAGAGACTATCTGAGTGCAGTATCACAGCTACAGATTATTATTTGCAGGGAGTTAGCTGCGGGGCATGAAAGCAGACGTGCGCGGCTCAACCCTGTAACTAAATCGAGCTTTTCTAAATTTTTTTACAGAGCCGTGCATAGCTCAAGTACCTACAGTGCGAATAACTGCAGGTTAAGACTCAGGTGGTTTGCTCGTATGGGATGCTATTAGGAAGAGCAACTGCTTTTTTTTCCTTTATTAAAACAACCATATATGTACATAAGCACAAAAACAAAATAATGAAGTGCTGGAACTGCTTCAACACGAATTGTATCCTACAATAGACTGAAGAACACATTTCAATACAGTGCCATTTGTAAGCTTACAAAATAGAACAAAAATAGTAAACTGACAATAGCCTCTTCAGTCCAGACAGAGACGTAGAACCAAAACGCAAACATATATATAATTGACGGTCTTAACTAGAATGGCAGTTCTGTCATTTGATTCATAACCGTCCAAACTCAAAGTCATTTGGAGCATACAAACGGATAACAGATGGACAGGAAACATAAATTGATGAAAACGTCATAATGAAGTTAATAATACCATTGAGAAGTCGGAAGCAGTCCTAGGAACAGGTGTACCCTTTATTCGCTGTGCATTTTGTTCGCTACATAGCCTTGCATGTGATTTGCGTCCTTACCGGCATCGAAAATTACCCTACGCCTTGTTTTTCAAAAATTATGTCTTACATGTTAGCAAACATCTTCCTGAAATTTGGGTAACGTTTCATCTTCCAACGTGCCGTTCTCATGTTACCCTCGAAACTAATGAGATTATCTTCACTATTGTGGAAGATGATATGTCACAAACTGTCCTAACAGCCACATCACGGTGTTGTTCTTGGTAGTGGGAAAATGTTTCGTGTCCGGCCAGAGCAGGACCTCGGTGCAGTGGCTGGCTGGGCTGCTGCGGGTAATCAGGCCCAGCCTCTGCTGCGCCCATCACCAGTTACTGAGATGACCGCCACAAGTGAAGCGATGGCGTAAGGTGTCGACCAGACCACAGCGGACGCATTAATCACCGTCACATAAGCCGATTCTATGCAACCTTTCATTAGTGGGTATAACATCGTTTACCACTTTATACCATGTGGACGCCACTTCAGCAGTGTGGACAGTTAAACTTATGTTGTCCCAAACTGCCTTCCAGTGAACACTCGGGTATTTAAGTTCAATGGGGTTCCGGACTATTGGAGATGTCCATCTTTTTAATAACAGGTGCGTCGTCGGTAAATCCTGCTTGAAATAATGTCCATCAATAGAGCTTACTTCAAGAAAAAACTGCTTGACATGTCGTAGCTTGTAATGTATTTTACCTACATCAATGGGTAGGTGCATATCGGTGGGTTGTAAGGTTCGGAAGAGCCAACTGGTTACGCTCAGAGGCTCTTTGTCCAACAAATGGGTGATTCGTTTAATATATAACGCAGTACACTTTCGGTTAATGTCAGGAAAGTTGAGTCCGTCGGCCTGTCTGGAAGACGTCAGTGTGGTGTATTTCACTTCGGACAGATGCCCTTGCCAGATAAATCTATTAGAGAGTTTCATCACGTGTTTGGCCTGCATCTTGGGGACTGGAAATAGTTGGGCCATATAGCACGCTTTACTGAATATATAACTGCTGAGGAGTCGTATGCGTTGGAGAATGTCAACGGACCGCCAATTGTTTTCATAGATGGCACCTTGCATTTTATTGGTGACCTGCTTCCAATTTTTTGCATTCATTTTTAGCGGGCATTTGTCGATAATCATCCCCAGAGTGGTGTGGGCTTCGACACGCTTTGCCCAAGGTATAATAACTGCGTCGAATCCTCGAATGTTGACAAAGGTGCATTTACCGGCGTTGATTTTAGCACCGGAAGCACGACAGTACTCGTCTACCGCGGTCTTGAGGGTTGATACGTCTCCGTCGTTGCGCAATAACACTCCGACGTCGTCGGCGTAAGCACGAACCACGAAGGACGTCCCGGCGATCGAAAGGCCTGCAAGTTTGTCATGAATAGAGTGTAAGAGCGGCTCGAGCGATAAAACAAATAACATGGAGAGAGGGCTCCCCTGCGGCACTCCTCTTTGGACCTTGATGGGTTCAGTAAGCTGTCCATTTACGCTGATTCTGGTTGTAATGCCCGTGACGAAATGTTGCACGACATTTATAACCCGTTGCTCAAAACCACAACGCTGCAGTAGCTGTAGGAGGTACTCGTGGCGGACGCGATCAAAAGCCTTGCAAAAGTCGATAAACAGCAATGTGAGATTCACGTTAGTGACTGACGCTATGGCTATTACATCTCTATATTCCGAAAGGGGCGTCATAATAGTGCGACCAGGGATGCATGATTGATGGTTGTGAATCACTTGCTTCATTAACGGAGACAATCTGCTGTTGAGTGCTCTGGAAAAGGTTTTGTAATCAAAATTGAGTAAAGTAATAGGTCGGAAGTTATCTAAGGTTTTTCGGTGTTTGCTTTTTGGTATCAATACAATTCCTTCATTTCAGCCGGCACTCCCTCGCATCACTTCATTGAGAACATCTGTAAATGCGTGTCCGATTATGGGCCAGAAACGCACAAAAAATTCCCGTGACAAACCATCAGGGCCAGGGGATTCATTCGATGGCGAGCCAGAAATCAGTTCAAGGACTTCGTCTGGAGCAAAATCGTGTACGACCGCCGAGTTGTCCGCAGGCGAGACTACGGTGGGCAGAGCACGCACGATATCGCCGCCGTCATCACCATATGTATCGCATTGCGAGTACAGGTCCGTGAAGTACCGGTAAACTGCAGTAAGAATATCACTCTGTCGGGTCAAACGGAGTCCATCATCTGTGTCCAGCTCCCCGATAAAAGCTCGCTTGCGATGGGCACGATGTTTTATGAGGTGATACAGCGATGCAAGTTCGTCCTCTTGAAGCGATTTTGCTTCAGATCTGGTCTTCAGTCCTTCAAGCTGCGTTCGCTTTATGCCTATAAGCTTCGCCTTTATTTGTTTGATGGTCGTCAGCTGCGTGTTGGTTGGTGACGTAGTCGCATACAACTCTCTCAGAACTGTCTGGTAAAAATCAATCGTGCGTTTGACATCTTGCGCCCGTTGCCAACTGTAGTTTGTTAAGGATAATCGCATTTTCCGTTTGACCACAGCATTCCACCAGGCTATCTTGCTCGGATATCTGCAGCATTGCTTGAGACAATCCGCCCATGTCGTGGAGGTGACATCTTGTAGCAAGCCATCGGCGAGAATAGAAACATTTAGGCTCCACGGAATCCTATGCCATTTAGTGTGCTGTTTGGCCAGATTTATCGTGACACAGAGGGCGCAGTGGTCGGAGAAACTAGCCGGAGTGACATCGGCGTCCAGAATATGTTGGCAAATGTTCTCAGAGATGTACAAACGGTCTAGACGGCTACATGCGGTGGTGGTCAGGTACGTGTACTTTACCAGGGTAGTAAATTTTTGTTCCCACGCATCCTTCAGCTGCAGGTGACGCACCAGATCATGTAGTTCCCTACAGTAATTAAAGTTTGGTGATTGGTCTTTCCTGTGGATCACACAGTTAAAAGCACCACTAATTATCAACTGGGTTGGGTTGCGGCGTAACAAGTATATGATGTCTTGTTTAAAGAAGTTAGCTCTTTCTGATTTTAGGGTCGTTCCAGATGGAGCATAGATAGTGACGAGGGTGACGTCAAAAATTTGGCAAACTATGCCTCTACCGGAGTCCAACATTTCGATATTGCTCACTGGGATTCCGTCTCGTGATAGAATGGCCGTACCTGTACCCCCGTCCGCCACGTTGTTTACGATTGTTGCAAATCCTGATACATGAAAACTTAAGATAGACACTTCCTGTAACAGAACTATATCAGCTTCGAGCTCATAGATAAACTGCCGCAGCATTGCTAATTTTAAATCTGTCCTAACTCTATTAATGTTCAGGGACAAAAACTTATAAACTTGACTCATGGTCGTCCGAGACTTGTGGGTGATGGGAAGCGTAGGAAGCCCAGTCCATCTCATTGTCGGGCTTCGAACCTACATCCGCAGGTTTTGTACCAGTTTTTGCGCTGACTTTACTTTTTGAGTTACATCCAGCCACGGAGTCCTTTGGTTTAACGTTATTTTGCCGTCGCACAGCCGTCCGAAGTATCATAGAAGACGGCGGAGTCGGCGAGTCATGGCTGTAAGCAGTATGTGAAAGTCCTTGCTTCAGGACACGTGACTCACTGTGTTTGTTTGGAGAAGCAATGGCTGTTTGTATACAGCTGTCTGGTTCCTCGTGTTGTTGAGAAGCAGTTTCGAGGTGGCGGCTGTTTATGTTATGCTCTACGCCGCGTACTTCATCCGCTCTGTTTACGAGTTGCAGTTGACTGACTGCCGCCTCTTGTGTGTTGGTCACCTGTGGCGACTCGACAAGCGGCATCGGAACGGACTGCTGTAAATACTCGACTGCCCTCGTATTGACAGTTTCTGCGTCGGGCGGTTGAATGGGAATTTGGCGGGTCGTAACTGAGCCATCCGACACATGCGTGTCCTGTGTGGATGCCCGTGGCTCCTCGTCATCGGTTTGATTTTTTACTACCTGGTCGCCGGAACCACTACCGTCACTTATAGTACGTCGTCGTTTGTTACCAACAGATAATGCAACACCGGTGGCTAAGGGGTGACTGGCCACGGGTTTTTGAGGCAAGGGTGGGAAGGTGCCGTTACCGAGATCGTTGTCACAGATGCACTCGATTGGGGGTCAGTCACAGAAGGCGTCTGATTTTGAGTTAGGACATCAGCCAATGTTAATCTCTGTTGTTGTTGCAGATTGTTTCGAAGTACGACAACGCGCCGTGGGCAATCCTCTCGTAAATGGCCACTCGTGTTACAGATAAAACAAGTGCCTACTTGTCCCTCGTAAATGACATGAGCCTTATAACCACAAACCATTAAATAGGACGGGATATTGACTTTAACGACCATGTCAACTAAGCGAACCCCACTATAACATTGGAGTCTGTGACGGCTCGACCATTTTTCGTTTCTAATCTGTCGGATGTCACCGTATTTGGCGAGGACATCTCTAAGAAAACAATTCTCAACCTCAGGTGGCAAAATGAACACTCGCACTTGTTTATACTCAATGTCAGCGTTAGTTATTGAAACTGTACTCACCGACTGATTACGATGTCGGAACTCTGTTTTCCCACCAGAATTCACCAAAATTTTCTCCAGTTGTATCTGGTCTTCACACAGAAACAGCATTCCGCCATGTCATAATATGCTGTGTGGACCTGATCGGATGTGATGCCAATAATATCTACTATCCAGTCATGGATTTCTAGAGAACTCGGTTGCACATTCCTGGAAGATTTCTCAAATGCAAAACACAGGGTATTCTTACGAGGTACACTGGGAGCGATAATTGCACTATATGAGCGGTCGGGACCGCTGTGAGTGAATTAAGAAGCGTGTGTACGACGGTAGTGAAGAAGCACTGAGAATACCACAGGTCACAAACCAAGAATTATTATAAACACGGCTTGCGGCGCTACGACTACGCGGAAGTACCTACACGTCCGATCGCTGTCGCGTCCCAAGCGGAACTGTCTGCTCAGCAAATGTAACCGTTAGGTGCCATTGCAGGGGACATTGCGTGTTACCGCAGTAGCGGGCTAAAAAGAGGCCATTCATTGCGGAATGTAGCCGATAGCATGTGCGTTTCAAGAGCGAGCAGCGTAGTCAAATAAGAAAAGATATGCGGTGAATATCATCCAGTACCATCTGGAGATTGACTTCTTAAACCACTTTAAGACGCAAACCTACACCATAAATGAAATGATGATTAAATCGAGACCATATGCTGCCGACAGGCGTTGATATACATCGACGGGGAAAGTTGAAAATATGTGCCCCGACCGGGACTCGAAACCGGAATCTCCTGCTTACATGACAGACGCTCTATCCCTCTCAGCCACCAAGGACAGAGAAGATAGTGCGACTGCAGGGATTTATTCCTTGCACGCTCCCCGTGAGACCCACATTCCCAACTTAATGTCCACACACTACATTTGTCGTGCCCCTGCCCATTACACTCATTACTCGCAGCAGACAATCTTACCGAGTCCCATAAGAGTTCGGGCAATGCGTGTGCATCCGCACAGGAGTAGAAGGTCATTGGCTGGTTAGCCTCAACTACACTGCTGGTCATTAAAATTGCTACACCACGAAGGTGACGTACTACAGACGCGAAATTTAACCGACAGGAAGAAGATGCTGTGATATGCAAATGATTAGCTCATCAGAGCATTCACACAACGTTGGCGCCGGTGGCGACACCTACAGCGTGCTGACATGAGGAAAGTTTCCAATCGATTTCTCATACACAAACAGCAGTTGACCGGCGTTGCCTGGTGAAACGTTGTTTTGATGCCTCGTGTAAGGAGGAGAAATGCGTACCATCACGTATCCGACTTTGATAAATGTCGTATTGTAGCCTATCGCGATTGCGGTTTATCGTATCGCGACAGTACTGCTCGCGTTGGTTGAGATCCAATGACTGTTAGCAGAATATGGAATCGGTGGGTTCAGGAGGGTAATACGGTATTCCCAGCTGGATCCCAACGGTCTCATATAACTAGCAGTCGAGATGACAAGCATCTTATCCGCATGGCTGTAACGGATCGTACAACCACGCCTCGATCCCTGAGTCAACAGATGGGGACGTTTGCAAGACAACAACCATCTGCACGAATAGTTCGACGACGTTTGCAGCAGCATGGACTGTCAGTACGGAGACCATGGGTGCGGTTACCCTTGACGCTGCATCACAGACAGGAGCACCTGCGATGGTGTACTCAACGACGAACCTGGGTGCACGAATGGCAAACCGTCATTTTTTCGTATGATTCCAGGTTCTGTTTACAGCATCATGATGGTCGCATCCGTGTCTGGCGACATCGTGGTGAAAGCACATTTTAAGCATGTATTCATCATCGACATACTGGAGTATCACCCGGCGTGATGGTATGGGGTGCCATTGGTTACACGTCTCGGTCACCACTTGGAACAGTGGACGTTACATTTCAGATGTGTTACGACCCATGGCTCTACCCTTCATTCAATCCCTGCGAAACCCGACATTTCAGCAGGATAATGCACGACCGCATGTTGCAGGTCCTGTACGGGCCTTTCTGGATAGAGAGAATGTTCGACCGCTGCCCTGGCCAGCACATTCTCCAGATCTCTCACCAAATGAAAACGTCTGGTCAATGGTGGCCGAGCAACTGGCTCGTCACAATACGCCAGTCACTACTCTTGATGATCTGTGGTATCGTGTTGAAGCTGCATAGGCAGCTGTACTTGTACACGTCATTCAAGCTCTGTTTGACTCAATGGCTAGGCGTATCAAGGCCGTTATTACGGCCGGAGTTGGTTGTTCTGGGTACTGAATTCTCAGGATCTATGCACCCAAATTGCGTGAAAATGTAATCACATGTCAGTTCTGGCCGGCCGCGGTGGTCTCGCGGTTCTAGGCGCGCAGTCCGGAACCGCGCGACTGCTACGGTCGCAGGTTCGAATCCTGCCTCGGGCATGGATGTGTGTGATGTCCTTAGGTTAGTTAGGTTTAATTAGTTCTAAGTTCTAGGGGACTGATGACCTAAGATGTTAAGTCCCATTGTGCTCAGAGCCATTTTTCTGTCAGTTCTAGTACAATGTATATGTCCAATGACTACTCGTTTATCATCTGCATTTCTTCTTGGTGTTGGAATTTTAGTGGCCAGTAGTGTATATCAATATACACCATAAATGGATATACACTGCAAACGCGAGAAACGTTTATGAGCGACTTCTCTTTTAGCATAGTTGGCAACAAACTTGTAAAGGTTCTATTGTAAAATACTCACGCAGCTGAATAAAAATACACACTCACTGTAACAGAACTAGCAGTGTTTTCCAGAAGGGAGCAAAGTATTCCTAACGACTTCTTTGTTTTTTCCCAGTAATTGCTCTCAGTTCGGAAACGTTCAAGATTGTCCTGAAGAATGTAATCTGTACATCCGCCCACCACAATCGAATAAGACCATGGTTTCAAATTACTCTATCTCTGCTGGTCACAGCAAGGTTTATTTCAGTAGTGGAGTTCTAGCTTCGCAAGTTTTGACAGAAGAATAGAGATACACCAGCGCGTAACCTCTTGAATAGAGATGGATGTTAGCCTATCACCTTAATTCTGCCGTTTTTGTTAGGATTTCCTATGATTTAGAGGATATTTGACTGTTTTTGACAAACGTCAGATATCTGAATGACAAACGCAACCTTATTCATGTTTGCGTTTATTTCTGCGACTTTCAGTGAGTTCAGATACAGGACGCGTAGGAAACATTACGCCACTTCACGCTATAAATCTCATTACCCGGACGGAACTATTTGCAGTTTTCCTTGAGAGTAGCGGCAGAATTGTTTGCCGAAACATAGGATGTGTGCCATGCAAATACACAGCTGCATTCCTGAAAATCTTATTAAGGGTTCCTACGCCGGGAGAAGTTCAAATTACACAAGGAAGTGTTATTTAATTCCATCCACGTTTACCTCATAGCGTATGCAAGTGGAACGTGGCTCTTAAAAGTAAATGACAGCAAAGTATTGCAGGTAGCTGGAATTAAGTTCGTGTGATACATGTAAACGCTAGAAGTACACAAAATGGAAATAGCGGGACCGGGTAAATAACGAAATAAGATTGATACATGTATAGCTCCAGGCTGTACGAGACTTAAGACGAAGGGCATGAAGCATTAATTAGAAGGAAAGTTCAAATAAAAATGCTCTGTTTGTAGGAAAATTCTTTGCAATTAAGTTTCCCTGTGTATTAAAGAAACGACAGGATTTATTCATGACATAAGAAAGGCTAAAGAACGGCGTGCAAAGTCTCAACTCATCTACATTGTTTCATCTATTAATTAAAATTTCCATTAGACCCAACAAAACTACTAAACAGAATTTAATTTATATATTTATTCATACTTTTGAGCATTTGTCAGAAATACTCAGCTACATTTATTAGTTACACAACCACCACCAATCAAGCGACAAGAATATACAATGAGTCCCATACCTTTACAGTCAAAACTACGCAGATGGTAGAGTATCCTAAGTTACAAACTTTGAGAAAAGGAGCTACCAGTCAGAAATTAATATTTAACTTTCTATGGTGGCACGAAAAGATATCTGTGGAGTGGATGTTCTAGTATCATATTTCTTGAGTTCTCAATTAAATAAAATATTTATTAACAAGATCAAAAAGGTTTACCCTCGGCCATTGTATTACTACTTGAATTTCTTTTTATATAACAGACTTGGATCCACAGCTCATTCAACATATTAAACAAAAAATACAAGTAATGGTCATCATACATTTGTTATACTGCCGGAAAAGTTTTTCAAACTCTTTCAAGACATTCCCATTCCGTCACACTTATGGTTCGTGCATTGTAGCAGTATACGTTCACCAACACAGCATAGATTGTTGCAGCGCGGATCCGTTTCAAAAGCACGTATTAGTACATGACACGCCGTTTCATCAGTTAGCTGTGCCATTTTGTTTCGGGTGTGATAATGGCGTGCTACAGCACTGTGCGGTTGGGATTTCAACGCGTACAAGAGCTGCAGACTTGTCCCTGTAAATGAACAGAAAATTTATCATGTAACTTTGTTTTTTCAAAGTAATAATTAAAACATTGTAACTACTCCCTGCACCTACCCGAAGGGCAGTGTTGGCGGCTCATGCTGAGACCCAGAACATACATGTTCGACTTAGAGGAAGGTGTGGTATCAGCAGGAACGTAACGAGTAAACAACATACTGTATAAAATTATCTACGCCTCACTGCAATAAGCTACATAGATGATCAATGCTGTAACTAGGAGAGATCGACAAGTCACATCTGGGAATGTACTGTAAAATGGGGTGAATAGAAACATTTTCTATTTCAAAAGGAAATAGTGATAATTTTTTAAAAAAATGAAAATAAATAATATGTAGGATAATGGATATTATGCCTAATTTTAAACTTATAATTAGTTTTGGGACCTAGCTCATGATCGTATAACATAAAAATATAAAAACGTATTATTTATTTTCACTCTGCAAAGAGAGATTTCGGCTCTAGGAGATTACCTGGTCCAAAAAATGGTTTATACACCGCAGAAATTAGCATATTGCATGAATTATGAGTTGTAATTCTTTTTTTCCAAATAAACAGTATTGTCTCTCTAATTACGTTATTGAGATGTGTTCCGCTGGATTTTGTGGAATGAGATCTGACTGAATAACATGCAGAAAGACAAACTCAGACATTTATTAACTAAAAACATACAACTGGTTAATAAAATATTTTTAAAGAAGGTTCAGCTGCTCAACAAATTAGCCAAAAGTTAACAACTACAACATCAGTTATTTAATGAACTGATTTTACGAACCCAGTCCCAACTGCCAAAGAAATAAGCACAGAATTTATATCAATAACGTATTTCAAGACATTGTGCTGGAAGCTACTTAGGCAGAGTGTGTTCACAGCATACAAACGTCAAAGCTTAATTTCTGCACTGGCCATAGTGCGGATTACATGAGGAAATTGGTCACCCGAAAAATAAAATATTAGAATTCATCGAACAACAGTTACAATTGCTATCATACAAATCTGGACCTGTGGCTGTTATATTAGGCCCAGGCCCGCTACGACTCTAGCTATAACAATCCAGTACCACTGGAAATTACCCTTCAGAGTATTGTAAGAAATTTACAACAAGGTTCTCACAATTAGTATCATATGCAATAGGAGAAGCACTTAATCACATTGGACAAGTTCAAAATTTAATAATCCCCTCTACTAAATAATTTAAGTTTATAGCTCAGCAAGTCACTATCGTAAGAAGCTCCACTTATCTTCTAAAACATCTCGGCTACCCAATAAATGTAAAACAATTCACAGTATTCAAGGGAGTAAAAACTTCAAAAGGCATTTCTTAAAATACAATTATAAAATTCTTTCCATCATTTTTCCTGGACACCACTGTCGTCCATAATATTAGATCAATTAGTACACTAAACGTAAGTAGGAAACTTATGTAAGTCTATAGCTTCTGGACTTGGTGACTTTCAACATTAACTCTAAACCCACACAGTGACAGGGCGTTCGTAAATACAAGCCCCAATGTCTAACAAGTTACCTGGGTAATGGCCAGTGTCAAAACTGAGGTGCTGCCTTAAGAGCTCTGAATCAATCAGAAACTAACTTCAAATAGTAGTTACGGAATTTGCGAACTTGGGAAGAACAGTATTAGACCACAGTTTAGCTAAACCAAGCACTTTAGGTCACAGATGAAATACACCTCTAAATTTAGTATTCTTGTACCGACGTGGCTGTATAAGGAAGGATGCACTCTGCTGGAAGCAATATGTAGATGATGGAGAGGCTACTGATGCAGAAAGACGTTGGCTCCGAAGACGATCAGTAGAGTGGTATCACGTGGTACCATGCGCGCATACATACCCTCCCAGTAAAATGACATAAGGCCGTCACATTGTACGCAGATTGTGTTGCAAAATAGGGTTTTGGAGCCAAAAGAATGTGCAATAATATGGTGTATTGGAATACTGAATAAAACCAACGTGATTTCAGGAAAAAATATGTTTCATTACTTATAGAACACTTCTCGTACAAATGTTTTGGAGCACACCGTTTAGCGGACATTTTCGAACGTGTGGCTCTGCAGCAGTCGACCACCATGTGTTACCAACTTAAGGATACAGAGTACTTATAAATGGTGGAAAAATCGAAGTTTTTATGACTTTATTAAATTCTATAGTCTTTTCTGATTACACTGATATATACATTATAGTGATTCAAATTATATTTTTCGATCACGTATGACGCCAGGTCCCCTTTATTTCTGTTACAGAAACCAGTATTATTTCGAAAAAAACTGTGAGCTTTCTGTTTCCAGCGATTATACGTATGATACATTGTATATGTTGGTAACAGTGCAGATTTCTAGTGTCTGTAAACGATTATCTTTGCTAGTATTTACTTTTGTTTCGCTGAAGCAGTTTATTCACGTTGTACTGAATGTTTGTTGCCCAAGTGCTACATATATTTGTAGAAGTATATATCCTCTAGTGTGCAATAAATACGAACTATGTCAAGCATCAAGAAATTCAATAAAAGGAAATTCCGTGGTAAATAGTTCACAAACAAAGCAAGCCACACTGTTGAAAGTAACGTACGTATCACTTCTTCACGGAAGAAACTCCCACAGGGCACGCCTCCTGGTGATTCAAATTTTTGTGTTAACAATTATACTGTCTGTAGTGGAGTTTTTGTTGTTGATGTGGGCACCTTATCTTCTTTGATAAAGGAAGTGGTGAAATGTAAACAATGTGATGGTGTAGGCTGTCTGGAAACTACTGATCAACAAAGTAACAGGAAGGGTTTAGAGTCAAAATTAGTTGTCCTGTGTAGATCCTGCAATAAATCAACCTCGAAAATGACTTATAACATTGTGCACAATTGATATGATGTGAATTTGAAGTTAGTGTATGCAATGCGTGCAACAGGAAAAGGAAGAAAAAAGGCTGCTCGAACGTTTTGTGGTTTGATGGACCTTCCTCCTCCTCCCAGTAGGTTCAGCAAGTACATTAAAAATAATTTTAGGTGCCTTGACGGTTGTATCTAAAGCATCTATGAAACATGCAGTAGATGAAATTGTAGATATTAGTGGAACCAGGGACATTGCTGTTGCACTTGATGGGACATGGCAACATCGAGGACATCATTCCTTGAATGGTGTAAGTGCTACTTCGCTGGAGAATGGAAAACCTGTTAATGTTGAGTGCTTATCTAAGTACTGCTATACGTGCCGTGGTAACACTGAAGGACATATTGAACATCTGTGTTCTAAGAATTATGATGGTTACAGTGGAGATATGCAGTGTGATGGAGCTATAAAAATACCGGTAGATCAAAAAGTCAGTATAAATTTGAAAACTTAATAAACCACGGAATAATGTAGATAGAGAGTTAAAAATTGACACACATGCTTTGAATGACATGAGGTGCATTATAACAAAAAAAAAAATATTGCTAGACGCGTGAAAGACCTCTTGCGCGCCTCGTTTGGTGATGATCTTGTGCTCAGCCGCCACTTTCGTCATGCTTGGCCTCCCAGGTCCCCAGACCTCAGTCCGTGTGATTATTGGCTTTGGGGTTACCTGAAGCCGTAAGTGTATAGTGATCGACCGACATCTCTAGGGATGCTGAAAGGCAACATCCGGCGCCAATGCCTCACCATAACTCCGGACATGCTTTACAGTGCTGTTCACAACATTATTCCTCGACTACAGCTATTGTTGAGGAATGATGGTGGACATATTGAGCATTTCCCGTAAAGAACATCATCTTTCCTTTGTCTTACATTGTTATGCTAATTATTGATATTCTGATCAGATGAAGCGCCACCTGAGGGACATTTTTTGAACTTTTGTATTTTTTTTATTCTAATAAAACCCCATGTACTCTCCTCCATCACTCCAGTTCAAAAATGACCATGGGGAAATTGCTCATACCAACACCGAAAACTGTGAAATTCTTGCAAAATACTTTTCTAAATTACTGAATTGTGAAAAGCCTGCAGAAGAATTTGAGTTCCATCGTACACAACGAAACCCAGACTCAAAGCCACCAAGTTTACAAGAGATTAAAGAGATAATTCAGTCACTGAAAAATAACAAAGCATCAGGGGAAGACCAAATCATCGCAGAATTATGGAAAAATGTAGGAAGAAATCTTATTGCAAAACTCAAAGAAATTATACATGAAATCTGGAAAACTGAAAAAATTCCCACAGATTGGAAGACTGCAATCATACATCCTCTGTACAAAAAAGGAAGTCAAACAGACCCCAACAACTATCGTGGAATCTCTTTATTGTCAATAACATACAAAATTCTGTCTAGAGCCCTACTAAACCGCGCAAAACCTCAGCTGGATTCAAAACTAGGCGAATACCAAGGTGGGTTCAGAAAAGGTCGATCTTGCGTAGAACAAATCCTTAACTTGAAAAACTCAGTGAAATATTTACATAGTACTTCAAACAAAAGTTATGTCATCACGTTTGTAGACTTTAAAAAAGCATATGACAGTATAGACCGAGAATCCCTTTTTGAAGTATTAGCAGAAATTGGACTAGATCAAAAGACAACAAACATCATAAAAGAAACACTCACGGAGACCAAATCCAAAGTAAAATTTATGGGAGAATTGAGCACAGAATTTGAAATAGACACAGGAGTACGACAAGGGGATGTACTGTCCCCAGTGCTCTTCAATTGTACTCTTGAAAAAGTTGTTAGAGAATAGAAAAAAGCAGGTGCACCAGCACACAGACTGGGACCAAGACATAAGGGCATAGAATTACACTGTTTAGCATTTTCTGATGACATGGCACTTCTCGCACAAGACATTATTGATGCACAGAAACAGCTAGAATTATTACAAGAACAGGCAGCTAAAATAGGATTACAAATTTCATCTGAAAAAACAAAATTTATGACTGACGTCAAAGATGCACCTTCTGATCTCAAAATTGGTAATAACTACATCTCTCGAGTAAAAGAATTTAAATATTTAGGTGAATGGATTGCAGAAAATTGTAATGAAAAGAAATCTGTCAGATCAAGAGTCCAGAAAATGGAGACAGCGTTTCAGTTAAGAAAAAACATTTACAACAAAAAGAGTCTCTCGTGGAACTGCAAAATACGACACTACACAACAGTAATTAGACCCGAAGCTCTCTACGCATCTGAGACACTAAATCTTCAACACAGAACACTAAAAGAGGAATTAGAAGTGAAAGAACGTAAGATAATGAGGAAAATCCTAGGACCAAGAACTAAAGATGGGGTACATTATCCAAAACCCAATGCAGAAATATATAAAAATATCTCCAAAATAACAGACACAATGCGCATGAGAAGAATCCAATTCATGGGGCATTTAGAAAGAATGGACTCAAACAGGTTAACGCACAAAATCCATACATTTTTAAAGAACAAAACTACAAGACCGAACTGGTACAAACAGACGGAAAAAGACCTGAGAGAATTAGGGTCTCCAAATCTACATGATAGAAATGAAATCAGAAAAATCACAAACACACGGGGTTTTGAAGAAGAAGAGAGAAAAACTAACCGACATACATGGTCTACGCAACGAAAGCTAGCCCATTCGTTGTTTATGAAGGAATACTGGGCGAAAAGGAAGGCCAACAAATGTTGATTACGCGTGGTCCTAAGTGATCCATCCGCGAAGAAGAAGAAGAAGAAGAAAACCCCATGTCATTTCAAGCATGTGTGTCAATTTGTATCTATCTACATTATTCCGTGATTTATTCAGTTTTAAAATTTATACTGACTTTTTGATCACCCAGTATTTCAGAGGTCGGTGCCAGTTTATAACTTTAAATATACGAACTACCTATGCGATGGGGACTCCAAAGCTTTCAATAAAATTAATGAGTTCAATGTTTATGGTGATACCCTGGTAACAAAACTGGATTGTTGTGGACAAGTGCAAAAGAGGATGGGTGCTATATTGAGGAAGCCATGAATAGAAAGAAGAGGAAAATTGCTATCTGAAGGAAAATCTCTGTCTGGCCGAGGCAGATTGACGGAAACTGAAAGACTTTCTTCAGAGTTATTATGGACTGGCCATTAGACGAACTGCACATCTGAATGATGTTACAGCAATGATAAAAGCTGTATGGCCACCTATTTTCATAAGTTGTCCACAGATAACCATCCTGTTTCACGGTCTTTACCCTAAAGGAGGAGATTGGTGTGGTTACCAAAAAGCAAAAGAAAGTGGTCAAATGTACGATCATTAGCATTCTCTTCCTTAGCCTATTATGAATGAAATAACACCAATTTTAGAGACGTTACCCTGTTTTGCTTAGTAAATGTCTTCATGGGGGCACTCAGAATACAAATGAAATCTTCAACCGTTGCATATGGGAAAGATTACCCAAGAATGTTTTTGTAGGGCTAAATACCCGTGGCCTAGGGGTCAGTACGCTGTTAGCAGCGGTGGGGCAAGGTCGTCGTGCCTGTGTCCCCCTGTCAGCGTACCGCGCGCGCGAGTGTTTTACTGTTTACCTTCCGCTGCGGCGAGTGTCACGTGTCCGTGTCTCGGTAGTGCCATTGCGTACTCGTACCGCAAGTCCACAATTAAGATCACATTTCAAGCGGACTACGCAAGACCTCTAGCACTTGACATTGAACGTTTGATCCGGGAAGAACTTCATATTGCACCTCAAGACATCCGTGGGATCGACTTTTCTACAACACAAAGTGTCGTATGTATAAAATTGATCAATCAAAAGGCGTGCACTGATGTTGTGTGCCGACACACTCATGGACTTAAATTTAAGCATCCTGATGGCCACATAGGAACTGTCATGATCGACCACGCTAGATTAGGCCTTCGCACTCTGAGGCTCTTCGAGCTGCCATTCGAAGTCCCGCCAGATGTTGTGATGACAGCTTTCAAACCGTACGGCAACGTGCTAAGCCACCTGACTGAAAAATGGCAAACGTTTGAGACGTACCCCGTCTTAAACGGAGTGCGACAAATTAAGATTGAACTGACGAAGCATGTGCCATCCTATTTAGTAATTAGCGGCTGCAGAGCCGTTGTCATGTACGACGGACAACCGCGTACTTACACCGGCTGTGGCCAGGAAGGACATGTCCGATCTGCCTGCATTCAACGCCGACTGACTCCTATACCGGTTGGTGAAGTCCCATCCACGGCGACACCTACTTCACTCCCCATTACGTATGCAGCGGCTGCAACCGCCACAGCTGTTCCTGTCCAGGATCGTAACACCGTATTGCAGTCAGAGGTCGATGACAGTGTGGCGTACAGCATATCCCCCTCTACGACGTCATCGGCAGACCTGCCTCAAGACGGTCATCAATTGTGCCACGAGACAAGCCTAAAGAGAAGATTGAAGTAGAAACGGATATTGTCCCGACTTCTGCCTTCCTACCAATGGAGACCGCATCAGACGTTTGGCGCCCGCACCCTGACACAGAACAACATGTCCGGAAACAACGGTCCCTTCGAAAACGCAAGAAACGGCGCCATACGCCATCCGATGATTGCCTGCTTCGGATGTGTGACCCAGACGAACATCCGGCGTCGGACGACACTCAGAACTCTACCACCACAACTCACCCTTCCCGTCACGATGCTACGGGGATTACAATTTCTGAGCCGTCTCGGTCTGACAACACCACTTTTGCTACTGAACATGCGCGCGAGCGCAATACTGACAGCACTAATCAACAGTTACCAATGGTTGCATTTGATTCTTGGGCGGATGATGTCGAGGATGAGCCACAGCACCAGGATGATGCCGAGGGCCGAGATGCTCCCTCGGCTGTACCCAGCACCGACCAACCACAGTGACTGTGGCTGTATCGTCAGCCTCTGTGGGGCCGCCCCTGTCGCCCACACCTGGCCTCCTAAACAACCCAGATGGCGACCTGGCTGACCAAACATACCGTCTAGCGACGATTAACATCAACAACATATGTGCCTGACATAAACTAGCGAAGCTACAGGATCTGCTCAAGGCAGCAGACATCGACGTTACGCTCCTTCAAGAGGTGTATGTCGCGGACTTCAAGGAACCCTATGGCTACAAGACTTGGGTGTCACATGCGTCGGACAATGGCAGTGGTGTGGCGATCCTCCTCCGCGAAGGCATATCCGCAGCAGACGTAGAGTATCTCCCTAATGCCAGAGGCATGGGTCTTACTATCCAAGGAGTCAAACATCTGTGCACCGTCAGGATCTGGTCGGAGTCGCGAACGATCCACCTTTTTCGCTCATACAATCACGCCCCTCTTTATGGGTCGTCAGGACGCCTTGATATTCGGAGGGGACTTCAACTGTAGCCAAGCGCCTAAGGATCAGTTACCACATCATTATCCCTGCACAGGACTTGCGACAGTTATAAATAATCTTCAATTGGTGGACTCATGGGAACATATTTGTGGCGATCGGTCCGGATTTACCCACTGCACAAGCCATTCCTCCAGCCGCATCGACCGGATTTACATCTGGCGCTCCATAGCTGTGGAGACGAGAGCTGCCGAAGTTTGGCCCACAGCGTTTTCTGACCACGAGGCCTACATCAGCTCCATTACCCACGGCCGCCAGAAGGTATGGCGCAGCCGTGGTCCTTGGAAGTTGAACGTCGCTCACCTAGCCTCTCAGGAATTCCGCCGCCTTATAGAGAACACGTGGGATTCTTGCAGCTGCCGGCGTGGCACCTACCGGTCTACACTGTCGTGGTGGTTACTCTGCTCCAAGCCAGCCCTTCGGAAGACCTTGATCGGCTACGGCAGAGATGTTGCAGCATGGAAGAGACATACCATGGACTTTTACTACAGCATCTTAAGGGAATGTACAACACTGCCGTACTCACCTGCACTGCAGGTGACGGTGAACCGTGCCAAGGCACAGATCATCAGATTAACACGTTGCCACCTTGAGGGTGCGATCGTCAGAGCGCGTACTCAAGACAGAGTGGCCCAGGAGGAACCGTCCATGTATCACGTCATTCCAGAACGACGGCGCCGAAGCAGGATACTGATCCAAGCTATCATGACAAAGGACGGATGGCGCCTTGATACCCAGCGCGATACAGGAAACCCCCTTCATGCTCTCTACATTAGGCTGTACTCGGGACACCAACATCCTCCAGAGGTGATCGCCGAAGTCTCTCAACTCACTTACGGCACGATCTCTTCGACAGCGGCGGCGGATTTGACTGCAGATGTAACGGAAGAGGAAATCATTGAAGCAATACAGGTGGGGGCTGCTCATAAGTCACCCGGACATTATGGCCTTCCTCTGGAATTTAACCGGACATATCAGCAATTGCTGGCACCAGCCTAGACTGATGTTTGCCGCGATCTTATGTCTCCCACGACGCAGATTCCTGGGGCGTTCCTAGAAGGACTGATTGTGCCCATACACAAACCACGAGGCGGATCCAGAATCAGTGATTATCGCCCCTTTACCTTACTAAACAGTGACTTGAAGATTTTCACCCGGCTCCTGGTGGCACGCCTAAAGCGATCGGTACAGTGTGTTGTGTCGCAGGACCAAGCATCGTTAGGTGGTGACCATAATATTCGCGCTGCACTGTGCCGATATCGAGATATGATCGCGCTAGCCAAAGCTTGCCAACTGCCGGGAGTTTTAGCCTCACTCGACTTTAGCCAGGCCTTTGACAACCACACATTTTTGATGGAGGTACTGCGACACGTGGGGTATCCGGACATCATAGTGAAGGTACTGATGTGTCTCCTACGCGGAGCGACGTCCAAGGTGTTATATAATTGCCGTCTCACGCCGGCGATACAGATCCAGCGTTCGGTGCGACAAGGCTGCCTTCTTTCGGCGATTTTGTATGCCTTCGTCTAGGAACCACTCCTCTGCGGCCTCCGACAACGCCTGACTGGGATGTCCCTTGGTGGACACACTTTTTGCTGCACTGCCTATGTGGCTGATCCGGTACTCCTTCTTCGCAGTAATGATGATGTTCGTGCAGCACTCGCGTGGGTGACGACCTACGGCGCGGTATCGGGGAGCAAACTCAATCTCCACAAATCACACGCCCTGTCTATAGGCAGAGGCCTACCCAATGATACTAATGACCTCAGCAGTTGAGTCTCATAGTGCTCAGAGCCACTTGAACCATTTTCTACCCAACGATAACGTCGCACCGCTACGAATCAGTAACACAATCCGCTGTCTTGGCATTGAATTCACATCTGTCATGAAGCGTTCAACGGCCCTTAACTACAGGCGTCCATGCCCGAGGCAGGATTCGAACCTGCGACCGTAGCAGTCGCACGGTTCCAGACTGCGCGCCTACAACCGCGAAACCACCGCGGCCGGCTAAAAGTTGGTGTACTAGATGTAGTGATATGTTTCAGTGATTGAGTGATAGGAAGGTTGGAAGTCCTGAGAAATTTAAGCATAAAATGCGGCTCTAATACGTAAGATCAATTGCTTGCGTGTGACGGACAACGAGTGTATGAAGCTGTAAGATTCGCTCTTCAAGTTACCAAAGAAGCAAGAAATGTTAAAAGGAATGCCAAGAGGAAGCTTTAAGATGAAGAAATGCTGCAGGATGAAGACTATCCTTCAGGGATGCTCTGAGGCACAGTTCAATTGGACTCACATCTTCATTCGCAAGTTGTATTTTTCAGAATTCGGGTACAAATATTTCCTAAAGTTTATAAAGAATTGCTCTAATTTTTTCCTGTAACTTAATCCATACTTATGTAGTAGACCTAAGCTTTGTTGCAGAATCAACTGAATTATAGAAGAAATGACATTTTTATTAGGAAAAAAATTATAAAAATTAAAATGTAAGATGTGATATTCTTTATCCTTATAATATACATAACAGGTGGAATTAAATAGGTCTAGTACCTCAGCAATCATGTCATGCATATCTGGTAAAAATTTCGTCTCCTTCAAATGTGAAACATTGGATTAAATGGTACCTCAATTTGAGAAAGCATTTTGGGAAAAAATTGCATCAGTTGCTTTGTAATTTTTTTAATAATCCTAATCAGGTTCAAAAATATTCAAGATACTTCTGACTTGTTTAGCAAGTGTGCTGCATTACCTGATATCAGCCGGCCGCGGTGGCCGAGCGGTTCTAGGCGCTTCAGTCCGGAACCGCGTGACTGCTACGGTCGCAGGTTCGAATCCTGCCTCGGGCATGGATGTGTATGATATCCTTAGGTTAGTTAGGTTTACGTAGTTCTAAGTTCTACGGGACTGATGACCTCAGATGTTAAGTCCCATAGTGCTCAGAGCCATTTGAACAATTTTTGAACCTGATATCAACAAAAAAAAATCTTTAAAACATATACAATATAAACAGTGCCTGAAAGAAATAGGGGTTGATTTTTACATTATGTTGAGCCAGAAAAGTACCTTATATCCTTAAACGACCCATGTCATCAGCGTTAATCGTAGTGGCCAGGGACTCATCGAGGTTTCTCCATGGATCAATGAAAACGTGCCACCTGGTCGGATGAATCACACCATGTGAGTGTTCATAGGAGGTGAGGGTATCATCTGGAGTGCCCCAGGGCAGTGTGGTAGGTCCGCTGTTGTTTTCTATGTACATAAATGATGTGATTCTTGAGTTTCTCCCGGCGTATTTGATAATTTAATACACCTTTACGGGGAGGAGACGTATCGCAGCATGAAGAAATTTGAAAAGTTGCGCCACCGTAGATGTCGTTTGCTAAGTACTCTTGCCTTTCTAAAGAGATGTCGTTCCGAGAATGTTGTTCCAAATTTTGCTAAGGTTATGCATTACATCAATTCTGCAGCAGCTAAGAGAATCAAGAAACGAGCCAGCCTCGCATTGGTACGTGAGAGAGTGCAATTCACCCGCCGGAGCCTTGAGTTTATTTCACAGGAATTACTCAAACTACATTTGCAACTAGCTAGTAAGTTCACTTCTTGTTCCTGGGATTGGACTGATGGTGTCACCTAGGTGTCAGCTGACTCCGCCCATAAGAAGGCTAGGGGACGTCAAACAGCTAAGTTCTCACGTCTCCTTGACAAACCATCTCTGCAGGTTCCGTGCAAGACTGTCATCAATTTGAGCGGCTTGGTGTTGAGTGATGATGCGGTCTCGGTTTTGCAGAAAGGTCTCAACTTCGCTCCCACCCCCAAGTTCACTCCGGTCGCAGAAATTGTTAGTGCTGTTGAACAGGTTGCAGCTCGACTTCCCCCAGAATCAGCCGAGGAAATACGTCGTGAAACTTGTCGTGCGTTGACGAAATCCAAGCCGATGAAGTCAAATATCAGCAGTAAAGAGAGGGCGGCCATTCGTGATCTGAGGGAGCGCTCTGAAATTGTTGTCTTACCGGCTGACAAAGGCAATGCTACAGTTGTTGTCTCCCATAAGGAATACACTGATAAGATGCAGAGCCTGCTAAATGACGATTCCTACCAGAAGATCAGCGTTGACCCTACAAAGAAGGTGGAGAACAAGACGAGTTCAAATGGCTCTGAGCACTATGGGACTTAACTTCTAAGGTCATCAGTCCCCTAGAACTTAGAACTACTTAAACCTAACTAACCTAAGGACATCACACACATCCATGCCCGAGGCAGGATTCGAACCTGCGACCGTAGCGGTCACGCGGTTCCAGACTGTAGCGCCTTTAACCGCTTGGCCACACCGGCCGGCGAGAACAAGACGAGGGCGCTTCTCAAGGACGCAGATTTACCGGAGGGTGACGCTAAGAAATTGTTACCCCAAGGTCCGGTACCGCCTAGACTATATGGACTCCCGAAGGTTCACAAAGAGGGGGTACCATTACGCCCCATTGTCAGCAACATCAGGGCACCTACATATTTGTTGGACAAATACCTGACGGGAATATTAAGTCCTTATGTAGGTAAATGCCCTCATCACATCCGTAATTCCGTGGATTTTGTTAAACGCCTTGATAGCTTCAGGTTGGATGAGTCAGATATCATGGTGAGTTTTGACGTCGTTTCCTTGTTTACGAGGGTACCCCTGCGAGAGTCACTAGAATTGATTAGTCAGAAGTTTGACGAGAAGACCACTGAACTTTTTAGGCATGTCTTGACTTCCACGTTCTTTTTAATGGAGAATACTACGAACAAACGGAGGGAGTCGCCATGGGTAGTCCACTCTCACCGGTGGTAGCGAATTTGTAAATGGAGAACTTCGAGGAGGAAGCCCTGTCGTCATCCGTATGGAAACCTACTTGCTTTTTCCGTTACGTGGACGACACGCTCGTCATCTGGCCACATGATATGGATAAACTCCTTGACTTCCTTACACATCTAAACTCCATACACCCCAACATCAAATTCACTATGGAGACTGAAACGGAGGGTAAATTACCTTTCTTTGACGTCTTGGTCAAGAGAAGGGCTGACGGCACCCTAGGTCATGGGGTGTATCGGAAGACTACGCACACTGATCTGTATTTGCACGCAGACAGTTGCCACCACCCTTCACAGAGGAATGGGGTACTTAAAACTCTAGTACATAGGGCGCGCACTATCTCTGACGCAGAGAGTCTACCCCAGGAATTGGAACATCTGAGAACTGTATTTCGAAAAAATGGGTACTCAGAGTGGCAGATTCAACGTGCTCTCCGCCCAACCACTGCAACACAACCTGTTGAGATGGATGAAGTCACGAGGGAGGAGGTAGGCACTGCATTTATTCCATACACAGGCACACTCTCGGGGAAAATCGCCCGCATTCTGAAGAAACACCGGGTCGGAACTGTGTTTTGTCCTCCAAATAAAACTCGTGCACTGGTGGGGAGCGCCAAAGATGACCTCGGTCTGAGGAAGGCCGGCGTGTACCAGATTCCGTGTCAATGTGGCAAGTCGTATATTGGTCAGACGATGCGTACCGTCGAGGATCGATGCCGTGAACACCGGAGGCACACTCGACTGATGTATCCGAGCAAGTCGGCGGTCGCTGAACATCGTTTGTCGGAAAATCACGCCATGGAGTATGACCGCACGAGGATTCTGGTACAGACTTCGAGATACTGGGACAGCGTTGTTAGAGAGGCCATCGAAATTCGCAGCAATGACGACCTCATAAACCGTGACTGTGGCAATAATCTTAGCAAGGATTGGGAACCAGCGATCGGGTTAATAAAGAGTAAATCGAGCAAACGTATAGTTGTGACGACCACGGCGGACAGAGCCATCACACCGACGTCATCTCAGACGCCGTCGCAATCTGTTCCACCGCGCGACCGTGGCGCGGGGCGCGGACGGCGGAGGGAGCGCGCCGCGGGCGGAGGGTATTTAAATCGGCCGCCGCCGCGACCGAACCCAGTTTCCTCTGAGCAGCCATAGCGTACGGATCTCCGTGCCGGCACGTTCACAGGAGCTCAGTCCGTCAGTTTACCTGATGATGGCGACATGTATGATCGCCGAAATATTGTGCCCGTTGGACACTATAGACCGGCAGCATACCCGTGGATATTTTGATTACATAAATGATCTTTTGGATAGGGTGGATAGCAATGTGCGGCTATTTGCTGATGATGCCTTGGTGTACGGGAAGGTGTCGTCGTTGAGTGACTGTAGGAGGATACAAGATGACTTGGACAGGATTTGTGATTGGTGTAAAGAATGGCAGCTAACTCTAAATATAGATAAATGTAAATTAATGCAGATGAACAGGAAAAAGAATCCCGTTATGTTTGAATACTCCGTTAGTAGTGTAGCGCTTGACACAGTCACGTCGATTAAATATTTGGGCATAACATTGCAGAGCGATATGAAGTGGGACAAGCATATAATGGCAGTTGTGGGGAAGGCGGATAGTCGTCTTCGGTTCATTGGTAGAATTTTGGGAAGATGTGGGTCATCTGTAAAGGAGACCGCTTATAAAACAATAATACGACCTATTCTTGAGTACTGCTCGAGCGTTTGGGATCCGTATCAGGTGGGATTGAGGGAGGACATAAAAGCAATTCAGAGGCAGGCTGCTAGATTTGTTACTGGTAGGTTTGATCATCACGCGAGTGTTACAGAAATGCTTCAGGAATTCGGTTGGGAATCTCTGGAGGAAAAGAGGCGTTCTTTTCGTGAATCGCTACTGAGGAAATTTAGAGAACTAGCATTTGAGGCTGACGGCAGTACAATGTTACTACCGCCAACTTATATTTCGCGGAAAGACCACAAAGATAAGATAAGAGAGATTAGGGCTCGTATAGAGGCATATAGGCAGTCATTTTTCCCTCGTTCTGTTTGGGAGTGGAACACGGAGAGAAGATGCTAGTTGTGGTACGAGGTACCCTCTGCCACACACCGTATGGTGGACTGCGGAGTATGTATGTAGATGTAGATGTCCATGGTCATATCTAGATACGCCGTCATGCAGACGAACAGACGCCCGAAACATGTCCCGCATCATGGATACAAGCAAATGGGTGCTGTATTATGTTACGGGGAATTTAATATGACCTTCCATGGCGATTTTTGTAGTATTGGAAGGCATCATGAGAGGTGTAGACTACCTGATCATCTTTGCAGACCGTTTGAATTCCGTGACGCTTGATGTCTTCACCAATGGCTATGGTCTGTTCCAATAGCGTAACCGACCTCGCCACAAGGCCAGAAGCGTGCTGCTGTGATCTGACAAAAGCAAAATAGCGAACTCACGTTGATGCCTTTCCAACCTAATTCTCCCAGCCTGACCCTAATAGTCCGTACCTAGGTTACTATCGGGCACCAGTAGCGAGGACACAAACCACTGACTCGAAATCTATGGGAATAAGTGAGCTCTGTGTAGCATTCTGGTGCGACATAACTCCGGAGGTACAGAAAGCTGGCTAAAGCCGGAAATAAGTTCAGCTGAAATTTTCTCAAACGATCTAAGAGTGTTCAGAAAGGATAGATTAAATACAATTGGTGGTGCAGTATTTATTTCTGTCAGAAGTAGTTTGCCTTGTAGTGAAATCGAAGTAGATAGTTCATGCAAAATAGGTTGGGTAGAAGTTACATTTGACAATCGGACTAAACTATTAACTGGATCGTTTTACCGACCCCCGAATCATAAGATATAGTTGCTGAACAGTTCAAAGAAAACTTGAGTCTAATTTCAGATAGGTACCCCACTCAGACAGTTATATTCGGTGGTGACTTTAATGTACCCTCGATAAAGTGGAAAAATTATACGTTAAAAGCCGGCGGCAGGCATAAAACGTCATCCGAAATTGTACTGAATGCTTCCTCAGAAAATTATATTGAACAATTACGTACTTCATGAGCCCACTCGAAGCGTAAATGGTTGCGAAAGCATTCTTAATCTCTTAGCAACAAATAATCGTGGACAAATAGTGAGTATCGTGACAAATACAGGGATAAGCGACCACAAGGAAGTAGTTGCTAGGCTGAATACCGTAACTCCTACATCCATCAAAAATTAACGCAAAGTTAAAATGCTATTAACACCGTTCTAAGAGACAGTCTGCACTCCTTCCGGTGTGATCATGTGAGCTTAGAAAAGTTGTGGAATGATTTCATATAGTATCGAAAACAATTGAGGGATATGTTGTTGTTGTTGTGGTCTTCAGTCCTGAGACTGGTTTGCTGCAGCTCTCCATGCTACTCTATCCTGTGCAAGCTTTTTCATCTCCCAGTACCTACTGCAACCTACATCCTTCTGAATCTGCTTAGTGTATTCATCTCTTGGTCTCCCTCTACGATTTTTACCCTCCACTCTGCCCTCCAATACTAAATTGGTGATCCCTTGATGCCTCAGAACATGTCCTACCAACCGATCCCTTCTTCTGGTCAAGTTGTGCCACAAACTTCTCTTCTCCCCAATCCTATTCAATACTTCCTCATTAGTTATGTGATCTACCCATCTAATCTTCAGCATTCTTCTGTAGCACCACATTTCGAAAGCTTCTATTCTCTTCTTGTCCAAACTATTTACCGTCCATGTTTCACTTCCATACATGGCTACACTCCATACAAATACTTTCAGAAATGACTTCCTGACACTTAAATCTATACTCGATGTTAACAAATTTCTCTTCTTCAGAAACGCTTTCCTTGCCATTGCCAGCCTACATTTTATATCCTCTCTACATCGACCATCGTCAGTTATTTTGCTCCCCAAATAGGGAAACTCCTTTACTACTTTAAGTGCCTCATTTCCTAATCTAATTCCCTCAGCATCACCCGACTTAATTAGACTACATTCCATTATCCTTGTTTTGCTTTTGTTGATGTTCATCTTATATCCTCCTTTCAAGACACTGTCCATTCCATTCAACTGCTCTTCCAAGTCCTTTGCTGTCTCTGACAGAATTACAATGTCATCGGCGAACCTCAAAGTTTTTATTTCTTCTCCATGAATTTTAATACCTACTCCGAATTTTTCTTTTGTTTCCTTTACTGCTTGCTCAATATACAGATTGAACAACATCGGGGAGAGGCTACAACCCTGTCTTACTCCCTTCCCAACCACTGCTTCCCTTTCATGTCCCTCAACTCTTATAACTGCGATCTGGTTTCTGTACAAATTGTAAATAGCCTTTCGCTCCCTGTATTTTACCCCTGCCACCTTTAGAATTTGAAAGAGAGTATTCCAGTCAACATTGTCAAAAGCTTTCTCTAAGTCTACGAATGCTAGAAACGTAGGTTTGCCTTTCCTTAATCTTTCTTCTAAGATAAGTCGTAAGGTCAGTATTGCCTCACGTGTTCCAGTGTTTCTACGGAATCCAAACTGATCTTCCCCGAGGTTGGCTTCTACTAGTTTTTCCATTCGTCTGTAAAGAATTCGTGTTAGTATTTTGCAGCTGTGACTTATTAAGCTGATAGTTCGGTAATTTTCACATCTGTCAACACCTGCTTTCTTTGGGATTGGAATTATTATATTCTTCTTGAAGTCTGAGGGTATTTCGCCTGTTTCATACATCTTGCTCACCAGATGGTAGAGTTTTGTCAGGACTGGCTCTCCCACGGCCGTCAGTAGTTCCAATGGAATATTGTCTACTCCCGGGGCCTTGTTTCGACTCAGGTCTTTCAGTGCTCTGTCAAACTCTTCACGCAGTATTATGTCTCCCATTTCATCTTCATCTACATCCTCTTCCATTTCCATAATATTGTCCTCAAGTACATCGCCCTTGTATAGACCCTCTATATACTCCTTCCACCTTTCTGCCTTCCCTTCTTTGCTTAGAACTGGGTTTCCATCTGAGCTCTTGATATTCATACAAGACGTTCTCTTATTTCCAAAGGTCTCTTTAATTTTCCTGTAGGCGGTATCTATCTTACCCCTAGTGAGATAGGCCTCTACATCCTTACATTTGTCCTCTAGCCATCCCTGCTTAGCCATTTTGCACTTCCTGTCGATCTCATTTTTGAGACGTTTGTATTCCTTTTTGCCTGTTTCCCTTACTGCATTTTTATATTTCCTCCTTTCATCAATTAAATTCAATATTTCTTCTGTTACCCAAGGATTTCTATTAGCCCTCGTCTTTTTACCTACTTGATCCTCTGCTGCCTTCACTACTTCATCCCTCAAAGCTACCCATTCTTCTTCTACTGTATTTATTTCCCCCATTCCTGTCAATTGCTCCCTTATGCTCTCCCTGAATCTCTGTACAACCTCCGGTTCTTTTAGTTTATCCAGGTCCCATCTCCTTAAATTCCCACCTTTTTGCAGCTTCTTCAGTTTTAATCTACAGGTCATAACCAATAGATTGTGGTCAGAGTCCACATCTGCCCCTGGAAATGTCTTACAATTTAAAACCTGGTTCCTAAATCTCTGTCTTACCATTATATAATCTATCTGATACCTTTTAGTATCTCCAGGGTTCTTCCATGTATACAACCTTCTTTCATGATTCTTAAACCAAGTGTTAGTTATGATTATGTTGTGCTCTGTGCAAAATTCTACCAGGTGGCTTCCTCTTTCATTTCTGTCCCCCAATCCATATTCACCTACTATGTTTCCTTCTCTCCCTTTTCCTACACTCGAATTCCAGTCACCCATGACTATTAAATTTTCGTCTCCCTTCACAATCTGAATAATTTCTTTTATTTCATCATTGAGGGATATATACTACATAAATTAATAAGTGATGGTACTGATCCACCATGGTACATGAAACGGGTCAGATCGCTGTTGCTGAAGCAGCGAAAAAAGCATGCCAAATTTAAAAGAACACAAAATCCCCAAGATTGGCAAGGTTTTGCAGAAGTTCTAAATATAGCGCGTACTTCAATGCGAGTTGCTTTCAATAGTTTCCACGACGAAACTCTATCTCGAAATCTGACAGAAAATCCAAAGAGATTCTGGTCATACATAATTCACACCAGTGGAAAGACGCAATCAAAACCTTCATTGTGCGATAACAACGATGAAGTCACTGGTGACAGTGACACTAAAGAAGAGTTAATTAAACACTGTTTTCCGAAACTCCTTCACCAAAGAAGACGACGTAAATATTCCTGAATTCCAATAAAGAACAACTGCCAAGATGAGAAACATAGAAATAGATGTCATCGGTGTCGCAAAGCAGCTTAAATCATTTAATAGAGGCAACGCTTCCGGTCCAGATTGTATACCAGTCTGGTTCCTCACAGAGTACGCTGAAACAATAGCTCCATATTCAGCAATTATATACAACCGCTCGCTCACAGAAAGGTCCGTACCTAAAGACTGGAAAACTGCTCAAGTCACACCAATACTCAAAAAGGGAAGTAGGAGCAATCCGTTGAATTACAGGCCCATATCACTAACGTCGATTTGCAGTAGAGTTTGGGAAATATACTGTATTCGAACATTATGAAGTACCTCGAAGAAAACCTTTTATTGACACATAGTCAGCAAGGATTCAGAAAATACCGTTCTTGCGAAACACAACTAGCTCTTTATACTCATGAAGTAATGAGTGCTAACGACAGGGGATGTCAAATTGATTCCATATTTTTAGATTTCCAGAAGGCTTTCGACACCGTTCCTCATAAGCGTCTTCAAACAAAAACTGCGTGCCTATGGAATATCGCCTCAGTTGTACGACTGGATTCGTGACTTCCTGTCAGAAAGGTCACAGTTCGTAGTAATAGACGGAACGTTATCGAGTAAAACAGAAGTAATATCTGGCGTTCCCCAAGGAAGTGTTATAGGCCCTCGATTGTTCATTATCTATATTAACGACATAGGAGAAGATCTCAGTAGCTGTCTTAGATTGTCTGCAGATGATTCTGTCATTTACCGTGTTGTAAAGTTATCAGATGACCGAAAAAAAGTGCAAAATGGTTTACATAAGATATCTGTATGGTGCGAAAAGTGGCAATTGACTCTGAATAAAGAAAAGTGTGAAGTTATTCACATGAGTACTAAAAGAAATCTGCTAAATTTCGATTACGCGATAAGCTACACAAATCTGAAGGCTGTATATTCAACTAAATACTTAGGGGTTACAATTACAAATACCCTAAATTGGAACGATCACATATATATTTTGTGGGTCGAGGAAACCAAACCATCGGCAGAACACTTAGAATGAGCAACAGGTCTACCAAAGAGACTGCTTACAAAAATGGTTCAAATGGCTCTGAGCACTATGGGACTCAACTGCTGTGATCATCAGTCCCCTAGAACTTAGAACTACTTAAACCTAACTAACCTAAGGACATCACACACATCCATGCCCGAGGCAGGATTCGAACCTGCGACCGTAGCAGTCGCACGGTTCCGGACTGCGCGCCTAGAACCGCGAGACCACCGCGGCCGGTGACTGCTTACACCACAATATCCGCCCTGTTCTGGAGTATTGCTGTGCGGGACATAGTGCCACAGACATAGTACTTGAATTGGAGTGGCAATCATTAAAAGAAAGGCGTTTTTCGTTGCGACGGGATCTTCTCATGAAATTTCAATCACCAGTTTTCTCCTTCGATTGCAAAAACATTCTGATGGAACCACCTACATAGAGAGAAATGATCATCACGATAAAAGAAGAGAAATCAGGGCTCGTACAGAAATATTTAAGTGCTCGTTTTTCCCGCGCACCGTTCGAGAGTGGAACGGTAGAGAGACAACTCGAAGGTGGTTCATTGAACCCTCTGTCAAGCACTTTATCGTGCATAGCAGAGTAATCATGCAGATGTAGATGTAGAGGCCAACTGCATGGTTAGTTCGTGTGGTTTTTCCGGACAAGAGGCCATTGTAACGCGGTATGTGGCGTGAGGGAACCACCGTGGCGTAAACTGAGAGACCGCAAATTATCACACGGCTGCCGTATGCGTAGAAATTAATGAGGCTACATACCAGCTGTGGGCTCAGCGTTGCGCATGACGACCACACATGACGCTGAGGTCGGATCGCTCCGAAGTGAGCCAAGTAAAGCAAACCCAGACAGGCCACAGGTGGGCGCTTTCGCTTGCTTTGGAATCTCATCACTGGCATAATAGCGACTGGTGGTTCTGTATACGGAAATAGATTCCACCGCTAAGAGCCGCGCCCTCAACACAACTAATAGCGTTGGTCCTAGTCTCCTAAGTCGACGCACGCTGAGAACCTAGAGGGAGAAGACACGACGAAATCTAGAAGACTGCTATCGAAGCCCCTTCGAGATAAAGAGTCCATACCTATGCCACAATCATCAGTGAACCAAGTACTTCACTTTGTTCCAGGATGAGATTTTCACTCTGCAGTGGAGTGTGCGCTGGTATGAAACTTCCTGGCAGATTAAAACTGTGTTCCGGACCGAGACTCGAGCTCGGGACCTTTGCCTTTCGTGGGCAAGTGCTCTACCATCTGAGGAGTGCTAGTTCTGCAAGGGTTCGCAGGAGAGCTTCTGTAAAGCTTGGAAGGTACGAGACGAGGTACTGGCAGAAGTAAAGCTGTGAGGACGGGGCGTGCGTCCTGCTTGGGTAGCTCAGTTGGTAAAGAACTTGTCCTCGAAAGACAAAGGTCCCGAGTTCGAGTCTCGGTCCGGCACACAGTTTTAGGCTACCAGGAAGTTTCACTTCACTTTGTTACTAAAATCCATTATTTCTGTTGACGTGGTATACCGGCTGACAATATACATAATAAAAGTGCAATGCCCGCAGCCATATTTTCAGAGTGTTTATTTTTCAGGCGATTTGCGTAGTCTTAACTTGGTGCTATATACAAAATATGTAATGCTAGTCTTTGGCTCAGGTATTACATGACACACACAATTACTCGAGAACCGCTACTTATCAACACTGTAGTGACAGTGGTGACTACACTTTAAGAGTCTACACTCCTGATGAACAACAGTCCACGACATCTAGTTACGAGGGCAGTTCAATAAGTAATGCAACACATTTTTTTTTCTGAAACAGGGGTTGTTTTATTCAGCATTGAAATACACCAGGTTATTCCCCAATCTTTTAGCTACACAACACTATTTTTCAACGTAATCTCCATTCAATGCTACGGCCTTAGCCACCTTGAAATGAGGGCCTGTATGCCTGCACGGTACCATTCCACTGGTCGATGTCGGAGCCAACGTCGTACTGCATCAATAACTTCTTCATCATCCGCGTAGTGCCTCCCACGGATTGCGTCCTTCATTGGGCCAAACATATGGAAATCCGACGGTGCGAGATCGGGGCTGTTGGGTGCATGAGGAAGAACAGTCCACTGAAGTTTTGTGAGCTCCTCTCGGGTGCGAAGACTTGTGTGAGGTCTTGCGTTGTCATGAAGAAGGAGAAGTTCGTTCAGATTTTTGTGCCTACGAACACGCTGAAGTCGTTTCTTCAATTTCTGAAGAGTAGCACAATACACTTCAGAGTTGATCGTTTGACCATGGGGAAGGACATCGAACAGAATAACCCCTTCAGCGTCCCAGAAGACTGTAACCATGACTTTACCGGCTGAGGGTATGGCTTTAAACTTTTTCATGGTAGGGCAGTGGGTGTGGCGCCACTCCATTGATTGCCGTTTTGTTTCAGGTTCGAAGTGATGAACCCATGTTTCATCGCCTGTAACAATCTTTGACAAGAAATTGTCACCCTCAGCCACATGACGAGCAAGCAATTCCGCACAGATGGTTCTCCTTTGCTCTTTATGGTGTTCGGTTAGACAACGAGGGACCAAGCGGGAACAAACCTTTGAATATCCCAACTGGTGAACAATTGTGACAGCACTACCAACAGAGATGTCAAGTTGAGCACTGAGTTGTTTGATGGTGATCCGTCGATCATCTCGAACGAGTGTGTTCGCAGGCTCCGCCATTGCAGGAGTCACAGCTGTGCACGGCCGGCCCGCACGCGGGTGATCAGACAGTCTAGCTTGACCTTGCGGCGATGATGACACACGCTTTGCCCAATAACTCACCGTGCTTTTGTCCACTGCCAGATCACCGTAGACATTCTGCAAGCGCCTATGAATATCTGAGATGCCCTGGTTTTCCGCCAAAAGAAACTCGATCACTGCCCGTTGTTTGCAACGCACATCCGTTGCAGACGCCATTTTAACAGCTCCGTACAGCGCTGCCACCTGTCGCAAGTCAATGAAACTATACGCGACGAAGCGGGAATGTTTGAAAATATTCCACAAGAAATTTCCGGTTTTTTCAACCAAAATTGGCCGAGAAAAAAAAAGTGTTGCATTACTTATTGAACTGCCCTCGTATTATTTGGGTCCTATGATATGTGAGCTAATGACTAGAAGGTGCCGGCTGTTGTAACCGAGCGGTTCTAGGCGCTTCAGTCCGGAACCGCGCGACCGCTACGGTCGCAGGTTCGAATCCTGCCTCGGGCATGGATTTGTGTGATGTCCTTAGGTTAGTTAGGTTTATGTAGTTCTAAGTTCTAGGGGACTGATGACCTCAGATATTAAGTCCCATAGTGCTCAGAGCCATTTTTGACTAGAAGTACTTAGTTTGTTTATAATAGAACCAGAAGATAACGCAAATGTAGCATCGAAACTAGTCACCTGAATAATATACTTTGAAAATACGACTACAGTGTTCCACTTGCATTACTTTCATTCAGTTAGGTGAACTTATGTCAAATGGAGAGAAAACGATTTATGTTATCGTTTTTCCAGCTTGGCTACTAGTAACGTTGTAAATAAGAATGTGTAAAATATTTCCCATGCAATGGCAAGTCTCTGTTACTTAGAGTTTCAAAGGTATAACTTTTGCCCATCGCCTGGAAAATGTAAAGACTCCTTTGAAAAAAAAGAAAAACTTTTTGTTTACCACTACTACTACTAGGCTAATTACTGTTTAGCTCTACAGGAGCCGTTATACTGAAATGTTTCCCCACACCACCTAGTATTGTCTTTCTATGTGTGTGAGGAACTGTATGTTCACTGTTGAGGGTAAATACATACAGCGTACACAGGGCGATGTGTGAAACTGATAGCGATTACGCGCTTCCGCTGTTGTAGAAATCTGCTCCAGATGCTGCAGATACCATGTTGAGCTGAAAGTGGTAACCAAAGTACGGATAAATATTCTTCGGGGCTCTGTTGCACAGCAATCAGATTGCTTTCAGTTCTGAGAAATGTCGAGGTACCATTGTGGATTTGAATGATCCACGAAGTGACTTCTTTTCCGAAGAAAACATCGAACTATTTCACTAGAACTGAACGCTCCCGTCGGAACTGTTCTCAAGCTGGTGTTTATTAGTATATCGCTGGGTGTATAATAACACGTACTTTCTTGAAATGAACAATATTTTATTGTTCTATTTACTGATTTCCTTCCATATACATTTATATTTTACAATGTGAATCAAAAACTCGCAATGGCGTCGATTTTTACATCACAAGAATGGCTCTCCTCTCCTAAAATTTTTACTCTTAAGAAGAACAAAAGCTCTATCTCCTAAGAATAATTATGGGAGCGCTGACCGCCACAGAGTAATAAACAATATCTTTGTCTCTCTCTCTCTCTCTCTCTCTCTCGCACTGTCACAGCAAGTTACGCTGCATGATACATCATAAAAAGTAAATAGAACTGTAGGAAATGGCACCATATGCAGTCTGTAGCTGGATCTGTATGTTCGCTAGAAATGGTGGAAGCTGTAGATGTACTTCTCATCTTTAAAATTTAAAGCTTTAAAACACCTTAAGCAATCATCACAAAATTAGTAGACCCGCAAAATATTGTAATACCGCAGCCACTTTACCCAAGTTGCCGCGAACGGCCGTGGAGAAGGAAGGGGCCGGACACCGTGGGGCCAGCCCCCGGTTGCAGTCATTCTGCCAGCACACACCGGGAGGCCGGGCCAATGTCCTCGCCTCGCTCAAGATGGGACACGATGCAAAGGGCCCGTCTGACAACGAGAAGCGTGCCAACAGCTGGTGGACACCTGCAGACACTAGCACGGAACGCCAAGAATGCACGCGCGAAAGCATCTGAGTTCTTTTGGCCTGGCAGCACTCATTTTACCTGCCTTAGAAAACAGGGACGTGCCGACAATTCCCACATCCCACGGGGACATGGAGGAGCGTGAGAAAAATGGCAGGGAATCGGCGCAGGGAGAAGTGTGAAAGAAGCCAGCGGTCTTAGGAAGATGTTTTCCTCGACAGTGAGGACATTCCTTGTAAATGACGGACGCCAGCAGATTTTGAGACGGAGCCCAAACATGAGTCTCTCCAGGGCTCACGCAGAGAGAGCAGTTCTAAACAAGTGTCGCGTAGCTGCTCTCCCAACAGCCTCGGAGTGCAGGAAAACATCTTAAGAATGTGAAATCGTGAGAAAGATGCCAATTCACGAGCAATACGCCAGCCCACGCCAGATAGAAAATTTCCACCCTGCACGGAGAGGTGTGGCAATGAAACGGCGATCTGTCATTGGGTTACATTTGTAGGGAAGCAGCCTACTCACGCTGTAGTAAATTCACATCAGTTTCCATTGTGTGCCAGCCAGTCTGCTGTAACTAGCTCTGACGTCATAAATGTTGCGCAATACCTTAAAAATCAAGCAAATGAACTAAAACTTTTCTAGCATGTCAGAAATAATACTACATTAATGTGTGTTAAATATCAGTTCGATAACTTCAGCCATTTTCAAAATTTGGACGTTTTCCTGAAAAAATCATTGGCGCAACAGAAAAGAGCTAGAGACTTCAAAATTTATATTTAGATTGATCTTTCATAATGATTTAATAATAACAGTACTTTGGATTTCACAAATTAAGACTTTAGTGGAAATTTATGATTTTGTGGTTTTCATCTCAAAACTGAAGGAAGCAAGATAGATTAAGTAGGCTAATAAATAAGGCTAGGATGTTTAGATTTAAATAGGTTGGAGGTCCGCTATGATTATGAAGATGTGTAAAGTTTCTTTTTAATACCTATAAAATTATAGCGATAGCGGATCTCAAAAGGGGCAGTTCAGAGCTCATCTACTGCGTGCAGTGTAATTTAATTAATTCTCTCGCCCAAAGTATTTAACTTAGCCACGTCAAAATTTTATTATCAATACTTACCTGCGTGCTGAATGCACGTTTAAATTAAAAGCTTCATCGGCCATAAGCAAAAGAAGCTATAAATTATTATGTAACTTGAAGTGGTGCGTTACTAGCCCAGCGGCTAGTCGAGAGAGCCGAAAAGATCAGGCGTTCCCTTCGCCGTCCGCACCGCGGCTTTATATATAAGGACGCTACGCGAGGAAGGAAGGCCCCAGTTCTCTCCAGACGCTGAATGACACGCCATCTGTGTCGGTAGTCGCGTCGCATCAGTGTCACTGCTACAAACAGCCTCGGGTGCCGTATTAAGTTACTAGAGATACGCGGAACCATGAAAACATTTCATGTGAAGTGTTAATTCTGGAATGATTTTCATTATCTAGCTTCAGTTTGCGTATTGTCGTATTTTCACGTGCCGTCGCGGGACAGACATTCTACCAAAAATTTAGCGTGGCGTTTGATGAAATATTTTCATCAAATTATGGCGAGCATTCTTTTTAACATTTAATTCGGACATTTATAATTGCATCAGCGCATTAGACTCTGAACTGCTCTGTTAGTTAGGTTGTAGGGATACTTGTGTTTTTTATCAGTGAATTTCAGAATATACTCAACTATTTTGGAAAACCGTTTTTGATTAGAAATCCCGGACAATCTCCTAATTCCTCAGAGCTATAAGCTGCAGCTATAATGGTATCTCAATTGAAGTGGGCACTAGGATCTCTAAATACTGGCTCCATGTTTTATTAAATCACTTTCTGGGTACCAAGAAGTAAATAGAGAGCCAGCGTTGAGAAAGGCGAAAGACAGCATTAACAACATTCTAAAAGCTAGAAACTGATGCAACACGCAAGCATATATCCAGCAATTAATTACATTATTGTTACAAACTCACACGCCGCCCCACACATTGAAAATTTGGTCAGCCAATGGCAACGCGGAAAGGATTAATGTTTCGAGGAGGAGTTGAGCTTAGAGATGGATGAGAAGCGAAAAGGGGGGAGTCGTGGAGGCACGGCAGAAGCGAGAGGACATGGGCGCTTCTCCACCCATCGCCAACATCCGCCTTCCGACGCCGTGACAGCACAGCTTCGGCCACGAACCGATAATGGGCAGACAACGCGGAGATCGAACCTGGAACCCTCCGAGAAGCCGCGATTGCTGGTGAGGGCAGCCGGCCCGTGCAACACAGCTCCGATGCGACACGCCGTGCCTACACAGCGCCTGCCGCCGACAGCAGTATACGACGAACGATAATGAAGAATTGTGAGACGATTCATCCCCTTCTCGTTCCCCTTAATAACTGAGCCGTGTCAACGCCCAGTCAAATCGGCCCTGAGATTTATAATTTTGTTTTGTTTTGTGTAAACAGTACGAAAATAAATGCATTTCTTTCGTGTTTTGATCATATAAGCAATCTTTTACAGTCATACTTCAACACCCTAATGTCGTACCATTTGTGTTTGATTTCTTTTTATCACTGTTATCAATTAATTGTAGGCTCCCGACGTGGGGCAATCTCATTAGTCATTTGATCGTCGTTTCACGTCCGACAGCAGAAAGAGACTAATTTCTCGAGTTCACTACAATATCAACTTCACCCCGTAAAAGCTGGTAAAATTCATGCATTGTTTGACTGGGATAGCGATAGGATTAATACAGTTTTTATTTGTTGAAAAGTCTTCTCTTAACTAATTAAAGACGTTATGCGAGACATAACTGTAAATAACAATCCAAATAGCAATATGAACATGTCAAAGCGACCAACACATGAATGCCAGTTATGTAGCATGTTTACATGGATAGTTTCAGCAATAATATCTAAATGGTTCAAATGGCTCTAAGCACTATGGGATTTAACATCTGAGGTGATCAGTCCCCTAGACTTAGAACTACTTAAACCTAACTAACCTAAGGCGTCACACACATCCATGCCCGAGGAATGATTCGAACCTGCGACCGCAGCAGCAGCGCGATTCCTTGCTGAAGCGCCAACAAACGCTCGGTCACGGCGGCCAGCTAATATCTAAAAAAAGCATTTTGTCAGTTTTGGAGTTACATATGGAAGACTGATTAAGAGCGGCGGCCGTATTGGTCTGGTCCAGTTAGTCGTATGAGCTCGTCGAAGGAAGATGTGTGTGGATAAGCAGTTTGTCAGTAGGGTCTACATGTGTTTGAAATTTTGCATGTGACGGGTCTGTGAACTTGTAAATTTTCGTCACCAGTTCTTGGGCTTATAAAAAGTTTCCCACAATCGAATTCTTACATTTTGATTCAGAACAGCAACGCGCTGTTGAAGACTTGTAAAAATTTCTGCAGAGACCCACAGACATAGAAAAGTTATTCACAATAAATTAAAAGTCATTCACATGGATTTTAATTCTATACAGCAGCATATGTTTCAGAAATTAGTGAATTTATTATCAATCCTACGGATCATTCTGTTGTTGCATCTGTAGTAATTAAGCAACTGTAAAATAAATGTTTTTATTTACAACGCAGTAACCAGAGACTGTTATGTACATTTTTATCTCTGCAGCAATACGCTGCCTGAATTTTGATCAATTATCAGGGTATCACAACATCAACAAAAGTAGATAAAAATGGTAGTGGAATGTAATCGAATAAAATCGGGCGATGCTGAGGGAAGCAGATTAGGAAATGAGATGATTTTTAACATGGCTGCGCTTCAGCAACTCTGCATGCAAGAGCTTCAGTGGACTGGTTGGCTTTTATTTCCAGTCAATTGAAAGGAGATGAGTTTGCTATTGGGTCAGCAAAATAACACGCTGGCCGAAGTAGCGAGGATATAAAATTCAGAATGGGAACAGCAAGAAAATCGTTTTTGAAGAAGAGAAATTTGTTAATATGGAATGTAAATTTACATGTTAGGAAGCCTGTCCTAAAAGTATTTATATGGAGTGAAACCTATGCCGAAATGAAATGTGGATTATAAACCGTTCAGACAACAAGAGAAAGCGAGCTTTTGAAATGTGCTGCCCCAAAAGAATGCTGCTGAATGTCAGATCGGCAGAGCGAGTGGCTAATGAAGAGGTGCATGATTGAACTTGGGGGTAAAAGAAATGCATTGTACAACTTTACTAAAAGGAGGTAGTATGTAGTAGTTATGCAGGAACGTATAGGCTTGCACAGGAATACAAGCGAGGTGAGTTGCATCTAACCAGTCGTCTGACAAGACAGAAACAGTAACTTCAGAAAGACAGCAGAGCATTTACAAAGCAGTGACGCGGGGATGTGGTCGTCACCCAGACACCAACATAGGCTAAAAACTTTAATAATCCGTTATACACATTATTAAGCTCTTTATATGTGAACTGTATTTGCAGAGAGAAGTGTAAGGTCGCACTTTCTGCTGCTGGTAGATAGGCAGCTCTGACACAACAGCGTTCATGTACGCACTTTTCGGGTCATGTGTTCCTCAATATGTTTGTCAGCTTCCCTGGTTAGCGGAACCACTAAATACATTTGCAGTTGGCACAATTCGTTTGTTTCAGCTAACGTTTATGTTCCAACAGTGTAGCGAACAACAGCTGCAAAAGTGCACTTACTCTAAATCTCCGAGTTACATTTATTATTTTTACAGCCTGTCATCAATTTCTCATATTCATGTAATCATAAAACACATAGAATTAATCCTTCGGAAATCTCCAGTGACATTTTCCACAATACAGTTCTCTTGTCACTGTAGAGTGCATTCTCTGTACTGAAAGGCTCGAGTGAGATGCTGCAACGACCATTCCCAATTTTTAAACTTGAGTATAATAACTAAAATTTGGGAAACAAATGTTGTTCTGAAATTATTAGCACAATTCAAATTTGGTTCTTCTAATAAGTTTATGGCATCTCTATGGACTCCTGAATTCAGGATTTCTTTTCATCAAGGCTTTATGAAATACCCTCATTTTCTCAAATACTCACAAAGCTCTTTCATATTCTTTCCCATTTGCATCTTTTATCTGGGAGCCCTCATAAAAGCCTTATCTACATCTGTATGTTTCTCCTCTGGCCAGCAAATCGATTCTTTATAACATTTACAAGAGTTAAACGATGTAAATTGCCTCTAGAATCAAATTCAAGGTAGTTAAAAGTATTTTCCCCAATTGCAGTAATCTGTGGCCTAATCTGGCTGACTTCTTCCTGTAATCTCCTTTCTAGATTATGTACTCTGTCTTTCATTTCATTTGTAAGCTGTCGGAATGAAGTAACTTTCTTTACATTCCCATTACTCGTGCAAGTATGTTCTTTAATCACTACACTACGAAGTTGTTTAATTTCATTCTTTCTTTATCCGCAGATCTCAGATTGGAACTTTGTTCACTTTCCAATTTTGTAACTGCTCAGATACACGTTGTTCCAATCTCATTTTCTCAAAATAGGTCTCTCCCTTACTTCTCTAACATTTTTTTTTTTACATTCCTCTTTAATTTCATTAATTTTGATCTTCAAACCTATTTGTAACTTCTCTGATTTCTTTAGTCCTACCTCTGAACACTTTTATCCCGTTTCCCGTTTAAGTGTCAGTTCACTCTGTCCTATTTGTACTTTGTACGTCAGTGCACTCTGTCCTGCTTCCATTTTAGACAACAGTAAACTAAGCAGTTTGTTCATTTGAGTCACTGTATTGGTGGCTTCATATCTTAACGTTTTCTACACGGCCTCAATTATGTCTCTTTCATCACTTCTAATGTATCACTGACTCCCTCAAATTCCTATTTTATAAGCATTTCACCCCAAGTTTTAAATACTTCTTCTCTAATACTGATAGCTCCTTCAGATCAACTATTGTTACATACTACTGAAATCTTTGGGTATTTCACATAAATACTCATAAGAGACACTTGTTTTGTAAATAAAAACGCAGATTCTTGGTGGAACTTAATTCAGTTGCAGCAAGAAACGGTGATTTTCTTTACAAAATAAGTATTTCTGTGCTTGCTGTGGAGGATGGCCACGCAAACAAACTTTTTACTCATAAGAGGACTTACATTCAGACAGCTAACTCACACTACTACCAGGAAACGCAAATAAATTCTGACGTTTTTGCCTAGCGTAGGCCACCAGAAACACCCCTCGCCTTTATCCTTTTGTGTAATAATTAAAAATTGCAAAAGAACTAAAAATTATTCTGTAATTATTAGTATAATTCAAATAGTAAATGTGATCCATGTAACACCTAAACATCGGATTGTGAATGCAGTAGGTATTGTCCTACTACATACTGACTGAATGAAGTAGTTTGGTTTCTTAATAGTCTTTTGTCTAAGCAGTAGTGTCTGCAACCTTGACATTACAGCCACTCAAAGAACGTATATAGTTATCGACGCAGTATCCTTGGTTGAAAGCAGTTCTCAGAACATATCCACGGCTCAACATGTGCTCTCGAAATTAACATAATAACGGACAGTCTAAGATTTTCCACCTAACCATAAGCACTAATTTGCGTAAATCTGAACCAACGCATACGTAATAGAAGATTCACTAAAACACAGTAACACAGCATTTAAGTCTCATGAATCAGTTATTTGGTTTCCTAAATCACAGTTGTCGCTCTGTACATAAGTCGTACCACTAGTTTTTATCTATAAACAGCAACGAGCAATGTGACAGTTTGTTAAATGAGTGTTTTTAGTAACTCATTTGAAAAGTGGCTCTATCATAATCAACAAGAGCAGCAACTATTAGTTGTAGTAAACTTCTGGGTCGATTCAGAGAGTGTTGATTTCACCAACAGTTCCTGTTTACGTCAGTGAGCGTCCAATAACAGTACTTCAAAGCAGTCACTGTTTCTGTTCGTTACAGCACTCTTTCGTTCCGCCGTAATTGTTACACCTCGTTTTGCATTACGGCAATTCGCTGTATTTATTACCCGCTGAACAATCCCATAAAAGAACTGATATCGTTAATTTTCCTTGGAATACTGAAAACATTCTATATTAGCGACAAAGTTATGACATTACCAAGTCCCTTTTATACAAAATAATATTTATTATAAATCTGCAAAACTCTTTCCTGGAAGAGAAAAACTGCACGCATCAAAAAGTGTTTGCATCACCTCGGTTCCGAGAGTTCCGGAACCTGTGCAGAAAACTGGAATAAAGATCAACATAAACATCATTTCCGCCCTTTTTACTGCTCATGAAAACCACACATTGCATGTTGTACCACCATACAGCGAGACCTTCAGAGGTGGTGGTCCAGACTGCTGTACACACAGGTACCTCTACTACCCAGTAGCACCTCCTCTTGCATTGGTGCACGCCTATATTCGTCATGGCATACTATCCACAAGTTCATCAAGGCTTGTTGGTCCAGATTTTCCCACTCCTCAACGGCGATTCGCCGTAGATAGAGTGGTTGGTGGGTGATGTCGTCCATAAACAGCCCTTTTCAATCTATCCCAGGCATGTTCGATACGATTCAAGTCTGGAGAGCATGCTGGCCACTCTAGTCGAGCGATGTCGTTATCCTGAAGGAAGTCATTCACGAGATGTGCACGATGGGGGCGCGAATTGTCGCCCATGAAGACGAATGCCTCACCAATATGCTGCCCATACTGTTGCACTATAGGTCGGATTATAGCATACACGTATCGTACAGCCGTTACGGTGCCTTCCATGGCCACCAGTGGCGTACGTCAACCCCACATAATGCCACCCCAAAACAGCAGGGAACCTCCACCTTGCTGCACTCGCTGGACAGTGTGTCTAAGGCGTTCAGCCTGACTGGGTTGCCTCCAAACACGTATCCGACGACTGTTTGGTTGAAGGCATATGCGACATTCATCAGTGAAGAGAACGTGATGCCAGTCCTGAGCGGTGCATTCGGCATGTTGCTGGGCCCATCAGTACCGTGCTGCACGGTGTCGTCGTTGCAAAGATGGACCTCGCCATGGGTGTCTGGAGTGAAGTTGCGCATCATGCAGCCTATTGCGCATAGTTTGAGTCGTAACACGGCGTCCTGTGGCTGCACGAAAAGCATTATTCAACATGGTGGCGTTGCTGTCAGGGTTCCTCAGAGCCATTATCGGTAGACAACGGTCATCTACTGCAGTAGTAGCCCTTGAGCGGCCTGTGCGAGGCATGTCATCGACAGTTCCTGTCTCTGTGTATCTCCTCCACGTCGAAACAACATCGCTTTGGTACACTTCCCTTGTTCAGTAACAATGCGGACGCGAGCGAATCGCAGTGTTCATCGTCTAGGCGTGGTTGAACTACAGACAACACGAGTCGTGCACCTACTTCTTGGAGAAATGACTGAAATTGATCGGCTGTCGGACCCCTTCCGTGTGATAGGCGCTGCTCATGCATGGTTGTTTAAATCTTTGAACGGGTTCAGTGACATCTAAATGGTTCAAATAGCTCTAAGCACTATGGGACTTAACATCTGAGGTCATCAGTCCCCTAGACTTAGAACTACTTAAACCTAACTAACACAAGGACATAACACACTGTAAGTAGGCTGTTTAGGTTTTTATGTTCCATGTAGCGCTCTATATGAAAATCACTGACTGTGCTGTGTGCAGTCTGTGGCTGGTTTGCATTGTTGGAATTTGCTGTTGTAGTGTTGGGCAGTTGGCTGTTAACAGTGCGTAGCGTTGCGGAGTTGGAGGTGAGCCGCCAGCAGTGGTGGATGTGGGGAGAGAGATGGCAGAGTTTTGAGAGCAGATGATCTGGACGTGTGTCCATCAGAGACAGTAAATTTGTAAGACTGGATGTCATGAACTGATACATACATATATTATGACTGTTGAACACTATTAAGGTAAATACATTGTTTGTTCTCTATCAAGATCTTTCATTTGCTAACTATGCCTCTCTGTAGTTAGTGCCTTCAGTAGTTTGAATCTTTTATTCAGCTGGCAGTAGCGGCGCACGCTGTATTGCAGTAGTTTAAGTAACGAAGATTTTTGTGAGGTGATTCATGAAAGGTATAGGTTATTTCTAGTCAGGGCCATTCTTTTGTAGGGATTTTTGAAAGTTAGATTGCGTTGCACTAAAAATATTGTGTGTCAGTTTAAGCACAGTCATTTATAATTTTTTTAAGGGGACGTTTCAACACATCCATGCCTGAAGCAGGATTCGAACCTGCGACCGTAGTAGCAGCGCTGTTCCGGACTGAAGCGCCTAGAACCGCTCGGCCACAGCTGCCGGCTCAGTGACATCTCTGAACAGTCAAAGGGACTGTCTTCAGGAGTTCTGGGAACCGGGGTGACGCAAAACTTCTTTTGATGTTTGTAAATGACTGATTCAGTAAATTGCAATTCGTGTCACTGTGTACTAACAGAGCAATAGGCGCTTGCAGAACTTATTAGAAAGATCCGTGTGCACGAATTTCAGCTTGCAATACATCGTCCATCCTACAGCCGTACCACAATAACATCGCTCAGAGTTCGTGTCTATTACAACCAAATGGATCTTCAACCATATCACACGATACTTTATCAACTGTTCTTGACAATAAAATGTCTCTCTTCCCTTTCGAAGAAGTCATGCCTTTCTAAGTTTATAATATTTGTCGAGGTGCCAACTCTGTACAATAGGTGATGTCCCATCCCATTATACACACTAAATTGTTTCAGAATTCTCTTACACACCCAAATACTTTTTCATACGAACTTTTTTTCTTCCCAATAACAATATTTGAAAACATATTAATACATTATAAGGTTAATAAATTCAACATACGACACTTCACTTGTATTAAGGGGCTCCGGAAAGGCTCAAAATCATGAAAAGTTCAATTTTTACTTTTTTGCGTTTTCTGAATCTGCAGACTATTACCTTTTAATAGATATATAATTTATTCAATTCCGAAGACTACAACTATTTTTAAATTTTTTTTGAAATGTGTTCTACATGGGCGTGACCCACTGTGGCGCTGTTAAACTGCTGTCAAATGGTGTTATTATTAACGTCCGTGTTCATCAGGCACATTTTAGTGATGTGAGATAAAGTATGTGTTGTGGCTAACCTGTGATGGTTCAATATATATCGCTGGTGTGATTGTCGATTGTTTCATGTTTAGTTACTCTGTCGTTATCTCGAAAATATTCGTAATTAATTCTGTTTCTTGAGTCTCTGTTTTGTTGAAGTATAATAATGAGTAAAAGTAAAGTTATTAGAAATCCTCTGAAGGCTTTTAAGAAAAGGAGAAATCTTGGAAAGCCAAAGGTATGTGTTACTGCTGTAAACAATAAAGACGATAACCAAGTGAGTGAACCTAACCTCTCAAGCACACCTGCCCATAGCAGTCAAAGTGGGAAAGAAAATACTTCACAGAAGAAGCTTGGTTCAATGAGTGAAAACTATGAATGTTTTATGGGCGAATCGGATGTGAATGAAACATTTGATATGTCGGTTCTCAAAGGAATTTTTTCAAACTGTGTAAGATGTATTCATTGTAGTGAAGTTGGTCTGGAACTCTCCATAATAAAGCACGTAGGACTTGCTAGTGAAATACAACTGAAATGTGATAAGTGTTCATACATGACCACCTTTTGGAACAGTGTTGCAGTAACTGCAACCGAAGAAAATGGTAGCAAAATCTACGAACACAACAATGAGCGATGCTTGCTTTAGACAAGGAACGCCTTCGGGCTGCAGACAGGGCTGTAAAGAGTCTAGAAATACAAGCAAGAGTAAACAGGAGGAGGAACAAGAGCAAGCTGGAGGAGGAGTTTGCAGAGGATGAAGATAATCCATCCTATGGACCTGGAATGCACTAAAAAGTTAATCCAATCTTTGTCGCTCGATTCCCAAAACTTTTATTTTCTCATACTAATTACATGTTTTCTAAGGATCTTCCAAACATATTTGTTTCAAACTTTCAGTATATGTTACACAGTACCTTCTGCATAATTTAACACAGCCTTTTTCCAAAAAACTGTATATTTTTGAATATATAAATAAAAAATTGCAAAAAAATGTTGTGAATTTTCATTACAATTGAAAAAAAATCATCTTTAATAACTGAACTAAAATTTTGTAAAATCCCTGTGTTAAGTTGTAGCCCATATTCCAATAAATAATCTGTAAAAAGTTCAACTTCCTACCTCAAATACTTTGTGAGGAAAGATGTAATTTATAAGCGTTATTTTAACATTGCAAGTATAGGGCGTTCCGGAGCCCCTTAATATAGCAGATTAATTACAAGGAGTCAGGCTGTTAGACCGATAAGATCTGGCACTAGCTCTTTCTGCAAGTGGTCAGTGAGTCAACCATATTATCACATTATTTACGCTACCTGTCTCAGAGATCATGTGTACGCATATTTTTGGTTATTGGTGCACTTGCACTTGCCTGCAGCTGCAAATATGACTCAATGCCTCGACAGCAGAAGATGTGGGCCTATTTACTCTTCTGCGAATATGACGTGATCGATTCATACGTTACAGTGTGGGCGAAATGATAGAGGTGCACTGTCATGGGCGAATGAAAGTCATAAAATCTCAGACAATGTTTGCATTTATTCCAGATTCGGACTACAGTTGAACCTTTCAGAAATGACATTTAGTGTACGAATGCATGGTTTCGCGGCGATATGAATTAATAAAATTTTCTAGGGCCTCTAGCCGCGTCAGGTGGTTAAAATCAATTTTTTTTCCGAGCTCTCCCTACTGTGTTTCCGCGGCCGCGTCGTTACATAGCCGCACTGCTGGCTGTGACGTCAGCGATGTTCGCTTCCTCGCCATATATGGTCATGTTTTCATTCCGCGTCCGTCGCGCCCGTTTTAACATCGCGATAGCCGGGTCCCAGGCTGTGCTGAGCTGTGCAAACCTCCGTCCTTGTTTATGGTGTTTTCAGAAGTTTTTATTTCAATAGCTTATTTTATGATGCTATCCCGAAATCCCTTCGTCGTCATAACTACAGATGTTTCGTCGAACAGAATTCGGTGTCCATTTTAAGGCGTGTTCTGCCACGGCTGATTTTTCTGGATAGCGTAGGTGTAAGCACCTCTCGTGTTCCGCCCGGCGTTGCTCCACCGTGCGTACTGTCTGGCCGACGTAGTAACAGCCACACTGACATGGTATCTTGTACACTCCAGGCGTTCCAAGCCCTAGATCGTCCCTCACAGGCCTCATGAGCTGGCGAATTTTTGCTGGAGGCATGAACACCGATGAAATGTTATATCTCTTCAGGAGCCGGGTAATCTTTCCGACACTGTACCACAGAAAGGCAAAAACACAAGTTTCTTGCTTTCTTCTTCGGTGGTGTTCTCTTCTCTGTTAGTGTGTTTCTTGCGTGTCACACTATATACAGGGTGTTACAAAAGGGTACGGCCAAACTTTCAGGAAACATTCCTCACACATAAAGAAAGAAAACATGTTATGTTGACATGTGTCCGGAAACGCTTACTTTCCATGTTAGAGCTCATTTTATTACTTCTCTTCAAATCACATTAATCTTGGAATGCAAACACATAGCAACAGAACGTACCAGCGTGACTTCAAACACTTTGTTACAGGAAATGTTCAAAATGTCCTCCGTTGGCGAGGATACATGCATCCACCCTCCGTCGCATGGAATCCCTGATGCGCTGATGCAGCCCTGGAGAATGGCGTATTGTATCACAGCCGTCCACAATACGAGCACGAAGAGTCTCTACATTTGGTACCGAGGTTGCGTAGGCAAGAGCTTTCAAATGCCCCCATAAATGAAAGTCAAGAGGGTTGAGGTCAGGAGAGCGTGGAGGCCATGGAATTGGTCCACCTCTACCAATCCATCGCTCACCGAATCTGTTGTTGAGAAGCGTACGAACACTTCGACTGAAATGTGCAGGAGCTCCATCGTACATGAACCACATGTTGTGTCGTACTTGTAAAGGCACATGTTGTAGCAGCACAGGTAGAGTATCCCGTATGAAATCATGACAACGTGCTCCATTGAGCGTAGGTGGAAGAACATGGGGCCCAATCGAGACATCACCAACAATGCCTGCCCAAACGTTCACAGAAAATCTGTGTTGATGACGTGATTGCACAATTGCGTGCTGATTTTCGTCAGCCCACACATGTTGATTGTGAAAATTTACAATTTGATCACATTGGAATGAAGCCTCATCCGTAAAGAGAACATTTGCACTGAAATGAGGATTGACACATTGTTTGATGAACCATTCGCAGAAGTGTACCCGTGGAGGCCAATCAGCTGCTGATAGTGCCTGCACACGCTGTACATGGTACGGAAACAACTGGTTCTCCCGTAGCACTCTCCATACAGTGACGTGGTCAATGTTACCTTGTACAGCAGCAACTTCTCTGACGCTGACATTAGGGTTAACGTCAACTGCACGAAGAATTGCCTCGTCCATTGCAGGTGTCCTCGTCGTTCTAGGTCTTCCTCAGTCGCGAGTCATAGGCTGGAATGTTCCGTGCTCCCTAAGACGCCGATCAATTGCTTCGAACGTCTTTCTGTCTGGACACCTTCGTTCTGGAAATCTGTCTCGATACAAACGTACCGCGCCACGACTATTGCCCCGTGCTAATCCATACATCAAATGGGCATCTGCCAACTCCGCATTTGTAAACATTGCACTGACTGCAAAACCACGTTCGTGATGAACACTAACCTGTTGATGCTACGTACTGATGTGCTTGATGCTAGTACTGTAGAGCAATGAGTCACATGTCAACACAAGCACCGAAGTCAACATTACCTTCCTTCAATTGGGGCAACTGGCGGTGAATCAAGGAAGTACAGTACATACTGACGAAACTAAAATGAGCTCTAACAAGGAAATTAGGCGTTTCCGGACACATGTCCACATAACATCTTTTCTTTATTTGTGTGTGAGGAATGTTTCGTGGAAGTTTGGCCGTACCTTTTTGTAACACCCTGTATAGCCTGTGACACCTGTCCGTGTCTGTACCCGTTTTCCCGGAAGACTTTTCAGGGGTAGCTCAGTTCTAATGGCAGACTTTCAGCGTCTGAGACGACTTTAGCGCGATGGACGAGGGTATTCAGAGCGCCACATTTTTGTGCCGCATGGTGGTGGCTGAGAGCGTGCAGATACCGATCTGTGTGTGTCGGTTTCCTGTAGACACTGTGGCTGAGGTGCCCATTGGTTTTCCGTCGAACGAGGATGTCAAGGACATTTAGTTATCCCATATGCTGGGCGAGTGTGCGACAGTGATGGGTGGCCAGAAATTTAGGCAGTTTTAAGGGAACAGATCACTGGGAAGCTGAGTGCTAGAGCCAAAAGCAAATACACATTGCAAGAGATATAGAGGCAGGGAGTGACGGTATAAACCCGACTGCTCCGTAGGATGACACGAACACTGGAGAGTGAGATTCAAAAGCCTCTCTTTGCAGGCGGATCCCGGTGTGATTGCCAACTGGCACTGTACATACTTACAACTGCTGGGGTTGCACGCTCTTAGTGTCGCTCCCTTGTCATGTACCTTTCATAAAATGCGTAGAATATACGAGGGGCGTTCGATGCAATGCGACACATTTCTTTTCTGCCAACAGAATGGTTTTATTCAGAATTCCAATGTATCAAATTATTTCTCTCTCTTTTGGTTACAAAATCCTATTTTTCAGCATGACCACCGTTCAATGCGATGGCCTTATGCTACCTTACTGGGAGAGCCTGTATGCCTGCATGGTACCACTCCATTAGTCCATATCAGAGCCAACGTCTTGCTGCATCAATGACCTCCCCATCATTCACATCCTGCTTCGCGCGAAGTGCATTCTTCATTGTGCAAAACAGATGGAAGTCGAAAGGTGCAAGATCCGGGTTGAAGGGTGGATGAGGAAGAATAGTCCAATGACGTTCTTTGAGCTCCTCTCGGGTGCCAAGACTTGTGTGAGGCCTTGAATTATCATGGAGAAGGAGAAGTTGGTTAGCATTTTTATGGTGGCGAACACGTTGAAATCTTTTCTTCAGTTTCCTGAAGATAGTGCACTACGCTTCACACAATAGCCCTCTCAGAGCCCCAGACATTATCGGTCGAGGGTGCGGCTTTGAACTTTTTCGTCGCAGGAGAAATGGTATGGCGCCACTCCATGGACTGCCATTTGGTTTCCACTTCTAAGTCATGAACCTATGTTTCATCGCCTGTGACGAAGTTCGACAAAAAATTGTCACGATCAGCCTCGTAACCTACAAGCAGTTCCGTACAGATGGTCCTTCGTTGTTCCTTACAGTCTTCTGTTAGACACTGAGGAACCAGGTGGGCACACACTTTTGAGTACTCTGACCGGTGGACGAGTGCGTCAGCACTACCAGCAGAGATGTCCACTTGAGCAGCGAGATGTTCGGTTGTGATCCAACAGTCACCTCGAATGAGAGTGTCCGTTCCAAATTTTCAAGAGTCACAGTTGCGTGCCGCCGACCGACACGCGGGATATTGGAAGATCTGCGGGACCGTGTTGTTCTGATGACAGGTGCCTCGCCCAACGACTCACCGTGCTTTTGTTCTTCCAGGTCTATTAGATATTCTACAAGCGCCTATGAATACCTACGATACTGGGGTTTCGGTTTTCCATCAAATTAAACTCAATGACAGCTCTCTGCTTGGAGAGCTTCTCCGTTACAGACTCCATTTTGAAGGCTATATACAGTGCCACCACCTATCGGAACTTCATGAAATTATAGGGGCTGATGCGGGAACAGTCCACAGTGTTCCCTAAATAATTTCGCATTTTTTCAACTGAAACTGGCCGCGAAAAAAACTGTTTCTTTACTTACTGAACGCCGCTAGAAATAGGAGAAAATTCGACGGTTCTGCGATGCTGACAGGATCTCTTAATTATCTCAAAATAGTCAAATCGTTTCCTATCGTCTCTATGCTCCGTCAAAGAACTGTGGTGTAGTTGGAGGAGGTTATGCAGTATACTGAATTTGTTATCCAAGGCAATGACTTTAACTTTACGATCCTGTGATGGACATATGCAACAAATAGTACAAAAAGTAAATTTCCCATATGCTTTGTTGACATATTATAACTTAATGTAGAAGATCTCGGTTGTACAGCTGTGTAAAACATAGGTTGTGACTGTTCAATTGTCAAATGTCACACATAAAACAATGAGTAAAGTAATATAACTTTGTGTATCTGCAGACGACGTCTCTACAGTCACTCGCTTAGAATTTACCTGCTACGATACTGTTATAACATTTTTGTGCTCTTAAGTATCGATTGTTACTGATGTAGATAATTATAACGTTTCCGTCTAACATTTTAGTGACACAGCACATTGTAACTTCATTTCACGTCCTACGTGGAACTCTCCAAATCCATACTGTGATTTAACAGATCGCTACTATGAGGTTTCTAGCAACGAAAACCATTTGTCGATCATGACAGCCGCTCCATTTATAGAGCCGTTTATGCAGATTTCAGACATAAATAACGACTGAAAGCTCGGCTTTTATGCGGACAAGTCTCCTCTGACGTTTCTATGTAGGTCAGAAGTGGCAGATACTCTAACCGTCAAACAAATGTTGGAGGCCTTCCCATTGTGAAAACATTCATTAACGAGCTGCATTCATACAGTTCAACAACGTATGATTGATTTGCTTCCAAATGGCCTCATCCGGCGGGTATAACGCAATAATGAGGATATCGTGGTACTGTATTACGCTCGCAACACCTAAATTCACCATTGGTCCACAACTTTGAAGGGTCCAATGCTCCCAGGTAGAATATGGAACAGTCAATTTACACTGTAAATCGAAGATAAAGGTTAAAACTTGATGCTGACAAACAAATTAATGTACGTAATGATGTACGACAAAATGTACCAGATGTCACCTAGATGCCTAACGTAAATTGCAATCACAGAAATCTAGTACATTGGCTGCCTATTGAAATGCCATTTAAAAGAATCTTTAGTCAGTATGTTACATCTTAACCAGATGGGAAGCAGTACTGAAATCAATGTTTAATTATTCATTTACTAATTCTTGATAGGAATCAGGCAGATAGCATGAAGTGGTAAGGTGCCAGACCATGGATGACCACACTTCTTAACCACGACATTTGCACAAACAAATTAATTCGGCCTTCTATAATATAACAAAATTTCTCAACTCAGAAGTTGTTAAGTAATGATTCCCTGTAAAATAGGTCTCAACATTTACTAAATGAATAGAACAACGTTTACTCAGTTCATTTGTTAGCCAATATTACTGAAATTAATAAGCAATTAAGGCTATAGAACGATTAGTTAAAATGATTAAATAACTGTTATATATGAATGCATGGTTCCGCGGCGATATGTACAGATCAAATGGAGGTAGGAAACCGAAAGATGGAGATAATTTTATCGTAAGTAAATAACTGTTATTCATCACTATGAAAGAAGTATAATTCCTGTAACACTTGAAAGGACAGACGGATCTCTGAAACAATTAGGTCACAGGTATTTAAACAAGCATTAAACCAGGTAAAATGATAATACGTTGGTAATAAACAAACCAACTGGAGCCTTGGAATAGTAATAACAATCTTTTCTTTGGTCAGGATAAGAAATGATGAAGAACTGTAACACAGAGAGAAACAAAAGAAGCATTTATAGCGTAAAACACCAGTTTAGACACGGGAGATGCCAATTATACTTGATTAAAATACTGGAGTTAATATGCCAGATATACTTTACAAACATTTACGAGGTTACAGCAGAATTTGTATAAAAGGTAGTTATGATTAAGTGCCGCTAAAACTACGTTCTGCTTTGGCATTGCCTGAATTATCACAATAACTTAAGGAAAAAGCAGTGATTATTAAAGGTCCTCAACAGGGGTAATAAGTCAAAAACGTTAAACGCGATCCAGAGGAAGATAAGCCGCATACAGAAAATATCGGTAAAACGTCGTCACTCACAATAACATTGAAATGATATTCATAAAAACACATTTAAGATACTAGTCGTGGCGAGCAGTTGGGGTAAATTTTCAGTGGCAATTTTCTGGTGAGGTCCGAAGCGATGACAGCTCCTCTTGTCTCTGATCGTCCTGGAATAACTTACTCAAAGCGATCCATGACGTGCCCCAGATTTAATCCACTCAGGCTAAATTAACCAACAGCCAGGCATGGATTGCAGGGAACGCAGCGGAAGTGGAAACGCGCCAAGAAAAACTTTCTCAGTCGGCCAAAACACAGTGTAATGTTGCAGTGTACCGCGGCTGGCCCATCACCGGTGATAATTGGTACAACACGATGCAGCACACGACCGACTTGGCGAGTTCTGTCGATCCAATTAACTCCGCGTTGCGTCTGATACATACTATCGATTCCGTGGATTCGCAAGGGTCAGTTCTGATGTGGCTCTCTTGCCACGCTTCCTCTGTAGATTCATTCCGCCTCAAGAGATTGGAGCGATTGCTCTCGCGGGCCACCACCGTAATGTACCTGTCTCGCTGCTCAGTTACTTCATTTACAGACGCTGCGTATCACATCGGTACTTTGCATCTCGTTAGCATTAGTACTCCATACTATTCATTTGACATACTTTACAATTTTAACGCACGTGAGTATGCTCCCATTCCATGGGTTTCACTTTATGGGCACAGTAAATTTAACTTCTCGTCTTGAATATTGTTGCATTAAATGTAAATTACAATCTCGTTAATCTTATGAACATTTGGGGTTCACTAACAATTCCAAGAGGTTTTTTTATTGGATTTCCAAGCTCTATATACGATCGCATTATATTGCCTACAACAACATATACAAACGGAATCAGTTACTTCCAAAACAGTAAGACAATTATTTCTGCATTAGATATGCCAAGGCATTAAGTCTTAACAGCTAGGGATCCTAGCTCTGAACCCACATGCACGATATGCACTGATGTTTGCTGTCCTAATGCATCTACTTCAAACTAGACTGTATTTTAATCTCTGAAATCTGTCATCATACGTACCAATTACATAAATTATTATCGTTAACATAGGTAGAGAATGCCAATACATATTTATTAGTCGTATTAAACTTTGCTTGGTTACAGCATCCTCCAAAATACGTAAATAAAAAATAAATATATTTTTTAAAAATCTTTAATTGTAGTAATAGCTTCAATTTTAATTCAAGTTGTTGCCACTCATCTAGGCTTACGTAAATGGTTCTGTTGTGTGTCATTTATTATATGTTCGACTATGGTAATACGACAGCATTTGATTGAACTCATGGAACTATTTAGCTTATTATGGGTGAAAACTCATTCTTTCATAACTTATATTTTGTCTTATTGTGTGATCTACATCATTTAAATTATGTTATGTCATCTGTTTTAATTACTGATTAATGAGAATCACTGTTACGTCGTTCTCTATGTTAGTTCATGGTATTTAAATTTTGTCTGGCGTCAATGTGAGTTCCTTCTCTATATAAGTAGCAAAATATATATTTTTCATGTTGTCCACAATGTCCTGACATGTACTTGCTCCCTATATGTTGCTTCTGCATAAAGTTACTCTTAGTAACCGGTAGCACCACCTAACGACCTTCTTTTATTTCTTTGTGGCGACAATCGATTTGGCACTGACTCTCTTCGAACAGACAACGGCACTGCTAAATATGCCTATATGAGATGAAACCAGTATTATATTCATACTATATGCTCACTTTCGTGAGCGTTTTACCAACGTTTGATATAAACGCAAGTATGACATTAACTGAAAATTCTGTGTATTGGTCACTAATATGCATACTTATGTTAGTATGTGTTTATTTGCTATCGTTAATTCCTTTCTACACTTTATTCCACTGATGGCGCATCAGAATGAGTAATACTGCGTAACAGTGCAGTTCATTGTTTTTAAATAATTTTTTTACTGGTGTGTTAGTCTTTTCAGACACTACGCTGCCAAAGTACTTTACAAAAGTACTTTACAAAACACGCAGAGAAACTGGTGTTAGTCATTGCGTAGATAATGTATCTAAAGTAAAATATTTTATAAATCAAACTGAACTATATTTTACAGAAACTTTTGGGCGATGTTGTAACCAAGTTACATTTTATATGGCTTTAAATATGTATGGTCATTCACTATCTTGTTAACAACAATAATTTGTGTAAGTGGTGCATATGATGATAGATTTCAGAGATTAAAATATAGTTTTCACACCACACATTACAAGTATTAAATAAAAAAATTAGTACTGCTTGCTTTTTATGGCTTATCTGAGCCATTTAACTGCGTGAATCGCAATATCTTCGTATGTAAACTCAGGTTTTATGGTACTGACAATGCTATTTTCATATATAAAAATTCTTCCTTCGTATTTTTGTGTTTGCGAAACTCGAAAAGTAGTCTGTCGCTTGACTTGAAATTTTGTAACTAAATTGTATTCAAAGACAATTTATATTCGTAAATTAATAAATAAGTAATATATAAAAGGGAATCCCATGCGTTCTCAGAAATGATAAGTTCACAAAGGTACATGTATCACATTGAAACAACCGAAATAAAATGTTCAAACGTACCAACGTTCTGTACTTTAGTTTAAAAAACCTACTTGTTACCAACTTTTCGTCTAAAATTGTGAGCCATATGTTTGTGCCTATTACAGGGCCATCTATCACAAAGCGAAAAAAGTGGTCCAACTAAAACATTCACGTTTCTTTACGTACTACACGAATATGTAATAAAAAATTGGGGTTCATATTTTAAAAAACGCAGTTTATATCCGTTTGACCTATGGTAGTACCATCTAGCGGACCAATCATAGCGCCATATTGTTTCCCCCTTCAAGCTAGACGAGTTTCGTCTCTGTAATATGCCTGGTCACTATCAATGATGATCCATTGATAGTGACCAGGCCAAATATCTTACGAAATACGCGTGAAACGAAAAAACTACATATATATTTGGCTGTGTGTGTGTGTGTGTATAATGTATGTATAAAGGGAAACATTGTTACGAAAAATATCCTGAAAAGTACTCTATCGATTTGGTTCAAATTTCTATGCATTTCTGTAGGAAACGTTTGGGCACGTATAGGGCATATATTTTCAATATATAGCATTGAATCGTTGTTACCAAACAAAAGAGTTGTTTTTATGATTTATCGACTTATGATAAGAATAGTAATACAAAATCTGAATTTGCAATATCAATAAAAAAGGCTCAAGATCAGAGAGAGGTGAAAGAGGAGACGCATAGAGGGTTCAGAGGAAAAAGAGCGAGGAGAGGGGGCAGGAGGAGATGGAGAGGGAGAGAGAGAGAGGGTAGCAGAAGATGGACAGAGAACGAGTGGAAGAGATAATGGACAGAGAGAGGCTGGAGAAGCGGGGCAGGAGGAGACGGAGAGAGAGGAGGGAGGAGAGTGTGGCCAGGCAGAGGTGGGAGCAGTTGACGGACAGAGAGAGGTGGGAGGAGTTGACTGACAGAGAGAGGTGGGAGAAGTTGACTGACAGAGAGAGGTGGGAGGAGTTGACTGACAGAGAGAGGTGGGAGGAATTGACTGACAGAGAGAGGTGGGAGGAGTTGACTGACAGAGAGAGGTGGGAGGAGTTGACTGACAGAGAGAGGTGGGAGGAGTTGACTGACAGAGAGAGGTGGGAGGAGTTGACTGACAGAAAGAGGTGGGAGGAGTTGATTGACAGATAGAGGGAGGGAAGAGATAGGGGGAGGTGGAGAGAGAGGTTAGTTGAAGATGAAAGGGGGGAGACGGCGAAGCAGGACAAGGTGGACAGGGACGAGGACGGAGAGAAGCAGATAACGACATTTCTGCATTTCCCATTGCTATTAAGTAATTTTCCATTCAACCAGACTAAGCCACAGTAATGAATATCAAGAGCTCAGATGGAAACCCAGTTCTAAGCAAAGAAGGGAAAGCAGAAAGGTGGAAGGAGTATGTAGAGGGTCTATACAAGGGCGATGTACTTGAGGACAATATTATGGAAATGGAAGAGGATGTAGATGAAGATGAAATGGGAGATACGATACTGCGTGAAGACTTTGACAGAGCACTGAAAGACCTGACTCTAAACAAGGCTCCAGGAGTAGACAACATTCCATTACAACTACTGACGGTCTTTGGAGAACCAGTCATGACAAAACTCTACCATCTGGTGAGAAAGATGTATGAAACAGGCGAAATACCCCCAGTCTCAAAAAGAATATAATAATTCCAATCCCAAAGAAAGCAGGTGTTGACAGATGTGAAAATACCCGAACTAACAGTTTAATAAGTCACAGCTGCAAAATAATAATGCAAAATCTATACAGACGAATGGAAAAACTGGTGGAAGTCGACCTCGGGAAAGATCAGTTTGGATTCCGTAGAAATGCTGGAACACGTGAGGCAATACTAACCTTACGCCTTATCTTAGAAGAAAGATTAAGGAAAGGCAAACCTACGTTTCTAGTATTTGTAGACTTAGAGAAAGCTTTTGACAATGTTGACTGGAATACTCTCTTTCAAATTCTGAAAGTGGCAGGGGTAAAATACAGGGAGCGAAACGCTATTTACAATTTGTACAGAAACCAGATGGCAGTTATATGAGTCGAGGGGCATGAAAGGGAAGCAGTGGTTGGACAGGGAGTGAGACAGGGTTGTAGCCTCTCCCCGATGTTATTCAATCTGTATATTGAGCAAGCAGTTAAGGAAACGAAAGAAAAATTCGGGGTAGGTATTAAAATCCATGGAGAAGAAATAAAAACTTTGAGGATCGCCGATGACATTGTAATTATGTCAGAAGCAGCAAAGGATTTGGAAGAGCAGTTGAACGGAATGGACAGTGTCTTGAAAGGAGGGTATAAGATGAACATCAACAAAAGCAAAACGAGGATAATGGAATGTAGTCGAATTAAGTCAGGTGATGCTGAGGTAATTAGATTAGGAAATGAGACACTTAAAGTAGTAAAGGAGTTTTGCTATTTGGGGAGCAAAATAACTGATGATGGTCGAAGGAGAGAGGATATAAAATGTAGACTGGCAATGGTAAAGAAACGGTTTCTGAAGAAGGAAGTCGTTTCTGAAAGTATTTGTATGGAGTGTAGCCATGTATGGAAGTGAAACATGGACGATAAATAGTTTGGACGAGAAGAGGATAGAAGCTTTCGAAATGTGTTGCTACAGAAGAATGCTGCAGATTAGATGGGTAGATCACCTAACTAATGAGGAGGTACTGAATAGAATAGGGGAGAAGAGGAGTTTGTGGCCTAACTTGACAAGAAGAAGGGACCAGTTGGTAGGGCATGTTCTAAGGCATCAAGGGATCACAAATTTAGAATTGGAGGGTAGCGTGGATGGTAAAAATCGTAGAGGGAGACCAAGAGATGAATACACTAAGCAGATTCAGAAGGATGTAGGTTGCAGTAAGTACTGGGAAATGAAGAAGCTTGCACAGGATAGAGTAGCATGGAGAGCTGCATCAAACCAGTCTCAGGACTGAAGACCACAACAACAACAACAACCACAACAAGCCACAGCAATGCGTGGCCAAGCACAGCTAGTATCTAACAAAAGGAATGCAGAAAGTTGTGCGTAATAATTTAACCGATTTGGCGAAGGCCTTCCCTTCACGCCTTAACAAGGGGTACGTAGTGCTACCCTGTATTGATAATACATCATGTCCTATACGTGACGCTGCTCCTTTTGGGGCTTCGGAACTCAGGCAGCAGGTGTTAGTCATGCTGACATGCGCCAAGATTTGTATCCGTTCACACGCACTGCGTGCAATGGGCGCTGGCAGGGCCTCTCCCGCACCTCGGAAATGACGCCCTGTCAAACTACCGAGTTCTCACTGGCCTTTATTTTCCGTCGCGCCCGCTATATCGCAGAGGGACTCCATTACTGGACTAATGTTGGAGGTGCCACAGACTAGAATACCCGCCTTCTACACCTGTCCTAAACCTGATGGACCCGATAGTTGGAGAACCGACTTGCGAGCGTAATGTCTTAGACTTCCTATCGACAACAAGACATGAACTGACCGAACCAGTTTACGTAGTTAACTTAGATGGTGGCATCAGCGATCAAAGGCCGTGATAGCATCGTTCAAGGAACGGTAAGAAAGGCAGGAAACTTGAAAATGCACTCTCGCCAACGAATCTGGTTTTTACGTTTATTTCTTTGTAGTAACTTCCATCAAATATCAACTTCATCTGTGGAGTGGTTCTGTTTACAGGACTTTTTAAAAGCTTATGTCGTGTGCATTTCGTTCAAATAACTGACCAGGAATATTATTCTGTAAAAAAATTTTCGATTCCTGCAGTTTCTCGCAAACGGAAATTTATCCAAAGTCATGTAAGCTTTCTAAGTATTCGTCTTGGGTATTAATAATCGCTTCAGCTGTATTTTGGTACTTTATTACTGTACAACTACCGGTTTAGTGGCGTTAAAGCCACATATTCAAGTGACATCTGTATAACAATAAATCCAGAAGGAATAACAACCCTGATACATACACTGGTATGGTAAATTGTTTTAAAATTTTAAAAGAGTACTGAAAACTATTACATGAGAATATGAAAAAGTTGTTACTCACATGACTGAAACATTAGAGCGGAAAATCTCGGAATCTTTTTTCCCAACAATCGTCTGTCAAATACAAAACACCGCTAAAAGACGGTATGTCATGGATTGAAAACTGGCAAATTCGAATATAGTGGATGGGTCTAAAACAAATCGTGTCATAGTGATCTACTAGTAAGAAGAAAACAAATGAATTTTGGGCCATAATCAAAAAGCAAGAAGTGGTTGCCACACAGTGGAGGGAGCTCTACCTAGACAAAATCGTCAAGTGAATAGCTAATGGCGAAAAAGCAGAACCTGGGAAATTCACTTACCGCTTCTGCAATCTATAGGAATCTCGTACAGGGGACGCGGCCGCGTGCTCTGTCTTACTGACGGCAATAAAGTAAACAGTTTGCCTGCGGGCGCGTCGCGCATGCGCCGATGAAGACAGGTCTCGACTGAATGATTGGTGGTCTTTCGGGGATTACGGGCATGGTGAATGACAACAAGGAATATTGGGATAAAAAATTCAGAAACTGTTTTAACTATCTGCAGAATATCAATATAATACTGACGGCTGGCATTTCTTGTTAATAACGCCCCCAGATGTGCCTACATATTCCACAAAATAAACCTTAAAACTTTTTAAAAAATTTTGAGTACATTAAAATTCTAAAAATTATGTTTCGTAAAAATGACTTAAAAACTCTTCACTTTGATAGTTAAAAGAACCCAAGTGAATTTTGATACTTCGATAAAATTTAAGGAAATTTACAAAAACTTTAAAAACATACTTGTAAGGAAGGACGGAGAAGGAATTCAGCCGTGCCCTTTCAAAGGAACCATCCCGGCATTTGCCTGGAGCGATTTAGGGAAATCACGGAAAACCTAAATCAGGATGGGCGGACGCGGGATTGAACCTACGTCCTCCCGAATGCGAGGCTAGTGTGCTAACCACTGCGCCACCTCACTCGGTGTAAGGAAGGCGTGGGAAACCTAAGTCTATAAGGCGGATGCATAGGAGGTTGGGAAGTGAGGTGACGAAAGTACAGAGTATTATGTCCAGTTAACATAGCCAGTCGAAATTTGCCAAAATGTCTCAACTCCGTTTGTCCATTCACGGTTTGGTGTGGAAAACGACTAATAGCTCTCATAATTTCTACCTCCTCCAGGATGCTTAAAGTGTGGCCTTGTTTTCTCAATGTAAAATTCGTAAGTTTCTAGTGAAGTCGGTGACGGAATGCCTCTACTCACGAATGTAGGTACTCAAGGTAGTTTTCGAGCTAGAAACCCTAAGATATTCTTTGAACCTGCTAAGGCTTCTACCTGTTTGACCGATGTACCGCATGGGGAAATCATTGCTAGTGATGCAATATACCCTGGTTGCATTATATTCGGAGCAAGTGCCATGTTCTTTGGGCCTATACGTTGTGCCAACATTACAGGGAATGAAGAAACCTGGTTCAATATTTTTAGACCTCAACTGTCTGCAGATCCTTTCGGAAATACTGCCGAAATATGGAATTTTATGATACGTGATACCGACGGCCTTCCAACTATCAGCACTGCTAAGGGAGCTATCCGTTGCGTTCGTTTTTCTTATCTTTCTAAGGCTACAACGATTAATACCTTTGACAAACTCACTGTCATAGCCGGTTTTGTAGACGGAGTAGTGTAAAATTCGAAACTTTCTATTAAAGGCTTCCTTTGACAACGAGACGCTATGGAGAGTGGTTGGATGAGCTATGAATCACCATATCGGTGGGAGTTGCCTTTCTGTAAATAAGATGTGACTTTAACGCCACGAAACAAGTAGTGTTACAGTAATAAAGGACCAAAATATAGCTGAAGCGATTATTAACACCCAAGATGAATGCTCATAGCTGTGGTTGTCCCATCTACAAGGTTGCCTGCTTTATAAGTAGTCTGATTCATTGTTTTCAAACGGAGGCTCAACTATCAAATATTCGAATCTCTCTTGAAGCAAATCTTCATCCAATCTATGATCGTTGAGTAGATTAGTGTGATATAGCGCACAGCATAAGCATAAAAGGACCACCGATACGTTTCACATTAGAGATTAACTTTGATACTGTTTTATACTGTTTTATGCATGATGGCTGCCGCATTTGCTAAATATTAATAAAGCAGATTTCTCAGTAAAGACAATATCATTTTTGAGAACAACACAGTTCTTTCCTCACGACGTGGCATCTGTCCACTACTTTTTGTTTTTTTTTTTTTGACATGAAGAAAAATGAAGAATTTAAAGTTCTGTTCATCAGATTCACGACTGTCCTTGTTCTACTTAGTTCTGCTTAAAATGAAATATGTAACTGGAATGCATTTACTGCGTAATGTTGAAGTTACGGTTGGCGTAGATATCATGCAACCTTCCTGACTGGCGCTACTCGAATGGATTGTACAAGTTGGATTTTTATTTATTTATTTTTTGATCCGTCAGTCTTCTGACTGGTTTCATGCGCCCCGCTACGAATTTCTCTGCAATCCTTTCATCTCAGAGTAACACTTGCAACCTACGTCCTTAATTATTTGCTGGATGTATTCCAGTCTCCTGTCTTCCTCTACAGTTCTTGCCCTCTGCAGCTCACTCTAGTACAATGGAAGTCATTCCCTGATGACTTAACAGATGTCCTATCAACCCGTCCCTTCTTCCTGACAGTGTTTTCCATATATTCCTTTACACAGAACCTCCTCATTCCTCACCTTATCAGTACGCCTAATTTTCAACATTCGTCTGTAGCACCACATCTCAAATGCTTCGATCCTCTTCTGTTCTGGTTTCCCCACAGTCCATGTTTCACTACCACATAACGCTGTGCTCCAAACGTAAATTCTCGGAAATTTCTTCCTTGAATCAAGGCCTATGTTCTCTTTGCTCCGTTCGTCATGGGCTATATTGCTGCATAGGTAGCAGAATTCCTTAACTTCATCTATTTCATGACCATCAATCCTGATGTTAAGTTTCTCGCTGTTCTCATTTCTGCTGCTTCTCATTACTCTTGTCTTTCTTTGGTTTACTCTCAATCCATATTTAGTACTCACTCTCTTCAACAGACCCTGTAATTCTTCTTCGCTTTCACTGAGGATAGTAATGTAATCAGCGTTCTTATCACTGATATCATTTTCATCTTGAATTTCGATTCCACTCTTGAACGTTCTTTTATTTCCATCTGTAGGGCGAATTACTGCATCCCTGTCTTACACCATTTTTAATCAGAGCACTTCGTTCTTTGTCGTCCACTCTTATTTTTCCCTATATGTTCTTGTACGTGTTGTATATTTCCTATATTACCTGTCTCTCTCCATAACGTACCCCTATTTTCGTCAGAATTTCGAACATCTTGCACCGTTTGACATTGTCGAACGCTTTTTCCAGCTCAACAGATCCTGTGAACGTGTATTCATTTTTCATTAAATTCCATTATCAGCCACAACATCACAGCTGCCTTGTGGTGCCTTTATTTCTCCTAAATCCAGACTGATCGTTATCTAAGAGATCTCCTATTTTCTTTTCTTCTATGTATAATTCTCGCCTACAACTTGGATGAATGTGCTGTTACGTTAAGCTGACTGTGCAATATCTCTCGCACTTGTCAGCTCTTGCAGTCTTCGAAATTGTGTGGATGATACTTTTTTGATTGCCAGTTGATATATCGCCAGACGCATGCATTCTGCACACCAATATGAATAGTCGTTTTGTTGCCACTTCCCACAATGATTTTTGAAATTCTGATGGAATGTTATCTATCCATTCCGCCTCATTCGATCCTTCCAAAGACCTTTTAAATTTTGATTCTAATTCTGAATCCTCTAACTCTTCTGTATCGATTCCTGTTTCTTCTTCTATCACATCAGACAAGTCTTCCCCCTCATAGAAGCCTTCTTATGTACTCTTACCACCCATCCGCTCCCTCTTCTGCATGTAATAGTGGAATTCCCGTTACACCCTTAATGTTACCACTGTTGCTTTTAATTTCACAAGTAGTTTATTTGACTTTTCCATTTGCAGAGTCAGTCCTTCCGGCAATCTTTTCTTTTCCGATTTCTTCATATTTTTCATGCAGCCATTTCACCTTAGTTACCCTGCACCTTCCATTTATTTCGTTCTCAAGTGACTTGTATTTCTTTTTTTCTGACTTTCCCTGAATGTATTTGTACTTCGTTCTTTCATCGACCAGTTGAAGTATTTCTTGTACTACCCATTGTTTCTTCGCCGATATCTTCTTTGTAGCTACGTTTATATTTCCAACTTCTGTGATTGCCCTTCTCTGTGACGTCCATTCCTCTCCAACTGAACTCTCTACTGAGCTATTCCTTATCACAGTAACCACGTAAAGTATTAGCATCTACATTTCAGGTATTACATCTGAACGTTTGTTGCCTATGAGAGGATCGTGGTAAGCCTCATGTAAGAAGGAGAAACATATACGTACACGCTTCGGAATTCGAGAGCGGCATCATCGAGGCCTATTGAGACGGCGATTTACCGTTCTGCGATACTGCTCCTCGAGGTTGTACGGACTTCATGGCTATCACGCTAGTATACTGTAGAACTAATATTTTTAGAAATACTGTACTAAACACCATGCAGGATCTCAAAGGGTCCACGCGATTAGCGCCTCGAAGTACAGACATCTTATTGGTTCGACCATATAGGGTCATACTAACACGGCATGTACCATCAGTATGCAAATAGGCTTGTTCGCGGAAAGCCCAGTTAGCATCCCTGCAGACAGAGCGGTGACGTCTAGAGCACCACGGACTGTCGCGATCATTGTTGCTGCTACTGTGGACGCTGCTGCAGAGACAGGTGTCCCGACAGTGTTGTGCGCAACGGCAATACTAGACATAGAGGTGACGCCACGTTTCGCAGATGAGTTGTGATCCGGTGTACAGCCTTACACTGAACGTATATGTATATGGAGGCGCCGAGAGCAGCGACTCAGCTGGCGGCTACACGGGTAGCGGAGGCTGTGTGGCGTGGACTGGGCGGTTTCTTAGGTTAGAAGGCCTCGGGAAAGTACGGGGAGGGCTGCAATCTCAAAGGGTGCATGACAAACACTGGACGTGCTTGGAACAAGGAACAGTCGGAATTGTGGTTGTAAATTGTTGTAGTTGTGCTGGGAAAGTCCCTGAGCTTCAAGCGCTAATAGAAAGCACAGAAGCTGAAATCGTTATAGGTACAGAAAGCTGGCTAAAGCCTGAAATAAGTTCTGCAGAAATTTCAGGAAAGATAGATTAGGCAGAGTTGGTGGTGGAGTGTTTGTGTCTGTCAGTAGTGGTTTATCTTGTAGTGAAGTCGAAGAAGATACTCCATGCGAATTGGTATGGGTGGAGGTTATACTTAACAGCCGAACTAAGTTAATAATTGGCTCCTTCTACCGACCCACGGACTCCGATGATATAGTTGCTGAACAGTTCAGAGAAAATTTGTGTCTCGTAACAAATAAATACCCCACTCATACGGTTATAGTTGGTGGGGACTTCAACTTTCCCTCAATATGTTGGCAAAAATACTTGTTCAAAACCGGTGGTAGGCAGAAAACATCTTCCGAGATTGTCCTAAATGCTTTCTCTGAAAATTATTTCCAGCAGTTAGTCCACGAACCCACGCGAATTGTAAATGGTTGCGAAAACACACTTGACCTCTTAGCCACAAACAATCCAGAGCTGATAGAAAGCATCATGACGGATACAGAAATTAGTGATCACAAGGTCGTTATAGCTAGGCTCAATACCGTTTCTTCCAAATCCACCAGAAACAAACGCAAAATAATTTTATTTAAAAAAGCGGATAAAGTGTCACTAGAAGCCTTCCTAAGAAACAATCTCCATTCCTTCCGAACTGACTATGCAAATGTAGACGAGATGTGGCTCAAATTCAAAGATATAGTAGCAACAGCAATTGAGAGATTCATACCTCATAAATTGGTAAGAGATGGAACTGATCCCCCATGGTACACAAAACAGGTCCGAACGCTGTTGCAGAGGCAATGGAAAAAGCATGCGAAGTTCATAAGAACGCGAAATCCCTAAGATTGGCTAAAATTTACAGACGCGCGAAATTTGGCACGGACTTCAATGCGAGATGCCTTTAATAGGTTCCACAGCGAAACATTGTCTCGAAATTTGGTAGAAAATCCGAAGAAATTCTGGTCGTAAGTAAAGTACACAAGCGTTAAGACGCAGTCCATACCTTCGCTGCGCAGTGCCGATGGTACTGTTACCGACGACTTTGCCGCTAAAGCGGAGTTATTGAACGCAGTTTTCCGAAATTCCTTCACCAGGGAAGACGAATGGAATATTTCAGAATTTGAAACACGAACAGCTGCTAGCATGAGTTTCTTAGAATAGATAGCTTAGGGATTGCGAAGCAACTCAAATCGCTTGATACGGGCAAGTCTTCAGGTCCATATTGTATGCCGATTAGGTTCCTTTCAGATTACGCTGATACAATAGCTCCCTACTTAGCACTCATATACAACCGTTCGCTCACCGATAGATCTGTACCTACAGATTGGAAAACTGCGCAGGTCGCACCAGTGTTTAAGAAGGGTAGTAGGAGTAATCCATCGAACTACAGACCTATATCATTGACGTGGGCTTGCAGTAGGGTTTTGGAGCATATACTGTATTCAAACATTATGAATCACCTCGAATGGAACGATCTATTCATACGTAATCAGCATGGTTTCAGAAAACATCGTTCTTGTGCAACGCAGCTAGCTCTTTATTCGCACGAAGTAATGGCCGCTATCGACAGGGGATCTCAAGTTGATTCCGTATTTCTAGATTTCCGGAAAGCTTCCTCACAAGCGACTTCTAATCAAGCTGCGGGCCTATGGGGTATCGTCTCAGTTGTGCGACTGGATTCGTGATTTCCTGTCAGGAAGGTCGCAGTTCGTAGTAATAGACGGCAAATCATCGAGTAAAAATGAAGTGATATCAGGTGTTCCCCAGGGAAGCGTCCTGAGACCTCTGCTGTTCCTGATCTATATAAATGACCTGGGTGACAATCTCAGCAGTTCTCTTAGGTTGTTCGCAGATGATGCTGTAATTTACCGTCTATTAAGGTTATCCGAAGATCAGCATCAGTTGCAAAGCGATTTAGAAAAGATTGCTGTATGGTGTGGCAGGTGGCAGTTCACGCTAAATAACGAAAAGTGTGAGGTGATCCACATGAGTTCCAAAAGAAATCCGTTGGAATTCGATTACTCGATTAATAGTAGAATTCTCAAGGCTGTCAATTCAACTAAGTACCTGGGTGTTAAAATTACGAACAACTTCAGTTGGAAAGACCACATACATAATATTGTGGGGAAGGCGAGCCAAAGGTTGCGTTTCATTCGCGGTACACTTAGAAGATGCAACAAGTCAACTAAAGAGACAGCTTACACTACACTCGTTCGTCCTCTGTTAGAATATTGTTGCGCGGTGTGGGATCCTTACCAGGTGGGACTGACGGAAGACATCGAAAGGGTTGCAAAAAAGGGCAGCTCGTTTTGTATTATCACGTAATAGGGGAGAGAATGTGGCAGATATGATACGCGAGCTGGGTGGAAGTCATTAAAGCAAAGACGTTTTTCGTCGCGGCGAGATCTATTTACGAAGTTTCAGTCACCAACTTTCTCTTCCGAATGCGAAAATATTTTGTTGAACCCAACCTACATAGGAATGATCATCAAAATAAAATAAGAGAAATCAGAGCTCGAACAGAAAGGTTTAGATGTTCGTTTTTCCCGCGCGCTGTTCGGGAGTGGAATGGTAGAGAGATAGTATGATTGTGGTTCGATGAACCCTCTGCCAAGCACTTAAATGTGAATTGCAGTGTAGACATGTAGATGTAGATGTTCGTCGTCATATAGGCCCAGCACCTAACGTGATGGTGTGGGATCCTGTTTGATACACGGCAAGACCACCTTTGGTTAGTACAGCTGGTAATCTGGACAAAAAATGTAACATTTCTGATGTGTTAAGGCCTGTGACTACGTCTTGAGCTCGAGTTCTCCGCGAAGTTATCTTTTAACAATATAAAGCATGGCCCCAAGTTACCTGTACTGCTCTGACGTATATCGATACGGATGGTGTTTGACTGTTGCCCTTGCTGGCCTGGACGTTCTGCATATCACTCATCAATTGAAAAGATCTGGTTATGTGTTACAGAGACACTGATACCGTTATATTTCAAACCCCCCCCCCCCCCCCCCCCTCCCATACACTCATCGGCGACTATGATTGAGGAACGCTGTAGTAGAGTTGAATCAGAAGGGAATGATGTCATATAAGCTGACTTCGACTCCATGTTCACAAGGATTAGTGCCATTCGTGCTGCGAGTAGGAACAGCTCTGTGAACAAATTTTGCCGCCCCGTACACTGCAAAAATTACTCACGTATTCTCTCTATTATATTGTGTAAGCAAAATAAAAATTCGCAACTACTACCATTCCTGGACCCATGGAGGGTCAGTTTTAAAAGACAACAGTGTATTTGATATATAACTGAAGAATAGTAAAAACTAGTATGTCATTCACTACTGATTTTGCAAGTAAATTTCCGGATTTTTCATTATATCGATTATGACACACGTAATTCTCGCTATAAATACAGTTCTCATAGGAAGATTAACATCTGTACCTATATTTTTAAATACAGTGCCAGTATTTGAAAACACATTTCATTGTATTGTATTGTATTATATGTTAACCGGGGACCTAGAAACGACGGAGAGGCACCGTCCCCGCCGCAGCCGCAGTGGTCCACAACCCCACGACTACTAACGCAGTCCACTTCACCCCTCCGCCGCCCCACACCGAACCCAGGGTTATTGTGCGGTTCGGCCCCCGGTGTACCCCCCAGGGAACGTCTCACGCCAGACGAGTGTAACCCCTATGTTCTGCGTGGTAAAGTAATGGTGGTGTACGCGTACGTGGAGAACTTGCTTGCGCAGCAATCGCCGACATAGTGTAACTGAGGCAGAATAAGGGGAACCAGCGCGCAATCGCCGAGACAGATGGTAAAACCGCCTAAAAACCATCCACAGACTGGCCGGTACACCGGAACTCGACACAAATCCGCCGGGTGGATTCGGGCCGGGGACCAGGCGCTCCTTCCCGCCCGGAAACACATTTCATTAAATTAATACTTCATCGCATTTTCTCAAAGTGTTCAGCAACTGATAGATGTGTGGCATGTATCACTATAACAAACCATGTTCATAGTTCACACTCTCCGGACTGAATGCAATCCCACACAGGGCTATTGTTTTAAAGACTGTTTCTCTCCACTAAACACACTCCGTAGCTATTACCTTGAACGTTCTCACTGGCACAGATCTAGCCGTCGTCTTGTGACATGACCGCTACAGAGAGGTGGAGGACCATTCTTCTTCTTGTCAGCATGGCATTCTGCTGCCCCACCAGGACACTGCGGGTTTGACGGGCTGGTGGGGTTTGTCAGAATCCGTCGGAGGTGAAAGAGGCCGCAGAAAGATGGAGGACGTGACAACTCTTCATAAATCATCGGGCTAGAGCAGATACAGGAACGTGCCACGGTCCAGTGGCTGCAGCCTGCTGTCGATCCGGGGGCCTCCGCGTCGGTCTAGCAGCGCTGGTCACCACTGTACGCAGACCACGCGACCAGGCGTCGAGTAATGCCAGCGGAAGCTAGCGCAACCTTCCTGCAGGTCGGGGCGTCTGAGTGTAGAAAGCTAGGCGAAAAATATACTGAATTTCGTGGGCATCTAGATGCTTCGAATCTTGCACCCTTAGAATGGTCACCGAAGGAGATTGTTTCGCCCGACACACATGTTTCCTGCAGTCTGCTGCCCAACTCTTCGTTGCCTGCCTATGTGTAGTGTTCCTGTCTGGCGGCGATGACATACACCGGCAACTGCCGTCACGACGATTCGTTACTGTAGTTCTGATAAATGTTGACGTATCGGGCGAAGTCGTTTCTTGGCCGGCTGTGTCGTCAGCCGAGTGCCTTCGGGATGGGAAGTGGTTCACTGTGGCCCGAATTGTTTGGTAATCTGTCTGCACCGCAACACCATCTTCGTTCTGGTTTTAATCAGTAATTTTTTTCACTACATATGTTTTTATGTGATAACGGTATGTAAATTCATGCAGTGAAAGAAACTTGTATTTGTTCTTGTAAATCACCTTAGGATGGAACTATACAGGACGAACAAAAATAATGTCTGATCTGCCCGTATCGCCATGCGTGCTCTAACTGGAAGATGCGGCGGTTTTGGGTAAACTCTACCCAACTGATTAACGACAAACGTCAATGTGCTAAAGAGACTAGGTACTGGTTTTAGGCGGTTTCCCACTCCCCCCCCCCAGGTGAATACCAGGGCTGGTACCCAAGTCCAGTCTCACTTACACACATTCCAAACCTTTAAAAAACTTTCACTCACTTTCACATTTTCAAGGAATTAGTTAGATAAGAAGAAACGTGAAACGTCCACATACCAGTTGGTAAAAGTAGTTGAGGACACGGAGCGTTATATGTGATCGAAGACAAGAACAGACTTTTTTTTCTTTCAACTTTTTCATTTTAAAAGTGACGAAAGATACATTATATTCAGATTTTGTAAGTGTCTTAATAAACCATGTACTGAGTCGATGAGATAATTAGTACTGTTTATTTCTAACAACATTTTTATAGCAAGACGGAACAATTCTCGGTACCTGCTTAGTGCTACCTGCAACATCTTCTCAGAAGACAAAGCTAAATGTCTACAGTGAGGATAGACACTTCTTGCAAAACATGCTTAGTCCGCACCACTGTTTAAGGAGGGAGATAAAGAAATAGCATGAAATTTCCGTCCAATTTCACTTTTGCCAGCATTCTCAAAAATTTTAGAAAAAGTAATGTACAATCCACTTTATAACCATCTTATTTCAAAGAACATACTGTCAAAGTCACATTTCGGATTTCTAAAGGGTTCTGATATTGAGAAGGCTATCTACACTTACAGTGAAAATGTACTTAATTGATTAGACAAAAAATTGCAGGCACTGGTATATTTTGTGATCTGTCAAAGGCATTTGACTGTGTAAATCACAATATCCTTTTAAGTAAACTAGAATATTATAGTGTAACAGGAAATGCTGCAAAATGGTGCAAATCTTATATCTCTGGTAGGAAACGAAGGGTGTTATTAGGAAAGAGACATGTATTAAGCTATCAGGCATCATCGTACTGGGAACTAATTACATGTGGGGTCCCACAAGGTTCCACCTTAGGGCCCTTACTTTTTCTTGTGTACATCAATGACCTTTAATCAGTAACATTACCAGATGCCAAGTTCGTTTTGTTTGTCGATGATACAAACATTGCAATAAATAGCAAATCAAGTGTAGTCTCAGAAAGATCAGCCAATAAAATATTTGTGGACATTAATCACTGGTTCCTAGCCAATTCTTTGTCACTAAAATTAGAAAAAACACACTACATGCAGTTCAGAACTTGTAAGGGGTGTCCCAAGAGTATATGTCCAACATACGATGACAAGAAGATAGAAGAAGTGGACAGTGTTAAATTCTTGGGATTACAGCTTGATAATAAATTAAACAGGGAGGAGTACACCACAGAACTGCTGAAGCGTCTTAACAAATCTCTATTTGCAATGCGCAATGTGTCAGACATATTGGACACAAAAATGAAAAATTTGGCACACTATGCTTACTTTCATTTTATAATGTCATATGGGACTACTTTCTGGGGTAATTAATCAAGCCAAGCTAAGGTTTTCCGGGCACAAAAACGTGCAGTAAGAGTTATATGTGGTGTGAATTCAAGAACATCCTGCAGAATCCTGTTTAGAGAACTAGGGATTCTAACTACTGCTTCGAAATATATTTATTCCTTAATGAAATTTGTCATTAAAAATATATCACTTTTTCAAACCAACAGCTCAATTCATGGAATCAATACTAGAAATAAGAATAATCTTGACGAGGATTTAAAGTCACTTACTCTTGTACAAAAAGGTCTGCATTATTCAGGCACACACATTTTTAAGAACTTGCCAGCAGCCATAAAAAAACTTAATTTCAGTTTAAGAGTTTAAGAGAAGCCTAAAGGATTTATTGGTGGCCAACTCCTTCTACTCCATTGATGAATTTCTCAGTAGAACCAACTCATTTCTGTATATATAAGCACAATATAACTACTGCACAATTTCAGTGCAGTAATGTGTTCATTGTAAATAAGTATTATAGTAGTTCTATTACATGTTTATTACCTTGCAAATAAAAAAAAACTTTTTTTATTTTAAATTCAATGCATTAGTGTTTGAGAAATGATTCATTCATGTAGTGTCCACTAAAAAAATGACGATCATTCCACTTGGGACCTGTGGAATGGTACATTAGCTTATTTGTTTGAGTTGTAAATATTGGTCATAGATTATTGTTTTTCTGACATGTTATACATCCTGGAGTACCTCCTCACTACAGACCAATTGGAATGAAAGTAAAGTAAATCTTATCTAATCTAATGTTTCCTCTCCCAAACGACACTTGTTTTAGCCACACGCTGCATCCCATTTGAAATCACCAAGGTCTTCTATTTGTAAATCGCTTGATTGCTGGTTTACTTACTTCTGATCTGGCAGAAACTGAATGACTTCAGGCTGCACAAACTTTCTTTCTAACCACTTCCACTAATAATAATAATAATTATAATAATACAGTGTACGACTTGCAACATTGTAGTAACAATTACATAATTACTACTGTATTCAGAGGCCAAGTAGTTATTTTATTGTTTGCAAAGTGAATAATGAAACATTTTCTGTTCTTCTACAGAAACTTTGGCGCCTTAGCATAATCTTTCCTTATATACTGAATATAGATGCCTTTACTACTACCTACTTTCTATGCCTGTAAGAAAGTGTTCTTCATTTCGATATTTAATTATGTACTTCACTTGATGACAGCTTGACGTTTGTTATGACCCACCTTCATGACGTTGCAGTTTTAGCCCCCATCAATGCATCTACGTAACAATACACACACCAGGTTCTATTACCAAAAATATAGTTAATTAAACACTGAAGAACCAAAGAAACTGGTACACCTGCCTAATATTGTGTAGGGCCCCCGCGAACAGGCAGAAGTGCCACAACATGACGTAGCATGGACTGGACTAACGTCTGAAGTAGTGCTGGAGGGAACTGACACCATGAATCCTGCAGGACTGTCTATAAATCCATAAGCGTACGAAGGGGTGGATATCTCTTCTGAACATCACCTTGCAAGGCATCCCAGATATACTCCACAACGTTCATGTCTGGGGAGTTTGGTGGCCAGCAGAAGTGTTTAAACTCAGAAGAGTGTTCCTGGAGCCACTCGGTAGCAATTCTGGGCATGTGGGGTGTCCCATTGTCCTGTTGTAATTTCCCAAGACCGTCAGAACGCACAATGGACATGAATGGATTCAGGTGATCAGACAGGATGCTTAGGTACTTGTCACCTGTCAGAGTCGTATCTACACGTATAAGCGGTCCCATATAACTCCAACTTCATACGCCCTACTCCATTACAGAGCCTCCACCACCTCGAACAGTCCCCTGCTGACATACAGTGCCCATCGGTTCATGAGGTATTCTCCATACCCGCACACGTCCATCCGCTCGATACAATCAGCAACGAGACTCGTCCGATTAGGCAACATGTGTCCAGTCATCAACAGTCCAATGACGTTGTTGACAGGCCCAGTCTAGGCGTAAAGCTTTGTATCGACTAGTCATCTAGGGTACACGCACATGATTCGCACTTTGACACTTGTTGGGGGCCCACCATTGAAATCTGCAGCAATTTATGGAAGGGTTGCACTTCTGTCACGTTGAACGATGCTCTTCAGTCGTCGTTGGTTCCGTTGTTTCAGGATCTTTCTCCGGCCAGAGCGATGTCGGAGATTTGATTCGTCACCGGATTTCTGATATTCACGGTACACGCGTGAAATGGTCGTGCGGGAAAATTCCCGCTTCATCGCTGCTTCGGAGATGCTAGGTCCCATCACTCGTGCGCCGACTATAACACCACGTTCAAACTCAGTTAAATCTTGATAACCTGCCATTCTAGTAGCAGTAACTGTTCTAACAACTGCGCCCGACACTTCTTGTCTTATGGAGGCGTTACCGACTGCAGCGCCGTATTCTGCCCGTTTACAAGTATTTTTATGGTACTGTAGCAGTGATTACGTCGAAGATCAGTTCTCCCGGAAAACCACGTACGAAACTTGGAAGGTTTAATAGTAGGAAACGGAGAAGTTAGATGGTATCAGTCATGTTTCTGGCGTCAGATGTACAGAAATTGGGGTCCGATAACGTTTAGAAACATAATGTACACCATATGGTATGAATATTGCAACGTAGTGAGAATAACATGTGAATAACGAGAACGTACAGGCCACGTAATCTCTAGGTTTTACCAGCGTTTAGCGACTTTTTGAGTTGGGGGTACCGCATATCGTAAAACCTGTCAAAACCACTTAATTTCTTATATGTACGCTACTGGGCATTAAAATTGCTACACCACGAAGAGGACGGTCTACAGACGCGAAATTTAACCGTCAGGAGAAAGATGCTGTGATATGCATGCAAATGATTAGCTGCTCAGAGCAGTCACACACGGTTGGCGCCGGTGGCGACACCTATAACGTGCTCACATGAGGAAAGTTTCCAACCGATTTCTCATACACAAACAGAAGTTGACCGGCGTTGCCTGGTGAAACGTTGTTGTGATGCCTCGTGTAAGGAGGAGAAATGCGTACCATCACCTTTCCGACTTTGATAAAGGTCGGATTGTAGCGTATCGCGATTCCGGTTTATCGTATCGGGACATTGCTGCTCGCTTTGGTCGAGATCCAATGACTATTAGCAGAATATGGAATCGGTGGGTTCAGGAGGGTAATACGGAACGCCGTGCTGGATCCCAACGGCCACGTATCACTAGCAGTCGAAATAACAGGCATCTTATCCGCATGGCTGCAACGGATCGTGCAGCCACGTCTCGATCCCTGAGTTAACAGATGGGGACGTTTGTAAGACAACAAGCATCTGCACGAACAGTCCGACGACGTTTTCAGCAGCATGGACTATCAGCTTGGAGACCATGGCTGCGGTTACCCTTGACGCTGCATCACAGACAGGGGCGCCTGCGACGTCAACGACGAACCTGGATGCACGAATGGCAAAACGTCATTTTTTTCGGATGAATCCAGGTTCTGTTTATAGCATCATGATGGTCGCATCCGTGTTTGGCGACTTCGCGGTGAATACACATTGAAAGCGTGTATTCGTCATCGCCATACTGGCGTATCACCCGGCGTGATGGTATGGGGTGCCATTGGTTACACGTCTCGGTCACCTCTTGCTCGCATTGACGGCACTTTGAACTGTGGACGTTACATTTCCGATGCGTTACGACCCGTGGCTCTACCCTTCATTCGATCCCTGCGAAACCCTACATTTCAGCAGGAATAATGCACGACCGCATGTTGCAGGTCCTGCACGGGCCTTTCTGGACACAGAAAATGCTCGACTGCTGCCCTGGCCAGCACATTCTCAAGATCTCTCACCAATTGAAAACGTCTGGTCGATGGTGGCCGAGCAACTGGCTCGTCACAATACGCCAGTCACTACTCTTGATGAACTGTGGTTTCGTGTTGAAGCTGCATGGGCAGCTGTACCTGTACACGCCATCGAAGCTCTGTTTGACTCAATGCCCAGGCGTATCAGAGCCGTTATTACGGTTGTTCTGGGCACTTATTTCTCAAGATCTATGCACCCAAATTGCGTGAAAATGTAATCACATGTCAGTTCTAGTATAATATGTCCAATGAATACCCGTTTATCATTTGCATTTCTTCTTCGTGTAGAACTTTTATGGCCAGTAGTGTAGAATAATGTCCACTGCTGGTAATACACGCCATCGTGATTTTTCACTAGTAAGCTGAGAAGTTTTCTCTCCCCCCCCCCCCCCCACTCTGTACGAATAATTCTGGTGTGATAGCGACGGCGGCAAGTCCCCTGTTAGTGAGGGAGCTCAGAACCCCGACTGGGGCTGCCTAGGACGGACCGGCACTCTCGGCGGGAGCCGAACTCATTACCAGCCGCCATTAGCCGCGCCCAGCGGGGGCCAGAGGGGTGGAATGCGCCGCGTTTATGTTTACGGGCGGCGCTGCTATTTGCGGTCGCAGCGGCCGCGTGAGGATTCAATACCAGCGGGCGACGCGCCGCCGCTGCCGTGTTACGTCACCGCAAGCGGTCGCCCCTGTCATTTAGGCATTCCAGCGACACGCCGCAGACCGGTAATGCTCGCTCGCCGAGAGCTTTCTGCGGCCGCTGCAGCTGCGGCGCGTAAATTTGCAAATGTCACTCTCTCCGAGGGCGTGTTTCAAATATGCTGCTGCTCTCAACTGGGCAAGCTGATCCACCTTATCAACCCAACGCAACGTACGGGGGTTTTATTGTATAACCATCGATACATCGAAAAATATCTATTGGTAGTCTTAGTCGACCTTCAGTTGCTATCTGACTTAAGTTGGCTCTGTTTAAACGCACAATTATGCCCCCAGTATCATTTGCATCGAAATTATCATTACACTCTAATTATTAAATAAAAATATGGTGATTGCTAGCTACGAAATCAATAATGGCGTGATTAGCATATGATACCAAATGGAAATTTATTCAGAAAACAGGATGAGCAATATTTCTAGCCTCACATGTCAATAATCCAATACACTCGCTAACCTAACTACCCTATCATTGGCACAATGTATCCTCTTTTCCAAACTACTTAAGTCAACACTGAACCCGCAAGTGACTCTATTGCAGTTCTGCCTGAACGGACACAGAGAGCGCCAGTCAAAGAGCTGGTGGAACACGAACTCATGGAAAAAATTCAGAAACATCGTCCAGTACGCCTTAGATAAGTTCGTACCGACTAAGGTCCAAAGCGAGGGGAAAGATCCACCGTGGTATAACAATCATGTACGAAAGGTACTACGGAAACAAAGAAAGCTTCATCATAGGTTTAAGAGTAGTCGAATCATAGCTGATAAGGAAAAGCTGAACGAAGCGAAAAAGAGCGTAAAGAGAGCAATGAGAGAAGCATTCAACGAATTCGAACATAAAACATTGGCAAACAATCTAAACAAGAACCCTAAAAAGTTTTGGTCATATGTAAAATCGGTAAGCGGATCTAAATCCCCTATTCAGTCACTCGTTGACCACGATGGCACCGAAACAGAGGACGACCGAAGAAAGGCAGAAATACTGAATTCAGTGTTCCGAAACTGTTTCACTGCGGAAAATCGTAACACGGTCCCTGACTTCAGCCGTCGCACGGACGCCAAAATGGAAAATATTGAAATAAACGATATCGGAATTGAAAAACAACTGCTATCACTTAGTAGCGGAAAAGCATCCGGACCAGACGAGATACCCTTAAGATTCTACAGTGATTATGCTAAAGAACTTGCCCCCTTTCTATCAGCAATTTATCGTAGATCGCTGGAAGAACGTAAAGTACCTAGCGACTGGAAGAAAGCGCAGGTCGTTCCCATTTTCAAGAAGGGTCATAAATCAGATGCGAATAATTATAGGCCTATTTCGCTTACGTCAATCTGTTGTAGAATAATGGAACATGTTTTGTGTTCTCGTATTATGACGTTCTTAGATAATACAAATCTCCTTCATCATAACCAACATGGATTCCGCAAACAGAGATCATGTGAAACTCAGCTCGCCCTATTTGCCCAAGAAATTCACAGTGCCGTAGACACTGGCGAGCAGATTGATCCCGTATTCCTGGACTTCAGGAAGGCATTTGATACGGTTCCGCACTTACGTTTAGTGAAAAAAATACGAGCTTACGGAATATCGGACCAGGTTTGTGATTGGATTCAGGATTTCCTAGAAGAAAGAACACAACATGTCATTCTTAACGGTTCAAAATCTGCAGATGTAGAGGTAATTTCGGGAGTACCGCAGGGAAGCGTGATAGGACCTTTATTGTTTACAATATACATAAATGACTTAGTTGCCAACATCGGTAGCTCCGTGAGGCTATTTGGAGATGACACGGTTGTCTACAAGAAAGTAGCAACATCAGAAGACTCGTACGTACTCCAGGAGGACCTGCAGAGGATTAATGCATGGTGCGACAGCTGGCAGCTTTCCCTAAACGTAGATAAATGTAATATAATGCGCATACATAGGGGCAGAAATCCATTCCAGTACGATTATGCCATAGGTGGTAAATCATTGGAAGCGGTAACGACCGTAAAATACTTAGGAGTTACTATCCGGAGCGATCTGAAGTGGAATGATCACATAAAACAAATAGTGGGAAAAGCAGGCGCCAGGTTGAGATTCATAGGAAGAATTCTGAGAAAATGTGACTCATCGACGAAAGAAGTAGCTTACAAAACGCTTGTTCGTCCGATTCTTGAGTATTGCTCATCAGTATGGGACCCTTACCAGGTTGGATTAATAGAAGAGATAGACATGATCCAGCGAAAAGCAGCGCGATTCGTCATGGGGACATTTAGTCAGCGCGAGAGCGTTACGGAGATGCTGAACAAGCTCCAGTGGCGGACACTTCAAGAAAGGCGTTACGCAATACGGAGAGGTTTATTATCGAAATTACGAGAGAGCACATTCCGGGAAGAGATGGGCAACATATTACTACCGCCCACATATATCTCGCGTAATGATCACAACGAAAAGATCCGAGAAATTAGAGCAAATACGGAGACTTACAAGCAGTCGTTCTTCCCACGCACAATTCGTGAATGGAACAGGGAAGGGGGGATCAGATAGTGGTACAATAAGTACCCTCCGCCACACACCGTAAGGTGGCTCGCGGAGTATAGATGTAGATGTAGATGTAGAATTACAGTGCCCTACTTTGGCTGATGATTGCTAATATCACCGTAATTCTCCGTGATGATTACGACGGTCGGCCCAGCCAACGTCGTGATGCCGTCTTTCTCGTGAGCGAGTTTGGCTTTAACCTCCAACGTGGAGGTGGTTTGCGTCCGTAAACTCCTGTACGTAAGTGTTCAATTGCGGAGTGCATCATGAGTCAATACTCAAGCTACTTGCACATATGCCAAGAGTAGTTGGTCGACTCAAGTGCGCAGCAGCAAAGGTACACTTCAGATTGCATATGAACACCACAAGTTAGTACAAATCTGTTTCTCTTCTCAGAGGAACAGATAATGCTACGTGTGTTGAGTCGTATGCTCTAAACTGTTCAGACTTGGAGAGTAACCACTGGACTCAATGCCGGTAATTTCTCCAACCTACTTCTCTCCAAGCAGGGCAACCAGACACCGCAACTGCTCTAGTCCACAGCCGACCACAGAGTCCTCATTCAGATTTCTGCAAACCTGGCCGTTCTTCACGGCATGGACCCGTGCGCGTTAATAGCCAATCACGACACAGACTTCCATGTATCCGTATGAATTCTCCCGCGGTTACTGTTGCCGCCAAACTTCTAATATGTGTCTCTACGCGCTCTGCACCAATCCTGTCACAGTATTCCGCAAATTCTTCACTGTGGCGCGAAATCGTTTTTCTCTCTTTCGCGTATAGCTCCTTCTCACTTCTTATTGTGATGGCCCAGCCTCTCCCAACGTCTTTGGTGATCTGAAGTGCCAGCCGACAAAGGGGTCCGGCCTTGCTCCAGCCTCTGCGGCCATCCTCGTTAGTTTGACATGACACACACAACTTCCTTTTCTGTGTCCATTCTCTCCTACCGGTGGGCTAATTATCTCGTTTTGTTAAATGGCTATCTCTGTGTATTCGGTGTATTAGTACTGATTTAGCATTATTTAAGGTGCAAAATCTGCTACCTTACACCAAGAAGGGTCGTCGAATTAATCCACATAATTACAGTCCTATATCGCCGATTTCAATCCGTTGGTCAATTATGGAACACGTTCTACACATGCAAATTATGGAGTTTCCAGAGTACGAAAATCTCATCTACAAAAATTGATGTGTACCATGAACAGAAATATTGTGAAACTCGGTTCGCTCTGTTCATCCATGAACTCCACAGTGCCATAGACATGGCCGACCAGGTTCCGAAAAACATTCGATACTGTTCTGCAGTGTCGTTTAGTGACGAAAATGCCAGCTTGCCGGGTATATCAGCAGATTTGTGATTGTATTTAGAATTTTCCAGGAGACAGAACTCAGTAGGAAGTTCATAATGGGACGAAATCGCCACATATGGAAGTTATTTCTCGAGTACCCAAAGGGAGTATCATATGGCCAGTACTGTTTACAAACATATAAATGTTCCAGTGAATGACGTCTGTAGCTCAATGAGACTTTTTGCACATAACATTGTTGTGTATAGGAAGTTTCTGATGCAAGGATACGACCGAGAAATGCAGGAAGACTTGTGGAAGCATGATGATTAGTGCAGGGACTGGCAGCAGTTGACCATAGACGTGAGTAAATGAAACTTATTGCGATGTTATTGGCGAAGAGATCCACTACTGTTTGACTGAAATGCTGGTGAAGAATCACTGGAAACAGTAACAACGATCAAATACGTAGGAGTCACCATCAGGAGCGACCCTAAGTGGAACGGCCACATAAAACAATTAGTCGGAAAGCAGATGCCAAGAAGAGAACCATTTTAACAGTCTACATCTACATCTACATCTACATTTATACTCCGCAAGCCATCCAACGGTGTGTGGAGGAGGGCACTTTACGTGCCACTGTCATTACCTCCCTTTTCTGTTCCAGTCGCGTATGGTTCGCGGGAAGAACGATTGTCTGAAAGCCTCCGTGCGCGCTCGAATCTCTCTAATTTTACATTCGTGATCTCCTCGGGAGGTATAAGTAGGGGGAAGCAATATATTCGATACCTCATCCAGAAACGCACCCTCTCCAAACCTGGCGAGCAAGCTACACCGCGATGCAGAGCGCCTCTCTTGCAGAGTCTGCCACTTGAGTTTCCTAAACATCTCCGTAACGCTATCACGGTTACCAAATAACCCTGTGACGAAACGCCCCGCTCTTCTTTGGATCTTCTCTATCTCCTCCGTCAACCCGATCTGTTACGGATGCCACACTGATGAGCAATACTCAAGTATAGGTCGAACGAGTGTTTTGTAAGCCACCTCCTTTGTTGATGGACTACATTTTCTGAGGACTCTCCCAATGAATCTCAATGTGGCACCCGCCTTACCAACAATTAATTTTATATGATCATTCCACTTCAAATCGTTCCGCACGCATACTCCCAGATATTTTACAGAAGTAACTGCTACCAGTGTTTGTTCCGCTATCATATAATCATACAATAAAGGATCCTTCTTTCTATGTATTCGCAATACATTACATTTTTCTATGTTAAGGGTCAGTTGCCACTCCCTGCACCAAGTGCCTATCCGCTGCAGATCTTCCTGCATTTCGCTACAATTTTCTAATGCTGCAACTTCTCTGTTTACTACAGCATCATCCGCGAAAAGCCGCATGGAACTTCCGACACTATCTACTAGGTCATTTATATATATTGTGAAAAGCAATGGTCCCATAACACTCCCCTGTGGCACGCCAGAGGTTACTTTAACGTCTGTAGACGCCTCTCCATTGATAACAACATGCTGTGTTCTGTTTGCTAAAAACTCTTCAATCCAGCCACACAGCTGGTCTAATATTCCGTAGGCTCCTAATTTGTTTATCAGGCGACAGTGCGGAACTGTATCGAATGCCTTCCGGAAGTCAAGGAAAATAGCATCTACCTGGGAGCCTGTATCTAATATTTTCTGGGTCTCATGAACAAATACAGCGAGTTGGGTCTCACACGATCGCTGTTTCTGGAATCCATGTTGATTCCTACAGAGTAGATTCTGGGTTTCCGAAAACGACATGATATGCGAGCAAAGAACATGTTCTAAAATTCTACAAGAGATCGGCGTCAGAGATATAGGTCTATAGTTTTGCGCATCTGCTCGACGACCCTTCTTGAAAACTGGGACTACCTGTCCTCTTTTCCAATCATTTGGTACCTTCCGTTCCTCTAGAGACTTGCGGTACACGGCTGTTAGAAGGGGGACAAGTTCTTTCGCGTACTCTGTGTAGAGTCGAATTGGTATGCCGTCAGGTCCAGTGGACTTTCCTCTGTTGAGTGATTCCAGTTGCTTTTCTATTGCTTGGACACTTATTTCGATGTCAGCCATTTTTTCGTTTGTGCGAGGATTTCTTAAGGAAATGGAATTAATCTATGAAAGAATTGCACGGTTTTTGAAGGCATTGCGGGTTGCATAAAACACATGGGTAGGGGAAGCTGAATCATGCTGTATAACGATTGTTCATCATTCTGCGACCCTTATCGGGTAGGATAACAGGACATAGATAGACGACCCAACTAAGAAATGCACCTTCCGTCACGGCATCGTTTAGTAAGAGCAAGAGCTGTATGGAGTTGCTCAACAAGCTTCAGTGGCAGACACTACGAGGTGGCGTTACAGAGGGTTTCCCTCCTAAGAGTCGCCAGCAGCATTTAATCTAGGATTCGGCAGATATTCACAGTTTCGTCTCTGCAATGTGTAGCTGAGCTTCCGCGGGAATTCTCAACTATGTGAGCCATCCATACACACATCACAACATGACACACAACTACATCTGCATCTGTATATTTGTACCAGGAGGAGAATGTCAGTAAGTCACTGTTAGCTCAAATTTCTCTGATTTACTGGTTGCGGTCGTTTTGCAAGACGCATGTAGGAGGAAAGAACAATACTCTAGCAGCGACAGCACCGTTATGGCCCGTGCTGACTGCTAGCGTCATGCACCAGCGCTGCTCAGTCGCTGCTGCAGTACTGGCTATTCTCATTGTTTTTCTGTCCTTGCAAACACATATCGAAAAAACGAATATCACACTACACTGATTTGGAACGACCGTATCGTAAGGGGAAGTATAATTTCGCTTTAAAACTCATTCTGTTTGTAACTGGCAACAAATAACAATATATGTTTTGGATGACTCCAGCTGCTCATTGCAGAAACAAGATTGTAAATAAAGACAAAAAACACGTATCGCGAAGGAATTGCCCGAGTGGGACAGAAATACGAATATGTGATATACATATACAGACAAACAAATTAATACAATTTCAGAAAAATTGGATGATTTACTCAAGAGAAGGTTCACAAATTGAGTAAATCATTTGTGCGTTGGTCCACCTGTGGCCCTTATGCAAGCAATTATTCGACTTGGCATTGATTAACTGAATTGTCCGATGTCCCCATGTCGTACTCGTGCCAAATTCTGTTCAACTTGCACGTTAGATCGTCAAAATCCCAGGCTGATTGGAGGGTGCTGACCCTAGTGCTTCTCAACTGGGGAAGGATCCGGCGACTTTGCTGGCCAAGGAAGGATTTGGCAAGCACGAAAGCAAGCAGTAGAAACTCTTCCCGTGTGCGGGCGAGCGTTAACTTCCCGAAACGTAAGCTCAGAATTACTTTCCATGAAGGCCAACAAAACGGGGCGTAGAATATCGTCAGCGTATGGCTGTGCCGTAAAGGTGCCACGGACGACAACCAAACAGGTCCTTATAAGAAAATAAATGGCACCCCAGACCATTATGCTCGTTTGTCGAGCCATATGGCGGGTGAGCGTCATGTAGATATCCGGCCACTGTACGGAGCGTCTCCAGAGACATCTCCGGCCTGGAACCACTTTTACTAGTGAACCATGAATTTACTTTCAAAACTTTTTCTTAAGAATTTACTTTATTTACTAGCGATTCATCAAGAACATTAACACATTTAATCACACTATGTGAGGGTGGATTTAGTTGCCAGGGAGTAACTGATGAAATCAAAATGAAATTGCTTTTAACAAATGGAAATTTTATTCCAAAGCTTTTTTTTAAGAAACAGATTTAAAATTATAAGCAGAAAGCACCCTCTAAATATCAAGTTACAATTTATTCAGAGGCAGAAAGAAACAAATTTTTGAGTGTATGAGCTTTCGGGCTGAGAACCTTGCTACTCCCTTTTGACACGGCCGTAGTCACGAGCGCTCACAACAACCTCTGGAAGACTACACTGGTGCAAATCTGCAACACACCAGATTACTTTAAACTAAAAATTTTAACAACTCACACAGGCACATAAACTATGCACCCTATAGGAGGGATGTAAATGGTACAAAACACTAAAATTAAAAGATTAATTTGCCACCGAATGTGCAACTTGATTTTGACTTCTAAGCAAAGTCTTATGGTGGAAGGGTGGCAACTTTATATACTAAAATGACCATTTAAATAAAAGCCCATGAAATGCAATCTTACATAAAATTATACAAGGTTGGCCAAACATGCTCTACAGTATACATATACCGCCTCTCAAGATGATAGGCAAAATAAAAACATATTTCAGGAATTAGGCCGTTACACTTCAAGCAATAAATTCGTTAACACACCGAATCCGACAAACATGGCAGAGGCAGCCACTAACGTACGGCAGATTGATAGGGAGATTACCGAACAACCCGAACCGCAGGTTTCTCTAACCCGCCCGTACTCCACAAGGAAAAAACGAACCACCCAATTCACAAATAACGACCTTCCCGCGGGTGGGCAAACGGAGAAGAATGGTGGGATGATCCCAAAACAAAGCGGCTGGTGACCTTACCAAGCAAAAAAGTAGAATTTAACAAGTAAATGAAACAACATATCACCACTCACTTAACTTCTAATAAACTGCGATTTCTGGGGAAGACCTGGCGCAGCACCCCCAAAACTCTCTCCCGAACCGTCCGCTGCCAGCCGCTTCAACGGACGCAGGAAAGCGCGCCGATCTCCCGTCTCATGGCGTCGCAGCTCGCATCGGGCAGACCGATGTCGTGGGTTGACTGCTGTCGCCCTCGTGTCGGTCGCTATACGGCGCGGCCCACTGGACTCATGTGGCGACCTCACATGCGCCGACGCTCAAGGTGGACAAGGTGTCTCAGTGCGTGACCGACCAACCGATCGATCCAACCGCCAATGACTGTTGCCTGAGCAACTCGAGCAGACTGGCGGCCTAACGCGCAGACTCAGATGCAGGAACTCAGCCCCCGACCGGGCGACCACTCGTTGAGTTCTCTCACTGCGCCACAAATTCGGACCAGAGACAGACTAGCAAGCTGGGGACGAGAAACTGACCCCAGACTGACTCCAGACTCACCCAGACTGACCAACTGGCGAGCTCTTAGCGCCCTTTAAATGCACGTGAACAGGCAACCTTTCCCCTTTCCCACCAGAGGGAGACACAGAAGCTGCGATTGCCACAGCGGCGCCGCCGCCAGATACGGAGGGCTACTGCTCCACACAACGCGCTGCGGCGAGCTCTTCAAAACAGCAATTTTTGCCACGGCTCAACTACAGTAAAAGTGTCCTCAGTGACGCGTCCCGCTTCAAATTGAGCCCCGATGACCAGCGGAGACAAGTCTGGAGACGCCCTAGACAGTGATAGGATACCATCCTCACTTTAACTCACCATACTGCTGACAACCAGTAGTAATGATCTTGGACCGCGCTGCTACGGTCGCGGGTTCGAATCCTGCCTCGGGCATGGATGTGTGTGATGTCGTTAGGTTAGTTAGGTTTTAGTAGTTCTAAGTTCTAGGCGACTGATGACCTCAGATGTTTAGTCCCATAGTGCTCAGAGCCATTTGAACCATTTGGGGCCGCGCGGAGTGGCCGCTTGGTTTTAGGCGCCATGTCACGGATTGCGTGGCCCCTCCCGTCGGAGGTTCAAGTCCTCCCTCGGGCATGGTCGTGTGTGTGTGTTGTTCTTAGCATAAGTTAGTTTAAGTAGTGTGTAATTCTACGGACCGATGACCTCATCAGTTTGGTCCCTTAGGAATTCACACACATTTGAACATTTTGATTGGTCTGGGGTGCTATTTCTTTTCAAAGCATAACCCTTTTGGTTGTCAACCGCGGTACCCTTACGCTACAGCGATACGTCTACTGTATTCTGCACCCTGTTTTGTTGCCCTTCGTGACCAGCCGTCCTGGGCTTACATTTCAGCGAGATAATGCCCGCCTGCACACGGTGGGAGTTTCTACTGTTTGTCTTCGTGCTTGCGAAACCCTACCTTGGCCAGAAAGGTTACCGGATCTCTCCCAAACTGAGAATGTTTGGACCATTTTCGGCAGGACCTTCCAATCACCTCCGGATTTTGAAAATCTAACGCGTCTGGCAAGATATCCTTCAGGAGAACATCCAGTAACTCTGCCAATCAAAGCCAAGCCTAATAACAGCTTGCATGAAGGCCAGAGGTGGACCAACGCGTCACTGACAGCTATTTCTCTCGAATAAATCATCCAATCTTAATCTTCCTGGAACTGCAATCTTTCATTTATCTATACATGATGTAAATCACATCTGCCGATTTTTAGTGTATATGGGCAGAACATCAGCGGAAATGTACTTGACGACTCTTAGGAGAGACGTTTGAACATTATGAAAAGATTTGCTGTTAAAATTCCCAGAACGTACGTTCGATCGAAGAATAGTGGGGCGTTCTATTAGTTCCTGCCACATATTTCTCGCGAAATACCCACAGTGAGAAAATCAGAGAAATTAATCGTTCTTCCCACGAACTATTCGCTAATGGAGCGGATAACAACAGTTGCTCCGACAGTGAGGTGGTTTTGGGAGTATATATATGTAGATCATTGGGGAACGTAGTTCGTGATGAGAACACTGTAGCAAGCAGTTGTTGTTAACGCCTCCTTGGAGGCCAGTTAAGTAATGATGCTTTTGCTATGCTCACTTTGAAAGTTATTTGATGAAGTTGAAGCAATCTTAAATCCTTACTATTCAAGGATAATTCTTATTTTTCGATATTTTTATTAACTTCATTCCGTCTTCTTTGGCTGTATCTATCGTTACGTATCCATAGCCCTGCAACAACAGCTGGTTAACTTGTGCCAAGTTTTTAAAAAATAATCTTTACCTGACTACAATGTTTTGTGGTTTATCGTTGTTGTTCGCGCTGTGAGTCCACTGAGCTCAATATTTGAGTCAGCTTCAGTTGTCAGTTACAATTGGTCGATAGAATTTTTGAGGAATGGGAGCGCCGACACGTACATCGTAGCAAGTTATCACATTAATTATTGTTTAAGATATGATGTTCCACATAAGACTAAGTTTCTGTTTCAGCTGAGTTGAAGTTTCAGTATGAAAAAGTTCTCGATGGTCGTGCAGTACTGGTAGTTTTAACACATTATGTACTTTCGATTACTGTTGTTCCTTTAACAAACGAGACAATGAATAATAAGTTTGCTGCCCTTAATGATTTTTCTAATTTAGAGTCTTCATTTTCCACGCCATGGTCGGGGCTTGGCAGGGAGGGTGTTGTACCTAGAAGATAGTGTATCTAGGAACAATATGTTCCCTGGTCGGTGTTTCAATCTAGTGACTAAATTTGGAACCGCTTGAAGGAATACGCACTAGAAACCACCGTAAGTTGTTTCCGGCATCTTCTACTGTTTTTGTTACTGTCATGAGGCAAGAAGTTTTGTTTTGTGCGGCGTTTGTAAATATTAAGAATTCTCTACATTTAAGTTCAGTATGATGTACGTATTAAAGATATTTGGAGGATATCGTTAATTCTTTAGCTACAGAGATTTGTGGTGAGTAAAATTTTGTGTATTTTTGAAGCTAATTTACATAACGTATGGGCGGTAAACTTGTACTTCATTGGTAGTGCACCATCTTGTACCTCTTTGGTGAGTACTGCATAGACGTATACAATTGAAAACACAAATTCACAATGGCACAGCGCATTAGTGATGCAGATAAGGTTACTCGTTGCGAATTCTGTGCGGAAATATTGCATCAGCTGGAACAACATAATCTTCAGCGATGAGTCAACATTTCATATCAGTGGCATGGTGAACACCCACAACTGCAGAATATTGGGCAGCGAAAATCAACTTGCTCCCATGTACCACGTTCGTGACAGCCCCGAAGTTAATGTGTTTTGTGCCCTTAACAGACAAAGTGTACAGTCCTTTCTTCTTCATGGAGAAAGCTGTCATGGTGTTGTGTAACTGGATATGCTCCAAAAACTTTTAATTCCATAGATCGATGAAAATGACCTAGATGGCATGATTTACTACCAGCAATATGGAGCACCACCTCTTTTCCTCACGGAGGTTCAGGGTTTCCTCGATAATCGCTTCCCAGGTCGGTGATTGGTCGTGAAGGGCTAATCACATGGCGAACTCGTTTCCCAGAATTGACGTTACTGCCATTATTTATCTGGGTTTAATTAAACACAGTGTGTATGTTTCTCCCCTGCCGAATACTGTAGCCATCCTCAAAAATAGAATCTACTCTGTCATTGTACAAGTTAGGCGCGTTTCACTACGACGAGCGTGGGAAAAAATTGACTATCGGTGAGATGTTTGCCGCATCACAAATGTTAGCCACATGGAGCCAAAATGACACGTGGCAGTTTTATGTAGATCTTGAGGTTGTTTGCTATAAAATGACACATCTACCGATTCTTGAAGTTAGATCGATAAATTTCTATATAATCCCAAATTCCCAAAGCCCTTTTTGACTCACGCTGTATTGTCATACCCCGTAATATAAATATATTTATGATCCACAGCTTGGGATAGGATAAAATGTGGTTCGAACAGAACAACAGGATTAATGTAACGCTGCGCAAGTGTATTACAAGGCGCTCGATTTTTATACCACTTAGCTGTAGGATTAATTCATACTAACTAAATTTATTATAAGAACAGCTCTTCAGTGCAAAAAACTGTTGCTAATATCAAACTAAATCATTAGGTAAGACAGCTGCAGGATTGAAGTATGTGATATATACTTTCTACTTCCACAATTTGTATCTATGTTAGATCAGAAAAACTTACTGCAGGTATATATAGTTGATTCTTTTATAAAAATGAAAGTTTCATGAGTAGTGTCGCTGTGTGAGCACATATCAGGTCGCTGTATCAGGCATCAACTGCTGATTAATCTTATGCATTCCAGAGCTTCACATTACACTTTCCAATAGTAACAGTAGATCAGCATTCAGTTCTACTTGAGAACTGCTACGCTCAAGTTCATGGTGTCTCCAGACGCAAAATTAAGTGCCGTTGACAGGTTTTACGATAAGCGGTACACCCAACTCAAAAATGCCAGGAAACCGCCGGTAAAGCCTGGAGATTACATGTCCTGTACGTTCTCGTTATTCACATATTATTCTCACTACGTTGCAATCTTCACGCTATCTGGTGTACGTTTCTAAAAGTCCGCGGACCTCAGTTTCCGTTCGTCTGACGCCAGAAACACGACTAACAGCACCTAGCTTCTTCGTTTCCTACTACACTCCTGGAAATGGAAAAAAGAACACATTGACACCGGTGTGTCAGACCCACCATACTTGCTCCGGACACTGCGAGAGGGCTGTACAAGCAATGATCACACGCACGGCACAGCGGACACACCAGGAACCGCGGTGTTGGCCGTCGAATGGCGCTAGCTGCGCAGCATTTGTGCACCGCCGCCGTCAGTGTCAGCCAGCTTGCCGTGGCATACGGAGCTCCATCGCAGTCTTTAACACTGGTAGCATGCCGCGACAGCGTGGACGTGAACCGTATGTGCAGTTGACGGACTTTGAGCGAGGGCGTATAGTGGGCATGCGGGAGGCCGGGTGGACGTACCGCCGAATTGCTCAACACGTGGGGCGTGAGGTCTCCACAGTACATCGATGTTGTCGCCAGTGGTCGGCGGAAGGTGCATGTGCCCGTCGACCTGGGACCGGACCGCAGCGACGCACGGATGCACGCCAAGACCGTAGGATCCTACGCAGTGCCGTAGGGGACCGCACCGCCACTTCCCAGCAAATTAGGGACACTGTTGCTCCTGGGGTATCGGCGAGGACCATTCGCAACCGTCTCCATGAAGCTGGGCTACGGTCCCGCACACCGTTAGGCCGTCTTCCGCTCACGCCCCAACATCGTGCAGCCCGCCTCCAGTGGTGTCGCGACAGGCGTGAATGGAGGGACGAATGGAGACGTGTCGTCTTCAGCGATGAGAGTCGCTTCTGCCTTGGTGCCAATGATGGTCGTATGCGTGTTTGGCGCCGTGCAGGTGAGCGCCACAATCAGGACTGCATACGACCGAGGCACACAGGGCCAACACCCGGCATCATGGTGTGGGGAGCGATCTCCTACACTGGCCGTACACCACTGGTGATCGTCGAGGGGACACTGAATAGTGCACGGTACATCCAAACCGTCATCGAACCCATCGTTCTACCATTCCTAGACCGGCAAGGGAACTTGCTGTTCCAACAGGACAATGCACGTCCGCATGTATCCCGTGCCACCCAACGTGCTCTAGAAGGTGTAAGTCAACTACCCTGGCCAGCAAGATCTCCGGATCTGTCCCCCATTGAGCATGTTTGGGACTGGATGAAGCGTCGTCTCACGCGGTCTGCACGTCCAGCACGAACGCTGGTCCAACTGAGGCGCCAGGTGGAAATGGCATGGCAAGCCGTTCCACAGGACTACATCCAGCATCTCTAAGATCGTCTCCATGGGAGAATAGCAGCCTGCATTGCTGCGAAAGGTGGATATACACTGTACTAGTGCCGACATTGTGCATGCTCTGTTGCCTGTGTCTACGTGCCTGTGGTTCTGTCAGCGTGATCATGTGATGTATCTGACCCCAGGAATGTGTCAATAAAGTTTCCCCTTTCATGGGACAATGAATTCACGGTGTTCTTATTTCAATTTCCAGGAGTGTATTAAACCACCCTTCCACGTTTTGTAAATGCTTTTCCGGAAGGACTGATTTCCCACATAACCACTGTTATAGCACTTACCAACGGAAGTAAAGAAGTTGGAACCACGTGCTGGTCAGGGAACCGAACACAAATGTCTTTGTACCACAGACAGCTCGTCACTGTGTATGCCTCAGCCACTATCTCATGACTCTTCTACAATCTTTCCATAACCCACAGATGCTCTTTCATGATGTTGCGAAATTAGCACCTTCAGGATTTTTTCCTCTTCTAGCCTGATGGCCATTCAGCCATAACTACGAAGTTTGGTAAGTGGCAGTTTTGGCCCTTTCCCTTCAGGCTTGTTACTCGGATGTGATGATTCAACTTGATAACTGTACGCAACTGGTAACTGGTAAGGTTAATTTTTATGAAGACCTGCACCATTTACGAGAATTCTCTGCCACGTCAGCCTTCCAAATACACATCTCGACATGGTTCACATCTAAATCTACGTCTGTACTCCGCAAACCATCTCACAGCGAGCAATGAGGGTACAGGGTGACAATTATTGAACTGTAGGAAATAAGATCATCATAACGTCTGAACTTTGTCCGTTAGGACGTTCAAACTGCACGGTTGGTCGCGGGGCATGATGGGAATAACTATGCGCATGGTTTGGTTTGCCCACTTTCATTTGGATGGGTTCGTCAGTAAGCAATATTGCGGAATTTGGGGCATTGAGAATCCATATTTCGCGATCGAGAAGTATCTTCGCCCTCAACGGGTGGCTGTGTGGTATCCAGTGTCCAGTCACGGAATAATCATTGAGATATTCCTTGATAGCTCACTGACTACCGAAAGGTACGTGAAGTTTTTGGACATGATTTCAGCGGCATTATCCAAAGTGACCCTGATTTCGACAAGATGTTGTTCATGCAAGATGGAGCTCGACCTCATCGAAGCAGCAGAGTGTTTAATGTCCTGGAGGAGCATTTTGGGGACTGCATGCTGGCTCTGGGGTACCCAGAGGCCACTGGCAGGGGCCTCGATTGGCTGCCATGTTCTCCGGATCTGAACACACGCGACTCGTTTTTGTGGGGCTATATTAAAGACAAGGTATACAACAATAACCCCAAAACTACTGCTGAGCCAAAACAGCCATTCAGGAGGTCATCGACAGCATCGGTGTTCCGACGCTTCAGCGGGTCACGCAGAATTTCGCTATTCGTCTGCGCCACACATCGTCAACGATGGCAGGCGTATGGAAGATCTCATAACTTAAATCCCAATATCTGTGGTGACGTTTACATGTTGAATAAAGTGTGTGCATTCCGTAGTCTGTAACTACTTTACGTTTGTTTCATATACACTCCTGGAAATGGAAAAAAGAACACATTGACACCGGTGTGTCAGACCCACCATACTTGCTCCGGACACTGCGAGAGGGCTGTACAAGCAATGATCACACGCACGGCACAGCGGACACACCAGGAACCGCGGTGTTGGCCGTCGAATGGCGCTAGCTGCGCAGCATTTGTGCACCGCCGCCGTCAGTGTCAGCCAGTTTGCCGTGGCATACGGAGCTCCATCGCAGTCTTTAACACTGGTAGCATGCCGCGACAGCGCGGACGTGAACCGTATGTGCAGTTGACGGACTTTGAGCGAGGGCGTATAGTGGGCATGCGGGAGGCCGGGTGGACGTACCGCCGAATTGCTCAACACGTGGGGCGTGAGGTCTCCACAGTACATCGATGTTGTCGCCAGTGGTCGGCGGAAGGTGCACGTGCCCGTCGACCTGGGACCGGACCGCAGCGACGCACGGATGCACGCCAAGACCGTAGGATCCTACGCAGTGCCGTACGGGACCGCACCGCCACTTCCCAGCAAATTAGGGACACTGTTGCTCCTGGGGTATCGGCGAGGACCATTCACAACCGTCTCCATGAAGCTGGGCTACGGTCCCGCACACCGTTAGGCCGTCTTCCGCTCACGCCCCAACATCGTGCAGCCCGCCTCCAGTGGTGTCGCGACAGGCGTGAATGGAGGGACGAATGGAGACGTGTCGTCTTCAGCGATGAGAGTCGCTTCTGCCTTGGTGCCAATGATGGTCGTATGCGTGTTTGGCGCCGTGCAGGTGAGCGCCACAGTCAGGACTGCATACGACCGAGGCACACAGGGCCAACACCCGGCATCATGGTGTGGGGAGCGATCTCCTACACTGGCCGTACACCACTGGTGATCGTCGAGGGGACACTGAATAGTGTACGGTACATCCAAACCGTCATCGAACCCATCGTTCTACCATTCCTAGACCGGCAAGGGAACCTGCTGTTCCAACAGGACAATGCACGTCCGCATGTATCCCGTGCCACCCAACGTGCTCTAGAAGTTGTAAGTCAACTACCCTGGCCAGCAAGATCTCCGGATCTGTCCCCCATTGAGCATGTTTGGGACTGGATGAAGCGTCGTCTCACACGGTCTGCACGTCCAGCACGAACGCTGGTCCAACTGAGGCGCCAGGTGGAAATGGCATGGCAAGCCGTTCCACAGGACTACATCCAGCATCTCTACGATCGTCTCCATGGGAGAATAGCAGCCTGCATTGCTGCGAAAGGTGGATATACACTGTACTAGTGCCGACATTGTGCATGCTCTGTTGCCTGTGTCTATGTGCCTGTGGTTCTGTCAGTGTGATCATGTGATGTATCTGACCCCAGGAATGTGTCAATAAAGTTTCCCCTTCCTGGGACAATGAATTCACGGTGTTCTTATTTCAATTTCCAGGAGTGTAGTTCAACAATTGTCACCCTGTACTTTGGTGTTACTGACATATTGCCTTCTCCTGTTCCATTTTTTATTGGCGATTGGGAAGAATGTCGGTATGTCAGTATTAAATTTCTCTGATTTTCTCGTTGTGTTTTTTAAGATGCATTTTGGAGGAAGTAACGTCTTGAACAACTCTTCCAAGATCTTACTCTCTCGGGATTTCAGTAGCAAATCTCTAGGTGATGCGTTTCGCCTCTTTCGTAGCGTCTGCCATTGGAGCTAGTTCCGTATCTTCCCAAATGCTCTCGCGCTGATTAAACGATCCCGTGATTAAATGAATCGCACTTCGTCGGCACAGCATAGCAAATCGAGTATCTGGTTTACTGAATACTGTAACATTCCAAGAAACCCGAAAACCCAAATAAGAATGTCATGATAATTTAGAGTAGGGAACAGTGTTATCCTGACAGTTTGTAATGTCTCTTGCAGCGGTCTCTCCGCGATATTTTCAGAAATTTTATAAATTATAAAACTCAGTACATATCTCGAAATATCTCTTCTTATCTTACCGATTCCTAAACTTTAATATACGATGATTATCAATGCAAAGTAGTTTCAAGCCCTATTATTCCTTGGAGCGTCCATTTACTCCATGGAATAGCTTCTCTGCTATCTGTTTTCTCTTATGAAAAGAAGGAGGAATTCTTGCCGATTAGCCGTGAAAGAAGGAGGATGTATATGTATGTATTGTTGAGCTAGTCGTCATCTTGATGAGATTCTGTATGAGGAGGAATTTAATACACGAACTAAACTAAAGTAAGTGTGTTCGCGTATTATTTAACTGATTATTATTGACAGTGTCTGCTTACTACGCTGTGTTGCACGGGATCAGTGGGTAACGTCTGACTTACACTGGACGAACCTGCCGTTTTGTATGCTCAACATATCCAGTTACTTCAAATAAATAGGCTAACACGGTCTTACCAGCAGATCTCCGGTCTTCCCCATGTGATCACCGAAAGTTTATAATTATTACAAATGTTTTCAGGAGATCGACTGACAATTTTCGTCGCACCGAGACTTGGAATATGGTTCACTGCCTTATGGAATTTAAGTTAAGCTCAATTTAATCAGGATAGAACAGTATTGAACTGTGTGAATGTGATAAGCCTGCTTTGTGAATGAAAATTCCCTTAACATACGCATGTTTTTACTATCCTTATCAGTGAAGCTAAATCAGGCCGGTGTGACAGAGGTTTTTAAATTTTTTGAATACCACAAAAAAAATATTAAAAGTTACGATAACTTTGACAATAATATAACACCTTAAAGTTTTAATGAACACCAATTTCAATAATTACTGAGTATGTCATGATATAAAGGTAGAAAGAAAGAAAGGTTATTTTTAAACAGCTATCAAACATCTCAGTCATAACTACCAATCAGTGCGACGAAAGTTAAGTCCAAAGTAATATGTCGGTCAAAGATAACATTTATTGTGAAAGAGAGTTGTAAACGCGGCGAAAAGGAAATTCTATGCGTCTACAACGCTCGATCATGGAAAAGTTAGTCGCTTGCAAGCTTGCTTGCTATAAAGTCAAGAGAGAGCACCGTTTGTTATAGTACTACAACGGAACACTACGAGATTATTTCTTTAAAAAAAAGTAATATTGGGTGATAGAAATGCGCGGAGTTTGTTCTCAGTTAATCTGACTTGAGAACTTGAACTGAAGTGATATTCTGATAGTGTACGACGAGTTAATGAACTTTAAATTTTGGAGATATTATTGTTGGACTCAACCTTCATCAAAGTGAACAGTTACAATGAAGAATGGACATAGTATCGAAGACTGCAATACCTGATTAGCCTGGAGTAGGAAACATTAATACGAATACACGAAGATAATACAAATACCCCGATTGTAAAACTTGTCGTAATTGTCACGATCACCGAATTGAAAAGAATCGTAATTGATCAGATTCATCAGCGTGTGTGTGGTGTGATGAATATAAACTAATTGCTAAGAAGGAACAATAAAATAGTTCGTCAGTAATGTAAATCTCACCTGTTGGCTCCATCATTAATTGAACTGTGTGATAGTTGACAATCAAAATTAATTAACTGTGAACATTTTAATTGAAACAGTGACTTGATGAACATTGAGCATTGAAAGGAGTGTTTTGCCGAAATAATATCACGAGGCACGAAAGCAAAATAGCATTATAGATTATCTCTGGATTTGCGTCGTGCCGTAGTGAACAATTCTGCCTCTCAACGTAACAACAACTACTGATACTGAACCGCAAATGAATTTTTCCTCGCTTCAGTGGTGTGAAACGACGCCGGTGATGAATGATTCACTCAATACTGCAATAAATAACTAACCGGGCACAGAAAATTATCATAAAACCGTAAGCCGGCCAGAGTGGCCGATCGGTTCTAGGCGCTACAGTCTGGAGCCGCGCGACCTCTGCGGTCGCAGGTTCGAATCCTGCCTCGGGCATGGATGTGTGTGATGTCCTTAGGTTAGTTAGGTTTAAGTAGTTCTAAGTTCTAGGGGACTGATGACCTCAAAAGTTAAGCCCCATAGTGCTCAGAGCCATTTGAACCATAAAACCATAATAGACAATTAAAATCAGCAGTTCGCATCGCTGAGAAGACTGTGCGGACTCGCAAACGGACTTTCATACCTAACGCTAGGAACAATTTTCTTTAGAGATTTTCAGGTGCTGTTCCACGTTATACGGCGGGGACAACCATCACTGCGCGTCGCGTCTCCATTCCACTGACCGAGCTGTAGCAGTAGCGGCTCAACATCAACAGCGACAACAAAAAGGGGAGAGGGGACGTCACAATACCTAACTCTTTCACTTCATGATGAATTTAATGACAATGAGTGTGGACATGCGTAACTATCTACATCACCAGCTGTAGTGTATTGTAGACAGTCAATTTAATGCTATTCTAGAGAATACAGCATTGGAGAGTTGATACAAACATGCTGTAACAATAAATAAAAAGACCACAAATATTTTTAATTTTCTTAATGTGGAAGGGAACAATGACACGATTTTGTTTTGGTGAGAGTATCAAAGTAGATATAATGTTACTAAGTTCCTAATTAATAAATTTTTTATAGTGACAAGAAAAAATCTGCAGTAGAATCTTGCGAGAGATGAACGTATGAAATGAGAAGGAAATAGTGATGTTCAGTATGCGGTAGAGAAGTACAAATAACTTGCAGAGTTCACAGAAAAACGACTGAAAGCTGAGTTCTGACAGGAAAGAGGTTTCCACAGTTCCAAGAACAGCCACAGCAGACCACGCGATGTACTCCAGAATTAATACCGGTTGCCTTAACGAACCACAGCGACGACACGACATGGAAACGCTTCTGCCGTCAGCCTCTCCGCCGTGTCAGGCCGAGTAAACAGTCCCTCGAGCTCCACGCAACAGAGGTCGTTTCTCTGCTTACACTGGCCGGCGAGGAGGAGCTGAGCGCATCTACCAGGAAGACTCGCCCTCTGTGTCGCCACACAGTCTGCAAACATACCATCTCGTCATGTCCGAATGACCCCGCTATTCTGCCAACTACACTAAAGCAACGAGAACACTGAGTTGTCACTCATTCGTGGCTGGTCTCTGTAGTCGCTCACAATGTTGCTCGTTGCACGTCTAAAGCGCAGTTTCTATCGTTAATGCTCAACGTTTTCAGTCTAGGGACGAATGTTTCATGTTGATTGCCGAGATAAGGAATTGAGTGAAGATCGCATCGATGTAATGTACGACGTGTCACGATGCGACAGCTGCAAAAAACTGCCGACGAATAATGATGAAGAAACAGATAGAACGAAGAGAAACGGAAAAAGTGCTTGCTAGCATGGAGGATTATATACACGTATCCAATGGTTCGAATATCTTTTCTTTTTTTTTTTTTTTTTTTGTCGTCTTACTTCTTTTCAGTTCCAAATCCTGAATCATGTAAATATACAGTTCATCAAATGCATGCTAATTAACATGCATCTAATCATCATTTTTATGAAAAATGCAAGTCATTATGTCACTACCTACTTATTGCACACCATTGCAAACATAAACTCTTAATTACTGATATTGTATAGAAGATTGTTCACAAAGATTTTCTAAGTTAAACAAACAATACACAACTACGGGCGAACTTACATAAAATATCGGTCAGTATGAATTTTTATTTGCGATTAAAACTGGAATTTTGTTGATGATACGTAGTTACAAAGAAGAAAATGTGAATTTTTGTAAAAATGATGGTAATATACACTCCTGGAAATTGAAATAAGAACACCGTGAATTCATTGTCCCAGGAAGGGGAAACTTTATTGACACATGCCTCGGGTCAGATACATCACATGATCACACTGACAGAACCACAGGCACATAGACACAGGCAACAGAGCATGCACAATGTCGGCACTAGTACAGTGTATATCCACCTTTCGCATCAATGCAGGCTGCTATTCTCCCATGGAGACGATCGTAGAGATGCTGGATGTAGTCCTGTCGAACGGCTTGCCATGCCATTTCCACCTGGCGCCTCAGTTGGACCAGCGTTCGTGCTGGACGTGCAGACCGCGTGAGACGACGCTTCATCCAGTCCCAAACATGCTCAATGGGGGACAGATCCGGAGATCTTGCTGGCCAGGGTAGTTGACTTACACCTTCTAGAGCACGTTGGGTGGCACGGGATACATGCGGACGTGCATTGTCCTGTTGGAACAGCAAGTTCCCTTGCCGGTCTAGGAATGGTAGAACGATGGGTTCGATGACGGTTTGGATGTACTGTGCACTATTCAGTGTCCCCTCGACGATCACCAGTGGTGTACGGCCAGTGTAGGAGATCGCTCCCCACACCATGATGCCGGGTGTTGGCCCTGTGTGCCTTGGTCGTATGCAGTCCTGATTGTGGCGCTCACCTGCACGGCGCCAAACACGCATACGACCATCATTGGCACCAAGGCAGAAGCGACTCTCATCGCTTAAGACGACACGTCTCCATTCGTCCCTCCATTCACGCCTGTCGCGACACCACTGGAGGCGGACTGCACGATGTTGGGCCGTGAGCGGAAGACGGCCTAACGGTGTGCGGGACCGTAGCCCAGCTTCATGGAGACGGTTGCGAATGGTCCTCGCCGATACCCCAGGAGCAACAGTGTCCCTAATTTGCTGGGAAGTGGCGGTGCGGTCCCCTACGGCACTGCGTAGGATCCTACGGTCTTGGCGTGCATCCGTGCGTCGCTGCGATGCCCACTATACGCCCTCGCTCAAAGTCCGTCAACTGCACATACGGTTCACGTCCACGCTGTCGCGGCATGCTACCAGTGTTAAAGACTGCGATGGAGCTCCGTATGCCACGGCAAGCTGGCTGACACTGACGGCGGCGGTGCTCAAATGCTGCGCAGCTAGCGCCATTCGACGGCCAACACCGCGGTTCCTGGTGTGTCCGCTGTGCCGTGCGTGTGATCATTGCTTGTACAGCCCTCTCGCAGTGTCCGGAGCAAGTATGGTGGGTCTGACACACCGGTGTCAATGTGTTCTTTTTTCCATTTCCAGGAGTGTATGTGTTAATTAGCCTATACTCGATGAAATTTAAGTGATGTAGGTATTCGAATGAACGAAAAAATAAGACAGAGATCGCAACAAGATTCGAACCAGCGATCCAGTGATTACCCACTTACCTTTCTCCAACGTCATCGATTTTTTTCCCACATGTAAGAACTTTAACACTGACAACATGAAAGTCAAAATAAATACAAGAAATTCAAATAATTAACAGCAATTTATCTGCATAAGTTGTGGATTAAAACCTCCTTCACATTTTTGTTCCACTTCCTTACACAAAATAACCAAAACTCGATTTCATTCTAATCAGTCAAAAAATAAGACTATTACTGTACGCAGTATTTCAGATAAGCACTCTACAACTGGTAAAATATTTGAGTAGTTCTATTAACATCTGACATTCTAAATAACATCTTAAGTTTATGATTAAAAAAGGGCTAATACCAATTAGCAACTACTTCTCAAGCATTTTACAGAGAACACATTTATTTCACACACAGATACATAAAAAAATTAAATTTTAGGTACAGCCAACGGAAGTTCTTGAAAAGTCAAAGGAATATAAGAGTGAACAAGTTCTTTAATAGTTACATTTCAGTTTAATTGGAAATAAATCAGTCTTTCTTAATATGTAGCAAATCATCGACTGAAGTAACCATCTGACTCCTGTGAGGTCTGCCACGAGCTTGTGCACGAACCCTCTTCGCGTATTCGCATATTCCAAACGATTTTGGCAGGATATTGTATATGCTTCTGCCGGAGCAGGATCTTTTATATTCGGTTCATTTAACAAGTCTTGAATTCCAAACAAAATCTGCTTGATTGTTATCGCTGGTCGCCATACCTTGTCTTCATCAAGAAGTGAACTGCAATCTGTTCCTGAAGGATAGACATTGGGATGGAACAACGGTGGTTCAAATTTGCATTCTGGGGGCTAGAAGGATAATCATCCTTGAAGATCATTCTTAGTTCATATTGACCTCCTTCCCAAGGTGTCCCTTTCTTCCCAGGTATGGAACATTCCCAGCTCATCAGATTTAAGCTTCTATCTGCGTTCTTTACTGGTCGAGCTACAAAGCCAAATGGGTGATCCTTCCTCCAGGCTTTCCGCTCCGCTAGACGTCCTATGGCGATCCCCGACATTTCACCAAGCCTAGCGGTCTGATCCAAGCGTTAACAATGTATAATACAAAGAGCTTTCTCAACACCAATCTTTTGGACACAATACACCTCCCGTTTAAACACAAGAATTCGATTGAGCCACATGCGCCATTGTGAAAAACAACCTTACTTTTGGCGACTTGAAGTTTCTCACAACATTTCAAAGTCAGTTATCTACAGAAATTTTGTTGTGTGGGTCAGCTTTGGCTTACTGGTATCTGAGTCCTGATTTTCGCATAATTTAAATACAAAAATCCACTTTCCGGGCCGTCTCTTTGTAAGCATATCATGTTTCCACCTACCTCTACGCTCTCACTGACGTCCGTGTCTGTCATTTCATATCTGTATAACTTGAAAAAACATTAAAGCAGTGTACCGCACACCAGCGCCAGTTCTGAGCTAGCACTTCTTTTCGCTAAATTGACGGTGACGCCCTGATTAGTTACTGGGTTTCCTGATAATGACTCTGAACGTTTTTTTTACAAGTTCTAAGTTTTTCTGATCAGACTTCCTAAATGTTTTAATATTTTGTAGTCTACTGATGTATAGAATAGGGACATATGGAGAACACTTGAAAGAAGAAGAGACAGGGTGATAATATATGTGTTAAGACATCAGGGAATAGCTTTAGTGATATCAGAGGGAGCTGTAGAGGGTAAGAAGACAGAGCTTGAAATGTAAGCCAACATATAAAAAATGAAATAAGTGTATGGCATTGTTGGAAGGCGGGCTCCATCCGGGGAAGTTCGGCCGCCAAGTGCAAGTCTTATTTCAGTCGAGGACACATTGGGCGACTTCCATGCCGGTGATGAGGACAACACAACGCCCAGTCCACGAGGAGAGAAAACCTCCAAGCCGGCCGAGATACGAACCCGGGCCCACTGCATGGGAAACAAGAACGTTACCATCCACCTAAGCAGGCGGACATATCCAACATACAATTGAAGACATTGGCTTCACTCCTACTCTGAGAGGAAGAGGTTCGCACAAAAGAGGATGTCAACTTAGGCTTCGTCAAATCAATAATAAGACTGACGACGTGCAAAAATAAATAAATCAATAAAATCAAATAAAGTAAAAAAATTACAAACGAAAAGACATAATATTGTAAATGTTCTATAGTATTATTACATCAACCAGTTTTTAGCGTCTTACAAGGCGATCATAGTTTAAGTTTAATGATAGCCTTGTAAACCGAAAACCAGTTAAGAGGAAACTGAAGAGCCAAAGAAACTACTACACCTGCCTAATATCGTGTCGGGGCTCTGTGAGCACCCAGACGTGCCGCAACGCGACGTGGCATGGACTTGACTAATCTCTGAAGTAGTGCTGGAGGGAACTGACACCATGAATGTTGCGGGGCTGTCTATAAATCTGTTAAGAACACGAGGGTGTGGGAGATCTCTTCTGAACTGCACGTTGAAATGCATCCCAAATATGCTCAATAATGTTCATGTCTGGGGAGTCTGATGGTCAGCGGAAGTGTTTAAACTCAAAAGAGTGTTTCTGGAGCCACTCTGTAGCAATTATGGACGTGTGTGGTGTTGCATAGTCCTTGTGTTGCCAAAGTCCGTCGGAATGCCTAATGGACGTGTATGAATGCAGGTGATCAGACAGGATGCTTATGTACGTGTCACTTGTCACAGTCGTATCTGGAAGTATCAGGAATCCCATATCACTTCAACAGCACACTCCCCACTCCATTACAGAGCCTCCGCCAGCTGGAACTGTCCCCTGCTGACATGTAGGGTCCATGGATTCATGAGGTTGTCTCCATTCTCATACACGTCCATCCGCTCGATACAATTTGAAAGGAGTCTCGTCCGACCAGGCAACATGTTTCCAGTCATCAACAGTCCAATGTCGGTATTGACGGGCCTAGGTGAGGCGTAAAGCTTTGTCTCGCGCAGTCATCAAGGGTAAGCGAGCGGGCGTTCAGCTCCGAAAGCCCATATCGATGATGTTCTGTTGAATGTTTCGTTCTGACACTTTTTCATGACCCAGCATTGAAATCTGCAGTAATTTGTGGAAGGGTTACACTTCTGTTACGTTCAAAGATTCTCTTCAGTCGTGTTGGCCCCCTTCTTGAAAGTTTTTTTTTACGGTCACAGTGATGTCGGAGATTTGATGTTTTACCGGATTCCTGATATTCACGTGCACTCGCGAAATGATCGCACAGGAAAAATCTTCACTTCATGGCTCCCTCAGAGATTCTCTCTCCCATCGCTCATGTGCCGACAATAACACCACGTTCAAACTCGCTTAAATCTTGATAAGCTGCCATTGTAGCAGCAGTAACCGATCTGCGCCAGACACTTCTTCTCTTATACAGAGCGTTGCCGATCGCAGCGCCGTATTATGCCTGTTTACATATCTCTCTCTGTATTTGAGCCGCGTGGGTTTAGCCGAGAGGTCTAAGGCGCTGCAGTCATGGACAGTGCGGCTGGTCCCGGCGGAGGTTCGAGTCCTCCCTCGGGCATGGGTGTGTGTTTGTCCTTAGGATAATTTAGGTTGAGTAATGTGTAAGCTTGGGGACTGATGACTTTGGCATTTAAGCCCCATAAGATTTCACACACATTTGAACATTTCTCTCTCTGTTTGCTGTATTTGAGTACGCATGCCTATACCAATTCCTTTGTCATTTCAGTGTATTTGTTTTCTTTTCCTGTTGTCCTCAGTTTCGCGTCATGTCATGTTGATAATTAACACTTTAGATCCGTCTAACCATAACTGAACAAAACTGTTCATATCCTAGTGCTGCGGAAACAAAACTTCGTATGGCAGAAAGTAGAATAGCTGCAAAACAGAAAGTAAAACACATGTAGGCCTTCATCTACGAGTTTTACCACTGAAGACGCCTTGCAAATAATAAAAGTGAAATGCATATGGTAAGAAACCCTCCTTTCATTCAGTTGTGATTAGAGGGACTGAACCGTTGCGCGGTCGATACGTCACGCCATGGTGTCTATAGCTCTGGTCAGACGCACTGGTGGGTGCCAGCAAGCGCGCTGATGCCGCATATGGGCCTAGTCTCGCCTAGAGCTAACATTCGAAAATGGCAGTGTTGAGCGCCCGTAGTTGTCTAGTTCAAGATCCAGAGGAACGACATTAGCGAGACGGCGTGTAGATTTTCGCGCAATTCTTGTTTTCCACAGTGCTATGTGGGTAATTCAAATCCCAAGGTGTTGACAGATGTGAAAATTACCGAATTATCGGTAAGTCACGGCCGCAAAATACTAACACGAATTATTTACAGACGAATGGAAAAACTGGTAGAGGCTGACCTCTGGGAAGATCAGTGTGAATTCCGTAGAAATGTTGGAAAACGTGAGGCAATACTGACCTTACGACTTGTCTTAGAAGATAGATTAAGGAAAGGCAAACCTACGTTTCTAGCATTTGTAGACTTAGAGAAAGCTTTTGACAATGTTGACTGGAATACTCTCTTTCAAATTCTGAAGGTGACAGGGGTAAAATACATGGGGCGAAAGGCTGTTTACAATTTGTACAGAAACCAGATGGCAGCTATAAGAGCCGAGGGGCATGAAAGGGAAGCAGTGGTTGGGAAGGGAGCGAGACAGGGTTGTAGCCTATCCCAGATGTCATTCAATCTGTATATTGAGCAAGCAGTAAAGGAAACAAAAGAATAGGAATTAAAATCCATGGAGAAGAAATAAAAACTTTGAGGTTCGCCGATGACACTCTAATTCTGTCAGAGACAGCAAAGGACCTGGAAGAGCAGTTGAATGGAATCAACAATGTCTTGAAAGAAGGATATAAGATGAACATCAACAAAAGCAAAACGAGGATAATGGAATGTAGTCAAATTAAATCGGGTGATGCTGAGGGGATTAGATTGGAAATGAGACACTTAAAGTAGTAAAGGAGTTTTGCTATTTAGGGAGTAAAATAACTGATGATGGTCGAAGTAGAGAGGATATAAAATATGGACTGGCACTGGCAAGGAAATCGTTTCTGAAGAAGAGAAATTTGTTAACATCGAGTATAGATTTAAGTTTTAGCAAGTCATTTCTGAAAGCATTCGTATGGAGTGTAGCCATGTATGGAAGTGAAAATGGACGATAAATAGTTTGGACAAGAACAGAATAGAAGCTTTCGAAATGTGGTGTTACAGAAGAATGCTGAAGATTAGATGGGTAGATCACATAACCAATGAGGAGGTATTGAACAGAACTGTGGAGAAGAGAAATTTGTGGCATAACTCGACTAGAAGAAGGGATCGGTTGGTAGGACAAGTTCTGAGGCATCAAGGGATTACCAATTTAGTATTTGAGGGCAGCGTGGAGGGTAAAAATTGTAGCGGGAGACCAAGAGATGGATACACCAAGCAGATACAGAATGATGTAGGCTGCAGTAGGTACTGCGAGATGCAGAAGCTTGCACAGGCTACAGTAGCATAGAGAGGTGTTTCAGTCCAGTCTCTGGACTGAAGACCACAACAACAACAATGTGGGTAGGATTTCGAAGCTGCTCCAACAAGGCTTACTTCGACAGTAGGAAGAATGTGACTGAAAATGGCAACTGAGTTTTGGCGTCAAAGCAATTCCACAATGCACATTTGCTATAAATATTTAAAATACCTTCTAGACAATGGTGGTGACCTGTTAGCGTATACACGGATGCTCCATAGGAAATATTTACGGAAAATGGGCATAATGGATAGCGATGATATCAGAGAAACGCAGTCGGACGTTACGGAAGAAAAGCAACCATTTTAAGAAAAAACTTTGCTGACGTACGGGTTATCTGTGCAGCAGCTTGTGGCATTGGAACAAGAACTATCCAAAGCATGTGTCGGAAGAAAAGAATCCCCTACGTTCAGTTCTCCAAGGAAAAATATTAAATAACATAGTTCTTTAACCAAATCAAACAACTTATCGAAAGACGTTGTCAGGCCGAGATTCCATCAGTTTTACAATAATGGCGATTACCTGACGTCAGAAAAGCTGAGAAAAAATTCATTAAAAAAATAAATTTTACTGGATGGGATAGGTCTGCGAGACTTCTGTTAAGCGATATAAGATTTAAATACGGAAGTGATATGAGACCTATACTCTATTTGGATGACACTCAGGATACTCAGAACCATTCAGTAAAGTACTTATTGTAGAATTCAAGCCAAAGTGGGGCTGTAAGCTACCTGTTGGGAAAGGAGCCAGGCTGACGACTATGCATGTGGGGTCAGCGAAGACTGGTTTTCTTTAAAAACAGTAAATAATTTACAGATGTAACAAAAAAAAAAGTCAGAATACTACCATTAGGAATTGAACACAGCTAGATTTGAGCAACTATGCGTTTTCGTTAGCGTGCTAGTTTGCTTGAAATTCCAGTAGTTATAGTAGTTTTCACCCTGATATGCGCTTTGTCAGTGATTTACATACATTTACACTTCATATAGACTTGTAATACCTAATGTTATCTATAAAAGTTTTCCACTCCAGAGAATTCAGATAACGAATTGAACAGGAGGGCTTTAACAATGTTTTCTAAATTCACACAATGTACACATCATTGCTACATAACGATATGACTGACGTAGGCTAAATCACCATTTCACCTCAAAAACGAGCAATTAAATTGATTTTGAACAAAGCAGAAACTACTACGATGAGTAACAGAGGTGCATGTGACTTATGAAGTGCTTGTGACTCACGATCTGGCAACAGCGCCATAGCAGCCACCCGTCAGTACACGTGACCGGAGCTATAGTAAAACATCATGGCGTTAGGAGGGCGTGGTTCGGACGGAGATGGAGGCGCGAGGGCAATGACGGAGAGACCGGGAGGGTGAAACAGTTCGCTTGAGGTGAGGCGGCCGGGTTGGAACTTGGCGGGGAGGCGATTAGTGTGCTGGCACTTGACAGCTAGTAAAAGTTCGGCAGTCAACAGTCACCGGCTCTGAGCGTAGCAGCAATCCCAGGACGAGAAACTCAGGCCGGTTCCTCGATTGTGAACCATTATTACCTCGGCTGCGGGCCGCGGTGAACCTTTGTACCTGTGGGGCGCCTGCCAAGGGAAGGAGCGTGTTGTCTGCTTCAGTGACTGAACGGACCTAGAGGCGGACGGTGGACCGTTGATGTGTTGAAGTATCCTAAGGAAATGCAGTCCGAAAACGAAGGAAGTAGGTTACAGTACACTTGTTCGCCCACTGCTTGAATACTGCTCACCGGTGTGGGATCCGTACCAGATAGGGTTGATGGAGGAGGTCCAACGGAGAACAGCACGCTTCGTTACAGGATCATTTGGTAATCGCGAAAGCGTTTCGGAGATGATAGACTCCAGTGGAAGACTCTGCAAGAGAGACGGTCAGTAGCTCGGTACGGGCTTTTGGTGGTTTCGAAAACATACCTTCACCGAGGAGTCAAACAGTATATTGCTCCCTGCTACATATATCTCACGCAGTGACCACACAGAGGCATACCGACAATCTTTCCTTCCACGAACAATACGAGACTGGAATAGAAGGGAGAACCGATAGAGGTACTCAAAGTACCCTCCGCCACACACCGTCAGGTGGCTTGCGGATTATAGATGTAGATGTAGAAGATGCTGTGTCGGCTCCACGCTGTCTTTCCTGGATCGTTGTACTGATATATCAGGTGAGCTTCCGATTTGGGTTATCGGATACGACGGAGCCGAGCATCGGTAGTAACTGTAGTTATAATTAATATTTCCTGTGCCAGTACTGCAACTGTTTAGTTCGGTAGTTTTATGGTTGTTTGTTCGAGGTTCACGTCTTGTTCCATATCACACTTCTGGTTATTGATCCCGCTTCTGTCTCTGCGCAGAAAAGTTGCGTGTGCACTCCTATAAAATTGCTGAATTTGCTTCTTTATTTAATCTGTTATTCGCGAAGTTCTGTCTCATCTTCCTAGTAGGCTGCCGTAAGGCGTCGCATGTGTGACGGCGCGCATTTATATGTTGGGTGGGTTCATTTCGTGTGCCACGCCCTGCATGAGTTGTTACTGGAGTGCACAGTTTCATTTATTGTCTTGCTTATAATACCAAATTCGACCTTCTTTTTAAGGGCGGCTCTTTTTATCTTAATTATTAATTCTCATTAAGTTTCTCAGAACTGCTGAAAGCAAGGGGAAACTACGGCCGTAATTATTCCCGAGGGCATGCAGCTGTACTGTATGGTTAAATGATGATGGCGTCCTCTTGGGTAAAATATTCCGACGGTAAAATAGTCCCCCATTCGTATCTCCGGGCGGGGACTACTCAAGAGGATGTCGTTATCAGGAGAAAGAAAACTGGCGTTCTACGGATCGGAGCGTGCAATGTCAGATCCCTTAACCGGGCAGGTAGATTAGAAAATTTAAAAAGGGAAAGCGATAGGTTAAAGTTAGATATAGTGGGAATTAGTGAAGTTCGGTGGCAGGAGGAACAAGACTTTTGGTCAGGTGGATACAGGGTAATAAACACAAAATCAAATAGGGGTAATGCAGGAGTAGGTTTAATAATGAATTAAAAAAACAGGACTGCGGGTAAGCTACTACAAACAGCATAGTGAACGCATTATTGTGGCCAAGATAAGACACGAAGCCCACGCCTACTACAGTAGTACAAGTTTATGTGCCAACTAGCTCTGCAGATGATGAAATTGAAGAAATGTATGATGAGATAAAAGAAATTATTCAGGTAGTGAAGGAAGAGGAAAATTTAATAGTCATGGCTGACTGGAATTCGAGAGTAGGAAAAGGGAGAGAAGGAAACATAGTAGGTGAATATGAATTGGGGCTAAGAAATGGAAGAGGAAGCCGCCTGGTAGAGTTTTACACAGAGCAGAACTTAATCATAGCTAACATTTGGTTCAAGAATCATGAAAGAAGGTTGTATACATGGAAGAATCCTGGAGATATTAGAAGGTATCAGATAGACTATATAATGGTAAGACAGAGATTTAGGAACCAGGTTTTAAATTGTAAGACATTTCCAGGGGCAGATGTGGACTCTGACCACAATCTATTGGTTATGAACTGTAGATTAAAACTGAAAAAACTGCAAAAAGGTGGGAATTTAAGAAGATGAGACCTGGATAAACTGAAGGAACCAGAGGTTGTACAGAGTTTCAGGTAGAGCATAAGGGAACAATTGACAGGAATGGGGGAAAGAAGTACAGTAGAACAAGAATGGGTAGCTCTGAGGGATGAAGTAGTGAAGGCAGCAAAGGATCAAATAGGTAAAAATACGAGGACTAGTAGAACTCCTTGGGTAGCAGAAGAAATATTGAACTTAATTGACGAAAGGAGAAAATATAAAAATGCAGTAAGTGGAGCAGGCAAAAAGGAATACAGACGTCTCAAAAATGAGATCGACAGGAAATGCAAAATGGTTAAGCAGGGATGGCTAGAGGACAAATGTAAGAATGTAGTGGCTCATCTCATTATGGGTAAGATAGATACTGCCTACAGGAAAATTAAAGAGACCTTTGGAGAAAAGAGAACCACTTGTATGAATATCTAGAGCTCAGATGGAAACCCAGTTCTAAGCAAAGAAGGGAAAGCAGAAAGGTGGAAGGAGTATATAGAGGGTCTATACAAGGGCGATGTACTTGAGGACAATATTACGGAAATGGAAGAGGATGTAGATGAAGATGAAATGGGAGATACGATACTGCGTGAAGAGTTGGACACAGCACTGAAAGACCTGAGTCGAAACAAGGCCCCGGGAGTAGACAACATTCCATTAGAACTACCGATGGCCTTGTGAGAGCCAGTCCTGACAAAACTCTACCATCTGGTGAGCAAGATGTACGAAACAGGCGAAATACCCTCAGACTTCAAGAAGAATATAATAATTCCAATCCCAAAGAAAGCTGGTGGGACAGATGTGAAAATTACCGAACTATCTGCTTAATAAGTCACAGCTGCAAAATACTAACGCGAATTCTTTACAGACGAATGGAAAAACTGGTAGAAGCCGACCTCGGGGAAGATCAGTTTGGATTCCGTAGAAATATTGGAACACGTGAGGCAATACTGACCTTACGACTTATCTTAGAAGCAAGATTAAAGAAAGGCAAACCTACGTTTCTAGCATATGTAGACTTAGAGAAAGATTTTGACAATGTTGACTGGAATACTCTCTTTCAAATTCTCAAGGTGGCAGGGGTAAAATACAGGGAGCGAAAGGCTATTTACAATTTGTACAGAAACCAGATGGCAGCTATAAGAGTCGAGGGGTATGAAAGGGAAGCAGTGGTTGGGAAGGGAGTGAGATAGTGTTGTAGCCTCTCCTCGATGTTATTCAATCTGTATATTGAGGAAGCAGTAAAGGAAACAAAAGAAAAATTCGGAGTAGGTATTAAAATCCACGGAAATAAAAACTTTGAGGTTCGCCGATGACATTGTAATTCTATCAGAGACAGTAAGGACTTGGAAGAGCAGTTGAACGGAATGGACAGTGTCTTGAAAGGAGGGTATAAGATGAACATCAACAAAAGCAAAACGAGGATCATGGAATGTAGTCGATTTAAGTCGGGTGATGCTGAGGGAATTAGAATAGGAAATGAGACACTTAAAATAGTAAAGGAGTTTTGCTATTTGGGGAGTAAAATAACTGATGATGGTCGAAGTAGAGAAGATATAAAATGTAGACCGGCAATGGCAAGGAAAACGTTTCTGAAGAAGAGAAATTTGTTAACATCGAGTATAGATTTAAGCGTCAGGAAGTCGTTTCTGAAAGTATTTGTATGGAGTGTAGCTATGTATGGAAGTGAAACATGGACGATAAATAGTTTGGACAAGAAGAGAATAGAAGCTTTCGAAATGTGGGGCTACAGAAGAATGCTGAAGATTAGATGGGTAGATCACATAATTAATGATGAAGTATTGAATAGAATTGGGGAGAAGAGGAGTATGTGGCACAACTCGACAAGAAGAAGGGACCGGTTAGTAGGACATGTTCTGAGGCATCAAGGGATCACCAATTTAGCATTGGAGGGCAGCATGGAGGGTAAAAATCGTAGAGGGAGACCAAGAGATGAATACACTAAGCAGATTCAGAAGTTTGTGGATTGCAGTAGGTACTGGGAGATGAAGAAGCTTGCACAGGATAGGGTATCATGGAAAGCTGCATCAAACCAGTCTCAGGACTGAAGACCACAACAACAACAACAACAACAACAACAACAAGTTCTTCTGGTAAACCTTCCGGGATGTAAGGTCGTGGTCCATGAAACTCTTCAACTCCTAACGTTTCGTCCAGAGCTGCGTTGGATATCTTCAGAGGGGTGTTCCTCCTCCGGTGAGTATTGCCACCGGGACCACGACCTTACATCCCAGAAGATTTACCAGAAGATATGTCATCGGGTCGTGAAAGCTTTCGTACTATGAACTACAAGTTCCTCAGTGAGGAATTCATTTTGACTTTATTTTGCGTATGTGGCTGTAATGTTATTCAAAAGGATATGTTCTATCTGCAATTAGTCAGGAGTTCGTTAGCCAACAGAACGCGTTTGCTTGCGATTAAGTGCTACGCTCTGCGTGGAGGATCCTCGTTTACCCCTCGCCACGTGGCGCAAGTTTGGCACAATTTGTAGTTGGCAGTCGAACAACCTGCTCGCTAACTGTTTTTGTATCTGTATCCAGATTTTGGACACCTCACAAGTTTCAGTGATTTGACTCCTCTAACTCACTGAGAAATTGTTAATTTGTTTTTCTTGTTGCTGTAAGTTTGACTCTTGTGCAGCGGCGTTCGGTGTATAGTAGACGGCTGATCCAATTCCTGTGCTAAATTCTGCGTTCGTCTGTTAATGTGGCTGACTTGCGCGAAGTCTGTCTGGTTGATACGGGGCCAATTCCGCGCTCGACCGAACGGCCGGTCAGACGCACGTGGTCCTGCAGCACTTAATCTTTCAGAGCCCACTCCACATTGCCAAGAAATGGTTGTATAGCACGTCGATGTATGTATTTATTTATTTCTTTTATTTTTTATTTTTTTGTTACAACTCTTTGAAACTCTTGGAATGTTAACTAGCTCATATTATTAAAATTTCTGTGCCACTCTCAGGGAGACTCTTGAAAAAATCCCAAGAAGAAAGGAACTGATTATCATGGGAGATCTGAATGGAAGGGTAGGCATTAGAGAATCTTGTAGAATAGTAGGAAAACATGGAGAGGACGAATATAATGACAATGGGGAACGTTTGATTGCAATTTGTGAATAATTTGATCTAAAAATTACCAACACATTTTTCAAACATAAGGACATTCATAAATATACTTAGCAACAGAACACCAAAGAACTTCGTTCTACACTCCTGGAAATGGAAAAAAGAACACATTGACACCGGTGTGTCAGACCCACCACACTTGCTCCGGACACTGCGAGAGGGCTGTACAAGCAATGATCACACGCACGGCACAGCGGACAAACCAGGAACCGCGGTGTTGGCCGTCGAATGGCGCTAGCTGCGCAGCATTTGTGCACTGCCGCCGTCAGTGTCAGCCAGTTTGCCGTGGCATACGGAGCTCCATCGCAGTCTTTAACACTGGTAGCATGCCGCGACAGCGTGGACGTGAACCGTATGTGCAGTTGACGGACTTTGAGCGAGGGCGTATAGTGGGCATGCGGGAGGCCGGGTGGACGTACCGCCGAATTGCTCAACACGTGGGGCGTGAGGTCTCCACAGTACATCGATGTTGTCGCCAGTGGTCGGCGGAAGGTGCACGTGCCCGTCGACCTGGGACCGGACCGCAGCGACGCACGGATGCACGCCAAGACCGTAGGATCCTACGCAGAGCCGTAGGGGACCGCACCGCCACTTCCCAGCAAATTAGGGACACTGTTGCTCCTGGGGTATCGGCGAGGACCATTCGCAACCGTCTCCATGAAGCTGGGCTACGGTCCCGCACACCGTTAGGCCGTCTTCCGCTCACGCCCCAACATCGTGCAGCCCACCTCCAGTGGTGTCGCAACAGGAGTGAATGGAGGGACTAATGGAGACGTGTCGTCTTCAGCGATGAGAGTCGCTTCTGCCTTGGTGCCAATGATGGTCGTATGCGTGTTTGGCGCCGTGCAGGTGAGCGCCACAATCAGGACTGCATACGACCGAGGCACACAGGGCCAACACTCGGCATCATGGTGTGGGGAGCGATCTCCTACACTGGCCGTACACCATTGGTGATCGTCGAGGGGACACTGAATAGTGCACGGTACATCCAAACCGTCATCGAACGCATCGTTCTACCATTCCTAGACCGGCAAGGGAACTTGCTGTTCCAACAGGACAATGCACGTCCGCATGTATCCCGTGCCACCCAACGTGCTCTAGAAGGTGTAAGTCAACTACCCTGGCCAGCAAGATCTCCGGATCTGTCCCCCATTGAGCATGTTTGGGACTGGATGAAGCGTCGTCTCACGCGGTCTGCACGTCCAGCACGAACGCTGGTCCAACTGAGGCGCCAGGTGGAAATGGCATGGCAAGCCGTTCCATAGGACTACATCCAGCATCTCTACGATCGTCTCCATGGGAGAATAGCAGCCTGCATTGCTGCGAAAGGTGGATATACACTGTACTAGTGCCGACATTGTGCATGCTCTGTTGCCTGTGTCTATGTGCCTGTGGTTCTGTCAGTGTGATCATGTGATGTATCTGACCCCAGGAATGTGTCAGTAAAGTTTCCCCTTCCTGGGACAATGAATTCACGGTGTTCTTATTTCAATTTCCAGGAGTGTATAACAGATTATATTATCACTAGGCAAACAAGTAGTTTCAAAGCAGTAGACGTCAGATCTTATAGAGGAGCCCAGTGTGGATCAGACCACTATCTAGTTAAAATGAAGTCTTTCTGGCCATGGAAGAATGCAAGGAGTGATACAAGTAACATAAATAAAACGAACCAGACTGAGAAAGATGAAAATTTACCTTTTAAAATTGACAGCCTACAAGACGAAAGTATCAGAACACTCTTTGCGGCCAGGACGGAAAGGAAACTGGTTGAATCATTTGAAGGAAGTACAGAGGAAATATATGACTATATAAAAGCTAATGTGAAAATCATAGGTGTTGGGTAAAAAAGATAACAACCACAGCCGTGCGGCAGAGTGGTGGTCAGAGGATAGAGAGGTCCTCGTTAGAGGAAAACGAAATGCGTTCCTTCAGTGTTTGAATGATAAATCAGAAGAAACAAGATCAATATACAAGGAAAAGAAGAATGAAGTGATGAAAAAAATAAGGATGGCAAAAAATGAAGCATGGGAAAGAACATGTGCCAAGGTGAATAGCAAATTAGGATTTGGGAGAGCAAAAGAAGCATGGTCAGTATTGAAAGGGCTTCGACAGGATACAAAAAGCAAAACTAATCTCCAACTGATAACACAAAAGGAGTGGGAAGAGTATTTCCAAAAATTATTAAATGAGGACAGAGAAGAATATCTAGAAGAAGAAACAGGGGAAGGAAAAGGACATGAAGATGATGAGATCCAGATTTTAGAAAGTGAAGTACTTCAGGCGTTGAGAACAGGAAAGAATGGTAAATCACCGGGACCAGGCAATATCAATCTGAAGTGTCTGAAATATGGTGGTGACAAAATTGTGAAACTGGTAGCACAGCTCTTCAACAAAATGATACATGGAGATCCAATACCCAATGAGATGAAGCTAGGTTACATTAATACAATATTTAAGAAAGGGGATCGCAAAATTTGTTCAAACGATCGAGGAATATGTGTTAGAAACACATTAATGAGAATTTTTGCGAAATCAATTAAAAACAAACAGGAAAAATTTTTTAGAACCCAAGAAGAACAAAGTGGATTCACGGCTGGGAGATCATGTGTAGACCATATTTTCACATTACGACAGATTTTGGAGAAACATAGGGAAAAATCAAAAAATATGGGATTAATTTTCATAGATCTAGAAAAAGCGTATGATACTGTACCAAGAAAATTACTTTGGAGAGCACTACATACGGCAAACATAAACCCTTCCTTTTATTAAAATAATACAACAGATGTATAAAGATAACATTTGCCAAGTGAAAGTTGGTAATAAACTTTCACAGAAATTTAGAACAAGCAAAGGCCTTTTACAGGGCTGTCCCATGTCACCATCATTATTTAAATCTATATAGATATTAGCCTTAGAACATGGTCTCGTAAATGTAATAGTATGGGATTAGAAATAAGAGATGGAGTTTACCTACATCATTTACAATTTGCTGATGATCAAGTAGTCGTAGCACAAGATGGGGAGGATGCTAACTATATGTGCAATCAACTAGCAGTAGCATACAAAACTTGGGGTTTGAAGATTAATTACCAAAAAACAGAATACTTGACTAATGATTCAGATGAGCTATACATTGAAGGAAAAAAAATCAAAAGATAAACACTTTCTGTTATTTGGGGTCCATTTTAGAAATCGAGGGAAAATCAGAGTCAGAAATCAATAAAAGAATTAGTAGCGGACGGAGGGTCATTGGGATGCTTAACTCAGTCTTATGGAGCAGGAATGTAATGACCAGAACTAAAAAATTAATATACAAATCCATATTAGAGAGTGTGGTTCTGTATGGAACGGAGACCTGGACAATAAACATGAAGCACATTAAAAAATTACAAGCTCCAGAGATGGACTTTTGGAGAAGATCGGCAAGAATCTCCAGGAAAGAAAAGATAAGGAACACCGAAATAATAAGGAGAATGGAAATAAAAGAACGAATATATGACGTAATGGATAGGAAGAAATTACAGTGGTACGGGCATGTACGACGAATGGAGAAAACCAGAATACCAAAATTGATACTGGAGTGGGAACCGGAGGGCTCCAAAATGTACTGCACACAATGAGGAGAATGGGCGCAGAGGAAGAGGACACACAAGATCGAAACACCTGGAGGAATACTTTGAGAATATAGTTTAAGAATGTTTATTGTTTGTATTGTAATTTCCAAGTAAATTATTATGTTGGAGATAAGCCTCTGTAATGAGGAAAAGCTCAAAATAAATAAAAATTTATGCAAGTGTGGTTCGCCCAATTGAATGCTTATTAATCCTACTCCTTGTATGAACTGTTAGTTTCTGAGCTGGTCAAACACTAGGACGTTTAAGATCTGTTCATTTCATGAAAGTTCTCACGAACTATTTGGACCAATACGACGCAATATTTAGTATCAGTTTTGTCTGGATATTTCTCTTGCGTGTCTTGCACACCTCCGCTATCCTGCCGCATAGTAATTTTCTTATCTGGTGTTTATTTGCGAAATATAGGCCTACTTCTATTCTGGATTACAAATCTACCGAGGCAACCAATTTTTCGCTGTTTTATTGTACTGATACAGTTTTATTGTTGTATTTAATCTGTTTGCTATTAATCTATCTGGTACAGTTTCTTGATTATAAATTACTCTGTTTCTTAGTAGCAGTACTACTGGAAGTGTTTCTCTAATAGATGGTTAATAAATCGAAGTTAGTGTGTTTTGTTAAAATAAAGAGGAAGTTCACAACACGAATGATGTCCAGTTTCCCTATGGCATTGTCCTTCCTACCAAAGACGGCTTAAGACGGGTTTTGTGTACCAGGAATCTAAAACAATAATTACCAGTCAAGAAAATAAATTAATAATGTTCAACATCCACAATATTGTAAATTACATTTTAATTGTATAATATACACTAACAAACACTTCTAATTTTATGTCCGTTTAATCTTAATTGAGATTACGATGTTATAAATAAAATATGTATATATTAAGCGCTCTAGAAGGCTTTATTCGCAAATATATCCACAGTGAGTAAAACGTACACGGGCTTCCAATCACGTCAAGTGGTTAAAACGCCACGAGCTTTCCACGGAGCATTCCCTGCTCATTGTCAAGTGAATGACTGCTGGTGCGCCCTGATATAGTACTCTAGCAGCCAGCTATGATGTCACTGGTGTACACAGCGTCGCCATATTTGGCAATAAATTGGATCGGTGTTCGCTGCCTGCGTTTAAACCTCGCTGTCGCTGGAACACACGCCTCGCTGCCGGACCCCACCCCTATCGAACGTGTCATCCGTGATTTACTCGTATAGTTCGACCGCTCCTTTACTCGCACATTTCTAGGAGACGATCTATTGTACTAACCATTGGAATTATTACCTTGCTTTCAGCACCAGATTCCATTTCGTGATCTGAAGCTTCAGTGTTCTCTATGACCGCAATAGTGACGACGATGATGATGATGATGATGATGTTTGGTTTGTGGGGCGCTCAACTGTTCGGTCATCAGTGCCCGTACGAATTTCCAACTTTTTCGCAGTCCAATTTCTGACACAGTGAAATCTAGCCACTGCCTGGAATGCTGATGATGATGAAACGATGAGGACAACACAAGCACCCAGTCCCCGGGCAAAGAAAATCCCGAACCCAGCCGGAAATCGAACCCGGAACCCCGTGATGCAGAGGCAGCAACGCTCGCCATTAGACCACGAGCCACCAGTGAATTCACTGTTACCGGCATTCGATTCCATATCGCGTTGTATTTCAGTTTCCATTTTTATGGATTTCTCTTTTCTTGCCATGACGTAAAAGGTGTCTGAATTCATGTGCGTCAAATCACGTATTTTAATTTAACGCGCCAGGTTAGCCGAGCGCGCTAACGCACTACTTCCTGGACTCGCGTAGGCGCGTCGGCCCCGAATCGAATCCGCCCGGCGGATTAACGACGAGGGCTGGTGTGCTGGCCAGCCCGTATGTGGTTTTTAGGCGGTTTTCCACATCCCACTAGGTGAATACCGGGCTGGTCCCCACGACCCGCGTCAGTTCCACGGCTCGCAGATATCTGAACACTGTCGCATTATTCCATGGATTACACTAGTCGCAGACATCTACATCTAAATCTACATTTATACTCCGCAAGCCACCCAACGGTGTGTGGCAGAGGGCACTTTACGTGCCACTGTCATTACCTCCCTTTCCTGTTCCAGTCGCGTATGGTTCGCGGGAAGAACGACTGTCTGAAAGCCTCTGTGCGCGCTCTAATCTCTCTAATTTTACATTCGTGATCTCCTCGGGAGGTATAAGTAGGGGGAAGCAATATATTCGATACCTCATCCAGTTGGGTTCACTAATTCCTTCCCGGGGGGGGGGGGGGGGGGGGGGGTACAGGGTGGTGGCAGGAAGGGCATCCGGCCACACCTTCAACTAACATTGCCACAGCCGATTAATCATGCCGCCCCTATGTATCCATGGGAAAAATGGCACAAGAAAGAAGAAAAGTCACGTATTTTAATTTAATGTCAGCACACAAATAACAATATCACTCGGTATGAATATTGTGAAGAGAGGTCCACATTAGTTGGCTGAAACAATAAAGAAGCGGTGCATCATTCTGTCCTCTCACGATGCGAAGTCAGCCATCTTGTACATACTAAATTCACTATTGTTAAAACTAACAAGACAAAAATTCTGAAATATTAAAATTCAAATATCAAACAAAATTACGCACTAAATGACTACAGGTGTGCAGAAAATCTACTGTATGCTTGGCAAATGAGAATAAACATTGTTGCCTTTACTTTTCCTATTAAGTCGTAACGGTGACCGCTGTCCGCAATTACTTATGTAAATAATTAATTTATTTGAAAATTTTTTTCTTGCTGGTAAAACCTTTTTGGAACAACAGTTGTTGATTTCAATTTCCTCTCTGTAATCAGCTTGTTCTTTAGCTGGTCATCAAGTTTTCTATTATCTGCCAATATTTATGGTACATGAAGGAAACACGAAAAAGTTATTAAACATTTTATATGTATATATCAAATGTTAGTCCAGTCACTTTGTCGCCAGTGTAATGCTGGCTTTGTTTCGACCGACGTGGATTTTTTAAAAAAAAAAAAAGTTTTTACGGTCAGGAGTAAATCTTTCATGAGACAGGGCTGCATTACATTGATGATAGCAAGAGAAAAGGCTTTGGCATAAATGTGCGGAAGAAAAATTCCCCTGCTTCGTCTAATACATTTAATTAGTTACATACCTGTTATCTTTTAGTAACAGCACCATAAGGTACAGAAGTCGCTGTTGGAGAGGGGAAAAGTGTGGTGACACAATAGTGATGTTCACAATGAAATGTTCTACATGCTAATAACAGTGATAATCGTTCTTCGTAAAGAACGTTACTGCGGACTCGACTTGTAGGGAAGAAAATGCATAGACAATAGTGCACTGAGAGCGTGCGATTGTTAGGTTACGAAACCGATCACTTTCAATTCATTAAAATGGTGAAAATAGGGAACCGAGCGAGGTGGCGCAGTGGTTAGACACTGGACTCGCATTCGGGAGGACGACGGTTCAATTCCGCGTCCGGCCATCCTGATTTAGGTTTTCCGTGATTTCCCTAAATCGCTCCAGGCAAATACCGGGATGGTTCCTTTCAAAGGGCACGGCCGACTTCCTTCCCCGTCCTTCCCTAATCCGATGAGACCGATGACCTCGCTGTCTGGTCTCCTTCCCCAAAACCAACCAACCAACCAAAATAGGGAAAAAGCTTCCTGGATTAGTGGAACACCTACATCTACATCTACATCTACATGGATACTCTGCAAATCACATTTAAGTGCATGGCACAGGGTTAATCGAACCACCTTCACAATTCTCAATATTCAAATCTCGTATAGCGCGCGGAAAGAATGAACACCTATATCTTTTCGTACCAGCTCTGATTTCCCTTATTTTATCTTTGTGATCGTTCCTTCCTATGTAAGTCGGTGTCAACAAAATACTTTCGCATACGGAGGAGAAAGCTGGTGGTTGGAATTTCGTGAGAAGATTCCTTCGCAATGAAAAACTCCTTATTTTTAATGATTTCCAGCCTAAATCCTGTATCATTTCTGTGACACTCTCTCCCATATTTCGTGATAATACAAAACGTGCGGCCTATCTTTGAACTTTTTCGATGTACTCAGTCATTCCTATCTGGTAAGGATCCCACACCGCGCAACAGCATTCTAAAAAAGGACGGACAAGCGTAGTATAGGCAGTCTCCTTAATAGGTCTGTTACATTTTCTAAGTGTCCTGCCAATGAAACGTATTCTTTGGTTAGCCTTCCCCACAACATTTTCTTTGTGTTCCTTCCAATTTAAATTGTTCGTAATTGTAATACCTAGGTATTTAGTTGAATTTACGGCTTTTAGATTAGACTGATTTATGGCGTAACTGAAGTTAAACGCGTTCCTTTTAGCACTCATTTGGATGACCTCACACTTTTAGTTATTTAAGGTCAACTGCCACTTTTCGCACCATTCAGATATTTTTTCTAAATAGTTTTGCAATTTGTTTTGATCTTCTTATGACTTTATTAGTCGATAAACGACAGCGTCATCTGCAAACAACAGAAGACGGCTGCCCAAATTGTCTCCCAAATCGTTTATAACACTACCTTGGGGAACGCCAGAAATCACTTCTGCTTTACTCGATGACTTTCCGTCAATTACAACGAACTGTGACCTCTCTGACAGGAAATCACAGATCCAGTCACATAACTGAGGCCATATTCCATAAGCACGCAATTTCACTACGAGCCGCTTGTGTGGTACAGTGTCAAAAGCCTTCAGGAAATGCAGAAATACGGAATCGATATGAAATCCCTTGTCAGTATCACTCAGCACTTAATGTTAATGAAGAGCTAGTTGTATTTCACAAGAACGATGTTTTCTAAGCCCATGTTGACTGTGTGTCAATAGACCGTTTACTTCGAGGTAATTCATTACGTTCGAACACAATATATGTTCTAAAATCCTGCTGCTTTTCGACGTTAACGATATGGGCCTGTAATGTAGTGGATTACTCCTACGACCTTTCTTGAATACTGGTGTGACCTGTGCAACTTTCCAGTCTTTGGGTACGGATCTTTCGTCGAGCGAGCGGTTCTATATGATTGTTAAGTATAGAGCTAATGCATCAGCATACTCCGAATGGAACCTAATTGGTATACAGTCTGGACCAGAAGACTTGCTCTTCTTAAGTGATTTAAATTGCTTCACTACTCCGAGAATATTTACTTCTATGTTACTGATGTTAGCAGCTGTTCTCGATTCGAATTCTGGAATATTTACTTCGTCTTCTTTTGTGAAGGCATTTCGGAAGGCTGTGTTTAGTAACTCTGCTCTGGGTGATTACACTGTATTAAATAAACTACAATGCTCTCTGTGACAATTTACTTATTTTTTCTTTTGTAATTATAATAACAATAATCAATATGGAACATTACCGTCTGGAAGCTCTCACTGTTACGCATGATTTCGTACCCAACGGTAAAAAGAGGTGAGCTATAGAACGGCGCAGCAAGGGGCGCCATAGGAAAGCTGGACAGGAGCAGAAACGGTGAACAATTAACACGACGTACAGAACATTTACTAAACTTGTCTATCTCCAAAGACGCGTTACAAATGATGCAACAAGAAATAGATTCCAGCTATTAGAATAGCAACGACGGTGGTGACAGAACCACGACTGGCCGCCGTCTGCTTAGCTTCCTACAGTGACGCGGCTCCGAGCTCTAATGGGCCGTCTCTTTGCTGCCGGCCCTCCTATATTGTGATGGCAGGAGGCGCTCGAGGCACAGAGCTGCTGCAGGTGTGACTCAGCAGACGAACACCGTTGTTTCAGCCAGAGCCCGCGCGACTGCTGTTGGTCTCAGACAGAAACTTGCAATTCTGTTGCTATGACGCCCATAGGGTAGTACCTAAACGTGAAACCACACTAACAGGTAGTATTAGACTGAGCCGTATTTCCATCTGCAGTTTTTAAACAGCAGAAGAATGAAAATTCCCTAGAGAGCTGAATGTTTACAATTCAGTCTTTTCTTCCGTAAGTCTTCCTCCACTTTCTGAGCTCTCAGGACTTGTCTCAGCTGTGTATGTCATAATTAGTCTTATTACTGTTTTGTATGTTCTTATTTTTGCATCTCTTTCTTTGTTTTTCCAAATTGTGTCATTTGTTTGCTTCTGTTAATTTTTCTCTAACATCATTTTAGACATTGCCACCACTGGGAATTTCAGAATCAAGGTATTTAGATAATTTTTCCACCTACTTCCAGTTTTCATCTAATTGGTTCCACCGATATGATCACAAATTAGGTACAGAGATGGCCCTATTTAGGTTTTTGGCTGCCACGTTAAATTTATGAAAAACCTTCTGCAAGTTATCTTCACTGTTTACTATGTTAAGAAAACGATTCTCAGGTATTTTCTTTACATAATTCGGGATGTGCATTTCGGTTATTAAAACTCAAAAGAAACCCATGTCAGAGCTTAGTAACGCCAAAAGAACATACACTACTGGCCATCAAAATTGCTACACCAAGAACAAATGCAGATGATAAACTGGTATTCATTGGACAAATATATTATACTAGAACTGACATGTGATTACATTTTCACGCAATTTCGGTGCATAGATCCTGAGAAATCAGTACCCGGAACAACCACCTCTGGCCACAATAACGGCCTTGATACGCCTGGGCATTGAGTCAAACAGAGCTTGAATGGCGTGAACAGGTACAGCTGCCCTTGCAGCTTCAACACGATACCACAGTTCATCAAGAGTAGTGACTGGCGTATTGTGACGAGCCAGTTGCTCGGCCACCTTGACCAGACGTTTTCAAAAACTGGTCAGGGCAGCAGTCGAACATTTTCCGTTTCCAGAAAGGCCCGTACAGGACCTGCAACATGCGGTCGTGCATTATCCTGCTGAAATGTAGGGTTTCGCGGGGATCGAATTAAGGGTAGAGCCGCGGGTCGTAACACATCTGAAATGTAACGTCCACTGTTCAAAGTGCCATTAGTGCGAACAATAGGTGACCGAGACGTGTAACCAATGGCACCCCATACCATCACGCCGGGTGATACGCCAGTATGGCGATGACGAATACACCCTTCCAATGTGCGTTCACCGTGATGTCGCCAAACACGGATGCGACCAACATGATGCTGTAAACAGAACCTGGATTCATCGGAAAAAATGACGTTTTGCCATCCGTGCACCCAGGTTCGTCGTTGAGTACACCATCGCGCAGGCGTCAAGGGTAACGGCAGCCATGGTCTCCGAGCTGATCATGCTGCTGCAAACGTCGTCGAACTGTTCGTGCATATGGTTGTTGTCTTGCAAACGTCCCCATCTGTTGACTCAGGGATCGAGACGTGGCTGCACGATCCGTTACAGCCATGTGGATAAGATGGCTGTCATCTCGACTGCTAGTGATACGAGGCCGTTGGGATCCAGCAAGGCGTTCCGTATTACTCTCCTAAACCCACCGATTCCATATTCTGCTAACAGTCATTGGAACTCGACCAACGCGAGGAGCAATGTCGCGATACGATAAACCGCAATAGTGAAAGGTTACAATCCGACCTTTATCAAAGTCGAAATCGTGATGGTACGCATTTCTCCTCCTTACACGAGGCATCACAACAACGTTTCACCAGGCAACGCCGGTCAACTACTGTTTGTGTATGTGAAATTGGTTGGAAACTTTCCTCATGTCAGCACGTTGTAGGTGTTGCCACCGGCGCCAACCTTGTGTGAATGCTCTGAAAAGCTAATCATTTGCATATCACAGCATCTTCTTCCTGTCGGTTAAATTTCGCGTCTGTAGCTCGTCATCTTCGTGGTGTAGGAATTTTAATGGCCAGTTGTGTATAAACCGAAAAGTACCGTAAACAAATTCGCAATAAATTAAGGAAACAGCTATAACTTTGTTTAGTTATAAAGCCAAATTAATTCTCACTTGTTAATGAGAAATCTGTAATATGATTTCTTATTGAATGTAAACACAGCCTGCATAGTTGACAGTGTTCAACACAAGCTTCCCGCCGGCAGCTTGCCTTGCAATAGCAGCGAGCGAGCAGCTTAACTGTGACTGGCCGGCACCCAGAATTTAGTGGCGGTCGCAGCGACTTACGCGGATTAGAACATATTACGACCTAAAAACATAAATACGCCTGATAAATCACCGTCCACATATACGAAAATTTACCCACCAAAAGAATACGGAAAACACGTGCAGCAACAGCTACAATAAGGTACAGGAGGAAGGCAGAGGTAGAAAACAGCAGTAACTACTGTTTTTGGTACGTCAACAATGTCAACACAGACTGTAATACACTATATTGAAATTACAATTATTCCTAAAGGTAGCATGTATGAAGAAAAGCTTCTCATAAAAAAAAAGAAATTACCGTTACATCCGCATGAATTCTTCGAGTCCTTACAGTGAGACAGCTCTTGACGTGCCGATAATCTTGTTGTAGACTATAACGGTACTTTGCGGGCTGGCGTGTCAATTACCATCATATTAATTAAAATGGGGGATAAATAGACTTACTTTGGAAGAATTAAAAGGGGAAAGTAATACGAAACTTTAATAACTGCACAGTATTACTAAGAAGCAATATAATGAAAATTAATAAAAACTAAAGTAGCAACGACCAAGCGGGACAGAAAGATATAGTGGCGCGTTTGTTTTTTTCATACATATAAAAGAACATGTAACACATTATTATCGCGATCGGACTAGTCGATGAAAAAGTGGTACGCGACTGCGAAATTCGTTAAGGAGATTATTTAAAGAGTCTTCAAGCACGTTTAAAATACATTACGTGTGACGAAGTGATCAGAGACCTTTATTGTCGGGTGAAGTGAAAATGATTCCAACAACATAATTCGAACTTTATATTAGCTGGGAAAAATACTCTTGGGAAACTATTATGGTTGTGGAACCCACGAAAGTTGTACGCAACGGAAAGCTATAGTCTACGTAATTCTGCAGTTTATAAAATTGTTAAACGCGTGTGCGCGGAACATTAAGAGAATCTTATCCTTGGACGGTTGCGGGGGTAACTGATACAATCAACGCGCCAGCATAAAAATAGTTCGCTTATTAACTACCAGATATTCATTAACGGGGACCTAAAATACTAAAAACAGTGCCTACACCGTTAAATTGAACCCTGCGTCTTAAAGACAATCACATCGAACATTTCGAGAGCGAAGAATAGACATTTAAGTGCCGAATTGAGAGCCTGGGTCGTGTCCATATTTGGAAATTATATGACACGCGTTATTCAGAACACGATATCGACCATTCTAATACTGACAAGAAGGATAGGATTACCACCTCCAATCCCGATCCATATTTCATATTTAGCAAGTGAAAAGAAAAGTGCTAATAAACAAACTACATTTCAATTTTATCCACGATTTTGGCTTCGTTATGTAGTCTTGACTACATGATAAACAATATCTGTGCAAGTTGTATACAACGTATCGTCATAATATTTAGCCAACCAATATTGTGGGACACCAAAAATGTAGATGCATGAAATTGTTCTTACAGCGGATGAGTGCGACGAACTATATTGAGAAACTGACCATCCATTACGTACTTGCATGTTTATCTGCGAAAATGGTCCTTGTCGGGACATCAGCATAGAGTTCGAATAGAATCGCTGGAACATTGCAAACCATTCAGATTAATCGAACATCTGAATACGCATGATGCTGTTATCACCAGGAAGTGTTCTTTCTCCTCACCCCCGTGGCAGTAATTGAATTAAGAGTCAGCCGGGAATACCATTTAAATCAATTGACGACCATTGAGCTAGCGTCACGAATTTTCAAACGTCCACTGCCATGTATGAAGGCGAGTGACACCACGAGTGCTAACGTCGATCGAGGGGTGTCGTCGTGATAGTATTGAATGACATTGAGCGGTCACAAGACGATGCGTCGTGACGTCAGCGGCAGCTTACTGGTACTGGCGGCACAATTACTACGGCACCATTAGTCATGAAACTGCCATTGATACATCTCCTTGATTAGCATAGGGTCCACCATGCAATAATATCATCCTCATTTGTGATTCTGTGATCACAGGCTGTTGCTAATGTAATTGTTGCGGTGTAGATCCAGTTTTTTACGCGAGCTGTTACATCGTTCCATACACATACGTTTCTGTTTCTAGCGTACCGTACAAAGTTTGAAAACACTATGGTATTCAATTCCACCCATTGGTCGCGATATTACAGTCCGCACACTTTTAGCCACCACGTTTGCAAATTTACAGTTCCAGAGAAAACAATGCCATACGCCACAGTCACTTTGTCTCAACGTTGGCAGTTAATGTTTCAGCGTGCGGTAGATCACTTGTAGCAATATCAATAAAGCAAAACATAGTAACATATCATATGACAGAACAGAACAAAATATGTTCTAGATCCTGAAAGTTACATGTACAGAGCAGATGAAGCAGAAGCAAAGAAAGAAGAGATATAGAAAATTTGTCTTTCATAATTAGTAATATTTTTACAGTTAGCAGAACTCCATCTTCAGCATAACAAATGATTTTTATTTCTTTTCAGCCAAATTTTGGTAGTCTTTATAAAGCTTCTGTAAACCAGCACAGATATTCTTCTCTGTCTTAATAGTGATGTTTGCTTCCCTCTACATTTCCTGTAAAATTACTGCTGGTAGATTTAGCAGCATCTGGAAGTGTTTCTTTCATTTCCTTGTAATGGTAAATAAAAACCAAAACTACTTGATCCATTGATGGGAACTAAACTCCTAAAAGCTCATTACAAGAGACCTATCCCAGCAGCCAAAAGCTCAGTTACCCGCAAAAGGCGAAAGAATTACATAAAAAGCACATTAGTGCAAAACACTCCAATAGTAGAAATTTCACTAGTTTGAAATAAAAGTGACGAGCTTGTGCGACCCTAAATATTATCCGATCTTCCTGAAAGTTGATATTTATATCTTTTACATCACTGTAACTCTGGGAGTAAGAGCAGAATATTTTTGTAGGTTCTGACTCATTTCATTCTGAGAAAAAATGATATAAATCACAAAATCACTTACGTTTCAGGATTTACATAATTTTTTCTACAGAAAACTCAACACAGAAACTATAAAAATATCCCACTGTTTTACTTTCTTTCAACTCATTTACCTCAATGTATTAAAAAGATTGATTAAATGAGCATGTATTTTTTATTTATATATTGTATCAATAGTAACTGGACATGTAGAGTGCTATCAGCTTTTTCACGAGCTACTTTTTGTGAGTGGGGAAATTACTGATCTTAGATATTACATATATAATTTTATTTCATATATTTTATCAGTATCGAGTAGGCATCTTGAGCACAGTTTCGGGAGAAAAATGGAGCCAGCACTATGGCGAGTAAGGGTAATGGCAATAAAAATTTCAATTAAACTAAAAATCCATATCATCAAATTTATTATTATTTTCCATCTTTTTCATACCATTGTGACTCAGTTTAACCTGTCCACCTTCAAAAAATTGAAAAATGCTATTAGTTATTAATTTCAAACATATGGGGTGTATCATAATTAATGGCATACATGCATACAGTTGAAAGAACATGATAGTAGAAGCAAAAAAGTCTCAGTAAACATACAGTCGAAAATGCATATCTTACGAGCTACGAGCAATTTTTCATCTTCGATACTGTGAAACAAATCTCTTCTACTGCAGGTTCTGTGCTTTCCATATTTTGGGAAGTGGTAGTATGGACCAAAATAACAAAAAGTTAAATATGGAATAGGAATTAAAATCCATGGAGAAGAAATAAAACTTTGAAGTTTGACAATAACATTCTAATTCCGTCAGAGACAGCAAAGGACCTCAAAGAGTAGCTGAACGGAATGGACAGTGTCTTGAAAAGAGGATATAAGTTGAACATCAACAGAAGCCAAACGAGGATAATGGAATGTAGTCGAATTAAACTGGGTGATTCTGAGGGGATTAGATTAGGAAATGAGACACTTAAAGTAGTAAAGGAGCTTCGCTATTTGGGGAGCAAAATAACTGATGAGGGTCGAAGTAAAGAGAATATAAAATGTAGACTGGCAATGGAAATAAAGCGTTTCTATAAAAGAGAAATTTGTTAAGGTCGAGTATAGATTTAGCTGTCAGGAAATCTTTTTTGAAAGTATTTATCGGGAGTGTAGCCATGTATGGAAGTGAAATATGGATGATAAATAGTTTAGACAAGACGAGAATGGGAGGATTCTAAATTTAGTGCTACAGAAGAATGCTGAAGATTAGATGGGTAGATCATGTGAGTAATGACGAGGTACTGAGTAGAATTGGGGAGAAGAGGAGTTTGTGGCACAACCAGACTAAAAGTAGGGATCGTTAGGTGGACACGTTCTGAGGCATCAAGGGATCACCATTTAGTATTGGAGGGAATCATGGAGAGTAAAAATCGTTGAGGTACACCAAGAGATGAATACACTAAGCAGATTCACAAGGGTGTAGACTGCAGTAGTTAATCAGAGATGGAGAAGCTTGCACAGGATAGTGTAGCATGGAGAGCTGCATCAAAGCAGTCTCTGGACTGAAGATCACAACAACAGACTGACTAGATTTCCTGGAAAAAGTTTTAAATTTTGGGCATCTGATTCTTTTTCAAAGTTGATGAAAGTTTATCAATGCTTTGGGCCATGAATCTAAACATTTCAATAAGCCTCATCTTCAAATTTCTGTGTTCTTGCTAAAACTAATATATCTCTCTTTACTGAGGGGTATCAAATCAAATTCTTTTTTTATGTTAATAGGGTTCTTTTATGAACCAATGAGAAAAAAATACTGATAAAGTATGTAAATAAATTCGCACAAAATTAGGGAGCTTCAGATGTAAATTACGTTTGTTACTAAGTCAGTTCTCATAAGGTAGCCAACTGCCTAGCGCGTTAAACATGCGCTACAAGGCTACATAAATGAATCAATAATTTTTTCCAGGAGAGATAAAAAATTAGGATAGGAGATGAGGAATTTTCATTTATTGTCTATACTACAGCATACAGTCACCAACAATTTTTATTTTACAATTGCAATTACCTACTTTAGCCTATATATACTGATACTTGTCAGTGTTGAGCTTCTTCTCTCTTCTTATTGACATTACAAAGCGCTTATCTGGAACCAAAGTAGCATATGGACCTTAGCAATATTCCTGATGTCTGTGTCATACTCCATGTCTTACACATAAGAATGGCTGGACAACGTTATCATCGTCGCCATTGTCGGCGCTTTGTGACTGTGTACAAGTCTTTGCAAGCAGTAGACATTGACCTTGCTGGGCAATTCAATAAGCAGCAGCTTATTGCTGGTCCAAATGTCTTTCATGGACTTTGACTGCACTTTACGTGTGATGTTAGTGCTGTTTTTGGAGGCAGTACATGGTTGACCTTTGCTTTTGTATGTGGGAACCATGCAGACTATGACGGCCTTGAAGCTTTCCCTGATGCAAATACTCTTTCGTGGAAGACGTAGAGTGTAACAAAGACATCAGGAATACTAACTAAGGTCCCATATGGTACTTTTGTGCTGGATAAGCACTTTATATTGTCAACAAGAAGAAAGAGGAAGCTGAACACTGACGAGTATCAGTTTATATGGGCTAAAGTAGGCAATGGCAATTGTAAATTAAAGATCGTTGGTGACTGTATGTTGTGTTATAGACAATAAATGCAAATTCCTTATCTCCTTTAAATTCCTTATCTCCTTTCCTAATTTCTTCTCTCCAAAAAAAGAAAATATTCATTCATTTATGTAGTGTCATTCACATGGTTAATGCACTATGCAGTTGGCTACCTTAAGAGAGCTGACATGTTTTGTCTCGTGACGATGCTGTTAGCTAGCTTAAGAGAACTGACTTAGTGCCGTCTCACAGCATGGTGCCTCTACTTATCCTGTTACATGACCAGGGTGATGAACTTTTTTATTGTTTTTGTATAATGATGTCTACATAATGAGCACATTTTAGGTCTGCATGTCTTGATTGTTGTTCAGCCATTAATAGTCTCATTTCTTCAACTTCAGAGTAAATTCTTGAAATTTCATCAAACTCTTTTTTCATACAGGAAGTGAATTTTTTATGACTGTTTGGCCCTCGATATATGACTGGATTTTTCTAATCCCTATAGATGTATGTGATACAGTAACAAACTTATATAATGTGTTTGATATTTCATTTTATAAGATTAATTATTTAACTTTAATTCTTTTATTGTTAACTTTTCAGTGCTAAGTCTATACTTGTTTTTTAATATTTCCTAATGTAAACCATCATAAAAATCATATTCTGTTGCAACAGGATATTTTCCAATTAATTTAAAAATTATATCATTTTTGAATCAGTTTGACATTTAGACATTTTTAATAGTAAACACATTTTTAGTAAAATATTTTGGTTTTCAGTCTTCTCTCTGATGATTATAGAGTTTTGTTTGAAATCTAAATTCCTTAATATTTCCACTTGTCTGCATTCTTTACTATCAAAAAGTGTAAAATTAGCTTTCAATCCACTATGAATTTTAAGATAATTTTTCTCTGTTTTCATCATCTTTGGCTTTGATGCATTCAAGAAGAAATTAGGCTTAGTTAAGTTTAGATTATTTTCGAAACCTATAAACTGGACTCTGACAGCAGATGTTTTATTAACTAAACTATCTCTAATTGTTCTTCTCTTCCACTCTCAAATACACAAATAGAAAAAGGAAATATTTGTTCAAGTGGTTTAGTTTCATTACTTAGAAAAATTTCATCGTCATTTCCAATTGTAGAATAACGAAGTTGTTTGCAAGGACGTCTATAAGAAATGTAATTAGATCACCTTTATTTCATTTACTATATCCAGTCAAATTATTTCTTCTATGATATTAATGGAGGTGAACAATCATGAATTTCAGTACTTTATTTAATAGAAATAAAAATTTAATAGGTTAAAATAAAACTAATTGGAAGCATGATGGTCCTGATTTTTAATTCTATGCCCAAATTTCTTATTCTTGATATTTCACAGAGTACATTTCTTACACATTTTTGAATATTTGTCTTTATATGTTAGGTTTGAATAAAGACAATCGAACTCTTTAATTTCTTGACAACTGACACACTTTTTCTTCTTATTGCGTTCAGTCTGTTGTTAATATTTTTCCATCAATAGCAATATCTTCAAATGTTCATTATTCAGAATTCGTTTCATGTGATAAAATAATAATATACAGATATGTTTTTTCCACATACACAAGGTATTTCTTTGCTTTCATATCTTCTTATATGATGTTCACTTGTACACTGTCTACATATTGCCCCATAACCATTTTTGTGTACTTCTGTGAAGTAGAAGTATCAGTTGATCTTTCAGTTTTGCAATATTTACACATTTTGGATTTGATACAGCTTGACATTTCCATTTAATTAGAAAGAATTGAATAGGAAAGTTTAAAACCTATATACAATAAAATTTTCTAGTTTTTGCAATGTATCTTTTAGTATACTTATTACATACAGAACTAGCACTGATTGCTCAACGCAATCAGTAGCAAACAAAGATAAATCAGCTGTACCAGATCTAACTACCATTTGTAATGAATTCATTACATTCATCGAATGTACTATGTTTGAAAAAAATACAACATCCAATAAATGTATCCAAATAACCAAGTTATTCCTCTAGGCAAGCCAGGAAATCGTCTGTTTATAGTGTCGTGCATTTTTTTTAAACCTACATTCATCCATCTCTGCATAGAAAAAAATCATTAAAGTATATGTATGGTCTACCTGAATATGTGTTTACTACACCATTTAATACGAAATCATTACGTATTCCTATAATAGATAGTGGCTTTGGGTATTCTGGAATTAATGGCAATGAATGTGAATTCATCATAAATGGCATATCATCAACAAATAACAATACTTAACCACTTTGTCTTTGATATTCTCCATGCACTTTTTACAAATCTTGTTGTAAAATGTTAATATTTATTAATTGTGGCTTCATATCATTACCTATCCACATCCACTTCCGATAAAAAAAAATGTACAATACCTTTAATAAATAATAAATGATAAACTTCTTAATTTGACATAGTGCAACAACTGGTTTAAATAGCACATTTGGAATGCTTTTTGGTATACATGACTGTATTGTAGGTTGACCCACCAGGTTAGCCGACAGATAATCCGCTGCTTCCTGGACTTGGGCAGGCGCGCCGGCACTGAATCGAATCCGCCCAGCGGATTAACGACGAGGGCTGGTGTGCCAGCGAGCCTGGATGTGGTTTTTAGACGGTTTACCACATCCCCTAGGTGAATACCAGGCTGGTCCCCACGTCCCGCCTCAGTTACACACTTCACAGCCATTTGAAACACGTTCGCTCACTTTCTTGGTTTACACTAGATGCAGATAGCTCGGGTACACCAATTCCATCCTGGGGTATGGGGTGGAGGCAGGAAGGTCATCCGGCCACCCCTTAAAATTAACCATGCCAAATCTGACATTAACTGTGCCACCCTATGCACAATGTGGGACTGAGGAACTAGCAAAAGAAGATGAAGGCTGTATTGTTGGTACCACTATTTATAACTCTGCAATAGCATAGATATCAACTTCAGATAAATCTAAATCTGAACCATTATGCCAAAGATACATTATTGCTGCATAAGTATCTCAATATCGCAACCCGAATGCACAACCAGTTTCATAAGTAAAATTTCAGACAGATTTGTTTGTATTTTGTGTATTCCCATCAATCTCCAAGTACCATGTGTCATCTTTATCCATTTGTGGCCAGATATTTCATGTGTATGTATTTGTCTTTTACTTGTGATTAAAATTACAGCTTTTATAAACAAATTAAATATCAATATATTTTCGCCATAAACGAAATGCTGCCTCTGTTACTTCTACTAATTTATTAGTTGCTCCTTTATGGTTCCATTTTGTATTTATTTTATACCATTTACATATTCTGGTGCCATAGGTACCAAACACATCCTTTACACCACATCTAAGGCTAATCATAAAATTTAAGGTCTCTTCATTTAAATCACCAATTGTCTCATTATTATGTCTTAATTGAAATAACATAGCTGAAGCAGCCTTTGGGCTGTGCTCATCATCATTCACTTTGGAGTTGTTCAGCTGTTGATGGAATATCTAAATAACGCAATCACTCAAATATTTTATTGCTTTACTCCCATCGCCTACTACTAGTATTTTCACAAACAACAATATTAGAAGTACCTTACCTTACGTCCATTTAAAACACTATACAAGTGATGAACCTAAAAAAATATTTCTAATAAAAATGTTTTCTATTAATTGAAAGGTTTCTAAATGTTAGAAACAGCAAGCCTACATAAAAAGTAAGTAATTGTAGATGATTATCGAGCAAGAGAATATACCATGGTTTTATGCAAATCAATCTTTTAGGATATAAAGATACACATAAAGCAATTAAAAAACATGCAAGAAAGAAAGATAGATACCAAACAATATAAGAGACATGACTTATCTACAACTTCAAATGTGTGACCTAATATGCCACAACGAATACAGGCATGCATCAATGCAACAGAACGTGCTACTGGGTATTAGAGGTACCGGTGTGTGATACAGCCAGCAGGACAACGACCTCTGAAGGTCTCACGGTATTGTGGTACAACATGCAATGTGTGGTTTTCATGAGCAATAAAAAGGACGGATATAATGTATATCTTGATCTCTATTCCAATTTTCCGTACAGGTTCCGGAACTCTCGGAACCGAGGTGATGCAATTTTTTTTATGTGCTTATATTTTGTAAGAGTAAGGAAGATTTTGTTAGGGGAAGAAGAAAAAAAATGAATGTGCGAGCACCCAATAGCAAATTTAGATTGAAGATAGACTATTCCAACGTGTATTAGGGACCAAGAGCCCAGTTTCGAACTAGATAAGACCGACTACGATATGTATGCTGAAGAGAAGAGTTGGCCAACGAGATAAATTTCGGAAATGTATGGGTTGCACGTCCATAAACAACATCGAACACGGGACTTGCATTTGAAGGACTTTGAGAGTGTACTGAATGACTTACCGGATGAAACGACTCTCCCAACCAAGCTATATTAGAACATATCAGGTTGTTGATTAAAAATGGTAGCATCCATTTTATGTTAATAATATCAAAAGACTGCTGGAGCATTGAAATATGCATTTCGTTTAATAGTACACTGAAGCGCCAAAGAAACTAGTATATACATGTGTATCAAAATACAGAGATATGTAAATAGGCAGAATACGTCGTTGCGGTCGGCGACGCCTATAAAAGACGGCAACTGTCTGGGCAACTGTTAGATCGGTTACTGCTGCTAAAATGGCGGGTTATCAAGACTTAAGTGAGTTTGAATGTGGTGTTATAGCCGGCGCACGAGCGATGGAACACAGCATCTCCGAGGTGGCGATGAAGTGGAGATTTTCCCGTACGACCATTTCACGAGTGGACCGTGAATATCAGGAATCCGGTAAAACATCAAATCATCAACATCGTTGCGGCCGGAAAAAGATCTTACAAGAACGGGACCAAATACTGAAGAGAATCGTTCAACGCGACAGAAGTCCAACCCTTCCGCAGATTGCTGGAGATTTCAGTGCTGGACCATCAACAAGTGTCAACGTGCGAACCATGCAACGAACATCATCGATATGGGTTTGCGGTGCCGAAGACCCACTCGTGTACCCTTCATGATTGCACGACGCAAAGCTTTACACCTCGCCCGGGCTTGTCAACACCGACTGGAAACATGTTGTCTGGTCGGACGAATCTCGTTTCAAATTACATCGGGCGGATGCACGTGCACGGGTATGGAGACAACCTCATGAATCTAGGGACCCTGGATGTGAGTAGGGGACTGTTCAAGCTGATGGAGGCTGTGTAATGGAGTGGGGCGTGTGCAATTGGAGTGATATGGGACAGCTGATACGTCTAGTTACGAATCTGACAGGTGACGCGTACGTAAGCATCCTGTCTGATCACCTGCATCCATTCATGTCCATTGTGCATTCCGACGGACTTGGGCAATTCCAGCAGGACAATATGACACTCCACTCCACACTCCAAAACTGCTACAGAGTGGCTCCAGGAACGCTGTTCTGAGCTTAAACACTTCTGCTTGCCACCTAATTCCCCAAACATGAACATTTTTGGGCATATCTGGGATGCCTTGCAATTTGCTGTTCAGAAGAGATTTCCATCCCCCGACCCCCTCCCCTCGTATCCCTACAGATTTATGGACAGCCGTGCAAGATTCATGGTATCAATTCCCTCCATGGCACGTCGTGTGGCGGCACTTCTTCGCGCTCGCTGGGGCCCTACACGATATTAGGGAGGTGGATCACTTTCTTTGGCTCTTCAGTGTAAGTACTACAATACTAAGTAGGAAATTGTCAGCCCCCTGAGACACAATTGACTTTATATATACATTTTTTTTGGTCATCAGTCTACTGACTGGTTTGATGCGGCCCTCCACGAATTCCTTTCCTGTGCTAACCTCTTCATCTCAGAGTAGCACTTGCAACCTACGTCCTCAATTATTTGCTGTGTTCCTCTACAGTTTTTCCCCTCTACAGATCCCTCTAGTACCATGGAAGTCATTCCCTCATGTCTTAGCAGATGTCCTATCATCCTGTACCTTCTCCTTATCAGTGTTTTCCACATATTCCTTTCCTCTCCGATTCTGCATAGAACCTCCTCATTCCTTACCTTATCAGTCCACCTAATTTTCAACATTCGTCTATAGCACCACATCTCAAATGCTTCGATTCTCTTCTGTTCCGGTTTTCCCACAGTCCATGTTTCACTACCATACAATGCTGTACTCCAGACGTACATCCTCAGAAATTTCTTCCTCACTATAAGACCGGTATTTGATATTAGTAGACTTCTCTTGGCCAGAAATGCCTTTTTTGCCGTAGCGAGTCTGCTTTTGATGCCCTCCTTGCTCCGTCCGTCATTGGTTATTTTACTGCCTAGGTAGCAGAATTCCTTAACTTCATTGACTTCGTGACCATCAATCCTGATGTTAAGTTTCTCGCTGTTCTCATTTCTACTACTTCTCATTACCTTCGTCTTTCTCCGATTTACTCTCAAACCATACTGTGTACTCATTAGACTGTTCATTCCGTTCAGCAGATCATTTAATTCTTCTTCACTTTCACTCAGGATAGCAATGTCATCAGCGAATCGTATCATTGATATCCTTTCACCTTGTATTTTAATTCCACTCCTGAACCTTTCTTTTATTCCACCATTGCTTCCTCGATGTACAGATTGAAGAGTAGGGGTGAAAGGCTACTGCCTTGTCTTACACCCTTCTTAATACGAGCACTTCGTTCTTGATCGTCCACTCTTATTATTCCCTCTTGGTTGTTGTACATATTGTATATGACCCGTCTCTCCCTATAGCTTACCCCTACTTTTTTCAGAATCTCGAACAGCTTTCACCATTTTATATTGTCGAACGCTTTTTCCAGGTCGACAAATCCTATGAAAGTGTCTTGATTTTTCTATAGCCTTGCTTCCATTATTAGCCGTAACGTCAGAATTGCCTCTCTCGTCCCTTTACTTTTCCTAAAGTCAAACTGATCGTCACCTAGCGCATTCTCAATTTTCTTTTCCATTCTTCTGTATATTATTCTTGTAAGCAGCATCGATGCATGAGCTGTTAAGCTGATTGTGCGATAATTCTCGCACTTGTCAGCTCTTGCCGTCTTCGGAATTGTGTGGATGATGCTTTTCCGAAAGTCAGATGGTATGTCGCCAGACTCATCTATTCTACACACCAATGTGAATAGTCGTTTTGTTGCCACTATTTTAGATATTCTGATTGAATGTTATCTATCCCTTCTGCCTTATTTGACCGTAAGCCCTCCAAAGCTCTTTTAAATTCCGATTCTAATACTGGATCCCCTATCTCTTCTAAATCGACTCCTGTTTCTTCTTCTATCACATCAGACAAATCTTCACCCTCATAGAGGCTTTCAATGTATTCTTTCCACCTATCTGCTCTCTCCTCTGCATTTAACAGTGGAATTCCCGTTGCACTCTTAATGTTATCACCGTTGCTTTTAATGTCACCAAAGGTTGTTTTGACTTTCCTGTATGTTGAGTCTGTCCTTCCGACAATCATATCTTTTTCGATGTCTTCACATATTTCCTGCAGCCATTTCGTCTTAGCTTCCCTGCACTTTCTATTTATTTCATTCCTCAGCGACTTGTATTTCTGTATTCCCGATTTTCCCGGAACATGTTTGTACTTCATCCTTTCATCAATCAACTGAAGTATTTCTTCTGGTACCCATGGTTTCTTCGCAGCTACCTTCTTTGTACCTATGTTTTCCTTCCCAACTTCTGTGATGGCCCTTTCTAGAGATGTCCACTCCTCTTCAACTGTACTGCCTACTGCGCTATTCCTTATTGCTGTATCTATAGCGTTAGAGAACTTCAAACGTATCTCGTCATTCCTTAGTACTTCCGTATCCCACTTCTTTGCGTATTGATTCTTCCCGATTAATGTCTTGAACTTCAGCCTACTCTTCATTACTACCATATTGTGATCTGAGTCTATATCTGCTCCTGGGTACGCCTTACAGTCCAGTATCTGATTTCGGAATCTCTGTCTGACCATGATGTAATCTAATTGGAATCTTCCCGTATCTCCCGGCCTTTTCCAATAATACCTCCTCCTCTTGTGATTCTTGAACAGGGTATTCGCTATTACTAGCTGAAACTTGTTACAGAACTCAATTAGTCTTTCTCCTCTTTCATTCCTTGTCCCAAGCCCATATTCTCCTGTAACCTTTTCTTCTACTCCTTCCCCTACAACTGCATTCCAGTCGCCCATGACTATTAGATTTTCGTCCCCCTTTACATACTGCATTACCCTTTCAATATCCTCATACACTTTCTCTATCTGTTCATCTTCAGCTTGCGACGTTGGCATGTATACCTGAACTATCGTTGTCGGTGTTGGTCTGCTGTCGATTCTGATTACAACAACCCGGTCACTGAACTGTTCACAGTAACACACCCTCTGCCCTACCTTCCTATTCATAACGAATCCTACACCTGTTATACCATTTTCTGCTGCTGTTGATATTACCCGATACTCATCTGACCAGAAATCCTTGTCTTCCTTCCACTTCACTTCACTGACCCCTACTATATCTAGATTGAGCCTTTGCATTTCCCTTTTCAGATTTTCTAGTTTCCCTACCACGTTCAAGCTTCTGACATTCCACGCTCCGACTCGTAGAACGTTATCCTTTCGTTGATTGTTCAATCTTTTTCTCATGGTAACATCCCCATTGACAGTCCCCTCCGGGAGATCCGAATGGGGGACTATTCCGGAATCTTTTGCCAATGGAGAGATCATCATGACACTTCTTCAATTACAGGCCACATGTACTATGGATACACGTTACGTGTCTTTAATGCAGTGGTTTCCATTGCCTTCTGCATCCTCATGTCGTTGATCATTGCTGATTCTTCCGCCTTTAGGGGCAATTTCCCACCCCTAGGACAAAAGAGTGCCCTGAACCTCTATCCGTTCCTCCGCCCTCTTTGACAAGGCCGTTGGCAGAATGAGGCTGACTTCTTATGCCGGAAGTCTTCGGCCGCCAATGCTGATTATTTATCGAAATTTAGGCAGTGGCGGGGATCGAACCCGGGTACCCCTAGACCACGGGTACCCTTTATATATTTTCTTTTGTAATTGGAACACAACAGGTTCGCAACCTGAACGAATCAGCTATATCAAAAAAGGCTGTTTTAGATCTTTTACCTATCTTGGATAAATTTCTCCAGACGGCCGTGGCTACGCTGCAAACGCACTCATCACAATCATCCACACGACTCATGCGCACACTTAAGACTGCATAACAGGAAAGAAGGAGGCAACGGCAGACCAGCTTCTCCACGACTTTGCCAGGAGCGGTGGTGCAGGTTCTTTCATGTGCCCCCTGTGCTCATTCCCTGATCATATGGCCTCTTTTTGTTTTAGCTGTAGCGGTAGTTGATGACATTGTCGCCGTTCACAACAGGGTTTGTGTCCTCACGCTGCCATATTATCACAAACGACATAGGTACGTGGCACATACGGTGTAAGGATTATATTGAAAATAGTTTCCCACCACGGTTTTGGCCGCGTTTTCCGATAGCGTCTCATTGGACTGCAAGCAAATACTGGAACCTGATATCCCCTTCCAAACTTTCGCGATTCTACTCCCATCTGTCGCATCGTCCCCTCCACCGCTGTCTGAAAAGTTCCTGACACTACACTGGCTCATTATTCGAAGAGACGCTATACCTAGTTAGTGAAAGGAGTAAAGAGAAAAGAGCCACCTTTCTAGAAACAACACCACGCAGTTCCACGCGCCTGCCACACATTACCGTCCAGAAGCCAGTACATTACAAGTATCCGCAACCGACTACCGCCTTTCACACAAAATTGCTCGCTACGTCTTTGCTTTCGTTACCACGAAATGGCAAAATTAGTCTTTCGCATCATGTACCAACTTGGCTGCAGCTCTCTCAGATGTTTACAGAAATTTCTTCTTATGTTCAATCCAGACATACTAATGTCCAATTCATAGTCACATACTAAGTAAAACAGGACTATTTTCATCATCATTTATCTATAACGAGCAGATTACACACAACGTTTAGAATGCTATGCAGCCTTGTTACTTCAAAGGGCACGTACACTACTGGCCATTAAAATTGCTACACCACGAAGATGACGTGCTACAGACCCGACATTTAACCGACAGGAAGAAGATGCTGTGATACGCAAATGATTAGCTCTTCAGAGCATTCACACAAGGTTGGCGCTGACATGAGGAAAGTTTCCAACCGATTTCTCATCCACAAACAGCAGTTCAACGGCGTTGCCTTGTGAACCGTTGTTGTGATGCCTCGTGTAAGGAGGAGAAATGCGTACCATCACGTTTCCGACTTTGATAAAGGTCGGATTGTAACCTATCACTATTGCGGTTTATCGTATCGCGACATTGCTGCTCGCGTTGGTCGAGATCCAATGACTGTTAGCAGAATATGAAATCGGTGGGTTTATGAGGGTAATACGGAACGCCTTGCTGGATCCCAACGGCCTCGTATCACTAGCAGTCGAGATGACAGGCATCTTATCCACATGGCTGTAACGGATCGTGCAGCCACGTCTCGATCCTTGAGTCAACAGATGGGGACGTTTGCAAGACAACAACCATCTGCACGAACAGTTCGGCGACGTTTGCAGCATCAGCTAGGAGACCATGGCTGCGGTTACCCTTCACGCCTGCGATCGTGTACTCATCGACGAACCTGGGTCCACGAATGGCAAAACGTCATTTTTTCGGATGAATCCAGGTTCTGTTTCCAGCATCAAGATGGTCGCATTCGTGTTTGGCGATATCGCGGTGAACGCACATTGGAAGGGTGTATTCGTCATCGCCATATTGACGTATCACCCGGTGTGATGGTATGGGGTGCCATTGGTTACACGTCTCGGTCACCTCTTGTTCGCATTGACGGCACTTTGAGCAGTGGACGTTAGATTTCAGATGTCTTACGACCCGTGGCTCTACCCTTCATTCGATCCCTGCGAAACCATACATTTCAGCAGGATAATGCACGATCGCATGTTGCAGAACCTGTACGGTCCTTTCTGGATACAGAAAATGTTCGACTGCTGCCCTGGCCAGCACATTCTCCAGATTTCTCACCAATTGAATACGTCTGGTCAATGGTGGCCGAGCCACTGACTCGTCACAATACGCCAGTCACTACTCTTGATGAACTGTGGTATCGTGTTGAAGCTGTACCTGTACACGCCATCCAAGCTCTGATTGACTCAATGCCCAGGCGTATCAAGGCCGTTATTACGGCCAGAGGTGGTTGTTCTGGGTACTGATTTCTCAGGAACTATACACTCAAATTGCGTGAAAATGCAATCACATGTCAGTTCTAGTGTAATATATTTGTCCAATGAATACCCGTTTATCATCTGCATTTCTTCTTGGTGTAGCAGTTTTAATGGCCAGTGATGTATAAATCTGCGTCTTGTGCATAAATTATCTTCTTATCTTATGCCTCTATTCAGGGAGTCAGCGCAGCAGTATTTTCCTGAAGATATGCACTGTAAGATAAAAAAAGGCGCGCCGAGTAGGAACTATCCGAATGGGACAGAAGTTAGGAGATGTGATGTACATTTACACGAAAATAAATTTTTATAATTTCACAAAAATTGGATGATTTTGTCAAGAGAAACAAATTCACAATTCGAACAAGGCAATAGCATATTTGTCCACCTCTCACACTTATGCAAGTAGTTATTCGGCTTGGTGTTGATTGAGACAGTTGTTCCATGTCTTTGTGGGGGATATCGTGCCAGATTCTGTCCAACTGACACATTAGATCGTCAAAATCCCGGGCTAAGTGAATGAAACGGGTCGCAGAATGTCGTCAGCGTTTCACTGTGCGATATGGATGCCGCAGATGACAACCGAAGAGGTCCTTCTAAGAAAATAAATGGCACCCCAGACCACCACTCCCGCTTGTCGGGCCGTATCGTGGGCGACAGTTAGGTTGGTGTCCCACAGCTGTCTGGGGAGTGTCCAGACACGTGTTCGGCCTGGAATCTCATTCACTGAAGTGGACCTGTCTTCAGGGATGAGTCGCGCTTCTAACTGAGTACCGATACCTAGCGAATAATCTCTGTGACATAAATGAATTGCTAATATCCTTTTAACTTTTAAATATGGCGCGTACTTAAATGCGAGATGCTTTTAATAATTTCCACAACGAAATTCTGTCTCGAAATCTGGCAGAAAACCCAAAGAGATTCTGGTCATACATAAAGCACACCAGTGGCAAGATGCAATCAGTACCTTCACTGCGCGACAACAACGGTGAAGTTACTGATGACAGTGCCACTAAAGCAGAGTTATTAAACACGGTTTTCCGAAACTCCTTCACCAAAGGAGACGAAGTAAATATTCCTGAATTCCAATCAAGAACAACTGTCAAGATGAGAAACATAGAAGTAGATATCTTCGGTGTAACAAAGCAGCTTAAATCACTTAATAAAGGCAAGGCCTCCGGTCCAGATTGTACACCAGTCAGGTTTCTCTCAGAGTATGCTGATAAAATAGCTCCATATTTAGCAATTATACACAACCACTCGCTCACAGAAAGATACCTACCTAAAGACTGGAAAATTGCTCAAGTCGCATCAATACCCAAAAAGGGGAGTAGGAGTAATCCGCTGAATTACAGGCCTATATCACTAATGTCGATTTGCAGTAGGGTTTTAGAACATATACTGTATTCGAACATTATGAAGTACCTCGAAGAAAACAATTTATTGACATATAGTCAGCACGGATTCAGAAAATATCGTTCCTGTGAAACACAACTGTCTCTTTATAGTCATGAAGTAATGAATGCTATCGATCGGGGATGTCAAATTGATTCCATATTTTTGGATTTCCAGAAGGCTTTCGACACCGTTCCTCTCAAGCGTCTTCTAATCAAATTGCGTGCTAAGGAGTATCGCCTCAGTTGTGCCACTGGATTCGTGAGTTCCTGTCAGAAAGGTCACAGTTCGTGGTAATAGACGGAAAGTCATCGAGTAAAACAGAAGTAATATCCGGTGTTCCCCAAGGAAGTGTTATAGGCCCTCTATTGTTCGTGATCTATATTAACGACGTAGGAGACAATCTGAGTAGCCGTCTTAGATTGTTTGCGGCTGATGCTGGCCTTTACCGTCTTGTAAAGTCATCGGATGATCAAAACGACTTGCAAAATGCTTTAGATAAGATATCTGTGTGGTGCGAACCCTGAATAAAGAAAAGTGCGAAGTTATTCACATGAGTAATAAAAGAAATCAGCTAAATTTCGATTGCGCGATAAGTCACACAAATCTGAGGGCTATAAATTCAACTAAATACTTAGGGATTACAATTACAAATAACCTAAATTGGAACGACCACATGAATAATATTGTGGGTAGAGCAAACCAAAGACTGCGATTCATTGGCAGAACACTTAGAAGGTGCAACAGGTCTACCAAAGAGACTGCTTACACTACGCTTGTCCGCCCTATTCTGGAGTATTGCTATGCGGTGTGGGATCCGCATCACGTGGGATTGACGGATGACATCGAACAAGTGCAAAGAAGGGCAGTTCGTTTTGTATTATCGCGAAATAGGGGAGATAGTGATGATACGTGAATTGAAGTGGCAATCATTAAAACAAAGGCGTTTTTCGCTGCGACGGGATCTTCTCATGAAATTTCAATCACTAGTTTTCTCCTCCGATTGCGAAAACATTCTTGTGGCACCAACCTACATAGGTAGAAATGATCATCACGATAAAATAAGGGAAAGCAGGACTAGCACGGAAAAGTTTAGGTGCTCGTTTTTCCCGCGTGCCCTTCGAGAGTGGAACGGTAGAGAGACAGCAAGAAGGTAGTGCATTCAACCCTCTGCCAGGCACTTTATTGTGAATAGCAGAGTAATCACGTAGATGTAGAATATCTTTCTTCGCAGGTCAGTTACTGATAATTAACGTCGCACTTTTCTAAATATGTAGCACATAAATGGCTCTATCTCACCACAAATTAAATAAGCTTTCATACGTAGAAGTCTTCGTAAATACAGAAAACTCGAGATCACTTTATAGCAATATATCACCGTATTATTTGGAATTTAATTTCAGTTCTAATCTATAAATGATTCAATAATTATTGCTTTATTAGATAACTTGTGTAATTGCAGATACAATGTATTCAATAATAATTCATTATAAATCCACCGAATAGCGTTGAACTCTTTCGACGGTGTATTCGTCATTCGCTATAGATATTCTGTTGCCACGTATTAAAATTATTACACTAAATCGCAAAGCTGTGCAATCAAACGTGGTTAATCGTTAACTGAACACAACTGATACAATATTTTTTACAATATACAGAATGTTCATCACTTTGCGTTTCTATAACAGTTATCAACGGTGACTGGTGACAGAGCTGGAGCCGGCCGGTGTGGCCGAGCGGTTCTAGGCGCTTCAGTCTGGAACTGCGCGACTGCTACGGTCGCAGGTTCCAATCCTGCCTAGGGCATTGGTGTGTGTGATATCCTTAGGTTAGTTAGGTTTAAGTAGTTCTAAGTTCTAGGGGACTGATGACCTCAGATGTTAAGTCCCATAGTGCTCAGAGCCATTTGAACCATATGAACAGAGCTGGAGGCATGTCCTTAAGAAATTGTCTATGGAGTCGGTCAAAACTGTGTCCAGCAATTCTCAACGTCTGCAAACCGCGCTATAAGATCGCTGCACTGATATCGAGCCACTGGGATGCATATTAAACAAAGAGAGGAAAAAGAACACAGTATCATGTAGTATTTTACAAAACGTATTAATTATTTATCATTCATTGTAGTAAATGGCGTATATCCATACGACGGCATCACGTGTAGTGAAACAGCTTCACATGCTGAAACACTACACTCTGCATAGTCTTACACGACACTCACATGTGGCCAACACTTTGCAAATTTGACAGTACATCAGCACATAACGACGGTTCAAATCAAAGTTTACAAAATGTATGTAACAGTAATGACAATTTACATGGAGACGTTATTTAAGTCAGAATGGGACCTTTCCTCTCCAAAACCATTGTTTTAACACGAACAAATACTTGTATGATGTGTGAAAACCAGAGCTTGACATGTATAGACTGCCAGAAAGTAGAGCCAAAACGAGCTACAATAAAATTACTCTCGAAGGGACGGAAAAAACACAGTGCACCTTAGTGGTGAAGTGGAGGGAAACCAATTCTCACATTAACTGCTATCCGATTGGAGTCGACGACGAGGCAGCCGGTCGTTTAGCAGAAGCGGCGGCACGTGTGTTGGCTGTTAATAGCACCCACGTGGCGTGGCCGGTGAATAAATAGCAAATTGAATGGAAATGAACGCCTGCATTCGCGATCGGCCGACCGTAAACTTAAACGCTGCAGCGAAAAACTAAACGTGCCGCTCTCTTCCAAATTATTCCGCTTCCCCGGGGCGTAATAACCGATACTGACTCCAACATATGTACCAGCATTCAAATGAACGATCAGCGAGAGATTCGCATTGCAGTTTGTTTTACACGTCCGTGGTATTTTTTTTACGAAGTGTGTTCTGTGTACACTAGAGGCAGAATGTTATTTTTTGTTTGTGTCATAAGTTGCGATGGCATATGTAAACAGTTTACATGTTAACTAACGATATCGTCCTGTCAGCCGCGGCTCCTGGACAGTCTTCCTGTGAATTAGATCGAATGTACGTTTCAAAATGAGAAAATATCGAATATAGTAGTCACGTTACCAAGAAAATACTTTGAAAGCCGTCTCTTAAAAAGGTCTTTCATGTTAAATATCGCTGATCTCGTCTGATGAGGAAGTCACGTCTTTGGCTGCGTACTAAAAACATATCTGCACGGTGTACTTTTAACATAAGTATAATAAGGGGAGATGCCGCCACGGACTTACTCTGTGCTCTCATTTTAATCGACGCCACTGTGTTAGATGACCTAAAACAATAGCAGACTAATGTTTACAATCGCTTCTGGGTTTTAATTCCTGTCGTATTCCCGAAACAGTTGTTTAAAGTTGAAAATGTTATAGTGCTTTCATGAATAGCACAGAACGGCATTTTCAGACTTTTTCTAGTCTTAAGTGCATATTTGATCCAGTAATACAGCGCATTTTCCTTCTTCTATGTAATTTCCTTTTTTTTACGTTTTTAATGTCCAAGAAGAGAAGTGTGTGATGTGAAAAAGCTATTTTTATAATCAAGCATTTTCCTTAATTCGTACTGACGAAACTTATATTCGGCCTATGTCACCTGCCAGAAAATGCTGAGAGTATGTTTTGCTGTGTTTTGTCGGTCTCCAACCTCATCTTCCCACAATGTTCACCCAGAGGGCTTTTCAATTTGGATTGGAAACCTAAAGTCAAATGAAAGAAATAAAACCACTGCAATAAAAGTAAACAGCGCAGCCGAAAGCCGTGTATATAAAAGAAAATATCGCTTGAACGAGTCTACTTATCAGTGGCATGTGGTTACATTACACTTCAGACAATAATCTAAATGATTAGTACACCAATTAATTATGCAAGCTGGGAGTGCTTTGATTAAAATCAATTTAAACAAAACAATTCCACCAAGAGCTATATGTTTCGGGCAACTGACATGGTAGATGTTGGTATCATTGTTATGACGTTATAAAACGTCACCTTTTTATACTTCCATGATTTTTAAAGAAAAGCCCTGCCGTCAATTCAGGTAACTGGGCGTTTAAAGTTTGAGTTCCCATGGTTACGTGGATGAACATAAATGTGCTGACCATGGGCTAGCTGTACGCTGCCCCTTCGCTTGGAAGCCATTTGCAGCTGACATCGTTCTGTTTGTTAAGGTCAGACACTTTTATCTGTTGTTTTGCCGAGACGACAACTTCTAAACTGTCACACTGAGGAACTTATGCTGCGAATGTTGCTTCATAGCGCGCTTTGGCGTAATATTCTGTTACTTGAGTCTTCTGCTCTACAAACTGTGTTTTGCACCAAAGTTAGATATTTTGTTTCGGTCGGTCTTTCAGTAAGTCATCCTTTGTTATAAGTGATGGTTTAGATTATTTTACCAATCATCCGACAATACGAAGGAAATTTCAGAACACAACAGATTATTTTGTCCTGTTTTCGATAATACATTGTATTATATTCCATGGTGTGGTCCTTTGGAGGACGTCAGCAACTTTGTTCGTGAGTTATCATGCTTATTAACAACAGGAACACATTTCAAAGTTCTCCATAGTCATTCCATCCTGAAGTCATTTGTAAAATTTTACGATTTTCATGCTCACTTCCTGCGTGCTGACTTACCTGTTTCCTCAGTTCGTAGTTGATGCAAGCACATTTAAATGAATACTTTCTCTCTTCAGCGGAAATACTATCAGGATAATTTCTCTTTCCTTTCATTCACATAATAAGCAGTGTAAGGTAGGTTTGGGCTGCTCAGAACCTTGAGACAAGTGCTGCGCATCTGAAGACAGCGAGGTTAGCTACCTAGTGCTATGTGCTCTCTGTTTTAGGAAAGGACACATCCACACTTAGGCGAGGTCACACTACAGCAGTGGTAGTCAAAGCAGTGGTGGTCAACCTGGTGCCAATAGCCCACTAGTGGGCGTTCACGCTTTCATTGTGTTAGGGTTAAAGCTATTTTCATTAGGTTTTCATGTCCGCCTGCTTAGCTGGGTGGTGACGTACTTGCCTCCCATGCAAGCGAGCATGGGTTCAGTTCCCGGCTAGGTTGGAGATTTTCTCCGCTCGTGGACTGGGTGTTGTGTTGTCTTCATCATTATTTCATCCTCATCACCGGCGCGCAAGTCGCCCAATGTGGCGTCGAATGAAATAAGACCTGCACCTGGAGGCCGAACTTCCCCGAATGGGTCCTTCCGGCCAACGATGCCATACGCTCATTTCCATTTCTATTATGTATTCATGAAGTTTTGACATAAAGTATTTGGTAAGTATTTATAATCATATGCTTTAACTTGCTACAACTCTGTTTTTTAAGTTTTATAAAGTGAAGTTACTTCCCTACTTCATAAATCACTATTACTGTGGAACTGGTAGGCGGTTAGAAAATTTTACTCATAACAGAGGCAGCAAAGCGGGCGATAGGTAAAAACGGTTGACTACCGCTGCTCTAGAAGGACCGAAAATATTAGTTACAATTTTGCACAACGTTATCACATGACAGAGACACTTTCACATAGTTCGTTGAGCTATAAAATACTATATTCAATGAAGACATAAAGTCTGTAAATCAGTCCCAATCATTTTTTGGCTCTTTGTGTAATCATGACGGACTAGTAAAAATGAATTACTGTAAAAGACTGCTTGATACGTAATAGACTACTAGCCATTAAAATTGCTACACCAAGAAGAAATGCAGATGATAAACGGGTATTCATTGGACAAATATATTATACTAGAACTGACATATGATTACATTTTCACGCAATTTGGGTGCATAGATCCTGAGAAATCAGTACCCAGAACAACCACCTCTGGCCGTAATAACGGCCTTGATACGCCTGTGCATTGAGTCAAACAGAGCTTGGATGACGTGTACAGGTACAACTGACCATGCAGCTTCAACACGATACCACAGTTCATCAAGAGTAGTGACTGGCGTATTGTGACGAGCCACTTGCTCGGCCACCTTGACCAGACGTTTCCAATTGGTGAGAGATCTGGAGAATGTGCTCGCCAGGGCAGCAGTCGAACATTTTCTGTATCTAGAATGGCCCGTACAGGACCTGCAACATGCGGTCGTGCATTATTCTGCTGAAATGTAGGGTTTCACAGGTATCGAATGAAGGGTAGATCCAAGGGTCGTAACACATCTGTAATGTAAGGTCCACTGTTCAAAGTGCCGTCAATGCGAACAAGAGGTGACCAAGACGTGTAACCAGTGGCACCCCATACCACTACGCCGGGTGATACGCCAGTATGGCGATGACGAATACACGCTTCCAATGTGCGTTCACCGCGATGTCGCCAAACACGGATGCGAGCATCATGATATTGTAATCAGAACCTGGATTCATCCGAAAAAATGAAGTTTTATCATTCGTGCACCCAGGTTCGTCGTTGAGTACACCATCTTCGAACTGTTCGTGCAGATGGTTGTTGTCTTGCATACGTGTCCCCCCCCCCCCCCCGCCCCCCTCCCATCTGTTGACTCAGGGATCGAAACGTGGCTGCACGATATGTTACAGCCATGCGGATAAGATGCCTGTTATCTCGACTGCTAGTGATACGAGGCCATTGGGATCCAGCACGGCGTTCCGTATTACCCTCCTGAATCCACCGATTCCATATTCTGCTAACAGTTATTGGATGTCGACCAACGCGAGCAGCAATGTCGCGATACGATAAACCGCAATCGCGATAGGCTACAATCCGACCTTTATCAAAGTCGGAAACGTTATGGTACGCATTTCTCCTCCTTACACCAGGCATCAGAACAACGTTTCACCAGAGAACGCCGGTGAACTGCTGTTTGTGTATGAGAAATCGGTTAGAAACTTTCCTCATGTCAGCACGTTGTAGGTGTCGCCACCGGCGCCAACCTTGTGTGAATGCTCAGAAAAGTTAATCATTTGCATATCAGAGCATCTTCTTCCTGACGGTTAAATTTCGCGTCTGTGACACGTCGTCTTCGTGGTGTAGCAATTTTAATGGGCAGTAGTGTAATGATAATAATACTATGTATAACACTATAGTAGGGCTTATGTAGTTACTCCGGTGTCGTGGTGTCAATTAATTAATTTATCTGTTTCTAAGTGAGTAATGCAGTAATTCGAGGACTACTGAAGGTACTATCTACAGCATGGAAAATATATTTTCTTGAGATATTTAGCGTTTGTTATGTATATGTCTGACTTTTATCATCAGCAATGTACGGAACAAAGCACAACATGTGTGTAGTGGATGGACTATGTGAGGAACCTGTAATCTTGAAACCTCCCCTTAGAAAAATTATAAATGACTGTGCTGATAAACGTCTTACGTTATTTTATTTTGAAACAGCTGAGCAGAAATGAACGTACTCAGTCATTTCTCTCTTTACTTATTCTGATCATCACTAAACTGACACACAATATTTTTAGCGCAACGCAATCTGACTTTCAATAATCTCTACAAAAGAATGGCCCTCACTGACAATACCTATACCTTTCATGAATCACTTACCTTAATAAAATCTTCGTTGTTGGAACTACTGCAATACAGCGAGCGCCAATACTGCCAGCTAAATAAAAGATTCTAACTAGTGAAGGCACTAACTACTGTTAGGCATAGTTAGCAAACGAAGGATTTCAATAGAGAACAAACAATGTATTTACCTTAATAGTGTTCAAAAGCCATAATATATATATCACTTCATGACATCCAGTCTTACAAATTTACTCTTTCTGATGGACACACGTCCAGATCATCCGCTGTCAAAACTCCGCCATCTCTCTCCCCACATCCACCACTGCTGGCGGCTCACCTCCAACTGCGCAACGCTACGCGCTGTTCACATCCAACTGCCCAACACTACAATAGCAAATATTCCAACAATGCAAACCAGCGACAGACTTCACACAGCACAGTCAGTGATTTTCATATAGAGCGCTATGTGGCGTTACAAACATAAAAACCTAAACAGCCTACTTACAACCTCCACCTCTACTAATTGAGAAAAAGTAATTATTCATAACTTACATAATCAGTATCAGAGTCTTACAAAACTGTGATAATAGTAATGACGTTTTGAAAATAATTTAGTGTCGTGACAGAAACAGAATGGAATCATTTAGTTTTTACCGCTCAGAAAATTTCATTTTACACATGAGGGGGTAGTTAGCCCCAGGTTGGGAATCACAACGCTAGAGAGTGCACGATGATCCCATCCGTCCGATTTAGGAGCTCTGGCCGTCAGCCGTGTTCCCAGTGTGTTCCTCGCTGAGGCTTGGAGTCTTCCTGCCGCCGCTGAGGGGCGTGTATGGCTGCACGTCGAGTCGATGTTGTTTGCCAACTGGTAGCGCAAGCCCGTTGGAGGAGACGCACTCGATGTACTGGATTTGTGGAGAGAAGGCACGGTTTGAAGAGTCCACCTAGTGGCCAGTTGGCCCTGAGGGACTGGCTGGTGTCGACTTCGTCCACTGCACCGCCAGCGGAGCGTCAAAGACAAACACGTGCTTCCAGCTACACTGTGTTTCACAGCGAGTGACTTGTGTGTTTGCGTAAGTCAAACCTGAGCTAAGGCTTCGTTGGCTTTTTTCAGTGTCTGCCAGTGAGGTGTATCGTGGCGTTCACGCTTCCCGTGCCCGGGTTCCCGGGTTCGATTCGCGGCGGGGTCAGGGATTTTCTCTGCCTCGTGATGGCTGGGTGTTGTGTGATGTCCTTATGTTAGTTAGGTCTAAGTAGTTCTAAGTTCTAGGGGAGTGATGACCATAGATGTTAAGTCCCATAGTGCTCAGACCCATTTGAACCATTTGTATCGTGGCAGTGCGAGTCAAGATAGCTGCCGCAACGGTCACCGCGTGAAACAGCTCCTCATTTAGGTGTCGCTTTCTTCTGGAATAAGTTGTTAGCGACTGTCAGCAGCCGACCGGAGTGGCCGTGCGGTTCTAGGCGCTACAGTCGGGGGCCGAGCGACCGCTACGGTCGCAGGTTCGAATCCTGCCTCGAGCATGGATGTGTGTGATGTCCTTAGGTTAGTTAGGTTTAATTAGTTCTAGGCAACTGATGACCTCAGAAGTTAAGTCGCATAGTGCTCAGAGCCATTTGAACCATTTTTGACAGTCAGCATTTAATGCTGCCTAAGCGTAAAGTGTTCAGTAGTGCTGTGCGTTATTGGTTAGAGTCGTGGACTTCATAAACAACGTAAAGACCATCATTAAAGTTTTCAAGTGCGTCCGCTCGCCGCACACGTCGATAAGCGGCCGACGGTCGGGCGTGTGTCTCGTTCCGGCCCTCAGCAGCTGCGCGGCGCCAGCAACGCCGCTCGTCAGCGGCCGTAGCTGCAGCGGCATCTGCCGGCCGCCAGCTGCCTTCACTGCCTGCCACAGCCGCGCCTCGCCCGCCGCTGGGGCCGTCAGCCGACGCAGGCAGCAAAATACACTACTGGACATTAAAATTGCTACACCACGTAGATGACGAGCTACATACGCGAAATTTAACCGACAGGAAGAAGATGCTGTGATATGCAAATGATTAGCTTTTCAGAGCATTCACACAAGGTTGGCGCCGGTGGCGACACCTACAACGTGCTGACATGAGGAAAGTTTCCAACCGATTTCTCATACAAAAACAGCAGTTGACCGGCGGTGCCTGGTGAAACGTTGTTGTGATGCCTCGTGTAAGGATCAGAAGTGCGAACCATCACGTTTCCGACTTTGAAAAAGGTCGGATTGTAGCCTGTCGCGATTGCAGTTTATCGTATCGCGACATTGCTGCTCGCGTTGGTCGAGGTCCAATGACTGTTAGGAGAATATGGAATCGGTGGCTTTTCATCTTATCCGCATGGCTGTAACGGATCGTGCAGCCACGTCTCGATCCCTGAGTCAACAGATCGGGACGTTTGCAAGACAACAACCATCTGCACGAACAGTTCGACGACGTTTGCAGCAGCATGGACTATCAGCTCGGAGACCATGGCTGCGGTTACCCTTGACGCTGCATCACATGCAGGAGCGCCTACGATGGTGTAGTCAATGACGAACCTGTATGCACAAATGGCAAAACGTCATTTTTTTTTTCAGATGAATCCAGGTTCTGTTTACAGCATCATGATGGTCGCATCCGTATTCGCGACATCGCGGTGAACACACATTGGAAGCCTGTATTGGACATCACCATACTGGCGTAAAACCCGGCGTGATGGTATGGGGTGCCATTCGTTACACGTCTCGGTCACCTCTTGTTCGCATTGACGGCACTTTGAACAGTGGACGTTACATTACAGATGTGTTACGATCTGTGGCTCTACCCTTCATTCGATCGCAGTGAAACCCTACATTTTAGCGGGATAATGCACGACCGCATGTTGCAGGTCCTGTACGGGCCTTTCTGGATACAGAAAATGTTCGACTGCTGCCCTGGCCAGCACATTCTCCACATCTCTCACCAACTGAAAACGTCTGGTCAATGGTGACCGAGCACCTGGCTCGTCACCATACGCCAGTCACTACTCTTGATGAACTGTGGTATCGTGTTGAAGCAGCATGGGCAGCTGTAACTGTACACACCATCCAAGCTCTGTTAGACTCAATGCCCAGGCGTATTAAGGCCGTTATAACGGCCAGAGATGGTTGTTCTGGGAACTGATTTCTCAGGATCTATGGACCCAAATTGCGTGAAAATGTAATCACATGTCATTTCTAGTATAATAAATTAGTCCAATGAATACCCGTGTATCACCTGCATTTCTTCTTGGTGTAGCAATTTTAATAGCCAGTAGTGTCTTATTATTATTGTCAGTGGTGTGGTCAGACACAACGCATTAACAGCCTGAAGGCTTCCAATTGCTGCCAGTTCAGAAGGAAGGAGTGCAGCAATCGAGTGATTTATTATCAGTAAGCACAGTGCACACATTTTAACTCGGTTGATTGTAAATGTGCCTGCAGTGTGCACATCAGGAAAGTCTCGCAGTGGAGAGGAGTAACGCAGGGGAAGTATGCTTCGTAACAAGTGTCTACCCTCACTGTAGATAGCTAGCTTTCTCATCTGAGAAGGAGTTGTGGGTAGTGCTTGCGATGCACCACGGCCGGCCGGGGTAGCCGAGCGGTTCTAGGCGCTACAGTTTGAAACCGAGCGACCGCTACGGTCGCAGGTTCGAATCCTGCTTCGGGCATGGATGTGTGTGATGTCGTTAGGTTAGTTAGGTTTAAGTAGTTCTAAGTTCTAGGGGACTGATGACCTCAGAAATTAAGTCCCATAGTGCTCAGAGCCTTTTGAACCATTTTTTTGATGCGCCACGAATTCCTTCGTCATTCATTCTTCTAACACAGACACACACTCGCGTGCGTGTGAGAAAACACAACCTAAATATCATCCATCGTTCA